>NC_090674.1:1204872-6004872 GCF_013368605.1 Nyctibius grandis
CCAAACGTCCCCATTAACCCCCCAAACCTCCCCATTACCCCCCAAAACTGCCTCATAGCCCCCCAAACCCCCCCATCCCCCCACCAAAGTGCCCCATAGCCACCCCAAACCTCCCCATTACCCCGCCAAATCCCCCCAGAGCCCCCCCAAACCCCCCCAGACACCCCCAAATCTCCCTGTTACCCCCCCAAACCACCCCAGGGCCCCCCCATTACCCCCCCCAAAGCCCCCCCAAACTGCCCCATTACCCCCCCAAACCACCCCATTACCCCTCCAAACCCCCTCATAGCCCCCCCAAATCCCCCCAGGGCCCACCCAAACTGCCCCGTAGCCCCCCCAAACCACCCTATTACCCCCAAAAACTGCCCCATTACCCCCCCAAACGGCCCCAGGGCCCCCCCAAACGGCCCCAGTGCCCCCCCAAACCACCCCATTACCCCCCCAAACCTTCCCATTAACCCCCCAAAACTGCCCCATAGCCTCCCAAACCACCCCAGGGTCCCCCCGAACCTCCCCATACCCCCCCAAACCACCCCATTAACCCCCCAAATCCCCCCAGGGCCCCCCCAAAACCACCCCATTAACCCCCAAACCTTCCCCTTAACCCCCTAAAACTGCCCCATAGCCCCCCAAACCTCCCCAGGGCCCCCCCAAACCACCCTATTACCCCCCAAACTGCCCCAGAGCCTCCCCAAACCCCTCAGGGCCCCTCCAAACCCCCCCATACCCCCCCCAAAGCGCCCCATAGCCACCCCCCCCCCAGCACCCAGGGGCTGTGACGGGTTCGGGGTCAATATGGGGGGTGCTGACCCCCGTCCCCCCCCCAGGCACCCCGTCCCCCTGCGAACCCAACGAGTTCAAGTGCGGCAACGGGCACTGCGCCCTCAAGCTCTGGCGCTGCGACGGCGAGAACGACTGCGGCGACGGCACCGACGAGCGCGACTGCCGTGAGTGACGGGGACACCGGGGACACGCGTGGGGACACAGTGCCCGGGTGACACGTGGCGTCGTGTCACCGCAGCCACCAAGGAGCCCGGTGCGGCGTGCGGGCCGGCGGAGTTCCGCTGCGTGGCTACCGGCGGCTGCATCCGGGCCAGCTACCAGTGCGACCGCGAGCCCGACTGCCCCGACCGCTCCGACGAGGTCGGCTGCGGTGAGTGACACCGGAGGGGACACGGGGGGGACAGCGCGGGCATGGGGGGGGATGTGGTGGTGGGGTGGGGGGTCTGTGGCGTGGTGGAGTGTGTGGGGGGTGGGGATGCGGTGCTGTGGCACCAGGGTGGGGACACTGTGCCCAGGGACCCCCGTGTCATGGCACTGGGCTGGGGACACTGTGCTGTGGCACCAGGATGGGGACACTGTGCCCAGAGACCCCCATGTGATGGCACCAGCTTGGGGACACTGTGCCCAGGGACCCTGTGCCATGGCACCAGACTGGGGACCCCGTGTAATGGCACCAGTTTGGGGACACTGTGCCATGACACCAGGGTGGGGACACTGTGCTGTGGCACCAGGGTGAGGACACTGCACCCAGGGACCCCGTGTCACAGCAGAGTGCCAGGGACGCTGTCCCCAAGGGCTGGGGGATGCTGTGCCCAAGCTGTGCCAGGGACCCCATGCTGTGGCACTGCGCTGGTGATCCTGTCCCCAAGCGGTGCCACTCTGGGGTCCCAGCACCATAACATGGTGACAGGTGCCGTGACGGTGACACTGTCCCCGAGCTGAGCCATGCTGGGGACCCTGTGTCCAAGCTGGGCTGGGGACACCGTGCTGGTGACCCTGTCCCCACGTGGTGCCACTCTGGTGTCCCAGTGCTGTGGCATGATGCTCTGTGCCATACTGGTGACCCTGTCCCTAAGCTGGGCTGGGGACACCATGCTGGTGACCCTGACCCCGAGCTGTGCCATGGTGGGGACCCCATGCCATGGTGCAGTACTGGGTGGCGTGCAGGTGACCCTGTCCTGGTGACCCTGTCCCCAAGTGGTGCCACGCTGGGGTCCTGGTGTCATGGCACGGTTCTGGGTGCCATACTGGTGACCCTGTCCCCAGACTGGGCTGGGGACACTGTCCCCAAGCGGTACCACACTGGTGTCCCGGTGTCCCGGCATGGTGCTGGGTGCCACACTGGTGGCCCTGTCCCCCCGGGCGGTGCCGGTGCCCCTGTCCCCCGCGGGTGGTGGCGGTGCCTGGTGCCCCTGTCCCCCCTGGGCGGTGGCGGTGCCCGGTGTCCCCCCGGGGTGGTGCCGGTGCCCGGTGTCCCCCGCGGGTGGTGACGGGGGGGGCGGGCAGTGCCCCCGCAGGTGGTGACGCTGCCGCGGGAGTCGGTGGTGGCGGCGCCGGGGCAGACCGTGACCTTCACCTGCGTGGCCACCGGCGTGCCCACCCCCATCGTCACCTGGCGCCTCAACTGGGGCCACACGCCCAGCAGCCACAGGTGGGTGGGGCCTAGAGGGGGCGGGGCCTAAAGGGGGCGGGGCCTAAAGGGGCGGGGCCTAAAGGGGGCGGGGTCCAAGGGATGGCCCATAGGGGAGGTGGCTGGGGGCGGGGCTTGGGGAAGGGGTGGGGCTTATCATGGGGAGGGGCTTGTGATTGGAGGGGGGGCCTGTGGTGGGCGGGGCTTGCACTGGGGAGCCCTAAAGTGGGAGGGGCTTGCACGGGGGGCGGGGCTTATAGGGGGCGTGGCCCGTGGTGGGCGGGGCTTCGGGCGGGACTCGCACCGAGGGGCGGAGCCAACAGCCCGCAGGGGCGCTGCGGGGGGTACATGGGGGCGGGGCTTCCCTTGGGGGCGGGGCTGGGGTGTAAGGGCGAGTGGGGGGGCTGTGCCCCTCTCCTGGTGCTGGGTACCAGGTACTGGGTGTACTGGGCATACTGGGTGTGCTGGGTACCAGGTACTGGGTGTACTGGGCATACTGGGTGTGCTGGGCACTGGGGGCACTGGGTGTACTGGGCATACTGGGTGTGCCGGGCACTGGCGGCACTGGGTGTACTGGGTGTACTGGGCGCTGGATGTGCCGGGCACTGGGGCACTGAGTGTGCTGGGCACTGGGTGTACTGGTTGTACTGGGCACTGGGTGTGCTGGGTGTACTGGGCAGTGGGTATGCTGGGCACTGGCTGTACTGGGTGTACTGGGTGTACTGGCTGTACTGGGCACTGGGTGTACTGGGTGTACTGGTTGTACTGTGTGTACTGGACACTGTGTGTACTGGGCACTGGGTGTACTGGGCACTGGGTGTATTGGGTGTGCCAGGCACTGGGTGTACTGGGCACTGGGTGTACTGTGCACTGGGTGCACTAGGTGTACTGTGCACTGGGTGTACTGGGTGTACTGGGCACTGGGTGTACTGTGCACTGGGTGTACTGGGCGCTCGGTGTGCCGGGCACTGGGGGAACTGGATGTACTGGGCACTGGGTGTACTGGGCACTGTGTGTACTAGGTGTACTGTGCACTGGGTGTACTGGGCGCTCGGTGTGCCGGGCACTGGGGGAACTGGATGTACTGGGCACTGGGTGTACTGGGCACTGTGTGTACTAGGTGTACTGTGCACTGGGTGTACTGGGCGCTCGGTGTGCTGGGCACTGGGGGAACTGGATGTACTGGGCACTGGGTGTACTGGGCACTGGGTGTACTGGGCCCTGGGTGCACTGGGGGTGCCGGGCGCCGGGTGCCATGGGTGCCGCGCAGGGTGTCCATCGTGAGCGAGGCCGGGCAGGGCACGCTGACCATCCGGGACGTGCGAGAAGCCGACCAGGGCGCCTACACGTGCGAGGCCATCAACACCCTGGGCATGGTCTTCGGCATCCCCGACAGCGTCCTCACCGTCACCCGCCCCGGTGAGCCCCCCCCCGCCCTCCTGTCCCCCCCCCCCACCCCACTATGGCCCTGTCACCATCCTCCCCGCCCTGTCCCGCAGGGCCGTGCCCCGAGGGCCACTTCCAGGTGACGGGCACATCCCGCTGCCTGCCCTGCTTCTGCTTCGGCGTCACCGCCGCCTGCCGCGCCACCGCCCGCCGCCGCCACCGCCTGCGCCTCCGCTTCGACCGCCCCGGCGACCTCAAGGGTGAGCTGTGGGGACGAGGGGTGGCGGGGAGGGGACACTGGGTGACGCGCTGGGCGCTGAGCGTCCCCACCGTAGGTGTCAACGTGACGGTGCCGGCGGCGCCATCCTCGCCGGCGCTCTCGGCCACCCAGCTCCACGTGGACGTGGGCACCGAGGAGTTCCAGCTCCTGGACCTGTCCCGGCGCTTCCTGGCCCTCGACGCCTTCTGGGCGCTGCCGGAGACCTTCCTCGGGGACAAGGTGACAGCGGGGTGGGGACAGGGTGGGGACGCCGGTGGCACGGCCGCTGACAGCCCCGTTGGTGCCAGGTGGATGCCTACGGTGGAGCGTTGAGCTACGGGGTGCGGTACCGGCTGGGGCGGGGCCCCCCCGAGCCCACTGCCCACCCCGACGTGGTGCTGCGGGGCCACGGGCGGCAGCTGCGGGCGCGCGCCGGGGCCACCCGGCCCGATGTCCTCAACCGGCGGCACGTGCCCTTCACTGAGGTGGGTGGGAGGTGGGCGGGGGGTGGTGGGGGTGCGGGGGTGAGGGTGGTTATGGGTGCTGGTGGTGGTGGTGGTGATGGGTGGGTGATGGTGGGTGGGTGATGGTGGTGGTGGGTGGGTGATGGTGGTGGTGGTGAGTGTGTGATGCTGGTGGTGATGGGTGGGTGATGGTGATGGTGGTGGTCATGGGTGGGTGATACTGGTGATGGGTGGGTGATGCTGGTGGTAGTGGGTGATGGTGGTGATGGGTGGGTGGTATTGGTGGGTGATAGCGATGCTGGTGGTGATGGGTGAGTGGTACTGGTGGTGGTGATGGTGATGCTGGTGGTAGCGGGTGGGTGATGATGATGGTGGGTGGGTGATGGTGGTGATGGGTGGGTGGTACTGGTGGTGGTGAGGGTGATGCTGGTGGTAGTGGGTGGGTGATGATGGTGGTGGGTGATGGTGGTGGTGGGTGATGATGATGGTGGGTGGGTGATGGTGGTGGTGGTGGGTGGGTGATGGTGGTGATGGGTGGGTGATGCTGGTGGTCATGGGTGGGTGATGGTGATGGTGGTGGTCATGGGTGGGTGATACTGGTGATGGGTGGGTGATGCTGGTGGTAGTGGGTGATGGTGGTGATGAGTGGATGATGAGTGGGTGATGGTGGTGGTGGATGGGTGATAGGGGTGGTGGGTGATGGTGATGGTGAGTGGGTGATGCTAGTGGCGATGGGTGGGTGATGGTGATGGTGGTGCTCATGGGTGGGTGATACTGGTGATGGGTGGGTGATGCTGGTGGTAGTGGGTGATGGTGGTGATGGGTGTTGGTGGTGATGGGTGGGTGATGGTGGTGGTGGATGGGTGGTACTGGTGGTGGTGAAGGGTGATGGTGGTGATGGTGGTGATGGGTGGGTGATGCTGGTGGTGATGGTGGTGGTGGGTGGATGGTACTGGTGGTGGTGGGGGGTGATACTGGTGATGGGTGAGTGATGCCGGGGGTGACGAGCGAGTGATGCTGGTGGCAGGTGGGTGATGCCAGCGTTGGCATCGCCCAGGGTGACACCGGTGTCACCATCCCGGCAGGACCACTGGGAGGACGAGGAGGGGGCCGCGGTGAGCCGGGAGCTGCTGCTGCTGGTGCTGCAGGACCTGGAGGCCATCTTCATCCGGGCGGTGTACGACGGGCGCATGGCCAGCGTGGGGCTCAGCGACGTGGCCATGGACATCACCAGCGCCGGTGACACCGGCCTGGGGCTGGCCGGGGACGTTGAGGAGTGCAGGTGAGCGCGGGGGGCCACGGGCTTGGTGCCACCACCACCACCATCGTCATCATCACACCGCCGTGTCCCCAGGTGCCCCGTGGGCTACGCGGGGCTGTCGTGCCAGCGCTGTGCCCCCCGCTTCGAGCGGGTGACGAGGGGACCCTACCTGGGGACCTGCTCCGGCTGCGGCTGCCACGGCCACTCCAGCACCTGCGACCCCGCGTTCGGGCACTGCCTGGTGAGGAGGGGGCAGGGGGGGTGACAAGGGGACAGGGACGTGGCACACGGGGGGTGGTGACACCGTGCCACGTGTCCCCGTGCCCCCAGAACTGCCAGCACAACACGGAGGGGCCCCAGTGCGAGAAGTGCCGACCCGGCTTCTTCGGCGACGCCACCAAGGGCACGGCCACCGCCTGCCACCCGTGCCCCTGTCCCTACACCGAGCCGGCGCGCAGGTGGGTGCCAACCCCAGGGGACCCCCCCCCCCCATCACCCCGACACGTCCCCCCCCCGCGGTGTCACCGTTGTCCCCCCGCAGGTTCTCCGACTCGTGCTTCCTGGACACCGACGGCCAGGCCACCTGCGACGCCTGCGCCCCCGGTTACGCTGGGCGCCGCTGCGAGAGGTGGGGGGCAGGGGGCCCTGGGACCCCCCCCGGACCTGAGACACCCCCCCCCCCCCCATCATGTCACCCCCCCACCCATCACATCCCCCCCCATCCCCACAGGTGCGCCCCGGGCTACGAGGGGGACCCCGTCCAGCCAGGTGGCAAGTGCACCCCGATCGGTGAGTGGGGGGTGCTGGGTGGGGGGTGTGTGTGTCCCCCCCACACACACACCCAGGGGTGCCCCCACCCCACCCATGGGTGCCCCCCACCCTCACCCTTGCTGCCCGCAGGCCAGGAGCTCGTCAAGTGTGACACGCGCGGGGGCACGGACGCGGCCGGTGGCACGTGCCGCTGCAAGGTGGGGGCCGGGGGGGGGAACGGGGGGGCTGGGGGCTCCCGTCGCCCACTGCCCCCACCCCGATCCCTGAGGCACCCAGTGGGACCCCCCCCCCCCATGGCACCCAGTGGGACCCCCCCCCATAGCACCCAGTGCGACCCCCCCCCCCATGGCACCCAGTGGGACCCCCCCCCCCCATAGCACCCAGTCGGACCCCCCCACGGCACCCAGTGGGATCCCTGGGGCACCCAGTGGGACCCCCCCCCATAGCACGCAGCGTGACCCCCTCATAGCACCCAGTGTGAGCCCCCCACAGCACCCAGTGGGATCCCTGGGGCACCCAGTGGGACCCCCCCCCATGGCACCCAGTGGGATCCCCCCCCCCCATGGCACCCAGTGTGACCCCCCCCATGGCACCCAGTGGGATCCCTAGGGCACCCAGTGGGACCCCCCCCATGGCACCCAGAGGGACTCCCCCCCCCCATGGCACCCAGTATGACCCCCCCCATAGCACCCAGTCCCGCTCCCCACCCCCACCATTCCCCCCCCCAGCCCCCTCCCCACCCCAGCACCCCATTTCCCACCCCCCAGTACCCAGCTGGTCTGACCCCCCCACCCCTGGCACCCCCCACCCCTGGCACCCCCCACCCTGGCACCCCCCACCCTGGCACCCCCATCCCTGACATCCCCACCCTGACCCCCACCCTGACCCCCCAGGCCAACGTGCGGGGCCGGCTGTGTGACGCCTGCGCCGCGGGCACCTTCCACCTGAGCGCCGCCAACCCCGCGGGCTGCCTGCCCTGCTTCTGCATGGGCGTGGCGCGGCTCTGCGCCAGCTCCGCATGGGGACGCCAACAGGTACCGCGCGGGCTGGGTCGGGCCGTGCCATGCAATGTCATGTCAAGCCATGCTGTGCCGTGCTATGCCATGTCTTGCCATGCTGTGCCATGCCGTGCTGTGCCATGCCATATCACGCCATGTTGTGCCATGCCGTGCCATGCCGTGCCATGTCTTGCCATGTATTGCCATGCTGTACCATGCCGTGCTGTGCCATGCCATACCATGCCATGCAGTGCTATGTAGTGCCATGCCATGCCATGCTATGTTGCGCCATGCCATGGCATGTTATGCCATGCCATGCCATGTCTTGCCATGCTCTGCCATGTCTTGCCATGCTCTGCCATATCATGCCATGCTATGTAGTGCCATGCTGTGCCATGCTATGTCATGTCAAGCCATGTCACACCGTGCCATGGCACGTTATGCCATGTCTTGCCATGTCTTGCCATGTCTTGCCATGTCATGCCATGCCATGTAGTGCTATGTAGTGCCATGCTGTGCCATGCTATGTCATGTCAAGCCACATCGTGCCACGCCATGTCATGTTATGCCATGCCATGCCATGCCGTGTCTTGCCATGTCTTGCCATGCCGTGCCGCGCTATACTGCGCCGTTGTATGCAATGTTGTACCATGTCTTGCCATACGATGTCATGCCATGCCATGTAGTGCCATGCCATATCATGCCTTACTGTGCCATGTTACGCCATGCTGTGCCACGTCACGTTGTGCTGTGACATGTCATGGGTTGCTACGTCGTGCCGTATAGTGCTGTGCCACGCCATGTAGTGCCATGTTGTGCCATGTCATGTAGTGCCATGCCATGCCTTGCTGTGCTCTGTTGTGCTATGCCATGACGTGCCATGCCATATTGTGTCATGCCATGCCATTATATGCCGTGCCATGCCATGATGTGCCTTGACATGTCACGCCATACACTGTGCTGTGCCATGTAGTGCTGTGCCATGTCTTGCCGTGTAGTGCCATGCTATGTCATGGCTTGCTGTGCCATGCCGTGTCATGTTGTGCTGTGATGTCATGCCTTGCTATGCCATGCCACGCTGTGCCGTGTTGTGCCATGCCATGCCCCCCACCGAGCCCCTTCCCTCTGCCCTTCCAGGTCCTCCTCACCGCCGAGGACTCGCCGCCGCTGACCCTGGCCACCGCGGCGGGCACCCAGCCGGCGGGTGCCAGCGCCCGCTTCTCCTCCCCACGTGAGCTGCTCTTCGACGCCTTCCCCGCGCTGCCCCGTGACGTCTACTACTGGGTGCTGCCCGCGCCCTTCGCCGGGGACAAGGTGCCAGCGCCGGGGACACCTTGGGGACACGATGGGGTGGGGTGGGATGGATGGGGTGGCTGAGCCTCGCCACGTCCCGCCCCACAGGTGACATCCTACGGCGGGGAGCTGCGGTACACGGTGACCCACCGGGCACCGGCGGGTGCCCCCCCTGTGCCGCGCCGGCCCGACGTGGTGCTGCAGGGCAACGGCATCTTCCTGGAGCACTTCTCCGACGCCAACCCCCCTGCCGGTGTCCCCACCACCGTCACCGTGCCCTTCCGCGAGGTGAGCACCGGCGGGTGTCCCCAGCACCCCGGGGTGGGGTCGGGGACGCGGCGGTGACCCCGCGGCCGTGCCCGCAGCGCGCCTGGCGCCGGGCGGACGGGCGCGATGCCACCCGCGAGCATCTCCTGATGGCGCTGGCCGACGTGGACCTCTTCATGATCCGGGCGTCCTACTCGGAGCAACCCGAGGAGAGCAGGTACTGGGGACACTGGGGACACTGGGGACACTGGGCAGGGCGGTGGGGACGTCCCCTCCTCTGGTCCCCACAGACTGGCCGACGTCAGCCTGGACGTGGCGGTGCCACACGCCACCGGGCGCCCGCCCGCACTGGAGGTGGAGGATTGCGCCTGCCCCGCCGGGTACCGCGGGGCCTCCTGCCAGGTGAGACCCCCGCGTGTCCCCTCGCCCCCCCCCGGGGTCGGGGACGCCGAGCGGTGTCCCCACCCTGTGTGTCCCCCCCCGCCGTAGGACTGTGACACCGGGTACACCCGTAGCGCCGCTGGGCTCTACCTGGGCACCTGCGAGCCCTGCCAGTGCCACGGCCACGCCGGCGAGTGCCACCCCGACACCGGCGTCTGCCAGGTGAGCTGGGCACAGCGAGGGGACACCCCAGGGACACCCCACCATGGCAGTGCCACCCACACCGCCACCCCCCGCTGTCCTTTGCAGGGCTGCCGGGACCACACAGAAGGTGCCCAATGTGACAAGTGCCAACCCGGCTACTACGGCGATGCCACCCGGGGCACCCCGGGCGACTGCCAGCCTTGTCCCTGCCACGGACCCCACGGTGACACCCAGTAGGTGCCATCCCAGCCCCTTGCCACATCCTTGGGGACACCGACAGGGTGTCACCTGTCCCCTTGTCCCCTCCGCAGGGCGACCAAGATCTGCTTCGAGGACACGGACGGGCAGCCCACCTGCAGCGCCTGCGCGCCCGGGCACAGCGGGCGCCTCTGCGAGAGGTGACAGGGGACACCGGGGTGGGGACAGGGGGCTGGGTTTTGGGGTGACACCCCCCCTTATTGGTACTTTTTGGTGCCCCTCACCCGGTAGGTGCTCGCCCGGGTACGTGGGGGACCCGCTGCGGGGAGAGCCGTGCCGAGGTGAGTGACACGAGGAGGGGACGCGGCGGTGTCCCCCTGTGGTGGCACTGGGGGGGTCGTGTCTAACCGCTGTCACCCCCCCATAGCGCCGGGTGACGGGCAGTGCCAGTGCGACCCGCGTGGCACCGTCGGCGAGGGCTGCGGCACCGACGGGCAGTGCCAGTGCAAGGTGAGCCCTGTCCCCCCGTGTCCCCAAGCCCTGGGAGGGGGCGACAGGGTGGTCACTGTCTCCCCCTTCCTCAGGCCAACGTGGAGGGTCCCCGCTGTGCCACGTGCCGCCCCCACCATTTCCACCTGAGCGCCAGCGAGGCAGCTGGCTGCCTGCCCTGCTTCTGCATGGGCATCGTCCAGCTCTGCGCCAGCACCGCCTACGCCCGCGGCACCGTGAGTGTCCCCAAACATCCCCAACGTGTCCCCCCCCGCACCCCGCTCACCCCGTATCCCCCCCCCCCGTAGATCCTCACGTCCTTCGCCCCCGGGGACCCCCAAGGATTCGCTTTGGTGAACCGCCAGCGCAGCACCCGCGTGGGCACCGGCTTCGTGGTGCTGCCGGGCGCCCCCCGGCCCCGCCTGACCTACGAGCGCTTCGCGGAGCTGCCCCCCGACTCCTACTACTGGCAGCTGCCACCCCCCTACCAGGGGGACAAGGTAACGGGGTCACCCGCCCCGGGGGGACAGGGGTGCCCGCGGGAGCGCCCAGACCCCCTGCACCCGCTCCCCAGGGCACCCCTGGGTGCTCGCCCGCGGCTCGGTCAGGGGGGAGGTGGGCGCAGCGCCCCCCCCCCGGCCCGTTCCCCATCCCCACCCCACCCCATCCCACCCCATCCCATCCCCACCCCACCCCATCCCCATCCCATCCCCATCCCCATCCCACCCCATCCCATCCCATCCCACCCCATCCCATCCCATCCCCATCCCACCCCATCCCCACCCCACCCATCTCCCCGTACAGGTGGGCTCTTACGGCGGGCGCCTCCGTTACACCCTCACCTACACCCCGGGGGGGCAAGGTGCCCCCCTGCCCGACGCCGACGTGCAGATCACGGTACGGGGACACCAAGGGGGCGGTGGGGAGGGGACAGGCTAGCAGCAGGACCCCCCTGACCCCCCTCCTCACCCCACACCCACAGGGCAACGACATCACGCTGGTGACCTACCAACCCGACCTGCCTCCGCGCACCCCCCACACCTTCGAGATCATTTTTCGGGAGGTAGGAGGGGACGGGTGGCTTTTGTCCCCGGTGCCCCCTGTCCCCGTGACGTGCCAAACCGATGTCACCCCACCCTGACACCCCCCCAGCAATACTGGCAGCGGCCGGACGGGCAGCCGGCGACGCGGGAGCATCTCCTCATGGTGTTGGCCGACCTCGATGAGATCCTCATCCGCGCCACCTACTCCACCAGCACGGCCGCGGCCGCCATCGCCGATGTCACCATGGAGGTGGCCGTGCCCCCCCAGCCCGGGCTCCCCCCGGCCCCCGAGGTGGAGCAATGCCAGTGCCCCCCCGGCTACCACGGGCTGTCCTGCCAGGTGACCCCACCATCATCACCATCACCCCCATCACCCCCAGGAGATGTTTTGGGGGGTGTCACCACACTGACCCCCCACTTTTTTTGGTGTCCCCCCCCCAGGATTGTGCCCCCGGTTACACCCGCACCGGGGGGGGGCTGTACCTGGGGCACTGCGAGCTCTGCGAGTGCAACGGCCATTCCGAGAGCTGCCACCCCGAGAGCGGCGCCTGCTCCGTAAGGCCCCTCCTGGGGCGGGTCTGGGGGGGCCGCGGTGTCACCGCAGCCGGGACCCCCCCGATCTGTGTGTGTCCCCCCGCAGGGGTGCCTGCACAACACGGCAGGGGACTTCTGTGACCAGTGTGCCCCCGGTTTCTACGGGGATGCCACCGCCGGTACCCCTGAGGACTGCCAGCCCTGCGCCTGCCCCCTCCCGTACCCCGAAAACCAGTGAGTGGTGGGGGGGCGTGGTGGGTCGGGGGGGGTTGGGGAGGGGACACGTGCCCACCTCGCCTTGTGCCCGCAGGTTCTCCAGGACCTGCGAGAGTTTGGGGGGCGGCGGGTACCGCTGCACAGCCTGCGAGCCGGGCTACGCCGGGCAGTACTGCGAGCGGTGAGACCAGGGGGGCCGGTGCCCCTGCACCCACCTGCTGCACCCAGCCCCGCCGTGCACCCACCCCTATATACCCACCCCTGCACCCCCCCCCTGCACCCACCCCCGCACCTCCCCCCGCACCCACCCCTGCGCCCACCCCCGTACCCACCCCCTGTGCACCCACCCCCATAACCCCCCCTGCACCCCCCCCCTGCACCCACCCCCGCACCCACCCCCGCACCCACCCCTGCGCCCACCCCCGTACCCACCCCCCGTGCACCCACCCCTGCACCCACCCCTGCACCCACCCCCG
The DNA here is from genome assembly GCF_013368605.1 of Nyctibius grandis. NCBI lineage: Eukaryota > Metazoa > Chordata > Aves > Nyctibiiformes > Nyctibiidae > Nyctibius > Nyctibius grandis. Next base: position 1,217,526 of record NC_090674.1, read on the forward strand.
CACCCACCCCTGCACCCACCCCCGCACCCCCCCCTGCACCTCCCCCTGCACCCACCCCCTGCACCCACCCCCATACACCCACTCCCATACACCCACCCCAATATACCTACCCCAATGCCCTCACCCTAATACCCACCCTAATATACCCACCCCGATGGATTCACCCCAATATACCAACCCTGATGTGCTCACCCCAATATACCCGCCCCAATTTGCTCACCCCGATATACTCACCCCCATATACCCACCCCAACATGCTCACCCTTATACCCACCCCGATAGTCACCCTGATGTGCTCACCCCAATATACCCACCCCAATGCCCTCTCCCTTATACCCACCTCAATGGACTCACCCCAATATACCCACCCCGAAATGCTCATCCCAATACACCCACCCCAATATACCCACCCCGATCTCCTCACCCCAATATACCCATCCCAAGGTGCTCTCCCTGATATACTCACCCCACGTACCCACCTCGATATACTCACCCAGATGGGCTCTGCCTGATATACCCACCCCAATGCCCTCACCCTTATACCAACCCTAATATATCCACCCTAATATACCCACCCCAATATACTCACCCCCGTATACCCACCCCGATGTGCTCACCCCGACATACCCACCCTGTCGGGCTCACCCCAATATACTCACCCTGAGCTCTTCCTGCTACACCCACCCTACTCTGCTCACCCCAACGTACTCACCCCATATATGCACCCCAATACACCCACCCCAATGAGCTCACGCCCATAGATACACCCCAAGGGACTCACCCTGAGACATGCACCCCAACATGCTTACTTGGCTGGACCAACCCCGATGTCCTCACCCCAATATACCCACCCCGAGGGGCTCACCCCCGTATACCCACTCCAATATACCCACCCCAAGGGGTTCACCCCATATGTGCACCCCAATATACTCACTCCAATATGCTCATCCCAATATACTCACCCCAATATACCCACCCCCATATGCTCACCCCAATATACCCACCCTGATACACCCACCCCAATGGACTCAGCCCTATATGTGCACCCCAATACACCCACCCCCGTATACCCACCCCGATGGGCTCACCCCAATATACCCACCCCAATATACCAACTCCAACATGCTCACCCCAGTATACCCACTCCGCTATACCCACCCCGATGTCCCCACCCCAGTATACCCACCCCAATGGACTCACGCCCATATATGCACCCCAATATGCTCACCCCAATATACCCGCCCCAGTACACCCACCCTGATGTCCTCACTCCCATATACCCACCCCAGTATACCCACCCCAGTATACCCACCACATGTCCTCACCCCAATATACCCATCCCAATGGACCCACCCCATGTCCTCACCCCGATATACCCACCGCAATCAACTCACCCCATATGGGCACCCCAACACGCTCACCCCCATGTCCCCACCCTATTGTCCCCACCCCGATGTCCCCACCCCAACACACCCACCCCACACACCCACCCCATGGGCTCACCCCATACATGCAACCCAACATCCCCCACCACCCCTGACCCCCTTTCTCCCCCCGCCAGCTGCGCTCCCGGCTACGTGGGTGACCCCACGGTGCGGGGCCAGACCTGTGTCCCCGCGGGGTCCCCGGTGCCGCTGGCCGTCCGCGTGCACCCGCCGCGCACCGCGGTGGCCCAGGGCAGCGCCGTCACCCTGCGGTGCCACGCCACCGGCGACCCCCCCTTCTACTACCACTGGGCACGAGAGGACGGGCGACCCCTCCCCGAGGGCGCCCAGAGCCGGCGACAAGGTACGGGGTGGCTCCGGGGTGATGTCCCCAAGGTAGGGTTGGGTGGGGGGGACATGGGGTGTCACCCGCGTGTCCCCGCACAGGCGAGGAGCTGCACTTTGCCAGCATCCAGCCCGCCGAGGCCGGCGTCTACGTGTGCTCCTGCCGCAACCTGCGGCACAGCAACGCCAGCCGCGCCGAGGTCATCGTCACCGGTAGGTCACCGTCACCGGTAGGTCACCGTCACCGACCCGCGGAGGGGACACGCGGGGACTGAGGGGGGGAGCGGGGCTCAGCTGTCCCGTCTTGGCACAGAGACCCCGGGCAAAGCCATCACCGTCACCGTGGAGGAGAAGCGGGTGCAGCGGGTGAAGCCCGGGGCTGATGTCACCTTCGTCTGCACGGCCAAGAGCAAGGTGAGCCGAGGGGGGGACATGGCATGGCGGGGGGTGCAGGCACCCTTGGGTGTGCATGGGGATGTGCAGGGCATGGGGACACTGCTGGGTGCCCATGGAGACATGCAGGGCACAGGGACACCCTTGGGTGCCCATGGGGACATGCAGGGCACAGGGGTGCCCATGGGAACATGCAGGGCACAGGGACACCCCTGGGTGCCCATGGGGACATTCAAGGCACATGGGTACCCATGAGGACGTGCAAGGCACAGGGACACTCCTGGGTGCCCATGGGGTCACTCAAGGCACATGGGTGCCCATGGGGTCATCCAGGGCACAGGGACACCCTTGGGTGCCCATGGAGACATCCAGGGTACATGGGTGCCCATGGGGAAATCCAGGGCACAGGGACACTCTTGGGTGCCCATGGGGACATGCAGGGCACAGGGACACCCCTGGGTGCCCGTGGGGACATCCAGGGCACATGGTTGCCCATGGGGACATGCAGGGCACAGGTACACCCTTGGGTGCCCATGGGGACATCCAGGGCACAGTGACACCCTTGGGTGCCCATGGGGATGTCCAACGGACATGGGTGCCCATGGGGACATCCAGGGCACAGGGACACCCCTGGGTGCCCACCTCTCCCCCGTGGGTGCCCAGACGGGCATGCAGCCCCCCACCGCGTGCCCATTGCCGTGGCCTCAGGCCTGCCCGTCTCTCCCCGCCAGTCGCCCGCCTACACGCTGGTGTGGACGCGGCAGGAGCACGGCTCGCTGCCGCCCGGCGCCGTGGACTTCAACGGCATCCTGACGCTGCGCAGCGTGCGCCCCGAGGACGGCGGGCACTACGTCTGCACCGGCTCCAACATGCTCGACATGGACCAGGGCACCGCCACGCTCTACGTGCAGGGTGAGCCCAGGCGCCGGGGCGGTGGGCACACTCACCACCAAGACTTTGGGGGCAATGGGCACGTTTAGTATCCAGATACCAGGAGCAATGGGCACGCTCACTGCCCAGTCGCTGGGATGATGATGGGCACAGTCACTGCCCAGATACTGGGGCGATGGGCACACTCGACGCCCAGACGCCGGGGTGATGGGCACACGCGGCACCCAGATGCTGGGGTGATGGGCACGCTCGCTGCCCCGACGCCGGGGCGATGGGCACGTTTAGTGCCCAGATACCAGGAGCAATGGGCACACTCGGCACCCAGATGCCAGGGCAATGGCCGCGCTCGCTGCCCAGACGCCAGGGCGATGGGACGCTTGGCGCCCAGACACCAGGGTGATGGGCACGCTCGCCACGAGACTTTTGGGGGCAATAGGCATGTTTAGTGCCCAGGTACCAGGAGCAATGGGCACAGTCACTGCCCAGACGCCGGGGCGATGGGCACATGTGGCGCCCAGACGCCGGGGCAATGGGCACGCTCACTGCCCAGATGCCGGGACAATGATGGGCACAGTCACTGCCCAGATGCTGGGGTGATGGGCAAACATGGCGCCCAGACGCTGGGGTGATGAGCACACTCGCCGCCAAGGCTTTGGGGGCAATGGGCACGTTTCGTGCCCAGATACCAGGAGCGATGGGCACACTTGCTGCCCAGATGCCGGGGTGTTGGGCACGTTTAGTGCCCAGACGCCGGGGCGATGGGCACATTCACTGCCCAGATGCCGGGGCAATGGGCACGCTCTCCTGAGCCCCGCTCCCTCTTGCAGCCCCCTCGACCACCCAGATGTTTTACGGCCCCGTGGAGTTCATGGAGGGGCACAGGCCGGGTAAGTCACCGCAGGGGGGGGCCCTGAGGGGGGGTCCACGCTTCCCCCCGCACCCGCTGCATGCCAGGGCTCCACCACGCACCCGCTGCCAGCTGTGCCCACGCCCCCTCCCCACCCTGCTTCCCACCGCCTGGGGCCAGCGCTGTGGGGAGAGGCCTGAGCCCCCTCCCCGGGTGTCACCGCAGCCGCCGCCGCGCCCACCGCCACCGTGGAGCCGCCGCAGCTGAGCGTGGCACCGGGGCAGCCGGCGGAGTTCCGCTGCGTGGGCACCGGCAACCCCCCGCCCACCCTCGAGTGGCTCGGTAGGTGCCCGTTGGGGATGGAGGAGGGGGGACAGCGGCCCCGGGGTTGGGGACATGGTGACAGCAGGCCGTGTCCCCGCAGGCACGCTGCCGCCGCGGGCGGTGGTCCAGGGGGGGACGCTGCATCTGGGCGCCGTGGAGCCCGCCGACGAGGGGCACTACCTGTGCCGGGCACGGAGCAGCGCCGGGCAGCACACGGCGCGCGGCTTCCTCCACGTGCAGGGTGAGCGCCGTCCCCAGCGTCCCCAGTGTCACCCTGGTGTCCCCACGGTCCTCGTCCATCCCCATCATCCCATTGTCTCCCATCACCTCTGTCACCAGCATTGTCCCCGTCACTGCTCTTATCCACATCATCCCTGTCACCTCTGTTGTCCCCATCATCCCTGTCACCCCATCGTCCCCATCACCCTCATCATCCCTGTCACCTTCATCCCTGTCACCTTCATCCCTGTCATCTCCCATCATCCATCCCCATCATCTCCATCACCTCCACTGTCCCCATTGTCCCCATCATCCCTGTCACCCCCATCATCTCCATCATCCCCTTTGTCCTCCATCGTCCATCCTCATCATTCCATTGTCCCCATCACCCTCACTGTCCCCATCGTCCCCTTCATCCCTGTCACCCCTGTTGTCCCCATCACCCCATCATCCCCGTCACCTCCCATCATCCCCATCATCCCCATCACCCCCACTGTCCCCATCATCCCATTGTCCCCATCATCCCTGTCACCATCATCCCTGTCACCTCCCATCATCCAGCCCCATTGTCCCCATCACCTCCACTGTCCCCATCGTCCTCTTCATCCCTGTCACCCCTGTTGTCCCCATCACCCCATCATCCCTGTCACCTCCCACCATCCCCATCATCCCCATCACCTCCACTGTCCCCATTGTCCCCATCATCCCTGTCACCCCCATTGTCTCCATCATCCCCTTTATCCCCCATTGTCCATCCCCATCATCCCATTGTCCCCATCATCCCTGTCCCCATCATCCCTGTCACCCCCATCACCCCCGCTGTCCCCATTGTCCCCATCATCCCTGTCCCCCCCATCACCCCCGCTGTCCCCATTGACCCCATCATCCCCTCTCACCCCGTTGTCCCCATCACCCCCATCATCCCTGTCACCCTCATCGTCCCCATCGTCCCCAACCCCTGCCACCACCCTGACCCCCCCCTCTCCCCGCAGCCGCCGGCGCCCCGCGGGTGCAGGTGAGCCCGGAGCGGACCGAGGTGCACGAGGGCTCCACGGTGCGACTCTACTGCCGCGTCTCGGGGTCACCCACTGCCACCATCACCTGGGAGAAGCAGGGGGGCACCCTCCCGCCGCAGGTGAGCCGGGGGCCGGCACCCTTGGGTGCTCCCGGGGTGGGTGCGGGTGCCCCACGGGTGCCGCTCACGCCCACCCTCGCAGTCCCGCGCCGAGGACGCCGACATCGCCACGCTGGTCATCCCCGCCGTGACAGCGGCTGACGGTGGCATCTACCTCTGCGTGGGCACCAGCGCCGCCGGCACGGCCCGCGCCGCCATCGAGGTGGCCGTGGTGCCAGGTGAGGAGGGTGGGGGACACCGGGGACGGGGTTTCAAGAGGCCACAACCCACCCGTGTCCCCCCCATCCTCCTTGTAGGGACGGCGCCACCCGTCCGCATCGAGTCCTCGTCCCCGTCCGTCACCGAGGGACAGACCCTGGACCTCGACTGCGTGGTGGCCGGGGCCGGCCCCGCCGCCGTGACGTGGTACAAGCGCGGTGGCTCCTTGCCCGCTGGCCACCAGGTAGGGTGTCACCCCAACCCCTGCCCTGTCCCCCGCTGTGTGACGCTGACCCGTGTCCCCAACGCCAGGTGTCGGGGTCCCGGCTCCGTGTCCCCCACGTCACGGCGGCCGACTCGGGGGAGTACGTGTGCCGGGCGAGCCTGGGGGCCACCGTGCGCGAGGCGTCCGTCATCGTCACCGTCGTGGCCGGACCTGGCTCGTCCTATGGTGAGACCAGGCTTGGTGGCACCAGGGGACACACGCTGGTCCCAGATGGGTGGTCACAGCTCTGTCCTCCCCCCCCCACCAGGGCCACCGGCTTCAGGTGTCCCCGTCCGGATCGAGGCGTCCTCGTCCACCGTGGCCGAGGGACAGAGCCTGGAGCTCAACTGCGTGGTGGCCGCGCAGGGACAGGCCACCGTCACCTGGTACAAGCGCGGGGGGGCCCTCCCGGCCAGGCACCAGGTAGGGGACACGGAGGGGGACGTCCCCATGGGGGGTGGTGGGGGCTGACCTGTGGCTCTGTGCAAGCCCAAGTAGCCCAGGTGGCCCCATGGAAGACCGAGTGGCCCCATCCAAGCCCGGGTGGCCCCATGCACGCCCTGGTGGACCCATTCAAGCCCAAGTAGCCTATGCAAGGGCAGGTGGCCCCATGGAAGACCAAGTAGCCCTCTTCAAGCCCAGCTGGCCCCATGAAAGCCCAGCCGGCCCCATGAAAGCCCAGGTGGCCTCTGTGCAAGCACAGGTGGCCCCATGGAAGACCAAGTGGTCCCATGCGAGCCCAGGTGGCCCCATGGAAGACTAAGTGGCCCCGTGCAAGCTCAGATGGTCCATGCAAGCCCAGGTGGCCCCATGCAAACCCAACTGGCACTTTTGCAAGCCCAAGTGGCTCTATACAAGCCCAGTGACCCCCATACAAGCCCAAATGGCCCCGTGGAAGCCCCAGGAGCCCCATGGAAGCCCAAATGGCCTTGGTGACCCCCGTGTCCCCTTCCTGCAGGTGTCTGGCTCCCGGCTGCGGCTGCTGCAGGTGACAGCGGCCGACTCGGGCGAGTACGTGTGCCGGGTGACCAGCGGGGCCACCACCAAGGAAAGCGCTGTCAAGGTGACAATCGAGCCCAGCGGGGCCAGCGCCTACCGTGAGTGGGGACAGGGGGTGACAGTGCCATGTGCCACAGCACTGAGCCACGTCTCGTGTGCCCGTGCTGGTGGGGCTCTGCTGTGGCCACCGGTGTCACCCTCTTGTCTCGGTCCCCAGCCCCGGGCAGCACGACCCCCCTGCGCATCGAGTCCCCGTCCTCCGCCGTGGCCGAGGGCCAGAGCCTGGACCTCAACTGCGTCATCGCCAGCCCTGCGCAGGCCACCGTCACCTGGTACAAGCGCGGGGGGTCCCTCCCGGCCAAGCACCAGGTAGGGGACACGGAGGGGGACGTCCCCAAGGGGGGTGGCTGGGGATGACCCACAGCCCCGTGCAAGGTCAGGTGGCCCCATGCAAGCCTGGGTAGTCCATGGAAGCCCTGGTGGCCCATGCAAGCCCTGGTGGCCCATGCAATCTCTGGTGGCCCCATCAAGCCCAAATAGCCCATGAAGAGTCAGGTGGCCCCACGCAGGCCCTGGTAGCCCCATGCAAGCCCAAGTAGTCCATGCAAAGTCAGATGGCCTCGTGCAAGCCCAGGTGGCTGTCACGGTTTAAAGCTGGGCCAGCTATTAACCAGGTGGCAGATGCTCTCTGTTAACCCTCTCCCCCCCACCTAAGGGAAAGGGAAAGGGAAAAGGGAGAGAGACTTATGGGTTGGAAAGTTAAAACAGTTTTAATAAACTATAATAATGAAAAAGAATATAATAACAATAATAATAGAAATAACCAAATATATACAAATATGTACAAAACCAAGATCAAGAGCTTGGAAATCCTCCTCAGGCAGAATTACTCCCCCCAGTACAGGCAGAGGGGAAAAGGCAGTAGCTCCCCCCAGCACGGGCAGAGGCCAAAATGCAAAAGCTCCACTGCCATCACACCTGCAGGCTTTTAACTGGAGATTTGGCAAAGCTGGTACCAATCAGTGGGAGACAGGAGGGCCCCTCCCTCCTGGGCCCCACCTCCAGGAGGCAGTGGGTTAGTGATAAACAGGAAAGTGAGAATGACATGTATGGGATGGAATACCTTGCTGGTCAATCCTGGGTCACCTGCCCCGTCCACTACTCCCTGCAGGTACAACCCCCTTCGGCTCTTTACTCGTAAGCAGTGACCTTGGGTTCTCTAAGACTATTTGGCCTGGTTTGAGCCAAACCAGGACATTCCACCCCTTATTCCATACCATTCATGTCATACTCAGATCACCACTACCTTTTCATTTTCAAATATATATATACATATCACTAGTCTATGATTCATCTTTATGCAAAAAGTCCATCAAGTTCATTTGGTTCAGGATTGTGGGTTTGCATCTGGTTAGCAGTCTCTCAGCAGTCTTTCTGGCTAGCAGTCTCTCTTTTGTCATGGTTCGTGCCCACGGGTTGCAGGTTAAAGATGTCAGACTCGAGGAGGTTACTGGACGCCACTTGATGAAGCTAGCTCCGGTCGCATCACCACTGTCTTAACCTAAAAGACACTTATGCAGCAACAACATACAGTTCAAAATTAAGTAGTCTCACCCAGAATCAGATCACCTTCAGGGACACATCGGACTTCACCATCTTGCAACATCACCCACCAAGTACATCCAGGTCCCTGAGCAAAAGCAATCCCACGAATGGGTTTACCTTTGCCCGTTACAGGAAGAATCCAGACAGTTTTTCCCAATAGATTCCTTTCATGCACCACCGGGACTTTATCTCCTTCTACTGTATGTAGAAGGTCTGACTGAGCAGGGCCAGCTCGATTGATAGATCCCCTGGTGTTAACTAACCAGGTAGCTTGTGCCAGATGTTTATCCCAGTTTTTAAAGGTTCCACCCCCCATTGCTTTCAGGGTAGTTTTTAACAGCCCATTATACCGTTCAATTTTCCCAGAGGCTGGTGCATGATAGGGGATGTGATATACCCATTCAATGCCATGCTCTTTGGCCCAGTTGTCTGTGAGACTGTTTTGAAATGAGTCCCATTGTCCGACTCAATTCTCTCTGGCGTGCCATGTCGCCACAAGATTTGCTTTTCGAGGCCCAGAATAGTGTTCCGGGCAGTGGCATGGGGCACAGAGTATGTTTCCAACCATCCGGTGGTCGCCTCCACCATGGTAAGCACATAGCGTTTACCCTGGCGGGTTTGAGGGAGTGTGATGTAGTCAATTTGCCAGGCCTCCCCATATTTATATTTCAACCACCGTCCCCCATACCACAAAGGTTTTAACCGTTTGGCTTGCTTAATTGCGGCGCATGTTTCACAATCATGGATAACCTGTGCAATAGAGTCCATGGTTAAGTCCACCCCTCGGTCACGAGCCCATCTGTATGTTGCATCTCTCCCTTGATGACCTGAAGTGTCATGAGCCCACCGAGCTAAAAATAGTTCACCTTTGTGTTCCCAGTCCAAATCTATTTGGAACACTTTAGCAGCTTGATCCGCTTGTTGGTTGTTTCGATGTTCCTCAGTTGCCCGACTTTTAGGTACGTGAGCATCTACATGACGTGCCTTCACGACTAGTTTCTCTAGCCGAGCAGCAATATCTTGCCACAATTTAGCAGCCCAAATAGGTTTCCCTTTGCGCTGCCAGTTGCTTTGCTTCCACTGCTTTAACCACCCCCACAAGGCATTTGCCACCATCCATGAGTCAGTATAAAGATACAGCCTTGGCCACTTTTCTCGTTTAGCAATGTCTAAAGCCAGCTGGATGGCTTTTACTTCTGCAAATTGACTTGATTCACCTTGTCCTTCTGTGGCTTCTGTGACTCGTCGTATAGGACTCCATACAGCAGCTTTCCACTTCCGATGCTTTCCTACAAGACGGCAGGATCCATCGGTGAACAGCGCATACTGCTTCTCATCCTCTGGTAGTTCATTATATGGTGGGGCTTCTTCAGCACGTGTCACCTCCTTTTCTGGTGGCATTCCGAAGTCTTTGCCTTCTGGCCAGTCCATGATCACTTCTAAGATTCCTGGGCGATTAGGGTTTCCTATTCGAGCCCTCTGCGTAATTAATGCAATCCATTTACTCCACGTCGCATCAGTTGCATGATGGGTAGTGGGAACCTTACCCTTGAACATCCAGCCTAGTACTGGTAGTCGAGGTGCTAGGAGAAGTTGTGCTTCAGTACCAATTACCTCTGAAGCAGCTCTAACTCCTTCATATGCTGCCAGTATCTCTTTTTCAGTTGGAGTGTAATTGGCCTCGGAGCCCTTGTATCCTCGACTCCAAAATCCTAGGGGTCGACCTCGAGTCTCCCCTGGCACTTTCTGCCAGAGGCTCCAGGTAGGACCATTGTCCCCAGCTGCGGTGTAGAGCACATTTTTAACATCTTGTCCCGTACGGACTGGTCCAAGGGCTACTGCATGCACAATCTCTTGTTTAATCTGTTCAAAAGCCTGTCGTTGTTCAGGGCCCCACTGAAAATCATTCTTCTTTCTGGTCACTTGATAAAGAGGGCGTACAATCTGGCTGTAATCTGGAATATGCATTCTCCAGAAACCCACAACACCTAAGAAGGCTTGTGTTTCCTTTTTGTTAGTTGGTGGGGACATGGCTGTTATTTTGTTGATCACCTCTATCGGGATCTGGCGACGCCCATCTTGCCATTTAATCCCTAAAAACTGGATCTCCCGGGCAGGTCCCTTGACCTTGCCCCTTTTTATGGCAAAACCAGCTTTCAGAAGAATTTGGATTATTTTCTCCCCTTTGTCAAAAACTTCTGCTGCTGTATCACCCCACACAATGATGTCATCAATGTATTGCAAATGTTCTGGAGCTCCACCCTTTTCTAGTGCAGTCTGGATCAGTCCATGGCAAATAGTAGGACTGTGTTTCCACCCCTGGGGCAGTCGATTCCAGGTGTACTGGATACCTCTCCAGGTAAAAGCAAACTGTGGCCTGCACTTTGGTGCCAAAGGAATAGAGAAAAAGGCATTAGCAATGTCTATGGTGGCGTACCACTTGGCTGCCTTTGACTCCAGTTCGTATTGAAGTTCTAGCATGTCTGGCACAGCAGCACTCAGCGGTGGCGTACCTTCATTTAGGCCACGATAGTCCACAGTTAATCTCCATTCTCCATCAGACTTTCGCACTGGCCATATAGGACTATTAAAGGGTGAGCGAGTCTTGCTAATCACTCCTTGATTTTCTAATTGTCTAATCAGTTTATGAATGGGGATCAGGGAGTCTCGATTGGTGCGATATTGTCGTCGGTGCACCGTGGTAGTAGCAATTGGCACCTGTTGTTCTTCAACCTTCAGCAACCCCACAACAGAAGGATCTTCTGAGAGGCCAGGCAAGGTAGACAGCTGTTTAATGTCCTCAGTCTCTACAGCTGCTATACCAAAGGCCCACCTGTACCCTTTTGGGTCCTTAAAATACCCTCTCTTGAGGTAGTCTATGCCAAGGATGCACGGAGCATCTGGGCCAGTCACAATGGGGTGCTTTTTCCATTCATTTTTAGTTAGGCTCACTTCGGCCTCCAATACAGATAACACTTGAGATCCTCCTGTTACTCCTGAAATGCTGATAGATTCTGCCCCTTTATGATCCGATGGCATTAGGGTGCACTGTGCACCAGTGTCTACCAGGGCTCGATACCTTTGTGGTTTTAATGTGCCAGGCCATCGAATCCACACAGTCCAATAAATCCGGTTGTCCCTCTCCTCCACCTGGCTGGAGGCAGGGCCCCCCTAATTAAGAAATGGATTCATGCTGCTCACAGGGACTGGACCTTCATTTCTCCTATTCACACTTGGGAAAAAGTGATTTGAGGCCCATCTCCCCTGACTGGGGTCCTGCTCACTGGTAACTGGAGCAGCCATCCTCCTAGAAAAATTCTCTCTGGTATTTCTTTTAGCTTGCAGCTCACGTACTCGTGCCTGTAGGGTACTGGTAGGTTGTCCATGCCATCTGCTCATGTCCTCCCCATAACCACGCAGGGCAAACCACAGGATACCTCGTGATGTGTTCCTTTTCCTTTGAGCTGGTCCTGTAGGAGAACGTTTTCTCTTAACAGCTGCAACGCGCGCCTGTGTAGGTAGAGAGTCAAGTTTATTCTCGATCATGGACAGTTTGTCTGACAGTTGTTTAAATGAGTCCTTGTTCTCCTTAGTCAGTTTTTCCACAGCCGAGATGCGTGCCTGCAGTGGGGAAGAAATACTATCTTCATACTGTCGCATACAGTTAGCCATTTCGCCCACACTAGATCGTGCCATAGCATCTTCTCCCCATACTAATATTGACAATGTATGGGTATATGTCGGTGGAGCATTCTTCACAACCTTCCGGAACATGGATCGGTTGCATTCCACTTCATCAGGATCTACAGGATCTACAATGTCCCGTGGGTGTCTATAAATGATCTCTTGCACAGCCAGTTCTCTAAGGTAGTTAATACCTTTTTCTATAGTGGTCCATTTGCTTAGGTGGCTCATAACATCATCTTTATAGGGATACCTGCTCTTTACAGCTGACAAGAGTCGCCTCCAGAGACTGACAGTGTTTGACTTTCTTGCGAGCGCTTTATCAATACCACCATCTCTGGACAGGGATCCCAACTGTCTGGCTTCTCTGCCATCCAATTGCATGCTGTCTGCCCCATTATCCCAGCATCGGAGCAACCAGGTAATAATAGGTTCACTGTCATAACGGCTGAAGTCTTTCCTTATATTTCTCAGGTCCTTCAGGGATAAGGAGTGGTAGGTTATCTCTACGTCCGAGTCCTCTTGTGATAGTTCTGCTTTAGAAGGGCCTTTCTTCTGTGATGGGTCTGCTTTAAAAGGACAATCAAGGGAACCCCCATCTGTGTCGGGCCCTAACTCTGCCTGAGAAGGGCCCTCACCTGGGTCATATGATGGCTCTGTCTTAGAAGGCTCTGAGTCATCATCCTTCTCTTCACGAGCTGATTTCTTTTGGTATTTCTTCCTGGTTACAGGAGCAATTGGTACAGATTCGATAGATGCTGGGGTCTGAGTAGATGCAGTGGCTGTCGTGGGAGTGCTGAGAGTCTGAGTAGCTGCAGTGGCCATCTTGGGGGGTGTAGCAGCTGTGGTACAGGCTGCCAAGGTTTCAGTGGGTTGAGTGGCTGTAGCAGCAGTACACACTGTAGGATCTGAGGTGGCTGCATAACACCTACAACTGTCCCTGCACCGATGTTTAATCTTATCCCACATCAGAAACACATTCAGGACAACCAAAAATAAAAACATGCCACCTAGACAGCACCATCCTAATTTCGCAAAATCTAGTGGAATCAGCTTGGCAGAAAAGGAGAAGGTACTATTTCCCAAAGTAAAACTGGAAGTGTAATCATTAACAGAATCAGCTAAAGGGCGCCTGGAGCGTGCAGATGAAGTTGCTGCTACTGATTCGCGATTAAAGCTGCCCATCATTGTGTCATAGAGATAAGAGATCGGAATATTAACTGCCCAGTTTATCACAGCATAAATCAGTATCAAACCCCATACCAAAATAATACATTTCGACCAGCGCCCACTGCTAAACTGCATGTAAACATTCATAAGAAGCAAGCAATAACACAGTGCCCACGGCAGGTAAGGCATCATTGCAATACTCAATTGTGAAAGAAACTCCATAAAAAGATGAGATAACACAGCATTCAAAAATGACATCACCATCTTCACTATCTGTTTTAACTTTCCAACCCCTCGTAAATCTCAAAGGAAGAAATCTGATATTCTCTCAGCTGAGCTCTCTGGGTCTCCTCCCACCAGAGCCAGGATTCAACTTATCAGAGCAACCTGTTGGAGCTTCTCTCGAGCCCCACGTTGGGCGCCAATAAAATCTGTCACGGTTTAAAGCTGGGCCAGCTATTAACCAGGTGGCAGATGCTCTCTGTTAACCCTCTCCCCCCCCACCTAAGGGAAAGGGAAAGGGAAAAGGGAGAGAGACTTATGGGTTGGAAAGTTAAAACAGTTTTAATAAACTATAATAATGAAAAAGAATATAATAACAATAATAATAGAAATAACCAAATATATACAAATATGTACAAAACCAAGATCAAGAGCTTGGAAATCCTCCTCAGGCAGAATTACTCCCCCCAGTACAGGCAGAGGGGAAAAGGCAGTAGCTCCCCCCAGCACGGGCAGAGGCCAAAATGCAAAAGCTCCACTGCCATCACACCTGCAGGCTTTTAACTGGAGATTTGGCAAAGCTGGTACCAATCAGTGGGAGACAGGAGGGCCCCTCCCTCCTGGGCCCCACCTCCAGGAGGCAGTGGGTTAGTGATAAACAGGAAAGTGAGAATGACATGTATGGGATGGAATACCTTGCTGGTCAATCCTGGGTCACCTGCCCCGTCCACTACTCCCTGCAGGTACAACCCCCTTCGGCTCTTTACTCGTAAGCAGTGACCTTGGGTTCTCTAAGACTATTTGGCCTGGTTTGAGCCAAACCAGGACAGTGGCCCATGCAAGCCCAGGTGGCCCATGCAAGCTCTGGCTGCCCCATTCAAGCCCAAGTAGCCTATGAAGAGTCAGGTGGCCCCATGCAGGTCCTGGTAGCCCCATGCAAGGTCAGATGGCCTCGTGCAAGGTCAAGTGGCCTATGCAAGCTCTGGTGGCCCCATTCAAGCCCAAGTAGCCCATGCAAGGTGAGGTGGCCCCATGCAGGCCCTGCTGGCCCATGCAAGCCCAAGGAGCCCATGCAAGGTCAGGTGTCCTCCTGCAAGTCCTAGTGGCCCATGCAAACCCAGGTGGCCCCATTCAACCCTAAGTAGCCCATGCAAGGTCAGGTGACCCCATGCAAGCCCAAGTCACCCCATGGAAGCCCAGGTGGCTTGTGCAACCCCAGATGGCCCTGTGCAAGCGCTGGTGGCCCCATGGAAGCCCAAATGGCCCCCGTGTCCCCTCCCCGCAGGTGTCCGGCTCCCGGCTGCGGCTGCTGCAGGTGACAGCGGCCGACTCGGGCGAGTACGTGTGCCGGGTGACCAGCGGGGCCACCACCAGGGAAACCTCCATCATGGTGACCATCCAGCCCAGCGGGGCCAGCGCCTACCGTGAGTGGGGACAGGGAGGGGACAGGGGACGTTACCTGTGGGTGGGTGGCACTGCCCTGCGGTGTCCCCAGGGGTCACTCCCCGGGGAAGCCACCCATGTGTGTGCCCAACCCGGCTTCCCGGGCTCCTGGTGTCCCTTGGAGGGTCACACATGGTGGTGGCCACGGTCTCTAACCCGTCTCTGTCCCCAGCCCCGAGCAGCACGACCCCCCTGCGCATCGAGTCCTCGTCCTTGTCATCGCCCGTGGCCGAGGGCCAGAGCCTGGACCTCAACTGCGTCATCGCCAGCCCCGCGCAGGCCACCGTCACCTGGTACAAGCGCGGGGGGTCCCTCCCGGCCAAGCACCAGGTAGGGGACAGGGAGGGGGACGTCCCCAGGGGGGGTGGCTGGGGTTGACCCACAGCCCCGTGCAAGGTCAGCTGGCCCCATGCAAGCTCTGGTGGCCCCATGCAAGCCTGGGTAGTCCATGGAAGTCCTGGTGGCCCATGCAAGCTCTAGTGGCCCCCTGCAAGACAAATAGCCCATGCAAGTCCTGGTGGCCCCATTCAAGCCCAAATAGTCCATGCAAGTCCTGGTGGCCCCATGCAAGCCCTGGTGGCCCATGCAAGCTCTAGTGGTCCCTTGCAAGCCCAAATAGCCCATGCAAGTCCTGGTGGCCCCATTCAAGCCCAAATAGTCCATGCAAGTCCTGGTGGCCCCCTGCAAGCCCAAATAGTCCATGCAAGTCCTGGTGGCCCCATTCAAGCCCAAATAGCCCATGCAAGCTCTGGTGGCCCCATTCAAGCCGAGGTGGCCCCATGCAAGCCCTGGTGGCCCCATTCAAGCCCAAATAGTCCATGCAAGTCCTGGTGGCCCCATTCAAGCCCAGGTGGCCCCATGCAAGGTCAGGTGGCCCCATGCAAGCCCAGGTGGCCCACCCAAACCCAAGTCACTGCATGGAAGCCCAGGTGGCTTGTGCAACCCCAGATGGCCCCATGGAAGCCCAAATGGCCCCCGTGTCCCCTCCCCGCAGGTGTCCGGCTCCCGGCTGCGGCTGCTGCAGGTGACAGCGGCCGACTCGGGCGAGTACGTGTGCCGGGTGACCAGCGGGGCCACCACCAGGGAAACCTCCATCGTGGTGACAATCCAGCCCAGCGGGGCCAGCGCCTACCGTGAGTGGGGACAGGGAGGGGACAGGGGACGGGGGGACCGTGCCACAGTCTCCTTGGGGTGACCTTCCCATCTCTGTCCCCAGCCGTTGGTGTCACCCCCCCTGTGCGGATCGAGTCCTCGTCCTCCTCCGTGGCCGAGGGACAGACCCTGGACCTCGACTGCATCGTGGCCGGGCAGGGACAGGCCACCGTCACCTGGTACAAGCGCGGGGGGTCCCTCCCGGCCAAGCACCAGGTAGGGGACACGGAGGGGTGTTTTGGGGTGGCAAAGGGGTTTTGTGGGCTTCTGAGAGGTTTGTGACCCCTTGTCACCTGTGTCACCCCCCCCAGGTGTCGGGCACCCGCCTGCGCATCCCCCAGGTGACGGCGGCCGACTCGGGGGAGTACGTGTGCCGGGTGACAACGGGCGGTGTCACACACGAGACGTCCCTCATCGTCACCATCCAGACTGGCGCCGGCTCCTCTTACGGTACCGGGGACGGGCGGGAGGTGACACGGGGACACGATGGGGACTCGTTGGCTGTCCCCCGCTGACCCCACCGCCACCCCCAGCCGTCGGTGTCACGCCACCGGTGAGGATCGAGACCTCGTCCGCCGCTGTCACCGAGGGACAGACCCTGGACCTCAACTGCATGGTGGCAGGACAGGGTCACCCCCACGTCACCTGGTACCGGCGCGGAGGGGCTCTGCCCCCCAACAGCCAGGTGGGACACGGGGGAGGTGGCATCACCCCGCGGGGCACAGCCCCACGGCAGACACTGATGTGTCCCCAACTTGTCACCTCCCCAGGTGTCGGGCAGCCGCCTGCGCCTCGCCCAGGTGGCAGTGGCTGATTCGGGGGAGTACGTGTGCCGGGTGACCCTGGGGACCGTCACGCAGGAGGCTTCTGTCATTGTCACCGTGCCCGGGGGCGCCGGCGCCTATTACCGTGAGTGCGAGCGAGAGGGCAGCGCTCGAGGACAGGCGGGTGCCACCTCGGTGACAAACGTCCCGTTTCCCTGTCCCCGCAGCCTCCGGCGTCACCCAGCCCCTCCGCATCGAGTCCTCGTCCTCGGCCATCGCTGAGGGACAGACCCTGGACCTCAACTGCCTGGTGGCAGGGTCCGGCCCCGCCACCGTGACGTGGTACAAGCGCGGTGGCTCCCTGCCCGCCAGCCACCAGGTAGGGCGCGGAGCGGGGCGTCACCCCAACCCCTGCCCTGTCCCCTGCTCTCCAGCACTGACGTGTCCCCACATTGTCCCCCCCAGGTGTCGGGCACCCGCCTGCGCATCCCCCAGGTGACGGCAGCCGATTCGGGGGAGTACGTGTGCCGGGTGACAACGGGCGGTGTCACGCAGGAGACGTCCCTCATCGTCACCATCGATGACGGAGCTGCCCCATCCCACCGTGAGTGCCACCCTCCACGGGACGGGTCCCCGTGGGTGCTGGGGACCGGTGGGGACATTCACCCTCCGCTCTGCCCGCGCAGCCGCCGGCGTCACGCCGCCCATCCGCATCGAGTCCTCGGCGTCCTCCGTCACCGAGGGACAGACCCTGGACCTCGACTGCGTGGTGGCCGGCCAGGGACAGGCCACCATCACCTGGTACAAGCGCGGAGGGTCCCTCCCGGCCAAGCACCAGGTAGGTGGGGACACCGGCGGGGTGGGGGACGTCGGCTGTGGGTGGCCGGTTGATGCCACCACCCCCTGCCATCGCGTCCCCAGGTCTCGGGGTCCCGCCTGCGGCTGTCCCAGCTCTCAGTGGCCGACTCGGGGGAGTACGTGTGCCGGGCAGACATCGGCGCCATCTCCCGTGAGGCCACCATCACTGTCACCGTCACCTCCCGTGACAGCTCCAGCTACCGTAAGCGCGGCTACGGGGCAGTAGAGGACACCAGGGGGTGGTGGGGGACACGGGTGACCTCAGTGGTTTCCCTGTCCCGTTGTCCCTGCAGGTCTGCAGAGCCCCATCATCTCCATCGACCCGCACAGCATGGCGGTGGCACCGGGCGAGGATGCCACCTTCAAGTGCCGCGTCCATGACGGCGCCCGGCCCATCAACATCACTTGGCGGATGGGACCTGGCCAACATCTCCAAGGTATGGTGGTCCCCGGGGTGCCCTCGGCGTGGTCCCCAGGGTGGCCCTGGTGTTGACGGCTCCTCCTTGCCCAGACAATGTGAAGATCAGCACCAATGGCTCGGTCATCTCCATCACCGGCGCCCACGTGAGCAACCAGGGCGCCTACCACTGCGTGGCCTCCAACCGCTTCGGCGTCGCCAGCAGCGTCGTCAACCTCCTGGTGCAAGGTGCGCGGTGCTCGGGGTGGCTCTGTCCCCATCCTCATGTGCTCCACATGCTCCCGGGGTGATGGTCTCCCTGTCCCTGTCCCCATGCTGGTGTCCTCCATGTTCTCCAGATACCCCTGGGGTGATGGTGTTCCCATCCCCATGTCCTCCTCATGGTTCAGATGCTTCTGGAGTGGTGGTGCCCATGTCCCCATCCTGATGTCCTCCATGGGCTCCAGATGCTCCTGGGATGGTGGTGTCCCCATCCCCATGTCCTTCATGCACTCTAGATTCTCCCGAGGTGGTGGTGTCCCCATCCCCATGCTGACGTCCTCTCCACGCTCCAGATGCCCCATGGGTTATGGTGTCCCCATGGCCATGCCAACGTCCTTAGTGGTGGTGTCCCCATCCCCATGCTGACGTCCTCCCCATGCTTCAGATGCCCCCAGAGTGATGGTGTCCCCATGGCCATGCCAACGTCCTTAGTGGCGGTGTCCCCATCCCCATGTTGATGTCCTCTTTCTTCTCCAGGTGCCCCCACGGTGTCGGTGATGCCACCGGGCCCCGTGACAGTGAAGGAGGGCAAATCCATCAGCGTGGAGTGCCTTGGCCGGGGCGAACCACGACCGCTGGTGCGCTGGAGCCGGCCGGGTTCCCGGCAGAAGGTGGAGCACCAGACGCTGCTGCACATGGACAGCCAGGCCATCCTGCAGGTGAGCGGGGCACCCCGAGGTGCCGCGGGGCGCCCATGGGTGCCCGGTGCTCACCGCCCACCCTGTGTCCCCCCACCACCCAGCTCTCGCCGGCCAAGCCGGAGCACGCCGGGACCTACGTGTGCACGGCGCACAGCGCCTTGGGCTCGGCGCAAGCCCGGGTGGACGTCAACGTGGAGACGGCCCAACGGCACCCCGGCGCCCCCGAGGTCACCGCGCCACCCGCCGTCACCGTGGTGGCCGGGGACACCGCCACGCTGCACTGCACAGCCAGAGGTACGGGGAGGATGGAGGGCGGTGGTGGAGGAGGGGGTGTCCCACCGCGGTATCCCGACGCCACGGTGATGGGCGCCGGCGTTGCCCGTAGGCGAGCCAGCGCCCCGGATCGAGTGGTCGAAGCTGCGGGCGCCCCTGCCCTGGCAGCACCGCGTGGTGAACGGCACCTTGGTCATCCCCCGTGCCGCGCAGCAGGACTCGGGCCAGTACATCTGCAACGCCAGCAGCCCCACCGGCTCCGCCGAGGTCTTCGTCACCCTCGACGTGGAGAGTAAGGGGGTGGCAGGGGATTGGGGTGCCCCTGGGGACCTCCTCCCATCTCCGCTGTCTCCTTCCCCCGCGCTGTTGCCATCACCCATCCTTGGCTCCTCTCCATCCTTCCTCTGCACGTGGCCATCTCCATCACCATTCCCACCCTCCCATCCAGCCCTTCCTTGTGGGTCCATCCCGGCACTCGTCCTGCTCTCAAGCTCTGTCATCCAGCCCTTCCTCATGGATGCGTCCATCACTCATCCATCCCAGCTCACGCCCACCTCCCCATCTCCTCTCACACCCCTCCATCCAGCCCTTCCTGGATGGAGGAAAAATCCATCATTTTTCCATCCCAACACATACCCATCTCCATCTCCTTTCAAACTCCTCCATGCCTCACTTCCTCATGGATCCATCCATCTCTGGTCCATCCCAACACATACCCATCTCTTCATCTTCTCTCAAACTCCTCCATCCACTCCTTCCTTGTGGATTCATCCATCACTCATCCATCCCAGCACACATCCATCTCTCTGTCTCCTCTTGAACTCCTCCATCCATCCATCCATCCATCCATCCATCCATCCAACTCTTCCTTGTGGATTCATCATCCCTCAACCATCCCAGCTCACATCCCTCTCTCCACCTCCTCTCAAACTTCTCCATCCATCCCTTCCCTCATGGATCTGTCCATCTCTGGTCCATCCCAACACATATCCATCTCTCCGTCTCCTCTCAAACTTCTCCATCCATCCCTTCCTCATGGATCCATCCATCATTTTTCCATCCCAACACATACCCATCTCTCCATCTCCTCTCAAACTTCTCCATCCATCCCTTCCTCATGGATCCGTCCATCTCTGGTCCATCCCTGCACTTACCCATCTCTCCATCTCCTCTCAAACTTCTCCATCCATCCCTTCCTGGTGGATCCATCCACCTCTCATCCACCCCAGCTCACGCCCACCTCCCCACCTCCTCTCACACCCCTCCACCCATCCCTTCCTGGTGGATTCACCCATTGCTCACCCACCCCAACTCCCATCTCCACCCCGACCCTCCCGCCGATGCCCTCCTTGCCCCACTGACCCCCTCGTTGCCCGCAGCGCCGCCCTACGCCACCAGCCTGCCGGAGGACACCGCGGTGCGCGCGGGCGACGCGCTGCAGGTGCAGTGCCTGGCCCACGGCACCCCGCCGCTGCACTACGCCTGGGACAAGGTCAACGGCAGCCTCTCGCCGCGCGCCGCCCACCGCGCCGGCCTCCTCCGCATCAGCCCCGCGGCGCCTGCCGACGCCGGCACCTACCGCTGCCTCGTCACCAACCGCGTCGGTGCCGCCGAGGCCTTTGCCCGCGTGGCCGTCCACGGTGAGCCCCCCGCGCCCGCCCCGGCGGTGCTGGCGCCAGCGGGTACCACCAGGGCCTTCGCATCCCGCCCAGGTGACGCCGGTGACGGTGGGGACGCCGGTGGTCCCTTGGCCGTGCGGGTGACGCCGGGGAGCCTGGTCAAGGGGGTGGGCGGCACCGCCGAGTTCGCCTGCGCCGTCTCGGGGGACCCGCGGGCGCGTCTGGAGTGGCTGAAGGACGGCGGGGAGCTGCCCCCCGCCCACAGCGTGCGGGACGGGGTGCTGCGGTAAGGAGGGGGGCGCAGGGCGGGGGGGCACCCCCCCAGCTCCTGTCACCCCCCCCGTGGGGTCCCACACCCCGGCCGTGTCCCCGCAGGCTGCCGGAGCTGGCGTGGGGGGCGCAGGGGGTGTACGTGTGCCGGGCCAGCGCCCCGGGCGGGCAGGCGGAGGACAGGGCCACCCTCACCGTGCAGGGTAGGAGCGGCACCGGGGACGCGGGCACACCACGACCTGTGTCCCACGAACACGGGCACCCCGGGACCCCCATGTCCCCAAAGCCGGGGCACTCACTGACCCGCCCCCATACCCATGGGCACTCCGGGGCCCCCATCTCCCCAAACCCAGGGCACTCACTGACCCCCCCCATACCCATGGGCACCCCAGGACCCCCCAACCTCTCCCCATGCCCACGGGCACCCCAACACCCCCAACCTCTCCCCACGCCCACGGGCACCCTGGTACCCCCCATCTCTCCCCATGCCCACGGGCACCCCAACACCCCCCATCTCTCCCCACACCCACGGGCACCCTGGTACCCCCCATCTCTCCCCATGCCCACGGGCACCCCAACACCCCCAAGCTCTCCCCACACCCACAGGCACCCCAACACCCCCCATCTCTCCCCACACCCACGGGCACCCTGGTACCGCCCAACCTCCCCCCATGCCCACGGGCACCCCAACACCCCCCTGTCCCCCCCAGCTCTCCCCAGGGCCCTGATCAACGTCCGGACGGCGGTGCAGACGGTGCTGGCGGGGACGGCGGTGGAGCTGGAGTGCCTGGGCCTGGGGGAGCCCCGTCCCCAGGTCACCTGGAGCAAGGTGGGGGGCCGCATCCGGCCCGGGGTGCTGCTCCGTGCCGGCACCCTGGCCATGGAGCGGGTGGAGCGGGCGGACGCGGGGCAGTACCGCTGCACCGCCGCCAACGCCGTGGGCACCGTCCAGTCCCACGTCATCCTCCACGTGCAAGGTGAGGGCGGGGAGCTGGGGACACGCACACATGGGGGTGTCTCCCCATATGGCCCCGTGTCCCCCCATATGTCCCCATGTCTCCCTGTATGTCCCCATGTCCCCCCATGTCCCCCCATATGTCCCCATGTCCCCCATGTCCCCCCATGTCACCCCATGTCCTTCCATGTCTCCCCATATGTCCCCATGTCCCCCCATGTCCCCCCGTATGTCCCCATGTCCCTCCATATGTCCCCATGTCCTCCCATGTCCCCCCATGTGCCCCCATATGTCCCCATGTCCCCCCATGTTCCCCAACGTCCTCCCATGTCCCCCCATATGTCCCCGTGTCCCCCCATATGTCCCCATGTCCTTCCATGTCCCCCCATATGTCCCCCCATATGTCCCCATGTCCCCCATGTCCCCTTGTCTCCCCATATGTCCCCATGTCCCCCCATGTCCTTCCATGTCTCCCCATATGTCCCCGTATCCTCACATGTCCCCCCATGTCTCCCAATGTCCCCCCATGTCTCCCCATATGTCCCCATGTCCCCATGTCCCCCCACATGTCCCCATGTCCCCCCCGGGTGACCCCCCTATGTCCCCCCAGCCACCCCCCAGGTCGCGGGGCAGCCGGAGGTGAGGGAGGTGTCGGTGGGCTCCCCAGCGGTGCTGCCGTGCCTGGCGTCCGGCTTCCCGGTGCCCGAGATAACGTGGAGCAAGGTGAGGTGGGGGTTTGGGTGATGGGTGGGGGGGCACCCACTGGGTGCTGGTCTAACCCCCCGTGGTGCCGCAGCTGGAGGGGGAGCTGCCGGCGGGCGCCAGGACGGAGGGGAACGTGCTGCGGCTGCCGGCCGTGCGGCACGAGGACGCCGGCGTCTACGCCTGCGCCGCCGCCAACCGCCGCGGCCAGGACACGGCCTACTATGTGCTGCGGGTGCGAGGTGAGGACACACGGACACGCGGACACACGGACAGGGGGGTGGGGGGTGCTGTACCCCGTCCCGCCTCACCCCCTGTCCCCCCCAGAGCGCCTCGTGCCCTACTTCGGGCAGTCGCCCCGCTCCTTCCTGCCCCTGCCCACCATCAAGGACGCCTACAAGAGGTTCGAGATCCTCCTCACCTTCCGCCCCGACGCGGCTGATGGTGAGCACCGGCGGGGTCCACGTGTGTCCCCATGCCCCCCATATGTGCCCATATCTCACCGTGTCCCTCCATATGTCCCCATGTCCCCCTATGTCCTCCCATATGTCCACATGTCCACCATGTCCCCCCATATCTCCTCCCATGTCCCCCCATGTCCCCCCATGTCCTCCCATATGTCCCCATATGTTCCCATGTCCTCCCTTATGTCTCCATGTCCCCCCATGTGTCCCTATGTGTCTCCATATGTCCCTATGTGTTTCCATATGTCCCCATGTCCCCCCATATGTCCCCATGTCCTCCTATGTCCCCCCTACGTCCCCATGTCCACCATGTCATCCCATATCTCCTCCCATGTCCCCCCATATCCCCCCATATGTCCTCCCATGTCCCCCCATATCTCCATGTCCCCCCACCTCCCCTCCATCCTCCCCTCCTTCCCCTCCCCTCCACCCAACCAACCCCCCCACCTTCTGGGGCGCTTCCTCCTCCATCCTGAGGGTACTTTAGGTTCCCCCGTGGTGTGACCCCCACCCTGGGGTGCCCACCACCCTCCCTGACCCCCCCACCCCCCCAGGGCTCCTCCTCTACAACGGGCAGCGCAAAACCAGCGGCGCCGACTTCATCTCCTTCGGGTTGGTGGGCGGGCGCCCCGAGTTCAGGTGAGACCGGGGAGCGGGTGCTGTGGGGTGGGGAGAGATGGGTGCCAGCACCCTCCCACACCCATTGTACCTCAGGTTTGACGCCGGGTCGGGCATGGCCACCATCCGGCACCCGACGCCGCTGCGCCTGGGCCAGTACCACACGGTGCGGCTCCTGCGCAACCTCACGCGGGGGTCGCTGGCGCTGGACGGGCACCCCCCGGTGAACGGCACCTCGCAGGTAAACGGGGGGTGGTGTGGTGGGTGTTGGGTGGGGGTCAGGGTGCTGGAGGGGGGGGGTGCCCACCCTGGCTGTGCCCGCAGGGGAAGTTCCAAGGGCTGGACCTGAACGAGGAGCTGTACCTGGGGGGCTACCCCGACTTCGGCGCCGTGGCCAAGACGGGGCTCAGCAGCGGGTTCGTGGGTGAGTGGTGGCTTTAGGGGGGGGGACAGTGGTGTTTGGGGACACCGTGTCACCCCCCCACCCCCGTGATCTCCGTCCCTCTGCAGGCTGCGTGCGCCAGCTCCGCATCCAAGGCGAGGAGGTGGCTTTTGGGGACATGGACCTGCAGACGCACGGTGTCACCAGTTGTCCCACCTGCCAGGACCGGCCGTGCCAGGTGAGGCCGTGGGTGATGGCCACCCATCGCCACCCCCATCCCCGACACCCGTGTCACCACCCCTCCCCTCCCCCAGAACGGTGGCGTGTGCGAGGACGCCGAGAGTGACACCTACGTCTGCCGCTGTCCCCACGGCTTCACCGGCAGCAACTGCGAGTACTCGCAGGCTCTGCATTGTCACCCGGGTAAGGTGGCCGTCCCGCGGGGATGTCACCCCGGTGTCCCCCCCCCGGGTGGGTGCTCATCGCTTGTCACCCTACAGAGGCGTGTGGGGCCGATGCCACCTGCGTCAACCGGCCGGACGGGCAGGGCTACACCTGCCGCTGCCACCTGGGCAAGGCTGGGGAGAGGTGCACCGAGGGTGAGCGCGGGCAGGGACACAGGGACAGGGCTGGCACCGGCTGGGGACACGGGCGTGGGGTGGGGACAACCCCAGGGAGATGGACATGGGGTGGGGAACACCCTGGGGACAGGGGCGTGGCATGGGGACCACCCCAAGGAGATGGACATGGGGTGGGGACCACCCTGAGGACATGAGCCTGGGGCTGGGACCACCCTGGGGACATGGGGACATGGCTGGGGACCACCCTGGGGACATGGGCATGGGGTGGAGACTACCCCATGGAGGTGGGCATGGGGTTCAGGCCACCCTGGGGACACAAACATGGGGTGAGGACCACCCCAGGGAGATGGGGACACGGCTCGGGACCACCCTGGGGACATGGACATGGTGTGGGGATCACCCCAGGGAGATGGACATGGGGTGGGGACCACCCTGAGGACATAAGCATGGAGCTGGGAGCACCCTGGGGACGTGGGCATGGTGTGGGGACCACCCTGGGGACACAGGCATGA
The DNA here is from genome assembly GCF_013368605.1 of Nyctibius grandis. NCBI lineage: Eukaryota > Metazoa > Chordata > Aves > Nyctibiiformes > Nyctibiidae > Nyctibius > Nyctibius grandis. Next base: position 1,243,160 of record NC_090674.1, read on the forward strand.
TGGGGACATGGGATTAGGCACCATGTGGGGAGATGGGCATCATGGACATGATGGAGATGGGCCATTGGGTGCCACCCCAGGGAGATGGACACGATGAGAATTGGGGATTGGGGACCGCCCTGGGGACACAGGCTGAGGCCCGCCCTAGGGAGATGGGTGTGGGGCTGGGTGTCACCCTGGGGACCCAGGCACAGGGCTGGGGACCACCCTGGGGAGACAAGTGCAATGAGGATGGAGGTTTGGGTCCCACCCTGGGGAGATGGGCACCATGGGGATGGAGGTTTGGGTCCCACCCTGGGGAGATGGGTGCCATGGGGATAGAGGTTTGGGTCCCACCGTGAGGAGATGGGCACCACGGGGATGGAGAATCAGGTCCCACCATGGGGATGGAGGATCAGGTCCCACCCTGGGGAGATGGGTGCCACGGGGACGCAGGACGGGGTCCCACCAGCCGGGCACTGACCCGGCGTGCCACAGGCGAGGCGGTGAGCGTGCCATCCTTCGGCGAGGAGGGCGCCTTCGTGTCCTACCCGCCCCTCACCAACGTCCACCACGAGCTGCGGGTGGAGGCCGAGTTCCTGCCGCTGGCACCCGACGGGCTCCTGCTCTTCAGCGCGGGCAAAGCCGCCCCCGTCGAGGACTTTGTGGCCTTGGCCATGGCCGGTGGCCACCTCGAGTTCCGCTACGAGCTGGGCTCAGGTAGGCTGGCACGGTGACGGGGGTCCTGGTGGCACCACGGCGGGGGCTGGTGGCACTGGGGACCTCAGGTATAGGTGGGGTGGCCTGGCATTACTGGGGTCCACTGGCATCATCGGGGTCCCCATGTGTCACCAGAGTCTGTTGGCATCACTGGGGTCCCCTGGTGTCACTTGGGTCACCCAGCATCACATCAGGGTGGTCCCTTGGTGTCACTGGCATCACCAGGCAGTGCCAGGGTCCCCTGGCATCCCCAGGGTCCCCAAATGTTACCAGCGTGCCCTGGTGTCACTGGGGTCCCTTGGTGTCACTGGGATCACCTGTGTCCCCGGGCACTGCCAGTGTCCCCAAGCATCACTGTCACAGCACTGGGGTCCCCTGGCGTCACTTGGGTCCTCAGATGCTGCCAGGATCCAGAGGCATCAGTTGGGTCCCCTGATATCACCGGGGTCCCCTGTCACCACTGGGGTCCCCTGGTGTCACTGGGGTCCTCTGTCACCACTGGGGACCCTGAGCATCACTGAGGTCCCATGTCACCACTGGGGTCCCCTGATGTCACCAGGGCTCCATGTCACCACTGGGGACCCCAAGCATCACCAGGGTCCCCTGTCACCACTGGGGTCCCCTGTCACCTCTGGCATCCCCTGATGTCAGCAGGGTCCCCTGTCACCACTGGGGTCCCTGAGCATCACTGGGGTCCCCAGTCACCACTGCAGTCCCCTGTCACCACTGGGGTCCCCTGGTGTCACTGGAGTCCCCTGTCACCACTGGGGTCCCCAAGTATCACTGAGGTCCCATGTCACCACTGGGGTCCCCTGATGTCACCAGGGCTCCATGTCACCACTGGGGACCCCTGATGACACCGGGGTCCCCAGTCACCACTGGGGTCCCCTGTCACCACTGGCATCCCCTGATGTCACCAGGGTCCCCTGTCACCACTGGGGTCCCCTGATGTCACCGGGTCACCTATCACCACTGGGGTCCCCAGTCACCACCAGGGTCCCCTGTCACCACTGGGGTCCCCAAGCATCGCTGGGGTCCCCTGTCACCACTGGCATCCCCTGACGTCACCGGCATCCCTTGTCACCACTGGGGTCCCCTGCCACCCCCGGGGTCCCCCAGCACCCCCCAGTGCGTCCCCCCACGGTGCCACCACCCCGTCCCCGCAGGCCCGGCCGTGCTGCGCAGCCCCGAGCCGGTGGCGCTCGGGCAGTGGCACCGGGTGACGGCCGAGCGGGTGCACAAGGACGGGACACTCACGGTGGACGATGGCACCCCGGTGACACGCTCGTCACCCGGCAAGAGCCAGGGCCTCAACCTGCACACGCCGCTGTACCTGGGGGGCACCGAGCCCCCCCTGCGCCCCCCTGCCAACGCCTCCTTCCGCGGCTGCATCGGCCAGGTGAGCCCCCCCTGCCCCCTGCGTGCCCTGGGGGGGGACAGGGGGTGACCGGGGGGGGACAGGGGGTGACCCGGGTGTCCCCGCAGGTGACGGTGAATGGGAAGCGCGTGGACCTGCCCTACAGCTTCGTGCGGAGCCGCGGCGTGGGGCAGTGCGGGCGGGGGGCACCGTGCCCGCCCCAGGCCTGCCTGCACGGCGGGCGCTGCCTGCCCCTGCCCGGTGCCACCCCCCCACACCACTGCCTCTGCCCGCCCGGCTACACGGGTGAGTGCGGGACACGCCTGGGCACGCGTGTGGGGGGCGGGGGGAGGTGGGGGGGGTGTTCTGGGGGGGCTGGGGGGATTGCTGGGGGGATGGGTGCACACGTGCGCAGTGCGTGTGCATGCACATGCGTGTGTGCTGTACATACATGTGTGCTGCGTGTTCATGTGTGCATATGTGCTAAGCATGCACAGTGCATGTGTGTGCACTTGTGCTGTGCAGGCGTGTGTGCTGTACATGCACTGTGCATGGGTGCTGTGCATGTGTGCGCTGCGCATTCATGTGTGCATATGTGCTTTGCATGCGTGCACAGTGCGCATATGTGAGCTGCGTGTGTGTGCATACATGCATGGTGTGTGCTGCTCGTGCATGTGTGCATATGTACTATCCACGCGTGCATGGTGTGCGCTGCACATGCGTGTGTGCTGTGTGTGCGTGGCACATGCATGTGCGCTGCATGTGCGTGTGCACGTGTGCTGTGCATATGTGTGTGCTGCGTGTGTGCTGTACAGGCATGCACGGTGTATGTGTGCATGTGCTGTGCATGCATGCACGGTGCACACATGTGAGCTGCGTGTGCGTGAATGCATGTGCAGTGTGCATACATGCATGGTGTGCGCTGCATATGCGTGTGTGCATATGTCCTATCCATGCATGCATGGTGTGCGCTGCACACGCATGTGCGTGTGTGCTGTGCAGGCGTGCATGGTGCATGCGTGCGTATGTGCATATGTGCTGTGCATGTGTGCACAGCGCATGTGTGCGTGTGTGCGCTGCACGTGCATGTGTGCATGTGTGCACAGTGCATGCGTGTGAGCTGTATGTGCATGTGCTCATGTGCGATGCGTTCATGGTGCATGTCTGCATATGTACAGTGCCTGCATGCACAGCGTGTGCACGTGTGGCATGTGCGTGTGTGCCGTGCGTACGTGTGTGCTGTGCGTGCCAGCACGTGCCCTGAGCGTGCGTGTGTGCTGCAGATGCACGTGTGCTGTGCACGCGTGTGCGGTGTGTGTGGTTGGCGTGCACGTGTGCCCTGCAGTTCACACGTGTGTGCATCCACGTGTGTGTGATGTGCCGTGTCCCCGTGTCACCCCCGTGTCCCCAGGGCCGCGCTGTGAGCGGGAGGCGGGCGGGTGCCAGCGCCGCCAGCCCTGCCTGCACGGGGGCACCTGCGTGGGCACCGCCTGCCGCTGCCCCCCCGGCTACGGCGGGGCCTCCTGCCAGCACCGTGAGTGGGGACACCGGGGACACCCGGGGGACATGTGGGGACATGTGGGACACATGGGGACACCTGGGGACATGTGGGACACCCAGGGACACCTGGGGAAACTCGGGGACACCTGGGGACACTTGGGGACAGCTGGGGAGACTCAGGGACACCTGGGGACACCTGGGGACACTCCAGGACACCTTGGGACACTTGGAGACACTCGGGGACAGCTGGTGACACTCGGGGATGGCTGGGGACACACGGGGACACTTGGGGACACTCAGAGACACCTGGGGAGACTTGAGGACACCTGAGGAGACTCAGGGGCACTCCAGGACACCTTGGGACATTTGGAGACACTTGGGGACAGCTGGGGATGCTGGGGGACACTTGGGGAGACTCGGGGACACTCAGGGCCACTGGGGTCACTCGGGGATGGCTGGGGACACTTAGGGAGACTCGGGGACACTTGGGGAAACTCAGAGATACCTGGGGACACTTGGTGACACCTGGGGAGACTCGGGGGCACTCCAGGACACCTTGGGACATTAGGGACACTTGGGGACAGCTGGGGAGACTCAGGGACACCTGAGGACACTTGGGGACACCTGGGGACATGTGGGACACTCGGGGACACTTGGGACATTCAGGGACACCTGGGGACACTCCAGGACACCTTGGGACACTTGGGGACAGCTGGTGACACTCAGGGATGGCTGGGGACACACGGGGACACCTGGGGACACTCGGGGACACCTGGGGACACTTGGGGAGATTCAGGGACACTCGGGGACACTCAGGGACACCCAGGGACGCTTGGGGACACTTGGGGACACCTGGGGACACTCAGGGACACCTGGGGACACTCGGGAACACTCAGGGCCCCTGGGGTCACTCGGGGCCCCGCCACCCCACCCCTCCGCCCTGTCCCCGCAGGCGTGGCGCCGGCCGAGCTGGAGCAGGACTGGCAGGAGGGCAGCGGCGGTGGCGGTAGGTGCTGGCACCCATTGTCCCCCTTTGGCACCCACTGTCCCCCTTTGGCACCCAAAGCCATGCGGTGGGCGTGGCGGGGGGCGTGCCCCCCTCTCACCCCCCCTCGCCCCCCCCCAGACGCCCCCGGACAGTTCAGTGTCGCGCTTGGGGACGGCGACGGCTCCTTCCTGGCCCTGCCCGGGCACCTCTTCCCCCGCGGGTGAGTGACACCGGCCCGGGGCACCCTGGGCTGGGGGCTGCACCCGCCCTCCCGCGGCACCGCACCCTGCCCACAGCCTGGCACCCATCACAGCAGGGCACCCATAGAACCATGGCACCCTGCCTGCAGCATGGCACCCATCACCCTGTAGCACCTATTGCACCGTGACACCCATCGCAGCAGGGCACCCTGCCCGCAGCGTGGCACCCAGAGCACCACAGCACCTTTCCCATGGTGTTGCACCCACCCACCACAGCGTAGCACCCTGCATGCAGCCTTGCACCCACAGCGTGGCACCCATAGCACCATGGCACCCTTCTTATGGTGTTGCACCCTTCCTGCAGCATGGCACCCAACACAGTCTTGCACCCACAGCAGCATGGCACCCACAGCAGCATGGCACCCAATGCAGTGTTGCATCCATTGCACCCATCGCAGCATGGCACCCATAGCAGGTGTTGCACCCAGTGCTGCATGGCACCCTGACTGCAGCATGGCACCCATCACAGTGTTGCACCCCGACTGCAGCATTGCACCCATTGCAGCGTGGCACCCATCACAGCATGGCACCCATCATGGCGTTGCACCCTTCCCGGGTGCTGCACCCATTGCACCCTCCCAGGGTGCTGCAGCCTTCCCAGGGTGGGCATTGGACCCTTCCCGGGGTGCTGCACCCATTGCACCATTGCACCCTTCCCGGGGTGCTGTGCCACCCCGGGGTGCTGCCCCCACCGAACCGTCGCCCTCTCCTTGCAGCCCCCCCGAGGCGCCCGAGACCATCGAGCTGGAGCTGCGGACGGGCAGCGCCGAGGGGCTGCTGCTGTGGCACGGGGCGGTGAGCGGGGTGGGGGGGACACCACCGGGGAGGGGACCTGGGTGCTGAGCCCCCCTTAGGGTGGGGGTCAGGGTGCCCCCCACCCCACTCATCGCCCCAGTGTGCCCGCAGGAGCCCGGTGAGGGTGGCAAAGCCAAAGACTTCGTTGGCCTCGGCTTGAAGGACGGGCACCTGGTGTTCAGGTGAGCGGGGGCACCCAGTGTCACCCCGGGGTGCCCCATGCCACCCCAGGGTGCCCCTGTGCTGAGCCCACGTCACCCCTGCAGCTACCAGCTGGGCAGCGGTGAGGCCACCATCGTGTCTGAAGACCCCATCAACGACGGCGAGTGGCACCGGGTGACGGTGACGAGGTGGGTGGGGGTCAGGGTGGGGGGTCAGGGTGGGGGTCAGGGTGCGGATGCTGATGGGTGCCGTGCAGAGAGGGCCGGCGCGGGTGGCTGCAGGTGGACGGGGAGGAGCCGGTGAGCGGGGAGTCACCAGGAGCCAACGTCATGGCCAACACCGAGGGCAGCGTCTACGTGGGTACGGTGGCACCCGGGGGACACGGGGTGGGACAGGGGGTAGAACATGGGATGGGACGTGAGGTGGGACACGGGGTGGGACACGGGGTGGGACAGGGGATGGGACACGGGGTGGGACACGGGGTGGGACATGGGGTGGGACACAAGGTGGGACACATGGTGGGCTATGGGGTGGACATGGGATGGGACATGGGTGGGACATGGGATGGACATGGGATGGGACGTGAGGTGGGACACAGGTGGGACATGGGATGGGACATGGGGTAGGACATGGGATGGGACACATGATGGGACACGGGATGGACATGGGATGGGGTGTGAGTTGGGACATGGGATGGGACATGGGATGGACGTGAGATGAGACACGAGGTGGGATGTGGGGTGGGATGTGGGGTGGGGCCACCTGCCGGGCCGCGGGCTGGCCGTGGGCAGGTGACAGCGGCCCCGCGGTGTCCCCGCGGTGCCCCCGTGTCCCCCCGCAGGCGGCGCCCCGGACCCCCGCAGCCTCACGGCCGGCAAGTTCCCGTCGGGCATCAGCGGGTGCGTGCGGGGGCTGGTGCTGGCGCCCGCCGGAGCCCCCCGCCACCCCATCGACCTGCGGCACGGCGCCGTGGGGGGGGCCCCGGCCGCCCCCTGCCCCCCCTAACCCCCCCTGAGCTTTTGGGGGGAATTTGGCCCATTTTATTATTTTCCAAAAAAACCAAACCAAGCCAGGAGGAAACGGTGCTTCGGGGGGGGGAGGGGGCCGGGACCCCCACCCATGTTTACACACACCCCCCCCTCCATTACCGGCCCCCCCGGAACTGTCACGGGGCGGCCGGGCCGCCGGGGTGGGGACGCGGGGGACGGGGGGGGGGACAGTGGGGCGCTGGCGGGGACCCCCCGAGGACAGCGATTAAAGGAGAGAGAGAACGAGCGGCTGGTGCGTGGGGGGGGACGGGGGGACGGGACCCCTGCGCGGGGGGGGCAGGCCCCGCCCCCAGGGGCACAGGCCCCGCCCCCAGGGGCATTGACCACGCCCCCAAACACATCAGTCCCGCCCCCATATGGACAGGCCCCGCCCCCAGAAACGTCTGACCCCACCCCCAGGGACACAGGCCCCGCCCCCAGGCGTTCAGGCCCCGCCCCCAGGAACGCCGGTCCTGTCCCAAGACGCGCAGGCCCCGCCCCCACGGGTGCAGGCCCCGCCCCCAGGAATGTCAGCCCCGCCCCCAGGCGCTCAGTCCCCGCCCACAGAGCATTGATCCCGTCTCCAGGCGCGCAGGCCCCGCCCCCACGGGTGCAGGCCCCGCCCCCAGCCCGCCCCGCCCCCAGCACTGTCGGCCCCACGCCCAGGAACGTCGCTCCCGCCCCCAGGGCCACAGGCCCCGCCCCCAGGCGCGGCGCTCCCGCCCCCACGCACACTGGTCCCACGCACACTGGTCCCACGCACACTGGTCCCGCCCCCCGCGCGCAGGCCCCGCCCCCGGGCGCGTCGCCCGTCGCGGCCCGGCACCGTCAGCGCGTCGCGCTTGTGGCGTCACAGGCCCTGACGGTGGCGGCGGCGACGACGACGGGAGGGGCTGGGTGGGACCGGACCGGGCCGGGCCGGGGTAGGCCCGGGGCAGGCCCGGGTGGGAGCAGGGGGGGGCTGTGGCGGCCATGGCACCGCGGCTGCAGCTGGAGAAGGCGGCGTGGCGTTGGACCGAGACGGTGCCGCCCGAGGCGGTGGCGCAGGAGCACATCGAAGCGGCCTACCGCGTCGGGCTGGAGCCCTGCCAGCGCGGCGCCTGCCGGTACCGCCGGGACCCCCCCGCCCCGGCACCCCCGGGCCATCTCCCCTCCGCCCCCGCCCCGGGTCCCTCAGGGCACCCCAAACCTCCCCCACCCTCGTATTTGGGGTCTGGGGGCTCCCCCGTTCTCTCCCCACAGGGTTGGGGGGGGGAAGCCACGTTCGTCCTCCCTCCCGTGAGGGTGGGGAAGCACCACGCGCTTTCTGGGGCCCTCAGGGTCGATGGGGACCCTTCCCATTCCCTTCTTTGGGACCCCCATTCCCCGGGCTTGGGGCACTCCCTGCCTGGTTCCTCAGATATAGGGGAACGCCCCGGGGTTGTGGGGGACCCTTCTCCTTGCCTGGTTCCTCAGATACAGGGGACCCCCCCCGGGTTGTGGGGGACATGTCTCCTTGCCTGGCTCTTCACATATAGGGGACCCACCTAGGGGTTGTGGGGGACCCTTCTCCTTGCCTGGCTCCCCAGATATAGGGGAACCCCTCGGGGTTGTGGGAGACCCTTCTTCTTGCCTGGCTCTGAAGATGCAGGGGCCCTCCCCCAGGGCCCTGTACTCTTCCCTGGGGTTCTCCATCTCCTTGTTTGTCCATAACCATCATTTTTGGGGGGTGTGGGGGACCCCTGTCCCACCCCATTCACTCTGGGGGGGTCCCCCGTGTTGTCCTCATCCCCCACAGTCACCCGTCCCTTCCGCGGGGGTGACGGTTGGGCCGGGTGCTGGTCCTACAGGAGGAACTGCCGGGGGAACCCCAACTGCCTGGTGGGCATCGGGGAGCACGTCTGGCTGGGCGAGATAGACGAGAACAGCTTCCACAACATCGACGACCCCAACTGCGAGCGCCGCAAGAAGGTAACCCCCCACCCCAAAACCATCCCCTGCTCTCCCCGGTCCCCAGGGGAAGATGGGGATGAGGGGAGGTGACACCTCGTGTCCCCCCATAGCCGGGAAGTTTGGGGTGCAGCTGTTTGTACGATGCCGGAGCGGCGTTTTCCTGATAAACAGCCCTAAAAAGCCGCCCCAGCTGCTGGATTTCCTCTTGCTCCTCCGAGTGACGCCTCTTCCTTTCTCTCTTACACCAGAACGCGTTCGTGGGCTTGACGAACCTCGGCGCCACGTGCTACGTCAACACTTTCTTGCAGATGTGGTTTCTTAACTTGGAGCTCCGGCAAGCCCTCTACTTGTGTCCCAGCGCCCGCAGCGAGCGCGCGGGCGCCGAGGACATCCCCAAAGACAAAGGTGGGTGGAAGCTGCGGACAGGAGCGGTTCCAGCAGTGTGCCCAGGTGGCCAAGAAGGCCAATGGCATCCTGGCCTCTATCAGGAATAGTGTAGCCAGCCGGTCTGGGGAAGTGATCGTCCCTCTGTACTCGGCACTGGTGAGGCCGCACCTTGAATCCTGTGTCCAGTTCTGGGCCCCGCACTTCAAGAGAGATGTTGAGGTGTTGGAGCGAGTGCAGAGGAGGGCGACCAAGCTGGGGAAGGGTCTGGAGGGTCTGACCTATGAGGAATGGCTGATGGAGCTGGGGTTGTTTAGCCTGGAGAAGAGGAGGCTCAGAGGTGACCTTAGTGCAGTCTACAACTACCTGAAGGGAGGTTGTAGCGCAGTGGGAGTCGGCCTCTTCTCCCAGGCAACCAGCGATAGGACAAGAGGACACAGCCTCAAGCTTGGCCAGGGGAGGTTCAGGTTGGACATGAGGAAGCATTTCTTCTCAGAATGGGTCATTAGCCATTGGAAGGGGCTGCCCAGAGAGGTGGTGGAGTCACCATCTCTGGAGGTGTTTAAGAAAAGCCTGGCCATGGCACTTAGTGCCCTGGTCTAGTTGCCATGGTGGTGTCAGGGCAACGGTTGGACTCGATGATCCCAGAGGGCTCTTCCAACCTGGTTGATTCTGTGATTCTGTGGTTTTGCTCATTTCTCCTAAAATTTTACACTCTGGCTTCAGCTTTGGGAGAAGGTTTATCAGGGGAATCGATGGGTGAAGCTATGACCGCTCTTCCAGTCTCCGCGCCGTTGTTGTTGAGTTTTGGAGTCCATCACTTGGCTTTTAGCAGCAAACACCCAAGTTAGTTCTTAAATTGGAGTGATCCGATCCAATTGAAAAATCCCATTTGGCTTTGTTGCTTCCCAAACTGGTTCCCAGCATAATAATAGAGCTGGGCGTGGAAGCCCATGGGTTGGGGCTGATCTGTGCTGCTGCGGAGCCGCACTCATCCCATGGGAGGGCGAAAATTTAGGTCCCTGGTATAAATCGGGCTCCAAGTCGCCTTCACAGCCGACGCGACGGCCTCGGGTGACGTCCCTTGATGCCTGACACGGCGCTATAGGTGCACCCTGGGTCAGGGCAGCTGCCTGATCTCTTCTGTTCCCGTTTTTATGGTATTTTTAAATGACATCTCACCGTTTAGGGTGAAAAAGAAGCCGTTGCTACGGGGTGATCGGCGCACGCTGCTTAAACTGTGCGCTCGCAGCTCGTGCCAGGCACTGGGGGATAATTATTGTTGCGCTCGATGATCTTAAGGGTCTTTTTCAACCTTGATTCTATGATATTTGACGTATATTTGACATATATTTATATATTTTTAGTCTATCATATGTTTTACTTATATTCTATGATATTTGACGTGCGCTGGGACTTCATCGCTGACATGAACCTCTTCGGTTCTCACGATATTTTAAAACATCTTTAAAAAATAGCATTTCTAATCATTGAATCGACCCGTACAAAGAAAGAACGAGCGAATTGCTTGGAACAATTCTCTCTTGCCTTGAATTACTTGCCGTAACTTAGGTTGTTTTTCACAGACTACGAGCCTCAGACCATCTGTGAACACCTCCAGTACTTGTTCGCCCTGCTGCAGAACAGCAAAAGGCGCTACATCGACCCCTCGGGGTTTGTCAAGGCGCTGGGCTTGGACACGGGGCAGCAGCAGGTAGGTTGGAGGCGAGTAATTTCCTTCCTTAAAGCGGCGTGAAACTGCCCTTTTGTGTTATTTTAGCATCTCTGAGGTGGAATCCCATCTTTGGGTGCTGCTCAGTACAAACACAAAGAGAGAAATGGTGCTCAGGGCCCTTCCCGTGGGTGTGGGAGACCAGGAGGAGCCCAGGGAGACGAGGAGGAGCTCAGGGAGCGATGGGATGGGGACAGGGAGTGTTGTTAGTGCCTGCTCGACCCCGGCACCATGCAGGGTGGGAGCCAAAGCTGCCATGAAGGTCCTTTCGCAGGTGCTTTCTGGGCACAAGAGCAAAAAGCTCCTTCTCCCTTGCCCACCAGCTCCGCACCGCGCAGTGCCCAGCACCGTCCACCCCCACAAAGCACCACCGGCTCCTCCCAGGGCAGGGAAATACTTCATGGTGGGTGGTTCAGTGGGGGTTGAAGGGCTTTCACAGGGCGAGAAGACATTTGGTTGGGTCACCAAGAGCCAGCCAAGGTCCAACGTGAGCGTGTGGGGCAGAGGAAGCACGGTTAGAGAGGGGTGAGCAGGGTTAGAGAGGGGTGAGCACAGCAGATGAGTCCTGCAGGGCCGTGGCCGAAGCTGAAGAGAGCTCAGGAGAAGGGCACGGCTTGAAAATACTCTTTGAGAAGTAAGAGGGGAGGTGGTTGGTGGAAGAGCCCGAGCGCCGGCGTGCGTTTCCTTGGGAGGATGCGGGAGGGGAAGGAAGCGGTCGCTGCCGAGCGGTGATACTAAAGGACAGCTGGGAGAGGCCAAAGCCCGTTTGTTTTCGGAAGGGGAGAGCGAGGATGGGAGAGGAAAGCCCTGAGATGAGTGTGGGGAAGCTCTCGAGCCTTGCAGGAGGGGACAAATTCAGAGGGCAGCTCATTTTTGGGGTGGTTTTATTTTCCTTCTCACCTATAACGCGAGCAGGCACGGCTTGTGTTGCGTGCTGAGCTTTCCAAGACGAGCATTAACGGGGCAGAAAGCTCTGCAGGAGGGTTTTTATTCTTCCAGAGCCCTGCGAGGCGTGGGGCAGAAGTCAAACCACCCAGCGTGGCTGGCCAGGAGCCAGGCTGAGCTCACGCCGTGGTCTCACGCTGGGGCCTCGTGCTCCTTTTTAAGCAAATTCCTCTTTTTAGTCCTCCCAACTGCTCTTTTTTTATTCAGTGCACGTCGAAGCCTCGGTGTAGGGCTCCGGGTAATTTGCAGTAAATTAGTGACAAGGTTGTGATGAAGCTTTGTGCTGTGGCGGATCGTTAACGGGCTTGACTTTCTCTTGTAGGATGCCCAGGAGTTTTCCAAGCTCTTCATGTCACTGCTGGAAGATACTTTATCCAAACAGAAAAACCCAGATGTTCGCAACATAGTGCAAAAGCAGTTCTGTGGAGAGTACGCCTATGTCACCGTGTAAGTGTTTGGTCTTTGGGTGGAACCTTTCTGTAAATATTTAAATGTTTTAGGAGAAGTTGAGGGGGGGGGGGGAATATCCCTCCTCACAACTGGAGCAGGCAGGTAAGCTTCTGCCGAAACATTTTGTAATGAATTTTTTAGCTTCTCAGTTTTCTGATGTTTTTTTGGGGGGGGGTTGGTGCAGTTTTGCAGCTGATTTTAATCCCTTAATGAAAATTTACCAGTTAAACCTGCAAGCGAGTTAATGGAACGTAAAACCCTGCAGCCAGAAAATACTATTACCCTGTTACCCCCTTTTTGCGGCGTGTTCTAGTGAGTCCAGAGGAGGGTGACCAAGCTGGTGAAGGGTCTGGAGGGTCTGACCTACGGGGAACGGCTGAGGGAGCTGGGGGTGTTTAGCCTGGAGAAGAGGAGGCTCAGAGGTGACCTTAGTGCAGTCTACAACTACCTGAAGGGAGGTTGTAGCGCAGTGGGAGTCGGCCTCTTCTCCCAGGCAACCAGCGATAGGACAAGAGGACACAGCCTCAGGCTTGGCCAGGGGAGGTTCAGGTTGGACATGAGGAAGCATTTCTTCTCAGCAAGGGTCATTAGCCATTGGAAGGGGCTGCCCAGGGAGGTGGTGGAGTCACCATCTCTGGAGGGGTTTAAGAAAAGCCTGGCCATGGCACTTAGTGCCCTGGTCTAGTTGCCATGGTGGTGTCAGGGCAATGGTTGGACTCGATGATCCCAGAGGGCTCTTCCAACCTGATTGATTCTGTGATTCTGTGTTCGTGGTGTAGAGGAGCGAACCACATTAATTCTGACTCAAACAACATTTTCTCCTGGTTTTTATAGCTCAGGGAATAGTTTACTGGTGGCTGGGGAGTTCAGAGATGTGAACCAGTGAACTGACCTCATGTGTGTTTGTCTTTTTTTCAATCCTAGCTGCAACCAGTGTGGCAGGGAGTCCAAACTCGTGTCAAAATTTTACGAGCTGGAGTTAAACATCCAAGGGCACAAGCAGCTGACAGACTGTATAACGGAATTTCTTAAGGTACGAGCTCCTTGTTTATTGAATCCTGCTATTCTCAGCAAGGTGGTTTAATTCCTTCCTTCAATTAACAGCCTTGGAGGGTGGTAGCGGAGCGAAGCGACTGAGTTGTCTCCGTGAGCTTCATGCAAAAGGAAATGTGGGTTTTTTTCTGCAGACACAGAAAATGAGGATTGGGAAGTCAGGGAGTGAGGGGTGTCTCCGGACCAGAGCACATGCACGTGTTATGGCTTTAAAAAGCACTTGAAAGTTGCGTGTTTAGTCAAAATACTTTCCCAGTAAAGTTGGGGAAAATGTCCCTGAAGTCTGATAAAAAAGTCCCTGCGTGCTTTGTCGTGGGTAGCACCAGGAGAATGGCTGGGTTTAGTGTTCTCTAGGTCAGTGCTCATCAGCACAGCAACAGGAGACATTCCCTGTTCTAAAACATGCTCTCAAAAATACTGGGGAGGGCTGGGGATAGCTGCAGGAACACCTGCAAGTGCTTTTAATTCGACTTGAAAATTTACCTAGATCTTAACATCCAGCACGTTAAAGGTTTGAGGTGTGGATTCGACTCAAAATATTTGGGGCAGAACTAACTGAGAGGTGACTGTACCCGAGCAGCTGATGCGCTCAGCAAACCGGTCACTCCGCTTGCGGAAGGGCTGCTATGAGAAAAGACTGGTTTGTGTGCGCGCCGTCAAACCCCAGAACGGTGAACTTCAGGTTTGTCTGCTCCTCCTTCACATGAAACAGCCCCGTGACCTTGGTTAGGGCAGTCAGAGCCCTCCTCTGGCCTAACCCTGCCCTTGGATCTACTTAGGCGTGGACGGTGACTCTGAGGAGGTGCTGTTTCTTTGGCTGAGCGCATGAGGGTTGTAGTTTCCAGGCTAAAATGTGGCTTTACATTAACTTGGTCCATGTGAGCTCGTAAAAGGGCAATTTAATTATTTGCTTTATTTTTTTTAAACCGAGGCAGTCAAGTGGAGAGCAAACCTGGCAGCGCTGTAAGCGACCTGCAAGCAGGGCTTGATCCGGTCTAAAATTTCCCTTCAAGTGAGAGCAGCCCGCTGTGGCCGTGCTGTAAAGTGCATTTATTAACGTGTGTTTTTAATTTAACCGAGAGATGGTTTTGCAAAGCATCTGAGTAGAGACATCAATGGTTAAAATAACTTCCGTGCCGTCGAGTAGCTCGGTCTGGTTGACTGGTCTGACCTCCGAGGAACGGCTGAGGGAGCTGGGGGTGTTTAGCCTGGAGAAGAGGAGGCTCAGAGGTGACCTTAGTGCAGTCTACAACTACCTGAAGGGAGGGTGTAGCACAGTGGGAGTCGGCCTCTTCTCCCAGGCAACCAGCGATAGGACAAGAGGACACAGCCTCAAGCTTGGCCATGGGAGGGTCAGGTTGGACACTAGGAAGCATTTCTTCTCAGCAAGGGTCATTAGCCATTGGAAGGGGCTGCCCAGGGAGGTGGTGGAGTCACCATCTCTGGAGGGGTTTAAGAAAAGCCTGGCCATGGCACTTAGTGCCCTGGTCTAGTTGCCATGGTGGTGTCAGGGCAATGGTTGGACTCGATGAGCCCAGAGGGCTCTTCCAACCTCATTGATTCTGTGACTTTTCAGTGATAACTTGTTCTCAAAGACCTTTCTTTCCTCCTCCTCTCCCTGCTCAGGAAGAAAAATTAGAAGGGGACAATCGTTATTTTTGCGAAACGTGTCAGAGTAAGCAGAACGCCACGAGGAAGATCAGGCTGCTGAGTCTTCCCTGCACACTCAACCTGCAGCTCATGCGTTTCGTGTTCGACAGGTAAGGCTGGAGCGTGTGCTGGGAAAGAGGGAGCTCCCTGAGCTCTTTGGGGCTGAGAGAGTTGGGGCTGTTCAGCCTGGAGGAGAGAAGGCTCCGGGGAGACCTTCTAGCACCTTCCAGTGCCTGAAGGGGCTACAGGAAAGCTGGAGAGGGGCTTTTTACAAAGGCACGGAGTGACAGGACGAGGGGGAACAGTTTTAAACTGCAAGAGGGGAGACTGAGATGAGATCTGAGGAAGAAATTCTTTGCTGTGAGGGTGGTGAGACCCTGGCCCAGGTTGCCCAGAGCAGCTGTGGCTGCCCCCTCCCTGGCAGTGAGCTTCTCTGGGGATGCTCGGTGGGTTTCGAGGGGAGTTCTTTCGAGATGTGAGCTGTTACTGCTGTCTCTGAACCCGAGCTTTGCCTCCGCACAGACAAACTGGCCATAAGAAAAAACTCAACACCTACATCGGCTTCTCCGAGCTGCTTGACATGGAGCCTTTTATGGAACAAAAAAGTGAGTTTTGTGTGCTGTCTTTCGGTAACTTTACCCAGCAGGTGAGGGGAGCTCTCCTCTGAATCCCCTTTTTGATGGGAGATTACGTCGAGGGTTGTTTGCAGCCCACGTTTCAAATAACTGGTTGTGGAAGCCACAACCTACTTAGCGAGGTCTTGAAGAGATGCAAGTTCAGGTGCAGTCTTTATCCGCTGCCTTGCAAAAACATGAAGCTCTAGGAGAGAAAACATCTGTGCTGTTTCATCCAGAGCTCTACCTAACCACCGCTTTCCTTCCAGATGGCATCTACGTGTACGAGCTCAGCGCCGTCCTCATACACCGAGGCGTGAGCGCCTACTCCGGGCACTACATCGCCCACGTGAAGGATCCGCAGACGGGCGAGTGGTACAAGTTTAACGACGAGGACATAGAAAAGATGGAGGGGAAGAAACTGCAGTTGGGGATTGAGGAAGATCTAGGTAAAACCTTTAAGTTGTGAGTGCCCTTTTCAAATAACTCTTTTTTTTTTCGCCCAAAACACGGAGGCTGAGCACGTGGAGGCCCTGTTACTCTTAAAACGCTCCTACGTGTGCTGTCACATCTTAGGAGCAACGTGTGACACGGCAGCTCTGTTAATTGCAGCCAGATTTTCTTCATTGCACACCCCGTGATCAGTTCCTCTGCTCTAATATTTCTCTTGCCTGCCCCGTGGCAGATCAGACGCTGATAACTCGGGCAGCAGTTGCCTATCGGGATGAAACAGGCAAGTCGCCGCTTCCTTGGCCGGTGTGCGAGAGGAGGCCTAGGAGCAGATAACAAGATGACTTTCAGTTTCCTTAACACATGATGGTTTTATTTCCACTGAGGTGTTTTATTTGGAGGTGGTAAAGACTCTCCGTAAAAAATTTTGCTCCAAATAATGGCTTGGAAGCCAAAACTGCCTTTTTTCTTTGCACTTTTTACCTCTCCTTTGCGCTTTGCTGTTCTGCTGTCGGCTCGTCTTGTGCTGGTGTCCTGGTCCTGCCCAGATAACCCCGTTCCCTGGATCTTCATTTCTTGGAGAGCTTGGGCTGAGGCTGGACCTGCAGGTTTCTGAGTCTGCAGGCAATATATAGGTGTGGTTCAGCATTAAACTGGCATTTTGAGTGCTCGGATTTGCAGTCGCTCGGTGTTTTTTAGCGCAGGATGCTCCGTGGTATGGGAAAAGGGGGAAGTTAATGCTAGAAATTTCACTTATAATGCAAGTGATGCAGTCCCAGAAGTGCTGGCCCACCAGGATGCTCGTGCTCTGCTGCAGTTGGACTTTATGAATCATAGAATCATAGAATCACAGACTGGTTTTGGTTGGAAGGGACCTTAAAGCCCATCCAGTTCCAACCCCCTGCCACAGGCAGGGACACCTTCCACCAGACCAGGTTGCTCCCAGCCCCATCCAACCTGGCCTTGAACACTGCCAGGGAGGGGGCAGCCACAGCTTCTCTGGGCAACCTGGGCCAGGGTCTCACCACCCTCACAGCAAAGAATTTCTTCCCAATATCTCATCTCAATCTCCCCTCTTTCAGTTTAAAACCGTCCCTCCTTGTCCTGTCACTCCATGCCCTTGTCAAAAGTCCCTCTCCAGCTTTCCTGTAGCCCCTTCAGGTACTGGAAGGTGCTAGAAGGTCTCCCCGGAGCCTTCTCTTCTCCAGGCTGAACAGCCCCAGCTCTCTCAGCCTGTCTCCAGAGCAGAGGGGCTCCAGCCCTCTGAGCATCTCCGTGGCCTCCTCTGGACTCGCTCCAACAGCTCCGTGTCCTTCTTCTGTTGGGGCCCCAGAGCTGGACGCAGCACTGCAGGGGGGGTCTCACGAGAGCGGAGCAGAGGGGCAGAATCCCCTCCCTCACCCTGCTGAAATGTCACCTTTCTTCTTAAGTGTCCTTAACTAACGGCTTAATGAAAAGTCACGCTCAACTACATCTTGTAGTCGCTCCCTTCGTTTGTTGTAAAGCCACGTCAGCCTGAGCATGCCCTCGAGCAGGCACGGGGCCTTCCCCTGCCTCTCCTCCACACATCTGCGTGATGCTGCTTTATTTCCAGCTCTCTTGTTAGTAAACACCCTCTTGCATTTCATTGCGACGTGCACAAACGCCGGCTGCCGCCCAGGCAGCTTTGTCGCCCTGTTAACATTTGACCAACCGCTTGCTCGCAACCGAATCGTGAAGCTGGCTGGACACCTAGTGGTGTATGACAGAAAAATAAACCCCGAAAGGAAATAAAAGAGGGTTTTTTCAGCCTTTCTTTTTAATCTCCCGAGTTACCCAGCGTAGCAAAATAAGATGCAAATAAACCGCGGCAGCCTCGATGCTGCAAAGGTTTGTGCTTAACCCCAAGGAAGCATTTTTGCTGAAAGATGAGGCTGTGAGAATATAAATAAAGCGTGTTTAGAAGCTTCTGGAAGCTGGGAACCTTAATATATTTATCAAGTGGGGATGTTATTTGCCTACTCCAAGCAAAACTGAGGCTCCTCTTCGTTACAAACGCACGCGGCAGCAGGAGAAGGTCGGTAACGTAGGGCAGAGGTCTGCTGTGGGGAGAGGCCCGCGGCCTGGCCGCGCAGATGGGAACGATTTAGGAAATATTTGGAGAAAATGCAAATAAAGAGCGTGTAGGAAGTCCCCAGGACGGTGCAGCGGGAGAGGCACGTGGATTTTTCCAGAATTTGGGACAGACAGACGCTTTCCTTAATATTTCCATGTTCTGTTTAGAGTTTAACCTACGGAGGGTTGTTCCTTTATTTTTTTTTTAAGTAAAAATGTTGGTTTTTTGAAGCTGCAGCTGTAGATAAGTGTTTTTTTCCTTGCCTGGCAATCTCTCTCTTGCAACACGAGTTTACATCGCGCCACCGGCTGCTCCGCAGTGACCGTCCCCGCGGCCGTTCGCTCCCCAAAAGCTTTGTCGCCCGACCGAATGCCGCGTGTTTTTTCAAACACAAGCACCTGTAAATAAGATTTTTCTTCCCTGAGGATTTGACTCTGTTGTTTGGTGTCAGGGCAGCAGAACAAGAGGAGAACAAGGATGTTTTTGCAAGAGCCGCTGTTGGCTCGGTGAGGTTTAATTGGGGAGAGAAGAAAGGCTCTTGGAGAGGGCGGTTCAGAGCAGGCTCCTAATTTTAGTCCCTTTGAATTTGAAATGCTGGAGGGATTTGGGTCTGTCTTTGGGATACAATTTCGCCTCATGCCAAGCCCAGCGCTTGGCACAAAGCAGCCTGGCAAGGCGCAGCGGGGAGAGGGAAGCCGGCTAGGTGGCAAGCTCGTCCCGCTAACGAAGGGTCGGGGAGCGAGCTCGTGTGTTCGTTAACGTTCTGCTTTCTGTGCCGCAGCGGAACCTTCGAAATCCCAAACTCGGAAGCCCAAGTGCGGGAAGGGGACGCACTGCTCCCGCAACGCTTACATGCTGGTGTACAGGCTGCAGACCCGGGAGAAGTCTCTGACGGTCGAAGTACCAGGTAAGCGAGCGTTGACTCCCCTGGCTTCTCCGTGTCATCTTGTGATGCTCCAGGTGGGGCAGGAGTTGGGGTTTTGCTCAAAAACCGCTGTCCATGAGTCCCCAAAGTGCTGTATGGCCGCTCGATGTCATGACCACTGAAACCCCTGGGCTTCCCTAGCACTTAAATAGTATTTAACCTGATGATCCCACTCCTGTGCCCGCTCAGACCTCGCTGTCTTAACCAGCAAAACGAGATGGGAAAGGGGTGAGGAGGAGATGATGGATGGACCACTCAGTTGATAAGGAACTGGCTGGGTGGTCGCATTCAAAGAGTTACAGTCAACGGCTCAATGTCCAAGTGGACACCAGTGACCACTGGTCAAGCGATGCCATCCAGAGGGATGTTGACAGGCTGGAGAGCTGGGCCTGTGAGAACCACATGAAGTTCAACAAGGCCAAGTGCAAGGTCCTGCATGTGGGTTGGGGCAATCCCAAGGAGAAATACAGGTTGGGAGGAGAATGGGTTGAGAGCAGCCGTGAGGAGAAGGACTTGGGGGTGATGGGTGATGAGAAGCTCACCATGAGCCGGCAACGTGCGCTGGCAGCCCAGAAAGCCAACGGTGTCCTGGGCTGCATCCCCAGCAGCGTGGCCAGCAGGGCGAGGGAGGGGATTCTGCCCCTCTGCTCCGCTCTCGTGAGACCCCCCCTGCAGTGCTGCGTCCAGCTCTGGGGCCCCAACAGAAGAAGGACACGGAGCTGTTGGAGCGAGTCCAGAGGAGGCCACGGAGATGCTCAGAGGGCTGGAGCCCCTCTGCTCTGGAGACAGGCTGAGAGAGCTGGGGCTGTTCAGCCTGGAGAAGGGAAGGCTCCGGGGAGACCTTCTAGCACCTTCCAGTACCTGAAGGGGCTACAGGAAAGCTGGAGAGGGACTTTTTACAAGGGCATGGAGTGACAGGACGAGGGGGAACGGTTTTAAACTGCAAGAGGGGAGATTGAGATGAGATATGGGGAAGAAATTCTTTGCTGTGAGGGTGGTGAGACCCTGGCCCAGGTTGCCCAGAGAAGCTGTGGCTGCCCCCTCCCTGGCAGTGTTCAAGGCCAGGTTGGAGCAACCTGGTCTGGTGGAAGGTGTCCCTGCCCGTGGCAGGGGGGTTGGAACTGGATGGGCTTTAAGGTCCCTCCAACCCAAACCAGTCTGTGATGATTCTGTGATCCTGTGTGCTGAGAGCGTTGGGATTCGCAGCCGGGATCCCGCAGGAGCCGCTCGGGTTCCTGCAGGAGGAGCAACGCGGTTCAGTGGCATCGGGACCGCATGTCCTGTGCTGGGGGTGAATAATCCTGAGAGATGTCAGGTTTGTTCTGCGAGTGCTTAATCTTTGCCATGTTGAGCCCATAACGGGAGGGTTGTGTGAGTGCGTTCGTGTCTTGCTTTAGAATTACTGGGGGTGGCAGAAGTCCCTGTAGCTTTGGCCTGGGGATTTAATGACGCTTCGTGTTCATGTGCTGCTCGGTTAGAAATATTAATTAGGCCCCTGGTGCTGGCAGGGCTGGAGGTGGTGTTCCACCTTCTTCCCTCTCCTGCGAAGTGGGGACAGCCGAGGTGGCATGTCCCCTTCGGACCCTCCGCTATCTCGATGTGGAGGGGGTAAATCATACAACAGCACCAGACCTTTTCCAGCCCCCCCACCACTAAACCCCCCCTGGGAGCCGCACAGCTTGAGGAATTACTGCTCATTCCTGCCTCGAATCTGCGTTTTCAGCCTGTTTCCTGAGCTCTCTTGCACTCCCTTTCCTCCTACCCCCTCTACCCAAAACAATAACTCCACAAAAACCTCTCCACCCAGCTCCAAATTCCTGCTCAGCCCCGCGGTTGCCTTTTGTTTCCCGTGGAAGCCTGCCAGGGAACAGGGAGCGAAGGGCAACAGTCGAGCCGGGCGGTTGCGGGGAGGTTTCATGCAACTGTAAATTTGAGGCATTTTACTTTGATGCCGTTAAAAGCGGCTTTTCCGGGACGGTGGAGAGGCAGAACTTGGCTCTGACCTCAAGGGACTCAAGCTGGTTGTTTTTTAATACTGTGTGTTTTCCCAAGTTGGATACTGTACTCTCTAGCAGCACAAGCATTAACCTTGCTGGAGATATTTTAGCTCTTCAAAATCCTGCTAAATAGGAAAGGGCTTCAGATAAGCAGTGCTTTCCCCCCTCCCTTACGCCAGCCCTGTGAGGGAAGTGGTTTATCTTCTTTTTTCCCCTGCTGAGATTTGGTTTATTTGGGTTTTTTCCATCGGTGACAGCAAAAAATTCCCATTTCGCTCACGTTCCCGTCGACACCAGGACCTGCCCCGGCTTATCTCCCATCTCCTGAGGGGTTTTTGCCCTTGGGTTTGCAACGTGCTCGACCCTTCTCGCCCGGATGGTGCGTACATGTGGGGCTGCACGTCCGGACAGGCTTCAGGTGTATCCGTAGGGTGAAAAGCTCTTGCTTCTCCCCTGGGAACGATGAGTCCTTGGCAGCACCGAGGAGCTGCTCTGGGTGGGAGGCAGAGAAACGGTTGGAGCCTGGAGAAGAGGAGGCTCAGAGGTGACCCTAGTGCAGTCTACAACTACCTGAAGGGAGGGTGTAGCGCAGTGGGAGTCGGCCTTTTCTCCCAGGCAACCAGCGATAGGACAAGAGGACACAGCCTCAAGCTTCGCCGGGGGGGGTCAGGTTGGACATGAGGAAGCATTTCTTCTCAGCAAGGGTCATTAGCCATTGGAAGGGGCTGCCCAGGGAGGTGGTGGAGTCACCATCTCTGGATGTGTTTAAGAAAAGCCTGGACATGGCACTTAGTGCCCTGGTCTAGTTGCCATGGTGGTGTCTGGGCAATGGTTGGACTCGATGAGCCCAGAGGGCTCTTCCAACCTCAGTGATTCTGGGATTCTGTGAGAGGGATAGCAGGGAGGGGTTGAAGCAGAGAGGGATTGAAGCAGGCAGCAAAGTGTCCCGCTGTGCTCCAGCTCCGCAGCCTCTCGCCAA
The DNA here is from genome assembly GCF_013368605.1 of Nyctibius grandis. Taxonomy (NCBI): domain Eukaryota; kingdom Metazoa; phylum Chordata; class Aves; order Nyctibiiformes; family Nyctibiidae; genus Nyctibius; species Nyctibius grandis. The sequence continues at coordinate 1,265,155 of NC_090674.1, forward strand.
ACCCCGCTGCACTTCGCACGACCGCCAGCGCTCGGCGTAAGCTTGCCAGTGAGCAAAGGGTTTCTCTTAACGCAGCAACTGACCTTGAGTGAATTATTTTCTCGGGCGCCGTTGTATCGCACAGGACAGTTGCATTTAATCTGCAGAAGGCCAATGCCCCAGAAGGCCAATGGTGTCCTGGGGTGCATGAGGAAGAGTGTGGCCAGCAGGTCGAGGGAGGTTCTCCTCCCCCTCTACATGGCCCTGTTGAGGCCACACCTGGAGTAACTGTGTCCAGTTCTGGGCCCCCCAGTTCAAGAAAGACCAGGAACTACTGGAGAGAGTCCAGCGGAGGGTACGGAGATGGTCAGAGGGCTGGAGCATCTCTGCTACGAGGAGAGGCTGAGGGAGCTGGGGCTGTTCAGCTGGAGAAGAGCAGACTGAGCGGGGATCTTATCAATGCTCGCAAATACCTTAGGGGGGGTGTCAAGGGGATGGGGCCAGACTCTCCTCAGTGGTGCCCAGCAACAGGACAAGGGGCAACGGGCACAAACTGAACCATGGGAAGTTCCATCTGAATATGAGGAAAAACTTCTTTATTTTGAGGGTGCCAGAGCCCTGGCACAGGCTGCCCAGGGAGGGTGGGGAGTCTCCTTCTCTGGAGATACTCAAACCCGCCTGGACACAACCCTGTGCAACGTGCTATGGGTGACCCTGCTTGGGCAGGGGTTGGACTGGATGATCTCCAGAGGTGCCTTCCAACCCCAACCAGTCCGTGAGTCTGTGATTTCATCACCTACAACTATAAATATTGGAGAGAGCAACATCCATGCGCTTGGTTTTCGGAAAGACCTCGTGTTGGTAGCGGCGTAGGGGAGTTTTTAGGCTTGCTCATTATCCCCAGCTAACCAATTGCAGGGATAATTAACATAATTGGCGTTTTTCCTTGAGATGACTGCTTTTTCTTCCTTTCCCCACCAGCTTTTCTGCAGGAGCTGGTAGAGCGCGATAACTGCAAGTTCGAGGAGTGGTGCAACGAGATGGCCGAGATGCGCAAACAGAGCGTGGCCCAAGGCAAAATCAAACACGAAGAGGTGAAGGAGCTCTACAAAAGGTTACCCGCTGAAGCTGGTCTGTAAGATAATTGTGGTAGTATTTTGTAGTAGACCGTTGTTTAAGCTTAGTAATGTTTTGTACCTACCCCACAGCTCGCTTCTGTGGCCCGAACGCTTCGCTGGAAGGCGTTAGCCTCTCGAAGGGGCGAGCGATCGCTGCCTGTTGTTGCCATGTGCATGCTTAGGAGTTGCTTTCCCTCTTGTTTTTCTGCCTTAACCTATTTTTTCTCCTTATTTTTGGCTCATTCTCATGGCCTCTGGCGTCGCTAATTCCCTCTTGCTCTTCCCCATCAGTCAGTCTCCCCTGTGCTTCCATGCCTTGTGACTGTTTTCTCCTTCCCGGTGAGCGGCTCCTCTCGTTAGTGGGTAGTAGCGGCGAAGCAGAATTACTGGCCAGTCTCAAATTGCCAACTCAGGGCAAGTTTGGGAGCTGCCGATGCCAATTAATCAGCAGGTAACAGGGTACGAGGATGCCTGACCTCCAGCAGAAAATTACTTGATTCATCCCTGCCAGCGCTTCGAAGCCCCGTGGCTGAGCTTCGTCGTCCGTCCGATGAGCGACTGGGGTTAATCCTTCCCCTCTGCTCCTTGTGTCTTGTCACCTTAGCACAAGGATTTTGATTTTTTCCCCCCTTATTTTTCTCTCCCACCTCCCTCAAAACAAGCGTAGGGGCGCTTCCCTGTGGGGAATTTCTCTCCACTATGTGCATCTCGTAAAAACAACAGGAAATCTGTAATTAAACACTTCCAAATGTGTTTAATTGCGGAGCCTGTTAGACAATTTGATATTCAGCCTTTACTACTCATTGCTCAGAACCAGCAGCGAGTTGGAGTAGCCCAACAGCAGATGATTCAGCTCCCATCAATTCTGCCTCTTCAATTTACACACCCGGGTTTGCAGCCACGGGGCCCTTCGCTCGCCGCCGGGAGGATGTCGCGGCTCATCTTGCCGCGTCCCCGCGAGCCTGCGCAGCGTTAAAATGTCACCAGTAAATCAGAGTTGTGGCAGAGGGATGAATCTGCTGTGAGTCACTGTTAAAAAGGAGCAGCGAGCCCAACGCTGGTGTGTTTTCTCTCCCCTCTTAGTAGAAACAGAATAATTTGGCGTTTCTGACACGACAGAGGAATAAATCTCGGTGAGGTTTTTTTTTTACAGGTGCAAGTAAAGCTCCTCTGCCCCAGTTTGAAGCTGGCAGGACCCTGAGGGCATCCACTACCTGCTGCTGGGCACGTCCTGAGCGCAGCAGCTTGTAGGCACAGCTGGAGGCAGCATTATCCCGGAGCTGCTCCGGGTCGGATCCCGCAGGAGCTCGGGACTCTCTCCGCAGCTGTGCAGACACGTTTTTCTGCCAGCTTTGTGCTGCCTGCCCCAGAAAAAGAAAAAAAAATCCCGTGTACTTTCCGGGGGAAGGCAGCTTTCATCCCAAACTAGCAAACCCTTTCTGACAGCGTTGCAATTCTCTGGAGGTCACGGCTGTGTGTCTCTGATGGCGTTGTGTAAGATGAAAATACTGCTGATTTATCCTGTGGAGGAGCCTGGCTTCGCCAAATCCAGCACGAGCTGGAGGAGAAAAGGAGTTTCCTGTAGCTTCTCTGTTGCTTCTTTGTATGAAACGTTAAGAGTTTGTGTTAATTTGATAAACAGTTACGTTTCCCCCCCATTTCAGCGCCGCCCTCCTCGTATCAAGAGTGGGTTTAATTTTCTCCTCGTTTCCCAGTCACCTCACAGAAGGGTTTCCTGATCCTGGGGCTCGGGATCGAGATACACGGGTTTCACCCAACGCTATTTCACTGACCCGCTCCTGAACCTTGCCTTTGTGCGAGGAGCTTCTCCTTCAGCAAACAAGGGCGAGCCCGCTCCTCTGATTCAAACAAAAATCACCCCCGTGCGAAAATATTTAAGCAGGTTTCTGTTTGCGCTGCGAATCTTAAAAATGGGCGAGCGTTTTTCACCCGGAGTTGTACGAGCAGCCCGGAATAACGCTGAAATTTTGGGTGCTGAAGGGACAGGGTGAACGCCGACCTCGTCTCTTTGCTGTTGTTTCTTTTATTTTTCAGTTGATGAGCTCGCTCTGTTATAAAAAGTGCCTTTAATATATGATCATAATTTAAATATTATATCTATCCTTCGATGGACAATAGGAAAACCATCCCCATTCCTCTCCAATAAGCCCCTAAAGGTTTAGAAGTCAAAGCACTCCCTTCTTGGAGTGCTCTGCTGTGCCATATTGATTACTTGAATTCGAAATGACCGCTTGGTTTTGCATATTTTAATTCCACGTCGCTCCTGCTTTCTAAATCCGCGATACCGGGATGAGAATTGGACGAGGGAAGCTGTATGGGGTGTTTGACAACTCGTACCGCAGAGAGCCTGTTAATTTTTAAAAGTACTGTTGAATTTCAGAGTGATTATAAAATACCACCTGCTGTATCGGGCATTAGCTGACACGTACGGGCTTGTTTCTCTTTGTGTCTTCTTTTTTTTCCCCCCTCCCAGGTTCCCCGTACGACTTCATCTCTCTCGAATGGCTGCAGAAATGGTTGGATGAGTCCACTCCTCCAAAACCTATAGATAACACGGCCTGCCTGTGCTCACATGGCAAACTCCATCCCGACAAAATATCCATGATGAAGAGGATATCGGAGTACGTGGCTGACTTCTTCTACAGGAGATACGGTGGAGGGCCCCGGCTGAATGGTAAGGCGTTGAGCTAGAAAACGCCCTCTCCAAGTCACATTCTTATGGGCTGAATGTATTTTGGAGCCTTGTTCTAGTCCCAGCCCCGTTATGAGCCATCCTTTATCATCATAACTTTATTTTGTGCTGTTATTTCCAGATGATTCTTTTTTAACACGTTAGAACAAATACACTTAGCCTGATTGCGGGGTCTGTTCCAGACCCAAGTTCAGCTCTGTCTGGGAAGAGCTGTGGAGGGATTCCTGAGAAATCCTTTCTTCTCAGCAAGGGTCATTAGCCATTGGAAGGGGCTGTCCAGGGAGGTGGTGGAGTCACCATCTCTGGAGGGGTTTAAGAAAAGCCTGGACATGGCACTTAGTGCCCTGGTCTAGTTGCCATGGTGGTGTCAGGGCAACGGTTGGACTCGATGATCCCAGAGGGCTCTTCCAACCTCATTGATTCTGTGATTCTGAAAGCAACGGTGCGTTTCGGTTGGAAAACGTAATACTTGGATGGTTTTATTCTAGAAAATAACAAAACTTGCACATGCAACATCCCCCCCCGGACTCCTGTAAAGGATTTTCCCTGCCTGCAGCACGTACAGATCCTGCGTAGGCAGCGTTTCGTGGAGCGTGCCGATCTCGGCTGCCTCTTGCCAGCAGCACGGGTGGGTGCGGGCCAAGAAAATCATCTACTGTCTTTCACCTCTAGCCTGTCCCAAGCTCCCTCATCTGAGGGAAGCACATACCTGTTAGCTTATGTGCTCGTGTTGCACACATCTGTCATGCCTTTTGATTTTTAGGGTCAGCCCAGCCCTTACGGTCTTTGGGCATCCCGTCATCAAGCCCCAGGCTTCGTTCCTTTTATAAAAGAGCTCAATAACTCCCACTGAGACCAAATTAGCTCAGCTCCTGCTAGAAGCTCATAGGGAAGAAACGCAACCAGCAGAAACTGCCGTGACGCAGGCAGCCTTTGTGCAAAAAAAACAAACCAGGCCAATGTTTATTAGTCAACTGGAAGATGGCCTGCAGGTTTTTTCATTGAGTACAGCTGGGAGAGATGGGTCGGATGCGCTGTGTTCTCCGACTCGCTTCGTAGAATCACAGAGTCGTTTGGGTTGGAAAGGACCTTTAATCATCGAGCCCAACCATTAACCTCACACTACCAAGTCCACCTTCCCTGGGTGCGCCCCTCTTGCTCCCAGATGACAATATATGCCCAGCTGTAGGGTTTCTGCTCCTCTTGGCCCTGTGTAGCTTTGCAGGAGGGTTTTTTTTTTTCTGAGTTTAACTGGCAAAGTGCCACAATATTGTTTTTTTTATCTTGTATGTGCCTAAATCATTGTGCCTTTTGACTCCCGTGGCTGGGTGTTGGCATGACCTGGCTCACTTGCAGCTCTAATTGCAAACTGTTGATACTTGTAATTGCAAACTGTTGAAGAGCTGTGAAGCTAGCGGAACAGATCGCACCTCATCCAAAGCATTTCACGCCTATTTAAGCTTCAAATGCAGCCTGATCTTGCAGTAACCCCAGGGTTCCCCTCATTTACATGTGAAACCTCCGGCCATGAGGCAGGATAGTTGGTACATACCTGTCTGAGTGCCTTCAAACCAAGGAGAAGATCAACCACGAGAACCTCAGCTCAGTGTAATAAATTAATTGTGTAATAAATCGTGTTTCTTTTTCCCTCCCTCCCCAGTCAAAGCACTTTGCAGGGACTGCGTGGTAGAAAGGTGTCGAATCCTGCGACTGAAAAACCAGTTAAACGAAGACTACAAAACCGTTACCAACTTGCTGAAGACAACAGTCAAGGGGTGCGTAAATCCTGACGCTTTCAAACGTCGTCAGGTTTTTTTGGAAATGCTTAAATAGCTTTTTCCTAAAGATTTTGCTGTTTGGGCTCCGAAGTTGTGATTCGTGTTGCCAAACGTTGTCCTCTCCCTGCAGGAACGACGGGTTTTGGGTTGGGAAGGCGTCCTTGCGGAGCTGGCGTCAGTTGGCTTTGGAGCAATTAAATGAGCAAGACGAAGACGCCGAGCCCAGTAACGGGAAAATGAATGGAAACACACAAAACAAAGGTAGGTCTGCTGCTGTGGAGACCCCACCAGTGATACCTCCTAACAAAAGACACGTCAGGTGCTCCCGGAGCTGCTTTGCTTCCCTTGCATGAGTAGGGAAGGAGGAGGAGGAGGCTCCTCTAAGAGGAGGCTCAGAGGTGACCTTAGTGCAGTCTACAACTACCTGAAGGGAGGTTGTAGCGCAGTGGGAGTTGGCCTCTTCTCCCAGGCAACCAGCGCTAGGACAAGAGGACACAGCCTCAAGTTTCACCAGGGGAGGGTCAGGTTGGACATTAGGAAGCATTTCTTCTCAGCAAGGGTCATTAGCCATTGGAAGGGGCTGCCCAGGGAGGTGGTGGAGTCACCATCTCTGGAGGGGTTTAAGAAAAGCCTGGACATGGCACTTAGTGCCCTGGTCTAGTTGACAGGGTGGTGTCAGGGCAACGGTTGGACTCGATGATTCCAGAGGGCTCTTCCAACCTGGTTGATTCTGTGTGGGAGGAAATAAATCAAATAAAAAGCTCCTTCATTTAAGGAGCTTTTTGTTTGATAAGCTTCAAAACTGCTGGGCGATCTTCATATGTGGAGAAGCAGATGAGGTAATAAGGAGTTTTACAAAGCTGTGTGAAATTATTGCCCCAGTTGCATCGTCTTTTCATCTGCTTTTATCTGAGTGAGAGAGCACAGGGGAGGAAAAAAGATGAAAATTACCTTGGGGAAGGGATGAAAATGTTTATTGCGAAGGTGTCTGGGTGAAACAGCACAGCTGGGAAAACACAGCCTGGAAAAAAAATACCATGAATTGAACTCTACTATGCCCATGTTATGAGTCTGTGAGAGTAGATGGAGTTTTTTATTTGCCTTCTGCTCTTTAAACCTTTGGAAACTGGATATTGCATTGAGCTTTTTGTGTCGGAACTGGGGGCAAGAAGCTTGTTTGAATGAAAGCGGAGACGATGGGCTAATGGCATTGATGCTGGCCTTGAAGGCTCTTGGAACTCCTGATAACAGCTGTAAGCTGGCACTGCTGGTGGAGCAATTCATTGAGAAAAGGGTACTGAGTTACCACTCCTCCGTTGCAACTCCCAGGAGTACATTTGAATTACTCACAAGCCAACTTACTCATTAGGCGAGTCGTTAGAGACTCTTATGGACACAGTATTGGGTTTATGATGCTCCAATTCAGTGGCCAGCGCTTCTGTCTGTAATTTATACGTTCATGTGGGGCTTGTCAGAGCCCTGGCAGGCTCCCCCTTAGTTTGGCAGCCAGCATCTGGTTCTGATCAAGGCGAAGAGCGGACTCATGTTTTGCCAGGAAGGTTTCCTGCTCCCTTACTCTCACCTAGCCTTGTGTTTACGTTAAACCCTGAGATCTTTGGTGGGAGCAGTGAACCCCTGTGGTGTTTTTAGCCTGTAACAAATGCATCCTTTGTAATCTTCTCACAAAGGACTGGCTTGTGCTCCACGCACTTCAAAGCACTCCTACGTGGCCTGCAGGCTGTAATCCCGCCTGCCCAGAGGCCAAGACATTTGAGAATAACAAATTTCCTTCCAAAGTTTCCCTTGGGTTAAGGGTTTTGCTGCAATTTGAAAGGCAACCGTGCTGCTTTCCCCCAAAGATTTTGCCTTTCCTTGGGAGAGGAACTGTGCAATCTTCTTATACATGTTGTTTTTAATTAGATGAATCCAGTGAAGAGAAGAGAGAGGAGGAAGAGGAGTTAAATTTTAATGAAGACATCGTTTGCCCACATGGTAAGTCTCTCCGGGGGATGGAGCTGAATGTCTCTGTTGTTGCCCACTGCTTGAGACATTAACCTTGTAGCCTTTGCTCCCTCTAAGGCCAACGCGAGGCGTTACTGAAGAAATGCCCTTAATTCTCATTTTCCTGGTGCTTCTTGACGCTCAACCTTTGAGCTTTTAGTTGCCTGTTGCAGTCCAAGTTTTGTAAGGCCACGAAAGGGGTGTAAAGGTGGAGATGCTTGGAAATGGTGGGCTGGGGCAGGGAGCATCTCTGCCCCTTGCTAACGCAGCGACGGGCTGGAGCAGCACCGAAAACCTGCAGCCACGTGGAAGCTCTGAGAGTAGTAGGTGCAAATCAGTCCAGGTGGGAGCTGGGAGTATCCATTTATTCTCGTGGTTTACATGAAAACAGGAGCACTTACCTAACGACTGCCCAAACCCTGGGGCTGCTGAGGATATCGATTTACCAACCTGCTGTGCTTTGGTGTCCTTTTACGTAAGGTTTTGACCCGATGTTGGTTGTTTTTGCTACGTGACGGTTCATTAGCTACATCCTTGGCTGCCCTCTGGTTTAAATCTCACTTTTTTTAGCTTGTACGTCGCTCCCAGACATAACCCTGTTCTAATCTCTTTGGAGGCATCAATTCCCCTGCCAGGGATACTCACTCTTGTTCCTAGTAAGAAAGAAACACGCCATAAATTAGCAAGACACCTCCTGTCATCAAGGCTCATCAAGGAGGTAGAGTAACAGCTTGATAAAGCCTCGGTTTAAGGCAGAGTGTTTAAGCACTTTGTCAATGTTTAAGCAGTTTTTCAGAGCCCTTTAACGCCGTGCTTCCCATTGGCGCTGTTAGATAAAGGCGTGCGGTGCGGCGATGAAACATTTAATGTAGCCAGACGTGATGAAAATAGGCCAACGGGCTCTTGAAAATATTATGCTGGTAAAATCGCTCGTTGGTCTGTGACTTTGGGTCGTATCAGAATAAATAATATTAAATATAGGAGCCACTGGCAGGTGAGATTTCATCGTAACCTCCGATTACTCACGGAAAACCTTTCCACCTTGAAAATTGCCCTCTGGAGTGTATCAGCAAATCTATAATCTCAGTTTTACAGGCTTAATTTTGCCATGAAGGAGGTTCCTGCCTTCATGGTAGGCTCTGGAAAAGCCGGTGCTTTATCTGTGAGGTCTGGCTGGCCTCCCAAAATGCCATCCAGCCGTTCCCTTCGCATCTTTGCAGCAATTTCTCGCTCTCTAGTAGCTGCCTGACCCCAGCGAATAATTTTTTCCAGACACCAAGTTAAGATCTCTTTGATATCCATGTCCCTGGCTGGTGGGAGGGGGAAGCAGGATCAGCGGTGGTTGGGATCGTCCTCTTCCAGATGGCAAAGCGCTCGTTCCCTGCACACCCAGATCTGATTTTTCCCACCTCTTTCGCTCAGCGGCGTATTAATCTGTTTGCATTAATCACACGGTGTCAAGGCACTTATTTGTACAAGCTCATGCGTTTTGTTTTTTCCCTCCCCATCCTTGCTCTGGAAAGCAGCCTGGTCCTGCCTCCTCATGTGGTAAAGCTGGGCCACTTGATGAAGAACAAGTGGCCAAGCGCTGCGTCGCAGCGATCCAGCCCGACCTTTGTTTATTAGAGGAAAAGCAGGAGGGGGGAGCGTTGCTATTTTTTTTTTCCCCCTTTCAGGGGACCGGGCAGAAATCCAGGCTTGGCTGGAGTGAGGAGAGCTGCCGGCTCCGTGGGGCTGAGGAGCTGCTTGTAATATTAAAGAGCTGCCGGGGGGTGGGGAAGAAGGAGCCTTTTCTCCCTGTCTTCTTTCTGTAGCTCTTCAGGCTATAAAATACAGATAATAAGGGACCGTGCCCTTCGCTGGGCACCGCTCGGCGCCGCGACTTCGCCATCGCTGTTCTTCCCTCTCGCCGGCAAAACCCCCGTTGAGGCCTGAGCATTCCCACGGCGTCTCCAAATCTGCGTCGCAGCGACCGCTGCTCTTCTTTCTCGCTGTTGCCGTGCCTTGATTCCCAGCTGCTGTCTCCGAGGAGATGCGGTTGTGTCTTCCCCTTGGCCATCCATCAAGCCTGCGAGCGGGCGGCTGGTGGGATCCCTGAGCTCTCGCCTTCTCCGGTCTTTCCCAAGCCTTGTTTATCTGCCCCAACGCCTGTTGTCACGCGTGCACGTGGTGTCCAGATGCGTGAGCGTGACCTTTATGCTACGGCCAAAATCACAGAATCCCAGAGTCAATGAGGTTGGAAGAGCCCTCTGGGCTCATTGAGTCCAACCATTGCCCTGACACCACCATGGCAACTGGACCAGGGCACTAAGTGCCATGTCCAGTCTTGTCTTAAACCCCTCCAGAGATGGTGACTCCACCACCTCCCTGGGCAGCCCCTTCCAATGGCTAATGACCCTTGCTGAGAAGAAATGCTTCCTGATGTCCAACCTGACCCTCCCCTGGTGAAGCTTGAGGCTGTGTCCTCTTGTCCTATCGCTGGCTGCCTGGGAGAAGAGGCCAACTCCCACCCCGCTACAACCTCCCTTCAGGTAGTTGCAGACTGCACTAAGGTCACCTCTGAGCCTCCTCCTCTCCAGGCTAAACACCCCCAGCTCCCTCAGCCGTTCCTCGTAGGTCAGACCCTCCAGACCCTTCCCCAGCTTGGTCGCCCTCCTCCAGACTCGCACCAACACCTCAACGTCTTTCTTGAAGTGTCATTTGAAAATGACAAATTCCTCGTGCTAGACCATTCTTTGGGCTTTTCTTTTTTTGAGCTGCTTGAGCATCAGGATAAACAGTAACAGCAGGCAAGTTGTCTGGGGGAGAGCTGGTAAATCTTGCTCTGCATTTTCACACCCCAGTTATTCCCTAGAGCAGATCTAGGGTGCAGAATCTGTCCTTTCTGTGTTTTGAGGTGCTTGGATAGGACACTATCTCTCAGGAGGACACCTCTCCTACGAGGAGAGGCTGAGGGAACTGGGACTGTTCAGCTGGAGAAGAGCAGACTGAGGGGGGATCTTATCAATGCTCACAGATGCCTTAGGGGCGGGTGTCAAGGGGATGGGGCCAGACTCTTCTCAGTGGTGCCCAGCGACAGGACAAGGGGCAACGGGCACAAACTGAAACATGGGAAGTTCCATCTCAATATGAGGAAAAACTTCTTTACTGTGAGGGTGCCAGAGCCCGGGCACAGGCTGCCCAGGGAGGGTGGGGAGTCTCCTTCTCTGGAGATATTCAAAACCCACCTGGACACGACCCTGTGCAACGTGCTGTGGGTGACCCTGCTTTGGCAGGGGTTGGGCTGGATGATCTCCAGAGGTGCCTTCCAACCCCAGGCTGGGATTCTGTGACACACGAAGCCATCTGAGATTATACAGCAGTAATTTTGGGTTTTTTTTCAAGGAAAGCACCTGGCTCCTGTTTTCACGGGGCACGGGGTTAGTCTGCAGCTTTATGGAGTCGCCGTAAAAATGGTAGCTATGGGTAGCCAAGGGCAGAAAGCAGTAGCCCTGTGCCCTCTTCGGCTTGCCATTGCTTTTCCAAGCATCTCTTTACAACCCCTTGTATTTAGGCAGCTGCTTGGCTTCACGAGCGTGGAAATCTAAAGGACATGGATGTGAATTAAAGCCACGTTATTTTTTTTCCTGTCTAAACAAGGAAACGATAAAGAAGTTGAAGGTGACTTTGTGCATTAGTTGCGCTCTTTTTTTTTACTGACACGGTGTTGGCTGATAAACACGTGAATATCTTCCCCCCATGTTTATACCCTGTAATCTCTTCAATCGAGTCAGGGCTGCAAAACATCACCTTTCTCTTGTCTCCCTCTCTGCAGGTGACCTGTGCATATCCGAAAACGAACGGCGGGTGGTTTCCAAGGAAGCCTGGGAGAAACTCAAGCAATATTTTCCAAAGGCCCCCGAATTCCCAAATAACAAAGAGTGCTGTTCCCAGTGCAAGGTATTTAAATGCCAACTAACATTACCCTTTTATTGACCGTAAATACACGGTCATATTTCTGCTTTTCTTTTTAACGCAACCCAGTGCGGTGGAGGAAAGTAATGTCACCTTTTAACAGGAGCTGGGAACTGAAGCTGTGGTGTAATTAACTGTTTCATGCAGATTTTGGAGCGTGAAGGGGAGGAAAACGAAGCTCTGCATAAGATGATGGCCAGTGAGCAGAAGAATTCTCTCCAGAACCTATTTCATGATAAATGCAGACCTTGCCTGGGCAGCTGGCCTCAGGTATGGGAAAGAGGGCGACCAGGGGAGCGTAGCAGGGCTTGGGGGAGGTTTTTATTAGCTTTTATCCTAAAAAATTTTATTTTTCCTGGAAGAGAGACTTGCCTGATAATCATTCACTCGGTCTGAGCGAGCCTGTGCCAGCGGAGCTCACACGTGTGTGGTGCCGAGGTGTGATTTCCCCTGATTATCCGTGCTGGCACAAAGCCCTGCTAGATACACGAGAAGGGCTCGTGAGCCAGCGTAGCTGTGGCTGGCTCCAAGTCAGCTCGATAAGCAGCGACAATATTGCTGCTGCGGTCACATCCACCCCTAGAAGGACCAAAACGGTGCGGCCGTGCCGGTGGAGGTGGCTTTCCACCACCCTTCGTCTGCCTTCCCGTGCAGGCCAGGCTTTGGTGCTGGTCGGGCAAAATTCATGTGTGCTCCAGCATCCTCCTCCGTCCTGGAGAGCTCAGGGGGAGCTTCCCTAAGTGCTGGAGCCCTGCAAAGGGTGAGGCTGCACCTCGAATCCTGTGTTCAGGTTTGGGCCCCTCACTACAAGAAAGACCTTGAGGTGCTGGAGGGAGTCCAGAGAAGGGCAACAAAGGTGGTGAAGGGTCTGGAGCACAAGGAGAAGGGTCTGGAGAACTTCTGAGGAGCAGCTGAGGGCCCTGGGTGTGTTTAGTCTGGAGAGAAGGAGGCTGAGGGGAGACCTTCTCGCTCTCTACAGCTGCCTGAAAGGAGGGTGTAGCAAGGTGGGTGTTGGTCTCTTCTCCCAGGTAACAAGTGATAGGACAAGAGGAAACAGCCTCAAGTTGTGCCAGGGGAGGTTTAGATTGGAGATGAGGGACAATTTCTTCCCCAAAAGGGTCGTCAAGCATTGGAACAGGCTGCCCAGGGCGGTGGTGGAGTCCCCATCCCTGGAGGGATTTAAAAGCCGTGTAGATGTGGTGCTGAGGGACATGGGTTAGTGGTGGCCTTGGCAGTGCTGGGTTAACGGTTGGACTCGATGATCTGAAAGGTCTTTCCCAATCAAAACGATTCTATGAAATAGAAGTGATGGCTGTGCAAGACCTCTTGTACCAGCTTCTCCCTGGTACAACCATGCAGCTCTCCAGGACTTCCTTGGGGCTTCGAGGCAGCTCAAAAGAAACGGCACAAGCCTGTTGGCTCGATGCCTTGGCTCCCGGACGTCTCGCTGGGCACTGGTTAATGATTGACTCTTAGATCCTGCCAAGCTGCTTTGGCAGGTCCTGCGTGGGTCGCTCCGACGTGTGGGGGCAGCGTCCTGCTCTCAGGTGTCTTCTCCAGCCGTGAAGACACGGATTGACCTCAGGGTCAATACGGATCCATGTCTCAGAACCAGGGAGCCCCAAAAGGGTTTAAATGGGGAATGGTCTGGGCTGAGCTGGAATACTACCAGGTCCTCCAGGTGCTATATAAGGGAGGTATCTGGTTGGATCTGTGTTTGTAGCTGGAGTAGGTGATCACAGAATCACAGAATCAATGAGGTTGGCAGAGCCCTCTGGGATCATCGAGTCCAACCGTTGCCCTGACCCCACCATGGCAACTACACCATGGCACTAAGTGCCATGTCCAGGCTTTTCTTAAACCCCTCCAGAGATGGTGACTCCACCACCTCCCTGGACAGCCCCTTCCAATGGCTAATGACCCTTGCTGAGAAGAAATGCTTCCTAATGTCCAACCTGACCCTCCCCTGGCGAAGCTTGAGGCTGTGTCCTCTTGTCCGATCGCTGGTTGCCTGGGAGAAGAGGCCGACTCCCACTTCACTACAACCTCCCTTCTGATGGAAAGCTGGAGCCCATCACCATGGGTCAGCTTGAAATACGAAGATCTCTCTGGGCAGTGAGGTTACATCCTCCACTCTCTTTGAATTTCCCAAGGGAGCCTGATAAAAAAAATCACTGAGGGTCTTTCCCTCGAGCTTTGTGAGTTTTCCTGATCTAAACCAGTTGAGGTTCGGGGAAGGAAATAAGTGAAGAGGTTTAATCTAGAGGAGATGGAGATTAAAAAATTATATATATATTCCTCAGGTGTGCTGAATTTTCTTGCAGAATGATGGAATGAGCCCTTAAATCTGCGTTAGGGCATGAAAATTATTTTGTCACCCAGCTCTTAGGGTTTCAGTAGTTTCTTGTCCAGGAGCAGATGATCTCATGGCAAATCATTTGGGGCAGGAAAACAACAGTTTATCCTAAAACCGCTGAGGGTGCACGGCCACGGAGTTGAATCGTGCTGTTGCCAAAAGGAGAAACTTCTGGATTTTAATGGGTGAAGTCAATGAGGCAGGTTGGGGTGGTCTCACCCCCCACCCATGGGAGTGCATCTGCTTTTGACCCCGAGTCCCCGGCGAGATGAAACATGGTGCTGGGGATTCGTAGCTGCTCCAGGGGGAATGACTGTTTCCTGCTGTGAATTCAAAGTAATTGGATCTAAAGCTAAATTAACTTAGTCATAAACATGAGATTAGTAATGTAAGTGCTTAGTACTTGATCCCAAATTGTTTTACTTGGCTTTCCCAGCGCGCTTGGATGGAGTTGTCATGGTAAGAACGCCGAGGTCTCGCAGAGAATGAGAAAAAGCTGAGCAGTCATTGCTTCTCTAGTGTTGGGTTAATTAAAAAAGATCCTTTTATATTTTTTTCCCCTTCTTTTTCACCTCCAGGAGACAGATGAGCTCTATATTGTTTCGCAGTTCTTTGTAGAAGAATGGAGGAAATTTGTCAGGTAACTTGGCTTGAGGTTTTTGGTCCTTTTTTTATTCCTTTTTTTGGGGGGGGCTGTAGATAACTATTTTGCTGTTGAATCCCGGCGCGGTGTGTCGTTACCTCTGGGGAAACGAGGCAGCTGATTTTTGCAGGACTCCTGTCACTTGTAATACGTTCTAAGAAACTAAATTTCCTTGTTTACCGTCTCTTAACCAGATGGTGGGATTAGATCGTAACCTGATTAGGTTTTTTTTCATCTGTCTGGAGCTGTATCCTAGGCAAAGGTCACCGCTCAATCCTGTTTCCGCGGGCGGCTGGTGGTGGTAGATGGAAATCTCTGCTAGATATCAGAGTCGTTTGGCAGCGTGCAGGAACGCAGATCTGATTGCCTCGTTGGTAGCAGTTTAATATTCCCTGGTGGAATGTCACACACGTGTGATTCCTCCTGGGGTTTGTATGAAATAACCTTGACCGAGCTCTGCAAACCGCTTGCAGGAGGCCGACACGATGCAGCCCCGTGTCCTTGGTGGGAAACAGCGGCCTGCTCTGCCCCCACGGCGGCCTCATGTTCACCTACGCTTCCATGACCAAAGAAGACTCCAAACAGTGAGTTTCTTCTCTTCTGCCTTTGCCGGGTGCCTTCATCTCTTGTGAGAACATCCCCGGAGACTCGTTGAGCTGCAGCAACACGAGGAGCAAATGCTTTCCCTTGACCAAAAAACATACCCTTTCTCAGGCTCACCTCATGCAAGGCAAGACCTAAATCATCGAAGGATGCTGGGTCAGAGGGAAAAAAAAATGGAGCTTACTTCAGCTTGGCTAGTTCCTAACAATAAACTCCCCTGGATTTAACCAGGGCATAGAAGCATCCAGCTTCCTTATGATCTGCTTTCCGTGAGACTTGCCCCCGCAGCGCTGGACGCTGGGCAGCAGTTCATGCTCCGTAGCGTTGCTTCTGCAGTGATGCAGAACTAAAAGTAGCAGATCTTCCACTTCTCCTCCTCCTCCTCCATCCTCCCTCCGGCGTGACTGGAGCAGAACAGCGTCACTAATAACACGCTGCTGTTTCCTTGTTAGCTTGTACAGGCCCTCCCGTGTAGCTGGAGTCAGGGATTGATTTTTTGCAGCTTTTCTTTCATTGCCAGATTTAAAAATAAAAAAAAAAGTGGGGGGAGGCTGTTGAGGAGCTCGGGGCTCAGCTTTTTCATGGCATAAAGCACGTTGTTGTTCCTTTGCACAGTATAGCTCTAATATGGCCCAGCGAGTGGGAGAGGATTCAAAAACTCTTCGTCGTGGATCACGTCATCAAAATCATCCGCACGCAGGTGGCCGGGGCGGACCCCGAGAGCGCACTTTACACCTCTGAGCCTGGTGAGTGAAGCTGTGCTCTCTGGCCTCTGTTCTTTTGCTAATTGGTGCTAATTCCTAGGGAAATGGCTCTTTTTTTGGATAAAGGGTCAGATCTCCATAAATCCAGACTGGGCAGAGAATGGATCGAGAGCAGCCCTGAGGAGAAGGACTTGGGGGTGATGGGTGACAGAAGGTCAACGTGACCCATCAATGTGCGCTTGCAGCCCAGAAAGCCAACGGTGTCCTGGGCTGCATCCCCAGCAGCGTGGCCAGCAGGGCGAGGGAGGGGATTCTGCCCCTCTGCTCCGCTCTCGTGAGACCCCCCCTGCAGTGCTGCGTCCAACTCTGGGGCCCCCAACACAAAAAAGACATGGAGCTGTTGGAGCGAGTCCAGAGGAGGCCACAGAGATACTCAGAGGGCTGGAGCCCCTCTGCTGTGGAGACAGGCTGAGAGAGCTGGGGCTGTTCAGCCTGGAGAAGAGAAGGCTCCGGGGAGACCTTCTAGCACCTTCCAGTACCTGAAGGGGCTACAGGAAAGCTGGAGAGGGGCTTTTTACAAGGGCATGGAGTGACAGGACGAGGGGGAATGGTTTTAAACTGCAAGAGGGGAGATTGAGATGAGATCTGAGGAAGAAATTCTTTGCCGTGAGTGTGGTGAGAGCCTGGCCCAGGTTGCCCAGAGCAGCTGCGTCTGCCCCCTCCCTGGCAGTGTTCAAGGCCAGGTTGGAGGGGGCTTGGAGCAACCTGGTCTGGTGGAAGGTGTCCCTGCCCGTGGCAGGGGGGTTGGAACTGGATGGGCTTTAAGGTCCCTCCAACCCAAACCAGTCTGTGAGTCTCTGATCTAAGGGCATCCCGAACTTGGCAGATAACCCTGTTAGCAGTGAGAGGCGCTGGGCAGGTGTCTCCAAGGAGCTGAAGCAATTAAATGCATTTTTTCCCTTTGTGCCTTCCCAGAACTCTGTCCAGGGTGCAGAGAAGGGCTGTTATGCCAACAGCAGCGGGACCTGCGTGAGTACACCCAAGCAACCATCTACGTCCATAAAGTGGTGGATAATAAAAAGGTACGGCTTCTCCCTCGGTCCCTGCTCATCCTCACTCCGTTTCCTTTAACAGAAACTACGCCGAGAAGCCCAATAACGATCCGAACGCTGCCTCCTCGTAGGGCTGGGACCTGCTGGTGGGGATGCTGGGTGGTCTGTGGTGGTGGGCAGGGCAACTTTGATTATTTTAGGGAATGTTGTAACCATTTTTTCTCCTCATAATCGCGTTACCAGGCTCTACCTGTTCTCCTCCCCGTGCAATATTTGTCTTTTCCTTTCTTGGTTGCTCAAGTGACGTTTATTCCTAGACAGAAATAAGCTCTTCAACCTCCGTGCTGAGGAAATAGCAGTGAGCTTAAGAGATGGTTTTCAAGATCCCACCTATGAAGCTATGAATTATGTCTGGGCTTTACTGGGGTCTGAAGGGATCAGTATCAGGTCTAGAATTGGCTTTACAGGTACCCAAAAAGTGGTTAAATTAACTCTTCCTCCTTGTTTTATGCTCTAAGGGGGAAACTGAGGCTCGTGGGCAAGCTCAGATAAAGATGTTCCCTGCCCCTTTGCAGCGTGGGGTTGGTTTTTTTTTCGCCTCTCATTGATTTCCCCCTCCCTGCCAATGTCAGGGAGGAGCTGGAGCCCGCAGAACTGCAGGATGCCAGAGGCTGGACGGGTTTCTGCCATGGTTGCGAGACGCAGAGCACGCAGCAGGGTCTGGAGCCATCAGCTGGGGGTTCTCAGCCTGTCTCGAGGCTGTATCTTGGCTCTGGTGCAGAAGAGGGTTGTTTGTTTGGTTGGTTTTTTTTTTTCTGGTGTTGGACAGGACCACGCTCACACGTGGGGCTGGCAAAAAAAAAAAACACAGGCAGCTATTCTGTGCCGAGCAGCTGGAGTCAGAGAGAGGGGGCGAGAGCTCGCCTGCGAGATCCCTCATTAGCGGGGCAGCCTCGTGCGGCAATAACGCGTGGGCAGAGCTCGGCGTGGGGCGGCACTGCCGGAATGTGGAGGGCTCCAGGGAGGCTGCGCTTGGCGCTGGAGGTTGGGAGCTGGGATTTGTGTCGTTAATTGCAAATACATCGACGGAGAAACGAGCTCTGGGCATCCAGGATGGCGAGTGCGCCAGTCTCCCGGGCGCCTGCAAGCCCCAGCTCCGGGCCAAGCGTAGCTGCGGATTTGTGTCCGGCAGATCCAGACCTGGAGTGACTTCTACAGAACTAACATCCCTTTTTTAGTGATATATCGGTGTAAATTCTTGAGCTTTCCTTTATTTACAACCTCCAGAGCCGTAAATAACGGTGTGGAGTGCCTCTGTCAGCCTGCTGCGGGGTTGGATGAGTGTCTAATTTACAGATAATATTTCATTTCATAATAACACTTAAATGAAGCAGAGAAGCAGCCAGCTAATGGGAAAGAAATCAGTGCAGCCCCCGGGAGACTTTCCCCCTTGCCTCGAGGGGAGGGTATGTCCTGAGCCGCAGGAAGCACCTGCGATTCGATAAGAAGCTCGTTCTCCTGAGCAGAATCCCCCCGTGGTTCCATGCAGCTGGGGAAGGGGTGGAGAAGACTTTGCCCCAGAGCACGTGGAGCAGATGCCTGGGTTATTCCTGCTCTTGCCTGGGTTTGTCGGATCGAGGTGACATCCTGGAGGTCTCGTGATGTGACAGTCTGGGGTCGCTGCTGTCGGGTTAGTTATGGAGTATGGTTTATTTTTATGACTTCAGGTAATGAAGGACGCTGCTCCGGAGCTGAACGTGAGCAGCTCAGAAGCTGAAGAGGAAAGGGAGGAAAATAAGCCAGAAGGGGAGCAAGACCCAGATTTTAACCAGGTAGAGACCAAAAATCCCACCAGGTTCTTGGATTTTTGCATCATCCTCTTGAGTCATGGCTACTCAAGAGGATGGAGTAGCTACATCATGTAGCTACATGTCTACGTGGTGGCGTAGGCACCTCCTCTGGTCACCACTAGCAGAATCAGAATCAGTGAGGTTGGAAGAGCCCTCTGGGATCATCAAGTCCAACCATTGCCCTGACACCACCATGTCAACTAGACCATGGCACTAAGTGCCATGTCCAGGCTTTTCTTAAACCCCTCCAGAGATGGTGACTCCACCACCTCCCTGGGCAGCCCCTTCTAATGTCTAATAACCCTTTCTGTAAAGAAATTCTTCCTGATGTCCAACCTGAACCTCCCTTGGTGAAGCTTGAGGCTGTGTCCTCTTGTCCTATCGCTGGTTGCCTGGGAGAAGAGGCCGACTCCCACCCCACTACAACCTCCCTTCAGGTAGTTGTAGACTGCACTAAGGTCACCTCTGAGCCTCCTCTTCTCCAGGCTAAACAACCCCAGCTCCCTCAGCCGTTCCTCGTAGGTCAGACCCTCCAGACCCTTCACCGGCTTGGTCGCCCTCCTCTGCACTCGCTCCAACAGGTGAAAAGTGTCTTCAATTGTCCTTTGGATGGTCGTACCACCCCATGGCTTTGTTCTTGGAGAGGTCAGATGTTGATGGTGGCTTGTGCGCTGGGCCAGTCATCCGCCCCATGCCAGTGTTAGGAGCAAGAACCGAGGTTTCAAGTCAAACCCTTCACTCCTCTTGATACTCGCATGCGACGACTCGCTTTCAAAGGGGCTTTTCGATGCTTCGTGCCTTCCCTCGCATGACCACCTCGCCCAAAACACAGCCCTGGGCACAGGGAAGGGTGTATTTTCCACAAATTACAAAGTTTGAGGGTCCCAATTTATTTTTTCCACCTCTTGTAGACCAATGGCGGTGCAAAGCGCCAGAAGACCTCGCACCAGAGCTACGTCACTTACCAAAACCAAGGCATCAGGCGGAGCACCCGGCACCGCAAAGTCCGAGGGGAGAAAGCGCTGCTTGTTTCTGCTAACCAGACGCTGAAAGAGCTGAAAATCCAGGTGAGGTGGTTTTCCTCCGAGGAATGGGTCGTCTTGAGTAAGAAAACGCACAATTCAGAGCACGTGGCTGGGAGGCGATGGAGGGAAAAGAGTGTGAAACCCCACGTGGAGTTGAAAGACGCGCGTTGCTCTTCTACGTGGTGTTTTTTTTGTAGCTGAGTGTAGCTTTTTGTTCCCTCCGCCCAAAATCAGCGTGTCTCATTGTGTTGGCACAGATCATGCATGCATTTTCAGTTGCTCCCTTCGACCAGAACTTGTCGATCAACGGGAGGTTACTGACGGACGACACGGCGACGCTGGGCAGCCTGGGAGTCATCCCCGAGTCCGTCATTTTGTTAAAGGTAAGGGGAGGGTGGAGCTGGCAGGAGTCGAATAAAGCAGAGAATTGAAGTGATTTTGGGGTACGACCAAAGAGAAACGTGTGAAAACTGCCCTGCACTAGACATAGAATCACAGAGTGGTTGGAAGGGACCTCTGGAGATCATCCAGCCCAACCCCTGCCCAAGCAGGGTCACCCACAGTATGTTGCACAGGGTTGTGTCCAGGTGGGTTTTGAATATCTCCAGAGAAGGAGACTCCCCCCCTCCCTGGGCAGCCTGTGCCCGGGCTCTGGCACCCTCAGAGTGAAGAAGTTTTTCCTCATATTGAGATGGAACTTCCCATGTTTCAGTTTGTGCCCGTTGCCCCTTGTCCTGTCGCTGGGCACCACTGAGGAGAGTCTGGCCCCATCCCCTTGACACCCCCCTGAGGTATTTGTAAGTGCTGATAAGATCCCCCCTCAGTCTGCTCTTCTTCAGCTGAACAGCCCCAGCCCCCTCAGCTTCTCCTCATCGGAGAGATGCTCCAGCCCTCTGACCATCTCCGTACCCCTCCGCTGGACTCTCTCCAGTAGTTCCTTGTCTCTCTTGAACTGGGGGGCCCAGAACTGCACACAGGTACTCCAGGTGTGGCCTCACCAGGGCAGTGTAGAGGGGTAGGAGAACCTCCCTCAACCTGCCGGCCACACTCTTCCTCACGCACCCCAGGACACCATTGGCCTTCCTGGCCCCAAGGGCACTTTGCTGGCTCACGGGGAACTTGGTGTCCACCAGAACTCCCAGGTCCTTCTCTGCAGAGCTGCTTCCCATCAGGTCAGCCCCAGCCTGTACCGGTGCATGGGGTTGTTCCTCCCAAGGTGCAGGACCCTACACTTGCCTTGGTTGAGCTTCATGAGGTTCCTCTCCTCCCAGCTCTCCAGCCTGTCCAGGTCTCGCCGAGTGGCAGCACAGCCTTCGGGTGGATCGACTACTCCTCCCAGTTTGGTGCCACCAGCAAACTGGCTGAGGGGACGCTCAGTCCCTTCATCCAGGTCGTTGAGGAATAAGTTAAACAAGGCTGGGGACCCAGGACTGACCCCTGAGGAACACCCCTGGGGACGGCTAAATTAGGGACCAAGTCCTCCCCTCTTGCTCCCAAACGCTGTGTGGGCAAGAGACCTGTTCCCTGCTCCCGTCCGGCGTGGGACGGGGAGCCCTGAACTTCCTGACGAGGTTCCGTGCTCGTTAATCCCCCACTCCGCTTCCTTTTCCAGGCTGACGAACCAATCGCAGATTACGCGGCGATGGACGACGTTATGCAAGGTGAGAGGGGGACGGGAGAGCCCCGGGGGGTTTGGGGAAGGCACTTTGACACTGGGATTTTGGGAGATGTGTTGGTGGCCGAGGATTGTGTTGGATTTGGGTTCAAAGGTGGGAAATAAAGAGATGTTGAAGGTTTCCCATCGCTGTCAACGGGCAATAACGCGGTGGGTAGATGATGGTGGAGCAGTGGATGTGGTCTGGCTTGATGTTGACACAGTCTCCCACAGCATCCTCACAGCTAAACTGGGGAAGTGTGGTCTGGCTGATCGGGTAGTGAGGTGGGTTGGGAACTGGCTGAAGGAAAGAAGCCAGAGAGTGGTGGTCAATGGGACAGAGTCCAGTTGGAGGCCTGTGTCTAGTGGAGTCCCTCAAGGGTCGGTTCTGGGACCAGCACTATTCAATATATTCATTAATGACTTGGATGAGGGAATAGAGTGCACTGTCAGCAAGTTCGCTGATGACACCAAACTGGGAGGAGTGGCTGACACCCCAGAAGGCTGCGCAGCCATTCAGAGAGACCTGGACAGGCTGGAGAGTTGGGCGGGGAGAAATTTAATGAACTATAACAAGGGCAAGTGTAGAGTCCTGCACCTGGGCAAGAACAACCCCATGTACCAGTACAAGTTGGGGACAGACCTGTTGGAGAGCAGCGTAGGGGAAAGGGACCTGGGGGTCCTAGTGGACAGCAGGATGACCATGAGCCAGCAGTGTGCCCTCGTGGCCAAGAAGGCCAATGGCATCCTGGGGTGTATGAGAAGGGGTGTGGTTAGTAGGTCGAGAGAGGTTCTCCTCCCCCTCTACTCTGCCCTGGTGAGGCCGCATCTGGAATATTGTGTCCAGTTCTGGGCCCCTCAGTTCAAGAAGGACAGGGAACTGCTAGAGAGAGTCCAGCGCAGAGCCACGAAGATGATTAAGGGGGTGGAACATCTCCCTTATGAGAGGCTGAGGGAGATGGGTCTCTTTATCTTGGAGAAGAGGAGACTGAGGGGTGACCTCATTAATGTTTATAAATATGTAAAGGGCAAGTGTCATGAGGATGGAGCCAGGCTCTTCTCAGTGAAATCCCTTGACAGGACAAGGGGCAACGGGTGCAAGCTGGAGCACAGGAGGTTCCACATAAATATGAGGAAAAACTTTACAGTGAGGGTAACTGAACACTGGCACAGGCTGCCCAGAGAGGGTGTGGAGTCTCCTTCTCTGGAGACGTTCAAAACCCGCCTGGACGCGTTCCTGTGTGACGTGATCCAGGTGGTCCTGCTCTGGCAGGGGGATTGGACTGGATGATCTTTCGAGGTCCCTTCCAGTCCCTGACATTCTGTGATTCTGTGAAATGAGGCTTCTAACACCGTGTCTCTTCCTTCCCCCCAGTCTGTATGCCTGAAGAAGGATTTAAAGGTGAGTCTGGGCATTGGTTTTTTTCCTGCCCCTTTATTTCTACCCACTCTAACTTCATCCCATAACCATCATCATCTTTTTTTCTCCTCAGGGACTGGTTTACTTGGCCACTGATGGTTTTTTCTCAACGCTGACGACGGAGGAGCGACCAGAAGGGAAGAGGATTTTTGACATGGTAGGGCATTAAAATTAAAATTAAAAAATATATATATGGAGACAGGAGTGAACTCTGACTCTTCCAGAAGGCAGAAATGACTGTGTGTCCCCCCCCTTAAAAAAAAAAATGCCTTATGTCAAAAGCAGATTGCACTGAAGGACGTCCCGCCTCGGAGAGCGCGTTCCCCGCTTTTATATTTAATAAATCGACAGGAAAAGGGGTTGGAATCCAGCTGATGAAAACCCACCTCGATCTGGTGTCAACTCTTCCGCCGTAACAACCAAACTTGAGCTGTTTGAACCCAAAACGGACGCCGCGCTCTGCTCCCGAAGCCTTCGGGCACGGGGGGGCCGCTGCCCCGACCCCTCCTTTGCCTCCCAACCGTTCGGGGGGCTTTCAAGCACCCGCCTGCTCCTTTCTCTGTGAACTGTCGTTGGTTTTTTTAGACACTTTGGGGTATTTTCCCAACATCTTGGGTACATTCAACTTCTGAGAACATCTTGGCGCTTTGAGCCTGCGCTCGGGGAGCCGGCGAAGGGGGCGCGGGTGGGGGACGTGTTTCCCGTGGGAAAAGTGGTTATTTTTCTCTTTTCCCCTTCTTATTTTTCAGCAATGCACTAAAATTATTATTATTATTATTATTATTTACACCTGTAGCTCCCAGAAGGGATCTCTCCCCGTTACCTATTAGTAGCAGGAAATAGTGAACACTTCCAGACTGAACAAAAAGGGCGCTGAGGTCCCTCCCTGATAAAATTTAGACGTTTCCTCGTCCCTTTTACAGCCTTTTAACATATTTCCACGGCCAAACGCGAGGCGGAGAGTTGGCTGGAGGTTTTTAAAGGATTGCAGGAGTTTGGGGCTGCGAGAAAAGGAAAGGGGGACACGTATCCCGTCCCGACAACCTCAGTAGTGCTTGTTTTAAACAACATTTTTACTCCAAAGAATTAGGGCGCAGGGGCTCAGCGTCCTGCTGCCCGTCCCCAGCGGGTTTTAGGGTGAAGCAGGCGGCGTTTGGGGCCGTGGGGCTCTAGAGGTGGGTTTTGGGGTGAAGCAGGCGGCGTTTGGGGCCGTGGGGCTCTAAAGGTGGGTTTTGGGGTGAAGCAGGCTTCCTCCTGTGGGGCCGGACGGGAGGTTTCTTATCCCCACACCGAAGCACTCGCCCTTGTACATATTTCCTGGAAGTTCCATGTTTTGTTGGTTTCAATTTGATGTTAATTTTTTTTTTTTTCATTTGCTGTTAAATCTTTTGGGGTTTTTTTTTTTTTCAATTTACTGTTAAATTTTTTTCTTAATGTTATAAAAATCTTTTCCTTGAGCTTCGAACGTTACAAAATTTCAAGTCTTTAAACTCAGCTGGAAGGAACGAGCCCGGGGGGGGCCGGGGCGCTGTATGGCCGTACCCCGGCATCGCCGCAGGTCCCCGATGTCCTCAAAGACCCTGTTACCGTTTTGTCTGTTCTTTGCAAACTTTTATGGGATTTAAATTGTCGTTCGAGCTGTGGAAGCCTTTATTAAAGCTCATACCCGTGCTCTGTCTCTTATTTTAAGGTTCGGGGTTTATTATGCTCCAAATCCCACCCCAATGGGACGTGGGTGCTGCGGGGTGGGGATGGGAGCGAGCGGGGTCCCGTGGCAGCGGGCATCGCCCCACCCTTGGCCCAGCTACGGGGATTTATTGAGGCCACGATGGGGCAGCGGCTCCTCGGTGTGTGATGGACCAGTTGGGTGTCCCCATCACGTCCCACCCCGTCCCCACCCTGGGCTGATGCTTCCCCCGGGGGGCTGCGTGGCCCTGGCTCGGTGCCAGCTCCAGCTCCTTCCACCCTGCCCCCAGCCCTTCCGCGAGGGTCCCCGGAGCTGGGGTGTCCCTCCAGTCACCACAGTGGCCCCAGGCGGGAGATGGATGCTGGGGGGCAGGGTGTGGGGTGCTCACATGTGTCCTGGGTGCTGTTGGTGGGTAGAGGAGAAGGTCTTGGGGGTGGTGGATAGGGGTACCAGGGATGGGTGGGTGGGTGGATGGATGGATGGGGGTACCCTGGGTACCAGGGATGGGGAGAGGGATGGGGGGGGTGCCCTGGGTGCCAGGGAGGGAGGGACAGGGGTACCCTGGGTGACAAGGAGAGATGTAGGGGAGTACCCTGGGTGCCAGGGATGGGTGGAGGGATGTAGGGGGGGGTATCCTGGGTGCCAGGGAGGGAGGGACAGATGGAGGGGGGTACCCTGAGTGCTCAGAGGTGGGTGGGTGGATGGTACACAGGTACCAGGGATGGATTGGGGGGGGGTACCCCGCTGGCTGAACAGGGGGGGTACGGGGAGGATGGGCAGGGGGGTACCCGGGTACCAGCCGGGGGGGGGGAGGGGGGATGGAGACGGTTCCTCGGGGAGCGGGGGGGGATTCGGGGGTTACCCGGGGGTGGGGGGGGGCAGCGGGGAGCACCCCGGTGGTCCCGGAGAGGGGAGCGGGGCTGGAGGGGGGGTCCCAGCCTGGGGGTGAGGCCGTGCCCAGCGCCGGGGTCCGTTCCCAGGTGCCGGTTCCGGGGCCGGTTCCCGGTTGAGCAGTTCCCCCGGTTGCCGGTTCCGGTACCGGTTCCCGGTGTCCGCCACCCCCGGAGGGGCCGCCCCGCCCCGCTGCACGTGACGCGCCGCCGTGGCTGCGAGCGGCGGAGGCTCCGGTACCGGCCCCGGCCCCGCTCCGGTACCGGCCCCGCTCCGGTACCGGCCCCAGCCGCGGCCCCGCCGCCCCTCCGGTAAGTGCCGCGCCGCGGGGAACCGGGGTCCCCCCCCGGCCCGGGAGACCCCCCCCACCCTGGTGTCGTGTGTGTCCCCCCCCCGGTGACCTTCAGCTGCTGCCGGTACCGGCAACGGGGGGAGAGGCGGGGGGGGGGGCTCCGGGTCTGGGCGGGGGTAGGTGTCAGCCCCCCATGTACCCCCCCAACCTGCCCCCAATATCCCCCCCGTTAATTACCCCCCAACCTGTCCCCCCAATATCCCCTCACATTAATTTACCCCCCAATATCCCCCCCATTAATTACCCCCCCAACCTGCCCCCCCAATATCCCCCCCATTAATCACCCTCCCAACCTTTCTATCCCCAAATCTGCCCCCCCCTTCTGCCCCCCCCATCCTGGCCCCCTCATCTGCCCCCCCCCTCCCCCAGCCCAGTCCCCACAACCTGCCCCCCATGTCCCCCTGCTCCCACATTTGGGTCACCCTTCCCCTGCCCCACTGTCACCCCCCCCCCGGCACTGTCCCCACCCTTGGGTGCTGGGGGGGGATGGCGGAGCCCCCCAGGACCCTGCCCGGCCCCCCCCAGCCCAGCAGGTCACGCTGCGGCCCAGGGGGGGGTGGGGACGGGTCGGGGTTGCACGAGGGGCCGTGTGACATTGTCGCGTTTGCACGGAGTTGTGTTTGCACCAGGGTCGTGTTTACACCAGGGTGATATTTACACCAGGGTGGTCCTTGCACCAGGGTGGTGTTTACACCAGGGTGGTCCTTGCACCAGGGTCCCGTTTGCGCAGCGCCGGGTCCCGGTGGCACCCGGGTCCCTGTTGCCACCGGGGCCACCCTCGCCCGCCGTCGCGTTTGCACGAGGGTTCGTGTTTACACGAGGGTCGCACCCGGCCGGGGTGTGTTTGCACGGGGGTGGGACCCGTTCGCACACGGCTGTGTTCACACCGGGGCCGGTGTCCCCGTGTCCCGGTGTCCCCGTGTCCCCGCGCGGTGCCCGGCGCTGTCCGTGGTGCTGACCGCGCCGCGCCGCCTCCCGCCTGCAGAGGGCGCCCTTGGGGGGCGTGGGGTGGGGGTGGGGGGTGAGATGAGTTTGGGGGCACCTCACCAGCCGGGCACCCCCCGTGTGGTGCCCGGGCACCCCTGAGCCGCCGGCTCCCGGCTCCCAGCAGGGCGGCGCGTGGCTGGCTGCCATCAGTAGGCTCCAGGGGTAACGCCCCTGCCCGGGCGGCCGGGCGTCACGGCGAGGAGCTGGCGGGGGGTTCTCCTCTCCCCCAGGCACCATGGACCCCCCTGGGCCTCCCCGGGCCACCTAGACGTGTCCCCCACCCGGCACCACCACCCCCTCAGCCACCCCACGCCGAGGTAAGCCCCCAAGGGTACTCCACACCCAAGGGTGCCCATGCCAAGGCAGGGTGATGGGCACCCACAGGCTCCATCTCCCGCAGGGCAGCAGGATGGCCCAGCAGCGCCACGCCGTCCCCCCACCGCTCAAGGTAGGCGTCGCTGGGGTGGGGGCACCCAACCAGCACCCATAGGTGCTATCGTGGCCTCCACCCACCCCGTTGTCTTGCAGACGGAGGAGGACTACATCCCCTACCCCAGCGTGCACGAGGTAGAGCGCCCGCTCCCCTCCAGCAATGGGTGCAAGGGCAGGCGAGTGGCTGGGTGGGTCGATGGGTGGGTGGCTGGAGCACCCACCTCGGTTGTGGGTGCAGGTGCTGGGCCGGGAGGGGCCGTTCCCCCTCATCCTGCTGCCGCAGTTCGGGGGTTACTGGATCGAGGGCACCAACCACCAGCTGAGCGGGGCACCCGAGTCCCCCCCCACCCCAGCACCCAGCACCCGGGCAAAGCTTGAGGGCAACCACACGGCCAAGATCTACCGCAAGCACTTCTTGGGCAAGGTGAGACACCCATGGGTGCTCCAGGCATGGGTGCTTGGGGTGGTGTGTGTGTGTGTGGGGAGTGGTTCCCCATAGCTGTGGGTGGGCATGGAGACCTCATAAACATGGGTGCTCATGGAGGTGGGTGGTGGGTATCTATGGGCATGGGAGAGCCATGGGTATGGGTGCTCATGGACATGGGTGTCACATGGCATGGGTGCTTGTGCATATGGGTGCTCATGGAGCTGGGTGCAGGTATCTATGGGCATGGGAGAGCCATGGGTATGGGTGCTCATGGACCTGGGTACCGTATGACATGGGTGCTCATGAGTATGGGTGTTCATGGAGGTGGGTGTGGGTATCTATGGGCCTAAGAGCCCCTTGGGTATGGGTGCGCATGGATTTGGGTGGCCCATGGCATGGGTGCTCATGCATATGGATGCTCATGGAGGTGGGTACCTGTGAGCATGGGAGCCCCATGGGTGTGGGTGCTCATGGACCTGGGTGCTACATGGGATGGGTGCTCACAGTTATGGGTGCCCCATGGCACGGGTGCCTGCCAGCGTGAGCACCCATTGGCACGGTCATGGGTGCTTGGCACCTCCCCTCAGGAACACTTCAACTACTACTCCCTGGACCCGGCGCTGGGCCACCTCGTCTTCTCCCTCAAGTACGACGAGCAGGAGCACCTCCACCTGCTGCTGCGGTGAGCAGGGTGCTGGGGGCACCCATGGGTGCTGGCTGGGAAGTGGGGGGGGTCCACCCTGACCCCCACTTCGCCCCGCAGCACCCGCGCCCGCACCCTGCACGATGTGGTGCCCATCTCCTGCCTGGCCGAGTTCCCCAACGTGGTGCAGATGGCCAAGGTGGGTGCAACACCTCTGGCAGCACCCATGGGTGCCCCCTCACCCTGAGCCGCCCACCGCATCACCCATCCTTCCTGCAGCTGGTGTGCGAGGACGTCAACGTGGATCGCTTCTACCCCGTGCTCTACCCCAAGGTGAACAGGGTGTTGGGGGGCAGCACCCAGGGGTGGGGGGCACCCCGGGGTGTCCCCCACCCAACCTCCGCCCCCTCCTGACCCCGCAGGCATCCCGCCTCATCCTCGCCTTCGACGAGCACGTGCTCAGCAACCACTTCAAATTTGGGGTCATCTACCAAAAACTGGGGCAGGTATGGGGTGGGGTGGGGTGGGGTGGGTGGGGGTTAGGGTGGGGGGCTGTGGGGGTCCCAGGTGGGTGCTGGCACCCATCCTCACCCCGCCGCAGACCTCCGAGGAGGAGCTTTTCGGCACCACTGAGGAGAGCCCAGCCTTCACCGAGTTCCTCGACGTCCTGGGTCAGCGGGTGCAGCTGCGGGACTTCAAGGGGTGCGTGATGGGGGTGCTGGGTGGGTGGGGGCCACCCATGGACCACCCCACGTTCAGGGTGCCTGTCCCACCCCACCCAGATTTCGGGGGGGGCTGGACGTGACCCACGGGCAGACGGGCACCGAGTCGATCTACTGCCACTTCCGCGACAAGGAGATCATGTTCCACGTGTCCACCAAGCTGCCCTACACCGAGGGGGATGCTCAGCAGGTGGGGCACCCATGGGTGCTGGGGGGGGGGACCGAGGGGACAAGGGTTGGGGGGGACACGTGAGTGCTTGGGGGTCCTGGGGCACCTCCATGGGGTGCAAAGGCTGGTTGGGCACCTCTGGGGTGCTGGGGGGGGTGTCCATGGGGTGCAGGGGCTTCTGGGGCACCCCTGGGTGCTGGGGAGGTGTCTATGAGATGCAAAAGCTCCAGGGGGACCCATGGGTGCTGGGGGGCATCTGTGGGATGTAGGGGGCTGGCAGAGCACCCCTGGGTGCTGGATGAGCATCTGTGTGACACAAGGGCCAACAATACACCCCATGGGTGCTGGGGGGGTGCCTATGGGGTGTGCGTGTGGGGGGGTGACAGAGCACCCTTGGGTGCTGGGAGGGGGTGTCCATGGGATGCAAAACCTTCAGGGGCACTCCTGGGTGCTGGGGGGCATTTATGGGATGCAGGGGCTAGCAGAGCACCCATGGGTGCTGGGAGGTTGTCTATGGGATGGAGGGGGCTAGCAGAGCACCCATGGGTGCTGGGGGGCATTTATGGGATGCAGGGGACTAGCAGAGCACCCATGGGTGCTGGGAGGTTGTCTATGGGACGGAGGGGGCTAGCAGAGCACCCATGGGTGCTGGGGGGCATCTATGGGATACAGGGGACTAGCAGAGCACCCATGGGTGCTGGGAGGCATCTATGGGATGCAGGGGCTAGCAGAGCACCCGTGGGTGCTGGGGGGCATCTATGGGATGTAGGGGACTAGCAGAGCACCCGTGGGTGCTGGGAGGTTATCTATGGGACGGAGGGGGCTAGCAGAGCACCCATGGGTGCTGGGAGGTTGTCTATGGGATGCAGGGGCTAGCAGAGCACCCATGGGTGCTGGGAGGGTTTCTATGGGATTCAAAACCTCCAGGGGCACCCCTGGGTGCTGGGGAGCACCTAAGGGGCACAGGCTCTGCCGTTCCCTTTGCCCTCCTGGTGTGACCGCCCCTTGTCCCCCCGTGTCCCCCCCCGTGTCCCCCCAGCTGCAGCGGAAGCGTCACATCGGCAACGACATCGTGGCCGTGGTGTTCCAGGACGAGAACACCCCCTTCGTCCCCGACATGATCGCCTCCAACTTCCTCCACGCCTTCGTGGTGGTGCAGCTGGAGCGCGGCGGCTCCCAGGGGCCCCTCTACAAGGTACCCCCGTGCCTCAGTTTCCCCAGCCCCGTAGGGTGCTATAGGGGCAGCAGCGGGGTGCCCCATCACCCCCCGCCACCCGCCGCAGGTCTCCGTCACCGCCCGTGACGACGTGCCCTTCTTCGGGCCGCCGCTGCCCGACCCCGCTGTCTTCAGGAAGGTGAGCACCCATGGGTGCTGTTGGGGGGGGTGTCGCTGGGTGGCACCCACCCAGGGCTGCCCCTCGCCCCCGCAGGGGCCTGAGTTCCAGGAGTTCCTGCTGACGAAGCTCATCAACGCCGAGTACGCCTGCTACAGGGCCGAGAAGTTCGCCAAGCTGGAGGTGGGTGCAGATGTGGGTGCTGGGTGCTGAGCACGGAGGGGGGTGCTGGGGGGTGCTGGGGGATTGCGCCTGCAAGGGGGCTGGGCGTGCTGTGGGGCAAATGGGTGCTGGGCACAACATGAATGGTGGGCACAATGTGGGTGCTGGGCACAATGTGGGTGCTGAGAACGTGGGTGGTGGGCACAACATGGGTGGTGGGCACATTGTGGGTGCTGGGCACAGTGTGGGTGGTGGGCACATGGGTGCTGGGCACAATGTGGGTGCTGAGAACATGGGTGCTGGGCACAGTGTGGGTGGTGGGCACATGGGTGCTGGGCACAATGTGGGTGCTGAGAACGTGGGTGCTGGGCACAGTGTGGGTGCTGAGCACAACGTGGGTGCTGGGCACAGTGTGGGTGCTGAGGACATGGGTACTGGGCATGATGTGGGTGCTGAGGACGTGGGAGCTGGGCACAATGTGGGTGCTGGGCACAATGTGGGTGCTGAGAACATGGGTGCTGGGCACAACATGGGTGCTGGGCATGATGTGAGGTTGTGTGTGCCATGGGTGCTGTGCATGTGGGTGCTGTGGCTGTGGGTGCTGTGATTGCTGTGGGTGTGGGTGCTGTGCATGCTGTGGGGCACATGGGTGCTGGGCATGATGTGGGTGCTGTGCGTGCAATGGGCTGTGGGTGCTGTGTGCATGTGGGTGCTGGGGGGGGGGGGTGGTGTGTGTGTGTGTGTGCCACGTACACTGGGTGCTGTGCATGATGTGGGCGCCATTAATGGGGGGGGGGGGGCCGCGCACGTGGGTGCTGTCCCTGCTGTGGGTGCTGTGTGCGTGGGTGCTGAGCACGATGTGGGGGCCGCGTGGGCTGGGGGGGGGGAGTGGGCGAGGTGTGGGGAGGGGACATGGGTGCTGTGGGTCCCCGGCAGCGCAGGGGGGACGGATACCGGGGGGGGGGGGGTGTCAGTCACTCGTGGGGGGTGTCGTGTGGGGGGGTCACGCGTGGGGGGGGGGGGTCACGCGTGGGGGGGTCACGCGTGGCTGGCGCAGGAGCGGACGCGGGCGGCGCTGCTGGAGACG
This sequence comes from Nyctibius grandis, assembly GCF_013368605.1. Classification (NCBI taxonomy): domain Eukaryota; kingdom Metazoa; phylum Chordata; class Aves; order Nyctibiiformes; family Nyctibiidae; genus Nyctibius; species Nyctibius grandis. The sequence goes on from NC_090674.1 coordinate 1,296,898, forward strand.
CTGCACGAGGAGCTGCAGGCGCGCAGCCAGGCCGTGCTGGGGCTGGGGCCCGACGAGGAGCGCCCCGACAACGGCGCCGCCGCCCCGGGCTTCTTCGAGTCCTTCAAGGTGGGGGCACGGTCGTGGCTGTGTGTCCCCCCCACCCCCACCCACACACACACCCCCCCCGGGGCGGGGGCAGCCGGCGGGGCCGGGCGCTGCTGACGGGGCGCGGGGGGGGGCCTTGCAGCGGGCGCTGAGGGGCCGCAGCCCCTCCCTGGAGGCCGCGGGGCTCGGCCCCCGCCGGGCCCCCCCGGTGCCCCCCCCCAGCCGTCGCCAACGCCGCCGCCGCCGCCGGAGCCGCCCCCGACGGGGCCGCCTGCGTGAGTGCCCCGCCCCGGGCCACGCCCACACCGCCCCGGCTACGCCCCCCGGGCAGCCTGATTGGCGGAGCCGGGCTGAGGCCACGCCCCTCTAGGGAGCAGGGCCGCCCCGCGCTGCAAGCCCCGCCCCTAAGGCGTCCTGGCCCCGCCCCTTCCCCCGAAGCCCCACCCCCGACAGCCCTTATAAGGTTCAGCCCCGCCCCCTCACAAGCCCCGCCTCCTTTACTGCATCACACCCGACCCCGCCCCTTCGCCAAACCCCGCCCCCTCCCCGCCTGGCCCCGCCCCTCCCGGTGCCCCCGGTGCCCCCTGGGGCCGGTGACGCGGTGCCGCCCCCAGTCGCTGCTGGTGCCCGGGAGCCGCCGGGGACGCCGCGGCAGCGCCATCGGCCTGGGCTCGGTGGAAGAGGTGGGTACCCGGCACGGAGCCCCCCCCCCAGCTCCCGGTGTCCCCCCACCTCGGGGTGTCCCTTCCCGGTCCCCCGGTTAACGGCGACCCGCAGGCGCTGCTGGTGCCCGGGAAGAGCCCGTCGCGGCGGCGGCCCGGCCCGCTCGGCTCCCGCCGCTCCAGCGCCATCGGGATCGAGAGCATCCAGGAGGCACCGGCGGGCAGGTGAGCGCCGGGACCGGGGCGGGGGGGTGGCACCGCCCGGTGTCCCCTCCCCGGGTCACCTCACTGCCCGCCGCCTCCCCCCGCAGGGACGGCCCCGCCGCTACCACCCCCGAGGGCGCCTGCTCCTCACACAGCTCCCCCGAGAGCCACCGGCACCCCGACAGGTCCCGCACCCGGCACCGGGACGGGGGGCACCGGGACGGGGTGGCAGAGGGACAGGGTGGAACCGGGACGGGGTGGCACTGGGATGGGGTGGCAGAGGGACAGGGTCGCATGGGATGGGGTGGCACCGGGATGGGGTGGCATCAGGATGGGAGGGCACTGGGATGGGGTGACATGGGGACTGGAGGGCACTGGGATGGGGCAGCAAGGGGACAGGGTGGCACAATGACGGGGTGGCACCGGGATAGGGTGATACGAGGATGCAATGGGCTGTGGTGGCAGGGAGGGGATGGCATGGGGACGGGGTGGCACAGCGATGGGATGGCATGGGGACAGGGTGGCACAGGGCTGGGATGTCCCAGGGACAGGATGACATGGGGACAGGGTGGCACAGGGACAGGGTGGCATGGGGACGGGCCGGCACCGGGGCGAGGTGTCCCGGGGCCATGGCGGTGTCCCCCCGGGCCGTGGCGGTGTCCCCCCGGCGCGGTGCCAGCGTGTCCCCGCTCCGGGCACCGTCCCTCGCAGGGCCGAGCAGCCGGAGCCACCGGATTTGTCGCACTCCTCGTCCAGCGCCAGCAGCTTCGGCAGCGCCGCCGAGGAGCCCAGCGAGCCGGGCCGGGTACGGGGTGCCGTGGGTGGGGGTCTGGGTGCTGGGGGGGGGGGGCTTCAGCACCCCTTAACCCCCCCCTTCACCCTTAGGAGAGCCGCTCGCCTTCGGGGACCCCCCGCGACGCCTTCACCGACACCCCGTGGCCGGGTGACCCCCCCGGCACCCCCTCAGGTAGCCCATCACCGGGGCGTCAGGCCTCCGTGTTGGGGGACCCCCCCCCACCTTAGGGTGCTCACAGCACCCCATGTCCCCCAGGTCACCGTCCTCCCGACCCCCCGTGCCCCGAGATCAAAATCCAGCTGGAGCGGCCCCCCCCAGAACGCGGTGAGGCTGGGCCCCCCCCCCTTCCCAGTGCACCCCAGTATGGGGACACCCATCTCGGGGCGCACCCACTAACGTCCCTCCACACAGGGCTCATAGTCACCCCCCCAATACCCGAGGGGGGGTGTCACCTCTTCGCCCCCCCCCGCCATGTGCCACCCCCCACGCCAGGAGCCGAAGCCATCGTCCCCGGTGCAGGATTTGGGGGGGACCCCCCCAAAAATAGGGGCGTGTGTCCCCCCCCAGACAATCTCCGTCACCCCAAATACCCCCTTGGGGGGGGGGTGACGGACCACGACGGGCCCCCCCTTGTGCTGTGACCCCAATGCCACATGGGGGGGGCCCCCCAAAATGAAAAGCGGGTCAACCAGCCCCCCCAAAAAGGGGGGGCTCAAACCCAAAGCGGGGGTCCCCCCTTGTCGTATCCCCCCCCCTTTTATTTTAAGGGAAGAAAGCTCCGGAATGGGTCGGATGCTGGGATTTTTTTTGGGGGGGGGGTATTTTTTTCAAGCCCCCCCAGATTGTGTTTGTGTTTCCCACGAGTCCTGTATAAAATAAAAGTTTATTTATCGCTACGGCTGGGGGGGGCCCCGATATCGGGAGGGTCCCCAATATGGGGGGGGTCCCCAATACCTGGGGGGGGTCCCAATACCTGGGGGGGTCCCCAATATCTATAGGGGGTCCCCAACATCTGGGGGGTCTCTGGTATATGGGGGGTTCCCCAATAACTGGGGGGGTCCCCAATTTCTGGGGGGTTCCCCAATATCTGTGGGTTCCCCAGTTTCTGGGGGTGTCCCCAATATTTGGGAGGGTTCCCATATCTGGGGGGGGGGTCCCCAATAACTGGAGAGGGTCCCTGATATGTGTGTGGGGTGTCTCCAGTTTTGGGGGGGTCACCGATATCTGGGGGTTCCGGGGGGTTTCCCAATAACTGGGGGGTCCCCAATATGGGGGGGGTCTGCAATATCTGGGGGGGGTCCCCAATGTATGGGGAGTGTCCCCAATATCTGTGAGGGTCCTTGATATCTGGGGGGTGTCCCCAATAACTGGGGGTGTCCCCAATATGTGGGGGGGTCTCCAATTTCTGGGGGCTGCCTGATATCTGGGGGGGTCCCCAGTATCTGGGGAGGTCTCTGATATCTGGGGGTTCCCCAGTATCTGGGGGGTCCCCCAATAACTGGGGGGGGCCAATATGTGGGGGGGGTCCCCAATGTATGGGGAGTGTCCCCAATATCTGGGAGGGTCCTTGATATCTGGGGGGTGTCCCCAATAACTGGGGGTGTCCCCAATATGTGGGGGGGTCTCCAATTTCTGGGGGCTGCCTGATATCTGGGGGTTCCCCAGTATCTGGGGGGTCCCCCAATAACTGGGGGGGGCCAATATGTGGGGGGGTCCCCAATATCTGGAGGGGGTCTGCAATATCTGGGGGGGTCCCAAATGTATGGCGAGTGTCCCCAAGTCCTGGGGGGTCCCCAATATGGGGGGTCCCCAATATCCGGAGGGGTCCCCACATCTGGAGTTCCCGAATATCGGGGGGGGTCCCCGATATCTGGCGGGTCCCTGATACCTAGGGGGGGTGTCCCGAATATCTGAGGGGTCCCCAATAACTCGGGGGGGGTCCCCCAATTTCGGGGCCACCCCAAACCCCCAAGCACCAGCAGGAGCTGCTGCTCCACCTAGTCTTCAACCCACCCCTCAAACCGACCCCTTTTTGGGGTCATTTACCCCAATTTTGGCCTTTTCACAGCACCCACCCTGAGCTGAGGGGGGGGTTCTAACCTTGGGGTGCTGCGGGTCCCCCAAAATACCCCGAGCCATGCCCCCACCCCAAAAACAACCCCTTTGGTTTTTTTACTTCAGCTTTAGTGGCCAACTCAGCACGGGGAGTGGCAGTTGGCCGGTAGCCCCCGTGGCCACCGGCTTCACGCCAAACCCCCGGCCAAGAACAACCAACCCCCCCCGCCACCCCGAACCCCCAAAACCACGAAGCACCCCGGGACCGGTTAAACATAGCTCGGCCCCGCCTGGGTTCTGGGAAACCCCAGCGCCGAGGGCTCGGGGGGCGGGTTGTGGGCTGGGGGCCACCAGCGGGGCTAGTGGGGGGGGGGCGAAGGGCACCGGGCACAGTGGGGGGGTCACGGGGCTGCCCTCACCCCTCGGGTCATCGCCTTCGCCCCGCTCCGAAGTTAATAAACCAACCGGGGCGGAGGTTGGATAAATCAATTAAAAAAATAAAATAAAATAAAATAAAATAAAAATATAAAATAAAATAAAATAAAATAATAATAAAATAAAATAATAAATTAAAGTAAAATAAAATAATAAAATAAAATAAAATAATTAAATTAAATTAAAAAGGGGGAGAGGGAGGGGGGGATTGGAGGGGCCCGGGGGGGGTTTTGGGGTGCTGGGGGGGAGGTGTGAGGTGGTGGTTGAGGAGGCAGGGCAGGGTGTGCACATGCATTTTGCACGTGCACGATGGCATTTGCACGTGCATGGTGGCATTTGGACATGCACGGGGGGGGGGGGAAGGAATTTTGCACGTGCAAGGCACCGCGTGCACGTGAAAGGTGGCGTTTGCACGTGCACGGTGGCCTTTGCTCAGCCAGGGCACCCCTTTGCGTGCCCATGGTGACGTTTGCACGTGCACAGTGACTTTGGCATGTGCAAGGCACCGTTTGCACACGCACGGTGGCTTTTGCACACTAAAGATGGCATTTGCACATGCAAGGCACCGTTTGCACACGTATGGTGATTCTGGCACGTGCACGGTGGCATTTGCTCAGCCAGGACATCCCTTTGCACACCCACGGTGACATTTGCACGTGCGTGGTGATCTTTGCACGCTCACAGCACTGTTTGCACACTCAGGGCACTATTTGCACACCCAAGGGCACCATTTGCACACCCAGGACCCCCCTCCGGTGCTACCACATGCTTCAATCCCCCCCAGCACCTTGCAAGCTGCAAAAGCCCCCGCCCCTAATTGCCCCCTCCCCTAATTACCCCCACCCCCTAATTACCCCACCCTAACGAAGCAGGCGTGCCCCAGCAGGTACCACCCCATAAATCCCCCTTCACTCCCCTCTCCCTGCCATACCCTGCCCTGAAACCACCCCAGATCTCTCCCCTTGGGGCAGCGAGTTGCCTCAAACCAAAGGATTTTAAAGCAAAATAAATCACCCAGAAGGCAAAAAAGCACCAAGTTTTGGGGACAAATTAACCCGGTGAGTTAATTTCTTTTGTTTTTCCTCCCATCTTGGTGTAGTTTCTGGGTCCCCACACATGTGATGAGTTGGGCGCTGGCGTCAGGCCTCAGCCAAGGGACTCTGGGAGGCATTTTTGGGACCCAGCCCCATCACGTCTCGCTTAAAGAAGGGGGAGGGTTGATCCGCCGAGGCTCCGGTTCCCATCCCAAACCCCGCGGTGGCTTCGGGCTGGGGCAGGCGCCGCTGGGAAATTATAGGGCGAGGAACCGTGGTATTTACAGAGGCAGCTCCCGGCACGAAACCGCCGGCGGCTGCTTTTGCTCCGCTGAGTCTTTCTTTTTTTCCTCTTTTTTTTTTTTAAAAAAAAAGGGGGGAAAGAATTAAAAATAAATCCCCCTCCGTGGTTTGCTTTAGCAGAGGAGGAAGAGGAGGGCGAGGAAGGGCAGGAGGACGGAGGAGGAGGCAGCGGGGCGGCCGGCAGCGTTGCAGTGCGCGCGGTTGGAGCCGATGCAGGCGGCGTAAGCCATGGCGTGGGGGATGTAGTTCTGCTCGTGGACCCCGTGGAGGAGATGGGCCATGGGGCCGCGGGCGAAGACGGCCACGTCCTCGCCGCCGTGGGTCTCCTGGCGCAGCGGCACGGCCGATTGCGCCTGGTAGTCGGCGTGCGCTGCGGGGAGAGAAAGCCAAAAATCAGAATAATTATTAAAAAGTATTAATTTTAGTCGTGCTGTAATAATTTCAAGGGGTTTTGCCCCAAAATACGCTCACCAAAATCCACGGCGGAGACGTTTTCTCGTTCGCCCGCCACGATTTTATAGCCGGGGCCGTTGCCGTAGAGGATGGAGGTGAAGGGTTTGCGGTCCACGTCGCTCTGCATCGGGGCCAGACCTGGCGGCGGTGGCACCAGCAGGATGGTGATGTCCCCAGGGTTGTCCCCGAAGTGTCCCCCAGGTTGTCCCCGAAGTGTCCCCCCCTCCCAGGGACTCACCGAAGATGGGGTTCCCGCGGGGCGTGTAGCCGCCGAAGGTGAACACGTGTGAGTGGTCGGCGGTGACGACGCTGAGGGTGTCCCGGGCCGACGTGAGGCGTGTGGCTGCCCCGATGGCCCGGTCCAGCTCCACGGCCTCGTGCAGCGCCTGCTTCGCCTTCCCCTCGTGGTGCCCGTGGTCGATGCGGCCGCCTGCGGCCCCCAGCACCCTCTTGGCACCCCCAGCACCCTCCTTTCCCCATCCACTTTGTTTCTCCCCATGCGACCCCTTCTCCCCCCCCCCTTGCACCCCATTGCCCTCTTTATTCCCCTATTTTTCCATCCCCTTACTCTTCCCCCCTTTACATCTCCCCCTTACCCCCTCTTTGAACCCCATCACCCCATTTATCTCCCCCCCTTTTTGCATACACTACCATCACCCTCCCTACTCGCCCTTTGCATCCCCTTGTTCCCCCATCACCTCCTTACTCCCCCATCACCTCCTTACTCCCCCTTTGCACCCCCTTTATCCCTCCATCACCTTCCTACTCCCCCTTTGTACCCCCTTGTTCCCCCATCACCTTCCTACTCCCCCATCACCTTCCTACTCCCCCTTTGTACCCCCTTTATCCCTCCATCACCTCCTTACTCCCCCTTTGCACCCCCTTTATCCCCCATCACCTCCTTACTCCCCCTTTGCACCCCCTTTATCCCCCATCACCTCCTTACTCCCCCTTTGCACCCCCTTTATCCCCCATCACCTCTTTGCTCCCCCTTTGCTCCCCCTTTGCTCCCCCTTTGCTCCCCCTTTGCTCCCCCTTTGCTCCCCCTTTGCTCCCCATCACCCTCCCTACTCCCCCTTTGCACCCCCTTTGCCCCCCATCACCCTCCCTACTCCCCCTTTGCACCCCCTTTCCCCCCCTCCCCAAACCTTCAACCAGGAGGAAAAACCCCCGGGGGTTTTTCTGGAGCATCCTGATGGCCACTGTCACCATCTCGGTGAGCGACGGGTCCGTCTCGTTGTTCCTGTCCAGCTCGTACACCAGGTCACCGGGCTCGAAGAGGCCTGGGGACAATGACACAGCTGGGGACATCCTTTTTCCTCCAAATAAAAAAAAAAAAGCGGGGGCCAAATCCAGCCCTGTCGCTTGCTTCTTGTGCTGGCGCAAGCGTTTCGCCCGCCGCCGGATCCCGGGGGATCAGATAGGAGCCGGGGATGGTCCCAGCCCTTCCTTCCGACGGCGGGGTCAAATCCTGCCCCCGCCTGCGCTGGGGAATTGTACTGCGGGCCAAAGAGCCCTGTGTCCCTGGGGCGGGTACCAGTATCCCCAGGGGACTAACACAATCCCTTTGGGGTACCAGCATCCCTTTGGGGAGTAAGAGAACACTCTTGGGGTACCAGCATCCTTTTGGGGTACCAGCATCCCCAGGGGAGTAACAGAATCCTTTTGGGGTACCAGCATCCCCAGGGGAGTAACAGAATCCTTTTGGGGTACCAGCATCCCCAGGAGAGTTACAGAATCCTTTTGGGGTACCAGTATCCCCAGCACATGGTACCAGCATCCCCAGGGGAGTACAAGAACACTTTTGGGGTATGAGCATCCTTTCAGGGTACCAGCATCCCCAGGGGGTAACTGGCCACTCCAGCTGCCCCAGCACCCCAGGATGGCCAAGGGCTCCCCCAAAGCACCCAGCTGATGCCGGGGCACCCTTGGGTGCCGGGACTCACCCAGGAGGAAGTCGACGCGGCTGAGGTTGAGCGCCAGCAGGTCCCGCCGGTGCCACACATACTTGGCGACCTGGGGACAGGGGACAGGCAGGTTGTCACCTCCCCATCGCCCCTGCCAACCCCAGGGCTGCTTTATACCCCCCCCCAAAAATCTCCCTGCCCCCCACGAGTGGCTTTGCAACGTCACAGCGGGGCGATGTGCGCGTGTACCCCAAAACAACGTCCCTGTCACCTTGCCGGGGGGCTTGGCATCGCGCCACGCCTGGACGAGGTCCCTGCGGTCGAGGCGGGTCCCCCGATGCTTCTCCTCGTGGGGATACTCCACGTCGCTGGCGTTTTTGGGGAACATATATTTCCTCCCGCCGCCCAAAATCACCTACAAAAATGAGAGAAAAAAGCATTTAAAAAATTTATTTTTAATTATTTTTCTTTTTTTTTTTTCCTTCCCCCAATTTGGTTTTAACGGGAAAACCCCGCCGAGGCGCAGCGGGATGTCCAGGAAAAGCGAAAACACCCGAGGAATTTCACCTCACTCGAAAATAACCCTGAATCTCTTCCTATTAATTAAAACCCAGGATAAAAATAACCATTTCCAGCAGCAAATTTGCTCTTTTTTAAACAAAATTTTCTCTTTCACAGCTGTGGGAGGGATGCTCCACATCGGGATCCCCGCGTGACCCCGCCGGGACGGAGCCCCATCCCGCAGCTCGCCCTGTTTGCTTTGGAGCCCGATTTATTTGCCCTCTGTTATTTATAACCCAGCAGAGATTTTTATTTTTTACTTTTTTTTTATTCCCCCCTCCCGCTTTCTCAGCGCAGAAGGTGAATTATAAAGCTGCAAAACACCGACGCCAAAATTATTAAATAAAAAAAAAGGGAAAAAAAATTTTCTTTTCCCCGCTATATAATTATTTCCAGCCTGGGACAGACTTAAAATTATATTAAAGGGACAAAAATCCCAGCGAAGGGGCTATTAAAGAGCGAAATAACAGGCTGCGGTGTTTTGCTTTGGGGCTGTTTTGGAGGCCAGGAGAGTATTTCTTTACAGGGCTGAAATTCTGCGTAAATCCGCAGCGAGGGGCAGAATCGGGGGGAAAAGGGGGGGTTTGGGGGCGGGGGATAGGAGGAAAGAGGGGGCTGCTGTGGGGGGAAGGGAATTGGGGGGCTGGGGTTATGGGCATGGAGGGTCTGGGGTTCTGTGGGATCGTGGTCCCAGCCCTATGTCTGATGGGGGTCCTGGTGGCTTAGCCACCCGACAGTCCTGGTACAACACCCATGGGTGGTCCTGGTGCCACATCTGCTGAGGGTTCTGGCTCTGCACCCGTTGGTTGCCCTGGTCCCACATCTGCTGAGGGTTCTGGCTCTGCACCCATGGGTGGTCCTGGTCCCACATCTGCTGAGGGTTTTGGCTCTGCACCCATGGGTGGTCCAGGTCCCATAGCTGCTGGGGGTTCTGGCTCTGCACCCGTTGGTTGCCCTGGTCCCATATCTGCTGGGGGTTTTGGCTCTGCACCCATGGGTGGTCCAGGTCCCATAGCTGCTGGGGGTTCTGGCTCTGCACCCATTGGTTATCCTGGTCCTACATCTGCTGAGGGTTCTGGCTCTGCACCCATTGGTCATCCTGGTCCCACATCTGCTGGGGGTTCTGGCTCTGCACTTAGTGGTGGTCCTGGTCCCACCTCTGCTGGGGGTTCTGGCGCTGCACCCATTGGTTGCCCTAGTCCCACATCTGCTGGGGGTTCTGGCTCTGCACCCGTTGGTTGCCCTGGTCCCATATCTGCTGGGGGTTCTGGTTCTGCACCCAGTGGTTGCCCTGGTCCCATGTCTGCTGAGGTTTCTGGCTCTGCACCCATGGGTGGTCCTGGTCCCACCTCTGCTGGGGGTTCTGGCTCTGCACCCATTGATTATCCTGGTTCCATAGCTGCTGAGGGTTCTGGCTCTGCACCCATTGTTTATCCTGGTCCCATAGCTGCTGAGGGTTCTGGCTCTGTACCCATTGGTTGTCCTGGTCCCACCTCTGCTGGAGGTTCTGGCTTTGCACCCATTGGTTATCCTGGTCCTACATCTGCTGGGGGTTCTGGCTCTGCACCCATGAGTTGCCCCGGTCCCACCTCTGCTGGGGGTTCTGGATCTGCACTTAGTGGTGGTCCTGGTCCCATATCTGCTGGGGGTTCTGCCTCTACACCCATTGGTGGTCCTGCCCCCATATCTACCCCCAGTCCTGGTCCTGCACACATTGGTTGTCTCAGCCTCACATCTACTGGGGTGGTCCTAGCCTTGTACCCACTCACAGTCCTGGCCCTGCACCCTTTGGTGGTCCCAGCCCAACATCTTCTGGGGGTTCTGGCTCTTCACCCACTGCTGGTTCCAGCCCAACATCTACTGGGGGTCCCAGCCTTTCACCCATCGGTGGTCCTCGTCCCATATATCTACTCATGGCCTTGTCCTCATCCCTGGGTGGCTCCAGCCCACATCCCTGGTGGCCCCATCCCCATCCCCACCTCGATATCGGGGATGTTCTCCACCAGCTGCCGGGCGATGTCCTTGCAGCCGCCCTCCAGCGCATCCGGGGGCATCTCTCCATCCGAGTACCAGTCACGGTTGGCGGAGTGGGCGTAGGCGGCGCTGGGTGTCGCGTGGGTCACCCGCGTGGTGGTGACGATGCCCACCGCCTTGCCTGCACCACGAATTCAGGGGACATTGGTGGGAACACCCCAAACCCCACTGCTTTACCCCTCCCTGCACCAGCACCCACCAACCCCTCACCTCCATCCTTGGCCCAGCGGAGGATGGAGGTCACCTCCTGGCCCTTGGTGGTGTTGCAGCGGTCACGGGTGACGCCGGCGCTGACGCCCACCGTCCCTTCATTGGCTTTGACGCCACAGAGGTAGGCGGTGGCTGTGCCTGCACTGTCGGGGACCTGTGCGTTGGTGTTGTAGGTCTGGGGGGGAGGAGATAAATAAACCACTGTCGTCATTACCATCATCATCACCAGCACCATCACCACCATCATTATCACCACTCTTGTTATCATCACCATCATCACTAGAACCATCACCACCACCATCACCACCATCATCATCCCCACCCTGAGGCTTCATCATCATCACCAGAACCATCACCACCACCATCATCATCCCCACCCTGAGGCTTCATCATCATCACCAGAACCATCACCACCATCATCATCCCCACCTTGAAGCTTCATCATCCTCATCCTCCCCACCCTGGAGCTCTCTTTCCCATGCTGTTTGGCCACACTGGACCCCCATCCTGCATGTGTACCCCCTCTTTTGCCCCTTGCCCCCCCATTTTGCCCCTTGCCCCCCGTATGACACACTCCCACCCCATCCCCTCGCCGCGTTTTGACGCTTTTAGCCTTTTTTCAGCCCGTTTTTAGGCAGGGAGGGAGAAGCCGCCGCCACGAGCATCCCCTGCGGGGGTGCAGGGAGCCGCTGACAACTTGTAATTTCATAATCAAGCCTTTTGTTCAGCAAAATGACCCCAGGAGAAGCGGGGTGGGGTGGTCCCCGTGGCTTCCCACGCCCGAGTGGCCTCATCCTGCTCCCCCCCTTCCCCGTTCCCACGGGCAGGACCCTGGCACGGCCAGCGGGCACCAATGCCAGCTCCCTTCGCCCGCCCCTGACCTAATTTCGGCTCCCGCTCGATACCGCCCGCTTGCCCGTGACCTCGCGGTGGGTGTCACCGCACCCATGGGTGTCCCCCCAGGGGGATGTGGGTCCCCCAGCCTGGGGTGCTCACCTTGGCCAAGGCGACGTAGGGGAACTTGTCCATCTCTAGCAGGCTCTCCTCGCCCTTGCCGTGCTGCAGCTGCCCCTTGAGGATGCGGGCGGCCGTGACCGTGGAGACGCCCATCCCTGCCAGGGCACCGGGTTTATCCCAGCACCCAATTATTGCAAACCCAGTTTCCCCCAGCACCCAGTTTATTGCAAACCCAGTTTCTCCCAGCACCCAATTATCATGAACTGAGTTTGTTGCAGCACCCAATTTATTGCAGCCCCAATTTTTCGCAGCCCCCAGTTTATCACAGCACCCAGTTACCCAATTCAATCCAGCACCCAATTTAGTGCAAATCCAGTTTATCACAGCATCCAATTTATTGCAGCCCCAGTTTATCACAAACCCAGTTTATCGCGGCACCCACTTACCCAACTCATTGCAGGACCCAATTTATGGCAAATCCAATTTATCGCAGCACCCAGTTCATCACAAACCCAGTTCATCGCAGCACCCAACTTATCACAGCACCCAATTCATTGCAGCCCCCAATTTATTGCAAGCCCAGTTTACTGCAGCACCCAGTTACCCGGTTCATTGCAGCACCCAATTCAGTGCAGATCCAGTTTATTGCTGCACCCAACTTCTCGCAGCACACAATTTTTCTCAGCCCCCAATTTTTTGCAAACCCAGTTTCCCCCAGCACCCAGCTTAATGCAAACCCTGTTTACCCCAGCACCCAGCTGATGGCAACCCCAGTTTCCCCCAGCACCCACTTTATTGCAAACCCCCTTTATCACCGCACCCACTCCATTGCCCACCCGCTTCACCGCGGCACCCACCTCCCCGCAGCCCCCGTCCCCCGCAGGCCCCGTCCCCCGCAGCCCCCACTCCCCCGCCCCGGGGCGGGTGCCCCCGTCTCACCGTCGCCCAGGAAGAGGATGAGGTTCTTGGCCACGTTCTGGTTGAGGCGCTGGAGCCGCAGGGCGCCCCGCAGGGTCTCCTGCGCCTGCCCCCGCCAGTACTCGGGGTCCTTCTCCCTCTCTGCGGGGGGGAACCAGTCTCCATAGCACCCAACAGCACCCACTTTTGGGGCGCAGCTCCCCTCCCCTTAAACCTCACCTACCGGGGACCAGCGATGCCGAGCAGAGCTGGGCGAGGAGGAGGAGGAGGAGAGCCTTCATCCTGTGGTGCTGAGCGGGTGCTGGATAGGAGAGAGCTGCAGGGTGGGGGGGCACCCGCCCCGTGCATCAGTTTCCCCAGCGAGACCTTCGCCCCGGGGCTCGGTCAAGCGAGGATGGGAGGGAAATGTCCCCTCCCCGCGTGATCACCGATGTGACCCCCTGGGGACATGCCAGCTCCCCCCCACCGCTGGCCACTGGTCCCGCTGGGTGTCACCTCGCTGGCACCAACCCGGGGCTGGGGGACGGTGGCATGGCCCCCATGTGTGCGTGTCACAGTGAGGTCCCCGTCACGTGGCTGGGTCCCCATTGTGTGTCGCTGTCCCCATTGCATGGCTATGTCCTCATCATGGCTGTGTCCCCGTTGCACGTCGGGGTCCCCAGCACATGTCCCTGTCCCCATCGCATGTCCCTGTCCCCATCGCATGGCCATGACCCCATCACATCTGCGTCCCCATCGCACACCCATGTCCCCACCGCATGGCCATGTCCCCAGTGCGTGCCCCTGTCCCCACTGCACCTCCATGTCCCCACCGCACACCCCTGTCCCCATCCCCAACATGTGTCCCCATCCCATGTCCATGTCCCCATTGCACACCCATGTCCCTGTTGCACGTCTGTCCCCATTGCACACCCGTGTCCCCACCACATGCCCGTGTCCCCATCGCACACCCATGTCCCTGTTGCACACCCATGTCCTCATTGCATGCCCACGTCCCTGTTGCACACTTGTGTCCCCATCGCACACCCGTGTCCCCACCATGTGCCCATGTCCCTGTTGCACACCCATGTCCCTGTTGCACACCCATGTCCCTGTTGAGCACCCATGTCCCCACCACATGCCCATGTCCCCATCACACACCCATTCCCTGTTGCACGCTTGTGTCCCCATCGCACACCCGTGTCCCCACCACATGCCCGTGTCCCTGTTGCACACCCAAGTCCCCAACACCCCTCCGTGTCCCCATCACCCCCCCATGTCCCCATCGCACACTCGTGTCCCCATCGCACCCTCCCCCCCCATTGCACCTCCCACCCCCTCCCCTCCCCAGGGACCCCCCCCTCTCCCCCGGGGGTGCCACCGGTGGCCCCGGGGGGGGGTTGGGGACACACGTACCCGCACAAACTCGGGTCCCGACACCCACGTCCCTCCTGGGCGGCGGGAGGAGGCCGGCCCGGGGGGCCCGCGAGCCCTTAAATCCCCCCCGCACCCGGCCTTCGCCTCCTCCTCCTCCTCCCCGTCCTCCACCCTCCCCCCGCTGCCAGCACTGGGGAGGGGGGGGCGAGAGAAGGCAACAAACTGGGCTTACTGGTGCCCTCTGCCGGGTTTGACTGGGAGGACTGGGAGGACTGGGGTGCACTTAAGCCTGGCTGTGGGTGCTGAGCTCACCCCCCCCCCCACACGGGGGGGGAGTAGGGTGCACCCCTGGGGGGGTACATGGGTGTTTTGCCGGATTTTGCATTATTTTCACCCAAAACGTGCCAGCGACACGAGCGTAGTTTTGGGGTGGGGGTGATGGAGTGGGGGGGGGGGGGGCGCCTGCCTCAGTTTCCCCACTCGGGCTCCTGCTGCAGCCCGCGAACCGGCTTTACTGTAGGTCCTACAATAACCAAGGGGGGGGTGTGGGGGGGTGGGCGTCCCCTGCCTCAGTTTCCCCATCGCGGGGGGGGGGGGCTCGCGGAGCCCTGGGTGCCTTCCCAGAAGGTGGCGGTCTCAGCCCAAAAATCCGCACCCCGAAAGCTTCAGGGGGTGTCACCAAGGCACCCCCCCCCCCCCCCCCCCCCCCAACAACGCCGCCCCGACGCCCCGGCGATGGGCACAGCTCCTGCAGGCCCCCCAAATCCCCCCGCACCCCCCCCTCAGCCCTTTGAACCCCCCCAGGCGCTTCCCCAGCCCAGCAAAGAGGTTTTGTCGCTCCACGTGTGAGACGAGCGCGTCAGTGCTCAGCCCACAACCGCGGCGCAGGGGTCCGGGGTGGTGGCACCGTGTCCCCCCCCCGCCCCCCCATCTCTGTCACCCCACAGGGTCCCTGCCAGTGATGAAAAGCTAATTAAAAAGCTAATTAAAATCCTCGTAAGCCCGGCACACGGGAAGCTATGATCCGGGGAACTCCTTGCTGCGAGGCCGCGGGCACACACCGGGCTCGAACCCCAAAACCCTTCGAGGGGCTGTTAAACACATGGGGGGGGGGAAGGTTGCAGCCTGAGGAGCGTGTTTGCACGCTTGCACGCTTATAAGTGTGCACAATTGCATGCCTGCACAACTGCAGGCTTGCATGACCACGTGCTTGCACGATCGCGTGTTTGTGTGCTTACACACAACTGCAGGCTTCCAAGCTTGCACGCGATTGTGCGCTTGCGCGGCCGCCCGCACACCCGCGTCCAAAATTGCACGCGTGCCCCCCTCGTACAACCGCGTGCTCGGCTCGTGTTTGCAAAAACCACTCGCTTGCACGAGTGTGTGCTTGTGCCCTTCCTTGCACGGCTGTGTGCTTGCACAATTGGGTGCTTGGAACATCACGCTCGCAAACTGCACACATGCACGCTCACACAATCACACGCTCGCAGGGTTGCACGCTCATAGGATTGCACACTCGTAGGATTGCATGCTTGCAGGGTCGCACGCTTGTAGGGTTCCACACTCGCAGGTTGCAGCAGGGTTGCACACTCGCAGGGTTCCATGCTCACAGGGTTGCATGCTCGCAGGGTTACACGCTCGCAGGGTTGCACACTCAGGGTTGCACGCTCACAGGGCTGCATCAGGGTTGCACACTCAGGGTTAGCACACTCACAGGGTAGCAGCAGGGTCGCACGCTCGTAAGGTTGCACACTCGCAGGGTTGCAGCAGGGTTGCACGCTCGCAGGGTTCCACACTCTCAGGGTTGCACACTCGTAGGGTCGCACGCTCACAGGGTTGCACACTCGGGGTTGCACACTCGGGGTTGCACACTCAGGGTTGCACGCTCGCACGCTCACGCTCCCCGGCCCCAACGCCGCATCCCTTCGCGACGAGCGAGCTGCGGGGTTCGATCGGGGGCGGGCGGACGCTGTTGGCCGCCGCGGGGGGCCACGGGGACCCCCCAAATCGGGGCTTGGGGCCCCCCGAAAGAGTTAAAGCAGCCGAGCGGGGAAGCCCGTCCCCCCGCGGCCCCATTGGCGTTCCCACCCCAGGTACATCCTTCGCTCGGCCCCCGCCGGCCCCTCCGCAGGCCGCGGCGGCGGAACGGGCTGTGCCCCAGCGGGGGCCGAGGCTGGCGGGAGCGGGGGGACGGCCATGGTGAGCGGGGGGACGGCCATGGGGAGCGGGGGGACGGCCATGGGGAGCGGAGGACAGCCATGGGGAGCGGGGGGACGGCCATGGGGAGCGGGGGGACGGCCATGGGGAGCGGGGGACCCCCCGGCACCCCCGGCCCGGAGGGGGTCGGCTCCGGGCTCCTCGGCCGAAGCGGGGAGGCGAGGGGCGATGGCGTCTCCCAGGGGATGCCTGTTGCACCCCAAGGGACCCCCCTGGGATCCCCCATCGCACCCCCCAGGGACCCCTTATGCCCCCCCAAGGGATCCCCCATTGCCCCCCCATGGGATCCCCCATTGCCCCCCCCAAGGGATCCCCAATTCCCCCCCCATAGGACACCCATTGCCCCCCCCATTGCCCCCCCCGCACCCCCCCCATTACACCCCTTAGCACCCCTGGGTGCCCCCCCCCCGCCATCGATTCCCCCAGCCGGGTTTGCTTTGTGCCCAGCTGGTCCCCAGGGTTGGGGGGGGACACACACACACCCCAAAGTGGGTGCCCCCCCAAATGCCCCTCCCCAGCACCCAGCCCTTGACCCAAACCCGCAGGGATTTGCCCCGGGTTTCCCTCTGCAGAGGGGTGCAGGGGTGCCCCCCCCACCAGCAGCACCCACTTTTTGGGGGGGGCTGTTTGCAAACTGGGCTCCTCCCATCCCCTTTTATTATTTTTTTGGCAAACTTTAACCCTTTTTTGCTCCTTTTTAAGGTTTTTTTAAAAAATTTCCCTTCACCCAGGTCTCCCTTCAAAACTGGGTGCCCACCCAAACCCCCTTCCCGGCACCCCTAATTAACATCAGGACCCCTTAATTAACACCAGGCCCCCCTAATTAACACCAGGGGTTACTAATTACCCCTTGAACATCCTAATTTAAAAGCTGAGCCTCAGGAGGTGCTGACTCCAGGCCGTGGAGGTGCTGGGGGCACCCATGGGTGCTGGGGTGGGTGATGCTTGGCTAAGCGGAGGTTGAGGGGTGCGGGGGTGATTTGAGGGGGGCTCGGGATGGATTTGGGGGGACGGATGGGCGAGGGGGAAGGGAGAGAAACGCCATCGCCCACGATAGCGGCCGTGGTTGCTCTGAAATGGCGCCCGAACGGGAATTGAAAGCAGGAGGTGGCAGCTCGGGGTGCCCCGATACCAGGGTGAGGGGCTCTCCATGAGGGTGCTGGGTGAAGCGGGGTGGTGGGTGCTTCCCCCCCGCCTCCCGGGCCTTCCTCGGTGGCTGGGAGCTCGAAGCACGTGGGGTTTATTGTTTATAAGGGGAAGGGGCGATTTGGGGGAAAAAAAGGCAATTTAAAGCCCTACTATAAGTTATAAAGAGAGTGAAAATCACTTGGTTGGGGGGTTAAAGTGTGGGTGCCCCCGCACCCTTGGGTGCCCCCCACCCTCTTGCAGCGGGGGAAATGTGTTTTTATTGTAATTTAAGCAAATGACAGAGTTTGGGGGGATAAAAGAAACAAAACCCACCCCGTTTTGTCCCCCAAAAAAGGGGTGTTCCCGCTTTGAAAGCTGGGGAGTGGTGAGGGGTGGGGAGCACCCATGGGTGCTGCTTTGCCCCGATGCTCCCAATGTAGGGTAAAGGGGGGGTATGGGTGCTAAAAATACCTCCTGGACCCAATTTCCCCCAAATTAAGGATGCTGGGGGTTGATTTTGGTGCCCCCGGAGGTGTTTTTTTGGGGGGGGGGGGGGGGGGGTGTCAAGCTCAGCTTGGATTCTCTGATGTCTAATGTGGGGTTGAGCCAGCACGGCCCCAGTGAAATGAAAAAATGTAGGGTGTGTTTTTTTTATTTTTTCCCCTTTTTCCTGCTGTTTTCAGGCTGGGGCAGGCAGGCTGGGTGGGGGATCGCAGAAAAAAAAACCCTCATTTCCTCAGGAAATGCAGTGAAAGCTTTGGCGGAAAGCTGGGACACCAGGAATTTGGTGTTTTAGGGCCATGGGGGGCTTCATGGACCCCCCTCCCACGCTGTGTGAGCAGGGATTTGTGCCTGGAGCCACGTGCAAAAATAGGGGGGGGAAAAGTGAAAGGGGATGGAAAAAAAATACTATAAAATCAGATTTCACCAGTGATAAAATCTTGCAGTTAAAGCTTTTCCCCCCTGCTGTGGTTTGCAGGGTCGAGGTGGGCACCCGGGGGAGATTTTGGGGCTGGAAATGGAGCTTTTTGCACAACTGAGGAGGGAAATTGCCTTTTTCTTTTAACTCTTTTTCCTCCCCAGGTGGGTTTTGTGGGTAATTAAACCCAGGCTGTGATTTGGGATCTGGAGGGGAGAGGATGGGATTCGTTATTAATTGTACAAGGGGAGGTTTGGGAAGGGCTGTTATGGGAGCCGGGGCTGAGAACTGGCGCTTTCGTTTCCTACCAGGGGAAACTGAGGCACGGCTGAGTCACATCAACTTGGTGTCCCTTTGGGGACGATGGCAGCGGGATGGGGACATCTGGATGGGTACAAACCCCCTCCCTACGCTGCAGTGGGGGCAAAGGGATGTGACCGGCGCCGCTCGGCCCGTCGGTGGCGGGGGTCAGGGTGGGTTTTGGGGTGCTCACCCC
The DNA here is from genome assembly GCF_013368605.1 of Nyctibius grandis. Taxonomy (NCBI): domain Eukaryota; kingdom Metazoa; phylum Chordata; class Aves; order Nyctibiiformes; family Nyctibiidae; genus Nyctibius; species Nyctibius grandis. Next base: position 1,315,630 of record NC_090674.1, read on the forward strand.
CTCGGTGGTGCGTGGAAGGTTGTTTTCCCCGGCGGGAGACAATCCGGCTGGGTGGCAGGGCCGTGCCAGGGGGGAAGGAAACGGCGGCACGATAAGGGCCAGCTGCCAACCCGCGAGGTTTCCCCTTGTTTTTCTGCTGGGAGACGGAGATAAGAGCCAGGCACCGGCACACGATAACGCCCCGGGGGACGAAGAGCTGGGAGGGAGCCCGTCGGCGGGCTGAAATTCAAGGTGCCGTTGCCTTGGGTGCTCAGAGGGACCTTTATGGGGTGTTTCGGGGTGCGCACGGTTTGCGGGCGGGGCGTGGAGTGTGAGCGAGCCGGTATTTTAGAGGTGGAAAGCCATTTTCTCAGCTGGCAGCGTTTCTCGGGTCCCCGGCACACCGGGGGTCCCTGGCACAGGGTTGGGGGTCCCTCGCCCCGTTATGGGGCTGGGGAGCTGGTGGAGGAGGAACCGGCTTTATTCCAGGCTGAAGGGGACGTTGCACAACCCGTCCCCAGGGGGGAAAGCGAGGCGGGTTCGGGCTTCGCTCAGCTTTTGGCTCCGGCCCTCGTTGTTGCTTTCCATAAACTTTCCATAAACCTTCCTCCGGCGTTTGTTTAGCGCTTTACCACCCCGGAGCCGTTCGGGATTTAGCTCCCCGGAGGAGGAGGCGGCTTTAGAGGGTGTGTATTCCTTCCTCGCCCTCCTTCCTTCTCCTCCTCCTCCACCCCGAGCCGCTGAGCACCTCCGTTCGCCCATCTCCCCGTGCAGATGTCGACCTACAAGCGAGCGACGTTGGACGACGAAGACCCCCTGGACTCCATCAGCGAAGGCGATGGGTACCCCAACGGCTTCCAGGTAGGGCTTCATGTGTGTTTTTGGGGGAAAAAAAGGGAGATTTTAGGTCCTGGCAAGCAGCAGGGGAGGGTTGTAGGAGGGTTTTTGTCCTGGGACCAGCCTTTTGACGGGGCAAAGTCCGGCGTGGGCAGAGCTGTGTGGGTTCCTTCCGCCCTTTGCTCCTCTCCTGGCACCGGAGCCAGCGACCAGGGAGCCTGTGGGGCCAGATCCTGGCTCGGCTGTTTGCAGCACCCTGATTTTCTGCCGGCTGAACCCCTTCCTGGCGTAACCAGGGTGAGCAATTATCGTGGCGGTGGGAGCTTTGTCCCCGCACAAAAGGGGATTAGGTTAATTCCTCCCCGAGCAGCGGGAAAGCGGCTTAAAAAGGGCCAAGGGTGGCAAGGAAAAAAAACCCCACGGCTGCCAGTGTCCGGCCTCGCCAGGGAAGATTTGGGGCCAGAGAGACGCTCTTGGTGCTGGCCCCACTCCCAGCCCCATCGGTCTCTCCCCAGAATGGTGTTTTCAGCCCCAAAAATCAGGGCTCTGCTGTGGTTTTGCTTTCCCTGATGAAGCCATCTCCGCTCGCCATCGCATCGGGATGTTTCCTGGGGATGTTTTTAGGCTGAGTGGGGAGTATCCTGTTACGGCACTTCCCGCCCTCACCGCGGCCCACACCCTGTCCCAGCACCGGCAGCGGGGACGGGGACAGCCAGGGGGTTACAGCCATGCTCGAGGAGGGGTTCGGGGTGGCACGGGGTAGCAGGTGAGCCTGCCGAAACGCTCGCCCCGCTCCCTTTCCTGCCATTGTGCCGCCTTTCCTGGCCAGTTTCTGGAAGGCAGCTGCCGGTTTTCCCAGCCCGAAGCGTGCCGGATCCCTCACCGGGGACCAAATTCATGCTGTGGGTTGTAGGAAGCAAAATGGGGGATGCATTGGTGGGTTTATCCGAAACGGCGTTGCTTTTTCCGCAGGTGAACTTCCGCGGGTCGAGGAGCAGCCCGGGGTGCTGGGCTGAGCGGACGCGCAGTGAGAAGCAGCTCGTGGTGCTGGTGGGGGTGCTGGTGGGCGTGCTGGTGGCATGTCTGCTGGGTCTCATCTTCCAGTACAGAGCCCGTAAGTCCTCGCACCGTGTGGGGATCCTACCCCCTTAACCGGGGCAAGTTGCTGGGGGTTTCCCTGGCATGGGATGCTCAGGTGCAGGATGGGATGCTCGCCCGCATCCTTTGCCCCAGGGCAGGATTTTTAGGTACCAGGCAGGATGTTCAGGTGTGGGGTGGGATGGTCAGGCGCAAGAGAGGATGGTCACCTGCATCCCTTGCCCCAGGGTGGGATGCTTGGGCACAGGGTGGGATGCTCGGCCACATCCTTCACCTCAGGATGCGATGCTCAGGCGCTGGGCAGGATGCTTGGGCATAGGATGAGATGCTTGCCCGCATCCTTCACCCCAGAGCGGGATGCTCAGGCGCTGGGCAGGATGCTTGGGCACAGGATGGGATGCTCGGCCACATCCTTCACCCTGGGATGGGATGCTCGGGCATGGGATGGGATGCTGGTCTGTATCGCTTGCCCTGGCACAGGATATTAAGGTACAGGGAGGGATGCTCGGGCACCAGATGGGATAGGATGTCTGCCCACATCCTTCGCCGTGGGGCAGGATGCTCCCCGTGCAGCTCATCGTGCCATGGTGGAGGAGCTGAACCCATCATTCCCACCCCCAGGGCCGCCCGCCATGTGCCTGTCGGAAGCCTGTATCTCCGTCACCAGCTCCATCCTCAGCTCGCTGGACCGGGCCGTGAATCCCTGTGAGGACTTTTTCGGCTACGCCTGCGGGGGCTGGATCAAGGCCAACCCCCTCCCCGATGGCCACTCGCGCTGGGGCACCTTCAACAACCTGTGGGAGCACAACCAGGCCATCATGAAGCATCTGCTGGGTGAGTACACGGGAGCGGTGGGACCCCCACAGCGCCCAGGAACCCCGTTAGGCCTGGGGGATGCTGAAAACATGCCCGTGGGGATGGACTTAAACGCCAGCGTCAAACCAATCCATGACGCACGCGCTGTGAGGACGTTGGGAAGCAGATCCTGGCAGTGTTTGTTCTCCTGGATGCCCCTGGGATTTTTTGACCACGGTCCTGCAGCTCTTTGGTGCCAAATAGGGGAAGGGTCCCGGCCTCGGCTCTGCAAACCCCATGGCAGCATTCCCAGGAGCTCTGAAATTCAGGATTTGCACCCCAGACTGCACCCAGAGGCTGTAGCACCCTAATATCACCCCAAGGAGATGGTTTTTTTTACTCCTGCTACAGCTTCCAGCCTTTACGAGTAGCTTTTTTGGGGGCTGGCTGCCAACCTGGCCATTTTGGGGGCCAAAACTCCCCCAGCGGAGGGAGGATCTCGGGCTCAGCCTCTGCGTGCAAACACCGAAGCGGGGCGGCTTATCCAAGCAACCGGCAGGGACGGTTTGTTCAAGCTTTGAGCAAACAACTGGCTCCTTATCAGCACTTTCCACTGCGCCGGGGCCGATTATCTGGAAAGAGAAGGTTTGGGAAGAGCGTTGTCTTTCAGGAGAAGGGAGGGGTGGTGCGGGAACGGCTTCGTCCCCGGCTCTTTCTGCAGAAATCTGGCACTGGTTTTACCGGGAGAAGGGACTGGGCTTCCAGCCAAGCGGTCGTGCTCAGCATTTCCTTGAATTCCTCAGAGCCGAGGGACCTTTAGTTAATAAAACCACACAGCTGGGAAGTCAAAGGTGCAAGCTGTGTCATGAGGAAAATTATAAAAAAAAAAAAAAAACCCAAACCTCTGGGGAAGCAGAATTTTAGAGGGGGGAAAAAAATAAAAGGATGGTTTTGGAGGCAGAGGAGAAAAATGGGTTTATTGTTTCTTCTTGCAGGAATAAATAATATAGGGCTGGGGAGCACCAGCACGGGGGCAAGGGCAGCGCAGGGGGCTGGATGACGCTGGGAACATGAGAGCTGCTGGAAAAATGCTTTTTGTTTTTTCTTTCTTTATCTTTCTGCTCCAAAGAGCCGGAACAGTCGCTGCGGGTGGGAGAGGAGATGGGGGCAGGAGGCCAGGAAGGGCTGGGGGCCGTGGGATGCTCTTGGGGGCACAGAGGGGACAGTGGGGCGATGCTCGGTGCCTTTTCAGAGCCTGGTTTTGCTCAAAACGGGGCTGAATATTTCTCTGGTGGAAGGGTGGGGACTCTGGCGTGCATCAGCAGCCGCTGTGGGGGGCTGGATGCCCATCCCCAGGGACCCCCGGTGAGCCCCCCTGGGTACCTCCCGCAGAAAACACCACGGCCAACGTGTCGAGCGAGGCGGAGCGCAAGGCGCAGCGTTACTACCAAGCCTGCATGAACGAGAGCAAGATCGAGGAGCTGCGCGCCGCCCCGCTCGTGGAGCTCATCCAAAAGGTTCGTCCCCTTCCTTGCGGAAAAGCTGCCTTCCCTGAGCAGCTGCGAAATGAGGGGAGGGAAAGCTCATTTATGGGCAGTCCCAGCACCCTCCAGACCCTGTTCCCACTGTTTCCCAGGGAAAAGCATCCCCCAGTGCAGGCGAGAGGCAGGGATTTATAGGATCTATAGGCAGGTCTTGTCTCTCCTGGGCTTTTTAGCCCCATTGCAAGATGGTTCCCCCCAGGATGGGTATTGGGGGCGATATTTAAGCAATTCCAAGTGGTTGTTCCGTACCCAAAAGCCGGTGGCTGTCTCTCCCCAGCTGGGCGGCTGGAACATCACGGGTCCCTGGGCCGGTGACAACTTCAATGCGACGCTGCGGGAGGTGACGGCGCATTACCGCACCTCGCCCTTCTTCTCCGTCTACGTCAGCGCCGACTCCAAGAACTCCAACAGCAACGTCATCCAGGTGGATCAGTCGGGGTTAGGCCTGCCGTCACGGGATTACTACCTGAACAAGACGGAGAATGAGAAGGTGAGGTTGTCAGGGGAAATCTGGCTTTGCCGGGGAGGTGCTGTGGGTGGGTGGCACCCACCATGCTGATCCCAACCCTGTCCCACCACGTAGGTGCTCACCGGGTACCTGAACTACATGGTGCAGCTGGGGATGTTCCTGGGAGGCACCGACGAGGAGTCGACGCGGCAGCAGATGCAGCAGATCTTGGACTTTGAGACGGCGTTGGCCAACATCACCATCCCACAGGAGAAGCACCGGGACGAGGAGGTCATCTACCACAAAATGACGGCTGGAGACCTGAAGGTAGGGATGGAGTTGGTGAGCCTCTGCGCTCTGCCATGGTTTAGGAAATGGGGTGGATGGTTGGAGGTGACGCAGCTCCTCTGAGGAAGCCTGATGCTGGCCGACACCGCATGGGAAGCTCTTGTGCAATCGCTTGGCCTGTGTCCTCCTTGGGGAAATCCCACCCTGACCTACTCCTCCCAGCCTCTGGACCACCCCCGGGGCTGGTGACCATCCCACTGCGGCACTAACGCCCTCCTGGCGCTGCTGCCGGCGGTCTGGCTGCGGACGTCAGCCCGGTCACCTCCCCGTGTCCCTGAAGGGGGCCTTAATGGGTTGTGTCAACATTTTTGACACCCGCCCCACTTTCTTTTCCTTTGCGGGAAGAGATTGTTGACTCCCCTCTGACCTTTGGAGGATGCTGCTGTTATGGGAACCAGTCTCTGCAAAATCAGCTGAATCCCTCAAACAGGGACTGATGCAGCGGCTTCCAGCTCGGGAAGGGGCTGCCACCCCTCTCTGGTTTTTGGGTCCGTAGCAGTGGCATGGCTTTTGCAGGAGCTGGCGCCGGCTGTGGACTGGATGCCCTTCCTCTCCACGGTCTTCTACCCCGTGGAGCTCAACGAGTCGGAGCCCGTCGTGGTCTACGCCAAGGAGTACCTGGAGCAGGTCTCTGACCTCATTCTGGCCACTGATAAATGGTGAGAGCCCCCAACCTATGTGGACGGGTGCCCGGGGCAGGTAGGCATGTCCTGCTGCCCGCTCACCAGCTCTTGCCGCAGCCTCCTCAACAACTACATGATCTGGAACCTGGTGCGGAAAACCAGCCCCTTCCTCGACCAGCGCTTCCAGGATGCCGAGGAAAAATTCATGGAAGTGATGTACGGGACGAAGAAGGTGAGGGGGGAGCCCTCGATGCCCCCAAATCACCATTAAAATGGCAACAGCTTTTTAAGCAAAGTCCCCATCGTGTCGCATCCAAAAAACAGAGAAGTGGGGCAGGTTTTGGGGTGGCAGCTCTGGCGCAGGGGGATGGATGCAGACCCCATCTCCTGGCAGGGCAAGGGGTGGGAAAGTGGGGGGCTTTGGCCGTGCCACCACTGACAACCACCTCTTGTCCCATGCAGACCTGCCTCCCGCGCTGGAAGTTTTGCATCAGCGACACAGACAATAACCTGGGCTTCGCCCTGGGGGCCATGTTCGTCAAAGCCACCTTCGCCGAGGACAGCAAGCAGGTGGTATGTCCCCAAGCGAGCAGCGTGCGAGTCCTGGTGCTGGGAAAGCCACCAGGATGGTGGAACCATTGGTGCAGCCAATGTTTCTCTGTCCACCTTATTTTGTTCACCGTGCTTCTCCACCTGCTGGGTTTCTCACTGGTCCACATGCTGTCTTGGCCACCCAGCCTCTTCCTCTCTGCTGATGCGAAGGGTCCTTGACCTCTCCGGGGTGGGAAGCCGGCTCTCCAGGCTGACGCTGTGCTGCCTTGTTTTGTCTAGGCAGAGGAAATGATCGCGGAGATTAAAACAGCCTTCGAGGAAAGCCTGGAGACCCTCCAGTGGATGGATGAGGAGACGAGGAAATCAGCCAAAGAGAAGGTGAGGTGCTGGCAGCAGCGCTGGGGAGGAGAGGGTGATGGTGGAGGGTGGTGGAGCTCAGCAAGCCCGTCCTTCCATCCCTAGCACCGAAAGCACTTTGGTCCTTGTCACCCCCCAGGCAGATGCCATCTACAACATGATTGGCTACCCCAAGTTCATCATGGACCCCAAGGAATTGGATAAAGTCTTTAATGACGTGAGTTGGTCAGATATTTCCCCTGGGTCTCCTATTCCTCCCTCCACTAGCATGTGCAGGACATGTGCCCATCACCATGGCCTCAAGGCAGCCTTGAACCCCAGGTTTCCTCCAAAAGGGTCTCGCTGATGTCCTTGGCCCTTCTCTGGGGACTTCCCAGAGAGCTGTGGTCCTGTTCTGGGGTGGCTGGGGCTCTTGGGATCCCTGCCCGGGAAGAGGAGGAGCTGGTTTCCGTAATGGTGATTCATTGTCCTCCTGAGACTCCGCAGATGTTGGAGAGCAGGAGAAACAAGAGCGGCTGTAACTCAGATGGCTCTGGAGGCTCAAACATGACCATGGAGGGAGGAGCGGGGCCAGGCAATCACCACATGCTGCTCAAACCTTCCTCTTTTGCAGTATGAGGCTGTGTCTGACCTCTACTTTGAGAACGTCATGCAATTCTACAACTTCTCAGCCAGGGTCACTGCCGACCAGCTCCGGAAACCGCCAAACCGGGACCAGTAAGTTCTCTGCTCTGCTTTCCTGCCGCACTCAGCGGGGAATATCACAATATCTGGAGTGCTGGGTTCTGGTGTTCACCAGACCATGCTGGTTTGGGGGAGTTAAACTTGGGCCAGCAGCTTTGCACCATGATAAGCAGATGGTGTTAGAGCAAACATCAGCGATGGGTTTGTGCTGCCATGTTGGTCATGTCCATATCCCTGCAGGTGGAGTATGACACCTCCGACAGTCAACGCATACTACTCTCCCACCAAGAACGAGATCGTCTTCCCTGCCGGCATCCTCCAGGCCCCTTTTTACACCCGAGCGTCTCCCAAGTAAGAGCTTGGGGAAAACGGGGAGGGTGGGATTCCCAAATTTCCTCCCGTCCCAAAATTTGAGGGTACACTTCATGGCTGTGGGGAGCAGCGGCTGCTCTCTAAATCTTAGCATTGCCCTCCTGCAGGTCACTGAATTTTGGTGGGATCGGCGTTGTGGTGGGCCATGAGTTGACGCACGCCTTTGATGACCAAGGTAGGGCTAGGGCCAGGTGGGTGGGCTGCTGGAGGGGTGGCCAGTGGGATGATGAAGGACCCATTGTGGTTTTGGCAGGCCGGGAATATGACAAGGATGGCAACCTGCGTCCCTGGTGGAAGAACTCCTCGGTGGAGGCCTTCAAGCGGCAGACAGAATGCATGGTGGAGCAGTACGGCAACTACACCGTCAACGGCGAGGCCGTCAATGGCAAGCACACCCTTGGGGAGAACATCGCTGACAATGGAGGCCTCAAGGCCGCTTACCGGGTAGGGCCATGTGGCTGGGGAGATGGGGCAGGTGGCACAGTGTGGTGGGATCAGTGTTGTCCCCTGAGCCCACTGTGCTCCCTGGTCTCCAGGCATATCAAAACTGGCTGAAAAAGAACGGGGATGAGGAAACCCTGCCAACCCTCGGCCTCACCAACCACCAGCTCTTCTTCGTCGGCTTCGCCCAGGTAGGTCACTCGGTGGTGGGCAGCGAGGATGGATGCGCAGGTTTTTGGGGGGTGGAGGTGTGCCCAATGGTGTTGGGAGAGTGTGATGGCAAAACTGAGGTCTCCAGAGATGCTGCGTGGTGGATGGAGAACCGTAGTGGGGTGGCACTGGTTAAAAAGCAAGACAAAGCTGGAGCTCGAGCTGCGTTGGTGCCCATCACACAAGCGGGGAGGTCCGATTTGGCACCAAGTGGGGCCCTGTGGTTGTGGACGCCAGCACGCACCCCTCTCGCCTTTCGCTTGCAGGTGTGGTGTTCGGTTCGCACGCCGGAGAGCTCGCACGAGGGGCTCATCACCGACCCTCACAGCCCCTCGCGTTTCCGCGTCATCGGCACCGTCTCCAACTCCCGGGAGTTCGCGGAGCATTTCGGCTGCCCCCTCGGCTCCCCCATGAACCCCCCCAAGAAGTGCGAGGTCTGGTGATGGGCGAGCGCCCGAGGGAACCAGCTGCCGGTTGCTTCATCCTCTGCCGACGGCTGAATTTCCCTGGTCCTTTCGAGAGGCTCCAACCACTTCTCTGTGCCCAGCCCTCCGCCGGAGCGGTGCTCCCCATCCCCGGTATCGTCCAAGGTTCAGTCCACTGTGAAAACTCATCCTCTCGCTCGTTTGTGAAATGACTTCGATTGGGAAGTCTTTTCTTTCCCACCGTGACCGAGCCACGTGTGGAGGCACACACGTCCATGGGCACTACCCCGTGTTTACACACGCAGCGTTCCACCGCCCCGGCAAAACGCTTCTTTATGGAGGTGATAAAGGGAATGCCACGACGCCGGTGGGTTTGGCTGCGTGTTTAAATACACCCGACGTACCTTCCTCTCTCCAAAGATGCGCACACGAGGATGGAAAATATTTTAAGATATATTTTTTTGAGGGGGGAAATATATATTTTTTTTCATGCGTTGTGGAATACACTGGAAAATTTCAGGGAAAATGCATTTAAAAGCCTTTTTTTTTTTTTTTTTAGTAAAAGATTAGTATATTTATTAATTTTTTTTTTTTTTTTACTCAGTGCATCTGTAGGTGCAGCACCCTGTGGTGACAGTCCCCCGGTTGGGGAAGCCGGGTGGGACTGCCCAGGCTGCAAATACAACTAGCTGGCCCTGGATCCTGGGTTTCTCCATGAGGGATTGTCCTCAGAGGATGCTGATGGGGAAACTGGGGACAGCAGACCTGGGGCCAGGGCTGGAGGATGCTGCGGGTCGCAGAAAGGCTCTGCCAGGATGCTGCGGCGCCGGGGATTAGCTTTAGTTTTGGAGAGCAAAGGGAAAAGCTGACGTGCCAAAGATGTAACCAAGGTGGTGACGGTGTGGATGAAGCACCCGGTTCTCCGTCCTGCCCCCTCTGAACGAGGTCAGCCGTGATTTCCTGGCCCAAAAGCTTCCCCAGACAAGCGCAGGCGGTTCCTGCTGCTGCTTCGCTCGCCGCCGTGCCCAGCCTCTATGCCCGGGAAACTGCAAGCCCCGAAATCACCGCGTGGCCCCAAACCTCCATCCCTCCGCGGCCAGTTCGGCACCAGTGCGAGATCTGGCTGGGATGGGGGGTGAGGGACTTTCTTAAGGGTATTTTTTTAATACTTGTTTTGAGAGGAAACCACTGACCGTAGCTCAGGTGCTGTGTGTTGTCTCATAGGGCACCTGCTTGCTCTAGACAAAGCGAAGGCGTAGAGGGATTTTTAATATTTATATGTAAAAGAAGGGATGGGGGGGGATTTTTTTTGTAACTATTTTTTCACCCTCCATGTGGGGCTTATCATAATTGAAATAATAAATACTTTTTACTGGTTCTGAAGCTGCTCACGACTTGTTTTTTCTGACAGCAGCAGAGACTTGCATCCCTTATCTTCGTTTTTCTCCCGGTCCACACCAGTGAAGACCATCCTATGCTGACAAAACCAAGCTGAGGAGGCTTTTCCCAGCCTGCGCTTGGCGTCTGCTGCCTCTCTTGGAGGCTAAAGCCAGGCTTTTGGGCCCAAAAAACCTCGCTCTCGCTACGGGTGGTTGGTTGCTTTCCACCTCTATGGCATGGCCCCATCTATCTCCCCAGCAGGGAGGTCTTTCCCAGATGCTTTTCCTTCCTCCTGGGTGAGTTTTTGGCCGGCCGGGTTGCGCTCGGATCCAGCAGCACGGGCCCTGTGCAGGTTGCTCTCCAAACGGCCTTATTTATAGCTCCGTGATGCCGGCTGGATGCTGCCAGCTCAGTACCGCAGGCCAACGTTCACTCCCAAACGGATGCTCCGTGGCTTCGTCAGGCTTGCCCAAAAAATGCAAGGCAGGACCTGGACCGCAGGCTCCCCGCTGAGGCTCACCCCAACACCTGGGAGGGCTGATGGCCATAAAACAAGAAATGTGCTGGGGGCACGTTTGCTATTTAGCCCTGGCTCGTTATCGGGGGCTGGATTTGGGCTGCAGCCCCCTGACTTTGCCCCATTGGTAGTGAGCTCTTGGAAATACAGAGTGTTTTCGCTGCTGGGATGGGCAGGACTGAGCCAGCGGTGTGCCGGGGATGTGAGTGTTGCATAAATAAGATGGTAAGATTTCCCTCTCGCTGTTTTTACCGTATTTTCTCTCCCAGATTGAATCAAAACATAATAAGAGAGCGCTCACTTTCTGCTCGCACCACTTTGGTTTCCTGCAGAGCTGGGAGAGCGGCTGTGGCCGTTGTTTTCCCCAGGATCGGGGTGGAAATGGTGGCACAAACCCGCAGGGGGCGATGGAACCGAGAAAATCGCTGCCTTGGCTCTCTGCTCCTGGGCTGGCAGGAGTTAGCGACGCTACCGGCGTGGAGTCTTGGCCTGGATTTGGCTCCGTGTGTTTAAAATGCAGTGAAATGCTTATGTTCTTTGGAAGAGAGAGGAGCAGTGTGGGTGTAAGGCAAAGAGGAATGAAGCAGGGAGAGCAAGGCTGGGGTGAAAGGGTGTTTTCCCAGCTACAAGCAGTAGGGAGGGGAGCACAGCCCATCACATGGAGAGGTAGGATGCTGCTAGAGGCGGTTTAACCATCCAAAAAGGAAATATTTTGGCTCTGCGGGGTTTACTCGCAGTGAAAGACGGGGTAGGTGCTGTCTTGGCCACCACAGAGGGGACAACCCCAGCGTAGGGAGGATTTCAAGGGCGAACATCAGCTTTCATCGTGGCAGGGGGATGCCATGGTCAAGGCACCCTGTGCTGGGCTTGGAGCCGGCGGTGGATGTTTGCCTGTCTGGGAAGCTGCCGGGTGTAGGAGAGCAGGCAGGAGGTGAATCATCCCGCTCGCGTGCCAGTGCTTGGCGTGGGCTTGCCTGATCCTGGGTGGTATTTGCTTTATTGTGCGCTCAGCCGTGCCCTGGAGGGCTGAGATGTTTGCTGAGGGCTAAGCCCGGGCAGGAACGGGGAAAGCTCTAAGCAGGTTGGGGTTTTTTTTTGCCTGGAGGGTGTTGGAAGGGGAGATCAGTAGGAGGAAATGCAGGAGAAGCCTGAAGAGGGAGGTGCTGCTGTGCTGTGCTGGGTGAAAGCGGGCACCCAGAGCATGCTGGAACCTCCAAAACCAGCTGGAAATGGCAGTTGTTCACAGGTTTGGTGGGGCTGAGCCAGCCCTCCAGGTGCGAGAGGCTGAACCCAGCCACCTGAACTGCTCTTCTCCTTCCCAGTTTTCCCCCTCAAAGCAGGACCTCACCCCCAACACATCATGATGACAGGGCTGGGTCCTCCTAGGACCATCAGATCTTAATTGTTTGATCCTCAAACAACTCCTGCAGGAAAACAGCCCTTTTCCAGCGATACCCCAGTCCTTTACTCTCTTTTCCTAAGTTCACCAACGGCTCTGGCCCTCCTGCTACACTCCTCGCCACGTGGTTGTGAGCATCTCTGCTGTGCCAGGTACGTGAGAGACTGGTGGGACTGGAAAAAGGGTTGGTGATGCTCTGAAACAAGAGTTCAGCACTGTAAACTCCAGCTGCCCGTGGTGACAGGTCAGTTCCCAGGTGCTGATAAAGCTAGCAGGAAAAATAGGAGGAAAAATGAAATTGAGAGGAATCAGAGGCAGTAGGAAGGGTGTGAATCCAGCTGGCACTTGCTTGGGCTTGCCAAATCTGCAGGTTTCGTTGGCCAAATCATCCTGTGTGGGGTAGTATGGAAGAGAGACCTGTCTGCTTTCTCCTTAGGGGAAAAAAAAAAAGGTAAAGGTGACTGGGGGGAGACATAAGAGCTTTAAGGCAGAGCCAGGAGGCTGGCTCCTTCGCATGGCTAGCACACTTTGAGAGCTTCTGTGGACAATATGGTGAAAATGCTGATTTTTTCCTTTCTAAACAGGCAAAAAAGAAGTGATATATCTAAAGATACTTGGAGCTAGGAGGCTTTTTCACAGCTGTATTTACAGGCAGCTATTTCTGTAGAACAGAGGGAGCCATAGATGTCAATTTGCTTTCGGTATGAATTTCCTTCCACGTGAATGGGTGTACCAGGAGAGGTGCCACGCCTGGGAGGCGGCCGATAGAACAGCGCCGGGCACCAACTTCCCCCCAGACCACACAGCTTTACTTGCACCCTCAAAATTATTACAGTAAAGTCGAGGGGGATCCGTCATCCCAGCAGGCTGCAGGCAGCAGAGATGTGCTGCGAGTGCAGCAGCTCTCCAGGATGTCTGGAGATCTATCAGTCCTTGGGCAAACCTCCTACCGTGATAAAAGTTCCTCCTTTGTTCTCCCATTTTTGGGGAGTGAGGGAGTACTTGGCCTTTCTTTGAGGTCATTCTCATTTCTCTCTTCAGTCTTTAGTTTTCCTGGTGGGGAATCAGCAGTCGATCTGCCAGGCAGGAGGCTGCAGAGGAAAAGTGGCTCAGAAAAAAAAATACCCTGAACCCCCTCTAAATATTTGTTCCTGGCTGCTGATGGAAGTAGTCCCCGTTCAGGACTTCTTTACAGGCTGGCAAAGCTTGCTTGGGCTTTTTTCCTCCAAAAATCTCATCATTTTCCATTTCACCCCATTTCCCACAAGCAGTTTGATGTAGATGTGAGCTCACATCATCCCAGGCATTTCCATTAACCCAGTGCAGAACGAACAAATCTCCCTGTTCAGATTTGTATTTTAAAACTCAAAATCACTTTTCTGCTTACAGATGGGGCTGTTGTGGAGACGTGGATAGATGTAACTCATTGGATAGGTTTTATTCAGCCCGCATGACCCCTATATTTCTTCTGTCAACTTCCAGTTGCAGCACCAGTTACTTGCTAAGTGCCTGAACATACCACCAAGCAAGCTGTTTACTTTAATAAAAGCAGCTTTTAAGAGTTTATTTGTGATTGCTTTAAAGTATTATCTTCCTCCTAAACTCGCAGCTGTCCAGAAGATGCAGCAGACGGGATGCAAATAAACTATTGAAAACTTCCCTAAAGCAGCTTGTGTAGCCCAGGCTGGGTGAAACGGGGCAGAGGTACCTGCCGGCGCAGCAAAGGCGCTGGGAGCGTTTCCCTGGGACGTGTGGTGGGGCAGGAACGTCGGTAGGTGCCAGCGGGCTGGAATGAGCCCTCGGGAGCCAGCGGCAGGACAAGTCAGCACAATCCAGCGGCTGCTCGAATCTGCTCAGAGGTCCTTTTTATCTACCTAAGACAGCACAACCCCCCTTCGCCCCTGCCAAGCTCAGCGTGGCGGTGGTCGGGAGCGGAGTGCTGCAGGGAAATGCTGAAGATGGCAGCGGCGCAGCAACCCTTAGGGGAGTGAAGGCAGGGCGTGGAGGTGTGAGGTGGATGCCTGCCCCCCACCAGGGCAGGCCCAGAGGGCCCTCCCTTTGCTGGTCCCTATTGCCAGAGGTGGGCTTTCTCAGGGGCTGCTGGGCCTCCCTCAGAGCTGCCAGGTCCCCCTCAGGGCTGCTGGGCCTCTCTCACAGCCACCATGTCACCCTCACGGGCTGCCAGGCCTCCCTCACTGCTGCCATGTCACCCTCAGGGCTGCCAGGCCTCCCTCACTGCTGCCATGTCACCCTCAGGGCTGCCAGCCCTCACGTGGGGCTGTGGGGCTGCCCCTGCCAGCCGCCCCAGGAGCCTGGGATGTGGCTGGGGGCCGCAGGGCTGGTAACGGGGCTGGGGGTGAGGTTTTTGGGGAAGGGCAAAGCCCTCGGGCCCGCAGCAGGCTGGGTGCCGCGGGGGCCCGGCGCCCCCTCACAGCCGAGCGCTGCCGAAGTCTCTCCGGGCCGAGCCGAAAGCGCCCGAAGCTGCGGCCTCGCTGCTCCCGAGAGGCTCCGAAGAGCCCCGAGCGCCTCCCGCCTGGGCGGGAATCCCTTCTCCGAGCCTGTCCGAAGCTTCCCGAACTCCCTCACGTCCTCGGTCTCCGGAAAGAGCCGAGGTTTCCCGAGCGCGGAGGTCACGGGAGGTGCCGGGTTGAGCGCGGAGGGAGGGGGGGGCACGGAGAGGAGGACGCGTGCGCGCCCGAAGGTCTCCGGAAGGAGCCGAGGTTTCCCGAGCGCCGCTCGCCAGCGAGCGGGTCCGGAAAGAGCCGAAGGTTGCCGAGCGCCGGTGGGCCGAGCGGCTCCGGAGCGGCCCGAAGGCGCCCGAGCGTCCGTCCTGCCGGACTGCTGGAGGCGGCCGCAGCGCCATGTTTGATGCTCCGCTACTTCAGTGAGGAAAATCCGCCGGCATCGCCCGAGAGCCGCCACCGCGAAGGGCTCCGCTGCCCCCGGGGAGGGGGACTGAGACCCCCCGCCGCCGGCGGCTCATGAACAGCGCGGCCTGAGCCGCCGCCTCCCCCCCCTCCCCTCCCCGCCGGCCCCTCTCCCGTCCCCTCCCTGCGCCGAGCCCTCCGGGAGGCGCGTTGTCACGGAGACCGGCGCCGGTGCCGGCCCGCCGCCTTGCCCCGGCCGCCGCACCGGCTCCCGGCCCGCTCCCCGGCTCCCCCCCAGCCCCGCTCCCCGCCGGGGGGTGGTGGCTCCGCTTGGCGATGAGTTTACCGCAGAAGGCGGCTTTGAAACCCGGCGCGGCGGCGGCAGCGGCGGCGGGGACCGGCCCCGGGAGCGGGGCGGCGGCAGCGGCGGCGGCGGGGCCGCCTCCCTCCCCGGCTCCCCCTCACCCGGCGGCGGCTCCGGCGCCTCACCCCAACATCAGGGCCTTGCCGCCCCAGCCGCCCCAGCAGTATCCTTTGCCCCCCCGGGAGGGGTGGGGGTGACACCCCCTTCCCCACAGCGACCGCGGCCTGGGGTGGGGGTGGGGTGTGAGGGGCCGCGGGGACCCCCCTCAGCCCCGGGGGTGTGGGGAGGGGGTGGCGGTTGGGGGCTCCCCGCTCCTTTTTGTGTGTGTTTGTGTGTGGGCCCCCCCTCCTCCCCAGTGCAAAGGGGGGGCTGCACCTGCCGGGGTGGTGTGGGGAGAGGGGGTGCCTCAGCCCCCCAAATGGGCTGGTTTGGGGGGTCACCCCCTTCCCCCTGGGGAAGGCAGAGGGTCCCCCAGCCCCTTCCCCCCCCCCCCCAGAGCAGCGGTGACCCCCAAGGGTAAACTTTTAATTATAAATCGCTCCTCAGTTTTGCCTCCGGTCCTGCCCAGGTAAGTGCTTTGGTTTTGTTGTTATTCCAGGTGAATTTAAACCCAGGTTTTTCCAGCCGGGAACGATTTTCATGCGATTTATTTATTTTATTGTATTTATTTTTCTTACTCGGGCCGGTGGAAATAAATCTCAGGTGGAATGTTGCGCCGAGCAGCTTTCTTTGCAGGGCCACGCGTGATGGGGAGGACAAGGCTCCCACTTAAAAAAATAAAAATCCCACCCCCCAAAACGGCCCCTGCTACAAAGAGAGGCCGGCGGGTGCTGCGAATGTTTTTTAAAGGTCTTCGGTTCTCTGCTGCGACTAGGCCCCAAGTCAGGAGGTAAAGACTGCAGGGATCAGCAGGAAAGTGGGGTGGCCAGCCTGCCTGCCTGGGTGAGGTTTTGTTTCCAGTGTGGGACAGCATCCCCTGGCAAACTGGCTTTTCTCTTTCCCCCCTCCCTGAAGTTTTAGGGGGGTAGAGTGAAGTGAAAAACATACTTAGTGAAATATTGCCTTGCTGTGTTATCCGGGCATGGCGTGGTGTGCTGTGCAGGGGACAGTCAGGAGTGTGTTTTGCTCTTTATCAGTGGCAGTGACTTAGGTTTTAATGTGGAAGTGCAGGGTGCTTTGTTTTGGTTTTTTTTTTTTTGCTGAGGGCTGTGTGATGATGTCTGTGCTCTTCAAGAAATGTGTTCCCTGTGTTATAAGCATTTTATTGCTCTCACTTTCATTTTTGAGGTGGGAAAACCGAGCCCTTTTATAATCAGTTTAGGTCCATTGTTTTCTTGAGCTGCTGGTGAGAATCGTTCTTGCCATGACCACAAATACATTGCTTAAATCATGAGACTGTTGACGTTACAGATTTGTTTGGGTCAAGTGAAAAACCTCGGAAGATTTCAGAGTGTGCTGCGGCGGGACGTACTTTCCGCTGGGTGTTTTTGGCTGGCTTGTGCTATTCTGTAATTCCAGAATGTGCTTTATTTAGGGGAAAAAAAAAAAAAAGTGCGAAGGTGCTGTCATTACAAAGTCAGCGGGGTGGTGGTAAGTAAAACTGTTGCTCAGGGGAAATTTTGCTCAGTGTTGAGTGATGTGCCAAGTGTTACTGTGGGAACGCCGGCCAGCGTGCACGGACGGAGTCGGTGCTCAGCTGATCTTTCCAGCAAGGTGCTGGTTTGTCTGCAAAGAGTCTTTTTTTTTAACAGGAAACTTGACGCTTGACAGTTGAAGGGCTGAAGTTTGCGTTGGTCTGGGCTCAGGAATGTGCTGGGCTTTCTAAAGCACTTTATTTTCAAATAATCGTTAAAAGCACCGTGGAGGGACTTGAATGACTTCTCCAACATCGTTGAGGGTGAGCTTGGTGGTGGTTTGAGAGAGCGGCTGTGCCGTCATAGCTAAGACAGGAGGACACCGTTGCTTTTGGTGAGTGTTGTCCCAAAACACCTTGCACGTGCGAGGGGTGAAGCTTGGGTTTGCCTCTGAGCTCAGCCTAAAAATAAAAAGCCTTGGAAGGAATGGGCAAGACCCTAAAGGAGCCAGAGGTGGGGTGGCAGCATGTCCCATCGCGGGGACCCAACTGGATGCCCAGAGCAAGAGGCGTAGAGGAACGGAGAAGCATTAGGTAGATATGACAAGTTGATGTTATAAAGGTGGGGAGGTTAAAATGATATAGTCTTAATTTTGATTTATAGCCATGCCTGTTTTGAAAACTTATTGGTTTTGACCAATACTTCTCCTTAACTTTTAAGCTACTAATCTGTCCTTGTAATGTATACAAACACTGTGTTCTTGGTACCTTTTCAATGAACTGTATTCAGGTGTCCTGGCTGGTTTTTTTTTTTTCCTCTGCTGAAACTTGTGTGTGTGCTTCCAGGTAGTAAACAAAAGCTGTTACCTTTTGTGAGCGCTGCTGCAAAAGTGAGGCTTGGGGAGCATAGTTCATCTGTGATTTACTGGAGTGCAGAGGGTCATCTGAGTTCAGCCTTATTTTTAGCTCTGTTTGGTTTCTTTTTTCTATTGAGGCAACATTACCTTCCAGCAGATAAAGTGTAGTTGCAGGTTTCTTCTGGCAACTCGGAGTGAGCAGAGCGCTGCAAAGTCTCCTCCTCACGGCAGTGCAAGGGTTTATTTGTTGATGTGAAGGATTATTGTACATTAATAGGTAGATTGAGGCTCTGACTTGGGCTTTTTAAACTAGAACGGCTTCCGCGCGGTGAACTTTGTGTCTTTGGAAATACGTGTGGGTTTAGTACTTAATACAGCGTGAAATTAAACGGTTATCTGTATAATTGAAAAAAGAAGAATTGTGGGAGAGAGAACTGTACAGGAAAAAGAACTACTTAGTTTGTGTGTGTTTAGAAAGGTGTTAGCGAGGGAAAAGAAAAATACAGGAGGAAGAAGGGATTTTCTTTAAAAAAAATTATTTCTTCAAGGAAGGCGAAGCTGGAGAGCAATGGACATGAAGAACAGAAGTGTTTTGGTGGGAGTTTCATTCTGTTACACAGGAGGTTATTGGAGCTGCTGTAAGACAAGACCGAGCTTTGAGAAATTTCCTTAACACAGTGGCTTCAAGAAGTTTAACTTTCTGTGTAAAAGTGAGTTGGGATAATTTTGTGGCTTTGGTAGTGGTGAGTATTCAATCAAACCTGATTTCAGGCAGAGATTGTGCTCAGAAATTGTCAGTATTGAAAAATCCTCCAGTTCGATTCTGATCCTTATTTGGGAGGGATGGACAGGGGAGTGTGTAACTGTGTCACTGTGATATGATGCATGGAGAGATACTATCAAAAATAAACCCAGATCTGCCTGCCTTTGCTTTGGCTTTCACTCTGCTTCTCAGGAGCCAGTTCCACATGAAGTCAATTGTTCTGTAGCAAGACTTCTTCCATAAAAATGTAAAATAATGAAGGTACACTCTGGGCTGCGAGCTTGCTGTAGACCTTTGTGCTTTTAACTTGATGGTACTTCTGATGGGTGTTAAACTACACCGTGTTTCTTTACTCTCCCTCATGCTCCCGCTTAAGAGTGAAGTATTTTTTGTGCGTGTTATAAGCTGCTCTTTAAAAAGTCCCCATGCTGTGAATAAATTTTGAGGATCAGTATAATGAGGTCACCGATTTCTTCATAGCCCTAGCCCAGACGTGGGCAAATATTGCACTATAAAGGACAAACAGATTGATTTAAGTTGAACTGGGGGTAACGTTGTGTGTCAGCTGGCTCTTCAGGGTTAGTTTAATGCTGTACCTTGGAGCCAAATTAGAGCCATCTTGGGCTCTGGGCTGGTGTCAGTAGGTTTTTGTTTTCTTTTCCAAACTTGCTTGCATTTGGAGGGAGTTCAGCTTCCTGGTTGTTGACGATCTCTCTGCAGGCACCAGTAAACTTGACCTTAATATATCACCGTAGCTGTTTCAGTGTGGGATTGGGTCTCTCTGGACACGGGTGTTTTTCAGGTTATTGCAGTGGGGCAATCGTGGCAGGTTCAGGATGGGTTTTATAACAGACGGTCATTTAAAATCTTTCTTTTCTTCTCCCCTTTTAATTCCGCTTCTGAGAAGCAGAGAGGAAGGGTCAGCGTTTGGGGGGATTTCTGCGTGAAGTAGATCATTGCTGTGCATGGAAACTTGGGTTTTGCTGATGTTGCCTCAGTAATTGAGTGTCTGCTTTAGTTTTTCCTGAGTTGCTGTAGCTAATTGTCCTGTAGTCCCTTTCAGAAAGCAGCGTGCTGGTTCCTGCTCTGTTGGGTGGCATCTTCTGGATGCGAGCGGCTTCCCAAAAGCCCAGGAGAATGGCAAGGAATACAGGATCGCTTTCAGCAGTGTAGAAGACTGTGTGAAGTCGGGGCGATGTTCTGACAGCGCTTACCCGGTGTTCAGATGTGGGCCGGGTTGTGCCGTTGGAGTAGGCCTGTGCTGGTAATCTTCTGGTTAAATTAAGACCGTCGAGGAGGATTTGGGTGCGTGGGGCTTTCTGTCTTGTGTTAGTGAGCAAAGAGTTGAGCTGGAGGGGAAAGTGCCCAAGGATTTCTCTGAGGAGAGCATCTTCAGTGTGCGCTGAAGGATCGGGGTCTGGGGGTTGCTGTGACACCCTCTGGGAGTTTGGAGCCAACGCCGTCTTCCCTCGCTGCTTACTTCCATTAGGAGTGGCTTTTTTTTCAGAGTATGTGATGCAGCGTCTCTCTGTGCTCTCTGAAGTTTATCTGTTGATGACTTTGAAGATGAGGACCCAGGGATTAGGAAGCTGCTTGGGCATAAAAGTCAGCTTGAAGAGCGTGATCGTGGCTTTTGTGTAAAGCGCTGTGCCTCGGGTGGATCAGCTCCAGCTTCTGCGTGGCTTTGACATTGAACTGGAGCTAAGATGAGAGCACAGTTGGAAGTCCTCTTCCAGGTGCCAGTGGTGACCACTCGTCAGGAGGGTGTTGGAAGTGTTACGGTCATGAAGGGGAAGGAGTGGCGAGAGGTGGGAAGGAGGGGAGGAACTGGGCTAAGATCAGAGGTGTTCCTTGCTCTCTGCTGTTTTGAGTTCAGGAGTGAGCTTTCTGAAATCTCGGCTGGATGAAGGGAAAGAAGGGGCAGCGGTGTTGCCTGAGAGCGTTGCCAGAAGCGTTTCCATTTAGAAGTGTCTGAAGCGGTGGAGATCGTACGTCTTGGGAGGGTATGCGGCAGGAGAGGAGCTTTGAAAACACGGAGACTTTCCGTGCCGCTCCGTGGCTCTTCTGCAGGGGAGGAACAGGCACGGGTTTGTGAGTGTATTGCCAAAAAATTAAGTGCTTTTAGACCTCTCTGCCATCTCCCCTGATGATATTCCCCAGCCTTGGCACATCTTAGCGTTCTTTCAAGCAGAAATAGCTTTAATTTATTTAATGACAAAAGCTAATCATGTTACAGCTCAGATATGTCACTTTACCAGCTTTGTAAGATTTTTGTGGTGAAATATCTCGGAGAAAACCATTCTTCCAAAAGTGTGATTTCGGATAGCTTATGTTCTCCTCGTATCTGAGGACATGATTGTGTGTATTCTCCGGCAGAAGTCTGCAGGAGAAGGTTCCTTTAGCCGTTCAAATATAAACGTATTTAATGAGCAACACTGATTTTCTGAGCACAGTTTGTGTTTTTATCTGTGGTAAGAGGTCAGTGAGAGAATAATAGGAGACTTGGAACAAATAATTTCCTTTTAGATGTTGGGACGTAGAAGGATTTTCATCTGTGTATGGGTTTTGTCCATCTTAGGGCTTTTTCGTATCGTTAGCAAATGTTGGGATGTGTTGAGGTGGTGTATTTGCTCCGTTGGTGTTTTGTAGTAAGAGTGAAGATTTCTCTTTAGAAGTCGTAGCTAACCTGTATTTTCTTCTTCTCCATAATCCAGCAATTTCAGGGCTAGTCAACTGTCAAGTTTAGTTGTGTGTAAATCCGCTAATATGATTAGAGTTGCTGGAATTTTTACTCTGGGGAATTAGAGATGGGTAGTATCACTGTTTTACAGGCAGTTCTGTAGTAGGAAGCTTTATCTGTGACGCGACTATGACTGCTAGCAATTGCAAAGGCTTTTCTGGAACGGATGGGGAAGAGAAAACTGGTGTTTGTTACAGGGCGTGAAGATGGGGGTGGAGGAGTTGTGTTCTCCGTGGTCGGGAGGAACCAGGGGAACTAATTTTTCTTTATTTGAGGGAACATGGTTGATGTGACTTCTCGTAGTACTGTGTTTTACCCTTGGTGGTGATTCCAAGAACTTGTCTATGTACAGCTTTCCTTTCCAAACTGTGGACTTTGTTTTGCCTCCCAAATAGGAAACGATGATGTGGAACAGCTGGAAGAAGAAAATAGAATGAGTTCTTAAAAAAGAAAAGGATCAAAGGGAGGAGAGCAAAATAGGCTTTTAGGCTAGTGAAATTTTCTAGTACATGTTATTCTTATGTTTTATTATATACGTTTGGAAGATGTCCCAGAACACGCTCTCCCTTTTCGTAGTAGGTGATGGCACGCTGTTGCTGATGGGACTTGAGTCAAATTGCTGCTGGGCATGTAACTAGGTTAATGGGACAGCAATTTTTTTTCTTTCCTGAAAGGAAAATTACGTGCTCCCCATTCTGATTGTACCTTAAGATTGTTTTTACCTTTGTTTGCTGTGTAGTTGTCTGAGGTGGAGAGCAAAGGACAAGTTTCCCCACACCAAGATGGTATCTGATTTAAATCAATTCTCCTACCAAAAATAAAACGTTTCTGCTGTTGGTTGTAACACCTTTGTGGATCCTTTATCTGGATGAGAGTTAAAATATTTCCAGAGCTTTAAATATGCCTGAAGAAAGGCAAAGTGGCTTCTAAAATGTGCGTCTTGTAAGAAAAACATACCCAGTCCTTGACCGATAGCAGTAGTGTTCTCTAAAACCGTCGGTGAAGTGTTGAAATGGGTTAGGACTTGTTGAGCTGCAGGGAGCAGCTGCTCCTTTCCAAGTGGTTGAACTCCGCAGGAATGAAACTCATGCTCTGGAGTAAGAGTATCTGCACGGGAATAACTCTGTAAAAGTCGCAAACACGAAGACCATCCCCGCTCTTACCAGGGGAGTGGACTTGATGTGATACATCCTCAGGGTGGGAGGAAAAGAAATCTTGCTGCCAGTCTTTGAGTTTGCTCTTGATGCTGTGAAAGGAAGAGTTAATGCAGTTAAAGATCTTAAATAAAGATCTTAAATGCAGATTTTCCTGAGTTTGGAAAGCTTTTGGGAGGTGGAAACTAATAAACATTGCACTGATTCTCTCTCTGGGCTTGCCAGGTGATGATTGTATGTTTGTTTGTGTTTCGGTTTGATTTACATGTGAGAGTGACTGTGTGCGAGTTACTGAATTACTAAGAGTCGTCCGATTTAAATGTCTGCATTGTTGGTGGCATTTGAAAATCTCTTTGAACTAATGCTATGGCTGTGCTGATGGTGGTCTGAAAAAGAGATCTCCCTCTTTTATGTGTTATTAAGAAGTCGTGGAAGTTGCTGTGCCTTGAAACCGGCGTTTTTCTGGGCTTATTTTGTTCTTTTGCCGAAAAGCAAAAATGACACAAGTCTTTGGTCTTTTCAGGCTAAGCAGGAGACTCTTCCTGTAAGCATCAAAGGGAAAGATTTTTTGTAGTGATACTACTTAGAGCTTTGGTTTTTCAGTCAGCCACTGTCTTTGAAAGGCTCCTGACATCCTGAAGAAAGGACGTCTGTAAAATAACGTGCGTTTCCACCAAGCAGCGAGACCTAGCCCTTCTGTCCTTGGACTACCACGAGATCTTCTGCAGAACCATCAACTCTGATGTGAAATTGAGAACGAAATCCGGTCTGAAAACTTTCTGGAAGTCTTGCATTCTTGTTTGTGGTGATGTACAGGGTGTTTTAGGCTTGACACCGGACACTTTGTTTTGCAGCGTGCAGCTGATTAATTGGGCAGACTCAATATCTATATTATATTTGAAAGGGAACTTGGCAGGGTGCTATAGCTGAGGGTAACCTATACCACTTACTTGGTGAGGGAGGTCAAGAACTGAAATCAAAAAGCATTTAAAGCCTCTTTGTTGTGACTTTTAATGTGAAATTCATGGTGCATCTCAAACTGGGGTATGGTGGGAAAGGGATTTCCGCAGCTGGTGATTCATGCCCGGTTTTAGCACACGAAGTTCGTGTGGAAGGCTCCTTTGGATGTGCTGTTTCTTGAGCTGGTGAGGCATCTTCCGAGTTCAACGCACTGTAGAATATAAAGCTAAATTCAGTTTGTGTTGGCCTTTCTCACCAGTGCCTACACAGATACAAATACTAGTTACTGGACGGTCTCTCTTCGAACACTTTACTCACCTGCGCTCTGTGTTTTGTATTCTAGTTTTGTGAAATGCAAATAATTCAGCTGTCAACCTGTCTGTGCAGCTTGGGGTTTATGTTTTCCTTCAGCGTTGTGTTTTAAAGTGGATTTCAAAGTGTTTTTATGTCTGTCTATTCAAAAGAAAACAAGATATAATTTTTGTTGATATGCAAATATCACAAAGTGTAATTTTCGATGAGCTTAAGCTGTTCAGTGTAATTGTATTGATTACATTTCCAAAACACTTTGAAAATTAGACGTTCTTCTGTGCAAATAAATTACTTTATGTTCAAATATTTGGTTCTGAGGTTGTGTGCCAAATTTGACTTGAAATTATTCCCATTCTCCCCCCCCCCCAAATCTTAATGTTGTGTTTTACTGTCTGTGGCAGCGGTACCTGGTATTGCAGGCGTTCACCGAAACAATTGTTGCTGGCGCTTGGCACGGCCCCCATCGCTGCTTGCTGAAGCCAAAGCACACTTTATCCACTCAGGCTGACATTAAGATCATTAAATAAATGAATGAATTGTACTGTCACCAAATTCCCATTCTGGCAGCCGAAGAACATGTGAATTTTATAGCCGGGACCTCTGTCCAGAATGTCTTATTGAATGGCCTGGATGTCAGGAGTGGGAACAGTCAGCAAAAAGCTTTCTAGTAAAATGTGTGTTCCTTAATGAGAATTACGGTGTGGAGCGGTGTAAAAGCCTGAATTAGTAGACATCTGATCATCCAAAATGAGTATTAATCAACCTGTGAAGGGCGTGTAGAAAGAAACTGGAGCACAGCAATAAAACAAGGGAGCGGGAGAGAACCAAAGAGGGATGGAGAGCTGTTTGCTTCTCCATTGGCAACGCAGGTTGGTCGTGCTGTTTGAAAGGAGTTTGTTGGGGGAAGAATGCAGCCAAGCCGGGGAGTGTTGACAGCAGAGATAACTCTTGGTCTCCATCAGGGAGTTTGAGGTCTTGCTGGTTGAGCTAAAGTGCTAAAAGGTCACTCAGAGTTTGGAAGATCTTGGAGAAGTCTGCTGAACTTCCACCTCCGGGAGCAGAAGGTTGAGAATACTTTCTCAAAGGAGGAGAGTTCACTCGTGAGGCTTGGATTGCTTTTTCTTGTGGTCTGACTCCCTCGTTGTTTTTATTGTATCACGCTTAAGATGTGTTTTTGCTTAGGAATAGGGACATAAAAGATCTGTAGCATCCGCGCTTGCTGCAGGTGGGTCAAAAACATCTCTGAATTGCAAAGGAAAAAGCAGCAGTGTGTTCTGCCCAGATGATTTGGTGAACCATGTAATTGCCTGTCTGCAGGCTGCTTGCACTGCAGCCCCAAGTAATGTCAGAGATGCTCTGTGCCAGGGATAATTGAAAATGTTTGATTCGGTCCGTTCCTGTTCTGAAGTGTAAGACCAAATTCAGTGCTTTCGTACTGGAGCGAATCCTTTTCTTAGTCTTTTCTTCCCCTTGCCATACCTTAGTGTTTGTCTTGATTACGGTTAATCTGACACAAGGCTGCTGAACTAGCACTGGTGACCAACGCGGTCCTCAGTGCATCCTTATTCCAGTTTTAACAGGAGATGACACTCATGATGATGAAAGCCAAGTGGTTGGGTCGTGTTCGTAGGTACTTGTTCAGAAGTTCATCATCTTTGAAGACCTGTTACGAATACAGTGATATTGCAGTTTCCGTGTAGCCTGCAATCAGCAAAATTGGGGTTTTATGCTAATCGGAAAAGGAGCGGTCCTGCCTGCTGCGGTGCTCGGAGAGTCCCAGCGATGCAAACAGTCCCGAGCAACCAGAAGGCAGGGACAGGTCCTGAAATTCCCATTTCTTTCCCATCTGGGACAGCACATCAAGTATATCTCCACCGACATCACAGAATCACAGAATGAACCAGGTTGGAAGAGACCTCAGGGATCATCGAGTCCAACCGTTGCCCTGACACCACCCTGTCAACTAGACCAGGGCACTAAGTGCCATGTCCAGTCTTTTCTTAAACCCCTCCAGAGATGGTGACTCCACCACCTCCCTGACTTCTACCTGTGTGTTGGTTCAGCTGCGTAGCATTACTTCAGAGGCCACTTTGCACAATAAGGAGAGAGGTGCGTGCTTGAAAATCTTCCTCGACGGTCCCGTGCAGCAGATGCAGCCTTCCCGCTGTGTTTTACCTCTGCGTCCGGGGCCTGAATTCAACAGGCAGAGCTCGTGGAAGCAAAACCAGCATTTCTTTAAATGAGAAGTGCTCTGAGACTAATTTACTGCTCATCTTCAGGCTCAGCTAGGATAAATATATTGTTGCTATTACTTTTTCTTCAAGCACCCTGTAGAGGTGTGTGTAAAGTATGCAATTGAGAGTCCTTAGGGGGAAAAATTGAACGTGTGGAGGGTTGGACCAAGGAGACCCAGAGCTCCCGTCCAGCCTATATCCCTCTATGAACTATGTTTTCTTTCAGCAATGTCAGATGCATCGCGCTGTCTTCCCTAGATGCCTGCTTTTTCAGGGTTTCATTTGGTGTGACATGGGATTTTAACTCAGGAGAAATCATAAGCTCCGCATGTGGCAAGAGGGTACTTAGGATTTCATTTCATTTTGATAAATCGCTGAAATAAAGATTATGGGGGGGAAAATCGCGAGGCGTTACAAAACTGGGAGTCGAAATGAGCATTAATGCTCTTGAGAAGTACGCTTCCAGAATTTGTTGCTCGGCTAACGGAAGGACCATCAGTCTGGGTGACAACACTGCTGTCACCGCGATGCTTCTTGACAGATTGACCAGCAGAGCATTACATTTTCCCATGAAGTCACAGCATGAAATATTAGAGACACGGTAGGAAACGTAGCTGAGTGAATGAGACAGTAAAACTACTAGGCTGTTTGATATTCATGCTTATCATAGAGCTAGAAAGCCTGGCTTGGAAATATATGGTTACTGCTGTCGGGTCCCAGACCCCCAGGGATGCAAGCAGCAGCCATCCCTGGAGGGAAGAGGCGTGCGTGGGCTGTAGCCTTGTAAGCTATAGTAGCTCATTTGTGGGTTTAGGGTACAAAGTTTGAGGTAAGTGGGCTGGGGGAGTTCTGTGTTAATGGCATGCACAGGAAGATAAAAATAAGTAAGCTGGTTTTTAGTACAGTACAGAAATTTAGACTCTTGGGTGAAAATTGCCACGAATGAGGGCTGTACTTCTGTCTGTGTTGGGAACTTTTTTTCTGGTCTTGTAACAACATGCCCCCAGATGCAGATAATTGCTGGTGCTAAAGGGAAGCCAGAGATGTAAGGTTTTATTTTATGAATTCAGTATGAGGGAAGGTAGACTGTAATACCCACGCGGAAGTTTCTTCCAGGCTGTAAGCTGAGTAAAGGCTGAGTAAAAGCTTGGTAACCTTTCTCTGGGATGAGATAGGTTTCTTCCTGGTCTGCCTTCCTCTGTGTATCTCTTTAGTTATGTCATCTGTCCCTCTCCACTTTATTTGGGCTTTAATGTTCTTAACTGGTTATGTGTTTGCAGGAGAAACTCAGTGTAGAAATAACTGTTTGCGTGTAACTGTTCTGAAGGAAGAAAAACCCCAAACCCACAAAGGAAACAATCCCAATCTTCACTTGCTGGTGAGGCTGTGGGGATTAGAGGAATGACTCCGCCAGCTCGGTGTATTGCCTGGTGTAAGCTGTCCTCCCCAGGCACACTGGCAGCAGCTCCCCGCTTCCCAACCCGGACCCTGCAGCGTGTTTATCAGGTTACCTCAAAGCAGCACGCTATGGCTAAGCAGGTCAGAGCCTCGCACGGCTGGTATCGGGCCAGAAACTGCTGTTTCAGCTGCTAATCAGGGGACAGAAGCGTGCTCAATTTGGGGATATTTGTTTTCTTTGAAGTGTGATTCAGTTTGTGGGAGATAGTGTGCGTTTTGGATATTGTGGTGTGAATTGTTTTAAGCTGAAATTCAGAAGTATTTTACAACAAATGTTAGATCAGCAGTTGCATTACAGAATGTGAAAGGTAGAAGATGGGGATGGCTTTAGCTCTGCTGTCTTTTCTGCGGTATTTTCTTAAAAATACTATTTTTTCTAGATGTGCACAGACACCTGATGCAACCAAAGGTCTGGAGGACAGCCGAAGAATCGTACCTGTTAGTTTTGGAATAGACCAAAAGCTAAAGTAACTCCAGAAGGGAGTGAGCTGCTATGTGTCACTTGGCCAAACATGAGCTCAAACCCTTGTTCTCCCGATTGCTCCTGGTTGATCTCCGTCAAGCCGGCTTGCTTGCAGCCTTGCTTTGTATATTTTTACAGCATTTTCCAAGACATTTGCTTAGTCTTGGTCTCATAGAGCAGCTGTTCAGTGTAAGACTATTACTATTATTGTTTATTTCCCCTTCAAAATCAAAATGTGATGAAGGAAAATACAACAATCATCACAAATTCTGGCTCTGACATTGCCTTGTGTCAGGTTTCCCTGTGTTCTCCCAGCTCTTCCTTGGCTACTGCTTGGGACTTCTGTGGACGTGATGTTTCTCTGTGAATGCTTATCTCCTATTAAAGATTCCTGTTTTTTTCCCCCCTTCATCTTAGTTTCTTGAATGATGTAATTTCTTCACTCTGAAGACTGGGAGTGATGCTTCTGACCACCTCTGAGCTGCTGCCCTTCTGGGATGAGCATCTTCTGGCTTCCCTGGTGATGGTTGCAATTAGTTTGCTCAGTGGCTTCGCTTCATAAAGCGACTCAGGAAATTTTTCCAGCCCATCTCTTCTTCTCCCGACCCTGCCATTCACTTCCGTCTTCAAATGTTTTAAACAAGGATCGCTTTACCGAAGCAGGTCAGGGAGGAATCGGATGGATTTTAAACTGACAGAGCCAGGGGGGTGTGGTTAGCTTTGACCACGGTGGTGGTTATCAGCTGGGACAGAAATGTCTTCAGCAAACAGCAGCTGGAGTGTGTTTTTGGCAGCGTCTTTGCATTCGTCCTCTGTGGAGGGAGGTTTGCAGCGTGCAGAGTCGCCTCTAATGTGCGTGTTTGCGGGGGTCCTGGGAGCTAGAGTACCATTTCCCTGCTGAACTCTTTCTTACATAAATACGTTTTTTTAACACTTGGTAGCCAGAGGCTGGTCTAGAAGAACTTCCTCAAAGCAAGCTGTGTTAAGATATCTCTTCTCTTTCAGGTAATGGATTTTTTTTTTCCCTTCTGTTGTACTTAATTGCAAAAATAAATCCAGTTAACAGTATCCAAAGGACATTTTTCTTGTTGCACCATGCTGAGAAATGCCTTGTTCAAGATGCTTTCTTCCCTCTGAGCCTGGTTCATTTTTAGACGCTGAAGGGCGTTTTGAGACTTTGTTTTAACTTCGTTTTACACCATGTTTATATGAAACAGACAAAAAAAAAAATCCAGTGCTTTGCCAAATATTTTTGGAAAGAACAAGCTTTGTGGATAATCATTTTCATGTTCTACCTGCTCCTTGGGGTGTTCGGGCTGTAGAAGAATCTTCTCTACCCTGAAAAAAGACTTTGAGAGATTAGCCTTCAAGTAGTCACTTGAGGCAGGTCGATTAAGAAATATACTCGACGGTAGATTTAATCAAGATTTGAATAATGGAGTTAGAATTGACTGTCACTCCTGTAATCCAGTTATTTTTAGATCGGGATCGGTATGTGCCACTCCCCAAGTTGTCTATATTGTTGCTCTGAAGGCAGGCTGATCAAAATGCTGTTTGACAGAGTGGATCTTCTCCGGTTTTGTACTTGCTGCTTCATCCCATTAACACGTCCCTTATTAAACACGTTGTGCCAGAACTTGGCAGTTGGGAGCAAAGGAATTCCAGGGCTGCACTGAGGGTTGTTACACAAAATACAGCTCAAATATTGATAGAAACATGGTGGTGTTGATGGCAGGACTTCAGCTCCTTTCGTATTCAAGAAACATTTGGTGAAACGTTTAGTCACCTTTTAGGTCTTGGAGGAAAAAGACACAGGTATGAAATACCTTGAGGCTGTGGGTAAGATGTGCCTAAGCAGGTGCTTTAGCTATTGCTGTGTCACAGTCTTCCGTGCTTGAAGGTCTAATGCTGGGGTGTTGCGAGTCCTGAGGCTTGTTGCTGTCCTCAAAGCGTGGGAAGCTCGCTGGCCAAATCCTCACGAGAGCTCACTGAGCATCAGCGTACCGTTTAGGCGCTGCCCTCTTCGCCGCCGGTATTGTAGCGTGAGTTGCAAGGTCCTGAGCTTTTTTTTTTCCACGTGGGCTCGCTTCAGCTGAGCGCCTCAAGGGGAACGGTATTTGTGAAAAGGGAGACCTCAGCTCTCAGGGCTGAGCGCCCGAAAGCCATCCTTTGCTGTCTCGCAAGGGACGTGTGTTGTAGCTGCTGTTTGGCTGTGTGTTTTCCCTTGCTGAAAGGTGAGAACGAAACTGTTTCTTTGCGGTTGCTTTCTATCTTCAGCTTGGGAAAATAGTAAGTTTTATCTGGATTAAAGCCTAAACGATAGCGATGGACCAGGAGGGGTATGTGGAAACCGCCGAGGCTGTTTGCTGTTCACTGCTCTTCAAGAGAAGCCTGATTGCAGAGGGATCGGGTGGAGGAAAGTGGGGTCGCTTGCATGGGAGGTCGGTGAATCTGGATTGTTTTAAAGGAGCTTCCTTACTTTGTTGACATGCCGTGACTCTGCAGAGAGAATCAGAGCAGCTGATCAGCTCAGTTCCCCTTAAGAACAGGGAAATTGCAATAAAATAGTCTTTCCAGGGGCTGAAAAGTGCCCAAAAAGTAGAAAATAAGCCATACACGTGCCTGGCACGTGCTCCACAATATTGGCATTTTGATTGTGTCTGGTAATGATATCAGCTTCCCCTGAGAAACCTTTGGTGTCAGCGTGGGCAGAAAAAGGCCCAAGCTTGCGTGGAGTTCATCTCGTGGTGCCTTCAAGCAAGGAGTTATTTAACCATAAGCTGAAATTGTGACTTTTTTTGTGCATTATTCCTAGGCAGGGCTTACCCTTGTTGTGTCCAGGATGTCCACTCGTAGGTTTTGGTTTCGGAGTGGTTATGTCAGTGTAACCACAGCGTAGGAGCGGTCGCTGGTGTGAAGTTACCCGTGAGAGACCTCAAATGCCACGTGTGTCAAACTGTAGACAAGTAAGTGGGATCAGAGCGCAGTCTCTCATTTTCCCTGTCCGTGGGAAAAGACTTTGCAAGGTTTCTGTGGTCTTTTTTATGGGACAGGACAGTATTTTAAGAGCATCTCAATCTCAGAGCTGACTCAGGCAGCTACGAAACGTGATTGAATTCAGATCAGTGAACTGATTACAATCTCTCTACTGAAAACATACGCAGTCCCCTTTGCAGTTTACAGCTCAGAAAAGGCGAGGAACATAAAAACAGGAAACCTTTACCGATGGTGCTTTGAAGAGGCTCGTTTGGTTGACGCATCTTTCGGTCGTGTTGCTTGTCCCTTAAAACCTATTTATACCCTGGGGTGGCGAGGCTGCAGCATTCATACCGAAAGTAGCAAAGAGCCCAGCAGTTGGGACTTAAATCTACCCGCTCTGCGGCAGCTACGCTTGGAGCAATTTACTGGCCTTAATAAACTTAATGAGGTTTTTGTCTGGCTTTCCTTAGGTCTTCATCTTTTTTTTTCACATGAATATTCAGGTGTAAGCAGCGTCTCATAGCTCTCATGTAGCTTGTGATAGCGCATGTGAGAACTTTTGCTTTTTTTTTTTTAACTTAGTTGTTTTATTGAGTAACTTATTACAGATTGTTCGATTTCTAAATGCTGGCATTTCATAATTGCATCTCAAAATGCGTGTTATCTTTGATCAGTCCTTCTGGACTGTACAAAGCAGAATTAAGTAGAACAAATATTTACATCTTGATTTACCTGCAAACAGAGCGTACTTTCATGCAGATGTTATTGATGTTCTCCTATCTATGGTGGCGACATTAAAGCTTTGGAGTAACGAGTTTTTGTTTAAGTTGCTCCTTGATGCGTGCTGTGTTCAGGAATATAAATAAATAAAACTTACCCTGCTATGTTTTGTTCTTAATCACCGCCGTTAACTTATAGTTAGGAAGGTGAAAGAGAATTTCCTATCAATACATCATCTCTGTTCATAATGCCAGAGCTGCGAATTGAAGCCCAAGTCGTTGCCACTCAAAAATAGTGTTTTATGAACTGTGTTTCTTTGTTTCTTCTCTATTTCCACGTTTCTTTAGACTTTGGTTTCAAGCTTGCGTATTGTAGCAGCTGCTGCCTTCGCTGGAGTGTCAAGTGCAGAAAGAATTACCTGAATTTATGCCGGGTAACTTTCTTTTGCTGCTCTTTCTGCTTTTTTTGTTCTTTCTTGCCTTCTTTGAGGGTGTTTAGGTAATTGGACCGTTGGGCCTGAGAGTGTGTAGCACCCTGGCATTAAAAAAAAGGGGAAAAAAAAGAGGTGATACAAGAGCATGCTGTAAAATCCCCCTTCTGCAGCACCCACAGATACTCCGCTGTTTGCAGTGCAAGAGGGTTTTGTTTTTTAAGTTCCTCTTCCCGGCTTTACGAGCCGCCTGCTTGACGTCGCCGTTCTCCACCTGCGAAGAAACAAAGGAGGCAAAAAATATTCCTGCTGTCGAGGAGGGCAGGGCGGCGGGAGTGTGTGTGTGTTTCAAATGCCCCTTTGTGCTGCGAGGTGTACATTGGGGTACGGGTTGCGTGCTCGGTCGGTTCGAGTGGATTCTCCTCTGGAGGCACGCAGGATGCCCGAAGAACAGTAACTTTTTGCACAGCTGGCCATTTTTAATGAGACCTTCCACCATTTTCTGATGAAGCAACAGATCAGCACTTCTAAAAAGACCTTTATCTTAATGGTTAAGAACGGGAGTCCTTTCTGTATTGAAAAAAAACCTGAAAGGAAATAGCATCCGGTGTGAACTGTGGCTTTGTGCAGACTTATGTAATGGGCTATCAATCAAATTTAATTAAAACTCTGGTTACGGCAGTTTTACTCCCTCTTAGTTCAGCTACGACACGGGGAGAAAAAAGTTTTTATATTTACAAGCTGTTCTTGCAGAATTATTGCTGTGATTGCAATTAAGAAGCCCTTGTTTTTAAGGCAAATAAATTAGTTTGCTTCTTTTTATAAAGAATTTGTTTGCCCCTTGGCCAACTCCAAAAACAGATGCGGAGTCCCCGAACGTGAAGTGCTTGAATGCAGCAGTACGGGTTAACTTGTTTGATGGGGCAAAAAGACGGGATTTTACCAACTTTGTCTTTCTGTGGTTCTCTGAAGTCAGGCTGCTGTAGGAAAGCAGCACCTACATGCTGGGGTTTCCTTTGAGCAAGTCTGTGTGCATCCTACGTGTGAACCCTGTGAGAACTCCCTCATCCACAGTCGGTTCGGTTGGCCATCGCTGTGCTGTCCCCTTGCATCCTCTGGTTAGAAGAATAAATGTGCAAGGGGTGGGTATAGGCACTTTGTTGGTTTTTTTTTCTTGTTTAAGTGTTTCCTCTGTGTGGTTATGTGTGAGGCTCTTGCAGCAGTCCTGCCAGCATCAAAATCTTGGCTCTGCAGCGGTCGAGACTTGAGAAGCAGGGAGAGTTCAGACCTTGCTCCTTGGCTGTAGGGTCCAGCACGCAATGAGCAGCGAGGGCCTGGTTCAGGAGAGAAGAGGAACAAGCCTAAATATACATGCATTTGCTGCTTTTGTTTTTTACAGCAGAGTATTCGTGTTCCTTGGGACATGCAGTTCGCAGGAAGGTACGTGACGGCCACGTCTTAAACCACGTGGAGGGTCCAGCCTCGTGGACATGTGAGAACGCACTCCTGGTGCTTGTGGCTGCGTGGCCGAGGCGAGGAGCTTGTGTGTGCCCTTATTTCAACATCTGGGAGAAGAAATATCCCCCAGAAAGCGGCAGTCCCTTCGAGATAGTGCTCACCTTCATCGCTCTGCCTTTCAAACTGGTGGTCGTGTGTGTCTGTGTTAAATGGCACACCAGTATCCACTGGGACCCTCCTCCTTTGACCTTTTCTTGGTACTTTGGTTAGCTGTTGAGCTCTGCTGAGTTTATGGTAACACTAAGGAAACGAGGTTGTTTTTTTTGGTGAAATCAATATTAAATTTTTTTTTTCTTGAATTGTGAAAGCTTTGCGTGCCTTGTAGCGTGTTGGGTAATTATCCTGAAATGAGGAGCAGGTCTTTAAATGTAAAGGACCCGGAGAAGGAACACAAACATTTCCTCAGTACCAGGAGGGGAACAATAGCTCATTGTTGGGAGCAAGGGATTGCAGAAAAGGAAGCGGACTTTCAGAAATGGGGGGTTTATTTTCTATAGCTTACTATTTATATTGCACTTGGAGGCTCTTTGGGAACTAAATGTCCAGTTCCTGGAGTGTGTGTCCCTTGGTTGAGGAAGGTTGGGCGCGAGCAGACCGTGTCCTTTCAGTCGGCGTTTGTTAATAGACAATGCCTGGGTTACGGGCCGCTTGGAAAGCGGCTCTGTGTTCATGCGAGAGTCTCCCCTCTCTCTCTGCCTTGCAGCTTGGCAGCTGAGGAGACGTCCCCTAAAGAGACAGGACTCTTCTTCCTCCCACCCTCACTTTCTCTCTGCTATATATCGGGCCGTTGAATAGGCTCGCATTGACCAGAAAGACAAAGAAGTCTTTCAGGCTCTAGCTTTAGCCACAGCCAGTGTGCTGTGGGCTTTTGTTAATACTTTCAGTCCCCCCTTTCTCTTTCAGCAGCCCTCACTCTCATTGTTAATACATTTCAGGACCAGCGCTGATATTTCTGAATTCGTTTTGTTTGCTCAGTTCGCAGGAAAAGTTGCAAAAAGCTGAGGAGAGAAACATGTTGCCTCTTACGTTCTCCGCAGAGTATTTTTTTTATTCATGCCTTTAGCAGGGAAAAGTGGATCGTGTAAACAGATGCTGGCAAATCCTCGCCTGAGCGGAACGTGGTTGTGGAGCGTTAACGCCTGTGCGGGCTGCGTGCACGCGGAGACTGAATGGCTCGTTCCAGTGCTTGGGAAGACTAAATGGCTTTCCCCCGCCCCGCTTGCGTTAGTCTCCATGTTGTCCTGTTTAATTTTGTTCTTGCATTAGCCAGCTAAAGATGCAAGCTCTTCCTAAAACAGCTGGTTCTGCTAAGTGGCAGTATAGAATTGGAGAGCATCGTTCAACAGTTGTAAATTCATTCAGCAGCATCCTAAACTGACTTTATTTTGTGCATGAATGTACGAGGGGGTTGCCTCCTACCAATGGGTAGAGACGACTGTAAGGAAAGCTACTTTTCCAATTCCTTGTTAGTAAATCTGAAGGCTACTGGTAGGTGTTCTCTAATCGTTATGAAACATCAGTATGGGGATTAATCCCTGGCAATAAAATGTTAGGAAGCAGCTGATGGAGTGCGCTGGCGCACAGCAGGCGTGCAAAAATAAATGGAAATGCCGCCAGGAGTGAGGATCGGGGTAGAATGATTGTTTCAGACAGTCATTTTGGGGGGATTACGCCCCAAAATCAAACGTCCTGTTGGGTGAAACAAACTGGGAGAACAGGACAGCGATGAATTTGATTATGCAGAAGAGACAGCGTCAGCAACACTCTCGCAATCGAGAGGTGACCACGAAGGCTGCCCCAGGCTTCGAAGCACCTTGCTGCACCTTTTTTTTCCAGAAACAGTTGTTTTTTTGGTGCTCTAAACCATTTTTTAATAGCACGTAAAGCTGCATTGCCTTCAGCTAGCATCTCCTCAACTGGAGCGTGAATTGTGGAGTTCAGAGGAGAAAGGGAGGCCGTATTTCTGCACCTCTTAGAGGATAACGTAACACTCTGTAGTGAGTATTTGACAAGTGGGGAGAAAAATGGCATTTGGACCCACGGAGGGGCTTGAGCAAGTGGCAGAAGAAATACTTGTCATGAGAGCACGACTTATTTTTTTTTCCCCTAATGGAAGATGACTGAAACTTTTTAATAGATGGGATGCTGAGCACACAGTTTCAAGCTGGAAAAAGTAGCCCCAGACACGACTGTTCATCACTCCCCACCAGCCATCTTGCAGTTGGGAAAGAGCGATTGCCTGACTTTCTCGATGAGAAAGTACCCGTGTGTGCATGCGCTTTTTTAAAGACTTGAAGGCTTTAAGATCCATAGTCTTACAATAAATTAAACCAACTTCAGATAGATACAGCGGTTCAGGGATGTAAGACGGGAGAACGTGCCGGTGTGTCTTTGCAGCATACTTGATCATTTTGAGTGTGTATTTTTCAGCGATGCTTTACTGCGCCTTTTTTTGTAGCATTTTCTAAATCACTGTATACCTCCACATGCAAAATAGCAATCAGTGCTTCTCCTCTCGTCTCCTACCTCTTGACACCAGCCCATTAAACGGGATAAAACAGGTTTTGAAATACTCTTGAGCCCACTCAATAAAACATGGATCTGCTTCGCGTTGTTGCTCTTGGGGAGGAAACTCTCTGTCATCTCAAATTTAGCGTCGTGTTTAAAGGCTTCCTTCGCTGTGTGACCAAAAAAATATCTAATATTTCATTAATTACTCAAAAGGGGTTACTTTAGCCAGGGAAAGCTTCACAACTGATCGGCCACACAACGCAAATGCTCCTCGCGCCTTGGTAAACGTTGTCTTAATTCTGTTATTCTTGTTGGAGGGTCTGGTTGTACTTTTTGGGGGGTTTTGGGCTTTGTAAGTAAATGCCTGGGGTAAAATCGCTGTGTGGCAGCGTAGCCCAATAGAGGGAGTCTGAACTTTAAATAAAGCCTTGTCTGAATTCCTTCCAATTTCCTGTACAAAGAGATGAGCCATGCCGCGTGTCTAGAAGGCTAATAAATTTAGGCTCTCGCGGATGAAAGGGGAAATGAATTTGAAGGCCTAGGGGCCTCCGCTTTACTGTAAAAGTACGGAATGTGTCCGTGAGACAACACTCAAATTGTCCTTTTTATTTGTTTTTTAAATTCAGGCCCAAACTTTCCCAACAAAGTAAAAATAAGTTTGTTTTCTTCGCATCTTCATTGAGTGAAACCGTGTAGCTCCCCTGCCGCCTCTCCCTTTGGGGCAGAGGGTTTGGACCTTGGGATCGGACCCGCTTTGCTGGATTTTTGCACGCTGAGCCCTGATCGAAGCACTTCGGCACCGCTTGTTGCAGAAACCCACCCGATCGCTTCATCACGGCAGCTGAAACAAAGTAGGCTGTCTGAGTTATTCAGCTTGGTTTTCTTTCTTTGCAGGGGGGTGAGATCTGCCATCTTCCTCTGCAAACCTTTCTGGAAGATTTGTTGTAATAAAAATCGTGGGTTTTAAAGCCCTGCCGTACATTTTGACCTTGGGTGCCCTTTTTACTGCTCTTCTTTTCCTGTCTTTGATGTCTGAGTGCCGCATATTTGTGGCGATTTCCACAGGCATGTGTTATGCTCACACAGACGTGGCTGTGCTTCCGGACTTCAAATGCCAGCGCTTGGACTCGGTTTTGATTAGTTTCAAGTAAAGAGAGATTTTATAATGCGTAACCGTTGACTAGGGACTCTCAAATTGGCTAATTAATTATTGGGAGTGTTGTTGGAGTGCGGAGGTTGGAAGCAGCTCTGGGATGGTTGGAGGGGGATGGATGTAGCTGAGTTAGGAGGGGTCTTGACTAAACTTACGTGATGTCTTGACCCTCTGAACTATACCAGGGACAGCTCCATCACACAAGGGAAGGGACAAGCCCTGGTTTAGTCCCTTAAGCCTTTCCTCCTCCAAAAACATTAAAATCCAGTTGCATGCGTGTTAATACTAGCTTAGCTGAACTGGCAAAAGCACCCGTGGAGTGCCTCCCGCGCAGAAGAATCCAGCGTATTAAATGCGCGTATTTGACTTATGTGGTGATAAAAAATGCCTGCAGCTGTTAAAGCTGGGTCAATAGTCGCCTTCCGATTTGGGCTGATGCTGGAGAAAGCTTTTCTGTTTCCCTGACATGGCTCGAGTACAGAATGCAGGAGATGAGTCAGAAAGATGACAAAATGCGCTGCTGCCTTTGTTTTAGCGAGGGGGTGTACTAAGAGCGGCCGATTCGCACCCAGCTGCTGGGGTAGCCCCGTGGGTTTTCAAATGTTTGAAAGATTTTGATCAACTCTCCTTTTTTAGGTGCTCGTATCCTCTTTACTTTCCCCTCCTATCTCTCTGTTTTCAGCTTCAACTCTTCTGCCAG
This sequence comes from Nyctibius grandis, assembly GCF_013368605.1. Taxonomy (NCBI): domain Eukaryota; kingdom Metazoa; phylum Chordata; class Aves; order Nyctibiiformes; family Nyctibiidae; genus Nyctibius; species Nyctibius grandis. Next base: position 1,353,395 of record NC_090674.1, read on the forward strand.
GAAATAAATATAAACTTGCTTGCTTTTCCCATCCTCATACTGATTCTCATAGTACCGCTTTTAGTGCAAACTATTCTGTTTCATGTGCGTGTCCTCTTGAGGTCTGTTTACGTTTTTTTTTGTTTTGTTTTTGTTTTTTTTTTTCCCCTTTGAAATTTTGAACCTGCTTGGAAACAGGTACATGGAGATTAATTCTGTAGGATATAGATGGTTTGGCATGGCCCCGTGCCAAAATCAGTGCAGGGAATGGGGTAGAGAGGCAAAATTCAGGTGCTTGAGGAAAACCTGGCACTGCTGTTTGCTCCTTTTACTAAGTAGCTGTTGGATTTCAAAAGCTTTTTTGGGGTTGAGAACCTAAAATTCATTTTCTCTCTTCCCACATGTCATAAATGCCCATTTCTCGTGCTCCACCATCAGCCACGTCTCTCCAAAGAAAGAGCAAGTCAGTTGTCCCCGCTCAAAGGAGTTATTGAAGCGCGCAGGTCCTGGAAGCCGTCGTAGGCTGTGTCATGAGCCGGTTAATTCAGTGACTGGGGAGGCCCCAAAAACATGAGGGTCTTGGGCAGACAGCCCTTCTGAGCTCCTCCCTGCTGGCTGGTGTGGGTGAGCAGAGACGTCGTTAGCGTCTGGTGTAGATGAGCTGAATCTTTTAATTCGGGCAGCAAGGCTCCATGTGGGTGCACCCAAGTCCACGTACATGCTTCACCCTTAGAGCTGAGCAATGTTAAAAATCATCGGGCTTGAAAAGTGGGCAGCATTTCTTAAGGTAGGGTGTGAAGGCTGACCCAGGGATGCTCTGCTCCAGTATGGAGACTGGAGTGAACTGGATAAAGCAGTGGCTTGCCTGGTGGTGCTCAACCCAGCCTGTGTCGCTTGGTTCACGGCGCAGGAGGAGAAAGGGCGGTAGCTGAAATGTAAACGGAACAACCTTAGCTGCTCGCTCAGCTTGTCTTTCAAACGTCATCTCTCATGGTTCTTGCTGTGGCAGTTTTAGGAAGTTAAGAAATGCCTTGTTCCTCCTGCCTTGTCTCCGGGAGGTTAAAGAAGATGTGCCCATACCACTGGGGGGATGCTGTGCTTCAGGAACTGGCTTGAGATAGAGGAGGAGATGTCTTCCAGTCCTGTGCTGAAGCCCCAGGTGGGACCTCGGCTCTTGTGTGAATCATCTGGGGTCAGCGACAGACACACGTAATAACTGAGTAACGGGTCTGTTGTTCTGAGCGCAGGAACCGCTTTCTACGCTCTTCAAAGACGTCATGAAACAGAAGCTCTGTTCTAGAATCAAGTGCTCTTCCGATGACGTCCGCAGCCGAGGGGATTAATGCCACTGAAGGAAAAAATGTGATTATTATTTTTAACTTTTACGAATATGAGAGGCCCTCTCCTTCCGCAGCAAGTGCGTGATAGACCCGATAGCAGCAAAAACATGCAAAAGGTGATCCTTCGGTATTTATTTCAGTGACTCCTTAAAACGTAGCAGATGAGGTAAATGCCAGGTGAAGTAACCTGGAATTAAACCAACCAAAGTGGAAATCGGAGTGTATCCATAACAAAATTAATGCTTTAATAGAAGCTGCATGGTGAAATGTCAACTTTCTTTGCTTGAGCTCTGTTCTGCAGCCTTAATGTTTCTTTTTCCTCTTGGCCGCCGGCCCCGTTCCTGCGCCTGTCGTGCAGTAAATGGCCTCGCTGTGCGTGTTGCCATATCTCGGCACATCTCAGATTCCCCTCGCTGCTCGGAGGGTCCTAAAGACTGCTCATGTTTTTCCATTCGCGAGCGCCTGCCTCCCTGGACGGCCCCAAGAGCTTCCCTGGCTTTTCAGTTGTGGAATGTAAGAGGAGGGAGCCCCGTGGGAGGGGGCTTTCCTCAGGTGAAGGGTTTTTTTCCCATTAGAAGCAGCAGTATCAGTCAGAGCTTGACTACCCCAATCCCTTCAGTAAGGAAGATAAGTCCTAAAGGATTTTTCTTTTACAGGGCTGTTTTCTGTGCCGTAACAGGGAATTTATTTTCTAGTGAAACAGTGGAAAGAAACTCTCTGCTATCAGTAGGATCAGCCGCGGATTGCCTTGGGGATTTGCATTTGTGGATATCGGCCAGTTTTTGTACCTGTTTTCTTTACTTTAAGTGCTACAGCATCAGCTAACCCGACCTCTGACAGAAATGGTCCTTAAAGTAGTGACGTGATGTGGTTTTCCCTGCTACTATAGGGCTATGTTATTGCAAGATAGTGAGCAGTGTTGCAGGGTCGCTGGAGGAGGCAACTCCTATTAGTATTACATTTTACCCACCTAGCGGAGTAACTTCTTTTGCTTGGAAAACAGCCTTCTCCGTTCTTTATCTGTGCACAGATCCTCGCTTGTACTAGCAAAAGGTTTTTTGATTTCTTATAAAAGACCTTGTATCCGTTCACCTTGATGCCTTAAGAAGCATCTCTGAGCACGTTTGGTAGAAGTTGACTCAAACGTAAATGTCCATTTAAACAACAAAAAAAAAAGCACCTTTTTATGTAGGCAAGGCCAAGTACTGCAGGCTGTAAGTTTGATTAGATGAATCAGAATTCAAGGTCCAGAGATCCTGTTGGGGATTTCCAGTTGGGTTTCCCCTTCCAGAGCACTGTTGGTTTTGATTGGTATATGGTGAAGATTAATTATACGTGTGTGATCGGTATATGGGAAAGATTAATTATAAGTGGTATGAAATGGCAGAAGGGCGGTGTTGTATAGAAGTGAAGGTGGCTGATGAAATAGCTGACCTGGCAAAATACTTTCTCGTGGCAATACGCTCCTAAATTATGGAGGAACGCATCACAAGGTGTGTATAGAATAACTTCTGATTGTTTTTAAAATATGAAAAGACACCGTGCTTAATATTTCACTTAATTGGAGAAGCAACTTGTTCAGCAAACTCTGACCGGTGCTGGGTGCCCAAGAAACCTTATACAAATCCACAGGTAGTGTGCGTGTTTTAGAAGCATTCAGACATGGATGTAATTAAGTAATTAAGTCAATCTTACTATGATTTATTCTATTGTTATCTATATTTTCAATTAATCCATTTAGTGAATGCATGTGAAAAGTTGTGAACAGTTAGCTCAGCTTGGAGAGCTGTATGTTTGAATTAGCTGAGAAGGTCTCTGAAGAGCTTTGGTAGGTGTCCTGTGCTTGAATGCTTTTGAATTCTGCAAAATCTATTTTCTCTTTTTGTCTTCAGGAAAACTCAGTCATCTCTGCAGAATCTTCAATTTTGCAAAACCCTGATGTACAGGTCCTTAAAAATTACTTCTTGAAACACAGTCATAAACCCATCCCTTTTATTAGGTGTTGCAAATGTCTGTATAGGACTTTGTCAAACTTGGGTGCAAAGCTTATAAAGGCTCCTGAATTGCTGCTTCTGTTAACGGTATTTAAGGAATATATTTAGGAAGTATCTGGGGAAATTAAAAGTTAGTTTGCTGGTAGCATAACTGCACTTGAAATGTGTTTTCTTTCTGATTCAGCGCAGCTTTTCCTCGCTTGAAAAATAAAGGCTCTGTCTGTGCTGCGCAGGTAAGGGCTGACCTCGGAAACTCTTCGCTGATGTTAAACCCACTTGGCTGCATAAGTGCTTATTACAGTTTGCAGTTCTTGTGCCATCAAGTGACATTATTTGCTGAGAAATATCTTGGTCCATTGTAATCTCTTTATTTGCTGTGAAAATAGAGAAGGATGAAGAGTGAAATGGCTAGGGAGGGATGGGAAGGGCAGGAGAGTTTTCATCTTAAGGTATTATGGAAGATCATGGAATGAGAGCTTTTTATGCGGATGGGGGGATGTGATAACTGTTTGAAAGGCACACGCGGTGCTTCGGGCATCCGTGAAAAATTGTGAAAAGTTAAATCTGCTTAAAAATCTACATCACTCCATATTTTCACTGTGCAACATGGGGATGCTTTAATTGTTCCTGAATTAAAAAGGCTTTAATATCTCCCCATAAAACAGATAGTCTGCAGCGTGGAGGTTCAGAATCACAGACTGTCAGGGACTGGAAGGGACCTCGAAATATCATCCAGTCCAATCCCCCTGCCGGAGCAGGACCACCTAGATCATATCACACAGGAACACGTCCAGGCGGGTTTTGAACGTCTCCAGAGAAGGAGACTCCACACCCTCTCTGGGCAGCCTGTGCCAGTGTTCAGTTACCCTCACTGTAGAGAAGTTCCTCCTCATATTTATGTGGAACCTCCTGTGTTCCAGCTTGCACCCATTGCCCCTTGTCCTGTCAAGGGATGTCACTGAGAAGAGCCTGGCTTCGTCCTCATGACACTTGCCCTTTACATATTTATAAACATTAATGAGGTCACCCCTCAGTCTCCTCTTCTCCAAGCTAAAGAGACCCAGCTCCCTCAGCCTCTCCTCATAAGGGAGATGTTCCACTCCCTTAATCACCTTCGTGGCTCTGCGCTGGACTCTCTCTAGCAGTTCCCTGTCCTTCTTGAACTGAGGGGCCCAGAGCTGGACACAATATTCCAGATGTGGCCTCACCAGGGCAGAGTAGAGGGGGAGGAGAACCTCTCTTGACCTACTAACCACACCCCTTCTCATACACCCCAGGATGCCATTGGCCTTCTTGGCCACGAGGGCACAATAATGATGATCTAAATATCCGTGTGTGCACAACCTCTCTAGCCGTTCATACGGTTACTTGCTACGAGGAGGACAAATGCCTGAAGGCTCTTCCTCTGCTTGCACCAAGCCCCTGATCTTTGTCCCTGGTTCCTGCGGCTCTTGACGAGGAAGCTCTCGGTGTAACCGTCCCGCTCTGCTCGGGGAGCTTTGCTGGGAGGCTGCTCGACGCGGGGAGCCACACCATGCGTGAGTGCTGGTGAGCTGCCCGTCGGCACCGCGGGATCCTCGGCCTCAGAACTGGTTCCCGCCTCGAGGGACCTCTTCAACTAATGAAGACGTGGGCCCGGTATCCAAGATAATACACCATATCTTGCATAAATTTAGAACAGAGTGCAGCCAATTTCACAAGCTGCTGCTAAATTATTCTGTCTCAAGCTGTGCCAGATAACTCCATGCACCGAAGTAGCACAAGCTGGAGATTTCTTAGCAGGGAGTTTTAGACCTGATGCTCTCCCGTACCAGTGTTGCTTCTTTCTTTGAGGACCTCCATATGAAATCATCTGTACAACACAAAACAGAGGAAGCTGTCTGGGTAGGAGACCCGTATCTCTGGCATTAGGAGTTATTTTTAAAAGTCTTATCCCGTGGTCACCTCCTCTTGTTATTATATAGACACATTATATATGTTCTTATGTCGGAAATGAGCTTGTTAGCAGCTACAGGTGAGGTGCTGTTGATGCCATGTCTGAGCAGAAGTCTCATACGGAGGAAGGCTAAATGGCAGTTATCTCCTGGTTTACCTCTGCAGGGATGAGAGGGGACTTCAGCCTTCTGTCTCCAGGTCCAGTAGGTTAAAACCTTCAGGAACTTTTGTTAAAGGACTTCATTCAGTTGAGCACAGATGACTGCCTCCTCCCTTCCCCTCCCTTCTGCTTTGAAGTCCTCAGATGGCTGGAGGCAGCTGCCTACGTAGAGATGTGTGCCCTGTAGCTCCTTGTGCCAGCTGGGAATGGCTTGTTTATTGTGTTTGAGAACCCCCTGCACAGATTTCAGTGGTGGATACCTTGATTTTATTTTTTCCCAGTGTTGACTATTGCCTTTTCTTTGTCATGTCCGTTACAAAGACACCCTGTGTGTAAATTAGTGCTCAGTGCTCCACTTAGCATCACGTTTCTGTGAACGCTGTGCCTGCCAGTGCATTGGACGGGATAGGGAGCGCTGCATTAATTCATCAGCACCCAAGCTAAACCTTGTCTGTGATCTGTCCTCACGCCCTATCCCCAGTGCGCGTAGTCTCCCTTTCCAGAGCGCTTAATCCGTAAACCAGAAAACGGACAATTTAAAATTCCTCAGCATAGCATGGGCTATTTATCCTGGGCTGCATCCCCAGCAGCGTGGCCAGCAGGTCAAAGGAGGGGATTCTGCCCCTCTGCTCTGCTCTCCTGAGACCCCCCCTGCAGTGGGGGTCCAGCAGAGTCCAGCTCTGGGGCCCCCAACAGAAGAAGGACATGGAGCTGTTGGAGCGAGTCCAGAGGAGGCCGCGGAGATGCTCAGAGGGCTGGAGCCCCTCTGCTCTGGAGACAGGCTGAGAGAGTTGGGGCTGTTCAGCCTGGAGAAGAGAAGGCTCCGGGGAGACGTTCTAGCACCTTCCAGTGCCTGAAGGGGCTACAGGAAAGCTGGAGAGGGGCTTTTTACAAGGACATGGAGTGACAGGACGAGGGGGAACGGTTTTAAACTGAAAGAGGGGAGATTGAGATGAGATATTAGGGAGAAATTCTTTGCTGTGAGGGTGGTGAGACCCTGGCCCAGGTTGCCCAGAGCAGCTGTGGCTGCCCCCTCCCTGGCAGTGTTCAAGGCCAGGTTGGATGGGGCTTGGAGCAGCCTGGTCTGGTGGAAGGTGTCCCTGCCCATGGCAGGGGGGTTGGAACTGGATGGGCTTTAAGGTCTGTCCAACCCAAACCAGTCTGTGATTCTGTGATAGCCGCCTGCAGCTTGGCAGGCAATGCAGAAATGCGACTTGACCCGTGAGTAACCTTGTCTTACGTTCAAGTTCTCGAGCGTCGCTGCGTGGCCCTCCAGATACACACCGGCGCAGCCGCGTTAAAGGAGCTGCACAGCACTGCTTGGGTTTTATTGCACGTGGTGTTTATAGGCACATCTTCGGTCAAGGGTCTGTGGAGGAACACCCTGATCCTAAACATCCATCGCGGCCTGGCTCGACTGTAGCAGCTGGGGTTTTATTTTTTAAACAGTGCTGGAAGCGTTTGTAGGGGTGTAGTTGCAGGATTTGCACCCGCTCGGTAGCACAGGATGGGGTTGTGCACCGCAGGACACGGCTCGTGATGGGAGGGTGCCCTCACCAAAGCGTGTTTCCAGAAGGGAGGCAAGAACTGGCGTGTTTGAGGAGGTATGTAAAACATCTCCTGAAAGGTTCAGCATGTTAATGAACTAATGGCACTGAAATGAATTACTAATTAAAGAATTATACGACTTCAAATCAGGTAGCACCATAGAGAACAAATCTCACAGTGTTCAAGGGAAGCCGTGGGAAATCAAAGCTGTTGTCACTTTTCCACTTGTTTCCCTTTTTTTTTGTTTTGGTAAATGCATGACAAGTTTTGTGTGTTCGTCCTAGGGTTTGCTTGGCTCCTGGTGCCTTGAAGCTCACCTAAACAGACTCCATCCCTCTCGGGAATAAGCAGCATCCGACTAAGAGTTACCTCCCTGCTCTCTCGCGTGAAGGACAAAAATAATCTTAGGGGATCACAGAGCTACTTGTGACTTCAGCTGGTGCGGACATGCCCGTTGCTTTGCTTTCCTTTCTTTCCCATAGCTTGCAAAATTCATTTTGCCCCCTCGGGGCCGTAATGCCTGGCTCCAACCTGGGCTGTGGCAGTTTGGCAGAGGTGTGGAACCAGATGAGGGAGCGTTAAAGAGCGTGGTGTGTGCGCAGCTGAACTTCATGGCATGCCCAGTTCCTCTACTTGAGTGCAAAAGAGGAAAAGCCACTGAGCAAGACGGAGTATTCTGCTCCAGCTGAGAAAGGCTCTGCCTTCTGATTCAAAATGTCCAGTTTTGGGTGTCTTGGGTGAAGGCAGGTGCTTTGCTGGATGTAGTTTCACGTTAGGATTAAAGAGATGTGCCTGGGAGCTGCAGCTGGAAGGGTGGATCTGCCTTCACTGGGCTGTGTCTTCATGCTAGCTCCTTGTCTGGGATGCAACGATCACGTGAGTATTTGGTGATTTAAACCAGCTCACGGAATCGACCAAAAACTTCACCCGGCCAAGAAAAAAAAATAGTTGTCAGTTGAATCACCAGGCTGAGCTGGGTCACCAAAGAGTCTCGTGATCGTTAGTCCTGACTGAAGGGAGGTGGCAGAAACGTGGGGCTGATTTGTGGTGCCTTGCCACCGTTCAGCAGCTGGGTTGGTTTAGGGATCCCACGAAACCTGCCCCGTAACAGCCCAGCGCTTGTGGCGAGGGGCAAGGGAAGCACTGTGCCCTCGGGGAACCCTTTTGGGTTTGGCCCCTTTTCCCAGGGACACCAGGTCTGCTCGGTGACCTGGAGTTGTAGTGAAGCTGGGAGTTGGCCTCTTCTCCCAGGCAACCAGCGATAGGACAAGAGGACACAGCCTCAAGCTTCACCAGGGGAGGGTCAGGTTGGACATTAGGAAGCATTTCTTCTCAGCAAGGGTCATTAGCCATTGGAAGGGGCTGCCCAGGGAGGTGGTGGAGTCACCATCTCTAGAGGGGTTTAAGAAAAGCCTGGACATGGCACTTAGTGCCCTGGTCTAGTTGCCATGGTGGTGTCAGGGCAACAGTTGAACTCGATGATCTCTGAGGTCTCTTCCAACCTGAGTGATTCTGTGATTCTGTGAGTTATTCCCTTTCGCCCCTTTAATTAACAGTGCTGCCAGAAGGTTTCTAAGCGATGCTGCAGGGGAGGTGGAGCGCAAGGGGTAAATCATCTTTTAAACTGCAAGCTCCAGCACCTTTGAAGTCTCCATTTCTTTCCCCTACCTGTCCACCCAGAACTGATGGAGGAATTGCTGGACTTGGGCTTTTCCCCTCCTCTTTCTGGTTCTGATCCAGGATTGTCCCTTGCGCAGTGGAAGTGTGAGATGTGCATTGTAAGAGCCGTGTAAAATAGCAAGAGCCTCTACCTTCCGTCACTGGCACAATAAATTTTACTGCTACAGAAGCTCGTATTTTACTTGGACAGATGAGATTTTTTTTTTTTTAATATTGGAAGGACTGCGTTAAGCAAGGTGAGCTCTCTTGTTCTAGAGGTAGGCAGCCTGCTGGCTGACACTAAAGGCGGTTTTATTTTTGTCAGGGCCACAAAAATAAGTATTTGGGTGACAGGGGAGCTTCCGAGCTGTGTCTCATTTCAGGGAATAGCAGGGGTGTAATAGCTGTATAAAATCTTCTAATTAAAAGAAGCAGCTGAGCTGTTTAGGCTTGTGAACTGCCACTAAAATGCTAATTACTTTGGAGTGTGAGAATGTCTGGAAGAGCTTTTTGATCAGAAATCATGAAGGCTTCTCCTGTTTGAAACAAATTCTTGGGTTATATTAGTGTCCGGAGTAGCTAATGCACAAACTGCTGACCCTCCAGCGTTCTGGGGGCAGGAGACCTGCTGCCTTGGTGAGAATGTGCAGATGTTTGGACCGTCTTGGAGCACAGAAGGTGATTTAACAGCTGCTGCCAAACTACGAGAATAATTTGGGGAGAAATATCGCTGTAAGTGGTCAACTAAAAGCCGATTGCTTACCCAGTTTTGGTGATTTTTACATTTTGTATCTGTATTTGTAGCTTCCAGATTGTTAATTGCTGGTGTGTTCAAGTCTGCCAGTTAGCAGGGACAGCGTCCTGGGGTGATGAGTGCAAATGAAGGATGGCTTTTCTGTAATTGAGAAGGAAAATACTTGCAGCTCTTAGTTATTACCTTTATCTTCCTGAGGTCTTTTCATCCCTCATGTTTTAAGCCGAGTGAGCTGATGCTTTCGAAATGGGTCGTGCCACGAGGAGAGATAGACATGGGCGTGGGGGAACAGCATCTTCAACCCCAAGGAAACACTTCCCAACCCACACGATGATCTTGGCTGTCTTACCTGCAGTCACCTCGCAGCTCTGCAGCACAGCTGGGCTCAAAACCATTGCTTCCCAGTTCAGTGCCCTGTCTCCCCAGCTGTGCACTGTGAGCTGCATCCAAAATCCCCAGATCATCTTCATTTCGGGTGGTGCCTCGGTGAAGTCCTCTCGTGGCCTCAAGTTAGAGCGTTATGTATGGTGTAACGCAGCAACGCGTCAGCTCGCTTCCTTAGTGTGTGTACCTGCTCCTCCTTTCCCAGCCCCGCTGAACTTCCATCCTTTGAATAAATCTTCCAAGGCTTATATGATTTGTTAGACTGATGGCTGTCGTGCTGTGAATTCAGTTACTGAAGGTTTAGACTATTAGCATCTCTTACAGGAAAATGATTTCTTAAGGGGGATCCGCTCGTGTTCTCATTTGGGAGTGCAAAAAAAAAAACCCATCTGGAAAAAAACATTTTATGCAGCAGTTTAAAGCTGTAATAATGTTTGGGATCACTGTGTTGTGGTTGGGTCAGCCTCAGCAGCTTGTGGCGTATGCCAGGGATGTGTTAGGGGAAACTATAGCAAAAACATCTTATGCTGCAACCTCCCCATCTTTCTTTTCCTGCTTGGTCCTGTCCTTTGGCCTGACATAGCTGGCATGGCTGGGTGGCGAACAAAGTGTGGAAGAAAAGGTTCATTTGAATCCAAATCTGCTCCCCGGTCTGGTTGACCGAGCAGCAGTGAATGGGCTCGCACTGGCACGGGGCAAGCGGCCACGAGAGGCCAGGACCACCTCTTCTGGCAACGCTGCTGCCCGATGATGGCTTAATACTAGATCTTGTGTTGTGTCCTTCTGCCTGCAGGCGCCTGCTATTTGGATTACACGTTCATGACAGTAATTTCCCTTTGATGCCACCTGACTGCTTGTAGATGCTATCTGTGACTTCCTTCGCCCCGAGGAGCCTCCAGAGCAGTCTTGCCTGTCCTCTCTTTCAGGGTAGGAACTGGCTAGGAATAGCTCTGAGAGCATCCAGTCACCTGAGTTGCTTTCTTCCCGAATCAGTTCCACCCCTGGAAGAAACTTAGTGCTGGATTTGGATTTTTAAAAGGTGAAATGAAAAGTCAGACAGGAGGAAAGGAGTGTTGGGAAGTGAGTATTGAGAGTTCAGGTACGGAACTGCTGTGTCGTAGGGAGAGAAAAGACTGGAGATGGCACTTAGTGCCCTGGTCTAGTTGACAGGGTGGTGTCAGGGCAACGGTTGGACTCGATGATCCCAGAGGGCTCTTCCAACCTGATTGATTCTGTGAGAGGACAATTTAAAAGCTGATTTCTTTACCCATCCTTGTCTTGGTATTCTTCTGGTAACCTCAGTGGTTTCTTGACCCACAGACCTTTTGCAGTTGCCTCCTAGACAGCTGGCAACGGGTTCCCCAAGCACATAGCCCCATTTTTGGGGTTATGTACACCTTACCCAGGTCACATTTGGTGTGATTTATTCCCAGCATATGGATGGTGGCTGAGGACATGCTGAGCCAACACTGGGGAGATGCAGGCTCTCTTCCCCTTGTATTTATATAGTTATGAATCATCTATAAAGGTGTGTGTACATGTTTGAGGATGCTTACGAATACACTCTGACTGCTATGAGTATTGATCAGTTTGTGCGTGTTTTAGGAAATAAGGAAATGATGTCTCGGTGTAGATCTTCTTAAGATGACAAACAAAACTCCAGGTTTGCCTTTAACATGCAGATGTAAAGAGCAGCAACACCTAAACCCATCATTCCCACGCCTTGCTCTCTATACTTGGGCAGAAAGCAAAGGAAAGCTTAATAATTGATTAGGGCAGCACAGCCCCACACCCCCAGCAGATAAGATCTGTAGCAAATTCAGGTAATATTAAGGGATAGTTAGCCCGGTATCGCATGGCATGAGCCCAACTTCCTGGCGTCGCCCTGCTTGGGACTTTTGGGCTTCGTTTTTGATGCCAAGTTGTTCAAAGCTGACTGGGTGTGCACAGTGCCGGTGTAACGCGTGTCTGCTGCTGATTTATTTGGTGTATTTTGGAGTACGGGCTTCATCTGGCATCTCTCCTTGGGATATTGGCCCACAGTGGTCTTCTGTAACTTCTCACCAAGGCTCATCCTCTTGAGCCTTTTCCCCCACCTTAATATTTTGGGCTCTTTATGAGGTCCCTTGTCTGGGGTTGTGGCTAGAGGACCATGAGAAATCACTCTGAGCAGCAGGAGCGGTGGCTACGCAGGGCAGGACCGTTGAAGACTAATGGGGCTGTTTCGAGTTCCTGAGTGTAGCCGGTTTTCTGCAGCATAATGGGAGTTTTAATTAACATGGACAAGTACAATCGTAAATAACCCTCCTAAAATTAAATGGCATTTTAAGGCTACGTGGGTATATTCCCCATGATGCCAGTGACTCTCTGGAGAGGTAATACCGTGACTTCCCTGCTGAAGGGAGCTGATGAAATCTATTGACTTTTCCATGTCTTAGAAGAGTCTGTGTAATGTAAGAATAAAATAAGAGATTAAAAAATATGGAAGTGGCTGGTGTTTTATAGAGGAAAGTGGACTATTAAGCTAAAACAAGTTGGCTAGTGAGAAGTTTTCTGTAGCTGAGCAAGAGATGCTTTCCTGGCGTGTTGTTCACCTTGTGTTACCTGAGCTGCGACAGACATGATCCAGGGTGCCTTTGTGGCTTATTTTTTTTTTAATTACTACTATTTTGCAGCTTGGGCCAAACCTGGATTTAACCTTGTTCCCAATTACCCAAATATCCAGTCTGTCGCTTCCAGACCCGTCCTCCCACCCACAAACACCACGCTTCAAGGAAAATCCCAGCAGGATTAACGGGATTTAGCCACAGTTTCTTCCACCCCGAACAACCTTTCCAGGTCTAAGCTGAAAATAGACGATTTGCATCGATGCTGGGGTTGCAGCTGAAGGAGATGGAGATGGAGTAACAAAGTCAGGTTGCCCTTAGAAACGCATTTGTATTGGGCAAAATAATTGATTGGGTTTTTGTCGCGTTTGCACCGCTCCGGTGTGTTGGCTGACAGCTCCCCTGATAACTCACTCCTGACGGCTTGCAGGCTGAAGGAAATGCATCAAGGGTGAGGCGAGGTCTGGGGATGATTTACGTGCTGGGGAGCTGTCTGCAGTTCTTTTTAATTTAGAGATGCAAAACGGAGCCTGAAAGTAATGAGCTCTAGATAATGAGGTGCTTGTCTGCAGGTGTAACCATTGCAGCTGCCTGCAGCTGGTGCTCTTAATATTGCTGGGTTTTATTTGAAAGCATTAGGGAATGAATGAGATGCTGGAAATACAGTTAATTGGCAACAAAGAGGGTTTTTTTTCTGTTGTTATCTTCCCCTCCAGCCCCCAGCTTTCCTTTGGGTCCCGTTTGGCTGGACTATGAGACGTATCACACATGGACCGAAGACTAAAAGGAAATGATGGTGATAAGTAGCAAAGTGTTGTATTACACAGCGATGATGTCTGGTATGCGTCATAGATTGATGAAAGGCCTGATCTAATTTATCATCATTAATGATTAGCCAGATGGGAAGTAGTATCTCGAATTCCTGCCTTGGTATTAAATGGGTTGTGAAGGCATCGCTCATGCAAAAAATGCAACACAGTACGTTACCTGCATGTCAGGAAGGTGAGTGAGGAGCAAACACATGTTATGGAGTGGATGTATGTAGGAAGAAAGACTTAGGAAATAGATATTTGGGTCGGGGCAATCCCAAGCACAAATACAGGATGGGCAGAGAATGGGTTGAGAGCAGCCCTGAGGAGAAGGACTTAGGGGTGATGGTTGACAAGAAGCTCACCATGAGCCGGCAACGTGCGCTGGCAGCCCAGAAAGCCAACGGTGTCCTGGGCTGCATCCCCAGCAGCGTGGCCAGCAGGGCGAGGGAGGGGATTCTGCCCCTCTGCTCCGCTCTCGTGAGACCCCCTCTGCAGTGCTGCGTCCAGCTCTGGGGACACCAACACAAGAAGGACACGGAGCTGTTGGAGCGAGTCCAGAGGAGGCCACGAGGGTGCTCCGAGGGCTGGAGCCCCTCTGCTGTGGAGACAGGCTGAGAGAGCTGGGGCTGTTCAGCCTGGAGAAGAGAAGGCTCCAAGGAGACCTTCTAGTACCTTCTAGTACCTGAAGGGCTACAGGAAAGCTGGAGAGGGGCTTTTTACAAGGGCATGGAGTGACAGGACGAGGGGGAACGGTTTTAAACTGAAAGAGGGGAGATTGAAATGAGATATGAGGAAGAAATTCTTTGCTGTGAGGGTGGTGAGACCCTGGCCCAGGGTGCCCAGAGCAGCTGTGGCTGCCCCCTCCCTGGCAGTGTTCAAGGCCAGGTTGGATGGGGCTTGGAGCAACCTGGTCTGGTGGAAGGTGTCCCTGCCTGTGGCAGGGGGGTTGGAACGGGATGGTCTTTAAGGTCCCTTCTGACCCAAACCAGTCTGTGATTCTGTGATATTTTGTGGAATGGATATTTATAAAAACATGTAAGTTGGAGGACTTGGAGATGTGCTCGGCTGTAAATAGAACATGCGCTTTGAGCGCAGCGTTGGCACGTTCAGTCAGAAAGAAGCGCTGGGTTCCGTGTCAGGTATCGTGTGCCACTCTGAAATTTGGTGATGTGATTGGATGTGTAAACACGAAGCAGCTACAGAGCAGTGTTCACCTCAGTGCCTCCAAAACGTGCCAGGACTCACTCACGAAGGGAGAGGAGGAGGAATCTGAATGGCTGGAGGATGCTGGATCCCAGCAGCGGCGGTGCTGGGGAAAGGAGGGGGAAATTGTGCTTTCCAGTAAACCTTTCAAGGTCGCATTTTCCTTTCAAGCTGCAACTTACAGAGGAGCCTTGGAAAGCTTTTTTCCAACAGCCATTGAGGTTCAGTGGGATTTCTGAGCCCCTTTTCTTTTGGAAGCTCTCGCTGCTGCCCTGTTCCTGTTCAGCTCAGTGCAAGCGCAGCTCGGGTGACATTATGTGGCAGAGAGAATGAAAGGAAGTGTTTGGGATTATTTAAAAGCCAGTACTGAGATTAACGATACGTAATTAGGTAAAAAGATGAATTTTGAGAAAAGTTTTATTACGGGAAGAGTGTTTATTTGGCGTATGGCATAAGCTGGGGTAGGTAGCGGAAGCCTCACTGCTTGTAACGTTGGGATCTGGACAAAGCTTGGGAGATGGTACTTTAATGAGGAGCACTTAAATGGCAGAGGGATGGACAAGCCTTATCGCTTTCAGTTATCGTCAAATAATTCAAAGAGGGAGCAGGGAAGGAGTCCTGCAGTCGGTAATTTTGAAGGAGGCAGTGGCAGTTCATAAAGGAGCCAGTGTGGAACATCAATAATATTTATCTGGGTGCATTTCTGGTACAAAAGCAAAAGATAAATACCTTATTTAAGGTATTAATGACAAATATAAAACAACCTCTAAATGAGAACCTAGAGAGACTTCAATATTACTGTTTAATACACAAAATAACCGAAGGATTAAGAAGGTGGTTTACGCAAACACTTCATTGATCCACTTAAAATTTATATGTCTGACAAATGGCAGTTGGGTTGTGAACATTGACTACACATGTTGCAGTAAGAAGCTTTATATTAGGCCATAAAATGTTGAAACAAGCTTAATAATGGCTTTTGCCATGAGATCCTTCTGGGTATAAGTCATTACAGGCAGCGGTGAATCTTGGGAGTGTGGTTTGCATCTGTTTACAGGAATAGGAGCGTGATGACGTACTGCTCTGTGACATAGTTTGGTAATTTTAAACCATTAACCCCATTTTTGCCACTTTACAAACACTTTTTATTGTGCTCCTTTATTTTTCAAACATTTGACTAGCCAGAAATACATCCTTAATGTCAGGATTAAGGACTCGTGTAAAGCTGACGTGGCCTTTTAAGGAATTCTTCACCTGCAGCTTTTCACTTTGACCGTATTTCTGAATGCTCATGCCAGCAAAAAGTTATATTTATTTTTTTTCCTCACTACAATAACAGTAAACACCAAACACTGAAACAACAATCCCCCATTCGGTTTTGACCTGTGATAACAGCCAGAGCTCTGAATCAGACTTTATTTTGACATCTCATCGCTTTGTGCAAGACCGGTTGCATCCACCTAAGAAAACTAAAATAAAAAAACCCCAAACCCGAACAAACGAATTAAAAAAACCCCCAAACCCACCCTAAAATGAAACAAGATCTCTGCAAGGATGGGAGATGTTACGTGTCTGGGCAGCTTTTGGGGCTGGGATATGCTGTTGGATATAGGCAGTGGGAGGGTTGGAGAGGGCTGAGCAGCATTTTATTAGGTTCTTCTTAAGCCTTTAAACATTTTTCCAAAGTCCTTGAGTTACGTTGGGCTTGATTTTTGTAATATTAATGATCTCTTATCTCTTATTAGCAAGAGCTGCTTAGCTGTGAAGGGTATAAGGTGCTAAATTGCTGTAAGACAGTTGAAAAAGTGGAGACGACAGGGACACCGGGGAAAACCAGCGTGTGCCTCTGTAATTAAAGGCTGGATTCTGCGTGTACACGGGGGGATGGAGTTATGGTCACACGGGCAGCATTAATCCTGACTTTTCCTGAGTTTGGAGTTGTTTGCTTTATAACTTGACTTTTTTTTATTCCTGGGATGAAGCTTGTTTGGTTGTAGTAAGTATTTCGGCATGGAGGGAGTGCATGGCACTGGGTTTGATCTTATATATTTATTTTTTTCCCATGTGACAAGTCACTTGACGGAGTTTGGTTTTGTTTTTTTTTTTTTTAAAGGCTATAGTTTGTTTTACCAGCTTGCCTTCCCCCAGCTTCTGAAATGTGGCCTGTCACAAGAGGAATTTATTTTGCAGGGAAAATTAATTCATGAAGTACTTGCTAAATAAACAGGTTCGCGGCGGTGCGCGTTGCTGCGTCCGAGGGTGGCGAGCGGAAAGCCGAGGGAAACGAGTTGCAAAATTTCTCGCGGAGGAGTTTGTGCTGTGGTTTAATTCTCCTTCCGACAGGGAGCACGAAGCTTTCCAGGCTCTTCATGTATTGCATTGCAGATTTCTAAAACACAGCTTGCTGTAGGTGAGTTTATCTTTTTACCTTATGCTTTCTCTTGTAAGCCTGGGGTGATTTTTATCCTCTATAAACTTGCTAAGAGGAGCGTGACACTACCTCCCGTCCCTTCTCCGCTGCGCACGGCGGAAAAATTCGGGAAGCAGAGGGATGATTTCTGCAGCGTGGTACAAAACCCCACCGAGATATCGCCCAGACCCCCATTGCACTACCTCTTTAAGACCGCAAGCGCGCCGCGAGAGCTCCGCTTGCGAGGGCGAGAGGCAGGCAGGAGCTGGGAAGTCATCCCCGGGTGGCACGGATGCGGCCGTGGGCTTTGCCGCTGGAGGACGGGGGGAGAAGATCCATCGCTTGAAGCTCGTTAGCTCGCTAACGAAGCTCTCCGGGAGCTCGCTGCCAGGTAGGATCGAGTGCGCCGAACAAAAGGCTTCGCCCAGCGAGCGGAGGATTGTAGAGCTGCAGAGGATGGGGTGACGCTGGGGAAGTTTCAGCAAGCTGCTGTGTCTGGCGTGGCTTTTCCCTTTTAACCTTTTAAGTGAGCCCGTGTGGTTTCTGAACCTGCTAAATCAGGTGCTTTTGCTGTTAGGATGTTCACCTCCTGCATTTTAATTGCGTGTTAAATAGAGACGAGGCTGCAGAGGAGGAACACGCTCTTTTAACGCTCTCTGCCATCAAATTCCTCCCTGCTCGGGGGGTTTCTCAAAATTCCTTGCACCAAAAAGCTGAAAGAAGCGCTTGAATTTGATGTGGTTTCTTGCCCTTCTGTAATCTCGCTTGATGGTTTTATCTTGTGTTTTTTCAGTCGTTTAATACACAATTTCGGTACAAGCGGGGACACGCATCGGGATTATATAACCCCAGGGAGAGCTGGTGGGAGACTCGCTCCGTTTCTGTGCAGGGATAAAAATCATTCGTTCTGGAATGATTTTTTTTTTGGTGTAACGTGTTTTCATCCGCGCCCCTGGGTACCTGCAGGTATTTTTATTCACGTGAGAAGGTGCTGACTGGTTACCGTCAGCTGGCAGCGGAGAAAGAGGCCATCGGTGCATGCTCAGGAGGAAATGGTTGCTGGTTGCTGAAAACGAGCTTCGTTGAGAAGCACCGTTTGAGGGGAAAATGAATCCATTTTGGAAGAAAATGTAGTAGTGTTTTTTTTAATTTCCCTCTCCAATCTTGGAAGCAGAAAGAGCAGAAAAGCCGGTACAAATTCGTGCTGTGAGAGCCTATTTTACCGCATGTTTTCAGGTTGTTCGTTGCTGTAAAAGCGCACAAAAAAAAAATCATTCAAGCTTTCAGTTTTGTAGCATTATTTGTGATAAGTGTGATACAAGGGGGAGGTTTCTGCAAGAAATTCCTCCTGACTTTTATTTAACTCTGAACGCTCCAGCTGACAGGCAGCTTTGGTCTGGATTTTTTCTTTTTAATAGCTTTACAGAAAAGTCAAATATTCTTCCACTCAGAGCATGGCTATAGCTGTCTAAAGATCTTCTCATTTTAGGGAGGGTTTTGATTTCAAGAAAAATTCTCTTCGTTTCCAACCAGCATTACTGTCTTTACCTGCGTTCTCCCACTGGGTCTTTAATAGCTCCTGAAATTCCCCAGCTTGCAATCACTGCTGCAGCCAGATGGGGACTAGGTGGAACTCCCGTTGCATCTGTGCCTGCTTTTATTAATCTGCCACAAGTATCTCACTTACATGGATTTAAAAATAGATATAATATATATTTCATGAGTTGCTGAGCCCTAAACAGCAATGAAGAGAATCCAGAGTCAGTGCTCCCCGCTGGCTGCTGTCCTTCTCCTGGTTTTTGGCGTGATGCTGATGGAGGAGGGAAAGCTGCAGAGGGTCGTTCAGCCCGACACAAGCGTGAGAAGTTCCACTGTACTGACCTGCCCGTTGCAGATGTGATCTAAGAGGTTCCCTTTGCTCCTGCTCTTCTGCCTCCTCACCTGCCTCGTCTTTACTCCCTGCAGTAATGGAAGGATCAGTGACAGAAGATGAGCGCCCCGGAGGATGGTTTGCTGTGGAGGTGGATGAGATGACGCTGCTGGCTGAGGTTTCGCTTCCCACCTGCCTACCGTGACCCCCTCACATCCCATGGTGGAGTCTCCCGTGCTGTCACTCTTAACCCGTGTCTAGAAAAAAGAGCCTCGTTAGCAAGAGTCTGCTGATGAACTTTTGCAGTCGCCCAGGCTCACTTCTCCTGAAATAACAGCGTCTCCTACCCCAGGATGGACTCCTTTGGCAGATGTAAGGGGAAGGAGGGGAGTCACTTCTATCAGGGGGGCAGAAACAAGCTCCAGGAGGCTGGTAGGGAAGCAGTGACCTTTCCACCAGCCCAGCTCTTTACAGAGAGTCACTCTACAGATGCCAGAAGTTAGATGTTGGAAATAATCGCTCTCCCCAACCATTATATCTCGTTAAGGCTTACTGGAATTTAAGGCATTTCTGTCCCTATCAGTCTCACATCCAGGTTAAGTCCTTTGGCAAAAAGGACTTTAAAGGTTTCTTTTTAATCTGATGGCGATCTTCACTTTCCAGAAGTGAACTTAAATGGCAACCTCAAACTCTGAAAATCCATCTAAACTGCTCATTCCTTTAGGCAGCTCTTCCTGGGTGCAAAAAGAGAGGTTACTCTGCTCAAAGAAGATTATTTTCTCCTGGCTTATATAAGTTCTAAAATAAGAAAATAAATCCCAGCCTTCTCAGGGATGAAACAGGTTTTCCAAACTCAGGAACGATCCCTTTTGAAGCAGTGATTGCTTGAGTTAATTGTCAAAACTGCCTCGAGATTGGAGACCTCAGCTGTAAGAAAAAGGTGGCAGCTTAAAACCGTGCCTCTGCCCTGTCCTTTATCAGAAGATGGTCGTGGGTGTGAGGGCAGGGTGCTGTGGCAGTGGCCTGCAGAACACCTGGGGGTTTCAGTCTGTCTTGCTGTGTGTTTCTAATCCTCCTCTCTCAAATTTTGGCTTTCTGTTGGTGTTTTCTGAAACTCAGGAATGAATGTGAGATCCTCAGGACGAAGGGTGACGCCTCAGCTCCGTTGAAGTCTGTGGCAAATCTTCCCGTTGCTTCTCTGAACTCAGGATTTTACACCTAATTTTGCTGTTAAAAACCGCTTTTATTTTATCAAACGATACGACTTACGCGTGAGCTGGCAAGTCTGCAAACTGAAGACAAACCTTAGACCCTGAAAATAAATTCTTGCACTCATTTTTTTAAAAAAAAAGAGGTAGGCTGAGTGAGCACTGTCTTGGGAACCAGCGGTGCCAGATCCTCATCTCAGATCTGTTTTACACCTACCAGGCTTTAACGGGGACGCTACTTAACGTGCAAAGGTGTTGTGAAGGTCAGGGGCGGTCTTTTCCGTGTGTAATCCTATAACGCAGGGTTTTTTCTTACCTGCCGTTCAAACATCGAATACATAACAAAATTGGAAGTTTTTAGAACCATTTCTCAGCGTGCTTGGTGAGGGCTGACCTTTGTAGCGATGCGTTTGGTGCCAAAATAGTGCGATATTGTAAATTTGTTTGTGCTCTGCGCTGGTCTGGGAGGAGGAGATGTGGCCGGGGCGCGCTGCAAACGGTCGACAGATGCAGAGCAGGTCGTGTCTAAACGGTCCTTACTTCAACCTTAAAATTTCTTGTGTTCTAAGGAAGGGGAACAGGTGGGGTGCGATGCTTGGATCACCGTTGAGTCTCGAGGGTCTCTCCTGCCGCTGTGATGTTGGTCCCTGCAAAGGTTTGGGCAGCAGCGTTTCTTTGGAGATCAAACTTGTAGTGCTAAGGGAGGACTCTTGAAAACTTCAGACTAATCTAGGTTCAAAATTTGACTTATGAATGGGTTTTTTTCTCATTTGAACAAAACCCGTGAGGTGTTTTCATGATTTCATTTTTTTTTTAAGCATCTGCCGTCATGCTAACATGTGAGGTCTGTGTCACTGGCTTGTGTGCAAGAAACTTACATCAATCAGGCTGTTCTCCTTTGCCAAGAGGCTTTGACGTCTGAAATGGGAACAGCAAAAAGGTGAAATCTGGATATGGCATTTAGTGGAAAATTTCTCAGCAAGTGAAGCGTGGCTTTTTTCTGACGGTTGGGTGTTGAGCAGACATATGCTGGACCTAAGGCCACAAGGTGTCAGCTAAGTCAGGAGGCTTTTTTCTTTCCAATAACTACATCCCCTTGTTTCATTCCGCAAGTAAAATAGATTCTGGTTTATTTGTTTGTTGCATAAAGTCTTTTTCCCTTTTTTTTTCCCCAATTACCTTTCCAGTTTAAGAAAACTATTACGATCTACCTCTAAATAACCCTGCAGCACATCATCAAAACTTAAAATCTCTCTGGCAGCCCCTTGTAGAAGCGCTTTTGGTGGGTGGGTGAGGAAAGGAGTTAGTGGTTGGAGAGAGGCAAACGAGGAAACAATCCCAACGCGATTCCTGCGTGGTTAGCAAAACAGGCGCGGCCTTTGTCAGAAAATGCCCTGCTCATCAGCAGGGTTTGTCTCGCTGAATGCGAAGGGCTTGTGGGGTTTGGTGGGTTTTTTTTCCCTTACTCTTTCAAAAAAAAAAAAAAAAAAAAAAGTGGGGGATTCTCTTGGCAGGACAAAGGTTTTGGGGGTTGTTCGGTGATTTGTTGGGTTCCTCTTGCTGTATTTGTGTTTTGAAGCCGCGCTTTGGTCCGCTTTTGGCAAACCGTGAAGGATCGTAGCTGCCCGGTCGCAAGTGAGTGCTCGGGGGTGTCTGTGTGTCTGCCTGAGCGTGGGAGGTGACCGGCTGCGCTGACGGGCGGCGTGTTGGCTGTGTGGATCGCCCAAACCGCGACCCTGCCTTCGACGTTGCTTTCCTTAACTTGCTGTGTTGCAGAATCCCCCGAGGTCCTGTCCAGCAGCCCCTCGAGGATCGGATCTTCACGCCCACCGTCTCCGCTGTGTACAGCACTGTGAGTATCTGCGGAGGGTCCTGCTCGCTGCCGGCACCGCGGTCGCCTTGCTTTGGCGAGGAGCGTGTTTTCCAAACAGAAGGAAATTGCAGTTTTTGAAAAAAATAATACATTTAACAAGCGTACAATTTAAAAATGATACAATTAAGAAAATGCAGCTTTTTTTTGCCTCCTGATATAAATGGTGCTGGATGAGGACCCTTTTTGTTGCATGTAAGTAGGGAAACAAGAAATCGTGGGGACTTTTGGGTCCATTCCTTCTTTTATTGTCTCTGGGTTTATTTAGCAGATATGACAGTGAGTTTTCCTGGCAGTTTCACCTCAGTCAAAATGTTACTGGCCGTATTTTTGTCTGTTGGCTCCATCTTTCCTCCTGCATCTCAAAGATTGGTTTGTTGGAGTGTATTAGTGGCTGCACGTTTCTAATAGTTTCTTATCGGAAAAATAATCAAGGAAGATTTGTTTTTCACACGAAACATTCCATTGCACAGAGGAAGAGACATTTTGGTTGTAGATTGGGAATTTGGGATCAGTGCTTTTGGCTCGCTGTCCTACGTGTGTGTGTATAAAGCTTGATTATTGAGGAAATTTAGCTTAGAAACGTAGCGACGTTTATTTGTGAACATATGATACCATTTTCCTTTTATTAATTTTTTTTTTCAAATGGTAATAGCTGAAAGCCCAATGTTATTTATAAACTTTGCTAAATCAGCAACAGCCCTGGGAAAGTAATATTTTGCTTTTCTGGTGGGATAGTGCAAATATTTTTAATTAAAAAAAAAAAAAAAAAGCTTTTAAGCTGCTCTTTAAATTATTTGGAAACCAGGAAGAAAAGCTGTAGATGGGAGAAATTCACTGTATTTCATGCAGTAACATAAGCTGCTTATAGAAAAACATAAGCTGCTGTACAAGGTTTTCTCTTCCCCCCACGAATAACTGGCGAAGGGGTTATCAGCTCCATCTCCTCCGTACGCGGAGTGCGAGTCTTGGAGCATCTTTGGCCCCTTTTTTTTTGCGTTGTAGAGCAGAGCTTTGTGATCGCCTCTTGTACCAGAGAGACTGCCGTCAAGAGACGCAAAGCCGAGCTTTGCGCAGGAGTAAGTGCAGTCCAGAGCCTGTTGGTCCAAGCAAGGGAGAGACTCGGGTAGTAGTTGTAGGAGCAGAAAGACTTAGGCTTGGCCATGTGGTGGCCAGCCCGCAGTGGATCTCCACCCAGGTGAGTTGGAAAGGTTGGGGTACAACTCTGACGAGGGTTTAAGATTTTGAGGTTTGTGGCTTTGACAGCAGCAGATCGACAGACTGGAGCTGTGGATTGATTTGTGATTTTTTTGCTAGCTCTGTCCTCAGCGTCATAAATGTACGTACTCAAAAAAGCAAAATGAAAGGAATATAAACGTACAAACAGTTGTAATAAATAATTCAGGTTATATTATCCTTTATATACCCCATACAACACTTAAAAACCACTTTAAAAATATCTTAATTCCTTCTGGGGGAAAAAGAAGGTTATTTTTTTCCAATTCTTTCCTCTAAAGACATAATTCAGATGCCTGTGGGAAAATATGACTGTAAAAATTTAAATTAATGTAAAATATAAAAGTAACTGTGAAGAATGACCTAAAATAGCTTTCCAGTGTGGAAAAATCTCCCTCTTTGATATGTTACAGGAATAGAAGGCAGGGCTGGGAATATCTCAGTTCTAGGCTTTAAGAAAACAGAAGTTTGAAAGAAAATTTCCTGTTTTAGGGAAAGGAGAGCAATTTCTCAGCTAGGTTCCTTTTGAGCTTCTGTTTGAAGCCCTTGGCAGATGGCAGATTTAGAGTAAGGCCTAGAAATGATTAATTAGGATGGAAGAGGCCCATGAGCAGAGCTCCTTGACAAATTCATTCACCATAGGTCGCTGTGGTTTATTAGACAAGTAACAGCGTCATGCGTTTAAGGTCTGGGTTTGCAACAACTGGGTCATTCTGTAGTCTGGGATTTTTCTGTGTAGTTTGTCTAGATTTTCCAGAAGTTATGTAGTACAGAGGTATGGAAGAGGCCACCATCCTCAGCACCCAGGGCCTGCTTTTTCACTTCCACTTTTTATTTGCTCGGTCATTGTCTGTGGGTTTCCACGTGGGTTACGCATCGCAGTTGTCAAACACGTGTCGTTTGGGCTGGTTTAGGAAGAGCTCCGTGGGCTGACACCGCCGCGCAGTGACTCTGAGCTGCCTCCGTGTTTTCCCTGGAGGTTATGGTGTGTCATGCATGGGGTGGGAGGACGAATCATTTGAGATACGGGCAACCCACAGATGAAACCACTATTTTTAGAGAAAGATGAAAAATGGTGGAAAGAGCCCTGGGGGTGCTGATCGCCAGCCGGCTAAACATGAGCCAGCAGTGTGCCCAGGTGGCCAAGAAGGCCAATGGCATCCTGGCCTCTATCAGGAATAGTGTAGCCAGCCGGTCTGGGGAAGTGATCGTCCCTCTGTACTCGGCACTGGTGAGGCCGCACCTTGAATCCTGTGTTCAGTTCTGGGCCCCTCACTTCAAGAAAGATGTTGAGGTGTTGGAGCGAGTGCAGAGGAGGGCGACCAAGCTGGGGAAGGGTCTGGAGGGTCTGACCTCCGAGGAACGGCTGAGGGAGCTGGGGGTGTTTAGCCTGGAGAAGAGGAGGCTCCGAGGTGACCTTAGTGCAGTCTACAACTACCTGAAGGGAGGTTGTAGTGAAGTGGGAGTCGGCCTCTTCTCCCAGGCAACCAGCGTTAGGACAAGAGGACACAGCCTCAGGCTTGGCCAGGGGAGGTTCAGGTTGGACATTAGGAAGAATTTCTTTACAGAAAGGGTTATTAGACATTGGAAGGGGCTGCCCAGGGAGGTGGTGGAGTCACCATCTCTGGAGGGGTTTAAGAAAAGACTGGCCATGGCACTTAGTGCCATGGTCTAGTTGCCATGGTGGTGTCAGGGCAATGGTTGGACTCGATGATCCCTGAGGTCTCTTCCAACCTGATTGATTCTGTGATTCTGTGAAATAATTCAGTTATCCTTTCCAGGCCTTTTCACCTGTGTTATCAGGACCTCAGTTGTGCATTTCTGAGCTCTTTTTTTTTTTTCCAGAACTACACGCTGCTTGCCAAAAATGGGAGTGGAAAAATCATGTGGCTTTCACTGCAAGTCCCAATAATCTCCCCTGAAATAAAATCAGGGAACACGTTTTCCTGTAGGGCAGAGATAGGAGGGGAGGAAGAAGCAAAGTGTGATTTGGCAGATGAGATGAAGTTTGTCCGAGAGCTTGGAGATGCTCCAAATTCCCCACAAAACTTTGGTAGAACCTCTTTCTCAATGAAATCATACTGGTGTTAAAAACAAAGACACCTCGTCATATATCATCTTAATTCATTTTATATAGTATTCTGTAGAAAATACTGATATTTGGTAGATTGGGGTTTGTTTTAATAATTAAATCCAGCAGTAGAATTATTTTAAAGCAAATCCCAGTTGGAAATAATTGTTTCAGTGAACTAATCTTATCATAATTTCCCCTCATCAATAAAGGAGAATGCTGTCTCATAAGAGCTACTTTTGGACATAAAGATTTGGGTTTCGTCCTGTAAGCAGCTTCTTGCGTGGTGTTTCCTAATTCTTTATACTGCAAGAAATTAATGCAATTACTTTTACATTTGCTATAAGATCCCAAACCTGTGGAATCTGCAAAGGGGAATGGAAGAAGAATGAAATGTTGTTTCTGTTGTAAAATATTTCAAAGAAATATATTCCAAGAAGCTTTTTGGCTTGGAGTTTGAGGGAAAGACATTGACTTCTACCAGAAAGGGAACTACACCAAAGGTGACCTTAAATAGCAGAGGCCACCACGTGTGTCTGCACCCAGAGTAACAGGGGCTGGTTTTTATTGAGAGCTAAATTAAGGTGGACGAATGATCAGAAGCAGATGTGCTCCTCGAATTCAGCGTGAGGCGTGAGTTGGGAATCAGATAAGAAAAATAACTGCGTTAACGTACATCCAGTTCTCGCACAAATAACCTTTTTTGGCACGTTACGGTGGAGGTTCGTAACTGCCTCGGTAACATGCTGTGATCTCAAGTGCTGAAACTTGGACCAAAAATACTTTGGGATGAACTTTTATAAGCTAAGGAACAACATTTACTCCTGGATGTGAACTAATTAGCAAATGAGGGTTAATTTGGTGTACCTATTTGGAGAGAAGTGCACAAAAGTTGGTTGGGTGTAGCCTTGAGCAGAGTCTCTGTAGCATGGCTAGATCCAACGCTGGTTTAAATTTTCTGTATTCATTGCGATCTCGCTGTGTCTCTTTGGAGTAGGTACCACCTTGTGTCAGGCTGCCCAACTCAGTGGTAAAGAAAGTAACGTGAAAGTGAGGTGTTGAAGAACCTACTTGCCCCAAATTTTTGGTGACTAAGGCTTGAGTCCATCGTTCCCTCCTTTGGGTGTTCATTTGGTGGCTTTTCTGCAACGGGGGTGTCCCTTGGTGGCACCCCTGATAATTTCACACCCAGCAGAGGTACTGGGATTCGCCTTTGTGCCCTTTAAAGGGATCTTCCTGCGATGAAGAGAATCCTGTAGAAAAGAGATTAGGGAGGATTAGCTACTCCGGCTCTACCCTGTGCTTAAAGGAAGGATCGGGGTCAGGAGGCCGGCTGCGGTGGAGGCTGCGAAGTGTACAAGAGGGATGCTCAGTTCCTCGGGTGCTGTCCGAGCTGTTTGCACCAGCCTGAGCGAATAAATTGAATGCTGGAAGGAAAGAGGTTCTGTCCAAATCTGAACCTTTTTTTTTGTTGTTGTTTTTAGGGAAAGAGCAGTTATTAATGATAAACTATCGTCGTATCATGGCCAGGCATTCCCTGTAGTTGAAGGATGCTTGTGGCATGTCCCATCCATTCTCATCTAACCTGAATATTTCATCAACATAACTATATATCTGAAATTAGGGACTTGGAGGGGTAAGAATAATGCAAAACTTGTGAAAGATGCTAAAACCAAAAGGTTTAAGCTCAAAAGGAAAAGAGAGAATTCCAGTTTGAGTTTTTGTTTCATGTTTCATTTGTGATTTCCTTTAAAACACAAGCTTCTGGAAAACTAATGTTAACAGAGACCCTCTTGCTACTCAGCTAAAGACAAAAGAACGTGATGCCCTAGCAAATTAATATGTAATTTTGTGTATCCATTTTTAGGAGAATAACTTAATCTCTGGATTTAAGAACGATATTTGCTTCCTTAATAATCACAGACCAAGTTTATGTTCTGCAGAATCCCATTTAATAAAGAGAAAACCAAACCTCAGGCACTGTGAGGACAAACATCCCATAACACAAACGATGAGCTCGTAGAATCTCTCCCTGGTTGATTTTTGTAAAAATTAGTGAATAAACACACAAATACCACAAGTTTGCCTTTATCATATGATAACATTCAAATCTGTATCTTACGTTTCAGTTTATGTGTAAGTGATTTGTTGTAGGAGCCAAGGTGAAGGTGTAGAAGTCTCTACGTTGCTGTAGCTGGTGTGAAGGACACTCTGTGCTTTTGCTTCTGCTGGAAGGACAACCAATCTTCTTTTTGTGGGTCCCTTAAGCTAGACTTGGCTAATCTTAGGAAGTCCTATCAAGTCAGTGGTAGACTCCCATTAGATACTGTCCAAGTGTGTTGTTGCTGCCAAGGTATCAAGATGGTAGGATTTTATGATCATTCTCTTGCCTCAGTTAGGCTTTCAAGCAAATTTTAGTGGGTCCAGACCTGTAATGTATCTGCTGCGTGTCTGCTGAATTGCACAAGCGTGTCTCGTGGACCATCATAGAACCACAGACTGGTTTGGGTTGGAAGGGACCTTAAAGCCCACCCAGTTCCAACCCCCTGCCACGGGCAGGGACACCTTCCACCAGACCAGGTTGCTCCAAGCCCCCTCCAACCTGGCCTTGAACACTGCCAGGGAGGGGGCAGCCACAGCTTCTCTGGGCAACCTGGGCCAGGGTCTCACCACCCTCACAGGGAAGAATTTCTTCCTCAGATCTCATCTCAATCTCCCCTCTTTCAGTTTAAAACCGTTCCCCCTCGTCCTGTCACTCCATGCCCTTGTCAAAAGCCCCTCTCCAGCTTTCCTGTAGCCCCTTCAGGTACTGGAAGGTGCTAGAAGGTCTCCATGGAGCCTTCTCTTCTGCAGGCTGACCAGCCCCAGCTCTCTCAGCCTGTTTCCAGAGCAGAGGGGCTCCAGCCCTCTGAGCATCTCCGTGGCCTCCTCTGGACTCGCTCCAACAGCTCCGTGTCCTTCTTGTGTTGGGCCCCAGAGCTGGACGCAGCACTGCAGGGGGTGTCTCCCGAGAGCGGAGCAGAGGGGCAGAATCCCCTCCCTCGCCCTGCTGGCCACGCTGCTGGGGATGCAGCCCAGGACACGGTTGGCTTTCTGGGCTGCAAGCGCATGTTGATGGGTCACGTTGAGCTTCTCGTCACCCATCACCCCCAAGTCCTTTTCCCAGATCACTCTCCTTTTGGTTTGGCTTCCAGACCTCATACCCAAATTCAGAACAACATTCCTTGAAGTCTTTAATTAACCTCCAACCTAGGTTATTTGCATGTTTTAATTTCTGAAGAGAACTGCTGAACGCTCACACTACCCTGGGATATTATTAGTGCCCCTGTCCCCCTTGTCAGATGTCTGTGTGTGGACTTGGGTGCTGTTGGAGATCAGAGGATTTCGGATGGTTCTGGCCTTAGTTGGAACAGCGTGTGCACTTGCATGTGTAGCGAAATAAAAGCTGGCAGTGTTTGAAGTACCACAGCTATCGCAAAACAACCTCTTTTTCTCCGCAAGAAGCGACACTGAAGGAGACATCGTGATGAGTACACACTCAGCCTACTGCTGGGGCTCTTTATATGAATGATTTCCTTGTGTTTTGTGTTGCCTTTGCTTCCTTCTCCCTCCCTTCACTGCGTTTTTGATATCCGTCACGATCCATAGTCACTTCTAAGCACCAACTACTGCACGATTGACACAACAAGCGTTTCAGGGTTGCCTTAGGAGTCGTGTAAGAGACTTTGATTTTTGGGGGATGGGATGTGGAAAGTTTTATGATGCTCTCTGTAACGCTCGTTTCGATTCAGCCGACTGAGGCTGTGTGTGCACACCTGCCAATCTAGATCAGCCAAAAAAAGAAGAGATTATTCCCCCCGGGGAAGGGAAGGATCCAGCTGGGGACAGAGGATGAGGTTCTCTGACTTGACCCACCCTTTTCTCTGATGAGCACAAGGGTGCTGTAGATCTTCCAGCAGCCGATGATTCTGGACCGTTTCCAAGCCGGGAGAAATTGCACATTACGATTCTCGTGGCTGGTGCAGCTGTTTTAGTGGTTCAGGTAATGTAACAACAGGCATCGATACTGGGAGTGCAAGAAGATGACTTGGAAAAAGCATTTAGTCATGAACTCTGGGGCTTTTGCTCTTGTACTTTGCTCTCTTGGAGCTTGGTGCTAATACTCCGTTTAAAGATCACAGAATCACAGATTGGAAGAGCCCTCTGGGATCGAGTCCAACCATTGCCCTGACACCACCATGGCAACTAGACCAGGGCACTAAGTGCCATGTCCAGGCTTTTCTTAAACCCCTCCAGAGATGGTGACTCCACCACCTCCCTGGGCAGCCCCTTCCAATGGCTAATGACCCTTGCTGAGAAGAAATGCTTCCTAATGTCCAACCTGACCCTCCCCTGACGAAGCTTGAGGCTGTGTCCTCTTGTCCTATTGCTGGTTGCCTGGGAGAAGAGGCCGACTCCCACTTCACTACAACCTCCCTTCAGGTAGTTGTAGACTGCACTAAGGTCACCTCTGAGCCTCCTCTTCTCCAGGCTAAAGAGCCTGGAGAGCCAGGACTTTCCTTCTGCCTTCTTTAGCAATGCTGGGGAAATATATACACACCCGTCTACCTACGCAGCGGCAACGTCCCCTTCGAAGCATTGCCTGGGGTGTGCTTTTAAGTGCCTTTAAGTGGTGCTTTTCAGCAAACAAAATAGAGGTCTGTGAAAAGGTCAGGGAGTGCTGGATTTCTACACTGGAAGCTTTAACCAAAGCTGCAAAAATTTAGTTGTGTTGAATTGCTGGGGGGTATCACCCAATGGTTGTATGATTCTCTTTTTTCCTTTGATTCTTCTTTTTTTTTTTACGATGGCGACTATATAAAGTGTATTCAAAACACTTCCATCATGGAGATAGTACAGTGAAGCAAGTATATGTGCCGTGAATATATTTTACAACATTTTGCTTAATGTGTTTTGATTAATATTTTTTCATAGACACTGAGAAAGGAGATAAGTGTGTGCAAGAATTGCTTTGGTATTTCATTCTTTGCTGGTGGCAAGCCCTTCAGGTGACAAGGCCTCTGTGCAGTCCCTTTTTTACTTTTTGGAATTTCCCCCTTTGTTTTTTGGGGTCACTGGTAATGTGTATCCCTTTGCAAAATCACAATATTGTTTAATACGGTTTATAACAGAAAGATCAGAAGATCCCAAGCCTGAAGTCAAAGGGATATTGGAAAGCAAGACCCCAGCAGTAAAGCTCATCCAGTTCCTACACATTTCCATCAGTGGCTCCAGCTGCTGCTCTTATTTTTTGATCATTCCCCATTTTTCTGAATCATATAAGTAGTTAACTAGTGTGTACAGCATTTCACTTAGATAAATATATATATTATTTTATATATATATATAAAGATGCTGCTAGCTGCTTTCTTAAAAAGATTACAGTATCTATACAGATGGGATTACTAATACTATGTTTTACTAACAGTTTATCTCCACACAGGTAACACAAGTAGCAAGACAACCGGGTCCTCCTGCCCCATCCCCTTACACTGCACATGAAATAAATAAGGGACACCCAAATCTTGCTGCAACACCACCGGGACATGCATCGTCCCCTGGGCTTTCACAGGTAAGACCTGGCGTTGGAGCAGAGTGTTCCCAGCCTGCTCCTTTTCCTCTTGTCCCATCCTCAGCTTTGCTGCTCAAAATTTGACATAGCTGTCTTGTCTGTGACCAGGGTATAAAACTTGATTAATTAATAATGTCTTTATGTGGCTCGAGCATTGCAGTGACTTATAGGTAGCGCTCGGGTTTATTAGGCATCAGTTCATTGTTGATTCTGTAAGAGAAACTAAAAGCAACTTGAAAAATGACAGGAAATACTCAGTTGATGAGGAATGTGCTTCACTGTTGGGTTAGGCTGCTGTGGGGCATTTTAAATGCGGTAAAAGCGCCTGATTTCTTCTGGTAGGGATTTTCCATGTCAAACATTTTGTACGGGATGCTGCAATTCTGTAATTCTCCTAAGAAGTGGGACAGTGAAATGAATGACAAAAATGAATGCTAATAAAAGAAACGAGACAAAGGACTGATTACAAAAAAAAAAGGACAGAAGAAGAGATAAATAGGAGTTATATTAAGAACAGAGAAATAGCGTTTGGTAAGATATGTGGAATAAATTGGTCTTTTTGTAGTCTTTATTAGATGAATATTCTACGGGGTTGACATGAGAGTAGAGAAGCTTGTCTTCAAAAAGGAAAGGGGAAAAGGAGACGGGCGATGGGGCACAGAAAGAGGGGAGATAAAAGATACAGGATCGGGGAAGATGGGATATATAAAAATATTGAGGTTTGAGATAGAGGAAAACCTTATGTTTCATTTGCTCTTGTTTAATTTATACTTGTTTGAATAAATGGAATAAAGCAGGAAGACGCGAGCAGGTCGGCTCTTAAGGAGCACGGTTTCGTCCTGAGCAAGCCGGTGAGCGGGGAGGCAGGGTGACACGGCGAGGAGGGGCTGGGAGCGGTGGTGGGGAGAACCTCGAGCGTATCGCAGGGCTGGGAGAAGGCGAGCTGGCCAGTCCTCCTGCCAGCCTCTTCAGTTTGGATGAAATATTAAACTGCAGCTGACCTTTTAGACTGGGAGATGCATGGAAAGAAATGAGGTCATGTAAGGAGCACTTCACCTTAGTATCATGCATTCTAGATAAAACTGGGTGGGAAAACTGGAAACTTGTGGTCACGTTTGAAAACATGCAAATGCTCATCCTTTATGGAGTGGGAAATTAGAGGCTGAAGTGTCTATTCTGGATCACGAGTAGCTTGGAGGCATTAGTCCGTGGTATCAGAGCAGTTTCTTGCACTTGGTAGTTGGGAAGAAGGTTTCTTTTTTGAAGACTGAGCCTCACATGTAGAAGGAGAATGTAGCAGGGTCGCAGAGCAAACCCTCACATGTTGTCTGGCTTGTGTCATGTATCAAGAAATTCATTCCTGGTAAACCTCGTCAGCAGAGGGAAGCTAATCATGTGGCAGATAAGAGGGGAAGAGAGAGAACATTCTAGACAGCCTCTTTAAAAAAATATTCTGATCAAGGGGTTTTTTTTTTTCCTTCCCTTAATATTTTCCCGTTGAGTCAGTGCATACGTAGCGAGCAGGCTCTGTGCCAAAGCACCACTCCAGCCAGCCGGGAAAGCGCTCGTTTCCTGTTCTGCTGGCTCTTATCGTCGTGGAAATGAGCGTCAGATTGTGTCACTCAGCTGCCGCTGGTAGGAGCGGTTTGACCTTACGTCCTCCGTGTCAGCTGAGGATCCTCGAGGGCTCGGGGGGAGGATATTTGTCCTCTGACTCTATGGGGCTGGCCCTCGTGTGCTTAGCGAGAGGAAGACTAAAGCAAGATCCGAGGCTGTAAGCCAGGCGAAGCGTCAGTCATTGCATGCTTTTGGGACTCTAGAGGAGTGAGCTCTGGGGAGCTTTCCCGAAGTGGTTCCTACAAAGCTGGGATTCGGGAGCAAAGCAGCAAACCCAGTGGTTTCTGCTCATTCACAGCACTTGCCTCTGAGCAGGTATCTCCACTGCTGTGGCATCCCATCAGGTGGCCCTCTCATTTGCAGCTGGAGGTGATGGTGAAGAATCAGAATGGAAGTGCCTACACCTGGGACACTTCCACCAGTGAGGCTTAAAAGGGGTTCAAGACTCTTGACATAAGCAGTTAGAGGACAACCTGTCCCCAGGGGAAGTTTTCTGTACCCCTGAACTATTAGAGGTTTGGGTAAATGTAAATGTGTTTGGTTGTTTTTTTTTAATTCTGAATATTCTTACGTATATCTCACTTTGACCCCTGTCAGGTGTTGAGTTTCGGTGTTATATTATGGTAAGAAATTCCCCAGTTGAGCGGAGAGTTGGATGAAAGTATCCCCTTCTCATTGCATCTCTCATTTGTCTCCTGTGGGTTGCGTTGAATGCCCTCTTGTGCTTGCGTTAAGAAATGAGGTGAGTGGAAGTTTCTGATTTCCAGGCCCCTTGTAGTTTTGTGAGCTTCCATCATGATTTCATTTATTTGCTTTCTTTTAGGTAAACAATCCAAATCCTTTAAATCTCTCATCGCTTGAAAGTTTTTCCATGCTGTAATTGTTCTTTTTAGCTGATTCTTGGACCCCTTAAATCCTGCTATTTCCCTTTTGAGATAAAGGGACCCGAGCTGACGTGGCATTCTGATGAATGGTTTATTCCTCATTTAACAGCGATGTAACGCTTCCCAAACCACCCCGTAGCTTAACAACCCCCGCTCTGGTGGTGAGTGGACATTGAACAAAGGTTGTCTTTGCGATTGTCCGGTCGTGCCTGACGTAGTGGTGTGTGTTTGTGCATGGCAAGGGGTGTGTGTGGTCTGGGTTTTGACACAGTAATTAAAAAGGTAGGGAAGAAACCACTTCATTTGAATTAGAATCTGATTAAGGGGTCATTGATTTCTACACCAGAACCATGACTTAATGCTCATAAAACTTGAGTCTTTCTGAGGTAGGGACTGCTGTTTAGGCAGTAGTGAGTGAAAATATTTATGTATGTTTTTGGACTTCGGATGTCATTTAGGTCTAAAAATAATGTTGTCGGTGATAGAATACGTGTTACTTGCTTGTGTGGTCACAAATTACTCTTGCTCTCAGTCCAGGGCTCAGCAGAGAGGTCAGACCCTTGCTTTTATCAAGTCAGCATCTCAGCATCCCTCCTCCTGGAGCTCAGAGTCGCTTACCAGTTTCTTCAGGTGGGGATCTTTCTGCGAAGGAGAACGGAGGGTTAATAAGTGGTCTCCTCGCTGTCCTGGCTGCTCTAAAGCTGCCTGTTCCAGTAAGTCTGGGTGATGGGAGATTAGGTAATATCTTAAAATGCTACTAAGTGACAAAAGAAACTACTGTCCCTTGCAAAAACTCTGCGCACTGGGAGCCTGGACCACTTTATAGAGCTGCAAACTTCTGCGTGACAAGGTGACAGCATCGTGTTGAGTGGTCTGTAAGAGAGACTTTGGGAACCACAGAGCAGGAGATGTATGGGATATTTAGTGTCTCCTGTGGGAAGAAAAGTCAGGTGCAAATGTGCGTTGTACCTTTGTAGCTGCCTTTCCTTTAACTGTAGTTAAATAAACAGAAACAGATGGTCCTGCGGTGCTGTGGTTTGGTGTCTCTTTCACTTATTCTTCTACCTTTTCCATTTGACGTAGCCAAAACAAGAGCAAGGCTCGCTGTTCAGCTTCCTCCCATGTCTTTCATAATGACCAGCCTCTGGCACTTCGCTGCCCTTCACAATTAGTTTCTGCAGCAAAACGAGAAGAGCTTGGCAGTGATGTGAAACAGTCCCACACCCCCGGCTCCGCAGCAAGAGGCAGCGTTTCTGCTTCCCAAATTCCAGGGCCTTGAAATCATAACTGCTGCTCTCAGGAATGTGTTGAACTCCGCCGGCGCTGGGGAATGCACAGCACATGTTGCTGCAGTGATGTTATGGCCAGATGTGGCCCCATGTACATAAAATTTCGTATTTCTGTTGTTCTTCACGCAAAAGAGCCTGTCGTAAAGAGGGCTGGGAGCGGGGCCCTCTCCTCTCTTGGGTTGTGGACTTCAGGAGTGGCTGGTTAGAGGCAATTTGCTTTCTCAGCACACAGAGGAAAGGAGAAGTCAGTGAAAAGGAGCAGAGAAGTTTCTCCCTGGGCATGGCTGATGGAGCAAGTTATCCTGAGATCAGGTAGGGCTTGAATTTACAGCAGGGTAACTGCTTGCCTGAACCCTCTCATCCCCTGGTGGATGTGGGATAGTGCAAGCAGAGCAGGCAGAGAGCATTCCCGCAGGCAGCTAACGCAAAGCAGCTGAAACGCTGTAAATCTGCCCCCCACTCCGGCTTTACATTGCAGTAATTTATGGTGTAGCCGTGCCTTAAGATGGGAATAACGAGAAAGCGGAGCTCTTCCAAAGCCACCAGAATGGGGCTTGGGAGGAGGCAGCAGCCAAGTGCTTTCCTCTGTCCAGTGAGTGATCAGAAGAGAAGGAGGGGGCTCCTCCAGGCTCCTCCACACGAGCAGGAGGCAGTGTGTGAAGCTTAGGACATCAGGAGAAGACAATTCCATCCCTCTTCGTGACCTAGGAGTGTTTTGAAGGATCCCAAGAAACAAGTGCAGTGGGTTCTGGCGTGTGAGATGAAGCAACACAAGAGGGAATGGTTTGGAAAAGACTCTTGGCTTTCTCTGCTTCAGCTTTAAATCTGCGCGCTCTGATGTGCGTGCCGAGGGATTCAGAGTTTGTAAGCGCCGACCGACCACGCTTGGAGCAAATCACCGAGTTTCCCCTGCAATCAGGGAACGCTTTAGCTCTCGTTAAGAACACGCTGTGCGCTGAGCAGATCGGCGCTTCGTGCCCACGGCTGCCTCTTAGGCTAAAATGATGGAGTATGCAGTTAGCAGAGGACCCTGTGCCATCTACTGAGACCTTACTCTGAAGCTGTTGTAGTTATTGACAGCTGTGTTTAATAATCCCTTACCTGTTTCTGACAATGTCGAGAAACACCCACAGAAAACAAAAGTGCAAGAGAGCTGAACTCTCAGGATCTTGGTGTGCAGAGACCTTGACTTTTAGGTGGCTGATTTAAATCCAAAACAGATTGTACTAGCTGGAAACTTGTTACCATCTGGTTCTTTGCCTTAAGTGAAGAGAGTTTTGTGGTCTCATTCTGGTCCTCAAAAATGTCACCATTGCTAAATTAGCGTTGGTAATAGCAGTGAGACATTCCTTAGTACCTTAAGGTCTGGGAATCCGTGCCAGGAAGTGTGTCTGTGTGCCATCTGTGGCGGGTTTATAGGCAATCCCCAAGCCCCTCTTTTATTATCTCGGATCCTTTCTGCGGGAGCCGGAATCCTGTTAGAACCATGATGTTTATTCAGTATTTCTCTCCTGTCATTCGTAGCCCGATTTAGATTTTAGATGCTTTCAATAAAGTAACGTTTATTAACAGATTGGAATGGGAGGAGGAATGCAATTTAATCATAACCTCGCCCGTTCGTGCCCTGGGATAAGTCAGGGGGCGAAGCGAGTGTTGCGGTAGCCGTTCACTCCTGGGGTTGGAGGCAGCTGCCTTCTGGGATTTGTTGCCTGTGAACTGCGCATTAACACTCATCTTCCCCCAAACGCAGCTATTCCCAGTTACCCGAGTCGACGTGTGCTTTGCTGGGAAGAAGCAATCTGTAAAGTCAGAGTATAAACTTCCACAGCCCCTGGAGCGCGAGAGGCTCCCTAATTTCATAGAACCACAGACTGGTTTGGGTTGGAAGGGACCTTAAAGCCCATCCAGTTCCAACGCCCCTGCCACGGGCAGGGACACCTTCCACCAGACCAGGTTGCTCCAAGCCCCATCCAACCTGGCCTTGAACACTGCCAGGGAGGGGGCAGCCACAGCTTCTCTGGGCAACCTGGGCCAGGTTCTCACCACCCTCACAGCAAAGAATTTCTTCCTCAGATCTCATCTCAATCTCCCCTCTTGCAGTTTAAAACCGTTCCCTCTTGTCCTGTCACTCCATGCCCTTGTTAAAAGCCCCTCTCCAGCTTTCCTGTAGCCCTTTCAGGCACTGGAAGGTGCTAGAAGGTCTCCCTGGAGCCTTCTCTTCTCCAGGCTGAACAGCCCCAGCTCTCCCAGCCTGTCTCCACAGCAGAGGGGCTCCAGCCCTCTGAGCATCTCCGTGGCCTCCTCTGGACTCGCTCCAACAGCTCCGTGTCCTTCTTGTGTTGGTGCCCCCAGAGCTGGACGCAGCACTGCAGAGGGGGTCTCACGAGAGCGGAGCAGAGGGGCAGAATCCCCTCCCTCGCCCTGCTGGCCACGCTGCTGGGGATGCAGCCCAGGACACCGTTGGCTTTCTGGGCTGCGAGTGCACGTTGCTGGCTCATGGTGAGCTTCTCGTCACCCATCACCCCCAAGTCCTTCTCCTCAGGGCTGCTCTCGATCCATTCTCCACCCATCCTGTGTTTGTGCTTGGGATTGCCCCGGCCCACGTGCAGGACCTTGCACTTGGCCTAGTTGAACTTCATGCGTTTTGCACAGGCCCAGCTCTCAAAATTTCATCATCTCATTTGTACAAACGCCCTGTCTGTCATTTCCTGTGTTAGGAGAACATCTTTTGTGGACACCTTGGTCAGAGTCGATTCTCTCAGCTTCGCAGGGAACTCTTCACCCAGAGCCCTTTTCCATCCAGGAAGCTCCTTGTTTTATGTAAGGTGCCGTTACAGCAGATTTCATACTGATTAAAAACACACAGTATCCTGTAAGTTGTAGAGCCGGTACGGTTGTGAGTCGGGATATCAATTAGCAATCGTCTTGGCAGCCATGAGGATGGACCCAGAATGAGAGATTAAACTCTCCTTGCATAAGTCAGGGCTGGAGTGGCCGAGAGAGGAGTTTGCGTGTGCCTGCTGCCCCTCTTCTACCTCCCAACAGCGGATTTCAGTTTCAAATAATGAGGATAAAGAAAATTTAAACAACCAAACTCTTGATGGTGCTTTGCAGGCAAGAAACCTGCCTTCCAGAGACATGCACTAATGTCTTGTTCGGAGCAGTCAAGAATTTGACCTCTAGTACTTCTCACTTCTTTTCTTGTACGTGCTCCGGTACATCCGGGTCAGGCTTCTTCACAACACGTTATTTTTAAGGCAGCTCAGTTAATTCTGAGCTTGCAGGAATACATGACTGCAGGTGGAGATTTGAAAACGCGAGTTATTTAATAGCTGATAAATCCAGGAGCAGCGTAATCTTCTTTTGGCCTTTGTGTTAAAGACCTGCTGGAAGTGCAGCTGAACTCTCTGTTTCGTAATAGGATTAGTGGGTTTTTGATTGGGTTAATAATGCTGGGAATATTTGCTCGTATAATGTATTTTATTTTTGATTCGTTGCTGTGCTTTTTACCTCCTGAGTTTAAATCTGGGTGAATCTGTGCTGGAAACGGAAAGCAGGGCTGTGTGTCAGCGCCTGCTGTCGGTGCGTGTCGGGCTTCAGGGTGCTTTTGGGTGGGGATGATCAGCTTCAGGGGTGGCTTCTAGTTTGGGGGGAGCAGCTGGGTGTAAAAGCTGCAGGAAGGGAGATCTGGGGTAGTGGGGAAGGCATAACGTAGCTTCAAATGCCAATTAACACTATTAATTTAATAATTATCTAACATTGGAAACAGTTAACTTTCAAAAGGCGCGACGTAGGTGGGATGAATGAATTAGTTTTAATATTTGTGCACTTAAGAAGGACTAGAAACAGCCTTTCATTCTTTTTTTGCTGTGAAGGACTAGAAAGAAAGAAAAATCTGTTCCCATTTTATCACGTACATGCGCAAAGGCAAGATTGCAGCACAAATGATGAGTCTAATTAGGACTAGATCTGCTTGCAGACCCACCCCCTCACTGCCCCTACTACATTTTGCAGTAGGTTACTGCTTCCAGAGGTGTGTTTAATACTTCTCCAGGTGGTCTTGTGTGCCCAGGGGGGGAAAATAATGTGTTTTTTCTACTGCTGCTTGAGCTTTTTTTTTCAGGAGTAGCCCTAGCCTGGCTCAGAGTCTTCCCTGGCCCATCCACCCTGATGTAAACCCAAGTTATTTTGAATAAGAAAGCTCTCACAGTAGGTGTCTTGGCCATGAAAATCAGCCTGGATGCATGATCTAGCGGAAGAGTTTTCTTTTGGCTTGTGATACTATTGTGAATCAAAAGCAGTTTTAAAATTGCCAGCAACTTTTTTTTTTTTATGGATTAAAATAGCATTTTTCATAGAAAATCGAACTCCTCTGTTGCTGCTTTAAAATTCTACAGATCTCTTTCTTCTGGAGTTTTCCGTGCACGTTTCTGTTCTCACAGTCATGTGGACTGTGCTTTATTTTGCTGCTTTTCAGACTTTACCACTTGTTGAACCACATTTTTGTTCATAATGTAAGAAGACAAAATAACGCGAGGCAACCTGTTATTTTCTTATGTTTAATAATTTCTATTCTGGTATTCCTTCTGTAACAATACCTTCTGTTCCATGCGATTTAATGGATGTTTTCTTGCATGCTCCAGAAAATACGGAGTTCTGAAACAAACACAATGTGTTGCAGAAGGCAGGACGTCCCGATAAACACCCAAGTCAGCACAAAAGTCAGAGCTTTACACGGTCTGCGGTTTGTAAACGTAGAGGGCATAAAATATCCCCTGCAACTAGATAAAACTGGGGAGAAGGAGCCCTTGAATTACTGGAGGCCACCGTTAGCTGTTGTATTCTCCATAGACCCCTCCTTACGGTGCTTAGGAACCAGTAATTTATTTAGTTGCTTTAAATTGTCTGAATTTATGCAGTTATATGCAATGGTATTTCTGGGCTTCGGTGTAATGCAGTAAAACTTGAACATTTTATCTGATTGCTGCCATAGACTCATAAAGTTAAGGTTGGAAGAGACCTGGAGATCATCTAGTCCAAGTGCCTGCTCAAAGCAGGGTCAGCTTGAGCAGGTTACTCTGGACAGCGTCCACTTGGGTTTTGAGTATCTCCAAGGATGGAAACATCCTTAGAGATGGACAGAAGATGACAACTTTTTGGAGTTTTTTGTTGGGTCTTGGAGGAAAGTAGGAGGCAAGCTGCAAACTTGACATTAGCGTGGAGTAGGGGTCTCAGCTGACCTCAGGTTGTGTTCCTGAGCACAAATATTCATCCTCAAAGTTCATTTTCTGGTTAAATTGGGACAAAATTTTATAGGACAAGTGAAAAGCACTTGCAAACTCAAGGGTCTGTCTGCTGAGACTCACAGCTCTGCTTCCAGCAGTGGAGATGTTGGAATTTCTTCCCCCAGCACATGCACATACACTCTGTATTTTTTAATACCTTTATTATGGAAAATACCAGTTCACTTAATTATATAATGGTCATCACCAGACCACCCCCAGGCTGGGAGCCATGTGCTGCAGTCAAGGCAGGGCCTGTCATTTCAGTCTCTGTAAGAAGCCAAGTAAATCCAGACTGGTATTTACAGATGTTATGAAATGATAATCTACTGTGGCATTAGCCTTGCCTTCGTGCCTTCGTTAACAACAGTTTGGGACCGAGGCAGATTCTGTGTTGATGGATTTAATAAAAAAGTGTCTTTGGGAGGGGGACAGCCCCTAGCAGGACATCTGTCCACGTTGATGTCTCAAAATTACACTTGTCTAAATATTTCACTCTATTTTCAGCTGACCACATCGCTGCGGTCTGAAATTGGGCCTGGGTTTATCAGCTTGAGCACCTTATCTTTTTTTTTTTTTAAAAAAAAAAAAGCAGAAAGATTGTTCTTCCCTCCCAAAAGCTGTGTGTTGTATTTACCTTTGCATTCAGCAGTATAGCTGCTGATAAAATAATTGCAATTATTATGTTAAAAACACAAGGTAAGCCTGAACTTCGGGGAGGTAGTGAGTCAAACAGGGACGCTTTCTGTCGTGCTTTTCCTTTCCACCCTCCTCCTTCGCAACGTCCCTACCAGAATAGTAACCCCAGTGTCTGAAGCAGGAAGGAAGGAGTGAGTATCTTGCAACTATATTGTCCTCTGCACAAACTGTCTTTGTGCAGGGAAGAGGAAACCACGTTTCCTTCGCCGCCTTCCCTCGGTGGGAATCGGATTATTTATATTAAAGTAGGAAAAATGCCCGTAGTTCTGCGGTTGGTACTTGGGACTCTTTCCCTGTTCAACTTGCTGCTTTGGCCCGCTCGAATGCGTGATGCTAAATCATACAAAGCCATAAAAAAGGCTGTTAAAAATTGAGCGGGGCAGGTAATGACACAGATGATATACCCTGAGACAAACTGCTGCGGAGGGATAAAGATAACAATGGTTGAGCCACGTTTGCGAGAGAAGGAATTCCTCTTGGGTCAGGATATTTTTATCCTTTTTTTTAAAGGCTGAGTTTAATATTTACCAACACAGGGAATTCTCCTGAAGGCTGGGCTATGGAAAAAGAGGGGAGTGGAAACCGGCGTGCGTGCGAGGAGGAGGAGAAGTGAGGATGCTGGCTTCTGGGGGTGTTTAGCCTGGAGAAGAGGAGGCTCAGAGGTGACCTTAGTGCAGTCTACAACTACCTGAAGGGAGGTTGTAGCGCAGTGGGAGTCGGCCTCTTCTCCCAGGCAACCAGCGCTAGGACAAGAGGACGCAGCCTCAAGCTTCGCCAGGGGAGGGTCAGGTTGGACATTAGGAAGCATTTCTTCTCAGCAAGGGTCATTAGCCATTGGCAGGGGCTGCCCAGGGAGGTGGTGGAGTCACCATCTCTGGAGGGGTTTAAGAAAAGCCTGGCCATGGCACTTAGTGCCCTGGTCTAGTTGGCATGGTGGTGTCAGGGCAATGGCTGGACTCGATGAGCCCAGAGGTCTCTTCCAACCTGGTTGATTCTGTAAGTCTGTGATTCAGGCTCTTCTCTGCTGTCTTCTCATCTGCAATTTGGTGACTCCCTAAAATCCACCCCACCTTTATAAAATGAGACACCCAGAGCTAACCGCCTGTCTGGCATTTTGAGGAAATTTTTAAAAACCCTTCGTATCTAAATTAATTCACTAAACAGTCACAGTTCCTGGTTACTCTTTGCCTCCATCCAAATCCAAACCTTGAACAACCTCCCTGGCAAATCCGACGGGCAAAGACTTTGTACTGGTGTCACCAGCTGGTCCCGTCCCAGCCCCTTGGCGGCCCCTTCATCAGGAGCAGCGTGTTTGCACTGTAATTGTGTTAAATTCTTCCTTAAAGTGGAAACCTTTAATCTGCATAACCTGTTCAGTGTCGCAGAAGAGCTCTGGTACTTGCATCATTGATTTTAATAGGGCTTTGAATATTCCAAGTAATATATACTAATAGATGCAGAAAACCAGAGTGTTTTCAAGTTACTGATGCCTCTTCCAGGGTAGCAGCTTACGGAGAGGCAGCAGAGTAGAACTGCCGTGTACTTTTATTTTACAGAGCTGCTGTGATGAGAACAAGCTGATTTCAGTGCTGCTGGATAATTTGCAAATGAGCTGCTTCAAAAACTTGAAATTCTTGATGCGATGTAGACCCAAAAACTGCATATATGAACACGTAGCTGTGAGCGAGGACTTACATTTAATCTGATAGCGTGTTTGATGGTGCGCAGTTGAAGTGTAATTGTAAATAATGAAGCCAAACTATGAGCATTTAGAAGGAAATTGTCCTTATTTGTTGGTTTAATAGTTGTTGTGCTGTTTTTAAAGCTGGGATAGTTCACAGGAGCAGTGTGAGAATATGCTTTTATGCATTGTTTGAGAGGGTGCTGCGTAGAACAGCCTGAAATGAATAAGTTTAATAATTCAGGCTTTTCTGTCATTGTTTGTAATATTTGCAGATGAGCTGGTTCTGTATATGACAGACATTACAGATACTACAGATTTTTTCCTAACATACTCAAATTATTCCCATTACACAAGTCATTGCAGACAGCAGCTCCGAAGTCTGCCGTGACCCTGTTCTGCTGACTGCCGGGCACACCAGGAAAGAAAAAAAAAAGAAGATAGATTTGAATTATCTAGTGACCAAAATACTAATAAAAAGCAAGTGTGTTCAAAAGAAATCCAGGAGCTGGGTCACGTCGTGGTTGCGTTCGGACGCAGGGACTAACCCGAGGCGGTTGCAGCACAGGTTCCCAGGTATTGTAGTGACACTGGGACAGGTCCAAGGGAATGATTCTTGATGTGTCAAGCACGGGTCACTCCTGCAGGATTTCTGCGAGCTGTTTTGGCACTTATTTCTCTTTCCCCACAGGACTTTATAGCTCGGACGTGCAGCCATCGGGAGGGCTGCCGCAACGATGTAGGTGCTGTGGTTTTGTGACGCGGTTGTCACTGAGGTGGGTGTTTCTAGCTCGATAACGTAACCCCGAGCAAAACCGAGACTGGAGGGGCAGAAAGACGATGAGAAGGTCTCGTGGGGCTGTTTTGACTTCTCACGGTATTGATTTGTGAGTGCAGGTGGATTAAAAGATCTAATTCTTTGCTATGTGAACTCTTCCCACAGGTTGTTAACTCCACGGTGAGGCAGCTGAATCCTGCGCATCTCCAGAGGTGCCACCGCTGAGAGCTCAGTAACTTAGTTTAAAAATATTTTATTTTGTCCATGGCCATCAATCTAATTGTAGGTCAAAAGCAGCTTCACCTCAGTCACCTCCACTGCAGGTGCTGCAGCGCCTAGGAGGGTGGCAAGGGAGACAGCAAGAGCAGGAATATCTTCATCTCATTCATTTGATGCTACCAGTGTTTGTAAGTCAGGTGGAAAAATGAGCTTTTCGTTAGCGACGTGTCTTGTAAGCTGTAGTAGTAGGAGATTCTGGGCTGGTTTTGGGTGCTCTTAAAACTGAGGCCATTCGGAAACCAGAGCCTGAGGAGAAATAAAGGTGCTGGGTTTGTAGGAGGGGCAGTCTGAAGCACTGCTGTTGTGGCGTGCGCTTGCCTGCAGGTGAGTTTATTAGGTAGAAATGAAGATACAGGTTTTAAATTATAATCCTCTTACTTTTTAAGAGCTGAATGCTGAGAGATTTCCGCTTATTGGGTACCGCACAGTTGCAGTTGTGATTCGATTTCAGGCTGTGGGAGGGCAGAGCAAACCCAACTCAACAAATAAATGATTCAGAATTAAAAGCTGCATCCTTGCTGGCACCATCCTTCCACGCTTGGGAACCAAGGGATGGTTTATGCTGCTGCAGGGGATTTCTTCACCTGCATCTGAGGCCAAACTCCTGCCATCCAGGCCAGTGACCCAAGGGAAAACTTTCTAAGAGCAGCCTCAAGGGCTGGTGCATCAACACAGCCTGTCCCACGTTCCCTGGTGTGGTTTTCCTCGAGGAAAATAATTCAGCAGCTGGAAGGAAAACTGAGTCTGGTTGTTAAAAATAGGGATAAAAAGGAAAAACCTGTGCAGTGATCTTGCCGACGACTCTTGCAGTGCTCTCTCCTGTACGTTGCTCCAGGGCCAGCTGCGTTCTGTGTCAGGTAGCTTGTATAAATAAGAATTTATAAATGTAGGGACAGGACCCCTCGGTGTAAAGTACGCTGAGTGTTACTCTAAGTGCCTGCCTGGTGTGGCTGTAATCAATATTTAGCATTTAACTGGGGCAGTGAATGTCTTGATAAAAGACCACTGTCGTGTAGAAACACGTTTACACCCAGAGAACTGCGTGTGGTTTTGTTTGGGGGTCATTTGGGGACAGAAATGGATGTTGCAACAGTTTTCTCCTATTTCCATCCAACGCACGTTTCTGATATTTTATGTCTCAACATAAAACAGTTAAAAATCTTTTTGTAAGTCTATGTGGCGATGATTTCATTAAGCTTTTACCTGGGTACTTTCTGTTCAGGGATGTTGTGATCCGAGCACTCAAACAAGATATAAACAGCAAGGTATCATTTTTTTTTTTCACGTGCCAGAATCACGTTGCTCTCTGTTGTAACCACGCAGGAAAAACGACCTTTGGGGTTGCTCCAGGATAGCCGAGGGCTGCCTGTGGCCCCAGCATGCTTTCTATTGTTATAAAATGTTTTGCTTACGCTGTCATGTTCCTCCCAAAGAGATTAAAGCTTTGTGCTGGCATTCAGCGGCGTTTCAGCTCACCCCGGACAGGAGCACGGTCGCTGCGTTGGTGTTACTGGGAAGTAACTGGAAGTCCGAAGGTTTTCTCGCCCAAGGTCACGGCGATAGCGATGGTAATAGAGCGGCAAGCTCCTGAGTCACGG
Source organism: Nyctibius grandis (assembly GCF_013368605.1). NCBI lineage: Eukaryota > Metazoa > Chordata > Aves > Nyctibiiformes > Nyctibiidae > Nyctibius > Nyctibius grandis. Next base: position 1,398,152 of record NC_090674.1, read on the forward strand.
TCATGTGTTGGAACTACGAGACCATTTCTCCTCCTCGTATGTAACTTCAGTAAATATAGACCCAGCCGAACTTCTTCCCTAAGGCAGGAGAGGGTTCAGGAAACGGCGACAGGGCTTAACCCCTTCCCACGCCAAACCCAAGGCAGAAAGCTCAGCAAGTGACACCTTTCTGCCTGGGGATTTAAGAGTTTTGTTCCCAAAAAAAAAAAATAATATTCCCCCCGTCTGCGGGAGGCAGAGAGCTGCGTGACTCAGCTGTTTCGGAACCCGATGTGTGTACTTTGCCTGTTTATTCCCAGTACAGTCAGTACCGAGGGAGTCGTGTTACGCAGCAGGCTCAGTGTTTATTAACCAGAACTGATCTAAGAATAACTTTTGTCATTTGTTTTGTTGGTCGTGATTATTTTGTTTTATTTTATTTTTTTTTTTTTTCCTTAGCGCAGTCAGCATCCCAAGGTGGAAACAGCACAGAAAATGGATAGAAAGGGTTTTCCCCAGCAAGTTGTGGGAATACATAAACACACAGCTATTATCGCCTTCCCCCCGTGAATAGCCACATCTGAAATATAAAATCAGGAAGATGAAAGCTTTAAAGGAAGCAAATTGCTCTGCCTCAAAAATGGAGCAGCTCAGCAGCCAGCCGTTCTGTTCCAGCTCAGGGTGCTGCATTTATTTGAACTTCAGGGATTTCAATATCAGCATTTAGAAGCAAAATTTTTATAGAGAGCGATGTTTGCTTCCCTGCCTTCCCCTCCGTGGTAGTTTATTTAGGGTCCTCGCTAATCTCTTCCTTTACTCACCTCATCTTCAGCATTTCAGCCACGGTGCATAAAAGCCACATATTTCCAGCGTGACTGCATGTGATTATATGACTTTGTGTACCTATTTAGATGCTTGGCACAGAAAAAAGTCCTTTTGACAGATGAATAGATGCAACACTTTTAATCAGCTGACTTGCCTGAAAAGCTATGGAGTGCTGTGATTTATTTTGTAGGATGTTTTAATAGTTTATTTAGGCTGCTATGTGAACTTAGTACATGCAGAAATTTATAAAGCACTTTTTTTCCTCCCTTTCCCCCCCCCGCCCATTATGGTTTTAACACAAATACCGGTTAAGGCACACCTCCCTCTGGTTTGAAGCGTGCTGAGCAGCAGCATTTGATGTTGTGTAAGAGTTGTGAAATGTGTTTTCTTAGGTGAAGTTTGTTGTCTCCAGTGGGATTGGTGTTGCATTCGTTTCTCAAGGCTGCAGTTGGAACCTAGCACCCAGAGCGGTCGTCTGCCTTAGAAACAGCGCTGGCTGTCCAAAATCACCTGGGTTTGATGACAGCTTAATAGCAGAAACCCTTCAGTGGCTGCTGTTGAAGCCTTCATATGCTTTTTTATTTATTTATAACTTAATGCTATACTTATTCTGATGGGGTGTAAAGACTAAAGCAAATTTAACACTAACTGGCGTCATCTTGCGTTTGCCTCTTGGCCCTGCTGGTGTCAGGACCGACATCTGTTATCAGGGAGGTGGCTGGCTTTGGCACTGGGTTTAAGGACGCCTGCTTTGCAGTCTTTCTGCTAAAACTCAGGTTTTTAGGCTTGGTGATAGCTGCACTTCCTTGCTTTCAAATTTCCTCTCACTTGAGGGGTTAAAAGAAAACTCGGACTGTTTTGGAGGTGAGTGAGGACTTCAGGGTCAGCATGGAAGTTGTGCCGGACTTAAGCTTTGTTCTGTTGCATGCAAGTTAAGCCTGAAGAAAACATGTTTCATGAGCCTGAAGAAGGGGGACAATAGTGGATATTTTCTTCCTTTTTTTTTTGCTGAGTTACTATGGGAGCAGCAATTGAAGCCGTCTGGGGTAAGGTCTCTTCTCTTGAGATGCAGTACTGGAGGCACGAGGAGCTGGTGGTCAACTGGTCCACTTATGTGTGAGTGTTCATAATATTTCCCAACGCAGTCACCCGCTCTGTATGCTCGCTGCTGTCTGGTAGGATACGATGAGTAGCATCAAGACCCTTTGCAAGGTGCGTGGAGTGAGACAGAAAGCCGCTGATCCTTCAGGAGGAGAAGCCTTAATCTCGTGTTGGGCAGAGATCCCAGATGCAGAAAGTCAGCAGCAAGATACTACAAACAGAAGACAACTTCTGTAGGTTGTGGACAAAAAGATACCAGAGTTTCCAAGTGTCTCGTTATTCTACGCCGTGCTGCGATCGCTCACTGCTCTGGTGTCATTACTGCAGCGAGATACGGTACAGAGTGTTTATGGTACAGCATCGACACGAACAGCTCAAGCAGGATCACACTTGTCAAATAAAAGGGGAAAATATTTGACGCTACATCTGACATCTCAAAAAAGTCAGAAGACTTCTTGCAAATTAGTTGTTAAGGTGAATTAGAGGTTTTGCCAGTGGTAAGAAGGGAGGGAAGCGTTGGCTGGAGAGGATTAGACCAAATGAGCTCCTGGAGAGGAGGGGCAGCGGAAAACCTGCCCTGCTCACCTGCCAGAGGTTGCTGCTTCCATAGCAGGAGCCAATTAAAGCATTTAATTGCTCTTGAACCAGAGTCTTGGCTGCTGTATTGATATAAACTACTGCAGAACAACGTTCTTCAACTAAATATTCTTCCAAGTGTGCTTTGGCATCCTAAATCACAGCAAAGATTTAATGATATACTTGGAGGCATACATTTTTTTATCATCCCTTTGACCCAAAAAGCAACGTGAAAATCAGGTAGAAAATAACAGAACGTCTTGCCTACGTAGCTTGTGTAGTGGGAACTCTGTCCGTAAGTGTCTGTGTATTCGTGTTTATGATCGTGTTTAAGATCTTTAATGATCAGTTTGAGTGTGGTCCCAAAGTAGGAACAGGAGGTTTTGCAGCAGTAGGTGTTTGGGATGGGACTATTTTTGGGCTCTGCTCAGTCCTCTCATCCCTTCTGCCACGTTTTGGGTGGTTGTGTTGTTTTGTTTTTCTGAAAATTCCTTGAGCAGACTCTTTCTAAACTATATTTTCATTTACTTTGTATTGCATCTTGATCAGTAGGAGATTAAGCAGGGATTTTATGTCTAAGGATGAAAAAGAAGAAAAAAAGAATAACAGAGATACCCCAGCTGTCTCCTAGACGCTCTGCAAGGTACAGGACGCTGGTCAGCGTGTGCTGGGGCACGCGGTGGTAGATCTCCTTCAGCGATCAGATGTACTAGGTGCTCTTCCAAAATAAGACATGTTCTTGCTCCAAAACCATCCTACGTTTGCTCATATTGAAAGGTCTGAAGAGGCTGAGCTGGGGGTAAGGTCCATGACTGCTGTAGGACTCAGCCTGGGAGGTAAGAAGCATATATATGCTTTACCCAACGGCATACTATTACACCCACTTCATTTTGTAAGAAAAACTCTCTTAAATGGCTTTCTTTTCCTTCAAAGCGTACATCCTTCGTCTCATAAGGACTGGTTGACTCTCCCTTGAAAGCCAGAATATGCCTGATTATACTTGGCGTAGTTTGCTGGGAGTTTTGCAGGCTTCAGGACTGAGTTTCTTTCTAGAAACAGCACGTTTTGCCTTGTTTCTGCGCCGCTCCGCGAGCTCTTTGCCTAAAACAGAGCTTCGGGCTTTGTGCTGGATCACCTCTCTTGATAGCTAAAGTTTTAAAAGTTTCTGTTTTCTTTCTTTAATACAAACAGATTTGGCCTACCAACCATAACTTAGTTTTCTTGTTTAAAAACTTAATTATTCAAATCAAATATAGCACAGTTCAAATCAAAGATACCTTGAAATATGCCTGAGGGCTGGTGCAGTGAAACCTGTTCTCTCAATACCACGTTACGGACTGAAACAGTTCCCTTTCTTCCTTAGACCTGCTCTTGAATTTTAATTGACATTCAAAGATGAGAAGGGATTCTTCAGTGTGAATATATCGTAATTTTGTGTACACAGAGGAAATGCAATGTTTTTAAGTATATCTTCTCCTATAATCTATAAAGTGAGACTGAAGACCTTCTCCCAGAGGAGACACAAAACCTGATGAGCTCCTTTATTCATCAAGTCAATCCGATGGTACGTAGCCAGGAGGTTGGTAGGGACTGTGGTGCCCGTTAGTCATGCCGATAACCAGAGCTGGCACCACGAGGGACAGACAGTGAAGGGCGAAGAGTTGGAGAAGTGGCTTGTGATGGAGTCGTGCACGAGCTGCAGGGCAGCACGTAGGCTTTGGGCTGATTCCTCTTGAAAGCAAAGGCTGTTGCAGGCTAGTGGCTGGTTTTTATGCCATTACAATAATAAACTATTAAAAAAAAATCCAGTAAGTTATAATATTTTTGTTCAAACAAGGAAAAAGGTGCTCGGAAAAGTTATTTCTAAATGTCTCATTAAAACGTGTAATCGACATAACTCTACAGCTCCAGTTTATTGTTACTTTGGGCAAATAACATGGGGGAGAGCATCTGGTGGTATAAATTGTTATAGCCCACTGAAACCAGTGGAACTATGAAAAATTCACACAACCCAAGGTCTGCCTGACATCTGTAACGATTCTGAGCCGTTCCATTGTGTTGCAAACGCTTTGAAGCAGCAGTGGTTTGTATTAAATGCATTCGAGCTTGTTTCTTGTCGCTTGTCTTATTTTGGGGGATTTATTGGCAATACCGACAGTTCCAGCTTTCCTTGGAAACGGGTCGAGAGGCGGCTTTTGGAAAGTACGTGGGTGGGGGGTCAGACGACACAGGGTTTCGGTGACACGGCGTTGCGTTGACGTGCCTCTTCGCTACGTTTTCCGCTGCGGCGCTTGGGGAGTTTAGGGTGGTGTTGGTGAATTGGTTGGGTCCTTGACGCAGAAGGTTTTCTCCATCGCGTATCTCAATGTTAACCAGCAATCCATCCGATAACGTGTTCAGTTCCTATCTTTGGGAATGAATCCTTTGATACACTCATTTTTTATTGACTTTTCTTGTTCCCTGGCAGGCTCCTTACCCCTCAGGACAGAATGCAGCTCCAACCACGTTGGTGTACCCTCAAGCCCCTCAAACAATGAACACCCAGCCTCAGACCCGCTCGCCGGTAAGGGAGCCCGTGTTTGCGTTATCTTCTGTTCTTTCTTCCTCGTTTGTGTGTTTCTCTGTGTGTGTATGTGTGTGTCTATAGCACTTGGCCAGTTCTCTGGAAAGCCGGTTTTACTGAACTGGAAGCACGTTCCAAATGGCAAATCTTGATGGAAATTTTCACACACTGTCCTGGTAGGCTGATTTTCCTTTTAAAGTGACTTATCAGAATAGAAACAATGGAGGGATTCTCATCTACGTTCAAATAACACCATTTATTTTTAGCATAGTTACTTTCAGGTTCACTTCATTTTAGAGTTTAGATTCATTACCAGAATCTTTCTCTTTTCTTCATTTTTTTTTTTTGTTTGCTTGTCTTTAAGGAAGTACTTGGTTAAGTGATAGACCAAAGATCAGTAAACGAAAGCGATTCTCTGCAGCAGCACTCAGTCTCCAGTGGTCTCTGGGCATTACTTCCGAACCAGTGCCACTGGATCAGTTCTAACCACTCACTGCCTGGCACCCTGTAGGTGCTCACACACTTAATGTAGAGCTTCTGTGTACCCAGATCTTTTTGTGGTAAGCCCCTTTTTCATCCCACTTCGATTTGGTTGTCCTCCGTAATCACTTTTTTTTTGCTGTGTACTGTAATACTGCTCTGCTATTGTAGGACTTTGGTTCCCCAAACCAGGCTCTTTTTTTGGGGGAATCTCTGCTCGTAGCGCAGTTCCACACGATGAGACCCTAGGAGGGGTGGAACATCTCCCTTATGAGGAGAGGCTGAGGGAGCTGGGTCTCTTTAGCTTGGAGAAGAGGAGACTGAGGGGTGACCTCATTAATGTTTATAAACATTTAAATAGCAAGTGTCATGAGGATGGAGCCAGGCTCTTCTCAGTGACATCCATTGACAGGACAAGGGGCAACGGGTGCAAGCTGGAACACAGGAGGTTTTGCATAAATATGAGGAAAAACTTCTTTACGGTGAGGGTGACTGAACACTGGCACAGGCTGCCCAGAGAGATTGTGGAGTCTCCTTCTCTGGAGACATTCAAAACCCGCCTGGACGCGTTCCTGTGTGACATGATCTAAGTAATCCTGCTCCTGCAGGGGGATTGGACTGGATGATCTTTCAAGGTCCCTTCCAATCCCTGACATTCTGTGATTCTGTGAGGGCATGAGGTGCTTAGCCCAGCTTCTGGAGGTCACCATAGCTTACCATCACGATGTGCCAAGCCTCAGTTAGCCAAGGGAGCAGCAGTCCCTGCGCCTCTTGCGGATCCACATCTGCGTCGTAACGCTTTCAGGTTACCTAGAGACCCACCGCGCCGTTCCCAGCGCTCTTCTCTTTTAGAGTAAGACGGACGCTGCCGAAGCGTGGCAACTGAAAGCCTCGAGACAGACATCTTCTGTTTGTCCACATAACAGGTAGAGAGAGAAATACATGTACAGGGCAAGCTTTGCCCCCGTGTGCAGCCGCACCGATGCGCTTGCCCCGCTTCTGGAGGTTTCACCTCCAGGGGCTTCGCAGGAGGGTTAGTTCTGAGGCCTCTGTGGTGATGAACGAGCCAATTAACGCCAGTTTTGATGAAGTTTCTGTGATGTGGACAGCTGCGAATTTGTAAGCGGACCCTCTCCCACCTCCTTAGTCCCCCGTTCTGATCAGTAACGTGGGATACTGATGGTAAAACCCCCCCTCTTTTCTCAGTAAGTATGATCATCTTTATCTTTAATTGTTGAAAAGCGCAAATAAGTTTCTATGGTTAGAACTGGAGCAAAAACCTGACTGAAGAGCTGCATCTCTAAACCAGTTTTTTTGACAGCCCAGCAGAACAGTGCCAATACATTGCACAGACAACTGGAAGAGGAGGAAGGTTTTGGAACAGAGTCCGGTTTACAGGTCCCTGGCTGGAAGAGGCTGGATAAAATACTGCATTGTAAGCAATATAACAAACTGTACTCCTTCTTGCAGGCAATTGTGCCCATGGCACTGTTTTTATTTCTTCCTTTCTTTCTTTATTATTATTATTTATTTATTTTTTTACCACATCTTTTTTTTGTTGGCTGATCTACAGAAATGCACTGATTTTGCTTCTTTGCTAAAAGCATGAGCTACCGTGGCAGTTTCTGCCAGGTTAAGGAGACAACGCAAGGTCCAAAGTTGATTTGCAGTTGGGAGGGTCTGACCTGGTGTAGGACAGAGACCAGCGTGACTTTGGGCCTGCTGCTCGACACGTAACGTCTGCAGGAAATTTATCAAATTGTAGGGTTTTGGCCCCGTTATTGAGGAGGTATCAAGGAAGAATTTGTCTGCCGTTGTCAGCCATTTTCATATATTTTTTTTTTAAACTCTCCTGTGTGCAGTTTTCACCATCCGCTCTGCTAGTGACCATTTCCACCCCCATTACTAAAAGCCGCACCCATAACATCTCATTCCACCTCCCCACCCCAAAACAAATGCAAGACTAGCCCCGTCCTGACCTACTCTTGCATTTTGTTCTGGGCTTGATTGAATTTTTTTTTAATTATTATTTTTAGATTTAGTTTTTAACTGTCTTTTTTTGGTGGTGAGGGGAGGGTGAAGAGGGGACGAGGAAGGTGGCAGGATGTCTTTGCCATCCCGAGGCTTCCGTAGCGCAGTCCCGTCCGTCCCGCGGCCGGTGCGGCTGCTGTGGGTAGGCAGGCTGTTGATCCCAACCCCGCTTCCTCGAGCAGCCGGAGCTTCCTCCATCCTGTTTCTGCATCCAAGAGCCATTGGCAGTTGCACAGTTCAGGCTTTTCTGTCCCTTCCAGGACAGTGGCCTTTGCAATCCAACTGGCGTCATGTTTTCTCCCCGTTAGCATCGTAGCATCACTCCGATAGCGAGAATTTCGAAGGGCAGCTCCAGCTGGGGGAAGGAAAACAAAATCCAAGTCATTCAGCACTGCTGAAAATGACCCATTAGCTCTTGCTGATGCCAGCCCCGATCACCAGGTGATTTTAACACAAACTGTCCAGTTCTAGGAGGTCTGCCAAAAAAAACCCCCTGTGATCGGAGAGGGTGTTTGAGCGGTCCAGAACTGGCTTGAGGTGTGTCAGGTCAACATCAGCACACAGAGAACATGCCCTGCTATCCCCAAAGCAGGGAGTAGGACCGTAAAGGGTGGCAGAGATGTTGGACCCAGGTTTCATAAAGAAGTTTTCCTTTTTATCTACTACCTTCATCGGACAGAGGAAAAAAACAACCAAAGTGTCTATTTTAATCTGAGCCAGCAGTGACTACAGTTTGTTCTGTTGCTTACAGCTACTAATAGGAGTAAATCCTGTCAACCTGAATTATTTAAAAAAATAAATTAAAAAAATCAATAGCCAATGGTGACCAGTGCAAAATAGATCAGGATATTTTTCACTAACTCTGAGTTTTTATTTTATTTCTTTTTTTTTTTTTTCTTGTAACGCATATTACTTTTCACCATGGAATATACTTTAGCTCCTTAAGATGTAAGCTTCCAGCTCTTCTTTTAAACACAGTGAGGATGAGTCTTTTCTGTGGAACAGTGATAAGAGAGGTACTTTGGCCCTGAAATAAAGCTGCACAAGGTTTTTGCACCCTGTCATTCTCTTTTTGATTCATTTTTTTCATTGGTGTATAACACAGAGTGTGTAGCCCCACCGGAAAGGCTCATGTCAGCCCTTCCAGGGTAAACTTTATTCCCTTTTCTCTACCACAAGATGTTGGAACTGTTTTTGAGGAGTTCTTCCTTTAGGAAAATAAGGACTTGAAGCACATTCACCTCCGGAGACTCGTCCAGGTGCCCATTTCTCCTTGCTGGAGGACCCGTCAACAGAGCCACCGTCCTCTTCACACCCTGAGCCTTGGGAGGATGCTGAGACTCTCTGAGTGCTCCTGTCCTGCCGTTGCTCCTGAAACGGAAATTTTAGCTCATTAGTCTTTCACACTTTGCTTTTTTTTTTTCTTTAATGTAAGGCTTAAAGATAGCTTTCAAGGGTGGGAAAACTCTTTGGTGAATCAGTGCGGGTCATTCTTTATAAACTCTTGTACTAGACATAGTCTGCGTGTGCGTATTGTCTTGTTTCTGAGGGTTTTTAGGACTTCTCATCCAAGTGTCACGATGAGGTGAAGGTAGAAGGAATATATAAACACTGGGATTAGTAGACTGCTTCTTGGAGATCTTAAATATAGGCGATTAAATTGTTTATAAAGGAGAAAATCAGCTGGACCAGCGAATATTTATACTTTGCTTCTCATGTTTGATGGCATTAAAATAGCTGGGAGGTAGGGCTGTAAGTAAACCCCAGTCCACTTTTTCTGCTGAAAAAAAAAGTCTTATTAAGAAAATCAATAATTAGTAGCCAGTTTTAATCACTCTTTTCAGGCAGAAAGTAACCTGTACTGAGTCCCTGTAGTATGGCTTAGCAGAGGTGGGTTGTACCGTGTGCTTCGCACGTGCGTTAGGTTACTAAAGCCATCACAACTAGCAACAGGTAGAAGCATGTGGTGAGTAAAAAGCCACCATGGGATCTAGTTTCATTTGCTCCGTTTAATTATTGGAGCTATTATCAATAGATTTATCTGCTCTCATCGTGGAGCTCTGCTGATTACACTGAGAATTAAGGGTTTAAATACCTAACTCGGCTTCTGGAAGAGGATACCTTGTCATCTTTATTTCTCTTTTCCATTTCTTGCATTCATTTTTATTTCTATTTTAACAATCAGTTACTTCTTGGAAAATGCTTTTAATGTTTACTGTTAAATTCTGATGACTTTCCTCCGTGTGTAACCCAAGTGGGTGGGAAGGGATTTAGTAACCTGAGCTCAGGGCTGGGAACCAGGACCTCCTGTACTCCATCCAAGCTCTGCTCCTGCTGCCTTCAGCTCCCCGGAGGACATCACGGGTTAACCCGTCTCCTTCGCTTTCAGATGGGGGTGACGAGTCCCACTCATTAAGGAGGGTGATATTGTGATTGTTACGGGGGAAAAAAAAGCTGGAAATGAAATTGCCCTGTGTGTACGTGCAAAGAGTTGCTGCTGTTTGCCTTGCAGGGCAGTCCCGCGGCCCCCTCGCTGGCAGGGCACGAGCTGTGCCTGCCTGGCTCTTAACTGCTCTCCAGCCACGAGTCTCCATCCTCCGCTCCCACCAAATATTTGGAACAGCTCTGAATCCAGCTGCTTTAATCATTTACCTCCACCTGAAACAGTTTAAAATCTTCACCGCTGCTTGTTTTAAGTTGTTTTTTGGGTTTTATTTGGTTTGGTTTTTTTTTCCCCAGGCAGGATACAGAATACCTGCATTCATACACCGAGTGCCTTTAAAATATCTAGAAGCTTTGGCTGTTTATCTCGCAGCTCTCGAGCAGCACCCTTCCCCTCCGTAGCGATGTTCACTCGTTATATCTCAGTACCTGTCTGTCACTGTCCTGCAGCAAAGCTTTTGACTGTTTTGTGGTTTGGTGTTTTTGTTTTTTTGATTTTTGTTTTTTTTCTTGTGGGTTTATTTTGCATAGAGTGTGACATTTTGGTTTCGTTGTGGTGTTTCTGACTCTTTGTGCCTTTCCTTTTGTGTTTGTTTCTCCCGCCTTTCCTCAGTTTGCAGCGGGGCCTCGACCTGCCCATCACCAGGTACAGTACCCTGCCCCTTCATTATCATCCTAAACTAATTGGCTGGGGGAGGCGGGTGGTTGGAGGTGATTCACCCACTAACTCGGAATGAAGGCTTGCTTCGGAAACCAGCCCCCGTTAGTAGATACCAGCACACGCATAACCCCGCTAACAAGCTGCCTGCAACGCAGAGTAACGCTTTTAATTATCAACTGGTGTCACTGCACTCGTTAACCACCCCACTTAACGCCGTTTCTGTAGGAAAGGAGAACCTGTAGAGATCATTGCCAGGTATTTGTGGGATTTACTTGCCTTTTCACGTCGCTAGAAACTTTGTCGAATATTTCCCGACCTACTCGGTGGATTAAGCTGCCTGAGCTGAAGATGTCGATGAGAACCAGGCGTTCGCATCCCGGAGAAAATCCTACTTTTCAAACTCAGAACAAGGCAAATGACTTTCCAATTCATGCATTTCTTGTGTGATACGCCTGGTTATCCGTTATCATTACATGGCTTAATGTTGTTTTTACTCATCCGACGAAAGCCCAGCATTTAGGAATCTTTGTGGCATTCCTGTTGCATGACTTGGACTTCATAAGGAACCACTTAATTAAGAAGAATGGAAATCAGGAATAGCTCTGGCTCATGAAACTCATTGGCAGCACTTATTAAGGTGGCAGAAATACCCAGAGGACCTCTTCAGCATCAGGACAGATGCACAGGTCCCTTCTGTCCTAGTCAAGGTGTCCGAAGTTGTCTTTTCTATCAACTCCTACATTCATCTTTGCCAAAACCCTTTTCCCCTGGGGCCTGATTTTGCTGCTTCTTGTAGCTGTTCAAGGGACAGAGGTGGCACTGATGGGTGGAAAAGAGGAGGAGAGGCACGACAAGTGCATGTTCCGTTGTTCCCGTGTCACTCTTCACTGGGCTTGGAAGGAGCAGGTTGTTTCCACCAAGTTAATAGGAAAAAAAGAAATCCCATTAACTTCAGCGATGTCGGGACAGGGGCTTAAGTCACAAAAGCTTTGTTCCAGGAGAATCTCACTTTGCTCCTGCTAGTCTGAGCAGTTTAATAGTATAGAGATGAGCACCTTTGGGAAAGTGCTGTCTCGGGAGAGCAGGTAAGTGCGTTAAGTGGACACAGACACCCCAAAAAGCTGATAATCTTTGTTCCTTCCACCTCAGAGAGCAGCATGGAGGCAGGCATCCTTCCAGAGCAGGACAAAAAAAAAAAGGGCTTAAAAAGTAGAATGAGGCATTTGCACTTGTTTGCTCGCAGCCAGATGTCATGTGAGAGAGAGAGAAGTTGTTTTTGTGCGTGGCGAGGGGTTGCATTGACAGGCGGGGGCGGGAGGGGGGATGTTTGCAGGATGACTGGGCAGCCGAGGGAACACAGGAATTAGGATCTTGTTTAGATACTTTTGTTCTTGACCTTCAACTTCAGGTCTGTGTTTATATTGCACCATACCGAAAATGCATCGCTGTTCAGCAACTCATTAGTTCTTCCCTAGGTCGTTACTAAGGCAAATTATCTATTCAGTGTGAGCCATTTAATAGTCTCATAAAAATCACTGAGCTCGCTGCGAGCAGATTTTGGAGCGCGAGTCTCGAGGTAGCGCAGCCTTGGAGGAAACGATTTCAGCGTTTGGTGGCGTTACTGGTGTGACTCTCCCACCAATCTGTCGTATCTGGATTTAAAACTTTGGTTTGAACCCAGTTATGACCCTGCCTGCAGGTTAAAACTTGTAATTTCCAAGTGTTTTCCCCATTTTATCACTCCATATTTAACTGCGTTGCAGTTAGATCTTTGACGCTGTTACATTTAAAGTCTGCTTATAATTATCGGAGAGAAGCTGTCACCGTTAGAAAACCATTTCAGGCTTTATTCCCAGTTAGATCTGTCATGCGCTGGAGCAGGACAGGCACAGAGAAACCTGGGCTACAGATGAGCTGTTTGTTTCTTTTAATCCAAAAGTCTCTGCCCGTGGTGTGGATTGGGGATGGAGAGAGGGATTTTTGCACCGATTCATGCAGAAGGGTCATGGCTGTTGAAGCAAATTCATCCCAAACCCCAACTTAGAGGATTCTTGAGACCGACGTAAATTATTATTCTCACGTGGTAAAGATTTAACACGCTGGGATGGTTCAGTTGTGTAGCACGAGCAGCAGGCTTTGAGATTCTGTAACCTAAAACGTACTAAATAAGTAAATCAGCATTAGTGCTGTTAATATCTGTTGTAACAACATAACGGGGTCTTCTAAGAAAGCAGCAGCAAGATGTTTGCAGCAATTCCTGTGTCAACCCCACTGTGATTTTATTAACATATGCCTCGTATTGATTCTGTGTCTTTTTCAGTCAAACGATGGATTATTCTGTAATGTTATTTCCTGTAATTATTAGATCTTTAAAGTACTCAAATTAGCATGATTTAAGCACCTGAAGTTGATTGGCAGCTTTCTAAGCAATTTCTTTCCTGACGGGAATGTCTGCCCTGGTAGCTCTGAGCCAGTTGATGGTATAGAAAGTGTAATCAAAGTCTGTATGAGAGAAAATATTAGGATGAGGTTTAGGATGAGATTTGGGATGAGATTTAAGATGAGGTTTAGGATGCTATACCGAGCAAATAGTGGCTGAAGTCAACTGAAAATAGCTGCAGTGGTTCTGATTGGAAGTTCAACGTGTAGCAGTAGTCCTTGATTGTGGTAACACCTAAGAAACCGCTTAAAAGTCTCATAGGAGGAAGAAAAAGGGCCCTCCAGCGTGTTTTGTGGCAGGATTTTAAAATCTACTGTCAGCTTGTGTTGGTCTCGAAATGCTGGAGCAGACTTAGCTCCTGCCCTGCTTGGGTGGGCTGCTCCGGTTCCCACTTTGCGCACGGAGCATCCTTTTTTTTCTCTTTCTAAGGGATGCTCTTGAGTCGCTTTTGTTGCCTCTGATCCTCATAAAGCACCATTGAAAATAGCAGTTTTCTTCTCATCTGAAGTCCAAAATGTTGAATAACCTTTAATTTAAGAAGGGACTTCAGGGCCGTATGGGTTATTTTAAAATGGATGCTCAGAAGAGGCCGGTGTAATTAAAAACAGAAATAAGAACAAGTATAAACTGAACTGTCATCGTTCCCTTTCTGACTTATAATTGTATTTGAGATGACTTTACTGGTTATGGCAGACTAATTTGGTTTGAGGTTGCTGGTGGAGTTTGTTCCAGTTTTAGCTTGGGGTTACTCGAGTTCTTTCGGGTATAACTTATACAACAGAAAGCTGGGTTTGGCCGTGTGCTGTTGTTGTGATTTGGAGAGGTCGGGAATTTACTCCCTGAGCTGACTCAGGACTAACCTATTTTGTAGCTTTTTGGAGTATCTCGAGTTAGAAAGTGATCGGAAACAGCTGCCATAATCGTTTCATAGAATCACAGACTGGTTTGGGTTGGAAGGGACCTTAAAGCCCATCCAGTTCCAACCCCCCTGCCACGGGCAGGGACACCTTCCACCAGACCAGGTTGCTCCAAGCCCCGTTTCTCAGTCTTTATCCACAAGTGTGGAAAGGAGCTACCGATTTTAAATCCCATGGTTAACACAAAAAAGGTTTTTTCCCCTTGTTTTATCTTTTAGTAAATAATAAAACTGGGAAAGTCTGAGGCAGGGGGGAAAAACAAGTCTTGTGTTGTGCCCCAAGGGCTGCTACCAGGTTGCTGGTGGCCACGGGGGAAGCAAGATGTGGACCTGGGGACTTCCTGCTGCAGCACCTGCTTCTGGCACCAGATCTTTACGTCTCAAGGCTGCAGCTCCTCAGCCAACCCCAGTGCCTGTGTTGAAGTCTGAAAGATCAAATACAATGTGCCAGCTTTCATCTGCAAGCCGACGTGGTTCCTGCTGCGTTGCCTGGGCAGCCACCTCCTCCTCGCTCTTCCAGGTCAGGGTCAGGTTATCCCACCAGCCTTCTGGCTTGGACCAAAAAGACTAAAAATTACTAACTGAGCTGTCTCAGGGTATGAGAAGCTTAATTGAAGCTGAGAGCTTGGGTGTGTGATTTGATTTGGTAGCGTTGATGATGGCTCGTTGAACTTCCCTTTTGCTTCCTTTCTCAGCAACCTTCTGCAGGGCTTGGTGGACCCATCGCCACTGCCAGCCTTGATCGGACCTAGAGAAAAACAGATGGGTGCCTATGCATGTGTGTTAGATGGGCTAAGCTTAGCATGGATTGATCTTCAGTCCTCTTACAACAATTTTATTTTTCAGTGAAGCTTTTAGAGTAGGGATGGAGTGTTCCACAGACGCTTCCCTGGAAGTGATGGCTTAGAAATACAGCGTAAATAGAAAATCCATTAAAATGTAGTGGTGGTTTATCAGAAGGAGGTTGGTGCTCTCTTTGATCATTGATTTTTTTCTAGATGACAGCAGCTTATCCGTCCGGCCTTCAACAGGCTTTTGACACGGGGTCGTGTGGGGAGAAAATTATGCAGGAGGAGATGATGGTTAATAAAAGGTTATCAGGACGTGTATGTGTAAGGAGGGACTAAGAAGTAAATGGCAGGGTAGTACTGAGGCATAGGCAGGAGGTTACTAGTGGATTTCCTTAATATTAGCGTTAATTACTCTGGCACAATCATCAGGTATGTGTCTGCAGCAAACTTAATGAGTACAAAGCTAGAAAATAGGGTTAGCACAGGGATGCTGTGCAAGGAGGACCGGCATGATGGAAATAAGGCGTAATCCAGCGTTGCGAGGTGCAAGCCCTTGTACTTCAGTGCCAAGGAGAAGGTTTTATTCTATCAAGTGGGAAGTCATCAGGTGAAACCACCTGTGCAGTGCAATTGTTAGATAAACCACACAACCCCCCCCCCCCAAGTTATTTCCAGTTGAGATAGGGTGTCATTACTGGTGTATTGGGACGTACTGGGGAAACTCTGCCTGCAGCGTGGGTGCAATTCTGCTTTTTTTTTTTTTATTTTCCAGCAAGACTTCCCTGAGCAGGTAGATGAAAGGCTGCTGAGATGGTGAGAGCTTATACAATGAGCAGGCGAAAAAGAGTTGAGCTTGAGGCAGCCAATAAAAGCAACATCGGAGAGGGGTTTAGTCGTGCTCTTCTGTAAGTGTCTCGGGGGAGCGACACTCAGAAGGAAAAAGTTAAAGACCATATTGCCCAGTAGTCCTGACTCCAAGACGATCCAAGAAATCCCTCCCTAACAGCAGCGGACAGATAAGAGATGGGACCATGACTTGAGGACCACACCTCAGGTCCTCATTGGTTGCTGAGCGACTGTGTAGCATGTTTCACGCTAATTTGACCGTCGTTAGACATAGCAGGACTTAATTTTTGAAGGAAGAAGTCAAGGAAGGGTTGGTGTAACGCAGGGTTTCTATCAGAAGCCTTGTTGTGGCCCAGGCTACCTTCAGTCTGGTCCTGAGTAGGTCCTGAGTGCGCTCCACTCCAAATCCTGCACTTATGAGAAGAAATAGAGACAAAATATTACAGATTTTAATCTCCTCGTGTTCTCCCATGGAACATCATTAGTGTTATGTGAAAACATTGGCTGTGCAGGCGTCTGTTTGACCTTCCGAGATGAATTTTTTAGCAGATCAAGTCAGAATAGTGAAACATTTCTAAGAATGATTTTGAATCTTGCTAGCTTAGCTGTGGAGGGGCAGGAGCAAGGGTAGAGGAGGGATGGAATTTGCCAGCGAGATGATATTTATTTTGAACAGTAAAACCCACGTACAGATCAGATGCACAGTGCTCTTATGACACCTGATTTCCTCTAGTGTTTTAGTTTTACTTACAGGAACTGGAGTAGCTAAAAGTAATTCAGACTTTGCCAGAGAGATCTCTGGCACTTCCAAAACTTCTCATGGTCTTGTCACTTGGAATAACGGCTCTGCTTTTCTTCTCGCTGTGTCCATCATCCTTGGAGTAATGAAATCTTCCTCCTTTTTAGTTCATCTCCGGGTTTGAGCTACCTCTGCGATGGTGTGGGCAGTGTCAAGTGTATTTGAGAGGATGGGGTTTTTAACATAGAGTTTCCTCGTCACAGGTCCTCCTTCTGCTGTCGAATAGCTTAGCACTGCCATGGTGGTGGTTAATGCGTGACGGAAGGGCAAGCCTGTGCGACACCCCACCCGTTTGGGTGCACAGAGCATGCCTTCCATCCTCCTACAGCAGGAAAGAGAACTGGCTTGTGTTTCATGAAATGGAGCTTCATCAGCGTGTCACCCCTACAGATAACATCTCGTGATCTTTTAGGCCCCAGTTGCCAGTGACAGAAACGAAAAGCTTTCCGTAACTAAGGCGTTTCTGTTGCTGTCAGTTTTTCCTCGATGTTTTCAGTGATGGTCTTAGCAGGTTTTGTAGGTGCAGCAGAAGCTTGAGGAGCAGGGTTCACGTCTGTGACTCACACCAGTGGAGGACTCATCTCTTGCAGTGAAGGCTTTTCTGTGCTGCCCGGTGGGTGTAGTTACTGTCAGTAGAGAGGCAGATCTCACCTCGCCCTCCAGCCCATTTTCACTCTGCATCAATACAGAATCGTGGTGGCTATTGACTTTTTTTTTTTGCCCCACACCCCGCTCTGGGGAGATGTCCACTGTAACCTGTTAACGGCTTAGAAATTGTCACTATTCGGTGATTTGCAGTGAAGAAAAGACTTTTGCACTTTTTGGTGTCTTTGGATACTGAAGAGTTGCAGACTCTAGTTATTCTCCCCATAAATTCAGCATATGCCCTTGGTTCATGCAACACTCGGGTAGTTCCCCCACGTCTAGACAGCCACACAGTTTTTATTAATGCGGGAGCATGGTGAAGTGTTGCTCTTCTGTGTTGTTTTTTTTTCTGCACCCTCACTGCCAAACTTTTCTCGCCAAACAGTTGCCTTCTCCTGGGTCAGGTCACACTTACAGTGCGCCGGTGACAATTCTTCATCCAGATTGACAGGGTTGGACATAAAAGCACTGCGCTCATCTTGATGGTATCTGGATTTCTGAGACAGGGAGTCATCTGTGGCTTTCCTGGAGAAATCATTTGCTCCGAGGAACAACTTGGGTGTCATAAAGGCTTCAGCAGCACCAAAATGACCATTTTAAGCTCATTGTCACAGCAAGCATAGAGGCATCACGGCTTCCTTCTGCCCTACCCCATTCTTCCCGAACGCCGAGGCGGATAAGCCCAGCTCATTCCTTCATTCATTAGTGGTTACCACTCTCTTTTCTTCTCACTGCTCATGATATAGTTACTCACAGACTATTTACATCAATGCACTTCATCAGCCAGCAGTCCTCGATGTGATGTGTGATGACCTAATTATTGTTATTATTCTTTTGCTTAACAATTAAATACATGGCATTCCTTATCCTTCCAGTCTTGGTGCAGAAGTGGAGACCAAATCCATGATTTAAGCAAGGGTTTCTGCCTTATCTACTATCTCTGTATCACTGAAAGAGACCAGAAAAGAAAAATATTTAATATTTTAGGAACAGAGTAAACAGAAAGTCTTTCTGTAGTATCATATTTCCTGCAGTTAATAATGGTTTGGGGTTTGGTTTGGTGGTGTTTCTTTTTTTTAAGCTTTTATACTTCCATATAAAACTTTTCTAGATGATTTTCTGACCCCTGCCTTGGGATTCTGGTAGAAGAGTCCTTGGTACCGGTTCAGTTGTCTTTTTCTTGCTGTTTCTGTAAGAGATCAGTCAAAACAGGATAGAAAGATGAACGGAATTGTGTGCAATTAGGGTGCATGTTATCCCCTATTCCTTCCTATTGATCTGTAAGCTGTTCCATTGGCTTTCTTTCTGTTTCCTGCTGCTTTCTTGCTTCGTTATTGAAGGGAGGATTCAGACCCATACAGGTAATTTTAACTCCTGGTTCTGCATGGCATAAGTGTCTCTATCACTTGTATCATTACTCCGTTAGTGAATGCGTTAATGTCTGATCTTACCGACTTGAGTTTCGAGATTGCAAAGACTCCAGAGCGAGGTCTTCCAGTGCCGCGAATGCTCCATCCCGTGGATGCCGATGCCTTTCCCGGCGCGTAAGGGTTGAGAACGGAGCGTGTACCAGCGGGTTGCTTGGTTTCCTGGACCTGCTCCATCTGCGGGGGGGCATCACTTCATGCGAACGTGGTAGAAGAGTTTTGGTGCCACCCTGGAAGAGGTTGCCACCTTTCCGAAAACGCAGGGCGAGACGAGTCGCCCGGCTCAATTTGTGTGAAGGATGGGCGTGAGGAGCATCTGGGCTTTGTAAAAACCTGGCTTTTTAGCTGCTCTGGAGGTATACTGGAGCAGTTGCCTTGATCTTTTATTTCCCTATATTTATCATATTTATTATATTTATATAGGTGGCATATATACATATATGGCACCTATATTTATATAGGTGGCATATTTATTAAGGTGCCTTTTTTGGCAGTCAACCCACCTTATAAAAAATATATTGGACAAAAATAATTTTTCTAATGTTCACTCTGAAAGTCGAGCTGTATAATTCAGTAGATCCAAATGAATAGTTGTTGGAGTTGAAAGTTTCTTACCTTTTTCTGCCTTGTGATACAGGAGGCTACAGCGTGTTCTTGCTATTTACACACAGAAATTGTCCTGCAGTTTTCTGAACGCGTGGCAACCCTTTGAAAGTGGTATTATAATTATAATCCTGTTTTTCAATTTCAGTTATTTTCCCAGAAAGTCTGATCATTTTTGTTTGTTTGTTTTCTCTCCTCTCTCCCTTCTCTCTCCCTTTCCTCCCCTAGTTTTTCCAGAGGCCTCAGATACAGCCTCCGAGAGCTACCATCCAGAACAGCAGCCCCTCCATCCGTCCTGGTGCGCAGACGCCCACTGCGGTGTATCAAACCAACCAACACATCATGATGGTTAATCATCTGCCAATGCCCTACCCGATGCCTCAGGGCCCCCAGTACTGTATACCACAGGTAAAACCACATCGGCCACGCACCCAAGGGGCTGCAAAGCAACGTTTGCTCCCATCTGGATTTTCTCAAAGCTGGGAGGGAGGGGAAATAAAGCTGGTAGTTGCATATTTCGCCTCTGTCCTTTTTCTGTATGAAGTATTTGTTCTTCTGTGTGTGGAGGCAGTGAGAATAAATTACCTTTCTAGGGGTAATTTCTAGGGAGACCTCAAAAACTGTGTGAAACTAAGCTCTTGGGAAATGTTTAGTGCTATAAATGTATCTAAATTGACTTAATAGATCTACAATTGCTCTAAAACCTTGGGCCTCTTAAAAACACAACATTACTGAAATCAGGGGAGCGACTGTTTGCTACTTCAGCTCTCATGTCCTCCCTATCTTGTCTTTACATGACAAGATTTCCTCTCTTTTGTTGACAGTAACATTTCTGAATCTGGAATTAATCGTTTCGATAATCAGATCCTTATTGATTTGGGGGGGCTCCATTACAGGTTCTCTATGCAACAGCATGAAGTTGCCCAACTCCTTGTAAAATGATGGTTATTTTTTTTTTCCCCCCCTCCTAGTATCGTCACAGTGGCCCTCCGTATGTCGGGCCCCCGCAGCAGTATCCTGTTCAGCCACCAGGACCGGGACCCTTTTATCCAGGACCAGGTCCTGGAGAATTCCCCAATGCCTACGGTAAGTTCTGCTTGGAGATTTCTTACAAAATATTTTCTGGGTGTGTTTTTTCTGTTGTCAAGCTGAAGATTTATAACAGTGAAATGGATTAGCATTTGTTTGAACTTCAAATAGCTGCTCCATTTGGTTGTGTCACAGCCCTTATTATTCACTCCTGAAAAACTCACAATAACAGAGTATTGTTTGTGTGAGTGTTTAAGGAAAGGCTGCAACTCACAGAGCTACCCATAATCACATGTGAACAAGAATAGTGGCTATTTGTTATTCCTTGCTCGATCATTATTATTTATTAAGGTATTGTGAATACATCTGGCAGCCCTGGTTTCTATTGAGCTATGCCCTGAATACGTTCACAGCAGTACAGCAGTGAACATTTCTTATCCCTGCGTTCCTTGTTTGGCGTTCAGTGAGGGAAAAGAACAAGCCGTGTGGTTTGATTCACTGGTCTCATGCTGCAAAGATCAAGTTAGTCCAGTCAAAGAGCTTGTGAAACCCACGCACAGGCTGAAATTTGCCCTTTTAATGGGCAGCTCCTGGTCTTGCCTTTGCTCAAGTGAAAGGGTTGGGAGATTGCCCGACATCCTTGTGTGTGCTGTGGTTGTTTGGCACACGATATTCAGTGTATCTGATTGACTCCTCCAGGTATTGAGCTTCAAAACTGCATGTAAAAATCCAGAGGCTGCATGTCCAGTGCTGGGCACCCCTCCTGTCTGCACCTCATCGGTCCTGGACTCCTCCAGGACCTCACAACTGCCTCGCAGTTTGCTGACCCCGTGTCCTTCACTGTCCCGTGACACCTCTTCTCTTAGCAATCATCTTTTACATAATAGTAATTCAGTCCTTTCTTAATCATTTCCAGTGTGTTGCCATGTACAACATATATCCTACTTACATCCCAGTCCCCTCTAAGCTTTTCTGTGGGATCTGTATTTTAATATTTAAAAGAAATCAGCTCCTGCAAGCTGTACTTGAATGAGATGCAGAATCAGGTATCTTGCAGTCATGTATATCACTACTTTTTTTTTTTATTTACTTTTCCTCGCTCATTTATGGGAACACTTGCAAAATCTACCAGGATGATTCTAGTGATGACCCTCTTGTAGGCTTTTTTTTAAAGGATTTTCACCTCTCGATACCAAATTTGAGGTGTTTTCTTCAGTCTGATTGCTACCTGCCCACGCGCATTCTGTCACCTCTTGGGGGCAGAGATACTATCAACTTCCCATGGGGCTTCAGCTGTTGGTATTTTGGAGCGTTAGAGGTGATTACCTTCGAGGCTGAACAGTGACAGCCCTGGACCCTTGGCAGAATTACATGTTTGCTCTTCACAAATACAGATTCCTTTTAAAGGGGAGAAAAGCCCCAGTTGCTTCCCTACTTATTGTTTTAAAAGGTCTGGACTCTTTTTTTTTTTCCCCCTCCTTCTTTCTTTTATTTTTATTTTATTTATTTGGTGTATATAGAGCTGATGGAACTACTTTGTAAGGTTGCCAGGAAGCCTTCAAACATGATTAAGCAATTTCTGAATAAAAGGAGAGAGAGCAATTACAAGGCAGCTAGTTCCTGTTTGCTTCTCCTCGAAAAAATAAGAGAAGAAATATTGCAATGGCTCTTTAAATCTGATCTGCTAAATGAGGAAATTACCCAGTATTCCTCGTTTTTTCTGCTGTTACAGGTCTGCTTTCCTACTTTCTGCTCACTTAATGCCATTTATCTGTCTTCACTTCTGTAATTTGGAAAAGGTTCCCTTCTGCTTCCTTTCAGCTCCTGAAGGCGCTTGGTTTCTTGCACAGAGGCTCGTACTCTTTCAGTCCCAGCTCGTTTTTAGGCTGCTGCAGAGCATCAGTGGGCGAAGCTGGAGCCCTCCATCACGTGGAGCCTTTTCCAGGCAGGGAAGGTTTAGCCAAGGAAGAGGGATTGCGGATTTGCCTGTGCTCGTCCCCCTTTCCCTCCTGTTGCTCTCTCACACTTTATATAAGGACTGAAAATGTTCAGGCTGTAGCTGGGTTCAGGGGGAGGGTCAGGTTGGACATTAGGAAGCATTTCTTCTCAGCAAGGGTCATTAGCCATTGGAAGGGGCTGCCCAGGGAGGTGGTGGAGTCACCATCTCTGGAGGGGTTTAAGAAAAGCCTGGACATGGCACTTAGTGCCCTGGTCTAGTTGCCATGGTGGTGTCAGGGCAACGGTTGGACTCGATGAGCCCAGAGGGCTCTTCCAACCTGGTTGATTCTGTGATTCTGTGGGTGCTGCTCGTGGCATTGGGAGACAAGTAAATTTACAATACAGGCATGGATAATGATGTGTGCAGCGGCCTTTCCCTTAAACCTCAGGATTTCGTAGCCGGCGTGGCTGCTAGACATGAAAATCATCGCGGTTTGGCAGACTGTAAAGAAGGTGAGAAGGGAAAATACTGCAGAAGACAAAACTAGTGAAGATGGACACGGCATTTTTTTTAACTCAGTTTTGCAATTTATCATTCTCTTATATCAGCGAGTTTCCGTGCTACATTGGGAAAGACCTTGAAGTGATGGATGGAAAGGAGGGAGACTAAAACTTGGGTGCTGCTGAACTGGAAAGGGTCGAGAGGCAGGGTGCAGAGCAAAGAGCATCATGCTTGGCTTGGTGCCACAGAAGCTATATTTCTTACCAGAAGTTACTCTTGCTTTTCAGGATTTGCCTTTTTTAAAGTATTTTTCACAGAGGGAGAGCCCTTCCTTGAGTAGCTCGCGCTCTGGCAGGGGTCACAGGCTATCTGATTAAATCTGGTTTCTAGGAAACTAGAAATCAAGATAATTAACACATTGCAGGGCTCCCAGCCTTGCTCCTGGTCTCTCACGTTCTCCAAACTCATGTTTTACACCTGACTGCCTTGGCCAAAGCATTAATCAGAGGAGTTTGAGGCTTCATCACTGGTTTAAAGGAGAGAGGCAGGAGGGTTCTTGCCTCCTGAGCCGTGAGAACGCTGACGGAGACTTTTGTGCCCCGAGGCCAGATCTGAAGTCACCTGCCATGAAGTTCAAAATGAAAAGTTTATT
The DNA here is from genome assembly GCF_013368605.1 of Nyctibius grandis. Classification (NCBI taxonomy): domain Eukaryota; kingdom Metazoa; phylum Chordata; class Aves; order Nyctibiiformes; family Nyctibiidae; genus Nyctibius; species Nyctibius grandis. The sequence goes on from NC_090674.1 coordinate 1,421,398, forward strand.
GGGCTTTTAGCAGCTTGATGGCGGTGCTGTGCAATGCTCTCTGCTTTCAGCTACCTGCCTGCTGTTTCAGCAGAGGAGAACCTTTTGTTCTGAGCGTGCAGACATAGAGTCTGCTCCAAGCTTTTGCTTTCCACTGCTCAGTTCGAGGAATGTGTCCTTTGAAGTTGCAGATCAGATTGTGCTGGGCTGGTTTTGTTTGCTTTCCTGGATTTCACCATTTGCTTGAGATAGTAATAACCTCCTGGTTTGGTTACACACACGCAATACAGATTTTCATTCCCGTTTAAAGGTTAGTTCATAGAATCACAGACTGGTTTGGGTTGGAGGGACCTTAAAGCCCATCCAGTTCCAACCCCCTGCCACGGGCAGGGACACCTTCCACCACACCAGGTTGCTCCAAGCCCCATCCAACCTGGCCTTGAACACTGCCAGGGAGGGGGGCAGCCACAGCTGCTCTGGGCAACCTGGGCCAAGGTCTCACCACCCTCACAGCAAAGAATTTCTTCCTCATATCTCATCTCAATCTCCCCTCTTTCAATTTAAAACCATTCCCCCTCATCCTGTCACTCCATGTCCTTGTAAAAAGTCCCTCTCCAGCTTTCCTGTAGCCCCTTCAGGTGCTAGAAGGTGCTAGAAGGTCTCCCTGGAGCCTTCTCTTCTCCAGGCTGAACAGCCCCAACTCTCTCAGCCTGTCTCCAGAGCAGAGGGGCTCCAGCCCTCTGAGCATCTTCAGTTGAAGAATAAATTAGGCTGCTCCAGATGCAAGTGCAAGCAGGCAGTCTATCTAGCATCCACGCTTCGAAGGAAAAAAAAAAACCAGCACCATCTTATAAGTTCACCTGCTATCTGATCCACAGCTCTACTGTGCCACCTTTATTTATGTCTGGCACGTTTTTAAAGCACTCGGTCATTTTGAGCCAGTCTTATTCCATAAAGAAAAACATAATGAAACTATATTGGATAATATGGATGTAATCAGCAACGCGGTGTAATTTTGCAATAATAACCATGGTCGTGCTTTTTTTTTTTGTGTGTGTTGCAGTATGAGAAGAACATTGCTTGTAATTAAATTTTCTGGCTATGCTTCAAACTAGGTTGCAGTTGACCTTGCAAATCCTTTGTAATGGTTTGACTGAATTTCTCTAAAGGCAAAAAACCCCCCACCCAACAACAAACCCACCTGTTTATTAGTCAAAGGAGTCCAAGGATGGGCCACTTTTTGTTTCGTGCCTTGGTGATTTCAACAGCCTCTCACAAATGGGTGGACGTGATCCTTTTTTTTGTGTTTGTGGAGGAAAAAAAATTAAGTAGTAACTTAATCGCTTGTCTTGATGGAGTAGCAGCTTCTGTTTTAGTGGAAGTGGGGAAGAGCAAAATACAGACCAGCGACCATCTGGATGTTAGAAGTTCTGGTTTTTGAAGGCAGGGAGGAGTAGGTGGCCAGTTTGACCTCTTGCGTTTGGTTTTGTTCCATGAACAGATGAACTGAATTTTTCCCTCTTGTTTCTGTCTCCTTGTCCTTTCCTAGGAACACCTTTCTACCCAAGTCAGCCAGTGTATCAGTCAGCACCCATCATAGTGCCTACACAGCAGCAGCAGCCTCCACCAGCTAAAAGAGAGAAAAAAACAGTAAGTGATCACCGTGAACTGACACATCCCTTCTGAGATTGTCCTAGTTCTAAGGTTGAAGGAAATTATTAATGATCTTAAGCTTAAAACTGAGCTTTATCTTCACAGAGAGGCTAAGTCTGGCCTTTCACGCCTAAGTGTAATTAAACATTGCACAGTGCTGTAATGTTAGTCTTATTTTCAATTTTCTATGGGGACTTTGTGCTCTGAGTTTGTGACATCTCAGCCAGTCAAGAGGGAAAACATTTTTCCTGGTTTCATAACGAGCATAATGAACGATCCCCAAGCCTGGCATCCTCAGCTGCCTGCCCTGCTGCTTCGGGTTTTACCAAAGAGCCAGGTGGGAACGAACAAACTCGATCAGGTTGAGAGACTGTTGGGAATTGGTTCAGATGGACCACAAAGACATTGTTCAGTATTATGCCTTGGAAAAGGTAGAAAACCAGGAAGTTGTGGACTTACTTGCAGGTTTGAAAGAACCTGAACACATGACATCATCAAAGTAGGTAGAGGTTTGGAGACCACATTTGCTGTCTTCCTAATTCACTGGTCAGAATTTGAGAGACACAGATTAATGGAATTTAAAGTCGTTTGCAGGTGGATGATGGTAGGGAATAGTGAAGTCACACCAGGTGAATGTAACATTTACACAGGAAAAGTTAAGGGTGGACTTGAACCTGTGAAGGAATAGTTGATTCTAAATGATTGAAAAGGAAGTTACATCACTATGTGTGTTAGAGTGGTTTGAAAACATTAAAAGAACTGTTGCCTGGGGAAAAAAACATGGGGCTTGTACACGTCTCAAAATGCAGAATATTTGTATCTTCTGATTTTTGAAGATGATCTGAGATGACGCTTGAGTTGGGAAACCAGAAGAGCTGAACAACGTGTTAGCTGGGCTTGCAAGAAAGGCCTTTTTTCTGGCTACTGTCAGCAAAGGGTGATGCAACTCCTCTTTTGCCACCTCTTCACCGTCCTCTTCAGTCCCGAGGAGTCTCTTTTCAGCATCCAAAACGTGACATGGCCAGACCATTAATGCCATTTGAAATGCAAAGATGTCCAGAAACACTCAGCTGTGGTTAAGACAGTTTCACGCCAGCGAAGCGAAGTTCTTTGAAGCAGAAAAGCAAAAGGTTTTTTTAAATGCCTGAGATGCTTTTCTCTGGATGTGCTGTTTCAGTTTGCTAATTGGTGTTGCAACTGAAGAAATGAGAGAAATTAAAGGAAAATTAAACGTATATACGTACACACACCCACATGCGCCATTAGTTGAGTATACTATGAACTTCCAGGCAGGGAAAGCTTGATTTTAGTGCCACTGGCTACTTGTCAGGAGGAGGAGAGGGTAGGAATTAGTGCCAACTCTTAAGTCCTTGTTGCTGTGGTTAATTAAATGTTTTAGCAGAAAAACACTAGTGTCTTCTTTTTACTCTGTGAAAAATAAGAGAAGACCACATCTTGTCAACATCCTGAGTACCGTGTGTGTATTCATTTGTCTTCACAACCCAAAGAGTCAAGGAGACATCACACGATACTGAAGCTGATAAATCACAAAACCCTTCTGCACCTAACGACTTTGTACGCTGCTGATGGAAAAAACCACGGCGGTTTCCCGTGACACCCCTGCCCTCGGAAGGGTGATGGCTCTGAGTTTGCTTATGGTTGTGTGTTGTGCTCAGCACAGCGGGGACTTCTGTGGGTGAGTGCAACCAGGAGCTTTTGGGAAGGTGGATGGATAAAAGGTAGCACTGTCTTCAGAGTTATGGAAGTCTTCGATTCTTACATTGAAGTCTAAAAACTCTTATTTCGAATTAACCCGTTCAGCTTGAGTGTTCCCCATATTCAGTGACACAGATCGGCTCAAGTGTCAGCTGAGGATTCAAATGAGTGTTCTCCAGTGGCTTATTTTGGACAATTTTTTTTCTTCCCATTTTTGGGCTGTGAAGAGACTCAAAAACCATACTTGTTTCCTAAATGCTGATGAGTTTCGTAGGACTTAGTTTGTTCTTCTTGCCGTTTCCCATTCCTCCGCTCAGTATTTTTTGTTGGTTTCCTCCTGTTTTATTGGTATGATTCTTCTCAATGTGGAAGGGAAAAACAAAAGGAGCTGATTTGCTTTCCTCCTTTACCCACTGGGTTGCAAGGTCACTGAATTTCATATCAGAGTAAAACATGACCTTTTTTTTAATTCTCGCACTTTCCACTAACTGGCAAGCTGAGTTCTGTAGCTAAACTGTCTTGTAAATGTTCTAAGTTGCAGTAAACGTATTTTCCAGAAGTAGAGACTGTATTCTGAATTACTGGGGTGCGCGTATTTAGACCTAACTGGTGTGGTTGATGATGGTTTTGATTAAATTAGGTTTTGAGATTGAGGGGTGATGTACCATGTGTTTCAAGTTATCGAAACAAACCACAATCCAGCCTTCCTGCAGAGCATCAGCTCAACCCAGAGCATCTCCTACTGAGTGTGACGGAATTACGTCCTGTCCATGCTCTCCTCTCCATAAGCCCTGAGGACAGTGTGTAACGGGAACACTTGTTTTGAATTATTTCTTTGTTCAATACCGTAGATCCGAATCCGGGATCCAAACCAGGGGGGCAAAGATATAACAGAAGAAATAATGTCTGGAGGGGGCAGCAGGAACCCAACGCCTCCCATCGTGAGACCCACTTCCACACCTACTCCACCTCAGGTAAGAAAGTGGCTGCGTAGCCTTCTCCCAGTGACGTCTGCTTTGCTTTGCTGTTTGTCAGAGCCAATTCCTGTATCTTACATCCACACCACTGATCGCCTCAGACACCTGGATGGTCCTAAATTGTCAATGTTCTTCAAGGATTATTTTTTTCCTCTCCAAGTCTGGTCATTTTTACCTTGTAAAATGTGGAGCTGCAGCACTGCTACAAGTTTCCCATCCCTACTTTTGTATCAGCAGTAGATTTTAGAGCTTGTAAAGACTTTCAGTGTTAAAGGAAGAGCCAATATCTTCATGAGAAATGTGGTGTTTCTGTTAGTCTTGTGTACCTGAGGCCAGGCCATATCATGCATGTGATTGATGATGTATCTTCAGTTACATCACTGTCCATACTAATGTCTTTCTGCCTTAGTAGTGTTGTTTTAGAGTAACCAGGATGACTGTAGCTCAGGAATTTTATCACAGAACTGTGATAAATCTATCACAGACTTGGTCTCTGTGTGTTCAACCTTAAAAGTGCATTTTTCTGATGTAGGAAAAAGCATAAATATCCCAAACTGACATTTTTCATAGCTCATAAATCTCTTCTTGTCACACACCTTTGAGTTTGACCCTTTCTAAGTCTCTGTATCCTGCTTCACCTGAGAAGTCCACGTGTAATGTCTGGCAATTAAACTGGTTGGAAGTCCAGGCCTGTTCTAGTCCTTTTTGACCCAGGGCCAAAAGAGCGCTCTCAGACTTGCAGACCAGCAGTCCTGATATGAACATAAGTCCACCATGACATGAACCACTGGGGCTGGAAGGAGCTGCGTTATCTAATTAGAAAATGATTTCTCACCTCTGACCAACTCTTCCCCACGTGCAGCAGGAAGAGGCAATGCCTCCTCGATCTCCCCGCACCATCAGAGATGGAGAGGAGGCGTGTGGCAGCTGCTGTCCTCATCCCAGCTGCTGGCTTGGTGTAGCTGCTGTTTGCTTCACGCATCATCTTAGTTCTCCCTCTTTTTTGGGAGAGATGGGGCTAAGCCACAGGCTGCTCAACTCAAAAGGTTTTGAACAATTGGAGAAGAAACTCTACAAGCCTTGCAAGTTGTCTGTGTTTTATTGGAGGTTGTTGTCCTCTGCTTGGGGGCCTGATTAGATGAAGGTTCTCTGGGTGATGGGTGGGTTTAGATCAGAGCCTGGCTGAAGCTGGGGTCCAGTTTCTTCTTCCAAGTTCTTCCCTGTTTAATGTCACCAGTTTTTTCTAGCTTTTAGGTGAAACAGCCTTTTCGGAGCTAAAATCTTCATTTCCCCTCCACATCTGGGTAGTTTTTCTGCTGACTGTCCTGTCAGCACAAAGCACAAGCTTGCCTCGAGACACCCATTACGCTGGAGCGGGAGCTTGAGGTTACAGCTGAGCCAGTAAAAGTGTAACTGGGATCACTGGGATGAAGTAAGAGCCTGGCCTGCAGATCTCCCCTCCATCACTGGGATAGTTACAGCTTTTGGCCGTTCCCCTGATTCAATCAAATCCTTTTGTCACATGAAGGCATCACTGTTTGCTTTGGCCACCTGCTTTCTCCTCCGGGTCTCCATCGTGGGCAAGCAGCAGCAAGGCACCACGCTCGAGCGATGTGTTTTTGCAACAAGGTCTGCAGTGCTCGACTGGAAAAAGCTGTTTTTCTGCTGGAGAGCAACTACAGCTGGACGGGGAGAGCTGAGAGGTGGTTACGTATAGAATCAATTAAACTTCTTTCTGAGCATTTTCCATAAGAGAAGATACGAGTGATGTAAAACATTGGAGTGGTGGTGAGATCTTCTTGCCATTACTTCACGCTAAATGACTTTCCCCATTAGAAGTGGGGAAGAGTTGAAAACAGCCAGGGTTTGAGGTTGTGTTGATGTGTGGTGCAGCTAATCCAGGCACTTCACCGGATCTTTTTGCATTCTGAAATCTATTTTAAGATGCTACAATTAAGTCAAACAGGATGAAATAAATGTTTTTCAAGAGGAGGTTAATAAGCATGATTTTTTTATCAGCTGTAATTTCTATGCAGAGCACAGCAGTGATGTCCAATCATCTACCCTAAGTAAGGTATGCAAATACTTCATTGTTTAATATCCAGGCTTCGTTTTGATTAGGTACTTGGAACCACTTTTGCTAATCACAGAAGAGCTGTGAAATAGTGCTCACCAGGAAAAGTTCATTAGTGTAGCATAACTGAAAATTTAAGCCCACTTAAGCCAGGAAATTCAAAGTTATTGTCCCAACAGCATCTCTTAATTCATTTCTTCAGAGCAAGTGTAGTATCTTGGATTAAATTAGATCCTGCCTTAATAACTGTGCCTAGTGGCTGAATTCCAGTAGTGGCGGATGTTATAATTTTGAACAGTTTAAAGCAGTAAACTTTAAATATTCAGCCATCATTTTGCTTGAAATGTGCTACAGCTTTTTTGTATTCCCTTTCCCCAGCTGATAAAAGCTGTGAACAGTCAGTGTGAGCTCCATATGAGAATACCTGCCTCTCGAAATGCTCACAATTTAGGTGATGCTCCTGGAATAGGTGCCAGGAGAGCATCATTGCTGTTGTCCTGTTCCACCCCCCTTTGAATCAAACCCTGCAAGTGGAACGGGGTTAATGAGATTTCACCTGACCAAAAAAACCCCAAAACTTTGATAACACAAGCCCAAAGCACCCTCTTCTCCGAGTAGATGAAGTGCATAACGTCAAAAAATCATTGGGCTTCTCCAAAACACGACCCAAGCTGCCAAGACTCCTGGTTTTAACCCTTTCTGGGCTTTTCGTATCTCCTGCTTTGTAGTCAGCATCACTGACCAAAAAAGTGGAGTTTTCCCAGCACCTCCGCAGTGGTTGCTTAATTGCTAAAATGCTTTAAAGAAACTTTAAGAGAAGCTGGCAGTAAGTGGAAATATTGTTTATACATGGACACTATTATCCACGCTTCATTTTTTGCTGGGAAGATAAATCAACCCCAGGACCACGTATTGAATCAGACCATCAATCAATCAATCAGACCGTGTACTATATCAGAATATACCTTGTTTGCTCGGCACAGAAGATCACCTTTTAATGAGTAAGAAATGCTCTAATTTTCCTGGCAAAACTCTTCCAAGTTATCGATGAGTTTGTCCCAGTTTGTGTTTGCTCAGATAGAATGACCCAGAGCAACTCTTTTAGCATCATAAATGATGAGAAGCAACTCTGAGTGGTTTTTTTTTTTCCTAGGAAGTCCCTAAATGCTCCATTTTGAAGCTGAGAGCTTGGAAGGCTCGGTCCTTAAGTACCATTTATATTGCTTTCCATTATCATTCCCACAAAATAAATGAGGGTTTTCCACATTTCTTAAGAAAACCTCTTTACTGACCCAAGAAGTTTCTAGGTTTACAGGCTTCTGGTCCGCTGGTCTCCTTTGGGTCACGCGATTCTCATCACATTCCCCTTTTCCCCCGCCCTGCTTTCAGCCATAAATTTTTTTTCGTAAAATGAAACTAATGATCCGCTGAGGGTGGAGGGAAAAACGTTCTTGAAACCTGCTCGTTTGTAAAACTGTGTTTTCTTTGGCTTCCTTCAGCTTTGGCTGGAGGTAGGGATGCAATTCTTCATCGCTAGTCCAGCCGATCTCCTCGGGATCATTCCTGGAAGAGCAGCAATCCCAAATAAAATTTCAACGCTTCACCCCGCTTACTTAGATTTCTATTTTTATTTTTCCAGATGTGCTTTTTTCACAGTCCTCCTTTACCTTTCTGTTGCCCGAAATGGTGAAAAATAGTGTATTGAAGAGAATTCACTCTTTATTCTGCACCGTTCAAATGCAATAGCAGAAAAAGCTGGAAATAGGAGAAAAAAAAGTCCCAGGAAGAGGAGCAGGTTGCCAGACAGTTTCTTTGTTTAGGGAAATAAGCTTTGTGCATGGATTTCTGATAGCCTGTCTGCAAGAAGGTATTAGACACCCATGCCTGGGGCACTCTGCTTTATTTTGATTGTTTAAAAATCCATTTTCCTACAGATCTTCTGAGAAGTCAGCGTGGCTGTATAGCTGGATGAGAACAGACACTTTAGGTTATTAAATTTAAATTTAGCCCCATTTTCCTCCTTCGCACGGTCCCTGATGCGTGTTTAAGGGGATTTTACAAATGTGAATACTTGATTTGCCCCATCTACGTTCACTCTTAACGTACACAAGTGCTTTACCTGTAAGTTTGAGTGAGTTTGGTGCAGTTATTTAGTCTTACACAAGTTCTTCCTTAAATTATGAGACAAAATACAGGGGATTTTTTTTGTCTTTCTCGACCCTTCATGAACACAAGTGAAGCGTTTGTGCCATTAACGGTGGGGACATAATTAAAATACGTGGTCTCTGCAACAGGCAGTGGCTTTTTCAGTCTTGTGTCTTCGCTGGTCTTGCAATTCTGTTTTTTAATATCGAAAAGCTCAGGTTTACTCCGCGTTGGTTGGGAACCAGCTCCTCCTGCTCTCCTTTAGATCGATCCACAATTGGTTTGATTCTCGTATTACCCAGCAGGTACCATCCCTAAGTCTGTTTGTAGAAGGCATTGGATGGTTTTTTTTCATACAACCCCACAGGTATAACCAGTCTGGATTATTTTCCTGCTGCGATAACGAGTGTTCTACGCGTGCGCATAGAGATACGTGAATGCACTATTCACACACATCATCTATATATAAATAAATACGTAGGAAAAGAAATAAATATATATTAAAATATCTAAGGTGTTTGAAATAACTGATCAGTTGAGAAAGGAGTCGAGTCCAGAAAGCAAACTCAAATTAGGGAGAGGTCCAGGAGTCTTTTGGGGTTTATCTGACTTTTCGCAGAGGACCATTTGTGCCGCTCTGGGAAGAAGCATTCGGGGAACGCGGTGTGTTAATAACTGTGCAGGGCTGCCTCTTTCGTGCTGTTGTTAACAGTAATCATCTCTTTTTCCCCTTTTCCTGCTGCCTTTTCCTCCCTCCCTTTCCCGTGTACTTTTTCAATTTATTCAATCGATGTGTGTATCTGTTCTCTTCATTTTTCCTTGCCTTTTGTTTTTCCTTTCTCTTCCACCCTATTTTCTTCCCCCCACTTCCTTGCTCGTCTTCCGTGTTGCTGATTTTTACATTCACATGCTCATCATCACCCTTTTTTGTCCTTCCAACCCCAGCAGCTGTCCAGCCAGGTCCCTGAGCACAGCCCTGTGGTTTATGGGACTGTGGAGAACACCCATCTCGCTGCCAGCACCCCCGTCGCTGCGACTAGCAACCCGAAGCAAGGTTTGTTGATGGATATTTCCTCTCTGATTATTTTTTTTTCTTTTTTTTTTCTTATTTTAGTTTGAATATTTTTGGCATGGAGACAAGCAGTGAGCAGAAAAAGGAGGGGACGACTTTTCCTCCAGTGGAACGCTTTTAACAACATGTTGCTAAGGGAACTAATTGAAATTTGCCAACGTGAAACTGCTTAAAAATAATTGTATTCAAGCTTGTATGTCCTAAACGTTGTTTCAGAGCACCTAGAGGCGTGAACCTCCTCTTGCCCACGTGCCATCCTTCAGAATTTTGTTGTCAGTAAAATGTTCTTAGCCAGAGTGGCTTTGTATCTTTTGGACACAGCCATAGCGATGGCACGTCACCAGAGCATCATATGTCTCCTCCAGAGCTGCCTGTGTATCCTGTCCTACAGGACACGGACGATTTTAATTAGAAAAAAAAATATTAGCATGCAAAGTGTCTTGTAACAACTTTTGCTGACTTTAGTAAAAATGGCACAGATGGAAAAAGTTTCTTAAAGTGATTACATTTCCTTCTTCTATCTAAGAATATACATTTGAAATGAGATTTTTTTTTAAAGTGTTTAAAGAAAAGGTGACCCGGGAGGGAAGATGGAGCAGCCAAGTCTCTTCCCACTCTGAAATTTTATAGCCATTAAAAAGCTGTGGTTAATAATGCGTATGCTGCCATCACGTTAACGGGTTTGGTGCTGGGAGACGGAGTTGACGCCGCTGTTGGCTTCCCATTTATTCACCCTGTTGCAGCGTTTCAGGTTTCTACCTAGAGCCGTGTAACATGAAAGTTGAGAAGTGCTGTCTTTCACTCGTGAACGTATCGTGTAAACTTTGAGCCTGCTGAGATTTTTTTTTTCCAGAGTATTTGCTAAAGTCCCAGAGAACACAGCTCTAGAAAAAAGAGGAGCAGAAACTGCCTCTGATGCTTCCGAAGTCACAGATCCAAATAGCAGCACGGTCACTGCTTGGAAGTGAAGGGAAATATCCTTGAGGCTAATTTGTATGAGAGTCTAAAATTTACAGAAGATGTTGCTCTCTTACAGCCACAGCGTAGGCTTTAGGGTTTTCCCTCAGTGAGAACTGTTCCACAGATACGTGTCTAGACTGCTGCAGTGTCTAGAAATGGTTGAAAAGGGACCTGTTGGAGATCGTCTGGTCCCACCTCCCACTTGAAGGGGGACTATGGAGAGACCTTCTAGCACCTTCCAGCACCTGAAGTGGCTACAGGAAAGCTGGGGAGGGACTTTTTACAAGGGCATGGAGTGACAGGATGAGGGGGAACGGTTTTAAACTGAAACAGGGGAGATTGAGATGAGATATTAGGAAGAAATTCTTTGCTGTGAGGGTGGTGAGAGCCTGGCCCAGGTTGCCCAGGGAAGCTGTGGTTGCCCCCTCCCTGGCAGTGTTCAAGGCCAGGTTGGATGGGGCTTGGAGCAACCTGGTCTAGTGGAAGGTGTCCCTGCCCGTGGCAGGGGGTTGGAACTAGATGGTCTTGAAGGTCACTTCCAACCCAAACCAGTCTGTGGCTCTATGGCTTTGCCTAGATCTTTGTGCACTTTTCGTGGTCCCTGTCCGTCTCCCCGCTCTGCCAACATGCCCAAGTCCCACTCGCTGCCAGGGACATCCTCTGAGCACGCCAAGGTGTGTGTTGGCCCTGGGACTTGAACAACTGATGACCGCGCTGCTGGCACCAAAATGCATCTGCCCATTCGAGCAAGTTGATGCTGAACCATAAAATCCAGCACTTTACATCACAGTATTTCAACCCTGGGTATGAAAACTTGTATTTCCAGGACAAGCGGGTCTTCTCCCTCTGTCTTTAACTTAATCCCTTTGTAGGCAACTGTAAGTAAACTGGAAGTAAGTGGTCTTTATTTAGTCAGTTACACAGGTCTGACCATGCTGGTTTAAATATAAATCGGTGCTTGAACTAGGATTTAACACTGATGAGCTTTCCTGTGTTTATCTCCGTTCCATCCCAGAAAGATTCAAACATTTGTTCCAGTCCAAAAATTGCTAAAGAGCACATTTATGTAAGCATGGCAGAGAGCGAGCCCTGAAATAACACCGTTAGCGTTCGACTGTGGCCTCGGGGTGGGGTAGAGCTGCGGTGGTGTCAGTCACGGGCCAGGGCGAGTTAAAGGTGAAGGAAGTTTAGACACCATTAAAATTCTTTATTTAAACCGAGCTGGTCACTTGGGGGGCACATCTCTCCAGAAATACGTGCCAAGGTATCAAAATAGTTTTTTACTTTGTACCTAATGTTGAGATTTATTGTTCCAAATTAAAAATTAATCATCGATAGGGTTGCACGGCTTTGTTAAGCAAGCGTTCATTAAAACCAGTATTATTGCTTCCCTTAAGACCCCTCCACCGTATTCATCCCGTGGATCAAAATCTCCCTTGTGCCTTTCCCCTTGAATCAGTTGAAATTTGCTATAATCATGTCTATCATTGTAATTCTGTGATATTCAGCGATGGCTTTGCAGTTATTTATAACTGTGGGCGGCGCTTGGCCCGTGCGCTGGGTCAGGGATTGGGAACGGAGCACGTGTGCTGGGCCTCTGGTGTTTCTCCCTGCGAGTATCTGCAGTCCCTGTTATTTTTGCGTTGAGGTCGTTAGCAAGGCTGAATTTGGGATTGCGTTGCATTTAATATCCTTGGTTTTTTCTTTGAGACAAGCATTTGGCAGCGGCTGCTTTTAAAGCAGCTTCTGGCTTTTCAAGCTTCAAAGTTCCTCTATGAATATAGGGAGGAATATAGGAATTGCTGCTATAATACCTTGAAAAGTGACGTTATTTGGGGGCAAGCAGTGAGCTATGATTCCTGTAGGTGCCCCTGGTGCGTATATATCAGCCGGGCTGCAGAAGGCAAAGATATCGGTGGAGAATTTAGGTCAAGCTGATGGCAGAGCGTGCAGGAACCTGGCTGCGGGCCAGGCTGGTGCAGAACTTGTAATGGGGTATAATTGTGCATGAAATCTAGAGCTGTCCACGTTGACTCAGCTCACACAGGTTCAGTGCAATATTAGGAGTATTATTATCTTCTCCCGGGCAACCAGCGCTAGGACAAGAGGACACAGACTCAAGCTTCGCCAGGGGAGGTTCAGGTTGGACATTAGGAAGCATTTCTTCTCAGCAAGGGTCATTAGCCATTGGAAGGGGCTGCCCAGGGAGGTGGTGGAGTCACCATCTCTGGAGGGGTTTAAGAAAAGCCTGGCCATGGCACTTAGTGCCCTGGTCTAGTTGCCATGGTGGTGTCAGGGCAATGGTTGGACTCGATGATCCCAGAGGGCTCTTCCAACCTGGTTGATTCTGGGATTCTGTGTGATTCTTATTATTATTTTTAAAACTCTTTCCAAATCCTGCAACGTATCAGACATGGAGAACGTATAACATGGTTTGTGGAAAATAGATTAATGTCACGTCCCGAAGTTTGGAAAGCTTCAAGCCCCTCCGCTGACCCTGTGACTCAGTAATGTGTGCTCCAAAAAAAAACCTGCCTGTGAAGCCAACGTCGGTACCGCCTCGCGAACATTTGCATCAGGACAAAAGATGGAAAAATGGCAGCAAGCCCAGCAATTATTTTCAGATAAACACCACGAAGCAGAAACTAATTCTCGGATCCAGTAAAATCTTCCCCATTCGCCGCTCTGGGAAGTCTTTGCCACCGCGACCACCCAGCAACCCAGCTCCCTCTCTGGTTTTAATGTCTTTGCGTGGAGGAGATAGCAAACATCTGTCCTGTGGAGTTGGTGCAAGTATTTCTAACGAAGAGTAATTTTGCAAGATTTGTATTTATCTGGAGATTTAAAAAAATATCTATTGATGGAGCAAGCTTCTGAACAGCCTAACGCTTCCAATAAATACTTTCAAAATATAATGTGAAGGTCGAGGGAGGGGATTCTGCCCCTCTGCTCCGCTCTCGGGAGACCCCCCCTGCAGTGCTGTGTCCAGCTCTGGGGCCCCCAACACAAGAAGGACACGGAGCTGTTGGAGCGAGTCCAGAGGAGGCCACGGAGATGCTCAGAGGGCTGGAGCCCCTCTGCTATGGAGACAGGCTGAGAATTGGGGCTGTTCAGCCTGGAGAAGAGAAGGCTCCGCGGAGACCTTCTAGCACCTTCCAGTAGCTGAAGGGGCTACAGGAAAGCTGGAGAGGAATTTTTTAGAAGGGCATGGAGTGACAGGATGAGGGGGAACGGTTTTAAACTGCAAGAGGGGAGATTGAGATGAGATCTGAGGAAGAAATTCTTTGCTGTGAGGGTGGTGAGACCCTGGCCCAGGTTGCCCAGAGAAGCTGTGGTTGCCCCCTCCCTGGCAGTGTTCAAGGCCAGGTTGGATGGGGCTTGGAGCAACCTGGTCTGGTGGAAGGTGTCCCTGCCCGTGGCAGGGGGATGGAACTGGATGGTCTTGAAGGTCACTTCCAATCCAAACCAGTCTGTGGTTCTATGAATAGTCTTGGCACATTTAGGAAAAGGGATCTGGTTCAATTGGGATGAATTGTGTTGATTTTTTTGTTGGGTTCCCTTCCCAACTGTATGTTGTTTCACATGACCCTTTCTGTAACAGTTTGGCAGGGATGAATGTTCCTTTGCCAGGACTTTTGAGATTTGTTCTCCGTGATGGTTGTTCAAGTGAAGATTTACTTCTCATTAGCCAAATCTGCTCGTCCTTCTTCTGAAATCCCCCCTCCTGAAATCACTTTCCTCCTTGAACTTTGCACACACGGCCTGTATCGGTGGCTAATATATTGGCCAAATAAGGTGTAGTTTGAAGAAAGTATATTTAAAACTCTGGTTTTAAAATGCAATTGTATATTTTTCCCGTGTCTTTTATCTCTTGGAATGTTTTTCTAGACACTTCAAATGCCTTTTTTTTTTTTTTTTGAGCACTCCCATTTGACTCAAGGGAGAGAATACCCAGGCAGTTGTTTATAGCGAGCTGTAAATGTCAAGAATACTCCATGAGTTGCCTGCAAAGGATGTTCCAGAAATCGGAGGTGGCGCATTTTCTTTTCTAAACCAGTTCCCAGGTCCTTTTTCTTCCATGGAGCCTTCAAGAATCAAAATCAGCTGTTGGGATACTTTCTCCCATCTTTTTTCCTCATTCATCACCCTCCAAAGCCACCTCCCTACACGCCTCATTAAGTTGATAAACTACTGCTTTGGCCGTGGTCCTCACTGTAACGCTGAGGGGGCTGTTGACGGCTGGAAGCAAAGTTCTTCCTTGCTCCAGCTATTCCTAAAGATGCGACTTGATGCTCCAAGGAGTTTCAGATGGCTTCTCTTTCAAAACCCCTTTCCCTTCAGCCTATCTGTTGAAGAAGCCCCAAATGGAAAGCCAACAGAGCTGGGAAAGACCAAGCAAAGCCATACCTGTTCAGCTCTACCTGAATTTTGATGATTTGGGGTTGGTTGTAGCCTTTGATTTCCTAATCTGAACAAGGAGGTTTGTGCCTCTGGATTTTCCAGAATTGCTTTTTGCCGTCGTGGCCCTGTCCCCGAGGAGTTCCCTGTTGCTTCAGTGCTCAGAAAGCCTCAGGGTATTTTTGCATTGATGGAGCAGAGCAGGGCTCCCTCCATGAGGACAGATACAGCTGACCTCCTTGTAACAGTGATTTGGAGCTGGACCATTGAGTCCCTGCCATCCGCATGATTGACTGAGTGACACCCATCTCATCCATCTTGCAGAGTTGTAGCACAGAGGTGCTTTCCAAAGCAAGATCTTACAGTCTACAGCTTGTCATCAAATCGGAGGTGGGAGAAGGAGTAGCAGAGATCCTTAGAGATCCTGTAGAGGATCTGAAAAGATCTTGGCTTGTATTTGGTTCAAAAGAAGTGGTAATAAGTGTGTTAAATGGAGTTGCAGCAGACCTTTGGGAGCTGCGTGATGGTCCTGGCAGGGATGGTATCGCAAAGTCTATTGCTAATAACAGGATAAGTACAGGGACTTCTCCATGCACAATATTTTGGGGTTTGGTTTGACAGATGTGCGTATTTTGCTGTGCTCTTCCCACCCTGCTTTGATACCCTTAGACCACAAACATTAAGAGGTAATGATGCTGTTCTTTGGTGGCAGCTGTGCTTAAATAGAATCACAGAATCATTTTGGTTGGAAAGGACCTTTAAATTCATCGAGTCCAACCGTTAACCCAGCACTGCCAAGCCCACCACTAACCCATGGCCCTCAGCACCACATCTACACAGCTTTTAAATCCCTCCAGGGATGGTGACTCCACCACTTCCCAGGGCAGCCTGTTCCAGCGCTTGACAACCCTTTCAGTGAAGAAATTGTCCCTGATCTCCAACCTAAACCTCCCCTGGCACAACTTGAGGCTGATTCCTCTTGTCCTATCGCTTGTTACCTGGGAGAAGAGACTAACACTCTTGGCCACCTGGGCACACTGCTGGCTCATATCCAGTCAGCCGTTGACCAACACCCCCAGGGCCTTTTCCAGCCACTCTTCCCCCAGCCTGTAGCGATGCGTGGGGTTGTTGTGCCCCAAGTGCAGGACCCGACACTTGGCCTTGTTGAACTTCATGCCATTGGTCTCGGCCCATCTATCTAAGCGGTTCAGACCCCTCTGCAGAGCCTCCTGCCCTGCAGCAGATCAACACTCCCACCCAACTCGGTGTCATCTGTGAACTGACTGAGGGTGCACTTGACCTTCTGGTCCAGATCATCCCTTTTTGGTTTTGCGTTCTTTGGGAAAAGGGATCTTTGAAATTTAGAACAAAAAAAGGGGATTGTGTCCTTTAGTCTGATGTGCTGATGGCGATGGACTTGAGATATAACAGGTGGAAAAACAAACTAGATGCTTCTCACGTATTAGTAATGGCGTAACACGTGGTGTCTGTAAAAGAGCGGCCCATCATCGGTCGTGGAGTAGTTTCCCTGTTTTACAAACGGGGCCTGTGGCAGAGTCCCTGCAGCTTGCTGGTGCTCTCACCAGTGTCTCTGCCTGCGTTTTGGAACATGACTTTGCCTGGGTCTTGGTGCTAAAACCCCGGGCTCCTTTGAGGCAGAATCCAAGTAAAGTGTATTTTTGTCTTCTGTAATTTCCATCAAGGAAAATTCCATTTTCATCAGAAGTTTCTGAAAAAAATTCATGTTTTGTAACATGGTCAGAAAAATTGAAGCAGGGGTTGCATTTTCAGATTAGCCAGCCACAGGCTGTCTGGACTTCTCCTTCAGGTGCAAGGTTGCCTTCAGGTGCCTCTGGTGTCTTCGTCGGAGCTTCTTGAATAGTGGGCAGAATGCAGGCAAGGGGGCTTAGATACAGCAAAGGAAAATGGACTTGACTTGCTGTTTGTAACATTGCCCTTTTTTTTTTTTCTCCTTTCCCAGAAGAGAAGCCAAAACCAGATCCAGTATTAAAACCTCCTTCTCCAGTCCTCAGACCAGAACCTACTGTGGAGAAGAAAGATCAAGCTGGCCAGACAACAGAGGCCACCACCTCAGTGGAAACCCCACCAGAACTTCCTCTTGCTCCATCACCAACCCCAGCCGCTCCCGTCGCAGTTGTTTCTACTGCTGCTGCTGCTGTTGTGGCTGTTTCTAGTAAATCCACATTCACAGCTGACTCAGAGGAGAAATGTGAACTCGCTTCCCCAGAAGAGGAGGCAATGCCTATATCTAATGCCGCGCCCTGCACGGACACATCAGACCCTTCACCAGCAGAAGAGGCTGATGCCGAGGTGTGCAAGGAGCCTAGTAGTGTAGCATCTAGTGATATTCCAGTGACTGCTAGTACTAATCTAATTAATGAAATGAACGGAGTTAGTGAAAAAGCAACTGCTGCAGAGAACGTAGTAGATGTAGCCCAGGCGGAAGTTGCGCCATTGACTGTTGAGTTGGAGACACCAGAAGCACCTCCAGCAGAAGTGGAAAGCGTGCCATCTTCCAGTGCTCTTCACGCTGCTCCCTCTCCTCCTCCCACCCCACCTCCCACCCCTCCGCCTCCTTCTCCTCCAATTTCTGTTGCTGCTGCTGCTGTTACCACTACAACACCTTCTCCACCTCCTCTTCCATCTCCTAGTGCCCTCCCTGTTGTTCAGGGAGATTTAGAAGGAGAGGAGAGCACAAGAACTACTCTTAACGAAGAGGTAAAAGATACTGAAACGAAGGAAGAGACAGAAGCAGATGGACAACTGGAGGAGAGCACGGAGGCTCCGAGTTTAAACTTGACCAAGAGTCCTGTCCCAGGTAAGTGTTTGGCACTGTGGTTGTGTGCGGTAAACCGGAGGATGAAGGAAAGTGGTCTTTGGGGTGGTTCTTCTATCAGGTGTTTCCGTTTCTATCTGCCAAAAAAAAATCTGATGGTGCTGCATGACCGTTGCTATGATCACAAAATACTAATCTTTGTTTGCAGAGACAAAAAACTCTCATAACTGTTCATAAAAGGGGTGGCTGACTGGGATGCGCGTCCCAGGGCTTGGCGGGTTCACGTAAGCTGCCAGCGTTTCGCTTTCACGGTGATACAGGGCAGCTCTCCCAAGTGCTGTAGCGGGGGAATTCAGAGGACGCTGCTCTTGGTCTTTCTGAGACGACCGGTCAGTTTGAGGACCTGTTGCTCTGGATTTATCAACCTGTGCCTAACCCAGGTTAACGTTCAGACCCTGAAGCCCTCCGGGTGAACCTTCGGAGCCAGCAGCTTCTGGAAAGCGGTGGGCTGAGGGTTTTTTTCCAACTAGAAAAGATACACCGTGGTGTTAACCAGATGTGGGTAAATGAAACGGACCATTAAAGCTCTTCCAACCAACTGAAGCACTGAGTGTCACACACCTCAGCCTGCCCAGCCTTAATTAACGATGCATCTGGTTTTCCTCTACGAAGGTAACGCATAAGCAAAATTCCCCCTTCTCCTCGCTCAGCTTAGCTGTTCTCTTCTAACTATTCTTGAAATTTTCAGAAAACAAGGTGCTTTAGTTCGGGAGGCGTAAGGACTTGTTACAAATTACTAAAAATTGACATTTCTGCCACTGCGTTTTAAAATCCAGGCTGTTTCTCCGAGTGTTGTTACCTGCCTTTGGTTTCAGTGTCCTGTCGCATCGCTGGTTTAGCATTTAACGGATTAATATAGACCGTCGTCCTTTTATTTGCTGTATTTTCTGTAGCAAACTGCTTTTTTTTCAGGGCTTCCTGGAAATGAAACTGTGGAAGAGAACTTAAATCAATCAATTACTTGTGTTTAGCTGCTGGAGGGAGTATGGTGGTGGCCATCGTGCACGCCTAGCAGTGGTAACACGGTTAAAAGCGTCGCATCTTTGACACCCTGGTTTGCAGTCCCTTCAGAGCTGTGAAGCTGAGGTGGTTTATTTAAATATACCCTTTGAATTTGGTGAGGTTTGGGCAAGAAAGGAGAAACAGTAGGTAGTGATTTGATTTTTGTAGGGTTTTTTAAAAAGTAACATTTAAAATCAGGGTTTTTTTAGTTTGTTCTTTCATAAGCAAGCGATTGATGTGTAATGGCATCGGTAGCATCTCGGGCTACGCTCTGCTGTGGATTAAATTAAATGAAAAGCTGAGACTGGCCTTGTTCCATGTTTGTGTAATGCTGCGCTAGGTCAATATGCTGGATCTTAAATAAAATCCAATATCTGGAGAAGATCAGAAAGATCCCTTCACTATACCAGCCACAGGGCTTTTTTTTTTTTCCTGTTAATCTCTTTCAATTTTTATTTTCCTCGGGTCATTTCACTGCTCTGGCACTTGTTGTTCTTTCAATCTGAGCTACTTCATAACACAAATTAATTTCCTTACAAAGTAGAGAAATGGGACTCTGTTCTGTAAATAAGGTTTTACACAGCCAGGTTCCAGCTTGCAGTATTATTGTTTGCTTTGTAATGTCCTGTAGTTTAAATTAAAAAAAAAATTACTTACAGCATTTTGGGCTTTTTAATTATGCAGAAGATTAATTTTAATGCTTTAATGTCATTAGGCTAGACAGCACACATTAGCCAATACCTTGGCTTTGGCAACAGAGAAACAAATATTTCTCAAGTCACGTAAAAGTTCACTTGAAACTCTGATTGCTATTAAAAGCTCAGTACTTCAAGAAGGCAAAATATTCTCCAAGTCAGTTTTTGGTGCTTTACCCTTTCTTTAATGATATATAATTATGATTTTATACCTGTATTTCTCTGCCAATGTTTTTTTGAGCAATAGTTTTCCAATTCTTCCTTGGAGAGAGGAAGAGAGGTTTAAATAATGTAATCTGGAGGTGACTAGGCTGAATGAGGTATTGCATGTCTGTGCTGTACACTGGAAAATACAGATGCTGAACTTCAGGAGCGAGGAGAAAGGGCTGTTTTATTACATTTTTTTTCTTGGACTAAAAACCAGGAGTCTTTTTTTTATGATCTCTGGAGAGACGATAGAAATTGGGATAAGGGAAACTTCTCCTACACGTGCTGGTAAGCATGAACTCTGTGACTTTTAATAGTATTTCTTTGGGGTTCTCAGCAGAAATGTGTACTTATACAGAGCGGTTTGGTTGGCCACAGTCATACCACTTTATTCCCTTTAGTGGTGGCTCATCTGGTTTGACTGGGAGACTGCTCAGACCCAAGACCTCTAAGAATAATCTAATTGCTGCAGCACTTACTCCTGAGTGCCCTTTTCACAGTTATAATCTGACCTGCCTAAAAATGTGGGGGGTTCTGAAGGAGGCGTTAATCCCCCTCCTCCCTGACGTGGCTTGCACGTGTATCCCGTATTTTGCGATGGAGGCGACACCTTTTCAGGGATGAATGAAATTATTTGCTTGTTCCTTGAGCGCTTTACAGAATACACTTTCTATCTGACAGTCAGAGAAACAATATTTTTATTTTTTGCTCTGTATAGAGAGAGAAACAAATATGTTCAGACCTTAAACATCTTTATTCTTCGGCAGTTCTTTTTTTTACAGCTCAGGAAAATGAATTTTTCAGTTTGCAGGAAAAGACCAGAGCTGAGCAGAGCTGTGACCCTTTTGGGATCCAGGGGACCCTTACTCTTTCTTTGCCCCTGGCAGTAGGTCTCCGCCAGATTTCCAAGGTCAGAGGATGTCTACAGGAGCACCTCTGTTGTATTCTTCTTATTTTGCAGAAATCAGAGTATGCTTGGTTTTCCTTTTTATTTTACGCTATATTCTATCTACTCTTAATGTCTTTAAGTTATATTAGCCTGCATAATGGAGGTAGCAATTTTAGTTGTTCAGTCTCAATGTCTGGTAGTAGCTGGTTCATCCATAACCTGCTCATCAGCATCGTTGGTCTTGCTCATAATCCCCTACAAAATGGGGAAGGTTTGGTGAGTTTCAGGGCATTAAACCACTGAGAACTGCAGGTTTTTATCCTGCAAGCGTGATGTTGTACCTGGATGTATGGTTTCTTGCTGCTGACTGTGTTTCTTTTCCAAGCGTTTGCCAAAGTCTGGGGTTAGAGGAGACACGTTCACCTTGTTGCGAGTGTGCAGGCAGCAGATCTTGTCCTGCCCGCTCAGGAGTGATTATCTTGAGGTTTTCAGGATGGGCAGAGCTGTTATCTGCAAAGGGCAAGAGCATGCGGCTTTTAAAATAATTAATTCCTACTTATCTTCATGGCAAGAAAAAATAATACAGATATTATCATGAGAGGAACTCAGCTCTCTGCCTGTGATCCTTACCAAAAGCATCTCTCCAGTTAAAAGTCATCAATGACACGCAGTTGCCTTTATTATTAAATTCTGGTTTTTCTCTGGTAGCTTTGCTGCCTGTGGTGAGGGACCAGCGATTCTCAGGGAACGAAACAGGAAAAATTTTGGTGGTGGAGTGGAATTTCTAAAGAAGGCGACGCTACCAGAGACCTGAAGCCTTTAGGACACACTCTGAACGCTCAGCTTTGGTGGAATCTTTCTATCACGGCTATTACAAGAAGCAAAAAGGAAAATAAGAGATTGATGTCTGTCCCAGGCAGAAATCCTAGGAACATAAGAAGCCAAAAGAGCTTAGTACACATTGAATTTCAAGGCCTGTTTCTTGCAGACCTAATTTATGTGATGTGCTTCAATCTAAAGTAGCCCCAACTGACTGCGAGTCCCTGGGTTTCATAGCTGTGGAGGCTGCAACAAGCAACTTGGGGCAGTAATTGGAAATACCTTGCAGAAATATCTCCAGCCCCCAAAACCAGAGAGCTGGAAACATAAATATCACCTTTTTCTTGATTTGCTGCCGTACCCCACTGGAATATATTTTCTTTCCCATGAGCTGTAAGGCGATGGTGAGTCTTTGCTTTGGTTTTCAATGGCATATTGGCTAAAAAAATAAAAATAGAAGAGCTGGTATTAATTTATGCTTAGCAGTTGGCACCCACATCAGAGAGGAGACTGCCTTCTCTGTCTCATTTGATGGATTGTGGACTTGCTGGGGTGGGTATCTCCTGCAGAAGGATGTTCCACTGAAGAACTTGAGGTAGCTGGAGAAATGGGTTGAGGTAGCAGAGGGTCTGCTGAGCAGATTTCTCCAGTGGTGACGTTATCACCAGTCGTGATGTCCGCAATAGTCTGGAAATAAGGATTTTCATAGAATCACAGAATCGTTTTGGTTAGGAAGGACCTTTAGGATCATCGAGTCCAACCATTAACCTAATACCACCAAGCCCACCACTAACCCATGTCCCTCAGCACCACATCTACTCGTCTTTTAAATCCCTCCAGGGATGGTGACTCCACCACCTCCCTGGGCAGCCCCTTCCAATGGCTAATGACCCTTGCTGAGAAGAAATGCTTCCTAATGTCCAACCTGAACCTCCCCTGACGAAGCCTGAGGCTGTGTCCTCTTGTCCTATCGCTGGTTGCCCGGGAGAAGAGGCCGACTCCCACCCGCTACAACCTCCCTTCAGGTAGTTGTAGACTGCACTAAGGTCACCTCTGAGCCTCCTCTTCTCCAGGCTAAACACCCCCAGCTCCCTCAGCCGTTCCTTGGAGGTCAGACCCTCCAGACCCTTCCCCACCTTGGTCGCCCTCCTCTGCACTCACTCCAACACCTCAACATCTCTCTTGAAGTGCGGGGCCCAGAACTGGACACAGGATGCAAGGTGTGGCCTCACCAGGGCCCAGTACAGAGGGACGATCCCTTCCCCAGACCGGCTGGCTACACTGTTCCTGACAGAGGCCAGGATGCCATTGGCCTTCTTGGCCACCTGGGCACACTGCTGGCTCATGTCGGGGCAGTGGGGCTTGATGCCCAGCCTTAAAACAGCGAGTTGACTTTTGAAAACCACTACATTTCCCATAAATTTTAGCAGATTTCGTAGCGGAGGGAACTGTGGAGCCTCGCTTGGGTCTGCGCTTTGCTAAATCACAGCAATTGCCCAACCCCGATTTCACCGCGAGACGGTGAGAATAACTCGACTCTTCTTGCGAGGTTACAGGGAGTTTCTGTGAGCAGGAATAAAAGCTAATCCCCCTTGCGTAAGGCAAAGCCATTTTGCAATCCATGGTTGCCCGGCCGTTCCTCTGCTCTCCTTTGAGCCCCAGGAAATTTGGGGTCACTGCTGGGGCTCTGCGCTGCGCTTAAAGCTTCTCCGTAGGGTGCTGCGATGGGTGGGGCGGGCGGGACTCGGAGTTCAGGACACCCGGGTGATTTTTCCAGCTCTTCCATGAACCATCAGTTCTATGAATAACCAGATAATGTTTGAATATGTGAGTTAGAATTATTCTTTGAGTTAGAATTATTCTTTGAGTTAGAATTATTCTTCTTTTTTTGTGTCGTGATTTCTGCAGCCCACAGTGTTCCCCTCCAAACAGGGAAACGCTGTTAAGAAGCCGCTGAGGCTCCTACGTGTCTTTTGGGGCGGTGGGAACGTAACAAATCCAGTTTCCTCTTGGCCCATAGGAACAAAATGTGCCATTATTAACACTCTTTTTATATATTCGTGGAAGAGCCTTTCAAACTCGTATTTTATTGTGATAAAATAAGCACACGCTGTGTTTTTTCTGTAGTATCTGCTAGAAACCAAAGGCTCAAGCTGGAAATCTGTTCGCAGTAAACTTCAGTCACGAAATCAATTCTGTTTACGCTCTCTATTAAATATTCATATGTGCCTAGGATCAGAATTTCAGCTGGTAGCAACAAATTACGAGCATATTGGATTAATGGTTTTCTGTCCTTAATATATTGTGTGGTTTCTTTTACCCTTCGGAGGAAAGGGGGGAAAGCGATCAGAGTAAATCACTGCTGATTTTAGAGATATTATATAGTGTTTTCTTTGAATCGGTTGGCCAGGGAAATTAGTGAACGGTGGAATCATTAACTTGCTTTTAAATTGAAATATAAATCCAGCTCAGGAGAGCCAGTAGTGCTGCAAGATGGGAGGAGTTGTCCATTTGGATGCAATCCTGGAATTTTTGGCCTGTACATTGTTATGGTTTATGGTTAATATTATAATTATATGAGAATTCTTATAATACTCCTTGAGAAAAATATGTTGAGAACAACCTTTGCTCCTAGCCAATACTTGATCTTTCAAAAAAAATTTCAGTTTCTGAAGGTTTTCTTTTGCCTTGATGATCCTTACGCTGTTGGTAATAAAGTCCTCGCTATCGCAAGTACCATTTCGAGCTTGAAGGAGCAACTTGTAAAGCAATTACCGCGTTTTAATGTCACACTAACGCTTGTGTTATTACCAACTTGAAACAAAAAGCGGTTTTATTAAGCTGAACCCTCTGCAAGGCTGCGACTGCTTCACTTTCCTGTAGGTAAAACCAGCGCGTGAGAGGGAAGCGCGTCATCCACGGCCAAATTCGCTCTGTATAATTTAGTGTTTTAATAGATGTACGCTTCTATTGCAGCCCAAACAGCTGTAACTGCACCAAAGACGTGGAAGAAACCAAAAGACCGGACGCAAGCCACTGAGGAGGTGATAGAGGTGGAAACAGAGGTAAGAGAGAACCACAGTCTTCCTTTGTCCTCTCTTGAAACTGTATTTTAGAGATGTCACTTCCTCGTTGTCTTGCGACCATCCAGGGCAGACTTTTTTGGGGGAAACTGTGGTATTCCTCAACATCCTTTAGCTAACTGGTTTTAGTCTGTTCCCTGTTGAAGCTCTTCAAGCTTTCTTTGTTCTTGCTTAATTTAATGACCCCTAACATTCAAGAACATGTAACTGCCGTCCTTCCAGTGACGGGTGAGATAAAGTCATTTTTAAATCCCTTAGCACGGCCCTGTTTGGGTCCCAGGCCACGATGGTGACATTGCCAGGTTCTTCTGCTGCTCCATGATGTCATTGTGATCACAGAATCACAGAATCAATGAGGTTGGAAGAGCCCTCTGGGATCATAGAGTCCAACTGTTGCCCTGACACCACCATGGCAACTAGACCAGGGCACTAAGTGCCATGTCCAGGCTTTGCTTAAACCCCTCCAGAGATGGTGACTCCACCACCTCCCTGGGCAGCCCCTTCCAATGGCTAATGACCCTTGCTGAGAAGAAATGCTTCCTTATGTCCAACCGGAACCTCCCCTGACGAAGCTTGAGGCTGTGTCCTCTTGTCCTATCGCTGGTTGCCTAGGAGAAGAGGCCGACTCCCACTGCGCTACACCCTCCCTTCAGGTAGTTGTAGACTGCACTAAGGTCACCTCTGAGCCTCCTCTTCTCCAGGCTAAACACCCCCAGCTCCCTCAGCCGTTCCTCGGAGGTCAGACCCTCCAGACCGTTCCCCAGCTTGGTCACCCTCCTCTGCACTCGCTCCAGCACCTCAACATCTTTCTTGAAGTGATGCCACGGCTGAAGGTTAGTTGTTCTGATGACCACCCGAGGGAGAAGCTGGGAAAGGAAAACGTTGACGTTTTCAGGCAAAACCACCTGGACAGTAATTAGAGGAGTAACAAAAATCTCGGTGTCGTTCTGGTGGGGATATATTGCAGGAGGAACCTCTTTGTTTAATATCCTGGGTAAAATTGGGGTTAGAATAGATCAGAAAGAGAGTAGGAGGGTAAAAATGTAAAAATTCAGACTGCCCTGAGCGTATATAAACTGCTGTCGGCCAGATGTGACGCAGAGCAGCATTGCTTCTTCATTCCAAATTTTTCTTCCGTTATTATTCATCCGCAATTTCCTCCACAACTTTCCCTTACCGCAAACATCGTTGAACCTTTCCGCTCTAAAAACATGTTGTTTCAGAGTAAATATTGAGTCTAGTGGATGGTACTTCATCCTTTGTATAAGCAACCACTTGCGGTTTCTCCACCGAAGGCTCGTTTACGCGTTACCAATGGTCTATAAGTGCTCTCCCCTCTGTGGGGGAATAGATGCTTAAAATGCTCACGCGCAAGGTATCGCGCTCCGACAGCTGCTCTGAGCGCAACGGAAAAGCAACGTTTGGGTAATCCAAGGAAATTAAAAGCATCCCCATGCTCGTTTTCAGAGAGTGAAGGATGTTGCTGGGCTGCACCAGCAAGTTTATACTCTCTGTCCGCTTCCTTCATCAGTTATTGGAGGAGTTTTGTCTCCTGGACCACTTGGCGTTTTCACCAATGCGAATTTTTTGGAGTATCCCCTTGAAAAAAATCTGCAAAAAGCATTTTAGGATGCGATGCCGTCGGGTAGGGAGGCGAAAGGATCGAGAGCCTCTTCCGGAGCATCCTTTGATTAAGTCTTGCCTGTGTTTAATGCTTAGACATGTTGGGATTGCTCCTAGAAGCGCGTTCCTCCCGCCTCCTCTGAATGCAGAGTAAGGCTGTGTCCTTGGAGAGCTCTAAAATTAACACCTAAGGGTACTGTTAATGCCTTTTTCCTGCACCCGAGATGCTGAAATTGTGGCTCTGTGTCACATTACCTTCTTTATTGGGATCTGCTCCAATTAGCAGCGTACATTTAAAGGAAGGATCCCCCCAAAACGAGTGCAGCGTTCCTTTTAAAGTCACCAGTGAGCTGCAGGAGAGAAGCGAGGTTGTCTTTCCAGGCTGGGATTGCTCATGGTTGTCATGTTATAGGGCTTAACAGTTCCTTCCATCCGATCCCAATAGCTCCTGGGGATTTCACGGGCATCGCTAAGTGTTTCCAGTTGCACTGTTAATTATCGGTGGGTTATCCCCAGGAACGACGCGATAAATCATCCGGTTGCTCTGTGTGTTGTTCTAGATCTCTGTTTAAGATGCACACGTGTTCTTGTTACGTGCAGAAATGCTGTATGAATAAATGAAGAGCCGTTTCACGTGCTTTGAATTGTGGCGGGCTGTTTTTAACGTCACCTCTGTGTTTCCATGTGTGCTTCAGCCTAAAGTAGAAGAGGAACTTTCAGGTGACAAAGTACTTGAATCTGAACAGGAGAAAATGAGCCATGAGTTTCAACTGGAGAGAGACCCTTCTGAACTTAAAAAAGCAAAACCTGTGGAAGAAAACGGAGAACAGGAAGCAGAACCTGTCCGGAACGGTGCTGAGAGCGTTTCAGAGGGAGAAGGAACCGATGCAAACTCAGGCTTCACAGAGAGCTCCAGCGAAGGGCCAGTGTACCAGTATAAACCAGGTAAATCCTGTTTCAGACTCTTGCATCCTCGCTTGGTTTTCTGCCTCCCTCCTTTAAGGGCTGCCAACACCCCGAGCATCCTCCCTATGGAAGGATGTGTCCAGTGGGGCTGGAAGGGGGTACAGCCTTTCACCGTGTCCGGCTCTGCCGGGATCCACTAACCAACAGGCTCAGAGAGACCTTCTGGGGGAACACGAGAGGAAAATTGTTTTTCTCTTGGTGGTGGTAATGAAGAGCAGAGAAAATCCCTGATTTCCTTGAATTTATTTGCACGTGTTGGATGTTGGCTGCGGCAGAGTGGAAATGGCGGCGAATTGGTTCCCGTGTGATCGACAGCTGAGAACGAGCCAAGAAATTCCATATAAGCAGACGTACTTCTTAAATAAGAGATTTGAAAGTTCTGACTGGGTGCTAAATACGAGTATGTGTGTTTATATAGATTTAATTTCCTGCCTAAACAGTTGCATAGATCTTCAGATATCCAGAAGAGTGAGGAAAAGAGAAGAAACAGTATGTGGTTTCCAACCCATGCTCTGCTATTGAACTGAGCATGCAGTTCTTTTGATAAAATAATTCAAGTGTGGGCTCGCAGGATACGGTCCTTTCGTTGGTGGTTAGCACTGGATATATATAGCCTGCCTAAGGAGTGGTTTTGTTATTTATTAAGATATTTAATTTGTAGAGCTGAACCTCTATTAATTCACCTCATTAAGAGAGACCTTGAGATCAACTTATTTCTTGGTTGCTACCAATTTTTAAGCCTTTTCTTATTCAGGTGAAGCTCCCTCAAAACAAATCAGTCATTTTCTTAAGAGCTCAGAAATTAAAGAGTATAAACCAAAATAAGGAAGGACCGTGAGAGCCTGGACAAGGTATCAGGAAGGAGCACCACCATTAAGTGATTACACTGCGGTGGTTATTTCAGCGCTGCTTTGTTCTGACAAAGACCCAAGTTGCTTTTCTTTTATTAATTTGGCAGTGTCGTATCGTTAGGAGAAAACATAAAGGCCTCTTGATAGTTTACCACACGCTTACGATAGGTTAGCAGTTCAGTGGTTAAGCACATCTTG
Organism: Nyctibius grandis; assembly: GCF_013368605.1. Lineage (NCBI taxonomy): Eukaryota > Metazoa > Chordata > Aves > Nyctibiiformes > Nyctibiidae > Nyctibius > Nyctibius grandis. The sequence continues at coordinate 1,449,562 of NC_090674.1, forward strand.
AAGTTAATCCATAATTCATGAGCTGTCTCTCCGAAACACTCGATGCAGCGAGAGCGATCCCAGTCGGGGCTGGACGTACTTTTGCTCAGCTGGAGGGGTTGGATCTATCCCTTGGAAAGCAACAAGCAGCTGACTGCAAAGCAGACCTGGCCACTTGGTGCAAAAATCCTCGATCTCAGCTCTGCCCTTTCTAAAAAGGGGGATTTTTGCCTTTTGGTCAAGCATAGGAGGAATTGGGTGTTATATCCCAGTCTCTCCCCTTGCTGGGGATCCAGAAGAGCCTGTCTGTGATGCTGCCCAGCTGCTTTTCACGTTAAAACAGCTTGTTCAGATCTTTCCAGGAGAAGGAAATTATACATATAAACTGTTTCTTGTTGCTGTCGGTACTTTTCCATGATAAATGGAGGGTGGTGTGGCACAGGGGATAGGCAGCTGGCTGGGAATTGTGGCTGGGACACAGCTAGCCAGCCAAACCATTTTCTACACCCTTTTATCCCAAAACTGTGATATAAAACTGCACAAAGAGCTAAAAATTGTAATTATTTTCATGTATTTGCATTGCCAGTTATTAAAACCCGTCACTTGAAATAAGCTCCTGTTCATGGCCTCTGCAGGGATGAGGACAATGAGAAGCCAGGGACCTAAAGCTGGTGATCAGGGACTAAAATAAATAGAAAACCTTAACAGTGAAACTGAGTAGCTGGATAAATGCAGGCCGTGGGTTCTCAGAGGCTCGGTGTTTTCCCATTTTCCAAGGCTATTTTTGTTCTGCTCGGTGCTCTCCTTGGCTCTGCATTTATCGCTCCCTTTTACACAAAACCAACCACTTTAACTTTGGCGTTTTCACCCAGAAACTAGGAATCGTCCCTGTTCCATCACATGAAAGGTCAGAGTTAAAGAGTCAGAGTTAAAATGAGATGGCAGGGTTAAAACTGGAATTAGTGATTAGTTCCGTGTGTGGGTGCTGCTGGAGTTGGCTATATGCTCCCTATTGTTTATGTTCCTTTAATGCGATGTGTGTTCCTCTCCTCGCTGCCTTCAAAATTAAAATAAATTAAAATTTCCCAAACAACCATAGTGATCTTTTCCCTTTGGATTTACCCAAAAACGCGTCTCGAAGAGCGGAGGGTTTTGTTACCTATGGATCTCAGGCACCTTCTCTCCTTATAGAGCAGTGGAAGCCCCTGGACCCGGAGGGGAAGAAGCAGTACGACCGGGAATTCTTACTGGATTTCCAGTTCATGCCTGCCTGTATCCAGAAGCCGGAGGGGCTGCCTCCCATAAGCGATGTGGTTCTCGACAAGGTGAGAGGAGAGCCGATCAAACAGGTGAGTGCAATTTTTTTTTTAATATAAAAATCCCTAATTCATGCTTTATTCCTTGACCGTTTCAATGGCAGACTTGTGTTGGGAAGGGAAAATATTTGGCTGATGTCACGTCACAAAGTGCTTCAAATAGAGGCGTTGATGCCTAGCGAATGTGCACAGATTATTTAAAAACTGAAGAATTTTCAATGGTCTCTATCTGGATTAACTTACGTTGGGTTGTTATTAAAATTTAAAATTCTATAGCCCTGAAGAGCTGAGGATAGAAGCAGAGCAAGACTAAATGGAGAAGTGGTGTCTTTTATTAGAGCAATTCTACGGTTAGAAAGCGTAGGCAAGCTTTTGGGCAAGCTCTTTTTGTGGTCTGAAGTGGTCGTGTCACTATTTATGAGCTGATCTAATAAAAGATCTTTAAACCCTTGACTCTCAGGAAGTTTTGTGATTTCTCTCCAGCCTTATTACAGATGTAATTTTCTCTGCTGTATGTCTGCGCTTATTGAATTCCTTGTTATTTCTGAAGTGCTGACACCAAGACCTTATTCTCATCTCGGTTCGAGCTATGCAGTTCATTGATTGTGATGTAACTACTACAGACTCACTCTTGAGATTCAAGCCCAGATCAAGATATAGGTGGTTCTCATGTGCAGAAACATTTCCACTCTGAATTTCCTACCCAGACAAATTGTAACATGCAGCTTTGTTCCCAAAATGATTTCACCCACCTACTAGTTTTCCGTGATTGCTTCTCACTGCTCTGCTTTTGAGCTTCCTTTGCTCAGCCGGGTATCTCTGTTAACAAACACAAAAGCCATTTGTTTGGGGGAAGGTGGCAGTTTGTGATCCTGAACCAAGACCATCAAACTCATTTTGCACAAGGTGGGCCCATGTCGCTATAATTTTATCCTCCATAAGTCATGCTCAGCCTTGAAATGTTTCTGAACTCCAGCTATTTCCTCAATAGCCACCTGTAGAAGACGTATTTTAAATTAAATGTGTATTTTTAGTGTAAGTGTGGATGCAGAAAACTTGCACAGTTTGTTAAAAGCATTAATGTGGATATTAAATATGACTGTTACGGTTTAGCAGAGGTTGTCTGTAGACTTGGATGAACTTTGGTACTGCAGCACGCGCTGAACAGACCCTGTTTGTTTGTTCCGCTCCACGATGCAGGTCAATCAGCCAAAATTGCCCCTGAGAACTCTGGACCCTCGGATACTGCCTCGAGGACCAGACTTCACGCCAGCCTTCGCTGATTTTGGGAGGCAAACCCCCGGTGGAAGAAACGTAGCTGGAAGTGTGAGTTTACCCCAACTTGCTAATTTAAAAACAGGCCTTAACGCCGATGAAGTCCATCCTCACGCTTTTGGGCCTCTTCCGATGCTCTGGTGGTTCTGGTTTTGTCAGGATGAATGCAAGGGTGATGTTTTCTTGGCTGTCAAAATTTAGGCAAATTAGAAAAACGTTGCGGGTGTTTTTAACTGGTACGTATTGGTCTGAAATGGGTTTGATCTCCTTCCCCTTTTCCCTAGCGCGAGAGGTGTGGAAACGTGTTTCCACGCCGAGGACCTGACAGTCGCGTGTGTGCGAATGCACGTTTCTCGTACAACAACCCGGCATCGGTGTGCGTCGTCGTAGGAGTCTATTTTATAAAACACGCCAATAGAGCAAATAGATTTTACTAACAACAACAAAAAAAGAATAATATACACAGCACCTGTGTACGTTCTTGCTTTCTCTGTGCTTCCACGTGTTGCTTTGCTTCGATCGCTTCATTCCTTGTTTTCCTGCCTTTTCCTCTGCTTCCCTTTCACCTCTTCTTTTCCCTGTGTCTGGCTGTGCCCAAACTCTGAAATCCCTCTCTGAATTTTTCCCTCTTGCCTTTGCCATCCCTCGTTCTTGGGGTGCGGGTGCCCCCAGCACGGTGCCACCCCGTCATCCCCAGCTGGGGGCTGGAAGCTGCCTCCGTTAGGTGCAACCATTGATTCTTCATCTGTCTATTGAGATACATCCAATGTATCTACCTAGATACATCTAACGACGTAGCCATCAGTTATCTTTCAAAACTACTGGTTTCAGAAACGTTCACTTAAGAACCTTGACTTCCAAGTGTGCGGATTTCCAGGAGGCTCCGAGTCAAACCCGTCGATTTCGCTGCAGACTTGGAGCTGATGTAGTATTTCTGGTTTGAGAACAGTCTCGTGGCCAGCGCCTCGGTTCCGGGGCGCGTGTCCGTGTCTTGGAGTAGCCTCGGTGCCACGGTTTCTCTCGGAGCACCACCCGGTCCCGAAACCTCAATGCTGTTTGAGGTCGACGTCGCTTCCCCATGTTTAGGACTTGCAGGTTGTACTCCGGCGCCTTCTCTCCTTCCGTGTGCTGAATGTCCCAAGCCTCTCGGTGTCTTGGTAACGTCCCTGTCGCTCTTTCTCTTTCCGCAGACCTGCAAAGTGCAGAGCAACCCTGGATTGCCTTCCCTGGCTCGGTGCGGTTCCCCAGCATGCCCTCTCTTGGTCTCGCCTCACCCACCATTGAGGAACCTGCCAATAGGGGTAAGCCAAATCCTCCCCTCTCCCCCCCAAAATCTTTGCACCTTTTTGTAGAGTTGTCTTTTTTTCCCTAACGTCCGCTGTTGATAAAGAATGACTGGCAGAAAACTTTACAAAAAGGTGCAACATTGTTTTTTTTAAAAAAAAAAAAAAACGAAACCAGACTTGCATTGTACCCCTCTAGGCAGTCTTCAGTGGTGGGTGGGACATCACCAGCTGAGGGCATGCTGGGACGTTGGCCTGAGCGGGATCCGCGAGGGGTCTGCACTTTGCAGACCTGTGGAAAGGGGGAGAAAAGGTAAGTCCCGCTTACCCCGTTCATTTGGAGCATTCAGCACATAACATACATCTTACATTTGCGCCTTTGCAGAGCAGAGCCTTTCTTTGCGTGTTTTTTCCTCGAGGAGGGTTGGAAGGTGACGTTATTTAACGAGCTCTGCTGTCCTGGGACGTCGGCGGTTAGAGGATGAGAAGGGGGTTTTCAGCCCCGAGCGAAATCAGACATTATCTTCTCGTGAAGCATGGCAAAAACCTGCGCATCCGCTCTCTGTCCACTCGGTCATTCCACCTCTACGCAGGCCATGCCCATAAACCATTAAACCCCACTTGCCTCTTCCTTGCCCTCAAAATAACGTCGGGCAGCTCAGCGCTAACAAGCTTTCGGCACGTTGAGAATCTTTTGTTTTGCTTCCTTGGCTTTTGTCTTTATTTCCTTCTTTTCGCTTCAGCGTGTTGTATGACTGCTTTTAGAACTAACAAATGTCACATCAAACACTACCAGGGCTGTAATTACACAGGAACAAAACACAGCTAATGAAGACAAGAAGGTATCACAGAATCAATGAGGTTGGAAGAGCCCTCTGGGCTCATCGAGTCCAACCATTGCCCTGACACCACCCTGTCAACTAGACCAGGGCACTAAGTGCCATGGCCAGTCTTTCCTTAAACCCCTCCGGAGATGGTGACTTCACCAACTCCCTGGGCAGCCCCTTCCAATGGCTAATGACCCTTTAGATGAGTGCAGCGGGTAACGAGATGCAAACACAGAGAAACAGGGTTGGAGAGGACCACTCCGTCCCCGCGTGCCGAGGTGGGATGCGGCCGCTTTTGTCCTTCCTGAGAGGTGATGGGAACTCGAGTCGCCTCCATTCTTGTGCTTCCCTGGAAGGCAGAGTCGCTCCTAGCGTCTAAACTCGATTTCCCCTTCTGCACTTGAAGCCTGTTGTAGAGGGAGAAGCAGTTCTTTGATTTCTTGGATGGCTTTTAAAGCGTTTCCATGACTTGTGTCCCAAGAGCGGAAGAGGACCGTGAGGGAGAGCACCAGCTCAGGCTGTGTTGCTGTGGGTTTTTGGCTCCTCTGCAGGAGGCTTGTCCCTGTTTCTTTCTGTTTTCCTTTTTTTTCCCCCCTCCTCTTCATCCAGAAGACAGGTAATTCAGATGAATGTAGGAACATCTGGTAAGCACTTCTCTGTGCCTTTGGTGGAAAATAGTATTTCAGTGCAAGCTGTAGAGCTGTAATCGCAGGTGCTATGGAACCATTATTATTTACTTGGACTGGGTTACAAAAAGGAGGCCAGGCATGAGCTCAAGTGCCTCTTTAATGTGCTGCTTGGTAAATTTGGAACTAAAAAAACCCAGATTTTTTCTCTTAAAAGTTTGATCCAGGTGTTGGAGTGAGTCCAGAGGAAGGCGACCAAGCTGGTGAAGGGTCTGGAGGGTCTGACCTCCAAGGAACGGCTGAGGGAGCTGGGGGTGTTTAGCCTGGAGAAGAGGAGGCTCAGAGGTGACCTTATTGCAGTCTACAACTACCTGAAGGGAGGTTGTAGCGGAGTGGAGTTGGCCTCTTCTCCCAGGCAACCAGCGATAGGACAAGAGGACACGGCCTCAAGCTTCGCCAGGGGAGGTTCAGGTTGGACATTAGGAAGCATTTCTTCTCAGCAAGGGTCATTAGCCATTGGAAGGGGCTGCCCAGGGAGGTGGTGGAGTCACCATCTCTGGAGGGGTTTAAGAAAAGACTGGCCATGGCACTTAGTGCCCTGGTCTAGTTGACAGGGTGGTGTCAGGGCAGTGGTTGGACTCGATGATCCCAGAGGGCTCTTCCAACCTCATTGATTCTGGGATTATTTTATTACATGTTCAAAGGGGGCTTCTGTTCACTGCTTTTAAAGCCTAATCAAACAGTTTGAACCAAGTTTATTCACAGATAGTAAAAAAAATACAATCTTAAAGAAAGTCTGTGTTATATTAATGCACTTAAAGCTCTGGTCTCGAAGGCAGGCGGATCTGAGGAGGCTGTGCCATGTAACGTTCTGATCTTCAGGAGATGCACAAGCGCTCCTTGCATCCGTCAGTTTTGCGAAAGAAATCATCTCCTCTGACAGGGAGGTGCCTTCGCTCTAAAAGCCAACGCTTTGGCTTCGTGTGGACCCGTCCCCAAGGAAGCACCGTGTCCTCTCCATGTTACAGCCCGGCTGCGGTGGGAAGGTCCTTCAGCCCAGAGCTGCCTCTGCGCGAGAGACGGGGCAGCCGCAGGTTACCTCTCGATGGCTTTGCCCGCGTTCCTGGGGGACGTGAGCCCAGACATGTTGATTTTCAGGGCAGGTTGCCAGTCTGGCTCCTGGTTACCGAGCTTCCCGCGGACAAGGAGGTGTGTGGTGAGGCCTAGTGCGCGTGGCTGAAACCAGTCGGTTCTCTGTTGCGTTATAGTCTGGTTCTTCAGCTGGAGGGAAGGTTCTGCTTCCCACAGCCACACGTTCGCAGCGCGGTTAGAACCTGGGCAGCAAAATCGTGTGAAATTGCGTAAAACCAGAGGTGGGTGTCTCCAGGCAGGGCTGTGAAGCAGACTTTACTGTGTCGTACTGGTGTCAGCCAAGGGCTCTGGGTGGGAGCGGAGAGGGGTTGTAGGGAGGGATTAGCAACTGTTTTAGGAAGGCGTCTAACACACAAAAGCGTCGTCAAGGCTCCCTGTTCTCGCCGGCTCGTTGAGCTGTTGCTTTCTCAGGAGCGATCGACTCGCGCGGTTGCGTTACCGTTATGGCGTGCGCCCGACAAGGTTTGAACGAGGCCGAGGGGTTATTTCCGTGCGTGCCCGCAGGGTCTGAACACGAGGTCTCCGTGGATGGTGGGCAGCACGCTAACATGCTGCACCGCGTAGCCCTCATCCATGCGTCGCCTGGGTGTACGAAGCACATCACGGCGTGAGGTCGTTGTCTTTTGACAACATCTTACTCTGTTGCTCTTATCCCCTAACGAAGCCCAAACGAGAGCTCCAGCAGTGACAGTGATTATGTTCGTTTGCTTTCCTCCACGGTACGTATTTACATCATCAAAGACAAGCAGTTCAAAGTGCAGGTACAAGCTCCTGCCTTTAAGGAGGGCTTTCTTTTTTTAATTGGGTAAAGATGGGTTTGGGGCTGATATACGACATGAGAGGCACCAGCTAAGAGCCTCTCCTCATGCATTCAGTGAAGTTGTTTGAATAACTGAGATGGTTTTGCCTCTCTGACGCTCGTTGAATCCCTTTGTTGAACAAAGAAATGTTTTAAATGGCCCATCTTTCATGCGGAGGTTGCCTACTGCCCGCTGAAGAGATTAATTACTTCTGTGGAAAGTAACAGGGTTTGATAATGGAGTTTTGTTGCCATGCTAATTTTTACATGGAGGTTGGACATTTCTAATAAATGAGTTCAGGAATATGAAAGAGCACAGGGGAAGAGTAACGTCCCGACAACATTGGATACCTGTAGTCCTTAATCAGAAGCTCCTGGATGATGAAGAGAGAGTTTGGGGGTGTCTTGTGCCCTATCACTTGTACAACTGATGAAAAACTCCCAGGTTTTGGCAGTTTTCATGCCTGGTTTGTCCAGGCAGAGCATCATGTTACCCAGGATTGCAGAGAAGCGCTTGATGCTGGTTCAAACAAAGTACCGTATTTCCCTTTTTTCTGTGAAACTACAAAGCGTTTGACCCCCATCTGCTAGGATCTGTATCTCTGCACTGCAGGAGCAGCACTGATGCTCCCTTCAGCGTGTTTTATATAATTCCTGTCTTAAAATGGCTCTGTTTGAAGCAATCTCCAGTAAAACTTCACGTTTTTGGCAGAGCTGCTAATTTATTGTTACCTGATTGCTTGGGATGGCACGTTTGAAATAATACACTTGTATTTCAGTTATTTAATCCTTAATATGCTTTTGCTGTGATGTCTCAGTAACGCAGTTTCTGGCTTTCAAGAGGCCCTTTGGGTCAGTCGGGTTGAGTTCTGCAGCGCTTAAGCAGCGTCCGGAGCATCGCCGGTGTGTGTAGGCAGTGGCCATCCCATATCTATTTTGGGAAAAGCTGCCTGAGAGAAATGTGTTTGGTGTCTTCACGTTCCCTCTGACCAACTGGGACCAGTGTGTTGGGTCAGAGGGAGTCCTCAGAGTCCTAGGAGGAGTTGCTGATTGTCAGCGTTGCCGTTGGCGTGCGCCCCGGAGTGTTTTATCGAGGTGCGAGTTTTAAAAAGGGATATAACAAGGCATGTTTTTGTCCTAGTTGTTGAATGTTGGACCGAGGAGATCACAGCCAGGCCAGAGGAGAGAGCCCAGGAAGATCATCACTGTGTGTGTGAAGGAGGACGTCCACCTGAAGAAGGCAGAGAACGCCTGGAAGCCGAGCCTGAAGAGAGAAAACCAAACCGAGGACCCAGAAAATGTCAAAACCCAGGTGAGAGCGTGAGCGAACGCAGTCTGTAAGAGGAGGAGAATGGTCATTTGCCTTTGCTGTTGTGTAAGACAGTGAAAAAGGGCAATGAATTCCAGTTTGAATCACAGCTTTCCCCTTCCTTGATTATTTTTTTTTTCTTATGTTTATTCTTGACCTGGAGTTTAAATAGCAATCCTGTATATTAAGCGACTCTAAATAGGGAACACCAGACAACCTACTACCTCTCTTCCAGGATTGTTTTTCTATTGCTATTTTACTAGAATATTTCAGTTTCCATTCGAAAGCAAACAACCTCAAACTTCCAGCACAGAACTTGCTCTTCATCCCCTTTTAGACTCTGTTTCTGCCCTTGAACCTCAGCAAGACTGAGGTTCCTTTGTCGGTTTGTCCTGCTCAGCCCAACAGTGCCGTCTCTGAAGCTTTTCTCTGTGTCTTTCTCCCCCTCCTCTCCTCTGGGGAGCAGGCGCTCTGGGCAGAGGTGTTTGCCTGATGGTCAAGCTTGTAATTTGTAGGATAAGTCGCGTTAGTTTAGAAGGACACTGGAATTCTGTTCTTGGGGCTAACGGCAGCATTGTTGACCTAATTATCATTCTGGATAGGAAAAAAAAAACAGTGCCTTAAAGTGACTATAGAAGTTGATTACCTCTGGTTGAGGGAGGAGGAGGCCAATCCCTGTTAATTTATATCTCATGGCTACATTGATATGAAGAAGAATATTTCAATTGGGTGACAGCAAGGGCTTCGTGCCTCTGTCGTGCTTGAAAAAAGCACTTGGGTGCTTCCAAAACTCCTGCCCCACAGCCTTGGTCTTTGGTAGCCGAGTTAGGACTGGAGCTGGACTGTGCACAAATGTGTGTCTGTGTGTAACTCAGCTTCCTAGAAGTTCCTATAGGACATCTCCGTTCACCGTTAAGATGCATCCTAGCTCGTTCCTGAAAGCCACCTGTTTGATTTCTGCTTTAACTTAGAGTTTTCCTGTCGTTTAGGAGCTGTTCCGCAAGGTACGCAGCATCTTGAACAAGCTGACGCCACAGATGTTCAATCAGCTCATGAAACAAGTGACAGACCTGACAGTAGATACAGAAGAGAGGCTGAAAGGAGTCATCGACCTCGTCTTCGAGAAGGCTATCAATGAACCGAGCTTCTCGGTGGCCTATGCCAACATGTGCAGATGTCTTGTAACGGTAAGAGTCACAGGATTACAGAATCAATCAGGTTGGAAGAGCCCTCTGGGATCATCGAGTCCAACCATTGCCCTGACACCACCATGGCAACTAGACCAGGGCACTAAGTGCCATGTCCAGGCTTTGCTTAAACCCCTCCAGAGATGGTGACTCCACCACCTCCCTGGGCAGCCCCTTCCAATGACTAATGACCCTTGCTGAGAAGAAATGCTTCCTAATGTCCAACCTGAACCTCCTCTGGCAAAGCTTGAGGCTGTGTCCTCTTGTCCTATCGCTGGTTGCCTGGGAGAAGAGGCCGACTCCCACTGCGCTACAACCTCCCTTCAGGCAGTTGTAGACTGCGATAAGGTCAAGGTGCCAAGCCGAGCTTTGGACAGATAGTGTTCAGATGGTGAATTTGCGACAAAATAACCCCCCTTCTCCCCTCGATCCTTCATGACATGCAACAAAGGAACACGGCTCCAGAGTCTTCGACGCCTAACATGAGTGTTTTTGAGCAGTGTGTCTTTTTAAAGGATCCCATGAATGGAAATGTAATCTGTCTCCGGGCCGAGGTGGCGTCAGCCAAGTTTTTGAGTGTGGCTTTACATATGAAATGTAAAACTCAGCTGGAAATCGTGATGTGATGCTTAACTGTCACAGCCTTGCAGACTTGCCTTGCTGAATATGAGGCGCATCATAAAATGTCATGGGTGGCTTATCGGAAACCTCGCTGGTATGTAGAGTTTAGCCATATTTCTGCTGATGTTTTTCTTCCTTCTCCTCCAGCTGAAAGTGCCCATGGCAGACAAACCTGGGAGCACGGTGAACTTCCGCAAGTTGTTGTTAAATCGCTGCCAGAAAGAATTTGAAAAGGACAAGGCTGACGACGACGTCTTTGAAAAGAAGCAAAAAGAACTTGAAGCTGCTACCACTGTAAGTGGTGTTTTTTCCCCGTAAATTCGCAGAGCTCCCTCTGAAAATGATCTCTTTGGAAGGTGGCAGTCGATTTGGGGGGAATGTTGGAGTTGAGAGTTTCATTCTGTCACTGTGCCTGAGTATAATAAAAAATATTTTCCTTGATGAGCTGCTTTATACCAGCCTCTTCTTGGTTTTTAGGAGAAAAAGGGACAACAGCAGCTATAAATGTAAAACTGGATCTTCTGAAGAGTGCTGTGCTCTGTGAACATGTTTGTTTAGAGCTGTTTTTCTGTTTTACAGCCAGAGGAGAAGACGCGGCTCCATGACGAGCTGGAAGAGGCCAAGGACAAAGCCCGACGGAGATCCATTGGGAATATAAAATTCATTGGCGAGCTTTTCAAACTGAAAATGCTGACGGAGGCTATCATGCATGACTGCGTGGTAAAGCTGCTGAAAAACCACGACGAGGAGTCCCTCGAGTGCCTTTGCCGCCTGCTAACGACCATTGGCAAGGACCTGGACTTTGAGAAGGCAAAGGTAGGGCAGGACCGGGAGGGAGAGATGAGGCTTTCTGGGCAAATGGAGAAACGAGCGTGGGGTGGTTTTATTTGAGGATTTATTATTTTTTTCAGGAATTTCTGTATGGCATGAGGAAATCATCCGCACTTCTGTGGATGTTTCATCATGACCTGATGGCGCTCCCTCCTCTCTGCCACTTTCTAAGAGAGTCTGTATCATATTCAGCGGAGTTCTCCAGTCTTGTTTCCAACTATTTCATCCAAGCACAATCTAAAAGTGCTTAATATATCCTATGGGTTTCTTTTCCCAAATAGAATTTACCTCTTTGTAGTTTCCAAACCATTAATATTTTGAGTTATTTCTTTACCATTGAAGGTTTATATTACCTAGAAAACCTACCACTGAATGTGTTGTCTGGATTAAATCTAAAAAAACCCCTTAACTAACTCACCTAAACCCGCACCTGAACCTTAGTGGACGCATTTATTTTGTGTCCCCGTCGTCTCCAGCTATGCTGGAATGAAGCAGCTGGTTTGCAACTGCAGCACTCCAGCATCCTTCTCCTGATTTTCCAACAAACGTAGCTGTAGCACGGAGCATTACACCCTCGATGAGCTTCTCTTGGCACAGACAATCTCCTTCTCCTTAGCAAAGAGCCAGGCTTGGGATGAAAAAGCATTCAAGGGTTTTGCCAGAAATCAGTGGGACTCAGCTCTGGAAACAAACTGAGCTGATTGTTTTCAGCTGCTTGGGGAAGGGAGTTCCCTCAGAGTGCGCTGGGGCGCAGGGATCATGGCGAATTGATCCTGATCCTTATGGGGAAACAGTTGTCCAAACTGTTTTACGGAGCGTTGACCAAAGCAGCCTAATTTACCACTAATTCCCCAGGCTAAATACCCTGCGCCGGTAACACAACAGCGTGTGGGTTGTTGATGCAGGGCTGAAAGTGCGCGAAGCACGGAGATTAAATTTCTCCACATGCTTTGGGAAGAAAACAGGGTTTGACTTCTAAGCAGTAGCTGAGGTCATGCTGGATGAGTCCTGGGTGCTGTTTTGGTCTCTGCCAGCATGGAAACGCTGTACAAGCCAACATTTTGGTGCACTGGCCGGTTCCACAACCTCGAGCTACGGCACCGTGGAGCTCGGAGCGCGCACGCAGCAGGGACACGCTCGCAGATGTCGTGTTACCCGTTGTGAGCAGCTGCCTGTGTCCTGCCTTTGTGATTTGTTATTTCTATCAAGATTGAGCGAGAATCCTTTATTTATTTTCTATTAATGGGGTAGATGGTTTATTATGTGTTTTTATTAAAGCTGAAGTGTTAGTGATAATTATAATTAAAGCTTCTGGACAAGGTCCATTCTAAATATTTTCCCCGTCATCCCTGACTTTGGAAACATTTGCTCTCAGAGCTGAAACTTTCCAGGGCAAGGCCAGAACCAAATTTTAATAGGGTTTTTCTTGTTTGTTTAAGGGTTTAGCTAGTTTTTAATGAAGGGAGTGGGAAACATTTTCTAAAACTACCCTGAAACTTCTTGTTTAAAACAGCCAGAACCCCCATTTTGAGGGAAAATGCTTTTTTGGAGCCTGGTGAATCAAATTTAGACCTAATGGAAGCTTCTCTAATGATACCATTTCATATCTTAGTGCAAACTGAGTTGGATTCCATCACATCACGCCTTTTGGGATGAAAAGGAGCTTGTGGGATTTCATACTACAGCTAAGCCCGTTCAACAGCTTCTTGCTGAGAGAGGCGGTGCTTCTGCCCCCCCACTTCTCTTGCCCAACCCCAGCTGAGACAGTTCAGGGAGGTGAAGCATCGAAATGACATGTGCAGGGTTAGTTTTATGCCTGTTTAGTTTCCTGAGCTGGTTTTTCTCGGGATGAGGTGAGCACAGATGCTGATACGAGAAGGAGGAGCTCAGAGGTAGAGCAGGACTCCCCTTTTCTGGTGGCAGCTAGCCAGTAGATCAGCTTAGCTGTACCATAAAAAAAACACATTGATTTTTTTTTTTTCCACAGATTGCAAGTTTATTATGTACGTGCGGAGGGTGTAGGTTATTTGAGTAATTAAAAATGCAGAGAAAACCTGTGCTAAATGAAGGAGGTGCAGACCTATGTCTCATTTCCTGCACATCCTACACCACGCGTGCTCAAAATCCAACTCCAATTCAACTCAAATCCTTTTGTACGCTTTGAGGGAGTGTACAAGACCCAACAGTTCTCCAGAGAGCAGCTCTGCCTCCCCAGCTGTGTTTCTGGCACAGAAATGCTGTAATGCAGAACCCCCCGACTCCCCACCTGAGGGAGTATTTTCATTTTCTTCCAAGACACGTTGATGACGGATGTTTCTCTTGTGTAGCCTCGCATGGACCAGTATTTTAATCAGATGGAGAAGATTGTGAAAGAGAGGAAAACATCTTCAAGGATTCGGTTCATGCTGCAGGATGTAATAGACCTCAGGCTGGTAGGTACCAACTCAAGTAAGTAAAAGAGCATGTTCCCTTTCATGTCTGGGCTGGAAGAGCTCTCATGCAAGAGCAGGGATTTACCATATTTACAGCAGAAGGAGGGTGTTAGGGGGAGATCTGCGCCCCTTATCCCGAAAGTCTGGCTGTTTAAAGCCAAGAAATCTCTCCGTTTTGCCTTAATGAAGGGCAAGGTTGGTAGACAGGTGAGTGTTTTGGTTCTGCTTAATGTTAGACGCGTGCCCACGCTGGCTTCTCGTGCCACTAGTCCAGCCCCATTGCAGCAGACGCCTGAGCCCTTTTCACGGGAGAGGTGTTGGGTGTTTTTTCCCCAGAGCATCCCCTGTGCTTGGCTGTGGTGCTCGCACTGCTTTGCTGTCTTCATTTCCATGCACTCCGGGTGTAACCGTTTCCTGACAGCGCTTACTTTTGCTGATGGGACCAAAGCGCTCTGAGATGCATCCCCCACAAGGGAGGGGGACCGGTGAGCGTGGCTGTAAAAACGGTGAGGGTCTGTTTCACGGCAGTATGGATTTCATCGAAAGCTGGTCCTGTATGAGCCCGTATTGCTGGCACAACCAGGCATCTGCTAGTTGTTCACTGGCCATATTGTGCCTCAAGTTGCCCCAGGGGAGGTTTAGACTGGAGATCAGGGAAAATTTCTTTACCAAAAGGGTTATCAAGCACTGGAACAGGCTGCCCAGGGCAGTGGTGGAGTCACCATCCCTGAAGCGATTTAAAAGCCGTGTAGATGTGGTGCTGAGAGTCATGGGTTGGTGGTGGCCTTGGCAGTGCTGGGTTAACAGTTGGACTCGATTATCTTAAAGGTCCTTTCCAATCAAAACGATTCTATGATTCTAAAACATCTTGAATTCAGTCATGCAGCCTCCATTCTCCACCAAAACATATACCAGAGTCTATAGCTTTGACCTGTGGTGCTGGGATGTCCGTAATGTGACCCAGCACCACAAAATCTTCCCTGGTCCCTTAGGGAGCAGCCCCTCTAACACGTTACAAGGGTGGGAGGATTAGGCCTCCTTCACGGTGTTCAAAATACCACATTTACAGCACTCTCCTGGAAATATCTCTGAACTCACGTTTGGCTTCTTTCCTAGTGCAACTGGGTTTCCCGGAGAGCAGACCAGGGCCCGAAGACCATCGAGCAGATTCATAAAGAAGCCAAGATCGAAGAGCAAGAAGAACAGAGGAAGGTCCAACAACTCATGACCAAAGAGAAGAGGAGACCGGGTAAAGTAAAAGCCAAGTTGGCTCCTCGTTTCACTCAGTTCACATCCAGTGGCCATAGAGGGAATCCCACATAAAAGAAAGAAATCTGTTTTTTTTTCTTAAGTGTAATGAGGAAAGGGAATTGGGGCCTGATTGTGGCTGAGGCTGGAGAAGGAACAGACTTGCCATGGATTGGCTGTGTGGATTTTTCAGGGGCAAACCCCTTGGGTAATAATAAACAACCGCAGGCCGATAGTGCTTAAGTTTCACGTTCATGCAAACCATATTTGATTTTGTGATGGGCTGCCAGAAATCTGTTAAAACAAGTTACTACGTAGGAGTCAGATTTGCCATCCATTCTTGTGTACAACAGCATCTAATTTCAAGAGAATAGCATCTAATTTCAAGAGTAACCACGTTGTCTTTAGCTGTTAAAAGTTGTGAGGTGTTAACTCAGCAGGAGAAAGTGTCTTGGCATTACCTTAAATTACTACCAGCCCTTGAGGCTGGCACTACCTGAAGATTAATTTGGAGTGACTGGGAAAATAAAGACTGGGACGGAGCAGGGCAAGGAGGAAGTTCTCTTTGGGATTCTTTAATACTAAGGGTTGTCAAATGAAAGTGCCGTGAAAACAGGGCATAAAGAAAATACACGTAGGGTTTGTTTTAATTATCCTAAAACTGACGTCAGGGGAAGGTAAGGAGCTGGGGACTGCCTGGATGGTTCTGTGTCTAGACTAGCCTAGCCCTGCTGAAATCCATGCAACAAGCTTTGGGTTAGCAAAGGCGCGTTGTCTGCTGCTTCTGTGAGCTCGTGAACGCACGGTACGCGCGGCCGCATCCAGGTGGCAAGAACACACACAGAAATCTAACCAGGAATAATCACTACCAAAACCAGCCCTTGCAAATAGCGATATCTTTTATGTCAAGGCTATTTTATAATAATAATAAAGTCAGGCAAGCTAGTTACGTCACCTTAGTCTGAAGAAACACTCCAAAAGACGTGATTTCTGCCCAGAGTTGTGCTGAGGCTCAGCAGAAACGTGCCATCTGCTTTTCCTCCTCCTGGTGAACTCGGAGACGATCACCTGCGTTCTCAGGGATGAGCTAAGGGCATTGTGTTTGTCGTCTGGCAGGTGTCCAGCGGGTCGATGAAGGCGGTTGGAACACTGTGCAGGGGGCAAAGAACAGCAGAGTGCTGGACCCCACCAAGTTCCTTAAAATCACCAAGGTAGGTGCCAGCACAAGACTGGTTCAGAGCAACAAAAATGCCGAGGTCTTACCGTACTGTATCTGTCTGGGAAACACCATTATAGTGTTTACAGGTCAAAACTTGTTCTTGGGACACTTTAAAGCCCCAGGGTTAGTACTGCGCATAAATAAGGCACAAAAGAAGACTCCATTGTCCTCTGAATGTTCTTATTTTGTTTGTTCTGAGGGAACAGAGTATGCATACATGTTTTCTCAGGTTCATAGTGTCCTTTTAGTGACCCAGAAGTTTTTAGTTGGAAAACCTGCATCCTTCCTGATGAAAAGAGAATGTGAGTTGGCGTATCGTGTGTGGTGGCATCTCAGACACCTGTCTGATGGAAATCCTTTGCTGCCTCAAGTTCTCAAGACCCTGTTCTGACGCTGCTTCTGAGTAGCACGAGGATGCCACATTCAATGTGAAAACAAAATGTTCCTGAGGTATCACAGACAGCTTGGAGGGGTCAAGTAGTACAAGAAGAGCCGTGTCCACTTTTACAGTGTTTCTGGATTTCTGGGCAGTGTGGTCGCATCCCTCAGAATGTGTTAAACTTTCACACCCATCCTCCAGATGAGCATCTTCCTGGTACATTTGGTACATCCCTGGTGATTTTGGGATATTTATTTCAGGCTGCAGGTTAGGCAAGCTTGGAGATTTCTCCTTTTTTAATGATCTTCAGAACAGCCTAGGGATTTCTCACCAAGAACTCCGTCTTTCACATAAATCAGGGTGTTTCCTAGACGTTCCCTTGTCCCAGCTAATGTCACTCTCCTTGAATTTTACTCTCCGTGCCTGGATGCTCGGAGAGCTGTAAAGCAGAACCTGGGCAGACTGTAGCCCTTCTGCAGATCAAGCTCGGTTTGTTCCTTATGAAAGTCATAAAACAAGACTCCAAAACTTAATTAGCAGGAGGATTCAGCCTTTTTTGTGCACATGGGAAAAGTCCTTCTGCTCCGTTTAGTACAAATACAATACAAATAGAAGTAGCTCCACAGCAGCTGCATTGTCGGAAGGAGAGAGGAGCTCCTACAATGAGATCTGTGGGGTCGCAACCTCCTTGTCAATAAATTCACCTACTGAGCATTGTAAAATCGATGTTCTCTTCTTGTCAGACACTACTTTTCCCCTCCAAGTTCTGCAGCCTATTGTTGTTCTTCGCCCTCTGAATTCTGTTTGTTGCTGTGCTGCTTCCCCCCGAAGCCAGGACTGGGAGGTGGAGTGAACGGGCAGACAAGTTTTACTCATCACAAACAAACTGAACATGTTTCAAGCACTGATACACTGTGCTTTTTCCTCCTTACGGAGCTCTGTAGTGCCCAATAAAAAGAAGCTCCTGGTCATTGTGAACGTGTTTCACTGACATTTTGGAAGAAGCTCTTTAAGATGGGTCCTCTGTGTCTGGCTTCGTCTTCCAAAAATGTGTTCAAGTGCATTTTGGTATTCACAAGACAGGATTGTTGCCAAAAAATACCTCATATATAATTAAGACTTACAATCTTCCCTCGTGATGGTATGTCTTGATGTGTTTTACAGCCCACAATAGATGAGAAGATTCAGCTTGTGCCTAAAGCCCAGTTGGGCAGCTGGGGAAAGGGCAGCAGTGGTGGAGCCAAGGCAAGCGAGCTGGGTAAGTCAGGACAGGTCCTCACCCTCTGCTTTCTACCAGCCATCCTTGCCACGAGCAGATTTGGGTGGGAACACTCGCCTACGTGTGTGAAAAACTTCTTTACAGCGAGGGTAACTGAACACTGGCACAGGCTGCCCAGAGAGGTTGTGGAGTCTCCTTCTCTGGAGACGTTCAAAACCCACCTGGACGTGTTCCTGTGTGATCTAGGTGGTCCTGCTCCAGCAGGGGGATTGGACTAGATAATCTTTCGAGGTCCCTTCCAATCCCTGACATTCTGTGATTCTGTGACTGCCTGGTGAGCAGGGTTACAGTGGGGCAGGACCAACCCTTTCCCTTCAATTCTGTCCCCAAAACTCCCAAAACAGTTATTGCTTGAATGATTTTGTGATGCCGAGGTGTCAGCAGCTACTGACCTTGTTGTCGCTCTTCTCTGTGTTGTCTTTACAATCTCCCAGACTCCTTACGACCAAGTGCCACTAGTTTGAACAGATTTTCTGCGCTGCAGCCTCCAGTCTCATCCGTATCTGCCTCATCTGCATCCTCAGAATTAGATTCTCGCAGGGCCTTAACTAGGTAAGCTTCGGGGCCACCGGTGATTTTCCCTTACGCTGTCTGTACACCTGCACGTTTCACTTGCTGCTCTAATTACCAGCATGTGGAAAGAAGAGAATTTCATTGAGTTTCCAGGAGTTGCTGCGTCTTTTTCCCCCTCTGTGTACTTTGAGCTAACTTAAAACACATGCATCCTTTATAACATCATAGGAGAGACAGGTGGTATTAATTTTTAAAGCTAGGCTGAATGTTTTAGTTCCCACTTTGCGGTCACCCTTTATCTAAAGGATATATTTGTTAGTAGTTTATAACAGGTGAAAAACGATTCACATAAAATGTTGTAATAAATAGGTACGCAGGTTGGATTCAATGGGTGTGGATTCATCCAGGTCAGTAGGTTTATTTATCCAGAAAAACGTGCCTAAAACCTCGCAGGAATTCAGCAAGGCTCTTGAAATGCTCTGGCTGCATCTGACCCTTCCCGTTAGGCGTGAGCAAGGTGCCCATCATGCGATGCACACAGGAGGCTGCGCAGTGCTCTCCGGGTTCATCAGGACTGCAGCCCCTCCAGCTTGTAGCATGAAACATGTATTAACCCTTAATAATTTATTAACTCTAGACACGGTTTATAAATGTACAGTTCATTTAAAATGTCCCTGGTTCTTCCTTCTGGTGCACACCAGCTGCTGGGCTGTTCTCTTGGGCTTGTCCCCCTGATGTTTTCCCTCCTGTTTCACCTAAAGCTCTGGCTTGCCTGGAGATTATTCTGTTTTGGTATCGATTTGTCTGTCTTACTCATTAACATAATAATTAATAGGACAGATCGTTGTCACCTGTTGCTGGTAACCTTCACTATTCTGAACCTGTTTTTCAATAAATGGGTAAAAAAATACACTGCTCGTACCATTTCCCAGGAAAACAGCCCCTTTACGTTATCAAATTCACCGTTATAAAGTGGGGGCTGGAAGGACTTTATTGCTTTTCCGTGTGTTCCCTCGGAAGCGCTGGCTCTGCCTTGTCCCCTCTGCAGAGATTTGTGTTGGTGCATCTCTGAGCCTTGCGTTAAGGTCGATTATATTCCGTGTACCTACAACTGTAAAAAGTCGAGACAACAATCCTGCTGGGTTTGGGTCGTGTTGGTTTTTTCCTGCAGTTACTATAAAGCTCTCCAGTATGTTTCTAAATCACCAGCATTGCGAGTGGGGGTTACTCGTACCACAACCTTTAAGCGTGTGTTGTTTTTTTTTCACAGTCGCGGGAGCACGGGCAGGGAGAAGAACGACAAACCTCTCCCACCTTCCCTCTCCCGTCCCAACACCTTCCTACGGGGCAGCAGCAGTAAAGAGCTGCTGCTCGACAATCAGGCACAAGAGGAACAGCGGAGGGAGATGCTGGAGACGGTGAAGCAGTTAACGGGCGGCATGGAGATGGACAGGAACAGCATGGAGGCGGAGAGGAGCAAAGCCAAGGAATCTGGTAAGTGGCTCTTCCGCGCTCGGGGAATCTTGCTGGATGTGTGAAAAGGCACAAAGGAAAAATCTTACCAGAAAAAGTGACAGGTTTCTGTGCAGCGGTGTGAGTGTTTGGCCCGCAGCATCGTTGAGCTGCGACGGCTGTGATCTGCCTCCCACCAGTTTGTAACACAACTGGTTGATACAGGCCTTGTCGGCGTCTCCTCTCACCAGCTCCTCCTTAGGATTCGTCAGAGTTAAAAGGCTGCAGGTACCCACAAAACACCACGGCGGTGTCTTGCCTGCTCGTGTCCAGTCACTGCTGCTGCTGGTTTTGGTGTTAGAAGTCCCCAAAATCAGTGTCAGTTCTGCAGAAATGCTGCTTCAGTGCCCAGTAAGGCCATATCTACCCTTTCCAGACGTTTCCAAGGGCCCCAGCAGTGCTTTGGGTCTGGGACAGATCGTACACGGCACCTTTTTAGCGCTGTGTTGTTGCCAGCCCTCATTCCAAGCAGGTCTCGGTGCAGTGTGGCGTTAGCACCCGCTGGGGTGGCTTGTCACCTTGTCAGTGCTGCAGCTCCTGGTTTTTACTCCTACCAGCTTGAGCTGATTTGTTAGTGAGAAAATATTGAGGACGCTTAGAGCAATGTTCCCTGTGGACAGAACCTTTGCGATAAGGACAGTGTTTTGCTCCTTCCCTGGGAAACATCTAGAAACTGCTACAGTGAGGAATACAGCTCGACTGCCATGACACAGCACATGCTCGTCTGGAAGAGTTGGGACTTTGTGAAGGACTTTATGGGGACCAAAGTTTTGGGGATGTGATCAGGAGATTGCTTTGGGTCGCTGCCCATCACAGTCAGCGCGTTTGAAGTTTGCAGCATGCTGTAACAGCTCAAAGTTTAATTCTTTAATGGCGATAGAGAGCTTTGAAGGTGTTGCATCCTGTGTCGCAGCCAACTGTGTTTCTACGAGAAAGTTGCTTTGCAGAAATATTGGGAACTTATACAGGGGAAAATGTAGCCAAGAAGTGACCTGTGCCTGACGATGGGACAGGGGACACACCCTGCTCCGGTGACTTCTGGTTTCACAATGTCATCTCTGAAAATGGTGCTGATTTTCCTTTTCCAAATGTGTTTTTTTTTAATTATATTTCTACCAGCCAAGCCAGAAGGTCCCCCAGCTCCAGCGCAAGAGAAGCCTTCGCTATCAGAAGAGGAAATAGAGAGAAAATGCAAATCTATCATTGATGAATTCTTGCATATTAACGATTTTAAGGTAAGCAAAACGAAAACCTCACATAGCAGGAAGGTCCATGGGACCGGGGTATGTTTTTTCTCCAGGAACAGAGTCTTTGTAAGCCCCCAGCTCACACAGAGGGAACAGAAACGGTGGGGCCTGTCAAAATCCGGGCAGCAGCAGATCCGTGAGCGTTTTTAGGAGAGTTGTCTCCCAAACTTGTTTTCTGCTCTGCTGGTAATAGGAAAACTAGCCCAGCTTGTGTGTTTGAAGCAGTAAGATGTATGTGTATCTGTCATGAATCACCGAGCAGCTCCATAATAACAGCAATTTTGGAAGCAGAAAAGCTAGTGGGAAAATAAACGGAGGTTTTCATTCAGTTATCAAGGCATGTGCTGTTCTGATCCGGAGGCAGATAAAGCAATACTAAATATTGAACAAACCACTCCAGAGTATTTTTAATAAACATTGAAAATTACTGAGCAGCTGTCATCACTTCCTAGTTAAAGGTTGAAATCTTGTTTCCCTTGTAAATGGATTTTTCGCTTGTCCAGGGAGTTTGCAAGACGTGTTACATTCGCTGCGAAGCTGATTAGTTTGATCTTTTGCTGAAATAAATGTTAAAAACCTGCCAAATGGCAGCTCTAGGGAGTTCCTGCTTTGGCACCCTAAAAGCAGAGTTGCTGCTTGCACTTCGTAGGGCTTCCAATTAAAATCAGGAAGAGGAATATTCTTATGATGGATTGTTTTGGGTTCACATGTAGTTATCAGGAGAAATTATTAAATCTTGGTTTAGAGAAAAAAAAAATACACTTTGATTCGCAACGTCCCCCAGCTTGTTGGCCTGGCAGATCTCAGCAGGAGGAGTCAGGGGCGGCGGGGCTGGTTAACAAAGAGACTCCGGTCCTTTTTCTTTTTGCGAGAGACTTCAAAGTCTAACCCCGGGGTGTCTGGGGCTAAGGGGCTGCTTCGGTTTCTCTGCTTGCAAATATGATGATGTTTTTTATGGCTGGATGGAAATAGAGTTGAATTGTATTGGACAAGTGTACCTTTGGTTAAAAAAGTATGTAAGATTGAGGCAGCTCGTTTGCATTAGGAGGTCACTTGATATTCTCAGTGCTCTTCAAGTGCAGCGTGCAACAAAGCTTCTGACTAATTCAGTTTAAACTCGCATTAATAAGGCCATAAATGAGTGTGTTAATGTAGTATATAGCAGAGGCACAGCCATTTCTCATGAGTTTAGTCTTCAGTATTTAACCTGAGTGTAAATTCAAACGGCTGAGCTGTATGGTGACGTCTAGTGACAGCGGGGTCGACCAGTGGCATGTTCACCTGTCTGTCCTGGAGACACCGGGATCCCTCGGGCATGTCTGACGGAAGAGCTGTGACCCGAGCGTGCGCTCTGGGGCCACCAGGCTTGTGACCTGCAGAAAACAGCCCTTCGGGGCCTGCAGAAACGCATCTGGGGCTGCCAGTTCTTGAGGACTGAAGGCATAACCTAAGACAGAGAGCAAATGTCTTTAGGCAGGAAGCCCATTGAGATCAGTTGGGCTGAACCTAGAAGGTCAGTGGCAGATCTTTGCTGACGACAGTGGAAATTTTTGAAGTGTGACATTGGGCACTTGTCTGAAAGTCTCTATTTAAGTCTTTTATTTGCTTAGGTTACAAAATGCACATGCAGCAAGTAGAAGCTTTATAAAGAGGAAATGTTCCTCCAAATGCTCCCCACCTATTTTCTTCTTCTTTATATGGTGCGGGTTTGTAACACAGGCATTTCTGTGCCAGATCAGATCAGCAATGAATCTAACCTGATGTCCTCCTTTTGGCTTGGCTTGGTATTTGATGAGATAATGGGTATTGTGGTGGCATCCAGAAGACAATTCCTGTCCTTTCACTGAGCAGCCAAACTGTACCCTGGAGCGTGATTGTGTATTTTAAAAATTCTCTTGCCTGAGTGGTGTGAATTCTCATTATTATTATGATTCGCTTGCCGTCTCAGTGGTGATTTGTGATGAGGTTCAGCTCCTTCGCCTTGGCAGCTTCACTAAATATTCGTTTCCAAAAAAAGCCAAGGCTAGCAACCTCTTGAGCTGCCCTCAAAAAAATCCCCGTTCCGTGTACCAGGCGCTAAGCAGCGCACCCTGATCTGTCTTAGAGGAGAAAATATTCTTCTGCCCCGTTTTTTTGATGTTTTCAGCTCAGGCAAATGATCCTGTATGTCGTTCGAACAGGAAGCGATGCAGTGCGTGGAGGAGCTGAGCGCCCAGAACCTGCTGCCTATTTTCGTGCAAGTGGGAGTGGAATCGACACTCGAGAGGAGTCAGATCACCCGGGATCACATGGGCCAGTTATTACATCAGTTGGTGCAGTCGGGAAAGCTGAGCAAGCAGGATTTCTTCAAGGGGTTTGTATTCTGCGCGTAGAAACGGGTTTTTCTTGAGCGTTCGTTGCAAATGAACACTGTGTTGGAGACGAAGGATTTCCCACCTTGCTTTGGTATCCTGCCTTCTCCACACATCCGTTTCGAAGGCATATTTTCACCTGGGTGTATTTATAACTAATATAATTATTGTAATATATTTTTAAGCATTTCAAATGCTTCAGTGAATGTAAATATTTTCATATTTATATATTTCTAAGCAAATATGTAGGTGTGTATTTAAATGTGCATGTTTAGATTTCTGTTTTGTGATGCGTTTGTCCATGTTTGCCATTTGGCAAATCATTGAATATGATTAAAAGAGGAGGAAGAAGACAAAAATCACGTGACGTTAATGCCTGGAAGCTGCGTAGCGTGAAGTCCTGCGCGTGCACAGAACCGCAGCCACCCTCCCACTGGTACAACAGGCTTCACCCATAGGATGTAATTTCTCGGGACAACTCAACTTTAAGGAGTCGATGTGTCCTGGAGGGGCTGAGAAGGAGAATAAGCGCCAGATGCAGTAACACATGGGTTAGACCTTCCTCAGGAGATCTGAGTTTTGGCAGCTGGTTCGTTTCAGCTCTCTGGGTTTTGTGTTCCCAGCCTGGATTTGAACTGGTGTCCAGTCATAAAAGGATCCGTGTTCCCAGGGAGGTCCCCTGCACCACGCAGTCCTCGCTGGGGCTTAGAGCAGGATGATTAAAACAAGGATAACCACGAAAAGCAGCCAGCAAACAGACAGGGAAATAACGCTTTCATATGCGGAGTTTCTGGGTAGTTAGACCTGTCTGGCTGCTTTAATTTGAATCATGTCTCGTCGTGGTACCACTGACGGCTCCGACGGTGATCTCCCTGCACCCGTGTCTGGCAGTGAATTTCATCGTGATGCAATCCAGTAGCTCACAGGAAAAGTTCAGGCAGCCTGAGTTCAAAACTGTATGGAACAGCAGTAAAAAAAATACATATATCCCTAGGGAGTACACTTGTGTGTGTGCACACAGTCGCTGGTGGTCAAAACGCCTCGTTTGAAGTGACACATTTCCATAATGGATCGTGATTAAAGCCGTTCCTGTGTTTCCTGGAGTGTGGATAAGTGGTTGTGATGCCAAATAAGTAGGATCTTGATGAAACAGGGGGACGTGCGGTCTGAATGTGGCATAAAGAAAGTGAAGCAGCTCCTGAAGATGATGAAAGGGCAAGTGGTGTTCAGCGGGCACATGAGAAGAACACCGAAAACCACTATCCTTATTCACACGAGGCAAATTACTGCGTAATTAGGGGTTATGGGATGAGTACTGGTCAGAGCGCAGGTCTGGAGAGATACACAACAGGAAACCAATTTCTGGCAGAAACGCTTGGACAAACCTAGGCCCAACTAGTAGTGGTGGACGTAAAGATCAAAGCACAGCAGATGGGTTCTGGGTTTGAAGCACAAGAGAAAATGTGCCTTTGTAGTCACTAAACTGGACCGCAGAACGTTCAGGGTTTTCAGGGAGAAATGAATCATGATGAAAACCGTCAGGAGAGCCAGAGAAATGAGCATCTTGTACCAGGCACGGGAAGCAAAGCCACCTACAAGGCTTTTATGGGAAAGAAGAGTTTTGGGTGATTCTGGAAACTGTATCCAGAGTTGGGGAGCGATTCTGTAATTCTTCCTGCCGCGTTTTCTGTTCTGGGTGGAAACCTCCCTATGGTGTAGGGAACTTTTCTCTTGTGTTGTTTTATGTACTTACAGGCATTTTGCTGATTCCCTTACATTTGGACTTGTGTTATTTTTAATCCCCCTCCTGTAAATGTTTGGGTATTTTTAAGAAGGCTCCATTTAGTAGATGGTTTGTGTTTATAGACAAAAATGCTTTTTAGTTTTACTAGTTAGCAAACGATTTGTTACTGGGCTATAAGAATTATTGGGAATGGAGCTTTCCTGGATGCATCTGCTGGTTTTAGGGAAGGCGATGCCTCTCCCACATATTCTCCATCTTAGCACATAGAGAAATTCACTCCTGGCAGTTTTGAAGTGCTGAAAGCATAAGGTGGCAATAGGGTTTTTGTTACCTTTGTGATCCCTTCTCCCCCATCCCTTCTCCCCCGTCCCTTCTCCCCTGTCCCTCTTCTGTAACAAAGGATTTTTGAACTGCAGATTTGCTCAAATTGAAGTCTTAAATTAAATTCTATTTCACGCTTGACATTTTTTTCTTTCCTTTTTCTAAAGCTTTTTAGATACCTTGGAGATGGCGGACGATATGGCCATAGATATCCCCCACATTTGGTTGTACCTAGCTGAGTTGGTGACCCCCATGTTAAAAGAAGGAGGAATCTCTATGAGAGAACTTATCCAGTAAGCAATGCTCTTCTTTTCCAGCGTTGGTCGAGCTGAGCTGCCTGCCTGGCTACGCTATCGTATTTTCACAGCGTGGTTCCCATCAGTAGATAAAAGATGAGTTGTGTTAGAGGCTCAGCTGCTCGTACGAGTCGATAAAAGGCTTTTGCTGCTCATCGTTTGGGACTTGCACCAGACTGAGAGCTGTGGTGGGGAGGGAGCTTGCTGCTCTGTAGTCACTGTGCAGGGGTGAAAGCTTTCCCCGTAAATCTACTTCAATCCTGTTTGTCTCAGCTGAGCTAATATATACCCCAGGGTTGTACAGTCGGAGTCATTTGAGAGCACCCGGAGGCTCTGAGAATTAGATTTGAAGAGAGCGAGGTATCGCGCAGGAGTCTTTATATCTTGGAGTGTAATAGCTGCCACCTGGGCATTGCCTTAAACGGGCACAAAACCTTGCCTGCAAGACTGGAACCTGCTTCCAGGACCAGAGTTTCTGTATTTTTGCATGTCCTTATATCTTCAGGGATTAACTAGAAGCCAATTGAATGGTTCCCTTTGCCTGTAAGTAGTGTATTAAGAAAACAACAGCCTTTTCCCCAAAAAGGGTCCTGCTACCCAGATGCAGCGTCCCACAAAAATGAGTGGATTTGATGTTGCATAAAGTCTTTTAATTAGCCCTGTTGTGGCAAGTGCCCTGCATCACTGAAGGCCGTTTTATTGGCTAGATCACATCTTGCATCCCTGGCAGAAGTTCAAGGTGGTTTCCTGCCTCAGTTTGATCGCTCCGCCTTGCCTTGCATCCCAGGCTTGGAGCACTGTTTTATGAGGATGAAAACCATCTTCAGACAGTTCAAATTATAAGGGAAAATCTCTGGTTTTCTTTCATTCTAGAGAATTTAGCAAACCTTTGCTTCCTGTGGGAAGAGCCGGCGTCTTGCTTGCTGAAATCTTGCACCTTCTATGCAAACAAATGGTAAGTGTCGAGGCGTACCATTCGTAGAGAGGAGCTGGACACAGCATTATACATGTTTATGCATGAAGCCTACACATTTCCCACGTGAAGATATTTAGGGATGGGCCAGCCAGTCCAGATAACCTAGAAACCTGCCTCTTCATCCCCAGTTTCACACCAAGCCTTACGAGGTTCCAAAAAGTTAATTTTTTTTTTCTCTCATCACTTTTCCCTTTTGCAGGTACCTTTGCACCTGGCTTCTTCCAGAAGCTAGAGTGCTGCAGTACTGCAAGAGGGACATTCTCAAGGTATTTCTGGGCTGATCAGAAGCAGCAAGTGCTGGAAATCTTGCGAGAGCGCTGTTCTTGCAGACCGAGGAGGTTCTGAGGGTTCGGATAAGCCTCAGATGGCCTCTCAGACTTCTGGGTGTTTATCCAAACTAAACCTGCCATCTCTTTAAGATTCACCCATCACTAAGGGTAGCGACACCTTTGCACCCTGTAACTTCTAGAGCTCTCTTACACGTTTCACAGTTGTGTGTCCAAACAGTTTGGTGGTTTCCCTATAATTCTGTCTCCATTTTTTTGTCTTTTTTTTCTTAATCCAGCTAAATACTGCACTTTGCATAGTGTCTATTTTCAACCCTGTAAAATCCCTCATTTGCCTTTTTTTTTTATTTAAAAGCATGCATTCAAATAAGGGTGATTGTTCCAGAGGCATTTCAGTCTAGCAGTGCAAACAGTGACTTTTTATTTATTTATTTTAGCCTCATGCTTGTTTGGACAGTTGACTTCCATTTATTTTTCTCTGTTCTGTGAAAAAAAAGCTGCTGTACTCCGAGGCTTGAAGCACAGCCTTGGGTTTCTGTTTCTGCCACAGCTTTCTAATTCGATCTCATCCAGGCCAATACTTGGACTTGGGTATTTCATTGTAATGTCACTCATCTAATTCAGAGTCTGATGAATCGTAGCAGGAACTACGCACAATTAGCTCTTAATGAGCTGCATTGTAAACTTAAAATTGTAATCTGCTTTGTAAACTAAAAACCAGGCTGCTTTTGTCAGCACTTAACTTAGGCCACGCAGTGATCTCCCTCGTGCAGGTGCGATAAGGTAAAAGTTTTGGCAAAGCATTTGAGTGAAAAGAGATGGTTTTTACTGGTATTTTTATTCTTGTCACATTTGTTGTATGTGCCATCTTAGGCAGGGTAGCAAAAGGTCAGCGTGAGATTAGAGGCTGCGGAAGGTTGGGCTGTGTGTGCTGCAAAGGTGCTTTTCTCAAGGTTTGCAATAAATTCTAGGAATTGAAGAGTGAGCTTGGTATTATGTACCTGAAATAGAGGCTTGATCTCCACACAGAAAACAGCGTGTAAATAATTATTTTCTAGACGTACCTAATTTGCTGGTCCCTTAATGTCAAGGCAGGGGGAGAAAGAGTCACGGAGTAAGTTAATGACAGAGTCAGGAGAAGAATCGAAGTCTTCTACCTGCCAGCTCTGTGTCACGGCCGTGGGAAACTGTGCCTTGTTCAGATGTGTCACTTCTCCTAGGTCATCTCTGGCTGAAGTCGTTGCAAACCCCACGTGTCACGTTACGCCTTGTTTATTACCCATCACCGTGGTGTTGGACCACTTGACGTGTGTACCTGTGGCAGGATTGCATATATGATTTCTCTTGCACGGGACTTCCAGATGTTGTTTTCACTTCGTTGCCAGGCGTCTTATTTGGTGGCTGAAGGGTTCTTGAGTTCTCCTGACACGGCTGCACCACTCCAGCTTGTGTAAGCTCCCCTGCTTGTCTCTCAAGTCTTTAAAATGAACAAATTGTTTGTGTTTTAGAGCCATAAGAAAGTGGGAGCCTTATGGAGGGAGTCTGGCCTCAGTTGGAAGGACTACTTACCCGAAGGGGAGGATGTACATACCTTTCTCATGGAACAAGTGAGTTCAGAGCAAGCATCTGCTTAATTAATGATTTTAGCACACTGATTTTTGGCCCCACGCCCCCTTTGTTCCTCCTCTTCCATCCCGTTCTTACGTATAGTTGGTATGGGATGTGGGGTGAAGTGTCTCCCTCACCAAACTGGGGCTGGATTATTTCAGCACCTTTCTGAAACGCCAGCAGGACAGACTTGTCCCCTCCAATCCCAGGCACACACCTCCCCTCAGCTGGCTTCTGCTGGGGGGTTGAACTTTTGGTGCTCTTTCTCCAGCTGGGGGGTTGAACTCAAGAATGAGTTTTGCCACAAACACAATCAATCTGCAGAAGGGCCAGAATAAATTATAGCAATTATCCACTCATCCTACGTTGCGTTATGATCTGTTTCACAACCGAGAGGAGCCAGGCCTGATGGAGGGCACCTTGCAGCTCTTGCTGGTGGTGCTTCTAAGGAAGAAGGTCTCCCTTTGGAGCTCCAAGTGAGCCACTGCCCTGTTCTAGCACTTAGGAAGTGCCGCGCTGCAGGAAATGAAACGGATTACGAAAGCCTGGGGCTTGGTGAGGGGACTGTAGAGCCTCTGTCGCATTTTGCAATGAATTGAGGCGTTAGCTGCAATTTCTTTGAGCGCGTGCCAGCTCTGGTAATTGCGTACCAGCTCCCCGTCGTTTCAGTTGAGCAACATGCACTTTATTTGTGCCCGCTCGTATTGTGCAGGGCTGGAGTTGCTCTGAGATGCGTGGTTGTCTTTGCTGGATAATGGGGTTCCCACATGTTTGTAAAATGCTTTCTAATCTTTGGGACAGAAAAAGGATATAAATCGTTGTAATGATAACTTAGGAGTTGAAAGATGCCAGAAAGCAGGAGGTGTAGCTTGCTGCCTCAGTTTGGTCTAATTCAGCATAGGAAAAAGTGTATTTAACTAATCCTCATCTTCACTTCTGATGTTGCAGAAGTTGGACTTCACAGAGTCCGACTGTTCCAGTTCCTCAGAAGCACTTTCAGAGAAAGAACTCTCTGCGGAAGAGCTGAACAAGCAGCTAGAAAAACTCATTGTTGAGGACAAGGCGAACGATGAACAAATCTTTGACTGGGTAGAGGTACAAGACTATTTTCACCCTCCCTGCACACAGTTCGTTAGCTGCTTTTGTAAATATTTTCGCGTGTAAAAGAACATCTCTTCAGGCTCCTCCCTAGGCGTAGGACACGAAGATGATTAAGTCTGTGCAATCAACACTTCCAAAGAATTAAAATCTAAAATATAATCAGTTATTTCAAAGAGAGCTTTAGGAAGAAATAATTTTAGCTATATTAACATACAACTGTATAACTGACTTTTTAACTCTGAAGACACTGCTACTGGCTACTTATTACATTTTAGACCCAGTACACTGCTACATTCTTTCTTCCCAAAACACTGATAAAAGCTTCTCAGGGTTTTTTGCAAGATGACCTACCAAATTCCCCCGGCTGTGCTGCAAAAACATCCTGGGCAGTCCCTTGGGGGCACATGTACCTTTCCCAGTGCATTGGACCAGTAACTGTAAAGGAAAATAAAGAAAAAGGGAAAAAAAAAAAGAAGCCCTGTCAACCCGCCGATCTTTTGCCCTCTCTCTGCCTGCATCCTTTAAGCCAAATTTTAAATCTAGTGGCTGAAATGATGCTCAACCTGATTCGTTTAGATCTGTGCTTAGAGCTAAATCTTGGTCAGCTTCATTTCGGCTATTTCTATTGCTGGAGCAATGTGTTAAAATGTCATTTTTCTACTGCTGCTAGAGAAGTCGAGAGGGGAATAAAAGCAGCACTGAAAATGTGGGGACACCCACAGGCTCTCTGTAGTCTTGGACAAGTTACATCGCCATTCTCTGCTTTTCTTCTACAAAGCAAACAAATCTCCACCCAAGGAGCACGCTGTAAAAGTTGTTGAAAAAGCCTAAAACTTAGAAAAAATGTACAAGGGCGTTGTAAAAGTCAAACGTTGTTGGTTTGATTCATTTCTGGAGACAAAGGACTAGTTGTGGGAGTGGTTAAACGGTGTATTGATCGCACGAGAACTGTTGCTGCGTGCTGACGTACCTGAGCTAATTTCAAGAAGTGAATGGGAAAGCTTGAGTTTTTGCAGAGGGGTGAACTGGATTTTCACTGCAGCAGCTTTTGCTGAACTTGAACTTGCTGCCAAATTCAGCAATGGAGTTTGGAAACGGTTGCTGTCACGCAGCGGCGTGTTTGTAACTGGTCCATTTACTCTCGATTTCAGGCTAATCTAGATGAAAGCCAGATGAGTTCACCTACATTCCTTAGAGCTTTAATGACAGCAGTTTGTAAAGCAGCTATTATAGGTGAGTAACGTGCAACGTAAACACCATGCAAACCAAACGGGCAAAGAATTATTTTCTGTTTTTCAGGTTTATATCACTTTTCCCTCCTCCGAGGCTGCTTTTTATCACACACAAAGACTTTTTGCACTGTATTGAATTCTAGTGCTCGAGAGCGGGCTGGCCGTTCCCCCTGCGACAGCCAGGCCCTTTGCTGGTTGCGGTGTTCTCGAGGCCCTGGCGTGTCCCGGTGACCTGGCGTGAGCAGACGTTTCAGACGACTCTTGAGTAATGCCAGATTGTTCGTTGATTTTTTTTTTTTTCTAGTGAAGGTGGAAATGTGCTCGATGTTCTTAAGATAATTAGCATTTCCACTGCCGTGTCAGCAAGGACGCGTGGGTGCTTCTCCCATCACA
This sequence comes from Nyctibius grandis, assembly GCF_013368605.1. Classification (NCBI taxonomy): domain Eukaryota; kingdom Metazoa; phylum Chordata; class Aves; order Nyctibiiformes; family Nyctibiidae; genus Nyctibius; species Nyctibius grandis. Next base: position 1,480,905 of record NC_090674.1, read on the forward strand.
GATTGCCACGGGCGAGGTGAAAGCGTGGGTGGCAGAAGAGAAGCCAGCCTGCATCTCTGCCTCGTTAATAGTTTTATGTCCAAAGTTGCCATTTTGGAAAGATGGATTATGTGGTTTGCTTGAACGTACGGCAGTCAGCTGGAAAGGGAGGGTTCCCAAGTCAGATGTGTGAGCCTCAGACTCTCAGGGGGGCTGGAATAAAGCGCTGCAGCCAGAAACATCTGGTCAGTTCGCTTTGTTTGCTTTAACTTTACTGTTGGCATCTGGCAAGGCAAAAAAATTGTGCTTGTAAAGCACCCGGTTGTGCTCTTGGCTGTAGGAGTCACGCTTGGTGGAGGGAATGGTCTGAAGGCAGCCCAGCTCCTTTCTTCTCCCTGAGAACAGAACCCTTCTGATGCCACCTAGTGTTAAGGGCGAACTGGCACAGGATTCAATTGCAAAATGTTTACAGGTTCCCTGATGTGTATCAGGAACATCTTCTGGTTTAGGTTTTGACCTTGCTGCTAATTGAGGTTTTTTTTTTCCTTTTGTTTTCAAAATATCACTTAATTGTGTTGCATGATCTACTTAAAAGCTGCAGAATAATTTATCCATGTTGCTGATGGACTTTTAACGTGTATTTTTATATATTGGTGATTTCCGATATCATATGCAGCTTATGATTCTGTTTCTGCCATAGTGTTTTTAGAAAAAAAAAATCTAATTTTCTAAAAACCTTCTGTATAACTGCAATTTTAGCCCTAGCCATTGTACGCACTTTGGACATCCAGTTGTCTGTGGAAACACAACGATTTGCACTGCAAAGTAAGGCGGTAATTCTTCTGCATGTGTCAGCAGGCTGGTTAGGGCCAGGGTCACTGCAGATACTGGTTGAATTTGGGGAACTGGAAGAACCAAGACTTCCGGAAAAAGCCATTGATCAGAAATACTTCCTGTTGTTTCTTGTTCTCTTTTTCTCTCCCCACTAACCTGTATCTGTGATTTCTGTTTGAATAAATAGAGGCGATAAAAGATCTGCCCCTGCTGCCGTGTACCAAAGCTGACCCTGTTTTCTTCTCTTCCCCTCAGCGGACTCTACTAGCTTCCGTGTGGACACTGCTGTTATCAAACAGAGAGTGCCGATCTTACTCAAGTACCTAGACTCAGACACAGAGAAGGAACTACAAGCACTTTATGCACTACAAGCATCAATAGTAAAACTTGATCAGCCTCCTAGTAAGTGTTACCTCTGTGCTGGGGATTTGAACCCTGATAGTATACGGAAAGGTTTTTTCTGTGAGAGTCGAGTCTAGTGGTAGAGACTGGAAGAGGATGTGCTTTTCCTTACCTTTGTACGTAGCAGATGAGAGATAACAGCGTACAGTGGTTTCTGCTTGTCCAGATTCCAGCTTTTAGAGCAGTGCAGGTCCCCAAATGCTTGGCCAGAGGCCAGCTCGTCTCTTGGTCGCTGCTGTAAGCAGCCATGTAGAAGGAAGGACAAAACTCTGTTGATAAATAAAGAGGAAAGAAAAAAGAGCAGTAAAAAAATAATTTGCTGAGTTTACAGTACCTGGACATGAGAGAGCACCAGGTGTTGTAATTATTAATTGCATTACTGCCCCACAAATGTCTGTGGACTTGGAGGGAATGAAATGAGTCTTGTCCCAGAGCCACTGCAGAAAACTGTTGTTGGAAAAGAGGCAAGGGAGTTGCCAGAGAAACAGGGATTCCTGGGGAGTCTGCAGCCCCAAATCAGAGAGTGCCCAAAACCACCCAACTTGATCGTCCTTAGCGTTAAGGCGCCAGTCGTGCGTTATCCCTCCTGCTGAGCCATGAAAAATCAGGTGTCGGAGAGGAGCCAGGCTGCTGGGTTGCAGGGTCCAGAGGGAGCAGGACGGGCTGCTGCGGATTCTGTTTGCCAGCCAGTCCCTAGATCATACGTTCCCACGGATGCTTTCCCTTTTCTGCGGCGCGTGTGTTACGCGACGGCGTCAGAGGGACCTGTTGTCCCTCTCAGCTGTGTGTAACCAGCCAGGAAGCAATAACTCAGTAACAGACCTTCCTTTTACTCGTAGCTGCGTCTCTTGCATTAAAGGTCACGTTAATCACTTCATCCGTAACCGTGTCTTTGTCCGCTGAGTTAAACCACGCTGTACTAACAGCTGTTCTCTCCCATTGTTCCTTTATCGCAGATTTGTTGCGGATGTTTTTCGATTGCCTGTATGACGAGGAGGTAATATCAGAGGATGCCTTCTACAAGTGGGAAAGCAGCAAGGACCCGGCGGAGCAGAACGGGAAAGGAGTAGCGCTAAAATCTGTCACAGCATTCTTCACGTGGCTACGGGAAGCCGAAGAGGAGTCGGAGGATAATTAAAACTTAAAATACAGAGAGAGAAAAAAAAAAAAACAATTTAAGTATTTTTTTAAAAAGTTTCACGTCTTCGCCAATCACAGTGCAGCAAGGCCAATTCTCGCGCAGACCCCCCCTTCCCCCACACATGCACGAGTGGGAGAGGTAAAAATAGATAAACACAAAGGTGATCACGGAGGAAAAAAGGTACTTGAAAAAAAAAAAAGTAAACTTCAAACCTGAGGGCGGGAGCACTAAACCAAAATACATGTATTATTTATAGAAAATATTTTCTGTTTTAATCTTTTTTTTTCTTTTCTTTTTAAACAAGGACTCATACTTACAAAAACACGAAGCGAAACAAATCTGTTTAGCGCAAAAAAAAAGTTGAAAACTTTTAATTTATTATTTTAAGGACTGCAAATGCCAGTGTAATTTTTAAATTTGCAGTTTCTGTAAACAAATTGTATAATAGAACAAAAGCAGAGAAATAAATTTCCCTCCCCTTCATATGCACCGCAGTTTTGTTTCAAAGCATGATAAATAGACAAAACTTTCGAGGGGGTTTGGGGTAAGCTAGATGAGGAAGAGATCAAATTTTTTTTTTTTAATTGTCATCAGATTTTTCTGCCTGCCTCTCAGCTTGCTTCAGAAATTTAAAAAGAAAATAGTAATCAAAACGTACGTAACCTTGGAACGGAAGGAAATGCATTTGAGAAAACCGCCGCGGACCAGAGTGCTCCGAAAATAACTCGTTCAAAAAAGTGCTACCCTGGGGAAAAAAGTACTAGTGATACTTTCAGAACCTTTAGAGCAACTTTAAGGCTTGTAAATACATAGAACAAATATTTAAAAAAAAAAAAAAAAAAAAAGAAAAAAGAAATTGACTCAATACTATTTCTTTTCACTTTCAAAATATAAAGAACAAAATAAAGACAAACATTGCAAGTTTAAAAGAAAGTAAAACGACTTCTCCTTTGACAGCTGCTGAATGTGTGCACCATCTCTGAGCGGTGCTGGCTTCCTTTTCGTTGTGTAGATCCTCGGTTCCAAATTGTGTACATATAGTGTGTGTATGTATGTGTGTCTACCAAAACCAGAGGGGTGAGAGCAATTGTTTTTTTTAAAAAAAAAAAAAAAAAAAAAAAGAAAAAAAAAAGAAAAAAGGGGGGTTGCTGCTTGGGAGACCGTTTCTGCAGGGAGAACTTAATGGCCGCTGAGCAGCTGGCTGGGCTGCCGGGCCGTGTAGGGGCGTTTGGTTCCCAGCACGTTGCTGCGAGGCTGGGAGATGACCTCAGGGGCGGTCGGTGCTCGATCCCAGCTCGGTTTTTCCAACCGTGCGGCCACGGTGTCTCTCTCGTGTGACTTGGATCAGTGGCGTCGTCCTGGGGACTTGGGACCCTGGTAGCTGCGGAGGAGCGGAGAAGAGACGGCCCTTCGCCATGGCTTGTGTGCCCATCGCCGCCCAGCTTCGCCGCTGCCCTTCGCCTCTGCCGGTCGTCTTGCTGTGCCTGAGGAGCCCAAAGACCCGTACGGGGTGAAAATAAAAGCACCCTGCAGGAGCCAAGAGGTGGAACAAGCGCTGCGGTGCTCTGCCTGCCCCCGTGGTGGTGTCTGAAGTCTGAGCACAGCCCGGGTACAGCGGTCGCTCTGCAGTGCAGTCAGGGTGCATGTTTTCTTGTGCCCAAAGGGACCCCAGCCGCGCCCTGGCACTGCACAGTCCTGCAGACTGAGCTGCTGCTGCTGCTGAGCACGTTAAGTCTCTTGTGTGTCTCTCTTCAACAACCAAAGATGACCTGCTGGCTCTCACTGTGAAGAAGCATCTACCGTAACACAGTCTGCAAAGTTTGTGAAGCCCTGAAATGTAGTTTGTGAACTGTGGTCCGTGGACCACGAGTAACCTGTGGAGCATTTGCTGGTGGTCTGTGCAGCACTAGCTGCTCACATGATGCTGTCTTCTTCTTTCCAGCTGCTAAATCACTTCTTTTTTTTTTTAAAAAAAAAAAAAAAGGGAAAAACAAGGAAAAAAAGGCTACAAATACATTAAATACTTTCCTAATCTTACTTTTACATGTAAACAATTGCTGTACTTGCATAAGGATGTTATTTGATCACCAAGGGGAAGGGAGGAGGGTGCCTGGTTGTGGCTGGAGGGGAGACGTCCACGAGACGCTTTCCCTGTTAACATGTGTTCCACACCATGAGTCTGAGCTAGAGAATCCATGGCCTAAAACACTAGAGCATTGTTTGGTTTTTTTTTTTTAGTAACAATAAAACACTTTTCTCTGATGTTTTGTTAAAAAAAAGAAAAAAGAAAAAAATATTCTCACCTTTAATATATGCATATGTATGTATCTGCTTGTACGACATCTGGCGACTCCTCGTCCTCAGCCTCTTCCCCTCCCGGCCTCGCAGTTGGGCCCAGTGGTTTGGCGACGGGTGCTCTCGAGATCTCTCCGAAAGGCTCATCCACGTGGAAACCCCCACCCAGCGGGTCTCAAGGTGTGTTTGTTAAACCTCTGCAGGAGGTCGTGTGGGTGCTCTTCTCGCAAAAACCATTCTTGAGCCAGAACGTGGTGGTTTGTAGCAGTTATATAGTTGAATTAAATGGATGCAGGTTTGTACGTAAAGCCTTTGAACAGCCATGTGAATCCAAGTGTGTCAGGGCAGGGAAATTTGGGGAGCTTGAATCTTTTGGCTGAAAGAGTTGGAAAAACACTGGCTGGAGGGAATGGGAATGGTGAGCATGTAGGTAGAAAAGAGATTAGAAAGTCTCTCCCCTCCCTGTTTGAGCTTTTAGCGTTAAATATTCCAGGGAGGTGAGAACTTGCCCTGTTAGCATCCTGCAAATGCCAGGAAGGGAGTTTTCAGAGGTTTTACGGGGTTTTGTTTGGTTGGTTTTTTTCAGAATTACCCAAAGACTCTAAAAAGGTGGGTTTGCAGCATGGCAAGCTTTGTGTTTTCTGAAGCTAGATCAGTTTTAAGCTGCATGGGGAGTGCTGAGAGCAGTTGTTGCATGAGACCTTGAGGTCTCCAGCTGGGGGTATGTTACCTTGAGGTTCAGCTTCCCCACAAATGTCACCGCAAGGAGCGCATCTGACATCAGTCTTGGACCAAAACGGCTTCCTCTGCTCCCCTTGTGCTGTTTGCCACGTGCCGCTTGCTTACCTGCACCCATACCAAGATGTGGTTGCTTTTCAGTCATCTTCTAGATCAGCACAGGTTTGCAGGTTGTTGTGGCTCCTCAGGATGTGGCCTGTGGGCCCGGAAGATCTTTGCAAAAATGTCTCCTCCTGAAGGGTATTAAAATACAAAAAACTAAGAGAGATATGAAACAGAAAAGGGGATAATTAATTAAAAGAGGTTCCCGTGGGAATGTGATTTGTGGGAGCCTCATTTTACGTAAGTGAGGAGAGGTGAGCTGTGGTTACTCCTACCTAACGTTACAGCAAAGCCTAAGCAGGGAGAACAGCACATTTCCCCCAAGAATACTAAAGCTTTGGGTGTGTTGGGGTTTTTTTTCTTCCCACTCTTGGTCGTGTAAGGCCTTTAAACACATTTTCTGGACAGGCTCGTGAATGCAGCAGGGAGTTAATGCAGCTCAGCAGGAAAGAGCTGTATTAGAAGCCATTTGCACTGCTGGGAGCCCTTCTCATGCTGAGGCTGTGCACGCTCTCGAAGGCACGGGCAAGGAGGAGCAGATGCATCGCTTACGTCCCCATTTCTCTTTATTGCTGAAAATGTCCCCAAACCTGAAGAAGTCAAACAGAAAATTTGCAGGCCAGGTGTCTGCCTAAGGCTGGTTTCTTTCTAGGAAAGTGTTTTCAGAAATGGATCAGCCATTTCTGTGAACAAGGTCAGGGAATACACTGATACCAGATGTTGTGCTCTGTCTGTGTGGGTTAACGTGTTCAGTTTTTAACTTTATTTTCTCAAGAAGCCTCGGGTCCAGGAGCAGACCTTGGTGCATGGAAAAATCTTTTGCCCAGAATCAGCACTCCCTGGTGCAGGAGCTGGTAGCCAAAGAGGCCGTGTGGCAGGAGAGGCTCGGGAGAAGGGATTCCTCTGCAGAGATAGTTTTTAGTGTGCACAAGGCAGATTTAAGCTAGTAGTAACTTACACTGGTTGTTGCTGCGTTCCTGAGAATCACAGAGCTTTTGGTTCCAACCCTATAGACCGTTTTTTCTGATAAAGGAAAAACAGGGCCTCTAAAACGTCCCGTTAACTCGCCGAGCATCCTGAAAATATTTAAAACCAATTGCAGATGTTGGCGTCCCGTTGTCACAAGGGTGGCTGTGACTGTTCCTGCTGCATTTCGTTCCAGCATGAGTCGTTTTTACAGACGAAGGGACCTGAAGCTGGTTGTCTCGTCAGAAGCGTTCGCTGCGGAGCAGAAAAGCTGTTACAGCCATGTGCCTGGCACTGCTCACTTGATGTTTTTCACAGACACGAGAGGGTTTAGCTTTGGGGGCAGTGAGCTCAAAATCAGAACCCTCAGAACGCTCTTATGCCCTTAGATCCGACACGTCTGGCCCTGAGGCACTGAACCACCTTTAGGTGAGTTGGCCGTTGGCCACAGGTAGGTACGTGATGGTGAGATGCCGTGTGGTAGGAGTTTGGTCAGGGCTGCCGTGCGCTACGTGGGGATGAAGCCGTCAGGAGGTGTTTGGGCTGGCAAGCTCTCTGAGCTCCTGCTTTGCAGTCGGTCTGGCAGGGAGAGCTTGGCCTTTCTGCTCGCTGGAAGACATTGGCCCTCTGCTGCTACCTGATCCTAGGCCAACTGAGCGGCATCTCCAGCCAAGCGGCGTCAGCAGGAGTGTGAGCTCTTCGCACGCTGCTTTCTTTTAATAAGGTGCCAACCCGGAGGGTTGCACGAGACACCATGTGCTGATAGAGACTCCAAGCAATGGTTTGATGTGTCTGGGGGCCACGTGCAAGCTGCAGCAACCACAGGATGGAGCCTGGGGATGAGGAGGCTTCAGCCCAGAGGGTCCTGCTTGGCTGCCCATGTCCCATCCCAGCTCTGAGGATACATAACCTGCAGGAAAACCACGGTGATGGGCAAGCAACTGCAGCAAGAGATTGATTAGCCCACTCGGCTTCCAGGAGCATGACTAAATCCCTGCCAATATCTGAGGAAACTTAACTCAAAGTTGTCCACCCTTGTCTTTTCCAAGGGGCTCCGGTTGCCGCCTGCAGGTAACCATCGTGGAACTGTGGTCTGCCAAAATAACTCCTGCTTATTTAAATGCTGCTGTAGGGCTGCCCAACGGTCATCTGTGGAAAGCTTTTGTCAGCTGGCACTGGTTTCTCTTCCTCATTTCCAGCTGTGAAAGTGCACTGAAACGGCAACAAAGTAAAACCAGCTCCCTCTCCATTCAGTGCTTTCCAAAGGGGAATTTGTCCAAGGGTGCAGTTGCTGTCCCAGCTGCAGGGTTGGTTGTGCTGTGGTTGCAAATTGGAAAGGGGAGAGGGAGCTCGGGGAAGGCAGTGGATGGTTTATGTTAGGAAATCTTTGTATTAGTGAGTGAGCGGAGAGAACGGTAAAGCCTGGCTCTTGCACGCTTGGTTGTCCTGTTGCAGCCCTCTGCAAGGTTCAACAGCAGATGTTGTCACGAAGCAGAGTTGTACCAGGCTCGCGGGATACAGAGCATTAACGAACATGGAGCTGAGCACTGTTATAAGTGTTTTATCACAGTGCTGTGGAGAATAGCTGGAAGGGAGCTGAAAAGATCATCTCAGCAGATGCAGCTGGTACCTTCGGGTCTCACCCGTGAAGGACAATTGGTCATTTCAGTGTTGCAGAATAAGCTATTCTGAAATAACGCCTGGTGCAAATGTTCTGTGACATTAAAGATGGCCTAAAATTAATAACCTGTCCATCCTGGCCACCTCCTGTTGTGTGTGAGTGTGCTGGGAAACCACGTACTTCACTGAAAGCGGCTTGGCCTGAGAAGGGAGCGGGCGCCCGGCCTCTTCAGCGCTCTGCAGGGTTGTGGCACCACCGTGCCCTGAATTTATGATGATGGACGCAGCGTGCAGCTCTGTTCTCCTGCTGCATGGCCCTTTGGGTGTTTTCGTACACCGTGATCATCAAACGCGAGGGATTTCATATGCCTTCTGTGCCAAACAGGGGAATCGAGTGTTTTACCTATCCTCCAAGGAAATGCATCTCCTTCTGGTCTCCTCCAACATCACAAGGTGGATATTTTGAGCAGGAGCCTGGGCTGTGGCTGACACATCTCAAAGAAAAGCCAGTCGACAAGATTTCCCACAGAGAGACAAGCGAGCCAGCACTGGAGCTGACCCTACGCTTCAAGCAAGCGCCATCGCCAAGAACACTTTAAATTCCTGCTCAACCTGAAGGTCTTCTGTCTTCCCAGCAAGGCTCACTGGCATGGTGCTGCTCTCTTATGGCTGCAAGACCAGCACAGAAGCCAGAGCCAGGCTGTTGAACACACTGGGCGTGCTGCTGATCATGGGGGCGTACAGGGCACGTGCAGCAGCCAAAAATGAGCTTTTGTGGCTGCAAAAGCACATCCCAGCTGGGAGGTGTTATGACAGTAAGGTGTTACCTGCCGGGGCGAGGGGAACAGCCACTATGTGCTCCGTGCTGCAGCCTGCTGCTAACCAGTTTTAATCAGAAACAGGTTTTGGCTGAGAGAGTGAAGGTATTTAGCAAATTCTGGCTGGCAGATGTTAACTGCAGGGACACGCAGCTTCGGAAGAGGTGTGTTGTCCCCGTGTGAAACGCTGAGCTGGTGGACTTCAACTTCTCCTTGGCTTAGAGGAGCTGTCATTTCCACTTGCCTGCTTTGGGTAAAATAAATCATTGCTATAATGCCAACAGTGCTATGGAAAAAAAAAAATCACAACTTCCAGTTACTGGTCTCCCAGGAATGATAGCATCTGCCTCATTAGCGATAAGGATCTATTTCGAATTAGAACGTCTCTAGAAAAGCAGCAGCCTTTAGTCCACAACAGTTTCAGGCTCCAAATTTCTGTCAGCTCAAGTAGCAGGTATATTTCTATCACATATATAAAGTCAACTTTGCTCCAAAACGCAGCAAATTTCAGTATATTTAAGCATATTTTTATTCACTTGGAAAAGGGGAAATGGTTTGAAAAGATAAACCTAACTGGGTTAAGCCTTAAGGGTAGCTGTTAGAGAGGCAGCAAGAGAGATCAGCTGGGAGGTCATGTAGGGCAACACTGGGAAAAGTAGGGAGAAAAAATTATTAGCAATCTGATAAAGAATAAAGAGATCAAAGGTGGTCTGGAAGGCCACAAAGTAGCAGGGAATATGCCTTTTTGAGTTGAAATCAGAAATGGAGTGATTTTTGCCCAGAATTACAGGGAATACAGGGCTGACAGTAGGACTCTACCCCTGACGAGAGAGTAAGCTTGAATTGGAAGAGAATAGTAAGTTTTTCTGGTGATCATTAGATGTGTCTTTGATACCAGCAACAAAGTGGAAAATTGCAGTTAAAGGACATCACCTCATCTCTTCTAAAAGTCCATATTTCTACTGGAGATGTAAAGAGGGAAAAGAAATCCAGAAGTAAAAAGCAGCTCAAGAATTGTGTGTGGGATTGCAGAATGTGGTGTGCAGAATGGTGACACCATTGTGTAACAGGTAAGTCCTCCATCACTTAGTGCTTTTGTGTCCTGCAGAGGAGCTTGCTTCATCCTGGGCAGGCAAAAGGCTTCTAGAAGCTTGCGTGTGGCTCTTAAAACTGCAAGTGGAAAGTGATTATGGATGCGAGACACCCACGTTAATTAAATGGTTTGATTCTGTGATGGTTATGGGATAGTTATACTCTGCACCACTCCCTGTGCAAATCCACCAGGTCAAGCTGAAAACAGCAGCAACTGTCCCCTCGTGGCCGGCCACACCACCAGCTGACCGGGAACTTCAAGGCATCAAACCAAAATAACCCGCCTTGGATACACGTTCAGGGATAACCAGAACTAAAGGTCTTCTCAGATAATATTTTATTTTCTTTTCAAAGCACCAGAAGCTGAAGCGGCAGCAGCAGAACGTGAAGCTTTGGGGATGAAAGAGCGAAGCGATGGGAAGGAGCTCCCCAGCCTGCTGGCGACTGGACACGGGATGAAATGGGAAAGGGATCAAATTCTCCCTGAGCCAGGTGGACTGTGAGCCAAAAATGTATAAAAGTCTTTATAAAACCAAATGCAAAAGTTGAGGTAAAAATGGAAAAGGAAAAAACTCACCAAAAACTTGGGGTGATGACACCAAGGCCTGAATATAATCAGAGCTGAAGTTTGGAGCTGCAGGCTGATATTAAAACAGAATTTGGTGACAAAAGATGCTGTGCTCGCTCAGCTTGGCAGGGTTGAGAACATATCGGCAGCAGCTGATTTCAACGTATAATGTTGCACAAAGGTAATAAAAAAAGGTGGTAATAATCTTGTGTTTTGTACCATATGTGGCAGGTAGCTGTTAAGCAACACAGGGGCAGTGCTTATTAAATAAAAAAAAAGCATTTATTAAATAAAAAAGCATTCACTTTAAGTAAAAAAATGTGGCAAAATGGGGAAAATATGAGTTGGTGTAGGGTAAGAAAATTAACAGAGGGACTTGTGACCCCTGGAATGGAGTTTCTGTGACCAGATGCATTTAAAACAGCAGCACAACAGGTTTCATGTTTCTAACAGAAGAACAAGAACACGTGGCATTGCTCTGGATACGGGGTGGAAACGGTAAATCTCTCGACATGCACATTTTACAGCTACTCCTTGCGAACAGTAGCAATAGATCTAAATGATCTGGTTTAAACTGCAAGCTGCACTGCACAGTCAAAAGGTGAAGCTGCGGGGAAATTTGTAAAAGCTCTAGGGCTGCAGAAACATGTGATCAAATTGAATGATTTGAGGGGGAAACAAATCCACATACCAGTTGGAATCCTACTAGGGAGGGCAGGAAAGGCATTGACAGTGTTTAGTATTTATTAACAGTATGTTCTGATGACAATAGTGCTCTACACAATCACAGTTCGACTCTGACAGCAGACCCTGCTGAAGCGAGACTCCCCAACGAGGGATTTCCCTGTCCGGCGCTGTTCATCCCGCCTGTGCGCCCTCACTCAGAGTTGGCTCCTGTCACACCCTGCATGCAGCACTGAGGGAACAGGGAGGGGGACAGAGATGAGACGAACCCACCCAAAAAATGGGGTGGAGGGGAGAGGAGATTGAGTAGTGGGGTTTGATGCAGCTGCCTTCCCCAGCCGCGGCATTTTCGCACAAACCCGCCATGGCCAGGCAGGCCTGTGGCTGTAAAGGAATGCACAGGGCCTGCAGCTCCCCTCTGGGGTGGGTTTCGAGATTAAAAAACAGGGAAGGAGACAACAAAAGCTTTTCTCCTCCTCTGCTTGCATCTCAGGGTAGCTCTGTGGCTCAGCCGATGCAGGTGCTGGGGTTTTGCACAAAGGCTTGCAGCGAGCAAGGGGAGGGCGGCTGCAGTGATTTCATCTTTTCCTTCCTCATGTCTTAAAAGCTGGCAGGAAAGGAGCACATTCCCAGTCGCTCCCCTCTCCTCCACCTTCCAATCCTTCCCCTCCTGCCAGAGAGGCACCGCAAGGGGGGGAAAGGCCAAAGAACACATTTTTTTTTTTTCTGCAGCTGCATAGTCGTTGTTTCGAACTCACAAGCAAGACAGGAATGTTTAGCAAAGTGGAGCCATCTGGCTAAGGCACTTCCAGGGCTGTTCGGCATCAGAGACAAAGGACTGTACGAAAGCAGAGCATCATAGAGATAATCTGGAGTGGAGAAGAAGACACTGAGCAAGGCCAGGCCTTGGTCACAACAGCTTTGGCTTTGGAAGGCGACGCTCTCGGGTATAGTACAGTGTTGCAGCAGCCACCTAAGGGGGAAAAAAAAGTTGGAAAAAGCTTAGACAAGAAACAGTTAAGGCACTATTGCAGAAACAAGACACCCCTGCCGTGCTTTGAACCGTGTAAGTCCTTCTTAAAAGTGCTCAGAGAGGGGCTTCCCATCCACAGGAGGGATAAAAGGCACCACGGTGCCCAAATAAATGTATTAGGGCCCGTGCAATCTTCAAACCGTAAAAACACAAATGGACAGAAAGAGGTTGGCAGGACACGAGTAAGGATTATGGGCAGAAAACAAAGATGAGAAACTGCTTGGGCAAGAGACTACAGATGAAAAGTTCTGTGGTGTATTTGGAGACAGCTTGTAGAAAGCATACTTATGGCAGAAAAGAAAATAAGAATAGGTAGGGGAGGGAATTGAGGAGTTGTACCTTAAACTCAAGTGAAGGGAAAGTAGAGGGATTTGGGGGGAAGAAAAAAAAAACAACAACAAACAAAAATCCACAGGCCTAGCCAAAAAAAATAAACAAACAAACTTGGAGCAAGAGCACAATGAGAGACACACAAAGTACCTCTCAACATACCCTGCACAGACCTGAAATAACCACGATGGTGGAAATGACGAGAGGAAACAGCCTCAAGTTGTGCCAGGGGAGGTTTAGATTGGATATTAGGGAAAAATTCTTCATTGAAAGGGTTGTCAAGCACTGGAACAGGCTGCCCAGGGCAGTGGTGGAGTCCCCATCCCTGGAGGGATTTAAAAGCCATGTAGATGTGGTGCTGAGGGACATGGGCTAGTGGTGCGCTTGGTAGTGCTGGGTTAATGGTTGCACTCAATGATCTTAAAGGTCCTTTCCAAACAAAATGATTCTGTGAAATACCAACATGGGTCACACCTCTGCTCTGCCTTGCAATGATAATGTCACCTCGGGCAGCTGAGGCGCAGGTAAAGAAGCAGCCTTGAAACACAGCAAAGTGAAGGAACAGCAGAAAAAGGATCCTTCCCACAAGTGAGAACTTGTCAGCGTGTTTTGACGGAACATTTCCAGCTTGCAGCCCGATCTCAGCGATGGAACGAGTGTAATTGAGGCAGGCGGTAATTACAGAGCTAATGAGAGTGACGGCGGGGTAAAGAATAAGGCTGAGGCAAAGCGAGGGCAGGCGCTGGAGACACCGCAAAGGGCGGGAAGAGGCCGGAGCAAAGATGCGGCGCTCCAAAACCGGTACGCTCGGTTCGGACAGGGGCGAGGTGGCCGCGGTGCGGTGCTGTCCCTGCCCGGCGGGGCTGAGGGGACGGACCGGACGGGACGGGACGGGACGGGCGCCGGCGGCGGCTGCCGCCCCCGTTAGCGCCCTCAGAGGGCGGAGGCGGGAAACGCCTCAGTGAGGCGGCGGGCACCGCGCACGCGCAGAGCCCCCAATGGCCGCCGAGGCGCCGCGCGCGCTCCCCGCCCCGCCCTTGTGTTCGCGGCGCGGGACGGTGATGGCGCATGCGCATACTCCCTCCTCCCCCCCCCACCCGCGCGACGTGGAGGCGGAGGAGAAAGGGCGGGGGGGGGCGGGGTGGTGGTGTTCGAAAAATGCCCGCGGCCTCCTATTGGCCAGCGGCGCCGCCTCGGCCCGCCCCCTCCAGCACGCCGCGGCCACACCCCCCCGCCGTCCCGCCCCCGCCCCTTTGCCCCGGCCCCCCCCACCCCCGCCGGTTCCCCCGCCGCCGCCGCCATTAGAGGGGCCGCTTTGTGTCTGCCGGGCCTTGCTGGTGAGTCCCCCCCCGCCCGCCCGCCCCCGGCGCCGCGGCGGGGTAGAGGAAGCGGGGGGGGCCCGGTAGGCCGCGGGGTGAGGCGCGGGGGCGGCCTGGCGGGGCCCGGGAACTCCCCACAGCGCCGTGCCCCCTCCCTGACAGGCCTCGGTGTGGGGGGGGGAGGGGCTGTCGTGACGAGTCGCGACACGCTGCGCGGATAAGGGGTGTTGTCGCGGTGGGCAGCGCGGCCTGCTTCGTCCCCCAGCTTCATACCCAGGGAGAGGCCCGCGGTGCGCCGGGCTCGCCCCCGTGCAGGCCCAAGGAGGCGGCCGCGGCCCTCGGGTGTCGGCGGGCCGGGGAGGTGCGCGGCGCCACGGCCGGGCCTGGCGGGGTGAGGGGCCTTCGGCTCCTCGTCGTTACTCACAAAGAAGGTGCGGGCGTCAAACCCGCCTCTCCCGTCCCGCTGACACCGGGTAAACACCGGCGGGTGTGCCCTGGGTCGCGGGGGGAAGGTCAGCGGCAGAAGGGGCTGATAGAGGTGCGACACAATAAATAATGGCTATTTATAAACTTAGGAAGTGCCTTAGGGCCCGCCGTAGCCCTCCCGCGTTTTGGTTGCTCGGTTGTGGTTTTTTTTCCCCCCTCTGCAAACTCATTTCATCAGAGGCCGGAGAAGCGCCGCCGCTTGAGGAAAACCTCTGCCTGAGACTTCGGTTTGGCTCCGCTTCCAAAAAGAAGTTGTTAATCTCTCTTGATGCTGCTAGAGGTGGATACAGGCCTAAGCGTGAGACTACTAGGCACTTCTGAGTTCCTCCCCAAGGCCCTGTGGTGGTCACAGCGTGGTTAAAGAATGTTAATTACCCTCCTCCCCTTATTGCACGTGCTTCTCCATAGAGAAAGCAATTAAATTGCACTCTGGAATGGGACTGTCCCAGAGGGGCTTCCATTCTGCGTTCATTATCCTTATTGCCCCTCTGGACTGTGGTTTTGGGTTAAAACCTTGCAAGGACTTAAGGAGAGAAGGAGCAGTGTACCAAAATCTCAGCTGATGTAAACTGGTGTAGCTCTTGCCAGGCCAGAGGGGCTCTACCAGCTTATGGTGCCTGAGGATAGCTCCAAACCGGGGACAGTGTTCAGAACGAATCCTTCCCGCCTGTATTCTAACTATTTTTGTAGTCACTGGTGTCTGCAAATCATGCAAGACTGCTCAGCCTGTGCTGCAGGAGAAGAAAAGTTAGATAATGTGGGGCTGTGGGTGTGTTCACTCCTTTTAAAGTGTAGCAGAGACTGATAGTTTGCTCGTATCTGTGGTATTTCACAGGTTACTCTTTTCAGGAGTCTTTCTTGACAGCTGAATTATTTCTGGGTTAACAAGAGCGTCACTTCTCAGTTCTTATCAGGCCTTTTGAGTAATAGTTGCGTTCTGATTTCCAAGCATGTGACTTCTTTTTGTTTTTTTTTACCATAAATAGTATTTTTAGCATCTTCAAGGAATAGTTAGCCAACAGTCTTTGGCAAGCAGCTATCTTGATGAGGTGGGAAAGGTTCAGAAGTACTCATGTTTATAAACAATGCCACACTATTAAGCTCCTCCGTGTGAGGACAGTGTGCGTAGGGGGAAGGAGAGGAGAGGAAGGTATTGCTGATGAGTTCAGTTAAAGAATGGTGGTGTTTTGATGCATTGGGCAGAAGAGTACTTGCCTTCCTCAGGAGGGATTGGTGGGTAGAGTGGGAAATCCTTGGAAATGGGGGGGGGGTGCGAAATACACATAATTTCTGTTGAGGGGAAGAACTTGGTGTATATGTCTTGAAAACATCTCCTGGCTTTTGCAGCCTTTCTCCCCTGTACCTATGTGTGCCTCCTAATTAATTAGCTTTTCAATGCATTGTGCACTTCCCTCAGGTAGTAGCTGCTTGAATTATTTTTGTCTTCAGAATATCTTTTTTTTTTCTTCTCAGAATTTCATTTTCAACAGAAACTGATGTGTGAATCTTTTGTCAATGTTTTGTTACAAGTGACCCAGGGTGCTCTGAGGATTTTAACTTCCATGAGGGAGAATAAAAGAAGTTTTACATTGACGGATACTAAGATGAGGTGTGAGTAGATTTTGTACAGACTGCAAGGAAATCATAGCTTTTATTATGTATAGTTATGTACTATGGAATAATAAGTGATGGCTGAATATGGAATAGTTTGGGAGGAGAGTTTATATAGTGGCTTTAAATTTAATCCATCTAAGCAAGGAGGATATGGCCTATAAAAAGTTCTTACCATGGTATGTAATGTTAGCGGCCTAAATTTTTATTCAAGTGTCAGTGGTTTGTCAAAATTCATCATATTGGATCCTGGAATTATGATATTTCATCCCAGGCTATGAAACTGTCAGCAGTGGATTTTCATGTTGGAGTAGTTTTAAGTTTGTGACCTAAACCTGTTAATAAACTTAAAGCTGGACCCTGTGCACTCTCATAGGGGCTGTTTCATTCCTTACCTGCCTGTGTCAGTGGCAGCGCGTGGAGAATCTGTATCGTGGACCATGCTAGCCAAAAAGTGTTCAAAACCTGTTGTCCCCCAGAGGTTGTCGCTGTCACAATCCTGAGCATCGTTGCGGAGAGGGATTATTTTTAGACAGCTATGGAAGCAGAAATTCTGCTCTGTAGTAATCCCTTAGCTGAAGTTTTTGCGAGTTTCTAGGTATGATGGTACCGTCGTTTAAGTTGCGCAGTAGCTGGCTTTGGCTTTGTGTCTGGGACATGAAGAAAAACAGCTGGGTATGGGAAGAGAAGGTAATCCAGGCCACAGAAACGATCTGCTGTTACTGTCTTGTGTAGAGGTCAAAGACTGATGGAGAAAGAATCTGAAACCTGTAGTGTTTTTTATATTGGGCTGGCATTGTTGGTGCTGAAGAATAGTGGGGGTGAGGCATGCGTTGTTACTTGTATTTTAATAAACATCTGTGGAGATTGAGCTGGCTTTGAGTTGCTGGTATTATACCCCAGTAGAGATGAGGCGCTGAGCTCAGTCCCAGGTGGGGAGGCAGAGCATCAATCTCACTCTAGTAATGTGCCTTTTTTTTTTTTGCAGTGAAAGCAGCATCTGCGTGCGCAGAAGAGCAGTATTTAATTTTTGCTTTGCTCTGTAAAAGTCAAGGTGTAAGTCAGGTCGTGTTTGTAGCCAGAGGTCCAAATACAGTGCTACCTTGAAATGAAAAATGTGTCTTTAGGCTTAGAAAAAACTCTCCTTTGGGTCTCTGTGTGGAGATTGTTGTTCCTCTCCTTAACACTCTATGGGGAAGGAGCGGATGGAAATAGAAACTGTAATGCTAGTCCAGCCAAAGAATTTCTTGCCTGGCAAGCGTGAGCTATTGGATCTTTGTATCGGACCACTATTCTTCTTTAATTGAAACAAGATGGTTTATAATGCTTGTAGCAGCGTGAGGCTCAGATAGCCTGTAACAGATCTCTGGGAGGCTCCAGCGCAAGAGAGCTGCAAATACAGCCCTCGTAGCTTAATCAGGAGGCACAATTGAAAAGTCTGATTAACTAGGACACCTCCCAGGAAATGGATGCGGGGTGGTGGCCGTAAGGACCGGGACAAAGTTAGCACCGAACTTGTAGAATGGCAACAAAAGTGATGGGAATGCCAGTTGGGAAGTAATGCTCAGCCAGATGTGAAATGGGAGTGTATTTCCGAGCAGGTTGCCAAATAAGGATTAGAAGTGGGGACTAGCTCGTATTCTGTATTCAGTAAGATATTTTATTCCTCTGCATGTTTTTAGGCTGTTTTAAATGACTAAATAACTACTGGTCTGACTTAATCAAGGCAGCAGGCAGCTCAGTGAACTGCAAAAACAAAAGGGGGAGATCAGTAAGTGCTGGAACATCTTTGTGAAGCAGGCTGTGACAGGCAGGCAGCTGGGAACTTTTAACAGCTACATTTTGTAAAACAAATTTGGATCAAAGATGTTGCTGGATTATATATTCTGTGACATTATAGATACTGAGGGGTTTGGTAAGGTATCTTCTACCTGAGCTGGATTTTTAGGGAAGAGCTTTGAGGATTTCGGAGGGCCAGAAGCCTCGGAAAAGTTGGCCAGCTTGCAATTTAGAAGGTAATGTTTTGGCATGTTTGATTTAGATGTGCAAAACTATTAACATTTCCTGTGCTTTTCCCCCTGCAGCTTCTGAGACATTTAAATGCTCTTCTGCTCAGGACAGCATTATACAGGAGTAGATAATTGCACAATAATCAATAGCCTGGTTTTGAAATCCAGTTACTTTGCTTTTTTAAGCCTTTCTGATAACGCAAGCAAGAATGACTGTTTATTGCTTTAAGATTGGTGGTTTTGTATCCCTTGACACCCTGGCTTCAAATCTGTGAGAACATAAAAACCTTTTTCTAGCCCTTTTTGACCTGATTTCTAGACCCGCCTTGTATACCCTATACCAAGTCATGTCTAAGAGCACATCAATCACCGGTGTACGTGTCGTGTGACAGTAAGTGGACACCCTGAACGGCACAGGGTTGGATATGCTTTCTCATTTTTCCATTGCATATTTGTTTTCAATCCACTCAGCCTGTTCACCCTACCCCGTCCTTGTGACTTGGTATTTCCGCCAGCGTGACACTTGGCTTGCCATGTTCGAGACCTGAGTTCATCCCAAAATATTTTCCCTCGAATGAGATTGAAGTCTAAGATAAGCTGGAAAATCTTACAGCCTGCAGAAATTCAAGGAGTCAGCCAAACTATGCCTCAAATTAACTTTTCTTTTTAAAGTTCTTATGTCTGTTACATTGGTGGGGGAACTCCACTTTGCTGAAATATTATCCAGAATGTGTGTGTCTTATCTGAAGCCTCCTTTTATGTGTTGTTTTTTTTTTTCCTAGCGATGAGCTGATAGCTCAGGAGGAAACTGGTATATTTTTTCATAATAGTTCATGGAAAGCTACCTGCACCTTTGAGTGGCTCTTCCATTAGTGGCCACTCCCTGAGCTGGGAGATCGGACACTATCAACCATTTCTCCCAACCTAGAAATCCAGAAAATTGGGGGTTTTTTTGTTGCTTATCAGCTCTTCACTGGATTACCAGCTTTGAAATTACTAGTTCATGATAGTTGGGGAACCTGTGAATCTGCAGTTCAAATGACCCATAGGAAAATGACTGTGAGTAGCTATGTGAGGAGTTACTACCTGTACTTTGCAGGAACTTTTTGAAAAGGTTGGTATCCTGATGTTTGTTCCATTGCTGATCTGATTATTTTTTTCTGATAGTCAATCAGATTTAAGTGCACATGAGAGTTACCCAACAACCACCTTGAAAACATGCATCCTCAGTTGATGGCCTCTTCCCACTTTCTAAGCACAATGTTTGTTTGTTGGACATTTGTGTAAAAGCAAAATACAGTTATTACTTTCCAGTTGTTTATTATTAAGAGTGATGCTTGCAGTCGTAGCTGTGGTACACATTTAAAGATGTCTTAGTATCACACACGTGAAATAGGGTGTCCAGGTAACAGTTGGTATGGGTGACTTGATTTTTCTGTTAAATAAAGGACGGGGGAATGAGAGTTTGTAGTTGACATTTCACACCCAGTCCAGAAAACTCCTTTTGATCCCTTGGTGGAAAGAAATAAGCTGAGCAAGAGCAGTCCCTGAGCTGTGATGCTTTCACAAGGTGGTGCTTGTGACTTTGCCCCTTGAGAATATCGGTGCTTTGAAGTCAGTAGGAGATTATCCTCCTGCCCCTTTGATTCCCTTGGCCTTTTGAGCAGAAGATGATCCACACACGGAAATACAGAGGGACTCAACAAGCTCCTGTTTGGGTCACTCTGAATTTCTGCTGGATGATGGCTTATTTGCATGTATTGTAGGCACTGAACTTACGAATTACGCTGTGTTAAATTTCACTCTGGAGAGCAAAAAGACTCAAGTAGTTTATAGTGATCTAAACAAAAGGGTTTTTTAGAACTTGGGGAATTTTAAGTCAAAGTTGGGAGTACTATGTGTTCATGCATGTGGCATGCAGGTCACACAGTTTAAAAATAAATAAAACGCAGGACCCGGTCAGCCGCAGTGCATGCTTGTATGTGCGTGTTAGTAATCCCAGGGAAAGCATCTAGTGTAGCCCCCAAGTGATTTCCCTGAGGATGGATCTGTAATTGGTTATTTTAGGACTCACTTCAAGATGCTAACATTTTTTTTAGAGGGCTTCAGGCTATGCTTGCTAGAAAAAACATTTGATACTAAGCTGAAGCCTGGTGGAATTTTTAATTTTTCCTCTCACTTTCTGCACCGGAGGGAGGAAGGTCCCATAAAATAGGCAAAAAAAAAAAAAAAAAAAAGTGCTGGGCTGTAGTTTGTATGTTCTAATTGGCCAGTAGTATTTTTTTCCCATCCTGAATTTTCATAAGAAAGCTTCATTCATCTCACTTGTTTTGGTTTTGGCATGTAGTGTGTTTTCATTTTTTTCTGTTTTGTCTCAGAAGAAAACATCCGGCATTGTTACACTCATTTGCTTTTACTGCTGCTGGGACAGGGATAGTTCACTCTCATTTTTCAGAATGACTCTTCAGTGTCAAAGGAGAAGTCACAGATGTTGCAGAAGCGGGTTGACTGCCTTTAGCTGTCGGAAGCGCTGCGTTTTGAAGATGGGCAGCAAGACAAATGTCTTTTAGAGCATCTCCCATGGAAATGCTACCTAGTGATGTGTCTAGTCCTCCTTTTGCCATCAGACTGAAATGAAAGTCTCTTGGTCGGTTGTGCTGTAGGTGTGCACCTGATGTGACACTGCACCCGCCTGCAGCATCAGTGGATTTAATTTATTAATTTACCAGTTTGTAATTTGGGGAGGAGATCTTGTAGGTACAGTGACGTGGCCTCTTGCATCACCAAGTCCTTGTGAACTATTGTATCCTAACACACACGTTCCCTTCGACTTCTTCCACTGCCGCTGGTTTCTGAATGGAAACTACCTACACAGCTTGGAGGTTTAACAAAAATGCTCCGTGCAGATGAGCTGGGTTTTGGTTTGCCTGGGAAAATAACTGAGGTGTAGAGAATCCCTCCAATTGTTTAGGAGTCCCCACTGCTGAGTAATGAGAGGACTGTATTTTGGGGCAAGGATATGGAGCAATGGAGGTGGTATTGATGTGATACGACACATCCGCCCCTGCAATGGAGAATGCATGCAAAGTGCTGAAACTGTGATGAAAGTCATCTGGAAGGCAGTGCCTGGAGTGATGTTAGGTCTCTGTTCAAGAGGAAAACACTCAAGCTGGGGAAATACCTATTAAAAGTGAAAATTTGGTGTCTGCTTTCTTGTCTGAGCAAAAGAAGAATTCCAGAATAGGTAGAAGTCGGGAGCATTTGGCTGTATCTCTGTAAGGAAGGGAAGAAGGCAGTGTGGAGCTTGATCTTTGGACGGAACAGGAGAGAAGGGGTCCAGCCCCGGTTTGCTAGAGGTGAGGTTTTGCTTTGGAGGTTTTTGGAGGGGGTGCTGAGAAGAGGAAATAAATGAGAAGTAAACGCTGTGTTTTGCGATGGAAAGAGTGGAGCATCTCTCCTTAGGAGAGGCTGATGCAGGCAGATGGGCAGCAGGTAAGACAGACTGTAGAAGCATAATGGTAGTAAGGGGTGAGGCTTGATGAGGGTTAAACTAAGCTTAACCCGTTCGGTACCCGTGGCAGTGCATGTATTTGGAGGGGAGTTTTGTAAAGCTTTAATTTTTTGGTAGAAGGTATGGAGACTGCTGTTTTGGTGGTTATTTTCTTCTTCAAGGACTCCATCATTTCTATAAGTTGCATAGGACTTAGTTTGGGAGGGGCATGGTTCGGTGTATGTATTTTCTGCCTAACAGATGTAATGGTTTAATTCCTTAGGCTGCTAAAAGCTGGATCAATGTGTCAGCTCCTGCTTTTACCCAAAGCGAATGACTTACTAGTTACCTCAACGCCTTGCTTTAGGCACAGTGCAATGTCTGCTTTTCGTTAATGCTTTCTGTTAATTTAAAGAGCCTTTTTATTCTTTCAGATATGTTTTAATGGAGCAGGCTGCAGGTCTGGCTTACACCTTTACCATTTCTGCTACATCCATAGCACTCAAATTTGCATATATGTTTTAGCGTCTTTGTTGAATGCAAGTGTTGATTGTCAGTTATGTTAGTCATAAGCTGTAAGTCATTTATCCTTCTTTTCTTTTTAATCTTTAGTTTGTTAGATACATGGACGTAGATGTTTTTGTTTTGTTAATTTTCACACCACATCTTTTCTGTACTTTAGGTTGACTCCTCACTGCACTGTGAAAACCATTAGGAAAAAGTCCTTGGGGTTAAAACCTGGGGCTCCACAGTGTTACCTGCACTTGGGGCTAGAAATTAATTTAAATGGCGACTGATCTGTCTGAAGCTGAACCCGTGCATCATAAGGCGCTTCCACTCTTAGCGGGAGCTCAGCTGATCCACACGGACAAGTTAAGTGAGGTAGGGGCTGGCCCATTCTCCAAGCTTGCCCTTGGATCAGTCCTGGACTTCCAGTCCTGCTGAAGGTTACTCGGTACTCTTTCTCCCCTGCTTGTAGTAAACTTGATTGGGAGTCTAATAAACCCTGTAGGCACTCTCCTTCCCCTTCCCTGCTTTCCCTGAGATGTTGTATCTGTCAAAATCCTCAAACGCTCTTCTCATTTAATTTGGAATTGAAAAGAAATTATTTCTGTTATAATTGTAAACTGTGAAACTGTCCTCTCCTAGTATGCTTCAAAGAAGCTGGTTTGAGGGTTACTCTTTTTAAAATTCTGAAAAATCCGAATGTAACCAGAATATTTGTACATACGCTGCTTTGATTTACTTTAATCCCGTTTCAAAAACTTTCTGGTTCTTTCCAGTATCTGTCCTGATTTTTGTATGCTTTTTCTAGAAAGTTGAAGACGACACGATGCCCATCCGTCGATCGGTGAATTCTTCGTCCCGGGAAACTCCTCCCAAAAGCAAACCTGCTGAAGGTGAAGAGGTCAAAGCGGGTACGGTAATAGTTCTATAGTGGATTGTTAATGTGTATCCAAATAAAGGCTTTTGTTCTGAAACTCCTGAACAAACCTTACTGCCGTGAGTAAAATATTACTAATGCTTAGCTGCTTTTCACGGGCTTTTCCTGGATTATCGGGGAGTTGTATTTTGCAGCCACTCTTTTCAGGCTGAACCTGTTTGTTTTGTCCTTCATACCCTGTAGCAAAGCCCTGACACTCCAGACAGGAAAATATAGCTAAATATAGTCCCTTTTAAGCTTGCACATTCTTTAGGATAATGGTAGAAATTGTGAAGTTTCAGTAGTGTCAGGAAGATGGCTTGAGACCGAAAGGTGGAGTTAATGAGTGGAAAAAAAAAAAGTATTTTTTTCTTTCTTTCTTTCCTGAACAAAAGGATTTTACCACAATGAGTCATAAAATCTGGTCCAGTATTAATGTGTCTGGTCTCAGCAACTTCACCTCAGTTTCTCAGAATGTGTCATTTCAGTATCACATTCCATTAGTTTCACTGACTTTGTCCTCTCTGGTGTCACAAATAAATAAATTACATATGAAACTAACTATTAATACACTGCATATTTTAAATGCATGAGGCCTCCATGGGAAAACTATGCACAGGAGCGTAGCAGGAGTGCTTAAGCTTCTTCTCAGAGATAGAGAACATGTCTGCTGCATGGAGCAGTCACGGTAGATCTTTATCCAAAAAGTGGGTAGTGGCAGTTTATATGCATCTTATCTAGCAGGCAGCCCAGTCTTTAAGCTATTCTCAGCTAAATGTACTGGAGTTAATTTGCTTGGTAAGTCGATTTCTGACTGGATTTGTTCCTGCTGATAGACAAGTGCTTCTGCAAATGCATGTGCGATCTAAAGCTTTGCCAAGTCAGGAAAAATGTGATTGAATGGTTAAAATCCTTCAGGTGCCACAGCGTGTGGTGAAGAAACAGCGGTGTTTGAAGACAAGCTGGTCGTAAACAAAGCTGCTTGTATGTATCTATCCACGTTTCTTGTAGAGATGTATGTTTTTGCACCTTTGAGTTAAAAACACGTAAACCTCAACCTAGGGGAAAATCTTAGTGCTTAGGGACTGATTTCCTCCTTCCTTCCCCACCCAGATCTGTGTGATGGGGGATGATTGCAACAGTAACTTCTGGAGTTCAGGAGAAGACTGGGGGAATCAGTTCATTGTGAAAATGCTATGTGATGTTGTTTGAAGTTATTCTGGCATTTGATGGCTGATTGCACCTTATTGAAGCCCTTTCAGTAGTTTCGTTCACTTCTTAAGTTACATTCAAGTCATTTGTTTAAATTAGAGAAAAGAAATTGTCTGGTGGGAATAATTTTTGGGGTGTGTTCTTAAGCTTTTTTTTTTCCCTCTGCCTTCCTGAAGAATAGAGGCTAGTTTTAGACAGTAACTTGATGCATTTTCACATCTTTTAGATGCAGAAGTCACCTCTGAGGAGTCTGCCTCTGTTGGAGAAGAACAAGAGAATGAAACCCTGCCTGCTGCATCCAGTGAAGCAGAACAGCCAAAGGAACCTGAGAATGAAGAGAAGGGGGAAACAAAGTCCTCAGAAGAAACCAAAAAGGAGTAAGGCTTGCTTAGTGCTGAATTCAGGGATTTGGGTAGGATTCTGGAGAAAGTCAGGTTCTAGAGATAGAAAAGATGATGGGAGAGGTGGGGAAAATAGGATGGGTCCCTTAAAAAGATGCTCATATTTCTCAGGAAGAAGCTACCCATCAAGTGTAGCTGCTGTTTTAGAATGTGTATGAGGCTGAATATCAGGATAGGGTCTCTTTTTTCCTAATAGAAACATCAAAATGTTCTTTAAATTATTTTCAGTGTCAGATGTTCTAGGATTTTTTGTTGTTGTTCTGCTTCTTGGCTTGTTTTACAGTGTCTCTTGTCTTACTATTGCTTTGTATTTTTCCTAAGCGAGAAGGATCAGTCTAAGGAAAAGGAGAAGAAGGTGAAAAAGACCATTCCTGCGTGGGCTACTCTTTCTGCTAGCCAGCTAGCTAGAGCACAGAAGCAAACTCAGATGGCTGCCACCTCACGTCCCAAAATGGATGCTATTTTAACTGAGGCCATCAGGGTAAGCAGGAGACAAATGTTTCTTTTGTTCATCTGTCGCAAAGCAGAAGAATTTGTGTGCCTAAAATCCACAATTTCAGCTTGCTGATGGTACAGATGATAGTGCTGTCTGTTAGTGGTAAACTTACTGTGTAAAACATGTATGCTTCTGCGTGGAAGCCCATGGAGCTGAAATGTGACTCCAAGATGATGATGAGGGGCCCTGTAGCTTATTTCTTTGTTTAGAATTTGTTTCCCTCCCTAATTACATTATTAGAAACAGCTATGATGACATAATGTGGTTGATTGCTGTCATCATATAATTTGGTGTGCCTTCTAGCCATATTTAACTTTATTTACCTTGATTAATCCATCTGACACATGCTTTTTTCAGCGTTAACTTATTCTAATTCAGGACAGATGGAGATACTGTAAACTAGCATTCCAAAGTGGTGGTGGTCTTGGTTTACTATATCTCTCCTGGTTGTAAGAAGAGACCTGTGCTGTTGTAGTTGCACTACAACGCTGCTGCTCTTCCCTCGAGGCTTGGTTCACGCATGCTGCCTTCACAGGAGGCCTGGTCTCCACCAGCCTTCATTGCAAGATGGCCTTTCCAGCTGCTATATCTTCAAGATATGAACTTCAACTTAGGTTTTTTACTAGTTTACTAATGTCAATCCTCCATCATCTTAAAAACAAACAAAAAAAAAATGGCAACTTGTTCTGGCTTAATGACTACTCTATCTGACATTGGTAAAATGACTTACCAGTTGTGCAGCACTGGTTTGCCAAAAGGTGACTATTTTGTAGTAGCATGTAGTATTTATGCCATTACTTGTAAGTGCTTCAGCATTGGGGAGTAGTTGACGTGCACTTGCTGTGCTTTTGTGTTGTCTGCCCTTCAGCTGTTCTGAAGGTGAAAGTTAAGTATTTTGTTAGTCATATTTTATCCTCTTGAGTCATTGTGGGGAAAAGGACAGCCCTGGCATCCTGTGCTGATGTGCTGGCCTGTAAACATAAATTCAATCTCTGTTCTTCCAGTCCCACAGCAAGATAATTTCAGTGCAGGTGGTTTCTCCTAACGTTTTGCTTCTGTTTCAGGCGTGCTTTCAGAAGAGCGGTGCATCGGTCGTTGCAATACGGAAATACATCATCCACAAATACCCTTCCCTGGAGCTCGAGAGGAGAGGCTATCTTCTAAAGCAAGCATTGAAAAGGGAGCTGGAGAGAGGAATCATTAGACAGGTGAGAGTTGCTCTGTGGAGCAGCACTGGAGGTGGCATTACTGAAGTACATAGGAGTTCTTTAAACTCCGTTAGCAGGTCTCTGGGGTGATCATGTTCTCCCTCGTGGAGGTTAATCAACCTCTGTCTCCACTTTGTTAGACACTGACAGGATTTCAGCGTTGTTCTCTCAATAGGATATTTTGCACGGTTGTCTTTTGTGCAATTTATGACCGTTTCTGGGTGTTGTGTCATGTAGCATTGCAGCAGTATGTTTCCTTTACCACTGTAATTTATGCCTGTGGTATCTGTTAGGATCTCCTGGTCAGGACAGCAGAGTATGTTATTAATGTCTGGCTGTGGTTTCTGATCTTACTGAAGTTTCAGTGGGTTCAAATCAGGCATCTGCCGTAACAGCCCATCGCCAGGGTGACAGTGCGTTCAAAATCTGTGTAACGATGTCAGTTAGTCTCTTTCAGGTTGTTATTATTCTGAGTTACTTTGTTAAAGACTGAAATGGACTTTCTTTTGAACTAGGTGAAAGGAAAAGGAGCTTCTGGGAGCTTTGTGGTGGTGTCTAATGCAGGAAAAACTGTTCCAAAAGCCAGAGACAGAAAGGTAAGATGGACCATTTTAAACAATACTCTGAAAAACCTTCCACTGAAACACACGTATCTTATGAAATGCAGCCTAACCCCAACCCAAACAGTATTCTCCTCCTTGCTGTGCTTTTCCTCCCCAAGTACAGTAATTAAAACACCTGTTCCACTAAAAACAGAATCAGAAAGCTAGTATGAGAAATTAAAACCAAGTAGAATAACCAAAGTCTTAATTTTTAAAATGTTTACATTAACCCCCTAGGCTTTGGTTCAGAGGCAGGAAACTGAATAACCATGAAGCTCCTCTTCTGTCTTTACCTGGTAGAGAGAGATGCCTCTCAGGTATTGTAAGAGAGCTTTATGCTACTGCTGTTTCTGTTATACCTGTTGCATGGATAAATGGAAGACTTCAGTCTTGAGGACTGTCAGATGAACATTTTTCCATCAACTGGGAGGGCAGAGGGAGGAAGAAGAAAATGTCCTAAGGCTTCTGGAAGAAAGCTGCTATTGTTGGGTGTATATTGTTCTGAGGTAGTAAAAGGTGATGTGGTTTTTTTTGAGCCTGGTCCTCACAATTAGTCGTGGTTCCAGCACTGCTGTTCTCCACTGCCTGCTGCGCTGGGCATACGAAGCACATTTCTAACACTGCAGTTACAAAATGCGTAGCTGGAATTGCCAATCCCCTTGCGGCTTAAACGGGTGAACCCAGAGAGTATCGTAACGCCTCAGTGCTTATCTCTTGGCTACTGGGGAGACCAAAAGCCCTAAAACTGAGGGAAACGGTGACACACTTGGTACTAGGGCACTGAAGGAAACTAATTGCAGCGTAACTTTTTAAATCGAGCTCGCTGGCTCCACGAGAAGTTTGAGCAAGGCACCTGCTAACTGCTAACACATCACTTTTCTCATCTGCAGCGTGTTGGTGTCTTTGTTCCTAGTTACTTTCTCCGTGTTGCAACAAAACAAATAGCTTGCTTTTGTTTTCAGTGAATTCAGCTAGCAGTCGAGCAGCTGTCTGGGTGAGCAGCACCCTCACCCGTTTGACTGTTTGCAAAGCTGCTGTTCAGCATCAAAATCAAAATCATTAAACTTCAGCACATTTCCCCACTGTCTTTTCTGTATAAAGAACAGACCTTTTTTTTTTTCCTGATCAACCCCTCCATCTCACAAAGAGATGGAGAAAAATTCAGGAGAAGGGAGTGTTGGCTTCAGTCACAATTTCATTCTGTCAGGTGAAAAAAAATGCACTCCTGTTTAGCTGTTCATTTTGGGGAAGATTTGACCTGTGTAAGCAGGTCTTGCCTTTGATGGTTTTTGTTTCATGTCAGCGTGTATCATTTTCACCTGTCTCATTGAAGGGTCACAGAGGAAAATGTCTACAGAAGGAGGAAGGAAACTATTAAAAATACAGAAGTGGTTAAATACTCAGCAATTTATATTTGCAAAGCTTTCCCAAGGCTCCTATGAAAATTCCAGCCAAATTTGCTCGATTTTACTTAAACTGCTAAACTTTTTAAATTGTTAATTTAAAGATCTGCCTTACAGAACTTGATTTTCCAGATGTGTGGCCAGTGTCAGGAGCACTTTTCTCCACGTGTGCCTTGCTGGTTCAGAAAACCCAGATTTTTAGGCCCCACTGATGCGTAAAAGTATGTGTATTTCAGAAAAGCACTTCCGCTTCGACTGCAGAGCAACAAGTCAAGCTGGAAGATATCCTGCCGCTGGCTTTCACCCGCCTTTGTGAGCCGAAGGAAGCTTCTTACAGCCTGATCAAGAAATACGTGTCTCAGTATTACCCCAAACTCAAAGTAGATATCAGGTAGGTGCAGGAGTACCTGTTTGCAAGCAGAGCTCCAGAACAGCCGTGAAACGCAGCATTCCTCTGGCTTTGCCTCACTTCACAGGGATTCAGTTCAGTATTTCAGCAGGCAGGTGGTGCTCTGGGTTGTAGAGCCTGCAGGAAAGCTTGAGAAAAGCTGTGCCTTTTCCTGCATCCCTCCACACCCAATCTTTGTTCCTGACGCTGACATCAGCGTTACTCTACGCGTCTCCGCCCTTAACCAAAACCAGATCCCTTTAGCTGCGTGGATGTGAAGGCGTCTCCTTGGGATCTTGTCCCGCTTGGTTCTGGATGCTGTATTACAGTAATCTTTTAAGTTTGCCCATATGGAGCGGGTCAAGGCTTGGGGAGGAAGCAAATCTAGGAAAACCCTGTGCGTCATCTCTTACAGGGGCTTGTACTCAGTCCCTTGTTTGTCTGTGAGCTGATTGACTCGTTGCCCACCGAGTCCAAATGTGCTTTTCGAAAGGAGTAAATCCTTCCAAGTGAAGCCTGTCTGTTTCTGGATGCTCAGTGACACCAGGAAAGTGTCGCAGTTGAATTTCTGCTAATGTACATTGTTCTCGTGTAATCAACACTTGCTGACAGATCTCCATTTAAAATGTCTGTATGTAGGCAGATGCCGCTTGTAAGTACTACTCTGCTCACACTCTGTATAAAGCGTCGTTTCTCTGTTTGTTTTTTAAGCTGTCAGTGTGTGTCAGTAAAGCTTTATCCTCCTGTATTTCAGACCCCAGCTGTTGAAGAATGCCCTGCAGAGAGCTGTAGAGAAGGGCCAGTTAGAGCAGATCACAGGGAAGGGAGCGTCTGGGACATTCCAGGTCAGAGCCAGAGTTCATCTTGTTTTGTTGACTGTACTGACCACAAGCCTTGGCTGTAAGTTAACGTGCCCTCTCCAGTTTTATTGGGTACACCTTTCTTTAGCAGCCTGTCATATTCAGGAGTTGTCAAACTATGAAGCAGTAGGACTCTTATTCTCCTCTTGATCTACATTTCTGGAGCAGACCACCCTGCCTTCCTTGCTTAGTGTGCTCCACACGCTGCTTCAGCTCTGACTCACTAGCCAACAGGGGAGATGGTGGGGTAAGCTTTCCTTTCCATCACTAATTGTAAGTGCAGTAGGTACCCCAGGTGCCTACAACGTCCTTTTCTCATGTCTATGCCACAGAAGTCTCTTGGGTGCATTTGGTCTCTGGGATGGAGGAAGATCTGATTGATTTCCTTCCCTGAGCGATAGGCCCTTAGATTGCCACGTCCTTGCAGTGTATTTGGGGCCTAGGACAATGTGTTACCAATAAAAAGCACTCCAGGCCAGTTGACTGAATAGGCCTGTCCTCCCAGTTAAAGCTGGGAGAGCAGCGTTCCCTGTGCAGTGTTTTAATAGAAAACGTATCTGTGCTAATGCAGGAGCGCCGACCCACCTGGTGCAGAGGAGCTTGTCCTGACCTGGTTTGGGAGAATTTTGTCTTGATGCTTTTCTCTTCCTCCTTGGAAAATAGCTGAAGAAATCAGGGGAGAAGCCCCTGCTGGGTGGGACTCTGATGGAAGACGCCATCCTGTCTGCTATTGCGGCCATGAACGAACCGAAGACCTGCTCCACCACAGCGCTGAAGAAGTATATCCTGGAAAACCACCCAGGGACCAACTCCAACTTCCAGGGTAAAGTACTGATATGTGTAACACTTCTCTTTTACGTGCTGAAGGAGAGTCCTGCAGCTGCAGATGTGTCTGTGCAGCACCTTTGAACTATTCCATTGAGCTTGCTGGGGAACTGACAGCTGCTCAGCTCTTTGTGCTGCAGAGATGCTCAGTGTTTTTAATTACCATTAGTTCCTTTCAAGCCTGACAAAGGCTAGTTTCTGAGGCATGATGCATGTTTCTCTTGTCTATAGCACATTCCCAGGAAAGGGGAAGAGCATTCAAGTAGTTTATTGTTCTTAAATCACCAAGTTGATTTCATCTGTCTCTCTCTGTTTTGAAAGGCTACAGCTTGGCATAAAGGCAGTTCCTAGTTACTTTTTATTTAGAGAACTAGTCTAACGTAGTCTAACTTAAAAAATTCACAAGCACCCCTCTTACTGATTTGTTTGAGGTTCTTTGGCTCTGATTTTTAAAAGGTCAAGCAAGTGAGGAGAGAAACTAATCCTGTTGTATTTGGGAAGGGATTTGGCATGTCTGTGTTCCCAGGAATGACATTAATGCCTGTTTTGACTTTTGCATTAGCAGAAGCAATACTACCAGAGACTTTAAAGCAGGTCTTCTAATGGCTTATTTGCATTATTTGGGCTGAGCCCCAATGCAGTTGTTTAACGGAGGCTGGAGGTCATTTGAAGCAGGATGAGCTCGCAGCGGTCTCAGCTGGACTCAAACCTAAAAGTGCATCAGTTTGTTACTGTGGTTTCCCGGGGCTGGTGTCATTCCTCAGGACGCAGGGACAGAGGGGAGATTGCTGATCCCACACTCTTCACCTGGAGCTGGAGCATGGCATCAGCACGGCTGTTTGATGCAGGGCTTAATGACAGAGAAAGGAGCACAGGTTCCCTCACAGCAGTGGGAGATAAAGTTGCCCTGAGGCCTTCTGCCAATTAGAGACTGATGTCAAGTGTGACATCTTAATCTTGGTCCAGGGAAGAGAGTTTCCAGGCTTACTAAAGCCCTTGCACGATTTATTTTCAGGACCATTGGAAATTGCCCTGATCCTTAGAGGCCTGTGTTTAGTCAGCCTGCAGCGCTTGCCGGTCTTGCAAGTCAGATAAGGAAATTTCAGCTTGCAATCTGTTGCTTTCTTTCTCTTTCCATTATGTAAAAGGAATTTTGATGATCTCTGCTCTGTTTTAAGAGCAAACAGAGGAAGAGCTGGTGAGATGTAGAAGCGGGCGGGTACGCACTGCAGAGCCAGGGCTCTGTGCTCCTCCCTATTTTATACCTCATACTTATAACTGGACTTGACTGGAGTCAAATCCTTTATGTGCTGCTATTGATCTTTGGTACCCGGAGCAAAAACAGCCTTATGTTTTGAACTATGTAGATCCTAACGTTGCAACGCTTATTATTTAATGGATACAATCAACTCAATTAGCTGCACAAGCTCCTCCAGTGCCGTACAAAGTCAGATGTTTCAGCAGAGGTAGCCTGTGGGCTGGTGAAGGTATGGTGTTGTCCCAAATGATTCTTTTGCTGTGAAATGTCAGTTCTTGGTAAAAGCCCATTTCAGGAGTGTTGGATAAGTGGTTGGAGTGATACCTTTGCATTAATAGTACAGAACAGATTCAGGTGACAGTTCAGCCAGTGTGTTTCTTTGGATTTTTCTCTTTCCATTCCTCAAGTGAACCTCTTTGGAACGTGCTTGAGGGCAGGCCTTGCTTTTCCCTTGGTTTGGAGGGAGCTAAATATGTAAATAGTCCTAGTTCAAGTTGAAAATGGTTTTGAACTGACTAAACAACTTCAGCCCTTTGACAGAGACAAAGATCCCCTGTCCCTTGCGCAGTTTTGGTTACAGAATTGCAGTTCACAATGGGACAGAAGACTGGAATTCAAAAGTGCATTTGTCATGTTTCTAGACCAAATATTTTCCCTTTTAAAAAAAGAAAAAACAAAAACTAAACACAGAATGGGGAAAGATGCACCACATATGAAATTTCGAACAGGAGGAGGGTAAAGACTTGTTTTTTAAAAAACACTTTGGAGAACAGGCTGAAGAAAGCTGAGACTTGGGTTAAATTTGGACAGTAGTAGTTACATGGTGCTGTTGAACGCATTTATGAAGGAGGATCCTTCACAAACGTGCACTGTTCTTGACTTCTTCCTTTGGAGAATTTATAACCACATTTGCTAAGTGTTCAGGAACAAACACTTGTATCTTCCTCCTGAAAATTAACTGCAAGAGGATTTCCCTTTAAATAAGACATACTAAAACTTCTAAATGCAGTGGTCTAGCTGGGTCTTACACACAGCAGCTGCTCTTTGAGTGCGGAAAGAAGCAATGTCTTCACAAGTCTCCAGCCTCCAGTGCTGTTTCATTCCTCTGCAGGTGTCTTGGGCAGAGGAGCCTTTATCCTGACTCTCCAGCTGTGATTTCAGAGGGCACTGCTGAGAACAGTAAGGTTAGACAAATGGATAAAGATAGTAACACAACCTCTCTCTGATTTTTTTTCTTTTTTTTTTTTCCCCCCACAGTGCATCTACTGAAGAGAACCCTGCAGAAATGTGAGAAGAATGGCTGGATGGAGCAAATTTCTGGAAAGGGCTTCAGTGGAACCTTTCAGCTTTGCTTCCCTTATTATCCTAGGTAAAGAGCTTGGCTGTAAAATGTTGTTCAAGATAAGTGTCACCTAGGTCAGCCAGAGAGCAGTGCTGAAGTTCATAGGCCAACCTCCTGTTTACAGTGAGGTTTGTGGAGGGTTTAGTAATTGATGAACACAGCGTTGTCACCCATACTCTAGACAATGACATTACTTGGGTGTCTGACTGTGAGTGAACACAAAGCTGACTTCATTAGCAAGGGAAGCTTTTAAGGGCAATAAAAATATTGGGCTCAGTATTCTCAGATACTCTGTCATGATGCTTTTTTTGCAGGATGGGGGCAATTTAAGTGTTCCCATGCTAAAACAAACTCACATGAGCAGGTAGAGTGGGATGGTCTTAACGCAAGGATGCTCACAAGGAGTAGGACCCAGCTGTTTGCCTTTCTTAATGCCGATGTGGAGGAGAGGTGGGAGGAGGGAAGATGACCTAGATTAGCTGCTGTGAGACTAAACCAGCCTTTCTTCTCCTGCTGTGAGTGTATATTGTGCTGGGCCATGCAGAGCCCAGGGATGGTGACTTAGCATCCCATGAAGAGCCAAATGGCAGCATAGTCATTAAAGTCTCTGCTTCTCACCTTCTTTTATTGCATATATACAAAGTCTGCAGTGGCTTCAGCCTGCGTTCAGAGTCACTGAAGTCTGATCTTCTCCCTTTGTTGTCTGCCTTCCTGTGTTTGCACAGAAGGAGCAATGACGAGAGAACAGAGAAGGGGCAGCTTAGTGCTGGGGCATTCCTAGTGACTTACAAGCTGTCAGGCTTCTGCCATTGCAGAGACTAAATAACGTTGGTTTTAGGTAGCAAACACAGCAGTCTTGGGGGTGTTTCTGGATGAGGCTCAAAGCTGTAACCTTACAGAAGGAAGGGCAGCAGTGCCTGGTGAGCGCCAGGGCTACCCAAAGCTTGCTGACCCTGGAGTCGTATCCTTAGAAGTAAGTCACGCTCTGACAAGAGCCCTCTTGTAGCCCAGATGTGCTCTACCCAGAGAAGCAGCAGGATGAGGACTCTGAGGAATCTGATGAGGAAGAAGAGGAGGAATCTGAGGAGGAAGAAGAATCTGAAGAGGAAGAGTCTGAGGAGGAAGAGCCACCACCAAAGAAGAGGTATGGCAGCATGAGAGAGAAATGGGCTCCTTTGAATGAAATAGAAGTGACTGTCACAGCTCTGGAGCGCACAGGTTTGTCTCTTGCTGTGGTTGACCACAAGGCTGTTGTTCAGGAGGTGTTGGAAGAAGTTGTTTCTAATTATGGTTGAACTCCTGGGGCACTGTCAGGATCAGGACTTCTCTGGGACATGTGTAGTCTGCAGAAGCAATGCCTTGCTCTGGAGATGCTGATCTCCCCTGTTCCATAATTTGAAGCTAACCTCTTTTTCTTCCAGATGAGAGGAGAGACGGTATTTATTCTCTGCGTTGCCTTTAGTCTCCTAAAGTTGCCTTTTGTGCTTTACAAAAGTGTGAAGTTTCATGTGGGACTTTTTGTATTTATTAAGTGTTTCCTTAGGAAAACTTTTCCCCACAGTATTATTTGCAGTTCGATAGCCAGGTATGCAACCTGCCCTACTCAGAATGTGGATTTAAGATAAGTGTGGTTCATTAAGTAATAAAATCCCATGTAGAGAGGAGAGAGAGTGCTTAGGTCTCTAATTGTTCTGACAATTGACTTTGATTGATTGACATTATTCACATGTTTATATGCCTAACGAAGGAGTTTCAAACCTCGCTGGCAGAGCGCTGTGGGGCTTGAGAAGTGCTTAGCGTGGCAGGATCCGCCAGAGGAGTTCTTGCTCTCTGGGATTCAGCTAATGAAATGTACTGCTGCATAAAGGAACATCCGTGGTGAAGAATGAGGATGCCAAGATCTGCTTGGTTTATGCAAATTGATGACAGCAGCTCTGCTCTGGATAGCATTTGCGTCTCCACTGAGATCTTGTGCTGTTTCTCTTTCTGACAGGATGCAGAAGAGACCGCCTCCGAAATCACAGAGCAGGGCCCCTCCGATGAAGCGAAGGGAGTCCAAGCCCAAGCCAAGAAAAACCCCTGCAGCTCACCGGGGGAAAGCAAAGCCCCCTCCCAAGGTTAAAACCCCTGCTAAGAAAGCCAAACCAGCAGCCCCAGCCATCAAGAAACCTTCTGGTGGCAGCTCTTCGAAGAAACCAGCAGCCAGCGGGAGGAAGGAAGTCAAACCCTCTGCCAGGGGCAAATCTACCATGAGGAAATCTCTCCGGGCAAAAAAGTAAAATTTTTCCACTGTCAGGGAATCCCATGGTTCAAATCCACAATCTTGTTTTATAAGTCAACGTGCATTTGTATTTTAGTTCTGATGCTTAAACACTTCTTTCATTTTTTTTGTTTGTTTGTTTTTTTCTTGAATGATGGGGAAAAAAAAGCTGAAAACTAAATCAAACCAACCCGAGCGTTTGTTAGATCTCAATGCTGTGCCTCGTGCCTGCCCCTCCCCTGGAAGAAGTCATCTTTAGTTTCTGCAATAATTTTAGGACTTTTCTAGGACATATATAATCTGTACATTTTACGGTGTTCCTCTTGGGTTTGGGAGGGGAGGGTTGGCTTTTAAAAATTCTTCAAAGAAGATCTTTATATCTTTAGACAGCAGGAACAGGATGATTGGGGGAAATGTGATTCTTAACGAGAAGGTACAACGGCAGAAGAGTCCTCCCTAGATCCCCCCCCGCATGATGAGGTCCTTAACGCTTCTGTGAAGAAGCAGTGTATATACAGCACTTGCACTGAGTCCTGGAGGTGCTTCTTTCTGCTCGGCCGTTGGAGCAAGAGGCTGAGGAGACGACGTGTTCGGCTCCTTCAGACCAGCGCGGTTGGTTTGACGGTGAGTCAGATTGTCAGGAAAAAGGGAGGCTGCAGCCTCCACCGATCATCATGACGCCAGAGGGGCTCCACAAGGGGTAGTTCTCGGGTAGGCGGGTGATTTGAATTAGTGTTTCCACGCCACGTCTGTTACTTTAAAAACCAAAATATATAAAAGTCTTCTTGAATCCAACTTTCAAATGTTTTTAAGAGATGAAGAGCCTGAGTTTTGTCACCTCTTGTTTACCCTTTTTTAAAGAAAAGTTGGAGAGCTATACAATTGCTAATGTAGAGATGTTGATAAGTGAAGAACATGCAGTTTGCTAAAATAAAATGAAATTAGATTCCAGGCCTGCTTTGCGTGTCCTTTCTTTTCCTCGCCACAGCTTTCTCCTCCTGGAAATGGAGAGAGGAGGGGGGTTACAGTCACCGTGGATTGCTGCAGAGGCAAATCTTTGTTGTAAGTACATTGCCAGCATGAAAGACTGGGGCTATTTTAGCCTGAGCCGCTGCCAAGCTCTGTAGTTGGACCCACTTGTGACCTTGTGCTTCCCCATTTTCTCTGGAGACGAAGGTGAGCAAGAAGAAAGCTCTATTTGAACCTCTTGCTGCTCCTCTTCTCCCTCTGCCCCCAGTCAGTGGGGACAAAAAAGCCCAGCTGAGATCTTCCCCTCGTTGCCCTGCTCACCAGAGCAGTGCCTACGTTCAAAATACACTCTGCGACATCTCCCTTGGACAGGGCAACGCCAGTGTCTCGGATGGGACCTGACAGTCTTTGTTTCATGTGCTTTTGGAAAGAGCTTTGCACGTCCCGTGCTGAGAGGAGTGGAAGTACCTCTAGAAATAAAATGCAAAAAAAGAAAAAAAAAAAAAGAAAAGAGCCTTATTGAATTTATTCTTTTCATTTGTCGTCCCAGTGTGCTACCTGTAACAACTGGGAGTTTAAAAAATTCTTACAGAAATGCCCTAAATTGTTCCCAGCCCTGTAACAAGGGTGCAAACAGCAGGTTAATGAAAAATCACAGCTGATACGCAATTGGGAGAGTGAAAACCCTGATCAAAGAGGGCTGTAAAGCAATTAGAAACATTAATTAATGGCTCTTTCCTAGGGCTACTTGTCCTGAAACAGTGGGCTCTGTCGGCATTTCTCTCCAGGCAGGTGAGCCAAATTCAAGAACCTCTTCCCAAGAACGTTCCCACACCAACAACCCCACGGATATTTGTTAGAACATTGGTCAGGGTAAGGCCAATTTTTCGCACATGAGCACGGCTTAATTTTGCTGCGGGGCACCTTGAATTAAGAGCGTTGTGCTAAGAACAGCCGTTAGCTCCATTGGTCATCACCAAACTCTTTGTGGTTGTGGTTTTAATTGCTAATGAGGTGATTTGTGCACCCCGAGCCAAAAACAAAGCCGTGGGTCTGGTTGTATTTAATCCAAAGGACCAATCTTCGCCTTCCCGGAGCAGCGACCAGGATTGAAGGGGACAATCTCCATCCCGCAGCAGCGTTGCCGGTGGAGCCAGTGCCAGCTCCGCCTGCGCGTTCAGGAAGGTTCACGCCGGCTCCGCCGCTCGCTCTTCTCCCATCTCCGCTTCCTGGCCAGACTGGGCTCCGTTGTGTTGTTTCTTCAGCCCCATCTGTCCTTTTTTTTTTTTAATTATTTTTCCCTTTTTTTCCCCCGCTGTTTCTACGCTATCGACTCTTCCGGCAGGCTCTGCCGGGGCATCTCATGGCGTCTCGAAGCAGCCAGCGCTGGCGGGCACCCAAGGTTTGAACGCGGCTCTTCGGACCCTTTTCCTCGTGCCCTCAGGAGCTCTGGGGTGCGAGACGGGGATTTTCAGGTGCACCCCCGACCCCATCTCGTCCCCAAACTGTTGCTTTCCCTTTCCAGGAGCCAAGCGCATCCCTGGGGCTGGGGCAGCTTTCTCTTCAGCCCCATGAATTTGGCCAGCTGGAGGGTTTCGGGAAGCCAAGGCTTTGGGTTTGCAGCAAGGTCGGGGCCATCCTTCTTTATATTTTTCCGGCAAAAGCAGATAGCGGTGGGCAAAACTCCCCGGGGGATTCAGAAATTGGGGTGAAAAGGCTCTGAGCATCGGGGCAGGGGGTGGCAAGCGAGTGTGTGTGTGCGTCAGGGTGAGAAATCGTTTCTCTGCTGGGCACGCCGGAGGAGAGGGGGGGAAAAAAAAAAAGGAAAAGAATCAGTTGCAGCTGCGTTTTCCAAAAAGCCTCGAGCGTTTCTGCTCGCCGTCGCTTCCAAGAAACGGAGAAAACCGGGGAGGTAAATTGCAGTGATTCATCGTGGGCAGGAAATGAGAGTTTGCTGCTTGCCCCGTGCCCGGCGTGGGCTCCGGCTCACCAAGGCCTGGCTGGTGGCAAGGGCCTGACGCCCACGGGTCGAGCATCCCTGCGCCACGGCGGGAGCTGCCGGAGGAGCCACCCGGGGAAGGAAAACAACCGGCGAAGGCCGAGAGAGAGCCGGAGCGAGGGGCTTTTTTCGCCTGCGTTTCTCCGGAGCCATCCGAGCGAGCTGAGCGTGAGCTGGGGAGGGGAGCCCGGCGGGATGGGGGTCCCTGGGGATGCTTGGTGTCTGGGTGTCACACCCCCCCAGTTTCGGGGTCAACATCCCTCCCTTGGGGACCTCCAGGGTGGCCGGTGGGGCTGGGGGGCTCCATTGCGAAATGGAGCGTGGGAAAAAGGGGGTGGGGCTTGGGGGCTGCCTGCCTGCGGATTGGCTGGGGGGAGGATGGGGAGACCCCCCTCCAAATAGTGCTGGAAAGGAGAGGGGCACCCCTGAGCTTGCAAAGGGGCTTGGGGGCACCAGAGAGACCCCCCCCACACCCTGTTAGGATGCACTTGGGGCAGCCAGACCCTTCCCCTTCCCATGTGTTTGCACCCAGGTGGCTGCGGGGTGCCCTTTGTGACATGAGTTGTGCCAGTCTCAGCCCGGCCAAAGGCTGCAGAGGGCAAAACCCCTTTGGGTGGCTGGAGAGGGGCTGGGTGCATCCCTCGGTGGGTGCCCTGGCTGAAAAAGCACCCCCAAATGTGCTGCCCCCCACCACTGGTGTCTCGGGGGGCCGGGAGGACAGCCATGGAGGTCTCGGGGCTGCGTGGCTGATGGGGAGTGAGACGGAGCACTGAGGGAGGGGCAGGATAGGGGGGACCCCAAAATCTCACTGGGGTTTGGGGTGGGGGACTGCATGCACCTCGCTCGGGGTCCGGACTGTACGCTCAGGGCACGGGGACCACTTGCAGCTTGCTGGGGGTCAGGACGTGGGGACACTTGGGTTTCATTCGGGGCCAGGATTTCGGGAACGCATGCATCACGTTAGGGGGCAGGATTTGGGGACCCTCACGTTGCTTTTGGGGTCAGGACGTGGGGACTACATGTATCCTGCTCAGGGTAGGGACACAGGACCCTCGCACGGTGCTCAGCGGCAGGACTTGGGGATCCTTGCATCGGGGTCGGGACATGAGGACCTTCTCACTGGGGTTGGGGTCAGGCTGTGGGGACCCTTGCATGGCACTTGGGGTCACAGGGGGACCCTTGTGCTGGAGTTGGGATGTGGGGACCCTTGCATGATGCTCAGGGTGGGGACGTGGGGACCCTTGCGTTGGGTTTGGGGTCAGGACTTGGGGACGCTTTTATTAGGGTCGGTATGGAGGGACACTTGTTTCGGGGTCAGCACTTGGGGACATCTGCACTGGGGTCAGGACTTGGGGACCACCGTATGGGGACCACAGCATCTCAGCAAGCTGGAAACGGGGGACAGTGGGGGCAGGTTGTGTCTGTCCCCTTCCTCCTCGCAGGGACTGTGACCAGGGGCCAGATCCAGGCTCCTGCCACCCTGGGTGGCTCAATTGGGATGTGGCACCAGAGCCAATTAACCCTGTCCTGACCCAGCCTTCACCCCCAAACCCCGCTGTCATGAAGAAGAAGGTGGCCAACGGGAGGGGACCCGATCCTGCACCCCCCCAGCAGCGAGCCCGGGGCATCGCCAAGCCGGCAGAGGTGATTCAGCCACGGAGGGGGGAGCATGAGATGAAGTTTGGGTGCGGGTGCATCCCCGTGACTCCGCAAACCACCATCTTGGGGTGGTCCGGTTGCCCCAGGGGGGGCAATTGCAGCATTGTGGGGGGTCATTGCTGACACGGGTGGGTTTTTGTGTTTGTCCCCCCCCCAGTACGTGGGCTCCTTCATGGTGGAGGACTTGGACCTGCAGCAGCAAGTGGGGTGGCTGGAGGAGCAGCTGCGGGCGCTGAAGGTCGGGCACCCATCCCCTCACCGGGAAATGGGGGGACCCTGAATAGTGGGGGGGGACCCTGAATAAGTGGGGGAGACCCCCCGGCAACACTGCCTGGACCCCCCCCAATAGTGCATCTCTCCCGGCCAGGACTGCCCCGGGAGGAGGTCGGTGGTGCTGAGGTTCAGCTTGCAGGGGCTGAAGGTCTACGGCGCTGATGGGGAGGTAGGGGTGCTTGGGGGGGAGATCATGGGTGCTGGAGGGGGATCATGGGTGCTTGGGGGGGGATCATGGGTGCTGGGGGTGCTGGGTGCTGTTGGAAAGGTGCTTTGTGGGGGTTGCACCACTCTGAGCGTTGGGAACATGCTTTGCATTTTCACACAGCATTGGGACCTGCCGTGCACATAGGGGTGCCCCCGGCACCGCTTGCACCCCGGGGGGGTCTAGGGGTGCTCGATCCCTGTGACCCCCCCCACCTTGTCCCCGCAGACGCTGCTGATGGCGCACGCTCTCCGCCGCATCCTGTACAGCACGTGGCGTCCCGCCGACGGCCAGTTCGCCTTCGTGGCCCGCAATCCCCGCAGCCCCGCCAGCACCCTCTTCTGCCACCTCTTCGTGGGGCCCCCGGGCGAGGTGTGTGGCTCAATTTCCCCCTTTAAAAAAAACCATTATTATTATTTTTAACATTTTCACGCAGCTTCTTTCGTCTCCCCTAGGTCCAGACCCTGCACCTCTTGCTCTGCCGCTCCTTCCAGCTCTGCTACCTCCTGGCTCACCCCGAGGAGCAGGCGGGCGAGGGGGACCCCCCGGGGGGCTGCGGGGTGCTGCGGGAGCCGCTCAACCCCGACGAGGTGTCGCGCAACGTCAACGCCCTCGTCTCCTTCCGCCGCCTGCCCGTGCCCACTGCCCTCGGCTCCCTGGGCGCAGGGGTAGGTGCACCCTGCCGGGGTGTTGGGTGCTTCTCTCCAGGGGTCTTTGCACGATGTTTTCTTGCACGGTGTTTTCACACGTGGCATTTTTGCACGGTGTTTTGCACGGCACGTTATTGCCAACGGTGTCCTGGGCTGCATCCCCAGCAGCGTGGCCAGCAGGGCGAGGGAGGGGATTCTGCCTCTCTGCTCCGCTCTTGTGAGACCCGCCCTGCAGTGCTGCGTCCAGCTCTGGGGCCCCAACAGAAGAAGGACACGGAGCTGTTGGACCGAGTCCGGAGGAGGCCATAGAGATGCTCAGAGGGCTGGAGCCCCTCTGCTGTGGAGACAGGCTGGGAGAGCTGGGGCTGTTCAGCCTGGAGAAGAGAAGGCTCCAGGGAGACCTTCTAGCACCTTCCAGTGCCTGAAGGGGCTACAGGAAAGCTGGAGAGGGGCTTTTAACAAGGGCATGGAGTGACAGGACGAGGGGGAACGGTTTTAAACTGAAAGAGGGGAGACTGAGATGAGATCTGAGGAAGAAATTCTTTGCCGTGAGGGTGGTGAGACCCTGGCCCAGGCTGCCCAGAGCAGCTGTGGCTGCCCCCTCCCTGGCAGTGTTCAAGGCCAGGTTGGATGGGGCTGGGAGCAACCTGGTCTGGTGGAAGGTGTCCCTGCCCGTGGCAGGGGGTTGGAACTGGGTGGGCTTGCACGGCATTTTGCATCGGGTGTATTTGCACAGCACTTTTTTGCACAGCAATTTTGCGTGGTATTTTGTAGGGCACTTTTTGCACAGCTTTGCTTTGCACAGCAGTTTTT
Source organism: Nyctibius grandis (assembly GCF_013368605.1). NCBI lineage: Eukaryota > Metazoa > Chordata > Aves > Nyctibiiformes > Nyctibiidae > Nyctibius > Nyctibius grandis. The sequence continues at coordinate 1,522,668 of NC_090674.1, forward strand.
TGCAGGGTGATTTGCGTGGCATTTTTTTTTCCACAGCATTTTTTGCATGATGTTTTTTTTGTACAGTATTTTTTGCATGGTGTTTTGCACAACTTTTTTTTTTGCACAGCCTTTTTCTGCACGGTGTTTTGCACGCCTTTTTTTGCGTAGTATTTCTTTGCACAGCAGTTCTTGCATGGTGTTTTGCACGACATTTCGTGCCACGAGCGTGCCCAAAACCCCCTCTCACAGCTTTTCTCCACCCTCCAGGAGCGGCGGCCAGAGGCCGAGGGCAGAGCCGGCGCCTGGCGCCCGGGGAACCCCTACTGCTCCCCGGTTCTGGTGCGCAAAAAAGCCATCCGCAGCAAAGTCCTGCGCTCCGGGGCTTACCGGGACTGCGGGGCCGAGAGCCAGCTCCACCAGCCGCCCCGTGACACCGGTGAGTGGCTGTAGGGGAAACTGAGGCACGGGGGGGACACATAGCCCTGATTTTGTGGGGTTAAAGAGGGGATTAACGGGCTCCCGCAGCGGGGGCGGGCTTGGAGAGCAAAGGGGTGAGGAGCTTGGCCTTCCTCCCCGAAAACGAGAGCGTCCTCGCCGAGAGCGTGTGGGCCTTCGCCGGCATCGCCAGGTGAGCACGTGGGAGCGCCCCGCTCCTCGCTGTCCCCCCCCTCTCTACCACCCTCCCCTGCGCCCACCCGACGCCTCGTCCCCTCCCCAGGGACTGCGGCATCGTGCTGCTGCGGCGGGACGTCCCCGGCGCCTTCCTCCTGCGCCCCGAGCCCGGCGTGGCCAAGCGCTGGTGCCTGTGGGTGCGGGCGCCCTGCGGCGTCGTCCCCTATTGCCTCTTCAGGACCCACCAGGGCAGGTTCTGCGTGGAGGTGAGGGTGTGGCGCGGGGACAGCGGCGCGCGGGTGCGTCGGGTGCGAGCGCGTTCGATGCGTGAGCACACAGGTGGGTTTGCTTTGTGGTTGCAGTGGTGCGGTTGCACCTGAGTAAGTGTATTTGATGCATCTGGTGTGGATGCACTGGTGTGCAAGTGTGTTCGGTGCGTCTGTGCATGGATGCACTGGTGCACTGGGGCACCAGTGCATGGATGCACTAGTGTGTGCATGCATTTGACACACTGTGTAAGTACATTTGGTGCATCTGTGCATGGATGCACTGGTGTGTACATCCGTTTGATGCAGCGGTGCACTGGTGCATTGGCTTCATGGCTGCACCGGTGTGTGGGTGTACCAGCGCACGAGTACGCGGGTGTGTAAGTGCATTTGCACGGGTGCACAGAGGTATTTGCTTTACGGTTGCGTCGGCGCTCAGGTGCGTCTGCGCGTGGGTGCACAGGGGTGTCGGTGCGTGGGCACGTTTGATTCGAGGGTGCACGGGTGCATCTGTGCGTGGTGCACGGCACACAGGTACCGACGGGGTGTATCCGTGCTTTGGCATGCAATTACGTGTGATTTGTGGGTGCACGAGTGCATCTGTGCGCTGGTGATTCAGTGTGAGCGTGCGTGATTCACGGGCGCGCTGGTCACGGGGCATTTGAGTTGTGGGTCAGTGGGTGCATTCCATTTGTGGTGTGTCAGTGCAGAGGGTGCAGCCGCGTGTGGGTGCACAGGTACACGGGTGCATCAGCACGTGCGTGGGTGCAATGGGTGCACGAGCGTACTCGATTCGTGTCTGCACCTGTGCATTGCTGTGGGGGTGCACTGGATTCTTCGGTGCACAAGTGCACGGGTGCTGCCGTGCATGGGTGCCTTTGGTGCATGGGTGCATTCGATTCAGGGGTGCATGGGTGCACCTCAGGCACCCCGGCAAGGGGATCTCCCCTCTCCCCTCTCTCCCCGCGCTGCCAGCACTCCAACGCCGAGTTCGCCAGCGTGGCCGCCCTCCTGGCTCACTACTCCGGGGTGCCGGGGGGCTGCTTCTGCCGCTTGGCCCCCGGCCGCCGCAACCCCGGCTACGAGGAGCGGGACCCCAGCGACGGGGCCAGCACCTGGGGAGAGGCCGCCTGGGCCCCCGCCGCCCCCGTCGGGGTGCAGCACGAGCAGGGTTAGGCCCGGCTGCCCCCCGCCCCCCCGCCCCCGGGCACGTCTGCTCCCCCAAACCCCACTGAGCTTTAAACCGCTGCCGGCTGCCTTATCCCTTCCCCTCCGCGGGCTGTACGGCGCGCCTGGCGTGCCCGCGGCAATAAACGGCTCTCGTGCTCTCTTACACGCCCAGGTGTCACGCTCATGCACTGGCAGGGCTGCGCGCCCATACCGTTGCACGCCCACACGCCCGTGCCCGCATGCCCTCGTGCACCCCTGCGCTTGCACAACCACATCACGTGTTTGTGCTCGCGCTCTCACACTCACGCACTCGTGCTTCCACGTGCTGGCACCCTCAAGCGCTCGTGCTCTTGCACCCTCACGCACAGCGACGCTCGCGCTCTTGCACGCCCGTGCGCTCGCGCTGTCTTGCACACTCGGGTGCCGCACTCACGCACCGGCAGGGCTGCACGCCCGCACCGTTGCACACCCACAGCCCCGCACACCCGCGTGCCCTCGTGCACCCCCGCACTTGCACAACCACACCACGCGTTTGCGCTTGCACACTCACCCTCGCACGCACTCGTGCGCTCACGCTCCCACGCGCTTGCACCCTCAAGCCCTCCCGCTCTTGCACCCTCACGCACGGCGGCGCTCGCGCTCTCACGCGCTCGTGCTCGCGCACCCGCCGCTTGCACGGCCGAGCGCGCGCCCGCCCCGCGGTCACGTGGCTGGGGGCGGGGCCTCGCCCAACGCTCTCCCGTCGCTGTGGCAACCGCGTGGGGGCGCCGCGGGGCGGCGGCGGCGGCCGCTCCCGCCGCTCCCTCCCCTCAGGCGCCGGCCCGCGCTGCCCTCAGCCCCCCGCTCCCTCCGCACACCCCGGCTCGCCTCGGGTTTCCCTCCGCTCCCTCAGGCTTGCCCGACACCTACAGGTTTCCCTCAGGTTTTCCCTCGCCCAGCACCCCACGGGCTTGTCCCGGCTCCCCAGAGTCACCTCAGGCTTTCCCGCCCTCAGGTCTCCTCCCCCCGGCCTGCCCTAGTTCCCCCTCAGACTTGCTCCAAGTCTCCCCATTTCCCTTCATTCCTCCCAAGCTTTTCTCCTCCTTAGTCTCCCCTTCTCCCCCAGCCATTTGCAGCCCCTCTGACTCTTCCCTCATATCAGGTTGGGGGGGGGTCCTTCCCCTCAGTGCCCCCAGCAAGCAGTGAGTGCTCCACCCCACCAAGGGGTGCAGGCCCCGGGGTCAGGCTTGCCCCAGCCTTCCCACAGGCCCACCCAGGCCCCAGTGCCTCCTTGTCCTGCCAAGTGAGCGCGTGCGGGGTTGAGCAGGGCCTTGAAAAATGGCCTCGGAGGCTGTGAAGGTGATCGTGCGCTGCCGGCCCATGAACGAGCGTGAGAAGGCTCTCGGCTGCAAGGCGGTCGTCAGCGTGGAGAGTGCGCGGGGCCAGTGCTTCCTCCAAAACCCTGCCGCCGCCAGCGAGCCCCCGAAGCAGTTCACCTTCGACGGGGCGTACAACCAGGAGCACAACACAGAGCAGATCTACAACGAGATCGCCTACCCGCTCGTGGAGGTGAGTGGTGCCCAAAGCAAGCTGGACACAGCCAAGCTGAGGAGTTTGACGTGGGTAGGTGATCCCTAAGCGGAACTGATTTATGGACAGAAACAGCCCTGCCCACTCCTTCATGAGGCTTAGCTGCAACCCAGAGGTGCAGAGGAAGGCAAAACAGCATCCCGGCGTTAGGCTGGGAAATTGGGAAGAAAAAAGAAGCTTTTCAGCAGCCAGTGGGGCACTGAGGATAGAATTACATTTAATTGTTTCAAGCGGATGTTTATATGAGAGATGAACCCCCCTGAGCAGGCCCTAGAGATGGTAGCTGGACAGAAACACCAGTGGAAAGTGATGTGAGGAGAAGGGGGACAAAGAAGACTCCTGATGATTTTTAGGGACGTTTTTACTGTCAAGCAAGAAACCTTAGAGAAGACAGGGAACCTCAGCCTGTTTCGGACTAGCAAAATGAGAGGGGGTATGTTTGTTGCCTTGCTAATACATCAGCATGGTAAACAGCTAGGGTGAGAAAAGAACCAGGTAAGCAAAAAAAACCCCCAAGTCCCCCAAAACCCAATGTTAGAAGAAATGGATAAAAAGGCTAGTGATATTTTTAAAATGGAAATTCCCGATCAGGAGAACAACCAGGGCCTGAAGCAGTAGATTATTAGGTTAATAGGTTCTTTATATTTCTTTTTATTGAAACCTTAAGAAATCCAAATGTCTTCTGTTCCTACTGTGCTTCTCTGAAATAGGAACAAATGAACAACATGAAAGCCAGGCCTTCTTCCAGCCAGCTTTCAAGAGAGAATTATTCTAAGCGAGAGACCGTCCCTTTGGCCACCCTACAACCAACTAGCCTTCTAGTTGTCTCTCTGGGTTTTGTAAGATTTTCTGCCCTATGGCAAAAACATTCTGGTCTTCTAAGCATTGTCGACTGCCCTTCTGCTTTTCAACACCTGTGTTTCTTCAGGTTTTCCATTTTGAGAGAAAACCATCGATTTCTATGCTAGCAGAATGCGTTTTTAATTTGTTGTACTCTGAAGGCATGTGAAGATCAAGCAGTTGTTTGATGTTTACTTCCAGCTCTTCCTTTAAAATACCTTTTACGAGGTGGGATAGAATCTGGACAATGTATTTCCAGTGAAGCAAAGCATGAAGATAATGGCTATTTTATTTGGGTTTCCTCCATTTCCAGGGTGTCACCGAAGGCTACAACGGCACCATATTTGCCTACGGCCAGACTGGCAGCGGGAAGTCGTTCACCATGCAGGGGATCGAGGAGCCTTCTACACAGAAAGGCATAATACCCAGGGCATTTGAACACATTTTTGAGAGTGTACAGGTGGGTGTGTAAGGATGTGAAAGAGATCTGGTTGTGTAAGGTGGTGTGATACTGAGAGAGATGATTTTTGTGTCATACCCCAAGGAGTGAGTGCCGATCGCGCTTGGGTGCAAGAATGGGGACAGGCTTTTGGGTATGCTGCCTCTCACCCTAAAGCTGAGGCCCGTATATAGTCAGATGAACTGCACCCTCATCTCTGCTGACTTCATGGCCTCGCACTTGAGATGTTTAAGGACCGAAAGTCCCCATAGTGAGTCTGTTGGGTGGATACACCCGGGAATGAAATGCCAGGAGAGATTTGATGAAGTGCTGAAGGGAGGCAGGCACCCAGCTGGCAGTGAGGGTCTACGTGGACTGCCTGCTTGCTTTCATTTGGAGAACCTTACCTGAAAATCGTTCCTGTTTTGTGCAGCGTGCTGAAAATGACAAGTTCTTGGTGAGAGTTTCCTACCTGGAGATTTACAATGAAGACATACGAGACCTTCTGGGAGCTGATACCAAGCAGAAGTTGGAGGTGAGGCAGAGCCAATGTGTCTTAATTAGGAAGTGCCTTGCTCAGTGAATGCCTCACAGAAGTGCAATAACACGCTCTGTCAGAAGCTGAATGCCAGAACAGGAAGATGTAGTGATGAATATGGAAGCCAAGAGGAGATTTTAAGGGACTTTAGTGAAAGTTTAGTGGCAGAAGGAACAGGATCCAGTCCCATGTGTCCTGCTTGATAGCAGCTGGTAGCTGCTAAAATCATAACTGAACTAGGATGGAATAAAGCGCTGGTGGGGCAATTTCTTCCTAATCCTCTTCATCTCACGGCTGTCTCTAAAGCAGGAGGATTCTGTGCCTTATAAATGTTTAATCTGATCCAGGGTAGCTGCGGATGATCTCATGATCTGTCTAAAACAAAAAAGGCTGATCCTTTTTTGAGGGGACAGAGCAGATATTACTCCCCATGGGAATGTGTGGGGAAGGCGGGCGGTTCCCAGGCACGCAGGAGGGTAAACTCTCCTGAAATCCTAAGCAGGGGGCTGATTTTTATAAAATTTACCTCTTGGTGGCTTTGCAGATCTTTTTGCACATATTCCTGGAGGGAGCTGCAAATCTCCTGTCCTAATTTGCTTCCCTGGTGAAGAAAACCGAGGCACTAGCACCATCTGCCGCACAGACGCGCTGAGATGGTGACAGACCCAACCTGCCTTACGGGGCAGATTTTCTTTTTTAACATGCTTCTGGCTTTAAGGGAGGCAAAACCCTCTCCATTGCTCATTCCAAGCGTGCTTCGCCTGTGCGTGTGGAGAGGGAGGGTGGGAGAAGGGGACTCGGTGTTTCGGAAGGCGCTTGCTGCAGTTTCCCATCTTTTGTTGCACATCAGCGGTGACAGCGGTTTCTATGACGACCGCAGTTGGCACTGGGAGGGCAGGAGTTGGGCAGAACAGTTGCCAGGGTAACACTATCACAGCGGTGACAGCCCCTGCCTGTTGCTGCCTTCCCTGAGTAATCAAGGGAGGCGTGTCCTGCAGAGCCCGAAAGCCCAGGCTGACCCCCTGCTTTCTGCTGTGTCCCCCAGTTCCCCTCCAAAATCCCGTTTCTGTTTGTTCCTTCGCCTTTCAACGTCAGCGACTTTGGTGACTCTGAAGCTCACAATCACCTCCCGGGGCATGAAACCCTGTGACGAGCAGGTTTGACAGAGCTCTGTGAGGAAAATGCCCCTGTCAGCCTGTTGTGGAGTTAAACGACAGCCACGTCCTCGGTTGGGTGTTCCTTAGGAACTCTGCAGCACCCTCAAATACAGCCAGGCCAGCCACGGGGTTCTGCTGTAGCACAGGCAAAAGTCACAGTGAATGAACAGTCGGGCTGTGATTCTGTAACCAGATTCATCCTGGGCACTCACAGCTTTAGAACAAGGCTAAAATCCTGCCTAGTTTAGTTTTCAGCCAGTCCAGCTCTGTTCTGTGCAGGTTTTTTGACAGCAAACACTCTATTTTGCATTGCTTCTTGTGGCGGGTGCATCACTAAAGTGTCTAAGGGTCGTCTTTGGAAGTCACACTGCCAAACGTGGTGCCTGTCACTCCGTGACACCGAGTCATGACAACCATATCTTGATATCCCAGCTGACAGGAGAGAGTTTTATGAACTCAGCAGGTGCAGGGCATAACGTTGCTGTCAAAAATTAATTCAGCTCGTTCAAAATTCCCAGTGTGGTGGGGGCTGGTGTAGGAGTGCAGGGATCTCTCGATTGTTTTGTGTTTTTTATGTAGGTTTGATGGATCATTCCAGATTTTGAACATTTCAATCATTTATTAGCATGCTGTATGACATTTTTCTTCTGCGTGATTGATCATTGCTGAAAAGATGCTATTAGGTGTTTAACACTCTGACTCTAGCCGGGTGCTTGAATAGGATTTTAGAGCATCTTAAAAATGAGCTAATCTGGAGAAAAATTATTCTAGTCCTCCTGTGTGATGGGTGTGACTTTGGGACTTTTGTCAGGGAGATCAGGACGCCCCCTGAGAGCGGAGGGGTTCAGCAAAGCACCGGTAACAATATCCGTCACTGTTGACTCTGTGCTTTGATTTTTAAAAAGCTGCCTATGACTGAAGAGATATTAGAGCCTTTGCCATAATAGGTGAACAACATTTCAGTTCTTCTTTTAAAATATGCAGCTTAATCATAGGGGAGGTAGAAGGCAGCTCAGCGCAGGTCTCTTGTGGCCTGGGACATGTCTGAATCAATCGGCAAACTTTTAACTTTCATTCTGCAGAGCCATGAAGGTGGTTCCCTCTTTTTGTGTGCTTTTATTCCTCCTTCAGAAATCCTCAGGCTTTTTGGTGGCAGCCAGCTACGTTTTTGCCGTACTGCAGTTTAATTTCCCCAAGTGCAAAACTCACGTAGCCCTCAAGCTTCCAGACAGTTTCCAGCACGCCTTCCCGCAGCCTTGGTGTATCTTGTTCTAACCTGTCTTGCCTTGTCCCTGTTTGCAGCTGAAGCAGCACCCAGAAAAAGCGGCGAACGTGAAGGGGCTCTCTCTGCACACCGTGCACAGCGTGCTCGAGTGCGAGGAGATCATGGAGAAAGGCTGGAGGAACCGAGCCGTGGGTTCCACCCTCATGAATAAGGATTCTTCCCGCTCCCACTCCATCTTGACTGTCTATGTGGAAATTGGTAGGTAGCTGGATGTCCTGCGTTAGGCTTGGGCTTAGCAGAGCGCACAACCTGTGTGGTCTGACCAGTCACCCCACAGCAAAACGTAGACCTTAAATGATTTTAGGTCGGGTAGAAATCAGAATTGTGCCCTGACATGGACATTCTTCACAGTGTGAAATGGCTGAATATTCAAAGTCTTTTTTTAACTTGATTCCCCCTTGGGAGAGAAATGCCTTACACTCAAACTGGGAACATATTGAATTCTCCTTCAATTTCTTTATCTTCTCAAACCTTTATTTCCAGCAAAGGGGGCTAAATCTCACCCAGCCCACACAATGGCTTGGAGTTCATGTGTTGTGCACACAGCCTGGAGAAACTGATAGTGTTATCTGTGTTGTCTGACCTCCTTTACAATGCAAGTCAGATCATTTCACTCAAGGATTCCTTCATTGAGCTTATTCACAGGGCACATCTTTTAAAGATCAAATAAAAGAATCCCTTAATAATGTTTTAGTGACTAATTTTCCTTTCTCGAGTATCTCATTTCCATTGGCATTTCTTTGGCTGATAAAGCTGCCTCACTGCACCTGAACACGGGTCTCGAAAAGTTTTTTCTGGGACTAAGAAAGGAATTAGTCTCCTATATTCTGTCTAGTCCTTGACCTCAGTTGAGGCTGTGAACAGCTTGGCTTCATTTTCTTTGGCTGGTTCAGTCATGGGGAAAGTTACACAATGTCTTCCTAAATTGGGGTTCCAGCTGTTGGTGACAGTACCCTATTTTCCTCTATCCAAAATTGGGAGGGGGGATTTTGGGAATGTCTCAATCAGCACAGCCGACGGATGCTAATCCTTAAATTATGTAGGTCCGTCAAATCCCAACTTTAATCCTAACAAGGAAGAAGAAGTATTTCCTCTCCTCTCTTGTGTCCCAGGTGGGTGCAGGACGCTTAATCTAGCCTGAAACAATTTCTCTGATTTAAAGCTTTGAAAACTCGTTACACAGAACAGGGTGACAGGTGGGGAAACTTGTGGTTTTGGTAGTAAAATGAAAGCTGGAATATTTGAGGAGAAAGTTGAGGGTTCTGGCACAATCCCCATGAAATGGGTGGTTCTACTAGGGTAATCGTTAGTTGAAATAGTTAATGAAGTTGGTATTTCTGTTGTCATCTTTAGGCTTCATGAAGAGGTGCAAACTTATTTTCCAGTTGAACCTGTAGTAAATTATAATTTACAGGGAGTTAATATTTTGAAGGATCTCTCTGCAATTATGTGGACTAAAATTACCCTTTTTTTTTTTTTTAAAAAAGTAACAGATTCAGGAATTATGGCAAACACCAGGCCCTCTGGCTGCAGATGTTTGAAATGCACAAGTTACCATCAGTATTTTTACCATATTTAGAGTAGCAGATGTTTTATTCCTCTAAATGTGCTTAGGGGTTGATTTGTTAATGAGAAAGACGTCGTAAATTTGGCCAGTGCTTATGCCACCAGCGCCGGCCGATGGCCTGTACGAGAATTAGACAGGCAAGACTTTCAGGCTGCTGCAGGCATTTTAGCAAGAGTCTTGGGACCTTGTTGCACCATAGAAACTAAACTGCTGAGCTCCAAGATGGAAACAACCAGCCTCAGATGGATAAAAGGACTGGCAGGAACGAAAACAACTTTGTAATTCCTTGTCAGTGTTTATATAAATTGGGGAAAGGAGGGAAAAGCTTAGAAAAACCTACTTTTGTGACTGTCCACTCACCCCCGCGCTCAGAAAAGATAGTGAGAGGGTGCTCTATTTAAGCTCCACCTGTTTTTTTTCCCCAATTCTCCCATGTCTTGACAGCCAGAAAGATCTGGAGTGAAACAAGTTTGCTTGGTGGCAAACATTGAGTTCCACAGTTAACAATCTATTGCTGTAACTGGGGAAATATCCTGGGGCAATAGATTTTAGATTTTTTTTGGTGTTTACCTGTGAACTTTTAACTTTCCCCCCTGCATCAGGTTATTCATTGCTCGTGTCTAGGTCTTGTCTACAGCCGTACATCTTAACTCTGACTAAATTCAAGGCTAGGTTTTGTGGAAATCTGTCTGGAAAAGGGTGGACTTGGTTAAAACCTCGATGCTTTCTGTGCTTGGAGCGCTAAAGGAGCTCTTCCCTTGAATTTGGGTTGCAATCCTAAGGAAGGATTGGGACGTGGACATCCTCTTAAGAAGAGCCTAACCTGGAATTATTTTCTTGCAGATGAGAGAGGGCAGGACCACCTTAGGGCTGCAAGAGTGTGGTCCAGCGCTTAGGACAGTAGTCTGTGATTTGGGAATGTGTGTCCAACTCTTTGCTCTGCATGAGGCTGGGAAAGTTAAGTAGCCAGCAAAACCGAGGGGTTCCTAAAGCGACCAGATGCACTCTCCCTCCTTCTCAGGCAATTTGTGTCATCACGTTAATCCGGCCTCAAAATGCAGGTCTGGAAGCAGATAATGTATGGGTGAGGTGTGCGTCCAGGGAGCTGGGGAGCTAGCTGTTAACTTCAGCTCCCATCTTGTCTTGCCTTCAAGCATTACAGTGGGAATGGCACCAGCTCACTGGCTCTGACTCCTCACTCACTGAGATCCAGCTCCTCATCCGGGTGGTTCGGGCTGAGTGCAGTCCCAATTTCTTGCAGTTTTCCTGTTTCTCTGTTTCTGTCATGAGTTGAGGAGGAACAGATGCCGCCGAGCGTGCCTGTGTGCTGAGTCACGGCGCAGTGTTACAGCTAGCTGGGCGAGAGGGGAGATCTGCTGGGCTTCTTGAACATTCAAGCTGTCTTGGGACAGAAAGCCAGATGGTGGTCCTTGATGGTATCCAGTAGGTTGTGCTTTTTCTTGCAAGAAACTTCTTGAATATGTCCATTGATAAGGGTAGGTTGGATTATGGAGCTGTTGGAGCAAGTCCAGAGGAGGCCATGAAGATGCTCAGAGGGCTGGAGGACCTCTCCTATGAAGACAGGCTGAGAGAGTTGGGGCTGTTCAGCCTGGAGAAGAGAAGGCTTTGGGGAGACCTTCTAGCACCTTCCAGTACCTGAAGGGGCCACAGGAAACTGGGAGAGGGACTTTTACAAGGGCATGAAGTGACAGGACGAGGGGGAACGGTTTTAAACTGAAAGAGGGGAGATTGAGATGAGATATTAGGAAGAAATTCTTTGCTGTGAGGGTGGTGAGACCCTGGCCCAGGTTGCCCAGAGCAGCTGTGGCTGCCCCCTCCCTGGCAGTGTTCAAGGCCAGGTTGGATGGGGCTTTCAGCAACCTGGTCTAGTGGAAGGTGTCCCTGCCCGTGGCAGGGGGTTGGAACGGGATGATTTTTAAGGTCCCTTCCAACTCAAGCCATTCTATCATTCTATGATTCCAGTCTTGAGAAAAGCTGTAGTTGGGGAGTTCATGGAAAAACCCTTTCCCAACATAGTGTCTACTCCAGCCTTTCCACGATACTCTGTAGAGGTGACTTTGCTGCCTGTCTCTCCACGTCACGTAGGCATTCAGGGAGCCTGCTCTTTTCCCTGTGCTCTCCAACTAGCCCTGCTCCAGTTGCTGCCCGTTGCCTCCTCATTTCATGCTTCCTCCCTTCTTTCTCTCCAACTATCAGACATTGTTTAACTTCATGAAACAATCTGAGGAGGAAAAAAGTTGTATAAACTCATGGTCTGACCTCGTTACTTGCGGAGGGCTTTGAGTGAAATTCTGAACACTGTGGAAATATGTGGAGGGGGGTATGTGTGTTCAGAGCTCGCTAGGAGAGTAAGAACGGGTATGAATTCTTACTGTGCAGGATCTCGTTCAGGAAAGCACTAAAACATGTAGTTCTAAGATTAAGTAGGTATTTATTTACTTAAGGGAGTCAGGGCTCAAATGTAGACAAAGAACAGGGCTTGAACTGGAACATACTGCCAAGAGAGTCCTGTTTCTTGACCCTTAAGATGCTTCCTCTTAAGAAGAGCCTAACCTGGAATTATTTTCTTGCAGGTAAGAGAGGGCAAGACCACCTTAGGGCCGCAAAACTCAATTTAGTGGATCTGGCAGGAAGCGAGAGACCGTCAAAAACCGGACGCACAGCAGAACGGCTCAGAGAGGCCATCAAAATCAACCTCTCCCTCTTAGTTCTGGGCAACGTCATCTCGGCCCTGGTCGATGGCAGGTGTGAACACATCCCCTACCGAGACTCAAAGCTGACCAGGCTGCTGCAAGACTCCCTCGGAGGGAATACCAAGACGCTGATGGTAGCGTGCTTATCTCCAGCTGATAACAACTATGAAGAAAGCCTCAATACTTTGCGCTATGCTAATCGTGCGAAAAACATCAAGAACAAGCCCTGTATCAACGAGGACCCCAAGGATGCTCTGCTGAGGGAGTATCAGGAGGAGATTAAGAATCTGAAGGCCATTCCAGCTGAACAGATGAGCGTGAATAACTTGTCAGGTAGGAGAGGCCTTAGTGGCTCCAGAGGTGTTTTATCTTTGACTGAAAAATGTGTTTTTTATACGTAAAATGCTCACTGGATTTCACCTCAACCTGTCCCTTACCTGTTGGAGGAAGGGTTCTCCGTTCTGGTAACGGACTTTTCCTTCACTATTGCCAAGTTGTTCCACTGGTAAAGATCATCTCAGCGGTAACTCTGTCTCTCCCACTCACGAGGCTCTCTGTCCCAGCTTTGTCCTCTTCCCTATTTCCCTGACTTCTTTTCCCTGTCAGGACCAGCCTGGCCCTACCCTGTAAGCCTTGAGGCAATGAAATGCGATTTTTTTTGCCCACGTAGCTGTGAGTTTCTTCTGACTTAGCGCAGCGTTTCTCTCGAGCAGAGGTTTGAGCTGCAGAGATGACTGGTCTCGGCAGGCGCTGCTCTGCCTTGATGCGATTGGCTTTGCACAACTCACACGCCCGAGACGAGGGTGGCTGCCGCAGTCTCTTCCATCGCATGCAAATGTGATGCAGCCCTCGGTCTCCCGGTGGATTATCAACACCATCGCTTTGCTGGAGGGTGGATATTCCTCTCACACACCTATAAATTATTGCCAGCTGGCCTCTTCATTACTGCTTTTCATTTATACTGCCGCAGCGCCTCAGAGCATGTTTTGCCACGTGCTTGTACAGCACTTATTGCCCAATAGTAATTCTTGAACCTATATTCTTCATTTTTGTTGCTATCACTTTCTAAGGTGAGAGGTTCTTTTTTCTCCCCCTCTGATTACAAATGTGCACCCCTTTGGCCCCTGAAATAGATTATTTGTGTGTGAACACAAGGCCCCAGGCTCTCCCAACCCTGTGAAATTTGCATTCCTTACCTGATACATCCTCTGGGTCTTTGATGGCTTTTACTGACCAGTGTAAATAACAGACCTTTTCCTTCCAGACGCATCGTTCTTAGCTTTTGGTGAAGACTTTGTGTGATGTGTTCACAGATTCATGCTCTGGTTTCGCAGAGCTCATTACTGACATTGTGAGTGTTTCCTCTTTAACTCCTCAGCTGCCATGAGGACTGAAAATACTCGTGAGAAGACACCTTTGCCTGAAGACACTATTACTGCAGCAGATGAAGAACCAATGTCAGCCCAGGTACCCTTCAGGCTACTTTACCCCCCTGGGCTGAATAAACCCGAGCGGATAGCGTTGTGTTTCATCTATTCCTGTACTCGCGTTGCATCTTTTCAGAGCTGTGGCCTTTGGTTTTCTCTTGTCCTCAGGACCCAGCAGCGCCTCAGACTGTCCAAGACGCTGGCGGTGTGAGCAGGGAGAGTGTTGGAGCAGAGGGGGCTGAAGGGATTTCCATCCCTGCAGACCAGCAGCAGGTGCTCGCCAGGTCAGTGACTACGCTGCTCCTGCTAACTGCCTCGTGTGCATTGCTTACGACACACACAGGCACGAAGCAGCCCTGTTCTTCTATGATATTACAACTGTCAAGCTTCAGCTGTGAGTTCAGCGCAGCACAAAACTAGGCAGACGCGTATTCTTTACCCCCAAATTAACTTTGTCCTATTTGGGCAGATAAATAGCTCTTAGCTACGGCATTTGGTGATGCCAAGTGCCAGAATTATGAGAGAAAAACCCGGAGAGGTCTGTGTCAGCAGATGTGGATGCAAAAAAGCATGCTTCCCTGAAAACAAATCCTGCCTAGATCTGTAGGCAGGGAATTCTCTTCATTCTCTGGCTTTTTGCAGGTATAATTTATGAGGAGTTTACAAAGTTAAGTCTGGCAGTCGCTGACAGAGCATAAGTGCCCAAACAGGTTATGGAGGTGGCCGCCTTTTCCTCTTAAAAAAAGGTTCTTGAAGGGCACTTAGAGCCTTCTCATATCAGTACAAGCGAGGCAGCAGGCTTTCATGCTGCTCACTGTGTGTGGATGGAGGACAGTGCGTCCTCCACGACTCTCCCTTGTCACTGAGGTCACTTTTGCCTCTAACTGACGCATCTCACACTGTTTGCAAGGTGTCAGCTGGAACTGACATCAATATTTCTCAATAATAACATTTTAGGGGCAGCATTAGACCCAGGGCCTGGAGCACGGGGCTGGGATGTGAGGGCTGCCTGGGCTGTTTCAGAAATACACACTTTAAGCAAATTCTGCTGATTTCTCTCTTTTACTCCATTGTGTAGAATTATATTAGCATTGGAAATGTTCAACATAAGATATATTGTGGATGATGGAGTTTGATTCTGAAAAGTCTGATGTTTTTTAAGCAGTCTGGTGGTTTTTAAGCAGTCTTTCAGCTTTACTGTGAGCTCCTGTGGCACATGCTCGCTCTGTTGGGCCTCTCCCAGCTGAAAAAGGAGCTATGAAGAAATGTAGAGTAGCATGGTCTGTCATTTATGGGCAATTCCGTTTATTAATGGAGAGGTCTCCATTAAAATCAAAGTTCTCTGCAGATGAGGCAGGAGGGTTTGATTCCACAGGCGTGGGGATTTTCAAAGCCGCCTGTTAAAGGCTTTACACATCAGGAGGGCTGTGAGATCTCTGATACTCACTCAGCAGAGCAAGGATCCAAGCGTGTATTAAGCAAACGAAACCAAAGGCTACTTGGCAAGTGCAGTACAGTAGAATAGCAGGTCATCTCTGGTGGAGAACGAGCTCTTTTGGATGGGTTTGAAGATATTTAAGAGGTTATTATCAGCAGAGGTTTTATCAGCAGTGGGATGTTCTTCAATTTGAGCCAGCGCTGGCCAACCTGAGCTCTCTGCTCTGCTGCAGATCCCCCTGCAGACAAAGAGAACAGCTCTGGAGCACGGCTTTATTTCCGTGTCAGAGCGTACAGGGCCGTGCGGCGTGGATGTGAGACGAACTTGATTTCAAATATGGGTCTGTGCCAGTGCTCAAGCAGCAACGCTGAGGTCACCCAAGTCATCAACCCTGCCCCAAAAAGGAAACTGTACTGTGGCTTCCAGCTGTACCACTCCCATACCCACCATTTAAAAATATTTGCGTAATTTTGGCACATTTTGTGCTTGCCTCAAGCGTCTTTCAAAACAAGAAATAAGAATTGAAATATAAATTCCACAAAAGAGGGTTTTTAAAAAGAATTCTCTGAGTGCAGATACAGATTTGTGGACGTACTTGTTGACAAAGGTGCTCAGAATAACACGTGCTTTGCCTTGGGCCCACAGGAGTATCTATGCCAGAAACTGGTAATAAAAGTGGAATTTGCCATGATTGCTCAGGGCAGCAAATCTCATCAGAAATCACTGTTCTGTGTACTGTGTCTTCCCAAACGTTCGGGTAAGGACGTGCATCCTCTGCGCATACACAGAGGGTTCTTTGCACCGCTGAGCTAAGAGAAGCGTTTGCCTTTTCCAGGCTGCAGATGCTGGAGCGAGACGTGGTCGGAGGGGAAGAGGCTGAGAACAAGGACCTCAAAGAAAAGCACCGACACCGGAAAAAATACACGGAGGAGCGGAGACTGCAGCAATCTAACGAGGACAGCAGGGATTGGGTTCTGCCTAATGTCTACGACTACATCCAGAAAGAGGTTCGAGCCAGGAGGAAGCTTCTGAAGAAGATGCAGAAGAAGGTGAGCAGCTCCCTGCTATCTGTGCTGAAGATTTAGGGATCATCTCTTTCCTCCTCTGCCTACCCATTTTTTTAGGTTCTGGAGGTGTTTTAGGGCAGGATGTTTACAGCACTCTTAAATTTTAGGCATGCTTGAAAATCAGTTTCACTCTGATGAGGCAGAATCAGAGAAGTTTCCCAAAAATCTCTGGGGTGTGTGTGTGCAGTCCTAAATCTACATGTTAAGAACTTGCTTTAATTCAGTATTTACGTTATCAAGGAAATATTGCAGCTTTTTCCTCAAAGTTAGGAACTGCCAAGAGTTCGTTAGCACGCAGACCACACAAGTTACATTAACTTAAAGTCCATTCAACAACTTGTCGCTTTGGAGAAACGCGAGAAATCTTTCATTAAAAGAGACGTGGAATAATGTCACCGCACAAATCTCATCCTAATTCTTAATTATAAATTAGAAACCATCCCAAATATTGAAGCTTTTGTGTGTGTCTCTCCATCCCTCTGCCTGACCAGTTCCTGTACTCACACTAACCATCAGTCTCTTTTATAAACCCAACAATTTGTTTTTACGTCCCAGCTGCGGGCTGCCAAGACCGAGATGCGAGATCTACAGTCAGAGTCTGGGCAGGAAGAGACTGATCGCTTCAGCGCCATCCACCTCGTGGAGCAAGAGCTGATGCTCTTCGAGCAGCTGCTGAATCAGGTGCCGTCCCATGTCTGGCGTGACTGTAGCTACAGCTATCTGGAGAAGATCAAGCACGAATCCGTCTGGGATGAGGAAGCTGGCTGTTGGAAAATTCCAGAGCCTGTCATTGAAAAAACCCGCCTGCCCGCGGGTAAGAGGAGAGTCTCCGTGGTGCCACCGGCTGATTCTGGGCTTGGCAGATCACGTTTGGGCTCCACTTGCTTGTAAAACCTTCCACCTACAGAAGGTTTGTTTAGAAAATTTTAACAGTAACAGCATCTAATGCGAAGCGCGGTACAGATCCTTCTGGAATCCCTGTAAGCCCAGTGACCGGAGCGGTGCCGGGGATCGGGGAGCGCAGTGAGGAGAGCGTTAATTGTTCTGCAGACGACGACCCTTTAACGCCGTCTCTTCTCCCAGCAGTTCCAGCCCTGCCACAGCCCAAACCTGCCCGACCGAGCCCCTCAGCCGAGAGCAGAGAGCTAACGGTACAGTGCATTTCTCCTTGCTTTTGTATCTTGTTTTACCAATTTTTGCCATATTTCTAAGCGTACTCCGAGGGCTAGCGCAGAGTCTGGCGCTGCTGATGGGCGTTTTCTGCTTCCAGCCCGAGGAAGACCGCTACGAGCTGGTGCTGGACAGGAGCGACAGCGAGACCATCGCCAGCAACTACTTCCGATCCACGCGAGCCAGCCGGATCCTCTGCTCCGACCCAACCACGAATCAAGGTAAAACCCCCCTTTCCCCACGGATCCCCAGCGTTCACCTTCATTTTCCTCTTTTTTTTTTTTTTTTTTGGCTCAGCTCCCTTGACCTGTTGCTTTTAAGAGGGCTAATTTGGCAGAAGCTAAACTCTGTTGTGTTCCAGCTTGTCCTCAGATATCAGAGGGGTGGGGGGCAGCTGAGCTTAGCCTCTGAGTGACGCCCAATTTGATACCTTAAATTTTGGCTGAGATAGGCCAAAGTCGGCACTATCAGTCCGGCTGTGTCCAACAGCTGATATGTTGAACTAACACAGGTCGGGATGCACTAATAGTGCAGGGCCCAGTCACGGTCCATGAACTAACACGGGTCCAGATTACGCCGTAAATCTGGGCACGTCCACCGAAATTAAATCCTCGTGACCAGTTCCACACTTAAGGTAATTTATTTAAGCAACAGAAACAGATTCTTTTAGATCGCCAGCGATGAGTACACTGTCTGCAGAGCACGCCTAGGTACCTACGAACATATATATGTTGCAAGATGACTATATAATGCTACTAATACAATTACAAACACCAGCTTGATTTCTGAGTTTCCTGGGGAAGCAGCTGGTATAACCAAATGTACGAGTTTCACCCAAAGGTGTCTCTATGGGTGGGGAAGAGAGGTTCAGCCCGGCGACTGATCCCAGAAGTCAACAGTGATGTCTCCCTGACTTCTCAGTGATGGTATCTCTCCTCCTTGCCTCTTTCTTAAAGGCATTTTATACTATCATCTATGTTTAGGTGGAGCTTGAGTGACTCTAGTCATACATACCTTTATTATATTGATTGGTGCAAAATTCCCTCGCTTCCATTTTAAAGGTATAGACTAAGAAAAATCCAGAGAGCATGCTCAGGGGGTAGAGGCAGGTGGGTAGCTTTTGGGATGGAGGTGTGTTTTGGTATTATAATGAGATTATAATGAGCACAGTTCATCAACAGGACACGATTTCACCACAATCACTGGCTCAGCGACCAGCGTTCTGGGTGGAATGGGGTATCATTTCTTGTTTGACAAGAGCGACGTGATTTGTTGGCTACAAGGTACCATGGAGTTACCTTACCTGCCTCGTTAGCTCAGAGCCTGGCCACGGTTATCTCCACACCCTTTCACCCTCTGTTCTCTCACAGTTAGCACGCCAAGCTCCCTTGGTGCCAAACATCTAAGAGTGCAGGGGAACCATCACAGAGCAGATTCCTTACACGCCGACCACGTCCCATCCGAGGTGCTTCCTTAGTTCTATCAGATGGGGACGTGATTTTACTCTCAATAAGTGTGTCTCCAATAATCAGTTTCAATAAGCTGCCCCCCCAGTAGTTACCCCACACCTCAACAGGGCTTTTTTTGCAGCCACTTTAGGGCATCCTGCGAGGACAAATGCCCACCGCAGCCACTTTCTCTCCTCTTTCAGCTCCCCCGGGGCCCGAGGGCGCTCGCAGCGGTGCCCCCGCCATGCCCGAACCCCGGCCCTTCTGCCTCCCGGCCCCGCCGACCACCACCACCAAGCGCAAAAAGGGCAAAGCCAGCTCCAACAGCCGCCCCCTCTGACTCTGCCGCCGCAGGGGTTTCCAGCAACGCAGGAAGACGCCAAATCCCTGTGGCTTTGCACCAAAACGATCTCGCTCTACATCGGGGTGCGGGACAGAGGGGTGAGCTCCCTGCCACTATGTTGCTTGACAAGCAGACTTGTGGCCCGGTCTGCAATAAGGTGGGTTTTTTTTGTTTTGCCAAGTTGGCCTATAGACACAAGAAATCTTAATTAAGTCTTTATGTCTTTGTTCTGAACCCTGATGTTCCAGGAAATGTTTAATTGGCTCACTGCCACCATGTTCTCTTGCCCCCTGTACCCCCTCCCCGCTGCAATAAACCAGTCTGACACCGCCGTTCCAGTCTGACACTGTCATTTTAAAGTCTTTTACTGGGAATCTGCCTCCTCCCGCAGGGAGAGGCTTGGGGCGGCGGGGCCGAGGGTGCGAGCGGGCCGTGGCCGGGACCCCTCGCTGTGAGGGCCCGCCGCCATCTTTCCCCCTCCACCCTCAGCGGGGCTACGGTGGCCGCGCAGGGGTCAAGACGGCATCTCTCTGATTGGCTGGCAGCGAGGAGCTGTCTGTCGGTGATTGGAAGGCGTGAGCGGGGCTCTTGGCGCTGATTGGCTGCCTGAACCCGGGGGCGGCTTCCGGGGAAAGCTTGGCGCCGGCGAGCAAAATGGCGGCGGCCGCGGTCCGTGTGTGGTGGCTCCTGGCGGTGGCGGCGGCCGGGGCTGAGGGGGGGCCCCGCACCCTGGTGCTGCTGGAGAACGGCAACCTGCGGGACACGCACTCGCTCTTCTTCCGCAGCCTGGCGGGTAGGGCTCGGGGAGGCGGCTGGGGACCCCGCGCCGGGCTGAGGGAGGAGATCGGGGCTGTTTTCCCCGCCGTGCCTGTGTTTCGTGTCCCCTGCAGTGTTGGTCCCTGCTTGATTGGTGCTACTGGGGCATCCTTGCAACAAAGAGGTTGCTCAGGGGCTTGATCCCCCTGGGTTTGGTGTGGAAACGTACCGGTGGCGCCCCTAGAAAGCCCCTAAGGCACTTTTTCTAAAGCACCGCTGTTTATTAGGCAATCCCAAGCACAAGTACAGGCTGGGTGGAGAATGGATCGAGAGCAGCCCTGAGGAGAAGGACTTGGGGGTGATGGGTGACGAGAAGCTCACCGTGAGCCGGCAACGTGCGCTGGCAGCCCAGAAAGCCAACGGTGTCCTGGGCTGCATCCCCAGCAGCGTGGCCAGCAGGGCGAGGGAGGGGATTCTGCCCCTCTGCTCCGCTCTCGTGAGACCCCCCTGCAGTGCTGCGTCCAGCTCTGGGGGCACCAACAGAAGAAGGACACGGAGCTGTTGGAGCGAGTCCAGAGGAGGCCACGAAGATGCTCCGAGGGCTGGAGCCCCTCTGCTGTGGAGACAGGCTGAGAGAGCTGGGGCTGTTCAGCCTGGAGAAGAGAAGGCTCCAGGGAGACCTTCTAGCACCTTCCAGTGCCTGAAAGGGCTACAGGAAAGCTGGAGAGGGGCTTTTAACAAGGGCATGGAGTGACAGGACAAGAGGGAACGGTTTTAAACTGCAAGAGGGGAGATTGAGATGAGATCTGAGGAAGAAATTCTTTGCTGTGAGGGTGCTGAGACCCTGGCCCAGGTTGCCCAGAGCAGCTGTGGCTGCCCCCTCCCTGGGCAGTGTTCAAGGCCAGGTTGGATGGGGCTGGGAGCAACCTGGTCTAGTGGAAGGTGTCCCTGCCCATGGCAGGGGGATGGAACTGGATGGGCTTTAAGGTCCGTCCAACCCAAACCAGTCTGTGATTCTATGAAGTAAAACTCAGGATCTTGATGGTGCTTTGCTGCTACGTGCATTGATTTAATGAAATGTGAAAGTTGTCAATATTTGTCTCACGGCTGCAGATAGGGGCTTCGATCTCACTTTCCGGACAGCAGATGATGTGGGCCTGTCCCTGATAAAATACGGAGAATTTCTCTATGATAACTTGATCATCTTCTCACCATCCATAGAAGGTAAATACAGGAGGGGAAAACTCGAGTACTCTTGGAGCTCGGCGGCATTTTTGGAAGGGGATTTCCAACTGTTTTGCAAATTTTAATTGAATTTTGAACTTCAGATGTTATCCGTTGTGTCTTCTACTCGTTAGCAAACTGCGGATGCTTCCAGGCCTTTAACAGTCGTTCTTTCAGCCACGATGAAAATGATTTGGTGTTTAATTCTGCTGCGGTATTATTTCTGAGAACTAGTCATGAATTTCTGAGAACTAGTCATGAATTTCTGAGAACTAGCCATGAATTTCTGGCGTACGCTTTCAGATTTTGGTGGAAACATCAACGTGGAGACCATCACTGCCAGAACATCCCACTCTACCTGCTCATGTGAGTTTGTTTTAGCATGGGAACACTTAAATTGCCCCCATCCTGCAAAAAAAGCATCATGACAGAGTATCTGAGAATACTGAGCCCAATATTTTTATTGCCCTTAAAAGCTTCCCTTGCTAATGAAGTCAGCTTTGTGTTCACTCACAGTCAGACACCCAAGTAATGTCATTGTCTAGAGTATGGGTGACAACGCTGTGTTCATCAGTTACTAAACCCTCCACAAACCTCACTGTAAACAGGAGGTTGGCCTATGAACTTCAGCACTGCTCTCTGGCTGACCTAGGTGACACTTATCTTGAACAACATTTTACAGCCAAGCTCTTTACCTAGGATAATAAGGGAAGCAAAGCTGAAAGGTTCCACTGAAGCCCTTTCCAGAAATTTGCTCCATCCAGCCATTCTTCTCACATTTCTGCAGGGTTCTCTTCAGTAGATGCACTGTGGGGGGAAAAAAAAAAAAAAAAAATCAGAGAGAGGTTGTGTTACTATCTTTATCCATTTGTCTAACCTTACTGTTCTCAGCAGTGCCCTCTGAAATCACAGCTGGAGAGTCAGGATAAAGGCTCCTCTGCCCAGGACACCTGCAGAGGAATGAAACAGCACTGGAGGCTGGAGACTTGTGAAGACTTTGCTTCTTTCCGCACTCAAAGAGCAGCTGCTGTGTGTAAGACCCAGCTAGACCACTGCATTTAGAAGTTTTAGTATGTCTTATTTAAAGGGAAATCCTCTTGCAGTTAATTTTCAGGAGGAAGATACAAGTGTTTGTTCCTGAACACTTAGCAAATGTGGTTATAAATTCTCCAAAGGAAGAAGTCAAGAACAGTGCACGTTTGTGAAGGATCCTCCTTCATAAATGCGTTCAACAGCACCATGTAACTACTACTGTCCAAATTTAACCCAAGTCTCAGCTTTCTTCAGCCTGTTCTCCAAAGTGTTTTTTAAAAAACAAGTCTTTACCCTCCTCCTGTTCGAAATTTCATATGTGGTGCATCTTTCCCCATTCTGTGTTTAGTTTTTGGGGTTTTTTTTTAAAAAAGGGAAAATATTTGGTCTAGAAACATGACAAATGCACTTTTGAATTCCAGTCTTCTGTCCCATTGTGAACTGCAATTCTGTAACCAAAACTGCGCAAGGGACAGGGGATCTTTGTCTCTGTCAAAGGGCTGAAGTTGTTTAGTCAGTTCAAAACCATTTTCAACTTGAACTAGGACTATTTACATATTTAGCTCCCTCCAAACCAAGGGAAAAGCAAGGCCTGCCCTCAAGCACGTTCCAAAGAGGTTCACTTGAGGAATGGAAAGAGAAAAATCCAAAGAAACACACTGGCTGAACTGTCACCTGAATCTGTTCTGTACTATTAATGCAAAGGTATCACTCCAACCACTTATCCAACGCTCCTGAAATGGGCTTTTCCCAAGAACTGACATTTCACAGCAAAAGAATCATTTGGGACAACACCATACCTTCACCAGCTCACAGGCTACCTCTGCTGAAACATCTGACTTTGTATGGCACTGGAGGAGCTTGTGCAGCCAATTGAGTTGATTGTATCCATTAAATAATAAGCGTTGCAACGTTAGGATCTACATAGTTCAAAACATAAGGCTGTTTTTGCTCTGGGTACCAAAGATCAATAGCAGCACATAA
Source organism: Nyctibius grandis (assembly GCF_013368605.1). Classification (NCBI taxonomy): domain Eukaryota; kingdom Metazoa; phylum Chordata; class Aves; order Nyctibiiformes; family Nyctibiidae; genus Nyctibius; species Nyctibius grandis. The sequence goes on from NC_090674.1 coordinate 1,545,696, forward strand.
AGGATTTGACTCCAGTCAAGTCCAGTTATAAGTATGAGGTATAAAATAGGGAGGAGCACAGAGCCCTGGCTCTGCAGTGCGTACCCGCCCGCTTCTACATCTCACCAGCTCTTCCTCTGTTTGCTCTTAAAACAGAGCAGAGATCATCAAAATTCCTTTTACATAATGGAAAGAGAAAGAAAGCAACAGATTGCAAGCTGAAATTTCCTTATCTGACTTGCAAGACCGGCAAGCGCTGCAGGCTGACTAAACACAGGCCTCTAAGGATCAGGGCAATTTCCAATGGTCCTGAAAATAAATCGTGCAAGGGCTTTAGTAAGCCTGGAAACTCTCTTCCCTGCCCCAAGATTAAGATGTCACACTTGACATCAGTCTCTAATTGGCAGAAGGCCTCAGGGCAACTTTATCTCCCACTGCTGTGAGGGAACCTGTGCTCCTTTCTCTGTCATTAAGCCCTGCATCAAACAGCCGTGCTGATGCCATGCTCCAGCTCCAGGTGAAGAGTGTGGGATCAGCAATCTCCCCTCTGTCCCTGCGTCCTGAGGAATGACACCAGCCCCGGGAAACCACAGTAACAAACTGATGCACTTTTAGGTTTGAGTCCAGCTGAGACCGCTGCGAGCTCATCCTGCTTCAAATGACCTCCAGCCTCCGTTAAACAACTGCATTGGGGCTCAGCCCAAATAATGCAAATAAGCCATTAGAAGACCTGCTTTAAAGTCTCTGGTAGTATTGCTTCTGCTAATGCAAAAGTCAAAACAGGCATTAATGTCATTCCTGGGAACACAGACATGCCAAATCCCTTCCCAAATACAACAGGATTAGTTTCTCTCCTCACTTGCTTGACCTTTTAAAAATCAGAGCCAAAGAACCTCAAACAAAGCAGTAAGAGGGGTGCTTGTGAATTTTTTTTTTTTAAGTTAGACTACGCAACTTCTCTAAATAAAAAGTAACTAGGAACTGCCTTTATGCCAAGCTGTAGCCTTTCAAAACAGAGAGAGACAGATGAAATCAACTTGGTGATTTAAGAACAATAAACTACTTGAATGCTATTCCCCCTTCCTGGGAATGTGCTATAGACAAGAGAAACATGCATCATGCCTCAGAAACTAGCCTTTGTCAGGCTTGAAAGGAACTAATGGTAATTAAAAACACTGAGCATCTCTGCAGCACAAAGAGCTGAGCAGCTGTCAGTTCCCCAGCAAGCTCAATGGAATAGTTCAAAGGTGCTGCACAGACACCTGTGTCTGCAGGACTCTCCTTCAGCACGTAAAAGAGAAGTGTTACACATATCAGTACTTTACCCTGGAAGTTGGAGTTGGTCCCTGGGTGGTTTTCCAGGATATACTTCTTCAGCGCTGTGGTGGAGCAGGTCTTCGGTTCGTTCATGGCCGCAATAGCAGACAGGATGGCGTCTTCCATCAGAGTCCCACCCAGCAGGGGCTTCTCCCCTGATTTCTTCAGCTATTTTCCAAAGAGGAAGAGAAAAGCATCAAGACAAAATTCTCCCAAACCAGGTCAGGACAAGCTCCTCTGCACCAGGTGGGTCGGCGCTCCTGCATTAGCACAGATACGTTTTCTATTAAAACACTGCACAGGGAACGCTGCTCTCCCAGCTTTAACTGGGAGGACAGGCCTATTCAGTCAACTGGCCTGGAGTGCTTTTTATTGGTAACACATTGTCCTAGGCCCCAAATACACTGCAAGGACGTGGCAATCTAAGGGCCTATCGCTCAGGGAAGGAAATCAATCAGATCTTCCTCCATCCCAGAGACCAAATGCACCCAAGAGACTTCTGTGGCATAGACATGAGAAAAGGACGTTGTAGGCACCTGGGGTACCTACTGCACTTACAATTAGTGATGGAAAGGAAAGCTTACCCCACCATCTCCCCTGTTGGCTAGTGAGTCAGAGCTGAAGCAGCGTGTGGAGCACGCTAAGCAAGGAAGGCAGGGTGGTCTGCTCCAGAAATGTAGATCAAGAGGAGAATAAGAGTCCTACTGCTTCATAGTTTGACAACTCCTGAATATGACAGGCTGCTAAAGAAAGGTGTACCCAATAAAACTGGAGAGGGCACGTTAACTTACAGCCAAGGCTTGTGGTCAGTACAGTCAACAAAACAAGATGAACTCTGGCTCTGACCTGGAATGTCCCAGACGCTCCCTTCCCTGTGATCTGCTCTAACTGGCCCTTCTCTACAGCTCTCTGCAGGGCATTCTTCAACAGCTGGGGTCTGAAATACAGGAGGATAAAGCTTTACTGACACACACTGACAGCTTAAAAAACAAACAGAGAAACGACGCTTTATACAGAGTGTGAGCAGAGTAGTACTTACAAGCGGCATCTGCCTACATACAGACATTTTAAATGGAGATCTGTCAGCAAGTGTTGATTACACGAGAACAATGTACATTAGCAGAAATTCAACTGCGACACTTTCCTGGTGTCACTGAGCATCCAGAAACAGACAGGCTTCACTTGGAAGGATTTACTCCTTTCGAAAAGCACATTTGGACTCGGTGGGCAACGAGTCAATCAGCTCACAGACAAACAAGGGACTGAGTACAAGCCCCTGTAAGAGATGACGCACAGGGTTTTCCTAGATTTGCTTCCTCCCCAAGCCTTGACCCGCTCCATATGGGCAAACTTAAAAGATTACTGTAATACAGCATCCAGAACTAAGCGGGACAAGATCCCAAGGAGACGCCTTCACATCCACGCAGCTAAAGGGATCTGGTTTTGGTTAAGGGCGGAGACGCGTAGAGTAACGCTGATGTCAGCGTCAGGAACAAAGATTGGGTGTGGAGGGATGCAGGAAAAGGCACAGCTTTTCTCAAGCTTTCCTGCAGGCTCTACAACCCAGAGCACCACCTGCCTGCTGAAATACTGAACTGAATCCCTGTGAAGTGAGGCAAAGCCAGAGGAATGCTGCGTTTCACGGCTGTTCTGGAGCTCTGCTTGCAAACAGGTACTCCTGCACCTACCTGATATCTGCTTTGAGTTTGTGGTAATACTGAGACACGTATTTCTTGATCAGGCTGTAAGAAGCTTCCTTCGGCTCACAAAGGCGGGTGAAAGCCAGCGGCAGGATATCTTCCAGCTTGACTTGTTGCTCTGCAGTCGAAGCGGAAGTGCTTTTCTGAAATACACATACTTTTACGCATCAGTGGGGCCTAAAAATCTGGGTTTTCTGAACCAGCAAGGCACACGTGGAGAAAAGTGCTCCTGACACTGGCCACAGATCTGGAAAATCAAGTTCTGTAAGGCAGATCTTTAAATTAACAATTTAAAAAGTTTAGCAGTTTAAGTAAAATCGAGCAACTTTGGCCGGAATTTTCATAGGAGCCTTGGGAAAGCTTTGCAAATAAAAATTGCTGAGTATTTAACCACTTCTGTATTTTTAATAGTTTCCTTCCTCCTTCTGTAGACATTTTCCTCTGTGACCCTTCAATGAGACAGGTGAAAATGATACACGCTGACATGAAACAAAAACCATCAAAGGCAAGACCTGCTTACACAGGTCAAATCTTCCCCAAAATGAACAGCTAAACAGGAGTGCATTTTTTTTCGCCTGACAGAATGAAATTGTGACTGAAGCCAACACTCCCTTCTCCTGAATTTTTCTCCATCTCTTTGTGAGATGGAGGGGTTGATCAGGAAAAAAAAAGGTCTGTTCTTTATACAGAAAAGACAGTGGGGAAATGTGCTGAAGTTTAATGATTTTGATTTTGATGCTGAACAGCAGCTTTGCAAACAGTCAAACGGGTGAGGGTGCTGCTCACCCAGACAGCTGCTCGACTGCTAGCTGAATTCACTGAAAACAAAAGCAAGCTATTTGTTTTGTTGCAACACGGAGAAAGTAACTAGGAACAAAGACACCAACACGCTGCAGATGAGAAAAGTGATGTGTTAGCAGTTAGCAGGTGCCTTGCTCAAACTTCTCGTGGAGCCAGCGAGCTCGATTTAAAAAGTTACGCTGCAATTAGTTTCCTTCAGTGCCCTAGTACCAAGTGTGTCACCGTTTCCCTCAGTTTTAGGGCTTTTGGTCTCCCCAGTAGCCAAGAGATAAGCACTGAGGCGTTACGATACTCTCTGGGTTCACCCGTTTAAGCCGCAAGGGGACTGGCAATTCCAGCTACGCATTTTGAAGTTGGTCTAACTAAATCATGATGCAAGAGGTACAAGGATTCATCTTTGCTGTTTATCACTTGGTTTTTCATTGCTATTTCACCTTTCCCTTACGGTACAAATCTCTATCGCGCCGGGTAGTTCTGTTCTATCGCCTGTACTGAGTTAGTAGAATGTTTTAGTTTATGGTTTAAGTGAGTTTTAGCTTTGGGAACTGAAGTGTGGTTGGGCTAGAGTCAGGTTTCAAGACGATCTGGTGGTTAACAGATATCTTTCAGGTGTAAGCTGAATGCTTTAGCATTGTAGCTACGTCTTGTTATGCTAAGTGCACTTTCCGGTACACTTACCTTGTTACGACTTACCTTGTCTTCGGCTGGCGGGTGTATTAGTTATTTGGGGGTAGTAGCTTATGAGGAGGGTGACGGGCGGTATGTACGTGCTCCAGAGCCAACTTAAAGAAGGTATCATTACCCTGCTTTACTGCTAAATCCGCCTTCTAGGGGTAGTTTCATGGACCCTTTTCGTTGGTTTTCTATCTTAGAAAATGTAGCCCATTTCTTTCCTCCCCACGGGCTATACCTTGACCTGTCTTGTTAGCGGGGTTAGGGCTATTATGCTCACTACTGTTCTTTCAGTAGAGGTGAGCCGGCGACGGCGGTATGTAGGCTGTCCATGGCAAGGGGAGGTCGGGTGTATCGTGGGTCATCGATTATAGAACAGGCTCCTCTAGGTGGGTTTGGAGCACCGCCAAGTCCTTAGAGTTTTAAGCGTTTGTGCTCGTAGTTCTCAGGCGGACACTTTGGTGAGGCAAGTATCAAGATTTAGGGCTAAGCATAGTGGGGTATCTAATCCCAGTTTGTGTCTTAGCTTTCGTGGGGTCTAATTGGTCGTAGGTGCTAGGACCGTCTTGAGGGGTGGCCTTAAGTGCATCTTAGGCTTATGACAGCTCAGTTGCATTTCGATCATAGCTGCTGGGATAACATGGTACCACTCTTTACGCCGTATTTGCAGTTAATTTGGGTCTCTTATATGACCGCGGTGGCTGGCACAAGATTTACCAACCCTGGGTTGCTATAGCTAAGTCAAGTTTACACTCATTGCTTAAGGTTAATTACTGCTGAGTACCCGTGAGGGTGTGGCCAAGCAAGGCGTCTTGGGCTACCACTGTAGGTGTGCCTGATACCTGCTCCTTCTGTCTTAGCAAGAAGCGAAGGGCATTTACACTGGGGCGCGGATACTTGCATGTATATGCCTAGCAAAAATTAACGACAAGGTTAGGACTAAGTCTCTTGTCCTTGGGTGTTGTGTGGCAGCCATCTTGGCATCTTCAGTGCCATGCTTTGTTGTAAGCTACAGGGACTTGTTGATTTGTTGTTGTTGATTTGTTGTTGTTGATTTAATTTGTGGTTTTGATGTATACGTTAGGTATGTCAGTTTTAATAGAATTTTGGTGAGGATGATGCATCATATGTAGATGTATGGGTAGATTTATTATTTCGTTGCGGGCTCTCAGTGGGAGTTCAGCGCCGGCAGCAAACGGTGGTATCGAACGCCAACGCTAAAAGTGGTGGCGTAACGGTACAGGCTCTCAGTGGGAGCTCAGCGCCGGCAGCAAACGGTGGTATCGAACGCCAACGCTAAAAGTGGTGGCGTAACGGTACAGGCTCTCAGTGGGAGCTCAGCGCCGGCAGCAAACGGTGGTATCGAACGCCAACACTAAAAGTGGTGGCGTAACGGTACAGGCTCTCAGTGGGAGCTCAGCGCCGGCAGCAAACGGTGGTATCGAACGCCAACGCTAAAAGTGGTGGCGTAACGGTACAGGCTCTCAGTGGGAGCTCAGTGCCGGCAGCAAACGGTGGTATCGAACGCCAACACTAAAAGTGGTGGCGTAACGGTACAGGCTCTCAGTGGGAGTTCAGTGCCGGCAGCAAACGGTGGTATCGAGTATCGATAAGCGACGACGGGGTGGGTACGGTGGCGGATGGGTATGTGGGTATAGCTGGAAATTGCCAGCGTCGTTGCAGGTGGGGTTGGGGTATGGTGAGCGAGCGAAGCGAACGAAACGAACGGAATGAAATGAATGAAAACGAATTTAGATATTAATGGAATTTTAGCGTTGGTGTGTACGCAATGAAAGGTGTGAACGAATGTGAACAAAATTTGCAAAAAAACGTGACAGACATTTAGGGCAAAATCCCTAGTGTTGTTTTTAAAATTAAAGGAAATTGGATGAAGTAAAAAAATGGAAATTTATGTCTAGCAAGCATTCAGTAAATAGCAACATAGTAGAGGGTTAGTGGATACTCCATAACCAGATGTAAAGCAAAGTGCATCAGTGTTATATTGATTCCCCATATACTTCAACCGTCTCATTCAGGGATTCTTGAGGGCAAGAGTTAGGCCGCAAGGCATGGGTGCCCACGTCAACAGAGTGTATTTACCCGCCGCACTGGAAGGGTTTATTGAAGACGCCCAGAGAAAAAAGAGAACCAAAAGAGGAAAACGTTTAAGTGATACGATTAAGAGAGACAAAGTTGATAAATAGCCAACCAGATGTATCGGTGAAGAGCAAGTTGGGAGAGAATACCAGGGGATGGCCCTGACATAGGAACCAGAGGCGCAAAAGCGCAAGTTGTGCTAGGGGTGTAGGGGGGAAGAATGGGCCTGACGCTAGTAACGTAGGATCTTCCATACGCCGGGTTGCTGATTTCACGTGAGATGTCAGATCAATAGATAACCCAGTACGCGTGTTGAGGGTACAGCAAGAGGTTAGGGTTGGGGGCAGGGATGGCCTGTTACAGTGCAGAGAGCCTCGCCAAGCACTTCCGTACACTGTGGCTTAAGGGTTAGTAAAGAGCAGCGTGGCATGGGTTTAATAATATGACAGATTTGTGATATTCCTGGGACCATGGACTATTGGATTGTCATTAGATAAGGACATTGTTATGTCGTTAGCCTTAGTTGGAACCGCGGTATATCCTTGGTACATGAACTTTGAATTGTCCCTGTGATAGGATAGGGGGGTGGTCAGGTTTAGTCTGTTTGTTAGGAGCGTAGTTGGTTTACATACATTGATTTATCCGAGGGAGAAGTTACATCTGATACTCTTGGTACATGGAGTGTTATGTGAGGTAGTACATGGAGTGGTTAATCTTGCTTACATGCAGGCTATGCTGTAAGGGCATACATTAAATGTCTTGGTAGCATGGATAGAAATGCTCTGCTTACATAGAGTTATGTATGGGGGGTACAGTGTAATGCAAAGACGTACATAGGCTTAAATTGCATAGAGGCTTAGGCCGGGGGGGGAGGGGGGGGACCTGTCCTCTAGGCAGTTTTTACCTGTGGGTGAAGTTCCTATAGTTAAGATTTAACGATGGCTTTTCAGGCCATAGACCTTGGAGAAAAGCCGAGTGGGAATTAAGATGACGTATTTTGTGCTTTTTTTAGGGTTGTGTTTTGTTTTTGGTGGGTTAGCGGTAGCATCTAATCCTTCGCCTTATTATGGGGTGGTTGGGTTAGTGGTTGCATCGGTTGTTGGCTGTGGATGGTTATTGAGTTTGGGTGTTTCTTTTGTGTCTTTGGTCTTATTTATGGTCTATCTAGGCGGGATGTTGGTGGTTTTTGTGTACTCAGTGTCGTTAGCGGCCGATCCGTTTCCTGAAGCTTGGATGGATTGACGTGTTGTGGGGTATGGGGTGGGTTTTGTCTTGGTGTTGGTGGTTGGGGTTGTTGCTGGAGGGTTTGTTGAGTGTTGAAAGTTGGGGGTGATTACAGTTGATGGTGGGGGTATGTTTTCTGTCCGGTTAGATTTTAGCGGGGTTGCTATGTTTTATTCACGGGGCGCTGGGATGTTTTTAGCAGCTGGGTGAGGATTGTTATTAACATTGTTTGTGGTGTTGGAGCTTGTACGTGGGTTATCTCGGGGGGGGCGATTCGGGCTGTTTAGGGGGAAAGGATTGACCAGAAAATAGTTTAATGTAAAATACCAGCTTTGGGAGTTGGAGATGAGGGTTTAATTCCTTTTTTTCTGATTTGTTTGTTTTGTAGCTAAAACTCTAAGAAGGGGTGTAATCTTCATTCTTTGGCTTACAAGACCAATGTTTTCATAAACTATTAGAGTGTTTAGTAGTTGAGTATTTTGTTTTCTAGGGCTCCAGTGGTGGGTAGGAGGATCAGGAGGATAGTGAAGTAGGTGGTTGAGGCTAGTTGGCCAATGATGATGAATGGTTGTTCGACTGGTTGGCTGCCTACTCAGGTTAAGATGAAGAGGTTGGTAGCTAAGACTCAGAATAGGAGTTGAGAGAGTGGGCGGAACGTCATGGTGCGTTGCTTGGATTTGTGGAGGAGGGGGATTAGGAATAGGATTAGTACGGAGGCAGCTAGAGCTAATACTCCTCCTAGTTTGTTGGGGATTGAGCGCAGGATGGCATATGCGAATAGGAAATACCACTCTGGCTTGATATGTGGGGGCGTAACTAGGGGATTCGCTGGGGTAAAGTTTTCTGGGTCACCTAGTAAGTTGGGGGAAAATAGAGCTAAAGTTGTTAGTAGGGCGAGTATGATTATGAAACCTAGGATGTCTTTTAGGGAGAAGTAGGGGTGGAATGGGATCTTATCACAGTCTGACATGATGCCTAGCGGGTTGTTTGAGCCGGATTCGTGGAGGAAAGTGAGGTGAATTACAGTGAGACCTGCAATTATGAAGGGGAGGAGGAAATGTAGGGCGAAAAATCGGGTGAGTGTGGGGTTATCTACGGAGAATCCGCCTCAGGCCCATTCTACCAAGGTTTGGCCAATGTAGGGAATGGCAGAGAATAGGTTAGTGATAACTGTGGCACCTCAGAAGGATATTTGTCCTCATGGCAGGACATAACCTACAAAGGCTGTGGCTATTAGGGTTAGTAGGAGGATGACTCCTGTATTTCAGGTTTCTTTGTACAAGAATGAGCCATAGTAGAGTCCTCGTCCGATGTGTAGGTAGATACAGATGAAGACGAATGAGGCTCCGTTTGCATGTAAGTTGCGAATTAATCAGCCATGCTGTACGTCTCGGCATGTGTGGGCAACTGATGAAAAGGCTAGGGCTGTGTCGGCAGTGTAATGTATGGCTAGTAATAGGCCGGTCAGGATTTGGGTAGTTAGACCCAATAGAAATGTTTGATGGGGCGGGTAGATCGATTAGGGAGTTGTTAATTATTTTTAATACGGGATGAGATTTTCGGATGTTGGGGGCCATTGTTTGGGTTTAGGTTTGAGTTGATAGAATAATAAGGATGGATAGGGCGAATGTTCCTAGATAAGTTTTGATTAGTCCTGTGTGGATAGCGGTTGAGGTTTTGGCTGCTATTGTTTGTAGGTCAGCAAGGCCTTCGGGGCCTATTTTTTTATACCATGAGAGATCGATTAGGTGTGAGGCGATTTTTTGTCCGTTGTTCAGTAATTTGGCGGGAAAGAAGCGATGGGTTATGGGGTTGAAGTATCCTAAGGTAGATGAGAAGTTTAGGTAGATATTTTGTTTTGGTAAGGTTATTGTGTGGGTTAGGGCTGAGAGTTCTAGAGCCATGACGATGCCTAGGATTGTGATGATAATGGCGGCAGTTTTTGTGGTAGTTGGCATGGTTATTGGGGGTGTTTTTGAGGGGGTAATGTATGATGTGATAAGTAGGCCAGCTAGAATGCTGCCTAGGGCTAGGCGGATGATAGGGTTGGTGATTGTTGGGTTATTTTCGCTTGTTGAGGTTGTTGCTGGTGTACGGGTGAATCCTGTTTGGACTAGTAGGGTTATTCGTAATGTATAGGTTGCGGTGAAGGATGTGGCTAGGAGTGTCAGGAGTAGTGCTCAGGTATTTAGGTAAGAGGTGTTTAGGTGTTCGATGATGAGGTCTTTTGAGTAAAATCCTGCTAGGAATGGTGTTCCTATTAGGGCGAGATTGCCGATGGTTAGGCAGGAGGTGGTTGTTGGAAGTATTTTTTGAAGGTTCCCCATTTTTCGAATGTCTTGTTCTCCATTTAGATTATGAATGATTGATCCTGAGCAGAGAAATAGTATAGCTTTAAAGAAGGCATGTGTTGAGATGTGTAGGAATGCTGGTTGTGGCAGGTTTAGTCCAATGGTGACTATTATTAGGCCTAGCTGACTGGATGTGGAGAAGGCAATGATTTTCTTGATGTCATTTTGTGTGAGGGCACAGGTGGCAGCGAATAGTGTGGATAGGGCCCCTAGGCATAGACACAGGGTGAGGGCGGTCTGGTTGCTAGCGAGTATATGGTGAGTACGGATGAGTAGGAAAATTCCAGCTACTACCATGGTGCTTGAGTGAAGTAGGGCAGAGACTGGGGTTGGGCCTTCTATGGCGGCTGGTAGCCAGGGGTGGAGGCCAAATTGTGCGGATTTTCCTATGGCTGCTAGGATGAGGCCTAGTAGGGGGAGTGTATGAATTTGCGTGGGGGAGGAGGCTTGTTGTAGCTCTCAGGTGTTGAGGGTTAAGGCAAGTCATGCTATGCTTAGGATGAGGCCGATGTCGCCAATTCGGTTATAAAGTACTGCTTGGAGTGCAGCTGTGTTGGCTTCTGCTCGTCCTTGTCATCAGCCAATTAGTAGGAATGACATGATTCCAACTCCTTCTCAGCCGATGAACAGTAGGAATATGTTATTAGCAATAATTAAATGTTAGCATAGCAATTAAGAATACTAGGAGATAAGAGAAGAATTTTGTAGTGTACGGTTCGGTGGCTATATACCACGTTGCAAATTGGAGGATAGATCATGTTACAAATAGGGCAACGGGGAAGAATATTATGGAGTATTGGTCAATTTTAAAGCTGAGTGGGATTTTGAAGTTTGGAATGAGCTTTCATTCTCAGTGGGAAACGATGATGTCTGTGCTTGAGTGTATGAATAGTGCTATTGGTACTAGGCTGCAGAAGAATGCGATTTTGACAGTATGAGTGATGGTGGTTGGGGAGTTTTTGAACGTTTCTGATAGTAGTGGAAGGAGTATGGGAGAGAGGATGACTGTTAGTGTGAGAAGCATGGAGGTGGTAAGCAGTGTGGTCTCCATTACTTTTACTTGGATTTGCACCAAGGTGGGTGGCTCCTAAGACCAGTGGATTACTATTATCCTTTAAAAGTTGAGGGGGCTGAGGTTTTAGACTCAGATGCAAGAGTTAGCAGGCCTTGCTGGTTGAACCGCCCCTCGGCAAGTAAGAAGGGTTTAACTTCTCTTTTTAGAATCACAGTCTAATGTTTGGGTTAAAACTATGCTTGCATTAGAGGACCCCGGAGATGAGTTCTGGTTTTAGGATTAAGAGAAGTAGTGGAGTGATGTGGAGGGTTATTAATAGATGTTCTCGCATACTTGAATTTTGGATGGATGAGATGTGGGTAGGAAGTGTTCCTCGTTGGGTTGATAGAAGCATGAACAGGGTGTATGAGGCTGTTAATAGGGTTGCAATGCCTGTTAGGATGATTGTAATAAAGGATCAGTTGAATAATGCCACTATGATGGTTAGTTCAGCTATTAGGTTTGTTGTTGGTGGGAGTGCTATGTTTGTGAGATTAGCTAGTAATCATCAGGTGGCCATGAGTGGGAGGAGAGGTTGGAATCCGCGTGTTAGGAGTAGGATTCGGCTGTGGGTGCGTTCGTAGTTTGTGTTGGCCAGGCAGAATAGTATTGAGGAGGTCAGTCCGTGGGAGACTATGAGGATTATTGCCCCTGAGAATGATCAGTGGGTTTGGATTATGCTTGCAGCGATGACTAGCCCTATATGACTCACAGAGGAGTAAGCGATGAGGGATTTTAGGTCGGTTTGGCGTAAGCAGATTGAGCTGGTCATTAGTGCTCCCCATAGGGAAATAGTAAGGAATGGGTAGTGTAGGTGGTTTGAGAGGGGGCCGATCAATAGAGTAGTTCGTATGATGCCATATCCTCCTAGTTTTAGGAGTAGGGCGGCGAGTAGTATAGAGCCTGCAATTGCTGCTTCTACGTGGGCTTTTGGTAGTCAGAGGTGAAGACCATATAGTGGGGCTTTTACTATGAATGCTATCAGTAGGGCAAGGCTTGAGAGGAACCCAGTTCATGAGTGGGAGAGTAAGGGGTGGGTTAGTTCTAGCATTGTTAGGTGTAGGGAGCCTATTTGTGAGTGGAGGTAAAAGATGGTGACTAGAAGGGGTAGAGAGCTAATAAGAGTGTAGAATAGCAGGTAAATGCCTGCGCTTAATCGTTCAGGTTGATTTCCTCACCGTGTGATTAGGATGAGGGTTGGGATTAGAGTTGCTTCGAATGCGATGTAAAATAGGGTTAGTTCTGTGGCTGCGAAGGCTAGGAGAATAAAGGGTTGGACCATGGTCAGGGTTGTAATGAAGATTCGTTTTCGTGTTGTGGGCTCGTGTTGGAGGTGGTTTTGGCTTGCTTTAATTATGAGTGGTAGGAGCCAGCAGGCTAGCACTAGCAGGGGGGCTGAGATTTGGTCGATGCCAGTTCATTGAGCTGTGTTTTTGTGTGGGTAGAATGAGGGTAGTAGTCAGTGGAGACTGAGGGTGGCGATTAGGAGGCTGTGTATAGTGGTATTGATTAATAGGAATTTTGGTGGAGATAGAAGGGCTGTGGGAAGGAGTATAGTTGTTGGTAGGATGATTTTTAACATTGGAGAAGGTTTAGGTTATGTAGGTGGTCAGAGCCATGGGTCCGTGTAGAGGCTACTAACATGGCTACGCCCGTACTTGCTTCGCATGCTGAGAATGTAAGTATGAGGATGGGTGAGTGATGTTGCTTGATTCTCGATTGGTCAGGCTGATAATGCGATATACATGGATAGTATTATGCTCTCCAAGCATAGTAGTGCGGAGATCAAGTGTGTTCGGTGGAAAGCTAATCCTAGGCTGCTTAGGGTGAAAGCCGAATAAAAGCTTAGGTGTATGTATGACATAAAGAAAGTCATAGGTATGGGCCATGATCTGTTGAGCTGAAATCAACTGTCTTAGTTAGACTAACTTTCTGTAGTTATTCTGCTCATTCTAGGCCGCCTTGTATTCATTCATAGATTAGGCCTAGTGTGAGCAGGAGGATGATGGTGGCTGTTCAAGTCAAAGTGGTGGTTGGGGATTGGAGTTGGATGGCTCATGGGAGTGGTAGGAGTAGTGCAATTTCTAGGTCGAATAAGAGGAATAGGATTGCTACTGAGAAAGAATCGAATTGAGAATGGGAGTCGAGCGGATCCTAGGGGGTCGAATCCGCATTCATATGGGGATAGTTTTTCTGAGTCTGGGGTGATTTGGGCAAGTCAGAAGTTTAGTAGGGTTAGGATAGCGCTTAGGGTAATGGACAGGGTAAATATGAATGTGACTATGTTAATTGCTCTTCTCTGGGGTTGTACCAGATTCTAGAGATTGGAAGAGCAGGATCCTCATCAGTAGATGGTTATGTAGAGGAACAGTCAGATGACGTCTACGAAGTGCCAGTATCAGGCTGCTGCCTCGAATCCAAAGTGGTGATTTGATGTGAAGTGGAATTTGATTAGGCATAGGAGGCAGATTGATAGGAAGGAAGATCCGATGATTACATGAAGTCCGTGGAATCCTGTAGCAACGAAGAAAGTTGATCCATATACACCACCAGCGATTGAAAATGGTGCTTCATAGTATTCTATTGCTTGAAGTGCTGTGAAGTTGAATCCTAATAGGATTGTCAGGGTTAGTGCGTGGGTTGCTTGTTTTCGGTTAGCTTCTGTGATGCTGTGATGTGCTCATGTTACAGTGACACCGGAAGCTAACAGAATGGCAGTGTTCAGTAAGGGGACTTCTATTGGATTGAGTGGATTGATTCCTGTTGGAGGTCATTGTCCTCCTAGCTGTGGGGTGGGGACTGGGCTGGAGTGAAAGAATGCTCAGAAGAAACCTAGGAAGAAGAATGCTTCGGATGTGATGAAGAGGATTATTCCATATCGTAGGCCTTTTTGAACTGTTGGGGTGTGGTGCCCTTGGAAGGTGCTCTCTCGAATAATATCCCGTCATCATTGTAGTATGACTAGCAGTATAGAAAGTAGGCCAAGGCTTACTAATTGGGAAGAGTTGTGATGGAACCATATAATCAAGCCGGAGGTAGTGAGTAGGGCAGCGGTTGCCCCGAAAATTGGTCAGGGGCTTGGGTCTACTATGTGGTAAGAGTGTGCTTGGTGAGCCATTAGATGTTTTCTTGTAAGTAGAGGCTGAGTAGTAGAACGAAGACATAAGCCTGAATTATGGCGACTGCTACTTCTAGGATGGTCAGTAGGAGTAAAATAGATGCGGTTAGGATGGATACTGTGGGTATGATGGGAAGTAGAGCGGTGGTAGCCGTGGAGATAAGATGAATGAGGAGATGGCCTGCTGTAAGGTTTGCTGTGAGGCGGACTCCCAGTGCTAGTGGGCGGATGAGCAGGCTGGTTGTTTCGATTACGATTAGTGCTGGAATTAGTAGTGTGGGAGTTCCTTCGGGTAGGAGATGGCCGAGGGAGATTGAGGGTTGGTTTCGTAAGCCAATGAGGAGGGTAGCCAGTCAGAGTGGGAACGCTAGTGCTATGTTTATGGATAGTTGAGTTGTTGGGGTAAATGTGTATGGCAGAAGGCCGAGAAGGTTGATTGTTAGTAGAAAAATTATTAGTGATGTTAGGATTAGGGCTCATTTGTGACCCTTTTTACCTAGGGGTAGTATTAGTTGTTTTGTAATTATGTGAAAGAATCATGATTGGAGGGTAGAGAGACGGTTAGTAATTCGTCGGTTGTTGGGCGCGGGGAGTAATAGGGCTGGAAACAGTATGGAAAGTAGTACTAATGGAACCCCTAAGAGGCATGGGCTTGTGAATTGATCAAAGAAGCTTAGGTTCATGGTCAGGTTCAGGAAGTAATCTTTGCTGTTATTGGTGTAGTGCTTGTAGGCACATTAGTGGGGGTAAATGCTAGAAGTTTGGGTTGGATTATTAGTGAGAAGATAAGTCATGATGTAAGCATCATAGGGAATCAAGGGTTTGGGTTGAGTTGTGGCATGTCATTAAGGAGGGTGGGTTGGTCCTCTTTCTCTAGCTTAAAAGGCTAGTGCTGTTGCATAGCTTCTTAATGATTAAGATGAGAGTAGTGAGGATCAGTTTTCGAAGTGGATAAGAGGTGTGGATTCCACTACAATTGGTATGTAGCTGTGGTTTGCCCCGCAGATTTCTGAACATTGACCATAGAAAATTCCTGGACGAGTGGTGATGAATGATGTTTGGTTTAATCGACCTGGGATAGCATCGGTTTTGACTCCTAGAGCGGGGACTGCTCATGAGTGGAGAACGTCACTAGCGGTAACGATGATGCGGATTGGGGATTCTATGGGGATGACAACACGATGGTCTACTTCTAGTAGTCGGAAGTGTCCTGACAAGAGTTCGGTTGTAGGTGTTATGTATGAGTCGAATGTCAGGTCCTTAAAGTCTGTGTACTCGTAGGTTCAGTATCATTGATGTCCGATGGCTTTCAAAGTTAGGTCGGGCTCATCGATTTCATCTATTATATATAGGATTTGTAGGGATGGTAGGGCAAGTAAAATGAGGATGATAGCAGGCAGAATTGTTCAGATTAATTCTACTTCTTGCGCGTCGACGGTGTTTGAGGATAGTTTTTCTATAAGTATGAGCGCTAGGAGGTAGAGGACTAGGCTACAGATTGCTAGGGCAACTATTAGGGCATGGTCGTGGAATTCGACGAGTTCTTCTATGATTGGGGAAGATGCATCTTGAAATCCGAATTGGGCGTTGTTGGCCATGTGAGATGTACGGGAGTTTCACCTGTGATTTAGCCTTGACAAGGTTACGTAATTGGTTTACTAACATCTCATAAGAAAGAAGCATAAGTGGTTTGATGCGGTTGGCTTGAAACCAGCATATGAGTGTTCGACTCCTTCCTTTCTTGGATTTGGACGAAAGCTGGTTCTTCAAATGTATGGTATGGAGGTGGGCAGCCATGGATTCATTCGATGTTGGTAGTAGTCAGTTCTGGCTGCAGGATTTTTCATTTTGATGCGAAGGCTTCTCAGATAATGAATATTAGTATAATTACGGCTGTTATTGAGATGAGAGAGCCGATAGAGGATATAGTGTTTCATAGGGTGTAAGCATCTGGGTAGTCTGAGTATCGACGTGGTATACCAGCTAGTCCTAGGAAGTGTTGTGGGAAGAAGGTCAGGTTTACGCCAGTGAATATGACTCCGAAGTGGGCTTTGGCTCATGTAGGGTGTAGGGTAAAGCCTGTGAATAGTGGGAATCAGTGGGTAAATCCTGCTAGAATAGCGAATACAGCTCCTATCGAGAGGACATAGTGTCCACGTCTATTCCTACGGTGAATATGTGGTGGGCCCATACGATGAAGCCCAGGAATCCAATGGATAATATGGCCCATACTATTCCTATGTATTACCCTAGGTAAGAAAGGGTTCTTTCTTACCTGCGTAGTATGCTACTACATGTGAGATGATTCCGAATCCGGGTAGGATAAGGATATAAACTTCTGGGTGACCAAAGAATCAGAAAAGATGTTGGTATAGGACAGGGTCTCCCCCTCCTGCAGGGTCGAAGAATGTGGTATTTAGGTTACGGTCTGTAAGTAGCATGGTGATGCCAGCGGCAAGGACTGGTAGTGATAATAGAAGTAGAACAGCGGTAATGAGAACAGATCATACGAATAGGGGGGTCTGATATTGGGAAAGAGCAGGAGGTTTTATGTTGATGGCTGTTGTGATGAAATTGATAGCACCTAGGATGGAGGACACACCTGCTAAATGAAGGGCGAAGATAGCCAGGTCTACTGAGGCCCCAGCATGGGCTAAGTTGCCCGCCAGTGGTGGGTATACAGTTCACCCTGTGCCAGCTCCAGCTTCTACCGTGGAAGAGGCTAGTAAGAGTAGGAAAGATGGAGGAAGCAGTCAGAAGCTTATATTGTTCATACGAGGGAATGCTATGTCCGGGGCGCCAATTATTAGTGGGACGAGCCAGTTTCCAAATCCACCAATT
Source organism: Nyctibius grandis (assembly GCF_013368605.1). Lineage (NCBI taxonomy): Eukaryota > Metazoa > Chordata > Aves > Nyctibiiformes > Nyctibiidae > Nyctibius > Nyctibius grandis. The sequence goes on from NC_090674.1 coordinate 1,562,850, forward strand.
ATGATTGGTATTACTATAAAGAAAATTATTACAAAGGCATGGGCGGTGACGACTACATTGTAGATTTGATCATCTCCCAGGAGGGTTCCGGGTTGGCCAAGTTCTGCACGGATAAGTAAGCTTAGGGCCGTACCAACTATGCCAGCCCATGCACCGAAGATTAGGTATAGGGTACCGATGTCTTTGTGATTAGTCGAGAATAGTCAGCGGTTAATGAAGGTCACGGGTAAGATGGCCGAGTGTTAAGGCGTTAGGCTGTAGTCCTTTTTACAGAGGTTTAATTCCTCTTCTTATCGGCTTTGTAGTGAAATTTCATGTTGAGTTGCAAGCTCATCGATGTGTGCTGAGGGTACACCAAAGCCTGGTTTAGATGGAGGCCTGCTGGCTTGGGCAACTAGCTGTTAACTAGAGTTTTGTGGGATCAAGGCCCACCTGTCTAGATAAGGTCCTAGCTTAGTTAAAGCACCTGGGTTGCATTCAGGAGATGTAGGTTAATATCCTGTGGGTCTTAGCAGAAACTAAGAGGGTTTAACTCTTATTTAAGGCTTTGAAGGCCTTCGGTTTAGGTTATCCTAAGTTTCTAAATGGCTGTAAGGATTATAGGGGACAGGGGTAGGAGTAAGATTGACAGGGAGGTGAGGGTTGCGATTACGGGGTTTGCTTGTTTGTTAGTGTGCCATTGTTTTATATGGCTTGAGGAGTTTGGGGGGAGGGTAATTGTTGAATAGTATGTGAGGCGGAGGTAGAAGAATAGGCTTAGTAAGGATAGTAGGGCGATGATTGTGGCCGCTGAAGTTAATTCCTGCTTGGTGAGTTCTTGAATAGTGAGTCATTTAGGTAGGAAACCGGTTAAAGGGGGGAGGCCTGCTAAGGAGAGTAGGGCTAGCATTAGGGCTGCATTTAGTATGGGAGTTTTTGTTCAAGAGATTATCATTGTTGATAGTTTTAGGGTCTTGTTTATGTTAAGAATTAGGAGTACAGCTGCAGTTGTTAGTGAGTATAGATAGAAGGTTAGCAAGGTGAGTTTAGGATTATAAATAATGATGATGACTATTCAACCTAAGTGGGCAATGGATGAGAAGGCTAAGATTTTTCGGATTTGTGTTTGATTTAGTCCTATCCATCCCCCTAATGCTGCTGATGCGATGGCTATGGTAATTAGTAGTGTAGGGTTGAGTGAGTGGGAGGTTATAAAAATGATGGTAACTGGGGGAAGTTTCATCATTGTCGCTAGGAGTAGGGCGGTTATTAAGGATGACCCTTGCAGGACTTCTGGGAATCAGAAGTGGAATGGGACTAGTCCTAGTTTTATTGAGATTGCCATTGTCAGGAGGAGGCAGGATGTTGGATGTGTTAGTTGGGTGATATCTCACTGCCCTGTTGATCAGGCATTGGTCATGCTTGAGAAAAGAACTAGTGCTGAAGCTGCTGCTTGTACTAGAAAGTACTTGATAGCAGCTTCAATGGCGCGTGGGTGGTGGGATTTTGAAATAAGTGGGATAAGAGCAAGGGTGTTAATTTCTAGTCCGGTTCAGGCTATTATTCAGTGGTTGCTTGAAATTGTGATCGTTGTTCCTAGAAGTAGGCTCAGAGAGAAGAGTAGATTTGCATGTGGGTTCATTAGTAGGGGAAGGAGTCAAACCATCATTTTTGGGCTATGGGCCCAATAGCTTAATTAGCTGACCCTACTAGGAAATAATATAAAGGAAGTATGGGGAGTTTTGATCTCTCTTGTGCAGGTTCGATTCCTGCTTTTCTAAGCCTTTCTTAGGAAATGAGAGGACTGGTACACCTCTATGTTCACTTTATCATAGTGACCCTTTTGCATTCAGGCACATTTCCTTAAGTAAGGGGGTAGGCCTGCATAGCAGATTGGTATGCTAGTGTGTCAGAGGCATAGTGCTAGTGTCAATGGTAGGAAGCTTTTTCAGAGAAGGTGTATGAGTTGATCATATCGAAATCGTGGATAAGAGGCGCGAATTCATAAAAAACCTGAGGAGAGTAGTAAGACTTTTGTGGCTAGAATCACAGGGAATAGCTCTGAGGAGAGGTTTAGGGAACTGGGGTTTATGAATAGGAGAGTTGTGAGGGCATTTATTAGTATAATATTTGCATATTCAGCCAGGAAGAATAGGGCGAATGGTCCTGCGGCATATTCTACGTTGAACCCGGATACTAGTTCGGATTCTCCTTCTGTAAGATCAAATGGAGCACGGTTTGTTTCAGCGAGCGTGGAGATGTACCATATCATTGCGAGGGGTCAGGAGGAGAAGATAAGGTAGAGTGGTTCTTGGGTAGTGGCAATGGTATTTAGGGTGTAGTTTCCGCTTAGTAAAATTACAGATAGAAGGATGATGGCTAGCGTTACTTCGTAGGAGATGGTTTGTGCTACTGCTCGTAACGCACCAATTAGGGCGTACTTTGAGTTTGAAGCTCATCCTGACCATAGAATTGAGTATACTGCTAAGCTCGACCTGGCTAGCAGAAAGAGAAACCCTAGGTTAAGGTCGGCTAGGGAGAATGGGAGGGGTAAAGGGGTTCAGATTGTAATTGCGAGGAGGAGGGCTAATATAGGAGTCATAATGAATAGGAATGGGGAGGAGGTGGATGGGCGAATAGGTTCTTTGATGAATAGTTTCACACCATCTGCAACGGGTTGAAGTAGACCAAATGGGCCTACGATGTTTGGACCTTTTCGGGCTTGTATATAGCTTAGAATTTTTCGTTCGACTAAGGTGAGGAAGGCTACTGCGACTAAAATTGGAATGGCATAGGATAGGGCCATGATAAGGTAAGTTAGTGTGGATGGCTGGGTCACGGGTAAGTGATTGGGAGGTGTAGCTAGAGAGAGGATTTGAACCTCTGGATAAAGGGCTTAAGCCTTTTGCATTTACCGAGTTCTGCCACGCTAGCCAGTCCTTTTCTAGGGTAGGATGGTATGGGTGTCCTTTTGGTAGTTTAGTTGGGCTCACTACTTAGAGGAGTGCTTGTGGTATACGCCACACTTCCCCGGTCCTTTCGTACTGGGGAGAGTCATCATAGATAGAAACCGACCTGGATTGCTCCGGTGTGAACTCAGATCACGTAGGACTGTTAATCGTTGAACAAACGAACCCTTAATAGCGTCTGCACCATTAGGATGTCCTGATCCAACATCGAGGTCGTAAACCTCCTTGTCGATATGGGCTCTTGAAGGAGATTGCGCTGTTATCCCTGGGGTAGCTTGGTCCATTGGTCAATTATATTGGGTCTGGTTACTATTAGTACGTTGAGGGGTTGTTCTTAGTTAAGAGGAGTGATCTTGTTTTTGGAGGGTTTGTTTTTCTCCAAGGTCGCCCCAACCAAAAAATTACGGACCAGTATTTTAGAGGTAAGCCTTTATAGGTTTAGGTTGTATTTGTGATGGTCGTTGATTTTCAAGTTCCACAGGGTCTTCTCGTCTTCTGTGTATATTCCTGCTTTTGCACAGGGAGATCAATTTCACTGATTGCCTGCAAGAGACAGTTGAGACCTCGTTTAGCCATTCATACAAGTCCCGATTTATGGGACAATTGATTGCGCTACCTTCGCACGGTTAGAATACCGCGGCCGTTAAACATGGTGTCACTGGGCAGGCATCACCTTTAATACTTGGTTAGCTAAAGGCTATGTTTTTGGTAAACAGTCGGGCCTGGAATTTGCCTACTTCCTTTTGCAGGTTTTAATCTTTCCAGAGAGCGCTCCAGAGTTGGGTTAACAGGAGTGGGTTAATATTCAGTCTTGTTGGAGTTATAATATTAGTTAAGGTCTGTTAATAATGTGAAGATGTAAGCTTGCGCTTTGGAGGGGGAAGGTACCCCGAGTTACTTATTTTAGCATTAATTCTCCTATCGTCATAGGTTAACCTGTTAATGGTTAGGGAGTCCTATTGTTTTTGGATTTTTAAATAGTAGAGCTTTGACGCACTCTTTGTTGATGGCTGCTTAAGGGCCCACAGTTTTAATTATAGGTTGACTTATCCGCTGGGGGAGGTTGTATTCTTTTTTAAAGCGGCTGTACCCCCTTTAAATTGCTCTTGATTTGCTACGGGAGGGTTGTGCTTAGAGGGGTCCATGGAGGAAAGTCAAGGGACTTAAGTTCATTTCACAGGTAACCAGCTATCACCTAGCTCGATAGGCTTTTCACCTCTACTAATGAGTCATCCCACTCTTTTGCAACAGAGACGGGTTTGCTCAGGGTAGCTGCTCATAAGTAGCTCGCTTAGGTTTCGGGGGGGCAAGCTTAAACTCCTTTTGCTTGGTTGGTGTTAGAAATGTGTTTTGTACGCCCAGCGCAGCAGGGAGTGGAGAACAGCAGTGCTGGAACCACGACTAATTGTGAGGACCAGGCTCAAAAAAAAACCACATCACCTTTTACTACCTCAGAACAATATACACATTTTCTTCTTCCTCCCTCTGCCCTCACAGTTGATGGAAAAATGTTCATCTGACAGTCCTCAAGACTGAAGTCTTCCATTTATCCATGCAACAGGTATAACAGAAACAGCAGTAGCATAAAGCTCTCTTACAATACCTGAGAGGCATCTCTCTCTACCAGGTAAAGACAGAAAAGGAGCTTCATGGTTATTCAGTTTCCTGCCTCTGAACCAAAGCCTAGGGGGTTAATGTAAACATTTTAAAAATTAAGATTTTGGTTATTCTACTTGGTTTTAATTTCTCATACTAGCTTTCTGATTCTGTTTTTAGTGGAACAGGTGTTTTAATGCAAAAAATACTGTACAAAAAAAACATCATGCAAAAAATGCTGTGGAAAAAAAAATGCCATGCAAATCACCCTGCAAAAAACTGCTGTGCAAAGCAATGCTGTGCAAAAAGTGCCCTACAAAATACCACGCAAAATTGCTGTGCAAAAAAGTGCTGTGCAAATACACCCGATGCAAAATGCCGTGCAAGAAAAGGCCGTGCAAGATGCTGTGCAAAGAAATGGTGTATAAAGAGGACGTGCAAGAAAATGCCGCGCAAGATACCATGCGATAACGCGTCGTGCAAAACGCCGCGTGAGAAAAGCCGTGCAAGGCACTGTGCGAAAATGTGCTGTGCAATAATGATAGAATCATCATAGAACCACAGACCGGTTTGGGTTGGACAGACCTTAAAGCCCACCCAGTTCCAACCCCCCTGCCACGGGCAGGGACACCTTCCACCAGACCAGGCTGCTCCCATCTCCATCCAACCTGGCCTTGAACACTGCCAGGGAGGGGGCAGCCACAGCTGCTCTGGGCAGCCTGGGCCAGGGTCTCACCACCCTCACGGCAAAGAATTTCTTCCTCAGATCTCATCTCAATCTCCCCCTCGTCCTGTCACTCCATGTCCTTGTAAAAAGCCCCTCTCCAGCTTTCCTGTAGCCCCTTCAGGTACTGGAAGGTGCTAGAAGGTCTCCCTGGAGCCTTCTCTTCTCCAGGCTGAACAGCCCCAGCTCTCTCAGCCTGTCTCCACAGCAGAGGGGCTCCAGCCCTCGGAGCATCTTCGTGGCCTCCTCTGGACTCGCTCCAACAGCTCCGTGTCCTTCTTCTGTTGGTGCCCCCAGAGCTGGACACAGCACTGCAGGGGGGGTCTCACGAGAGCGGAGCAGAAGGGCAGAATCCCCTCCCTCGCCCTGCTGGCCACGCTGCTGGGGATGCAGCCCAGGACACCGTTGGCTTTCTGGGCTGCCAGCGCACATTGCCGGCTCATGGTGAGCTTCTCGTCACCCATCACCCCAAGTCCTTCTCCTCAGGGCTGCTCTCGATCCATTCTCCACCCAGCCTGTACTTGTGCTTGGGATTGCCTAATAAACAGCGGTGCTTTAGAAAAAGTGCCTTAGGGGCTTTCTAGGGGCGCCACCGGTACGTTTCCACACCAAACCAAGAGGGATCAAGCCCCTGAGCAACTTCTTTGTTGCAAGGATGCCCCAGTAGCACCAATCAAGCAGGGACCAACACTGCAGGGGACACGAAACACAGGCACGGCGGGGAAAACAGCCCCGATCTCCTCCCTCAGCCCGCCCAGGGGACGCCGATCTCCTCCCTCAGCCCGGCGCGGGGTCCCCAGCCGCCTCCCTGAGCCCTACCCGCCAGGCTGCGGAAGAAGAGCAAGTGCGTGTCCCGCAGGTTGCCGTTCTCCAGCAGCACCAGGGTGCGGGGCCCCCCCTCAGCCCCGGCCGCCGCCACCGCCAGGAGCCACCACACACGGACCGCGGCCGCCGCCATTTTGCTCGCCGGCGCCAAGCTTTCCCCGGAAGCCGCCCCCGGGTTCAGGCAGCCAATCAGCGCCAAGAGCCCCGCTCACGCCTTCCAGTCACCGACAGACAGCTCCTCGCTGCCAGCCAATCAGAGAGATGCCGTCTTGACCCCTGCGCGGCCACCGTAGCCCCGCTGAGGGTGGAGGGGGAAAGATGGCGGCGGGCCCTCACAGCGAAGGGGTTAGCCCCGGCCGCGGCCCGCTCGCACCCTCGGCCCCGCCGCCCCAAGCCTCTCCCTGCGGGAGGAGGCAGATTCCCAGTAAAAGACTTTAAAATGACAGTGTCAGACTGGAACGGCGGTGTCAGACTGGTTTATTGCAGCGGGGAGGGGGTACAGGGGGCAAGAGAACATGGTGGCAGTGAGCCAATTAAACATTTCCTGGAACATCAGGGTTCAGAACAAAGACATAAAGACTTAATTAAGATTTCTTGTGTCTATAGGCAAACTTGGCAAAACAAAAAAAAAAACCCACCTTATTGCACACCGGGCCACAAGTCTGCTTGTCAAACAACATAGTGGCAGGGAGCTCACCCCTCTGTCCCGCACCCCGATGTAGAGCGAGATCGTTTTGGTGCAAAGCCACAGGGATTTGGCGTCTTCCTGTGTTGCTGGAAACCCCCGCAGTGGCAGAGTCAGAGGGAGCGGCTGTTGGAGCCGGCTTTGCCCTTTTTGCGCTTGGTGGTGGTGGTCGGCAGGGCCGGGGGGAGGACCTGGAGGCGGAAGGGCTGGGGCCGGGGCTGGGGCATGGCGGGGGCACCGCTGCGAGCCCCCTCGGGCCCCGGGGGAGCTGAAAGAGGAAAGTGGCTGCGGTGGGCATTTGTCCTCGCAGGATGCCCTAAAGTGGCTGCAAAAAAGCCCTGTTGAGGTGTGGGGTAACTACTGGGGGGGCAGCTTATTGAAACTGATTATTGGAGACACACTTATTGAGAGTAAAATCACGTCCCCATCTGATAGAACTAAGGAAGCACCTCGGATGGGACGTGGTCGGCGTGTAAGGAATCTGCTCTGTGATGGTTCCCCTGCACTCTTAGATGTTTGGCACCAAGGGAGCTTGGCGTGCTAACTGTGAGAGAACAGAGGGTGAAAGGGTGTGGAGATAACCGTGGCCAGGCTCTGAGCTATTGAGGCAGGTAAGGTAACTCCATGGTACCTTGTAGCCAACAAATGACATTGCTCTTGTCAAACAAGAAATGATACCCCATTCCACCCAGAACGCTGGTCGCTGAGCCAGTGATTGTGGTGAAATCGTGTCCTGTTGATGAACTGTGCTCATTATAATCTTGTTATAATACCAAAACACACCTCCATTCCAAAAGCTACCCACCTCCCTCTACCCCCTGAGCATGCTCTCTGGATTTTTCTTAGTCTATACCTTTAAAATGGAAGTGAGGGAATTTTGCACCAATCAATATAATAAAGGTATGTATGACTAGAGTCACTCAAGCTCCACCTAAACATAGATGATAGTATAAAATGCCTTTAAGAAAGAGGCAAGGAGGAGAGATACCATCACTGAGAAGTCAGGGAGATATCACTGCTGACTTCTGGGATCAGTCACCGGGCTGAACCTCTCTTCCCCACCCATAGAGACACCTTTGGGTGAAACTCGTACATTTGGTTATACCAGCTGCTTCCCCAGGAAACTTAGAAATCAAGCTGGTGTTTGTAATTGTATTAGTAGCATTATATAGTCATCTTGCAACATATATATGTTCGTAGGTACCTAGGCGTGCTCTGCAGACAGTGTACTCATCACTGGCGATCTAAAAGAATCTGTTTCTGTTGCTTAAATAAATTACCTTAAGTGTGGAACTGGTCACGAGGATTTAATTTCGGTGGACATGCCCAGATTTACGGCGTAATCTGGACCCGGGTTAGTTCATGGACCGTGACTGGGCCCTGCACTATTAGTGCATCCCGACCTGTGTTAGTTCAACATATCAGCTGTTGGACACAGCCGGACTGATAGTGCCGACTTTGGCCTATCTCAGCCAAAATTTAAGGTATCAAATTGGGCGTCACTCAGAGGCTAAGCTCAGCTGCCCCCCACCCCTCTGATATCTGAGGACAAGCTGGAACACAACAGAGTTTAGCTTCTGCCAAATTAGCCCTCTTAAAAGCAACAGGTCAAGGGAGCTGAGCCAAAAAAAAAAAGAGGAAAATGAAGGTGAATGCTGGGGATCCGTGGGGAAAGGGGGGTTTTACCTTGGTTTGTGGTTGGGTCGGAGCAGAGGATCCGGCTGGCTCGCGTGGATCGGAAGTAGTTGCTGGCGATGGTCTCGCTGTCGCTCCTGTCCAGCACCAGCTCGTAGCGGTCTTCCTCGGGCTGGAAGTAGAAAACGCCCGTCAGCAGCGCCAGACTCTGCGCTAGCCCTCGGGGTACGGCTTAGAAATATGGCAAAAATTGGTAAAACAAGATACAAAAGCAAGGAGAAATGCACCGTACCGTTAGCTCTCTGCTCTCGGCTGAGGGGCTCGTTTGGGCAGGTTTGGGCTGTGGCAGGGCTGGAACTGCTGGGAGAAGAGACGGCGTTAAAGGGTCGTCGTCTGCAGAACAATTAACGCTCTCCTCACTGCGCTCCCCGATCCCCGGCACCGCTCCGGTCACTGGGCTTACAGGGATTCCAGAAGGATCTGTACCGCGCTTCGCATTAGATGCTGTTACTGTTAAAATTTTCTAAACAAACCTGTAGGTGGAAGGTTTTACAAGCAAGTGGAGCCCAAACGTGATCTGCCAAGCCCAGAATCAGCCAGTGGCACCACGGAGACTCTCCTCTTACCCGCGGGCAGGCGGGTTTTTTCAATGACAGGCTCTGGAATTTTCCAGCAGCCAGCTTCCTCATCCCAGACGGATTCGCGCTTGATCTTCTCCAGATTGCTGTAGTTACAGTCACGCGGGACGAGGGACTGCACCTGATCCAGCAGCTGCTGGAGGAGCATCAGCTCTCGGTCCCGGGGGCTGATGGTGCTGATGTGATCGATATTTTCCAGCTCAGACTCTGACTGTAGATCTCGCATCTCGGTCTTGGCAGCCCGCAGCTGGGACGTAAAAACAAATTGTTGGGTTTATAAAAGAGACTGATGGTTAGTGTGAGTACAGGAACTGGTCAGGCAGAGGGATGGAGAGACACACACAAAAGCTTCAATATTTGGGATGGTTTCTAATTTATAATTAAGAATTAGGATGAGATTTGTGCGGAGACATTATTCCACGTCTCTTTTAATGAAAGATTTCTCGCGTTTCTCCAAAGCGACGAGTTGTTGAATGGACTTTAAGTTAATGTAACTTGTGTGGTCTGCGTGCTAACGAACTCTTGGCAGTTCCTAACTTTGAGGAAAAAGCTGCAATATTTCCTTGATAACGTAAATACTGAATTAAAGCAAGTTCTTAACATGTAGATTTAGGACTGCACACACACACCCCAGAGATTTTTGGGAAACTTCTCTGATTCTGCCTCATCAGAGTGAAACTGATTTTCAAGCGTGCCTAAAATTTAAGAGTGCTGTAAACATCCTGCCCTAAAACACCTCCAGAACCTAAAAAAAATGGGTAGGCAGAGGAGGAAAGAGATGCTCCCTAAATCTTCAGCACAGATAGCAAGGAGCTGCTCACCTTCTTCTGCTTCTTCTTCAGAAGCTTCCTCTTGGCTCGAACCTCTTTCTGGATGTAGTCGTAGACATTAGGCAGAACCCAATCCCTGCTGTCCTCGTCAGATTGCTGCAGCCTCCGCTCCTCCGTGTATTTTTTCTGGCGTCGGTGCTTTTCTTTGAGGTCCTTGTTCTCAGCCTCTTCCCCTCCGACCACGTCTCGCTCCAGCATCTGCAGCCTGGAAAAGGCAAACACTTCTCTTAGCTCAGCGGTGCAAAGAACCCTCTGTGTATGCGCAGAGGATGCACGTCCTTACCCGAACGTTTGGGAAGACACAGTACACAAAACAGCGATTTCTGACGAGATTTACTGCCCTGAGCAATCATGGCAAATTCCACTTTTATTACCAGTTTCTGGCATAGATACTCCTGTGGGCCCAAGGCAAAGCACGTGTTATTCTGAGCACCTTTGTCAACAAGTACGTCCACAAATCTGTATCTACACTCAGAGAATTCTTTTTAAAAACCCTCTTTTGTGGAATTTATATTTCAATTCTTATTTCTTGTTTTGAAAGACGCTTGAGGCAAGCACAAAATGTGCCAAAATTACGCAAATATTTTTAAATGGTGGGTATGGGAGTGGTACAGCTGGAAGCCACAGTACAGTTTCCTTTTTGGGGCAGGGTTGATGACTTGGGTGACCTCAGCATTGCTGCTTGAGCACTGGCACAGACCCATATTTGAAATCGAGTTCGTCTCACATCCACGCCGCACGGCCCTGTACGCTCTGACACGGAAATAAAGCCGTGCTCCAGAGCTGTTCTCTTTGTCTGCAGGGGGATCTGCAGCAGAGCAGAGAGCTCAGGTTGGCCAGCACTGGCTCAAATTGAAGAACATCCCACTGCTGATAAAACCTCTGCTGATAATAACCTCTTAAATATCTTCAAACCCATCCAAAAGAGCTCGTTCTCCACCAGAGATGACCTGCTATTCTACTGTACTGCACTTGCCAAGTAGCCTTTGGTTTCGTTTGCTTAATACACGCTTGGATCCTTGCTCTGCTGAGTGAGTATCAGAGATCTCACAGCCCTCCTGATGTGTAAAGCCTTTAACAGGCGGCTTTGAAAATCCCCACGCCTGTGGAATCAAACCCTCCTGCCTCATCTGCAGAGAACTTTGATTTTAATGGAGACCTCTCCATTAATAAACGGAATTGCCCATAAATGACAGACCATGCTACTCTACATTTCTTCATAGCTCCTTTTTCAGCTGGGAGAGGCCCAACAGAGCGAGCATGTGCCACAGGAGCTCACAGTAAAGCTGAAAGACTGCTTAAAAACCACCAGACTGCTTAAAAAACATCAGACTTTTCAGAATCAAACTCCATCATCCACAATATATCTTATGTTGAACATTTCCAATGCTAATATAATTCTACACAATGGAGTAAAAGAGAGAAATCAGCAGAATTTGCTTAAAGTGTGTATTTCTGAAACAGCCCAGGCAGCCCTCACATCCCAGCCCCGTGCTCCAGGCCCTGGGTCTAATGCTGCCCCTAAAATGTTATTATTGAGAAATATTGATGTCAGTTCCAGCTGACACCTTGCAAACAGTGTGAGATGCGTCAGTTAGAGGCAAAAGTGACCTCGGTGACAAGGGAGAGTCGTGGAGGACGCACTGTCCTCCATCCACACACAGTGAGCAGCATGAAAGCCTGCTGCCTCGCTTGTACTGATATGAGAAGGCTCTAAGTGCCCTTCAAGAACCTTTTTTTAAGAGGAAAAGGCGGCCACCTCCATAACCTGTTTGGGCACTTAAGCTCTGTCAGCGACTGCCAGACTTAACTTTGTAAACTCCTCATAAATTATACCTGCAAAAAGCCAGAGAAGGAAGAGAATTCCCTGCCTACAGATCTAGGCAGGATTTGTTTTCAGGGAAGCATGCTTTTTTGCATCCACATCTGCTGACACAGACCTCTCCGGGTTTTTCTCTCATAATTCTGGCACTTGGCATCACCAAATGCCGTAGCTAAGAGCTATTTATCTGCCCAAATAGGACAAAGTTAATTTGGGGGTAAAGAATACGCGTCTGCCTAGTTTTGTGCTGCGCTGAACTCACAGCTGAAGCTTGACAGTTGTAATATCATAGAAGAACAGGGCTGCTTCGTGCCTGTGTGTGTCGTAAGCAATGCACACGAGGCAGTTAGCAGGAGCAGCGTAGTCACTGACCTGGCGAGCTGCTGGTCTGCAGGGATGGAAATCCCTTCAGCCCCCTCTGCTCCAACACTCTCCCTGCTCACACCGCCAGCGTCTTGGACAGTCCGAGGCGCTGCTGGGTCCTGAGGACAAGAGAAAACCAAAGGCCACAGCTCTGAAAAGATGCAACGCGAGTACAGGAATAGATGAAACACAACGCTATCCGCTCGGGTTTATTCAGCCCAGGGGGGTAAAGTAGCCTGAAGGGTACCTGGGCTGACATTGGTTCTTCATCTGCTGCAGTAATAGTGTCTTCAGGCAAAGGTGTCTTCTCACGAGTATTTTCAGTCCTCATGGCAGCTGAGGAGTTAAAGAGGAAACACAATGTCAGTAATGAGCTCTGCGAAACCAGAGCATAAATCTGTGAACACATCACACAAAGTCTTCACCAAAAGCTAAGAACGATGCGTCTGGAAGGAAAAGGTCTGTTATTTACGCTGGTCAGTAAAAGCCATCAAAGACCCAGAGGATGTATCAAGTAAGGAATGCAGATTTCACAGGGTTGGGAGAGCCTGGGGCCTTGTGTTCACACACAAATAATCTATTTCAGGGGCCAAAGGGGTGCACATTTGTAATCAGAGGGGGAGAAAAAAGAACCTCTCACCTTAGAAAGTGATAGCATCAAAAATGAAGAATATAGGTTCAAGAATTACTATTGGGCAATAAGTGCTGTACAAGCACGTGGCAAAACATGCTCTGAGGCGCTGCGGCAGTATAAATGAAAAGCAGTAATGAAGAGGCCAGCTGGCAATAATTTATAGGTGTGTGAGAGGAATATCCACCCTCCAGCAAAGCGATGGTGTTGATAATCCACCGGGAGACCGAGGGCTGCATCACATTTGCATGCGATGGAAGAGACTGCGGCAGCCACCCTCGTCTCGGGCGTGTGAGTTGTGCAAAGCCAATCGGATCAAGGCAGAGCAGCGCCTGCCGAGACCAGTCATCTCTGCAGCTCAAACCTCTGCTCGAGAGAAACGCTGCGCTAAGTCAGAAGAAACTCACAGCTACGTGGGCAAAAAAAATCGCATTTCATTGCCTCAAGGCTTACAGGGTAGGGCCAGGCTGGTCCTGACAGGGAAAAGAAGTCAGGGAAATAGGGAAGAGGACAAAGCTGGGACAGAGAGCCTCGTGAGTGGGAGAGACAGAGTTACCGCTGAGATATCTTTACCAGTGGAACAACTTGGCAATAGTGAAGGAAAAGTCCGTTACCAGAACGGAGAACCCTTCCTCCAACAGGTAAGGGACAGGTTGAGGTGAAATCCAGTGAGCATTTTACGTATAAAAAACACATTTTTCAGTCAAAGATAAAACACCTCTGGAGCCACTAAGGCCTCTCCTACCTGACAAGTTATTCACGCTCATCTGTTCAGCTAGAATGGCCTTCAGCTTCTTAATCTCCTCCTGATACTCCCTCAGCAGAGCATCCTTGGGGTCCTCGTTGATACAGGGCTTGTTCTTGATGTTTTTCGCACAATTAGCACAGCGCAAGGTACTGAGGCTTTCGTCATAGTTGTTATCAGCTGGAGATAAGCACACTACCATCAGCGTCTTGGTATTCCCTCCGAGGGAGTCTTGCAGCAGCCTGGTCAGCTTTGAGTCTCGGTAGGGGATGTGTTCACGCCTGCCATAGACCAGGGCCGAGATGACGTTGCCCACAGCTAAGAGGGAGAGGTTGATTTTGATGGCCTCTCTGAGCCGTTCCGCTGTGGGTCCGGTTTTTGACTGTCTCTCGCTTCCTGCCAGATCCACTAAATTGAGTTTTGCGGCCCTAAGGTGGTCTTGCCCTCTCTCATCTGCAAGAAAATAATTCCAGGTTAGGCTCTTCTTAAGAGGAAGCATCTTAAGGGTCAAGAAACAGGACTCTCTTGGCAGTATGTTCCAGTTCAAGCCCTGTTCTTTGTCTACATTTGAGCCCTGACTCCCTTAAGTAAATAAATACCTACTTAATCTTAGAACTACATGTTTTAGTGCTTTCCTGAACGAGATCCTGCACAGTAAGAATTCATACCCGTTCTTACTCTCCTAGCGAGCTCTGAACACACATACCCCCCCTCCACATATTTCCACAGTGTTCAGAATTTCACTCAAAGCCCTCCGCAAGTAACGAGGTCAGACCATGAGTTTATACAACTTTTTTCCTTCTCAGATTGTTTCATGAAGTTAAACAATGTTTGATAGTTGGAGAGAAAGAAGGGAGGAAGCATGAAATGAGGAGGCAACGGGCAGCAACTGGAGCAGGGCTAGTTGGAGAGCACAGGGAAAAGAGCAGGCTCCCTGAATGCCTACGTGACGTGGAGAGACAGGCAGCAAGGTCACCTCTACAGAGTATCGTGGAAAGGCTGGAGTAGACACTATGTTGGGAAAGGGTTTTTCCATGAACTCCCCAACTACAGCTTTTCTCAAGACTGGAATCATAGAACGATAGAATGGCTTGAGTTGGAAGGGACCTTAAAAATCATCCCGTTCCAACCCCCTGCCACGGGCAGAGACACCTTCCACTAGACCAGGTTGCTGAAAGCCCCATCCAACCTGGCCTTGAACACTGCCCAGGGAGGGGGCAGCCACAGCTGCTCTGGGCAACCTGGGCCAGGGTCTCACCACCCTCACAGCAAAGAATTTCTTCCTAATATCTCATCTCAATCTCCCCTCTTGCAGTTTAAAACCGTTCCCCCTCGTCCTGTCACTTCATGCCCTTGTAAAAGTCCCTCTCCCAGTTTCCTGTGGCCCCTTCCGGTACTGGAAGGTGCTAGAAGGTCTCCCCAAAGCCTTCTCTTCTCCAGGCTGAACAGCCCCAACTCTCTCAGCCTGTCTTCATAGGAGAGGTCCTCCAGCCCTCTGAGCATCTTCGTGGCCTCCTCTGGACTTGCTCCAACAGCTCCATAATCCAGCCTACCCTTATCAATGGACATATTCAAGAAGTTTCTTGCAAGAAAAAGCACATCCTACTGGATACCATCAAGGACCACCATCTGCCTTTCTGTCCCCAAGACAGCTCGAATGTTCAAGAAGCCCAGCAGATCTCCCCTCTCGCCCAGCTAGCTGTAACACTGCGCCGTGACTCGGCACACAGGCACGCTCGGCGGCATCTGTTCCTCCTCAACTCATGACAGAAACAGAGAAACAGGAAAACTGCAAGAAATTGGGACTGCACTCAGCCCGAACCACCCGGATGAGGAGCTGGATCTCAGTGAGTGAGGAGTCAGAGCCAGTGAGCTGGTGCCATTCCCACTGTAATGCTTGAAGGCAAGACAAGATGGGAGCTGAAGTTAACAGCTAGCTCCCCAGCTCCCTGGACGCACACCTCACCCATACATTATCTGCTTCCAGACCTGCATTTTGAGGCCGGATTAACGTGATGACACAAATTGCCTGAGAAGGAGGGAGAGTGCATCTGGTCGCTTTAGGAACCCCTCGGTTTTGCTGGCTACTTAACTTTCCCAGCCTCATGCAGAGCAAAGAGTTGGACACACATTCCCAAATCACAGACTACTGTCCTAAGCGCTGGACCACACTCTTGCAGCCCTAAGGTGGTCCTGCCCTCTCTCATCTGCAAGAAAATAATTCCAGGTTAGGCTCTTCTTAAGAGGATGTCCACATCCCAATCCTTCCTTAAGATTGCAACCCAAATTCAAGGGAAGAGCTCCTGTAGCGCTCCAAGCACAGAAAGCATCGAGGTTTTAACCAAGTCCACCCTTTTCCAGACAGATTTCCACAAAACCTAGCCTTGAATTTAGTCAGAGTTAAGATGTACGGCTGTAGACAAGACCTAGACACGAGCAATGAATAACCTGATGCAGGGGGGAAAGTTAAAAGTTCACAGGTAAACACCAAAAAAAATCTAAAATCTATTGCCCCAGGATATTTCCCCAGTTACAGCAATAGATTGTTAACTGTGGAACTCAATGTTTGCCACCAAGCAAACTTGTTTCACTCCAGATCTTTCTGGCTGTCAAGACATGGGAGAATTGGGGAAAAAAAACAGGTGGAGCTTAAATAGAGCACCCTCTCACTATCTTTTCTGAGCGCGGGGGTGAGTGGACAGTCACAAAAGTAGGTTTTTCTAAGCTTTTCCCTCCTTTCCCCAATCTATATAAACACTGACAAGCAATTACAAAGTTGTTTTGGTTCCTGCCAGTCCTTTTATCCACCAGAGGCTGGTTGTTTCCATCTTGGAGCTCAGCAGTTTAGTTTCTATGGTGTAACAAGGTCCCAAGACTCTTGCTAAAATGCCTGCAGCAGCCTGAAAGTCTTGCCTGTCTAATTCTCGTATGGGCCATTGGCCGGCGCTGGTGGCATAAGCACTGGCCAAATTTACAACATCTTTCTCATTAACAAATCAACCCTAAGCACATTTAGAGGAATAAAACATCTGCTACTCTAAATATGGTAAAAATACTGATGGTAACTTGTGCATTTCAAACATCTGCAGCCAGAGGGCCTGGTGTTTGCCATAATTCCTGAATCTGTTACTTTAAAAAAAAAAAAAAAAAGGGTAATTTTAGTCCACATAATTGCAGAGAGATCCTTCAAAATATTAACTCCCTGTAAATTATAATTTACTACAGGTTCAACTGGAAAATAAGTTTGCACCTCTTCATGAAGCCTAAAGATGACAAAAGAAATACCAAAGTTTGCACCTCTTCATGAAGCCTAAAGATGACAACAGAACCACCCATTTCATGGGGATTGTGCCAGAACCCTCAACTTTCTCCTCAAATATTCCAGCTTTCATTTAACTGCCAAAACCACAAGTTTCCCCACCTGCCACCCTGTTCTGTGTAATGAGTTTTCAAAGCTTTACATCAGAGAAATTGTTTCAGGCTAGATTAAGAGTCCTGCACCCACCTGGGACACAAGAGAGGAGAGGAAATACTTCTTCTTCCTTGTTAGGATTAAAGTTGGGATTTGACGGACCTACATAATTTAAGGATTAGCATCCGTCGGCTGTGCTGATTGAGACATTCCCAAAATCCCCCCTCCCAATTTTGGATAGAGGAAAATAGGGTACTGTCACCAACAGCTGGAACCCCAGTTTAGGAAGACATTGTGTAACTTTCCCCATGACTGAACCAGCCAAAGAAAATGAAGCCAAGCTGTTCACAGCCTCAACTGAGGTCAAGGACTAGACAGAATATAGGAGACTAATTCCTTTCTTAGTCCCAGAAAAAACTTTTCGAGATCCGTGTTCAGGTGCAGTGAGGCAGCTTTATCAGCCAAAGAAATGCCAATGGAAATGAGATACTCGAGAAAGGAAAATTAGTCACTAAAACATTATTAAGGGATACTTTTATTTGATCTTTAAAAGATGTGCCCTGTGAATAAGCTCAATGAAGGAATCCTTGAGTGAAATGATCTGACTTGCATTGTAAAGGAGGTCAGACAACACAGATAACGCTATCAGTTTCTCCAGGCTGTGTGCACAACACATGAACTCCAAGCCATTGTGTGGGCTGGGTGAGATTTAGCCCCCTTTGCTGGAAATAAAGGTTTGAGAAGATAAAGAAATTGAAGGAGAATTCAATATGTTCCCAGTTTGAGTGTAAGGCATTTCTCTCCCAAGGGGGAATCAAGTTAAAAAAAGACTTTGAATATTCAGCCATTTCACACTGTGAAGAATGTCCATGTCAGGGCACAATTCTGATTTCTACCCAACCTAAAATCATTTAAGGTCTACGTTTTGCTGTGGGGTGACTGGTCAGACCACACAGGTTGTGCGCTCTGCTAAGCCCAAGCCTAACGCAGGACATCCAGCTACCTACCTACGGTGTAGATTTCCATATTGACGGTCAAGATGGAGTGGGAGCGGGAAGAATCCTTATTCATGAGGGTGTAACCCACGGCTCGGTTCCTCCAGCCTTTCTCCATGATCTCCTCGCACTCGAGTACGTTGCGCACGGTGTGCAGAGAGAGCCCCTTCACGTACACCCCTTTTTCTGGGTGCTGCTTCAGCTGCAAACAGGGACAAGGCAAGACAGGTTAGAACAAGATACACCAAGGCTGCGGGAAGGCGTGCTGGAAACTGTCTGGAAGCTTGAGGGCTACGTGAGTTTTGCACTTGGGGAAATTAAACTGCAGTACGGCAAAAACGTAGCTGGCTGCCACCAAAAAGCCTGAGGATTTCTGAAGGAGGAATAAAAGCACACAAAAAGAGGGAACCACCTTCATGGCTCTGCAGAATGAAAGTTAAAAAGTTTGCTGATTGATTCAGACATGTCCCAGGCCACAAGAGACCTGCGCTGAGCTGCCTTCTACCTCCCCTATGATTAAGCTGCATATTTTAAAAGAAGAACTGAAATGTTGTTCACCTATTATGGCAAAGGCTCTAATATCTCTTCAGTCATAGGCAGCTTTTTAAAAATCAAAGCACAGAGTCAATAGTGACGGATATTGTTACCGGTGCTTTGCTGAACCCCTCCGCTCTCAGGGGGCGTCCTGATCTCCCTGACAAAAGTCCCAAAGTCACACCCATCACACAGGAGGACTAGAATAATTTTTCTCCAGATTAGCTCATTTTTAAGATGCTCTAAAATCCTATTCAAGCACCCGGCTAGAGTCAGAGTGTTAAACACCTAATAGCATCTTTTCAGCAATGATCAATCACGCAGAAGAAAAATGTCATACAGCATGCTAATAAATGATTGAAATGTTCAAAATCTGGAATGATCCATCAAACCTACATAAAAAACACAAAACAATCGAGAGATCCCTGCACTCCTACACCAGCCCCCTCCACACTGGGAATTTTAAACGAGCTGAATTAATTTTTGACAGCAACGTTACGCCCCACACCTGCTGAGTTCATAATCGAAATTCTCTCCTGTCAGCTGGGATATCAAGATATGGTTGTCATGACTCGGTGTCACGGAGTGACAGGCACCACGTTTGGCAGTGTGACTTCCAAAGACGACCCTTAGACACTTTAGTGATGCACCCGCCACAAGAAGCAATGCAAAATAGAGTGTTTGCTGTCAAAAAACCTGCACAGAACAGAGCTGGACTGGCTGAAAACTAAACTAGGCAGGATTTTAGCCTTGTTCTAAAGCTGTGAGTGCCCAGGATGAATCTGGTTACAGAATCACAGCCTGACTGTTCATTCACTGTGACTTTTGCCTGTGCTACAGCAGAACCCCGTGGCTGGCCTGGCTGTATTTGAGGGTGCTGCAGAGTTCCTAAGGAACACCCAACCGAGGACATGGCTGTCGTTTAACTCCACAACAGGCTGACAGGGGCATTTTCCTCGCAGAGCTCTGTCAAACCTGCTCGTCACAGGGTTTCATGCCCCGGGAGGTGATTGTGAGCTTCAGAGTCACCAAAGTCGCTGACGTTGAAAGGCGAAGGAACAAACAGAAACGGGATTTTGGAGGGGAACTGGGGGACACAGCAGAAAGCAGGGGGTCAGCCTGGGCTTTCGGGCTCTGCAGGACACGCCTCCCTTGATTACTCAGGGAAGGCAGCAACAGGCAGGGGCTGTCACCGCTGTGATAGTGTTACCCTGGCAACTGTTCTGCCCAACTCCTGCCCTCCCAGTGCCAACTGCGGTCGTCATAGAAACCGCTGTCACCGCTGATGTGCAACAAAAGATGGGAAACTGCAGCAAGCGCCTTCCGAAACACCGAGTCCCCTTCTCCCACCCTCCCTCTCCACACGCACAGGCGAAGCACGCTTGGAATGAGCAATGGAGAGGGTTTTGCCTCCCTTAAAGCCAGAAGCATGTTAAAAAAGAAAATCTGCCCCGTAAGGCAGGTTGGGTCTGTCACCATCTCAGCGCGTCTGTGCGGCAGATGGTGCTAGTGCCTCGGTTTTCTTCACCGGGGAAGCAAATTAGGACAGGAGATTTGCAGCTCCCTCCAGGAATATGTGCAAAAAGATCTGCAAAGCCACCAAGAGGTAAATTTTATAAAAATCAGCCCCCTGCTTAGGATTTCAGGAGAGTTTACCCTCCTGCGTGCCTGGGAACCGCCCGCCTTCCCCACACATTCCCATGGGGAGTAATATCTGCTCTGTCCCCTCAAAAAAGGATCAGCCTTTTTTGTTTTAGACAGATCATGAGATCATCCGCAGCTACCCTGGATCAGATTAAACATTTATAAGGCACAGAATCCTCCTGCTTTAGAGACAGCCGTGAGATGAAGAGGATTAGGAAGAAATTGCCCCACCAGCACTTTATTCCATCCTAGTTCAGTTATGATTTTAGCAGCTACCAGCTGCTATCAAGCAGGACACATGGGACTGGATCCTGTTCCTTCTGCCACTAAACTTTCACTAAAGTCCCTTAAAATCTCCTCTTGGCTTCCATATTCATCACTACATCTTCCTGTTCTGGCATTCAGCTTCTGACAGAGTGTGTTATTGCACTTCTGTGAGGCATTCACTGAGCAAGGCACTTCCTAATTAAGACACATTGGCTCTGCCTCACCTCCAACTTCTGCTTGGTATCAGCTCCCAGAAGGTCTCGTATGTCTTCATTGTAAATCTCCAGGTAGGAAACTCTCACCAAGAACTTGGCATTTTCAGCACACTGCACAGAACAGGAAGGATTTTCAGGTAAGGTTCTCCAAGTGAAGGCAAGCAGGCAGCCCACGTAGACCCTCACTGCCAGCTGGGTGCCTGCCTCCCTTCAGCACTTCATCAAATCTCTCCTGGCATTTCATTCCCGGGTGTATCCACCCAACAGACTCACTATGGGGACTTTCGGTCCTTAAACATCTCAAGTGCGAGGCCATGAAGTCAGCAGAGATGAGGGTGCAGTTCATCTGACTATATACGGGCCTCAGCTTTAGGGTGAGAGGCAGCATACCCAAAAGCCTGTCCCCATTCTTGCACCCAAGCGCGATCGGCACTCACTCCTTGGGGTATGACACAAAAATCATCTCTCTCAGTATCACACCACCTTACACAACCAGATCTCTTTCACATCCTTACACACCCACCTGTACACTCTCAAAAATGTGTTCAAATGCCCTGGGTATTATGCCTTTCTGTGTAGAAGGCTCCTCGATCCCCTGCATGGTGAATGACTTCCCGCTGCCAGTCTGGCCGTAGGCAAATATGGTGCCGTTGTAGCCTTCGGTGACACCCTGGAAATGGAGGAAACCCAAATAAAATAGCCATTATCTTCATGCTTTGCTTCACTGGAAATACATTGTCCAGATTCTATCCCACCTCGTAAAAGGTATTTTAAAGGAAGAGCTGGAAGTAAACATCAAACAACTGCTTGATCTTCACATGCCTTCAGAGTATAACAAATTAAAAACGCATTCTGCTAGCATAGAAATCGAAGGTTTTCTCTCAAAATGGAAAACCTGAAGAAACACAGGTGTTGAAAAGCAGAAGGGCAGTCGACAATGCTTAGAAGACCAGAATGTTTTTGCCATAGGGCAGAAAATCTTACAAAACCCAGAGAGACAACTAGAAGGCTAGTTGGTTGTAGGGTGGCCAAAGGGACAGTCTCTCGCTTAGAATAATTCTTTCTTGAAAGCTGGCTGGAAGAAGGCCTGGCTTTCATGTTGTTCATTTGTTCCTATTTCAGAGAAGCACAGTAGGAACAGAAGACATTTGGATTTCTTAAGGTTTCAATAAAAAGAAATATAAAGAACCTATTAACCTAATAATCTACTGCTTCAGGCCCTGGTTGTTCTCCTGATCGGGAATTTCCATTTTAAAAATATCACTAGCCTTTTTATCCATTTCTTCTAACACTGGGTTTTGGGGGGACTTGGGGGTTTTTTTTGCTTACCTGGTTCTTTTCTCACCCTAGCTGTTTACCGTGCTGATGTATTAGCAAGGCAACAAACATACCCCCTCTCATTTTGCTAGTCCGAAACAGGCTGAGGTTCCCTGTCTTCTCTAAGGTTTCTTGCTTGACAGGAAAAACGTCCCTAAAAATCATCAGGAGTCTTCTTTGTCCCCCTTCTCCTCACATCACTTTCCACTGGTGTTTCTGTCCAGCTACCATCTCTAGGGCCTGCTCAGGGGGGTTCATCTTTCATATAAACATCCGCTTGAAACAATTAAATGTAATTCTATCCTCAGTGCCCCACTGGCTGCTGAAAAGCTTTTTTCTTCCCAATTTCCCAGCCTAACGCCGGGATGCTGTTTTGCCTTCCTCTGCACCTCTGGGTTGCAGCTAAGCCTCATGAAGGAGTGGGCAGGGCTGTTTCTGCCCATAAATCAGTTCCGCTTAGGGATCACCTACCCACGTCAAACTCCTCAGCCTGGCTGTGTCCAGCTTGCTTTGGGCACCACTCACCTCCACGAGCGGGTAGGTGATCTCGTTGTAGATCTGCTCTGTGTTGTGCTCCTGGTTGTACGCCCCGTCGAAGGTGAACTGCTTCGGGGGCTCGCTGGCGGCGGCGGGGTTTTGGAGGAAGCACTGGCCCCGCGTGCTCTCCACGCTGACGACCGCCTTGCAGCCGAGAGCCTTCTCACGCTCGTTCATGGGCCGGCAGCGCACGATCACCTTCACAGCCTCCGAGGCCATTTTTCAACGCCCCGCTCAACCCCGCACGCGCTCACTTGGCAGGACAAGGAGGCACTGGGGCCTGGGTGGGCCTGTGGGAAGGCTGGGGCAAGCCTGACCCCGGGGCCTGCACCCCTTGGTGGGGTGGAGCACTCACTGCTTACTGGGGGCACTGAGGGGAAGGACCCCCCCCCAACCTGACATGAGGGAAGAGTCAGAGGGGCTGCAAACGGCTGGGGGAGAAGGGGAGACTAAGGAGGAGAAAAGCTTGTGAGGGATGAAGGGAAATGGGGAGACTTGGAGCAAGTCTGAGGGGGAACTAGGGCAGGCCGGGGGGAGGAGACCTGAGGGCGGGAAAGCCTGAGGTGACTCTGGGGAGCCGGGACAAGCCTGTGGGGTGCTGGGCGAGGGAAAACCTGAGGGAAACCTGTAGGTGTCGGGCAAGCCTGAGGGAGCGGAGGGAAACCCGAGGCGAGCCGGGGTGTGCGGAGGGAGCGGGGGGCTGAGGGCAGCCCGGGCCGGCGCCTGAGGGGAGGGAGCGGCGGGAGCGGCCGCCGCCGCCGCCCCGCGGCGCCCCCACGCGGTTGCCACAGCGACGGGAGAGCGTTGGGCGAGGCCCCGCCCCCAGCCACGTGACCGCGGGGCGGGCGCGCGCTCGGCCGTGCAAGCGGGGGGTGCGCGAGCACGAGCGCGTGAGAGCGCGAGCGCCGCCGTGCGTGAGGGTGCAAGAGCGGGAGGGCTTGAGGGTGCAAGCGCGTGGGAGCGTGAGCGCACGAGTGCGTGCGAGGGTGAGTGTGCAAGCGCAAACGCGTGGTGTGGTTGTGCAAGCGCGGGGGTGCACGAGGGCACGCGGCTGTGCGGGGGTGTGGGTGTGCAACAGTGCGGGCGTGCAGCTCTGCCGGTGCGTGAGTGCGGCACCCGAGTGTGCAAGAGAGCGCGAGCGCACGGGCGTGCAAGAGCGCGAGTGTCGCTGTCCGTGAGGGTGCAAGAGCACAAGCGCTTGAGGGTGCCAGCACGTGGAAGCACAAGTGCGTGAGGGTGCAAGAGCACGAGCGCTTGAGGGTGCCAGCACGTGGAAGCACGAGTGCGTGAGTGTGAGAGCGCGAGCACAAACACGTGATGTGGTTGTGCAAGCGCAGGGGTGCACGAGGGCATGCGGGCACGGGCGTGTGGGCGTGCAACGGTATGGGCGCGCAGCCCTGACAGTGCATGAGCGTGACACCTGGGCGTGTAAAAGAGCACGAGAGCCGTTTATTGCCACGGGCACGCCGGGCGCGCCGTACAGCCCGCGGAGGGGAAGGGATAAGGCAGCCGGCAGCGGTTTAAAGCTCAGTGGGGTTTTGGGGAGCAGGCGTGCCCGGGGGCGGGGGGGTAGGGGGCGGCCGGGCCTAACCCCGCTCGTGCTGCACCCCGACGGGGGCGGCAGGGGCCCAGGCGGCCTCTCCCCAGGCGCTGGCCCCGTCGCTGGGGTCCCGCTCCTCGTAGCCGGGGTTGCGGCGGCCGGGGGCCAAGCGGCAGAAGCAGCCCCCCGGCACCCCGGAGTAGTGAGCCAGGAGGGCGGCCACGCTGGCGAACTCGGCGTTGGAGTGCTGGCGGCGCGGGGAGAGAGGGGAGAGGGGAGATCCCCTTGCCGGGGTGCCTGAGGTGCACCCATGCACCCCTGAATCGAATGCACCCATGCACCAAAGGCACCCATGCACGGCAGCACCCGTGCACTTGTGCACCGAAGAATCCAGTGCACCCCCACAGCAATGCACAGGTGCACACGCGAATCGAGTACGCTCGTGCACCCATTGCACCCACGCACGTGCTGATGCACCCGTGTACCTGTGCACCCACACGCAGCTGCACCCTCTGCACTGACACACCACAAATGGAATGCACCCACGGACCCACAACTCAAATGCCCCGTGACCAGCGCGCCCGTGAATCACGCACGCTCACACTGAATCACCAGCGCACAGATGCACTCGTGCACCCACAAATCACACGTAATTGCACGCCAAAGCACAGATACACCCCGTCGGTACCTGCGTGCCGTGCACCACGCACAGATGCACCCGTGCACCCTCGAATCAAACGTGCCCACGCACCGACGCCCCTGTGCACCCACGCGCAGACGCACCTGAGCGCCGACGCAACCGTGAAGCAAATACCTCTGTGCACCCGTGCAAATGCACTTACACACCCGCGTACTCGTGCGCTGGTACACCCACACACCGGTGCAGCCATGAAGCCAATGCACCAGTGCACCGCTGCATCAAACGGATGTACACACCAGTGCATCCATGCACAGATGCACCAAATGTACTTACACAGTGTGTCAAATGCATGCACACACTAGTGCATCCATGCACTGGCGCCCCAGTGCACCAGTGCATCCATGCACAGACGCACCGAACACACTTGCACACCAGTGCATCCACACCAGATGCATCAAATACACTTACTCAGGTGCAACCGCACCACTGCAACCACAAAGCAAACACACCTGTGTGCTCACGCATCGAACGCGCTTGCACCCGACGCACCCGCGCGCCGCTGTCCCCGCGCCGCACCCTCACCTCCACGCAGAACCTGCCCTGGTGGGTCCTGAAGAGGCAATAGGGGACGACGCCGCAGGGCGCCCGCACCCACAGGCACCAGCGCTTGGCCACGCCGGGCTCGGGGCGCAGGAGGAAGGCGCCGGGGACGTCCCGCCGCAGCAGCACGATGCCGCAGTCCCTGGGGAGGGGACGAGGCGTCGGGTGGGCGCAGGGGAGGGTGGTAGAGAGGGGGGGGACAGCGAGGAGCGGGGCGCTCCCACGTGCTCACCTGGCGATGCCGGCGAAGGCCCACACGCTCTCGGCGAGGATGCTCTCGTTTTCGGGGAGGAAGGCCAAGCTCCTCACCCCTTTGCTCTCCAAGCCCGCCCCCGCTGCGGGAGCCCGTTAATCCCCTCTTTAACCCCACAAAATCAGGGCTATGTGTCCCCCCCGTGCCTCAGTTTCCCCTACAGCCACTCACCGGTGTCACGGGGCGGCTGGTGGAGCTGGCTCTCGGCCCCGCAGTCCCGGTAAGCCCCGGAGCGCAGGACTTTGCTGCGGATGGCTTTTTTGCGCACCAGAACCGGGGAGCAGTAGGGGTTCCCCGGGCGCCAGGCGCCGGCTCTGCCCTCGGCCTCCGGCCGCCGCTCCTGGAGGGTGGAGAAAAGCTGTGAGAGGGGGTTTTGGGCACGCTCGTGGCACGAAATGTCGTGCAAAACACCATGCAAGAACTGCTGTGCAAAGAAATACTACGCAAAAAAAGGCGTGCAAAACACCGTGCAGAAAAAGGCTGTGCAAAAAAAAAAGTTGTGCAAAACACCATGCAAAAAATACTGTACAAAAAAAACATCATGCAAAAAAATGCTGTGGAAAAAAAAATGCCATGCAAATCACCCTGCAAAAAACTGCTGTGCAAAGCAAAGCTGTGCAAAAAGTGCCCTACAAAATACCACGCAAAATTGCTGTGCAAAAAAGTGCTGTGCAAATACACCCGATGCAAAATGCCGTGCAAGCCCACCCAGTTCCAACCCCCTGCCACGGGCAGGGACATCTTCCACCAGACCAGGTTGCTCCCAGCCCCATCCAACCTGGCCTTGAACACTGCCAGGGAGGGGGCAGCCACAGCTGCTCTGGGCAGCCTGGGCCAGGGTCTCACCACCCTCACGGCAAAGAATTTCTTCCTCAGATCTCATCTCAGTCTCCCCTCTTTCAGTTTAAAACCGTTCCCCCTCATCCTGTCACTCCATGCCCTTGTAAAAAGCCCCTCTCCAGCTTTCCTGTAGCCCCTTCAGGCACTGGAAGGTGCTAGAAGGTCTCCCTGGAGCCTTCTCTTCTCCAGGCTGAACAGCCCCAGCTCTCCCAGCCTGTCTCCACAGCAGAGGGGCTCCAGCCCTCTGAGCATCTCTATGGCCTCCTCCGGACTCGGTCCAACAGCTCCGTGTCCTTCTTCTGTTGGGGCCCCAGAGCTGGACGCAGCACTGCAGGGCGGGTCTCACAAGAGCGGAGCAGAGAGGCAGAATCCCCTCCCTCGCCCTGCTGGCCACGCTGCTGGGGATGCAGCCCAGGACACCGTTGGCAATAACGTGCCGTGCAAAACACCGTGCAAAAATGCCACGTGTGAAAACACCGTGCAAGAAAACATCGTGCAAAGACCCCTGGAGAGAAGCACCCAACACCCCGGCAGGGTGCACCTACCCCTGCACCCAGGGAGCCGAGGGCAGTGGGCACGGGCAGGCGGCGGAAGGAGACGAGGGCGTTGACGTTGCGCGACACCTCGTCGGGGTTGAGCGGCTCCCGCAGCACCCCGCAGCCCCCCGGGGGGTCCCCCTCGCCCGCCTACTCCTCGGGGTGAGCCAGGAGGTAGCAGAGCTGGAAGGAGCGGCAGAGCAAGAGGTGCAGGGTCTGGACCTAGGGGAGATGAAAGAAGCTGCGTGAAAATGTTAAAAATAATAATAATGGTTTTTTTTAACGGGGGAAATTGAGCCACACACCTCGCCCGGGGGCCCCACGAAGAGGTGGCAGAAGAGGGTGCTGGCGGGGCTGCAGGGATTGCGGGCCACGAAGGCGAACTGGCCGTCGGCGGGACGCCACGTGCTGTACAGGATGCGGCGGAGAGTGTGCGCCATCAGCAGCGTCTGCGGGGACAAGGTGTGGGGGGTCACAGGGACCGAGCACCCCTAGACCCCCCCGGGGTGCAAGCGGTGCCGGGGGCACCCCTATGTGCACGGCAGGTCCCAATGCTGTGTGAAAATGCAAAGCATGTTCCCAACGCTCAGAGTGGTGCAACCCCCACAAAGCACCTTTCCAACAGCACCCAGCACCCCCAGCACCCATGATCCCCCCCCAAGCACCCATGATCCCCCTCCAGCACCCATGATCTCCCCCCCAAGCACCCCTACCTCCCCATCGGCGCCGTAGACCTTCAGCCCCTGCAAGCTGAACCTCAGCACCACCGACCTCCTCCCGGGGCAGTCCTGGCCGGGAGAGATGCACCATTGGGGGGGGTCCAGGCAGTGTTGCCGGGGGGTCTCCCCCACTTATTCAGGGTCCCCCCCCACTATTCAGGGTCCCCCCATTTCCCGGTGAGGGGATGGGTGCCCGACCTTCAGCGCCCGCAGCTGCTCCTCCAGCCACCCCACTTGCTGCTGCAGGTCCAAGTCCTCCACCGTGAAGGAGCCCACGTACTGGGGGGGGGACAGACACAAAAACCCACCCGTGTCAGCAATGACCCCCCACAATGCTGCAATTGCCCCCCCGGGGCAACCGGACCACCCCAAGATGGTGGTTTGCGGAGTCACGGGGATGCACCCGCACCCAAACTTCATCTCATGCTCCCCCCTCCGTGGGTGAATCACCTCTGCCGGCTTGGCGATGCCCCGGGCTCGCTGCTGGGGGGGTGCAGGATCGGGCCCCCTCCCGTTGGCCACCTTCTTCTTCATGACAGCGGGGTTTGGGGGTGAAGGCTGGGTCAGGACAGGGTTAATTGGCTCTGGTGCCACATCCCAATTGAGCCACCCAGGGTGGCAGGAGCCTGGATCTGGCCCCTGGTCACAGTCCCTGCGAGGAGGAAGGGGACAGACACAACCTGCCCCCAGTGTCCCCCGTTTCCAGCTTGCTGAGATGCTGTGGTCCCCATACGGTGGTCCCCAAGCCTGACCCCAGTGCAGATGTCCCCAAGTGCTGACCCCGAAACAAGTGTCCCTCCATACCGACCCTAATAAAAGCGTCCCCAAGTCCTGACCCCAAACCCAACGCAAGGGTCCCCACGTCCCCACCCTGAGCATCATGCAAGGGTCCCCACATCCCAACTCCAGCACAAGGGTCCCCCTGTGACCCCAAGTGCCATGCAAGGGTCCCCACAGCCTGACCCCAACCCCAGTGAGAAGGTCCTCATGTCCCGACCCCGATGCAAGGATCCCCAAGTCCTGCCGCTGAGCACCGTGCGAGGGTCCTGTGTCCCTACCCTGAGCAGGATACATGTAGTCCCCACGTCCTGACCCCAAAAGCAACGTGAGGGTCCCCAAATCCTGCCCCCTAACGTGATGCATGCGTTCCCGAAATCCTGGCCCCGAATGAAACCCAAGTGTCCCCACGTCCTGACCCCCAGCAAGCTGCAAGTGGTCCCCGTGCCCTGAGCGTACAGTCCGGACCCCGAGCGAGGTGCATGCAGTCCCCCACCCCAAACCCCAGTGAGATTTTGGGGTCCCCCCTATCCTGCCCCTCCCTCAGTGCTCCGTCTCACTCCCCATCAGCCACGCAGCCCCGAGACCTCCATGGCTGTCCTCCCGGCCCCCTGAGACACCAGTGGTGGGGGGCAGCACATTTGGGGGTGCTTTTTCAGCCAGGGCACCCACCGAGGGATGCACCCAGCCCCTCTCCAGCCACCCAAAGGGGTTTTGCCCTCTGCAGCCTTTGGCCGGGCTGAGACTGGCACAACTCATGTCACAAAGGGCACCCCGCAGCCACCTGGGTGCAAACACATGGGAAGGGGAAGGGTCTGGCTGCCCCAAGTGCATCCTAACAGGGTGTGGGGGGGGTCTCTCTGGTGCCCCCAAGCCCCTTTGCAAGCTCAGGGGTGCCCCTCTCCTTTCCAGCACTATTTGGAGGGGGGTCTCCCCATCCTTCCCCCAGCCAATCCGCAGGCAGGCAGCCCCCAAGCCCCACCCCCTTTTTCCCACGCTCCATTTCGCAATGGAGCCCCCCAGCCCCACCGGCCACCCTGGAGGTCCCCAAGGGAGGGATGTTGACCCCGAAACTGGGGGGGTGTGACACCCAGACACCAAGCATCCCCAGGGACCCCCATCCCGCCGGGCTCCCCTCCCCAGCTCACGCTCAGCTCGCTCGGATGGCTCCGGAGAAACGCAGGCGAAAAAAGCCCCTCGCTCCGGCTCTCTCTCGGCCTTCGCCGGTTGTTTTCCTTCCCCGGGTGGCTCCTCCGGCAGCTCCCGCCGTGGCGCAGGGATGCTCGACCCGTGGGCGTCAGGCCCTTGCCACCAGCCAGGCCTTGGTGAGCCGGAGCCCACGCCGGGCACGGGGCAAGCAGCAAACTCTCATTTCCTGCCCACGATGAATCACTGCAATTTACCTCCCCGGTTTTCTCCGTTTCTTGGAAGCGACGGCGAGCAGAAACGCTCGAGGCTTTTTGGAAAACGCGGCTGCAACTGATTCTTTTCCTTTTTTTTTTTCCCCCCCTCTCCTCCGGCGTGCCCAGCAGAGAAACGATTTCTCACCCTGACGCACACACACACTCGCTTGCCACCCCCTGCCCCGATGCTCAGAGCCTTTTCACCCCAATTTCTGAATCCCCCGGGGAGTTTTGCCCACCGCTATCTGCTTTTGCCGGAAAAATATAAAGAAGGATGGCCCCGACCTTGCTGCAAACCCAAAGCCTTGGCTTCCCGAAACCCTCCAGACGGCCAAATCCATGGGGCTGAAGAGAAAGCTGCCCCAGCCCCAGGGATGCGCTTGGCTCCTGGAAAGGGAAAGCAACAGTTTGGGGACGAGATGGGGTCGGGGGTGCACCTGAAAATCCCCGTCTCGCACCCCAGAGCTCCTGAGGGCACGAGGAAAAGGGTCCGAAGAGCCGCGTTCAAACCTTGGGTGCCCGCCAGCGCTGGCTGCTTCGAGACGCCATGAGATGCCCCGGCAGAGCCTGCCGGAAGAGTCGACAGCGTAGAAACAGCGGGGGAAAAAAAGGGAAAAATAATAAAAAAAAAAAAGGACAGATGGGGCTGAAGAAACAACACAACGGAGCCCAGTCTGGCCAGGAAGCGGAGATGGGAGAAGAGCGAGCGGCGGAGCCGGCGTGAACCTTCCTGAACGCGCGGCGGAGCTGGCACTGGCTCCACCGGCAACGCTGCTGCGGGATGGAGATTGTCCCCTTCAATCCTGGTCGCTGCTCCGGGAAGGCGAAGATTGGTCCTTTGGATTAAATACAACCAGACCCACGGCTTTGTTTTTGGCTCGGGGTGCACAAATCACCTCATTAGCAATTAAAACCACAACCACAAAGAGTTTGGTGATGACCAATGGAGCTAACGGCTGTTCTTAGCACAACGCTCTTAATTCAAGGTGCCCCGCAGCAAAATTAAGCCGTGCTCATGTGCGAAAAATTGGCCTTACCCTGACCAATGTTCTAACAAATATCCGTGGGGTTGTTGGTGTGGGAACGTTCTTGGGAAGAGGTTCTTGAATTTGGCTCACCTGCCTGGAGAGAAATGCCGACAGAGCCCACTGTTTCAGGACAAGTAGCCCTAGGAAAGAGCCATTAATTAATGTTTCTAATTGCTTTACAGCCCTCTTTGATCAGGGTTTTCACTCTCCCAATTGCGTATCAGCTGTGATTTTTCATTAACCTGCTGTTTGCACCCTTGTTACAGGGCTGGGAACAATTTAGGGCATTTCTGTAAGAATTTTTTAAACTCCCAGTTGTTACAGGTAGCACACTGGGACGACAAATGAAAAGAATAAACTCAATAAGGCTCTTTTCTCCTTTTTTTTTTTTTTTTGCATTTTATTTCTAGAGGTACTTCCACTCCTCTCAGCACGGGACGTGCAAAGCTCTTTCCAAAAGCACATGAAACAAAGACTGTCAGGTCCCATCCAAGACACTGGCGTTGCCCTGTCCAAGGGAGATGTCGCAGAGTGTGTTTTGAACGTAGGCACTGCTCTGGTGAGCAGGGCAACGAGGGGAAGATCTCAGCTGGGCTTTTTTGTCCCCACTGACTGGGGGCAGAGGGAGAAGAGGAGCAGCAAGAGGTTCAAATAGAGCTTTCTTCTTGCTCACCTTCGTCTCCAGAGAAAATGGGGAAGCACAAGGTCACAAGTGGGTCCAACTACAGAGCTTGGCAGCGGCTCAGGCTAAAATAGCCCCAGTCTTTCATGCTGGCAATGTACTTACAACAAAGATTTGCCTCTGCAGCAATCCACGGTGACTGTAACCCCCCTCCTCTCTCCATTTCCAGGAGGAGAAAGCTGTGGCGAGGAAAAGAAAGGACACGCAAAGCAGGCCTGGAATCTAATTTCATTTTATTTTAGCAAACTGCATGTTCTTCACTTATCAACATCTCTACATTAGCAATTGTATAGCTCTCCAACTTTTCTTTAAAAAAGGGTAAACAAGAGGTGACAAAACTCAGGCTCTTCATCTCTTAAAAACATTTGAAAGTTGGATTCAAGAAGACTTTTATATATTTTGGTTTTTAAGGTAACAGACGTGGCGTGGAAACACTAATTCAAATCACCCGCCTACCCGAGAACTACCCCTTGTGGAGCCCCTCTGGCGTCATGATGATCGGTGGAGGCTGCAGCCTCCCTTTTTCCTGACAATCTGACTCACCGTCAAACCAACCGCGCTGGTCTGAAGGAACCGAACGCGTCGTCTCCTCAGCCTCTCGCTCCAACGGCTGAGCAGAAAGAAGCACCTCCAGGACTCAGTGCAAGTGCTGTATATACACTGCTTCTTCACAGAAGCGTTAAGGACCTCGTCATGCAGGGGGGGGATCTAGGGAGGACTCTTCTGCCGTTGTACCTTCTCGTTAAGAATCACATTTCCCCCAATCATCCTGTTCCTGCTGTCTAAAGATATAAAGATCTTCTTTGAAGAATTTTTAAAAGCCAACCCTCCCCTCCCAAACCCAAGAGGAACACCGTAAAATGTACAGATTATATATGTCCTAGAAAAGTCCTAAAATTATTGCAGAAACTAAAGATGACTTCTTCCAGGGGAGGGGCAGGCACGAGGCACAGCATTGAGATCTAACAAACGCTCGGGTTGGTTTGATTTAGTTTTCAGCTTTTTTTTCCCCATCATTCAAGAAAAAAACAAACAAAAAAAATGAAAGAAGTGTTTAAGCATCAGAACTAAAATACAAATGCACGTTGACTTATAAAACAAGATTGTGGATTTGAACCATGGGATTCCCTGACAGTGGAAAAATTTTATTTTTTTGCCCGGAGAGATTTCCTCATGGTAGATTTGCCCTTGGCAGAGGGTTTGACTTCCTTCCTCCCACTGGCTGCTGGTTTCTTCGAAGAGCTGCCACCAGAAGGTTTCTTGATGGCTGGGGCTGCTGGTTTGGCTTTCTTAGCAGGGGTTTTAACCTTGGGAGGGGGCTTTGCTTTCCCCCGGTGAGCTGCAGGGGTTTTTCTTGGCTTGGGCTTGGACTCCCTTCGCTTCATCGGAGGGGCCCTGCTCTGTGATTTCGGAGGCGGTCTCTTCTGCATCCTGTCAGAAAGAGAAACAGCACAAGATCTCAGTGGAGACGCAAATGCTATCCAGAGCAGACCTGCTGTCATCAATTTGCATAAACCAAGCAGATCTTGGCATCCTCATTCTTCACCACGGATGTTCCTTTATGCAGCAGTACATTTCATTAGCTGAATCCCAGAGAGCAAGAACTCCTCTGGCGGATCCTGCCACGCTAAGCACTTCTCAAGCCCCACAGCGCTCTGCCAGCAAGGTTTGAAACTCCTTCGTTAGGCATATAAACATGTGAATAATGTCAATCAATCAAAGTCAATTGTCAGAACAATTAGAGACCTAAGCACTCTCTCTTCTCTCTACATGGGATTTTATTACTTAATGAACCACACTTATCTTAAATCCACATTCTGAGTAGGGCAGGTTGCATACCTGGCTACCGAACTGCAAATAATACTGTGGGGAAAAGTTTTCCTAAGGAAACACTTAATAAATACAAAAAGTCCCACATGAAACTTCACACTTTTGTAAAGCACAAAAGGCAACTTTAGGAGACTAAAGGCAACGCAAAGAATAAATACCGTCTCTCCTCTCATCTGGAAGAAAAAGAGGTTAGCTTCAAATTATGGAACAGGGGAGATCAGCATCTCCAGAGCAAGGCATTGCTTCTGCAGACTACACATGTCCCAGAGAAGTCCTGATCCTGACAGTGCCCCAGGAGTTCAACCATAATTAGAAACAACTTCTTCCAACACCTCCTGAACAACAGCCTTGTGGTCAACCACAGCAAGAGACAAACCTGTGCGCTCCAGAGCTGTGACAGTCACTTCTATTTCATTCAAAGGAGCCCATTTCTCTCTCATGCTGCCATACCTCTTCTTTGGTGGTGGCTCTTCCTCCTCAGACTCTTCCTCTTCAGATTCTTCTTCCTCCTCAGATTCCTCCTCTTCTTCCTCATCAGATTCCTCAGAGTCCTCATCCTGCTGCTTCTCTGGGTAGAGCACATCTGGGCTACAAGAGGGCTCTTGTCAGAGCGTGACTTACTTCTAAGGATACGACTCCAGGGTCAGCAAGCTTTGGGTAGCCCTGGCGCTCACCAGGCACTGCTGCCCTTCCTTCTGTAAGGTTACAGCTTTGAGCCTCATCCAGAAACACCCCCAAGACTGCTGTGTTTGCTACCTAAAACCAACGTTATTTAGTCTCTGCAATGGCAGAAGCGTGACAGCTTGTAAGTCACTAGGAATGCCCCAGCACTAAGCTGCCCCTTCTCTGTTCTCTCCTCATTGTTCCTTCTGTGCAAACACAGGAAGGCAGACAACAAAGGGAGAAGATCAGACTTCAGTGACTCTGAACGCAGGCTGAAGCCACTGCAGACTTTGTATATATGCAATAAAAGAAGGTGAGAAGCAGAGACTTTAATGACTATGCTGCCATTTGGCTCTTCATGGGATGCTAAGTCACCATCCCTGGGCTCTGCATGGCCCAGCACAATATACACTCACAGCAGGAGAAGAAAGGCTGGTTTAGTCTCACAGCAGCTAATCTAGGTCATCTTCCCTCCTCCCACCTCTCCTCCACATCGGCATTAAGAAAGGCAAACAGCTGGGTCCTACTTCTTGTGAGCATCCTTGCGTTAAGACCATCCCACTCTACCTGCTCATGTGAGTTTGTTTTAGCATGGGAACACTTAAATTGCCCCCATCCTGCAAAAAAAGCATCATGACAGAGTATCTGAGAATACTGAGCCCAATATTTTTATTGCCCTTAAAAGCTTCCCTTGCTAATGAAGTCAGCTTTGTGTTCACTCACAGTCAGACACCCAAGTAATGTCATTGTCTAGAGTATGGGTGACAACGCTGTGTTCAACAGTTACTAAACCCTCCACAAACCTCACTGTAAACAGGAGGTTGGCCTATGAACTTCAGCACTGCTCTCTGGCTGACCTAGGTGACACTTATCTTGAACAACATTTTACAGCCAAGCTCTTTACCTAGGATAATAAGGGAAGCAAAGCTGAAAGGTTCCACTGAAGCCCTTTCCAGAAATTTGCTCCATCCAGCCATTCTTCTCACATTTCTGCAGGGTTCTCTTCAGTAGATGCACAGTGGGGGAAAAAAAGAAAAAATCAGAGAGAGGTTGTGTTACTATCTTTATCCATTTGTCTAACCTTACTGTTCTCAGCAGTGCCCTCTGAAATCACAGCTGGAGAGTCAGGATAAAGGCTCCTCTGCCCAGGACACCTGCAGAGGAATGAAACAGCACTGGAGGCTGGAGACTTGTGAAGACATTGCTTCTTTCCGCACTCAAAGAGCAGCTGCTGTGTGTAAGACCCAGCTAGACCACTGCATTTAGAAGTTTTAGTATGTCTTATTTAAAGGGAAATCCTCTTGCAGTTAATTTTCAGGAGGAAGATACAAGTGTTTGTTCCTGAACACTTAGCAAATGTGGTTATAAATTCTCCAAAGGAAGAAGTCAAGAACAGTGCACGTTTGTGAAGGATCCTCCTTCATAAATGCATTCAACAGCACCATGTAACTACTACTGTCCAAATTTAACCCAAGTCTCAGCTTTCTTCAGCCTGTTCTCCAAAGTGTTTTTTAAAAAACAAGTCTTTACCCTCCTCCTGTTCTAAATTTCATATGTGGTGCATCTTTCCCCATTCTGTGTTTAGTTTTTGTCTTTTTTTTTAAAAAAAAAGGGAAAATATTTGGTCTAGAAACATGACAAATGCACTTTTGAATTCCAGTCTTCTGTCCCATTGTGAACTGCAATTCTGTAACCAAAACTGCGCAAGGGACAGGGGATCTTTGTCTCTGTCAAAGGGCTGAAGTTGTTTAGTCAGTTCAAAACCATTTTCAACTTGAACTAGGACTATTTACATATTTAGCTCCCTCCAAACCAAGGGAAAAGCAAGGCCTGCCCTCAAGCACGTTCCAAAGAGGTTCACTTGAGGAATGGAAAGAGAAAAATCCAAAGAAACACACTGGCTGAACTGTCACCTGAATCTGTTCTGTACTATTAATGCAAAGGTATCACTCCAACCACTTATCCAACGCTCCTGAAATGGGCTTTTCCCAAGAACTGACATTTCACAGCAAAAGAATCATTTGGGACAACACCATACCTTCACCAGCTCACAGGCTACCTCTGCTGAAACGTCTGACTTTGTATGGCACTGAAGGAGCTTGTGCAGCTAATTGAGCTGATTGTATCCATTAAATAATAAGCGTTGCAACGTTAGGATCTACATAGTTCAAAACATAAGGCTGTTTTTGCTCCGGGTACCAAAGATCAATAGCAGCACATAAAGGATTTGACTCCAGTCAAGTCCAGTTATAAGTATGAGGTATAAAATAGGGAGGAGCACAGAGCCCTGGCTCTGCAGTGCGTACCCGCCCGCTTCTACATCTCACCAGCTCTTCCTCTGTTTGCTCTTAAAACAGAGCAGAGATCATCACAATTCCTTTTACATAATGGAAAGAGAAAGAAAGCAACAGATTGCAAGCTGAAATTTCCTTATCTGACTTGCAAGACCGGCAAGCGCTGCAGGCTGACTAAACACAGGCCTCTAAGGATCAGGGCAATTTCCAATGGTCCTGAAAATAAATCGTGCAAGGGCTTTAGTAAGCCTGGAAACTCTCTTCCCTGCCCCAAGATTAAGATGTCACACTTGACATCAGTCTCTAATTGGCAGAAGGCCTCAGGGCAACTTTATCTCCCACTGCTGTGAGGGAACCTGTGCTCCTTTCTCTGTCATTAAGCCCTGCATCAAACAGCTGTGCTGATGCCATGCTCCAGCTCCAGGTGAGGAGTGTGGGATCAGCAATCTCCCCTCCGTCCCTGCGTCCTGAGGAATGACACCAGCCCCGGGAAACCACAGTAACAAACTGATGCACTTTTAGGTTTGAGTCCAGCTGAGACCACTGCGAGCTCATCCTGCTTCAAATGACCTCCAGCCTCCGTTAAACAACTGCATTGGGGCTCAGCCCAAATAATGCAAATAAGCCATTAGAAGACCTGCTTTAAAGTCTCTGGTAGTATTGCTTCTGCTAATGCAAAAGTCAAAACAGGCATTAATGTCATTCCTGGGAACACAGACATGCCAAATCCCTTCCCAAATACAACAGGATTAGTTTCTCTCCTCACTTGCTTGACCTTTTAAAAATCAGAGCCAAAGAACCTCAAACAAAGCAGTAAGAGGGGTGCTTGTGAATTTTTTTTTTTTAAGTTAGACTACGCAACTTCTCTAAATAAAAAGTAACTAGGAACTGCCTTTATGCCAAGCTGTAGCCTTTCAAAACAGAGAGAGACAGATGAAATCAACTTGGTGATTTAAGAACAATAAACTACTTGAATGCTATTCCCCCTTCCTGGGAATGTGCTATAGACAAGAGAAACATGCATCATGCCTCAGAAACTAGCCTTTGTCAGGCTTGAAAGGAACTAATGGTAATTAAAAACACTGAGCATCTCTGCAGCACAAAGAGCTGAGCAGCTGTCAGTTCCCCAGCAAGCTCAATGGAATAGTTCAAAGGTGCTGCACAGACACATCTGCAGCTGCAGGACTCTCCTTCAGCACGTAAAAGAGAAGTGTTACACATATCAGTACTTTACCCTGGAAGTTGGAGTTGGTCCCTGGGTGGTTTTCCAGGATATACTTCTTCAGCGCTGTGGTGGAGCAGGTCTTCGGTTCGTTCATGGCCGCAATAGCAGACAGGATGGCGTCTTCCATCAGAGTCCCACCCAGCAGGGGCTTCTCCCCTGATTTCTTCAGCTATTTTCCAAGGAGGAAGAGAAAAGCATCAAGACAAAATTCTCCCAAACCAGGTCAGGACAAGCTCCTCTGCACCAGGTGGGTCGGCGCTCCTGCATTAGCACAGATACGTTTTCTATTAAAACACTGCACAGGGAACGCTGCTCTCCCAGCTTTAACTGGGAGGACAGGCCTATTCAGTCAACTGGCCTGGAGTGCTTTTTATTGGTAACACATTGTCCTAGGCCCCAAATACACTGCAAGGACGTGGCAATCTAAGGGCCTATCGCTCAGGGAAGGAAATCAATCAGATCTTCCTCCATCCCAGAGACCAAATGCACCCAAGAGACTTCTGTGGCATAGACATGAGAAAAGGACGTTGTAGGCACCTGGGGTACCTACTGCACTTACAATTAGTGATGGAAAGGAAAGCTTACCCCACCAATCTCCCCTGTTGGCTAGTGAGTCAGAGCTGAAGCAGCGTGTGGAGCACGCTAAGCAAGGAAGGCAGGGTGGTCTGCTCCAGAAATGTAGATCAAGAGGAGAATAAGAGTCCTACTGCTTCATAGTTTGACAACTCCTGAATATGACAGGCTGCTAAAGAAAGGTGTACCCAATAAAACTGGAGAGGGCACGTTAACTTACAGCCAAGGCTTGTGGTCAGTACAGTCAACAAAACAAGATGAACTCTGGCTCTGACCTGGAATGTCCCAGACGCTCCCTTCCCTGTGATCTGCTCTAACTGGCCCTTCTCTACAGCTCTCTGCAGGGCATTCTTCAACAGCTGGGGTCTGAAATACAGGAGGATAAAGCTTTACTGACACACACTGACAGCTTAAAAAACAAACAGAGAAACGACGCTTTATACAGAGTGTGAGCAGAGTAGTACTTACAAGCGGCATCTGCCTACATACAGACATTTTAAATGGAGATCTGTCAGCAAGTGTTGATTACACGAGAACAATGTACATTAGCAGAAATTCAACTGCGACACTTTCCTGGTGTCACTGAGCATCCAGAAACAGACAGGCTTCACTTGGAAGGATTTACTCCTTTCGAAAAGCACATTTGGACTCGGTGGGCAACGAGTCAATCAGCTCACAGACAAACAAGGGACTGAGTACAAGCCCCTGTAAGAGATGACGCACAGGGTTTTCCTAGATTTGCTTCCTCCCCAAGCCTTGACCCGCTCCATATGGGCAAACTTAAAAGATTACTGTAATACAGCATCCAGAACTAAGCGGGACAAGATCCCAAGGAGACGCCTTCACATCCACGCAGCTAAAGGGATCTGGTTTTGGTTAAGGGCGGAGACGCGTAGAGTAACGCTGATGTCAGCGTCAGGAACAAAGATTGGGTGTGGAGGGATGCAGGAAAAGGCACAGCTTTTCTCAAGCTTTCCTGCAGGCTCTACAACCCAGAGCACCACCTGCCTGCTGAAATACTGAACTGAATCCCTGTGAAGTGAGGCAAAGCCAGAGGAATGCTGCGTTTCACGGCTGTTCTGGAGCTCTGCTTGCAAACAGGTACTCCTGCACCTACCTGATATCTGCTTTGAGTTTGTGGTAATACTGAGACACGTATTTCTTGATCAGGCTGTAAGAAGCTTCCTTCGGCTCACAAAGGCGGGTGAAAGCCAGCGGCAGGATATCTTCCAGCTTGACTTGTTGCTCTGCAGTCGAAGCGGAAGTGCTTTTCTGAAATACACATACTTTTACGCATCAGTGGGGCCTAAAAATCTGGGTTTTCTGAACCAGCAAGGCACACGTGGAGAAAAGTGCTCCTGACACTGGCCACAGATCTGGAAAATCAAGTTCTGTAAGGCAGATCTTTAAATTAACAATTTAAAAAGTTTAGCAGTTTAAGTAAAATCGAGCAACTTTGGCCGGAATTTTCATAGGAGCCTTGGGAAAGCTTTGCAAATATAAATTGCTGAGTATTTAACCACTTCTGTATTTTTAATAGTTTCCTTCCTCCTTCTGTAGACATTTTCCTCTGTGACCCTTCAATGAGACAGGTGAAAATGATACACGCTGACATGAAACAAAAACCATCAAAGGCAAGACCTGCTTACACAGGTCAAATCTTCCCCAAAATGAACAGCTAAACA
This sequence comes from Nyctibius grandis, assembly GCF_013368605.1. Taxonomy (NCBI): domain Eukaryota; kingdom Metazoa; phylum Chordata; class Aves; order Nyctibiiformes; family Nyctibiidae; genus Nyctibius; species Nyctibius grandis. The sequence continues at coordinate 1,602,501 of NC_090674.1, forward strand.
GGAGTGCATTTTTTTTCGCCTGACAGAATGAAATTGTGACTGAAGCCAACACTCCCTTCTCCTGAATTTTTCTCCATCTCTTTGTGAGATGGAGGGGTTGATCAGGAAAAAAAAAGGTCTGTTCTTTATACAGAAAAGACAGTGGGGAAATGTGCTGAAGTTTAATGATTTTGATTTTGATGCTGAACAGCAGCTTTGCAAACAGTCAAACGGGTGAGGGTGCTGCTCACCCAGACAGCTGCTCGACTGCTAGCTGAATTCACTGAAAACAAAAGCAAGCTATTTGTTTTGTTGCAACACGGAGAAAGTAACTAGGAACAAAGACACCAACACGCTGCAGATGAGAAAAGTGATGTGTTAGCAGTTAGCAGGTGCCTTGCTCAAACTTCTCGTGGAGCCAGTGAGCTCGATTTAAAAAGTTACGCTGCAATTAGTTTCCTTCAGTGCCCTAGTACCAAGTGTGTCACCGTTTCCCTCAGTTTTAGGGCTTTTGGTCTCCCCAGTAGCCAAGAGATAAGCACTGAGGCGTTACGATACTCTCTGGGTTCACCCGTTTAAGCCGCAAGGGGACTGGCAATTCCAGCTACGCATTTTGAAGTTGGTCTAACTAAATCATGATGCAAGAGGTACAAGGATTCATCTTTGCTGTTTATCACTTGGTTTTTCATTGCTATTTCACCTTTCCCTTACGGTACAAATCTCTTATCGCGCCGGGTAGTTCTGTTCTATCGCCTATACTGAGTTAGTAGAATGTTTTAGTTTATGGTTTAAGTGAGTTTTAGCTTTGGGAACTGAAGTGTGGTTGGGCTAGAGTCAGGTTTCAAGACGATCTGGTGGTTAACAGATATCTTTCAGGTGTAAGCTGAATGCTTTAGCATTGTAGCTACGTCTTGTTATGCTAAGTGCACTTTCCGGTACACTTACCTTGTTACGACTTACCTCGTCTTCGGCTGGCGGGTGTATTAGTTATTTGGGGGTAGTAGCTTATGAGGAGGGTGACGGGCGGTATGTACGTGCTCCAGAGCCAACTTAAAGAAGGTATCATTACCCTGCTTTACTGCTAAATCCGCCTTCTAGGGGTAGTTTCATGGACCCTTTTCGTTGATTTTCTATCTTAGAAAATGTAGCCCATTTCTTTCCTCCCCATGGGCTATACCTTGACCTGTCTTGTTAGCGGGGTTAGGGCTATTATGCTCGCTACTGTTCTTTCAGTAGAGGTGAGCCAGCGACGGCAGTATGTAGGCTGTCCATGGCAAGGGGAGGTCGGGTGTATCGTGGGTCATCGATTATAGAACAGGCTCCTCTAGGTGGGTTTGGAGCACCGCCAAGTCCTTAGAGTTTTAAGCGTTTGTGCTCGTAGTTCTCAGGCGGACACTTTGGTGAGGCAAGTATCAAGACTTAGGGCTAAGCATAGTGGGGTATCTAATCCCAGTTTGTGTCTTAGCTTTCGTGGGGTCTAATTGGTCGTAGGTGCTAGGACCGTCTTGAGGGGTGGCCTTAAGTGCATCTTAGGCTTATGACAGCTCAGTTGCATTTCGATCATAGCTGCTGGGATAACATGGTACCACTCTTTACACCGTATTTGCAGTTAATTTGGGTCTCTTATATGACCGCGGTGGCTGGCACAAGATTTACCAACCCTGGGTTGCTATAGCTAAGTCAAGTTTACACTCATTGCTTAAGGTTAATTACTGCTGAGTACCCATGAGGGTGTGGCCAAGCAAGGCATCTTGGGCTACCACTGTAGGTGTGCCTGATACCTGCTCCTTCTGTCTTAGCAAGAAGCGAAGGGCATTTACACTGGGGCGCGGATACTTGCATGTATATGCCTAGCAAAAAATTAACGACAAGGTTAGGACTAAGTCTCTTGTCCTTGGGTGTTGTGTGGCAGCCATCTTGGCATCTTCAGTGCCATGCTTTGTTGTAAGCTACAGGGACTTGTTGATTTGTTGTTGTTGATTTGTTGTTGTTGATTTAATTTGTGGTTTTGATGTATACGTTAGGTATGTCAGTTTTAATAGAATTTTGGTGAGGATGATGCATCATATGTAGATGTATGGGTAGATTTATTATTTCGTTGCGGGCTCTCAGTGGGAGTTCAGCGCCGGCAGCAAACGGTGGTATCGAACGCCAACGCTAAAAGTGGTGGCGTAACGGTACAGGCTCTCAGTGGGAGTTCAGCGCCGGTAGCAAATGGACTATTGGATTGTCATTAGATAAGGACATTGTTATGTCGTTAGCCTTAGTTGGAACCGCGGTATATCCTTGGTACATGAACTTTGAATTGTCCGTGTGATAGGATAGGGGGGTGGTCAGGTTTAGTCTGTTTGTTAGGAGTGTAGTTGGTTTACATACATTGATTTATCCGAGGGAGAAGTTACATCTGATACTCTTGGTACATGGAGTGTTATGTGAGGTAGTACATGGAGTGGTTAATCTTGCTTACATGCAGGCTATGCTGTAAGGGCATACATTAAATGTCTTGGTAGCATGGATAGAAATGCTCTGCTTACATAGAGTTATGTATGGGGGGTATAGTGTAATGCAAAGATGTACATAGGCTTAAATTGCATAGAGGCTTAGGCCGGGGGGGGGGGGGGGGACCTGTCCTCTAGGCAGTTTTTACCTCTGGGTGAAGTTCCTATAGTTAAGATTTAACAATGGCTTTTCAGGCCATAGACCTTGGAGAAAAGCCGAGTGGGAATTAAGATGACGTATTTTGTGCTTTTTTTAGGGTTGTGTTTTGTCTTTGGTGGGTTAGCGGTAGCATCTAATCCTTCGCCCTATTATGGCGTGGTTGGTTTAGTTATTGCATCGGTTGTTGGCTGTGGGTGGTTGTTAAGTTTGGGTGTTTCTTTTGTGTCTTTGGTTTTATTTATGGTATATCTGGGTGGGATGTTGGTGGTTTTTGTGTATTCAGTGTCGTTGGCGGCCGATCCGTTTCCTGAGGCTTGAATGGATTGGCGTGTTGTGGGGTATGGGGTAGGTTTTGTCTTGGTGGTAGTGGTTGGGGTTGTTGTTGGAGGATTTGTTGAGTATTGAAAGTTGGGGGTGATTACAGTTGATGGTGGGGGTATGTCTTCTGTTCGGTTAGATTTTAGTGGAGTTGCTATGTTTTATTCTCGGGGTGCCGGAATGTTTTTGGCAGCAGGGTGGGGGTTATTGTTAACATTGTTTGTGGTGTTAGAGCTTGTGCGTGGGTTATCTCGGGGGGCGATTCGGGCTGTTTAGGGTGGAGGATCAATCAGAAAGTAGTTTAATGTAAAATACCAGCTTTGGGAGTTGGAGATGAGGGTTTAATTCCTTTTTTTCTGATTTTGGCTCTTGTGACTGGAACTCTAAGAAGGGGTATAATCTTCATTCTTTGGCTTACAAGACCAATGTTTTTATAAACTATTAGAGTGATTAGCAGTTGAGTATTTTGTTTTCTAGGGCTCCAATGGTGGGTAGTAGGATTAGGAGGATGGTGAAGTAGGTGGTTGAGGCTAGTTGACCAATGATGATGAACGGTTGTTCGACTGGTTGGCTGCCCACTCAGGTTAAGATGAGAAGGTTGGCGGCTAAGGCTCAGAATAGGAGTTGAGAGAGTGGGCGGAATGTCATGGTGCGTTGTTTTGACTTGTGGAGGATGGGGATCAGGAATAGGATTAGTACGGAGGCAGCTAGGGCTAGTACTCCTCCCAGTTTGTTGGGGATTGAGCGTAGGATGGCGTATGCGAATAGGAAATATCACTCTGGCTTGATATGTGGGGGTGTGACTAGGGGATTTGCTGGGGTAAAGTTTTCTGGGTCACCTAGTAAGTTGGGGGAGAATAGGGCTAAGGTTGTTAGTAGGGCGAGTATAATTATGAAGCCTAGGATGTCTTTTAGGGAGAAGTAGGGGTGGAATGGGATTTTATCACAGTCTGACGTGATACCTAGTGGGTTGTTCGAGCCGGATTCGTGGAGGAAAGTAAGGTGAATTACAGTAAGGCCTGCAATCATGAAGGGGAGGAGGAAGTGTAGGGCGAAAAATCGGGTGAGTGTAGGGTTGTCTACGGAGAATCCGCCTCAGGCCCATTCTACTAGGGTTTGACCAATATAAGGAATAGCAGAGAATAGGTTGGTGATAACTGTGGCACCTCAGAAGGATATCTGTCCTCATGGCAGGACGTAGCCTACGAAGGCTGTGGCTATTAGGGTTAGTAGGAGGATGACTCCGGTATTTCAGGTTTCTTTATACAGGAATGAGCCATAGTAGAGTCCTCGTCCGATGTGTAGGTAGATGCAAATGAAGAAGAAAGAGGCTCCGTTTGCATGTAGGTTACGAATTAATCAGCCATACTGTACGTCTCGACATGTGTGGGCAACTGATGAAAAGGCCAGGGTTGTATCGGCAGTGTAGTGTATGGCTAGTAGAAGGCCAGTGAGGATTTGAGTGGTTAAACAGATGCCTAGGAGGGACCCGAAGTTTCATCAGGCAGAAATGTTTGATGGGGTGGGCAGGTCAATTAGGGAATTGTTGATTATTTTCAATACGGGGTGAGATTTTCGGATGTTGGGGGCCATTATTTGGATTTAGATCTGAGTCGATAGAATGGTAAGGATAGATAGGGCGAACGTTCCCAGATAGGTTTTGATTAATCCTGAGTGAATGGTGGTTGAGGTTTTGGCTACTATTGTTTGTAGGTCGGCAAGGCCTTCGGGGCCTATTTTTTTATACCATGAGAGATCGATTAGGTGTGAGGCGATTTTTTGTCCATTGCTTAGTAATTTGGTAGGGAAGAAGCGGTGGGTTAAGGGGTTGAAATATCCTAAGGTAGATGAGAAGTTTAGGTAGATGTTTTGTTTTGGCGAGGTTATTGTGTGGGTTAGGGTTGAGAGTTCTAGAGCCATAATGATACCTAGGATTGTGATGATAATGGCGGCAGTTTTTGTGATGGTTGGTATGGTTATTGGGGGTGTTTTTGAGGGAGTGATGTATGATGTGATGAGTAGACCGGCTAGAATGCTGCCTAAGGCTAGGCGGATAATGGGGTTGGTGATTGTTGGGTTACTTTCATTTGTTGAGGTTGTTGCAGGTGTACGGGTGAACCCTGTTTGGACTAGTAGAGTTATTCGTAATGTATAGGTTGCGGTGAAGGATGTGGCTAGGAGTGTCAGGAGTAGTGCTCAGGTGTTTAGGTAGGAGGTGTTCAGATGTTCGATGATGAGGTCTTTTGAGTAAAATCCTGCTAGGAATGGTGTTCCTATTAGGGCGAGGTTGCCAATGGTTAGGCAAGAGGTGGTTGTTGGAAGTATTTTTTGGAGGTTCCCTATTTTTCGAATGTCTTGTTCGCCACTTAGGTTGTGGATGATTGACCCTGAACAGAGAAATAGCATAGCTTTAAAGAAGGCGTGTGTTGAGATGTGTAGGAATGTTAGTTGTGGTAGGTTTAGTCCAATGGTAACTATTATTAGGCCTAGTTGGCTGGATGTAGAGAAGGCAATGATTTTCTTGATGTCATTTTGTGTGAGAGCACAGGTGGCAGCGAACAGTGTGGATAAGGCCCCTAGGCATAAGCACAAGGTGAGGGCGGTCTGGTTGCTGGCGAGTATATGGTGAGTGCGGATTAGTAGGAAAATTCCGGCTACTACTATGGTGCTTGAGTGAAGTAGGGCAGAGACGGGAGTTGGACCTTCCATGGCGGCTGGTAGTCAGGGGTGGAGGCCAAATTGTGCGGATTTTCCTATGGCTGCTAGAATAAGACCTAGAAGGGGGAGTGTATGAATTTGTGTGGGGGAGGAGGCTTGTTGCAGTTCTCAGGTGTTCAAGGTTAAGGCAAGTCATGCTATGCTTAGGATGAGGCCGATGTCGCCAATTCGGTTATAGAGTACTGCTTGAAGGGCAGCGGTGTTGGCTTCTGCCCGTCCTTGTCATCAACCAATTAGTAGGAATGACATGATTCCAACTCCTTCTCAGCCGATGAATAGTAGGAACATATTATTAGCAATGATTAATGTTAGTATGGCAATTAAGAATATCAGGAGGTAAGAGAAGAATTTTGTGGTATAGGGTTCGGTGGCTATGTATCACGTTGCAAATTGGAGGATGGATCATGTTACGAACAGGGCGATAGGGAAGAATATTATGGAGTATTGGTCGATTTTAAAGCTGAGTGGGATTTTGAAATTTGGAGCAAGTTTTCATTCTCAGTAAGAGACGATGACATTTGTGTTCGAGTGAATGAATAGTGTTATTGGTACTAGGCTGCAGAAGAATGCGGTTTTGATAGCATGGGTGATGGTAGTTGGGGAGTTTTTGAATGTTTCTGATAACAGTGGAAGGAGTATTGGAGAGAGGATGACTGTTAGTGTGAGGAGTATGGAGGTGATAAGCAGTGTGGTCTCCATTACTTTTACTTGGATTTGCACCAAGGTAGGTGGCTCCTAAGACCAATGGATTACTATTATCCTTTAAAAGTTGAGGGGGCTGAGGTTTTAGACTCAGATGCAAGGGTTAGCAGGCCTTGCTGGTTGAACCGCCTCCTCGGCAAGTAAGAAGGGTTCAACTTCTATTTTTAGAATCACAGTCTAACGTTTGAGTTAAAACTATACTTGCATTAGAGGACTCCGGAGATGAGTTCTGGTTTTAGGATTAGGAGAAGTAGGGGTGTGATGTGGAGGGTTATTAGTAGATGTTCTCGTGTATTTGAATTTTGGATTGATGAGATATGGGTGGGGAGTGTCCCTCGTTGGGTTGATAGGAGTATGAATAGGGTGTATGAGGCTGTCAATAGGGTTGCAATGCCTGTCAGAATGATTGTAATGAAGGATCAGTTGAATAATGCCACTATGATGGTCAGTTCGGCTATTAGGTTTGTTGTAGGTGGAAGTGCTATGTTTGTGAGATTAGCCAGTAGTCATCAGGTTGCCATGAGTGGGAGGAGGGGTTGTAAGCCTCGCGTTAGGAGTAGGATTCGGCTGTGGGTACGTTCGTAGTTTGTGTTAGCTAGGCAGAATAGTATTGACGAGGTTAGTCCGTGAGAGATCATGAGGATCATTGCCCCTGAGAATGATCAGTGGGTTTGGATTATGCTCGCAGCAATGACTAGTCCCATGTGGCTTACAGAAGAGTAAGCGATGAGGGACTTTAGGTCGGTTTGGCGTAAGCAGATTGAGCTGGTTATTAGTGCCCCTCATAGGGAAATAGTGAGGAATGGGTAGTGTAGATGGTTTGTGAGGGGGCCGATCAATAAGGTGATTCGTATGATGCCATATCCTCCTAGCTTTAGAAGTAAGGCAGCGAGTAGTATGGAGCCTGCAATTGGTGCCTCTACGTGAGCTTTTGGAAGTCAGAGGTGAAGACCGTATAGTGGGGCTTTTACTATGAATGCTATTAGTAGGGCAAGGCTTGAGAGGAACCCAGTTCATGAGTGAGGGAGTAAGGGGTGGGTTAGTTCTAGTATTGTTAGGTGTAGGGAGCCGATTTGTGAGTGAAGGTAAAGGATGGTGACTAGAAGGGGTAGGGAACTAATGAGAGTGTAAAATAGCAGGTAGATGCCTGCGCTTAATCGTTCGAGTTGATTTCCTCATCGTGTGATTAGGATGAGTGTTGGGATTAGGGTTGCTTCGAATGCGATGTAGAACAGGGTTAATTCTGTGGCTGCAAAGGCTAAGAGAATAAAGGGTTGGACTATGGTCAGGGTTGTAATGAAGATTCGTTTTCGTGTTGTGGGTTCGTGTTGGAGGTGATTTTGGCTTGCTATAATTATTAGTGGAAGGAGTCAGCAGGCTAGCACTAGTAGGGGGGCTGAGATTTGGTCGATGCCAGTTCACTGCGCTGAGTTTTTGTGTGGGTAGAATGAGGGCAGTAGTCAGTGGAGGCTGAGGGTAGCAATTAGGAGGCTGTATATAGTGGTGTTGATTAATAGGAATTTTGGTGGGGATAGAAGGGCTGTGGGGAGGAGTATAGTTGTTGGTAGGATGATTTTTAACATTGGAGGAGGTTTAGGTTATGCAGGTGGTCAGAGCCATGGGTTCGTGTAGAGGCTACTAACATGGCTAGGCCAGTACTTGCTTCGCATGCTGAGAATGTGAGTATTAGGATTGGTGTTAGAGTGAGAGATGCTACCTGATTCTCGACTGGTCAGGCTGATAATGCGATGTATATGGATAGTATTATGCTCTCTAAACATAGTAGTGCGGAGATCAAATGTGTTCGGTGGAAAGCTAATCCCAGGCTGCTTAGGGTGAAAGCTGAATAAAAGCTTAAATGTATACCTGACATAAAGAAAGTCATAGGTAAGGGCCATGATCTGTTGAGTCGAAATCAACTGTCTTAGTTAGACTAACTTTCTGTAGTTATTCTGCTCACTCTAGGCCTCCTTGTGTTCATTCATAGATTAGGCCTAGTGTGAGTAGGAGGATAATAATGGTTGTTCAGGTCAAGGTGGTAGCTGGGGATTGGAGTTGGATAGCTCATGGGAGTGGTAGAAGTAGTGCAATTTCTAAGTCGAATAGGAGGAACAGGATTGCTACTGAGAAAGAATCGAATTGAGAACGGGAGTCGAGCGGACCCTAGGGGGTCGAATCCGCATTCATACGGGGACAGTTTCTCTGAGTCTGGGGTGATTTGAGCGAGTCAGAAGTTTAGTAGGGTTAGGATAGCACTTAGGGTGATAGACAGGGTAAATATGAATGTGATTATGTTAATTGCTCTTCTCTGGGGTCATACCAGATTTTAGAGATTGGAAGTCAATTGTAATTAGTATACTAGAAGAGCAGGATCCTCATCAGTAGATGGTTATGTAGAGGAACAGTCAGATGACGTCTACGAAATGCCAGTATCAGGCTGCTGCTTCGAATCCAAAGTGGTGGTTTGATGTGAAGTGGAATTTGATTAGACGTAGGAGGCAAATTGATAGGAAGGAGGATCCAATGATTACATGGAGTCCGTGGAATCCTGTGGCAACGAAAAAAGTTGATCCATATACACCATCAGCGATCGAAAATGGTGCCTCATAATATTCTATTGCTTGAAGTGCTGTGAAGTAGAATCCTAATAGGATTGTTAGGGTTAGTGCGTGGGTTGCTTGCTTTCGATTAGCCTCTGTGATGCTGTGATGTGCTCATGTTACAGTGACACCTGAAGCTAGTAGAATAGCAGTGTTCAGTAAGGGGACTTCTATTGGGTTGAGTGGATTGATTCCCGTTGGAGGCCATTGTCCTCCTAGTTCTGGGGTGGGGACTAGGCTGGAGTGGAAGAATGCTCAGAAGAAACCTAGGAAGAAGAATGCCTCGGATGTGATGAAGAGGATTATTCCATATCGTAGGCCTTTTTGGACTGTTGGGGTGTGATGTCCTTGGAAGGTGCTCTCTCGAATAATATCCCGTCATCACTGTAGTATAACTAGAAGTATAGCAAGTAGGCCGAGGCTTACTAGTTGGGAAGAGTTGTGGTGGAATCATATAATCAGGCCTGAGGTAGTGAGCAGGGCGGCGGCTGCTCCAAAAATTGGTCAGGGGCTTGGGTCTACTATGTGGTAGGAGTGTGCTTGGTGGGCCATTAGATGTTTTCTTGTAAGTAGAGGCTGAGCAATAGGACGAAGACGTAGGCCTGGATTATGGCAACTGCTACTTCTAGAATGGTGAGTAGAAATAGAATGGATACGGTCAGGATGGACACTGCAGGTATAATGGGGAGGAGAGCAGACGTAGCCGTGGAGATAAGTTGAATGAGAAGGTGGCCTGCTGTAAGGTTTGCTGTGAGGCGGACTCCTAGTGCTAGTGGGCGGATGAGCAGGCTGGTTGTTTCAATTATGATTAGTGCTGGAATTAGTAGTGTTGGAGTTCCTTCAGGTAGGAGATGACCTAGGGAGATTGAGGGTTGGTTTCGTAAGCCAATGAGGAGGGTAGCCAGTCAGAGTGGAAATGCTAGTGCTATGTTTATGGACAGCTGGGTTGTTGGGGTGAATGTGTATGGTAGGAGGCCGGAAAGGTTGATTGTTAGTAAAAAAATTATTAGTGATGTTAGGATTAGGGCTCATTTGTGACCCTTTTTGTTTAGAGGTAGTATCAGTTGTTTTGTAATTATGTGGAAGAATCATGATTGGAGAGTGGATAAACGGTTGGTAATTCATCGGTTATTGGGTGTAGGGAGTAATAGGGCTGGAAACAATATGGAAAGTAGTACTAGTGGAATTCCTAAAAGGCATGGGCTTGTGAATTGATCAAAGAAGCTTAGGTTCATGGTCAGGTTCAGGAGGTGATTTTTGTTGTTATTGGTGTAGTACTTGTGGGTACGTTAGTGGGGGTGAATGTTAGAAGTTTGGGTTGGATTATTAGTGAGAAGATAAGTCATGATGTAAGTATCATGGGGAATCATGGGTTTGGGTTGAGCTGTGGCATGCCATTAAGGAGGGTGGGTTAGTCCTCTTTCTCTAGCTTAAAAGGCTAGTGCTGTTGCATAGCTTCTTAATGATTAGGATGAGAGTAGTGAGGATCAATTTTCGAAGTGGGTGAGGGGTGTGGATTCCACTACGATTGGTATGTAGCTGTGGTTTGCTCCACAGATTTCTGAACATTGACCGTAGAAAATTCCTGGGCGAGTGGTGATGAACGATGTTTGGTTTAATCGGCCTGGGATAGCATCGGTTTTGACTCCTAGGGCAGGGACTGCTCATGAGTGAAGAACGTCGCTAGCGGTAACGATGATGCGGATTGGGGATTCTATGGGGATAACAACACGGTGGTCTACTTCTAGAAGTCGGAACTGTCCCGGCAGGAGTTCGGTTGTGGGTGTTATGTATGAGTCGAATGTCAGGTCTTTAAAGTCTGTGTATTCATAAGTTCAGTATCACTGATGACCGATGGCTTTTAAAGTTAGATCAGGCTCGTCGATTTCATCTATTATATATAGGATTTGCAGGGATGGCAGGGCAAGTAGGATGAGGACGATAGCAGGCAGGATTGTTCAGATTAATTCTACTTCTTGTGCATCGACAGTGTTTGAGGATAATTTTTCTATAAGTATGAGTGCTAGGAGGTAGAGGACTAGACTGCAAATTGCCAGGGCAACTATCAGAGCATGGTCGTGGAATTCGACGAGTTCTTCCATGATTGGGGAAGATGCATCTTGAAATCCAAATTGGGTGTTATTGGCCATGTGAGATGTACGGGGGTTTCACCTGCGATTTAGTCTTGACAAGGCTACGTAATTGCTTTACTAACATCTCATAAGAAAGAAGCATAAGTGGTTTGATGCGGTTGGCTTGAAACCAGCATATGAGGGTTCGATTCCTTCCTTTCTTGGATTTGGACGAAAGCTGGTTCTTCGAATGTGTGGTATGGAGGCGGGCAGCCATGGATTCATTCGATGTTGGCGGTAGTCAGTTCTGGTTGTAGAATTTTTCGTTTTGATGCGAAGGCTTCTCAGATAATGAATATTAGTATAATTACGGCTGTTATTGAGATGAGAGAGCCAATAGAGGATATGGTGTTTCATAGGGTGTAAGCATCTGGGTAGTCTGAGTATCGACGTGGTATACCGGCTAGTCCCAGGAAGTGTTGTGGGAAGAAGGTCAGGTTTACACCAGTGAATATGACTCCAAAGTGGGCCTTGGCTCATGTGGGGTGTAGTGTAAAGCCTGTAAATAGTGGGAATCAGTGGGTGAATCCTGCTAGAATAGCAAATACAGCTCCTATTGAGAGGACATAGTGGAAGTGAGCAACTACGTAGTATGTGTCGTGTAGGGCAATATCTAAGGAGGAGTTAGCCAAGACGATTCCAGTCAGGCCCCCAATAGTGAAAAGGAAGATAAAGCCAAGAGCTCATAGTATGGGGGGATCTCATTTGATTGTTCCCCCATGAAGTGTAGCCAGTCAGCTGAAGACTTTGATACCGGTTGGGATAGCAATGATTATGGTGGCTGATGTAAAGTAGGCTCGGGTGTCCACGTCTATCCCTACGGTGAATATGTGGTGGGCTCATACGATGAAGCCCAGGAATCCAATGGATAGCATGGCTCATACTATTCCCATGTAGCCGAAGGGTTCTTTCTTACCTGCGTAGTATGCTACCACGTGTGAGATGATTCCGAATCCGGGTAGGATAAGGATGTAGACTTCTGGGTGACCGAAGAATCAGAAAAGATGTTGGTATAGGACAGGGTCTCCTCCCCCTGCAGGGTCGAAGAATGTGGTATTCAGGTTGCGGTCTGTAAGTAGTATGGTGATGCCGGCGGCAAGGACTGGTAGTGACAGTAGAAGAAGAACAGCGGTAATGAGGACAGACCATACGAATAAGGGAGTCTGATATTGGGAGAGGGCGGGTGGTTTTATGTTGATAGCTGTTGTGATGAAGTTGATAGCACCTAGGATGGAGGATACACCTGCCAAATGAAGGGAGAAAATAGCCAGATCCACTGAGGCTCCAGCATGGGCTAAGTTACCCGCTAGTGGTGGGTATACAGTTCATCCTGTGCCAGCTCCAGCTTCTACCGTAGAAGAGGCTAGTAAGAGCAGGAAAGATGGGGGAAGTAGTCAGAAGCTTATATTGTTCATGCGGGGGAATGCTATGTCCGGGGCACCAATTATTAGTGGGACGAGTCAATTTCCAAATCCGCCAATTATGATTGGTATCACTATAAAGAAAATTATTACAAAGGCGTGGGCGGTGACAATTACATTGTAGATTTGATCATCTCCCAGGAGGGTTCCGGGTTGACCAAGTTCTGCACGGATAAGCAAGCTCAGGGCTGTACCCACTATGCCAGCTCATGCACCGAAGATTAGGTATAGAGTACCGATGTCTTTGTGGTTGGTTGAGAATAGTCAGCGGTTAATGAAGGTCACGGGTAAGATGGCCGAGTGTTAAGGCGTTAGGCTGTAGTCCTTTTTACAGAGGTTTAATTCCTCTTCTTATCGGCTTTGTAGTGAAATTTCATGTTGAGTTGCAAGCTCATCGATGTGTGCTGAAAGCATACCAAAGTCTGGTTTAGATTGAGGCCTGCTGGTTTGGGCAACTAGCTGTTAACTAGAGTTTTGTGGGATCAAGGCCCACCTGTCTAGATAAGGTCCTAGCTTAGTTAAAGCACCTGGGTTGCATTCAGGAGATGTAGGTTAATACCCTACGGGTCTTAGCAGAAACTAAGAGGGTTTAACTCTTATTTAAGGCTTTGAAGGCCTTCGGTTTGGGTTATCCTAAGTTTCTAAATGACTGTAAGGATTATAGGGGACAGGGGTAGAAGTAAAATTGACAGGGTGGTGAAGATTGCGATTGTGGGGTTTGCTTGTTTGTTAGTGTGCCATTGTTTTATATGGCTGGAGGAGTTTGGAGGGAGGGTGATTGTTGAGTAGTATGTGAGGCGAAGGTAGAAGAACAGGCTTAGCAAGGATAGTAGAGCGATAATTGTGGCTGCTGAAGTCAGTTCTTGTTTGGTGAGTTCTTGGATAGTAAGTCATTTAGGTAGGAAACCGGTTAAAGGGGGGAGGCCTGCTAAGGAAAGTAGGGCTAGCATTAGGGCTGCATTTAGTATGGGAGTTTTTGTTCAAGAGATTATCATTGTTGATAGTTTTAAGGTTTTGTTAAGGTTAAGAATTAGGAGTACAGCTGCAGTTATTAGTGAATATAAATAGAAGGTTAGTAAGGTGAGTTTAGGGTTATAGATAATGATGATAACTATCCAGCCTAAGTGGGCAATGGATGAGAAGGCTAGGATTTTTCGGATTTGCGTTTGGTTTAATCCCATTCATCCCCCTAATGCTGCTGATGCGATGGCTATGGCAGTTAGCAGTGTGGGGTTGAGTGAGTGGGAGGTTATAAAAATGATGGTAATTGGGGGGAGTTTTATCATTGTCGCCAGGAGTAGTGTGGTTATTAGGGATGACCCTTGTAGGACTTCTGGGAATCAGAAGTGGAATGGGACTAGACCTAGTTTTATTGAGATTGCTATTGTCAGGAGGAGGCAGGATGGTTGATGTGTTAGTTGGGTGATATCTCACTGCCCTGTTGACCAGGCATTGGTCATGCTTGAGAAAAGAACTAGTGCTGAGGCTGATGCTTGTACTAGAAAGTATTTGATGGCAGCTTCAATGGCGCGTGGGTGGTGGGATTTTGAAATAAGTGGGATGATAGCAAGGGTGTTAATTTCTAGTCCGGTTCAGGCTATTATTCAATGGTTGCTTGAAATTGTGATGGTTGTTCCTAGAAGTAGGCTTAACGAGAAGAGTAGATTTGCGTGTGGGTTCATTAGTAGGGGAAGGAGTCAAACCATCATTTTTGGGGTATGGGCCCAATAGCTTAATTAGCTGACCCTACTAGGAAATAATATAAAGGAAGTATGGGGAGTTTTGATCTCTCTTGTGCAGGTTCGATTCCTGCTTTTCTAAGTCTCTTTCTTAGGAAATGAGAGGACTGGTGTACCTCTATGTTCACTTTATCATAGTGACCCTTTTGCATTCAGGCACATTTCCTTAAGTAAGGGGGTAGGCCTGCATAGCAGATCGGCATGCTAGTGTGTCAGAGGCATAACGCTAGTGTCAATGGTAGGAAGCTTTTTCAGAGAAGGTGCATGAGTTGATCGTATCGAAATCGCGGATAGGAGGCACGGATTCATAAGAAACCTGAGGAGAGTAGTAAGACTTTTGTGGCTAGAATCACGGGGAATAGTTCTGAGGAGAGGTTTAGGGAGCTGGGGTTAATGAATAGGAGAGTTGTGAGGGCATTCATTAGCATGATATTCGCATATTCAGCTAGGAAGAACAGGGCAAATGGCCCTGCGGCATATTCTACGTTAAATCCGGATACTAGTTCGGATTCGCCTTCTGTAAGATCAAATGGAGCGCGGTTTGTTTCGGCGAGTGTGGAGATGTATCATATCATTGCGAGGGGTCAGGAGGAGAAGATAAGGTAAAGTGGTTCTTGGGTAGTGGCAATGGTATTTAGGGTATAGTTTCCGCTTAGTAGGATTACAGATAGAAGGATGATGGCTAGTGTCACTTCATAGGAGATGGTTTGTGCTACTGCTCGTAATGCGCCAATTAGGGCGTATTTTGAGTTTGAAGCCCACCCTGACCAGAGAATAGAGTATACTGCTAAGCTTGACATGGCCAGCAGAAAGAGAAAGCCAAGGTTAAGGTCGGCTAGGGAGAATGGGAGGGGTAAGGGAGTTCAGATTGTAATTGCGAGGAGGAGGGCTAATATAGGTGTCATAATGAATAGGAATGGGGAGGAGGTGGATGGGCGAATAGGTTCTTTGATGAATAGTTTTACACCGTCTGCAATAGGTTGAAGTAGGCCAAATGGGCCTACGATGTTTGGACCTTTTCGGGCTTGTATATAACTTAGAATTTTTCGCTCGACTAGGGTGAGGAAGGCTACTGCGACTAAAATTGGGATGGCATAAGACAGGGCTATAATAAGGTAAGTTAGTGAGGATGGCTTGGTCACGGGTAAAGTGTATTTAGGGGTAGCTAGAGAGAGGATTTGAACCTCTGAGTAAAGGGTTTAAGCCTTTTGCATTTACCAGGCTCTGCCACGCTAGCCAATCCTTTTCTAGGGTAGGGTGGAATGGGTGTCCTTTTGGTAGTTTAGTTGGGTTCACTACTTAGAGGAAGGGCGTGCTTGTGGTATGGGCCCCACTTTCCCGGTCCTTTCGTACTGGGGAAAGTCATCATAGATAGAAACCGACCTGGATTGCTCCGGTCTGAACTCAGATCACGTAGGACTGTTAATCGTTGAACAAACGAACCCTTAATAGCGTCTGCACCATTAGGATGTCCTGATCCAACATCGAGGTCGTAAACCTCCTTGTCGATATGGGCTCTTGAAGGAGATTGCGCTGTTATCCCTGGGGTAGCTTGGTCCATTGGTCAATTATATTGGGTCTGGTTACTATTAGTACGTTGAGGGGTTGTTCTTGGTTAAGAGGAGTGATCTTGTTTTTGGAGGGTTCGTTTTTCTCCAAGGTCGCCCCAACCAAAAAATTACGGACCAGTGTTTTAGAGGTGGGCCTTATAGACTTGGGTTGTGTCTGTGTTGGTCGTTGATTTTCAAGTTCCACAGGGTCTTCTCGTCTTATGTGTGTATCCTTGCTTTTGCACAGGGAGATCAATTTCACTGATTACCTGCAAGAGACAGTTGAGACCTCGTTTAGCCATTCATACAAGTCCCGATTTAGGGGACAATTGATTGCGCTACCTTTGCACGGTTAGGATACCGCGGCCGTTAAACGTGGCGTCACTGGGCAGGCATCACCTCTAATACTTGGTTGGCTAAAGGCTATGTTTTTGGTAAACAGTCGGGCCTAGAATTTGCCTAGTTCCTTTTGCAGGTTTTAATCTTTCCAGTAGAGCGCTCCGGGGTTGGGTTAACAGGGGTGGGTTAATGTTCAGTCTTGTTGGGATTGTAATATTAGTTAAGGTCTGTTAATAATGTGAGTATGTAAGCTTGCGCTTTGGAGGGGGAAGGTACCCCGAGTTACTTATTCTAGCATTAATTCTCCTATTGTCATAGGTTAACCTGTTAGTGGTTAGGGAGTCATGTTGCTTTCGGATTTTTAATTAGTAGAGCTTTGACGCACTCTTTGTTGATGGCTGCTTAAGGGCCCACAGTTTTAATTGGAGGTTGACTTATCCGCTGGGGGAGGTTGTATTCTCTTTTAAAGGGGCTGTACCCCCTTTAAATTGCTCTTGATCTTGCTACGGGAGGGTTGTGCTTAGGGAGGTCCATGGAGGGAAGTCAAGGATGAACTTAAGTTCATTTCACAGGTAACCAGCTATCACCTAGCTCGATAGGCTTTTCACCTCTACTAATGAGTCACCCCACTCTTTTGCAACAGAGACGGGTTTAGCTCAAGGTAGCTGCTCATGAGTAGCTCGCTTAGGTTTCGGGGGGGCAAGCTTAAACTCGTTTTGCTTGGTTGGTGTTAGAAATGTGTTTTGTACGCCCAGCGCAGCAGGGAGTGGAGAACAGCAGTGCTGGAACCACGACTAATTGTGAGGACCAGGCTCAAAAAAAAACCACATCACCTTTTACTACCTCAGAACAATATACACATTTTCTTCTTCCTCCCTCTGCCCTCACAGTTGATGGAAAAATGTTCATCTGACAGTCCTCAAGACTGAAGTCTTCCATTTATCCATGCAACAGGTATAACAGAACAGCAGTAGCATAAAGCTCTCTTACAATACCTGAGAGGCATCTCTCTCTACCAGGTAAAGACAGAAAAGGAGCTTCATGGTTATTCAGTTTCCTGCCTCTGAACCAAAGCCTAGGGGGTTAATGTAAACATTTTAAAAATTAAGATTTTGGTTATTCTACTTGGTTTTAATTTCTCATACTAGCTTTCTGATTCTGTTTTTAGTGGAACAGGTGTTTTAATGCAAAAAATACTGTACAAAAAAAACATCATGCAAAAAATGCTGTGGAAAAAAAAATGCCATGCAAATCACCCTGCAAAAAACTGCTGTGCAAAGCAATGCTGTGCAAAAAGTGCCCTACAAAATACCACGCAAAATTGCTGTGCAAAAAAGTGCTGTGCAAATACACCCGATGCAAAATGCTGTGCAAGAAAAGGCCGTGCAAGATGCTGTGCAAAGAAATGGTGTATAAAGAGGATGTGCAAGAAAATGCCGCGCAAGATACCATGCGATAACGCGTCGTGCAAAATGCCGTGCGAGAAAAGCTGTGCAAGGCACTGTGCGAAAATGTGCTGTGCAATAATGATAGAATCATCATGGAACCACAGACCGGTTTGGGTTGGACAGACCTTAAAGCCCACCCAGTTCCATCCCCCTGCCACGGGCAGGGACACCTTCCACCAGACCAGGTTGCTCCCAGCCCCATCCAACCTGGCCTTGAACACTGCCAGGGAGGGGGCAGCCACAGCTGCTCTGGGCAACCTGGGCCAGGGTCTCACCACCCTCACGGCAAAGAATTTCTTCCTCAGATCTCATCTCAATCTCCCCCTCGTCCTGTCACTCCATGCCCTTGTAAAAAGCCCCTCTCCAGCTTTCCTGTAGCCCCTTCAGGCACTGGAAGGTGCTAGAAGGTCTCCCTGGAGCCTTCTCTTCTCCAGGCTGAACAGCCCCAGCTCTCTCAGCCTGTCTCCACAGCAGAGGGGCTCCAGCCCTCTGAGCATCTTCGTGGCCTCCTCTGGACTCGCTCCAACAGCTCCGTGTCCTTCTTCTGTTGGTGCCCCCAGAGCTGGACACAGCACTGCAGGGGGGGTCTCACGAGAGCGGAGCAGAAGGGCAGAATCCCCTCCCTCGCCCTGCTGGCCACGCTGCTGGGGATGCAGCCCAGGACACCGTTGGCTTTCTGGGCTGCCAGCGCACATTGCCGGCTCACGGTGAGGTTCTCGTCACCCATCACCCCCAAGTCCTTCTCCTCAGGGCTGCTCTCGATCCATTCTCCGCCCAGCCTGTGCTTGTGCTTGGGATTGCCTAATAAACAGCGGTGCTTTAGAAAAAGTGCCTTAGGGGCTTTCTAGGGGCGCCACCGGTACGTTTCCACACCAAACCCAGGGGGATCAAGCCCCTGAGCAACCTCTTTGTTGCAAGGATGCCCCAGTAGCACCAATCAAGCAGGGACCAACACCGCAGGGGACCCGAAACACAGGCACGGCAGGGAAAACAGCCCCGATCTCCTCCCTCAGCCCGCCCAGGGGACGCCGATCTCCTCCCTCAGCCCGGCGCGGGGTCCCCAGCCGCCTCCCCGAGCCCTACCCGCCAGGCTGCGGAAGAAGAGCGAGTGCGTGTCCCGCAGGTTGCCGTTCTCCAGCAGCACCAGAGTGCGGGGCCCCCCCTCAGCCCCGGCCGCCACCACTGCCAGGAGCCACCACACAAGGACCGCGGCCGCCGCCATTTTGCTCGCCGGCGCCAAGCTTTCCCCGGAAGCCGCCCCCGGGTTCAGGCAGCCAATCAGCGCCAAGAACCCCGCTCACGCCTTCCAATCACCGACAGACAGCTCCTCGCCGCCAGCCAATCAGAGAGATGCCGTCTTGACCCCTGCGCGGCCACCGTAGCCCCGCTGAGGGTGGAGGGGGAAAGATGGCGGCGGGCCCTCAGAGCGAGGGGGTCGGCCCCGGCCGCGGCCCACTCGCACCCTCGGCCCCGCCGCCCCGAGCCCCTCCCTGCGGGAGGAGGCAGATTCCCAGTAAAAGACTTTAAAATGACAGTGTCAGACTGGAACGGCGGTGTCAGACTGGTTTATTGCAGCGGGGAGGGGGTACAGGGGGCAAGAGAACATGGTGGCAGTGAGCCAATTAAACATTTCCTAGAACATCAGGGTTCGGAACAAAGACACAAAGACTAAATTAAGATTTCTTGTGTCTATAGGCCAACTTGGCAAAACAAAAAAACCTCACCTTATTGCAGACCGGGCCACAAGTCTGCTTGTCAAACAACATAGTGGCAGGGAGCTCACCCCTCTGTCCCGCACCCCGATGTAGAGCGAGATCGTTTTGGTGCAAAGCCACAGGGATTTGGCGTCTTCCTGCGTTGCTGGAAACCCCTGCGGCGGCAGAGTCAGAGGGGGCGGCTGTTGGAGCCGGCTTTGCCCTTTTTGCGCTTGGTGGTGGTGGTCGGCGGGGCCGGGAGGCAGAAGGGCCGGGGTTCGGGCATGGCAGGGGCACCGCTGCGAGCCCCCTCGGGTCCCGGGGGAGCTGAAAGAGGAGAGAAAGTGGCTGCGGTGGGCATTTGTCCTCGCAGGATGCCCTAAAGTGGCTGCAAAAAAGCCCTGTTGAGGTGTGGGGTAACTACTGGGGGGGCAGCTTATTGAAACTGATTATTGGAGACACACTTATTGAGAGTAAAATCACGTCCACATCTGATAGAACTAAGGAAGCACCTCGGATGGGACGTGGTCGGCGTGTAAGGAATCTGCTCTGTGATGGTTCCCCTGCACTCTTAGATGTTTGGCACCAAGGGAGCTTGGCGTGCTAACTGTGAGAGAACAGAGGGTGAAAGGGTGTGGAGATAACCGTGGCCAGGCTCTGAGCTAACGAGGCAGGTAAGGTAACTCCATGGTACCTTGTAGCCAACAAATCACATCGCTCTTGTCAAACAAGAAATGATACCCCATTCCACCCAGAACGCTGGTCGCTGAGCCAGTGATTGTGGTGAAATCGTGTCCTGTTGATGAACTGTGCTCATTATAATCTCATTATAATACCAAAACACACCTCCATCCCAAAAGCTACCCACCTCCCTCTAGCCCCTGAGCATGCTCTCCGGATTTTTCTTAGTCTATACCTTTAAAATGGAAGCGAGGGAATTTTGCACCAATCAATATAATAAAGGTATGTATGACTAGAGTCACTCAAGCTCCACCTAAACATAGATGATAGTATAAAATGCCTTTAAGAAAGAGGCAAGGAGGAGAGATACCATCACTGAGAAGTCAGGGAGACATCACTGCTGACTTCTGGGATCAGTCGCCGGGCTGAACCTCTCTTCCCCACCCATAGAGACACCTTTGGGTGAAACTCGTACATTTGGTTATACCAGCTGCTTCCCCAGGAAACTTAGAAATCAAGCTGGTGTTTGTAATTGTATTAGTAGCATTATATAGTCATCTTGCAACATATATTGCAACCAACTTGATAGCCTTTTATGAGGATGTTACCCGGTGGATAGATGATGGTAAAGCTGTGCATGTGGTCTATCTCGATTTCAGTAAAGCGTTTGACACGGTCTCCCACAGCATCCTCGCAGCTAAACTGGGGAAGTGTGGTCTGGATGATCGGGTAGTGAGGTGGATTGTAAACTGGCTGAAGGAAAGAAGCCAGAGAGTAGTGGTCAGCGGGACAGAGTCCAGTTGGAGGTCTGTGTCTAGCGGAGTTCCGCAAGGGTCGGTTCTGGGACCAGAATATTCTATTCAATATATTCATTAATGACTTGGATGAGGGATTAGAGTGCGCTGTCAGCAAGTTCGCTGATGACACAAAACTGGGAGGAGTGGCTGAGATGCCGGAAGGCTGCGCAGCCATTCAGAGAGACCTGGACAGGCTGGAGAGTTGGGCGGGGAGAAATTTAATGAAATATAACAAGGGCAAGTGTAGAGTCCTGCATCTGGGCAAGAACAACCCCATGTACCAGTACAAGTTGGGGACAGAGCTGTTGGAGACCAGCGTAGGGGAAAGGGACCTGGGGGTCCTAGTGGACAACAGGATGACCATGAGCCAGCAGTGTGCCCTTGTGGCCAAGAAGGCCAATGGCATCCTGGGGTGTATTAGAAGGGGTGTGGTCAGCAGGTCGAGAGAGGTTCTCCTCCCCCTCTACTCTGCCCTGGTGAGGCCGCATCTGGAGTATTGTGTCCAGTTCTGGGCCCCTCAGTTCAAGAAGGACAGGGAACTGCTAGAGAGAGTCCAGCGCAGAGCCACGAAGATGATTAAGGGAGTGGAACATCTCCCTTATGAGGAGAGGCTGAGGGAGCTGGGTCTCTTTATCTTGGAGAAGAGGAGACTGAGGGGTGACCTCATTAATGTTTATAAATATGTAAAGGGCAAGTGTCAAGAGGATGGAGCCAGGCTCTTCTCAGTGACATCCCTTGACAGGACAAAGGGCAATGGGTGCAAGCTGGAGCACAGGAGGTTCCACTTAAATTTGAGGAAAAACTTCTTTACTGTAAGGGTGACTGAACACTGGAACAGGCTGCCCAGAGAGGTTGTGGAGTCTCCTTCTCTGGAGACATTCAAAACCCCCCTGGACGTGTTCCTGTGTGATATGGTCTAGGCAATCCTGCCCCGGCAGGGGGATTGGACTAGATGATCTTTCAAGGTCCCTTCCAATCCCTAACATTCTGTGATTCTGTGATTCTGTGATTCTGTGATTCGTAGGTACCTAGGCGTGCTCTGCAGACAGTGTACTCATCACTGGCGATCTAAAAGAATCTGTGTATGTTGCTTAAATAAATTACCTTCAGTGTGGAACTGGTCACGAGGATTTAATTTCGGTGGACGTGCCCAGATTTACAGCGTAATCTGGACCCGTGTTAGTTCATGGACCGTGACTGGGCCCTGCACTATTAGTGCATCCCGACCTGTGTTAGTTCAACATATCAGCTGTTGGACACAGCCGGACTGATAGTGCCAACTTTGGCCTATCTCAGCCAAAATTTAAGGTATCAAATTGGGCGTCACTCAGAGGCTAAGCTCAGCTGCCCCCCACCCCTCTGATATCTGAGGACAAGCTGGAACACAACAGAGTTTAGCTTCTGCCAAATTAGCCCTCTTAAAAGCAAGAGGTCAAGGGAGCTGAGCCAAAAAAAAAAAAAAAAAAAAAAGAGGAAAATGAAGGTGAACGCCGGGGGATCCATGGGGAAAGGGGGGTTTTACCTTGGTTCGTGGTTGGGTCGGAGCAGAGGATCCGGCTGGCTCGCGTGGATCGGAAGTAGTTGCTGGCGATGGTCTCGCTGTCGCTCCTGTCCAGCACCAGCTCGTAGCGGTCTTCCTCGGGCTGGAAGCAGAAAACGCCCGTCAGCAGCGCCAGACTCTGCGCTAGCCCTCGGGGTACGCTTAGAAATATGGCAAAAATTGGTAAAACAAGATACAAAAGCAAGGAGAAAGGCACCGTACCGTTAGCTCTCTGCTCTCAGCTGAGGGGCTCGGTCGGGCAGGTTTGGGCTGTGGCAGGGCTGGAACTGCTGGGAGAAGAGACGGCGTTAAAGGGTCGTCGTCTGCAGAACAATTAACGCTCTCCTCACTGCGCTCCCCGATCCCCGGCACCGCTCCGGTCACTGGGCTTACAGGGATTCCAGAAGGATCTGTACCGCGCTTCGCATTAGATGCTGTTACTGTTAAAATTTTCTAAACAAACCTTCTGTAGGTGGAAGGTTTTACAAGCAAGTGGAGCCCAAACGTGATCTGCCAAGCCCAGAATCAGCCGGTGGCACCACGGAGACTCTCCTCTTACCTGCAGGCAGGCGGGTTTTTTCAATGACAGGCTCTGGAATTTTCCAGCAGCCAGCTTCCTCATCCCAGACGGATTCGCGCTTGATCTTCTCCAGATTGCTGTAGTTACAGTCACGCGGGACGAGTGACTGCACCTGATCCAGCAGCTGCTGGAGGAGCATCAGCTCTCGGTCCCGGGGGCTGATGGTGCTGATGTGATCGATATTTTCCAGCTCAGACTCTGACTGTAGATCTCGCATCTCGGTCTTGGCAGCCCGCAGCTGGGACGTAAAAACAAATTGTTGGGTTTATAAAAGAGACTGATGGTTAGTGTGAGTACAGGAACTGGTCAGGCAGAGGGATGGAGAGACACACACAAAAGCTTCAATATTTGGGATGGTTTCTAATTTATAATTAAGAATTAGGATGAGATTTGTGCGGAGACATTATTCCACGTCTCTTTTAATGAAAGATTTCTCGCGTTTCTCCAAAGCGACGAGTTGTTGAATGGACTTTAAGTTAATGTAACTTGTGTGGTCTGCGTGCTAACGAACTCTTGGCAGTTCCTAACTTTGAGGAAAAAGCTGCAATATTTCCTTGATAACGTAAATACTGAATTAAAGCAAGTTCTTAACATGTAGATTTAGGACTGCACACACACACCCCAGAGATTTTTGGGAAACTTCTCTGATTCTGCTTCATCAGAGTGAAACTGATTTTCAAGCGTGCCTAAAATTTAAGAGTGCTGTAAACATCCTGCCCTAAAACACCTCCAGAACCTAAAAAGATGGGTAGGCAGAGGAGGAAAGAGATGCTCCCTAAATCTTCAGCACAGATAGCAGGGAGCTGCTCACCTTCTTCTGCTTCTTCTTCAGAAGCTTCCTCTTGGCTCGAACCTCTTTCTGGATGTAGTCGTAGACATTAGGCAGAACCCAATCACTGCTGTCCTCGTTAGATTGCTGCAGCGCAGCCACCAGCTGCAGCCTCCGCTCCTCCGCGTATTTTTTCCGGCGTCGGTGCTTTTCTTTGAGGTCCTTGTTCTCAGCCTCTTCCCCTCCGACCACGTCTCGCTCCAGCATCTGCAGCCTGGAAAAGGCAAATGCTTCTCTTAGCTCAGTGGTGCAAAGAACCCTCTGTGTATGCGCAGAGGATGCACGTCCTTACCCGAACGTTTGGGAAGACACAGTACACAAAACAGTGATTTCTGACGAGATTTGCTGCCCTGAGCAATCATGGCAAATTCCACTTTTATTACCAGTTTCTGGCATAGATACTCCTGTGGGCCCAAGGCAAAGCACGTGTTATTCTGAGCACCTTTGTCAACAAGTACGTCCACAAATCTGTATCTACACTCAGGGAATTCTTTTTAAAAACCCTCTTTTGTGGAATTTATATTTCAATTCTTATTTCTTGTTTTGAAAGACGCTTGAGGCAAGCACAAAATGTGCCAAAATTACGCAAATATTTTTAAATGGTGGGTATGGGAGTGGTACAGCTGGAAGCCACAGTACAGTTTCCTTTTTGGGGCAGGGTTGATGACTTGGGTGACCTCAGCGTTGCTGCTTGAGCACTGGCACAGACCCATATTTGAAATCGAGTTCGTCTCACATCCACGCCGCACGGCCCTGTACGCTCTGACACGGAAATAAAGCCGTGCTCCAGAGCTGTTCTCTTTGTCTGCAGGGGGATCTGCAGCAGAGCAGAGAGCTCAGGTTGGCCAGCGCTGGCTCAAATTGAAGAACATCCCACTGCTGATAAAACCTCTGCTGATAATAACCTCTTAAATATCTTCAAACCCATCCAAAAGAGCTCGTTCTCCACCAGAGATGACCTGCTATTCTACTGTACTGCACTTGCCAAGTAGCCTTTGGTTTCGTTTGCTTAATACACGCTTGGATCCTTGCTCTGCTGAGTGAGTATCAGAGATCTCACAGCCCTCCTGATGTGTAAAGCCTTTAACAGGCGGCTTTGAAAATCCCCACGCCTGTGGAATCAAACCCTCCTGCCTCATCTGCAGAGAACTTTGATTTTAATGGAGACCTCTCCATTAATAAACGGAATTGCCCATAAATGACAGACCATGCTACTCTACATTTCTTCATAGCTCCTTTTTCAGCTGGGAGAGGCCCAACAGAGCGAGCATGTGCCACAGGAGCTCACAGTAAAGCTGAAAGACTGCTTAAAAACCACCAGACTGCTTAAAAAAACATCAGACTTTTCAGAATCAAACTCCATCATCCACAATATATCTTATGTTGAACATTTCCAATGCTAATATAATTCTACACAATGGAGTAAAAGAGAGAAATCAGCAGAATTTGCTTAAAGTGTGTATTTCTGAAACAGCCCAGGCAGCCCTCACATCCCAGCCCCGTGCTCCAGGCCCTGGGTCTAATACTGCCCCTCAAATGTTATTATTGAGAAATATTGATGTCAGTTCCAGCTGACACCTTGCAAACAGTGTGAGATGCGTCAGTTAGAGGCAAAAGTGACCTCAGTGACAAGGGAGAGTCGTGGAGGACGCACTGTCCTCCATCCACACACAGTGAGCAGCATGAAAGCATGCTGCCTCGCTTGTACTGATATGAGAAGGCTCTAAGTGCCCTTCAAGAACCTTTTTTTAAGAGGAAAAGGCGGCCACCTCCATAACCTGTTTGGGCACTTAAGCTCTGTCAGCGACTGCCAGACTTAACTTTGTAAACTCCTCATAAATTGTACCTGCAAAAAGCCAGAGAAGGAAGAGAATTCCCTGCCTACAGATCTAGGCAGGATTTGTTTTCAGGGAAGCATGCTTTTTTGCATCCACATCTGCTGACACAGACCTCTCCGGGTTTTTCTCTCATAATTCTGGCACTTGGCATCACCAAATGCCGTAGCTAAGAGCTATTTATCTGCCCAAATAGGACAAAGTTAATTTGGGGGTAAAGAATACGCATCTGCCTAGTTTTGTGCTGCGCTGAACTCACAGCTGAAGCTTGACAGTTGTAATATCATAGAAGAACAGGGCTGCTTCGTGCCTGTGTGTGTCGTAAGCAATGCACACGAGGCAGTTAGCAGGAGCAGCGTAGTCACTGACCTGGCGAGCACCTGCTGCTGGTCTGCAGGGATGGAAATCCCTTCAGCCCCCTCTGCTCCAACACTCTCCCTGCTCACACCGCCAGCGTCTTGGACAGTCCGAGGCGCTGCTGGGTCCTGAGGACAAGAGAAAACCAAAGGCCACAGCTCTGAAAAGATGCAACGCGAGTACAGGAATAGATGAAACACAACGCTATCCGCTCGGGTTTATTCAGCCCAGGGGGGTAAAGTAGCCTGAAGGGTACCTGGGCTGACATTGGTTCTTCATCTGCTGCAGTAATAGTGTCTTCAGGCAAAGGTGTCTTCTCACGAGTATTTTCAGTCCTCATGGCAGCTGAGGAGTTAAAGAGGAAACACTCACAATGTCAGTAATGAGCTCTGCGAAACCAGAGCATGAATCTGTGAACACATCACACAAAGTCTTCACCAAAAGCTAAGAACGATGCGTCTGGAAGGAAAAGGTCTGTTATTTACGCTGGTCAGTAAAAGCCATCAAAGACCCAGAGGATGTATCAGGTAAGGAATGCAGATTTCACAGGGTTGGGAGAGCCTGGGGCCTTGTGTTCACACACAAATAATCTATTTCAGGGGCCAAAGGGGTGCACATTTGTAATCAGAGGGGGAGAAAAAAGAACCTCTCACCTTAGAAAGTGATAGCATCAAAAATGAAGAATATAGGTTCAAGAATTACTATTGGGCAATAAGTGCTGTACAAGCACGTGGCAAAACATGCTCTGAGGCGCTGCAGCAGTATAAATGAAAAGCAGTAATGAAGAGGCCAGCTGGCAATAATTTATAGGTGTGTGAGAGGAATATCCACCCTCCAGCAAAGCGATGGTGTTGATAATCCACCGGGAGACCGAGGGCTGCATCACATTTGCATGCGATGGAAGAGACTGCGGCAGCCACCCTCGTCTCGGGCGTGTGAGTTGTGCAAAGCCAATCGGATCAAGGCAGAGCAGCGCCTGCTGAGACCAGTCATCTCTGCAGCTCAAACCTCTGCTCGAGAGAAACGCTGCGCTAAGTCAGAAGAAACTCACAGCTACGTGGGCAAAAAAATTGTATTTTGTTGCCTCAAATTTTACAGTGTAGGGCCAGGCTGGTCCTGACAGGGAAAAGAAGTCAGGGAAATAGGGAAGAGGACAAAGCTGGGACAGAGAGCCTCGTGAGTGGGAGAGACAGAGTTACCGCTGAGATGATCTTTACCAGTGGAACAACTTGGCAATAGTGAAGGAAAAGTCCGTTACCAGAATGGAGAACTCTTCCTCCAACAGGTAAGGGACAGGTTGAGGTGAAATCCAGTGAGCATTTTACGTATAAAAAACACATTTTTCAGTCAAAGATAAAACACCTCTGGAGCCACTAAGGCCTCTCCTACCTGACAAATTATTCACGCTCATCTGTTCAGCTGGAATGGCCTTCAGCTTCTCAGTCTCCTGATACTCCCTCAGCAGAGCATCCTTGGGGACCTTGTTGATACAGGGCTTGTTCTTGATGTTTTTCGCACGATTAGCATAGCGCAAAGTATTGAGGCTTTCTTCATAGTTGTTATCAGCTGGAGATAAGCACGCTACCATCAGCGTCTTGGTATTCCCTCCGAGGGAGTCTTGCAGCAGCCTGGTCAGCTTTGAGTCTCGGTAGGGGATGTGTTCACACCTGCCATCGACCAGGGCCGAGATGACGTTGCCCAGAACTAAGAGGGAGAGGTTGATTTTGATGGCCTCTTTGAGCCGTTCCGCTGTGCGTCCGGTTTTTGACGGTCTCTCACTTCCTGCCAGATCCACTAAATTGAGTTTTGCGGCCCTAAGGTGGTCTTGCCCTCTCTTACCTGCAAGAAAATAATTCCAGGTTAGGCTCTTCTTAAGAGGAAGCATCTTAAGGGTCAAGAAACAGGACTCTCTTGGCAGTATGTTCCAGTTCAAGCCCTGTTCTTTGTCTGCATTTGAGCCCTGACTCCCTTAAGTAAATAAATACCTACTTAATCTTAGAACTACATGTTTTAGTGCTTTCCTGAACGAGATCCTGCACAGTAAGAATTCATACCCGTTCTTACTCTCCTAGCGAGCTCTGAACACACATACCCCCCCTCCACATATTTCCACAGTGTTCAGAATTTCACTCAAAGCCCTCCGCAAGTAACGAGGTCAGACCATGAGTTCATACAACTTTTTTCCTCCTCAGATTGTTTCATGAAGTTAAACAATGTCTGATAGTTGGAGAGAAAGAAGGGAGGAAGCATGAAATGAGGAGGCAACGGGCAGCAACTGGAGCAGGGCTAGTTGGAGAGCACAGGGAAAAGAGCAGGCTCCCTGAATGCCTACGTGACGTGGAGAGACAGGCAGCAAAGTCACCTCTACAGAGTATCGTGGAAAGGCTGGAGTAGACACTATGCTGGGAAAGAGTTTTTCCATGAACTCCCCAACTACAGCTTTTCTCAAGACTGGAATCATAGAATGATAGAATGGCTTGAGTTGGAAGGGACCTTAAAAATCATCCCGTTCCAACCCCCTGCCACGGGCAGGGACACCTTCCACTAGACCAGGTTGCTGAAAGCCCCATCCAACCTGGCCTTGAACACTGCCCAGGGAGGGGGCAGCCACAGCTGCTCTGGGCAACCTGGGCCAGGGTCTCACCACCCTCACAGCAAAGAATTTCTTCCTAATATCTCATCTCAATCTCCCCTCTTTCAGTTTAAAACCGTTCCCCCTCGTCCTGTCACTTCATGCCCTTGTAAAAGTCCCTCTCCCAGTTTCCTGTGGCCCCTTCAGGTACTGGAAGGTGCTAGAAGGTCTCCCCAAAGCCTTCTCTTCTCCAGGCTGAACAGCCCCAACTCTCTCAGCCTGTCTTCATAGGAGAGGTCCTCCAGCCCTCTGAGCATCTTTGTGGCCTCCTCTGGACTTGCTCCAACAGCTCCATAATCCAACCTACCCTTATCAATGGACATATTCAAGAAGTTTCTTGCAAGAAAAAGCACATCCTACTGGATACCATCAAGGACCACCATCTGGCTTTCTGTCCCAAGACAGCTCAAATGTTCAAGAAGCCCAGCAGATCTCCCCTCTCGCCCAGCTAGCTGTAACACTGCGCCGTGACTCGGCACACAGGCACGCTCGGCGGCATCTGTTCCTCCTCAACTCATGACAGAAACAGAGAAACAGGAAAACTGCAAGAAATTGGGACTGCACTCAGCCCGAACCACCCGGATGAGGAGCTGGATCTCAGTGAGTGAGGAGTCAGAGCCAGTGAGCTGGTGCCATTCCCACTGTAATGCTTGAAGGCAAGACAAGATGGGAGCTGAAGTTAACAGCTAGCTCCCCAGCTCCCTGGACGCACACCTCACCCATACATTATCTGCTTCCAGACCTGCGTTTTGAGGCCGGATTAACGTGATGACACAAATTGCCTGAGAAGGAGGGAGAGTGCATCTGGTCGCTTTAGGAACCCCTCGGTTTTGCTGGCTACTTAACTTTCCCAGCCTCATGCAGAGCAAAGAGTTGGACACACATTCCCAAATCACAGACTACTGTCCTAAGCGCTGGACCACACTCTTGCAGCCCTAAGGTGGTCCTGCCCTCTCTCATCTGCAAGAAAATAATTCCAGGTTAGGCTCTTCTTAAGAGGATGTCCACATCCCAATCCTTCCTTAAGATTGCAACCCAAATTCAAGGGAAGAGCTCCTTTAGCACTCCGAGCACAGAAAGCATCGAGGTTTTAACCAAGTCCACCCTTTTCCAGACAGATTTCCACAAAACCTAGCTTTGAATTTAGTCAGAGTTAAGATGTACGGCTGTAGACAAGACCTAGACACGAGCAATGAATAACCTGATGCAGGGGGGAAAGTTAAAAGTTCACAGGTAAACACCAAAAAAAATCTAAAATCTATTGCCCCAGGATATTTCCCCAGTTACAGCAACAGGTTGTTAACTGTGGAACTCAATGTTTGCCACCAAGCAAACTTGTTTCACTCCAGATCTTTCTGGCTGTCAAGACATGGGAGAATTGGGGAAAAAAAACAGGTGGAGCTTAAATAGAGCACCCTCTCACTATCTTTTCTGAGCGCTGGGGTGAGTGGACAGTCACAAAAGTAGGTTTTTCTAAGCTTTTCCCTCCTTTCCCCAATTTATATAAACACTGACAAGCAATTACAAAGTTGTTTTGGTTCCTGCCAGTCCCTTTATCCACCAGAGGCTGGTTGTTTCCATCTTGGAGCTCAGCAGTTTAGTTTCTATGGTGTAACAAGGTCCCAAGACTCTTGCTAAAATGCCTGCAGCAGCCTGAAGGTCTTGCCTGTCTAATTCTCGTACGGGCCATCGGCCGGCGCTGGTGGCATAAGCACTGGCCAAATTTACGACGTCTTTCTCATTAACAAATCAACCCCTAAGCACATTTAGAGGAATAAAACATCTGCTACTCTAAATATGGCAAAAATACTGATGGTAACTTGTGCATTTCAAACATCTGCAGCCAGAGGGCCTGGTGTTTGCCATAATTCCTGAATCTGTTACTTTTAAAAAAAAAAAAAAAGGGTAATTTTAGTCCACATAATTGCAGAGAGATCCTTCAAAATATTAACTCCCTGTAAATTATAATTTACTACAGGTTCAACTGGAAAATAAGTTTGCACCTCTTCATGAAGCCTAAAGATGACAACAGAAATACCAACTTCATTAACTATTTCAACTAACGATTACCCTAGTAGAACCACCCATTTCATGGGGATTGTGCCAGAACCCTCAACTTTCTCCTCAAATATTCCAGCTTTCATTTAACTGCCAAAACCACAAGTTTCCCCACCTGCCACCCTGTTCTGTGTAACAAGTTTTCAAAGCTTTACATCAGAGAAATTGTTTCAGGCTAGATTAAGAGTCCTGCACCCACCTGGAACACAAGAGAGGAGAGGAAATACTTCTTCTTCCTTGTTAGGATTAAAGTTGGGATTTGACGGACCTACATAATTTAAGGATTAGCATCCGTCGGCTGTGCTGATTGAGACATTCCCAAAATCCCCCCCCCCAATTTTGGAGAGAGGAAAATAGGGTACTGTCACCAACAGCTGGAACCCCAATTTAGGAAGACATTGTGTAACTTTCCCCATGACTGAACCAGCCAAAGAAAACGAAGCCAAGCTGTTCACAGCCTCAACTGAGGTCAAGGACTAGACAGAATATAGGAGACTAATTCCTTTCTTAGTCCCAGAAAAAACTTTTCAAGATCCGTGTTCAGGTGCAGTGAGGCAGCTTTATCAGCCAAAGAAATGCCAATGGAAATGAGATACTCGAGAAAGGAAAATTAGTCACTAAAACATTATTAAGGGATTCTTTTATTTGATCTTTAAAAGATGTGCCCTGTGAATAAGCTCAATGAAGGAATCCTTGAGTGAAATGATCTGACTTGCATTGTAAAGGAGGTCAGACAACACAGATAACGCTATCAGTTTCTCCAGGCTGTGTGCACAACACATGAACTCCAAGCCATTGTGTGGGCTGGGTGAGATTTAGCCCCCTTTGCTGGAAATAAAGGTTTGAGAAGATAAAGAAATTGAAGGAGAATTCAATATGTTCCCAGTTTGAGTGTAAGGCATTTCTCTCCCAAGGGGGAATCAAGTTAAAAAAAGACTTTGAATATTCAGCCATTTCACACTGTGAAGAATGTCCATGTCAGGGCACAATTCTGATTTCTACCCGACCTAAAATCATTTAAGGTCTACGTTTTGCTGTGGGGTGACTGGTCAGACCACACAGGTTGTGCGCTCTGCTAAGCCCAAGCCTAACGCAGGACATCCAGCTACCTACCAATTTCCACATAGACAGTCAAAATGGAGTGGGAGCGGGAAGAATCCTTATTCATGAGGGTGGAACCCACGGCTCGGTTCCTCCAGCCTTTCTCCATGATCTGCTCGCACTCGAGCACGCTGCGCACGGTGTGCAGAGAGAGCCCCTTCACGTTCGCCGCTTTTTCTGGGTGCTGCTTCAGCTGCAAACAGGGACAAGGCAAGACAGGTTAGAACAAGATACACCAAGGCTGCGGGAAGGTGTGCTGGAAACTGTCTGGAAGCTTGAGGGCTACGTGAGTTTTGCACTTGGGGAAATTAAACTGCAGTACGGCAAAAACGTAGCTGGCTGCCACCAAAAAGCCTGAGGATTTCTGAAGGAGGAATAAAAGCACACAAAAAGAGGGAACCACCTTCATGGCTCTGCAGAATGAAAGTTAAAAAGTTTGCTGATTGATTCAGACATGTCCCAGGCCACAAGAGACCTGCGCTGAGCTGCCTTCTACCTCCCCTATGATTAAGCTGCATATTTTAAAAGAAGAACTGAAATGTTGTTCACCTATTATGGCAAAGGCTCTAATATCTCTTCAGTCATAGGCAGCTTTTTAAAAATCAAAGCACAGAGTCAACAGTGACAGATATTGTTACCGGTGCTTTGCTGAACCCCTCCGCTCTCAGGGGGCGTCCTGATCTCCCTGACAAAAGTCCCAAAGTCACACCCATCACACAGGAGGACTAGAATAATTTTTCTCCAGATTAGCTCATTTTTAAGATGCTCTAAAATCCTATTCAGGCACCCAGGTAGAGTCAGAGTGTTAAACACCTAATAGCATCTTTTCAGCAATGATCAATCACGCAGAAGAAAAATGTCATACAGCATGCTAATAAATGATTGAAATGTTCAAAATCTGGAATGATCCATCAAACCTACATAAAAAACACAAAACAATCGGGAGATCCCTGCACTCCTACACCAGCCCCCTCCACACTGGGAATTTTAAACGAGCTGAATTAATTTTTGACAGCAACGTTACGCCCCGCACCTGCTGAGTTCATAAAACTCTCTCCTGTCAGCTGGGATATCAAGATACGGTTGTCATGACTCGGTGTCACGGAGTGACAGGCACCACGTTTGGCAGTGTGACTTCCAAAGACGACCCTTAGACACTTTAGTGATGCACCCGCCACAAGAAGCAATGCAAAATAGAGTGTTTGCTGTCAAAAAACCTGCACAGAACAGAGCTGGACTGGCTGAAAACTAAACTAGGCAGGATTTTAGCCTTGTTCTAAAGCTGTGAGTGCCCAGGATGAATCTGGTTACAGAATCACAGCCTGACTGTTCATTCACTGTGACTTTTGCCTGTGCTACAGCAGAACCCCGTGGCTGGCCTGGCTGTATTTGAGGGTGCTGCAGAGTTCCTAAGGAACACCCAACCGAGGACGTGGCTGTCGTTTAACTCCACAACAGGCTGACAGGGGCATTTTCCTCGCAGAGCTCTGTCAAACCTGCTCTTCACAGGGTTTCATGCCCCGGGAGGTGATTGTGAGCTTCAGAGTCACCAAAGTTGCTGACGTTGAAAGGCAAAGGAACAAACAGAAACGGGATTTTGGAGGGGAACTGGGGGACACAGCAGAAAGCAGGGGGTCAGCCTGGGCTTTTGGGCTCTGCAGGACACGCCTCCCTTAATTACTCAGGGAAGGCAGCAACAGGCAGGGGCTGTCACCGCTGTGATAGTGTTACCCTGGCAACTGTTCTGCCCAACTCCTGCCCTCCCAGTGCCAACTGCGGTCGTCACAGAAACCGCTGTCACCGCTGATGTGCAACAAAAGATGGGAAACTGCAGCAAGCGCCTTCCGAAACACCGAGTCCCCTTCTCCCACCCTCCCTCTCCACACGCACAGGTGAAGCACACTTGGAATGAGCAATGGAGAGGGTTTTGCCTCCCTTAAAGCCAGAAGCATGTTAAAAAAGAAAATCTGCCCCGTAAGGCAGGTTGGGTCTGTCACCATCTCAGCGCGTCTGTGCGGCAGATGGTGCTAGTGCCTCGGTTTTCTTCACCAGGGAAGCAAATTAGGACAGGAGATTTGCAGCTCCCTCCAGGAATATGTGCAAAAAGATCTGCAAAGCCACCAAGAGGTAAATTTTATAAAAATCAGCCCCCTGCTTAGGATTTCAGGAGAGTTTACCCTCCTGCGTGCCTGGGAACCGCCCGCCTTCCCCACACATTCCCATGGGGAGTAATATCTGCTCTGTCCCCTCAAAAAAGGATCAGCCTTTTTTGTTTTAGACAGATCATGAGATCATCCGCAGCTACCCTGGATCAGATTAAACATTTATAAGGCACAGAATCCTCCTGCTTTAGAGACAGCCGTGAGATGAAGAGGATTAGGAAGAAATTGCCCCCCACCAGCACTTTATTCCATCCTAGTTCAGTTATGATTTTAGCAGCTACCAGCTGCTATCAAGCAGGACACATGGGACTGGATCCTGTTCCTTCTGCCACTAAACTTTCACTAAAGTCCCTTAAAATCTCCTCTTGGCTTCCATATTCATCACTACATCTTCCTGTTCTGGCATTCAGCTTCTGACAGAGTGTGTTATTGCACTTCTGTGAGGCATTCACTGAGCAAGGCACTTCCTAATTAATACACATTGGCTCTGCCTCACCTCCAACTTCTGCTTGGTATCAGCTCCCAGAAGGTCTCGTATGTCTTCATTGTAAATCTCCAGGTAGGAAACTCTCACCAAGAACTTGTCATTTTCAGCACGCTGCACAAAACAGGAACGATTTTCAGGTAAGGTTCTCCAAATGAAAGCAAGCAGGCAGCCCACGTAGACCCTCACTGCCAGCTGGGTGCCTGCCTCCCTTCAGCACTTCATCAAATCTCTCCTGGCATTTCATTCCCGGGTGTATCCACCCAACAGACTCACTATGGGGACTTTCGGTCCTTAAACATCTCAAGTGCAAGGCCATGAAGTCAGCAGAGATGAGGGTGCAGTTCATCTGACTATATACGGGCCTCAGCTTTAGGGTGAGAGGCAGCATACCCAAAAGCCTGTCCCCATTCTTGCACCCAAGCGCGATCGGCACTCACTCCTTGGGGTATGACACAAAAATCATCTCTCTCAGTATCACACCACCTTACACAACCAGATCTCTTTCACATCCTTACACACCCACCTGTACACTCTCAAAAATGTGTTCAAATGCCCTGGGTATTATGCCTTTCTGTGTAGAAGGCTCCTCGATCCCCTGCATGGTGAACGACTTCCCGCTGCCAGTCTGGCCGTAGGCAAATATGGTGCCGTTGTAGCCTTCGGTGACACCCTGGAAATGGAGGAAACCCAAATAAAATAGCCATTATCTTCATGCTTTGCTTCACTGGAAATACATTGTCCAGATTCTATCCCATCTCGTAAAAGGTATTTTAAAGGAAGAGCTGGAAGTAAACATCAAACAACCGCTTGATCTTCACATGCCTTCAGAGTATAACAAATTAAAAACGCATTCTGCTAGCATAGAAATCGATGGTTTTCTCTCAAAATGGAAAACCTGAAGAAACACAGGTGTTGAAAAGCAGAAGGGCAGTCGACAATGCTTAGAAGACCAGAATGTTTTTGCCATAGGGCAGAAAATGTTACAAAACCCAGAGAGACAACTAGAAGGCTAGTTGGTTGTAGGGTGGCCAAAGGGACGGTCTCTCGCTTAGAATAATTCTCTCTTGAAAGCTGGCTGGAAGAAGGCCTGGCTTTCATGTTGTTCATTTGTTCCTATTTCAGAGAAGCACAGTAGGAACAGAAGACATTTGGATTTCTTAAGGTTTCAATAAAAAGAAATATAAAGAACCTATTAACCTAATAATCTACTGCTTCAGGCCCTGGTTGTTCTCCTGATCGGGAATTTCCATTTTAAAAATATCACTAGCCTTTTTATCCATTTCTTCTAACATTGGGTTTTGGGGGGGCTTGGGGGTTTTTTTTGCTTACCTGGTTCTTTTCTCACCCTAGCTGTTTACCGTGCTGATGTATTAGCAAGGCAACAAACATACCCCCTCTCATTTTGCTAGTCCGAAACAGGCTGAGGTTCCCTGTCTTCTCTAAGGTTTCTTGCTTGACAGTAAAAACGTCCCTAAAAATCATCAGGAGTCTTCTTTGTCCCCCTTCTCCTCACATCACTTTCCACTGGTGTTTCTGTCCAGCTACCATCTCTAGGGCCTGCTCAGGGGGGTTCATCTCTCATATAAACATCTGCTTGAAACAATTAAATGTAATTCTATCCTCAGTGCCCCACTGGCTGCTGAAAAGCTTTTTTCTTCCCAATTTCCCAGCCTAACGCCGGGATGCTGTTTTGCCTTCCTCTGCACCTCTGGGTTGCAGCTAAGCCTCATGAAGGAGTGGGCAGGGCTGTTTCTGTCCATAAATCAGTTCCGCTTAGGGATCACCTACCCATGTCAAACTCCTCAGCTTGGCTGTGTCCAGCTTGCTTTGGGCACCACTCACCTCCACGAGCGGGTAGGTGATCTCATTGTAGATCTGCTCTGTGTTGTGCTCCTGGTTGTACGCCCCGTCGAAGGTGAACTGCTTTGGGGGCTCGCTGGCGGCGGCGGGGTTTTGGAGGAAGCACTGGCCCCGCGCGCTCTCCACGCTGACGACCGCCTTGCAGCCAAGAGCCTTCTCACGCTTGTTCATGGGCCGGCAGCGCACGATCACCTTCACAGCCTCTGAGGCCATTTTTCAAGGCCCCGCTCAACCCCGCACGCGCTCACTTGGCAGGACAAGGAGGCACTGGGGCCTGGGTGGGCCTGTGGGAAGGCTGGGGCAAGCCTGACCCCGGGGCCTGCACCCCTTGGTGGGGTGGAGCACTCACTGCTTGCTGGGGGCACTGAGGGGAAGGACCCCCCCCCAACCTGACATGAGGGAAGAGTCAGAGGGGCTGCAAATGGCTGGGGGAGAAGGGGAGACTAAGGAGGAGAAAAGCTTGTGAGGGATGAAGGGAAATGGGAAGACTTGGAGCAAGTCTGAGGGGGAACTAGGGCAGGCCGGGGGGAGGAGACCTGAGGGCGGGAAAGCCTGAGGTGACTCTGGGGAGCAGGGACAAGCCCGTGGGGTGCTGGGCGAGGGAAAACCTGAGGGAAACCTGTAGGTGTCGGGCAAGCCTGAGGGAGCGGAGGGAAACCCGAGGCGAGCCGGGGTGTGCGGAGGGAGCGGGGGGCTGAGGGCAGCCCAGGCCGGCGCCTGAGGGGAGGGAGCGGCGGGAGCGGCCGCCGCCGCCGCCCCGCGGCGCCCCCACGCGGTTGCCACAGCGATGGGATAGCGTTGGGCGAGGCCCCGCCCCCAGCCACGTGACAGCGGGGCGGCGCGCGCTCGGCCGTGCAAGCGGGGGGTGCGCGAGCACGAGCGCGTGAGAGCGCGAGCGCCGCCGTGCGTGAGGGTGCAAGAGCGGGAGGGCTTGAGGGTGCAAGCGCGTGGGAGCGTGAGCGCACGAGTGCGTGCGAGGGTGAATGTGCAAGCGCAAAGCGTGGTGTGGTTGTGCAAGTGTGGGGGTGCACGAGGGCACGCGGGTGTGCGGGGCTGTGGGTGTGCAACGGTGCGGGCGTGCAGCCCTGCCGGTGTGTGAGTGCGGCACCCGAGTGTGCAAGAGAGCGCGAGCGCATGGGCGTGCAAGAGCGCGAGTGTCGCTGTCCGTGAGGGTGCAAGAGAACGAGCGCTTGAGGGTGCCAGCACGTGGAAGCACGAGTGCGTGAGTGTGAGAGCGCGAGCACAAACACGTGATGTGGTTGTGCAAGCGCAGGGGTGCACGAGGGCATGCGGGCACGGGCGTGTGGGCGTGCAACGGTATGGGCGCGCAGCCCTGCCAGTGCATGAGCGTGACACCTGGGCGTGTAAGAGAGCACGAGAGCCGTTTATTGCCGCGGGCACGCCGGGCGCGCCGTACAGCCCGCGGAGGGGAAGGGATAAGGCAGCCAGCAGCGGTTTAAAGCTCAGTGGGGTTTTGGGGAGCAGACATGCCCGGGGGCGGGGGGGTGGGGGGCGGCCGGGCCTAACCCTGCTCGTGCTGCACCCCGACGGGGGCGGCGGGGGCCCAGGCGGCCTCTCCCCAGGCGCTGGCCCCGTCGCTGGGGTCCCGCTCCTCGTAGCCGGGGTTGCGGCGGCCGGGGGCCAAGCGGCAGAAGCAGCCCCCCGGCACCCCGGAGTAGTGAGCCAGGAGGGCGGCCACGCTGGCGAACTCGGCGTTGGAGTGCTGGCGGCGCGGGGAGAGAGGGGAGAGGGGAGATCCCCTTGCCGGGGTGCCTGAGGTGCACCCATGCACCCCTGAATCGAATGCACCCATGCACCAAAGGCACCCATGCACAGCAGCACCCGTGCACTTGTGCACCGAAGAATCCGGTGCACCCCCACAGCAATGCACAGGTGCACACGCGAATCGAGTACGCTCGTGCACCTATTGCACCCATGCACGTGCTGATGCACCCGTGTACCTGTGCACCCACACGTGGCTGCACCCTCTGCACTGACACACCACAAATCGAATGCACCCACGGACCCACAACTCAAATGCCCCGTGACCAGCGCGCCCGTGAATCACGCACGCTCACACTGAATCACCAGCGCACAGATGCACTCGTGCACCCACAAATCACACGTAATTGCACGCCAAAGCACAGATACACCCCGTCGGTACCTGCGTGCCGTGCACCACGCACAGATGCACCCGTGCACCCTCGAATCAAACGTGCCCACGCACCGACACCCCTGTGCACCCACGCGCAGACGCACCTGAGCGCCGACGCAACCGTGAAGCAAATACCTCTGTGCACCCGTGCAAATGCACTTACACACCCGCGTACTCGTGCGCTGGTACACCCACACACCGGTGCAGCCATGAAGCCAATGCACCAGTGCACCGCTGCATCAAACGGATGTACACACCAGTGCATCCACGCACAGATGCACCAAATGTACTTACACAGTGTGCCAAATGCATGCACACACTAGTGCATCCATGCACTGGTGCCCCAGTGCACCAGTGCATCCATGCACAGACGCACCGAACACACTTGCACACCAGTGCATCCACACCCAGATGCATCAAATACACTTACTCAGGTGCAACCGCACCACTGCAACCACAAAGCAAACCCACCTGTGTGCTCACGCATCGAACGCGCTTGCACCCGACGCACCCGCGCGCCGCTGTCCCCGCGCCGCACCCTCACCTCCACGCAGAACCTGCCCTGGTGGGTCCTGAAGAGGCAATAGGGGACAACACCGCAGGGCGCCCGCACCCACAGGCACCAGCGCTTGGCCACGCCGGGCTCGGGGCGCAGGAGGAAGGCGCCGGGGACGTCCCGCCGCAGCAGCGCGATGCCGCAGTCCCTGGGGAGGGGACGAGGCGGTGGGTGGGCGCAGGGGAGGGTGGTAGAGAGGGGGGGGACAGCGAGGAGCGGGGCGCTCCCACGTGCTCACCTGGCGATGCCGGCGAAGGCCCACACACTCTCGGCGAGGACGCTCTCGTTTTCGGGGAGGAAGGCCAAGCTCCTCACCCCTTTGCTCTCCAAGCCCGCCCCCGCTGCGGGAGCCCGTTAATCCCCTCTTTAACCCCACAAAATCAGGGCTATGTGTCCCCCCCGTGCCTCAGTTTCCCCTACAGCCACTCACCGGTGTCACGGGGCGGCTGGTGGAGCTGGCTCTCGGCCCCGCAGTCCCGGTAAGCCCCGGAGCGCAGGACTTTGCTGCGGATGGCTTTTTTGCGCACCAGAACCGGGGAGCAGTAGGGGTTCCCCGGGCGCCAGGCGCCGGCTCTGCCCTCCGCCTCTGGCCGCCGCTCCTGGAGGGTGGAGAAAAGCTGTGAGAGGGGGTTTTGGGGACGCTCGTGGCACGAAATGTCGTGCAAAACACCATGCAAGAACTGCTGTGCAAAGAAATACTACGCAAAAAAAGGCGTGCAAAACACCGTGCAGAAAAAGGCTGTGCAAAAAAAAAAGTTGTGCAAAACACCATGCAAAAAATACTGTACAAAAAAAAATCATGCAAAAAATGCTGTGGAAAAAAAAAATGCCATGCAAATCACCCTGCAAAAAACTGCTGTGCAAAGCAAAGCTGTGCAAAAAGTGCCCTACAAAATACCACGCAAAATTGCTGTGCAAAAAAGTGCTGTGCAAATACACCCGATGCAAAATGCCGTGCAAGCCCACCCAGTTCCAACCCCCTGCCACGGGCAAGGACACCTTCCACCAGACCAGGCTGCTCCCAGTCCCATCCAACCTGGCCTTGAACACTGTCAGGGAGGGGGCAGCCGCAGCTGCTCTGGGCAACCTGGGCCAGGGTCTCACCACCCTCACGGCAAAGAATTTCTTCCTCAGATCTCATCTCAATCTCCCCTCTTTCAGTTTAAAACCGTTCCCCCTCGTCCTGTCACTCCATGCCCTTGTAAAAAGCCCCTCTCCAGCTTTCCTGTAGCCCCTTCAGGCACTGGAAGGTGCTAGAAGGTCTCCCCAGAGCCTTCTCTTCTCCAGGCTGAACAGCCCCAGCTCTCTCAGCCTGTCTCCACAGCAGAGGGGCTCCAGCCCTCTGAGCATCTTCGTGGCTTCCTCTGGACTCGCTCCAACAGCTCCGTGTCCTTCTTGTGTTGGTGCCCCCAGAGCTGGACACAGCACTGCAGGGGGGGTCTCCCGAGAGCGGAGCAGAAGGGCAG
The DNA here is from genome assembly GCF_013368605.1 of Nyctibius grandis. Classification (NCBI taxonomy): domain Eukaryota; kingdom Metazoa; phylum Chordata; class Aves; order Nyctibiiformes; family Nyctibiidae; genus Nyctibius; species Nyctibius grandis. The sequence continues at coordinate 1,642,895 of NC_090674.1, forward strand.
AAGCCCCTCCCTCGCCCTGCTAGCCATGCTGCTGGGGATGCAGCCCAGGACACCGTTGGCAATAACGTGCCATGCAAAACACCGTGCAAAAATGCCACGTGTGAAAACACCGTGCAAGAAAACATCGTGCAAAGACCCCTGGAGAGAAGCACCCAACACCCCGGCAGGGTGCACCTACCCCTGCGCCCAGGGAGCCGAGGGCAGTGGGCACGGGCAGGCGGCGGAAGGAGACGAGGGCGTTGACGTTGCGCGACACCTCGTCGGGGTTGAGCGGCTCCCGCAGCACCCCGCAGCCCCCCGGGGGGTCCCCCTCGCCCGCCTGCTCCTCGGGGTGAGCCAGGAGGTAGCAGAGCTGGAAGGAGCGGCAGAGCAAGAGGTGCAGGGTCTGGACCTAGGGGAGACGAAAGAAGCTGCGTGAAAATGTTAAAAATAATAATAATGGTTTTTTTTAAAGGGGGAAATTGAGCCACACACCTCGCCCGGGGGCCCCACGAAGAGGTGGCAGAAGAGGGTGCTGGCGGGGCTGCGGGGATTGCGGGCCACGAAGGCGAACTGGCCGTCGGCGGGACGCCACGTGCTGTACAGGATGCGGCGGAGAGCGTGCGCCATCAGCAGCGTCTGCGGGGACAAGGGGGGAGGGTCACAGGGACCGAGCACCCCTAGACCCCCCCGGGGTGCAAGCGGTGCCGGGGGCACCCCTATGTGCACGGCAGGTCCCAATGCTGTGTGAAAATGCAAAGCATGTTCCCAACGCTCAGAGTGGTGCAACCCCCACAAAGCACCTTTCCAACAGCACCCAGCACCCCCAGCACCCATGATCCCCCCCCAAGCACCCATGATCCCCCTCCAGCACCCATGATCCCCCCCCCAAGCACCCCTACCTCCCCATCGGCACCATAGACCTTCAGCCCCTGCAAGCTGAACCTCAGCACCACCGACCTCCTCCCGGGGCAGTCCTGGCCGGGAGAGATGCACCATTGGGGTGGGTCCAGGCAGTGTTGCCGGGGGGTCTCCCCCACTTATTCAGGGTCCCCCCCCACTATTCAGGGTCCCCCCATTTCCCGGTGAGGGGATGGGTGCCCGACCTTCAGCGCCCGCAGCTGCTCCTCCAGCCACCCCACTTGCTGCTGCAGGTCCAAGTCCTCCACCGTGAAGGAGCCCACGTACTGGGGGGGGGACAGACACAAAAACCCACCAGTGTCAGCAATGACCCCCCACAATGCTGCAATTGCCCCCCTGGGGCAACCGGACCACCCCAAGATGGTGGTTTGCGGAGTCACGGGGATGCACCCGCACCCAAACTTCATCTCATGCTCCCCCCTCCGTGGGTGAATCACCTCTGCCGGCTTGGCGATGCCCCGGGCTCGCTGCTGGGGGGGTGCAGGATCGGGCCCCCTCCCGTTGGCCACCTTCTTCTTCATGACAGCGGGGTTTGGGGGTGAAGGCTGGGTCAGGACAGGGTTAATTGGCTCTGGTTCCACATCCCAATTGAGCCACCCAGGGTGACAGGAGCCTGGATCTGGCCCCTGGTCACAGTCCCTGCGAGGAGGAAGGGGACAGACACAACCTGCCCCCACTGTCCCCCGTTTCCAGCTTGCTGAGATGCTGTGGTCCCCATACGGTTGTCCCCAAGTCCTGACCCCAGTGCAGATGTCCCCAAGTGCTGACCCCGAAACAAGTGTCCCTCCATACCGACCCTAATAAAAACGTCCCCAAGTCCTGACCCCAAACCCAACGCAAGGGTCCCCACGTCCCCACCCTGAGCATCATGCAAGGGTCCCCACATCCCAACTCCAGCACAAGGGTCCCCCTGTGACCCCAAGTGCCATGCAAGGGTCCCCACAGCCTGACCCCAACCCCAGTGAGAAGGTCCTCATGTCCCGACCCTGATGCAAGGATCCCCAAGTCCTGCCGCTGAGCACCGTGCGAGGGTCCTGTGTCCCTACCCTGAGCAGGATACATGTAGTCCCCACGTCCTGACCCCAAAAGCAACGTGAGGGTCCCCAAATCCCACCCCCTAACGTGATGCATGCGTTCCCGAAATCCTGGCCCCGAATGAAACCCAAGTGTCCCCACGTCCTGACCCCCAGCAAGCTGCAAGTGGTCCCCGTGCCCTGAGCGTACAGTCCGGACCCCGAGCGAGGTGCATGCAGTCCCCCACCCCAAACCCCAGTGAGATTTTGGGGTCCCCCCTATCCTGCCCCTCCCTCAGTGCTCCGTCTCACTCCCCATCAGCCACGCAGCCCCGAGACCTCCATGGCTGTCCTCCCGGCCCCCTGAGACACCAGTGGTGGGGGGCAGCACATTTGGGGGTGCTTTTTCAGCCAGGGCACCCACCGAGGGATGCACCCAGCCCCTCTCCAGCCACCCAAAGGGGTTTTGCCCTCTGCAGCCTTTGGCCGGGCTGAGACTGGCACAACTCATGTCACAAAGGGCACCCCGCAGCCACCTGGGTGCAAACACATGGGAAGGGGAAGGGTCTGGCTGCCCCAAGTGCATCCTAACAGGGTGTGGGGGGGGTCTCTCTGGTGACCCCAAGCCCCTTTGCAAGCTCAGGGGTGCCCCTCTCCTTTCCAGCACTATTTGGGGGGGTCTCCCCATCCTTCCCCCAGCCAATCCGCAGGCAGGCAGCCCCCAAGCCCCACCCCCTTTTTCCCACGCCCCCCAGCCCACCCTGGAGGTCCCCAAGGGAGGGATGTTGACCCCGAAACTGGGGGGGTGTGACACCCAGACACCAAGCATTCCCAGGGACCCCCATCCCGCCGGGCTCCCCTCCCCAGCTCACGCTCAGCTCGCTCGGATGGCTCCGGAGAAACGCAGGCGAAAAAAGCCCCTCGCTCCGGCTCTCTCTCGGCCTTCGCCGGTTGTTTTCCTTCCCCGGGTGGCTCCTCCGGCAGCTCCCGCCGTGGCGCAGGGATGCTCGACCCGTGGGCGTCAGGCCCTTGCCACCAGCCAGGCCTTGGTGAGCCGGAGCCCACGCCGGGCACGGGGCAAGCAGCAAACTCTCATTTCCTGCCCACGATGAATCACTGCAATTTACCTCCCCGGTTTTCTCCGTTTCTTGGAAGCGACGGCGAGCAGAAACGCTCGAGGCTTTTTGGAAAACGCGGCTGCAACTGATTCTTTTCCTTTTTTTTTTTCCCCCCCTCTCCTCCGGCGTGCCCAGCAGAGAAACGATTTCTCACCCTGACGCACACACACACTCGCTTGCCACCCCCTGCCCCGATGCTCAGAGCCTTTTCACCCCAATTTCTGAATCCCCCGGGGAGTTTTGCCCACTGCTATCTGCTTTTGCCGGAAAAATATAAAGAAGGATGGCCCCGACCTTGCTGCAAACCCAAAGCCTTGGCTTCCCGAAACCCTCCGGCCGGCCAAATCCATGGGGCTGAAGAGAAAGCTGCCCCAGCCCCAGGGATGCGCTTGGCTCCTGGAAAGGGAAAGCAACAGTTTGGGGACGAGATGGGGTCGGGGGTGCACCTGAAAATCCCCGTCTCGCACCCCAGAGCTCCTGAGGGCACGAGGAAAAGGGTCCGAAGAGCCGCGTTCAAACCTTGGGTGCCCGCCAGCGCTGGCTGCTTCGAGACGCCATGAGATGCCCCGGCAGAGCCTGCCGGAAGAGTCGATAGCGTAGAAACAGCGGGGGAAAAAAAGGGAAAAATAATAAAAAAAAAAAAGGACAGATGGGGCTGAAGAAACAACACAACGGAGCCCAGTCTGGCCAGGAAGCGGAGATGGGAGAAGAGCGAGCGGCGGAGCCGGCGTGAACCTTCCTGAACGCGCGGCGGAGCTGGCACTGGCTCCACCGGCAACGCTGCTGCGGGATGGAGATTGTCCCCTTCAATCCTGGTCGCTGCTCCGGGAAGGCAAAGATTGGTCCTTTGGATTAAATACAACCAGACCCACGGCTTTGTTTTTGGCTCGGGGTGCACAAATCACCTCATTAGCAATTAAAACCACAACCACAAAGAGTTTGGTGATGACCAATGGAGCTAACGGCTGTTCTTAGCACAACGCTCTTAATTCAAGGTGCCCCGCAGCAAAATTAAGCCGTGCTCACGTGCGAAAAATTGGCCTTACCCTGACCAATGTTCTAACAAATATCCGTGGGGTTGTTGGTGTGGGAACGTTCTTGGGAAGAGGTTCTTGAATTTGACTCACCTGCCTGGAGAGAAATGCCGACAGAGCCCACTGTTTCAGGACAAGTAGCCCTAGGAAAGAGCCATTAATTAATGTTTCTAATTGCTTTACAGCCCTCTTTGATCAGGGTTTTCACTCTCCCAATTGCGTATCAGCTGTGATTTTTCATTAACCTGCTGTTTGCACCCTTGTTACAGGGCTGGGAACAATTTAGGGCATTTCTGTAAGAATTTTTTAAACTCCCAGTTGTTACAGGTAGCACACTGGGACGACAAATGAAAAGAATAAATTCAATAAGGCTCTTTTCTCCTTTTTTTTTTTTTTTGCATTTTATTTCTAGAGGTACTTCCACTCCTCTCAGCACGGGACGTGCAAAGCTCTTTCCAAAAGCACATGAAACAAAGACTGTCAGGTCCCATCCAAGACACTGGCGTTGCCCTGTCCAAGGGAGATGTCACAGAGTGTGTTTTGAACGTAGGCACTGCTCTGGTGAGCAGGGCAACGAGGGGAAGATCTCAGCTGGGCTTTTTTGTCCCCACTGACTGGGGGCAGAGGGAGAAGAGGAGCAGCAAGAGGTTCAAATAGAGCTTTCTTCTTGCTCACCTTCGTCTCCAGAGAAAATGGGGAAGCACAAGGTCACAAGTGGGTCCAACTACAGAGCTTGGCAGCGGCTCAGGCTAAAATAGCCCCAGTCTTTCATGCTGGCAATGTACTTACAACAAAGATTTGCCTCTGCAGCAATCCACGGTGACTGTAACCCCCCTCCTCTCTCCATTTCCAGGAGGAGAAAGCTGTGGCGAGGAAAAGAAAGGACACGCAAAGCAGGCCTGGAATCTAATTTCATTTTATTTTAGCAAACTGCATGTTCTTCACTTATCAACATCTCTACATTAGCAATTGTATAGCTCTCCAACTTTTCTTTAAAAAAGGGTAAACAAGAGGTGACAAAACTCAGGCTCTTCATCTCTTAAAAACATTTGAAAGTTGGATTCAAGAAGACTTTTATATATTTTGGTTTTTAAGGTAACAGACGTGGCGTGGAAACACTAATTCAAATCACCCGCCTACCCGAGAACTACCCCTTGTGGAGCCCCTCTGGCGTCATGATGATCGGTGGAGGCTGCAGCCTCCCTTTTTCCTGACAATCTGACTCACCGTCAAACCAACCGCGCTGGTCTGAAGGAACCGAACGCGTCGTCTCCTCAGCCTCTCGCTCCAACGGCTGAGCAGAAAGAAGCACCTCCAGGACTCAGTGCAAGTGCTGTATATACACTGCTTCTTCACAGAAGCGTTAAGGACCTCGTCATGCAGGGGGGGGATCTAGGGAGGACTCTTCTGCCGTTGTACCTTCTCGTTAAGAATCACATTTCCCCCAATCATCCTGTTCCTGCTGTCTAAAGATATAAAGATCTTCTTTGAAGAATTTTTAAAAGCCAACCCTCCCCTCCCAAACCCAAGAGGAACACCGTAAAATGTACAGATTATATATGTCCTAGAAAAGTCCTAAAATTATTGCAGAAACTAAAGATGACTTCTTCCAGGGGAGGGGCAGGCACGAGGCACAGCATTGAGATCTAACAAACGCTCGGGTTGGTTTGATTTAGTTTTCAGCTTTTTTTTCCCCATCATTCAAGAAAAAAACAAACAAAAAAAATGAAAGAAGTGTTTAAGCATCAGAACTAAAATACAAATGCACGTTGACTTATAAAACAAGATTGTGGATTTGAACCATGGGATTCCCTGACAGTGGAAAAATTTTATTTTTTTGCCCGGAGAGATTTCCTCATGGTAGATTTGCCCTTGGCAGAGGGTTTGACTTCCTTCCTCCCACTGGCTGCTGGTTTCTTCGAAGAGCTGCCACCAGAAGGTTTCTTGATGGCTGGGGCTGCTGGTTTGGCTTTCTTAGCAGGGGTTTTAACCTTGGGAGGGGGCTTTGCTTTCCCCCGGTGAGCTGCAGGGGTTTTTCTTGGCTTGGGCTTGGACTCCCTTCGCTTCATCGGAGGGGCCCTGCTCTGTGATTTCGGAGGCGGTCTCTTCTGCATCCTGTCAGAAAGAGAAACAGCACAAGATCTCAGTGGAGACGCAAATGCTATCCAGAGCAGACCTGCTGTCATCAATTTGCACAAACCAAGCAGATCTTGGCATCCTCAAGACCACGGATGTTCCTTTATGCAGCAGTACATTTCATTAGCTGAATCCCAGAGAGCAAGAACTCCTCTGGCGGATCCTGCCACGCTAAGCACTTCTCAAGCCCCACAGCGCTCTGCCAGCAAGGTTTGAAACTCCTTCGTTAGGCATATAAACATGTGAATAATGTCAATCAATCAAAGTCAATTGTCAGAACAATTAGAGACCTAAGCACTCTCTCTCCTCTCTACATGGGATTTTATTACTTAATGAACCACACTTATCTTAAATCCACATTCTGAGTAGGGCAGGTTGCATACCTGGCTACCGAACTGCAAATAATACTGTGGGGAAAAGTTTTCCTAAGGAAACACTTAATAAATACAAAAAGTCCCACATGAAACTTCACACTTTTGTAAAGCACAAAAGGCAACTTTAGGAGACTAAAGGCAACGCAAAGAATAAATACCGTCTCTCCTCTCATCTGGAAGAAAAAGAGGTTAGCTTCAAATTATGGAACAGGGGAGATCAGCATCTCCAGAGCAAGGCATTGCTTCTGCAGACTACACATGTCCCAGAGAAGTCCTGATCCTGACAGTGCCCCAGGAGTTCAACCATAATTAGAAACAACTTCTTCCAACACCTCCTGAACAACAGCCTTGTGGTCAACCACAGCAAGAGACAAACCTGTGCGCTCCAGAGCTGTGACAGTCACTTCTATTTCATTCAAAGGAGCCCATTTCTCTCTCATGCTGCCATACCTCTTCTTTGGTGGTGGCTCTTCCTCCTCAGACTCTTCCTCTTCAGATTCTTCTTCCTCCTCAGATTCCTCCTCTTCTTCCTCATCAGATTCCTCAGAGTCCTCATCCTGCTGCTTCTCTGGGTAGAGCACATCTGGGCTACAAGAGGGCTCTTGTCAGAGCGTGACTTACTTCTAAGGATACGACTCCAGGGTCAGCAAGCTTTGGGTAGCCCTGGCGCTCACCAGGCACTGCTGCCCTTCCTTCTGTAAGGTTACAGCTTTGAGCCTCATCCAGAAACACCCCCAAGACTGCTGTGTTTGCTACCTAAAACCAACGTTATTTAGTCTCTGCAATGGCAGAAGCCTGACAGCTTGTAAGTCACTAGGAATGCCCCAGCACTAAGCTGCCCCTTCTCTGTTCTCTCCTCATTCCTCCTTCTGTGCAAACACAGGAAGGCAGACAACAAAGGGACTGAAGAGATATTAGAGCCTTTGCCATAATAGGTGAACAACATTTCAGTTCTTCTTTTAAAATATGCAGCTTAATCATAGGGGAGGTAGAAGGCAGCTCAGCGCAGGTCTCTTGTGGCCTGGGACATGTCTGAATCAATCGGCAAACTTTTTAACTTTCATTCTGCAGAGCCATGAAGGTGGTTCCCTCTTTTTGTGTGCTTTTATTCCTCCTTCAGAAATCCAGGCTTTTTGGTGGCAGCCAGCTACGTTTTTGCCGTACTGCAGTTTAATTTCCCCAAGTGCAAAACTCACGTAGCCCTCAAGCTTCCAGACAGTTTCCAGCACGCCTTCCCGCAGCCTTGGTGTATCTTGTTCTAACCTGTCTTGCCTTGTCCCTGTTTGCAGCTGAAGCAGCACCCAGAAAAAGGGGTGTACGTGAAGGGGCTCTCTCTGCACACCGTGAGCAGCGTGCTCGAGTGCGAGGAGATCAAGGAGAAAGGCTGGAGGAACCGAGCCGTGGGTTCCACCCTCATGAATAAGGATTCTTCCCGCTCCCACTCCATCTTGACTGTCTATGTGGAAATTGGTAGGTAGCTGGATGTCCTGCGTTAGGCTTGGGCTTAGCAGAGCGCACAACCTGTGTGGTCTGACCAGTCACCCCACAGCAAAACGTAGACCTTAAATGATTTTAGGTCGGGTAGAAATCAGAATTGTGCCCTGACATGGACATTCTTCACAGTGTGAAATGGCTGAATATTCAAAGTCTTTTTTTAACTTGATTCCCCCTTGGGAGAGAAATGCCTTACACTCAAACTGGGAACATATTGAATTCTCCTTCAATTTCTTTATCTTCTCAAACCTTTATTTCCAGCAAAGGGGGCTAAATCTCACCCAGCCCACACAATGGCTTGGAGTTCATGTGTTGTGCACACAGCCTGGAGAAACTGATAGCATTATCTGTGTTGTCTGACCTCCTTTACAATGCAAGTCAGATCATTTCACTCAAGGATTCCTTCATTGAGCTTATTCACAGGGCACATCTTTTAAAGATCAAATAAAAGAATCCCTTAATAATGTTTTAGTGACTAATTTTCCTTTCTCGAGTATCTCATTTCCATTGGCATTTCTTTGGCTGATAAAGCTGCCTCACTGCACCTGAACACGGATCTCGAAAAGTTTTTTCTGGGACTAAGAAAGGAGTTAGTCTCCTATATTCTGTCTAGTCCTTGACCTCAGTTGAGGCTGTGAACAGCTTGGCTTCGTTTTCTTTGGCTGGTTCAGTCATGGGGAAAGTTACACAATGTCTTCCTAAATTGGGGTTCCAGCTGTTGGTGACAGTACCCTATTTTCCTCTCTCCAAAATTGGGGGGGGGGATTTTGGGAATGTCTCAATCAGCACAGCCGACGGATGCTAATCCTTAAATTATGTAGGTCCGTCAAATCCCAACTTTAATCCTAACAAGGAAGAAGAAGTATTTCCTCTCCTCTCTTGTGTTCCAGGTGGGTGCAGGACTCTTAATCTAGCCTGAAACAATTTCTCTGATGTAAAGCTTTGAAAACTCGTTACACAGAACAGGGTGGCAGGTGGGGAAACTTGTGGTTTTGGCAGTTAAATGAAAGCTGGAATATTTGAGGAGAAAGTTGAGGGTTCTGGCACAATCCCCATGAAATGGGTGGTTCTACTAGGGTAATCGTTAGTTGAAATAGTTAATGAAGTTGGTATTTCTGTTGTCATCTTTAGGCTTCATGAAGAGGTGCAAACTTATTTTCCAGTTGAACCTGTAGTAAATTATAATTTACAGGGAGTTAATATTTTGAAGGATCTCTCTGCAATTATGTGGACTAAAATTACCCTTTTTTTTTTTTTTTTTAAAAGTAACAGATTCAGGAATTATGGCAAACACCAGGCCCTCTGGCTGCAGATGTTTGAAATGCACAAGTTACCATCAGTATTTTTACCATATTTAGAGTAGCAGATGTTTTATTCCTCTAAATGTGCTTAGGGGTTGATTTGTTAATGAGAAAGACGTTGTAAATTTGGCCAGTGCTTATGCCACCAGCGCCGGCCAATGGCCTGTACGAGAATTAGACAGGCAAGACTTTCAGGCTGCTGCAGGCATTTTAGCAAGAGTCTTGGGACCTTGTTGCACCATAGAAACTAAACTGCTGAGCTCCAAGATGGAAACAACCAGCCTCTGGTGGATAAAAGGACTGGCAGGAACCAAAACAACTTTGTAATTGCTTGTCAGTGTTTATATAAATTGGGGAAAGGAGGGAAAAGCTTAGAAAAACCTACTTTTGTGACTGTCCACTCACCCCCGCGCTCAGAAAAGATAGTGAGAGGGTGCTCTATTTAAGCTCCACCTGTTTTTTTTCTCCAATTCTCCCATGTCTTGACAGCCAGAAAGATCTGGAGTGAAACAAGTTTGCTTGGTGGCAAACATTGAGTTCCACAGTTAACAATCTATTGCTGTAACTGGGGAAATATCCTGGGGCAATAGATTTTAGATTTTTTTTGGTGTTTACCTGTGAACTTTTAACTTTCCCCCCTGCATCAGGTTATTCATTGCTCGTGTCTAGGTCTTGTCTACAGCCGTACATCTTAACTCTGACTAAATTCAAAGCTAGGTTTTGTGGAAATCTGTCTGGAAAAGGGTGGACTTGGTTAAAACCTTGATGCTTTCTGTGCTCGGAGTGCTAAAGGAGCTCTTCCCTTGAATTTGGGTTGCAATCTTAAGGAAGGATTGGGATGTGGACATCCTCTTAAGAAGAGCCTAACCTGGAATTATTTTCTTGCAGATGAGAGAGGGCAGGACCACCTTAGGGCTGCAAGAGTGTGGTCCAGCGCTTAGGACAGTAGTCTGTGATTTGGGAATGTGTGTCCAACTCTTTGCTCTGCATGAGGCTGGGAAAGTTAAGTAGCCAGCAAAACCGAGGGGTTCCTAAAGCGACCAGATGCACTCTCCCTCCTTCACAGGCAATTTGTGTCATCATGTTAATCCGGCCTCAAAACGCAGGTCTGGAAGCAGATAATGTATGTGTGAGGTGTGCGTCCAGGGAGCTGGGGAGCTAGCTGTTAACTTCAGCTCCCATCTTGTCTTGCCTTCAAGCATTACAGTGGGAATGGCACCAGCTCACTGGCTCTGACTCCTCACTCACTGAGATCCAGCTCCTCATCCGGGTGGTTCGGGCTGAGTGCAGTCCCAATTTCTTGCAGTTTTCCTGTTTCTCTGTTTCTGTCATGAGTTGAGGAGGAACAGATGCCGCCGAGCGTGCCTGTGTGCCGAGTCACGGCGCAGTGTTACAGCTAGCTGGGCGAGAGGGGAGATCTGCTGGGCTTCTTGAACATTTGAGCTGTCTTGGGACAGAAAGCCAGATGGTGGTCCTTGATGGTATCCAGTAGGATGGGCTTTTTCTTGCAAGAAACTCCTTGAATATGTCCATTGATAAGGGTAGGTTGGATTATGGAGCTGTTGGAGCAAGTCCAGAGGAGGCCACGAAGATGCTCAGAGGGCTGGAGGACCTCTCCTATGAAGACAGGCTGAGAGAGTTGGGGCTGTTCAGCCTGGAGAAGAGAAGGCTTCGGGGAGACCTTCTAGCACCTTCCAGTACCTGAAGGGGCCACAGGAAACTGGGAGAGGGACTTTTACAAGGGCATGAAGTGACAGGACGAGGGGGAACGGTTTTAAACTGCAAGAGGGGAGATTGAGATGAGATATGAGGAAGAAATTCTTTGCTGTGAGGGTGGTGAGACCCTGGCCCAGGTTGCCTAGAGCAGCTGTGGCTGCCCCCTCTCTGGGCAGTGTTCAAGGCCAGGTTGGATGGGGCTTTCAGCAACCTGGTCTAGTGGAAGGTGTCCCTGCCCATGGCTGGGGGTTGGAACGGGATGATTTTTAAGGTCCCTTCCAACTCAAGCCATTCTATCATTCTATGATTCCAGTCTTGAGAAAAGCTGTAGTTGGGGAGTTCATGGAAAAACCCTTTCCCAACATAGTGTCTACTCCAGCCTTTCCACGATACTCTGTAGAAGTGACCTTGCTGCCTGTCTCTCCACGTCACGTAGGCATTCAGGGAGCCTGCTCTTTTCCCTGTGCTCTCCAACTAGCCCTGCTCCAGTTGCTGCCCGTTGCCTCCTCATTTCATGCTTCCTCCCTTCTTTCTCTCCAACTATCAGACATTGTTTAACTTCATGAAACAATCTGAGGAGGAAAAAAGTTGTATGAACTCATGGTCTGACCTCGTTACTTGCGGAGGGCTTTGAGTGAAATTCTGAACACTGTGGAAATATGTGGAGGGGGGGTATGTGTGTTCAGAGCTCGCTAGGAGAGTAAGAACGGGTATGAATTCTTACTGTGCAGGATCTCGTTCAGGAAAGCACTAAAACATGTAGTTCTAAGATTAAGTAGGTATTTATTTACTTAAGGGAGTCAGGGCTCAAATGCAGACGAAGAACAGGGCTTGAACTGGAACATACTGCCAAGAGAGTCCTGTTTCTTGACCCTTAAGATGCTTCCTCTTAAGAAGAGCCTAACCTGGAATTATTTTCTTGCAGGTAAGAGAGGGCAAGACCACCTTAGGGCCGCAAAACTCAATTTAGTGGATCTGGCAGGAAGCGAGAGACCGCCAAAAATCGGACCCACAGGGGAACGGCTCAGAGAGGCCATCAAAATCAACCTCTCCCTCTTAGTTCTGGGCAACGTCATCTCGGCCCTGGTCTATGGCAGGCGTGAACACGTCCCCTACCGAGACTCAAAGCTGACCAGGCTGCTGCAAGACTCCCTCGGAGGGAATACCAAGACGCTGATGGTAGCGTGCTTATCTCCAGCTGATAACAACTATGAAGAAAGCCTCAATACTTTGCGCTGTGCTAATCATGCGAAAAACATCAAGAACAAGCCCTGTATCAACGAGGACCCCAAGGATGCTCTGCTGAGGGAGTATCAGGAGGAGATTAAGAAGCTGAAGGCCATTCTAGCTGAACAGATGAGCGTGAATAACTTGTCAGGTAGGAGAGGCCTTAGTGGCTCCAGAGGTGTTTTATCTTTGACTGAAAAATGTGTTTTTTATACGTAAAATGCTCACTGGATTTCACCTCAACCTGTCCCTTACCTGTTGGAGGAAGGGTTCTCCGTTCTGGTAACGGACTTTTCCTTCACTATTGCCAAGTTGTTCCACTGGTAAAGATCATCTCAGCGGTAACTCTGTCTCTCCCACTCACGAGGCTCTCTGTCCCAGCTTTGTCCTCTTCCCTATTTCCCTGACTTCTTTTCCCTGTCAGGACCAGCCTGGCCCTACCCTGTAAGCCTTGAGGCAATGAAATGCGATTTTTTTTGCCCACGTAGCTGTGAGTTTCTTCTGACTTAGCGCAGCGTTTCTCTCGAGCAGAGGTTTGAGCTGCAGAGATGACTGGTCTCGGCAGGTGCTGCTCTGCCTTGATCCGATTGGCTTTGCACAACTCACACGCCCGAGACGAGGGTGGCTGCCGCAGTCTCTTCCATCGCATGCAAATGTGATGCAGCCCTCGGTCTCCCGGTGGATTATCAACACCATCGCTTTGCTGGAGGGTGGATATTCCTCTCACACACCTATAAATTATTGCCAGCTGGCCTCTTCATTACTGCTTTTCATTTATACTGCCGCAGCGCCTCAGAGCATGTTTTGCCACGTGCTTGTACAGCACTTATTGCCCAATAGTAATTCTTGAACCTATATTCTTCATTTTTGATGCTATCACTTTCTAAGGTGAGAGGTTCTTTTTTCTCCCCCTCTGATTACAAATGTGCACCCCTTTGGCCCCTGAAATAGATTATTTGTGTGTGAACACAAGGCCCCAGGCTCTCCCAACCCTGTGAAATCTGCATTCCTTACCTGATACATCCTCTGGGTCTTTGATGGCTTTTACTGACCAGCGTAAATAACAGACCTTTTCCTTCCAGACGCATCGTTCTTAGCTTTTGGTGAAGACTTTGTGTGATGTGTTCACAGATTCATGCTCTGGTTTCGCAGAGCTCATTACTGACATTGTGAGTGTTTCCTCTTTAACTCCTCAGCTGCCATGAGGACTGAAAATACTCGTGAGAAGACACCTTTGCCTGAAGACACTATTACTGCAGCAGATGAAGAACCAATGTCAGCCCAGGTACCCTTCAGGCTACTTTACCCCCCTGGGCTGAATAAACCCGAGCGGATAGCGTTGTGTTTCATCTATTCCTGTACTCGCGTTGCATCTTTTCAGAGCTGTGGCCTTTGGTTTTCTCTTGTCCTCAGGACCCAGCAGCGCCTCGGACTGTCCAAGACGCTGGCGGTGTGAGCAGGGAGAGTGTTGGAGCAGAGGGGGCTGAAGGGATTTCCATCCCTGCAGACCAGCAGCAGGTGCTCGCCAGGTCAGTGACTACGCTGCTCCTGCTAACTGCCTCGTGTGCATTGCTTACGACACACACAGGCACGAAGCAGCCCTGTTCTTCTATGATATTACAACTGTCAAGCTTCAGCTGTGAGTTCAGCGCAGCACAAAACTAGGCAGACGCGTATTCTTTACCCCCAAATTAACTTTGTCCTATTTGGGCAGATAAATAGCTCTTAGCTACGGCATTTGGTGATGCCAAGTGCCAGAATTATGAGAGAAAAACCTGGAGAGGTCTGTGTCAGCAGATGTGGATGCAAAAAAGCATGCTTCCCTGAAAACAAATCCTGCCTAGATCTGTAGGCAGGGAATTCTCTTCATTCTCTGGCTTTTTGCAGGTACAATTTATGAGGAGTTTACAAAGTTAAGTCTGGCAGTCGCTGACAGAGCTTAAGTGCCCAAACAGGTTATGGAGGTGGCCGCCTTTTCCTCTTAAAAAAAGGTTCTTGAAGGGCACTTAGAGCCTTCTCATATCAGTACAAGCGAGGCAGCAGGCTTTCATGCTGCTCACTGTGTGTGGATGGAGGACAGTGCGTCCTCCACGACTCTCCCTTGTCACCGAGGTCACTTTTGCCTCTAACTGACGCATCTCACACTGTTTGCAAGGTGTCAGCTGGAACTGACATCAATATTTCTCAATAATAACATTTGAGGGGCAGTATTAGACCCAGGGCCTGGAGCACGGGGCTGGGATGTGAGGGCTGCCTGGGCTGTTTCAGAAATACACACTTTAAGCAAATTCTGCTGATTTCTCTCTTTTACTCCATTGTGTAGAATTATATTAGCATTGGAAATGTTCAACATAAGATATATTGTGGATGATGGAGTTTGATTCTGAAAAGTCTGATGTTTTTTAAGCAGTCTGATGGTTTTTAAGCAGTCTTTCAGCTTTACTGTGAGCTCCTGTGGCACATGCTCGCTCTGTTGGGCCTCTCCCAGCTGAAAAAGGAGCTATGAAGAAATGTAGAGTAGCATGGTCTGTCATTTATGGGCAATTCCGTTTATTAATGGAGAGGTCTCCATTAAAATCAAAGTTCTCTGCAGATGAGGCAGGAGGGTTTGATTCCACAGGCGTGGGGATTTTCAAAGCCGCCTGTTAAAGGCTTTACACATCAGGAGGGCTGTGAGATCTCTGATACTCACTCAGCAGAGCAAGGATCCAAGCGTGTATTAAGCAAACGAAACCAAAGGCTACTTGGCAAGTGCAGTACAGTAGAATAGCAGGTCATCTCTGGTGGAGAACGAGCTCTTTTGGATGGGTTTGAAGATATTTAAGAGGTTATTATCAGCAGAGGTTTTATCAGCAGTGGGATGTTCTTCAATTTGAGCCAGCGCTGGCCAACCTGAGCTCTCTGCTCTGCTGCAGATCCCCCTGCAGACAAAGAGAACAGCTCTGGAGCACGGCTTTATTTCCGTGTCAGAGCGTACAGGGCCGTGCGGCGTGGATGTGAGACGAACTCGATTTCAAATATGGGTCTGTGCCAGTGCTCAAGCAGCAACGCTGAGGTCACCCAAGTCATCAACCCTGCCCCAAAAAGGAAACTGTACTGTGGCTTCCAGCTGTACCACTCCCATACCCACCATTTAAAAATATTTGCGTAATTTTGGCACATTTTGTGCTTACCTCAAGCGTCTTTCAAAACAAGAAATAAGAATTGAAATATAAATTCCACAAAAGAGGGTTTTTAAAAAGAATTCTCTGAGTGTAGATACAGATTTGTGGACGTACTTGTTGACAAAGGTGCTCAGAATAACACGTGCTTTGCCTTGGGCCCACAGGAGTATCTATGCCAGAAACTGGTAATAAAAGTGGAATTTGCCATGATTGCTCAGGGCAGCAAATCTCATCAGAAATCACTGTTCTGTGTACTGTGTCTTCCCAAACGTTCGGGTAAGGACGTGCATCCTCTGCGCATACACAGAGGGTTCTTTGCACCACTGAGCTAAGAGAAGCGTTTGCCTTTTCCAGGCTGCAGATGCTGGAGTGAGACGTGGTCAGAGGGGAAGAGGCTGAGAACAAGGACCTCAAAGAAAAGCCCCGACGCCGGAAAAAATACACGGAGGAGCGGAGGCTGCAGCAATCTAACGAGGACAGCAGGGATTGGGTTCTGCCTAATGTCTGCGACTACATGCAGAAAGAGGTTCGAGCCAGGAGGAAGCTTCTGAAGAAGATGCAGAAGAAGGTGAGCAGCTCCCTGCTATCTGTGCTGAAGATTTAGGGAGCATCTCTTTCCTCCTCTGCCTACCCATCTTTTTAGGTTCTGGAGGTGTTTTAGGGCAGGATGTTTAGAGCACTCTTAAATTTTAGGCACGCTTGAAAATCAGTTTCACTCTGATGAGGCAGAATCAGAGAAGTTTCCCAAAAATCTCTGGGGTGTGTGTGTGCAGTCCTAAATCTACATGTTAAGAACTTGCTTTAATTCAGTATTTACGTTATCAAGGAAATATTGCAGCTTTTTCCTCAAAGTTAGGAACTGCCAAGAGTTCGTTAGCACGCAGACCACACAAGTTACATTAACTTAAAGTCCATTCAACAACTCGTCGCTTTGGAGAAACGCGAGAAATCTTTCATTAAAAGAGACGTGGAATAATGTCTCCGCACAAATCTCATCCTAATTCTTAATTATAAATTAGAAACCATCCCAAATATTGAAGCTTTTGTGTGTGTCTCTCCATCCCTCTGCCTGACTAGTTCCTGTACTCACACTAACCATCAGTCTCTTTTATAAACCCAACAATTTGTTTTTAAGTCCCAGCTGTGGGCTGCCGAGCCCGAGATGTGAGATCTACAGTCAGAGTCTGAGGAGGAAGAGACTGATCGCTTCAGCGCCATCCACCCCGTGGAGCGAGAGCTGATGCTCTTCGAGCAGGTGATGAATCAGGTGCCGTCCCATGTCTGGCCTGACTGTAACTACAGCTATCTGGAGAAGGTCAAGCACGAATCCGTCTGGGATGAGGAAGCTGGCTGTTGGAAAGTTCCAGATTTTGTCATTGAAAAAACCCGCCTGCCTGCAGGTAAGAGGAGAGTCTCTGTGGTGCCACCGGCTGATTCTGGGCTTGGCAGATCACGTTTGGGCTCCACTTGCTTGTAAAACCTTCCACCTACAGAAGGTTTGTTTAGAAAATTTTAACAGTAACAGCATCTAATGCGAAGCGCGGTACAGATCCTTCTGGAATCCCTGTAAGCCCAGTGACCGGAGCGGTGCCGGGGATCGGGGAGCGCAGTGAGGAGAGCGTTAATTGTTCTGCAGACGATGACCCTTTAACGCCGTCTCTTCTCCCAGCAGTTCCAGCCCTGCCACAGCCCAAACCTGCCCGACCGAGCCCCTCAACCGAGAGCAGAGAGCTAACGGTACGGTGCCTTTCTCCTTGCTTTTGTATCTTGTTTTACCAATTTTTGCCATATTTCTAAGCGTACCCCGAGGGCTAGCGCAGAGTCTGGCGCTGCTGACGGGCGTTTTCTGCTTCCAGCCCGAGGAAGACCGCTACGAGCTGGTGCTGGACAGGAGCGACAGCGAGACCATCGCCAGCAACTACTTCCGATCCACGCGAGCCAGCCGGATCCTCTGCTCCGACCCAACCACGAACCAAGGTAAAACCCCCCTTTCCCCATGGATCCCCCGGCGTTCACCTTCATTTTCCTCTTTTTTTTTTTTTTTTTTTTTTGGCTCAGCTCCCTTGACCTCTTGCTTTTAAGAGGGCTAATTTGGCAGAAGCTAAACTCTGTTGTGTTCCAGCTTGTCCTCAGATATCAGAGGGGTGGGGGGCAGCTGAGCTTAGCCTCTGAGTGACGCCCAATTTGATACCTTAAATTTTGGCTGAGATAGGCCAAAGTTGGCACTATCAGTCCGGCTGTGTCCAACAGCTGATATGTTGAACTAACACAGGTCGGGATGCACTAATAGTGCAGGGCCCAGTCACGGTCCATGAACTAACACGGGTCCAGATTACGCTGTAAATCTGGGCACGTCCACCGAAATTAAATCCTCGTGACCAGTTCCACACTGAAGGTAATTTATTTAAGCAACATACACAGATTCTTTTAGATCGCCAGTGATGAGTACACTGTCTGCAGAGCACGCCTAGGTACCTACGAATCACAGAATCACAGAATCACAGAATCACAGAATGTTAGGGATTGGAAGGGACCTTGAAAGATCATCTAGTCCAATCCCCCTGCCGGGGCAGGATTGCCTAGACCATATCACACAGGAACACGTCCAGGGGGGTTTTGAATGTCTCCAGAGAAGGAGACTCCACAACCTCTCTGGGCAGCCTGTTCCAGTGTTCAGTCACCCTTACAGTAAAGAAGTTTTTCCTCAAATTTAAGTGGAACCTCCTGTGCTCCAGCTTATACCCACTGCCCTTTGTCCTGTCAAGGGATGTCACTGAGAAGAGCCTGGCTCCATCCTCTTGACACTTGCCCTTTACATATTTATAAACATTAATGAGGTCACCCCTCAGTCTCCTCTTCTCCAAGATAAAGAGACCCAGCTCCCTCAGCCTCTCCTCATAAGGGAGATGTTCCACTCCCTTAATCATCTTCGTGGCTCTGCGCTGGACTCTCTCTAGCAGTTCCCTGTCCTTCTTGAACTGAGGGGCCCAGAACTGGACACAATACTCCAGATGCGGCCTCACCAGGGCAGAGTAGAGGGGGAGGAGAACCTCTCTCGACCTGCTGACCACACCCCTTCTAATACACCCCAGGATGCCATTGGCCTTCTTGGCCACAAGGGCACACTGCTGGCTCATGGTCATCCTGTTGTCCACTAGGACCCCCAGGTCCCTTTCCCCTACGCTGGTCTCCAACAGCTCTGTCCCCAACTTGTACTGGTACATGGGGTTGTTCTTGCCCAGATGCAGGACTCTACACTTGCCCTTGTTATATTTCATTAAATTTCTCCCCGCCCAACTCTCCAGCCTGTCCAGGTCTCTCTGAATGGCTGCGCAGCCTTCCGGCATCTCAGCCACTCCTCCCAGTTTTGTGTCATCAGCGAACTTGCTGACAGCGCACTCTAATCCCTCATCCAAGTCATTAATGAATATATTGAATAGAATATTCTGGTCCCAGAACCGACCCTTGCGGAACTCCGCTAGACACAGACCTCCAACTGGACTCTGTCCCGCTGACCACTACTCTCTGGCTTCTTTCCTTCAGCCAGTTTACAATCCACCTCACTACCCGATCATCCAGACCACACTTCCCCAGTTTAGCTGCGAGGATGCTGTGGGAGACCGTGTCAAACGCTTTACTGAAATCGAGATAGACCACATGCACAGCTTTACCATCATCTATCCACCGGGTAACATCCTCATAAAAGGCTATCAAGTTGGTTGCAATATATGTTGCAAGATGACTATATAATGCTACTAATACAATTACAAACACCAGCTTGATTTCTAAGTTTCCTGGGGAAGCAGCTGGTATAACCAAATGTACGAGTTTCACCCAAAGGTGTCTCTATGGGTGGGGAAGAGAGGTTCAGCCCGGCGACTGATCCCAGAAGTCAGCAGTGATGTCTCCCTGACTTCTCAGTGATGGTATCTCTCCTCCTTGCCTCTTTCTTAAAGGCATTTTATGCTATCATCTATGTTTAGGTGGAGCTTGAGTGACTCTAGTCATACATACCTTTATTATATTGATTGGTGCAAAATTCCCTCGCTTCCATTTTAAAGGTATAGACTAAGAAAAATCCGGAGAGCAGCTCAGGGGGTAGAGGGAGGTGGGTAGCTTTTGGGATGGAGGTGTGTTTTGGTATTATAACGAGATTATAATGAGCACAGTTCATCAACAGGACACGATTTCACCACAATCACTGGCTCAGCGACCAGCGTTCTGGGTGGAATGGGGGTATCATTTCTTGTTTGACAAGAGCGATGTGATTTGTTGGCTACAAGGTACCATGGAGTTACCTTACCTGCCTCGTTAGCTCAGAGCCTGGCCACGGTTATCTCCACACCCTTTCACCCTCTGTTCTCTCACAGTTAGCACGCCAAGCTCCCTTGGTGCCAAACATCTAAGAGTGCAGGGGAACCATCACAGAGCAGATTCCTTACACACCGACCACGTCCCATCCGAGGTGCTTCCTTAGTTCTATCAGATGTGGACGTGATTTTACTCTCAATAAGTGTGTCTCCAATAATCAGTTTCAATAAGCTGCCCCCCCAGTAGTTACCCCACACCTCAACAGGGCTTTTTTGCAGCCACTTTAGGGCATCCTGCGAGGACAAATGCCCACCGCAGCCACTTTCTCTCCTCTTTCAGCTCCCCCGGGGCCCGAGGGGGCTCGCAGTGATGCCGCCGCCATGCCCCAGCCCCGGCCCCAGCCCTTCCGCCTCCAGGTCCTCCCCCCGGCCCCGCCAACCACCACCACCAAGCGCAAAAAGGGCAAAGCCGGCTCCAACAGCCGCCCCCTCTGACTCTGCCGCCGCGGGGGTTTCCAGCAACGCAGGAAGACGCCAAATCCCTGTGGCTTTGCACCAAAATGACCTCGCTCTACATCGGGGTGCGGGACAGAGGGGTGAGCTCCCTGCCACTATGTTGTTTGACAAGCAGACTTGTGGCCCGGTGTGCAATAAGGTGGGGTTTTTTTGTTTTGCCAAGTTGGCCTATAGACACAAGAAATCTTAGTTTAGTCTTTATGTCTTTGTTCTGAACCCTGATGTTCCAGGAAATGTTTAATTGGCTCACTGCCACCATGTTCTCTTGCCCCCTGTACCCCCTCCCCGCTGCAATAAACCAGTCTGACACCGCCGTTCCAGTCTGACACTGTCATTTTAAAGTCTTTTACTGGGAATCTGCCTCCTCCCGCAGGGAGAGGCTCGGGGCGGCGGGGCCGAGGGTGCGAGCGGGCCGCGGCCGGGGCCGACCCCCTCGCTCTGAGGGCCCGCCGCCATCTTTCCCCCTCCACCCTCAGCGGGGCTACGGTGGCCGCGCAGGGGTCAAGACGGCATCTCTCTGGCGGGTAGGGCTCGGGGAGGCGGCTGGGGACCCCACGCCGGGCTGAGGGAGGAGATCGGGGCTGTTTTCCCCGCCGTGCCTGTGTTTCGGGTCCCCTGCAGTGTTGGTCCCTGCTTGATTGGTGCTACTGGGGCATCCTTGCAACAAAGAGGTTGCTCAGGGGCTTGATCCCCCTGGGTTTGGTGTGGAAACGTACCGGTGGCACCCCTAGAAAGCCCCTAAGGCACTTTTTCTAAAGCACCGCTGTTTATTAGGCAATCCCAAGCACAAGTAGAGGCTGGGTGGAGAATGGATCGAGAGCAGCCCTGAGGAGAAGGACTTGGGGGTGATGGGTGACGAGAAGCTCACCGTGAGCCGGCAACGTGCGCTGGCAGCACAGAAAGCCAACGGTGTCCTGGGCTGCATCCCCAGCAGCGTGGCCAGCAGGGCGAGGGAGGGGATTCTGCCCCTCTGCTCCACTCTCGGGAGACCCCCCCTGCAGTGCTGCGTCCAGCTCTGGGGCCCCTGATACCAGATGGTTCAATTTAGCAACGGTTTAGCAAGAGTAGGCCTCAGAGTAGGCTCTAAAGGCCTGCTCTCTGTTACCTTTATACAGAACAAACTTTCCTGTCAATGATTTTCCTTTTAGCTAGAATAATAGAGAGTAATAATAGATTCTGAAGTAAA
This sequence comes from Nyctibius grandis, assembly GCF_013368605.1. Classification (NCBI taxonomy): domain Eukaryota; kingdom Metazoa; phylum Chordata; class Aves; order Nyctibiiformes; family Nyctibiidae; genus Nyctibius; species Nyctibius grandis. The sequence goes on from NC_090674.1 coordinate 1,664,384, forward strand.
CTACATGCTTTGTAGATAGAGTTTGTTTATGGGATTGATAACAAGGTTCTAGTAAAGAAAGATTCATGCTGTTTACGCTTAGTCCTAGACAAACAAAGGTCTCTGCTAATTATATAAGGCCAAAAGACAAAACAAAACTGCAAAGAACAACTTTGTGATGTCTAAATTAACTTGATTCATAAACTCTTATGTCAGAGGAGAGAGAAGTCCAAAACGATATCTTCTTCTTGAGAACACCTGTACTTGTAAACAAGAAGGCCTCGACCACGCTTGCGCAGAAGCACGATTAAAGGGGGATTGGGACCACCAGCGACCCCCGGAGACCACCCCAGACCCCTTCCCCAATTTAGTACGCATGCGTAAAGACATTACGTAATGCATTACATAACGTATTATGCATAAGTTTTTTTTCTGGAATGCGTGGGCTTTTCTCGGGATTATGTATATAAGGAGCAAGCTTTTGTTCTTAGGTGTGCATGCTAGGAGGAGAGATCCCCCATGCACCCAGCGCTGCAATAAACCAATGTCGGCTTTCTAAACTATCATTTGGTTTGGAGAGTTTTCTTGGTTACTATTTTCCGGTAACACCCCCAACACAAGAAGGACACGGAGCTGTTGGAGCGAGTCCAGAGGAGGCCACGGAGATGCTCAGAGGGCTGGAGCCCCTCTGCTCTGGAGACAGGCTGAGAGAGCTGGGGCTGTTCAGCCTGGAGAAGAGAAGGCTCCAGGGAGACCTTCTAGCACCTTCCAGTGCCTGAAGGGGCTACAGGAAAGCTGGAGAGGGGCTTTTTACAAGGGCATGGAGTGACAGGATGAGGGGGAACGGTTTTAGACTGAAAGAGGGGAGATCAAGATGAGATATGAGGAAGAAATTCTTTGCCGTGAGGGTGGTGAGACCCTGGCCCAGGCTGCCCAGAGCAGCTGTGGCTGCCCCCTCCCTGGCAGTGTTCAAGGCCAGGTTGGATGGGGCTGGGAGCAGCCTGGTCTGGTGGAAGGTGTCCCTGCCCGTGGCAGGGGGTTGGAACTGGGTGGGCTTTAAGGTCTGTCCAACCCAAACCGGTCTGTGGTTCCATGATGATTCTATCAGTATTGCACAGCACATTTTCGCACAGTGCCTTGCACGGCTTTTCTCGCACGGCATTTTGCACGACGCGTTATCGCATGGTATCTTGCGCGGCATTTTCTTGCACGTCCTCTTTATACACCATTTCTTTGCACAGCATCTTGCACGGCCTTTTCTTGCACGGCATTTTGCATCGGGTGTATTTGCACAGCACTTTTTTTGCACAGCAATTTTGCGTGGTATTTTGTAGGGCACTTTTTGCACAGCTTTGCTTTGCACAGCAGTTTTTTGCAGGGTGATTTGCATGGCATTTTTTTTTTCCACAGCATGTTTGCATGATGTTTTTTTTGTACAGTATTTTTTGCATGGTGTTTTGCACAACTTTTTTTTTTGGACGGCCTTTTTCTGCACGGTGTTTTGCACGCCTTTTTTTGCGTAGTATTTCTTTGCGCAGCAGTTCTTGCATGGTGTTTTGCACGACATTTCGTGCCACGAGCGTCCCCAAAACCCCCTCTCACAGCTTTTCTCCACCCTCCAGGAGCGGCGGCCAGAGGCGGAGGGCAGAGCCGGCGCCTGGCGCCCGGGGAACCCCTACTGCTCCCCAGTTCTGGTGCGCAAAAAAGCCATCCGCAGCAAAGTCCTGCGCTCCGGGGCTTACCGGGACTGCGGGGCCGAGAGCCAGCTCCACCAGCCGCCCCGTGACACCGGTGAGTGGCTGTAGGGGAAACTGAGGCACGGGGGGGACACATAGCCCTGATTTTGTGGGGTTAAAGAGGGGATTAACGGGCTCCCGCAGCGGGGGCGGGCTTGGAGAGCAAAGGGGTGAGGAGCTTGGCCTTCCTCCCCGAAAACGAGAGCGTCCTCGCCGAGAGCGTGTGGGCCTTCGCCGGCATCGCCAGGTGAGCACGTGGGAGCGCCCCGCTCCTCGCTGTCCCCCCCCTCTCTACCACCCTCCCCTGCGCCCACCCGCCGCCTCGTCCCCTCCCCAGGGACTGCGGCATCGCGCTGCTGCGGCGGGACGTCCCCGGCGCCTTCCTCCTGCGCCCCGAGCCCGGCGTGGCCAAGCGCTGGTGCCTGTGGGTGCGGGCGCCCTGCGGCGTCGTCCCCTATTGCCTCTTCAGGACCCACCAGGGCAGGTTCTGCGTGGAGGTGAGGGTGTGGCGCGGGGACAGCGGCGCGCGGGTGCGTTGGGTGCGAGCGCGTTCGATGCGTGAGCACACAGGTGGGTTTGCTTTGTGGTTGCAGTGGTGCGGTTGCACCTGAGTAAGTGTATTTGATGCATCTGGGTGTGGATGCACTGGTGTGCAAGTGTGTTCGGTGCGTCTGTGCATGGATGCACTGGTGCACTGGGGCACCAGTGCATGGATGCACTAGTGTGTGCATGCATTTGACACACTGTGTAAGTACATTTGGTGCATCTGTGCGTGGATGCACTGGTGTGTACATCCGTTTGATGCAGCGGTGCACTGGTGCATTGGCTTCATGGCTGCACCGGTGTGTGGGTGTACCAGCGCACGAGTACGCTGGTGTGTAAGTGCATTTGCACGGGTGCACAGAGGTATTTGCTTCACGGTTGCGTCAGCGCTCAGGTGCGTCTGCGCGTGGGTGCACAGGGGTGTCGGTGCGTGGGCACGTTTGATTCGAGGGTGCACGGGTGCATCTGTGCGTGGTGCACAGCACGCAGGTACCGACGGGGTGTATCCGTGCTTTGGCGTGCAATTACATGTGATTTGTGGGTGCACGAGTGCATCTGTGCGCTGGTGATTCAGTGTGAGCGTGCGTGATTCACGGGCGCTCTGGTCACGGGGCATTTGAGTTGTGGGTCCGTGGGTGCATTCGATTTGTGGTGTGTCAGTGCAGAGGGTGCAGCCGCGTGTGGGTGCACAGGTACACGGGTGCATCAGCACGTGCGTGGGTGCAATGGGTGCACGAGCGTACTCGATTCGCGTGTGCACCTGTGCATTGCTGTGGGGGTGCACTGGATTCTTCGGTGCACAAGTGCACGGGTGCTGCCGTGCATGGGTGCCTTTGGTGCATGGGTGCATTCGATTCAGGGGTGCATGGGTGCACCTCAGGCACCCCGGCAAGGGGATCTCCCCTCTCCCCTCTCTCCCCGCACCGCCAGCACTCCAACGCCGAGTTCGCCAGCGTGGCCGCCCTCCTGGCTCACTACTCCGGGGTGCCGGGGGGCTGCTTCTGCCGCTTGGCCCCCGGCCGCCGCAACCCCGGCTACGAGGAGCGGGACCCCAGCGACGGGGCCAGCGCCTGGGGAGAGGCCGCCTGGGCCCCCGCCGCCCCCGTCGGGGTGCAGCACGAGCAGGGTTAGGCCCGGCCGCCCCCCACCCCCCCCGCCCCCGGGCACGTCTGCTCCCCAAAACCCCACTGAGCTTTAAACCGCTGCCGGCTGCCTTATCCCTTCCCCTCCGCGGGCTGTACGGCGCGCCCGGCGTGCCCGCGGCAATAAACGGCTCTCGTGCTCTCTTACACGCCCAGGTGTCACGCTCATGCACTGGCAGGGCTGCGCGCCCATACCGTTGCACGCCCACACGCCCGTGCCCGCATGCCCTCGTGCACCCCTGCGCTTGCACAACCACATCACGTGTTTGTGCTCGCGCTCTCACACTCACGCACTCGTGCTTCCACGTGCTGGCACCCTCAAGCGCTCGTGCTCTTGCACCCTCACGCACAGCGACGCTCGCGCTCTTGCACGCCCGTGCGCTCGCGCTCTCTTGCACACTCGGGTGCCGCACTCACGCACCGGCAGGGCTGCACGCCCGCACCGTTGCACACCCACAGCCCCGCACACCCGCGTGCCCTCGTGCACCCCCGCACTTGCACAACCACACCACGCGTTTGCGCTTGCACACTCACCCTCGCACGCACTCGTGCGCTCACGCTCCCACGCGCTTGCACCCTCAAGCCCTCCCGCTCTTGCACCCTCACGCACGGCGGCGCTCGCGCTCTCACGCGCTCGTGCTCGCGCACCCCCCGCTTGCACGGCCGAGCGCGCGCCCGCCCCGCGGTCACGTGGCTGGGGGCGGGGCCTCGCCCAACGCTCTCCCGTCGCTGTGGCAACCGCGTGGGGGGCGCTGCGCGCATGCGCGGGGCGGCGGCGGCGGCCGCTCCCGCCGCTCCCTCCCCTCAGGTGCCGGCCCGGGCTGCCCTCAGCCCCCCGCTCCCTCCGCACACCCCGGCTCGCCTCGGGTTTCCCTCCGCTCCCTCAGGCTTGCCCGACACCTACAGGTTTCCCTCAGGTTTTCCCTCGCCCAGGCCCACCCAGGCCCCAGTGCCTCCTTGTCCTGCCAAGTGAGCGCGTGCGGGGTTGAGCGGGGCCTTGAAAAATGGCCTCGGAGGCTGTGAAGGTGATCGTGCGCTGCCGGCTCATGAACGAGCGTGAGAAGGCTCTCGGCTGCAAGACGGTCGTCAGCGTGGAGAGCGCGCGGGGCCAGTGCTTCCTCCAAAACCCCGCCGCCGCTGCCGATGAGCCCCCAAAGGAGTTCACCTTCGACGGGGCGTACAACCAGGAGCACAACACAGAGCAGATCTACAACGAGATCGCCTACCCGCTCGTGGAGGTGAGTGGTGCCCAAAGCAAGCTGGACACAGCCAGGCTGAGGAGTTTGACGTGGGTAGGTGATCCCTAAGCGGAACTGATTTATGGACAGAAACAGCCCTGCCCACTCCTTCATGAGGCTTAGCTGCAACCCAGAGGTGCAGAGGAAGGCAAAACAGCATCCCGGCGTTAGGCTGGGAAATTGGGAAGAAAAAAGAAGCTTTTCAGCAGCCAGTGGGGCACTGAGGATAGAATTACATTTAATTGTTTCAAGCGGATGTTTATATGAGAGATGAACCCCCCTGAGCAGGCCCTAGAGATGGTAGCTGGACAGAAACACCAGTGGAAAGTGATGTGAGGAGAAGGGGGACAAAGAAGACTCCCGATGATTTTTAGGGACGTTTTTCCTGTCAAGCAAGAAACCTTAGAGAAGACAGGGAACCTCAGCCTGTTTCGGACTAGCAAAATGAGAGGGGGTATGTTTGTTGCCTTGCTAATACATCAGCATGGTAAACAGCTAGGGTGAGAAAAGAACCAGGTAAGCAAAAAAAAACCCCAAGTCCCCCCAAAACCCAGTGTTAGAAGAAATGGATAAAAAGGGTAGTGATATTTTTAAAATGGAAATTCCCGATCAGGAGAACAACCAGGGCCTGAAGCAGTAGATTATTAGGTTAATAGGTTCTTTATATTTCTTTTTATTGAAACCTTAAGAAATCCAAATGTCTTCTGTTCCTACTGTGCTTCTCTGAAATAGGAACAAATGAACAACATGAAAGCCAGGCCTTCTTCCAGCCAGCTTTCAAGAGAGAATTATTCTAAGCGAGAGACCGTCCCTTTGGCCACCCTACAACCAACTAGCCTTCTAGTTGTCTCTCTGGGTTTTGTAAGATTTTCTGCCCTATGGCAAAAACATTCTGGTCTTCTAAGCATTGTCGACTGCCCTTCTGCTTTTCAACACCTGTGTTTCTTCAGGTTTTCCATTTTGAGAGAAAACCATCGATTTCTATGCTAGCAGAATGCGTTTTTAATTTGTTATACTCTGAAGGCATGTGAAGATCAAGCAGTTGTTTGATGTTTACTTCCAGCTCTTCCTTTAAAATACCTTTTACGAGATGGGATAGAATCTGGACAATGTATTTCCAGTGAAGCAAAGCATGAAGATAATGGCTATTTTATTTGGGTTTCCTCCATTTCCAGGGTGTCACCGAAGGCTGCAACGGCACCATATTTGCCTACGGCCAGACTGGCAGCGGGAAGTCGTTCACCATGCAGGGGATCGAGGATCCTTCTACACAGAAAGGCATAATACCCAGGGCATTTGAACACATTTTCGAGAGTGTACAGGTGGGTGTGTAAGGATGTGAAAGAGATCTGGTTGTGTAAGGTGGTGTGATACTGAGAGAGATGATTTTTGTGTCATACCCCAAGGAGTGAGTGCCGATCGCGCTTGGGTGCAAGAATGGGGACAGGCTTTTGGGTATGCTGCCTCTCACCCTAAAGCTGAGGCCCGTATATAGTCAGATGAACTGCACCCTCATCTCTGCTGACTTCATGGCCTCGCACTTGAGATGTTTAAGGACCGAAAGTCCCCATAGTGAGTCTGTTGGGTGGATACACCCGGGAATGAAATGCCAGGAGAGATTTGATGAAGTGCTGAAGGGAGGCAGGCACCCAGCTGGCAGTGAGGGTCTACGTGGGCTGCCTGCTTGCCTTCATTTGGAGAACCTTACCTGAAAATCGTTCCTGTTTTGTGCAGCGTGCTGAAAATGCCAAGTTCTTGGTGAGAGTTTCCTACCTGGAGATTTACAATGAAGACATACGAGACCTTCTGGGAGCTGATACCAAGCAGAAGTTGGAGGTGAGGCAGAGCCAATGTGTGTTAATTAGGAAGTGCCTTGCTCAGTGAATGCCTCACAGAAGTGCAATAACACACTCTGTCAGAAGCTGAATGCCAGAACAGGAAGATGTAGTGATGAATATGGAAGCCAAGAGGAGATTTTAAGGGACTTTAGTGAAAGTTTAGTGGCAGAAGGAACAGGATCCAGTCCCATGTGTCCTGCTTGATAGCAGCTGGTAGCTGCTAAAATCATAACTGAACTAGGATGGAATAAAGTGCTGGTGGGGGCAATTTCTTCCTAATCCTCTTCATCTCACGGCTGTCTCTAAAGCAGGAGGATTCTGTGCCTTATAAATGTTTAATCTGATCCAGGGTAGCTGCGGATGATCTCATGATCTGTCTAAAACAAAAAAGGCTGATCCTTTTTTGAGGGGACAGAGCAGATATTACTCCCCATGGGAATGTGTGGGGAAGGCGGGCGGTTCCCAGGCACGCAGGAGGGTAAACTCTCCTGAAATCCTAAGCAGGGGGCTGATTTTTATAAAATTTACCTCTTGGTGGCTTTGCAGATCTTTTTGCACATATTCCTGGAGGGAGCTGCAAATCTCCTGTCCTAATTTGCTTCCCCGGTGAAGAAAACCGAGGCACTAGCACCATCTGCCGCACAGACGCGCTGAGATGGTGACAGACCCAACCTGCCTTACGGGGCAGATTTTCTTTTTTAACATGCTTCTGGCTTTAAGGGAGGCAAAACCCTCTTCATTGCTCATTCCAAGCGTGCTTCGCCTGTGCGTGTGGAGAGGGAGGGTGGGAGAAGGGGACTCGGTGTTTCGGAAGGCGCTTGCTGCAGTTTCCCATCTTTTGTTGCACATCAGCGGTGACAGCGGTTTCTGTGACGACCGCAGTTGGCACTGGGAGGGCAGGAGTTGGGCAGAACAGTTGCCAGGGTAACACTATCACAGCGGTGACAGCCCCTGCCTGTTGCTGCCTTCCCTGAGTAATTAAGGGAGGCGTGTCCTGCAGAGCCCGAAAGCCCAGGCTGACCCCCTGCTTTCTGCTGTGTCCCCCAGTTCCCCTCCAAAATCCCGTTTCTGTTTGTTCCTTCGCCTTTCAACGTCAGCGACTTTGGTGACTCTGAAGCTCACAATCACCTCCCGGGGCATGAAACCCTGTGAAGAGCAGGTCTGACAGAGCTCTGCGAGGAAAATGCCCCTGTCAGCCTGTTGTGGAGTTAAACGACAGCCACGTCCTCGGTTGGGTGTTCCTTAGGAACTCTGCAGCACCCTCAAATACAGCCAGGCCAGCCACGGGGTTCTGCTGTAGCACAGGCAAAAGTCACAGTGAATGAACAGTCAGGCTGTGATTCTGTAACCAGATTCATCCTGGGCACTCACAGCTTTAGAACAAGGCTAAAATCCTGCCTAGTTTAGTTTTCAGCCAGTCCAGCTCTGTTCTGTGCAGGTTTTTTGACAGCAAACACTCTATTTTGCATTGCTTCTTGTGGCGGGTGCATCACTAAAGTGTCTAAGGGTCGTCTTTGGAAGTCACACTGCCAAACGTGGTGCCTGTCACTCCGTGACACCGAGTCATGACAACCGTATCTTGATATCCCAGCTGACAGGAGAGAATTTCGATTATGAACTCAGCAGGTGTGGGGCGTAACGTTGCTGTCAAAAATTAATTCAGCTCGTTTAAAATTCCCAGTGTGGAGGGGGCTGGTGTAGGAGTGCAGGGATCTCTCGATTGTTTTGTGTTTTTTATGTAGGTTTGATGGATCATTCCAGATTTTGAACATTTCAATCATTTATTAGCATGCTGTATGACATTTTTCTTCTGCGTGATTGATCATTGCTGAAAAGATGCTATTGGGTGTTTAACACTGACTCTACCCGGGTGCCTGAATAGGATTTTAGAGCATCTTAAAAATGAGCTAATCTGGAGAAAAATTATTCTAGTCCTCCTGTGTGATGGGTGTGACTTTGGGACTTTTGTCAGGGAGATCAGGACGCCCCCTGAGAGCGGAGGGGTTCAGCAAAGCACCGGTAACAATATCCGTCACTGTTGACTCTGTGCTTTGATTTTTAAAAAGCTGCCTATGACTGAAGAGATATTAGAGCCTTTGCCATAATAGGTGAACAACATTTCAGTTCTTCTTTTAAAATATGCAGCTTAATCATAGGGGAGGTAGAAGGCAGCTCAGCGCAGGTCTCTTGTGGCCTGGGACATGTCTGAATCAATCGGCAAACTTTTAACTTTCATTCTGCAGAGCCATGAAGGTGGTTCCCTCTTTTTGTGTGCTTTTATTCCTCCTTCAGAAATCCTCAGGCTTTTTGGTGGCAGCCAGCTACGTTTTTGCCGTACTGCAGTTTAATTTCCCCAAGTGCAAAACTCACGTAGCCCTCAAGCTTCCAGACAGTTTCCAGCACGCCTTCCCGCAGCCTTGGTGTATCTTGTTCTAACCTGTCTTGCCTTGTCCCTGTTTGCAGCTGAAGCAGCACCCAGAAAAAGCGGCGAACGTGAAGGGGCTCTCTCTGCACACCGTGCACAGCGTGCTCGAGTGCGAGGAGATCATGGAGAAAGGCTGGAGGAACCGAGCCGTGGGTTCCACCCTCATGAATAAGGATTCTTCCCGCTCCCACTCCATCTTGACCGTCAATATGGAAATTGGTAGGTAGCTGGATGTCCTGCGTTAGGCTTGGGCTTAGCAGAGCGCACAACCTGTGTGGTCTGACCAGTCACCCCACAGCAAAACGTAGACCTTAAATGATTTTAGGTCGGGTAGAAATCAGAATTGTGCCCTGACATGGACATTCTTCACAGTGTGAAATGGCTGAATATTCAAAGTCTTTTTTTAACTTGATTCCCCCTTGGGAGAGAAATGCCTTACACTCAAACTGGGAACATATTGAATTCTCCTTCAATTTCTTTATCTTCTCAAACCTTTATTTCCAGCAAAGGGGGCTAAATCTCACCCAGCCCACACAATGGCTTGGAGTTCATGTGTTGTGCACACAGCCTGGAGAAACTGATAGCGTTATCTGTGTTGTCTGACCTCCTTTACAATGCAAGTCAGATCATTTCACTCAAGGATTCCTTCATTGAGCTTATTCACAGGGCACATCTTTTAAAGATCAAATAAAAGTATCCCTTAATAATGTTTTAGTGACTAATTTTCCTTTCTCGAGTATCTCATTTCCATTGGCATTTCTTTGGCTGATAAAGCTGCCTCACTGCACCTGAACACGGATCTTGAAAAGTTTTTTCTGGGACTAAGAAAGGAATTAGTCTCCTATATTCTGTCTAGTCCTTGACCTCAGTTGAGGCTGTGAACAGCTTGGCTTCGTTTTCTTTGGCTGGTTCAGTCATGGGGAAAGTTACACAATGTCTTCCTAAATTGGGGTTCCAGCTGTTGGTGACAGTACCCTATTTTCCTCTCTCCAAAATTGGGGGGGGGGATTTTGGGAATGTCTCAATCAGCACAGCCGACGGATGCTAATCCTTAAATTATGTAGGTCCGTCAAATCCCAACTTTAATCCTAACAAGGAAGAAGAAGTATTTCCTCTCCTCTCTTGTGTTCCAGGTGGGTGCAGGACTCTTAATGTAGCCTGAAACAGTTTCTCTGATGTAAAGCTTTGAAAACTTGTTACACGGAACAGGGTGGCAGGTGGGGAAACTTGTGGTTTTGGCAGTTAAATGAAAGCTGGAATATTTGAGGAGAAAGTTGAGGGTTCTGGCACAATCCCCATGAAATGGGTGGTTCTACTAGGGTAATCGTTAGTTGAAATAGTTAATGAAGTTGGTATTTCTGTTGTCATCTTTAGGCTTCATGAAGAGGTGCAAACTTATTTTCCAGTTGAACCTGTAGTAAATTATAATTTACAGGGAGTTAATATTTTGAAGGATCTCTCTGCAATTATGTGGACTAAAATTACCCTTTTTTTTTTTTTTTTTAAAGTAACAGATTCAGGGATTATGGCAAACACCAGGCTCTCTGGCTGCAGATGTTTGAAATGCACAAGTTACCATCAGTATTTTTACCATATTTAGAGTAGCAGATGTTTTATTCCTCTAAATGTGCTTAGGGGTTGATTTGTTAATGAGAAAGACGTCGTAAATTTGGCCAGTGCTTATGCCACCAGCGCCGGCCAATGGCCTGTACGAGAATTAGACAGGCAAGACTTTCAGGCTGCTGCAGGCATTTTAGCAAGATTCTTGGGACCTTGTTACACCACAGAAACTAAACTGCTGAGCTCCAAGATGGAAACAACCAGCCTCTGGTGGATAAAAGGACTGGCAGGAACCAAAACAACTTTGTAATTGCTTGTCAGTGTTTATATAAATTGGGGAAAGGAGGGAAAAGCTTAGAAAAACCTACTTTTGTGACTGTCCACTCACCCCAGCGCTCAGAAAAGATAGTGAGAGGGTGCTCTATTTAAGCTCCACCTGTTTTTTTTCCCCAATTCTCCCATGTCTTGACAGCCAGAAAGATCTGGAGTGAAACAAGTTTGCTTGGTGGCAAACATTGAGTTCCACAGTTAACAACCTGTTGCTGTAACTGGGGAAATATCCTGGGGCAATAGATTTTAGATTTTTTTTGTGTTTACCTGTGAACTTTTAACTTTCCCCCCTGCATCAGGTTATTCATTGCTCGTGTCTAGGTCTTGTCTACAGCCATACATCTTAACTCTGACTAAATTCAAGGCTAGGTTTTGTGGAAATCTGTCTGGAAAAGGGTGGACTTGGTTAAAACCTCGATGCTTTCTGTGCTCGGAGCGCTAAAGGAGCTCTTCCCTTGAATTTGGGTTGCAATCTTAAGGAAGGATTGGGACGTGGACATCCTCTTAAGAAGAGCCTAACCTGGAATTATTTTCTTGCAGATGAGAGAGGGCAGGACCACCTTAGGGCTGCAAGAGTGTGGTCCAGCGCTTAGGACAGTAGTCTGTGATTTGGGAATGTGTGTCCAACTCTTTGCTCTGCATGAGGCTGGGAAAGTTAAGTAGCCAGCAAAACCGAGGGGTTCCTAAAGCGACCAGATGCACTCTCCCTCCTTCTCAGGCAATTTGTGTCATCACGTTAATCCGGCCTCAAAATGCAGGTCTGGAAGCAGATAATGTATGGGTGAGGTGTGCGTCCAGGGAGCTGGGGAGCTAGCTGTTAACTTCAGCTCCCATCTTGTCTTGCCTTCAAGCATTACAGTGGGAATGGCACCAGCTCACTGGCTCTGACTCCTCACTCACTGAGATCCAGCTCCTCATCCGGGTGGTTCGGGCTGAGTGCAGTCCCAATTTCTTGCAGTTTTCCTGTTTCTCTGTTTCTGTCATGAGTTGAGGAGGAACAGATGCCACCGAGCGTGCCTGTGTGCCGAGTCACGGCGCAGTGTTACAGCTAGCTGGGCGAGAGGGGAGATCTGCTGGGCTTCTTGAACATTCAAGCTGTCTTGGGACAGAAAGGCAGATGGTGGTCCTTGATGGTATCCAGTAGGTTGTGCTTTTTCTTGCAAGAAACTTCTTGAATATGTCCATTGATAAGGGTAGGTTGGATTATGGAGCTGTTGGAGCAAGTCCAGAGGAGGCCACGAAGATGCTCAGAGGGCTGGAGGACCTCTCCTATGAAGACAGGCTGAGAGAGTTGGGGCTGTTCAGCCTGGAGAAGAGAAGGCTTTGGGGAGACCTTCTAGCACCTTCCAGTACTGGAAGGGGCCACAGGAAACTGGGAGAGGGACTTTTACAAGGGCATGAAGTGACAGGACGAGGGGGAACGGTTTTAAACTGCAAGAGGGGAGATTGAGATGAGATATTAGGAAGAAATTCTTTGCTGTGAGGGTGGTGAGACCCTGGCCCAGGTTGCCCAGAGCAGCTGTGGCTGCCCCCTCCCTGGGCAGTGTTCAAGGCCAGGTTGGATGGGGCTTTCAGCAACCTGGTCTAGTGGAAGGTGTCCCTGCCCGTGGCAGGGGGTTGGAACGGGATGATTTTTAAGGTCCCTTCCAACTCAAGCCATTCTATCATTCTATGATTCCAGTCTTGAGAAAAGCTGTAGTTGGGGAGTTCATAGAAAAACTCTTTCCCAGCATAGTGTCTACTCCAGCCTTTCCACGATACTCTGTAGAGGTGACCTTGCTGCCTGTCTCTCCACGTCACGTAGGCATTCAGGGAGCCTGCTCTTTTCCCTGTGCTCTCCAACTAGCCCTGCTCCAGTTGCTGCCCGTTGCCTCCTCATTTCATGCTTCCTCCCTTTCTCTCCTACTATCAGACATTGTATAACTTCATGAAACAATCTGAGGAGGAAAAAAGTTGTATAAACTCATGGTCTGACCTCGTTACTTACGGAGGGCTTTGAGTGAAATTCTGAACACTGTGGAAATATGTGGAGGGGGGGTATGTGTGTTCAGAGCTCGCTAGGAGAGTAAGAACGGGTATGAATTCTTACTGTGCAGGATCTCGTTCAGGAAAGCACTAAAACATGTAGGTATTTATTTACTTAAGGGAGTCAGGGCTCAAATGTAGACAAAGAACAGGGCTTGAACTGGAACATACTGCCAAGAGAGTCCTGTTTCTTGACCCTTAAGATGCTTCCTCTTAAGAAGAGCCTAACCTGGAATTATTTTCTTGCAGGTAAGAGAGGGCAAGACCACCTTAGGGCCGCAAAACTCAATTTAGTGGATCTGGCAGGAAGCGAGAGACCGTCAAAAACCGGACGCACAGCGGAACGGCTCAGAGAGGCCATCAAAATCAACCTCTCCCTCTTAGTTCTGGGCAACGTCATCTCGGCCCTGGTCGATGGCAGGTGTGAACACATCCCCTACCGAGACTCAAAGCTGACCAGGCTGCTGCAAGACTCCCTCGGAGGGAATACCAAGACGCTGATGGTAGCGTGCTTATCTCCAGCTGATAACAACTATGAAGAAAGCCTCAATACTTTGCGCTGTGCTAATTGTGCGAAAAACATCAAGAACAAGCCCTGTATCAACGAGGACCCCAAGGATGCTGTGCTGAGCGAGTATCAGGAGGAGATTAAGAAGCTGAAGGCCATTCCAGCTGAACAGATGAGCGTGAATAACTTGTCAGGTAGGAGAGGCCTTAGTGGCTCCAGAGGTGTTTTATCTTTGACTGAAAAATGTGTTTTTTATACGTAAAATGCTCACTGGATTTCACCTCAACCTGTCCCTTACCTGTTGGAGGAAGGGTTCTCCGTTCTGGTAACGGACTTTTCCTTCACTATTGCCAAGTTGTTCCACTGGTAAAGATCATCTCAGCGGTAACTCTGTCTCTCCCACTCACGAGGCTCTCTGTCCCAGCTTTGTCCTCTTCCCTATTTCCCTGACTTCTTTTCCCTGTCAGGACCAGCCTGGCCCTACCCTGTAAGCCTTGAGGCAATGAAATGCAATTTTTTTTGCCCACGTAGCTGTGAGTTTCTTCTGACTTAGCGCAGCGTTTCTCTCGAGCAGAGGTTTGAGCTGCAGAGATGACTGGTCTCGGCAGGCGCTGCTCTGCCTTGATGCGATTGGCTTTGCACAACTCACACGCCCGAGACGAGGGTGGCTGCCGCAGTCTCTTCCATCGCATGCAAATGTGATGCAGCCCTCGGTCTCCCGGTGGATTATCAACACCATCGCTTTGCTGGAGGGTGGATATTCCTCTCACACACCTATAAATTATTGCCAGCTGGCCTCTTCATTACTGCTTTTCATTTATACTGCCGCAGCGCCTCAGAGCATGTTTTGCCACGTGCTTGTACAGCACTTATTGCCCAATAGTAATTCTTGAACCTATATTCTTCATTTTTGATGCTATCACTTTCTAAGGTGAGAGGTTCTTTTTTCTCCCCCTCTGATTACAAATGTGCACCCCTTTGGCCCCTGAAATAGATTATTTGTGCGTGAACACAAGGCCCCAGGCTCTCCCAACCCTGTGAAATCTGCATTCCTTACCTGATACATCCTCTGGGTCTTTGATGGCTTTTACTGACCAGCGTAAATAACAGACCTTTTCCTTCCAGACGCATCGTTCTTAGCTTTTGGTGAAGACTTTGTGTGATGTGTTCACAGATTTTATGCCCTGGTTTCGCAGAGCTCATTACTGACATTGTGAGTGTTTCCTCTTTAACTCCTCAGCTGCCATGAGGACTGAAAATACTCGTGAGAAGACACCTTTGCCTGAAGACACTATTACTGCAGCAGATGAAGAACCAATGTCAGCCCAGGTACCCTTCAGGCTACTTTACCCCCCTGGGCTGAATAAACCCGAGCGGATAGCGTTGTGTTTCATCTATTCCTGTACTCGCGTTGCATCTTTTCAGAGCTGTGGCCTTTGGTTTTCTCTTGTCCTCAGGACCCAGCAGCGACTCGGACTGTCCAAGACGCTGGCGGTGTGAGCAGGGAGAGTGTTGGAGCAGAGGGGGCTGAAGGGATTTCCATCCCTGCAGACCAGCAGCTCGCCAGGTCAGTGACTACGCTGCTCCTGCTAACTGCCTCGTGTGCATTGCTTACGACACACACAGGCACGAAGCAGCCCTGTTCTTCTATGATATTACAACTGTCAAGCTTCAGCTGTGAGTTCAGCGCAGCACAAAACTAGGCAGACGCGTATTCTTTACCCCCAAATTAACTTTGTCCTATTTGGGCAGATAAATAGCTCTTAGCTACGGCATTTGGTGATGCCAAGTGCCAGAATTATGAGAGAAAAACCTGGAGAGGTCTGTGTCAGCAGATGTGGATGCAAAAAAGCATGCTTCCCTGAAAACAAATCCTGCCTAGATCTGTAGGCAGGGAATTCTCTTCCTTCTCTGGCTTTTTGCAGGTATAATTTATGAGGAGTTTACAAAGTTAAGTCTGGCAGTCGCTGACAGAGCTTAAGTGCCCAAACAGGTTATGGAGGTGGCCGCCTTTTCCTCTTAAAAAAAGGTTCTTGAAGGGCACTTAGAGCCTTCTCATATCAGTACAAGCGAGGCAGCAGGCTTTCATGCTGCTCACTGTGTGTGGATGGAGGACAGTGCGTCCTCCACGACTCTCCCTTGTCACCGAGGTCACTTTTGCCTCTAACTGACGCATCTCACACTGTTTGCAAGGTGTCAGCTGGAACTGACATCAATATTTCTCAATAATAACATTTGAGGGGCAGTATTAGACCCAGGGCCTGGAGCACGGGGCTGGGATGTGAGGGCTGCCTGGGCTGTTTCAGAAATACACACTTTAAGCAAATTCTGCTGATTTCTCTCTTTTACTCCATTGTGTAGAATTATATTAGCATTGGAAATGTTCAACATAAGATATATTGTGGATGATGGAGTTTGATTCTGAAAAGTCTGATGTTTTTTAAGCAGTCTGATGGTTTTTAAGCAGTCTTTCAGCTTTACTGTGAGCTCCTGTGGCACATGCTCGCTCTGTTGGGCCTCTCCCAGCTGAAAAAGGAGCTATGAAGAAATGTAGAGTAGCATGGTCTGTCATTTATGGGCAATTCCATTTATTAATGGAGAGGTCTCCATTAAAATCAAAGTTCTCTGCAGATGAGGCAGGAGGGTTTGATTCCACAGGCGTGGGGATTTTCAAAGCCGCCTGTTAAAGGCTTTACACATCAGGAGGGCTGTGAGATCTCTGATACTCACTCAGCAGAGCAAGGATCCAAGCGTGTATTAAGCAAACGAAACCAAAGGCTACTTGGCAAGTGCAGTACAGTAGAATAGCAGGTCATCTCTGGTGGAGAACGAGCTCTTTTGGATGGGTTTGAAGATATTTAAGAGGTTATTATCAGCAGAGGTTTTATCAGCAGTGGGATGTTCTTCAATTTGAGCCAGCGCTGGCCAACCTGAGCTCTCTGCTCTGCTGCAGATCCCCCTGCAGACAAAGAGAACAGCTCTGGAGCACGGCTTTATTTCCGTGTCAGAGCGTACAGGGCCGTGCGGCGTGGATGTGAGCCGAACTCGATTTCAAATATGGGTCTGTGCCAGTGCTCAAGCAGCAACGCTGAGGTCACCCAAGTCATCAACCCTGCCCCAAAAAGGAAACTGTACTGTGGCTTCCAGCTGTACCACTCCCATACCCACCATTTAAAAATATTTGTGTAATTTTGGCACATTTTGTGCTTGCCTCAAGCGTCTTTCAAAACAAGAAATAAGAATTGAAATATAAATTCCACAAAAGAGGGTTTTTAAAAAGAATTCTCTGAGTGCAGATACAGATTTGTGGACGTACTTGTTGACAAAGGTGCTCAGAATAACACGTGCTTTGCCTTGGGCCCACAGGAGTATCTATGCCAGAAACTGGTAATAAAAGTGGAATTTGCCATGATTGCTCAGGGCAGCAAATCTCGTCAGAAATCACTGTTCTGTGTACTGTGTCTTCCCAAACGTTCGGGTAAGGACGTGCATCCTCTGCGCATACACAGAGGGTTCTTTGCACCGCTGAGCTAAGAGAAGCGTTTGCCTTTTCCAGGCTGCAGATGCTGGAGCGAGACGTGGTCGGAGGGGAAGAGGCTGAGAACAAGGACCTCAAAGAAAAGCACCGACGCCGGAAAAAATACGCGGAGGAGCGGAGGCTGCAGCAATCTAACGAGGACAGCATGGATTGGTTTCTGCCTAGTGTCTACAACTACATCCAGAAAGAGATCCGAGCCAGGAGGAAGCTTCTGAAGAAGAAGCAGAAGAAGGTGAGCAGCTCCCTGCTATCTGTGCTGAAGATTTAGGGATCATCTCTTTCTTCCTCTGCCTACCCATCTTTTTAGGTTCTGGAGGTGTTTTAGGGCAGGATGTTTAGAGCACTCTTAAATTTTAGGCACGCTTGAAAATCAGTTTCACTCTGATGAGGCAGAATCAGAGAAGTTTCCCAAAAATCTCTGGGGTGTGTGTGTGCAGTCCTAAATCTACATGTTAAGAACTTGCTTTAATTCAGTATTTACGTTATCAAGGAAATATTGCAGCTTTTTCCTCAAAGTTAGGAACTGCCAAGAGTTCGTTAGCACGCAGACCACACAAGTTACATTAACTTAAAGTCCATTCAACAACTTGTCGCTTTGGAGAAACGCGAGAAATCTTTCATTAAAAGAGACGTGGAATAATGTCTCCGCACAAATCTCATCCGAATTCTTAATTATAAATTAGAAACCATCCCAAATATTGAAGCTTTTGTGTGTGTCTCTCCATCCCTCTGCCTGACCAGTTCCTGTACTCACACTAACCATCAGTCTCTTTTATAAACCCAACAATTTGTTTTTACGTCCCAGCTGTGGGCTGCCGAGCCCGAGATGCGAGATCTACAGTCAGAGTCTGAGGAGGAAGAGACTGATCGCTTCAGCGCCATCCACCCCGTGGAGCGAGAGCTGATGCTCTTCGAGCAGGTGATGAATCAGGTGCCGTCCCATGTCTGGCGTGACTGTAGCTACAGCTATCTGGAGAAGGTCAAGCACGAATCCGTCTGGGATGAGGAAGCTGGCTGTTGGAAAGTTCCAGATTTTGTCATTGAAAAAACCCGCCTGCCTTCAGGTAAGAGGAGAGTCTCCGTGGTGCCACCGGCTGATTCTGGGCTTGGCAGATCACATTTGGGCTCCACTTGCTTGTAAAACCTTCCACCTACAGAAGGTTTGTTTAGAAAATTTTAACAGTAACAGCATCTAATGCGAAGCGCGGTACAGATCCTTCTGGAATCCCTGTAAGCCCAGTGACCGGAGCGGTGCCGGGGATCGGGGGGCGCAGTGAGGAGAGCATTAATTGTTCTGCAGACGACGACCCTTTAACGCCGTCTCTTCTCCCAGCAGTTCCAGCCCTGCCACAGCCCAAACCTGCCCGACCGAGCCCCTCAGCCGAGAGCAGAGAGCTAACGGTACGGTGCCTTTCTCCTTGCTTTTGTATCTTGTTTTACCAATTTTTGCCATATTTCTAAGCGTACCCCGAGGGCTAGCGCAGAGTCTGGCGCTGCTGACGGGCGTTTTCTGCTTCCAGCGCGAGGAAGACCGCTACGAGCTGGTGCTGGACAGGAGCGACAGCGAGACCATCGCCAGCAACTACTTCCGATCCACGCGAGCCAGCCGGATCCTCTGCTCCGACCCCACCACAAACCAAGGTAAAACCCCCCTTTCCCCACGGATCCCCAGCGTTCACCTTCATTTTCCTCTTTTTTTTTTTTTTTTTTTTTGGCGAAGCTCCCTTGACCTCTTGCTTTTAAGAGGGCTAATTTGGCAGAAGCTAAACTCTGTTGTGTTCCAGCTTGTCCTCAGATATCAGAGGGGTGGGGGGCAGCTGAGCTTAGCCTCTGAGTGACGCCCAATTTGATACCTTAAATTTTGGCTGAGATAGGCCAAAGTCGGCACTATCAGTCCGGCTGTGTCCAAGAGCTGATATGTTGAACTAACACAGGTCGGGATGCACTAATAGTGCAGGGCCCAGTCACGGTCCATGAACTAACACGGGTCCAGATTACGCCGTAAATCTGGGCACGTCCACCGAAATTAAATCCTCGTGACCAGTTCCACACTTAAGGTAATTTATTTAAGCAACAGAAACAGATTCTTCTGTCTGCAGAGCACGCCTAGGTACCTACGAACATATATATGTTGCAAGATGACTGTATAATGCTACTAATACAATTACAAACACCAGCTTGATTTCTAAGTTTCCTGGGGAAGCAGCTGGTATAACCAAATGTACGAGTTTCACCCAAAGGTGTGTCTATGGGTGGGGAAGAGAGGTTCAGCCCGGCGACTGATCCCAGAAGTCAGCAGTGATGTCTCCCTGACTTCTCAGTGATGGTATCTCTCCTCCTTGCCTCTTTCTTAAAGGCATTTTATACTATCATCTATGTTTAGGTGGAGCTTGAGTGACTCTAGTCATACATACCTTTATTATATTGATTGGTGCAAAATTCCCTCGCTTCCATTTTAAAGCTATAGACTAAGAAAAAATCAGAGAGCATGCTCAGGGGGTAGAGGGAGGTGGGTAGCTTTTGGGATGGAGGTGTGTTTTGGTATTATAATGAGATTATAATGAGCACAGTTCATCAACAGGACACGATTTCACCACAATCACTGGCTCAGCAACCAGCGTTCTGGGTGGAATGGGGTATCATTTCTTGTTTGACAAGAGCAATGTCATTTGTTGGCTACAAGGTACCATGGAGTTACCTTACCTGCCTCAATAGCTCAGAGCCTGGCCACGGTTATCTCCACACCCTTTCACCCTCTGTTCTCTCACAGTTAGCACGCCAAGCTCCCTTGGTGCCAAACATCTAAGAGTGCAGGGGAACCATCACAGAGCAGATTCCTTACACGCCGACCACGTCCCATCCGAGGTGCTTCCTTAGTTCTATCAGATGGGGACGTGATTTTACTCTCAATAAGTGTGTCTCCAATAATCAGTTTCAATAAGCTGCCCCCCCAGTAGTTACCCCACACCTCAACAGGGCTTTTTTGCAGCCACTTTAGGGCATCCTGCGAGGACAAATGCCCACCGCAGCCACTTTCTCTCCTCTTTCAGCTCCCCCGGGGCCCGAGGGGGCTCGCAGCGGTGCCGCCGCCATGCCCCAGCCCCGGCCCCAGCCCTTCCGCCTCCAGGTCCTCCCCCCGGCCCCGCCGACCACCACCACCAAGCGCAAAAAGGGCAAAGCCGGCTCCAAGAGCCGCTCCCTCTGACTCTGCCACTGCGGGGGTTTCCAGCAACACAGGAAGACGCCAAATCCCTGTGGCTTTGCACCAAAACGATTTCGCTCTACATCGGGGTGCGGGACAGAGGGGTGAGCTCCCTGCCACTGTGCTGTTTGACAAGCAGACTTGTGGCCCGGTCTGCAATAAGGTGGGTTTTTTTTGTTTTGCCAAGTTGGCCTATAGACACAAGAAATCTTAGTTTAGTCTTTATGTCTTTGTTCCGAACCCTGATGTTCCAGGAAATGTTTAATTGGCTCACTGCCACCATGTTCTCTTGCCCCCTGTACCCCCTCCCCGCTGCAATAAACCAGTCTGACACCGCCGTTCCAGTCTGACACTGTCATTTTAAAGTCTTTTACTGGGAATCTGCCTCCTCCCTCAGGGAGAGGCTCGGGGCGGCGGGGCCGAGGGTGCGAGCGGGCCGCGGCCGGGGCTAACCCCTTCGCCGTGAGGGCCCGCCGCCATCTTTCCCCCTCCACCCTCAGCGGGGCTACGGTGGCCGCGCAGGGGTCAAGACGGCATCTCTCTGATTGGCTGGCGGCGAGGAGCTGTCTGTCGGTGATTGGAAGGCGTGAGCGGGGCTCTTGGCGCTGATTGGCTGCCTGAACCCGGGGGCGGCTTCCGGGGAAAGCTTGGCGCCGGCGAGCAAAATGGCGGCGGCCGCGGTCCGTGTGTGGTGGCTCCTGGCGGTGGCGGCGGCCGGGGCTGAGGGGGCGCCCCGCACTCTGGTGCTGCTGGAGAACGGCAACCTGCGGGACACGCACTCGCTCTTCTTCCGCAGCCTGGCGGGTAGGGCTCGGGGAGGCGGCTGGGGACCCCGCGCCGGGCTGAGGGAGGAGATCGGCGTCCCCTGGGCGGGCTGAGGGAGGAGATCGGGGCTGTTTTCCCCGCCGTGCCTGTGTTTCGTGTCCCCTGCAGTGTTGGTCCCTGCTTGATTGGTGCTACTGGGGCATCCTTGCAACAAAGAGGTTGCTCAGGGGCTTGATCCCCCTGGGTTTGGTGTGGAAACGTACCGGTGGCGCCCCTAGAAAGCCCTTAAGGCACTTTTTCTAAAGCACCGCTGTTTATTAGGCAATCCCAAGCACAAGTAGAGGCTGGGTGGAGAATGGATCGAGAGCAGCCCTGAGGAGAAGGACTTGGGGGTGATGGGTGACGAGAAGCTCATCGTGAGCCGGCAACGTGCGCTGGCAGCCCAGAAAGCCAACGGTGTCCTGGGCTGCATCCCCAGCAGCGTGGCCAGCAGGGTGAGGGAGGGGATTCTGCCCCTCTGCTCCGCTCTCGTGAGACCCCCCCTGCAGTGCTGCGTCCAGCTCTGGGGGCACCAACACAAGAAGGACACGGAGCTGTTGGAGCGAGTCCAGAGGAGGCCACGGAGATGCTCCGAGGGCTGGAGCCCCTCTGCTGTGGAGACAGGCTGAGAGAGCTGGGGCTGTTCAGCCTGGAGAAGAGAAGGCTCCAGGGAGACCTTCTAGCACCTTCCAGTGCCTGAAAGGGCTACAGGAAAGCTGGAGAGGGGCTTTTTACAAGGGCCTGGAGTGACAGGACAAGAGGGAACGGTTTTAAACTGCAAGAGGGGAGAATGAGATGAGATATGAGGAAGAAATTCTTTGCTGTGAGGGTGGCGAGACCCTGGCCCAGGTTGCCCAGAGCAGCTGTGGCTGCCCCCTCCCTGGGCAGTGTTCAAGGCCAGGTTGGATGGGGCTGGGAGCAACCTGGTCTAGTGGAAGGTGTCCCTGCCCGTGGCAGGGGGATGGAACTGGATGGGCTTTAAGGTCCGTCCAACCCAAACCAGTCTGTGATTCTATGAAATAAAACTCAGGATCTTGATGGTGCTTTGCTGCTACGTGCATTGATTTAATGAAATGTGAAAGTTGTCAATATTTTTTTCACGGCTGCAGATAGGGGCTTCGATCTCACTTTCCGGACAGCAGATGATGTGGGCCTGTCCCTGATAAAATACGGAGAATTTCTCTATGATAACTTGATCATCTTCTCACCATCCATAGAAGGTAAATACAGGAGGGGAAAACTCGAGTACTCTTGGAGCTCGGTGGCATTTTTGGAAGGGGATTTCCAACTGTTTTGCAAATTTTAATTGAATTTTGAACTTCAGATGTTATCCGTTGTGTCTTCTACTCGTTAGCAAACTGCGGATGCTTCCAGGCCTTTAACAGTCGTTCTTTCAGCCACGATGAAAATGATTTGGTGTTTAATTCTGCTGTGGTATTATTTCTGAGAACTAGTCATGAATTTCTGAGAACTAGTCATGAATTTCTGGCGTACGCTTTCAGATTTTGGTGGAAACATCAACGTGGAGACCATCACTGCTTTCATCGACGGCGGTGGCAGCGTCCTCGTCGCCGCCAGCTCGGACATCGGTGAGTACAAACCTTCGTCAGAGCAAATGAGCGTGTTTCAGCTGCTTCTTGTAACAGGCACCTACGTTGCTTATGCTCTGCGATGAACAAATAGTTTATTCATTCTTCTCTGAGTTCCTGCAACAAAAACGGTGAGAAAACACAGTTTCTTGTTGTGAACCCCAAGTTTTGTGCTGTAAGGAAATGGGTTATAAGTAAATAGCCTTTATTGACAGTTTGAATGGGAATTTAGCTGGGGGAGGTTGTGTTGCTCCATGGGGTTTGGCTTGTAGAGTGCTGAACGCGTGACTCCAAGCTGGATTTACTTGTTATTTTGAGTGCTGAGACTGGTGTGGCGTCCCGAACACGCCGTGTAACAGAGAATCCCGTCTGTCCTTCCAGGTGACCCGCTGCGAGAGCTGGGCAGCGAGTGCGGGATCGAGTTCGATGAGGAGAGGACAGCTGTCATCGACCATCACAACTACGATATATCCGACCCCGGCCAGGTAAATGGATTTTCCTGCACGTTTTGGGTTTTGTTAATGAGAATTTAGATGTAAAGGTTTGGGGATGAATCTTCTCTCCTTGTTTTCCCTTTTTTTCTTCCATCCATTCTCCATTTTCTCAGCTTCTCCCTAAGAAAGTCGTAAATAGTTCTTCGCAGCGTGACATAACACCGCAAAGCTGCGCACATTCGGGGTCTCTGCCCTCAAATCCGTCTTTCTCAATTTCCTGCGTTTGATCTTTCCACTGCCCTGAGTAGTTTTGAATTGTCGCCGTGCCCCAGGCGGTCGCACCGCGATTAACGGTGCTTTTGAAGCAGTCTGAAGTGTGTGTGGGGGGAATTTCATCTACGAGTGAAGCGTGTCAGACACCGAGTGCGACACTTTGGCTGTGGGCGGGGGGATTTTCAGTCCCAGAGATCAGTATAGAAATGTGGACGTTTCTGGAATTATTTTTCTCATGGTGTCATCCAGTGCTTTATAATTAAAACATATATTAAGGTCTGAACTTAATATATTGTACTAATTTTTTATTTAAATTTAACTAAGCAGTACATTGTCCTAGTTTAAGGGTGAAAGTTGCTAAATATGGGGAAGTAAAATACTGTAGGTATCGGTATCGGTATCAAAAGGTGCTTTACATTTCCTTATGTATCACTATTAATTTAATTTGATGATTCTATGATAAGCTGCTTTTCTGCTTTTTAATTGAATTGTAACATTCACCTGACAGCTGCTCGGTTGTAATTGTCTGTAAAAACAAAGTTAACTTTCAAATAACAAGGGAAGCTGTTGCTGCCCGTTCGAACCTAGCAAACACCAGCCCGCCTGCCCCTGCAGCGCGTTCATGCCCCTCTCGCCTTTCCTCCTCCCAGCACACGCTCATCGTGGCGGACGCTGAAAATCTCCTGAAGGCCCCCACCATCGTGGGGAAAGCGGCGCTGAACCCCATCCTGTTCCGAGGAGTCGGGTAAGCGACCTGCGGCGTGGCAGAGGGAGGGAGGGAGGGGAGGTGGCTGTTGTTGGGGAAACGATGCAGAAAATAACCGGTGTTGCTGCGAGGTGAGCGTAGGGTGAGCCGGCTGTGATGGGTAGCGTGAGCAATCTCTCTCTATTTCGGATCAACAATAAAATCATAGAATCATAGAATTGTTTTGGTTGGAAAGGACCTTTGAGATCATCGAGTCCAACCATTAACCCAGCACTGCCCAGCTCACCACTAGCCCATGTCCCTCAGCACCACATCTACACGGCTTTTAAATCCCTCCAGGGATGGGGACTCCACCACTGCCCTGGGCAGCCTGTTCCAGTGCTTGACAGCCCTTTTGGTGAAGAAATTGTTCCTGATCTCCAATCTAAACCTCCCCTGGTGCAACTTGAGGCCGTTTCCTCTTGTCCTATCACTTGATACCTGGGAGAAGAGACCAACCCCCACCTCGCTACACCCTCCTTTCAGGCAGTTGTAGAGAGCGAGAAGGTCTCCCCTCAGCCTCCTTTTCTCTAGACTGAACAGAACTAAACTAAATCTCTAAAGCGGCTTAGTTGTTGACTTAGGAATGTTTCTTAACATAAATTAGTGAAGCTTGACTATATATCTTGAGGAAATAATTCCTATCTTGGTGTGTGCGGTTGTCTTGCCACATCCAAAGGGTGAGGAGGTTCGCGCGGTTGAGTTGGTGGCTGTGGGTGTAGGGGGCCGGGGGGGTCTCCGTGCTGCTCACCGTGCCTCTCCCTGCAAGGATGGTGGCTGATCCCGACAACCCGCTGGTGCTGGATATCCTGACCGGCTCTTCTACCTCTTACTCCTTCTTCCCTGACAAGCCCATTACTCAGGTACGCTCAGGTTACTTTTTCTCCTCTTTTGGGCTCTACTTCTACGATTGAGTCCCTCAAATTTTAGCAACTTGAGGAAAAACCCTCGAGCATTTCAGCTCCTGATTGATTTTTGAAAGTGTCAGGCTGGCGTCTGCTTTCCGACATCGCCCTGGGGAATCTTCCTCTTTGCTTTCTCTTGAGGGGAACATGCCCAGCGTGAGGGATGCTTTGGATGAAAGGCCAGCCCAGATCAGAGCGTATCTCCTGGTTTCATTCCAGTCGCTGAGGGCAGGAGCTGTGAATCCCAGTCCTGGTTATTCTGAGCTTCTTGGCTGTGCTAGGACTGTTCCACCCCGCAGCAAACCGGAGATTAACTTGCCTTTCATCATCCCGAAATATCCTAAATGCTTTTCTAAACGCCTTCCTTTTCAGTACCCGCACGCGGTCGGGAAGAACACCCTTCTGATCGCCGGGCTCCAAGCCCGCAACAACGCCCGCGTTGTTTTCAGCGGCTCCTTGGATTTCTTTAGCGACGCCTTTTTCAATTCTGCCGTGCAGAAAGCTACTTCCGGCTCCAAGAGGTACGTTGGCTTCCTGGCATCCCTGGCTGAGGGATATTTGGGGAGCTGTTTGGTGAAGAAAATCCTGGGAAACGGGCAACAAATAGTCACGTTATGGGAAGCAGCAGAAAGCTTGAATTAAATCGGGGGTGACGCGTTCCTTTGGCCTCGTGGAATGAAACAATTCCCTCCTTTAACCCCAACCAGCTTTTTCTTGCTTTCACATCTATTAATGGTTTGGGTTTTGGCACGCGTCGGATTTTTTTCGGCGTGGCTGCCATCTTTTCTCAGCCTTCCCTTGTCCGTAGGTACTCGCAGACGGGTAATTACGAGCTGGCTGTCGCTTTGTCCCGCTGGGTGTTCAAGGAGGAGGGAGTGCTGCGCGTGGGAGCCGTGTCCCACCACCGCGTGGGGGAACTTGCGCCTCCCAACGCCTACACCGTCACCGATCTCGTGGTGAGGCTGCGGCGTGGGCAGGAGGGGATGGGGGAGCTGCTTGGGAAGAGGAATTGGGGAAAATTGGAACTTGGAATGGGTCGAGGTTCGTTTTCAGGCGTCGTTGGTTAAACTCCACGCGTCGTGGGTTCGTTGCAGGAGTACAGCATCGTAATCGAGAAGCTTTCCGACGGCAAGTGGGTCCCCTTCGACGGGGACGATATCCAGCTGGAGTTCGTCCGCATCGACCCCTTCGTGCGCACCTTCCTGCAGAGGAGCGGTAAGTTCCCTTCGCCGCCCCAGCCCCGCTGTGGGGCTGTTTTCTCCTCCTGCAGCTTCTCACGTCACCTGAACGTCACCATCGTCTCTTTTCTCAGGCGGCAAATACAGCGTGCGGTTCAAGCTGCCCGACGTCTACGGCGTGTTTCAGTTCAAAGTGGATTACAACCGGCTGGGTTACACCCACCTCTACTCCTCCACCCAGGTAAGCGTGGTGGGAGTTAATCACCCGAGAGGGAAGCGGTGGCCGGGCTGCCGGGCTCACAGAGCCGCTCTCTCCCCTCCCAGGTGTCCGTACGTCCCCTCCAGCACACCCAGTACGAACGGTTCATCCCCTCGGCGTACCCGTACTACGCCGGCGCCTTCTCCATGATGGCTGGACTCTTTATGTTCAGCATCGTCTTCCTGCACATGAAGGAGAAGGAGAAATCTGACTGAGCTCCCTGGGGGAGGAAGAGCCTTTTCCCCGGCGCCAGGCAGGGACGGGCAGCGCTCGGGACCCTCGTTTGTCACCGCGTGAGGACTGGTAGGTGCCGGACACGCTGCGAATTTGTGTTTGGTGTTTTTATTTTTACACACAAGGGGGATTAATAGGAAAGAAAACGAAATTTTGGGGGGAAATCTGTCACAAAACGTCTGCAAACCTGGACCCCCGAGGCCTCTGGTGTGGTGTTCCTTGATGAGCTTGTGATGTTCGTGTTGCCATTGGAATGATTTTGATTCGAGATTAACTCATTTCCCAAAATAAAATCTCGTTCCTCTCACCTTGGGTTGAAATAAGTGAATTCACCGCGTGGGGCTTTCGGCCACGTCCCTGGGCTTGCGGGTGGCACTGGAGGGATGTGTCCCCACATCACCCTCGGCAGCTCAGGGTGTTTGTGGGGTGGGCTGTGAAGGAGCAGTCGGACGGCGCCCAGCCCAGAGCACGCTGGAAGGCAAAAGGGGGAGTCTGGGGTGCGCGGAGGCGCTTGGGGCACCCTGAAAAGCACACTGAGGGGTCTGGGGTGTCCCCAGAGGCACACTGAGGAAGACAAGGCACCCCAAAAGCCACGCTGCCCCCCATAAAGGAAACAGGTGGGTTCAGCGACACCCCTAAAGGCTCACCGAGCGCCTTGGAGCACCCCAAAATGGGGTCTGGGAAGGAAAAAGCAGCTGGAAGATGCGATCCCAAGAAAACTGGGGTGAAGCGGAGGAGCCAAAGGGGTGGCAGAGGGTGCGTTGGGGCTCTTTCTGGGTGCGTTGGGGCTCTTTCTGGGTGCGTTGGGGCTGTTTCGGGGTGTGTTTGGTCTGTTTTGGGGTGCACTGGGGCTCTTTTGGGGTGTGCCGGGGCTCTTGGGGTGCGTTGGAGCTCTTTTGGGGTGTGTTGGGGCGTGTTGGGGCTGTTTTGGGGTGCGTTGGGGCTCTTTTGGGATGTGTTGGGGCTGTTTCAGGGTGCACTGGGGCTGTTTTGGGGTGCGTTGGGGCTGTTTCGGGGCAGAAGATGGGGAGATGGCGCTGGGGTTTCCTTCCTCCCCCCCCGGAGGGCTGCGGGTCAGAGGCGCTGATGAACACAAGGGGTAAATAAGGGGCTGGGGGCAGCATTTGCGGGGCCCCCCGCGGGGCACAGACCCCTCCCACGTGCCGCCGCAGGGAGAGGGAGGTGCCTCCTCCCGCCAGGCGCCCACTGATTGGTCGAGCGCTCCTGATTGACAACCGGCCCTCGACCCGGCGGGGCGGGCGCTTTGCGACGGCGGCGCTTGACGGCGGCGGCGGCGGCACTTGGCGGCGGCGGCGGGGCCGGTGGCGGCGGCTCGGCCATGCTGCTCACCGTGTTCTGCCTGCGCCGCGACCGCAGCGAGCTCACCTTCTCCCTTCAGGTGGACGCTGACTTCGAACTGCAAAACTTCCGGGCTCTTTGCGAGCTGGAATCCGGCATCCCGGCGGCCGAGAGCCAGGTCAGGCCCTGCCCGCCCACGGGCCCCCCCTGAGCACCGGGGGAGGGCCTGGTCGTTACCCACCCCCTACCCCCGGGGTTGGGGTCCTCTGGGCTCTGGTCCTCTGTGTCCCCCCCGGGGCCTCCGCCCCGCTGGATCCCGGGGTTTGGGGGTTATTATTTGGGGGGGGGGGGGTGTCCCTCCCCGACCTTTCGGTTTTGGGGGAGAAACGTGTCTCTTTTTCCTCAAAATCCTCCCCTTCCCCTCAGGAGAGGGCTCGGGGTCCCCGGTGACTCGGTGTCTTACCGGGGTCCTTCCGGGAAAGGCTCCGTCTCCTCCCGCGGTGGAGCTGAAAGGCGGGGGGGGGGGGGAATGGGGTTTTATTGAGTTTTCAGAGGAATTTGGTGTTTAACCAGCAAAGGATTTAGAGCGAGAGAAATGGGAACCGGAGAGCGGGGAAGGTGGCGGCCTGGAGTCTCCTCAAACCCGAGGGCACGAGGCTGAAACGTTCAGGAAAGGGTTTATTTATCATATCAAATTCCTGCCCTTGTCTGGGGCAGAAAGGGCAGATCGAGGCTGTTTCCTCCCATTTTTTTCCTTACAGGTGCGGGGACCAACCAGCACACCCGCCCGGTGTCCCCGAGCAAAGATCCCCCCCCCGGCCCGAATTCAGGGCTTGCTTGTGGCGAGCGTGCGGAAACACGAGGCAGGCTGCGGTGTGGGGGTGGCTCTCATCCGTCTGTCTGTCTGCGTGGGGTTTACTCACAGTTTTGCGTTCAGTCCTGCTTGGTTTTTTGTGATTTCTACCCGTTTATTGGCAGGGCGCCGCGTTGCTGGACAGGGTGATGCCAGCTCCTTTTCTCGGCGTGCTGGTCGCGCCCGGCAGAGTTTGGGGAGTTTTGTGGCGATGGCTTTTGCTTTCGGAGCCTTTTCTGAGTCTAAATTAATACAGTATTTTTCCACTCAAGCAAATATTAGTCAGTGATGGAAAAACAGCTGAACCAGCAGCCCCTGAGGTGAACGTCTTCCCTCACCAAGCAGGTTCCCGACACTTCACCCGCGGCGTTTTGCTTTGCCTCTGCCTTTGGCGAGCCTTTTATTTTGGGATGAGAGGTTGGTTTTGAGGGGGAAGCCATCTCCAAAGCAGGGGTAGAAAATCAAGGTGAGATGGATTTTCCTTTAGGAGAAAAACTCTTGATATTTGGTAGGTAGAAAGCGAGAAACCACTTCATATAAAGGTTCCCATCTGCTGCGCTCCAGCAAACCCCCTGTGTGTGTGTCTCACAGCCACCAGTGAGGCACCCAAACTCGCAGCCGGTAACGGGGACAACGTCTATGTGTGGGACTCCGCGGGCGCGCAGTGGCTTCGATAACTGTGGGCACGTGGAGCGTAAACTCCTCGTCGTCAGCTTTGTCCCCCTTGCGTTGGGGTAACCCGCCAGCGCTGGGTCTGGTTTAGGATAATGAGGGGTCGTGGACTTTTTTTGCTTATGTTTTACCAGGAGTTCCTTCGCTTTGAGTTTTTGCTCTGCCACAATTAAAAACTGCTGCAGAGTTTTGCAATTATATTGGCCGCAGGTAGCGGGGATCAGCGCTGTGCTTCTTGTAGCCACCTCTGCTTCCCTTCTGCTCACCCATCTGCCATTTATGCATCATCTCGCTTCCTTTTTTTTAATGTTTTCTAGCAACCTGTTTATTGTTCTTTTTCCCTCCTGTTTCTGCCCAGCGTTTGTGAAGTGTTTTGAGGACCTTCAGTGGGGAGAAAGTTGTAAAAATACAAGTTATCGGTGAAGCAGCTTGTTGTGTAGAAGAATTTTGCGTGCTCAAACCATCCTCCACAAACAGGCAGAATTACATTGACCAAACTTGGTGGTTTACTCCCATTTTTCCATAACCGAGGCGCACGTTGCCTTAAAGGTGTCCTGTTGGCATAAAAAAGAGGATGAATTTAACAGTAAGGATTGTGCAGGGCGGAGTAAACCACAGCTGTGTGTGGAGGAGGGTTAATCCCAGTCTTATTCTCTGCTGTTTTGTGAGTTTAATTCCGGGTGCTGCAGTTTGGGATGGAGGCGAGCAGGGGGCTGTGAGGTTTCTGAGGGATGGCTGCGGTCGCAAGGCGGGGAGGGCGGCGTGAGATAACGGGGAGGGCCGCTGGCAGGCTGCGGTGATAAGAGGAGCTGGGCGAGGCGAGGGGAAATAATGCAGCTTGTGGTTTCTTCCACGCGTTGAGGCGGTGGCTTTTCTGGAGAGGGGACGGGGAGGCGCTCGGCAGAACCACGTTCACCTGGCAGCGCCGTTAATTTCCTTCGTTTCTCTTTCTTTACACGCTGTGTGTCTCCTGTCCTTGCTGTGCACAGGAGGATTTAATGGGTTCTGGGTTTGAATGGATTTATGGTTGCGGGTGGTATCTAGCGCTTGTGATTGGGGCTCTTTGCTCCAGAAGGAGGTTTGACCCTGTGGCATCATGCAGGATCCAACCATCGTGCAGCCTGCGTCCCTGCCCAGGTCACCTCCAGAAGAGCCCGTGTCCGGTACCTGGCCAGCCTACAAGCTCACCTACTAAAATATGCTACAAACCAGATAATCAAAATACAGCAAAATTAAATCAGTTTGTTTTACCAGCAGAGCGGAGTGGGTCAAAAGCACATCAAGCCGTGCTGCTAATGGATGTAGAGTGAGTGCCGGGCGCTTAATTCATTGCGTGAGGTGTTAAGGCTGAACGCTCATAAATCCAATCCCAGCAAGATGACAGAGGTAAAACCTCACTTAAACTGATTAACTTGTCTCTTCCAGAGTGTCTGCGCAGAGAAACTGCCTTTTAAGATTTGCGCGTGCAGCTCGGATTTATTCCAAGCTTGCTTTCTCTGAGTCAGGCCGGGCGGGACGCGTCCGGTAACGTGAGAGGATGCACTGGGACTCTGCCCATCACATGCTGACCTTAATTATGCCAATCATGTCTTGCAAAACATGGGAGTAGAGGCTGCACACCTTAATATAGCTTGCAAACGGACCCGTGTTTGCTTTGGAAGGGACCCAGTCTGGTGCAATAACGCCGGGGCTGTTAAGCGTGTCATTAATGAGAAGGTAGGAAGCTCGTGCTTGTTCCTAATCGTGTGTTTCTCTAATTGTGATGGCTCTGGTTGCCTTCATACGTGGCTCTTAGTATTTTTGCTTTTTCTGTCTTGTCTTTGGCATCGCCTCTGATGGTGGATCTCCGCTTAGAGTGCGTTAGTGGGGTTCTGTGTAATATTTCTGAGTTGTTTCAGTAAAGCAGTGAAAGTCTGTAGCATCTCCCAGACCTTAAGGCACGTAGTAATTGGGTTTTTCTGGATCTTCTTGTTGGATCTGCTGCTTGGCGATAGCGTCAGGTAGAGCCGTAGCCCATCCAGGCAAGGACTGCGAAAGGTTCTCCCACGCAGCTTTGCCAGTCCCAACCTGCGGCAAACCTGTTGTTGCTGAACCGGCCTTTTCCAGACTCGGAGGGACGTGGTCTTGCTAAACGAGGTGGTAAACGTGAAATCTGATCGTGTGCCCAACGGGTTTAGGCTGAGTTTTCCAGGGCTTCTTGCTTTGGACTCCTGCCAGGGGTAGGAGGCTGTTGAACCGATCTGCCCACTCTCGTTGTGCTCCGATGAAGGCACAGAAACCTTAATGTTTAGCAGATACCGTTTCTGGGAACTTTCGTTCCCATAAAGCACTTCTTTCTTTATTTTATTTCTTTTTGCTTCCCTGTAATTCAGGACATCTGTAGGTATGACCGATCTAATGTTAACAGAAGTGTTCCCATGGTGATTATTCATTTTTATCTCGATATGTTTTTACGTTTAATCTGCTGACCCTTTGTTAAGTCAGATTATTGTAATAGAAGGTGATGTGGCTTTGTGTTTTATAGTCAAAAGAAGTTAATTCCCCACCATGGACTGACTTCAGTCTTGGGAGTGGTGTCTTTGGGTGCTGAAACTTCGAGTCTGGATAGAGTTACATCACTGAAGTAAACTGGAAATTGCTGAGCTAATCATTGAGGTCCCTATCAAACTGGTTGTTCTGGGGAACCGTTGTTGTGGGAAAAGGCAGAGATCGTAGATACTGGACTGGATCATCCATGGATCAATCCTGATCGATGCTGCCTGCGTATGCAGTCAGTCCTTGGTCAGGAGGTGCTGACTTGGGGGGAGATAATGCTGAGGATGACGGCCAGGACTTGTAGAGATTGGCTTTGGGAAACGCGTGGCAAACAGCCCTGGTGCAAGGCTTGCTTTCCTTTAATAATCTTGGCCTCTAATTAAGAGACCAGCCCTTCTCCGAGAGGCCGGGTTTCCAGAAACCATTGCTGGGTTTCGATGAGACCAACTCTGTGTCGTTGTCCAGCCACTCACTTGTTGAGGTCTTTCGGTGCCTGAGGTAGAGGTGCTTTGGCAGGGCCTGTGGTGAGAATCACACCCCTTCCCTTCTGAAGCTTGCGATGGGTCCAGAGGATTTACTGGAACGCTTTTCCTAACAAAATACAAATAAAAAATTGAGATGTTGTCTGCTTTGTCACGTGCGGTGTTTTCCATTGCACTCTCTCCGTGAACAGATAGTCTATGCGGAGCGGCCTCTGACCGACAACAACAGATCGTTGGCCTCCTATGGCTTGAAAGACGGGGACGTGGTGATTTTGCGACAGAAAGAGACTGTGGAGCCGCGGCCCTCCATCCACTTCCCAGGTGAGGAAGGATTTGTGTTAACTTTTGCTCTGAGCGTGCAGAGATCCCTGTGTTTATCAAACACCAGCTCCGTCTCCTGTCAGTCTCCTTTAGTACCTCGCTAGGCAAAACACTGAGGAAGGAGAGTGGCTGGGGATGAGGCAGGGGGCTCTGAAAATTGGCTAAAGGGCTCGTTATTTAATATTTTTTTTTAATTCTAAGAAAGCAAATACCATTTTACTGTTCTTCTGGGCAAATACAGAGAAGGCGAGGAAGGTAACTGGGTCAGAACAGTTTCGGTAAAGGCACGTGGATTTTCATATGGCCACTGGTTCCCTTCCCACTCGCTGTAATGGCACAATAATACGCGGCCTCAGACACATCAAAAGGCCGTTGCGACGCGCGCTCCGAATCTGCGCTGTGACAAACACGGAGAAGCTGCATCTTGACAAACCCAATCACACAATCCTGTGTTCACACGAAAGACTCCTTCGATAACGTCTTGAGTGGAGCCCTGCTCCTCTGTCCTGCCTTCTGCAGCGAGTCCTGGCAAATCCCCGTCATAATATATCGCTGGAAAAGAAGGTGCAGCTGGCTGAGAAAGGCGTGGGAGCATTGCTTGAGGTCCTCCTGCCTCAGCTGGAGGATGGGTACCTGCAATGCAGGTCTGTAGAAATGTTACTTTTCTTTTTTTTTTTTTTCCCCTTGCCTTTTTTTAATCCGAGAGATTCAGAAGTGCCTTAGAGATGCTAAGCCTTGCGACTGAGCCTTGGGTTTAGCCTTGCGATCCCTCCGTGTGTTATTCACATTTGTGAAGCTGGAAATAACTAGACTGCGATTCAGTAAGTGTGTTTCAGGGGATTAAAAATGGGCCAGATAGAAGGCTAGACCAGTTACATAAATAGGTGCAAGCATTCCTAACCCAGTAACCTGAGCACGCGGCCGCGCTTCCGACACGAATTGCTGCTCACAGAATCCGGTCTAATGGTGTAGCATTAAGAGCAGCTCATCCTTCCTGTGGTTTTTCCACTGCTTTTTTTTCAAGCAGAATCATAAACATGAAGCACCGACACATCTGACTTCTTTTCCCTCAAGGTCTGCCGAGGATAGACTTCAGCAGCATCGCGGTTCCTGGCACATCCACTCAGCAGCACCAACCGCCAGCTCAACGTCTTCGCCCGTCGCCTCCCGATGCGCCTTCGTTCCCTCAGGGTTTGGACAACCCGGCGCTGCTACGGGACATGTTGCTCGCGAATCCCCACGAGCTCTCCCTGCTGAAGGAGCGCAATCCGCCCTTGGCGGAGGCATTGCTCAGTGGAGACCTCGGTAAGTTGGGTTTTTAAGCTGTGGGAGGTGGTTTTAAATCTGTTTGAGCTCAGTTCTAAGGAAAAGCCGCCACAGGTTTTTAACTAGCTGGGACGTTCGCTGCCAGCTCATTGATGTTGCTGATAAAAGGTGCCGGTTGGGGGTACTCAAGGCAGAGTTCCTCTCCTTCTAACAAGACTGTTTCTGGCAAGTAGAACATATTTCTCCTGCTTGGCTTCTTTAATATCCTCTGTCCCCCACTTTAGAATATCAGATGCACAAATAAGTCGAGTTTCTGTGAAGACAAGTGGCTCAGCTCCTGATTTTGACGCTAAGACTCTCCACATGCATGTTTTCCAGTAACGATGTTGTGTTTGCTGCATCCCAGAGCCCACCGAGACCTCAGTAGAGAGCAGCATGCTATAAAACCAACTCTGTCCGTAATGGTTAGCTGCTGTGGAAGTGGTCGTCAGGGAGAGGAGAAGGAACAAGTAGGAGCTTTTTAGGGAGCTTTTCCAATAGGAATAGTCATAAATGTTTTTGTTCATCTTGAAAGTGTTCACGTATTTTGGGCCCAGCTGAAGCCTCGTACCGTGTCCTTCACTTCCCCTGCAGGTAAGTAGCTGATGTGGGCACCTCATTCTTCATGTGCTGAAAGCTTTGAACTCTAGTGTGCTTTCAGTATGAAAACAGAGTGGTGTTTTGGGCGTCAGAAGATGTGCTTCTAAACCTCTGCAAGATGTTTAGTTAGGAAATAAATCCTGTTGAGTTTGGGGAAACGAATGAAGAGGAGGAGCTGCTAACAGGAGACTTTTTTCTGCTTTCAAGGTTACATCCTAGTGATTTCTCTCAATCAAAGGAAGCTAGAAAGGGACTTGCATGGATATTTTCAGCCTATTTATTTTTTTTAATTCTGACTTGAGCTCATACCCAGACTTAAAACCGTGTTCTTTGCGCTTTCAAGCCTTTTCACACCTCTTGTGAGCACTGCGTCTGTAGTGCAGAAGTTTTTCCCATCACCTTGAGAAGATGTGCTGCTGTGGGCACAGGGAACGGGACAAGAACGTGCCCAAGACACCCAGAACTGGCTCATCTGCTGATCTGTCTTGTCTTGTGCGCATTAAACTTGGATTCAAGTGTGCATTTTTAGTCCCAAAGCGCCGCAGTGGGCTGTCGGAAGGAAGTGGGGTTTGATCTGGTTGTGCTCTCATCGTTCTGTGCCGCTACTATCGGTATTTGGGCACAGATCCAGTTCAGCTCCGGCTCCGATGCTCAAATATACACATAGATATGTGCCATGTGACTGTGCTGGATGCACCGCAAGCACTTTAGAAGGCACCTGCTCTACAGAAGCCTAATTAAAAAAAAAAAAATAAAAACAAACACGAAAACGTACCCAGTGCCTTCCTGAACATGTAACAGCCTTTGAGCCAGAGAGCTGTTTCATGGGAACTGCATTTCTGGAAGCAAACCCACAACCTTCTGTGTTTACAGAACTTAATTGATTGCCAGGTCCTTTCAGGAACGTACGTGAGCACATCCAAGTCGTAAAAAATAGCCAGAAGCTATCCAAAAAGTGGGGATCTAAAGTCTGTGTCCTCAAAACGTGCGGCTAGACTTGGTGAAGCAGGTGTCCCAGAATCAATCACAGAATCAATCAGGTTGGAAGAGCCCTCTGGGATCATCGAGTCCAACCATTGCCCTGACACCACCATGTCAACTAGACCAGGGCACTAAGTGCCATGTCCAGTCTTTTCTTAAACCCCTCCAGAGATGGTGACTCCACCACCTCCCTGGACAGCCCCTTCCAATGGCTAATGACCCTTGCTGAGAAGAAATGCTTCCTAATGTCCAACCTGAACCTCCCCTGGCGAAACTTGAGGCTGTGTCCTCTTGTCCTATCGCTGGTTGCCTGGGAGAAGAGGCTGACTCCCACTGCGCTACAACCTCCCTTCAGGTAGTTGTAGACTGCACTAAGGTCACCTCTGAGCCTCCTCTTCTCCAGCTAAACACCCCCAGCTCCCTCAGCCGTTCCTCGGAGGTCAGACCCTCCAGACCCTTCCCCAGCTTGGTCGCCCTCCTCTGCACTCGCTCCAACACCTCAACATCTTTCTTGAAGTGCGGGGCCCAGAACTGGACACAGGATTCAAGGTGCGGCCTCACCAGTGCCGAGTACAGAGGGACGATCCCTTCCCCAGACCGGCTGGCTACACTAGTCCTGATAGAGGCCAGGATGCCATTGGCCTTCTTGGCCACCTGGGCACACTGCTAAAGAGGTCCACCTAGGACCTCTTGATTTCAGTGGTAAGCATTCAGCTTTAGGGATTACAATGCCTCTGCCTCTGCCTGTGTTGCTTGGGTTTAAATAAGTTTTGTTGTTAGCCTTTTTATGTCCTACAATTTTGGGTTTGCTCTTCGCTGGATCTCCAGGCTGTTGCTTTAGTGGGGATCGCTGAGTATAAAACGTGATAGATTTTGCAAGCTCTTCTTGTAGCTGGGCCATCTTACTGAGCGCTCTGAAATCTCGCTTCTGTCTCTGTCTGAAGCTTTTTCAAAATACACGTGCACTCAAGCTTCTCGTTTGAATTGTGCAAGTTCTGTAGTCCTGGTCTCTGCTTCGGGTCTCATTTACCTGCTGGTTTTGCAGCTGGGTTTTTTGGAGTATTGCATAGGCAGTTCTTGCTGCAATAGAAGAATCAATTCCTGGTTTAATGGCAGCTCTTTGTTTTAAATATTGTCGTCTTCATGGTTTTTTTCCATTTTTCTTCCATGTAAAAATGTGTGCGTAAGGAAATTGAGTTTGATCCTGCTGAGTTTGGGTAGCAGGCATGAGGAGAAGGAGCTCTGTCCAGTTGCTTTTTGTCTCAGCAGGTTCCCAAGTTTTCCACCGATTCTTTGCGGTCCATCCGTGCTGCTTTCAGATGAAGCCTTTTGTACCTGTGCTGCTGAGTCTACCCCTGAGTGCATGCTGGCATAAAAAGAAGAGTTTCCTGTGCCAGAACTTGATTTGCAAGAGTAATTTCCAGTAAAAAGCATTTATATATCTCCTTGTTACTGCAGAGAAATTCACCAGGGTGTTGCTGGAGCAACAGCAGGACCGAGCCCGGCGGGAGCAAGAGAGGATCCGACTCTATTCAGCTGACCCTTTTGATCTCGAGGCACAGGCCAAGATAGAAGAAGACATAAGGTAGCAAACCAAAGTTGCTTGCAGGCTTTGGAGGTCTTCATGGCGCTTTTTTCCACAGGATGCTGCCAGCCATGGCGCTTTTTCCTTGGAGGATGCGAGGAGTGTGTTTAGACCCTGCAGGGCGATGCTCTGAGCCACCTTTGCACGTGGGAAGGTTGGGAATCGGGACGCGTAGGCACACCCCATCCTTTGGATGTATCTAGTTGAGCACAGATCATGAGGTGCCAGCACCGCTGTCCATGTGTGTGATGGCCCAGAGCTGTCTAAGCTGGTCCACTCCAAAACAAGAGCACTTGTGGGAAGCGCTTAGCCAAGATCCTCTTGAGAGGTGGCACTTGGGTGTCTCAGGCACGTGTTGAACCGGAGAGCTGGGCCTGTGTTCCTCTCTAAGCTGAGCTCTCCGCACAGCAGCGTGGTGACATTTCTCCCTGCTGCCTTCAAGATCCGGATTTGTGTACTGCTAATTGTTTTGTCTCTCTGGCTAATTCCAGACTCTGAACATCACTGCTGTCAGAAGAGATGTTCTGTAGAAATATGTTCTGCTCATGAGCACTCACTCCCTCTTGCTGTCTTCCAAATGTAATTGCATTGGGCTGAGGCTTGATTTCTCAAACTGAGTGATAAATCCTTGAGTCAGAACACGGCTGATGGTTTTTTCCCCAATAAAGAAATGTCTTTGTGATACAGGCTCATAGCTGGTCAGAACCAAAATTCATTTGTGATAAGAGTCATTCCTGCGTTACGACTGACAAGGTGTTGGTGCCAGATAAATGCTTAGCTTAGCAATGCAGAAAAATACACATTTGTAGATAGCAAAACATTGCTTGGAGGCACAGGAACGCTTTCCTTCTTCCATAGATGAGGGGACAGATAAAGGTGATGTGCCCAAGGCTGTGCAGCTGTTAGGGAGCAGTTTGGGCATCTAGCAGTCCCCAGATTTCACACCCCACTTAGTTTCTCTGTACTCCTGGCTTAATTAGATGTGCTCTGCCCAGGATTGATTGGAAGCTATTGCAAGCTACAGATGTTTTTTGAGATACGTCTCTGCTCTTCAAGAGTATCTTAGGTGGAGAGAGCGTCAAGCGCAGAGAAAACAGAATAATGGATTTGACAAGAAAATAAACTGAGGATTCCCCGCTGTATATCCAATTTAAGCTTAAATAGTAAAAGACAGGACAATATGTGGCTGTCTTCATGAGGATACGAAGGGGGACAGACTGGCAGTAGGGTGCTTTAGCTCCCAAGCAAGCCAGGTCTTGGATGCCGTTAGCTGTTTTCCGTCCCCACCAAGAAATCACGTCTACCCATCTCGTCGTGGGAAGGCTACCACAGTACAGAGGATGGGTAAGAGAGGAGCTTGGGGTTTTTCCCCTTCCCCTACTGAGGAGGAAAAATTAAATGGCATCAAAATTGGAAGCCCTTTTCCCTTTTTGGTGGATAAAGCTATTTCAGATGCAGTTGCTACAGATACGCATCACTTCCAAGATTACTGTAGGGGCCGTGATGGGCTTCTTGAAGAGCGTTTCTTCTGTAGGCTTGAATTTGCCCCAAGGGCTTGTGCTCATGGTGGCGTTCTCGCTGCAATTTTGCTCGCCTCCCTCCCTCCCTACCTGTGCCTGGAAAAGGAAAGATCCCAGTGAAACGTTGGAGGATTTTAATATTCAGCTGCCGTGTGGGATTCCAGCATTGTAGCTACTGGCAACATCTTCATCGTGTGCCCTGGGCACTTTGTTTTAGAGTGACTAATAAATACACAGGTTTTTCCCTCACAAATTCTTCAGGTTAAGTCTCTGGTGACAGCTTTCTGTTGCAAACAGAAGGTCATCTGGTGCTGGAGTGTGAGTTAGGGAAGGTGTTGGAAGGAGCAGTATTCGTGGCTGCTGGGGAGGGACTTGGTGTCTCTGGATTAAGCCAAGATCATTACTAGCAATCCTCGTGCTAGGAAGCCTACGGTTAGCTAACGAAGCAGTCTTTGCTGTGGTATAATATGCTGTTTGTAAGGTGAGCTGCAGCGGGTGGGATTACCAGATCTGTTTGCAATCGGGGGGATGCTCATAAGGTTCGGCTGACGGAAGGTCTGATTTTTCTCTCTCTTCTCTGTTAAATTCAGGCAACAAAACATTGAAGAAAATATGACAATAGCAATGGAAGAGGCCCCCGAGAGTTTTGGCCAAGTGGTGATGCTGTATATTAACTGCAAAGTCAATGGACATCCAGTGAAAGCCTTTGTTGACTCAGGTGAATTGCCCCCATTTTCATATTTTTCTCCACGCTCTCCTTTCCCTCACTGAGGGAGACAATAAATGTTCCAGAAGTTTTCCCCAAAAATCCCAGAATAAAGCACTGTATTACAAGATTTTGAAGCCCTTCATTAAAACCTAAGAGCAGCATGGGCATTAAGGCGAACAGAGCAAATTGTTGAGAGAAGCAGCGCACGTGAGTCCTTGAACACCCCAGATCAAAGCTCCTGTGAGAATTTCTGGGGCTCCGAAGCCAGAAGAGTCACTGCCACATGTGTGTCTTATCTCATTTTACAGATGGGGGGATTTCACATGCCTTTAATGCAGTGCTTCCCATCCACAGCCTTAAAGGGAAAGTCCTCAGGGTTATTCCAGCTCTACAGTAATACGTAGTTTGTACTGTCAGTGCTGATCTGTGCATATACAGTCAGTTCAACGCAGTGGGATTCACAGGAAGCCCTTTATGCCCTGGTGCAGTTGCTGATGCAAGCGGGTTGGTTTCCCGGCTGCTGAGTACAAGATCTTAAGCCCTTCCAGGAGAGAATTTTAATTTGTGATGAGCTGTCAGGATTTAACAGGATTTTTTTTTTTTTTTTTTTTTTGTTGCTGGTAGGTGCCCAGATGACCATCATGAGCCAAGCTTGTGCTGAAAGGTGCAACATAATGAGGCTGGTAGATCAGCGGTGGGCCGGCATTGCGAAAGGTGTAGGGACGCAGAAAATAATTGGCAGAGTGCACTTAGGTGAGTACTAGCATTCTTCTTGGGGCAGCTTTAGCAGCAGTTTGACTGGATTTCCCCCAATCTTGACACCAAGGTTTAATGCTATAATCGTGAGAAACTCACCCAGAGTAAAATAAAAGCGCGTACGCAATATGTTCATTTGTCTCGGGCACAGTAGTCTGGTTTCCAACTCATTTAATGCTTCTTTAATGGAATTACCTTCACACTTTTAGGTGAGGGAGTCCTCAGCTCAGCGGATGTGTTCACTCTGGGTGCAAAGAACGGGGCTGATGTGAAATAGCAGGAGCTTTCCTGTTTGGGGTGGGAGCATCGGGCAGTATGAGCTGCTCAGGAAGGGTTCCAGTACAGCGGAGTGTTTCGTGTTCCTTTGGGAAGAGGAGGCTGGCTGTGCTCTTGTGCAGGTTTTCTGGATGAGAGAAGACTGTCCTTATTGTCTGAAAAATCACTTCTTCTGGTTTTTTCTTTTTAGACTTGTGCTCTAACGAGCTCTATGCAGCTCCTTTAGCGTGAAGGGTTAGATAAGCAGTACTTAAGGCTCTAGAGCAGGTCAGCTTTTAAAATAATGAACTACCTGACACCTAGACAGGCCTGATAGTCCCTGGGGCTTGCACAAGACTAGATTTTCTGCAACCAAATCAGTACGTCAGAGCTCTGGTTTCATGTGCACACCTTTCCCAGGAGATGGAAGAGCAGAAAGTAGATCTGTTGCGCTGTGGCATTGCAAGGTGGTAACTCCTCTCCCTTGCGTTTCAGCTCAGGTCCAGATTGAAGGGGATTTCCTGGCATGCTCCTTCTCGATCCTTGAAGAGCAGCCCATGGACATGCTTTTAGGACTGGATATGCTGAAGAGGCATCAGGTATCTTTTGAAACCGTTACGGGCCCTTCCAAGTTAAGGGCGAAGCACAACGTAAATGCCGTGCCTGTGAATTTATTTGGATTTTTCTGGGGAGAGTTGGTAGTAAATTATCTTCCAGCCAGTTATGAAAGAAGTACATACACTCCATACATTATGGATAGCTGTAGGGTGTCTGGCTGCTCCCTGAAGTTTTTTGCTCTCATCAAAGATGCTCAGAGCTTTCCAACTGAATGATTTATTACCAATCAAGTCATACGGAGCCCTTTGCTTTTAGCTGGTGCTCTTGGCCCACTTTGCTTAGTTCCCATTGGAAATGGATTGTTTAACCTTGTTTCTTCTCCTTCTCCGGGAACCGCCTGGCTCTTACGCAGGCCCCTGATGTCTCGATGCTCTTTCACAGTGTTCGATTGATCTCAAGAAGAATGTCCTAGTGATCGGCACGACTGGCTCGCAGACCACGTTCCTCCCGGAGGGCGAGCTCCCCGAGTGTGCCCGGCTGGCTTACGGGGCCGGGCGGGAAGACGTGCGGCCAGAGGAGATTGCAGACCAGGAACTAGCAGAAGCAATACAGAAGTCCGTAGAGGAAGCAGGTACCAGGAGGAGCCCACTTGAAATATTAATCTGCATCGTTTTCTTGCTGTGTATCAGGATGTCTGTCAGCAGTCCCCCTCCT
The DNA here is from genome assembly GCF_013368605.1 of Nyctibius grandis. Taxonomy (NCBI): domain Eukaryota; kingdom Metazoa; phylum Chordata; class Aves; order Nyctibiiformes; family Nyctibiidae; genus Nyctibius; species Nyctibius grandis. The sequence continues at coordinate 1,706,014 of NC_090674.1, forward strand.
CAGCTCCTAGGAGATACAGTCTAATGCAGCATCAGCAAGTAAATGATGGAGAGAAAGGGGCTTTATTCTTGCTCGTGGCTTCTAACTGCGCTTCTCTCTTCCTTTCTGTACAGCCAAATCTGTCTGCATGAAGGCATTCAGGGGTGCTTGCTGTTTAATTTTGCTGTCCTTGCAGCTTCCTATCTGCTCTGGTTTCTTGGCCTTCTCTAAATGCTTGTCTCTGGCACTCATTCACCTGGGTCGAGTTGTAGTGCCTAGTCAGGGACGTGGTTCAGTTGTGTGATATTTTAGCAGCTTCATGCAAGGACAGCTTTGTGGAGGCTTCCGCAAATCCTGTTCTTAATAGCTGCAGCATATAAAAATAGAGGAGCTGTAGCAGTAACTACAAATCTCTGGAGAAAAGTTCATGACAATTTTTAGAAATAGTACTATTTCAGCATTTTTTCCTTAAAATGGTGCTTGTGCCCTCAGAAGGTGAATTGCTTCTCTTACTGAAGATTGCCGCTGCTCCAAATTTCAAAAGCAGCAGCTGAATTCACATCCTAATGTATATCATCAGCCTTAAATGTGATCGGCAAAGAGAATTGTCACCCTCCCCATAGTTTTGTTCCCTGTGCCTCTGGAATCCGTAAGCTGCACCAGTGCAGACTGGCTGGGCCACAGAAGATTTTGGTAGCCACAAAACTTAGTGAGGATGCCAAAATAGCTGAAAGCTGAGCGACGAGCTAAACTGTCTGAAACTCAGATTTTCTGTTTAACTCCTCCCTTAACCTCAGCATATGCTTTTGCCTAAAGAAAAGCTTTATTATTTTTTCCCCACTACTACAGTGAAGCCGTGAATACCTCACAAAGTGTATTCCTTGGGCCTTTTCCAAAACTTTTAAAGATAACATTTTATATGCAAGTGTTTTATAGAGACTTATGAGTTTTACTGCTAATTTTTCCTCTGAAAGCATGCAGTAAAATTCTGCTTCCCACACACATGCAAAACTCTTTGCCGGGTCATGTTTAAGCTGATAAAGTTGATTTCTTCAACATTTTTATTGCTAATTTTTTAAGGCTTTAGCATGCTCATATTTAAAATTGAAGTGCAATAACCAGATTTAACCATATATATATATATATTTATAACCCGTTGTGATGTAGTGATGTTTTCTTTAACACTTCCCAATTGCTGCTTGATATTCCAAAGAGTAAGCGGTGACTTTCTTGCAAATAAGGAAGTTGTTTACATTAAGGGGAGCACAGGACTGCACTTACTGGTCCCTTTGACCAATTTTCTTCCACTCTAAGAATATACATTTTCCAGAGATGTAAAAACCTCGAGAGAAAGGCCTGGTTTTAATGAATCAGCAAGAAATGGTTTACATGTTTGACTTACAAATTTGAATGCTGATTAACTTAAGTTGCAGCAAGTAGAGAGAAACACAAACAGAGATTTCACCTTGCCCCTGTCAGGTTTTGACATAGCTAAAGGTCGGACTTGGGAGCTTGGGCTCATGTCCCTTCACGTAACCTGGCAGAGCAAATGTGCAGATGTAAATATTAGTTCTTTTCCTGTTAAAACTTTGAGCCTGATGAAGCCTGGGTTGGTTTTTGCAATATCTCTGCATTTCAGACGAGACTTTGCAGACATCATAGTTGGTTGGACTTAGTTCTCTGCTGAAAGGGTCAAATACAAAGCAAAACTCAGCCCAAAATATATGAGTCTGTATAATAAAAGCCTTTTAGTCGAGTGCTTTAAAGTGAAAAGTGCCTAAAATGACTTAAATCAAAGCTGCCTGGGTACCAATAGAGTTCTAAAGACCACGTGGCTTTGTTCAGACTAATCAGCAGTCCACTGTTTTCCATTGATGCTGTGCCCTAGAGGAATGTAAAAGATTTATGAGCATAGGAAATAATTTTGTGTATTCACCTAATGCTTGTAGAACACCCGTGCGCAAAACTAAGGTAGGTCTTGTTCAGATTGACTGTGTGCAAGTCTTAGCCATATTACAAGCCTCTGGCTCACAGGCTCTATTCTAAGATATCAAGAATATTAATGTATACCCTCTTCCTCTCTTCCAAAACTATTAGCTGCTGCTAGATGGTACCAGGAAAACCAAGTGAAAGAACAGGAAACTGGAGAGGGAGAGAACATAATGCAGGACCAAGGAAGCTCAGTTCCCCACAAGGCCTGTGTTATTTCATAACAGCTTGAATTTTTGCTGCCTTCTGGTAGACAGGACAACAGAAATCGCTGCATACATCTGTAGGCTATTAAAGTTCTCATTTTGAATGCACCTGGATTATTCTGGAGCTTTATTTAATCCCCCAAAGCCCACTTTGGCAAGCCTCATGATTTCTGTCAGCTGACTTGCTGGTGTGTCAGGCAGCTGAGGTGGTAGTGGAGTCCTGGTAGGTTTTACTGTGATGTAGATCCTCCACATCTGCTTCATTTATGTCTGCGAGCTTGCTCTTTTCTGCCAGTGTTTTCCCTCCCACCACCATCAGTAACAATTCTGTGATTATGGAGGATTTATAAAACTGGCAGCAAAACTACAGTTGCTTTAGGAGGAAGCGTGTTCAGGTCGCTTACCCCATGTACAGCCTCGATGCAAGAAAGGCACTGCCACCACGTACGCGACCCAGGCTCTTCCTAATAGAGAGAGGAATTTATCCCTGATGGTGCACTTTGTGGAGAAGAGTTTGTTCTGGGTGTTAGCTGGATTGATATCCTTGATGGGGCTGGGATTCAGCTCCTGTGGGTACCCCAGAAGGAGGATGAAGAGGGTCTCGGAAGGATGATGCTGAGGGGTGCTTGGCAGAACACCAGCTACTTCTGCTGTCTAAATGACTGCAAACCCCTGATGTGTTTGATCAGACCCCTATTACCGATCCAGTGAGTCAACAGACAGTTCTGCTTCCTCTCTAAAGGGTTGGCTTGGGAGCAGAGAGCATGAACGTAATCCTACCGCGTAGAAACAGAAACAGATCCCTCCGGTTTTCATCCGTATCCTGTGTCACACTCCTCTTTGCCACCCTTACGAAAGATGAGCAGCCTGAAAACCTGCAGGATAATCCTGGCTTTTTAATACTGCAGCGTCGCCAAGTTGTTGTCGCTGCATTAAGACCAGATGTGCAGCCAACAGAAGGGATTGCCCTGCGCAACGGCTGCTGTATTTTATACCGAAGTGTATTGATCAGAGGTGCGGTGTCGCAGCGTGCAGTGCACCAGTTTTATTTAACAGAAAATAAAAGAAACAAGTAGCTGAGGTGAAAAAGGCGGATTTCTTCCGTGGTGTGGAACTTGAAAGGAAATCCTGGCTGCACACGTGAGCATGGTTAGCTGTCCCCCAGGACACCCGTAAAAAGAGAAAGACTTAAGGTAAAACAGTGGTATATGTTTAAGACCCCTGAGTTTGGAGACCTCTGGGAAGGGAAAGGGAACTAATGCAACAAATCACACAGCACAAAATCTGGATCGCCGTTTGGATATCTGACGCTGAACAGAGCAGGGCTTTAATGGCAGAACAGGCGCTGTTATAGCAAAGGTCATGTTAGTGATTGAACGAGAGCATGAGAGCTGATTCATTAGCAAGATTAGACTATTAGCAAGATAAGTGAACTTCTTTAATCTGTCCTGATAATGAGACCCAGTGTTTGGTGCTACTGATAGAGATCTGCAACTCAGCCGTTCTCTGTGTTGGAGAAGGAAACAGCGAGCTGGGTTTGACTTCTGGCTGTCCCTTCCTTTGCTTTGCTCTTCCCTGCCTCGGGCAGCAATTCCTTTTGAGGATTTCTGCCTTTCACCCCAAGATCTTTACACTTCCCATTTGCAGCAGGCTGGTGTTTGCTCGCCTTCTCTTGCCTGTGATGGCACCAGCCGTGCCAATGCAATAGCTGCTGGGAGCACAGTGTGGGAATTGTGGTGCCATCTCAATTCTCATTCCCCTTAAACGTGGCTCCTGAGTGTCTTCAGCCGTACGGAGAACAAACCAGTACGGTGCTAGACATGTGCCTTGTGCTGCATATGTTTTTATCAAGAGCATATCACCCATGGACCACTCTGCAGCATAGACAGTACAGAGCAGCCTTTAAATTGTTCTCCAGCAGTTATTTTTGACTTGACGTAACGAATTTCCCAGGCAGAACTCCTTCTGGAAGGCAGTGAACATGAGGAGCTCCTGCTGCTCACGCTGTCTCGATGGACAGTCGGGAGGGGAGCCGCGAGGTCGCAGGACTATAACCGTGCATGTGGTGTGCTCTGAATGCTAACACAAGTTTGGTGTGTTTGTTTCCTAATCCAAACAGAACGTCAGAAGCCTTGATGCATGTAGTGTGTGTTTACTGCAGCTGGAGTGGGCCACAGACCAGGTATTTATAGCCATCAGTATATAAGTTTTCACTACTACAGTGAAAACAGTGGTTCTCGTGCGTCCTAACTACTTCTTTCTTTCTGCCTTCTGTTAGAGAATAGTGACAAAGAAACTACCTCACTGGAAATGCCCTCATTACCAGCTTCTGATGGGTTTCAAAATCCAGTCCAGTCTTCAGGACTAAATTCCAAGATCTGTAATCCCACAAATCAATTACTTGATCGTTCTGTCTCTGCCCCTGCTTCAATTTGCTCATCCAAATCTAGCCTCGCAGAGCCCATTGATCCTGGAGCCGTCAAGTCTTTCGAGTCTTCAACTGAATGCCAGAAAACCCCAGAAAAAGAACATCCTGTCTTATTACAGCATCTTTCCGATAACGCTTCCTTGGCAAATAACGACCCCTCTCCCCAGACAGGGGAGGTAACCTGTTGCAATCCAGCTTGCCTTTCACAGAAGACACTCAAAGAAACATTTATTGCTGACAGTCTAAAGGAATGTAACGCTAAAGAACAAGACCATGGGCAGGAACATCCTTTGGAAGTGACAAAAGAAAATAGTTTGGCTGACACTGCTGCTAATCAAGGGCAAAATAAAGATCTATGTCTGTCTTCAGAGCAAGAGCAAAAGCATGAGCTTCCCATAGACCATCAGACCTGCAAAGAACCAGAGAAGGAACATCTGGAGAAGCAAACTGAGACAACTGACCCAGAACCTCCTTGCCATGTTGGTGGGGTTGAGAAACCCATTGTGGAAGAAGCCAGCCAGCCAGAAAATCCTCCTACTGAAATGAGAGGAGATGGACAGGAGAAAGCAGGCCTTTCCTGTGCGAAAGGGAGTATCCAAACGTCAGCCTCCTGTAGCTGTATGCAGACGGAAGCCTTCATGGAAGTAGATGTGGTTGAGCAGTCTGTAGCTGAAGCGCACAGCTCAGCACGCGAGCGGAAGCGGCAGGCTGAGAACAGAAGTGTATCTGACCAGAACTTGGATGCCTTTTCCATGGAGGTGGAGTTGCTGAAGTCTGCATCCTCCTTGAGTGATCCTCTTTCAACCGGTGATGTCCAGCAGTCTAAAAGCGCTAGTGAAATTCCTGCAAGGTATAATGAGTTGTCTAATTTGGCAGCTGAAGACAGCTCTTCCCCCTCCGGCATCCATCAGCTGGACACGGATCCAGGAAGACCTTCAGAAGAGCCATGTTTCTCTCTAGCATCAGCCCTGAAAGAGCTGCACGAACTCTTGATTATCAGTCGGAAAGGAGAATGTAAAATCCTTGCCTCTGAAGAAGTCTGTCAGCTGGAAATGGTTCACAAAGAGCCAGCAGCCCAACAGAAGGGGCTTTCTGACGATGAGCAGAAAGGCTCAGATCCAGTCAGCCAGGAACAGGGTTGTTCCTTCTCTGAGGTGAGGTCTGAAGGTGGAAGAGCAGAGGGGAAACAGCCTCGTGATTCTGGGTCTGTCAGTCACCTGCAGTCAGCTCTCAGAGAAGGTGCTTTAGAGAGTCAGAAGTTTTCAGGTAAGAGTGATTTGGTCATGGTGAATTCTGCATCGACATCTGACCAGCAACAGAGCTCTGAGCAGGCGGAGGTTTTGGCAGAAGGTTATCAGAGTCCGACTTCGGAGCAAAACGCATCCGTTTCCTCTACACCTGCTTTGGATGAAGGTGCACCTCAAGATACTCCAAGCCTGTTCACAGGAGCACCTCGGAGAAGCAGCAGTTCTGCTCCTGAAGGTCCGTGGCTGTTGGATGGGTGTGAGGAACCACTGCTGAGCCCACCAGCAGTGGTGGGCTCTACTGGACTTACCTCGGGTGCTTCTCCACCACCCGCTTTCCCTGCGGCTGATGTTGATCGGATCCTCAGCGCTGGTTTTACCACGCGGGAAGCTCTTGAGGCTTTGGAACAAGCGGATGGAAACGCAGATCTTGCTCTTCTCATTTTGCTAGCCAAGAGTATCGTCGTTCCTACGTAACTACGGAAGAGGCAGCTGACGGGGGTGTCTTTTCTTTTAAAGGATGTATCTAAATCATACACCATCATGTACAAGCAGAATGTTGAGCCAGATTTTTTAATTATTTGCAGCCAAAGTAACTCGTCTCTTCTGTTTCACTCATTAGATTTGGCCTTTTAAACGAAAGAAAACGTCCTAGCATTGTGTGGACAGGATAGCTTTTAATTATGCATACTGGATTAAAATTAATGTTTTTATTTAAACGTACAATTTTAGAATAAGCTCCAACGTTACGAATAAAAAGCAGAAGCCATTAAGATCACCGCCCTGTCCAGCGCAAAGCAGATTGTGAAGTGAATTGACTGCGCGTGCGTGTGCACGGGACAGGAGGTGCACGCCGCAGTCGGTACGGCGCGGACACGAGACGGCGCTTGTCCAAACGGACTCTGTGGATTTGTTTTAGCTCTCCTGCGCTTTGTAACCCAATGTCCATCTCGTGACACAGATGAAACTATTACGGCAGCTACTAAAGGTATGTAGGTGCCCACAGACGTGTAACACTTTGCAAGAGGGGTGGAGGGGGTTTTGGGAAGCGCGTGCGCTTTTTTGTGTGTGCACGGGGAAGGCTGATGCCTATTTTTGCCAAACCCTTTTATGCTCTTGGGCCAGTGTGTTCAAGTTTACAACGTGGGGATAGAAGAAGGGAAGGGATAGAATTTGGTGCTACCAAAACTTTACGAGATGTTTTAACTTATTTGAAGATGTGCTGGTGTTAATTGTAGGTGGAGGGGGAGGGAAAAGGAGTATTTTACTTTTTTTTTTCTAGCCTTGCCCACATCATGTTTCCCCCATACAAAAAGAACACAGCTCAACCACTTGAAAGCAAAACCTTAACGATGAAACTGTTTAACAAACCAAGCGTGTGTTATAGCTCTTAATCCCCCTCTGCCCCTGGAAGAATGAACTGTTGGAGTGGATGCATTCTCTATGCACCTAGTAGGGATGTGATCAGAAGAATGAAGAAATCTGCTTTGCACTCGTTTTATCTCGATGTTTGGGGATGATCAGCCTCTCAGCTGGGGAAAGGCAAACTGTGGAAAGCCGTAGCGGCTGCTGGGGTACTCGTTTAATACCTCTTGAAGAGCGAGGGCTCCCCAATAGGGTTTATGAAACAAATGCACTGATGTGGCTTCTGCATTACAACCATCGTGGCCTTCTGGGCAGTCCCTGGTGAGCAGCCTGCATGACGAGGACTCACCGAGGCTGTGCTGTAGGAAGCCCTTTCCAGATGCTTTTTTTTTGGGGGGGGGATGAACTACTTTGTGATGCTCTCTAGAGCCCCAAAATGCTGTTGTTGGGGCTGGGGAAGGGGAAGGAAAGCGTGGCTGAAACGTGATACCAAATTTTAAGTAGGAACTTTTACTTAGTCCCACTTGCAAATCTCCAAAGTGGCTTTGTGTCAGGTGTTCACCTTGAACTTTCTGCTTTGAGCTAAACCTGAAGTGATGGGTCAGCAGTGGCTGGAAACACGTTTTTGTTCATGGCTTTCGTTTGTCGTTATCATCGTCTCAGGCCTGCGTTCCTGGTGTTTTGTTTCCCCTCTTGCTTAGCAGATTTGCCTACGTGTGTGCTGGGCCTTTTTCATGCAGGGTGGCATTTAAAAACAACACACATTTGGTTTCATCTGTGAACTTGCAGGAGTTTCTGATGTCCGTGAGTGGTGGTTGTCGGATTTTTCTTAGACGCTTGGGCAGCCAGGAGATCCTTTAGAATAACAAAGAGCTTTAAGGCATTCCTCTGCAGAATGGAGCTTCTGCATGAGCTGTGAAGGTATCGGCTCCGTGCGTGTGTAGGAAGCGGTGCTTGGCAAGCCCTTGCCAGAGCAGCATCGAGTGATTCACATGAGGCTCTGTTCAAAGTGAGTTACTGAGGCAAGACTGCGGCTTTATGATCTTTACCATGCAGGTGGTCAGAGTTAGCCCTGCTGAAGGTTTGTTTTTTAATATTCTCCTTGCAATGAGCACCTCAAAGCAGCAAAAGCCCCTTAGGAAATAAGATAGATCAGACCTATTCCCATCTGTATCTGGTTCGCTCTCAAAAGAACGAAGCTCCCAGCTCGCAGATCCAGAGCATCCTCAGTCTAAACAGCCCCTGCTGCTCCCGATTCACGCCACGGGTCTCGGTGAGGTGGTCCTGGGAGCCAGCCCCCACCCAGTACGCAGATACCAGCTGCGGGTTGGCACCTCTTGGCTGCGCGAGAGCTGAATTTGTGCCCTTAGCCTGCAGGTTCGTGTACTGCCAGCTTCTTGCAGCGTCAGATGTTAGCCACTCAGTGTCACACCCTTTTCATATTTACACTTTTATGGTTTTAGAAGCAATTGCTAATAGGTAGACGAAGTGCTGCTGCTTTGCACCAAACTGGTTAAAGGCTCCAGTTTTATGGCCACGTTTACTTAGGCTGCATAAACCGAATTTATGCTGTAAAAGCTTTAGAGCATCAGCCAACTTGCTTCAATGCTCAGTTTTATTCTTTGTCAAATATAATTTTGGAAATCTGCCCTTCTGCCAAAGGTGTACTGAAGCATTTATCGATAGCGCTAGAATTTCCTGGGTAACTTTCTCTGAACTGCTAGGAACAAAGCCTGACCCCCAACTGATACACTTGTAAAACTATTTTATCAAGTTGGTCCAAGCCTGGTGATTTAAATCTCTTAATTTCAGAGCCTTGCTTTGAGTGAATGGCTGCATGCTGCTAAATTAGAGAGTAATTTTTTTAGGAGCAAGATTTCTGTTGGAGAAAATCTGGGCAGTGGTGAGTATTTAAGGTTAAAATAAAACATAATAGAACATGTATTTAGCGAGCACCATCTAAAAGTTGTCTTTTGTTTTAACATGCATGTGTGTCCTCTCTGCTCTATGCACACATCCTTCGCTCAGCCTTTAGCAATCCCTTAACTAGTCTCTGCTTACCTGGCTCATAAAGTGGGAATATTTCTATTTAAGCAGGAATGGCAAACTGCTACAGCTTGTTGGCTAGAGCAGGGGATAAAGTTAACGCCAAAAGCTGTTCAGGTTTCCAAGGAGCCGTGTACCCTGGCCTAAAATAAGGCTCTTCACTCTCTTCCCCTCCTCATTCATCAGTGCTCCGGTGTACTAATGTCACATCAGCTTAGCAAAATGATTCAGTATGAGAAGTCCATCTATAGAGAATAAAGCAACACTTGGAAGCGGCTTCATAAAAATGCCAGCGCCTGTGGGGGCCCTTGTAGGTGTGTAGAGCTTGTTTCTGGGTGTTTCCTGAAGCCACTGGGGTTGTGTACCTTGCTGTTGGTTTCTGGGATGTGTTCTTTTCCTTAAAGATACTGAAGGAATCTTGCTGAATGCGTGTTTCTGTACATGAGGCGCTGGGTGAGTTCAGAGGTGATGATTAGTGAAATATCAACATCTGAAAGCTGGGCACAGATAATTCTGACAAGAGGAGGAAGTATTCCCTGGTGGTGGTCCCTGGCACGTTTACCTGCTGCTGGACAGAGCTGAGCTACGCTGTGTTATCGTGACAATCTCTGCCTTGTCGCTACGTATATTCAACTTTCTACGTAGACGCTTGGTCTCCAGACTGTTAACCTCGTACCTCCTAGATACGTTCCCTTCTTTCTGTCTTTGTCTCTCCCTCTTGCTGTCTCCTTTCCTCAAAAGTAGCAATATTTAAGTGTACTTGCTGAATGCTTAACTTCCAGATAAGTTTTCTTTAAAACACTATGCCATTTACAACTAAAAGGAGAAACAGATCCTAGAGGTTTCTTCACCAGACTTGGACTTCTTGCCAAACGGCTCCCCAGAACTCTTAATGTGAACTCAAAGAGGAGAAATCAAGAGGTATTTTTGCCTGCCTCTCTCGGAAGTCAGCGTGGGAAATGGGGTCGGTTTCGTGTCCATCATTCCCTTCTGAAGCGTTCAAGAGATTTCTTCCTGCACTGTGTAGACGTAGCTTAGTCCGTGATCCAAATGTGTAGCGGTTTGGATTACTCTTTTGACTGATGCTTTTTAGCTTAAGAGTTTTACAAACTTACTTAAGGAACTTGAGGGAATCAATACTCAGGAATCCTAAAGCTGGTTGCATTTGTGTCATTTACTCTTCTGGGCTGAACACACTGTGGTTGTCCTCACAGGTGGCTGAAGGGAGGAGTGGTTGTGTCATCAGAGAATGGGATGTGGTTCTGCCCAAAGTAATACACACTTGATTCTTTTTTTGATTTTTTTTTTTTTTTAATACTGGGGGACTGTTTATCAACAGAATTGATGTGTAAAAAAAATTTGATATTTAAAAAAAAATGAATAAACACTTTATCATAATGTTGCTTGATTGGTCTGTCTGTATTTCTGAGGTCAGCATCTCTGCGCTCAAATCCTTCTCAGGCTTTTTTTCCAAAGTCAGTAGAATTTCATTGACATAAATGTTGCCATTTTGAACATAACAAGTAGAAATCTGTGGTTAAAATGATTCCAGTTGGCAGGGCCTGAGAACAGGCATGAGAAATTCATGTATTCCCTTTCTACAGCGATGGGCTGTTGAATCCTTCAGGCAGGACTTGGAGGAGCGTTAGAGTACGATACAAAACGTAGCACTTGGCCGCAGCACTGTCTGCTGGAGAAATGAGTGAGGCATTCCTCATGTCTCCCATGTAAACACCTCATTTCCAGCTGGATTAGAAGACAGTTGTCTTTTTTTTTCTTTTTTTCCCCTGGAGCTGGAAGCTGATCTCTTGGGACATCAAAAAATTGGCATTTATATCCCATTTTAAATCTCAGATATCCAGAGAGCAGTCAGCGTTAGCACCAGAGCTGAGACACTCGACAACGCGAAGGGTTATGAATCAGTTGCTGTGACAAAGCACTTCTTGGACCATGGTTTCCTCCTCACGCGTTCAGAGCTCTACATGTGATGCTCATGTCACTATTACAGCTAAGTTATGTCATTAAGGTGGGTATTAATTAGGAGGGCAAAACTACGTTTTGAATTCTGGTCTTGGGGTGGGAGAGGGGAAGGTTTTAATGTGTGGGCCCCCTTCATACATTGGCCAAAACGTTGGTTGTGATTTCTTCTGCTGGGAGATGATTTAAGGACTAAATGCTCTGTTTGAAAACTATTTTGAGCACTTGGTCTTTGTCTGTTCTGCTTTATGAAGATGGTTTTATTTTGGTGCTGTATACAAGTGCAAATGAACCGCAGTTACAGCTGTGTTCACGTTTGGGATCGTCCCGGTCTGTCTGAACTGGGGTGTTAGCGCTTTTAAATCTGCAGCCCCTGAACCAAGAGAGGTTCAGACTCGATGGAATCAATGTAAAGCTTGCTGCAAGTTGGGGCACTTCCCTTGGTTATCTTTTATGGATGCCTTAGGAGTAGGACAAAGGACTCCCCCAGAGGTCTAGAGTTTAAAAATGACAAATTGTTTTTTGAGTAGTCACGTGGGTGCAGAAGCTGCATTAAGAGCAGGAGCCGGATGCAGAGGTGAGCAATTGCATCGTGCTATTTCCTGCACCGGAATAGTTCAGAGAATGGTCAACACAAGAAACGTGACTGAGCCATCACTCATAAATCCTGCAGTGACACTCACGTCGGTCCACTGCCTCGCTTCTCTGCAGCCTCGTGGTTTTAGCACGTGCCTGGTGTTGCTTTGCCAAGTGAACCCCTTTTTGGGTGGGTTTGTCACCAGAATGGGATTGGGAAAATCCTGCTGGGCAGCCTGGCTTTTGATTCACTCCAGCCTTACATCGATTACCTGCTATCCCTCTTCTTTCCTTGGGGGTACACTGGGGGTGGAGGATCCCCTCGGAAGCGTAATCGCTCCACTATGACTCTGACAACCACGCTTACTAATTACAAGGTGCTGTCATGATTGCCAATAAAAGCATTGAGTCACGCAGACAAGGACGCAAGTGGTTGAAATCCCTCACAACAGCAGCTGCCCAAGGAGCGTCTAGTTCTGAGTCCCTTTATTAACAAATGAAAATGGGAAGCGTTTTAAAATCAACACACTTGTGCCTGGGTGTGGAAATGGAGGTGTGCTCACAGGGCTGCGTGTCGGTCAGGAAATGCAGGGCTCGCTGTTCACTTATCCTGATAAGCCTGTGGTTTCTTCCCTGTTTTTTCCTAATAGTAATTTTTTCCCTGCCTAAATCTATACTGCTACCTCCTGAAATGTTTCTTGTGCCTCTTTAATTTCCTTCTGGATCACTGGCAACATGACTGAAGTGCCTTACGACTGCACTGCAGGAGAAGGTGTGTATCTTAGGAGGATGGCGTCTTGCACACTTTGCTGCAGGAGATGAGATACACCCCAGTGACTCATCCTGTCCTTCCTTGCTGTCCTGTTATGACAAGCACCTGATGGCTCCTGTCTTTGTGGGTAATGTTCTTCATGCTAAATTTGGGCTCTAAATACTGAGCAAAGAGTTAAACATCTCTTGGGAAGAGGGCAGGAAGCAGATTTGCATGTGGTGGGAGTGGGATGGTTCCTCCTGAGCTTGTCCAGGAAGAACAGGAGCTGTCTTTAAATGCTGGGAGCAGGGAACTTTCCATCTCAACCCCTCATTGTGTGGTGGGTGCTTTAAGGGATTGCAACCAACTTGTTTTAGTTGGAGTAAAACACAGACTTGGGGCATTCAGAACATCCAGGAAGACTGTAGGAGACCAGGAAGTCTGCTGTACCATGGGATTATACAGGCGCATCCACTGCGCTGCGTCTGGTGCCTCCAGAGCAGTGAAGAATGCAAAGAGATGTACTCACCTGCTGGCTGGTGCTGCACAGCTTGTTTTCTTTGTGCCCTGAGCATGCTTTAAGTCCTAAAAATTCATTAGGAAATAATAAAATGGTGCGTTGGATCTGTTGGGCTTCCTTGCACGGGGCTGACTTTAGCTTGCTGGTCTCTCCAGTGACTTGTCAGGGGTCAGGCTTAAATGTTTCATGCTCAGGACTGCTACTGAGTAGTTGTGGGTGCATTTAGTGGGGTTGTTCCCCTCTAATCTCCCCCCAGTTCAGGTCTACCTTCTTTCCCAGGTGCTGAGACAAGCTCCGATCTGTGTTGGGATCTCACTCAACGCAACACTTCTGCTTCTCCAGCCACTGGTGGGGAGCTGAGAAGAGGAGTTTTATGGTTTGGCTCGGTTTTAACACAAGCACTAACGAGCTGTGCTCTCTTCCCTTCCCTGGGAGTTTCTCCCCCAGTTTCCAAAGCTGTTAAACTGGCTGGGCTGTTCCTGCAACTGCAGGGAAAGAGCAGGCTTGGCCTGGCGTGTTTTCTCCATCCAAGTCCTCGCTCAGCCTTTCCCTCCCCTGCCAGCAGGTTATTTACAGAGGAAGGGGTGGGAACGGCACAGGGAACGCGCCCCCGAGAGCTCTCGGCTTTTCCTTTTTTTAATTGCTCGTACTTTCGGTTCCATTTTCAGTTGTCAGGGTGGAATGTTGCAAGGGCGATACGCCAGCCCTGAGGGACAGTCCCACATCAGGGCCCTCCACCTGAATCTCAGGAGGAGGGTTTATTATTAACTTTATCCTTTATGTCTTTAACCCACCCTCCATTAAGCCTTTGCACCAACTCCTGGCTCTGTCCTGTGAGGGCGAGTGAGGCTTGTATTTGTTTTTTTTAGGATCTTTTCCCACTGATGGAGGTTTGGGCTTGAGCAACACTTAATCTGGCCCATTTTTGGCTCCAAGGTGCCATGCCACCAGGCACACGAACCTTAGCAGAGAGTTGGATCCCCTGTTCATCTCAGGGGTTGCTGAAGCCCTCGGTGGTGGGGTGCCATGCGGACCCCCCCATTTTTCCCTCACGCCACTGAATATTTCTCTTTCCTTTGAAGCTGGCCTCTGCCAGCAAAGCCATGGGCTGGGCCCTGGCTAGGAGGGCTGGGTGTCTGGTGGCCACCTCACCCAGACTGGGGCTTGCTGACCCCACTGCATGTCCTCGCAGCAGGCACCCAATACCATTGTCCCCTTGTGTCTCCTCGGGGGGCCATGAGGGACCCAACGCCATCACCCCTCATCCCCTTCACATCCCCTTGCTGAAACCTGGGCTGAGAAGGACCCAACACCATCTCCCTTCATGTCCCCTCACTGGGTCATGAGGGACCCAATGCCATCTCCCCTCATATCCCTTCCCTGTCCCCAATGCCATCTCCCCTTATGTCCCCTCCCTGTGCCAACAGTCCCCTCGACTGGGTCATGAGGGACGCAGTGCCATCTCCCCTCACATCCCCCTCATGTTCTCTAACTGTCCCCAACACCATCTCCCCTCGTGTCCCCTTACTGAGTCATGAGAGAGCCAGCGCCATCTCCTCTTGTCCCCCTCATTGTGCCCACCATCTTCCCTCATGTCCCCTCACTGTCCCCAACGCCATCTCCCCTCACATCACCCTCATGTCCCTTCGCTGCGTCCAACGCCATCTCCCCTCACGTCCCCTCACTGGCTCATGACAGACCCGGGGCCATCTCCCCTCATCCCCCTCACGCCATGTCCCCTCATGTCCCCTAATTGAGTCCAGGGCCATGAGGGACCCAGCGCCATCACCCCCACCGCCTCCGCGGGGCCCCGCGGGCGCCATTGGGGGCGGGAGGCGGTGGCTCCCCGGCGGGGCGGTGCCGGGGGTGGGCAGCGCCGTTCCCCTCCCTCCCGCCTGACCTCAGTTCCTGGCGGAGCGTGGTGCCGGTCACGAGTGCGGCTCCGCTCCACTCCGCTCCCAGCTCCCCGCGGGGCCCCGTTCGCCTCCGCGCCCGCCGCGGGGAGGGCCCCGGCGCTGCCATGGCGCGCTGAGCGGCGCTGGAGGCCGGCAGCCGGCGGGCCGGGCCGGGGCCGGGCCGGGGCAGCCGGCAGGACGGAGCCGGCCGGCGGGGGGCGGCGGGGCGGCGAGCGGGCCCGGCGGGCGGGACGGCGCTCGGCCTGCGCCGGGCGGGCGCGGCGGCGGGCGGCGGCGGCGGTGCCGAGGGCGGGCGCCATGGAGCCGGCGGAGGTGAAGGACCGCATCCTGGAGAACATCTCCCTCTCCGTCAAGAAGGTGGGCGGCGGGGGGCACCGCGGTGGGGCTGGGGTGGCCCGGGGGACACCCCCCCATCTCTGACAGGGGTGTGGGGCTGGGGACCCCCCCCTCTGCGGGGGCTGTGGGGCTGGGGTGGCCCTGGGGGCCGCCTGTGCTGGGGCTGTGGGCCTGGGGTGGCCCTGGAGACACCCCCCATCTCTGACAGGGGTGTGGGGCTGGGGACAGCCCTGGGGACCTCCTGTGCTGGGGCTGTGGGCCGTGGGCCTGGGGTGGTCCTGGAGACACCCCCCATCTCTGACAGGGATGTGGGGCTGGGGACAGCCCTGGGGACCTCCTGTGCTGCAGCTGTGGGCCTGGGGACAGCCCTAGGACACCCCTGGGGGACCCCCTTTTCTGGGGTTGTGGGGCTGGGGACAGCCCTGGGGACCTCCTGTGCTGGGGCTGTGGGGCTGGGGACAGCCGTGGGGACTCCTCTGCCCTGGGGTGTTCCTGGGAACTGCTTCTGGCTGGGGACCACTCCTGGGCCCCCCCCCAGCAGGCACACATCACCAGAGATGTGGGGCTGGGGGACAGTCCCTAGGGACACCCCCACGCCACCTGAAGACAGGGGGCTGGGAACACCCCAGAGACACTGGGGAACTCTTTGGGACAGGAGTGTGGGATCCAGGACACCCTGCCATCCCCTCTGCCAGAGGCAGGGGACACCTTTAGGGATTCCTCTGTGTGGGTTTGAGGAACCTCCGACTCTGCTTGTTGGGATCTGCTGGGGTTCCCCCTTTTCAGAGGGTTTCTTTCTCTTGTGGACAGGACTGGGGGGATACTGGTGGGATCCCTTTTCCTGGGGCTGTTCACTGGGGGGATCTGGATGAGTCCAGCATGAAACCCTCTTTCCAGAGGTCCTCCCTCCAGCCAGGCCCACGCTGTGGGTTGGCTGTGCCCTGGTCTGAGCCCTCAAAATGAGGGCTCTGAAGATGTGTCCCATCATACCTCATCTCTCACCTTGTCCTTCTCCTTCCCCCTTGGCTTATGCTGCTGGTGAGAGTGTTTCTTAAAGCCCATCCCTTTGGTGGGGAGCATCTGCATGCCAGGACGCTGGAGTCTGTTCGGGGTGGTTACAGGAGTGAGTTGTAAGGACGTGCTGGAAGTTTTGAGTTGGGCCATGTGTCCTGCCTGGTCTACATGTGAAAACACAGGCTGTGTTTGAGAAGTGAAGGGAGTCTTGTTTGTTTTCATCCCAAGTTTTGGGGGAAAGGAGGCCGCCTGGGCTCGCTGGTGTTGGGTTTCTGCTGCCTTATGGAACAGGAGTTTTGCTGTGATCTGCAATGTGTCCTGACACAGTGAAAACTTGTCTTGTGAAGACAATCACTAGTGAATTCCCAGCGCTAGTAAGGAATGGATGGCCTGACATCACCTCTGGGATGTAGGATGGATGTGCAAACCTCTCCCAACCTTTCTCTTTTCTTCCTATCTTCTGGTCTCTCACCTTTCTGTCCTCTAAAAATTAAGGATAATCTTTTATCTACCTGGAAATCAGTGGATGCTCTGCCTGCTTGAAGCTCTGTTACAATGCTCCGCAGCGCTCCTGCCTCAGTTTCCCCGTATGTATAAGGGTAATACTACTTTCCACACAGGATTCATTGGACATAATTTATTTGCATTCAGAAAATCCTTGAGGATCCCTGTTGGAAATGCTTTAAAGTCAGCTCGGTGGTTATTTTAATTATTATTGTACTTGAACTCATCAACTACAGCTCTGCCAGCACACCTCTGCCTAGACCTGCCTCAGTCTCTGCCAACTCCTGTCTTGGTCCAACGGTGAAGAGGGATTTGGGGATATTTTCAGTGCTGCCCCTTTTGCTTTGCTGTTCGGTTCAGAGTGAGGAAGCTCAGGGCAACATAGGAACTTAGTGAGACTTCAGGCTGACAGACTTATTTACACCATCCCAGTGAAACCAAACTCAACCCCACGGTGAAAGCCCAGCATGGGCACACCCCTGCTTTTTCCCCCCTGAGATGCAGTTCTCCTTCCTTGGGGTCATCACTCCCCTTCAGCTGTGGAGCCATTAATTTTTCCTGGCGCTTCCTTGTCTGACTTCAACCCTCGAGTCCCTCGTATTTCTCTTTTTCTCTGTGTCAGTGGGAAGAGTAAGGTGGTAGGTTAGGGGAGGAGGTACACCCTTCCCACGCCCTGGCTGCGCGCTGGGAAATCCTGCTCTCCTTCATCCTCCTCTCCCTACCCCTGGGTCCGTCTTGAGTAACTCCTCGGCGCTGGGATTGTGTCACGGAGCGTGGAGGAGTTTTTTCCACGTTATCTCACCTCTGATTTCAAAAGCTTCTTGGCTGTGTAGGTTGCTCGCTGCTTACTTTCGCCGCCGTTGCAGGTTTGAGGGGTAGAGCGGAGGGTTTGGATGTGTTTGCGGTGACGCACGTGCCTCTCCACGCCGCTTTTTGGCCAGGTGATGGTAGGTTTTTTTCTTTTCTCAGCTTCAGACCCAAAGAGCAGGTTGTGGACTCTCAGTAGCCTGTGGGCTGCAAGTCAGATGTTACTTTAGAAGACAGCCAGGACTAAACCCCACCTCGAGACTGGGTAGAACTGGGACAAACCACTGCGGGAGGCTGGTAACGATGTCAGGTTTGGAGTAGCAGCAGCAGCAAAATGCCTTGTTTTCACCGAGTGACCCAGGGAAAACCATCCAGACGCTTGTCACCTTCCCTCTGCCTCAGCTGGGGAAGGCAACGAGCAGCAGCACAGCCCTGGGCAGGGTTTGTGCCACGGAGACCCGTGGTTATGACTTTACCTGCTTGTCACTTCGGTTTCTCCAGGTGCTTCTGAATTTCAGGAGTTGGGGGGGGAGGTCAGAGCACAAGCAGTGAGTAAATTCTGTGCAAATCAACAGCAAAAAAAGTGCTGTAATTCCAAGGGAATCCCTCAAGCCTCGGTGAACAGGACTGGTTCTTATTTTCCTAGAAATATAAGAGGGATGGAGCACAGCTAGAAAAGGGAGGGATGCAAACCTCCTTGCAGAGGGTAATCACAAACCTGTGGGTTTCTCTGTGTGATACCCAAGTGCCAGATCTGGACCGGTCACATACTTCACCCGTATCTCCGAGATCAGCGGTAGCTTTGCCACTGAGTGCAGAGGCGTGCGATCAGAGAGAGGCAGGACAGCTAATTTAGACACCCGATAAATTGTCGCCTGCAGCTGGAGAGATGTCAGGAGGCTGGTGCGCTTGGTGGCTTCAGGAGAGGTTGGGCGAGCTCAGCAGTAGCGAGTTGGGTCCCTGCTTCAATTCCAGCACACGTCCAAGGGAATGGTGAGCGTGGTGTTGATTTCCCACCTACAGCTTGTCCTCTCTGTCCTCCCTGGGAGGTGGAAATTAATTCAGAGAGCAATGCTTTCTGCCCTGGTTATGTGAACAGTGAGAGGTGCCTCCTGATGCCTCCCAGTTGAACTCCTGCCGTGATAAGCATGCTAGAAATGCCAACAGCTTCATATCCATCCTTGGCCAACCATCTCCTGGTAGCTAGAAGCTATCACAGGTGACCTGGTCCATGCTGAAGCTGGTAGTGTAGGTGGTTTGTATTCTCTTGTTGGATTTCCGTGGCCTCCTGGACATTGCAGTGGGTTAAGGAGAGGTTTATTGCTGTCTTGCTTGTGATTACATGGTGAAAATGCAAATGCTCATTAAAGGCAATTCCAGGAGCTCAACGTAAAATCAGAAAAGAGGTCAGAATCCAAGATTTTGGGGCTCTTCTCTGTTTTTCAGGCTTTGCTACTGGCTTTGAAGGACACGCGTTCCCGTGAACTCTAGAGCAGCTGATCCTCGGTGCATTTCAATCAGGTGGAACGATGTCTTTCGCTGATGTTGCAGGAGTTCTTGCCAAAAGCTCTGGCTCTGCTCCGTTTAGGCCTGACTTTGGGAAGGTTTCCACTTCCCCCACGGTGAATTAACGCTGTGCCTTTTCTGCTCCTCTCCAGACCAGATTTTCAGCCCTGTACCATTTTACAGTCTGTGCAGTCACCCACGTTCCCTAAGCTCTGTCTTGCAGCATCTCTGCTTTTTCTGCATCATGACAGAGGGTAGATTTGGGGATGGCTTTAGTGCCCATGTCCTGGGGAGGAGCAGGTAGTGCTGGAGTGGAGCATCCCTCCTCAAATCATGTAGGGAACGTGCTCATCTCCAGCTGGGTGGATTTATTTAGCCCAGCTGCCAGGACACAGAGGTAGCAACTCTGGAGATGTGAAAATAGCCAAATAGCGCCTTTGCCTTCTGCTTCCTGTTGAGGGGCACCTCGCTGGCTCTAAGACCACAGGGGTTTTTGTCTCTGCCAGGGTATTTCCTCTCGCTCATGTTTGCTCCAGGCCACATCCGCTGTTGCTCTGAGGAGCATGCAGCGGGGATCGGCGTCGCTCCCGTTGGCAGTCCTGGCCTGCCCCTTTGCCACGTGTACCAGGGTTGCCAGCCACCAGACCACAAGACCACCAGAAGCCCATGGCTGAAGCTAGCAGCAATCTCATGGAGCTTGTAAGTCAGCCGTGAAGACACAAGGGTCACTCAGGTGCTTTTAAGAAGTCTACGAACGCTTGCAGCTCCGGCATGGCATATTTTGGTGGTCCTTTAAGGGCTTTGCTGCTGTTTGGCGAGCAAACAAAGCCGTTCGTGGTTCTGCTGAGAGCACAGCGGTGTATTTCTTGGGTTACTTGAATATTTCAAGGTTTATCTCGTTTTGAAATTCCTAATGCCGCATCCTGACACGGGTCTGGCGATAATACGAGGTTCGTCGTCTGCGGTTGCAAGGGGGTTGGATCCTGTGGGTACCTAAACTGATGTTGATACCCAGAGGAGGTGTTTCTCAAACCCAGCTCTGGATCTGCTGGTGGACAAGGCTATGACAGCCTTTTGGGGAGAAAAAAATCCCCTTTGTTCTCCTACCACTAAGGCAAAGCATTTCTCTGGGAGAGCAGTTGGTTTAGGAGGATGAATTGCAGCAGTGGGTTTTATACGAGGAGCTGAAGCAACGCCTCTGAGCCTCCCTGCCTCCGGTTGCACAATGCCACCGGCTGTTGGGTGATTTCAGCTTTCCCCACTTCTGATACCCTGATCCAAGAGGAGAAACTGAAATAACCGTGGGCCAGAGGACTTGGTTGATGGGGAGAGATTCAAAGCTGGTGTGAGAGCAGCGCCGTAACCAAGACTTGCAGGCACAGGCAACCCTGCGCTCGCTCATTTTGGTGTGTTCACCATCCAGACTTGTTTCTTCCTTCCCATAAAATCTGTTTTTCCTGTTGTGCCAAGTGTGTGACCTTTCTGTCCGCCTTCAGTGAGCGCAGGGATCCCGTTCCATGGCAGCCAGCTCCGTGCACTCTGCTCGCCGTGACAAAGGAATGGGACGCTCCCTGCGACTTGCAGGGTGTCACCGCTGGAAAAAATCCTGTCCTTGGCTGAGCCACGCACAGGTCCAGCCTCTTGCAAGGTTTGCTGCTCAGAAATAATGAAGGAAAGCCCTGGAAAAGCCTTCAGGCTGTGGGAGCTGACGAGCGTACGTGTCCCAGGAGGTGACAGCCTTGCTGGCACTGCATTGCAAGTGCTTCAGAGCTCTGCGTTTCCAGCCACGGAGCATCTTTGCTGGAGGTTTCAGCTTCACTTGTTTCAGGCTCCTGTCTCTGCACATCACGAGCACGCTCTGTTTCTCTCCAGGCTGCTCCAACGTCACTTGTGGTGCCTTCGACGTGCTGATGCTCTGAGCGTACCGATGTACTTCATCGGGAAAGCCACAAGACCCAGGCAAGGTGTGCTGAGTCTGGGATAGGGAGCTGGGTGCTGAGGCCGGTGCTGGTTTGGAAGCTGCTTGTAAGAAATGTTGAGTCAGATCGTATATGCAACCTCCAAAACATCCTGCTTGAGCTCAAGTTTCAGGGCTTTGTGTTCTACAAGCATGCAAAAGAGAGGATAACCCCCCTGCCTTGAAATTCAGCCTGCTTTTATGGGTGGTATGGAGGACTAGGAGTTTTCCAGGCAGAGTAGTTCAGCCTCCACTTTATCCGTTTGCCATTGAATGTCTGTACTCCTCTGAGCAGGTACGAGAGTGCTGGTTGCTTATTTATGTTCTTATGTGTCTGTCCTGTCCCTTCCCATTGCCTCTTCCCTTGGGATTGAGCTGTAATCACCTGCATGGGACAAGGTCAGTTTCCTGCCACCTTTTTTTGGTGCTCCCTGGAGCTCCAGGCTTTCTCCTGAGGGTGCTCTGCTCTGGCTGCAGCCCCAGACTGAGTGTCAAGACCCAGAGCTGGCTTCTTAATGAGCTTTTTTTTTTTTTTTAATCGCATTGTTAGACAGCTTTGCGCTCACAGGAAACCATATGGTCTTGCTCTTGCTGCAGAGGGTTATTCTGGGTGTGCAGTCTGGTAGGTAACGTGCCACCATCCTTGTCCAGTCGTGCAGCACGGTGGGAAAGCAAGTGCTGGGAGCGGGCTTGGGGAAGGGGTTTGGGTCTGGGGAAGGGTTGGCATCTCCAGCTGCTTGCCTGGATGGCTCATACTGCCCTCAAAGAAAACCATATACTTGATAGCTTGGAGTCCAGCTGCGGTGAGAGGCCTCTTCTCCCAGGCAACCAGCGATAGGACAAGAGGACACAGCCTCAAGCTTTGCCAGGGGAGGTTCAGGTTGGACATCAGGAAGCATTTCTTCTCATCAAGGGTCATTAGCCATTGGAAGGGGCTGCCCAGGGAGGTGGTGGAGTCACCATCTCTGGAGGGGTTTAAGACAAGACTGGCCATGGCACTTAGTGCCCTGGTCTAGTTGCCATGGTGGTGTCAGGGCAATGGTTGGACTCGATGATCCCAGAGGGCTCTTCCAACCTGGTTGATTCTGTGACAGGAGTTGAGGCAGAAAAAAGGCTTTTGCAGTTTCTGTTACGCCTCTCGCCTTGCCCATGCAGCGAGTGCCGTGGTCAGGGAGCCGGAGGAGTGCGAGGGCCGTTTGCTTTTCTTTCGCTGTGTTTGTCCAGCCAGGGAAATACCAAGCAGAACAAGGGAAATGAACTTGGTGTTGGAAAGCTGCTAGTGAAACATCTGCTGGCCAGATCTACGGTGGGGAGATGAAGACTCGGTTGGGTTGTGGCCAGCCGTGAACAGGTCAGGAGAGTGTATTTCAATATTTCAGTAAAATTGTGGAAATACTGGAGAGATTTCAAAGGAGAGCCACAAGAATGATTAGATTTGGAGAATGGACTTTACAGTGTGGCTGCCTGATTGTTTTTTTGGCATCTCTTGCGACACAGGAGCTCTGCAAATAGGCCTGGAGAGCTTCACACTTGCTGAGAATTAAGTGCAATTAGTAGACTATAAAATTGTGCAAGGAATATCCTTTCTCGTGCGTGCCAGAGTGGGGTGTGGTGTATCACTGCAAAAAAAAAAATCATCTCATGATTGATAATCAGCAATTAAATCCACCTTCTTCTCAATGGGGACGAGATGCAACTGGTAGGAGTGCAAACCCCGTGTTCCCTTCTGTATAAACCAGCTCTGTTCCCTTTGGACAAATGCCTTTCTGCTCTGCTTCCTTCTCAAGTGTGTTTAACTCCTCAACCTCGAGTGTTTGGGCTCTGGAGGAGCTTTTGTAACCCGTTTGCCGAAGCGGGTTTTGTCCCACGCTGTCGCAACACCGGTGTCGGGGCTGCGGGGTGGTCTGGGGGAACTGAGATGCCTTCTGCATGCCGACGGCGACTATTTTGGCCACAGGAATGTCTATAAATAGCCCTGGGTCAGGGCTCGAGGTGTTCGCCGTGCCCCACACGAGTCCTCTGGTGCCTTCAACCTTTCCTTCTGCTTGTGGAGCGCAGCGGAGATGAAGGGAAGAGCATCTCCCCAGAAAACCAAGAGATGACCAACGTCGCGTTCGGTTAATGCTTTTTAACCCCATTGCTTGTCTCCTTCCTGATGTTCCCCAGCTCGCTGCCCGGGTATGTCAGGGAGCTGCTTTGTGGATGCTTCATACAGTGTGGTCACCACCTCCCAAACAGGTCTGTCTGCCACACTGTGAGGAGGGAGAGGTCGGTTTCCAATTATTCATTTGTGTTTTACAGCAATTTACAGGAGAGAAATAAACACTCCATGTAAGTGCCATTTTTTCAGGGTCGTGCTGCGTCGCTCCTGCCTGTGCTCCATGATCAGGGTCGGATGCTGGGACCCTCCATGGTCTGTGCCTCTGCCCTAAGGTGTTTGTGGGTGTAATTCCTACAGCTTTTCAGCTAGGTGGATCTTGGAGCAGGCCAGCGGGTACATTTCATCGTGCCTTACATCCATGTGTGCCTTCACCCTCCTTCCCAAGCCGAAAATGCCTCCCCATCGCCTTTTGCAAGTCACCGCCCTCGCCGTAGGGATGACTCCACCCAGGAGATCCCGAGGCTTGTTCTGGCTTGTTTCTTCCCTGGACACGTGGTAGCTGGGCAGGGATTCGCCTGGCTGATCTCTTTTTGGGGCTTGTTGTGCTCCGGCAAGCCGTGCACGTCCTTTGCCAGGGGCTGTAAGCTGTTGGCCGTGTTTATTTTGGAAGAATGCTGGAAACATCACCATCCCTTGACGCAGCAGCATCCGGGGAACGTGGTGGCACATCGTTGTGCCCGCGGGAAGGAGCAAGCCCTCGGTGTGCTTCCCTGTGACCGACAGCTCCTAAACTGCCGTGACTCAGAGCGCCCAAATCCAAATCCAAAACTGCTGAGCGCACGTTTCCCTCTCACGGGGTCCCACGTGCACGGGGCTGGCGTGAGCCCGTGACTCTGAGCAAAGCACAGTCACACCAGCTCATCCTCTGGCTCCTGATGTCGCAGAGGGACAGACTTGAGCCTTTTGGGGTAGGTTTGCTCTGGGCATCGCTATGGGGCTGGGCTTCCAGCAGCCTCCCCAGGAAGAGGGTGCAGTGCCGGAGTAGCTGGTTTGTGCGGAGCAGGAGGCTGTGTGCTCCTTGCAGAGCAGCTGGAAGTAACACCGAGCCTTAATGTAACACAGAACGAGCCCTTCAAAACCTTCACGGGGGGAAGATTTTGCTTTTCTAGGGAAGAGAAATCTGTTTTTCAGACATTCCTTGGTGCTTCTTGATGTTTGGAGATGTTGAGGTGAGACAAGTGCTGTTTGCTCACGGTTTGCATCCTCTGATGATGGGAGCGGGTCAGTCCGTGTAGCCACGGAGAGGTTTGGGAGCTGTGAAGTGGCTGCAGGAAGGACTGTAACAAAGATCTAAGTTATTTTCGGAGAAGGAAGGAGAGAAAAAAAGAGGAAATTCTTCTCTTTGCTCATCTCTTTCGCTGCCCAGGCTTGGAGTCTCTCTGTCACGGGGAGTTCCTCCAGTCGGTGACACAGACAGGCTCCAAGTTCCCTCCAAGATGACCTCCCCGAGCTGTGCGTGCAGAGCTGGCTGGGCAGCTCCTTGGTTTTAGGGGTAAGCTGATGTAGGGCCTGGTTATTTTTGTTTTCCCCTCGCTGTCTCCCACAGCTGCATTTCCTCAAGCCAGCACAGAGCCTGCAGAAACACCCAGGAGAGAAACCCTCCTCCAAAGGTACCCCCAGCTCTCTGCAGAGGCAACAGCCTGCTTGGGACAAGCCGGGAATTTCTGCCTTCAAATCCTGGCTCATGTCCCCATGTGGCAGGGGCTTTGCTGCCTGCCTCAGTTTCTCCAAACTGGGATATTTTAGTGAGCTCCAGACAGCTCTTGGAGAGCAACCTCCGTGGCTCCATCTATCCATTGCCTGAGGGATATGACTCTAAATTACGGCTTTGTTTCTTCCTCTAGTGTCCTTGCTGCAGCTTAACATGTTGGCTGCAGGTAGCTCCTGAAATAGTTCTTGAATAGTGGGATTTTTAGGGCATTCTTCTCCCTGCTTGGGTCTGGGCTGCCTGTTAATAGCCTAAATCTTCTGGCTCAGCTCCCTCCCAAAAATGGGTAAGAGCTGCTGAGCTGAAATGCTTCAGGTCTCACCTGGGTGCCGCGAAAAAGCGTGTGCATCGCCAGAGCACCCACAAACGAAACGTTATTGCGTATTTCCTTGCCCAGGGGATTTACCTTCTGTGCTAGGTGGGACAGGGACAGGCTGAACTGCGCCGTGCGATCGGATGAGGGAATTTGGCCGTGGTTCTCTGGGCTCAGCAGTTCTTCCCCATGTAAGGGCTGGGACCGGCTCCGTGCAGGAACATGCCTGGCTCTCCCCTCTTACCTAAGAGCTCCAGAGAGAGTCATGATCTTTAAGCCAGGAGGGTGTTGGAGCTAGATATATTGATATTTTTTTAAAGCAGTGTCAGGAACAGTTCCCCAGGGGTCATGAGGTGTTCTCTGTCCCCTTGATAACTTTTACATCGAGACTGGATGATTTTTCTGAAGGAGCTTCTCTGGCTCTAGTAATAATTCAGGGGGAGAAGCCAGTTTATGGGGACAGGTCAGACCCCACAAACACAACAACCATCCAGTTCTTGTTTTTTAAATCTACCATCTAACTGGTGAGGTTTGGTGAAGACATATCGGGTCACCAAAATAATGTACGTACGGGTGATGCGTCGTCGTGGCTCAGCTGAACTGTGCTCGCTTGTCGCCAGCCAGAGCAAACAGACGTGGTGTCTAGAGCTGAGATTACGTCCTGGGTGAGCAATCTCCCTGCCGGAACGCCAAGTGTGCGCGAGACGGGGACCTAAATAGATCTGTAAGCTCTAGGGGCGGGAGGAGGCCAGTGGGTCAGCTGGGGAGGGATCTAGGATTTGGCTGTAAGGGGATTTCTAGGATCTCTAGCAGGTTTTGCAGAAGCAGAAAAGTGATTTACGCCGTGTCGAGGGCTGTTGTCAGCAGAGCACGGGGCCAGCGCCGAGTTCAGAGCCAGATTTGCAGCTGCCAACGGGTTAACCGAGGGTGAGTCAAGCTGTCCTGGTTTTTGAGAGAGCAGCAACTACATGACGTGATGTGTCGTAGCGATGTAACCTCGCCTCAGCAGAGGCAAACGACTCGGCATTAATTGAGCTGCCTCGTCCCATATGCCCACACCTCTGTATCTGTGCTGCCCTCCGCACCCTCTGAGGCCCCGCTGCTGTTCGGCCAGGCAATCCGGACCATACCCAGCATCGCGGCGGTTGCTCGAGCTGCCTGTAACAAGAAGACCTCTGTCTTGTCCCGAGATGCTGAAACCACGCTGAGATTTCGCACAGGTTTAGCCCAGAGCGCGCATGCTGCAAGAGTGAGGCCACTGGCCTCGGAGAGTCTTTTATACCTGGAAGCAACGTCTCTTCCCAACCAGGGTTTCCCATGGCAAGACCCTGAGACCGAGGAGGGGACTTGTCCATGGCAGAGACAGAAACAGAGCCCAGAGCCTTGATTTATTTCTGTTCTGAGCAGCTTTGCAGTGGCTGCACCGCTGCGGAGGAACCACCAAAACCCCGCTGTGGTGTCAGCTGTAAAGGAGGAGGCTGCGTGTCCCAGCCCTCCTGCTCAGCAAACAAGGAACTTGGTTGTGCCGCCGCAGCCACGCTGCTGGCATGTCTCTGAAACGTGGATGAATCTTTGTGGGTGAGGCTCTCCCTGTGAGTTACTGCCTTTAGGGTACCCTTAAAACCAGTTGCTACACCCCGTAAGTAACCTGCATCGAGGTTTAGCAAGCTGAGAGGTGAAAAAAAGCTATTTAATACTGGCTGTGAGTGTGTTGGCATCTCCATCTGCCTCCTCAGTGGGCTGTAGAAGGGTGTTTCAGCCACCCCATCTCCTTTTACAGCTGCAGAGCTACTTTGCTGCCTGTGAAGACGAGACGCCAGCCATCAGAAACCACGACAAGGTCCTGCAGCGGCTCTGCGAACATCTGGACCATGCTCTGCTCTATGGGTAAGCGTGGAGCCCACCCCTGGGCTGCTGGGCTGCTTTTCTTCAGGCTTTGCCTAGCGTGTAGCCTCAGCATGGGGAAGCCAGCTGGGCAGTAACTGGGATGGAGATAACAAAGCCCTTGCTTAACCTTCCTCTGGACTTCTTCCAGCCTGCAAGATCTTTCCTCGGGCTACTGGGTGCTGGTCGTTCACTTCACCCGCCGAGAAGCCGTCAAACAGATCGAAGTGCTTCAACACGTGGCCACCAACTTGGGACGCAGTGAGTATTCGCAGGCGCTGCCCCGGCTCTGAGGGCAAACCTCGGTTTGGGGACATCTGGCAAGAGGCCTGGGCGGGTTGTGCTGGCCACGTGCTCGAGGGCTGGAGCTGCAGGCAGATCAAGGGAGGCAGCTCCCCGCTGAGGCTGGCTTGCCTTGGCCAAGGAGGTGGGAGTCCTGGTGTGATGGCTCTAAAAATAATTGCGTCGTGTCTCAGGATCGGGTGTTGGGTCAAAGACATAGCCCTGCTTCTGCTGCCCTGAAACCAAAGCAGTCTGCTGCCTTGTGCTCTGGGGAAGGGTTTCTCTCGGATGGGAGGCATCGCCTCTGTCGCCCCAGGACATCTCACTGTAGCTGTTGTTCGCCCAACGCTGCTTCTCCCCTGCTGCGAGTTGTCTGTAGCAGATGTTTGGGACCATCGAGGCCGCTTTTGACGCAGGACGGTGCCCAGAGACCTCCTCTCTGCCTGATTATCCCAACACCCTTCATCTCCCAAGCCCCGTACCGGTGAGAGCGGAGCTGAGCGCAGACTCCACCATCACCAGAATTTGTGTAACACCTCAAATTGCACCTCTGCTGATTTAGAGCGATTCTCCCTCCCTCTCTCCCGTCTTCTAATCCCCGCTGGAAATGCCAGCGGGGCTCCCATCTCACTGGAGAGACACAGTTGTGTGTCTGCCTCTAACCAGCTACCACACAGTCTTGTATTCCCACTCCGAATCACGAATCTGCCCCTTCATCTCCCGCTGACGTTTTTCCCCACTGATTTCCCAACGCTCAGTTGCTCTCCTGAAATGATACAAATGCGAATGGACAATCTGACGTGTTTTAACTGATTCCTGTTTATTTCCAGGCTTGCTTCCTTCCCAGCCCTTTCCCCACAGATAAATCTCTCTGCTGCTTTCTTTTCAGGCCGGGCATGGCTGTACCTAGCCCTCAACGAAAACTCCTTGGAGAGCTATTTGAGGCTGTTCCAGGAGAACCTAAGCCTGCTGCACAAGTACTATGTCAAGTGAGTATCCCAGCTCCTTCTCGTTTGGGCACTGGTTTCAGTGGGGAACAAGCAGTTGATCAGGGTTTGATCTTTCCTTGTGGGTTTTGGAGAGGTTTTGCGTGATTAATTGAAAGGTCCCAGATATGTATCCACTGTCCTATACAAGAGGGCTTGCATGGATCTCTCCTAGTTAATGCTTTTACTCCCAGGCCCAGATGTAGCCTTTATATTCTGCCACGTTTTCCAAGAAGCTGCTGAGCTCTTGTCCAGGGACCCAACTCCAGTAGACACTTGGAAATCTGTCTGTAGCTTGGTTCGAGCACAGCACATAGTGGTGGCCCGCCTGCTCTGAGCCACATATATCTGCCCTTAAGCTCTGCTATTGCTCTTAGGAAGAGGAAAACAGGCTCACAGCTCTGAGACCATTTATACAGCAGCTCAGAGACACTCCACCAAGAAAACAGAAGGGTGCTTGTAGCTATTTCTTCTCTTTCCCACATCTCTAAAGCTCTTCTGTTTTACCCATGCTGCAGGAACGCCCTGGTTTGCAGTCACGATCATCTGACCTTGTTCTTAACGCTGGTGTCCGGGCTGGAGTTCATCCGCTTTGACTTGGATCTGGTGAGTGTTTTATCTGTTTCTTTTGGCTCCGGGAGAGCGGGTGTGTGTGGAGCAGGGGGAGTCCTGGGTGTCCCAGGTCCCACTGCTTGGTCCAGGGGGTACCTTCTTGTTGGTCTTCAGCTGAAAACATGAAGCTGCCACTTTTAGGAAAGGCTGTAGGTTGAGATCTGTGGAGATCGAGCAACGGGATCTATTTCTATTGCTCAGTTACTCCTCGGCACGGTTCAGAAGAGGAACAAGGCAGGTGTGGGGAAGCCAGCTGCGGGGCAGATTGGTGGGGATAAAGGAGTTTTCCTCTGCAAGTGCAGTATGAAGTGCTGGCATCCCTCCAGGTAAACACAAAGCCACTGCCTAACCCTTGGTGTCACAGTGGGGCCACTGAAAGGCAGCAGCAATGGACAGTCAGAGGACATTCAAGGACAGCCCCATCGTTTCGACTGCGCTAATAACTGCGTGCAGTGACTCAGAGCCCGACTCACCCCACGCTCTCTTCTCCGCAGGATGCTCCTTACCTGGATCTGGCCCCGTACATGCCAGATTACTACAAACCTCAATACCTGCTGGACTTTGAGGACCGCCTGCCCAGCTCCGTGCACGGCTCTGATAGCCTGTCCCTCAACTCCTTCAACTCGGTCACCTCCACCAACCTGGAGTGGGACGACAGTGCCATCGCTCCATCCAGTGAAGGTCAGTGCGGTCAGGGCTGCCTGCTCCCACATCCCCTTCGGCCGAGCTGCTGGACCGGACGAGACGCCAAATGAGGTAGCAAATGATGGGCTGGAAGAGAACAAAGCGAGTAACCCAGCAGTTAGGCTGTGAGTCTCTCCTGTCTTGCTTCAGGAGGTGCTGGGATTTAAGGACAGCCCCTTTGCCTTGGA
This sequence comes from Nyctibius grandis, assembly GCF_013368605.1. Lineage (NCBI taxonomy): Eukaryota > Metazoa > Chordata > Aves > Nyctibiiformes > Nyctibiidae > Nyctibius > Nyctibius grandis. Next base: position 1,735,953 of record NC_090674.1, read on the forward strand.
CCAGGAGAGAAGGACTTACTGTGCAAGTCACCTCAGGCCACATTTCCATCCTGGGGTATGTGTTTTAGCAAGAACTGGAGAAATCTCCCCATGGAGTGAAGGCCATCCCTGTATCTGAACGTGGCTTCCAGTTCAGAGCAGGTACACAGGGCTGCAGAGGACCTTTTTTAACTGCTTATCTTGCAGTCCAGACACCCAAATATGCTGGAGGTGGTGGGGAGTAGTTTCCAAAGTCTTTTCTTCCATGTCTGCAGTCTGAGGGAAAGCCACCAGTGGTCTCAGAGGTGATGGTTTTCCCTCTTTATGCATCTTAAACTGAGCAGCCTGATAAGTCATCGTACTTACTCCCTTGTCCCTGTCAGAGAGGGCTGGGGGATGTTCCTGACGAGCCGAGAAGACATGTGCCTCGTGCCTGCACCTTAACCCGCTCCAGGCTGGAGCAGGAGCTTTTATGCTGCATGTAGCACATTCAAGTGAAGGAACAGCTCTGCTGCTGCTGTTCTTAATACAAAATACATCGGCCCTGTGCCTTTTTTGACGTCAGTTTGAACAAAGCGAGGTCAGGGGGCTCTGGAGTAGATGGGGTGATGTGTGCCCTTAGTTGGATGCAGTGAATTCAGGACTGAGTCTGCATACAGATGGGCTCCCTGTGAGACAAGGGTCTGCCAGTTGCCTTTTATGTGCGAGATAGAAACTGCAGGCATTGAGGGTGCTGAGAAGGAGCATCCTGGGAAGCGAGATGAGGATGTGGGGATGGGCGTTAGCATCGTTTTAGCAGAGGGCTTTGAAGCACGGTGCTGTTTTGGGCTCACCCACGACATCTGCGCTCGTGCTGGATGTGGGGATGGGCGTTAGCATCGTTTTAGCAGAGGGCTTTGAAGCACGGTGCTGTTTCGGGCTCACCCACGTCATCTGCGCTCGTGCTGGACGTGTGAAAGGGTTTGCTTTCGGGGACTCACATGTGCCAAACCTCCAGCATCCAGGTAAGTTGGAGACGGCACGAGGAGCCTAGCAGCAAAAGTCCCAGCAGGAAGCTCCTCTGTCCCCAGAGGTTTGGCATGAGCAGCCGTTGCGGTGCATGCTGCACCCCTGGGCTGGTGTTCCAGTTCCTCCCTCAGCAGGGCATATCCTGGTGCCTGCACATCTCCTGCCTGTCCCTATTGACTGGGCAAGGGGTGTCACTTGGGTTTGGCTACGCTCTCCAGCCCGTCTGGTGGATGGAAGCTTAATGCTCAAGAGAAGAAGGGTTTGGAGTAGAGAGCCAGGACATTCTGGCTCTCGATTTTGGGTTTGGCATCGTCACAAGCTATTCCAGGTGTCCAGGCAGCAGTTGTGATCTGTGTCTCAGTTTCCCCATGTGTAGAGGGGTTTGGTGCTGATGTAGAAGTGCCACCCCTGTTGCAGGACCAGGCCGGTGGAGGTTCAGAGCCCAGGAGGGCAGGCATTGCTGCTGTTCCTCTGGCGTGGAGGAATTGAACTTCGATAACTATTTCACTGCTCGTCATTTCAACAGGAGCATCTCGCTGCCCCGGGAGTGTAGGTGGAACTGGGGATTTTAGGATCAGAGGCCAAGTTTTTCCCTTTACTCAGACCCCTGACTTGCCAAATGTGAGTCAAACATCACAGTGCCTATGGGAGGTAAGTGTGAGGTGGGGAAACTGAGGCACAGAATGATTAAATCTCTGATCAAGTACATGCCATGAACCCTTATTCTGTTTTAGCTTTCCAACAGCTCACATAAGGGGGCCTTCATCCTCCGCTGGTCCCGTTGTAGCTCCCACAACACAAACATCAGCAGGAACAACCCTTAGTGCAGCTGGTTTCCATTTGCATCCATATTCCCTAACTGTGTTCTCATGCATTTCAGATACCAGTGGAAGATTGTTTTGTTCCTCCCCATCTCCCTTCCCAAATCCCCTTCACGCTCTCCCCTGTCCCCCCCTCTCCCTCCCCACTACTTGTATTTCTAATCCTGAGTTTTATCCCTCGTTTTTGTAGATTATGATTTTGGAGATGTCTTTCCCGCAATGCAGGCCATGCCCAGCAGAGACTGGGAAGGTGGGACATTACTCATCTGTTACAGCATTTTGGTTTTCTCTCTGCGTTGCTGCCACCTGAAGCTTGCTGCATGCTCCCCCATTCATTTCTTTTAACGAGCAACCACCACATCTTGATGGAATTTCGGTAGAGGCAGAAAGGCCTTTTGCAGGGATTCATTTGGGAGGTTTTGTTTTCCTTGGCCCCTGCTGTCCTGTATGAAAACATCTCTCTTGAAGCCACAACATCCAGCACATCGCTGTGCTCAGTTTGGGTTATTACACTCCTTTTAAATTTTATTTTACCACTTTAAAAACCAATTTGTCAGCTATGTCTGGCCTTCACGGCCAAGAGCACGTGCCCATTTTAGAGAAACTTCTTCTCCTTCCTCCACGTGCAGTCCCTGCGTGTATCCTTTGCATATCACGTGTGTAGAAGACCTCTCTGCTTTACCTCAGAGGAAAATACACCCCAGCTCTGTCCTTTGCAGCTAAAAGCTGGATGGAGCCTTGGGTCTGAGTTGCCTTGGTTGGTACCACTTGAATATTTGGGGAAATTCTGCCTGAATTCCATGTGGATGGCTCTAACACGCTCCCTCTCATCTTCTTTCTTACCCCACGCGCCAAGATACTGACAGAGATGGTTTGACGTGTCCCTGAATCTAGAGGGTACGAACCCCGTTTCCAAACCCAACACCCAACTGCTGGGTTCAGGCTGGGAGAAGCCAAGGGCTGCTCTGGTTTTCAGAGGCATCCACAGCTCCTGTGTGCAGGTCCCAGTCATGGTGTGATCCAAACCTCAGCCCTAGAGAGGTTTCCATCGTAACCCCCCCACCAGGTTAGCTTTACTGACGCATTCCTTGGCGTTTATACGCAGAGCGAAAGGTTCAGAAGAGTTGGGGCAGTTCCCTGTTTTCAGCAAATACATTTTTTGGGGTAAAATTATCTATTTTGGACAAAGATTGTTTTGTCTCAACAGAACCAGCGGGGTTTAGGCAAAAGGAGTGACATTCGTTCTGGTGATGCAGGCTAAAAGCTTGGGGCTGAAATAGCTGTTAAACGTTTTCTTTTCCCTTTAATGTAGACATGAAAAATGACCTCGATGGGGTTCACACCCTCCACGCCGCGGGGCAGGCGGTTCAGCAGGAACAAAGCTGCAGTTTGAAATCGGCCGTCACAAAGCTGCCTTTATTAGATTTTTTTTTTTTTTAATAAGAGGTTTCATTTTTCCTACGCAAAACCTCCGCCCCCGAATCAGTCTGCCAGGGCTGGGCTTTCCTTCAGAAGGGATCTCCCTGCCTAGCGAGAGGTTTCTAGCTGGCTTTGGAGAGGAAGGGTGCTGGAGAGGAGAAGGGTGTGGGTAACCTCCCTTTAACTGTGACTTTGTGGACGGATAACTCCAAGCATGACTCCTGGAGTCCTTCTCCACTGCTTCTTTTCCCCCTGAAGACTAACAAGCTGGTCGTGCTCTGCCCTGTCCGTGCAGCCTGCTGTCCCCAGACCCCGGTGAATGCTGTGTCCCCTCCCCACCACCCTTCCAGTCTCGTGCAAGCGGAGGAGAGCAGCCAGCTCCGTAAGCATCGCTGCTCCACGGGCTGGCTCCCTTTCTGCCCTCGTAGCCGAGCGAGCATCTTCCTAAGCCCCAGTCGCAGGGAAGAAGCAGCAGAGTGGGGCAGCAGCCTCGTTAGCTCGTTGTCATCTCGCTGAGGAGCACCGTGGTCACCAAGTCCCCTCACGTTCCTTCCCAAGGACGCTACCTCTACGTCTTAATCCAGCTGCTGGCTCCTGGGTGACCAAGCTGTTATTTCCAGGCGTTGTCTAAATTGCAGAGCGATGCTGGGCCATGGGCTGGCCTCTGTCCCTCCTCGCAGCGATCTGTGCAGCCAAGCTGCTCTGCCAGTGCCCGGGCTGGCATCACTGCGAGCAGTACGGTGACCACGTAGTGCCCCGAGCCCCCCAGCGCGCAGCTTGGCTTGATTTGCCTTGATCCAGGTGCCCGAGCTGACGTTAATCCCGCTCTTCCCTTCTTGTCTTTGCAGATGGAGACCTCACGGACACGCTCAGCTGCCCGCGCTCCACCGCCTCGGAGGCGAACGGCAGCAAGGGCTCCGTGAAGAGCCCAACGCAGCGCTACAACCCCTTCAACGAGGAGAAAGCCGACGTGCTGTCCTCCACCGAGACCACGCCAGTGCACACAGCTTCCCAGGAGAAGGCAGAAGCCACCCCTGAAGGGACGGACCAGTCCGAGAGCTGCACGGAGCTGGAGGTCATCAGGTAGGGACAGAGCTGCCCAGCCTGGAAACGTGCCCTTGAGTGTCATCTGTCACCAGAGGTTGATGATGTGCCACCCCTTCTAGCCCAACAGAGACAGCATCTGTGGTGTAGCCGTTACACAATCATGAGAAAGTGGTTTTATACCTCCAGACACCAACTGATGCTCTGGAGGTGTCAGGAGAGCTGGTCTCTTGGGTCTGCAGAGCTACGGGCTGGCTCGACAGAAACGCCTTTGCCTGACAGTCTGTGTCAGAGAGCTCGGAGGAAGCCATCAGCTTTTATTTGGAGCTTTCTCCAGCTGGTGGCAGGTTTGCAGCAGCTCTGGGTCTCGGATCTTCTCTCCTGTCCTTCCTCTCGTTTGTCAGTGAGCTGTGGCTAAACCTGTTGAGGGAGATGCCTCCGCAGACCTGCTGGCCTGTGTTTGACTCCTTGCTGAGGAGATCCCCAGGGGTCCCTCGGAGCCCTTAAACCCAGACGAACTGCTCAAGGCTCCGTCTGCTCACACCCAGGGATGGAGGCACCCCAAAACCAGCGCAGCAGGCTTGTGCTTTGTTCCCGTGCCCTGTTTTTCCTGGGAGGAGCAGAGGAGCTGGGTTACGGCGCACCCCGCTCTCCGGCAGACACACGGGGAGGGGAACGCCGCGCTCGCTTCCCAAACAGGAGTGACCTGGCAGCGGTTTGGGTGCCGTGGGAGGCCTGAACACATCCACAGCCGCCATCCCGGTGTGCCGTTCGGCTGCAGCGGGCTCCAACCTGCATCTCCCTCTTCTGGCAGCCAGGGCCACGGCATTCCCACGTCCTCTTGAAACCTCCCTTCCCAGCATCTCGGGGATTTCTCCCACATCACTTTAGCTCCGCATCCATTTGTGATCTCCTTTGTGGCCAAAGGAAACCCAAGACGCTGCATCCAGCAGCTGATGCCTCTTTTCTTTTTTGGATGGGTAGGAAACGGTGTCCGTACCCTGCTTTTCTGGTGAGGGCTGGCACCGAGACGGGGGCTCTCTACGTGGCTGCCCGTTGTGTGATGTTCTCGATATAAGGATTTCTCTGCAATAGGGAAAATTGCAAAGGAAGGTTGTTGGGAAAGGGTGGGGCCCCTCTGTAGATTGTGAAATTGTAAGCAGGCGAAGACAAGTGACTGGTCTCTCACCGTGCAGGTTAGCCAAGAAGAAGAAAACGGGCAAGAAGAAGAAAGCGAAGCCTGAGGAGCCGGTGAACACCCCTGTGCCCAGAGTGCCTGAGAGCCAGCAGGCCAGCGGAGACAGCGGCGTGAACGGGCTGAGCGACAGAGAAGACCCGCAGAGAGACGATGGTCCCGCTGCCGTGGCTGGTGAGCCAAGCCCGGGCGGGCAGGAGGAGGGTGGCAAGCGCTCTGCCCTCGGCCAGCTGGCTTTACGCATCCCTGAGATGAAGGACACGTCCATGGAGAGCGTGGGGCAGCCGCTGAGCAAGGTGATGGACAAGCTCAACGGGCAGCTGGACCCCGGCGGCTGGAACGCCCCCCTCGAGCCCCCCGGGCGGTCCTTTCGGACTGGCACGCCAGGGGAGACCCCAGATGGATCGTCCTCTGGCGACTTTAGCGAGGGGATTTCAGCCCCCATGGACTTCTACCGGTTTACCGTCGAGAGTCCAAACGCTGCTGCACCAGGTGGTGGCCACCATGACGCTCCAGGGCCTGGCCAACCGCCACATGTTTCTGGTAGCCCTGAGGCTCCTGAAGAAGAAGAAAGCGGAGAGGGAGAAGCAGTTGGGGCAGTAGAGGAGTCTGGAAGGATGAGTGGTGAACCCCAAACCAGCCACGCAGAAACCACCAACCCCCAGGCTCTCCACGAGCCGAAGAAGGAGCAGCCCAGCCCTTCCCCAAGCAGCGCTGAGGACTCTGGCGTGGAGGAAGGGCAGGGCAGCCCTTCTGAGCTGACCCATCCCTCTGAGTTCAGGTGAGGCTGGGTTTGCTCAGCCCGGAGAGTATCTTCTGAAGGCTCAACCTGGCACTTTTCCCTTTCTCCTTGGTTTGGGGGGCAAAGCCCAGCCTCTTTCAGGATGAAGACGATGCACAAAGTCAGGAGGAGAAGGTCTTGGGAGGCCAACCGGCGCCCAAGTCATGGACAAGTTCAATAAGGAAGGGGATTGCCCTTCCTGCACCCACCCAGCCCCACGTCTATGTCCATCCTCTACTGTCTCTCTCCACAGGGTAGACAACAACCATCTCCTCCTGCTGATGATCCACGTCTTTCGGGAGAACGAGGAACAGTTGTTCAGGGTAAGGCGGTTGTGATCAATCCCCCGCGAAGGACTGGCTCTGTGTCTACATCGGCCGCAGGCTGAGGGCTCTTCTCTCTCCACACAGATGATCCGAATGAGCACCGGGCACATGGAGGGGAACCTGCAGCTGATCTACGTCCTGCTCACGGATTGCTACGTGTACCTGATCCGGAAAGGTAACCCATCCCGGTAGCCTCTGTGCTCACCCGCGGGGAGGGAGGCTTGCCTGAGCCATGGCTTGTCCATAAATCAGGGCACCGTAGCTCACTACCTTCACTGCCGCCTCCTGCCACTTCCTTTGTGTCCCCTGGCGCGGTGGCAGTCTCAGTAGGGAGCTCAGGTTGCCCCATGGCTCTGTGCTGCCTGGGACACAGCTCGGTTTGCGGGTCCGTCGGTGCTGCTGCACGGCGGCCTGGATCTGGGCACCGCTGGGCTCCTTTGCCGCCCGTTCACGTGGCTCTTTGTGTCTGTGCCAGGGGCAGCGGAGAAGCCGTACATGGTGGAGGAGGCCGTTTCCTACAATGAGCTGGACTACATTTCGGTGAGCGCAGCCTCGGTGGGGTCAGCCCTCTTGGGGGGAGCAGGAGGTGAGCAGGGGGGGTCACTCCTCACCTCTCTGGCCGCAGGGGTGTCGGGACCATCACGGTGGGGGGTTTCTCTGGGGTGCTGTGACCACAGGGAGAGTTTTGGTCAGTGAGACTGGGAGAGTTAGAAGTGATCCCCCCTCAAATGCCACCTCTGCGGGCGCCCAGCTTGCTCGTACCTTCACATGGGCAGCAGAGCGGCCGCTGACCTTCTCCCGCAGGGCCAGAAGCCAGGTTCAGCCCTCACCTGGCTTCCCTTAACCGGTCGTGTGTGGCACAGGTTGGGCTGGACCAGCAGACGGTGACTCTGGTGTGCACCAACCGGAGGAAGCAGTTCCTGCTCGACACCGCGGACGTGGCTCTCACCGAGTAAGCAGGGACGGGGCGGCGAACCGTGGCGCTTACCTCCGGGAGAGCGGGACCTCTGGGCGGCACCTTGGACTCCCGGCGTCACCTGGGGAATGCAAGAGACTCTGATGACAGCCCTTCATGACAAAGCCTGCCACCAGTGAGGGTTTGGGGTTTGGTTTGATGCCACCAGCTAAACCCTGCAGGCAGCTGGGAACGCCTTGAGCGTGGATGAGCCCAAAGTATCTTCACTGGATGCACACATCAGTCACCCTGTCCCTCAGGGCAACAGCCTCGGGGCGCTGGGCGACGCAGCCTACGTGTCCTTTGTGTCACTTGGGATGAGGAAGGACAAGGTCTTGAGTTCCGAGGCACATCCCCAGGTCTCTCTGTGTTGTTAGCTCAGGGAGGTGACCTTGTTAGGGCCCGGATGATCATACTGGGATCTGTGTTGGGATGGGTGTCCATCTCCCAGTCCCACCCGGCTCTTTCCTGGAGCTCAGACGTTGCAACCCCCATCGCCTTTGGTCTCTGGGTTGATTTTGAGACCCTTTGTCTGGAAGACCAGAGGCCCGCGTTGAAGGGAAGCCCCTTCGGCATCAGAGCACGTGAAGGAGATGAGGGTCTGTTTGCTCTGGCCTTATCAGAGATCTCTCTCCCCCCTCTCAGATTCTTCCTGGTCTCCTTGAAGTCAGCCATGATCAAAGGGTGCCGGGAGCCCCCGTACCCCAGTATCCTCACGGACGCCACCATGGAGAAACTGGCACTTGCCAAGTTTGTGGCCCAGGAGTCCAAGTGCGAGGTGAGTTTGGGTTATCGCAGCCATCGCTACGTGTGGCAGAGACTCGGGGACACTCCCTCCCGTTGACTCCTCTGCCTGGTTCTCACAGGCCTGCGACGTGGTTGTGCGTTTCTACGGCCTCGTTCACTGGGAAGACCCCATGGACGAGGCGCTGGGACCCACCAGCAACAGCTACGCATCCGCCGAAAACGCAGTCACCAAGGACGGCATCTTGCACTACAAGGCGGGGACCTCCTACCTGGGCAAGGAGCAGTGGAAGACCTGCTTTGTGGTGCTCAGGTGCGCCGTGGGTCGGGACTGGGGTCAGGCAGGGCTCGTTGGAGAAGGCACTGGGATCTATTTGCTGCCCAGGAGCTGCTTGGGAGGTGGAGAGGACCCATCTTGTCACCTCGGGAGGCTAAAGCCACCAGTTGTGGCTGCTCAGAAGCATGAACTCAACCCCACGGGGCTGCGTGGGTGGAGGGCAGGGCAGGAGTGGCTGCGGGACCGACGGCAGAGGGTGTTTGTGCAAGTTGCTGGAGCTGAGCTGCCTCCAGTTACCACCTCTCTCATCTTCCCAAACGGCAGCAACGGGATCTTGTACCAGTACCCGGACCGCACGGACGTCACCCCTCTGCTCTCCATCAACATGGGGTATGTGGCACCCAGACTCGGCGGGGATCTGGGGATCAGGAGCTCTTCGGGGTGCTCAGGGAGGTGTTTCGGGGCAGATCGTGATCTACTCCGTGCCGCAGGACTCCCTGCTTGCCCCTGGCTGGGTGCAGGTGCCCGTTTGCTTTGGCTCCGGTGTGTGTGGCTGGAGATGGGCTTGTTTCCTCCTGGTTTTTGCACGCCAAGCCCACCCTCTGACGGGGAATTGGCCTCGGAAGGGCTGACGTACCCCTCCAAGAGCCACACTGGGCGTCCTCCACAAACCCACCGTGCTCTACCACGACGTGCAGAGACCGAGACCGTCCTTGGAGCAGCCACAGGGGATGTCACAGATGGGCAACGAGCGCTTGGGGGAAAAAGGGGTGACGTGCAGCGCAGGGAGGGCAGGCGGCGGCTGTTCTCAGGCCAGCGCTGGCCGCTCCGTCCCGCTGATCTCCATCCTTCCCCTCTCTCCCAGCGGCGAGCAGTGCGGGGGATGCCGGCGCTCCAACACCACCGACCGGCCCCACTCCTTCCAGGTGATCCTGACAGACCGGCCCTCCCTGGAGCTGAGCGCCGAGAACGAGGAGGACATGGCGGACTGGATGCAGTACTTCTGCCAGGCTGTCTCCAAAGGGGTGAGCTGGGGACAGGCCCCCAAACGTGGGGGCATCAACCCCCTCCTGCGCCCAGAGCCCCCTTTGGGGAGCGGGGATGTCTGGCAGGGATGGAGTGGGCAGTTTTCTTCCCCACGGGGCACCCCATGGAGATGGGGCTCCTTCATGCCAGATTTTAACCCCACCCCACGCAGGTGATCCCCCAAGGTGTTGCCCCCACGCCTTGTGTCCCCTGTTGCCTGGTGCTGACGGACAAGAAGGCGTTCACGTGCCACGAGGATTGTCAGACGAGCTTCTTCCGCTCGCTGGGCACCGTGGAGCTCACGGACATCACCGCCATCTCCACAGAGGCTGGCAAGGAGTACTGTATCTTGGTGAGCACGGTGCTTTGGGGATGGACAGCCCAGGGCTGGGCACGGACCACGGTGGTAACGCCTGGCCTCTCTCTTGGTGTTTAGGAGTTTGCTCAGGACCGCAAGCAGTTCCTGCCCCCCTGGGTCCTCTATTTTAGTTGCACTACAGAACTGGAGAGGTTCCTCTCGGCGCTGAACGCCACGTGGAGGAACATCTACCAGGTGAGCGTGCGAGGCTGCGTCGCACCCTTCCTCCGGCGAGGAAGGGCAGAGGGGGCCAGCACCCGCCGAGGAAGCCGTGGGTGAATTTTTTCCAGCACGGTTGACCCCAGCTTTCCCACAAAGGGCAGGAGAGCCACGGAGCTCCTCCGTGTCCCTATAACCACAGGGTGTGGGATTCAGAGCTTGAGCATCCAGGGCTGGTGAGGGGAGTGGGGAGGAACCTGGGTCAGTCCCTCACCCCTGTTTATGACACGGGTGACTTTCTCCTCTGTTGTTGAGGTGGTTTTACACCAAGGAGGAGAAGCGGCTGTTGTTCGTTCCCTTCCTGACTGCCCCACGCCTGTGTTTCAGATCGATCTCCTGCACAAGGCCATTCTGGACGCTGCCATCAAGAAGAAATGCGAAGACGCCCAGAGCCTCATCGACAGCGCCTGGCAGCGCAGCGACAGCCTCTGCCGCGGGCGAGCGGAGCGGGACCCCTGGTGCTAACCCCAGCCGGGGGGAAGGACACCTGACAGGGGCCCATTTTCAGAGAGCGGGGCCTGTATCTGGCTGCCCCGCAGCCAACTGGCACCCCAAACCCTCCTGCCGTCGCTCGGTCCCCACCAGGAGTGTGCCTCCCTCCTGCCGTCGCTCGGTCCCCACCAGGAGCGTGCCTGCAGGCATGGACCCTGCACCCCGTCCCCTCCACCGAGTTGGGGACATCTGGCGCATTTTGGGGAGCAACCGGACACTTCACCACGCTGGAGGCGAGGCCGAGCTCGCCCTCCTCCTCATCCAGCTGCCACGGGGCAAAATAATTTGCCTTTCACGGAATAGTATCCCAGTAGTAGCGAGGGCGAGGGTGGGAGCGGGGTGGGCTGGGGCTGAGCATCCCCCCATCGCGGTGGGGAGCGGGACTGAGGACGTGTTCATTTTAGAACAGGGTCGGGGCGTGGAGACAGCGAGAGGGGAGCCCTAAATCGCTACCGTGCATGTTTTGTCCTCGCTAATACAATCACTGAGCACGGCACCGCTTCGCCTCCGCCTGCTCCTGGCGTCTCCCAGCGCAGGGAGATCTCACCCGGAGCCTCCAGACATCACGAAACCACTTCCCAGCCTGGCAATGAGAGTAAGGAAGAAGGATCGGGGCCAAAAAATGTGGCCTTGAATATCCCGGCGTGTTTTTAGGAGCTCTGAGAAACCAGTTTGAGGTTTGGACACTGGCCCCGTGCGCCGGGGCAGAGAAGAGATCGAATCCGATGTTCTTCAGGTGTCCTAAGGGACGTTGTCACATGGCTGCCACCAAACGTGTCCCCATCTCAGCTCACTGCATCCCAGGCCGGCAAGGACCTGTCGCCACTTGCCCTCCACCGTGAAGCCCTTTGGGGCACAGCCCCAGCTTTTAAATAATAATAATAATCTGGAGCCCTTCTCATGTAATATACATTCACAGGGCCTTTTTCTGGGAGGACACGTACGTGACTGAATGTATATGTATATACATCTGCTTCCCGTTCCCCCACCCCAATAAATATTCATGGGTAACTCAGATTTGGCCTTACAATGTGTGTCTGGATGAAATTCCCGTGCCAGGGGCTGCTCTTCCTCCTCCCCACCGTGGTGTTGGAGCCTTGAGGGTGCTTTGGGGCAGGAGGAGGAGAGATTTCGGCTGGAGAGAAGGGGGAAGACGTGCACCCCGGCTCCTCGCTGAACCCCAGCGGCATTAACCCTGCAGCTGGACACGTTCACAGCTCCAACCCTGAATTATCCCTCCTGGATAATCTCCTGGATCTGGGATAGTCCCAGTCTAGACAAGGAGTAAACAGCCCCTGGGCCAGCCCCCAGTGTCACCCATCTTCCCCATTAACCCTCCCTCGCTTTTGGGATCAAAGAGGGGGGTTTGGGGGGATGTTGGGGATGGGGCAGCCATGGAGCGGGGGGAGGACTTTGGGGGTTTTTCCCCTCCACCCCCAGCAATCACCGACGGGTCGGCCGTGGCGTAACCCGGGGTCTCAAAGGGGGTCACGGCGGAGCCCTAAAAATAGGAATCCATGGCGGGGGGTGCGCAGTGACTCCTCCTCCCTGCAGCTTTTTGGCCTGGGAAGCTCCGATTCCAAAGCATTTGGGTGACCCCGAGCGGGGCTGGCACGGGGAGAAGGGGGTGAGACACCCCCCTCCCCACTCCCTGCCAGGCCCCTGCGAACCGCAGTCACAAGTGCAATGAGTTGCCCAGTGCTTGTGCTCCCCTGGGGTTTGTCCGGCTGCCGGGGGGGGGGGGCTGATGGCTGTGCGCCCCCCCCCCCCCGCAAACCGACATTCATCAGCTTTTATTTCAATTTTATTTCAATTTATTTTGTGGTTTTTTTTTTACAGAAACGGCCCTTTTTTTCCCTATTTGCGCCGGGGCCCCGCCAAGTCACGTGAGACGAAGCCGCTCGGCCGGGATTTGGCTGCCGGGTGCGCGTCGGTACCGGGGAAGGGGGGGATGCCCCCCTAGGCCTGACCTTTGCCCTATATCCCTTCCCGAATTGGGGGGGGCAGCACCAGATTCTGGGGGGGTGTTTGCAGGAGGCAGCGCTCGCTCGCTCGCCCCTTTATTTTTGTTCCCCGCAGTGGCTGGAGGGGGAAGGTGGAGCCTGGGGCCATCCCCGCGGGCAGGTGCTGCATGGCGGTGGGTGCCGGGCCCCTCGGACCCTTCCCCGGCTCCCCTTCCCTGCATGACTTCCCTTATCCCCCCCAAACCAGACCCCGCAGCGTACGGGGCTCCCCCCCCGGCGGGGTCCCTCCGGTTATCGATCTGGCGCTGGGAGCTGCGGCCGGGTGCTTGGCCTGCGTCCTCACCAACCCCCTCGAGGTGGTCAAGACTCGGCTTCAGCTCCAGGGCGAGTTACAGCCCCCCGGTACCTACCCCCGGCCTTACCGGGGGGTTCTGCGGGCGCTGGGGGCCGTATGCCTAGCCGACGGGGTGCGGGGGCTGCAGAAGGGCCTGGCCGCTGGGCTCCTCTACCAGGGGCTCATGAACGGCGTTCGGTTTTATTGCTACTCCCGCGCCGAGGACGCCGGCTGGACCCGGTATCCCGGTGGGACCGTGGCTGCCGGGGCCGTAGCCGGGGCGGTGGGAGCCGTCGTGGGCAGCCCCGCGTACCTGGTGAGTGCTGCTCTGCCCCATGAGCCCTCGCGTTGGTGGGGGGGTGGGGGGGGGGCATTTTGGGGACCCCCCCCCAAAAGCATTGGCCAACCCGGAGCTGCTGCATCCTACAAACGCCGGCTCAGTGCATCCCTTCTCCCCATGCTTTGCTTTGCACCCCCAAAAATGTGGGGCTGCTTTGTGCACAATCCCCCCCCCAAATCCACCCTCTCCTGGAAATCCGAGTGGAGAACCCCCCTCATAAGGAAATTGGGGGGGTTTCCCCCTTTTTTGGGAGTTTTCCCCTTTTTTTGGGGGGTGCAGAGCTCAAAGGGGGAGATGCAGCAAGTGTTTGTGAGGGCCCTTTGCCCTGGGGTGGTGGGGGAAAAATGGGGTTCAAAGTTTGAAGGTGCTGCTTGGCAACACATCTGGGCCCCCCACATCTGCTGGAGGGGCTCAGAACCCCCCCAAAAGCTGCTGAGATGAGGGGAACTGCAGCCTGTCCCCATGTGTCCCTTTGGGGGGGGACTTGTCACCCAGTGTTGTGTGCCCCCCCCCCCGCCTTCCCCAGGTCAAGACCCACCTCCAAGCCCAGACGCTGGCGGCCGTGGCCGTGGGCCACCAGCACAACCACGAGGTGAGTGGGGATGGGGTTGGGGGGGGGACACGATTCAGTGGCACCATGGCTGTGCACGCGGTGAGGACGACGCTATTTTGGCCACTGGGTATTTAAAGCTGCTGTTTGGCCCCGTTTAGACGCTATAAATAACGGCGTGAGGATGGAGAGGGGGTGACGGGGACGTGGAGCTGTGACACGGGATCTGGACACCCCTCAGGACCGGTGTCACCCCCCCAGAGCCACGGTGGCTTCGTGCACGGAAATTTTGCACGGAAATTTTGCTGGGGTGGGAAATTTTACCGCAGTAGGATGCACCAGTCCCATTTTTTTACTAATTCCTTCTCTTCCCCAGAGCATCTCTGGGGCTTTCGAGAGCATCTACAAGCAGCACGGGGTGGCGGGGCTGTGGCGAGGGGTGACGGGCGCCATCCCCCGCGTGGCCGTGGGCTCGGCAGCCCAGCTGGCCACCTTTGCCTCCGCCAAGGACTGGGTCTGCGAGCGCCAGGTGAGGAGGGATGAGGAACACGTGCCCGGCCCCGGCCCCATCGCTCACCCCGGGGGGGGTTTTTTGGAGGGGGAGAGCTGACGCCGGCGCTTCCCGCAGTGGTTCGGGGAGGGCAGCTGGGCCGCGGTGCTGGCGGGGGGCATGGTGAGCGGCGTGGCCGTGGCGGTGACGATGACGCCCTTCGACGTGGTCAGCACTCGGCTTTACAACCAGCCGGTGGAGCCCGATGGCACGGTAAGGCCGTGGGGCAACAAAAAATAGGGGATGGAGACACGGCTCCTTCCACGGCTCGCAGCCGGCTCCTCTCTCCCCAGGGCAAGCTCTACCGGGGGTTTTTGGATTGCGTCCTCCAAATCGCCGGCAAGGAGGGGCTGCTGGGCCTGTACAAGGGCATCGGCGCCGTCTACCTCCGCCTCGGCCCCCACACCGTCCTCAGCCTCTTCTTTTGGGACGAGCTCAGGAAGCTGGTGCAGCCCCCGTAGCCCCTGGGGCCGGAGGATCGGGGATCCCGGCCTCGCCTCCGCTGTTAATAAAGGGGTTTTTTTCTATTTTTTGGCATCGTTTTGGGGTCTTGGGGTGGTGCAAATAGAGGAGGGGGGGGATTGTGACCTGAAACGCTGCCATGCATCGGGCTGGAGAGGATAACAGTGACGCCAGGGCCAGGGGGGATTAAAGATGCTGGCGGTCCCGGGGCCCCGCCATGTGCATCCCATCCCAGCATCCTTCCCCACCCTAATTTTCCCCTCCATGGGGCAGCTGGAGCTCAGTTGCTCTGAGCAGGGCTCCAGCTGCCCTCACTTGCCCCAGCAATGATTTACTAGCCATGGGGGTGGCTCTCAGCCTCCGCCCTGTGGACCTTGGAGCTGGGGCCTGGCTCCACCGTGGCTCCTCTCCACTGAAAATGTTTTTTCTGGGGTCGTGGCTGCCGGCGTTGCCCGGGCTGGCATGGGGCTGGGCGCTGCTAGATACGCTCCTGCAAGGTGAGAGCCCTCGGGGTGGCACGGGGACAGCTTGGGGACACCCTGGGGGACGCTGGTGACCCGCTGCTGCCTTTTCCCCCCGCAGGGTTGGTGGGTGCCTGTGCTGTCTCGGTGCTCTGCAGCCTTGTGAAGGTTTATCTCTACATCCAGTGCCTGAAGTAAGCACCGGCCCTTCGTTCCTGGGGGGGTTCGTTTTGGGGAGCTGCTTTTGGGATCAGCTTTTGGGATCTGCTAACAGGATCTGCTGTCGGGCAGCTCTCAGCACCCATGGGTGCTGGTGGTGGGCTGAGCAGGGCAGGGGCTGCGCCCTCCTCTCCCCACTGCAAAGCACCGGGTTGTCTCCAAGGCTGTCGCCCCATTTTGGGGTGGTGGCAGAGGAGGAAGGGGACATCCCGCCTGGCTCAGCGTGTCCCCCCCTCGCCGTCCCCAGCGACCCGGAGAGGCAGGCGGAGAAGGAGGCGATCGGGGCGCAGCGGCGGGCGCTGGAGCCGCTGCACGTGGCGGTGCTGACAGGTGTGCTGGCGCTCGTGGGGCCGCGCGTGGCCGCGCTTGTGGTGCTGGAGTTCTCCCTGCGCGCCGTCTCCACCGTCCTCTCCCTCGGCAAGGTGAGGCGGGATGGAGGGGGGAAACTGAGGCACGGCGGGGCGGTGGCGTGGAGGGAGGGGAATCGCTTCGCAGCCGCGCATCCCCTCGCTGCTGTGCAACCTCTGCGGGGAGGATGAGGATGGCTGGCGTGGAGAACACCACACGTCGCTTTGCAGCCGAGCAGCCTTATGGCAGCAACCTTCTCGCTGTCTACAACTGCCACAAAGGAGGGTGGGGCGAGGTGGGGGTCGGTCTCCTCCCAGGTAACAAGTGATGGGATGAGTGGAAACGGCCTCAAGTTGCACCAGGGGGGATTTAGATTGGAGATCAGGGACAATTTCTTCATGGAAAGGGTTGTCAAGTGTTGGAACAGGCTGCCCAGGGCAGTGGTGGAGTCCCCATCCCCAGGGGGATTTAAAAGCCTCCTGAGACCCCCCCCCGCAGTGCTGCGTCCAGCTCTGGGGCCCCCAACAGAAGAAGGACACGGAGCTGTTGGAGCGAGTCCAGAGGAGGCCACGGAGATGCTCAGAGGGCTGGAGCCCCTCTGCTGTGGAGACAGGCTGAGAGAGCTGGGGCTGTTCAGCCTGGAGAAGAGAAGGCTCCGGGGAGACCTTCTAGCACCTTCCAATGCCTGAAGGGGCTACAGGAAAGCTGGAGAGGGGCTTTTAACAAGGGTATGGAGTGACAGGACAAGGGGGAACGGTTTTAAACTGCAAGAGGGGAGATTGAGATGAGATCTGAGGAAGAAATTCTTTGCTGTGAGGGTGGTGAGACCCTGGCCCAGGCTGCCCAGAGCAGCTGTGGCTGCCCCCTCCCTGGCAGTGTTCAAGGCCAGGTTGGATGGGGCTTGGAGCAACCTGGTCTGGTGGAAGGTGTCCCTGCCCATGGCAGGGGGGTTGGAACTGGATGGGCTTTAAGGTCCCTCCAACCCAAACCAGTCTGTGGTTCTGTCCCCTCGCTGCTCTGCACTGACGGTGCCATCCTGCTCCCGCAGGGCGTCCACAGCACCCACCTCCACCTGCTGTGCCAGTTCTCGCTGGGCTGCGGGGTGTCCTGCGGCCTCACCTTCTTGCTGGAAGGGGCTCCCCACGCCACCTGCAACCTGGCGCTGGCCGCGGGGCTAGCGGGGCTGTTGGCCACCTATGCCCGGCGTCTGGCTCGGCACGTCTGTACCCTCTACGAGCTGCACATCCGAGGGCGTTACTGCGGCGTCTGCATCCTCCTCCTCACCGCCGGGCACGGCATCCCCCGGCTGCTCCGCAACGCTCTGGCTGTGGCCTTCGCCGTGGGTGACCTGGCCGCTGTGGCCCTCATCAACCGGGACTTCCTCTCGGCGGCCGAGGCCGTGCGCTTCTGGACGCCGCTCACCATCTGCTACACGCTGCTGGTCATCTACATGCAGGGTGAGAAGGGGCCCGGACCCCCGATTATGGGGGGTTCTGGGGGGGGGTGAGTGGGGTGTGTCCCAGTATGGGGCATCCTGGGGCTGTATGGGGGGTATATGGGGCACCCTGGGGGTATATGGGGGCACAGGGGCATCCTGGGGCTGTATGGGGACACATGGGGCATCCTGGGGCTGTATGGGGGCACATAGGGCATCCGGGGCTGTATGGGGCAGTATGGGCCATCCTGGGGCTATATACAAAGCCACCCCGTAGCACCCCTGCAGCGCACGGTGTCCCCGGGCTGTGGCGGTGGCGAGGGGACAGGGTCCCCCCCTCAGCGGCCGTGTCCCCGCAGAGGAGCCGGCGCAGGGCGCGGGCGGGCGGGCGCGGTACCGGACCGTGCTGGTGCGCATGGGCGGCCTCTTCATCCTCCTCCTCACCGTGGGCCGCTGGGCCGACGTCCTCCATGTCCTGGTCTCGCTGCTCGGAGAGCTCTGGTGCCTGCTCCGCGCTGGCGCCATGCTGGAGGCGAGCCGGCGGCAGGTGAGACGGGGCCACTGCGCTGCCACGACGCCGGGGTGAGGGGCTGGCGGCGGCCCCGAGGCCACGGTGAGGGGCTGGCGGCGGCCCTGAGGTTATGGTGAGGGGCTAGCAGTAACCCTGAGGTCACGGTGAGGGGCTGGCTGTAGCCTCGAGGCCATGGTGAGGGGCCTTTCTGCTTCTCTTCTCCCATCTCCCCACAGGATTTCGCCCAGCAGCCTCGGCTGGATCGGCAATCGGGATCGAAGGAGGCGTCGTGACACGCCGTGGGGTGTCACCAGGCATCAGAAACTCAGGGTGGCTTTGCCCAGCTCCCCAAAATGTGGGACCCCCCCCCCTCCCAAATCCTCCCCGTCACACATCCCCCGTGGGGATAAAGGCAAAAGGACTCGGAAGGTTCTCGACCCCGTCCCGTGGGGTAGGGGAGGTTGGGGGGATGCCAACGCAGCCCCTGGTTTTGGGGGCACCCCGTGACGCTGCGGCGGTGGTAGAGGTTTGCTCCCTGGTCCCGCTGGGTACGCGGGATGCTGACGGATGTCCCCGTCCTTGGTGGCTGTGGGGTCACGGTGCAGGGGCCTCCAGGGACTTGTAAATCTCAGAGAATAAAGGTTTTTCCAGCAAAATCCGTGGGCAGAGTGAGCTGGGGGCCTGTTGGGACCAAGAGGGGCTCAGGGACGGCCGTGGTGCAGCTCTTTGGGGGAGGTGGGCAGTGCGGTTCCTCCTTGGGAAGGGAAACTGAGGCACGGAGTGGGGAACCCTCTGGCTGAGAGCTGCCCCCGTGCCTCAGTTTCCCCACCTGGCTGCAGCTGGCCGTATGGGGCATCCTGGGGGGGTATAGGGGGTATATGGGGCATCCTGGGGGTGTATAGGGGTATATGGGGCATCCTGGGGGTGTATGGGGGCACAGGGGTTATATGGGGCTGTATAGGGGACCTATGGGGCACCCTGAGGACATATGGGGCACCCCAGGGTGCATGGGGCACCCTGAGGACCTATAGGGCACCCTAAGGACCTATGGGGCATCCTGGGGGGGGGGTTGCACGGGGAACCCCATGTCCTATAGGGCACCCTGAGGACCTATAGGGCATCCTAGGGTGCATGGGGCACCCTGAGGACACGTGCCCCCCGCCTCTGCAGGCAGGGGGAGGAGGGAGGGAGGAAGAGGAGGAGGAGGAGGAGGGAGGGAGGAAGGGGCGGTGATGCCGCCGGCTCTGCCTCCCCGCCGGGCCGGGCAGGGCGCGTCCGCGGAGCGCACGGAGGGACCCCACGGGCTGCCCAGGTAGGGGACAGGGACACCCCACCCCCTCCCCCCCGAGGGGCTGGCGGGGCTGCAGGGCCACCTCCGGGCAGGCGACCCCCCCCGGGTAGGGGACACCCCCAGGTAGGGGACACCTCAGATATAGGATTGGGGACACCCCCGGGTAGGGGACAGGGGACACCCCAAGATGGGACGTGGGAACCCCCAGGTGATGGGATAAGGATGGCAGAGCTGTCCTGGGATGGGACAAGGGGACCAAGAGCCACCCCCAGGTAGGGGACACCCCCAGGTAGGGGACAGGGGACACCCCCAGGTAGGGGACACCTCAAATATAGGATTGGGGACACCCCAGGTAGGGGGTAGGGGACACCCCTAGGTATGGGATTGGGGACACCCCCAGGTTAGGGGACAGGGGGCTCTCAGGCAGGGGGCGACACAGTGGGGTCACCACCACTTAGGGGACATGGCACGCCCAGGTAGGGGACAGGGGGCTGTGGGGCTAGCCTGAGGGGGACAGGGGATTGCGGGGGGGCTGTAAGGCAATCCCCCCCGGTAAGGGACAAGGGGACAGCAGGGCCACGGGGGGAAGGGACAAGGGGACACCAAGGGCTGTGTCCCCACACCCTGTCCCTTCTCCCTTGGGCGCCCTCAAAGCGCTCTCCGAGAGGCCCCCAGGGCTGGGGACAGAGGTGGGGGACAGCTGTAGGAGCGCCACGTCCCATCCCAATTTGGGGGGGGGGTATTGGGGGGGGGGGGGGGTGTGCCCCATAAGTGGCCCCGTTCCCATCGGTCCCACCTGGGTTCCCACCCCAGGAGATTTCGGGGCGATTCTTGCAGGGAAACCGCGGGGGGGCAGGGGGGCCCTTCCCAACGTGGCCCCGAAACAGGCTGGAGCTATGGGGGGGGGACACACCCCATTAAAAAGGGGGGGGCAAACCCCATTAATGCCCCCCTCAAGCCTCGACCACCCCGACAGCCCCTCGGCTGAGCTTATGGGGGGAACTGGGGGGTACCACGATGGGGCCGCCGGATCCCGTCAGCCCCCGGCACAAAGAGGAATGCGCCGAGCACATGGTTCCCATTAGCCCCGGAGTTTGGGGTTGGTTTTTTTTTGTTCTTTTCTTTTTTTTTTGGGTTGTTTTTTTTATGATTATTATTATTTTTCCCCCTTATTTTCTGCAGCTCGGGCGAGGAGAAGCGGCGGCTCCTGCGGGAGAGGATTTGAGCGGCCGGGCGAAGGCTGGCAGCGCCGGAGCCCCTTTGGGGTTTCGGAGCCCCTTTGGGTTTTTGGAGCCCGTTTGGGGTTTCGCCGACGGGGAAGGAGGGAGCCAGAGCTTTTTTTTTTTCCCTTTTTAATCCCTTCCCCTGCTTGAGTCAGAGGCTGAAGTCACGACGTGCCCATCCCGAAGCTTTCCCCCCCTCCCGTGACTGGCTGCGCCCCAAAAGGATGCACCGACAGCCGTGAGCGGGATTTGGGGGGAGCAAAGCCACCCCGCGCCGGGGTATGAGACCGGGCAACTCATCACACAGGTATTTTTCACCTCGGGGATGAATCCTACTTCACCAGCCCTGGGGGTTTCACCCCCCTCCGGCCCCAAACCATCCCGTTTGGGAAGGGGAAGCTTCGTCCCAGCTGCTTTTCCCGTTGGGAAGCTGAACAAACAGCCCTTTTCCTTCCCGAGCGGGGTTTTATCGGGGTCGGGCGCATCCTGCCGGCACCGCTGGGCAACGCTTGGTGACGGGGACGCGGCGATTCGTGGCATCGTGCCTCGGTTTTCCCATCTGCAAAAAATAAAGGGGGGGGGATGCCCTGAGCTGGGAGTGATTAGTGGGGAAATGGGGGTAAGCGGGGAGCCAGGGGACCCCAAAACACCCCAAAAAAAGGGTTTGCAAAAGCCGATCCTATTGCAACCCCGTTTTTAAGAGGAAAGGTGGGATTTTTTCCTGCTGCCCACAGCGAGTTTAATCCCAGGTGGGGGCAATAAAAGGAAATAAAGGGGGTTAAAGTGCTCACAAAAGGGCAGGGGTGCCACAGGGGTGTGAAAACAGGAGATTTTGGTCGCTGCTTCACCAGGACCCCTTTTTACCCTGAGTCCTCCCAGGCACGAGACCGTTTATTGCCGTGACGTGGGACGGGGACGCTCGTTCCTTCTCCCTTTCCGGGAGGGAGGCGGGTTGAGGCCGAAGGGCGGCACGGCTGCAGGAGCTCCCCCGGGTTTTGCTCCTTTTTATCTTCTTTTCCCCCAAAATCGAACCCAGGTCCAGCCCTTCCGCGGCTTCGGCGATGCTGCCGGGGAAAGCAGAGAAGAGGATCGCTTCGTCCATCTTCATCACCCTGGTGCCACCGCGGAGGGAGGCGGCCACCAAGGAGAAAACCCAACAGGAGCCGCAGCCGGATGGTGCTGAGGTCCCAGGTACCCAGCGCCCCCGGACCCCACCGCTGCGGCCCCCCGTGTTGCCCAACGGAGGTGAGGGGTGTCCGCGGGGGACGGCGAGCGGCGCCGGGAGGATGATGATGGTGCCGAGGACGCTGCGGAGATGCTTTGCTAAAGGATGGGCGTGCAGGCAGGGAGGGATGTGGGGGGTTTTTTGGGGGGGTTATTCCCCGAATCCCCGCACCCACCCCGGGATGGATCCGGCTGCTGGGGAAGGGCTGTGTTTGCTCTCCATCGCCGGGCGCTTATCGGTGCTGTTTGTCCCCTCCGTCCCAGACAGCGTTTGCTTTTGGGGCAGGTCGGCGAGCGCTGCTGCAAAGCTGTCGCTGTGTTATTGCGACCGGGCGTTATTACCCCCCTAAACCCGCCGTGTCTGGCTTTCGCCACAGAAACCCACCCAGCAGCCCCCGTGCCTTCATCCCCACCGGTCCTCGTCCTCTCCGAAGCTCCTCAGCCCTTGTCCGCGGAGGCGCTGGGTCCGGCGCTGCAGCAACTGGACCTCATGGCACCCACCACCCTCCAGGTGAGGACGATGGGGTGCAATCCCCCCAGTGCCTCAGTTTCCCCACCTGCAAGGGTATAAATATAACATGCTTTCGCTTTCCTTGCTCACCAGGCCCCTTCCGCCTTCCCCGCTGAACTGAGGCTGCCCAAATTTTGCCAGGAGCAAGCGGGCAAGTCGCAGGATGCAAACGGGTACCCAGAGAGGGATGGCTCCAGAGGTAAGCGCAGAGGGGAAACTGAGGTCCTCAGCTGGGGAAACTGAGGCACGCAGCGCCGAACTCCTCCTCTCCCTTCTTCCCACCGCAGACATCTGCGCCTTCTGCCACAAAGCGGTGGGGCCCCGGGAGCCGACGGTGGAGGCCATGCGGAAGCAATACCATGCCGACTGCTTCACCTGCCGGACCTGCCACCAGCTCCTGGCTGGCCAGCGCTACTACCAAAAAGATGGGCGTCCCACATGCGACACCTGCTACCAGGTACCTGTCCTCCCACGGGGACAACCGGCACCCTCGGGGAAGGTGGCAGGAGATACAGTCCCTTGAGGAGGGGAGCTGGCATCTCATGGAGGTGTTGGAGTGAGTCCAGAGGAGGGCGACCAAGCTGGTGAAGGGTCTGGAGGGTCTGACCTACGAGGAACGGCTGAGGGAGCTGAGGGTGTTTAGCCTGGAGAAGAGGAGGCTCAGAGGTGACCTTAGTGCAGTCTACAACTACCTGAAGGGAGGTTGTAGCGCAGTGGGAGTCGGCCTCTTCTCCCAGGCAACCAGCGATAGGACAAGAGGACACAGCCTCAAGCTTCGCCAGGGGAGGGTCAGGTTGGACATTAGGAAGCATTTCTTCTCAGCAAGGGTCATTAGACACTGAAAGGGGCTGCCCAGGGAGGTGGTGGAGTCACCATCTCTGGAGGTGTTTAAGAAAAGCCTGGACATGGCACTTAGTGCCCTGGTCTAGTTGCCATGGTGGTGTCAGGGCAATGGTTGGACTCGATGATCCCAGAGGGCTCTTCCAACCTGGTTGATTCTGTGATTCTGTGTGTGTGTGTGTGTGTGTGTGTGTGTCCCTAAACCCCAGGCCACGCTGGAGAAATGTGCCAAGTGCCGGGGGCTGATCGTGGAGCGCATCGTCCGTGCCCTGGGCAAGGGCTACCACCCCGGCTGCTTCTCCTGCGCCGCCTGCGGCCGGGCCATCGGCGCCGAGAGCTTCGCTGTGGATGAGCGGGGCGAGGTGTACTGCGTGGCCGACTTCTACAGGTCGGGGAGCACGGAAATGGGGGAGCATCCCCCACGTTGGGGTGGGTTCGGCTCACCCCCCAAGATCTCACGCCACTCCGGTTTGCTCCCGTCAGGAAATACGCAGCGGTTTGCAGCGCCTGTGAGCACCCCATCGTCCCCCGCGAGGACAAGGACACCTACAAGATCGAGTGCCTGGGACGCAGTTTCCATGAGAGCTGCTACCGCTGCGAGGTACAGTGTCCCCCCGAAAGCCGAGGGGTTTGGCACTGAGCCTTTGCAGAGCACGGCCACGGGGTTATTTT
Source organism: Nyctibius grandis (assembly GCF_013368605.1). Lineage (NCBI taxonomy): Eukaryota > Metazoa > Chordata > Aves > Nyctibiiformes > Nyctibiidae > Nyctibius > Nyctibius grandis. Next base: position 1,759,532 of record NC_090674.1, read on the forward strand.
TTAACCACCAGTTTATCTTGCAAGCGACAGGGAGGGGGGAAAATAAATGAACTGGGCGAAAAGGACGATGCGTTGGGCCAGGAGAGCTTCAGCTTTTCACGCTTTTGATATAATTTGTTGGTTTTATCGTGTGCTGGGCGGTTTTGCAATATGGGATGCAACAACGGTCTCGCATGCAATGCAGCACGGGGACCCCTAAAACATGGCCTCCCTTTCCCCTCTCATCCCCAGAGCTGCGGGACGCCCCTGTCGCCGGAGCCGATGGAGACGGGGTGCTACCCCCTGGATGACCACCTCCTCTGCAAGTCCTGCCACGTCCGCCGGCGAAACGAGTCGTCCTGCTGAAACCCCACGGCTCGACCTTCGTCTTCCAGCGCCGGACACCAAAAAGGGGGTGCACCCACCGCGATACACCCCTGCGGCCGGTCCCAGGCGCCTGCTGCACCCCCAAATAGCTGCAGGACTGGTGTTTTCAGCACCAAAATGCACCCAGGACCCCGTCCTGCCGGGCGGAGAAGCGCAGATGTGGTGTCCTGGCACAGCTCCGCGCTCTTTACGAACATAAAAAGCCCTGGTAGAGCAGCGGTGGGGGAGAAACTGAGGTTTTGTTCACTTATTTCTTTTTTTAAACTCCTTTTCTGAGGCCGGTTTGGTTTCCTTGGGTGTTTTTTTTTTTTCCTTTCTTCTCGAGCTTCCTTGGGGTTTCATCTAAACATTTCTCTCTGCGGTGACGCAGGGAGCGGGCACTGATTTAGTTACTCGCAGTTAAATAAAAACCCCGAGTTTAAAAACCCCGAGTTAAAAAAAAAAAACTTTTCTTTCATCCACCCTGCATCCCAAACCCATAAAATGCAAGTTTAAAAATAAGGAGAAAAAATTTAAAAAGCCACTTTTTAGATTTTAAAAGTGTGGCAAGAGTCAGGGTGCTCGGGGCAGTAACGCGGCTGATTTTGGGATGCAGCGATCTGGCCCGGGGGAGAGCGGAGGGTCGTTTTTTTGGGGCTGGATTTGGGATTTTGTTCCGTGCCGTGGTGTTGATGAAAGGGTGTTTGGTGGTGAGGTTGTTGTTTTTTTTTTTTTTGCTGACAGCCCGCAGTCTGGGCTCCATCTCAACCAAGGCCCGGAGCCGGCAGAGGGCAGCTGGAGCACAAATTCCCCCATCAGGCAAAAAAACCTCCAGCTAAATGTTGTCTGTCTTATATCCGACAGCGCCGGGATGCCAGGAAAGACCGATAAGCCCATTTTTGCATGTTATCCAAGATGATATCAGTCTGCCATCAGAAACTTTTTGACCTGCTCTCAGTCCAAGCCCCAAACCGGCAGAAATTAAACCATTTCTCTGCTTGCCTGACATCCGTGTCACTGGTGCTTAGTGGGTTTTGTTTGTGAGGGCATTGGAGCAAGAAGGGTTTTTCTTTTTAACCAAAAGTGCTTAAAAAGCCACAAATGCAAGGACAAAACAGCAAAAGCATCTGAGATGATGTTTAATGCTTTCCTGATGAAAAAAAGGGAGCTGCTAAAAAAAAAAGAACAATCACCAAACCAGCAGCCGTACGCTTCTAAGTCACGGTGTATAACATCTGTCCAGCACGTGCTGTATTTATGAATGAAGGGGTTAATGTATAGTTAATGTATGGACTGGAGTCCGGCGGGCTGGTTGATTAATCACACCAAACCCCGCAACTATTTCCTGCTGACTCTCCCCATCTGCCGAAGCCTATTACTCAACCGTTGTTAATGCGCGTCTACGGCCCATCTAATCAGGTCGTAACTCGCTATAAACTTATTTATAAATAGGATGTTAATGTAAAGTTGCGGTCCGTGCCGGTCACGTAAGTAGGTGGCTTTGGGTCTGGCTGGGTGGGGACGCCGTGTCTCTCGCTGGGGAAGTCTCATGCTTGGAGTCAGCTCTCGCTTTCCCAAAGCCTCTCGCCCTGTGGGGGAAAACCAGGCACCAAAATGATGCTAAAAAAGTAAAAAATGACATGGGCAGACTTGGAAGTGGCTAAAGGGAAGCCCCAGAGAGCAAAGCAGTGCCCTTTTTTTTTTGGCAATACGGGTGTTTTTCCAAGCAAAGTTTTCAGGGAGGATGGAAATGCCAATGCTGAGCGATGCTTTAGATGCGTTATTGCATCTAAACCCTCTACGCAGCACCCTTGGGTGCTCAGCAAGCCACGCTACCCCGCCGCGGAGCTAACGGGGGGAAGGGGTCGGGTATTTCCCACACAGAGCAAGCCAGGATGGGCTGTTAGCACCGGGACTGCAGCGATTTTTGGCCAGAGGCAGGCAGGGAAAGGTTTTTATCGACATGAAGCCTTCGAGAAGATGCTGGAGGGAGAGCAGAAGGGACGCTGAAGCGGTGAGATTGGGTGTATTTTTCCAGGAGCGGAGGATGACAAGGGACAGGGATGGATGGACATGGAGGTAAGAGGATATAAGACTGATTTAAGCTGTTTTCTTCTCGGATGAGGGGAGAAGCATTACGAGCTGAGGCGTGGGGAGCCTGAAAAGCACAGCCCTGTGTTTTCCCCCAGGAGGATCTCGAGGAATTTCCAGCGCCGGCCAAGCTGTGGGGAGGAGATTTCACAGGGGGTGAGGCTGTGGAGCTGGGGCCCATCCTGCTGCCAAGCAAGCCCGCGTCGGCTGCAACGGCTCAGCCCCTTCTTGGGCTCCTCACCTCATTGCAAGCACTTTTTTTCTGCTAGCAAATATAAACCAAGTATAAATCACGCACAGAGCAATATGAAGCTCCTGCTCTGCCCTGGGAGCCCCTCAAAGCCTTGAAGACCCCCCCCAAGACCACCCAGGCATAAAACCCGCTCGAGGCCTCTCTTGTTTTATTCCAGTGGCAGTGCAAAAGGGGCAAAGAAGATCGTACGCCTTCGAATCGCGCTGGCCGGGCCCTGCCCTTCCCTCGGCTGCTGCAATAAACCCATATTTTCTTGCAATCCCTCTTGGCAGGCCAAGGAGAGCTGGGAGGGACCTGGCTGCCCTCCAAGGAGAAGCAAATGCAAATATTTCTTCACTTCAGGCTGGGTGCGGCCCAAGGATAAAATTTCCCCGGGCTTTCCCAGTGAAGGCATCGGATACCGTACCCCACTGCAAGCCCAGTTTGCTCCCAGGAATACAATGGTGTATCCCATTAAAAAAAACAAAACAAAACAACAAAACCCAAAGGTTTTCTTTTCTTGCAACTCTACAGACTGCCTGATTTTTAAAAAGAGCTTTTAAATTAAAGGAGGAGCTGACAGTCACGGACATAGTATTTTAAAATCAGGGGTCAAAGCGTTGCTTTGTAACAAATAAGGCCTTTTTGCAGGTTTTGTTTGAAAGCTGAAGGTTTTGGTGTGGCATGAGGAAAGCGAGCCCCTACAGGGAAAGGGGCTGGAAAGCACCTTTCCCCAGCATCCCCCCTGCTCAGCTGTGAGAAATGTGAAAAGCAAAGAGGGAGAGATGAGCCGGATTCCTTGCGTGCCTTCGCTCTGCCATCGCCGTCTCCAAGGTGCCGGGAAGGAGCTGGCTGTGGAGAGGGAAACACTGCAGGAGGGGAAACTGAGGCCGAAGCAGCGGCAGGGGCTTTGCTGCCTGGAAAAGGCACTGGGAGGAGGGTTGGATGCTTAGTGCTGACGAGGTTTTGGGTTTTTTTTCAATTGGGATGGAAGGAAAACTGGGTTTTTCCTTTCGTCGACCCAGGTTAATTGCAACCATATCCCAGCCAGCTTGGTGCAGCGTCGTCTTTCCCCGCAGAGCTTTCAGATCCATTTTCTGCACTTTCCCATCTTCGACACAACCTAAAAAACTAACATTTCTTAAATGAAAAGTGGTCTGATCCTGCTGGCTAAGGGAGAGGGGTGGAAACCAGCAGGGATTTCTCTGAGAGCAGTACAAGCCCTGAATTTCTCCAGCTTCATTATGCAGCACAGGTGGGATGTATAAAAAAAAATAATGCAACATGCTCCTTTTTTTCCCACATTTTCCCCTCAAAACTGAAACACCCAGCACCACAATTTATTTTTAAAGCACACCATGTTTTCCATAACGTGAGGCGAAATTGATGCAGCCAGTTACGCAAGCGCGTTACCAGGCTCCAAGTGATACACTGGGTTATATATATTTAAAAAAAAAAAAAGGAAAAATAAACCCAGCCCACCCTACTTCTGCAAATAGATGCAGGCACACGTCTGCAAGCAGGGCTTTGACATTTTATATCCCACCTTTCCTTCATTGTATCAGCAGTGATTGCAACATCCGCAGCCCTATTTCCTATTAACAATTTTTTCACCCAGACCTGGCTTCAAGCAGCTTATGTTGTATCTTTATTTCGCTGGAGTGTCCATTAGAGCCCATAGGTGAGAGGTTTTATTAAAAAGAAAAAAAAAAAGAGGTATTTCTCTCGGAGATTATCCTGTTTATCAAGGCGGCTTATTGACCTCGGTGATTTATCACTGGGAAAAAAGCTGGAGGGAGGAGAAGGAGGGGGGAATAGTTCCTAAAAATAAACATATCCTTTAATTCTCCGTGCGGCTAAACTTTCCCTCACAAACCCAGCCGGGGGGAATAGACTTTAATCTCCTTTATCAGATTCCTTCGTTCCGAGGCTGAATTTTGCTGAGGCGATCGGCCTCCACCCCGCTTTTTAAGGGCACCGCGTTTTGTAAAGAAAAAAAGATAAATAAACAAGAAAAGGGAAGGTATTTGCCTCACAAAAGGAGGAGGAGGAGGAGGAGGGGGCGGCCGGGGGCTGCCCCTCACGGCCCGGCCCCCCCCGCCGCCTTCCCGCTGCTCGCTTCACAAAATGGCCGCGCGGCGGGGCCGGGGCGAGCGGCGCTGAGGCGACAAAATGGCGCCGGGCGGGCAGCGAGGGGGAAGGACGGACGATACGCGGCTGCGGGGGCCGGGGCGGCCAGCGTGGGCTTCAGCCGTGCCAGCAGCACGGTGGAGGGGCTCTTCTTGATGTGCGTATCCTCTCCAGGCAGTCAGTGAAAGCGCTGCGGGTGAAACCTGACCTTTCTTCCTCCCGCCCCCCCCCCCCCCGCCACCTTTTCTCCCCGCCGCCTTTACAAAAGGATGCGAAAATGCCCCGAAATGTGCATTTCCCCTCGGCTACGGCGGTGGCGGAGGCCTTGGCCTCCCCCCGCCGCCTCCGAACCTTCCCCAGGCGCTATCGCTGCCTCAGGTGCCCCCCCAGGCGCCATCGCCCCTCCGTTCCCCTCACAGGGCAGCCCGCCGGCACCGACCCATTTCAGGGCTTTTTTTTCCTCATAGCGTGAAGATTTTTGGCCCAGAATTGCTCTTTCCACACGCCCCCCCCCCCCCCCCATCATCATCACCACATGCACCCCAAGGTGGGTAGTTTTATGCCTAATTTCTTCTCTTCCACCGCTTTTCTCCTTCGCAGGGGTTGAAGCCGCCGCCTCCCGCTCTCCTCACAGCATGGAAAATACCCAAACGCTCTTAAAAAAACAAAACCAAAAACCCGAAGACTGATTTATCTTCAGAGCCGGAGTGGCACAGGGAAGAAGCCATCGCCGCTCGCCTTGCTCCCCACGACAACCTGCCCGCCATTCGGTTAATTAAAAGCATGTACTTGGTGTGATCAGACGTGGTAATACTGTAACAAAAAAAAAAAATACCCAGTAACATCCAAACGCTCGTTCTTGGGAGGCTGCAGCCAAGGTACCACGTATGTTTTGGTTTTTTAATATATTTTTTTAATGTTGCTTTTTTTCTGCACCACAGTGTTGTTACAGGCTATGTTATAATGTTGCCCCTTCTTTGTTAAAAACCACATGCTTAAAATACTACTATTTTTTCCTGGAATTACAGATTTAGGCCCATACAGATGCTCTTATTTCTACATATATAGAAATATATCTATATATTTACTACATATTTTTTTATATATATGTATGTAGCTCCTTTTTTCCAGGGACTGATTACAGAATATAAAATAGACTCACACACCTAAATCACTGTTTTAATTATATACAATCACTGTAATTTTGGTCCGTATATATGTTTGATTTTATATATATATATTTTACCTTTGTTTTCCTCCATTGGTTTTCTACTACAATATATCCTAAAAGCAGGAGAAAAAAAAAAATGCCAGGAAAAAAAAAGAAGAAAAAGAACAAAAAAACAACCCATCTCTTTTTTACAGTCCATGGTGGAAGTTTGTGCCTGAATGTTTTGTTTGTTCCACAGAGATGTAGATTTTCCTTGGGAGATTTGGGGAGGATTGTTTTTAAATTAAAAGAGGAAAAAAAAATACACCCAGAAAAACAACAATAGAACCAAAAAGGAAAAAAAAACCCACACAAAACCAAACCCCAGCAGTAACTGAAGCTGCAAATACAATCAAATAGTCCGGATCAGACAATTCATTGCAAGAGAAAGAGAGGACAAATTAGTTCAACTGGAATGGCAGGGCTTTGCTGTAGATCCGGGAGGAGGGATCAGCTCCTTTATCCCACCATCTAGCGCTCCAAACACCACCATATTTTTTTTTTTTTGTGCTTTGTGCTGGGGCGTTTTATTTAAAGCCAAGCAGGCTGCAAAACCCCGCCAAGCCGGGGCTGCCAGAGCTGCTCGTGGCCTTAATTTATATATATCTCCCTTTTTTTTTTTCCCCTGCACACACCCCATCCTTGTGCAATCCTCTCGCTTTTATTATGTGCTCTATTCCTTGCTCTCTCTCTCTTTTTTTTTTTCCCCGCTGCGGGTATAAAGGTTTCTGTCCTCTCCCCAGCTTGGCTGCTTATTCCAGAAGTTTCCACGGGGGAGGGGAGCACCCACTGCGGAGCCTTTGCCGCAGCGCCGGGCAGGCGTGGTCCTGCCGCCGGGGGAGGAGGAGGAGGAGGAAGATGATGATGATGCAGAGGATGCACCACCTCTCCCTTGCCTTCCCTCCCCAGCCTTTTTCCAAGCCTCTCCCCCTTGCTAGATTTCCCCATCCTTGAAAAGGGTGCTGGGAGGTGTTTGCAAGTTATTTTTTTTTTTAAAAATCTTTTTTTTCCCCCCCTCCCTCTTTGCTAAATAAATTAAAAGCAGAGACGTCTCCTGATGGAGATGGATGAGGCTGGGCACGCAGCAATGGGGTTGCTCTCTCGCAGCATAGCGCGGGTACCGATGGCAGGAGTGACCTTTCCCAGGAGGTGGGAGGGAGGCTTCTCCCCCATGCTCCTGCTTGGAATTCATTTTAAATAGCAGGGTTATTATTATTTTTAATTTTCTTTCCCTCCCCCCCTTAAGAACAGCTTGCTCTTTCAGCGATCTTTTTTTTTCTTGGTAGCCTGTGGGTTGAAGCTTCCTCATGATCGGGTTTTTTTTTGTGTGTGTGTGTTTTGAAATGCATTTTAAAATTGCCCAGCTGGAGACAAGTCTTGATTAGAGCTGGAACAATAGCTCCATTTTATTAATAATGGGAAGGATTTACAATCCTACAGCACCTTCCTTGGAAGGCTTTCCAAATCATTTGCAAACACGCACAAATTTAAGATTTCACAGCCCCGGGCTGTGAGGTGGGTAAGTAATTTAATGGTGCCACCACCAAAAAGTCACGTCGGTGGTGAATCTCCATTTCTGAGTGCTTTAAAAATGACAGATTTGGTGGGGTTTAGGGCTGCAAAGCAGAGCCGGGAGGCGGGGGGAGGTGGGTAAGTGGTCCTGGCTAAAAGCTGTAACCTAAGTCTGTTCAGTGTTCTCTGTAGACGCAGAGTATTTTGCTACGTCCTGGGAACTGGGCTGTTACTTCTCCGCCTGCTCCACGCAGTCAAGCCTTCCTTCTTCCTCTTTGCCAGAGCGAAGCTGTGGACTTGCCTGCTTGTCAGTAAACATCTGCTTATACATTCTTTTTTCAGTTGTTGTTGTTTAATTCATTACCTTTTTGCAGTCCCCAAGTGACCTCCTTTAGCGCTGGCTCCGCTGTGGTTTGACCACAGCTTTGCATTCAAGCCGGCTGCTGGCGCTAACGTGGCTCCCTGCGAGCCACAATGACCTTGCTGAGGGACTGAGCCCACCGAGCTAATGCAGATGCTCCTCTTCCATGACAGAACCCCCCCGCACGCCGCTTTTTTTCCAGCTTATCCCTTCCCTGACCCGCATAGCACAGGGGGATGTTGCAATATTATGGGTGAAGGCTGTCTTCTGCCTTATTTTTTTACTACTATTTTTTTTTCCTTCGCAGGGAAATACAGGATTGTTTGTGTAACCCCTCTCCGCAGCAGATACTGGCTTTGTAAGTATTGTAAACAGGCAGGGATCTGTGAGCCGGCCAGGCAGTGGGATCTGGCCTCGCCGAGGAGCATAAGGCACAGTGCTCTGGTTGTGTAAGTGTGTGTTGTACACGGGCAGCAGAAACCCACAGTGTTTCTGTGGTTACTCCTGTGAGGATAGCATGAGTAGGTCCCAGGGCTTCCCCTTCCCACTGCCTACCATTTCACAAAGGCTGCTGCTTCTGGAAAAAACTCTGCCTTGTGGCCTTTAGAAAAAAATAAATAAAGAAAAACTGCCGTGGATTAGTCATCTTTATTTTTAAAGGAAGCTGTGTTTGCCAGTCCTGCCTGTACGACGCATGTGCGTGTGAGGTACTATTGGCTTTATTTGCAAAGGCTGGTAACGTGCTCTGGTCGCTGCTCTTTGGAGCGGTGCCACCGAGGCTCCGTCGAGCTGCTGCTGGCAGGTGGAACAACAGACAGTCCAGCTCCCTCCATTTTCCTTTCTCAGAGCTGGTGTCTCTGCATTGGCAGGCGTGGAAACGTGGAGACCGTAACACCAGGAAGCAAGGAGAGATGAGCTGTCTTCTGGGGTCACTTCCAACACCTGAGAAGAAACCCTGGTGATTTATGTTTTTTCTCTTGGTAGTTTTTACTCTAAGCTCCACTGTATCTTGGGAGAACACTGAGTTTGACCTTTTTGGGTTCTAAAAATGGTACTGTTTTTAAACCTTTGTGTTTTTTTCCCTTTTCCTGTGGGCACATAGAAGAGTGAACCATGGGATTAAAGCGATCCAGCAAAGGACAGCTCCCTCCCCCTTTCCCCTTTCAAAAAACCCTTCCAGAGTTGTGTGCTCTTGAACTGCTGCATAGGCAGAAAACATACAATGCAGTTGTCAGCATTGTGCTGATGGGTGGCAAGTTTAAAAAAAAAAAAAAATTACACACAAAAGGGGTGGGGAGAACAGTTGCCTCCAGGGAGTAAAACTGTGGGGCCCCTTTCCCTACGAGCGAACAGACCTACACGTGATAGTATATTACTCCTGATTTTGCTCAGGCAAATACAACGGGCAAACATTGGAGGGAGTGTTGCAACATGCTGAATTGTGTTGTTGAAGATCAGGGTCCCCTTGAACTATGTTTTTTTTCAGTGAACTTGCTCCCGTGAGATGCTGCTGTATTATTGATTCCTCAAAGTCGTGCTCGCTCACTGGGACGAAGGAAAATGCTTCCTTACTGGGTGCAATTTCTTTTGTTGGGTCGCAGAAGGTAATAAAAAGCACGTGCTGCTGGGCTCTCCTAGGTCACACACGACTTCGAGGCGCAGAGTCCCGGCAAGTGTTCAAGGAGTGTTCGGTATCGGCACCTTCTCGTTAGCCTCCCTTAATGAGAATATCGGCATCGGTGTTGCGTGACCAGCAGAGAGGCCCTGCCCTGCTGAGCTGGAGCAACACCTGAGAAATGCAGTGGTTTCGCTGCCGGCGAGGCAGTCTGGTTGCTGATTCGGAGCATAGCTCTGACTTTATGCTTTTCTGGCAAAAAATTTAGCGGAGGGTTAAGTATGAGGTGTCCAGGCCAGATTTCATACCGTGCTCCCTGCGGTGGAGAGCTGGGGAAAGTTGCTGTGTGGTGTACGTGAGAATTGCCAACAGCTCCTGTGCTCAAAGCCTCGTCTGTGCTTGAATTAAACCAGCGTGGACAGGGATATTAATTTTATTCTCTCGTTAGGGATGTGTTGGTTTGGAGATACGCCCCGTGCTCATCAGAGGCCTTCGCTGGCACGGAGGAATGGTGGACCAAGGAGCTGGCTGTTTGGGATGTTTCCACGGTTTTCAGGTTGGCACACCCCGTGGGACTCAGAATTACTTTTCTTTGGCAGTTTAGGACAAACGAGTGAGAATTACCTTGTGAGCGCTGAACTTTTACCACCCTCTGGACTGAAGAGTTACTAGAGCTACATCCATGAGGTTTCCAAGCTAAACAAAACCTGAATTGCCAATGCCAAAAAGCAAGTGAGCGATAGAAACCTCCGCTTCTCCTCCATATGGGGATAAAACCACGGTCTTTCAAGCTTCCCTGTTATCCTGAAGAGTTAAAAAGCTGCACTATGAGATCCACAGAGGCCAAAACTCACCGAGAAACTGTTCTGTGCTGTATTGCTGGAGAGGTTTTTGAGCGCAGCACGTCTCAGTGCACAAGTATTTTTCTTTTGAGCCTTTCTCTGTGGTGAAAGAGCGATAACTGCACAAAAGTGCTCTGTTAAACACAGTCGAGTTGCTTTGGTATCAAAATGGTGTTTGGTGAAACAAAAGCTCTGGTGGTGGCTGGCTTGGTGTTTATTTAGCGCTGGGTGCGCTGATCAGTTCGACAGGGAATGTGGGGAAGAGCAGCCTTTAGCTCGCAGGTTTGGGCTGTGGGTTTTGTGTTAAACCCTTGTCCTGCAGCATCTCCAGTGTAATTTCTGTGATTTTTCCTGGGCATTGAACGCGAGGTCTTTTTGTCGAGGTCATACAGCAAGTGGGTGTGCAAAGTACAGGATACGGGGATCTGTCCAGTCCTAGGGGATTTATATCCTTTGCAGTTGTCATGGTTGTGTATCAAATCACGTGGGGCTGGCTTGTTTTGGATTAGTTTTCTTTGTTTTTCCCCTAAAATGTAATATTTTGCAGCCTGGAAGACTGAAGTTCTCTCTGTGTAGCTGGTGAAATGCCCTGTGTTTGGAAAAAGCCCTTGCGAGGTGAGCAGGTACAGCTCTTCGGTCCGTGGTTGCACAGAAGTTGGGGGGGGGGCAAGGAGAAGCAGGGCAGAAGCACTGTGATATTTCTAATTTTTCCCAACAACGGGTGAAAAAATAGATATTAATTCTAATACATCTACTCTATAGTGACCAAGAGTAAGCTCTTTTGCAGCCCTGTGACGGCACACGGTGTTTTGGTTGCGTGGCTCAGCGATCGCACTGCGCTCTGCTGCTGAAGAAACGTCTTGTTTTTATATAGCAAAATATTTTGAAAACAGAAATGTGCTTTTATACATATATACACACAAATGGGGTCGGTGTAAACCAAATTCCAGGGGCTCCTGAGCTGTGTTCCCTGTGCTGCAGAAGGTAACCAGCGCTAACCCATCGGCAGCAGTGGTGGTGTTTTGTGGCAGCTCCCATCCCTGGTACTGCGTGGTTACGCCACCACCGTGAAGTTTAACAGGGAAAAGCATTAGAAAATCAGTTACTAAATATGAGGTTTCAAAAACGTGGCAGGAGTTTTCAGGACAGAGTCATCTCGGCGTGAAGATTTGGAGCGCTAAGCCTCAAAGAGGAAAGAACCGGAATCAATAGCTTTATTAATACAAATCCTATCCTTTGTGTTGCTTAGGATCCAGAACCAGGCTTCGTGGTCAAAGCAGTATCGGTGTGGAAGCCGATAGCCTCTGTCTTGGCAACAAACGAGCCCAAATATCAAACGGCACCAGTGCCTTCTTGGAGAAAATTATTCGTTGCATAAAACGTAATGGGTAAGCAATAAAATTAGGCCAGTAATTGAGGCTGGCTTAAAGAGGAGCTAAAAGCCTAGCTGGCAATTTGATATTTGGCTGCCATACTGTCATGTAATAAATATATAGTCAGTGAGCAGGAAAGGCGTGTAAATCCACGTTAGAATGACAAGATGGTGGCTGGAGCCGGCCGGCTCGAACAAAGAAACGCTCCGAGTGTTTCTCGTGATGTCCGAGAGCCCTTGTCTGGGTGACTGACTGGTTTTTGCTAAAAAGCAAAGCAAGCTGGATGTGCACCGGACACTGGTGGGGGGATAATCATCACGTGCCGCTAACGCGCCCGTTCTCGAGTCCCCGGTCGCTGTAGCTGGCCGATGTCCCCAGCTACAGGGAGCGGCGTAACGCCTCCCTTCCCCGCCTCCGGGGAATCGCAGAGCTATTGCTAAGCCAGAACCAAGTCTAGGGAGTTCCGGGCTTAGCAAACAGAGCTCTGGTTGCTGTCCTTGTTCGGTATCTAATCTTTGCTTTTTTTAAAACGTTTGGCGAGCCGCGCCGGCGACACGTGGCGGGGAGCTCCACCCCTCGGGTAAGACGCCACGTTAAAAATGTACCTTGGCTGCTCGCTTTTGTATGGATTGCCGTTTCCTCCTCGAAGGGAGGCTGTCTCTGGCTGTTTGTGTGGACCCCAAGGATGTTTGCTGATTCTCCTGCCCTTTTTTTTTTTTTTTAACTCCAAACTGGAGAGCTGCTAACTTTATTAGCTCCTTATATGGCAGCACCGTTTTCTCACGCCTTTAATGGCTCTCTTTTGATCTGGCCTGTTCTCGCTTTGCTTCTCTTGACGTGACCGCGGTGTTCAAGCTGCGACGGGTTTATAACCTGCTCCCTCATGAATATCCAGCCTGGCGTTTTAAGCCTCTCAAAGTACTGATAAGAACCGTCCAAATGTTTTAACTGTGGGGTTGGCCGAGATGCCCGGAGATAGCTGGGTTCTCGGCTACACCCACCGCACGGGCATGAGTAATTTAAATTACACCTTGCGCCACACCAGACCCTGTCCTTGCATGTCCTGAAAGCTGAGGGCCATCGGGTGCTGGAGAGCAGCCAAGGCCTCCTCTTCCTCGGCTGGTTGTCCCTCTGGGAAGGGCAGCACGCAGCGATGCGTGTCCGTGTCTCGCCCCTCGTGTTGTCACCAGCGGCAGGCCGGCGGGCTGGCGCGAACGCTCGTCCCTTCTGCGGTGGTGAGGATGACGTTGGTTGCTGCATGTAAGAGCGGTCCTTCGTCGAGGCCCCTTTGGGCTGCGGAGAGGAAGGTTACACACTCTCTGGTCTCCAGCCTTGGTCTGTGTTCTTTAAAATCTTCGAATGAGTTGGAGGGATCTGGTTACAGCAGCATCACCCAAGCGCAGTCGCGTAGTGCAACTGGGAAGTTTCCCCCCAAAGCGTTGGAAAAGTATCAGGATGGTCCCGAGTTTTGTTTTGTGTCACCGGCCGGGCTTTGCGCTCCTCTTCCAGCTGGCTGTCGTGTACGCGGAGCCCTCCGAGCGGCTCGTTTCAACCGCCCCTTCTGTCAGCGCAGTCCGATGGCTTTGTTGGCAAGCCGTGGGTGTCCCTTCCTGGCCTGCAAGGTGGACGTGTGACAGCAGCGAGGTTTCTTTGCAGGCCCTGGGTGCCGGCGTGCTTTGCTCCTGTCCCTCGGAGGTGCTGGTCCACAATGCTGTTGCAGCAAGCACGCTCGATCGGAGAGGGGAGAATTTGGCATCGAAAAGCTCGTTTGATGCGTGGTTTGGGGTTTCTTCCTCTCCGAAATGGGTGCTTGTAGAGCCTCTTAAAGGTGGAGACATGGAGCGGCTGCTCTTATAGCGCGTTTTCTCGTGCGTGCGTGGCTCCGTCACGTGTTTTAAATAATAGACGGTTTCCGTGCAAAGAGCGGTCGGGGTTTGTTGTTGTTTTTAATTAATCAGTAGATCTCAGTTTGGCGGAGCAGCGTAAACGCTCGTCATCGCTGGGGAAACTGAGGCACGGGGCCGTGAAGGGATGGGCTGGCAGAGTTGGGGATAAGGCTTGGGTCAATGTGCGTCAGAGGTCTGATTAAATCAAGAGATTTGCAGGTTTGTTAAAACCACCTATAGCTGATGACTTGGACCTGTTGTTGAGGTGGACTCGTTGCCAGATGGTTACAGCGGCCCCGGGCAGGGTCTGGCTGGAGGAGGCGGCAAAGCTGAGTGGTTTTAATCACTAAAAAAGCGCCGTCAGGAGGCTTTGGCCAAGGAAAATACCGAAATATCACTCTGCGGTGAAAGCACCGAGCTGGCTTCGAAACCAAACCAAAAGCGCTCACGGCCCTGGGTGCGTGTTGGGGTTTATCCCGACGCCAAGCTCCTCGGCATCTCATGGTGGCAATCGGTCGGGCATTTTCCTTTTTGGGTGTAGAAACGGGGATTTTTATCCATGCGGAGGCACGTTTTGATGGAAAACAAGACGCTCCACGTTGAAAAACGCTTGGCTCCATGTGGCAGAGCCGCCTTCCGAGCAGGGACGGATGCGACATGCGGGTTAACTTCGGCCAGCGCGGTAAGACTCGCAACGAGCATTTTCTTCACCCTGTTTTAATTAAAAACCTCAGATCCCAGGAGTTTCTTTCACGCCATTTTAGGGGCGACGCGGCCTCCCTCCCCCAGCCAACGGGGGGTGCTGGCTGCCAGCGGGACCTTGCAGTGCAGCCCCCCTTTATTTTTTGCAATGTAACCCCTTTATTTTTTCCATAGCACCCCCTTTTTTGCAGTCCCCCCCTTTATTTTTGCCCAGCACCCCCTCATTTTGCACAGCCCCCCTATATTTTTTGCCCCCCCTTATATTTTACCTTGCAGCCCCCCCCCCTTAGCGCCTCGCACCCCCGCGCAGGCGCAGTCCCGTCCCCCCTCAGTCCCGCACGGGAGCGGGGCGTTCCCGCGCTCCGCCTCCGCGGCGCGCGCCCCGGCGCGCAATGCGCCTGCGCGGGGGCCCCCGTGCGGCGCTGCGAGAGGCGCGGGGCAGGGAATAGGGGAGGGGAGGGGGGGGGGAAGAGCGAGCGGAGCCGCCAGAGGAGCGGGAGCGCGGAGGGGGGGGGGGGGGACGGCGGGGGCGGGGGCGGGGGGGGGGCGCCGCGCTGCCGCTGACGGAGGAGGAGGAGGAAGAGGGAGCGAGCGAGCGAGGGCCGCGGCGGGGGGAGCCAGGGAGGAAGAAAACCCGCGGCGGAGGGGGAGCCCGCCGCCCGCCAGCCGGCCCGCCAGCCGAGGGGCCCCCCCGGAGGGGATGGTGTCCGCCGCCGCGGGGGGAGGCAGCCGGCGGCGCTGAGGGCGGCAGGGCCCCGCGGCGGAAGAGGCGGAGGGCAGCGAGGAGGAGGAGGAGGAGAAGGAGGAGGCGGCGGCGGGCGGCGAGCGGCGGCGGCCGGCAGCGCTGCGCGGAGAGAGGCGGCAGCGGCCGGGAGCCGGGGCAGGAGCGGCGGGTTCGCTCCGCGCCGCGCAGCATGGTCCGGGAAACCAGGCACCTCTGGGTGGGCAACTTGCCGGAGAACGTGCGTGAGGAGAAGATCATCGAGCACTTCAAGCGGTGAGTGGGGAGAGGGAAGCGGGGGGGTGTCCGCCGGTCCTTCCCGCGCCTTCGGGGCGCTCTCCCACCCTGCCCCCGGGCGGGCCCTTCCCGCGGCCCCCTCCTTCCCCGCGTTTGAGGAAAATAAAGGAAAAAAAGCACTATAAACAAATAAAAAAGAAGAGGAGGAATGCGGAGGGACGGTGGTTCCCGCGGCCTGTGGAGAGGAGGAGGAGGAGGAAGAAAACAAAATCGCTGTAAATAAGCCCCGTGCCACGGCGAGGATGGTCCGCGGAGGGCTGGCGGCGTGGACCGGACCCGCGGAGAGACCTTCCGGAGCGGAGGGAAATAATATCATCATAACGACTAAATAAAAATAAAACTATAAAAAGACGGAGAAGCAGCGTGTCGAAGCTGATCTTTCTGCAGGGAGTGGATTTCATGCTGAGAGGGGTGCGCGGTGGCTCGGAGGCAGCCTCAAGCCTGGCCATCTTGCTTCTCCATTGCTTTTTTAATTATTCAACTCTGGGAGTTGTGTTTTTTATTTATTTCCCCAAATCTTTACTGTGTTTTCCTCCGTTTGAAGCCACCCCAGCCCTGAGGATGCCGCGTCTCCCCCCGAAGTGCAGCGCACGGGGGAGAGGGGGAACCGAAGCGCCTGCAGCTGCAAAAACGTGACTCTTAAAAGAAAAAAAAAAACCCCAAAAATCACACAAACCCACGAAGAAAACACCGGATCCCTCCACGCGGGAAGCGCTCTGGACTCATCATATTGTGTTTTGTTTTTTTTTTTCCCCTTCGTTGCATAGATTAATCCTGCTCATAAGGAAGTAGTAGCTGTTTGCATGGTTGTTATTTTTTTTTTTCCTCCTCCCTTCGCCTTTTCATGCGAGGAGGAGGAGGCGGCTTCTTCCCCCTCCGCCTCAGCAACACCTTTTTCCTCGGGAAATGCTCTCGTACAAAGTTGATGCGCGGCACCCCACGCTGGAAGCTTTTTTTTTTAGGGGAAAAAGAGGCTGCTCAGCTCACGGTTGTTTTAACAAACAAACCAACAAAAAAAGGATTTTGAAGCTTCCTTTAATCTTCCTGCGTTGGAAAAATGACGGCGCGTCCTTAATAATGAGTCACCATGGGAAAAATGGATGCGGTGACAGCGAGGGAGGGGGAAGGAGGGTCCCCGCCGGCTCCGGCGCGCTGCCGGCGGTGACGGGCAGCCCCTCGCCGCGGGGGCCGCGCGGCCCCGGGTGGCGCGGAGCGGGCCCTAAGATGGCGGCGGGGCCGCGGTGGTGACGTGGGGGCGCGGGTCAGGGCGGGGGTTCGCGGCGGGACCCTCGGGCTGTTGGCGGCGGAGCCTTCTGGGCCCTCCGTAACGGACCGTCCGCAACGGACCCTCGCGGTTTGCACGGCGGCCCGCCATTTTCTCGCCCTGAGCTGCAGCAGCGAGATCCCGTCAGGGCCGCGTTATCAGCGCTCAAAAATCGCTCTAGTTTAATTCAGCTTCAAGGTTTTTTTTTTATTTTCTCCCATTCCTACAACCCACTCCGTCCGCCGAGGCCAGAATCCGCAGCTTTATCCGTGACAGCGCGCAGGATGGGGCTCGTCCATCCGAGGTGGTTTCCCTCAGGCCGAGTTACGTGACCCAGTGTTGTACAAAAGCAGGTTTGGGGGAGGGGGGAGAAAACGCGCTCCGGGGTTGGTTGTTTAATTCCATGCTGAAGGAATAGGTGCTTAAAAGTGGAAATTTGACATTCCTGGGTCTGATTTTGGCCAGTCCTTCTGTGTAAGATGGATTAAAGCAGGAAAAAAGTTGCTATGGTTCTGTTGCTTAGAGATGGATGGGAAAAAACAGGAGCTGAATTGTTAATTACCTTTTTTTTTTTTTTTTTTTTTGGGTAGTTTTTACCTTTGTGAGTTTGATGGGAGGTTTGGGGAGATTTGCAGCCAGGCAAACCCTCCTAATTTCTGTAATTTCTCGCTCTTTCTCAAAACTGATTTTTAAACCGGGATTTGTGTGTTTGGGTGAGGCGAGTAAACACGGTTAAAATAACGCTTCAAAACATTTGGCTGTGGGTGCAGGTATTAATGCATGGGGGGGGATGTGACACGCCACCTCCGTAGCCCTTTTGGGGATGTAAACACCTAAATATTATTAATAAATATATATGCTGAGATGGGTTTCAGGCTCAACGTGTAGGTGCTGTAGGTGGACAATGGAGCAAGGTTTCCTTTGTATGCTGGTCCTCGCCTGGGGGAAGGGACACGTTACACAAGGCTTGTGTGTGGCGTGGGGGGTATATCCATAGGGGAATGGGCTGCCTGAGCGGGGGGGTGCGAGGAGGAAGGCTCCCTGCTTGGAAAGGACAAGGTAGTTTGGAGAGAAAGTCTTTTTCAGCTGGAGCTGGGTTTGGCGAAAGCCAGTTCCCACCCATCCCCCAGCCTGAGAAGAGGGTGAGGAGCATGCGGAGAGGCTGAGCCTCGGCAGCAGGAGGAAGGATTTGGGGAAATATCGCTTAAAAATCGCAGCTCTGAGGGTTGGGGAACAGCGTTACCCCCTAAAGCCTCTGTGCAACCCACAGGAGTGTTTGTTTTTCCACTTTGCTTAGGAAATACGGTCATTTCCATATTAAAGCCTTATACGCAGGCGGTCTTGCTGGTGCACAGTCTCTGCTAGGGGCAAGTTTGAGGAAAAACAACCATTTTGTTTCTAAAAAGCAAAAATTCAAGGAAGACTCCTCAGACTTAAAACCCAACAAGCGTATTCAGCGCGAGGGGTTTGCTGCTTCCCCTCTCCCCCTTCAGTTAACTGGTTACTGTGGGAACCTTGCTTGGGTTTGCAGTGTCACAAGTCATTCTTTTAAGGGACGAATTAAGATGAAAGAAAGTGTATTTTTTTTTTTTTTTGCAAAACGCTCCTGATTGGTTTTGTTTAGTGTGAGCTGAAATAACTCTCTCTGCTTACAAATTCTCTCAAATTTGAGAATATTGAAGCTGGGCTCAAGAAGCACTGGCTTATGTGAGCAGTGTTATTTCCTTAAAAGCCCTTTTTTAAACCTATTGTCTTAATATTAAAAGGGGCTGTGAAAGAATGATTTTTTGTGCGTTTTAACAAGTTGAAATCGTTAAAATTTCAGTTTTGTACCCAGATAATCCCTTTTTAAAGATTTCTTTCTAATGTGCTGTATTTTCTCTCAACTGAGTTATTTAAGGCATTCCCAAACACAAAAGCTATCGGTGCCAGGGCTGGAGGTCCGCTGTTAGGATGGAATAAGCAGCGCATCTGTGGTAGGATATGGGAGACGAGAGCTTGGCGCTCAGGGAAGCGGTGGTAGCAATCATTTGGGTTCACCTAATTAATGCTGTCTTGACTAGCAGGAAAAAAAAAGTCATTCACCATCATTGAAACAGATGCTCGGCAGCTTGCAGAACAAGGCGCCTAAATATAGTAACAGTTGTCCCCAGCACAAGTGCTGGCCTTCCATATTTTTTTTTTTCCCCTGTGTTTTCTTCCAGTTATCTGAAATAACCTGGTTTTGTCCCTTTGTTGGTGTTTTAAAGGGGAAAGAGGAGTAAAAGCCTCTTAATTATGAACTGTGTGACTTTGGTATGCCATCTTCTATTCTGTGGGGGAATTAAAATGTTCAGAGAGGCAGCCAAGTCCGGGACAACCCCCAGATTTCAGGAAACAAATGTGCTCCTTTAAAATCGTTAGAAATGAGTTGCAGATCAGAGCAGTCTTGGAGAAGACAAATAACTGTTTCTTTGGGGAAAATATGCTTTTCTGGCTTCGCTTTGTTGTGATTTCTGTTATCTTCTGGAGAAGTGGTTTGCATTTTAAACCCAACTGCTCTGAGGAGTTGCTCTGCAAAAAAAACCAGCAGAAGGGTGAGTGCATGTTTGTTTTCGATAACTTGTAGCAAACATTTGGTCAGTTTACAAGCAAATGTTTTTTTGTCTTGATGTCTGGGAGTGTAAATTCAACCTGGGAGCGTGAAATCTCCGTGCTTTCTGCTCTGTACGTCGCTGCTATGGACTGAGGTGGAGTAGAGGGATTTTGGTCAGCTCTTCTATGGATTGTGTGCGGGGTAGAGTGGTAAGATTGCTGCTGCTGTGGTGGCTTTGAGCCCCGAGAAGAAAAACCTCCGTGTCTATTTGATGGTTTCTGTGCCTTTTTCCCACGTATGACCCCGGCAGGTCTTGTAGTGCCTTTCCGCGGGAACGGGCTCGAGTCGGAAGTCGTAGCGCTCCGGTTTTCCTAGTAAAACTCTCAAATATGTTCCCAGGCTTTTATTGCTTATAATCGAGTAATAGTTCTTGGATATCACTTAGGATGCAAACACATGCGTGGTTATACTGAATTCGCTTTGCATAGAGAGGTCTTTATCCAGGTGTATTTTTATTTTAGGAAAATGCAGAAGTAAGGCTGCAGAATGAACTATTCCTGTTTTCTTTCTCGATTTGTGTCATTTTTAAGTGATGGTATTTTCATAGATGAGGTAGTAGGTAAAATTTATGCCCCTGCTTTGCTGAAGCAACGTCTAGAATATTGGGCAGCATCAGGACTTGTTTGTGCCGTGCTTTACAGATAGCTTCAGTAAGGTAATCTTAATTTTGCAGAATATAAAACCCAAGCAAATGATGGGAGGACATTTGGTTGGGGGATTAGGGCAAGGGGATTAAATTAATTGACCAGAATGAGAAGGGAAAGAAAGGTGTGGAAGACACGAGGCGAGTCGAGCCTCCTCGAGTCTCGGTCGGTTCCTAGTGAAAGTTGGCCTTGCATTGGGTGTAGGTTCATCAGTTGGGTGGCTAATTGGGGAGATAATGGTGCTGATTCTGGAGGTGGCTGGCATCTTTGTTTTTGGCTAGATCTCCTTTAATAGTTTTATTTGTGATACAGATTCCCTGAGCGCCGTACAGCAGCACAGGCGTCACCTCCGTGGTGTACCGGGGGTGCCACGGAGCAGTGTTTGTCTGCAGCCACCCACTTCTTCCCCCGAGACTGAGTCACGCGGAGGACGGCTCCGCAACGCTTTAAGATTCATGAATCCTCCGGCTGCTCCGGATTCTGCTCTTTGCATGCACTTGAGGTGGCAGCTTGTTGACGCCACGCTGGCCGAGGAAATGCCTATATAATTATTTCAAAGAAACTTAATGAAAAGCCGCGAAGAGCATAGATTGGGACTAAGCTTCTATTAAGTGTTTTTATACACTGAGCCCTGTTAGAAAGATAAGCTGATGTCACTTGGTTACAAAATTCTGTCATCTGCTGAGCCTTTCTGGCATTGTTTCTTCTCTGCAGTTTTCTTCAAAGGTCCTGGCTGTGTTTTATTTGTGATTTGATGAGAGTAGCTTCTGTTGTCGCTGAGCTGCTCCAAAGTGACACTGGCTTTTGCTATTTCTCGCCCTTACTCTGAATTCCTCTGGTGCAATGACACAGTAATCCTAGCGCCCTTCCTTGCAGAGTGCAAGAAAGCAGCCTCGCGTGTTGAGAGCGTTGAAGTCCTTGCGAGGCTTACGCAGTATTAAATCCATTCATCAAGTTAGGACAGGGCATGAGACAAGGCTTAAATTTGTTTTGTGATAGCCTCGTTGACTGTTTTTTTCCCCTCCTTGCTTTTCATAGGACAGAAAGTTGTGCCAAGTTCTCCAGCAAATGACCTTATTGCTGTCTTAAGGTGTGTCCAAAATTAGGTCCTTGTCTTCGCTGAGGGCGAAGAGGCTCCTGCTGGCTTTTCATAAAAAAGGAAGTAAATATCCAAATGAGTTGAGGGCAGGTTGCAGATTTTGGAGGAGTCGGTGAGTCAGGGTGAACCTGGGGCTCCTCGGGAGTTTTGTTTTCGTGAGCTGATGTGTCGCAACTGCAGGCTGTCTTGCTGTTGTGGTGGTTTCTCACTGTTGTTGGTTTGTGAAGAGGAGGAGGAGGTGCCTTCTGTGCGTGAAGACGCACCTGAGAAGTAACAAATATCAAAACAAGGTCTTCTGGAGATGTTGGGAGGGGGTGAAACTTCTGGTCTAAAACCCCGACCAAGGGGGTTGCCCCTCTCAGCTGGTTTTAGGCTACTAAAGGTTTCAGGAGAATTGCTGGCACCAAGGGTGTAGGTTGTTAAGCTGCTAGAGGGGTGGATACATTCTGGGTTTGGTAGCTACCAAAAATAAGCACTTGTGAGATATTTTGTGTGTGTTTTTTATTAAGTTGAGTGAACTTGCTGAGGTCTGAGAATGCCCTGAAACCAAAGACTGCAAAGGCAAGCATTCCTAAACAATGAACTGAGGAATAAACTAGAAAATATGATTACTCTCCATAATAAGATTTGGAGTTGAGCTGCATCTTCGGCATGCAGATTTAGAAATCTCGTGGGAGGAATAGGAGCCTGAAGATGGAAATTCACAGTGTACAGCCAGCCTCGTGCCTTACCTTTGCGTGAGTCTTTGTAGCGTTCTGAAGACTATTTGAACAGTTAATGAAAATCAGACAAAAGCTGCTATTTTTCGTTGCCTGAGCTAACGAGTCAGTAGTATTTCCCACCTTGTACATGTTGGGGTAGTGCAGGAGGTTCTGCCTTTCTGTCTGCCTGGTGAGTAATGGCAGCTCTGGTCTCCTTGAGTCTGAAAAAACATCTCCAGTGCTGTTCTGCAGCAATACATTAAGATGTGATGATGACTTCAGTGCGATGAATAAAACACAGCAACTGCTTTGGTTTCTACATTTCCATAGTTATTGTTTAACCTACTAGCACTGTGTAATCATCCTGTGCAATCTGTAAAATCCTGCAGTGTGAAGATAACATCCTTTAGTAAAAGGAATAAACATCGTTACAGGCTTTTCATAAATATACCAGGATATATTCCAGGGCCTGCTGCAGTCTGATCTGTTAGCAGGACGGATTGAATATGAAGGCAGTGTCTCTAAATCCGGTCCTTCTCAGGACGGGTTTTTTGGAAGCATGTGCTGTAGCGTTGGACGTGGCTGGCTCTGTGCTGTACTTTGTATATTCATGCCTTGTCCGAGGTCCAAACATCGTGGTGACTTGGGTGAGAATGCAGCAGAATTCGGATGTGAAAGGAACATCAATTTTCCGCTCAGACAAACTAATTGTGGGAGAAGAGCAGCAGTCTGTCTTAATGACTGGTTTCTGTTTAAAGACCCAGGCATCTTTTAAGAGCAAAAGGGTGCTTTTTTGCTTCCTTTCTCTTCCTCTTTTTCATTAAGCTTAGCAACTTAAAATTGAAAGCACTTTTTTTTTTAAGCACACTTAGATACTGAAGTGTGAGCTTCCAAATCTGATCAAAATGACCTGAGTGTGCTCTGCTCTCAGCACTGAAAATCATAGAATGGTTTGGGTTGGAAGGGACCTTAAAGACCATCCAGTCCCAACCCCCTGCCACGGGCAGGGACACCTTCCACCAGACCAGGTTGCTCCAAGCCCCATCCAGCCTGGCCTTGAACACTGCCAGGGAGGGGGCAGCCACAGCTGCTCTGGGCAGCCTGGGCCAGGGTCTCACCACCCTCACAGCAAAGAATTTCTTCCTAATATTTCAGTCATCTCCCCTCTTTCAGTTTAAAACCGTTTCCCCTCATCCTGTCACTCCATGCCCTTGTCAAAAGCCCCTCCCCAGCTTTCCTGTAGCCCCTTCAGGTACTGGAAGGCTATAAAAAGAGCCAGATAAGTCCAAACATCTCTGGAAGGAGCGTGAATAGATGGTCTGTGCTGCTGTCTGTTGGATACCGATGGTTCTCTCTACAGACGGAGACAGTGCTGACTTGTGTGTGTGTTCCTCAGGCACAGAGCTGAGCTGGTGGTGGTTTCTGTCCATGGGATTCATTGAGAGCAACGTAACGTCCCCAGCGCAGGTTTCCCCAGCTGCGTTGTACACGTCTTTGGTGAGATGCTCGCCGCTTCCGCGCGGCACAAAGCACCGAGCTGTGCTCCACCTGCTCTTGCCGCTGGTGTGAATACCTCCTGTCCTCGTTAATAGCGACGGCTGCCAAAAAGCGCACAGAGGCTTATTGAAACGTTCCCCCTTTAGGCTCTCTGTGGCAGCTGTGGGTGACCTGTAATAGTTAATAGGGCAAAATAAGAAAAATAAATTGCCAAATTGTATGTTTAAAGTAGTCGTCTTTGGAGGAAAAAAGTCTTCCGGCCTCATTAGCATCCTAACTGTGAGGAGAATAAAAGCTCAGGCTGGATAAGTATCTCCCTTGTATACGTAATCAACATCTGATTTAATTTCAGGGGCTCTGTGCTTGTGTGTGTGAGACCCAGCTCTTGGAAAGCCAGCTAAATACGCACCTAGACAGCTAACGATCTGCACAGTAACCTCATTGTAGTCAGAGTCTAAATAAACCTTTGGCCTTTTTCTTAACTCTGAAACAACTTGTTGGAAGTATTAGTAGCAGAGAAGCTTTGCTACCTTTAAAAAATAACAAAGGCTTCAGCGCTGATGGTGTAGATGATAGTCTGGTTGTGGGTACGGTGAGATACGCTGGGTTTTGGCAGCAGCTGAGCTCAGGAAGCGTCTCTTCCTCTACATCCATTCAGAGATTACAGCCCCTTGGTTGTGCTGGCAGTTCATGCTCTTGCCTACCTTGTGTCAGACTAATTTTTGAAAACAAGCATTTGCAGGTGAAGCTGATCGCCGAAACGGCGTAAAATTAGGAAGCAGCTTTCCTGGTGGTTACGGTGACGTGCCTGGTTGTGTTGCGGGTGGAACGGTGCATCTGGCTGATCCTTAGACCGCAGGAGGAGCCCTGTAGGTCTGGTAGTCCCTGTACACCTCGAGATAAGGGTCTGCTGAATTCTTTGGTATGGTGAGGTCTCCTTTAGGTCAGCTTGTGGAACTGAGGTGAGAAGCCTCACCCGTCGTTGCGATGAAGTTCAAGCTAGCCTGTTTTCAGCTCGGCTTCGCAGAACCTTGACTTTGAGTCACATCAAAAGAAAAAACATTAAAATCTGGCTGGCTGAGGAGCTCAGTGGTGGAAAGTTTTAAGCTCTCGCCTATGGAGAAACTGCCTGGAGCGCAGGTAGTCACTGCAGACGAAACACCTGAGTGCGCGCCTGGCCCTTACCGGGCGCTTGCCGGCAGGGAATATTAGTTTCCTTGGGCTGACACCTGGCTCACATCGAGTATTGTGCTGCCAGTTGGTTTAGTCACAGGAACAAGCACTTTCTCCAAGGTGATGGCAGCGGTGAGTCACGAACCAACGAAATAATATTTGCACATCTGTATTTGGGTGACTGGCTGGGGTGGCAGGACGGGAGCGGCGTTGGGGAGGAGGCTGGACTGGCTGGGAACTGACTTTTCTGGGTGATGGGACTTTCTTTTCCTGCCTGGTTTCAAGATCGTAACCTTTTAGGAGTAGGTGAGCTTTTGGGGTTGGTGGCTTGACTGTGAGTCCTTGGATCCGTGGCTGGTTTCTACCAGAGATGAATTTAATTTCTGATAGAAATTGAATTGAAGCCAGTCACTCATTCAAATTGAGTTGTGGTTTGAGGGGGAAGAGTGATCTAGTCACTTGGGATGGTCCAAGAGACACACAAACTTAATTTTCTTCTTAAATACCTTTTTCTGGAAAACATAAAAAACTTGGAGAAGAGGTTATCAGGTTTGTGTGTGACTAGAGAAGCATGAACCAGTGAGCACCAAGACTTACAAAGCCTGAAGATGATATGTATTTAAAGTACTCTGCAGCGTGGCAGGGAGACCATAATGTTATGACTCTGCGTGTTCCTCCATCTGCTGCCGAATACATGCAAAGCAGGGCTTGGAGAAGCAAAACCGAGATGGGGAATTACCCTCTCATGTAAGAACGAAAAACTTGATTAATCACGAGATTCCCCCACAGTTGCGTTGCGGCGTGTTCTTAAAGTCGAATCCAAACAAATCCTAAAATCAGTCGCACAAAACCGGGCTTGAGCAATTCCTCTGCAGAAAGCATTTAGTGTAGCCTGTCACCACCGGTATTTTTGAAGCAAATCTGCAGATTATGCTTTAAGCTGGAAGAAAAAAAATGCCCTGGAGATGGAATTCAGCGGCTCTGTGTCTAGCGTGTAGTAACGTGATCCGGCGCATCTGCGTAGGTTGGAGGATAAAGAATCACAGCGCATCGTACTTGGTACAACACAGCTGAACACGCAGAGGTTCTGCCCATTTTTTTAACCTCTTCAGGCTTCTATGAATAGTCATATTTATTCTCATCTGCTTGACGAGCGAGATTGATGTGATCTTGCCACGCATATTTATCTTCCCTAATCAATTCTGAGCCCATTAGCCAGTTTCAGCTGTACTTCAGGGCGAAGGGGTACTCGCAGCCTCAGAGATACGACGCTCCTTTGAGTTTCATGAAAACAAGCGGTTTTAATAGAGGAGAGAGACCTGATTAGTGGCCCCATGGAGAGAAAAGCTGCAGCGAGCGTGCAACCCTTATTAGACATTAAAGAATCCACATGGGAGAGAGGTGTTCCTGACCGTGGGAAAAGCTGCAGTGGGAACTGGCAGTTATTGGACGCTGGAGAATTCAACCTTGAGACGTGCATCCCGAAGAAATGAGTCTTCATTATTTCTGCTCACAAAGCCACTTTGATTTCTTTTTAATAAAGTATATACCAGTGAGCCCTGCTACGGCTGCGTGCGTGCTTCTCCTTAATTGTACAGGAGTGACAACTAGGAAAAGTTCCTTAATAACAGAGCTTCTGCCTCTCTTCTGGCTGGCCGAGGTGGCCGCGCGAACGAGAAACTCGTATCGTTCAGCTGCATTTACGCAGCTTTAACTCGGCAATTTTGCATTAAGCCCTTCATTACAGCTCGGTCGAGATCTGCCTCCTGACTGCAGCCTGCGGACGGTCTGATGCAATGCTGGCTTCGCCTGACGGTGCGGGCAGCGGATCTGGGTGAGGAGATGAAATGCAGCCCAGCTAGATGCTGCTGAGGTCAAGCTGAGGCTTTTTTTTTTTATTATTCATACAGCTTCACGTAACCCCAGCGCCCAAAGCACGGCTGCTTCTCCCCCTCTGTCGTCTTTGTCGGGCTGAAATGCTGCTAGGGCTCCTTTTGGATGTGTTCCGCGTTGTGGGGGTGTTGCAGTGGAACTGATCTCTGTCTTCATCAACGCGTGGATCTGTATTCAAGCTTCACCTGATGCGTACGCGCTAGACCAGCTTATCTGTGGCAAAATTTTTGGTCGTGGGGTGCTGCAGAAAAATTTTCTGCTGTGTTGACTACTGGAAGAAGTAGTTGCTACCAACAGCAGCAACCATGAGTAAACAGTTTAAAATATTCTGTTTCTTCCCTCTCTGGTGCTGCTACGTAATAATTTAATTTGTATATTAATACCTCAGCAGTATCCAAACGGTGACTTTGCAATAAAGACATTAATAAAATGTCTTAATTAGGGATCACTCTTACTTTGTCTCTTAAAATGGAGCATTCAGCTGAGCTGTAAGGCAAGAAGTGAGCACTTAGTCCGGTAGATAACTCAGTGCCGAAATATCTGACACATCCAGCCTGTTGCTTTTAAATAACACAGGTATCAGAAGTATCGGTGAATGTGCCTGTGCTGGCTTTTTAATTTCCTACTTTGTCATCTCTTGGGGAGGGATTATGAGCGTAGACAAAGCCCTGGCTGTTCTCAGCGCGTGGCAGGAACACGTGCTGTATCTCATTAGCAACACCCCTGTTTGTAGTCAGAGTTGGGAGATTTCCCTTTGAGAGCTGGTGGGGGCTGAAGGGAGCTGCAAAGTCCAAGAGTGGTCTGGGTTCAAGTAATTGGGGTGGCGGGGGAGAGTGAGGAGCATCATTTGAGGCGGTCTGACTGAGCTCCGTAACCCGGTCGATGGTTTCTGCTCCTGAATTTTGAGGTTTCCCTGAAGATCTTTATTGCTAGGAGGAGGGCTGCAGAGAATGCCCTGAAGAACGTTGTTTTTCTCCCCCCAAAGGTCACAGAGCCAATAAAGATTGCTGTAAACAGGTTTTAAAGCATCTCAGATTGCAATCTAGAAAATTATGGGAGCTCGGTAATTAGGGCATGTTTCTGAATCATTGCTGTCACAAGGTCTGTTCTCGGTATGGCTCCTTGTGATACGAGGAGCTTTTATTTTGCCTGGCTTTGGGGAGGTAAAGGTTTTCAAAGCCTTGCATCGTGGGGATTTATCGCTTGCTGATGAGCTTTCCTGCTTGTGAGCATCCAGAACACTATCACGGCCGCTCACGATGGCTTATCGTTATAGAAACAGCAATTTTGTGCTGAGAAAGGTAGAATTAGAGAGGCGTTTAATTTGTTTTATTTTTAGCTGTCTTTAACGCGATGTAGCGTTAAAGGAGAGCCAATAGCATACATTGAATCTCCTCTGGAGGCTGCTGGAAGTGCTCCATCCATTGCTGGCAGCCTTTGTGCTTGTACCCTCATCCCAGTGGGTTTTGTCACTTAAATCTATTTCTTCAGAAAATTGGGGGAAGATCAGGTGTTTGGAGGAGCGTTACAAAATGGTGCTGTTGGGCTTTTCAGAGGTGGGTGTGTGTGTAAGTACGTTAGATAAATATTAAGTGTTTTCACCTCAGTCCTGAATAACCAGTTTCCATTTTTCAAGCTATAACGGAAACGCGTGTGCGTTGACAGGAGGGATTTCTGATGTCCTGAGCATTCTGGTGTCCCAGCTCCGTGCAGAGCGTGGTCCGGTGCCCTTGGAGCGAAGGCTCCTGCCTTCAGCCCGCTCTGCATCAAGCCCTCGGTAATGAGACATCGCACCGAGTTGTTCATAGGAAATGCCACGCTTGGCCTCCCTTAAGCGCAGCTGCTGGCCAAGGCCGGCGGCCGCGTGTACGTTGCCATATTTGTCATTAAGCATTTGAGGTATCGTTTGACAAATTCTCTGGGGTTGAGTGACAGTCCTACAGAGACAAGCGATTGTGGCTTATCGGGTGACAGCTCCCCATGTTTGCTCGAGTTTTCCAGGACTATGGAATTCTTGTTGTTTTCTATAAAGATACATTTAAATTAACTGGTATTATTTTCATCCTGGCCCTATGCACACGCTTCTTCATGGTCTGTCTTTGGTTCTGCTCTCTGTTGTAGATCAGTTGCTGTGTTTATGATAAGACCCAAACCCAGTAATGCAGTCTGTGCCTTTTTGAGTATCTTTTGTTTAGATCCCTTTATTCTGCTGGATCTGTAAGCTCTCAAGTCTTCCTTCCAGGCGAGGCACGTGATGATATTGTTAGGTTTTGAGCTGATTCTCTGTGTTGCTGGAAGCAGAGTGTAATTCCAATTACAGTGCCTTATTCTTTGCAAATGCCTCTGTAAAGACCCAAGTCCTTCTGCATTGCTGGCCGAGGAGCTTTTACAGCGGTGAATATTTCACGCCGCTTTCGTTGGTGGTACAGCGGGGAGAGTCACTGTGCAGTTCACATTGTGAGTTGGTGATACTGGAAGCTGGCGCTTAACTGGGAGCAGGATTTCTTCAGGATGGCTGTCGCCACGGCTTGGTGTCCTGCTGCTGGTAAGACTGGGTTTTGCTGCTTTTCTGGCACGTTATTTTGTGTATTATATGGATGGGAAGTAGATGCGTGTACTGTTGTGGTGGGCCAAGTTCTTGGGCTGTGAAATGGATGTCTGTGATAGCAGAAAACCCCAGAACTGATGTTAATGGTGTTCAACAGACATCGGCAGCCTGGCTAGAAACCCCTACGGAGCTGGTGTTGGCTCCTTTAGGGCAGCTTTAGTATTTGCACATCTCACATTTCCCTGTCCCCGTGGCTGGAGCAGATCTGCTTTGTGCAGGGAGAAACGGAGGACTGGAGTAGCCCTTAGCAGGGGGTGTTGGACTGATTTGGAGTTATGAATAAAGAGGAGAGGCGCAGACATGTGGAGAAGTATTATTTCAGGTCACATTATTTTGTTATGAAATAACAACAAAGCAAGAGGAATGCGATTGGCCAAGAAAAGCTTCAAGCTGTGCGAGCGCTTTACCGAATAATGCAGGCTGGGGCTTGCCTGGGTTATATAATAAAGGAGGAGGAAGGAGTTCGAGCATGGCACGGAAAAATCATCCCTGCTTCTCAGATGGCTAAAGATATCTGGCTTTAGTCAGAGTGAATCCAAAAGACTCAGGTGTCCTGCTGGACCAGGACGTCTTGTCAAGCCACGCTCTGGATGAACGGTACAGAAACAAGCACAAAAAACTCCTGCGTTGTTTTTGGTCTTGCAGTGTGTCTCGCATTTAGTAGTATCTGGAGCGTAATGTTGTGCTGGCTTCTAAATAAAAATATGGTGAAGTTTTTGTAGGCCGGGACGTAGCTGACCTGCAGAAGTCTGCGGTAATGAGAATGGTTGGGTATAAAAGCTCTTCACAAGCTCGGGGGGAGCTCGGCAGGAGAAATAAGGAGGTAATATGATTTAAAGTGGGATTCAGTTCAAATTAAAAAAGTGAATCTCATTGATTTCGACCTCCTTTCTCCTCTAAAGACCCTAATCAGTTTATAAAATATTGCAGCTACATGGTAACATTTGCTAACTGAACATGTGCTGGCCGGCTTTCTCCTAGTCCCTCCTTTGTTTAAAGTGCTTTTGCTTGGGAATAGCAGAGACTGTGCAGAAAAATGAATGTTTGGAGTAAGCACCTGAGATGAAACTGGTTAATTAGAAAAGGGAAGGCGAGGGTGTTGAGGGTGCAGATACCCCTGTGCAGGGAAGGCTGTAGGGTGAGGGATGACTTTGGCTGTGTCTGGGTGACACGTCGCCCCTGGGGAGGAGGAACCAGCCCGGCCTTGCATTGGCGGAGGCTGCGTTTCCCAACCCGGCCGCGCTGTCTGCCGGTCCGGGAGGAAGAGCTGGGGAGGAGGAAGGGCTGGAGAGCAAGAGAAACATGCCGAGGAGCCGTGCCAAGAGCCCAAGAGACATTTCAGCTGCTTGATTATAGAGGTGCTTTGATCTACAGTGAATAAACCGATAGTGCTTAAATTATGAATTCTTTTTCTTTGTCTGAAAAGCTGGATTAGCGTGGCTTTGTTCGAGCAGTGATTATCGAGCAACTTTTTTTTTCTGAAAGGGCCGCTAGGTCTGTGTTTACGGCCGGGTGCTGCGATGGGGCTGTGCTGGTGGAGGGGCTCGGTGACATAACTGCTCTCGCACATCCTCGTCTCCTCTGCTTCTGGTTGAACTGTAAACCCCTCTGAAAACACGGCCTCGGCCGCCTTCGTTACAGCGTGGAGCTAATGATTAATCGGCGTGAGTTGCAGACGGGAAGAGGCACTAAAAAGCCTTGTTTTCGTTGGGGTCTGCGGAGTCGGAGCTGAGCGAACGAGCCTCTTTGTTTTCTGTCGGCTCTGCCAGCGCTTGTGACACGCAGCCTTCTCGGAAAAGGCTGGTGCGCAGGTAGAAAGATACGAGGCGGAGGTTGAGAGGAGCCGCTCTGCGAATGTTACCAAAGGTCACGGCGATGCCTCCCCTTGGCTTTTGTTCCCTCTTCCCAGCCCTCGGGCTCCGGACAAAGGTTGCTCCTCGGAGCGCGTTCGCCTCCATCTTGCTTTAACGTGCAATCCGTGTAACGAAACACGGCGTTATCGCCGCCTCTCCTCCCCTCGTCCTCCAGAAAGCATAGTTGGTTTTTTTTCTCCTTGTAACGTATTATTCCGCTGCAGCAAACCCGTCCGGTGATGCAGCACTGCAGATCTCCCCTCCTCTCCCCTCGATGCGGTCCTCCCTCCCGGCGGCATCTGCCAAGACGGGAGCAGCTCGGAGAGACGCCAACGGGTGGGGCTGGGTCGGATCACCAGACAGATTAATCTTCACGGTGGGGGACCGAAGGATGTGTGTGATCACAGGACCACGGTGGGGCACGGAAAATGCAAACCTTCCTCTCCCAGCAGCTGTCCTTGAATACTCAGGGCTCTCTCCTTCTTGGTTCTCTTTCATCCCCCTCCCCTTCTGCTCCCTTTCTCCTTCCCCCCCCCATCTGCCTCCCTCGCTTTCAGCAAAGACGATTGTCACAGATTATCCTCGGGGCTCGGCAAGGGTACGGTGCAGGACACCAAAGCGCAGCGTGTATTTATGTGTCTGGAGAACGGACGGATTAAAACGCGCCGTCTCTGAGTGGGGTGATTCAGGACCGTGGCTGCAGTAGAATACAGTAGTAGCCTCCCCCATCCATTTCTGATTTAGAAAAAGGAAAAAAAAACCTAAATAATTTTTAAATTAATGGCAACCAAAGTCCACTTTTCCCAATATAAAAATTAAGCTCTGGCTGCAAGAGTTGTGCGTTTGCTGGGTGATTCTGTTGGTACACGGGGAGCATATTATGTCGGTGTTCTGTATCTGTGCTTTCTGGGCAGCACCAACTTGAATATCTGAACATTTTAACACATTCTGGATCTTCTGCAGCAAAAGAAAAATAATTGAGGACTGTCTGTGCGTGTTAATAACACGTGCGTGTTATGATTTGGGAATGAGGAAATACAAGACTCGTGGTGGCTGCAGTCAGAGGGTCAATTGGGGTTATAGGGTTTTGAGTAGTGCTAAGATACTATTCCCCCCCTCCGCCAAAGAGGGTAGATGAGGTGTGGGGTTGTGTTGCCAGAAACTGAATGTGTAAACAGTGAGCAAAAGGGAAATACATGTTCTAACCAGTCACTTCTGTGACTACGTTATTTAGAAGAGAACCTCAATGGATATGGGAGTTAGAGCACTCTGTCCTATTACATCTTCCCTTTGCTGTCTATAGAGAACTGACACCAAAACGCACATTAAAGGGTGATGCTAACGATTACCTAATTATTTTTCATATTTTTTGTCATGTTCATTCATGGCATGAACATTTTTTTCAAATAGGCTCTTTCCTGTTTTCCTTCCCCCTTCTTCCTCTCTTGTTCTTTCTCTCTTTACATGTGCCCCATCCAATTAGGCCGTTTTTTTTTCCACACACAGATTTTATTAACTATATCCTCTGCTTTTCTGGTCTTTATAAATCTTGCCTTCGAGGCAAGATAACCATATCCAGCTTCAGAAGAGTGCAAACCTTGAGAAGTATCTTTCCTCCAGTACCGTTCACTATTATTTGCTCCTTACAGCTTTTAATTAGAACTAAAAATAACCAGTGCATCAGGTTGGTATCACAGGTTAGGAAACTCCTGAGAATTAAACATCACCGTGCTGTACCCACGAGTACGAAGGTGGCAAGCTCTGCTCTGGACAGCTCAGAGGCAAGGACGTGTCCGCAGATGTGACCTTGCCATTTTATGCTTAAAAAGGTGTTTTTTGACTTGAAAGATGCTCTTGTTTGCGCAGGTATTCCTTAATGGAGAGCACGCCGTATTCGGTGGAGTATAAACCATAGGAAAATGAGATTGAAATCCAAACCAGATGATACATAAAGTACAGTAGGTCAGGTTGGAGTGAGAAGGCAGCAGTCAGCGAGGCAGGTTTTCAAATCGTATTTAAGGATTAGTCATCCGATGCTGATGAAATTTTAAGGTGTATGGAAAGCCGTGCAGAAAGCGGAGTCAGATGGGTTCTGTTATGTGAGTTACATGAGCTTTTTCCTATGTGTGCAGCTGAAAACAGCTTTTCTTGTTTCAGATCTGTTTACATCTGTTCAGCATCGTGCTGCCTTTGTGAACAGAAAATCTTCTGCAATAATTCTTCGCAGAGTTTACGAAGATTAGTTTTGTATTTGTGTGCCCCTTTCCCATTTGTCAGTGCATTCCAAAATTCGCTTCTTGCCTCTTTTTGTCGTGGATTAACAACTGCAGTTAAAAGCCTTTACCTGCTCTGCTCAAAATCTCTTGGCTGAGAGAAATGAGCAACCCAAACACAACCTGCAGCTCGCGTCGCTGTGTTCGTGCTTCCCATTTTATCCTTTCTGCTACGAGTCGATGCAAGTTACTTAAAAACATTTTTACACCGTGTTTTCTTGTGTGCACAAACACGTTTGGTTTTATTTTTTTAAATCTACATATTTGCTCATCTGTAAGTGCCTGTGTTGCAATTACTTAACGTACATTAAGTAGGGTGACGTCACGTTCCCATCAGCCTTCCTTGGACCCACGACATGTAGGGTCGAACCCCAGCAGCACCCCGCTCCAGGGGCGCCTGTGTTGGCCACGCTGCAAAAACGTCCTGCGAGGGTGTTGTAAAGAAACGAGGAACGGCTGATGGAGCTGGGGGTGTTTAGCCTGGAGAAGAGGAGGCTCAGAGGTGACCTTAGTGCAGTCCACAACTACCTGAAGGGAGGTTGTAGCGCAGTGGGAGTCGGCCTCTTCTCCCAGGCAACCAGCGATAGGACAAGAGGACACAGCCTCAAGCTTCGCCAGGGGAGGTTCAGGTTGGACATTAGGAAGCATTTCTTCTCAGCAAGGGTCATTAGCCATTGGAAGGGGCTGCCCAGGGAGGTGGTGGAGTCACCATCTCTGGAGGGGTTTAAGAAAAGCCTGGACATGGCACTTAGTGCCCTGGTCTAGTTGCCATGGTGGTGTCAGGGCAACGGTTGGACTCGATGAGCCCAGAGGGCTCTTCCAACCTCATTGATTCTGGGATTCTGTGAGTTTGAGATCAGGAATGAGGATCAGCACGAAGGCTCCTGGGTTAGCGCTGGATGGATTAAATATAGATGGGAGTAGTGGAATTGCTGTGTCAAGGTCATTTTTTTCTGAAGAAAATTGTCGGGATGTCTTTATTTTTACTTGTTGTGACACGGTTTTGTTATAATTATGTCTTGCTTGTCAGATCAAAAATGAGAAGAGCTGCTCTAATTGCAAATACCTTTGAATTTCTTCGTCTGCTGTTGCTCGTGTTATAAAAAGAGCGATCTCAGGGTAGGCTAACCAAAAGGGAGGAGGTTTAAATCTAACAATAGAAAGTGGAAATGGCTTTTTCCCTCTGCTTGAAAACGTGTCTTCTGTGTGTTTGATTTTCCTGCCGTATGGGGAGGGCGAAGGGCTCGGAACTGATGCTGATTTTGCAGGAGACGATGTTATTAAATCCGGTCTTTTTCTACCAGCACTAATTTACGTGCTCTGCTTTGCTTTTCTTCCAGATATGGCCGTGTCGAAAGTGTCAAAATCCTCCCCAAGAGGGGGTCGGAAGGCGGAGTGGCAGCGTTTGTGGATTTTGTGGACATCAAAAGTGCGCAGAAGGCACACAACTCTGTCAACAAAATGGGAGATAGAGACCTACGGACGGATTATAATGAACCAGGAACCATTCCGAGTGCTGCTCGGGGATTGGATGATACAGTTTCCATAGCATCTCGTAGTAGAGAGGTTTCTGGGTTCAGAGGAGGTGGCGGGGGGCCCACTTACGGCCCCCCCCCATCGCTTCATGCACGGGAAGGACGTTATGAGCGGAGACTTGATGGGTAAGTTCCAAGGTTTCTCTAGGCAGGTATTTTGTATTTGATATGGTGAGAAACACAAACTCGTATCTAGGGCCCCCAGATGGATTTAAAATTTTGGGAATTATCTATGTTTCCTATTTTGGGTTGGAAACGGAAGTGATTTCTATCCCAGTGGCTGGTACCTGGTGGATCCATAGAGGATGTTTTCCGCAGCTGGTTGGATATCTACACTTGAAATAAGGTGGTTTTAAGATGGAAGATTTCCTTTGGCCAGCATCGATATTGGAGTTACTCTTTTCTAGAAGTAACGATTCCATTTCTTGGATAATATTAAGGCCTTGCTCGGATGTATCCCTGCTGCCAGCTGGAGCTATCTTACTCTACAACATGTGGCGAAGTTCTCTGTGGAGTATCTTCGGAATACTAGAACCCAAAATTCTGTGAAAGCTTGATGCCTAGTTCTCAGTTCTCACTGTCCGCAGTTGGTATGTTAATTGGATTGTCACCACAAAATTTCTAGTAGACTTTAATGATGCAGCCCCTTGGATTCTACGGACAACACTTAGCCATGGAAATAACGCTTGGATGGAGAAGACTGAAGGCAGCTTGTGATGGTTCCATTTTGGATCTACACCATTTCCAAGTTATTGGGATTATTCTTTCTGATGGGATTGGCAAAAAGAGATGATGGACATGACTAAATTTTGGAAATTATAGTGGTTTTTTTTTTTTAAAATGCTGGGATAAGAACTACTGCCTTGAATTTATTGGATGGTATACAGTCAAGACACCAGTAGCCATGGGGAGTGGATTACTATCTAGTCTCTTAAAAAGCTCTTTGCTACTCCACATTAAACATACTTTAGTTTTAAGGACGTGGCGCTAATACCAGTTTGTGGATACACCAGTGAAAACTGACTGGGCTGGATGGTTACAAAGGCGGCTAGAGGATGCCTGCTGGCCAGCAGCGCTGAGTGCCCTCGTGCATTGGGTCATCTTCTACCAGCTGCTTGATTCAGACATAGGGCTGGAAATTAAAATAATGGATCTATTTAAGTGCCTACTGTCTCAAGAAAGAAGGCTGGGGGTTTCAGAGTTATGGTTTCAGTCTGGGACTGCTTCCTTCCAGTGGATTTTTTTTTTTTTTTGTCTTGTCACTAAGATTTTTTATTTTTTATTTTTTTTTTCTTGTTGGTTCATCTAAAATATCATTTGACACCCTTGCCCATTAAGAAGGTGGATTACCCCTGTAAGAGGGGCCAAAATTGGGGAAGTTATGTTCACAATTCTCTCCCTAGATTTAATTGGGAATATAGGTCGTGTTTCCACACTTGGAAAAGGTTGGTATGTCCTGCCCTGTGTATATTAGCCCCTCTCCTAACCCAAGTCCAACCCTCTCTTTCCACTAACTCCAGTAGTACTTAGTACTAATAGATAAATCAAAAAAGCACTGTAGCCATTAGATTTTCAGCTCTGCTAGCTCCTCTGTCTGTCTTCTGTGTCCTTTTCATGGATAAGGACTTTGTTCTTTTATGTCAGCTGTGTAGCAGTAACCCTCTAGAACATACTGCTTTTTCTCTTACCTCATTAAATCAGCTTTCACTGATTAACACTTTGTAGGATGCTAAATGCAATCGTTTATAAAATTGTTGATCTTGGTCCTTCAAAAGGGGGGGAAAAAAAAAGAGATGTTTCTGTGTCAGATGCTGAAATATCTTTCAAAGTGCCATTGTTGCGAGCAAGAGATACTGAAAATAGAAAGGCAACAATGAATTTCAAGTGGATGTATCAGTTAATGACGTTCTGTTGCACTGCTTAGGTAGTTTCTTAAATATAATTTGAGAGAATGCAGGCAAAACATGAGCCAGCTCTGTAGAAGGCTTGAAAATGAGTTATAATTTAACAAGAGAGGATGAATATATTTAGAGGATTAAGAATCTAGTGGTTCATTGGAGAAGGAATGGAAGGAACTTCCTGAGATGCCAATGGAAAAAGATGCAAATCCCATTTTCAGTTTATAAAAGATCCCTGAAATATTTCTGCCGTTTTAAATAGAAGACAGACCCGTGCTGCAGGAGAGGAGGAGGAAGCACAAGGCAGAGCTGGGTTATTAGGATTCAGGGGATTGAAGTCACTAATAATTGATTCTGAAGGAAAAATTCGAGCGAGAAGGCTGAGAAAAAAAAAAGGTTGAAATGCCCTTCGTAAGATGGATAATTAAATTTTAAAAATTAACTTGGGCTACTCTGACATAGAGAGAATTTTGCAAGTATTTTTTAAACATTCAACATAATCATTCTTGATCTTTCATTTTGCAGATGTAACTTAGACGTACCGTCCTGGTGCTTGTCTAAATGAGACTAATGTTCATTTAACTCGTGTCTGTCAGTTTTACTATCTCTTTATTTGAGAGATCACACTAACTTTCTTAGAGCATAGAGCCCTTCTCGACTGACGTAGAAAATGCTGGAAATAATGAAACAAAACGGACCGTCGCTACTTGAAAGTAGTGTGCTGGTGAAGGTGTAAATTCTGTGATTGCAGGAGCAATAGCAGCCTCGACAAAAACCCCTCACAAATTTAATTTATACTCCTTGTGTAGGGTCTTAGTACCTTTTGCGGGCCTGCATCCTTGCAGTTTAAGCGTCCTGACGTTAATAATCAAGATGTTTCTTTAGCGTACGCAGCTTTGACGAGAATCGAGTGTAGCAGTTTGATAAAAGCAAAATTCCCTCTAAAAGGATGAAATATTTTAGAACAGCAATGAAAAAAAGCCTAAAAAAAATTTCTGACTCTTCTCTATGGGTTATGCTACCCCTTTTGAAAGCAGCTTCTTACCTCTGGGTCATGCTTTGCACGGAGGCTTTCATGGCTACAGCCCAATTTGCGATGCCATTTTTGCAGAAGGATAATTAGAAGAGCTCCAGTAATTACCAAATTCCAGAAAAATTTCTGAAGCTCTTAAGCAAAAATGGAGGGGGCGGAATTAAAGTTAATTGTGGTGTTCACAAACGTGGAAGTTTTCCTTGTTTACTGAATTTAAAGGAAAAAGAAAAAAAAAACAAATGCAGCTTAAATGAGGATTCTGCGCTGGAAATCAGTGTTTTTTCCTGTGCAGGCAAGATGCTGGTCATGAAAGCCCAATATTGTGATTAAAACAAAATGATTGCTCAGCTTTATTGTATGCAAATATAACTTTGGAGACGAGTTAAAATGTTTTTCAGTTTGTCAGTGTTTGCTTGATAGGTTATTGCTGTTTAGCGGAGAAGCAGTCGCAAAAATAAGTTCAGTGCTGACGTGAATGTTTGCATGATTTGCTTTTAGTTGTGTTTGCCCCTTTCTGATGAAGTATTTTTCCCCCCTTCCTAAATGCAGGGCTTCAGATAACAGGGAGCGTGCTTATGAACATAGTGCCTATGGACACCATGAGCGGGGGACGGGAGGATTTGATCGCACGAGACATTACGATCAGGATTACTATAGAGATCCTCGAGAGCGAACTTTACAACACGGGCTCTATTATACCTCTCGGAGTCGAAGTCCAAACCGTTTTGATGCTCACGACCCCCGTTACGAACCTAGGGCCCGGGAGCAGTTTACATTGCCCAGTGTGGTACACAGGGATATCTACAGGGATGAACTTACGCGGGAGGTACGAGGCAGAAGGCCGGAGAGGAATTACCAGCACAGCAGGAGTCGGTCGCCGCATTCGTCGCAGTCCAGGACGCAGTCCCCGCAGAGGCTGGCCAGCCAGGCGTCCAGACCCACCCGCTCCCCGAGCGGCAGCGGATCCAGGAGCAGATCTTCCAGCAGCGACTCCATCAGCAGCAGCAGCAGTACCAGCAGCGACAGGTAAGGTCGCGGCGCGTTCTTGCCCATCGCGGGGGCTTTGCGGGTCGTTTGCCGAGGCGTGGTGAGGAGTTGCGAGCCCGGGCTGTGAAAATAGAAGGTGTTTTGTGGCAAAGTGTTATTCATTGAGCTAGAAGTAAACCGGTGTGAAATGTAAAAAGACAGAGTTGGCACGAAACAGATCCGAGGGGAATGCTGTTGCTGTCGTTAATTATTTTCCGTGGTGGAGCTGTGCAGCATCCGTAAGGCACTAGCTGGGCAAAGTGGGATGTACAGACATGAGGGCTCGCTGCACCCCCGGCTGCTGCCTGCGTGCTGAGAGAATGGGGTGAATATTTTATTTGCTTAAGTGGGGGAATAAGCACGTTTGAAGGTCCAACTGCTTCTTACAGGCCACGTTTTAAAATACTTTGGGAAATTGTGAGTGTTATTACCCAGTTTCCTCTCATTCCCTGTTGCCACTGAAGTTTAAAAGGTTGTTCTGTTGCCTTTCTGTTCTTTTCCCCCTGTTGCCTCACAGCAAAAATTGTAGACCTGGAAAAATTTAACATAAAACCCAATCCAAGTAGGCATTTCCTAGTGATAAGCCCTTGGTTCTGTAACGGCCACAGTAATTCTGTATTTGTGTGGCTTTATAAACTATACATGTAGGTAAAAAGTAAGACTACTAGAGCTAATAATTGGATTTCTTTTAGTAATTCGAAAATTCATGTTGAAATGCCTCTCACGTATTTAGCTTTTTAAGAGTAAATTCACCCTAAGATTGGAAACCACGAAGCAGCCATCGCACCCGTAAGTGTTTTATGCTCTGTTCGGTGGAGAACTCTGCTCTTCAGAAGGGTTTCCAGAGCTGGAAATGTTTCCTTTGCGTACCAGTTCTTGGCCAAAACTGAAAATATTCATTAAGTAAATAAGTGTGTCAGTATAATAAATACTTAGTGTTCGATTATCACTGTGAATGGAATTTTACCACTGGTAACGCTCTCATCAAGGTAATTATTCTCATAAAGTCTTACCTGCTTGAACATGGGACCTTCTGGAAGGGTTAGATGGGCTGACGCTGGGGAAGGGGTGCAGAAGTGAAGATGAGGAAATCAGTTTCTCCTCTTCTGATTTCCCCACCCCGCTGATGCCTAAAGAACCATGCAAAGATTTATTTACTACTTTTAATTACTGTTTTTTCCTCCTGGATTTAGAAATCCAGGTCCTGTCGTGGCTGGAGAGCACGTGGAGAGAGAGGCACCTCTAGAATATTTGAGATGACTTTTAGGCTGCTTTAAAGGCTTGTTTGTTTATTTCTAACACCTCTCAGTGAGATCTTAACACTTCGATAAAGACAACCCTTTGTCAAAGGTTTTCACACTTATTACAGCTTAAAAAAGAGGTCTCCAAAAAAAAAAAAACACCCTAGAGAAGATGGATGGAAAGAGGAGGCCTGGTTACATTTAAAAACAAAATCCCAAGCAGGAAAAAAAAAATCTCTCTTCTGGTGCTCCTTTGGTCGTGGCAGAATGGCTAGAAGGGAGTCCAAGAAACTTCTAATATTTATAAAATGTCATCGTTGGGATGTCGAGACGGGATGAAATACTGCTCTGAATTTGAGAGGACTAAATATGATCCCACTGGAACAACGTTTTAAGATATAATCAGAAGATAAGCAGCGTCTGCTGTGCTTTAGCATTTCATTTTCTTGGCAGTTTCTAGTTGTAGTCATGGAAAACTAGATGATGCTCTGGGAAGAAAGGGGACTAAACATTTATATTCTTATTAATACAGTAAATTCAAATTCACTAGAGCAAGTAATGGAACTGGGTGGATAGTATGTGTCATTTTGAAGGATCAGAAAGGAGATTTACATGTTTCTAAATAATGAGTTAGATATTAATAAACATTTTAACCATATCTTTACTTTGTAAAGCAAAAGCCCACCTGGCCTTGAAGTCTTTTGAAGCACAAGTGGACTTTTTTATTTGATTTTTAACACACTTTGAATTTAGCCATGTAAATATGTGAGCCCCTCGTACCCCCTTTTTACTGGTGAGGTGCTCCCACTTGCTCCCAGTATATTCAGGTTTCACATACTCAGACCAGGCAGAAATTTATTTTCATCTCCATACCCTGGGTAGTAAATTCTGGCTGTGTCATCCCCGGATTGCTTTACCAAATTCCCTATCTGTTTGTGATTTCTAGAGTGGGATTTATCTGGAATAACTAAGGACGGTTTGTTATTATCTGAGAAAGAATTATTTTGCCGTTTCCGTAGTATTTCTCAGGGGGTTTAGCAAACTGGAGATCCTCTTGGGGCTTTATTCTCAGTGGAAATGGCCAAGTTTGTGACGCTGTGAAATTATTAAGGTCTTTATGACACCGAATTCTTCTGAAATTTTGTGTCTTGAAGAGCTTTGTCACTCGAGTCTCGTTGTGTCTGTGTCAATGGGCAGGGTGGAAAAGGCAGAACGAGTTGCGTTTCCTTGGAGAGGTGGGTCTCTTACTCATGCTCCTGACAATGTCTGGGGACAAACGCTGGAGCCTGTGGACACTCGTGGGTGTTAAACACTTGGGAGAATTTTTGTGTGTGGCACTGTCCTTCGGGTGCTGGGAAAAACGAGCAGAAAAGTGGTGAAGGAGAAGTTTGGGCTTCGTTCCTTGGGGTTTTCAAAGAGCTGTGTGAAGTAAATACGACTTTCGTTAAAGGGAGATGATTTTCCTGGACAGTGATGTGAGGAAAGATGCTCTGCAGGTTGGTTTTAAAACAAACAAACAAACCAACCCACCACCAATCTGAAAAAAGCCTTTATTTCATAAAGGTTCAGGGTTTGTTGTGTTGGATCTCAGCTAAGCTTCGCTTTAAATGTGTATTTGGAGGCATTTCGTGTGTCAGCGATAAGTTTTGCTGCAGCGACGTCCTGAACCACGCGGCACTGAGCAGTGGGACGTTTTGCTCCTAAAAGCTGGGTATGTGGCAAAGTACCTTGTTGAGGTGGGATTTAAACTTATTTACAGAATCTTGGCGCCAGTGGTTGATTTCCTACAGGTGATGAACACCGCACGTGTACATGTGTGTAAATTTACACATAAGTGACCCGAGATTTCCTTTTGCCTTCTTGTTTAATTTATTTTTAAAGAGTGTTTTTTTCGGTTGTCTGATGCCGAGGATGCTGGAGGATTTACTAATGAGAGGAATAATTTCCTATAGCTTGGAATGTAAAATAGATCTTGCTCTTGAATTAAAAAAGCAACTTCAGCTTAGGCGCAAAGTGACTTTATTTTCACAGGGTTTGGGAGAGTGTCATCGTTCCTGTAGTGCTGGGCTGAAGCGACAGAAGCTGCACATACAGAAGTCTGAAAATGGATTTTTTTTCAGTAATTGTGATAGCTACAGTTAAAAGTTCTAAAGACAAGTGGGCAAGGCTTTTGTAATTAGAGATTGTTTTTTAATTTTAGATTTCTCTGTGATTAAATTCATTCTGGAGCAGTGAGTTGCAGTTGGAAAGGAATACATATGTGTTATTTTATGTGTCTTAATATTTAATTAAACTGATGAAAAATACTGCCAAGAGAATTTTAAGCATGGGAAAAACAGGCTCCCTGAACCCTCCCATGGAGGCTGCAGTGTGTTTTGTTTTCTTGGGGACTTTCTTTGCCTGTTTAAACAACTGAAGTGAAAGTAGAAAAAAAGTGAATTTAGTTTCATTATATAATGCAAACCTTTCCCTCCCATTGTCTTCATCTCCTCTTTTCCGCTTAGTTTGTCTGCCAGCAAGCGATGAATCACTGACTTAGAATGGGATTTAGGGTTTTTGAGTGGGTTGAGAGATGCTGCTGCTGGGCACAGCTGAAAAATGGGGAAGAATGAGGGTAAATGTAGCTGTTCAGTCTTTATTTAAGAATCTGTGAGATGGCCTTTGCTGCTGTTAAATAATTCCACATAGATTTTGCACTGTAGAGATCACTTGAATATTTTTAATCTCTTCTGGTAGGATGACAGGGCTGAGCACGCTCCTATTTGTATGGGAAAAAGAATTAGGCCAAGTTTAAAAAACAAATGCATGGAGTAGGAAGCGTCTTCCTCACTTACCACAAAGGCAACAGTAAATCCTGTCAGAGTCAGGTGAAACACCTAATCTTTACCTTTTGTTCACGTAAAGCCATGTGCTGCTTTGATGTTCTCGAAAGGAAAATTAAACAATCCAACTCAATTTTCTCAGGTTTTTGGTACCAACTGTCGGGCATTTTCACTTTGTTCTTCCTTGTGTTTCTGTTCACGTCAGCCTGCGCTGCTTCTCATCTAAATATAACCTA
The DNA here is from genome assembly GCF_013368605.1 of Nyctibius grandis. Taxonomy (NCBI): domain Eukaryota; kingdom Metazoa; phylum Chordata; class Aves; order Nyctibiiformes; family Nyctibiidae; genus Nyctibius; species Nyctibius grandis. Next base: position 1,802,280 of record NC_090674.1, read on the forward strand.
GACCATTCTCTTCAACATGATTTTTTTTACCCTTGGGAGTGTATCAAGTTTCTTGAAATTGAGCACAGGGAGGAGATTTTCAGGTAGCTTTGAAGACAGAGGGGATATTTTTGTGCTGAAGAGATTAAAATACAGAAAGCAAACCTTTATACCCTCCCTTCTCGAAAAACACTGCCTGTACGTGCACGCACACGCATGTTTACACACAAATAGATCCTCCTGTGGAAAAAACAAATTAAAATATTTAATCTATGGCCCGGGATCTAAGATCTCTTGGCAGCTGGCGAGCAAATGGTGTCTGCGTCCCCTTGGGACGGGGACCGGCGACAGCCCATCCGTCACCTCGTCCCTCCCGCCCGAGCCGCTGACAGAGCGGCTGGGGGAGGGCGCCAGCCCGCATTACCTCATCCTATACTCTGGAGTAATCTATTAAAAATGTGCGTTGCATAAGAGATTTTTATCTCGCTCTGAAAAAAAAAAAAAAAAAAAAAAATATCCTTCGCTTTGGGTCGCCTCATCGCCGCTGTAATGGCGGCACGGTAGGGGGGCACCGGGAGGGAGAGGGCGGCCGGGGCGGCGGGGCCGCCTCTCCCGCGGGGGTTTCGGCCAAAAGCGGGTGGTTTCCTCGCCGCGGTGCCGGTGTGGAGCGGGGAAGGGGGACGCGCAGCCCCGGGCCGGCGGCCGCCTCAGCGAGCAGGGCGGGGGGAGCGGCTTGTTTGTGCCGGAGAACCGGTCTGAGCCGGCGGGAGCCGGCCGGGCCCGCCGCCGCGCCGCCCTCAGGGCGGGGCCGCCCCGCGGACCCGGCGGGGAAAAACACCGCCGCTGTCACAAAAACCTTTATTTTATTAAAAAAGAAACCCAACCCCTAACGCTGGGGCGGCTTTCGCTCTCGCGGGGAGGTTTTTTCTCACACAGCGCAGGAAAAGCACCGCGGTTATGGGGTGAAACAGCAGCGCCTGTGTAAGAGCGAGGTCTGAGGGAGGGAGCCAGGCTCTCCGTCTAAATATTTTAAATTTTACATTACTTTTTATTTTTGAAACCTGCCCTGAAACCTTTTGAAACCACACCTATGCTCTGCCCACTCTAGAAATCAGCACCGGTTTCCCCACCGGACCAATGAGCCCCAAAAATCCCCCAAAAGGGGTGACTTTGGAGCCTGCCGCACCGCCACTGCCGTGATATAAAGCAGGTAGGATGCAGTTGTGAAATAAAATAGGAATTTCAACATAGCTACCCCTTCTGGGAGAACCCACCCCCCATCTTTCAGATAAATACAAGTAAAATACTTTAAAACATTCTTGCCAAGTCAAGTGGCTTTTTTATTTTATACATAGTTTACTTTTCATGAGCTGCCCAAAAAAGTGTGGACATTTTGTTGCAATTAATACCCCCCCCCCCCATCCCCCGCAGTACTCCCAATAATAGTTGATAATTGCTGGCTCTAAATGACAAAGCAATTAAGCCTCTTCCTAAATTTGCAGAAGTAGGTGTTTATCTAAAATCTGGTCTGTCAGTCTTTGTTTCTGTAGCAGGACCCAGAAGCTTAACTGCTGCTGCTGCTTTTTTAAAGCGCGTTTGATTTCTTGGCCTCTGCAGGCACAGAAAGATTTCTGTCTTTCTCCAAATTAATTTTAGGAAGGGAGTCTTAAAAACACATCGTTTTGGGGGTGGGTGCAAATGGAAAGGGGTCCTAGAAAAATCCCTCTGTTTTATTGCTATAACTATTTTGATTGTCTCAAATTATTGTTTTGTATTCTGTTAAGTATTTTTTTTTAATGCTGTAAAGGCTTCTTGCAATTATATCAGAGTCTGTTATCAACTATGAGGATTTCTGGCAGCTAAATCCAGACCCTCCTGTGAACTTGCCTTATCCTCTGCTGGGGGAGGAAGACCTGCCACGTTTTAAAAAATAACATTTCTAAGTTATCTGTGGCCAGCTGCAGGAGCTGGTATCTGGTGTGAGGTTTGGCAATTTCAGGTCTTCCTAACCTCCTTTTTTAGGAATGGGGGGAAAAAACCAAGCTGTATGGAAGGCATTTGCTCCCACCAGTGTTGGGGGAGGCATCGTCCTCCTGGGTTTTGCGTTGGGCTGTTCGTTAAGCCCATGGGAGCTGCTAAAAATTGATTTGCTCAAGGAAGGTCTTGTGCTGTTGGTGGATTGGGTTTGACTTTGGGTTTGTGCACGCCCGTATTAACAAAATGGTCACTTCTAATTGCGTTTTTAAGGCTTTGATTTCTTTCCAAGTATTTTGCTTAATCATCTTGAGTAGGCTGAGGGAAGGAAAGAATTAGCTGAGGTCAGGGAAGTTGAAGCTGCCCGTGTTACTTCTCAGAAGCCAGGCTTAGTCTGAGGGATCCCGAAGGCAGGAAGAAATCCGCCTCCTGTTCTCTTCCTGCTGTACGCCGAAAGAGCAAAGGGAAACCAAACCCCGAAAAAGCCAAACAAAACAGGGAAACCGTGTGGTGCCATAGTCTGTGTGGGGTGCCTGCCTTGGCGTGAACGGGCCAGATTCCCCTTTCTTGGAGAGAAATACAACTCGGCTGTGAATCGTTGCTAAAAGAGATGAGAGGGATCGTAGTCTAGAAGTGCCTGCTTGTCTTCACCTGATGATGAAGGGAGTCTGGACAGCTCGGATGGAAACACATACATTACAGGCACCAAAAGGTGGGGGAGAGGATTCCCGTCATAAAGACCTTGGGAATAATGGGCAGTTTAATAATTTCTAATGAATATTCACATGGAGAGATGAATAGCAAGAGCGGAAGGCTGTGTTGAACGCTTCCTGAAAAAATACCAGTCGCTGCCATGATCAAAGGAAAAACCCAGCCGCCGCCTGCGTTCAGTCATACATGTTTCCATTAAAGCATAGACAGAGTGTCCCTTCGTATCTTAAAGCTTGGACTTGCAAATACAGTGATTTGGGGTTTTTTCCCCCAAGAGGACGTTTCTGGCTCTGCTGGAGGCGTGGATGCGGGCACTGTAATACCTTTGGGAGGAGAATGTTCCCCTTAAAACCTAAGGGTTGAGGTAACAGCTATCTGTAAGGTGTATTTGTGAGACCTGGGCATTAACCTTAAAAACAACTTTATGTAGAACATGCTGTGCTTAAACTAAGGTCACAGGGATGTGAATTAATGATAAATAAACCTTATTGGGGAAAAAAGGCTATCATCCCTCAATCTTTGCCCACTGAATTAACCGTGTCACTGATGCACTTATATTTGCCCTTAACATCCAAGCATCAAGCGTAGTCTGTCCGCGACGGTCGCAAGTGCTGAAGCCACTAATGATGGCATCAAGGTTTTAAGGGTGAAAGCTTCTTAACGAGTGATTAGATCTCCCTCTCCAGATCAGTACGGTCAGCCGGTAATGCCTCTCAGAGAAGAAGAGACAGCACGTTTACGAGTGGAAAATCACAGGCGTGGAGACGAGTGAGAGCTTCGAAGTTGTATAGAGGAGAAACGACTTATACGTGCCAGGACGTAGTCCTAATTTTCTAAAATCTTTAAGGGAAGCAAAAGCTGAGTTTTCAAGAGGAGGAAGAGAGAAACGTGGGTTTCAGAAACAAAACATCCCGTCTCCTTCCAACCAGGAGTCCTCTCTCCTGTTTGGAGAAGTGAAACGTGGAGCCTTTCCAGTACTTCTCTTTGAAAAATGTCTGGGGTTCAGTGTGCAGTTGCTTTATTTAGTTGAAAGCGATGATTTTGGCTAGAAGATACTCAGAAATGTAGGATGTGGCAGCAAAAGGAGCTTCTGGAGAATCCTTTCAACGAGAGGGAAGTGGTTTTCAGGGCCGTCTCCTCATTCCTTCCACAGATGCTCAGAAATCTTCATCGTTTTTATACCTGGGCACAAACCTCATCAAACCCTTTAGAAATCAGGAGAGAAATTAAGACACATCTCCAGCAGGATCCTGGCAATAAGGGCATTCACGTGTTTTATTCTCTTTCATCCGTTTGAGGGTAGAAAGCTTTTCTAGTGCGATAATGTGTGAAAGAAAGGCACTATTCTCCTCCTGAAAGCCAATTCCCAAGAATGAGCAGCGCCGGGTCCCCACGGACAAATGGTGCCGGGCTGGGCTGATGGAGAGATGCAAAGTGCCCTACTTACTCCAGCTGCTACAGGTTTGACCTCCTTGTATCATCTGACACCTCCTTCGGTAAGAGGTTGTTGCAAGATTTCAAACCCTCAAATTATGTCAGATTTACACAGTCGCTTTGAAGTTAGTCCCTCCCTTCAATGTTTGTTTACTGCCTGGTGTATGTCCTGTTGTCTGGATTGTGAAGGATGAATAGTCACAGAAAGGAAGCTATCGGGTTAGTACAAATTTTCTATTCCTCTTTGCTTTCTAAAGGCGTGTGGAGCTGTGTTTATCCCTGTTTCAGAGTCCGGGAGTACTCCGAGGACATCCTGCGCTGGTCGAGGCTTTGCTGGGTAAACGCTGGCGTGTAAGTTTGCTGGCTGTTTGTTTGTTTGGTTTGAGGCAGAGGGAAGTCAGGAATGGCTTGTTGTGTTTCTCCAACAAATAGATGCTATCTAACACTTATTTCAGAAGGAGTTTATGTTGGTTTGGCTTTTTAGTATGCAGTTTCCCTGTAACTTTTAGAAATCACGTGTGAAAAAGGGAAGAGGCTTAATTAATATTGTATGTGTGGCTTGCAGACGGTGCCTCGCTGTGCTGCTACGGTTTGGAGGTTTTAAAGTCTGCTCTCTGTGAGCACTAAATCCCGTAAGGGAAGCACGCAGGTGGGGCACGTAGGCTTTGTGTGTGGGAATTCCTTGGAGGACTTTTCTTCTGTCCCATAATCTCCAGTGTACCAGCTGAATTGCCTCACGCTGCTCCTCCTTTCCCAGCCCTGGTAACTATGTGCTGCCGCTGCCACGTGCTGTGGAGGCCAGGGATGTAAAGGCAGGTGAGCCGGGGAGTTGCAAGCACATAAAGCATTTTTCTTTTGCATTTTTCCCTACTTTTCCATTTTTGCCACAAATATCTAAGCCCTCACCCTTGCTTTCCAACCCCTACTTAGTGTGATGGAAGTGTCCCAGGATTTTTTAGGAAGGGGGGGTCCTTGGACTTCTGACCATGCAGGGGTTTAATCACTGAATCTTAACAAATACTGCTGAATTAAGTTACAATAGGGTGCTTTTTCAGAAGTTACTCTTAAGAGACAAACACAACAACCGCTCTGTCATATGATACTGGTTTTTGTGTGTTTTTTTTTAATTTCTAAGGCTGGTGTTACTCTACGTAGTTGCTTGACAAATGTAGAGACAAGTTTTCCCCACCAACATGATACAGATTCACTAGGCTGTGGCATTTTACCTGTTTCATATAAAGATTGTCTTTTTTACTTCATTTTCATGACTTAAGTGTTTTCTACCCATATGAAATGGCACAGAAAGTTCTACTTTTAGTTGTATTTTTATTTGCATGTGGGCAGAAAATGAAGTCATTCCCAAATATAGTCCTAGCCAAGAGATCCATCTGTTCTCTGCATTTTTAAATGGCAAATTAATCCTTAACATACAACTCATCAAATGTCTTCTCTTTTATAATGTGTGCCGCCCGAGATCACAGAAATGACATTTTTTTTCCCAGGCCTTCCATTTTAAATAGTCCATTACGCAAGAATAACAGCTACCGTTCTGGTTTGACAGAGTGTGCATCGTCCAGTTGCTGTAGCTGGTCTAGAAAAGGGTATTTAAAAAAAAACCCTCCAAAATTATTCTTCCCTTCATCTCTTTGGCATGTCTTAAAAGGCTGTAGAAGGTGTAAGGCAATAGAAATCCTGTTTGAAAAACACCCTTAATAAAGATACTTATTTCTGATGGAGAACTAGGGTCGCTTTGTCTGGTTTCTTTTAGATTTCCCTCTTTGGACAACGGTGACCAGTTTTAGAACTACTAAACTTCCAGGGTGTTATCTGCTGTAAATGGAATTTCTATATTAAGCTTTGCGTGTTCCCAGTTTTACTTAAGAGGCATTGTTTATCAGCTGTGTGCCTTGGCACGTCTTTCCTTGCAGCTCCCATCCAAAGAACAATCCTCGTTGTTTATGACAGAGGACGCACCGTTTCAAACCCGCTCCGAATCGGGGAATTTCAACAAATGGCATTTTGTGTAAGGCTAAAAAAAAAAACCAGTGCCTTGAAGAGGGAGGCGATGATCTCACCCGCCTTTTGGCAGGGCAGAGCACAGGGGTAGGGGCTCGCTGCCCGCGCAGGCAGGGAGAACGGCCCCGGGGAGCAGAAGGTAAGGAGCGGCCGAGGGTGGAGTCGCTGGGCACGTGTGGGGCCAGATGGCAGACAAGTGAGAGCTGCCAGGGATGTAGGGCATAAAAACAGTGCCAGGGTCGGGTTTTTTTTTAAGGCAAGGTGTGATGCTTTTCTAAAACACGAAGACAGAATTAATTCTACGGGTCTGTTTGTCGTGATCTACCAGCAGCTTTATGTTAAAAAAGCATTTATAGCTCTGCAAGGCTGAAATAAGCTGGAGGTGAATCAGAGCTGGTGCTTTTTTGGGTTTAGCGTAGGTATGAAAAAGGCTTTTCTTCTGAAAAACGTCCAGTGCTCAACACGATGTCAGTACAGTTAAGGCCGAATGCTTTTAAAGTTGTATTAAGAAGCGTTTATTCCCAGGAAGTCATTTGACAGTGCTTTTAAGGCAAAAGAAGTTGCTTTTTACTCCTCAAGTGAACATGTAGTAACATACTTGGACGCAGTAGTGGTTGCATTTTAAATGGCATTTCACTCTCCTGGCTTATAGACAGTGCTCAGAGTAGGGTTTTGTTGGTTTTTTTTTTTTTTAAGATGCTTAGTAGATCCCTCCGTGAAAGCAGTGCAGTTGTTGAGGAAACAGCCTTGAAATGTTGCTTTCTGGGTATTTTGAAAAGATTGGGCCTCCCGCGAGCCAGGAGATCAAGTTCCTCAGCCTGCTCCCTCGGTGATTCATTGCATGACCTTGGGCAAAGCCCTTGGCCTCTCCTTACCTTATTTTTCCATCTGCAATGCAGGGATGTTAAGACATACCTACCTCCCGTGAGTCTTGAACTAAAACGTTGGGTTTTTTTTTTTAAAAAGATTTCATATGCTCTGAGGTGATAGTTGCACAATATTAATTTAGATCGTCTGCAGATAGCTGGCAAAAGCTGTTTACTTTAACAGTATTACACTGATTTTGGCCAAAGGGTTGAAAGCAATTTCTCTTCTAGACCGAACAAGCTGCCTCCGCCGTAGCGGTGAACTCTGCCCCGCCGTTTTCTTTCAAAAGCCGCTGCGATCGCCGGCTTATTGGTACCGGCAGCCTTCTGCAGGCAGGTCCCGGCAGCGCTTGAAATAATTTGGTTGAAGCCTGGCACGGTCGAAGGAGGTGGGAGTCTGGGGTGGCCACAGCAGGACTTCTCACAGGGGCTGGTTCTTGACCCGTAGCTTCCCTTGATGAAGGTAATGTTAAAAAATAGAGGCTCTTTGGGCTCGCACGTTCTCACACCCACCCTCTTTCTTCCCTCTTTGCATCGGTGGAAGTTTAATTGTGGGAAAGCTACGCCGAAGAGCTGGCTTTGTACTTCACCCTCAAGGCCTCGATGACTTTAATCTTTCCCAGCACCGAGCTCAGTCACTGTGGCTGTTTGCTGAGAAAGCATTTCCTCCGGCTTCCCAGAGTTTCCTTTCTGAGCCTGAGCGGTCCCACCGTTCCCCGGGAGCACCCCTGTTCCGAAGAGGCGGTGGCTGGGGGGCAGACACCTCCAGCTGCTCCCAAGTTCAACACCAAACCCATCCACGGCCGAGCTAACAGCCAGCGCGGGGAGCAGAGGGCTTGAGTAGCATCTTCCCAGCAGTAGTAAGCTGTTGTGGTTGCTGAGTCGGCTGTTTGCTACGTAGATAGGCTGATGTGTTTGTAACCAAGACTTTTTTTTATTTCCCAGGTTAATGTTTTTTATTCTTGGCTGTACGAAGTCCAAGCCTGAGGACAGAGGGACGTAGGTCAAGGAGCGAGGTGTTAACACCGACTGTGGGTTGGGCACAGTCTCCATCAGCCAGACAGGGATTAATATAAACATATGTATTTTTAGCAATGGTAATGGATTATTTAGTTGCAGGGAAGAATTAAAAGGAGCCCGTGGCTGTCTTGAAAGTCTCGGAGCATGTGGCTCCAGGGGAGGGGGTGGTTCTGGGGGTGGGAGTAGTCCTCCGTCCTTCTGAGCAACGTCTTCATCTTTTCCATGATTCATTTCATCAAAGTTCGGGTGTTAGACATCATGATAAAATTACTGAAGGAAATATATTAATATGGACTGACACAGAAATTCAAATGGGATGTTAATAAGCCAGTTGCTTTGACTGGGTTAAATATATAGTAAATATTACCTGGAGACTGTATCTCAAGAAACTTATTGGTCAAAGACAGAAAAAAAATACTGCAAACAGCCGGTGTTATTTGACCAGCTGAAAGACAGCGAGTTGTCGTGGTTGTGTTGCTTTCCCAGGGCCTTTAAACATCATTTAATTTCATTTCTTTCGATTTAGGATTCCAGCCCAGCAGGAGATTTCTTAAGTCTCCTCTCTGGGTGTGGTAAGACAGAAGTTGTGAAGGGAAAGAGGATGCCCCCATTCCACTTGTCTGCACTATTTAATGATCTTTTCTTCAGAGCAGTAAATGCTATTTTTTTATTTGTTGTGTGTTTTTTGCGACTGTTTCCCACTTACACGCAGTCGGTCTTTTTTTTTCCCCCTTGGTGGATTGTTTTATCGTAGCTGTGTGTTGTTAAATACTTCTGAGGCTGCGTGTGTGACATGTACAAACCAAAGTTCCTTGGGTGGCGAGTTCTCAGCGGCTTGAAAGGCTGCCAAGAACGTCACGCAATCGCGTCCCGGCGTGCTTTGCACCACGAACTCCAAAGGTGCTCGAGGCCGGGGTGATGGGCACGGGGTAATTACACTGAGAGAATATTAGGTGTAGCTCTCTGCTCCCCGGCTCGCTTTCTCCACCCTTTCACGCCGAGCAGCCGGAGTCTGCTTATATACTTATTTAAAAGGTAAAGCTTTGTTATGGAATGAAGAGCGGGGTTCAAGCTCTTTGTGGTATGCGCCTGTGGGCTGAGCTCCTTCAGCTGCCTGCCTGTAGTCTGCAAAATATGGTAACGACTTGTTACCTCTTGATCTCTTCACACAAACAAACTTCAGATGTTTGACTGGGTTTTCTGATATCTTTAACTTCAGGTTCAACAACTCCTTTTAACTAGGGGAAAAAAACCCAGTATTTATTTCCACAGATGTGAGAAATGTTTTTTTTTCCTTGCAAATACTGGTGTGAACTGGTGTTATGCAGGACACGTATATCCAAAACAACTCCCTGCTGCTCACCCGCCTATTTAGGTCAGCGTTGGAATCTGCTCCGACCAAGAGGTGCTAACCCTCTGCCCAGACCGCTTGAATTGCCAGCGTGGTTATTCCTCCTTGAACGTGGCAGAGCAGCCGGCTGGATTGGTGGAGTAACCTGGTGGTGCCCCAGGTTTTGTGGGAACGGGTTACTTGCTGGTTTTATTATGGTACGTGTCATTTGATGTGCGTTTTTGGACTTGCACATGTGTAGAGAATGGGGGAAATTCTGGTTAAAAACCTTTTTTTTAGATTCATGGAGTATTTAGTAGTAGGAGAGAAATAGCAGCCTGTAGTAGACCTGTGCATATATTATTTCAATATATCATTTTTCATCCAGAAGAGAAGTCAAAGTGTTTCAGGGCCAAAGATCCTTTAATCTATAGCTAGAATGGAATATGACGTATTTTTTAAGGTTTTTCTTTTTTAAGCAGTTAGCATCATATTTTTTGCTGGATGTTGACTAGCAATAATCAGGGGTTTTAAATCCTTTTTTTTTTTTTTCCCCAAAAAGCACATTGGTACATTCAGGATACTTGGATCCGTTTTCTAGTGCTGTTTTCCCAGGTCCAAGAAATCTACCTGGCAGTTTCTTTCCAAAGCCTATTCACGATATATAAAGTATCACAGGGATTTGTGTCTTCTGGGTAGAGCTGATCAGCACACAGGGGGTTTTTTTTGCATAGAGATCATCTACAGTGATTTAACTCAGATCTGGAAAGGGAGGGACGAGAATAAAGGGTTCCTGTTGCTACTGACTGTACATTAACTTTGGATTTCCTGACCCGACTTGGGAACCTGCTGACATCAGCTGTGAGAACAACCTGCTGCGGGAGCTTGTGCTGTGGTGTTGTCCTGAATAGATCTTTCGAGGAGATAAATTTTTACTTGGAGATTATTTCGACAGGGTATTGAATCATAGCTGATCTAGGCAGAGTTCCTGATTTCAGTTAATTTTGGCAGGAAAAAAAAATAATTGCTCTGCATATTTCTGTGAAGGGAATCCTGGGGCATTTACCAGTTCTGGTTAAACTTCTTTTTGAAGGCAGCTATTTAAAAAAAAATAAATCTTTCCTTTTTTCCCTGCTGAAATTTAGCACATGTTCCCTTGAAAAACGAAAAGGGTTTCAACCGATTTTAGGTGGCTTCATTTTTTAACTTGCTCCAGCCATCAGAGGTTGGTTTTATTTTGCCTTTTTCTTAAACCCGAAGCTCGGCAGTGCGTCGCCCGCTGTGCACGTTAACGCTTCTTTCGGCTTTATTTTCCACGGAGGCCGCGGTGTTTCCTGCTTGCCGTGACGAGGGTACTCACCAGCCTTGCAGCTGACTCACCGTTCTCAAATCAATTGGCAGAAATGACAATTGTCCCACATTTTAAAATTGCAAAAGGCTCGTGAGATCCCTTGATTCAACGCGGCTGCCATTGACGGAAAGCAGCGGGTATCCTGTTACATCCACTGGGTTGGAGCCTCTCTTTTATCTCCTTTTTTGCTGGGGAACAAAGAGACCGGCTCGCTTTGTATTCTTTGCTCGAGTGATTTCATTTTCCGTACGTAAACGAAGCATAACTTCATAGTTAGTTACTAGAGCTGCCAAATGCAGTGAGGTATTTCTGTGGAAACGAGGACTGGTTACATAGGATGCGAGCACCAGGGTTTGAAATGTCATCTTTGCAGTTATCGGGGGAAAAGGGAAATTCTGTGTGCCAAATCAGCTGCAGTGTGAAACCAGGTGTATTTGGGGCTTGGTTTTGTGATCTGAACACAGAATCACAAAATCAACCAGGTTGGAAGAGCCCTCTAGGATCATCGAGTCCAACCGTTGCCCTGACACCACCCTGGCAACTAGACCATGGCCCCATTGCTAGATTTTTATGTGTTGAGTCTTTGGGACTCAGCCCCTATGAATAAAACTGGATGATGAATATATATTATCTGATTAATAGAAAATAGATACATAGAGACCATGCTCATCCTTATGTACTTGTAGGCAATGATGGAAGGCAGATTAATATTTTAAAAGGGCTTGTAAACAACGCTTGTAGTAAAGTGCGTGTGTAAGAGAAGGATTTCATGCCCAACCTCCTTATTGAAGTAAGAACTCTCTCCTTTATAGCTCAGGTTTTCCATCGGATTTTGCCAGCAGTAAAATTTAAAAAATCTCTACTCTACATCGCTAAAAGCTGGAGCAAAACTGATTTTAGAGGCTATCTGGGCTGGACAAAAGAGCATCTGAAATCCTTCCTGCTTAAAGCATCTTCCTAAATGAGCACACGTCACGAGGAGAAGGCTGCGAACCACCGAGGAGGCAGCTGAAGCTGTGAGCCCGAGATGTTTAAAGCAGCAAATTCCCAGCACGGGCTCCCTCTCTGCGAAACGCCTGTGTTGTGACAGCTCAGGAGATTAGTTTTTCTGCGCGCTGGCATTCTGCTCCGCTGAGTTTACATGGATGTTGAAGAGCAGGTTTTCCCGCGTTGGGAAAAGGCTGTGTGCCAGAGCACGCTCTGCTGCTGGAAAAAACCATCGCCGGTTTAATACTGTCGGTGGAAGCGCAAAATGAAGTTCCAAAACCGTTTTCTTTGCCCCATTTTTGGCCTGCCCCAAGACCTGTGGATTACTCGAAATACTTCTAAGCAGCAGGATATCAGAGCTCTTGTTTTAACCTATCTGCTACATTCCCAGGTTAAAATTTTCCCTAGCTTGTTTTTCTAAAATTAATCTTGCTAGAAAAATTTTTAATAACTTTCTGGGAGTTGGCAAAGGACGGTTGCTTTCAAAATTACTCACAGGGGAAAAAAAAAAAGCCATATTCTCATTTTAATGCTCTGGGAACATATCTTCATGCAACTTCCATGCTTTGGCTTTGTATATTTTTAAAGCTGGGGTAGTTGAAAAGGGGTTCTGTTTTTCTGCTTGAGACTCTGTATAATTCACTGTCAGATGCTGTATTTTGATTCTGCTGTGTGCTATAACGGGATGACACAGCAGCTATAATTAACTCTTCCATCATTCTCCTATTCACAGAACACAAAACCTTTGACTTACTTTTGAATTATTATATCCATGTTTCTTCAATTGGAAAAGCGATGAGGCTTTCCCTAAAGAAAGGGGAATTGTTCTTGCCACCGTTTTTTTTCCCCTTTCTAAAAACAGAGTCAGGAAATAATGAATTTTGTTTCTGGAATGTCTTGGAAAGTCTTGATTTGCTTGGGGACACGTGTCCCTAAAACTCGTGGGGGAAGTGGAAATTATCAGCATGATCCTTGTTTCCCAAAGTTGTGTGGAATTCAGACTCTTGTCGTAGAATTTATCACCTCGTTAGATGCTGTTTCATTGCTTGGACGTCTTACGGTGTTACCCAGAGATTGTCTTTTTTTCCCCAGTGCAATGCTGTGATTTTAACAGTACGTTGCATATTTTAAACATCCTCATTAAAAAAATAGCTAAAAATAACCTGTTCTCATTTTAAAGCACTGCTTAAATAGAAATTCTACGCTGTCTCTTACTTAAAAGAGACAATCTTAGCAAAGCAGCATATTTAAAACGCTTTAGAAAGTACGTGGTTGATCATAATACCGAGCAACAAGACCTGAAAAGGGAAAATAAACATGTGTACGGGGCAGAGGCTTGCTGCAGCCCTAAAACCTTATTTTAGCCTTCCCCAGGGAATGGTGAACCACGCGGTGCTGCTGTCAGCTTGGGAATTATTTTCAGATTCTCTCCACACATGTTCTCTGACTATATTTGTATGTTACAAGAAGTTTCTCTGTTCTTTGCCAATTTATTTCGTAGTAGCAGGCGATTGCTGATGTTACCCCTTGAGACTCCTGAAGGCCTGTTTGCGTGGGGCCGGGTTTGTCCTCTTTTTCCCAAAATGCTGTAGTGAAGAACTTCAGTTTGATGAGGACTTGAGGTGATTCAGCATTGCCAGAGTTGGCAGAGGGGTAGGAGGCAGAGGAATGGGATAAATGGGCAAAAGATTGCAGCGTGCTTCCCTTTTAGCAATGAAATCATTTATTTAATGAAGAGGGCACGAAAGCAGGTTGCAGAAATGTAGGTGAGGCAAAAAGAAAGGCGGATTATAAATTTAGAAGAAAAATGAGGCTGTGAACAGACATCTCGGTGGTAGGAAATTCAGAGCTGAGAAACACAAGGGGCTGTAGGTCAGGAGGGGAAACGTTATTTATATATGAAATAACAGGTCGGGTGGTGCAGGGCGGCTGCCCCTTGGCGAGCGCAGGGCAGAGCCCGCCTCAGGAGCGGAGGGCAGGAGGAAGGGCTCGTTTTTTCACTCCTTTTCTGGCATGGCTTTATTTTCTCTCCTCTCCCAAAGCGACGCTGAACTTCCTCCTCCGGGGACGGAGGAGTAGGAGGAGAGTGTGTGGGAAAGGCACCAACGGGTGAAACGGCTCCATGTCAACTGGACCGGGAGGGTTGTAATGAGAGGGTGACACTGGGAGGAGAGTTTCTCATGCTTATTATTACTTCTGCATTTTTGACCTTTTTTGTTTTGTTTTCTTTTGGTCTGGCATGTTTTTATATCCTCCTTGGATTGTTTGTAAGTATTTTGGGACAGAGATTGCCCTCTCTTCTGCGCCTCCAAATACAACGGGGACAGAGCCCAGGGGCTTTCAGTAATGTGCCACAGCTCTCGTTACACCAAGATCTTCAGAAAGAAAACCAGTTTTGTGGAATGTTGTAAGAAAAATGACTCCGTCACTGCTACCCTGGTGCTATATTTAAACTGTACACCCGCAAAAAAGGAATGTAGTAGGAAGGGGTCACAAAATCAAATTGTGAAAATGATGAGAAGCCTGAAATGGGTTCCCTGAGAGAAGACTGGAAAAAGTTAAATGGTTTAATCTAAAGAGGGAATATAAGAAGCCTATGAAATAATTTAAGATAAGAAAAAGATAAACTTGCTTATCGTTTCTGATGCGATGTGGAGAGAAACATAAAAATTCAATTGAAAGCAGCGAATTTTAAACGGACAGGGTTATTTTTGTATGTGGCAGATCTCCCCCCTCCAGCCTCCGAGTTAAAATTCCAGCAGAATTTTTTAGGAGGCTGCTCGTGTAATGGAGAATGAGAGTCTCCAGGGTTATGTCAGACAAAATTATTTTTAGCGATGTTATAAGCCCTCATGCCTCGGGGAAGAAATCAGCCGCTGAAGAAGATGACGTGTCCCCACTGGGCACGCTTTAATAACATTATTCTCTGTATTTCTTACTCTCCTGCGAAGCATCTAATGATCTGCGCCGTCAAGAGTCGGCGGACTAGATTGACTCCCTCTATGATCTAATATGCAAATCCTGTTCTGCTGTAATTATTGTTTATAAAAAGATGTTCTTGGGTCTGAATGCTTCCTACCCTGAAGCTGGCCGTTGAGGCTGACCCTGCAAGTAGTGTTTGCTGGTTCGTACACATCAGCCCAGGTTATTCTCGGAAAAAACTTGCCGTGATTTTCTCACATGAGATTTTTGTGTTGTCAGAGGGACAGATCTTTTTTTTAAGGTACTCAAGAGGCAATAAGGGGAACTCCAGGACTGACTCGGATTGACAGCCGCGCCTGGGAACATGATAATATTTCTTTTTTTTTTGTATGTGAGAGCGCTGGGAGGGATTTCCAGGCTCCCCAGACCTGTGTGCCCTCTCTGTATTTCTCCAGTCTTCCCACACAGCTCCGAAGCTGATACAACATTGCATTACACTTAATTAAATCTCCGCCATTGTCACAGAGTGTAACAGGATCTTGTAACATTTTACCCGTATTCCATTTCCCCACTATCTCCTCTGAGGGCTTTGTAGGAGAATATTTGTAGAATGACTAAATTCCTGCGTATAACTGGGCTGTATTACGGATTTTCTGCATCAGGCAAAGCAGAGAGGAAGGCCTGTAGATGAGCAAAACCTTGTGATATTTTGCTTTTTAATTAAAATACCCGTGTGCTCTGGGCGCTTTGCATCTCCGTGCACTCATCTGTGGTTTCCTTCACGCCGTTTACAGCAGTGACTCCAGCAGCAGCTCAAGTGATGAGTCCCCAGCACGATCGGTTCAGTCGACAGCCATCCCAGCACCTGCGTCCCAGCTCCTTCCATCTCTGGAGAAAGATGAACCCCGGAAAAGTTTTGGGATCAAGGTTCAAAATCTTCCAGTACGCTCAACAGGTAAATTCACTTGGGAAAGTGAAATAGGGGAAAAAAGGAATAGGAAGCAGGTTAGGGACTGGTTAAATAACCTTTCTCATGTCTTTGACACGGCAGCCGCGTGCTGCCTCTGAGGATGGGATTCTCTTTCTGCTTCTGCCTTGGGTCTTGTGTGACGGTGGGAAAATTGCTTAATTAGTGACCATCTGTGAGAAATGCTGCAAGTCCCTCACTGGAGTTCCTGGGCTTGAGCACTTAAGCTACTGGAGCTGGTGCTTTGAAATGGTAACGTGGATTTCCCCAGGGAAAAACCTGAACCATCTCAAATTTTTCACTTAAAACTTGGACCGTTTATTCTCACCATGTCTCAGTTTCTTGTTCGTGTAGTACAAAAACTCGGGGTTTTCTGTTGCAGTGTTGAATGCTGTAAAACACCCATGAGCATATTCGTAATGGCATTGAATATTGCCTGGTAAATAATGCAAGAAACCACTCACTGAGGAGTGCAGATGATCCCTGTGCTGACTGCGGGAGAGATCCCACAGAAAAAAACAGCATGGGATCATTTATAAAACAGTTGTAACATAATTCATGGTACAAAGGCACTGGCTGAATTAAAATAATATATATTAGCTTTGTGAGCAGAATACCTCACGATGTTAATGTGCTTTCTAGAGATTTTATTCTGTAATATTCCTTGAAGTGATGCAACGCCAAGGTAAATGCCCCATAGATCCCAGGCAGACGTGTGATCATGAGTCAGATTTTGAAAAATCACATGAATCTGCTTAGTTATCTTTCTGAATAACTTCAATCTCCGTTGCAGCTGCCTCATCCCAGCTTTGGAAAACTGCTCTACGCAGTATCCATGTGGGATTATTCATGAAGTAACACTGTTGATTTCTTCTTCATCTTGAATTGGATGTCTCTTAGAATAACCATACACTGCCAGCTTTAGCCATGTAAAGTCCTGCCCGTGTAGTTTCTTGGGTTTAAAAATGAAGGCAAAGACAAGGGTCAACCAGAAGCTTTTGACATGGGTAAAATTAACACCCAAAATTAAAAGGGCATTTCTGTGAACACTGAGATTCAGGTTAAACTGGGTGAAGTCACATTGCAGAAGGAAGATCAGATGTCTTCACGTCCTTTGTGGTGCTATTAAATTGGTAAAAGATATGTTTTTATGGTACTAATGTGTATTTGTTGGTTTAGATACAAGCCTTAAAGATGGACTTTTCCATGAATTCAAGAAGTACGGAAAGGTGACGTCAGTGCAGATCCATGGGGCCTCTGAGGAACGGTATGGACTGGTGTTCTTCCGACAGCAGGAGGACCAGGAAAAAGCACTGAATGCCTCGAAAGGAAAGCTTTTCTTTGGCATGCAGATTGAAGTCACAGCCTGGATAGGACCAGGTAAGGTCCATGCCCTTCTTGCACTGGGTGCTTGACCACTCTGGGCGTATTCACAGGCTGTTGTAAAGAGGTGGCATAGAAGTAAGATGTATTAAAACTGCAGGAACATAATTTAAAGAAACTGGGAAATATGCCAGAATAAAGAGCAAGAAGAGTGGATGCTCTTAGTTCAAACAGGGAGAGAGTTCCAGTGTTAGAGAAGGAAACCTGCCATCCTCTCAAACAGTGAGATCTGCTGGAAGAAACAACTTCATCTTCTATGTCTCAGTGGAGCAGAAGCCAGTGGGTGGTATAAACGTAGCACTGAGTCCTCACAGGCTTGGGTTTTCTGCTTTTAATTAAAACAGCTAACGATGGCTGCGTTTTTGAGGCTAAGGCAGCACAGCCTGACCAGTGAGAACTATAGCACTGAGCACATGGTTAAGTTTTCAGTCTGTACTTCAGTTGCTTGTTTAAAAATTGATTTGTGAAAACAAACTTCTTCCATGTGCTCTTCCTCAAGTACAGTGAGGCCTTATTTGAATTCACGCATTCAGGCGTTAATACTTGTTAAAAGAGGAAATCTAGAGAAGCAGGTGGAGAATGCAGCTCCCTTTCACCTGAGGACACTCAGATTCCTCAGCACTCACCCAGTGGTGTGATGCAGAGATTTCAAATTGCCAGTAAATAACGATTCACAAGTGTAGCACTGTGGATTTTTGTCAAAGACATCGGTTACTCTCACTCAGATCATATCTGCACGTCAGGAAGTAAACTTGAACAAACAAATCTACGTGAACCAAACCCACATGAAAAACACCCCCGTGCATTACAAATTTCTTGCTCTCTTTTGCTTCTAGAAACCGAAAGCGAGAATGAATTTCGTCCTTTGGATGAGAGGATAGATGAGTTTCACCCGAAAGCGACGAGAACTCTTTTCATTGGCAACCTGGAGAAGACAACCACCTACCACGACCTTCGCAACATCTTTCAGCGCTTTGGTGGCATAGTGGTATGTGACTTCTCGGTGCTGTATAGGGTGTCATCGCCCCTTCGATCTGTACAGACCTGTAGTATGCTACGAGCAGTGGTAAATCGTAGTGTCAATAACAGATAATTCAGTCTTTATAGAATAATCTGAGTCATTCCTTGCTGGAATATACCTGAAAGCTTTCCTTTGTGTTTAGAGTGAAATCTTAGCACACGTGTATTGAGGGGAGAGCTGAATAGAAACAGTCCAAGGAGCATTTACCAGGAATGTGTCTTCTCCTAGCTCAGGGCGTTTGCAGAAGAGCCTGACTAGGTAGTTGGGATGTAAATATGCCTGGTGTTATTTTCATGTTGCATCAGTACGGCTCTGTGAAGTCTCAGTTTCCTGTTGATTTCTGAAGCAAAAGGTTGAGTTGCTGCCTGTGGAAGCAGCCATCAGCTGGCACAGTCTGTGCCCTGACAGTGGGGCAGGAGGGGCACAGAGCAGATGGATTAGTGATGACACACGTGGGATTGGGGTTTGCAGCTGAGCAGGCGTATCTGAACGAGACAGAGCAGCAGTCATCCCCCTCTCCTCTCCTCTCCTCTCCTCTCCTCTCCTCTCCTCTCCTCTCCTCTCCTCTCCTCTCCTCTCCTCTCCTCTCCTCTCCTCCCCTCCCCTCCCCAGTTGTATCCATATCACATTTAAGAGAAATTATCCAGAAAAATAAAGTAACGATCCACGCTCAGTTTAATTAATTGAATCTGGGCTTTCAGCACTGATTAGTTCATGGCCTCACTGGTAGCTGTGGCTGCTTATGAACATGCTGTGTCTTACTCATACTGCTCTGAAATATTTTTGTAACCATTGAGGTATCAGTCACACACACCAGGAACCCCATACATACTTCCCTCCGAAAAGAAGGCGAGGCGTGCTTCCGTAGACGATGTGGACAATTATAAAATTTACATTTTATGATGTCTGGCAGCTCTTGTGCACCCAGCCTCTGCTCTATCCTTGAACTCAACACTGATTTATGAATTCATGCAGTGTCTGCTGCTTAAACCCTTTTCTAACGTTACACCAGCAGAGCTGTCCTGATAAAGATACTCATCAGTAGTAGCGTGTTGTCTTGTAAATTGGCTTTTCTGTGAAGTAGTGCTGTCCTGTCAACGTTATTAATCGGTCAGAATTCGGCAGGAGCGCTGCCTTGCAGAATTTCCATGAAAACTTACAAGCTCAGGTGCAAAAGGGACCAGCTTTATAACCTTTCTGGTGGGTAATGAGCAAAGTAATGATATTTTATTTGTCTGTCAGGAGGAATTGCTTGCCCAGAGTGAGTGGTCAAGTGTAATTTGCCACGGTTGCAATAGTGCTACTTCAGACTCTTGGAAATGTTGTCCTCTGTAGTATTCCACTTAAATCATTAGGCCAGGGCTATAGAAATCTAATCGTTGTGTAAATCCTCCCTGTTTACTTCTCTTTTCCCTGATAAAGAGCTCTTGGGTGAGACCGTATCAAACTGCTGCCTTGTACCTAAATTTATTAACCATGAAATTAGTCTGTCCTGGATGTTGGAACGTTTGTGCTTAAATTCGTGTGCTGGCCTTGGCATGTAGCTCACAAAGGAAACTTGTGCTATTTCAACAAATAAAACACTCCACCTTCTATTTTCAGCTCGGAATGAATCATAATATCATGAGTTTTTTTCCGAGGCTTTCGGTACATTTGCCAGTACTGGTGCTGAGCCTGAATGTTAACCAAATGTCAGCTCCAAGCTTGCTGGGGTTTTAAAATCGATTCAAATCAGCCTTTCTTAGGCTTTCGTAGCTTTCTCGTGACTGCGCTTACTTTTGAATGGGCCTGTGGTGGCTTAGAATCAAACAGCAGCCATGATAAAAGTTGAAGATCTTTTTTGCCGTTGCCATATCAGTGCCAAGATGGTTCAAGAGACGAGTCCAGCATCACTTTCTTTTTCTAGGAGCAGGATGGATCAGGTTTATTTGGACAAGAAACCTCTCTTGGCTCAGAGATGAGGGTGGGAGCAGGTTGTTTTCTCTTGAGCCTTTGTGAGCGAAAATTAAGCTGAATTTCTTTGACACTGAGTTGTCTCTTCTGGACAGAATATTAACAAACGAAAGCCACTGTTTGTTGGTCAGGTCAGGCTTGCTTCTGCGGGGCTGAATTTCAAATCTACGTTATGAAGAGCTTTCCCTGCATCAGTGAGGATTTGCTTTTGCCATTGAGATACAGCAGAACAGTGAAGTTTTAACTGTCTACTATTGTTTAAATCCCCTCTCTGAAGAAAACATTAAAGAGTGCTTGCTGTGCCATGTGTCTCTCAAAAAGAAGTCTGTGGAACATCCTTTTCAACCCGTTGCTGACTGTCCCTTGTTCTGCTTTGTGTTTTTCCCCAGGATATCGACATTAAGAAAGTGAACGGTGTTCCTCAGTATGCCTTCCTGCAGTACTGTGATATTGCAAGTGTGTGTAAAGCAATTAAAAAGATGGATGGGGAATATCTTGGAAATAACCGGCTCAAGGTAAGGAGATCTTCCCGCGGACTGTCTCCTCCTTGTTACTTTTGTTTACAGCATCGTAGGATATTTTGTAGCAGGGTAGTTTATGATAGAAAGATGTTTTTTAATGCAAAGGTCGGATTAGAACATGATGGCTTTCAACCACCACCATAACTGGGATGAATCAGCATTTCTGTTGGCTGTCTCAGCCAGGAGCCCCAGGATTGAGCAGACTTGGAGACTGACATTCCCTGGCCTTGAAGGTCCGTGGCTGGCGAGGCCGTGCTGGGAAGCTGCGCCTGTACTGATGACAAACAGGCTGTCAGTCACCAGAGCTGTCAACCTGTCGCTGTTCAGATGCGTTCAAATTGTAGAAGAAACAAATGTTGTCAAACACTGTATTTGTTTAAGCATGCAGAATTATTTTCATTAATTGCTAGTTGATTTTTGTCTCGCTTGCACCTGCGCGGAGATGCTAATTTTAGGCAATCCATACAAATGACTAGCTTTCTTCAAATAACCCTTTAATTAGGCGTGCTCTGTTCGGTTGGTTTAACGCTTGCGAATTGTACTGATGGAAGTTTTGCCCTTTTGTGTTCAGCTGGGTTTTGGAAAGAGCATGCCTACAAACTGCGTGTGGTTAGACGGGCTCTCTACAAACGTTACGGATCAGTATTTAACTCGACATTTCTGCCGATACGGGCCTGTGGTAAAGGTAGGTGGGAGGCTTTGGTGTGTGCTTTGAAGTTGTTACTGTCTTCCTTTTCTTCCCATCCTGTCCTTTCAACCCCGACTGTCCAGGGCTTTATAGCTCAGGTAGATAAATTCTCTCTGGGGTGGAATTTGGCCGACAGGGCTCCGTAGCTTTGCATCCTGGTGATGCGAGACGTCGAGCAGTCGCTTCTGGTGTTCTGAAAACAAACCAAAAAAGAGTATTTTGAACGAGCCGAGATAATGAGTGTTGGAAGCCCATTTGTTGCTCTTGTGCTGTAGTCTCTCCCCAACAAAATTTCTGTGGAAGGCTAACATTGGAGAACAGTCTAATTACGTAGTTACACTCATGCATGCTAATTACATAATTAGACATAGCTCTATTTTTTTTCCATCAGACCAAAAAATGACTTTTTCAAAGCAGTTAGGATGGTCACGCTGACAACAGAAGAGGGAAAGTCAATGATGGTGCAACATACCCGTGTCACACAGCGGGAGCGCGTTACCCACCCCCCTGAGGGTCGGTGCGAGAGGTTTATGCACGTGCTTAAACTTAAGCACGTGAGTTGTCCCGTGTTACTTCTCTTGGGCATCGCCGTGCTTAAAGTTAAGCAACGTGTGCAGATCTTCTCAGCATGAGGGTCTTGCCTCCTTAAAGGATTTTTGTGGGTTTGTGTTGCAGCTTTGACATTCTTTACTGTAGCTGTTGTTGCTTGAATAATAAGTTGATGTTGCTAAAGGAAGTTAATATTTGGAAACTGGGCTTTTAGCAACTGACCAGTGGTACTGCAGACTGCGATAACAAAAACTGTTTCCATTTTGGGATTAAATGTTCCCTTTACCTTTTTTCCCCCCTAAAACACATTGGAAAATTTTCCAAAAACTAAAAGTAAACAAAGAGAAACTACAAAACTCAGTCACCGAAGACAAAAATTAAAAGTAAAATACAGAAAAACAAAATAAAGGCATAATATACCTCAAGCCACGATATCCACAATTCAAAGCAGTCCCGTGTCCTTTTATTGTCTCTTCATTACAATATGCCTCATCAGAAAAGCCTGGAAATTCACCTTGCTAAAAATTATTTTCTTACTGGTATCCTCATGACTTAGGATTTTGTTGGGACTGACATTAAGTCCTGTGGATGAGGCTCTTATTTGGTTTTTGTTTTGTTTTTTTGTTTTTTACAGGTGGTGTTTGACCGCTTAAAAGGCATGGCCCTGGTTCTCTACAATGAGATTGAATATGCACAAGCAGCTGTAAAAGAGACCAAGGGGAGGAAAATCGGTGGGAATAAAATTAAGGTGTGCAGAATGACCTCCAAAACAAAACAAACAAAAAAAAAGAGAAACAAATTGTATTTAGGCCTTATCCCTTCAGCGCTGGCATTGCAGACTGCCAGTCAAAGGGGATACTTAGCGGGACACAGTGTTCAAAGCCAGGTTGGATGGGGCTTGGAGCAACCTGGTCTGGTGGAAGGTGTCCCTGCCCATGGCAGGGGGGTTGGAACTAGATGATCTTTAAGGTCCCTTCCAACCCAAACCATCTGTGATTCTATGACACGTATGTCCCAGATATCAAAGGCTGAATATTTTTTTTATACTCGGCTTATCAAGCTGTCAGGGTACCTCACAAAGCCTTTTCCAGTATTCTGCCGTTTGTTTCACTGAACTTGTCTCTCTGAGTGTTGGTGTCCGTGTTACTACCTCATTTACCCGAGTCCAAGGCAAACTTTTGTCCGTTTTCATGTTAGAAAAGTGAAATCTGAGGGTGTGAGTTCTTCCAGGGTAACACGTGGCTGCATTTCAGCTGCTCCATGCTGATGTCCAGGCTCTTGACCTGGCCGAGGCGATCCACAGTGGTTTGCACACTGTAGCTGTGGGGTACAGCATCCCAAGCGTGCAATCTGCTCTTATGATGACAGCTCCTTCCTTGTAACAGATTTTAAAAAATAATAATTAAAAATACTGCTTAAAAAAATAGATAGAATACTTTTTGCTGGAGCAACACTTGACATGTTTAAGGGATGTCTTGGATTTGGGTGAATGTGGTAATACCTGTTACGACTGTCCCATCAGTTCTGCTAACTGGGGACGTGAGGTGTCAGCCAGCCCTCTGAATTATCTTCCTCCTCCTCCTTTCTTCTCTCCTAAAGAGTGGGTAATGATTTCAAGCATGATCTCTCATCTGGTATATTAACCTAGCAACTTCACACCTGTTGGGTTAGGAGTTGGATATGCTGCAGTTTCTAAGCGTGGTGGTTGAATATAAGTAGCCTTTATAGGCAAAAAAAAATGTGTGGTTATTTAAAAGTTTCATATCTTGTGTGTATGTCTGTGTTCCACTGCTGTGGTTATACAGATATCTAGGCTGATTTTTCTTAAAAAAGGAACCTAGAATGTTAAAACAATTGCATTATGTGGTATAGACGTAATTAAATCCATTCTAATCCTTAATTTTTTGCATCATCTATGCCATTAGCTTCTTAATATTGTCACCCTTGGCTAGAAAACTGATGTTTTGAGCAGTTAGAATAGGGAGCTTCACTTAGGAGGCTTGGTTCCTTTCCCATCCCTGCTCTTGCCTTGCTGTGTAACCCCAGGCAAATAACGTGGAGTCTAAAATAGATTAATATTACTGACCTGCTGTAGCACTGCATTGAGATGAAGGGGACTTTGGAACTGCAATTAGTATTAAAAACGTCAATACCACGATAATAATGTGTATTTTTCCTGCTGCTTTACTGAACAGAAGCCTCTGGTCTGGCAGCTACAACATCCCCCAGTCAGTTACGTAGCTCCACGCAGCTACACTGAGTTGAGAGAGAAAAGCCTTTATTCCTGGGGATGTGTAGGGCCAGGCCTGAGAAACGTTTAATTTTTTTTTTGTTAAATATTATCATCCCCATTTTCAGTTCTGCTTCCATCTTCAGGCTGCAGTGGACAGTGAGATGTTGTCCAGATGGGATGTTTCTCTCACTGAACGTGATTTACCCTTTATTTTTCAGGTGGACTTCGCCAATCGAGAAAGTCAGTTGGCGTTTTATCATTCCATGGAGAAAACGGGTCAAGATATCAGAGACTTCTATGAAATGCTGGCAGAAAGAAGGCATGTATCAATATCTTTATTACAGTCTTTTACTTTTCCAGCATTGTTTTAAGTGCAATTAAGCTTTCTTCAGGCTGTCATTATAACAAACACTTGGGTTTGGTCCTCTCAACTTTATCCTTTTTACATTTTATTAACAACATTGTAGCTTATTTTTTAATATCTTTTACCTTTTCAATATATTTTTTTAAAAAAAACAAATTTAGGTGGTCAGACTTAAACCGTGCAGATTAAAGCAGACAGGATGTCACACATCTGAAGTATAGTAGGTTACTGAAATTCAGACTTAGGTGGAGGTTTTGGCTGTCTGTGTGATCTGTATATTTAGTATCTGGTTACTGTGGTGGGTCACCAGGACACAGCTGTGAGTCACTCATCATTTCTTAGGAACGCAAGAATAGCTTATCTGTAATGCCTCCCTGTACCCTCAAGAGAAGTGTCTGTGTTAACACGTGTATTTATAGTCTGATAAACTACTGCTGCTCATCTGTTGAGCAGAGAGTAAAATTTGGTCTTCCACCTACCCCTTTTCAACAGTTTCACACAGAATCAACCAGGTTGGAAGAGCCCTCTGGGCTCATCGAGTCCAACCGTTGCCCTGACACCACCATGGCAACTAGACCAGGGCACTAAGTGCCATGGCCAGTCTTTTCTTAAACCCCTCCAGAGATGGTGACTCCACCACCTCCCTGGGCAGCCCCTTCCAATGGCTAATGACCCTTGCTGAGAAGAAATGCTTCCTAATGTCCAACCTGAACCTCTCCTGGCGAAGCTTGAGGCTGTGTCCTCTTGTCCTATCGCTAGTTGCCTGGGAGAAGAGGCCGACTCCCACTTCACTACAACCTCCCTTCAGGTAGTTGCAGACTGCACTAAGGTCACCTCTGAGCCTCCTCTTCTCCAGGCTAAACACCCCCAGCTCCCTCAGCTGTAACTTGATAAAATAATAAAATACGAGTGAGGCTGCAGTTGTTTGGTTTTGCTGCTTGACGTGACAGATGTGTTCTGCCCTCTGCAGCAGATCTCCTGGCGGTGCCTGGCCGTTCTGCCCATGCTGCAGAGGCGTGCGTTCCCCCTGCACGGCCACTTATCTCTGCAGACCCTGGCTCAGAGCAGCCTGGCACAGACGCACTCTGCATTTTTTTTTTTTTCCCCTCCGGTGGCTGAACAAACACCCATGGTTTTATTACTGATGACTATTGCAAAGGCTGAAAAGTGAAGCCTTTTCTTTTTGTGTGGGTGCAGTTTTATTACCTGCAGAGGCTGGCTTAATTGTTAGGCT
The DNA here is from genome assembly GCF_013368605.1 of Nyctibius grandis. NCBI lineage: Eukaryota > Metazoa > Chordata > Aves > Nyctibiiformes > Nyctibiidae > Nyctibius > Nyctibius grandis. The sequence continues at coordinate 1,827,783 of NC_090674.1, forward strand.
TCTGGTTTACCTATGAATAAGCCCAGCATGATTGTACCTGTGAGCTAGATAAATTCAATGTTTTTTTGCAACAGAATAGATTGTTCTCGCATATATGCAAAATTGCCAGCTTTAAAAGCGAGGAGGGTTTGGCAATTGGCAATCAGGATTTGCATAATGGAATTAATGTGTGCGTTCCCCAGTCCTTGCCAGATGTTGTGATGTGCCAGCAAGCAGTCAGGAATAATTTCCTCTGAACTACACCAAATTCAGAAAAGAGAAGTGCATTATTGGATGTCTTTTAACGCCCAGGAGTCAGCTGGGCTTGTCTTCGCCATGAAATAAATCTGAGTTGAATGCTGATTTCTGGAACAACTTGATGCTTTGGGTACCCGTTAGTCTTGTTTTTCCTTCTCTGTCGTTAGGCTCACGCAGCCATTACGAGATCCGTAGGAATAATGAATCACGGAGTGATTGAGCGAGCTCTGCAGTGAGTCTTGTCATTCTGCATCTTCTAGTCCTCCTCGGAGCTCCTCCTGGCAGTTCACGGTCCCTTGCAATGACACCGAGATCTGCCCTAACCAGGTTCCCTTAGGTTGCAGTTGTAGCCAGTCTAAATAGGATCCAAAGAAAAAAACACAAAAAACCAAACAAAAACCATGATTAATTTTTTTTAATTTCACAGCTGCTTTTCACAACGTCCCACTTTGCTTGCAGAATGTTTTTGTCTTCCATCTTAGGTTTCTTGGTGTTCTTTTTCGATTTTGTACATTTCTTAAAAGGTGGAAGCTGTCAGCTTTTAACATAAAACCTAAACTGTGAAGCCAAATAAATGTCTGTGAAGTAGAGTGTGCAAAACACTCTGCAGGGGTGGAGAGTTGGAGCAGCAGCCCTGTGCCACCCCTCTGCCAAAGAGGCGTGTTCAGGGTTATAAATGGCTTATTTTTGCCGTTTGGAGGTATTGAGATAATAACACTAATTGCTTGTCTGACTTTGCTGAGTGCTTCTCATGAATTCACCTGATCTCATAAAAAAAAGGGATTTTTTTTGTTGACTTGGTCTGTAAACAGGCAACGTCAGCACGTCACGTGCAGCAAAAGTGCTAATTTTAGAATTAAATGATCGCTTACAGAGTAGAAGATTTTAAAAGAAATCTTATTACCACTTTACTGCTTAGGAATGGAGAGGTTCCAGCCTTGCATTTTGATTTGACTCATGTTTTCAGAGGTAGGTTTCAGGTTCTTGAGATGGGCTGGTCTTCGTCAGGACAGACTGTGCGTGGGTGTACAGGTGCCATGTAGATTTTACCTTAATTTAATGTAATATTTGAATTTGGCAAAAATGAAGCGGTGAGGGTGGTGAAAAGATATTTGGCAGAGCTGTCACAAAATGACCAATTAACTGCATAGAGTATTTGATAAGCTCATAAAGCATTTAATCCACTGCGCACCGATTTGTTGTTGTTACACCTCTGTATGCAGCTGTGTGCAGTTGCCTTGATGTGCGTATAAATAAATCATCATAAAATGATTCCCCTGTGTAGCAAAGAACGTGGTAATGTTGGTCAAGAAGGAAAATAACCTGTTTATTCGTATATTTAGCAGAGATGAAAGAAGAGGATCTTACGAATATGCCCCTGATCGTACTTACTACGAGACTGTTCGGACTCCAGGGACGTATCCTGAAGATCCTCGGCGAGAATACCCGGCTCGAGGCAGAGAATTTTACGCAGAGTGGGATCCCTACCAAGGAGACTACTATGACCCACGCTACTACGATGACCCGCGCGAGTACAGAGATTACAGGGGCGATCCCTATGAGCAAGACATCAGGGAGTACAGTTACAGGCAGCGTGAGAGAGAGAGGGAGAGGGAACGGTTCGAATCCGATCGGGACAGAGACCATGAACGGAGACCGATCGAACGGAGCCAGAGTCCAACACACTCCAGGCGCCTGCAGAGCCCTGGAACGTCTCCCTCTCAATCGGAAAGGCTGCAGAGCGATTCGGAGAGGAGGATTTACAGCAGGTCATCGGAACGCAGCGGCAGCTGCAGCTCTCTGTCTCCTCCACGATTCGACAAGCTCGACAAAGCCCGCGTGGAACGTTACGCAAAAAACGAGAAAACGGAGAAAGAGCTTCGTGCTTTTGACCAGGAGAGAGTTGACAAGGAGAAACGCTTGGTGAGAAAGGAAAAGCCGGAAAAACTAGAAAAGGAGAAAATCGATAAGCTCAAACGAAAAGCAAAAATCCATTCACCCAGCTCTCAGTCCTCTGAAACGGATCAAGAGAATGAGAGAGAGCCCAGCCCTGAAAAACTGAAGGGCAATAGTAAACAAAGTAAAGAGAGAGGTGACAAAGAAGGGACAGCTAAAAACCGCCTGGATCTGATGCCCTGCGTTGTGTTGACCCGAGTGAAAGAAAAGGAAGGGAAAGTTATTGATCAGCCCGCTTTGGAGAAACTGAGAGCAAAGCTTGATAATGACACTATGAAGTCCCCGCTGCTTGAACAAAAAACACAGACGTCTCAAGGTGAGCAAACCAAGTCTGAGCAGTCTAAACTGGAACCTGTCAGAACCAAGGTACAAAAAGAGAAGGCCCTTGCCAGTCACGTAGAAGTGATGGATAAGGAGGGAAAACTGAAACCCAAAAAGCACTCGAAGACAGAGCAAACTTCTGAGGGGGCCAACGCTGTAGATCTAGACAAGTTGGAGGCCCGTAAAAGACGTTTTGCCGATGCAAATCTGAAACCTGACAGGCAAAAACTGGAAGTAAAAAGAAGCAGCCAAGATGAGGAAGATGGGCGCATGGCTTTGAAAAAGCAGCTTGATGCGACAGCTTCGTCTAGAGAAGCGACAGCGTTAAGGGAAGGAGAATTGGAGAGAAAACCCCCGAGGAAGGAGGTGCTGAAAAGGGAATCGAGAAAACTCAAACTGGACAGACTTATTCCTGTTACTAGTCCCAAAGAAATTCAGGAGACTCTTAACGTTGGTGGGATTGGCATGCGTCCCACCCTAGATCTGCCGGCAAGGCTCATGGAGGCGGCCGATGAACCTATGGAAGTTGAGGAAGTCTCTTCTAAAAAATTGAACCCAATAAAACCCCAGCATAAACAGGTACAGGTACAGCTACTAGATGACCAAGGAACAGAGAGAGAAGATGCAAGGAAGAATTACTCTGGTCTTCCTGAAGACACACCTGACCATAAACTTGGCCAAGAGAAACCTCAGTCAACTGAAACAGAGGAGAAAATTGGCATTGACATTGACCACACACAAAGCTACAGGAAACAAATGGAGCAAAGTCGCAGGTTAAAACAGCAGCTGGAAATGGAGATTGCAAAGTCTGAGAAGTTTGGCAGTCCAAAGAAAGATGTGGATGAATATGAAAGACGGAGCTTGGTCCATGAGGTGGGAAAACCTCCGCAAGACGTCACCGGCGACTCTCCACCAAGTAAAAGGAAAAAAGCTGACCAGTTTGACTTCGAAATTAGCACTAAAAGAGAAAGAAACTACAGAAGTTCTCGTCAAGTGAGTGAGGACTCCGAAAGGATGTCATGTTCCCCTAGTATCAGACACTTCCCTTTCCACGAAGATGACGACATGCTCGATTCGCCGAGGCTAATGCCGTTAAAGGAAACCAAAGAGTCACCTAAAATAGAAGAAAAGGGTCTTTCGTACACCAGCATGACTGTGAGGGAGGACTCGCTGAAATTTAATCCTTACGATTCCAGCAGAAGGGAGCAGATGGCAGAAATGGCTAAAATAAAACTGTCCGTGCTGAGTTCTGAAGATGAATCGAGTAGGTGGGAAACCCAAGCGAAGCAGGAGCCCGGTAGAGTTGATATCAGCTTTCCAAGCAGCATCATCAAAAGAGGCAGCATACGCAAGCGGTCTGCCCGAGACCTGGAACCTGGGGAGGTGCCTTCAGATTCGGATGATGACGGTGAAAACAAGCCCCATTCCCCAAAAGCCTCGTCCTTGTTAGAGAGTTCCAGGTTGTCTTTTTTATTAAGGGACAGAGAAGAGAAGTTACGTGAAAGAGAGGAAAGGCTGTCAAGTTCCTTAGAAAGAAACAAGTTTTACTCTTTTGCATTGGACAAGACAATCACACCAGACACGAAGGCCTTGCTTGAAAGAGCTAAATCTCTCTCTTCATCCAGAGAAGAAAACTGGTCCTTTCTAGATTGGGATTCAAGGTTTGCTAGTTTTAGAAACAATAAAGACAAAGAGAAGGTTGACTCGGCTCCGAGACCTATTCCATCTTGGTATATGAAAAAGAAAAAAATCAGGACCGATTCAGAAGGTGGAAAACTGGATGATAAGAAAGAAGATCATAAAGAGGAAGAACAAGAGAGACAGGAACTGTTTGCTTCTCGTTTTTTGCATAGTTCAATCTTTGAACAGGACTCCAAGCGCCTGCAGCATTTAGAGAAAAAAGACGATGATCTCGACTTCATTTCTGGTAGATTGTATGGGAGACAGTCCTCCTCTGATGGGACTAACAGCACAGCTGATCTGGTGCAAGAACCAGTGGTTCTCTTCCACAGTAGATTTATGGAACTGACACGAATGCAGCAGAAAGAAAAGGAGAAAGATCAAAAACCAAAAGAAGTGGAAAAACAGGAAGACAAAGAAAACCGGCCAAAAACACCAGAAGCGGTTCCTGATAGTAAAGAACCAGAACAAAAAACTTCCTTGGTGGTTGGTCCCTCTTCAGTCGCTGTCCTACCACAGGAACCAGCACCAGTTGCTTCCGAGAAGGTGGCAAACGAAAAGGTCGTGGTGGAAACAGCTTCTCTAAAAGAAGAAAAACCATCTGAACCTGCTTCTGCAGCAGAGGAACAAAAACCTTTTCCTGAACTTGCTGCTCCTGCCAAAATCGAACCACCTGAGCAAACCGAACCCCCGCCAGTCATAGAAGCTAGTAAAGAAGTTGTTGCTACAACTCTGGCACCGGAGGAAGACGCTGTGGCAACAGAGCATCCTTCGTACTTGGATACCAAGCCTCCTACTCCTGGAGCTTCGTTTTCCCAAGCAGATATCAGTGTAGATCCAGAACCTGAAGGTGCCCAGTTGATTCCACCTCCGCCCAAGCTAGTTCCAAAGTCCGATGAGGCTGCTGAGCCTAAAGAAGAAAATCCTCCACCTTCAGCCAACGCTGATGCTAGCGCGAGCCAAAAACTGGAGGTGGCTGCCGAGGTCCTGCCGCCCGTTTCCGACAATGATATGGAAGTCGAAGCTCCGGTTGTTGTAAAAGATAAAAAATCCTACAAGAGTAAACGCTCCAAGACTCCTGTGCAATCGGCTGCAGCTAATGTGGTGGAGAAGCCCGTTACGAGGAAGAGCGAAAGAATTGACCGTGAAAAACTTAAAAGGTCAAGCTCTCCTCGTGGGGAGACGCAGAAACTGTCCGAATTGAAAGTGGAAGCGGAGAAGGTTTCGAGGAACGCTGCTAAGTCCCCTAGTTCTGCTGCAGAGCCGGAAAACGTGGAGCCAAGCTTGCCAGTAGGCCGGACTAGGCGCAGAAACGTGAGGTCAGTCTACGCTACCACGGGGGACAATGAAGGCCCATCTCCAGTGAAGGACTCCATGGAGGTCACTAGATCCACCAGGAAGAGAGGGGAAAAGGAACTGCAGGAAACGGTGACAACTGTTCCTACAACCCCAAGGAGGGGAAGACCTCCGAAAACTCGCCGTAAGCAAGAGGAAGACATCTCTCCAACAAAGACAGAACCGGTCCAGCAAGAGGTAGAGGAGGCTGAAACTAAAGATGCTGTGGAAGCTCCGAAGCCTGCAGAAGGTTGGAGGTCTCCTAGATCCCAGAAGTTAACACACAGTCACTCATCAGCTGCTGCCAGCCAACAGGGCAAGAAAGGGAAGAACGAACCGAAAGCCGATACCTCGGCTGAATCTGAAGATGCTGCTGAGAGAAGTGGTCAGGAATCGAGCGTCGGTGACAACAGCAATAAAGCAAAAGCCACTGAGAAAGAACCGGCAGCGAGCGAGCAGAAACGTGATAGGAAAGAACTGGATGTGGAGAAAAACCAGCTAGAAATCCCCACGGTTGAGATCATTGAGAAGAAGCCGGCGCCAGAAAAGGTTACGAAATCCAAAAGGGGAAGGTATAAAAATACCAAAACCGTCGTAGATAAAGCATCCGTGTGTCTCAAAAATGTAGAAATACGCCTCAACGTGGACGAAGTCAAGGGCGCCTTGCGGCCGGCTGAGGAGGAGGCAGAGCCGGTGGCGGTGTCGCCGGCCAAAATGAAGAGCCCCCCAAAAGAGGACATCTTGCCACCCCATTTTGCTAAGAACGACGTAGAAGATTCCTTCCCAGAAATGGAAAAAGAGGTGATACGGGAACCAAAGCAGTCCCCTGAAGCTGCTCAATTAGCCAAACAAATTGAACTTGAGCAGGCCGTGGAGAATATCGCCAAACTCACCGAAACTCCTCCCTCCATTGCTGCCTACAAAGAGCAGGCGGCAGACGTGCCTGAAGTTCGTCAGGAGGAGGAAGGAGATAAACCCGCTCATCAGGCCAGTGAGACGGAGCTGGCAGCAGCCATCGGCTCCATCATCAATGATATTTCTGGGGAGACAGAAAGCTTTCCTGCACCCCCAACGTACCCCGCTGAATCGGAAGCAGAAATCCCAGCAGAGCCCTTGGTGTTACCGTCGCCTCGGGAGGAGATGGAGCCTGAGACCGATCAGGCGGTGAATAATATCCTGGAAACTGAGGCTGCCATCGAGCCCGTGGTGCAGCCGGTTCCCGGCTCTGCCGCGTCGGTGGTAGAGGCCGAGAGCAAGGAGGCCGAAGTGAGCTTCAGCGAATCTTCCAACTCTGCGCAGGAGGCTGAGACCTTGCAGGAGGCTGAAGTCGCTCGGAAGGAAAGGGGCCGTCAGAAAACCACGCGGCAGAGGCGCAAAAGGAGCATGGGCAGAAAGGGCGATGCCGCCGAAGTCAACACCTTCGAGCCGGAGAGGGTGCAGAGCAAGTCGCCCCCCGCCAATGAAGTTAAGGCAAAACCTGAAGATGCCTCGAAGGAGGAAAAGCAAACTACAGCCACAGGGGAGGCGGCCGCGGAGCCGAGCGTTTCCGATGGCAGCAAGGCTGCAGCCGCTGACGTCGTCGTGGCCGCACACGAAGCCGTCGCTGAGAGCAGCGCCTCTCCGAAAGCGCCCGCCCCGGCTCCTCTGGACCTGCCTGCCCTGCCGGTTCCCCTCGACGAGGGGAGTCAGAGCGGGTTCAAGATACGGTCGCCCATGGAGAACATGCCCATCACACCGCCGAGCGCCCCAAACGCGGCCCTTCCCACCGTCCCTGCGGCAGCGGCACCGGCCAAGCTGCCCGCCCCGGTGCCCGCCACCATCGTCCCCCTTCACTCCGGCGCTACCAAGGTGCCGGAGTGGATGGTGAGGCACGAGGAACCCCGTGCCCGTTCCACACCACCTCCCGCTCTGCCCCCGGACACGAAGGCATCAGATATCGATACAAACTCCAGCACTTTGAGAAAGATACTCATGGAGCCCAAGTACGTCTCAGCGACGACCATAACCTCCACGCACGTGACGACGACACACGCCGAGCCGGTGAGCGCGCCTCGTTTGGAGGAGGCACCCCTCCACCCCGCCGTGGAGGCCATAAAGCCGGTTTCGGAGGAGAAGCCAGCAGTTCCCATCACCAACGCCTTGGACCCACCGGTGGCCGAAGCACCGGTGTTCAGCGAGAAGGAAAAGATAAGCACCGTGATTGCTCCCAAAGCTACTTCTGTTATAAGCAGGATGCCCCACAGCGTGGATCTGGAGGAGGCTCCGAGGATCACCTTGGTGAAGCAAGCTCCCCAGCCCCAGACATGTCTTGTCAACGCCCCCTCGCCGAAATTCAAACAGAGGTCAAGCACAAACGATAACAGTAGGTTTCACCCAGGATCGATGTCTATTATCGAGGAGAGGCCTGTAGAGACTGGGTCCAGTCCGGGGCTGCGGGTGAACACCTCGGAAGGCGTAGTGCTTCTGAGTTACTCGGGGCAGAAGACAGAAGGCCCTCAGCGAATTAGTGCCAAGATCAGCCAGATTCCCCCAGCCAGCGCTGTCGACATCGAGTTCCAGCAGTCTGTATCCAAGTCCCAGATTAAACAGGAGCCTGTCACACCATCTCAGCCGACAGCAAAAGGCTCCCAGACCTCTGCAGGCTACGGGACTGTTTCAACTCATTCTTCTTTGGTACTAGGAACACAACCTTATAACACGTCACCCGTCATCTCTTCTATTAAACAAGAGCGCACTGCGCTGGAGAAGTCGGACACGTCCCACCTTTCTGTCCAGACTCCGGCGTCTCAGCCTGGTAAAGTCCTCACTCAGACTGTGAACACTCCACCCGTACTTGTCCACAACCAGATGGTTGTGAACAAAAAACTGTCTGATCCGACTGCTCTCAAAGTAGAGACCAAGACTCTGCAACCCTCCAACTTGAGTCCTGGAGTCAGTCCTCACCACCCTTCCCTCTCTGGGAAGATGCATTCGGAAGCAAACCATGTCAGCTCAGGACCCAGCACCCCAACCGACCGAGCTATTTCCCACTTGGGGGTCACCAAACAGGAGCCGCACTCGCCACGTACTAGTGGGCACTCGCCATCGCCGTTCCCTCGGGCTTGTCATCCCGGCAGTACCTCGTCCCCAGCTTTGTCCAGCAGTGCCCCGGTCATGCTGGCACCGGGGATTCCCGTTCCCCAGTACATATCCAGCATGCATCCCGAGCAGTCTGTTATCATGCCTCCTCACAGCGTGACGCAGACTGTGTCCCTGGGCCATCTGTCCCAAGGCGAGGTGAGAATGAACACCCCTTCTCTCTCCGGCATCCCTTACGGCATCCGCCCCGAAGCGCTCCACTCCCCCCGAGCTGCTCTACAACCCCAGATAGACATCAAACCCCAGCGATCCAGCACCCCCCAACCAGCTCCGATACGAGACATCGTCATGCCTCCTCTGTCTTCTCAGCACGCCTCCGAGGAGGAGATGCACTACCACCACAGCACAGTGTGCCGGGGGCCAGCCCCCGTCCAGTCCGACGTGCTGGTGATGCAGCCCGATTACCGCATGCACCCCACTAGTATCAGACTTGACCAGTACAACGTCCCTCGGGATGTGCGGATGATCATGCACCCACACATGGCCGCCGTGGGCGAGCACCACGCTGAAACGAGACAATCCCGAACGCCTGACGGGGCTGTGAAAACTCCCCCCGTCAGCAAGACCCCACAGCCTGGAAAAGAGACACCAAAACCCTCCGAAGGCAAGATGGCCCACTCGCCTCACAGCGAGCCCCGGCTGCTCAGCGTCCCCTCCGGCAGCCAGCTGCCTGGCCTACCCCTGACGCAGCCGGTGGTGGTGCCGCACGGGGTGCAGATCATGCACCCCGCCGGGAGCTCCTTCCACGACTATCGCTCCGTGTACGGCGACATGAGGAATTACCACACGGCGGCACAGCTCGGGCATCCCCAGTTCCCCGGTGCCTCGCCCATCGGGTTGCCTTCCCGGAGCATGACCCCATCTCAGGTGAGAAATAAAACTCTTTCTTCTCCTTTTAACTGAAATCTGGAGCGCTTTGAGCTAATGACAGCCCCAGCACGGCGCTGCACGGCCACAGGAGCTGAGTTTAGCGCTCTGTGGTTAGTCTCCGAGCCCTACTTGAGCTCACAGCACAAGAGGAGCTATTTTTGTTAGGGAAACAGGGTTTGAATGCTACTCAGCATCAGAGGAAGGTAAAATAACCCATTTTCATAACTACTCTAGGACTCAAACCAGGAGGTGTGAAGCTTCCTACAGGTTTCTAGACGTAGAGGTGTCGGGAACAGTTATCAGCATTGAGGTGGCGCACGGGTCAGGCATCCTCGGACGGGTGGCGTGGCTAAGGACGGGCTTGGGGCAGGATTCAGGGGATGCTGTTTCAGCTCTCGGATGTGAGAGGCTGGTGGGGTGGCTTTGGAAGGGGGATGGCTGGGCCAGGCCCCACTGTGGCGGGGCTGGTGCTGTGGCGTGGAGACAGATTTCTCCGCCAGCAATCTGATGGTGTCCTGGCAGCCTTATTGTTGAATTAACGAGTTCTGATATGCCCACAGCCTAAAATCTTTCCTTTTCCCCCCGCTCCTTGCTTCCCAGGGGCTACCGGAGGGCGAACACTCTCACCCCAGCCAGCCAGTACGCAGCAAGACTCCTCAAATCCCCCAGGACCCCAAGGGCCCGCCAGCAGCAGGACCCGAACAGAGCCACCACCCTGCTGTAAATCGGCACGCGGCGCAGATAGACCCTCACGTCCACCTTCAGAGGGGACAAGGGGACGCCGGCCAAACCTCCTTCCCTTCTCCTGTTTCCATTTCGATGAAACAGGAACTTCCGTCGCCTCACCCACCTCAGACGGTTCCCAAGCAATCCCTCTTCATCCCTACGACATCGGGCCCAGGGGCCCCGCCGGGGCTGCCCCTCAATCGTCCGGAGCCTCAGTCCACTATTAAACAAGAGCCGTCTCCTCACCCCGTTTCGCAGAGACCCGTGGATATGGTTCAGCTTCTGACGGTACGTATCGCTCCGACGTCCTCTCCTGGCCGAGCAGCCTCGTGCTCTTTGTCCGGGGAGAATTAAGCAGGTTCTGCACAGCTTGTCTCACCTGCGGCACCAAAATCTGCCGTCTCCTGCATCAGATGCTTCAGATGAGGAGAGGCCGATCGAGCAGCTCTCTGCTGGCTGGGCTGGTTCTCTCCCCGGTGAATTTTAGCCGTGCTCACGTTTACGTGGCGTTTACTAAAGCCTCCAGATAATGTTAATCCCGAGCAGCCCGTGTTTGTGTCGTTGCTGTTTCAAACAGCCTGCAGGCTCTGCTGCATCGTTTTTACAGTCAGTGTGTTTCTTGAGAAGGTTTTCTTCACGAGCAGGAAAGAGTGATGGTGTATTTAATTGAGAGAAAAAGAAAAAACACCTTCCCAAAGCCTAGAGACTGAGGAAGAGGAGGGAGATGGTGAGGAACAGGCACAGAGTTGTGTTCAGCACTGAGTTATTTCCCGTGTAACCTTGAGCCACCCTCCTCCTGCTGCTGCTTCTCAGTTCTGCCGTTTGTAAAAGAGAAAACGGCGGCGTTTGGGAACAGGCCCCGCTCCGCCTCGCGCTGCGGGGGAGGCTGGAAGGGCGGGAGGTGCTCTCATGGAGGATGAAGGAGCCGCCCAGGCGTCTGAGCCAGCTGGAAGAAAAAGGACTGAATCAGTGATTTAGCAGGACCTAACCCGAGCCTGGGCTGGCGCGGGCGAGGGGTGATGTTACCTCTGTACCATCCTTAGAGCCATGACAGCATCAGTGACAAACGAGCAGCTCAGACGCGATTTAAGACCCCCCTCCCCTTCAGTTGTGTTTAATATTTCTTCTCCTTCTCTTCCCAGAAATACCCGATCGTGTGGCAGGGCCTTTTAGCTCTTAAAAACGACACGGCCGCCGTTCAGCTCCACTTCGTGTCCGGTAACAATGTCCTGGCTCACCGGTCCCTGCCGGCGCCGGAGGGAGGCCCGCCGCTGAGGATCGCTCAGCGCATGCGGCTGGAGGCGTCGCAGCTGGAGGGTGTCGCGCGCAGGATGATGGTGAGGGCTCGGGGCGGGGCGGGGACGCGTGTTGGGGAAGGGCAGGTACCTGTGTGCTGAAAGCTGGGCTGTTCTTACCACCCACGTTAACAAAAAACCCACCGATTCCCCCAGAAACCTCAGCTCTCCTTGCTCGTGTCACGTTGTTTTGGGCTTCTGGTGATTCCTTCATGAAATAGAGATCGCAAGTCATGAAGGAATCGGTGTTACTCTGCGCTCAGAGAAAAGGGAATGGCGGAGTTGGGCAACCTTTGAAGTTGTGTCCCTCGGCCCTGGAACAAATTTCTGCTGGCTCTGACACATCTGAGTGTCAGGGGAGGTTCAGGTTGGACATCAGGAAGCATTTCTTCTCAGCAAGGGTCATTAGACACTGGAAGGGGCTGCCCAGGGAGGTGGTGGAGTCACCATCTCTGGAGGGGTTTAAGAAAAGACTGGCCATGGCACTTAGTGCCCTGGTCTAGTTGCCATGGTGGTGTCAGGGCAATGGTTGGACTCAATGATCCCAGAGGGCTCTGCCAACCTCATTGATTCTGTGAGTAAGGTGGAAAAAGGGATTGAGGTGGCTGCAGAAATCAGTTTTCAGTGCTTTTCTCTGTCTCCTGGGCTGGCCAAGCTCTCAGCACGTCTTTGTAACTTCGAAACAGTTCAAGGAGAGGATTTTCCACTGTGGCTAACGAACGCGTGTCAGGAACGAGCCTGTTCCCAGCAAACATTTGCCTTAATTCCTGTGTTTTTCTTGCCAGGTGGAAAGCGATTACTGTCTGTTACTGGCCTTGCCCTGCGGCCGGGACCAGGAAGACGTCGTCAATCAGACCGAGTCGCTGAAGGCTGCGTTCATCAGCTACCTGCAGGCCAAGCAAGCTGCGGGCATCATCAACGTCCCCAACCCTGGCTCTAACCAGGTACGGGCAGGGAAAGCCCCGAAACCCCGGAGATGAACCTAAATCAATAGATAATGGGACCTACAGCCTTCCACCCCCCGGGGCTTTGTATAAAATTGGAGCTGAGCTGCTTGGGTTTGTTATTAGAACAAAACCCGTGCTGGCTTCTTGCATCACCAATCAAAACACCCCGATATAATTGATATAATTATATTATCACCAAAAAAAACAACCCCAAACGTGTGTTTGGTTTGTTCTCTTGGGCTGAAAACAAACCAAACCCATTTCCCAGCTCTTTTGCTGCCTTGGAGGTAGCGTCCTCGTTCCTTCCTCGTCCGGACACCTGGAGTTTTCTTGCTCTTGGGTTTGGTGATGTGGAGCATTTATTCCCATTCGAATCAGATTTAACCTGTTCCCTGGGTGTAAACAGCCCAGAAGGAGGGGTCAGCGCTCGGAGCAACCGAAGTGATAATTAATGGGGATTTTTGTGTCTTTTATGATCAAACCAGCCAGCTCTCACCTCCCTGGTGCGGAAAAACTCCCACCTTGGGAGCCACACCTGCCTTGCTGCACACCCTCTCCTTTTTAATACCCGTGCGCTGGCTTAGGAGCCTTTAAGCACCCAAAACCTCACCCCAACATCCCATTTTAAACCATTTCAGTGACCCTCACCTCGGTTTGTTTGTTTTTACCCCCTCACAGCCTGCCTACGTTCTGCAGATCTTCCCACCCTGCGAATTTTCGGAAAGCCACCTGTCCCGCCTCGCCCCCGACCTCCTCGCCAGCATCTCCAACATCTCTCCTCACCTGATGATTGTCATCGCCTCGGTGTGAGCTGTTCGCCCGTTCCCCGACTTTTTATTTTCATTTATTTTATTATTATTTTTTTTTTTCCCTTTCCAAGGCCCTGCAGCAAAAAAAAAGAAAAATCAAAAAAAAATCCCCCAACAACCACATACAAAACCACCGTCTAAATAAAAATCAGTTAAAAAAGAGAGAGAGAGAGAGAAAGTATTGAAACAAGAAAATGCTGCCAGACTACCAGCCTCTTGCCCTAACCGGCCTCGATCAAACTGTCGCTGGGTAGCGGTCCCGCTACCTCGTATGTTTACATATTGCTTTAGCTTACGGACAAGATGCACTCAGCGGGCGGACTGGGGTTGGGTTTCCGTGCCTCCTTTTGGGGAAAAAAGATGAAAAAGGACGGCTTATTTTTTGTAACAAAAAAAAAAGAGGAAAAAAAAAATACACAAAATGGAAGAGAAAAAAAACAAACAGAAAAAAAAAAGAACCTGAACTGCCTTTGCACTAAATTAGTGACTCGGACCTTTGCACAGTTGGAGACACGCTGTGACGTTCTGGATGTCTTGACACACATGTGACACGCGCTGTGGACTTGTAAACGCAGGACCTGGGGACTTCTGCCAGATGTGTGGGTCAAGGAGCATTTCACACGTTATCGTTTGGCTTTTCTTCAATTTTATTTTATTGGTTGGGTGTTTTTTTTTTTTTCTTTATTTTTATTTTTATTTCTTTTTTTTTGGTTGGGTTTCATTGTTTCTGGCTGTGAACCTTCCTCTCCTCCACTTGCCCCTGCTGCAGCCGTCTTCTCTTCATCTGGGATGTACAGTTTACACTGAAAAAGAAAAGAAAAATACAAAACAAAACAAAAGGGAGAGCTATTTTCCTTCCTGGTGGGATATGCAGAACTCAGTGGGTGTGTGTATATATAAATATATATATAATATATATAAATATATATAATACTGACTTCAAAACAAAACGAAAAAAAAAAAAATCCAATCCCCACAACATACATTTTTTTTTAATCTGTGCCAAAAAAAAAAAAAAATGTGTTTTCAGAGAAAAATCTTATTTTCATACTCAGACTTTGTATTGTCACTCATTTGTAAGTGCGCTTCATTTAACCATGCCCCGTCCCGCGTCTCACGAGCTGTGGAAGTGTTATACACTTGTACAAAGACTTTGGACCCCTTCGCCTGCCCTAACACTTATTAATTTATGGAACTTGGGTTTTTTTGGGTTTTTTTGTTGGTTTTTTTGTTTTTTTTCTCAGCGCAGTTTTGTTTTTGTGTGTCCATTGGATTACAAACTTTATTAAAAAATACAAAACACCTCGGAGCTCGTCCCTCGGCCGCTCGGGATGTGGGGGGGGGTGGGGAGAGCAGAGGGGGGTTGGAGCCATCACCAATCTCCTCTTTAAAAAAAAAAAATAAGAAAGTAATTGTACGAGAGTGAATCAAATATTGGTTTATTTCCCCTTTTTCTGTTGTAAATGTTTGTTAAAAACCAAAGTTGTGACTATTTTTCCCCCAATTTTGATTTCGATCCACGCCGACTCGTTGCAAAAACATCCCAGGATTTTCATACCCACCAGACTTCAAAAAGCAAGAGCCAAACTTGACGGATTTCACCACTTCTGCACCCAAAAGTGCTCCGGGCTCCAGCGCAAGAGGGGAACCGGCATCAGGAGCCACCGACCCCTTCGGTTCGTCCCCGGGGGTGCTGCGAAGGGGTTAAAAAGCAAGAAGAAATGGTAAAAAAAAGAGATTTAGGAGAAAATGTGGGGTTGTATCCTGCCAGGGGGGGTTTGGGGTGAAGAGGGGGTGACCATCACCCCTCCCCCCGCCCCCCCCGGCCGAGGGCGGGTGCTGGAGACAGAGGGGAAGCTGTTTTGGGTGAAAAAAGGGACAAAAAGGTGCTGTGGGTGCGCCAGGATCAAGGTGGGTGGGGGGAGGGAGAGCCTGGCCCTGTCCTGCCCCGCTGGGGTCTGGGGGCTCAGCCGGGGACACCCACAGGGGACCCCCGAGGTCCTGCTGCCACTGAGGGGGCTGGGGGGGAGCGTGGGGTCAGGATTGGGCCTTAGACCCACCCCCAGAGTGCCCTGGCAGGGGTGGGATGGACAGACACACGGACAGATGGACACACAGACACGGGAGGGAGGAGCCCAAAGGGCCTGATCCTGCCCATGAGTGGGCGCAGGGCGGGGGGGTGAAATTGCTGGTTTTTGGAGTGTCAAAAAATGTCCATTTTTAGGGAATTTATGGCAGGGGATGGAGGAGGTGAGTGTTTGTCTGGGTGGGCGTCTGTCCGTCTGTCCTGGACATACAAGTGTCCGTCTGTCCTGGACATACAAGTGTCCGTCTGTCTAGCTGGACGTGCACCCGTCCCTGCGTCCAGCTGGAAGTACAACCCCCCGGAGCCCCTGCCCACCACCAGCACCCCAGGCTGGGGACAGGGGATGGGGACAGCTGTACGGACAGACAGACACGCAGATGGGTGCAAGTCCAGCTGTAGGTGCAACTGTCCGTGTGTCCGGCTGGACGTACAACTGTCCATCCAGACACACAACCATTGGTGATTCCAGCTGGATTTGTCCTCGTCCGTGTGTCTGGCTGGACACGCACCCATCCATGTTTCCCACTGAATGTGCCCGTCTGTGTGTCCGTACACCTGTCCAACCGCCCGTTCCTCTACTGATACACCCGTCCGTGTGTCCAGCTGGATGTTCACCCGTCCATCTGTTCCGCTGGTGGGGCAGCTAGCCATGTTTCCCACTGAAGATGCCCCCGTCCGTCTGTCCGTATGGCTGTGCAACCATCCATACAACCATCCATGTGTCTGTACGTCTGTCCCACTCCCGTTAACCCCACCTGGGCACTGGGGGGGCTCCAGGGGGACAGAGTGGTGGGGTTGTATGTCCAGACGGACACACGGACAGTTGCTCGTTCGACTGGCGCCAAGGATGGGTGCGCATCGGGCAGACAGACAGACGGGGCACATCCAGGGGAACCACGGACACTTGTACGTCCAGCCGGACACACAGTGGTTGTACGTCCAGCAGGACAGACGGACGGGGGCATGTTCAGTGGGAAACATGGACGGTTGTCCTGACAGCGGGACAGACGGACGGGTGAACATCCAGCTGGACACACGGATGGGTGCATGGGTGGAGGCATGGACGGTTGGACAGACGTAGGGATACACGGAAGGGGGCGTGTTCAGTGGGAACCATGGCTGCGTGTGCAGCCAGCTGGACAGATGGGTGGATGTCCAGACAGACGGACACACAGACAGGGGCAGATCCAGCTGGACACACAGATGAGGACACATCCAGCTGGACTCACCAATGGTTGCGTGTCCGGATGGACAGTTGTACGTGCAGCCGGACACAAGGACGGGTGCCTGCCCAGACGGACACACAGATGGTTGCACAGCTGTATGGACAGACAGACGCCCACCCCAGTGCACACTCTTTTCCTCCATCCTCTTGCACAAATACCCCAAAAATGGCCGGTTTTGCCCCAAAGGCCCCGCTCCGAAACCAGCCATTTCACGCCCCCGCCCCGCCCCCGCCCCGCCCCCCTCACACCCTCGCCCCGCCCCCGCTCGTGCCCAGGATCGGGCCCCTCAAGCCCCTGTGTCCGTGTGTCCGTGTCCCAGCTGTGTGTCCATCACCCCACTCTGGGACTGGTTCAGGCCCCATCCTCTCTCCAGACACATGGATGGGCCACGGGACGGACACACAGACATGGTGGGGGCTGGAAGGGCCCGATCCTGAGCCGGGGCGGGGCGGGGGTGTGAGGGGGGCGGGGCGGGGGCGGGGCGGGGGCGTGAAATCGCTGGTTTCGGAGCAGGGCCTTTGGGGCAAAACCGGCCATTTTTGGGATATTTATGCAAGAGGGTGGAGGAGGCGAGTGTGCGCCGGGGCGGGCGTCTGTCCGGATGTACACGTGTCCGTCTGTCTGTCCAGCCGTGTCCCGTCCGTGTGTCTGGCTGTCCAGGACACCAGCTGTACATCCAGCGGGACCTGCAGCCGTCCGTGTGTCCGTCTGTCCGTGTGTCTGCCTGGATGTGTGACTGTCTGTGAGTCCAGCTGAACATGTCCTCGTCCGTGTGTCCGGCTGGACCTGCCCCTGTCCGTCTGTCCGTACATACGACTGTCCATGTTTCCCACTGAACACCTCCCTGTCCGTCTGTCTGTACGGCTGCCTGACCGTCCGTGCCTCCATCTGTTTGTCCAGCTGGACGTGCACCTGTCCCTCTGTCCGTCCCTGTCCCCTTTCCCCCACCCAAAGCTCTGGGGGAGGCAACGCTGCAGTCGTACGTCCAGCCGGACACACGGACAGTAGGATGGATGGTCGGACACGCAGACAGACACACGGACGGGTGCGTGTCCAGCTGGAACGTGGATGGGGCAGAGCTGGACATCCAGCCAGCCAGACAGACAGAGGCAGATCCAGCCAGACACATGGACAAGGACACGTCCAGCTGGACACACTGACCGTTGCACACCCACCCGGACAGACGGACACTTGTATGCCAGGACAGACAGACGCCCACCCACTCGTGGGCAGGATCAGCCCCTTTACCCCCCCCACACACATTGTCCACGTGTCCGTCTGTCTGTGCCCTGTCTGTCCATCCCTGTGTCCGTTCCCCCCGCCCAGGGCACTGGGTGGGGGCTCCAGGCCTGATCCTGACCTCAGGGTCCCCAGGACCCCCCCGGTGGGGTTGGGGAGGGGGGTTGTGCCCCTTGTCCTGCCCCAGGGACCCCCCCGAGGAGCCCAGACCCGGCCCCTTCCCCCCACAGAGCCCCACAGGGTCCCTCAGCTCTGGGTGGGTCCCCCCCGGGTGGGTGTCCCCATGACCCCCCCCTCTTGGGCGGGGGGTGCTGCTCAGCCCCAGCACTGACAGGGACGAGGGCTGGGGACAGACACACGGACAGGTGCACGTCCCCTGTCCCCGGGACCCCCCAGTCCCCCTCAGTGGCAGCGGGCCCTGCGGCTCCCCTGTGGGGTGTCCCTGGCCAAGCCCCCACCTCCCCCTGCCTTGATGCTGGGGCACCAGCAGCACCTTTTTGTCCCTTTTTTCCCCCCTCCATCCCCCCCACCCTCCCCACAGGGGGAGCAGGGTGAGGGTCTCCCCTCTCTTGACCCCCCAAACCCCCGCTGGCAAACCCCAAACCTCCTTTTTTTACCTTTATCATCTCCATTATCCCCAGTTTCACTCCCTCATTATCAATTAAACGAGTATTTCGGTACTCCCCATCCCTCCAGCTCAGTCCCGTCGAGGGGCTGCGGGTCTGGGGGCTCCCCTCCTCCCCCCCTCCCCAAAACATCATCTTGAGGGAGAAGGAATTAGAAAATATCCCAATTTATTCCATCTCCTTCCAGAAATAACCCTTTTTTTTTTTTATACACCATTTTCAAGCATGTCTTAAATAAAGGCGCAGGGGGAGTCACTCGGCGGGGGCCTGACCCTCCCCGGTGGCGGCAGCGGGGGCGAGGGGGGGGTCGGAGGGTCCGTCGCGGGTGCGGAAGAGCAATTCTCCGGCGGGCAGGACCTGCTCCGTCTGCCAGGCGGCAGCGGCGGGGCCGTAGTGCTGGTAAAAGTCCGTGTCAGCCTGGAACATGACGAGGGCCTGGGCCGTGTGGATGCGGACGTGCTGCGCCAGGCTCGTGGCGTCCAGGAATTTGTCGCCGCAGGAATCGCAAGCGTAAAGGATTTGGGTGTTGGGGTCTGGAAGGGAGAAGGAGGAAGGGGGTGAGGGGATGGTGTGGGGTGAGGGAAGAGCCCCCGTCCCTGCTGTCCCCTCCTCGTCCCCGCTGTCCCCTCCTCACCTGCCTCCTGGACCTGCTTCACCGCTTTGGTGATCTCGGCTTTAAGTGCTTCGGTTTCGTCCGCCGTCACCGCCGCCGCCACGGGGACCACTGCGGGGGGACACGAGGGGAGGCGATGGCGAGGGGGGGCACCCAGCTGGGCTTTGGCCCCTCAGGGGGTTGAGGAGGGGGCTCCAGCCTCAGGGCATGGCAAAGGGCGCTGCACCCCAGGGATGAGCCTCCCGAGGTCCTCTGGGATGGCTCTGGGACCCCCAAGCTGCACCCATGAGCTGCGTGGCGACAGCACCCCATAGATAAGCCTCCACCCTCCCTTTTGGGACAGCTCTGGGACCCCCAAGCTGCACCCCATGGATAAACCTCCCTTTTGAGATGGCTCCTGGGACCCCTAAACTCCACCCCATGGATAAGCCTCACTTTTAGGATGGCTTCTGGACGTCCAAGTTGCACCCCCCCCATGGATAAACATCTTTTGGGGTTGCTCCTAGGACCCCCAAGCTGCACCCCATGAGCTGCATGTTAATGGCACCCCATAGATAAGCCTCCACGCTCCCTTTTGGGATGGCTTTGGGACCCCCCAAGCTGAACCCCCCTGGATAAACCTCACTTTTGGGGTGGCTCCTGGGACCCCCAAGCTGCACCTTGTGGACAACTCTCACTTTTGGGACAGCTCTGGGACCCCCCAACTACACCTGAAGGATGAGCTTCCCTTTTAGGATGGCTCCTGGGATCCCCAAGCTGCACCCCATGGATAAACCTCGCTTTTGGGATGGCTGCTGGGACCCCCAAGCTCACCCATGAGCTGCCTGGCGATGGCACGCCATAGATAAGCCTCCACCCTCCCTTTTGGGACAGCTCTTGGATGCCCAAGTTGCACCTCCCATAGATAAACCTCACTTTTGGGGTGGCTCCTGGGATCCCCAAGCTGCACCCCCTGAGCTGCATGTAAATGGCACCCCATGGATAAGCCTCCATGCTCCCTTTTGGGATGGCTTTGGGACCCCCAAGCTGCACCCCATGGATAAACCTCACTTTTGGGGTGGCTCTGGGACCCCCAAGCTGCACCCCATGGATAAACCTCACTTTTAGGACACCTCTGGGCCTCCCCCAGCTCACCCGTGAGCTGCGTGACAGCGGTGGCAGCCAGCGCCTCGGTGGCCAGCGTCACCATGTCATCAGAAGCCACCGTGACGATGTTGACCTCGTCGCCTTCCTCCGGCTCGAGGATTTTGATGCCCGCCTTCCCTTGGTGCACCGTCCTCACGTGGGAGCGCAGGTTGTCCACCCGGTTGAAACCCCGGCCACACTTGTCACACAGAAACGGCTTCTCCCCTGGGGACAAGAAATTTGAGGGTGGCTGAAGATTTTGAGGTGGGACAAAGATTTTGGGGAGCCCTCGTGGTACCCACCGGTGTGGATGATGATGTGTTTGGAGAGGTCGCCCACGTTGACGAAGGCTTTGTTACACACGGTGCATTTGTGGGGTCGGATGTTATCGTGGTGACGGATGTGGTTGGCCAGTTGACTCGACTGGACGAACCTGGGGAGGGGACACAGTGGTCACCTTGGCCCTGGAGAAGACACCCTGGCACCTCCACCCACCCTCCACGGCCGGGGGCCGTTCCGGCCCCCGGCCGTGGAGGGTGGGTGGAGGTGCCCCCACCCCAAAATTCACACGGTGAAGCCTCACCTCTTGCCGCAGCGCTCGCAGACGTAAGGCTTCTCCCCCGTGTGCTGGCGCACGTGGGCGATGAGGGAGCTTGCTTGGGTGAAGGCCTTCCCGCAGATCAAGCACTGGCACGGCTTTTCTCCTGGGAGAAACAACAAGGGAATAAAAAAAACACGTGTGAAGGTCAACAAGCCAAGGATGGGGGTGCAGGAGGCTCCCAGAGCTGCGTTCCTACCAGTGTGGATGCGGACGTGGCGTTGCAGAGCGCCGGGGTCGGCGAACTGGCGCTGGCAGTGGACGCAGACGTAAGGTTTCTCCCCGCTGTGGATGCGGAGGTGCCGTTTCAGGTTCCCTGAGAGCAGAAGAGGCTCAGCCCGGGGGACACAGGGAGGCTGTCACCCTCCCTCGGTCCTTCCCAGCGTCCCAGCAGCTCCCTCCATGGCTATTTCGCCAGGGGAGGGTCAGGTTGGACATTAGGAAGCATTTCTTCTCAGCAAGGGTCATTAGACACTGGAAGGGGCTGCCCAGGGAGGTGGTGGAGTCACCATCTCTGGAGGGGTTTAAGAAAAGACTGGACATGGCACTTAGTGCCCTGGTCTAGTTGCCATGGTGGTGTCAGGGCAACGGTTGGACTCGATGATCCCAGAGGTCCCTTCCAGCCTGGTTGATTCTGTGATTCTATTTACAGAGCAGGGACCATGCAGGAGGGCATAAATTTCTTCCCCAGAGCTGCGGATCAGGAGACAACACGGCAGTAGGGACAAACATCCCATTTTTGAGGGGATGGAGACTCCATCAAGCTCATCCCAACCCCTCCGGCTCTGCTGCGGTTTGGGGACAGCGGAGGAGACGTCTCCATCCCCAAGAGCTGGATCGAGGGCTCCTTCCAGAAGCACCCCTGGGTGCAGTCCCATGGGGGACACCAGCACGGCCCCGCAGAAGGAGAAATTTATGCCTCACGAGAGGTTTAAACCCTCCCGTGGGCAGGGTGAAATCCTTCCTGCGGCTCAGATCCCCCCACAGAGCCCCCGGTGCCCCCCTGAACCAGCCAACCCTCCATCGCTCGGCCCTCACCACCCACCACCCCCAGGCTACCTGAGGTGGTGAACTGTTTGCCACACTCCCGACACTTCAGGGGCCCGTCCGCGATGTGGATCTTCAAGTGAGCCTTCAAGTTCCCCACCTGGGGACAGAGAGAGGGACGCAGAGAGCACCCCCCACCTCACCCCCACCTCCCTCCGGAGGGACCCGAACCACCGTGGGGCCCATTCTCCCCCTCACCCAACTCACCTGGTTGAATTTCTTGTCGCAGTGGGGACATTTGTGCTCCTTGTCGGTGTCGTGGGTCTCCAGGTGCCGCATTTTGGAGGTGGGGTCGGAGAAGGAGCGCCCGCAGTAGTCGCACTGGTAGGGTTTCTCGCCGCTGTGGACCAGCTGGTGCCGTTTGAGGTTGCCGGAGGTGGTGAAGAGCTTGCCGCAGTCGTCGCAGCGGTATTTGGCCTCCCCCGTGTGCCGTTTCTTGTGCAGGTTCAGCAGGCTGATGAGGCGGTAGCTCTTCCCGCACTCCTCGCAGCCGTAGGGCTTCAGCGGGCTGCGGAGCAGGTGGGGCCCTGTCACCTTGTCACCCTGTCACCCTCCCTCCGTCCTGCCCAGCATCCCAGCAGCTCCCTCCATGGCTGTTTACAGAGTGGGGACCACGCAGGAGGGCATAAATTTCTCCCCCAGAGCTGAGGATCAGGAGACAACGCAGCAGTGGGGACAAACATCACACTTTGAGGGGATGGAGAGACTCCATCAAGCTCATCCCGACCCCTCCAGCTCTGCTGCAGGTTGGGGACAGCGGAGGAGACGTCTCCATCCGTGCCGAGCTCTCACCACCCCGACCCGAGCTCCACCACCCCGATCCGAGCTCCACCACCCCAGCTAGACCCATCCAGACCCCGCAGGATGTCTTGAAGCAATACAAAAGGGAGGGACGGGGGCAGAAAGACGAATCTCCTCCCGGACTACCCCACCACGCTGATGGATTTCACAAGGGTTTGATTTTTTGTACTAAAATCACACTTTTTTGGTGCTGTTGGCATCTTTTTGTGGGTGGTGTCCCAACGAGCTGCTGGAGTGTAGAGTCCTGCACCTCGGAGGAATAACCCCACACACCGGTACAGGGGCTGATCTACTGAGAGCAGCTCTGCAGAGGACCTGGGAGTTCTGGTGGACACCAAGTTCCCCATGAGCCAGCAATGTGCCCTTGGGGCCAGGAAGGCCAATGGTGTCCTGGGGTGTGTGAGGAAGAGTGTGGGCAGCAGGTTGAGGGAGGTTCTCCTGCCCCTCTACACGGCCCTGGTGAGGCCACACCTGGAGTAACTGTGTGCAGTTCTGGGCCCCCCAGTTCAAGAAAGACAAGGAACTACTGGAGAGAGTCCAGCGGAGGGTACGGAGATGGTCAGAGGGCTGGAGGCCAGACTCTTCTCAGTGGTGCCCAGCGACAGAACAAGGGGCAACGGGCACAAACTGAACCGTGGGAAGTTCCCTCTGAATATGAGGAAAAACTTCTTCACTGTGAGGGTGCCAGAGCCTGGGCACAGGCTGCCCAGGGTGGGGAGTCTCCTTCTCTGGAGATATTCAAACCCGCCTGGACACGACCCTGTGCAACGTGC
Organism: Nyctibius grandis; assembly: GCF_013368605.1. Lineage (NCBI taxonomy): Eukaryota > Metazoa > Chordata > Aves > Nyctibiiformes > Nyctibiidae > Nyctibius > Nyctibius grandis. Next base: position 1,851,231 of record NC_090674.1, read on the forward strand.
TGTGGGTGACCCTGCTTTGGCAGGGGGTTGGGCTGGATGATCTCCAGAGGCCCCTTCCAACCCTTAACCACTCTGTGAGTCTGTGAGTCCCCAAACCTGCAGCACCGACCCCCCCCCACTGGTGTGAGAGGCAGAGCGGCGTCAGCTGCCGCACCACCCTCTTGCTCCAACCCTTACACCCCCCCTCAGCATTGTCACAAGCCTTTCTCCACCCAGCTGGGCCAGGTGGCACCTCTCCGTCCCCGGCGCTGCCGTACCTGTGCGTCTTCTCGTGGGCTTTACACGCAGCCGGGTCGGAGAAGGCTTTGCTACACTCCCTGCAGGAGAAGGGTTTCTCGCCCGTGTGGATACGGATGTGCCGCTTGAAGTTACCCGTGTGGGTGAACTCCTTCCCGCAGTCCTGGGGACGGAGAGAGACAGGCCGGTGACACACGGTGTTCCCGAGGGACCGGGGAGCCCGCCCGGGGCCGCGGCCGGCCTCACCTCGCACTTGTGCGTGACGGAGCCGTAGGCCTTCGACTCGGTCCTGTCGCTGTAGGTACCCGAGCGCAGCAGACGGGTCTCGCCCGAGTTTTCCTGCCCGGAGTCGGTGCTCCCCGACTCGTTATCTTCGGCGTTGTCTCCATTTTCTAACCGAGGCTGCTCTTCCTCAGGGATTTTAGCCTCCTCTTCCTCCTCCGCCTTCATCTCTCCCTCTTCCTCCTTCCTTTCCAGGTCCATCTCTGCAGGCAGGTAGAAAACGGGGACGCTGGAGATCAGGAGCAGATGCAAAACCCACCTGTATTTCCTAACTCTAAGGCCAGGTTTAAAGCGATGGGGATTAGACCTCAGGGAAAGCCTGGCACTCCAAAACCTCTGCCCGGAGTCAGTTTGGATTTGCAGGTGATCAGCCCTAAAACCCAAAGGCCTGCGTGTACAGAAGAGCATTTCCCACCCTCTCCTAGCTCTGCCCCATGGAAAACTGCTCCTGTGGGCTCTGCGGCTCGCAGGAGACAGCGTTTGCCCAGCAAAACTCACGCTGCCAAACCAAACTGCACGGAAAACAAGGGCTCAACCCTCGCCCAGCTTCACCTCAGTCCCCGCCACCGCCCTCGCTCATGAACACACCTTCTGTTTCGGCACCCGGAGAGACGCTGCCCTTCGCTTCGGGGCCGACCACGCTCTCCGCCGGCTGCGGGTGCCCGGGAAGTTCGGCGGTGGGCCCCTCTTGGACGGCAGCGTCTGTCCCTGCAAGCAACAGAGCGTCTCAGGCGCCCTCGAGGAGACATCAGGCTCCACGCAGCACAGCCCAGCAGCAGGACAGGGTGTGTTGGAGGGGGGTGACAGCAGGATTTGGGGTGTCACCCGCTGGTGGCTCACCTTCCTGGCCCTCCAGCTGCTCCATCTGTGCCTCAGGCTGTGCTGCTGCAGCCACAGGCATCTGTTCCTTCCCGTCTGGGTCAGGAGGAACTGGTTTTGGTTTGTTAAGATCACCCAGTGCTTCTGCAGTCGGCCTCTTGTCCTCGACAGTCGCCTTGCTGGCCCCTGCAAGGGATGAGGTAAAGTGCTCTGGCTTTCGCTGCCTGCGCCGGGGCACCACGACGGCTGCTAGAAGATTCCCCAATCCCACAAAGACTCAAGGAAGCATCAGTTCTTCAGCTGCTGGTGCCTCACAAGGGGATCAAACCCCACCCTGACACCCTGGCACACCAGGAGATGTACCCAGGAGGTGAGTTTGGAGCGTGGCCGCTTCGCGGGGCAATTCCCAGTCTCCCTGGACGAAGGGAAGCGTGGAGGCTACGTACCGGTGTCGGCGGGGGCCCGCTGGCCCTCAGCGGGGCTTTCTGCCGGCACGGCGAGGGACTTGAGAGCGTTGCAAGCGCTGACGATCTCCTGCATCTGGAGGAAACCCGCCACGGCCAGCACGTCTTCCACGTTGTCAGGGTTTAGGCTGAGCTTAGCCGTGTACATGAACTCCAACACCTGACCCAGGCCTGCAAGGGAGGCGACGCAACCACAGGTGAGCTCTCCCCTCGGGGCTGTGCAATCCTTAAAAGCCCAAAGTGCAGGAAACAACAGGCTGAAGAGCCTCCCTCAAACCCTGGGCACCAAACAGCTTCGTTTAAGGAGCTCTGAGGGGTATCTCTGCCTACCTGCCGCGTTGCTGATGTCGAGGTGCACCACGTCCTTCTGGTCGACGAAGAGCATCCTGAAATACTCGCTGCACGCCGCCAGCACAGCTTTGTGGGCCTTGAAGTCGATGCCGTCCACCACGAAGGTGCAGTCGCACAACAAACCCAGCTGCCGCTGCTGGTTGAGCTGTTCCAGGACTTGTTGGCTGTGCTGGGGGAAATCCATGGCTGTGGGGAGAGAAAAAAAAACCAAACCCCAGGATGGAGGGCGTGAGGTGGGTGCCAAAACCCCAACGCCACGTTAGAAAGGGCCACGAAACAGGACAGATCATAAAGTCATGGGTCAACCCCAACCCGACTGCCCTGTTAGTTACAAAATGCCACCCAAAAAGTCTAATTTCAGCTTCTTGCTATGGGCACCTGCCTCCCCCACCAACCACAACCCCAAAACCTCTTCTCTAAGACCTGCAACACCTGTGAGGAGCTGGATAAAGAGTTGATTAAACAATCAATATAATTTTTTTGCCATCCTAACAATGTTTATTGCTCCTCAGCCGGCCCAAGCTGCGAGCAGGAACCCCGTTGCCTCTGCAAACACGAGTGCCACCATCCCTTCAGTGAGTGCGTGGGTGCCACCACTCCCGTCCAGGGCACAGGGTGGAAAGGGTTCATCGGAATCTTCAAGCTCCTGCTCGTTTTATGTGCTCACATGATGATACCAAAGAATTTTTATTATTTTTATTGTATGTTTGGAGGGAGTTCTCCCTGCTCGAAGCATAACCTGGGCTGAGGAATGCTGCAAACTCCTGGAAACACAGTGAAAGGCCATTTTTCAAGCAGGTCCTCAAAGGTTGAAGGGCACCACGAGCTCGATCTGCTGCCACGGCCTTGGTTTTCTGTGGGATGCAGCAGGGTTTTCACTCAGCTTGGCTTTGCAAAAGCGGTTCCTCCGCCAGCTGAAGGGATCACGGCATGGATGAGCAAGGGAGGAGGATGAGCAAGGGGTCTATCCAGAGTTATTTGTTCAAGCTGCCAGGCCAGGAAGGCCCCAAAGCTCTGATTGCTGGAAGACACGAGGCTATGGCCAGGGAAAGTAGTCTTGGTTTTGATGCCAAGCCGACACTCAGCATCTCTCTGAAGGTTTCCAGCCCATAGCAGCTGCTTTTCCACTTTAGCAGCTCTTAAAAACACCATGAGGAGTCTCAGGTCAGGGTAAGGCGACACGTTTGGATCCACAAAACCAGGTCACTTCCACGCAGCCTCCAGCACGTCCCCTCCTCCCATCCAGAGCCCGCAGCAGGCGAGCACGGCGGGCAGAGGGAGCCTCCTCCTGTCTGCAGCGGGTGCTAGCAGCGTGCTTGCTGAGAAATCTGCCACCCAAGGATCGATTCAGCTGCCAAAATCATTCCTGGCGGGGACGAGAAGCCCAGGCACCTCCGACAGCATCGGCTCACACACGGAAAGAGAAAGTTTTAATCCCAAAAGACGCTGTTTGCCTTTGTAATTAACCCACCGCCATGACTTTCCCCCACTCTCCAAAACACAGGGTATTTTTTAACCAAACACCCACAGCTTGCCCCAAAACATATCCCTGGAGAGACAGAAAAATTGATATTCATAACAAGCTCTGTCTAAACCCCCGCCTACGTATGACCCTGCAGCGTTTGCAAAGGAAGCTCTGGAGAAAAAGGGAAGGATTTCCTTCCCTTCCGCTCTGCGCAGCAGGACCTGAGAAATCATGACGGGCTGATGCACTAAAAGGCTATTTTTGGTAATTTGTAGGAGGCACTTTGCATCTGAATGATGATTTTTATCGCTCCCTGACTGGACTCGCCTCAGCTTCCCACCCGAGCTTTGCAAGGGAAGTAAAATCCCAAAAAACTCAACTCCTCCTGAAAAACTGCGTCGTTTTTGCGGTTTCCTCGGAGCGGGCGAGCACAGACGGGCAGAGGTTGGGACGAGCTGCGCATCACCCAGTGCCCAATGTCCCCCAGCAGCCGAGATCACCTGTGCACACTCAAATCTCTGACTCCAAGCCTTAAAAATCCCAAATATCTGGATTAAAAAACCCATGGCGCACCCAAACCACCCTGGTTCCCTGCCGCCGCTCGGGTAGGGCCAGTTTGTGGCTCCAGGGCCAAGATCCACCTCCATCCCCAACCAAACGGGGTGCACCAAAGGGGGGATTGATCCAGGGATGGATCCAGGGAGGGCAAATGCCAAAGCAGGCGTTGCTGGTGCACCACACCGCTAAATAGATCAGCTCCCGTTAGCGCAAACCCATCGCTGTCGGCTGTTTAAGGTCTGAGGTGTCAGAGCTCCTCGCCTGAAAACCAAAGATAAGCCAGGATCGGTGCCCGACCTCACCGCTGCGCCGCGAGGAGCGGAGATATCCGGAGGACTGAGGCTGCGGGCGAGACGGTTGCGGCTCTCCTTCAGAGTTCTCCCCCTTCCCGGTGCTAAAGTCAGTCTCTACGTGGCCATCCTGGGAGAAACGGGACGAAAAGCTCCGTTTTAAAACCCAAACCTCACGTGTCGATGGCGCCAAGGTCCGATGTCACCAACCCAGGACCACGCACCTCCCCGATTTCCCCTCATTGGAGGCACGTTTTCCCCTCCCGACCTCTCCCCGACATGTCTGTCAAGTGTCTCATTACCCAACTAATCACAGAAAAGCTTCGTTATGAGAACACCCACGCACTCACAGAGATAAATACAGCAGCTACAGTCTTCCCACATGAGCACCGTTAAGCTCTCTCGCTAATTAACGACATTAACCTCTCCCCGTACCTGCCACCCGAGCGTCTGCCTGTTAAAAAAACCCCAAAGCCTCGATAAACTGGAAAAAAATAATGGTTTAAACGTCGCCTTTCAATGCCTACCGTCATCTCCCTTCTTGTGTGTCAGCTCGGGGAACAAAGCAGCCCTAATCCTTTCGGTCTCTGCGAAGAACAGTCTGTCCTCATTTCCAGTAACTGATTCTGCAAAGTTTTCAGTTAAAAAAAAAACAAAGTTAAGAGCTGATCAAGGTACAGGGGTGTTATAAACACAAATTATTGTGCTAAGGGAGTTTTAGTGCCAGCCCATATCCACGTATCTGAAGGTTAAGGCATGTTTTAGCCCTCTTACTGATCACTGAATGAGGAGGAGTTTAAACTGAGCTGCTTCTTGAGATGATCCACAGCTTCTTAACAACTGTTTCCAGGTTAAAAATTAAAAGAAAAGGTCCCTGGACACAGTACAGAGAAGTGAATGAAATAGAGAAGGGCTCTGGAGTTTGTGGTCGGCAGCAAAACAGGAAGGCGAGCCAGCATTCAGCTGTAAGGAGGAAAAAAAATACTCACAAGTGATGACAGGGAGAAAAAAAATGTGGTGAAAAGGAACTAAAAGGAGAAAGACACGAGGAGAGAGGCGAGCAGAGATACTCTGGACCACCCCAGCGAACAGACAGCCCGCAGACCCCTCGGTTATTTAGTTTTCGGGCCCATGGATATGCTCGTGCGGGTCCTGGCGCAGCGGGAGCACAGGCAGGGCTGCCCACGGGTAACCAGAGCCCTGGGCTGCAGCAGGCAGGGAGCCAGCGGGGCCGCCGAGACACGGCCGGAGCTCAAGCTCTGCTGTGAAAACCACCCGTTTCGGATGATGGAACTACGAAACCTTCATCTTCTGGCAAAAAAACCTGCCTTTGCGACGCTGCCTGATTGCTGAAACTTCAGCAGAAGCTTCTGATGCAGAAATAGTACAGTACAGGCTGTCATCACGCCAAAAAAAGATGCCAGAAGATAAGAAAAACACTTTTTCTTGAGTTTCTGCACGATGCTTTGAAGTTTTCTCCACTCTTCTGCTGGCGACGTCCTTGACGCGCAGGCAGACACCTCGTGCGGCGTCAGGGGACTTGTCTCACGCAGCGTTGGCTGTCAGGGCTGCGTCCCCCGCAGATGTTCTACTGTGTCCCCAGGGGACGGCGGCTGCCCCACGCGTGGCGAGGGCAAAGCTTCGCTGCTGAGCTCACCCCGAATCACCCCACAGCTCTAGGGTGGGGGGACACACATCGCCCACAGCAGACACAGGGTAGGCTGGGGACCTCAGCAGCCGCCAGCAGCCCCCCGTTCCCCTCACGACAGCTGCCCTGGGCCTCAGCACAGAGCCCGGCAGCAGCCTGAGGTGTGGGGGGGGGATCACACAGGGTAGGGGGGCACAAAGCCGGGGGCAGAAGGCTGCCACAGCCCCCCACGGGGTGTTATAGGGATGGGAGGGACCCCCCCGCAGCCTCCCCTCAAAAAAACCCGGGGGTCGCACACCGGGGTGTCCCCCAAAACGGCTCCTTTTAGGGAGGACCCCCTCCAGGCAGCGAGCTGGGCCGCAGCCTCCTCCCCCTCACAGCCCCCCCAAGCCCCACCTCAGGCCCTCTAGCCTCCTCCCAGCCCTTCCCCGGGCTCCCCGCTGGCCCCCCCGGTCCCCCCCCGCCGCTACCTGCCATGCCGGGCCCGGCGGGGCCCTCACATCGCCGCCCGCAGCGCTCACCCTGACAGCGACCAGACAAAGGGCGGCGCCATCTTGGAGCCGGGCGGAAGCGGCGTCGCCCTCCTCCGCCCACCGGCGGCGGCGCTGTCGCGCATGCGCTGCTCGGGGAGGGGCGGGGGCTACGCACGCGCAGTGGGGACGGTGAGGCTGGTCACGTGATACAGGAGAGTGTTTCCCGCCCTCTCCCCTCTCCTCAGGGGCGCCGCCATGACAGTGCGAGGGTGGAGGGCGGAGGGGAGGTTCGGCTGCCGGGGGCCGCTTGGCTCCGGGGCCGCCCCGTGGGCCCGTGAGGGGCAAAGGGCCCTGCTCCGCCATGCTGCGTGCCCCTGAGCTCTTTGGTTCCCCCCCCAAAGTTGCCCACACCCCAGTTGTGCCAGCAGGCTGAGGCATTGGGCAGCTGCCATGATGGCGGCTGGGTGTCTGCACCAGCACAGGCCCGGCGTTTTGATCCCAGGGGGTCAGCAGGGGCCAAAAGCTGTAGGTGTTGCCTGAGGTGGGCCCTGTGTGCTGGCAAACCCCCTCAGGCGGGTGCGCAGGGCTGCGTGGCATGAGGAGCCCTGCGTGGCTCTAAGGCAGCCGTTCACTGGCCTGTATTGCAAGGTCCCAGAGAGTTTGGGCAGGTGCAGGCAGCCAGCTGGAGAGCAGACAGCCCCAAAAACATACTATTCCTATTCCTATCAACCCATTTTTCCCCTAAAACAATTTCCCGGCCTGCCCGCCCAAAATGAGCCCATAGTGGGGCGATGTTGGTGTTCAGCACCGGGGCTCTTAAGCTGTCCCTTCTCCCACTCCCTGGCTCAGAAGTCTCGCCCGTGCAAAACCAGCTGGTTTTGGGGAGAAAAAGGGGGGTTTTTATTCTTTCTTCCTCCTTTTGCTGGATCTTCATGGGTGAGGGCCACCCGCCAGCCTGTCACCACTAGATGGCAATCGGTGACCATGGGTGGGTGCCGGGGTGCCCTGGGCACCCAGGGGTGGCATTTCAGGGCAAAGCAGACACATCCCATCACGGAGGATCAACAACAGGGCATCACCGCTGCTCCCTGCCTCCATGGCTCCAATTTCCTCAGCTGTGTGTGGGTTTTTATAGCCATTACGAGCTTTTTTAGTAACTTTTAAACATTTTTCCTCGTGGCATCTTGTGGTAGGAAGTTCCTCAAGTGACCAGCAATGCCGATAGACAAACCACCCGAGGAGATGATGGAAGAAGCCACCTGTGTTTGTGTGCGTCCCCGACGCTGCAGGTGTGTGTTAATGCAAGTCACGAGTCGTTAGGGGACAAGCGGGGACGAGTTGACCTCAGAGCTGGAGCAGCAATACGAGCTGGGCGGTGTGTGGCAGCTATAAACAGCCGCTCGCCTCGAACGGGCACCTCAGTGTTGTTTGTACACACAGGGAGATGGAGCCGAGCCCTCGCGGGGGGATTTTGGGGAGCATTTGGACCCCCCAAAAAGAAATCCCTGGGTTTGACACCCAGGCTGGGACCATCATCCCAGCTCACACCGTTGCTCAGGGTGATGGGTGTGGGTGGGCGAGAGGAGGACGAGGAGGAGTTGGTGACCTTCCAGGTGGGCCGGCAGCCGAACAGCTGAGGGAACTGCTCAGAAATAGAACGGTGAGGAAGAAATGAGTCACCTCGGGCTGGAAATAAACGGGGCCACGGGCACCGGAGGGGAGCCGGAGCGGTGTTTTTGTTAGGAAGGAGGAATCACTCACGGTACCCCTTACCGAGACACCCCTCAGGGCTGAACCCACAGCTGTTTTGGGGGAAAAGCATCAAGAAAACATTAAAAAAAAAAACAGAGGAGGCAGCAGGCAGACGTTCGCAATAATTTATCACAAGCTGTATATACAGAGACAAGCTCCGGCGGAGGGTCAGGGAAGGGAACCTCGCTCCTGGCTCCCGGCGGGGCTCTTGGCATGCCAGATCTTCCCTCTCAAACCGCCGGAGCCAGGACTCCCCTCAGGAATTTCTCCAGTGGGCGACAGGATGCGTCTCACTGCACCGGTCCCTTGGCACCGGTCTGACCCTGCAGAGGGAGCGTCCCCATTCCCTACCCCACATCCTACCTCCTTCCCAAATTACCCAAATAATTAGTGAGGCTGCGGGTGGGGGGGTGTGTGTGTGTGATAAGGGACCCCCCCGCCCCGACCTCTCAGATCTTGATCTCAGTCCGGAAGGTTTGCTGGACGTGGTCGGTGTGCTTGGCGGGCTGTCGCTGCGCCCGGATGGTCAACGTGCCATCGTCCCCCAGCGAGGACGACACCGACGTGGGGTCCACGTCTTCGGGCAGTTGGCATTTGTGGGTGAAGGTGTTCATGACAGTGCCGTCCGCGGCAAGCTGGGAACAAGAAAAAAAGAGGTGAAAAAGGGTGATTTTGGGGTGCGGGCAGGACAGGGAGGCTCATTCCTTGCCCTTGGGTGAGGCTGGTGGTCACGCCTTGTGTGAGGTGAGCATTTATCTCCCCGAGGGGATGGGCGGGATGTGGGTGGGAGTTGAGGGGTCCCCTGGCTGAGGGTTTGGGGGTCTCCCCCACTTTGGGGGTGAGCGGGGAAGGGAGGGAGCACCCACCTTCTCGGCGTGCACCTCGATCTGGTTGTTGGAGGTGGTGACGATGATGTCCTCGGGGGCGAAGTCGCTGACGTCCACTGTGAACTGATAGGTGTTACCCAAGGTCTTCACCGTGCCGGTGTTACCGGGACGAGCTGCCAGAGGGGGGGGGGGGGTCACAGCCATGGTTTGATGGGGGTCCCCCCAAAACGCCTCTTGGGGTCATGGCTGCATTTCGGTGGGGATCCCCCCCCAAACGCCTCTCCCACAGCTCCGACTCTTACCGAAGCCCCCCAGGACGAGGATGTGCTGGTGAAGGGGGAAGAGGCATCTCTGATCCCCCTCTTTGCTACCTCACCCAGCCCTAAAAATGGGATGACCCCTCCCCATCTCCTCCAACCTCACCTGAGAACCCCAACGTCTCGCCGCGGGGCCGAACGAAGCTCCCGAAAAGCTCCATGGTGCCGGCGGGCGACGCCGAGCGGTGAACGCTGCGCTCCGATCGGAAAGCAGATGAGGATCTCACGTTCATCCACCACGTCCCCCCCCAACCCCAATTCCAACAACCTCTAACCCCCCCCCAGCTCCCGCTGGGGAGGAAGAGCGAAGCCCCCTTTCCTCGTTCTCCTCCCGGCCAAGGCGAAGCGGTTATTTCAGAAGGGGGGGCGACTTGACGAGCTTTTTAAAGCCTCGTTAGGGCTCCCGGCCGCCTGCCAGCCCTCGCGTAAAACAGGCTAAATTTAGGTCTTGCGCCGGAGACGGTGGAAATTTTTCCCCCCTCCGTCCCCCGCCTCTTCTCCGCGACGCCATGGAATGCGATGCCGGCGTTCCTCCTACCTATTATCAAGGAATAAGAATGATAATTAATTAAAATACTCATTACATATTCCCTGCCCTGGGTTGTATTTGAGGATTGGGAGCTTGGAGGTGACGGGGAGGGGGGGGTGTGTGTGTGGAAAAACCCAGCTCGCTCCGGCCCGAGCGGGTCCGTTGGCTTCGTCAAGGTCGTTTTTAATGAGCTCGTTTGCAAACTCAGTCCGGTGGCGCAGGCTGAGGTGGGAGGATCGGTGAGGGGGTGCTGGAAGAAAAAGGGTGGGGGGGGGGTGTCTGTCCCCTAAAACATCCCTGGGATGGAGCACCCCGTCCCCGGGGGGCTGCTGGAGGAGGAGAGGGTGCTGGTGTCGGAGCAGAGCTGGAGACCCTGCCCCGAAGCCCGGAGGAGGGTCCGAGGTGAGACCCCCCCCCACCCAAAGCCGGAGGGACCTTGGGGGTGTGGGATGGTTTTTTGGGTGGGTCATCACCCCGTTGTGTGTCCCCCCCCACCCACAGGGTGCCTGGAGTGGGTGAAGCGGCAGCTCTTCCGTGTCGGGGAGGATTGGTATTTCCTCTTCATCCTGGGGGTCCTCATGGCCACCATCAGCTTCGTGATGGACCTCATTGTCTCCAGGCTCTACAAGGGTAGACGGGAAGGGGCTTCACCCGGCGTTTGGGGGTTCACCAAGAACAGGGAGGGTCTTTTTTTTTGGGGGGGGGGTGAGGGGCTCATCTCCCATCCCGGTGCTTCTTTCCCAGCCCACCGGTGGCTTTACCAAGAGGTCGGTGACATCTTGGTGCTCAAGTACCTCTCGTGGACCATGTACCCCACGGTGCTGGCGGCCTTCTCCACTGGCTTCTCCCAAAGCATCACCCCGCACTCGGGAGGTGAGCCGCCTGCACCCCAACCTCCTCACCTCCCCAAACTCTTCCCCTCTCCAGGGTGGGGGGGGAAAACCCTTAAAATTTGGGGACACCCCTTCTCTTCCAGGCTCCGGCATCCCAGAGCTGAAGACCATCCTGACGGGCGTCATGCTGGAGGACTACCTGGCCGTCCAAAATTTCGGAGCCAAGGTGGTGGGGTTGACCTGTACCCTGGCGTGCGGCAGCACCGTTTTCCTCGGCAAAGTGGTGAGGGATCCCCCCCCAAACCCCTTACCCGGCTCCCTGGCGTCACCAGAGATTTGGGTTGGCACTGGGGGGACGCTCAGCGCCGTGTCCCCCCTCCCCGTGTCGGCACCCAGGGTCCCTTCGTCCACCTCTCCGCCATAGCCGCGGCGTATTTGGGGAAGATGCGGACCTCGGTCACGAGGGATTACGAGGTGGGGATCAAAAAATTAAGGGGAGGCATTTCCCCCCCTCCAAATAGGGGAGATTTTATTTTACCCCCCCAAAAAACCTGGTGTTCTGGCTGCCCCCTCCCTGCAGAACAAGTTCAAGCAGAACGAGATGCTGGTGGCAGCCCAAGCTGTCGGGGTGGCTACGGTTTTCGGGGCGCCCATCAGCGGTGAGGACCCCCTTCAATCCCACCCTGGAGACCCCCCTAAACCTAAATCCCTCCCCCCCAAACTTAACACCCCCCCCTCATTTTCCCAGGGGTGCTGTACAGCATCGAGGTGATGGCCTCCCACTTCGCCGTGCGGGATTACTGGCGCGGCTTCTTCGCCGCCACCTGCGGCTCCTTCATGTTTCGCCTCCTCGCTGTCTTCAACAACGAGCAAGGCAAGGCAGGGCGGGCAGGAGGCGGCCCCCCCTTCCCCTGTACCCCCCCACAGAGGGGGGTGCCTGGCATTTTTGGGGTGCCCTCCCCCAAAACCACGCACTCCTTCCTTTACCCCCCCTCCAGAAACCATTGCTGCTGTGTTGGAGAGTGACCTCAAGTTTGACTTCCCCTTTGACCTCCTGGAGATCTTCTTCTTCGCCGTTTTGGGGTAAGGAGGGTCCTGCCTGCACCCCTGCCTGCACCCCTGCACCCTGCCCACCCTGCCCTCTCCTCCGCAGGGTTGTCTGCGGGCTCCTGGGCTGTGCCTACCTCTTCTGCCAGCGCTGGCTGCTGGCCGCCGTCAGGGAGAGCCGGCTCACGGCCAAGCTGCTGGCTACCGAGTCCGTACCGGCCGGCTGGCTGGCCGCACCCCGCGCCCCGCGTGTCTGTGCGTCCGTGCTGTGCAGCCTGCGTGTCTGTGTGTCCACCCTGTGCAGCCTGCGTGTGTCCCCTGTGCACCCCGTGCGTCCCTGTGTCCACCCCATGCACCCTGTGCCTCCTCCCCGTGCACCCTGCGTGTCCATGCGTCCGTGCCGTGCACCCTGCGTGTCCGTGTGTCCACCCCATGCACCCTGCACACCCCGTGCCTCCTCCCCATGTACCCTGCATGTCCGTGTGTCCGCCCCATGCAGCCTGCGTGTGTCCCCTGTGCACCCTGTGCGTCCCTGTGTCCACCCCATGCACCCTGAGTGTCCGTGTGTCCACCCTGTACCCACCCTGGGCATCAACCCCATGGCCCCTGCGTGTCCATCTGTCCCCCTCCATGCGCCCTGCACACCCTGTGTCTCAACCCCATGGCCCCTGCATATCTGTTTGTCCACCCCACACACCCTGTGCCTCCACCCCATGCACCCTGAGCGTCTGTGTGTCCACCCCATGCAATCTGTGTGTCCGTGTGTCCCCCCCATTGCACCCTGCACACCCTGTGCCTCAACCCCATGGACCCTACGTGTCCATTTGTCCACCCCATGCACCCTGCCCTCCCACCCCATGCACCCTACGTGTCCGTTTGTCCACCCCATGCACCTCCACCCCATGGCCCCTGCGTGTCCGTTTGTCCACCCCATGCACCCTGCCCTCCCACCCTGTGCACCCTATGTTCCCCCCCACGCACCCTGGGCATCCCTGTGTCCACCCCATGCACCCTGGCCCACCCATCCCTTACACCCTGGCCAGCCGTATGTACCCCCCCCACCACCCCCTGGTCATCCATGGGTCCCCCCCACACACCCCGTCTGTCCGTCCGTCCCCACTCCCCCAGCCCTGCCTCTCTCCCCCCCAGCAAGCCCATCTACTCGGCGCTGGTGGTGCTGCTCCTGGCCTCCATCACCTTCCCTCCCGGGCTGGGGCAGCTGATGGCCTCCAGGGTGAGTTGGGGATGGTGGGGGGGGGACACGGGGCTCCCCAGCTGCCCCCCCGACATGTCCCAGCGGGTGCTCAGGCTGTCCGTCTGTCTGTCCATCCAGCTCACCATGAAGGAATATCTCACCTCCCTCTTCGACAACCGCACTTGGGGCGCGCTGGTCCCCAACGCCTCCTCGGTGGCCGCCCCCCCCCGGCGTGGACCCTGGGGGGCTCTGGCAGGAGTGGTGCCACCCCTCTGCCACCATCTTCGGCACCTTGGCCTTCTTCCTGATGATGAAGGTAGCCATGATCCCCTCCCCACCCTGGCCCTGTGTCCCCCCACCCCGAGGTGGTGTCCCCATGGGGTTGACCCCCCCGCAACCTTGGCTGGGCTCTGCCCCCACCACAGTTCTGGATGCTGATCCTGGCCACCACCCTGCCCTTGCCCGCTGGCTACTTCATGCCCATCTTTGTCTATGGTGAGTTGGAGGGGGGGGGATCTGCTGGCCTGGGCTGGGGGGGGGCATCCAGCCCTGGTGGGGGGGGCACGAGGGTTGTATACAGCTCTAGGGGGGCACATCCAGACCTGGGTGGGGGTACGGGGGGTGAATCCAGCCCCAGGGGGGCTGCAGGGGGGTGGCCACCTCCAGCTGCAGGATTTTTTTTGGGGTGGGGGGTGTGGGTGCTCCTGGGGTCTCCTTGCCTTCCCCCCCCTCTCCATTTTAGGAGCCGCCATCGGGCGCTTGCTGGGGGAGACGGTGGCCCTGCTCTTCCCCCGGGGTCTGCGTGCGGAGGGGGACCTGCGCCCCGTCATCCCTGCTGGCTATGCCCTGGCCGGTGAGTCGGAGGGGACACCCATGGGTGGGGGACACCCACCACCCATACTCTGACCCCCCCACCCCACAGGCGCAGCCGCCTTTTCGGGCTCGGTGACCCATGCTGTCTCCACGGCTTTACTGGCGTGCGAGGCCACCGGTCACCTGGGCCACGTCCTCCCCGTCATCCTGGCCGTGCTGGTGGCCAACGCCATCACCCAGAAACATCAACCGTCCTTCTACAACGGCACCATCATCGTCAAGAAACTGCCCTACCTCCCCCCCATCCGCAGCCGGCACATGGCGTAAGGGCCCCCCCTGAAAAAAAACCCTCATGTTTTGGGGTGATTTGTTGGGAAATGATGGAAATTTGGGGGGTTTTGTGGCTCCCCAGCTCCTACCGAGTGGTGGCGGAGGAGTTCATGGAGCGCCGGGTGGTGGCCTTGGCCAAGGGTGATGGCTTCCAGGAGGTGCTGGTGGCCTTGGACACCACCACCGATGCCGAATACCCCGTGGTGGAGAGCACAGGTGGGATGTGGGAGCGTGTGGGGGGGTCACCGCTGCGGGGGGGGACGTCACCAGGCTTGTCTCCGTCCTCCAGGGTCACCCACGCTGGTGGGCACTGTGAGCAGAGCCCAGCTAGTCACCTTCCTCCAGAGCCACAAGCATCCCCGGGCACCCCTGGGGGAGAAGGTAAATGGTGTGGGCGGGGGGGGGGGGATGAGCACCCCGCTGCACCCAAAAAACCTGTTTTTCCACCCAAAAATGATCCGTCACCTTCCCCAAGCTGGCCACCGCGGGGACACTTGGGGACAACTGTGCCATCGAGCCCATCATGCTCCAGTTCTCACCGTGGACCTCCCTGCACCAGGTTTGGGGGGGGCAGATGGGGATTACACCCCCACACACCCCCCGATTCCGTGTCACGCTGAGGGGACTTGGCGAGGGGTGGCTTTGTCCCCACGTGTCCCCTTTGTCACCTCCCCAAGGCCCATCACCTCTTCCAGCTGCTGAAGCTGCAGCGCATCTTCGTCACCCGCTTCGGGGAGCTGGTGGGAGCTGTCAGCCGGGTGGAGGTGAGGACAAGGGGGTGACGAGGGGGTGACAAGAGGCGGGGGGGGACAACAAGGAGGGGACAGGACCCCAACCCACCTCCTCTTGTCCCCTTGCAGCTGCGGAGAGCGATCGAGGAGCTTGCCAACCCCAAGCGATGACTTTCGGGGATCACCCAAACATCCCACCCAGCCCCAGGACATGCACCGAAGTGCCCCAGTATCAGCGGCCCCCCCCTCCCCCTGGACCCCCTCTATAATTATCAGCGCATAATTAGCCTTAATTATTGCAATTAATAAGGGTGGTGGGTGTTTTGTGACCCCAGGATCCTGGGGGAGATGAGGGCTGAGCTCTTTGGGGCCCCCCCAAACTGAGGCGCAGTGTTTTTTGTGGGGGGAGTGAAGGGTGTGGTGGGCGCTAACGAAGGCGTAATTAAGCCCGCCGGGGTAATTAAGCACAGCAGGGCAGGTTGGGTGAGGCGGGCATGCCCGGGCCCAGCCGGAGGAGAGGTGAAGCAGGGTCAGCGCCAGGGAGACACCCCAAAAGCGGGGTGGGTGATGGGAGAGGCACTGGGATGGGTGCTGGGGTGGGGGTGAGGCTGCTGGGAGCAGGGATGGGCGGCAGCACCCGTGTGCCTCATTAGAGGGTGCTCAGTGGGGTGAGGGGACCGTGGGGAGGGAGACTACAGCACCCATGGAGGGTGCTCTTGGGGCATGGGGACCACAGCACCCATATCACCCATGGAGGGTGCTCAGTGGGGCGAGGGGACCATGGGGAGGGGGACCACAGCACCCATGGAGGGTGCTCAATGGGGTGAGGGTGCTCATAGGGTGATGGGACCACAGCACCCATGGAAGGTGCTCTTGGGGCACGGGGACCACAGCACCCATATCACCCATGGAGGGTGCTTAGTGGGGCATGGGGACCATGGGGAGGGGGACCACAGCACCCATGGAGGGTGCTCTTGGGGCACGGGGACCACAGCACCCATATCACCCATGGAGGGTGCTCAGTGGGGTGAGGGGACCATGGGGAGGGGGACCACAGCACCCATGGAGGGTGCTCGTAGGGTGATGGGACCACAGCACCCATGGAAGGTGCTCTTGGGGCATGGGGACCACAGCACCCATATCACCCATGGAGAGTGCTCAGTGGGGTGAGGAGACCATAGGGTGATGGGACCACAGCACCCATAGCACTTGGGGAGGGTGCTCAATGGGGTGTTTGGACTGTAGCACCCATATCACCCATGGAGGGTGCTCAGCGGGGCGAGGGGACCATGGGGAGGAGGATCACAGCACCCATGGAGGGTGCTCAGTGGGTTGAGGGTGCTCGTAGGGTGATGGGACCACAGCACCCACAACACGTGGGGAGGATGCTGAGTGGGGCATGGGGACGGCAGCACCCACAGCACCCATGGGTGATGCCCCATCCCCGGGTGTCACCCCACGCTGGCTCCCATGGGGATCAGGACGGGAGTTTCACCGAAACCAAGCCAGGCACCGGGGTGGTGGTGGGGGGGGGCACCCCAAAGGCCCCGCTCGCCCCGTGCCTCAGTTTCCCCATCCGGCCCCGCCGTAGACAAACAGAGATAAGGCGCTGCCGGGTGCCACCGCGCACCCAAATCCGGTGTGTCCCCCCCCGGCTCCTCCCCGGGCGCTGCCGGACTTTGAGCCGGGACCGAGGGTGGTGGCAGGGCTGAGACTGGCAAACTCATGCCACGCATGAGGCATCCACAGGCCCAAAAGCCCCGAAATAGGGTGAAAACCACCCAAACGGCGGCTTTCGCAGCAAGATGCTGGTCCCCCCTCACCCCCTACCCCTCTTTTTTTGTGGTTTTAGGTTAAAAACCCCCTTTTTTTCCAGCTTTTTCCCACCCGGTTATTAGCAGGCACCGGGCAGCCGGCCCCGCTGCCGCTTGGGTTTGGCGTGAGGGCAGCGGCGGGTGATCAAAAAGCCAAATTCCTCGTGGGTATCGTGGGAGAAAAAGAGGCCTTGGATGGGAAACGCTCCTCGGGCTGCCTGCAACCCCTTGAACCCCCCCTTAAAAAAAACTACCCTTTAAAAAAAACCCTTAAAACCCCCTAAAGCCCCTTAAAAATCCCTTTAAACCCCCTTAAAAGCCTTTAAAAAACCCTTAAACCCCCCTTAAAAACCCTTTAAACCTCACCTTAAAAAAAACCCTTAACACACCCCTTAAACCCCCCCCAAAAACCCACTTAAAATCCCTTAAAAAAACCCTTAAGGACCCCTTAACCCCCCCAACCCCCCTAAGCCCCCCCTTAAAACACTCTCCTTAAAGAAAACCCTTGAAAAAACCCTTAAAAACCCTTAGCCCCCCCTTAAAACCCCCCCTAAACCCCCTTAAAAACCCCTAAACCCTCCCTTAAAACACCCCCTTAAAGAAAACCCTTAAAAAAACCCTTTAAAACCCCTTAAAACCTCTCCTAAACCCCCTAATTCCCCTTAAAACACCCCCCTTAAAGGTTTTTTTTTAAAACACCTTTAACCCCCCCTTAAAAACCCTCTTGAAACCCCCTAAACCCCCTTAAAAAAACCCTTAAAAATCCCATAAAATCCTTTAAAACCCTTAAAAATCCTTTAAAACCCCTTAAAACCAGCAGGCCCCCCCTTTGCCCCCCCCCCATTCCCACAATCTCCGCAAGCCAGTGAGAAACGACACTATTATAGAAAACAACAAAAAAAGCACATTTTAATTCGCATCAAAAACCCCACAAAAATCCCCCAAACCCTTGAAAATCCATGAAAAAAAGAGGGGGGGGGGGGGGGGGGGAAAGGAGAAAAAAAAAAGGGGGGATCCGGGTTTTTGGGGTTTTCTTTAATTTTCCCCCTCTTCACTCTCCCGAATCTGACACGACCTTCACTTCCTCGCAATAAATATACAAAAATAGAATAAATTAGGTTAAAAAATAAAAGGTTAACGCTGGCAGATCAGTGTTAAAAAGGGGGGGGCGAAAAAAATAACCCCAAACCACCCCAAAAACCCGGCGGGAGAGGGATAAATAGAAAAAAAAAGCACAAATCGGCCAGTTTTAGGGCTGAGCCCTTGTTTTTTTTTCTTGAAATGTGGAAAAAAAAAAAGAAACTCCCCCAAACACCCCCTCCCCCAGCCCAAAAATGAACTTGAAATTTAATTTTCATTATTTTTTTGGGGGGGGAAGGATGGGGGGGACACCTGTTTGGTCCCCACCCCCAGGGATAATATTAATAATACTATAAAAACAACTTAATAATAATAGAAATAATAAATAAGGCCCTTGGGGCGGGGGGGGGGTGTCTTCATTTGGTTGCGTTCAAGTATTTTAAGGGGTTTGGGGGGGTTAAAGGGGGCCCCCCCCGGCGCCCGCCTGCTCCTGCAGCCCCAGCAGGCTGTAGGCGATGCGCTTCTGGTGCCCCGGCAAACGCACCCCGATTTTCTTGATGTCGCTGAAAAGGGAAAAAAAATAAACTTAAAAAAAAAAATAATTATTATTGGGGTGAAAAGAGCCCAAAAAGGGTCTGGGGGGGGCGGGGGGAGCATCCCCTGGGGATGGAGCCAGCCCTGAGTGTCGCACGGGGCCAAATCCAGCCCCAAAGGCCCCCCCAGGGGTGGATCCAGCCCTGAGGGTCCCATGGAGATGGATCCAACCCCCCACCCTGGTTTTTGGGGTCCCATCGCTGCCCCCCACCCCGCCTCCAGCCGGGCTGTTCCCAGGGGACACGTGGCCGGATGCGGCTCGTCCCAGATCCTGGCTGGGGACGTCTAATTTTATCCCGTCCCTTGGGCCAGCAATGCCAACGGCACGGGAGCGGTTTGCTTTCCCAGCACGTCCCCGTCCCCATGGGAGCTGGGAGGGGAGAGCGTGGGGACAGCACGGGGACACCGTGGGGACACACCGTGGGGACAGCATGAGTACACCATGGGGACAATATGGCAACACACCATAGGGACAGCATGGGGACAGCACGGGGACACCAAGGGGACATGGCATGGGGGACACCAAGAGGACACACCATAGGGACAGCATGGGGATGGTATGGAGATACCAAGGGGACAGCATGGGGACACCACGGGGACGGTATGGGGACACCAAGGGGACACATCAGAGGTACAGTGTGGGGACAGCGTGGGGATGGTATGGGGATACCAAGGGGACACCATGGGGACAGTATAAGGACACCAAGGGACACACCATGGGAACGGCAGGGGGGAGACTACGGGTGATACACCATAGGGACAGCATGGGGATGATATGGGTTTAACAAGGGGACAGCATGGGGACAGTATAAGAACAGTATGGGGACAGTACAGGGACACCAAGGGGACAGGATGAAGACACTGTGGGAACAGCAAGGGGACACCAAGGGGACACCAAGGGGATATCATGGGGACACCAAGGGGACACACCATAGGGACAGCATGGAGAAATCATAGGGACAGCATGAGTACACCATGGGGACACCATGGGGACACAGACTCACTCGCTGGTCATCTGCAGGACCTTCTCGATGGTGCTGTAGCCCGAGGCCATGAAGTGCTCCGTGTACTGGGGCATCCTGATGGACTCCAGCCACTCGGGGACGGAGCGGAAGGGGACGCCCTCGGAGCCGCTGGTGCTGGGCAGGCGGATGGAGACCCTGGAGGGTGCGGGGGGGTCATGAGCGACTGGCAGGGACGGAGGGGTGCAGGAACGGTGCGGAAATGGGAGGGTGCAAACGGGGCGTGAAAGTGGAAGGAGGCAAAAAATGATGCAGAAATGGAAAGCGGCAAAAAGCCAACACAGAAATGCAAAAAAGCAACACTTAAGTGTAAAGATGTGGAGATCAGAGAATCACAGAATCACTCAGGTTGGAAGAGCCCTCTGGGATCATCGAGTCCAACCATGGCCCTGACACCACCATGGCAACTAGACCAGGGCACTAAGTGCCATGTCCAGTCTTTTCTTAAACCCCTCCAGAGATGGTGACTCCACCACCTCCCTGGGCAGCCCCTTCCAATGCCTAATGACCCTTGCTGAGAAGAAATGCTTCCTGATGGCCAACCTGAACCTCCCCTGGCGCAGCTTGAGGCTGTGTCCTCTTGTCCTATCGCTGGTTGCCTGGGAGAAGAGGCCGACTCCCACTGCGCTACAACCTCCCTTCAGGTAGGTGTAGACTGCACTAAGGTCACCTCTGAGCCTCCTCTTCTCCAGGCTAAACACCTCCAGCTCCCTCAGCCGTTCCTCAGAGGTCAGACCCTCCAGACCCTTCCCCAGATTGGTCGCCCTCCTCTGCACTCGCTCCAACACCTCAACATCTCTCTTGAAGTGCGGGGCCCAGAACTGGACACAGGATTCAAGGTGCGGCCTCACCAGTGCCGAGTACAGAGGGACGATCCCTTCCCCAGACCGGCTGGCTACACTAGTCCTGATAGAGGCCAGGGTGCCATTGGCCTTCTTGGCCACCTGGGCACACTGCTTGCTCACGTTCAGCCAGCTGTCGATCAGCACCCCCAGGGCTCTTTCTAACCACTCTTCCCCCAGCCTGTAGCGCTGCGGGGGGTTGGTGTGGCCCAAGTGTCAGACCCGGCACTTGTTCTTGTTGAACCTCACGCCGTTGGTCTCGGCCCATCAATCCAACCTGTCCAGATCCCTCTGTAGGGCCTTCCTGCCCTCCAGCAGATCGACACTCCCACCCAGCTTGGTGTTATCTGCAAATTTACTGAGGGTGCACTCGATCCCTATATCCAGATCATCTATAGTGATGCATGAAGCAACGCCCCAATGCGAAGATGCAAGAAGCAAAGGCAAAAGCCCAACGCAAAACAGCACATGGGAAAGCAAAAGCGTAATGTAAATAGCGCAAGAAAAGCGAGAGGCGACGCGGAACCGCCTGGATGCAAAGAGTGAATGCAGGAATGTGACGCTACAAAGAGTAATGCAAGGAGTGGAAATGCCAAAAATGAGGGAAGAGTGTGAAAAAACAGGGAATGATGAGAAAAATGTCAAAGGGAAAAGCTAAAATTCACGGATGCAGAGAAGCGGAAAAGAACGCAAGAACGCGAAACTGCAAAAACAACTCAGAAATGCAAAGATGTAGAGAAGAATGTGAGAATATAGAACGGCAAAAGCGATGCAAAAAATGTAAAGATGTAAAAAATAGCGCGAGAAAGCAAAGGTGCAAAAACCAACGCAAAAATGCAACGAAGAGGGCAAGCGTGGAGAGAAAAAAAAGCAATAGAGGGGCAAAAAAGAGAGCCAGGATGCAAAGATGCGAGAAGCAACGCGAGAATGCCAAACTGCAAACGCAACGCAACGATGCGAGGGTGTAAAAAGGAGCGGAGGGACGCGAGGGTGCAAAAAAGCAACGCAGAATGTGAAGGCGCAAGAACGCGCAGGTGTAAAAAAATGCGATGAAAAAATGCAGAGTGCAAAAAATGAGTGTGAAAACTCAAGGATGCAACGGGTGAGGCAAGAATGGAGAGACGCAAAAGAGCACACAAGGATGCGAAGGTGGAAGAAGCAACGCAAAGTTGCAGAGATGCAAAAAAAGAGGAGAATGGAAAGATGCGAGAATGCGAAGACTCAAAATGCAACGCAGAGATGCAGAGATGCAAAAAAAGAGTGAAAGAATATAAAGATGCAACAATACGAAGACTCAAAAAGCAGCACAAAGACGCAAAAAAAGAGTGCAAGAATGGAAAGATGGAAGAATGTGAAGACTCAAAAAGCAACGCAAAGATACAAAAAGCGATGCAAATAGCGACACAAAGACACAAAAAGTAACGCAAAGATGCAAAAAAATGTGCAAGAATGTAAAGACAGAAAAATGCAAAGATGCAAAAAGCGCCGCGGAGACACAGAGATGCAAAGAAGTGCAAGAATGGAAAGATGCAAGAATGCAAAGACGCAAAATGCAACGCGGTGATGCAAAAAGCAACACAACGATGCAGAGATGCAAAAAAAAGAGTGCAAGAACGTAAAGATGGAAGAACGCAAAGACGCAAAATGCAACACAAGGATGCAAAAAGCAATGTGGAGACGCAAAAAAGTGAAAGAATGTAAAGATGCAACAATGCAAAGACTCAAAAAGCAACGTGGAGATGCAAAAACAAGAGTTCAAGAATGCAAAGATGCAAGAATGCAAAGGCAAAAAGCAACGCAGAGACGCCAAAAAAGACTGGAAGAATATAAAGATGCAACAACGGTAAGACTCAAAAAAGCAACGCAGAGATGCAAAAAGTGACACAAATAGCAACACAAAGACAAAAAGCAATGCAGAGATGCAAAAAAGTACAAGAATGTAAAGATGGAAGAATGCAGAGATGCAAAAATTAACACGGTGACGCCAAAAAAAAGCGCAAGAATGTCAAGGAGCGAGAATGCAAAGACGCGAAAAGCAACGCAAAGATGCAGAGATGCAAAAGAAGAGCGCAAGAACGCAAAGGCGCACACGAGCATGCAAGGGCGCGATACCGCAAATCATGCCCCCCCCCCCACCTCTCCGCCCGCCTCGCCCTGTCCCGTCTCTCTCCGTAACTCACCGGGGGTCGAAATCCGCCAAGGCCTTGAGGGACTCGGGGGCGCGGATGAGCTTGTCGAGGATGCTGACGATATCGGCGAACTTGGGGCGCCGGCTGCGCTCTTGCTGCCAGCATTGCATCATCAGCTGGTAGATGGCGGAGGGACAATCCAGCGGGGCGGGGAGGCGGAAGCCCTCGTTGATGGCCTTCATCACCTACGAGGAGGATGTTGAGTGATGCTCTCCCCCCAGACAAGTGTCCGTTTGCAAGAACACCCCAAAAAATTTGGTGGTGGAAGAGGGTGGGTGCTCACCTCGTGGTTGGAGAGCTCCCAGTAGGGTCGCTCGCCATAGGACATCACCTCCCACATGACGATGCCGTAGCTCCAGACATCGCTGGCGGAGGTGAACTTGCGGTAGGAGATGGCTTCGGGTGCCGTCCAACGGATGGGGATCTTCCCACCCTGCCACAACATTGGGGTCAACCCTACAACCCCCCCCTTCCCCCCCAAAACAAACCAACCCCGCCATGGCCAACCACCCCTTTGGTGGCACTTACGCTGGTGGTGTAGGTGGCTTCAGGGTCATCTTCCAACACCCTTGAAAGCCCAAAATCGGACACCTTGCACACCAGGTTGCTGTTCACCAAGATGTTGCGGGCGGCCAGATCCCGATGGACGTAATTCATGTTGGCCAAGTACTTCATGCCGGCAGCGATGCCCCTCAACATCCCCACCAGCTGGATGATGCCAAATTCCCCCTCTTTTTCCTAGGAAAAGGGGAGAATCTGGCCTCGAATCCACCTCTTGTCCCACCTCCCGCTGGTGGCTCGTGGTGGTTCCACCACCCGGTTAATCCTTGCCCGAGGGGGTGGGAGGTTGCCACCACGCTTCACCTACCCGCAGGAATTTATCCAGTGCGCCGTTCTCCATGTACTCCGTGATGATCATGAAGGGTTTGTCTATGCACAAAAAAAAGACACAAAAAGGGTAAAACCTCCCTCCAAAAAAACCAAAAAAACCCCCAAACCAAACAAAAACCCACAAAAAAAACCCACAACCCTCCAAAAAAGCCCAAAATCCCCCCAAAACCCCTCCAAACCCCCAATACAAAAAAACCCCAAACCCCTCAAAAACCCAAAACCTCCCAACCCCCCCAAAATCCCCCCCCAAAAAACCTAAAACTCCCCAACCCCCCCCAAAACCCCACACCCCGCCAAAAACCCCCCAACCTCCCCCCCACCAACCAAAATATAAACGAAAACCAAACAAAACCACCCAAACCCCCAGAAACCACCCAAAACCCCAACCCCCCAAATAAAAAAGCCCCCCAAAAGCCCTCAACCCCCCAAAAAAGCCCCAAACCCCCCAAAATTGTTGCTCAAAACACCCTATTTTTAGGTAGCCTTTTTTTGGGGTGTTTTACATGGAAATTAGGGTGGGTTTTTTTGGGGCAGGGGGGTGAAGATGAGGAACACTCACACTTGGAGACGACCCCTTCCAGGCGGATGATGTTGTGGTGACAGAACTGGCCCATGATGGTGGCTTCGCTCAAGAAGTCCACCCGTTGCTTCTCGGTGTAGCCCACCTTCAAGGTCTTGATGGCCACCGGCACCTCCTTCTTCCCACGCTTCAGGGTGCCCTTGTAGACCTCCCCAAATTCACCTGCTCGGAGGAAAGGGGGGGGACATTTAACCTGCCCCCACACTCCTGGTCCAATTTGGGGGTGTCTTTAGTGTGACAAAGCCACCTGAGAACCTACCGGCACCGATGACCTTCTGGCGGGTGATGAAGGATGGAGGGATCTCAGTGGTGAACTTGAGCATGGCTTGGTTGGGGTCTTCGTAGGTGTGGGGGTCAACATAGGTCTTGAGGGGCTTCAGCTGGTCTGTGGGGTGGTGGTGGTGGGGTCAACACCCATGTCACCCCCCCACCCATCATCCCTGTTGAACCCACCACCCTGTTGCTCACCTGACTTGGAGAAGTAGACATCCTCGGCGGACTGGCGTGGCCGTGACCTCCTCCTCCTGTGGAAAAGCAGCGGTTTGCCCCCCCAAAAATCACCCCTTGCCCATCTTTGGTGGGGGAAAAATGGTATTTTGGGGTTTTGGGGTTTTTTTTTGGGGGGGGTTTATCTCCTTACCGCCGGAGGATGTAGAGGAGAGCAGCCAAGAGGAGGAGGACAAAGAAGACACCAGTGACGGAGCCACTGATGACGGCGGCAGATGCCATGGCCTCGGCGCCTGCAGGGACAATTCAGGAAGGGGTTTGGGGTGAACCATGCACCCCCCTGGACCTCCCACCCCAAAATCCTGCCCCCGCCTTGGTCCTCACCCTCGGGCAGGGTCTCGAACTCATGCTGGGGGCTGTAGGCACCGTGGCCGTCCGGGGTGAGTGCCTGGACCCGCACCACGTAGGTGGTGGCAGGGGACAACTTGGGGAGGGTCACGGAGGTGCCCTCGCAGCGCAGCACTGAGTAGCTGTTCTCATCCACCTGGTGACATAGATGGGGGGCAAAGGTGGAGATGACATGGATGGAGGTGACGCGGATGGAGGTGACGCGGATGGAGGTGATGTGGAAGTGACACGGATGGAGGTGACACGGATGGAGGTGACACGGATGGAGGTGACAAAGGGGTGACATGGATGGAGGTGGCATGGATGAAGGTGACACAGATGGAAGTGACACAGATGGGGGCAAGGATGGAGGTGATGTGGATGGAGGTGACGTGGATGGGGAGGTGACGTGGATGGGGGCAAGGATGGAGGGGTGACACGGATGGGGGTGTGACACGGATGGGGGGAAGGATGGAGGTGACATAGATGGAGCAGGACATGGATGGGGGACATGGATTTAGGGGTGGTGAGCTGAAGCCGTGACACAGGACGGACCTTCTTGCTGTAGGTGACCTCGTACTTCCAGACCCGACTCTGCTGCCGCGGTGGCACCGTCCAGGAGAGGACCAAGCTGGTGGCCGTCCGTCCATCCAGGCTCACCGACGTCACCCGGGGTGGCTCTGCCGTGGGGACGGGGGGGGACATCACAGATGTGATGGTGTCCCCATGGTGTAGGGAAGGTGTGGGAGCTGCTGGTGGCCCCTTACCTGTCTGGTTGACGCTGATGGTGGTGGTGGCCACACTGCGGTGGTGGCTGTAGGGTGACACCCCGTTCCGCGCCTCGACGGTGAAGGTGTAGTTGACGTGTGGCTCCAGGTCAGTGACGGTGACCCCCGTCCCCGTCAGCCCTTGAGGGGGCTGCGAATAGCGGACCCCCCCGTCGCAGGGCCGGCACTCCCCGCTCTCGGGCCAGCACTGCTCGCAGGTGACGCTGTAGGTGACATCCCGGCGGCCACCCAGGTCGGCGGGGGGGGACCAGCGGAGCTGCACCGTGGCCCCCAACCCCACGGCCGTGACGCCTTGGGGGGGCGAGGGGGGACCTGGGATGGGGGACAGAGAGCAGAGAGGGGGGGTCAGGGGGAGGGATGGCCGCGCCGTGCCTCAGTTTCCCCCCCCCACCCCAGAAGGTCACTTACGGGTGCAGGGGTCTGCGGGGGGGTCGGCGGGGGCGCGGAAGAAGCCGTCCTGGCAGGGGCAGGCGGCGGCGGCGGCCGGGGAGGGCAGCGTGTGGGGGGGGCAGGGCTGGCAGCCCCCCGGGGACACCGTGGCCTTGAAGGAGCCGGGGGGACAAGCTGGGGACACACACACACAGTGACACCGGTGACAGCCCACAGCCCCCCTCCCCACCCACGTGTGGGGTTGCGGGGGCATCACCCCCCTGAGCACCCAGAGTGTGAATTTTAGGGTATTTCACCTTATTTTGCAGCTTCTATTATTATCGGGACCCCCCCAGCCCACCCCTCACCCCACTGAGCCCTGCCATGCTCATTGCACTGGTGATGCTCAAGGTTGAAGATCCATCATGGAGAACTTTGGAGCCAACACCTCACTTCTCCACACCCCCCCTCTTCTATCCCCTGCCACGCACCGAGCTGGTGCATCCTCAGCCCCCCCCCCCAACCCCAATTTACCCCCCACCCCCCTACCTTGGCATCTCTCTCCCGCTTGCTCGTAGCCCGCCCGGCACAGGCACTCCCCGATGGGCACCAACCACTCGCCGTCGGCGTTACAGTGCAGCGCCGGAGCTCGCTCGGCCACCGCGTCCTCCACGCACGTCCCTCGCACCTCGGCCAAGGTCTGCGAGTCGACGCCCGCCACCGTCTCGGGGAAACGCGCCATCCCCCGTAGGACACCCGGGCACCTCTTGTAGTAAATCCTCACGGAGAGCAACGCCACGCAAGCTCCGAGATCTTGGAAGGCCAAGTAGAAGCCTTTCCGTCGGAGAGGTCCCACCGACCGCACCTCCACATTGAGTTTGACGTTGCGCGAAGCGAAGTCGTCTTGAACGGTGATTTCATCCGGAGCGATGGTGTCGATCTTCTTAAATTGTCTCTTCTGGAAGTTGGTGCCATAATCCACGTCGGATTCAGCGTAGTAGAGGTTGAAGGTCTCCTTGCAGGACCCGCCGCCGGCGGTGGGGAAGCTGTTGCAATCGCGGACGGTGAATTGGAGCTCGATGAAGATGCGTTGGGCCACCCCACGGTAGATCCAGTTGGTGCGGAGCCAGTTCTCCTGCTCGCCCTCCAGCACGTTGCACACCGAGTAGATGTAGATCAAGGAGTCGTTCAGGACGTTCTGCAGCAGGTCCCACTGCCCCCCCCAAGAGAGAGAAACAGGGGCTATAGGGGGGAAACTGAGGCAGGGTGGGCGGTGCCCTTGGTCCCCGTGGATGCACTTGTCTTCATCCCCGTGGATGGCCCCGTCTTCATCTCCATGGGCGTCCTCATCCCCATGGATGTCCCCATGGAGGTCCCCATCTCCATCCCCATGGAGGTCCCTATCCCTGTGGAGGTCCCTATCCTTATCCCCATGGATGGCCCCGTTCCCACCCCCACTGTGTTCCCCATGAGTGTCCTCATCCCCATGGATGTCCCTGTTCCCATCCCCATCCCCAATGATATCCCTGTCCCCATGGATGTCCCCATTCCCATGCCCATTCCCATGGATGTCCCCATCCCTATCTTCATGGAGGTCCCCATCCCTATGGACGTTCCCCTCCCCAAGGAGTTCCCCATGGATGTCCCCATCCCCATGGATGTCCCGGTCCCTATCCCCATGGGTGTCACCATCCCCATCCCCATGGGTGTCCCTGTCCCCAAGGTTGCCCCCATCTCCATCCCCATGGAGGTCCCCATCCTTACCCCCATGGATGTCCCTGTTCCCATCCCCATGGGTATCCCCATCCCCACGGATGTAACTGTCCCCATCCCCAATGACATCCTTGTCCCCATGGTTGTCCCCATTCTCATCCCTACGGAATTCCCCGTCCCCATGGATGTCCCCACCCCCGGTGTGTGCTCTCAGGGAGCTGTTGGCCAGTGGGGCCAGATCCTGGGCCCCTGGGTGCTCACCCCTTTGCCGTAGGGCTGGGTGAGCCAGCCCAGCTCCCCCTGCGCCTTGGCGAAGTCCAGCAGGACCACTGTGGGGAGAGGAGAGGGGACGTTAGTGGGGCGGGCGCAAAGCCTGGGAGATGCCACCAGGACCCACGGATGGCCCCAGGACATGCACATGCCACCAATACACCAGATGCCTCTTGGACCTGTGGATGTCCCTGGGACCCATGGGTGACCTCCAGGACCTATGGCCGTCCCTGGGACCCATGGATGTCCCTGGGACCCACAGATGCCCCTGGGACCCACAGATGCACCCAGGATCCATGGATGTCTCTGGGACTCATGGGTACCCCCAGGATTCACAGATGTCCCTAGGATCCATGAATGTCCCCCAGGACCCACAGATATCCCTGTGACCCATGGATGTCCCCAGGACCCACAGGTGTCCCTAGGACCCACGGATGTCCTCCAGGACCCGTATGTGTCCCTGGGACCCACGGATGTCCTCAGGATCCACAGATGTCTCTCAGGACCCACAGATGTCTTTCAGGACCCACAGATGTCCCTAGGACCCACAGACGTCCCCCAGGACCCACGGATATCCCTAGGAGCCACGGATGTCCCCCAGGACCCGTATGTGTCCCTGGGACCCACGGATGTCCCCCGGATCCACAGATGTCACCCAGGGCCCATAGATGTCCCTGGGACCCATAGATGCCCCCCGGATCTACAGATGTCCCTAGGACCCACAGATGTCCCCCAGGACCCATGGACGTCCCCCAGGACCCACGGACGTCCCTAGGACCCACGGACGTCCCCTAGGACCCATGGACGTCCCCCAGGACCCATGGACGTCCCTAGGACCTGCAAACACCCCTGGGACCCACAGATTCCCCTGGGAGCCCCCCCGAGAAGACCCCCAGGGACCCCCCCCATAAAGAGGGGACACCAAGGCAGAGCTCGGCCCCGCGCCGAGGCCACGCGGACTTGCCGGGACACGCCAGCCGCCCCGGCGAGGGCGGTGGCCGGATCCAGCGCCCGGGAGAGGAAGAGGAGGCCAGGGCTGAGGGGTGCCCCCCCCCGGCGGTGAATCACCCCCCAGGAATGTGCCCGGACGTCTGGGTTCACCCCAGCGGGGCCGGGCCCCAGGGCGGTGGGGGGGAGGTTCGGGGACGGGTGCCCCCCTACAAGCCCCTTCGCTGAGAACGGGCGAGCTCGTGACGTGCCCCAAGAGGGTGAAGTCTACGGGGGAACCCCAAGAACAGGGTTGGGGGGGGGACACGTGGCTCTGTGTCCCCCCTGTCCCCGGTGTCAGGAAGGACACCGGGGCGGATGTCCCGGCTTTCCTGCGCCTGGAAGTCCCCCCGCGTGCCTCCGGAGAGCGGAAAGCCGGGGCGGGAGGGTGGGGCGTGAGCTGAGTTGGGGGGTGCTCTGCAGGGTGTCCCCCCTCCCCACCCCGGGCTGCGGCGGGGCTGAGTCAGGGGAGAAACCCGGGGCTGTGGCTGTTGAGTCAAGGGGTGCAGCACCCAAGGGCGCACCCACGCCCGGGGCCACCGGTGCTCTTGGCACCCCCCAGTGTCAGCACCAGCAGCATCTGCACCCCCTCTGCCACTGCTGTCGCCATCATCATCCTCACCACCACCAATATCTCCATTGCCATCATCACCACAGCCATCACCACCACCATCTCCATCAACACCACCATCTCCATCATCACCATGGCCATCACCACCACCACGGCCATCACCATCAACACCACCATCTCCATCACCATGGCCATCACCATCACCACGGCCATCACCATCACCACGGCCATCACCATCATCATGGCCATCACCACCACCATGGCCATCACCATCAACACCACCACCTCTACCGCCATCACCACCTGCAGCTCCTACACCACCATCACCTTCCCTGTCCACATCTGCATTGCCATCTCCACCTCCAACCCCACCACCAACCCTGCCTGCAGCTGCAGCCCCATCACCCTCTCCCCCACCATCCCCATGACCACCTGCAGCTGTCCCTATCTGCATCGGCACTGCTGTTGCTACCACCATCACCATCACCACCACCATCATCTGCATCCCCCTCCCATCCCCACTGCGTCCTTGTCCACGTCCCCAACTGCATTTTCATCCCCATCCCTGTCCTGTCCCAATCCCAATCCCAATCCCAACCCCAATCCCCTCCCATCCCAATCCTGCCCTCATCCCTATCCTAATCCCAATCCCAATATGAATCCCAATCCCCTCTCATCCCAATCCTGTCCCCATCCCATCCCTATGCCTTTCTTAATCCCAACCCCAACGTGAATCCCAGTCCTATCCCCTCCCAATCCCAATCCTATCCCCTCCCAATCCCAATCCCATCCCCTCCCAATCCCAATCCCAATCCCATGCCCCCCCCCCCCCCCCGCTCAGGGACACCCCAACCCTCAGGCCGGCCGGTGCAGGATCCCGCTGCGACACCCAGCACCCCCCAACCTCCCCATCCCACTGCCTTTCTCCCTTCCCAACCGAGGGGAACCCAAACCCCCCCAACCTCCCCCAATCCCGCTCCTCTCCCAACATTTCCCCCCTTTTTTTTGCACTTTTTCAACCCAAAAATCCCAAAATCCCTGAGGATCCCTCCTGGGAACCGGCCCTTTGGGAACACGCCCGCGTCGGGGCGGTTGGGGGTCCCCGCTGTGGGGTCACCCCCCTCTGCCTTCCCCCCAGCAGTTTGAAAAAACTAATTTTAGGGGTTTTTACCCCATTTTTATATTTTTAGAGGGGTATTTTCCATCCCAGCACCGATTTATTTGCGTTCGGGGCCGGATCTTTCCCCTCCAAAAGCGACGGGTTAAACCCTTCGGGTGGAGTTTTGCGAAACCTCAACTTTATAAAAATTAAATATAGATTTTTAAAAAGTGATTTTTCCCTTTTTTTTTCCTCACCCAAAACCCCCCAAACTGAACCCAAACCCCGGGTTACGAGGCGGAGGCCGGGACGCCGCTTGTCTTTTTCCCCGACAGTTTTTGGGGGATTTTCCTGACATTGTTTTCCAGCTCCTTGGGCCGGATCCAGCCCGGCCCAGCGCCGCCCATGGGAAAAAGATCAATTTTAGGGCGATTTCCCCCTTTTTTGGGTTTTTTTTTAATGAATTCCCTCCACCCTAACCGCTCTGTAGGACTTTTTTTTTTGCGGGGGGGGGACACGCAGCAGGATCGGGCCCCGCTGCGGGACCGGCCGCTCGGCGTGGGAAAAGTTGCCCAAAACTTTTGGTTTTTCCCCCATTTTAGCTTTTTTTCTCCCTATTTTACCTTTTTTCCCCCCATTTTAACTCTCCCCCCATTTTACCCCCCCCCTTTCAGCTCCCCCCCCCCCCTTTTACCTCCCTCCTCCCTTTAACCCCCAACTTTTTCACTTTCCCCCCCCTATTTTACCTTTTTCCCCCCCAAAACGCACCCCGGGAGCCGGTGCTTCACCACCGCACCCATGGGTGCCCCTTTTTTTTTGGGGGGGATCCCCCCATCACCCTTTATTTTGGGGTGGGGGGCTCCCCCAGCCCCCCCCTTTAACCTCTCAGCCACCCCCAAACTCGCCCAAACTTACCCTAAACTCGCCCAAACTTACCCCAAACCCCCCCCACCCCTCCGGGTGCCCCCCCAGCACCCACACCCCCCACCCCAGCACCCTAATAAGTGAATTTTGGGGTGTCTCCCCCCCCCAAAGGGCTGGAACTCACCTTCCTCCGCTGCCAGGGGGGTGAGGGCGGTGAGGAAGAGGAGGGTGAAGGCTGGGGGGATGCCCGCCATGGTGGTGGTGGGTGGTTTTTGGGGGGGGACCCTGGGGTGCACCCCACACCCGGCGGCCCCCAGCGCTGCGGGGCGTGTGGGGCTGAGCACCCCGCTCCTGTTCATTCATGTCCCGAGTGATGTCACCTGGCCACGCCCGCTCTTAAAGGGGCACGAGCTGCTCCCAGTAGCCACCAGTATGGGACTGGGAGGGGGGCGAGGCTGAGGAGTGGGAAGGTTTGGGGGGGAAGGGAGGGGGATCTGTGACCCCCCCACCCCGTGCTGGGGGCGGGGGTCCCGATCCGTCCTGTAGCACAGTGGTCCCCCCCCCCCCCCCCCCCCAGTCTCCCCCCCCGCTCCGGCCCCGAAATGGTTAAAGCCGCCCCCCCCCCCCCCCCCCCCTTTTCATTCATAAAGCGGCGTGGGAAGGCCCGGGGGGGCGGCAGCCAATGGCAGCGGGGGGGCGGGGCCAGGCGCCTACTACCGGCTCCTCCCCCCGCCCACCGGTTAGAACTGGGGGGGGCGGTTGGGGGGTGCTGGGGGGTGTCCGCCTGTCCGGCCCCCCCCGCCTGTCCGGCCCTGACCCCCCCCCGGTCCCTCCACCCCAAATCCCCCAGCACCCCCATCCCCATCACCCCCAGCACCCTCCACCCCCCAGCACGCCAAATCCCGCAG
This sequence comes from Nyctibius grandis, assembly GCF_013368605.1. Classification (NCBI taxonomy): domain Eukaryota; kingdom Metazoa; phylum Chordata; class Aves; order Nyctibiiformes; family Nyctibiidae; genus Nyctibius; species Nyctibius grandis. Next base: position 1,883,607 of record NC_090674.1, read on the forward strand.
CACCTGCAGCACCCCCATCCCTATCACCCCCAGCACCCCAAATCCCCCGACAACCCATCCCCATGATCCCATTGCACCCATAGCACCCCCATCACCCCAAATCCCCCCCAGCACCCCCATCCTCATGATCCCATTGCACCCTAAATCCTGCAGCACCCCCATCTGCATCACCCCTCAGCACCCCAAATCCCCCCAGCACCCACAGTACCCCATCACCCCAAATCCCCCCAGCACCCGAAATCCCCCCCAGCACCCACAGTACCCCATCCCCATCACCCCAAATCCCCCCCCAGCACCCCAAATCCCCCCCAGCACCCTAAATCCCCCCCAGCACCCCCATCCCCATGATCCCATTGCACCCCAAACCCTGCAGCACCCCCACCCGCATTACCCCCCCAGCACCCCAAATCCCCCATCGCCCCATCAACCCCCCAGCACCCCAAATCCCCCATCGCCCCATCAACCCCCCAGCACCCCAAATCAATGACTCAGGGATCTTTTTGGTGGAAAAACATGGATTTGGGGTCAAAACCCCCCTTTTCCCCTCTCAGGGGCAGCAGTGAGGGGCCCCCCGGTACCACAGAGCCCCCCCAAAGAGGGGGGGGTCAGGCAGGGGGGGACCCCTCATCCTCCGGGGCAACACCTGCAACGATTTGGTCCCGACGCCAAAGCCTCTCGACCAGGGCGTCGAGGAGGGGGGCGACCCGGGCCAGCCCCCCGCGCCCCCCGCCGGCCCCCGGCCCGCTGCCCGCCCGCAGCACCCGCAGCCCCAACGTCCCCTCAAAGGTCGTCACGTCCCTCTCTGTCACGTCCGCTTGGGAGGACAGGTCGAATCTGGGGTGGGGGGGGACACACAGTCAAGGGAAACACCGAAAAATCCCCTAAATCACCGACCACCCCGAAAAATCCCCTAAAACGCCATAAAAATCAGTGGGAGTTGCTGATCCATCGGTGTAACGAAGTGTGCGCGGTCTCAGCCTGCCGAGGTACTGAGCTGTGCGAAATATGGGGGTGCAAACCCGCATGTGGGCAGAGGATAAGGTCAGGGGAGACACCAACACCCCAAAAAATCCCTTAAAACCCCATAAAAATAAGTAGGAGCTGCCGATCCATCGGTGTAACGAAGTGTGCGCGGTCTCAGCCTGCCAAGGTACGGAGTGGTGTGAAATATGGGGGTGCAAACCCACTTGGGGGGGGACATATGGTCAAGGGAGACACCAACACCCCAAAAAATCCCTTAAAACCCCATAAAAATAAGTAGGATTTCCCGATCCATCGGTGTAACGAAGTGTGCGCGGTCTCAGCCTGCCAAGGTACGGAGTGGTGTGAAATATGGGGGTGCAAACCCACTTGGGGGGGGACATATGGTCAAGGGAGACACCAACACCCCCAAAAAATCCCCCCCAAACCCCGTAAAAATAAGTGGGATTTCCCGATCCATCGGTGTAACGAAGTGTGCGCGGTCTCAGCCTGCTGAGATGCCAAGCGGTGTGAAATATAGGGGTGCAAACCCCCTTATGGGGGGACACGGACCCCCCCAGGGACCCCCCCGAGAAGGATACTTGGTGCCCACGACCACCCTAACGAGGTTTTCTTCGTCAGGGCCGACCAGGCGGCTCATGAGGGCCGGCAGCTCCTCGAAGGACGAGCGGTCGGTGAAGGAGAAGAGGAAGAGGATGGCGTCCGCCTCCTCCTTACAAGCCTGTTGGGGGGGACACAGCCACCATCACGGGGGGGTCCTGTGTGTGTGGGTGTCCCCCCACCCCAAAACTTGTCCCCCCCAAGACTCACGGGCAAAAGATGCTCAAATTTTTTCAGGGCTCCGTCCCCGCAATCCCAAAAATGGAGCTGGAAGATGACCGGGCGGCCGCTGGCCCGCGGCTTGGCCGGCCAGTACACGGTGGTGGCCTCTATCCCTGGGGAGGCGGGGGGACATACCCACGGGTTGTGACCCCCCCAGGGGACACTGGGGTGCTGCACGTGTCCCCCCACCCCATAAAGCCATACCCAGGGTCTCGTGGTGGGCGGGGGGCACGGGGGTCCCCGCCAGCGCGGCCACCAAGGCCGTCTTGCCCACGCCGCTCTTGCCGGTGACGAAGAGTTTGTAGGTGACGATGGGGGCGGCCAAGGAGGGGGGCAGCACCGGGTGCTCCAGCAGACCTGGGTGGGGGGGTGTAAGGGTGTTTTTTTTGGGGTGCTGGCCCCCCGTTTTGTGGTTGGGGGGGGTGTGGGGCTCACCGAACGCTCTCCGCTGGTTCTTGTGGAGGATGGAGTCCAGGTAGGGGCGGCCGGCGGGGGAGAGGAGCCAACCCGGCTCCAGCGCGCAGCCCCCCCGCCCCGCCATGCGCCCCCGAAACCTGGGGGTACACGAAGGTGGGTGTCCCCCCACCTTCCCTTCCCCCGTGGGGTCACAGCTTGGGGGAGCTGGGTGTCCCCTTCTGACCCCCCCACCCCGGGGTGCCAGCACCCCCCTGGGGTCCCTGAACTCCCACTGGGTCCCTGACCCCCCCTTATGGGGTCCCTGCACCCCCCAGGGTCCCAGCATGCTCCCATGGGGTCCCTAACCCCCCCCCACGTCCTTGACCCCCCCATGGGGTCCCTACCCCCCCCCCAGGTCCTTGACCCCCCCCTCGGGTCCCTGAAGCCCCCCATGGGGTCCCATCATGCTCCCATGGGGTCCTTGACCCCCCCATGGGGTCCCTGCACCCCCAATGGGGTCCCTGAACACCCCGAGGGCTCTTGACCCCCCCTTATGGGGTCCCTGCCCCCCCCAGGGTCCCAGCATGCTCCCATGGGGTCCCTACCCCCCCCCCGGTCCGTGAACCCCCCCATGGGCCCCCTGCCCCCCCCAATTGGCTCCTTGCCCCCCCCAACATGCAAAAGGCGAAGCACCGCAGCCCCCCGCGCCCCCTCGGGGTCCCCGCACCCCCCCAGCAGCTCCCCGCACCCCAAACCCTGCAGAGGGGGTGCAAGGCCCCCCCCATGGGCTCCCCCCTTTCCCCCCCGCGGCCCCTTTAAGGCGCGGCCCCCGCCCCACCTGCGGCCGCTTCCGCCTCGGGGTGACGTCAGCGGGGGGCGTGGCCTCGCGGCGGCCCCGCCCCCTCACCGCGGCGCATGCGCAGGAGGGGGTGGGGGCGCGGAGCGGGCCGCGACCCTACATCTCATGGGGGCGGCCCTGGGGGGTGGGGGGGGTCCCCGCCCCGGGGCGAGCTGGGGCCGGGAGGAGCTCCGGCCCCACGGGATTCGGGGTCCCCAGCCCTAATTACTGACACTGGAATGCTTTGGGGTCCCCAGTTTCCATCCCCCACAGGCTTTGGGGTCCCCAATCCCCAGCCCCAGCAGGACTTGAGGTCCCCAGCCCTAATTACCGACACTGGCATGCTTTGGGGTCTCCAATCTCCAGCCCTGGCAGGATTTGGGGTTTCCAACCTTGAGCCCCAACAGGATTTGGGGTTTCCAACCTCCAGCCCCAGCAGGATTTGGGGTCCCCAGCCCTAATTACCAACACTGTCAAGCTTTGGGGTCCCCAGTCTCCAGCCCTGTCAGGCTTTGGGGTCCTCATCCCCAATCTCTAGCCCCAGCAGGGTGTGGGGTCCCCAATTTCCATCCCCAGCAGGATTTAGGGTCCCCATCCCTAATTACCAACACTGGAATGCTTTGGGGTCCCCAGTCTCCAGTGCTGGCAGGATTTGGGGTTCCCAGTCTCCAGCCCCAGCAGGATTTGGGGTCCCCAGTTTCCAGCCCCAGCAGGATTTGGGGTCCCCATCCCTAATTACGAACACTGGCATGCTTTGGGGTCCCCAGTCTCTAGCTCCCACCGGCTTTGGGGTCCCCAATTTCCCGCACTGCCTCCCTTTTTCTGACCCCTCCCATTCCTCCCCCCAACCTTGTGCCCCCCTTTTCCCACCTCCATCTATTTCTTCAACATCCCCTGGTAGAAATACTGCCTTTTTTTTTTTACCCAAGACCCCAAATCCCCCCTTTTCACCCCCAAACTTGTGGGGAGCGCAGCGGGGGTTCCCCTCCACACCATTTCCACCCCCCTGACCCCTCCCCAAAAGCACCAACCATCCGTTTCTTTTCCTTTTTATTTGTTAAACTGCTAAAAATTCATCTGGATGGGGCAGGGCAGGGGGAGAGACCCCCCCAAAAAAAAATGTACACAAGATTTTAAATATCACCAAAAATCGCTTTTCATTCCTGGGACGATGAGGGGGGGACACCTGAGTGGTGGGGGGGGACACACCTCGCTCACAGCACCGGTGGCTCATGGAGGGGGTCAAAATTTGGGATGAATTTCTCCTTGATGGCGCAGAACATGCCTTTCCGCACCCACTCGGCGGGTTTGGGGTCGGTTAGGGGGATTTTGGGGCTGGTTATGGAGATTTTGGGACTGGTTACAGGCATTTTGGGACCATTTGAGGAAGGAGATCACCTAAACATTGGGGAAAACGCCCCTCGAGGGATGCTCCACAGGAGGAGGACGTCAACCCAACGCCGACCCGCCGTCCATCCCTTTTTTGACTCTTTTTTTGGGGTGGATGATAAGAAACATGCAAAAAGGGAGGTGGGAAGCGATGCTGAAGCTCTCCACTGCCAGCGAAGCTTCAAGCAGAGAAGAAATATTTCCTAGATCACACGAAGTGCTCCTGAGGTTTGTTTTTTTGGGGGGGAAAAATGGCATTTTGCTTTCCCTTAAATCCAATATATTTGGGATCGGAGCGGGAGAGGCTGGAGTGAACGAGGGATTTATTTACAGAGGTGGAAACGCTGCCGATGAAGCAAAACCCTCCTCGTCCCCACGCGGCTGGGATGAGATTTAAGGCTCCGTCCGGCAAAAAGCTCAGTGGGGATGGAAGGGGCAGGGAAAAAACCCCCCACGGGGAAAGAGGGGCCACGTCATGGCGCTGCCGGTTTGGGGAGGGTCCCTACTTCTTGGGTGCTGGAGGTTGTTGACCAAAACCTGGTAGAATCCACCCATTTTTTTCCCCCCCTTCCCTTGAGGGGAAAGGGAAGGAGGGAGGTTGTCCCAGGCCACGCAGGTTCAATCCCTTCGGATTTGAACTTGGTTTGAGTCTTAGCGGGAGGCACGTGCAAAGCGGAGGCGTAGTTACCCTCAAATTTACCAATATTCATGTTTTTGGCTGGAAAAAAACCCAACAAACCCTGTTCCCAAGCTATGAGGTTCTGGTTCAGCCTTTGATGGGTTTGGGCTATTGAGTGAAAACGAAACCTTCAAGGCTAAAAGGGAGTTTACAGCTAAATTTCTCAGCTTTGGGGGAATAATGGGATTTTGAGAGTAAATGGTGTGCGGTTTTTGCTATCAGGAGGGATCGGGGCTGATCCCAAAGCCTGACCCAGCTCAACACAGCACAGGGCAGGGAGGGGAGGATGCTAACGCCCGGCTAATTCTTAATATTTTTGGCATTTCGATACAAAAAGCCTGTCCTTTCTTCCTTCTTACGGTCCTGGACGGAGGACAGGAGCGAGAGCGGCAGGCCAAAGGGGTGAGAGGCTAAAAAAAAAAGGCATCGTGTTTGTGTGGAGCGTAGGTTTGCAGGGCTGGAAGGTTCCGGGGGGTATTGCTGTTGTTTTCCTCAGGGAGCCAAGCCTGGGAATAACCAGTGCACGCAAGCTCCCAGCCTCCTGCCTGCCAGGATCTGGTTTGCTCCTATAAAACCACTTTCACTCCCATCCCACGAGGAGTTTCGGAGAGATCTGAAGCCTCTCAAACCCCTGGAAGAGAAAACCAACCTCAAGAGGATAGTGGATGGCACATTTCCCTACCTGCACACCCCAAATCCTCGGCTCGGATCGCAGCGGCGTGGGTCCTTCCCCACCTGTAAACACAATTCGCTTAACTGGGATCATACTGGGAACTGGTGGGGCAGCGCTGGAGGTTTTGCTCGGACTTTTTATTGGTTTCTTGCTCCCTAATTCACAGTTTGAACGTCTGCGTGACAGAGTAAGAACTTGGGAAGGAGAGGGAAGGGCTGCGGGGAGGGAGGGGAGGAGGTGGCGGCGGCGAAGGGCTCGGGCCGCATTATCTTTTTGCTCGCACAAAGTACAAGGCATTTGTTTTGGGATAATATTTCACGTTCTGTTTCTTGTCCATGAGGCCACCGAATATGATTAACTCCCCTCTGCCTTGTACCACCGTGTGTAAACTGGTTTCGGGCGGCCCCACCACCGAACTGCTGTTGAATACTTTCCATTTGACTCGTCCTTTTTCCTTGGTGTCTTTAATGTCCAGCACGTACATCTGCATGGGTTTGCAGTTCATGCTCTGGTACAAAGGCTTCCCCACGTTGAGGGACTGCGGCGGGTGGTGGCCCAGGCGGCGAGCGATGGGAGGTAAGGAATGGCCGTCACCTTGGGTAGAGCCCGGACGTGCTGCCGAACCCGCCTCGGCACCCGGGGACGCCGGGGAAGAAGCCAAGGGAGGGCTCAACGCCGCAGAAGCCGAGGAGCCTTTGGAAGAGAGGGCTTTGACGGCCTCCAAGCTCCTCCGGAGCGCGCCGGGGGAGACGGCCCCCGGGAGGGAGCTGGCGACGTGGGGAGGCGTGTGGATGCCGTTGGTTTGCTCGGGGGGATTCCTCACGCTCACGCCGACTGTCCTGCCCTCCACCCCGTCCAGCTGGCAGATGATGGAAGTGGGTTTCTGTTCCCAGCTCAGGTCGACGGATCCCAAACGCAGGTCTTTCTGCTCCGGCAGCGATCCCCGTCGCGGCGCCAAGGCGAGCCCCACTTTCAGGTCGTACCCTTCGGCTGCAGAAGGTGTGCTGGGTGATACGACCTGCACGGGGCTGTCCAACGAGGCACCGCCGGCCGCCGTGGCTCCGGGTGATAAACTCCCACCGTTGAGCACAGGGGAACTGTCCCCTCTAGCCGGGGAGAGGCTGCCTTCCCGGGACCCCGAAGGGGTTTGCCTCTGCGCTCTGGGTCGCAAGGTGCCCCAGCGGCCGTTGACGCAGGGAGCTTCGTCCGTGTTCCTGACAGGAGACTGAGAGCGGTATTCCCGTGTTTCGGGGACCAGGGCGGGTGGCGTGGCACTGATGGGAGAGGGGCGGGAGTTCAAGCTGGGACTCAGCGGGGCTCTCCCGCTGGGAGCTTGGCTGAAGACCACAACGCATTGTCCCACCTGGAAGAGGAGGAGAGGAGAGGTTACAAGCGGCAGGATGACCCTGTGTGCTGTACTGGGGCAAAAATAAGGGGGTTTGGAGCGTTCTGGGGAGGCAATAAAGATCAACGGATGTATGTGAGGGAGCACCGCGTCCGTACCCGGCAGGCAGGATGACACCACAGCTCCGGAGCTCCGTGGTCTTCGTTCTCCACCTTGAGCGGCTGCCACGTCCAGGGGTTCGCGTGCATGTGCAGTAACCAGGCATCTTTAAAGAGCTGTGAAGAGAAGTGTGACAGATTCAGGAGCCTGGTTTGCTGCTGAGATCATCCCATCAGAGGTAGGAGCGGTGCTTTGCTGCTGCAGACAGAGGAAGGGTGACCCAGATCAGGATCTGACCGCCCAGGAGTGACTAACCCTACAGTGGCCATGGACAAATCCCTTCATCTCCAACTTCTACTCCAGTATAAAATCAGGGCTAATTCTTCTGAGGCTCAATTAACCTCAGTGAGCTGCTCAGATAGCGCCTGGGGTGCTTTTTTCTTAATTAAAGCAGCTCTAGCAATAGCTAGACGGCTTCTCTAGATTATCTACTGTGTGGGTGTCCAGATTTGGAGGATAAAATGCCATCTGGGTAACGTGCAGAGTACCCCCTCTCCTCAGTCCAGCACCCATGGCTCTCAGTTACAGCAAGACACGCACAGTTCATGCCCACGCTCCCCACAGGATACTTACTGCATTGGGACCACCACAGCCACCGAGGATTAAAATGGTTTCGTTGTCTATCACGATCTGGAGGAGACAAAGAACAGCGTTTCAGAGCAGGAGGGACGCAAAGCTGTCCCCAGTGCTGAGCCAAAGGGCAGGGGGACTCAACACCCCTCTTCAAATAAGGGAGAAGGTGGAAGGATTGGCTGAGAGGGCACGTGCTTGCAGCAATATTTGTTAGATGCTGGTGGTGGGTGAGCTAGTCCCTCAGTTTCCTTTTCCAGTGGATGGAAAGGCACGTTCAAACATGACCCATCCGACCTCTTCTGGGTGCCCTGTGAGGCTGAGAGGAACTGCACGCTGGGAACCATTGACCACCCTCCTGGGGACCATAAAGGGAAGGTTACATCAAGCCAGGTGACTTCCACGAGCTCCCTGCCCTGGGCAGGCAATAAAACAGGCGCCGCCAGAGCCGTGCTTTGAGCGGGTACAATCCAGAGTGGCTCAAACCAAGACTCAGGAGAGCGGAGCAATCAAAAGGGCCCCGAGCCAAACCAACTTGTGATAACACTTCATTGATCTTCAATGCCACGGGGGATGATGGCCGGGTGAAAATACCAATTTGTTTCCTAGAAATGCTCGTTAGAGTTCTGAGTCATGTGCAAGACACGGCACGGTACCTGTCTGAGCGTTGGGGAGATTAAAAGTGCACCCTCACAGAAGAGATGGCAAGAGAAAAGAAGGGCCCCGTCGGGCAAAGGCTGAAAAGATAACTTGGAAATTGGGTGCCTGGAAGCTGGAAACGAAGCCGTGTCGGGTTTATCTCTGGCATTGTGTGTGTGTTGGTGCTGGGGAGCTGAGCTGGTGAAGGAAAGCTCACCTGAGACTGGCCACCTCGCGGGTGAGGGCTGGGCCCTGAGATGTTGGGCTTGGACCAAGCCCACTGCTCGAGATCCAGCACCCAGACGTCGTTGCTCCTGCAAGGATGAGACAACAAGCGCTGATGATACAACCAGGACCTCAGGGCTTCTGAAACATGGGTTCAGGGCAGAGTTTTATGGCAGAATTGGGTTCTCCACGGGCTGGAGGCTCAAGGGGTCTGCTGTGAGATGCGAAAGGTGCGCTAAGGCAGCCTGCAGACCCCAAAACCCTGTGGAGATTTCCTTCTGAAATGACCACCACAACACGCTCCTTGCTCACAGGAGCACTTTGTCAAACACCCTCACCCCAAACTTACATTTGCCGAGATCCTAGTGAGCCCCCAAAGACGATCATTTTGTCTTCGATGACACAGGAGGAGTGTCCTGCCATGGGAGGGGGGCCGTGGGTGGTCACGATGCAGTTCCACCTGGGGGAATAGGGAGGAAGATGAATGGCAAAATGAAAAATCCCAGGGGCCGGCAAACTCCTCAAGAACATGTTACAGAGGAAAACCTCAGGGAAAACCTCCAAAGATCCAAATAATAATGAAACTAATTAGAAATACTAATGTACTGAACATTTTTAAAGCATGACAAAGTCACAAGGCCAACTTGGAAATATTGCCCCTTTCAATTAAGTTTGCCCTGAATTATTTCCAACGCGGTTTAATTACAGCGTTCTAACGACACTGCCCGAAAGCGCGTTGGATAATTGACACTTTTGATGATGAAAAGTTCTCAATGAAAGAGGAGCAGGAACCATCGCCGCTTTCATACAGCACTCAGCTCCTTTCTCATGAACAAGCACCAGTGAGAAAGCCCAGTCTAAAACCAGCTGAATGGTGTTTTAAAGGGGAAAGGGAAATTCCTGCCGTCTCCACGGTCACCAGATGCTTTATTAAGAGGCCAGGAGCTGTAAAGGCAGCGAGCTGACTAAAATGGTGCAGACACTTGCTTCATCACATCTCCCGTGGAGGGTCACAGGAGCTTTGTGTTTTGGACCATGGCTAAAAGCAAGATGTCCAGGAGTTAAGGCTTTATTTCCTCCTTTCCTCAAAGACCTTCCTGTCCTGCAGACAAAGCGATTACGTGTTTAACGCGTTCACTTCCAGATTTCCCACCTGCCTGGATGGGAACACTCGGGGTGTCTGGCATATTTAGGAAGAAATTCTTTGCTGTGAGGGTGGTGAGACACTGGCCCAGGTTGCCCAGAGCATCTGTGGCTGCCCCATCCCTGGCAGTGTTCAAGGCCAGGCTGGATGGGGCTTGGAGCAACCTGGTCTGGTGGAAGGTGTCCCTGCCCGTGGCAGGGAGTTGGAACTGGATGGGCTTTAAGGTCCCTCCAACCCAAACCAGCCTGTGATTCTATGATTCCATATTTGAGGTACGAGTCAAGAGCTGTACAGAAGCAACCACCACCCAAGAGGTGCCAGACAGCAGCGTGCCCACATCTCCAGTATGTTCTTGTGGTTTTTTGGGGTTTATTTTTTGTGTCTCTTACTGAAACACCAGGATCAGACACACCTAGAAGAGCAAGCTTCCCTACGAGCCGGTCCCAGGTGGGCTCGGACAGACGCCCTCCGGCATTCCTCCAGCTGTGTTACAGACACATTTTTACAGGATCAAAGCCTGGGCTTTTGAATCCAGATGTGCTCTTACCAGTTTTTGGAAGGCGAGTACGTATGGATTTCATCGAAGAACCTCTCTGGCTGGTGCAGAGGGTAAGGGCTTGGCCGCGTCCACCCACCAAACAGCACGAGCAAGTCCTTGTAGACCACCAGCGTGGCCCCAGCCTTGGGCGAGGGGTACGAACCTGGGCAGGGATAGAGAAGGGGAAGGTTAGGAAACCACGCTCGAATGCTGGCACCCAACTCTGCGTAGGTTTTCCTGAAGTGTGATAACATGGAGAGTCCACCTTTAAAAAAAAAATAGCAGAAAAGAAGGCAAAATTAGAGCCTGGGAAGAAAACTCCTGCCAATTTGTGTCAGGGTAATTAGTAGGAGCCTGAAAGCACATCTCATGTACGGCAAAACATCTGTCACTCACTGGCAGGAAATTGCTAGCTTTCCAACGTATCCCTTGAAATTATTGCTTTAGCACTGAATAAAAGCAATAATTACCTCCAAATACCTCGTAACTGCTCCCAGGGGAGGGGGGAGAGCGAATACCGATTCTAACGCAGCCGGCATCGCTTGTGGCACATCACTCAGGTACGAGCGGCACCGGGCACCGAACCCCTCTTGCCAAGTGGCACGATTAAACCCTGAACACTTCGCTGTGTGAATTAAGTCGCTCCCCGAGGCCACAGAATGAAGTGCTCCTCTCAAAATTATTAGAGGAGTTTGTGCTTGGCTTGTTTGAGGTTCAAAAGGCTCCGCAGCGGCCAGGGACCTCCCGAGCAGGACCTGCACAAGCAAGATGATACGACCTCTCGGGCTGGGTGCCGTCGTGATATGTTGCTCCTGGAAAACGCCGTCCACCCTGAAGGATTTCCTGCAGCACAGCAAGGTGCTGAGCTCACCTCCCAACCTACCGCTGCTCCGACACCACCCCGCTGCCTGCGAGTGCTGTGTCACTGCCTTGCTCACGTGGCAGGCGCTGAACTGCTTCTCAGGACAAGCTAAACCCTCTCCAGCCGGGGCTGACGCGCCGAGCATCCTCCTTCCCATGGCCAGCACCAGCACCAGGCAGATTCCTCCACCTCTGCAGTCACGCTTTCAAAATAATCATAAATACATCACCCGAAAAAAACGGGACGCACGCGCCGGGCAGCGGGGGCAGCTCAAGGGCAAGGCTGCGCACGTGGCCACAGAAGCACCGTCACCCTCTCCAAAAAGGCTGATCCACCAAACCGACCTCCCTCTCCTCCGCTGTCCTAATAGGACTTGGAGAAACATTTTTAGCAGGTAATGACATGCAGAACCGAGACTATTTTTAAAAGAAACCAGAGCAGCTATTTTAAGATGTTGCAGCTGAGAAAAGCAATTCGACTGCGATGGGTTCCAGGTGGTGGGTGGTAGAAGCCCAGCCAAAAAGCAACCCCCGGCCAGACGTAGAGGAGGTGGCTGCAGGGTCCCGGAGCCTTTCTCCACGGACAAAGCACAGCTTGCTGCTGCTCTCAGGTATACATCTATGGGGGGAAAAAGAGAATAAAGCTGTGCAGGAAACAATTCTTATGCTGGAGCACATATATAGATAGCGTGGCCAAGACAAGGGTGCCAGAAGAGGGTCACGTTTGGTTACTCTTTGTTCCCAAATTCCAGTTCTCCTGGCTCGTTCCGTGGCTGTGTGCAATTCATTCATCCACACCAGCAGGCTTCCAGCCTAAATATTTCCGCGGCAGAGCATAAAGTTGCTCTCCCAAGCTTGGCATTGCAAACTAGACTGCTAGAAACATTTCTACCTGACTTGTAGAGATTGGCTTGCTGGGCTTCTCTGTTGAGGATGCTATGAGGCAGCACAGGGTGAAAGGTGCTGGCTTTAAATTGGGTTCTTTTTAAACAAAAAGGGTCAGCTAGAGTCATCCTAGGATGGAGAAACAGATTGGCTCTTTGCTCAGAAAGGTCTGGGATGGTGCAGAGTGAGAAGAGCCACCCTCCTCCTGCTGTAACCTGAAGGTCAACCCCAGCCTCAGACACCAAGACGGTTCCCAAGTGAGTCAACAACATGTAAACAGCCCAGGGCAGAGGCCAGCCCTGGTTTTTCAGGAAGCTCTGCTTGTTTTTGGGTGTAAACGAGTGGGGTTTCATTCTGCTACGCAGGAAAAAAATCTGGATTTTACAAGTCGAAGGAAGATTTGGGCTCTCAAAGCCTCTTCCAACCAGGCAGCTGTGGTATCTACAGGTGCTCTCTGCAAAAGAGATGCACCATAAGCTTGTCGTCCTGAAAAGGGCTTCAGAGATCTTGTGAGTGAGTAGAAACAAGTGGACAAAGAGCAGCTGAAACATGGAGAATTAACACCACTTCACCCTAAAGCAGGGGAGAGCTGCCGGGTGCTGCTGCCACCGTCCCCGGGAAGGGCAGGAACATCTCGAGGGAGGCAGAGCAACGCCTGGGCAGGGCAGGCGAAGGGGGAAGGCGACCAGCAGCCTTTGTGACTTCAGGTCTCAAGTATGCGGAGGAGCGCGGGACAAGGGCAGCAGGGACATCAAAGGGACACGGCTCAATTACGTGGGGCCCCGCAACGACCTGCTCAAAGTCTGGGCTCTTCAGAGGATGAGAGCGGCGGTTCAAAGGCTTGCAGGAACACACTTGACACGGGGAGGGTTTCTTCCTCTCCTGGATTACGCTTGCAAATGAAACTGCTTCTGTTCCTCACCACGGACCGAAGTGCCTACAGAACATCGTTAGCTAATTGCACTGGTTTCCACTGCTCCCTTGGTCGGGGCTGATGAAGAACGCAGAGAGGGCTTCTCCTGGCCGGGTTTCCAAGCTCCACGCCCTGATAACACCATCCAGCCTGATACCAGATTATCTTTCCTTGGGGATAAAAATTCAAGCATGCAGAGAGTGCATCACAATTAACTACTCCTAAACATAGAAGGCAACATCTCTTTACAGCTGACGCTGTTTATTCAGTCGGGATGAGTAGCTAAAAGCTGGTCTGAGCTATTTTCTTTCCCAGTTGATGGTTTTTCCTGGCTCGCAGAGCAGATACATACTTTTCAAAAAACAAACAAAGATCTCCGGCTTCCATGGATGTTTGGAAGAGAAATGCCAGCCTCTGATCCCTTCTGACACAAGCTCTGGATGCTATCGGGTTAGGATCTGTCCTTCTAAGCATTTTTTAAAGCCCATTTATTCAGCCCTCTAACTCAACCGGAGCAGCACGCGCAGAGATCAGCGGCCACAAAAGAAAAGCCTGGCCGTAAGGGCGTGTGGAACATGAATTTCCAGACCAGCCTTTTACCTAGGGCAGGTGCAGCCCTGGGCGACTCCGAGAACGAATACCAAGTGGAGCTTAAAATAAAAACAAAGAGGGGGGGAAATCGCACGGTGCCCGATTCGATACGATTACCCAGATGAAAGGATCATTTCAGATTGATTATTGGTTGGGGAAATACTGTAAGGGATGCGCTGGAGCGGAGCCCAGGGTTTGTACCTTCTTTGGGGGGAAGGTTAAGATATGGAAAGAGTTCTGGGGTTGTATCAAGGGGATAAATTTGGGGGGATTTTATTACTAAAGACTTCACTACTAAAGACTTCACTACTAAAGACTTCACTACTAAAGACTTCACTACTAAAGACTTCACTACTAAAGACTTCACTACTAAAGACTTCACTACTAAAGACTTCACTACTAAAGACTTCACTACTAAAGACTTCACTACTAAAGACTAAGCTTTCTGGAGAGGGATGAGACAAGAGCTACTAATAACAGCCGGGGGCCGTTATTGCTGGATCTGATGGACGTCTCGAGCTGCCTCAGCTCCAGCACGAGACGCTGCTGTTCTCCCTCCGACTCCAGCGAGCCGATCGCAGCCGCCACCAGCCGATTGGATTCACACGAAATGCCAGAATAAACAAAAACAGCCCCGCAGCCGCGTGTTTCCAATTTCAAAGCCAAGAAATTCAAGTGAGCTCGTCGAGCAGCCAGTGGATTTCAACGTGCAAAGGAAGCCAAGCTCCTGGGGTTCAAAAGCTGCCTGCAATCTGCACACCAAAGGTGTAGCAAACCATCCCGGGGAAGGGCTTGGGGCTACCAGCCACTACCTGCACTAGCCAAAAAAGGGGCAAGGTGACCATCCTGCTCCACCATGGCTCAAGCCCTGCTGTCTGCCAAAGCTGGCCTCTCCCTGCAAACAAACAACATTTGTTCTACAAATTATGTCCCATCACAAGGATGAGCTTTATTTAGCGGGTACATTATCAGCGGGGCAGGTTATAATCCCAAAGAAAAAGCCACAGGGAGATGCTGAACCTGCACAGTCAGGTATGAAAAGCACCGTTTGCTGGTGACGAGCGCTGCTGTTCCCCAAATGCTTTGTACCTCTGCGAAGTCGGAGCGTTTCAGTGTAACCCATCTGCAGAAGAATAAAAAGTCTCGCGGGCTTTCACCCCAAGGAGCTTGTGTTGCGTAGGGAGAGTCAAATAGAAGTGGTAAAAAGCAAATTCACAGAATCAATCAGGTTGGAAGAGCCCTCTGGGATCATCGAGTCCAACCATTGCCCTGACACCACCATGGCAACTAGACCAGGGCACTAAGTGCCGTGTCCAGTCTTTTCTTAAACCCCTCCAGAGATGGTGACTCCACCACCTCCCTGGGCAGCCCCTTCCAATGGCTAATGACCCTTGCTGAGAAGAAATGCTTCCTAATGTCCAACCTGACCCTCCCCTGGCCAAGCTTGAGGCTGTGTCCTCTTGTCCTAGCGCTGGTTGCCTGGGAGAAGAGGCCGACTCCCACTGCGCTACAACCTCCCTTCAGGTAGTTGTAGACTGCAATTCCTTTCAAGAAGGGAAAAAAATGGACCCAGCTGTTGGATGTCACAGCAGAAATGGGGCTAAAAGGATGGCTTGGACTTACTGCACTCTGCCTCCGACTTACAAAAGTCCCATCTCAGACCTTTCCTCCTGGGAAGAGCCGGCTGTCCCAGTGCTGTTTTAAACCACGCCGGTGAAATCGAGAGCTCGTGCTCTCCCCGACGGCTTGGCAGAGGGTACAACCTGCTGTGCTGCCTCCGACCCGCAGCAGCCGGCCTGATGCTCGCTCTGGATTTCTTAGCTCGGCTTTTAGGCCGGCAGAGACTGAGAGACGCCAAATCACGGGTCGTAATCTGGAAACCTCACCCACCCCAGCACCACCATCTACCCCAGCCAAGGGATTACCTAGGCTACGCTCCACCACACGAAGGTCCAACCCAAACTTGCACGACAGCGTGAAATCCTCAAATCTTTCCCCTTCGATGGGAAGGGAAAGTAGAGAAGGAAAAAATATTAAATCCCTCTGCGGATTTTTCCGCAGCAGTCTGCAGATTCGCCCAACAGCTTTCCCCTCGCCAGCAGCTTGTGAGGTTTCACAAAGAGGAGACAACAAGCCGGTGATTTAGTGTTCCCTCAAATTTGGCTTCAAAAAAAAAATAAATTCCTTGCTCAGAAGCAGGCAGGAATTCAGCTTTGTAAGAGTTTAAAGAAAAACTGGACAGGATCCGATTTGTCACCCCAACAGGCACATGCATCCGCTGCCTGCAAAATACCTCTCAGGTAGCACAGGAAAAATATCTGTGCACCCTTGCAGAGGGTTTTTTTTTTGCAAGTTAGGGGGTATGTAACCAAACCACAGCAACCCCCCTGATGTTTACACACAGAAAGTTTCCACCGTGCTCTCAGTGTTGAGTTTCCACCCTACCATGACACAGGCTCGTGGTACAAACCCGCAGCGTCGAACCAAAGGTCTGGTTTCTTGCAATCTTTACAAGATTATCCTCTCCCACGGGGGAGGATAAGTCACCTCCAAGCTTTTGCAATGTCACAGTCATTTTTTTTTACCTGGGAAGTGGTTATATGTTGCGACTCTGAGCCCGATAAAGCTGTTGAAAGGGAGAGGCAGTGCCCTCCGAACCCTGTGCAACAGGATTACTGAGTCACTCTGTGCTAATACTCGGCAAAAATGTCCTTACGCAGCAAGTTGAGCAAACAGCGATGAGATAAAGAGTGCCAGAACGTCCCGGGGCTTTGCCCCCTTATCTCTTAATAGCTGCAAACGAGGATCGCTGCAATTCAGGCACCTCCACTGCAATTCACGCACGTCGACGCCGCAGGAGAGGTTTTATTAGGGTCCATGGTGAGTGTTTCTCACCAGCAGCATCACTCTGAGGTGCTGAGTGCTCCTTAGGGTGAGGTCACCCCGTGTTCCCCCTTCGCAATCGTCTCACCCGGTTTTGGGAAATGCAAATCTGGCCCCGCTGTTGCAAAAGCTGCTTTTCCCTCGAAGTGGGTGGAATCGAAACGCCAGCCAGCAATCCACCTCTCCCTGCTTTAACACTTGGGTTTTCTCCCCCCACCTTACGTGATACCATAACCCTGCAGACTTTTCAAGTGATTTAACAGTCTGACACCCTACACAAAACAGCTCTGATGCTAATTAAAGAGCTCAACGGCTCGGAGAGTGAAGGGTTGATCAGCTCCCGCGCCTTGCCTTCCCTCCAGGAGGCAAACAGAGGGATGGAAATTGCTGTATCAGACTACACAACGCCGTAATAACGGGCTAATTGCAGGGACGGGAGCGAGGTATGTGTGGGTTAGCGGCGGAGCGCGCCCCGGCTCTGCTGAGCTCCACACTTTTCGCTCCCGTCCCGTTTGCCGCAGCAGAGACATCGCAGCTGTCGGAGAACCCCCAAATTACTGGTGTTTCAGGAAATGGCTGCTGTGTAATTTGGTGAGGTTATAGCTACCACGGGGCTAAAAAAACCTCAACCATCCTTTAAAGAGCATCCTGTGGGCACAGCCAGAAAATCCTACTCGAGTGAACACAAGCAGCTCAGTGCTGGGAAGAGTGGGGCTGTGCTGGTCTCAAAATCTGCTGCAGAGAAAATGTAGTTACTTACTGAAAACCTGACACGTATCTACTGAAAGCCCCAGTACGACACGTGAAGGGATATTCAGTCCAGCTCTTTGCATCTCCCTTCCCTCACTTGCCATCTTCCCCCTTTATTCTCATTTTCAAGCCATCGGTTCCTGCAGCTGCGCTTTGTTCACACAAGGAGCGCGCTTTGCTCCCTCGTTCCGGTAAATCCGGCGCTTAATGCCAAACTCGCTGAATATTTCATGTCAGGAAGAAATATTCACCTTTTGGACTGCAGACAAGCATGAGCTAGAGCTCTGTCATTCCGCACGCCCGCCAGATTTAAGGAGGTTTTACAGCAGACGCTTTTGTGAAAGATATAAAAATGAGGCTGCGAGTATTTAAAGAGTGAAAGCACGTTATGTATAGAGTGTGAAGTGAGTATTGTGTACTCAAGGTGGAGTATTATACAGGTAATATTGGTGGACAGGGTCCTTAAGGCAAAGGCACAGCAGCCTGAGGAAGGAAAAAGCTCGCGCGGGGACGCGTGCCCGCGGGCTGGGATGCCTGGGCAGGAGCTCTTGCCGATAGATGTCAGCACAGCCTGCCCGAAGCCTCCAAGCAGGACCTTTCCCAAGGCTCCTCAAAGCTCCTTCTCAGCTCACAAGGTTTATCTAGCCATGGGAGAGCTGGGTTTAGTTCACTGACCCCAAAACGGAGCTGCCCCCAAAGTACCGACCAAGGAAGGGAGGGCTTTGCGACAGAGGAGTAAGGAATAACTTGATACAAAATGCCTGGGGGAGCTTGTGGTCAGAGAAACCTCAAACACTTTGGTACCTCCCGTGCCTCTCACCGAGGGCAGCGTTTGGGATGACGGCACCAGCCTCAGGCAGGAGCTGGTTCAGGCTATCAGCTTCCTCTCCGGTGCAACGCATTAATTATATCTGAGACAACACCAATGTAAACACCAGTATGTGTGGCTGTGGCGCCCCGTTTGCATATTTTTAAGCCTTCTTTCCTGAAAAGGAAATAAAATAGAAGGTTTCACAGATGCCTTGGCTGCTCTCGCAACCTCCTGACAGCTTGCAAATACCTTGGCTCCAGTCAGCCAAACTCAAGACGAGCAGATATCTGCAAGAAATTAAATTCTCTGCATGGCTGTGAAATCAAGTGTCAGGAAAAAGTCAGACCCCTGACAGCAAGAAAATCAGTATAGAAAAAAAAAGCTGAAGTAAAATCACCCCTAACTTCTGCTTAGGGAAGTACTCGTTTGAAAGATGACAGGCCTGCATTCTGAGACCATTGAAAAGCAAATCGTTCTCCAAGAGCTGGCTCGCCGAGGCAGAGGAAGGACCACTGCAGGAGAGAGATTTCTACCCCTCATTTCAAAAGCAGGTGCTCAAAGTTTCACCCAGATCTCAGGCATAGGAGACATTCAAGTTTTCAAATTCCCTGGGAGCTACCGGATGCTCAGCACTATCGAGACACAACTAATTTGTCTATATAAGGACTCCCAACCCCACAAACCTATTTTTGCAGATCATGGACTTTTTATTTACCAACAGGGCTGCAAATAGTTTTCCCCAATTTTGGTACAGCGTGCTCGTCAGCAGGATTTTCAGATGGCCTGGGGGTCACGTTTAAAACGAGCACATACTGCCCACAACGCTGAAAAGCAGCATGCAGCCGCCAGCCACCCTGTCCCTGCTCCAGGCTACCTTCGTACGTCGCAAATGGGAACCAGGGAGGTTCAAACTTCTCCGCATCCATCGGCCTGATAAAGGGAACAGTGGGAAAAATTCCTCTGTTAATCTCTGGAGGGATCTGAGCCCAGGGAGCTTCTCTCTGAGAATCTAGGAGGTTAAAGCAACAAGCCATTTTTCATGCCTTTCTGCTTGATCCACACCGATAGCATCTTAAGAAGGGCTGCTCCACATGGAGATGCAAGAAAGCTTCCAGAGAGATTTAAAACTCTGAATAAATCGCTCTCCCTCCCACCTTTTAGGAGAAAAGAGTATTACCCCAAACCCACTTCCTTATCAAGTCTCTCGCTCTGTTAGATGTGCAGGCTCGCTGGTTTTACTGCAACAAGGTTGCCAGCTCCCATGTGAGCAAGCCCTCCTGAAAAACTCCTGGCAGCTCTTCTGACCAGCTGGGTGTCTCCTTGTGAAGACAAACAAGAAGGGGTGGCAGCCAGCGAGCTGTGAAGCACAACAAGGAAGGGAAAGAAAAAAAAAACAGCTCCCCTCTTCTAGGGTTGTCTTGATTGCAGCCTACACAGAGCCCCAGGCTCTCCACGTCAGAGATCTCCATGAAAGAGATCCGGTATCCTACGGACTAAAACAAACCCATGGGCTCAAGGACGAATGGATGCCCGGGATCTCCTCCTGCCTGACGCCAGATGCTCAGGCCTCCCCTTGCCTTAAAGCCAACTGCAAGTCCCTGGACCTGTGCTGAGGCAAGAGGAAAACCAGATCATCGCTTAAAACACCCATTTCCCTTCGAGCCACTTCTCTCCCAGCCTCCTCTGTTGCATTTTCCCCTCCATGTATTCCTACCACATCAGGCCGAGCTGTCCGAGGCAGGACAGGAGGGCATCCAAAGGGTAAAGCATCTTTCCCTGTGGGAGTGCCATGGTCAGAGAGATGCGTCTCGCTGACCTGCTGACGAAAGCAGGAGAGCCATCGCTCTGAGGAGCAAATTTCCCACAGCAGGGACTGTTTTTCCCCCAAAGTTTCATCTGCAGATAAAAATTTGCTGAACTTCCAACTATTGCGGCGCACAGAGAGCCAGGAACAGCAGAGAGAAACCACCAGCTGCTTTGGCCTGCTGATGTAAACCCATCTTTACCGAGTCTCAGGACCACCGTGACAGCTCATGAGACGCAAGCCAGCTCTGCTGCTCCCGGCCCTGAGTCCTGGGCCCGTTCCCACCTCCACCTGCGGGTGAGTTGGCTTCTTCAAAGCAATTCCTGCCCACCTCTGGCACCACATTCCTGGTGAGGACCAGTCACTCCTTATATTAGTTGCCAAACAGACTCTGCCCCTCACCCTCAAGCTGTAAGAGGGGAATGAAGTCACGGAGCGACTTTATGACCTCTGCAGATACTGGGAGCAATTGGAAATGCTATGGGAAGCGGCTCGGGTGCCTCGATAATTTACTCAATGCCAGCTGGGGCAAGCTGCAGTCAGGCACAATCAGGGGCAGAGAGGAATGGAGAAAGCCACGCAGCGAGGTGGTTTTCAGACATGGTGCTCAAGAACAGGAGGCACAGGTCTATTTTTCACCCTTGTACTTGTAAGTCCACATCCATTTCCCATCACGCTGCCCTGCTAAAGAGTTTAAGGGCTTTACTTCTGAAGCATTTAAACCACCACTCTCTCCAAGCAGGTACCTTTTTTCCTTTGTAGGGAGCAGATTCCCAGGCAGAAAGCCTCCGAGAGCCGGACAGACCCCTGGGAAGAAGAGGGGAGGCTTTTGGCTTTTCCTGCCTAGTTCAGCGAAGGTGTTTGCAGGACAGATCCTTGCAAACAGCAGATCACACGCCCAATTTGTGCGCAGGGTCAGTGGTGGCAGGGTGTTCATCCTGAGGAGCAAGAGCTACCCCGCACGCAACAAGCGATGCTGGATGAGCCCAACAATGAGACAACAGATCCAGATGACAAAAAGCTTTCGGAGGTTAAATGCAAACAGCAAGAGAAGCCACAAGAACAGAAGAGGACAGGGTCTAGCAAATCAAAGGGAGAATATCACAGAATCACAGAATCAACCAGGTTGAAAGAGACCTCTGGAATCATCAAGTCCAACCATTGCCCTGACACCACCCTGGCAACTAGACCAGGGCACTAAGTGCCATGGCCAGGCTTTTCTTAAACCCCTCCAGAGATGGTGACTCCACCACCTCCCTGGGCAGCCCCTTCCAATGGCTAATGACCCTTGCTGAGAAGAAATGCTTCCTGATGTCCAACCTGAACCTCCCCTGGCCAAGCTTGAGGCTGTGTCCTCTTGTCCTATCGCTGGTTGCCCAGGAGAAGAGGCCGACTCCCACTGCGCTACAACCTCCCTTCAGGTAGTTGTAGACTGCACTAAGGTCACCTCTGAGCCTCCTCTTCTCCAGGCTAAAGAGCAGATGGGTGTTGTAAACCTGAACCCACTCAGATTAGGCATCTTATCACCGCCACGGCACAGTCCTAGTGAACCCAAACAGCGATGGATTAATCTCCTGGGAACCAGCCCTCCACGCAGCAGCAGTGCTTTCCCAACGAGGTGTCACAGCTTTTGGAAAAAAAAAAACCAACACAACAAAAAAACCTTCACCTCTTAGTTTTTCATCTCTTGCCCTTGCAATATTTCATATTTAATAACACAAATTTCATTAGAGACATTTTTCAAAACCACCCAAGTGAAGAAAGGAACAAATTAGCATCCTGTCTGCCTCACACAGACTAACCGAGGGACCGAAAGGCACCAAGAAACACCTGAGCTCCGTGGAACCGCAGCTCAGAGCCTGCCAAACAAGCTCTGGGCTCGCTCTCTGGAAGGGCAGTAATGAGGTTTAAAATCTATATTCAAGGATGTTGCTTCCTTTGGGAAGCAGGGTGTAGCTTGCCGTTTCCAAACGCAAGGCTTCATCCTTCAGTGCTTCTCGTCCCTCCCAACCTGATGGGACAACGCTGGGCTGGAGGATATGGCTGTCAAAGGCTACTACCACTTTGCTCCTGGTTACCCATCTGCTTGTAAACCTGCAAGCGCAAAGAGGGGAAAAAACTCAATCTATTTAATCAGAGAAAGCAATTCCAAGCAACCCGTGCTGTGACAGCGTCCATCCCAAAGGATGGCATGAACAAAGCCCAGAAATTTGTGGGTTTGTTTCAGAAGGACAGAAGTGAGCTGTGTGATAAGCAAGCCCTGGTCAGGCAGCAGACTCACCAGAATTAAGGCAGAGTTTCCAAGAGGGTCAAGTCACTCCGGGCTTGAGGGCTCAAAGAGCATTTTGATCGCTGTGGGCAAGTCAGGGATTTTTTGATGACGCGGAAAGTTTCAGCTCTACGAAGGCAGAAATACACCCTACTGCTACTAAACTCAAAGGGCAATAAGGAATCACCATAGAATCATAGAATGTGAGGGGTTGGAAGGGACTCTGGAGATTGAGTCCAACCCCCCTGCGAGAGCAGGACCAGTCTAGGACAGGTCACACAGGAACGCATCCAGACGGGTCTTGAAAGTCTCCAGAGAAGGAGACTCCGCAACCTCTCTGGAAAGCCTGCTCCAGTGCTCCGTAACCCTCACAGTAAAGAAGTTCTTCCTCACGTTGAGGTTGAACTTCCTGTGCTCTAGCTTGCATCCATTGCCCCTTGTCGTATCGCAGGGCACAAGTGACAAGAGGTTGCCCCTTTCCTCTTGACACCCAGCCCTCATCTATTTATACACATTAATGAGATCCCTTCTCAGTCTTCTCTTCTCCAGACTAAAAAGCCCCAGGTCTCTCAGCCTTTCCTCATAAGGAAGGAACAAACCAGATCAGAAAAAGAGCTGGAGAAAAGTCTTCCTCTCTTCCAGGCTTTGTTCAACACTATGACAGCAGAAAGACACCGTACATACTGCGAGGGATTTCCACCCGTTTCATTAACCTGTTCTACTTTGAAGTGTCAGACACCCGCAGCCAGTAGCTGCGGTCGTAATTAGAGACGTTATTCTGTGCCAGGTATCAGCTTTTCACTCCTTTTGATTCCCAGGAGGCCAGCAGCTATGACACGGCTTCAGCGTGCCCAAGGTGATCCCAAGTTTTTAATAAAGTTAGGTGTGCCTTCAATTAAAAAGGGCCGTTCAATACCACACCGAGTTCAGAAACCCACGGGTTACACCAAGACCATTTTACAGCCCTCCCCTCAAGGGCTGTAAGTGGAAATGAGTTGGGTTAAATTGTGAAAGCTTATTTTTAAAAGCTGCTTCTCCTGGTTTCCTTCCTTACGTCCAGGGGAACGTGTTTGTTTTGCTAAGAAACATCTCACCAAGAGTGTCTCAGCGACCGTCAGCAGTTCACTGATGGAGAAATGCTGCTCTAGAGAGGCTACTGGCATGGTCAGGTCAGGATTTGGCAGGTTTTTTTTTGGATGTCTGCTGGCTCTCAGCTGCATAACCGCGTCCCTTCCTCGGGAAGCCCAGGCCTCCGCCGTGGCTCATGTCTCCTTTCAGCTCCACAAAGCTCACATCACCCAGGAGGCCCCGAAGAAGGAAGCTCACCCTGGATCAGGACCAGCATTATGAAACTTCACCAACTGTTTTGAAAACTCGCCACTGTTTTCTAGGAGGAGCAGATGAAAACAGTGATTTTTTTTTTTGTGCTCAGGGTAAGGTTTTCACACAGCTCGACAAGGGCAAACCGCTCCGCTTGCGCTCGACGACTAACGGGCAGGTTTCTGGCTCTCTCAGCCAAGAGGGCCTCCCACCGCACGGGGACCACATCTGATATAACCACCTCAGGCAGGTGACAGCAGAGTCTCTCCTACCTCCTTTGAGCTCTTAGTTTTGTTGACACAACACCATCAAAGGCACCTTCCCCTCAGCTCACAAGGGGAAACCCGATCCTCAAACTCCAGCAGCTCCCACTCCCAGCACGGAGGGGACCCGGGGGAAGAACAAAGCCAAGAGGAACCAACACGGGAGAGTTTTTTCTTTTTACACACTCACTGCGTCGTGTTAAGGCTACCCAGGAGGTTTTTAGTGCAAACTTCACGCTGAAGGTCTCTACTCATTTTCAGGCCAAAGCACGGAGCATCAGCTGCTCTGACGTGGCTACATCTCGACGCTGTGAGTACGGACAAAGAGGATCAGAGCATCTAGTGAACAAGCTTTGCCTCCAAGCCTGTTTTTATCCTGAAATCCTGAGAAAGCGATGAGCAGCTTTCCCATCTCAACGAAAGCAACGTGACTGCAGGGAGACAAAACCACTAGGAAACAAGTCCTGGGGAGTTTTACCCGCCCGGCGGAAGGGTGGGCGCGGGGCCGGCTGCACAGTGAGCCTTTCTGCAGCCAACAGGAAAAGCGGAGCCGTGAGTCTCCTGAAGCCTCTTGATATCAGAGCAGGGTATCACAGCCCGGCAGTGGGAAAACAGACTGTGCCAAGTGGGGGACCGGGGTCTTCCCAGCTCTCTTGTCTTCCCAGGTAGCCGTAGGGAAGCTGGTAGCAAAAGGGCGGATCATGCTTGGCTGAGGATGATAAAGCAGAAACAACAGGGAGGATGCACAGACCCTGTAGGACTTCAGCCTCTCCCTGCAAAGACGTCGCCTTTATGTTGTCATTCCTTATTTTATAAGCACAGTAAAAGACTTAAGAAAAAAGCTTTCCACCTTTGTCCTCTAAGCCCCTGGGAACGTGAGGAAAACTACCAGCATTTTTCTCTCCGATTTAAAAAAGGTCTTTCCCAGTTTAGCGTATAGTTCTGGCAGACTGAGGCCAAGTGCAGGGCTCCTGAGGAATAGAAACTAATTAATACAGGAAGGGAGAAAGTCTGCAGAAACACACAGTCTGAAATAGCAGAGGCAGGCCAGAAGGACAACTGCCTGGGGATACGCTCTCAATTCTGCCTATGAATTATCCCCTGCAGCCTGAGGATGACACAAACAGGAGAGACAGGCGACGCTAAAGGGCCTGGGTCAGTGCTGACAGCTGAGGCAGCCTCTCCCAGGACCTGCCAGCAGTTTCCATCACCCAGAGATGGAAGGGATCCCCTCAAGAGTGTTTCACAGACCTGCACGGAAATAGGACAAACCTTCCCTGCCACCAGTGCAGCAGATGCAGGGCGGAATCCTGGGTTAGCCACCTCCCGGCGTCAGCAACCCCACGCCAAAGCCCTCGCCACGGGAACCCCTGCAGCTCCTGTGTCACCCAAAGCACTAAGTCCTGGGAGTCTCCGTTTCAAATGGGGTTTGGTTTCTTTCCTGGCTGTTTCAGCTGCATGACAGCTCATTTCTGGGGAGCACCAGAGGACTATCACCGCCGCAGTCATCCTGCTCGCAGCCTCGCTGCCAGAGCGGCGTGCTGCAGCTTGAGCTACAGAGGAGTCGAGACTAACCCTTGCCTCTAGCTGGATAAACAGACTCCAGCGTAAACCGCCTCCAGTCCTCCATCAGGTTCTTCTCTGTGCAGATAGGCTAAAAGTCAAAGTGCCCAGATTAATTATGCAAATAAAGGCAAAGAAAGCATCCCCCAACACACAGAGAAAGGCACCTGCCTCCCAGGGACCACCTACCCTGGGATAACATTGCAGGATTCCCACATAATACGGGCCATTAATTATCACTCCCCCTCCTGTTCCAGTAGGTGGGAGGGGAGGAGGTGGAAAGTAGCTCCAAAGTGGCCAAAAAGAGCTTGAGGGAGGAGTTTAGAGGCATTCCTGTTTGCGTTCCTAAAATAGAGATTGTGCTGCCTGACACCCTCCTTTGTAGAGGGTTAAGCCCCACCAGTAAAAAGTGCTACATAAAAGCCAGGCATTAACTCTCTTGTTCTGCTCCAGCCCAATAATTAGAAAGTCAATGCCATTGTTTTAGATCTAAGGAAAAAAACACTTTGAAACCTCAAAAATTAGGGTTTTTTGAAGCAATTATCTCCCTCCTCCGTCTCCGAGACTAAAGAAACACGGGCCAATTATTTCTTTGAAGGCTAAATATTTACTCCTAGCTGAAGCGCAGCAGCTCAGGCTGGAGATGAATTATCCAGCTCTGATGTCATCTAATGCCTGCAAGTAAGAAAATCCAAATGAAAACAGGTGTGAACAAACAACAACAAAAAAGGGTGTTTTCTTCTGGAAAAGCCCTTCAGAGAGGGGAAAGGGATGAAGCTGTTTCAGCTCACCTGAGCTGTGTCCAAGGCAGTTAGTGTGGCCCAAGTACCACGCTCCCCTTCCCTTTAGGTAACCCTACCCAGGTTTCATTGGATAAGATGCTTCATGCTTAATGAGGGTGCAAGTGAAGTGTGATCAAACCTCTCCCAGCAAGAACTGGCCTTGGGGAAAAGCCACTGCCTTATTCTGGAGCAAGACCTACCCTAGAGCATCAGTAGGGCCAGGGGTGGGAACTCCTCCTCAACCTCCACGAGCGATTAGCCTACACACAAAGTGAGAGTTAACCAATCAACGTCAGCTCTTCTTTAAAAAATCCCTCCTGCCTTATTTACGTCTGACTCCCACGTTTCAAAGCTCTCCGCTTTTGCCCCCTCCAGTCACTATTCTTTCCCAGACAGCGGGTGCCAACCCTCTGGTTAAGGGCATCAAGGGGAAAAAAAAAAAGCAGCAACTATGTGTAAGAAACCACCACGGGCACACCGCGGGGTGACTCATCTCCTCTGAAGAGCGAGGAACAAGAGCGCTCTCTGTTCGCTGAGATCGCCTCGAGTTTCAGTTGCGATCCCATCTCGCTACACGCGCTTCGTGACAGCGCGCAGAAATATTTCCTCGGGGGATCTTCCCATGGGACTTCACTCTGACACATATTCCCACAGGACTCATTCTTTTAAAAGTGTTAGTTGTTAGTAAGGCAGTGGGAATTTGAGTTTGCGAAATACCAAGAGAGTGACTGGGCAGAGCTGGGTGCCGGCGGCCGGGCTCGTTGACACGGCTACGAGTCGTGCCCCGCATTCAATCTGACGGAAGAACTCGCTGGGCTGCAAGAATAGATCTCCTGGGTCAGAGCAGAGGTCTGCACTGCCTGGTATCCTGTTTATGCTACCCATGGCCTCTTCTCCACCCCGGAGCAGAGGGAGGGTGCTACGGCAGGGAAGGAGGAAGAACGAGAGCCCGTTTCCACATACGTGTAGGCTGTCGTTTGTTTTCTTCCTCCATTTTAAGTCCAAGATTGCTTAATTCTCACCTGTAGGCATCACACAGTGGATGTGCAGACGCAAATATCAAATCAAAATATCAAGGGTTGTGGAGACCAACACCCAGCGAGCGGTCATCAAGCGCCAAGTTACGCGTTAACACTTCAAAGCGACATCCGACCAGTTCCCAGATAACACCAGTACACAGAAACATCTGGATTTAGTAGGATTTCATATAAGAAAAAAGTGTCAGACAAGAAAATATGACTTCAAACAATAACTGAGTAATCCACAATACTTAGAGCACACGAAGCAGGGTCAGAGGGAGCCTGCACCCAAGCAGACAAGTCAGCAAGGAGCATTTGGTGGGTGCTGAGCTCCTTTTCTTCTTCCTACTCTTCATTAAATGTAAAGCTGTCACTGAAATGACTGGTTGAATACTGACTTCCCCCCCCTCCCTCCTTTTCCTTCTGTTCTTCCCTCTCTTCGTTAAAATGTAAAGCTTTTGCCGAAATATCCAGTTAAACACGGACTTCCCTCCACCCCCCAAAGAGCTTCCCCCAATTCTTCTGTTTTTCTCAAAGTTATTTTAGTCAAATTCAGAAATATATGGAAAACGAGGGCTCCGCGTGTGACATTTTGAGGACAAAACCCAGTGTGGGAAACCATTTGTGGCGTTTTCCTGCCCTGCTCAGGGCGCGTGGACGGCAGGAATGTACCTGCTTTCCCACGCTCTCCTGCTCGCTGTGGGTAGCCCGCACGGGCATGTCTCCTCCACTCCTCAAAATACCTGAAGTAGCAGCTACCAAAGTTATTAAAAAAAATAAAATCTCAGCTTTGGGACAATGACTTATCAACACAGGATCTTGTGGCTGCAGGTAAGTGTCACTCATCCTGCATGGCACGAACCAGCACCAAGCAGCTGCTCCAGACAAAGAGAAACAACCCAGGCATGAGGATACGCACAGTCTGTGGCAAAAAAAAACCCCAATATAACCTGAAAACCGATCAGATCATGATAAAACACGCGGGGAAATAAAGAATGAGACCAGCCGGCGCTGGGGACGAGGTGAGTTTTGATAAAAGTTGCACATTTGCCACCTCTCACCTGATGCCAGGGGCCGGATCCACTCCTTGCTGTTCAGGTCAAGTCTCCAGAGGTCGTTGAAGGCGGCGTTACAACTGCTCTGCGTGCAGCCACCGAACACGTACATCGACTGGTTAGCGTCATAGTAACACGCACCTAGAAAAATGCAAACGTGCTGATTAGACCTTTGTGTTTTTGAGTGAAAAAAAAAAAAGATAATTTCCTTTTCTCCCTGAGAAAAGCAGAGGGGCTGCCCTGACTTCAGTAAAACCACGGGATGCTGAGAGGTATCCCTGACCAGTGTAAACCTCCAGCAAGAACCTTCCGAGACGATTATCCCCTCAAGCAGAGCTGCTCCTGAAAGCGCAAAGCAAGCTGCCTTAGGAGCTTGCAGTTAATTAGATTAGCTACGATTAACGCACTCAGCACACTTACCTTCCCTAAGCTGGTCCGTATGGTTTATAGGGTTACCAAATTAGATGAGGAAACTGTCCTGTGTACCTAAACCCAACTGCTCCTTCTCTTTTTCCAAAGCTGACAGCATTTCACCCTACCTCATCATAGAAAAGCGCCACTGAAACACATCTTACACGAGCATCCTCTTCGCTTCTTAGGGGAAAGGATTAGGCAGCAAGGAGGGGAACAGGGAGGGATCACGATGCTTGACAACACCTCCAAGATACCCAGGGAAATAAAGAGCTTTTGGCCCCAAACCGAACTGCAGCAAAAGAAAAATGAATGCAAGCGTCTGCATTTGGCAGCTAGTGTCCCCTGGTACCCAGGCACCTCCGAGGAGAAGTAAATTAAACATAAGATCGAGCAGAGGGGACTTGCTCAGCTTATCTGCTGTGGAGGATAAGTGTGTTCAGAAAGTTAAACCCCTACAATTGCAAAGAGGATTTCCCAATTTCTGCATTTCCCTCCTCAAACGCAACGAGCCCTGTTGACTTCGTATGATGACCCCTCGCCTTTCACGTTCTTGAGATCCCTGCAAGGCAGAGGCATCTCTTCCACGTCTTGCCTAACTCATGAGAAGCAGGATGAGGGTCTTACACTTGGGTCACTCAAACCCCCCGCAGCGCTACAGGCTGGGGGAAGAGTGGTTAGAAAGAGCCCTGGGGGTGCTGATCGCCAGCCGGCTGAACGTGAGCCAGCAGTGTGCCCAGGTGGCCAAGAAGGCCAATGGCATCCTGGCCTCTATCAGGACTAGTGTAGCCAGCCGGTCTGGGGAAGTGATCGTCCCTCTGTGCTCGGCACTGGTGAGGCCGCATCTTGAATCCTGTGTCCAGTTCTGGGCCCCGCACTTCAAGAAAGATGTTGAGGTGTTGGAGCGAGTCCAGAGGAGGGCGACCAAGCTGGTGAAGGGTCTGGAGGGTCTGACCTCCGAGGAACGGCTGAGGGAGCTGGGGGTGTTTAGCCTGGAGAACAGGAGGCTCAGAGGTGACCTTAGTGCAGTCTACAACTGCCTGAAGGGAGGTTGTAGCTCAGTGGGAGTCGGCCTCTTCTCCCAGGCAACCAGCGATAGGACAAGAGGACACAGCCTCAAGCTTGGCCAGGGGAGGGTCAGGTTGGACATTAGGAAGCATTTCTTCTCAGCAAGGGTCATTAGACATTGGAATGGGCTGCCCAGGGAGGTGGTGGAGTCACCATCTCTGGAGGGGTTTAAGAAAAGACTGGACATGGCACTTAGTGCCCTGGTCTAGTTGACGTGGTGGTGTCAGGGCAATGGTTGGACTCGATGATCCCAGAGGGCTCTTCCAACCTGATTGATTCTGTGAACTTGTGTGAGTGCCTGATGGCGATGCTGGAGGAGCAAGCTCATCCTTCGGTGGCAGTTTTAACAGACACATTCACATCAGCTCTTGAGTTTGCAAGCTGAGGAGTGAAGGAATTCAGCATCACACATACGGATGGTCCCAAAACACCAAATCCTGCAAGCAGTCCCTTAGCACCAGCCAGAGGAGCAGCAGGCTCTGACCTGGATACCCACCTGCTTGGCTATATTTAGACAAAGCCAGAAGTACCCAATTTCCTTCCAAAAAGGGATGACATCCCCCCGGCAATCATCTCAAAGAGGATCCACTGCCTGAATCCTGCTCAGAACCAAAGCATCTCCCTGTAAAGCCCAACTTTATATGCAAGTGCTCTCAAAAAAAGTCATAAAAATCTAATATCAACCCTCTCAACACAAGCAAGGCCTCCCCAGCAATTCCTCAAGTATTTATTAACTAAGTCTAAGGGGGGAGAAAACCACAATAAATCATATCCACGCACACATGTGCCAGTGCACAGCAGAAAGCCCCAGTGTTTTATGCTCTGGAAAGGCTGAAGGGTACCAGCCGGGGCTTGGAGGGAGCAGGAGTCATCGCCCTCGCGATGACAAGAGATATATTGCCCGACACGAAAAGGAAGAGAAAAAGTCAAAGTTCAGGCGGGCAGCTCACGGCGCATCTGGCCCTGGGTCTGAGACGGAGGCGAAAAGCACTTGTGATTATGCAGGAGCCCCTCCACGGAGCACCTCCAGGCTGAGGACCACGTGCCTCGTAAATAACCAGCACAAGGGAAGCGATAAGATGAAAGATCAGCACCCAAGTGCAGCAGCTTTGATAAAAAGCACCAATATTTATTCCCCACCGAAGCAAAGCAGAGGCAGACGCGTGGCGGGGGTGCAGGTTGCACCGTTCCTCCCCCCTCTCTCTCTCTCTCTCTCTCACGCCGTAAGCAGCTGCTCACCAGTTAAAAAAATAAAAATAGATTCAGATGAGCTGACCTGACGGGACACAGGACCACTCTGGAGCTTGTACTGACATAAAGGCTTTTTTCTTTTTGAAACAGCAGCAAGAAGGAAAAAAAAAGGCTAAAAAAGGAGCACCTGGAGTGAAGGGCTGATAACCTGCCTTTGGTAGCAAGAGCAAACGATTCAAAGCAAATCCCCAGCAGAAGTCCCTGCTTCCAGCTTCGCTCTAGACCAGTACAAGCACGTCCCTGGTTTCCATTGATCCAGCCCCGCAGCCCTAATTTTGCAGGCTGGAGGTAGGTATTTTCAGTATGAAAGAGCCCTTTACCGCAGCCCACCCGTACACACGCCAGTGATATTCACCTCGGGCATCACTCAAGCGCCGCAGACAATACCGTGGCTCAGCGGGGGACGCCGTGACACCCGGTGGCCTTTGCCGAGGGTCCCATTGTCTGAGCGGGGGCTTGTCATGCAGATCCCCTATTGAAAAGCCAGCAGCCCTCATGCCCTTGGCTTTCAGTGACAAGTCCAAGGCGTTTTGCTGACCACACAGCGGGAACGGGGGAGCTGGAGACACGGGATGTGCTCACGGGGTGAGACCACCCAGCTCTGCCCCGTGTGCAGCCACACGACGTCCTTACGTGCAGCTGAGCTGTCTCCATCTCAACCCACATCTGGCCAAACTAATACACACCTACATGCCACGGCACATCGCTTCAGAGCTCTGTCTGGGGTGGAGGATATACAAATAGCGGTGTAGTGGATTTACCTGGGATGGGATTGAGGAAGAAATAACCATTAAGAGCATTTTTATAGCTTTACCTGCTCCTTAAGTTCCACCCTACACCATTTTGACACGGTAAGGCCCCTTGTAGGCTGCAATGTCACCTCCTCCTGGGAAGGCACCAGCCAGTGCTTCGCACCCTAAGTCACAGAATCACAGAATCAACCAGGTTGGAAGAGACCTCAGGGATCATCGAGTCCAACCATTGCCCTGACACCACCACATCAACTAGACCATGGCACTCAGTGCCATGTCCAGTCTTTTCTTAAACACCTCCAGAGATGGTGACTCCACCACCTCCCTGGGCAGCCCCTTCCAATGGCTAATGACCCTTGCTGAGAAGAAATGCTTCCTAATGTCCAACCTGACCCTCCCCTGGCCAAGCTTGACGCTGTGTCCTCTTGTCCTATCGCTGGTTTCCTGGGAGAAGAGGCCGACTCCCACTGTGCTACAACCTCCCTTCAGGTAGTTGTAGACTGCACTAAGGTCACCTCTGAGCCTCCTCTTCTCCAGCCTAAACACCCCCAGCTCCCTCAGCCGTTCCTCGGAGGTCAGACCCTCCAGACCCTTCACCAGCTTGGTCCCCCTCCTCTGCACTCGCTCCAACACCTCAACATCTTTCTTGAAGTGCGGGGCCCAGAACTGGACACAAAGTCCATGCAATTAAAACCTGGTGCAAAGCAATGCTGCGGTTTTTCTACTCAGCCTTTCTTGAAAGGTTTAGTTCTGTTAGAAATCGAATCCCTACCTAAACCATGACAGGTCGAGAGCCTCGTACCTCCTCCAAACCCTTGGCAAGCCCGGCTTTCACACAACAGCACAGCTCATTTATTATTTTTGAGGGGAGGTGGCAGCATTCTTCTCCTCTATTTGGATTTAAAAATGAGGCCAGCCAGCCAGGCACCATGACGTCCGCACGGCATGTATTTTAATCCTAGACCAAAATAATTTAAACTCTGCTTTCCTGCTTCTCCTTAGCAAGCCATTTAAAGCTTCTGAAGCTGAGGAAGACAGATCAGTTTGGGGGGGGGAAAAAGAAAGTTCAAGTGAAAACTCCAGTTTATAAAGGTGTAGAATAAATCAGGGGAGGAGAGTGCGAGTCCCTGGTGCCTTTAGCTCTTTTTTGGGTGGAAAAAAAGCAGCTGGAGACCACTGGATGGATTTTTAGTGTTTTATTTTTTTAAAAGCACTTAAATCCCAGTAAAATTCAGTGCCCCAGAGTTTTAGTACTACAGAATCACAGAATCAGCCAGGTTGGAAGAGACCTCAGGGATCATCGAGTCCAACCGTTGCCCTGACACCACCATGGCAACTAGACCAGGGCACTAAGTGCCACGTCCAGTCTTTTCTTGAACACCTCCAGAGATGGTGACTCCACCACCTCCCTGGGCAGCCCCTTCCAATGGCTAATGACCCTTTCTGAGAAGAAATGCTTCCTGATGTCCAACCTGAACCTCCCCTGGCGAAGCTTGAGGCTGTGTCCTCTTGTCCTATGGTATATCTTTGTAACTGGAAATGAAAATTTCTGATGTTTGCAGACACTGATACCCAAACAGACCACAAAGCCAGCTTGTTTTCAATGCATTCCTGTTCCCCCTCTGTGCTGCACAACAAAGCATCAGACTTTCAGCCAGAGCGCAAGACAACCGACATAAAGATCACCTGGGAAGGGAAAACTGACTGCAAAGCACGTGCCCTCTGCGCTAATTCAAGGGCACTGACTTTTTAAACTTGGAGTACACCAAATGCAGTAACCCATCCAAGTTCAAAGGTCGTATCCCCCATGGGAGAGAGGGGAAAGAGTCAGCTCGGCTATTGAAACCCCACCGCTACACGGCCCGTGGCTGACAACAGCACCGCAGCCCCGCGGCTGAAGGCTGCAGCCCTCGGTGTCGGTGTTCCCAGGAGGACCCTGCCAAGCCGCTGCCGCAAGCACCGTACGTTGAGCTGCTGGCACCGTTTCCCCTAACGCGGGGCTGGGTTTCGGAGGTAACCTCTCCGCGCCCAGGCGCGCTTGGCACGAGAGCCGGCAGGACGGCGGCGCCGAGGAGGGAGGGCTGCAGATGAAAGCGCCCGGTCCCGCTGGCTGGCACAGATGTTTACACCGGCTACGCCGCAAGTTGCGGCACGATAAAAAATGCACCAGGATCTCAGAAAGCTCAGCTCTGCAACTGCCTCCACATCTTTGGGGGGAAAAAAAAAATTCTCATGTTATCCCTTTATTCTCTAAAACACTATTTTCCTGCTCCTGGCAGTCCAGGGGCTCAACGCAGCGATATACTGAGCAAAGCTGGGTGACACGAAGAGCCGTAGCTCTGGTAGAAAAGCAGCCCATCCTGTAAAACAAACAACATCCCAGCTTTTACCTCAGGGTAAACCCACAAAATTGCTTTAATCAGTCATCATCGTGGTGCCATGCTCCCCAGACTGCATGGCGAAAAAATTAATCAGTATTTAAAGTTAGTCACTCTGCCATCAAAGGATCGATATTCCTGGCACAACGGTTGCATTCCTCTGCTGCTTTTCCGTTCCTGCATTCCTGCGCCTTCGCTTTCTGATCGCGGGCAGTTATTTAACCCCGTGAGTCATCGCCCTGCTATGGCATTTGTAGGTTCAGACGTTAGGGCTAAAAAAGGATTAGATGACTCCTGCAAACATTATACCTGGTGTTCAGCTCAAAAAACCTGTGCATGAAGGATTTCTTCCTGGGAGTTTATATCTAAAAAATAGCATCATCGATATGGTATGATGTTCTGTGGGTTCAATCAAATCCTTTAGAAAACCTACAGCTCATCCATAAAGTTTGTTATCAGTTGTGATCAAAGACCTCGCCAAACGCTCCCTCCCCGTGAGACAACAGTAACTTCCATTAATTATTCTTTATCAAACAGTTTTTCTGTTACTCCCTTCAGAACTGACAGAAGACACAGTGACCTCTAACTATTTCAAATTCTCTCGCTCGTCCTTTTACACTCCGTATGAGCACTTCTGGGCTATTTTTAATAAATCCTGCAAGAGGGATAGCCCTGGCCACTTCTTTGATGCCTGTTGACTTCAAATGACTCGTGCCTGGTAGATGACGTCTTCCCATGAAAACTGGCAGATCACTCACCCCTAAAAAAGGGGTTTGAGAGTCCTCCCTCACTCCTCCCCTCCCCAAACCTCCTGGTTCTTGCTTCACCTCGGCTCACCGCATCATAGGTTTAGAGATTCAGTTTGAATTTCTGCAATTAATCATTTGTAGCTTCAGTTTAATATTGGAATCCACCCCCAAACAT
The DNA here is from genome assembly GCF_013368605.1 of Nyctibius grandis. Lineage (NCBI taxonomy): Eukaryota > Metazoa > Chordata > Aves > Nyctibiiformes > Nyctibiidae > Nyctibius > Nyctibius grandis. The sequence continues at coordinate 1,918,558 of NC_090674.1, forward strand.
GCCAAACTTTGTGGTAGGGAAAGCAGATGCCGCAGCTCTGGAGAACTGCTTTAAAAAAAAAAAAAAACAGATCAGTTTAAGTCAGCAAACAAGTTAATCCAGATTAGTTTTCTGTGCATAAAGTGCATTAATAACGCTTCTGTAGCGACCGAGGGCTGACCAGAGCGAGGACGCTGTCAAACAGCGAGGCTAATACTGATTACATGCTCCGAGGGCAGTGGCTTTAGTAAGACAACCCATTTTGGATCAAGTGTAACAGCGGCACGCTCAGAAGCAGCCCCCAGTGGGCGGCAGAAGAAATTAAAGAGCACACGATGGTCTTTGGTGCAAAATTTGAGCCTTTTTCAGGTGGTTTCTAGCTACCCTTAAAGCTCACCAGTTGCAAAAAGGCTACAAAAATCAAGGGGAAAATCTATGCAAATCTGCAAGTCATTAATAAGCACTTTATCATGGCCGCTTAAAAGCGAGGTACCTCTTTAGGTGGTGCCTTTTTTTTATTCTTTAGGAGGACAAGGAAATCTTTGAAGAGCACAGTGACTTCAGCAGAGCTTCCTGCAGTGTCTCCTGGACTTGTCTTGGCAGAAGGCTGAGCATCGGTTGCTTCATAAATTACTACTTGGAAATATGAAAACCCTGTGCCTGCTTGCTCTTGGTATCACGCCGCTTACACCATGTTTATTTACCTTCAGAAAAGCAAAATTTGCTCCCCGGAAGAACCACCTACCAGAGGGCTCAGGCCCAGTGACGAAGCCACAAGGACTGAATTTTTGTCATATTTGACTACGGCGCCCGGCAGAGCAGGCGGAGGCAGCTCGATGCTGTTGCAGCACAAACAACAAGTTTTATTTGAGTATATTTCCCTCAAGGGAAACGCTGCTTCTGTTCTGATCCAGAAACTTGGAAGCAGGGCAAAAATTCACCCATTTGACTGAACTGCTTACTTCTATCAGCAAATACTCTTGTCTCGGTGTTTCTCACGTGCAGCTCTGTTTTATTTTGAAGCAAGCCACGCTCAGCCTCCTCCAAATTATATTACTCACAGATGTAGTAGATGAGCTGCTGCAAAAGCAGCCCACGTGCACCCCTGAGCACTGTGGTACGCAACCTCACCGGCTTTGATAGCCGCTAGCCTCGAGTCACTACTGAGTCGGGTTTCTACTGAAGTGGAAACAAAGCTCAGACTCGATGGGGAGCTGCGGGAAGAAGCCTGCGTGTAAAATGTGCAAAACCAGAAAGCAAAAATCCCACCCTAGCTCCACTAACGTCTCCTAGGAGCACGGAGCCAAGAACCACAACAAGCAGCTACCGAATCCCTATCCTTGTGCAAAGTGCTCGTGTTGGCAGAGCTGCGTGTTACACCGACGGGTTGACACTCTGCTGCAGCCACAGGCACGTGTGGCACCGCCAGATCCCAAGTGACACGGTGCAAATCTCTTGTTACAGCTTTCCCCGTTGCAAATCAGAGCTGAACAGGGAGCGACCGGAGCTTTTCCCAGCAGGTACTTACTGTGTGAGAAGCGTTGCGTGATGGGGGTGCCGGGGTAGGGGTAAGTGCGACTCTCCCATTGAATATTTCCTTCTTGCACCGCTTTGATAAAGCCGTGATAACACTGATGGGCCACACCTAGAGAAAAAGCAAGGCGTCAGCAGAATGTGAGGCACGTTAGGAATGAACCGTGCCTGCGCAGTTGCACACGCAGCGTGACAGCAATTATAAAGAACCCCTGTACTTAGCTCCTAAATCCGCTGGTGGAAATTCAGAGGATTAAAGAGAATAAAGAAGAGGGATTCCGCAAACGTGGAAAATCAGCAGCGCTCACTGAACCGATTCACTGCATTTCCGATCTCTGTCAGCTCTCGCTTGGTAAAGCAAAGCCTTTGTGAAAGGTAAAGCACGTGGGATGCCTTCGTGGAGCTGCTTTTCAGCCTTCCCTGCTGCAATGCAAGCCTGCTGTCCCCTAATCACGCCCCCAGAGGAGCAGCTGCCCTCCCCTTAATGGACTTTTGAGGACAAATAACGTGCAATAATGAATTTTTAAGAGCATGCTGCAGAGGAATCTAAAATAAATACGAGAGGAGACATCGAGGATAAAAGTCAGCGTGTCTCAGGTGGAAATATTCCTCCTTAGCAGCGCGAGGGAGACGATCTGGCCGACAGCAGTTCCTCTGTGGAGCAGGCCAGCCCCAGAGCTGCAATTAATTCTGCGTATGGAGTACGTGTGTCTGTGCCGAGAGGGGCCAGAGGCTGCTCCCCGCAGAAAGAAAAGGCTCTGGTGAAGATTTACAACTGCAGCAGCTCAGCAGTTGCTCGGTGGCATCCGTTGGGCTATGGCAGCCCTTGCACTGAGGATGCCACAACCTGCCAAGATTTTTTTTTCCCCCCAAGAATTTGCTTACTGAAAGAAATCACACGCCAGGATATAAAGCAGGGAAGGTTTTTTTTTAAAAAAAAGCAGCCTGGGGTCTTCAAGCAGCTGGTCCCCGAGTGTCACGCAGGAAATGTAACCTGAGCTATAGGATTTCATAGCAGATGTATCCTGACAAACAGGAAAAATTAACCAGAAGAAAACAAATCAAGCGTTTACCTCGAGTGACCTCTCTGCTTCACAGCGTGCAGGTTAGCAATTACACTCCCTTTTTTGGCTATAATTGCCACAAAAATGGCACAGCTGCCCAGCACAACTCATCCCCTGAGACTTGAGACATGGACAACTCACTCCAATGCCACGTTGCGCCTCGGGCTGCTCATCCCTCCCCTCCAGGGATGTTTCCCACAGTCTCTTGTGGGGTGAATCACCAGGTGCTTGTTCATTCCAGTTGCAGCCTTGGCGTCTCTTAGGGCCACTCCAGGGACAAGCACACATGAGAAAGCACAGCCAAGCAGCAACTCAAGGGCCACGGACACTTGAAAAAACCTTTCAATGTGCTGCTGCTGACTCAAAATTAATGCAAAAAGAGCAATTTTGTGCAATGTAGCTGTGTTTTTTTTAACCTCCAGCCTGTTAAACTCTGGGCAAGGCAGAAAATGCCTGGAATCCGAGCAATGCTTTCACACGTGCAGAGAAGTCCACAAATTAGACATCACCCCACACACCTGCCAAAGGCGTTTCTCACCTGACACCCGCTCTGCCTTTTCCAGCAGAAACGAGTTACCCTCGTGCAGCAGCGTGCCTCATTTCCTACAGATTTAACTGTGGGCTCCTCTTAAACGGCCTGTTTTTAAATGAAGCTTGCAATCAAAACACACATCCCCAACAGAAACATAACGGAACTCATCCAGTGTAGTCAAAAAATACCGAAGCAGACAGCTTTGCTCGTACCCTTGTCCAAACTTTGCCTCCCTATTTGTCGTGTCATAACTATCTAGCATTAAAATATCCCCATAAGGCTTCAGAATTAAAGCTGCACGGAGGCAAAGTGAAGTATCTGTATCTCAGGGCTACTCTTTCAGGAAGACTGAATATGTAGATCTATATTAATGTAGATTATATATATTGCTTATCTGCAGCAGAGCTGTAAGAACCAGTTTTGTTTCCAGTCGAAAGCATGAGCTTTGGGAATGTTAATTACTGAGCAAGATGCAAACGAGGCACAATTACAGCCACGTTAGACATGGGATGCCGGCAACAGGGGCGGAGAGGAAGCCCGGATGCCAGGTCAACAGCGCTGCACGGGGAGCATTCAAAAGCAACGTGAGTGAGTGGCCCTGTCGTGGAGGCTTTGGGATTTCACTCTTTTATACCTCAAAAGAGGCTGAGGGGCTCAATCCTGCGCCATTAGCAATGCCCTCAGCAAAGCAAGTGACCTGATGGCCGTAAGTATTTTTCTGGCATTTTGTGGAGGTCCAATTTTTGAGTTAAAGGGGGAAAACAACAGGCGAGGCTAAAGCAAAGCAAAGAGCAGCTCGGATATGAATCTGTGTTCCCACAATTAAAAAAACCCCACACTCTCACTCCAGCTGTTTGTACCTTTGATTAGTCGATACCACTGTTTGCAGACAAGGGCAGCAGTTTTGTGCTCCTGATAGGGCGAAAGGAAGGAGAGGATATATTCTAAAACCTCTTCTGGGAGCTCCAGCATTGATCTGTTATGCCTGGTCTCCTCGACCTCCAGTTCAGCGTGTGGCTCATCATCTTGCTCCATCGTCCCTTCGACCACAGCGTCTTCTGGATCCACGGCCATGAAACCATCATCTTCACTGTCCGAGGAACTGGCCATGGCATTCCACTTCACAGCTTCACAGAGGGGGGGGGAAAAAAAGGGACAACAGTGAGGTCACAAAGAAAATTAATAGCATCAGAAACACATCTGCAAGCTGTGCATGTTACACCAAAGGTCACCAAGCTCTGCTCCTGCAAACTGCAAATTGAGGACGTGGTTTTTGCAAAGCTTTGGAGCAGGCTGCACACAGTTGAGCAACGAGCCGCTCTCCATCAGCACGGTGTTTTCCCAGGCCACTTCTTCATTTCTCACCGCTCTCAGCCCTACTGTCATCTACAGATGGTACCAGCGACGGCAAAAAATACCAACCCCCTGGAGGAACTGCAGCCTCTCAAAGCCCTGTTCCCTCGCCAGGCACTGGTGGCCTTGGTTGGTTTGTGCCGCGGGCTGGGCAGCGATGGGAAAGGGGATCCCCACTGAACCGGGAGCAAGCCAAGGCGAGCTGGGATCGAAGCGGCAGCTTTGCAGCTCCTCCTCCTCTGCGAAACCAGTTCAGCCAGCGAGCCTGCTTTATCCCAAGCAGCTCCTCAGCAGCACACGGGGAGAAAAATCCCTCTCCCATCCTCCCGTAACACCCCCTTTTTTCTGTTTTATTAAATACTTGCACTCAGTTGCTTACTGACAGGAGGTGAGGAAAGAAAAACCCCCCCAGGATTTACTGCTGAGGAAAGGCCGGAATATCAAATATTGTATCTCCAGCTATTCAGAACATCTTAAGTATAAGGTAACGTACCGATGACAGAAATACATCATGAAATAAATCCATCTTAACGAGCGGCCGCGTCCAATTCGGCCACTTGGCACAGTCTGCAGTTAAACCCATGCCTGTCGCTGCAAAACAAATCCCTGGACCCTATTTCCGACCTGTTTTGGGGAGAGCAGAGATAGTTTCCCCTTCCAGTGCCGCTGGGTGAAGACCAAGGGATGCAACTGCTCCGTGACTGCACGTGCATTGATAGCTCAAACCAAAATAACAGCTCATGAGGATGACACAGGGACTTTCGTTCCCAGAAACCACAATCACAAATTCCTTTTTTATCTTTTCCCAGCACAGCAGGTTGTAACGAAGGACCCAAACCAGGGCAAGCTCTCAGCTCTTACACCGCTCAGCGTGAGTTTCTCCCGACGCCACGAGGCAGAAGCTGCCCAGCCATCCCCAGCTCCCAGATCAACTGGGATGATGGGATGTGGATCAACACAGTCCATGGGACAAATCCCACCTGCAGTGAGCCCAGGAGGCAAACCCGCTCCTCGAGAGGGAAGAGAACATGCAGCTTTTTGCCCAACATACTTAAATACCTTGCACCATGTCAGTCAAACTATAGTATCTTATTTTTACCCAACTCACAGAAAATATGGCTGGAAGGAATTTAAGTTACCCAGCTATCAGGAATAAACTAAGCTCTTACATGCTCCCAGCAGCACAAACTCTATCGTCTTCCCCAGCTAAACCCAGGGTTTTCCCATCCCGGCATGCACCAAGCCAAAGAGCCCTGGGAATAGCAGACGGCGGAGACACGGAGCAGAAAAGCTTGTCATGACAACTAATTCCTGCTCAGAGAAATTACGTTCGACAGCATTACTCTTCGCTTTTGTCAGGTTCCCTGATGAAGGAGCTTCAGAAAATCCACGGGGCTGTCAATCTTCAGCAGAAACCACGTCAAAATTGAACTTACAGTTATCCTAACAGATGCTCGGCATGTTTTCCCATGTCAGAAATCCTTCTTAGAGTCAATGTTGTGACAAAGAAAGGCTGGAACCCAAACGCTTTGACACAAGTGCTGCTGCTGCCAGCAAAACTGCATTACGCAGCAGATAACACACAAATTCCCAAAGATTAAGAAATGGAAAACTTAAAAAAAAAAAAAAGGCAGAGCTGCACTAAAAAATAATTAAAAAACAGAGGGTTGGGTCTTTTCCAAGCAAAAACATCTTGTCATGAAGCGTATGTGCTGATTTCCATCTCGACACAGATGGCACGGAGCCAAAGCTGCCGGTACTCCAAGCTCGGGATGCGGTTTCGCTCGAGCCAGGGAAGTCAGAGGAATGATGTTCAGTCCCTGTGTCAGGGCTTGGGAAAACAGAGCGCAGCACATCTACCCAGGCGGAGCAGAAGGCGTTTCACACCCTAAAAATGTGCCAGAAAACCAACCAGAAGCACATTTGCATCCAGAGCAGGTACAACGGGGCACCCGCGGGTGACAACGCCGAGCATAAGCCTCGGCTCGACAGGTTCACACAAGACATCCGCTGTGTTATTCAGGTTTAGAAGCAAAGATCATGTGTTTCCCAACAGCTTTTATTTACCCTTTAAATAACGTCCAAAACCTGCTGGAGGAAGACAGCTGAGAAGCACAGGAACACACACCTGGCTAGCAAGGGTTTTTTTCCAGTTATTAAATCCCAATTTCGATCCTCTGGAGCAGGCTTAGGAACAACACAACACAGCACGTTAATCACAGGCACAAAACAGCTCGGGGGTTAGAAAAGCATTTTAAAAAGGCAGGAGGAGCAGGGAAACCCCTCGATGCCTCAAACAGCACGTGCTTGTGCAGACCTGGGGATGGAGAAGCTGCACCGAGGTTTGTCTGGGCTTGATAATATTATATTCACTTTGCTAAATCCTCATTTTCTAAATGTTTGAGGGTAAGAAATAACCATCCTCCAAGCTTTCACACCCACGCTGTGTTATTTTTCTTAAGGAAAACAAGACTAGCAATAAACTCAACTCCCAAAAGGGCAGTCGCTGTCAAAATAACCCTTCAAGCTTGACCTGCCGTGGATGCAGATTTTGCTCTTACAGCACGGGAACAGCAGGCTGGGAACAACTGGTCGCAAAGTGGAAAAAGCCCTTTCCTATAACCCTGCTCCAACATCTTAAAAGGCAAAAGGCTCAAGAAACCCAGGGAACTGGTAATAGGGAGCTAAAGCGTCCCAGCCAGCTCCTCTTACCAATTATTCAGCAGATCCACGGGAGAAAATCCCATGCCAGTGTTTTTAGTAGTTATTTGAAGAGCAGAACAGAGTGTTTCTGTCCCGTTTGCATTTAGGGGGGATGCAATAGGGGCTTTTCTCACTCATCCTGGCTCTCCAGGTGCTCTCTGCTCGCACCGAGCTGGGCTTCAGTTTGCACACAAGCTAAAATTAATCTCTGAGCATCACCAGCACTCAAAAAGCCGCAGTAAGGGGATTTAAGCAGTCGTGTCTCGTCCAAAAGCACGTGTGATTCAATTAAGTCGCTGGGACGGATCCAGAAGTCCTGTTCTGCTTGGACCGATCGCTGCGGAGGCCAACACGAGCCCCTTGAAGCATTATATTACATTTTGCACCCTCCAGCCCCCTCTGGTCCAGAAAACTGCCTTTATATCCCAGCAGCAGAAACGTTTTACAGCGTTCAGCCCCACCAAGGAGGAATCGCAGCTACTTAAAATAACACGTAAAGAAACGCTAGAAGGGCAATCGAAACGGAGCTCTGCCAGCGCCGATCAGATTTGCCTGGCCCTTCCCAAAAGCTGTGTCTCTGCCAACTGGCAAAACATTTTATAACTCTTTTCCTTCTTTCAGAGCACTTCAATTTTCCCTCTCTCCCCTCCTGAAATTATTTAAGAACCTGCTATTTATTCTGCTAAAGTAATTACCCGCTGCAGTGGAACAAACAGATGAGGACTATTAAATGCAGGTAAAAAAGCCACCGGGTTTAAGCACTTCTCCGAGCCCTCAGCGCCGTCAGGCAGCCAGCAGCCTGCTCCTGCAAAACTCCTCTCGACCCAAAAAAGGTTTTCCTACCTGCAGGCACCTCTCCCGGTCCCATGGACCCCAATTCACAGGCGTGGGTGGCATCAGTGCTTCCCGTCCTGAGCTACCTCCTCTCCTCTGCAACTCTCAGCTGTTTTAAGCAGCGCTTGAACCCACAGGATTTTTGACCTGGATTTTTTTTTTTAAAAAAAAAAAGTCAACAGATTTTAGGGGAAAAGAAGCCTCCAAGGGAAAGTTCTTGAATGAAAATAAGAGGCTGTGCAATAGTACTGAGTCAGAGCACATTAGTCATAAGGGAATGCTCATTTTCACATGCCACAGAAAAATCCTCTCTCCAACCATAATCGTAGAAGCTCTGTTCTCAGCCGGGGAAAAAAACATAAATAATAAAGGTGTGTGAAAGGACCCAGCCCTGGCTGGCTGACTGCTTCGGTTGGAAGGAGAAAGGGACTGGCAGAACAGAACAGTTAATTGCACTTGGCAATCAGGAGCTAGGGCGTTAATTTAGGGGTGGGAGACAGCAACTGCCTCTACCCCACTCCACACTCTTCCTCATACTTTGCAGCTGCTTATTCTGCTTGTCAACAGCCCCATCCCCACGGCAGGGTAGTATTTATGGAGACATTTAGACCTTCTAGGCTTATTCTCTTACCCAGTTTAAAAAAAAAAGCCTATTCCATCAGACAGACACATTTAATAACACGTCTTAGGCTGCTTTCCTGGAAAAGAATTCCTGTCTATTGGGAAGGATTATTTTTGCACGATATTTTGTTGTTTGTCTCATGCAGCCGTGCCATCAAGGACTTTGATGGCAGCTTCCCCCTCTCCAGTGTGGCTTTTGCTACTACCAGTCACCCTACAAAAAGCCCCAGGCCCTTTTCTAGTGATATAAGAGGAAAAATAAAGCACTTTTTCCTAGGTAGAAGCACACTGATGAAAGAAACAGCACAGGGAGTGAAAGGTCTGTGGGAGCCACGGGACTCAGGGTAGGGGTAAACACTGTTAGATAAGGTGACACTTCCAGTCCTCCCAAAACTTCACAGAATCACTCAGGTTGGAAGAGCCCTCTGGGATCATCGAGTCCAACCGTTGCCCTGACACCACCATATCAACTAGACCAGGGCACTAAGTGCCATGACCAGTCTTTTCTTAAACACCTCCAGAGATGGTGACTCCACCACCTCCCTGGGCAGCCCCTTCCAGTGTCTAATGACCCTTGCTGAGAAGAAATGCTTCCTAATGTCCAACCTGAACCTCCCCTGGTGAAGCTTGAGGCCGTGTCCTCTTGTCCTAGCGCTGGTTGCCTGGGAGAAGAGGCCGACTCCCACCTGCTACACCCTCCCTTCATGTAGTTGTAGACTGCACTAAGGTCACCTCTGAGCCTCCTCTTCTCCAGGCTAAACACCCCCAGCTCCCTCAGACGTTCCTCGGAGGTCAGACCCTCCAGACCCTTCCCCAGTTTGGTCGCCCTCCTCTGAACTCGCTCCAACACCTCAACATCTCTCTTGAAGTGCGGGGCCCACAACTGGACACAGGATTCAAGGTGCGGCCTCACCAGTGCCGAGTACCAGCTTGAACTTGCACCAGTTCAAGCCAATGCATTTGAAAATCAACTGTTAGACAAGTTCAACAATGGGGAAAAAAACAGATTTTAGTCAAAAAAATAAAACAAAGCCTCTGGGAAGCTGACTGATGAGCAATATCCTGCCTGTGCTGCCGTCGAGCGCTGCGCCCAGATGAAGGAGCGAGACCCCGGGGACACCTGCACCACGCTTTTCTTCTTATCCCTGCAAAACAGGCAATTACAAGTTCTTTGAAGCACAGCTTTTCCCTTTAGCTGCCTTTCAACAGGAAATTGTTTTTTCTCTTTCATATAAGACCTCACTTCACCCATAAAAATAAAAGGTTTCCTAAATTCCGTCTGCAAGTTTGAAAATTCAAAGACATAAAACTTTCAGCACCACCTCCCTGCTGTTAAACCAGCATTTTTATAGAGACTCCAGAGAGAAATTCAAAATTATGTGACTTCATTTTACACTACCAGATAACCTGCACCATACTGTAATGAAACAGCACGATTACAACTGAATTTTAATTGATATTATTGTAATAAAAAGGTTGAGTTACCAGAAATCCCTCCCACCCTGACGATGACGAGCTGACCTTCAGCTACTCCAAATTCCTGTTCGTTTTTATTCTAAGCTTTCAGAAAAAAACCCAAAGTAGTAATATAACATTACACAGCAAGATTTATTGCACAAACAGCACAGCAACCTAAAAATAAATTCTGCCTGCTGTATCTTCACACAAAATTAAAGCATTGAAAATGAGAAAGAAAATTTGAGGTTTATTCTGGATTTATTATAGAAATACAGATTAATTACAGGAATACAGGTAGCAGGTTTTATACACTTGTTGTTAGCGTATGGTTCATGAGAACAAGGGGAAACAGCGGAGTTTAATGACACCACACTTGAGGTGCACACAGCAAAACCTGTCCTTCGAATTTGCTAACGGAATAAACAGGACAAAACCTCAGAACTGGCCTAAAAGCTTAATAAAATATTAACAAATCAAGAGCCAGATCGAAAAGCGAAGGCACCTCTCCACATATCCCTGCAGAACGCCGCTGAACAAGCCAAGATACAACAAAACCTCCCCAAACGCATCCATAACAAATGGGATTTGGAGAATTTCTAATTTCTTTTGACAGTGTTATTACCCTTAAACCAGCTTAAGTTGTTTAAAACCCGTCGAAACCCGGCTTGATAAGCACTGGGAGCACAAAAGCAGCTGCTATATCACTTATTTAGGTACCGCTTGAGCTCACACACATGCTGATGGCCAACAAGCCCCCAATTTAATCACACTGAGCATTAAATACATTTATCCTTAGGTTAACAAGGTGATCTGGGTGGGGTTTTCCAGATGCAGAAAGGGTCATTCTAGTCAACTTAAACCCAAATTTGGCCTTTTATGAAAACTGTTCTGCAATAACAGGCTGGGTCTGTATCGAGGTTTGCTCTTGGGATTAATCCCCTCCACTGAAATCACTCTGAATTTTGTAGGGCCATAAATAAGGAGTATTTGGGGCTCACACACTCCCTCTACTGGCTCCCTGCGAGCCGTTAATTAACATTATTCTCGCCTGAAATTTTTCTAGCAAAACAAATAATGATGATTCATTTCAAAACGAAGGCGAAACTGCACATCAGCCAGAAAATGAGACAACCCCTAAACAAGCCAATAAAAGGCTTTGAGACTTGAAAATAGAGGATTTTACAAGAAAATGCGCAGATTCTTCTCCTGTTGTAACATAACGCTGAGGACAAACAGTTTGCACAGCACCTGTCTGGATAAAACCATCCCATGGGATTTTTGGTACCTATTCAAACCTGCCTGCGATGATTTAGCAGCAAGAACTGCTCGGTAACGCCAAGCAAACACAGGACGGCAGATCCTGGAAATAATTGTCACCTCCCTTCTTCGTTAAGATGGTGCAGCAGGTCTGGAGCTCCTGGGCAGCACTTGGAAAGCTGCAGTTCAATTAATTTATTTTGAGGAGAGCCTGTAAAAATGACACAGCACTCCTTACTTCTCACAGATACCTGTTAAACCTACCGAAGCCACTAAAATTGGTTAATCTGTATAAAGGTTTCAGGCAAATTTACAGCTGAACCACGAGGAAAACACACGCTACTGATCTAAAAACCAGCCCAGTTTTGACTGTATGAAAAATAAGTCTGAAAACACAAAACCATCGTTTCTGTGTTTACATTTCCATACAGCCCAATGCCCTTTTCTATGTCCAAACAGCCCAGAAAACCTGCTCAGGCAAAATAATTACATGGGAAGCACGGAAATATCTCAGAGAAGGGTTTGCTAACCAAACTAGGAGGTACCCAAACATATTGGGTGACTTAATTCCTGATTTTTTGACAGCCCGCATCAGATGCTTATTCAGTGCGGTTGGGATTATTTTTTAAAAAAACAAACTCTTTTCTTTGCATGGTATAACCCAGTGAATCCAAACAGCTGCTCCCAGCACAATCCCCACTAAACTGCTGCCCACGCGGAGGAAACCGCAGTCCCCGAGGTGCCCACGTGTCAAGCAAACACTGCCACAGGAAAGCAGCCCGCGGCAAGTGTCAGAGCCCGACCCGGCGCACGACTTCCTCGGCCGGGAGAGCCCTGGATTGCATCCGCCTCCTCCAGCCCAGCCAGCAAAACAGGCAGCTCGGGAAGCAGCAAAATGTCATTTCCTACCAACGCATCACTCACAGAGTCACAGAATCAACCAGGTTGGAAGAGCCCTCTGGGACCATCAAGTCCAACCATTGCCCTGACACCACCATGGCAACTAGACCAGGGCACTAAGTGCCATGTCCAGTCTTGTCTTAAACCCCTCTCCACCACCTCCCTGGGCAGCCCCTTCCAGTGTCTAATGACCCTTGCTGAGAAGAAATGCTTCCTAATGTCCAACCTGAACCTCCCCTGGTGAAGCTTGAGGCTGTGTCCTCTTGTCCTGTCGCTGGTTGCCTGGGAGAAGAGGCCAACTCCCACTGTGCTACAACCTCCCTTCAGGTAGTTGTAGACTGCAAACATCGCTCCTGGTTGAGCCTCCACTGCCTGCTGCAATCGTACTGGGGCTGTTGGACCTTTATCCTCCCCAGTAGCTCCTCTGGTCTCCAGAATTTGGAGCTTTCTTGCCTTCGGTGAGGGCACTCACAGGGTCTTTCCTCTCCCTTTCGCATCCTGTGAAACTTGGGGGAACTCAGGATCTTTGATACCTTTATCTTTTAATTGAATCAGGCAGAAAAGGGGCAACATGATCAGGAATTGGCGTGAGAGGGAAAGCAAAGGGCATAAGCCTTGTTTCCAAAAAAACCAACCCCGGCAAAAGCCCACTGAGAGACAGACACACACGACTCTACAGAAACTACCAACACTTCAGGAGGTTTAAATAATCAGCATTAATACCCACACTGCAATGCTGCCCATGTCAACCTGGCAAGCCCTCGTTGCTTTAAGCAGCAGGACAACCAGTCAATATTTAGGTTTCCAACACTGCTGCAAAATCCAGGCTTCATGTTTCGCTGCAGGAATGAAGAATGAAGTTCTAGCGCTCAGGAAAATTAAGTTCAGGTCAAGGTCAGGGTTTACCAGTGGGGCAACTTGTCATGCAAGTGCTCATGTTCAAGCCTCTGGTTCCCCTCCATGATGTTGGTCCTCAGCTCAGCACATGCAGGTGAAGAAGAGATGGGGAAGAATTCAATGTTTGCAATAGAGCAAAGTTATTTTGCAGTCTAGATTCAAACTGCAACGTTCCGCTACTAAGAAATACAAGTCACGAGCAGCCCTAAGATATTTAATCTTAAAGGTCTTTTCCAACCTAAATGATTCCATGAGCTGAAGTGAAGACAAGCTCAAGGGTACTGACTTTCAGGTCAAAAAAAGAAGGATGCACTGGAAAAAGCCGTGTATTAGCGTAGGCTCGGTAGCCAAGGTTTAATTCAAATCGATATCCACAGCTTTCAGAGGGACTGCTGACTGCGCAGCAGCTCGCTGACGCAATGTTTTTATCTTTGTTAGCAAGCAGGGTACCAAGATATCTAATACCACCTCAACAAGGCCATTATCAGCGTATGAGCACTGCAAACGATGCTCTCCTCCCCATCTTAACTCCCAGCACATGAGCTGCTCGCCTGTGACACGTGTTGTGTGTCTAACACAATAAAAGCATGTTTTTGCCATGTCCACTCACCTCATCACATCAAATAAATCCGTATGCCACCTCCAAACTAGTTTGTGTACTTCCCTGGTGCAAAGTCTTTGATGAAAGCTGCCAGCTACAGAGTTAAGCATCTAGCAAATATTGCCCAGGAGCAGGGCTGGATCACACCAAAGAGAATTTAAAGGCAGATCTGTTTGTTAAACAGCGATTGCAACAATAGAGAAAATATTTTCTCTCTCTCAATGGTGGAAAAGAAAAGAAGTTTACATCGCTAGATACACACCTGGCCAGAAAACCCTCTGGCCACATAGCACATACCTGCCCAACGCGACCTTAAGCGCCTTCACAGGCTACACAAGCGCAGCATCGGCGGGTGTCCCAGCGGCACAGTGGTAATTAACCCCGTTTTATAGGTAAAGGAACAAAAGCACCGCGAAGCCGAGGTCAAGCAAGCCCTCGACAGCTCTGGGATTACAATACCGGAGGTTTCTGGCTCCCTGACCTGCGCTGAAGAAATGAGGCCACCGCCTCTCCCGAGGTAATATGAATATGCAGATAGCGCCCAGAGCTCTGTTTGATTTTTGACGGGTGAGCTGGAAACAAAGATACGCTCATCAAAACATAAAAGGGTGATGGAAGAGAGAAAGATTTATTATGAAAAGCAAGCACAGAGCTTAAACACTTGCCTCGACACCCATGAAGTGGGCTTGAGCGTATAAATTACGAACGTGCCTGAATTCACCACTGGGCTTTTTTTTAAGCAGAAGATATTAACTAGAGAGGGCGAACACCCGGTGATCTCTGCAAATGTAAGACTACGTACCCCCTCATCGCACCGTGCAATGCAGGTGGAGAGAAGAACAGTGCCTGAGGGTCCACGAGCAGGTGAGGCGCGTGTTGAAGGGCATCGCCGGAGCCCGGCAAAGGGGAGCTTCGAGGCAGGACTGACTTTGAGGCAGCGTGTCTTCTTGTCGCTCGAAATCCCGCGGAGCCTCGCTGGCTGGGTGACTGGCAGTCTAGACAGCGTCGCTTTTATTCACTGTCAACATGGTGTTGGCAGCGAGAGCTAGAAGAGCTCTTCTCCCGGCGCTAAAGCTTCTCCTAAACACATTCCTCCCATAAACCAGCATCTTGGTGTAGAAAAAAATCCCAACCAGCTCCCAGAAAACAGCACGGGCATTTAAAGTGAGCAACAGAGGATTCCTTTAATTCCTTTGGCAGGTAAAGGGAAGGGAGGGAGAAATATTTCCCTCTTGGGTGATACGAGGGTGCAGAACAGCCCGCAGGGTGGTGGCGATTGCAACCCTATTATTATAGAACAGGAAGGACTGCTCTGCGTCCCCTCCGACAGCACGGCTTTAGAGGACAAAGAAACAGGGGTAAAGCCACAGGGAAGAACCACGGCAAGCCCACCGAGCAGCCCTCGCAAGGAACCGAGCCACCCGCAGGAAAATACAACCAGCAACCCCGGCAATTCGATTGAAAATAGATTTCACGAGAGCTAGAGGCTGACCCACCCCGCAGGCTGCACGCAGGTGTGCTGCAGTTTCCACACAGAATTTGCCTTCTTTTTACGAGGATTTTTTTTAATTCCCCAGCTAATGAAAAAGGCAATGCACTGAGAAGGAACAGCACTGCACGTTAGGGATGCATCACCACTGAGGAAAGCGAGGGTTATCTTTCCATCCTCTGTGCCAGATCTCAAGTCTAGTTGTTTAGTGAAGCTTAAAAATATCAGGTGTTAAATACCAAGAAAGAGAAGACAAAAAAAAATAGAAGTCAAATCCATGTTATGTTGAAAAGCAAATAAAAATTCAGGGAGATGGTGCTAATTTCAAATTCATCCCTACCTCTTAATCAAAAACTCAGCTTCCCAAGATCTCCTTTCATTAACACCCCAAACGAGAGCACTTCCACCACCCCAACGGGCACCTCTTTAACTGAGCAGCACAGCCGGGCATCGTACCGAGCATGAGAGCGGGGCAAACCACGTACTATCCCACAGTATGAAACCCCGGGGATTTCACAGCATCCCAGAGCCAGGTGCAGAGCAGGGTGAAGCATCCCACGTGTCCCCAGCACGGGTCCAGGAGGTTTGCAGGAGTCCCCAGCAGCAGCAGTCGCGACTGGGAAAGAAAACAGCCAGCCTAAAAACAAACGCAGGAAGAGCACGCATTCACCGGGCTAGATGAAAGGTGGCTGCTCGACGGAGGAATTGACCTGAATAATTGCAGAATGGATGCGACAACAATGGTACAGAAGTAGCTGCTATTTGGTTTTCTTGTTTAAGGTGTTTTGGGCAGGTGCCTTCGCACGCCGGCAAAGGATCCGATGTGCATCCCACACCAGGACAAGAAAAAACAGAGATTGACTGAAAATGTTTGACTTTTGCAGAGTTATGCTTTTTTAATAGACTTAGCACCCTGCACACACTCAGCCCCCTCCTCTGAAAGCTCACCACGAGGATAACTGCACCGAAGGGATTCGTGATCCTCTCTTAAAGCACCAATAATTCATACCATTGCAGGCTCTCCAGCGGGATAAAGCAGCTAATACGTATCCCAGATTCCCCAGTGTAAAGTTTGGGGATGGACAGTTTCTACCTGCAGTCACCCTGACTTAACAGCAAGATTTTTACATTTATGAGCCACCTTTTATCCTGAAAACTCAAAATCACTCAGCAAACCAGAGATGATCTTTTGCCCGCTGAAACGTGTCACCTGCAGACAGACTGTACAGTCAGTAACGGCGAGGGCAATAATTCCTGGGAGCTTTGCTTAGGTAGAACGTATATCACATAATATGGATTTTGCTAAGGTTATCATGTATTTAGGTAATGATTTGCAGCAGTCAGCGACAGCCCCTTGCTTTTACACCTCTGGTATGAGGCAGCCTGGCAGCAGGACACCTCCTAACATCATCCCTTCACAACCAACTCGAATAAAAGCATCTTTTCCCCAAATACCGTGGAGACCTGGGGTACCCTTAAATGTGTCTCAAAGTGCCAACGGGGCCATCACCACTGACCTGAGGTTTGACAAGACCAGCAGTGGAAGGGAACGTTAACACAGCACATCAATACTAACCTCATGAGAAGCCCCAGATAAATTCAAGTAGCTCTACCAACCTATTTTAAGCCCTCAAAATCCCACATCATTCTGAAACTTGCACAAGCACAGAACAAAATCAGCCAGACAAGGGTTTCAAAATGAGTCTGAAACATATGAAGAGATACAGCATGTCTGAGTTGTAAATCACTGTTGCCTGAACTATATTAAGTAGGGGGAAAGGAACATTTAAAGTCACAGATCTTTCAGTAGGTGTTCAGAGAGCGAGAAATATTTTTTAAATTGCTGCAGAAAAAGCTCTAGGAGAACATCTGCAGCTCTGGAAAGAGCAAGCTCCTGAAGGCAAGATCCACATTTTCTGCATGTTGCTCAACAAAAGCCACAATTTTTGATGCGGACGTGTCACCCTGCTCTCCTTGAATCGAAGACACAAGTGAGTTCAAAAGGGATTTTGACCTGAATTTCTAAACTATGTCAAAAAGCTGCATTAGCTGTTAATGACACCACAGCCCAGATACCTTGATGCATCTCTCAGGGATGTCACCAACTGCAGATGGTCCCACTTGGGTTAGAAAACACCCTCTGAAAGGAGCTCTTAACCTGGAAAAACACCCATCGAGCACATAATCAGGGCCACTAGAGCCCTCTTTTCACAGGCTTTTATCTAGATTTGGACCGAATCTGAGCTTAGTTCTGCCTCCAACACCTTTTATAAGCCCTCGCAGACATCCCCATGCGATGTTGCGTTTCAAAAGCCAAGGGCTTGGAGTTTATTTATGTTCAACCTTAAGAAAATTTGTTATGGCAAAGCCTGAATCAACGTTTTACAACAAAGCCTGCCATGACTAAACACACAGGGAAAAATAACTTCCCTCAGAGGCGCAGCTCTGTTTACACAGAGAGCGGGAAGCCTTTTCCAGCAGCACTCGCTCACATCCTGGGGAAGTGGCTGGAATGGGCAGCGGGCGAAGCCGGCTGCACCGAAACCCCGCGCCTCCTCGAAGCCCTGAAAACAGACCTTTACAAACCAGTCGTGTGCTGGGGGACACACGGAGAACAGACCGTCCCCATCCTCCTGCTCCAAAACTACAGCTGGTGTCCCAGAGACTAAAGGTCGTAGTAAACTCAAATTAAAATTTAAAATGAAAATTAAAACGACACATACCGCCTTTAAAAGTCCACGAGTAAACCAGCGCAGTGTTAAAACCATACAGCGCCTTTCAAACCTGAGTGTTTTCACTTGCCACCGTGGAAAAAAAATGCTGCTAGGGAGGAGTCACCCATCAGTTAAACCACCAGGTAACACAGCAGGAAAAACACGCACAAACATCTTCGCTATGCGGAAACAACCGCTGGATGCGACTCTGCTGCTGCCAGAAGCACGCAGATGCAACAGCCCCGGTGAACAGGACTGAAGGCGATGGAGTAACAACTGGAATTTCTCCCTCTGCAAGAAAGGCACCATCCTGCCTTAGAAACAGCCCACGGTCCTGCCAGGGATCTTGCTCTCTTCTCTCCCAATTCTGACACCAGGGAAAGACCCGACCCCAGGCAAAGCTGAGGGACACAACCCAGGGAAGCCACCGGTGTTTGGCCTTTCTCCAGCATAAGGAAAAGGAAGGAGAGATGGTGGAGGGAAATGAGGAAGAGCAAGTCTTCAATTAACTCTTCAATTAACGTCCAGCTTGGAGATTTGGCTCTCTAGAAGGGCCAAGCCCCAGCTGCGCTGCGATATAAAGCAGTTCATTAGGACACTGCAGTGTCATCACCCATTCGGGGCTTCACGAGGCCACAGATTGATCCAGCCTTTGGGCTCCTTCGCTCTTGAAGGGCAGGGTGGGTAAAGCCATCGTTACTACAAATTTAGGTCAGCGGCATCGCAAATGTAATTTATTTTAATTCATGTCCCCTTTAGTAAAGGGGAAGACTTTCCAGCTGGTGACCTGCAGCATGAGCCAGTCTCCCTGGTGGTAATTACAACCATTTTAATACAAATGACATCCCCGGCGTTCAACCGGGTTATCTCACAAACAGAACACGGTCCCCACGTAACCAACTGCTGCACTGTACTGCAGACAAGCATTTCAGTGTGCACGACTCCTCTTTTGTTCTTCCTCCGAGCATTAATTAGAGTTCAAGTTATTAAGAGCGAGATACCAAGGCTCTGCTCCTCCACTCATGGCTCCTAAGAAATGCCCTGCCCGCTTTGAAAACCCAAACAGGCTTGAAGGGAGACACTTCACCCCAGAGAGGTCTGGGCAGCATCTCACCAGCAGCATGAGATAATCCTCCCGAGCGAGACCCGCACACCGAGGCGAGCCCCTGCAGTGTCTGCTCAGCCCAGCCCCGTTGTGACAAAAAATAATAATAAATAAAGCCATTATCAAACCACCGACAAGAGACGATCAGCAAAGACAATGGGGAGTAACACCCCACACCCTGTTGGGCTAATGAAGACCAAGCTTGCCACCATTCCTGACTTAATACAGCGCTTTCAGGACCAAAACAAACATACACAGACACACGGTGAGCAGCACACGAGGCACGAACGCGGATGCGAGTCGAGATGTGGATTCCCACGGAGTTATTTGGAGAACAACCGGAGACTGAGCCTCACCTTTGTTTTCACACGTACGAGACATGAGCCTGGGGGGCAGCCACAGCACCCCACAGCCGGCAGCACCCGTCCCCCCCGCGCTGCCAGCCTGCGCCTTGGCACTGCCCAACGCTGATACTGATTTTGGGGGGGGAATTTGGAGTTTTTTGGGGGGAGGCAGGTTTTGCCCAGCCTTATCACTGAGGAAGACGCCGGGTCTGCCTCCACCTTGCCCGGGGCTGCTGCTGCCCTCGGCGGGCAGGGAAGGGGCCTCCCCCCCTCACAGGGACGAGCCTCGGGGAGGGCGGGGGGGGCTACAACACCCCGTGAGGCTCTGCCCTCAATAGTGACCCCCCAAAAAAGAGAGAAGGGAAGGAAAAGAGGGGCTCAAGCCCCTAAAAGAGGGGGTCTTCTCCATGCGAGGCCTGTCCCGCCCCGAGGGGCCTGCCGGGCCAGGCCCGCCGCCCCGCTCCCCAGGGAAGGGGCGCTGCCCCCCGCCGCTCCCCTCCTTCCCCGCCCCGGTAGAGCCCCCACCGCAGAGGCCGCTCACCTGCCGCCGGCCAGCGCCCGCCGCGGCCGGGCCGGGCCCTCAGTGCTGCAGGTGGCGGGGCCGCCGCGTCTCCCGGGTGACGGCTCGCACCGGCGCCGCCATCTTCCCTCCCCGCCGCCACCGCCGCCGCTCCGCCCGCGGCGGGGAGCGCAGTGCGCAGGCGCGGGCTGGTCCCGCGTCACATGACCGCGGAGGGGGCGGGGAGAGGAGGGTCACGTGGCGGCGCGCGCCATGATGGGACGGTCAGTTCCCCGCCCCCTCCCGGCACAGCCGCCTCCACCCGGCGGGGGGCGGCCGCCATCTTGGGAAGGTCCCGCCCGGGGCCCGCGCGCCTCCCGCCGCCATGTTGTTAGCGGCGGGCGGGCGAGGCCGCCATGTTGGGGAGGTCGGCTCCGAGGAGAAGGTGGCAGGGCGGCTCCCTCTGCTCCCCGGCCCCCTCCCAGGCCTCGGCCGCCCGCCCTTCTCCTCACCCTGTCTCGCATTTCCCTTCTCAGCCACCCGCCAGGGAGGCACGGCTGGGGCCCAGGGACCCTCCCTGTCCACAGTGCCTGGGCCCCCCTGGCCACCTGCCACAGCCCAGCCATGGCCCTGCCTCTCCCCCGAGGCCTGGCCACCTCCTGAGGCCCAGGGCGAGGTGGGGATGGGCAGGTAAAGAGAGGAGAGGGGACCCGTCCCCATCCCTGAAGGACAACGGGTGTCCCTTTCGCCACGGAGGTGAGGAAGGGAGGGAGCCCTCGGTGCTGCTGGAGACCTTCCCTGTGGGGGTACGTATGTCTGGGCACGCCGGGTCTGTGTCTTGCCAGTCGTGCTGCTGAGTTGAGGGGTGACATTATTCCTCTGGGGAAGGGGCAGAGGAAGACACTGCCATCCTCTCTGTCTTCCACAGGCCTGCGTCTACCACGGAGGTTGCAGCTCAGCAGCCCGGACACAAATCAGATTCCCCAGACGCCTTGCAGAGGACTGGGATTGCCTCAAAGGAGACGTGGAATTTGTCCACAAGCGCGTAAGTAACCCAGCGTTCACCCGAGTGTGCCTGTACGACCGTTAAGATCACAATCCCAAAAGATCCGCGATGCTCCCGCATGGTTTTGTGGGATGCTGCGTCTCGAACAGGAGTGCCGTGGCCAGGAATGGGATTTCTTACAGCGTGGGCAAAACCAGCAGCATGGAGGGAAACGTCCAAGAATAAAGCTGCTGCGATGCTGAATATGCTGCAGATCGAGCCAACAGTGCCGGGCACCCGCTGCTTGAAAACACGGTTCCTGTTTCCTTCTGGAAAAATCCCAGAGGATGGGTAGGAACAGACCGAGGCTGCTGCAGCCTTTCCTCATGCTCCTGTACGCCCTGCACCTCTCCCAGGGAGGAGAGATTCCATCTCCCACCCCGCTGGGCTGCCAAAAAATTTGAATTCCAAGGATATAAATCCCCCCCGAGCGCCGTACACCTCATGAAACCCTGCTAGCAGCTCCACTTTTGATGGACAGCCCCCCCAAACTCTGCTGCGAGGGTGCCCGGCGGTTCCCTGCCCAGATTTTGGGCTTGGCAGAGGAGGGGGAGACCCGGGGAGCTGCAGAGGGGGCCGGGGCAAACCGCAGTGTTTATGTCAGGATTTTTTTAGCTGGAGTATTTACTTGTTCTTTTTTTTTTAAGCAGCCAGTCGCCACCTGCCGGTAAGCTGCGGCTCTCAAGCGGCACGTTTGGGGGAAAGTTTAAGGATTTAAGGGCAGTTTCGGTAACTCTCTGTCCAAACATTTAATTTTTTAGGATGCTGGAAGGGGCATTTAATTGTGCAGCGAGCAAAACTGAATGCAACCCTCACCCCAGATACCTTTGTATCGCTCAAAGCACAAAGTAATACGTTGGTATGATGAATATCTTGGCTACAAACGAGATAAACCTAATAAATTAGTTTTATTTGGGGGAAATCTAGCTGTTTTTAGAGGTTGGAGCTGAAGGATATTTAAGAGTGGCTGAAGGTTTAGATGAAAAGTGGTACAAATAGGGGTGCTGGAAGGACACACGGACAGCTCAGTGCCTGCAGGAGGGACGCTGCGGCGAGTGGTTGGGTTAAGGGACGAGATTCGCTAAAATTAGGGTGGGTGGTTTGGTCAAAAATGAGTAAATTAAGGAAAATCACCCCAAAAACACCAGGCTGCTTCAGCGTGGAACCGCAGGTGCTGTGGCTTGGCGCGCCGGTCCTCCCGCCCGCCAGGGGGCGCGGTTGCGCGGAGTCCCCCGCCGCCGCATGCCCCCGCCCCGCCGCACGTGGCCGGCCGCAGCGGCGCACTGCGCATGCGCTTCCCCCCCGGCCTCCCGCCCTTTGCGTGCAGTGCGCAGGTGCGCCGGGGGCGAACCGGCAGCGGCGCAGGCGCACGGAGGAGGTGGACGGTGCGCGCATGCGCGGGGCGCAGGTTGGCGGCGGCGGCGGAGGAGGGGAATTAAAATGGAAGATGAGGAGGTCGCCGAGAGCTGGGAGGAGGCGGCCGACAGCGGGGTGAGCGCGGCTGCTTGGGGCGGTGCGGGCGGGCCGGGGGCGGCGGGGGGGAGAGGGGGAAGGCGGCGCTGGCGGTGCTTGAGGAGGTGGTGGGGTGCGGCGGGCCCGGAGAGCCTGCTAGGCCTCTTAAAGGGACCGCGGCCTCGCTCGGCGCGGGGGGCTGCAGCCCGGCCCCAGCACCTCCTGCCTGGCTCCTCTCCGTCCCCCGGTGTCGGGGCTGCCGCAGGGAGCCCCTCCCTGCCCGTCATTCCGCCCCCCTTTTCTACTCGGTCTCCAGACCCACCCCTCTTGCCCCCCGGCCCTGTGGGGCCGCGGGCAGGGCGGCAGCGGCTGGTCAATGCCGGTCGTAGCCGAGGCCGGAACAAAGCTTCTGCTGCCGGGGAGCATGTGGTGGGTGCTGGGGCGGTGGTGGGTAGCTTGCTCCCTCTGCTGAGGGGCTCTGACAAAACGTACTTCCCTGGTGTCACGTTAGCCCTCGCAGGGCCTCTGGGGAGAGGCGGGTGGGGTGTAGCGGGCGAGCTGGGGGCTCACATCAAAAGCCCGTTCTCCCCCTTGCTCGAGATGAACGTGCTTCTGCGTTAAGGACAAAACGTGGGGAGTCAGCATGGCCTAGTGCAGCTTCCAGTGTTGTAGCTGAAGTTCTCGGCAGCTTTTAATAGCCGGCTCAATAGCTGAAGTTTTTATCACGTCTCTCATGCTGAGAGACTCTGAAGCACTTCTGCGTGTTGCGCTTGCAAAATAAAATCATTATTTTAGCAGGAGCGTGGGCGGGTGATCAGCAGGGTATTCACAACAGCGCAACGAGAGAAAGGAAACCCTTCTGCCGGGCAAGCTCCTGTTTTCATAAATTCAGCGGGCTCGTTAATGCTCAGAGGGCAGAAGGACTTCATAACAATGACTCGGTGAGAAGAGCGAATTTGATTCTGGTCAGGGGATTGGGTTACGGCTGGCCAGAAGGAGGGTAGCAAAAGAGAGCCTGTAACCCAACGCCCTCGCCGAGCGGCGTGAGAGGTGCCAGCGGCAGGCTGGCAGCGTGAGCCAAGCGCTCGCCCTCTCCTCTTGCCAACGCCATGAGACTGCAATCGTAGGAAGCCTGGCGGCGGAGTTAATTCCGGCGCTCGTTAAAGCGTTCCGTGAAGGGACATAGCTTGTGTCTCGGGAGCTGATGATGGTTGTGGCCTTGAGTAATGGTTTAAAATTGTAGGGCTGCTCAAAGCCCGGCCGTCGGTTGTCTTTCCTCTTTGTCCTTTCGGCTTGTACCTTTTAGGTGTTCTTTTAAAGCCCTTAGAAGGAAAAATCTGTCACCTGTCCCTTCTCACGTCCTTTTCCAGTCTGAACTGCTGAGACTGTGTTTCCATAAACTTGGTGGTGCTTGTGCTGCTGAGCAGAGAGATTTCTTGAGGAGCTGCCACCACGTTGCAGCTGCTTTTGCAGTTGTCGGGGCTTTGAATGTCTGAGAAAGCAGTTGGAGCAAGGAGAAAAGCGAGCTGTGTGCGGCAGGAGGTCTTCTTACGTAAGAGAGGAGATGGGAGCTGCCTGCTGGCATCTGTCATGGCTTACTTAGAAAGGTCGTTTTCAAACCCTGCCCAGCAGGAAGGAGACCCTCTGCTGCTGGTGATGGCTGCAGGATGGAGCAGAGGAGAGCCCAGCCTTGCTCCTCGTGGTCTGAATGGATGCTGGTGCAGTCAGGCACTGACGGTTCTCTGTGCTGCTACAGAAATCAGCGCTAGCAGAGGCAGGCAGGTGGAGAAAAGGGGAAGAGAGGGCAGGAAGAGGCTCTGCTGTAGAGCAGGCAGCGTGACCGACTCCCTGATGAGCAGTTGAAAGAGATTTTCAGGTGCACCTGATGTCCTCTGTGCCTCAGTCATTGACCAAGGGAGCCTGGGAGCTGCCTGAATGAGATGGGCCTTCTGTTGAAGGTGTGAGAGGAAAAACTGTGCACAGGAAAAGCGTATGAGCTGGCCTGGCCCTGTCATCGCAGGGGTTGTTTTTTGTCTAAGGAATTTACTTTATTTTCTTCTACTTTTATCTTATTTGACATGGTTCTGAGGCCGCACGAGATGGATCCCAGCGTAAAGGCACAAGATGTCATGGTCATAGTCAGTACTCAAGGGGAGTATGCAATAAAACATGAGACACCAAGGAGCAGCTTTAAACACGTGCTCTTCTCCTAATACTTTACACAGTTGAGAACCTGAGTTGTTGGGGTTTTTTTAAACCCTTCAGCCCATCTCTGAGGAAACAGTCGAGGTGTAGCAGGAGATCCGTGGTGGGCTCGTGGGATGCCTTGTCTGCTTCTTGGCGTGTAATTTTTTAATATTCCACCCAGAGGATGTGTGTTAGGACAGAAAGTACATCAGATTTTCAGTGCTGGTCCTTTTTTCTGTGTGTAGTTTTTGGTGTTTGGCTGCGAACTTGTACCCTAGATCTTAAAGAAGGTAGTTCCAGGCTGATGAGAGATGCGGTGGCCTCCTCGTCGTAATGTCACTTCATTTATCTGTTCCAAAACAGGCAGCACGAAAATCTAATTAGGTTGAGGGAAACCCCCCCAAAAACCTGACACAGACCTTCTGCTTTGGTTTGGTCAGTCAAGTAGCTGTCAAACAGATCCTCAAGCATTTTTTGGGGGTCTTTAACATAACTTCTGTTTGTCTTCTAGTCTTCTGTGTCATGAGAACCACCCAGTGCTTGCCAGAACAAGGAGCAGCTCCCTGGGTACGTGCCACCCCCTCAGTGACCATATGCCAGGCAGATGCCCTCTGCTCTGGCAGCTTCACCCGCCCCGGCAGTCCCGCAGGCACAGCGGTGGTGATACTGGTGCAGCAGCATTAGATCTGTGTTAGCTAATTGCTATCTAATTAGATCTTCGAAATGGCTGTGAAATGGGGAGGTTTTGCTTGACCATGAAGGAAAACTGGCGGGTGAATAATGAGTTGTCTAAGTTAATGAGTAGGGATCGAAGCACCAGGCTTCAAAGACCCAGGCTGGGTTAGTAAACACTAATGTGACTTAATACACGTCTCGTTTTCCTTTTGTGAGGCCCAGCTGGCTTTAGGGAAGAGGGAAATCACAAATTAGAGGTCTATTTGTGACATCCAAGTCTTTTTACCTGGTTAAACTGATAATTAAACGTCATGTGAGGAGCTGGGCTTCAAATCTAGAGCAGAAGCCCGATGTCAGAGCCCTGAATTGTCACTCTTCAGCTGGATCAATTGCTTATTGCTTCGCTAACTAGGATTTGAGTGTTTTCTTAATTAGTAACTTATTTCAAGTCAGATAAAAACGTTAGTCTGGCAATACAAATTAGTTGTTTTTTTTTTTTAAAAAAGTGATCTTCTTGTGTGAGTTGGTTTTTTTTCCCCACTTCAGTTTGCTGACGGACACTTTGCGTGGCAGTTACCTCCCAGCTGCTGCCTGCAACCTCCCTGCCGGCGCTTAAAATTTATCCTACCGTAGTCCAGAGTCTAGTTCCCTTGGTTAGACTGCGCCTCGCTTCGCTGATCGCCAGCAGAAAGGGAAACCCCCCCTGATTACCTGATCACCGGAGGATGTGAGCAGCTGAATGTGGGTGACTGAACTTTGTCCCTTGTGTGTGGGGACGGGGATTGTCACCTGCTTGTGTCACGGCGCTTGGTGAGGACAGTTCACCTGGGGTTTGCAAAATACCCCCCCGTTTCTGTCCTCACTAAATCAATGTGCAAGTGGCAGAGATTGGATTTCACCCTCCAGCCCAGATTCACTGGTTAGAAAGGGCTGAATCGAGGGGTTTGGGTTTGCTTTGAGTTGCTAAATCGTGATCAAAGTACAGAGAAGCCAAAAGGGAAATATTTCAGAGTGTAATGCTGTGACCTCCGGTCTGCTTGCTGCTTGTGCGATCAGAGGATGAGTTAGCAGGGGTTTGGCACGAAGGAACTGTACCACAGAGGAAACCCGTGAGGATAAAGGCTGATTTTTGATGTCAGGGCTGTGAGGGAAACGAGATGGGCCTTCTGTTGGAGGTGCGAGAGGAAAAATCGTGTGCAGGAAAAGCGTATGAGCTGGCCTGGTCCTGTCATCGCAGGGGTTTTTGTCTTAAGGAATTTCCTTTGTTTTCTTCTTTCACTTTTATCTTATTTGGTGTGGGTCTGAGGTGGCACGAGAGGGATCCCAACGTAAGGGTGCAAGACGTGATGGTTCCTGGTTTGTACCTGCTCTGGCAGACCCTGATGAGCACCTCGATGTGCTGCGTGACCCCGCGCAGGGCTGTGGGTGCAGAAGGCAAAGGTGATCCTCTGGATTAAGGGATATACTGATGCCTTTGGGTAATAACATGGCAATTAGAGGCCTTTTGCTAGGTTTTAGCCTCGTTTTTTTTTCTAGATTGATGAAGGGTGTAAATATATTCCCAATGTGGATCTCCAAGGAGCGTCTGTGCGATCTGCCCGCTGCAGGAGGTGCGAAGGGTGGAGAAGGAGCCACAGCCCTCCCAAATGCTTTCCCCCCCTCCAGAATGTGTCAGTGCTGGGAATACCGTGTGGCGCCCGCCAGGCTCGTTCCCAAAATTACTCTCGTGTCTTGTTTCTCAATGTCCTAGCTGCCGAGAAGTGTTGGCTACCTATGGAAGATGTCAACACCAGCGCAGCTTAAAAGCATCTGCGGCTTTCTCGGGTACGGTCCACTGCCAGGATTTAACGTAAGCAGAGTAAGCAGAGTAACTTGGAGAATTAATTAATGGAGCAGTCTGATTCCTAATAGCCTCAGGAATTGGAATGTTCCAGTAATTAATAGAAGATTAATTTATCTTCAGAGGAAAGAAATAGGTAGCTAATGAGGAGTCAGCTTGGAGATATTTTAGGATTATCTACTTCTGCTCTTACTTGACTGTTTTCGGTGAAGCAGTGAGTCAGATACCTGCAGCAGTAAGTTGTTGGGTACCCCTGAACAGCTTTGGTAACCTCAGATGTTAAAACCTGTCTTTTTTCCTAAAGAAGAGAACATTAACGAGGCCTTGAAGTTCATCTCCTGTCCTTTAGAAAATGCCAGAGTATCTGATGGTGCTTTTAATAAGCAGACAAAGCTTCGTTTTTAGCATTGGTGTGGGAGGCTGCAACTCTGGCTTAAATTCCCTCTTTCTGGGTTTGATCTTACACATTATTTGAGTAAGCAAGGGCAAAAGGTTGTGTTCGGGAGTAATCTCCAGTAAATACATCCAAGAACGTGGTTAACGGTTTGCTAGATGTTATCAAGTATCTAGGAGAGCACGGCTTCCGTTATTGGTGACTATCCCGTGCTCCAGCAGGAGGGCTGGTAGATATCTCCGCTCGATTTCTGCAAAATAACCTAATTTCGGAGGTAGAGGGAGAAAATATCACAGAATGGTTAAGGGTTGGAAGGCACCTCTGGAGATCATCCAGCCCAACCCCCTGCCAAAGCAGGGTCACCCAGAGCACGTTGCACAGGGTCGTGTCCAGGCGGGTTTTGAATATCTCCAGAGAAGGAGACTCCCCACCCTCCCTGGGCAGCCTGTGCCTGGGCTCTGGCACCCTCACAGTAAAGAAGTTCCTCCTCATATTGAGATGGAACTTCCCATGTTTCAGCTTGTGCCCATTGCCCCTTGTCCTGTCACTGGGCACCACTGAGGAGAGTCTGGTCCCCTCCTCTTGACACCCACCCCTGAGGTATTTGTAAGTGTTGATAAGATCCCCCCTCAGTCTGCTCTTCTTCAGCTGAACAGCCCCAGCTCCCTCAGCCGCTCCTCGTAGCAGAGATGCTCCAGCCCTCTGACCATCTCCGTACCCCTCCGCTGGACTCTCTCCAGTAGCTCCTTGTCTTTCTTGAACTGGGGGGCCCAGAACTGCACACAGTTACTCCAGGTGTGGCCTCACCAGGGCCGTGTAGAGGGGCAGGAGAACCTCCCTCGACCTGCTGGCCACACTCTTCCTCACGCACCCCAGGACACCATTGGCCTTCCTAAGGGATCTGTAGGAAGCCCAAGCCTCTGCCTTCCTTCAAACATTCAGTTGTGGTTAATCACCAAACTCGAAATAAAAAACAGCCAGCAGTTATCTCGTTATTCCTTTCCTCTGTATCGGCAGAGCTTGGAGCTGCTGTTATTTAGTCTGTTTAGTCTTTGCTGGCAAGGATGGGAAGGACAAGTCTTTGTACGTGTCTGACGCATTGCTGTTGTTCCAACAAAGTTCTTTAGACACCAGCTCAGGCTGGCTCGGGCCTCTCTGTGCTTTGTGATATGCTGGAGAACCGCGTTTGCTTGGGAATGTGCCTAAACCCCACGTGAAACCGTGATCCGCAGGGTCACCCCTTCCCAAAGGGCACGTTTCTGGGGTGTCTGGGGGAGCATCTATCTCCAACTCACCGAAATCCTCAGCTTTATTGGTTGTTTGGGATGGCAAACCATAGGAGTGTCAGATCTAAGCAGCAAGCTTGTGTCGTAGTGCCTGTGTCTAATTGCTTTTCAGGAGGTGTTTTATTGATCCTTTTATGTGTTGCTGTTTTTCTCAGAGTTAAAGGGGAGGAAGGATGGCTGTGATGAGGCTGGAGCTGTTTCCATTACGTCCTCATCTACAAATGCAGCTTAAATGTCAAAGAACAGTGTCTTCTTCGTGCTGTTTGGTTGGGTCCTTTTTAGTATCTAAACATAATAGCTCTAAAAATAGTTTGTTGAGATTCTTCACTAATCTTTGGGGAGGGTGTTTTGAATGGGGGTGTAAATGAGGCTTAGTTTTTGGTTCTAGGAAAGGGTTTCTTTGGGAATTAAAAGCCAGGAGAGCCACCTAAGAAGATTAGTAACTGGTTTTTGTATGGTGTGACCTGCCCAGCTACTAGGTACGTGCAGCGTGATGTCCTCGGATGCCAAGTCTAATTGCCTGTCCTGTGAGCTCGTGCCTTTGGGGTGTTGTAGTGCTTCTGGCGCTTGCCCTGTACGTCAGGTCCTAATTTTATCTCGTTCCCCACTCAGCTGGGTGACAATGTGACATAGCAGCGGAGAGGGAGTGACATCAGATCAGTGGAAAGCAGCAGCAGGGATTTTTTTTTTAATTAAGAATAAACCACGTCAAGGTGTTTCTGCTTCCAACGCTGGTAGATTCGTGCAGCGTGATCCCTGTCACGAACTGCTGGCTGTGTGAGGCTGCTCATGTCTTGGGTTGTTCCTGCAGGGTGATGAAGGGCCGCTCGTTTGCCTTGGCAATGCTCTCCATGCCACAACACCTCCGTGCTTACAATTCCAGCCATGGTAGTATTAAACACTGAGAGTTTGCAGTGCTGTGGCTTTTGCTGAGAAAAGACGGGGTCAATCCCTGCGTTTAAAAAGAAAATACAACTTCTAACACGTCAAGAGGTGTATGGGAGCTGGTTTTTATTCTCTAGCCATCCACTCTGAACACAAAGGAAAACTTTTTCTACCCAAGAGCTCAGTGAATGTCTGGAGGCAGCTGGAATCCCCTCAGCAGCGCCGGGAATGGCGAGGAGCGTGTAGGACTGATAGTTGTTTGGATGGGGTGAGAGCGATCCGTGTAGATTGGGTAGGGATGAATGTTTTATCTTATTCTGCCAGGATTTCTACGTGTGGAGGAAGCCTTTTGTTTTGGAGAGTACATAGTGCTTCTGACAGCTGCTGATGTTATAACTTAGAGGATGTTTTAGCTGCCTGTTACTCTGCTCTGCGGAGCAACTGCCGAGCCTGCGTGCGGTGGCTTACGAACCAGGACTGTGTGCGTTTGCTTAACGACTGCTGGCAATTACAGAGGGATGAGAGGTGAAAATATCCAGTGTTTTGCAAGAAGTGGCCTGCACAGGAGTGGGAAGGAGTGAAACTGAGACCCTCAAGGGCTCGTTTGGGGAGGGGTGTCCTGATGGCAGGGTTTGAAGGATTCCTTCGAGTGAGCTTGCATGTGTTGAGCAAGTTAAAAAGCTGGTTGGTTTGGTTTTTTTTTTCCTGGTAGGGGAAGCTGCAGGTTCTGGTGTCAGAGGATGCAGGTGGAGGAAGTCCGGTGCATGTGAGGGCGTGAAGAGCTGTCCAGCCATGCTCGGAGTCGCTGTGACAGTCGTGTTAATCAGAGTGTTTTTCACGTGCTTGGGTCAAACTGACGCTTTGCAATTACAGGATCTCGTAGTCCAACGTACAGACCATGACTTTAGCCCCGGGATTGACCTGCAAAGCCACCAGGAATGTAGAAATGTGGCTTTTGTCAAAGCCATCTCTCCTCTGCCAGGAAGGAGAGAGGTAGGAGCAGAACAGAGTTTTCCTCACGGCTTGTCATACTTTTGTGCCCCATGGTCCTCGCCGTGGGCTGTCGAGCGCGCCTGCCCGAGCTGGTGGTTCAGCGCTGTGGTTCTGACTCGCAGCTGGCTTTGCAGTCGCTGCGCGGTGCCCAACACTAAGTGAGGTGAGTTGAGATGCTCTGGAGGGTGCTTTCGCCACCCTCCGCCCCGTCTTGCTGTCATCCCTCTCCCCCACACGCTGCAGTATTTAATAAGGGACATTTAAGGAAGCTTCCTTCCAGTCCACTGCTTCCAGGAGGCCCTGGGGAGGCACGGTTAACTATTTGAGTTTCAAAAAGTGTTGTAAAGACTCCCCTGTAGCAGGATATAACCTCTTCTGGCGCGGTGCGGGCAGATGAGCTAACCCCTTCCCCTTCGTTTGACTTCCATTGTTTGCCACCGGCCGCTCTACATCATCTTGGTCCTCGCCGGGATATCCGTTTCCCTGCCGGCTGTTCCTCCGTCTTTGCAGGCAGGAGGCAGCTGATGCACGTTTTCTCGGTCCTCCTGAGCAGCGCTGGGATGGGATTTTCCTCCCAGTCCTCTTGAAGAGAGGAAGGAAACTGCAGGTGTGTTTGTCCTCGATGGAGTCTCTAGCTGTGACCTGGCCTTCAGCTCAGTGCCACGTGAAGCCCCTGGTTGGTTTTGTCCTTACAAATCACCCCTCACCTCCCAGTACAGAGTTGGGTAGAAAATTCAACCTCTCACCCACCATTTATCTTCCTAAAATGGTTTATAACTAGTCCCTTCTAGATGGAGGCTACCGTGGGCTGTTGGTCTCTGTAGCTGCGTGACCAAGAGCAAACACTGTGGTTTGGCATCTTGTAGCGACTTGCTTTCATTCCCTGCTTACTGGGGCATCGGGGAATTGCTGTGCAAACCAGTTTCTGTACCGGGTTGTGGTTTTTGACAGCAGGGTAGGCTCCGCTGGCAGCGAGCTCTCAGCATCGTTAAGCAAACCGACCTGAAAAGCAGAGCAGCTGTGTCCTGCCAGAAGCTTGGAATTTCCTTCAGAATTGCCAATTATCGGCTGGCGAAACTAGGACACTCGCAGGTAGCTGGTTTTTTTTTCCCTTCTTCATTGATGATTAAATAAAGCTCATCGCTGTTCCGGAGGCTCTTTTAATAGCATCAGCAGTGGTGAGACTCTGAAGATACCAGCGAGGTTGGGGATGGTTACCTGAAGAGAGACTGAGGCTGAAAGCTGGCTTTGTTTTGCTCTTTAGCGAGGTTTCTCTGCATAATTGCTCTGATTGCAGAATGTAAACACCATTGCTAAGGTAGATGCAAGCCTTGGACAGCAGTTGACATGCTTAAAGCCACGCTCTGGTCGCATTCGAGGGTGATTAATACGTCTTTCCGCCGATGGATGACTCGGCAGCTGTGTTGCAAAGGGAAGGAGAAGCGCAATGAGGCTCCGCTCTGCTCCGGCAAGTCCTTGGGTGCACGTCGGGGAAGGGCAGGGACTTTTTTGTGAGGAGGATTATTGCAGCAGGAATGCAGACCTGCCGGCTAGTCCTCCGAATGGCTGCAGGCTCCGGGGCCGAGCCGCCTCGCTGAAATCAAGTGTGTGGACTGATGTGGGTCGCCCCAGCCGGCTGCTGCTGCTGCCCGAGAGGTTTGGCGCCGGTTCCTGCTCGGCTCTGGGAACACCTTGCTGCGCATTCCCCGGGGCTCTTTACCTTAGCAGAGCTTTCTTGCCAGCTGAAGTCCTTAAAATGAACGATGAGCGCCTCGCAGCTGCCCTCTCACCACGATATGCAGAATCCCCAGCCTGCTGTAGGTGTATTAATGGCGACGGCGGAACAGACGTGGTGGCTTTGCTCTTTTCTGCCTCTTGATTTGCGAGTCCTCCTCAGATGGAGACACGCTCTCTCTGCCCCTTCACAGTATCGCTGTACAGAAGAGAGACATTAAACGTATGCACAGACAGGCTCCAACTCAAATCTCTGAGACGAGCCCTCAGGTTTTTATTTTTCTCTCCTTCCTTTCTAGGAAATCGACAGACGGTTGGAAAAGAAGCTGAAGATCACGCAGAAGGAAAGGTAACGATGCTGCGCGGTGCGGTAACAAAACCCTTATTTTTCTGAGGTGCTGTTGGACATCCGAAGGCCCCGGGGAGTGGGGAAACAGCTTCAAACTGAGGAGAACGCGCTGGGTTTGAGCTCAGAACTAGGGAATCTCTGTAATCGTGCCGCTAGATGGCCCTTTCGATCCGTAGCAGGGTAGCAGAAAGCTTCTTGAGAGTGATTTTATTTCAGAGCCGTGTCTTCCAGACTGGATGTAGCTACAGCTATGGGGAAACCATGTAAGAAAAAGACACTCAAAGGAAGAAATGGGTGAGTCAGGTAATCCCAAAACTCATGGCCCTACGTTGGCTTGCCGTGTCTTGCGTCAGTAGGACTTTCTTTTCCTGCTTCCTTTGGGTTGGGGCGGGGGTGTGTGTGTGTGTGTTATTGTCTTGGAGCAGAAATACTTCTAATCACTTCTGACAAGTCTTTTGTTGTTGATTTTTCTTTTCCCCCTCTGATTCTTAGCAGGCCACTTCAAGAGCCTTGGTATTACTTCTCTGGGAAGAGAAGGGACCTTAAAAAAAAAATTCAAATGGTTAGACGGGGCCCAAGGCTGGGTCTGAGATGTGAAATGGTAGGGTTGGAGTGGAAGGCTGGGTATCCTGGTGAGAGGAGCCCTAAAAATCCTTGCAGGGAATGGAATCGAGGTGCTTATATTGATATTTTCCAGTAGAAGTGCTAAAACTTCCTCCCAGTGTCTGCTTCCCTTCCTTTGGTCGAGTTTAAAGACGTTGAATGCAGCAGGGACTGGTTTTCTGTCCCTGCCTGAGCTAATCTCTCCTGCCTGCCGCTCTAGTTTAGGGTTACAAATATAACGAGGTCTTTAATTATTACAGGCTGCCTCTTAATCACGGGAATGACATCTGACTAGGAGGAATTCGCACGCAGAGCGAAAAACACGCTCGCCGTAGAAAACAATTACCAACCCAATGTGTGTTTTTTTTTTTTTCTTTTAAACAGTAGAAAGTCAAAATCTCCTCCTAAAGTGCCCATCGTGATTCAGGACGACAGCCTTCCCGCAGGCCCTCCCCCGCAGATCCGCATCTTGAAGAGGCCGACAACCAACGGCGTGCTCAGCAATCCCAACTCCGCCAGCAGACCAGCCTTCCCCGTCAAATCCTTGGCCCAGAGGGAGGCGGAATACGCAGAAGCCAGGAAACGAATATTGGGCAGCGCCAGCCCCGAAGAAGAGCAGGAGAAACCCATTCTAGATAGGTGAGAAACCCGTTTTGTGTAGGTGGGAGCAGCCTTTCCCTGCAACGGCATCTTTCTGCGTGTTCCCCGCAGCCGTCTTGCTATCAGAAGGAGGGAGATGAGCTCCTTGAAGAGTATGGTGAGGCCAGCAAGGAGAATCATAGAATCACAGACTGGTTTGGGTTGGAGGGACCTTAAAGCCCATCCAGTTCCAACCCCCCTGCCACGGGCAGGGACACCTTCCACTAGACCAGGTTGCTCCAAGCCCCATCCAACCTGGCCTTGAACAGCAGAGAAAGGAGTGCTTTGTAAGCAAACAGGGCGTCATAAATCTCAACTATATGGGAGTTAAGGGAAGCACAAGTGCCTGGTGAGGCTGTAAAGGTTATCTTAGACCCTTGCAAGAACGTGCTGGGGGGATAGAGGGGAGTGCAGGCAAGCGGAGTTATCCTGGTGGGACATATCCTTCTCTGTGCTGAGGTTTCTCACTGAAGGGAGCCGCTGTGTGTGGACGGGAGAGTCGAGCTTAAGCACTCCTAAATTAAGGCAGGCTCTTTGAAGGTAAGGTACCGTGCTTGCCCTTTTATTTGCAGCATGGGTCTTGTCTCCTCTTTGGAAAGAAATAAAGCGCTAGTTTGATTTTTGGTGACGTTCCCCGTCCCAGGGAGCACCGTGTGATGCTTGTCCCATGGCAGTGACTTCCCACCGAGGGGGGTACAGGAGGATTTCACAGAATCACAGAATCAATGAGGTTGGAAGAGCCCTCTGGGATCATCGAGTCCAACCATTGCCCTGACACCACCATGGCAACTAGACCATGGCACTAAGTGCCATGTCCAGTCTTTTCTTAAACCCCTCCAGAGATGGTGACTCCACCACCTCCCTGGGCAGCCCCTTCCAATGGCTAATGACCCTTGCTGAGAAGAAATGCTTCCTAATGTCCAACCTGACCCTCCCCTGGTGAAGCTTGAGGCTGTGTCCTCTTGTCCTATCGCTGGTTGCCTGGGAGAAGAGGCCGACTCCCACCTGCTACAACCTCCCTTCAGGTAGTTGTAGACTGCACTAAGGTCACCTTTGAGCCTCCTCTTCTCCAGGCTAAACACCCCCAGCTCCCTCAGCCGTTCCTCGGAGGTCAGACCCTCCAGATTTGTTGAAGACGTACAGCGA
This sequence comes from Nyctibius grandis, assembly GCF_013368605.1. NCBI lineage: Eukaryota > Metazoa > Chordata > Aves > Nyctibiiformes > Nyctibiidae > Nyctibius > Nyctibius grandis. The sequence goes on from NC_090674.1 coordinate 1,953,669, forward strand.
GACGCAGCTCTGTTGCCTCCACCTCTCATCTCTCTTTTTTTTCCTTGCAGGCCGCCGAGGATCTCCCAGCCAGAAGACACCAGACAGCCCAATAATGTGATTAGACAACCCCTGGGTCCCGATGGCTCACAAGGCTTCAAACAACGCAGATAAAACGCCGGCTGGAGATGCTGCTGCGGAAGGCAGGGTCCGCCGTCACGGGTCGCACTGCCGTGACGGACAAACGGACTTGAGCAAAGGGAAACGACCTGATTGATTTGCACTGTGATCCCCTTTGCTCTGCCCACTGTGACCTTCAACCCCCCACGCACTGTGACCTCCCTTCTCCACCCACTGTGACCGGCAAACCGAGAAGGGCTGTCCCCAAGTCGCTGGAAAAGGAAAAAAAAAAAAAGGGGGGGATGACGAGGGGAGGGGGTTCTAAAGGACTCGGAGGGGTGCAGGGAGTCGTGTGTGTGCCGCTCGGGTTGAAGCTAGCGCCAGCAATAACGTTTGTTGTACTCATAGCCTGGGATTTAAGGAAAAAAAAAAGAAAAATATGGGAAGCCTCCCCAGATGCACGTGTTGTCCTCATCGCTTTAAGAGCAAGTTCTGTTTCAAAGGATCTCTCTTATTTTATTTTTCCTGTTTGTTTGCTGTCCATCAGCTCAACAGAGCGCACGGGAAGGGTTTTAACAGTTTGTTTTAACTGAGAAGAGGTAGCGAAGTGTTCGAAAAAAGAGTTTCAATGAATTTCTGCAACTTTCCTGGCTCGGGTTTGGCGAGCTCTTGCTTCTCGGTCTCGATTCCTCCCGCTGCCACGCGCGTGGAAGCAGCCTCCCGCGTCCCTGGCCTCTCCGATTGCCTCGGGAGCCGGCGGAGTCCGACCTAGTGTACCTCTTGCACCCGATCAGGCTTGGCTAGGATTTTCTGCTGGCTTTGAGGAAAAGCTTAAAATACATCTTGTTTTGTTTTCTTTTTTGTATTTGGGGAGAAGGGAATGTAGACGGAGCCCGTGGAAATGCCTGCTGCCCGGCTGCTGCTCGCGGCAGAGCCCGGCGGTGAAGAATCAGGGCTCTGTTGTGAGGAGGAGAGTAGCCGGCGTTGCTCTGTTCCATGAAATAAATCAGCCCTGCTCGGTGTGGCCCGCGCTCCTCGAGGGGCTGGCGTGACGACGGGGAGCGGGACATCCCGACGGTCCGAACCCGAGCGGCGTAACGACGGAGCGAAGGGTCCGCCGGATCCCTCGGTCGCGGTACGAGCTGCGTTTGCCTCTGAAAATCACAGACGTCGGGAACGAAACCAGCGTTGGATGAAGCCTGGGTGATTCCCCTTGTCTTGGTGGCGGCTTGGCTCCCCGCGAGGCTTCAGGGAAGGGATTTCCCTCTTTCGGCTCCCGGGAAGAGGACGGGGAGGCTGGTGGTCTGCAAGAACGCGGATGTTTGCCCCCCTGGATGAAGCTGACCTTAATATCGCTTAATATCAAGGGATCAGAGGAACACTAAATGCTCTTCTCGGAGGGGACGGTACCTAGAAAACGATTTCTGGTTGTCGGCGGATTATTCTGTACGGGTGCTGCTTCGTCCTCAGTAGGTTCCAGGGTAAACGAGCAAATCTTGACGTCTTCTGTGTGAAGGGAAGCGACCGTACGAAAAGACGTGTATGGAAATACGGCTTAAAAACAAAAAATACTGGTAAAATAAAACTACTTGTGTATAAAAAGAATCCGCTAGAGCGTTAATTAGCTGATTAAAGCTGATTAAAGCACTGAGGATGGTGGGGACGGGTGGGCAGACGTCCTTGGGCGTCCCCAACCGCCAGCGCTTTTTTTTTGGGTGGGTCTTATATTTATCTTCCCCCACTAAGCTGGTGGTGGGGTTGAGTCCCCGAGGGGCAGCGGGAGGGGAGCAGGACGTCAGCAATAACCGTAGTCACCGCGCCTTTCCTTAATTATTACTAAAAATAGCTTTTAATGGCCAAAAAAATACCCCAAAGCCACCTGATTCCTGGTGTAGCTGGTTGGTGTTACAGCTGTTGCCTCCTCCGGCACCGAAACCTCCGTCTCTGGCACCAAAATATCCCATCTCGGGCACCCAAATGTCCCGGCTCCGGCACCGAAACCTCCCGGCTCCGCCGTCCCGGTGACCAGGATCCGTCCCACCCGCGGGCAGGGCTCGGCGACGTTCCTGCGGGGAAAACCCCTTCGTCCCGGGGAGGTGGAGGATAAACACGGTACCGCGTGTTTTCACCCCAAAAACTGTGCGCCGAAAAGTAAAACGTTTTATAAATTGTATTTTAAATAAATGTCTTTAAACTTTTTTAACGACTTATTTTTTTTTTTCCTCCTTTATCCCTCGTTTCTCTCAGAGGCTGCTGCAAGAGGGACGTTTCGGCGGCAGCTTAAGCTTAAAATCCATCAGGAAGGGAAAATCCAGCAGCGTTTGGCCATAATTGTGCCCATATTTACCCAAAAAGGGGAAATTTTGCCCCATTTTTAGACTTGCTGGGGAGATGTGCTCCAAGGAGGGTGGGAGGTGGCAGCGCTTGGAGGGAAGATGCGGTTTCCAAACCCAGATGTGAGCTGTGACCGTGCTGTCTCTTGCCGTGGAGCATAAAAGAAGCGATTTTTATTTAATTTGATTTATTTTATTTCTTTTTTAGCGATGTGCTGGCCTCCCCCCTTGGGCATTGTGCACGATAGCCACCAGAGAAGGTGGGCAGAGGGTGTTGGGGTGCCTCTGGCTGAGGCGAGGAGGGCTCAGGGTGCGCTGGCAGCTCCCACAGGCCCTGAATCCCTTTTAATTCTTATTTTAATATTTATTTTTAATGTGAAATCAGGAAAAAAGGGGACATTGAGTGACTTGGAGTTGCTAAGCGGGGAGGAAAGGTGCTGCAGGAGCAGCCGGGCCTGGGAGCTGGCGCTGTGCGGCCGCGTACTGGTTCCCAGTTCCAGCAGCCCACTGGGACCAGTTCCCGCTCCAACTCCCTGCAGCGGAGCCTCCCGCCCGCTAGGGGGCGCCGCGGCGGGTGCGGAAGCACCTCCCCTCTTTCCCCTCCCCTTTCGCCCCGGCTGGGGACAGGGGGGCGGTACCATGGAGGCGGGCCGGACCATCGAGGCGGGGGGGGCTAGAGCGGCGGTGGGCGGAGTTCCGCCGCGATGGCGGCCATGGCGGCGGAGGAGGAGGAGTACGAGGCGGTGCTGTGCGTGAAGCCGGCGGTGCACGTCTACAGGGTGCCGCCGCGGGCCTCCAACCGCGGCTACAGGTGGGGCCTGCCCCTCTCCCCTGGGCCCTGTCCCGCTGCGAGGGTCTTCTGCCCCCGCCTTGGGGTGACATGGCGCCTGTCCCCTCCCTCCCCAGAGGGTGTCTGTCCCTCCTGTCATGGGGATGTGTGGGGTTTGCCCCCTCCCTATGGGGTGTGTGGGGTTTGCCCCCTCCCCGTGGGGTGTGGGGGGTTTGCCCCTCGCTCTGGGGCAGCAAGGCCTGCCGCTCCTGAGGTCTCTCTGCCCCCAGCACGGGTTCTCCCTCCCTCTGTGTATTTTGGGGCCTCTCGCCCGTGAGCCCTCAGCTTGGGCTGAAGGCAGAGCCAGGCTGTAGCTAAAACACTGAGAAACTGCTTTCGAGCTGGAGAGCCTGCGGAGAGGGAAGCGAAACCTCTTGTGCAACCTCGCCCCATCCCCGCTGGGACTCAACACCTGGTTTTGCAGGGGGGCCAGGCTGGTTTGGGGCGAAAGCAGAGGCGTCGCCATGAATCTACCTCGTCCTGCAGCGAGCGCGGGTGCGAGCGGGTTCTCGCTCGCGCCGCTTCGGTAGCGTTAACGAGGGGAGTCGAGCAGACGAGCTCTGTGCTGTGTTATGGGGGCGTTAAAATAGACCAGAAGTCAGTCGCCATTTCCTCTTTTTCTCCAGAGCTGCGGAGTGGCAGCTGGACCAGCCGGCGTGGAGCGGCAGGCTGCGCATCACGGCCAAGGGCAAGGTCGCCTTCATTAAGCTGGAGGACAAGACCTCGGGTAAGGAGGGGGGAAGGCGACAGCTCTGTGCCTCTGTGGGGAGGCAGGCGGCGCAGAGGCCCTGCTGTTAACCCGCTCCTCTTTCTCTTTTTTCAGGAGAACTTTTTGCCCAGGCGCCGGTGGAGCAGTTCCCTGGCATCGCCGTGGAGAGCGTGACGGACTCCAGCAGATATTTTGTCATCCGCATCGAAGACGAGAACGGTACGTCGTGATACACGGGGGGAAGCTCCTCAGGAAGTCTTTAGTGCCGTTGCTGCTCTGATTTGGGAAGGATTCCTGCTTTCAAGGGCTGAATATTCCCTGCGTACAGTGGCAAAGGGACGCGTTGTCTCGCTCCCACGCGCCGGCTGCGCTCTGTCCTTCAACTGGAATAAAAACAGTTTAATTTTGCTGCTCGGTGTTAGCGTGAGGAAGCTTCTCTGCGCAGGATTGTTGCCACTGTGCCACCCTGCGTGTGCAACCAGTGAACTAAAGATCTCACCAGTCCCATATTTCAGTCTCCAGAGTCCCAGCTCCAGCTGGAGGAGGCAGCAGGCACTGGGGTGTGTGGGATGGGCTGTCCCCTCCTCTTCCTCTGCCGGGTTGTGACTCCAGTCCTTCCTCTTCCTCCTTCCCCAGGCCGCCGTGCTTTCATCGGAGTTGGCTTTGTCGACCGAGGGGATGCTTTTGACTTCAACGTGGCTCTCCAAGACCATTTTAAGTGAGTTCAGGCCTCTCCTTGTGTCCTCTCAGCTCGATTTTTTTTGCAGGTGCCCACCAGAAACAGTGGGGGAGAGGAAACTCTGAGCTCTTGTCGGGCTTGAGCGAGCAAGCGTGGTGTAAAGAGGTGGAGACGCCTGTTTCTCTGTGCAGGCACCTCTCCCTGTCTCAAATCTTCCCCAGCAGCCCCCCAAACTGGGCTTCCCAGTCCAAAATTGGGCAAATTCCCTAATTCCTTTTCATTTCTTCACGTGCCACCGGGAAGGGCTTGCTCCTGAGAGGCTGGGATGCTGCTCCAGCCTCTGGCAGGGAGCGGGGCTTTGGGGCGGGATGGGGTGCGGTGCCAACTGGAGGATCCGTGTGGCTCGAGCCACTCGTAGGAATCATTCCCTTGGCGCTGCCCGTAGCCCATCGCTCTGGTTGATGAGGTCTCAGATCACATCCAGCACCTTTAAAGAGCTGCTGCCCGGCAGAGGGGATGATTTTGGGCAGGATTTGTCCATGAGGGCCTCAGGCTGGTGGTTGACGTGTTCTTTTCTGCTTATTTAATTCCTGCAGATGGGTGAGGCAGCAGAGCGAGCTGGCCAGACAGGCTGAGAACCCCGATCAGGGACCCAAACTGGACCTGGGCTTCAAGGAAGGGCAAACCATCAAACTCAACATAGCGGTGAGGGGCTTTTGTGGCTAAATCAGCTCCCGACCTTCCCTTTTGGGTGGCGCAGGAGGAAGCGGCGCCTTTGCCCCCGAAATCCCCGTGTGGGGGGAAGCCTGGCAGAGAGCCCTGCGTGATAAAACCACGTGCAATGATTTGTTACAGTTCTGTGGGTTCGTGGTGGGGATTTGTGGGGCAAAACATCCTTGGTTTGACCCTTTTTGCTGCGCCAGCCTTGGGATGTCACCATGCAGCCATCTTTTTCCCCCAGAATAAAGCAATTTGGCTTCCTGCGAGCTGTGACTGGGAGGAATCACGCTCTGGCTCTGGATTTAAACGTGATACCACCCAAATTTCCCTCTCTTCTTTCAGAATATTAAGAAAAAGGAAGGAGCAACGGGGAACACCAGACCGCGTCCCATGGGTCCTGGGGGCCTGAGCTTGCTCCCACCACCTCCTGGAGGAAAATCTCTAGTTTGTCCTTCAGGAGAGCGACCGTCTTCGCTCTCTGCGCCCGCCCAGCTCCCGGGCACCCCCATCACAGGTCCGTGATGACCCTAAAGCTCTTTAGAATCACTTCTGTCCATCAAAGTTGGGAAAAAAGAGGGGGAATCTGGGAATAAGGTGGGAAATAACTCCTGGTGTTTGTTTTCTCTCTTCCTGACTTTCCTGGCTGCTGACAGACGCCCTCTTGTCCTGGCCTCAGCCCGCTGCTGCTTCTTCTGCCTCCGCTGCCGATGTCTGGGGAGACTTCGCCAAAGCTTCGGGGTGAGGCTGCGTGGGGTTTGTGTGTTGCAGATTCCCCGAGTTCAGTGCAGCTCCGTGGGCGCTGCCTTCCTCCTCCTCCCAGTGCTGGCAGCATTCCCTGTCTTCCCCCTGCCGCTCTACGCAGCAGGGAGAGTTTTGAGGTGACCCCAGAGGACCCCTTTGTGGCTGCCCAGCTCCCTCCTCGCGTTCCACAATCCCTTTCAATGTCTAAAACCTCTTTTTTTCCCCTCTTTTTCTCTCTGTTCAGGTCGGCTTCTAACCAGACTCAGGCGAACGCAGGCTGGGTTCAATTCTGACCCCAGCCCCTAGTCTGTGCTGGGATCGTCGCGATTCCTTCAGGACCAAAGCAGGGGCTTCGGGACACCCCGCTCCTGCCCTTAAATCCCCCCTCCCAGCATCAAAACGCTGCAATAAGTGCCAGAGAGCAACTGAACACGTGCCTTAAACACTCCACACCAGCACCCTCCGCGTCAGGGGCCTTTTATTTTCTACCTGGATCGCAGCAAACCTCTTTTCTGCAAAAAAAAGCCGCCAGCTTCGTCACCTCTCCTTGATAACGAGGGGGTGAGCGAGTGCTCGCAGCAGGAGGACTCTTGCTCACAGCGCTGCCCTAATTAAGGTAGTTTTCACTAAAGGTTTGTGTGATGGAGCCTCCTCGGAGACTTTCTTCTTGCATATTTGGACTGGATAAATCCTTCCCTCACCGGGGAGCGTCCTCCTGGAGATATCTTGCCTGCGAAACCCTGCTGAGATGCCGAGCGTCGCCCCTTTTATTTTCCTGAGCGCTGATGTGGGAGGTGGGGGAGCCGAATCGCTGCGTTCCGATGCTGAGATTCCTCATTTCTTGCTGTGGGAAGTTTGTTTTTTTTCCCTCCTCTCTTTTGAAGACAGATTTTTACTTCTTTCAGGGACATTTTATGAAGCGCTATATGCAATGAAGGACAGAACGGAGTCGGTCTCTTTGACAGAGCTGGGGTTGAGATTCCTCTTTAGACAAATAAATATTTTCTTACCTATTTATAGTAAAGCCTTTCGCTGTACAAAGTCCTGCTTGTATTTTTTTTTGGTGCCTTGGATTTTTATTATTTCCATTTCCAACTGGATGATGATGAGAATTTGGGTTTCAGAGCTTAACATTGCCTGGCAGCGAGCGTGCAAACCCAGGTGAGAGATGTAATGCTTCAAAATGAATAATAAAATGGGGTTTTTTTGATGCCAAATAGGAATTTTTTTTTTTTACCCCACCCCGTGCGGGCTCGGAGAGGCTGTGATGAGCTTTTGTGGTTCCCCCTCCTTGCTGGTGTCGAGGAGACTCTGTCGGGCAGCGAAGCACAACAGAGGCTTGTTGCTTAGCAGTGGTTTTATGGTTGTGAAGGGCTCCAGGAGGGGAAGGTAAGGAAAGAAATGGGGGGGAAAAAATGAATTTTGTGTCTCCCCAAAGCCCTGGGGGGACCTCGAGGCAGCTCCCCCTTGGCCGGAGGGACCAGAGGTGCTGTAAATCCTTGATCCCAGCTGCTCGTGTCTCCCACTCGCTGTTTATCTGTGGCTCTTGGGGAGGAGAGAGGGTGTTTTCCTGGGCTGTGGGGTGGGGAAGAGAGTGGCTGGGAGACCCCGACCCTCCCTGGGGGGTGGCTTGGTGTCGGATCCGTGATTTATTTCGGGGACAGGATGCCTCCAGCCCCCGGCACGGGGATTTAGAGCTCGGCTTGGGGATTTACCAGCAGTTTTCCCTGCTGGGATGGGGGCAAATAGTCCTTAATTACCCCAGGGTGTAAAATTTTCTGCCCTGGGGTGGCTGCGGAGGCTCTGGCGTGGGGGGGGACACATCCCCGGGGGAGTTTAATGCCACTTTGTCCTGTAGCAACCCTGGCACGCTCCACCCCAAAGCTTTTCCTGCCAGAGCAAGCCCTCTGGGTTTTAATGAGCTTAACGAAGGCGAGGATTTAACGAAAAGGGCTGGCTTACTCCCTCCAAGGAGCTCCTTTCCCCAGTGGGAGCCAGCACCATCCTGCCCGGGGGGGGCCAGCACAGCAAAGTAAGTGCATTTCCACCCGTTTTGGGCACAGGGAAGCATCAGGCACTGGTGGTTTTTTATATTTTCCTTGATTTTTCTCATTCTCCTCTCGCCGAGAGCCTCGTCGGTTGGTTTTATTTACAAAGCCCTGCTTGGGCGGGGGGGGGGAATATTCAGTGCTATTTTTGGTGGTGGATGGTAAAGTGTTGCTGCTCGCGGCCTCACCGGAGGCGTCGGGACCCCCGAGGTGGCCAGGAAGAGGAGGGTCCCCGGAGGGGGAAGAAGATGAGGATTTCGGGCTAATCCCAACCACGCATCCGTTTTCCGTTCGCAGGCGACAAGCTCAGAACAGGGAGCCCCAAAAATCCCAGCGAGGAGCTTCGGGGTGAGGAGGCCACGGTGAGGGGCTGCGCAGGGCTCGGGGGAGCCCATGAGTGAAGCGGAGGTTGTGGTTGAGGTGGGTGTCCCTGTCCCCCCCCCACTTCCACCGCTGCTCTCGCGGGAGCAGCCACGGAGCCACGGCGCAGGGGGAAGCGGCGGGTTTGCCATTGCAAATGGCACTTTGGCCACCGGTTTTGTGAGCATAAAGGGGACTTTTGTGGTTGCAAACGCAAACGTGCAGCGGTTTTGTGGTGGCAACTGCAAATCTACAGCAGTTTGGAGACTGCAAACACAAATCCGCAGCGGTTTCGCGACTGCAAACGCAAATTGGCGTCGGTCTTGTGATCCTAAGTGCAAGTTTGTGGCAGTTTTGCAATTGCAGCTGTAAATCTGCAGCGCTCTTGGGATCATAACTCTAAATCTGCAGCGGCTTTGTGATCGTAACTATAAACCTACAGTGGTTTTGTGATCGCAAACAGATTTGCAGCCGTCTTGTGACTGCAACTATAAATCTGCAGCGCTCTTGCGATGGCAGCCGCGGATGTGCAGTGGTTTTGCGATGGCAGCTGCAGATCTGCAGCGGTTTTGTGATTGCAAACACAAATTTGCAGAGGTTTGAGACCATAACTGCAAATTTCTGGTGGTTTTGCAGTTGCAGCTGTAAATCTGCACTGGTTTTGTGATTGCAAGCACAAATCTGCAGTGGTCCTGTGGTGGCAACTATAAATCTGCAGCAGTTTTGCGATTGCAACTATGAATCTGTAGCGGTTTCGTGACTGCAAACACAAATTTGCAGCAGTTTTGTGACTGCAACTGCAAATTTGCGGCGGTTTTGCGTTTGCAACTATAAATCTGCAGGAGTTTTGCAATTTCAACTATAAATCTGCAGCGCTCTTGCAATTGCAGGTGCAGATGTGAAATGGTTTAGTGACTGCAAACACAAATTGGCAGCAGTTTTGTCATAACTGCAAATTTGTGGTGGTTTTGCAATTGCAGCTGTAAATCTGCAGTGGTTTTGTGATTGCAAGCACAAATCTGCTGCGCTCTTGTGATCATAACTATAAATCTGCAGCAGTTTTATGATTGTAACTATACATCTTGAGTGGTTTTGTGATCGCAAATGAATTTGCAGCGGTCTTGTGACTGCAACTGTAAATCTGCAGCGGTTTTATGATTGCAGCTGCAAATGTGCAGCGGTTTTAGTGACTGCGAACACAAATTGGCAGCAGTTTTGTCTTCATAACTGCAAATTTGTGGTGGTTTTGCAGTTGCAGCTGTAAATCTGCACTGGTTTTGTGATCGCAAACAAATCTGCAGCAGTTTTGTGATTGCAGCTCTAAATCTGCAGCACTCTTGTGATCGCAGCTGCAAGTCTGTAGTGGTCTTGGGCCTGCAACTGCAATTTTGCTGCAGTTTTGCGATTGGAGCCTGCAAATCTGCAGCTGTTTTGTGATCTAAAATGCAAATTTGCAGCTGTTTTGTAATTGCAGCTGTGAACCTGCAGCGATCCTGCAATTGCGAACGCAAATCTGAAGCGGTTTTGTGATTGCAGCCGCAAATCTGTAGCGGGTTTGTGATCGTGAGTGCAAATTTGCAGCGGTTTTGCAATCGCAAGCATGAATCTGCAGCAGTTTTTCGGTTGCAAGCTGCGTCGCTCGGCGTATCTGAGTCACACAGGGCGAAGCATTTGCTGCTGGGGGTGGAAAAATGCTTTTCATGGCCTGGGCCAAGCGTGTGGGGAAGGCTCAGCCCAGCCCCTTTCCCTGCCAAAGGAACAAAGCAGCTCTGGCAGGCAAAGGGCATCTTGGCTCCATCTTGGGGCCTGATCCGCGGCCCGGGGCCTGATCCGCGGCCCGGGGCCTGGATCCCCGGCCCGGGGCCTGGATCCCTGTCCCAGGCCTGGATCCCTGTCCCGGGCATGGTTCCCTGTCTCGGGCCTGGATCCCTGTCCCGCTGCTTCGTGGAGCCGCCCTGAGCCCCATTCCTGTCCCCATCCCGCAGCAGCCGTGGCGGGGGCCATGTCCTCGCTGCTGTCCCTCCAGGAGGAGAACCGCATCCTGCAGCAGGAGCTGTCGCGGGTCGAGGATTTGCTGGCTCAGAGCCGGGCCGAACGCGATGAGTTGGCCATCAAGTACAATGCCATCAGCGAGCGGGTAAGTCACCATCTGGTTGAACCCAAACCCACCCGTTTTAACCCCAAAATCAAGGTGGTGCAAGCCATAACCTTTGCATTCCACGTGCTTGGAGCAGGAGATGCTCCCTGGTGATGGGAATGACAATGCCATGTCTGGACCCGTCCGGGCTTGCCGGGGCTTGTCCTGCTGGACGCACAAAGCATCCCCCCCCGCCATCTATATTTTATTTATCCCGCTGCTTTTCAGGAAGCAGGGAGCCCCCCGTCAGCATCCCTTGCCTTTGCATCCCTTTGCCGTGGCAACGGGGGAATTAAAAAGCGCTTTGGGCAGCAGCCAAATGCTGAACGTGGCTCCTGGAGAGGCCTGAATCGAGGGGCCGACGGGTTTTTTGGGGGGCAGCCCCTCTGTGCCTGGTTATTTACAAAGAAAAAAAAAAAGCAAATGTCAGGAAAATATTTGATAGTTCCCCCGGGGGGAATCGCCACCCCGTATCCATCAGCCAGCCCGGGATGGGGCTTTGCTGAACCCCCAGATTCCAAGTTGGGTTATTTTGAAAAGCACCCCCAAAATTTCCTATTAATCCCCTCCCTGTGTGTGCAAAGAGGAGGGGGATGCAGAATGTGGTGGGGATTTACTGTAGGACCACCCTGAAGCGGTGGCTTTGGGATGGGGTGTTGCAAGTGAAGTCAGAGGATGCTCGGTGGGTGCTGGGGGGGGGGGGGTTTAGCATCCCGATGGGTGGTGGTGGGGTGTCCTGGGTCTCCCGCATCCCCCCCTCCCCATCCCAGCTGGAGCAAACCCTGCGGCTGGAGACGGGTGAGCGGGAGACGGTGGAGAGCCGGAGCCTGGCACAGCACAACATCGACCTGCGGCGGCTGCTGGAGGAGGAACAAGCCGCCTACAAGCGCAAGCTGCAGGCGTACCAGGAGGGCCAGCAGCGGCAAGCCCAGCTGGTGCAGAAGCTCCAAGCCAAGGTAAATCCTTCCTGGGGAGACAGAGGGGCCATTTTGGGGACCCTCTTTTCAGTGTCACCCACCCTGTTCCTTCCACCCAGGTGTTGCAGTATAAGAAGAAATGCGGCGAAGTGGAGCAGCAGCTGCTGGAGAAGGCGACGGAGCTGGAGCAGGAGAGGCTGACGGTGAGGGATGGTTTTGGGGGGGTCCTTCAGCCCTGAACCCCCACAAATCAGGGTGACATTGAGTGGGCTGATGTCCCTGCAGAGCCAGCTGGATGCAAGCAGCTCGCAGCCGGAGGAGGAGAGCAGCAACGAGCTGGAGAACGCCTTGATCCGGCTGGAAGAGGAGCAGCAGAGGTGAGCGGCGGGGGGTCCCTGGGGAGCTGTGGGATCCCCCCACTGTGGGGTGATGCTCTGGCTGTGTGTGACCCCCCCATGACAGGAGCAGCAGCCTGGTGCAGGTGAACTCGATGCTGCGGGAGCAGCTGGAACAAGCCAACGTGGCCAATGCAGCGTTGAGCGAGGACATCCGAAAGCTGACGGCCGACTGGGCGCGGGCACGGGATGAGCTGGAGCAGCGGGAAGCGGAGTGGAGGCGCGAGGAGGAGGTTTGGGGGGGCCCCGGGGTTGTGGGGGGCCTGGGATATGGCAGGGAGCAGGATGGGGCAGGTAGCAGGGAGAGGGATGTGGGGATGTGGCATGGGGAGGGTTGTGAGACCACTGGGAGGGATGCAGGACTGTGGAGGATGTTGCATGGAGAAGAATTTGGGGGTTCAGGGGATGGGGCATGGAAAGGGGTGTGGGACCATGGGAGATGTTGCATGAAGAATTTGGGGGTGCAGGGGATGGGGCACGTTGTGGGAGGGCGATGCGGGGCAGGGGGATGCGGGGATGTGGCATGGAAAGGAATGTGGGACCATGGGGAGGGATGTGGGACCATGGAAGATGTTGCATGAAGAATTTGGGGGTGCAGGGGATGGGGCACGTGGTGGGAGGGCGATGTAGGGCAGAGGGATGTGGGGATGTGGCACGGGGAGGGATGCAGGATCACCGGGGAGGGGTGTGGGGCCATGGGGGACCTTGCACGGAGAAGAATTTGGGGGTTCAGGGGATGTGGCACGTGATGTGGGGCAGGGAGATGCGTCCCCCGTCCCTCTCCGTGCAGGGTGGAAGGGAATTGGGGTGGGGGGCTGAGGGTTGCGAAGCAGGGGAGAGGCAGCACGTGGGGGAGTCGTGTGGAGATTTGGGGAGCAAAGGGAGAGAGGGATGAGGAGGGGGGGACGCTGCCAGGGGGTACAAGGCAGAGGTGGCCGCATGGCGAGGGACCCCTGCACCCGGTGGGTCCCCAGCTGGGACCGACACCGCTCCGTCCCTGGGCCAGTCCTTCAACACCTACTTCAGCAACGAGCACAGCCGGCTGCTGACCCTCTGGAGACAAGTGGTGGCCTTCCGGCGGCACTTCGGCGAGATGAAAGCCACCACCGAGAGGTCAGGGGGGTCCCTAAAGCTCCCTGAGGGGTTCCCAAGGGACGGCCGGGTCCAATCCTTCCCTCCGCCGCCGCAGGGATCTGTCGGAGCTGAGGCACGAGGCGTCGCGCACGGGCAGGGCCGCCCACGCCGCCTGCCTTCACCTGGCTGCCAACCTGCGCCTGGCCGAGAGCCACGCCGGCGTGGCACGGGAGCGGCAGGCCGCACAGCTGGCACAGCTGGAGCAGCAGCTGGCGGCGCGGGCGCGTGACGCTGACCTGGAGAAAGCCACCCTTGGTGCCAGGTACCGGAGGGGTTTGGGGTTGGGTGGTGGGGTTTTTTTTTTGGGGGGTACAGGGCGTGACAGGGTGCTGCCCCCCCTGTCTGGGTGCAGGGTGGCGGAGCTGACGGCGGCCCTGGAGCGTCTGCAGGCTGAGGAGGGGGAGAAGGAGCGAGAGGTGGAGGCGCTGAGCCTGCAGCTGGCAAGCCTGGTGAGTGGTTTGGGGTGGGATGGGTGCTGAGCCTGGGGGGCCGAGGGTGCGTGCCAAGGTGCGATGCACACTGGGGCACAATACACACCGGGGTGTGATATATGATGTGTGCTGGGGCACGGTGATGCCGGCCGTGCCCGACGCCACACCGATGGGCTTTGCAGGAGGCCCAGCGCGCCCAGGAGCCGTCGCCAGCGGAGGTGGAGGCTCTGCGCAGCGAGGTGGAGCTGCTGCGTCGGATGCTGCAGGATGTCACCCAGGTGCTGGGGGCTCCCTGTTACCCCCCACCTCAGTTCCCCACCCCGTGCCTCAGTTCCCCACCCCATGCCTCAGTTTCCCCCTCTCCGCCTCAGTTTCCCCCTCCCTGCCTCGGTTTCCCCCACGTGCCTCAGTTTCCCCTCTCTCTGCTTCAGTTTCCCCCCTCCCCGCCTCAGTTTCCCCCCTCCCCGCCTCAGTTTCCCCCCTCCCCGCCTCAGTTTTCCCCTCCCGTGCCTCAGTTTTCCCCTCCCTGCCTCAGTTTCCCCTCCGTGCCTCAGTTTCCCCCCTCCCCGCCTCAGGTTTCCCCCCCCCGTGCCTCAGTTCCCCCCCGTGCCTCAGTTTCCCCCCGGTAACACTCTCCCCTCTCCCCCTCACAGGCGGTGCTGGCAGATGACCCCGAGCACCCACCACCACCCCCGGAGTCCCCCCCGTGTCCCCCCGTCTCCCCTCACCGCAGCCTCTCGCCCGGCGCCGCTCTCCCCGCCGTTCACGCCGCCCTGCACCGCCGCCGCCTCCAGCTGCAGGTGAGCACCGAGGGGTGCGGGATGAGGAGGATGATGATGATGATGAACGCTGACCCCCCTCCTTGTCCCCCCCTCCACCCCAGGAGGCCCGGGGCCAGGCGGATGCCAGCCGGGAGGTGGCCGAGAGCCTGCGCCGGGAGCTGGGGGACAGCGCGCGGCGGCTGGGGGGCCTGGAGCGGCGGCTGGAGGAGCTGAGCGCCGAGGCCGGGGGCTGCCGGCAGGCGCAGGATGAGGCCCTGCGCGAGGTGGCCCGGCTGCGCGCCGAGGGCGAGGGCCTGCGCAGGTACCCGCTGTCCGTCTGTCCGTCCGTCCCCGGCTCGGGCCATCCCTGCGTGGCTGCGGCGTGTGTCACCCTGTCCCTCTGCATCCTTGTGTGTCTGTCTGTCCCTCTGTCCCTCGTGTCCCTCTGTCCCTCTGCATCGCGTGTCCGTCTGTCCCTCTGCATCCTTGTGTTCCTCTGCATCTTGTGTCCGTCTGTCCCTCATGTCCATCTGTCCGTCTGCTTCGTGTCCGTCCATCCCTCTGCATTGCGTGTCCCTCTGTCCTTCTGCATCGTGTGTCCCTCTGCATCCTCATGTCCCTCTGTCCCTCTGCATCCTTGTGTGTCCATCCCTCTGCATCCTGACCCATCTCTCTGTCCGTCTGTCCCCAAATGCCCGTCCCCCTGTATCCTGTCCGTCTGTCCATCCATCCCTGTACGTTTACGTCTGTCCACACGCATCCCTGTGCATCCCTCCCTCCCTCCAACACACCCACCTGTGAGCATCACCCCGTCTGTCCACCCACCCGTGTCCGTCCGTCCGTGGGCAGGGAGCGGCAGCGCGCGGAGGAGGCGCTGGCGGGGGAGCAGCAGCGGGCGGGTGCCCTGCAGCAGGAGCGGGCGCAGCTGCAGCGCCGGGGCGAGGGGCTGGAGGAGGCCCGGGATGAGGCCGCCTGCGCCGCCGAGGCCACCCGGCAGCAGCTGGAGCGCAGGTGGGGGCACAGGGGGGGGACACCCGGGGAACTGGCGGGTGCTGGGGTAACTGGGAGGGGTGGGGAGGGTGCGTGGGGTAACTAGGAGAGTGCATAGGGCAACTGGGATGGTGCAGGGGGCAACTGGGAGGGGTGGGGAGGATGCACAGGGCAACTGGGAGGGTGCACGAGGTAACCGGGAGATATGGGGCATGTGCACAGGGCAGCTGGGAAGGTGCACGGGGCAACTGGGAGGTATGAGGCATGTGCATGGGGCAACTGGGAGGGTGCACGGGGTAACTGGGAGGGGTGGGGACCATGTACAAGGTAACTGGGATGGTGCAAGATAGCGGGTGCTGCAGCCCCTGCCGCGAGCGGGTGCCCCAGCCCCTCGGTGGGTGCCGGCAGCCAGCAGCAGGTGGAGGAGCTGGAGGCGCAGCGGGCCGGGGTGCAGCAGGAGCTGCTGGAGGCGCGGGAGGCGCTGAGCCGGGCGGCGCTGGAGGCCGAGGTGGCGCGGGGCGAGCGGGAGGCGCTGGCCGAGGCGCTGAGCAAGGTGGGTGGGTCCCTGATCCCCCTACCCTGCAACGGGTGCACCCCCTGCAGCGTGCGACCCCCGAGCAGTGGGTGCAACCCCAAGCAGCCTGTGCCCCGTCTGCCCTGGGTCCCCCCATTCATTGGGCCCCGCAGGCCCCGCACCGAGCCCCCCCTACCCCTCGTGTCAGTAAAAAGCCCGTTCATCAGGGCCAGCCAACATGGATTCATGAAAGTCAGGTCCTGCTTGACCAACCTGATCTCCTTCTATGGCAAAGTGACCTGCTCAGTGACCGCTTGGCGGCCGGTCACTAGCGGTGTCCCCCAGGGCTCAGTTCTGGGGCCGGTGCTGTTCAATATCTCTATAGATGATCTAGACGTAGGGATCGAGTGCACCCTCAGTAAATGTGCAGATGACACCAAGCTGGGTGGGAGTGTGGATCTGCTGGAGGGCAGGAAGGCCCTACAGAGGGATCTGGACAGGTTGGATCGATGGGCCGAGACCAACGGCGTGAGGTTCAACAAGAACAAGTGCCGGGTCTTACACTTGGGCCACACCAACCCCCCGCAGCGCTACAGGCTGGGGGAAGAGTGGTTAGAAAGAGCCCTGGGGGTGCTGATCGCCAGCCGGCTGAACGTGAGCCAGCAGTGTGCCCAGGTGGCCAAGAAGGCCAATGGCATCCTGGCCTCTATCAGGACTAGTGTAGCCAGCCGGTCTGGGGAAGGGATCGTCCCTCTGTACTCGGCACTGGTGAGGCTGCACCTTGAATCCTGTGTCCAGTTGTGGGCCCCGCACTTCAAGAGAGATGTTGAGGTGTTGGAGCGAGTGCAGAGGAGGGCAACCAAGGTGGTGAAGGGTCTGGAGGGTCTGACTTCCGAGGAACGGCTGAGGGAGCTGGGGGTGTTTAGCCTGGAGAAGAGGAGGCTCAGAGGTGACCTTAGTGCAGTCTACAACTACCTGAAGGGAGGTTGTAGCAGGTGGGAGTCGGCCTCTTCTCCCAGGCAACCAGCGATAGGACAAGAGGACACAGCC
Organism: Nyctibius grandis; assembly: GCF_013368605.1. NCBI lineage: Eukaryota > Metazoa > Chordata > Aves > Nyctibiiformes > Nyctibiidae > Nyctibius > Nyctibius grandis. Next base: position 1,970,516 of record NC_090674.1, read on the forward strand.
TCAAGCTTGGCCAGGGGAGGTTCAGGTTGGCCATTAGGAAGCATTTCTTCTCAGCAAGGGTCAATAGCCATTGGAAGGGGCTGCCCAGGGAGGTGGTGGAGTCACCATCTCTGGAGGGGTTTAAGACAAGACGGGACATGGCACTTAGTGCCCTGGTCTAGTTGCCATGGTGGTGTCAGGGCAACGGTTGGACTCGATGATCCCAGAGGGCTCTTCCAACCTGGCTGATTCTGTGACTCTGTGTCCACCCCCAGGCGCAGGGCAGCTGCGGGGCGCTGGCGGCGGCTCAGCAGGCGGCGCAGGCTGAGGAGGCCCGGCTGCGGGACGCGCTGGCCAAGACGAGCGAGCTGGCGGCCGCGCTGTCCAGGGAGAAGACGGAGCTGAGCCGGAGCTTGGCGAGGCTGGAAGGGGAGCGGGACAGCGGCCGTGCTCGGCTCGGGGAGCTGGGGCAGGAGCTGGCGCTGCTGCGGGGGCAGCTGGAGCAGGGGCAGCGGGCCGGGGCGGCCGAGCGGCAGGCCCTGGAGCGGGCCCGCAGGGAGGCCGAGGAGGGCTGCCGGGGGCTGCGGGCCGAGCTGCGGGTGCTGCGGGGCCAGCACCTGCGGCTGCGGCAGCACCTGGGGCAGGTGGGTGACGGGGAGGGGTGGGGAGGGGGGACGGGGGAATGGGGAGGGGGTACAGGGCGACTGGGAGCGATGGGGTGGGTGCCAGGGGTAACTGGGAGGGATGGCAAGGGTGCCAGGGGGAACTGGGAGGGTGTACGGGGCAACTGGGGTGGTGCATGGGATAACTGGGAGTGTGGGGAGGGTGCCGGGGGTAAGTGGGAGGGTGTACAGGGCAAGTGGGGTGGTGCATGGGGTAACTGGGAGCGATGGGGAGGGTGCCACGGGTAACTGAGAGGGGGTACAGGGCAACTGGGAGCGATGGGGTGGGTGCCAGGGGTAACTGGGAGAGGGTATCAGGCAACTGGGATGGTGCAGGGGGCAACTGGGAGGGATGGGGCGGGTGCCAGGGGTAACTGGGAGTGTGCACGGGGCACCTGGTATGGTGCATGGGGCAACTGGGAGGGCTGGGGATGGTGCCCAGGGTAACTGGGAGGACGCGTGGGGCAGGTGAGCGGCTGGGTGGGTGATGGGGTGGTGGTGCGGCAGGCGGCACGGGAGCAGGGGGCGGCGGGCGAGGCGCTGGCACAGGCGCGGGCAGAGCAGGAGCGACTGCGGGGGGAGCTGCTGCGGCTGAGCCGGGCGCGCGAGGGGCTGGCCAAGGAGGGGGCCAGCCTGGCCGTCCAGCTCGCCACCGCCCAGCGCCACGGCCAGGATCGGGCCCAGGAGGCAGCTGAGCTCAGGTGGGTGCTGGCACAGGTGGGTGGGTGGGTGTCTCCCCCCACCCTGCACCCCGGTGTGGGCAGCGTGGCGGGCGGTGTTCTGGCAGGGCGGAGAAGGAGGGGCTGGAGAGCAGCATGTTCCAGCTGCAGCAGCGGCTCGCCCAGCTCAACACCCGCAGGCAGCAGCTGGAGGCGGAGGGCCGGACCCTGCTGCAGGCCAAGGAGGCGCTGGAGGGTGAGGGCTCCTGACCCCGGCCATCCCCAGCCGTCCTCATCACCATCCTCACCCATGCTCATCTTCATCCTCATCCCCATTTACCTCTGTCCATGTTCATCTTCCTCCCCATGCATCCTTACCTTCATCCTCATCCCCATCCATTTCCATCCTCATCCCCATCCATTTCCATCCTCATCCCCATCCATTTCCATCCTCATCCCCATCCATTTCCATCCTCATCCCCATCCATTTCCATCCTCATCCCCATCCATTTCCACCCTCATCCCCATCCATCCCAATCTTTATCCTCATCCCCATCCATCCTCATCTTCATCTCTATCTTCTTCCGCATGCATCCTTACCTTCATCCTCATCCATCTCTATTCCTCCCCATCCTCATCCATCCCCATCTTCATCCCCATCCCTGTCCATCCCGATCTTCATCCCCATCCCTCTTCATTTCCATCCATCCCTATCTTCTTCTTCATCCTCATCTTCATTCTCTTCTTCATCCTCATCCCCATCCATCCCTCTCTATCCCCATGCATCCCTATCTTCATCTCCATCTTCATCCTCATCCATCTCCATCTTTATTCTGTTCATCCTCATCCCCATCCATCCTTATTCCTCCTCATCCCCATCTTCATCCATCATCATTGTCATCCCAATCCCCATCCATCCCTCTCTATCCCCATCCGTCTTCATCTCCGTCTTCATCTCTGTCTTCATCTCCGTCTTCATCTCCGTCTTCATCTCTGTCTTCATCTCCGTCTTCATCTCCGTCTTCATCTCCGTCTTCATCTCCGTCTTCATCTCCCTCTTCATCTCCCTCTTCATCTCCCTCTTCATCTCCCTCTTCATCTCCCTCTTCATCTCCCTCTTCATCTCCCTCTTCATCTCCCTCTTCATCTCCCTCTTCATCTCTCTCTTCATCTCCGTCTTCATCCTCATCTTCATCTTCATTTTCATCCCCATTTTCATCTATCTCCATCTTCAACCTCATCACCATCCATTCATCCCCACCTTCATCTCTGTCTCCATCCTCATCCTCCCTATCCACCCCTCTCCATCCCCATCCATCCTCATCTCCATGCCCATCCCTCCCTGTTCCCCCATCCATCCCCATCCACCTGCAACAGGGTCACAACAAACCCTCCGCCACCGTGTCCCCCCTCCACGTCCCTGCTCCTGTCACTTCACTGCCCTCCTCGGGGGGGGTCCCCACTGACCGTGACTTTGGGGTCCCCGCAGCGGAGCTGGGCGCCGCGCGGCTGGAGCGGGAGCAGGAGCTGCGGGCGAGGCGCGAGGCGGTGGCGGCGGCCGAGACGGCGGCAGTGACAGCGGCCCTGCAGAGCGCCCGCGATGCGCACCGCAAGGAGCTCGACCGCCTCCAGCGCGAGAAGGTGGGTGGGGGATGCTGATTTTGGGGTCACAACGCTTGTTTTTGGGGCATGATGCTGATTTTTGGGGTTCAATACTGATTTTTGGGGGGGAGCAGGAGGAGCTGGAGGCCAAGCGGGGCCGGCTGGCGTGGGAGCAGGAGGAGCTGGCAGCAGAGCTGGCGGCCACGCGGCGGCAGCGTGAGAGCGAGAAGCAGCAGGTGGGTGTCCCCGGTGTCCCCCTACCCCGTCCCCGTGTCCCCCTCCCACCCTGAGCTGAGCTGTGTCCCCCCCCAGGCGCTGGCGCTGCAGGAGGAGGAGCGGGCGGCGCTGGCTGAGACGCTGGGGGGGCTGCAGCGGAGCCTGGCCGAGGCCACGGCCAAGCTCGAGCAGCAGCGGCGCGAGGTCACCGGCCACCAGGAGAAGGAGCAGGTGGGTGGGGGGGGGGTGTCCTGGGACCCCCCCAGAATGGTACAGAGCCCTACGTCCCCCCACAGCTGCAAACCCCCATGCCTGGGTGTCCCTTATGGCCCCCCCTTGCAAACCCCCATGCCTGGGTGTCCCTTATGGCCCCCCCTTTGCAAACCCCCATGCCTGGGTGTCCCCTGTGTCCCCCCCATTGCAAACCCCCATGCCTGCATGTCCCCTGTGTCCCCCCCATAGCAAACCCCCATGCCTGTGTGTCCCCTGTGTCCCCGACTAAGTCTCACCCGCCCTTCCAAGCCCCCCTTACACCCCCCCTGTTTGCAACACCCCCCAATACCCCCCCCTTCTTGCAGCCTCTCCATCTCCCCATTCCAAGCACCCTTGGCGATGGGGACGCTCGGGTCCCACACCCATCGCCATCCCTACACCAGCCCCATCGCGATGCCCCCCTCCTCGGGACCCCCCCCACACCACCGGGCTGGGGGGGGCCTCAGGGCTTCGTGCCCCCCTCTCCCGACAGAGCCTGGCTGCTGAGCTGCGCAGCCTGCGGGCGCAGGTGGAGGAGGCGGCAGCGGCCCACGAGCGGGAGGCGAAGACTCTCCGCGAGCAAGCGGCGGCGGCGGCCAAGCAGCGGGATGGTGCCCTGCGAGAGGTGAATCCCCCCCAAAACCCCTTTCCCACTCACCCCACCCCCAAATATCCCCCCTAAACTCCGGCCACCCCGGCTGCAGGCAGAGGAGGCGCGGGCGCAGCTGCGGCTGGTGGCGGAGGCGCGGGCGGCCAGGCGCCGGGAGCTGCTGGAGGCTCAACGGGAGGCCCGGGAGAGCCGGGAGGGCCGGGACGCGCAGTGGCGCGAGGCGCAGGAGGCCCGGCGGGCGCTGGGGGACGAGGCGAGGGAGAAGGAGGCTCTGCGGCGCTCCAACGAGGAGCTGCGGGCCGCGCTGCGGCGTGCCGAGGGCGAGCGCATCAGGTGAGGGTCGGGGCTGGAGGATGCTCAGGACAAGGGGATGTCCAAGCTGGGAGATGCAGCGGGTGGTGGGATGCCTTGGTGGGCGATGCTCGGGGTCAGGGTGATGCTCAGGACAAGGGGATGCTCCACTTAGGAGATCTATGGGGTGGTGTGATGCGTTGGAGGGTGATGCTTGGGATAAGGGTGATGCTTGGGAGAAAGGGATGTCCGAGTTGGGACTTACATGGGGTGATGCAGCACCTTGGAGGGTTGTGCTCTGGGTCAGGGCAATGCTTGGGGTCAGGGTGATGCTCAGGATAAGGGGATGGTCAAGTTAGGAGATCTGTGGGGTGGTGCGGTGACGTGGAGGGTGATGCTTGGGAGAAAGGGGTGTCCAAGTTAGGACTTGCATGGGGTGATGCAGCACCTTGGAGGGTGATGCTCGGGGTTGGGGTGATGCTCAGGACAAGGGGATGGTCAAGTTGGGACCTACATGGGGTGATAGAGCACCTTGGAGGGTGATGCTCAGGGTCAGGGTGATGCTCAGGACAAGGAGATGCCCAAGTTGGGAGATGCAGGGGATGGTGCGATGTCTTGGAGGGCGATGGTTGGGACAAGGGTGATGCCTGGGAGAAGGGGATGTCCAAGTTGGCACTTGCATGGGTAGATGCAGCACCTTGGATGGTGATGCTCAGGGTTAGGGTGAGGCTCGGGGTTGGGGTGAGGCTTGGGGTAAGGATGATGCTCAAGTTGGGAGGTCTGTGGGGCAGTGGAGGGTGATGCTCAGGGTCAGGGTGATGCTGGGGACACAGGATGGACGTTTGGGGCCAGGGGGATGCTCGGGGCTGGGGGGATGCACTGGAGCAAGGTCCTTGGGACAGGGGCGATGCCCGAGGCGAGAGGTGCTTGGGCTGGGGCAGCACCTTAGAGGGGACAGAGGGGGTGTTTTTAGGGTGGCAGCGATCAGGGTGAGGGCTGCCCTGTGGGGGGGTGATACCTGGGAGGGGGTCCCCAAGGTGGGGAGATGCTCGGGGATGGGGGGGTGACCCCAGCCCTGCATCCCCGCAGCCTGCAGCACGCCGGCGAGGAGCAGGAGCAGCGGCGGGCGCTGGCGGAGGCCGGGCGGGCGGCGGCGGAGCGGGAGGTGACGGAGCTGCGGGCCGCGCTGCGGGAGCTGGAGCGCGCCCGCCTCGATGCCCGCCGCGAGCTGCAGGAGCTGCGCCGGCACGTGAGGAGGAGGAGGATGGTGGGAACACCACCACCACCACACCCCCTTTATTGGGGTGCCCTCAAACCACCCCCCGTCTCCTCCTGGGGCAGATGAAGGACCTGGACAGTGAGAACAGCAAGAGGAGCAAGGAGGTGGGCGAGCTGCAGGTGCGCGTGGCCCTGGAGGAGCGGCGCGAGGAGGAGAGCCGCCGCGAAGCCTTCGGCCTCAGGCAGAGGGTGGCCGAGAGCGAGGCTGGCACGGAGGCCGCCAGGAAGGAGGTGGGGGGTCCCCGGGGTCTCCAGTGACCTGTATCCCGCAGCGTCCCCGTCACCCCGCGGCTCCGTGCCCTGCGTATCTGGGTGCCCCTGTCCCCTCACCCCGTAGCTCGGTGCCTCTTGTCCCCAAGCATCCCTGTCACCCTATAACTGGTATCCCGTGTCCCTGGGGATCCCTGGGGGTCCCTGCTACTCCGTTGCTTGATGCCATGTCCCTGAGTGTCCCCATCACCTCACTGCTCGGTCCTGTATGTCCCCATCGCCCCACAGCTCTCTGCCCTGCATCCTTGGGGGTCCCTTGCGTCCCCCTTGTCCCATTGCTCTCTGCCTGGTGTCCCTGGGTGTCCCTATCACCCCACCTCTCTGTCCCCTGCATCCCTGGGGCTCCCCATCACCCCGTTGCTCCATCTCTTACATCCCTGCAGGTCCCCTGTACCTCGTTGCTCCATCCCCTGCATCCCTCGGGGTCTTCCATCACCCTGTTGCTGTGTCCCCTGCATCCCTGGGGGTCCCCAATACCCCATTGCTCCATCCCTGGGGGTCCCTAATACCTCATTGCTCCCTCCCCTGCACCCTCCCCTGCATCCCTGGGGTCCCCCATACTCCATTGCTCCCTCCCCTGCATCCTTGGGGTACCCCATACCCCATTATTCCATCTCCTGCATCCCTGGGGGTCCCCCATACCCCATTGCTCCATTCCTGGGGCTCCCTTACACCCCAGTGCTCCATCCCCTGCATCCCCATTGCCCCATTTCTCCATCCCTTGCATCCTTGGGGGTCCTCCATACCCCACTGCTCCATCCCTGGGGTCCCCCATACCCTATTGCTTCATCCCTGGGGTCCCCCATCACCCTCTGCTCCATCCCTTGCACCCCATTTCTGCTCACCCTACACCCCAACTGTCCCCATCACCCCCTTTTCTCTCCCCTCCCCAGCTCCAGCACCTGCAGCGGCGGCTCTCAGAGATGGAGGATGAATTCCGGCAGCGGGAGAAGGAGCTGGCCCACAGCCTGGAGGAGGCTCGCGGCAACGAGAAGAAGCTGCTGGCGGATGCCCGCAACCTGCAGCTCAAGGTGGAGGCGGCGCGGGACGAAGCGGCTGAGCTGAGCCTGCGCCTGAGCGCGGCCGAGGGTCGGGCGCAGGGGCTGGAGGCCGAGCTGGTGCGGGGCGAAGCGCTGCGCCGCGCTGCCGAAACCCGCCTGGGAGGCATCCAGTCCGCCCTCCGCCGCACCATGGGCATCGGCCGGGCGCGGGCCGGCTCCCCGGGCAAGGGTGAGAGGCCCCGGGGACCCCCGGTGCCCCGGGCCTTGCTTAGGGGAAGGGGGTGCAGCCTGCTGCGGTGCATCCAGCTGGGGTGCTCCACTCCCTGCACCCCTGGGGGTCCCCCATACCCCATTGCTCCATCTCTGGGGGTCCCCCATCACCCCTTTGCCCCATCTCTTACATCCCTGGGGTCCCACATCACCCCATTGCTCCATCCCTGGGGTCCCCATACCCGATTGTTCCATCCCTGGGGGGTCCCCCATCACCCCATTACTCCATCCCCTGCATCCCCGGGGTCCCCATCACCCTTTTACCCCATCTCTTGCATCCCTGGGGTCCCACATCACCCCATTGCTCCATCCCTGGGGTCCCCATCACCCCATTGCTCCATCCCTGGGGGTCCCCCATCACCCCATTACTCCATCCCCTGCATCTCCATCACCCCTTTGCTCCATCCCCTGCATCCCTGGGGTCCCCCGTCACCCCTTTGCCCCATCTCTTACATCCCTGGGGTTCCCCATCACCCCATTACTCCATCCCTTGGGTCCCCCATCACCCCATTGTTCCATCTCTTATCCCATGGGTGCCTCCTGCTCCAGCTCACGATCCTCCTTGGCTTCTGCACCCCGTTGTCCCAGTGTCACCCACTTTGTCCCCATACAGGTGGGGGACTGGAGGGGTCGGGGAGCCCCGGCTCATCCCCAGACCCCGACGCGGGCGCCGAGCCCGAGGCGGTGCAGGCAGCCCTGCGGGATTTCCTCCGCGAGCTGCAGGACACGCAGCGGGAGCGGGTACGTCCCCCCCTTTCCCCTCCCCTCCTCGTCGTCCCCAAAAAGCCCCTTTCTCACCCCGTTTTCTCGCCGCAGGAGGAGCTGCGGGTGCAGGTGGGCAGCCTGGGCCGGCGGCTGGCCGAGGCCGAGGAGGAGCGGGACAACGCCAGTGCGCGGGCGCAGCAGCTCCAGAAGCTGGTGGCTGAAAGTGAGGAAGGTGATGGGGATTTTATTTTTTTGGGGTGCTTTCCCCCAAATCGGGGGGTTCAGGGTGATTTGTCCCGTGCTGGAGCTTCACCGGCGAGCAAGGGCGTTTGGGGAAACTGAGGCACAGGCGGGTAATGCTGCTGCCTGCGACTGTAGGATGCTCGGTGGGATTTCCCCCATGCCCAGCCCTAAAATCCTGGTAAAATTGGGAAAACCTCTCTTGCAAACCCCCTGAACCCCAATAAACCCCCCCCTGCATGCCCAGTAAACCCCAGTAAAACTGGTAAAACCCCCTGTGGATCACTCATAAGCCCCAGTAAAACTGGTAAAAGACCCCTGCGTCCCCCCTAAAACCCAATAAAACTGGTAAAACCCCCCTGCATGCCCAGTAAACCCCAGTAAAACTGGTAAAACCCCCTATGGATCCCCTGTAAACCCCAATAAAACTGGTAACCCCCCCCCCCGCATCCCCTCTAAAACCCCAATGAAACTGGTAAAACCCCCCTTCATCCCCTATAAAGCCCAGTAAAACTGTTAAATCTCCCAATGCATCCCCCATAAACTCCAGTGAAACTGGTAAATTCCCCCCTATGTCCCCTGTAAACCCCAATAAAATCGATAAAGCCCCCGTGCATCCCCCATAAACCCCAGTAAACCCCCCATGCATCCCCTGTAAACCCCAGTAAAACTGGTAAATGCCCTGTGCAGCCCCCATAAACCCCAGTAAACCCCCCTGCAGCCCCGAAAAACCCCAGTGAAACTAGTAAAACCCCCCGTGCAGACCCTGTAAACCCCAGTGAAACTGGTAAATGCCCCGTGCATGCCCCATAAACCCCAGTCAAACTGGTCAAAGCCCCCATGCATCCCCCCAAAACCCCAATAAAATGGGTAAAAACCCCCTGCATCCCCCATAAACCCCAATAAAACTGGTAAAACCCCCCCTGCATCCCCAATAAAACCCCAGTAAACCCCCCTGCATCCCCACTAAGCCCCAATAAAATGGATAAAGCCCCTATGCATCCCCTGTAGACCCCAGTAAACCCCCCTGCATCCCCTATAAAACCCAGTAAACCCCCCTGCATCTGCCATAAACCCCAGTAAACCCCCCTGCATCCCCGTAAACCCCAGTAAACCCCCCTGCATCCCCTGTAAACCCCAATAAAATGGATAAAGCCCCGATGCATCCCCTGTAACCACCAGTAAACCCCCCTGCATCCCCCAAACCCCAGTAAAGCTGCCGCGCTCCCCGCGCCCCCCGTGCCCGCCCGGCGCTGACCCCGGGGCGCTGGGCAGGCCGGCGCGGCGCGGAGCGGGGCGGAGCGCAGGCGGCGCTGGCGCTGCAGGAGGAGGCGCTGCGGCGGGGCGAGCGGGAGCGGCGGGCGCTGCGGGCGCAGGTCGCGGCGCTGGAGCGGAGCCTGCAGGTGGGCACGGGGGGAAGGGGCAGGTGATGGACGCGTGTGTGTGTTTAGGCACCGTGTATGGAGCTATACGCGTTTATTTAAATATGTTTATTAATAAATATATGTGTATATATGTATATATATAACATATATATATACAGATATGTTATATATATAATATATATAATATATGTATATATTTATATATTTATCCATACACTTTTATTTTTTTACATTTATATATTTACGTACATATATTTATATTCTATATATTTATATATTCATCCATATACATTTATTTATATATTTTAGCTAAATTTATTTATTTCCTATTTACATTATTTATATATTTATATATTTATAGATATTTACTTACATTTATTTATATATTTATCCATATATTTTTATTTTTATACATTTATATATTTACGTACATATATTTATATTTTTATATATTTATATCTTTATCCATATACATTTATTGATATATTTTAGCTAAATTTACTTATATATATATTTTATTTATATATTTATATATTTATTTATATATATATTTACTTATATATTTATTTAAATATCTTTTTATATGTATACATTTGTTCATATATGTATTTACTTATATTCCGTTATATATTTATCCATATGTATTTATTTTTATACACTTATTTATATATTTATATATTTATTTATATATATTTATTCTCATATTTATTCTCATATATTTATTTTTATACCGTTATTTTTATACCTTTATTTTTATACATTTATTTATATATTTTTTTTTATATTTTTATTTTTATATTTATTTTTCTGTATTTCTATTATTGTATATATATATTTAATAATTTATCCATATATACTTATCCATAATTTTTAGTATATATATTTTTATATATTTATTGATATCTATTTATTTTATATATTTATTTATTCATATGTTTATGTATCTACTTATATTTATTTACACACATTTACACGTACTTATTTCTATATATTTATTTACACACTCATTTATTTCCCTCCGTTTCCCCCCTCTCGGCCGCAGCTGGCCCGCAGCGAGCAGCGCGCGGGCGCCCTGCAGCTGGCCATGGCGCGGTTGGGCGCGGGGGCACAGAGCGCCTCGCGGGACGGTGCCACCGGCGCCACCGTGACGGCGGCCGAGGGCCCCGCGGCCCACGAGCGGCTGCTGCAGCTGCAGAGCGCGCTGGCCGCCGGCGAGCTCGACCGCCGCGCGCTGCAGGTGGGCGCGGGCACCGGGGGGGGGGGCCCGGGGTGCCTCTGCCCGGGGTCACCGCGGGGGTCCCCTGTCCCCAGGAGGGGCTGGAGGTGGCGCGGCGGGCGCTGGCGGAGGCGCGGGAGGAGAAGGCGGCGCTGCGGGAGCAGCTGCGGGTGCTGCGGGAGGTGAGGGGCGGGGGGCTCCCCGCGTCCGCTGCCCTTTGCCCCACCCTATTGCCCCCCCTTGCACCACCCTATGGACCCCATATAGCCCCAGCACCCTCTTCTCTCCCCTTGCACCACCCTATGGACCGCCACATAGCTCCAGCACCCTATTGCTCCCCCCTTGCACCACCCTATTGCCCTCCTCCCTTGCATCACCCTATTGACCTCCTGTATAGCCCCAGCACCCTATAGGCCCCCCCACCTTGCATCACCCTATGGACCCCGTATAGCCCCAGCACCCTCTTGTCGTCCCTTGCACCACCCTATAAGCCCCCCACCTTGCATCACCCTATTGACCTCCCATATAGCCCCAGGACCCTATTGCCCCCCCTTGCACAACCCTATTGCCCCCACTTGCATCACCCTAGAGCCCTCCTCCCTTGCATCACCCTACAGACCCCCATACAGTCCCAGCACCCTATAGCCTCCCCACCTTGCACCACCCTATGGACCCCCCCTTGCACCCCCTTATGGATCCCCATATAGCCCCAGCACCCTATTGCCCCCCCTTGTACCACCCTATGGACCCCATATAGCCCCAGCACCCTCTTGTCTCCCCTTGCACCACCCTATAAGCCCCCCACCTTGCACCAAGCTATTGCCCTTCCCCCCTTGCATCACCCTATTGACCTCCTGTATAGCCCCAGCACCCTATAGGCCCCCCCTTGCACCACCCTATGGACCCCATATAGCCACAGCACCCTCTTCTCTCCCCTTGCACCACCTTATAAGCCCCCCACCTTGCATCACCCTATTGACCTCCTGTATAGCCCCAGCACCCTATAGCCCCCCCCTTGCACCACCCTATGGATCCCCATGTAGCCCCAGGACCCTATTGCCCCCCCTTGCATCACCCTATAGCCCCCCTTGCCTTGCACCACCCTATGGCCCCCATACAGCCCCAGCACCCCCTTGCCCGCCCTGCAGCCCCACGGGGGGGCCCTGGCTGACCCCCTGCGGGGGGCTGCAGGAGCGGGTGGGTGGCCTCGAGCGCGCCCTGACCGAGAAGCGGGAGGCCGAGCGCCTCGCCCTGCGCCTCGAGAAGGACAAGGACGCCCTGAAGAAGAGCCTGGACAAGGTGGGACCGCTGGTGGCACCCTTGGGTGCCCCTGGGGCAGAGCATCACCCCCCTGGGGACACAAAAAACCATCCTTGATACCGGGACTGGGCACAAATCAAATATAAAGCCCTAAATTCGGCTTATTTATAGCGCAATATTATTTTCTAAGCATAAAATGTGCTTTATGTATATGCTGTGTGCTGCTCTGCCGTGCAGGGAGGCTGTATGCACTTAAATATATGTATTTTATATATTTTATATATATATTTGATGTGCTGGAGCGGTGTGAAGCACTGCCCAGCACCCCCGTCTGTGCCCGGGGCAGGTGGAGCGGGAGAAGCTGCAGAGGCAGGAGGATGCGCCGCGGCTCGCGGCGGAGAAGGGCCGGCTGGAGGACGCGCTGGGCAGCCGCCTGCTGCAGGTGGGGGGCCGGCGGGGGCACCCCTGGGTGCTGCCCGCTCCCGTGATGGGCTCGTGGCTTGCAGCAGGATGGTGCTGGGCTCTTTTGGGGTGCTGCGGAGCTTGGGGAGATGGTGGTGCTTGTACTGGGTTGGTGCTGGGCTTCTTTTGGAGGCTTAGCCCAGCTTGGGTAGATACTGGGGGATGGTGCTGGGCTCCTTTTGGGGTGCTTCAGAGCTTGGGGAGATGCTGGGGGATGGTGCTGAGCACCTTTTGGGGTGCTTCAGAGCTTGGGAAGAAGGTGGTGCTTGCAGCAGGATGGTGCTGGGCTCCTTTTGGGGTGCTGCGGAGCTTGGGGATAGGGTGGTGCTCGCAGTAGGGCGGTGCTGGGCTCTTCTGGGGACTCAGCCCAGCTTGGGGAGATGCTGGTATTCCACTGGGGTGGTGCTGGGCTCCTTTGGGGTGCTTCAGAGCTTGGGGAGATACTGGGGGATGGTGCTGGGCACCTTTTGGGGTGCTTTGTAGCTTGGGGAGATGCTGGTGCTCACCCTGGGATGGCGCTGGGCTCATCCCCGTTGAAGGGAGATGCTGGTGCTCGCCCTGGGATGGTGCTGGGCTCCTTTGGGGGCCCCTCGCAGGCTGGGGCGCGGTTTGGGGGTGCCAGCAGCCCCCCATGCCCCAGGCGCTGGAGCCCCCCCTGTCACCGCTCCCCCCTCTCTCACCCTGTCCCGTTGCAGGTCGCGGTGCAGGAGCCCCCCCGACACCCCACCAGCACTTAGGGCCGCCCGCAGCGACCCACCCAGCTCAGCACACGGGGGCTCAGACCCCCCAACCAGCATTTTTGGGCTCAGCGGTCCCTTTCCTCCAGCGAACGCCCGGTGACGTCCCACGGGTATTTTTGATACGGGTTGGGACCCAATGGGGTTTTTTTTCCCTTTTTTATCGGGATTTTTAACAAAAATTTGGGAATTCACCTTTTTTTAGCCCTCTCTCCAGACCCCATTTATCCCCCCCTCCTACATGATGCTCCTCCAGCCCTCTCAAGCCCCAACCCTCAGTGGGTCCTAATTTTTCCCCTTTTTCTAACAAAAAAAAAGGTGTTTTTTTTTTTTTCAAATAGTGGGATTTTTATATCCCTATTTTTGGAGTTTTGAAGGTTTTTTACTGGTGCTACAGGGGCAGCCGGCGGGTGACGAGGTGGTGGCTGCGAGCGCGGCCCCCGACCCTTCTCTGTCCTGGCACTATTAAATGTGGATTAAACCCAAAGTGGCAGCTCTCGAGGGTGGTTTTTTGTTTGGGGGGGTGGCGGCATTTTGGGGATGCCCAATAATAAATAATAATAATAATAATAATAATAATAATAATAATAATAATAATAATAATAATAATAATGATGTATTATTAGTAGTAAAAATAATAATAATTTAAATAAATGTATTATTATTACTATTATTACTATTACTATTATCATCACGGGGCTGGAGGAGGGTGATGGAGAAAACTCAACCCCGAACACACCCAGACTCTTTTCCATAGGTGAACTGGAATATATAAGACCTGCACCCTGCAAGCTACACCTTATATAAGAGGGAGACACCCTATAGAGCTGTAAATAAGGGAACTGCTCCCTATATGAGAACTGCTCCCTATATATGAGACCTACACCCTATATGAGAACTGCTCCCATATGAAAACTGCACCCTATGGGAGGCCTGTACCCTATATAAGAGAACTGCACCCTATATAAGCTACACGCTGTATGAGGACTCTGTGCTATAGAGACCCACACCCTATATGAGCTACATGCTATGTATGTAGGAGCACTGCACCCTATATGAGACCTGCTCCCTGTCTAAGAGAACTGCACCCTTTATAAGAACTTCTTCCTATATGAGACCTGCTCCCTATATAACTGCACCCTATATGAGAACTGCACCCTATATGATCTCTGCTCCCTATATGAGCCCTGCTCCCTATATAACTGCATCCTATATGAGACCTGCACCCTGTATATATGAGAACTGCACCCTATATGAGACCTACACCCTATATGTGAGAACTGCACCCTATATGAGCCACCACTATATAAGAAGAATGCATCCTATATGAGCTACATGCTATGTAAGAGGACTGACTACTATATAAAACTGCACCCTATATGAGCTACAGGCTATATAAGAAACCTGTATGCTCTGTAAGTGACCTACACACCCTATACACAAGAGCCCCACTGCACTGTTTCCTATAAGTGCCCCACAGAGACTCCCCAAGCTGGACCCCTAAAGCCCATGCTATTTCCTATAAGTGAACTAAACCCCAACCTCCACCCTCCTTTCTATAGGGGAACCCCAGCCCTAAACACCTCAGGCCCCTGGCAGAGACCCCCCCTCTGCCCTTTTCTATAGGGGAACCGAGCAGCACCCCACAACCAAACCCCAAAACACTCCGTATTTTCTATAGGAGACTCAGGAATTCACCCCAAACACCTATAGAGCACCTACAGAGCACGTGGTTTTCCATAGGAGTCGCCCCCTCCAAGCTGCATTATTTCCCCACCAACCGCCCCCAAATCAGACATTTCACAGCCCCAAAAACACCCCAAAAATCGTCACCTACAGCCCTTCCCCTTGTGCCCGGGGTTGGCCGGGAAGCGCTCAAATAATTGGAAAACCCCCTGAGATATCGGACAAACCCCCCCAAAAATTGGAAAACTCCCCCAAAATCAGACCTACCCCCCCAAAAATCAGAAAAGCCCCCCCAAAATTGGGAAATTCTCCCCTAAAATTGAAAAAAATCTCCCCAAAATCAAAAAACTCTCCCCAAAATCAGACCTACCCCACAAAAAATTCAGAAAAGCCCCCCCCAAAAATTAGAAAAGCCCCCCCAAAGTTGGAAAACTCTCCCCAAAATCAGACCTACCCCACAAAAAAATCAGAAAAGGCCCCCAAAATCAGACCTACTCCCCAAAAATATTGGAAAAGCCCCCCCAAAATTGGGAAAATCTCCCCTAAAATTGAAAAAAAATCTCCCCAAAATCTAAAAACTCTCCCCAAAATGAGACCTAACTCCACAAAAAAATCAGAAAATCCCCCCCAAAACTGGAAAACTCTCCCCAAAATCAGACCTATCCCCCCAAAAATCAGAAAAGGCCCCAAAAAATCAGACCTACTTCCCAAAAATATCGGAAAAGCCCCCCCAAAACTGGAAAAATCTCCCCAAGAATTGAAAAATTCTCCCCAAAATCAGACCTACCCCTGAAAAAATTTGAGAAGCCCCCCCCAAAATTGGGAAACTGTCCCCAAAATGAGACCTACACCCCCAAAAAATCAGAAAAGCCCCTCCCAAATCAGAAAAATCTCCCCAAGAATTGGAAAATTCTCCTCAAAATCAGACCTACCCCCCCAAAATCAGAAAAGTCCCCCCCAAAATTAGAAAACTCCCCCCAAAATCAGCTTTTTCCCCCCCAAAAAAACGAGTCGGGAGCCGCAGCGACCCTTACGCTTTATCTCTTGGACACTCTACGTAGAAAAAAAATGGGGTGGGGGGGGGCTCGCACCGCCCCCCCTTATACAATATAATAAAGAAAGTAATAAAAATAATCAACCCCCCCTTTTTATTAATTATTACGTGCATAAAAATGGACTTTTTTTTGTTTTCATGATGTTTTTTCATGCACGGTCTCGTTAGCACCACAGCGAGGAGCCGGAGGGGAGAAGATGGGGCGGGGGGGGGTGGGATCCTGATGAAGTTTTGGGGTGGGGGGGGTATGGGGTGGGGGGGGCTCAGCACCCGCCGCAGCTCCGGGCGCAGGATGCGCCCACGGTTTGGCAGAGCCCGCTGGTGGCCATGACCCCGCACTTGGAGAACTTGTCGCGGCAGAGATCGGCTGCGGGGATAAGGGAGAGGAGGAAAATGTGGGTGCAGGGAAAAAATTAGGGTGGGGGGGTAGAAAAAGGCGGGGGGGAAGGTGGGACCCCCCCCATGGGGACATTGTGATGCTACAACAGCTCAACCCCCCCAAACTGGGATCCCAGTTGGGCTCTTGGTTGCCCAGAGCAACTTTTTTTGGTTGCTGGGGGTTGCTGTCGCCATGATGGGGAAAGGGGTGACCCGGTGGGACCCCCCCCAATTTTAGGGTGCCCCCCCCCCCCCATTACCTCGCAGCAGCTCTTCGTGGGCGCACACGGTGCGGACGCAGATCTCCTTGTTGATCACGTAAACGCGACGGAGGCTGGAGGGGAGGGGGAGAAATCAGATTGGAGGGGGGTTAATGTAAAAGCAGAAGGGGTCCCCAAATTTTTTTGGGGTGGGGGGGGTTTCAGGGAAGCTTTCCCCCCCCCTGCTCGCCTGTAGAAGCAGATCTCATTCAGGCACTGCTTGCAGGGCTTGTGCACGGAGTAGAGCCTGGTGCAGGGGTACTGCTCCTCCCGGCAGTCTGCGAGGGGAGAAAATACAGCTGGGGGGGGCTGCAAAATCATCGGGGGGGGCTGAAAAATCATTGGGGGGGCTGGAAAATCATCGTGGGGGATGCAGGCCTGACGCCACGGGGATGGGCTGAGCACCCACTCATTCTTTCCCCTCCATCCCCACCCCTAATTTTTACCCCCCCGAGTGCGGCGGCACTTCCTCACCCCAGCTGGGGTAAAAGGGGGGTGAATCCCCCCCCCGTCTCCAGGGAATGAGGTGGGGGGGTCACTCACCGAGGGGTCCTGGCTCCGTGGGTTCGGTCTCGGGGGCAGCAGCTGTGGGGGGGGAAGAGTGAAATAAGGGGGGGGACACAGCAAATAGGGCTGGAGCAAAGTCATCCCCTGGGTTGTAGGGCTGGAGCATCCCGCTGGCACCCACAAAGCAGCTCCCGTGGGGGCACAATGGGGCGAAGGGTGCAGGGGAAGGATGGGGACCCCCAAATTTTGGGGTGGGGAGTGGGGTGGGGGTGTTGCCACCCACCTGGGGTCGGGGCCGGCACGATCTCCTGCTGGGATTGCTGCTGGGACTGGTACCGAAACTGCTCCTCGGGGGCCCGGGGGGTCACATCTGCGAGGAGAGAGCGAGTACACCCCAAAAACCTGGGGGGTTCCCCCCCCCTCCGTACCCCAGCACCCCACAGGGGAACCACTTACCGTGATAGTCGTAGTAATCCTGAATTTCTGCGGGGAATAAAACAGAAAAGAGAGGCTGAGGAGGGAGGGGGTGAAGTGTAGGGGAGGAAACACACCCCATCGGGGGGGGGAAACACACCCCATTGGGGCCATGAGCTCCCCGAAATTTTACAGCTGGTTTGAGCGATGGGAAAACACCCTCCAGCCCCCCCAGGAATGAACCTGGGCATCATCCCACGAGGGGTTTGGGGTTGTTTTTTAAGTTTAATAAAAGATTAGTAATTAATTGGCAGTGGGAGGAAGGGGAAAGGAGGGGCACGTGTATGGGGGGGAGATGGGGAGGTGTCAGGGGAGGGTGGGAATTCAAGGGGTGGGAGAAAAGGGTTGGGGTGAAGAGGTGTCGGAGTGTGTTTGGGCAGAGAAAGTCCAAAAAGAAAGGAAAAATATGGGGGGGGGGGAAAGGTGGGGGGGAGCATTTCCCAGTTTGGGGTGCTCTAACCTGATTGCTGGTCATACTGGGAATATTGTACGGGCTCGGGGTAGGTGATGCCTTCAAACCTGCTGTACTGGCCCTGGACCAGGAGCGCTGCTGGTGGGGGGAGGAGAAGCGTCATGGGGGGGGTCCCTGCTCTGCCTCCACAGCGTCCCCCAAACACCGTCCTCACGTCGCCGGGGAAGAGGAGGCGGGGGGCGGGGGGGGGGGCGCTCACCGCCGCCGCGGGGTTCCCACGTTATGGGGATGATCCAGGGTGACCCCGATGTCGTGCAGCACCCGGGTCCCAGCACCCTGCCCAGCCCACCCCAGCGATGCTCCTGACACCCCGGGGTGGGGAACCAGGGACACCCCCTGCATCCCTCGCAGACACCCCAGGGAGCTCCTCCAGGGGAGAGCAAATGGGGTGTAAAGGGCACGAGCTGATGTGATGACGCAGGCAGGGTGCTGGGGGGGGCAGGATTAGGTCACCCCCCAGCCCTGGGATGCTCCACGATGCCCCATGGACCATCCATGCACCCACGGACCATCCATGAACACACGGACCATCCATGCACCCACGGAGCACCCAACCCATGGACCATCTGTGCACCCATGGACCATCCATGAACCCACGGAGCTCCCAACCCATGGACCATCCGTGCACCCATGGACCATCCATGAATCCATGGACCATCCGTGCACCCATGGACCATCCATGAATCCATGGACCATCTGTGCACCCATAGACCATCCGTGCACCCACGGACCATCCCTGAACCCACGGAGCACCCAAGGGTGCTGCACGAAGCAGCACCCACGAGCGAGACGTTGCCAGGAACGATGCCGGGATGGGATTCATCCCGTCTGCCCGCTGCCCCCCACGCTGCCCCCCTCTTCCCCGGGGCTCCTTCGGCCTCGCCTGCTCCGTGGGCTCCATCTGCTCCCCAGCCTTCATGCCCAGCTGGTTTCACCCAACGTTTTCCTGGCTCCGGGCTCCCGGGGCTGTCACCTCCCTCTTCCTTCCCATCCCGCCTTTGCGGGGTTACAAATAGGATTTTTCTGGCTATCAGGACCTGAAGTGCCTATTTTGTGCCACCTCATGGTGCCACCTCGATGTCCCCAAAGCAGGAGGGACTCACTTGGTGCCAAACCCCCGCACCCTCCAACCTAGAGACAGCCCCAGCCTGAACACGAGCCTGCGCTGGCGTTTTGGGCTAATTTTGGGGTATAACAGGCGATGAGGTGATGCTTGCCGGCACCCAAGCATCATTGGGGGCTGTTGGCCGGCTCCTGGGGTTTAAGGGGGTGTCACTTTTCCTTGGGGACCCCTGGGGAGGGGACACTCACCTGGCAGACCCAGCAAGAAGAGCCCCAGCGCTCTCATCCTGACGGCAGCGATGGAGGAGCAGCCGGAGGAGCCTGGATGGGGCAGAGGGAAACACCGAGGGGTTAACGGGGTGGGACACAGACCCCCAAACCCCTCGGGTCCCCATCCCCTACAGCAGCCCCTCTCTGTCCCCCCCCAGGCGTGACACCCCACATATCTCTGTCCCAGCTTCCCCTCGCCAGGCGCTGGCTCCAAATAACAAAAAACCCTAAAAAATAAAGAAACCTCCCCAAAAAAATGGCAGGCTGGGCTTCCTGACCACGCTCCCCGGGGACCCGCGAGGGACAAGCCCCGAAATACCCCGTGGGGATGAGAAATGCCGGGATGGCTGAATCACCGCCATGGGGGGGGACAGCTGGACCCCCCCTTGGTGACACCAGACCCCCCGAGATGGAGGTTTGGGGGCTCCTCTCTTGGGGTTTTCAGCCCATTTCCTTGGCCAAGGGCTTGTTTTGGGGGTCAGGGGATGCTGGGTATCCCCTAAATCCCCCGAGACAGGGAGATTTGGGGAGGGAAAAGCCTTTTTGAAGAACGATCCGGCACTGGGGTTTGGCAGCGATTTGCACGTCGAGCTTTTCCCGGCAAGGAGACGGGCCAAGGGCGGCGGGGACACCAGGCCAAGCTCCGGGGGGGGAATTGAGGGGCAAAAAAAGAGAGTTTCTCCCAAAAAACTCACTCAAAACCCAACCACGTGCGTGTGGGTGTCGGGGATAAAGCCAGGGGAACCCCTCCTGGCACCTCCAGCTCTGCTGCCGGAGTGGGGAAGCTGAGGCATGGGTGGAGATAAGCTGAACCCACAGGTACCTCGCCCCTGCTGAGGGGCACCAAGGTGCTGCATCGTCTGGAGACCACCACCACTATAGCGTAACGCCCTCCGGGGGCTACATCCACAGGCCACCAAAGCGAGGCATCTTCTAGGGACCACGTCCTGCACCGCCACCAAAGCGTAGCACCTTCTAGAGACCATGTCATCGAGATCACCAAAGGGCAGAACCTTCTAGTGTCCACGTCCTGCACCATCACCATGTTGTTGCACCTTCTAGCCACCATGTCCTGCACCATCACCAAGCGTAGCACCTTCTAGAGACCATGTCCTCAAGATCACCAAAGCGTAGCACCTTCTAGTGTCCACATCCTGCACCATCACCATGGTGTTGTGCCTTCTAGCCACCCTGTCCTGCCCCATCACCACGCGTAGCAACTTCTACTGACCACATCCTGCACCATCACCGTAGTGTTGCATCTTCTAGGGACCATGTCCTGCCTCATCACCAAAGCATAGCACCTCCTAGAGACCATGTCATCAAGATCACCAAAGCGTAGTACCTTCTAGTGTCCACGTCCTGCACCATCACCATGGTGTTGCACCTTCTAGACACCATGTCCTGCACCATCACCAAAGCATAGCAGCTTCTAAGGACCATCTCCTGCACCATCACCAAAGTACAGCACCTTCTAGTGACCACATTATGAGCCATCACCACCACGTTGCACCTTCTAGCTACTATTCCTCAAGATCACCAAAGCATTAACACCTTCTAAGGACCATCTTCTGCACCGTCACCAAAGCATAGCACCTTCTAGGGACCACGTCCTGCACCATCACCATAGTGTTGCACCTTCTAAAGACCATGTCCTGCACCATCACCAAAATATAACACCTTTGAGGGACCACATCCTGCACCATCACCAAAGCATAGCACCTTCTAGCCACCATGTCCTCAAGATCACCAAAGCGTAGCACCTTCTAGTGACCACATCCTCAAGATCACCAACGTATTGCATCTTCTAGCAATCACGCCCTTGCACCACCACCATAATTGCACCTTCTAGGCACCACATCCTCCTCCATCTTCAGGCTCGCAGGTACTGGAGATGTTGACAACTGACTTCCAGACCTTTCCCAGCTTTGGGAAAACCCGAAAGTTGGTCCCCACCTGAGCTGGGATCAGACAACCAAGCTTGGCCAACAGTCAAGAGTTGGGTGGTCCCAAACGAAGCACCCAGCAGCACCCCATCACCACCCCATGGCTGCACCTTGGTGGGATACAGGTCCCTGCAAGCCCCATCTGCTTCCCACGGCAAAGGAAGCCCCAGACCCGGGTTCAACCGAGGCTAAACGTGTCCTGGGATAAAAGGGATTGGGAGGGGATGAGCGGGATCAACGTGTGGCTCGGGGCTCCGGGAGGCTTTATCTCCCAGACCTTGGGCTTGGGAGAGCAGCTGGGTCCTGGTCAGGACAGGCCTGCTAAGGGGGACCAGGGGGGGTCGGGGTGCCCTTGAGGTGGCACCCTCAGACGCCCATCCCGACCTTTGCCGGTTCCCCAGATGCCGGGATCCCGCGGGGTGCCAGCACCAACGACCTGCGGCCCCAAATCACCCTGACCTGGCGCCCGTGGCCCACCGGGGAC
Source organism: Nyctibius grandis (assembly GCF_013368605.1). Classification (NCBI taxonomy): domain Eukaryota; kingdom Metazoa; phylum Chordata; class Aves; order Nyctibiiformes; family Nyctibiidae; genus Nyctibius; species Nyctibius grandis. The sequence continues at coordinate 1,992,204 of NC_090674.1, forward strand.
AGCTCGGGGCAAGGCTGCGGGGCAGACGGTCGCCCATCTCTGGAGGCATCATGCGCCGTCCTCCCATCGCTCCAGCGGTCCCAACCACACGGCCAGACAGCAAGGGGTGAACCCCCCCTGCCAGCCCCTTTTTTACCCCAAAACAAGGCTTCTCTCGAGGTCGAATCTCCCCTGAATTTCCCCCAAACACAAAGATCTTGGCCTGAGCTCGCACGGTTTGGCCGGGGAACGGGGACAGGCGGGTCACGTCCTCCCCGGACGGCGACGCCAACGTCTTCTCCTCGCCACGGAGGACACCGGAGCGCCCGTCGCCACCTCCAACCCCAACCCGGAGCGACGCCGAGGGCCACCGCGACACCTTCCTTCAACCCAAGAGGGGACAGGGCCACCACCACCCTCCTCCTCCTCTTCTCCTACCACCAAACCCACCCGCCGAAACGCCAGGGAAGGACCCGGGGTGCCCCTTCGCCGTCACCCCCAAAGCTCCTCTCGCCAGCTCCGTGCAGGGGTCCGGCCACTCCAACCGCGCCAGATGTTTTTGCAACTGCACATCTGGGAACAATCAAGCCCCAAGCAAGAACACCACAGTCTCTCCCTTTCATTCTCCCAAACCCCACCTTCCCCCAGCCTTTTCCCCCCTCCCCCAGCTTTTTTTTCCCTTTTTTTTCCCTTTTTTTTTTTCTAAGCTCAGTTGCCAGAGAGTGCGAGAACAAAGGGAATATGAAAGGCTTCAAATTTGGCTTTTTGGCCTGAGACCAAAGGTTTTTTAAAAAAAAAACCCTCCTTTCCCCCCCATCCCACATCGCATTTTCATTCGGGTCCCCCCTCTAAGGGGTGGAAAATAAATAGAAATATTAAAAGAGCCTTTTTTTTTTTTTACAGTCTCTTTCCAGGATGGAAAAAAAAAAGATATACGTCTTCCTCGAGGCGTTTTGGGGTATTTTTAGACTTTGGGAAGTGGTTAAAAAAATCTACTTATAGCAGCTGTCAGGCTGGAAAGATGGGGGGTCCCCTCACAGCACCCCAAAAATAAGGTGGGTTTTCTTTTTCTGGGATTAAAAAAGTTTGCAAAGAGCTTTTGAGAGGTCGCCTGCTGCGCCCCAGGGAGTTTTTGGGGTGATTTTGTAAAGCCCTAAGGATGGGGTTCAGCCTTAAAAGTGGGGTTCAGCCCCAGAAATGGGGTTCAGCCCCCCAAAAATGGGGTTCAGCCCCATCCTGTGCTGCTGGAGGGGGGTCCCCAGCATCCCTGCCTGGGGGATGAAGGTGGGGGGGGGTCTCTGTACCCTGGTCCTTACCGCTCTGGGTGTCAGTGCTGCTCCTGCCCTTGCCCACCGCCTTGGTCTCTTCTTTCTCTCCGCTTTTCCCCCAAAAAAAACTTTGAAATGAGACTTTAAAAAAAAAAAAACCCAACTTCTCACACTCCTACCTCCAACATGGGGGCTCCGCTGGGTCCTAATGCCACACCTGGGCCGGCCCCTTCCTCCTCCTCCCAACTTGCTGCCTGCTGGGGAGACAAAAATAATAATAATAATTAATAATAATAATAAAAAAAATCAATACGTGCATATTGATGTAGTGGTTGTGGGTTTTTTTTCCCATCCGGATGGATTTTAAATCGTAAAAGCAAAGAAAAAGGAGGATTTTGAGCACGTCGCCGCGGTTCAGGCTGGGTTTTGTGCTGCCGGAGGGTGAGATGAAAAGGCTCATGTCAGGGCGTTGCTCTCTGATCTCAGATAAACCCCTAAAATTTGGGATTCTGCGATCCTAATCATCCCTCCTCACTCCAAGCTTGGCCTCAGCGCTTGCTCTGACCCCCCCCACTCCAAGCAGCGAGGATGCTGCAACCCCCTGCGCAGATTTAAACCTTTACCCCAGGGTTGAGGGGGAATAAAAATAATAAATCCCCTTTTTTCCCACCCTGGCTGAGGATGCCGGAGCAGATCTGGCAGTGCTGACCGTGGGGCCCTCTTTTCCCTGTCTTGCTGGCAGCTTTCTGGAGGACACGGGGATGCTGCATCCCTGGGATGCTCCCCTAAAACCCCCCGAGCCCGGCAGTGACACCAAGTCTGGCGCTGGGGGATAAAAACCTGCACATTTTAAGCACTTTCAAAAGCAGGAATGGAGCAAACGGAGGATGCTCGAGGGCTGGGATGGAGGGAGAAACTCTCCGGAGGCAGCAATGGGATGGGTATGAGCAACGGGTGGAGATTTTTGACATCGTTGTGCTGGGGTATGAGGGTTTCTGGAGCCAGGATGGGGTCTGACTGCTTTAAAAATGAGGAGAAAACACACTAGCAGACAAGGAGGAGAAGCAGAGGGGTTTTTAAGGTGCTCCCATCTCATCTCAAGCCTGTTTTTTCCAGTCTGAGGCTGGATAAAAGCATCCAAACACAATAGCTGCTCCCATAAAGCTTCTGCCTGCCCTGAAATCCAGCATCATCCTTGTCCCCAGCCCTGTTAACCTCTCCCTAAGGGCAGCAGCTGCCTGTTAATAATTAACCAGACTTTGCAAAACCCACTCCTGAGGCCAGGAACACCCTGCAAAACCCAGCCAAGAAAAACACCCCGGGGTGTGGGGAGGGAAAAAAGGGGTGCAAACCTCACCCCTGGGTGCCTTTTGCTTTTCAAACAGCCAAGTGCAGGCAAAAATCTCCGAGGGTTTTGTGTGTGTGTGTGATTTTTTTTTAAGCTCTGAAGCCTGGTTTAATAACTGGAGCCTTGGCTGGGATTTCAGGAAACCTCTTACCTCTGCTTGTGCCTCATTTCCTGATCTAATCCCCAGCTCCCGGAGGGCAGAGAGGCGCCGCTGGCGCTCGCAGGGGTTTTCGACTTCTCCACGCAGGCGAGTCCCTGCAAGAACCAGCCTTGGATCCAAGAGCCAGGCTCGGAGGTGGCCAAAAAAAACCCTGCCAGAGCATCCCCCCCTCGCCGGGGATCAGCCCTTCACCTTTTGGGATGCGGCATCTCCATCTACTGGCTTTTCCTCCGTCGAAGGAGTGAGGTTTCGCAGTCTTGGCGAGGACACTCGAGGTTTTTTTCCAGCAATTATTATTATTTTCTAGGAAATTCCAGCTGGAAACAGGCTCAGGGGTTATTTATTTACTCGCTGATGCTCGGCCTGGGCTGCTGAAATCCCAGCGGTGCCGTTCCCTGGGTTCGCTCTCTGCTTTCGAGCATCGAGGAGAGCATCTTCCAGCGCAGATGGAGAACGAGGTGACCCTAAAACCTCTTTCACCCGCCCTCCCCTTACTCCACCTGATACTCACCCACGCCGTCCTGCCCCAAGCAGTCCATCCACGCCAGGCAGCACAAGCAAGAGGTCATGAAAATAGTGTTAATTTATTAATTAGACAACGCTCACGACACCACCGGGGACCGAAAGCGGTACGTCATTCTCCCGACTGCACTTACACCTCGACGCGCTGGAGTGGAGCTAAAAAATAAAGAGATTTGGGGTTTTTTGGGGTGTTTTTTAATGCTACAAAGGTCCCATCCGAAAGCAGAAGTGCTCTGTGGGAGCATCATGGTCCCTGGGCGTCGGGGATGGAGCAGCATCCTTAGCGAGCCGGGGCCGGGGCGGTTTGTAAACAGTTCCTACACATCTAGAGGGGTCGCAGGGGAAGGTGGAGGGTTTTTTTTTTCACAGTGAGCAAAGATGTGAGGCTGGGGTGGGTGCCCTCGCCATGAGAAGATCAGGGACCCTCTTCTAGGTGATGTTGACCAGCCAGGAGAGGAAAATGGACACAGCATCCCCCTGTGAAACGGTACCAGTGCCCAGCGTGGGGAGATGGGTCCAAGGCCAGCACGGGAGCAGGAGAGATGCTGGAGGAAGAGCAGAGCTGGACCATTTCTCCTCTTCTTCTGGATCCTCTCCCCCCCGAGTTTGCTTCTCCACCATCTCCTCCTCTCGGCCCCGGCTGTGGGATCGGTGGATTCCCAGCAGCAATGCCGAGGGTCTCCCCATGCATCCCTCCACTCCCCAGGATAAATAAATAAACGGCAGCGCCCACGGGCAGCCGGGCAGGAGGGAAGCCCCCCGCCTGCTATCTCACGGCGATGGACATCTTGGGCGTAGCGAAGAGCGATTCGTTAAGGGGTGGCCAGGATGGCTCCTGCTGGCTCAGCTCCTTCTCCAGCCTCTTGAAAAGCTTCTTGGACGCTTTCTTCCGGCGCAGTTTGCGGAGGCAGCTGAGCAAGCCGTGGTCTAGGGCGGTCTGCAGCAAAAACGGGGTGGAGAAGGGGTGTTGGGGAGGCTACAGACCCCGGGGAGAGGGCAGAGCCGGTGCCAAGGAAGCCCTGCTCCCTCCGTGCCCATGGCTCCAGGAAAAGGGGTTGCTCGGACAGACCCAAAAGGACAACGCGTGTCCCTTGTGTCCCCAACTGCCACCCTGGGCTGACCCACCTCCAGCACGAAGGCGGCGAAGAAGTTGAGCACGGCGACCCCCAGCAGCAGCAGCTTGAAATTCAAGTCGTCGATGGCCTGCAGCTTCAGTAGGGTTTTGGGGAAGCCCAGCGGGTAGAGGGTCAGCCAGATCATGAGGCCGAAGAGGAGGATGAGGACTACCAAGAAGAGCACTAAGGGCAAGAAGGAAGAGGGTTGAGTAGGAGGAGGAGGAAGGTTTGATGTCTCCCTTCATCCACGTGGCCAGCACCCTCCTCACCGTTGGTGTAGAGCGGCTCCCGGAACGGGTACCCCTTGGACATGGCGACGGCCAGGATGAGGTACTGGAAGCCCGTGACACAGAAGAGCACCGTGTTCTCGTAGTTGGGCAGGTTTTGGGGAGCTGTCACCGTGCTGTTCAGCGGCACGTACCTGAGCCAGGCAGGGGAGAAGGCAGAGGGTCAGATGAAGTGAGGCATGGAGAAGGTCTAAACATCAACCCCTTGCTCTCCATGAGCACACAGGAGTTGTTCGCTGCAAGGTGGCTGGACGCGTCCTTGATGCCAGCCAATGTTGGCCAAAACCAAGGACAAGCACCTGGGCTTTGTTGCAATCCTCCGTGCTGTTCCCATCACCCAACCTGCCCACAGCAGGGTCCCTTACCAGCTCTGCGAGACGGTGATGAAGTAGCTGAGGACTTGCACGGTGATGAGCAAAGTTGTCTGGAGGAGCAGGCTGCCCAGCACCAGGACGCTGATCAAGGTCCCTTGGGGACGCTCCAATCCCAGCTCCTGGGCAGGACCGGTGCGACCCATCAGCACGGCCACGGTGGTGGTGATGATCAGGTCAAAGAAGAGGAACTGGAAGTCGCTCAGGTTGGTGTTGATCTGGGAAGGAGAAACCACCTGCTCTCAGTTGGGGGGGCTAGGAAAGGTCACGGGTTAAAACCCAGCGGTGACAAGGTGACCCAAGGGCACCCCTGAGCATCGCAGGCATTCGGGCAACCGTGGGACTCACCGTGTAGAGCAGGAGGACGGACACAAACTGCACCAGGCTGTACAGGGCCATGTACTTAAAGACGCCGAAGGAGGTGACCAGTGAGCACCTGCCCTCCCTGTGGAGAGACAGAGGGGACTCACCCGCCAGCCACAGAATCACACAATCAGTGAGGTTGGAAGAGCCCTCTGGGATCATCGAGTCCAACCATGGCCCTGACACCACCATGGCAACTAGACCAGGGCACTAAGTGCCATGGCCAGGCTTTTCTTAAACCCCTCCACAGATGGTGACTCCACCACCTCCCTGGGCAGCCCCTTCCAATGGCTAATGACCCTTGCTGAGAAGAAATGCTTCCTGATGGCCAACCTGAACCTCCCCTGGCAAAGCTTGAGGCTGTGTCCTCTTGTCCTATCGCTGGTTGCCTGGGAGAAGAGGCCGACTCCCACCCGCTACAACCTCCCTTCAGGTAGTTGCAGACTGCACTAAGGTCACCTCTGAGCCTCCTCTTCTCCAGGCTAAACACCCCCAGCTCCCTCAGCCGTTCCCCGGAGGTCACGACACCCTCTCCGTGAGTTGTCCCAAAGAGGGGACAGGGGTACTCATAAGACCCCCCCACCCTGTTTTTATCCCCACCACGTGGCTCCCGGCAGCTCACCGGATGACGGCCGGCACGCACTCGATGTTGGCCAGGCGGGAGGTGAACGGCGAGGCCACCGACGCCTCCGCCTCCGACAGCGAGATGCCCACGTCGGCTGCCTTCAGTGCCCCGCAGTCGTTGGCGCCGTCCCCGCACATCCCCACGCAGTAGCTGCGGCGAGAAGGGAGACGATATTTCAACGATGGGATGAGGGGGAAAAACCCTGCGGTCTTCAAGGTTGCACCCCCGAATTTAGGAGAACTCCACATCTGGGAGAGGGCAGGATGCCATTTCGCAGCTGCCAACCGCTCTGGCACACAAGAGATGTCTCCGGGCAGGGGACTAACCCCCTTTGTCCTCCTCTGTCCCCCATCCTGTGGGGCTGGAGGGGCTTACTTGAGCTCTTGCAGGCTGCACACCAGCTGAGTCTTCTGGTCCGGCGACATGCGGGCGAACACAGTGGCTCGGATGAGGATCTGCAGAGAGGGGAAGGTTCCGTGTTCGTGTCTCCCAGGGATTTTGAGCTTTTATTTTGAGCTTTGCCAGCTCAGCAGGGCAGAGGGGAAAAAAAACCCCAAAACCCTCATAGAACCATAGAATGGTTTGGGTTGGAAGGGACCTTAAAGACCATCTCGTTCCAACCCCCTGCCACGGGCAGGGACACCTTCCACCAGACCAGGTTGCTCCAAGCCCCATCCAACCTGGCCTTGAACACTGCCAGGGAGGGGGCAGCCACAGCTTCTCTGGGCAACCTGGGCCAGGGTCTCACCACCCTCACAGCAAAGAATTTCTTCCTAAGATCTCATCTCAATCTCCCCTCTTTCAGTTTAAAACCGTTCCCCCTCGTCCTGTCACTCCATGTCCTTGTAAAAAGCCCCTCTCCAGCTTTCCTGTAGCCCCTTCAGGGACTGGAAGGTGCTAGAAGGTCTCCCTGGAGCCTTCTCTTCTCCAGGCTGAACAGCCCCAGCTCAGGGTACTTTGTTTTGGAGCTCTGAGGCTGCAGCACGAGGTCGACCTCGCCAGAGGATCCCCCCGCCGTGGGACTCACCCTGGGCAGCAGGTCGGGGAAGTGCTCTTGCAGCACGGCGAAGGACCGGCCGTTCAGCGCCAAGTGGTAGGGCTGTGCCTGGAGGACGCAGCCGTCGCGCCGGTGTGGATCCTGCCAAGGACAACAACTCCTTTTTCTCTGCAGCGGGGCTCCGACTCGCGCTCGAACCCCTGCCCACGCTCTGAACCCACATCCTCAACCCGTGCGGCGCAGGGGGTGAAGCAGCTTCTCTTAAGCCTCCGTTTCACGCACATAAATGATGGTATTTTGGATAAAAAGCTCGTGTGACCAAGCGCTTCACGCCAAGCCCGGAGCAGGACCTGAGCAGCGCGGTGCTGGCTGCACCCGACGAGGGTGTTTGGAGCATCAGCTCCAGCCTGACGTGCTCCCAGGGCCAAACAGGAGCAGGTTGTCTTCTCCTAAAGGAGGCATTTAATAAGGGGCAGAATCACACCCCTAATTGCCTCTAAGGGTAACGACGCTGGGAAAAAAGAGTCCCTCAAGGTGACCGGCAGTTTGGGCTTTACAAACCCCCCCCAAAACGTGGCCTCGGGGCTCACCTCTGGCTGCTCTTCGCCCTGGGAGTGCTCGGCGAGGATGAATTTGAGGGCGGCGGGTTTGTGGTGGCCGGGCGGGGAGGCGTTGGCGAAGATCACCCGCTCTTTCGGCTCCACCATGCGGCAGCTCTTGGCCATGTTCACGGCCGTCAGCATGTTGTCTCCTGGAAGAAAAAGAGGCAGCGAGGATGAATAATGGAGAGACAGGGCCTGGCACGGCTGCAAGTCAAGAATCAGAGTCACAGACTGGTTTGGGTTGGAGGGACCTTAAAGACCATCCAGTTCCAACCCCCCTGCCACAGGCAGGGACACCTTCCACCAGACCAGGTTGCTCCAAGCCCCATCCAACCTGGCCTTGAACACTGCCAGGGAGGGGGCAGCCACAGCTGCTCTGGGCAACCTGGGCCAGGGTCTCACCACTCTCACAGCAAAGAATTTCTTCCTCAGATCTCATCTCAGTCTCCCCTCTTGCAGTTTAAAACCGTCCCCCCTCGTCCTGTCACTCCATGCCCTTGTAAAAAGCCCCTCTCCAGCTTTTCTGTAGCCCCTTCAGGTGCTGGAAGGTGCTAGAAGGTCTCCCCGGAGCCTTCTCTTCTCCAGGCTGAACAGCCCCAGCTCGCTCAGCCTGTCTCCACAGCAGAGGGGCTCCAGCCTTCTGAGCATCTCCGTGGCCTCCTCTGGACTCACTCCAACAGCTCCGTGTCCTTCTTCTGTTGGGGCCCCAGAGCTGGACGCAGCACTGCAGGGGGGGTCTCACGAGAGCGGAGCAGAGGGGCAGAATCCCCTCCCTCGCCCTGCTGGCCACGCTGCTGGGGATGCAGCCCAGGACACCGTTGGCTTTCTGGGCTGCAAGCGCACGTTGCCGGCTCATGGTGAGCTTCTCGTCACCCATCACCCCAAGTCCTTCTCCTCAGGGCTGCTCTCAACCCATTCTCCGCCCAGCCTGCATTTGTGCTTGGGATTGCCCTGACCCACGTGCAGGACCTTGCACTTGGCCTTGTTGAGCTTCGTGTGGTTCTCACATCCCACCTCTCAAGCATGTCCAGGTCCCTCTGGATGACATCCCTTCCCTCCAGCGTGTCACCGCACCACACAGCTCGGTGCCGTCCCCAAACTTGCTGAGCGTGCACTCAATCCCACAAGAAGAGCAGCTCAAATCTGCTGCATCCCCCTCTCCCACCCCCCACAGCCACGCTGGGGGTCCCTTTGCTTCCCCATGTTTTGGAGGTGAGCTCCAAAATCTCCTTTCTGCCCTACCCCAAAGAAAGGCAGCAGCTCCGCACCTCTGCTGCCCTCACCAAGAAGCAGCCTGCACCCCTCCAACCCTGCCAGCCGCCAGCCCACCGGCAAGGTGACACAAACAAGTAGCAGGGATGCACAAAAACAGGGGCCAAGAGTCCTCGCCGTGCCTCCCGGCTGCTTCAGGCCACCGATTTCTGGTGGAGAAACCCTCCACCCCCTGCACAACGTCAAGGGTTGTCCATGTTCCACCTCTCCCCCGAGCCCGGCGTCCCCGTCCCCCCGCGCAGGGTCACCTGTCACCATGACGGGGCGGATGTTGGCGTTCCTCAGGAGGTGAATCACGGGCGCAGACTCTGGCTTGAGGACATTTTTCATGACGAGGAACCCCAGGAAGGTCAGGCTGCTCTCCGCAGAGTCCCTGGTGGGATACAACGAGCTGTTCAATGGGGCTTGGAGCAACCTGAGTGGAAGGTGTCCCTGCCCGTGGCAGGGGGGTTGGAATGAGATGGTCTTTAAGGTCCCTTCCAACCCAAACCAGTCTATGATTCTATGATTAATTCCTTGCAGGCTGCAGGGCAGCAAAGCATCCCATGAAATGATTGGAGTGAACATTTAAATGGCGAAAAAAGTTGTCGGCACCAACCTCTGGAGCTGCAGGGCTTCCTCGAAGGTCGTCACCGTGCTCAGGGGTTTGCAAGCCAGACCCAAGACCCGGAAACCATCCGTGGTGTAGTGACGCAGCATCTGGGAGAAATCCACGGGCACTGCCAGCCCCGAGGAGAAAAGCAAGGTCAGAACAAGCCCTGAATGAACCTGGGCTGCGCAGAGCTGGCGAGGGGAGCTGGGGCTCCACCTCCCCGAGGACTGAAGGGCTCTGGATGCTTATCCAGACTGCAACCCTCTTCCCTGTCTTCTGGCTCCTATTTTCTTCCCCCCGGCCCATGAGGTTGGAGCTAATCCAGACCAAAGCCTCTGGAAACTGCCCTGCAGCATCACCGAGGGCAACTCCCTGTGGGGGTGGGCTGCAGAGATGCAGACAGATGGTGGAGCAGCAGGACCGGCCGCTTCGTGGCTGGGAAGTGGCAGTGAACCACCGCTCCCCAGCACGTACCAGTTTCCTTCCGGCAAAGGCTGGCCACCATCTCCGGCGCGCCCTTGGTGTAGACGTGAGCTGAGGCTTCACCAGGCAGCTTCACCAAGACGCTCATCCTCTGCAAGGAGGAGGAGAAGGGGAAACGCTGGAGGATCCCCAGGGGTGACTGGTGCTTCTGCGGAGGAGAGGGAGCAGTGTCAGGGACTCCTCTGGGAGGTACAACCTCTCCAGGGGCTGTGAAGGGCAACGGCCCCTTGGGGGTGCAGCCCCAGTGACTTGGGGAACCTGAGCCACTCTGGTCTGCAGGACCTACCCTGTCTCGTGGCTGTTCTTCCTCGGGTGGAGGTTTCATCACAGCCAAGACCTTCGTCCCAAACTGCTGGAAGGTGGGCAGCTCACCTTCCTCCTCCTCCTCCTCCTCTTCCATCATCTCCAGGTGCTGAAACCAAGGCAGATGCCGAGATGGCAAAGCCCTGCCTTGCAAGCCCCAAGCCCCATCCACCCCATGGCTGGTTTTAAACACCCCCTTCTCCTGGCAGAGCAAGATGTGGGTCGTCTCCCTCTTTTATCGACACGCAACTTCACCCACGGCTCGTCTTACCCAGCCGGTGGACTCCACCATCTTGAGGTCCACGGGGTCCCCAATGGGCTGTGCATGCAGCAGTGACACGGTGTGACAGGCAGCCAGGGAGTAGAGCAAGGGACCGGCGGGCAGGCGGCGGGGCTCGTGGACGATGGGCATGAAGTGGTTGTTCTCCAGCGGGACCACTCCCCAGACATCCAGACCTTCCTCTGTCAGGGTTCCCGTCTGCAGGGACAGCGTGGTGGGCCCAGGCCAGCCCCCCTCGAGCTGGAAACCGTGGTCCCACGGCGCTGCCCAAGACCCACCTTGTCGAAGCAAACCAGGCGGATCTTCCCGCAGAGGTTGATCCGGGGAGGGCTGATGCAGAAGATGCCCTTTTTCTTCAGCCTGTTCTGGGCGTAGATGGTGCCCACCGTCATGGCAGCCGGGAGAGCCGGAGGCACGATGACGGTGACGAGGTCAAGGGCACGGATGATGATTTGCCCCACGGGGACCTGGCAGGTGAGGAGGAAGAGGGGCATCGTGATAGCTCTCACCCATCTCCACCCACATCAGCTGATGGTCCCAGCACCAGCCTGAGCATGAGGATTCACCAGCTCCTGCCACCCTACCTGGTTTTTCACCAAGATGAGGATGCTGTACAGAGTGCCGACAAAAGCTGCGTGGCAGGGAGAACGGGCTCGGTTACAAAGCAAAGCAGGTGAAGGGTGGGTTCAACCATTTAAGAGGAGTCTGGCTGCTCCCAGCCAGGCCTCCACGCTCGAGACGTACCCAGGATGGCGAGGAACAGGACGAACTTCACAGCATCCTTGTAGAACTTGAAGCTCACGGGTTTGGGGTAGAGGATGGAGCTGATGAGATCCCCTTTGGCCGTGCAGAACCCTGTGGGAGAGGGACAGCAGGTAAGCACGTGCAAAGGCACCGCTCTGAGGGATGGGGCTTAATTCTGGTTTTCATAGAACCACAGACTGGTTTGGGTTGGAGGGACCTTAAAGACCATCCAGTTCCAACCCCTGCCACGGGCAGGGACACCTTCCACCAGACTAGGTTGCTCCAAGCCCCATCCAACCTGGCCTTGAACACTGCCAGGGAGGGGGCAGCCACAGCTTCTCTGGGCAACCTGGGCCAGGGTCTCACCACCCTCACAGTCAAGAATTTCTTCCTCATATCTCATCTCAATCTCCCCTCTTGCAGTTTAAAATCGTCCCCCCTCATCCTGTCACTCCATGTCCTTGTAAAAAGTCCCTCTCCCGCTTTCCTGTAGCCCCTTCAGGTACTGGAAGGTGCTAGAAGGTCTCCCCGGAGCCTTCTCTTCTCCAGGCTGAACAGCCCCAGCTCTCTCAGCCTGTCTCCACAGCAGAGGTGCTCCAGCCCTCGGAGCATCTCCGTGGCCTCCTCTGGACTCGCTCCAACAGCTCCGTGTCCTTCTTCTGTTGGGGCCCCAGAGCTGGACGCAGCACTGCAGGGGGGGTCTCACGAGAGCGGAGCAGAGGGGCAGAATCCCCTCCCTCGCCCTGCTGGCCACGCTGCTGGGGATGCAGCCCAGGACACCGTTGGCTTTCTGGGCTGCCAGCGCACGTTGCCAGCTCATGTTGAGCTTCTTGTCACCCATCACCCCCAAGTCCTTCTCCTCAGGGCTGCTCTCAATCCATTCTCCTCCCAGCCTGGATTTGTGCTTGGGATTGCCCCGACCCACGTGCAGGACGTGTTGAACCTTGTTGAACTTCATGGGGTTTGCACAGGCCCAACTCTCCAGCCTGTCCAGGTCCCTCTGGATGCCATCCCCATCAACGCTGTTACCTGTGCGGGTCACCACGGCCAGCACTTCTCTGCCCACGTAGGACTTGGCTTGGATGACCTGCGTCCCGCAGAACAGGGTGTGCCGTCGGTGCTCCTCGGGGGAATAGACCATGCTGGCTGCCTGGCTGCTGGCCGGGAGAGGGGTCTTCATCACTGGCACGCTCTCCCCTGCGGTGAGGAACATCACGGAGGGAGGTTTATCACCATGGGGGGGTCAGGATCCAAGCAGCCTGCGTGGGAAGGGGCTGCAGTAGGGCCACCGAGAGACGAGGCTTGTCCTTTTGCCCAAAGCCCCCAGGGATAGCCGGGGCACAGGGGTGCAGCCCGCTGGATGCCGGGGCTCTCACCCGTCAGCATGCTCTCGTTGACCATGCACTCGCCCGTCAGCAGCGCGGCGTCGCACGGGACCAGCATCCCGTCCGCGGGGAGGCTGATGCAATCGCCTGGCACCAGCTCTGCAGAGCTCACCACCACCTCCTCTGGAAAAAAAAAGCGTGGCCGTGCTCGGGTACGTTCACCCTGGCACCGTCCCGAAGAGCTTCGTGCTCGGAGCACACCACAGGCACCACGCTCACCTCCGCCGGGGCGGCAGATTCGGACGCTGACTGACATCTTGGCCATGTTTTGCAGCGTGGTGCTTTGCTGCAAGGGAAGGAGCAGTCAGCAGCTCGAAAAGCCCAGCAAAGCGCCCGTAAAACAGGTCTCGAAGGCTCAGGACCACAGATGGAGGACAAGGAAACCTGCCCTGCTGTTGGAGTAGGGGTTGTCCTCACCCAGCTGGGCTCAGAGGGAGGCCAGCACCAGCACAGAGGTGAAACAGCATCAGAAAATGGGCTGTTGCACTAGAGCTGCTTGTCCCAAGTAAGCCCACCACCAACCTTCCTCGTCTCGTAGAGGGACAGCCCCAAGGAGATGGTGGAGATGAGGAAGATGCAGGCGGCGTAGTAGTAATAGGCGTCACAGACCCACAGCACGATGCTGAACACTTGGAAGATGTAGAAGGGGTTGAGCACCTGGAAGGGAACAAGGAGAGAGAGCAGGTTTTGGGGTGGGGGAAGAGCTTCCTTGAGACCTCCAGGCTCCTTGAGGAACAACTGCTTACGCAGAGGAGAAGCTGTCCCTTCCCTGGGGCTGGGGATGAACTAGGTGACTTCTTACAAACCCTCCGTCCTCCCCGGCTTCGCTCTACGGTCAGGACTCCCGAGGATGCTCAGCCACCTCTGAAACTATCTGGGGATCCTCCTGGCTGAGCTAAGAGGCAGGATGGGTCCTGCTCTGCCTTCTCTCTGCCCAAGATGTCTCCCCTAAAGTCCTCTCTCCCTGCCAGCGAGGAAGGGCCCGTAAAGCACTTGTGGTGAGGGACATGGAGCAGGGGAAGGATCTGGCCTGGGCCAACTCGGAGTTTCGAAGCACGGCCTGTAGATGCACACCTCCTCCACCAACAGCCTCGCGTAGGACTTGACTGGCACCTCGATGAGGTTCGGTCCATAGATCTTCCTTCTGCAAAGGGGAGAGAAAAAGCAAGGGAGAAGCAAATGCATGTGAGGGAAAAGCTACATCTCCAACCCAAGGGACCCTCACGCTGCCCAGACCTCCATGGGAGCCTGGTTACATGGAGAAGCCAACCCAGGGCAACCCAGCCCACCTACTGTCCTCTGTTTTGAGGTCTGAATGGAAGAAAAGCCATGCTCCAGGATTTGCTGGCCCCTGGAGAAGCCTTGTCTGGGCTCCCCGGGTGTCCCACAAAGCTGGTAGATCCCTACCTGGTGCTGTGGTCTTGCTGGTCCAGCCCAGCCTGGGAGAGGTGGAGATCTGCGCAGGTCCAGCCTTCATCCAAGACGCTGGCAAGCCCGAGGGGAACGAGAAATGGAGAAACAGAGACAAAATCAGCAGGAGCCCGGCTCAGCGGAACAAACACCACGTCCAAGTCCTCGGTGACAAAAAAAAAACCCCTTTGGGAAAGGGAGAGCATCTTGTTCCTCAGCCTTTGGAGCGGGAACAAAAGGGACACAGTTCGGAGAGCTCGGGAGGGACCAGCCAGCACGGGGCAGCTGCCAAACTGCTTCACCCCGTTCCCTCTGCCCACAAAGATGGGCAACATCAACAGCTCGGTGCGGGGAGGGGCAGCGCGGCTTTCCCCGACCCAACGCCCTGGGGATGGTCTCCAAAGGCTTTGCAGCATGGAGAAAAGCTCCAGCATGGTTATGTGACTTCCATCCAGGTCAGGATCATTTTGGGGAGGGGCTGAGGGGCCAAGGAGAGCAGAGGAGAGATGATGAGAGGTGGCCGTGGTGGGGGGGATAGAGAAATACCTGACTTTGCAGTACGCCTGCCGCTGCTCGACCCAGACGTAGCGCATGCCCTCGAAGAGGTAGTACCGCAAGATGTTCTTCTGAGCAGAGCGGGATGGAAAGAACCAAGGTGTTGGTGGGACAGGAGAGCAGCTCACGGCACGGGAGGGGATTCACAGGGTGGAGGTGGGGAGGGTCGCTAGCGTTACCTCTTCTTTCTCATGGAGCCGGATGGTGTCCCGGCTCTCCTCCTCGTCCGACACGCCGATGGCAATGCTGGTTCTCCGGTCCTCCAGCCTGGTCCCGGGGTGATGCTGCAGGCTGCTCAGGGTGGCAAACCAAGGGGCAATCCCTCCCCATCCACCAGCCCCCTCCCTTGAAGCCAAAAGCCCACATGAGCCCCTGCCTGCCGGCGTCGGGGGGGACGTCAGCCCGGCTCACCTGCCCTCGCCCAGCGTCTCCGTGCGCACGCGGGTGGTGAAGCACTGTCCGAACCGGTCCTGTGACACAGGCAGGGTGTGAGCAGAGGGGAACGGGGAGCTCCCTGTGTGTCGCCCCTTCAAATGGGGACAGCGGTGCTGCCCTGCACAGGAACCACGGGCAGGGAGTCCCCGGCCACCTGGCTGGGACTCGGGGACAGCAAAGAGAACTGCAAAGCCAGGCTGGCTGCTACGGAAGGGGAAAGCGCAAGATTATTCCAGGAATAATCATTATTCTGGGGACAGCACATCACAGAATCCCAGAGTGGTTAAGGGTTGGAAGGCACCTCTGGAGATCATCCAGCCCAACCCCTGCCCAAGCAGGGTCACCCACAGCACGTTGCACAGGGTCGTGTCCAGGCGGGGTTTGAATATCTCCAGAGAAGGAGACTCCCCACCCTCCCTGGGCAGCCTGTGCCAGGGCTCTGGCACCCTCACAGTGAAGAAGTTTTTCCTCATATTCAGATGGAACTTCCCATGTTTCAGTTTGTGCCCGTTGCCCCTTGTCCTGTCACTGGGCACCACTGAGAAGAGTCTGTCCCCATCCCCTTGACACCCCCTCAAGGTATTTGTAAGCATTGATAAGATCCCCCCTCAGTCTGCTCTTCTCCAGCTGAACAGCCCCAGCTCCCTCAGCCTCTCCTCTAGCAGAGATCATAGAATTGTTTGGGTTGGAAAGGACCTTTAAGATCATCAAGTCCAACCATTAACCTCACACTACGAAGTCCACCACTAAACCAAATGCTCCAGTCCTCTGATCATCAACCAGATGCTCCAGACCAGATGCTCCAGTCCTCTGACCATCTCCGTACCCCTCCGCTGGACTCTCCAGTAGTTCCTTGTCTTTCTTGAACTGGGGAGCCCAGAACTGTACACAGTTACTCCAGGTGTGGCCTCACCAGGGCAGTGTAGAGGGGGAGGAGAACCTCCCTCGACCTGCTGGCCCCACTCTTCCTCACGCACCCCAGGACACCACTGGCCTTCCTGGCCCCAAGGACACATTGCTGGCTCATGGGGAACTTGGTGTCCACCAGAACCCCCAGGTCCTTCTCTGCAGAGCTGCTCTCCAGCATTGCTTGATGAAAGGAGATGTCAAACATAGTTAGGGAGGGGAGGGTGACGAGCAGCAAGGAACAAGCCCAAGGCCCTCCTGGGAAACCGGTGGCAGAACCCAACCCCAGACCCTTGGGTCCCCTGGGCCCCTCAGGGGACTTACTCTGATGATGACCCAGTCGGCCTGGCCGAGGGCGCAGGGTTTGCACTTCGCCTGCACCTCCAGGCTTGGTTTCCAGTGGAAGAGGATGAGGAGCAGCCCTGCCGTCAGCACGGAGCAAGCGTGGCACAGGGCCACCCGCCACGTCTTGGTCTGGTAGCCTGTGACCTCCTGGAAGAAAGGAGGTCACTTTTATGGGGATGCTTATTCATTAAATCAAGCGAAATCATAATTATCAAGCATTTAAGCCTAAATTAATAACAGCCCTAAGCCTCCTGGTGGGATTTAACACCAGGCAGGTGACACCCAAGTAGCTTTGGGGCTCGTGCCGGTGTTGCAGATGACAGGTGGTTTTTGTGCCAACCCTTCCCTTCATGCCCTCCTCCCCGCGGCCAAGCCCTCGCACCTACCATGGGGGATTTATCGGCGCCTCGCTGCAGCGTCCCGTACGCCGGCTGTTGGTTCCCCAGCAGCCTGCTGCTGTCTGCGGAGTCAAAGAATGGGATAAAAAATAAAATATAAAGGCGAGCTGATCCAAGGGGTTATTGAGGAGATGCCACGGTGATGGGCTCCCGGCTGCAGCGATGACACAGCCCCGGATCAGTCCCAGAAGGTGGCTGGGCTCGGTGTCCCCTCCGCCATGCAGAGCTGCTCAGGGCCACCTCGGCCACGCAGGGGGATGCTGCGGGCACGGGGCACCCCGGCGCTGCCCCGTCACCCTCCCGCGGCACGTGACGGTCACGCAAACGATGCCAAAGGAGCCCGGGGAGAAAAGCTGGCACAAACCCAGCGGCTTAGCGGCCGGGGGAAGGGAGCGGGGCTGGTGCAGAGCCAGGGCAAGCACCAGCAGGGCTCTCCCAGCCCCTTGGCACGCTTGTCTGCTCCTTGTGTTTTCCCTTGTGTTTTTGTTGGCCACAAAATTTGCTTTTTTCCCAGTTTTAACGATGCCCAGCACCACTCAGCACCCCCAATTCCCACCGCTCTCCGCTGCACCCCAATGCCCAGCCTGGGAGATGGAGATCATTGGAATCATCCCGGGTGGGATTTTAATCATCACCCTTCGTCCCAGGAAGCTGAACCCACTTATCCCCTAAATCCACGCCGGATTACAAGCCGCGGCGTCCCAACTCCAGGCTCTTAAGGCAGCAGCAGGGAGAGAACACGTGGCACAAACACAAACCCAGGCGTTAGTTCCCACCCTTGGAACAGGCAGAAAAACTTCCTGGCTGGGTCGGGTTCAGGTTTCCAGGAGGGCACCCAGAGCTGCTTAACGATTTACATGCCGGGTGGGAGCCCGTGTGCAGGGAAAAACACCCCGGCTGCGTTCCTGCCGCTCCCCGCTCCGACCCCAAACCTCATCTGCAGGTGACAAAAGCAATTAATGAAAACCATCCCCTCGTTTTAACGATCACCAGGGTCAGGAGCTCCATCTCGCGGGTAGCCAGCTCCCAAAAACCAGCGACGCTCCAAGCGATGAGTTTTGGGATGGGGAAGCAGGGGACGAGCCCAAGGGATGGTTTATCACAACAAAAGCCCTCCCAGGAGCCCAACCGAACGGCTGCGAGGAGGGGAGAGGTCAGATCTCCCCACTGCCACCGCCAAACCCTGCGAAACGCGTCGATTCCAGGTGAAAGGAGGAGCGTGTGCGGAACAAAGGGGGTGCCTCGTGCCAAGGCTTTTCCCCAGCGCTGCCTGCAGGGTTTGCGGGAGGGCGAAAAGTCTCCAAACAACCTGAAAACACCCCAATTTGCTTCCAGCCCCTCCCCGATCCAGCCTGGTGAGCGAGGAGCGCAGCCCACCTCTCCGCCCCAACTTTGCCATGAGCAACAACAAAACCATCGCGACTTTCCTCGCCCTTTCCTACGAGCAGCAAAGCTTTTGGAGGAGCACACGAGCATGGCCACAACCGCCTCCGTCCCGCGGAGCTGCGGCTCTTTGCACAACCCCATCCCCGTCCCTTTTCTCACCTCCCGCTCCCATAACCACAGCGAGCCCGAAAAGGGCTCTCGCCTCCACCCACCGCGCCTCAGCCCGCCGGTTGCACGAGCGGAGCCGTCCCCGGTTGGGTTGGGATGGGTACGGCCGTCATCACCACCTGCCCGCCGGCGGACGACGTGTCCGGGAAGCATCCGGCGCCGGCGGACGGGAGGGCAGAGCTCCGCGAAGCTGCGTGACCAGTTCCGACGGCGGCGGCCACACCTGCGCCGGCAAACACGGCACGGGGGCACCCGCTCGTCCCTCCTCCAGCTCCCCAAGCTGGGGGGGTTTTACCCCCAAGCTCATCTGGAGAGCCCTGGGGAAGAGATTTGTTCCTCTCTCCGCTGCTGAAGGCGGGTAACAGCCAGGAGAGGCTGCAAACACGGGGAGGGGGCAGCGATGCGCCGGCCCGGCTTGCCAAGGGAAGAGGGGAGCCATGATAGGACAAGAGGACACAGCCTCAAGCTTCGCCAGGGGAGGTTCAGGTTGGACATCAGGAAGCATTTCTTCTCAGCAAGGGTCATTAGCCATTGTAAGGGGCTGCCCAGGGAGGTGGTGGAGTCACCATCTCTGGAGGGGTTTAAGAAAAGCCTGGACATGGCACTTAGTGCTCTGGTCTAGTTGACAGGGTGGTGTCAGGGCAATGGTTGGACTCGATGATCCCAGAGGGCTCTTCCAACCTCATTGTTTCTGTGATTCCCCGCCAACGCCTGGTTTGCAGGGCCAAAACGCTGCTTGAAGTCCTCGCAGCTGCCCGGCTCCAAGATGAGTTCATCCCCTCTCTCGCACCTTTCAGAGAAGACCCCGTGTCCCTGCTGCCAAGGTTTGGGGGGAAAATTGGGGAGAAAGGTGCTCAGAATGCCCTGACATCGAGCACGTGTCCTAGCAGGGGAGGATGGACCCTCTGACACCAGACAGCAGAGCTGGAAACCTCGAGCCCACATGTCTCATGGCACTGAACACCCCTCTGCAAAGCAGCCCCAGCCCCGGCTGGGGACCATTTGTGAACACCAGCACCGGTCCTTGCCCTGAGATTTTGCCCCGAGATGCAGCTTTTCCCCCCAGCAGCACGCACGCCCCGAAAGCAGACGCATGGTGGTCCCAGAGACCTTCTCCAAGAGCTCCTTTGCAGCCACAGCCATTTTACGAGCACCTTTCTTGAAGGAAATAAACCCCAAAGGGACTTTTAGAGGTCCCCACACTCTCGTGGTCCCCACTAGGTGCTCAGGGCTTCCCAAGCAGTGTTTTCCATCCACCATCTCCCATCCATCCACCATCTCCTACCCATCCTCCATCCCTCCATCCATCCATCATCTCCCATTCCTCCATCATCTCCCATCCATCTTTCATCCCTCCCTCCATCCATCCATCCACAGGTGCGGACTAGAGGTTGCACGCAAGAAGAGGAAAGTCCACCCAGGGAAGTTACTCCAGAGACTTGCTCCAGCGAGCAAGGTCTGGTGCTGTCTGGTCGATGGGATGGGGTTGGCAAGGTCAATCTGGGCCCTTGGAGATGGGGACATGGAAAATCAGGATGAGACAAAAGGAGGGAAGGAGAGATAAGGGAAGGAAATCGGTGCCTGGGTCACGTAGGGCAAGGTTTAACTCATGAGGACCTTTCAGAGCAGCCTTCAGGCTCTAGTCTGGGATGGGAGATGTCACGGCCGGCTGCAAGCCCAACCCCTTGCCAGCGCAAACGTGTTTTACCGGGCGGTCTGGTCCTACCCAGCCCTGGCAGCGTTCGCCAGGGGAGAGCAGCCAGAAAAACGCCCCGAGGCTGGAAGAAACAAAAGGATGAGACGGGCTCCATGGAAGGTGCGGACGTGGAAGACGGGGATTCAGGCTCTGCTGCCGCTGGTAACCCCGGGGGAATCTCTCTCACGCATCAAACCCTTGAGATGGGTGAGAAAATACAGTCCTTGTAAGCGAGGTGGCCTCCCAGTAGCCCTGCCCACCTCAAACTGGTTTCGGTTTGGAGTTGTAGGGAAGGGTCATCCGCGAGGAGGAAGCCAGCAGCAAGGACAGCATTTGCTGACGACACTGGCTGAGGCAAGGGCGGTCAAACCCTCCCAGCAAGGCGGGTTTTTCCCCCACCCCAGGCAGGCATCGCCCTCACCTCTCTTGCCCCCAGTTTCACAAGACCTCGCCGTACGCCAAAACCACCTGCCAAGCTGGAGACGGAGCCCGGCGGCTTCAGGGAGCATCCTCGCTTGGGCAACCACGAGCGAGGGGGGGGAAAAAGGTTGTTTATATCCAAACCCCACGTTTTCCCCAAATTCTGGTTAAATAAAGGGCTCCTACCTCCTGTAGGGAAAGAGGGGCCGCGCTCCTCGCAGCCCATCACCCCCGTTTTGGTGTGTTAAGCCTGGATTAAAGCATCTCCTGCCTCTCCAGCCAGCCTCAAACCTGGGCACCCTTAAATTACGCAGCGCAGGGCAAGGAAGAGGTGAGGTTTAACCTCCCGAGCGCTGCTACGCTGCAGATGTGGAGCAAAGGATGGGCAAAGAGGGTCTGGGGTCAGCGCGGTGGCAGGGACCACGGCCACGGCAAGCCCCGTCGCGCCGAGCCCAGGCACCCAAAGAGCCTTCCGACGGGTGACCGGCCACTGCACGGGCACGCTCCTCCCTTTCCTGCCACAAACCTCTTCCTCTCTCGCTCCCTCTGAGAAACTGCTCCGTGCCAGCCGGGGTAAATTCAAAAGGAAACGGGTAAAGGTCGCACGGGCTGCGCCGCTTCCGTGTGCCCTGGGCATGAGAAACGCTGCCGACACGAGGAGCCTCGGATGTTTCTTCCAGTGAGCCATCGCATTTCTCAGCCTCTTCTGAACCCCTCGATGCCTTTTCCCCCGCCCCAGCCTCAGCGTTAAGGCCACGCTGCAGGTCAGCAGCAGAGATGATTCAGGGGTCGCTCACCCCACGTCACGTTACATTCTTTACCGGCGCGAGAAAACCCCGGGATCGCTCCACTTGTGAAAGGCAACGTGGTGCTTTGCAAGCACATGAAGTTCAGCAAGGCCAAGTGCAAGGTCCTGCACATGGGTTGGGGCAATCCCAAGCACAAATCCAGGCTGGGAGGAGAATGGATCGAGAGCAGCCCTGAGGAGAAGGACTTGGGGGTGATGGGTGATGAGAAGCTCAACATGAGCCGGCAACGTGCGCTGGCAGCCCAGAAAGCCAACGGTGTCCTGGGCTGCATCCCCAGCAGCGTGGCCAGCAGGGCGAGGGAGGGGATTCTGCCCCTCTGCTCCGCTCTCGGGAGACCGCCCTGCAGTGCTGCGTCCAGCTCTGGGGGCACCAACAGAAGAAGGACACGGAGCTGTTGGAGCGAGTCCAGAGGAGGCCACGGAGATGCTCAGATGGCTGGAGCCCCTCTGCTCTGGAGACAGGCTGGGAGAGCTGGGGCTGTTCAGCCTGGAGAAGAGAAGGCTCCGGGGAGACCTTCTAGCACCTTCCAGTACCTGAAGGGGCTACAGGAAAGCTGGAGAGGGGCTTTTTACAAGGGCATGGAGTGACAGGACGAGGGGGGACGGTTTTAAACTGCAATAGGGGAGATTGAGATGAGATCTTAGGAAGAAATTCTTTGCTGTGAGGGTGGTGAGACCCTGGCCCAGGTTGCCCAGAGAAGCTGTGGCTGCCCCCTCCCTGGCAGTGTTCAAGGCCAGGTTGGATGGGGCTTGGAGCAACCTGGTCTGGTGGAAGGTGTCCCTGCCCGTGGCAGGGGGTTGGAACTGGATGGTCTTTAAGGTCCGTCCAACCCAAACCAGTCTGTGGTTCTATGATTCTATAACCTTAAAATCCATCCCCATCTCCACGACATCGACTAAAGACGCCGCAAAGGGATGCTTCGCTCCAGCTGCAGACCCCGACGAGCTCAGAGCTTCCCCGAATGGCGCTAGAGCGACCTGCTCGCAGGGAATCAGCCCCCAGCGGGCTGCAGGGATTCAGCCGCTGGGTTTTGTGGTTTCGGAGCATCCCAAAGCGACGTCTGGGTTTCGTTTCCTCATGTCTCACACGGATTAATCGGTGCACACCATAACGCAGAGTCCCCCGGTGTCGGCAGGAGCAGGTGAGAGCTCGTGTCCCGACGGGATGCGAAGCAAAACAGTTGCACAGTAACGAAGGATCGATTAAAGGGCTGCGACACCCCGCGACAGCGAAGGCACAAACCCTGTTAGCGATGTCCGGAGTCGCAGCACCCTGGGGTGGGCAGGGAGCGGTGGGACATCGCGGCGCTCCCCGCTTTTCTCTGCCACCCACCCCCAAATCTGTGACGCCAGGGAGCGGGCAGCACCTCGCCTTGGCCCATCCCCAGCTCCTCCTTTTGCAAATCTCGCTGGAGGAGAAAGCAAAAATAAAGCAAAATAAAGCAAAATAAAGCAAAATAAAGCAAAATAAAGCAAAATAAAGCAAAATAAAGCAAAATAAAGCGAAGCTGCCCTCCCCTCTGCACCCTGCGTGCAGCCACCCCCCTTCCTGCACACCCCATCGCACAGGCACGGCTGAGGGGGGATGAGGGCAACCCCCTGGGGCCATGGACGATGCAACCCCCGTGGGACACACACGATGCCACCGTGGGGCCACACATGATACAACCCCCGTGGGACACACACGATGCCACCGCGGGCCCACGCATGATGCAACTCCCATGGGGCCAAGGATGGTGCAACCTCTGTGGGCCACGCACGATGTCACCGTGGGGCCACGCAGAACACAACCCCTGTTGGACGCACATGATGTCAGCGTGGGGACACACACGATACAACCGTGGGGCCATGCAGGATGCCACCGTGGGGCCACGCACAATTCAACCCCCCGTGGGGCCACACACAATACAACCCCCATGGGACACGCACGATGCAACTGTGGGGCCATGCAGGATGCCACCGCAGGGCCACGCACGACACAACCCCCGTGGGACACGCACGATGCCACCGCGGACCCACACACGATGCAACTCCCGTGGGGCCAAGGCCGGTGCCACCCCCGTGGGACACGCATGGTGCCACCATGGGGCCACGCACGGTGCAACCCCGATGAGTCGTTCACGATGCCACCGTGGGGCCACACATGATGCAACCCCCCGTGGGACACGCACAATGCAACCGTGGGGCCACGGACAATGCAACCCCCCCGTGGGCTGTGCACGGTGTCACCGTAGGGCCACGCACAACGCAACCTCCGTGGGACACGCACGATGCCACCGTGGGGCCACGCACGATGCCACCCCCCGTGGCCCACGCACGGCCGATGCAAGCCGGGGGGGGGGGGGTGGCCGTGCACAGCGCACACCCCGCCCCCCCACACCCGTGGGCCCCCTGACCTGTGCTCATGGCTGGTGGCCACGCGCGGGCCGGGGTGCGGGGACGCCCCGGGGCCGGCGCCCCGCGCGCGCATCCAGCTCGGCGGCGCGCGGCGGAAGGGCGGCGCGCGGGGGCTGCTGGGAGCTGGAGTCCTTCAACCCCCCCCAAGGCAACGGGACACCCCGGGGCTGCGCGACCCCTGCGGGGCACAACGCACCGGGCCCTGCCCCACGCGGGGGCTCCGCACCCCCAACAAAATCCCGGGGGCTCTGCCCACAAAAGGGCTTTGCACCCCCATATCCTGCAAGGAAATGCCCAGGGTTCTGCCCCCAAGAGGGGCTTTGCATCCTCATATTGTGCAAGGAAACACATCAGGCTCTGCCCCCAAAAAGGGGGTTTGCACCCCCCCATCTTGCAAGGGAAGGGATGGGGCTCTGCCCCCAAAAGAGGGCTTTGGACCCCCAGATCCTACAATGAAACACATCAGGATCTGCCCCAAAAAGGAGCTTTGCACCCCCACATCGTACAAGGAAACACATAAGGATTTGCCCCCAAAAGGGGCTTTGCACCCCCATATCCTGCAAGGAAAGACATCAGGTTCTGCACCCAAAAAGGGGCTTTGGACCCCCACATCCTACAATGAAACACATCAGGATGTGCCCCCAAAAGGGGCTTTACAGCTGCTGCGTTTCCCCCCGACCCTCTCCTCAGCACGCCGAGCTGTTAAATTAAACAATGCAAAAACCAGTTTGTGTTCAAAAAAAAACCGTGTTAGCTGAAAAGCACAGTGGCAGAGGAGGAGGATAACAAAGCTCTTTTTAATCAAGCTGTTGATAGGAATCCCTTGGATTTAAGCAGGGAGATGAGATTAGGAAGCACAGGGATGCAATAAATATAGAAATGACAGAATCACAGAAACAATGAGGTTGGAAGAGCCCTCTGGGCTCATTGAGTCCAACCATTGCCCTGACACCACCATGGCAACTAGACCAGGGCACTAAGTGCCATGGCCAGGCTTTTCTTAAACCCCTCCAGAGATGGTGACTCCACCACCTCCCTGGGCAGCCCCTTCCAATGGCTAATGACCCTTGCTGAGAAGAAATGCTTCCTCATGTCCAACCTGACCCTCCCCTGGTGAAGCTTGAGGCTGTGTCCTCTTGTCCTATCGCTGGTTGCCTGGGAGAAGAGGCCGACTCCCACCTGCTACAACCTCCCTTCAGGTAGTTGTAGACTGCAATAAGGTCACATGGATTTTAAGTGTTAAAATCTCTGACCTATGGGAGTCTGTCTCACAACAACTCTCAGGAACGAAGGCATTAGCTCCAGGAAAAGAAAGAAGTATTTCTGCAAATGAAAATGAAGACAGCAACATCAGCTTGGCTTCTTGTGGCAGCCACAAGGTTCCCTTACTACAGGACAGATAAATGTACGGAAAAAACAGGGTCATTTTTGGGGGAAGCCTTTCCAGAGCCGTGCACATCTTTTTATGCCACCTTAATCTTCACTTGCTGCCCACTGACAGCACCCCAGTTACCACACCACATCTCAGACACAGCATCATGACATTTCCCGAAGTTTTTACTGCATCTAGACAAAAATATCTATTAAACAGCAAACCAGAAAGCCCTTCCTTTCTCTCCGCTCCCCCCTAAGGCTGCAAACAGCTGCTTCAAACAACAACCGACCACCAACATCACAAGTTTGAGAAACTTGCAGGTAAAATCCACTTGTACTAGAGCAAAGAGAAAGATTCAACCCTGTTCTAATAAAATCTCAGTTACTTTAGGACTTGGAATAAAAACAAGCATCCCAGCAGGGAAGCAGGGTATTTTCCCACATGCCTGCACCCTCCGAGCTCCAGATCCTCCCTTTGCGCCTCACCAGAACCCCAGATTTCAGAGCAGGGTGAGATTCTTCCAGCACTCCCCTTTCCCAGCCACTTCCACTGTGTTCTCGCTCACCACCACAGGTTTTACTGCTCGCAGGTCTCTTCCCACACACGCATTCGTTTTGAGGACATGGGATCAAGGTCACTACCTCAGAGGTGACGCCAGCTGCTCACACGCTCAAAACTGCAAACCAGAGAGGTCTGGGATTCTGCGACAGAGGCAGAGGTATCACTTCAATACTGTTAATAAGGTAACAGCTTTTATTTGTTCTTTACAGTATTTATTGTACATGCAAACCTATGGGAAAATCACCAAACTCCCTGTTGGAACCTTCTCTTGATAGATCAGGTATAAATTCTGTCCAGGTAAAGCATGTTCGCGTGTTACAGTTGGGAAACAGCATTATGCAGCAGTAGCCTTCTGTTTGTAAGTTGCCATCATCTTCTTGATCTCAGCAATCGCTTTGCCAGGGTTCAAACCCTTAAAAAAAAAAGTTTCAGTTAGCTCCTCTGGCCATCAGCACGTTAGAGCATCCTCCCCCCTGCTTGCCCCGATCGACGTCACAGTAAACTCACAAAATTGCTGCTACTCATAAAAATACCTGGCAGAGGAGGTGCTTTTTTTCCCCCCCCTCTAAAAGCTGGAGTTCAGCTAATGTTGTGCTTCCTTTCAAATGCTGGGAGGTTAGAGGATACTGAGGGACAGATCGGAAGAGCCTGCTCCGGGCAGGCTGGGCATTACGGTACGCAGAGCCCCTCGGTTAAGGTGTGTTGATGCAGGTTTGCTGCGTTCCAGACTCAATTTACAAGGGAAAAGCAAGCCAGGCTGGAGGAGGGACGCAGTGCTGGGAGCTCACCTCCTCTAGCTGGAGGCGGAACCAGCAGCACTTCCCATCTGCTTGAAGAAAAACGCTCATTTGACTTTGGAGGATTGGTTTTAATCAGCAACGCGAGGATCAAAGAGCAGAATGAGTGGCTGAGCGATAGGACCTTTTAATAAAGCTCGAGCAGGACTGAATTCCACACTCGTAGGGGTGTCAGGAGACGACTTCTGGAGGCATGAAACTGCCTTGTAAAAAGCTTGACAGTGACAGTACAAGAGATGTGGTTTTTCTCCTTGTCTGCAATAAAACAAGCTGCGTATTGGAGGACACAACCACCTCCCAAGACGAAAATGCTCCTCACACAAAAGCCAGCTGAGCTTTCCAAAGGAGGTTTTTCTACAATACAGACACATGTCATGTTGCAAAGGCCCTTAATCCTGCGGCACTGCTACCAAACCAAGCGTGCCTAATCTCAAAATGAGAGAGGGATCACAACTGCCCTGCTGTATCGCCGTGACTGCAGCTGCAGCACAGGGAGCCAACAGGAAACCACCCGGGCGCAGAGCTCACCACGCAGCCTTTCAGGGCTGAGCGAGACGACAGCCGGGATTAGAGCATGTGAGCGGAAACGTGTGATTAACCATAAACGTGTCCCAAACTCGAGAGACCAAGCCTCAGCACGCTGTTTCCCTGCACTGTGTACATTCCTACATACGGCCAGATCTTCAGGTGGAACCTTCACCTTTCGCTGAACTATGGCTGACACCAGATCACAAGCTAGCTCCCTACACAAACGGGACATTATCCGTAGTCAGTGAATCACTTTAGAAAAATACACACAAAAATCGGCACGCAGTGCTCCTGTCAACCCAGATCTCCAGGATCTCATTTTCCCCACCTCTACGATCCACTCCAACATTTGCCTCCACAGCTCAAGGAGAATTACTCCACCATCAGGTGCAAGCAAAGACCGGCTAGAAAACAGCACAGCTGGCAGGAAAGCAAAACTTGATAGTCTGCCCAACAACAGGCACAAGGTCACTGCAAGATGAGGAAGAGGCATGCTCTGATTTGGGAAAGCTTGCTCAGTTCTCAAAAGAAATACCAGAGAGAACAGCCCATCTGGGAAATGGCCCCGATGGCAGGATGTCAGCATAAAACACGTTCCTCAAAGGCGCCGACAACTTGTTGTAGTCTTCTCCATTACCCAAGTTGCACAATACATCGGGGATAGCTGCTACGGTTGGAGTTTAAGGTTGCACTGTGGGGGGTTTAAGTGTGTTACTCACAAGGCTCACACCACTGAGCACACTACACAGGACCAACTTCCCCATAGAGTTTCTGGCAGTGTCACTCGCACGCCCAGCGCCCTACTGTCATACTCCTAAATCCTGGCAACAGGCAGGTTCTCGAAGCCTCAGCCTTGCTCACGAGGAAGACACGTTCCTGTGACGTGCAATACAAGTTTTGCCACACCCTCTGCTACAGTCACCATCATGTGCAAGACCGCTGGGCACTCACTGTGTTCCAAAAAGGCCCAACAAGTCAAGGCAAGCTTGAGAAAAACAAAAGCTTAAGCGGGTATTTTCTTCTTGGTTTAAAACAGAGACCTTGGGAACAAGCCAGTAACCCCAGAAGGGACACATGCAGGATGTACACGTACCTTAGGGCAAGTCCTTGTGCAATTCATGATAGTGTGACAACGGTAGAGTGAGAACGGGTCTTGAAGCTGTGCCAGGCGTTCCTCTGTGTAGTCATCTCTGGAGTCAATCATCCAGCGATAGGCCTGAAAGTCAGGGGCATTCGACACACCAAATGCTTCTTCAAGGGGGTGTAATAAGTGTGAGATGTCAAAAGCAACACCCAATTCAGGACTTTTGGTCCAGGATCTGGACTAGGTAACACTATCCCACCTGTGCTTGCAAATATTCGTACTGCTTTTAGATGGGGAGGCCCACGTGACAAATGGCATCTGTCCTTACCTGCATCAGTACCGCAGGACCCAAGTACTTGTCCCCGTTCCACCAGTAACTGGGACAGCTGGTGCTGCAGCAGGCACACAGGATGCACTCGTAGAGTCCGTCCTGCACGGGGGTGGGAGACCACAGTCAAGCCACTCCAGAAACCCATGACAAAGCCTTTTTTTTTTCTTTTTAGAGGGTATTTACATGAGCACACACTTCCCTCACCACCTTCCCCTCTAGTGACTTGCCACAAGAGTGGCTCCAAAAACCTTACGCTGAAGAAGTGCTGCCAGAAAGCACTTCCTACAGGCAGCTCCTCTGAAACAAGACGCATGCAATCCTCCCAACTTGACCACTATATTAAACTAGGGGGGGTTTGTGATAAAAGGAGGAAAAAGCATAGCACTGAAGAAAAATGTGAAAATTGCTTGATGTTCCTGCATTCCTTCCTGTCCCAGTAAGTGGCTCAGGAAAGGAACAGGGACACAACCCATTAACAATTCAAGGCCATGTTATGGAAGTGAAAAAGAGAACAAAGTCTGCCCAACAGCCGAGGGGAGAAGTCTCGTCTCATAGTTTTCACACATGCTTCGAGTGGATCCCCAAGCGCTTACAGAACAGGAATGAGGCAAGTCTTTAGCCATGTCACTATTTTTATAGAGACTAAGGCCTTTTTATTTCAGGCACGGAAGAAAATTAGACCTACATGGCAATGACACTGGGCAGAAGACTGTTAAACTCTGAGGAGCAGAGGTCTACCAAGTCTCCTAGCTCAACCAGCCCCCCAGGATAAAAGACCAGAGTTCAGTCTGGCTTAATTTATGTATTTGAAAGTTGCTTTTTGGGACAAAGGTCTCAGTAAATTTGGTTTAGAAAGATACCTCATGCCAAAAACTCCTGGGAGCTTGTAGCAAGTCTCCTGTGTTAGAGGGGCTGCTCTAATACACTTTTGGGAAGACTTGCCAAAGCTACTTACCTTCTTGCTCTAAATTTGTCTTATTTCTCATTGTAACATTTCAAATGACTGATGATTTAAAGAAAAAGGTGGGAATTTGTCAGCTGACTTTGTATCCAAGTTTCTCCTGCACACAGGCCATGCTCAAAGCAAGAGAGACTTCAGCAGAGAGATAACGAGCATGTTTACTAATTGTGAGAACGATTCAGGCAGCTCTTGCGGCCGCTTTTAGCTTTGCCTGCTTCTACTTGAATGAGAAAGTGATTTCAAAGATGCCGCTTTATGAAAACCATGCGAAGGGAGAATCCCTTCAGCCCTTACATATGGATCAGATAACATTATGAAGCGGTGCAGCAGAACTAAGCGTTGCCCTTGGATAAGGATTCCTTCAGACTGTAAAATCCTGCGGCTGTTCAGACATCACAGCACCAGTCACACGGTGCTGCTGACATCTCAGGCACATAACCAGCCTGCTCCTCGGATGTTACCTTCACAGCAAACACACGTCATGGAAAACTTTCAAAGATCACTGCAGAGAATTAGGTTGCAGCTCACATGTTTTCATTGAAGCCCCTTTAACCAGCCTTCCTCTTTGCTGTTCATACTCACCCCCCTCTTTTACCACTTGCCAAAGTCTAGGCTGCCTGCCCATGTTGCCCCTGCTTGGTGAACAGCACGGCAGCAACCATCACAGCGGAGCACTGACGGGCCGAGCTTTGAACCGTGAAGTGAGTGATGGATCCACCAAGACAGGTCCGAGGCAAAAGAGAAATTGCTGATTTAATGCTACTTACTGCGGCAGTCAAGGAAATCCAGACAGGAACTTACCTGCACACTAAACTTTTTAAAAAGCTATTATCTCCCAGCTGTTCAAATGGTTCCTCAGACACCCTTCAGCTTTATGCAGAAACTTTGAACCAACACCACCACGTTCCCAGAGAACGCCCTCAAACACAGTGCTCCAGACAGACATCCAAAGACTTGCACTAACACATCACGCTCGTGCCTCCACATCCAAAAGGGTTTAGCTTTTGCCATTAGTTTTTTAGGGCTGTAAAACCCAGCAAGCAGCAACAGGACAGCATCTCTTAGCGTGCTGCAGCCAGACAACACACAGTGCTGGGCCCGACAGCCTACATACCAGCATAAACTGCAGTGCCTTATCTCCATTGGAATATTATAAGCCTGGAGCCTTCGCAATGTTTTCACAAACACACACAGTTTCGCAGTGCAGACAGTGGAAACGAGATCAGAGTCCCCATCGCAACCGCGACTGCATTTCATTAGCAAACGTAACCCCTAGCAATGCAGGCATGCCATGACGCTGCATTTCAGGGAGCAGGTTCCACCCACGTCAGGTTTTGCACCAGACTGCTTTGTCATTAAAGGAACTAGAAGTTACTGCGTGTTAACGTTTAACCCTGGTCTTATCTGGAAGGGATTTCAACAGTAGAAAAGAAGCAGTAACCAGTTTCTGACGGTCTTCTATGGACTGCAGGTACTGCTCCTTGCCCTGTTTCGACTCATCCTTCTTCTTCAGGTAAGGCTCGATGGATTTGTACTGTGCATAGAAGTTACTCAAGTCCTAGGAGTCAAAAGGCAAAGAGGTCACATTTATTATGCTAAATTGATGCATGACAGATTGAACATCTGCTACCACTCCAACAGAAGACGGCATCTTCTACCTCAACCTGCCACATTCCTCCAAATGAGGACAGATTTAGTCACTGCTGTGAAGCTCCGACCCACCCAAGCCAGAAAACACCAGCAGGAGTAACATGTGAATTGTGAGACCTGATCTTGTTGGCACCTCCCAATGTTATCCTTTCCAACCCAATCTGAACCCCACGCTGCCTGGAACTGTGTCACCCTTGGTCGCGAGCTGACAGGAGCAGGTACTCACCGGAACAAGGTCCTTCACCACATACATGTGGGGGAGAGGGTAGATTTTAGTGATCTTGTTGAGATCAGGGTCAATTCTCTTGATACAGGCCAGCGTGTTGCCACCAGCAATGTTCATAGCACAAGAGCCACAGATGCCTGAGTGGGAGAAAAGAGTAAAGCATGAGATATTCACCCTCTTATTCTACTTGAGGAAGATCCTCTTGGCCCCGAACATGCCCCCAGGCTGTCTTCAAGAAACTCTGTACGTGACAAGGAAAATGACAGAAGTTACCACGGGGCCAAGCATGTTGCTGTGTAAATAAAGCATAAACACAGGAGTCACTTTCATTAAAGCCTAAACACATCCTCAGCGTTGAACTTCCTTCCACAGCAGAAAACAAGTGGTTTGGACACTTCATCCCTTTCGCATCATTCATTAGTTTTCCATGCTACTTAGGGTGGGGAAAAACATTCAGCTTTGGTCACAAGTTTGAAGCACAAGCTTGTACTGATGCGAAGCAGCTAACATGAAGATTATAACGTGGGAAGTAGGTGCATCCCCCAGCAGCCCTACCCTTACGGTCAAAAGCATCCCTGAAGGTCAGCAACATAAAAAAGTCCCTAAGACAGAAGCTTCTTTCTGTGCCTTCTGCAGCAGGCTCGAGTGGGGCCATAAACTGCATTCATTAACTCCCAAAGGTGAGAGGACAGACACTCGCCAGAACAAACAGCATATAAATAGCTTAACAAATAGATTAAATGACACTACTAATGATCTCCCAGTAATGGAAGGATCAGATGTAGCCCAGGAAAGGGCCAAGGTTTACAAGAAAAACCATCGCAGAACTAGCACAGATACTGCTCAGGTCAGGAGCTCGGGTATCCAATTCAGACCGATGCCTAAAACATCATATTAGAAAGAAGACAAATGTTGAAAGGGCAAAACTCTAATTTCAGAGGATTTGACACGTATCAATTGATATGAGTCAGAGAAATGCCACTGCTCCTCACGCTGGCGAGCTAGTCCGCCTCAGCGTCTGCTGCACTGGCAATCCTTCCCCTCGCTGACAGATAAAGGCTGGCACTCAAACAAGGTTATTCCTCCCACTTGAGAAATGATTACAAGTATTTTCCAGTCAAGTGGAGAGGGAACCAGGACTGCAGACAGGAGCCCACGAGTATGCAAACAGGAACGCGTGACTGGATTTTATTCCTGCGTGGTAGAAAAGGGGCAAGATTGAACCAGCCCAGCTTGAAAATCTGTCTTCAGGTTCTCAAAGACAAATATTAAGGGCAATTAATTCCAGCTGCTCGGGAGCAGTGTTGGCTATCTAAATATCAGACACCGAGAACAACCACGCCGTACGGAATTCCTCCGCCTGCTATGCAGATTCTGCAGGAAACGGCTGCATTAAAGCTTTCTTTTCATTTAGATCCAAGTCAAAACGTCTTTAGGCATCAATTGCACCTAAATTTCCCATACTTGCAAACCCACCTAATTAAATCAAAAGTCATTCCATAGAGGCATCCTCCCTACATTTCCACAACTGTCATTTTAAGCTCAGCATTCCAACATTAACCATGAATTAGGATTTTTTTAATAGGGAAAGTCACCTGGACAGGTAAGTTTTAACACAGTTAAACAGACATGCTGATTTGTACCTGTAGGAGAACCAGCCGGTAGCTCTGCAATGTAAAACCACCAGCCAGCCTTTCCCTCAATCAATCATCTAGCTTAGTCAAAGGGCCAAAAAAAAAGATTCCTGCAGCTATTCCTCGAAGTCATAAGTGCTCTCTTCCAGTTACACCCTTCCTTATTTCCACAGCAGCACTAGATAAAGCAGCCCCTACAATTCATTCCCATTCGCCACGTCTGCCCCCTCAATTTTCGCTGTTGTAATCTCTCTTGCTCGATTTCCCTACGCAGCCTGTCACTGGAGGGCAGCAAGATGAACAAGATTAGGACAGAAACAGGAACAACTGGGGCTGTTTAAGCATATTGCTCATAGTGTTGGGTGATTACGCCCTGTGAATACGAGCTTTAACTTCACTACTTGATTCACTGAGGTATTTCACACGCAGCAGCTGGGAAGAGGTGAGTGGTACGCTGCCAGCTGCCCTGAAGTTTTCTAGTGGTTACACGTACACTGTCAGCAACAAACAGTCTTCAAGGGCAATCTTCAGTTTAGCAGGCTGGAAAAATCCTTCTTACCTTCCCTACACGATCTGCGGAAGGTCAGAGTGGAGTCCAACTCGTTTTTAATCTTAATCAGAGCATCGAGCACCATAGGCCCACACCTATAACAGAAAACAGTCTGTGAACCTGTATAATTCCCCCCCCAGCCTCAGCGCTTGATCTCTGGCACCCCAGCTAAGCAGTACCTAAAAGGACTTTGATCAACTACAATTAAAAATACACTTTTTTTTTTTGCCAGGCAACAAGATAGAGATCTCTGGATCAGCAGCGTGACCATTCGCCTCAGCACGCCCCAGGTTCAGGGTGGGAGAGAAGCCATTTCTTTTGCTGATGCCCAAAAGATCTGGCTCAGCTGGAGAGGGTTCAGACAGCACAACTGAAAACCGAGTGCCTTGCTACTGGTTCTCTCCTTTTGGGTCAGGTTCTAACAAGTCTGCGTGTCCTCATTAGTCACAAGAGGCTGTGCTGTACACAAAAACAAACAGTCTTGGACAACTTATGTAATTTTATATACAGCAGACAAGGCAACACCCAGAAATTATTAACTGGTGCAAGTCACACAAAAATTTGAGTTCTCAGTCATGTGCTTCTTAAGTAGGGAGCTGCGTGGCTTTGTATCTGAAGCTTGCAGAAAGGGCTCGAGGTGAATTCCTCTGGCAAGAGCGCAGCAGCAATTGGAGCGCAGGGAAATCAAGGCACACATGCCCATGTGAAGGTTTCTACACCACAGGGAAGACTGCACCCCTCCAAAGAATCAGGGAGAAGTAAGGGCTTTCCCAGTGATAGCTACACCAACGCGTGCAGGTGGTTACTAGAAGTTTAATACGACCTCAAATCTAGAAGTAACTGAGTGTTAAGAAATTATAAGAGTCAACAAAGCTTCTGTCTTATCTCCCAGGTTGACTGTGAGCTACAGGTAAAACAGTTTCCTTTTGGAACATGCCCCAAAAATCAGCATGTAAATAAAGCTCGTTAAAGCCATGAACACCTTCAAGTTTTCAACACAACTCAGGGACACAAATGAAACCTCACAGAAGTCACAAAACGAAGTGACCATTTTCCTGCTGGCAGCTATTGAGACACTGGCATTCAGGGTATGGTTTTATTTGTCACAGTCAGAACCCATAGGTGAGGGAGGGGAAAATAATCCCATGTGATCATAGTAAGATTTGCTTTATCAGGAAGTAACATCGATCTCACCTGTGCTGAGGGCAAGGTGCTCTGTAACACAGCTGAGGCACCACCTCCCTGGCCACTCCAACAAGATCTAAACAATCCCTGAAGCTTAATGAGACTGCTGACACCTTTAGCTGTCAGAGTAAGTGCTCCTCAAGCACCCTTCGTTATCACTTGTCAGATAACCTGTGCGCACACGCAGCCCCAACACGCCTGCCTGGCAGCAAAGCTTCTCCCTAATGGGGCATACTCACTTGTTCAAATCCACCTCGTAGGTCTGCATGCGGGGCTTGTCCCCAGGCTTATCGGGATCCCATCTGTAGATGGCAAATTTCTTGATACGTGGCGCCGCCGCAGCCGCCGTCTGCGCTCCCCGACACATCTGCATTCAAACAACAGCACAACAGCTCTTAGGTGGGCAAAAAACGACTGGAGGCCGCATGTTTCAGGGCAAGAGCTGCAGGATCCATCACTGACTTCACATTCGGGCACTCGAAGAGTTTTTAGAAAACCCTCCCAAGGATTTGCCGAAGCAGCACCTTGGCCCAGGCAACCACCTCTGTCCTTGGGCTCCCTCCTCCACAAGGCAGAGGAGATAATCCTAAAACTAAGGGGCAACCCACGGGTGCTCCTGCAGTGCCTGTGGACACTCCACAACCCTGACGACTCTCCCTGCTCCAAAACTGCCCTCAGAAGCTCCCAGCCCGCTCCAGTATTCCACCTCCTCCCAGTAATCCCCCAGGAGCTTCTTCCTCCTCCAGCCCACCTGCCCCTACTCACCTCTCCCCAAACTACCCCACATCCCTATTCCTCCTGCTCCCACATCTCTTCCCAACCCCCTCCTAGACCTCCCCCCCCCCCTCAATTTCCTGTCAACCTTCATCTCCCCCTACACCCTTCCCAGACCCCTTCCTGCTCCTTTTTACCCCCAGACCCTCCCCAGCATCCCCCTCACACAACCTCTTTCCCCCAAGCCCATCCACCTTTCTCCTACCTGCTCTGAATCCTCTTCCCATCCTGTACTGGATGGATCCCATACCTGAAGCCCCTCCTGCAGCCCAGCTCCCTCCCAAGACTCTCTTCACCTCCTCCTGAACCCCAGCTCCCTCCCAGAACTCCCTGCACCCCCTCCTGCCTTACACCTCCCTCCTAAGGCCCTTCTGCACCTCCTCTTGCCCCCAAGCTCCCCCCCAAGGCCCCTCTACAGCTTCTCCTGTCCCCAGCTTCCTCCGAGGCCCCTCTGCATCCCCTCCTGCCCCCCAACTCCCTCCCAGCAACCCCTCCTGCCCCCCAGTTCCCTCACAGGGCCCTCTACACCCCCTCCTGCCCCCCAGCTCCCTCCTAGAACCCCCAGCTTCGCCCCAGGCCGCTCTACACTCCCTCCTGCCCCCAGCTCCTTCCCAGGCCCCTCTGCACACCACCTGTCCCACAACTCCCTTCCAGAAACCCCTCCTACCCTCCAGCTCCCTCTCAGCCCTCCCTGCATCCCCTCCAGCTTCCTCCAGGCTCCTCTACACCCCTTCCTGCCCCCCAGCTCCCTCCCAGCCCTCTCTGTAACTCCTCCTGCCCCCCAGCTCCCTCCCCTCTTGCCCATCCCAAACCTCACTCACCCCTCCCCACCTCAGCTCCCCTCATCCCCCCAACTCCCTTCACACCCCCTCCACCCCCCTATCTCCCCCCAGGCCCTCAGCCCCTCGCCTCCCCAGAGACACCCCCCCCCCCCCCACCCGGCTGCCCGGCGCGGGGCGGCTCCAGCCCCCTTACCGGCCGCGGGCCGGCCCGCAGGAGCCCCGCAGGGACGCCGCGCCTCAAGGAGACTCCCACTACGGCCGCCGCCATCTTGGTGTTGCGCAGTTCCGCCGCCCCGGAAGCGGAAGCAGCCCCCGGCCCAGCCATACAGCGCGGCCGTACGGGGCGGGGGGCGGGGCTTGGCGGCAGCCATCTTGGGAGTGGCGGCGGCCGCGGGGGAGGCGCCATGTTGAGTGTGGCGCGTCGTGTGGCACCAGCAGCGTGGCGGGGCCGTGACGCCTGGGTCCCTCCTTTTATGGGGAGGGGGGCAAACCAGTGCGCCCCCCCCTTAATTCCCAGTTGAATTCTTTCTGCAAGGGCGGTTCCCAGGCCCTCCCGCCTGCCCCAACACTGATCAGGGCCCAATGGCAAGCGCTGAGGGCCGAAATGGTGTCCCCCCTCGCCTCACCCTCCCTGAGGGCTTCCCTCCCTTTCTCTCACGATTATCACCCCTTATTATTTAATTTCCCTCCTCATTCCTCACAGCAAGTTTATTTATTAACTGAATCACAAGCAACACATGCTGAAAAAGCCGCTGGGGACAAGCGTGGAGGGAGAAGGAGGCCCCGCTATGGCGTTACGTGCCACCATTTGAAGGCGAAGGGCCGTCGCTGGACGTTGGTGCCGCAGCGGACCTCCCCGAGCTTGCCGTGGTAGGAGGCCACGTCCTCGAGGAAGCGGCAGCGCAGGCCCAGCGGCTCCAGGAGGGAACGGGTCCGTTGCTCCAGGCAGCATTCACCCTCCACCATGGGGCCGAAGGGTTTGGGGATGCCCAGGTCCTTGGCCAGGATGATCATGGTGACCTGTGGGGTGACACAAGGGGAGCCCAGCGGCATCGGGACTGATGAAGCTGAAGGAAAGTCGGTGGCCACCCTCCTCCATCAGCCTCACCCCAAAATGGGGCATCGATGCGACTTTTTGCAGCTGCCCTCCCCCAAGCCTCCAAATCCACCATTGTTTTCCCCTTTTTTAGCATTAAAATGTGCCCTACACCTTGCAATTTTGCTGCTTTGAAAGGTTTTTGCCTCAAAACTACGTAGTTTAATCCAACCGCAAGCGACATGAAGCCACAAAGCTGTGGTAGACTCGGGCTTATCCGAGCCTGGCTGGAGATATTTTCTTTTTCTGGGCAGCTGTACATATTGTGCTTTTTTGGGACAACTTTGGGGACTCATCCTGGCTGAATAAGCTGAATTTTGGGGAGGATCTGAGGAGTGAGGACCCCCCTCACCATGTTGGGGAAGTACGGCACGGCTTTGCCGTGCTTGTCAAGCTTGAAGAGGGCCGGCAGGTCGATGATGTCCTCCTCCATCAACCCCAGTTCCTTCTTGAGGATGTCCCTGTTCCAGTCAATGCAGCGCTGGAGAGGATGGAGAAGAGCAGGTTGAGGAGGGGGGACACAGGTGGGCACGGTCCCCAAAACCATCTCACGCAGGAGGAGAGCCAAAATGCAACACCTCCCCTTAAGGGTTTGTGCCAGCCTGGGTTGGTTATTGCAAGAAATATGGATTATTACCAGAAATAGCAGTTATTACCTGGACATACTGGTTCTGCTGCACCAGGATGTCATTGGAAAGGACCTTGTTAATGGTGACCCGTTTCGTGTCTGTCCCCGAGTACCCTGCAAATGCAAACCCCTGTCAAAATGAAGTGGCACTGGTAGGAGCCTGGCTTAAAAGGGTGCAGAGATGGAAAAAAACCCCAAATCCCGATTCCCTGAGCTTGGGGTTAAGATTTCTGGGAGTCCCAATTCTTAGTTAATCAGAGGAAAACCTTTGTCTGTTGGAAAGAGCATTGGAAAGGTCCTGTCATCCACCGTCCTGCCCACAGGAGTCATTAGCTCCTAAATTTCTCTGCTCAGCTCCATAAAACCGGAGCTACCACCTCCACCCCTTGTTTTGGGATGGCCAGTTCCTGGGCATGTGGCAGTGACCTAAGAGGGACCTACGAAGGTGTGGAGATCTTCCCCCAACCCCATTGTGAATGAATGATGTTCAAAACCACAATTAAAGGATGCCCAAACGTCATTGCTGCGTGGAGGGAGAGGCAAGCGAGAAAAAATGGTGCTAATTTGGGGTGACAAAAGAGCCCCTCTGTTTGTCCCCACTCTGTCCTGGAACTCTGCTGGCATTTACAGAGATGCTCCATCCCACCAAGCAAGCATCCCCTCCACGTGGAAGGCTTTATCCCTCCCATCCCACTCGCTTTCCCAAAATAGGGCTTGAGGAGGCTGGGTATGGTGGGCAGCCATCCCGCTTGCCAGCTGTGAAGGGCAACCGGGTGGCAAAAGGTCCCTGCGTCCCCCCCCGATACTCTGCTGAGCGGCTCTGGCTGTCTCAGCCACCATCAAAGCTCGGCTGAAGCCACTCGCTGTCCCCTTGCCTTTGAACATGGTGGCTTCGCCCTGGCCTTCCTTCTGCTTCTCCCGAAAGAGCTTGTAGCACGCCGCGGGGCTGGCCATCAGCATCCGAAAGCGCTGGGGTGAGACGGGAGGGAGAGCGGTCACCGAAAGCACCTTATCCAAAGCCTTGGGGGACCTCAGGGGCTTATTTTTGCAAGAAACCTGAGCTCAAACTCTTAAAATTAGGCATTTTTGCTGTTGTTTAGTGCCTTTTTTAATGCGGTGCTGAGGGGATGTATCGGAATGAGGCTCAGTGATTTACGCTGTTGGCAAATACCCACCCAGCCGCCCCTGAGGAGTTAAACTGCTACTGGGACAGGGAGAAAAACTGCTGCCAGGCTGCACCTGGGACCAATCTGCCCACCCCAGGTGGGGTATATAAACCCCCTGGAGGGTGGTTACTGGAGGTGTGGCTGAGCTGAGCTGGTGAGTGAGGAGTGTGGCTGCTGTCTAGGTTGGTATTTTTGGTCTCTGGGCTGGTATTGCAATGCAGGGAGGATGGAGTGTGTGAATAATCATGCTCTGACTTTCCTAGGAGAGGCCAAAAATCAGCATGAAGCTAATCCTGTGGAAAACTGGGAATTGTGAATTTGTGTGGTCTGAGCCCTGTTGTGTGGGCTGGCTTGCTTCCCACCAGTAGTACTGGTCTCCTTGCTCCTCAGTGGAGTGCAAGAGCTTGCTGCAGTCCTGATGGCATCTCTTATGGGGGCTTAGCACAGCCCTGGGGAGGGCAAAAGCACTGAATGGAGGGTTTGTGAGGGGTGGGCATAAATTCTCCTTTTCTGAACCATAAATTCTCCTTTTCTGAACCATCCAGGTCAAGGCATGATTTTCCCAGGGGGAAAAGCTGCATGCCAGAAGCAGTAAAAACCATGATGGAGGAAAAGAGCTTCTGAAAACATCTGGGAGATGCTGAGAAGCTGTGAGCCCTGGCCAGCCCATGTGAATATTAAAGTTTAAGTTTCTTGGACAAACTTGCAGGTATCTTTTTTTCTTCTATTTGTGTTGATTATTAGCTCAGCAAGTCCCTTTTTGTGTTCAGAGCCCTCATTTTGTGGATGAGGTGAGAACCCAAGTGAATACTGGTTGGGACTGTCAAGGAAACAAGCTTTGGGGTTTTCCCTAGAGGGGATTAGTATCTTAAAAGAGAAACCCCATAACAGCTCAGGGTTTTGGGTTACCTTTTTGTCAGAGGTGGGCACAAAAGTGACAAACTCGTCGACGTGACCCACGGAGAGCCAGTCAGAGTAGAGCTCCACAGGAGCCTGCACTTGCTGGGCGTAGAGGAAGTCCCGCACCACTGTGGTCATTCTCCTCCCTGCGGATCTGGGGGCAAAATACCCCCAGGAGAGGGAATAAGGGGAATAAATATTTATGCATCAATATGTAGATACACATAAATTGCTGTCAAGGAGGAAAGAATTGGGGGTGCAAATGTGAAGGCAGAGATTGGGTGCACCCACTCCATAAGGGTACTAGATTTGTGGCTGGTCAGGGAATGTCTAATTAAGGCTCTTAATGGGATTTTTGATTATATTTAGGGGCACTTGTGTTTCCTTTGCTCCCAAACATGTGGGTTTCCCATCTCTTACGTGGGGAAGCTGCTGCCGATGAGGATCCTCCCTAAGGGATACTCCTTCCCTGCCACAGTCACGGGTGGGCTGACCTCCAGGTTGCCGAAGGAGTCGAGGCTGGTGATGGCTTCAAAGAGGGGCTCTCTGCTCACGTAGCCAAAGTCGGGGCCCTGGGGAAAGAGAAACTGCTGTGGGCTTTGCCCTGAGTCCCCTCTGCCTCCACGCCTTTGCTTTTATCCCTCCTGCTGGACTCAGATCTGCTCTAGTGGGTAAAAATATCAAGAGCGAAGCCTGTCCATGGATGGGGAGAGGCTAAAGGAAAGGCAAGAGGATAAAGGTCTCTGAGTCATCTGGGCTCAGCAATAAATGGCAGAGCTGGGGCATTGAGCCAGGGAAAGATCTCTGCTACTTGCAGCCGATGTTAAGTGTGTGCATTAAGCTAATGAGGTGCTGGGGTAGCCCCGAAGCTGAGTTTCTGGATGGCTCTTGTCAAGCTAGATGAACTTCAGCCCCTGAGGGTAAATCCACCCCAGGCGTAAGAGCCACCCGAAGGGCTGTGCTCCACTTAAATCCTCTTTAAGCTCTGATTTTCAGGACTTAATATATCTAGGATTTAAGATGTTGTGCATGCAGGGGTAATTAACCCTCTGTTGTGATGTGCCAGGGTCAAATGCTCAAGGGAGAGATTGCAATGATAAAAACGGGGCAAAAATGGCAGTGAGAGGACAAAAATCCTGCCTTGAACCTGTTCTTGCTCTCTGGTTCAAGTCAATGTGTGCTTGGAGCTTGCAGCAGCCCTTGGGATGAGATCAGGTATCTGTTGGGTTTGCAATAAATCCCAGTAGTGTTGGGTTTATTTAGGGGCAAACCAAATGTACAGGTTGGTAAAAAAGAGTGGGGAGACCTGAGGGTGCATGGCTTTGATCTAGCAGTTGCTTTTTTTTTTTAGTGGAGGATGTTTGGAGAAGGTGGGATAGAGAGAGGGCAGCAGGGCTGCCTTTCCCCAAGGCTCCCCATGTGTTTTTGGGGTGTGCATCTGAAGGATGACTGGGGGGGTCAGATCCTTTCCCTGGGTGCTGCAGGAGGGACTGACCATGAAACACCTACTCTCGGCTTACTTCTGTGTAGTAAATCACAGAACAAGTATGGTTTCAACTGTCAAGACACTGGTTCATCCCAGGTTTGCAGGTCACATCCAAGTCCTATCAGTTCCAGATTCATTTTTGAGGGACTAATTACCTCTCATCTCCTTTTTCCCTGGCGCTGGGATCCCAGGGGCTTAGGGCTTGGCCGGGGTGAGAGGAGGACCTGTGTTTGTTGTGTTTGGCTAAATATTCCTAGCTGGCAAATGAGATTGGAAAGA
Source organism: Nyctibius grandis (assembly GCF_013368605.1). NCBI lineage: Eukaryota > Metazoa > Chordata > Aves > Nyctibiiformes > Nyctibiidae > Nyctibius > Nyctibius grandis. Next base: position 2,033,817 of record NC_090674.1, read on the forward strand.
TAGGAGTGGGGATTAGGGGAGGCTTCAAAGCAGAAATTGGAGTATAAAGTGTTAGCAGCTCCAAAGGTTGAAATTGCTTCTCTAAATATGAAGGAAAGCAATCCCTGAAGAGCGCAGATAGGAGCGGATGCCCGGCTTGTTTGCGAAGGAGCAGATCAGCACGCTGTTCTCATCCTGCTTGATGAACCCAGGACTGCATGTACTCATTTCAGGCATGAGAAACTATGTATTTCGGTGCTTTGGAAAGCGCTTAACCTTCCCCAAAGTGACGTGCAGCAAAAATAAAGTGAGCTGCCAATATGCTGCCCTCTTCTCCCATTACTGCTGGAGAGAAGAGGAGGGCTAAGGCTGCCCAGGGGGTCCAGGCTGGGTTTATGGGGTTTGCTGGTGGCTGCCTGGGGATGTCCTGCCCTTTGTGCACGGTGCTGTCTCAAAGGGATCATTCAAACCATCTTTTTCCCATGCTTGTCTTTGCTGGGCTCTCCCAAAACGCCCTGGCCAGGGTCACTGCTCTCCCAGACAGCTTTCTTTGCACGCCCTGCCCATGGCTGGCTGTTTGCCTTGGCAGAGAAAAACCCCACAGGGATGTTTTTGGCAGCTGGCTGCATTTTGCTGTCTCCTGAGCAAGTAAACTGACTCCTCTCACACTTTCCTTTCCTCTCTTGATCGAGAGCTGCTGCATATTCACAGGCGCAGAGGATAAAAGGGAAAACCAGCCCCTTGGATACTCAGGGTGAAGAAATCCACTCCTATCCCAGAGCTTGGCGAGAGTCTTTCGTTCCCAGAGGCATGAGGTCCTCCTTGCCCCTCTCATCCAGCACCTTCTGGATAAAGGCTTTTCCAGGTGGCTGGGATGTGGATTAGGTGCTGGTCCTTGGTTTGAGGGGGGGTGAGGCTGTTGGTGTCCTCCTAGCTGGAAGTGGATGGGGTAGTATCTCCACGCAGTTGCATGCGGAGCTGTTAAACTCTCATTTTTCAGGCAGTTCTTGGTAGCACCTCCAAGCAGCCAAGTGCAAGTAGGGTTTTAGGAGTGATGAAATAGGCCAATCTTAAAAACCGGCACGCTCCTCCTCAGGCAATGCAAGCAACTGTCCTCTTACCAGCAACTCCTTGATGGGAAATTGCTCCAGCCCTCCATTTTGAGGGGAGTCCAGCACCACCGGGAAGCTTTTGTGGGGAGCATACGTGTAGCCAAACTCAATCTCATCCTAAAGAAGGGAGGAAAACCCACATGGGGCACATCAGCAGGGAGGGAAAGCTTTACTCCCTCTCTGGTGCCCACTTACCTGCATCCAGCGGTCCCCACGGTTGATGTAGCCAAAGCAAACCTTCAGCTCACAGCCGGCCTTGTTCACCAGGTTTTTTATCTCCTTGATGAAGAGGTAGTTTTCCTTCATGCTGAGAAAGTGGATGGCAGGAGAGAAGGGGATGAAGGGCTGCCAGAGGACAGATATGTCCTGCAGGCAGCTGCCTTCTCTGCCCATCACCTTCCCCAGCCTGTCTCAGTGACCTCCTGGAACACTGTGGGGTTGATGCTGATTTGGCTGGGAAGGCATCATCCCTTGGCCTTTACCTGCAGACAAAGACGTTCACCGGTGCCAAAGTGTTGGGGGTCATGATCCATGGTGCTACCCTGAACACTACTGTGTCGGTGAAGACTGGTGTATGGGGGATACCCTGGGGGAGACAAGCAGAAATCACGGACTTCTTACACCCTGTTTACCACTATTTCCCCTACCCTTGAGGTCATTTTTGGGGTAAATTAATGGGGACAGCTCTCTATTCAATCCCCATCCCCTTCTCCATGCCTCTTGGGGTGTTGTACCTCCCATCTGCACCCTTTCCCCAACGCTCTCAGACCTCAGCCAGGGTCTCCAGGAGGCTGGCATGGATGGAGACCAGCCCAGAGAAGGTGTCATCAGGAAAGCGAAGCCCCTCGACGAAGAACTCGAGCTCAGCTGCCCCACCGGTGTACTGCACGGTGTGGTACAGCTTCCTCCGGCCCAGCACGTGGATGTAGCGCTGCCCAAAGAAGGGATCTGCAAGGAGAGAAAGGGGAAGGTGGGCAATTGCCAAAGCTTCAGTGGTAGCTTCAAGCCTCTTTTGCTTGTGTGCAAGGAGGTACCACAATCCCTCTGTGCTGGAGCTTCTCCTCCTCTGTGTGTAGATACAACTTCATCTGGCAGAAGTACCTTAAAACAGGAGCTGAGGGGCTTCCAGTTTTGCAGTCATGCACAAGAAGGGTGGGGAAAGATGTCTCAGCCTTTCCTGGGATAGAACCATCATTGGGAAGAAGTTTCCATGGCACTTCTGCCCTTGCAACCCCTTCTGACCTGCCATGGGATGGCAATGCCACCAACCCCCCCACCAACAGACTGCCTCTGTATTGGAGGACAAGACCAAGCTACTTAATGGCATGTTTCTGGGTTGGATGAGAGCTTTTGGTCCCAGGGAGTAAATCACTGTGCCCACAGCAAGGAACAAGGAGTGGAAAATGTTTTGTGGAACATGTTGCCATCATGGATAAAACATCTGAGTGTCAGGACACCTGGGGGTTTTTTGCTGCTCCTTTGTTGGATGACCTTGGATAAATGGCTTTATGGCCCTGTGCCTCTGCTTGTTATCTCTGAAGTTTTCCAGTTTATTGAGAAGAGAGAATATTCAATGCCAGAAAAACTTGGAGAAGGGAAGCTGAGGGCATGTTTGCTTCAGAAGTGCCATTTGAAGAGTACGGAGAGGACAAGGTCAGAGATGGAAAGAAAAGAGCTCGCAGGGGTCTCAAAAGCACCGCAAATGAGGAGGAAGGGGCAGAGGAAGAGGTGAGGAAGGACTTACTCTGCACGTGAAAGACCCCAACTTTGTCAGCGTTGGAGACAGGAATATAGAGAATGATTTCGTAGCCCCTGGGCAGGCGCTGTGGCCCTTCGGTCCTCAAGACCATCCGAGACATGTCCAGCAAATCTGGGGTGGAAACAAAAAAATATTGAGACAGGGGATTGCACAGTGCAGCTCTGGCCAGCTCACATGCTCCCTCCTGGAGTTTGCATGTCCCACGCCAAGAAATCTGCTCTTCCCTTGCTCCCAGCCTTCGCAAGCTGGAAAAACAACCTGCGGTCCTGCTAGCAAAGCTTGTGGCTTGTGCCTTGAAACAAACGCCCTTCCCCCCCGCCGCCAGCCCTGGCACGGCCAGTCCCTGGCCTCAAAAAGCCGATGGGCACCAGCTCCGCGTGGTTTTAGTTTTCCAGGAACAGGCGGGTATTCCTGGCTGCCGGCCTCACGCCTTGCCCTGAGGTTCTTGCATCCACGTGAAGCATCCTTGGGCAAAGCTCTGCCATCAGTGGCACCTCTGCTATTTTTCTGGCGGTGCTTCACGCCCCTGCTTGACTGCAATTAGTTTGCATGGCATTAAAACAAAAAAATTCCCATGTGGAAAGCTTACTCAGCAGGTTTGTGGAGAGCAGCTCTTGGGCAACTGGTTCCCAAGCAAAATTTCACCTCCAAAAAGGTTAAAGAAGGGGAATAACGGAGCATTTTTACTGTATATGATTGTTTTGAAGTTGTGTTACCTTCTTTGCTGAATACCCTCTCATTGTCGCAGTCCGGTGCCGGAGTGAAGGGGCTCTCCTTGTCACAGCTGACGAGCAGGATGGCCCCGTGTCCTTCGGGACCCCAGGTCCAGCTTGCCTAAAACACACCCCTGGGGCTTAGCGAGCTCGGGCTCTTGCAAGCCCATGGACTCTCCTCTCCGTGCTGTGGAAGAGGCTGAATTACCTTATTGGGGTTGTTCTTCTCCACCACACCATCCCGATCCGCATCGACGTCCAGAGAGATCCCTGGTTGGACAAACCCCACCATCATGCTATGGTACGGCAAGGTTGGGTGGGTGCAAAAGCCCCCCCCAGACCTGGCAAACCTGGGTCCATCTCTGCCCCCACCTCCCAGCACCCTACTCCAAGGGACTAAGGGGGTGAAGACTGATTGCTGCATTGCAGAAGCCTTCGTACTCACCAATGCCGGTGAGGAAGACCCCGGCTTGGTTGATGGACTGCCCTCCCTCTCCGTAAAAGCTGACTGTTACCTGCAAACCCCCAAATCCCTGGTTGGGGCAGGATGTTCTCCCTCCATGGGGGTCCCACACCCCTTGCACCCCACTTCTTACCTTGTTATCGTTGACCTCTGTGCTGGCCTTGTTCATGCAGAACCTCAGGGCTGTTCCTTCATCCAGCAGCCACCGTGTCCCGCTGCCGGGGGCTGACCTGACCTCTGCTTGGCCCCGGCATGCCAACTCCACGGTCACCCCCTCTGTGTGCTTCACGCTGAAGGAGACTGACCCAGCTGGGGCCGCCCTGCCAAAAACACTCTCTATTTTCAGAGGTTTGCACCAAAACCACCCAGTTCTCACTGCAATTAATATCGCTACACAAAACACAGCCAAGACCGGGCATGCTGGCGTCTCCACGCTCACCGCCGGCACCTTCCTGCCCTTTCCTCTCTGCCTGGGAATGCTTTAAGTGCCTTTTTTTAGGGCAGAACATGCTATTTTAGCAAAATGAGTCTATTTTGTAGTCATTGGTGCAGATTCCAATCTACACTAATCACAGCTAAAGCCCTCGGTGCTGCTGGAACCAAACTTGGATTTACACTTCAAGGGAGAAATCCCTGTTTATTTTCCAACCGAGGCAAACCTGGTATTTAACAGCTCACCATAACGGCATGGCACCCCAGCTGAGAGCCTTTACCATGGGAAACTCTAATTTTCGGGGTGATTTTATCCAACCCTGAAGCAGTTGGTGTTGCACCGCTCCCAGTCCGACGTGCCCTTACTTTTCTCCAGCCTCTCCACGCATCCCCTTCCCCTCTCCTGGTTCCTTGTCTCTGATTTCCCTGTCTTTCTAGGTTATTATTTTTGGGCTGCTCGCAGCTCCCGCGGTGCAGGCTCCCTTTGAGCATGCGTGCTCCTGACACCCGAGAGCTCGTGCCATATCACCGTTACAACATCATTTATGGGGTTTCTGGATGCTGGCAGCCCTGCCAAACCTGCACCGGGTGGGGAGAGGAAATCTGAGCGTTCGTTTGCTGCTGCCTGGGTGTTTCTTAAATTGTTAAATTGCATTTAATTATGTACGGAAAAACTGGTTTGGTTTCCTTGTTGCTGGGTTTTGGGAATCCCACCGGGAGGAGATTTGACCCGGAGAGATGCCAGATGAGTTGTAACTGCGCTGCTTGGCTTGAATATTGAGGGTGAGATTTGCAAAAGCAGCAAAGACCAGAATTAACCATGAAATGAGCTTCTAAACTTTTTCCTTTGGGGGAATAATTATCTTGCGGCTCAGTGTTCGGTTGGTTTTAGGGGTGCAGGGCTGGTGGTGTGGGGACTTGCATGCTTGGGCACTAAATCTTGTTTTCCTTCCCTCTCCCAGCTGCATCCCCTCCTTTGCAGTCCATCCCCATGGCTCCTGCTCATCCCTCCGCTCTCCGGCAGCTTTCCGAGATGCTGCTGGATCTGCTGACCGCAGATGGATCAAACCCATCGCCGTTGCAGACCCAGGGTAAATACTCAAAGCTTTCCTAGGACTTGTGCAGATTTGCAAAGCCCAGGGAGGGTTTTGCCCATGAATTGTGTTAAATCACAGTGTTGGGGTTGTGGGGTTTGGGAGAGAAGAAGGAAAAATGAGGAGGGGGGATTTTCAGAAGGATAAATTGGGGGAAAGGCGAGGGGAAAGGTGGAGGTGCAGAAACGGAGGGAGGAAAGGGAGCGTTGGGGCGTCCTACTCACCCGTAGACGTCGGCGGAGATGCAGGTGCCCAGCACGCAAAGGGCCTCGATGCGGCTCCCATGCTGCAGCCGGAGCGTGCGGTCCCCTGGCATCTCCCCACACAGCAGCCCAGACGCCCCAATGATGGGCATGTGCACCCTTCCCCACCCGATCCTGGTGGCACTAAGCCCCCCAACAGCACCCAGCCGCTTCTCCTTCCTCTCTGGCACGCCTCCCTCCTCCTCCTCGACTGGCCCCAGAGCAAATCGCTTTGGAGCTTGCAATGTTTGGGATCACAACTCTGCAGCCCCCACCCTGGTCCGAAGGGAGGGGGCGGTTGGATTGGACCCTCTAAAGCCCCATGAAAATGATCTCCGAGGGGAGGGAAGGGATGGAGAGGGAGGGCGGCTGGCCCAAAGCCCGGCCGGCTCCCAGCCCTATGCAAGGAGCTCCCCCAGCTGTCCCCAACTCCCTGTCCCTCCACCACCACCCTGACCCCAAACGGGGACAAGCGGCCCAACGGGGATGTGATTTCTCAGCGCTTTGGGTTTCAGCTGGTGTTTGCATCCATGGGGTATCAGCTCTTGTTCGCTCTCTAGGGAAAAGCTCCGGCTGCTCTTTGGAAGAAGAAATAAAATTTCCCAGCCCTTAGGCTAGAGCAGGACACTCCTTTTTTTTTTCTTCCCTTGCTTATTTTCAAAGGGAAGCTGGGGAGCGAGACGCTGATGAGGGGAAATCGGAGGTGGTTTTGCACGATGAACTTGCCGCCCCGCACCGCAGCACGTCAGGAGCAATTGCTGCCCACGCAGCCGTTTGCATTATTTATTAACATCAAGTTAAATATTCATTTTAAAAACTAAAACTTCTGCCACAGATTTTGGAAGCCACAAGCAATTAGGAGCAGAAACGTTCAGGTTGATGTTCCCTATTTATATCCCTCTTGGGCTTTTCTTTTTCAGTGCTCTCTTCCCTTCGTGGCTGCGACGTAGAAAATAAGCTCAAATCCAGTTTCCCATCTGAAGTAGATCCTGTTGGGTTTTTTTTTGCCATGACCTGAGCAAATGTGAGCGAGGCCTTTGCGTTGCTGAGCAAACACCTGGGAACACACATAAAAAAGGCAGTTTTGCTGCTTTTCTGCATATGCAAAAATGAGATTTGTGGCAATGGGGAGATTTTATTCAAGGCCATAGATGTTCTGCTGGAGGAATATAAGAAAATATAAACCACTCTGCTCCCAGACTGGGCCTTTCGTAGAGCATCGTGATCAGGGCAGCACTGCTGCTGTGCAAATCATGCCAGGGGCTTGGGCTAAATGACCCCTGGTTTAGACACCAGCTGGAAAATGTTCCTTCTTCTGAGAAGCATCATGATTTATCTGTTTACCGGTGGTTTAAATAGACAAGGATTAGTAAGAAACACTGGTGAAAGAGGAACCAGGAAGAGAAATAATTAAAAAAAAAAAAATAACCACATTTGCACAAGTGGGCTCTGTTCTCCAGCACTGTATGAGACTCATTTTCCCTCTTTTTACCCCAAAGCAGAGCCAGCAGCTGGCATCGCGTGGGCCGGGGTGGCCTCACCTCCCTGCGCTTTCCTGGGACCTGTGGGCTGGGGAAATAGAGGTGTAAACCTATCAGTTTAGAAAAAAAATGAGCAAAAAGCAGCTTCTCTTTTGCTATTTTCACTTCCCTATTCCTGCATTTGAGGATTTAGTATTTCAGTTGTCGGTAAGGAAAACACATGCTATTTAAATCCTCCTTAAATACCCAACCCCAAATCCTTCCCACCTTACAGAAAGACCCCAAGGTCACCACATCACTTGTGATGTTTAAAATCAGCTGGAGTGTTTCTAGCTGGTCATGGGTTTGTTTTATACATCTATATATAAATGTATTTATATCCCCTATGGTCCAGCTGCCGTGATGATGCTACCATGGGTAAAAGCTCCCGACACTTGCCAGGCAGAAGGAAACCTGTGGACCCTGAGGAGCAAGTGTTCCCTGCTAGCAAATAGAGGATTGAAACTGTGGTGGCTCTGGGGACTTTTGGGTGGTCCTGGGGTTTTTTGGGTGGCTCCGGCCGCCCAAGGCGCTGGCAGAGCCCATTTCCCTGCTACTGCACTGGTCCCTGTCTTTGAGGCATCAGTGTGGAAGAAGGATGAGGTCTTTTCAAGCTTTCTGGGGTTTTTGGAAACTAGGTTTGGTCTTTGTAAGATATGTGTGGGTCTTTCAAAGCTTCTTGGAGTCTTTGTAAACCTTCTGGGGTCTCTCAAAGCTTCTCGGAGTCTTTGCAAGCCTTCTGGGTTCTTTGCAAGTTTCATGGAGGCTTTGCAAACCTTGAGGGTTCTTTACAAGCCACGCAAGTTCTTTGTCAGCTTTCTGAGGTCTTTGCAAGCCTGAGGGGTATTTGCAGAGCCATCGCAGTAATGTTTGCAGCAGGGAAAATATTAAATCCTTCTTGGGGAGGCTTTCACAAAGCACCCACCCTTTGCAACGTCTCCATTTGGGGAGGAGGGAGAGGGGCAATCGCACCCAGGAGGTGTCCAAGACATCCTTCCCTGCACCAGGTGCTGGGGAGAAGCACAAGGACCTACGTGTCCTATCGCATGAGGGGCGGCTGACACCTGCCTGACTCCCCTCACCAGTTGCTAAATAAGCTGGTTTATCCTGCAAGAATGGGATTTTTCAGGGCACGAGTGTGCTATTTGTGATGCAGGCTTTGTTCTGTGCTATCAGGTGGGAGATCACACGTGGTAAACCATCACAGGACGTATATAGATATCTATGTACACACACACACATGTAGATGTCTGGAGGCTCGTGGTTTTGTGGCTATAGTCAATCTGGTCAGAGGAGTTCTCTGTTTTTTTTTAAAATCAGATCTGCCAGATTAGAAGCTGCTCTGCATAAACTTCCCCGCCGCCGATGGATCTCTGCCTGCCCTAATTTTGAGGACCTGGGAACAGATCCCAGCGCTAGAGCTTGCAAACAACCCCAGCGAGCTGATTCCTCAGGGTTTTCACGTGCTCATCACCCAGCATCTCCCCGAGGAGGACCAAGCCGGTGAGCGCAAGGGGATTTTAAGGTCTGTGGGTGCTCGGTGAGGGGTTTTGGGGTGGCTTTGCGGCTCCCTTCCTGCAGGCACGTGCCTTATTGCAAAGAGTAGGAGGGAATCTTTTCCCCCACAGAGTCCTTTCGAGCTGACCTTTCGTGTTTAGGAGGTGCAAACAGGTGCCTGTCCCAATGGAGCCATGAGGCGCTGCCCGTTCCTGCCCATTCCTGCCCGCGCTGCCTTTATTTTGGAAGAGGCAGGCAGCTTCGAGGAGGCGAAACCAACCTACTGGTGAGGATGAAGGAGCTTGGGCGAAGATGAGCCCACCCGTGGCTTCATTGCTCTCCCTGGGGGAGGCATCCAGCACGCCCCAGCGAAGGAGATATTTATAGGGCAGCAAAATTAATGCAAAGCTGGGGGAGAGCGTGGGCAGGGCGAGTGCAGGGGTACGTGCGTGGCTCCAGCCTCGGGGGAAAAAAGCAGTTTTATGGGGTTCTTTGCTCTGGGATTGCCAGGTATGAAGTCTCCCAGCAGGCAGATGCCTTTATTTTGGGGAGAAGAAAGGATGGAAGGGGATTTTTGGTGCTTTCTTGCCTGGGAGAAGGCGGTTGCAAAGCCAGCTCTGACAAGTCTTGGCCACGGGTGTTTTAGCAGGATGGGGACCAGCCTCCCTTGGGTTTTACTGGCTTTAAAAGCATTTTTTTACTGGTCCAAACCAGCCTCCTGCCCTTCTTCCCTGGCTTCCAAGCGGGATGGGGATGGCAGGTCCTCGGGAGAGGACTTGGAACCTGCCTGGGGTGCTCCTGCCCTGCTGTTACAGCTATGCGCCTAAAGAAAATAAACCCTCATGCAAACCCAAGCGGGACTTGATAACTGGTTTGATGCCTTGCCCTGTTGCAAGTAATTAGGCTGACATGGCTCTTAAAAGTTCCTGTCTGCAATTACACATGCAGACTAATAAATAAGGTGTAATTATCGGCTTAGGGAGATTATCAAACTTTCCTTGATGGAGTGGTGGTGCAGGATGGGTAAGAAGAAACGCCCCGAGGGGGTCTGGGCTATAAGTGGGGTTCCTGGGGGAGCACTGGGGGTAGGGTCTTGCTCCATAATGGCTAGAAACACGCTGAAATTGGGGAAAAAGATGAAGTAAGGCCCAAAAACCAAGGCTGACCAAGCTCACTCAATCTGATGGAGAGGCAGGTTCCCATCCGTCGTGTACCCAGGGATCTTAATAGCAACTTCTCAGGACAAGGTGTTATTAGGAAGAAACACTCAGCTCTGAATGGGCCAGATGAGTTAAAATTGTCATTCTCCCTGTGCATGGGCATGTCAGTGCTAATAGCAGGTGGAGGAGGAAGAAGAGGTGAGTGTAGGTACCACCCAATGAAGACGAGGTGTTTTGGGCTTGAGCGAGCATCCGCAGTGACCGTGGTGCTTCAGAATGTGCCGTGACTAAACTTAACCGAACAAACCCAAACCCAAAATGAAGATGAGGTTTCGGCACTGTGTCTCCATCCTTTCTGGATGAGTGTGATCCTGAATGGGTTTGGAGAAGCATATGGCTCTCAAACCCTCTCCTGAAGCCTTCATGCTTGCTGGGAGCCCAAAACCACCATCCTCCACCTCCCTCCAGATTACAGACCATACCAGCCTGACCCCGTGGGGATTAAGGTGTGTTCCCTGTCCAGCACAGGGCTCAAACCAGCTGAGCAGGATACGATCCTAAAATCACAGCAGGCAGCAAGCTCAGCACCGTGCCCAGTCCAAACCAGTGCAACCAGCAGCCACGAGTGGGGAAATCCAACTTGCAGCTCGCTTCGGTAGAGATGCTGCCATGGCCAAACTCTTCCTCGGAGGATGCAGCGAGCTCCTCGCCCACCGTGCTGGCTCTGTTTTGCCGCAGCTTGAAGGGTTTTAGGGGTGCGTGAAGGCTTGTGATCCCCCAGGAGGGCTCAAGAACCAACAAAATTCACTAGTCTGTGAAGATCAGGAGTTTGACTCATGCTGGGTTTTGGGAAATGGGGTTTTATCTAAAATCTCAAGAGCCTGGAAATGCTGCTAGCGTTCCCCACTCGAGCATCCTGGCCGCCCCGGAAGGCTCCCACGATCTTATTAAAGCCGTGCTCACGTACGAGACACAGTGCTGTTGTTTTTTTTTTTTCTGCTGCAATTAAAGTCGGAAGGAGCCCTTTAATGTAGACTGGCTGGGAGATGTTTAAAGTAGCTGGTTTGATCTCGCAGGGGAAGGCGCGTGCAGGTCTCTGCTCCTCCGGCTGGGGACGTGCGGCTCGGTGCGGTGGTGGGGATGGGTCCTTCTAGCTCCATCAAGCTTGCTTTGACCTTTTTGGCTTGCAAGGGGTCCCACCACTCACAAAACCAGGTTTCTCCTGGCTCCAGCCCTCTCTTGCCCATTGCATTGCTAATGCCCCATGGGAATGGGGACAACATCGCCCTGTCCCCCTTGCTATGAGGATGAACCTTGCGGCAACGGGGCCTTTGGTGCACTCTCCATCCCCACGCTGTCTTTTTTCCTCTGTCTTAGCTGCTGCCTCCATCCCTGAGTGTGGTGGAAACCTCCTTCCCAGCTTCAGCAAGATTAATCTCACCCGGTTTCCCTCTTCACAGGCAGGCGAAGCTTCCTGGGATGGCCCAGGAAGAGATGGCTATCTCTGGTAGACGACATCTTCCAGTGATGGAGATGTTTGCCGTGGGAGCTTTGCTGCACGCCTCAAAAGCCTCCCAGTTCCCCCAAAACTCAAGGTCCAAGCAAAACACTGAGAACTTTTAATTTCCACTGAAAGCCTCTTGTTGTTTTGTTGTTGTTTGTTTTTTTTCCCCTTCCCTGCCTGCCAAATAACCAGTTTTCCCTGCGCTCGTTTCTACCTGTCGCGCTCCTCGGGAGTTGTTATGATGGGAAGGACCGACCTGAACAAACATTTCCTTTTGCTGGGCTTTATTCAGGCATTGCCCTAATGGGGTAGCCGAGGCCATGAGTCACCTGCAGAGAGGCTAGATGGAAAATTTGGGTTGTTTTAAAGAAAATGCTTTATTTTAATGATACCATGTATTGTAATAACCCTAAACAACCACGTTGTGCAACAGGAGGAATTGAAATGTTTAATGCATTAAGCTTTGGAGTCCTTATATGGAGCTACAAGGGAATAAAAAAGTGAGATTAAGCCCCGAAAGAGATCACTGCCGAGCATCCCGGGGCAGGGCTGGGTGTCAGCCACCCACCCCGTCCTGCCTCACGGCCCCGTGTCCCCTCCCCAGAGCCGCCCGTCCCCCCCGGGGCTGCCTTATCGCCTCCATCTCCCCGAGCGGGGCGGCAGCTTGCTGGGTGGTGGAGGTGGAGACGGCAGGGTCCCCTGGCTAAACCCCGTCATCGAGGGAAGGAGGAGTTAAATTCCTCTGCCTTTTAATCCAGTCGTGCTGGTTTACCTACAAAGCAAGGCAGGAGCTTCCTTCGCATGCGGCCGCCGTCCCTGGCACATCATGCCCCAACGTTACGTCGTGCAGATGTCCACCAGGCACGCCAGCTACGGCGTCTGCGTGTTGGGTACCGAGGTCTTCCTTGATACGCATCGGTAAGGCTTGGGATTGGGGTATCCCCATTGTTTTCCATAGGGATGATGGGTTTTAGGGGAGCCCAATGGCGTGTTTGCTCTTCATTTGGAGGAGAAATGGGTGCTAGGGGGAAAATCAGAGCTTGTTTTGAGTCAGCGTCATGAGTTCATCCAAGGATTTGGCAAGCTTTTTTGGTACATGGAGGACACGTCCTGCTGGGTCTGTTTTAGGGGACGATGTCCCACGGGGAGCTGTGCCCAAAGGAGGGACGTCTGCTCTGGCAGACGTGAGGCGTCGAAGCGTAGTCGAGCCATGACGATTTGCAGGCAAAGCCCATGCACACCCCGGCTGAGCGGGATCTATTTCTGGCTGTGAAAACATTAGGCAAGAGCAATTCAAGACGAGCAACTTGGCCAGAGCTAAAATGGAGTAAAGAATAAAATGTGTGGCTCAGGCAGAAAAAATCCACCAGCGGGATTTGTACGGGTGATTTCACAAAAAGAGATTTTTCTGGCATTAAATATGAGGGTTGCTTTATTGGCCAGATACGAGGCTGTATTTACCCTGCTGTTACATTGTCATTATTTAATAAATCATATTTATAATGATAGAGATTACAGGACAAGCCAGTCGGCATCACATCCGGGGCAATTATTGGGGTTGTGTGTTGGAGCTGGGCCAGGATGTGCTGTAGTCCCCCTGAAAGGCTTCAGATTGAGCTAAAAAAGTATTATTTTTCCCCTCAGCCAGATGGGAATATATAAACCTTATTACTTGTAACTTTTTTTTCTGGATTTGGACTCCAAGCAAGCTTGGTCCCATTTAAACATGGGGCCCAAGTCCCACAATGGGCTGATTTGGCTCCTCAGTAGCAAAATCTGAGTTTTGGTCCAAAAAAGCAGATGGTGGATGTTCTTTCAAGTAAAAAAAAAAGGGATCATTTTGTTCCTGGAGAGTACCAGCCAGGGGGAACTTGGTGATGATGCGTCAAGCTTTGACTGTGGTTTGGTTTTGGGGCAGAAAATGGAGCACAGTGGGAATCTGGTGGCAATGCTGGGGTGTGAGGGCTGGAAAACCAGGGCAAATAGACCCAAACTCACGGTGTGCAACAGCGTGCAGGTGGATTTACGACGTTGCGCGATGTTAAATACAAGGGGTGACGAGGGAGATGACTCTTTAATCTCCCCTTACAAGCCACTGCAGGCACCAAGGATGCCGTGCCAAGAGTGACACCGGGAATAAATCTCTTCTGTGCTTTTTTTGTTCTTGCTGTTAACATTTACCACCCTGTCCCTCTTCGTGTGTGGCTGGGGAGGCTGGCTCCCGACGGCAGACAGGTCGGAGCACTCGTGCTCCTGGGATGGAGGTGCTGGGGCTGTAATGAGCAGGTAGGCAGCACTTCAAAGGCGAGGGATGTCATGCAGGTGGGGTGCAGGTTTTCCATGCTCGGATTCAGGTTCTGCTCCAGTTTGGGCATCTCTCGGGTTAGGGTATTGTCCTGCAATAACCATCTTCCCAGATGGTTTACATCAAAAATTATCCTGGCTCTTTGTCGGGGTTTTATCCTGGGATGCTGAAATTTTGGGGGTTTTCTTGCTGTTGTGGTGGGAGGTTGGATGCCCAAACTTCAGCGATTCACAATCTAGGCTTAACCATGGATGAACGTGCTGAAGCTCCAGTAGGAGCGATCTGCTTGCTCAACACCACCACAGAGATAATACATATAAAATTCAGACGACGCATTTCGTCACCTGAAGATGGTTTCTGAGTCCTTTCCACCCAGTTAAGGCTGGATTTTAATTCCACGTTTGTGTATTTGGCTCCACAGAGAACAGGAGGGACAACTTGGTCTGTAACCCAACGCTTCTGTGTTTCAGATCTACCCCCAAAGGTGCCACGTCATTTGAGGTCCATGCCACCTCTGCAGTTACAGTCCACATCATCCACAGCCCCGTGACAAAACCCATGATTAACTCCAGATGGCCCCTGGATCCTGATATAGAGATTGTAGTGACCATTGATGTCACCAGCAAGACCATCAATGACAATAAGGTTAGTTGGTTTTTATGCACCAAAACTGGAAAAATAACTCAAATTTTCTAGGAAAGAAGGAAGGATTAAGGGCAGGCTGAAGCACTTCTAGGTAGTGCTGACATCAGGCTCATTTCCATGGAGAAAACTCAAACTTAAAAGAATTGTGTAATTATCGTGTACGAAAAATGAAACTAAGAAGGAGAAGGAGATCACGTTTTGTGCCCTAAAGATGAGATGGCAGTGATTGCAAAAGCTGGTGACAGAAACTACGTGGCAGGCAGCAAAAATACTCCAGCGTTGGCTTTTTGATGCCTGTTTTTGTGCTGAGGCAGTCAGAAATGGTTTGGCTGAACTATGATTAATGGGAATGTCTTGGGATGAACCCTCTAAGACCTAGTTGTATAGAATTGGTTGGTCAATCCAATGAGTAGGAAGACTTAATCAGCATGATGGGACACGGGACTTGGGTCACAATCTAGTGCTGTCTTTGCAGGTTAAGATTTCATACTACGGATGGGAAGACAATGAGATTTCGGTGGCTTGGTTGTATCTTACCTGCGTAGGTAGGTATTACAACAACGCTTGTCCAAACCCGGCCAACCCTTTCTGATGCCAAGATCTAGTTGGGTTCATGGGATGGGAGTTAAGTGGGGGACGCGGGCCTCATCCCATCTGTGATGTGCAATGAAGGTTTGGGTGTTGACTGATGCTGACAAGCAAGAGGGAAATAATTAAAATGTTATTATGCTCCCTTATATGGTGCAAAAAAGACACAGGCTGGGCCGTGTCCCCACCCAACGCAAACACCAAGCATCCTCCTCTGCTTGCCAAGACCATTGCGTTGGCAGAAGAGGATCCAAAGGAGACCATCTCACCCAACTTTTGCCGATGTCCCCCTCCTCGACCTCTGTTGCAGCTAGTGGAGAGGAATAGGCACCAAAGTGTAGTTGTCTGACCTATTTTAGAAGTTTAGGATGAGATGAATCATTCCCTTGAAATGCCTATTTTCCTCTGCTGACTACAAAGGGAGTCTAGACTACCAGTCTGGATGCAGAGCCTTCCACTTGGATGGATTAATTACCCTAAATTTGGGATTTTCTAAAGCGTTCACATGACAGTCAGACCTGTGTCCTTAAGTCATGCATATGCGTCCTAAAATTGCACTTGAAGTGCCTGATGGTTTCCCACGTCCCATGACTGATGGGCTCTCCTGGAACTATCTGGGGCCGCCGCTGTCCACAGGGCTTTCACGTTACAAATACTCTTTGCTTGCTTACATATGGGGCTTCATTTCCAGCTTCTCCGCGTCCTCCTCTCTGTGTCAAGGAGAAGGGCAATCTCTGCTTCAGTGCCTGTGTTTTCCACGCACCTTATATCCCATTCAGAGGAGTGTCTGTATTAAGATAGGCTTAGTACAGATTTAAGTAGGGTTTAGAAGATGTTGCTAGTAAACCTCTGCTTTATTGCAGCAGAGGCAGAGATTTGGGCCAAGAAGAGCTCTGTAAGGGAAAGTCTTTCTCAAACGTTGCATCAAGCCTAGTAATTATTTAGTGTCCACTCACCCATGGTGAAAACACTTTCATGTCTCCACCGTGTTTTGGCTTCATGAAAAATGCTACAGTCAATATGAAATTGATGAGAACACAAAATATGCCACGAAGTGGATATGTCCCTGCTGGGGGAACCGAGATGAGAGAAGACAGCTGGAGACCAAAGAGGGAAAGCCGTGAAAAAGTCATCGGGTTGCCTTTTCCATTGACGTGTTGTTGGAGGTGTTGGGTCTAGAGCAGCTTTGGGGTGGGTGTTGGGTGACTCATGCTGAGGACAAGCCCACAATGCCACCGAGAACTCGTTCCCCTGCCAGGTGGCATCCTTTTCTCTCTTGATGTTTCAGATATATCCCTGGACGTGGACTTGAACCGTAATGGCAGAGTGAAGAGCAAAGGGAAGGACAAGGTAATGAGAAGCTTTGCTGTAGGCAACGTATGGAAGGTCAATGCCGGGTGCAGCCGTTTGTAGTCTCTTCCTTGAAAATCTCCAGGAGGGAGAGGGACTTGGGTGGTGTCACTGGTCTCTGAATTAGAGAAAATAACATGGCAATTTCTCAGCCTACTAATTGAGGAGGAAAAGACTTCATTTTCCTATTTAGTGCCAAAATTTCCTGCCTCTCCAGTCCAGCCCCAAGGATCATATAGGAGAAAATACTCCGCTTTCTTTTCTTTATTTATTTTTTTTTCTCCTTTTTGGACTTGAAAGATGCCACTAAATGAGTCAGCTGAAAGTTTTGCAAACAGTAAGAGATTTACCCCTTTGGCAACAAAGCTGCATATGCACAAGCACTTGCACTCGGGTAATTAGCTGCAGCCTGATCAGCAGCGCAAATTGTACATTGAGACGAGATGCATTTCTAGAAACAGCGTAGTGTTGTCCAGATGAGGCCTGGCAGGTACTTTCTGGCTTGTTAGAAGATAAGATCTATTTGAAATAGTCTTTGCTGGTCCTGCTAGAAGCTAAGCTTAGAAAATTTAGTGGCCTGAAAGCATCACTGCTGTCTCCCCATCAGCCTTGACTGCGTTTTGTGGGTTGTCCTCCAAGCGTGGCCGTGCTGGTGGGATTTTCCCTGATCTGGGAGGAGTCTGGGATGGGGGAAATCTTGCTCCCATCCCCTTTGGGTGCTTCTCCTCCAGGCCAAGTGGACGTGGGGTCCGGATGGGCAAGGTGCTGTGCTGCTGGTCAACTGCGACCGGGACAGCCCCGGCGCGGGGGGGACAGACAGCGGTCAAGCAGACATACGGACCACTGCAGGTAAGGTGTCATCTGCAGCGTTAGGGGACCCAAAAGATCTCACCAGGGTGTTTCCCATTTGCAACACCTCCATCCCCTCTCTCCGTGTCCCCTCTCTCTGTCTTTTTCTCCCTTGTAGACCTTCAGGACATGTCCGTCATGCTGCTGAGGACTCAAGGTCCTAGTGCTATCTTCACTGACTACCAGGTGGTCCTGCATGTCCGCGAGTCAGATGCGGATAAAGTGCGGGTTTTCCACGCTATCCGTGAGTATTCCTTCCTTCCTTCTTTGTGTGACCCCCAGGTGGGCCAATCCTGATTTTTTTGTCCACCGTGGCTAAGGGCTGGACACTTCCAGTTGCTGGAAATGCTCATTTATCGCCAAAGCTCCTCTGCTGTTGTAGAAGATGGGTTATATGGGAAAAATCCAAGGAAAAAGGATTTAAAAAGGCTTTTCTCAGGAGGGTTGCTGAAATTTTGACATTCCCACGGGGTGGGTAACCCCCGCGTGGCTTCTGGCACCTTTTTGGTGTGGGCAATGACCCAGCCGCCAAAGCAGCCCATCTTGTCAGGCAGCGCGTTTTGCCTTTGAACACCCTGGCAGCTGGATCCCCAGCAGCTCCCTGCCAAAAATCAGGTCAGGGAACCCAAGTATATCATTAGATGCTTAACTTGAGCCACGCACCTTGAAAGGATTGGACCCGAGGGTATAGAGTCCTCTTTGTATGAGGAAGATCAAGTGTGTTCCCCAGAGAAGAGGAGGCACGCCCGCTCCTCTGCAAACCACGCTGGCATCAGCTACCTCCTCGCTGGTGCCTCCTTCCAGCCTGGTGGACAGGTTGGTCACCCTGTCTTGGGTTGGGTATTTCGGTGTTTCTCCAGGGAGTGACTCACAGACCCACTACAAACCCGTGTTGGGGCCAGACAAGCTCTCCTACCTGCTGGACCATGTTGGTAGTGGAGAAAACACCTTCTACGTTGAAGGGTTGGCTTTCCCTGATGCGGGCTTCTCCGGGTTGATTTCCTTCAGTGCCAGCTTGCTGGAGGTCCCCCATCAGGTATGTGAGATTTGCCCCATCCTCTGTAAAGTCCCCCCAACAGTGGGGTTTTCAACTGCTGCTCCCCATTCGCAGAATTCGCCAGGCACCCCGATTTTCACGGATACAGTGGTTTTCCGCGTGGCACCCTGGATAATGATGCCCAACACCCAGCCACCTTTGGAGGTTTTTGTCTGCAGGTAGGAGGGACGTCACCCCATTGCTCTCCTGCCTTGGGAGACTCTCCAAGGAGGAGTTTTTGACCCTTCTTTGCCATATGGCAGCTATAGGGTGAGCCAGGCTTTGTGCATGCTATACTGGAGGCAGTGTTTGGGTAGGGAGCCCGCTGGCACTGCTGCACTCATTGCAACCCCAAGGAGAAAGGCTGGAGGACCCTCTCCAGGGTCTAAGGTCATGCAGGACTATTACCCAGCACAATTAAGGATGAGGAATGGGCTGCGCGGTTGGGGTTGGAGGGGCTTCTCGTGATCCCTCCTTGCAGCCTTCACTCCTTCCTCTCCCTCCAGCATCCAGCGGAGCGCAGACTCTAACGAAGTCTTTCTGGAAGGGATCCAGGCCCTGCTGAAGAAAGCCAACTGCAAGCTGACCATCTGCTCGGAGGTGGAAACCCGCAGTGACCGCTGGATCCAGGTCATCAATCAATGCTTGTAATATGCGGCTCTTCTGGTCCCTTACAGGCTCTTGGGGCACTTAGGGTGTCACCCATGTTGCTGGCACCCCTGGGAGGGATCAGCTGCATTGCTCAGGGAGCACCTAGATGCTAAGAGGTGAACCAGGAAACCATGAGCTAAAGCACAGGGAAATGCTGCTGGTGGTGGCGACCAGCACAGACAGGAATGTTGTCCAGGGGCCCAGTGGTGGCATCGCAAGAGGGATCCCATTGCAAGAGGGACCCTGTTGTAAGAGAGACCCCGTGGCACATTGCAAGAGGGTCTCCACTGCAAGAGGGACCACATGGGGCATTGCAAGAGGGTCTTCACTGCAAGAGACCCCATTGCAAGAGGGATCCCATTGCAAAAGGGACCCTACAGGACATTGCAAGAGGGGCCTCATTGCAAGAGGGTCTCCACTGCTCACCTCCCAGGAGAGCAAGGCAGCTGCCTCCCTTGGGGTTAAGGGCAACAGCCGGGCTTTGCCCATTTCCCTCTCCACCATCACCCCATGCCTCGCGGAGATGGCTATCACCCTGCCACGAGCCTTCCTTCTCCTCCTCTTCCTCCTCTTCCCACAACAGGATGAGCTGGAGTTTGGCTACGTGGAAGCACCACACAAGACCTTCCCCGTTGTCTTCGACTCACCCAGGAACAGAGGCTTGAAAGATTTCGCTTTTAAAAAGATCCTGGTGCGTCGTTGAGTGGCCGACCCCCCTTTCTGCCCCCAAAATCCCCCACACGGGAGGTCCCTGTCACTGCCACCCTCTTCCCCAGGGCCCCGATTTCGGCTACGTGACCCGTGAGCCCCCTGGGACGACTGTCTCCAGCCTTGACTCCTTCGGCAACCTGGACGTCAGCCCACCGGTGACGGTGCGAGGGAAGGAGTATCCGCTGGGCCGGATCCTGATTGGCAGCCCCCTGCCTTGGTGAGATGTGGGGGGGCTCGAGCCCCCCTCCAGGATGTAGGGAAGCACTGAAAATCCTTGCATGAGAAAGAGTTGCACCCTTTGGAGCAGAAATTTGGGGTTGGTTCACATCAAAATGGGGAATTTGGGGCCAATTCCCATCAAATCTTAGATTTAACGTGCAAACAGCATCATTATTCCTCCATCCCTTATAAAATCGTGCCACCACTCCCATTTTTACCCCCTCCTGAACCTCTGGTGCTTCTGCTCTGATCCTACAGCACTGTAAGCATCGGGGCTTATTTTTTTTCCTCCCCCCACTATTAAAAGGAAAAGCAGGAGCATCCAGGAAAGGGTCAAATCCTGAATAACTCGAAATTGTTTTGCTCTGGGCAGGCAGTGCTAGGCAGCCCCGCGGGAACAACAGCGCCCTGCAAAATCCTCCACAAAGGAGGTTGTTTTCCTGGAAAAAAATAACAACGGGGCCGAATCCAGCTGGGGTTTGATCTGGGATAACAAACGGGATGCTCCGCTCCCAGCCCCGCTGCAAGCCGGGGGGCTCGCTTCAGCCACGGCGGCGGGTGAACGGCATTTTCCCAGCCTCGCTGGGACTGTAATTATCCCTTATTACCAGCAGTTTAATTAATGTTTTCCCAGCCTGCCTGCTGTCTGTCTAAGAAAACTTCACCCCCGTGCAAAGCGCTGTGTAAGGAGCCATTTAAGATTCACGGGGATGGGGCAAATTAAATCCAAAGATGCCCAAGCAGAAGGGGGGATGTAATGCACAGGTGCCTATAGATACATCTGGCCTAGATATATATAAAAAATATATAATCTAGATACATTAATGTATAATATAGGTATATATATTATATAGGTATATATACCTATATATAAAAATATATTTTATCTATATAAAATAGGTATATATTAGATATAATATAGATAAATGAATATATAATATAGATATACTAATATATATTTTATGATATATATTTTTATATATTTTATATATACATTTTGTATATTTTTCTATATTTTATATATTAATAAACTATATTAATACCTAATTTAGATATATTAATATATAATACATTTGAATGTATTTATATATATAATATAGATATAAATTGCTCAGACTATTTCCAGCCTCCTCCCAGTGTTTCCCATTAAAATGGGACGTGCAGATGCGTCTTTTCTCCCCTTGGTGTGATGTTTGGGGGAAGGATGGGGGCAAATCTTGCGTGAGGGGTGCGATGGCTGCCTGCTTTTCTCCTCCTGCCTCTTCTCCCCAGGGCCTCCGGCCGACGGATGTCGAAGGTGGTCAGGGATTTTCTTTACGCCCAGAAAGTGCAGGCGCCGGTGGAGGTTTACTCGGAGTGGCTGACCGTGGGCCACGTGGATGAATTCCTCACCTTCGTCCCCGCTTTCGATAGGAAGGTACCAGTCCCTGGAGCTGTCCCTGTGGGAGCTGGGTGATGGATCTTCTTTTGGGGTGGCTTCCTAGAAAACGGTGGGTCCCTGGGTGGCATCCCGTGCCCCCTGTGCTGATGGCATCCCGTGCCCCCTGCGATGGTGGCATCCCGTGCCTCCTGCGATGGTGGCATCCCGTGCCTCCTGCGATGGTGGCATCCCGTGCCTCCTGCGATGGTGGCATCCCGTGCCTCCTGCGATGGTGGCATCCCGTGCACCCTGCAACACCTGGGGCTGGGTTTGGAGACAGCGTGGTGTCTCTCAGCAGGACGATGGGATAAAATATCCCACCAAGAGCAAAGCACGAACCCCTGGGCTCTCTCCCGCAGGGTTTCCGACTCCTCTTGGCCAGCCCCAACGCCTGCTACAAGCTCTTCAAGGAGAAGCAGAGGGAGGGCCATGGTGAAGCCACGCAGTTCGTCGGTAAGGGAGTGGGCGAGGGTATCCCTGCGGCATGGTGGGGACCACCGGCACTCCTTACTGGTGTCCCTTACCACTCTGCTCCCATCCCCACACAGGGCAGAAGGGTGTCGAGAGGAGAAGCATTGACGAGATCCTGGCGGATGAGTCGCTGAGAAGTGACAACAAGCATGTGCAGGTGGGTCTTTGCACCCATGGATTTGGGTGGATTCACTCTCCTCACTTGCACATCGCTGCCGGGTGATTTCTGGGTGCAGAGGAGCATTTTTGGAGATCCTGGGGAAGGGCAAGAAACCGTGGTTTGAGTTGTACCACGCAGTGTGAAAGCAGGTGGGTAAGAAGAGCAGCCATGAAGGAGCCAGGCACCCTTGGGTGCTGTGTCACCCCAACACATCACCCCGCTGGGAGATGCCCTGAGTGACTGCAGAGGTGTCAAAGCTGAAGGAAAGAGGTTGCTCAGAGGGGATGGGATGGGATGCAGCAGGGTGGGTGAGGATCTGGGCAGGATGCAGTAGAGCAGATGAGGGTCTGGACAGGATGCAACGGGACACACAGGGTCCATGCATGGGATTTAGGGGGCTGGGATAGTCTGGGGTCACAATTCCAGGTCCCCCCTCTCTGCAGCGCTGCATCGATTGGAACCGTGACCTCCTGAAGCAGGAGCTGGGCCTGAGCGAGCAGGACATCATCGACATCCCCCAGCTCTTCATCCTGCAGGGCTCCCGTGCAGATGCCCTCTTCCCGGACATGGTGAGACCCCCAGCACCTCCTCCAACCCCTCTTTTTCCATCCACACCTGATACAAACACACCTTTGGGGTGGAAAACACTGATTTTTTTTGGTCCGGTTGCAGGTGAACATGCTGGTGCTGGGCAAGCACCTGGGCATCCCCAAGCCCTTTGGACCACTGGTGGGTGGGCGGTGCTGCCTGGAGGAGCGGGTGCGGGAGCTGCTGGAGCCCCTGGGCCTCACCTGCACCTTCATCGACGATTACTTCTCCTACCACGTCCTCTGCGGGGACGTCCACTGTGGCACCAACGTCCGGCGTAAACCCTTTGCCTTCAAATGGTGGCACATGGTGCCTTGAAGCATCCGGGGACGGGCTCAGGTCCTGCAACTGGAGGATGAAGGTGCATTTGGTGCATCAGAAGATGCATCAAAATCAAGGGTTTTGCCAATAAAGCTGCATTAACACTGAGGGCGCAGCTCTTCCCCATCTCCCGTCCTTTCTTCCTTGGCTGTTGGGTTGAAAAGGTTGTTTGAAACCTTTTTTTTCCTTAAGCCATACGGGTTTGTTATGGGAATGGTGGTTTTATGGGATGGGGACCACCGCAGTGGGTGGAAGGTAGCCACAGAGCCTTGGGCAGAGCCCTGTCCTCGTGCCCTTCACACCTTCCTCAACCAGAACATTTCCTTTTCCCTTCGCAGCCGCCCCGGCTGCTCTTTCTCTCCCTCTTTTCATCGCAAACGAAGCGCGGCATTTCCCTGTACCGACCTGGCACCCCTGCCCTCATCCAGCAGGAACCGAAACTGGTGCCCTGCCCTGGGCACTGCAACCCTGGGTGCTAATTTGAGGCTAAACCCACTTTTTTTGGGCAATTTTATTTTCTAGCAATACTTTTTGAGGTGTAAAAACAAACTGCTGTGACGCCGCGTTTGCAAGCGGTGCTGGAGGATCTGCGGGGGGGTTGCTCCCAAAAAGGGTCGTGCATCCTGCTTGCCACCCCTTTTTTTTTACCAAAAAGATGATTTCTAACCCCAGAAACCCCCTTTTCCCTGCAGTTACAGCTCTGCTGAGTTTCCCCAGCCCTGAGGAGCGATACTAAATTCCAGCGGCGCACGACCCCGCAGGGAGTTGGTGGGGGGGGACAGCTGCATCGGCAAAGGGCTCTCCCACGCCGAGACGAGGATTTAATTAAAACAAAGACGATTAAAGCCGTGGCGGGGTTTACTGTCCCCACTGCAGGTGACGTACTGACCCCTCAACACATGCAGCACCCAGGGGGTGGGGCAAGCACCCAGCTTGCACCTTCAACCCCCCGCTAAAATAAGAATCAAAGCCAATTTTTCCAGCTAGGTGAATAAAACCCTTTAGGAGGAGAAATAAAATCCCTCTGAGCCCAGCGCTGGCATGTCCCCAGCTTGGCTCCGGTGTCACGCTGAATATTTTACAGCGTGGGTTTAAGGATGACTGGTCACATCAGCATCTCTTTGTGCTAAAAGGGGAAAAAAAAAAAAAACAACTGAAACACCCCTGAACTTCTTAGAAAAAAAAAAAACAACCCCTCGTGGGTGTCTTGGGGTGCTTTTCCCCCCACCGCTGATTCATGCCCCATCGCCAGGAAGCACCGTGCACACCCAGCCCGAAGGTTGCGAGCCCGGAGGTGGGATTAAGCCAGGCTGTGGTTAATCCCCTCCCAGCAGCCAAGCTGTATAAATCCCCTCGTGCCACCCATCGCAGCACCCAAGGGTGCCCCAGGGGCCTGCCAGCATGGTCTATCAGCGCCGCATCCAGCTCTCCACCCAGCATCCCACCAGCACCGTCTACGTGCTGGGCACCGAGCTCTCCCTGGATGTCTGCGGGTAAGCGGCCGCGACGCTGGGGGAAAAATTAAATCCGGGGTGTTTTTTTTTTTATTTTGGCTTTTATCCCCTTAATCAAGCTGATAAAAATACCTCGAGGTGATGTGGGGGTGATGCTGCTGCTTGGGGTGGTTTTCCCAGGGGATGAGGAGCCCCAGGAGGAAAGGGATGCTCCAAACCATGACGCAGCGGCTGGGTGGTGACCCCTCCAAGGGGGGATTTTACAGGTTTTTGGGTGCAAAAAGTCCCCCCCGGGAGCTTTAAGCGATGCCCTGGGCTGAGGTTCACATCGCGGCCGGGGGCTGCTGCGTCCTGCTGCAAAATGGGAATATTTCCCTTGTTTTGGGGGGGACATGGAGAGCGAAACCGCCGGGGCGTCACCTCCTGGCACCAGGTGTTCCAGCTGCTTCGCTGGCCCCAGCCCAAGTTCAAGGGCTTTTCAGCAGCAGGTTTTGCTTTTTTTGCTTCCTTAAAGCCCAGCTCAAGCAGCAGCTTGGGGTTGGATTTCTCCTTAATACCTCCAAACCCACCGCGCCGTCGCTGCCGACAGCGTCGCGTCCTCTCCCGCTGGCCCTGGGGTGGGTTTGTCCCCTCCACCCTGGGGCCGGATCCGTGTTTCCCTGCTCCACGGGGCAGGATTTGTGCTCCTTGGCACCTCGCACCAGGGCGGAGCGTTGCGAGCTGCAGCTTTGCTCTTAAGGGGATGCAACACGTCAGCGTTGGCGGTGAAATGCAAATATTTGGGAGGTCCAACGCCAAAATACCCCCAGCCCCGAGCAGCTCCGGGGTTCTGCTGCGATGGAAATATCGCAGGATTTGTTGCAATTGGCATTTTTGCAGGGGTTTATCTCAATATTGCTGAATTTATTTCGTATTGCAGGACTTGTTGTAAGCTTTGTAGAGTTATTGCAGGTTGAAGGACTCGATGCAATTACGTTTTACAGGATTAATTGCATTTTGCAGGACTTGTTGCAATTCCACGTTGCAGGATTTCTTGCACGCGGCAGGATTTGCATCACCTGCAGGTGGCCACGCTGTATTATTCCAGCATTGTCCCCCCCTTGGGGCTCTCACCAGCTTTCCCCCTCTCCAGATCTGCACCCAAAGATGCCGTTGCCTTCCACGTGCAGGGGACGCCGGGCGTGAAGCTCTACGTGGTGCACGAGACGAAGAGCGTCAAGTTGCCCTCCAGCGTGGCCCGCTGGCCCCTGGCTGCCGGCACCGAGGTGCTGCTGGTCATGGATGCTCTCAGCAAGGACGTGGGCGATGAAAAGGTGGGTGCTGGCGTGCCAGCAGGATCCGACCCTTCTTTGCACGGTGGCGAGCACCCGCTCCTTGTTGCAGGTCAGGATCTCGTATTTCGCGGAGGCCGGCGGGGTGCCCGTGGGCAGAGCCATGCTGTTCCTCACCTGCGTGGGTAAGTGAGGGGGGGAGACCCCCAAACTGTGGCACTGGTGGGGATGCTGCCCCCCACCCCAGCATCCTTCTCCCCACAGAGGTCTCGCTGGACGCCGACACCAGCCGCAGCGGGACGGTGAGCAGGACGCTGCTGGATAAGGTATAAAGGGGGGTGGGGACCCCCTGGGACCACTGTGGGATGGGAGGGGGGGGATGGCTGGCAGCCCCCAGCCCTGTTTTACTCTCCCCACCCCTCAGGCGGAGTGGTTGTGGGGTCCCAATGGACACGGGCCCATCCTGCTGGTGAACTGCGACCGCGACGACCCCAAAGCCGAGACACCGGATAACCGCGACACCGTCATCCGCTCTTACGCTGGTACTAGCACATCCCATACAAGAAACACCATTTTCCTATGGTTTTCCCGCATATTTTCCTTTCTTACACCCCTTTCTCACCCCAGACCTGCAGGACATGTCACAGATGGTGCTGCAGACCCGAGGTCCTCGCACCATTTTCTCCAGCTACCACCTCCTCCTCCACGTGGACTTTGGTGACGCCGATAAAGTCGGCGTGTTCTACGGCGGCAGTGAGTGCCTGACGCTGGGGCTTGGGGGGGGGGACACACACCCCAAATTATCGGGGTTCAAGCAAAATGCTTTTTTTTTTTTTTGGTAAGATTTTAGCAAAAAATTGGAGCTGAAATGGTGCAGAAAAGGGGTTAGTTGTTTAAGGGGGCCTCGCTGTGCTTGCCCCCACAGACAGCATCACGCTGGAGGAGTACAAGCACGTGCTGGGGGGCTCGAAGCTCTCCTACGCCGTCAAACCCAGCCGGCACCAGGAGGAGAGCATCTTCTACGTGGAGGCGCTCGCCTTCCCCGACATCGGCTTTTCGGGGCTCGTGGCTTTCCACGTCACGCTGCTGGAGAGCGCCGAGAAGGTACCGGCCACGACGGGGTTTGGGGTGAGCTGTAACAGGGGGAGCAGATCCCAAACGCTGTTTTCACTCCCCCCATCCCAGGGTTTGCTGGAGACGCCGATTTTCACCGACACGGTGGTTTTCCGCGTGGCTCCGTGGATCATGACCCCCAGCACTGCGGCACCGCTGGAGGTCTTCATCTGCAGGTAGGTGCTGGGTGGGTGGTCGCATCCTGCCCGGTGCTGGATCAGCCCTTACATCCCATTTTTCTTCCCAGCGTGGACGGTAACGAGGATTTTGTGGCTGCCGTGGGTGCCCTGGCCGAGAAAGCCAAGTGCTCGCTCACCGTCTGCCCACTGCTGGAGAACCGCCAGGACCGCTGGATCCAGGTGGGTGCAGGATGATGCCCAGCCCCATCCTCGCTGCAGCAGCTGCAGGGGGGGCTCCTCCCCATCTTCTTCATCCCTTCTGCAGGACGAGGTCGAATTCGGCTACGTGCAAGCCCCCCACAAGACCTTCCCCGTCGTCTTCGACTCGCCCCGCGACGGGGGGCTGAAGGATTTCCCCTTCAAGA
Organism: Nyctibius grandis; assembly: GCF_013368605.1. Classification (NCBI taxonomy): domain Eukaryota; kingdom Metazoa; phylum Chordata; class Aves; order Nyctibiiformes; family Nyctibiidae; genus Nyctibius; species Nyctibius grandis. Next base: position 2,060,988 of record NC_090674.1, read on the forward strand.
GCATCCTGGTACCCGACCCCTTCCTCCTCTCTGCCCCAGCAAGGTGTAACGCTTTGCAAACCTAAAAAAAATAGAATAAATCAATTTTGTTCTTGCATTTTTGGGAAGGGAAGAGCCAGCACAGAGGATGATTTGAGAGTGCTGCACTTTGGGAATGTACAGCTTTTTTTTAATCATTATTGCCTTTTTTTTTCCCCCATCCAGGGCCCCGATTTCGGTTACGTGGCCCGGCAAGCGCCTCATGGTACTTCCAGCCTCGATTCCTTTGGTAATTTGGAGGTGAGCCCCCCCGTGACGGTGCGAGGCAAGGAGTACCCCTTGGGCCGCATCCTCATCGGCAGCAGCTTCCCCAGGTGAGGTGCAGGATGGAGGGATAAGAGCATTGGGAAAAGAAAACACCAACCGCCAAAAAAAGGATTTTTTTGCACCATTTGAGGCTGGTTGTAAGCAAAGCATCACAGCATCACAGAATCAACCAGGTTGGAAGAGCCCTCTGGGATCATCAAGTCCAACCATTGCCCTGACACCACCATGTCAACTAGACCAGGGCACTAAGTGCCATGTCCAGGCTTTTCTTAAACCCCTCCAGAGATGGTGACTCCACCACCTCCCTGGGCAGCCCCTTCCAATGGCTAATGACCCTTGCTGAAAAGAAATTCACCTTGGGTACCTCGAAATGGCAGCCCCCTCCTTGTGTCCCCCCCAGGTTTGGTGGCCGACGGATGGCGAACGCTGTCAAGGCTTTTCTCTACTCCCAAAAAGTGCAGGCGCCCGTGGAGCTCTATTCAGACTGGCTCCGCGTTGGCCACGTCGATGAGTTCCTCAGCTTCGTCCCCGCGCCCGATCGGAAGGTAACGAGTCCAGGGGAGGTAAAAAAGTGGGGTGCAACCTTTATACCCCCCCCCAAAATCATCCCTTTCCCTCCGCAGGGTTTTCGGCTGCTCCTGGCCAGCCCCAACGCCTGCTACCAGCTCCTCAAGGAGAAGCAAGAGGAAGGGTTCGGCGAGGCGGCGATGTTCGAGGGTAGGGGGAAGGATGACAAATGAGGCTTGATGGGTTCATTTTCCCTTTTTTTCCTGCAAAATGCAATGGGGGAGTGAATGCACGGCACCCCAAAACCCAGCTACTGGCTGGAAAGTGCTGCTGGCAGCAAGGATGGGGAGCAGAAATAAGCAGAATTAATTAAAAAGCCGCATAATTTGATTTGCCGGGTTGGGATGGAGCTTGCTGCTGGTGGTCCCTGAAATGGGGGAGCTCCTGGCTCGGAGCTGGCAGCCTCATCCCAAACTGAAGAATTCCTGCCCATTCTTTGTGCTGCAGGACTGGAGGGGATGCCCAAGCTGACGATAAACGAGATTCTGGCTAATGAAGACCTCCGGAAATACAATAATTACGCCCAGGTGAGGAAGAGGAGCAGCGGGCTCTTGTCCAACCCTCCACCCATCCCTCTGTCCATCCCTCAATCCGTCCTCGCATCCCTTGGTCCCTCTGTCCATCCACCCACTTATCCCTCCCTCCATCTGTCCACCCATCCCTCCCTCCATCCCTCCACCCATCCCTCTGTCCATCCCTCAATCCGTCCTCGCATCCCTTGGTCCCTCTGTCCATCCACCCACTTATCCCTCCCTCCATCTGTCCACCCATCCCTCCCTCCATCCCTCCATCCATCCCTTTGTCCATCCACCTCTTTGTCCCTCCATCCCTCTCTCCATCCCGCTCTCCCTCTGTGCATCCACCCATCCACCTGTCCATCCCTTTGTCCCTCCGTCTGTCCACCCATCCTTCTACCCATCCCTCTGTCCATCACTCCATCCCTTCCTCTGTCCCTTCATCCCTCCACCCATTCCTTTGTCCCTCTGTCCATCCCTTCCTCCATCTCTCCCTCCCTCGCTCCACCCATCCCTCCGTCTCTCCCTCCCTGGGACCACCACTGACGCCTCTCCCCTCCCTCCCACCAGAGATGCATCAGCTGGAACAGGGACAAGCTGAAGCGGGCGCTGGGGCTGGCCGAGCCGGACATCCTCGACATCCCCCAGCTCTTCGGAAGCGCCGCAGACACAGACGCAGATGCCGGCGCCGAAGCCTTCTTCCCCGACATGGTAACACCCAGCGCCCTCCCCGAGCCTCGGTGTGAATTTGGGGTGGGATTTGCACTCTCACCACTGTCCCCGTGCTGCAGGTGAACATGCTGGTGCTGGGCAAGCACCTGGGCATCCCCAAGCCCTTCGGACCACTGGTGGGTGGGCAGTGCTGCCTGGAGGAGCGGGTGCGGGCGCTGCTGGAGCCCCTGGGCCTCACCTGCACCTTCATCGATGATTTCTTCTCCTACCACATCAACGCCGGGGAGGTCCACTGCGGCACCAACGTCCGCCGTAAGCCCTTCGCCTTCAAATGGTGGCACATGGTGCCCTGAAGTGGCCTCAGCACCTTCCTCCTCCTCCTCCTCCCCAAATCCCTCTCCCCACCCCTGCCACGTGCCTTCAGCGGGTGGTGCCCATGGGCCTGCGTTTGAAATAAAAAAGGGCTGCACCTCCCTCCTGGCTCTCCCTCTCGCTGGGCGCAAGGTTTGAAGCTTTGTTTTAAATGGGACCATGGTTTTTTTCACTCTCTGGGTGACACTTTGTGGTGGTTTGGCACGTGGGCATTGCTCTCCCGGCACAGCAATTAAAATGGTTAATTGGGGGGGGAGCAGTGAGCAGGGTTACACAGTTGTGTGTCTTGCTGCAGTGATGCATGTGCAAAAATACACGTGCACAGAAACACAGGCATGCAAAAAATACATGTGCACGCAGAAAAGCAAGCATGCATGCTCCTAAAGACAGAAAAAATCCACATACATGCACAAAAACACATGTGCACACGCATAAATGCACACACATACACACAAAGTGCACATGCATGCCCCAAAAATCCCCACACATGCCCCAAAACCACCCCTGCACGCGTTAAAATGCTCAGCTACACACGCACTGCTCCGGGTTTGCACCCTGCCTGTGAATATTAAAGGGAAATCCTGGTTGTGGGGGATATTTTGGGCTGGAGGATGCTGTTGGCAGCAGGATGGTGCCCTCTAATGGCTGTGGGTTTGCTTTTGGGGATGCTGGGGGGGGTGTGAGGGGAGGAAAAAATATCCCCTCACACATCCCTTTGCTTAAATTAAATTTAAATTTAAAAAAAAAAAAAAATAGGGGTGGATAAAGCAAGCTTTATCCCTTTGCTTAAATTAATTAAATTTAAATTAAATAAATTAAATAGGGGTGGATAAAGCGAGCGGAGCGACGGGTGTACACAACAACGTCGTTTATTTAAACATTTACTCCAACAAGTATAAAAAAAAAATGAACAGTGAAGACAATGACAGCACTAACCCAGGGCCCTCGCAGCTAAAGGACGAGGTTTAGGATTGTTTTCCTAAACCCAGGTTTAGGATTATTTATCCTAAACCCAGATCTTCATGGTTTAGGATTATTTTCTTCCTCGAGCCTCCTCCTTCGCTCGCCCGTGGCCGAGGGGGTAGAAGTTCCATCAGGCTTAAAACTATTTTGCTGGTGGGCAAGATGAACCAAAACGATGCTTTTTTGGGGGGTAAAAGGCTTTTTTTTGTGATTTTGGTGATTTCTTCACCTCATTTTATTGGGGCTGCGGCATCTGCTTGGCCCCCAACCCCCCAAAACCCCTAATATTGCTAAAAAAAAGCAGAATATTTGACTTTTTCACCCCGCTGCTCTCCCTGTCCTGGATATTTTCTCTCTAACCCATCCCAAAAAAACCCCAACCCCAAAGCAAATAAAAAAAAAAACCCAAAACTCTTTTTATTTTTCTTTTTTTTTTTTTTTTACTGCAAAATTCCCCCAAACAGGGGCAAACGCCGCCCCCAAGCACCCAGCGTGACCTGTCAGGGAGAGCGGAAAGGACTTAAAACAACCCCAAAACATTTAATAAATCAAAATAAATCCTAAAAAAATTAAAAAATAAGCAATAAAAAAAAACCAAACAACATCACCCTTGGGGGTTGCGCGGAGGCAGAGCTGGGCTCTGCTCGCAAAGGCACCTCGTTTCTCCAGCACAGTGCACAGCGTCGTAGGAGGGACTTTGGGGCTTGATATCAGGCGGAAATAATTAAGAATAATTAAATTAAGAACAATGCCAAGGATGTTTTGGGGTTCCCCCTCTTCATACCTGAGATCTCCCTGGGGTGGGCGAGGGCTGCGATAAGCGGGGAGGGGAACCCCAAAATGATGCTGGGGAGGGGGTTGGCCCTTGGGGGGGGATCCTGAATCCCCCTCTAGGAAGAGGATGGGGCGGGGGGGGGAACCCCCAAAATTATAGCACCCAAAGTGGGGGTTATATGGTAAAAAATGCCAAAAAATTGGAATATTGCGGGGGGAAAAAGGTATTTTGCAGCTGCTCTGCAATTTTCCCCGCAAGCCCATGGCTGGGGAATAAAAAAAAATAATAAAAAGTGATGCAGAAAAATACAAATAAAATTAAAATAATTAAAAAAATGCCCCCCCTCTCCCCCAAAAATATAAGCCTGGCTGTGCCAAAAGGTCCTGCTACGGTCGGGAGCTCAAAAAGCTGTGGGAGGGGGAGGAATAAACCCCCCCCAGGCTTTGGCAGTGGGAGGACAGGTAGTTAAAACCGTGGCTGGCGTGGAAAAGCGGGGTTTGGGGGGGGTCCCGGCGGGGCGGGGGGAGCCCCTCAGATGGTGCGGGGGTTGTACTCAGGCAGCTTGCGGAGCTTCTCTTTCTCGGCGTCGGTCTCGTCGCGGGCGATGACCAGCGAGTGAGCGTAGCCCATGGCCACCTGGGAGGAGGGCAGAGCAGGGAAAATGAGGCACGGGGCCACGCGCTTCGCTCCCCACTGTTCCCCCCCCACCCCACTGTTATCCAGGACCGTGTTTGAGCATCCCACGGGTGTGATGAGTTGTGTACGGCCTCAGCCGCCGTATTTATTTAAGGAGGGGCCTCCCTCCAGCACCCCATGGGTGTGATGAGTTGTGTATGGCCTCAGACACCATATTTATTTAAGGGGGACCCTCCCTCCAGCACCCCACGGGTGTGATGAGTTGTGTATGGCCTCAGCCGCTGTATTTATTTACGGGGGGGGTGTCCCCCCTCCCTCACCTGCTCTGTGTAGATCCCATCCAGGGTCTTCACCTCTTGGGCGGCCGTCGAGGATTTGGGCTTGTGGTCCCCGTAGCCCTGCCAAGTGCATCCCATGGAGAGGGGGGAGAATCAACATGGTGAGGGGGGGTGTGAGAAGCAGCTGATCCCTCCTGCTAGCGGCTGGGGGGGGGTGGGTTTGGGGTGTCGAGGGGTTGGGGGTCCCTGGTAAATCCTTCTTACCAGTTCCCCGAAGGTGGGTGAGGGACCCCAGCTGATGGTGCTCTCATCCGCCGCCACGATGATGCTGCTCTTCCTGCAGCGGGGTTCGAGGCAGGGTGACCCCACACTCCCCCCCAAACCACCCCACAAGCGGCTGCACCCCAAAAAAACAGGAATTTGGGGTGTGGGTTTGTTTTCTTTTTGCGGGGGGAGCCTTGGACTTACCCACAGGCCAGGCTGCGGATCTTCCAGCCGCAGAGGTCCTGTACGGCTTTGGGGTACATGGTGGACTCCCGGGAGGTGTTGGTGGCACCCCAAAAAAACAAGCCGCCTGCAAACCCCCAACACTGCCCGTCAAGCTCTACGGCACCCCTAAAACGCCTCAAATAACGACGTTATTTGCTTTAAACCACTGAAATCTCAACCTGTCTCGCTGACGGCGAAGGAGCATGTGTAGCCGGCGTAGATCTGCACCGCCCCACGGCCTGGGAAGTCGAAGAGCTTGACCAGCCGAGGCACCATCTCGTCCTTCTGCTCCGCGTGGCCCAGCCGCCCGTAGCCCCCGAATCCCCAGGAGAAAACGCGCTTCTGCGAGTCGAGGACAAGCTGGGGATGGAGAAACATCCCCCGTAACCATCAGCAGCTGAGACCTGAGCAGCTCGGGGCAGGGAAAGCCACAGCAGCCTCCTCTTCTCCAGCCTAAACACCCCCAGCTCCCTCAGACGTTCCTCAGAGGTCAGACCCTCCAGACCCTTCACCACCTTGGTCGCCCTCCTCTGCACTCGCTCCAACACCTCAACATCTCTCTTGAAGTGCGGGGCCCACAACTGGACACAGGATTCAAGGTGCGGCCTCACCAGTGCCCAGTACAGAGGGACGATCCCTTCCCCAGACTGGCTGGCTACACTAGTCCTGATAGAGGCCAGGATGCCATTGGCCTTCTTGGCCACCTGGGCACACTGCTGGCTCACGTTCAGCCGGCTGTCGATCAGCACCCCCAGGGCTCTTTCTAACCACTCTTCCCCCAGCCTGTAGCGCTGCAGGGGGTTGTTGTGGCCGAAGTGTCAGACCCGGCACTTGTTCTTTCTGAACCTCACGCCGTTCGTCTCGGCCCATCGATCCAACCTGTCCAGATCCCTCTGTAGGCCCTTCCTACCCTCCAGCAGATCGACACTCCCACCCAGCTTGGGGTCACCTGCACATTCACTGAGGGTGCACTTGATCCCTACGTCTAGATCATCTATAGAGATATTGAACAGCACCGGCCCCAGAACTGAGCCCTGGGGGACACCGCTAGTGACCAGCCAAATGCACCCTGCAAAGATTTATCCCTACATGGGATACATGCATCTCACAGATCTCTATCCTTAAACGCACGCTGCGAGTGTTTATCCTTACATGCATGTTGTATTTATCCTAAAATACAGCTACAACTCTCTAACCTTAAACACACGCTGCAAATCTTCACCCTTAAATGCTCCTGTGAACATTCACCCTTTGGCGCACGCTGCAAATATCAACACATGCCACAGACATCCCCGCGTACCGTGTGGTTGGCCCCGCACGCCACGTCCCGCACCACCACGTTGGGGACGGGCAGGATCTGCCCATCTTTGGTCTTCTCGATGAAGATGGCCACGCGGCGCGGCACCAGCTCGCAGTCGTACTCTATCCGCTGCGCCCGGGCGATGAATTTCCCGTCCGAATTATGCCCTGCGGACGAGCACCAGCGTGAAAACGGCGCATCCCCCCTCCTGCACCCCGTTATTTCCACCAAAATCCCCTCTCCCTTTGCAAACCCCTTGTTATTTGCTGCTCCCACCCCACTATTTTTACTAGAGGTAAAAGGGAGGGATGCTTTGATTGCCCCAGATGGGGAAACTGAGGCAGGGAACTTCCCCCCCTCCTCTAACCCCATAAAAGCTCTAAATTTTAGCAAAGCCCCCCAAAATAGCGCCGTACCCAGCTGCCCGTACTCGGGGCACCCGAAGGAGTAGAGGTTTCCTTTGCAATCCATGATCATGCTGAATTCGGCCCCGCACGCCAGTTTGGTGATGGGCTGCCCGTTGTACATGATCTGCGGGAGAAGCGGAAAAAGGTGTTAAAAAAACTGCATAAAAAGGCAAAAAACTTCCATTTCCCAGGAGAAAACCCCCCAAACCCTCAAATCTGGGGGTTTTATTTCCAATTCCTCTTTGCATAAGCTGCAAACGAAGCAGCATCCCTAAGAGGGAAACTCTTGTATCCTCAAGAGGTTTGGGCTCTGCTACGGATTTTCTTGCGATGAGAAAACCCCAAATCTGCTGCTTTTTCACCCCCAAAAATGCAGGGAAGCACAGAAAGGAGCAGCGATACCTGCGTAGGGCTGGGCACGGCGTCCGTCTGGTTCCCCAGCCCCAGCTGCCCCATTTTATTCTCCCCGAAGGCGAACACCGAGCCGCTCTCTGCAAAAAAAAACCCACCCCAAAAGCGGTGTTTTGGGGCAAAACGGGCTGATTTCAGCCAATTTTCCCCAAAATTGAGGTGTTTGGTTTTTTTTTCCCACCCTCCAATACCTGTAAGCGCTAGCGTGTGGTTCCGGCCGCAGGCTGCCAGCACGATGGCTTCGCTCCCCAGCACCTCGATGAGCTTCGGGGCTTCCACCCGCTTCGTGTCCCCATGTCCCAATTGTCCTTTTTCATTCCGCCCTAACCAAAAATCGCTATTTTTTCGCAGCAAAACAGGAGGACGAAGCCTCCCGGCGTCTCACGCCGTGATTCACCCAGGGAGTTTGGTGGTTTTTATTTTTGGGGTGCTCACCCCAGCTCCAGAGCTTGCCCTCGGCGGTGATGAGCAGGCTGTGAGCGGCGCAGGGACCCGAAACCACGCTCCGCACCTGAATACCTGAGAGACAGCCGTACCTGTGCGGCCCCCACAAGTTCTGGCCCAGATTCCGATATGCAACTGTATTTAAAAAAAAAAAAGGGGGGAAAAAAAAAAAGAGCAAATATTAATTAATAAAAAATAATATTAATTAATAAAAAATAATTAATTATCAATGCATTAAAAATAAGCAGAAAAAAAATGAATATAAAGGCATAAAAAGTAAGCAACGTGTTTATTTTGCTTTGCAGGAGATCCAGCGCACCCCAAGTTCTGTCGCAATTATGATACACAACCATTAACTCCCCCCAATATTAATTAATTAAAAAAAAGTCATGAAATATATTTACATAAAAATAAGCAGAAAAAAATAATGAAATATAAATGCATTAAAAATAAGCAACGCGTTTATTTTGCTTCGCAGGAGATTCAGCGCACCGCAAGTTCTGTCACAATTATGATACACAACCATTAACTCTCCCCAATATTAATTAATTTTAAAATGTCATTAAGTATCAATGCATTTAAAAAAATCAGAAAAAAATGAATCAAATATAAATGCATCACAAACAAGCAAAGTGTTTATTTTGCTTCGCAGGAAATCCAGCGCACCCCAAGTTCTAGCCCTGATTATGATATGCAACTGTAACTCCCCCCAATATTAATTAATAAAAAAAAAGTCATGAAATATAATTACATAAAAATAAGCAGGAAAAAATAATGAAATATAAATGCATTAAAAATAAGCAACGTGTTTATTTTGCTTTGCAGGAGATCCAGCACACCCCAAGTTCTGTCGCAATTATGATACACAACCATTAACTCCCCCCAATATTAATTAATAAAAAAAAGTCATTAAATATCAATGAGTAAAAAATAAGCAGGAAAAAAAAAAAGAAATATAAATACATCAAAAATGAGCAATGGGTTTATTTTGCTTTGCAGGAGATCCGGCGCACCCCAAGTTCTGGCCCAGATCATGCTACGCTGCTGTTAAAAAAACCCTCCGAAAAGATCGTTAATAAAAATAATAATTAAATATAAGTGTATTAAAAATAAGCAGAAAAAAAATAATTAAAGGCATAAAAAAAATAAGCAATGTGTTTATTTTGCTTTGCAGGAGACCCAGCGCATCCCGCATCCCAGGTTACAACATGCAACTGGTTTAAAAAAAAAAACCCAAAATATTAATTAAAGAAATATATAAATACATAAAAATAAGTCGAAAAAAATGTAATTAAACCAGAAATGGATAAAAAAGCAGCGGGTATTGCTGCCCCTCACCTTGCTGCTTAGGCACTTCTTTGCGGCCGATCAAGTCCCAGTTGGTGGCTCCGAAGATGAGGAGCTGCCCCCGGCACCTGGAGCCCTCCAGCTTCTGCGAGGAGCCGGGGAACCGTCAGTGACAGCGGGGACACGGGGGATGTGGGGGACATTGGGGGACATAGTGGGATGTGGGGGATGTAGGGGACATGGAGAACATCGGGGACATGGGGGATGTGAGGGATGTGAGGGACATTGGGGAACATCAGGGATGTGGGAGACATGGAGGATATTGGGGACATGGGGGACATCAGGGACATGGGAGACATGGGGAATGTGGGGGATGTGAGGGACATTGGGGACGTGGGGGACATTGGGGGACACTGGGGATGTGGGAGACGTGGAGGACATGGGGGATGTGGGGGACATAGGAGACAGGGGGAGCATTGGGGATGTGGGGGACATGGGGGTCATCGGGGACATGGGGGATGTGGGGGACTTTGGGGACGCGGGGGACACAGGAGACGTGGGTGCAATGGGGCAGTGCAATGGGGGGGAGCAATGAGGGGGTGCAAGGGGGGTACAGTTGGGGGGTGCAATGTGGGGGTGCATTAAGGGGTGAGGGGGTGCAATGGGGGTGCATTGGGGTGCAATGCGGAGACGCCATGGGGGGCACAAGGGGTGCAATGGGGTGCACTGGGGGTGCCCCCGCCGCCCCGCTCACCACGCGCTCCTTGCTGTGCTCGGGCTCGCAGATCACCACGCTCTGTCCCCTCGCCGCCCCTCCTCCTCCTCCTCCTCCGCCGCCGCCGCCGCCACCGGCCCCGCCGCTCCCGGCCCCCCCGGGCCTGCCGGGCCGCCTCCCCCCGGGGCTGCCGCCCCGCGCCCGCCGCTCTCGGGGCGCTTCATCCTCGCTGCTGCCGCCGCTGCTGCCCCCGCCGCGCTCCGCTCGCTGCCGCCGCCTCCCCGTCGCCGGGCCGGGCCGCCGCCTCCTCCCCGCCGCCGCCGCCGCTGCCGCCGCCCCGTTGCCCGGGCCCGTGTCCCAGGGCGGCCCCGCCGCCTTCCTGCGGGGCATGGCGGCTGCGGACGGGGACACGGCGCGTCACAGCCCGGCCCGACCCCCCCGGGCCCCCGCGGCGGGGAGGGGGGAGGGATGGGGGGGGGGTGCGGGGTGACCCCCCCCGGTACCCGAGTGCGCTTGGAGAAAGTTGAACGGGGGGTGGAAAGTGGGGGGGTAAGGGGGGTGTAAAGGGAGGGTAAAGGGAGGGTAAGGGGATTGTAAAGGGGGGGGGTGTAAAGGGGGAGTAAGGGGGGGGTAAAGGGGGGTGTAAAGGGGGGGTAAGGGAGGTGTAAAGGGGGGTGAGGGGGGTGTAAAGGGGGAGTAAGGGGGGGGTGTAAAGGGGGAGTAAGGGGGGGGTGAAAAGGAGGGACTGGAAAGGGGGGGTTGGAAAGGGGGGTTATAAAGTGGGGTGTAAAGGGGGGGTTAAAAAGGGGGGGTGCAAAGGGGCGATTTGCAAAGGGGGGGGTTGGAAAGAGGGCAGTTATAAAGGGGGGGGTGTAAAGGGGGCGTTATAATGGAGGGTGGTAGAGGGGGAGTGCAAAGGGGGGGGTGCAAAAGTGGGGTGCAAAGGGGCGATTTGCGAAGGGGGGGTTGCACGGGGGGGTTGGAAAGGGGCGATTTATAAAGGGGGGGTTGCAAAAGTGGGGTTCCAAAGGGGGGTTGCAAAGGGGGGGGGGTGTAAAGAAGGGGTTTTCAAAGCGGAGGGGGGTGCCCGGGGCGGGGGTTGCCGGTTGCCGAAGGGGAATTCACGAACCGCGGGGGCTGCACGGCCCGAGAACGGCCCGGAGACAAAAAGCCCCGGCCCCCCCCCCGCAAGGGAGGTTGGGGTACGGGACCCCCCCTCCCTTCTCACCCCCCGCACCCCCCCCGTGCCCCTCCGGCATTTTTTTAATTCACTTGCTTGGGGGATTTTTTTTTTTGGGGGGGGGGGGTTGCAAAAAAAACCCCAGCCCCCTGCGCGCCCCCCCAGCTCCATCCCTCTCCACTCCCTTTTTTTTTAAAAAATTTCATTTTTTTTTTACTTTTTTATTTTTACCCCCCCCCCCTTCCCGCTGCTGAACAATGGCATCTCTGTCTGCCCCATTACACCACGTGGATCCGCTTTCCCTTTTTTTTTTTCTTTTTAAGCCTTTTTAAGCCCCCCCCCCATCCCCTTCCCCCCCCCAATCCCCCCCTCAGTTGCAAACCTGATTTTTAGGGCGAAAGATGCAGCATAAAGCAACAACTCGGGGGCCTTTGCAATAATTTTGGTGGTGTTTCCTGTTGCAGGAAAAAAAAAAAAGGAGGTAATTCTCTTTTTTCTTCTTTTTTTTTTTTTCCCTTTTTCCTCCCTTAGCGCCCACCCACCAGATGCACTTAAAATGTAAATATGAGCCGCGAGAACAAATGCTACGATACAAAACAGAAACACATGTATGGGCAGGAAAAAGGGGAAAAAAAAAAAAAGAAAAAAAAAAACCCTTTTGCTGTGGAGAGGAAGAAGCTGCAAAGCCCAGCTCAGCACTCACAGCTCCATCTTTAGGTCGGGAAGACTTGGGGAGGCTGAGAGCAAAGAAAAAAGCTTGAAGGGATTCCCCTTGTGCAGCAGCAATCCCCTTCTTGCTGAAGGATTTAATTTTTTTTGCGAAGAATAATAATTATTTTAATATTAAAGCAAAAAAAAATATTATTTTTTGCTTAAGTGCAAAGAATAATGATGGTTTTTTTTTTTGCGAGAGCAAAACGCGCTCGCTCCCCTCCTTGCAAAAGGTTTTTTTTTTTCCCAAGAAAAAAAATTGCCTGCGTTGCCTTTATTGCAGTTTTTCCCCTCCCAAAAAATGTCCATATTGCCTTTATTGCGGTTTTTTCCACCAAAAATGTCCATATAGCCCTTATTGCAAAGAGGTTTTTTCCCCAAAAAAATCCACATGCTGCCTTTATTGCAGTGTGTTTTTTTCCCAAGAGATAAGTTTCCATATTCCCTTTCTTGCAGAATTTTGGCAGAGGAAAGGCACGCTCCTTCCCCTTAATGCAAAGCAAATTTTTTTACAGGAGCGAAGCTTTCTTGCCCAAGTTTTATCGCAGAGGAAAGCCACGCTCCAGCCCAAAAATAGATTTTTTTTTTTTTTTTCAGAATTTTTGACCCTTTATTGCAAAGAGAAATTTTGCAGGGGGGGAAGACGCGTGCATTTGCCTTAACCCTCCCTTAGCAGCTTCAGCTTTGCTGTCCCTGGGCTGTCCTGTCCGGGCACGCCGGGACTGGGTGCGTTGGCAATATATTGTATGTGGGCAATATGTGATGTGTTTGCAATATATGTTTGCAATATATTATGTTTGTGATATATTATATGTTTGCAATATAAGATATAAATATAAGAACAAGTGCTGGGTCTTACACTTGGGCCGCACCAACCCCCCGCAGCACTACAGGCTGGGGGAAGAGTGGTTAGAAAGAGCCCTGGGGGTGCTGATCGACAGCCGGCTGAACATGAGCCAGCAGTGTGCCCAGGTGGCCAAGAAGGCCAATGGCATCCTGGCCTCTATCAGGACTAGTGTAGCCAGCCGGTCTGGGGAAGGGATCGTCCCTCTGTGCTCAGCACTGGTGAGGCCGCACCTTGAATCCTGTGTCCAGTTCTGGGCCCCGCACTTCAAGAGAGATGTTGAGGTGTTGGAGCGAGTGCAGAGGAGGGCGACCAAGGTGGTGAAGGGTCTGGAGGGTCTGACCTCCGAGGAATGGCTGAGGGAGCTGGGGGTGTTTAGCCTGGAGAAGAGGAGGCTCAGAGGTGACCTTAGTGCAGTCTACAACTACCTGAAGGGAGGTTGTAGCACAGTGGGAGTCGGCCTCTTCTCCCGGGCAACCAGCGATAGGACAAGAGGACACAGCCTCAAGCTTCGCCAGGAGAGGGTCAGGTTGGACATTAGGAAGCATTTCTTCTCAGCAAGGGTCATTAGCCATTGGAAGGGGCTGCCCAGGGAGGTGGTGGAGTCACCATCTCTGGAGGTGTTTAAGAAAAGCCTGGACATGGCACTTAGTGCCCTGGTCTAGTTGACATGGTGGTTGTCAGGGCAATGGTTGGACTCGATGATCCCAAAGGGCTCTTCCAACCTCATTGATTCTGTGATATGTCTGCAATATATTATATGTCTGTACTATATGATGCATTTACAAAGTATTATGTTTGCAATATATGATGCATTTGCAGTATATTATATGTTTGCAATGTATTTTTTGCAATATAATGATGTGTTTGCGATATATTTGCAATATATTTGGAATATATTATATATTTCCAATATATTATGTTTGCAATATATAAATACGTTGGCAATATATGATGCATTTGCAATATATAATGTATTTGCAATGTATCATGTAATTGCAATATATAATGTATCTGCAATATATGTTGCGATTGCAAGTCGTGATACATTTGCAATCTAAAGGGGCGAAAAAATAATTAATATATTACTTACTGAATCATCCGCGAAGCATCTCGGCGTGGCGACCTCCCGTCCCGACGATGCTCCGGCTGGGTTTGAGGGATCAAAGGTTGGATGGAGAAAAATCCGGGGCCCTGGGAAGGAGGGCAGGAGGCACCGCGGCCTCAAAGCGGCAGCACCCAAAATAAAATTAAAAAGCTGGTTCAACGCTGGGGTTTTAAAAGGGCTTTTGCTGAGGAGGGATAATTTGGCGGCGCTGATTCCCCTCGCTGCCGGGATGGGTTTCGGCGTGTCGCTCCGAGCGCCCGCGCCAAATTCCCCTCCCCTTTACCCCAATCAACACCAAACTTTTAACTTAAAATTTGGGGTATTTTCAGCACTATTTTGCATGTTTTTGTCCTAATTCTGGTCAAAATGAAAATTAAAAGCATCACTTCCAAGAGCAGAGAGGGGAGATTTGGTTTATTTAGGGGTTTTCCACGATACTGATAGCAACACGATGTAATTAATACGCTGCCAGTGCTGGAACCCGGCCCGTTTTCCTTAAAAAATACAATTTTTTTCCCCCAAAACGCCCGCTGGGTTGTATAGGATGGATGGGAAGATTTCGAGGAGATGTTGGCAGGTTGCGTCAGGCCGTGGGTTAAACTGGTTTTTCTTGGGATAAGGGGAAAAACTGGTCTTGCCTGTTAATTCCCAAAGGGCGTCTGGGATGGGGGGGGAGCGACTCACCTTGGATGACCTCGGCCTTGCATCGCCTTCCCCAATGCTGGAGGTGGCTCGGGGGGTTTGCAGCCCCGGCCGAGGATATTTGGGGGATCCTTGGGGATGGTGATACTGGGGATGTACCCCCGGAGCGATTGGAAAAGGGGGTTTGCAGCAAAACCCTCTGCAAAAATCAACCCGTGGCTTTGGGTGCAGCGTGGGAATGGGCGCGGGGGGGATTTGCATGGCCGGCCTGCGGCGAGGGAGCGAAAAATTGGCTGGTGGGTCGGGCAGGAGATGGGCTGTGATAAATACGAGGCCCTTTCATGCTCCTCTCGCAGCGCAGCCGCACCGCCGGAGTTTTTAAGCAAGTTGCTGCTGCTCTGGGAGGTGATTTTTTGCTGGGAATTTCGTGGTGTGGAGGAAGCAAGGGATGAGTGAAAAAAATGAGTGTGTGCCTTGCAAGCGTGCAGCCTCGCTGCACGCCGGGTTTGTGCACCTCTGAGGGGTTTTCGGTTGGGAAACCAGTGAGCAAAACCAGCCCAGATACTCTCTTGTGTCCTTGCACCGTGCACCCAAGAGGTCCCAAAGAAAGGACCAAGAAGGTGTCCCCGAGAAGGGCCCAAGAAGGTGTCCCCAAGAAGGGCCCAAGAAGGTGTCCCCAAGAAAGGCCCAAGAAGGTGTCCCCAAGAAGGTGTCCCAAAGAAAGGACCAAGAAGATGTCCCCAAGAAGGGAACAAGAAAGTGTCCCTAAGAAGGGCCCAAGAAGGTGTCCCAAAGAAGGGCCCAAGATGGTGTCCCAAACCCTTCCCCCGGGAGGATGCCAGAACAGGGCATCCCTGGACCAGCTCCATCACCACAATTACATCACTCTTTATAAATATATATATATTTTTTTTTTTTTCCCCATGGAATGGATATATTTAAAGGAACACCCTCCCCCCGTGCCCATCACTTCTACCCCACATCGTACACAAGCACTTATACAACTATTTAAACACCAAATATTTAAAGTGCCTCGAAAAATTCTCTGCTCACACCCATAAAAACAGGTTTATTGAGTTCCTGCTCCGGTACAGGTTGTAAAGCTTTATGGGGAGGGTGTAAATCCACCCAGGGAGGGGTTTTAATTTTTTTTTTGCTTGGAGTTTGCATTTAAAACCAGGTGCAGAGGGTGGTGCAGGATGAGGCCAGGTGGGCTCCATCTGCTTATTTAAGGGCTGAACATGGGGGCAAGTTGTTTTCTTGCCTGAGTATTCTTGTGGGTCCTTTCCTGGAGGGGTGAAGGTCTGGAGCCTGGATGTAAAATTAAAAATATCCCTCTGGCAGGTGGGATGAAACCTCCCAGGTGACCCCAACCCTGCACCCAGCATCCCCCAGCTCTTGTGGGTGACTAAAACTGGTCTTGATAGACTTTTTTGGGGCTAAATGGAGGTTCCCTGCATGAAAGCAGGAAAATTGCTTCTAAGAAAGGAGCTGGAAATGCATCCTTAGCCCTTGCAGGGGGTTACAAGTCCTGCTGCAAAAATGCAGCCTTGCAAGGGGGGGGTTTGGGGGGTTCTTGGCTGGTTGCTGCAGCCAGGAGCCCCCTTGGCTTGCAGAAGAGATGATCTGCAGGGTGGAATTTTTATTTTTATTTTTAATTTTATTTTATTTTTAATTTTATTTTATTTTTAATTTTATTTTATTTTTAATTTTATTTTATTTTTAATTTTATTTCTATTTTTAATTTTATTTCTATTTTTAATTTTATTTCTATTTTTAATTTTATTTCTATTTTTAATTTTATTTTATTTTTAATTTTATTTTATTTTTAATTTATTTCTATTTTTAATTCACTTATTTTTTTGGGGGGGGAATGTTATTTCAGCTCCCAACACTCCAGGGTGGCCTGGCCCTGCTGCCGCCCGCACCCAACCCCGGCTGAGTCAGTGCCACCCGCACGCTGGGTGCCGCGCCGGTGCCAACACACCAGCTGCCAGCGAACAAAATCTCTCCTCACTTATTTTTGCTGAGTGCGGGGTGAGTTTTTTTGGGGCTTGGGGGCACCCAGGGAGGTTCATACTCCAGGGTGCAACCTCAAAGACTGGAAAAAATAAATTTAATTTCTCCGATTGCTGCTGGGATGTTTTTGCTGCTTGCCAACCCCTCCAAAAATGGGTTCTGGAGGGTCTCCCCGTTCCAAATATTGGGACAGCGCCGATAAAGTCCTCGCCACCACGATATTCTGGTCTTATTCCCTCTTACAGAGAAGTTTTCCTGGCAGGGCAGCAATGCCATTACCTAAAGAAAAAGGTGGGGTGGTGGTTTTTTTTTTTACCTGTGAGTCATCTGAAGGGCACTGGGATATATGTAAAAATATATATATATAAAAAAAAATATATATATTAAAAATATATATAAAAATAAATTTATAAAACTATAAATATATAAAAATAATTTATAAATAAATCTATAAATATATAAAAATAATTTTATATACAAAATATATATAAATATTTTATTTATATATAAATACATATATATAATTTTTTTTTTTTTTTTTTCCCCCTGAGCTCGTTGGGCTGGTTTCGAGCTGGAATAAACCTGACAGCCCTTTGGTTTGTTTGCAAGGGGTGTTTTCCACCAGGGCTGGGCAGCAGCAAGCCCGGGGTGTGCCGTGACAGCGGCGGAAAAACTCCTTCCCGGCAAGGAAAACCAGAGCCCCGAACACCCATGAAATAGGTAAGATGGGCGCAGTTTGTAGCGGGGATATCGCGATTAAATCAACGCTCGCGTGGGGGCTTTGCGCTGCTTTAATTTGCATTTTTTTTTCTGTATAGTGTATTTTTACGGGGTTTTAGGGCCGGAAAGAGCCGGCGTGGGGGGAAATAGCCTTGAATGGGGATGTGGAGTTGCGTTTTGGGACTGTGAGGTGAGTTGGGGGTAAAATATCCTGGAGAAAAATCGTCTTGGAGCGGAAATTTTGGAAGTTTCTGCTGCAAAAAACCCTGATTTGGGCTGGTTTTGCTCCGGCGACAAGAGGGTTAACAGGTCAACCCGGTGTACAAGGGGTTAAAAGTCAAAGAAGGGGCTAAATCCTGCTGGGGGTGGGGGGTTATTTATTGGGATAGGGAACGCCAGGGGTGTAAATCAGAGCTGAAGAAGAGGAGGAGGAGGAAGGAGGAGGGGGGTGATGCTGCCCCAAATCCCGGCATCCCTCGCTGCCGCCGCTGGACCGTGGCCGCTCGGCTGGGGGGATTGGGGTTGGGTGGGTGGGTGGGTGCCAGCTGGGTGTCCCCCCACCCTGGGCTCACCCTGGTGTGGGTCACAGTAGGATTAATCCCCACCGGGGTTGGGGGTTTGTGGGGCTTTTTATTTTCTTTTTTTTTACCCCCAATCCGCCATCGCCTCCTCGCCGGGGGCCTGCTCGGCCGATGCGGACACAAAGCCAGAGGAGCCGCGGCCTTCCCAGGTCAGCAACAACCCACCTCCCTTCCCCTCCTTGCCCATAAATCCCTATATATATGTATATATATATAAAAATATATATCTATAGGTTATCGCGTCCTCTCGCAGGGGGAGGAGGTCGCCTTTCGCCTCCCCACAGCCGCCAGCGCTCGGGACTTTAAGGGGCAGCTTGGCGAGTGGTGGGAAGGAAACGATAGCAAAAAGATGGGGTTTTCCCCCTAAAAATATATTTTTTACTATTTTTTTTAGTTGCTTTTCAATATATAAGCGAAAAAGAAGCAGCAATGGGGAAGGAGGAGGTGGGCATTGGCGCGTTAAGTTTATTCCGCACCCATTCCTGGCCTTTTTCACCCCATTTTCTTGCAAACTCTGTGAAGGCTACGAAACCCTCCCGTGTTTTTCCAGCTGGGATTTGCAGCACCTGCGGGGAAATGGCAATTTGGGGGGGTTACAGCTTCCTCCAGGATCATTTTGACAGCAAATAATGGCAATTTTCCCCCTTTTAGTGATTTTTTTTGGACGTCGGTCGCATTGGGGTGCGAGGTTGCGTCGCAGGCCGTGACGGTTGCAAAGGGGTTGAAGTCACCGTGATATTTTTTCCCATCTCCGTTTGCACCAGTTTTCTTATTTTTTAATGTATTAAGTGTGTTTTAGTGAGACGTTGGGTTGCAAAGTGTGGATTTTGCCCCAAAATACCAGCAAAAAAGCAAAGACATGCATTTGCGGGGTGGAAAAAACAGTATTTTATAGGATGCTTGAATAGGTGTTTGCAAAAAAAAGAGAGAGAAATTAAGAATATTAGGGAGGAGGAGCTCAAATTCATCGGCGTCACCACCTGATGCTGGTGTTTGGGTCACTTTTCAGCCAAAATAAAGAGCCCAGAGAGCTGCTGGAAGGAAAAATCAGTTTCAAGGGGTGGGAGAGGTTTTAATTTGGAGCTTTAATTTGGAGCTTTACAATAAAACAAACCCCCAAATTGTTGGGAATTTGGAACTGGAAACACTTATGGGGGGGGGGGGGACGCCCATTTTTCTGCTTTTTTCTTGTTAATTCTGATTAAAATTCTTCTCCCTTTGAGTTACTTTCTGGGATGGTTTGCAGCAGGTGAATTTTGCAAAGCATGGGAAGGTGGAAATTGGGATAAGCATCAAACCGGGGTGGTTTTTAGCAATAAATAAGATTTTTTTCATTGCTTTTTGGGTCTGTTTGCAAGAAATCTTTGCAAAATAAGCTCTATTTTTTAATTTAAGTTCTATAATTCTGATGTTTTTACTGATTTTTTTCCTGGTTTTCCCTGTGTTTGCACTTCTCGTGGTGCGAGCTGGACAAGGGATGGATTTTTATCGGTTGAAAAGGAAAATAAAAGGGAAAAGGGGGCAGTTTTCCAGGTCCTGGGTTTTTAGGTGGAATACTTGTGGGATATTCGCGCAGAAGAGGCATTTTGAGGTGAAAAAGGGAAACACTGTGTTCAGGAAGAGCTTTTTTGATAAGACGATGCCTTTTGGCAAGAGTTTATTTAAAATATAATTGCAAAATTGCCTGGAATCTTAATTTTCATGGATTGATTTTCAGGGGGAAAACCCCCTCTTTTGGCTTTTTTCTGGGAAAACCCTTTTTTTTGATTTTTTTTTTGAAAAAGTGCATCTTTTGGCTTTTTTTAGGGGGAAAACCCCATCTTTTTGCTATCATTTCATTCCCACCGCCCTTATTGCTGCCTCCACCAACGACAACTTCATCAA
Source organism: Nyctibius grandis (assembly GCF_013368605.1). Classification (NCBI taxonomy): domain Eukaryota; kingdom Metazoa; phylum Chordata; class Aves; order Nyctibiiformes; family Nyctibiidae; genus Nyctibius; species Nyctibius grandis. The sequence goes on from NC_090674.1 coordinate 2,080,814, forward strand.
AACACCCAATCTGAGGAAATTTTGAAGACACAGGACAATTTTTCTTCACCGGAGCCCTCATTCCTGTACTGACACCTTCAAATCTCCGCTATTAATTCCTTGGAAAACTGGGAAATAAACCACTGAGCCCTTAAAACACCAATAAAACACCGCACAGATCCAATTAGAGCTGGGAAAAAACTCTTACCTTGCAGCAAATATTTGCTGATTTTTTTGTTTTTAATTATTATTTTAAAGAATTGAGGTTTGGGGGAGAAAAATCCCTGCTTTGCTCTGGGGACCGCGCCACTCTCCCTGCCATCCCGCGCGCTGGAAATAATCGGAATTAATTCAATTTTTTTTGGCCAAGGTGATGGTGGAAAATCATCCAGGTCGTGAAATAAGCTTTGAAACTGCAGTTGAGATGCAGGACCTTTGGCTGGGGTTATTAATAAGGAGGAGTCTGGGGTTATTAATAAGGAGTCTGGGGTTATTTATAAGGAGGGATTAACGTGGTGGGGCTGCGGAGAGGAGCAGGAGGGATTCCCAGGGTAAATCCTGGCTGCATCCCTGCTGTGATATTATGGATTTTTTTTATATAAACTCCTATATTTAAGGAAAAAAAGAGGATCGGTGGGTTGGGACGGAGGATGCTTTAACCAGGGACCGGTCCCTTGGGGGCTGGCACCCGTCCCCACCAGCTGGGACCTGTCGCTCCTTCATGGTGGCTAAAAATAACCAAAATAAAGCCAAAGAGGTGCCAGCTTGCTAGGCGAGGGCTCGGGCTGGGCCTAGCAGCTGGCCCTGCTCTTCTGCCTTTATTTAGCTCCAGCTCTATTTATTTTTTCCCTCCCCGCCGGGGTTGGGAGGGAGACAGGGCTGAACCGTGATGCTGCCTCCGAGGTGTTTGGGGTGAGGACTCAGCAGCTCTCATGGGCTTTAAATTCACGTTTCTCAAGGAGGAGATCGTATCCCTACATCTTTCTCGGATTATATTGCATCCCTACGTCCTTCTTGGATTATTCTACGTCCCCTTTTTGCTATCCCAGTCTGGTCTGGAGGCATCTCCCTCATTCCCACCAGCTTTTCCCCCATCCCATGGGATGCATTTTGCTACCAGGATGCTCCTACCTCTGATATCAGTTTTACTATAAAAAATGATGCAAAATAACCTTTTTTTTTAATTATTATTTTTAAATTTAGCAAGACCCAATTAAAGGTGGGGGGTGGGTTGTTTTGGAGAGCTGGTAATTCTCCTCGGCGGAAAAATACCCAGCCCTGGGACGTATCGGGCTGATGGGAGCTTATGTCAACTGTCAAAATGGGAAGTGACCTTCTCCTGCCTCGCTAGCGGGATAAAATAGGGACCGAGCTGCAGGGCCCGGCTGCCCCTCACCGAATGCAGAAGCCATCGGGTTACTGGAAGGGCGAAGCAAACCAGTAAGCAAACTGGTTTCTGGATAAACCCATCAGCATCGCTTTGCTGGGTGTATTTTTACCCAAACGTTGTTATTTTCTTCTTGCTTTGCTTATTTTTTGGAGGCGTCGCTGCAGAAATACGGCTTTTTTCCTCACGTCTCCTGGTTTATTGTGGATTTATGGCTTGGTTGGCGTCGTGTCCCAAGGGATAAAACTTACAGAAGGGGGAGAGAAGGGACTCGGCTGCTCCCATGCTAACGGGAAGCAGATTAGGTGGCAGATGAGAGCTGCCAACCGCTTTCTGTGTCGAGGGCCAGGAAAAGAGTGAAAATAAACATTTCCTGGGTGTTCCTCCCAAATAAATCCCTATGAATGTGTTCGTGGAGGCAACGGGCTCATGGCAAAAGTGGCTGGAAGAGGAGATTTGCAGCGGTAACGCAGGTCGAGGAGAGGAAGAGGAGTTTTATTTTTATTTTTTTGTGGCTGGGAAAGGGTTAGATGGGTTTTAGCTTGATGCTTTTGGAGGGGGCTTTGCAGTGGGGCGGGGTTGGGGGTTGCAGCATCAGCTTGTGTGTGTGCTGTGATTGCAGAGGGTTTATGGCTGGTTTTCCAGGGTTCAGTGTAAATGTGGGAGGTGATCCCAGACCTCAGCTCCCTCCTGCTGTGCCCCAGACCTATATAAATATATATATATTTATATATGTGGCCCTGGAGCTGTATGACTTGCTGCAAACCCACGTGGGGCAATTGCACCCACAGCTCGAAGGGGTTTTGGTGGAGAGGGAATAAGTAAATCCTTTTTTTTGAGGTGGGGGGGGATCATCCTGGGTCTGTGCGTCCCCTATATCCACCTCCCAGGGGAAATGAGGGTCCAGGCGAGGGAGAAATGGTCGCTGTGGGGGTCACGGCTCGTGGGAGCAGGGTGGTGGCATCTGTCATGCGCCGGTTGCTGCTGCCAGCAGGACCGAATTAGCAGAATTTGGCCCCGTTTTGCTCTTTGCAGCCTCTTGAGCATCGTTTCTCTCTGCTGCGTCGTCCCTCGAGCACACGGGGGTCCCTGCTCCATCCTTCCTCTTCCTCTTGGTGACCTTTCAGGGCGTCGTGTCGGGCATCTCTGGTTACCGGAGCGGATGAGCCATCGATTGCTAGGAGGATGCCTGGCGCTTCCCACCCTCCGAGACCTTCAAGCTTGATGCTCGGGGCTGGATTGACCATGCACAAGAGAAATTTGCCGTGCACGGGGTGGATTTACCACACACGAGCTGGCTTTGCCGTACAAACTGGGTCCTGGCAGCAACTTTTCTTCTTCCTTGCAAGGTTTTGCAGCAGCTGGAGCTGGATCCATCACACTTTGGGTCTCCCCACGTTGCCTCCACTCCCAAGGATGGATCTGGGGGGGGGGGTGATCTCCCCTCTCAACCCATTTCTCCTTCTCTCCCACAGGAAAGCGTCGGGGAAGGGCCCAGACAGAGCATCCGGACCCCCCGTGCCATGGCTTCCTCTGAGGTGCCCCCTCACCCCGCAGTAGGTACTGTCAACCTGCAGGAGCTGGGGAGACTTTTTTTGGGGGGGAGGGGGACACCCACCTTTGGGCAGAAAGTGGGGTGCATCACCCATGGACATCCTACACATCCCCACTGGAGCCTCTCGGGGTCGTGAAAACACGAAGGGCTGTTGCTTCTTGCGTTTTTCGAGGGGTGATGTTCTCTTCTGTCCCCCCTCCCTGTCCCTGAAGGTGACCATCTCACCCTGGAGACCTCCAGCTCCCTGCCCCACGGGGAGGAGGACCTCGGTGAAGCCTTCGACTTTGAGGATAGCGAGGAAGAGGAGGAGGAGGAGGAAGAGGACTCGGTGGTTGAGCGGAGCGGGGAGGCTGTCCTCCGGGCACCCCCTCGCAGGCGGCGAGCTGCCAGCTCCGGTGTCGGTGAGGAGGGCAGGCGGGGGGTCCCCGGTGTCCCCATTGTGTCCCCTTTGGGTACCCTGGGTGCCAACGCCGTTTCTCTTTGCTTTTCCTCTCTGCAGACGGGCTGGTGCCGGGGACCCAGGAAGGGTAGGTGGGGTTTTGGGGGGCAATTTCAGGGAGGGTTTGAGTGCTTCAAAGTAGAAAACACAGCTTTGGGGTTTGTGTGTGTCCCCCTCCAACACATTTGGCATGTTGCAGCCTGGCGCCGTGCCTCAGTTTCCCCAACTTCTTCCCATTGCTTGCGAAAGGGCCTGCAAGCAGGAGAACCCTGGGGTTTTGGGGTGCACCCTGCAGCCCTGGGGATCTGTGGGGGCTTTGGGTATCACCAGGGGTCTGTGTTTAACTGGCTGGTGGGGGGCTTCCTCCAGCCCTTTGTTGAGGAAACGCCCTGGGACGGGTGTTTGAAGGGGGCTGATGTTCACCTCAGCTGCAGATTTGGGGGGAAAGGTTGCAAATTTGGCTACCAGGAGAGCTTGTCCCTCCCTCCCCGGCAGAGCACTCAGGGGGCACAGCGAGAGGGGCAGGACCCCCACCAGGGATGGGCACCCTCTCCCTGTGCTCTCTGATGCCGGTGCCTCCTCCTGCCCTTCAGCAGCTCACGATTCGAGGGTAAAAAAGCCTTTTTTGGGGGGTCTTTTGCATTGTGACCCTAAAACCTGTCTCCCCTCAAATCCACAAACCAGCAGATGTGTGATGAGGGGGGACATGATGTGAGCTTTATTCTGTGCCTGTGAACCCCTGCAATAGGAAGGAGGGGGTAATAGGGGGGGTCAGGGACTGGGTGCACCTCAATCCCAGGGGGTTTGTACCCCAGGGTGCTCCCTGACCCCCTTCCCCACAGGCTGCCGGTGGGGGTGAGCAATGGGGAGGCTGGTGGAGACCCCCACATCAATGCCCAGACTTGGAAGAGGAAAGGCTGCCACCGAGGTGGGTTAAAATGCCTGGAAAAACCTACCCCTGCCAAGGGTTGGGGAGGATTTCTCCATCCTGGCTTGGTCCTTGAGTGCTCACCTGAGGCCCTGGGGGGGTTTGTCCCTGCAAAGGTGAACGCTTCGAGTTCCCGGTGGTGGAGGACGATGTGATCTACGACGATGTCCCCTGTGAAACCCTCGATGCCGAGCAGGACGGTAGGGACAGACCTTCCCCCCACCCCGTCCCTGCTTCCCCAGGGACCACGAGCCCATTTTCCAGCTGGGAAAACTGAGGCATGCTCCAGGATGGAGGAGCTCATCCTAGAAGAGGATGAGGAGGGGGGGATAACCGTGGGGAAACTGCTGGGATTTGGGAGGGCTGAAGGCAGATGTGTTCTCAAAGGGATTGCAAGCCCCCCTGAGGATTTGGGGCATCTCTTTTGTGGGTCCCTGGGGAAGGGAAAATTGCTTTTCGGGAAGGAAAAGGAGCTGGTTTTCCCTTGCCAGGCCCGGGGACGGAGCGCAGGCTGAGCTACGAGGAGGGGCCGCGGGCGGGCGAGGATTTGGGCTGGAGCTCGAGCGAGTTCGAGAGCTACAGCGAGGATTCGGGCGAGGAAACCAAGCCGGAGGCCGAGCCGGCCAAGCAGCGGGCATCCTTCCAGCCCAAGGTAACGCTTGGATTTATTTTTTTTATTATTATTATTTTCCTTTTATTTTTCCTGGGGTTTGGTTATACAAAGGCACTGGAGCAGATGCTGAAGCAGAGGATGCCGCGGTCCCCGGGGTCACCCGATGCGAAGCCACCACAAAACTCTGGGGATTTCATTTCTTTTTATTTTCATCCTTCCCCTTTTTTTTCCCCCCTTTCCTTTTGCATTTCGGCATTGCTGGAGCGTGGCTGCTGCCTTCCCCCACGCTTGCTCCCTTCCCTGCTCGAGCAAAGCCAGACTTTGGGATGATGCTGCCTGTACTGTGCTGCTTTGGGGTGATTTCTCCTCTTTTTGTGTTGGCTGCTTACCTGGATCTCTCTTCTCTGCCTTCTCTCGCCTCCTCTGCCTTCTCCTCCCGCCTGGTTTGCTTTGGGCTCAGCTTTCTCCAGACCTGAATAGACTAAAGGAGAGATACGCCAGGACTAAGAGGGACATCCTGGCTTTAAGAGTTGGGGGGAGAGACATGCAGGAGCTGAAGCAGAAGTACGATTGGAAGGTACCGTCCCTCCTCTGTCCCTTGTCCCCCAAATTTCTCAAGGGGTGGGGAAAAAAAAAAACCTCACGGAGTTTATCCAGCCTGAATTCATCTCATTTTATCCCCCAGAAAAGGAAAAAATTGAGTTAGGCACCGCAAAGGTGCCTCTTGTGTCCATGTGTCTTGCAGCTCCCTGGCCTCCAGCTGCCCAAAGTGTTTGATTTTTGGGTGGTTTGTTTTTTAAGGGGTGTTTGGACGAAGCAAAGTGACCTGTGGGATAGATGGAGCTGAGAAGGTTTTTTTCCCCCCTCTGATACGGGGTGGAAATCAGGTGGGGAAGGAGATTCTTGGGTAGCGTAAAAACTTAGTGCAAAGCCTTTCGCAGCCCTAAACCATCCAGACTGGTACTTTAGGGCTGGTTTGGGGTGGGAAGGCGACGCCGATGTGAGCTTAGGCTGAACCCCGCTGTGATTTGGGGTGGGAAAGGCCAACACCCCCCACCCTGCGCTCTCCTGCACATAAACCCCCAGCCACGAGGAGGGGATGGGTGCGCTGGTGCCTCCCGTCCCTCCCTCCTCTTCGCTTTCGCTGCACGCTCCAGCTTTGCCCGCGCCCGCTTGCATGCAGCCACATCCCTGCGGAGGGAGGAGGGATGCTGGAGCATCCTTCTTCCTCGGCCCTGTGCCTCCTCTTCCTCCCCATTGGGATGCGTGGGAAAACGGGGACAATGCTCGGAGGGGACGTCCCCAAGGGAATGGTACAGCTGCATTGGGATCCGAAATGAGGGATCATGCTCAGGGGAGATGTCCCCAAGGAGGTGACACCACTGCATTCAGACCTGAAATGAGGGATGATGCTCAGAGGAGATGTCCCCAAGGGGGTGGCACTGCCATATCTGGACCCAAAATGGGGGACAATGCTCAGAGATGTCCCCAAGGGGGTGGCACTGCTGTGTCTGGACCCAAAACAGGGGACGATGCTCAGAGGAGATGTCCCCAGGGGGGTGGCACTGCTGTATCTGGACCCAAAATGAGGGATGGTGCTCACAGGTGATGTCCCCAGGGAGGTGACAACACTGCATTCAGACCTGAAATGAGGGATGATGCTTAGAGGAGATGTCCCCAAGGGGGTGGCACTGCTGTATCTGGACCCAAAATGAGGGATGGTGCTCAGAGGAGATGTCCCCAGGGGGGTGGCACTGCTGTATCTGGACCCAAAACGGGGGATGATGCTCACAGGGGATGTCCCCAAGGGGGTGGCACCGCTGTATCCGGACCCAAAACAGGGTCCCGGTGCTGCCTCGAGCCTCCCGGTCCCTCTCGTCCCCCTGCCCAGATGACCCAGCTGATGAAAGCGGCCAAAAGTGGCACCAAGGATGGTTTGGAGAAGACCAAGATCGCGGTGATGAGGAAGGTGACGTTCCTGCACCGGAAAGAAATGCCAGGTAAGTGAGGAAACTCCCCTCCTTGCTTCTGAGACACAAAAAAAAAGCCTTTTTGAGGGTATTTTTTAAAAAATTCATTATGAATCCTCACAGCTTTCAGCTTTCCCTGATTTATTTTCTGCATTTTAAGCTTTTATTTGATTTTTTTTTCACTCTTTGCATCCCCATGCAAGCTCAGTCGGTTCAGCTCGCTCCTTGCTCCAAGCACCCATGTCCTTTTGTGGGAGCAGCACAGTCACCCCACGACTCCAGCACCCATGGGTGCTCCCCCTTGGACACAGAGCAGGATCTGCCCTGAAATAACTGATTTTTGGGGTGTTTTCCCTAACCCTCCCGCTGTCACGTAGGGGATGGGGAGCGAAGGAGGAGGGCGGCGGAGGCGGAAAAGCAGCCGCCTGCCCGCCGGAGCTCGAGGGTCTCCCTGGAGCATCACGGGGGAGGTAGGATCCCGGTGGGTGGCCCCGTGGCTCAGCTGGGGCTGCCTGGGGGATCAGGCGTGTGTGTCCCGGCCTCGCTGCATGTCCCTGATATGGCTTCATCTCTCCAGGGTAGGGGCTTAAATGCTTTTTAGGGTCCCCAGGGTGCTGGAGGGCGTCTTGTCGCCAGGGTGCTGCGGAGCATCCCGTCCCCAGGGCATGGAGATGGGGAGGAGGAGGTGACGGAGCTGGTGGCCAAGGGCATGGAGATCCTCCCTGCCAAAATTAGGGAAGGAAAAAGGTCACCCGGCCGCCAGTGCCCTCCCCTCTAGCCTGGACGGTCCTCCCTGGTACCAGCTATTTATAGGGGCCGGGGATGGGGCCAGGGGGTGGCTGTAGCGGCCATGTGGAAGAAGCAGCCGTCCCCACGTCGTGGCGATGTCACGGCCGCCTTGGCTCGCTCGCCCTCCTCCTCCTCAGCTGCTTCGGCCTCGGGTAAGGGATCGCCGTGCGGGGCAGCGGGCGCTCGCCGCTCACCTTCCCCATTTCCTTCCGCACTGCTTCTGTCTCCTTTTCCCACCCCCCATTTTCCCTGCTCGCACCCACCCTTGGAGCGAGAATGGGGTGTTGTTCCCTCAATCCGTGTGGCTTTTTGGGGAGGGGGGGGACCATTTTTGTCCCCTCCCTGCAGGGACCTGGCTCGGTCCCTGCTCACAGCCTGACTCATGCTGGTGTCCGGTGACAGTGGCCGGCGCTTGGGGACAGACACACGATGCTGGCATCCATCTCTGCTTGCAGCTCCAAACCCAAGTACAGCCCCCCAGCATCGCAGCCGAGGGGGCTGTGGGCTTTTTAGACCCCAAAAAAGTCTAAAATTGTGGGGTTTTTTTGGCATTTGGTTGTGGTTTTTTTCCCTGCAGGGGACTCGGAGGAGGAGGACACGGGTTTCCTGGAGGTCACCGTCTCCGACATGAAGCACCCGCCGCCAGAGCTGGGCCCCATGCCCGAGGGGCTGAGCCCGCAGCAGGTCGGTGTGGGGTGGGTTGGGGGTTCGGGGGGGTTTGGGGTGGGCAGGGCTTCCCCTTGATCCCGTGATTGAGCAATCAAGGAAACGGCGAGTCAGCAGAAAGCGATGCCGCTGTGTCAGCACTTCTGCAGCACGCTGTGCCCATGGTGCCCCCCTCCAATCTTATTTTTTGGGGGGGTGGTGGGGGAACCATGGCTGAGCCCCGGCATCATTGCAGGTGGTGCGGCGGCACATCCTGGGCTCCATTGTGCAGAGCGAGCGGAGCTACGTGGACTCCCTGAAACGCATCCTGCAGGTGGGGGACCCCCTTTTTTTGGGGGGGGTTCTAAGGGTGGGGGGGGCGCAGAGATACGGGGATGCTGATGCGGCGGCATCTCCCGCAGGATTACAGGAACCCGCTGATGGAGATGGAGCCGAAGGTGCTGAGCGCTAGGAAGTGCCAGGTGGTGTTTTTTCGTCTCAAGGAGATCCTGCAGTGCCACTCCATGTTCCAGATCGCCCTCGCCTCCCGCGTGGCCGAGTGGGACTCGGCGGAGAAGATCGGGGACCTCTTCGTGGCCTCGGTAGGAGGAAAAGTCGGGGGACTGCTGCCAAAGCTTCCTCTGGGACCCCTCCCGATGATAGCGGGGAGGGTTGGAGGATTTAATTGGTGCAGCCCCAACCTGGGGTACCACCAGCATCCTCAGCATCACTCCAAAAACACACAAGCACCCCCACGCTTTGCTGACCCCCCTTTTTGGGGCAGCCCCACGCCATTGCGGCTCTCCTCCTCCCCAGTTCTCCAAGTCGATGGTGTTGGACGTCTACAGTGACTATGTCAACAACTTCACCACTGCCATGTCCCTCATCAAGAAGGCTTGTCTCACCAAACCCGCCTTCCTCGACTTCCTCAAGGTCAGCAGGACCCAAATGCGGGTGCACAGTGCTGCTGGTCACCGTTATGGGTGAAAACTCCTCTTTTTTTGGCTTTTTTCCCCCTGCAGAAGAGGCAGATGGCCAGCGCCGACCGGGTCACGCTCTATGGGCTGATGGTGAAGCCAATCCAGAGGTTCCCCCAGTTCATCCTACTCCTGCAGGTACAGGCGAGGGGCACCTGCACCCACCTTGCTTTGCACCCTATTTTTTGCAGCCTTGGTGCTGTGGGAAAGGGTTTAGCAAGGGACGTGTTTTTGGGTTGGCATCTTGGTTGCAGCTTTGGGGACTTTCCCAAGGATCATCTTCCAAGCTTTGAGGTGCCAAAAGCGCTTCCAATGGTAGCATTCCCCAACGTGGCTGATTTTCCTGGGGTGGCTTTTTGTCCCCTGTCTTTTTCCTACTCCAGGACATGCTGAAAAACACCCCCAAGGGCCACGCGGACCGCCTGTCCCTCCAGCTGGCCCTCACCGAGCTGGAGACGTTGGCAGAGAAGCTCAACGAGCAGAAACGCTTGGCTGACCAAGTCGCCGAAATCCAACAGCTCAGCAAGAGCATCAGTGACCGCAGCAGCCTCAACAAGGTGGGTCCTTCAGCCTCTTCATCCTCCTCATCAGTGGGGTTTTGGAGCTGGTGGTTGAGCTTAGCAGCTTCCACCTTCCTCTCCGGGAAGCCGGGATCCCCGTTTTCTCTGAAAGGACGTTGAGCAAAAGCAAATCATGAGGCTGGCACGGGGAAATTCCCCTCCAGGGAAAAACAAGGACGAGCCACTTTGTCTCATCTGCCTGATTTTGCAACCACTAGTGGAAAAAAAACCCAAACCACCCCTAAATGAAGCTATTGCGACACATCCTGGGCTGGGGACGGCCATCGTGGCAAAAACCGCAGCGGGGCACGCGGCAGCTCAGCCCTGGCATCAGGATTTAGGCTCAGGGGATGAAAAGAGACCCAAAATGGACTGTGAAATGGGGCCATGTTGGTCTTTTAGGGCTCTGCTCTCTTGGTGGTTGGACATAGAGGGTGCAAAGGGTTTTTGTGTTGTGCAGCCTCAGAGCATGTTGCACGGCCATCTCTGCAGAGCTTGGGGCTGTGAATGCTCCTGGCTGGAGGATAATCCTTGCAATGAGGGAAAAGCAACCGAAATTTTGGGGCAGGAGGTTTACAAGAGCCCCCCAGGCTGAGCTCCCCCCACTTGCTCCATCCCCTCCACAGCTGCTGAGCTCGGGGCAGCGGCAGCTCCTGCTCTGCGAGACGCTGACAGAGACGGTGTACGGTGACCGGGGGCAGCTCATCAAGTCCAAGGAACGGAAGGTTTTCCTCCTCAACGACATGCTGGTCTGCGCCAACATCAACTTCAAGTACGTGCCGGCGGCCCCAGACCCCAAAATCACTTTGCAAAGCGTCGACGTAGCGACCTTCCCCCGTCCCCACCTTGATTTTGGGCTGAGTGGGTTTTGCTAGCTCTACCCCAAAGGCTTTTAAACCCACCTCACTTTGTTTTGGAGGGGGAACCCCCCTGGTTTGGGGTTGCTTTGCCTTCTACTTTTGGCATGACTCCATCTCCTGGTGCTGTGGGGTCTGGGGGCTGGTGTGGGGTCTGGGAGCTGGTGCAGGGTCCAGGAGCCTGCTGAGACCTCAGGGCTTGGTGGAGGTTGATGCTGCAAAGGGAAAAACCCTCCTTGAGCTCCCCATCATACCTCTTTATTAATCGTTTCTTCCACTCTTCCAGGCCGGTGAACCCAGGGTAGGTGCTGAGCGTGCTCTGCTGTGGTTGCGTGCCCCACGTTTGGGGGTGCAGGCATGCACTGGTGCACGGTGTGGGGTTGCAAATGGGGGTTCAGCTTGCAACGTGCGTTTTGCAAGGGCTTGCAGAGCAAGCTACAGCTCCTGCTGACTTATTTACATATATTTGCATCCTCCCTCGGCAGAGGCCAGCTGGAAATTAGCAGCCTGGTGCCTTTGGGGCCCAAATACGTGGTGAAGTGGAGCACGGCCCTCCCGCAGGTGCAGGTGGTGGAGGTGGGGCAGGAGAGTGGCGCCTATGACAAGGACAACATCATCATCCACAACGCTGGTGCCAAGAAGCACGCGCCAGCCGGGCAGACTTCGCACAGTGAGCACCCGTCCCTTGATCCGGTGGGGGGCTGGTTTCCATGGGGTGGGATGGAACATCCTCCATGAACCTCGTTTCTCTGTATCTCCACCCAAGATAAAGTCTACCTGGGGCCACCACGGCTCTTCCAGGAGCTGCAGGACCTGCAGAAGGACCTGGCGGTGGTGGAGCAGATCACCCTTCTCATCAGCACCTTGCATGGCACCTACCAGGTACCTACGTGCCAAAGTGGGGTCAAACTCGTGATGTGGGTAGAACCAAGCCTGGGCGCTTTGCAATAACCATGTGGTTCCTCAGGGACCGCTGGACACGTTGTCCCCCTCCTGAACCCCGTGGATGAAATTTGGGGAAGATTCAGGCTTGTTTTGGAGGCACTTCCATGATTTATGACTTTTCTCCCAGAACCTGAACATGACGGTGGCCCAGGACTGGTGCTTGGCCCTCCAGAGGATGATGAAGGTGAAGGAGGAGGAGATCCACTCCGCCAACAAGTGCCGCCTCCGTCTCCTGCTGCCTGGGAAGCCGGACAAGTGAGTTTGCAGATCATGGGTGGGCTCTTCCCACCCTGGGGAGGAGGAAGAAGAGGCTGAAGATAGACCTGGTAATGCTTTCCCTACACAGGTCTGGCCGCCCCATCAGCGTCATGGTGGTCTTCATCACTCCAAACCCCCTGAGCAAGATCTCCTGGGTGAACCGCCTGCACTTGGCCAAGATAGGACTGCGTGAGTAGCCCCGTTGCATGTTGCTTGCCATCGTCCTCGCTTTGAAAAGCCAAATTTGGGAGCAGAGGGGGAGTTTGCATCACTCCAAACAACCTGACACAAAACAGGGCGGGAGAAAAAATTCAGAGCAAGGTGATGGAGAACTTTTTGGGGGTTTGCACGCTGGAAATGATGGGAATCAATAATTCTGACCCAAAATGCATTGCATTTTGCTGCTCTAGGGGGGCATCTCCGGGTTGGCATCGTGTGGAGATGGGTTTCTGTTGGCTCTCGTGCTGATGGTGTCTGTTTTCTGTGAAATGGGATGAATACGCAAAGCAGGAGCCACCCCTCCTGCCACTTCCCTATCCCTATTGCTATTTAACTCCACAGCTGCTGCAGAAAAAAAAGTTTAATGGAAGAAAGAAAAAAAAAAAATCATTTAAAATCCTATTTGAGTGCTCGGATCCCCCTGGGCTGGAATGAGTTTTGATTCTCTTGTTTTTAACAGTTTATGTGTGTGTTTTTCAATCTGGGATGCCTAGGGGATAATCCTGTATCCATGGGTTAGAAACGAAAACACATTAAAGCCTAATGTGAAGAAACACATTAGGGTGTGTTTTTTTGCCCTTTATATATAGATATTATTTGGGGTTTGGAGCTTGTTTTGCTGCTGCTCTAGGCGGTTGTTTGGCTGCGTGCTGCGGTGGGGTGCAATAGTTTGGAGGAAAGGGATGAGATGTGCCCCAGGTCTGAAGATGATGGTGGTTTGGGGTTGGAGAGGAGAGCCCTGCACCCCATATTACTAATTTTGGGGTCCCATCAGGGAGGGGAGAGATGCTGGGGGGTGTCTCGACTGTCCTGGATCTCCTCTGCTCACCGCAGGGGAGGAGAACCAGCCGGGCTGGCTCTGTCCCGATGAAGACAAGAAGAGCAAAGCTCCTTTCTGGTGCCCCATCCTCTCCTGCCACATGCTCGCCTTCTCCAAGGCCCTTGATCTGCAGGTAAGAGCGATGGCCAACCTCTTCTTCAAGCCCCTCCAATACCTCCTTCCCCTTTACATCCATCTTTTTTTGGGGAATAAAGGCAGAAAGAAATCCCATGGTGGATGGGCTGGATGGGATGACCAAACTAGTTGCAATGGCAGCAATTGGTGCAATCCATCCTGGAAAATTGAAAATACAAGCTGGGCTTTGGCTGGATCCTGATTTGTTGGGGCGTGCACTGATACCCTGCACACGCTGGGGTAATTTGGGGGTGTTACGGACCCCTCCATACCCCGGTCTCTCCCCCAGCTCGGCGCCGCCGTGCACAACCCCGTGCAGTCCTCGCTGCTGGGCTTCTCCGCCATCAGTACCTCGCTACCGCAGGGCTACCTCTGGGTGAGCAAAACGGCCCCAAAACGGGGCAAAACCCACCGGGTTTGGGTCACGCTGGCTGCAAACCCCCATCTCCAGTGCTCATGGCTGTTGCTAACACCCATTTCCTGGTCCCTGCAGGTTGGGGGTGGCCAGGAAGGCGCAGGGGGACAGGTGGAGATCTTCTCCCTCAACCGCGCTGTGCCACGGACGGTGAAGTCCTTCCCGGTGGCTTCGCCGGTGCTGTGCATAGAGTACATCCCCGAGGTGGGCGAGGGGGAACCGGCGGGCACCCAGGAGCCCCGACCGCCCCCCGAACAGCCCTCGGCATCCCCCCATCCCACCGTGTGCTTGGGCTTGCGGGATGGCAGGTGAGCCCGCGTCTTCTGCGTCCATCCTTTGGTGCCATCACCAGCACCCAACCTTGAGGACCGGCACGATCTCCTGCATCTCCCCATCCCATTCCTTCCCCAGCATCGTGGTCTACGGCAGCGTGGACACGGGGACGCAGTGCTTGTTGACCTGCAAAAGCCCCGGCATGCAACCAGTCCTCTGCTTGAAGCACAGCCCTGAGTACCTGTTTGCGGGGTTGCAGGATGGGACCGTGGCCGCCTACCCCAGGAGCAACGGTGAGGGCACCCCCGTGCAAGCTTTTTGGTGGGACACCCTAAAAAAAACATGGAGCAGGAGCTTCTTTGTGCCAGTGAGATATGTTGGCTGCTAAAATAGTGATAAATGTAATTTTTTCATTTTTTTTCCCCCACTATTTCATTTTTCCCCTTGGAGGGGGGGAAAAATGCTATTTTGCATTGCCAGGAGGAACAGAAGAGGGGCTCGGTTTGGGCCAAAAATGTGTGGAAAACAGTCCTGGTGAGGGGTTGATACCTCAACAAAGGGTTTGCTCGGAGAGTGGTTGCGCTTGGGGCTGAGGGAAGGGTATGACACCAGGATGCACAAGGACTCAGAGCTTTAGGCTTCGAAAAAAATCACCTTTTTTGGTGCTATAAGCCGAGTTGACCCCTTCAAAACTCCATCCATGCAAAAAACCTTCTCCTTTATTAGCTTGATTTGGGGTTTATTTTCCCTGGCTCCAGCTCAGGCCAAAGCTGCAGCTTGCTGAGAGCCTTTCTCCCCCCCAGAGACTCCTCGCCTGGGCTGTTAAATACCTTTGCTTCATCACTAGAGGGTAGGAAAGAGCCTCGAATAATGTGCTGCATTGGCCTATTTTTGGACAAAACCCTTCATTTGCTCTGAAAACCTGCAGCGAGCAGCACCCAAGTCAACGCAGAGCCAATAAATCCATTTAATTTGCATTTTGGGGCGCTGCACATCCCCTTTCCCACCTCCTAGCAACCGTGGAAGCCAATTAATAAAGTGGCTTTAATTTAATTTCAATCGCATAAATGCACATTGAAGGCAACAAGCTGCTGCGAGGGCTGCGGGGTGGGGGGTTTAATCTTATCCCCATCTTTTTGGAAGGAAAAAGCTTTCCCAAAATAGCTCATTTCTAGGGGAAAATTCAGATTTGATGAAAGGCGACTCGGTTGCAAACTCCTGCCGATGGGAGCAGAGGTCTGAGCGTCCGAAGGGTTCTTTTATCCCTTGGATCTTGTGGTTTTATTTGAAAAAATGGCATTGGAAATAAGAAAAGGAGAGGAATTATCTATTGAAGCCACCGCTGGTGGTGAATTCATCTGGATCCAGACTGGATGCTGGTCACAGAGATGCTCCAGATCAGCCCCGGATGAATTGACTCTGGAGTGTCGCTTCCAGAGCAAAGAAATTTTCTTTTTCAAAAAAAAAAAAAAAAAAAAAGGGAATTTTGGGCTTTTGCAGCAAGGAACGTGCCCCAAGTGTTGCAGGTAGCTGGTTGTTTGCTGCTAAAAAGCTGTTTGTGCGGGGACAAAGGGACTTTGGGGGGGTGAAGCTGGGGGTGCAAGGTCGCCCCGTCCTTTTGGTTGTGGGATTAAGATGCTCGGAGGCAGCTGAGGTGACACTGGGGACACGAGGGGTTTGCAGCCAACCCCGGCAGCTGTTCAGGGTGGTTTCAGCTGCATCAAAAGATGATTTTTCCATTTTGCTGAGCATCTTCTTGACCCTCCCCGCCTCATCCCGGCACCTCTGCTGTAGGCGGGCTGTGGGACCCGGCGGAGCAGCCCACCTGCCTGGCCGTGGGTACCGGCCCCGTACGAGCCCTCCTCACGCTGGACGAGACCCTCTGGGCCAGCTGCACCAACCAGGTCACCGTCCTCGATGCCACCAGCCTCCGTGCCCAGGTAGGGAGCATGGCCAGGACCCCTGTGCTGCACCCGCGGGGGGACACAGAGGTGGCTTTGGGGGGCGAAAACACACAGGTTTGTGCCCCAAAGGATGCACGTGGGCACACCCCTGCCTGTGCAATGCCCAAATCAACCTTTTATTGCTGCTTTTTGCTGCTTTTCATCACTTTTGGGTCCCTTCCTTCCCACATCAGGTCAAGCAGGAGGAGGATGCTGAGCCATTTCCTGCAGTGCATAAACAGGGAATGCTGAATAGTTCCTTTTTTTAAAAAAAAAAAAAACAAAACCAAACAGAACACACTTCTCCCACCTTTAATTCTCACATTTAGTGCCCAAACTTAGTTTGCATGTATTAGCTGTCGTAAATCCAGCCTAACGGCGGTGCTGGGAATGAATAATGCATCGAGGACTGGATTCGTTTTCTGTCTCTGATTTTATTTATGACAGGAGCTGGGTGGGAATTCTTGCAGCAGAAAAGTGATGAGGGAGGAAGAAAAAATAGGGTGGGGGATGGTATAAATAGTATTTGATGGAGAGCTGTGTAGTAGGGTCTTGGGTCTGCCTGGATGGGACCAGTGACTTGGGAATAAATCCCATGTAGGGTGGGGAACAAGGGGGGGATCACTCAAAACTTTCTATCCACCCCGTTTTGTGGAAGCTTTTTGGGGGGATGCTCTATGCTGGCCCTCTCCGGGAAGGGCATCAATACCTGCTCCTCATTTTTTTTATATATAAAAGCAAATTTTAAAGCAAAAACTGTTTCAAAGCCATAGGAGAAATGAAGGGGAAGATGCTGCGTGCAGGTTTTTCCCCCAGTGACTGAATCCTTCAATGCTAATATGAGTTTTTATTTTGGGATATCTGCAGCAAGGGTGATTTTTTTGATACAAAAGAAAAAAAAGGTGTTTTTCCTGTGCTTTGTATCCTCAATAGCTCTTGCAGGGAGGCTGAGCCTTTAATTGCTGATTTTTGGGGTAGGAGAGAAGCAGGAAGGTCTCATCCCATCTTTGGATGGGTTTTGCAGATGAATCTAGTCCAGCAAAATGAGTCTTTTAAAGAAGAAAACAAACCCTGGAGGCGGGGGAAAGGCTGTATTATCATCCAAAAAAAAACCCAAGAAGGGTTTGATGATGGGCTGGTTTTCAGTGTCCTCTGCCCAAGCTGGAGCTGGCGTGGAGGGATGGGACCTCAAGGTCACTCTGGTCCCCTCCTCGTGCAGCTCCTGGAGAGAGCCCGAGCTAGCAGCAATTTGAGGGAGCAACCCTGGGATTTCTTTTTTGCAATTCCCCTTTTGGCAGCAAACCTTCGAGGCCCACCCGGACGCAGAGGCCAGCGTCACACACATGATCAAGGCGGGCAGCGGGGTCTGGATGGCCTTTTCCTCGGGTTCCTCCATCCGCCTCTTCCACACCGAGACGCTGGAGCATCTGCAGGAGATCAACATCGCCACCAAGACCACCTTCGTCCTGCCGGGTGAGCTCCCCTTTCCCCCTGGCTCTTAATTGCAATTAATGGGCAAGGCATCACCCCATTAGACGTGTTGCTTTGTTTTGGGGCTGTGCTGATTTGCAGTGAAACTGTGCAAAGAGTTTATCTGGTTAAAGTGTAAAGGTTTGAGCTTGGACCTCTGGGGTCTCTCCTCATTGACTGTGGAGATGGAGCTGGTGGCATCTTTGCACCCATGCGTGTGTCCTTGCATCCCATTTTTGCACCCATCTTTGCACCCATCTTCACCCCATGCATCCATCCTTGCACCGCATCCTTGAACCCGTCTTCATGCCTGTGTGTGCATCCCTGCACCCATCTTCATCACACGTGCATCTTTGCGCCCTATCCTTACACCCATCTTCATCCCCATGCCTGCATCCTTGCACCTCATCCTTACACCCATCTTCTTCCCCATGTGCCCATCCTTGCACCCATCTTCATCCCCACATGTGCATCCTTGCGCTCCATCCTTGCACCCATCTTCATCCCTGTGTGTGCGTCCTTGTGGCCATCTTCATCCCAACATGTGCATCCTCACGCTCTGTCCTTGCACCTATGCGTGCACCCCACTGCCATTGCCCCACACACCCCTTTTTTCCCCCAGCTTACTGTCCAACACCATCTCCCAGCCGTGTCCACCCACCCAGCTCTTACCCACCCCGTCCTTGCTAGCTTGTCTCCCTCTTCGTTCCAGCTACCGCGCGACCTAATTGCCCAATTAGTTATAAGCACGATACTCGTGTAAGTCACTTTTTCCTCTTTTTCTTTTTTTTTTTTAGGGCATGTTAAAATATTGATCACTTCCTTTTCTTCCTGGGCGAGCGAGCGTTGGGTATTAATGCGCTTTTGAACTCCCGCTCCCTCATCCTTTTTAACTCGACGGGTCATTAATAAAGTCCTTGAGGAGAAACCCGAGTTGCATCTCCGCAGATAGATTGCTTCGCCGAGTCCAACGCCACACAGCGCTAAGTCCTGGCGATAAAATATTCATTTGCCGTTAGAAGTCTCACTTTTTTTTTAATCTCTTTTTATTTATTTATATTTGCAGTGTTCTCCCTGGCATGGAGACTGGTGTAAAGATGCTGCTTGGTTTTAAGGGGGCTCTGGAGTGTGTTCCCCATGAAAAACCCACTGGGGATGGGTTACCTGGGAAGATGCTGCTACAAAATCATCCCTCACCCTCTTTTATTTTTTTTCCCTGCTCTTGCAGGTCATAAACACGTCCGTGTCACCAGCCTCCTCATCTGCCAGGGTTCGCTCTGGGTGGGCACCGACCAGGGCATCATCGTGCTGCTGCCCGTGCCCCGTTTGGAGGGCATCCCCAAAATCACTGGTGAGCACCCAAAAAAACCCTTCCCTACATGGATGCAACCTTATTTTGTGGCTTGTTTTTAGTAAAACCCCTCTTTTTATTTGTTGGCAGGGAAAGGCATGGTGTCCCTCAATGGGCACAGTGGCCCTGTTGAGTTCTTGGCGGTGGCATTGAGCACCCTGGCACCTGATGTGCTGAAGGGCGACCAGGAGGAGGAAGAGGAGGGTGAAGAAGAGAAACCTCCCGAACTGGATGGTCCCCTGCCTCGGGAAATTAGAAAAAAAGGGATTTTATTACAATATCGCCTCCGATCCACCTCCCACCTCCCTGGGCAGCTGCTGTCGGTGCGGGAAGCGCCAGTCGGTGGCACGCTGGCACACACCGAGGAAGACGGTTCCATCTACGAGATGGCCGATGACCCCGACGTCTGGGTGCGGAGCCGACCTTGTGCCCGCGACACCCCGCGCAAAGAGATCTCCTCGGTGGCCATCATTTCGGGGGGTCGGGGCTACCGTAACTTCAACGCCGAGTCGCCGCGCCGGGGCGGCGATGCCGACAGCACCCTGCTCATCTGGCAGGTCCCGCTGATGCTATAGCACCCCGGGGACCTCCCCCTCACCCACCCACCTGGCACCTACCTCAAAAAGCCACCCAAAAGATGCCGGGGGTGGTCCTGCCCTGGGTGCATCACCCTTTATCTTTTTTTAAGGTGGAAAATACTGAAAAATGGGCTTTTTTTCCCCTCAACCAGCTTGTGCATGGGGGGAGAGGAGTTTTTACTGGTGGGAACGGCAACCTCCCTGCAGGCTTTGGAGGTGCCGGTTCTTCGGCCGAAGGTGTCTGTGTGTCTGCGTGTGAATATATCTATATATATATATAAAAAATTATATATATATAAATATGATGTATATTATTACCTGTATAAAGAAGGAATCTGTATATATTGAGGCACTTGGAGATGCAGCAATAGCGGTGGGAGCGCTCAGCGGGTGCCGGCTGCGCCGAAACGGGGGTTTGGCTGAAATAGCCATTTTTTTGACTGTGAATCCGAGGATATGTGGTACAAAAATCCCCTGGTTTTGGAAGCTGAGTACACGCTCTTTCCAGAGGAAAGGAAATTTTGGGAGCGTGGAAATAAATCGTATAGGAATCGGCGTGTTTCCTTGCAGTATTTTGTAACCTGGTTTGTGTTTTTCTTTCCCTTGCTTCAGCGACAGCGTCCCAAGGGGTTATTATACCCCCTTGGAGATGCACATCCTTAAAAAAATCAGTAGGAAGCCCCCAAAATTCCCTTTTTTCCCCACAGAAATGGTGCGGGATGGAGGGAAAATGGGCAGAAGGATGTACCCCATCACCCGCATCTCTGGTACCCAGATCTCTCTCCATCTGTGGCGGAGAAACCCAGGAGCAGGGAGGTGGAAACTTGTCCGAGGACTAAATCAATTTATGATGCGATCCTTTAACCGGCTTCAATTTGATTTTCATTTGTAGCATTACAATTATCAGATTGATATTCCCGACCGCTCAACCTTGAAATGGGACGGCGCGGCTCCTGCTGCCGGGGACCGAAGATTATCCGCCTTGCACTGATTTCGGAGTATTTTTCTAATTAGCCATCGAACGTGCTTTGCTGGGTTTTTCTTTCTTTGCCCTTAAAGTTTTTTCTGATTAAGTTTTTCTCCCCGTCTCAGCTGTGGGAAACAGCACGAAGAAGGTGGCAAAGTCTCCAGACCAGCCGTTGGGGCATGTCGCAGCTGAAGGACCACGAGCATCCTCGCGATGGGAAGGCTGTCAAGGAACTCGTGGCTTTTTCCACCCATTTTTCCTATTTTTCCTTTGCAATTTGGCCACCTTTGGGGTCAGCGTGTGGGACAGCAGGTGGTTCTCAAGGGATGTCGCCCCATGGCATGGTAGGGGGTTCTCACGCTACGTGATTGCAACCGCACAGTTAAAAAAAAAAAAATATATTTATTGTAATGCCAACTGTGGAGTTTGCACTTTATTTAGCAAGAGGATGTTATAAAAACAATTTGTGGGACCCCAGACACTGTCCCTATGGGCTCACCGGCCACCTGAGCTACAATTTCAGTTAAAATACCCCAAAATGAGGATGCTCCATCATATGCTGCTGCTTTCGAAGCCCAGAGGAGGTGCCACTGCAGATGTTTTCCCCCGACGGCACCAGGAGGCTGCTCTACCACCTTGAATTTTTTTTTTCCTCATCCCAAATTAACATTCTTTAGCTAATGAGGACATTTTTTTGTGCTGCTCATGGTGGGTATTGTGCTCCCCAAAGGAGAGGGGAACCGTCAAAGCCAATGAGGTTCATTGCTGCCACCCTAATTAGCCACATTATTAACCCAAGCGTGGTCTGATCCCAACCCCACCCCATTTGGGGACAGCCCTGGGCAGGGCCACCACCTTCTCCCACACACAGGTGGCAAATCTTTTCTCTTTTAACCCTAAAGTGCATTTAATGCAGCAAATATTTGTATGCTGGTACTGTTGAGAAGATGCTTTTTGTGAGACTTGGGCCCGCTCCCCCTCATCCAAGCTGGGGATGGGCATCCTGCACCAAGACTCATCTTTCCAAGATTATTATAATAATAATTTTATTTTTACTTGTTATTTCCCTTTTTTCTTCTTGCTATTCCCTGTATCAATCCCTTCCTCCAGCCTCATTATGTCGCCCGGACGCTGACGTGCCGGGGCAGGCGGCGAGCGTGTTGCAGGCAGTGTTTGCAAACTCCCAGCAAACACTATTAAGCAGAAGGTTCCCTTTAATGTCTGCGCTGACAAAAATGAATATCTAAAACCCCAGGGCTCTGGTTTAGGAAAGATTTTTTTATTTTTTATTTTTTTGCTTATTCTCTGAAAGATGCTGCCTGGGGGGGCTGCAAGGGGCTTGGGGCAGCTGCCCCTGGCTTCAGAGAGCTTGCAGGGGAGTGTTTTTTGGGCTTGAAATGGAGATTTTTTGCTCCCTTGAAGGGTTAGAAATGCTTGGGGGGTGTTGTTTTTCTTTCAGATGTGTTTAAAGGAGACACAAGCTCACGAGCCTTGTCTCAGGAGGATGCATCGTGCAAGGAGCATCTCGTGTCCAAGCACCCTTGCAGCTGCTTTTGCAACTTTCTGGTCCATGGAAGATGAGAAGAGGCATTTGCTTGGGCCAACGTGGCCAAACCCAGGTATGGACAAAGGGGAGCCTCTTCCATGGTGCTTTTAATCCCTGAGGATGCAGGAGCCTCCACCCAAATCAGGCTCTTTGCCCATCCATACGCAGCTGGAGTTATCCTTTCACACCTTCCTCCTACTCTGTCCCTTTTGGCTGGTGCCAAGCCCTGCCCAGACTCTGGTGGCCAATAGTCTTCAGTCCTCATCCGTGTTGTAAAGAGGATGGAGACCGATGGCTTCACAAGAAGCTGCTGTCCTAGAGCCTCCCCGAGGGATTGAAAAGCTGCTCCTGGTTTGGGCTGGCCAGTGGCCAACGCTGCACTGCATGGCTCTCCCTGGCTGGGGGATTAAGGATGTTCCAGTTATGCTCTTGGCTGAAGGTCAGGGGATGAATTATGCATGGCCGTGCTTTCCACCTTGGAGTATGGCATGGGGTGTGGATGGGCAGAGGGTTATGGACATGCAATGGTCCAGGTCCTGTGGTGGGACTCTAGCCCACTAGCCTGGAGAGTCGTTGTGGGCCCTTGAGATGAGCTCTTGCTGTGGGAAAAGGTGGGGAGAGCTTGGTGGGGTCTCACAGCTCCCCTGGAGAGCTGCTGTGGGGAGGGCATGTCCCCAGGGTATGCCATGTTGATATGTCTCAAAAGTGCTATGGTGGCATCTCCTGGGGATGCCATGGTGGTGTGTCTCAAATGTGGCATGGTGGCATCTCCTAGGGATGTCGTGGTGGTATGTCTCAATGGTGTGCTGGTGGCATCTCCTGGGGATGCCGGGGTGGTGTGTCTCAAAGGTGCCCTAGTGGCATCTCCCAGGGTTGCTGAGGTGGCATCGCCCAGGTGTGCCATGTGGTTATGTCCCAAAGAGGTACCCAAAGAGGATAGAGATGTCTGGCTGTGATTGATGGAATCTCTGTGACTTTTTTGTTCACCTTAAAGACCCTGCTCTGCTAGCTCAACGTCCAGTTGCAAAGGCAAGAAGCAGGGCCAGAGCAGTCGTATCCTTCAAGCAGAGGGTGCCTGCATGGGGAATAAGCTGGGTTGTGAGATCACTGAGCCAGTCGCAGCCACAGGAAGAGAAATTTCCTTTTCCTCTCGCTATTTTGGTGTGGAAAACAAATCAGAGAGGTTTCTAGGAGAGGTCCAGCTGTGGGGTTGCAAAGGGAAAGCACCCTTGCTGTGCCTTTCCCTCCTGCTCCTTCCCCAGGAATCACAGAATCACAGAATCAATGAGGTTGGAAGAGCCCTCTGGGATCATCGAGTCCAACCGTTGCCCTGACACCACCATGGCAACTAGACCAGGGCACTAAGTGCCATGTCCAGGCTTTTCTTAAACACCTTCAGAGATGGTGACTCCACCACCTCCCTGGGCAGCCCCTTCCAATGGCTAATGACCCTTGCTGAGAAGAAATGCTTCCTAATGTCCAACCTGACCCTCCCCTGGCCAAGCTTGAGGCTGTGTCCTCTTGTCCCATCGCTAGTTGCCTGGGAGAAGAGGCCGACTCCCACTGCGCTACAACCTCCCTTCAGGTAGTTGTAGACTGCACTAAGGTCACCTCTGAGCCTCCTCTTCTCCAGGCTAAACACCCCCAGCTCCCTCCGCCGTTCCTCGGAGGTCAGACCCTCCAGACCCTTCACCATCTTGGTCGCCCTCCTCTGCACTCGCTCCAACACCTCAACATCTCTCTTGAAGTGCGGGGCCCAGAACTGGACACAAAAGGAGATGCAAACAAAGCCAGTTGCCTTCCTCGCTGCCCATCATCCCCCTCTGTCGCCTTTAATTAAGCCGGTTTGATTCCTCATGGATTTTCTCCCTTCCTCCTTGCAAGCTATGGGTGGAAAAAAAAAATATAGAAATAAATTTATAATAATAATCATCATCATAACAAGCAGCGTGGTTGCCCGGGGGGAAAGGAGCAAAGGAGAAAATGCTTTGAGCTGCAAAGGCAGGACGGCTCTGAAGATGGGCTCGCCTGAGATTTGGGATGAGAAACCTGCCTTGAAAGGAGCAATTAAAGGAGGAAAGTAATTAAATCGCTGAGAGGAAAGCGGGGTGCGGGAGCTGGGGTCAGATGGAGAGGGCTGGGGGGGGGTCGCACTGGGTGCTGCATCCCTGGCAATGCTCCTCGCTCCTGTGTTTAGGAGCACTCAAATAATGCATGTGTGTGCATTATATATTTTATATATATATATGTATATAGGTAAAAATATATATATATATGCAGCAGGGAAGGAGAATAATACTTGTTTTTCTTTTTTTTTTTTGCTTTTTGCATGCCCTCTGCCCAGGCTATAGGGCAGGAGAAGCTCCACTTCACCCCCCATCCCTTTGCTTTTTCGGGGTGGTGCAAGCCCATCTCTTTATTTCCAAAGGTTTCTTTGCACTAATTAGACCTTAATTACAGCAATAAATTAATCTTAGGTCGGGCTTTCATCCAGTCTCTCACCCTCATCCTGCTTGGGGCAGGAGCCCAGAGCTGGTATATACACATCTATAATTATATATATTTATGAAAAAAAAGCCCTATTTGGCATATATTCCTCCAGAATTCACCACATTTAGTGCAAATCCTTCAGGATCCGGCTCTCAAACCCGCCTCAAGCCAGGCTCTCCAGCGACAGAGGCTCCAACCTGCTTTTTGCAGCAGCCCTGGTAGTAAGGACATCATAGCATGCACACTCCCCATGGGGAAGCAGGGGGATTTGGAGTGGTTTACATGGAAATCAGGTGTTTTTTTTTAAAAAAAACATATTTGAGGAGTAGTTACATATGTAAAGCAGTGCTAGAAAGGCTTATGCAGCTCTACCTCCCTATAAATATATATATATATATATATCTCCTATGGCCATAACGTACCAATTGAATAGGCTGGTAAGTGTCATTCCCAGGCAGAAAAGCTCAGAGAGACTGGTTTAACTGGGGAAAAAAAAGAAAAAAAATCCCTTTTTTCTTATTTTTCCTGGAATAAGAGCTCTGCTGGGTAGGAAGAAATTGTATTATTTTCTCTCCTCTCCCTCATCCTCAATCTCATAAAAAAAAGTTGCAGCATCCCTAATTTACGCCCCCACCCAGGTCCTTTGGGGTGCCAGCCCCGACACCCGCCAGCGCTGTTAATCCCCACCGGTGCCTTCCCTGCCGTAACTCAAACGGCACCGATTAGCCAAATAAAATTTCCATCTGTTGAAGATTTTCTGGGAGTTATTACAGGCAATAAAACCCATGTGAGGCGAATGATGTATCCGAGGGGTAAGTGCCTCCATTACGAGTAAAAGTGACTTTTAAATAAGGTTACAAGCTTCCACATTAGCTTGAAAAATCCCCTTTTTGGACGGTCTGGAAGGAGCATCCCCTAAATCTTGGGAAAAATCCCCCTGGGAATGGCTTTCCCAGGTCAACCGGGCTGGATAAAGGGAGGGAATTAATTGTTTCAGCTTCTCGGAGGAGGTTTTGGGTGCTGGGATGCTGCTGCAGCTCTGGGATGTGGCACCTTTTAGGCCCAGAACTTACAAACCGTGCTCACGAGCATCACTTCATCCCTTAAATCTCTTTTTCCCTTCAACACAACTCAAGGAGCCGGCGTCCTTCGCTCATCCCTTTTTGCTCATCTGACGTGATTGAAGCTGCTGCGTTTGGACGTGCAAACCCTTAATTGAAGCGGAGGGTTAACGGCTGCGGCTCTTCGCGTGCTCTCCCGTGGGGAAATGGCTCCTTGCTTAAAAAAGATGGGAAAAAAAGCTGTTTTTCCAACCTTTTCGTGCTCTAAATGAGCTGGGTAGCAAAATGCAATGCCCCAGAAGGGGAACTGGGTGCTCCTGTAAAGCCTTTGGAAGAAAGGAGGAAGGATTGCAGGCAGCAGGATGGGTGCCAGGGTGCAGAACCTGTCGCAGATGGGTGGCTGGATGCTAAATCCAGCTGTAGTGCAGGGGGATTTGCTGCCCTACAACAAAAAAATATGGGATATTTCAAAACGCAGCTGCACCTCTGGCTGATTTCTTCTCGCGCGTGCGAGCTGTGCCCGGGTTGCGTCATTTCGGCTTGTAAAAACTATTTTTAGGGTTTTTTGCACCAAAAAAATGGGGTTGCAAAAAAAAGTTTCAGCAAAACGAAGCCGCAGGGAGGGGGGACTGATGGAGTCCCCTCCCACGGCTAACGGGCAATATTTGTGTCCTCTTAATTCCTCCAAGTGCGTTTTCCCTGGCAATTTGGCAGGATTAAACCCAACTGAACAGTGGGTGATAATCCCGACGCTGGCGAGTGCTTAACCAGCCGGTGGCTAGCTGTGGCCTCGGCCCGGCAAGCGAGGGTTTTCCCGTGCCCGCAGCACCTCCAGCGCAGGCACGTTGCATCTCGGTTTGCCAGGAAACAGGAGCTGGGTGGCAGCTCACCTGGGGACACCTAAATTCCCCCAAATTCTATTTATTCCTTGAAATTTAACAGCGATGGGGAGCAATTTCTAGCTCTATACCCTTTATTTTCTCACCTTTGGGACTGCTGAAGGGCAAAGGTGCTGCAGCATTGTCCATGCAGGGTGACTGGGGGGGGTATTTGGGATTGTAAGGGGGATGAGGAAGGGCTGTGGGATTTGAGGTTCATCCCCTGAGCCAGCCTAAGAGGTATTTTGGTGGCACAGGGGTTTGCAAAAGCCACACCGCGGCTCGGCGTTAACCCAGCACCTGGATCAACTGGGACGGCATTCAGACCCTGCTCAACACACTCTAACTGCCTCAAAACTGGCTTTATCCTCCCACTTAAGCCAGGCTTTACTTTCCAAAGGAGCCAGGTCCTGCCCCAAATGCCCCCTTCCCTTTGGTTGTGCCACGTGCGTTGCTTTTGCCGTGGAGAGAAAAGCAGTTGGGGCTCAACCCAGGCTGGGATTTGGGTTTTTAACCCAAAGGGTGTTGGGGAAGAAGGATGGGATTTGGGTTTTTAACCCAAATCTTTGGGGGAGAGGGCAAAAAAAGGGACAATAACCCCTGGGAAAGTTTGGAAAACATCCATCCACCTTCCCCACTGTCTCCATCTGAGCTGTCGGCATCTTCAACAAGGTCTTTATTTGAGATATAATGTGCTCCTGATACCCAAATGGCTCTTGCTTTTACCGATTTGGGGGTGCAAGGAGCAATTTGGGGGCACAAGAGTGATTTGGGGGCACAAGGAGCAGAAGCAGAGGCTGGTTTTTGGGTAGACCAAAGCCAGGAAGCTGGGCTGGAAGGGGTTTGGCTACAAGCTGACCCCCCTCACCGGCGTTTGCACGTCCCTGTGCCGCACATGCCGGAATCCCCTTTGCAGAGGGATGACCCGGAGCTTTGCTCAAGGCTTTTGCAGCTCTCGGTGGCTTTTGTACCCGCTGGTAGGGTTAAGGCAAGGCCAAGTGTGAGCGTGCTCTCCTAGTGCCGATTATCCACCAAAACCAGCCGCAGGCAGCGCCGGGAGCGAACGCAGATGAATTTCAGATGCAAAATATCCCTCGTGGCATCTTTGCCTCCGGTTTATAAAGCAAGCAGGGGAGGTAGTGACCCGCCAGGCTGCAGCTTTCGATATCAAAGCCCAGCTACACGGCTCCGGCACAGAGAGCAGCCGTCTCAATCCTGGGAGTGATGATAAAAAAAAAAAAACCTCCAGAAATTCATGTTCATTCGCAAGCTTTCCTCCGGGCTCTGCCCCTGGGGAGCCAGCGAGTGAGAGACATCAAATATAGCAGCAGAGAGAGGAGCGGAGCAGAGGAAATAAGCTCTTGTGAAGCTTGAAACTGAGTTTGGGTACAGGCTTAGCAAAGCTGCGATACAAATCCACTGCAAGAGATGGAGAGAGGGGCTCTGGACACTAAATCCTGATTTATTTTTCCCCTCATTTTTCAGCTAGGTGCTCTGCAGCAGAGCAGGCAAAATAAAGACCATCTGCTAATTGCCTCTGCAGTGCAATTCTTGTATCTAAACCTTAACAAAGTAGCTAACGCTGGAGCAACGGGACAGCCCTGACCTCCACTCCCAGTTGACTCCTGCTATGAATAAGGCATTGAAGGAGCATCTTCAGCACAACCTCAGCTGTTGGCTCTGGTTTTATCACTCACCATTAGTTTTTTAGACACCTGACCACCAATAATAACCCCTCCCCAGCTGTTATGGCTTTAGCTAGTCTTAGTTTAATTAAATGCAGTAATGAGTGCAGAGCAGAGGTAAAAATGAATTCCCATCTTGTGCACTGGTGGTTTGCTCCTCTGGTTCTCCTGCCCCAGGTAATGTGGGTTTTGCAACCAAGGGGAAGGGATGGAGATAAGGGGGGTGATGGGGTTGTCCTCATTCCTATCGTTTTCTGTGCCTTGACCAGCTGCTTCTCAAAGCAAGGGGGAAGCCAAGCTCTAAAGCTCTTATTTTTGCTCTTGACCGAGTGTCTGAGGTTGGAAACAGTCACCTTGAGTTGGGCGGAAGGGAAGCAAAACACTTGAGAAATGTCAAAACACGGGCTGCTCAAAAGTAATTTGCTAAACTAACAATTTGGGCTGCGAGAAGAGCCGTGATTGCCCTCTTCAGATATCTTGGATGGGTTTGTTTTTCCTCCTGGCTCGACGCCCTCCAAGCAGGATTTGGGTTTCCGACTCTTCTTCCTCCAAAACCATGGAGGAGGGGGGGAAGGGACCCTGATTTCTTCCCTTTTTGGCCAATAAATAAAGATGCCGAAGCCTCTGTGACCATCTCAGATGCTCGTGGGGGATATTTAGCAGCGTCCCCAGCCCTTATACAATGTATGGTGGCTATAGGTGCCCTACCAGGCTCTGAATTTGGGTTTACAGGTTAATTTTAGGTCAACCTTTGCTCCTGATTTGACCAGGGCTATCGGGGCCAGCCGCAGAGGATGCCGTTTAATAACCACGTATCTTTTAGGCTGCCCAGCTTACCAATATCAGGTGCCATTAAATGGCTCTTAAAACTCTTTTTAACATTTCACCCGGGCACGGCTCAGCTGCTTGTTTGCCTGTTCATGCTGACAAACACGACTAGTCTGCATCCAGCCAATTTCATGGTCCGATTCCCGCGCACAAGCCCAACACAATAGTGTCCCCAGCTAAAAATAATGCACCGTGTGCTATATTAAAGGCTGATTCATGATGTCTCTATGAAGCAGTTGCTTTGGTACCTTCCATGCAAGGAGGGGGCTGGAGGACAGTGCGATAGGTGAAGCGTGTGCAACTTGTGTGGTCTCATCCTGGGCTTTTTTTAGCAGCGATACAGGGATGCTGAGCAGAGCCCAGGGGTTGTCCTGCTCCTGGCTGCTCTTCTTGGAGGATGCACTTACCATACAAACACCTTTCTGCCACCATCCACTATGCTGGTAGGCATGCAGGGAAGGGAAAGTTGGACCTGAGATGCTTCGCATCATATTTCAAGGGGAGCTGGAGCTGCTGGGAAGACTTTCCCCTTCCCCGGGTGGGATATTAGGCAGCTGCCTTAATCAGGCGTCATTGTTTGCAAGAGCTGGACCTCCGCGCGCGTTGCTATTCCTGGTGATCGGGCTCTGCCAGCAAAGGTTGCCAAGAGAAGTTGGGTGAGCTGAGAAGTAGCTGCTGCCTCTTGGGGAGCTTTGCTACAGGCAGAGCTTTAGGAAATGGGGAGGGTGAAGCCAACCCTTGCCTTCAGCGTGGCTCTCGGGGAGCTCTGCTAGTGCTGGGGGTCAGGATGTGACCCTGGCTCCTGGTAGTCTCACCCGAAGAGGTGGAAAGATCTTTGGTGACATGGACCCATGCAGGACCAACCCCTGCGCTTTAACCCCATGTAGGTCATTGCACTCATGGATGATCATTACTGGGACCAGTAAGGCTGGAGAGCCTTGTGATAACTCCTTGTGATAACTGCTAACTTGCAACCCCAAAACACGGGATTTGAAGTCTTAAATCCACCCAAGCCAAGTCTCTCCTGTCTTCCCTGGCTGACAAGGCTCACTGAGCTCCTGGTACCCACGAAGAGGAAGAAATAATTAACTCAAGAATTTATTAGTCATTTTCCTAATGTGGTTGACCCCAACCGCACAGCAGAGCACTTACCAAGGCTGAAATCTCCCAGACATCATTGAACTCTTAGTAAGAGTCAATCGGTTGCTGTTCCTCATCGGGTTGGACATAGCTGTCCCCCAGGAACGTGGTCGCAGCGGCTTTGCTGATGCAAAGGGCTGCAGAGATCTGGGGGTTCGTGGGGAGAGGGATGGGGACGCTCCTGGTCGGGGAGGGTGGGATGGGGACTGTAATGCCTTGCCTGGTGGGGATAACCCCCTTGGGTGTGGATTTGGGGGTCCTGGGTTGCTTGTTGTGGTCTCATCCCTGGCTCGGGGATGTAAACCATCCTAATAGGATTGCAGTCTGCGAGCGGCGAGGGAAAAAGCGGTCTCGCAGGAGCCTCTCGCAGAAACAAGGCTTAAACGCTCTTTGTGTCAGAGCTTTTTGAAGTCCTTGTCAAAAATGACAATTTTCAGCTTGTTAGCCAAACCTCCCCCTCCGACAAACCCCGATCTGTCAAGTGGACACGTCCTTTCCCATCTGCCTTGACAGAGCCCTTTGGATCCGCTGCCGGCGCCGAACCCTGAACGCCTTCACCCAAGCGTGATGCTGCCGGCGACCTGGGTCATGAGCATGGTGGGAATTTTTTTGGGGGAAAAGGGGTTTAAAGGCTGAGGGGGGACAAAAAAGGAGAGCACAGAGAGCTGGGGGTGAGGATGTGCCCAGGCTGCGTTGGGATGCAGCAGGGCAGGCGCCTCCTCCTCAGGGATCTGAGAGCCTGAGAAGGTCAAATCCTGCTCAAGGCGGGGAAAAAACCTTTGTCCGAGAGCAGCCAGGTCCTTTGCCCTTTGCTAACGGCGATGTTCTGCCCACGTTTGGGGGCGAAACGTGCCTGAGTTGCACACCTCATATTTCCTTCTGCACCCCACGTACAGGCCAAGGGGTTAATGGGAACTTGAACCCAGGGCTGAGCATCGCGGCTTTGCCTCCTGCCAGCCCTCTGCAATTAAAGCCAGAGGAGCAAACGAAGATGCTAATGCAACAGGAAAAAACTCATCAAGGCTGGCGTTAATTCCCCAGCAGAGGGATGATGGAGACAGCGTTGGGTTTGGGGCTGCGTCTCCCCCTTCTCTGCAGCCAAGAGAGGGAAAAAAGTGCATTTTATTTTTTTTTTAACGGCTTTTTTTTTAATCTGCTGACTCGTTTTCAGGGGTTTAAGACTGCAAAGATCCCACCTGGCTCAGTTTCAGGTTGCCTGACAGGCTATAATCTCCTCTTCTGCAAACAATCGACCATCTCTGAAGCGGCACAGAATAGCCATCGGCAACTTTCGGGGGGCTTTTTCTCCCCCACCAGCCACCTTCAGCACCAGGAGGGGGAATCTTCCCCTTTTTTCCCCCAAAAAAAGGGTGTTTTCTGGGGGATCTTGCCACACACTGAAGCCCAGGAAGGGCAGACACTTCCACTGCCCCACTGCTGTTTTACTGGTTTATAATGGTTTTGAGGGGTATCAGTTGGTAGATGCCAGCTCCAAGCCCTGCTCAGGGTTGTGGGATCCAACCTCATCACCATCAGCTTGCTGAGAAAAGCTCTCCTGCCCCAAAATACCTCTCCTGAAGGGTGGTCTGCCTGCGGTCCTGGTGCAGCTCTGAGGGGCAGGATGCGGCCCTTTGGGTTGGAGGATGAGCGCGGACGCTCCCATCCCACGCTTGGGCTTTGCAGGGGAGGCAGCTACGCGGTGGTGGTGATGATGAGCGGCTCTTCTGGTCTTCTCGGGCTATTTTAGTCTCGCTTCTTAAGCCAAAGGGCCATGGAATAAGACGTTATTGAATTTCCTTCCTCCAGGCTGGTTTCCTCCCGTCTTTATTTCCCTGTCGCTCTGATCTCCCTTGAAACCAGCTTTAAAGCTGGTGGCTGTCCGAGCTTAAACTCTCACAAAGGCTTATCCCTCCCGTACTCCCATTTTTGACAAGCCTTTCAAGCCACACAACCGCTCCATGTCTCTCTCTTGCCTAGATAATGAGATTAATTACAGCCAGATTTGTGTTCTCGGCTCTGGTTTGGGGGGAACTGGTTATACATGTTGATGGCTTCATGTTCTCCCTCCTCTACCCAGCTTTGGGCTCCTTAATAGCTTTGCTTGGAACTAATTAGTGACCAGGAGGGTGGAAGATGATGGTGTAAAACTGCAAGGCTGAGAGCTGAGGGGTATTTTTGCAAGCCATGATGAACAAAAAGCTCTGGCCACGCTGGCAGGGGATGTTGGAGCGATGGCCGTGCTGCCGGGTAAAGCCAACCCATAACCATGCTGACTCCATGGCAAACACGTAACGATGCTGATCCCATGGCCAACCCACAGCAATGCTGGTCCCAACCACACAATTGGGCCACGTGCTGCAGCAAACTCTCACCTCAGGCCTCGAGGATGTTGGATCTATGGCCATGATGTTGGGCAAAGCCAACCCATAATGATGCTGACCCCATGGCAAACCCATAACGATGCTGACCTCAACCACCCCATCATGGTACAGGACCACATGCTGCAGTGGACCCTCAGGGATGCAAAACAGCCAGTCAGTGGGACGGTGTTGTCCCCACCACACCCTTGACCTTCAAGATGTCCGGGTCCACCTTCAACCCCATCCTTGCATGCCCTCGTGCACTAATTATGATCGCTGTGTTCTCATTAAGGCTCAAGTCCAGGCTATTTCTCAGCACCAGCATCCAAGCCATGTGCAGCTGGGGAGGAGGTTAGCCAGTCCATTCATAATTACAGGGCCAGAGCCCGCGTGAACATCAAACCATTAGTCTAATTTGACTATCTAACAAGGAGCTGTGATGTTTTATGCATGGCGCCTAATTTTACCCTCGCAATCTCCTGCTATATTTAACATCATTAATCATTTATTCCCATGGGGCTGGAACCCTGATTAGTGTCAGATGTATTATGGGAGGAAAGGGATTTAAAATAAAACCCCTCGCCTTTCTCCTGGGGGAGATGAAGCTGGTTCATCAGCGTTGAGCTGCCGGTCCTTGGCTCGGTTGAGCCTGGGAACGCGGCTGGAAGAGATCGGTCCTTTGCTGGGCTTTTTGATGATGTTTTTAGGGCAAGAATGGGGAAACACAGGGCAGGTGGGACCGTTTCCCCCTCTCCACTCCCTACCCCAGTCTTATTAGCTATGTTTACATGGCAGGGATGTCAAACGATTAATTTTTAATGGCTCCATTTATTGCAGGTTTCAACGGTTTATTGAGTAATTCCCACATTTAAGTGATTAATTCCCAAGGGTTGGGAGCAACTGGTTAGTTTTAAATTAATCAGGCCATCTGGATGCCAAAGGAGGGACGATCGATCAATCCCCACCACCAGCAACAAGGATGTTGAAATACCTCAAGGTGCAATGAGGTTAAAGGAAAGGAGTAATTAAGGCTCAAGTCCCCTTTGCAAAGCTGGTTCCCAGCCAGCAGCCATCTGCTCCCACTTTCCGCTTGTGCCCCAAGCAAAACAAACCCCCCTAATTAATTTGGAGGCCCAACACTTGTAGCTCAATATGGTTTTGTAGGGTTGGTAGCAAGACGGGGGGTTTTACGTGCACATGGGAGATCTTGCTGCTATCGAACCCTTCAACGTCTGAGCTGAGATCGATGCGAAACCTCCTCAAGGTCGAGCGTTTTAAGTAAATGACACTAATTACAGCGAGACTACTTCTTCTTCTGGTGCTAATTGCCGCTTGCTGGCGATGTGCCAGCGGGCTGGGGGGGGTGCCGTGATGGTTTAGGGGGGCAACCGGCTTCTGCAGGCAGCTGGTCCTCAGCCTGCTACCATCTTCTCAAGGCGACCACCCCTGAGGATCTGCTCTGCCAAAATTGCCCTTGCAATAAATAAATATTCTGCAAAGTGGGACGGTGGATTGTGTGGGGAGACACCAAAGACTGGTCTAGTCCATCAAATCTAACTTTTTCCCCCTGTTCAAGCAGAGATGGAGACTTGGAACGGCTGAGGGAGCTGGGGGTGTTTAGCCTGGAGAAGAGGAGGCTCAGAGGTGACCTTAGTGCAGTCTACAACTACCTGAAGGGAGGTTGTAGCGCAGTGGGAGTCGGCCTCTTCTCCCAGGCAACCAGTGATAGGACAAGAGGACACAGCCTCAAGCTTGGCCAGGGGAGGGTCAGGTTGGACATTAGGAAGCATTTCTTCTCAGCAAGGGTCATTAGCCATTGGAAGGGGCTGCCCAGGGAGGTGGTGGAGTCACCATCTCTGGAGGTGTTTAAGAAAAGCCTGGCCATGGCACTTAGTGCCCTGGTCTAGTTGCCATGGTGGTGTCAGGGCAATGGTTGGACTCGATGATCCCAGAGGGCTCTTCCAACCTGATTGATTCTGTGATTCTGTGATTCTGTGTCTATGAGCCTCTTCCAGATTGCAGACACCGAGGTCCTGCTTTTCCACCACCCCACTTGGTTTAAGAGGGTTTTTTTTCCCCTTGCTTAACTCCATCCCCTGCTATTTTGCACAGAAGCAGCTCTCTCCTCTCCTGCACGCTCTTTTTTTTCTCCCCAAGCTGTGCAAAACCCACCTGCGAGAGAGGTGAGAAAGCAGCAAACAGGTGCTCCGCAGCAGATCTCCCATCGCTTCGGGGCTGGCAAGTAAAACAAATGACGCGGGTTTATTTATTTTATTATATATATATTTTTTTTAACACCTCTGCATGGAAAAGGAGCTGTTTGCTGCCAGCCAGGCAGATGCGAGCTGCTAATGACGGCTGCCAAAGGCGCGGGGAGCCGCTTTCTCCTGCCTCATCAAAGCAGGCGGAGGTATTTTTAGCAAAGGCTTTGTGCTGGCGCTGTGACTGCAGCGTCGTAGGTAGAGCAAGAGATGTGTGCGTCTCCCCCCTCCCAAGGCTGTTTTTGTGAGGGATGTTCAGAAATCAAGCCCTTAATAGGTAAAAAAAAAGGTTTTTTTGAGGTCCTGACAGCACCATCCAGTGAAATGCAGTTTTGCTGCTATGGATAAGGGAGGATGAAGATGTTTTTGTCACCTCCAATGAGGATTTAATGGATGCTTTTGGGAGCACTGACTCTTCCAAGTGCATCAAAGCCCCCCAACTCCTCCATCTTCAAATCACCACCACACGCCGGGTGCTTGGCAAGCGAATGTGCATCCAGCCAACATTGGGCATCACCTCTTTGCCCCA
This sequence comes from Nyctibius grandis, assembly GCF_013368605.1. Lineage (NCBI taxonomy): Eukaryota > Metazoa > Chordata > Aves > Nyctibiiformes > Nyctibiidae > Nyctibius > Nyctibius grandis. Next base: position 2,115,665 of record NC_090674.1, read on the forward strand.
AATTCGCTGCTTCTGTCCCAATTTTGGCCCCAGAGCATCGTGGTCTTCCTTTTTCGGGGTGCATCCCTATGGGTTTGTGGGTCTGTCCTGCTGTGAGGAGGATCATGACCCAGGGATGTGCATGAGGAGAGAGGGGACAGTTGGTGCAACAGGGTCCCACTCCCTGTTGGGTGCTGCTTAGGTACCCGTTATGTATTTCCCACTAAACTACCGCAAAACGAGAGTCTTGTGGCTGGTGGGTCTGAGCATCCAAGTCCTGGACTGGGAGGATATTGGGACCTGGGGATATTTGGGACCTGGGGGGTCTGAGCATCCAAGTCCTGGGGTGGGGGGATATTGGGACCTGCAATTGCAGAGATTTTCTCCAAGGCAAGAGAAAAAAAAGAAGAGAAAGAGGTGAAAAAAATAGCAAAGCAAGGGATGCAATCGCATCTTCCCAACGCACAGATGGTGCAATTAGAGGACAAATCCTTCGCCGAAGATGATACCACTCCAAGAAAGCAAACAGTTCCACGGGGGGTCCTTTCCCTGGTTTAAATGGCTGCCGGCAGCATGTAATTCCTTGATGGAAATTGTATATTTAAGGACTTAAGATGGTTACGAGAACAGCGGAGGACACGGAAACAAGCATTTTCCACTCCACAAAGTTCAACAGAGCATCGTCAGGTTGCACCGGTCTGCTGGAGAAGAGGGATGAACCCATGTAGATCATTTCAGAGGCCAAAAATCCCAGGAAAAAGGAGTATCCAGGTGCATCACCACCCAACCCAACGGCTTCAGGTGGATTTGGGGTTCAGGGGGTGGTGGGCACAGCCCTACCTCCCTTCTCGCCTCTCTCCATCTTCTTGGGTCACTGACTTGGGCTCCAGAGACCAGAAACAATTTCCCAACTCTTTAAGTTAAGTGCTTCCTATATGAGAGTTTAATTAGCACATTATAGGACAGTTACTGGGCATTAGGATTTTTTTTTTAAGTATAATTATTAATATCGTATTAAACAATGAATTATCGTGAACAATTAAAATTAATTACATTTCTCCAAGTTAATTAAATTATTCGTATAACAGGGAGACGAGTGTGCTCCACCATAAAAATTAATGTCCCTCATGGGAGAATCGAATGATGTGTCACCAGCAGGAGTGGGGAAAGGGGGTTGATGCTCCCAAGTTTTGCATCTCTCTTGGTTTCCCTTATTTGCCTTCTCATCCCTGTCCCATCTCTGCGTCCTCCTGACATCTTGCTCCATGGGCTTGGATACGGTGGGTTTTTCAGGTATTTCTCCAAGGGAAGGTTAAAAACTGATATCTTTGCTGAGTTCTTCTATAGGAAAAGGGATTTTATTTGAAAAAAATGATGATTTTAATTGAGGTAGCTGGAGGCGCGTCTTAAGCGGGGACTAAGGGACATGCCCAGGGCCACTCAGGGAATGCTGTAGCAGAGCAGCAGTCCATGGTAGCACATTCCCAGCGCTGAAAGCCCCCAAACACCCCTAATTTGGGCAATTTCCCCCCTTGCATGACCCAGGCTTGGTTATTCCTGCACCTACACAGGCTTAGAAAATTGCTCTTCACCGAGGAGATATTTTCAGAGGCTCAAAATCCCCCATTCCCTGTGAAAACAGCTGCACAGGCGCCTTGCACCAGGATCAGGCCGTTTGACCTGCCCCGTTCTTGCCCGTAATAACTGTTATCCTCCGTAATCGCTCAGAAATAACTCGGGGTCATTATGCACCTTTTCTTGCAATTTTTCCCCCATTTATCCGACGGTGGCTTGTCCTAACCGGGCTGGGGTGGGATGTAATGGCTTTATTTGAGATTTTTTTCTGTTTTTCTCTCCCTTTCTTAGATGGATTTAACCCTTTGTGGGTTTAAAAATAAAGGACAGTGAGGTTTTCCACTCCGCTCACGAGTTGGCCAGTCCTCTGCAAAAAAAAAATAACCTTGGTGATAATTCCTATTTGGAAACAGGAATATCCAATTCCTATTTGGAAATAGGATAATTTCTATTTCCTGCGGCATCTTTTTTCCCTGTTTCTGAGTAAATTTGTAACCAGGACCATAACAGGGAGGGAGAGAAAGAGAAAAACTGCAAGTAATGGGAAAAAGCCATTTTTCTCTCTCTCGAATTCTGTAATACCCTGAGATGGAGCAGCGCAGATCCCAAGGGAAGAGGATGTTGAAATGGATAAAATAATCACTTTTTTAGGGTCTATTTAGTAGCTGGAGGGTATCTCAGCTGCCAAAACCCCTGTTTTTAGCTCCCTGCTAAAGCTCTGAGCCTCTCCCACTGCCAGTTTCATCCCCCTGCCCTGGATTTATTGACTTCAAGGACTTTTCTGCTTAATGACTTGCTTTAAACTGTCCCCATATTTGCCCCATCTGTAATGTTCCCATTATACAGACAAGGATTAAAAAAACCCCATGGATTCCCAAAAGACACATAAATGCAGAAAAAACCCACTCCAACCCGGCCAGCAAAGCACTTAAGCACCTCGGTGGCGATGCTAACGCCGCTGCCGTGATTAGCAAGGACTAAGTGCTTAAATTTTGGCCCTTTGGAGCTGCTGAGAGCTGAAGGAAGGAGCGTGGGAGCAAGTCCCCGTGCCCAGGTGACAGCCTGTCCTTGTTTTACAGCCTGACCTATTTGTTTCCAAGCAAACATCGCTCTCCTATTTACATCAGTGTCACCGACGCGGTGACACGAGTCGGAGCCAGCCTGAGGAAGTGAAAAAAAAAAATCTCTATTAATAAAGCGCCGGGCGTGCTGAGGATGACTCGAGCTCTGCTGAAACCTTGTCTTTATTTCAGCAAAATGTTGCAATATGGTGTGTTTTGCTGTGCAATAGGGTTGAAACACAAGGAGAAAAATCCATGTAGCACAAGAAAATCCTTTATTTTCCCTGATCCACTTTATAATACTGAGATTTTTTATAATACTGAGATTTTTATAATACTGAGATTCTTATAATATTGAGATTTGGCCCTTTTAAATCTGCGATGGGCACCTCAAACACGTGCACCATGTTGTGTCCTGCTGCTCCCGCCCTCCCTGACCATTTAAACTTAAACTTCTTTAAAATGCAATAAGGGAGAGGACTTTTGCAGCAGGAGAAGAGCATGAATAAGGGGGCAAGGAGCTAAGCTCAACCTAAGTTGGGTTTAGGTGCTGTTTAACATCAGCAGGAGCTGGAAATCCTTCCCCAAGAGGTATTTGCTAAAGGAGGGGATTGCTCCTGCTGAGATGAAGCTGCTTTTTGCAGTTTCCCCTTATTTTTTGCAGTTTCCCCTTAATTTTTGCAGCCCAATTTAAGTGGGGAGGCAGGAGCTTATTTGTTCCAGGTGGGGCATCACCTGTAGCTCATCAGGAGTGGGTGGTACCTGTGGTGGTTCCTGAGCTGGAGAGGCTGCTCAGGCTCTTGTTGCTGGTTATTTCAGTCTTTTTTTCCCCCAAAACTAGGGAAAAAAGTAATTTCAGCAAGCCTAAACTTCACCAGTTTGCTTTGCTTGGTTGTGGGCTCATGCCTGGAGGAGTTGAGATCCTGGAGATGCTGGTTTTGGACAAGGAAAGCTGGGGCTCATCTTGCAGCTCTTCACCTCCTGTACTGAAGGAAGCACGGTATGTTCCTAATATGATTTAAATCTGGGCTCTTTTGGAAATGATGGTTTTTAGGAAGGAGATTTTCTTGTGAAGTCTTTTGGCACAGGTGGATTGGTGCTTTGTAGGGCCTTTTGGAGAAGGCGGGCTTCAGAAAGTGGGTTTTTTGACCTTATCTCATGGGCTTTCCTCACTATGATGGGTTTTGTACTGGCTGCGTGTCCCACCAAGGGGGAATTTGCATTGTCTGCTTGAGGTGCTCCGTATATCCCAGCCTGGTCTGGAGCTTTTTTGAGCTACTGGGGTAAATGCAATTAGCTGTGGTATGTGGGATGGGGGACACATCCCTGGGGGCATGTTTGACGTCCAGACCTCCTTTTTGGGGTCCCCACCATGACACCAGTGTCCTGGTTTTTGGGCTCTGCTCTACTTTGCCCTTCCTCTGGCCCAAGAAGCTGTTTAATTAGTAGGCCCTGTAATTAGGGCATTTATCAGGGAGGTGGGAAATGCTGCTCGGTGTCCTCTCTCTGAGGATGCATTTCATCCCTTTGGCTGCCTCCCATGTGCCGATTGTGATGCGTTGCAGTAGCTTGTGCTTGCAACACATGCAAAAAACCACCAGATTTGGGAAAAAATATGAAAATCAGCCCTTTTTGCTGCATTTCCACCTTGAACGTGGGTGAAACACTGGTGCTGGCTGAGGTTCAATGGAGCAAAGATGAATTTTTCCCGAAGCTTATCCCAGGGCAAGGAAATGGTTCCATGCAACCTCCAATTTTTTAAAATAAAAGCTTGCATTGGGCTTCAAAGTAAGCGAATGCTGCATTTGCTGCAAATTTAGGTTCATCCTAAATGCAAAACATCCCAGGGAATAGCCAGACAGGGACCGGTCGTGCCATTTAGAGCCGTTGCTAAAAGCTTCATTCGTTTTGCTAATGGGCGTGAGGGTAAATGGGAAGCGAGGCAACGGTGTGGGTTCACTGCAGAAAAGTCATGGGGCTTCTATAAGCGGGGAGGAAAGAGTAATTAATGGGCTAGTTTGGAGGGATTTGTAAGCTGGCTAATGGAGGCGTTATGGCATGATATGCTCATTTAGGAGCTGAGTGAAATCAGGCTGTTTTTTTTTTCCTAAAATAGCTGCAGAGTTGGTACGTTGAATGTCAGGATCCTGGGGTGGAACTGGGTATACTGGGGACCTGCCACCAAATCTGTCTGAGCTACACAGCGTGGTTTAGGGGCAATATTTTGAGAGAAAAAGATAAAACCCTGTTTTTCTGAAAGGATTTTTTGATATTGTCCATGTGTCCTTCATTGACCTCTCACTCCTGTGTGCTGCAACTTGGCTTTTTGGTGCCTTTTTACTTCTTCCAAGCCCTGAGAGGCAATGACATGGGGATGCCTTTCTGATGCTTGAACTTCCCAGCTACAAAGCTGGATATTTGCCTCCCCAGGGGTGTTGCAAACCCCAATTTCAGGCTGTGCAAGGAAAATAGGTGCAGGTTAGCAGGGATGGGTGCAATTTTATTGCTCCGGGAGACCTTCTGCATCTTGTCCCCAAAGCATCTCCCCATCTACCCCACCTCCCAAAGCTGCTTTTGCAATTCTGTATTATAGAGCTATTTTCTCACTCATATTTCCCATCCTTGCCCCAACTCATAGGGCTGGGAGATGCTGGGAAGGGACAGCAGAATTGCTGCTGGCCCCATTTCCATCCCATTTATCCCCCTCGCTGACCATTTATACCCTCTGTACTTTTTCTTCTCTTCTCTCTTTCATTTCACCAGAACACCATGTACTTTGCTGGCTGCTAGATCAGCACAGGTATATATAGACACAGGTGGAGTTAATTTATAGACAGCCTTTTTCATCTCACCCTTGACCATGAACATTTCTATTGGCACCCCCTTGCTCATACCATATAACTTGCAATACTTTATTATCATCTGTTTTTTTTCCCCCTACCTATAGCTAAGTGTTTTATACTCACATCCTCAGTTCCGGGGTTGAATTGCTCGTTTCAAGTGTTACCAGGCAATGGCAGGGAATAAATGCAAGAAACAGGCTTTTATGTGAGGGAAACGCAACATCATTTCATTAAATTAAAAATCCACCAATGTAAATACGTTTTCATTATCACTAGGAAAAGTGCAGACAAGGCAAAGGAGACTTTGAAATATGAAAATGTCTTTATCTAGAGGTCTGCAAGTGCCTGGGGTGGGGGAATGGGAATTGCAGTAGATGAAGCCTTTGCTGGTCCTGCTGGGGCTGTGTACTTTGGGATTTGGGAAAAGATGGGTATTGCCACACTGGTCCACCTTGCTGGACCCCTGATGGGGTTTTCCTGGTGCTTTGCAAAAGGAGTAAGGAATTAAAGGTTTTTCAAGGGGCCCAGGGGGTTTGGAGGGGTTGAACGCAAGTGGTGGACACCATGGCTTGGTCTTCTGTCCATCTGGCTGGAGAAACTGGGGGGGCTCAGGAAGGGGGTTTGGGTGCCCTATCGAATATATCACAAAACTCCTCTTGGCTTCGTTGCTCAGAGCTGGATATGTGTATTTTTTTCTTAACCTTAAATATCCCTTTCTGAAACCGGACTGAATCCTCAATGATGGGTCACCAGCTTGGCACAGGAGGTGCTGGCCCTGGTGAACACTGACTGGGATTACTGGTGTGCTGAAGAGCTGCTTTGCCTAATCCAGTTAGAGGGGAAAGAACTAAACAGTCCCTTTGGACGTGACGTTTCACGCGGTAAATGGTTTAGCTGAGACTTGGTGGGAATTAGCTGGGCTCGGAGATAACGAGGAGGAATCGTGGCATGTGGAGGGTCTCCCCGTTTATCTTCCAGCTCGGGCACATTTTGGTTGAATTCCCCAGATTTTCTGTGCAATCACAAGGGGGAGAAACTGGCGTTTCTCTTCCCAAAGCCTGAGCGGCTCGTGCGATGATGAGATGCCGGGAGCCTTAAAACCACAGTAATCACGAGAGCTGTCAAACAGCACATTAAAGTAAGTAATTACAAGCGTGGAGGGTTCCCAATTCTGTGCAAATTTTAGCTTAACACAATTTTTCATACAAAGGAGAAAAAAAAAAAAAAAGGAGATTGAATTGATTGTGACTGACTCCACTTGCAGCCTGTTTTACACCTGCACGCCTGGTGCCCCAGGGACCAATATTTTCTATCCCCTTCCTCCAAGCAGAGAGCTGAGGTGCTGTGGCACATGGTCAGGAGGAAAAAAAATAGGCTTTGGGGGATTTTTAAGCTGTAGGGTTTTTTCTAACCTTTGTGATGATAAGGATAAGTTTGGCTGCGGAGCCAAATGATCCAATGATATAAAAAACCCCCTCAAATATAGACTCGTAAGTGGTTCAGTTGTCATAAAAGATCTTTTGATTTGGGAGACAGAAGAGCAGCTTAAATTTTGTCAGTGGTTTTGGATGAACCTTTTTTTTTCCTGCAGAGTGCCTTTGTGGAGGTAGGGGAGGGTGATTGACTGACAGCAGCGCCGCTTTGAAGACGTTGCGGAGTGATTGCAATAGGGTTTTATGTTCTGAAATTGTCAAAATGGAGCAGCTTTGTAGTTGCAAATGATTTGCTTTGGAAAGCGAAGCCAGTGATGGGAGGAAATTGAAATCAGGAATGAGCAGAGACACACCTGGGAGCTGGTGTGCTTCTAACCGATGCAAACCCACCACCTATCGTGGTCCTTTGGTGCAAGTCTGGGTTTACCTGTTGGCTCAGGAGCAACCACGTGCCCTCTTCTTGGGGATGCTTCAGGTGACAATGGGATTTTCATGCCCCCAAAAGCCATTACGTGGCTTGTCTGTGGCCTTTGGTCTCCCTTGGTGGCAGTGTTGGTGGTGAACATCCTGATGAGGTTGCAGGGAGCTGCTGGCTCCTGGTTGCACACCCAAATGAGTTATTTATGTCCCAGTTTGGGGACACTTCTGCTCACAGCAAGGAGGTAGCCATGTGCCTGTCTCCTCCACCAGAATTTTGCCCACAAAACTCTTTCTCCTTTCCTTTTTTCCAGCAGAAAGAGGTTTGCTGGTGCTTAGAGAGGCTTTATGATGTTGCAGGCACCAGAAAAGGTGCAGTTGGGTAATGCAGTGATCTACCAGCTTGTGTTTTGCCCAAAAGTCCCAGTATCCAAAAAAAGCTTCGTGCAACGGAGCTCAAGAGCATTGATTTAGCATTCAACCCTTGGAAAGGCTGCTGGGTGACCTTGCTTGTCTCCTTCTCCTGCTTGGCCTCTTACTTAGCATCTGGGAAGGAAAGAAGGGCAGAAAAAATCCTCTGTAATTTGGGGATAAACCCTCTAATAGTGTCAGAGGCTTCTGGAGGACCCAAAAACCTCCTGGGATGCTTGCAGGATGCGATGCAGACCCCATCCCTGCCTGCGCCAAGGTCATTAATGACACTTTATATGCAACCAGGAAGGTTGCATATGCTGAAGAAATGGGGAAAATAAATTAAAATGAAATTGGGAGGCTCTTGAGTATGAGCAGCGTGAGGCAAAGCCCTGCTCAAGGCTGTTTTCCTTCTGTCTCAAGTGCGGGGGATTTGCATGGCTGTTTGCTTTACCCACTCTGCGTCCTGTGGATTTAAATGGTTTTGGGGAGAGGAAATACTTGGGGTGAAATGTATTTTTTTGAGAATAATTATTTGGGCTGGGGCTCATGCTGCTTGGGGTCCTGCCCCATCATGTGCTGGGCCTCTCCTCTCTGCAGCATCCCTTGTTTTTGGTTTATTGGTGTGTTTTTGGTGGGTTTTTTTTCCAAATCACCCTCTGCTGCACCCAGTGCTCATAATCCTACAAAAATAAGAGCGATTTTTCTTGTGGGAAGGGAAAGCTTTGCTTGTCCTGAAGCATCACACTCAGACACAATGATGCACCTCTGGGAACCAGTGCGAATGCTTCCCCCAGCCAAAAACCAATTTTATTATATATATATTTATTTGTTTATCATTATTTAACCTTTTCCTTACCTTCTTCTTTGGCAACCAAGCTATTTCCAAAATGCTTTTCACCCTGCTCTCCTCCGATGCTGCTGCCGGACCACATGGGATGCGCGCCGGCGACGTCGCATCGCTCTCCGCATCTTGCTCGTGAATTATTCATGCCATTTGCAGGCTGCCTTGTGCAACCCGGAGTAGTCCCTCCGTTGATTTTAAGGTGTCATGACAGGTTGAAGACCAGCTCGGTTGCGTTAATACATGGGCGTGGGGCACGGCAGCGCGGCGGAGCAGATGTCATGTAAGTCACAGCGCGTTAAGGCTGCGATGAGGCATCGCGGTGACGCCGCAAAGATGATACCACCCCGGAGAGTAAACGGGGCGTAGTGGTAATTAAGGATGCTCTGCAATGTGAGCATCTCTGATGGCCATGTGCTGTTAAATCCTGGTGAGGACCCGATCCCTGATGCTTTGGGAGATGGGATGCTGTGGGAAGAGGATGCACTTTGCCTGGGTTTAGGTACCTGTGGTTAAGATACTGGTACCAGAGCAGGTTTTGCACCTTCCCTTAAGGATCTGCAGAGAGAAATAAGTGCCTTTAGGGTGCTGTTATCTTGGGCTAATGTCCTTTTTCTTTGCTTTCTTGCTCATACATCTCTTTTTTTCCCGGTTGACTATTAAGAGCGTGAAGGTCATGGCCAAGATGTGAATACCTAAAAGACATCTTGGGTGGTGAAGGTGAAGCCCACCTTGGGTTTCTCTTTCAGTTGGGTGCCTGGAGGGACAAAAAAATCAGTGCGTGAAAGATCTGCTCCTCTTACTGCTCGCAAACTGCCTGTACCCTGCTGGCATCTTTGTGAGGAGCAAGTCAACTGGAAGGAAGCAAAATCTTGAACTTGGATTCAGAGCGGAAACTAAGCTCAGTTGGTGCCAGGCTTGGAAGCATTTGCTTCTGTCGCAGCGTGGAGGGTTTGTCTTTGCAGCCTTCCCTGCCAAAAAAAATCCCCAGGATTACTAGAAACTTCACACAGGATGGCTCATGTTATGTCCAGCTCCTTCCTGGGAGGATGGGATCCCATCCAACACCCTCCCCAGCATCCAGGGTCCTGTTGAGCATGTCCAGTAGGGTTTGGGGGTCTCCTGGAGACAGGTGAGCTCTGTACCTGGCAGAGAGGGATTTGAGGAGGAGGTAACATGTGGTTTTGCTCCAGCTCAGCCAGCGTGCCAAAACCCTCATTAAAATTGCATGAGCTTGGCAATATATAAATATGAAACTTGGACAAAGATGTGGGTTTTTTACCCTCTGAAGTACTATCAATTCCTTCAGTCTAAGTAAAAGCATCTATATATAGCAGTGGGAGGATGCTTAAGTACTGCAAAAGGCTCTGCGTGGGGGGTGGGTGTATTCACCAGGCATGAAGAAAAGCCTCCAAGAGCTGGAAATTTGGGGCTGAAGACCCCTTTTTATGCACACTGGCTCTGCAAAGGTGGCCGTGCATCCTCAAGTACCTGCGATGGTGCCTCTTTGCTTTGCTGTAAGAGCCTAAAGGAGCCCAGCAGCTCCCAGTTTGGAGGAACTGAGGGTCTGGGTTTTAAAAAGAATAAAAAATAAAAAATCCTTTTTATTTAAAAGAGGTATCTATGAGGAGCAGAAGTCCGTAATGGGGTTAATGACTCAGTCGCTGGTTCCCCGCGAGCCGGCAATAACCTGATAAATTGTTGAGTACACTCAAGCTCGCTTCGCTCAGTCCCGGCTCAGGTTATTTCCTGCACGGTAGAGACCTCCAAGTAGGTCATTACTGCCTAATTACTGCCTAAACGCTCTCATTTGTCCTCCCCTTGTCAGCCAAGGCGCAGGACCATGACGCCAGCAGCGGTGGAGATCCCTCCTGGCCTCATCCTTCTCCATTTCCCAGGCCAACAGAAAAAACAGGGAAAGGAATATAAAAGCAAGGTTGTTTTTTGTTTGGTTTTTTTTTTCTACTTTACAAACAAAATTAATTCCATCCCAGCATGTGATTTTCAATACAAGCCAGGAACGAGCACGTCACATCTCGTGTGCTTGCAGCAAGACCTGTCCCATCTTCTTGCTTGCTTCTCCTCTTGGGTGCAAGCAGGCACCGTCAGCTCTTCCAGACAAAAAGTGTTGATAGTTTAGGAATATCTCCCCAGGTTTCATGTTATTGGGGTGGATCATCAAGCTTTGTGTGGGTTTAGATTATTTTCTTTTTTTTCCTCCTCTTACTGATATGTTTTTTTTGTATTGCGCTCGCAGCCCGGCTTGTCGTCACTGGGGTGACAAGTTGATGAAAGCTGCTCCAAAAAGAGGGTGAGGAGATGGATTTGTGCAGGGGGAAAAAAAAAAAGGGAAGAGGAGGGAGGGGAGGAGGTCGCGGAAGGAATAACGAGATGTCGAGATGCCACTTCGCTGCCAGCGCTCGCCTTGATTATCCGATTGCGGCTCTTCGGAGCTGGAGTGTGCGCCGTCTCCCTCCTCCTCGCACGACGTGATTAATCCCCTCCTCTGTTTCTGGTGGCTTTTCCCATCTTTCCATATATATTTATGTTTGTAATATATATTTATATACACATTTTTATATTTTATATATGATTAGCAATATTTATATATTTTTTAATATAAATAGATAAGCAAGAGCCATCTCGGAGCCAGCTGCATCCACGCAATGTGGGGATGGGGAAGGACAGACGTGGGTCTGGCGTGCTCCCTTCCCACGTCGAAGCTGCAGCAGATAACTCAGCACAGATATCTCCAGGAGGGCTGCTGATGGCAAAATACCCGGCAAAATGGATCTTCTGCTCAAAATAATGCTTTTTTCCCCCCACTAATGGAGTGGGTAAGAGCTTTTCAGGCTAAGTTAATGAAGTTTTTCATTAATAATACACTTTTGAGCAGACGCTTGGCTGTGGAAAATGGTTTTTGGGACTCAGATTTCCATTCATGGGGCAAAGTGTGTGGGGAATTGTGGTCTGATCCAGGGGGATTATTTTCCCTTCCCCTGGGAATCAGTCAGCGGTTGTGTCCTGTGTCTAATCCTCTGCAGGGTCCTTCATCTGGGTTTTGGGGAGCTCTGGGCTCCCCAAAACCTGAGCCAGCAGCATCAGTGCACCCCAATTTCATAGCAAGAAGGAAAGTCCGTAAAGTCCAGCCTCTAATTTTGTGGCGTTACAGTTTTGCAAAGGATGGGGTTTCTCTGCATGGGTGAGAAATGATGCAGAGAAATGCGAAAAATTCGTTATTTTTTTTTATATTTTTTTCCCCCTTGTTCTTCTTACCTTGCACTTCCCCCAAGCTGTTGCTGCAGCAGCCTCCTCCCTAAGGCAGCAGCACCTGTCTCCGGGATTATTTTTACCGTCTCTTTTTGGCATCGCTATCTCCTCCCGCGCAAAACCACATCCTATAAATAACTTCAGCCTGCGCTCGTGCTCGCTCCCCCCTTCCCTCGTATCGCTCCATCTCCCTTTCTCCTTGCCTCGTCTGTCCCTTCACCTGCAGAGAGGAGATGCTTTAAGAGCCTGGAGTGGGAACTCATCTTATCCAACACCCTCGTGAGCCCTTAAATCGACTGCACATGGAGGATACTCCATAAATGGATTATAGGCAGAATAACCCACCCTAATTTTCTCCCCAAACCCCCATAACGATCAATTCATATATAGGATTGACTTTATTTTCTATCTTCCCTTAAGATTTCCCCCATCCATATAACTGCCTGTTTTTTCACCCCAAAAAACCCTAAAGGTGAGCTTTTCCTGAAGGAAAGTGCTTCTAATGATGTTTTTCAGCCTTTTCTGTGCACAATAGAACCTGGTTCAAATAGATCGGGGGGAAATAGCTGCACGTGGGTTATGAACAGGGTCCCTTGGCCTGTGGGAATACGTATTTCCAGAAATAACTGCTGGGTCTGGATGAACACACAAAGCTTCAAGAAGTAAAAATTACCCCGATGAAAGAGTGTTAATTTTTGGACCCACCGGGGAAAAGCTAAAATGAGCTTTAACTGGGGGAGAGTGAACAAATCTGGGGCTGGGTAGTGGAAACTTTGCACCCTACGCAACCGAAAATCAATTTGAGAGATCACCCAGATCCCTGGGGACTGCATGGATCACAAATCCTGCTTGTCTTTTGGATTTTTCCAAAGAGAAATTTGCTGGGGATGGTGGCGGGGGTTGCGGTAATGAAATGCTGCTCACGCGCCCTAATGAAGTGCAGAAAGACTCGGCACCGGGCTCCCGGCAAATTAGATCTGGATTATTGGAGCAATGAGAATTGAACGATCCGAGATGTTATCGGAGGGGGTGGGAAGGCCTTGCCTCGCAGCACCAGGCAGCGTGTATTTAATTACCTGGAAGAAAATAAAAGGTATAAAACCACCCTCCAAAATCCAGCCTTGAGGAGGATGAGAAGGGAGGGATCGTCATCCATGGGGGTGATGCTGGGTGAGCAGGGATGCAGCAACCGAGACGTGTAAATGGGGCTCTCCGGAGCATCTCCACCTTTTCATGGGCTGCATTTTTCCAAATTTGCTGGTGAAGGAGCTTTTTTTCCTCAAATTCTTGGCTGGATTCGTCTCTTTGCTCCTTTACAAAAGTTCCTTGGGCACATTTGCATCCCGGTGTGTGGCCCAAAAGCAACTTATCTGGGAAACACGATGTTTAAGCAAGTGCGTTGCTTGAATTTCCCAGCAAAATTTGCTGATTCATCAAAATTGCACCCAGTTCAGCCCCTTTCACATACGGGTGCTCACCCATGCACCAAAGCGCTCGTGATAAGCAGGATCCACCCAAAGTGTCCCCCACCTTCTCACTTACAACCGCTGTCCCCGGGGAAGGAGGCCACATCGAAGCATCCTCCCCCTGCCTGATAACGGAGGCTCGGAGCTCATTTAAAAACAGAGAACGAGCAGATTTAATTAAACATAACCTTCCCTTTAGCAAGAAAATAAACCGCCTCCTCCTTATAGAACAATTAGTATTTACAGTCCCCCCCTTTGCTGTGCTTCCCCCCCCCCCCCCCGCCTTAATACCTCTCCTTTATTGTCCCTGGCTGGGAACAGGCGCCGTTTGATTTACATAAATTAACATGAGGAACTGGGGGGTGGGAGGGAAGAAGAAAAAAAAAAAAAAAAAAAAAAATTATTTTTAAGCGATGAACTCGATACACAGACAGAAACAACGACGATCCCTGGCTGGAGGAGGGAGATGGCAGGAGGAGGTGGGAAATGGTGGGGTTTTTGTTTTTTAAAGTTCACCTGGTCCCTGGTGTTTCTGGGGAGATAAAAGCTTTCGCCGGCCTGGGCAGGGAGCCAAAATCCGTGTTTATCTGAACACAAATATAAAATATGATCTGCACGACAGCTGCTAATTCCTGGAGTTTGTATTTTTTTTTTGGAGGGGGGAGGATCTGCCACTCTCCGGCTTTTCCACGCTGAGGAAATGTCAGCTCGAAGCTCTCGGGTGTTTTGGTGCGAGGAAAACCCCTCTGGTACCCCTGAGGTATTGCTTTGAGGATGGGATGCAACAAAACCTGCGGCTTTGGAGGCTCATTTTGCTTCCAGACTGGCTTGTACTGGGGGATTTAAGTGAAGCCCCATCATGCGAGCATCACCCAGGTGGAGAGGAGGATGCTGAGCATGGAGGACCATGATGGTTCCATCTTGGTTGATGCATGTTCAACAAGTCAGATTTGTCCATGTTGAGTATATGTTGAATAAAAATGACTTAATGTCCAAGTTTGGACAGGTGGGGAAGGCTGAATCCCAAACCTGCTCTGTTCTGACCTTAAAAACTGCTAGTTAATATTGTTGCGAAGGTGACCTGCTTAGCTGGAAGATTTCACAGCTGATTGCTGATGGCAGAGGACCATCAAGATCTGGGAATTTTGCTTTTTTATTCTTTGTTTCTGAAGTGGCTATGCTGTAATTCCAGAACGAGGACATGCTATGCTCATCCCCATGGCTTGATCAAGCCCCTCTGTCCCCAGTTTCTGTGCCTCAGGCAGGAGCTGGTGCATCAGCAGCTGATGCTCCTCTGGAAGGATGCCGTTGCATCACGTTCGCATGATGTCCCCATGCAAAGTGTTTGCAATTGCAAAAAATATTCGCAATTGCTCCTTATATGTGTCCTTCCAGCTGCTTTGTGACCTACCAATGGAGACGTGCAAAGCAGAGCTGGTTGTGCATCCTTTTTTGGGTAATCTTCCTCCTGATGATGGTTTCTAGAGGTTAAGAGCTGTGAGAGAGGGCTTGGCGTTGGGATGATGCTTGTCCCTTGTCACCAGTCCGTTGCCACCAGCTGCCTATAGATGCTGCATCTTTGCATATCTAAAGGCTTGATGGTGATGGACCACAGTGTACCTCTAAATCCCATCTCTAAATCCTCTGTAACACTTTTGAGATGTTTCACTGATTGTTATTTGGACGTCCTGATGAAAAGCCACTTGCAGAAGAGCAGCTCAGACGGTTTTCCATCCCTGATGAGAAATTGGTCCCTCAACCCAACTCATTGCCGAAACTCAGCTGGTTTTTGGGCAGAGGTGGACGTGGAGCAGCTTTGGGAGGGGGATTGCACCAAATAAGCTGTTTCCCTATTTCCTGCATCTTAAAACCATTGTGTTATTTATTCACTTTAATATAAAAAACACACTTTATGAGTGGAAAGCGCTATCTGTAGTGTACCTGTTTACTCCCTTATCCTGAGCTGTCAATCAACTGTCTTGATTATGTAGGTGTGATGGATGAGTGCGCTGAGGTGACATCAAATCTGCTCACGATATTTGGGGGGGATAACAAATGGCTTGCGGTGATTTATGCTGACGCCGATCAAAGCGCGTGGTCATGTTGAAAATCCCCGGGCTGTTGCTCAGGCCCTGTCTCACAACATCCTTAAGACAGAATTAAATTTGCAAGATTACCAGTGGTTCAAAAGTTATGGTTTATGTATCTTTAGTCTATTTTGAGGATGGGGAATGTGTAAAACAGCTGAAACATGTAACTGGATTTGAGGAGTTATTATAGGAGCGCTAGGACTCAATCTGCTCTCGCCGAAGAGGAAGAAATTCCCAGAAAGCCAATTTAACTGACACGTCTGAATGAGTTTTTAGTAAAAATCGCATGTAAATGCCATTTTCTTCTTTTCAATGACCTCGGTGAAAGACGACTAGCCTGACATCGGGTTTTTGCTGCCTGGTCAGGCCCTTGCCTGTAGACATTTAAAGACAGCAATTACCGAAGTCGGCTTCCCCCAGCTCTTGCTCATCCCGTGATGGAGGGATGTCCTTCAGGGACAAGGGTAGGAATATTTCTAGTGGAGGCTTTGCTCTTTCTCCCTCTCTGAGGCATTTTGGGGGAGCTGGAGTGTTTTTCCAGCTCTCCTTTGGTTTTCCAGGCTGAATTTTTCTCCTTCAGTTTTAATTTGGGCTGCCAGTTTGGGGGTGTTTATAGAGATTTTTTTTTTCCCTTTTTTATCTGGGCTTGAGTTTGCTTTTCCCTGTGGAAACGTGGTCCTCAGAGGCAGTGGCAGAGAGAAAATGAGATTTTGAGAGAGACACCCCTCTCCAATTCTCCCCATGGTCCCCTGGGTGCACGCACCACCCTGACACAGAGAAGAGCATCTCATGGGGAGAAAAAGGAGAAAAACATCATCTTCAGCCGAGAGAGAAAACAAGGAGTGAGGAGCTGAAAGATGGAAAATGCCTTTTTTTTTTTTTTTTTGCTTGCTGGTGCACTCAGCATCCCTAAAACTGCCCCATTTCCCCCCGCTCTGTAGGATGCTGGCTCATTTCTGAACTTGGCCTCCCTACCTGTTTTCTTTTGTCCCCTATCTATTTTTTTATATTTATATAGATATAAAATATGTAACTAAAAATATATATAAACTAAATATATATAAAAATATATATAAATATGTATACTTACACATCTCTCCATGTGTGCCTGTTATTTCTTCAACCCTCTCATTTTTTATTATTTTTTTTAAAGCGAGTTGATTTTTTCACTTGATAATCCTTTGAATGTCGCCTCTCTTCCCCACACAAATCCCCGCAGCTGTTAGGACTTCAAATCCTTCATCCATCAAGAGAGGCAAGGAAAAACAGGGGGGGAACCAAGGGGGGGAATGAAAGAGCTACCCGGCACACACGAAAGCACCAGAGCCTGGAAAAAGGAGCCAGCGATGCGGTTGATGCACAAACCGGGGAAAATATCTAGCACTTGTCGTATCATTAATCTGTCTAAAGTGGCTTTGATCTCTTCTGTTTTAATTAACTTATAATTATAATGTGATTATATTAATTTTTTGTGGGGGGCTGAAGTGGTTTTGCAGCAGGGCTGGGCTTTGCCTATCACCAGCCCCATGGGGATGGGGTGAACCTCCGTGCATGAGTCCTTTTGGACTTGGTACGTCTGGGGGACCTGGTTTAAGATTCACTTTTGTTGAGCATCCCTTGGGGCCTCAAGCTCCAAAATACCTTCAAAAAGGCCATTTTGGAAGAAAATGCTTGTGGCGATGTGACTTTTGGGGTCGCCTATCCCAGCACCTGGCAGCAGCAGCGATCTCCTTGGTGTCCCCCATGTCCAGGAGTAGTTGAATTTATCATTTTTGGCCAGTTTGCTGCAAAAAAACTTAATTTCTGCAGTGATGAAGCAATTCGTGAATTGGCCAAATTGCTAAAATAAGGGGGAAAAAGAAGTACGGGTGAGGTGCAGGGAGCTGTCCCAAATTCCCTGCACCATGCTCCTGGGGACCTGGATCACAAATAGCCCTTTATGGGAGCAACTGCCATAGGGATGGGGACCAGCTTGTGCCCAGTGGTAGTACAGTGGAGTTTCTAAACCTTATTTTGGGGTTTATTTGCCTCCTTTCACATCTCTGCATTCTCCAACTGCTTTATGAGCCCAAAAGTGGATATTTGGCTTTTCCAAATGGGACACCACTGCCTTGCAAATTGGTTTCCTTTAGGAAGAATTAATGGGGATTACAGGGTTGGAGGTGAAAAAAAACCCAAACAAAACCATCCTTTTTGTGGGTGCTGATGAAGTGCGTTTGCCCTGGGAAGGGGACAGAGGTGGGATGACATCGTGTGATACCCCTTTGGGTAATATATATTCCCCTAAAACTGCTGTCGAGTGTCTGCTTTGCACCAGCACCTGGGGTTTGGTGCTGTGGGGAACACAGAAAATCAGCAAAAGAGGGATTTGCACGTCGTTTTTGCCTGCAGTGGTGCAATGCTGCTTTCTCCTGAGTTTTTCCTTCTTGGTTTTCCTTGTCCTACCACACCGATGGGTATTAGGGTGGGGATGGAGGGATGCAGAGCTGTGTCGCCTTCCTACAAAATATGGGGCATTTTGCAGCCCCTGCTAAATCCAGAGCCCAAGTTAAGGTTGAATTTGCGTCTTGCTCATCTATGAGGTCTTTCAGCCCCCACAAACCCTTGAAGCACAGGGGGCTGCTCCCTGTCTGTTTTCTGCTCCTTTTTTTGCTGATGTGCAGGTGGTTTTTGCATCCAAATTACAAATTCACGAGGGCGGTCGAGTGAGCTGGTATCGATCCACTTTGTGCATCTGAAATTTCGTGTGCTGGTCCGTGGAGGCAGATGGAGGCAGGAAAATTAGGGGGTTTAGTTGGTAATATCTTCAGCGATGATGTTTGGGCGTGCCGGTGGATGCCCTGCAGAGGTTGTATGAGGAAAGCAAAAATGCATCTCTCCAAAAACATCTTTGGCATAGCCAAGGACTAAAGGCAGGACTATTTCCTCAGAAACTTTTGAAGCCAAGAGCTACTGATGATGATTATTTAAGGGATAAACCACTGGCTAGAGCCTCCAGGGTCACCTGCATCCATCGCATCACATAATCCCCATCCTTCTGTCTTAGAAAAATAAACTATAACTCATGGGTTGCCCCAGCTCTTCCTTTTCTTGCAATCAGCACCTGGACCCTCTAGATGCACCCGAAGCTGGTAACAACTGCAAGAGGATGTGGTTTGGGTGAGATAGGAGAAGAAAAGTGAGATTTGGGTGATGGTTTGGATGGGGTATGAGAAAAAAAGTGAGATTTGAGTGATTTCAAGCTATTCTCATTGATGAAGGCATCTTGGCCTCAAGTCCAGGGGCTGTTAGGCTCACCAGAGACTGAATTGACCCGAGTCATTGGCTTGTCTAACTGTGACGGTATGGTCTGTTTGTCTGTCTATACCGCAGCCCCCGTGCAAGAAGAGAGGCGGAAGCGGCTCTGGCTCTCCAGCCCGGCTCAGAAATTCAATTAAAATGAAATGCCTATTGATTTTGCAATCAACATTTCAGGAGGACTCTTCTGCTCGCTTGCCCTGAGATAATCAGCCCCGTAGGAAAGCTGGTGCTGCACAGACGGGGGGACGTAGGAAAAAGCAGTTGCGTGTCTGTGTTGTGTGCATGGAGTTGTTCCAGATGAGGAGCATGGCCAAGACACACACCTTGGCATCTTCTGGGGATACTTGATGGTAATATTGCCTTTGGACCATGGAAAATTTAGCCATTCCCTTCCCATTAAGGACCCTGTGGTGCGGTGGTGTCCTGTCCCCAAACCCCAGGTCATGAAGGAGTCCAGTTGGCCAAAGCTTGTGGAGTTTGGGGTTGTCCCCAAGTGTACGGAGGACACCAACGTCAGCACTGGGGTGACTGTGGGACCTGGTTGAGCTACTCCACCTGTGAATACTGGCAGCTGGGGAGAGCGTGAGGCTCTCCACCAGGAGAAATACTGCTGTCACAGCAGCACGGTGCTGATTTCCAAGGCCGTGACATCTTGCCAGAAGATGCTCATGGAGAAGGTTGTGATGAAGATCTCATTTGC
This sequence comes from Nyctibius grandis, assembly GCF_013368605.1. Lineage (NCBI taxonomy): Eukaryota > Metazoa > Chordata > Aves > Nyctibiiformes > Nyctibiidae > Nyctibius > Nyctibius grandis. Next base: position 2,135,054 of record NC_090674.1, read on the forward strand.
ACATGACAGGTTGGGAAATAGGCACCTGCCAGCAGGAGAAATACCATATCTCACCCCAAAATTGTATTTGTTGGTGGCAGACAGCACTGCGGGTCACTGTCAGGTAACATGGGTGAGACTGAAAGTCAAGGGACAGAGCTTGTCCCCATCATTGGAACCACCCCTGCTTCACGCAGGCACTGTGAGAAGGTCCCACTTATAAAAAACATCGCTTGGGTGCATTAATATATTAGAATTCTAATTTGCAAAATCAAGGAGCTGGTTCCTGAAGATGCATTTGAGTCCCCAGGCAATTCGTGTCAAATCCAGCCTCGGAGATAGACTTGCATGAAGGTGGCAAAGGGTTGGTACATCTAACAGGAGACATCTCGGTTGAATTATAATCTATAAAAAAAAAAATCCCAATGCTGCTGAATTCTCCAGGATCCTGTTTGGGGAAGAAAGGTCCAGAGAGAACAGAAATTCTTTGCTTAATCTTTTTTTTTTTTTTTTTTTTTTTTTTTTTTTTCCAAAACTTATACTCTTCATTTATTTATTTCTTCCCACTTTGAAGAGTTTGGGTTTCAAGCTGGTTTTGAAATGCATAAGCTGGTATTTCAGAAAAGCCTAAACCGCCGCTTTTGGAGGAGTTTTCCTCTGGAGAGATGGGGAAATATGGATTTTTCTTTGATTTTCTTTTTTTTTTTTTCTTTGAGGACATCAGCAAAATCCAATTTTCATGTTTGCAGGCCGTGAGTTTCTGAACTTGGCAGTTGTCTGCTCGGGATAGGTGTTGCCCATCAGGCAAAAAAAAACCCTGGATTTCTTTGTGCTGCCTGCTGCACACAGGAGATTACAGGTACCCCAAGGAATTTATAGCAATACAGGCCAACCTGTTAGGGAAGGGTGGAAAAATCCTCCTTGGAGAAAAGATAACCAGCTCCTGAGCTTTTTTCCTCTCTGCCCAGCCCTAATATTTTTTTTTTCACTTGAGATAAATTCACTTTTTTTTGATTCATATTTTGCCTTTACTTGGGGAGCAGCTCCCAGGTGGGTTTGCACCATCAAGAGCAACTTTAACCCATCACATCGCCATGTAAAATTAAATAAAAGCTGCTTTCTGCTCCTCTCCATGGGACTAATGACTATTTTACATGGATTTTTGTGCCCTGCTCCATAGCAGTGTGTACAGGGATTAGGAAGGAAAATGGGTATTTTCTTGTGTTGCCCAAAAACGTTTGTTCTTGCACAATTTGGCCAACATGGATGGGTGTCGAATTAAGCTGTGTTCCTCCTAAGGGTACTGGAGCATTGAGGGACCACTGGATCCCAGTAAAAATCAAGTTACTGGGGTGGCTGAGGTTGAAATAAGACCCTGAATTATGCTATTTGGGATAAAAAGGCTCTGAAATGCCCCTTTGGTGCTCGTGGTGGGGGATACACCAAAAAAAAAACCCCCATTGCACAGCCAGGAGAGATGGGAGCTCTCAAACACAGCAGCAACTTTCTTGAAAAATAATTTTTAAAAGGCCAAAAAAACCCGTAATATAAAAAGGCTGAGCTCTTGCAATCTCAGCGTAAATCCTGGCATGAGCCGTTATGGGGTCTTGCAGCTCGGCGCCGAATTAAGCAGCAGATCAATGTTATTTATTTTTATTATTATTTTTTTTTTCTCCCCGAACAGAATTCATAATGTTTCGTGGCAAAATCAATGCAAATCTCCATGAATAAAGGAATGGCACGGTGTAGAAAAATTAGGAGTGTGGGACTAAAACCATCCAAGAGCACATCGTGCTCAGAGGAAGGGGTTTTAGGGACCAATCTGGGGACCGAGTGCAATGCTTGGCCCTGAAATCACATCCCTACCTCAACTCATCTCTGGGGAATGGAGACCGAACCCAACTGATGGAGTTTTTTAGGTAGAACAGCTCCTGCAGCTTTCAGCTCTCATTTCCTGCTATTTAGCCCCAAAATATTTAACGAGGAGCATCTTCCCTGCTCTTGGGACGGTGCTGCGGGATGTCGGGCTCCTTTGCAAGGATGCTGGGACAGTGTTACGTGCTTTTGCCTGGAAATAGCCAAAATAATCTGAATAATCATAAACGGTTTGGAAGTGGGCATGGGGTACTGCCATGCATCGGAGGAGGCTGCTGCGAGCTTGCAGAAGAGCTTGTTTTTAAGAAATCCACCCTGAATCCATGCAGAAAATTGGTTGCATGAGGTTTAGCTGCCGGGAAGTAGTGGGACATTGCATTTTTCCCATCAAAACCACCACAAAGTGCCAAAATATCCCAATGAGGGATGGGCACATTGGGATTTTAGGTAAAATCAAGACCAAGGTTGGAGCCTGTTGTGATGGGATGGGCACATTGGGATTTGGGGTAAGATCAAGACCAAGGATGGAACCCATTGTGATGGGTTGGGTACATTGGGATTTTGGATCAGATTGGTGGAACCCGTTGTGATGTCTTGCCTGGCACTTGCTTGACTGAATTGCTTGAAACTTGTTAAAAATAATTAAAAAAAAAAAAAAATAGGATTTTTAGTCTGCAAAGGCACTTGCAGGCTTCAGCTTGTGCCGGGTGAGATATCGCCTTCCCCGGGAGACAGCGATCGGGAGCGAAATGCAGCATCCGTACTGAAACGTGGCAGATAAGACAGCAGACACCAATGGAAACGTGGGAAAATTAGGATGGAGAGGGGATGCTTCAGTCCCACCGCCTCCTCCCGCACCCTGGCACCTCATCCCCTTCTTATTCATCGTGATTAAACCTCGAAATTGGCCAAAGACAGGGAAAAAGGTGCCAATTAAAAGCTTTATTTCAGCTATCCGTCTTCCTTTCAGGCCCTCGGCTCGCCGAAGAGGGACCGGCGGCAAATGAAGAAAGACTTAACTGCCCCCAAATGACTTCCCAAATGTTTAAATAAGATTTCCATCAGTCTTTCCCCTTTTTGACCAGGCGTTTTAGTGGGCTGGAAATGGGATGATTTACAGCCTCCGGCTCCCTTAATGGGCTCAGCATCGCTCCGGCGGCTGCAGTGGGGAGGAAGAGGAGGAGCACAGGGGCAATGGAGGCTGAAGGTCGAGGGAGAGGGGTTTCAAACTTGGGGAAAACAAGAAAAAATCCATTTAAGGATTTTTTTCCAGACCCCTGTGTTTAAAATTTAGGGTCTTTTTCCTTGGAAAAATAAAGAAAAAAAAGCAAGGAGGAGAAGGGAAGCATGAAATGCTTAAAGCCACAGTGAAATGCGTTGATTGAATATGGAAAGCTTTTTAAAAAAAAAGACTTTCTGGAGATTTTATATACAGATATATATATAAAAAATATATGTTCTCCCTGATTTGGGGCAGAAACATTTATCAATACTGTGTGGAGAAGCCGCTCCCCTGGTCCCATCCTCCCAGGGCAGAGCTGGGCTTTAAGATGCAGAAACCAGCATTTTGTGACATGGGGACACATTTATCCCAAAATTTAGATTAAACATAATGTTTACACCACCCAGTTAGTTTCTCTCTATCACCTATATGTTTCCCCCCCCTCCTTTTTTTTAATTATCCCATTAAAGGCAAGGTTGAATCTATATTAACAGGGTTTTCCAGGACTTTGCTATGTTTGAACCCCCTTGCCTTAACACTTAGCTTTAAAATGTGAATTTTTACCCCCAATTGCCACCCAGTAGCGGCTTTTGCTGCTCTTCCATCACCAGAAATAATACGCAAAAGCAGATATTGGGGGAAAATTGGGAAAATCGTTGCTTGGTGGATGATTGCAACCACCTCTGGGGTCTCGGTGATGGGTAACCATTGGGAATTTGTGGGATTTTTTTTAAAGGCTGAAGGATTTCTTCGCCTCTACCAGCCCCTTTTGCCCCTTGTGCTTGTGGAGCAATGAAAGAAGAGCAAATCCTCTGGCAACAATTCCCGAGCCAGGATCATCAGTAACAGGAGGGAAAGTAGCTGGAATAAATCTTGTTGGGAAATTAAAGCAGCTTAGGAAGAGACAGGAATGGTCGGGGAGCGGGGGGGAGAAAAAAGGCCATTTAGGGATTTCAACCTTAAATAAATGAAGCCCAAAGAAATGCAAAGAGAGGGGTGAGATAAATGCAGTTTTGCTCTTGGCGATGAAGGCACAAGCTGCAGAGCGATATTCAAGCGTGTCCCTGGGGGCTTGGTCCACATCAGCCCTGATTTCTGCAAAATTTAGCTTCAAAGCTTTCCCCAGCATCCTCTTCCCATCTCCCCTTACCCTCCCCAAGGCCAAATCCATCTTTTTTCCTCCCCAAATTCACCCATTTTCTCTCGTGGTCTCTCCACCAACTTGTATGGAAACTTTGGAGTGGTTTTGGGTTTGGAGCAAGGCTTTTTGGGTTCAAAAAGTGGCTTTTTGGGTTCGGAGCATGGCTTGTTGGGTTCAAAGAGCGGCTTTTTGGGTTCAGATCAAGGCTTTGTGGGTTCAAAGAGCAGGTTTTTGCATTCAGAGCGAGGTTTTTGGCTCTGGAAGGAGGATTTGGGAGGGATGGAGAGTTTCTAGGTGGGTTTTTTTCTGTGTTCACCACCAGATTCGGCTCCTGAGCAACATCACCTTGGGGAGCAGAAAAGCAGCCTACCCCAAGCTTGCAGAGTTTTAGGGGGCTGCTCCTTACCCTGTCCATGGCTGTGGAATCACAGGGAGGGGCTTTTTTTTTTGGTGCTGGACTGAATTCACGCCAAGTGTGGACCCATTTTCTCTTCCCCCAGGGAGTTTTAGCTGCACGTGGGTGCAGGGGGTGGATGTATCCATCACCAGCTTCCAGTGGGCTTGGTTCCTCATCTCTTTTACTTATTTATAGACAACCTACGGGGGCTGGAAAATCTTAATATCGTGGGGTTATATAATGCCTTGTATGCCAAAGTGCTTGGTGAGGTGGGAATGGCTTCACCCACGAGCGAAAAGGAATTGCTGCGGGAGTGGGAAGCTCCTCAGCGTGCAGCTGGGATGCTGCACACAAGAATTTTGGGGAGATTTCTGCTAATTTAGTGTGTGTTGTAGGGTTGGGTTGGCTTTCCCTGGGTGGGATGATCCATCCAGATCTGTCCCCGTTAAAGCCAGGGGAAGGGGTAGGGTTAATGATGCTACTGTGGAAAAATAAGGAGGGGAGAATTTTTTGCAGGAAACTTGGGATTTTTTTGGGGTTTGCAAGAGAAAAGCAACTGATTGGCTCTGGGGGCGACGACAGGGCTTGTGTTACTGTAAATTTGAGACCACCAAAGATAGGATCTTCTCCCTCCTGTAATTAACCTGAGCAAAATTGAGAGCAAGTGTTGCAGAGGAGAGGTGTCCTGCTGACTCAGCATCCCCAGGAGCTGTGGTTTGGGCTCTCTGAGTTTTGAGGCTTCAATTTTTTCGGTGTCGAACCCTTGGCAGCGATGATGCTCTGCCAGGAGCACAGCGATGTGGGCCCAGAGGCAAGATGGGCCGCTGAGCCCCGATGCCTTCATCACACAGAGGGAGATGCAGAGAGCTGCCGGTAACGGGAAGATTTCCAAGCGTGGAGGAATTATATTAACCCACTGGGGGCTTGAATTGGTTATTCGGAGATGAGGAATCGATGGGCCCTGATCCTAAATGGAGCATTAATGCATTAGCAGCAGTTCTGCGGAGAAGCAGCGTAGTGGCAGTGGCCCTAATGCGATTTCCCAAGGCTGTGGCCAGCAGCCAGAGGGCACCGGCACTGCTCCCCATCCTGCTCACACCCATCCCTGCCTGCTTTCAGATACCCAAGACTAAATTCCCTCTAACTCCAAGCTCTCACGCAGTTTAAGAGGCATTTCTTAGTTTTTGGAGGTCTTCTGCATCCAGTTGGGTTTTTTTTCTTCCCCTTCGTGTCGGGATGCGTGTAAAAAAGCATTTACCTAAAACATTTTCTCTCCTCGTAAATCAGATCGCTGTGTCCTCACCCAAGCAAGGCCGAGCTAATTAGAGATTTATTGCATGATGGATTTTTAAAAAAAATACTCAAAATCTGAAACAATTTCTAACAGAGGAATTAATTTGGCAAGCGTTTGACTTGGGCACTCTCACCCTACCCTTTCCTTCTCGGTGTCAAAACCGGCGCTGGCTAAAAGGACTTTGAGTAATTTCATATTAATCAATCTCTTTTTAAGAGGAGCTCAAAGGACATTCAAAGCCAAGGATGGAAATGAAGGCACGGGGCCAGATTAATCCCCGGCGCTGGAGTTACGGACTCTGGCGAAGGCAGGCAGCAAGATGCTGAAGTCAGAGTTGGGGGTTCCCAAACTCCCTGAGCACAGTTTGCGTGGAAATATTTCCAGGGCAAGTGGAGGAGTAGAAACACCAAGTGATACTCAGCTGCGGTCCAGCTGTACCCGTGGGTACCCGGGTTTTAGAGATGCTGGGGCAAGCAGCACCCAATCTAAAGCTGGTTTTAATTGTGGCGACGGCATCTGTCTCGCGGGGAAGGTGGGAATAGGGCTGTGAAGGATGGAGACGGTGAAACAAAGCTGAAATAGCAAAGAGGATGATGAATCGGGGGAAAGAAAAGGTCAAAGCCGGCGGTGCTTGAGCTGTGCGGGAGGCGGCGTGAAAACCCCGCTGCAAGGGATCCCTCTGCACGGGATGCGGTTACGGCCTGGCAGTGATTTTGAGGGGAGGCAGAGGGGGATGGAAGCACCCTTTCAAACCCCACTCTTCCAGGGAGCAAAACCACCACCCCAGCTTTCACGCTGCTGCCTCGGATGGCTTTTGCAGCCGGCGTGGGGCTGCGGAGAGTCGAGCTGCAAAGGGAGCGTGGAAAAGTGGAGTGATCCTGAGTCACGGGGAAACGGGGCGAGCTCGCAGTGTGCTGGGGTACGTGGTGTGTGTGGGGGAGAGCGGCTAAATTGGGCTGCTGTGAGTCACAGCACGAGGGGTTTGCTCAGCCGCCTTGGAGAAGTTTGCTTTCTCTGGGTTACCAAAGCTCAAGCGGAGAAGAAAGTCACCAGCCATCTCCAAACGGAGATGGGCAAAAGGATGGATTTGCCCTGGTCGCACTGCCAGTCCATGCAGCTGTGGGTTGGCCATTTCTGTTTGTGTTTTTGTTTGTTTGTTTGGGGTTTTTTTGTTAAATTTTGCTTTATTCTGAAGTTTCTCAGAGGTGGAAACAAGATCTGAAATGAGCCGTGATTGGCCATTTGCAGATGTGGCCACAGCCTTCAGCATCACCCTGAATTACCCTCAAGCACTGAAAAACTGCTTTTAGGTGAGGTCCTCACTCACGTCTCAATGCCCTTTCTATTAGTGCAATGTAGAGCATCTCAGCTGGGTGAGATGGAGGACACAGCCTCAAGCTTTGCCAGGGGAGGTTCAGGTTGGACATTAGGAAGCATTTCTTCTCAGCAAGGGTCATTAGCCATTGGAAGGGGCTGCCCAGGGAGGTGGTGGAGTCACCATCTCTGGAGGGGTTTAAGAAAATACTGGACATGGCACTGAGTGCCCTGGTCTAGTTGCCGTGGTGGTGACAGGGCAATGGTTGGACTCAATGATCCCAGAGGGCTCTTCCAACCTGATCGATTCTGCGATTCTGTGATTCTGAGATGGAGAAATGCAAAGTTTGGTGCAACACTTAGAGAGCAGGATTAAAGGGAGAAGAGGGGAGTTTCTGCTGGATATTTGATTTTTCTTGGCAATGCCGTCGCCCAGCCCTGCCCTCTCCCCAGGGAGGAAGGGAGCAGTTCTCCAACAACAAGGAAAACAGTCCGCTTTTGTGCCCGGCCCTTTCTTTTCCTTGGCTGCCGGAGGATTTACCAATTAAACGGTTGTTTAGGGCTCTAAACCCACTAACCAGATCTGCCAAAAGCCTTAATGAGAGCTTTTCACTTCCCTTCCTCCTTGTTTTATTTTTTTTTTTTTTGGCATGTTTAAAGGTTCATGAAAGACCCACAAAGGATGGCAACGAGTTTCTCAAGCCATGCTCCTCTCCCCAAAATAATTGCACCGGCAGTTCTTGCCCAGCCTTTGCCACTGCCACTCGCTAACCTGCCCACTGCCATGCTGGTGGGAACTGAGGATGGGATGTTTTTCCCTGGGAAGCGTTTTGCTCTTCTCTTGCCTTCCATGTTTCTCCCCCTTTTTTTGTATTTTGGGTTTTTTTTTTTCCTCTTTTTCTCTTTGTCTTTGCTGTTGTGCGTGGAAAGGCTGCAGCGAGCCCTTAGGAAAAAGGGGTTTGGATCACTTTGGGTTGACTCCATCCTTGATCTCCATATTCCTCCTGGACTTCTTGCTGTTCTCATTCCAGCTCCTCTTGCTGTTTCCAACCTTGGAAACTAAACCTCTCTCCAAAGAGCACGAGCCCTTCAAGGGTAGCAGATGGCTGATGAGGAGGAAAGTCGTGGGCAGAAGGATGCAAATGATACCAGTTGTCTTTGCAACATTCATCTCATCAAGGCCATGCTGCTGGGGAAATGCATCATCCAGCTTGGCTTGTTGCAGGTTCTTCCCCTCAATCACCCAGCTTTGGCGTATTTAATGAGCATTTTATGCTTCCGCAACACTTCTGATGTCTCAACCGCTACCACATCACGCGCTAACAGAATATTAAAGCTCTGCAAAAAGTGTTTTGTAACGTCACTCAGGCTTTTCTGGAGATGCTGCTCCGAAACAGAACCCAACCCAGCATCCGTGGCAGTTTTGGAATGATATCTTCTCCATCAGCTGGAACAAACCTGCAAATTTTAGGATGTCAGAATTTCTCCTGGGACTGAAGTTCCATGTTTTGACCAGCGGTAATTATTGGGTGTCACCGTGCACTGCTTGTGCCATCCAAGTGTGTAGGCGTTTCAAAGATCTCAAGAAAATAACAATTTCCAGTGGGGTTTTAGCTTTCAAAAGTTGGGTTTATTTGCAGAAAAATGGGATCTGCCTACATCTTGCTAAAAGAAACCCTTGCTTCTAGACTCACTGCCAAGTATTAAGTGTGGTGACGAGCAGATATATTTTAATATTGAAGGGAAAACCCATAATAATGTATGCAAAAATGACAGGGAGTTTCTCAAAGCTACTTATCAGCTGCAAAACTTCGCCAGCCCTCTTCAAAAACTGCAAAACTCTGCTCTCAGATGAGCATATTGCACATTTAATTCTCTCTGCACAGATCTCCTCTGCATTGCTAGGCAGCTTAAGATACTTTAATGTGTGCAGCGAAGGCTGGTGGTGACACATGTAATTAAGTCTCGCAGAACACCCTTCAACAGTAAAGATCAAAGCAATTTGCAAAAGAAATGTGCGTCATTATCTCGACTTTACAGGGAAACTGAGGCTTAGAGAGGGGAAATCTCCCAGCAGACAAAGGCTTGGAGGCAGGGAGGGGATAACAGGATTCCCAAATCCCTCTTCTGCTGACGAGGTGAAATTATGGAGTGCTAAAATTGCCGGTGAACGTATTTGGTAGCCTACGAATGACGAAGGCTACAAAGGGGGAATAACTCATCTTGAAAGAAGAAACGGATTGAGGTGCAAACAGATTCTGCCCCAAAAAATGACAGCTTAAAAGAGGGACTTGACTTGCTGTGTGAGAAGCTATTTTGAGGAGAAAAGTCAGTATTTTACTGTGTTGATCCAAGGAGCCCTGTCCTGCATGAACAAACTCAGTCTGTCTCCAGCTTTCATGCTATGAGTTGGGGTGACCCAACGTGTTTGCGTCCCGTAGGCTCTACCTCACCCCAAAAGTCCTGCTTGCTGCCTTGGTATGGCTCCTCCATAGACCATGTCTCCAAGATGACATGGAAATTTAGGATGCATCCACATGCATGGGACCGTGTTGGCCAAGTAAGAGTGGACCAAGCGAGGAGTGTCCCTCAGGTCCCCATTTCTTGTCCCCATCTGGTGGTGATTTGCTCCAAACAATATTTCTTTTTCTTAGCCCTCGTTGAGCAGAGCTGGATGCTCCACTTGCCTACCCAAGGCTCTTTGTTTCCAAAAGCCCTCCAGATAGTACCCCTGTGCTTTCTTTGCCATAATTAAATTTTGCTTTGCAACCACCAAAAAAAATGAAAGCCTCCTGACAACCAGTGAAAAATAATTAGCAGCACATTGTGTCATTAAACACTAGACTTTAATTAAATTGCATAGAGATAACTGCCTCTAACAACTGGAAGTCTAGAGCCTCAAGACAGCCAAGCACTCAGCAGAATGGAATAAAAGACCTCATAAAATAGACATGAGTCAAGTCCTTTCCTCTGGCTGATGAAGCACCTGCCTAAGTAGGGCATCACATCGCATCTCCCACCTGAAAATAGCTTATTATCCCTTGTTCTCCTCTGCTTTTCATCTCTTTGGAGCTAATGGGCTTTTGTCGGGGTTGGGTTTCATCCCAGGAGGAGGTGCTGCTCTTCTCATGTTGGCCTCCTCACATTTGGCAACTTCTTTTTCATCTTTGTGCTTAGGAAAAAGAGGTTTCACCCAGGATGTGGGGTGGTTGGACCTGGACCAACCATGACAGCCACTCAGTGGAGGTCACCTACAAAATTTGTCACTGTCACGTATTGGTGGAGGCTCATTCAAGTAGTAGCTTTGGTGGGTTGACTACAGGGAGAGCTTCTTGGAGCATCTAGGCCACCATGTCCCGATGCTTGCCCATGTCTTTGATGGACTTGAGCTTCTCTAGAGGGGTTGTAAATCTTAAACAGGTCCATTTTCAAGGTTGTTTTGGTTCTACCCACATCTCCAAGCCAATTTCCAGGCATGCATTGACTTTACTATTTAGCTACAAGTCTCTCTGCTTGGTGTATGTAGGTTGAGTTTCACCACTCGTGAACTTCGTGGGGTGTCTGTGCATGTTTAGTGGGTAAAAAGGTGGCAGTCGGATTAATATTGCGGGGGAGAAGGTGCTCCCAGGTTTACACTTGCTTTTTGAGCTGAAAAGTGTTACGTTTTTCTAGTGTTATTGCCTTGCCCTAAATACAATTGCAATCCCCCATCGTTGGCTCACCCCGACGTTTTATGCTGACTTCTCCTAACACGGGCGCAAAGCAGAAACCTTCTTCCGCGTGAAAATTTAATTACTGCTTTCTCGCATCTCGCTGCCAGACCTATAAAAAGAGGCTTATCGGGAGCGATAAGCCCAGCGTCCTCGGGAATCGCATCGTAACTCATGCACGGAGCCGAAATGCAAAGGGACAGCTCCTTTCATGGCCTTTTTCCAACCGCCTTCTCCTGGCAGTCTTACAGCCAGGCACTTTGAAGTAAATGCCCAAAGTTTTGGGTTTGGGTGGGGTTTTTTTTTCTCCCTTTTCAATAAAGTATCATTAAAATTCAACTGCTTCTCTCTTGCTTTTTGCTCCATCTTTCATCCTCACCTCTTCCAGCTGTAGTAACGTTTCCCCCTCCCTACTTCTTTAGCTGGAAATCCTCTTGGGAGAAGGTTTATTTTGAAGGGATGGTGTTGCTGATTTAAAGGATCAGAAAGGATCCAGGTCAGACATTACTAGTGACTCTTTGCTCGCCATCATGTTGCAACATCCCCAAAAGCTGCCCCTTTGCGAGCAGATGTCTAGCCAAACCTCCAAAGAGCTCATAAATAGAGAAAGCAAAAGGAAAGCGAGATACCTCCTTGCTAAAAGCGAATTTCCTGCAGATTCCTCAAGGTGCTTTTCGTCCTCGAAAAGCTACCTGTTACGGACCAAGGTCAGGTCTCCAAAGAAAATAGTTTTGTGCCGGACAGGGTTGTGGATGTGCCCAGAATTAATACAGGCGCTGAGCACGGTGCTCACTCTAAAACTGCTCGAGGAGGGCAAGGTCTTCTCTGGAAGGCTTGAAAAAACCCTTAAAAAGCAGAATTCTCTCTCCGAGCTCAAGGCGAGGGCTTGTGTTCATGCAAGGCAGCTGGCTCCCATCCCCTCTTGGCTTTTTCCTTGCGCGAGCTGGGTCATGCTTTTCCCCTTTCGCCTCCTCGTTGTTTCACGGCAGGTTGCGGCGGTTGGCTTTGATTTATTATTCCTGTGTTTGCTCAAAAGCATCGGGGAACGTGGTGCTCTGGCTCCTGTTTCACCAGGGCCAGCAGAGGAGCAAAAACTCCACACAGTGCCAAATTTATTATTTATTACATTTTTTTGAAAAAGTTTTAATGAAAAATAACTATTTTCCTTTTGCTCTGAAAAAAAAAAAATACTGTTTGTTCTCCTGGTTGTTGGGGGAGATGCACGGGACCTTGGCTGCTCTTCTGCATCATTTAAGGTCAGCTCTGTACATTTTTACTTGCAATATTTGGCTGCCAGCCCCACGGTTTAAGCTGATGCTGAGTTGTGCATCCAATCAACCAAACCCCTCCTGCCTTGACAGCGCTGCTGTTTCTCTTTTGAAAGGTCTGGCTCTTTTTCGAGGCCATTTTTAGGTTCTTCACCTCATGTGATGCAAAACGTGGTTTCTCCCAAATTGCTGCTAGCTCCGATGCGTGGACACATTTCCATCCTCACGCAAAGCATCGCTGCCTCTGTGATTTTCTAGAGGATTTGGGTGTTTTTTTAGGGTTTGCTGCCATAGGAGCAAACCGGCAGGAGCACGGCTCTGCTCTCCAGTGCTGGTGGGGATGGGCAGGAGCTGGCTGCAGGCAGCTATGGGCCATCTGGCAGGGGTTTGCGTGCAGGCAGGTAGCTGGCAAGGGGAACGCTTGATGCTTTCAAAGAAAGGTGGAATAAAAAGGGCATTTGGATCATGCTTGTAAAGTTCATAGGCTGGTAAGTCCGTGGGTTGGCAGAATCATTTTCTTACAGCCCTTGCCCAAATCTAGTGATTTAGAAGGCAGAAATACCGAGTGCAGTAACTGGTTTCAACATTGTGTGGGATAACCCTGTAAATTGATGGTCTGGCTTCAAATCCGAGCTGTGCTCCTATTCCTGCCCTCTGTATGGATGACAACTTTCCTTATGTGCGGGAGGTTTTGGGTGAAAAATAGGGGAAAACCCCAGCGTGCTCAAGAGCATGGAGTGATAAGACATCTACATGCACTTGCCTGCCTGTTCCCATCTCGAGGTTTGCGCAGCGTTGTATTTATTTCAGATATCTTGGGGGGAAAACAGTGATTTATTCCTTGGGGGAAGCATTTATAAAGTCTGCGTGCCTTGGAAAAAATTGTCTCTGAAGAGCAGTTGCAGAGATTGGACTTATTTATCCAAAAAGTGAGCCTGGTAGGAAGGGTATTATGGACCTGGGAAATACAGAATAGGGTAAAGATGAGAAACCAGATGCCAGCGGTCCTGGAAGAGGAGTCAGGGCTTGAGAAATGCAGCAAAAACCCAAGGGGTAAAACTTGATAAAAGGAAAATTTCACCCGTCTGGTCTGTAATGAGACTCTGTGCTGTGGTTTTAGTTGTTTTCTTTTCCAGTTCCCTTAAATTTTGACCAGTGAGTGCTAATGGATTTGTTTTTCAATGAGAAAAGCTTCCCTGCCGCCGTCAGATGCATTTCTTTACCCTGTTTCCATGCAAACTTCAGCTCCAGTTTATTCCGCTCTTCTCCAGGTACTTGGCGGTGGATGGATTTAATACTTAACTACAGCCTATTCGCGCACCTCACCTGCCCAAGGAGATGCCGGGGAGTGATTTGCATATTTATTAAATATCTTTTAGTAGGATACACAAGCCGCATTGCTACATCTCGCTCGCGATGCTGGGAGATGCAGCGGCGATGGGAAGGGGGGGGAAACCCGCTGCAGAAGAGCACGTTAAAAAATATTGAAGGTAAAATAGGCAGGGGTGCTCGAGGAGTCAGGATCTTGCTTTTTCTCCATTATTTCCCCTTTTTCTGCTAAACCTCAAGCAGTGAAACCATCCCGGTGCTCCCAAAGGAGTCATCTGGAGTCGGAGCAGACGTAGATGTAGTCCTCCAGCTGCTGTTGCGAAGGCGATGGGCAGCCCCCCGGGTGGGAGAAAAGAGGGTTGTGGTTTTTTTCCCCCTAAATTTGGCAGCAATTCCTGTATTTTGGTGCAGCAGCGATGAACCACTGAGTCTCTTGGGCTTGCCCGAAAAAAGATTACTTTTATTTTCATTTTTGCTTTCGGTCTTGGTAAGCAGTGAGCCATCCCATGAGGTATTTAGCAGGGTTGTTGGACAGCTTGTTTTAATCCATTTCCCCTTGGAAACCCATCTTGTGTGACTGCTCCTGGTCCCTCCTTGTGCCCAAACCCTGAAATTTGGGGGCATTGGTCAGTTGTCTCAAAACCCCCCATTTTGAGGCTTTTGAGCCAAAAAGCATCCTTTCCCTTTCCCTCACCACCGGGAAGGCCGTGCACTAAAGCGATGTTACAAGCCCCATCATGGGCACATGTTGCTTACCTAGACGTTGAGGAATTGACCTACATCCCTTCAATTTGGGTCAAAACTGAGGTTTTTTTGCTCTTCTTCTTGCAGTAGCGCTTGCTAACCCTGCTGCTGGGAGAACTTGCATAATTCACCTTTCTTCCAAGGCAGAAAGCAAATACGTTGCTGCTGGGGGAAAAAAAAGGCACATAAACAAGCAAATCCCATTTACACCTTTGGGAAAGAGCCTCAAAAGTGTGGAAATAAATGGAAAACTTGGCTGAGAACTTCCCTCATGCCCAAATTTCACCTGTTTGCGTCGGCACGTGTTGCCTGTTATTTTTATTTCTCGCTGGGTGATGGACAGTGCTTAAAGTCAGCATTTAGAGCAGAAAACACACGCTCCCTTCTGAGATGGATGGATGCTTCCCGCTCCACGAAACGTCTTATGTGCCCAAGGTGATACAGACGTAGTAAGAGCTCCCCTGACAATATGTTAGAAATTTATAGTTGCTTCAAACCAGCAGATTTATGGGCTGGGGGAAGGTAAAGCTGCGTGAAAGCAAAGTAGGTATAGGGATGCAGGAAGTGAGTGAGGAGGAGGAAGGTCTGGATGATGCAGCTGGTGTAGGTCTGTCTTGGTGGTGTCAATACAGAGGGTGAATTGGAGCAGAGGAATTGCAGTGAATTTGCTGGAAAATTGCAGTTTTCCCCCTGGCAAAGGTCAAGTTGGATGAGCAGGGCAATCCCTTAGGGCTATGGGTGGTGGGAGGTGTGCTGGGAAGGGGTGCAAACATCATCGTATGGGATGCAAACCTCATCGTATGGGATGCGAAGAGAATTTAGGAGGCAGGGATGAGACGTGAAAGGAGATGACAGCTGAGGGAGGCTTGGGTGATGTTGCTTTTGCAGGGGTGTAAACAGCCAGGCAACGTGCCCGACGGCATCTCTGCTTAAACACGTGTCGGCTGCTGTTTGCTCCGGTGGAGTTGGGCCATGAGAAGCGGCGAAAAGCCACTCGCCCCGCTGCCAGCCAGGATTGCCCCGAGACAAGCCCTTCCGCCATGGAAATCCCTCTGCAAATGTATCAGGGATGTGTTTGCCTTGCTACAGGCAGGGAAACGGGGAGGGGGGAGGTAGGAGCCAGCCATCCCCCCTGCTCCTGCCGTGCCAGGGAGACAGGCGAGGGCTGGAGGGGACCTGTCTCATCGCATTTGGCTGCGTCCCGGTGAGCCCTGCCTTCCCAGCCTCGGCTTTTCCCAAGGTTTAGGGCATCTGCAGAGGAGCTGAGGTCGAAAGGGGATACAGGCAGGGCTGGAAAGGCTCCCGCTGCCTTCAGCATCCCTCCTCGGTCCCTGTTTGGGGAGGAAACACCACTCAGGGTATGAACCCACCTTATTCCCCAAGACACAGCCCTTTTATTAAGTGACTTTTCCATGCAAAAATATATATACTATCCTATTAACATCCCATAAACCCACAACCTGTGTTGGATAAGCCCCGGATCAGGCCCCCGAAATACAAGTGAGCTCAGGCACAGTGGAACAAGGCACCAGAAGCAAAAACGGCCTGACAGCCTTTTGCAAGTGAGTGATAACGACAGACATCAGTAAATAAATAGCAGAGATCTCCGCACCAGAGACGGCAGCAGGGCTGGGTTCTGCTGACCCTGGCATCGTTGCTACCTGAAGGGAAAAAGGCTCTATAAAATATTGGAAAATATAAGTAATAGGAAGGTGGACAGCGTGATGGGAGGGAGGTCTGTGTGCTCCCCGAGTTGCTACTCACTCCGTTTGCAAAGCGAACAGCCGCAACGGGAGATGCTCCCAAAATGTATTTTAACAAAATATATTAAATTCCCAATGGCTTATGGCCACGTGCAGCAGCCCTGAGCCGACAGGGAGCTGCCCTCTGCTTTTAAAAGGTGGTTGTCCCTCTGTCCATGTGTCTGTCCACCTGCTGTTGCTTCTCGAGGTTGGAAACATGTTGTACAGGTTGGATTTGGGGCTGGCAAGATGATTTGAGGGTTTTTCCCCTTTGCGTGGAGCAGCAGCTGGATTTTTCTAGCTTTACACTGAAAATTTCCCCCGTGAAAGTGGCCCTGACCATTTAGACAAGGAGATTTATATTTTTTTTTTTAACAGCTGCCAAGTGCCAGCTCTGCTGAACCAGGCTGGAGCTTTGCAAACGCTTGGGACCCACCATCCCTTCTCCCCATTATCCCAAAGCATGCTGCATCCATGCGTGGGTCCCATTTTATCCCCAACATCCCCACGCCAATGCTTCAAGCCCTTCTCCCCAAGCAGAAATCAATCCCCCGGTACGCATCCGAGGGCAGGTTGCTCTCCTGGACCCCTCAATGCATATTGAGGATAAATTTGTAATTATTCCTCAGCCCCCAAATTATAGATATCTGTGTTGAAATCCCAAATCCACCTTCCTTGTCAGTTCAGGCTTGGCTCTTTGGCTCTTCTTTCTTGCTAATCCGTCACCGTGCCTTGTCGTGACCAGGAAATATTATTTACCCCTTTTTCTGCTCTTTTCTGGGCTCCTCCGTGCCCTGCCAAAGTCACCATCAGCCTCAAACAGGATTTGTCCCCAGGGGCTCGTAGCTCGGCCAAAAAACCCATGGGAGGCTGTAGGTAGCTCCGACCCAGCACCAGCTCCATCCTTTACCCTCTCAATTACATGGTAATGCATGTTAAAATTACAAATTTATTTATAGCCTCTATTTTTTCCTCTCCCCCAACAACTCCACAATTTTTTACAGCTCATCCGCCGTAACAAATTCGACTTCATAAAGCGAAGGCGCGGGTTATTATTGCCTTATGGAAATAAACGGGAGCAGCCGATCTTTATTCCCAGGCCTGGCATTTGTCTCCCTGAACGCTTAACACGGTCTCGCTCGACACTTCGGATTTGTTCCAGTCGCTAAAGACGGCGACAAGCTTGGCTCAGGGCTGGGGTATTCCCTCCCTCTCCTCCCTCCTTGCGTCGGATAGTGCTGGTGAACACCCCATTATTTGTTCACCAAGGTGATGCTCCTTTGCAAACCCCTCATTATTTGTTCAAGGAGGGATACTCCATTGCAAACACCCCATTATTTTTTTGTTAGGGGGATGCTCTGTTGCAAGCCCCTAGTTATTTGTTTGCTAGAGGGGTGCACCTTTGCAAATACTGTGTCCAGTTCTGGGCCCCGCACTTCAAGAAAGATGTTGAGGTGTTGGAGCGAGTGCAGAGGAGGGCAACCAAGCTGGGGAAGGGTCTGGAGGGTCTGACCCACGAGGAATGGCTGAGGGAGCTGGGGGTGTTTAGCCTGGAGAAGAGGAGGCTCAGAGGTGACCTTAGTGCAGTCTACAACTACCTGAAGGGACGTTGTAGCGGGTGGGAGTCGTCCTCTTCTCCCGGGCAACCAGCGATAGGACAAGAGGACATAGCCTCAAGCTTCGCCAGGGGAGGTTCAGGTTGGACATAAGGAAGCATTTCTTCTCAGCAAGGGTCATTAGCCATTGGAAGGGGCTGCCCAGGGAGGTGGTGGTGTCACCATCTCTGGAGGGGTTTAAGAAAAGACTGGACATGGCACTTAGTGCCATGGTCTAGTTGCCATGGTGGTGTCAGGGCAACGGTTGGACTCGATGATCCCAGAGGGCTCTTCCAACCTGATTGTTTCTGTGATTCTGTGAAATCCGTTATTTCTTCACCAAGGTGATGCTCCTTTGCAAACCCCCCCATTATTTGTTCAAGGAGGGATGCCCCATTGCAAACCCCCCGTTATTTGTTCGCTGGGGGGATGCTCAGGAAGAAGGCAGCAGGGATATGTGCCAGCTCTTTTTGCTAAACTCTGAGCTTTTGGGGCAGTTTTCTTGCAACCCACTTGATGTCGCAGAGGATTTGGTTGCTGCAAGGGAAACCCAGCTCATGCTGGGAGAGGGCTTGCCCCAAACTTGTGAGGGCTGAAGGAGGGATGGAGCCAATGGGACGGATGTGGTGGCATCTCTGCCATACGCCATCCATTGGCCACCAGGGAGTGGAGTTGCCCAAAAAGCCAGCAGGGTTTTGAGCATCACCCCGTGGCGTGGTCCCTTGTCCCAAACAGGGAAGGACCATGGGGGAGGTGACTGATGGCCACGCTCTGCTCTTCTTTATCCACTTGCTCATTTTTAGAGTGATTTTCTTTTGTTTTCTACCCATGCCATGGGGGAAAAAGCTGAAGCAAGTGTTTGACATGGCTACCAGCATCAGAAAAAGATCCTAAAGTTGTTGTTTAATATTTTTTTAACCCATTTTCAAGGCTTGATTGGGCACTAGTGGGTTTTTTTTTTTGAACTGGGATTATTGGGGCAAAAAGGGGAAAAAAGGAGCATTTTTTTCTGTGTCTAGCATTGCTTGCTGGCAATTAGTTTGGTGAAGATGAGGATGGATGTAATCCCTGGCAGCCTGAACAAGAGAAAATAAACCCATGAGGTTGGTCCTGAGCAGGTTTTGAGGCCGTTTAACCCATCTATGTGCAAACAGCGTGTTTTTAGTGCAAAAATGGGGTTTGGGGGAGGCTGGAGGATGATATTTTCCATCCCCCTCCGCAAGATGTGTGGGGATGGAGGTGGGAAAACCGCTGTGGAAAGGGTGCCTGTAACTTTTAATCTTATTTATATCTACCCCGTGGCTGTCATCAGCCTATTTATACAGCTGCAAAGACGTCCTCTCGAACGTCTTACATGTATATATATATGTGCATGTGCACTTTTATATTTATACAGCTCCTTGGAGGATTTATTTAATGATGGGAGATGTTTCTTGGAGGTGTTTGGAGGAAATTTAGGGTCGTGAGCTGGTTGAGGTGTTTTTGGGATGAGCATTTTTTAAATTTTATTTAAAATTAATATAAAAAAAGCAAAATATTTCCAGTGGTGGTTGGTGTTAAAGCAAATTTTTTTTTCCCCTTCCAACTTGGAGATGCTGTAGGAGCACTGGGTACACCGGGCAAAGCACAGCCCCCAAATATAACAGATAATTATGGGACCAAATTTGGGGGAGAAAGGTTATTCTAGGATGAAAAGAAAATATTAAGGTTTCTGGCAAATCATGGGTTTGGGGGGAAAATATGAGCAGCTGAAATGTTTGGTCTCAAAGACAGCTGTAATGTTTCAATTTCGGGGTTTTTTTTAAAGCAGAAGTGAAGGGATTTCTGTAACAAAATGTTCTTTGCAGCTGAAAAACTGAAACCTTCCATTTACGGAGAGGGAGAGAAAGGCCACGCTAATCCTTTCAAAATACTCCCAATTTTTCTAGAAAACATGACATTCAAGCCCAAAAACCCTCCCTGAGTGACTTACAGGCATGAAATACCGCAGTGTTTTTTAAAAATGAGGTTTTTTTCACTCCCCCAGATCTTCATTTTGGTGGAAAACAGCAAATCCAGCCTTAATATTGACTCACGGGCTCGGGGGCTGAACATACAGGGACGTATATTCTGAATTTTGCCCATATAGAAGGGGTGTTTCTCCCCCATGTGTGACCATATATTTAGCTATAGGGTCCCATTTTGGTGCATAGATGAAGGAAATAAGGACTTTTTAAACGTATTAGCCACTGGCATGGATTTATAATTATTATTATGAATAATAATAGAATAATTATGGCCACAAACACCAGCCCTGGGAATTAGTCAATGCATGGTGGAGCTGAAACAAGAGGCTGGGTTGAATAATACCTTAATTTTGAGAGATTTGGGGATAAAAGCACATTTATGCACATTTAGGCTGTGGGTTCGGAGGTTTGCTCCAGCCCTTCTGCATCGATGCCGGCACGTATTAATTATAGTTTATTAATTACGACGTGCGTGTTATGAAAATCCCCTTGCTAACATGATGCTGCTCTTTTGCTCCTTGTGGTTTTCTACCACTCGGCTTGTCAAGGGAGGAGAAAAACATTGAAAAAAATCACTTTAATTCCCTCCTGCATCGTAGGGCTCAGATGCTTCGTGTTACCTGGCCGGAGCGGGCTCAGTTGGGGCCATTCAGCGTTCAATGAGACGCTAAAAATAAACGCAATGAGATTTTTTTAACCAAGGAAACGATGCTTTGGCTCCAGCTGCTCTGCTAAGAAAAACTTGTGGCAGGGATGCCAGAAAAGCTGCGTTTTGGTTGTTTCATTTGACAATGGGGTTTTTATAGCAGAAAAAATGGATGTTGCGGGTGGGAAAAGCCAGACCTTGGGCTACTGCGGCGTAGGAAAATGGTTTGGGGTTAAACGCGGCGTGTTGGGTCATCCCATGATGATGGTTTTTTTGCTTGTTGACTGCTGGTGTTTCTGGGTTTGATGGAAAAACTGCTTGCGAGGAGAAAAATGGATTATTTGAAGTCAGGCACCTGTGAATCGATTTAATTTTGCCCCAGGTCTCCAGCCATCGAGGGGTTTGGGAGTGCTGTGGTGGGGTACGTTTTGCCATGAGGTAATTAATCCCCATTAACACTCATGGGAATGATCTGCTGCTAATTACCTCTTCGCTCCGTGGTTTCGATAACGGGAAAGGGGATGGGAAAAGGAAAGGGTTTTTCTCTCCAGGCAACACGGGAAATACCTCCTCTCCCTCCTGATGGCTTTGCAATAGGGACCAGGGGATGCGGCCGAGCCCAGGTGCTGGGATGCTGATGCTTTTGGGCTGAATTGATGTCACTTTAGCTCATAAGCGATGGAGTTTTGCAGATGGAAGACCAGAGATGAGCACCCTCCATATCACCCTTTAAAATTAAAATTAACTTCTTATTTCAGCTCTGAGTAAATATTTTCCAGCAGTAGGGCTGGTGGAGGATCCAGGTGTGAGGGACCAGCTGAGACCCTGGACACGTTACATAAAGATTTCCCACATACGGGGAAAATTTGGGTTATTCCAAGCTTGATGGGGACTTCCTTCACCAACTCACTTTGCCGAGGAGCATCCCCCCAATTTGGGATTCGCCCCATTTTGGGAGGCACTGAGCTCCCAGTGAAGGGCAGGGGGGAGCTGCGTGCTGCTCTTTGCCTGTCTCCTCATTAATCTTGATTACAGAACCCTTGCGCCCGAGTTAATTTTTCTTGTAGATGCGTATCAGCCGTGTAGCTGGGAATCTCTCAAAAGCTAATGAGGAATCGCATCCTCACCACGTTATTACTCGGCTAATTAGTACATGGGCTTCTTCTGGAAAGGTCAGGAGAGAAGAGTTGAGAAATTTTGCCTTTTGGAGCCTTTTTTTGGTGCCGTATTGGGGTCACCGAGGACGAACGGAGGAGACTCGCCCGCAATACCCTGCTCTGGATCTCAGCTGCTCCCCAAGGATGGCGGGGATGAGGCTTTGGACCTAGTTTTCCAGGCTGGATCCATCCCTCATGAGGATGGGAAGGACGGGGCTGGAGGACGACAGCTCCATCCCAAAATAATGGTTTTTTTCTAGGGGGATGTGGTGCCTGGAGGAAAAGATCCAGCCTTTTGCAATGGGATGGGGCTGCGGGGGAACCCTTATTTATTAAAAAGAATGAAATAATCCCCATCATGGTCCAGATGGGTGTGTTTGTCCGGGGAAGGAGCATCACTCCCCATCGGCTCAGCTTATTTAATGCCTTTCCAGGGGACTGAAGCCTCCAGGGCTGTCAACCAAATCACTTTTCCCAGCCACTTGATTCACCTGAAATTAAAACCCAAGCGAAACCCAACCGAGCCAGACACCCAATACGAACGACAATACTTTTATTCAACAATTATTCAACAATTCAACTTTTATTCAACAATTTACAGCACTTACTGTCTCCTCCAGTGTCCTGGGATCCGGTTGATGGCCTGTGTGCTTCTCTCTGGATTTCGCTGTGCTCAAATATTAAATCTGGAGGCTGCTAAAGATGCTTTGCCATGGGAAAGCGAGTCCTACTCCAAATATTTTGGGATATTTAGTTCATGCTTCTCTCACTGGCTCATCACTTTTGCTCCAGGGAAAGGTTGTGCAGCCAAAAGGCAGAGCCGGGGGCCAAAATTCAGGTTGAAAAGGCATGGGGTTATTTTTTTTTAATTATTATTTTAATTTTTACTTTGCAAGGAGATAGAGCGCAGCTGTTAAACATCTCTGCATCACTTTGATCTGGAGGACTCTCCTCCACTTCCCAGCCTCAAATCTTTGCCTCCTTAAGCACCTCGCATCCGAGGGTGGGAAAATATTGCTCCGTGCAACCTCCTTGGGGAAAATTAAAACAAGGTTATTCCTGCTCGTTTGGGATGGGAGTGAAAAAGAGGATGGGGAGTGATGGAGCTGGGGGTTTAGGGCAAGCAAGGAGAGGAAAAAACATCTCAGCAGAGACGTCTCGGATGAGCAGCTCTTACAGGAGCTGACAGCACCATTTGGGGCGAGAGCGGGCTGTTAACCCAGCAGAGCGGCTTTAAAACAACACCAACGGCGCGCTTGGCTTGGCTGAGCTCGGTTTTACCTCAGGGCTGGCTTAGTTAGGCTGAAGCTTTTTTAGGGTCAGCTGGGTTTGCTGGGATACGGCCCCACGAGCGCTGCTTCTTCCTACCCTGGTTGTTATATTCAAAGGGGAGTAAAGACAAGGTGATGTCTCTCGGGGAGTCTATCAAACCCACGATCAAATAAAGCCAGATTTGATTTCCAGACATCTCCATGCAAGAATGAACCGTGGCTTTTCCCAGCGGGTGAAAGGCAGAGGGAGAAGGGAAAGAAAATCCAGCTCACTCGAAGGAATTTCAGCAACTAATTGATTTTATTTAACTTTTTTATTTTTTTTTTTGCGCTGAACCTGATTACTTTCAGGGTGGTTATTTAAGAAACAAACCATAACCGACCAGTTTTCATGAGACTGGTGTCACTGGTTGTGCTGAAATCTCAGCACAGGGGCTATTCCCCATCCCCATCCCAGCAAAACCTTTTACCCTGGTGCTTTTTTTGCAAATATAAGCCCCAAAAGCGGATGCTGGGGGGGTGGTGTTTTTATTTGCACAGGGCTGGTGTTGTGCTGCTGGAAATGAGGGGCGTTTGCGTGATTTTGGGTAGCGATAGGGTTAAGCTGGGCTTGGGGGCTGTAAGAAAAGGTGTTGGGGAGACAGGGGGACCTCGTGGGACTGGGAAAAAATCAAAAGCAATGGCAAAAAAGTTGATTTTTGCAAAGAAAAGCGGTGTGGTTTTGGGAAGTGCAACTTCTAGGGTGGAATAGCAACAGAAAGAGACCTCCAAGCTCGAGGAAAAGCTTCCTCCAGCCCCGTAATCTCCTCTGTTGCCGTGGTGTCTGCGAGCCCCGGGCCATCCCGCTCCCTCCCTGGGCCCTTCAGAAATAATATTCACATCTTCCCCTGTGCCCAGGAACTAATTAAATGTGGGGAGTTGGAGGAAAACAGGGTCATCTGCGAGCAGGGCCGTGGAGGGGTGCGCGTACCCAGGTGGTGTGTGGTTCTGGGGGGCACTGGACGGCTCCAGGGCTGGATGCTGCTGCTGGGGGCTGAGGGGAGAGGGGGAGTGCTGAAGGCAGGGGGGGCCCGTGGAAACTGCTGCCCCACGGCTCCCGCTGGCTGCACCGCACATCCCTGCCTGCCCCATCTCTGCCTGCATCCTGCCCCCCCTGCCTGCACCCCACATCCCTGCCTGCACCCATCTCAGCCTGCATCCTGCACCCCACATCCCTGCCTGCACCCACATCCCTGCCTGCACCCACATCCCTGCCTGCACCCATCTCTGCCTGCATCCTGCCCCCCTTGCCTGCACCCCACATCCCTGCCTGCATCCTGCCCCCCTTGCCTGCACCCCACAATCCCTGCCTGCATCCCTCCCCATCTTGCACCTCAAATCCCTGCCTGCATCCTTCCACCCTGCCTGCATCCTGCCCCCCTTCATGCACCCCACATCCCTGCCTGCACCCCACTCCCTCCTGCATTTCTCCTCCTCCTGCACCTATCTCTGCCTGCACCCCACATCTCTGACTGCACCCACATCCCTGCCCGCACCCCACATCCCTGTCTGCACCCCACCCCCTTCCTGCACCCCACTTCCCCATCCTGCACCCAGCACCCTTCCTCCACCCCCCCCTCCCCGGATCGTGCCCCCCTGCCTGGATCACCCATCCCCTCCTGCACCCCCTCCCTCACCATGCACCCCTCATGCCCCCCCCGCAAACCGCGCTCCCCCTCCTGCATCCTCCAAAACACCTCGCATCCCTCCCTAAACCGCGCCCCTTCACCCCCCCCCGATACACCGCGCAACCCCTCCATATACCGCTTTACCCCCCATACACTGCGCAACCCCTCCTGCAAACCCCCGTCCTGGACTGTGCACCCCCTTCTCCACCTCGATACACCGCGCCCCCCCACCATACACCGCGCATCCCTTCTATATACCGCCTTCCCCCCCTTTCCCCTATACACCGCGCCCCCCCATACACCGCGCATCCCTTCTATATACAGCCTTACCCCCTTTCCCCTCTACACCGCGCAACCCGTTCTGCCCCCCCGCTCCGCCCGCGCATCCCCTCCTGCATCCCCCCTCTGCATCCCTCCCCCTCTATACCGCGCCCTCCTTCCCGCCCCCTCCAGCACCTCCCGGGGGCCGGGCCGGGGCGGGCTCAGTTGTGGAGGGGGGGTCGGGGGTGGGCGGCCGCCAGCCCGCTCCGCTCCCGCTGCAATAAAGCGGCTTAGGGCGGCGGGATCAGCGGCGGGAGGAAGGCGGGGGGGACACGGAACCGGGCTGCCCCCCCCCCCGCCCCGTCCGCCCCCGCTATAATGCCCACTTGCCCCCCGGGCAGGGGGCTGGGGCATCGCTGAGCCCCCATGGGGCTGCCCCCCCCGCGGGCACCATGCGGACCATGAGCATCCTCTGCCTGCTGCTCTGGGACCTCCTGGACCTGGTGCTGGGTGAGTGTCACCCCCCTAAAACCCCTCCCCGGGGATAGGGGACCCCCCCTGTGGCCGCTGAAATAATGGGGTGCCCACCTGCACCCCGATAAACATGCGGTGGCTCTGGGCTCTGCACCCACCCGGGGCTCAGGGGGTGATGAGGGGGCTCTGGAGGGTGTAGGGTGGGGGGCAGGCACCCCGTTTGGAGCCGGTAATAGGGCACTGGTTAATAGGATACTGGTTTTGGAGCTGGTAATAGGGTACCCGTTAATAGGATACTGGTTTTGGAGCTGGTAATAGAGGACCCGTTAATACGATACTGGTTTTGGAGCTGGTAGTAGGGTACCCGTTAATAGGATACTGGTTTTGGAGCCAGTAATAGGGTACCTGTTAATAGGATACTGGTTTTGGAGCTGGTAATAGGGTGCTTGTTAACAGAGCACCCGGTTTGGACCGGTTAATGGGGCACCCCCTAACAGGGAAGTGGTTTTGAACCCATTAATAAGGTGCTGGTGTTGGACCTGTTAATAGGGCAGCTGTTAATAAGGGACTAATTAATAGGGCAGCCATAATAGGGCACTTGCTTTGGACCCAGTAATTGGGTACTGGTGTTGAGGGACAGGGTGAGAAGATGGGGGGATGCTCGTCCCTCGTCCATCACTGCGGGTTACCCGTATCCCCTGTCCCTGCCGCTCCATACTGGGGTTCTGCTGCGAGTCCCAGTCCTCCTCCAGCCCCAGCTCCGCTTGCTCCATACGGGGCGGGGGGGGTCTGTACTCTGGGGACCCCCATGGGCTTTTTTGGAGGGGTCTCAGCACACGGGGCCACCCCAGCCCACCCTGCCCCTCGGGCATGCAGGGGGTACCCCAAACCCTACAGATGGGAGGGAGGGGTACCCAGCAGGGAGAAGCAGCCCCCCAAATCCCCACCATCCCGGGGCTTTGCAGCTGGCCGAGCTCCTAAATGAACATCTGGACTCCCCGCTTTGCTTCGCAGAGGTTTTAATAAGAGCCCCCCCCCGCCCCGTCCCCAAAAGCAGGGCTCCCAGGAGGTGAAAATTCACAGGACAGGGAACTTTCCCCTCCTCGCGTCCCGGAGGCTGAGGGGGAGCCATGCAATTTAATTCCTTGTGCATTTGAACGCGATCTTCCTCCTCTTTCCCCCTTTTCCCCATGACCCCCCCCCAAATCACCCGCTGCGGGGTCTCAGGTGGCTGCTCTTTAATGAGCGCAGCGAGACCCGTCTGCTCTCCGGTGATGACGGAGGGAAGAGCAGAGCTTGCTCGATATCTCCTTTTTTTTTAATTTTTTTTAATTTATAATGTACTTTTTCCTCTCCGGAAAGCCGCCGTCAGCTGCTGCAGGGTGCAGGGAGGGGGAGCGGCGGCCGCGCTCTGCGGGGTTGAGCGGCGAGAGGTTGACACAAAGGAGCCGATTCTTCCCCCGGCATCACGAGCGGCTCCAAAATCATCCCTCGGCGACCACGAATCGCTGAGGTTCGCCAGAGCCTGGCTTGGATTTGGCTGAACCAGGGCTGGGAAGGCGTCGTGCATCTCCTGCGTCCCTCTTTGCCGTCCCCCCCGATGGGTTTTATGTCCTGTTGGGCTGCGGCTGCTGCTTTTTTCCCCCCCTCCCCGGTGCATCCCGAGCATCCCACCAGCATCGTGGTGCCAAACGTGCAGTCGATAATAAAACCTGCGCGGCTCACGGTGCCAAATCCAGTCCCACCTGCATCTCCTCTCCACCTCCAACAGTCTTAAGGTCACAGGTAGATAATTTTCAAGGAATAACGCGTCCCCCTGGTTTTTCCCCAGCATCAAGCTCTCCGTCACGGGTGCACGGATCATTTTTCTTCCCTTTCTCCTATTTTTTATCACCGCTAATTGGGCGATTGCTCTTCTGCTGCTGATTTGTGAGAGTGGGTATGGCTAAATCTGTGCTTGCAATGTGTGGTTTTTGGGGAAAAAAAAAAAGAGGTAAAAGTTGTTTTGTGGTGGGTCTAGAGGAAGCTGGTGGCCCCGGGGGGGTTGTGGGTTATAAAGCGATGTGGGAGGAGGATCTCGGCGTTTGTCAGGGTCTCGCGGGCAGGTTCGATGGGCAGCGCTTGGGTTTGAACATCCACGCGCCAGGTTTTGGCTCTTAAAACCACACTGGGACTTTGCTGCCCTCCCATATCCTGAGGCTCAGCTGTGTTAAGTGTCTTTTAGCCCTCAGCAGAGAAACGATGTCCCAAAAAGCCAGTTCGCTGCCTGCTTTTTCAGCAAACAGCTAAAAAAATCATAGCAAAAAGCCTGGTTTTGGGGTGGGCGTGCGCCCATCCCGATCCCTCCCTTCTCTCCGGGCAGCAGGAGGCTGCGGAAGCCGAGCTCTGCTCCCGAAATTCGGCGGGCAGATGGCTTTTGTGTGGCTGACGGCATCCTTGGCTGGAGCTGGCGAGGGAGGACGTGCCCGCAGAGGTCCGTCCCCTCCCCGTTCCGCTCGCGAGGGATCGAGCAGGATCCGGCCGTGCCGCCTGGGAAGATGCAGGGGGGCACGTGCCCAACACCCAAACTCCCACCGCTCTTCCCTACAAGTGTGTTTGCCCTCAGCATCTGCCATATGTCTCCAAAGTCATTTTTTTAGGGAATTTTACTTATTTTTATTGTCACCTTATATATTGCACGGTGCCAGCTCGGCGGGCAGCTGCCCCCATCGCTGCCGCATCCAGGAGGAGTAACAAGGTCCCGCTGCTGGCACGGGGTAGAGCGTAGGGGATCCATCAGCAGCTCTTCCCATCCTGCAAAGCATCTGGGAGTATTTTGGGTGTTTCCATCCATCACCTCGTAATGAAAAACCCTTTTATTTCCCCAAACGAAGCCGCTTGAGCGGTAGGTCGGTTGGATCCTTCCCAACGTGTTATCCATCCCTCCGGCGAGCATCACCCCTTATAATACAGCTATTTTTTTCCTTAGAACAAGCTCAATCTCTCCTCTTGGCCAGAAAAAAGCTGCCTAGGGCAAGGCTAAGTGGGTTAAGGAGCCGTCACGATATAAAAATGAGGGCACGAGGAGGAGGCGAGTGGCTGGACCACGGATAACGATGGAGCCGTAGCCCCAGGGTCCCCCCCAAGGTTTTGGAAAGCCAAGAAGCCCCATCTGCAGAGAGCGCGATGGCTTTTTTGGCATCGCCAAAATCAGGGGCTGGCTGATCAGCTGGCGCTCAGCTCATTGCCTGAAACATGTTGCCATCAAAATATTCGTCGGGGTTTGTTTTCCAGGCGTGTGAAATCAGAGCTGTGTTTTGCAAACAGGAAAGGGAGGGTGAAATATGTCGAGTTTTGATCTCGGCGAGATATTTGTATAGTCGTTATCCGAGCAGTTTGCTTCAGCTTCTGTATTTTGCCCTTGTGGCACCTCCTGCGATGGGAAAAAAAGGGGGGGAAATTCAAGTGTAAGTCTTTATTTGAAGTTGCTTATGGGTTTTCTGGCCCCAAAAGGACAGGTTTGCTCGGGCTGGGCTTTGCAGGGACCTGCCCTTATGGATGGATATCCCCATGCCACTTCTCCAAGCCAAAAAGAGGTTGGAAAAATCCCCTTACAGTTGTCATTTTTATCAGCAAGCTGAATTTCTCCCCTCCACTCCCAGGGACCCCCCGAGGCTTTTTCTTGCAGGGATTTTCCCAGCTCGCACGCAACCCCCGGGGTGACTCCTCCTCGCAAACCTGCAAAAGCTCATTTTTCTCCTTTCCGTAGGAAAATAACAGCATGTGGCTTTTACCGGCGTGATGGGAGCCACCTGCTCACGTCTCTGCTGCGCTCAGTTAAAGAAAAGAAGGTTTTGGTGGGAGTTCGCGTTGCTGGGGAGGGGGGTGAGGGGAAAGGAGGAGCATCCTCTGCGCCACGTGGGAGCAAAACCTGCTCTAATTCACCTGCAAATGCACGGCGCTGACCTGGAAACCCGTCCCACGCTCCCTCCATCCTTTCCTACTTATGCTTTTCCCCAGCAAATCTTGCATTCAGTTCAGGGTCACCTCATATTTTTTTAATCCTTTCCTACTATTTCCATGAATTCTGCCTTTCCATGAAGCCTGTGCTTTGCTCTCTGGGTAAATCCAGGCCACGCAGGCGGCCGAAGCCCCTTCCGAAAATCCTCCTAACCCTGCTAATTGCCCTTCTCAATTAGCCCAATTTTTCTCTTCCCACCAGCTGCATTTCGTAGCGGTTTAGAGCTGCCAATTTGAAACGAGAGCTCTTAAAAAAAAAAAGCTTTAACGCAGGCAAGGATCTTCCCCTCGCCTTGTACCTTCCCAAGCTAATAGGCATCTTTGGGGTGAGGAGATACTCTGTGCTTCATTTCTCTGTGGAAACCCTCATGCATTAAATCGTGGCTGGTCCCTGGGCATTTCCAAAGATCCCCCACGTGTCAGAGCTCAGTTTTTGGGGTATTTACCCCCTAAATTCCCTTGCTGCAACAAGTATCCCTTGGTATTATTAGCAAAAAAAAAAATCCTAGGGATGCTGTAGGGTTTGGGTTGAGGATGCTGTAGGGTTTGGGTTGAGGATGCTGTAGGGTTTGGGTTGAGGATGCTGTAGAGTTTGGGATGCTGTAGGGCTTCACGTGCCTCACCTGCCTTTTTAATTTTTTCTGGTTGTCATCATAGAAATGGTCTTTTCTGTTAGAAAATCCTCGGCTGGGAACGCTTGACCTGCTCTTGCCTTGCTCCTATCGCCAAGTGCTTTAAGATCTGCCAGTGAAAAGCTCTCCGCGATGTCGAGATAAGAGCGGGTTTTATTTAATCCAGACGCTAATGGTTTGGGAATGAGACTGAAGTGGGGGCAAGGATCCTGCTAAGGCTCCTACAGTGCTTGCCGAGGGAAAAACCTTCTGGGGAGGTGGGGATGGAGCAGAAATCTCACCCTGGCAAGGATGGAGATGGCCAGGACCTGCCTTGGGAGCACGTACAGGGAGGACGAAGCATCACCCCCTCGGGACATGCTGGTGATGGGATTTCCTCAGTGCTTTGGGTTTTTTCCCCAATCTTCTAAGAGAAAACCTTGGTTTCAGAACCGCCAAGTCAGGCTCTTTGCTCAGACATCAGCAAAGAGGTAAAGCAAGGGAAGGAGCCCCCAAATCCCTATTTTTTGGAGGCAGGAGGTGCAGCTCTTGCCTTGCAAACTTCCCGGCTCGTAAATCCCGCTGCAAAGAGCCAAGCGAGGAGGATGCAGCTGATGTGGCTGGTTTTGTTCCCTTGCCAAGCTGCTCTCTTTGCCCTTTTGTTTTGCTTTCTGCCGAGGCACTTGGAGTACTGATGGGCTTGTTTTTAACTAATGACTGGCGCTTACATTATCTCTCCCCGGCATTATCTCCTTCCCACTTTTCCCCTCTCCTTCCGAAAATAAACCGTCAATCAGGGGTTTGTTTTCGACGCTTTTGGGACTGGATTCACCGCGAGCGCCAGGGGCAGGCGGGCTCATAGCAAAGGGCAGGGACAATAACCCACTGCTGCAGTTCCCTCTATGGAGTTATTATATAAAATTAGGTTTTTAGGGTCCTGAAAGGGACCGGGGAAGGCGCGTGCCCTGCTTGTTTTCACTCTCAGATGGCTGAAAAATAGGGGTCATCCCCCCTAAACACTGTGTCAGAGCCCTCCCTGATGTGCTTATCTAGTGGGGGGACCTCGAGCCCTTTTGGGGTGACCCTCCTTGCTGCGTCCCTGCGATCTCGCAGAGTTAACACCTGGGCTACACGTGTGTTTGCAGCATAAGCCAGTGTTGGAGCCAGTCCTCTGAAATGCAATTAGTGCTTGTATTAGCTAGAAGCAAAACTATTATTAATAGGGTCTTGACAGCCCTGGTGAGGGAGGTTTGAAGCAGGGAAGGGAGATTTTTCCAGTGCTGGGCTGAATCCACAGCAAAGCCCTGCCTGCTGGAGACCACCCAGGGGGGATTTTGGCTGCTGGCTTTACAGGGGTTTAGCCCTCGACTCCAAGGAGGTTTGGGGAACATCAGGAAAAACCTCATTTCCCAACGGAGGGGTGTTACAAGCCGATGGAAAGGGGCTTTGAAAGTGGAAATGTGGCATTGCCGAGCCCTTCCCAGCCTCCAGACCACACATTTCGTTTCTTCTGGTGCCTGGAGAACACCTCCATCAGCAAAACCCTTCTTGGCTGGAAGGCTGGGTGTCTCAAAGGCATTGCAAAACGGAGCAGGGAAGGCAAGGATTTAATTCCTCTCCTGCCCGAACCTCTGTATAATTTCCCGTTTATATAATGCCTTCAACAATATACTTGGGAGGGGAGGGC
Organism: Nyctibius grandis; assembly: GCF_013368605.1. Classification (NCBI taxonomy): domain Eukaryota; kingdom Metazoa; phylum Chordata; class Aves; order Nyctibiiformes; family Nyctibiidae; genus Nyctibius; species Nyctibius grandis. The sequence goes on from NC_090674.1 coordinate 2,166,443, forward strand.
GAAGGGGATTAGCAGTGGTTATTCCAGCCCTCGCTCCACCTCCCTGTGCTTGTAGATAAATCCTGATGCTGCATCCTATCTGGCCAGGACAAGGAAAACAAGAGCTGGAGACCCCTCGGCTGGGATGTGCCTGCTTTGCAGGTGTATTTATACCTATTTATTTCTTTGCAAAAGGATCTGCAGCGACAGGGATGGGCTGAAGCGATGCAGAGATGCTCCGTGATGGGGGTTTGCTTCTCCCAAGGGGAGCAAAGTGATGGGTGGGATGCAGGGTGATGGGGGGACGTGGTGAGCGGCGCTTTGGTTGGCTCCGAGGTGAACTGGCATCCATGGAAAAGCTTTTTTTTGGGATGAATTTCATGGATAACCCTGGATTTGCAGGTAGCAACGTTGCTTTTGAAGGCACTTGTGCTGGGGAGGACGTGTAGCTGGTCCCCAAGGTGTGTTTTGCTCTTGGTGCTGATAATGCTTGAAAAGAGGAAGATGATGAAAGGGACCATTTCGGCGGTCAGTTGTCATCGTCACGGGTGCCGAGCGACGGCTTTGGGAGCTGCTGGCTCCTCACAGCGGGGCTGAGATGGGCCATAATGGCAGGAGGGGGAGGAAAAGGCTCCAGCTGAGCAGGTACCACCAAAAGCACCAGGATCACCCCAATTTTGAGGTGGGGGGATGTGGGTGAGCTGGGCTCCCTGTACCCCAGCGAGCCCTCTCATAGAGATGAGCACCTTCTTCATCATAAGTCGGCTGTTGCCTGCGTCTTTCCTTCTGCAAAAAAACAATCCTTTATTTGGTTGGAAATGGTCTGGAAGGGGATTTTAATGGCCAAGTGATTTAGGTTTCCATCCCAGCTTTGCATCTCCGGAGAGCGGGGTTCAAAGCTTGGCTCTAAGTCACACTTAGGAAGATTTCCAGCCTGAATTTGGCCCGTCCCTTGATGTACCATGTTCTGAGATACTTTTTCTGCTCTATCAAGCATCTTTCTCATATTTTTAAGCCCCAAAAAGCCTCGTTCCCTGCAGAATTAGCTTCTGCACAAACTGTAGGAAGAGGGGAACCACACGCACAGGCTTTGCCATCCCACGCCCATGCCCTGCTTGCATCACTGAGAGCATCCCAAGAGCCAGGGGTTGAATTTGGCTGGTTTTATTACTTTTCTCTTACAGATTTACCTGCCAAGTTGTATGGCAGAAGGATGTGGTCACTCAGAGCGGGTGGGAGGATCTGGGCAACTTCATCTTGCCCTGCATCCCAAAATATATACAGCGAGCTGCTGCGGAGTGGGGTTTTCTCCATGTGGGATGAATAACAGACTAGATCTGCTGATGGAGAAGCACCATATAGTGGGTAGATGTTCCTCCAGAAAGGATGCAAAAGATGCATCACCAGGAGGAGGAAGGCTGGGTGATAATGCTGCTGGTTCAGTTTCCAGCCAGACCATCATTCATGGAGAAAAACCTCCAGTACTTCATCTCTGCTTGGACCATCTTCCCCTTGCAACGTGGTGATGAGATATTTTCTGTAAGTGCTGGCCAAGATGGTTCTTTTTAAGCTACACTTGCGTCTTATTGCAGTATTATGGCTTTTTTTTTTTTGGCTTCTCTAAGGAAGTTTTTTGCAAGCAGTTGACGTACACAAACTGGCTGGAGATGGTTGGGTTTCCTCCTGACGGAGAGTGGATTTACGCCGCTGTAATTATAGCAGCGGCGTGGGAGCGGAGCGATGCTCAAGGAAGCGCAGGCGAGCCCGGTTTCCAAATTAAACCCTTCTGCTCCTAGAAATGTGGCTTTAATTTTTTTTTAGAGCAGGAAACCACATCTGGGGCAACTTCTTGGTGGGAAATGATTTGGAAAGGGGCAGGATTTGGGGACTTGGATGTTTGGGATGCTCGTGCCTCTGAGTTTGTTTGCATGGACCAAACCCTCCTTTGCCTCCTGAGCTGCTAAAAGCTCCCTGCCAGAAACAACCCGACTCTTTAAAATGGAAAGGGCTTATTTAAACAATGTTATCTCTCTGGTGAAGGGAGAGAGCGTATTGAATGGTTATATTTAGTGCCGGGTGTAGGACAAAGCAGATGCAGAGAGATTTTTAACACAGGAATGTTAATCACTTATGCCACACAGCCTTGAACACATGTGTATATATATATATAATTTTTTATATATATATATATATATATATGCAACACGCATGTGTTCAGACACCTGTGTACTCGCTGAGGATGAGGATGGGAGTTGAACATCCCTCCTTGATTTGATTTTTGACCTTTTTCCACCATGGAAAGCCTGTCCCAGTGGGGCAAAGCAATGCGGCTCTGGGAGCTGGGGCAGCCCCGAAAATGCACAGCAGGAGGGATGCGCTTTGGACCTATGGGGGTGTGCACAGCCCCCCCATCTTTCTGCCCCCCAAAACGGGATGGGGATGGGAAGGAGAGCACTGATGAGCTTGCAGATGGGCTGTTTAACAACCCCAGCAGTGCTCTCCCCGCCGGCGAGCCACGAGGAAAGCCTACCGCATTACCCAGCCTCTATTACCCACCCTCATGGGAGCACTGAATTAAAGGAAATATTTTATGATCCTACGCTTCGTTATGTTTTATTAAAAGCAGAGCATCGGCCTCCCCTGCCACACTGATCAGATCAGAGGCTCTGCTGTTTTTTTTTTCCCCCTCCCTCCCAAGCTCCTGCTGCCATCACTGTCGTTCCCAAAGCATCCGACTGCTTGGGTTGGCTGTAGGGCTGGTCCAGGGTCGCCTGGCAGAGGAGGAAAATATGCAACGGGGTGAAAAATGCAGCTGTTTGGTTTATCTAAGGATGCTCCATATCCAAATAGGTTTGAGGATGTGTAGTTATGCTGCAGAAATAGCCAATGGATGCGGGAAAGTGGAGTCACAGGGAGATGTCACCCCATGGAGGTGTTTGAGTCATGGCTGGAGCTGAGCACATCCCCATGAAAAGATGCTCAGAAAAGCCTCCCCCCATTTTTGGCTTTGCTCCATCTCAGGGCGATCAAGCCCGGGGTGGGAGGACCTCCAGGATGTCACCGTTTTGGGGGAAAACACCCCCAAAAATGCCAACATCCCCTTAGCAGAGGTAAGGTAGTGAGCAGGGCTGGGAGTTTGCTGTATCAGCCTTCGAGATCAGCAGCAAAAAGCCAGACAAACATTGATAGCCAGACATATCTGGAAACAGTTGAGAGACGGAAAGGTATTAATTAGCAGTTATTTCTCAATGGTGCGGAGATGGATGGGGATTAAAGTACCAGCCATGTGCATCCTCTCCGTGAGAGCAGCGAAGTAACGGTAAATCAGCGTTATGAATCAGTGCTGTAAGAGAGAGATACGTTTTAATCTTATTAGCGGCGCGGCTTTACCGAGAGAGCAAAGGGATTATTAATCACGGCGCGTAAATCGGGGAGAAGAGGGGAGCTTCAAATTAGCGATCCTGCTTTGTAGAGTGAGCGCTGAGAGGGGTGGTGGAGCTGGAGGAGAAGAGGCTGAGGCAGTGAAAGGGCAAAAAGCCCGTGTCAGGGGATGAGGGTGAGGTTGGGATGCGGCTGCCTGTCGCCTCAGCCAAATCGGTGCCCGGGAGTGAGTGGACGGGCATCTCTGGGCCAGTGCCAGAGCCCAGAGCTGGAAATCCCTGTAGGTTGTGTCTGTTATAATGTAGGATATGCAGGTATCTGTCCCATCGACCCATCCATCTGTCCCTCCCTCCTTTCATTCTTCCATCCATCCTTCCACCCATCCCTCCACCCATTCGTCTTTTGCTCCCTCCCTCCATCCCTTCCATCATCCCTCCATCCATCCCATCATCCCTCCATCCCTCTCCCCTTCATCCCTTCCATCATCCCTCCATCCATCCCATCATCCCTCCATCCCTCTATTCTTCCATATAGCCCTTCCTTCATCCCTCTATCTATCCCTCTATTCCTCCATCCCTCCCTTCCTTCATCCCTCCATCCCTCCCTCTGTTGCTCCTTCCATCCCTCTCTCCATCCTTCTGTCCCTCCCGCCATCTCCTACCCCCACATACAACCCGTAGAAGAATCATCATCATAGAACGGTTCGTGTTGGAAGGGACCTTAAAGATGCGGAATGCTCCCCGTGTGAGCACAGAGGGTTTTGCAGGGGTGGAGGAAAGGAGCAGGGTGGCTTTGGCTGCTTTTTAGCACCCAACTCAGCTAATGACGGTGCCGATCTGGCTGGTCTGGGCTCCCTTGAGGTCATTTTTGGGGTAAAAAGCTGCATATCACTCCCTAAATTGCAAAGAAAAAAGTGGATTTTGTAGCACTTGGCACCTCTACCTGGCACCAGACTTTGTTTTCCCCCTTCCTCTGCCCAAAGTTGTGCCTTTGGAGAAGGTGTTCCAAAGGAAAAAGCAAAAAAACACCCCAAAACCTAATAATAATAATAATCATCCCTTTCCGGTTACATGGTACAGGAATTGATGGTGCGGGCAGAGATTACTCATGACAGACACCCGGGGAAGGAGGGGGGAAAATCGATGGCTGCCTCGTTTGTCACCAATCAAAAATATGGGATAATTGGATTTCCTGCAAATAGAGAAATAAATAAGCAAATTCTTCACCTGGGTCATGGTCACCTACTTCTGCGATGCCTTGGCACGATGAAACCTGACGACAGCATCTAAATCTAAATCCTCATACTTGTTCTTCAGTGAAATTAATTCTTTTTCCCCCTTCTGCCCAGCCCAGGCCTGTGTGTCTCCCACAAAAGCTGGAAGAAGAGAAGGTTTAGGAAGGATTGTGGGGTTTCAGATGGGAAAATTCAAAACTGTGCCATTTTTCAGAGGAGTAACATCTCAACCCCTCGCTATTGCTGTGGGATGAGACTTTTGGTGGATCTCAGATGAGTTTGTAAAGGGTCTTGCTTTCCCCCTTACGAGTGGGGAAACTGAGGCACAGAGCAGGACTCACTCCAAAAGGAGCAGCTCCCTGCTGCTTCCAGCTCCACTAATTAGCCCTGCCTGGGATTATGCTCCAGCCTAGATTAGTGCCACGAGCCGTGGTTTCAAATAATTAGCTGCCGGTGGCGTAATCCTCACCCCGATGGAGGGTGAAGCAGCGGCAAAGCCACCGGCTGCTGCCGGCAGGTACCTCCTCAGTTCACCCACGAAGTGGATCAGGCTCTGCCAGGGACCAGCACCATTCTTCCTAGGTTTCAACATTTGTATCTAATCCATCACCTTCACTTTGGAGCTCTGACAAACCAGAGTGGATACAAATAATTCACTTTTTTTTCTCCTGAATTACATTTCTGGGATGTTTTTTAGCTCTGTGGCACTTTCGGCGCTGGCTGGAGATGAAACTCTCAATCCCAGGTGAGGTTTTTCCATAATTCCTTGTGCTCAGGGGCAGCATCCAGGTATTGCATCTTCTTGATGCCTACACGGGGAGAGATGCCCGAAGGGATCCGGCTGATGGGGAATCTCTTCTGTGTCAGGATGGAAAGCTGAGCCTGTTGCTGGAAAAGGGGCTGGCGGGGGGAAAAAAAACCCTTTACAATCCTTTGCAGCATGGGACTAGGTTGTGGATTCTCCTTCTCCTTCCACACTTATATCCGGATTAAACCCCGCGTCTCTGTGGGGAGGGTTTTGCTGGAGCTCAGCAGATCCCGCCGCCCTCGCCATGATGCCGCTTGATTAAGAATAATGAAAAAGCAGAAGGGGTGTGAACTTTTAGCACGCACAAGCCCTGGGGAGGCTGCTGAGGTTGCAGGGTACCTGGGCAACCCGGTCCCGAGCATTAACCCCCATGGTGCCCAAGCGTTGGCAAAGTATCGTGCTCTATTGCAAGGTTTTTGGGGGGATGCTGCAGCATCCTGGAGGTATTGAGTTGAATTTGGTGGCCGGCGATCGTTCCTGCTCTGCTAAAGTGGGATTGTAGGAAAATTCCTCGTCTGGCAAGCTCAGGGTTTGCTGGGGAAAGACAAGACCCCTCTGCAGATCTCCCTGGAAATACCTGCAATTATTGTGCTTGGAGGAACGGTCCAGAGTGCAGCGTAGGGGAGAGCTGGTAAAGTGATAACAGGGTAAAATAAGAAAGAATTGGGTTTTTTTTAGCAGATCTGGAGGTTAATTAAGATCTGCAATGAGGCGCTATTAGAAAAAAGAGAAAGCGAATCTCTCCTGGGAGTTGTCAGCAGAGGGAATTATTGCCCTGCGGTGGAGGCGAGGGGGGTGTCAGCAGTTTTGGGTGGGAAGCTTTAAGGAAAATCCAGCTGCCGTGGAAGAAATCCACAGGAGAGCAAGAAATCCTGCAAGAACTGGGTTTGCTTAATTGGGGAAGGGAAAATTTGGGGCGAGAGGGCAGGGATACTTAGAGGTGGTGGATCGTGGCATGCACAGGGGTGGTGGCATCTTCCACCCATCGCACCTCGTTTTGCCAAAATCTGTTGGCTTTAGCTCATGGGGTGTGAAGAATATTGAGGTGCAATTGGTTTAGAGGAATTTGTCTTAAATACCTGGTGTGGGGTTTTTCCAACAGCACAAATGGTAGGCTGTGCTGAGGTCAGTCAGCCCCTATTTGCATGTATGCATACATGCAAATGAAGAGCACGATCTCCATTTAAAAAATGGGGCATCTGAGGCCCTGGTTGACCTGAGTGCGTTTTGGGCTTCATTTTGGCACCAGCAGCTGCTTGCACAGCTGGGGAGAGGCCAAGAGGTGCCAGCAAAGCCATTGCTCCGAGTCAGCGATGCCATTGGGTTTTGGGGGGGAATTCAACTCTGCCAGACTCTGTTTCCCTCCTCTCCTGGGACAAGACATCATTTAGGACTCTGAAAATCAAAAAAAATCACCCAGGATGGCCAAATCCTTAAATGACCTCTAAATACGGATAATGGAACAAGACCGATGAGCGACGTAATGATGACAAACATCCTCCCCTTCCAAAAAATCAAACCCAACGACCCATTACAGATCATGGCCACCAATTTTAGCAGCTAGAAACTACAGCTGGGTGCTTCAGTACTGCGCTAAAGCATTATATTTTAATGACAATATCAGTAGGGTGAAGATGCGGTAATAAAATATACTCCTTCCCCCCCACTCCAGCATTGTTAGGAGGTGGAGGCGTGCGTCGTAAGCCGTTGGCTTTACAGCGATGCGCTGAGCATGCTGGCAGCGTTGGGGGCAAGAAATTATAAATAAAACTTTACTGCGCTAGAGTAAATGCTGCTAAACATACTTCACGTCTGCACGGCAGCAGGAGATAAATATTCAATCTATAATTTATGTATGTGGCTTCCCAGCCTGTGCAGGGGGGGTCTGGTAGCAGCTGATAAAATACAATATATCAAGAAGACTTCTCAACGCAGCAAGAACAACCCTGCTGATGCGCTGCATGGGATGGTGAGACCCAACTTCTTCATGTTGATTGCTCTTTTTGGGGGGGTTGATTTATGGGGGTTTGGAGTTGGGTGGGTGTTTCCCAAGGGACTGTTGGTTTTGGTTGGGTCTCTGGTCTTTCTCCATGTGTGTGTATGTAGAGAAGTGCTCATCTAGGGGTAACTTCAGTCTTCAGCCTTGGGGGTATTGAAATATTACCCAAATGGATGATATTTCCCATTCATCCCAGGAAGGGAACCCCCAAAATCCTACTGCTCACAGTTCTTCAGTGCCTGTTGCTTCCCTCCAAACAACCACCTTCTTGCATTCACCCCCAAATTGGCATTTCTCCACCGTTTGGAGCATCTCTCATTTTGTAGTCAGTGGGTTTGGTTTTGTGGTGGCTCACAACTCTTGGGGTGGACAGGATACATCCCTTGGATTCAGGATTTACGCCACCAATGTTGCGTCTCTGAGTTTCTCTCTGGGAATTCGCCTGGTTTTTAGGTTGAGGGATCCATTCAGCATCCAAATGATGCATCCAAGGTCATCCTGGGTGTTTGTAGCAGGGCACGAGCTTGCTCCAGCTGAATGCTCTGGCTGTTTTGCCTCAAAACTTCCATCTTTTTTACTGGAACAACTGATTTCCTGAGGATTTCAGGCAAACACCTTGACAGAGATGTAGTACAAACACTAACTTGGCGCCGCGAGTAAAAGAAGCCAAGGTAGAAATGGGCTTTCTCATCTTGTGCTCCGATGAGCTGGAACAGCCTTGCCGATGAGCCTTCGCTTAGGAAAGGTGCAATGAAGACGTTAAAGTGGGGTTTGTTTCGGTCTGTGCCCAAGCCACGTAGCTGATACGGATGGCTCTATCCGCCGCGGATTTGTTTGTCAGGAGACACGCACCAAAGGTGGCGACGAGCTTGTAAAAAGCCGGTGTTTACATCTGTTTTATTAGCTGGCGTTTGGTGATGGATAGAGCTGGTGCTTGAGTGGTTGGTAGAAGAGTTACAGGAGAGGGAAAGGTGGAAATGCGGGAAGGAGGAGATGGAGAAGGGGCAGGAGATGGGCGTTGGAGATGGAGGAGACACCGCAGTATCCCGAGGCTCCCACAACCTAAATCATCCATTGCGTTTTCATGTCCGAAGTGGCCCAAACTCTCTCTTTCTGTGTCCAGGGTCATTTACTGTGCCAAAGTTGTGCTGATGTGCATGAAAACCCCACCGAGCCGAAGCATTTGTAACATGTTTTTAGCCCAGCATGATCCATTTTGAGCCTCGCTCTTCATTTCTCTGCAGCCTACAGCATTACTGCACCATACCGGGGCTTAGCTATAGGCGCTGGTATATAAGAACCAATCTCTGCCCTTAAGAATGTAAAAATGACTGTAGTGTTCATAATGAGGACAAAACCGGTCTAAATATTGATTTTTCTTAAGATATATTGACATAACTCTTTGGGAAGCCCTTATGTGATTGCTCAGTGTTGAAGATGCCCTCCATGATGCTAAGACGGCCGCACACAAGTGATGTTGGGTACCATGACACAGCACAAAATTAGGCATTATTTCTTTTTCTTTTTGACTAGAATATTTTTCCAGGAGAAATCCAGGATTTAAGGAAAAAAGAAAAGCTGTGGGCGGTATCCAAAAGTCCCATCTCAAGTGGGTTTTGGCACCAGCATTGAAATCATTGGGAGCTGGGTTTAGTTGATGCATTATAAAAAGCTTTGGATTGGGACATGGTGATAAAATGTGAGCAGTAAAGCTTCATCGTTTTGTAGTTTTGACACATTTTGATCATTAAATCCTAACTGAAGCAGACCCCTTAGGGTCTGTCCATCCCCAGCAGCTCCAATGAAGTGGTTTTCTCAGTTAATCTTGATTTAAAAGGGGTCGAAAGGCCAAACCGGCCTCGCTCAATCAATGTATTGATTAAAATTATTGATTTACATTACAAAGAGCTAACAAGACACATTCAGAGGATCTGTCAGGTTCAACACACCTATTGCATCCTATGTAATTACAGAAAAATGGACCAGAGCATGTTCTATACATAATCCCTATAAATTCTATACATCTTCCCCCTGGCTCTGCAATACCTACGGATTATGGGGCCGTTTTGGTCCAGCAACCCCCGTAAAGAATAATTAGAGGTACAGCTACAAAGTGTTTCCTCCCACTTATGCAAATGGGTGAGGTAAGAGGCATCTAATTAAATGTTTGTACTTTAACACACCGCGGTGTGAAGGAAGATGAATTTTAATTACCGGCTCTTAATTGTTTGGTCTGCCTGTTAATATCCTATTTACACAGTATTAATACAATGTGCTCTCTGCCAGAAGGGCTCTTCCTCACGACGGGTGATGCTGAGTTTCGTGGTTTTATTTCACAAAACAGCCCCGTTTTGCAAAAGCCAGCCCAATTTTTGGGTGGACGGCAGCGGGTTTGGGGATGCTCAGCCCTGCTGACGCTCGGTTTTTGGTTTTCTTGAAGGACAGGTGGGAAACTGAAGCAAAACCCAAGCAGTTCATGTCTTTAGAAACACAAACAGGCTCCCCCAACCCATTTTTTCCTTTGCAAAAGGACCGTCTCCTTTGGAAGCGCGATGCTGACTCCCATCTGTCACGTCTCATTCCACTCGCTGTTGTTAAACCTGTGTTTAAGCACTTATTCCTCCATTTAAAAAATAAACCAGTGCAGCAGCTTTCCAGGAGGAAAAGCTCAAGATTCAGCAAAATTTGGCCACTCCAGATTGGGACAGATGCGAATCCTCCGCAGGTTCATGCCCCTTTCAGCCCTCCTGGGTTAGTAAAGAGAGGCTGCAACACATTATAATTGTAAATCGCCCTGGAATATCATAAATAAGGCATCGCTGGAGGTGGGGAGGGTGGGAGAAGGTATTTGCTGTGCTCAGAGGGACGGGAGCAACTGCTGGCGTTTAATCTTTAATGAACAAGATGTTGCAAAGTGCTGCAAGTCAAAGCGCGTTTGCTTAATGCTCCTCAGCCCTGGCGTGCGGCGGGTGACGTCCCTGTCCCCAAGGCTTCACACATGGCCATGAATCCTTGCACTCCCATGATCTCCCCTTGTGCCGGCCATCATCTTCGTCTGGTTGAGAAAGGGGAGCAGGATTGCTCCCTGCTTTTTTGGAGGGTGATTTGCAATCCTTTATCGTCCCAGCCGGCTTTTTTGCAAGGGGCAAAGTGTCTTCTCGAGCAGCAAATGCCTTAAATCCTGGAAAATGTTGAAAATCAGCCCTGCGCCAATTAGGGGGGTCCTGGTCCCTTTTCTCCCCCCTCTCCCTCCTTGTATTTGCACCCTGAAATACCATCCTGGCGCTGACTCGGAAAAGTGAGTGCCGGAAGGCGGTAGAGGAATTGGTGTGAATTATGTATGAGCCCCGCTAATCACGGGCTGATTAAAATGATGATGTGTTAATATTATCTCTCCCCGTCGCCTCCGCCGAAGGGGACGTGTCGGCACCTGAAGGATGGGGGGGACGTGGTGGGGGCAGATGGGGCAGCTGCATCCCCACGTGTCCTCTCCTCCAGCTCCATCCCAGTGCGTTGCTCCGCTCTGATCCCTGTAAATGCCGCTTGACCGTCCCCAAATGCCAGGATGGAGATAGGTTGAACCTTGGGGACATGTCCCGAAGGGGCAAAGCCCATCATTGGTTTCAGGTTAGCTTTTTGGGAAGTGCTGGGAGGTGAGAAACCAGGGAACGGGAGCACTGCTTAATATTAATAAATTAATATTTAATTTAGATGTAGCTTAAAAATATCAGGCATGTAGGGAGGATGTGGAGGGGTTGCTTTGTGGTGCTGGGACACACCAAAAGGCTTCATCACCCCGAGGTTTTCAAGGACACCCAGGGGTACTGTAGTGGGTTGCCCTTGGGTAGCTGCCAGCTGCCCACCCAGCCGCTCACTCCCCCTCCTCAACAGGACAGGGGGGACCTCAACCTTTTTGGGGGGTTCAGCCACGCGTGCTGCATCCCAAGAGATTCCCATGGGGCGACTGGCGTTCAAAAATCCCCGATGGGATGCTCAAACGTGGCAGAAACGGGGATTTCTTCCAGCGCCGCGGTGGAAGCACCTGCTGCGTCCTCCGCTCGCGCGGCCGGGGTGAAACCTGCCTCCTCCCTCGCAGCTATTTTGTAATTGAAAGCGCTGAGCGTGTTACAATGTGCTCCTTTTATTAATGTGTCACTCATGATTTAAAAGGACATTTCATTTATCTCTCCCTTCCCCCCTCCCTTTATTTTTTTTTTCTTCCTTAAACTGGATGTCGTAAGAATTCCCACTGCTCGCGAGCAAAAATACTCTTTTCTCCCCAGGGATGCGATCTAATCAGAGGGCTGAATTTCCATAGGTCAGAATCTAATCAGAGGGTGGCCTGGCACAGCTTTCGCTATGAAATACGTCTTATTTAAAAAGAGCAAAGGGGAAGGAGAGGAGCTTCAGAGTTCAGAGCTGCCTTTGGGATGCTGACAATGCGGAGGATGATGGAGATGTTGAGTTGGGCTCCTCCTTTGGAGGTGCAAATCTCGTGCTCAGCTCTCTTTAAAGTCTTTAAAATTCAGCAATACCTGTCACCGCTGGTTTCTTTTCCCCAGTAAATCCAAAAAAGGGACCAAAACCAGGGATTTTGAGGACCGGTGACACATTGCCATCCTCCGCTGTTGGAAAGCAAAGGGAAGGGAGGGGAACGAGGGATGAGATTCGCACATCAACCGCAGCAGAACAGCAGGTTTTGGACGGCTCCATCTGGATTCCTGCTTTATTTTTCAGTGCCTGACTTTATTTTCCCTGCTTTTCCCCCCTCCCCTACACACATCCTTTGCATTTTGGGGGCTGGCGCCTCTGGGAACCGCACATCTGTTTCTCTCTGCTCTTCCTCTCGCTCGTGCTCTCTCTCTCCTCCTTTTCCTCATCTTCTGGGGTGATTTTGCTCTGATGCTCTTTGACCGGGTGGATTTTTGCCTTCCTTCCTCTTCCAGGCATCGCTGAGGCTCCAGCATGAGCCCTCTGTGAGGTCTATGTCCTCCCCTGGCACCGGTGTAATAAATCCCAAAGCTCCAGAGCTTCAGCTTTGCCACACAGGGTTTGCTCGGGAGGAGAAGTGCAGGAGCATCCCGTGCTTATGCTCTGGTATTTTTAAGGACCTAATGTTCTCCCAGCACAACCGAGCCCGAATTGCCAGACGTAGAGGTGGGAGCTGGTGGGCTGCAGCCCAGCTGATACCTCAGAGTGGGTTTGCAGCATGTAGAGGGAGCAGGGAAAAAAAAAAAAAAAGGCAATTTTGGCATTTTTGAGCCATCTAGAAGATGTAGGTTGGGGATGTGTTCGCAGTGGGGTTTACTGGGGTAAATGCTTGTGTCGATGCATTTGCTGCACGTGAGCGGAGGTGGGTGGCTGGGGCCACCCCAAGCTTGGCCATTTTTGATTTAAAAAGCCCCCAACCATCAGGAGATGGTCTAAGCACCATGAAAACGCCTGGCTGGACTGGGATGGGGATACTCCTGCTTCCCATTGCCATGCACAGGGTCTGAAGCACAATGCCATGGGAAGAGGGACGGAAAACCATCCGGAGATGCTGCGGTTATGAGACGGGAACTCCTGCAGGTCAATAATTTGTGGGCATAAAGGAAAATGCAATTGTAACTCTGTCTTTGTCACCTGTCAGTTCTGCTGCTGGCTTTATTTAATCGCCCTGTTGATCCTGGTGCAGGAGGGAGATGTAACCTCACCTGGCGGCTCCCAAGGCTGGTTGATGCAGAAGCAGAGCTTTTCCACGCACGTGGAAGCCCCGTTCCTGGCGCGAATCCATCCCCAATCCCCTTTGGGCAGGTGCCACTGTGCTGCAAAACGGTTCCTCGTCCCCTCCCTTCGCTTTCGTGCCTGTTGCTCATCTCACTTTTGCGAACATCAAAAACAAAGCAGGGGGGAATCGGGGCACCCGCTGCGAGACCTTGCCTGACCTTCATCGCATCCTTCCTCCTCCTCCTCCTTCTCCCATCGCTTCCTCTCTATATCTGCAAAGCCCCAAATTTGAGGGGAACCGCGTGCTGCGTTGGCAGCCGCAAGGAATTAATCCCTGCTTTAGTGTGCTAAAATAAACCCTGTCCAGGAGAGGGGAGAGGCTGGAAAGAAGCCGGCCCTGAATGAGGGTGGCTGCTGGCTGGGATTTGGGTTGCCGTCAGCAAGGAGAGAGGTGTCGGGCTGGGGTTGCAAAGGTGTAATATTAAAACCTGTCTTGCTGTGCACCATTTCAGGGCTGGAAAACAGCCCTTAATTTAGTCCCCATCCCTGCTCGGCACTGCTGTCTCCCATGTACCCGCTGTGCAAAGCTGCAAAGAACTCTCCAGTACTTCACCACCACCAAAAAACCCCACTTTTTCCCCAAATTTCCTTGCATCCAGCCGATTGCAGCAGCAAACCTACTTCTGCAGCCCCCCCCAAAAAAGCAGCACAAAGAGGATTTCTTGTATTTTAGAGCCCCGTGCTCAATATGCTGGGCCACGCTGCCTTGCTGTTGCAGCAGCACGTGGGCATGCAGCGTGCTTTCCCGCAGGTCACGGCTGAGATTTATTGCAAAAACACTGGCAACTTTTTTTTACAAGCGCTGCAAGCCCTGAATCGCTGGCTGTGGGACATATAAAATCACCTTCCCCTCTTCAGGGGGATCTCCAAAGGAGAATCGGTTTCTGCAGCCCCTTTGCCAAACCTGCTCCCATTTTCCAGGCACTCTGGGGTTTGTCTATGCGGCTTTTCCACCCGATGCAAGCAATAATTGTTAAAAAAAAGGATTTTTGCAGTGTGTTAAGGGCTGTTTTGGGGTGTCCTGGTTGGAGACGGTGTCAAACGGATGTGGTCAGGGCAAGGATGCTAAAGAAAGGCTTGGATCTGCCGGGCTGTCAATCTAACATCTTCCAGCAGCCAGAGGAAATAGAGGAAAATAAAATAGAAATGCAATCACCTGCCCTCCTGACCTTGGCTGCTCTGCGCTTCCGTGAGAGTTTTGCAGCAAATCGAAGGGAAACAGGGAGAAAAAGACCAGACACAGCTGCCTGTGCTCTGATTTTCCCTCTGCTACGAGGTCAAATCCTGCATCCAGCTATGGGGGATATGGGAAGGAAGCAGGCTGTGGGCCAAGGCTGGGCTGTAAAACCCCAGGTTGGGCTTTGCACATCCTCTGATTAATCTGTTGGACCCGTTCCCGTGAGAAAAGAGTAATTTAGAGAGTTTTAAAGCAAGCACGGGGTGGAGGAACTCGGTCTGCAATGGGGAGAGAACAGATGTGGGGCAGCTGGTGGAGATGAAGTCAACGCCACTATCTCAGTAGAAAGGATGAGCTTGAGTTTGTGGGTGGGAAAGGTGGCCAGTGGGATCAGGGCTTTGGGCATGGATCAAGGCGAGCCTCAAAACCTGGGCACCCAGGCTTTGTTGGGGCAAACGTGGGCAGTTTTGCAAAGCTGGGGAGAAGAGAAGCAGCGAAACGATCAGTCCCTTGCATTTTGGTGCCATAAGTTGGTAAATAAGTTCAGGAAGGATTTTTTTTCCCCAGCTGGTGCTTTTTTGGTGCATTGGGAGCAGCCCAAATTCATGGGCAAGATGCCACGGTGATGGGCTTGCCCCATAGGTTATCTCTACGTGGGATGGAGCTGACGTTTGCTCCCCATGGCAGAGCTATTAATACCATAAAACCATTTGAGAACAATATTTTAACCCCTTTCCCCATCCTTCCAGCAGCTCACTTCTCTTTTTTTCTCCTCTTTTTAACTTTTCCAGCCTACCTAACGGTCAGCATCGAGCCGCTGCCGCCCGTGGTGGTGGGAGACGCCGTCACCCTGAAATGCAACTTCAAGACAGATGGGAAGATGCGAGAAATCGTCTGGTACCGGGTAAGCGGCGCCGGTGTCTCTTCCCTGCCCTCGGGGACAGGGACATGAAGCCACGCGGCTGCTTTGCTCCTGTACAAGAGAAGGTCAAGGCTGGATGGCGGAGGGAAAGGCAGACGGCGCTGATGGGAATATCGATTCGGTGAAGTAGGCAGGCAGGCTGGCCTTTAAAACCTGGAGGGGAGGGATGTAAAATGGCTTTGCAATCATCCTGAGGGCTCCATGAGGCTTCATCCGGGTGTTTCGTTGTGTTTTCTGGGTGGATTTGGGGTTCGCAGGCTCAGTTTGGTGCTGGGGTCTTTGCATCGGGGTTTGGGAGCCAGGGGGTTGGGTTGGCACCGCTGTGCAAAGAGGGTTTGCAGGTTGAGTGTGAAATGATGCAAAAAAAGAGAGTGGTTTTCATGCTGGGGGGGAAAATTCTGCAAAATTGAGGGTTTTCAGGGCTTGGGGAGCAGTGCCGGGCTCTTCACGGGAGAGCACAGCACTGAGCCTCCCCAAAAAGCTTTCCCCTTCCCATCCGTGTCCCCAAAATAGCCAGGGATGTGGGATGCTGATCTGGAGCAAAGCAAGACTTAGAGCATGTGGTTTTATTTGAGGAGGGGGGATTTAGAGACTGTAGATTCCCCCTTGCCCCCAGCATCACTCCCATCTGCACCGAGCCTGGATCCAGCCTCAGATATACCAGTCCGGAGTGGTATTTTTATCTTCCTCCAGGGAATTTGAGGATAAGCTGCCAAACACGAATAAAACCCCCTTGGTGGTTTGATCAGAGAAAACTTCGAAGTTTTCCAGGATGGAGAAAAAACCTCATCTCTTTGCTTGCACGTTTGCTTGTGGAGGAGGCAGAGAAAGAGCTAATTGGGCTGGTGGCCTCAGATGAAATGGCCGCCTTTCGCCAGAGGATATTTTTTCTTGGTTTTACCATCTCGTTTCTGCTCCCCAAACAAGGAGCGTCTCTGCCTTAAAGCTCTTCGCATCCAGACAGGTTTATAAATAGGAGAAGGTGCTCTCTGGACTGATAGATATTTAGTCGCTGGAGCACGGGGAGTACACAGGAGTGTTTCCATTGAGTCCTGTTTGTTATAAATACGTGTATTTAGGTGTGTAAGGGATGTAAGCAGAGAAATATCAAAATATAACCCAAAAACTGTCCCAAACCCTAAATTGCAGCTTACAATTGGCCTCGTCTCCCCCTTGTTTTGGGGATGAGGGTTTTTTGCACGGTGCTTCTTCCACCAGCGCTGCCATCTCTGCCGGGTTTTTCCTTCCCTTTTCCACTCGGTAATATTGGATTAACCCACTTTCTCGCGAGCTGGGGCTGGATTTGCATAATCCCCCCCTGCGCGAAGGGATGCTGGAGCCCTCGGCGAGAGGATGACGCGCCGGGGTGGCCGAGCAAATTATGCTCTGAGAAACCACGGAGAGAGAGTGGGAGGGGAAAAAAATAACCCAGCTTTTATTTTTATCACTGCAAATCCCCCTTTCTGCCAGATTTTTTTATCCCCCCCTTCCCTTTTTCTCCTTTCCCAAGGAGCTTCCCGCATTCAGAAAGTTGGGTTTTTCATAGAGCAGCTTGGGATTTCCCAAATCCCCTCCTGAATTTAAGGTTTTTTCTTCCTTTTTTCTCCTCATCTTGTCTCATTCATGGACTTCTGCAGCTGCCCAAACCCCCAGTCACATCTCCTGTGTGCAGGAGGTGACGGATGGTCTCAGGCAAGCCGGGGTGGAGATGCTGGGGCTGTGGAGTTATATTTATAGCGTTTGTAAATCATCCTGACAGCACCTTTGTGCGTGGCATGGGAGTGGCGGAGCGGGGTGGTGTGGGGACTCGCTGGGGCTTCCGCTTCCCTTGATTTATTTTACAGGGAGCAGGGCAAGCTCACTGGGTTTAAGGATGCAGAGCTGCTCCAGGGACACGTGTTGGGTTGCACAGGGGGAAAGGCAAAAGAGGGGGAGCGCGGCAGCAAACTCAATGGCAGCAGTATGGTGTAGGGCATAGGGTGGGTGCATAACCCATGGGGTGCATCCATAACCCATGGGGTGCGTGCATGACTCATTGGGAGCGTACATAACCCATCAAGGTGCACGGTGGGTGCATAACCCATGGGGTGCGTGTGTAACTCATTGGGAGATGGTCGACAGAATACAACCCAGCAGCGTGCCCAGGTGGCCAAGAAGGCCACCAGCATCCTGGCTTGTATCAGCACTAGTGCGGCCAGCAGGACCAGGGCAGGGATCGTCCCTCTGGACTTGGCACTGGTGAGGCTGCACTTTGAATCCTGGGTGCAGTTTTAGGCCAAAGGAAGACCTTGAGGTGCTGGAACGAGTCCAGAGAAGGGCAACGAAGGTGGTGAAGGGTCTGGAGCACAAGTGTGATGAGGAGCGGCTGAGGGACCTGGGGGTGTTTAGTCTGGAGAAAAGGAGGCTGAGGGGAGACCTTCTCGCTCTCTACAACTGCCTGAAAGGAGGGTGTAGCGAGGTGGGGGTCGGTCTCTTCTCCCAGGGAACAAGCGATAGGACAAGAGCAAACAGCCTCAAGTTGCACCAGGGGAGGTTTAGGTTGGAGATCAGGGACAATGTCTTCCCCGAAAGGGTTGTCAAGCACTGGCACAGGCTGCCCAGGGCAGTGGTGGAGTCCCCATCCCTGGAGGGATTTAAAAGCCGTGTAGATGTGGTGCTGAGGGCCATGGGTTAGTGGTGGGCTGGGCAGTGCTGGGTTAACGGTTGGACTCAGTCATCTTAAGGGTCCTTTCCAACCAAAACAATTCTATGGTTCTATAACCCATCGAGGTGTGTTCATCGGCTGTCAGGAGCATGCATAACCCATTGGGGTGGGTGGATAACCCATGGGATGGGTGCATAACCCATTGAGGTGCACGCACACAGAGTCTGGAGGCTGTGAGGTCTAAAGGGGCTTCTTACCCCAGGTAAACCCCCACCGAGAAATACCACGCTGCAAACCAACATCCCCCAGACCCTCTCTCCAGCAACTCCCCCGGTTGCCCCATGGCTGAGGGACTGCGAGCAGGGGTGGCAGCAAGGGACAATGTATTTCTAGGGTGAGGAAACCCCTCGGTATGAGCCGCCAGTCTGGGTCACTTGAAATACAGAAGACACGAGGAGACCTGGGATGAGCAAAGGGGCTTTTTCACAGCGTAAACAAGAACGTGCACCGTCTGCAGAGGTGTTAATTAATATCCAACCATGATAGATTCATCTCCAGAAGGTGTGATTTGCCTGAGAACATGTGCAAACATGGGCCCCAACCCCTTGAGCTTCAGGGGAGTGCCCAAAACCCCTTGCAAGAGACAAGGGTGATGGCATCCTTGCAAACAAGCTTGTAATGAGTCCGGGAAGACATGGAGCTGTCAAGCTGTTAGCTGGCTCCTGTCGCAGGCGTCTCGGGGGTCGCCTTCGAGACCTGATTAGTGTGGTCACTGCCACGCCGCAGCAAGGGATAGGGAGGGAGAAAATTACTTTTTGCATCAGTGCAGAGCTCTAAAAAAAAAAATAATAATACAGAAGCAGGAGACAGAGGGGAAAATCCTCTGAGTGTCTGTTCTGGCTCTGTACAGACATCTGGCAGCGGCGGGGGGAAGCAGGCAGCCAGCAACGGGCAGCCTGTACACACAGCCGGGGGCTCGGATGAGATGATGGTAATTGCAAAAAAGTGTTTTGCAGATTCTTGGGGGCAGGCGAGGGCCGGGCACGGTTCCCCGGCGGAGAGCAGCGCTCCCACGCTGCCCGTGCCTCTGCCCGGCGGGGACCCGGGGCTTGGCCTGGGGATGTACAGCAGCGAGCGCTGGAGGTGGAGGGGATCCCTCGGGTCTGGGGGGAGTCGCTCTGCCTCCATTAATTAGAGTTTGGTGCTCAGTCTAATTAGCAAGAAGAAGAGTAACTCAGAGCCAGGGCTGGTGTTGCTGTCTGCAGCGCCTGTGCATGGGCATTGCTCACCGTAGCATCCGTGGTGTACGGGCATTACTCTCTGTAGCACCCATGGTGCACAGGCATTGCTCTCTGTAGCACCCATGGTGCACAGGCATTGTTCTCCGTAGCACCCATGGTGCATGGGCATTACTCTCCATAGCACCCATGGTGCACGGGCATTGTGTATAGTAGCACCCACGCATGAGCACTTCTCTCTATAGCACCCATTAATGTGGCCTTCGCAGGCGAGGGGACGTACACCATGACCCCGTGGGTCCCCTCATCCCATCCTTCACGCAACAGCTCTTTTTTAAGCCCCCCCAGCTCGGTGCATGGGGCTTGCAAAGTGTTTTGCTCCAGCCAGGGGCTCATCAGGCCAGTCCCTGCCCAGCAAAGGCTCCAGTGCTCCAAAACCCGTGGCCATGGCAAGCTGATGCATTACAGATGTTGGCGGCACCGCTCGGAGCCGCCTGATGGATGGTGACAAAGCGCGATCCTCGCGGGGGCTTCCTCTGCCACTGCCCATTAGGAGAAATGAGACGTTACGGCCCCGGCTGGCGTCTCCTGCAGCGGCTCCGAGCGGGAAATGTTGCTGGTGACAGTGATAAAGTCACTGCTCTGAGCAGCGTCAGCTCCAGAGGAGGGGGAAGACGGGCTGGAGGAGCCAAGCGATGTGCTGAGCCCTTCCTACACCGGCCGGTGCTGCCCTGGTAAATATGGGGTTGCTGGTTTGGGGATGCTCGGGAGAAGCAGGGCTGGAGGCACCGCGATGCTACTCTCGCTCCTGGAAAGCATCTCCTAGAAATTTGCAGCACCCCCCCTCCAAATTTTCAACCCAACCCAATTCACTTGCTTCTGTGCTTCTGATTTCTAAACCTGCTCCCCTTTAGGGAAAAAATTTCTGCAGAGAAATTCTTTAAAATCTGAGCAAAGCTGCTGATGGAGAGACCTTGGGCCGGTAACCGCGAGATGTCCGACTCGTGCCATCCATCTCCATGCCAGCTGGGTCATCTCCATGCCTTGGAGATGCTAATTTAAATGTCAGCGTGGGGAACTCTCTTAATTCCTCATGCTCAGGCAGGGAGAGAAGGTCACAAGCATCAGCACAGTTTATTGAGCTCTCTATTAGCGCTGGGCGACGGCATCACTCCAGCTCTGAGGAGGCAGCGGGAAGCCCGGGCTGCACCTCCCAAAATTGCACGACCCTCTTGTGATATCGATTTGATGGTGCGTGGGATTTAGTGATGCCGGAGAGTGGGTACTGGCGTGGGTGTTGCCCTTTGGGGGATGGAGACGGGTCGCGGTGCTCATTCTGGGATAAAGCCATTCAGGTTTGGGCAAATAAATCAACTACTCTGTATTTTTGGAAGCCAAATTTAACACCGGCGGGGTTTTGGGTGGCTCTGAGCAAGGTAGGACCGAGTGGTCCAGCAAGCTCAGGGTGGGAGGAGGGATTGCAGCCAGCTGAGCTAAATGCAGATGCTTGAGCGAGCTGGGTATTTTTTTTTAGGGTATTTCCCCTCTTGCTATAGCAAGTGCTTGTTGCATTTGCTTGGAGAAAGGGTGTAAATTCAGCCCCGGGACGAGGATGGTTGAAGGAATCCAGGCTGAAGCCCAGCACCCCTCACCCTTCTGGGGTGATGCTTCAAGCCCTGGGGTGCTCCAGAGACCTCCCATCCTTTTACAACCCTCTTTGTCCTCCACAGTCCCTCCTCCCCATCCCCTTGGTCCCCCATCCATCACTCCTAGATACTTATCTAACCCACCGAGAGGCTCCGGAGATATTAATGGTGCCATCATATTTTGGGGACAGCAAAGGGCCAGGTCGGCAGCAAGGTGAGAGCGACGGGGGGAGAGGGAGGAGGGGGCTGCCCCTGCGACAGCGGGAAGGAGCAGGAGGTTAATGTCTCCCCGCACAGTGGCAATTGCAGGGGTTTTGTCAGGAATAAGATTTTTATTCGAGTTTATAAATAATGTAGCAGGCAGCCTTGGGCTGCCTGAGCTCTGCTCTGGTGCCTTAAACATGCCTTTTCCTCACCCTGTGCCCCTTCTCCTGCCCCTCAGTGTGGGCACATAATTTGGGGCAATCGCCATCAGGCGCTGACGAATTGTCATCCTTTTTCTGCCCAGAAAGTTGACCGCTCCTGCACCCCAGTGGGTTCACCAGCAACTTTACATGTAGCTCCTCTCCAAAAAAATTGACCCCAGGGCGCAGATAAAAGGCTGAAAGTAGGTCTGATCCCTGGAGAGAGACTCATTTCTATGCGCCTTTTAATAGGAGCCTTTTAGCTGCCTGGAATCCCCTGAGGATGCGACCGGGCTGTGGCATCTTCCCTTGCCGTGCACCCTCGGGGGGATGAAGAGATCCCGGGGGGCGGCGTGAGAGATGCTTTGAGCTGCGTTTTTTTTCCATTCCCATCCTCGGATCTAACTCGCTGCTTTGCCCACATCCGTCCAGATGTGCCAGGGAACCTGTGGCTGCAAACTCCTGGTCCATGGGCGTCACCTCATAGAATCATGGAATCGTTTGGGTTGGAAAGGACCTTTAAGATCAAGTCCAACCGTTAACCCAGCACTGCCCCACCCACCACTAACCCATGTCCCTCAGCACCACATCTACACGGCTTTTAAATCCCCCCAGGGATGGGGACTCCACCATTGCCCTGGGCAGCCTGTGCCAGTGCTTGACAACCCTTTTGGGGAAGACATTGTTCCTGATCTCCAATCTAAACCTCCCCTGGCACAACTTGAGGCCGTTTCCTCTTGTCCTGTCACTTGTTACCTGGGAGAAGAGACCAACCCCCACCTCACTACACCCTCCTTTCAGGCAGTTGTAGAGAGCGAGAAGGTCTCCCCTCAGCCTCCTTTTCTCCAGACTAAACACCCCCAGTTCCCTCAACCACTCTCCAGAAGTTCTCCAGACCCTTCTCCTTGTGCTCCAGACCCTTCACCAGCTTCGTTGCCCTTCTCTGGACTCACTCCAGCACCTCAAGGTCTTTCCTGTCGTGAGGGGCCCAAACCTGACCCTAGGATTCAAGGTGCGGCCTCACCAGTGCCGAGTTCAGGGGGATGGTCCCTACCCTAGTCCTGCTGGCCACACTATTGCTGATACAGGCCAGGATGCTGGTGGCCTTCTTGGCCACCTGGGCACACTGCTGGCTCATATTCAGCCGGCCATCAACCAACACTCCCAGGTCCTTTTCCAGCCACTCTTCCCCAGCCTGTAGCGGTGCATGGGGTTGTTGTGCCCCAAGTACAGGACCCAACACTTGGCCTTGTTTGACCCTCATACAGTTGGCCTTGGCCCATGGATCCAGCCTATCCAGACCCCTCTGCAGAGCCTCCTGCCCTCCAGCAGATCAAAGCTGCCACCCAATTTGGTGTTGTCTACGAACTGACTGAGGTTGCACTCGATCCCCTCATCCAGATCATTGATAAAGATATTGAACAGAACCGGCCCCAACACTGAGCCCTGGGGAGCACCACTGGTGACCTCCACCACTCCCCTTCCCCTGAGCATTCCTCCTCTGTCACATTCCCAAAACAATCCCTAGAAAACCCTTCAAAGATGATACACAAAGAGCTTCTCGAGCCAGGAGCAGCTCCAAGGTTTCTCCCCAAACCCATGCCAGGGTGTAAATAAAAGTCGGGGAAAAATCGGAAGCGTCCTTGAAAACTTCCCCTCATTCCCAAGGCCGGAGATTTACGGCTCCGATAATTCTTCTCGCAGTTCTTTATCCTGCGTCCGTGCCAGCGTGTATTTTCTTTGCAATAAAAGCTTCAGCCTCGGCGCATAAATTTGAAGAGGTGGTTTTAGTGAGAGCTTTTTTTTTTTCCCTCTTCCTTTTTGTGATTAAAAAAGGGAGAAAAGAGAAAATTTGGAGTGAAAGTTGAGCCTCACCCAAGCGGAGAGAGAAATGCTGGGTGGGGAGAGTGGGATCTCCTCCCGAGAGATGCTGGTTTTGGGGGGTTAATCCTCAAAATCCCCTTCTCCTGAGTCTGGACTTTTAAAAAAAGTCTGTTCTAACCCTCTGATGGGTCAGTCTGAGCTGTTCTAGCCCCAAAAATGCACATCTGCATTGTTTTCATCATCCTTTTCATCCTTAATTTTATGCTAAACCTTGCTCCTCGCAAGAGGGGGAGATAAATCTGAAGGCATTGGGGTAAACAGGGAAGAAAGCCTTTTTCCACTTAAAAATTACAGGTCTAGGGAGTGGCTGGATATAGGAGATGGCACACAATAACTGGACAGAAACACGTGGGTTTTGCTTTTAATCTCAGTAGGCTCATGATAAATAAATAATATTTATTGAATCTTAATGAAAATATTGCAAATAGAAAATATTGCAAATAAAAATATTGCCAATAAAAATACTGCAAAAAGAAAAATATTAACAATAAAAATCTTTTAAAAATTAAATAAGCGGGTGCAAAGCTGCTCATGCATTTGCAAAAGTGACCACGGGCATCTCCTATATGGGTTTTTTTTTTGCAGGTCACCGATGGTGGCACCATCAAGCAGAAGATCTTCACCTTCGATGCCATGTTCTCCACCAATTTCTCGCACATGGAGAATTATCGGAAGAGGGAGGATCTGGTCTACCAGTCCACCGTGCGGTAGGTCACCTCGATATCGCCTCCTTTGACACGCTGGCTGCTTTTTAATGCCTATTTTTAGGAATTTTTCCCCATTTTGGGTCAGTTGAGGGTATTATGGCAATACCGTACGTGTCCTCTTTGGCTGTCAGTGGGGATTCGTTGCATTGCAAAGAAATTATCGTCCCTTAATGCGCTGTCACCAAATATCCGAGGTCTGTCCCTATGGTCCCACTTGTCCCTAGGGAAAAGGTGACATCGGGGGAGATTTCCAGGGGTGAAAATGGGCAGAGAAAAACAAGGCTTGGGAAAAAGATAATAAAATAAATATATATATATAAAAAGGCGGCGTGGAAGCTTGTCTTTGCTTTTCTTCCAAGTGCGAAATCACTTGCCAGAGTGTCAGCTTTATTACTAATTACACACTTGCTTTATTGCCGGTGTTATAAAAACAAAACTGGAGCCTGAAAAAAAAAAGTCAGGGGGAGAGTTAATTCAAGGCAAAAAGGCTGGGGTGATGTATTTATTTTTCACGATTTTTTTTTCTTTGTTTCCTTTTTAAATTAGAATTTGCTAATGGGATTTCAAAGCTCGTTTTTCCCAGCGCGGGGTAATAAGATTTCTGGGTACGGTGGGGGAAACACAGTCATTTTCTCAAGGTGATGTGATACTTTGCACCTGCAAATGTTTGTGTACGGGTTGGAAAGGCTCAGCATGGCTCATCCCGTTGGATGAGTGTGTGTACAAGCATGAAATTCTTTCTAATTCTTTGGAATTTGAATTTTTGGGGCTTTTTTTTTGCTGTTTTTTTCTGCTGCACTTAGAGCTAAGTATAAGCAAGAGCAAGTGTGTTAGATGGCTACATGGGAAGAAATGTGAATATAGAGTGGAGAAAAGAAGCAGGAAAGCAGGGTTGGAGAGGAGGTGATTGGGGTTGCTCAGGAGATGCTCAGAGGATGCTCAAGGGTTGCTCAGGAGGATGCGCAGGGCTTGCTCAGAGGAGGCTCAGGAGAAGCTCAAGATGCTCAGAGGTTCCTCAGGAAGATGCTCAGGAAGGTCAGGAGATGCTCAGAGGTTGCTTGGGGAACACTCAGGAGATGTTCAGGGGATGCTCAGGGGTTGCTCAGGAGATGCTCAGGAGGGTCAGGAGATGCTCAGGGGTTGCTAAGGAGATGCTCAGGAGGGTCAGGAGATACTCAGGGGCTGCTTAGGGATTGCTCAGGAGATGTTCAGGGGATGCTCAGGAGGGTCAGGGGTTGCTCAGGAGATGCTCAGAGGATGCTCAAAGGCTGCTCAGGGGAGGCTCTGGAGAAGCTCGAGGTACTCAGGGGTTGCTCAGGAAGATGCTCTGGAGGGTCAGGAGATGCTCAGGGGGATGCTCAGAGCAGGGTCGGGGGATGCTCAGGGGGATGCTCACGCAATGATCAGAGGTTTCTCAGGGGATGTTCAGGAGATGCTCAGGGGCTGCTCCGCTCCTTGAGTTTTGTTCCCCCAGGTAGCGCAGGCTCCGCTCAGCAGCTCACTCGGCTGTCGTACAAATTTCTGACACGACTAATTATTGTTTCGAGGCTGTTTTGGCGGCTTCATGAAGGGATTTACACATTCCCTAACTCAACAGCCTTGCTTTCCTGCCATAAACCCCGTGGTTTTCCTCGGCGTTGAGTTGAGCCGTTGCCTCTCCTCTAGCAGGGAGCACCGGGAAAGTCGGGGAATTAAACCAGAATAAAACATCCCCCGTGCACGGAGCGAGACATCCCGGCCACGAGCATCCCTTGAGCAAGGGACAAGGACATTGTACCGCCCCAGCGAGGCAAAACAGCTGCTTTTTTTTGGCTCAAAACTCTCCATTTTTCTCCTTTTTGCTGCGTATTGTAGAACTAATAGAATTTGCAAGCAGAAAATCTTGCTGCCCTAGGACCAAGCGCTTAAAAGCCTCGGTAATCGTCAGCACGGTGCCGGCAAATCAGCCGTGGAGCCGGAGATGTTCGTGGTAAAAAGTCTTTTCTCGCGGTTGTTTTCAGAGGAAAAACAGCAACATGCCCGAGGAGAATGGAGATATTTCTCAGAGCTTGTTTTCTGAATCGTTGGCTTGATGCTTTTTTTTTGGGGCAGGGGTCTGGCTTTATTTCAGGCTCCCCTGAGGGTTTGGTGATAGGTCAGTCCCTTCCCAGCCGTTTCCTCTCAGGTTTTTCTCTCCCTTTCATTTTATCGTTCTCTATTTTCAGCATTTCTTTTTTTTTTTTAGGAAATCTTTTTAACGGCACGGTCACGTCAGAGCCGTCCCACGGAGCGTTATCCCGGGCGGCGCGGCTCTTATCTGCGCAGCGCAGAGGGCTGCCGGGGCTGCTGCTTTTCATACCGGCTTTGAACGCCGCCCGCTCAGATGTGAAGAGCAAAGCTCAGAGATATCCAACCCCGGCTTTTTTTCTTTTTTTTCCCCTCCTCTGATTAAAAACCCACCCTTGTCAAGTAAGGCGCTGCTTTATGAGTATCTATATAATGTTTTTCTTTATTTCCAGCGTGCTTAGAGGACACAAAGGACACGCCGGGCAGCGTTTTGGCTTTGCAGGGCTGAGGGTCCCCCCTCTCCGGTCCCTGCTGATCGCAGAAGCCTCAAAGAGACCCAGTTAGATCCCATTTTACACCCAAATCACAGAATCACAGAATCACTCAGGTTGGAAGAGCCCTTTGGGATCATCGAGTCCAACCATTGCCCTGACACCACCATGGCAACTAGACCAGGGCACTGAGTGCCATGTCCAGGCTTTTCTTAAACCCCTCCAGAGATGGTGACTCCACCACCTCCCTGGGCAGCCCCTTCCAGTGGCTAATGACCCTTGCTGAGAAGAAATGCTTCCTAATGTCCAACCTGACCCTCCCCTGGCGAAGCTTGAATCGACCCAATTAGATCCCATTTTACACCCAAATCGACCCAATTAGGACCATTTTACACCCAAATCTGTGCGCGAACCCTAAGAGCTCATCTCTCACAGCGAGGGGCAGCCGCCGTATGGAGAGGGGTCCCTAGCTCGGCGGGGACCGAAACTGCTGGCACCGCTCCCACATGCTGCTAACGAAGGGTGCGGATGATTTCCCGCTTTGTGTGTGGGTAATTAGAGGCTGGAACAGATGGTGGAGCCGTAGTTGAAAGCGTCGTGGCCATTAAAAGGAGCTGCCAAGTGACTGTTCGCTTCGTCAGGGGCTTGTTTGTGCTGGCAGGGGGCTCGCACGGCGAGGAGGAGGCATGGGAAGGCAACCAGGGGCTTTTGGAAAGGATCCCCAAGCCAGCGCCCGTGTTTGCCCCTGGCTGGGGAAGCGCCACAAGGTGCACGCCTGGGTTTGTCTGGAAAAGTGGGGGGAGGTTAAGCTGGAGACGGTTTGCTGGGTGTTCCGTGCAGGAATTGCCCTCATCCTTATTGCTGTGGTGGGACGCTGCTGGCTGTCGAGGTGGGATGGTGGGGCTGACTGATGAGGTGGGATGGAGGTGCCAGCCGGTGTGGTGGGATGGAGGTGCCAACGGTTGAGGTGGGATGGAGGTGCCAACCGGTGAGGTGGGATGGTGCTGCCGACTGGTGAGGTGGGATGGTGCTGCCAACCGGTGAGGTGGGATGGTGCTGCCAACCGGTGTGGTGGGATGGTGCTACCAGCTGGTGAGGTGGGATGGAGATGCCAACCGGTGTGGTGGGATGGTGCTGCCAACCAGTGAGGTGGGATGATGGTGCCAACCGGTGAGGTGGGATGATGCTGTCGACCAGCAAAGCGGCTCCTTTGCGGCCGGCGCGAGCATTTCCACCTCCACCAGCATGCTCTGGGTTTCCTTGGAGTTCAGGCTTTTGATGCCTTCCATCCCCCACGCTTTGCTACGGTGGTTACACCACCCGAGCGGTCTGTAACGTCCAGCGCCGAGCCTTTACCAGCGGCGTTTGGCAGGCGTGTAACGTCCACGCTTCGCGGGTTTTTGCTCTCAGCGGTGCCTTTACCTCCCGTACGCTTCTCCTTTCGCTAATGCAATTACTTACCCTCCCGAGGAGCTGTCAGTGCCGGTAAACTCCAGCTGCTAAACCGCATTACACAGCTCTCTCCTGCAGCCTTTGCAGTTATTAATAGTTTATTGATCCCCATCACCGGCGAAAAGCAACTCCATCCGACGCCTTGACATCCGGCTGCCAACCGCTGCATCCCCCAGGAAAACGGGGTGGGGATGGAGGGGGGAGCAAGCGGTGAGCTCTGTCTCTCCTCCCCAGCCTCCCCGAGGTTCGCATTTCAGACAACGGGCCCTACGAGTGTCACGTGGGGATTTACGACCGAGCCACGAGGGAGAAAGTGGTCCTGGCCTCTGGGAATGTATTCCTCAATGTGATGGGTGAGTGCAATCCCTCACTGGGTGGGACCGGAGCGGAAAGGGCTGCAGGGTCTCAGGGTGGGGGGATGGCAGGGATTTGGGTCATTTTCCCATCCCCAGGGATGGGGATGGGTATGGAGACAGAGATGGAGACGGGGATGGGGATGGAGATAGAGATGGGGATGAGGATGGGGACAGGAATGAGGATGGGGATGGAGATAGAGACGGGGATGAGGATGGGGACGAGAATGAGGATGGGGATGGGGACAGGGATGGGGATGAGGATGGGAATGGGGATGGGGATGAGGATGGGCATGAGGATGGGGATGAAGATAGGGATGGAGATAGGTGGGTGTCGAGGACACTGTGCTGACACCCTGGCTCTGCTCCCTGGCAGCTCCTCCGACATCCATCTCAGTGCTCGCCGCCGACACGCCGGCACCCTTCAGCCGCTACCAGGCGCAGAACTTCACCCTGGTGTGCGTGGTCTCCGGCGGCAAGCCTGCCCCACTGGTGAGCCCCCACGGTCTTTAATCTTTATATATATTAAAAATATATAACATATATGTGCTGCTTTTGGAGGCATAATAAGGCAAACAGCTTCCTGCTACCTAAATCTTGCCCTGCAGCATCTTTCCATGGGGACCTTGGGAAGGAGCCCTGTGCAAAGCTACCCAAGGGGATGGGATGCTGGCAATGTCCAGGGTAGTGGCTGTCCCCACCGGGCTCACCATCCCTTTTGTCCCCACGCAGGTGTACTTCAAGCGGGACGGAGAGCCCATCGAGGCCACCCCACTGCCGGAGCCGCCGGCCGGCGCCGGGAGCTGGGCACCCCGTAACCTCCTTCACCGTGACCTGGATGACACCAAGGTGCCAAAATCGCTGGCAGCCGAAGGAGAGGTGGGAGGTGGTCAATCCCTGGCCACAGCAGACCCTCCACGGGGGCTGGCGGCCGAGCGGGATCCCGTCACTGAAACCATCCCCGAAACGGTGGTGAGCCGGGAATTCCCGCGGTGGGTGCACGTGACGGAGCCCATCTACTATTTCCGCCACACTCACGCACCCGTCAGCGACGGGACGGTGGAGGCGCGGGCCACCCTCACCTGGACCCTGAACCCCCAAATCGACAACGAGGCGCTCTTCAGCTGCGAGGTGAAGCACCCGGCGCTCTCCATGCCCATGCAGTCCGAGGTGACGCTCGGTAAGCGCGGCCGTCGCGGCTGGGTTTGGGGGGTTTCTTGTCTTTTTTTTCACTTTTTGCATTTTTTTTCATGCTTTTTTGCTTTTTTTTTTGCATTTTTTGCACTTTTGCTTTTCTTTTGGGGGTTTTCAGGCACCCGCAAGCCAAAGCAGGGTGCCACGTAGGGCTGCATGATGATAGGAAGCAGAGATGCTGGGGCTCCACAAAAGTAGAGGTGAGGGCAGCTGGTTTTGGGGGGGGTCCAACAGGCAAGAGAAGGGGGTTGCTGTGTGTTGTAGGGGAGACGGAGCATGGTGGGGGGTGTGGGGCAGGAGGGGGTGCAGGGAGCAGGAGGGCAAGGGCAGTTTGGGGGCGAGGGCAAGCTGGGGCTGGGTGCTAGCTATAGGGGTGCTTGGGGGGGTTGTCCTGGAGTCTATGGGGTGCAGAGCCCCTCATGCATGGGGGAGGTAAGGAAGGAGGCTGTGGGACTGCTGCCCCCCAAGTCCTCTGAGCCTCAGGGTGCCCTGTAAAGGGGAGCAAGCCTGCAGAGGGGGGTGCTGAGGGCCCCCCAGCCATGGGGTTCCTTGTCAGAAGAGGCTGAGCTCTCCATGAGGGTTGTCCCAGCTCCGGGGTACCCTCCTGGTTAGGCTGCTCCAGCCTTCCTCCCCTTGAGCTGGGTGGAGAAGACGGGGCTTTGCTCCTGGCCAAGTAGGGCACTCGGCTCGCTGCATCGGCAATGATGCACCATCTCCCGGAGAGCTTCGCCTCGTTGGCTTTCCACCCATCTTTGGCGCGGGTTTCGGTGCACACAAGCCTCTCAGTGCTGCTGCTCCGTCGCTTTTCCTTCAGCTCATCAACCACCTCAATTGGTGGGAGGTTGGTGGTAATGAGGAGGTCAACGGGAGGCTGGCAGCCAACAAGGAGGGCAGCAGCTCTCTTGCTGATAGATGGCCCTCTGTTATCTGTTTCTCCTCACCGAGCATTAAAGATCTCTCCCAGCATACAACCAGCCAAAAAATAACCTAAGTCCTGCATTTTCATACCTTCTGCAGCTTCCCAGTATCTGGGGTTCCCCATGAGGCCAAGAATTTGATGGGTTGCTGCTTCATCCCCAATAGCTCCAATACCTGTAATGGCAAATCTCACCCCACACCGCTCCCTCAAATCCACAGCCCTCCTCATCCCCTAAGATGCCTCCAGCCTATGCACCTCATTGGACACCCCACCACCACCATCCACACCCAGGTTTTTGGCCCCATCACAGCAGATCCCCCATTAACCCCCTCCCTATATAAAAATAGTATATGTGCACTATAGATACCCTCAAGAAAACCAAGACAAACCACTTGCTTTGGTACAGAAAGCTGTCTTTCAGTACAGACCATAGCATGGTGTAACCACCTGCAGCCCATCACCCCTGCTCCAACACCGAAGGGATGGATCTTTCATGGATATGGCCACCTTGTCCTGGGGATGCTATTCTGAGGTGCCCATCTCCATGGCTTCAAACCAACCTGACCCCTCTTGACCCCTGTTTCTGAGCAGAGAGGGGCTTGATTAGGAAGTATGTCCTTCACCATCAATGCATCCCATTACAGTCATCTATCAATCTCGCAGTCTTCCCATTCATCCGCCTGCGGGGTCCTTGCCTACCTGTCTATCAATCATTTGGACGTCTGCCAGCCTGTCCATCAATCATCCAGCCATCAGCCCCCCCAACTGGCACACGCTGTGCCACCCCCTTGCCACGATCGTTCATCAAACCATTATTAATCCCGACCAAGGGCACCCACTGGCACCAGGGACCCCTCACTCGGCTGATGTCCCTTCTTGTCCCCTTCCCTTGCAGTTGCTCCCAAGGGCCCGAAGATCACGATGACCCCAACGAGAGCCCGTGTTGGAGACACCGTGCGGATCTTGGTGCAGGGCTTCCAGGTCAGCATCCCCATCCATCCCTATTGCCATGGGTGATGCCATGCCAACGGACAGCCTTGCATCGACACCAGCATCGACACCAGCACTTTAGGTGGTTGGGTTGGTGGCCTTGGGTTGCATCATGGTCTCTACACTGGTGCACCCCTGGGCATTTCAGCTGTACCTTGTCCTTGCTCCAGGCATGAGAGAGGGTTTTCTCACCCCAGACACACATCTCACAGCTCCTTATCTCCCCGCAGAACGAAGTCTTCCCTGAGCCCCTCTTCACCTGGACACGAGTGGGGAGCCGGCTCCTTGACGGCAGTGCCGAGCACGACGGCAAAGAGCTGGTGCTGGAGAGGGTGCCGGCTGAGCTCAATGGCTCCATGTACCGCTGCACCGCCCAGAATCCCCTGGGCTCCACCGACACCCACACCCGGCTCATCGTTTTTGGTATGGCAGCACCACGGGGCTCACCCCTCCCTCCATAAATCCTCACTCATCTCCCCCCGCCAATAAAACTGTCTTTCTGCTATTTC
This sequence comes from Nyctibius grandis, assembly GCF_013368605.1. NCBI lineage: Eukaryota > Metazoa > Chordata > Aves > Nyctibiiformes > Nyctibiidae > Nyctibius > Nyctibius grandis. Next base: position 2,198,189 of record NC_090674.1, read on the forward strand.
TTTCCCATTAGAAAACCCAAATATTCCCAGAGGAACAGAGGACTCCAACGGTGAGTGATGGTGGCACTGGTATTTTGACGAGAACCCCCCATTGGAGAGGGAAGGACCATGCAGAGAGCATTTCTCCTTGCATGGCCTCAAGCCCTTGAACATCTCTCCTTGCATCACCTCAAGCCCTTGAACATGTCTCCTTTCATGGCCCCAAGCCCTTGGCCATCTCTCCTTGCATCACCTCAAGCCCTTGGCCATGTCTCCTTGCATCACCTCAAGCCCTTGGCCATCTCTCCTTGCATCACCTCAAGCCCTTGAGCATCTCTCCTTGCATGGCCCCAAGTCCTTGCCCTTGGCAGCAGGGATATCCTTGCACCAAAAGGTGCCCCGTGGATGCTCCCTGCACCATCCCTGACCTGCTGCCCACCCCACACAAGCTCCATAGCAAGTTTAGGAGGGGGATCCCCCCAAAAAAAGGTGATGACCCATCCTGCTTTGAACCCAAGACATGGCTCCCTAAACTCCCCCTCCCTTTTCTCCTCCTGCCTAGGTTCACTGACCAGCCACTGCGGCTTCAGACTAGTTTTGGCACTCACCCTAACAGTGATCCTGGAGCTAACGTGAAGCTTTGCCTGCCTCTTCCTCCTCATCCTCTTCCTCCGTACGGCTCCACCTGGCGTTTACACCTCCGTCAAGCGGTTCTCTCGCTCTCTCTTTTTTTTTTTCTATACTATTTACAGTCTCGGTCTCTTTCTGTCTTTGTCTTGGCTTCCTCAGACAATTTAATTAAAAGGAAAAAGAAAAATTTCCCCCAGTAGAAGGTTGTACTTAATGTTTTGCCTTGTGCTGGGGTACCCAGAACCATTTTGGGTTACCCAGAGGCTTTGCAAGGTCTTGGGTAGGGGGTTGTCTATTATGCAAGGGCCAGATTTGCCCTGGAAAAAATCCGTTTACACCATTCCCACTGCACTGAGCTGCTCCAGGTCTCAGTTCAGGGTAGGGACCACGTGTGTCCCCAGGGTGAGGGATGTTGGGGACAAGTCCTACACGCAGGTGGTGGCACTGGGAGCCTGAAAGCCGCGGATCTCAGGACCTTGGTTGGGGCAAATTGGCTTAGCTGGAAGGGAGAAGCCATGCACAAGGCTTGTCCTGGGCTGGACGGTCAATCTCTAGTGACAGGAAGCTCCCGACCCAAAATGTCAGCGCTCACACACGAGCAGGCAGCACACGTCCCATCAGGCACCGCCGGCATGGAGGCACCAGCCAAGTTCAAAGTGCTGTGCCCACGTTTGGGCCATGCCACCCTCCCCATCCCTCTTGGCTAATTGTCACCGTGGAAACAGATAACGGTGCAGCACAGCCAGATCCCGGCGATTCCTACGGTACCCCAGTACGGTGTATATCCTGCTGCAGGACGGCTCTTTGCAAAAACCACATGGTTTTATCCCAATCCTGCCCGGTGCTGGGGGATGCTGGTGGTTTGCCCAGCTGCTTTCCTTCCCTGTGGTGCCCTGAGACCATCCAGCCCCAGGCCAGGATCCCTGGGGAGCAGATGTGGGGGGAGAGGAGCCCGAGGACAGGGTGCTCCCCTGCCTTTTCCTCCTGGAACTCTTAATCCTCGAGGATTAGCCAGCAGCCGTGCAGCGCTTCGTCTTTCCAAAGCCTCATACGAATGCTAAGCATTATTATTACTATTATGATTAATTATTATTAAGCAGATTCAGTCCCTACCACGCTCCATTGCCAACCTCGCCGCGAGCGATTTCCCAGCCTCAAAGGAGCCGAACAAACACGTGGCGGCTCAGGAGTTTCAGCCCATATGCGATAATTTGGGCTGGCAGCAGTGCAGGGACAGACTGGGGCTGGCTGGGATGTAGAAGGATCAGTGGCTCCACTTTTATCCCAAAGCAACAGCATCCGAGCATCTGGATCCCTTCAGCCCAGCTGCCTGAACCCTCCTGGGCTCTCCCCCACTGCTGTCACTGCTCCAGCCCTTCCACTGCTCCATTGTACTTCCCTGGGCGAGAAGGAAACCTTAATTTTTTTAGGGGAACCTTTATTTTTTAGGGAAATCCATGTGATTAAGTTTACCCCCATGCCACCAAGCAGGCAGGAGAGCCCCCACCACTGCTCAGATGCTCCTCTCCCTCCTCGCTGAATTGGAAATGCTCTGAGGGCCTCATCCCAAAGTGATTAAACAACCATCAGGCCTTCTCGCATCAAAAATGGGGGATTTATAGCTGCCCAAACCTCCATTTAAATGAAAACATGGTGATTTTTAGCCCGGAACCATGGGAATGAGGAGCATTAGAGAGGCAGTGCCACCATCAACTGACTCCACTTGGTGCCATCTCAAGAGTGACATGACCGCCCTACCCAGCAGCTGGGAGAGGATCGGTGGGCTCGGAGGTCCCACAACCCAAATCCACCCCTCTGTGTGCATTTTGGATGCTGAGATCTTTCCCATGGCGAGGGATCAGGCTATAGGATGGGACCTTCTCAGCACCAGCACAGCCAAAGTGATGACCGAGGGGACAGGCGAGTCTCTCCTCATTTTGGGCAGAGGTGTTGCCTGCTTTCCCAACGTGCCCCCAAGGTGAGGGACATGGAGAGATGCCAACCCACCACAGCAGTGAGCCAAAAAAAGAAACCTCCCATGGTGTCCTGCACCTGCCTTCACCTCCTGCCCCTCTCACCCTCCCCCCCAGCACCTACCAGCCCTGCCTCCTCATCCCCATCCACCTTCCTACAGGTAATTACAAAGGACATCAATTAAATCCCTGGCTCCCCTCACTCTACCGCACACCCCATTGGTTGAGGACCTGGTGGTGAATAATGCAGGAGGCTGGAGGGGGAAAGAGCTGCTCAGGTTGGTTCATTATTGATGAGCGATGACAGATCCGTGGCTGACAACCTGCCTGAGAGAGATGATTAGCTCGTAAAAAATTAATCGCATTTCTTAGGGATGACGCGAGCTGAAAACCCCAAGGAGCGGCGTTATCGATGTTCCCTAATTTCAGGGGACTTTGAAAAGGTTTTAGCAAAATTTGGAAGAGGCAATTACATTCAATTAGAGTCACAAGTGCCGAGACGTCACCGCTGCTCGGAGCCGCCACGGCCGCGCTCCCTCACACTGCCACTCGTCCTCCTTACCTATAAATATACATTTATACATCAGCCCTGCATTTTTGCCATGGGGATCTTCCTTCCTGACATCACCCCCCACAGCTCAAGCTCAGCAGTCAGGCTCTGGTCCCCCCCCATCCTGGATTTGTGAAGGCAACAGCACCCAGACACGCTGCCTACAGAAAACCTCCTCACCTCCCCCTGTGCCCCGTGTTTCCCCACCCCAAGCTCCATAAAAACCCACTGGTGATGAGGATAATCCTGGCAATAACACCCGTCGGGGTTTTGATAGCCCAGTCCTACATCTCTCCAGGATTTAGTACATCCGAGCCCCCAGTCCCTGGGATATTGGGGTCAGGGGGACAAAACCAGGGATGCTCCGTCTCGACGGGGCTGGGAACGCTAGTGGGAGCTGCGGTGGGCTTTGCTTGGTGCTTCCCCTGCCTCCCCCACCTCATTATCGGGCACAGTCACTGCCGCGGCCGGGTTCACAGGGCCACCAAGCACATGCATAATTCATACTTCCCAGCTCATGAATGCAAGGATCTTTGCATATAAAAAAAAAAAAAAACCCGCAGCAGTGAGAGATGAAGAAACCCAGGGTCATGGCCATGCATTGGGGGGGGGTCAGACCCTTTGCCAATTAGCCAAGCCCTGAAACATGTGCCTGTCCCCGTTACCCCAACTCCAGCCTCAGCTTTGGGACCCTCCGGGTTTGCAGGCAGGAGGGATACCCGGCCTCTTCTCCCAGGCAACTAGCAATAGAACAAGAGGACACAGCCTCAAGCTTCGCCAGGGAAGGGTCAGGTTGGACATCAGGAAGCATTTCTTCTCAGCAAGGGTCATTAGCCATTGGAAGGGGCTGCCCAGGGAGGTGGTGGAGTCACCATCTCTGGAGGGGTTTAAGAAAAGACTGGACATGGCACTGAGTGCCCTGGTCTAGTTGCCATGGTGGTGTCAGGGCAAAGGTTGGACTCGATGATCCCAGAGGTGATACGCATTCCCCAAGAATTTGGCCAGACCAAGCCCCCCAGTGATGGATTTTTGGGTCGCCACACCAAATATGATGGTGGGGAGCAGCTGGGTGGGTTTTGGCTTGTGTTGTTTTGGCCTCTAGCTCAAGCTCAAGATGCAACCGAGCAGGATACATCAGTCCAGCCCTTAATCTAAATATCCTCATTCTCGCAACCCCTTTATTGCTGCACCCATACAAGGCGACAACTTCCCAAATATCCACCTAAAAGCTGCTGGTGGGCTCTCCCCGTTCACAGCACGGATGTGCACAGGGCTCCCTGACTGCTAAGCCAGCATGGGGAGTTTACCCCCCCGCCGCTTCCTTTCCATCTTCTTTTTACATATATATATATATATATATATATATAATTACACTATTTAGCACGTGGTCCTCCAGCTAATGAGCATCCATGGCAAGTCTAGTGGCAGATATCCAACCACCCCCATGCCCTTTGGCACCACCGTGGTCTCCATGTGAAGCCATCAGGCAAAAAACCAGCATCTCAGCCTTGACAGGGAGGGCATCTCCATGCTTGCAGCTGGTGGGGCATGTGCCCCAAGGAGGTCCAGATGCTCCTCCCCCTCGCAAAAGGCAGTGCCCCAGCTCATGCAATGGCTAGTGAAGATCAGCCACTGCATGGGAGGTGGTTTGGGAGGCTGCGGACACCATGTGTAAGCTCACAACCACCAACCACCCATTAGAGATCCGTAGCAAGACCTCATCCCACCACACAGACCCATCCAGTTGGGACCCATCACACCCACACCTCATCCAAGGAGTTGTTTTAGCATCTCCTGGGCTCATTCCTCTGGCAAATCCCACCGGGTCAGGACCAAGCTAGCAGGGAGCGAGTCCCTGCATACACACAGGAGCAGCCACCCACTCCCACCCACATTTTGTCGGTTTCTTTGCCGCCTTGGAGGGTCTCGTTTCTTTATGCATCTTGCAGCATGCAAGACGTTCCCCTCAGGGAAAAGAAAATTAATTTTATCCCTTTGAATTCAGCTCACTTAGCGGCGGTTGCAGAGGGATGCCATCCCCCTGGGCCCCTCCTCTCCCCTCCGCCGCGGTCCAGGCGTGGGGTCCCAGCTGCCTTGGGGCCGATGGAGCCGACAATTCCCTTAAATCTTTGAAATTCAGATCAGAACCAGACACATCAGCGACATCTTTCCAGGGGGAGAAAGAAGCGAGCGTGACGCTGTTTGGCATCCTCCATGCCTCAGTTTCCCCACAATTCTCCAATCCCTGCGGACATCCCACACAGAGCAGCACATCACTTGCACCTCTCCCATCTCTTCCTATCCCAAATTTCTTTGCAATCCTGACTATTTTGTTTGCTTTCCTCGGTTCATCCCTCTCCCCGTGCACATGGATGCAGGTGTCCGACCATGAGCACGGCAGCCACCAGTTGCAGCTTCACTCCTGCCTTTATCTGCTCTTCAGCGTCCAATTTTTCCCTCTCTCAAAGCCCCCAGCTCCTCTGCCGCCGGCTCTTAATTCCCCTGCCGCTTCCAGGCTGACCCCAAAGAGACCCCAGCAGCCTTCAGGCTATTTCCCGTCACCCTTCGTTAGGCAGCATGTCGTTAACGAAGGCCACCGAGTTAGTCATCTGCCTCCGCTGCAGAGCAGCTGCTCGGCGTCGGACCAAAGGTCTGCCCGGCATCGCGCTGCTTCTCCCTCCCTTCCCCACACCCGCACCCAAGGATGAGGGACCTTTCCTGGATGAAAAAAGTTATTTTCCCCTTCCAATACTTTTTTTAGTCAAAGAAACAGGGAGGCAGCACCGTCGGGCTGCTCGGAGGAGATACTTTTCCTCCCTTTGTGCTTTCTTTTTGCTTTTCTCTGAGCCTCTCTGTTTACCGGGCTAATAAAGCCGGCTCTGTGCTGCCAGCTCTGGGCTGCACCTTTTCCCCGGAGCCCAGCCCAGCCCAAACATGCAAAGCTCGTCCAGAAACCTCCTGCCAGCATTACCGAGCTCAAAGTCACCTTGCCCCAAACCTTCAGCTCCACGCTCCGGCCTCGCTCGGCAATCATTAATCGGCTTCTCCGTACTCCTGGTATGGAAAAATGCCCCGGCAGGTAACCGTGCCCTGGCAGTTCGACATGCAGCTGGCCGGCAAGCTGGTCCTCTCCGCCGCCGCTCTGCTCCTCCTGACGTTGGCGTACAGGTTTTATAAGTCCCGCTCGCTGGCCGGGGGCAAAATCCCACCGGCCGATGTGGGAGGAGAGGAGAGGGAGAAGGTTGCGTGGGATGGGGATGGAGATGGGGATGGGGATGGGGATGGGGATGGTGCGGCAGGTCTGCGACAGAGGAGGGTGTTTGGTGGGGAGCTGAGGAGGGGTGGCGAGGATGGACAAGCGAGCGGTCAAGCGAGCATCCCTGGGACACGGCGCGTGCCTCCCCGGGGGGAGCAAAGTCTGCCAAGGGGTGAGGAGGAGGAGGAGGGAGGAGATGAGATGGTTTCTGAATCGGGGGTGGTTCACAGGAGAGCGGGGATGGCTGTGAGGGGAAGCGAGCTAGGAAGTGAGATGGGAAGTAAATCAGGAAGCGAGCCGGGAATTGAGCTGGAAAGTGATCCAGGAAGAGAGCTGGGAAGTGACCTGGGAAGCAAGCCAGGAAGCGAGCTGGGAAATGAGCTGGGAAGTAAGTTGGGAAGCAAGCCCGGGATCGAGCTGGAAAGCAAGCCAGGAAGCAAGCTGAGAAGTGAGCTGGGAAGTGAGCCAGGAAGCAAGCCAGGAAGTGAGTTAGGAAGTGAGCTGGGAAGTGAGTTAGGAAGTGAGCTGGGAAGTAAGTTGGGAAGCAAGCCAGGAAGCGAGCTGGGCAGTGAGCTGGGAAGCGAGCTGGGAAGTGAGGTGGGAAGTGAGCAAGGAAGCGAGGCGAGCTCTGGTGACCCTGGGGATGCAGCCGGAACACCGAGCAGCCCCAGGGAGGAGGGCACACTTGCCCCAAGCACCGGGCTTTCCCCTGGGATCTCTAATGCCCAGATGGCAGGTGACAGATGCGCCCAAAGCACCGAGCAGAATTTGGCCATCGCAGGCATGAGCCAGGAGGCAGAGGGGCACGGGGGGACGATCCAGACCCTCAGCGTCACCTCGGACCTGGGGCTAACGATGACAACGAGCAGTGCGGGGTTGGACACCTCCTACTCTTTCTCCTCGGTCGCAAAGATCCAGGTGGAGGAGAACTACATCGCCGAGCGGCGGGCGAAGGACAGGGCTGGGCAGCTGGTCCCTGGCCTCAAAGGCAAAGTCTACGACTACTACATCCAGTCCATCTCCCAGTCAGTGTTGAAGAGGAGGTCTCTCCCCTACATCCCCCCAGGAACATACCGGTGCCACAGCTTGGAGAAGGTCAATAAAGAGCTGCAGGGCTTTGTAACCCAGGAGCCGGACCCAACTTTGGCAATGCGGGATTCCACCACATCCTCCATAGTCCCACCACCTACAGGGAGCTTGGAGATCTCCCCTGAGCCACCATCTCCTGGCCGCAAGGACAGCATCCTCCAGATTGCTGACAGCCCCCACCTCCAGCTGCCCATGGAGGGTTTTGGAGTCACAGCACCAGCCAGCACACCACCAGCAAGCCCCTGGCCCGGGCTGGTGGCTGATGCCAGCTTCTTCCAAATGCCACTACCCACCCAAGTGGACCTGGGGAACTGCTACCAAGTCCTCTGCATGGCCAAGGCGCAGAAGCTGGGCCACCTCCAGGAGGCCGCCTACAAGGTGATGAGCAACAACTACTTGCAGGTGCTGAGGACACCCTCCATCTACGGCCATCTTAACGCCGGCGAGAGGGAGCTCATTCTGCGACAGAGGATGAAGGGGAAGATGTACGTGGCCGTGGCAGACATCAGCATGCAGGAGCCTGGCCTCCATACCAGCCGCCTCTGCTACTACGATGACAGAGGGGACTGCTGGCATCACCTCTGCCACCTGCCGCCAGAGGTGGTCTCCCGGGGGTGCGCCATATGCAGCATGTTCAACTACCTCTTCGTGGTGGCTGGCTGCGAGGGCACGGGCCGGGCACAGAGACCTTCCAACCGTGTCTTCTGCTACGACCCCCTGACAAATATCTGGAGGGAGATCTGCCCCCTGAACCAAGCACGGCCCCACTGCAAGCTCGTGGCCTTGGATGGCCACCTCTATGCCATCGGTGGTGAGTGCCTCTACACTGTGGAGTGCTACGACCCTCGGCAGAACCGCTGGACCTTCACTGCCCCCCTGCCCCATGACACCTTCGCCGTGGCCCACACGGCCACAGTGTGCGATGGGGAGATCTATGTGACGGGGGGCACCTTGCGCTATGTTCTGCTGCGTTACGCCGCCCGCTCGGACAGCTGGAGGGTCAGCCTGGTCGGCAGCGGCAAGGACAGGACGGCCGAGATGGTGAGCACCAATGGCTTCATCTACCGCTTTGACCTCCACCGCAGCACAGGCATCAGCGTTTACCGCTGCGGAGCCAAGGCCAAGCTATGGTATGAATGTGCTGCCTACACCATGCCCAACCCATCTAGCTTCCAGTGCGCCGTGATGGGCGGCCTGGTCCACTGTATTGGCCGGCACTTCCACATACGCTTCTTGGCTGACCACATCTCACCACGCTTTGGGACCAAGGAGCTACAACCCTTCCCATCACCCCATGGAAGCCTCCTCCCGGCTGTCCTGGTGCTACCAGAGGGAGGAACGGTACAAACGCAGGTTTGAGGGATCCATGCTGGGGTCTTGTCCAACAGTGGTGGTGGCTCAGACATGACATGATGGTGAAAGCTGGTAGACGAAGCCACCAGCTCACATTGGACCACATAGCATGGGGCCAACTCTACCAGGGCAATGTCACCCATACCTACCATCAAGCAGGCTTCACACCAGTCCCTATAGGTAAAGAAGGAGACAAACTGCCCTCGGATACTGCCAGTAAACCCAGCCTTGAAGACACAAGGAAGAGCAAAGCAGGAGCTGGGTGGACTCGTTTGCTTAGAGGTAGTTAAACATAGGCATGCTTGCTCATATGCAAATAAACCACAGCTCGCTGCGGGCTCCCAGCTGTGCACTGCCCGATAAGTAGCTGCTTTACACACCAGGTGTTTAATATTGATCTGAACACGCAACACATGGGGGATTTGAGGGTGGAGGAACACAAGAGGGAGGTTTGATCCCTGAGGAGGTATCACCCAAAGGTCATTCCCATCGGCATCAAACCAACATAGAGCCTTCAGGCTTGACTGCACACATCACCCCAGGGCAGGAGGCTGGGGGCCGGAGGGTGCACTGCTCCTGCCAGTGCCTTGTTACCTTACCCTCAGCACAGAATAATACGTATATATTTATATGCACGTGGAGTAAACAGGCATTATAGATTTATAGACAGCTGGTCTTAAATGAAATTAAAGTGAACATTTGGTAAAATTAACCACGGGCGACTGTTGCGCATCATTTCAAGCCGTAGCCGAGCCTAATGGGAACAAAGAGGCCGACGCATGTTTTACATCGCTAATGACTGCACAAACAATGTCTCTGAGGAGGCAAAACCATAAGCAAAGCAGGCCCCTGGATGTGAGCAGCCGGTGTTTCATCCCCTTTTCCCCAGGTTTCACCGACCTCGCTACGCTGCCTCGGTGTCCTGCCAAAAGCCTACTTTGGGTAATTGCGTTTTCTTCCCCTCTAGCCGTTAGAGAAATGGCTCACCATCTGTCATCTGTCAGCCCCAGACAGACAAAAGAGCTCCCAAAAGGACAAAACCCTCCTGTACCTGCCTCCTTGGTGGTAGCCAGTCCTGAGCACGAAGTCATGGATACTCTTGAAGCTCTTGGAGATAAGAGATGGTGCTGGAGCAGCCCGTGGTATCACCATTTACACCTTGCTGCTCATGGTGGGTTAGAAGCGCTTAAGTTAATGTTCTCTCAAAGTGCTCCCAAAAATTTTTATTACTTCCCTCGTTCACTGCCAGGAGGCCTCATGTTTGTGCCTTCAAGGGCTTCCTATGAAGGTCAGTGGCATCCATCCATGTTAGAAGACCTTGGGAGGCTGTTTTAATTAACCCTGCCTCTGAGGTTTTCTCATTAGCCGTAGCACGTTGCTTCTGCTGATGCACCCTCTCCCTGTGCTAAAAGCTGCCACGGTCCAGACTCTTTCACCTGCCCTGGGACCAGCCCACCGATGATGTGTCAGGGCTGCAGCCTCCTGCATCCCAGCATCACTCTCTGCTGGGACGCTTCGGCAGTTAAACCTTGTGAATAAAAAAAAACCCCTCTTTATTATTATCATTATTATCATTATTATTTAACTGCTATTTAGCTACTTCCGTAGCAGGTACTCACAGAACCACAGAATCACAGAATCAATCAGGTTGGAAGAGCCCTCTGGGATCATCGAGTCCGACCGTTGCCCTGACACCACCATGGCAACTAGACCAGGGCACTAAGTGCCATGTCCAGGCTTTTCTTAAACCCCTCCAGAGATGGTGACTCCACCACCTCCCTGGGCAGCCCGTTCCAACATCTAATGACCCTTTCTGAGAAGTGCTTCCTAATGTCCAACCTGAACCTCCCCTGGCGAAGCTTGAGGCTGTGTACTCAGAGCAACAAGCTCAACAAGATGGGCTCACTCATGCTGCAACACATCTCTACTTCTCCCCCAGTAAAGCCCAAGTACCGGCTGCTTTGCCAGAGCATCCTGGCCCCTTTGCAACCTGCAAAAGCCTCTTGTCCCCATCAGCATCCCGGCTTCATGCCCTTCAGCATCCCTGCCATGGCAGGCTGGGGAGCAGAGGACACGTTGGCTGGGTGGGAGCTGGGCAGCTGGAGCCCTTCCAGGTGACAGCTTTATTTTTTTTTCATCCCCAGAAAAGTTTTCCTGGGATCCTGCCCTTCTCACGGTGCCTCTTTGTTTCCGTTTAATATTTCACCTTTCCTTTAACTCCTTGCTGCCAGGCTGCAACCTCAAAACAAAGCAGCTTTTCCTCATTCCCCAGCGCGATGGTGAGCGACGAATAACAACGACCGCGGGTGGGCAGCTCTCCCCCCGCTCCTGCACTCTCCAATATTAACGTGATTCGCCTGGGGAAGCATTTTGGAGATTAAAAGTGCTGGGGACATCCCGTGCTGGAGCACTGCTTGTTCTGCAGGGAAGGACAACCAGGTTTGGAGCAAAAAAAAGCATGAAGCGATCCTGTGTTGAGGGCGAAATGACTTTTGGCTGCGGTTAAGGGAAAGGGAAGGGGAAAGGACAAATGCAAAGCCAATACTCAGACCTGGGTGGTTTGTTTTTCTTTTTACTCTCAAATACCGGCGCAGGGGAGGAGCCTTTGGAGGGCTGGCAGGTGTGGTGGCAACAGGGGTGTCACAGGCCAGCTCCTGCCACCACCACTGGATGCCAGCCATTGATTTCCAACTGTGCCAGACACCCACCTCTGTGTTTCTGCTGATGGGCACCGGCTTCAAATCACGGTTTTGCAGCGCATGGTGCATCCTAATAAAACCCCACAGCATGCCCCATGGAGCTACAAACCACCCCAAGCAAGTTCAAGTCATGATAAACAGAGGTTGCAATAAACCCAGCCGAGCTCAGGGTTTACCTGGAGGGTCCTTCTCTTTGGAGCCTCTTCCCCTGCTGCAAGACCAGTCGCTGCGAGCCAGGACTCTCACTGGGTCAGGGACCCCCAGGACTGGGTGCTGGAAGAGAAAACACAACCACCACCAGGCTCATGAGAGCTGGGAAAGCCAATTTCTTCCATCCACAGGCAATTCTTCCATCCCCTCAAAGATGCCATCAAAGATGCTCTCAGCTCCTTCATCCTTCCACCAGCACCTGGACCCATCACTGCCCTCTGAGCCCCCCTGCCTGGTTTATCCTCCAAAAGAAGGGTGCAACCACGAAACTTCACTGCTTTGCAACCAACTATAACCTTTGCACTAAATTCCGTATTTTCTTCTCATCAGGAAAATCCATTATCTACCCCTGCCACGTTTATTTAGGCAATTACATAGTTTAACATATATTGATGCAGATTCTTAATTTTTACATTTTTGATTATGGTAAAAAACCAGCGAGTGACGCATTTCTTATTTGCTTGAGCTCTTTTTTTTCGTTTGCAATGTGCCAGGCTGGATGTGAATGGAAATTGAGAGTCAATTAAAGAAGTGCAAAACCAGCATTTTAAAATCTCTTTTTATTAGTTAAACACGGCTACCTTCAATATGTCAGCTACAGTGGAAAAAAACCCCAAAAATCAAAAAAGTGAGCTTATCCAGACATGTTTTGCATTTAAAACCGACGCAATACATGAAAGAAATATTAAGCGTAGCAAACTGACAAATTAAGTACCTTGTTCCTGACAAGCGGGAGCAAACTCATGTTGGTGGTTGAGGAGCTGGGTGGGAATTTAAAGCCAGGGGAAGGGAAAGGCCCATCACAGCATCCCTAGGTGCTGGTAAGGGAGGTGGGACCTCTCAACCTCCAGCCGTGGTTTCTTCTAGACCCTATGCAGAGTTGCCTACAGCAACGTCTACGCTGCTATGGGTTGTGTTGCCATCAGGAGAGGCTCCATGAGATGTTTAAAGCCAAGGAGAGATGTCCTGTCCTCTCCCACTCATTTCTTCACATCTCCTGTACCCAATCCAAGATGACCATCAGCAACCCCTTGGTAGAGCAGATCCTGGAGGCATCAACCTCAGCCTTTCTCAGATTTGGTTTGCAATCAGGAACAACCCAGTTGCGTAGACAGGGAGCTACACCCAAGCTTCATAACTTCGGTTCCAAGCAGATGCTAATGACCCAGGGCTCAACACAACACCATCGATTACAAGACCCAGACCTTCTTGCACAGTGTCTAAGGGACATTTCTTGGTGACATCAGCAAGGCACCACCCTGGGAACGTCAGCCAGCTCCTTGCGAGCACGGAGAGGTCAATGCTAATGAAAGATGCTATCGCAGAGTCGGCGGCTGGCCAGACAAACGTAATTAGCAGTATTTGAAGAAGACAAACCTTGGCGAGGACGGGGCGGATGAGACTACATCCCCTTGTGATAATTTTGGGGAAAAAACACAGCCATTTGGAGGCCTTCCAAGCTAGAATAACAGCCTCGCCAACGACTATTTAATTAAAACCCGCACGGCGTTCAAAGGGAGAAGGGCTGTGAGTGAATAAGCGCAGTGATAAAATATGCATCGACTCCGGCATAAGTTCTCCCTCCCCGGCACAAGCCTTTGCTTAAACCGTTGATGGTTTTTGATTCACAAGCTCCAGCGAGGAGGGAACATTTGCCAGCCGCTATTTCAATCCCGCTGGGAGTTTTTCCAGAGGTTATAGCCACGCTGTAGTTTAGGATGTGTCAGCGCTGGTGTCATAAACACAGATCAGAAACACTATAAAAGGAGGGAAAAAAAACCTCAAAACCACGCTCCTGGATGGAGTTTAGCATCCTGTGAGCTCGGGCTAAAGGCAAATTATTTCTCTGTTACTGAAATAAAATCAATAAAGCTCATTTTTATTTACAGAAGAGCCAAAGAGGGGGAGAAGGGAAAACTCCTCACACTGCAGGGGGGATAGGGCTGTTCATGGTTTTCAGCTGGTTTGCAACCAAAAACACAAGGCACTGGGCAGTGATTTCAAGGCAAAAAGCAGCGGTTGGGCTCTCCTCAGCTGCTTTTCATGGACCTTATGGAAAATACCCCCAGGTCCCTTAAAGGTGCCAGCCTTGGGATGAAACCCCCCACCCCGAGGCGACCTGGGGAGATGCTATCTCTCAAGAAGCTACTGTCTAGCTAAATAAAACCAGGTTTATTATTATATCAGCTATTATGGTTCATCACTCTCCTACAACACGCCCTGGGCATGGAGAGGGGCGTTTGGGGACAACAGACTTCGTGCCTGGTCACTGCCCCAAAAATACCTCAGTTCCCATCAGGGCAAATAATCTTTTAGGTCGTCACTGTTTTCTGACTGGGAGGATTTTGGGTGATGCTCAAGTTGCTTTGAATCAACATCATTTGTTCAGTTCACACATCCTGAACGCCAGGCTCAGCTTTTGGCAGAAATTGGGCCTTTTTGCCCCAAAATGAGCGGCCTGGCAAGGCAGTGCGGGGTTTGTGCTGGGTCTGCCTCCCTTCCCCAGAAGTAGTGATGTTTAAATTTCATATTTAATTCAGTCCCAGCTTGCAGACCCCGACTGGGGGGGCAAGCAGCAAAGCATTGCCTAAACCCTGCTCACAAGAGCATCCCTCGCCCCCTGAAAGCTGCTTACCCCATCACGGGGGAACAAGGCACCCCACTGAGCCCTTCCTGGTGGGCAGGAGGACACAAGTCATCCTGGATCCAACCCCAAGGAGACAGCGGGCACCGCAGCAGTATGGGATGCTTGATTTCTCTGCGACCAAGGAATCGCCCAGCGAAATGCTCCATCTCAAGCCCAGGTGAAGCCTATCCCTTAAGTCCTTCTAGTTCAGGATCTCAGAGTCCTCCAGCCTGTTGTTGTTGTGTCATTAAATCTCTGCTTAGTTTATGGTGTCTCTAACCAAAGCAGCATCACGCTGGGAGCATCCTCGCCAGGCTAAGAGGAGATGGAGCAGATCATGCCACGTGCGTGGGCAGCCGAGACCACCCAGCCTCATTCGCTACCACCCATCAGAGCCAAACGTGAGGACCAGCCATGCTGAGTGGTCCAGAACAGATGGGAGCAGTGAAGTATATCAGCCATGCAGGGACAGCGTGACTGAGACAAGTTTGGGACTGTCTCCCTCCAAAACAGCTCAGAAAAGGCAGCATTGTTAACACTGCAGGGATGCTGTGGTCCCTGGTTAATGCTGTGGTCCCTCGTTAATGTTGTGGGGATGCTGCAGTCCCTAGTTAATGCTGTGGAGATGCTGTGGTCCCTGGTTAATGCTGTGGTGATGTTATGGTCCCTGGTTAATGCTGTGGGGATGCTGTGGTCCCTGGTTAATACTGTGGTCCCTGGTTAATGTCGCAGGGATGCTGTGGTCCCTGGTTAATGCTGCAGGGATGCTGTGGTCCCTTTCCCACCTCCCTTTGCTTCCAAAGGTTTTTGGGGCTGCCCAGGGCCATGCCCAGCACCAGCTACAGGAAAAAGCAACGCGGACTCGAGACCAGAGGTCTCAGGGACTGACACGCCTGCAGTGAGCTACATCCTCCACCTTCGTGGCTGGTTCGGAGCCCCCAGTCCCACCAGACAGCCCACAGAAGCCACCCTGAGCAGATCCCCGATGCAGTTGCCATTGCTACAAATGCTGGGTTTAGTCCAGCTTAGTTTCAGCGAGGGATTTTGAAGACGTTGTTACTGGTTAGGAGGCACCAGCAGCAAGAAACCCTCCCTCTAAGCCGCACCGGCAGCCCCTATATAAAGCTCACGGCATGAATATGGTGAGAGAAAATTTGCTGGCAAGCTACATGAGGTCAATGCAGTGCTTGTAGCAGAAAGCTCCCAGTCCCGTGCTTCCAGCTGCTGCTCAGACCCAGTTCATAGCCCAGGGATCACACCCAGGGATCACACCCCGCACGAAAACCCCTTCACTCCGTCACCTCCGAGCCCTCCAGCTCCCACAGGCATTTTGCATTGCCAATGTGGATCTTTCCATGCTGCCTCCCCGTACCTGCTGCTTCAAGCCCTCAGCTCTGGGCACAGGAGGATTTTATACCCCCTCCATCCCACTCCCATGCCTTATCTGTGGGCAGGAGGTGAGACGGCTGCCTCAGCATCAGCTGGCGACGCAGCCAGGCTCAAAGGTGCTCAGACTGGCCACGGCTGATAAAGGGCTTAGGGCCAGTGCCAAGAGCCAGGAGGGGGGACACTGGCTCCATCCCAGCCCACCCCATGGAAAACAAGCTCAGCTGGGCCCTGGGTTTCCCTTCCCAACAGCAAGAAGTGTGCACTTAGGGAGCTCTCCTCTTCCTCTCCTGAGGCGAGGAAGATGATGTTGGAGGATGTGGAGGGGGTGTTGCATTTATTGCAAGGACATCGATCCCTGCATCGTCCCTATCGATACCCGACAGCTGCTAAGAAAGCAGTTGGAAAGCCAAAAAAAGAGAAAATTAATATAATTATGAATCAATAGAGATGCCTTCCACATCAGGAAGGAGCTGAGCGACTGGATGCTGCGGGGAATTATCATCCCAGCGTGGTTGAGAGCTAAAAACCACCGGAGCTGGAGGCAGGAGACCTTCAGGTCGGCCGCATTTTGGTGGCAAAGGGGTTAATTTGCCACAGCGGTGGATTTTCAGTGCCTGTCGATAGACAGGGCAGCAATTATGTTGCATTTCTCTGATGGCTGCAGGTCTTTAGAAAAATCAACACAACAGCAGTTCACTGAATCTCAGGGACACACAAATTTGATCCGTCATGTTGCTCACGGCTGAGGCTTCCCAGCTCTGCTGCCAGTTTTCTGATTGTTTTTTTTCTTGTTTAAACCTTCAATAAAAAGGTTTACATCAGTTTCATGCAACCACCACCCCCTCGGTTTCAGTGGGAGGCATCCAGGTTTACGCCTACCTGTCTAAGAGCAGGATGAAAGGCAGCAAAGTGGCTTTTTTACAGCATACGGTAGAGAAAAAAATCAAAATATTCACAGGGAGAATTAAAAACCTCAGGCTTGAGGTGACAATAAAACCTCTTTTCTTTTTATTTCTCCTCCCCCCAAAAGAAGAAACTTTATCAAAATATCATTCCCACCACAAAGCAGCACCATTTTCACTTCCAAAGAGCATTACCACCATCACAAACAGTCCTAAAACATTCACATCCATCTTACCACAGGTCAAATTTTGCATCAAACTAGGTGAAAAAAACCCTAAATTCTCAGTTTTTCCTCTTTTGCAATTCCTGGCCAGCAAATTAACACAAAATTAAGAAGTCAGTGAGGTTAAAGGGAAGCCATCCTGATTTTCCATCAGTTGAACGTGCAGCAGGTTGGTCACGTTTGCTCTGAGGCTGAAACTCCCTGCAAGCCCCAGGACGCGCCATTGATCTGCAGCCGCTCGCTTTGACGGGCTCTTTGGATGCGGAGCATCTTGGAGGATACACGGATCTCACCCCACACATCCCACCAGCGAGGACGGAGGATGCTTCAGGTGACCAATGCCACCGCAGCCGCCTCCATCCCTGCTCTGGTGGTACCCACAGCACCCAAACCCCGTCCCCCTGCTCCATCCTCGCCCTGTTTCACGTGGATGCAGACGCCAGCATCCTCAGCAGTGATCACACATGATCACACAGAATCACACAGGATCAATGAGGTTGGAAGAGCCCTCTGGGATCATCAAGTCCAACCATTGCCCTGACACCACCATGGCAACTAGACCAGGGCACTAAGTGCCATGGCCAGTCTTGTCTTAAACCCCTCCAGAGATGGTGACTCCACCACCTCCCTGGGCAGCCCCTTCCAATGTCTAAGGACTTTTGCTGAGAAGAAATGCTTCCTAATGTCCAACCTGACACTCCCCTGGCGAAGCTTGAGGCTGTGTCCTCTTGTCCTATCGCTAGTTGCCTCACCCTCTGCTCCCCTCCAGCCTGGAAATGTCACACCTGCACTGAAAACCGATAGAAACCAGATTCCTGCAAATAACAGTTAAATTTAAGTGGGTTTGACTCCGCACTGCTGTAGGTTGTAATAATTTTTCATGGGCTCCATAACCCAGGCTCGCCCAGATTGGGAAGGGCGCGCTTGCATGCTCTGCCTTGGGAAAATGATGCCCTATGGCTACAAGCACCAGCCCCGTGGGGAACATCCCACCTGTTGCACCCGATTTTGGTACCTGGAGCCAGGAGGATGCAGTTTTCCCAGCACAACACCATCTCTCCGGTACCCAGCTGCTCACATCGCTTAATTTTCATTACTTCCCTCCTCACCCATGCAGGACGCAACAGCTTTGCCCACCACCCTGCCAGGGACTCATCCCCAGGAGCAAGGGAGATGCAACTGGGTGGTTGGATGTCTGATCTCCCACTCCCCACATGAGCTTTAACCCCTCAATTTGCACCCCTTGAGCCCTAGACTCCCAGCCTGACATCCAGCCGAGGTGAGGATACAGCCACGGCAGCACCAGATGTGCTGCGAGGAGAGCTCCCGGGTTGCTACGCAGCTGCTCTTCCCCCCTTTTCTTTGCAACCGAATAAACAGAGATGAAGCCGTAACAGCCATTTGCACAAAGAAAAGCATCTGCATCAAGCCAAGCATCCAAAATTTTTTATTTCTGCATGATAGGCCTATTTGGAGAGCTTTTTATTTGTAATTAAAATGCAGCCATTACAAGTATTTTGTTTCCAACTAATTGTTTTCTTTTTTTGTTTTTTGCTCCTTTCCTCATTTGGGATGATAGACGAGGGCTGAAATAGCAGGTCGGGCTGGCTGGGAAAAGCACCCATAATAAAACCAGCCCTTAATAAAAAAGAATCATGTTTTGATGATGCATAGCTGTACTTTCTGATTTTCTCCTTTTTTTTTTTTTACCAGCCTGTAAACACGAGCTCGTTAGGGCAGGGTGGCTCATTAGCAGGGGCCTGTCTGCCTTGATGTTTCCATCACCAACATGAGGGCACGGGGCTGTTTAAGCCAGTCTATCATCACCAGGCACTGCAAATACCTTAATCCACATCAAGCAAGAACCATCGCTCTCCCGAGTGTTGGTTTTAAAGATAATAAACAGGAGTAACGTGGAACAGGCTGCCCAACAGCCCGGCTCCCCGTGAGCTGAGGTGTTTGCAGCCATCCCAAGTCCTTCAAGCCACCAGCCCTCTGGTTCCCTATGGGGCAAGGGAAGGTTTCCACTTTCCCCACCTTTTCCCCAGAGCATCCAGCTCAGAAAAGGGGTCAGCAAGCTAAAAAACTGACGCATTGCAGCATTCAGCTGCTTGCAAAGGTTATTTGGATGGGTAAAGCACGGCAGCAGACGGGTGATTCCCCGCCAGGGCGGGCAGGGAGAAGCCTGCAGCCAGCAGCCGCTTCCACAAACAAATTTTTGGGCCAAGATTTGGGGCGAGCATATGCAGGGAGATGAGATGTGGGATGAATTAGGGTGAGCCAGGCGGATGGCAAAGAGCAACAAGTCCCGTTTGCTTCGAGCATCCTCAGTAAGTCACGGCACCTCGCCGCGATTTAGCATCAGGGCAGGGAGCAAAGCCCAGGTCCGGATCAGGAGAGAGGAGCCGCGAGGTCGCTGCCCTTTTAGCTTAAATATGTCACTCCAGGTTATTGCCACAGACCCCTGACAGCGACCCCGGCACCGACTGGATTAACCGACTGTGTAAATGCATCAACTGGGGAGATTTTCCTTGGGTTTTGTGGCTCCAGAACGAGGCGGCTACAGGGGATGGAAAAAAGGGACTTAGCACTTTTACAGTCTGCTCCTGCCTCAGAGAAAGCCCAGCCAAATTCAGACCACTGAATCCTGAGGGAAAAGGACAGAAACAGGCACTGAAATGCAGGAGAGCGATGGGTACGAGGCTTGGCATCTCAGGAGCCCTGAAAGGTGGAAAGTCCCTGACTTGGCGCCGTAAATGGGACCTAAAAACCTCATCTCATCCCTTGGGAGCTCATGGGCTGCTCCCTAACCCCTCGCCTGCTGGGCTGGGGGGGCTGCCAAGACTTCTGAAAGCTGCCTGGGCTCCTCAGGAAAGTTACTGCTGGACCAAGAGAAGTTAATTTTGGCTGGGGCAGAGCTGTAGGAGTGGGTACCTGCAGCCACCAGCATCACCAGCCCTGTCCAAATGCATTAGGCACTTCTGCCCCTTAAATGGCACCGAGACGCACCCAGAGCCACCTCAGCACTCCAGTCACTTCTGCTTTACAGCCTTTTTCTTGTTGTGCTTTCTCGGCACCAACCCTTCCACTTTGTTTTCCCTCTCTCCTCTGTGGGGAAGGTGTAAAGTTGCCTCTTGGAGAACATCAGCAGAACCGAAAGCCGAGGAGCGGAAGAAAAGCTGAGCTGGCTCCAGGTTAGCCTGAAAAGTTTTGTGGGGGAAGGATGCGGCTCTGCATCCACATCACTCATGAAAAAGGTCTGGGTGGATGCTCAGGGCATGTCGGGGTACCCCAGTCACTGCTGCATCCCCCTCTCATCCATTGCCACCAGCCAGCTCCATCCCTGAGCACCCAAACCAGAAAGAACCAGCCTTGGAGGGTCGTTACCCTTCTTTGTGAAAGAGCCACTGGAATCAGAGGGGAAAAACGGATGGGTGAGATATGTCCAAAGGCATTACACCAGGATATGAGGAAGATGGAAACTTCCTTCACCACCCTGACAGGCTAACACGTACCTCATGGAGACCTACCAAGCACTGAAAGAGCCCCACAGGGGAAGCTGGACGTGGGCAAAAGCCCCTCTGACACTTTCTTCCCCCACTAAGGCACTGTGCAATGACCATGCCTCTATCAAAAGGGCCAAGTCTGGAGATATTTACCCTTTTTCTATTCCAAGATGTGGCCTTAAGGTTTTTCCTTCACCAAAAAGAAGAAAAACTCCTTCTGTGCTGCTGACATCCCTCACACGTGACCCCAGAGCAAGGATGGATGCCATAGTAGGAGGATGCTTGCTCCAAACCAGCCCCTAGATCTTGTGTCTGAGCCCCATGTAAGGGGCTCCTAAAAATCAGCTGCTTGGGCAAACACCCAGCAAGGATGGGAGGAGGATGCAGAGCAGCAAATCCCAGGTCTGATTTATCAGCAGAGGCTGCAAACACCAGATCTGCATCTTCCCAGGGGCACTGTCTGTTTGTCCACCCCCCCATCCCATCATCTGCTGCAGCCTCCTGCTTGCCGCACGGTTCACTGATTAATTACTAATTAGCAACTGGTTTATGTCACTTCCCTGCCCTCACCAGCCAGCCCCGGTGCGAAGGGCTGGCACGATCCAAGCCATCTGCTCGGGCCCGAACTCGGCACCGCCGCATCCCGTTCCCGCAGGAGGGGAAGAAGAAAAGAGCCACCTTTGTGCTCAGCCCCTCCTCCCCGCAGACGGACAGACGGGCTGCGGACAGACTTCTCCCTCCCAGCCCTCTCCCTCTCCGGCTGATGGATGCTTTGGCGATGGAGATTTGCATTTTGAAACCCAGACACTGGGTAGTTTGGCAGTAAATCAGCCAGTAGCCAAGCATCCCTGTCACCAACCTACCCCACACTGCTGCTGGTATTAATTAGCATCTTTGCCCATCATTAAATTATTCCATCATGGGGCCAGAGGGATGCAGGAACTCCCGTGGGAAAGCTGAGAGTGCTTGTCTTAACCATCCTAACAGGTACACCCCGTGCTCCGATGTGGTCCCCAAGCCTGCACCGGTGCTGAGGTTGGTAGAAGCGATGCCCTGGGTGATGGTGGTGCGGAGCAGGGAGCTGCTCTGTGGTGCCCCCCTTCCCTGGTCCCTTGCCCGGGCACCCCCTGCCCGCTCCTCTCCCAATCCTTGGGCTGTGCTGACCCCTCCTGGGCTGCAGCCTGCACGAGCAGCAGCCTCTCCTTCCTTCCCACTATTAGAAAGCAGATAACAAGTCCCAACCTGCTCCCAAAAATGCTTCCCCTCTCTCCAGAGAGCATCCAGGGGCTGCCTTCAGGCCAAGGTATCCACGTGCTGCTCAGCCTCGATGCTCCCAGCTTGTCGGCCGCATCCCAGGGATGGCTGGAGAGCCCCTTGCCCACCAAAAGACATCGGGAAGACCACAAAGCAGGTGAGATGTTCATCAGGTTTTCTAGTTTCCCCTTCCCAAAGCAATAACAAAAGGAAGAATAGGAGAAAAGCATCCACTGATAACAGCCCTGGACCACATCCTGCAGAAGCCACCCCCAGATGCTGGGCGGTCCTGGTTGAGCATCAGTTCAGGGGGGACTGTGGCTCTACAGCATGAAGCAGACTGATGCTACAAGGATGTAGAAGTTAACACGCACACAGGCAGTTTCCATCTCCCGAGACCCCCCACCGCTAACTCCCTCAGCTCAGTCATTGCCCTCAAGCAAGATAATGAACTCGCAAGCGCAGCACAGAGAGAAGCCGGCACTCGAACAAGAGCTCTAACAGCAACTGCCGGAGAAATCATTAAAAGCAAGTACCAGACTTCAGAGATCAGTTGCAGAAGAAGTCTAAATCCATACCTGTGGCCTTTCTGCACTCACCAGCGAACTGCCGCTCGCAGAGGTAATTTAGCATCAGAGGATGCCCAGCAGCTAAGCAGCCCAGTGGAGCCCCGCTGATGGATGAGTGCCAGGCACAGGGAAGCCCAAACCTGCTCCCCATGGGTACCACAAACCCCTCTCAGCCCTTGAGCCCCCCCAAACACAGCTGCTTTATTTCCTTCCTCCCAGCCCCGGTGCCCCATGAGTTCTGCAATGCCCTCATCTCCCTCTCCCGCAGCCAACACCAAGGATGGCAAAGCAGTTCAGCAAAACACATGCTTGACACCTCCATATAGAGCAACCCATTTCCTTCTCCACACACCCCCAGTTCAAGTCCAAGCCCTCAGAGGTGACTCCTGGTTGCCATTTATTAGCATTTGGCCAAAGTCGCTTTAAGCCAACACCTGCATTTCCATTCCTTGGAGATGTGTAAAAAGATGAAGACCAGGAGCTGGTGAGAAACATGGTGTTTTAAGGGTTGTAAAAGGGGCAGCCACCTGCCTGCTTATAGAATCATAGAATTGTTTTGGTTAGAAAGGACCTTAAGGATCATCAAGTCCAACCATTAACCCAGCATTGCCAAGCCCACCACTAACCCATGTCCCTCAGCACCACATGTACACGGCTTTTAAATCCCTCCAGGGATGGGGACTCCACCACTGCCCTGGGCAGCCTGTTCCAGTATATATATAGTGCAGTAGTGGGACTTTATGGCCAATAAAAAGCACAGAGCACAGATCGGAGATGTCTTCAGTAGTTTATAAACACATAAACCCACAACCACCCCCTTCCACACATCAACACTTGCCCTCAGTGGAAAAAGATTGTGCCTTGAAGAGGAGATGCCTGAAAATTCAATTGCTCTCCCCAGTCCCGGAAAGGAAGAACAAGCTCTGAGCATCCCTGCATTTCCCCAGGGACATCGGGCAGTGCAGGAGAGGGACAAAATGAAGCCACAAGCCTTTCTTCCAGAGGGATGCAGATACCAGATGTGGTTCCCTGCATGCAGAAGCGCTTCAGATCCTGTCCCCAGAGTAACACAGGTCCTAGATAAAAAACTACCAAGGCCAAAGTATCTTTTAACCAAACTCCAGGTACTATTGTACCACTCAGCCCTGAGGTGAAGCACTTCACCACAAAGCTTTTGGAGCCAGCAGACAAGTCTGGAAGACCTGCACTGATGCTCTTTCCCACCCTCAGAGGCACTAAACTTCACAAACAGGGGATGTAACTGGATAAAGCCAGCCCAGCTCAGTCAGGAGGTCTCCCTGCAGATGGCCAGGACCCTAAAGCAGAGCTGGGGACCCTCTTGACCTGCATCTTGCCCCAGATGCTCACAAAGCCTTTATCAGGGCCAGCTTCATCAGCAGTGTGATATTTGTGATTTAAATGAAGGATCTTCCCTAAGACAGAAACAAGAGTGAAAGAAAGGAGAAATAATCAGGCAGCCCAAGAACAAGCTTGAAAAGAGGTTTTAAGGTTTGCTGAGACCACTGAGCAAGCCACAGACCATCCCTCCATCTCACCATCTTCCTCCAAAGAGCTTTTTTGTCAGTAACTATGACAAAGCGCCTCATGAGATTGGAGATTTCTCCCTGCCCAAGTATTTGATTGAGCAAAGAAGTTAAAACACTGCTTTGCCCCAGCCCTCCCATGCACACCTTAGAGACACTAAAAATGCAACAGCCCTAAGCTAAATGCCACAGCAACGTGCTGGATACACTCAGAATGGGTGCTGGAGGGGAAGACGTCAAATGTGGCTCAGGGTCTCCTCAAAAATCACCGTTCTGAGCATCCTCCCGGTGCAGCCCAGCTGCTGGCAGGGTATTCTTGCCATCTAGTGGCTCCTCGCTTGAGTGCAAATACTAAATAGGTATTTTTTAGATTTTTCCCCCCCCTCTCCTCTTCCTCCACTATTTCCATCTTTATCAGCATGGGACCAGAGGACATGTAGTAATTTTTTTTTCCTCTTCCATCCATATTTTCTCCTACTTTATTTGCTGCTTGCGTCCTTCAATAATTCTCTTCTTTCCATCTTACTGTAGTTTTCTAAGGTTTGTTACTGCCCTAGCAAAGGATTGCATGTTTCTGCAGGAAAAGCTTGAAGGTACAAAAGGACACCCTTGAGGCTCAGGTTGGGCCATAAAACCGTATTGCCAAAAAGCCACACAGTAATTTTTGTGTCCCACCACAGCTCCCAAACCCTTGGTCCCACCAAGACCCTTATTCCCTCTTCCACCGAGAAGGACACATTTTTTAACACTACTCACCCCACACACAAAGGAAAGGGCAGAGCACAGCTGTAAAAAACCCTATAATTTCAGTGGATTTTGGCCAATTTATGATCTGACCCTTGGCTCTAGCAGGGTAAGACTGATTTAGAGGACCACAAGACCCCATGCACAGTGTGTTATGTGATTTCATCCCTCCCAGGAGCCCCGTGCAGCCCAGTTGTCAGAAAGCACTTCACAGCATACTAATAAACCTTTTCACAGGCAATAGCTTGCCTTAGTCTGCCATCATGTAGCTTGTATTGGAAATCACTATTTGACAAGGCTCAGTGCCTACTCAGTGACATATTCTTCCCATCAACCCACTCAAAACCATGTTTAGGAACAAGATAATACTTGCTGCTGCTAAGTGAGCATGCACAAATACTCCTCCTCCCCGCTGTGATGTACCTCTGCTAATTTCTCTATGTATTTTCATTTTTAAGCAGCCAGAAAACACTTATCCCGTTATACTCATCTTCCAAAGCTGTCATGGTGGGAAAAACAGACACAACCTTGCTGCAGATGTTCTCTAGAAGGAAAACAAGCACTAAAATGAAGTTAAATATAAGGAATGGGAAGCTTGGAGAAAAATGCAGCTTAGCAAATTCATGAGGCACAGCCAGATAGATGAGAATTGAAGGGTCTCTCTGTGTAACATGAAAGGAGAGATGGTGTCACCTGGGACGGTTTGAGGAAGGAAATCACACAACATACTGGGGAAGGCAAGAGGGTGGAAAAACCTCCAGCCAATCTTGTCTGGTAATTTCTAAAGGCCATCTCTCCCCACATCCTTTCTCTTTTTAATTGTCAGGGATAGAAGTTGGCCCAAATATCAAGTTATTGGTCATTTTGAAAGCAGTATTCACTTTGGCTCTTCTTTCCCGGCTTAACTGGAACCCCCAGGGGAAATCAAACCTTGAAGCAGCCTCCAGCAGAGCAGAGGGTCAGGGTAGATACAGGACATTTTGTGACATTTCTCTGTGCTCACAGTCCCTGGTCACTGGGGAAAGATAAGCAGAAGACTCTTCAGGGCAGTCTAGAGAAGAGACCTCAGATAAGCTGCTACAGACAAGATGACCCCTTAGCCAAGGCTATGCAGTCATGTTGATCCCAGCTAGGATGCACTGATGGAAAGAGCATCTTGGTCTGCTCCAGCAAGCCAGAAGAAACAGTGACTGTAGCCTAAAGAGGAACAGGAGAGAGAGGAAATAAGAGATAAGCCCCTTTTGCACTCTCTGGAGTGTCTATGCAACAGACTTCACCCTTAGTTTCAGGAGAAACCCTGAAGAAGGCAATAGCTCTTCTCAACACTGCAGTGAAGTGGTTTTTAAATCAAGTCCAGGGAGAAGTTTTAGGTCCAGATGTGTTTCCTTGAAGACAAGGCCACACAGATGGGGAAGAGAGCAGTGGAGACAGATATTGTACCTTCTGTCTTCAGCCCTGACTTATTTGCTACACGAGAGCTTGAGCAGGCAGCACACAGTGCTCTTAGCTCTTCCTGAGGGCACACGTGCCTGGGGTAGGGATAAGTGTCCCACTTGCACTGAGCTGAAGCTGTGGGAGCCACATCAATCCTTTTGGAAGCAAAGAAATCCACATCCCCTCCTTTAGGTCAAAGGGTCCTGCAGGTTATTCAGGGGTACTTGGCCAGGCAACTGTTGTGCTGTTTCTTTGCTCTGAGCTCAACATACAGGATATACTGAGAGTCACCTCATCTTGTTAAAACAGTCCTCTCCAGTGTCCCACCTACCCTTTGGCTACCAGGCTCCAAAGTGTCCAATGAGCAACTCCAGTGCCAGATCTAGACACCCAGACCTCTAAAACCCCTCCACAGCACATCTGAACCCAACATCGATCTTTATTACCAACCCAAAGCTTTTAAGAGGCAAACTTCTCTTTCATAGGATTATCGAGACCTGACATCCATAAGGTCTTGGGGCCAGCAGCTTCTACTGTAGCATCAACTGCAAACCCCCATCAGCAATGGGACAGATCTGGAGAATCACTGTTGGATACAGTCCAGCACCATTTATGTCCATGATTTATTTCAGGAGGAGCCCAAACATCTATTTATAGGCTTCTAACTCTGGCATCTGAGATAGTTCTGAGAACTTCCCATCCTCCCCCCAGGGAAGATGCCTCCTGGTGTGCCTTTAATGCAAGCTTTTTGAAGAGATGAAAAAGCACATTGCAAGCTGGGAAAGGGATGTTAGGGGTATTGTATTTAACTAAGTTGTGTATTCCAAAGGTTAGAGAGTTTTATGCATATGGAAGCCAGCAGCTGCATTGCCTCACCATTCCTACCTGCAAGGAGTAACTTGCTTGGAGCACATCTTATCCACCTATCTCAAGTGATCCATCAGTTAGATGTCTACTTCTGCTCCCTGTACTGAGGTTTTCCTCCAAGCACAGAGGTACCCAGGGCTTACACGTGAGCTAGAGCAGCAGAGCACTCATTTTAAAAAAATCAAGATTAAAAACCTGCATTAATTGATAGCTTTTCCCCACCCTTTTCCCTATAAAGCAATGCAACCCTGCTCATAACTAAAGGAAAAGGTCTCCTATACACGGATGACTACACCCTGTATCCTGAGCACCATCCGGAAGGTTTCTCCTGAGCTGGATGAACCCTTCCTGCCCATAAGCACAGCTGGCAGCTTCTTTGCTTGACATTTATCCCTAACCACCCAAGTGAAAGCGAAATTCAAGCAAGGGTGGCAGCACACGGCTGACCTTGGAAATTTAAAGGCCAACGAGTCATTGAACAGCTCTTCTCCTGCGGCAAGGCATGTCTCGGTGGCACCGGAGCAAAACCGAGCAAATCTGGCACCCTCAGCCCGTGGCATAAATCTGCCTGGCTCCAGTTCACATATTCGAGTACGCTGCTTCACCAGGCAGCCAGTTTGCAAGCACAGCTATAATTTACAGCCCCTGAGACTCGGTTCCTTATCTTCCCTGCAACCACTGATCTCCACCAGCTACACGTGTAGCAGCATGCTGCGATAAAAAGCCCCACGCAGGCACCCAGGAGGTGGGGGCATCTCATGCTCTCCAGCTGAACAGGAGATATAAAGATATCTTTCCCCGCATTTGTGCTTTTAAGGGGGAAATTTTTTTTCTTGCCTGGATATGAATCTTAAGCAATTCACAGCAAAGTGATCTGGTCTTTGGGAAGGGGTGAGAAACAGGATAGAAAGGTGCAATGTGTGCTGAGAAGTGTATAGAAATAAATCTTTCTGCTTATTTGTGTGGACTCGAGATGGACGTTACTGACTGGTGCTGGGCTGTAGAGAAGAATACACAGAGCTGCCCATTGCAAGAGGAGAAAGCAGCAATTCCAGCACCCAGCTAGAAAATACAGTTATAAATAATAAAATGAGGATTCCTGGAGCCACCTGAGGCCACACTTAGAGGCATATTTGAATTTCAGGGGTTTAACCCAGTTGTCCATGTGCAGGGTTTTCTCTCCAAGGGAAGAGCTTTGCCTAAAACCACACAGGCAGAGGGGTTTCACCCCATCTGCCTATACCCATGGTGCCTTCAAGATATGGCCTGTGTTACCCCTCTACGCCCCATCATGTGCATCCTTATGCATGTGTCAGTCTAATAACCCACCTCATCATCTAGCAAAGGCCCCTGTGTTCATGGGGTTTTTTTCTACTACACTTTCATCTAATGACCAGAGGCTTTCTAATTTATCTTGCCCATTTAAGGCTTCCCCAAATTCATTTCATGTCAGGCCAAAGGGCTCCATGCAGACAAGGGCTCCCTGTGAAGAGCCAGCTTTAATGGTCTCCCTGACATCTTTCCATCACATGTCAGCAGCACCCACCATGACCAAGGCACTACAATAACAAGTCTATCCAGTGCAAAGGCTGGGTCACATGCATGGCTGCAGGGAGAGGAGATGAAGAGCAAAGTCATTATAAGTATTTTCAGATCGCTAATTATTCCCCTCCCTTACATTTAAGTATCTGCAAGCTCCATTTATCCAAGCCAGACACCACACCAGAGGCTACGCGCAAGGAAAGACCTGGGTCAGGGCAACTTTTTATAGCCTTGAGTAATGAGATGGGGGACAACCTTTTCCTGTAGAGCCATTTCTCCTCGTCACATGCTGTCCCCTCATGACATCCATGATCTATATCCAGTCACTGGCACGAAGCTTTTGTCATCCCCAGCCTGCCAACTGGCCCATGCAAGTCTGTCCCATGGGATAAGCAGCAACATCAGACTTTCTTCAAGATCCCCAACTGCTGAAGCACTCACACATAGCAACAAGTATTTATGCAAAGAGCAGGTCTTCTGGTATTAATAAGACTGCCTGAAATAAATGTCTACGCCACATTTGAGTGTTGGTCTTGTGCTTGTCCCAGGCTAGTGATGAAGTGCCTGAGCACAATCAGTGCTGTCACATCTCTGCAGCAGGTTTCAGACAGGTTTTCTGCCCCAATCCTGCAAATACTTTGCTAAGCTTACAAGTAGTGCTGCTTCCTTAGAGCTAAGCACATGTACTTAGTTCCTGAATCATGGCTTAAAGAAATTAGAGCCAGATAATGACTCAAGTTGTTCTCGTTTATGTATATAGTGACTTCTAACACACAGATAAACTAGCTTGTTTCCACAGTGTGACCACAGACCAGATATGAACGTGGCTCCTGCTCTTTGTGCTGTCAGTGTTCATGGGTGTGAAATAAACTCACACCCAATCTCAGAGACCCTTGTTGGCAGCTTCTGCTGTCAATTGCTCCAGACTCTGAGGGAGCTAGGGGTGTTTAGCCTGGAGAAAAGGAGGCTGAGGGGAGACCTTCTCGCTCTCTACAACTGCCTGAAAGGAGGGTGTAGTGAGGTGGGGGTTGGTCTCTTCTCCCAGGTATCAAGTGATAGGACAAGAGGAAACGGCCTCAAGTTGCACCAGGGGACGTTTAGATTGGAGATCAGGAAGAGTTTCTTCCCCAAAAGGGTTGTCAAGCACTGGCACAGGCTGCCCAGGGCAGTGGTGGAGTCCCCACCCCTGGGGGGATTTAAAAGCTGTGTAGATGTGGTGCTGAGGGACATGGGTTAGTGGTGGGTGGGGCAGTGCTGGGTTAACGGTTGGACTCGATCTTAAAGGTCCTTCCCAACCAAAAGGATTTGATGGTTCTACAGTTCTAACCTCAAGCAGTGACACTGCTTCCTGCCTTCAAGTGACCCTTATCATGCTAAATCATGATAAATAGAAGCCCAAAGAGCAGCCCAGCATGCAGCGTTCATAAACCGCTGCGGAGCCGCTCCAAGCCTTCCTCATCAAACAAGCAGACAGTGTGACAGCGCCTTTTCCTTATGTCTGCACCTTATTTTTCTCCCCCCCCTCCTCGTGTTTCCCAGCTTAATATCCATTCACGCTGATCCCTGTGCCTTGACACTAACATGACATAGCAGGTGAGACATCTGTCTTCCAAATTTGCCTGCTCCCCTACCTCCCTTTTTGACATAATCTTGGCACGGGAGACCTACCAAAAAATCCTCTGTTGGAGAAACAAATGACCCTGCCCGGGAACAGGAGCTCCGAGTAGGAATGAAGGGCATTTCTCACAGCAGCTGACAAACACCCCCAGCCCCTCTTTGCAAGGCTGGAGGTGTTGCAGGTGCTAAGCAGAGGACAGGATTGAGTGGAGAAATGCGTGTGGTGAAGCCAGGAGAGAACAGGGCTGCGTGTTAGATGGGATTTCACTTGTCATTATTCACTCCTGACTTACAGCTACCAAGCGGGGCTGTCAGCTGGCTTCGCCCATCTCCCACACCCCTCCGTCCAGACAGTGATGAATGGCACGGGAGCGCTCTCACCAGCATCGCTATTTCACGCCCCTGACTGAATCCACATGAACCTCCCGGCAACACATCCTTGGAGACCCCCGCACTGCATTTCTGACAGCAAGGAGGGGAGATGAGCCACCCAGCTCCCCACACACATCCACCCTGAGCCCAGCACCAACCTCTGCTGCGACCTGACAAGTCCCTTTCCCTCCGTGCACCTCCGTTACTCCCCGCAAGGCTTTTTATTTTGTCTCTGTAGACCACCAGCTCTTCCAAAGATGCAGCCTGAAGCTTTTTTCTCTTGTTCAAGCCCTCACATGCCACTAACAGTGATAAACACAGATCGGCTGAGCAGAGAATGACAACACTGACTCATATGATCGCAGCCCTGTGTGCGCCTCGTTAGCAGGAAACATCCCCAGGCTGGCTATAAATACACTTCCAGTTATCCAGAAGGACCACAAAGCGCTTCATCAGATCCCTTGTAGGATTTGAGCTCCAGATGGGAACCCATCTGCCCCACAGCAGAAATGCAATTGCCCCAGCAGCACCATGTTTTCCCCTCCTCCCTCCTACAGAGGTGCCTCAAGCAGGATGTGATGAGCAGGAGCGACATGAGGAGGATCGTTCTCAGCCCAGCAGATTAAATCTTTTAGCCCACAGTGCAAGTGGTAAATGGACATTTATTCTGTTTCGATTCTTAACATTTACTCCCAATGAGATGCTTTCCACTCTGCCACTAACCCTGGGAGCTCAGGCAAAAGATTTCACCCCTTTAATTCATTTTCCTACACCTTAATACAGGAAAAGGTCTACCCAGATGAGCTGAATTCCCCTTTTTCTATGTAGGATAAAATAATCTCCCTCTAAAATAACTGGAAAACCTTAAGGGGCACTTCCTCCGCCTTTTCATGTGCTGAGACCTTATGAAGTCAGGTGACATTACCTAGAACTTGCATGATGGAGATGTAGTAGGTATGACTTGCTTTCACAGTGCCAATGTGGACTTCCCACCCATTATTAGTGTTCATAAGCATCTCCATAGGAAGAAAGAGAGAAGAGCCCCATCACAAGGCAGTTTTCTTCCTGTTCCAGCCCCATTAAGGAAGGTTAATGAAGAGCTAATGTCCACATAAGATCTTCTGGATCTGACATTTGCTGCATTAACAGTGGCATCACAGAATCACAGAATCAATCAGGTTGGAAGAGCCCTCTGGGCTCATCGAGTCCAACCATTGCCCTGACACCACCATGGCAACTAGACCAGGGCACTAAGTGCCATGTCCAGGCTTTTCTTAAACACCTCCAGAGATGGTGACTCCACCACCTCCCTGGGCAGCCCCTTCCAATGGCTAATGACCCTTGCTGAGAAGAAATGCTTCCTAATGTCCAACCTGAACCTCCCCTGGTGAAGCCTGAGGCTGTGTCTTCTTGTCCTATCGCTGGTTGCCTGGGAGAAGAGGCCGATTCCCACTGCGCTACAACCTCCCTTCAGGTAGTTGTAGACTGCACTAAGGTCACCTCTGAGCCTCCTCTTCTCCAGGCTAAACACCCCCAGCTCCCTCAGCCGTTCCTCGGAGGTCAGACCCTCCAGACCCTTCACCAGCTTGATCGCCCTCCTCTGCACTCCAACACCTCAACATCTTTCTTGAAGTGCAGCATCGGGCAACCTGTTAACCTCAGAAGAGGCTGGAGCAATGAACCTGCATCTCCTCTAACCAAACCAGACTTTCTGGAGAGATTTGCTCTCCTCTGAGCCTCAGCTCTCAACCATAGCTCATATATCTATCTATATATATATATATCTATATCTTAAGTGCTCTACACCACAGCAAAGCTGCTTTCTGGCTATGTGTGTTATTTTGCACCTCCTCAAAAAAAAAAAATAATTAGCATCTTAGTGTAAGGACCTTATTGCCATCAGTTTTGATGACTCCTGCACGTTGGTGCCTTCATTGCAGCGCTGAAGAGCTCCACAGTGCCAGAGAAGCGAGGCTCTCCAGCTCACTCCGTCCCAGCTATTCCCACTCATATAAAATCCAAAAAGCAAAGAGAAGCCAACAACATTTCACCACTTGGTATCTGGACTTTGCTTTAAGCAACCCTGTTAGCTGGCGGAGGTCAACCATGAATCTGGAAACTTCAAACCCAACCTTGACCCAGATCTGACCCAGAGAGACCCAAGGGCAGGCAGGATGTGCTTACAGTAGCTCGATGGCTCCGGAGACAGAGGGAACACGAGCTTGATGTTGCAGAGAGGGATGGCAGCGTGCCCAGGGCAGGGTAAGCCAACAACTGAGAAATGCAATGAGACAGCCTCGCTCTACCTGCCTCACTCACCTTCAGCAGCTTGGCACAGGCTTTCAGCTTTGCAACACCACAGGGCTGTTTTCACTGCTGCTGAAACTTTCCACCTAATTATTATTTTTTGAATGAGCACAGATTTTTCTGGAGTCCCATGACTTTGAGAAAAATCCACGTGTAACTCTCACCATTATTGTAACTGCTCTTGTTGTATAAACAAAGCTTTCAACATTATAGCAGCTCCAGAAACAACTTGGCTAAGATGGTTTAAGAAGGGGGTTGGGGCCAAGGTGAATAAAAGCTTGGTCACACATCATGCTTTGCCTCCTTCTGCATCTATAAAGGGCCTGAGCAAGAACCAGGTCTGATTTTCCAAATCACCCGCTAATCGAGCAGAGTTACAACCAACCTGTAGCCCTTCAACCCTTCACATCTGCACCAAGAGGAATGCAGCTAAGCTGGAAAAACAGGTCCCATGACACTCAGTTCTTCCCTTTGCAGAGGGTGACACCTCCAGCAGGTCCTTCCCAGCCTCAGCTCCCTTCTGGGTTGCGAGTACATTAAACACTGCTGCTTGCTCAGACTCTGCTTGGAGCTCCTGCTAGAGGCCACAGCTACACTCAGCACCCAGTGATGTCTCCTCAGCCTTGATATCAAGGCTTCAGTACCTAGACAGAGGGTCTGGGCAGAGTCAAGGCCACATGACACACTGCCCAGGGCCCCAGACAAGGATGCCAAAAGGACTAAGGACTTCAGTTGCATTTAGCCCATAAAAACCAGGAGCTCTGTGCTCTGAGCAGAAGGATCTGAGCCTTCAACACTTCTAATTACACCAAGTCCAGCATCCTCAAGGTCTGCAAAGGCAACTAGCACCAAAGGAAAGCCTGACAGATCTCATTCACACAATACTAAACCCTTAGCCTAAGACACCCTTCCTCTGGGCTTTCACGCATACCTAAGGTTACTGAGAGGATTTAAAGCACCCTCAAGTACCTTTCCTCACCATCACATCCTGCAATCAGATACTCCAGTAACAACAATGTTAGAGAAGGCAAAGCAATCCTGGCTGTGTGCTGCACACCACGGTCGGCAGAGCAGCCCTGGCCCATCTTCATTGCATGCAGGTGTCCACCCCTCTGGTCCACTGGGCACTGCAGGAGGGGTCTGAGCAACCAGGACCATGTTTTAGCACCATCAGTGATGGAAATATCCAGGTCATGTACCACAGATGCTGCAGAGTGCAAGAGGGGCCATCTCCCCATCCCATGAAGGTCTCAGTGACCTCAAGCTTCTCCTACAGTCTTAAGGAACTTCAGAGTCAAGCACAGCAAAAGACAGGCTAAGAAAAAGGTAAGAAACAAGTCACTGGTCGAGTCTGGATTATTATCTTGGAAATCCACCCTGTTACAGTCATAACTGTACCCTTCTAGAGGAGAACAGACTTCAGTGAGTCCTCAGGTTTGCCAACAAACTCCTGGCTGCAAGGGAAGCACACCTTGCCCCTTGCAAAATGCCAGTAGAGGGGAAAAAAAAAATAAGTTTAAATACAGTGGGATCAAAACAGGAATCGCAGAACGTGCTTCACCAAGCACGAGGGGCTGCAGGAAGCTGCTGACCTCGATCCCAAGCCAAGAACTTGCCCAAACCATCCTGCACCACAATTTAAATACACCACTTCTGGGCTGCCAAGGGATGAGGAAGGGTTAAATGATCTGCTTTTGGCTCCAATGCGTTGCCCTGACACAGAGCAAGCAACGCCCGAGCTCCGACAGCCCCAGACATCCCGGGCAGGAGCCTGGTGCACCAGCCCAGGAGCCAAGCGCCTCCCTCCCGAGCCACCAGCGCTTCGGTGGGACACGTCTTTAAAGCCATTTGGAAAGAGACCCCTTTCTCTTCCTTTCCTGAGGGTATTAAAAAATCATTATCAACGGAGGTGGGGGGGGAAATTCCTCTTTTCATTCTCTAAAAATTAACATGAGCTCCTCTAAACGCTCATTGTACTGGTCCGATTTTTCACACACCCTGGAGTCTAACCATGACAAGGGGAGACACAGCAGTGGTTATGACCCAACTTTCTGGCTAATTAAGAAGCTTGTCAAAGAGCAGCTTCTCTCCAGGGCAGGGAATGAGTGACTTCCCATGGCACGTGAGCCAAGCTCGTGGCTCCTCTTGCTGCACTCTCAGCTCCTGATTTATAAGCCAAGGCGGAGGGAAGGGTGACCGCCCCATGCCACAGCACCCAGCACCCACACAGAGCCCCTTTAAGGTGATTTTGGCAGGTGCTTGGGAGAGGTATCAAGACCAGGTGAGGTCCTGGCCCTCCCACCCCCTATTCTGTACCACTGTATTTAGTTTGTTGCATCCAACTGTGAGAAGCAGAAAAAGCTCTGAGGTTTTCTTCTGGCAAATTCAAGTTCTAATTCAGCAAAACACATGAGCACCTGCTTTAAAAACAAAGCTAGGAGTCAACAAGTGCTCAAGCACCCCAAAAAAAAACCCATAGAAGAGAAATGGACTCAAATCAAACCCCTAAAATCCTTGGGGGAGGAAGAGAAAGCCTCGTCCCCAGTCTACTCACACATCCTCATTGCAATGGCCTAACCAAGGAGCAGCAGCATCCCAGTCCCACAGGCAGGCAGCCTAAATCCCCTTTCCTCCAGACTCGCTTGGGGGGCAGCTGACCCTGTTGCCACTCCAAAGAGCTCATTAAATACATGGAAAAGCCCCAAGATTGCAAGTGGAGGAGGCAGACGAGCCAGAAAGAAAAGCTCAACCAGTGACATCTCCAAATCACACTAAACTTTTAGGAAAAAAAGAGATACAAAGCATCAGGTTCCTTCCTTGTTTTTTTCCCTCCCCCCCCAAGTTTTCCAGACTGCAGGAATCACCTGGAGCAAAAGTCCAAGACTAAGCCTTCAAGGAGCTGGTTCCTATGGGACCCCCAGACAGTTCAGCTCTAAACCTACATCACACGCCCTGACCCTGCTCCAAAGGTGCCAAGAACCCAGTGAAATCCTGTTTCTCCAGAACATCTCCTTGTTCACCGCTACGGACTCCCTGCACCTGGGAAGACAGAACTAGCACACGCCAGACCTCTGTGTCCTGGTGATGGCACCATAATTGACCCAGGTCCAGCCTGGAGCTGCCCAGGAGGAGGAGGAGGAGGATGGTTGGGAGGAAGGCAGGAGGGCATCGCTCCCCAAAACTTCCCGGCGGAGGCCACGGGGTGGCAGCAGGCATCTGCTGATGGAGAGCCAGGGACCAGCACCCTTGAGCACCAGCCCATGCAAGGCTCTGCTCCCCTCCCAAAGCACTGCAGAGGTGAGGAACCGAGGAGCAGTTTGCTCCGAGGAGCAGGTTTCACAAACTTCGAGCAGAGCCAAGCGAAGGGCTTCGCTCCGACGAAGCAAAGGCGAGTATCCCTTCTCAGCTCTGATGGTGCACAGGCTGGTCACTGCTGCAGGATGAAGGGGACACACTAGTGACCTCCATATAACAACCCCTTTCCCCCTAAGGGCTCCCAAACCCCCT
The DNA here is from genome assembly GCF_013368605.1 of Nyctibius grandis. Classification (NCBI taxonomy): domain Eukaryota; kingdom Metazoa; phylum Chordata; class Aves; order Nyctibiiformes; family Nyctibiidae; genus Nyctibius; species Nyctibius grandis. Next base: position 2,234,332 of record NC_090674.1, read on the forward strand.
CCTCCCTGCAGATGGGCAAGCAGGGCCAAAGGCACTGTGGCCAGGAAAGCAACCAAGCCCCCAGTCTCCTCTGCGCCCTGTATGGCCCTTTTGGGCTCAGATTGCTGCCAAGCTCCTGCTGTACCCAGGTGCTTCACCACAGGCTAACCTTGTACCATTAAAAGGCCACCAATATATTCTTAATGTTTCAGAGGGACTTGAACTGGAGCCCCATCTTCACTGTTCAATGACCAGCAGCAGGAATATGACAGCCTAGAGTTGTCCCATGCTCTGCAAAGGACTGGCCTTAGGGACAGGAGGTTCAAGGAGGCTTTCAAACACTCCTACATCCCTGGATGGAGAGCTGTGTCCAAGCACAGAGCTCTCAGACCACATGTTGGTCCTGCATGAGCTGCAGCTCCAGGTACCTGCATCCCTCAGGTAGCAACATGGGACAGGGAAGGGACATCAGGCTGGAGATAACATGTGCAATCAGATTAAACAGCAAAGGGCTGCAAACCTGTGTTGGAAGTTTGGGTGGACTTGAAGGTGGGTGCACTTGAAGGCACCAGTGGTTGAGTTGGCACAGGAGACAGAGTTGGAATCACCAGCAAACTTCACCCCAGGCCCCGTGTTGCTCATCCCATTCCTCTTATCAGGGCCATCAGTGGGGTCGGGACCCCAGGAGACAAGAGCCTGGGCTGCGAGAGGGGAGCTGCCAATCCTTCCCCTCCACGCGCTTCCCAGCGGGACCGCGCGGGTCCTGCCTGCCCGCCCCAGCGAGCCTGCTGCTCGCCACAATGCCGTGTTTGTTGCACAACGGAGACCTTTAAACATCAAGGCAACATGACATTTTGGAAAGGAGAGATCTTAATAAGGCATCTGAGCTTAATCATTCTACCCCTGTCAGAAACACACTGTAATTTATCACCAAAAGTGTGAGGACAACCTGGTGCAATGCCATTGAAGTCAATAAAAACGTGTGCCAGGCTCTATTCCCATTCCCATGGCATCCCCCAGAGTTTTTATTAGCAATTTATTTTCTATCCCACTCTCAATGCACTGGTTGGAACAGTGTCTTTTGGCTTTGCTGGAGCTGGGCAACTGCTGCTGGAGGGGAAAGAAGCATCGCAGCAACTCCTGTGCTCAAACCAGCTCTATCCCAAGACCTCTTTGGGATTACAATATGGTAAATACACTTCCAGATTATTACTTTTTTTTTCTCTAGATGTTGTTCTTTGACCCAGTAGGTCTTGTCCCATTCAGGAAAGCATCTTTCCAGGGAGGTGGGGTGAATTAAGCTTGCACTTCAGGATGCTTTTCTAGGCTTATTTCCAAGCCTAATCTTAGGAAGAAAAGCAGATGAAATGCTGGACTAAGTCAACTTCTGACCGCCAACAGGTAACAAAGCAACCTGACTTACTAGATTTAAAAAACTGGGGAAAAAAACCTGGATTTACCTGGAGCAGCTGGCTGTCCTGACTGCCCTGGCCTGCCTACGCGACTGTCTCCTCCCAGCAGCGCTCCTTCCTTCATGCCCCGCAGCCACAAAATACCTAACTACCTCCAGTGGTGCTTCCTCCCCTGCTTGGTTAAAACTGCTTTAAGCACAGCTTAAATCCTCCCGAATTTCAGAGGACACCCTGGAGGTCTGACTGAGCAGGGATGGAGGCAAAATGCTCTGCTGAGCCAGCATGGGGAGAAAACAGAGGTCTCAGTGTCCATGCAAGGCCTACGTGGTTCCACAAATGCCCAGGAGGCAGTTTTAGAAGGCTCAGCTTAAAGCTGTGCTGTGGTTTCAGCTCTACCAGCCTCACTCAACAGCGAAGATGGATGCAGCAAGGTGCTGGGTGCTTTTTGCATCAGCACAGCCCAGCAAGGTCAGCCCAAGGACGCACTCCAAAGCAGCCAGAGTTTGTGGTGTAGCTTTGCATCACATCACCTTTCTCACCTTCATTTGGAGTGTGTTTCCAGGGCCTGATCCAACAGAGCCACTGCACAAAAGCTTTAAGTCTTCAGGAGGGGAAAAAAAAAAAATAAACTTGGCTAACCTGAGGCTTTCAACTCCCCAGGAATGGAGCAAGACCGAGCACAAGCCTGATTTTCATTCTGTACAGATCCCAAACCCCTCCTCCTCCGAGGATTTCCACCCTTTAGAAGTTAATTCCCCAGCAACTTTATTTTAGAGCAATTTTCAGTTCCCATTACGCCCGCTGCGCTGGGCGATAAAGTGTGCGGCTCGTCTACTATCTAGCTCTCTCCAGTCTGGGAAGATAGCTCTGCCTCTCCCCAGAAGAGCGGGGGTGATGTTAGGGAAGTGAGTCCATGGATTATGATAAGGGAACGGGCGGTTTTATACGCTGAGCACACTTACCGACTCCCCTCCCTTTACCTGGCCTCGTGCAGGCTATTTTCCGTGCCGCTCTATCTCCTATCAATAGGAAACAGTCAAGTGCAGCCGGCGTGTTAGAGCCAAAGACCCTTCTTTTACAGATACTGCATCATCCAAGGCTAATATAACCATGGGCTTAAAAAATTATACAGCTTATGGCTTCAAAAAAAAAACAAAAATTAAAAAAAAGTGGCTTGAAGACAGAAAGATTATAGTTTTAAGGGACAAAGAAAAAAAAAAATTAGCAATTTTACTGTTCCAGGAGAATAAATCCTTTTGGAGGCTTGTTAATTTGTTTTTCCTAATGCTGAGAAGTAACTTGCGAATGTTAAATATCTGCTTTTAGGAGAGGGCCCCCAACCCTGCTTTCCATTACACCGGGCATCCGTCCAGCCGGAGTAACTGCACTGAAGTCAACGGGTTATTTTGGATTTTGGCCAAAATAATTTAGAGCAAAATCTCCTCCTGTGTTTATGTTATAGGGACCTGATCATGCACTGTTGTCATCCAAGGAGTCAGGTATTACCATTACCGTGCCCTCTTTTACGTGGGCATGACCCTTCTCCTGGTGCAGGGGTGGATAGCGCCGTAGGTTTTAATGGTGCCAGAAGCAGGAGGCCAATCTTCAAAGACTGGAGCATATTGAAAGCAAAACAATTCAATTACCTGCTTTCAACAGTTTGTCACCTATGTCAAATATTAAAGCAAAACAATTGATTATGGAGTGGAATTAAGAGGAAAGAAGAAAACCTCCCCCCTCCTTTCTAACAAAAATTCAGGAAATTAGAATTGACTCTTGGAAAAAAATACCCTCCTGCCTTATTTACTGGGGTTTTCAGGGGATTTTTTTTTTTCCCCAACTTTACGGTGCATTAGTGACTAGGTTGTCTTTCATCTCAGGCCCCTGAACTGGTCTCAACTAAAAGAAATTATGTTTAAAAGTCAGCACCAAATTAAAGCAAGCCCCCGCAAACCACACACCAAGGTGCTCTGCTGAGCCAAAGTCCATCCTTTGGCTTCCTTAATGTTAAATATGATCCAACCTTCCCTCTCTTGCTGTTTCCCAGCACTTTTTCAGGCTTAACCCAGTCTGTGAAGGACCTCATGGACTTTGCACACAACTGACATCTCAGCACCAGGCTCAGCTAAGTCAGGAGCATCTTCGATGCGCTGTGGCAGATCAGAGACCTCGTGTCCAGGCTTGGCTACACACAAGCAAACTGCTGATACACACGGACTCGAGATGAATTAAGAGGATTTATCCTACAGATCACTCAGCCAGCTCCAGAGCTTGCACCAACGCAAACCCCACCACCGCTCTCCAACTCCAGATCCAGGCTGTTGCACCAGGGATGGGGAAAACCCATCCAGATGAAGCTCCCCTTTACTCCTCTTCCCCAGACAGCAGTTCAGATGTTGATCACCCAGGGGTCCTATTAGATTTCAGTGACAGTCGATTGCATTTTTAATATCTGTTTAATTATTCTTCCTCCAACCCAAGCAGCAGCGATTATGGCATGAGATTAAGCACTACGAGGCTGAGCCGCGTGCAAATTTCTTTCTCTGTTTCTGAAGACTTATCTCCTTCAGACAAAAAAATTATGCATTTCTTCAACCAGGATTTTTTTCCCCCCCCCTTTAATGTTTTGTCTCACTGTGAATTGGTGTAATCACTACTATAGGATGAGAAAAAGTGGCTAGAAAAATACATTTTTAAAAGGAAAACAAAACACCGCCAAATCTCACATGAGGAGAGCAAACAGCTTCGTCTCAAGTTTAGCAAGGTCTTACAATAGCACTCAGAGAAAGCATCTTACTGAAGCAGGACATACCACTACTGCCTGCATGGGAAGAAGATAATCCCTCATCCCAAGCACTTCTGGGCAGAGATGGAGACAGAGACATAGTTTTCTACAACCAGACACAGCTCCAAGAGCTCCAAAGTGGGGAGCGCTGCTCTTCTCCATCCAACACTGCCCAAGCTAAGCATTGCATTACTCTAAATTCACGTGGAAATCACAATCTAGCATTCAAGTGATGTAAAATCAATATAGGGACTTCTTTTTTCAGTTAAGAACTACCTGGCCATCAAAGGTATCACCTACAAGAAACAGCTCAACATTGCTGAGAGTCTTAAGCATGCAGAGAGTAGCGGGGTGCAGAGGTACGCCTGGGCAGGGGGGTGGGAGCCCTTAACTTAGTAGCTAATAAACCATTTTCCTCCCTATTGTGGCAGCCTCCTCCCACCTCCTGACCTTTTTTCCTCTTGGAGTAATTAGAAGCTACCTGGTGTGAATGAAAGAGGGGAATTGGAGGTTTGCTCAGTGGGATTTAACCTTTTCGTCCCCTGCGCTTGTTGTTTCTCTCTTCCTCAGCACTGGAAGCATCCCAAATCCATCCCAAATTTCTGGAAAAGATGTGTAGCCTCCTGTAATAGGGAGACTGCAGAATTACAACTCTCTGGAAACTCAGAAGCAGCCCCTGAGAGGACCTACAAACCATCATTGTCCTATAGAGCTTGTGTACAAGACAGCAAGGAGATAACAAAAATATTACCCTGCCTTTACGAAAAGGTTCCACCAAAGTTAAATAAAGAAATTGATAGCAAAAGTAGGAATTAAACCAAATATTTTAAGGGTAAAGCCCAGTCCCTCAACCAGAAGGACTCTCTCTCCTACCACTGCAAGGGAAGTCTGCAAACCAGCCTCCTTAGAAGTAAATCATGTTCAGCAACAACAGCTTCTGTTGGTTTAAAACCAGCTTGTTTCAGGCTCACACTACTCACCCAGTGACTTTTAGATTAATATTAAAAAATATACACCTGATATAAGAAATATCCCCAGGCAGCTCAGTCTGTTCCTGCATCCACATCTTTACCTACATCGCTGGTACTCAGGAACACCCTCGCCCAAACTGCCCCCAACCACAGCACACGGCTGGGAGCAGAAAAAGCTCTACCAGCCTGTCTAAAACCACCTATAGACACCTAACCTGACTTACTCGTGGCTCCCTCCCTGCAGAGTTACTTACTCCTGGTAAAGTAGTAAGTACCACAACCCAGCTGCAAAAACCCTACAAGGAGAGAGTAAGAGTCACCTCAGCCACATAAAATAAAGGATAACAAGAAAAACACACTTCTTCTGAAAAAAACACATTTTACAACTACTTTAACAGAGTTTTCACACAAGATTTATCTTCAGTTCAGAAACCAAACACACAAATAATAAAGCTACTGAACTATTAGTTTTTAAGAGAAAAAAAGTCCAAGCAATTACACAGCACCTACCTTGAGGTTACAGAAACCAGCCTAGAAAAGAAATGCAGCTTTCTGGAGCTTGCAAGGCTTGATTACTTCTCTGGCTTTACATCTACCTTCTTCTAAGCTTTCTAGCAGCCTTAGAAAGAAGTTTAAGAATTACATTAAACACTCTCTAAGAGTTTTCTTCATCTACCTGTGCTACTTATGAGCCCTAAAGCAACTGAACCAACCTCTGAGCACCTCCCCAATCAGCTCCCCAAGTAATCACACATGGAGCTCAGCCAACCCAGGTGTCTGTGCCCCCTCCTATATGATGGGCTCCAGAGAGGGCTCCAGAGCTATAAAAAGCAGGAATTGCTCAACATCCTTCCCCCATGGCCAGGCAGCATCCTGACCTGCAGCCTCTGGTATGTGCTTTGCTCTATGTCATCAAATCTTTAAGTAAAACAATGTTATAATGCTATTTTACTGTGTTTAAACCTAATGTTTGTTGGTTATAGTGAGGGTGTGTTGTGTTTAATTCTCAATGTTGTAATTAAGCATTAGAAAGAGGGTTTCTAGCTATCTTATTTTTTCTTTTTTTTTTTTCTTTTATTGCTGTAGCAATGCATTTGTGCAATGCTATAGTTGGCAACAAAGCAGCTCCACTTATGCAATAATAGAGCTAAATACCTGACTTAAACTGAGGTGGGAATAAAAAACCAGGTTTTATACTGGGATGTCAAGCAATTTTAAATCAAGGCCTTTAAATGAGGAGGTTCTGAGTCTGAATAATGTTGGAGTTACAGCAGCAAACCTGATAGAGTTATGTAATTTTTCCTGAAGGCTGATACTGTCTGTGGGAGCCTTGTGTTATTGTTGCTTGATTTCTATCAACACATTGGCTAACTGAGTTGATTTTGCTGCATTTCCATACAGTGTGGTGTAAAGATGTGCCAGTTTCAGGGCACCACATGGTTACAGTCACCTTGTGCATTGTGTGTAGATGTGAAAAAACACAGTACTGAACTTCTTCCTTTATTCCCTAGCTGTCCTGAATTGCTGTCTGTGTATTAATTCTGCTTTTCTTGAGAAAAGCCTTCCTCCATCAGCAAGGGGAGCACCTGATGCTGTCAGGGATGCCTTGCTTGGTTTCTCATTACCACTAGTGTGAGCTCACCTAGGGATGCTCTACTTCAATGGTGCTTCTGAGAGCAGGTCTGGTGTTGATAAAAATCTGTGTAATTGGTGAAGTTTTTCCTTAAATCTCTCTAATTCCTTGCCTTCATCCTCTTCCTCATGGAAATCCTGGGTTCTGCTGGTGTCTCAGCTTTCCAACTCAACTGGGGTCAGGTCTTACCTAATTATAACTCACCTGGTGGAACAGGTAAGCTGTACCAATAATTAACCTTATTAATATCAGGCAGGCTGAAATAGCCCAGCTGTGATCTGTGGGGGAGAAAAAGGGCTGCTTCTGACCCATCCCTTTCTCCTCTGCAGTGAGAGGAACTGGTGGTGAATAGTGCCAAGGCTTCAAATTCAAGTCTTCTCAGGAAACAGGTAAGCTGGAAACTAGAAGGGAGAAGAGGAAGAAACCTGTGCAAATGCACTCTTTTTTTGATCTACCTTAACAACTGCTATAGAGAATTAAATGGAATTCATTTCTGTGATGAAGGAATTAATGGCAATACAGAGAACCAGGCTCAGGTAGGAGACTTGAATCCAAAGAAGTGAATAAAGCCTTGAAATTCAAATGAAAAAATTATTATATAAGCATAAAGGGAAGCTATTTTACACCTGTAAGACTAAATGTATAAATATGAAGCAGCTGCTCCCTCTGGGAAGAGAGGATTGTGCTTTTAATTCACCCAGACAAATATGTAGCTTTGCTCCATCGATTCCTTACACTTCAGGAAAGACCCAACCAAATCCTTTGTGTTTTCTCCTCTCCATGCTCACGACTTCTTCCAGGACTTCATGCTGCTGCCATGGTCTTCTCTATGCCAGCAGCCTCCTGAGGCCAGACCAGGATGTGAGATACAAGCCCTGTGCTTTGGTTTACCTGGTTCTCCAAGGGCTTCACCAAGCTTCATGTCCCCCTTGCCTCCATAAAAGACTGTAGCTAGAGCAGATTCAGCTCCCAGAAAATTCAGACAGCTGTGGAAGCATGGAGAGTAGCTGGGCTGTTAAACACAGGCATCTGGGTGTACTTTTACCCCTCAGTGTAAGGAAGGAAGAGTGATGTCTTTATGGCGGTGAGAAATGTTCTGGCCCTTAGTGCTGGAGTGGGACTAATCTGGGAACAGGTGAGTTATGAGCCAGATAAAGAGGGATTTGGATGTATATCCAGTGCGGAGGCAGCTTGAATTATTTGAGGGCAGGTGCTCTGCTCTCTTGTGTAAATCCATCTTTAGCGTGCCCAAAGCTGAGTGTCCCAATAACAAAGGCACCCTAAAATCACAATCCCTCTTGCTCCCAGGCTGTCCTCCTTCCTCTTAAAGCACATTGGTCCATGAGTGCTCAGCAGTGGTGTGTTTCCCCTGGGACTGGCTGTGTCCCATGCCACCTTCTCCAGCAGCCTGGTCCCATGAAAGATATAATTTGCTAAACTCCAGGAAAGCACAAGTTAGGAAAATCCCCTCTTGCTCGCACCCTTGTTCTGCTCCAGCAGCATCTCTCAAAGTGGTTGCTCTCCCTGCATGTGCTGGTACTATTTTAGTGTGTTATTTCTAACTCATAACATGGAACAAATCAAATGCACGGAGGAAAGTGTTCTCCCTGTCTTGAAAAGCCACATGAAATGGGAAGTGAGGCCGGTAGCCGGAGTACAGGAATCCTGTTGTATGCCGGGAAAACCCAATTAGTCTGTGCACCCTGACAAAAGTAGAACTGAGCCTTTTAGCAAGGAGTAGTTAATCTTCTTTAGAAAAACTAAGCAGGGACTACCAGTGGAATAGAAGTTGGTGTGGTACTGTTGAATATCTCTAAAGCCACTTACAGGTTCAAAGAACGAACAAGGCCATTGCCAGCCTTATTATTTTGATTTGTTTAATGAAAATACTTTGCTCATTCCATAGATGTTATGCTTTGATAAGGTAATTGTTCAAGGGCAAGCTTACATCCTATTAATACTGCACCCTGGGCAAATTAAACCTGACCCAGTGGAGAGGCAGATCCAAGGAGCCTGGTGGAGTTGTGACACTTCGCCTTTTGTTTGACATCCTGATGGGGAGCGGGGTTGGAGTAGTTTTATTCTTCGGTTTGGGTCTTGTTTCCCCTGGGAAAAAAAATGAGAAATTAATTCCTGTTGCATGCACAAATTGACAGCAGGGATAACCTGGTTCCTTGCAGAGCTGTAGGGTCTGTGTTCATGGTGAAGGAGCACTATGAGTTAAAAAAATTGCAAACTTTTCCTTCAGAAATAGTCCTGGAAGTGGAAACTGTCTTCTCCCTGCTTCAGGGCTTCAAAAACCCCATGGTCTGATCACAAGGCACTTTTTTCCTTCTTCAGCAATGAGGTTAAGAGCATCTCTGGGAATAAGCAGAGCCTTGTTCCCCTAAGAAAGGGGGGAAGGAGGAGAATTAGGGACCAGCATGCAACCTGAGGGCTGTGCTCTGGAGGTGGGGAACCAAGCAAAGACCTTACATTTCCCTTCCCTCCCCTGACTTTGCTTCTTCTAACCCACCTGCAACCAAGAGGAGATCTTAGCCCTAAATGCAGTTTGATTGTTTTGCCTATATCCCCCTTTGAGGAGCTGCCTTGCCCAAGGACCTCTGATACCTGGGGACACTTGGGGTCTTCTGGGATGTGGGAGGGCACTTCTGCATCAGCGGGTCAGGGATGCTGCAAAAGGGGCTTGAGTGGGATCAGGCACCAAATGTCTGCACCCAAATCCCATCTGCTTCATTTGGCAGCTTCTGGGTTTTAATGCAAATAAGACAAATGAATATTTTTTAGTGATACCAAGGATGGGTGGACTTGGCTTCCCTGGTCCTGGACCGGGAGCTGCTTTTCCAGCCCTCAGCCACCTTTTTAACCAAGCAGCTTGTTTTTCCTGAGCCTGCCTTTGCTGCAAATATTCCTTCTTTCTGGGTTTTCAGAAAAAAACAAATACTTCAGGCTGAATGTGTTACTCTCCCTTTCACGATTTTTTCAATGGTCATTTTAAAAAATGCGGAAGTCCCTCAGAAATATTTTTTTTAAATCCCCGGTTTTCAAGGTGGATTTATCGCCCTTTAAAGAGAGATTTATTGGATAATCGCTTAAAAAAATAATGCTTATTACTCCGGGATCTCAAATGGAAAACCTTCCCACATTAGTAATCTTCTTGTAATTGCAGAAGGTAGCAACTTTTCATTAAATAATTCATCCCCAGGCGCTTTTTCTTTTTTGCATTCTACTTGTGGAGGGGGGAAAAGAATATCATGATCAAATTCTTCAGGTTTTAGTTGCCCAGATGAGACGCATCTGGCTTGTCTTCTAAGAGGATTTCTTGCTTCTAGATCTGCATTGCTCTAGAAATGGGGTGGCATCCTGAAAAATAAAAGAATAGGACTTTCTTTTTGAGGAGAATCATAATTAATAATAATTGATTATTGGGGCTGTTTGCCTCGCATGCAGTGCTCATGCCCCGGTGATTTTTCTGGGCAGGCTTAGCTAACCTGTGTGCATCTTTCTGAAGTGGAGAATTGGATATAAAGCCCTTTTCCCCCCCAGCCTGGTGATGTTAGCCCCCTCCAAGGAGTTATCTACCACCTCGCACTTGAAAAAGCCCCTTCCTCTCCCGGAGGATGCAGGGGATGGATGCTGGGGGGTGAGAGATGCTCCTAAAAAATAGTAATAATTAAAAAAAAAATAACCAAACCCTATTGCCTTCTGCTTATGAGTTGGCTTTCAGTGCTGATTTACAAGCCGTTTCTCCAAAGGGAATAGCGATATACGGCATTTATCAACCAGAAACATACCTTAGGAAACCATGGAGATGAGCAGGGAAAAGGGGGAAGCGGGGAGGAATTCTGCCCCTGTTCCTTTAAGCACTTACTTGCTCCTTTTCCTGATTGATGCTTGTTTTAATCTATTGCTCGCTGCTCCCAGGAGAGAAAAGAAGGGGTCTCTCTTTTGTGAACATGGGTAATGAAGCAAAGCATTGGGTAAAAATAAAAAAAAAAAAGGAAAATTAAAAAAAAAAGAGGTTCGCTCTTTCTCAGCTGGGTGCGCAGGTAACACCCCCCCCCCGGCCCCCAGACCTGCATGTGAAATCGCCATTTCACCCCTGCACACTCCTTAATTGTTAGAAAAATGATTTGTGAAATTGCTTTCCAGCAGGAGAGTGTGTATGTCCCCCCCTTCTCCCGGCTGTGACAGTCCCCTGTCACCCCCTTATCCCCCCCCCTTCCCGAAACAAAATTAAGGGCTGCTGCCACATGCCACCGCATCGCTCAAATACAAATAAATACCACCCAAAAAAATATTATAAGGCAGCTCTTTGCTTAGTGGCTGCCCGGAGCTGGCAGCAAGTGCTGGAGGAGAAAGTGAAGTTTTTGGGGTTGGTTGCTTTTTTTGTTTGTTTTTTTTTTTTTTGCCGGAAAGTGTCAAATCTTACCCCAATTCGGGGCGGGGGAGGGAAAACAAATGCTCTGTTTGATGTGAGATATTTTTCTCCCGGCGAGGTAACCCTAGAGCGGCGGGGAAGGAAAGGACTCCGGGCTCGGGTGCTTTAGTTTAATCTTCCCCCGGTGCTGGGAGAGCAGAAACATTTAATTTTCAACTTTATTCCCAGGCTCTTCCCCCCCCCCTCCCCATCTAAGCGAATGAAGGGCAAATAATTGAATTACTGCCGCGCTGGAGGAATGCGCTTGGGAAGGGGCTGCAAGGGGCTCCGAGCTGGTTCCGCTCAGCTCTGCCCGTTATTTTTCTGCCTAAAACTTCGGGAATTGGCATTTTTGGGGCGAAGGGGAGGAGAAACTCTTTATTTTCGTTTGTTGGAGCCCCAAAGTCGGGGCTGCGCCGGGATGAGGAGACTTTGGGAGCAACTTGACACCTTGGAAAGAATTTCAATGTTGCTTTTTTTTTTTTTCTGCCCTGTCCCGTGGGTTTTTTGAGGGGATTTGGGCAAATTTTAGGTGTGGAAACGTGAGAAAAACCAAATCGGGGCCGCGCAGCAAAGTGGGTGCGGGGGAAAGAGGAAGAGGGTGAGCGATGAAGATGTGGCCGGACTGGGAAGGGTCCAGCCAGGGCTTTAATTTCAAAGCAAAAGCCAGCACCGGGAGAAGGGGAGGGGGGGATTAGGGGTGGTGATGCCCTAGGGAAGGGGAGGGGGGACAGGGAGGAGATTTAGGGACCACATTTTGGATCCAGACGGGTCAGAAGTGTCGTTGGCTGCTTTTTTCCCCCCACCACCACCCCAGGATGCTTTTAAGGGAGGGGGAAGAGAAGTTTCCAGCGGTTTGCACGGCAAAGTCCTTTTACAGCTGCAAACAAAAGGGTTCGTGAGCCCTGGCGTCATGCCCCGCTGCGAGGAGGATTCCTGCCCCGCTCCTGTTTTGGGGGGGAAAAACATTGGCTATTTGTTCAGCCCGTCCCGGGTCAACGAGCGAGCGGGCAGTTCGCGGGAGAACCGCGGGGAGCACCGGAGTCGTGTCCCCCCACCCCAAAAAAATGGTACCAGTTGCGCAGCTCGGAGCCTGTCTCTTAATTAAAGCTGTGATGTTAATGAGGGAGGAGCGCAGGGAGCTACCTGGGGCTGGGTAAAGGAGGCGGGGGGGCTGCTCAGCTGCTCCTAAACCCGGCCCTATAGAGTGGGGCTGGGGGGGACAGCGGGGGGGTGCTGCCAGCCTGGGCCAGGTACAAGCAGGGCAGGACGAGCTGCCCCCCGTCAACTGCTGGGAAGGGGGTGAAAGAGGGTGCGACCCCCACTCCGCGGGGAGCGGGCTGCAAGGTGGTGAGTGCTGGGCTCGGGAGGGCAGCTAAGGCAGGTATTTTATTTTATTTTATTTATTTTATTTTTTTGATCCATAGTGCAGCCCCCTCCCCGGGCCAGCCTTACCCCGCTGGGATCTGCACGCACGCTCTAAGCGCACCGAACTTTCTTAGGCTAAAAAAAAACAAATCCCAAACACCAAACCCCTTCCCTAAACTTTCTCCTCGCTCCTTTCACCCCAATATCTTTTCAAACCGAGGGAGGGGGGACCCCAGCTTTCCATCCAGAGGAAACCAAGCCTAGTAATGAATAATAACGTCTTTAAAAAATCCTAAGGCGAGCCCATAGCTTTGCCTGCGCGTTGGGAAGCTGCTGCCTCTTATTGGTCCCTCGGCCCCGCCGCGGTACCCCCTTCCCCGGCCGCGAATAAAAGAAGGGAGCCGGAGCCTATCACGGCTCGCTCGGCCTCCCCACCGCCCCAACTTCGTCGCTTTAACAACTTCCAAACCCTCCATCTGACATTCCCCCCCGCTCTCCTTCTCCTCCTCCCACCCCCCCCCTCCTTCATCACGAGCATCCCTGAAGGGACAGGCACCAACCACTTAAAAAAAAAAAAAAAGCCACAACAAAATAAGGGGGGAAAGTCACCCCCCTCCCTGCCTAAGCCCAGCCCAGCACCGAGGCAACTTCGGATGTGTCTGCAGCTCCCGGCAGCCGGGCTTACATTCCTCCGGAGCGCCCGCTCAGGCCGCTTCTGACATAGCCCTAAAACTTTCAGAAGAATTTCTGGTGGGTCATTCCCTTCCCTTTTCCCACCCCTTCCCCTTATTATTCTTATTTTTAAAAAAAAAAAAAAAAAATTATTTATTTTTCCTTGGAGCAAAGATTTCTCCCTTGTTTTGCAGCCGCAGGCTGGAAGAGAGAAGCTCTTCGGCTTTGAGGAGAAGCAGCCCCGCAGCCCCCCCACCCCGCCTCTCCCGGGGCCAAGGGGTGCCCCCTCCCCCCCCCCTCCCCCGGTTTGCACCGGACCCGCTCCGCTTCCCCGAACCCCTTCCCCGTACCATGGCAGCTCTGCCCGGGACGGTGCCTCGGATGATGCGTCCAGCTCCGGGGCAAAATTACCCTCGCACAGGCTTCCCCTTGGAAGGTAGGTCTGGGAAAGCACCTCGCTAAACCGCTCCTTCCCCCAGCACCTCGGTATCACCGGGGAGGGACCGGGCTGGGCTGCTCCGGGTGGGGATGCAGCTAAACTTTGCAGCCGGGGTGCGGGTCCCCGACCTGAGCATCCAACTTCTCGCCGTGTTTAGCTCCTTCCCTTCCTTCTGTAGCTGCTTCATCCCCGCGAAATTACCGGGATTTGTAGGGTTTTTTCCCCCCTTTCCCCGTATTTCAAGTAGTTTCAGGCATCGCGCAGATTTTTGGGGGCAAGTTCTCACGGTTTGGGGTTTGTTTTTTTTTTTTTTTTAAACCTGCAAACGTCCCGACAATTTAATCTCCCCGATAGAGGTGAGGGGGAAACAACCAATTTGATTTTTTTCCATTTTTCTGGGGGAAAATAAGAAGAAAAATCCTAAATTCGGAGCATCCACTGGCTGAGGGCAGCCGAGATGTCCTTGGCCGGGGCTGGTGAGGGGAAAGAGAGGGGGGGGACTTTGTAGCTGTCACCTTGCTAAGTGTCATCCCCACCTCGCAGAGCATCAACTTTCTCCCTCATCTGCTTTTTTCCTTTGTGTTACGGGCTTATTATTTCTAAGGGGGAAAGAAAAAAAGGCAAAATTAGAGCGAGACCCCCCTCTCCCCGCATTTATTAACCAGGAAAATTTGATCCAGCCCGTGATCAAGTGGCGAAACTCAAACTCGTGGAAAACCACGCAGGCTGCAAAACATACAAGCTGGGGGGATTTGGTAAAGTGCTTTTCTGTAGCAAATGAAGTAAAACAGACGGCAAGGGAAAGGATCAAAGGATTACAACAATATTTGCACAACATGACTGGGAATAATGAAAAGAGAGAGCGGCCGGCGGTTTTAGTACCTCTTGAATGTAAAATTGGCCACTCGAGTGTTATCTGTCGATAATGATATATCCAGGGAGTGCTGGCCAAGTGACTTGGAATTAGTGGTGCATGATTCTTGTTAAATCGCGAGGCAATTTCTGGAATCGACTTTTCTTTGTATAAAGAGAGGGGGAAAAAAAAATATCACTCCCCTCGCCTTCCCTGTCCCTCGCCCCCTCCAGCCTTTCTGCAAATTACCCAGCTGAGATCTTCCCCCCCTTTATTTCCCCCCCCCTTTTTTTTTTTTTTTTTTTAATTTCCAGCCTGTGAAATCGTATTAATCTGCAAGATCTACATGGCGAGATATTACACAAATTGGGGGGGGATATTAAGGCCCCCGCTCCGGGCGGGGATGCGCTGTTCAAGGTGTCGGGGAAGCGGTGCGGCCGCGGGAGATCCGCGCTTGTTCCGCACCTCCTCAAACCGCTTAACAAAAACCTCACCAAAACCACAAAAAAGCAAAACCCAAACAAGGCCCTTGAGGGTATTTAAAGAGGTTATTGCCAAAAGTTTGTTTGAAAGCAGGTAGCCCCGTAATTTGAAGCAAGAAGTGGAGTGCGCTTTTTTTGGGGAGGGGGAAATGGGAACTTTTTGGGGGGCTTTGCGATGGGGTTTTAAATCTTTCCCTATAAAAACTTCGTCTGTGATTTAAAACATAAGTGTGAAATGCCAAAAAATATATATATATATGGACACAAGCGTAGCGGCCACCTCGAGAGCGGGGTGACGGGCGTGCGGGGCCGTGGGCTGGTTTTATTTTCCTTCTTTCGATGGGAAAAATCTTCCCCGTGATGCTGAAAGCGGCGATAAATACCGAGGCCAGGGGATGGGTGAGAGATTTCTCCCTTCTTTGAAAAATTCAAACACGGGGAGAGAAGCTGGAGGTGCGGGGAGGGATGCGCCCCGTTTTGCTGGATTTTTTTTCCTCTTTTAACTCTTGTTGTTGGGTTGTTTGTGTTTGGTTTTTTTTTTTCCCTTCCCTCCTTGCTCTCCAGTTTCCACCCCGCTGGGCCAGGGCAGGGTGAATCAGCTCGGAGGGGTGTTCATCAACGGTCGACCACTACCCAACCATATCCGTCATAAAATCGTGGAGATGGCTCACCACGGGATCCGGCCCTGCGTGATCTCCCGACAGTTGCGGGTCTCCCACGGTTGCGTCTCCAAAATCCTTTGCAGGTACCAGGAGACGGGCTCCATCCGTCCCGGAGCCATCGGAGGCAGCAAGCCCAGGGTGAGTGTAATGCTGGGGCTGAGCTAAACCGCCCTCCTGATGTTAAAAAAATTAAGATTTCTTTGGGGGGGTATAAGTTTTTTCAGGTGGACACGCAGGGAAAGGGAGGAAGGAGGGGAAGGGGCTTTAATAAAGCTGCAGTTGGGCTCAGATGGGTAAAAATCGGTGCCGAGTTGAAGGCTGTGAATAAATTAAAGTCGTCTTTTTTTTTTTTTTCCCCATGTGCAACAAGTTGCGCGCGTTCAAGCATTTGCTTCAGTCCCGGTTTGTGGGGAGGAGGCGAGCTGGGGTCTTTCAGGGAATAATAAATCGATGAGTGTACACAGCCTCCCCCCAAAAGCAGCCCCTGTACCCGCTCCCTGCCCTGGGGCTCAGGATAAACCCATCCTGGCTGATCTCCTTGGCCTCCAGAGACTCTACTTTTAGGGTGGCCAACATTTGGGAGAGGGGGGCCTTTCCCCAGCTTTATTTTCCTTTTCCCCCTTCAAATTCCTATTCTTAGCCCCAAAACTAGCAGCCAGGGCAAGAAGGATTGAACTGAGCTGAAACAGCTTCTCTTTTTCAATTAAAAGTGCTTTTTCTCTCCCCCCTTCCCTCCCTCTGCACACGCGGGCACGCACCGGTGTCCCTTGATCACAAAAGCAGGTTGCGACTCCCGACGTGGAGAAGAAAATCGAGGAATACAAACGGGAAAATCCCGGGATGTTCAGCTGGGAGATCCGAGACAGGCTCCTGAAGGATGGGCACTGCGACCGGAGCACCGTGCCCTCAGGTGAGAAGGCAGCTTGGCAAGAAGGACACTCCAATACCCATAAAAACATAGAGGGAAATGATTATTGCCACCAAAAAATAAATGTTTCCAGGAGCTATAAACATCCTCTCAGCCTTTGCTTTGATAGGGGAGGGGGGAAAAAAAAAAAATCACCCCAAGCAAACCCACAGCAGCAAATAAACACCAGGCGAGGGGGGTTTGTGTCCCGGCCATGCTGTGGTCTGCTGGAAAAACAAACATAAACAAACCAATTTTCCCAACTTATTCCAACTCCCTTGAAAGCAGGGGGGCTCCTGGCATGGAGAGAGCGTGCATGGACGCAGACCCCAAATCCAGGGTTAAAGGGGAGCCCTGTTGCCCTGTTGGGACTTGTGTGCTCAGTGGGGGCTTGCAGAGCAGCGTTTCCATCAGCCAGGGGTCCCCGTTGCTTATAGAAAGTGATCTCGTACCCCAATATTGGGTCTGCAGGGATGTGTGAGCTCTTTGGGTCCTGGCTGAGAGTTCCCCTCTGTTTTGGGGGGACTGAGCCTTCTCTGCAGGGCACTTTTCCCCCCCCCGCCACCAAGCAGGATCCAGGAGAGTCCAGGTCTGAATCCAGGCTGTGGGTCCCATTTGGGGCTGGGGTGAAAGCTGAGTGTTGGGGGGCCTTTTCCCTGTTACAAAGCAGGTGGTAACCCTGGGGCGTGCGCCCCGGGGTGTTGCACTGGCTGTGATGCTCTGTGGGGTGTTGCGCATAACCGGGTGCTCCTCGTGCCTGGTGTCTCAGGGGCAAGGTGGTGAGAACATCCAACTTTGGGTGTCCACCCTGGCAGCTTGGTGAAGCCAGGGGTGTTTCGGAGAGTGCAGAGGAGTGGGCAGGTGTGTACCCCTGGGAAAAGGGGGTGCGGGTGCCCTTCGCATGTGTGCAAGGCCTCCTGCCCAAATTGTGCAGCCCCGGTTTGGGTTTTCCCAGCCGGTTCCCACCTTGCCTTCCCAGGCAGCTTATACTTGCCTTTTTGTCTTTGACTGTCTGAGGTTTAGTGAGTTCGATTAGCCGTGTGCTACGCATCAAATTCGGGAAGAAAGAGGAAGAGGAGGACTGTGACAAGAAGGAGGAAGACGGGGAGAAGAAGGCCAAGCACAGCATAGACGGCATTCTGGGCGACAAAGGTAAAGGTGGCCGTGCGTGCCCTGGGACTGGGCTTGGAGGGGACATTTGGGAGAGGGGACAAGTCCCTCCCTACCAAAGAGTAGGACAGGGGATGGCTCCAGAGCCTCTTGTGTTGGTCCATTCCAAAAATGACTGCTGGCAGAGTGGAGGGTGTGATGCAGGGCCCTGGGAGGGGAAGGTGGTACCCAGCCCCTGGGGCTGAGGATGCTTTCCCAGGGGGAAGAGTTGTCGTTTTTTTGCTCTGGATCAATTATTTATAAAGTGGGAAAGGAGATGGCTGGGGGGGGAGGCATCTCTGAGTCCTAAATGAATTTGTTAAACAGATTTCTCTCCTGCTCTCTAAGTGGTCCCCTGAAACTCTGGCTGACAGTTGACCGATTTGGCCAATCAATATCAATTAGAGAAGCCGGGCTGGGCGCTGCGCTGCGGCTGCCGCAGAGCCACCGGTGCCGGGGAAGCGCTGAGGGGAGATGGGGGGTCCTCGGATCGGAGGAAACGGGGGGTCTGCACCCCTAAATAAAATCAGGAAAAATAAATCTGGTATTGGTGATGAAAGGGGTGAGGCCAGGCTGGTGGTGGGGGAGAGCAGGGGCCCTGTTATCATCTCCTGTGGTTGTGCTTTCCTCTTGTGGGAAGAAAAATTAAACTTCTTAAAGATCCTGTGCTGTAAACGTGGGATGGGGGATGAGGCACAGCCGGAGCCAGCCATTGTGGCGCGTGTAATTTTATTTTTGGCAACCTCAGTGGGGGTGATGATTCCGCTTCCTCCCCAAAAAAAGGGGGAAAGATGGCATTTTTAGGGGGCATAATTGAGGTTTATCGATGGGGGCGTTTGCAAAGACAGGGAAGTTTTAAGCAATGGGAGGGAGGAGCTGCTGTCTCGGTTTAGGCAGAAAATGATTTCCTTGTGTCGCAGAGCTCAGCGCTTTTTTGGGGGGGAAAAGGCAATTATACAAGTTTTGGGGATGGGCTTCAGGGAATTGGGGTTTGCTATTTTTCTCCAAAATTGATGGCAAGATGGTGATGGCCCCGGCCTGTCGGGGTTGGGTCGGTCGGAGTTTCGGGGGATTTGTGATAGCATCGGCGTTGGGCCAAGAGGGAGCAGGATGAGAGTTATTCTCTGTGTGGAGAAGGGTCCCCGATCGGGGTGTGGGAAGGAGGGGGGATCGCTTACAAAGTTTCTCACTAGTTACAAAGTTTTCCCTATTTGGGGCCGATGCAGATAAGCAGGGAAATATTGAAGTTGGGGGGGAATTCGGGGCAGAAAAAAAAAGCTTCTCCGGGTGACCATCAAATGTTACTGGGAGTTTTAAATGAAGGTGCACAAAAGGGGTTTCTTTAAGGATCCGATCCTTTTTTTTTTTCCCCAACCTTGAAGATGAACTTCACTTACAAAGACCTTCAAGTCTATTGAAGCTTTATAAGCAAAAGATTCCTGGCCACAAAAGCAAACAGTAGAAGGGGGGAAAAAAAAAAAGAAAAAGGGGGGGAAAAAAAAAAGAAAGGGGGGGGAAAGGGGGGAAAACCCTAGGCTGCCTTAAAAATGGAGTAAAGGGATGGGGGAGGGAGGGTTTGTCTATTCTCATTCAAAATTCTGCAAGGAGGAGAAAAAGTTGGGACAAAGGGCCAAGGAAGGGAAGAAAGGGAGATAAATTATTCAAAACTCCCTGCTGTTAGATAGTTTTGTAATATTATAGGACCGTCTGTTGGAAAAAGGATAGCCGTTGGACGTTGCAAAATGTTGCTTGTGATTTGGAAACAGGCGATGCTCATTTGCAAATCGGGGCTATTGTGTCCGCGAAAAGCTTCCCCCCCCGCATCACTTTGGGGTGTTTTTAATTTTATTGGGGGGCTGTGTTGAAGTTTTTTGGGTTTAAGATTAATTTTATTCGAGCCTCGTCGCTTGAAAAAAATATATATAATTTTTAAACAGCTGATTGATATTTTTTCCCCCCTTGTCCATGTTTTCCCCATCACCACCCCCAAAATAAAAAAAAAGAGTGAAGGAGCTGGAAGCTTTTTATTCCTTAATAACATGCAGAAGTGCGTGTCAATAAGCAAAACAAAACGTTCACTTCTTCCTTCATGGGTAATATCGCGGACAAATAAAACACGAGCCCCCATTTCTTTATGAATCGAGGGCTAATTTGGGCAAATTCCCGATGCCGGAGCCCGCGGAGCTCCGCGTTACCTCCGATCGCTCAGGCTCCTCGCCCTCTCCCATCCCTTGAGATAAATCACGATTTATCAGTAATTTATTTTATATTTTCCTCCCCCCCGCAATCGCGCCCTGACTCCGTAGATTTGCGGACAAATCGCCCAAAAAAAGCTTTGATTTGGGGTTTGGGAAGGAGGGGGGGGAACATGAACCGCAGACGCGGGGGTTTGGCAGCGGGTTGGATCCGGCGCCGTCCGAGCGCTGCCGCGATCGCCACGAGATCGAGTGCAATTAAAAAATAATCCTTAAAAAAAAAAAAAAGAAAAATAATAATAATTTACCGCCGTCGGTGTATATTTTCAGCTCTGGAAAAGTTTTAATGAACCGAATTAGGGTAATTGATGATTCAACTTTGTAATACACTCAGAGGTGGTGAGTGTGTGTTGTGTATTTTTCTTTTTATCTTTTCACTCGGAAATAATAATACTCTTTAGAGATCTTTCCCCACACCCCCCAATTTTCCTGGGAGGTTTACAATAAAATAAAAATACTAACGCACTCCTGCCACTTGTTCTCCCGCTGTTTTTACTGCTTGAGTTTGGATTTTGCCTTTTTTATTATTATTTTTAATGCATTTTTTTATTATTGTGGATGGGGGGAGAGAAGGGGAAAAACTTTATTTTGGCCTTTTTCCTCTTGACAACCGTCTTTGCTCCATTTGCGGGTTCTCCTTGCGGGGAGCCGGAGGAAGACAGCCCTAAATGCTCTCTCTTTTTAAGTGTTAAAGAAAGCTTCCACCCTGCGCCTGTTTCTTTCTATCGTCTGCTTGGCATTTAATAATGTTAAGACTTATTAGAGCTGGTAATGAAAACTGTGGCTGTTGAATAGGGAGCTGTGTTGGAGAAGGGTGTAATAGCTCCAAGGCATGCTAAGAAATGTATTTATCCCCAATCAGTACTCACTCTCTGAGTTCCCAGCACAAACGTTAAGTTGAAGGGTTTTAAGGCAGATTAAATTGAGCCTTTATTTCTTTGCACTTTCATCTTTAAACGGCTCACTCCAGCTAGCCCTGGGCATATATTCATGAGGCTTCACTTTATTTTTTATTTTTTTCATTATTTTTTTTTCCTCTTATCCTTGTTAAGACCGAGTTATTATTATTATTATTTGTGGTTGTTGTTATTTATTATGACTGGTGGGGTTTATTAGGGAGGGTCACGCGTGGGTGATGCGCTGTTCTCCCGCACATCCGAGGTGCTCGGTGGGGATGGAGATGGGGGGGTGGGTGAGTGGGGTGTGATTTGGCCACCCCCCCCCCCCCCCCCCCCCCCCCCCCCCCCCCCAAATCTAAGAGGGTGCTGAGGAAGGTGCTCAGCATTTAATGCGGGAGGAGCAGGGGCGGGGGCGAGGCCTCATCCTGGCGGGGTATTAATTGCAACCAGACGCGGGTGGAAGGCGGGTGGGGGGGGCGGTGGGGTTATGGGGAAGGCGATCTGCCTGTTCGGGAGGAGAGGGAAGTTCAGTGGCTTCTCCCCCCCCCGTGTCACCCCACGGTCACGGGTGGGGTCCTGCCCTCTGTACCGGGGCATGCAGGGCAGGATGCCTGCGGAGGATGCTCAGGGCGATGCTCGCAGAGTACCGGGGGACCCACCGTGTTATATTTGGGGTGAAAATAGATATTTTAAATTCATTTTCTCCCCTGTTTTATTTCTCTGAACTCCGCTTTATTGCACGGAGTTCCTGGCACCGATCGCCGCTCGATTTTGCTTCGATGCCCACTCCCACCTCGCGACAGCGTGGAAATATTGTGTGGGGTGGGGAAAGCCGAGTGTGAAAACCGGGGAGAGCAGAGGGGGGTACTTTTATTAGGGGTGGGGAAGGCGTACAGGTGTGAAGAGCAGTGAAAGGGGGGGATATTTGGCCACTTGGAGGTGATAATAAATTAATTTGGTAGCAGTCAGGGCCGCTTAGGTAGGGTTTTTTGGGGGGCTGGAGAGAGGAGGAAGCTGTACAATGTCCTGCCAAATTTAATTAGGCTCGAGGGAGGGAAGGGATAGGCAGAAAGAGGGGGACCCCCACACACCCCTGGCTTCCACACCTGGGAAGGGGCTTTGTCTCCCAACTGGGGTTGGGGGGGAAGAGGGGATGTGGAGTCAATTTATCAGCAAACAATCTGCATCGATTTAAAACCAACAAGCGCTTTCTCTGTAAATGTATGTTTAGAAGGGAGATGGGGATGGGGGGGGGGGGGGAGAATAGACACTTCATCAAATCAAGGGATTACGAAAGGTTGGCAATCTAATCAAACAGAGACCAGGCGGGATTTGTGAGTGTTGCGAGTGGGATCAGCTCTAATAATGGGGGGCAGGAAAGAGATAGGGTAGTGTCAAGCAATTCATTGGCTTTAGGCTGAGTTATTCTGTGCATATTTCAGGGAGAGAGAAGAGGGAAAAGGAAAGGGGGGGGAAAAAAAAAGGGAGAGGGAGAAGGAGGGGGGGGCTGGATGTGAGCACACACGGAGCTTACATGTCACAAAAAAAGCTGAGACAAATGAGGTACAACAATAAACACAGATAACAATTACAAAGGCAAACAGTGGCTTTTGGGAACAAGTAGCTGCAGAACCTGGTCTACATAAACAAAGTAGGCAAATGTTTGCAAGATAAACTCCTTCCTAAATCAAGTGTGACGGGAAGGAGAGAAGAGAGGAGGAGAGATAAGGTTGGATGGGGGAATAAACGAGTATAATCTAATACAAGGCGTTTTAAAAAACAAACTTAAGACAAGGATGCGGGGAGAGAGGTTCAATTATACAGTAGGAAGTGAAATAATATAAGGGAGATGTTTGTGATCCAGGGTTTGTTTGGGTTTTTCTTTTTTTACATCATCCCCCCCTCCCTTCTTTGGGGGAGAAGAATAGGTTCATTTATAGACCGGGGAAAATATAAAGCAAATATTGGTATCAGGAGCGCTGGCTGGCAGGTGGGGTGCCCGGGGTTCAGCTCGGAAGGGCAAGGAAATACATTTTAGACGTTATAATCTGTAATTTGAAGGTGGAGGGTAGATTACATTCTACTGGGAGGGATAGGAAGTAGCTATTTGGCGATGCGGGGGAGATGGATGCCGTGATAGAGGAGAAGAGGAAGGAAGCTGTAAGGTCTATTTCTAATCCGAGGTTTCGCCCGTAATTGGGGTAGGAGAGAGGAGGCAGAGATTGAATTAAGCGGCAGGAAGGCTGTGAGGGAAATGTGTGGTCCAGGTGTGTGCAGGGGTTGTTCGGAAACAAACAGATCCTCCCCCCCAAAAAAACCCAAATAATTTAAAGAAGTAGTTTAAGGCTGTGCTGGGGCTTATTCTCTTTTATAGAGACGTGTATATATGGATGTCTCCAAATGAGAATTGTATATAAGAGGGGAGAGACGTGTCTGCAGTGTGGTTAAAGGAATTAGATATTTACCAGTTTGAAATAAGCCTGGTTATAAAAAAAGGGGGAGAGAGAGAGACACTGAAAAGATGAGACGGGAGAACACTTCAAACGAATTCATCATCTGGAGTGGTGAAGGGGAGATTTAGAGACAGTATTGGGAAGTTATTTAGATATTAATAACATATTTTCCTGAGGCGTCAGGAGTGCCTCCATACGCACTTTTTTCTCGCAGCTATTTGGCTGGGTGAAATATGGGAGACCCAAATGTTGGGAAGAGATAACACAATCAGCCTAGCCCTGGTCCTGTGACTGCATCATAGCATTAAACCCGGATTAACCTCCCCTTTCTCCCCCTCTCCTATCCCCCCCTCCTTCCCAAAGCCCCCCCGAGAAGCTTTCCAAATTTTTCAGGGGAATTTACATGGCAGGATTTTAAAGCACATATAACACTAGCCTTAAAGCTGTAAGGTACTTACTCGAGCATTAGGGTAAGGCGGGGGGGGAAGTATCTTTCTGAAAATTACGTTTGCTACAAAAGAAATAAGCAAATAAGGGACCCTCTTAAGACCTAAGCTTTGGAGATATTATATATTTATAGAGACTATTCTTAAAAAAAAAAAAAAAAAGCCCGTTTCAATCAGCTGCCACATTACTCCTCTCTCCATCACTGGTTTTTGCTTTTTTTTTTTTTTAAATTTAATCTGAACTTCAGTGTGATTTGGGCTCTGGATTTTTTTGGGCGAGAAGATGCTGGGGAGGGGTCCCAGGCCAGGAAGCAGCGGAGGGCTCTGAGCCAGGGGGGATACGGGGAGAGGGAACCCCACGTTCCCCGGGTGGGAGCTGCTCCTGCCCGGCTGGGCACCTCTTCTCCCTCCCCGGAGCGTTGGGGGACTCAGGTGGAGAGGAAGCGGAGCCCTCGGGGGCTGGGTTTTGGGGGGCTCCTTGTCCTCTCCTCCCCAATCAGCCCAGAAAAACAAAAGAAATGAAGGAGTTGGGAAGCGCAGGTGCAGCTCCCGGAGGGAGGAGAGGTTGGGATGGGGATGCGGCTTTGCCGGCGTGCCCGGGGGTGGGAGGTTTGCTGCATCCCCCCCACTTCTGCCTGCATCTCCCCCTGCTCCCAAAAAAAACCCCCTCGTTCCCGGCTCACCCCCACCCGGGGATGGTACTCGCTCGGGAGGGCTCGCCTGTGCCCTCGCACTTTGCATGATCTTGCCACAAAAGAAATTAGATGTCAGCTAATGCCTGTTTATAAAGACATTTGTCATCCGGAGTTGGGGAGAAGTGGGGAAGAGATGAGAGGAGGTGCCGGGGAGGGCGACAGCCAGAATGGGAGCTTTTTTTTTTTTTTAAGGTAGAATATGAAGGTGCAAGTGATGAGGATGATATTTTGGGGGGCAAGGTCTGGGACTGGGACCCCTGCGCTTGAGCGGACCTCAGGGCTGTCGGAAGGGAGAGGGAGGATTGTACCTCCTTGGAGGGGGATTGTACCTCCTTGGAGGGGCTGGGAACGGGGGGAATAAAAAAAAAAAAAGAAAGAAAAAGTAGGTGAGGAAAAGTAGAGGCAGCTTGAGGAAATTGAGAAGCTTATAGTCTTTGATCCTTGGATGCTTTTCCTTATCAGAAACATTTGTGGTGACACCGGTACAAAGGAAGTTCATCATATTACAGACTGCTAGGGCTGCTTGCAGGAATCACTGTCTATTAATTAGCAGGCGCTCTGTCTTGTGGGACATACTAGATCTGAGGCTACATATTACTTGCTTGGATGGCTCTGGGTCCTGTGATGAATTGTTGTAAAGGGCCGTTGCTGTTTATAGGCTCTGCGGGGATAGCCAAGGCAGGAGGGAGGCGGGGAGGACCCTCGACTCATTCATGAAATATATCTATATCTATCAATCTATAGCTGCAGATTGGGGGGGCGGGGGGGGGGGGAGAGGGGAAGGGGGTCGCTCATTCATGAATCTGTAGCTGGGGAGACATCTTAGCTCATCCATTTTGTGCGCGGTTGCGGTCCCGACCGGGCTGTGCAGCTCTGGGGCTCCTGGAGGGTTTGGGGCTTGGATGGAGCAAGACGAGGAAAAGTCCTTGTTTAAAACAAAACTATTAAAAAATAACTAAAAAAGACTGGCCAAGTCGCCTTAGAGAGAGGGCAAGTGAGGCGAAGGGGTCGCGCTGGAAATGGAGGGTTTCCCTCCCCTCAACATCATCCCACCCGAGGGATGCTCCCCTTCAACCTCCACCTGTCAGGGTTAAAAAAAAAAAAAAAAGTTCTTTTTTTTGGGGGGGAAAAAAAAAGCTGAGGTTCAAAGAAGGGGCTGCTTTCCTATGGCTGCTCGGCCCCCCGCTGCCCTGCCCCGCCGGAGGTGGGCTGGGGGGATGCGGGGAGGGATGCTCCGCAGCCCCACGGAGGGATGGCCCGGGGAGGGATGCTCCCCAGCCCGAGGGAGGTTTTGGGGGGGCTCGGCGGAGGCAGGGGAAGCGCAAACTATTTTTACACCCGCTCTCCCCTTCAAGTTGGCTGTCCCCTGCCTCCGGGCTCGCTCTGTCTCTCTGGAAGAGAGAGGAAAAACCCTTCTTGGTTTTCACTCTTCTCTTGTTGTTTTTTTTTTGTTGTTGTTGTTGTTGCTAAAATTGGAAGGCAGCACTCTGCGTGACCCTGGGGAGCGGGGCCGAGGGCAGGGCGGGCGGCGGGGCTCCCTCCTGGGCGGGGTGCGGGCAGCTGGGGCGGGGGGGGGGGGGACACCCGGCAGCCTTCAGCCTTCACTGCCGCCTTTGTCCGGAGACCCTAAGGACCGCGGATCAAAGTGACCTGGTGGCATCTTTAAAGGAGGGAGAGAGGAGGAAGGGGGAGCCAGTTATGAAACTGCGGTCCCCAAACCCAGAGGAGGGGAGGGGGGCTCCGGAAAAAAAATGTTATTTTGCTGTTTTCGAAGGGAATTTCCATTCCTGCCATTTCCATTTGCATCAAAATTTGGAGTGGAAGGGAAAGTCCGGAGCGACCGCAATTCTGTACTTTATTTATTTATTTCATTCCCATTATGGGGACGAATTGATTTGCATTTTTATTGGGAATTAAAGGAGAGGGAGGAAAGTTGACTCGACAGGATTGCTCAACGAGAAGCTGCTTTTGAGCAACTCCCCTCCAAGTGGAGTTAAAAATACTCGGGTGATTTTTGCTTTGCCTAAAGGTAGAAGCAGGGTCCTTAAATCGTCCGTGAAACTTCCCACCGTTAAATAACTTCATAAAGATGATTATTTTGGTTTTTCCTTCTGAAAAATCAACCCAACCAGAGCCTCATCTTGCGCTTTAATCAAGATCCGCTGGCTGCATTATTTTGCATTTTCAAATGTATAAATGTCTTTAAAAGGAGAGGGTGAAGGTACAAAGGACACTTCGATGTCGAGGGATATTCAGGGGATAGTCATGTTTAAATTCGCTACAATTGTCTCCACATTTGATTGCTCGGAAAAAGAAAGAAACACCGAGATGAATAGGAACGGGGTCTGGGGGGGACGGGATTAATAGCCCCCAACCTTTGTATGGTGTAAATTATCCAAGAGAGGGCACATAGCTGGAGCTGCTGGTGATTTTAAAGGAAAATATATATATATCTCCACGTATATACGCGCGTATTTACTAAAAGGCTGGCGTTTTCCAGAGGGATTTGTTATTTTTCTATGCAGTAACTTAATTCTTTTAAAATTCTTTCCCCACTTCTCGAGAAGATGCCTGTTTGATGCTAAATAGCAGCAAATTGAGCTATTTGAAGCTGCCTTTTTTTTTTTTTTTTTTTTGAGAATGTGAATATTTGGTTTGTACCTTGTTGCTCTGTTTCTTTTTCCTGGAGTTTTCCCCTTAATCTCCTTCCAGCCACAAACCCTCCCTTGTGCGTGCGGCTGAATATGCTCGCAGCGGGTAAGCTGCAATTTCCATTCCTGTAACTCCAGCAAAAGGAGGAGAAAAGTTTGAGGGTTTTAACAAATGTTGTTTTTTAAACAAACAAACAAAATAACCCGGTATTTGCCACCCCCTATTCACTGGAGGGGGGATATGTAAAGAGGGAGAGACCGTACAGCTCCAGATTAAGACGCGTCTAAAGGACGAGGGGGTCCAAGATGGTTAAATCCAAGTGACGTTTGGGGGAAAACTATATATATAAAATGTCAAAATCTCGGTGCTTCTCAAGGGAAAATGCTCAAAGGTTACTAGTGCAGAGATGGACAATCTTCCCCGTTTCTGCTTGGCAAGAGCGTCTCAGCAAATCTCTGTCAAGGAGAAAAATCGGGTGGTGGTTGTGATCAATTGCTAAAGAATAAAATAACTTCAGCGCAGAGCAGAAAGCTGGTCGGGTTTAGAGTTCAGTTGTAAAGAGTCAAGTGTCTCCCGCCGAGAAAAAAATATCCCCGTCAACCCCCCCCGTCCCCGTCAGCTCCATGCGCAGGAGGGAAACTTAAATATTGCAATTATTTTTGCCCTGCGAAGCAGGGAAGGGAAAAAGCAGAGCCGAACCCCCCGCGCCCTTGCTCCTCTCCCGGCTGCTGTGACTTCGTGACTTTTCTCTCCGATTTTAAACTTTACCCAGGCTGAATTTGATCTTTTTAACTCTTTTGCCACCCCCGCTCCTCTCTCCCCCCTCCTTTTCTGATGGTATTTTTTTCTCACTCTGTTTTCTCCCTTAACCTCCTCTTCTTTTTTTTTTGTCCGCCTTTCATTTGAAGCGAGGCTTTACAGCTTGCTACACTTTCTAAGTGCATCAATAGCCACTTTAGAAATACAAACAACTTTTAAAGATAAAATAACCAAACCAGAATGGGACTTTCAATGGGGGAATAGTTGTTGTCCTTTACCATGGAGTGTGCAGCCGCCTCTGCCTAATCCAGCTTTCATTTTCACCGACAAATGCCAAGAATCTATATCTGTCTCCCAACCCCTCGGGAGCTTGATTACACGACAAAAGGCTGCCATTATCCGGAGGAGAAAACAGGGAGGGGACAAGGGGGCTCGGGCCTCTGAGGATGAGGGCATCTCCAAACTATTGACTTAGTGGATGAAGTCAAGAGCAAACACGCTGAGATCTAAAGGGGGGGAAGGCGCTTGCGGGAGGTGGGGGGGTGTGGGATGCTCAGGGAAGGAGAGGAGGAAAAGCAGCAGCAAAAAGTCCTTGAAAGTAGCGGGGAAGGGGAAGGAGAGAGTTTGGGGGGAATTAATCCAACCGTGGAAAGGTTTTTCTCCCTCCCCACCCCAGAGCAGGTTGATGGGGGAAAGATCCCACTCCCTTTCCGACCCCCTATTATTGCCCCCCACCCCTTGTCTCCCCGTCTGTCTTCCCTCGTGGTGAGATTTATTTTTTTATTCCACCTTCCCCACGGGGAATTTGGGTCTTTCCTCCCGTTGACAGAGGGGGGAAAAAAGGAGGAAAAACTCAAGTCCCGCTTCTTGGGGACACGGCCAGGATGGTGCGGGGCCGACCTGCGCATCCTCCCCGGGCTGGTCGCAGCATCTTTCCCCAAGATGGTGGCACCCCCAAGATAGTCTCCCCCAAAAGTTTAGGGGGCACAGGGAAATCCTACCCCTCGCCTCGCTGCAGCAGCACGGAGACGGGGCAAAAGCCCAGCGGCCGGACCCCGTTTTTCTTCCCAAACTGGGAATAAACCGGGTCAAGGTCTCGGCTGCGCGTTTGGCCAAGTAGCCACGCTTGGTCCCAGGGCTCAGCCCCGCAAGAAAAGCTGTGAATTTCTGCGAGAAATGGGGAGCGGGGAGGGAAAAAACCTGCCTGCGAAGCCCCCGCGGGTCTGGCAGGGAGGAGAAGTCCCCCCACGCCGCTGCTTTTCAGGTTTAACTGGCTGCGTTTTGCATGACTGCCTCATTAACCACTGCTGAGCGGGGATTTACGGTCCAGGCTCATCCCGGCCCGTCGTGGACAAAAGTTATTTCAACCCTATCTGTAATTTATCTGGGTCACCTAGGGAGAAATCCTCCGGGTACGGAGAGTCCTAGAAGCGGTACCAAAGGAGTCCCACCGCCCTTAATTACTCTTTAATCAACCTAACGCAGTGGTCCCTTTAAAGAGCTGCTTTTGGTACAAGAGCTGCGTTTAAGCATCTGCTTCCCGGCCGAGGCTGGGGAGCCAAAAACCTGCTCCAGCTTAAGGGATTTAAAGGTGTGGAGCGTGTGTTTCGGGCTGGGCCCTGCGAGCATCCCTTTTGCTGTAATCACAAAAGTATTAAACAAAGGAAGAGGGTGGCGGGGAGGTGGGAAGAAGCTGGAGGATCCGATTTAAACTACAAAGGCACAAAAGGAGCCTAAATTCATCTCTTAAGCGAAATCTATCTTTGGGGAGAGCAGGCTGGGTTTGCAGCGCTCCCATGTCCGGGCTGAGGGGCTGGCTGGGCTTTTCCTCCTTGCGATAAGCCCAGTCGGAGAGATTATTTTATGTTATTTTATATTTTTCCCCTTGATGATCTATAGAAAATGCGGTGAACCTGCTGTTCGCAGCGGGATCCTGACCTAGGACCGGGGCGGCGAGGTTTCCTCGCCGAAATTTTGCTTTGCTTTGGGAAAGCAGCACGGCATCCCCCGGCTTTGCGGTCCTACGGACAGTTCACTGTCTGGCAGGGAAAGAACAGCTGCTGTGAGAGAGAACAAGTATTAGCAGAAAGAAAAAAAAAATCCTCGTAATCTTGGGACGTATATAATCTACGTCTCCCTGAATCCCAAAAGGCAGCGAGCCCGTCTCTCTGATTTATTTTTACGCTAGCCTAGTTTGCATCCCAAAGAAGTAAACTGCTATTTTTAACCACTGGTTTAAAGCTTAATTAAAAGCCCCTAAACTGATTGTTTTGAAAATTGATTTAGAGGAATTGCCCCAGGGCTGAGACGCTATCTAAGCCAAGCTGCAGTCCCAGAGCTCGCAGTGGTGTCTGAATCGTTAACCCCGAAGAGGCAGGAGTCGCCGGGGATGGATGACACATGGGCCAGCGGGGTCCCTACACCCTCTGGAAAGAAAGGTCCTTTGTTAGTCCCGGTTACTGGCTTGCTTGGGTGGATCTCCGCTGGTTTCCTGGAGTTTTGAGGTTTAATTGAATTAAGGGAAGCTCTGAGATGCGTGTGACACCGGGATGGGAGAGCTCTTCTTTTCATCTGCAGATCTTGGGGACCGGAGCCGCTGTGGGGTGGGGGGGGCGGGTCTCTGCCGGGCTAGGGGAGGGTGGATGCAGGAGAGAAGGGTCATGTCATCTCCAAAGGTGGGCTGTGCTATGGAGGGGACAGGTATTTTGGTGCCCAGACCCCTTTCTCTAGCAGCCAGCCCCCCTTTTTCCCAGCCATCTGCGCCCGGCAGAGCTGCCCGAGATGCCGCCGAGCCACCGCTGCTGTAATTATCTTCAATTGCTTCCCCGGGAGAAGGGGCTTTACCTGCTTAAAAGGGGTGAAATGAAAGTTGGTTTGAAGGCTTGTGGGGGGGGGGGGGGGGGGGGGGGGAGAAGGTTGGGAAGGGAAGTGGCATTTCAGCCCCGTAATTAGATGTAAACAAGAATAGAGACGGGGCTCCATGGTCAGACAACTTGATTGTTAAGGGATTAACACCTAAGTAAACCAATAAAGGCTCCGCGTTGCTGGTGAGAGGGCTGCGGGCCAGGCAGGGGCTGTGTAAGACTATCAAGGCCTAATGGGCTCCCCCCGGCAGAGCCAGGGCAGCATATTAATAAACCCCCGAGAAAACGGCGGTTTATTCCTGGCCTGGACACGTGTGGGGCCACCGCAGCAATTTTAGGAGCCTGGTTTTTAAGGGCTCTTCGTAAAGGTTTGAGTTGTTAGTGCTGTTTCTGCTGCCTGGGAAGCAAGGGGTATTCCTTTCTCTCCTTCGGGATGCCTCAAGGTAGGCACCCATCGTTACCCGGCACCCATCATTACCTGGTACCCACCGCCCTATTTATTAGGGGAATAAATTAATTAGAAGGGGATCTCCTTCTATGGGGCAGAGCACTCCCGTCTGTCACCACATGTAAGTAGGACGGTTTCTTTTGCACAAGGGAAACTGCAGGTTCCTTCAACCCTTTAGTTTCTCCATCCCTTCCTAATAATAGCTTTAAAAAAAAAAAATCCTTCAGAGCCAGCTCGAGCAAAACCCTCCTGGGCGTAGCTCTCCAGGTTTGTCTCCAACTGGGCTTTTGTGGTCGTTTCTTTTCCTTCCAGCTCGCCCCCGGTTGGTATTTTTCCCCCCTTCCCTCCCGCCCTGGCCAGACTGTGAGTGGATGGAGGAGTTTAACCTTTGGGGGGAAAAAAAAAATAATCAGGTCTGGCCTTAAGTGGTGTGGTGGTACCTGTAAGCCTGATTTCCATGGCTTTCTGCCGGTGCGGATTTGGGATTGAGAGGTACCTGAAAGGCTCAGAGTCAAACTGAGTTCAATAACTTGGGTCTGTTTTGCTTTCCTCCAGCTTCCAGTGGTCTCTTTACTCCACTGGCAAGGCTAATATCGGAGCACTCTAGGGTGTGGGTATTTCTTCCTCCTGATTGCAAATAACCGAAAGATTAGCACCAGCAGCTGTTTGGAATTGGAACAATGGAGAGACCTAGGAAGTGGAGAAATTGAAAAAGGAGAACCCCCCTCCTAATCACCCAGCTCAAAGTTCACCAAGTCAGACTGCATGACTTAACGTGACCTCCACCTCGGCTTCACAGGGCTGTTTGCTTATATGAAGGTTGCGGGGGGAGACAGAAAGGGGGGAAGGGGGGAAAAAATTAGGCGGGGGGGAAGAGCGGGGCGTTTAATGAAATTTCCTATAGAAATGCGAGGTTATTGCGTGGCTGGACGGTGCCCTTTGGTCGCCGGGTGCTCTCGGTCCTTGCCCCGTAGGGCGGGTTTAGGGGGTTCCCTACTCGCCCCCCCGGGGGGGATGAGCCCCCTCCATCCTCTTTAGGGGACAGCCCCGAGGCTCGCCCCTTCCCCGGGGGGGGCCCGATCCTCCATCCCGGACAAAGCGGAGTCCGTCCTGGGGACGGGCTGCTCTCCCCGGGCAATGATACCTCCGGGTCGCCGCACCCCGGGCGAAGGGGGGCTGGAGGGGGGGGTCCCCGCTGTGGGGCAGGGGGATCGGGTTCACACAGCAGCCCAGCCCTGCGCTGGCTGGTGAAGTGTGAGAGCGGCTGAGCTGTCAGGAGGGGTTTGAATGGGATCTCCTAATGGATTTGACTCGGAAATCTCGACTTGACCAGTTTTTTCCTCTTTAAAACAAACTCATTAAACTTGTCAACACTCATTAGGACCTTAAAACGTTGAACTGGAGTCACTGGGGAGAGAAGTTGATGGGGGGGCTGCCTCGGGAAGGAGAGGTGGGGAGGGGGGCAGCGAAGCATCGCCTCCGCGCCGGGCTGCGGCCGGGCTCCCTCGGCTTTGCGGGGTGGGAGAAAGGGGCTGCCAGGAAAATAAACGCCTTAAAAGAGAAATCAAGGGAGCAGGGAGGGAGCCGGCACGGGGAGGGGGCTGTGCCTTAGAAATAGGGGCATCTCCGTACCCCCCTCCTCGCCTCCGGGCTCGGCTACAAAAGAGGCGCCGGGGAAGGAGAGGGCAGCGGGCTGCCGGCGGGGCCGGGCCGGGCGAGAGCCTTCGGTTTGGGGACATTCCCTGTGGTTTGGGAGCGTGTGGGGAAAAAATATATCTGTAGGGTTGTGATATCTGCAATTGCCAGGGGAAAGGGGAATGGGGGAGAACGCAGGGGGAAAGGTTAGAGCCAGCTTTCAGCCCTAAATCCCTTGGAAATGAGCCTGGTCTCTGAAATTCCTTCCCAATCCCCCTACCCAAAATATTTTGAGAGCTGTAAAATTAGTCGGAGATCGTCTTAATTCTGTGGGCAGGACGAAAATTGCTTTCGAGTGGGGGGGGGGCAATTAAATGTTGCGCATTTCTCCGTCTCTTTTGAATAGAGGTTTTGTTTGGGGTTGATTCAGATTTTTTTTTTTTTAAGGGTTTATTCTGATGCTTTTCAAGGCTCCGTTCCCTTTTAAGGGGGGAAAAAAAAACCCACCCCTATTAAAAAAAACTAAAAAAACCTTCGAGACCTTCTGTTATTCCCTTCTCTGAGAATGAGAACATCAGCTATTCAAGCGTATTGATGAACTCCCCCAAAAAGTTTATTAAGAGAAGCGAAAACAAAAGGACTAAAGGCCGCAGGCAACTGGACAGACAGTTTATAAACTAAGGTCCCATTGTCCCCCTGAGGCAGATGCATGAATACCTCTGAATGGGTCCCTTTGGAGTGACAAGATCAAGCCAGACAACAGCATGTTAAAAGGAAGGAGCGCTGTTTCTCTTTCTCCAACCCAAAGATCTGCTCCCCCTACTCCTCCTGCATTAATGTACATCTGCAGGGGGAGGAATAAATAGCTCCTTAGGATCTGCGGCCTTCGGGGGGGTTTTGTATTCTCCCACCCCCAGCATTGGCTCTTTGCACCATATGCTGCAGATCAGCCCTTCTTTCTCCGCAGCCTCCAGCCAGGCAGTCGCCTAAAATGATCCCCAGCAATCGCAAACTTTCTTCCCTCTCTCTCTCTCTTTCCCCCTCCTCCTTTTTCCTTCCTCCTGCTGCTGTTAAAATCGCGATTTACGGCCTGCTTGTCTAGGAGATCCCTCGTGGTCAATTAGGTTTGCACAGAGCAATTTAACTAATAGGCTTTGATGGATTTATTTTATTTTATATATTTTTTTTTCCTTTCCCCGGGATATTGGCCTTGCGCTGTCAGGACATGGTGGCAGGGAGAAACACCTTGAGCATCCCATGGAGAGGGGCAGGGGATGGCAAACCTGGCAATGAGTGCCTGGAAAAGTCCCAAAATTAATGTCTAGACCCACTGGTGCAGATCCCCTCGCTTTCACTGACCGCTCCAGACTCTGTGTCATGGCCGGAAGGGACAGGGTTGAGCAGCATTTGGGTAAATTTGGGTAGTACCGAGCAGCTTTGGCTTCTCCCATAAAATGGCAATGAGCTGTACGAGCACCCCATTCCCCCGCTTCGCCTCTTTCAGACATTTTCCACCTTTCAGAAAAGTTTTTAAAAGCCTTGGAAGGGGAGAGAGACTTTAATGTGTGTTTGCGTTGACGGCGTTTTAGCTTTGTGATCTCAAGGTATTTTGTTGCCTGGACGGTGGAAAAAATAGGGAGTGAGTTTCTTATCACTTTGGCCCTCAAAAGAACATCTAGAAGCGTAGACTGCAACAAATAGCCCAGGCAAGGTATAAACCTGAACGCAGAGATTTTCCAGCCTACCCAAATGCCTCAGTCCTGCCCTTCACACCCCAGCCCTGGTCCCCTCCGTCCCCGTCGTCACATCGAGGGGATCCCTCCAAGGTGGAAGCATCTTGGTCTGGCTGCCGCAGCGGCTGTGAGGGCATTTTGGGGGCTGATAACTCACATGATGGATCGGTCTAGCTGGTCTCCAGTGCTTGCAGAGCCTGTTTGCACACTACTTAACAAGAGACAGCTCCAAGCACTGGGTTGGGAGGTCAAGCGATGATAATAATAATAAAATTACCGCCCTTTTCCCAGCATCACCTTCCCCTCCGCAGCGGAAGAGTTGCTATTTCATGGCTGGCTAAAGCCAAACTTCCCTCAAGGGGGTTATGCGACTTATGACCCTCCTAACCTGTACTTAGTGCTCCTGGAGAGGTGACCTGAATGGAGATGGAGCCACAAAAGCAAAACCAAGCTATTAAAAAAAAAAATCAAACTCAAAACAGCAACAGGGAGGAGAAGAAACACTGAGCAAAAGCAAAAACATAACAACCAAAGCAGAAGTGTTTCCCAATTGGGGAAATACCTGCTTAATTAGCTAGGGCAGTAGTTTGCAGGGAACTGTAGGGACCTGATGTGTGGGTTTGGTGACAGTCCTGCTGTTTAACTCTCTGCAAACCCAAGGAGCGCTTTAGCATCAGACGAGCATCCCCATCTTCAGCTGCAGTTTGGTGGCGGTGATGCTTTCCACAAAGGGATGCGTGCACACAGTGGCAGCATCTTATTGCCTCGGACCAGCTCCCCCGTTGCAGGATAAACCTACGTGCCCAAGCCCTGTTTGTAGAGCTCATTTCCAGAGAAGGATGGCAATTTGGGCCAGTGCTAGAATTAATCAGGTCTCTGACCCTTCAAGCAAATGCATCCATGTTTGATTTTATTGGTACGAGTAAATGGACCTCTGGATGGGCTCAGGTTTTTGCAGGACAGGGGACCCTTTGCAGCCCCTCAAGTGCAGGAATATTTTTATTATTTCCTTTTGGGGTTTCCATAAGGTACATTTGCCTGAAAGCATCACAAATGGGACCGGGGAGAGTAAAAAAAGAAACAGATGAGGAGCTGATGTGATGAAAGACCAACAGATTTGGGGTCATTCCTGTTCCCATAGTGGCTCCCTGAGGCATTTCAAAGGCAAAAAAGATATGGGAAAACACAAATACATAA
Organism: Nyctibius grandis; assembly: GCF_013368605.1. Lineage (NCBI taxonomy): Eukaryota > Metazoa > Chordata > Aves > Nyctibiiformes > Nyctibiidae > Nyctibius > Nyctibius grandis. Next base: position 2,270,100 of record NC_090674.1, read on the forward strand.
TCAAACCAAGGAGCCAGTTAACCAGGCCAATACCCTCAATCCCATAGTCCCATTTAGCTGCTCACAGGATTATCACTTGTTGCCGATTCAAAACCAGCAGGTGTTGTCAGCTATTTATGATCGCTGTTATTTATACGGTGCCACTGGTGTGCCTGGCGCTCGGCAGCCACGTACGGATGAGAGCCAACCTCTCCCCTGAGAAGATACCAAACTAAATTAGACTTAACGCAGCGGCGGACGTTAATACACAGCATATGGGGATGAGGGGAAAAAAAAGAGAGGTTCAGATCCACAAAGATTGTGCAATCTCCAGGCATTAAATCCCGCACCCGTCGCCTTGTTAGTTTCTGTTTTATAGGAAAAGCGAAAGAAATAGATCCGTGTTTATGCATGAGGAGCCTGTGGCACGAGGGTAGGGACTGAGGTAAGGCATCACGCCTTGCTTTGCTGGTGGGATGGATGAATATTATTTGCTTTATGGGCCGGGACTGACATTCGCAGCCGTTGGGTTAGGCGGTGTGTGGATGCACAGCCAGAGCCAGCTTGCAGTGTAGAAAAGAGCCGGGGGATAACCGAAGTGAAGCAGCTTGCTCAGGTTCACATGGTATATCAGCGGCAAAGCCAAGACTGGAACCTTGTGTAAAAATTACTAAGCGGAGCCCCATCCACAGCTTTTTTTTTTCTTCTAAACCTGGTGGGTTTATGCAGGCAAATTCCCATGGTATCTGCAGGAGTTTTACCCAAAGATTGAATATGGACCTGGAGATTTGGCTTTTTCTTTTTTTTTTTCTTTAGAGGCAAATCAGCTCACAGAGCAAATGACTAGATGCTACTCGGAAATAAAACACATTTCCAGCTTAGGCCTGCAAAGGCTTACATTTGTGGGTGACTTTATCCAAATGAGTCATCCCATCCCATGTCTGTGAGAGGATTCCCCGTGTAAGCAAAATTGACCAGTACGACATTTATAGGGATTGGGCCAGGCACCGGTAAGAAGCATTCCCCAGCCGAAGGAGGCTGCGTGGGGAAAGAAATCAGCTCTGCAAAACTTAAACAGCCTCCTCCTGTCTTAGGCTTGAAAGACAAGAGTCATGAACCAAGGAACTGGTTGCCACTTAGCTGGCGGTGGTGTAAAATGCAGAGTGACCCGCCGTAGTTGTTTGAAGAAGGCTGGACCCTGCTGTAAAGCCCCGTAAACTGGGCTCCCCCCGCCAGCTCTTTTCCCCCATTCCCTCCTCCCTGGCATGTTTTAAATGATTTTGGATTTTAATGCAGGGCCCGGAGCTCATTCCTTCGTATTTATGGCTTCAAACAAGAGGCTGCTGCCCCCAGCTGGGTTCCTTGAACTCAGAAGCAAAGCTCTACCCAATATTACCTTAATTAATTAACTAAAGAGACAATGGCTTTTGAGGTCTCACCTCTGTTTCCAGGGAGGGGGACCTTTTGACAGAGCCCTGCCATAAACTAATTCTGAATTCCAGCAAGGAGTCATAGGGGGAAGAGTTAAGTGACATTATTTACTTGTTTACCAAGACAATTTATGTCATATTTGTTTTTCCCCACCTTCTGTCTGCAGCACTGAAAACTCTGTTGGGGGTGCAGGGGGAAGGAGGAGGAGGAGAGAGTATTATTTGCATTAACCACTGAAATCAAAGCACATTCCCATCTGAAAAATACCACTTCATAGCTTTTGGTATCTTCGTTTTTTTTTTTTAAAATTTTAATTTACAAAAACTTTTTGAAGCTTTCCAGGTTCAATATAACAAATCTGAGCTTTGATGCTTTAAAAGTGCCATAAAGAGCTACAGGCAACATCACAGTTAACCAAAAAATATATATATTTAAAGGCTCCTGTGAGCACTTGTATCTCTCCTGAATGTTGTGAGTGGGTTTTTTTTTCATTTGCAAGCAAGCACCGAATAGATGTTCGCTGGTTTATTCCACTCAGTAACAGGCATTTCGTATTTTGTAGCAGCAAGAAAAATATTTTAAAAGGTCACAGTGAAATGTGACCAGCTGGAAAATCTATCTGGGAACACATATGTCGTATACTCGCCAGCGCATCGTTACTGCCTTTTGGGTCACCATACCCCAGAAGAAGGGCAATATGATCGGTATTTTTATAGGTAAGGAAATGAAAGCACAGGCTAGATAGGTATGTCGCTTGGTGTCCCGTTGGGAGCTCCAAGTTAAAGAAGGACCTGAATCTGTGTCTCATGGAATTCTCCCCTCCATCACGGCCTCCTCCATCTTCACACCTCATCTCTGTGCTGAGGCCCAACCCACTCACGGGGTCAAATTCTCAAATCACGTAAAATGGCTTCACTTCATGGACTTTCGTAAATCGAGTAGATCGCTGACTGTGGATTTGAGGAGGGGTTTTTGGTGTTTAGGGTCTATGATCCACAAGCTCTCCATCTCCTGTTTTTTAACACACTTCTAGGCGTAGCATTTTGATTATTTGGCAAATGATTCACCTCTCTGACTAATTGTGTTGGTAAGAATTGTCCACGTCGATACAGCTAAGAAATCTCACAAGGACTGATCTAGAAATATGTTCCTTACATGTGACAAAAAGGGGATATTTCATAGTAGATTCCTCATTTGGATCAGAGAAGGGATCAGTTACTTCCCCCCCATACCCATAGGTTTTTGGTCTGGGTTTCATTGCTCAGAACTTAGGTTGGTGCATGCAAAATACGTTTGTGTGTATTTCAGAGCTCTGGGGCATATGAAAACGTGATCATTCATAACCGCATCTCCCAATTTAAGGCATGCAGTTTTGGAGGCCTAGGCTTAGCCACTGAAAATTTGGTCCTTATTGCCTCATATCCCAAATCTGCAATTACTTATGCCCATATTTAACTTTATACATGTGAGTAGCCTCATGGTATGAAACACAGACACGATTAAGAAGATACTTCCACTACCACCATCTACAAAAGTGAACAGCCGAAAAAGGGATCGTTAGCTCAGTTAGCAATAAGCATTCCTCAGGGTGCAGGATCTCCTTATGCACTCATTGTAGCAGAGTTGTGCTCACACACAAGGTTTAAGGGAGAGATTCTGCCACAAACTAGTGAATTTGATGGACCTACACCAAATAAGGAACTTCATCAGTTAACTCTAGATATCGATTTAAAAAACAGTCTGATTTTTATTTCACCAGCACCAGGTTAGTTAATCTACAAACATGCAACCTGGCCCTGCGTTGTATCTGCTGCCTGTTTTGTCTAAAGAATATGGAACTGAACCATGTCTGTGAAGACCTAAAATCTGGTTCTGCCACTGGATTGCTTTGCCTTTGACCAAGCTGCTTCACCTCTCTGTGGCTCTGTTTCTGCTCCCACCTCTGTTTTGTCTGACAGCTCTGACCGAGCTGTCTCGTTCTTGCAATAATAACACATATCACTACTGCTCTGATTTAGCTAAACATCTCCTGAAGCTGGAAGATGTCTAAGAAACATCTAAGTGCTGGAAGAGCCACTGTTAATAATTCAGTAGCTGAATGGGAACCAACTCTGGACTAGTATTCCTTCACCTTGTCTCAGAAACAGTGAAGATGTACTTGTCAAGGCTCCAAGGAGATCGCTCTTAACAACTATTGGTCCCTTAAGTATACTTGGTAGACTTAAGGCTGTTGCCATTTTGGGTATTTAAGAGTCTGCCCCATGGAAAGTTGCCCCGTCGCAGTCAGACTCCTTTTCTTGCTTCTTGCACTAGTTACATGTCAGTTGGGATCTTCAAATGAGCCCTTGCTACAACTCACACTGCATTTGCAGTCACGCAGTGCAAGGAGCACGTTGATATTAATTGCGTAGCGGCATCGTTACCGTTTCATGATCAAGGTTATACATTGTCGTGAGAAGTGCAGCACTTTTGACTACTAATGACAAACGGTGATATCAAGGGAAAACTCGGGCTGGTGGTGATTTGTACGGGGCTTGGCTGGCTTTGATTCCAGCATTCCCTCCAGTTGCCCGCGTGTTCGTGCCATTCAAGCCTCTGATCTTTGCGGGGGGCTTGGAGGGTTGGGCAGGATTGTCTACTTGAAATGCATTAGAACAAAAAGTGACATCGGCGGCGCCGGTGTCACTTTGTCCCTCCTCTCTCCGGGAACCATAAGCCTCGATTAGAGTTGTGTGACTTTACAATTTCCATTTCCTCGTTTCCCAGTCACAAATATGAAAACAGAGCGAGCGACGGCAATTCTTTTCAATAGAAGGAGAAAACACCTCTGGGGCTGTTTGCCAAGCTGGTCTGAATCAATGTTCTCCCCAAAAATGCAGTGGCACTAGCGAAGGGAGTTGCAGTAAAAATTGATGGGCATACTCCTGTCAGGTTTCTCTGACTCCTTCTCTTTGATCCCGATAGGGCTGCCCTGTTCATGAAACCAGGGAATTTATAGCTTATTCTCCATATTACCAGGGCTACAAAATTATAATTGCTCAGCCCTCTGGATTTGGGACACACGTCTGATTTCCTCGGGGCTCACCTGAGACTGACCTCCTTGGTGCACGTAGGATTTCAGTTTGGACTCGAGCCAGGGACCCGAGGGAGAGAGCAGCCCATTGCTAGGAAGAGGGGAGAAAGGATGTCTTGTTTCTCGGTGAAGCCACCTGGCTCCCTTTACCCAGGCGGCACTGCTTCTGATGTACCTTTCAGAGGGGCGAGAGGGTGAGGGGGCTGGAAACACTTCAGAAATGTAAATGCCGTGCATTTGTTTATAATTTTATACCCCGACATGTAACCTGAACCTGATGGAGTCAATAAAGAATTAAACCTCTGCATGTTTCCTACCTCAAAAATACTGGAGCAAATCCAGGGCTCTTGAAGGCAAATTATTCCAAAGAGCTGAAAGGAAAAGAAAAAAGCAGCCTGACTTTTTGTATTCTTTTTTTTTTTCTTTTTCCTTTTCCTAAAGTTTTGAAAGAGTGCCCTTACTTGTTCTCCAACATCAATGGGCGACCAATGCATTTGCGGGAGCATGGCCAGCTTGCTGTGAAGCAAGCCCCACAATTTACAAATAATTACATTTGTTCAGAGGAGTTTCGAGGACAGAAACTAATTCCAAGGGAATGAAATTTCTCAGACTGAGAAGGAGTCTCAGCGAGGACTTTTCATTTTCCATTCGTTTTTTCAGGGAGAAGAATTTTCTGCTCACAAAATATAAGTTAAACACCTTGGGACAAGCTTACTTGTTGCAATTATGGAGTTTGGGTTATTAAATAAGCTGTGAATATATTTTGCTATTAGCATTCCTGCACAGTGAGGTTTGTTGTGGTTTTTTTTTTTTTTAAATGTAGGATGTAATCAGCTTACATAGGGTAAAACTGACCTAGCTGAAAATCTCTTATCTGGATTTTGCATGCCATAAATTGAAGGGTCACGTGGAGATAGAGGTGGTGATTTGGCTGATTAAATCAAATTAAAAACAGGGATCATGTAGGACTGTGATGCTGCTCTGTCCATCTCTCCTAGCTCAATAATCTCTAGTGTTTGCTTATATCCAGCTCATGTCAGTGGTGAGCTGATTATTTTGAGGCATTGCAAATGGGTAATTTCTCTCTCTTCTCCTGGAGTGCACTGGTTTAGACTGGGAAGAAAATACACCAGTGTGCTCAGGTTATTTTAGTGCAGTGACGATGCTTTTGCTCAGGATTTGTACACCTCCTGATGCACTGGGCAAAGAGTGAGGGAGAGGGCAGTATCTTGGGAACTCTCTCTCTCTCTATATTTATTTTCTAAAGTAACAGAACTACAGCCTGTGGGACTGTAAGCCTATGGGATATATAAGGAACTGTAAATTTGAGCTACCTCCAAGTGAGTTTTTTACATATGGGCTATACCTGATCAAAGCATATGTATGATATAATTGATGATGGCTGCATAGATAGATCTGGGCGTAGGGAATTAGCAGCTTGATTGCTCGTGCCCCACGTTACCCGTGATGTTACACTGGGGCAAAGCGATCAAAAGAGAAACAGCGAAGAGGTGGCCCCAGGGAAACTGCATTCAAATATCTGTACCTGCAGAGGAAGGAGGGGGTCGGTGGCCTGGCAGGACATTGGAGAACTTTGCGCAGACTCCGAGTCAGCTCTGTGGTCACTAGAAATGAGAGGAGCTGCACTGAGACGGGGATGATACGCTGCTTCGCCTTACTCCGGGATCTATCCCGTGCGTGTCCCTCTTCGGGGCTGAATTATGCTCCCGGTTACAGCGCCTGGGCTCTGAAAACAGCGGGCTGGCTCCGTGCAGCCCAGAGGAAAACCTGGCTCTCGCTCTTTCCAAACGGCCCGACAGCAGGGACTGTCCCCTTCCTCTGTCCTAGTGCCACTGCTCCTCTTGGCTCCTTCCAGTCCCCTATAGCTTTCCTGCTCAGCCAGCTGAAAGGCTGCCAGGTTCCCAGAGATTTTTTATCCACTCCTGCCCTGTCCTATGGATCTCGAGGTAAGGAGAGCATGAGCCCACTGTGCCCCTTTTTGGGGGGCCAGTGTTGCCTTTTCCCAGCGCTAGCTGTGCCACCCAAGCCACACGCTTTAACAACAGCCTCTCAGAACAGTAAGGGTGGTTTTGGTTGGGGTGGTTTTTTTTTTTTTTGGCTAACTTTATCAGTGCCTGAGCACGCCTTGAAGTGTCAGCTTGACATAATATGTAACAGTAATTAAGAAATAAGCCTCTTGCCCGGTTTCACAGCAATCATTTAGCTAAGTAACTACCATGGTCCAGTGCCTCAAAAATCACCATTAGCCCACGCCACTTATGGCCATAAAATTTCTTGTTTTCTGCTTTTCATCGGCCTCACCCTGGAATCTTCGTTTTGCTTTATTTATACATTTGCACTCAAACAATGGCAATAAACCCATTCCCAGAGTGTTGCAAATCAGAAATTTGTCCACATTTTTTCCACCACCTTCCTGGGTGAAGCTGCCTTTTGCTTGGGAACGGCGGTGGCTGGAGGCAGCTGGGAGCAGGGCGGGGGGAGCAGGGTGTCGCTTGGAGATTGATCGGTGCTGTTGGAAGTCGCTGGGATGGGGCAGAGAGGGGGAGCCGGAGGAATCTGGCATGAAAAGGCAGTTTGTGGTGACAGGAGTTTCTTTTGAAAGACCTGATTGAATCAGACCTGAGGCGGGAAGAAACGGCTGTTGCCTTCATTGAGTTTTCGCTAACTTTTCCCCCCCTCCTACCATCGAGGGTTTCTGTTCGGGCTTTTTTGCTTTGTTCTGTTTTAATGTGTCCTATACTGTTTAAGCTAGAAGAAATAACCGCGAGGTCCTGCCTGCAGAGTGGAAAGAAAAAAAAGATCAAGGACATCTCACTCAGTTTCTAGCAGCCCGTGAGAGATATTTTTAACCATTCTAAACCAGCGGACCGCTAATTTCAATAGAGCCTGTGATTTTTAAACCCGTTGGCTATTAGGCACTTAGCCTCCATAAATTACAATTAAAGCTCTCTGCAGACAACTCAACGGACCAGATCGGGATGCTGTGACACGAACTGAGTTGTCTTAGTTGGTACAATTTATGGAGAAAGCTGCTTGCCTGGCCTTATTACCAGAATATCTGCAAACTGCCTTCCCCTGGGGACTGTGCTGTGATCCACGCTCGCAAACACAGACGCTAAACTGTTCGTCTTTAATTAAATAAAAGTCTATGATGCTCTGAACCCCATTTTCCTCAATATCAGGCTTGGCCCTTTAGCATTACGTGTCCTGTGGGCCTGGTTCAGGTTTTACTGGGTGGACGACTTAGAGAGTAATGACTGCTCACTCAAGCAAGCGCCAGCTGGCATTATGGAGATTTACCCCCAGTGACATCTGAATTGGGCTTTGAGTAAATGCCCTCGTATTTGGTCCACTCAACTTCAGAGGGAGTTTTGTCTGAATCAAAAGAAATAGGGACAGGAGGGGAAAAAAAAAAAAAGAGGAAGATTTTAGGACTTAGTGGTTAGTGAAGTCGGACTGCCCGGATTTCCCTCTCTTGTGGCATTTGGACACTAGAGAAAGTGCTGGGACTTAGACTGAACTATCGACTTTTGGAGGAAAAATTCCTACTGGCAAAAGCAGCCTTGTGCTGACTGCCATGTGCAGGAGATGACCTACTAAGTCTTTTTTTTCTTGCTGTGGAACTCCTTCCTCCCCAGCTTCTTGGTTATTTAAAGTTATTCTGCTAAAATCCATCTTCTCCTCGAGCCCTCGTGCAAGCATCTCTCTCTCTTCAGGGAGACATCAAAATCCTGCTCTTTCTGCCGCAGGACCTGTGTAATCTACCCTGACTATAACTGCCCGTCCTCGCTCCCTGCACCCCCCAGCCTCTCCTCTCCCATTTCTTTCGCCCCTTACGAACCATTTCCCAAATCTCACAGATCAATCCCTTAAACTGCCTTTCCCCAAAAACTCTTCTCGCCCTTTTTTTATGTGGCGTGCCCCCCTCAAGCTGCCCCCTGCCAGCTCATGGCTGCCTGCGTCCCCCTGCAATGTGCGCAGCAGCCCAGAGACCACGGTTTATGCACACAAGCCAAGCTTCCCTCTCAGTGAAACAGCACAGGTATGATGCTATAATGTGGGTATAATCAATATGCTGTGGCCCTTTCATCGTCATCTCCAGGTCAGGTATGCTGAGGGGCCTGTGTGCACAGCCACCCTCTGCTCCCTCACAGCAAATGGACACCTCAGGCGCTCCCAGCCCCTTTCTGCCTTCAGGCTGGGGGGAAGCTCAGGCAGGGCCCTGCTTTCTTTCCGCTGAGGGGAAATGGAGTTTCTTCTATCCCCTCAGCCCTTCCCCAGGCCACCACGGGCACCGAGTCCCTGAGGGCACAGCCACGGAGCCCCTGCAGTAATGACCGCCGAGCACCTGAGGTAACTCCCGCTTCTGGCACCTTCCACCACACCCAGGTGCTGATTGGCTGGGCTACCGGCAGGAGGCGGGCCTGCGGGGCAGGGAGCCAATGGGAGCACACGCCCTCACCTGAGGGGGCCCGGGCTGCTCAGAGGCGGGCGCAGGGGCGCGGCTGCGTGGCCGCGCTGGGGCGGGCGGAGGGCACCGCGCTGGTCCTTGGGCTCGGCAGGCTGCGGCCTGGGCAGGGCTGGTGGTTAGTCGGTCTGTCTGTCTGGCAGAGTGGCTGTGGCAGGGTCCGTCAGCCCCTCGTTTGGGCGATTAGCCAGTCAGGGCAGCCCTAACGCGGGCAGTTAGTCGGTGCAGCCGTGGTGGTGTGAGTCGTCGGAGCAGCCTCGCTGAGGGCAGCCCGCACAGAGCGGCGTGGGCCAGCGGTCAGGACAGCCGGCCGGGTGCGGCGTGGTGCTACTCCAGCAGCCTGCGGGGACCCAGCGACCTGCTAGAGCCTCAGCAAGGTCAGAGCCCTTCTCGCAGTCTGTGCTGCGATTGCTGTGTGCCTCCAGGCAGCGCTCCCTGAGGTGTCTGCGTTTGCTGCTGTGTCGGTTTAGCCCCTTCTGGGCTTCCCTTCCCTTCACGTGCTGCTGTGCTTATATATATCTGTACAGCCGCGGGCACTAACACAGCCCAAACGTCTGTGCTTTGCAATACAGGCAGTGCACAGTAAATACTGCATTAGGTTCAGCCTCTGCTTCTCTCCCCAAAGCACATCACAGGGGCTGGGTTTGCTTTTTAATACTCTCCAAGGGCATTCCTCGCTGAGTGCTAATATTCGTGTGCTCTCTTCCATCCTCCTTCTCCATCTCTTTTAGTCGCATTCCTTCTCCCACCATGGTGGTGGAGTGCAGGGCAGTCACTGCCACGTTTTCCAGCCCCAGCATTCAGGTACTGCCACACACCCGCCTGCCCTTGCAGGCTCTCTCATTCAGGAAAAACAACAACCACGCGAGCTGGCTCCTGGTCCCATCCGAAAGTTTGGCAGGTGTACAACAAACTTACACGACTCTTATTAGCAGCAGATCCGTAGGGAGGGAGGGGCTGGGGAAGTCTCTCCAACAAAAATAATAGAGGAAGACCAGCTGAGTTGTTGTTGGGTTTGTTTCAGAGGAAGCTGAAGGGTTAGGAAAAAAAACCTCCTTGCCTTCTTAGCAAGCTCTGTAACTTCATTATCTCTGACTTAGGGAAAGGAGAGAGCAATGATGGGCAGAAGGAGCCATGGGAGGCACTTTTCACTGAGTGAAGGGTCTGCCCACAAACGAGTTTTCATCCAGATGGGCATGTGGATCAATGTCACTGACTTGTGGTCACCCTTGCAGACAATCCAGACCATTTATTTATTTCACGACAGCTCTGCTGGCCTGTGGTGACAGATGATCTCATCCCCAAGGACTTCCAGGCTTCTTTTTTTTTTTTTTCTTCCCCTTTTTCTTTCTTCTCCTGTTTTATTTTGAGGTACTAGCATGTTGATGAAAGTACACTTTTTGTCTTCAGTCATTCCTGCTTTCTGTCTTCTCCATCTAGCGACAATTTTTAGGTTAAGAAGCAAACTCGCCCACCATTTGTCAACCCACCAGGCACGTAGTCCCCTGTATCTCTCTTTCTGCCTATGTTCACTGCACACATAAGTGATAGCTACTTTGGAGCAAGGCTTTCTAACTGCAGAACATTTATTAGGATAAATCCCACTTCTCTGTTACAAGACATCAGCACAAAGCCTGCTGGCTCAACACTACAGCAGGACACAAGATGAGTGCTATAAATGCCTCTGTCAATGGCACTTAGAAGTCACAAAGAACCTCAGAGGCACAATTTCATTCACATACCTGTGATCGATTTATATTTATGCCTTTTGTTGCTGACCCCAGTCCTGTTTCTGTTTTCCATGTCTGTCCAGATCTTTAGGTCTCATGCACAGAATATGTAAACATATAAGAAGGTCCATGTGTTATTGGTATATAGTTTGTTAGCCTTTACCATGTTTTTCACTGTCTTTATTTAGGTGTGTACCTTTACTAGCAGGTCATATGTATTGTTCTGTTTAAATTTACCTGGCAATTTGGACCCAGTAAATACCAGATGAAAGCGTTTGAGTATAATTTCCGTCTCAAATTAAGGCTTATGGAACAGGACTTAGGAAGTGCTAAGAGGCCAGTGCTGAATCAGTGTTTTTTAAAGACAAACTGTTAAAACAATTGAGTACTTCTGTACAGTGAGCTGAGGAGGGATGAAGATCGGCAAGGGAACTTGGGCCTTGTCTCATGAATATGAAAGCTTTTCTAATAAAGAATAGTTATTCATGACCTTATTTAGATAGCCTCTAACTCCTCTCAGACTTTCAGTTTTCATAGCAGAATTTTGCTGGCAAGTAATGAAGTGTTCGTGGTTGTTTTTCCCATCTTTATTTATGTAAATGTCTTTCAAATGTTGATTTCTCTGTGGTTCTTGGGAGACTTTTTCCAGCCCAGGTTTTCAGGCTCAAGTTGTCCCAGAGAGCAGCTGAACTTTTGGGTACTGCCCCAGTGTGATCCTACTTACTGAATAACTATTTTTAATGCAAAAAACAATCCAGGTTTTTGCACAGGTCAGCCACGAATTAATTGGCACTGGGAATCGCTCAACAGAAGTAACGGTGCAGGAGATAATTACAGAGTAGCCCATGTCTCCATTGGGAAGTGTCCAGCATTGGGAGCTGTCAGGGGCAGGGTAGTGGATTAAATTGACCATTTATCTCTTTTGTTATAAGAACTTCTATTTGAAGGCGTCAGCAGAGGGTGACATTGTGCAGGTTTGGGAAATATCTTGAGGACCATCAACAAAAATACTGAAGTCCGAGTGTTTAGAATGGATTAAAATTTAAAGAAAGTAAGTTAGGTTTTGTGAAAATCGATAACAAATTATAAGCAATTATTTTCAGGTAGCATTGCTATGGACTAAGAAAATATTTATATCTAAATATCATTTCTGTGCCTAAAAATTCTTTTTTTTTTTATAAATACCGCTACTTTTTTCTATATAAAAAATACGCGCCTCTAAGTTTGTACATATTTTTGATGGAAACTTCAGGTTTTGGAAGAGAAACTCTTCTGTCCTCTGGGAATGAAATTGATCCAAGTGAAATTCTGTAAGAATATAAAATAATATAAATGTTAGATTGCGCTTTTGGTAAAGAGAAATCTGTGCTGTTCCTATAGGTTTTCTAAGACTGGTTATGGACTGGTTATGAACTTAACTGAGTGCAAACATGTTTGACACAGCTGTCGAAATGTATATACGCTGGATTTTGCTGGTATTTACTTGTGGACCAGGTACTACCATGTGCTTTCACGGCTCTGTACAGCACCTACCGCAACAAAGCTCCCATGGAGTCAGCGTGAGGCACAATCTTTAATAATGCGAGGGGAAGATTGTTCGTGGGTACAAAGGGAGTACTCAGTCTCCGCTGGTTTGAGATGGGTGCCTCCACCTAATACTAAGTAGGTGCGGGGCGTGCGCCGCGCTTTTTAAAATCTTTTCCCAGAAATATCAGCATCTCGCGCAGATCGCAGAGACACAGTGTGCAAAGCGTGCCTTTAAAAGACCCAGGCATGGCCCGCGCGACGACGTTCAAGGCTCGCTGGAACTTCTTGAGTTGTGTCTGTGTGTGTCAGCTGTCCCCGAGCCCAATACCAAACAGGGGACAATACAGACAGATAAGATAATGGATGAGAAGGGAGTGGAAAATCTACCCTGTATTCTGGTGGCATTTCTAATAGCGATAGCGCTGGCAGCATTGGACCGAAAAGCGTATCCATCACAAAGGGCTGGTAAGTCCTCTCCAGCTCCCACTGTGACACTAAAGCCGGTTGCAAATATCCAGCGCTGGGGCCCCTCGCAGTGGGGAGTGGAACGGTGGCTACGTGACCCGGGGCAGCCCTGCCATTCCCAGAACAGGGCTCGGCTCCCGCTGCTGCCAGTCGGAGCCCAATGCTTGAACATCCCGGTGGGGTTTCTCCCCACCAAAACCACAGCTCACCTGGGGTTACAATTAATATCCAAGGAGCACGGTCCAGCTCTTTGGCTTGTGTTTTGCTGAGGCTTCAGGTCTAGGTCTGTTGCTGACTTTTCTGACTGTCCCAGTGCACAGTTTATTTTGTATTGTGAAGAAAGTTGTTCTGATGTTGGCTTGGCTGTTCTCCTGTTTAGAAAATATCCATTAAAACAAATAAACACTGTAGTTTTCATAGGGCACCTTCGAATTTCAAACCTTTGCTGACCTGTTGGATTTGCTGGATGGCACCTGAATGCTCTGCTCGCTGGTTAGTAGAGGGGTCCGCCTTGTTACTGCTGCTAACAGCTCTGGGGTTCTCCAGCAAACTCCTGCAACCCAAGAGCTTGTTCTCTCTGGGATTTTTGAAGCATGAAATGGGAGTCTTTAGGCATGGAGGAAAGTGTTGAAGTAAGAAAGGCAGGCTAATCAATTACTTGAATAATGTGTTAGAGCTGCAGGTGATATTCAGCAGAGTGATGTCTTGCAAAAAGGTATGTTTTCACCTAACCGGGAGTTTGGGACTTGGTATAGGAGCTATGCAGCACATCTGGCAAGGTGCAAGGAGTCAGACCAAACCATGAATTTTTTTGGCATTATAATCTAAAAAGGATCAGCCAGTGGACCCAGCAGCCACCTGGGAGTCAGGACATCCAAATTTTATTTCCAGTATTGACTCAGACCAGTAAAAATGAATTTCCACCATCTAGTTCCCTCATCTTGTCCTCCTGCCGTCGTTTGCCCGAATTTGCATCAGTACAGTACAAAACCCCCACCTAACCCTACTTATGGGCTGTAGGAACTACAGAAATACAAATAACACTTAATACTGTTTCACACTCTGAAACACAGAGAATCTGGACAATTCAGACAACTGCATTTTTGAAGTGTTTCAAATTTCAGGGGGAGGTAATTTCTTAATTTAGCTAAGCCAAGTTACCCTATCCCAAGAGGAAAATCTCCGTGCTTGCACCCTGAATGTCCTCAGCGTGCAGAATGAAATTATTTACCAGCTGAAGAAGTATGAATATCAAAAGGTTCATTAAACATTCCAGCTAATTTTCTCTGGTCTGTAAAATTTGGTTGGGAAGAAGAGGTGGATGAAAGGGGTTAGGCTTTTGCATGGTCAGTGCTCAGCTTTCAAAACTGTACATGGCGTGGAACTAACTTACATATTACTGGGCCCCTTGAAGGGTGAGTGTTTCTCATGTGGGCTCATCAGTAGCTGGAAAAATATTTTTCGTGTGACACTTTGTGCACTTGCTCTGTCTGTTCAAGCTGAGGGTGAGAATTTTCTTCTTGTAACACTTCACTGCTTGGTTTTCAAGTAGGTTTCTTTGGGTTTCTGACCTTTTTTTCCAAGTGAGAATCGTTAGTACCTTTTTTTTTTTAATTCTAGTGCCAGTCCTACATGTAGCTCATGAGTTGTATTTCACGTGCCCACCACCTTGCTGGCCTGACTGCCAGAAATCAGCTCATGCCAGAAGACTGCATGTGGCAGTGCAGGTCCCAGAGAGCCAGGCACACAAATCCTCTCCTTTTTGCCCAGTAGTAGTCATGGAGGAGCCAACAGTTTGAGGCTATAGACATCACGTCTCTAACAACACAGTACCAACTCTTGACTCTCTTGATTTCTGCGACTGGCAAAGGGCACATGGTCAAAACAGAACTAAAACAAGACCAGAGGCCTCTGCAAAGATCCCAGGGCCATTGGCCACATGTAGGAGGTGAATAAAAAAATTACAAAGGGTTTTCAATGTCTTCTCAAATCACAATTTCGTGTTGAAATGAAGCTACTTCGTGATGGAAAAAAATATCTAATCAAATAATTTGAAAACAAAGCAAGGTTTTTCGTTTCAGGTTAGCTGAAATGTTTCTACTACCTTAGATTAAAATATTTTGATTCTTTATTAAAAAAAAACCCAACAAACAGTACAGTCAAAGAGAAATTATTTAAGATTATCCTGAAACACTCTCACCTCCCTGCATTCGGGGGATTTGACTGTCAAACTGGAAAACTCAAGATCTGTGCAGTTCTAACCAAAATATATCTAGAAGCAGAAATACCTGTTCCCACCTGTGACTCACAGGCTAGAACATTATTCTGCACACATGGACTGACTCTCCATCTGGTAAGAGCAGAGCTCTGCTGCACACATCCTTCTGGTTTCATAATGGTGGGAAATGTTTTTGACCTTGCTCCTCATCTTGAATTCCTAAGCAAGAAGTAGTTGTGAAAGGTTTCAGCTTATGCTGTGTGTCTGTCAGGGCACAGTTGCCTCATAGGATCACAATCCAAGAGGGAAAGAGATCATCGCAAGCTCCTGAAAGATCCCTTGTTACATTTTAAAATACCTAAAGAATGAAGTCATGTATCCTGAGAAATACTTGGCAGATAAAACCCACAGAATATCATGCATGTATAGCGCTCTGCCTCTTGAAAAAACTCCTCTGTAGGGCTGGAGACTTTGAAACTTACTTCTGTCTTGATCGTGGCCTCATGGGAAAGTTGTGTCCTGCCTTCATCAGGGCTAAAGGACATGTTCAGCACAGCTCTGGTGGTGGGATTGGCCTCCCCCTACCGCTTTAGAGGAACTGGCATCTGGAACTCCAAGTATTTAACGTGAGCAAAATATGTTTTAACCTTTACTGCAAAAATAAAACTTCAGAGCTGTGATCGGCGTGGAAATGGAGGCTGTGGACATTGGGTAGTCCTCAGAGAGCCTAGCATGGCTCTGCGCTTAACACAGTTCTGTTCTCATGGAGTGAGCTGCCTCTTTTATTTCAGCTGGGCATGTTCACTCTGGGACCTAGTGATGGAAAGTGTCAGCAGAGGAAAACATTTTGTAGCCAGTGTTAACAGGCATGAAAGTTTACCAGTTCCTCTATCATGGTGCTGTGCCTACTCTTCTGGGGAAAGCACCTTGTTATAGTGTCAGAAGTGGCAAAAATTTGCTACTGGGCTTCAGTGTCCCATCAGCAAAACAGGCACTTGTGTTGCCTGACTTGTCACTCTGGACTGGAAGTTTTGCTGGCAGCACAGCTGAGGCTCTGTCACTGATGGATGCCTTTGAGCACCACCGTATAATAAACAGCAGTGCCTGAAGAGGTAGTATATTTGCTCACTTGTGCATACACGACGCCTGCCCTAAAGCAAACGTCCGCCAAGCAGGAGGTAGGATGTAGTACGGAGCAGGTGAGCACAGGTTCTGGTTTGGCTGTCGGGCTCCTGCCCAGTCTCGTTCTTGAAGAGAATCCCTGTCCCAGGACCTGCAGTGGAAGCCATCATACAAGCCTGTATGCCTCTTGTCCTCACTGGTGGTCAAGAATAAAAGGAAAAAGGCACTGAACGGTTACTGAGACAGCAGGTAGCAGATCTGTAATGGTGTCTCTTCTTTTGGCTGCCTTGCCCCTAGCTTGTGCTAGCGCAGCCCCCTCACTCGTCGACCTCGTCTTGCTCTGAGCCACCTCCTCCCCCCCTCTCCACCCCAAGCTTATTTCCCGGCCACTGGAGGTTTTAATATTCAAGCCGTACCTTCCACATGAGCTGTGCTGAAGAGTTGACGTGTCGGAGTTTATTGATATCACATCGGGCCGCGCAGGCCTGTCAGCTGCACATTCAGCCTTTAGCGACCCCCTAAGGTGCTGGCTCTGGCAGCTCTAAAGGAATCTGCACAAAAACGCCTTTTTGTTTTGTCCAAGGTGAGACAATGCGAACAGGGCCCTGCACCAGATGACAGGGCTGATAAAGGACCAAGCGGCGCAGGGATATCTTTCTTTCTTTTCACTCCTTCATTCAATCCTTCTTTCTGTCACTTGCATTCTCTCCTCCCTATACTTTTCTTTCTTCTCTTTCTTCTCGCAGCTCGGCTAGCAGAGAGCAGCAGAGACAAGCAGAGGGGTTCAATTGCAGGCGAATGTCACAGTCCAGCTTCTCAACACATTTTCAGTGGCAGCCGGCGTTGCTGTTGGCCAACTTGACACTCTGCTTGTGGGTCCTTTTCTCCCAGAGCCCTTTACGGTCACGTACGTCGGTGTTTTCTCCCTGGGCCAAAATTAATGTAAAGCTGTGAGTGTTTGTGTGTGTTGGGAGAGAAGTAGGCAGGGGAGGGTTGTAAATATGGAGAGAAAGACGGAGGAGCCAGCAGTAGTGCAGTAGAGAGAACAGGAAAGCAAGTGGAAGTAGCAGTGGAGCAAGAGAGGATGTGTATATACATACACACACGTGCATGTACATATTGTGTGAGTACGTAGGTAAGTAAAAAAGCAGAAGGACACAGGAAAGGGAAGGAAGCAGAACAGGGGCAAAAAAATCAGACATTCTCCAAGGACAACTGCCTTAATGACTTTTGCTGCATCCCTCTGTTTGCACAGACACGGCAGAGGACAAAGTAAAGGAGGCGAAGTGGTTGCTCGTGCCCGCTCTCACACACCTCTTGGCTTCAGGCGGTCGGTCTGACATTCAGATAAATGAAGCAGGGCTTGCAAACAGCAGGAGGAATGTGTTTCTCATGTGTGGTTAAGTGGTCTCTGGTGCCTCATTCTCACGGGCTGGTTTTTCAGGATTGGGAAAGGTTTATGAGGTTAAATTTGTTTATCTTTCCTGAAAGAGTCTTATATTGAAAGGTCTTTTAACTTGATGTATCCAGCCAGGGAGGCCCAGGGCTGGAACAGCAGAGGAACTACAGGACAAGATTAAGGGCCGTTGGCAGAGCTATATAGGGGTTTAGGATGAAAATAAAAGAGGGTGTTGCAAATTGGGATGGAGGAGCAATGATAGAGCTGTGCAGGGACCCCAGGGTAAGAATAGCAAGGCAGTGATCGACCAAGATTGAGATGTGCTGGCAGAGCGTGTGGGGCCCAGAACTGGAACAGAAGGGGTGGCAGTACTTCAAGTACATGAGCAGAGCCGTGCTGGGACAAAGCCAGGGGGAGCAGAGGTTGTCACAGACAAGAAACTGTGAAACCTGGATTTGTGCACCTCGCTAGGGTGCTAGACATCTGAGATGGCATGTCTGTGTGTATGTGACATGCTGACGAACACGTTACCCCAGGTGGATTCCAGCCCAGAGCTGGAGAAAGGTAACTTCTGCTTAGGTATCACCCTATGGTGCTTCTTGCTCAGTCAGCTTTGAGAAAATTACTGAGTAAAAAGCACTGGCATAGGTTAAGGACAGGGGTTGGGGCTGGCATAGAAGAACACACATTTGTCGAGATTACAACTGAGGTATAAGGGCAAAACTGCCCAGAGATGCCTGTCATCAGGCTGGGGTCAGTTCTGAGCCTCTCTCCTGTGGATCTGAATGTTATTTTCACAAAGGTGTTTGAATAGTACAGTGTCTTTTCTGTTATGGTATTTGTACCTCCAGGCACCCTCGGAGGGTGGTCGTAACGCACGTGGGGAGCGGTTAGATATTGTATTGTGCTCAGAATGAGGAGGCAAACTGGTGTAACAGGCTCCTGGAGGTTCACCCCCTTGCTGTAGTGGCTGTGATGTTATGTATGCTTGCTGCTGGGGGAAAACGGGCACGGTGGGAGCACAAAGAGTGGGATTACAGCAAGCTGAGCATCACCAGGGTTTCCTTGCATCTCCTTGGCCCCCAGTTGGAGCTTCAGCCCAGTTGAGGCATGGCATGAACTCAGTGGGTGAGAGTCAGGGACTCCGGCTGAGCACCGGGGAGAGAGGCTGCATGCTGACTTGGGGCCGTGCCGTATGGCTGCCACAGGCAAGCGCTACGTACCTCTGCCAGGATCAGTGCTGAAACAAATCAGAGTACCAAGCTAAACAGGCACATTTAATTTTACCCTTTGCTCAGTCACTTACTGTTTTTTCAACCCCAGGTACCATATACAGACTAGTCCTTCTTGCCCGGATAAAGGCCCTGGCTTCGTACACTGCAGGCCAGGTAATGTCTTGGCTTTGCCTGCTGCTTTGGGTTGTAAGTCAAGGCGGTTATCAAAGGATCAGATCTCCCAGCCTTAACGCTAGCAGGCTTCCAGCATCCTGGGTACCTATGTCCAGTTCTCCTGTGCAGCTCAGACCCTTGAGTAGGACGTCTTTGTGCTGCTCCATCAACTTCCCTATGTCTAGGAGAAATTCTTTTAAGGGAGCTGGGGAGATGAAGCTGAAAAGGGAAGAAAGGAAAAAAGGGAAAACTCCAGAGAAAGTGAGCAGACCTTTTCTTCTCCCTGCCTCATTATTCCCCCTGTATCCCAGCTGGTCTCCCTTTGCTTCCCACTTTTGGGAGCACTATTGATGCCTCTCTAACTACATCGTTTCAATTCAAGTAGAGGAGCCAGCGAGCCCCTGCGGTCCCTCCCATGCAGCCCTCCGCTGGATCCTGCGCCTGCCACAAGCACGCGGCTATGAATATTGAAGTGAAAAAGGGGCCTTTTATGGACTTCACAGATGTGCTGGGGAGTTGGGGCAGGCCTCATTACCTCGGGGTTCTTTAAAAGGCCAAACAAAAGCCAGAAGAAAGAGTGTTAGGGGTGGAGGGGGCAGGGAGGCGAGAACTAGAAAAAAGTTGAAAGAAAAGAAAAGACGACTGGAGTTGATGGATATTCCATCTGTTTATGTTCAGGCCAGTGCTGGGAATTAACAAAGGCTGTTGGAGACGTAGGCTCTCTTTCGCCCTCCCTCCCTCCCTATCTTCCTCCAAATGTTCTGGATGATTTGGTTTTGTTCACTACTCGCAAGGAACAGAATATGTTGTGTTTTTTGTGACCATGTGTCTTTGCGTGGGGGCACTGCAGCTGGTACCTACGCTGCCAGACCCTGATTTGCGGTAGGATTTGCTGGGGCCCTGATGCCTCTTACTGCTTTCACATGCAGAGTAGATGGAGCCTCCGGGGCCAGATCCTTCCGCCGAGATAAATGAGTACAGCTTCTTGGCTTTTACCAGAACTGCCCTGGTGAATGGCAGCAAAGGAGTTTGCTTGGTCTATATGCGTGGCTTGGATTATGAAAGAGCAGCTGGTTAGGGATGCAATTCCTTCTTCTTTGTGGGCTTGGAAAAGCCCTCATCCAGCTTAGCTTCCAGCTTCAAGGCAAAGGTATGTTCACAACCTGAACAGAGTTATCTGGAACGGCTGCAATTGATGCAGAGAGGAATGCACAGAGCTGTTGGCTATGTCTTCACTCAGTGCAAGTCCTCATATTGGCAAGACGCTTTTGGTGATGGATGACTGTTCCAAGGAAGACAGGGTCTTTCTAGCTTTTTCTCTTCAAAAACTTGTACTGATCCACATATAGTTGTGCCTATGAACCCAGCTCGAACTGAGCCTGCAAGGCTGAGGTGCTCATTCAAGGAGGTGTAGGGATTTTATAGTGGAAAATGGAGGTGGATTTTGTATCTCTGTGCATCCCAGATTGGCACTCTAACCAAAGAGAAGTTTATATTTTGTTTAGAGGTATATATGTATTTCATGGCTGAGTGCCAGTGAGGTAGTCCTGTATAAGAGTTTTCTTAAAATCCCAAACCCAATCCATGAGTTAGGAGGCAAATTCCAGCAGAGCTGGGAGGAAAAGAAGTGTTGAGTGAGTGCTCAGGGAAGCAGGACAGCCAGAACCAGATAAAGCTTAACATGTTGGACCAGATCTCACCTTAGAGTCTTCAAGCCCAACATGTGAATGCAGGGTTCCTCCAGGGTCAATCTTTGGGATTCAGACATGGAGAAATCATTGGATACCACCTTCCAAGCCAGAAGAGGTTGTGTGATGCTCACTGTGGTCATCCAGCTGGCTGGCTGTGTCCTGTCACCCACACCTGGGAGGTGTGCATCCTTGGATACCTTTTGCATATGCTCCTTTTTCATTCATTAAACCTCCAGCTTTCCTTCTTACAACTTCTCCTTCCACGTATGATCTCACTCATTCAGTAGAGATCTTGACATGATGAGGGAATTACCCAGCTGTGAAACACCTCTCTCTTTGACCCCCCCCCCCCCCCTTTTCTATATTCCCCCCAGACAGACAGACACACACTGTCTCTGACTCCCTGTTCAAGAGCATCAGCTTCTCTGTGAGTATTATTTCCAGGTTGTAAAGCCCATAATGGACATTACCTCAGTCTGTGGTTTGGTTACAGCTGGCCAGTTCAGTGCCTGAATAACAAAAACCCCAGAAAAATACCCAAACCTTTATCTTCTAAGGCCCCCCCACTAACGCTTTGCTGAACACTGCAGCCCCCAGCTGAGCTGTAAATGACTTTTTCATTTTCCTAGGCCTGCTGTCTGGTCTGTTTGGTATTCAAGAGCACCCCACCAACAGGCGCTATCATTCTGCTTGGGCCGAATTACTTGATTAAAACGCATATCAACTATTATGTGATTCGTTTTCTGCCGCTGCTCCACAGCGCAGCTCTCTAAACTATGTTAAACTGTAATACAGCTGCGCAGGCACGAGCAAATGCTGGAGAATGGGGAGTTTACAGGTTGGAAAGGGGAGGGAGGGGGAAACCCAAGCTTTATTATATGTGCTGTGTCAATTATAGTTTTTTGTGTCTGGGAATGTGCTTGGACAGGAGAAAGGGGGGCAAGAGGTGAATTTGAAACACCTCTGTCCTCCTTTGCAATCCCACTTGCTGTGGAATAGGTTTGGAAGTGAGCAGGGGTTGTTCTGCACGCACATATACACCTCTCTGTCGTCCTGAGCTCAGGACTGCATCATTTTCCAAGATGAGAGAGAAAAGGGTGTTCTGGTTTTCACGTTGGAAAGAAAAATCAAGGCAATACAATTCTGTGCCTGCGATGCTGCCACTGTGTCGCCCTTCTCTCAGGCTTTTCATAGTCTTGTTTGCATTTTGATGGGTTTTGTTTGCTTTCTGCCAGAGGGAACGGCAGATGCTCAGAAGTCAGGGAGAGCTTCAGCTCTTGCTTCTGAAGCCATTGGCTGCAGGTTCCAGCACAAGGGACGTGCTTTGTGAATAACCGGCTGCATCTTGGTGATCCTTGTTCGTCCCACATCCTTGGGGGGAGTAGAAAGTGCGAGGTGTGCAGTTCCACCCTTCCTGCTCCACAGATGTACTGTAGCTGAGGTCCACAGCAAGGATCTCAGCTATAATATGTCTTATTATTTCAGGCCCTCATGACAAGGTACCCACAATCGGGAGATATTTTCATCTGTGGGATGGGTACCGCCTCACTGCCCCATGGCAGTGTCAGGCAGCAAAAGCATCATGTGGCAGGTGAAGCTTGCCCTTTTTAAGGTCATCAAGAGACTAATTGTCCTCCAGCATAAAAGAACCTGAAGTTATTTTATGTACCTGAAGTTCAGGTACACATGGGACTGGAAAAAAGTGCATGCATATGTTTATGCAGGGGTAGCTGTTGGGGCCACCAAGCACGACAGCATTGGTGGATGGAGAGTGTTGTGAAGTAGGGGGGACCTGGTGTGGGGCTGTAACGTGGAGGTGCTCATATCTTGCTGGTACCTTCAAAGTGAGATTGTTCTTACTTCTGTCATGCCATTAAATCCAAGTTCCCCTGTGGCTGCATTAGCTTCCCAGCCAGTCACCTCCAGATCTGGTTTCATGGAGCATCACCGTTGCTCCAGCAGTGTCTGGGTGAGTTTGCTAAAGCCAGCTGCAGCACAAAAGGTGCAGTTACAGCTAAGCCCTTCACAAAACCATTCCCTTCCCCCTCTTCATCTCTCCC
The DNA here is from genome assembly GCF_013368605.1 of Nyctibius grandis. Taxonomy (NCBI): domain Eukaryota; kingdom Metazoa; phylum Chordata; class Aves; order Nyctibiiformes; family Nyctibiidae; genus Nyctibius; species Nyctibius grandis. The sequence goes on from NC_090674.1 coordinate 2,292,672, forward strand.
CTCCAACACACATTTAATTTTTAGGATGGTGCAGCTGGAAGCAAGAGAGAAAGAGGGAGAGGAAATGAGATGAGAAATACTGAAAGACAGAATGTGCAGCTCCCCTTTACCCTCTAACAAAATCTGATCCCCGCTTTAATGAATGCGTTTTCATGTCTGGTCCTGTCTGCCAATCCTTCCAGACGGCACCAAGATGCTTCAAGACAAGGCAGCAGGTCCTTGTAGAGCATCAAGGGCTCAGTCTGAGCCTGGAGGGTCTTGTTGTGGCTGATTCCACCTAATCCTGTTGATTAATTTAACTCCAGGGCTAAGAGGTGCCCAGAAGCAGTGAATGGAGGTGGAGAGGAGAAAGGCAGAGGGGGAGGAAGGGAAATAGAGGAGTGAAGGGAATGGGGAGAGGGAGGACACATCCAGTCCATAATTACGGAGGGTTTTTCTTGTTCCTTTCCTCAAGGTCCAGTCCACTTCTGTTCCTTTCTAACCTCTCCAGAGAGCTCTGCCCAGCTCTTGCTGATTGTACCCCAACCTGAATCAGCAGCATTATTCAGGAATGTGAGTTTGTGGGCCATAATTTACACATTTCCTCATGCTAGCATGGGTCCCAGGACAAGCCCAGGCTTATATTTGTCACCTTTCCTATGCCATCCTGTGCACATGCTCTGGCTGCACTCATTTCCATGGGGAGAAAGAACCAGTTTGGTTTATTCAATTTTGCCCAGCTCATCCTTCCTGAAGGTGTGGGACTTGATGTTGATCCATGCAAACCTTCAGTAAGTCCCTTCACGTGGTCTCCTCTCCCCCCTTGCACGAGCCATGTTGTGTCTCTGCTCCAAGAAGGTGCCTGTCCATTTGAATGGCCCCCTCTGAGCAAAGGGAAGAGCTTATGAATTTTCACACTGGCAACCTTGCTTTCATTCCTGTAATGAAGCCCGTGTCTCTTTATTTCTAAGAGTATTGCAAAGCAAAGAGATTTGAACAGTTTGGGGTTTTTTTTTCCTAAGCTACAGAGCAGTTATGCTAAATAATAAAGGTGGAATCACACTTAAAAAAATAAAAATAGCAGGATCAGTGTGTGTGTCCTGTAATATGCACACTTTTCTCCTAGTTTTTCCTTTTCTCTGACTTGTCCTCCTGTGAGATTTTTCCCTCCATTCACCTCTCCATTCTGTTCTTTTCTGTCAATCTTTAGCCAGTATGAGATCCTAGGGGAGCTGCGGATCGGACAGCTAGCTGTTTCCCGTCCTTCATCACAACTAGTGATTGGTAAAGCCACACAAGAAGCTGCTGCTAGATGTTTCTCCACCTTTGTATTTACAGGGTGTTCATTGCTGTCCGTGCTGAGTAAGTGTAAAATGCTACCAGCGCATGCTAATGGTTATTTCTACAGCAATACCCCTGTTGTGCTGGAGGCTGCAAACCAGCATTCTCTCCGTGCTCATGCTGCTGGCAGTGCCGTGCATCCATTTTTCACACAGGGGATGTGTAGCAAAAAATGAAGCATTCAGGTTTGAGATGAATCCCCCTGGACTTGCCTAGCGAGGGAGTTTCCTTGAGTTACTCCCGCACCTTTGTAAAGCTTCTTATTGCACAGGAACTTTGCAGAGATTACAGCAGTGGTTTGTCCAACAGATTTGAGCTGTTTAAGAATGGAAAAGACCTGTTAGATCCTCAAGTTGCATCTTAGGCAGGTAAGGAAGACTGTCCCCTGATAATAGGGGATGCATTAGATAATAGGCTCGTACTGCAGTCTGTCTCAGCTGAAAGACTTTCTATATTATTTAATGAATCTGTGTCTGACAGCAGCAGCTGCGTTGTACTGAGACCAGCTGGTTCCAGACATACCCTGGGATTTTTCTTGCTCTCTTGGTTTCATCTTTGTAGTCGGGTTGTTGGAGCCTCGGACTTGGCACGAGGAGCTGTGGCTTCTTTTCCCAGCTTTGCTCCTGATTCACAGGGTGACCGTAGGTGGGTGACTTCCGCCATCTCTGCCACGGTTGTAAAATGGAGATAATGCCCGTCGGGAGCTGTTTGGAGACTTGTAGACAGAAAGTGTTACATCAGTTTATGTTGCAAGGTTTGGCTCTCCACACTTTTAACCCTGTAGCCAGTGTGATGGCCAGCACAGTTGCTGGTGCTGCTGTGAACAGGATGGATTGTCACTCATGACAATCAGTTTTCCTCTCACAAACCTTTGTGGCCAAATCGGGGATCCTTAATTAGGAGCGTAAAGCTATTGAAGAGAGTTTGGCTGTTTTTCCTTCCAGACTTTTGCTGCAAAAAAAGTGAGCAAAGTGAAATGTGGGAGATGAAACATGTTACAGATCCTTTTCTAGACTTTTTTTCCCTCACCTGGGGAGATACTAGATCCCAGGTTTGCTGTATACTATGTAAGCGGTTGGACCAAGGTAGATGTTACAGCATTGCTAGCAAGTGGCCAAGAGAAGAGTTAGATCTTAAAAAAGTCATTTTGACATTGCTGTCACCACAGTACTCGCCAAGCAGATTGGGGCTTTGTTGCACCAGGCATGAAACATGCTGCAAATGACAATTCCTGTGCTAAAGAGCTCGCAGGCTGAAAGTTGCTACTAAGCATGCATGCTAACTATACAGAAATGTGTATTTACTGTAAAGAAATATGCTCAGTTGAAGAGTTAAATGACATTTAACTTAGTATATTTTCCTTCCCCTTCCTCCCACTGGCCCTCTCACATCCTGGACCAAAACACTCCTCCATCCTTATTTTTTTTTCACAACAAATATTTCCAGAAAAGATACTAACTAATTAAACCAATAATAGTCGGTGACTTAAGTGATTAACTTAAAGAAATTTACTGTATGCTATAGGTTTCCAGATGTGCTTTTGTGCAGCGTGGTACTCCAAGGTCCAGATGTGCTTCTACCTGCCCCGAATCATCTGGGACCCAGATGTGGAGGGCTGTTATTTTCAAGTACAGATGTTCCTTTTACACCACTTGACACTCTAGACCTTCCCTGAAAATGGACGTAACCAAAAAGCTAGTTTAGTAACACATTTCTCCTATGTACAGTGAAACTGTCTTTAAAATGTGGGACAGATGCTGCTCCTCTGAGGTCAACAGTGAATTTCTCACTGACTTCAGTGAGAGATAAAGGATTCCTGATTTAAAAAGATGAACGTGTGTAAAGACTCTGTGTATTGGTAAACCAGAGCTAAAAGAAGGGTAAACCTCTTAAGGTGATGTGTTTGTCCCCAAAACAAGCCACCCACTCCTCTGCAGCAGAGTTTCTCTGACTCCAGCGCAACTGTAGTTATCTGAGTTCCAACACCGCATCCTCCCCGTGAAGCCCCAAGACATAAAAGCATTTTTGTCTTGCAGCAAGCTGAATGCGATGGCATTTTGTGGTGGGCTCAGTATAAACAAGGGAGCTCCGATGGGATATTTGCCTCGTACTTCTCAAACTGCTGCCACTCTCGAGCAGCTGTTGGGGAAGTCACAGCTGCCGTTCCCAGCTCTGAAAAGAAAAAGGCAGATTTTTGGATGATGATATTATAGGAGCTGAACAAAAAGAGAGGACTGAAAAACACGATGAGTAACTTTAGGGAACTTTATCGTCAAGATGAGCATATGTAAGTCCTGCTTTAATCCTAAATTAGCAAAGGTTTACCCAAAAGAAAAAACACTTGTCTGTGAGCACAGTGTTTAAGTAGATTCTGGCTCTCGGTCTGCCTGTGCAGTTACTCTGAAAGACAGCAGTCAAGCTTGGTAGGGAAAAAAAATACGTGCACATTTAATGATTCTCCTGTTTTCATGAGAGAGAAGGAAAAGGTGCCAGAGCCAGATCTCTCACCTAGCTGAAAGGTTTCATATATCATATTCTTCCTTCTCTGCTGCCATGAACCAGTGGCACATTTTTCACTGTCCCAAAGGCAGACATAAAGTTTTGGCCTGGCTGAGATCCTCCATACATCAACATCTGCACCGCAGGGAACCGATAACCTGCACATCGCACATCTTTGAAACCCAAGCTTTGCTCCCTGAGAGCCTCTGGCGAACACTAGAGCCACAGCTACCGCTGTTCTCAGTGTGTCCCCTCTAAAATCCTCTGGGTCTGACTGTAGGCTTGGTGAGTATCAGTGTAGAGCCTTCTGCTTTATCTCCAGCAAAACTGGGCTTACTTATTCCAGCTGTACTTATTTGGGTTTGATACGGGCCTCAGGAGGCAATAGATGTGGTCCTGGGCTCAAGGCAGGGAGAAGGGAAAGGCAGAGGTCCAGGGCAAGTGAAGGTGGAGGAAGCAGGTGACCAGTTAGACGTTGGTAAAGGACTTTCATGTCATCTTAATGCTGTAGGAATCTGGCCTTGTGCAAAACTCCTGCTGAAATTTGGGTAGTTAAGAGAAGAGGAACTGTATCCTGTGGGCAGCTCAGCCCAGAGGTGAAGCAGAGTTGGAAAGGTTTTGCCCAGCTCTAAAAATTCCTAATATTTTTTTTCTTCCTCAAGTGGTTTAAAAAATTGAAATATCAAACACTGATATTTGACAAAACACAAGAGGGAATTAGGCTGCACAAGTCAAAGCATCATGTATTGAATTTTTTATGTGCTCATTTCAGCTTCTACATCTTTTCAGTGTAAAATGTGCAACTCTGAAGCACAGTCATTTCCAATAAAAAATGGTAATTTCTTGAAATAAGTCAAAAATTGGAAGTTCTTTCACTGTAACGATTTGGATAGTGGACTTTGAACCATACCTTTCCTGCAAAGAGTTCTGATTTTCATAGCTTGTCTTTTTACAATGTGGGGAAAAAATAATAGTAGGAAACTACAGAAATAGCATAAAACTTGTAGACGTATTGTACGTGGAAGAGTATCTGTTTCGATGGATGCCCTCACAGTAGAACTGAGATTACTTTGCTGGGCTGCTTAACTCTTCCAACAGCCTTTCTCCCCATGGCTTTTGAACCACACAAGCCTCATCTCCCACTTCTTTCCCACCCCAGGTAACAGGCTGGATGAAGGCTCAGACGTCGAATCTGAACCAGACCTGCCTTTGAAGCGCAAGCAACGCCGCAGTCGAACCACTTTCACCGCTGAGCAGCTGGAGGAGCTGGAGAAGGCCTTCGAGAGAACCCACTACCCAGACATCTACACACGAGAGGAGCTAGCTCAGAGAACCAAGCTCACCGAGGCCCGAGTTCAGGTAAGGACTAGAACCACTGTGTGACAGGTCAGCCTGGTGGCACAGCTTCTTGTTTGTGTTGGGGAAGGAGGTGGTGGTGCTGGGGATGAGAGTGTTGAAAGGTGGTAACGTGGATGCACTTCTTCTCTGGAGCCACATCCACAGGGATCTGAGACTTAAATCCGGTTCTGCAGATTCCCACGTTCCCCTGGCTTTGCAGATACGCCATTTGGATTTGACCCGTTGCAGAGGTACCAGCTGGAGGGTTTCCATCCAGGTTGGGACCAGGAGCCAAAGTTTCCCTGACTTGGCAAAGCATTTAGCTCTGTTTTCTGTTGGAGAAAATTCCTCCGTTTGCCTAGGAGGAAGCAGTGTGTGTGTATATTTGTATTTGGTGTTTTAGGAGAAATCACACCATTTACCAACCTTGCCCAGGGGAGCAGATCATATTTTGCAAAGTTTGCAAGTTCTGTGTGTGAATTTTCATAAAACTTTTTTCTTCCTCGATCTCCAGAGAGTACAAAAAGGGCGGGGGGAGGGAAGAAGAGGGGAGGAGCAGGAAGGGAGGGTTTGGAGCGGGGGGATTCTGACATCTACACGATTAATAGCCCTTGTGGGAACTCCACACAGAGACCCTTATGTCTTCCAGATAAAGGCTGGGTCAGCAGTGTGTGCAAACACGCAGAGGGATAAGGAGTGTGAACAGATCGGGGGGTATAATAGAGTCCCTTGGGGAAAGGGAAGGAAAGGGGGAGGGATTGGGGATTGTGCTGGGTTAAAGAAGTGAAATGGAGACCCCAGCAGTCCGTCCTCCGTGTGGCCAGTGCGATTAGGTTTCTGGCTAAGCGCAGGGGTCTCTGCACGAAGCCGAGAGCTGGGTTGCGGGCACTGAGAGAGGAGCGAAAGAGTCCTCCAGGCTTGTGACAAGGAAACAGTCATTTAACCAGCTCCTCTGAAACAAAACAGGCTTTTTTTTTGTTCTGCAGTTCTCAGGATAATGAGCTTGATGTGCTCACTCAGAAGCCAAAAGTTTTTGCTGTTTTCCCCCAGCTGTCTGGGAATGGACATTTCCCCCCACACCTGGGACATTCACTGGTTGAGGACTTTTCCCATGAGCCTTCTTTCCCAAAGGAGTGTTAAGCCAGTCACAGCACTGCAGCAGTGCCCTCTCACCTGCCTCCAGCTTTCTCTTGAGAGGTACTGGATTTTCCTGAACCCATCATCCCTCAAGATTTGGCTATGGAGACAGCAAAAAGGAAACGTAGCAAACTTTAAATTCATTCTAGTTTTGATCTTAGCCAAAAGACCGTGCCAGAGTGTTCAACAGTAATAGTTTCAATTTGCTAGCCATGTCGGTTCATAGATAGTTGGAGCCTGGGAAAGTGGCTAATTTAGATGACTAAGCTACCAAAAGTTGGAAAGTGTAAATTCCTTCGGTTTTGTTTTGTATATCCTGTTTTTAATTGGTCTTGCTTGTGTAGATGGACATAAGTTGTTAGGGGGGAAATAAAAAGAGATGTTTCTGTGGCAAATAGACTAAAAAAAAAAAGAGTTTCAAGGGAGAACAAATTTAGGTAACACCTTTTTATGGGGTGAGAGGAACCTGCATCGTATGAGCAGTGATGTGGGCACGCTGGAGAGGAAGGGAAAAGCCCTGAAGTGCCAGGGAGTGCAAAAACCAGAGGCAGGTTCTCTCTTTTCCAAGGTGCTCTGACCTCACTGTGACAAGGCTGGGAGAAAGGAGGGAGGTAAAAGCTGAGAAAGGGAAAGCTAAATAAATAAATAAAGAGAACCTTTCCTTCGTCTCAAGCTGTGATCTCTGAATCCCCCTACTTGCTCCCAGGCAGCTTGCGTGGAGGTTCCTGCCAGGGCTCTAGTAGCAGCTGTTCTCCGAGGCACATTCCTGATGGCTTTCTCATTCCGACATCCTGGCAGAGTCAGCTTCTTCCCACCACTTTTAAGCCTGCCGCCCCTTGTAAAATTTTCTGGATATCAGAGCAGATCTTTTACTGGCTCTCGGGACCTACAAACATTAGTCAATCAAGTTCTTGTGGAAGAAAAAAAAACCACACACACACACACATCCACACATGTACCCATCCAGCAGGGAATCTTTTACCACCTTAAAGTCTTACTCCTGTCAACAGAGTTTTTAAGGCCAAGAGACGTGCTTTGGATTAAAGATATCTGTAACAACAGTAGGGCCAGCTGAGATCAGGGTTTCTGGGTGTTAAGGGCCATGCCAACGCCTACCCATCTATCTTGTCCCCAGATAACATGTAAAATGGGAGGCAGACGTATGAAAAGTATGTTGTGACCCATAGTCACAAAAGAGACTTGAGAGCAGCCTTTACTGCTCCTCAATGTCTGGTCATTGCTTCATCCATCTTCTGTATCTCAGTGCTGCTTATCTGCTGCGCAGCCATGGCTGGACAATCCCCAGATCACACCCAACTGAATCACAGTTCAGATGTTGCCAGCAGGCTTTCTCACTGTGTCGTAGATATACAATATCCCTGCACTAGAATCCCATTTTGCTCATCACTGTACAAGCACTGAACAAAAACAAGCAGACCTGTCCATCTCTTTGCTTCTTTCTCCTCCTCACCTCTCTCTGCTTTACCATGTGAAAACCTAAGTCTCGTTCGTTCTCTCTGATACCTGAGTATTCACATACCACAATCTCTTCCATGTGAAAAGCTGATAGCTCTGTTAAACTTTATTGACAGGCCTCAGAGTCTGGCTGGTCATGCAGCTGTCCAGCTAAGTGGAAGTTTGACACGTTGACAGCTAATAAAATTCACAAGCTGAACAACAAGAGGGGGTAGTGGTGGGGAGCAGTTCCAAGCTCTGGTTTCTCATCTGCTAGGAAGATCACGGGAGGGTGAGCAATATTTTTGCAAGGTCACTGCAGTGTCTCTGTGGTTGAGACGCAAGATTCCAGCGTTCAGATTTCCACACACCCAAAGGTATGAGCCATTAAAAGGTTAATCCCAAATTGAGCATAGCCAGGGACAAGACTGCCACGGATTTCCGGAAGGATCAGGATTACAGTGCCAAATCCACGCCTAGTGAGGCCACCAGTGGAAATTCCCACTGACTTGTTTTTGTGCAAGGCAATGTCTTGACTCATGTGTCCCCACTAATTGTCCAGGACTGAACAAATTCTTGCCCATCTGCAAGCTCCCGTTTCCACCCTTGCAGAAAACAAGCTGTTGAATGCCGAGCGTTCATGGATTTAAAAATTAAGTCTAACAGCTAAGCGATTCACTTAGCTAATTTAATGGAAGCTTTGATTTTGATCTTGGATGTATTTTGGGTTTTTACACCAGTTTTTGCAATTATCTGACTGATGATGTCAAAGGTTTTATAAGGAAAAAACCCTAAACGAGATTCTGTGATAGTTTTGAAACTATTCTCCCTGGCATTTCTAGAGAAGGCATCTCTAGAAGAAATTCTAGAGAATTTTTCAGAACAACCCTTTTCTCATAAACACTTTAGCTTTGTCAGTACAGTGTTTTTCAAAAGGAAAATAGTTTTGTCAGGAAATTCTTGTCTAGGTGTAAAATGACTTCTCAAAGCAATGCTAATGTCAAAGGAGACAGCAGGTACATCAGTCATGAGTCTAGGGATTTGAAATTAATCCTTCTCCTAGATGATCCCGTTTGTGGATCTTTTTGCCCAAATGTGTTGCATTTTTAAGGCTACTTACCAACAAACCTCAGCACTTATTTCTGGTTTTTACTTGAACAATACCAACAGGCAGGAATATAAGGTAAGACAAAGCAGTGCACATGCCCAAATTGTCCTCAGGTCAGCACCACAATCTCAAGTCACTTAGAAATTTGTGCACTGAAAATGTTCTTCACAAATAGACCTCGGAGCATAGGTTCCCACGCAGGCAGCCCATCTCCATTTTTCCTGATGCTGTAATGAGTCAGATGCAGCAGGCTCCAAAGTATCATCTCAAAAAGCTTTCCCAGAAATCTTTCCCAAAAAATAGATGGCAGCTTTTGCTTCTCAGCATCACCTGCAGATGATTCAGATGGTCATACCCCAGGCAGCTGGGTACAAGCATACAACCCATAGCAAGGTCGTTAATCCTAGTTCCTATGGTCTGGGCAGTGGGTGCTTTCTGGAAATAAATAAGCAGCGTGAAGGGGTGGGTACGTTGTGATGCTGATGTCTGTTATTAATCCCCAGGAAATTCCATGCACTGAGAAACCGTTATTTCAATAACAAAATTAAACTAGACAGCAGGAGTCGCAACCCAGTGCTTTATTGATCATTTTTATGATGGATACCATTGTGATTTCTGCCTGGGAGAAAATGGATGTTTCATTTAATAAAAAGGCTCAGAGCAATTCTGTCTCTGAAATCTTGGTGCATTTCTAGGCTACTCACATAATATGTGTTTCATGACACAGTTTCAAACTGTAGTAAACAAACAGCCATATTCTAGATCGTGCTGCAGCAGCTCAGACATGCCAAATGGAGCACCAGAAAAGAAATTCCATTCAATTTGGTTGGAAATTTTTCACAAAGCAATTTTGTTCTCAGTGTGAAGAAGCTGAAAACCACCATTTACCAGCAGTACTCTGCAGTCTAGTTTCCAGAAAATGTATGGATTTCTCAGGAACTTCTCGAATCTCTCTGTTTTGTGCTAGTGGGGACCCCAGTGCTCTTTCACCAGCTGCCACTGTGGTCAAAGGTCTGTCCTGTTCCTCAAGATGGTGCTTTTTGAAGATGAAGGTATTAAATGAAGGGACGATATGGTGGTAAGCAGCTCTCCCCCAGCTCTGCGCATCAACTGGAGTCATGCAAAGCTGCTGGAGCCTAATGCTGTTTGCCTGGTGTTTTTCTTCCCAAACTCTTTGAGATGTGTCCAAACTGGCTCTTCTGAGGCAATCATCCCCCTCCCTTCAAGGTCAGCTGAGAATGTTTTCTTTCTTCCTGAGGGTCTGACTAGTTTACATTTCTTGTGAAGAGAGCTGCGATGAGGTTATGACACAACAGCTGCCCTGTGTTTTTGGCAGCAGCCGGGGCACCGAGAGGCTGTGCGGAGGAGCCGGCAGTTGGGGCTCTTGTTGGCAGAGGCTGGCTTGGCACGCTCGTTTTCCACAGCATGGGGCCAGCCGTGCTCTCGCACACCGGAGCGTCCAGATAGACGGCCCACGGCGAGAACAGCCCCTGGCACCGCGGCAGCCGGCCCGTGAGAACCGCGGCGGTGCTGCCGGTGCGTGTGCCCAGGCACGTCGAGAGAGCGGCGGTGCGATGCCAAGCGGCATCCAGCTCCCGGGAGAGGTCGGGGCGAGGGTAGCGTGCTGGTCCAGCCAGCTTTAAAGCAGCAGCTCTGCAACGTAAAGCCAGCGAGGGCTGAATGCAGCTGAGATGGTGAGGAGGGTCCAGATGCTTCCCCCTCCTGTCTCATGGAGATCTTGCTGCAGAAGGATGTTGCTAATGAGAGAGAGAGAGGTCGGTTGCAGTCTTGTAACATTACTTACTGTTTGCTCAGTGAATTGGTGCTTGATATCTCACAGCATTGCTGCAGTTCTTTCACATCTCTCCAGCCTGAATTAGAAACAGAAATGCAATTGGATTAACGAAAGGAGTAACCCATTGCATACTTGCTCCAGCTAATATGCTCCAAGTCCACCTACTAGTAACATAAAAAATAACCAAAACCAAACCGTAAAGTAAATTTCCAGGTATCCAAACTGCAGCAGCAAGGCTTTTTCCACCTGAACTTTGGAAAAGCCAGAGATGATCTCTTAAAATTGCAAGCACGTCCTATGCCTGTATCTAAGGGTTTGCTTAGAAAAACATCAGCACTTTTGGTATTCGTAGTAGAATTACAGTAACCAGCCCCCTTGGAAAGAGAAATGTCCCACTGACAGAGGACATAGTCCCAGCTACGTAAGCCTGAGGGCATCTTGCTGGAGACAGCACTATTTCATTAAGTGTATTATAGTTTACTGAAGATGAAAATGATAAGCCTAATCCTGTAGTCCTTCTGGCAAAACATTGGTTGAAATCAACAGGAATGAATATAAACTTCAGGACTTGCAGCATAATTTGACAAGACCAGCTTGTTTTGTACGTGTCGAGCAGGGAATCTGTATGAAACAAATGGAGGAATTTATGTCAGAAAGTGCTCCTTTGAACCTGGTGGCTTCTGCAGGTGGAGGAATCCATTCAGTTCAGCAAAACATGATTTTTAGACGAAACTGGATTTTTTTGTCGAGATGCAAAACCTGGAACTGACTTTTTTGATTGTTTGTCCTGTTCTGCTTTTCTTGGTCCGCTTTGGACCGAGGAACAGAATAGCCAGCCTCATGGTGGCAAGCTGAGAAAGGGATCCCCTAAACAATGTGGTAACAATTTGATTTTCTTACAAAGAAAAGAGGGCCCAGAGGCCAAAGCAATGAACGAGACCCCAGTCCCTCGGATGAAGCGGTTGTGTGTAACGCTGCGCACTCAGCTGCTCTAAATAGAAGTCAGTGAAGTTGCACTGATTTATAGCAGCAGAGTGTCTGTCCCATTGTATTAAAAACAAATAGGGCCTCCCAGAGGTTTTATGAGAAGAACCTTTATCACAAAATTTCCAGTCCAACGAGGGCGTGGATCAAAATATTTCTCATAGGGCTTGTATGCCCTACGCTGAACCTCTGGTTCTAGAGGAGCCACCACCCTGTGTGTGCCCAGCGAAGGGTGCCATTGCTTCGAGCAGCCAGCGCGCGTGGCTCTCGTCTGTTCCCAATCTCCCCAGCTAAGGAGGTTTTCTGTTTACTGGGACACCAATTAAATAGATTCTGTTTGGTCAACAATGGAAAACGTTTATAATACTCAGGAGGAGGGTTTGCCAGGGTGTTTTAGTCTTTGAGTCACTTCATATAGTGTTTAAGCTATTTTTAAAAGCTTGTAACTTTTTCTTTTGCAAATCTTGATAGTGGGAATTGATGTGCTCCTGGTTTGCTGTTAAAGCCCAGCCTATCTCTAGCCAAACAATAGCAGCAGGAAATCTACTCCCCAACATCTCGTTCACCTCCATGAGGTGTGGACATCAAAGCGTGTTCCGAAATGTTTAAATGCAACTCTAACACCATTAAGACCTGGCCGTCTAAGAAGCAAGTGTTCAAGTGGAGAGAAAGTACTTCATAAAATATACTACCTTGCAGCTGCTTTCTGACAGCAGTGAGCTCATCCTAATGTCTTTCAGCTTCCACATGTCCCACGCATCCTCAGACAGAGGGTTTATAAAGAGATAAACAGATAAGTAAAACAGGTTTTATTTTTTGTTTGATTTTATTTTAACAGAATTTCCTCTGACAGCTGAAATAATCACTGGGAAGCACAGTTTGTAAAATATAGAGCTGGAAAACACAACATTTGCAAACAGTCATTCAGTATCCAATAGCTATTTCATTCAATGATAATTTTTTTTTTTTATTTGTAAATATTATTAACTTTTATTGCAGTAAGTGGTAAAGCTGCATCACTGGGCAGGGTTGGGCTTGGAGCTGTGAAGCCATGAGTTCAAACCTGGGTTTAGGGTATCTCAGTGTGAAAGTGGACAGATCTATTCCATTTCTTCTGCCTCCTGCTTCCCTGTTTGGAGTATGAAACCCATTAGCAGTTATGAAGTGTTCATACTGTGGTAATTGTTTAAAGGTAGAGATGGCCTTTTGGGTGAGGAAGTGTTTGTGACACGATTAATTCTTAGACAGCCACTCAAAGATTAGGAAGAATAATGCAAGAATAAGTTAATCAATGTCACAATCAAATATTTCACTGCTAACAATAGTTTGTTTAAAAAAAAAGTGGTTTGCAAAAAAACCACATGCCACAAGCGGTTTGTTGAAATTCTTCACTAGATTTTTATAAATAGCTGAACACCTTCAGGAACGGGGATATGCCAGGAGAAATATAGGCTCAGTTCTTTGGATAATCTCATTTGTGAAGACTCATTTGTTCTGCTCCACTAACCTTGTTTAATATTTATCTTAACCATATCACCCACAAGTGGCAGAGGCTCAGCATTTTAGGCACTGAACCAAAGTGTCACTGGATACAGCCATATCCCTACACATACAGATAAAAATCTACGTGCCTAAAATCTGTGTACTCCCTTGGGCTTTTTTTCTCATACTGTGAAGAATTATCTCAGTAGCCTCAATGATGCTTGTATGTCTCTGGTGTCTGCTTTTCGCACTCCTCAGCACCTGGCAGAGGAAGCGTAGTCATCACTAAACTGTTGTAGGGACTTAGAGGATCCCAACTCACTGTACCGTCCCAGCCCTTTCCAGTCTCAGCACCATCTGAAAGAGGCATTCGGACAGAGCAATAACTACCTCAGTCTCTCATTGCTGTTGCTGCTAGAGTTCCCCTCCAAAAGCCTTCTGCATCCAGCTCCTGGGAAGCCCAGGAGTTGCAGTATTTATGACCAGTGTGGACAAGGCAAGGCATTGCAGGGATCTGCCCTGCTTCAAAGGAGAACCTGGAGAGGACCTGATCTGGTAGATTTGCCTCTGTGCAACCTGGGGAGGGACCTCATCTGACTTTGGTGGAATTTTTTTGGTGTGTTTGAGCCATGAATGGCCATATGATTCTATTCCACCAGGTTTCTGCAACCTCTTAGGTCTGTGAAAGCAAACACATGTTGCATCTCTTCCATCCTGCTGCAAAGCAAAGGCACAACTTGTCTTTTCCATCCCTGTTTCCATTTACGAGCTCGTTTATCCCATCTATCTTTTTCCAACATCAAGTCCTGATTAGGCTGAGCAGGAACACAACAGGCTTTCTTTCCCACAGGAGGCTCTTTTTGACCTTCCTTTCCTCTCCTTGTCTGACAAATTGTGGGAGTTGACCCATATCTCAGCGGCTGCGGGGATAATTCAGTCCAGCCCCATCCTGGCAGGCAGCTGTCTCTGCAGCCCTTCTCTGTGGCTCTGCTGGTTGAGAACAAGCGGCTGGGACATCTTGGGCCGGCCGTTGGCAGAGTTGGGTGCAGGCATTCAGGTTAAATAAGAACCAGTGCTAACCTTTGCCCCAAACCCAGTCTGGCCGGGAGGATGGGCTCTTCTGAAATCAGCTGGTACGGCGAGGCAGACAGGGATGAATTGGAGAGGTGTCTCAGTCTCGCCGTGCCTCCCTCTCCCATCTGTGAAGGGGATGGTGAAGGTAACGGATTGAGTGATATTCTGTGGTGAGTATCTAGCGTTCAGGATCCTTGTAGGAGCATACTCGCTTACTGAGCAAGGTGCATGTGGCACAGTGAGGGACTCTGGTCTTATCTGGACGCTGGGCATGACTAGAACATGAAGAACCTGCTTGGATATCTTATTTTAAGTTATTTTCCATGAGGGCATTCCTGTATCTATCTGTTTCCCCTCAGCTGAGCTGAGCAGTTTCTATAATGCAGCTCCTGTCTGCTTAATACGTTCTTTGGAAGATGATTCACAGGGACAAAAGACCCAAATGTCTTTAGCAGGTAAAAACCATTGTCTTCAGTGGCCTGTATTATACTTCCATACCCTTGGAAAGCAGCACATTTACACAGCGCAGGATCTCTTTGCTGTGCACAGAGAAATGATCACGAAGAATTTGTCTTTTTAAGAAAAAGCAGGTTTCTGACATGCTGGTTTTTTCTACTGTTGGGTTCTTCACACAGCCCTTTTCCCAAGTGCTGGCTACATTTGTCCCAGCGTAAAACTTGTGTGATCCAGCCCCTGCAGCCTCTAGAACAACGTCTCCGTAGGCAGACCAGCAGCTTCAAAACTTCCTCCTCTTCCTCATCTTCCTCCCACCAGGCTGGTTTTAGCAGCCGTAGCCTTCACCCTCGGCTTAACATGGTGTAACAGGATCCTCTGGCAGGGGGAATCTTTAGTGGCTGATAAAACCTTAACTGTTGTGAAATGAAAGCAGGTTCCCTTTGAAGTGCGCCTTGCATTACAGTTAGATGCTCTAGCCTCTATATTTTAACTACCAATAAAATGATTTATAAGCATAAAGGCCTGAGCCACCTTTAAGGCGGGGGAAGGGAAAGAATTGCTAACGTCATTAGCTGGAATGCATCTTCTTTTTTCCTGTGGGTTATAAATAAGGGGCAGAATCAACCTGTTTGGGCCATGAAATGTCCCTTCCTCTGCACGGGAAGATAAATCCTATCAATTTCTTTGTGGAAGGTTTCAGTGTATTTGTGGCTGGATTCTCCAGCCAGGCTCTGTTAGGAAGCACTATGTTTAAGCATGTAGTTGTGAATCTCATTTGGTGCGTGTGTATTTACCATTATTATCGTTTATTATTTGTTTTGCTATGATGCTCCAGCCAAGACAGAGATCTTGCTGCGCTGGGTATGGTGCCTACTGGCAGTTAAAGAGAGCCTCTATCTCAGATGGCTGGTGGTTGAAATAAACTGATATGTAAGAAAATATGGTTTTTATCCTCAATTTAGAGGTGGTGATCTGATGTGTGCGTTGTGCAAGGACCAAAATGTGTTGAATGCAGCAATGTTTCCACTGACTTCGAATCAGAAAAGCAGTAGCTTTCCTGAAGGCACAAAAGGAGCCTGTAGCATAATTAAGAACTGACTGTCTTTCTCTGGTGATAGTCCCTTGTCTTGAAAGTCAGCTTTCCTTTCTTCTTCGACTCTACCTGGTTGTAAAAGGATCCAGAGTATCCTTTTATCTCCCTTAAAAAATAAAGGAGCTACACACCCTTAACTAGATGTGGAGAAGCAGGACGGGAGGAGTCGTACGCGTGTGTGTGAATTTTAATTGTGAACAATGGATGCAAACGTGCGTGTTGGTGCGTGGACAACAATAACCTCACGTGGTGTAACATAAGACAACACAGATCTTTTCAAAGTTGTGTTTTGATCATATGTCAGCCAAGCCAACTGACAAACCACCACAGAGGAGCTGAGTACTTGTGGGGATGTTGGAGAAATGTGTCCTGTACTAGACCATCTCACTCCACATGTTTCTTCTGAACTTCTAATCCCGAGTGGATTTGCCAACATCTGGCTCTTGGTTATAAAAAAGGCACTTTCCCACCCTTTGCAGTGTGAAAGTGTCAGAAATCACTGAAGTGGCTTTTACTTTTTTGGAGCTCAGTTTCTCTTTTCCTCTTGATTCCTGGATTCATAACTGTGTGGTTATGTTTTCTCTTCAGGTATTTTATATGCTACCCTTAGCACTGAGATCTTTTTTTGGAGTGGAAGCTCTTCCAGCCTGGGACTAGGCCTTTTTCTCTGAAGAGAGGAGGTTTATTTATCTCCCTATGTTCAGCTAACAGAAATAGTGAGGTTTTATGTCCTTAACTGTGAAAGTGGAAGCAAATGATATGAGAGGAGGAGCCAAGTTCTGTATCCCTCATTCAAAGCATGAATTACACACACATGCGTGCATGAGAAAAGGACAGGACCGTCCTCTTTGCGTGACCAGGGCAAACAAAAGGTTATTTATTCATTGATGTTGCTCACTGCTCCTAGAAACTGTGCCATGAATTGGACTGTATAAAAGAGTGAAGTGCTACAGACCTTATATTCATTCATTTCTCTCTCCTTAACTCTGTCCTAGATTTTGCTAGCGACTTCTGGTGCCAAAAATGAACACAGAGATTCTGACCTGCATGGACTTTGTTGATCAATGCAGATCGGATGTAAGCTGACCTATTTCTGTCACGCTTTTGGAAGGTGCTAAGAGGTTATGCTGCTTCAGCCAGTAGTGCAGTGCAGCAGGAACAGGTCTGTAAAAAGCCACGTTTGGTGCCAAGGACCTGACATCAGCACTGTGTACGTTTCAGGGGGGTTAATTTAGACCAGCGTGTCCAAAGGAAAAAGGGCTTTTTTTGTTTTCGCTGTACATGGATGTAAATAACGGTGTGAAGGGAAGCGCTGCCCAGGACTGGGTCCTTCCTCGCCATCGTCAGCAGGTCACACACAACTATCATTAGCATGTTTTAATCAAACGGTTTCCACAGCACACTAGTAGATGAGTAACATGTAGAAAGAGCAATAATAGGCTGTGATCCAGAGAACCTCACAGAGATTTGTGTGTGAAGCTCAGTGTCTGTTTTTTTTTGCCGCAAGCACCACTGCAGTGTGTGTGGACTGAGAGCCAACACGCCATTAAATAAGCAGCTCTCAGTGAAAACACGTTGCCTTGTCGTGCCGAGTGGACTATACATACCCACGGGTGCCAATAAGAAAAAGGCAAACTAACAAGTGACTGTTTACAGGGGAACTCAATTTAAAGGGCAGAGAAAGACTCCCACTTTGAGATTTGGATCATGTCTGAGCTGCAAAGCGCATTGGACTAAGGTTCTGCTATATTTAGGGAAGAGAGTTTTGTTTTGGTTCACAAGATGTGGGGACAGTTTGGACTGCAGCGCCTCAAACCCTTGTAACCCCAGCTTCTGATCTGACGTTGAGCAGCTTGGAAGCCTGATGGAGGATTTTTTTCCCCCCGAATGCTTTACACTCTTGATTTTTGCTCCATTTTTTCTTGTTGCTGTGAAATTTAATCGTGTTTTCTAGCCCTTTAGGCCTCACAAAGTCCAGCAGCTGCATTCTCATCTGGGTTGAAAGCTTATCCGCATACTTCTGAACCCCAAACAGGGACTGGGCCTGAGAGCCTCTCTGATTAAATGAAGTAAACCAAGCCCAAGAGACAGCTTGAGAAGCCCTTTCCACTATGCAGAAGGGAGATTGCCCATGATAAAACACATCAGGGCAGACAAATGCATTTAGAAAAATCTCCCCTTGAGTCTTACAGGTAAACTAGCACTGTAGGAAGCATGTGTCAAGCTTTGCACAGCATTAATACTGGGTTTATTTTGCTGCACAGAGATGTAAATTGGCTGCAGTACAATTCTAGTGCACACTGCAGTGCCTCTTGCAAGGAGAGCATGTCTTAGCATACGGACAACAGTGATTTGCTGCAGTACAGAGAAGCTAAGAAAACCCTGTATTCCCTCCGGTCTGGTTCTATCTATTTAGCTTGTCTAACATACAAACCATGATGCTAATCTGTCTATTTATCCCTCCTAACAGTGCAGCCGTGTTGCTATTATGGTACTTAATCCTTCAGCATAATTCACATAGTTGTCAGATAACAAGGCAGAATGGCCAGGTGGTAGCAGTGCATCTATTTGGTATGGACTCTCTCGGAATACACAAGCTAAATGATTCCTCTTCGTCTCACCCTACTGCTGATAGCACCCTCCCATGCTCTTAGTAGTATCTTTAACAATTTTAAATGCATGTATCTGCACCCAGGAGACAGGGTGATAGTATTACTGTCATTTGGGAGAAAGGAAACTGAGGAACGGAGATGAATATTCACAAAGTCTGTGTCAGGCAGCGACTTGAGCCTATTTGTGGCCAGTGCAGTAATTCAGGATGTGTTTCCATCAACCCAGATGAGAAGGGACAGCAGCTCGGAGGGAGTCACACATGGTCTTTCCTCTCCCCCCCGCAGGTGTGGTTCAGCAACCGAAGAGCGAGGTGGCGCAAGCAGGCGGGAGCGAACCAACTTGCGGCTTTCAACCACCTGCTGCCGGGGAGCTTCCCGCCCACAGGGATGCCGACCCTCCCCCCGTACCAGCTGCCGGACTCCACCTACCCAACGACCACCATTTCCCAAGGTGATCACCCCTTTGCCTGCACTGCTCCTCTTCTCTTGCCCTACGTCATCCCATCATCCCTTCCCTGTCTGATTTGTGACATCCCACTGGGGCTCTTGTAATACATAGGTGGTTTTCCTTCAGTCGGGGAGGCCAGGCTTTGCCTCAAGTCAATGGAAACTCCACACTTTTCTCCTCTGTCTCATGGTCCTGTCTGCTGTGTCAGTGTGTCTCATGACTGTAGTTCTTTTGCTCAGCTTTGAAATGGAGAGCACATCAATCCAAGGTGAGTATCGTATAGGTGATCGCTCCATACCGGGGCTCAGTGGAAGGAGTATTGCTGATTCCAGCTGGCTTTGGCCTTTGACTTTACAAAGGAATTTATGGCTTCTGTCTGGGGGAAAACCAAGAGAAAATTGAGATGCTTCATCTCAGGTTTGCATATTTTGTACCATGCATAAACTCTCACATGATATTCTTGTGTTCACATGGAGCACAGAGATGGTGGGACTCAGAAGCTGAGATCAGGATAGCCAAGCCATCGATTTATGCTTTGCACAGTCCCAGCTGTAACACCCCACGACCATTTACCTCTAAACACTCTCTCCACAGATGGGGGAAGCACTGTACACAGACCCCAGCCCCTGCCGCCATCCACCATGCACCAGGGAGGGCTTGCTGCAGCCGCCGCTGCTGACACCGGCTCTGCCTACGGGGCCCGACACAGCTTCTCCAGCTACTCGGACAGTTTCATGAATGCTGCAGCTCCTGCCAACCACATGAATCCTGTTAGCAATGGCCTCTCGCCACAGGTATGTGACCCACTTCCATTCTCTTTCTTTGGCTGAGAGTATTTGGCTTGGCCAGATCCTCTGAGAGCAGGGCAATCTTCAGGCGATCGCAGTGTATTATGGTTAACAAGGGAGTTATTGTTATTGTCACAAATTATTGGAGACAACCTAGTTAAAGAAATTAGTTAATTTGTTTATTGGCAGTATCTCTGTCCTGAGCTCAGCACTGTTGTATCCTGTTAGCTCCCATATTCAGGTTAGCACACTGTAATTCCAAACACGAGGACCTAGAGCATCGGTGTTCATCTTCTCAGCCCTCCAAAAAAATTCCAGTGCAGGTGTGGGCCCTTCGACTGTGGATTTTAGCCTAATGACAGCACGCTTGATGTTTTTAATTACTTTTTGCAGGCTTGCTTTAGAAATAGTCCATGATTTGTGGGTGACTGATTTAGATTAGCTGAAGCCAGCTTGTCCAGGTCTGCTTGGAACATGGAAAGCCCTTACTTATGAAAGTGCCATGGATCTGAGCTTCCTCAAAACACAGGGATGTAGAGCTGGGATTTAGTTTTGAGAAACTAATTGTCATGTATACAATTCTGTTAATGCTTTCCACAAGGCCAGAATAAGAGGTGTAGGTAAGCTTTAAAGGAGGAAAGATATATTTCACACGCATCTAGTTTACCAGGCAACAGCCACGCTCTCCCCATGTAATACACCCTTGATTTTAAAATCCCTGCCTGAGCTCAGAATAGAGCGTCCATGACCCGACTCCAAGATCTGTGCTCCAAGCCTCAGCCCAGCTGCCTTCCAAAGGGCCCTGTCCCAGGTTTGCTCAGATTGCTGCCAGTTGTATGTGTGGCTTTTCAGTGGTGCATGTGACAGAGAAGCAAGCCTCAGCAGTGTAGAGAGGTTAAAGCCTCCATCATCAGCGGGTCTAGAGAGAGCAGAGCTTGTGCTATGTGTGTGTTATGGGATAGGCTTATGTTCTCAGCTGGTGAGCTCCACTGAAGTCAGTGGGGACACCAGGATGTTCACCACCTGAGAATACAGCCCACTCTCTCCATCACTATCCTGGGATAAGAATTCTAATTTTCTGTCACCACATTAGATACAGCCTTTAACCTTCTCTTTGGTTTACTTAATGTAATCTGTTTTCCAAATGCATATTTGCTTTTAAGTGAAACAAGGCACATATTGTACGCTGAAAATTATCAGCAAGGACTTGGAGTCGTGTGGTGCCTGCCATCCTGGAGAGGGTACCAAATATGTTCTACTTTTGCTCTCAGTCACTTGTGAAATATGGAGACATATGAAGTGCACTATGGCAGTTGTTTCAGAGTGGCCAGTAACACTATTTAAGACAGGAAGTGCAAAATAATTTGAAACTACGGGGAGAAATTAGGTAGGCATCTGAAATGAAAAGGCTACAACTGTTTAGAGAGGAGCCCAATAAACGGGGACATCAGAGAGGTATATAGATTTTAAAGGTCCAATAGCTTGTGATCTCTCGAGTGTGAAAACAAACATTGAGTGTCAATGGAAAGAGGGAAATTTTGCAGCTTCTCTGAAATGGTATAAAAATCTCACTTCTAGCTTTGAATGGTCATAAGATAGAAAATGTAAAAGTGTGACTGGCGTGAGGCTGAATATTGCCTCAAACAGTGTCATTTGTGGGGGAAAGAGGGAGACATTTTTCTGACAAGGGGATTTCTAATACCACTGGGCTTGGGAGATGAGCCTATAGTATGGAATTCAAAGGCAGACCGCAGGTTAGGTGGTCCAGGGCACGTGATTAATTCAGATTATCACCAGTGCAATTTAGCACCATAGAATAAGTTAAGGATGAGATCCATGTGATAAGCTGCTCTAGCACTAGACATATACAAGTCCATCATGCAATTTCCATTTCTGTAGCTTCATCATCTGCTTACTAGTCCCGCTCACTAAATCAGAGGCTCAGTGAAATGACCAGACCAACGCTTTTTCTATGCTTATCCCTATCCCAAATTACCCTGCCCCCAGGCTCAGGCTAGGGGAAGATAGAGTCCTGAGCCAATAAGCCCTTTGTATGGGAAAGAGAGGATACATTATCTGGCAATCCTGAAGAAAAGAGAGCTTTGCACCCCCAAGAAGGGGAGATTCCCATTTTCCTAATGCTTTTAATCATGTGAGGGCCAAGATATCAGCATATGAATTCTTCTATTTCTTTTGTGCATAGAAAGGCTAACCCAGGTTATTTTATGACTGCTTTATATTTACTTATCTTGCTGCCTTCCTGCCTTTCTAAGCCCTCTGCTGTTCCTAGTGGAAAGATGCAAGAAATACTCCTAACGGCGTGCATTAGAACTCAGGGAAGTGTGCTCTTTTATGTGTCGGGCCGGGGTAGAAATGTTGTGAGGTCTCAATATGCGATGCTCTGAGTAACGTATTTGTGCATAACTCATCTATTCCGTGGCATTACGGGTAAAACCCATTGCACCTCAACCCTCTCATCCTCCTGTCCAGCTATCTGTGGCATCTGGTTGCTCTCTGCAGGGGTAAATATCAACTACAGGGAAGGAGGGAGTTCAGGAGGTAGAAAAAAAACCTGGGAACTTAAAATGATGGCAGTTTGTCTGAGCTGCAAACAGACAGGTCTCTGGTTTCATCCCTTAGCAGCAGCAGGAGGGAGATTTCTTTGCAGTTTAGACAAGGAGGAGGGGGCCAGCCTGGCCAAGAGCTCCCAGCATTTGCTCCCACTCGGCACGCTATCCAGTTACCCCAGGATTGGGTGTCCCAGCCAGAATCCACCAGACGGGCTCGGTGCTGGCAGCTGAAATTCTAGAGGAGAAGCATGGCATTTCCATTCTCACAACAAAGGGGATTACGTTTGGCCTCTGCGGGCTCGGTCCACACACGCACTTTAGTCCTCCCCCTCCTGACAGAAAGAGCAGGCCCTGCTGAAAGTTACCCAGACTTCACGTGGGAAATGGCCAGGTTTCTTCCTTGTTTTCCAGCCTGTAGCACACAAAACCTTGTGCCTGTCCAGCTCTCCAAAGCATTTCCCATGTGGTTTTCCCAGTTTAGAGGTGGTTCTGCCTCTATCCCAGACCTGAGGCTGCCAAAGAGTGAGAGACCAGCCGGGAATTTCTGTCTTCAGCTACTTCATCCCATGATGATGTTTTTTGTGACACTTCATACAAGAACACCGACTTGGTTGTGCAAAGGATAGTCCCACATGATTAAACAACCTACCTAGTAGAATTCCTCATGTCATGCTCCTTCCTAGACCTTAGCGAGAGACCTCAGGGTAACCCGAGCAGTGATTTGTAATGGTTTCGTGCTGGGACAGCCTTTGTAGGAGACAGATCTTGCTCCGAGCGTTGCCTGTTTGAGAAAGCGACTTCACAGGCTGACCAGCTGCAGCCAGATGAGTCACCTTGCATCTGTCAGGATGCACCGGGTGGCTGCCACAGTCACGGATTGTCAGAAAGTAGCTCAGTACCGGGGAGCAGGAACACGCAGCAGCGAGGTCCCCATCGCTCCCCAAAGGCCGCGGGCGTTAGCAGCAGCTGTCACCGATTCAGCTGGGCTGACTCAGTGGCTCGTAACTGCCTCCGAGGTGGCATTAATGCCTGTGCCAAAACTTAGCAAAGAGATAGAGACCCGAAGCAAACTTGAATATGAAGAGTGAGTAACCAGTTAGCAGTCATAGAGCGTGATTTCTGGCCCTGGAGCTTCTGTCTCATCATTTCTCACAAGAGTGGGTTGTAAACCAAGTGTGTGCGTGGGTGGGTGGGATTTCATAAATCCATTGTAAATATTTCCAACTTATTTTTGTCCCACAGAGGAATCATTTCCCATTTATTTGAGAATACCTATCAACCTCGGCTAGAACAAGGCCAGGCAGCAAAACATCCTTAGCCAGGTCACACTGGCAGCGAGAACAAACTTTGCATCCATCTGTTTTGAAGTTCAGACCTGTGCTAGCTGAGTGTTGCCCCTCACTGTGGCTGGGGTAAGGCTTGTGACAAATAGCTCAATATAATGGTAAACTCAGTATTTAAGTCCAGTTACGTCCTGATCAGCATCTGACAGTCCTTCAGGAAATGTGTATGCTGCAGTGCGGGCTGAGGTGGGAGGAAATGAGGTAAATTAAGCAGTACATTACAAATCAGCATAAAGAGAAACGTGAGAGACACATTTGACTGTGCCTCTGCCGTTTGCAATGATGGGAAACTCCCTGGGTGCTTTTCAAACAGCAAGGAAGTAGGGTCGTGTTGTATTCTGGGCTGCTTTCATCTTTAGCACATCTCTCTGCCTTTTAAAATGACTTCATGTTTTTTTTAGGAGGATTTTGTCCACTCCTTCACCTCCTAAAATTTCTCCTGCCCTTGTAGATCCAGGCATTTATCTTAAATGTGTCTGACTGTTCATTGTAGCATGTTGGGGTCTTGCAAGGGGGTTACTCAAAAGCAAAAGACCATTAGTTTGTTGCAGATGGCCCCCTCTCACTGGAGAACATATTAAGGCATAGTTAAGAGTTAGGTATTTCCTATACTTTCATAATATGTTATTTCTGAGACCTTTGAATCTTTTAACAAACCCACAGGATCACCCAGAGATTAAGACAATTCCAGAAATACGAAGAGCCAAGAGAAACTTGTTCACCATCTCATATTTGTTGCTTTAATTTTCTCAGGGCTTTCAGTGGCTTTTTTGCTCCATGAGCAAATTCGTTCCCAGTGTAATGGTAGTATCTGAAGGCTGGAGTCAGATTTTACAATTTTTGTTTTATCACTGTTTCTTGATACTGTTCCTGGAGGGACACTTGAGGCGCAGGTCAAGCTCTGCCCACAAATTTACACTCTAAACTCAGGGACCTTCTTAGTCTGCACAACCGTAGCACAGTTTTGTTTTTCCTGACATCGTCCCAGGCTCCATTCTCTTCCACCATCCAGGGTAACGTGTTCCTAAGCCTCACTGGGGTGGGATTAGAGATCATCTGAATCCCTGTCAGGAGCACACTGATCCTGGCAGAAGCGTGAGAAGAGCCAGCTGAGCCCTTTTTTTTTTTGGGAAACCTGGCAATTGGGAAGGACATGATGTTAGCTGGCGAGAGGGGAGCAGGCATCGCGGTGTCTGGCTCCAATGAGACAGCGCTCCTTCCTTCAGTGACACAGATCCCTTCTGTCTCATTCCTTTTTTTTCTTTCTTTTTTTCTTTTTTTTCTTTTTTTTCTTTTTTTTTTTTTTTTGTCGGAGACACTGTGCCTATAATAAGCATTCAAAATGAGTCTTGCTGGGCCAGGAGAAGGGGAGGGGAAGAAAGAGGGGGAGGATAGGGTGAGATTTGGGGGGGAGGGAGAAAGGGAGGAGGGGGTTTAAATAGCAAAGAATTAGAAAAAAAAAAAATCTGATGCAAATCACTAGTAGAGAGAAAATTATGTGCAATTACCCAAGCGATACTGGGCAGCCGTGCCCACCCCAACCAACAAGATCTCATTAACAAGCAGAAAATAAGATTGAAATGGTGTGTAAAAGAGCTGAAAAATGAATTTGAATGCTGCATTTGTCCACAATTACCCCCTCGTTCACACATATTTTATTGCAATTTTTTTATTATTCTTAATCTTTCCATCCCTCAAAGCAGATTGGGAACATCCTGGCATTACAGTTGCTGAGGGAGGAAGCATTAAGGATTCCCCGTTTCCCTGAAAGGAGACCCTTCTCTCGCTCGAATTTTAAAGGGTTGGTTTTGGACGGATAAGGATTCATTTCTCCGGCTTATCTTAGTGTAGGAACATGTTCTTCTAATATTCTTTAACCTCTGACGCTCTCGGGTGCCACCCCACATGAGGGTTTTTCTTTAACCTTGCCTCCTGCGTTCCTCTACCTCCCTTTTCCATCGCTCCTTCCCCTTTCTCCCACCCTTCTTTTCCACTCCTGTTTTTTTCCATGTGGTCTCTGCCCTCTTCCCCCCACGCTGCCTCCTCCACACTCCCCCTGCAGCCCCATCTCTCTAGAGAACCGTGATTCCCTCAAACGAAGTGTCTGCCCTTCAGAAAGTGGCTGCTGTCCCTTTTCTGAGTCACAATTATTCCTCACACCCCATTTCTTTCTCAGTCTTCAGCCTCCCCACGACCTCGTGGCAGATTGCACGCAGGATTTTTGGAGAAGGAGGTGAACACGTGCTAAAATCCGTGTCCTTTTTTTTGCCAGGGGGATGGAAAGGAGCCATGGGAGCTCCAGGTTTCTCTCTGGGAGAAACTGGCTCCTCTGAGACTGCGTTGGCGTTTTCCCTTGCTCGGTGTCAAATGCAGCTCCATCTCTCTAAACTTTTAACCTATGTGTCCCAGGAAAGCTGGTAGTTTTTCCACTAAAGTTTCTTTCTGTGTTTTTTTTTTTTTTTTAATTTAACCAAACAAAGCCCATCTGCTCTTGTCAATTAGACGCCTCTGCTCCCAGCACCGGGAAAAGGGGAGAACGGAACATTTTTCTCATGTGAAAACAGAGACGTATTTATTTGCCTGATTCCTAATGACTCTGATTCTGCGAGCGAAGGAGTAGGGTGGGAAGGGGGAAATTCATATCTGAGGGGCCACTTCACTTGCTGTCAATCTTGAAGTTTCATGAGTTTCCTCAGTTTATTTGGATGCTCTGGTCCCATCGAAAACTGATTAGAAGCAAATAAGGCAGCATCTTAGTACCTTAACCCTAACTCTAATGCTCTGGGTGGCACTGATTGTGTTTACTCCTATGTGATTTCCATTCCAGACATTGTTCTCTGTGTGTATTACTGAGATATTAAAATATTAGAAACACTGAAGGGTTTCAGAGCAAACAGTTGGTTCCTGAGCCTTGAATTCGACAGGAACTTTGTCATTACCTTCGGTGGGTCCAGGATCAGCCTCTGTGGCACTGCACTATTTGTAAACTGAGATATCAGAAGTAGACAAATTGGGGAGAAAAGAGAATAACGAGAAAATAGGAGAAGAAATACAGGAAAAAAAACCTGAGGAGAATGACAAGACCAATGACAGCAAGAAGAAGAAATGCAGGGAGGTGTGAAAGTGTCTGATAAGCCCCCAGACCTCAGAGCAGGCAGCACGTATTTAGGACACCCAGGGCTAACACATGGAAATCTGTACCCAAAAATCTCTAAATATCCCTTCCCACCCAGACCCTGCTGCCTGGTGGGAGCAAAGCCGAAGCCAGGTGGGTGGAACAGGCATCGCAGGGGCTGTAATTCCTACTGAAATCCGGACAGGACTGGTGGGGCTTTGAGCTCTGCTGAAACACTTCTCCTCTGGGTCCTGTCTCTTTTCCACACCAGGGACGGTAAGAGGGACTTGGCCGGGAGACACAGACTTGGAGAATTCAAATGCAGGATTTGCCCTGCTTTATGATTAATAAGGGAACTCGAGACAAGGCAGGCAGGGCAGATACAGAGAAAATGAGAGATTAGCAATTAATACAGCATCCAGGCTGGTGACAGGCGTTTCTGAGCGACCTCTGGCACTCAGAGGCGAGTGTTTCGCCGTGTGGCTCGAAGAGCTGCAATATCCCAGGGACTGGGGAGCTGGTGCTGAGCTGCGAGAGGAATCAAGGGACCGCAGCGGGGAAAGGCAGCCCTGGAATGAGGGATGTGAGACAGAGGGGAAGCTTAAAAGGGTGGAATGCAATAAAAGGAATAATTAGGATTCAGAGGCAGGGGCACGCGCGCGCGCTCTTGCACGCCTGCGTGCACAAGGGCATCGGTGTCCTGCGTGCACGTTCTGTGTGTGCACACCAGCGTGTGTGCCTCTGCGTTGTGTGTGCCTGTTAAAATCCAGCAACGGTGTAACAGCTGTGCTCCAACTGTGCCCTGGCTGTGAAAAAACATCTATGATAGGAAAAACCTACAGCAACATACTTTGCAGTGTATCATGCACTAACCCCAGCCTGCCTCCCTCTTTTTTTTTCCACAAAGAGAGGTTGTAGAAAGTGTATTAACTTCAGTGGGTGTGACAGAACAGCAGAGATACTGTGCTGGGAGAGGAGGTGGGACGGTGTGTTCCAGGTATACGTGGGTCCATTGCTTTCCTTGGAGCCTCAAGCCTGCCCTGGCTCAAGAAACACTGAAGATGGACGTAGGACTGTGCATTGCTCACGTAGTGCTCACATAGGGGGATATGCCGTGACGTCCAGCTTTCCAAGAGCTGATGGATGCATTTTGAAAGGGGTCACTATTCACTACAGTTTATTTTCTGTTTGCTTCACCATCCATGAGTGCTAATGATGAAGGAAACCTGCATTCGCTCCCACCCCACAGCTAGCAGCTGCTGGGTTCACTGACAGATGGGTTGCAGCGTCTTGGGGCAAAGGTTGCAAGCAGGACGTTTGGGGCTGAGAGGACAGGGAGGACTTTGGGAGCTGTATCCATCTCAGGAGCATCCTGGAGGGCTGCTCAGAAGAGCTGTTAGGTCCTGAGGCATCACGAGACGCTTATGGGGGAGATGTACCCTAAAATGCTGCTGCACTGGTCTTTTGTGTGAGGTGGAAGGGAGTTTGGGTATTGCGTCATCTTGCAGAGTGTTCATCTTGCAGAGTGTTCATCTTGCAGAGTGTTTATGGTGCAGGCTCTCTTGATGCACTGCGTGCGGAGAGGGGAGCAGTACATGGCTGTGCAACACGTGCTTTAGCAGTTTGGGGTTACAGGGGCTTCTGTAGCATACGGGGAGTGTGGGAAGTGCAAAGGAGAGGAGATACAGCTGTGTGTGCAACAGATAAATAATGGGGGGCTGTCAGGTTGTGGGGTGCGTGCCACACGGGGGGTTCTGCCTCGCACGGTGGTGGGCACAAGGGAAGATGGCTTGGGTGCGGCGAGGCCTCCTGCTTCAAGATGCTGCTTCTTGCCTCCATCAGACAGGCGTGCACGAGATCAATTTACAGCAAGGGCTGAAGATCAGAAATCCTCGCGGGGTCTGGGGTGTGCGAGGAGTAAATTGATCAAAGGTGTGGAGGGTCTTAGCTGGCCGCGGTAAGCTGGAGTCAGCCCTTAAGCCTATCCAGTTTGGAGATGAGGGGGATCTTATTTCAGGGAATAAGTACCTGAAAGGGAATCGTGAGCCACACAGGGGAAAGGGTGCGGAGCTGCTCGCCAAGCAGCTATAGGAAAATCACAGGGACTGGCTCGAGATTGAAGGGAAAGAGGCAAGGCTGATGTGGAGGGGATTGTTTTGGGGTAGGAATTCACCCACCAAGCCAGTGCAGAGCTGAAACAGAGATGTCCAAGCAGCCCACACGGGTGGAAGCTCTCACCATGACTCTTGCTTCAGTGCAAAGCTTGGTCTGGGACCCACGGATGCGTGGGGCCAAGCCTGGGTTGAGGCAGGCCCTGTGGGGAGCTCACCTGTTAGTCTGGGGGAAATATCTGCGCTGCTGCATGCCCCAAACCTCCCTCTGGCTGCCCTTTTGGGGGGACACTGGCGGGGGGACACTCGGGGAATGAAGAGGGAAAGCGAAGGCTGCTGTTGTCTTTCCCCTGAGATCTGGAGCGGCAGAGAGAGCCCCTCACAGCCTCCTCTCTCTCTGTCTCTCTCCCAGCTTTTCTTCTCCCTCTCCCTTCCCTTCTGCCTCCCTCTCCTCTCTCCTTCCATTTGATGTGGAGGAGAGCTGTCTGCCACTCGCGCGTCTGTACCGAGAAGGGATCAGAAGTTTCAGCGAGCGCTCGGCGCCTCTCCTTTGATCCATGTCCTGAGGCCTGCTTGACAGCGAAAAAAAGCATGGAGACAAAACGACTCAGTCAAAGTGATTCCTGACAACTGTCTCCATGAGATAAGGAAGCTCTCTGTGTCTTGGTGGGTTTTTTTTTTTTTTAATACCGCCTCTCCGTTTCCATAAGAAGCGGAGTCACTTTAAACCAGAAGAGCCAGCCAACAGCCAAGCTGCACAGAGAACAGCCGAGCAGAGAGCGCCTGGCTGAGCTTTATCATGTTTCCTGTCCCCCTTTCCATTCCTTTCCCCCCTTTTTTTTTAATTTTTTTAAAAAAACCCTCTTTTTGCCATTTTTCTTCCCCTCCTTTCTCCATGCTGCGTTACCCTGCTGCCTTACCCCAATGCCACCTCTAATTATGCAGTTGCAGAGAAAGCCCAGCGCATTTGCAGGTGACCAGGACATTATTCAGCTCAATCCCAACCACAGGGAAATGCCTGCCTTCCCCGTGAGGGGCTGGGGGGAGAGAAAGCCCCATACGTTATCTGACAATAACCAATCCTTTCAGGGATCGGCAGCAGGCCTCATTAATAGCAAAGCATTATGCACCACTGGCCACTTAAGTGGTCCTTAGGGCTGTTCCCCTGCTGCTGAGCCCCAGATTTTTTTATTATTGTTTTATTTTTTTTTGCCTAGTTCATGTCACTTACACAGGCAAATGTGTCCTCCCTTTCCCTTCTTGCCTCTGGGTTGCTTGCAGGCATGAGTTTGCAAGGGCTCAGCAACACTAATCCTCACTGGAGGGTGCAGGACTTGGCGTGTGTGTTGGCACATGGGGGAGCAGGATATACACCTTGGAAGGGGATTGTGCTTGCAGCCAGGCTGCAGAGGGGTCCCCGAACACATGGGCTCCCTCTGGGACAAATGCGATGCAAAAGGGACAGGAAGGTGGCCTCGTAGACCATGATGCTGAGGGCAACCTGGCTTGGACACATGAGACAGGACCACTTAATCCAGATGAGGAGCTGGAGGGAAGCAGATGCGGTGTGGCTCACTGTGCTCCTGCGCTTCCCCATCCTCAGCTTCCTAAAGCTGGAGGGGACTTGAGGTCCACCTGAGGTGACAAAGCTTGGCTTAGGAGCGGGCCTCGAGAGGGGTAGGTGGCTTAGTGATCCCCGGCAGGACGAGGGACCAGCCCTGTGCTCCGGCTGGCTCCGGTGATGGGGACAGGGATCAGAGTTCGTCCCAGCGATGGCAGAACCTCTTTGCCAGGGAGTTCCTCTTCCCCTCCGCTCACCGTAATGAGGCTATTGTTGTAGTGGCTGCTCCGAAGTCCAACTCCATTAGCATGCAGGATGGGGGGTGGAGGGGAGCGAGGGGGGACACACGGAGGGAGAGATTCCCTTCCCCCCAGAACTGCGCTGTGCTGCGCTGATAAACAGTAAATATCGGGGAACAGGATTTCCACATTATCTGAGCGCGGCAGAAAATCAAAATTTCAGTCTAAATCCGAGGAGACGAGGCTCATAAGCTCCTCCAGCTGATACAGACGCCGAGCCCAGCCAGCAAGGCTCAGGAGGCACAAAATAACATTTTTTCATTCAAAAAAAAAAAGGGGGGAGGGGGGAAGAAGAGAAAAGAAAGAAAAAAGAATGAACGAGAGGGGAAAGCAAGAAATATTTGGGGGCTGACGACAAGAAGAGGAGAAGAAGAGGTGGTGCAAAGCAGAGCATCGTCTGATGTTGCAACCCTTTTCTGATGAGGAAATAAATACCCGTGTGTATTGGGGAGGGGGATGGACACTGCCCATCCAATGAACTTCCCAATCGGCAGCTCTGGCTCAGCAGAGTGTTGCTTGGGGATCGACCTGTAGGACACTAACAGCTGCTGGAGGATGATGGCAAACCTTTAATTAGCGATTAAAGTGCGCAGCTGAGCACAAATCCAGCCCCGAATTAGGAGCCACATGGGGTCTCCCCGACCCTAAAAGCCAACACTGGATTCAGCAGCTCTGTTGGGAGCGCGTGGGTCCTCCAGCTCTAATGAAGCTCTGGGCCACGCGTGCTGCTAATAGCATCTCCGTGCCCTGCTCCGGCCTGGCAGACAGGGCAGGAGCCAGCCCGGGTGGGCACCAACTCCTGCTGTGGGACTTGCATGCTGCAGTGAGGAGGAGGTGATGCTGAGGCTGCCTGAGAACCGCTTCCTGAGGGGGCACAGGGCTCCCTAAAAATGAGGAGCAGTGGTGAGAGCAGGTCAGTGATGCAGGAGAGCTGGGCTGGAGGTGGTCACTGGTATTGCAGTGAAAAAGGGACACGGTTCTGCCGTGCTCCCTCTTAGTTTGCAGCGTGGTTTCATGGTGCTTTCTGCTCTCCTGGGGAGCCAGGTGGTTTCAGCACCAGGTAGGGCTGATATTTCTCGGGCGTTCAGTTGAGCTACTTGATGTGTCCCAGGCATTTTTGCATCCTTGACTGGATCTGTGCTCTGTTTCCTGATCTTGCCTACATACAAGACTCCATAAAAGCATTGCTCATTGCAGAATCCGTAGCTCCAGGTTTTTAGCCGAAGGGAATGCATGTTTCTGTACAACACCAGAGGCTTTGGGGTCTCCCTGGGGCTTTTAGTCATCGTTGCTTGGAGCAATGGAGAAGAAAAAGCAGGGACCAGTTGTAGAAAATGTTCTCTTTGTTTCTGTAGCAACTATTTCTGTCCTCCTGCTCCCATCACTGGGCCACAGGCACATTATAACTCACTCTGAGCTGCTCCCTTAGCCTTAGTCTCTGCCCAGCTCCCATGAATGTCCATTCCCCTTTCCCTACCTCATTTCTATGCCCATCTATAAAGTGGCATCTTCCATGCCAAGAATTTCAGGGTCTGTGTTCCAGCTCCAGCAGGTTCCTAGTATAAACTCTGTCCATACCCTATAGATCCAGGGGCCATTGGTGGAATGGAACCCCCAGTATTTAGGTTTCTCAAGACTTAAG
The DNA here is from genome assembly GCF_013368605.1 of Nyctibius grandis. NCBI lineage: Eukaryota > Metazoa > Chordata > Aves > Nyctibiiformes > Nyctibiidae > Nyctibius > Nyctibius grandis. The sequence continues at coordinate 2,324,902 of NC_090674.1, forward strand.
ACACTCAGTAACTTCAATGCTTGAGTGACTTCTGCTGCCAAGGAAAGGAGGGTTTTTTCTCTCAGATGAGGAGGAGGAAGCAGGTGTAACAGATGCCTGTTGGAAACATCAGAGTCTTTTATACTGGCAAACTGACTTGCACTTGTTAAAGTGTGGGAACTTACAGGATGCTGCTGCTGGCGTAGGATGTCCCAACCTCTTTGCACTGTTGGCTTGCATCTTGTTCTGCACTGTTCTTTCTTCAGTGTTGGGGCAGGTGGAGATGGCTGGTTTTCCTGAAGTATTTGTCCTTTCCCTTCTGACAGGTTTTACACAGACACCCCAGAAGTCTTAAAACTGAAAATCTGAAAGTCAGAACTAGGGTGGTGTCTTTCTGGTCACATCATCTGGGTCTGAGGTCCATGCTACCAGAGTGGCCGAGTGATTTTACATCAGCTTAGAGCCTGTTCGTGCATTTTGAAGAGCAAGTGCCCCACATCTCTTAAAAATTAAGATCTTAATCCCGTACCTTACAATTGGTATTTCACAATCCCTTGGCACGCATGCAGGGCTTGCTTCTGCTGTTTAGCAGTTAGCATTGCTTTAGGTTTCACTGTTTGAACAGTCGTCAGTGCAGAGTTTTGGCCTCCATTACCTACAAGAAAGGCTGATTTAACACTGAAACATGTGCTGGACTGCTAATGAGCATGCACTGATGTATCAAATATATCTCACCCAACACAAACCCTATCCAGGGGATATATAGAAAGTCGTGGGGATATTTGACTCTAAATATCTTTTACTATCCAGCCTCTTTTACCTACAGCACTGAGCCTCAGACAGCTCTTGCTCTTGGCCTGTTGGCCAACCCGTTGTGTGCCCTGGTTTTTCCCATCGTGTCCACATCATTACACCAGCTCTCCAGCTACATAATCCCAGCCATGCCAGAAGACTGCCAGTCCCCCCATCAGCCCCACCAGCTACAGCCTCTTCCTCCTTCCCTCACTGCTCGTAACCCAGCTCCTGTGTCTCTCCTTGCCTGCTCCCCTTGCTTTATTTCACCCGGGGTCTCAGAGCTGCGGTCCCTGCAAGAGGGTTTCTCAAACCACTCAAGAGCCGCAGGCTTGTCTGGAGGGCGAGAGGTCAAGCACTAGCAAGTGTTTCCGTTTAGTTCCAGATACCAGCCTGACAGGTGGGTGCCTCTTGATTAATTCCCAGCTCCCCTAAATGCTCCTGTCGTCATGTGCTGTGGTCCCGTTCAAGTCTAGGCAAAGTTAGGGGCGAAAAAAGGAGAATATTGGAATGCATTAGGTTCTCCCCATTCAGGCTCTTGCAATGGGACCGTGGCCTGGAAGAGTTGCAGATCTTCACCTCCAGCACTCGTCATGCTGACAGTACTTTCAAGTAAAGATGCGTGCTGAGAAAATACAGTCAGAAACCTTCAAAGCCCCCAGTTCTCCCAGCTTGGCTGCTGTGGTGCAGCTCTGAACTAACCACATCTTCTTGCTAATCTACAGTGATGCAAATGTCCAGCTGAGGTTGATATGGTCCAGGGAAATAAGGATTTGGGATCAAGGGAGCATCCTCATCATCTGAGATGACTTGAGTCTTTGGAGGTGGGCTCTGACGAGGTTTGTGAGCTCTCTGTGGTGCAAGGTCTGGCCACTAAGTGCGTCAGTCAGCTTGTGTTGGTTCCTGCCCAGTTAACGGCCATGGTAGCGTGATTACAGTAATCTTGAAGGCAGCACAGTCATGCTGTGGTGATTCTCCCTTTCAGACTGTCATCATTTAAAGGTGACAAAGAGAGAATATCACCCAAATTCATTCCTCTTAACTAACGCACTTCCATTAGGGGCTCAGTCATCTTACATGCTCTGTGTGATGAGTGCAGAGAGACAAGGATCTTCAGAAAATGAGTCAGACCTCAGAAAAACTGAATCACTCTCTGCTGACGCCACAGACTATGGAGAGATTTATTTTGTCTTTATTGGAACAAGTCTTTTGCTAGAGTCCAAGCCTAAGGAGTTCTCTTTCCCTCTTTCTCTCATTCCCTCTTTCACACACACAGGTTGGTAACTCTCTCCAGAAATGCTGGAAATCTCACCAAAACGTCTCTGCACACATCCACTCTGGAGAAATCCCCAAGGTTTACATAGCCAAGTGAATTTTAGAGAGTAGGTAAATCCCATTTCCTCAGTTAATGCTCTGCAAGGTGCTGCTGAATGTTTCGGTGAAATAGCTCAAGAGAGGGAAGGTGGTTTCATGTTTGTGGCAGCAGAAGACTGGAAGTTACAAGACTCAGGTTGCTGCTAACCTGGTTGCCCAACCCTGGCTAACTACTTACTCTTGCCTGCAGTGCTTTCCCTGTCCATGTAGCAGGGAGAGTTGGCGTGGATCCGCCACGCAGGAATGCAGACAGGCTAAAATCAAAGGGCTACAAACCACAGTGAAGCGCAGGGAAGGACAAATCCAGCATCCTGTAGGTGTTACAACCTCATGAGCAGCAAAGCATCCAGCAGCGCTGAGGTCCTAGGGAAGCAGCCAATGCCTAAGCACTATTTTTTTTATTTAAAAAACCCCCAACTTATTAAAATTTTGCCTGACTGCATCTCTTGCTTATTCAAATACTGCCAATTTCCGTGGATCTCATATCAGCTCCCAGCATCTCCCAGCCTCAGTGCTTGGGCTATATGGGAAAAGAGAGAGAGAGGAAAAAAAAACTGCAAGCAAAATAAAAGCCGCTATCTGACAGAATCTCTCCTGGGGATCTCAGTTATTAAAAAAAAAAAAAAAAGGAATCATTTTTCTCTTAGCTGGTGTTTGTTAAATGTGCAGGAGCCATAGGCAAATTTTTGCTAATTTTGTGCATGCTTTTATCATACTGGTGATTCACTGGCAGCTTTATCCTCCGATAAGTGGATTAGTTGTTGAGCTAAACAAAAAGGTGTTTGACAACCAGGAAGCTCTAAAGAACATATTTGTTTTCCAAATAATGGAGCTGTGTTTGTTGCTCAGTGCAGTGTGGGGTGTTGCTGTGAATTTCATTAGCCCAAAGGAAAGGCCTCAAAGCTTTTCTCCCTTACGCAAGGCAGCGGTTGAGTAGGAACGTCTCCCTCCTATCAGTGGCAGGTTGGGGTTTTTTTTTAATTTGCTTTGGTCTAGTAATTTGGCCCTGGAGTGATGCTGATTAGGGAGTGGCTAACGAGCTGTGTCGGCGTAAGAGCATGGCATCTTTCTGCGGCAGGGCCGGGCACACGCCAGCTTCGCTCAGGTATAAGCATCAGGGGGCTGCTGGCTGGTTAGCAGAGCCCTATGGCTCACAATTAGACCCTGACTTGTAGGGCTGGGAGCTAAACTGAGGGCACAGAGAGATAAATCGACCGAGTGGAAAAGAATAGGGCTAAAATAATGAGCTTAACTTTATCTAAGACTTTCATCGTAATATCTGAGCATCTCATCATCCTGGGATGTGTTTCTCCTCACGGTACCGTGGGGAAGGTTGTTATCTCCAAGGCCAGGAACGGAGGCACAGAGTTTTTATCCTGCTTAAATGTAAGGTAGGAACCTGAGACTTTGTCAAGGCCCTTTGCTAGCTCAAAAGGCCTTCTCTGTAAAAGTGCTTCCATATTCAGTAATTCTGTATTTCTGTGTAGTTATATGTTTCTTTTCAGTCCTGTGGAGTCCTCCCTTCTTCCCTCCCCACTCAGACACCCGCAGCCCTTTGGCTGTATTATCTGAGTGCCTGGGAGACGAAGGGAATTTTTTCCTTGGAGCTGCCAAGAGCTTGGTGACAATCACAGTGGTTGGGGCCAAGCTCTGCCTAGCGCAGTGAGTCCTCTCCGATAGCGACCAGACTCCTCATGAGGATCAAGACCAGGGTGCTCTCCTGGCCTCTCACTATTTTCAGCGCGGGGGATTTTCGTAAGAAAGGTGCTTTGTCTGTCTGGTGATCCTCAGCGGACCTTTCTTCCAAGTACTTATCCAGTCTTCTATTCGATCCACGCAGCTCAGCATCCATTGCATCTTGTGGCAAGGAGTGCCACAGGTTGACTCTCCACAGAGTGAAGCATCACTTCATTTGCTTTGGATTTCACCCCTACTGTATTCATTTGAGGGCTGTTACTGGAAGTGACGGTGAATAGTCGATTGATATTCACCCTCTCTGTGTCATTTGTGATTTCTTAGGCTGCCATCAAATCCCCAAAGCCTGGGGAACCAGGAAAGGTGCTGATTGATTCCAGCCCACCTTCACCGGTGATGCTGATGGTGCGGTGGCTTCTTTTCCCCCTTGCTTGGGCCACAGCAGTTTCGCAGTGAGGCCCTTGGAAGGAGCGATACGGGTTTGTAGAAGTGCATTTTGTTCTTGGGCAAGGGTTGGAGGCACCAGCTCAGGCTTATAAATCTCTGTGGATGCTACTGATAGCAGTGGGAGATGCATCTCCTGTGGAAACGAAGCATCTTTTTTGCATCCTGATGCCAAACCGTATGTTCTCCAGTGTCCTTTTGAAATACAGACAACCTTGGTGATAAGAAGAACATAATCCCAGTGCTTGAAACAGATAGCTCCGTTCCTCCTGACATTTTTAGGAGCCCACAGAGATGGAAGGATAGTCAGCCACGCCATTCCCATCCTCTCGGCTTTACTCACGCGATGGCAGGACGTGAATCCAGTAAAGCTTGTTTTCCCCTGGCAAGGGGCTAAAAGCAACGACAGCCCACAGCAGCCCCTGGCTGGGAGGGTGATATGAAGAGGGAGCGAATGTGGTGCCATGAGAAAGGGGGGAGGACTGCGAACAGATCTGCAGTCACTAGCAATTGCTCTCTCAGCTCTGGCATAGATGAAACGGGGGAGGGAGGGAAGAAAAGGGGGGGAAACGGCAGTGGAAGAGCGAAAGGTCCCCAGCTGGCTGTTAGTGGCATCTGCACGCAGAGTACAGACTCCAGCTGAGAGCTATTTCACTATTTATTTACATGTAATTATTGCTATGAGGTGCAGATATTAACACTGTCAAGAGCAATTTGCCCTGACATTTTTCACTTGCTCTGTTCCCTGACGGTTTGAGTTTGGTGGGATTTTTTTTTTCTCTCTCTCTCTCTCTTCATTGCACTGCTTCAGTTTTGGCAGCGCAGGGACGAGGCTTTTTATTCCAGCGCCCTTCGCAACTCATTAAACTTTGAAATTTAATTTTGTCCGGAGAGGAGCCGGGGCGCAGGGAGCGTCTCCCACCCCGCTCTCCCCACGCTCTCGCACCCGCCACCCATCTACAGCAGTTCAAGCATTTCCACTCTAAACAAACCAAATTTACCGGTTGCCGCGTTTTCAATTGCAATGCAATCTCCAGCATTAACCTTTGCTTTCGACGCTGCATTTAAAACACAGAGAAAGGTGCCCAACCGTTTATTAGGGGGAGAGTTGGAAAGTGCACGTAGAGAAGGCGAATGCAGAACAAATATTTTTTTGAACCAGTGCTCAGACCAGCATAGAAATCACAATCCATTTCTAAAGGTGGGTTAGGACCAGCAACTGGTTCCTACTTCTTTAGGCCTCTTTTTTTTTTCCCTTTCCTTCACCCTGCTCCTGCCTAAACCATCTGATTTCAATAGCTGGTGACACTTCAAATTAAGACTTCGGCCTACGCTCAAGCCCTGATTTAATGAGACAGTTGTTGTATGTCATCTAATAAATACCAATTGTGCATTAGAACTTATTTGCCAAGCAGGAGCAGTGATGTGACAGGCACAACTCACCACAGCCTGCTTTTTACCTCAGCCAATATGGTGCTTGTAATCAGTTAGCATTTGTTTAATAGATGATGGACCATATTCCTCCCCGGCAGAGCTCCACCACTCGTGTTTTATAAACCAGAAGGAAAAAGCTACGTGTGTACGAGAGGACTGTGGCAGGGTGTGTGTGGGTTGTGTTTATGGAAGGAGTAAATGCTGAGTACTTCCTCAGTGCCTGTGCATGGTGAATTTTTGGAAGGGATTAATTAATAATTCCCATGCCTCCATTTTACCTGCAGCACCTTAGGCCCTTTTTTTAAATCTTAGAGTTGGACCAGGCTTGACTTCTATTTTCTTGACTTTGCAGGGGAATAGGTTCAGGAAGCTGGTGCCTTCCTCCTTTTTCTTTTTCTTCTGGGTTTGCTTTCTTGGGATGGAAGTAGAGAGAGCGCCAGGGCTGAGAGGAGCTGGCCAGTCCCCACATCTGAAATATCTGGCATTTGGGGGCTTTTGTTTCTTTTTGTTTTGTGCAGGGTCTCGTGCAGTGGGACGTGCTCCTTGACTGCAGCACTTCTGTGTCATTGTACCACAAATAAATAGCAATAGGAATGGGTTCAGGTATAAGTCACCAAGTCCTGTCGTGTATCTGTAACGTGCTCACCCTGCAGTGGAGAGGATGACTGAGATCACTGCGGAGGAGGGGACGGGTTGCTGGGACATTTTGGAAAGAGCAAAATGGTTTTGTGTCATTCAGCACTCTCTGGAGTTTCTTTTTCTCCCTTTATAAACAAAGGGACAAAACTGTTGCAACTGGATATTTTATTTTCAAAATCTTTTTGTTACAAATTGCAATGTTTGACTTCATTTTGATCTTTCCATCAAACGTTTGTGTTGGAGCTTCCATCCCTCACCCCTTTCCTTTCCATTTTCATTTATGCTATTTGAAAGGCTCGCTTTCATCCAAAACAAAGTGTTGTTTATCGTTTTCATAACATTTATTCATCACCTGTCGATCCTTTGTAAACCTTTTATAGAGCTTTACATTATGTAATATAATGCAGAAGCTTAGTAGTATTTTCATTACTTAGGCTGCATGTTTAAATGTGATCAGAGCCCAGCAACTCAACGTTGTCTGTTCTTAGCTCTTTCTCCCCATGCCTCTCTACCCATCACCTTTTTTTTGTGTGTGGCAGTGAAACAGAGCTGATAAAACCCTTCCTACCTTTGTAAAACTTTCTTATATCTGCCAGGGAAAGGCCTGTAGATACACTAAACAATGAGCATCATATGAGTTCCCCTCATTTCTGTGGTTAACTTATTACAAGAGAAGAGGTAAGGACATCAATCTTGGCTTTGGGATGTTCAAATTCCTGCTCCCCAATAAACTTTGCGCCGTCTCAGGTTTTAGCCTTTACTGGGCTCGTTTTTCCACTCGTAAGGTGAGAGGTGCAGCCCTGCTCTGCCTGGTGCTGGTGATAAATACATTAAAGCAGGCCACAGAAATCTTTGAAGAAAGAAGAATGTTGCAGAAATAAGACACATTTCTGCTTTTTATGTAGGGGTGACTTTGGATAGCACGTGCTCTGTCCTGCTGCTTTCTTGGGGGTGTCTGCAGGGTCGGGATGCTCAGCTCTTACTGGGGTTCAGGGGGCTCGGCTCTGATACAGAAAGCTCCAGACTCCTGGGCCTTTCTCTGTGGACAGGAGGTTTTCCTCTCCACATAATGACCAGGGGAGAATTAATCAGCTGGGTGCTTTATTACCACTGACCCAAATGCACCCACAAAGCTCAGGCACCAGCTGGTACATACATTAACTCCAGTTTTGCTTAATCTTGCCATTTTTAAGACAGTCTCATAGTGGGGCAGGGGTGGGAGGAGACAGGGATGCAGATTTTCTGAGGATCTCTTAGGTGCTAACACTGACACAGTGCTCTGAACCCAGGGCAAGGCTTAGGGCAGATAAGACCCAGGCAGTGGTCTTGTTTTCGGGCTTCAGTCTTTCTGCTTTGCCCGTGGCCTCAGCCCTGCATTCTCCCACGCACAGCACCCTTCCCCGGAGTCCTGAACTTTCTGCCAAGGTCCCAATTCTTCTCTAAGCTGGAGGGTGCAAACCACATGGAGGAGAGCTGTGCCCAGGGCCGCTGCTCTGTGCACTAAGCTCTTCCCCCAGCAGTTGTGGCTGGGTGTACCGGGGTGCAGCGGGAGCGGGGAGCGCGGGAGAGAACCGTTGATGTTGTCAACGCTGCCGGGACTTAACGTACTGTGAGATATGGCAGCTTGTTTGCACGGGTGTTAACCAGCCTCTCCTGTCCCCTTCTTGTCACTGCCCAGTCCCTGCCACAGCCAATCTGTGTCCTAATCTCCATCAATTAACAAGAAACACTTTCGCCCCCTCGCTCCCCCGCACCGGTACAGACACCCACCCTGAAGCCTCGGATAAAGAGGAAAGAGCCCCGCCAGCCTCGACCCTCTCCCCCTTTACTTTCCACTAACTCAGCGCAACCAATTAGGCATCTGACACCCGTACTGGCTGACAAATTGTTTCTGTCATCTGCTTTCTGTCTTTCATTAAACGAGAGGCGGAGGGGGGAATTGAGAAGGGAGGGGGGGGGGCTGGGAGATGTGATCTCCCATGCTTAGCGAGGCCAGATACATTAATTACAAAACGGCCATTTGCAGCATGAAAATGCATTAATTAAATTTATGCAATCATTATCTTTAAATAGTCATATCTTTAAAATAATCAGCCCTTCCTGAGTCTTCCCTCTCCTCCGCTAAGTATCTCTAATCCCTTTTCCACCATTTATCTCTGGATCAGCAGTAGCTTGTATGCTTTTAAACTTCTGCATGCAGGAGATGCCTTAAAAACTCTGAGTGATACAAGGGTGCGATACCTTCACTCTTGCCCTTGGCCTTGCAGTGAGTAGGACAGGTGAGGGGCACAACTCTACTCAGCAAATTAGAGGATTTGCCATTTTTTGGAGGCTTTTGATTGAGATATTTTCATAAAAGAGAGCTTGTAGCTCAGCCAGGAGTTGGGGGGTTAATGTATAAAGTTCTTTGCTTGCATTTGTACAGGAGAGCAAGCTGTGTGCTGGTTTACATACCCTCCTAGTAAATGTAGTGCTGTTTTCGTTTGGAAGAGGTTTAATTTTAATGAGGTAACGACCTTTCCCTTTGGCTCAGCCACAGCTTTGCCAGCAGACAGCTACCTTTCATCAGTGTATCTTTTTCTTCTTAAAAATCACTTAGTTCAAGGCAGTAAATGGTGTTCATAAGAAGAGCAAGGTTTTAAAAACAGGCATTTTGCTACTCTGATGCTTGAGATTCCTTATTGGTGGCTTCGTATTATAATTCTAAAGAATATTTTATTTTGGAGTACCTTCAGACATAGCCAAATTGTGCTAGACAAGGAAGAAGGAAGCACAGTTAATGATGTGTTAGCCCAGGAGCTGCTGCTTTTATCCCTCATTGTTCAAAGACTTCACCTGCTTGTGATGGCTACTCAAATAATCATTGCAAACTTATCGAGGTTTGTGCTGCTTCTCTTGCAGACCCCAGGTGCAGGAATGCCAAAATACCCAGGGAAGAATTAATCTCATCCCCTGCTTAAGTAAGCACCTATAACACCACAGGAAAACTCCAGTCCAAATAGCTTTTAAAGAGCTGGAGGACTCAAAGAGGGATACTTATCTAAACTCAAATCCTTTAGGGCTTTCTTATCGCTTCTGGTTAAAGATTTTGTTCTGCTCTTTGTGTGTCTGCATCGTTTTTAATAAATCCTACATGTTTTTTTTGCCTATCTGTAATGCCTAGTGGGGCAATGTCCAATTAGAAGGGAGCCGACGCAGTGGTATTTGGATCCAAACCTCATGTTGTGTTCAGCTAGAGTCACGAGTTTGGGATTAAGACCAGGTAGAATTTGGGGGAGGATTTGATGGTGACCGAATCCTGCTGGATTTCTCACATCTGAGGGGCAGAAATGAGCTCTGGGGTTTCAGAAATGGAAGCAGACAGTAGCTTGTCGTGCACAGGAAAGCCCCCCTCGACAGTCCAAGTGTCCCCAGCCTCCTCTTCAAGAAGGGCGTTATGAAACTATAAGCTCTTTGGATCCAGCACAGCATGAACTTAGTGTAAAGGTGATTACAAATAGTGAATACAAAGGGCTCATTTTGCCCTGGACCATCTCTGAGAATGGACATTTCTGGAGAGAAAGGAAAAGCAGTACTGTGGAGCAAACCAGGGAAAGCAGTGGTTGAGCTAGAACACCTTAGCTCTAAGGGTAACCTATTAAAGCCAGTGTTTTCAGCAAGGATCCCCACTTTCTGCTCTTCTCTTTTCTCCTGTTTGTTACACTAATGCCTCCACACCAGTAGACTCTGCGCCCTGGTGGATGCAGCTCCCTTATCCCCCAATTCAGATCCCGCGAGGGTTTTGGGGTTCATGCTTGGCAAAAAAAAAGCAGCTCCCTGTCTTTGAAAATACCACAGTGCTCCCTAGCAGCAGAGAGGAGTCTGAAGGAAGAGCACATGGCACTGTGCAGGGCTGCAAAAGGCATTTCCTTGGATTCAGGAGCTGTGATCTTCCTACGGGTGAGGGAAAAAGTAATTTTTAAATGACTTTAAAAATTAATACTGTGTTAGCCTCAGAAGATCCAAACAGCTGAGGTGCTCCCAGACAGGACCAGGCTTTAGGTTATTAGGGGTGAGCTGAAAAGAGAAACCTTTACCTTAAAAAATGCACTAACCTCTGCCCTGGGAAAGCAGGGAACCCAGAGAGAGCAAACCAACAAGCAGCAGAGGAGCTGGCAATAGGAAACGCTTCTGATTTTCCCTTTCTTCCCTTCTTTTGCCAGCTTGAGTTATTAAGTGGTTGGTGCGAGCCTGGCTGGCCCTGCACTTGCTGAACTTATCAGGGTTATTTCATCTCCCCATGACCTCTCCGTATTTACGATGGGAACCCTGGAGGCATTGGCTTTGCTTAACTGGTGTATCTTACACTGCAGTTAAGCTGGACCTTAACTGATTACAGCCCTTGATTGATCAGAGAAAGAGGGAGGGGAAGAGAAAGAGGAGTCCTAGAGCAGATACGCAGGACTATCAGTGCACCAAGCAGCTTCGCCTGGGGCTGGGATATGCCACTCGGGGGATTCTTTGTAGTGCAGCTCCTTTCACATTTATAGAGGCTCCCCTCCACTCTCCAAAAAGAGAGAGAAAAGCCGGCGAAGGGGGGGCATGGAGCAGACTCAAAGGATCTCAGGAAATCTTGTTTCGAAGCAGTAAGTCAGCACCCGCACTCCATTACCAGTGTCCGCGGGGGGTTGTGATAGTGAGCGAGCACAGAGCAGCTTAGCTGAGAAATGGGGAAAAAAAAAATAATAAAATGAGGGAGAGAAATGGAAAGGGAGGAGGGGAAGAGGAGAGCTTTCTGTGAATTTGGGTTTGTCTTTGTTAGTCTCTGCCGGCGTAGGGCTGCTGAAGAGAGGAATAACAGAAGTTTATAAAACAGTTTTAATTTGCTGGGACTTAGCTGTGCTGCGTGAGCTCCCCACCCTGCCATTATTCACATCAGGCAGATACACAGCAATAGATTTAGGGCTGATTTGGCAGGAAACCTTTGTGTGTGTTTGTTTATTTCTCGGTATTTTGAATCTATCACCAAGCCCTTTTCCTTCCCTGCTTGCCATCAGCATGTCTGAGCTTACCCAAGAACAGACACGTAGCTGCAGAAGAAAAGACACAAGTGATCACCAGCCCAGCCTGTTTCCAAAGCCAAACCTAACCAGAGTCCTTCTGCCAGTTCAGAAATGTTTAGGAATTGCAGTTTTCCATGGTTGTGCCTTTCTGCATTCTCCTCCCAGATGATTTTTGCTTCTGTTAATGCAGACTACTGCGGGGAAATGAAGAGGATGGGGTGGCTCAGTTTGCCAACCAGCATATTTGGGAAGCATTGGCCTTCTTTTGGTTTTTCTATGTCAAATGCCTTAGCAATTCCTATTTCAACCAGAAAAACACCTCGTGCTTAGGTAATACAAGGTGAATAATGACGTCAGTGGTTAGTAAAGCAGAAACTGCCCGTTTTCAGAGGGGAGAGACTCAGCAGTACATGAAAATCAGACCCCTTCGACAGTTTCAAGGTGGCAAGGTGCTAGTTAGCCTTTTGGCTTGAGTCTCTCCTGTTTCTGGAAGGGGTAAATCCATGTCTTTTGATTTGGCTTATTAGCGAAATTAATGCCCATAGAACTGGGACCCCTCTTTATCTTAAACAGCCCCCACTAGCACAGCATGTCTTTTTGTTTCCTCTCTGGTTATCCAGACTCCTAAAAACCTTGCCATCTGCTTTTATCTAAGTGATAGTAGAGTTTGGTGCCCTAATGCCAGGGATAGTGGCTTGTGTTTCTAGGTCAAGCAGTTTTTAATGGAATTCCCTTTCACAGTGATGCCTCCCCCCATTCCCCTCCAAATTATGGGTGTATAACCCCGTGGTGCTTCTGATTTCCTTACGGTATTTCCATTGCAAGAAGAGCCCACTCCTCTTTCCCATACCATCAAGACCTAAGCAATTTCTCTAATCCTTATAGCTAAGACCTTCCCGTTCTTTTGTATAGCTTAGAAACTTTTCTTTAGACCTTCTCCATAATTTGTACATCTCTACAGAAGCAGGGTGCCCAAAACAAGATGCAGTGCTCCAGGTGGAACCTCACCATAGCCTTGAACAATCAGGTAATAACTTCCCATCGCCTTTTTTTTTCTAATCCTCCCCTTGTGCAGCCTGCATTGGTCTGCTTTGCTGCAGCTCACCATTGCATCCCCAGCTCCATCTCATCCCCAGCATCTCCCCAAGCCCTCTCCATCATGAGTGTGTGGCAGTTTTTCATCTGTCAAGTGAACAGGGTCATTTTAGGACACAAATGCTCATGTCCATTTCACCCGCTGTGTCCTAGACTGCTCCCTTATGGTACTGAAACATCCTTCAGATGTTTCAAGTCACTGAAAGGCATTGATGATATTTCTGGGTTTATTGTTCACTGCCAAACCATACCACTGTTCAAGCACAGGCCCACAGTTAACCGTTTCTGCCCACTTTGAAGGGATCTGGTAGGATCTGTTCCATACACACCAGAAAGGATTCAGGGACATTGCGTTCTGCTCCCGGCTCTGCTTCTGACACAGTTTGTGTGGCCTTGGGAAAGGCATTTCACTGCCCGCCACATATTTTCCAGTGGAGCGGCAAAGGTCGGGAAAATGAGACATTACCACTATACAGCAGCAGCCACGTCAGCCCTGGAGTCCTTCTGTAGCAGGAAGGACTTGTGAGATGGTGTTAGTTTGTACTCATAACACTGTTCTCTTTAGTAACGTGCTGATGGATGGATTATAAATACCTGGCTAGATGAGGCAGTGGAACATCAGCTTTCTTAAACTTTAACCCACAACAAAATAGAAGTAGAGAGTTAAGTCACCTGCTCGTTTATACCAGCGTGAATCAGGACCGTGCCTGAAGTCAGTGAAGTTACCCTTAAGGAAGGCTAACGTGAAGTTTGCTCGTGGGGCACCAAAATTTAGTTGGAAGTGACATTAGGTAGAAGGGACTGGATCAGACATTTTCTAGGTGCAAGAAGTGTGAAGCACTGTCCGGATCCTTGGCCTGATTGCAAAATCCAATTTAATGGGTGTACTTACTGGATTGGTTTGGCATATTGGGATACAACTCCGCTGGGTCTGGTGATTTAGAAAATATTCAAAATTAATTGCTTGGTTTTGTGAGTGCAGTGTTAGTGATTGCTACATAAGTCATTTTAGTCCTACCTAGGGGCATATTTGCATATATTTATCCTCCTTTCAAGTGAAGATCTTTGGGGAAACTGTATTTATCTCCTCCCAACTCTTTCTTCGGCTTTTAGTAGTCCTACAGTCACCTCTTCATTTTGTTTCCATTTAATGTATGTATAGAATAATCGACTCTTCCTCTTCCCACCAAGTGAAAATGAAGCCACAGAGATCAAAAAGCATTAATATGAGGAAGGGTTGCCTTCTGCAACAGAGAAGGAAAAGATTAGCTGAACAGGCTGCAAACTAAAGATGGAACAGATTAAGCTGGGTCCCCATCAAGTAGCTAAGAACAGTCTTGGAGGACAGAGCATGACCTGCCCAGAGCACAGGCTGAATCAACCACAAATGGCAGCGAGGCCAAGCCCTCGTGGAGGAACTCAGAGCGAATCGTTAGCTTGGTCCATGTCATTAGTAAATCCGTAAGATCCAGCGTGTTTCCCAGCACGGCCATCAGGCCGCTGTCAGACTTCCCATTCCCTAGGAAGTGGTGTAGATGTTGACACCAGAGAAGCTGAAACAAAGAGAGATTTCAGCCTACAAACAGTCTTCATAACAGAGAATGTCCTAGTGCTTTTTGCCTGATGTAGTATCAAATATTCCAACTGATCACACTTCCAGCCCTTCCCAAAGAGAGAGGATTTCTACCCATACCCAGGAAAGCAGTACCACAGCCTCAGAAATGCTCCCCACTGCCAGGAGACCCTTCCTCTGGTTTTCCCTTTTCCAGTTCTGCCTGGTACCCACTTTGCATTCCCTTGGGACCACCCAGCAGCTTCTTTGGAGTTAACACCCTTCAGCTAGTCGCAGATCATTACGTCTTCCCTTTATTCAGAACTTAGCCAGGCTCAGCACTTTCTAAATGCAGCATTTTTCTAAGGCAGCCTCTGATTTTGGATGCTTTGCGCTGTGTCAAATCGGGTGCCCAGAAATGGAGACACCACAGAATCAGGGGTCACTCTGGAAAATGCTGTCCCCAGGCTCCTGCCTCCCCATCGTTTTGTTTGCTTGGCTGTGAGCTCCTTACAACACCTCTGCGGCTGCCCTGCCATGGGGCGGTGTAGTGTAGATGTAAAGCCTGCTGTGTCCAGGGCCTGATGTCTCTGTTGGCTGGGTATCTTAGCAAGCCTAAAGCAAACTGATAATGCAGGGCAGGAGGTGGAGGGGCTCTGAGGATGTGTAGCCTGGCCGATATTTCCCGTAGAGCTCTTGACCCCAGGGACCAGTGAGGTGCAGCAACCAGCTCTGCGGGGCCAAGGTTTTGTTATGAAACTTTGCTGCCTTCCCTTTCCCCTCCATGATGCTCTCACACCTAAGTGGTATCTCTCCCTATCACTTGTCTGCCCCTCGAGCCCCACCTGCCCCCCCAACACACCCAACCGCCCCCCCCCAACCCCCAAACCTAAACGAAGGCCTGATTGCACAGATTGAAGGCCCTAATTGCACTTCCCTTTCCAAAGCCGCATTCGTTTATCATAAAGGGTGCACATTTCCCCTGCTACAGTTTCCACGGACAGAGGCCCTGAGGGCCAGCTCAGAAATGGAGGGAATTAATTACATTTTTTTTAACTCCCCTTCTTTTAAAGTATGGGAGAGAGTGATGAAACGTCCCGGGGGGGGGGGAGGAACAGGGGGGAGCTGCAGAGATGAGGGTGGGGAGGGAGGCAGCAGCAGGAGGTGAGGGGAAGGGGGGCTGGCTCTTTCATTCAGGAGGGTCTTTGTGCATTAACCTTGGTCTCCCCAACACATCAAGACCGCTACCCCCTCTCCCCCATGACAAATGACCTCTGGAAAGGGTAGAAACAAGGCCGAAGGCTCCTAGCACCATGGCTGTTATTGACTTACCCCGAAGTGCAAGCCCACGCCACGCCTGTGACTGATTTGGGACAGCAGCAAAGGGAAAGGAGAGGGGGAAAGGGAGAGAGACAACTGATGAGAGGGAGGGGAAAGGGAAGGCTGTCAATCACTGTGATGGACAGGTAGCAGATTTCCCTCCAGATAAAACCTTACAGATGTGAAGTAGGTATTGATTTTTAGTTAGTGATGATAATGCACCAAGAAGTAATAAATTATAAGAAAGCAAGGTCAAAAAGAAAAGGTAAAAGGACTTTGCATTCTTGAGGAGGGGATTTCTCCAGATGCCCCAGACTTTCCTAAGTTCAAAAGTTGCCTGGAAAATGAGTTTATTCAGCTGAAACAAGAAGTCAGATAACGCGGGCTTGCCGAGGCTGGAGGGCTTGTGTAGGGTTATCCGTGCTGGGTGGCTGCGTAGCGAGGAGGGAATAGAAATCTCTGGTTCACTCTTGTTATTTCTAACACCTTTGTGTCCTGTGGTGGGGAAGATCAGATGATAAACCTGTGCAAACAGAGTCTCTGGGGAGCTCAGCCCCAAATTGCTCTCAGCTTGCCTGGAAAAGGCAGACGCTTCCCACGGTTGGTGTTCCCAAAGAGGGAACGGAGATCTTTGGGGGTGTCTCTGGGAACCTCTGTCAGGGTTCATCTGCAGCACTCAGCCACCCTACCTCCATGAGAGCATCCAGCAGGGACGTGCATCTCGTACACCTTCCAGCATCTCCCCTCTCCAACCTCCATACGGTTACGTATCCGTCCACCACTCTGGCATCGTCGTGATGAAATGTTGGCATCCTTATTTTTCACCACGGATTTCCAGGGGGAAATTCAGCCCGTCTTTTTAAGAAAGAGGTCTTAGGATGGCATGAATTGTCCTTCAGAAGTGTCAGTCTCTCTGTAGAGGGATTCTAGAGGATTAGTAAAGACTAGAAACTTAACTTCACATGGCTAAGGTTAGTTGAGTCGAGTCCTGGCTTAAATGACTTGCACAAGCCCTTGTGAGTCAGGAGCAGGGCTGGGATTAGAAATCAGCCCTGATTCTGACTGATTAAAGCCAATTACTGTCTTCAGTAGGATTGTGCAAGTGTCTTCTCCGGTGTTAGCTCCTCTGAATTTGAAGAGTGTGAATCTGGGTTTCATTTACCAACGTTGCTTTACATCCCCCTTTCTTTTTAAAAGGGCCTTAGCGGAAGTGTTAATATGACTTCTGCTTGCTTGAGGAGCCTTTTCTTTTCTCTGAGTAATACAAAGGAGCTGACTCTTTTGGGGAGATGGCCAGGAGGGAGAGCACTAGGAAACTCTCTGCTCTGTGAGTGGTTCCAGTTGCCCTTGATTTTATAGCGTATGAGTTCTTTTCTGCATCTGCAGGGCTTGGCGGTGCGGACAGCACGGCTGAAGTCGGGCAGCACTGCCAGACCTGGACAGCTCAGGCAGGGAGAGGCGAAACGGCCCGGCTTTGCGCTGCCCGAGCTGGAGCTTTCCAAAAATAACTCATCATTCATATGTCTGTGTTTTCACGCACGCAAGAAGGATGTTTATTGTTTTAAACATCTGATTCTGCTTGTGAATTAAATTCAATAATATCTCGTGGCTGCTGTATACACGAGTGTCCTGGATATCTGTCAGGGGAAAGAAGTGCAGGGTGTAACACCTAGAGCTAAGGCGATGCTGAAGCTGTGAGGTCTGCCTGCAGCCAGCGGGACCGAGGGGCAGAGGAGGGGGATGCGTAGCTGAGCCAGATCAAAGTTCGTGACCTGGCTTTAGTGGAAGGTTACAAATAACTTTGCAGCTGGAAAACCTACCTTCAGGCTGCACTCCCATGATTTCCCCGCTGCATAAGCCTTGAGGCAGAGAGGTTTATGTTGCATCCATACAGAAAAGCATGACAGTCGTAGTCTCATATTAATCCACTCTGTCTTATGTATTTAAATGCAATTTCCTTTCTTCATCCCTCTGCCTTTCAGTCTTTGGGCTGTCACGGGGCAGGGAGTTCCACGGGCACATTTTGCACAGCGTTATGGCTAAACAACTTCATCTAGATACCTTGAGGCTTAATCACTGTGATTAAGAAGCTGTGCCCGGAGGGTCTGGAGAGCTGGAGGTAATTTAGGCTCTGTCTGGAGCGCCGTCTGCCCCGCAGGGTAGAGATAGTTAAGCTAGGTTTAACTTTGGGGACCAGTAGCATACTCTAAGCTCAGTGCAGGCTGAAAACCCTGAAGGAGGAGAGGGTAAATGAACCCTGTCTGAGCTCTTTGCTGCCACCACTGCGCTGCTTTTACTTAGCTCATTCCAAGCTCGTTCCTGTGTCTCTCTACCGCACTGCAGACAAATCCAGTGGTCGGGGTTAGATTGATTTTCCAGGCTTTTAAACTGACCCCCTCCCCAGTACCTCCCCGCTGCCTCTCCCTCTGCAGGGCTCCAGCCACCCCTGCTCCCAAATTCCCCTCCCAGACAAATGCCTGGGAAGGATCTCAGGCCGGCTGAGTCGGGAGGTGGCATCACATCAAGGGAAAAGCATCTTTGCAGGACTCCTGAGTCCTTCCGGAGGGAGGAGAAGCTTTAGAAAGCAAAGGCCAGCGCGGAGCCGGTCATTCAGCCTAAGCCCCCGCTCCAGCAGGAAGGTGAGGGAGGAGGGGATGGGGAAGGTGTCGGGGTGAGCAGGAAGGGGAGACGCTGCTCTATACAACCCCTCTTGTGTCCTTCCAGAAAATGTATCCTCTGCACAATAGCTCACCAGGCCGCTGGTGGGGGATAAAGGGCTCATTTTACCACTTGCCAGGCTCCAAATATTTCCAATTTGCCACTTTAATTGATGTCAATAAGGTTATGCTAAATTCGGAGATTTTCAGCCGCTCGGCATCCGAGCGCTGGCCTGGCCCCCCGAGGTGACTGGCTGTCCCCTCTGCCCCCGCCCTTCCCCAGCACAAATACGGCAAGGCACGCCTGCGGGGATCAACGAGAGGCATCAGGAGTCCCCTTCCTTCCCTCGCCACGGCCCCGCTTCTGCAAACTCTTTACACTCTTAACTTGGCAGCCCCGGGGTCATTTTGCTGATTGCAGAAGGCAATTGCATTAAAGTGCTGGCAGGATCGGGGTCCTTGTGTGAAGGCCTGTAGGCAGCGGCTTACCCCAAACTCACCCGCAGGAACAAACCTGGCATTTTTGCTGCAAAAGAAGGAAAAAAAAAAGATTGTAAGTTCATCTGTTTCAGGTCTCAAAGCAGGAAGATCGCTTGTGCGCAAATTTAATTACATTTTCAAACCAAGCACTACACTGAGCTGAGCCGAACCAGGACCTGTTATCCTTTAACATTCGAGGGTAAAGAGAACTTTGACATTTCAGTCCCTAAAGCTGAATCTGCATCAAAGCCAGAAAGGGTTTGCGTCTGGTTTCGTTAGGGACCTTTGTAAACCAAGCCCCCCGCAGACTTCCAAAGAAAGGGGCTGTTTTCAGCATCCCTTTTTGAAAACATGGATTTTTGCTCCCTGTCTTGTGTGTCTCCTCTTCTGTGAGGGCTGTGCGTAGGAAGGGAGGGGGTGCTAGTTCATGGCAGTGCGTGTCAAGCAGGTTTGTCCCAAGTTTATTCTTTTCTCCACTCTGAACAGCACAGCTAACCTTGTTGGCAGGTCACAGAATCACAGAATCACAGAATCCGTCAGGTTGGAAGAGACCTCTGGGATCATCGAGTCCAACCATTGCCCTGACACCACCATGGCAACTAGACCAGGGCACTAAGTGCCATGTCCGGTCTTTTCTTAAACCCCTCCAGAGATGGTGACTCCACCACCTCCCTGGGCAGCCCCTTCCAATGGGTAAATGACCCTTGCTGAGAAGAAATGCTTCCTAATGTCCAACCTGAACCTCCCCTGGTGCAGCTTGAGGCTGTGTCCTCTTGTCCTATCGCTGGTTGCCTGGGAGAAGAGGCCGACTCCCACCCCGCTACAACCTCCCTTCAGGTAGTTGTAGACTGCACTAAGGTCACCTCTGAGCCTCCTCTTCTCCAGGCTAAAAGATCAGCAAAGAAAGACCAAAGATGGAGTGTGCTGTGAAGGACTTCCCAATTATCCCTATTAAGGTCTTTCAAATAAAGTGTTAGAGATAGAGGAGCCAGCTGTGGGGTCTGTCTGTACACTGTAGACTGTTTCTCCCTGGTATGCATGAAGGCAGCTGCATACATACCCTTTCTCCTCCAGACATTGACGTGTTGCCTCCTGTGTTTCTCCAGGTGATGAGCATCCTGAGCAACCCCAGTGGGGTTCCTCCTCAACCCCAGGCTGACTTCTCCATCTCTCCCCTTCACGGTGGCTTGGACACCACCAACTCCATCTCTGCCAGCTGCAGCCAGCGGAGCGACTCCATCAAGTCTGTGGACAGTCTCCCGACTTCCCAGTCCTACTGTCCTCCCACCTACAGCACCACCAGTTACAGTGTGGACCCAGTGGCTGGCTACCAGTATGGACAGTATGGACAAAGTAAGTGTGCTGATTGTATTCCCCCTGCACAGGGAACAGGAGAAGAGCGGGAGGGAATGTAAGAAGGTGTGGATGTTGTATTGGAAGGGATTCCCATGGAAATCTGTCCCTTTAGAGAGGAAAAGAGAGTCTGCTCACCAGACACAGATGGAGATTGCCCCACACAGCCTCCCCAACACCTTTGCAATCCAATTCAAAAGTCCCAATTGAAATATTTTAGATAAAAGATTTCTATTAGAAAAGGACAACTTCCAGACCTGTCTCCTTCCACCTCTCCAATTCTTGTTTCTCCAAAAGCCCTACAACACCCTGCTCAGCCAAAGGAGAGCTGGGGTTTTAATGCCATCCCTTAGTGATGCAGAACTATATGTGTTGCTTCCTCCCCTGCTCTCCGTAAGGTGAGGGCTGGGTCCATGCTCAGAGGTTTTGCTACAAAATACATTAAGTCAATGCCTGTCAACTGGGCTGTGGTTCTGTGAAAGCTGAAGTGAGACTGGAATTGTAATCCTGAACCTAAATCTCAGACCTGAAAGGCAGAGGGACCCTGGGAGGGTCTCTTTCTCCTCCAGAATGGTTGGGTCACAAAAACACCAGCGAGCCTGGCAAAGGGCTCACCTGCCGGTGTTAAACTAATAATGAGTGTGGTGTTGTGAGAGAGTGATCCGCGGAGGGTTAAAGGTGCATCCTCTTCCTCCGGGAGCGCTCCTGCTTGCCCATAGCTTGTCCTCAGTGACCTTTCCTTCCATTTGGCTGTGGCTTTTTATTCCCCTCTCCCTCACAGCCCTTTAATGTCTTTAACTTCTACAGCTAAATGAGAACCGGCTGTGGCGGCAGACGGGATCAATAGCAGCTTCCCCCCACCCCTCCTTTTTTTGTTTTTCGGGAGTTTGATCTGTGACCCCTTGACCTTCCCCTCGCTTCTGGATGTGAGGCTGGACACACGTGCTATTGATAAAAATCTTAAACAAATTCCAATACCATGTATTTCCAATAAAGATTCCCTTGGGCAAGAAGTTAGTCACACCCATGTGTGTAAAAAATAAAATAAGGAGGACGAGGTATGTTTTCTGAGAGACAGAGACCAGCAAAGGAGAAGGAAAGAGAAAGAAGGGTTTGTCTTGGTTTGCTGCAGGAATTTTTACTTGGGCCTCTCCTTGTGCTGATGAAAAACTGCTCTCGAAGCTCTGTTTATGTTGTTTGTTTGCCCCCTTTCCTGATTTCTGTAGCACAGCTCTCTCTTTTCCGCTAGACACACATTAAATTTACAAGTCCGATTTAGAGCCCACTGAGCTCGGTTCAGAACAGGAATCCAGGCTGCCAACGGGCCCGTGCCCAGCAGCAAGTCTTGCATGGTCAGCAGAGTTAGTCCAGCCATGTCCCATGCCTAGAGACATGCAGGTAGCAAGTCACCAAGGCGTTCTACCTCCTGAAGGAAGGCAGGTGAGAAACCATCACGCACCATCCCCAGTGCCACTGCTTCCCAGTGCTGGGAGCTGGCGTCTCACCCGGTGTGATGGCAAGTCTGACAGCCAAAGCCAATGCCATGCTGCGTGGCAGCTGCAGCACAAACCAACTGTGGCTGTTCAAAGGTAGGATCTATGTTAGGCAGCAAATTCTGCGTGTGTGCAGATAGATATTTGTATTTACAGCGCTGTACAGGCAATGTGTAAGTCTGCTTCACTATAAACCTTTCTTATAATGAGCCCCATTTATAATCATCTCTAGGCGAGGAAACAGTTTTCATTGGTAATTAGTCCTGTTAGAGCAATCACTTACATGAAGTTGACCTTGATATAACAACGTTTTTTCTTGTCTTCCTCGGTGCATGTTGTATTTAGCAGATACTTCTAATTCCTCCTGCTTTTTAATTCTTCACTGCTTCTTTTCAAATGCCCTATAAATGCTGATCGGTGTGAGGTGACCTCCACAAGATCATCATTTATTGATGTTCAAATCATGTTTCTTCCTTCTATGATGCAGCAAAAAAAGTATCAAAACTCTTTTTAGTGAACACTGATATAATAAAACCAGGGAGTTGTTATGGTGGGGGCAGGCTCTGGATAACAGGGGACATAACTGGGGCTTGTAAATAAAAGCTCTGTGGCTTTGATAGGCTTTGGACCTGGCCTGCAGAGAATCTCTCTCCCCACAGGCTTCTCTCCTCCTTATTCTCTGTTTTAGAAACACAAACCCAGACACACTTTCTCTCTCACATAAACAAACACCCAGAGTACTTTTGGTGAGTTTCTGTTTTTATTTTGGCTTCTGCTGTATTAAACCAACAGACCATATCTTTGACTTCTGGCGTGGGATACCCTGGCACCTTTGGGCTCTTCCCACTGGCACAAAAAGCAATATTGGGAGTTGAGCGTGGTTTTTTTAGAAGGATGGGATTGCCATCAAATTGCCATTTCGCTGGGTGCTGCCCTGAGCAGGGTGATCGGCTCTGACCGTTCACCCCCCTCCTTTCCCAAGCACCCATCTGAATCCACCCAGAGCACAGGGGACAACAGACACAGAGGCACAACCGCAGCATGTCCGAGGAGTGAATTTCCTACCTCTCAAAGACATTATTTAATGTGGTTACCTGAAATATCAGGGGACCACGCTGATAAGGTCTGGAGGAGAGCCACAGCTTGGGGTCTAATCCTATGTACACCCCCCTTGAAGCTAGAGGCACCATAACACGTTACAGAGCCCAGTGCCCCAGTCGAGCTACGCCAGGATCCCAGTCCCTGAGGAGTGCCGGCCAGCGTGCCAGCTCCACTTGCCTAACTCAGCTCCTTTCAGACTCGGCCGCCTGCAGAAGCCCTGCTCCCCAGCAGGTAACTCACCCTGTGCCGAGCCTGCTCGCTCCCAGCGCGCCAGCCTGCCAGCGCTTGCACAGCCTGTGCTGTCCCAGCCGGTGAGGAGCAGAGATGCCAGATTAACGTGGTCCTTGCGGTTCCCAAAGGCCGGAGCTGTGTTAATGATGCCGGTGATGGAACGCAGAAGCGTGAAAGGAATTCTAATAGATATGACAAGTCTAATAAGAATTTGTGTCTGGAAGGGACCTCCTCTGGGGCAGGCGTCTGACAAGACGTTGACGGCTGAAATTTGTTTACTCATTGGCACCGATTGTACATCTCCTGCCAGCTCCTTATTAATCTAATTTGAGACATTAAAGCCAGTGAAAGGGAGAGACTTTGACTGAAGCTCAGCTAATGAGCAATGTCACCATCCTGCCCCGGTCCTCTTCCCCCTCAGACCAGGGGGCAGCCAGGCGAGCGGGGATGCAGGTTCAGGATCACCTCAGGAGGTGTGGCCGCATTTCTCACCCAGATGGAGATAAGCAAAGCGGTTTCCCTTAGGAAGGGTGGATGGAGGCAGGCAGCAGAGCTCGCAGGCGTGAGTCAGCATGCAGCGGATGAGTCAGATTCAAGCCCTGTCCAGACTTGGTGAGCTTCCACTGAAATCTCTGGAATCATTTACACCACCATCACTGAGTGCAGGAGCTGGCTTTGCCGCCATGAGATGATACAGGGAGGTGAGGCTGGAAGGCTTATCCCCCTGGCTTTCTGCTCAGGCTCATCTTCAGGCAGCTCCCCTGGAAACACCATTTTCCATGGCAGAATTTTAGCTCTTTTCAGTAGGTCCATGGAGAGATTCAAGGAACTGCAGCAGCACACAGCACTCTGCACACCGCAGCCGTGCTTAACCCCCGCAGCGTCTGTCCTGTCAGGTGTTTCTGGCAGGACCATCATGTATTTTGCAGCAGGACCCTCGTGTCCGTGACAACCACTGCTTTGGGCCTCTCTCTGTAAGAGTCAGTCTGTGAGGGGTCTGTTGGTTATGCACCCTTTGATGCTGAAAGCCTCATTTCCACTAAATGCTAATGTTGTGCTATTTTCTCACCCCCCTGTTTTTTCCCCTCCTCTTCAGCCGCTGTTGATTATTTGGCCAAGAACGTGAGTCTGTCTACACAGCGTAGGATGAAGCTGGGAGAACATTCAGCCGTTCTGGGCCTCCTACCAGTAGAGACAGGCCAAGCTTACTGAAGAGTCTGACTGTGCCAACAACCCACTCCAGCAACTTGGTACCACTGGAGAAAACACCACCAGCCTTCCAGGGATCTGCCTGTACCCGGACCCTACTCCTTCCCAATTCCCTTCCACCTTGCACCAACTTGAGCTGTGAAGGAGACGGGAAAGAGGAGGGAGGGCTCTCCAAGTGTCCAGCTCCTCCCAGAGCACTCAGAGGCAAGCCTGGCCTCTGGGACCTGACTCCTCCTGTGGCCAGAGACAATGGGTTGGGTACATTTATTAACCCCGAGCTCATGCTCTCCCTCTAACCTACCTGGCCATGGCATTTTGCCCACACTTAAGGACTTTCCATTGATCTAGGTAGTTGGCATAGTCAAAGCCAAATTGATCTTTTTTTTCTTTGTAAAAAAGAGAAATGCTTCATTTTGTTTCCTTTTCTTTCCATTGCTGTAAATTTGGTGAATGTTGTATAGGAAGGAATAACCAAGCTGATCATTAAGGGTGATGTAATTCGGGACCACAGAAGACCTATGGACCAAATATAAGAACTTGTTTAAAAAAAAAAAACAAACAACACAACAAAGACAAACAAAACCAGAAAAACATATTAAAGTGACAGTAAATTTCCCCACCCCACTTTACCTTCCCGTTCTCACTGATGGCTTCCCAAAGCAGGGCCAAAGCAGGCCAGATTGCTGCTAAGCAGGGGCAGGATATAAGTCCTTCCAGCCTGGGACCTTTGGAAAGTGTAAATGTAAATTGCTGCATGAGGACTGGAGATGATGGGCACAGGCACGAGCAACATTTACTTTTCCTCTTAGGGACCAATTTAGACCTGATTATCACTGAAAAGACACGGGCATCAGATAGCAGCAGGAGACGCGATAGCGAACGCTGGCCTTGCATGCACAGAGGAAGGGCATCAGGTACACCCGATCGCGTCGGAGCTTTTGCCCATCCAGTGGAGAAGGGCGAGGACTGCCAGCGGCCCTTCTGTCACTGAGGGGGAGAGAAGCTGGCCGTGAGCGCAAGGACAAGAGAGGGAAGAGTCAGAGGTGTTCGTTAGCTGCCTGCTTGGAGGGGTCAGTCTGCAAAGCCAGGTTCTTCTACAAGTAAAGGGCCACCTGAAAGAAAATGGTGCTTGTTCTGAAGGTGCTTTCCCGCAGCTGCCTCTCACTGAGGGATGGATGTGGCCGTGGAATCAGAGGGGAGGTGACCTGAAGAGTGTTTCCAACAGCAGCTAGGAAGGCAAAGTACTTTCAGCTGCAACATTTGTACTGCAGGAAAAGATTTACCTTACTAACGGCATTCTTCATCCTCTCGCTGCCAGGAGAAATGCTTGCCCTTGTCCATCCTCCTGGCTCTTCCCCCACCCCTCTCCTTTCGTGTACTACTCTCTACAACCCAATCTCTCAGTCCCCCCTGCTTTTCATTTTGGTGATGGAGCCTTTCTCACTCTAAGCCAGATCTTGTTCTCTGGATTTATCGCCCCACTTTTCTGTAGCAGCCGGCGCTCTCACGTCTGTATCGGCTCATGATTCTGCTCATCGCGCTGCTCAGATAAAAGCAGCCAACAATAAGAGGTTATTGCTAAGTCATGACCCACATGGCTCTTTTAAATAGTTTCCCTTTCGCATGTGGTGATGATCCTGGATGATTCTTAAGCAGATGTCTAATATTATCAGTGTTTTTCCCCTCACCTTCCTGTGTCGAGAGGGCTCACTTCAAGAACATGCTGAAGTTTGACCTGGAGAGGACATGGAAAGCTGCCCCTGAGATAACCACCCCGATGCACAGAGTCCGTGCCAGCCAGTAGCTGATGTGTAAAGTCCAATGGCAACAAGCAGTACTTAAAGTCATCTACAGACTGTCAGGGTTTATAATACACTCACTATTTTATACGTCTACGTTAGGGTAATGAATGTCTGCTTTTGTCCAGTGGCGATAACGGGGCACCACGTGGTCGGACGAGTTCTCGTCTAGCATATACTCCTAGGTTGTTAAAGGAGACACTTCTCTTGTGCTCTCTTCTGTTGCTGCTGCTTCTTCCATTCTTCTCAAATAATCTGATCTTGTTTTTGCAGCTGAAACAACATTTTTCTGGGGAACTATCCCCTGCCTTGCCCCAACATCATTTATCATGAACCACCAAGCTGCTTTCTCTTGAGCCATGTGGACAAGTACCTGTTCTGACCAAAGCAGAGCTGTGCTTCTTACGTTGCTCAGCATCCTATCAGAGCCACGTATGGCTTTCATCAGCTTTGCTTTCAGGCTGTGACAGAGCCTGCTCTACATTCCTAAAAGCATATTAATACACCAGCTTGGCTACTCTGCCTCTCACACGCTCACGTGCGTGTTTCTGTGCGGGGTGACATCCGCATCGAGAGGCTGTATTGCTGGTGTTTATGCCCCAGAGATCCCAGTTCAGCCTCTGCTTGTCCGGCTGTATCACACATAAAGCTTCCTTCTAGTTGGGGAAGACTTCCCTTTGATGACAAAGCTTTTGAAGCACTTGAAGCTTGCGTTCTTCCCATCCTTTCTCAGGGCAATATATAGCACCTACAGCTGGATCAATAGGTGAGGCCAAAGGTACCAGTTTCCTTGAGGTGACTGAACAGCCAAAATACCTGGGACCAGTCGCGTTATCTGAAGCCCTCCCCTGATCTCGGAAAGCAACAAAAGATTCTGTTTTTTGTTGTTTACGCTTTAGAGCTGATGTAAGGAAGAAATCCCTTTTGAATTCCAGTCCTGGCTTAAATGTTATTCTCAACAACAGCAACCTTCAGCCACACCTGAACTGGGGGATCGAGGGTGAGAGCCAGAGTGTCTCCACGGTAGACACTAGCGTAGGGATTAATGACCTGTTTGAATTCCCTCCTGTGTCTCAGTATCATTCCGAGCCGACTGCTAAAACAACAGAGCATGTGATTTTCTTGCGTGCCACATTTCATAGTATTTAAGAGGCCAAACGCCGGTAATCACCCAGTCTGGGAGCACCTTCCAATCTACATCCTCCTTGCCACTGGAAGATGGAGTTTGTAGCTGGTGATTGTTGGCCCCGTATCTGCCCCAGACAGTTGCAACCCCTTGTTCTTTCTACTGAGATTTCTGACCGAACGCATTCCTAGCTGCCTGCTAAACTAGAAGGCAAGTTTCAGTTTGCCGTGAGAATCGCTTGTCCGCTGCTCCCGCTCACAAAGCCCTGTCAGCTCTCTTCTCCCCGCCGTTACCTACTCTCCCGTGCGTGCGTACGTGTCTCCCGAGCATCCCTCAACACCAGACGGCTGGTCCTCGCCGCCAGCGTGTCGTCGAGGAGGACTTCAGCTGAGCTCAGGATCCCTGAAAGTTAAAAATACTTAAAAGAGGGAGCGCTGCAGAAACCTATTTGCCAATTACCTTCACCAGAAAGTCCGTGAACACCCGGGCACTGCTGTAAATAGAGTTCTTAGAGGAATATGAAAACGCCCCGTGCTAGCGCCAATAGCTATTCTCTGACCTTTCCCTCGTGGTCGCACTTTGTACATTAGTTGGAAATTTGGTCATGTGCTGTATGTTTATAGAAAGTTGACATTTTTTTTATACTAAAACCACAGTGAGTGCCGTGCTAGTTAAAAAAGAAAAAAAAAAAAAGGGGGGAGGGGGGATGAACTGTAGAAATTTGCCTATCGTGTGTTTTCAAAATACATTCCAGAATCTTTGGGGTGGGATGGGTTTGATTTGGGGATTTGTTTTGGTTTCTTTGTTTTGTTTTAAGGTACGTTCATGTATGAAAATCAAAGTATTTTTTGTTTTGTTTTGTTTTATGGATTGCCAACCTCAGTTCTGCTGAAAAGAGACAAACTCGGGGTGGGATGGGATGGGGAGTGGGGGGGGGACAGAACAGAGGGAGGTGCCTTGAAGGCGAAACAAAACCGAGCATGGAAGAGTAGCAATCGGCAGGAGACAAGCGTTGGACAGCAGGACCCTGAAGAACGTGCGGTTGCGGTCGCTCGAAGCAGACCGAACAGGGACTGAGCAGATACTCAACTACTGGTGACTCTCGGGGCGCCTGGGAATCCAAAAATCCTTCTGCACCTCATCCAAACCAACCACCAAGCGAAGGGACACACTCCAGAGACGTTCTCTCAGCTCGACGTTTCTTCCATGCCTGCAGACGAGAATTGACATCCTTGGGGGAAAGGAAAAACGTCGAGTGGGTTTCTTTTACCTCCCCACACCCTGCCTTCACCTCTCAGCACCCTCCTGACGCCCCAAAACGGACATTTCCTCACTGTGTCCAGTAACTCAGCAGATTGGCTCCCGTCGCTCAGAGACTTTGTGTATTTAATGCTTCTAACCCGTCATCCCTAACACCTCCCTACACCCACCTGGGGAATATCTACATAGCACTATAGGACATTCCTTATTCCTAGTAACTGCGGATATGTCGCTTCTGTGTTTGCCTCATAGCCATTTTGCTCCATGTGTGTGCCTGCGCGTGAGTGCGTGTGCGTGTGTGCCTGCCTGCGTGCGTGTGTATATATATAATCGCACCATAATTTATTCAGCTATATGGAGTAGTATAGTAGAAAAGAGAAACTGGTATTTGCTTTAACTACCTGCTGCCTGTAGGTGTCTCTTTGTAACTCAGGCATAACTGTTATACATTAAAAAAAAAAAAAAAAAGGATTAAAAGTGGCTTTGGGTGGCTTGTTTGCTTCCCTCGCTCTCTGCAGGCTGCCAAGCACGAGGGGGAAACGCCGGTAAATCAAAAATAATCAAAAATACTCACACGTACGTACAAACTGCAGATGTTCTGGGTAAAAAGCGAAATTGTGCTTCATTCACTAGTGAAAACGTGGAAACCTGCGTAAATAAAGAAAACATTTAATTTCGCTGTGACTTTTCATAAGGGAAGAACAATTACCTGGCCTGTTCTAAACACAACCGGTTCTTTATGCATTCATTTTCAGCGAGCTATGGCACGGGCAGAGCGAGGCAGGCTGCCGTGTTCACTCAGCTCTGCAGGCACCTGGCTTGCGTTAAAGGCCGAAGTGCGGCATCAACAAGCGGAAAAACATTTTGAAACTCTACGGAGGGATACATGGCTCGGGGCTTCGGCAATGGGTAATAAAGCATTTTGCCTTTAGACAAAGCGCCGAATTCAAAAGCCCTTCCCATCTGAAGACGTTTTGGCTCTCTGTAAAATAAGTTGATCTCCATCCAAGTCGTGCTGGATGAATATCTGCACGCACAAACTAGCCTCATTAGCCACTGGGGTTTTTTTTCTGGTTGTCTCTCAGCAGAGGGATTAGTCCACAGGAGCTAAGTGGCTTCCCAAGCCCAGATGAGATCACCGTTAGATAAGATACACCAACTGCACGATGAGATGCTGCTCGTGTGCTGGTCTTTTGTGAGCCAAAGAGGAGCAATGTGCCAGCCCGGTGTCTCCCACCGGTGCGAGGACGCTCAGCGGAGGAAAAAGGGCTGAAGGGTCCGGAGGGTCTGACCTCCGAGGAACGGCTGAGGGAGCTGGGGGTGTTTAGCCTGGAGAAGAGGAGGCTCAGAGGTGACCTTAGTGCAGTCTACAACTACCTGAAGGGAGGTTGTAGCGCAGTGGGAGTTGGCCTCTTCTCCCAGGCAACCAGCGATAGGACAAGAGGACACAGCCTCAAGCTTCGCCAGGGGAGGTTCAGGTTGGACATTAGGAAGCATTTCTTCTCAGCAAGGGTCATTAGCCATTGGAAGGGGCTGCCCAGGAAGGTGGTGGAGTCACCATCTCTGGAGGGGTTTAAGAAAAGACTGGCCATGGCACTTAGTGCCCTGGTCTAGTTGCCATGGTGGTGTCAGGGCAATGGTTGGACTCAATGATCCCAGAGGGCTCTTCCAACCTGGTTGATTCTGTGATTCTGTGATTCTGTTTGCAAACCCTGCTAGCACCAGCGTTCCTCGCCTCACGTGCACGCTGCTGGTTGCGGTTAGCTTCAGAGTTAGTCCCTATTGAGCACCTGCTGAGATGCTTTCTTAACACTCTCCTGCTCCCCTCGGTCCTATGTCTCTGAAGAAATACTGAGCCAATGCCCGGAGCCCTGGATTTAGGCAGAGACCTTCACTGGAAGTTGTGCGGTGTCATCTGCAGTCTTCTGGGCACAACAGGGCTTTGAAGCTGCTCTTAGTGCCCAGCAAAGCTGCCTTCAGGTTAGGTGGGTATAGAAACCCTGGGCACAGCTTTCCTTTCCGTCAGGGCGAGGGAAAGTGTTTTTGCTAAGAAAATCAACCTCCCTCCCTGGGACAGAACAGCCTCCTCCAGTCCTAGAAGGAGAAACCCTGGGCAGCGGAGCCTGTCCTACTGCGGGTGAAGCGTGGTGTGACTCTGCTCCACGCCTGGATAATCCACGTTTGGGAGGAAAATGGGGGACACAGGAGCCAAGGGCTGCCCACCCCAGCAGACGGGTTTGCAGCAGGGTGCAGTGGGCTGGGGGGGCTGCGGGGTGCCTGGCCCAGGGCGGGGGCAGCTCTGGGCAGGAGGGGCTGCACAGGATGGAGCTTTGGTGGGCTCTGAGGGCCTTGATGGGGATCCCTGGAAGATGTTACAGGTCTCCAAATGAGGAAGACGCTGGAAACCACTGCTCTTGCATGATACCAAGGGCACCGTGCTGTCAGAAAACCCCTTTTTTGTGATAATTGTGAAACAGAGAGGCTCGCCTTAGTGTAAGAACCATAACCAACTTCAGCCATCAGAGCAGGGCTGGCAGCCCCAGCTTCCAAGCTGCATCCTAGGGGAGTTATATTTGGCATCTGCAAATTTTACCTGCACTAAACCCCCCTCCCCACCTCAGGTCTGCACTCACTAGCAGCACTTGGTTTTCACCCTGCGTGTTTTGGCGGTGGCCAAGCCAGCCCCACTGCGCATTCGCCCGCAGAGGGGTTTGTAGAGGAAGGGACCATCATTTTCCAGGAGCCCTAAAAGAGGACAACGTTATTTCTAGCCATATCCCTGTTTTTAAATCTGTGCTGGCTGAAAAGTAACAGCTTTGTGCTTCCTCGCCAGCTCTCCCAGAAATGACTTTGCTCCGGCAATGGTCACGTTCAGGCTCCATTCCCACTGGCCCTGCAGTCGCAAGCGTTTCAACACTGCCCTCAACCGTTCCCTGAGCTCCTCATCCTCTCTCCTAACGACTCAAACCTTCTCCGAGAAGCGCAGGATATTTCCCAGGCCTTGCCAGAGTCGATCCGTTGACCTCTGAAAGACATCAAGGGCGTGTGCCGGCCCCCAAGGGAGCTGCTCAGGCCGATACAGCTCCCGCTGCAACTATCACTGGTCAATTATGGCTCTAAGCCGTCGTCAACTTTAATCTGCCGATAAGCCGGCGATAAATCAAATTCAAGTCAATTTGACACCAGCTGCTAACTTTTACAAGCGCCTTGCACCCTGCAGGCTGGGAACGGGTGCTGAGCCCGGTCGCCGCGTCGTGGCCGTGTCGGTCCCGTGTCCTTGGACTTGACCCGCAGGTACAGCCGTGCTGCGTACGGCTGCGTGAGAGGGGCTGTGGGGTCTGACTCCGTGTGCCTTTCCTCGCTCTGCTTTTTATTTCAGTTTTTTTTTTTATTTGGGTTTCACACGTACTCCCGCCGGGTTCCAGCAAACCCCTCCGCAGCCCTCTGCGACCTGAGCCATCGTCCATGCGCTTCCTGCAGCCTCCCCTTACCCCCTGCGGCGTGTGCCCCTGGAGCTCTGCGTTCAGCAGCTGGAGATGGCACAGGACACTGCGACTCCGGGCGAGCAGAGACACAGAACACACACACACATATATATATATGTCAATATCTGTATCTATATATCTATAGCTATAGATATACCTATACCTATATCTATACTTATACCTACATCTACATCTATACCTATATCTATATTTATATCTATATCTATATCTATATCTACATCTACATCTACGTCTATGTCTATATCTATATCTATATCTATATCTATACCTTTATCTATACCTATACCTACATCTACATCTATATCTATGTCTATATCTATATACATATATCTATATTTACAGCTACATCTACATGTCTATATCTATAGCTCTATCTATACCTATATCTATACCTATACCTACATCTACATCTACATCTATATCTATATCTAGATCTAGATCTATACCTATATCTATATTTACATCTACAAGTCTATATATATGTCTATATATATGTCTATATGTATAACTATACCTATACCTATACCTATACCTACATCTATATCTATATAATCTATATCTATATCTATCTATATCTACATCTATACCTATATCTATATCTACATCTACATCTATATTTATATCTATATCTATATCTATATCTATACCTATATCTACATCGATATCTATATCTATCTATATATCTCTATCTCTATCTCTATCTCTATCTCTATCTCTATCGCTATCGCTATCTCTATCTCTATCTCTATCTCTAATCTATATTCATATCTCTCTCCCAATGCTATGTAGTTTTGGAGGGCAGAAGCACTTGCCAGAGTAACCAGCACTTTTAATTACTCAGAGAAAAGTTGAATGTGTTTACATTATTTTCCTGGACATTCTCACAAATATTTTTCTCAGAGGAAATATGAGGAATAGATTAAAATATTTTAAATATTGAGGCTGTTTCCACTTTTCTGATTCTTTTTCATTTTAAAAGGCGTGCAAGAAAAGAGAACAACCTGGAAGGGAAGCAAAACATTTTTGCCTTTCTATCCTGAGATTTAAAACTATTTTCTTTTTAACTAAAACTAAAGAAACTGAAAATTTTCTTCCTTTATTAAAAATTGAATAATTAAAATAATTTGGCAAAGGTCCTTATTATAAAAACAAAAAGTTTCAGAAAAAATTGTTTAAACCAGCTTTATTCTTTCCTCTTTACCATCACGGCACCTTTTTCAGCATGGCTGTAACACAAGGCTTTCAAAAGCTGTTTTACAGATAGATGGAGGTTGAGGGACTCAGGTGTTTTGTCTGAATCTAGTTCGTGTCCCGACTGACCAGTCCCCAAATCTCAACAGCAATGCGATAAAAATCGGAGAAAAGGGAGGCAGAAAGCCCAGCCCTGCAGGGGGTGAACGCTGTGAGAGGTTTGGGTGGCGTTTAGCAGCCTGTCTACTGTTCTTTTTTATATTTATGCTGAAAATATGTCCTGAAATCACAATCCAGGGACCAGGAAAGTGTCCAGGTGATGCCTAATTTAGGAGAGTCCCAAGGGAAACTTGGAAGAGGTGCCCAGCACCTTGCTCTCTATCTCCAAACAACTTTTTCGAGTACCGCTGTAAGTCCCCAGTGAAATTAATTCAGATGCCTTGCGTCACCATCAAAGATTGGAGTCACCATCTCTGGAGGTGTTTAAGAAAAGCCTGGACATGGCTCTTAGTGCCCTGGTCTAGTTGCCATGGTGGTGTCAGGGCAACAGTTGGACTCGATGATCCCAGAGGGCTCTTCCAACCTGGTTGATTCTATTCTGTGATTCTGCATGTAGCAGATGCGACCTGTTGGACAGCAAGGCGGAGGGGCAATGAGTGCATCCACACATCTTTTTTGGGGTGGATGCTTCCTCCTGCCTCTTGCCAGCTCCGTCACTTCTCAAGACTAACCCAACGCATCCCTGCGTGAACCATCACGCTAACAGCATTTTGGTACCCCCCCCCTTTCCCAGTCTTAATCCTTCTGGCTCTGAGGTCAGCCCCGTCTCATGACCTGTGTTTAGATCCCTTGTTGCTCGTCTCAGTGGTTGTATCTACTGGCAGACAGTGACTGTGCCAGCAGATTTGGCTCGGCAGCCTTTAGCTTTGCAGCATTTCATGAGCAATTTCTTTTCAGAATAAGTGTAGAGAAGTTTATTATAATGGGCTGTGGACCTGCATAAAATCAGGGTATTCCGAGCAGGGAGAGGTGTATGAAAGGGAATTAAATGACTGAAAAAGGATTTCCTTGTGAGGCCGATTTCTTTCTTTTTTAAGGATTAATATAATTAATATCCTGTCCCGGGCAGGCCACGTTCTCACCTGGCACAAACCAGCCCAGAATTTTAACTGGTTTTGCTGATTTACACGAGCCAGCGAGCTCATCCTGCATTCCCGTTCATCCCCTGATGCTGTGCATCCTTGGAACAGCGTTTCCAATATTTCTAATCCAAGCTGGCTTTATTTTTGGAGGTTTTCCAGAAAAGCTGGGTGCTGAGAGATGGGGTGTCCTGGGCTCTTTGCCTGAAGCAGGAGTGGAGGCTGATGCAGGCACATCCATCTCTGCCTTCCCAGGAAAAGGTCGGAGAGGTGGGGGAGAAGGATCGCTCTCCATTGGGGGCTGTGTGGGTGCAGCAGAGCCCAGCTGAGGGTGCCCAGAAGGGTGATCCCCTCCATCCAAGTACCCTCTTGCAGAACAGCAAAGGAGCTTGAATATGCAGAAGACAGATTAGGGGGTCTGGCCTTTTACCGGTGCTTCGGGGGATCTTGACACCACAGTTAACTTCTCAGACTCTATTTCATAGAACCACAGACCGGTTTGGGTTGAAGGGACCTTAAAGCCCATCCAGCTCCAACCCCCTGCCACCGGCAGGGACACCTTCCACCAGACCAGGCTGCTCCAAGCCCCATCCAGCCTGGCCTTGAACACTGCCCAGGGAGGGGGCAGCCACAGCTTCTCTGGGCAACCTGGGCCAGGGTCTCACCACCCTCACAGCAAAGAATTTCTTCCTCATATCTCATCTCAATCTCCCCTCTTGCAGTTTAAAACCGTTACCCCTCGTCCTGTCACTCCATGCCCTTGTAAAAAGCCCCTCTCCAGCTTTCCTGTAGCCCCTTCAGGTACTGGAAGGTGCTAGAAGGTCTCCCCGGAGCCTTCTCTTCTCCAGGCTGAACAGCCCCAGCTCTCTCAGCCTGTCTCCACAGCAGAGGGGCTCCAGCTCTCTGAGCATCTCCGTGGCCTCCTCTGGACTCGCTCCAACAGCTCCGTGTCCTTCTTCTGTTGGGGGCCCCAGAGCTGGACGCAGCACTGCAGGGGGGTCTCAGGAGAGCGGAGCAGAGGGGCAGAATCCCCTCCCTCGCCCTGCTGGCCACGCTGCTGGGGATGCAGCCCAGGACACCGTTGGCTTTCTGGGCTGCCAGCGCACGTTGCCGGCTCATGGTGAGCTTCTCATCACCCATCACCCCCAAGTCCTTCTCCTCAGGGCTGCTCTCAATCCATTCTCCACCCAGCCTGTAGTTGTGCTTGGGATTGCCCCTTCAGCAGACTCTGGGCATCCCTAAATCACACCGGGGATCAAACCAGACACCAGGAGAGACAAGGCTGCGATTCACTGTAGGAGAGGACATGTCATGACATAAAATATTAGGGCTTTCTCAAAACCAGGGGCTGGAAGCCAAGTGACCTTCTACCTCCCTTCCACCATGGTCCCAAATCTCCGAAACACCAAAGTGACTTAAATTTTTCTTTTACATCAGCGCGATGTAATTTTTCTCTTACATCCCCCTACCTGCCCGTGCCATCCTTCAGGGCTGAGGTTTTTGCACAGGAGCCGCCGAACAAAACCTCACCCCTCATCTTCTTGCCTTCATTTAGCTCATCCTTTCTCTTCTCCCGTCCCTTATTCCCCAGCAATATGCAACCTCGAGGTGGCTTGCTGAGAAATAAATAATTAAGCAGGAATCCTGGATGCTTTCTGCACGTCCCTCGCCCTGTTCTACGCAGAATTGTCTTTTGTATATACCCAGGCTAATTATTATTAATAGTAGATATGGGTTTATTTCAACTGGGAAAAAAAAAAAGACTAAGGGGGAAGGGGAGGGAGGATGAGACTGGGAGGGAAGAGGGGAAAAATAGAAAAAAAAGAGAGAAGAAACCCACAAGAAACTGTTCACATTTCCTGAGACGTCGACAAAGCTTTTATGAATATAACTGGATTTGTAACAAGCATTGCAGCTGCATATAAGGCATTCAGACATGGAGACAATTTTACTAGATAATAGACTATCACGCAGGATACAATTTAAATTAAAAAATGCAATTTTCACCTTGAAATGAACAAATGATTACAATTTCTATACAAATTAAGGCATTCAGGCTCTCTTTCAGTAGTGGCATCAGTCCATGAAATATGACATAATTACCATGAAATACATTTTCAAATATTTTGATTTTTGTCTGCTGCTTTTAAAAAACACAGCCCCGGCTTCTGTGTGTGCGCGCGTGTGTGTGTGTGCGTGGAGGGGGGAGAGCAGCTCGCGTTATCCCACCTTCTGGGGAAAAACACATTAAAAAGAAAAGAAAAACTACCCAAAGATTAAGCTTTCCCCCCCTCTCTCCCTCCTTCGCGCTCCCCCCCCCCCCCCTTGACTTGCGAGATAAAATTGAAAAAAAAAATCAGACAGAAAGAAAAGGAACGCAAGCGAAAGGCTCTAAAGCCTCCAGATTTATCTAAATTACTACGCTTATCTGCAAAAATCACATCTGCTGGTTATCTACTGGCTCCGCAGATCTCCTGGCCCCCCTCCCCTTTCCTCCCTTAAAATGATGTGTTTTTTATTCCTCTCTTTTATTTTTTAATTATTTTCCCATTATGTTCTCTTTTTATAGCTGGAGACACAAGGCGAATCAGAAGAAATTGTGACCCACGCTCTTACCAGTGGAGGGGGAGGGAGAAGAAAAAGAAATAACAAGAAGGAAAGTTTGGAGGAGGAGGTAGGATTCGGTGGGCGAGAGCGGCCCCGACGCCTGCCTGGTTGCAAAGCAGCGGTGCCAAATGCTCTGCTGCTTTCCTTCACCCAGGGTTACCCAGGGTGAATACTTTTTGTGCCGAGGCGATGCCATGATTTCTTTTTTTTTCCCTCCTCTATTCAAGAAAACCCACTGCAGGGACCAGAATAGGAGCTGGACACCCGGCTCTGAAACAATAGGACAATTATTTGGGGTAAAAAGTCATTTAAATAGCTAAAGTTGAGGTGCCTCTATTGAGATTTCACCAACCCATCCTGATTTATAGCGATGCTGATCACTGAGGGCTTGTAGCATCCCACCTAGACACCCCGATGGTGCGTGGGGTGGCTGTTGGGCTGGAGCTGGTCCCAAGCTCCGTCCCTTTGTCCTCCTGCCTAACCCACACTCTTATTTAGCTTATATTTAAATTAAAGGCCAGTAGGGGATGAGGAGAATGAACTGTGCCTGAAAATGAGTGATGTTGTCTGGTACTTTGGTAGATCTGTAGCAGATTTGTCCTTTTTTTAACTTCCTTTATAAAATGGGCAATAGGAATATTTCACCAGGCGGGTGCGTGCTGTGGTTAAAGCATCACCTAGAATGCAGCCACATCCCTTGAGATGACAAATATATAACCTATTTCTGCCTGTTCTGTAGCTGAGAAGCTCCTTCAGCGATGCCTTTGCAGCCTGCTGATGGGAACACCTGCGTTGGACAGGTGAAAGTCATCGTCATTAAGCCCCAAGGTTTGGCCCCACTGTTTGTAGGCTGAGGAGGAGTCAAAAGCTGATCCTGGGATGAAAGAACCACCATCACGTTTGCAGCGCTGCTCAAAGGTACCTTGAGACGAGCTGGTGCAGCCTTTGCTGCAGCACAGAATTGATAGAGACGCATTTTTTTTCAGATTTATTTTGGATCTTGGGATAACAAACCAGGAGGATGGGGCTGGGAGGTGTTCTGTTGGCTTTGTTGTGTGGCCTGGATGTAAAACTGGGCTCAGCTTAAAACTGCCTGTGTGGAGATTGGGTGTGAGGTGGGATAATGCTGGATATTGGCCTCGTGGTGGGTGCGACCAGCTCTTTAAGTTAAAACGTTTGCAGCTTTTTGTGCATGGTTGTGTTGCAGACAGTGTTCTTGAGAAACCTCGTAGACGGAGCTCGTCCTGCTTCTTCAGTCCTCCCCTGGCATGTCCCACCGACGTCCAAGAAGCCAAGCTCTGGTGCAGGTAGGTTTCTCACCAAAAAAACCTCTGTGGTGTATAGCCATCACTTTGGGTGCAATGGGATAACTTTTCTTTGTGATTTCCTTCCCTCTCTCTCTCTCCAGAACTGAGTCTCTGCCTGTGGCATCTCTCTAGGGAAGGGGGAGCTCGCTGGGGTATTTCCAGTCTGTGTTGCTTCAAGGTTTGTTGACCTTGATTAATATTTTTGAGATTTTTACCCCCAAAATCACAAGTGCTGCAGTTTCTTACTGAAAATTCCCACTCTGTGATCTGTGTTCAGCATGTCAGGAAAGGGGAGGAAAAAAATAATCTCATTTCAATTGGCAAATTCAGATGAATTGGTAGCAAAAAACTGTTGCAGATGGCAGAGGTGGGCGTCCTACGTAGCTGCTCGTGTCACACCACAGGGGCTTGGGCACTCTGAGACCAGCACAGCTCCTTCATTATCTAAGTGGGGTATTGAGCCGAATTTTGGAAGTTTTGTAAGTCATCCACAAGGAAATTATGGTGTTCAGTGCTTTGGGTGCTCGTAAATAAGGAGGATCTGAGAATTGTTTAGTGTGAATAGTTGAAATCCAGTTGCCTGTGGCAGGAGCAACCCAGCAAAGGATGCGAGGATTGGCCAGGAAATTATTTCCCCCACGCTATAAATGTTTTTATTTTTTATTAACATATTTTTAAAAATTTCCCCATCTTAATCTAGAAAACCTAGCAACTCTTTATATTTAATAACAAACATATTTCAGTCGAGAAAAATACATAAGCAGAAAAGCGCTGAGTATTGTTTTTAATGTAATCAATAATTTCAGCTGAGAAGTTATTATTAACTTGATAAGGAAAAGCATTTGAACAGAGGTCAGACCTGATTGTTTTACACCCCAGCAACAAAATGTGGTGTCCCAGGTGCTCTGGGGACATCATCTGCAAGAGCTCCTTGGGGCTGGGGGGGGGGATGGACCAGGTTTGCTGTCCTGCTGGGACTGAGGTTCAGGCTGAGGTCACAGCTGAGCTGAGTTTGTACGGTCTCAGCTCAGCCCCAACCACCACGAGGCAGAGCCAGAGCTGGCTCTGGTGATCTCCACGATATCACCTTCCACTGAAATATGAAGCAGAGGCAGGTTCTGATCTGTTATTAACTGTCCAGGTAAAAACAAAACACTGAACACCCTGACTTCAGTGAAGGTGCTCTGGATTTAGAGGCATCCTAAGGAACCTGTCCCGTTTTTGCCAAGCCCAGTGTCTGCAAAGACAGTGCAGGGCAGCGCAGAGGGAGTGTGTCCACAAATAAATCAAAAAAAAAACAAACCATAAATGAGTTCAAGAGACACCTTGCTCTGTGTCAAGGGACAACTCCTTCATTCCTCCCCATCTCCTAAAGGAGAGAACAGGAGGGGTCTGGCAGGGGGGGAAAAAAAGAGAGCGGACGGTGGGATGGGTGTTGGGTGCACCCTTCCTGCCCTTACCAGTGAGGGGAACTAGGAAATAAGTCCTCATCAGCTCCACATCCAGCTCCAGAAGTCAGAAGAGAGCAGTTAGCCATTACCTGTCCCCAAAGCTGCCCTCAGCCAGCCAGATTTCACATGTCCAATGCGCATCTCAGCCCTACCTTGTCCCAGAGATGTGCCACCTCCGCAGAGCTCAGCTCTGGATTTAAAAGCGACTTGTCAAACTTTGCAAGAGCGTTGCTGCTCCTGGAAGAGGTCCAGGAGTGTCTGAGCCCACAAGATCTGGTAACACCAGGGAACAACGGGTTTCAGTTCATTATCCAGGTGAAGCCCCTGGTTACTGGTGGTTGGTTCCGCAGGACCATGCGTAGCCTGGGCACCCTCTAATGCTGCCTAGAGCCATCTTCTTCTCAAACCTTCAATTTAAACAGGTGGCTTAAGCTCACCGCTGGCTTCAGCTCATTCCTGGTGTAGATCCACTGGATATCTGAATGTCTAATATCTTCCCAGCATCTTATTTCGAGCTAGGAGTCTACTCACACTGCAGATGGTATTTTGTTAGAGAAACAGCTCTGAAGGAATGCTCTGAGCTCCGGGTGTCATCCAGCCATGGCAGGAGGGGGGTCAATGAGGCTCTCTGCGAGTGAGACATGGTGCAGGTCTGGGTTTGCTGGGTGCTCGAGGAGGTTTGGGCTTCATTTGTTCCCCAGCTGTGCTCCACAGGCACTTTCGCTTGGCTGGGGAATCCTCCTTCCCTCACAGCCACCTCTTACTGTCACCGCTTGATAGCTCTTGTGGCCAGTAGCCGTGGCCCTGAAGGGTGGTTGCAGAGAGCCAAAAGTATGAGAGTATTATTATTATTATTATTATTAAAATTGTGAGGCAATTAATTGTAATTAAGAAAGATAAAACTTCTGAAGGGGAAACACAGTACTTACGCTGGCGGGGTGCTGGCAGCAGTTCCTCGCCTGCAGAACGAGGGTGTTAATGCAGCTGTAATTCCTGCCTGCAAGAGAGCTGGAGCCCCTCTGCTCTGGAGACAGGCTGAGAGTGTTGGGGCTGGTCAGCTTGGAGAAGAGAAGGCTCCGGGGAGACCTTCTAGCACCTTCCAGTACCTGAAGGGGCTACAGGAAAGCTGGAGAGGGGCTTTTGACAAGGGCATGGAGTGACAGGACGAGGGGGAACAGTTTTAAACTGCAAGAGGGGAGACTGAGATGAGATATGAGGAAGAAATTCTTTGCTGTGAGGGTGGTGAGACCCTGGCCCAGGTTGCCCAGAGCAGCTGTGGCTGCCCCCTCCCTGGCAGTGTTCAAGGCCAGGTTGGATGGGGCTTGGAGCAACCTGGTCTGGTGGAAGGTGTCCCTGCCCATGGCAGGGGGGTTGGAACTGGATGGGCTTTAAGGTCCCTCCAACCTAAACCAGTCTGTGATTCTATGAAGTTTTTAACTTCAGGAAAGACCTGACTACCTGCAATCACAGGCATCAGCTCCATCCTCCCAGGGCAAGGAAGGGAGATTTTTTTTTTTTTTTTAACCAAAATCACAAGGCACACAGGCTGGTCCCATCCATCACGTGTTGCAGAAACACGTACCCACCGTTGCCCCAACCAGGCAAACTTTGGCCAAACTCAAGCTCATCCCTTCCTCTGCATTAAACCAAAGGACGCCCCGTCTCTAAGAAGACCACCAGAGAATAAAGCAAACTCCAAGGCATCCCCAAGCAAGTCCCCACCTCCAAGCCTAGATTTTTACTTAGTTTTTTATTTTTTTTAAACCTCCCTGTGCCTTTAAGCCTGGCCCCAGCTGGGTTTGCCACCCTCCCGAAGAGGATGCAAAATTAAGTTATGTGAAGCTCCTGCAGCTGAACCAGATGCGACTAAACCCGGCCTCTTTATGTATTCATGAGCTGTGTGGAAGAGAAATAAAAGGATTCATTACCACGCAAACTGTTACTAATGACATGTACCTGGTGCCGAGCACCTCTGGAAATCTAATGCGACACACTGGAGGAGAAAATGTATTCTCTTTTCAGAGGCCGGCGCTGAATGGAAAATTTCCCCTCCTTGGCCCTTCCTCATTCTGCATTCACTAAAAGCAACATTTACAATTCTTCTGCCATTATGTCCTACCAGGGCCTCTGCGCTTTTTGTCACGACCTTGAGATTAGCTGAAAATTGGAAATTCGCTGGCATAGCGGAGGTGGGGAGGGGTGGGAATCGCCTTGCTCTGCCTCCTGGTTTGCAGAAAAGAAAGAAAGAAAGAAGAAAAAGAATGAAGAAAAAAAAAAAGCAATGCTTAACTCTTTTTAACGAGCTGGCAGGCAAAGGTGGAGGATGCGTGAGCGAGGAGGGACGGGAGACAGGGATAAATGCGAGCAGATACAGCTCAGCGTCGTTTCACGGCCCGCGGTGGATGTTGCCTCTCTGCACGGGCTCTTCCAATGCTAGACAAGGTGTTAGGAAAGAAACTGCTTTATTTTATCTTACCCCAAAGCCCTTTCCCAGCCTTTGGGCAGAGGAGCCAGGTTAGGGGATGCCTGCGAAGTGTTGGCTGTGCTCTGTGTGTTTGCCGAGCTCTGCCACACTTCATCATCACACCGTCCTTTCTGTAGCCACATCACCTATAGAAAACTCCTCGTCCCTTCAGAGGACCTCGGCCATATGCCCAGCGTGGGGATATACTTACCCCAAGCTGATCCCAGACTGCTTCACCTCTTCTTTCCCCAGCTCAGCTTCTCCTTTTCTCACTCCCAGCTGTACTTGGGTGGTTAGTCAGGGGTTTTCTACAAGGTTCCATCATAGCTGGGTGGTGTGTCTTCAGATGAGGTTTGGCCTGGATGCCGGGGAGTTGTCGGGAGGGACGAGGGTCTCAGCAATGTTTGTATTATTCCTTATTTTTGGATGTGGAGGGTAAAAGCTCCCACAAAGGAAGGAGAAGGGGCTCGGTGGGTTCTGTTCTCATGTCCCTTGACACTGATGCATCTCCAGTGCCTTCAGTCAGGTCATTCCTGGTTTACCTCAGAGCTGGTCCCGTAATTTTCATCCAAATGAGCTAAATGAGACATATGGCTTAACGAGGGAGCGAAGAGGGTCGACATACAAGGGACAGAGGAGCCCGTCGATGGGGTGTGCGGAGGGAGGGAGCCTGACAGTGGCTGGTGAACAAGACCACCTGCCTGCTTGCAGAATCGCAGCTACTGAGTTTTAATCGACATCTCGGTCAAGGGCAGTTGGTTGGTGCCGGTTTTGACCCCACAAAGACTACGGTCAGCTGGCAGAGTCGTGCTGGTTTGGAGTCCGACTGTATCGCAGCCTTGGGCGTTCTCGTGCCTTTAAACCGGCGTCTGTGCAGGGGAAGGGGCTGCGCTGCGGCCGTAACCCAGGGCCTTTGCCGGTGACTTTTGACTGTCCAGCGTTTACATCTCTTTTAACAGAAAAGAGACACTTTCTTTGCATGTTGGCTTTTTAGGAAAATGTTTTGGAAGGAAA
This sequence comes from Nyctibius grandis, assembly GCF_013368605.1. Classification (NCBI taxonomy): domain Eukaryota; kingdom Metazoa; phylum Chordata; class Aves; order Nyctibiiformes; family Nyctibiidae; genus Nyctibius; species Nyctibius grandis. The sequence continues at coordinate 2,367,656 of NC_090674.1, forward strand.
TCACCTTTCCCTTTTCCCCCTCCATCCCTCTCTTCTCCCATTCCTGGCTCTCTGTGCCTCCCTCCTCCCTTTTCTCTTTGCTAAATCCCTCCCTGCCTCTCCCTCACCAGCCCCGTCACTTGTCAAGTTGCTTCTTATCCACTTCATTAGCCCCTGTTCCCTTGTTTACCGAGGGGTGTTTGTATTAGTTGGAGAGCTTTCTAATTTAATCAAGGTTCGAGACGCAATCCCAGGTCTTGTTTGCCCGGCGTGCTGGCCCCGCTCTCTGATTAATTCACAGGGTGTCAGATGTGCTGTTCTGCTTTGTTTGTCATTTTTCCCATCGCATCCTACTCCATCCTCCCTACTCCAGGTGCACAGGGCTGGGAAAACGCGCTGCTCGGGATGGGGAGACCCAAAGACACGGGGACGGGGCTGCTTGATGGCTTGATTTCAGCCTTCCTTGAGGTTAACGTGCAACAGCTCTTGGAGTCACCTGAAAAGAAATTGGTGTGGAAGAGGGGAATGTGGGACCCTGAGGTCTCATGATTAGGAGCAAACTTGCCCGAAGTTCATGGTGTCCTCACGGGAGCTAAGCCCTCTGCTCATGTCCCTCCGTATCGAGGAGGTCAATCAAAATGGGTAACCGGGTGGTATCAAATGTGAGCAACCAAGCTGGGGAAAGCCGTGGGTGACCTGAGCTGGTGCTGGCCACAGCCCTGCCTCACATCAGAGGCCAAAAAACTGTGAGAGGAACAGCAACGTTTGCTCTGACACTCTCTGCAAGTCACAAGTGCAACCCTTTGGTTCTATTATCTCCCCAAACCGGCAATTTCCCTTTCCTAATCCAACTTTTCTCCTTTGTCCACAGGAGAAGTGCTGGCTGCAAGAGAAAGGGTTGTCCCCATCACTGAGGACCCATCTGGGAAAACCATCTGCTCTCCCTGTGTGCGGTGTAAAGACTTCCCCTCTAACAAGAGCAGGGGATGGGCTTCGGGTCATCGGCAGCTGCTTCCATCTCTGCTGCTGCATTTATTTAATTGCAATTGCAATTAAATGCAATGAAGAGGAACGTAAACCTTCTCCACACCACCTCTCCCAAGCCTAGCTCAGCCCACTGGCCTTCACACCATCCTGCTCCCTGTTTTGTGCCTCCCTAGAAGGTAAGCTGTGGAAGGGAAAGGGGTAAAACTGGGTCAGCTGGGATTTTGTGTGCTGAACATGTCAAAATTGAGAGTGGATTCCTCCTTTCTGGGGTGATTTGATGGCATCCAACCCCCACGGTCTTGTCCCTTTTCTGCCTCCCCCCCGCATCAGACAGAAGGAAGGTGAGGGGAGAAGTTAATAAATAAATGGCTTGTGTCAGGGGTGGAAGAAGGGAGCTGGCGAGAGCTTCACCGCTCCGATCCCTGTAGCGTTTCACAGCTGTTAAAAGCTGCCTCCTCCTATTGCGGTGATTAGGCAGAACGGCAGCGTCCCAAACAGGGTCCCACCGCTGCTGCCCTGCCAGGAGGTGGGAGAAGGAGGCATCCAGCCCAGCTGGGGTGTGTTGGAAGTGCTGATCATCCTCCCTTTGGAGGAAAAGGTACAAGATCTCATTTTTCCCAAATCCTTGAAACTCATCTGACTGCAGGCAGGGCAGAGAACAGGAACCAGCTTCACTGCAACATCTGTGAGCCTCTTGCACATTTTTTTGGGTCAAACTTCAAGCGAATTTGGTTTGAGTGATGGTTGGCAAATGGAGACGGAGCCCAGTGCTCAGCTCTCTGAAGAGCTCAGGCTTTGTCTTGAAGTTTGGATTTCCTGGACTGAAAAAACCTTCCTGCCCATTTCTGTCCCCACCACCAAATTTATTGATCGTGTTGGGTCACAAATGTGGGATAATGGCTCTCAGCTGTGTCTGAACCTGAATCAAACCCCAAGCTCCTTACGGTTGTCAATCCAACCTTGAATCAAAGCCATACGAGTGAGGTTTTACATCTGTGCATCTTTCCCATCGTTGAAACCCGATGAGTCGAGGGGGGTTTGTGACAAATCGCTAATGCAAATCATCCGCTGCATGGGACTGAGATGCACCCCCAAAGCTTCTCCCAGCAGAGAAGGGGCAGACCTGGAGAGCCACCGGCCTCTGGAGCAGCCACCTCCCTCCCGTAGAACAAAAAAAGGAGAAAACCAGAGGAAGAAGAGGTGCATTATCTTAGTAAACCCTGTGTTGTGACCGCTCACATTTCCTTCCTGACTGCTCGAGCTGTATTCTCTGCCCAACCGTCCACACGGTGGGATGCAGCCACCCTTCTTTCTTGATGCTGAGTGCACCCTGGGTGGGAATTAACGCCGTGCCCACACGAAGAGCCTTTGTTTCCATACACTAGCTATCAACTGTGCCTTGTGCTAAGCTTTCTGTAGTACAAAATGGGTGTAAACCACCACTACTCTGATCTGGTGGCGTTTTGCAGGAGTATCAAAAGCCTCGGGAGAGAACTGGGTCCTGTGTTTGCCAAGTAGCATTAAAATATTATTTTGCATAAAGATGGGCATAGCAAGGCATCGCCTGGAGGTGCTGACAGAGGTTTCAAAGGTCTCCACTCCGTAGATAGTCCATTTGCACGGCCCTTTTTTTGCAAACAAGCATCCATCACCTGGGTGTGATGCCAAATATTTGCAAAACTGGAGGAATCCAGTTTGCAAACAGCAGCCCTGGCTCTCCCTCGACTCCCTGCTGGGGAAACAGGGGCCTTTGCACCAGGGTTTCATGCCTGAACTACAGAAATCACTGACTGTGAGGTGTTGGGGGAGTTCCTCAGTGGTCAAATAGGGACAAGCTTACTGAAATAGCGGTCCTGGGTAGCTGTAGGAATTAGGTTCATGTCCATTGGCCCTACTCCATTGTACTGGGAAGCAGTGAAATCCCTTTGCACATTCATTCCTCATCTACAAAACAGGGATAAATGGTGTTTTCATCTGCCGTGGGGGAAGAGCGTGATACTGCTTAAGGCTGAGATGCATTGATAGACTTTAATAATTAATAGTTATTAATTGGGAGGTTTCAGAGGTTCATAAACATGGGCTCTTTGCCTGGGAGTTGCAACCCTGAAGAGGTATAGGAACGTACGGCCTCTTCTCCCAGGCAACTAGCGATAGGACAAGAGGACACAGCCTCAAGCTTCACCAGGGGAGGTTCAGGTTGGACATTAGGAAGCATTTCTTCTCAGCAAGGGTCATTAGACACTGGAAGGGGCTGCCCAGGGAGGTGGTGGAGTCACCATCTCTGGAGGTGTTTAAGAAAAGACTGGACATGGCACTTAGTGCCCTGGTCTAGTTGCCATGGTGGTGTCAGGGCAATGGTTGGACTCGATGATCCCAGAGGGCTCTTCCAACCTCATTGATTCTGTGATTCTGTATGGGCTGGGTGGCCTGATCTCGCCCCTAATGAGGCAGGAAGAGTCCTTACTTTTAAACACAGGCTGTGTAGGTTGGGGTGAGAAAAGGGGAGGGAAAACGAAGGGGGGAAGGATGGAGGGGGAGAGCGAGAGCGCTGGCCACTCGAATTTCAGGGCTCTCAGGGAAAAGCAGAGCCCTGAACTATTTTCCCAGGCTGTGAGAAGGCATCACAGCTGCCTTCCCCCCCCACCCCGGGCCAGGAGGGAGAGTCTGAAGCAGTGCCAAAGTCTTAATGTTCGTAATGAAACCGGGAGGTGGGGAGGTTACGGGCTGGCTCTCCTTGGCTGGAGCAGAAAGATGAGCCTGGCCCTGCGCGCAGCTGCTCGCCACATCGCCCAGCTCGGGGAAAAAACAACCTCGAGAGCCTCTGACAAGTTATCAGCCGCGGTTAAGAGGAGCTGACAAGTGGGGGAGGCAGCCCGGCCGTAAATGCAGGTGTTACCGAGGAATTATCACCTTCCCCACAGCCTGGGCAGCAGTAAATCAGCCCCGCTGTGGGATCGTTTGGGGCCGAGGATGCTCAGAGCCAGCGGGGAGTTTTGGTGCAGGAATGGGCTCAGGGAGCAGATCCCAAGCGATGTTGCTTGACATGAGTCACATCCTAGTCGGGATCCAGGGGCTTGGTGGGTACCGACATCCTCTGAGGGGCTCAAAACACACCGGCTGTGGAAAAAAAGCCAGGTAGTTCCCATTTTAGGAACCAAAGCAGAAGGAAAAGACAATAATTTTGCCACCTCCTTTCCTCTTTTCTCCTTCCATAGTCAGTTAGTCTCTGCCCCTCAACAGGGAACAAAAAATCCTGCTCCAAGGGCTGTTTATCAATGTTAACCACCCCCTCCTTCAGTCCTATGCAAGGTGGAGGGCAGGACAGCACCCAAAGGGTGTGGGGCAGGGCAGGCAGCTTGGCCATAGCCGACAATATTTTCTTATTTGTGTAGACTAAACCCTTCAGCTCTTGGCTCTGAGTCTTGAGTAGGTCAGTGGATGTCAGGGTTTCAGCTGATTCCCCCCACCATCGCTTCACCCCTCACCCCCCAAGCCACAAACTTGTGACTGCAAGTCCCCGGCGTGTTTGGGCACGAGACTGTGCCTGATTTCATCACCCCGTTCCTATTTTTGCTCGCGTGGAAGCTGCTTCCAGCTCGTCTCCCTGCTGTGTGTTTGATTTCTTCCTTCGACAGATTTATTCATTTATAATCCGCTGTTTATAGTGAGATCCTTTAGCAGTGAGATCGTTTACTGCCAAGAGACCCTGGTACCCCCAAGCGTGCGCCGAAGCAGGGATGGGTCCATGCAGAACAGGTCTTCAGCACAGTTGGTGCACCCCATCGTCCCCATCACCCCGTTAAAAATCCAATTTGGCTAATTACTGCCCTCCCTGGGTATATATACACACTTCAGGCTCTGCTTTTGGTTGCTGCAGTTGCTCTGTGCTCTCGAGCCACACGACCCGGTGCAGAAGAGCTGGCAATGGCCCGTTGCATCTCTCTGTGCCCGGGATGCAGAGGGCCTGCCCCGTGCTGTCACCCAGCATCTCTGCGTGTGGCTGTCCCACATCGTGCCCAGGGACTTGTCCCCACCCCAGCTGCATTCATTCCCCGTAGGAGCTGTCGTTCCTCCACACTTACGACTGCTTTAAGCTTTGGAAATCTAATTTCCAACCAGCAATCCATCAGCCTGGCATGGCTGGGCTGTAAAAACATCCCCGAGGCGTCCCCAATCCCCTCGTCTCAATAGCAAGGTTCCGAGTCCCCCGATGGGGAGGCCACTTGCCCCTCGGCCAGAGCCGCTTTGTTCCCGGGCGAGAGTAACCGAAGGCACCGGAGCAATTCCCGGAGAACGGCGTCGCACAGTGGGACGGTGGCTGGGAACAAGCTCCCCGAGGAGAGGGGAAACAAAAGGACCGGGATAAACTTCCTGAAGCTGGGCTATGTGGCTGGAGCATCACTTTGATTTGAGCCTAATAGCAGCAGCATCGCACAGAGAGCAGCATCGCCAGGGTGAGGGTTGTTGTGTTTGTGCCCGGAGAAGGAGCGACTTGTGCGATATCTATTTTAGCTGCAAGTCTGCCAATGCGTTGGGAATATCTCGGGCCCCGCAGTGAGGGCTGGGTGTTGGGGGAGTGGAGGGGAATGCGCAGACCTGCTTGTGTTTAGCCTGGAGACGAGGAGGCTCAGAGGTGGCCTTAGTGCAGTCTACAACTACCTGAAGGGAGGTTGTAGCAGGTGGGAGTCGGCCTCTTCTCCCAGGCAACCAGCGCTAGGACAAGAGGACACAGCCTCAAGCTTCACCAGGGGAGGTTCAGGTTGGACATTAGGAAGCATTTCTTCTCAGCAAGGGTCATTAGACATTGGAAGGGGCTGCCCAGGGAGGTGGTGGAGTCACCATCTCTGGAGGGGTTTAAGAAAAGACTGGACATGGCACTTAGTGCCCTGGTCTAGTTGCCATGGTGGTGTCAGGGCAATGGTTGGACTCGATGATCCCAGAGGGCTCCTCCAACCTCATTGATTCCGTGATTCTGTGATTCGGCGTCTGTTTTTAGCGAGACTCTGGGAACGTGGGCTGTAAATAGTGTGCGAAGGAGCGTCTCCGCATACCCATGCTTCTCTGCGGGTGCCTGTTCGCGTTGCAGAGCCTCTTGGGAGCGTTAAGGATGGTTTGCAGCCTCATCCAACGCCACCCTACACAGCATCTGCGGCATCAGATGCTGAGGAGAGAGGAGGGGAGAAATCATGCGTGCAGAACAGCCGAGGCTGCAGCAGAATTGCAGCTCAAAGGACCCATCCCAAGGGTTAAAGACCCGTCCAGGCTTCGCCTGCCTCTTCCAAGCAAGCAGAGCAGGGGCTGCCATGCCGAGCTTGAGTTTCACAAGCAGCTCTGGCTATAAAATACGATTGTGTCTCCTGCACTGATTGATGGTTCCAGTGAAACCATCAGGCAGATCAGCCCGGAGGGGGTCACGCTTTCAGGGGCGCAGCCGGCTGACATCCTATCCCCCCTCGCAAGCCCAGCAGCGAGCTGGGACCGGTTGTGGTCATCCTACTTGTTACCCAGCCAGGGATGGAGGATGGAAGAGGAGAGGAGGGGACGCAGCATCTCTGGGGGGCTTGGACACGATTCCCTGGTGGGTCAATTCTTCACCAGCAACAGCTTAGGGGAAGGTTTGGTGACATCCAGCCCTCGGTCGTAGGAAATACTGAAGGAAACCCTCTTCTCCAACGTACCTTGCAGCAAATTTGGGGTGCTGGTCAGCCTGTGAGGGAAAGCTGCCTTCCCATTTAACCCCAGAGCTGTCCCAGTGGTGTTCCCAGTAGCTGTGTGGGTAGCTACACCCTGGTGTATAATACAAAAGCTCTGAGCAAACCCATCGAGTGTGCAGGAAAATGCTGGAAGCAACCAGCTGCAGAGGTGCCAAGGTACAAACCCCGAGGAGTTACCAGGAGCAGGGGAATTAGCTGGAGCAGAGGACGCTGGCACAGCTCCCTTGATGCCAGCACCCTTTTTTAGGCATAGCCAGACCACCCTGGGGCTCGTTTTGCTGGATGGTATCGATGTATAAGCCCCCAAGCAGCAGCAACCACAGAGTTCAGAGCAGCAGGCGCGGTGCTGGGTCTCATCTGGTGCAACCAGCTCCTTCCTTCCCTCCTTCCACCTATTATTTATTCCCTGCTTTGAGGCACCAGCAGCAGCGACTTGGGGCTGTGAGAAAACAAAGCTCCCAGCTGGATTTTGGGGCAGGTTTAGGGTCAAGCCTCCCGCTTGCAGAGGGTTAAGGGGAGCGCGGGCGCCTCTTGCTCCCCCCTCCCCAGTAAAAACTTGGCGAAGGACCCCCTTGGCCAAGGCAAGCACCTCCGCAGCGGGTGGGTGACGTCAGGGCGGTGGGGACGAGCACAGCTGTCTCCAGCCATCCCGCTGCCACCCCTGGATTAGGGCTGGGAGGAGAGGGAGGGGGACGCGCATTCTTGGGGGACGGGCGTCACTCTGGCGCTCCCCTCCCTGCCTGTGTTTCCCCCCTCCCTGCGGATTGATGGCCCTGGGGGTTTATTCGAAGCCACGTGCCCCCCGCAAACTGCCTGTGCCCCCACTTCTTGCTCCACCGTGGGAGTTTGTCTGGGCACAGAGGAGCAGGGGGGGGGCACGCCAGGAAGAAATTGGGGTGCCACCAGTGCATCATCCCCAGCTTTGTGGCATTCACCCCCTTCGCAGAGTCCTCTCGCGTGCCCACCGCTGTCCCCAGGCCGAGGGGGGGAGCAGAGCACTGGGAAGCCCCGTTGCCACGTCATTGCAATGGGGGGGTTCGTTATCTCCCACGTTCTGCCCCAGCATCCCCATACGGCAGCATGTCCCTGGGCAAGGGCGTCAGGATACCTCTGTGCTACGGAGCCGGCTGTAGATGTGTTCACTGCACCCAGGCTGGTGGCAGGGACCTCGGCTGAGCACCCAAGGCTGGCCCAGGCTGCACCCTCTGAAGCTCAGGGAAATTCTCACCCAGCAAATCACTCTCTGGGAGCCCAAAATCAAATTAATCCAGTTCCCTGCAAGCGCCCAGACTCCACCGGGCGCTTTTAGGTAGGGATCAGGCTGGGATCCCCTTTACTTGCCCCTCACCGGGCTGCAGGTGCGGTCCCACAGCCGTCCCAGCAGACACCAGTTTGTCTTGTGGAGGGGGCACTGGTTTTTCCCGCTGACAGCCCATGGCTCTGTGTGCTCCGGGCTGACCCCTTCCCTTTCCCACCCTCCTGGAGCAGGGATGCTCCCACCCAGCTCCAACCCCTGCTCTTGGCACCCTTCATTTTTGGGGTGTTGTGTATTTTCACGGGGCTGGGGAAAAAAAAAGCCAAGCGGGGAGCTGCCAGGAGGGTTGATCTCGCCTTGATTAAATGTTTTGGATGGCACCGGTAGACGATGCGGGGAAAATTGATTGTCCCCGGCAGTTTTGCCCGCCTGGCACTGTGAAGCAGGCACCGAAATGTCAGGTTTGTGATCTCAAATCGGCGATCACGACGCGGGGCGGGGGTAAAAAAAACAAAAATAAACACCAAAGGGTGGGGTGGGGGAGAAAAATCTTGAAGGAAAACAACGGCAGAGCCTCTGCCTCTGTGGTAATGTTAATAATTGGTGTGAGAGGGGGGAAAAAAAACATCCACAGGAGGAAGCTGCTGTTTGTGAGTAATTTTCTGGGTGCTGTGTACACGCAGATGCCTTATCGCTGAAGGATGAAAAATAGCAGCTGAGATGGTACTGCAGATACATCTTAAACACCCCAACGGAGGGCTGGGGAGGGGGGGATGCGCCGTGAAGGGCTGCGAAGTCGGGAGGGTGGATTGATGGGGCTGGGGCTGGGCGGGGGGAGTAGGGTGTAGGGACAGGAGGGGGATTTAGGGGATAAACCCCCCCAGGGTGCAGGTGGCCTCTGGGTGCGAAGAAATTGTGATGCAAGGGAAGACTGTCCGTCCCTGAGTCTGTGGGGATGAGGCTGGTCCTTTGCTTCAGTCTGGAGGCACGTGAGGATGATGATGAGATGATGGATTGAGAGCAGCCCTGAGGAGAAGGACTTGGGGGTGATGGGTGATGAGAAGCTCACCATGAGCCAGCAACGTGCGCTGGCAGCCCAGAAAGCCAACCGTGTCCTGGGCTGCATCCCCAGCAGCGTGGCCAGCAGGGCGAGGGAGGGGATTCTGCCCCTCTGCTCCGCTCTCGTGAGACCCCCCGGGGAGACCTTCTAGCACCTTCCAGTACCTGAAGGGGCTACAGGAAAGCTGGAGAGGGGCTTTTTACAAGGCATGGCCGGGGCTGAGGCTGTGCCGACCGCCCAGCTCGAGGTGCGAGACTGCGCCTCATCCTGCCCCTGGCCTCTCCCCATCCCTCGGGGGGGGCTGATTTGACCACGGAAAAGGGGATTTTGGAGACAGCGGGGGCTGCAGCTGGGGGGGGGAGGCTGCGAAGGAACCGCTTGGCAGATGCAAAAGTTTCCTCTTAATCCCACGCCGCCCTGGGCCAACTTGGCTGCGGTTCCCCGCTGCTGCCAGAAGCGCCGTTTATTTCCCTTTCGAGCCAACCTCGAGGCTGTCAGACACCAGCGAGTAATTTCTCTCCTGGGGGGGCTTCCCCGGAGAGCCGGAGGAGGCGAGAGCCGGCGAGCCGGGCTCCGCTGGCGCCCGCCTTCACCTGTTCCTCTTCTCAAGCAGCCTGGCTCCGGAATAATTCAGGCTCCCAGACAAGCCCTCCCTGGGGTAAACTGGGAAACACGGGGCTAGGTACGCTCCTCACCCCGCTGCCAGCTCCGCGGGGCACCCACCAACGCACCCCGAGGCCAACCGGTGCCTCCGAGGGTCGGGGACAAGGCACCCAAGGCTGGGAGGAAGGGAACTGGGTGTCCTTGGATGCCCTGGGACGAGGGTGCTCTCCTCTGGAGGGATTATTTTTAATTTTTATGATTTTTAATTGCTCAGTGAGCAGTGTGGTCATGCAAAGATGGAGGGCTTATAGGGGCTTTCTGCCTTCTGGTCCCTTTATTTGCTTTCCAGGATTTTCTCCCGGCCCCAAGGAGGGGGAGTCACATCTTCCCGCGTCGCCGTGTGAGCCCAGGGGAGGTGAATCCCCTCTTTATTTATTTTAGCTGGAAGCTGACATCCTGCTGTATTCCCATGACTCCAGGACTTGGGGCTTTAGCAAAAAAATGCTAAATATTAGAAGCCTCTCAGTAATTTTGCAGCATTTTTGGAGGGGATGGGGAGCGCGGGCGCTTCCTACAGCCCTTAAAAACCACAGTTTGTTTGTTGAACGGGGCCGACACACTCGAACCCTCTCCCCTCGGTGCTGCTCGGTGTTTCTTTTCTCGCTTCTCCCATCTGCACTGTGGGAAAGTCGGGCTCTCGAGCTGAACCCTGCGGCTCCCTCCTTTCTCCCCACCTCTTTAAGCCCACCCTCTTGTCCCCCCCCACCCAGCCCTATGGCTGCTCCTCCCAGTCCCAGGCCCCACAGACTCCCAGTCTTGCAGCACAGTGGGAGTTGTGGGGCCACTGGTTTTCCCCATCCACTGAGAATGGGATGAAGTCACTAAGCCCTCGTACTGCAAACACCTCCTCCTCGCACCCCCAAGGATTCCTCTGCTCTCCCAAAGCCACAAATAACTGAAGAGACAGAGGAGGCGAAGCCTCAGGCAGAAATGGAAAGGAAGAAATAATATAAGGCAGAAAGAGAGAAAAACCAGACTAAAGGGGTCTCCATCCCCCTGGAAAAGCATCTCGGGATGCTCAGGATTTCTGGCTCTCCCGTGGTGTGTTTTTTCACCACCCACCCCTCACCTCTGTGTCTCTTTTCTCCTCAGCATCCTTTTTTTTTTCTTTTTCAAGGGATGGAAAAATAGAAAGACACGGGCTGTGCCCAGAAAATCAGTGCCCAGAGGTGGAGCAGGTGATGTGGGGCTGTTGCTGCCCCAGGACCGTAAAGCCCTGTGTGGAGAGGGGAGGGAGCATGTTTTTTGGGGTGGGGCTGGACCTGATTCAGTGGTTGCTGCCTCTGGATGGGGCAGGAGATGTACCCCATAAATAGCAGCATCCCTGCCTGGCTGCCCACGGGTGGGGGGACATGGGGGGATGGCACACAGACCTCCTTCCCCCCCACTGGCACTGTGGGGTCCGACAGGTTTTTCGGCTTAAGTAGAGCTTAATAAGTAGAGCTTATTTGTAAAGTTGGGGTTTGGCTTGGGCTCGTCTTTAAAGGTAAAAGATATTCCCTTTATCCCACAACCTGGCTCTTCCCTGCACCCTGCATGGCCCTTCACCCCCGTAGCATCTGTGCCGTGAGTTTCTTCTGGCCTCTGCCTGGGAAGTGAGGTGAACCCATAAACACAAAGTCAGAAACACTCACCCACCACCCCCTCGGCACCAGCAAAAGGTGAAAAAAGCCTCTTGGGATTGTTTAGTACTTGCCCTGCAGCCTGAAACGCTGGCTGGGCAGGAAATCTGCCCCTAGGACACCACATACAGGATTTTTAGGAGGAAATCAGACAGGCTGGGAAAGGAGGGAGCCCTAAATGCCTCCCCCAAACCAGCTTGCTGAAAAGAGGGGCACAGGACGGGCAGCAGCCTCCCCAGCAAGCATTTAAACCTCATTTATTGACTCTTCTGGGGGAGGTTAAGGGCTCTCCTCTACCCCCTGTTAAGCCAAATTTAATCTGTGGTTTAGTTTTTGTGTTATACCCCCTTTGTCCTTGGGATGTGGTGCCGGGGTTTTCCAGCCCCACGCCCCGTCCTGAATTGCAGCTGCTCCTGAGGGATGTGTTAAGAGTGAGGAATCACAAGTGTTACTTGTAGAGAGTTAAACCTTCCCTTTTTTTTTAAAAAAAAAAAAAAAAAAGCAAAATAGATGAGGTTAATATTAGGGCAGCAATTGGGAGGAAGGTGTTTGGGCTCTGTCCGAAAAGCATCGTCCTCACTCCGGACTCAACGTACCTAACGCGGGACATCGGAGGGTTTGATCTGGCAATTAGCCTCGGCCGGGGCTGCTAATGGGAGGCAGATGGAGCCGGGGGTTATTGGAGGGGAAAAAAAATCTGCTGCCTCCTAGAGCGAGCCTGGCTCAGGCTCCCGCCCGGCTCTGAGCACTTCAGGATGTGGTGGGGACCTGCCGTGAGCCAGACCAGCTCCAGAACCCTTCCGAGATGCTCCAAACCTGTTGCCTCTCTTTACTGAGCACTGCGGGATCACGCAGAGCCCCAATCTTTCCCCAGACCCCTTTCCTCATCTCTCCCTCCCTCCCCACAGATTTTTTAACCCATCCCAATGTAGGGCAGAGCAGTCCAGGAGCATCAGAGCAGGCCGGGGAGTCTGCTGTGGGGGTCCTGCCTCTCCCAAACACCTCCTGAAGCATTTAACACCTTCAAAAAGCCCCTAAATAGCATTAGGGGACTGGTTTGAAGTCACAAAAGCCATGAAATTCAGAGTTAAGGCTTAAAAAAAAAAAAAAAAAAAATCCACTTGACACTCTGGCCTTAAGTCATAAAAGGCGTGAGCCAAAGGCAGCAGCTCTCAGGAGCTCCTGGGCTGCGGCTCCCGGGATCCCCGGCGAGGCAGAGCCCTTAATGAGATGTAAATGAGCTGATGAGCCAGGCTGGAAGGGTTCAGGGATGCCCTTTGAGGAGCTTTGGGGGAAATTGGCCCAAGTTGGGTGGCAGGAGGTGACTTGGCTGAATGGGACAGCGCTGTGGTCCCACCTGGATGATCTCCAGGGCTTTGGAGACCAGCCCTGAAGTTGGTGTGAGGCTGGTGCTTTCCCTCCTGCTGTGAGATTGGGGTGGTTTTTTGTTTGGGTTTTGGGTTTTTTTTTTTTTGGAGCTGAACTGGACTCCCACGTGCCCTCCCAGTATGCAGCACGAGGCGGCTTTGTAGTAACCTGGATGATATTGAATTAGGCACTGACTCGATTGTTCCCACCTCTCTCATCCTCATGCAAGGAGAACATCTTAATTTTAGCAGAAAATAAAAAACTGGGTCTGTTTTGTTTTTTTTCTTTTTTTTTTTAACTCTCTGGGATGGGCAGCTGATTTTTGAGGGGGTCTCTGCAGTGTGAGCATGTGCACAAAGAGCTGTGACAGCCCAGGTGTCCTGGCTTAGCTGCTAAAGATGAGAGCAGAGAGGTGTTTTTCTAAGAAATAATGAGTTTACACAAGGGTTGGGTGCAGCAGCATGAAGGAGGACCTGCAGTCAGGGCCCAAAGCTGGAGAGAGCTGCTGGGACCAACAGCACCAGCCTGGTCAGGGGCTGAAGGTTTTGGGGAGTGCCTCATTGTCCCCATCTTACCACATTTCATGCACTAAAGGTACCAAATGCACGCTCCATCTGGCTCTTTATTTGGCAACACTTTGAAGAAATAACTCATACAAGAACATTAAGTTTTGTAATTTATTTTATTGTGAATTTTCTCAGTTAAACCAGGATTCACAGATATTAATGCAGCTCGTTCCTGACCTGCCTGCTAAACACCAGCCCAGGCACAGGCAAGATCAATATTTAATGCTTATTACAAGAGCCTTAACAGGGTTATCCACTCTATCTGCAAATCCTGCTAATGGAACCATTATTAATTGTCGGTGTTACAAATGCAGACGTTTCTAAATCAGAAATGATCCTGGAAGGGTGCAGGACTTTGTGGCTAAGATCCCTTTTCCTGTTTGCATTATAGGACCCACCCGGTGAGACCTCGCTGATGGGGAGGCAGAGCCCGCGCAGGTCACAGCAACGGGGGGACCACGAAGGTCAGACCAGATTTATTTAACTTCTGAACTCAGCAGCTTGCAGAGCCTCGGAGATGGGCCCGTGGCAAAGAGCAGCTCCCCAGGACACGAGTGGGGTCCTGGTCAGAGCACAACAGGCTGGGAAATGCGTCTTCCTCTAATTAGTGCAGACCTGTCGCTATCCCAGCACCTCCTGTTGATACTTAAATTCCTTTTGAGGGTGGGGGATGCTGCATCCACCCAAGCAGCTTGTGCAGGAACTTTCCTATCACTGAAACACCTTCTCTTAAAATCTTTCCACTCCCTTCCAGCGGACGTGCCAGGATCGGAGCAGGGGAAGCAGCCAAGAACCGATGGGAAGCACCGGAGGTAGCTTGGCCTTGCCACCAGCAATGAAACAGGGGGACCAAGTGGGGTGTTGCTGCTCCATCTGAGCACAGCAGGAGACCAGGTGCAAGGTAACGGGCAGGTAACCCCGGCCCTTGGCTTCAGAGGGGGGAAATAAGGCGCTTAAAAGTCATTTCTAAGCAGCACAGCACTCTCCAGGCACCATGCACCTTCTGCCAAGTTCTCCTCCTACATCAAAAGCCTTGGGGGGTGGTGGAGGCTTTCCCATTGCTCAGGAATGGGGAGAAAAATACAGCTCAGGGCTCCCACTGCACGGATCTGTGGTTTAAAACTTCCCACAGCGCCTGGTACAGGCAGCCTGGGACTTCCAGTGATTTCTGCTGGTGCAGCTCACGCTCTGCAGGGCACGGGAGGGCTTGGGGACAGAGAAGGGAGGGACATTGCTTTTTACAAGTGACCAGGACAGGACAAGCCCCTTAATGCCAATCTGCAGCTTTAATTCCAGCCCCGTCGGGAGGGAACTGCACTAGACCACTCGGGATGGACAAAACAGGAGGCAAAGGGAACCTGGGGTCCAGATATGCAACCTCACCTCCAGCCAGCCCTTAATTAATTAACTAAGCACACTTACATGACTAAGAAAACCATAAGGACTTTTTTTTGAGTTAATTTAATAATAGAAATTTGTCTTTAAAAATAAAACCTAAGCTTGTCAAGGTTACAGATCAGTAGATTTAAGTGCTTTTTTAAGCTTGCAGCTGCGAAGCCACTCTTGTGCGTCGAAGGTCAGTAGTACCGGTGCGGGGCAGGGGTGAAGGCATCACTGCATGTAGGCGTAGCGCCAGTCCGTCAGCGGCACGTGCGTTTCTTTGATGGCCTGGGGAGACGTCCAGCGCAGGATGTAGTGGGGGCCACCAGGTTTGTCATTGGTGCCTGTTGCAGAAGGGAAAAAAAAGAGTCGGTGACCACGAGATGGAGGATGGGGGACTGAGCCAGAGGGGGATGCAGCTCAACGTGCGGCCGTGCAGCTGATTTCCATCTCCAGAGAGGAGTTTGTGGTCTCACCAGAGATGCGGGAGCCTCCAAAGGGCTGCTGAGCTACAACGGCTCCTGTCGACTTATCGTTGATGTAGAAGTTGCCGGCGGCGTTGCGCAGAAGGCTCCTGGCTTCGTCGATGATTCCCCTAAGGAGGGACAGGAAGGGCTGTGACCACGACACAATGGTAAAACCTTGCGTGGGGGCCTCTTCTACACCTCTTCTACTCCTCTAGAGCAATTAAAATTGTGCAAAAAGCGTGTTTGCGTTTCTCTGTACACACTTCCAGGGCTGCACGTCGTTTAACACGCACTGAAACTGGCTGTGCATATTTAGAACTCAATTCCATTATCCCCATTTTATTTTCTTTTAGTTTGTTTCTAAGTTTTATTGTTATAAAATGAAGGTGATTGTAACTCAAGGATGGTCCCTCTGGGGTTGCACTGCTCTTGGCCCTCCTCCTGCTTAAGAGGGTTGGGTCCATCCTCCTATACGCTCCAAATGTCACCTTGGGGATAGTTTCTCACTGAAAAAAAGCATTTTTGGGCTGAGAAACCCCCTTAGGTGCCTCCCCTTCCCTCCTCAGAGGGCTAAATGCAGCGTAAGGTTTGCGGGAAACACTTTCTCTCCTCCTCAGCAGGCAGCACAGGAGGGAAGGGAGGTAGGAGGGCTCAGCCCAGAAGGGGAAGAGCATCGCTGGTGTGTGGGGATGCTGAAGGCAGAAGGGTTTGGGCACTCACTTCTCCCGGGCAAAGATCGCCCCCGTGAGGCCATAGGGCGTCGTGGTGTCGATGAGCTCCAGGACCTCCTTGTACCGCTGCTCCGGGTACACGTACACCGTCAGGACTGGGCCAAAAATTTCCTATAAAGCAAAAAATAATAAAGCACTCAGTGGGGACAGCCTCCAAAAATAAGTGGTGGGCGCTTCAGCACCCCGTTAGATAGAATCGTGAGGAAGAGGAACATCCTGATCAACAAATCAACGTTTGTTGGTCAATAGCCGGCTGAATACGAGCCAGCAGTGTGCCCAGGTGGCCAAGCTGGCCACCAGCATCCTGGCTTGTATCAGCACTGGTGTGGGCCAGCAGGACGAGGGCAGGGATCGGCCCCCCCTGGATTCAGCACTGGTGAGGCCACACCTTGAATCCTGGGGTCAGTTTTGGGCCTCTCACTACAAGAAAGACCTTGAGGTGCTGGAGTGACTCCAGAGAAGGGCAACGAAGGTGGTGAAGGGTCTGGAGCACAAGGAGAAGGGTCTGGAGAACTTCTGGGGAGCAGCTGAGGGAGCTGGGGGTGTTTAGCCTGGAGAAAAGGAGGCTGAGGGGAGACCTTCTCGCTCTCTACAACTGCCTGAAAGGAGGGTGTAGTGAGGTGGGGGTTGGTCTCCTCCCAGGTAACAAGTGACAGGACGAGAGGAAACGGCCTCAAGTTGCGCCAGGGGAGGTTTAGGTTGGAGATCAGGGACAATTTCTTCCCCGAAAGGGTTGTCAAGCACTGGAACAGGCTGCCCAGGGAACTGGTGGAGTCCCCATCCCTGGGGGGATTTAAAAGCCGTGTAGATGTGGTGCTGAGGGACATGGGTTAGTGGTGGCCTTGGCAGTGCTGGGTTAAAGGTTGGACTCGGTGATCTTAAAGGTCCTTCCCAACCCAAACGATTTGATGATTGATTCTATGACTCTATCCCTGCACCATCTTACTGTACAACTCACCTCCACGCACCCAGCAGCCATCGCGGGATGGGCACCTACAGCCCCTCTTGCCCCTTTCCCACCAGCTCCCCACAAGCTCTCACCTCTTTCATGATGGGGTCCCGCGGGTCTTTGCTCTCCACGATGCACGGCTCCACGAAGTACCCGACGCTGTCGTCGCAGCTGCCTCCTGCCAGGATGGTGAGGTTGGCTGACTTCTTGGCGTGCTCGATCCATTTCTTTATCCGTGCAAAAGACTGAGAAAAGGAAATAATAATTAAAAAAAAAAAAAAAGTGTGGGCTGGGGGGCGTCTAAAAGGAAGTTTGGGCAATCCGTTTCAGGGCTGTGCTGCTCTTAGTGCTCTTCCAGCTCAGAAGGGTGAGTGGGAGCTGGAAATATGGTCCTGGGCACCCTGAACCTTATGTCTGAGAGAGTTTCTCAGCAAAATAATCCATTTTTCAAGTGGGGCAGTGACTGAGGCATGCAATAGTCCAGGAGGGAGCAGAAGAGGGCTGATAACCAGCTCTAACTCATCACTGATGTTCATACTTTGCTGTAAGCAATAAAAAAAAAAACATTTAACCCAACATTTAATGAAGCCTGGTGGTGTTACCTTCTCATCAGTAGAAAACAGCAGAGGTGAGCTCACCTTGTCATCGATCACTGCAGAGAAAAACGTCCCAAAGTCCTGGGCGGGCTGTGGGAAGCCAGAAAGGAGGGGATGTGAGTACACACCGTGCCAAAAAAGTTAACTCTGAAATTAGGAGGAGCTGAAATTCCCCAAATAACAGCTCCCCCCTGCTCCCAACACACCCCTGGTCGAGGGCACAAGCCACCCCTTTTCAATTAGTCTGTGGTACTCGGCGACTTGCACAATCCTTCCCACAGACGCTGGCTACAAGTTAATTTCTAATCACTAAAAAAAAAAAAAGATGAAGGGGAGGAGGGGGGACTGAGGGCGGCGGTGGGGAGAACCAGTGGATAAAAAGCTCGGTTCAATAGGAATTAGTAGCCAGTTACCGCAGTCTTTAATCCCATCAACCACCCGCTGAGCCGCAAAGCCCTTCAGCAGCCCGGCAGCTCCGCTCACGTCTCCCACTTTGATCTTCCCGTGCTCCTCCAGCAGTTTCTCTTTGATCTGGGGCCACAGCGAGTCCGGGGCGTAGAGGCGAGAGCAAGCCGAGCATTTCTGGCCGCCGTACTCGAAGGCCGAGCGCAGGGTCCCGTTCACCACGCTGCCCACGTCGGCCGAGCTGTGCACCAGGTGGAAGTTCTTCCCTCCGCACTCTGGTCCCGGAGAAAGGAGGAAAAAAGGGTCAGTGAGGAGCTTTCAGGGCTGCGCTGCCTCCGGAAAGCACAAGCTACATCCAGGTCCCTCGCAAGCCCTGCCCAGTCCATGGGGAACAGGGACAGTGCCACGATGCCGGGGAGCACAACCCCAGAGCTGGAGCAGGCTCACAGAGCTGATGGAAAAGGGACCGGCCCCAGTTCCCGACCTCAGCACGGAGGCTCTGCCACCCCAGAGCGTCACTGCCTCCCGCCCGAGTGACAGCTCCCCACTGGTGGGAGCCGGTGCCATCAGCTCCTCCAAATACCCACGGGAACAGGCTTTATGCCTCTGCCATAGAGGGTGGACAGGACACAGCTCACAGGGTCATTTGCTCTCTGCTCACAAGGAGAGGAACCACAGACTGGTTTGGGTTGGAGGGACCTTAAAGCCCATCCAGTTCCAACCCCCCTGCCACGGGCAGGGACACCTTCCATCAGCCCAGGTTGCTCCCAGCCCCATCCAACCTGGTCTTGAACACTGCCAGGGAGGGGGCAGCCACAGCTGCTCTGGGCAACCTGGGCCAGGGTCTCACCACCCTCACGGCAAAGAATTTCTTCCTCATATCTCATCTCAATCTCCCCTCTTTCAGTTTAAAACCATTCCCCCTCGTCCTGTCACTCCATGTCCTTGTAAAAAGCCCCTCTCCAGCTTTCCTGTGGCCCCTTCAGGTACTGGAAGGTGCTAGAAGGTCTCCCCAGAGCCTTCTCTTCTCCAGGCTGAACAGCCCCAGCTCTCTCAGCCTGTCTCCACAGCAGAGGGGCTCCAGCCCTCTGAGCATCTCTGTGGCCTCCTCTGGACTCGCTCCAACAGTTCCGTGTCCTTCTCATGTTGGGGTCCCCAGAGCTGGACGCAGCACTGCAGGGGGGGTCTCCCGAGAGTGGAGCAGAGGGGCAGAATCCCCTCCCTCGCCCTGCTGGCCACGCTGCTGGGGATGCAGCCCAGGACACCGTTGGCTTTCTGGGCTGCCAGCGCACGTTGCCAGCTCATGGTGAGCTTCTCGTCACCCATCACCCCCAAGTCCTTCTCCTCAGGGCTGCTCTCAATCCATTCTCTGCCCGTCCTGTATTTGTGCTTGGGATTGCCCCGACCCACGTGCAGGACCTGCAGGAATCCTGGCCATCGCTTTAGTTTCTCCCGGAGCAGGGGAGAAACTGAACCCCCCAGCCCTGCATGGCCTCCCCACTCCCAAAACAAGGTGTCAGAAGTGGCCGTTACCTCCAGCCAGGCGTGGGAAATTGCGGTAGCGATCCAGGTTTTCGGATACCTGCTTCCAGAGCCGCTTGAACGTCCTGGAAGAGAAAAGAGGAGCTGGTTAGCACGCTCTTGCCTTTGCCCAGGGGTGGCACTTGGTAAAGGCACATCTGGGTGCCGTGCCCTGCTGAAGGGGACCCCAGCAAACCCCTGCGTCTAGCCCCAAAAGAAGGGATGCCTGCAAGCAGAAGAGGAGGTGCTAGCTGAGAAGGAGACCCAAGTTCTCAAAGCAATGGCACTACACAACCACCCCCTCGTTTTAAAAAAATAAGAAACTGATGCAGTGTCACAGGGCAGACCCAGGAGCGAGCGTCCAGCAGAAGTTTCTGTTCTTCTCCTCTCCCCTCCCTTCCTTTCGGTCCTTACTGTGACAAACCCCTTGGCTGCAAAACAATAAAAATGCTAATAACCTCCCACCCGGGGGCACGGCCGCTAATACTGATTTATGAGCTTCCCACCTTTAAAGCACGATGCTCATCAGACCGTGTCCTTCACCAGTGGAGCGGGGTCCCCGGGTTTAACAGCCAGTTGCAGGCTGCCAGGGCCCTCAGCGTCACTAACACACCCTGACACGCAGGCAGAGCACCAGCTTGCGAATCTACCCGGAGCTGGCATCGCTCTGCCAGCGCGGTGAGGCTCGTTAAGCCAAATCACAGCATCCCCCAGAGCCAGGGCAGTGACACACGTGAGTTTGTCTATTCTCTGTGCCTGGAGTTTAGCAACAGAAACCCCCTGCAGCAAGAAAACCTGGTTTGACACTTCTTTTCCTCAGTTTTAAAACCCTCCCTTAATTACATCGTGGAAGGACGGCCAGTTGTGTGCCTGCTGCCCTGCCCAGCGCTGTCCTACATGTTCAAAGGAGCAGCAGACGAGCCCCCAGCACCGTCTGAGCCGGCAGCTCCTCGCCCCTCTCCCCCCGCCGCTCCCCTCCCCGACGTACGGCACGCTGCCGGTGAAGTTGAGCCCGCAGAAGTGCTCGGAGCTCGTGACGGCGTCTCCAAACACGGGCCCGTCCGCCGGCACGAACTGCACGACGTTGGGAGGGAGCCCGGCTTCGAGAAGGATCTTGTAGACGGCGTAGCTGGAGAGCAGGGCGGTGTCGCTGGGCTTCCACAGGACCACGTTTCCCTGGGGGGAGAGGACAAAGCACACGAGGAAAGGCTTCAGCCCAAACACGGGGAGGCAATGCTGAAACGCTCTGGGAAAAGCCTGTCCTGGATGGGACCAGAGCAAGGGCACCTTTGGGCGATTCACACCTACCTTTTACCCCCAACATCGGGTTTGAAAGGGGCTGTGATTGCCCAGGTCAGCTCAAGGCACAAAAATCCTCCCCCTCCCCAGCACCGGGTCGCTGTGCCAGCCTTCCCCACCCTCCCTTGCCGGGGACGCAGAGCTTTGCCTTCCCTGAAGAGGAGCCGGGACACACAGACCTGTTTTATGTCTCGGGAAACAGGATTCCAGGGACTCACAGTGTGGGCAAAGCTCCTTCCTGCCCCCCCCGCTAATCCTTCCACTCCAAACAGTGAGAAAACAAAACCACACTCTGCAAAAAAATCTCCAGGCAACTGGGAAATCTAACTGGGACCACAGCTGGAGAGAGACTGGACACTGCTGTGGTGCAGCAACTGCTCCGGTGACAAGGAAATCCCTGCTCCGGACGCCGCAGTGGCATTAACCACGTTGATCTCTCCAGCTATTTAGGCAAGAACGTTTAATCCCCTGGGAAGCGCACTGTGGTGCCTAAAACACTGCGGCTGTAATTAACATCCGCCTATTAAGTACCATTTTCTCCTAAATTTAATTCCAGGTACCCCCTGCCGCTGAGCTTTCCAAGCCACCCGCTGATGCTCTGCTCCTTTTTGCCCCGGGTCCAGGGCGAGCGGGGGGATCTCATCGCGCTGCAGCAGCCCGGTGGGAATTTATCGTCACGCTCGAGGAGGAGGGAGAGGTGGGTGAGCTGCGGGATGCCCACAACAGCTCACCCAGACCTGCCTACAGGGCTTGCCCCATCCCAGCAAGGTTCATCTGCTCTGGGATGAGTTTGGATGACTCCTCCCCTGCAAAAGTGACCGGTTCAAATGCTTCACCTTGAATATGTCTTTAAACGTGATGTCCCCAAACTAAAAGCTTGGTGCTGTCCCTCATCGCAGCCCCTTCCACCTCCAACACAGGACACGACTGCTGGAGGGACCATCTTTGGTGCCAGGATGAAACCAGAGCCTAATTAGTAAAGAGCTCAGGACAATTTTGTGTTTTTTTTTTTCCATTGCAATAATAAATTAATTAATCCTGGCCCAAATTCATCAGGTTATTAGTCCCTCCCCAAAAACCCACCCTGCAAAGGCAGGTGCTCCCCGTGCTTGATGGGCACGTTGGGGTGAGACATACAAAAATGCTGTTTAACAATATTTTGACTTTTTGGACCGTCTTTCGTGTCTCCCAGGATCTCTGGTCTCCCCATTCAGTGCTCAACGCCAGGGCCATGACCTGCTCCCTCCTACCTTCACCCTAACACACCCACTGTACCCAAAAAGCATCCTCCAAGAGGAACCTGAGCAATTACAAACTGATTGCACTTCTGTGTCATGACAACACCTTGAGGCCCCTCCAGTTCACAGAGCAAGCACCACGCAGGAAAACAAAACCCTGATGTATTTCTCATCTCCCTCCTGCAGCATCCTGCCCTTCTCTCAGTCCGAAATCCAGCCTAGGAGTGAAGAGACAACTTACTTCAGCATAAAAACCCCAGAAGAGGAGGTCCGGGCAGTTTTTTCTTTTCCAACACTTCCCCCATCACACCTGTCCATGAGTGGACAGGTCGAAAATCCAGCCACTAGAATGTCTTCTTGTAATTAAAGACACCCGAGCTTAATTGCAAGGCAGCTGATTGAAATCAAGGGGACCACCCCAGGTGCCTCCTATCGAACAGCACCAGAGAACCAGGGAGGCCAAATTCACTCCTTGTGGATCCCAGACCAGGCAAACCACAGCCTCGGGGGGACCAGATCCTTCTCCCAGCCCTTCTCCAGACTGCCCCCTCCGCCCCTGGCTCTCCTTAAACCCCACCACGACACTCACCATCAGCGCCGGAGCCCCTGCCAGGTTGCCACCGATCGCCGTGAAGTTGAAGGGAGAGACAGCTGCCACGAACCCCTGTGGGTGGGAGAGGAGAGGGATGGGGCGGGTGTCCCCTCTCACCATGGCATGACACCACAGCTTGGGGCACAAAAGGGTCCTCCCGAAGCAGGGGGCACAGCCCCAGCCCTTCTCCTCACCTCCAGCCCCCGGTAGACCATGCTGTTGGTGCTGACGTCCACACTGATGGGCTGGCTGGTCTCCAGCTCCACGGCGTACTTGGCATTGAATCGGAAGAAGTCTATGAGCTCGGCAGCAGCATCGATCTCCGCCTGGATGACGGTTTTACCCTGCCGGGAGAGGCCGCGTCAAGTAAAAGCACAAATAAAAGCCGCAGCGGTGCGGCACGGCGCGTCCGGATGCGGGTTGTGGGGTGCCTCTCTCACACACCACATGCTCGCTTCCAAAAAGATGTGGCCTCCTGCAAGCCCCCCCCCATCCCACCACGTCTCCTTCGCACCGAGCGGAGGCAAACGCAGCCCGTGCCCGTGCCAGGGGATGTCACATCCACCCGTGTTCACCCTTCAGTGCCTCCCCTGGGAAAGCCAGGGCTGCTGCGGCGTTTCGCACGGGTAATCCCTGATCATCGCAGCCCATGTCAGTTGATCCTGTTGCCATGGAGGACCCTCAGCTTCACCTCCCTTCTTTCTCAGCAAAGAGGTAAGGATCAGCTTCAGGATCAGCTTCAGGACCAGCTTTAGGATCAGTCTGTTTCCCCCTGGAGCCCAGCTACAGGCACTTCTAACATTACAGCCCTTCCCAAGGCCAAGAAATCCCTTGGCAGCTCTCCCTGCCTGGCTTCCCTGGCTCCTGGCTCCCCAGATCCCCCCCCGTTCACCCCAGCTATCTGCTGGGTCAATCCTTACCTGCCCGATCATGGTTTTGGCCAGCACCTCTGCTCGCCTCGGGCCGCTCAGCATGTCAGCCGCCTTCAGGAAGATCTGGGCTCGGTCCTGGACAGGTTTCAGGTCCCATTCCTTCCTCGCTGCCAAGGCAGCGTTAATGGCTTTGTTAATGAGCTCCTGCGGAAGAAAAAGGGGAAAGGCAGCAAGGAGGAACCCACCACCTCCCCGTCACCAGGTCGGAGAGGAAAGCAAAAGGCACAAACCACATCACAACCCCAAATTTGCAGCTCCTGGGACTGATTTGTTCCAAGATCCCCTGGGACTTCAGAAGCCAACACCCACCCACCCCTGGAGCCTCCCTGCTCACAACCTGAGCAGCGATTTGCGTTTCATCCAGACTTCTAACCAGCAATCTCACCGCAAGCCTCGCGACCTGGCTGTGAGATAAGGCTCGCTAAGCCCCGGTGAAGTGCTGCTGCCTCCCTTCCTCCCCCAAAAAAATGAAAGGAAGAGGGAGGGCAATGAGGTGCACCCACCTTGTCGGCGTAGCAGTACTTGGCCACCTTGTGCGCATGGTTGAATGGCTGAAAAGAGAAGAAAAGCCTCCGTAGTTATCGGTCTGACAGACCCCCGTCCTGCCGGGCACATCCCCCTGCTCTGTTCTCACTCGTTAAATCAGTTTTCCCCCAAACTCACCGACAGCTGGTACCGCACCGTCGGCGTCCACACCTCTTCTCCCCCGATCACGCACGGGATGGCTTCTGTCTTGCCCTTCAGCTCAGCGAGCGCCTAAGCGAGGGGAGGAGAGCACGGTGGTGGGAGCTGCACGCGCAGACCTCCACCAGCCACCCCCCCCTTCCATCCTCCAAGGCAAAGGGAGACCTGGGGACAGACCTGGGAGAACGGGGACAGGAGTTACAACTCCAACTGTCCCCACAAGGAAGGAGCTGGGCTGGGCAGGACCGAGCTGCCCTCACCCCAGGAAGAAGCTCGGGGCTGCCGTGCAGAACCAGAGCACAAATCAGAACCTTAAACACCCCAAAAAGGCCGATCCCCTGCGGTGGTACCTTCTGAAGTGCTGCTCGCTCGGGGCTCCCTGGCTTAAACTCGAGGATGGGCTCGTTGGTCACCTCGATGGCCGAGCGGTGCTGCCATCTCCGCCTAGGAGAGGAGCAAGACAGACGCTGACATCTCCCCTGGTTTCCTCCTTCCCTCCACACCCCAACCTCCACGTAACACGTGTTTCATCACATAACGCTGCGCCAAAACCAGCTACACATGCCCAGGCACGGCACCGTGGTACCACGCCTGGGCTCCATCCCGCCCATCAGATGGTGATGCCGGAGCTGGGAACTGAGCCTGGACGTCTCTCCCATCTGGCTCACACAGAATCACAGAATTGTTTGGGTTGGGAAGGACCTTTAAGATCATCGAGTCCAACCATTAACCCAACACCGCCCAGCCCACCACTAACCCATGTCCCTCAGCACCACATCTACACGGCTTTTAAATCCCCCCAGGGATGGGGACTCCACCACTGCCCTGGGCAGCCTGTGCCAGTGCTTGACAACCCTTTGGGGAAGAAATTGTCCCTGATCTCCCATCTAAACCTCCCCTGGCACAACTTGAGGCCGTTTCCTCTCAATCCTATCGCTTGTTACCTGGGAGAAGAGACCGACCCCCCCCTCACTACACCCTCCTTTCAGGCAGTTGTAGAGAGAGAGAAGGTCTCCCTTCAGCCTCCTTTTCTCCAGGCTAAATCCCCCAGCTCCCTCAGCCGCCCCTCGCTCTGCTCTTTGCTATGCAGAAGGTGCTGGAAAAGGCATTTCCAAGGGATGACGCTCAGGGCGAGCTCCAAATCGCTGCGGTTCGCTCCAATGCCCCAACACCCCGCCAGCTCCTGCCAAAGTCCAGGGCGCGGGGGCAAAAGCCGGGCTGGCACGGGGCCTTGGCAGCTCCAGGCTACGTGTTTCCCAACCCCGCTTGAGCATTAAATTGCCCATTTCAGCAATACTGCCCCAAAAAAGGGGCAAAAAGGGGAAAAAAAGGCGAAGAAGGGGAGGAAGAGCCTGCGCTTGGCGGGGGGGAAGGTGCCCAGCACGAAGCACGGCAGGGCCGGGCCTGGAAAAGCGCCTAAAGGCAACGCACAGCGCAGGGGACCCGGTGCTGCCCTTGAGCCCGCACCCCGCGGGACTCCCGCCCGCAACGCCCCGCCACGCGTGGGAAGGGGGGATTCGGGGGGGTTCGCGGTTTTGCTCGGGTTTGGCAGCCCCCTCACCCCGCACCCCGAGGCAGAGGGGACGGGACGGGGCCCCCGCACTCACCCGCCGCCCCGCAGCCTGCGCAGCGCCCGCCACATCCCGGCCCACGCCGCGCTCCCCGCCCCGCGGCCGTGCCCAACTCACCGCGGGGGGGGGGGGGCTAAGACAAAACCATTAAATTAAATAACTAATTTTTAAAACGGAGGGAAGCGGGTTGTTCCCAGAGCGGCCCCACACCCGCTCAGTCACTGTGCGTGGGGCTGCGCGGCGTGTCCCCCTCCATTCCGTGGGGCGGGAGTGGGGTGTCCCCCCTCCCTTCGCGGCGGTGGTTGCGTCCGGCCAACAAGGAGGCCGCGCCCCGCAGCACGCGGGAAGGGGCGGGGCGCGGGCGGGAGCTAAAAATAATAATTAAAAAAAAAGAAATTAATTAAAAAAGAAAAACAAACCAAAGGTGCAGGAGCGGCTTTGGCTGTGGCGGGAGGTGGCGGCGGGTCCGGCCTCGGGAGCTGACCTGCGGGGGGAGAGAGACAAGCAAGCTAAAGGGGCTGCCCCAGGCCCCTCAGCAACTAAAAATTAAAAATAAAGGGGATTTTAACCCAAAATGGGGGCCTGGCCCCGGGCAGGAGGAGGCTGGGGTTTGCATGGGGTATTTTTATTTCGAGAAAGGATATCAGCACTTTAACAAGAGTTTTAGGAAGGTGTGGGGTATTTTGGGACCGCAAAGCACCTGGGGCTCCAGGGAGAGAGGAAGGTTCCCCCCCCTCCTCAGACCCAACGCAGAAGCAGCTTTTGCTTTAAAGGTGTTTTCTGCCCCAAGAATTAACACACACAGACATTAACCAGGAGTTCAGTATTTATTTTATAGGTTTTTTGTGTTGTGGTTTTTTTTTTTCTCCTCATAACCCGTTTTCATCAACAAGCTCCCGCATGCCCCCTTTGCGCAGAGAAGCCCGTGGGGTACGGGACCGATGGGGCGAGTGACGAAGGATGAACCGCTGCGGAGGGGCAGCACGGCCGAGGACGGACGGACAGGGGACGGGAGACCAGAGCGATGTACAGGGAGCTGGAGAGCAGACCTGGAAGGGGTGGGTGGGGTTGGTTTTGGCACTAAAAAAAGGAAAATGGAGATAATCCGCTGGAACTCAGAGGAGCGCGAATGCTTCTGGCTCTCACTGCGGGTGTTTCTTGGTGCCCCTGATAAAGTGGATTAGATTTCCGAAGCCTTTGATGGTCCCAAATCCACCGCCAGTGCGTGTACCGTTTGGTCTGCTTGCAACTTCCCGGGACAGACTTCCAGCCACAGAGGAAATCGATTTACATCTTGACTCCAATCAGGAGCGGGTTCATCCTTCGTCCCTTCCTCACCAGAGCTCAAATAGCATCATCAATTAAGTCTTTTTTCTTTAAAAGAAGCTAATATACAGAATATAAAGCACAATATTTACAACGGTACGGTAAACAGGTTCATTTCCACACTGATCAGTAGTCTGTTTTCATGTGTATAAAAAGAAATTCTTACATGACCTAAGAGGAACTGACAAGAAGTGACACAGCATGGGGAAAGAGTCATCAATACCCTCCACTTAAACACGTTAAATAATAAATAATCATTTTTGGCAGAACTTAGCTACGTACACTTTAGGCGCAGGAAAGGTGTTTTAAGGACTGAATTGTGTGTCTCTTTTGGTGAAACCACGTTACACAAGCAGCGTGTCTTGTGACCGAGCTTTTAATCATCTTCAACCCTCTCTAATAAACAAGAAATTCTGGGCTTTCAGATGAATTCTGCTCAGGGATCGTCAGTTTGGGCAGACCACAGGTGTTGGGTTTGTAGCCCAGTGGTACTGGGGTGCTCTGCCATGGAAAGGACATCCCTTTGAACCCACCCCAGGGTTTGTTTTAAGCATTAACGTCACTATTTCCTCCAGAGATGGAGCCAGCCAGACCTACGAGTACCACCTTTGCTTTACAGAAGTGCTTCACTGTTGGGAGTGCCTCAAATTAGGAGGGAATTGTGATTTCTAGAAGCATCAGATACCCACTTCTGAAACACAGTTTGCTGCTTCTTCAAAAGAGAAGCTTTGAAAGGCTCCCGCAAAGGCGGAAGGGTCTTAAAGACACCGAACTACACACAAAAGCAGACAAAAATAAGTAAATCAAGTGTTTTTCACTACTCTGCCAAAGACTTGGGTTCAAGACTTCGGTGTCCCCCCCTCCAGAAATAGGCTGGCAAGGGATTGAATTAAGAATTTGGCAGGTAGTGTTTCTAGTTCACCTCTAAAACCAGCATTATTAACACCAGGATATTCTGTGTTGCCTTGACTGGCAATTTCTCATTTAAAACTCAAACTGATAGAAGTTACATTCTACTAAAAGCTTAAAATCAAGCATTTGAGTGACTTAACACTGAAGGCAAAGATTTTTAAAACCTGTGTGTTCCCCTGCAACCAAGTCCTGGACCAGTGCAAAAGAATAAAAACTCAGAAGTCCTGAAGCAACATGTGGAAAATCCTCAGGGTATTATTATACCATGGAAGCACTATCGTGTCTTAATTTTGCTGTGATAAATCGTGCTTTAAACACTCAGCTCGAAAATTAAGCACTCAAACACGAAACACAGCCAGAGACTTCCCAGTATTGCAATTCTCTTCCTCGCGGGCTCCAACACAAACATTCCTCCACGTTTTTTTCCAGAGCCAAGGGAAACAGAAGGAAATAGCTGCTTTACGGAGACCGCAGCGCTGAGGCAAGGCTGTGAGCACCCACCGACCGCCAACCTTGGACTGATGACCCAGCTTGGATTTTTGCTGGCAGGAATGGTTATGGCCAAAAAAAAAATAATCATCTAATATTAGAAGTAGTTTTAGATGTATATTCAGGCACGATTCTGATCTACTATTTTGTTTCATCAAATTAATTCCAATTTATACTGGTGTAGACAATCTTTCAACCAGGTAGAATACAAAACCCGCTCTGGGGCAGATTTTAAACCTGCTGCGCTGCATCGCCCCTGGTATTTAGGGGAGGTCCTTACCCCCTCCAGCAGAATGCCTCGCAATCAGGGGAAGAAAACCAAAAAACAGGGGAAACAGCAATAATTCTGCAGTCGCAGAAAAGCTGTCACCGTGTTTTGCTTTCCCTCTTGCTCCGAGGAAGCGATGGGCCAGTGCTTCACAGCCATACCTGTTAAATTGTTTCCGTGTTGTCGCTTGAAAACCATTGGAGAATTTGGAGTCCCATCAGAGCAGAAGATACTTTACAAGGGAATAATTGCATTTGCTAACAGAATTCTGTTTGCACTTTAAAAACCTCTAATAAAAATAGAATATATACTGTGTTTTTTTATAAATAGATTACACATTTAGCTTAGATGAGTTTCATTACATTCCCCCCCCAGACACATTTTTTTTTTTTAAAGAATTTTGTTTTTTCATTGTGTGATCTAATACGATAATTACTAAGTCTTTGAAAAAAAATGTTTGTACCACATTATTCTTTGGACATTTTTGAACATGCATCCACAAAAGCAACTGCCATTTGTTTACTGAAAACATATTTTGTACAAACCCATTTTAGGAATTCGATCTGTTATTACACTGCTAACAAGCAAAAAAATTTGCTTCCTTGAAATCCCCTTTTAAAAAATGAGAAACGATGAGGAGGATTTTCTGATTGTAAGTCTAAAAAAGTGTCAATATGACACCGCATTAAGAATAGAAAACAAAAATAAAGTATTTACAGCTTTACAAAGGAAAAAAAAAAGAAAGAGGTCATCAAAATCATTTCCAGCATTTTCACCTTTTTTTTTCTGGCAAGCTTTTGATCTGGTTTCTACAAAGTGGTTAAACGCAACAGAACGGGACCACTGTCAGCTAAATCAGCAGCATCACTTGAAACTAACCCACAGACCTCTTAGGGAAACTATCAAGGACCAACCCTTGTAATTCCCAAGGGGTTGATCCACCGACTCCTATACAGCCTAAACGAAAATAAAACCCCAATCCCGAGTATGAAAACACCTTTTCTTCTTTAAAAATGGATTACATATGGTTATAAGAAACAGACACCAACAACCACGGTAATTTACTGCCATACACATCACCACCACACACGTTATTTCTACACCCTCTACTACAGACCCACATCCCTTACACTTACCAACAAATGCAACCCTATTACAGATGCTCCTCATAATTATGGCTCTGAGATAAACCACAGGTTACAGCTGGCTTGTTTCCCCAGCTGAATTTCACTTCCTTACTCAGCTCTCACCATCAAACTGAGGATATTCTTTCCTACCCTCAACATACCAGCTACTAGTTTCAAGAAACACTCAGCCTTTTCCCTACTAGGACACTGAGTATTAAAGAAAATAAAACAGCAGCTAAGCTGGACGGCCGTTGAAATTGCTCAGTTTCTCCAGTACCAAAGAGCATTTCATAACTGAGGAGAGCTGAACGCCAGCCTCCGAGGAGGCCGGTTCACTGTGCAAGTCCATGGCTGAACGATGCCTCCACCACCGTCACTAAAGCATGGCAGACATTCAGCTTTGGCAGCTGGTTTCTCAGCCTCGTGAGAAACTATATATTAGCAGCTGAAGTTCATACAGGCTTGAAAACCTTAAGAGTACTTTATTGAAAACATGCAGTCCCAGCCCCCTCAAAAAAATAACATATCTCTTGCCCCCACCCACCCCAGCTCACAGCCTTAGTGAACATGACATCTACCACTTTGGCCACCTAAGGAATAATAGGAATGAGCACTTTGGAATAAGGTTTCTTTTCCAGAGAAAAGTTATCTACATTTACATGATGCAACAGGCTTTGAAAAAGCCCCTAACCCACACCACAGGAACCAAGAAGTTGCTAGCTACTCTATGAGTAACTGCACTGAGTATTTCAGTCAGTAAGGAAACCACAAGAATATTCTGGGATCTGCTTTCTTGGACGGAAGCCATCAATTGTGGATCGTGGCCTCCACATTGTGGACCCAGATGGATTATCCTGGTACTCCTTCCCACTCTCAAAGACACAGGGAGCCCATTTGATTCACATGGCCTAAAAGCCCCATCGTGTCCAAGCAGGAGATGGATCTGAACAGCAAATGAAACTCCAGGCAGCAACATGGGAAACTTAAATTGAGAAGACGTTACCGTACTCACAGTTACGGCGTGAGCAGAAACCCTCTGAGATCCTGCTCCTCTGCGTAGCTGCGCAAGAGAGAAGCATTTCTACCCAGGAATGCACCATTTGCTGAGACACTTGGGCTCTTTTTGGAAGAAAGCAACACTGATCCATACTGGCTGTATGCTTACAGTGCAACCCTGCTGATTTCAGATCAATACCTTAAGAGAGGCTTGGGAACAATACTCAGGAAGCTAAAAAATTGGCCAGCTTACCTTTACATAACACTGAGAGGGTGCTTAAACCGGGTATTTCCCTCTCCAGGCCTAGCACTGCTCCTACATAGCAGTTTCTAAGCTTCCTGGCAGGAAAAAAAAAAAACACACATTTGGTATTTACTCCAAGTCTTGCAACTGCTAGTTAACTACACAGTTACCTTTAGGCAGTATTAACTACACTTTCAATCTTGGTCTAAAAACCAAACAAAAAATTATTGGCTGAGGTTTATACCCTGTTTTTACCTGGCTGAGGTGCTACAATTCCCATTAATAACCACAAACAGCTTGATGATGCCAGAGTTTCCTCAAATACCACCAAGTGATCTGACTTTTGATGCTGCTTTCTCCTGTGTAAAAATAACAGAAAGACTGACAAAGCCTGGGTCTTCTCACTTTCTCACAGAGAAAGCACATGGCTGTTCTTCCCTAATTCTAGGGCAGCAGTAGTTTGGGATTCATTTTACTACGCCCTAAAAAGGATTACAGTATTTTTCGATGTTCGGCTTTTCTGAAGAACAGAACTGGAACTCTCCCAATGTCATGGCTCAAGCCTACACCTACACCACCGCGTGTCAGTTTATCCTGATGCTTCAACTATCCCACGAAAGCAGCATAAAATGGAGTTATCTCCCTGTCAGCAAAGTAAAATCTGCAACACTATGGTTTAATAAAAAAAAAATCCTGAAAAAAAAAAAAGAAAACACAAACCAAGGAGGGAACTGAAGGGCTGATTCCTAATCCAATCACTGGAAACAAAGGCATTATAATAGGACATTCCTCCTCAAAAGAAGCTCTACAGATAACTACCATGTGCAAATGTGTTTTTAGCTTTCCTTTCCCCAAGAGATAACTGTAGCCCAGCAGGGACCAAACATTCCATATAAATAAGGCGAGCTTTTTTTTTGTTTGTTTTTTTGCATAGTAGTTTATCAGTGATAGTCCCACCCCACTGAGCCCTCCTTTGTCCACCTGCTTTGCCACCGAGCTGAGACCTGCTTCGTCAGATTCTGGAGGCTAGCAGAAAGCTTGTACAACTCTCAAAGGCTCCTTTCACCCAGAAAGACGGAATGAAAAAATTCCTTTTGACATTGTATAACTGCTTAATCCTAAAAGCTCTCTCTAAACCCACTATTATTTTTAAATGTTTACAGTTCAATTTGGAGGCATTCTTTTTTGTGCCAGACGTCGGTAATTGTACCCTAATTCTCATTTTGCCAGCATTCCTTTTGCCAATCAGTGCAGCAGTTCAATAAAACCATAAGCTTATTGAAATACCCAGAGCCTTTGCAGCACCATTCTCTGCTGCTACCAGATTTTTTTTTTTTTAAATAATATTTTTTATAAAAACACCTGCTATTAATATTCCACTGGAGCTCAAAGTGGCTCAGCTTGGGGCAAAGGCACAATTAAAACACCATGTTTTCTTACAGGACTCTGCATTTATGATCTGTATAACAATAGAAATTTACAGCACCAATCCTTGGGTGGGGTGGGGATGCGTGTAGGAATGAGTCCTTAGAAGCCCTGTGCAAGGGCTTACAAGTCTTTTTTTTTCCCCCCAGCAGTGTACTGTTTTTTTAGTCTTTCCTTGTATCTTCCCTTTCACTGGAATGCTCCAACCACGTATCAGCTGACCATGGGCTCCACATCCGTCTCTCTGTCCAACTCGTCCTGAATTTCATCTGTGTTTCCTGAGTCGCTGCTGGCTACAGAGCTGGGAGATGGAGAATTTCTGTAGGAAAAGTCAGAGAGAGGTTTAGACACAAATTAAATATCAATGACAGAAGGGAAATAAAAAAGGAACCCTTAAAGAAAACTGTCACTTTCACTTCCCAAAACAATTTAAAATATCCTTTATTAACATCAAACTTTGGTTTTAGAGTAAATATCAGTAGTGCACTTGACGCACTCCGTGTGCTGCCACCCCACCCCTGCCATCTCCTACACAAACATAAAGGCTGCCCTCGGTTTATGGATGGGGAAATGGAAACAAAGCCCAATGAGCATCCTACAGAGACTCTCATCATCCATAACACGTACAGTCTTGAAAACTCAAAAAAAGTTTCTCTTCTTGTTCTTTTAAGACAGGATGTGTACTGGGGGTGAGCAAGAGACAAGAAAAATCCTCACAGTATATAAATGGGTTCTTAACACACAAGAAGATTAAAACCCAAGTTCTTCATACAAGCCCATAGTCAAGATTTAATTTGGGGGTTGGTTTAAGAGTTCTAGGTCCATGACACTAAGACTAAGCGTCAGTCCAAGTGAGGAAAGAGGTAAGTCCATGCATACTGCCAGTCCTGTTGGTGACACCCCTCTTTTTACCAACATCTGTTGAATCCTTAAGTGTTGCTGTGTGTAGGAACTTCTACACTGTTACAGGGTTCCTTTTAAGACTGCTCTATGACCCTGAACTAAAGATTATCTAAAGGACAAAATGATACTACTGCTTTTAAAAGAACTTGGCAGGAAACAAGAGCAAAATAAATCCTTGAAGAGCCCCAGACAGAATGGTAATATCTTACTACCTGTCAGCTGAGCCTTTGATAAGCCTACGACAGGTTTCCATTTGTACATCCAGGCCCCTTTTCATACTACACATTTCCATATATTCATGAAGGTGGCGATTCATGTCACTCTTGGCCGTGGCCAATTCCAGCTGTAAGAAATAAAAGAAAACAAATCAGCCTAAGGTGAGTTGCTGGCAGCTTCTCCACCTTCAATTTTATATACTGGGGGGGATGCTGAAGCTGCCCAGAGCCAAGCCAAAACACCCACAGAACACACATTTAACCTCAGTGTTGTATAATGCCAATGTATTCATCAGCTTATGAAGTGTATCAATCAGAGCTCAACACTGTTTTTAAACAGCCCTCAAGTTTTTTTTTCCTGCTGCTTGGCATCTTGTTTGTCAACATGCAGTAATTAATGAAATCATATTCTAGAGAGGGCAAAGATTTTGAGAAGCTACAGCTGTTGTGTCTGGCAACCTCTGAGGCCACGTCTTGTAAAGCATTTCCCAGGGTGACAGTGGATATGCAAGACAAAACAGGGGAAAAAGAATAAGAATGCATTTTTATTCTCTTTGTTCTGAAGGTTCTCTCTCCACCAGCTACAGATTTATGCTTACTCAACAATAGGGCTGTACAGAGAATGGTATTTAGAAAACATCCCAAGGGTATGTCAAAGAAAAACACCTTTGCATTCTTAGACACACAGACATCCCACCTTTCCCTCTGTGGGTGTACACATGTCTAAGAACCTACCAGACCAGAACACCACATGTGTTTTCGTCCATTAGAAACAATTTATATTGTCATGAACAACTTCCTTACCTCTATCTGCCCTATTGTTTCTTGGTATTCCTTGTCTCTCGTTTTAAAGAAAGACTCTGTTTCATGGATCAAGTTTCCCAGGTTTTCTTCCTGCAGGGGAAAGAACACAAAGAATTAGCAAGAAACTAACAAGGAATTCAGTAGCAGACTGAAGATTTTCTTATTTAACCTCACACAGAAATGCAGGTTGTTATGCTCTTTCATGCAAAGTGTGGGGTTTTTTATACATTTTTACACAGACAAGTAATATTCTGCTTCTTAAAACTGGCGTATCAGGAAACACGTGGTACCATGATCATGGCTTTGTACACACAAAGATGAAGTCTCTGATGGAGGAACCTACAGACTAAGGCTCCAGCAATTAAACACAGATACCCGACGCATGCCAAAGAACCGAACCCATGGATTTTCCTGAATCTTTCACAGTCTGATCACGCTTAGATTGTAATTGCTCTTCAGCCATGAAACAATTTTTCCTTGCACACCACACTACCACTTACAGCTTTGCACTGGGATTCTCATTTTCCAATTACATATTATTACTCTCCAGTCCTTTCAGCCTCCGTTACCTCACATGTATGCTCTGCCCGCATTGTTTCCTGCTGAAATTCTTCACCTAACTGGGAGTGTTTAAGGCCAGGTTGGAGGGGGCTTGGAGCAACCTGATCTACAGGAAAGGT
The DNA here is from genome assembly GCF_013368605.1 of Nyctibius grandis. Lineage (NCBI taxonomy): Eukaryota > Metazoa > Chordata > Aves > Nyctibiiformes > Nyctibiidae > Nyctibius > Nyctibius grandis. Next base: position 2,402,624 of record NC_090674.1, read on the forward strand.
GTCCCTGCCTGTGGCAGGGGCGTTGGAACTAGATGATCTTTAAGGTCCCTTCCAACCCAAACCAGTCTGTGATTCTAAGATTCTATGAACTGCTAGATAGAGCAAGCTCACTGCCAATGACAATATCACACACAAGAACACATGCTGTCCCAGAGGAAACATCCTGCCAGACAACAGCTCCCGTATCATCATCGCTTTGGATTGACAGTACAGTCTGGGCTACAGAACACACAGCACTATTTCATTCTGTCACAGAGAGCCTAAAGCAATGTCATTGTTCTCTCTCGTTATTACCTACCTCCCTTTTCCAGGAAAAAAGAATTATCAATTTAATACAACTGCACTGATGAGCGTTAATTACGTTCCCATCCTTGGGCAGCTCTATCAGGATCACACCTGGTATCAACGTCACGCTAACCAGCCTACAGTTACAGGAATCATTCCTCTTATCCTTTTATAGGCAGAAGCGCTTTAAGGAGGAAGGTCACAAAAGAAGGTGGCTGGGGCACTGCGTAAGAGCTTGAAAGGAATAAAGCCAGTGGAAGGAAGATTCAGGCATGTAAAGCGCTGTGTTAAAGACCAGGCACAGACGAAACAGTCTTTATTCTGAATCTCCATCTACAAGACAAATCTACCCTTTCCTTGTGTAATTTTCATTTAGAAGGATTTAAGCTTCTTAAAACCTTCCGAGTTTTCGCACGGAAGGTCTGAGTTCGACAATATTCCTCTGATAGCTGCGCTTATACGTGCACACATGGGTATATGCAAATAAATCTGTCACTAATTCCAGCACATGGCTACACGTTATCGCTCTGCCACTCTCCCTGCTCAAAAGGCGACGCGGAGCTAAGCACGCTGCTTTCTGCAGCCCTAGCACTTCTAAGTAATCTCCGCAGTTTCAGAGTGTGCCACATGATACACAAATGGGAAGATGGAAATTAAGACAGCCCTGGCAGTCACCACAAGACAGTATTCAGGAGACTGCTGCCTCAGCATCTTTACAGCAACGATGGAAGAAGGCAGGATTACTTCTTACCTACTCAGTAGTGAAATAATAGCGTCACATTTAAGACTACCCGCACAAAGCCAGACCTTGCCATTTCAATCTCTCTTTAGGCCTGTTTAAAAAGGCTCAGGAGTCACTGAGTGAGGCAGCACGCAGCCATTAGCTTATTTTGCTTGGGAACTTAAGGATTAAAAGCAAGCTGCTCATTATCCACCAACGCCAGGAGATTCCTATTGACTGGGAAGATGGAAGCACAAGATTCACAGGTTCAGAAGATCCTGGGGCCTTACAGTCCTGCAGCCACAGCTTCTTTGTTTGTGATGGGCTGGATGTACTTTAACATCTTCCACAGACCATACCGAGCTTATTGTTCTCCCCACTAGAATAACTGTGCAATATCATCCCCCACACTATGTGCACTGTTTTGACAAAGTGTGAGTGAGAAAGTGAGATGCTGTGTGGAAGATAAAGGGCTTTAGAGAAATGACTGCTTAGGGTGGCAGCTTATGTGATGCTCCTGTAACAGCTAAACACACTGGATCTTTTGACACTCACTTGGTATTTTTAAATACTAAGTTTGAAGGACCAGAAGAAATGAAGTTTGGCAAATAAACTGATTGCACAGAAGGAGAAAAGCAACCATAGAGAAAAAGCACTAAGAGGATTTCAAAAATCAAAGCAAGTTTGCGTGGCAAACTAGATCACCAGTCAAATATCCAAAGGCTCAAATGGCTAAAAGAGCAGCCGAGGGATACAGTTTCTGCAGAGAATAGTTTGAGAAAACGACTGAAATAAGCTCACCTCTCCTTGGAGGTCAATTGAAGGATTGCAGTTTGTGAAGTCTTCCCAAAGCAGCAACGTTTCCTCATTCTCCTCCCACGTTAAACTATCACAGTCATCATCAAAATCGAACGTCTCACGACTGTAAAGATAACAGAAAAAGCATGAGCAAAAAACCACCACAGCCCCACTCCCTCAGTCCTTCAATTAATCTTCTAGAAAAGAGGGGCCATCAGAACTGAATGAAGGAGACAATGCAGCAGCTGAAAAGCCTCACAGTTTTTACAAACAGGCTTTACCACTGTCCAAGTCCCTCGCTCCTGGGCTCTCTGCCACCCCAAAGGAGAAGAAGAGATCCTTGTTAGCATTGTTCAAGCACACAGTCCTAGCTCTCACCTCCAGATGGTGCTGCACATTAGTGTCCCCTGTTTGCAAAAACCACAAAAATGTTTTAAACTATTCTTTGTACGTGGGAAAATGAGCCCAAACACAGTTTGAGGAATTTTACAAGAAACAGCCACTAGAAGACTCCCTGCTGATTTTCATGTTGAAGTTCAGCCAACGTTTTCCCTGCAGCACTTAAAAACATTATTTTCAAAAGTAACAACCATAAAAAACTGAAGCCCAGAATGATGTGCAGGTGAGCATAAATACTTACTGTTGACTTGAACAACAAAGATACTACTACAGCCCACTTCAGACTGAGAACAAACAGTGGCAAGAGTAACCTTTAACACTGGTATTTGGTCAAGCCCCTTTAGTACGGTCAGTTGTGCAATAAAGGAAAGTTTCAGAAGGCACTTGAGTCCCTTTTGGTTTGAACAGCAGCAGAGCGGAACACTAGTAGCTGCTTCTTGTCCTTGTTAAGGAGGTCTGACAAAAATTTGAAGTTGCTCCCAGAAGCAGTCTGCTCATTTCAGACTGATGCATTTTTGTGACTTTAGTTCACTTCCTTTTAAGCAGATAACATCTCAGTCCAGAAGCTGAGCCCAATACTGTCTTTAGGAGGCTGAAGAGCTTGGCAAAAGAGACAGGCTATTTGGCTATACTCAGCATGACTTTAAAAAATAATTTAAAAAAAAAACAATAAACTTGGACATACATGACTGTGCCTTTTGCAATTCAACTTCTTCCAATCAGTTTCTTTTTGCAAGAGCTATCCTTGTCCGAGAGCACAGAGGCTCCCAGTTCTGACTGCTGCTTACTTCAGACATACACTGTTCAAAGCCAGCTGCAGTGGAGAAGTCAAAAATCTGTATTTACTACACTGAATATTAATATAGGCCTAAAGACATCTAAAACAAGAGTCCTAACAAGAGGAGTTACCTACAACTTTTGCAAAAAACACGCCCTCTTACACGTGAAATTCAGGAGGAAAGAAAGAGACACACGCCCTGAAAACACAACTTTTGGCAACAGCTGACAACCGAAGAGGAAAATTTCTCCTTAGAGAATTTCTTGTGTACTCCTACATATTAAATACTGTCCTACATTGTGTGGGAAAGCACTGGGAATTCTTCCCTCTGCAGTCACTGCAGAAGTTGGCAGAAGACACCCATATTCAAACGCCAGGAAAGTCAGACCTGCAGCGTTTGCTGGGGCTTTTCTCTACCTAAAGAAAACAGCAGCGACCCTCAAAAGTCTCACCAGGCTGTGGCCACCTCCATCACTTCTAGAACAGGAGGGCACACGGCCAACTGGCTTCCTGAACGGCTTTGTGTAGCCCCAAGGTGCAGAGAGTCTCTTCTTGGCTTTCAAAAGCTCCCTAACACTCCAATTTGGGGTAAAGCTTTAGGCAAAATGCAATCCTTCCAGTTTGGGAGCTCAGAGCTTGCAGCAAGGCTTCCACCACCAACGTTCTTGGAATCTATGAACTGTCGTCCACTGCTACAACTGATCTTCCAGACAGATCCACCGCTACCATTTGCCTATAGCTCAACTGAAAAATCATGCAAAATACTGCATAAGTTTGTATCCATTTTGAAATAAGCTTTGAGTATCGTTGCCAAATTGTATCTAGCCCAAGCAACAAGGTTCTTTCCAAAACTCTACAAATCTAATAGTGAAACACACAGAACAGACTCAAGTTTGTACTTTGCTTTTTGCACGTTTCTTCTTTTGCTACTGTTCTAACAGCATATAAACACCTAGTTTTACTGCTCTATTTTTATATTCTCTATAGTCCCCCCTATTTAAGGGAGGAACAAAAATAAGTTTCTGTTAATTTTATTTGAACATCCAGAAAACCTTCCAGTACGTACCATCCTGGCAGCTCAAGTTCAACTCCTAGTGAGCAGTGGGTGGAAAAAAAAAAATACTACTTGTAAAAGCATACAGAAATAACTCAATACTTGAGTTCTGGGATTAAGTCAGCATTTTGGAGTAAGTTTTCCCCATGTCGTCCACGATACTCACAGCTGATTAAACATACGCTTCATTTCATCCGTGATGTTCAGCGAACAGCTGACCTCATCGTCAGAGAACCTGCCATTGTCTCCATCCTGTTCCGAGAGGTCATCGTCAGACGCGAGCTTGCGTTCTTTCTTCTTGGAAGCCACCTTAATTGGAGAGAAGAGCAGTAACTAGAAGGTTCAACTGAGGTGCTGTGCCATGAGGGGCGGAAATAAAAAAGGAGAGCCATTAGGTTTGAGCAAGTGTAACTGTTCATCAGTTCCCAGGGATTGCTCGTATTCAAGACAGGAATTGCATCTGTTAATGAGTGGTGAACACAGAGCACAAGGAAGCAGTTCAGAACGGCGAAGAGCAAAGCAAGCTGCAGGCTGCCAGCGCTCTACAGGTGTTCATCTATTCACTGACACCAGCCCACAATCGACGGGAGAACATGCAGAGGTTAGAATGATACAGGGTAGAAGCGTAAGCTGGCAGGAGTGCCCAGGCAGCAGGCTTGAGAGCAATGACAGAACTCTCCCTCTCTCCTGCCACACCACCACAGGCTGTTGCTCCCAGTGTTGAACCACCATGAAAGAGTAGATGGGAAGCCTTTCTAGATACTCTTTATTTCAGGGCCATTCCCACCCCATCAGCAGAGGAAGACTGCTACTCTTCAGGCTGACAGAAGAAGGGTTAACTAAACCATGGTAATGCCTGGACAACCTCAAACAAATACAGTTCATATGTGCAGAGAACTCAAGGGATACCCCTGCAAAGGGCGCAGAGGATCGCTTCTTCATCTGAGGACTGTGAACATAAAAGATATTCACGGATGGTGCCACAGAGTCACAAACACACAGTCCACTCCCAACCTACTGTCATTTTTAACTCTACGTGGCATATAAGCCGTCCTTTATTGGTAGTGTTCTCCATGCTGATCATTTTAACCACTGCATGCTTGACCAAAAGCGTGCTTTACAGTTACCTTTGAGCAGAAAGACACAGCAATTCTACTCAAAGACAAGAAGGAACCACTAGCATAATGCAATGGCTCAATATGTTAGAAAAAGAATTGTCTCCAGAAAGGAGATTTGAATCTTCCAGGATATCCAAGGAAAAAAAAAAAACAAACCATCAAACATTTAGGTAACTTCACCATAGCCAGAAAGCAACAACCAGTAGAGACCACAAGGATCTTTTACAGCGTTTTTGTACAGCATTTAGCACACTATATGGCATTGCTATACAGAGAAAAGCATCAGACTTACTGAAAGACTGAACAAGACACATTTAGATCCAAGTAGAAGGGAGCTGGGTTAATCACAATTGAAATTGCAGTTATGAGAGAAGACCACCTGCGTTGGGAGTTACAGGTTTGCTCCACGTAGGGCTGTAACTGCTTGCTTTTGGAGCAAATTAAATAACTTGCCTACTAGCATCAAGGAGCCACAATAGCTCAAGGAAAGCAATGGGAGTTTTCATCTCACAAAACAGTCACAGCTCACCACCACAGAGCCGTTATTTCTGGCCACGGAGCTTGAGCCAGAAATAAGAACACTCAGATGACAGTTCTACAAGCTTAAAACCTCTCACTTGTGAAGGCAACAAATGTGAGGAAGCCATTTATACAAACCTAGACCCTGTAATGCTTTTTTTTCCCCCTGCATTCATTGTAGACTAGCATCAGACTAACAGCACGTCTTAAAGGCCATCCTGAGACTTCTTTTTTTAAACTTTCTGAATTTTGTGCTCTTTGTACTACAGCAGCTTCTGCAGAAGAGAGCTACACTTCAAGACCGAGAAAGAAGAAAGTACGTCTACATAGAGAAATTTCAAGAAAAGGCAAATGACCTGGACCACACTCCTCAACACTGCTCCCTCTTGTCCCCTCACTTCTTGTCCTACCCTATGGAAAATTCACAGCCTAATCACCTGGAATATCTTGGAAACGTCTTCAGAGTTGCGCTGCTGCGCTACATCACACAGCTTGGCTGTGATATCGATTCGTCGACAGATGTCCATGTCCACCTTCATGGCCTTTTCTTGAATCTTTGTGTCCAGGTCTGTCATGGGCTGCAGGAAGGACAGTAGTGATTATCTTCTATTATTATACAGTTCAGGAAAGAAGAGATACCCCACAGTATCTCTCTAACCCCAGGGCATACCATTTTTAAACAATATTACATCTTGTTCTCCGGGAAAGGCAGTACACGGACAATCTAAATAGACTAGACAGCTAACAATTAACATTCACATCTGATTCTAATAAAATTTCAACACGGGAGTGATTTGGTCACTGAAAAACCTATACCCACCCCAAAACAACTGCTAGATGTGGCAACAATAAACTCGTATGGGTCAATAAAGCTTTAAAAATAGAGGAGAAAACCCCTGTTGAGCATGTGCAGAATAGAATGAAATCTAAAACCTGGTGAGTATGCAACACTTCCCTCCCTTTCAGACAGGAAAACTGTGCCTGCAAGGAGAAGCTGCATTTAAAACAGAATCCAGGCTACCCACCAGCTTCATACATACCACAAAAAAAATAAAATCAAGACTGGATCTAAAGAGATCCATGAAAGCTTGTGGCACAGAAAATACTCCTCTCTTTGGTATTAACCTGGCTTCCAGCCTAGCAAAAATTCTACATGAAAAATATTTTGTCTTGCTTCACTCTGGGGAGTAATTATAAACATAATTTAAGAGATACTCCTGCTCAGACAGTACAGCTGGCTCCTTATGAAGAAACATTGTTCCACAAAAAACATATTTTCCAGCCTAGACGAGACTTACTCTGTTGGAAAGCACCACTTCAATGGCTAGGCAATGCTTCCACTTTGACCAGAAAAGCCGACAAACTCTTTGCAGAGATTTCTTAAATACCAAATCCCCTTTCCAAAAAGAAAGCTTTGGGGCTTGGTTTTTTTTTTTTCTTTTTAGATTATTAGACAGAGTTCTTCTCCAGCCTCTGTCAACCACCTTTGGACAAGTTAGAGATTTTTGTTTTCCAAACACACTGAGAAAAAAGAAATCTCTAAACACTGACACACTCTAAACACAATCTTATCAACAGAATAGGTACCGGTGATTCTTATCTGCAGGAAAGCAAGAGTCACGTGCCAACATGCTGCATTTCTCTGCTCTAAATATTTACACAGTAGGATTCAAAACAAGCCTATTCACTGCTTTCCTTCAGCTCTCTTCTCCCTTACAGTTTGCCAAGCCCAAAGCACACTTTCTCTCAAGTTGAGGAGGATGTTTGCATTCACCACCACCCTTTTTGTACACACTGAGCAACGTTTTTTCCTCAGCAAAAAAGTCATCACAGTGATGGAGCCCTATCAAGCTTCTCCCTTTCTCACTGCCTCTACCCAAGCATGCTTATTCTCAATTAAACACGAAAAGAAGAAACAGCTAATTGCCAAATTTCACACAAACAGATCTAGTGGCCCTTAGAGAATGTATTTGACAGCAGGGAGCAGGTTCTGCAAGCTTATATAAAGACACAAGGAAGCAGTTCTACACAAAATTACAGAATAACTAAGCATAATAGGACATATTCATTAGACAACTGGCATCGGCGCTACTTCAGCCTTACAGAGAAAGGCACCTTACTTAATGTTCACCTGACTTATCCTTCTAGATATCTGCATGTGTACACGCTCTCAGTATGTCTAAACGTAAGAAAATTCTCCAGTCATAGCCTAAAAGATCCCCCAGCTCTGAAGGGAAGTCAGTATCTAGTGAGACATGCGGAAATTCCTGAGAAAACAAGTCTTTTTTTAAAAAAAAACAACTTAGGTCAAAGCAGCACTGGAAACAAAGCCAGATACTTGAACCAGCAATACTGGGTTAATCTCTTCAGAGCTTTCGTAAAGGGAGTTGGGAAACACATACAGCGTGTTCCTTTTTGAACATGACTTTCTTGGTGACTCAGAGCAAAATGCCCCTCGTTAGCAGCGCGTGGTGCTGCACGGTGAGGAACCCTTTGCCCTAATCTGCGAGTTCTCCAGCATTTTTTCCCCACGGCTGCAGATCCGAACGCCAGCACTGCCAGCTGTGGAGAACGGGGAAGGGAAGGAAGAGTCCGGGTTATGGGCTAAGCAGCAAGTTAATGCATCTCTCCACAGACCAGACAGGAAGCAGGGGGAAGGGTGATCTGTCTGATGCATTAGATCATAAAGGCAGCCATAATGCTAACTACAAAGCAGCACTCACTAGGACCATAACCTTTTTATGAATGAAGCCATTTGCATGACACACACATTTCACAAAGGCAGTGGGAATTGGCCACTCCGCTCTCCAGTGTACTTACATCACTCATCAGACCCTTAAAGACCACAAGTTCTGCTTTCAGGCGCTCAATCTTTTCATTTAACTCCTCCTGGAGAGCTTCCGCTTCCTGCGCCTCCTGCAAAAGAAAGCACACAAAGAATTAGGAGGTAAGAGGCCAACATATGCTTCCTCACTTAACCTGAGCAGGGCTGATAAGGCACGTCACCACCCCCCTGTTTTACTTTGTCAGAAACTTCAGCACCTTCCTGCTTCAGCTTCCAAACATTAACACTATTCTCTAGCACACAGCAATGTAGGCAGCTGCTCTAGCTAGGAGAGAGTTTTTTAATTAAGACAAATCCAAATGATTGCTAGCATAACAAAAGGTGCAGAGCAAACCCCTACTTTTCAATACATACTACTCAAAACTTACCTCCCGCAAGGTTTCTACCATAGATTCCAGACTCATTCTTCTCGTCAGTTCCTCTTCCCACCTGAAAGAGAAGATTCGCAGGCAAAGTGTTAACTATGGAGAAAAGTAACTTTTTTTTACCCAAATCGCAAGTCTTCTGAGAGCTGTAGGATGATGACAGTTATTCAAAATGTAAAGCAGATGGTCCCCCTCACTCGTACGCCTCAAACCAGTACCATTAAGTCTGTAAGAGAATAAAAGCTAAATCCACTTTAATTGGGATCAGTACTTTTCCTGCTCTCCTGTGCAATATTTGGTTGCAAATAAGGTGGGAAACCTTCAGTGCAAAAAAAAGTCATTTGAAGGTAAGTTATCTGAATCAGCAATCTTACTATTTATCTGTTTGGTCCAACTAATTCATACATTTATGTGCCTTCTATATAAAAATCCTCAATAATCTACACGCCTCAGTCATTTCCCAGCACTATAACTGCAAGGAGAGTACTCAGACAAGCATCCTTGAACGCAGGGTACACTCACTGCTGCTGCAGTACTGAAGGGGTAGAAAAGGAATTACAAACTTTCCAATTAAACTTCATACTACAGGCATGTTCGAGTTCATTATTAAAGTGTAAAAATATCTGGCAGTTCCTCTTTTATGCACCAAAACCCTCTAAAGAGCAAAAACCAGTGTTTGACAATAGTAACTTGAAAGATAAGATTCTTGAAAATGTCAACAATTCACATTTCTACATGTGGATATGGTTTGAGTTTGGGGGGGGAGGAGAAATTAAAGCGTGTGCCACTCTTTCTGAATGGGTGGTAGTGCCACAGGAGACTTGCCCAGTCTATTATAACAACAGGAATTACATCCCTGGAAAAGAAACTTTGGATCCCACATGATTAACAACAACGCTGTCAATGTAATTTCTGAGTACCATCACGATAATTTCTGCTGTACTTTTTATAGTTTAACTGAAAATGGCAAATTGTGGGCCCAGAAATCTATTAAATCAAAGCATTCTTGAAAAGGCAAGGTTAAATCTGCCAAAACGCATCGCTTCGTCCCGTTTTCAAACCCACAAAGAAACCTGGTGATGGCTCGATGACGGGATATTCCCACTGAGGCAGCTGGTTTTCAGTTTGCACACATAATCGATACACCTCTGCGGTCAAAGTGCAAATTTAATCCCATCTGAAAGGGAAGCCAGGACGGGCCGTTTCAGCAGGGAAGGACACCGGTGCTGTTGGAGATCATGTCTCCAGGCACGACCAGAGGCACCTGAACGGGTTACATCTCAATGCAGCAGCTCCGGGGAGCGCAGTGCCATGATGACACACGCTGGCTACAGACACTCCTTCCTCCTACGTGCAGGAATATCGTGTGAATTCACCATCCTGCAGCTGAAGTTTGATTTATTGTGCATCTTGTTGTGCATCTTTTTACCAGCAATGATTTACAGCCAAGCGGAGTAAAATATTTAGGCTGAAATTTGCATTTGTCATCAAATGTTATAGCTCATATTTCCATATATTTGTTTTTTTTGACTACTAATTACATGTACATTTCTATAAAAACAGTAACTTCATTTTTCAGATTTTTCTATTAAAGTCAAGAAGGTGAAATTAATTAAAGCAGTCAATTATATTCGCGATCTGCAAGATGGTCTCCTTCTGTTACAGACGGAGTGTTGCATGGCTTTAATCATTCCTTCTGGTCCTTCTGCCAGCAGGCTGTCGTGTATGGATGGAAGTCAAGCAGACACTGCAAAAATTGATATGCTGCTTCTCCAGGTTTGAACTGTTGAAATGAAGAATACTGGCTGCATTCAGGTTATCCTCCTGTATTTATTTGCATCCCTACGGCGCGCTGGGCCTTCTGCAGAGAGGGATGTATTTTTGGAAAATGTTATCTGCGGATTTTTACTGACTACGCCAAAAGCTAGCAAAAAGGATTAGCATTCCTCCCCAGCCGTTCTGGGCGGCTGCCAAAATTACGCATCTCGACGTCTGCTCAGACCAACCTTCCTCATCCTGCAGAAATTCCAGTAGTTCCATTTCTTCTCTTTGTGCCAGTTAAAGTGCATTTTGCAGAACAGTGATTTACAGCCCTAATTCCATTTCGTCCAACTCAAGACTGTGTCTTCAAGAGAAGGGGAAAAGGATGTTTTCTTTTACACATATATTCACCCTCCCCACAATTTCTCTTAATTATTGGAACAATAAAACAATCAGGTAGTTTTTATCCAAAAGGTTCATGTCTAACAGCAGGGAATTTACACTGGACTGATAATAAGGGTCCTGCTAACCATTAATATCCCATTCTTAACCTCAGAGCACATTTCTCCCACCCACTACCAAGCTGATTAACCTCATTTAACAGCTAAAAACGCCAATCTTACTTTCTCCTCACACTTAAACCTCAGGAGACTATTTGTAGCAAAAGAGAGGAAGGAGACGGACGGGAAGGTAGTGGATGACAATGGAGCAGAGGATTAATTCTCCATTTAAACTTCCAAGGAAGTGAGACAATAGAAAGATTGCTCATTCATGTGATCATCCTGTATTTGCTGTAACACACAAGGCTTTAAAAGGGACCTTGGCAGCTGTGCTGCTACACACTGCAACAAATGTCACCGAGAAGATGCTAACTATGGCTCTGACGTCTTTAATATTCAACACATTCTACATTATTCTCCCTGTAATTTATATTAATCAATATCTTTCTCTTCAGTTACCGTCTAAAAGCAGCAGACTTATTCTTCCACAAGGCTTAATCCCAGCAGGCTGTGGATGCCCTCTGCAGAAAGGCAGACGTTGCCATCTAAATCTACCAGACTTCAGGGTTTCTTATTATATTTTCAATTATTTCTTTAAAAAAAAAAAAAAAATAAATCAGCAATATGAATTTCAAATCTAACCAAGCTTTTTTCCTTTTTTTCCCACCTTCCAAGGATGTTTTCGTTCCAACCACCACCTCCCCACCCCCCAAATAAAGGGCTAGCCTGAATTTTAGAAGCTATGGATCTATTCCCCTTTTACCAGATGTGACACATTACATTCCAGCAGCATTCAGTCATCGCAGCTTCAGGCCCCAAACTACTTCTGCAGTCATGTGTTACGTAGCTTAGAGGAGAACAAAGGATGCTGCCTTTCCTTAACGGGAATAGCTACATTACAAGGATATTAGACAAACAAAACACATGAATAGTCAGCTAGGATTAACATTGCTCAAAGCGGTGGTTTTGTCAAGCTGAGTCACACCGCAAACTTGTGTGTTTCCTTTGAAATTGGAAGAGTAGCTACTAGTTCACCGATACCAACAGCTTCTCCTACACCGAAGAAAGCCTACGGAGACAGCTCAAGAACTAGATAATGTCCCTTAAAAGCTCCTCTAAGTTTTCAAGGCTCAATGTTAATGAAATTAAACTAAGCAGTCTATGTTGACATAACAAACTTCAAACCACTTTCCTGCTCTCTGAATACCTGTGTCAGTGAACGTGAACATCTTCCTTTCTTCTCTCCCAGTATCATCAAGTCAAGTTTAGGAATACCGACCAGTGAAGAGAATTACCCATTGGAGCAGATTCACTAAGCCTTGTTACAACAGAAAGTTAGTTTCAGAGAAGTCTGCCTTTCCAAAAATTGTTCAGTAATTTTCTTTTAAAAACCCACGATTTTTAGATGCATGTATTGTATTATTTAGACAACAATGTGCTTACAAAATATGCCAGACAGAAACATGCTGTTTTAAATATGTTTTTGCTCAAGGCAGAAAAGCACAAGTAGACCAGTTGACAGTTAATGATGCCTGATGGTATCAACTGCACTATTTCTTTCATTAAGAATACCCTCCCTCAAGCAAGCAAATATTCCTCACATAACATTTAATGACAAAATATTGTTTCCATAAGAAAAACGCTTTAGGAAGACAAGACCCTTCGTGGTAGTTTTACACTGAGGCATACAGAGAAGAAAACCACCAAACAGAAACAGAACAGAAAGCATTTACAGCAGTAAGTTTTCCCCCTGCCGTTCTCTCAGGCACCGACTCTGAAGCTTTTCACCCTGTTTCATCACTGTTGGAGTGTCCTCCCATCAGTTTATGGGGAGAAGAGCAGTAACAGAAAGGAAAACCTAACAGCTCTTGAGTGCTCAAGTCCACAAGAGGAAACAGAAGTGTTAGTTTGAACAACGACTATAAAATGCTCACGAAAATGTTAACAGGTAACCACTCCTGAGAACGTGAACATACCGAACGGATGAACTGCAGGGAAACAGCATCATTGTTTTTTCTTGCACGCTAAGACACCACTATTCCACTTTTGGCACGAGATGCACCAGCCTCACTCATCTGTTGGATACGAAGCATCCCAGATGCATTCTCTGATGTACCACACCTGCGAGAAGATGGAAGCAAACACCCATGCTACAGGCAGGACTGAGTAATTACACCTCGGGCACTGCCCGGGAGGGCTCGTGCTCTGCCATCACAGGCTACAGACATGTCTTTGTGCAGCACTGCTTGTTCTTCTGCGCGTTGGGATCTTTCCGACGCCCATACGTTGTTTACAGGAGCTCCAAATGGCAAGGAGCTCTCACCAGAGCTGGCATGAGATTTAACACTTCACACGCACAAGCCCCACCGATTTAATCTGTGTGCATTACTCACGGGCGTTACGTGCTGCCTCTCGCTGTGGGTCTGTAGTAACATGCCCACTAATCCCCTCTCCAACACCTAGATAGTAACTATCAACATTACAGTTTGTAACTCTGGGTTTTATACACTGATTTCATCCCATCAGATGGACAAACTCGTATTCCCTCACAGAACGATCCACAGCCTCGTCCCGTAATCTGCCAAGACAGAAATTTGGGCAGGGCGTGGTGTTTGAGAGAAACACACTGTAGTTGTTTGGGATAAGAAAGCGTCACGTTCAAGACTTTCTGGACAGATGTAGAGAAACCTTGACAATACTAAAACTCTGCTGCAGCGTCAGTCTCTATTTAACCATTTGCAACGGTGTTTCTTAATTGCGAGAACCACAATCTCACTAAACCATTCCTGATACAAGAAGGCAGTTTGGGACTGTAAATACAAATAGCTGTCTGCATCTTTTCAGTAGCTCTAAAGAACTGGACCATGGAAGATGGATTTAAAAAAAAAAAAAAAAAACACGAAACCTCTATGAAGCCTTCTTTATTTTGTTAAGCAAAAAAACCCCCACCAACCCCAGAAACAACGCACCGTTCTCTCTGCTTTTAGAATCCTTGCTTAAGAGATCATTCTCCTATCCAGTCTTAGTTTTGCACTAAATTAGATATACGGCTGCATTAAGCAATTAGCTCATTCATAAATGCTACCTCTTGTTTAATTGAGCGTTTTTAAGATGCTCTAACATAGGGATTCTTACAGCTTATCCCAAGCACAGACCGATTTGATTCCACATGCCTTGACTCCTTAGTGAAGTAAATTAAATGTTAGTTGATGGGCTCCATGTAAAACGTATTAATTTAACGTGAACGCCCGAGTCCATTAAAGCCTGGCTGTAACACAACGGCAGCGGCACTCTTGAATGAAGTCATCTGTTGTTTACAACAGGCAAGAAACATCCCCTTCACAGAACCTCTCTGCTCGAAGTCTGTCACTGCAGCATCAAATTTCCCAAACATCAGAGCAGCGGAGGAGTCTGTATCCTTGGACCTGTAGCAATGGTCTAGATGATACAGGCAAATTCACTGCATAGCAGAACTCGTACCCTTTGCACTGTTAATACTTGGAGGTTTCATTATAAAGGCAAGGTCAGTATTAAAGACCTATTCTAGACTTGTGCTCTACTTAAAACAGCGCAACAGACCTTTGAACAACAGCAATTGCTTGTGAAGAGAATTACTAAAAGGCCTTACTATACAGAAAAACATCACGTAATTATGCCTCCCGATTACATTCTCTTGGAAAGATGCTCCAGCCTGTTAACTGGAACCACAATAAAAATCATCTGCAAGTTCATTTGTGTTTTGTTCCTGACCACACGAGGTGTTTAAACAAAAGCCATGCATAATATCACAAGAGTTGAACAACTTCAAGTAGAAGCAACAGCCATGCCTGCATTCCTTTAGAAAGAAAATTATGGTGCTTTTAATACATGAGGAGAATCCACACATAATTGTGCAACATTCACAGTAACATTAAACACATTTTAAGCGACACAGCTACAAGCCATACGCTCTTGCACGACTTGTTCTTGCAAACAACACTGCACTAAATAAAGGCCAGGTTTAAATCTGAGATGGATTTGGATAAGCTTTGGAGCTCTCCTTTTGTACCCAACCCCAAGCACAGAAGTCTATTAACAAACACACGAGATACTTATTCAAAATAGGTCTAACTCAGCAGGTGAGGCTGCTGTTGGGTGTTTTAACAATATTTTATACAACTTCCTGACAGAGAAAGCACCTAAGAGATGTCCTGTCCTTGCAAAGGACTTTGCATGATGCAAAGGTATCAATTATGAACTTCAGTTATTTTCAAGCTCACAGCTAAACAAGTGAAGGAAAAAAAATCCTTGAAAGTCTCCCATTTACCAGGGCACCCACAGCTATCAATGTTGGTAGTCTATCTTGACATCATAGTAGCAAATTCACTTGAAATACTGCTGCCTTAGAAGAAATAATAATTTTTTCTTTTTTTCCACTGCAGGTAGATTGAGAAATAGGGTAAAAGAGATCACGCCATCAAGCTCACTGCTGCCCAGCAAGGCCATGGTCAGAGAACCCTCTTCCCTGACTGTCAAACTGCTCTTGACTGAGGAACTTCAATCCAGCTTGCTCTCAGATCATGGAGGTGTTGGAGCCCTGAACCGAACAAGTGCCAAGCGAAGAAGTCTTTGATTTTCCCTTGTGTTTATAACCTAATGAGCATCCTGGTTCCTAAGCCATTCTGCAGGAGAGAGTCCAGAACTTCTCCAAGTAGGTAAGTTACTTTCGTTGGAAAGAAGAGTTTTGGACAGCTTCCTCTTTCCCCACGGACTGCTTGCTCTTTCCTTCTCTAAACCCATTTCATAGTCTCCTGAAGAGAAAGATCAGGCCCATGATAACATAATCCAAACCTCCATATCACTGACCTGCCTACTCTGCAGCTGCAAATTATTTTAAATATGGTTAAATCTGTGAGAAGTGTTCAAACCCCCAACTCCTACCAGTGACAGCCAGGAGTAGCCCCCTCTTGAAATGAGCCTGATTAGGTAAAGTAATTCTTTTTAGTGCTTCATGCAAGCTCGTGGCATCTTCACATTTCTGTGTAGCTCTTCTGCTACTCCCATTCACCTCAGGAATACGAAATTCACAACTGCTTTGGAGGAACAGAGTTTTTACAGTTTAAGGAGCAAAACCACAAAAGGCCCCTGTCTATTCAGCCTTTATTTATAAAGTGTCTATACTCTAGAATCAGAGTAAAATTAAAAATCACATTTTATCACTAGTGTCCTCCCCACCTTAAATCGTGCTGATCAGGGAACACAACCATTTCCTGCAGAGAAAGGATTTCTGGTTAGTCATAAACTGTTCCGGCTGATAAGATACCATCAGAGCGCCAGCTCCCGCAGCAAGGCTCAGGATGTAATTCATGATATGATAACTGATACACAAGGTAAACTGAACACTGCTTTCCGTATCCCCTGCTTATGTTTGCCAGCGCGTCAAGACGGATTTACAAATTTGTGCCCAACCTCTCCCAGCAACCACAAGAAATAACAGATCGAGCTGCGTTTACTTCTCAGCACAGAGCGGTGGGCACTGACAGGCTGCAGCAAAGTGTTGCAGGCAGAATTAACACTAGTCGTATTCCCCTCAGCACCAGCAACAAATCCATTTTTCACTCCTGTCAAAGTCTTCACGACAGTGTTTACAGCCCCTGAACAAATATACGTCTCTGAAGCATGAACAAATAATCCTGCAGTGTGGATCTAGTGCAGTTTTGACAGCTGAAATGCAGTTTTTTCACTAGGTAGAGCGGACCCCCGGGAAGGGGAGAGGGATTTGGTAGTAATACGAGAAAGCAGGGCCTGCCTGCCTTCCATTTTCCAGAAAGCTTAGCGGTGACTGAAGCTGGCCCAGAACTGCCTCTAACAAAAGAGCCTTGTGAAAAAAGCAGCTTGGGCAAATGCAGGGCACACGAGTTTGGCCTGTGGGCTTGCTTTGGGCAGCGGGTTAAGGATTTACTCTGTGCAATAAAGGAAAAGTAGACAAGAGAGCAAGGTAAGGACAAAACAGTCCACGGTTAGAAAAATAGCAAAAGCTCAAGGCTAGGCAAAGACTTAAAAAGCGAGGAGGGGGAAAATGTACAACACAGAAGAGGAACTGCTCCAAAGCCTACCTCGAGGTAGTTCCCTGCTGCAAAAGGGAAATGTTATGATGAACTTTAAAGTTCCAGTTACTGAGATCAGCCCTTGGTTTTATCAAGACAGCCTTACAGCTATCAGAAACACATCATAGACATGCAAGCTGCAAAACAACTACATTAGCTGGGATATCAACTTCTAGCAAGCCGCTCTTTGCCATTAAGACAAGCAACTACTATTCCCTATGCCAACAAGATACTCAATTTCTACAATTAGTCTGAATTCAGCAGACTGCTAGCGAGCGGGACCTTCCAGAGCCACGTCTCCATGCCTCCAAGATACCTCCAGTGACATTTTATTCTGAAAGGAAATGTCAGACAGTTTCCTTGACAAGTCAGCTCTGATTCCAGGAAAATGACACAGCCCACACATGGCACTAGTAAATATGATTAGGTCTAAGTATGAAATGTCTGATAAGATTTATACCCAAACACCCATTTGACACAGATCAATATAGCACGACACTGTTGGCAAGATGAGAACCAGAGCACTGCATTTTGGGCTGCTTTTTAGCTCGAGTGTGCAGAATTAAGTCATCTTTGTAAATATTTTATTGTCGCCTAGGTAGCTACTACATCACCCTTCCTGGGACAATGCTCAAATTCTTAGTTCTCTTCCTCTTGTATCAATTAAATCCAAGGCATTTCCCCCATTTTGTAGGTATATCCATTTATTTTTTTCCTTTTCTCTCTCTATATATATTTCTATTAACAATAAAAAGGAAATTTAAGACGACGGACACATCCTGGTTTCACCACATTGGAGGACAGCATCACATTTCCAAGACTATTTCCCATGCTGCTATTCTTATTCGCCTCTGACAGGTCTCACGGTGCTGACGAGCATTCGTTGTGCCAGGAACCCACCGACGAGCACAATTACAAAATAAAGAGGAAAAGGAGAACTCGAGCAACTAACACCTTTGGGGAGAAATCCCTTTTCTACAGACATCACACCAGCGGTCTCAAAAGCCATTGTGCTCTACTCTCATTTTTAGCTTGTAGCCGAGTCCGTGCTCACGTCAGTTGTGTCCAGTCAAAGTGTTTTCTAGAAAATAGCAGCACTACACTCATTTCCACACATTAACACGGCAAACCCTTATCTCGTTTGCCACTGAAGGATACAGAAGGGCTCTGCGTACTCCAGGCCTGCAGAAGACAACTGCGAGCGCAGCTTATGAAACAGCCAAGGCAAAGAACATTACATTCCTGCAAAACTGTTGTCGTAGCTGCAGATAAAGTAATTACTCTGAGTCATTTTGGAACAGGTAATCTGAAAAGCACAGGATTACAGTCCTGTATAGCGCTGCTAGCTACAGGTTAATTATCAAACACTGAATTCCCATGTAAGGAAATCTCCAGCAAACATAAGTACGACAAACCTCATGCACTAAAGACAGTCGATCATGTGTATACATTTATTTTACAACTCTGCCTATCAACAAGCTGCAATTTCATGGTATTTAGTATGGCAAACATTGAGGTGGTTTGTGCTAACATTTTGGCGCAGGCATATATATAAACCTGCTGTGAAATTCATCCAAGTAAACTCACTGCTCCTAATGACCATTCTCTTTGAAGAAAATATTACCAACGTACAGTGACAGATGCTATAAAAGTTAAGCGAGGGGAAAAAACAGCATGTAAGAAATAAGAACCACATTGTATACAGTTTACCAGGTATTTTTCCTTTATTTTTCTATAAATATTAGTACGCTTCCTCCAGATTTCTGTGCTGTTACGTCACAATAATGTTGCTTGCCTGCGAAAGTAAAAAGATAAAGCAATATTTACACAAATTATGTGCAAATGTTATGCATACCCTGTGATTGCATGATGAATTATTGCAGGATACTTTCACAAATATGTCTCAGAGACTATGAGCCTGAAGAAAAGTCCTGACTTTTTGGTTTTTCACTTCCTGCAAAAGTCAAAAAGCTGCCCGTTATCCTCTGCTCCTTCTGAGAAGCTGCTTTATGTTTATCTACTCACCTAGGGTATGGCAGGGGGGTTAAATTTCATTATGTGGGTCCGACAGACACGTACAAGCATCTCTGAACAAATGAGAAGCAGAAGTTGGACATCTTGAAGTAGGTTTTTTTTGCTAACCCTGCAATAGCAGGGCAGGAAACAGTAGCTCATCCAGGGCTTTTAAACCATATTGCAATTATTGCATGGGCTATTCATCATCTCAGATTCTTTTGGTCAACGCACAGAAATAGCCTGGTACAAGTGCTAATGTGAGAAACTTGTAGAACTGCAGTCTCCTGCACCGAAAAGGTCAAACCAAGCTTTCAGAGACCCTGCACCGCAGGACACAGCATGCCATTATCCCAGTGTCCCAGAGAAGCCACGTGATTCCTTGGGACAGCTCGTCTCCAACATCCCCATCATTACCGAAATAAATACAGGCTCCAGCAGGACAGAGCAGAGCGAGAGAAATTTCTTCTGCAAATTGGAAGTCGGGTTGTTTATGAGGGAGTTACCAACAATACTTCAGCGCTCAGTTTCAGCAACAAAACTGCACAATGAAAAGGGATGATTATAACTGACTCATGCAATAATCACAGAAAAATCCATCCATTGTTTAGGGAAACTTAAAAATTGCTTCATGCTCTTAATTTAATAAAATGTATTTAAACAGCAGAAGATAGGCACCAGCATGCCTGTCCCACAATCTGAAGCTTCACTGGCTTAAAAGAAAGAAAATAAATATTTTTTTTAAAAAAAAATCAATCTTATTCCAGGCCTTCAATACAGTTTTAATAGTTTGCTAAGATGCAAAACTAGTAACACAAGTACTTTAGAAAAAAAACTCCACACCACTGTAAACTGCACACTAGGTAGTGTTAAGCAAATATTTGTAATAAATAAAAGCTTTCTGCAGCCTGCCACCAAATACGACTTTCAACTCCTATCCTGCACACTAAAAATGTATCTACTGATCTAACCTTGATATATTGTGGTTTCTAAAGCAGGGGGGTCCCATCCTGTTTCTCTTCTCTGTAGAACACTCACTTCAAACTCTAAGTCCTTTACCTCCACTTCAGCACACTCATTTTAGAAGAGTGATATAAAATACCCATTAATAAATCTAACAGGTCAGTAAAAGTATGACCAGCACACATGACCACGTCAGACTTTGACAGGACTTGTTTCTGAAGCCAAGCACCCCAAGAGCTTCACAGCTTCTACATAAAATCCAGTACATGAGACTTGAGTTGATTTTCAACGTTCTCTCTCTAATCTTCAGCAGCACAAGAAGAATCCACATTTTTCCACAGATAACTATATTCCCTCTTCCCTCACCTTTCCTTTTTGGTTTTTTTTTGACCCCTAATTCTTAGTTCTCTTTCCTGTTTTTTATCCCCAGAACGCAGGAGATACTTCAAGAGTGGATAAAAATATTAGTATGGAGGAGGGCTTTTAGGCAGGAGGAAAAAGAATAAGGAAAAAGAAAGCATACAATAAACCAGATTTAAAATCTACTTATAGTCAAGAACACTTACTGTAACAAAGGAGTATAATTCTATATAGTTCTAGCCTTGCAGCAACTTTAAAAAGATGTCACAGAATTCTGCTCTAATATACACCATCACCATTTTAAAAATACATTTGTATTTTTATGGCGCTCAGGACATCTCACTTCGTAATTTCTCGCCTCCTACTGCTGCTAAGGACTCTTAGCAAAATGCGGACACCTTGCCAACAGTCTGGCAGCTGAGGAGACAAGTAGTTACAGAAGAGATTTAAAGCCATAATAAGATCTAACGCTAAGCTGTCGGAAAGCACAGGCAAACTTCTGTGGCATGAATTTCCTTTCTGTTTTCTATAAACACCTCATGAAAGCTCTCATGAATGTCCTCTTGGAGGCCGCCAAGTTAAAATAGTGCATTATCTCAGCTGATGCACATGACTACGTGGAAGATTCTTACATCACAGCTCTACGAGAAGTAATCTAGCAGGCTTTTAACTACAGGAAATTTTTCCCATGTAGGGTGAGGATTACTGCTTTCCAGAACTGCCTTATGACTTCATGGCAATCTGTTATGAAGAGGCAAACCTGGATGTTTTGAGCGTTGCCGTTGCACTGTGGGTCTCCTGCTCTCCAGGCGGAGCAGGGGTTTTCTGGCACTGGAACATTTACACTCACGTTGTGTTTGTGGGCTTCAAGTGGAGTTCCACCACAGAATCACAGAATCAATGAGTTGGAAGAGCCCTCTGGGATCATCGAGTCCAACCATTACCCTGACACCACCATGGCAACTGGACCAGGGCACTAAGTGCCATGTCCAGTCTTTTCTTAAACACCTCCAGAGATGGTGACTCCACCACCTCCCTGGGCAGCCCCTTCCAATGTCTAATAACCCTTGCTGAAAATAAATTCTTCCTAATGTCCAACCTGAACCTCCCCTGGCAAAGCTTGAGGCTGTGTCCTCTTGTCCTATCGCTCGTTGCCCGGGAGAAGAGGCCGACTCCCACTCCACTACCACCTCCCTTCAGGTAGTTGTAGACTGCACTAAGGTCACCTCTGAGCCTCCTCTTCTCCAGGCTAAACACCCCCAGCTCCCTCAGCCATTCCTCGGAGGTCAGACCCTCCAGACCCTTCACCAGCTTGGTCACCCTCCTCTGGACTTACTCCAATACCTCAATATCCAAACGGATCCCCAGGTAGATCTCTCGTGAAGAGGGGTTTGCACAGTAAGCCAGCGTGAAGCCTGGTATTACTCTGGAGAGCAAACTAAAGATGTCTGCCTGATTTCCACAACTGGAAAAAAAATCCCAGTTAAGCTGATATAGCCTTTGTGAAGGATTGCTTTCAGGAACACATCAGAGTAAACAGCATGTGTCGCATTTGGGCTGGCTGGTGACCTTAAAATGAAAAGAAATACTCACTGGCACTGCACAAAATGATCAGAGACAGCAGCATTTTCAACACCCACCACAACCTATTAACACAAAACCCCACCTCCTTCTCAACAGCTATCCCCATCCTCTCTCATTTCAGTATTCAGGCAAACCGTCCATTTTGGAGAAAAACAGCTCCATTTCTGTAAAGAAACACTGAACTTTGTAATTAAATGTACAACTAGCTAAGCTTAGCCCTTACAAATGTAACCTGTGCTAAATTCAGAACACTGGTATTTTAACATCCTCTCTCAGAAAAGGTTTTCATTTGACTTACTGATTTCAGGAGCAAATGCTTTCTATATATAGCCATTCCCCTCGCTAGCCATGCTGTAACCACCCTGCTGTTACCACCTCAAACTAATTCTGAAAGGCTCTGATAAGACGCAGCGATAACAGATCGGGATTACCCTTCTGTGGAAAGGAACCAGAGATCCTGCTGGAATGCATTACCACAACATTTTCATTCACTTCTGCAGTTCTTCAGCCTGAAATGCCAAGAATAATTGCAAGTGGCACCTCAAGTGCTCACTGCTCTCCCTACCTTGGCTTTAGGTTTAGCTCCATCTGCCCCCCCTCTTCCTCCACATCCGTTAAGAACCAGCCTCAAAACTGAGAGCTAGAAGTCATCTAAATCTGTGCCCCAACACTAAATACTTTTACTGGACCTATTCAAGATAAAGGAAACTGTTTATTAAAATGAGATAATTCTTATCTGCTTTCAGGAGTCAGGAAGGCAGGTGAGATACATACCCAGTCTGTAGCCAAGTCTCCCAACAGTGCTCCTATATGTTCCATTATCTTATCTACATTTTAAGAGTTTTATTACCTTTGTAAAGGTAAATATATTTAAGTGTGGCTTTTATGTGCAGTATCAGGTTTCTAAGAACACAAGCATTAACAAAGGGTAAGAAATAAACTGCTCTTCAAAGGCTCCTGTGACACTTGAGGAAATACACAGTGCTCCTCGCACGGTCCTTCAAGAATGCTCACTCTGTTTAAGCTGCTTTAATCACTTCTAGCACAATGGGCAGATTAATATAGTTTAGTATTTCTAGTTAATTACGGTGACTAGCCTTTACAGAATTACCATTAAACCACGGTACTATGCCATTTAGACGGAAGTAAATGAATAAAAATGACAGCTAGGAGGATATAAAATGCAGGATTAGACATTTTTAAATATTTGTACAAAGGCTGAGCAGTCTTAAATTCACACAAACACAATCGTTGTTTTTGCTGTCTCGGTTGCATAAGTTTCCAAGAACATAATTGTTTAGTACTTGAATTCAGAGGCAAACAATGAAAAAAAACCTTGATGAACAGTGGCCCACACTGCAATACCCTCAAAGATACTAGTCCCAGACTTAAACTAATAAGTAGAGAAGACTGTAAATTCCTTCCAGCCATTGCAACTGAACAGGGAAGAGTCAGCCTGCGTTGCATTTAAATGGATAGAAGGATCTGATGCCCAAAAGGGGAAGAGAAGCTATGAAGGAAAATAGGTTTATTTGCAGATTCATCACAAGGTACCACCAGGAGCTTGCTGTCCTTCAGGGGAAGTTATCACAAAATGAGCTTACTTGCATCCCACAGCCGTTCCTGAAAGGGCAGAATCCTGTACAGCATCTCTGCATGCGGGACTTCATTCCCAGGGTCACTTTGTCCCTTTTAATAAGAAAAGCTGGTCTCCCACTGACAACCGGCAGTTCTACGCTCTGGTTAAGAATACAGATTAGTGGAAAAACATTTTCCAGGGCATTAAGGAGTTCTTAAGTACTTTACACTCCCTTTTTCTCCCATTCTTTAATGAAAAAAAAAAAAGGGGGGGTTTCAAGACCGCATGGATGACAAACAGTCAAAGGTGAGGTGATTCTGGTATAGTCATTTAGGGGAAAAAAATTCAGTAGAAGAGTTAAGAATAGAATCCAGACTGCCCAATGCTTCATCATATGGTCAGTGCTTTACTGAAAAGGTTAGAGGGGGAAATAAAGATATTTTTTGTACCTGCAAGGGGGGAATTTTCTTGTAGCAGTTTTAGCGACAATAGCTTTTCTGAACCCTTAAAATATCCCCATTACGATTCAATATTAATGCACCCATGCCATTCTACAGAACTCTGTAAAATTACACCAATACCTAGTATTTTTATTAACTAGATTTGACTTGTCAGGGCTCGACTGCTCTGACTGAACAGACAGGGGCCTGCTAAATTTAAATTATTCTCTGTATCAGAGAAAGCTTCATTTTAAAAAAATGACATAGTTCTATTTTCTCCCCTCAGAGACATGCAGACAAATTTTACCTGTAAGAATCCACAGACAGAAATATATTTCCCACTGAAACCACTGATTTGCAATAAATACTGAGCCAGGATCCCTTTGATCTCTAATTCCAACATGAGTCACTACATGGACTAAACACATCTACTGTGTTTAAGGGCAAAGGGGGATCCAGCCCTATTATACATCATCACTTCTCTGTGTTAATAATCCATTGTAATATTAATAAGTTTTCTTGCCCACATGAAGAGGACTAAGTTAATTCTTCCCTGGCATTCCTCTTCTTCATACAGGGTCTGTGAGCTGTCACATCTTTCAACCAATGTTGATCTCTGCTTAAACATACAAAACCTCCACGCATTTCAGAGCAAACACAACTGGGTTTGCAATGCAGTGGCACACCCCTGTGCTGACAACCCCACAAGACCCAACTTCATCGGAAGTTTACCTATCCACAAAGGCTTTGTAATTTCTATTCAGATTCGTGAAACCATTTAAGATGGGGAAATCAAAACATTTGGCTTAACCATAGCACCAAGAGATTTGTGAAGTGCCATGGAGTTTAGGCTGAGGCTGTAACGCCAAGTTTTGCTTTCGATTGTATTTCAGTGCAAATTCAGACTAAATCCACTGAAATTAGCATCATATTGAAGATTAAACTTGGAGCCCCATTACTAACAGTAGCAATGCAAGGTGTTTGATCACACACGGCTGAAATCCTTCTCTAAAGCAACACACGTTGGTGGTTTCCAGACAGAAAAAAACAAAAAAAGGGACAACTGAACATTTCTCCAGTGAGAACAAGCTCCAAAAATGCAGCAGTGGGCTTATTTTTGAAGCCGTGACAGAAAGCAGACGTGACTACGTTCAGTCCCAAAAATCTACTTGGAAGGGGATTCAAATTAACAATCTTTTGGGGGAAGCAGGATACATCGAGTCCAGCAGAATGCTCCCAAATTGAGTTGAGTAACCATCAAGTCACGTGTAGATGAGTTAGAGTGTGGAAAGGCTTGAACAAAAGGCTCAAGAAATGCATCATCTGTGATTCACTTTCACACAGTAACAATGCAACTAGTCCATGTTCTGTCATTAACGAGCAGGACGCATCATTAATGGGCACAGAGCACCATTCTCTCCCAGCCCTCTCGATGCCCTTGCTGTTGAAGCAGGTCCAGAGGCAGAGTTGATGTCATTTTTTGTACATGGATCAGCACCACTCACAGCAAATAAAGCAGGAAAGATTCCCACACGTTTTAAGTATTTGAAACAAATGCTAACGATTTCATTTTTAAAAGTCCTTTGAAACTAAGCACCTTGTTAATCCAGTCGTGGTAAAAGTTTATGTCTCCCAGTTGCCCTTTTCTGCAGTGGCAGTAGAAAAAGTCACCGAATCCTTCTGACATTTTCACAAACATCTAACACGACCCGTCCAATCCAGGTAACACACCAGCAGGCACTGTTATATCACCTTAGCTTTTCTCAAGCCTATTTTGAAGCAGAAAGATCTGATAAGAACTGTTTCTAGACGAGGCAACAGCCAGGGGTTACGAAACACCATAAACATTACTTATTTCTTTGGCCTCAAAAACAAATCCCACCCTCCTAAATCAGCAGGCACAGGCATCTCTAGGTCACTAACTACGGTCATTCCGTAGGCATTTTAACAATATATTTGAAATTCAATAATCTGTGTGCCCAAGCTATCACCATACTACGATGATCTTATTTTTCCCCTTTATTTTAAACATACAATAAAATGGAGATGTGTTCCTTCACTTCAGGTGCAGGGCTGGGATGTACGTGCATAGAAACTCGAGAAAAATGTGACCAGGGTAATACCAGCATGTGAAAGCAGGCGGAGAGCACTCATACAAAACAAAACTGGAGACAGTAAAATGTAGAAAATACCCTATAAAAGCCAGGTGTAGAGTGGGGCAGAGCAGAACAGAGTCTGAAAACTGGTTTAAAAGCATAGTCGTGCACTATACGATTTCCCTGTGCTTTGTTTACTAAGCAAAATCAGTCTTGTCCCATTTATTACTATTTATTACTTATCAGTTCAGGGTTCTGGGAATGAGATAAACTTTAACTTCGGAGTGATTACAAGGCTGCAGAAGAGCTTCAGTTAGACTAAATGGCATACAGATACAGACTGTTAAGTTTTTAACTATTTTTAAAGACCAAGCTGGAAGAAATCTCTTCTCTTCGTGTACAAAAATGCTGGTCTTAAGCGTTAAGATGGAGACTTGAACAGTAAAGAACGACATCCTGTGAATATTTCTAGCAAACTAAAAAAATACATTTAGTCACAGAGAAGAACACGCAGGAAGCCAACATAAGACCTGGCAGAGCAGCACCACAAAACCTTACCCACAAAAAAGCAGCTGCTGAGCTGTGCGTGGGTTCGGTGCTTTCTTTAGCTACAAGCCCAGCACTCAGACTGCATTACCGCAACGAAAGCCTGTGATTACAGATGAAGAGCTAGAAATAACTTGTTTCTGTGTTTGTTTTCACCTCAGCCCTAAATTGCAAGGGTCTTCAGAGATTATTTGGGTTTAAGATCAGAGGTATTTGGGGGGGTTTTGCTCCCAGACCTACTCAACGCTTAAAGCTGTGCTCTGAAAGTCTGTTTTTTTGCCTTCAGAAAGTCCAAAGCTTCCCACCATGAGTCACAGGAGGAATCAAAAGGTAAATTCAAAACATACACAGAAAGTCCTGTGGTCCTCTCGCAACAGAGGAAGCTCTTCTTTGAAGGATACGGCACAGGTCCTGGCCCAAGTTTCTCTGAAACTCTAACCACAACGCGAGATGGGGATTTTTTTTCTCTCTCCACCACATCCAATCTAGTTCATCTGCAAATTCATTATTTTAATTAGAATTCAGAGTTAATAGTTAGCCAAAGATAAAGTTCAGAATAAATACAGCTACTTTGAATCAGTCACAACATATCGTAGCCCTCCCTGGTTGCTCCCATTACAAACCAGTTTAAGTAAAGCACTCACACAGATTTATCTACTTAAATATTTAACAAAATACAGCCCCAGTCCCACTGTGGAGCACTGTTAGAAAGCAGGAGCCAAGGGAAACATCCTCCTCTCCTTCCAAACTACTTCTACATTACTACAACCCAGAAGTGCCAGTTTCTAGCGATACCACAGAAAAAAAAAGAAATAAATCTGAGATTTGCTAAAATGCTCCAGATATTCATGTATATCGTACACGTGTGTCTTTGCAGCAGCATTTTGGCATCATTTAAAGCCAAATGTCTGACACCCAAACAAACTTTAGTCTTCTAGTGCTTAATTTGCACAGCTCCAAGCAGTACAGCTTTCCAACCAACAATTACAAGGGATGGATATTTTTGTTACATGGCCAAGTTTTTTCACATTAGACAATTTTATCTGTTCTTCACACAGAAAACTTACGTCCTCTCAGTGCAAGTAAAAAAGCCTTTTCAAGACTGAGTCTCAGCTTTCACCAGAGTGAGCATTTAACATCAAACTTCCCATCTTGTAAGGGGTATCCACAAATCTCTAATACCAGGCTGCGTGCCTGCTTTGGGAGATGTAAGGAACGCTAAATTTCAGTGAAAAGCCACACTGAAACATAACAACCCCTTTAAAACATAAAAAGTAAAGCAGAAATACCAGAATTATATATATATAAGGCTTTACACAGAGACTGCATTATTACCAGTTCTGTAACCAGTTGAGACCCGGACAGAAGTCTGCCATGCTGGTTACATTCTTCTATAGGGAAAAAAAATTATTTGTTTTTTATTGGGTCTATGCGTAACATTTGCATCTTGTTACCACTGATATTTTAGCTTTAAGAGTTTTCAGACATTCCTCCAGGGCTTAGCTTAAGCACATTTTTATTAAGTTCCCTTCTTTTTAAAAAAAACGAGATCCAGTTAGTTTTGACGCGCGTCGCCTTCGACAATGATAATCTTTGTCCTTTCCAGCTGCAGCAAATTTAAGATAATCTCTTTTTTCAAGTGGACTTTATTAATCTTCCAAATGAAATACCATCCTGAGGTAAAACAATTATTTCCACTTCAACTCTTAGTAACAGTTAAGTCTGTGCTAGAAAAAGACGACCAACATCTGGCAGACTCAATATCTACATCAATTAAGAACAATTTTGAAACCATAATATACAAATCTATTCAAGTGATCAGACTCAAGCTCTCCACAGACACATCAGCAGCCTTCTTGCAGCTAAAAGGAAAAAAAAAAAAAAAAGGAGAAGAGGGAATGACTGCAGAAGGATTTCACCAAGTCAGCAGCCTCTCGCTGGCCACACGCAGCAGCATTTTGACTGTCGTAACACACAGCGACGGGCTCAGATCTGCACGGGAGATCTCTGTGCGAGGCTGGAAGGCGAGACACCTCCTCCAGCATCCCTGCCCGACGTATTCCGTACACACGGGTGTCGACGTCCTGCCTTAGCCAGGAGACAGACAGACAGACAGACAGCGCTTCAGCCTCGATTGGCAATGGAACTTGGTTAATTGGGGAGGGAAAAAAAGCACATTTGTTTTCCCCTTCCCATAACCAGGCAGATACAGTAGATAACCAGCACAAACACAGGCTGGGCGGAGAATGGATCGAGAGCAGCCCTGAGGAGAAGGACTTGGGGGTGATGGGTGACAGAAGCTCACCATGAGCCGGCAACGTGCGCTGGCAGCCCAGAAAGCCAACGGTGTCCTGGGCTGCATCCCCAGCAGCGTGGCCAGCAGGGTGAGGGAGGGGATTCTGCCCCTCTGCTCCGCTCTCGGGAGACCCCCCCTGCAGTGCTGCGTCCAGCTCTGGGGGCACCAACACAAGAAGGACACGGAGCTGTTGGAGCGAGTCCAGAGGAGGCCACGAAGATTTTCAGAGGGCTGGAGCCCCTCTGCTGTGGAGACAGGCTGAGAGAGTTGGGGCTGTTCAGCCTGGAGAAGAGAAGCCTCCAGGGAGACCTTCTAGCACCTTCCAGTGCCTGAAGGGGCTACAGGAAAGTGGGAGAGGGGCTTTTGACAAGGGCATGGAGTGACAGGACGAGGGGGAACGGTTTTAAACTGAAAGAGGGGAGATTGAGATGAGATATCAGGAAGAAATTATTTCCTGTGAAGGTGGTAAGACCCTGGCCCAGGTTGCCCAGAGCAGCTGTGGCTGCCCCCTCCCTGGCAGTGTTCAAGGCCAGGTTGGATGGGGCTTGGAGCAACCTGGTCTGGTGGAACGTGTCCCTGCCCGTGGCAGGGGGTTGGAACTGGATGGGCTTTAAGGTCTGTCTCTTCCAACCCAAACCAGTCTGTGGTTCTATGATTCTATGATTTAAATACCTGGGTGCACGCTTACCAACAGAGACACGGGGCATCATCTTCCATTCGAGCTGATGCAGCTCAGCTGCCTGAAGCCCAAAGGCAGGACCCCAAACCACGCACGTACCAGGGACAGGCGTTACATAGAGACTAACCGTGCTGGTTTCGCCTCCCCAGCCGCTCTCCAGAAAGGGGATTTTTCTTCTAAATAACCTAAAAAGATCACAGTAACCCAAAGTCCCTCGCAGGGCAGGGGCACAGTCACACGGCTGAAATTAAACCTGCTTATCCCCCTCCGTGAAGCTGGTTACCCACGGCTGGAGGGATGGATAGAGCCAAAATTCAAACACCAGTCATTTAAAAACCTACAACTCTCACCTCAAAGAAGGTGAAGCAGTACGGTTGATTTTATTTTTCTGCCTAGAAAAAAAACCACTTCACCTGTGTGGTTACAAAATCTGACACTTCTCTCCATTTTCAGGTAACTGCCCCTGAAAGTATTTTTTTTAATTGCGTAAGTTTAACTGCAAAGGAACTGGACAATTTTACCTTTTCTTGTTAAAAGGGTAGTAACAGATAAAAAGTTGCAAAGGATTTGGAATCAGATCTATGGCCAAAAGGTCTTCTAAATGCTGTCGCAGTTTGAAAAAAAAAAAACAAAAGAAAATGAATTTTCAGTTCATTTTTTCCTATAAATCTCCTCCAATTGCTAACTCCCACGGCTGAAGTCATAATCCACAGCATAAAATCATGACCATTACTAAAAAAATATTATAAGATTAAGAAATATGTTAAGTAGAAAAAGATTTACATTTATATACCATTGTGTAAAATAACATCATCTGGGGGAAAAAAGAAAAAAAGGCAATTTTGGTCTGAAATATCTGCTGGGCTCCTTAGGGGAAACATTTGCTCATTTGTACTTCAGATACAAACAAAAACATGGGTAAAATATGATCTAGGTGCTCCACTGACAATGTATAGACCTCAAAACTCAGTTTCTCATGTTAGGATGTTCAAGAAAAATGATTTTGGGGGATGGAACATATTTCCC
Source organism: Nyctibius grandis (assembly GCF_013368605.1). Classification (NCBI taxonomy): domain Eukaryota; kingdom Metazoa; phylum Chordata; class Aves; order Nyctibiiformes; family Nyctibiidae; genus Nyctibius; species Nyctibius grandis. The sequence goes on from NC_090674.1 coordinate 2,433,435, forward strand.
TAAAATGAAGCCATTGGTAAACCCCAAAACTGCACAGGCAGAATTTCATGGGAAAGAGCATCTTCCACTATAATTTTTAAGAGCAGCAGTAAAGCTACCTTTAAAAGAAAGGGAAGAAAAGGGATTATTTCACCTCTGAATTTCACCATTGCATTTTTCAATTCACAAGTATGACATCAATGAGTTTGGGTCTTCACCAACCACAGACACACCACGTATGAGCCATGTTTTTGCAATGAAGTATTCACTTGATCAGTATTCACTGACTTAGCAATACAATCATCTAGCTGGTGTTCTCCTGGTAGCCAAATACTTCATACAAGAAGCATTTGCTAATTGTGCCCTCCTTAATCAAGTGGTCATCCTGGAAAGGAAAGAAAAGCCTCTATTGTTTTAGGAAATTAATGTAAGGTATCGCTACCTGCTTAAGCGTTCTTGTGTATTGAGTTGGTGGCTTACTGGTCAGGTTACAAGGCCCAGAGGCTTCAGAAAGCCTACCATGTTCTGCTGGTTCTCCAGTTAAGCAAAATAGTTATTTTTCTTGGTGTGAAACAACACAACAGTGTACAAAACCATTCAAATACATCTCGCAAACACCGTGTTTCCAACACAAAGGTACCTGCAACCCGGAGCAGTCCCTTTCACTGCCTGTTGGTGTGTTTACAAACCCGTGCCCATCTTTGCAAGATCACAAGTCTGCATCAGGAACTTGTGCACGCACATAACTTTCTGCAGGCCCTAACAGCAACGTCGGGAGATGGGCATGAGGCTTATTTTCCACTTGGAGCTCATTTCCCTAAATAAAACTCCATCATCAAAGGGTTCACAGCAAGATAAGGTAAACCCAAAGTGCGTATTTATATACACGTACGTACACACGAACATGCTGTGACAGAGAATCCCTCCCCTGCAAAAACAAACAAGAAAACATTGGTACCAATCTTCACAGGGTTGCTGACAAACACTGCAACACCCCATTAGCTCATGATAATGAAGTGGAGTTGACTAATCTACTCTGGCTGCAAGAATTAAATTTAAAACAGCCCAGTACTACTCTGTAAGCATGCAAAAAAGTGTGCTCAAGGCCACGAATGAAAACACCGATCTACCCCAAAAGAGCTTAACGTGGGAGGTTCATCTGACCAGTGAAGGTCACAGAGAGTAGAATAATTATTCCAGTTACATAGTAATGAACGTACCATAAAAGACACACTGCAGGTATAACACTAGCGTGATACATGTTGATATGCATTAATCAAATTTTATTTTCATGCATCAGGAGAAAAACCTGTTTCAAGAGCAGGAAGGGTGGTGAGAGTAAGATTTGCCACTGCCTACAAAGAGTAAAAGCAGAACAGACAATCAACTATTTATCAGTAGACACACTGAAATTAAATGGTTCACAAGTCTCCTCCTTCCTAAGGAGGAAAAAAAAATCACATATCCAGTAAAAAGAAGAAGTATCCCCAGCTTTTGGTGACACAACCCACACCCAACACATACCTTCCTTAACCAAGCCACCACCAAGCGCAACTTCCTCTGAAGCACCACTACCCCACATCTCCTTGGTACCAACCATAAAAACAAACACAACCCCGTGGCATGAAAAAAAAAGGCCAATTTCTTTTTCCATCCCCATTCAGTAGGTGCTCCAGCCCTGAGCAATCAAGGCACGCAAGCTTTAAGAAGACGCACTGAAAGTAGACGGTACTTTAGTGAACAAATAGGCCTGAAATTACTGCTTGACCAGCATCTGCCTGCCTATAAAACCTCTCTAAACCGAGTTAATTCACGAGAAGAGGTCTGTTATAAAAGCTGATGACTAGAGGTATGCAAAGAGCACACTGCAGTCCTGTTACCCTGGACAGAAGAAATTCAGCTACGCTTCACAGGCCACAGAGCCGAGAAACGCCGGCTGCGGCCGAAAAAAAAATAAGAACAGATTAAATTTGTTAAAAAAAAAAAAAGCTGGGAAAGGAAGAAACGCGTTTTAAGCCTAAAGATGACAAAACTCCAAGCGGGAGAGCCCACGCCAGCCCCAGAGGACAGGCAGCTCATCAGACAATGCAGGAATCTCCCTGCAGAATCCCAACTACCTTTTTTTTTCTCTCCTCCTCTGGCCTCCATCTCTGCCACAGCCAGGTCGAGCAGGCGAATCCAGCAAAGGGACCGCTATCCATCACCGGGGAGGGGGAACACCACCAGTTAAAACCCCAGCGCTTCCCAACAGGCTGAGAGAAACCTCCACGCTTCTCAAAGGTTGTGGTTAAGGCTTTTGTTTTGACTAAATTCAGAGGAACATCCTGGGAGTGCTGAACCTTCCCCTGCAGTATTTGCAGCCCAAATATTGCAGCACTGAGCTCATTTCAGGCAGCTGGCACATAAAATCCGACTACTGGTGGGATTAGACCAGAAAATGAAGGCAAGCTAAATTTAGGAGTAACTGTGCAATACAATATTAACAACAGATTATTTCACTTCTCCAAAAAGGATTTTTTTTAGGTTATTTTTTTTTTTTTTCAGGCAAGCTGACAATGCTCCTTTTCAGTCCAAGGCTCTCCAGCCTCCCAGGGAAGGATCTTACAGTTTGCTGGATGCCAAGCTGAGGTGCAAACCCTTCCCCAAACCCACGGGAGCATCCTCCGCAGGGAGGGAGCCGTGGGGTGGGGGAAGGCCTGTCCCCAAGGGTCTCCCCACGACCCCCAAATGCTTCCCCCGCCCCAAGGAGGGACTCGCCCGTTTCCCCGCACTGCAGGAGCCGGCGGCCCGCATCCCCCCGCCCTCTCCCGCAGGCTCACGGCCCCCCACCCCCTCCACAGCCGCTCACTTTCTCTTGTACTCATCCCGCTCCCGCTTGACTTTGGCCAGCACGTTGTAGAGGGCGCGGATCTCGGGGGTGATGGTGTCGATCTGCACCCCGACGCCATCCGGGTGGATCCAGGAGACACCGGGCCCTTGCACCGTCTCCAACCCGCCGCCTCCGGTACGTCGCACCTGGGTGTAGCTCCAGATGGTACCAGGCAAACGGCTGTAGTGAGGCGGCGAGGCGAGGGGAGCGGCGGCCAGCCCGTGGCCGGGGCCCGGCGGCAGCAGCGGGGGGGTCCCGGAGTCGGTCTGCACGGCCTGGTCTCGGGAGAAGGTCTTGTAACGGAGGCGACGGTCGCGCTCGCTCTGCTGGGCCGCCAGCTGCTTCTCCAGCAGCCGGTTGCGCCGCTCCAGCTCGTGGACCTTGGCGAGGAAGCAGCGGAACCGCACGTTGAGCCCCTTCAGCAGGTGGATGTTGGAGCCCAGGTCGTTACGAAGCGCCGCCGTTACCGGCGGACCCCCCGCTGCCGCCGCGGGGCTACCGGGGCCACCGCCACCGCCGGGCCCCAGCGGGCAGGAGGCGGCCGCCGCGCCGGGGGAGAAGGCGCGGGCCATCTCCCCGAAGAGCAGCGAGTTCATGGCCCGGCGGCCGCCTCAGCCCCGGCGGTGAGGGGAGATGGCGGGGAGGGGAGGGGGGCGGCCGCGGCCGGAAGCGGCGGTTGAAGGGTCGCTGAGGCGGAGCGGCCGTCAGGGAGCGCGCGGGCCGCTAAGGGCCGCCGGGGCGAGCGCGGAGGGGGAGAAGCGTGAACCGGCACCGGTGCCGCCACCGCCGCCACCTCCTCACGCTGCTGCGGCCGCCGCTGCCCGGGCACTGAGCGGCCGCCGGCGTGGGGCGGGCCCGGCCCCGGCTCCGCCTCACCGCGCCCCCGGCGGCGGCCAGCGCTGCGGCCAGGCCACGCCCCCTCCCCATTAACCCCGCCCCATCCCCGCCCCCTCTCGTGGCCACGCCCCCGCGGTGCCCCGTGTGCGCGGCGGGTCCCCCCACGTGTCCGCACTGGGGGTGGGGGGGTTTTGGGGGGTCCTGATCCCTCAGCGTGCCCCCTAATTAACTGATTAACGTAAAACAAACGGGGCGGCACCGCTCTGCCCTGTGCAACGCTCCCTGCCTTTGTGCGGCTGCTTTTGGCTCCCGGGGAAAATCACCTCATTGATAAGATTAGATTAAAAGGGGTGAATTTCGTTATCCGAATGCAGAGTCCTTGCCTAAGTGCTAAATAACTGATATTATAACAATTAAGTTATTAAATGAGCGTTTCCCAACTGCTCCTGGACCTGTGAGCCACTGGGCAATCAAGGGATATTGTTTAATTGAATTATATGATTACTCCATGGCACGCCTACAGATCAGAATGATGCTTTGTGAGCAAGCGAGGTACATGGAAAACTCTCAGCAACGCTGGTGTAAAGCTGTAGTAATGCTATTTACTCGGCTTTTGAATTAAAATACAGCGCTTGCTAGGTAATATTTATATTAAACTACACGGGCAGCAGCATCCACTTGCTGCAACTCCATCAGCACCTGCGAGCCGTGCTCAACACCGCAGCCGAAGGCTCTTCAAAGGGCTCTGTTAATGTGCTACAAACCCGTGTTTTCCCAGCACCTCCTGGAAAAAAAAAAAAAAAAGAAATGTACTGGGTGGAGGCGCTTTATTAAAAGGGTGACTCAAAGAAACACCTGAAAAGATTATCCGTGCCCAAGCACAAAAACATTTCAGCCTCAGTTTATGTAGACTGTAACCTGTGTTCATTGCTGAGCTTACGGGAAAACACCTTTAATACCTCGGTCATTAGGGCCCGGCTGTAACTGCTGGTGTTGGGACCGTCGGTGCATCAAACGGAGCCGTATTTAAAGAAAAAATTTGCAGCTCACTAGGAAACGTTTACCTGGCGTCTACCCCCTCGCAGAGTCACAGCAAAGTGCAAGAATAGACTAAAACTGCTAATAATAAGGTTGTTCCGAGGGGCAGAAGCCAACCCAGAGCAGGTTTCTCCAAGATCTGGGTAATTTCCCATGTTTCAGGCACATGGCATCCTCGCTGGCACGCGGTGATGCTGGAAAGAGCCGGGTGATTTCAGAACCCAGCGAAACCGCGTGGTCAACAGCTGGGAAAATCCTGTTGAACAACAAGAGATTTTATCTTTTTTTCCTTTAAGGAAGCAGGAAAACATCTGAGGGAATGATAAACGAGCCAGTTAATTAATGCTTTTGTACCTGCTTGGTGAGACAATGGCCGTTGTGGTTGCTCGTTAGGCAGCACCCATCCATGAGGATGGATTCACCAGGGTCGCATCCAAAGGTCGTTAAATCAACGAGTCTTTTTCCTAATGGGCTTTGGCTCATCCCTGGGATGCGTCCGGTCACCACCAGCATCCTGCTCCGGTGCCAGGCTGCGGTTTCATCCCAGCCCCTGAAAGTGAATCATCCTGAATTAATCACAACAATTAATTAGGCTTAGGCTAATGGCAATCCCTTTTCCACGAGGGCTCGTGCAACCGTGGAGCTGAGCCGGTGCCACCGACGCCGTGCTGAGCAGCCGCGGTCCGGTGTGCGGATACCCCGCGGCGGCTGGGGACATTCCTGGAGGGATTCCTCCGATTCCTGCCGTGGAAAGCTCCCCGCCGCCTGCCAATTGCGGATATAAATAATGAAGCACTGATGAGCCCTTTCCTATTTGGACGGGGAGGAAAAGGGATGGGAAATGGTGCTATTTCTGAACGCAGAAATGATCTGGCAATTAAATAACGGTGACCACCCCTTGCGATGCTAATAATAATGCGTTGGATTTATTTTTGCGCTCAGTTGCTTCACCCAAACGCAGGCTGGAGCCGGGGCTGAGCAATCTGGCCCCTCGGATTTGATTTTTACACCCATTTTGACCTTCACTTTGTTAGCGTCCTTCACTGACAAACCTCAGCGACTGTTTCAGGACCGCTCTCTACATCTGCTTAGGGGTTTTAATATCAGTTTTCCTGGGTTTGGTTCTTGGAGCTTTGTTAGGCTGATACGGAAAGTGTTGTTTCCTTGGGTCTGTCTTCCTTCAAAATAACCATTTTTCAGCCAAGACAAAGCAAACCAACCCCAGCAGACGTTGGAGGTGGAGAAGGGTGATTTACTCACCCCGGACTCTGCAGTGATGAGAGGTAGCTGCGTCCCTTCTTTCTGAGGCCGCCAGTTAACAACCAGCAAGCTTCAGTGGTTAAACTGGGTTTACCCTTCCACTGTAGTTTGCTGCCTGCCTGAATAAGGATATTTGGGCAAACCAGGCTGCTGAAATAAGTGGAATTTTTAACAGTGCCTTCCCCAAAATGGCTGTTTTTTAACCCAGAGCAGTGTGATGGTGCACGAGCATCAGCGGGGCGATGGGATTAGCAGCTGATGAGTTGCTGCAACGAGCCCTGTTGCATCCCCGCTGTGTTTTCTTACTCCAGACAACCCTTTTCCCCTCCATACTCCTGTGGTTGCCCCATCATTGGGGCTGTTTCTTAAGAAATCGGGGCAGAAAACATCCCTGCCTGCCCGTGCCCTGCAACAGGCGCGTGGGAAGACGGGTGAGAACGTGCCGGCTGCCCCGGTGACTCCTCCGGTGACTCAGTCCCCACCGAACGCAGCCGGTCGGTGCACAAAGCCTCTTTGCACATCACCGAGGTGTCGCTCGGTGGAGAAAGGGGCCGGGTTAGTCACCACCGGTGTCGTTTCCAGCCGTATAAGGGAAACCTTCGGCTCACGTCGGGAATTGCATCGCTCATCACATCACGCTGTGGAAACAGACAATATTTGGCAGGTTGGTTGCTGTCAATAATAGGGGAGGAATGAGTTACAGCAGCAGTTACAGAACCAACAACTTTTCCTCCCTCCAGGTTCCTCCTTGCCTTTAAAGGAGGTTTCTCCTCCCCAAAAAGTGGGTTTTTTCCCCCCATATATTTTTTACCAGTTCTATCAGCTCGTGTGAAATGGGAGCTGCTGCTTTAACAGAATCACAGAAACAATGAGGTTGGAAGAGCCCTCTGGGATCATCGAGTCCAACCATTGCCCTGACACCACCATGGCAACTGGACCAGGGCACTAAGTGCCATGTCCAGGCTTTTCTTAAACCCCTCCAGAGATGGTGACTCCACCACCTCCCTGGGCAGCCCCTTCCAATGGCTAATGACCCTTGCTGAGAAGAAATGCTTCCTGATGTCCAACCTGAACCTCCCCTGGTGAAGCTTGAGGCTGTGTCCTCTTGTCCTGTCGCTGGTTGCCTGGGAGAAGAGGCTGACTCTCCCATTGCAGGCTTATTCCTTTGCGCCAGTCGCTTTTTTTGAGGTAAAAATCTCATTTTGCCACATTTCGGGGTTTTATGTGCATCAGCAGAGCAAAACAGAGCTCAGCCACCAAGAGAGATGCTGGCTGACGTCAGCATGTCCTTCATCCCCTCTCAGCTGGGCTGGGGATGATCTTCCCTATGGAGATCGTGTAAATATTTTGGAAGCAAAAGCTTCTGCACCAAGTTCAACCCAAAAAGACAGGTGAACTCAGGAGAGAGGGACACAGCAAGAGATAAAGATGCTGAGAGCAACTGCGAAGCATCCGCTAACTCGGCGAGGTTGAGACACGCCGTAGTATTTCCTTGGCGACTGTGGCAATGTTCATTGCTCCCTTAGTAACCAAATATTTGCATCTGTATTGAGTGAAGCAGCAAATATGCCTCGATAAGCCCGCACAGGCCGCCGTAGGTGTGTTTTTAGGACACAGCGATTGCTTTGGCAGCTCATGGAGGATAATTGCAGGTTGCTGCATCGTTAATTTGTGCACGGCCAAGCGCACAGCTTCAGTCCCGTCGGTGCTAAGCTTTTCATTCTGCAGGTAGCGGGTAGACCCCGGCCTGATTAATTTAAATGTGGAACAACTTTCAAAGAATTTTTGCCTTTTGGGAAAAGATATGATATGATGTGATTCCTTTTTCGCTGTTCTCCCACGCTGTGTAACCCGTGCGGGGCTCAGCGATGGGTTGAGCAGCATTCAAAGCTCAGAGCACAGATGCTTATTGGGATGTATTTTTAGCTCCCTATCTAAATCTCTCTTCCAGAAGCCATTAGCTGAGTATTTTCATTCCAGGGTTTTTTAGCCTGACGTGTTTTGCACGACAGAGGATGAAGAAAAAAATCTTGCTGGTGGGAGCTGGTGGTGGAGCCGTGGACCACTCCAGCCTGAACCCGGAGGGATGCTCGTGGCAGCTGCAAATAAAACTCGGTGTCAGCGGAGTGAGTCAACGAGCTAAAGCTTTTGGAGCAGCTCCCCTCTTGGATTTCCCAACGTCCTGGGGTGTTTCTGAGGGAGAGGTCCTCGGGTGGAGCGCCTTGACAGCTAAACACCCAGTTTTCAATGATTCCCAGCCTAAAGCCGGTAAATACCTTTCCACTGCGCCGGCTGATGCGCGTTGTATCAAAACTGCTTACAGCAGGCAAAATCCGGACAGAGGGAAGAGAAATATTAATGAGCTGGCACTCGGGAGATGCCTTTAATGTCTGATGTCATCATTTGGGAATTAGTTTGTTGTCATCAAATATTAGGAATAATTAAAGGATGGTGCTGGTTTGAGAATACACTCATATTTGTTCATTAAATAAGATTAAAAAATGGCCTGGGAGAAGCTGCAGGGATTAAACGCCCGAAGAACGGCTCGGGGGGTTGTCCGAGCCCTTTCCCATCCCCATTTCCCCCGTCTCGGGGTGAGGACGGCACCCCAGGGGCACGCGCCGAGGGTGACCGAGGTCCTGTTGCCGCACCGCTTGGGAAAGAACAAGCGCTAAGCGGGATTATTGTTAATAACAGTTAATTATTGGGGTTAGCATCGTTACGGTAAAGATCTCTACATGGAAATGATCCGAGCCCGACAGCCCATTAATCAGCGGGGATCCCTGCCTGCCCTGCCCTCCGCCTCCTTGCCCAAATTAAAGCAGCTCCTTTATTCCTCTCCCTCCTCCTCCAGCGCCCGCCGCTACCCCATGGTGGGGAAAGATGCAGGAGATGCCGGACCCAACATTGCTGCCCAGCCCAGACGAGACTAAACATGATGTTCTTGATATTTCTATATATTTTTTAAAAAAGCCCAGTGTCTCTTCATATACCAAAGCTGAACTTAAACCACATTCAGCTTAATTTTTGCAATTTCTGCTTAAATATTTGCCCTTTTCTATACCCTACACCATCCCCAGCGGAGAAAGGCTGTCGGGAGGGTGTTATTCTGCTTCTGCAGTGGCATAAGACTAATGAAAAAAAAAAAATCAATGTATTCCCCCTGCGGAGCAGGTCGGGGTTAATCGCAGCGGCCGCAGCAGCAGACCTGGGCTTTCTACATCAAAAACCATTTCTCCTGCGGCTCTGGGGCCCCCTTGGATGTTCGCAGGTCACCGAGGACTCGCTGGAGGGTTGCCCCAGGTTCAGCTGGAGCTCGCCCACAGCTCGGTTATGATTCACCTAAAAGTGGTTTGTGTTTTACAAGGGAAGGCTGAGTCAGGCAGAGGAGTGTCGGGGCGGTGGCACGTTTCCAGAAGGAAGCCCCTGCTTTTTCAGAGTGGGAAATCCACCATGAGGTGCCCGATGCTCCTGGGGTGCTGTAGGAAGGGGCAGGAGAGCTCTGCAGCACCTGGCCGCACGGATCAGGCAACGGGGAACATGGCTGATCCCTCCCGGGTCTGTGGTGATGGCAGGATGAAGAGAAAAATCATTGTGGGGCAGGAGAGGAGGTTTGGAGAGAGATTTTAACTCCTGCTTCACAGCTGGGGCCTGCAGGGACAGAGCCTGGATGCAGGGAATAGCACTGAGCATGGGGTTATCCTGCTCTAATAAAAGCTTAACAAGCGCTATAAAAATAAATAAAATCTTTTAAGAGGCAGCAGCCAGAGCTCTTCACACCCCTGAGCAGGCTGAGAGCTGTGTCCCCCATCCCGGTCTCTGGGGATGCTGCCTTGCGGGGGGCGATGCCCAGGGGCCTGTCACCCACCTCAGGTCTCAGCATTAAAACACAGCTCAAGGGCTTCCCCTCAACGTGTCATTGGTACCATTTTATTTTTAATTTTAGCTAAAAAGCGTCTCTTCCTACCAGCATGTTCCCCTTCAGCAGGGGGAGAGGGATCTCTGCCGATCTCCGGGGTTTTGATAAAAGGGATGGAGCCGGCGGTTCCCCCCAAGCTGAGCAGTCGATGTGAATGAGTGGGATCAATCCTGTCAAAAACAAATCTGCAAATGGGGGTTTAATCATTATTTTTTTTCCCCTCTTGGAAACCAGCAAGGGAGTAACTATGCTGGAGGTTCAGGTGGTTGTGGCTGGCTTCTCCCAGCAACTTCACGTACCAGGGAGGAGGGGGCACATCCCTGAAGTGATTTTGTACTTACTTCACCCAAGCATCTTTTCCAGCGGTCCCTGCAAGCCATGCAGATTGTTTTTCCCCGTGCCCTCGATTCTGTACGCGTGAGTTGTGAATCATCCCTGCTTGGGGTGATAACGTGGCCGGGCTGCGCTCCAGCGACACGCAGCAAACAAGTCAAGGCCAACCTGGGTTTTCTTCTCTGGAGTCAGGCAGGGAGCAGAAACGCGACCCAAGGGGTGGCTTCTAAATAAGACCATGGGAGGTCTCCTGAGATGTGCTGGGAAAGCTGCTCCTCAGGCTGGCAGGGTGGCCGGGCTCTGGAGCACCCAAAAACTTGCCTGGTTTCATTTGTGAATTTAAGGCAATTTGGGAACCTGGACTTGGTGCTTTTTGGACTCATTTACGTCATTTACCTGCTCGGAGGACGTCCAGTCTAGTCCTTGAGCTCCATGGGGCATAAATCAGTAAGGAATAAGCCTTGAAATTTCAGCAAGGCTGAGGCAGGGAGGGAATTTTGCAGATTTATCGTCACAGGCAGACGGCAAAGCCGGCGCAACGGTGCCCGCTGTTTGCGTAGCGGGTGCTGCAAGGGTTGTGCTCGCGGCATGGTGAAAGTGGTCAGTCCTGTGACAGAGCCAGAATGGGCCGGGCTGGCAGAGCCTTGTGGGATCTTCCGGGAGGAAAAGGTGCTCAGCGGCCAAAATAAACATGTGGGATTCGATACAGGTTCATGCAGGTGAGGGTCTGGAGGGTTTGACCTCTGAGGAACGGCTGAGGGAGCTGGGGGTGTTTAGCCTGGAGAAGAGGAGGCTCAGAGGTGACCTTAGTGCAGTCTACAACTACCTGAAGGGAGGTTGTAGTGGGTGGGAGTCGGCCTCTTCTCCCGGGCAACCAGCGATAGGACAAGAGGACACAGCCTCAAGCTTCACCAGGGGAGGTTCAGGTTGGACATTAGGAAGAATTTCTTCTCAGCAAGGGTCATTAGACATTGGAAGGGGCTGCCCAGGGAGGTGGTGGAGTCACCATCTCTGGAGGGGTTTAAGAAAAGCCTGGACATGGCACTTAGTGCCCTGGTCTAGTTGACATGGTGGTGTCAGGGCAATGGTTGGACTCGACGATCCCAGAGGGCTCTTCCAATCTGATTGATTCTGTGAGGGACGGTGCCAGTGCAGTGTCCATGTGGCAGCTGGTGATGCTGAGATAGGAGAAGATGAGGTTTGCAGAGCCAGGAGCGGATGAGGAGCGACCGATAATTCAGCTAACGATGCTGCAGCAGAAGCAGGGACAGTCCAGCCCTACGTGGTGCCCTTCAAATGGAGTGAACTGGGGGTCTTTCCCCAGGAATTAGCCACCTGGCATGGCAAAAAGCCTCTGTGCTTCCCAGAGCCAGCGGTTCGGGCACCTCGGGAGGCATTTTGGTAAAATAAAAACGCTGAACTCCGTTTCAGCAAACACATGTTGCAAACTTTTCTGCCAGCGTAAGCACAAGCCCGGCCGCAGGAGCTGTTTTCATGTGGTTCAGTGGTCAGTGGCGCACGTCTGGTGTCTCGTTTCTTTGCTGTAGGCTCCTTGAGCAACATCTCAGCATTGTCTTGGCAGAAACTGGCCATGTTTTTATATGAAAGGGTTTTTTGCTGTTTAACACCGAGGTAGCCTTTGGTACCGTGTGTGCTCACACATAGTAAGTGTCCCCAAAACCTCTAGACAAAGGGAAAAGGGGCTCTTTCTCCAAATTTCTACATCAGAAACTGCAACCCCGAGATGTACCCATGTAATCGTGGAGGCTCCACCACGGTCTTGCTGAATGCACATGATCTGCATGTCCTTCCCCTGCCTGAAAAACAAGGCACGGGGAACGCGTGTCCAGGGAGATAAATCACTTTTCCTGCACTGGAAAAAGCCCAGGGAATCTTTTATGGCATCGAAACATCGCAGCTCACAGTATGTTTATGCTCAGCAGCTCTAATCCCACCATTTGTTTAAAATTACTTGAGGCAATTGCAGCAAAAGACAAAACACAGGAGAGAAACTTGGATGGCGAGCTGGTCGGAAGTGTTGGTAGCAGGGCAGAGGAGCGGGAGGAATGCTTCCCATCCCGCGGGACAGCCATCGGAGGAGCACCCGCTGTGCAGAGCTGCCAGGAGGGCATTTGCCTGGCTTGGAAAAGGGAATCACGAAGGGAGGAGGCAGCAGGACAAAGGAAACCATCGTGAAATAGAAGGGGAAGGTCAAGGGCTTCCCAGTTTTGCAGGACAAGTCTCATGGGGACCTTTGAACCAGGCGCGAGAGCCCAGCGCGTCCCCAGCGAAGGCAGTGCCCAGGGCAGGGCTGGGTGCTTTGTTCTCCAGGGAGGTGTCGTTCCCAAAATTAATTAATAAACAATTACTGGGGTTTGACTCAGTGTGAACAGCTGGCGCAAGGACATCAGATCATCTCAGGGAAGCTCTTGCCCATTAAGTCAGGCTCCAAGCAATCGTGGAGGTCACGCTGGCTCTCGTGCATCACAAAGGATTTTTTTTTTCCCCAAAAAAATGTCTTTTGTAAATGAACAGTTTTATTTTGGCGAGGGGGTTGACTCTCTGTTGTTCAGTTACTGCTCTGGTTCATCAGTTTGAGTCTTCTTCCCTGTTTTGAGGCATTTTCTCTCAGTCTCGCTCCCCTCTAACTTCTAAGTTAAGTAACACGCTTCCCCCAAGTCTTTGCTGACTTCCCCAGCCCCAGCCCGCGGGGGGTTTTGCAGCCTGGATTGCATCGCCTTTGTGCAGTACTGCGAATGTTCGAGCCTCTGTGTGTGGCCTGTGTCAGCTGAAACTTTCCAAAACACTTTTCTTTTGTTCTTGTCCCTCTCTAGGTCTGCTGGGGTTGTTTTTGTTAGTCTTTAGTCCCTCCCAAGCTATTCTGCTCCACGGAAGCACCATCGTGCTGTTTCCACCTTCTTTTCAAATCTGGCTTCCCCATAAATCACAGCCCTCTTGTGCTCTGGGCAGGGAGGCACTTGATATGTCACCTTTATTTTCCAAAATACATCTCTGGGCTTTTGCAAAACCCTGTAGAACAGTTCTGAGTAGTTTATTACAACTGGGCTTATATGGGTAAGGACACAGTTTACTACCTCCTTTTTAAGATCCTACTTCCTCGCAGTTGTAGTAACATCAGTGAACAAATGGTGATCACGTTCTGCTCCTGGTAAGTTTAAGGAGCTGCTGATCCAACTGCATGGGTAGAAAAAGAATTATTTTGCTGGTATAAACTTTTACCAGTTCCTGCAACAGCAGAGACTCTTTTCACAGAAGACCTGTGCCAGCATAAACGGAGCTAGACCAGGGTTTGTGTCAGCAAAACTGGAGCTACGCTGGAGTTACCTTGTTGGGAAAGCTGAAGAAAGGTATTTGTAACATCCTCCTTTGTGCCAGTGAGGCAACAGCTGTGAAGCAAAAGCTGAGGCACTGCCCGGCACGCTGAGGCTGTGGCTGAAGGGGAAAAGATGTATTTTTCTGTGAAAAAAATATCAGTAGGTAGCAAGCCAGCCTAGTTTTCCTCCCCAGCTTTCTGAATCACATTAATAGTTCTTGTCCGGAGCTTCACCAGTCAGTCTTACACGAATGACAAAGTCAAAAAGCGGTGGGGTTTCAGTCTGGCACCTGAACTCTCCACATGGTGAGAAGCATTAGAATCACAGTCATAAAAACCTGGTTTCTTGTTACCTGTCGGCTGCTGCTGTCAGGAATCATGCTGATTTGAAAGGGCAGTTACTCAAAGAAGGGTTTTTGGTATTGCCCAAGCTGCTGTACGCCGGCGCTGGGAAGCAACGCTTGTGCATCCACCCATAGGTGTATTACAGCTGCTTATTTGGAGAGAAGACTGTTAGGTTTGACTTTATAGTGCTTTTAAAACAAGGTGTGTTTTTCTCTTTTATGTGGTTAAAAGGCAGGCGAAGCGTAATATCACTGTACTACAGAACAAACTCCACACATCAGACCCCTCCTGTACCTTCATAAGGCAAGACAGATTTACCCGACCGACAAAGCAGCTCACTGACACATCCTCGAGTCCCTTGCAAGGCACTAACCCAAACCTCTCGAGGCGACTTGCTGTTCAGTACTCCTCCCCAGAACCAAATCCGACTGCCAGGAGTGACATAAGCACCCACGGAGGCGAGAAGAAAAACATTGCGCCTTCACCCGTTCGCTAATTGCCAAATCATAATGAGGGCTCAACACTAACAAAAGGCATCAAATAGGTTGCCGAGTTATTCAGCCTCTAAAATTATTATTATTTATGGGATGGGACTGCGTTAGGATTGCGGAAATTCAAGTTCAAACAGAGACGAGGAAGACAGGGAAAGCTTTATTAGATTCCAGCTTAACCACGTGTCAGCTGGGTTACAGGAGAGCAGAACTGGCGGTAGAGATAAGTTACCAGCATGCACAAGTGGGTGAGAAAGGACAAGGCTGTATTCAAAGCAGGTACTTGGCTTCAGGTCAGGACATGCACACCAAAACACAAGCTATGGCAAGGGCACCGCTCAAGAAGTGCAGTGTCTGTTTTCCATGCGTTTTGCTGAAGCTGAACATTTTACCAGAGAGAGAAAATAAATTCCATGTGAGTAGCATCCCTCGGAGAGGGAACGTCGCCATCGGTACTACGCGGAGGCAACAGCGTGTGCGCTTGCTTTGAATACAGCTTTGGTGAGAGGGAAGTGGGGAAAGACACCGTGATATGCAACATGCCTTGGGGAGGGTAACACGAAGCGCCAGGGGAGGTGACTGCGGTTGGGACAGCTGCCCTCAGCCAGGTGGAGAAGGGGTGGAAGGAAACGCTGTCCTTGCAGTCCACGAGTCTCTAAGGCTCATGTCCCACAAGGGGAAACCTGCTCTGCATGTACAACCAGTAAAGACAGGGTCAGGCTGCTCCCTTGCTCGCTACGAGCCTTTTGTTTCCTGTGTCTCCTTGTCCAGACTACGGGCTGGAAAGAGGAGGAGCTCTGAGCCCTGAGAGAGGAGCTCTGAAAGAAAAGATGAGAAAGAACTTGGCATTTAGGCTACTGCATGGTTAAAGTACTAGTCAAACCCATCTTACCCATTTGTTCGATTTATTTAACTTCAAGGAGGTGCACACTAAAGCATTAAGATTTACTGGTTTGGATTCCTCTCTGTACAAGTTCTTTCAACCACCTCGAATACACAAGGCTTTACAGATAGAAGCACTGAAATACAAGATAAAACAAATCTAAATTCCAAATCACTCCAAAGAAGGAAAATTGTAGAAAATAAAAAAAAAAAAAAACCAAAAAACTGCAGCACTCCTCAGGGAAGGGACAGACTGCACGAGGAGGAACACAAAGGGGTGGAAGGCAAGCTAGTGTAGTCTCTGCCCAACGCTTCTCTGTGCTGGCGGCTCAGGGGATGGAGTTCAAAAGATCCTTGAGGAAGCTGTCGGGGTCATTGATTTCTGATAGGAGTCCTTTAAACAAAAGAAGACAATACAGAATAATTAGATCCACAAAGCGGTTTCTCCTGCCCACATTAGGGATTTGTGCTAGGGCATGTGTATAATGACAGCTGTAATGTTATTTTAAGTATGGACAAGATGAAGATAAACCCTTGCTGGATGCATGTGCAGAAAGGACCAAAGTGTGTACGTTAAATCCATATGGCAGTTGCTCTTCTGCAACAGAGCTACCACAGGGACCCTGCTAGCTGGCTGCCTGGCAGCTCTGTATGTTGGACAGCGAGAGACTGGCCTGGGGCACAGCTAACTTGTGACAGAAGCAAGAGCAGTCTCTCTGCAGGTGAATTTTCAGCAGCTCCTGGAGACATCAAAATCCCTATGGCAGGAACTGTGGCTATGCTGAACTGCTGCCTCTAGTACACGGTCACATCTGTTTCACAGAATCAACCAGGTTGGAAGAGCCCTCTGGGATCACCGAGTCCATCCTTTGACCTGACACCACTGTATCAACGAGACCATGGCACTAAGTGCCACATCTAGCCTTTTCTTAAACACCTCCTGGGATGGTGACTCCACCAGCTCCCTGGGCAGCCTACAAATCACCCTGGAATCTACAAATCAGCCTTCAAACCACATATACCCCAGCACATCCTTAAGCTGTGATGTAAGCATGTACGTCTAACAGAGCAGGGGGAGGACCCGCAGGATCAGGTGAGAGAAATCTTCCTGTCTGGGGATGCTCCAGCGCGTCTCCCAACTGTTTTTGGAATAGCTTAGGCAATAGCTGGAGTGCCGAGGTCTCCTCCTCTCACCGCCTCGTACAAACAAGCTGCGGCAGCAGCGTCAGGAATGCTGCTGTCTCAAGCAAGGGGCAGTCACGAGTTGCATAAGACAGCCTATAAAAGGGAAAGCAAACGCTTACCAGCCACATCCAAAAATTCGGAAAACGTTTCAACTGGCATGAACTCCTCCTGGAAGGTTTTCAGGGCCTTGTCTGCAGCTTCGTGTATTGGCATGTCGTTGTGTCGTATGAATTCAGCAAGAGAGTAGGACCAGCCTCCCTCTGTGTTACTGGTAGGCACCTTCTATGAGAGGGGAAAATGGGAGCAAATCAGTCTAAAAAATAACTATTTAGAAGCATAACTGCAAACCCCAATACCTTCTCCTGTTGCTCTTGGACTTGCATCCCCTCTTTCTTGCAAATAGGCCACACAGAAAAAGTTACCCCACATGTGACTCTATAATCTTTTTGTACTGAATGCAAACAAGGTCACAGGCATTTTCTCACCCCAATTATTTAACCCCCTTTGGAAGCTGCACGTTAATTTCTGGTGGATGCCCCTACTTCCCACCTGTTTCCCTGGTGCAGCTCTGAATGGCCTTGCTTTAGTGAACCATAAACAGAAAAAATAAGCAAATACACAATACAGGAGGAGTGCTGCAAACTGGAAAAGTCTCTCAATCCTTCAGATACCACATTGGGTACAATAAGCACGGGCAGCCTCTTGCGGCCTTTCTGCTCATACAAGGTGAAGTTTTATGTTTAGAAGGATCTTGGAAAAAGGGCCTTCAAACTCTGCCTTCTGTTTCAAATACGTGTAGTTGCTCAGGTCAGAAAGCTGATGCACATGAACTTTAACGTTTGTTTTTTTCTTACCTTGAACATGTTGTAGATGAGATCTACTAGGGCCCAGAAGAGAAGGCCGGAGCGGTACGTCGCGTATTCCTTCACTGTCTTATCTGCCAGTCTAGGAAGATAATGAAATCAATCTTTGAGTTAATCACTTTACTATGCTTTGGTAACTGATTTGATGAATAGCACGAAAGCTGAAAAGGCCAAAAAGCCCATCAATAACACGCGTGGGGAATGGCTCTGAGGAAGCTTTGCTGAACATGATACAAACATTGGGTGTCCGTCATCTCTGTGCACTGATTCCTAGGCTAGGAAGTCACTTTACCAGCTGCTCCTAGTGTAACCAGTTAGCCAATCAAACCTTATTTCACAGGCAGAAAAGAGGGAAGCAGACTGCTAAGACTATGTAGGAAGTCAACAGCAAAGTCGGAAAAAACAATGCGCAGCCCCCATTTGTGTGCTCACTGCTTGGAGCACAGCAGATTCCTGAAGAATAACTAAATCCATGTTTCAGATACAGTCTGTACTTTAACTCACAAAAGGGTTTCTGCAAGACTCTGAGAGAAATATTTTGTCCTTGAAGAAATGGAGACGTTTCCATTTAATATCTTCTTGGTTATTCTATCGCCATGAAAGGACTTCTTTTGGAAATTCAGCATCTGGCTGAAGAAATGCTCTAAAAGGTGCGGAGCTGCTCTGGGATAACAGCTCCCCAAGTTTATAGGATTAATCATGAACAGGTTCTGGCAAGGCAGAACCTCCTGCCAGAAACTCTAATGGGTTTGGAATTTTCTTGCATGCGTTTCTCAGGTACATCTGCCTCCATCACATGCCGCTTCCTGCTCGCCACTTAAAAGCTTTGGGGGGGAAAAAAAAAAAAAGTCCTTTTTTATGCATCTAGAACTAGTTCAGCTGCCACTGACACAAGTCAGCAAGACAAAAGAGCATCGTCTGACCATGGCACAACTGCAACGTGCCAAAAGTTGTTTTTTTTTGGGGGGGGAAATGAACATTTTGCTGCTTTTATTCTAAAAGGCTACATTTATGCATCTACCCTTAAAATGGACGGCTTGGTAGGTGGTAGCCTGCTTGGGCAGCTAGGCTTAATTATTTAAAGGAAAACCAATTAGTAAAGGTGACTAAATTTCCATGGGAAGAACAGCAACTTAGAGCGAGGCTAATTCTAGACTCCCAAATACTGCAAGACAAGAGTTTCTTTTTATGTGAATGGTTTTGATCTAATTGGAGTCTGCTCCTTTAATTGAAAACTAAAAGGCCCTTGTGGGTTAAGGCTGGTAGCTACCTTCTGGAACAGCTCCTTCATATAATAGCTGCTGCGTTTTCATTAACGTAAGCTGGTTCAGGCTCATCAGCCATGCATGGACTGCCAGCAGAAAAGTTAGACATTAACACTTTGAGAGCCTCGCTTCTCTCATGAATATTTTAGAAAGGTCACAGTCAGGACCAAAGGGAAAAAAAAAAAAAAAAAAGGATTTTTTCCTCCCAAACTCCAGATGAAAGCTGTACTGAAGAGTCTACAGAATTCTTCTAGACAGATTTCTTGGTTCAGTAATAACGAACAGGTAATTGGTCACTTGATTCAGTTCTCTGGAATTTGCAAACTATATTTACAAAAAAAAAAGAAAAAACCCAGAACTCCTGTCCATCCTGGTAATTTCATCTCTGGGTTTAAATACAAAGTGTTTCCACAACCCAGAAGGTGCTGACCATCCCTCGTGTTGGTCTTGCGGACAAACTGTGATAGCTGTAGCTCCTGGCAGAGACAGAGGATGTTTTTGGCTAAATTCTCCTTGAATCTGTCTTACAGTGACTAATCCATCTGAGCAGCTGGACAAAACACCTAACCACAGGACAGGGCACGGGCAGTATTTGTTGCCTTCATTTCAGTACAAGGGAATGTAGAGTATTGCCTCCATCTTCATTAACACGATTTACAGGCTCTTTTTTAGGATCACGAGTTGATCCTCAGCTGCTTTTAGATGCACTGGTGGTTCTACAGTGACTTCTCCGCATCTCCCCCAAAAAAGGGAGCACTGAGTCCTTGTGTCCCTCTAGCCTTCAGTCCACACCACCCCGATGTGCTCTGGATGGTGGCACTCCCAGATAACACCCTCGTACTGCAGCTAATGTGGAATGTTAATTTTAACCTTGTGTATGCAGACATCTCACTCTGACGTTACAGAGCTGGCTTCCTCTTTGCCTTAGCCTACAAATTCAAGGTATTGGCACTTATCTGCAGAGCACTTCTCCATCCATCGCCCTCTTTCTGATTTTCCACAAGAATAAATAAGCCCAGAGCTTGGAAATACAAATTGCCATATTTCTATTTCTGAGAGGTATTATCAGAGGAAGCCTTTGTGCTCTCTCTGTCTGCAGGGATTAAAGAAAGCCCTTGAATAAACCTTGACATAATTCCTGTGAGTTTTCCCCTGAAATTCCAGAGGTGGGATGGTTTAGCTGCGAGTTTCTTGCTACGTCCCTTGCAATATACTTTTATTACATACATGCTTAGAGATAAGTTGGGAAAGAAACAGAATCATTTACTGAGGGTTTTAAAAAACACCAAATATCCACAGTAAACTGTCACAGGGGCTTTGCTTTACCAGGCTCTTCTGTGGGCCACAGGAAAGGCTGCGCCTGAGAAAACAGACCTCCACGATAATATCTCCTGTAATTGTTAAAACCCCTTTCCCAGAACTCAGGCAGGGTGGTGGAAATAGGAGACACGAACGCAAAGCAGGCTGAGCCTGAACAGCAGAAACCAGCACAGAAATCAATACAGGAGCCCCTTTAAGGGCTCCTTCACGTTTGATGCCTCTAATAGCATTGATGCATGCTGTGTTGTGTGTTACTACAATGTAATGACTTTATCAAACACATAATTAATGTCATCAGAATAAGAATACCCTTTAAGGCGACTTAGAATAATAATGAATTTATTCCTAATTATGACAGCTATTTAAAATCATCTTTTCAGAAACTGGAATTCCTCTTCCTTCTCTGGAAATACGTGCTTTTGTCAGGCAGGCACAGCCACTTATTCTTGTACTTCAAGTGCCTGACAGCTGCTATTGATTTTTTTTTCCTTTTTTAAAAAGCAACAGCATTTGATTTCTATTTCTATTTTTCTATTTAAGGAAGCTGGTGCCCTGATCAAAAGAGCACAGAAACAGCTTCTTTAGGAAGGCAAGCAGAGAGCACGCTAGCAGCTCTGAAACAGCACACGACAGAAGTTACTACAGTGTTTCACATCAGGTAAGGGGGAAATGTGCATCTTACTATTTACCTTCTCTTAGCCATACTGCTAAGAAAAGCATCATTCCCACTGATCAACTGATTGATCCACTCCAAAAAACACCCAGAACTGAATGCTCCTGCTCGTACCTCTGCAGCACTGAGTACAAAGCTACTCAGAAGGGTTAATATCTGCTCTTCTCAAATATTTCCTTAGCTCCCCCTAAGCTGCCCTGTGGCTCTGACTACTGTGACAGTAACATGAGTAAGGTGGCAGCTGGGGAGCAGCAGCGGGGTGGTGGCTAACCTGCTGGCTCCCCCTGGTGACACCACTCGCGCGTGGGAGGTGACGAGGAGCCTCTTGAGGATCTCCACTCGCATGGCTTTCCACTTCTCGGGGGGTGAGATGTGCAGCGCCAGCACCGTGTAATAATGGGGCCCGTCCACCTCGTAGGCACTCTCCACCCACTTCTCTTTGGGGTGCTCCATGAAGGTCTGGAGGTTTTTCTCCTCCCTTGAAGTTGCTCGAGTTCTGAAACACAAGAAAAACCTTCAGCAGCCGTTCTGGCTCTTGCATGTTCATTTGCTACAGCTCAGACACTTTTTATAAAGGAAACACAGGAAAAAGCAGCGCTAGCTTTGCACTACCAGGTTTTTCCCAAGTTCATCCACTGGTTGAGTATTTGCTCCCAGTGAAGCATCCAAGCTCAGCAAACTCTCTTTTCCTGTGTATGGTACTAGAGAGGTCTGCAAGGCAGCTGGCATTGCCCCAATAGAGGGCAATACCACTGTAGAGCTATTTTTCCTTTTTTTTTTAGAGAAAAAAATAGGAGCCAGGACAGCCAGTCCACGTGTTCAGGCTGCATCGTCTCCCATCTGACACTAAGCACGTGACTGCAGTTCCTACAGCCAGACCTTAGGATCAATTTATGTTACTCATCTACCACAAAAGCCATCACTGAGAAGACACAGGCCAATTTCAAAAACAAACAGATGGTATATTTACTGTAAGCTTATATATGTAATATTTTTTCCTTTCCCCTAGCTCCAGTCTCTTCAGGAGGCCTGACACCCCAGAGCTGACCACGCAAACTCTGTGTTAGAGTAGACTTTGTGAAGATCTATCACACTTTACCACAGTCCATTGCTCTGCTTCATCAGGAAGAGGCTGCCAGCCAGGCAGCGCCCTCGATTCTTAAGTTAGATATACTCTCCCTATCAGGAAGGTATAAAGCAGCATCCTAGCAGCTAAAGCTGTGCCTGGTGTCAGTGTCGTGTGACCTTTTCATTTGCTACATGATGCAGCTGGTAGCCAACTAGTAGCTCTTCATTTTCTCCATTTAATATCGACGTGTCTTTAGGAAAAACATAATGTCTGGAAACTACATAATGCAGTTTTATACAACAGCCGCACAGCGGGTTCTGGGCTCTCTGGTGCCAGTAAGCAGACTAACGAGATGAAAAGAATAGTTTCATTTATTTGTCTCCCAAGGGACTCTGAAAACAATAGCACAGGGATCTGGAGATAGATATTAAAAACAATAGACAAATTGTATTAGAGCCAAAACGTTGATTAGTTCCAGAAGGGAAAGAGAGAGAGACTTCATTGCACTCCATTTGGAGTGACCTTGGTTGAAGATGAGTATATTTTAACATTTATACCCTCATCCAATTAGTATTACTTTCTAGTATCTAACTACACAAATAAAAGGTGTATAGGCATTACATTTTCACACAGGGTACTGTATTATCAGACCCAGCTCATATCTTCCAAAGCATTTAGGCACCTATAGATTAGACAGCGTCAAGCCAAAGCACGCCCTTATCTTACTATGCTTTCCATAAATAAGACCTTACTGAAAGACTTCAGCAGAAGTGTTCCTATGCTGCTGTTTATTAGTAAAAAAAAATAATAATTTAAAAAAAAAAAAATCTTTAAAATATCAGGAAAATCTGATGGACCTGAACACTACAGGAGAATTCCAGTATGTCAGAAGTGGAAACAAAACTATCGTGTTATTTTAATATCGGATAAGATGATACCAGGGTGAAGTTTTCAACTAACAACAATTATTTCATCATAGTGTCTGCTCCAGAGAAAATGAAGCTGGCAGCGTTTCTTTAATCTAATAACCCTATTGCTCAGCTCAGAGGTAATAACTACATCTAGAATGGAAAGAGAAGCTAATTCCCAATTGCTTTGCTCAATAGCTTCCCTGTTATCCTGCATGTTCAGGCAGCAACGCTTTACTCCAAACAACGTAAACCTTTAACAGTCTGCTTAAGATGTGCAATTTGGTTCCT
Source organism: Nyctibius grandis (assembly GCF_013368605.1). Lineage (NCBI taxonomy): Eukaryota > Metazoa > Chordata > Aves > Nyctibiiformes > Nyctibiidae > Nyctibius > Nyctibius grandis. Next base: position 2,456,296 of record NC_090674.1, read on the forward strand.
CCTAAAACTTTTGTGTGATTTTCCACCATTCTTGCCACATCCATGTACAAAGCCCAGCCTGCAGCCCTTATAGACCTTTCTGAGACTGAGAGTGGAAGGCAGAGGTTGTTGCTAAGAGAAAGGTACTGACGTGTTGAGGACGTAGAGCACCGTGTGGATTATGTATGGAATGAGGTGTATGTTGCTCTCCCTTCCTCCTCCTCCAGTGTCTATGCTGAATGATTGCTCCATCGCAAAACGGAGAAACAGCAGTTTAATGTCATGGACGTTGAGCTGGTAGGTGGGTTCCCGCTGCCCTGTGCATTCCTGGAGGTACGTGTTGTGTCTGAAAAACAGAAGTGTTACTTTATTAAAAACCCTTTCAAAACTTCAATACAGTTTCTTCTTCCACACCATAGTTCAGAATCTGAGCAAGTATCTCATAGAAAAACTTTAAAGAATGAACAGGATGCAAAAATATGCAAGCACTGCCACCTTCGATTAACCTCCCCAAAGGCAGGCTCTCGGCTTCCTCTGGCAAATCCAATTCCATCTGCACACATACATACACTCATCGATACTATTTTCCCATGTCCAGGGGTTGGGATACAGCTCCCAGGCTGAAATGCATTGAAGATGTTACCACTCCTGATTTCTAATGTGACGATACAAACCCAGCACAAGGTGGACCAGAATATTGACAACAGGATGAACCATCTCCATCTGCTCTATGTAAGTGGTCAGGCTACTGTAACTCTCTACCATCCAACAGAGGTTTGGCACACGGGAATCCGTTGGTGTCAGACAGGTTTCTTTTGTAAAGCAGGAGGTCACTGGGCTGCGAATGAATCAACACTGTTACTGCACACTGCATCACCAGGAGCGACTGGGGGCCAAGGAGGCAGTGAATTTATTTATTTATATGAAGCCAAGAAGCAAACAGACACCTGCACTTTTTTTAGGAGATGTACTCTTGATGGCAGAGTCTGAAATGGCTCAGGTTTACTAAGATTTAGCTGCCATCATCTTTGATTCCATGTTTGGAAACTAGCATGCCTCTGTGGTAACGTACTGACTCACCTACGCAAATGCAGAACACCTCGAGAAGTAACTTTTCCTACTCACCGTGCTAAGCAAGTAGCAAAAGCAGACTCTGGCACATGAGGTCCCCAGACTGGCAGGAGCCCATTGCATTTGGTGTTGGCATTTTGTAGGGCTGCACTCTCCCATTCTTCACGGCCGCGAGCAAGTCTGCATTGAGAAATCACGCCACACCCAGGCAAGTTACAAGTATGCAAGTTTTTGTCCAAGAAAACATCAAAAAATTGACAATTCCACAGCTGCTTTAAACTATGGACTTCACTTCTCAGTGTCCAGGCCTGACCTCTATTTGGCACATTAAAGCAGAACACAACGGAGAAGCTCATGGCTGTCTCCAGGCTGCAAAGTGACCAGCTCAAAAGCAAACCCACCCTGAGTTACGACACCAAGTGCCACGCTCACAAACCACCTTGGAAAGTAACATCAGCCACCACTATCCAGCCTGTGATCAGAACGTACCTTACGGCTGCAAGGTGACAATCGTAGTGGACAATGTTGAAGTGAGAGACTGTGCTGTACCCCTGTTGTTTGCGGGGCTTGTTCTCGAACTCCTCTAGTGCAACACGTTTGGTGAAAGTATAAATACCCAGGACTTTTGTGGGCTGCAATGACATGACAGCTACGTTAGAGATCATTCACTTCTGTGACAGTTCACCCTTTGTACTGTTCTGACACTGCACTGAATTTCATCTCTCCCAGTCCTTACCTCAAACTTACACTGAGCAAATCTTTCTCCAGCTTCCACTGAAAACATCATTCTTTCACTGGAAAGACACTTCCACTTCCCAACCACCTCTGGAATTACTGATCATAAGAACCACACCTGAGACTTCCCAATCTCCCAGAGCCAACACACCAACCTGTGTGCAGCTGAATACTGGCAAGTCCCCTCAGCTGGTGAGAAAGCTTTGCAAATGTATCTCACTCTACCTGAAACTTGTATCCTTCCCGGCAGATGCAGCAAGTCAGACCTGGCTCTTCTATGAGCTCCTCCATCTGTTTAAGCAGCGCAGTCTTGGTCACTACCTGACCCTTCTCATTCGTCTGCAAAAGCAGGTTAAAAAGACAATGATGAACACCACCATCCCCACCACTGTAACAGGAATGCCCAACCCATTTCCCAGCCTGCCATTAGCAACCGTATTTACTCTCCCAGCAGCACCAGGCAAACCGTGGGCTTGAGCTCGGCAATATTTGTCAATAAATCATTTTACACAATTCCTTATGTGGCAGTTTTAGCAAGACAGAAAGAAAAGATCGTTCGCTCACTAGTCTGCCGTCAGTGCAAACAGACATTACCGTCATCCCCAGCGTGCCCAAGGCCTTCTGTCTCATTGCCATGGCCATACGCTTCTTCTCTGCACGTGTCTCCTTCCGGGCAGCGTCGATCTTCTTGTTCACCTCTGGATGTTCCCTTAGTGCCTCCAGAAGATTCTCTGCTAACGTCCCGATCCCTTCATCACTAGACACCTGCTCCAGTTTGTGCAGGTTGGAAATGGAGTCTGTACCTATCAGCACCTAACAGGGATTGAAACAGGACTTCAGAAAAAGGGTGCACATGACAGTAACTGTTCCCTCTAATCCCACCCATGACAGCTCAGCCGAAGCACTGATCTGGAACAATTTTTGCCAAGTGTCTTACTTTCTTCTTTGATGCTCCTACGTTAGGGACCCTAAAACCACATAGGAAACCGGGGCAATTTGCCTCTACGCTGGCCATTGTTAAATGCTCAGATGTGGATGTTGGATAAACAGTATTCTTAAAGCAGCGATCAGGTCCCCAGAAGCTTATCAATGCTATATAGTTCACAGACCTAAATTATCTTCTCTTCACATCACTGTGTAAATCTCACACCACACAGCACGAGAAAATATTTAAGTCAAAATCTCTGCCCTCCAGCCTCTTCCAGACTAACAGATGATACCTGAAGCTATCAACTATTACACAAATATCTGCTTAGCCACAGCCACAAAAAGCAGCGTAACAAGCCAGCTAAGTCCTACCTGGTTTTCAGAACAGCCTCCTTACCTGTGTAGCAGGGTGTTGCGTGGCAAGTCCTCGGAGCAGGCGCAGGATAAAAGGAAGCGCGGGTCGAGATAAGAATTTCTTCCATATGTCTGCGTCCAAACTGCACAGAAAACAAGAGGCAGCAGCTGAAGGGCAGTCACCCATTCTGAAAAGGCACTTGGCACCCAGCCAGCAGCACAGCTTGCAGAGCGCAGGCTGCAGGCAAGACAAGCACCCTTCCCCCTGTATCCCTCCTCTATTAATTAATGAAGTGACATTCACACTCCCACTTCCGTGGTGTGCACGCTAATAGCCACAGCGTCAACTCTTAGCCTTGGGATTTGTTTTATGTTCATGAGCTGGCCATCAATAGCAAAAGCACTGTTACAGTGGGTAGGGAACAGGTAGGAAACCCAAGCATCGTGATATCCAAGGAATCAGCTCGGATGGGTCTCAAATGGGAAGCTTACAGGCTTTTTAGCCCATCTCTATAGTAGCACTGTCTCACCAGACCCTCTGCATCACAGCTGCATCAAATCTAAATGCTTCTGAAATGGACTTGTTAACAGCTTTCTTGGAAGATTGCTGTGGTGATGAAATGAGAGAGGGATGCTCAGGATTACCACATGAAGTAGTGACTCTTACTTCTTTGCACTGGGAATGTGCTTTTTCATGTAGTCAAGGGCATTCTGCGTAATTCCCTTCTGAAGGATGAGATCTTTCAGCTGGTGGCCGTTGCTGTTGTTCTTTATTCCCGCTGCTATTTTACAGAAGCAGTCTAGGAAAACTTTATCATCGGCACTGTGCTCCTCATCATACCTGAATGAAGAGAAGAAATGGTAACTTGGAGGCTCTCCAAAAATCTCTGCCTGTAATTCTCATTACATTATCGCTGAATGCACGTACCTAACTCCAGCCCAGAGACTCAGAAAAGCTACTCAGACCCTTGCCATCTCAGAATATACTCTAAAGCCCTATTTCTCGAGCTACACACTCACATATTTCTTTTAAAAATGGCTTGGAAGTGAAATAGGAAATTAAGCTTTTGCACCAGGAACCTCTGAAGCTTTGCATTACGCTGAAGTAAGCATCAATGAGAAAAACAAAGGTATAGACTTGTCAGTACAACTGATTTCATGTGCTTTTAGTTGAAAGATGACAACATACTTATCAAAGTTACAGTAGGGCTTGAATCGATCAACCAGAATCTGCATTTTCTCCATTTCCCCGAAGGACAGGTAAGGGATGATGCGTAACAGGCCTTGCAAGACACTGAGATTGGAACGGACAAAAGTGCTGTTGATCTGATCGAGTAACATGACCAGCTGATCTTTGTCACCGGTTAGGAGGAGGTTACCCTGCAAAGGAAGAAGAGCATGATTTATGTGCAGGAATAAATCTACAACGTTCAAGAAAACCCTCACTCTAGTAGCTGGTAGACTACTCCACTTTTGAAGGATTACAGCTTTAGACCCTGATAAGATAGCCTGATGAAGAACAAAACCCTGCCTCATTCCCAAACTCTTGTGGAATGGCTGTAACAACTCCTCTAGCTGACAACTGACTTCTCCCACTTACTATTCAAGAATTTTCTAGTCCGAAAGGTCTAATAATTCTAGCCCAAAGGATGACAGATTCCTGTACACGAACGGTTTCAAAAGATGACCAAGAAACTCTGCTCATTCTCAGTGTAGTTGAGATACTGTTTTTATCCTCAATTAGCTGGAAAATCAATCATGTTTTCAACATGTACGAAAACACTCACAAAAACAAGGCAGAGCTGTGTCTTTTCTTGTCTCTCACTGGCCTGTGGCCCAAAGCAGCAAGGAAGGGATCCAAGCAGTGCCTAATAACCCCCACCCCAACTGTGCAAGAATCATCCAAAAGAAGCCTCGCAGTGTTTTTGATTCAGGGCACTCCTCTAGCCCTACCTCCAAGGCCTGCTAAGACATGCCAGCAAGCGTAACAAGGGTTAGACTCCCATTTAGGACAAGCTCCTGAAGCTCAGCATCACTGTAATAAGGTATTTGCAAGCCTCGAATCCCAGTCAACATTTCCTTGCGTGTACCGAGCCCCAGGCACTCACCTTGTCCTCGCTCAGAGGTTCTGCGTTGGATTCATCCAGTATGATCTCCATTATACTAAGCACTTGTTCTGCCACAGCCGCTCCCCCGCTGTCCTTACTTTCCTGCTCAGCCACTAGAGCCTGGAGAAGATGGCAGCAGTTATTGTAACACCAGCACTGGTTTAATCGACCCCCACACTTCCACTCACTACCAGATAAGGAATGGCTAACAGATATTTGCAGTGCCAGTCCAGCAATATTTCAGATGTCTTGTAGTTGTCATAAGGCAGCGTGAGAGTTAGAGGCAGTTTAAATTCATTGGAGTCCATGGAAAACACTTTATGGAAGTCCAGGTTGTCCTTACCAAGTTAAGAGTTCCCAGCATGACATTCAAAGTGTTCATCTCTGGCTTGACCAACTGCTGGCGATTTATTTTCACTTTCACACAGTAACTAAACAGTTTTAACAGCACCTACAAAATACAGAGAATGCATTCTCTACAGTACCTGCAAAACGAGTGGGAGGATTTTGCTGAAACCAAAAGCACCTGATCATACAGCCAGTTTCCAGACTTCTGGGGTAAAGCACAAGCCAGATTTTTACAATATTAACCTTAGGACAGTTTTGGTTTTCAAGTAAGGCCAAGACAGAAAACAATCACTCTAGCAAGACAGGATTTAGTCTTACCAACTCCTCAGCTTCTACACACTTCAAAGTCTTTGTAAAGAATTGTTAACCACGCGGAACGGGAGAGGGAGAGAAGGAATTTCTCAGGTTTTCATGAATTAGTGAATTGAAACCTCTGCTCCAACACTTAAACTGCAACACAACGCAGACAACTAAACTTCACTATCCCTTGTAGCATCTTCCAGCATGTAACTCCTGGACCCCAAAGAACAGACACTGAGACTCACAGTTAAGAGGTGCCGGCCTTGTTTGAAGTCCTTGATTCCAGTCAGTCTGTTGAGCATGCACTCCAAGCCTCCGCACTGGGCCATGACCCCTGCCATCTTATAAACTTCTTCCTCGTCCTCCTCTTCATCTACAGGACAGACACAGATTGTGAAGAGAGGAAGCAGCTACAACGTGGCAAGCTCACACAGCCCAGAGGGGACAAAACAGTGAGGCAAAAATGGAGAATGCAGTAGGACACATTTACCAGCAGCTCAATACACTTCAACTGCATCAAATTTGAAAAGAATAATGAGCAGGAATATGAAGAAGGGCCAGGCAGAATGGTCCTGTGCCATGCAAGTGTTCACGTTTAAAGTACAGACTTAAAGTGTTGTTAAAATCCTCCTCCACTCTAGATGAAGCAGGTAAAGGTAGCAAAAGCAACGTCAATCGACTTTAAGCTCAGTGCTGTAAGGATAATAGGTGTCACTGCTCTGCAGCGAACCTCAGACTTCAAATCTAATCCCAGCTTTCAGGAGACAAGTGCATTACCCGTGGTGGAGTCAAGAGACTCAATGAATTCCTCGGTTGCATCTCCTAGTAACCCTCGCATGCGGTAAATGATCCTCATCGGCTCCCCCTGCAAGAGAGGAGAGCCTTACATTAACTACACATCTGTGGACACATATATACAAGTCAGGTTCTCGTTGCAGTGTGTAACAGGCACTCCAGCCTCAGTTCTCCTTCGCGCTGTTTTGACTGTGGATGGTAACACAGAGAATTCTTTCACTCCCTCCTTCTCCCTTTACTGAGATGAATTAAAAACAACAGTAAATCCACCACCTGCAAAAACATCAATAATTCATCTATTGGTCTGTCCAGCTTCTCCCACCATTACCAATTAGATGGACAGGCTGGTAATAAACAGTCTCTTCCTCCTTATATCTTCTCCAACAGTTTCCTTTAGCACCAGGGAAAGATCTAGCCAAGCAAAACATGTTCATCTACAGAGAAACGCCTGCTTTCCACAGCAACCTTTCCCTCCGAGGAAATACCTGGGAGATACAGGGATCGGGCACAGCCCAGTAAATGAAGCAGGAGAGGCTAATTGGATGAGTGCTTTCAAATAGATAAAATCTGCCGTGATGGAAAATGGAAGAGGAGGAGTAAAAGGCAATTTAATGAGCTTTCAGTAAGACAGTATATTAGTAAAATGATACAGCCAAACCCACTGAAGCACAAACTGTGCCTTTACCCTGGGAAAGGGCTAGTTTTCCAGATGCGTTTCCAGCTGGAAATACTGACAGCATATCACTAAACTTTCCATTTTAATCCATAGGTCTAAATAAAAAGCAGAAAAGAAAAATCCCAGATTTGGGAGCAGGAGACCTTGCAAGAGAAAACCTGTCAGAGAGCGCGCTAAGCCTAATGTGGAATAAGCGGTGCTTAATGTCACAGCAAATACATAAGCACGGGGAAAGCCCTGGGGGGAAGATCTGCTCAAAGGCCACGCTAGAGACCAGCAATTAACACCACAGGGGCCCTAGTAAAATGGCAGATGGAACAAAAAAAGCCAGTGAGAGACAAGGGAAACAAAAAGGGGCCTGAGGTTGCGTTCTTGTGCGCCTGTCTATTTCCTAGGGAACGTGAGCTGCAGCTCCAGGAGCGCTTTGCGGAGGTGCACACAAAGGAAGACAGATGAAAGCTGTTCATGGACAGCAGCGCTGAGCAAAGTCTGCCCTTCACCATCAGCACTGCAGGCTGGGAGCAGGCAGTGCTCCGAGCGGGCAGGCAGGCCGGGGCAGCGTGTGCCGGGATTTCCCTCAGTAACTCGATGAGAATTCAAATTAGACTTCACAGACTGAAGACCAGCACTGCACTTCTCTATCCGAGTTGGTACCTTACTAAAATATTATCGCTGTCATCTAGCTTTGGGCTTGATTTTGCAGTACAGAAGGCTTTTTTACTAAAATAAAAGCTGATGAGAACCATTCCCCGTATCATAATTCACTGAAAACAGGCATTTTGTTTGAATTCTTCCCCACAAGCACAGCAAACAAATGGTTTCAGGAAAACGTGGTTTCTGTCAAAGGTGACTGCACCCCAAGAGTAAATGGGGAATGAATAAGAAATGTTGGGCAAATCAGTTGTCTTTTATGATCTTAAGTGCTACTAGCAGTGCCTCTAAAGAACATATTCATAATGGGCAAGATTTACTCTGATGAACTCTTTCTCAGTGGGAGTTTATTTAGTGGCTACAAGAAAAGGAAGGGAAGAGCTTGTTCTGGACCACATCCACCTCTGGAACAGGCTTACTGTGACATGCTCGACTAGTCCCTTCAGACTGTTGGGTCCATTTCTTCATCTAAAAACCAAGCAATACCCACCATTAAGAGCAAACTGGGAGGATGAAATCTGTCAAGTTCTTGAGATCCTCACATGAAAAGCACAAGAGCAGAAGTACAAAGTGATATGGAGAAATGTTGGATGCTCTCTCTGCATAAATAACTTGGGTTCACCTCTGAATCGCAGATTGATGGAGCAATCTGGTGTCCCTGTCTGTCACACGCATTAAACTGTCACGTGCAGATGGAGTGTGAAATACGCTTTGAGAGGCGGTGACACAAAGTTCAGCTATTTCCCCAAAGGAACGTTAAGAAAGTTCGTTACCCAGGAAGACAGTTCACATACCTGATATGCTACACAGCTAAGTTCAATACACTCACCTGGGTCAGCATTATGTGCTTTTAAATCACTCATGATGCACAACTGAGTAACGGTCTATCCTAAGAGGGCACAAAAAAGTGCTGACCAATTATACCCAGGAAATTATATGCTAGAAAATAAATCCTGACTCGTGTGATTTTTATTTTTTCCTCCCATTTTTTTGTTAATATCAAGGACAGGTGCTTGGTGCTGTTAATATATATAAAGATAACACATACCTCATTAGTGGGACACCACACCTTCTTGTAGACCTCAGCCACAGGCAGATCCAAACTGATGATCTTATTGTTCACCAAAAGCTGAAAGGGAGAAAATAAAAAGTCAAGAACAAGCTCATATTGCATCACCATTCTAACAATCATCAGCTGCTTAGAACTGGCGTCCTCACGCATCCATGCATGAAATCCACACTTGTGTATTCTCACCTCCATGCCACTGTCATCCTCCAGCAGAGCTACCAGGTCACAGTCCTGACAGATTTTGTTCTTGATGTCCCTCATGAGTGGTCCAATGCCAGGCTCATTACTGCTGTAGGGATTTCCTGGCATTCTGCCCTGTAAGAAGTCTTCCTGCTGGGGATCTTTCTCCAGAGTCACAAAGAACTCGGTCACTTCATTCTCTTCCTAAAGAACAGCAGCAGAGACAGAGGGAATAAGTTTTCCCCTAACCACGCTCCCATTCCTGCATTTTATTTTTATAGTGACAGGATGTCCCTAAACCTTCACTCCTTTTGTCACTGGTGCACCCTGCCATACATCGCCGCACACGTGGCATTTAGAGGATGTCTAGCATCAGTTAGGAAGCAAATTCCTCAGCATGAAACAATTCTACTGGTTCTGCTTTTTTTTTGCACAGCACATGCCACAGCAGGGAACCTGAATACCAGAACCCCCAAATGGGATACCAAGTTACTACAGTTCTACACTGGCTAATATTAAATCGTTATTGTAGATACTACTGTTTTTTTGCTGAAATGCAAGCAACTATCTGTTTAAGAAGTCTGACTTTATAAGCGATGCGACAGCCATTTGTATACTTACAGGATAGATAATACTGCAGAGTCTCTCAAAGATGAAGACTGGAGTCCTGTAGTCATCAAGGCTGTAACGTTTCGCAGTCTCTATACACACTGCCATAAATGCTTTGGTTTCAGATTCTGTGCCTGCCAAGAGATGGAAGTATTAAAAAAAGACACAGGAGTCAATTTTACAGGTTCCATTTTAACTCGGCACACACAATAAATCCTTCTGCAATAAGGACCATACTTTGGTGCCCTCTTCTTTTACATATCCACTACTTAAAAGATGAAAGGCTATTTATTGATATGTTTCCTAGGAAAAACCTTTGCATGCTTGGGCTGCAGTAAAGCAATCCCGTAAAAAGGAGGAGATTTAAATTCCTGGAAAATAAAAGAGAGGACTCCAGGAATGTTATTCACCTTCTCTGTGCCAAAAGGAAATATCAGAAAGGCCAAGCCATAAAACCCCTCACACTATAGCAGTCTTTTAGGAAGAAGTTCTTTGTGTGGCTGTAACTATCTGCTTTCGGTTGACCCAGACTCTAGATTTACAGAACCGAGGTGGCTTTACCTGTTGTCATATCTTCCAGCATTTCCAACAGCATGTCCTGGGTTTCATCAATCAGCTTTGTTCTCTGTACCACTAACTTCCTCAAACACAGGTAACCATTCAGGACTGTCCCCACCAGGCGGCTTTTGAAGTGCCGTTTGATGGACTCCACCTCCACGAAGGAAGAGAGAAGACCTACACAGCAATGAGACATTCAAGAAGTGGGAGACAGAGTTTGATTTGTTAGCTCTGAATTTCGTGTGGCCAGCAAACAGGGCACAGCATCATAAAAGCAGCACAATGAAATGGCTTGGAACAACTCCCATTGTCAGTCTGCGGTTTAAAGCTCACTTCTATGAACTGAATGGCTGGAGGCAAAACCCCTGGCCTGAGAGAGCTGCATTGTAAATTAAACCATATGGGACCACGGGGAGGGAGGGAGGGATGGGTATAAGGAGCTTTCTAAGAGCTTCATACAAAAATCTGCACTTTCTGACATTTTTCTGTCGCAAGATATTTCAAAAGCAGATGACTGCTCCCCTCCTAATATTTAAACTAGCTCTGATGATGTGACAGCAAGTGTGGTATGTGACTTTTCAGTTACATCACCAAATTGGTCACCCTATGATGGAGTACAGAATCAGCAAACACTTGGATTCTTTCCCATGACATGTTTATCAACATGTTTTTTCTTGCAAGAAGCCTGGCTTTATGAATTAGTTCTTAATTTTTGAAGAACACGGAAGAAGATACAAAAAAATGACCTAGTTAATGATGGATTTCCATTTCCACCAAGTTTTTGAAAAGAGTATACCCTAGAAGATTCAAAATAGACAAACTACCATAGAATAAGTAGGTAGGAAACAACAGGTGGGAATAAATCAGCAGTGTTTACAATGGTCCTGGGAATTATACTGTACAATAAATGGAAATTAAGAAATGGAGAAGAAAAGTGACATGAAGAAGTTTGCTCATGATACATCACCACAGCTCAAGTAACTAAAAACTCAAACTGACCACAAAAAATATGGAAAAATCCATTTAGGGATTAAGTGTTAAATTGATGACAAAAAGCCAGTGCTGACAGTTGCAAAACACTGAATCACATCTCTCTGAAATTCTGCTACGTGCTGTTACAGAACAACGATCACCCCATCTCTAATCCTACTACAGGACTTGTGTCGATGCCACCAAATACCTGTGAGACTCTTCAAAGCATATCCCTGCTGCAAATCAGTGCTGAGTGTTGCTTCCTCCAAGGCAAGTAAACGAGCTATTTCCTGAAAATAATTAACAAGCCCATTAGGACAAGAAACTGCAACGCCAATAATGACTAGCTGGCGAGTGTCTAACACAGGGTGCAAAAGAACATAGCAAAGAAACACAGCCAGCCACAGAGAAACCAGAACTGCAATGCAGCAGCGAGGAGGGAAGGGGGAGAGGAGAGAAAAACTCCCCCAAACATCCTCCTCATTTTCTCCCTATACCTACCTATTACTACTGCTTTGCTCTAGTGGCTCTCCATGATGGACTCAAGGCCACCATTAATATGGAGAGTGTCATCTGCCTCTTTGGAGCGCACCACAGCACACTCCTAACACTCTGAAAGCTGCAACTTAAACATGGTGCTTCTCCAACAGGCTGTAATTCACACACAAGGAATGGTAGCACACCTAATCCTCCGTTGTCATTAAGGGCTTTCAGAGTCCAGTCTGGCAGCTAAGACAGCTTCCAGCTTAGACCTGGTGCCAAGATAGCGTAGCAATATTTATACCCCTTAGCACAGCTGCCCCCAGAGCAGTTCATTAACGTGTAGCAGCCAGTTTGCGCTGAGGAACGCTACAGCTGGGGCTAAAACCACGGCAGCTCTTTCTGTTCAGAGATGCCAGTGCAGAAGTGTGAACTTCACAAACCTGGCAAGGGTCAGCAACAGGGCACTGAACGAAGAGATGAAGATTTCAAAGCAAAAAAGCCAAACTGACAGGTCAGGGACAAGCTTTCCATTGCTACCTAGATCCATACCTTAGTGATGAGGCTGCCAATATAGGGCAGAACCCCCCTGGCTGCCAGGTAGACCTTCCAGTGGGCCGGTTTGATGAGTTTCTGATACAGTGCCAGGTACTCGGCGGCACACTCGCCAGCAATGCTCAGCTCATCCAGGTAGCTAGCAAAGAAAAACACAAGCTGACAACCACTTCAGAGTAACAAGAGGTATTCACAGCTTAAGGACACCATGGAAAGAAAGAAAAAGCCTCCAGAAATCTATCCTCCCTGTTGTCCTCCTAGCTAACAGCCTAACTGATATTCATTACTCAATGGCTGACGTGGTATTTTGTCCCAAAAAGGAGTTCCCCAACTGTGCTACTAGCGTTAATTGGGATAAGTTATGTCACAGGAGTTGGAAGAGAGTTCACCCTATTATTTTGCTGTCTAAGAGGCAGGGGAAATGTCCACACAGCTGAACACCATCTGCTTACCTCTGGAAAAAGTACAGAACTGCAATAGCTTATTGGCCAGGCAGCAAAAAAAAAAAAGTCTTCCTAAAACTATACCATTCTAGCTAATTAAGTTTTAGCTCCAGCCCCAAAAGACCTGTGAACCAGAGGCAGACAAGGGAGAGGTGTGAGAAAAGTTGGAAGAAGGGAGAGATTCTCATGGGAATTAAGAGAAAAATAATCCTGGAGCTGCCAAGTGTGGCAACACAGAAATACCTTGTCAGGAGATCAAGGACCTGCTGTTTGCGGCTGGGGATGGTAGCCAGAGCTTCCACAATCGTACACGCAGCCTGCCTTGCAGCTTGAGTGGCAGGAGTAAACAGCACCTAAGGCAAGAGCATTAAAAGACAAAAATGCACATAAAATGCAGCAAACTGCCAGTAATCTCTCATGGTTAACTCTGTCCAGTGCATCCCACTGGAGTTTTCACCCACGTTTACCTGTCGCAGCCAATTGTTGTGTCCCAGCTTGAGATCCAGAGGGCAAGTTCTCTTCCCACGGCGACTCATGAACTGTTTCCATTTCCAGACATATTTTTCTGACAAGTAGAGCTGGTGAAGCTCAGCTTTGCTAGGAGATTTCCCGTTGGCATCTATACCTGCAATATCGAACACAGTTCAAGAGAACTCTCAGCAGCTATTAATTGCAAACTGCCATTGTATTTTTTAATTCATACTGGAACTCTCCAAACTCCAGCTGAGAAGCTGAGTAGCTTCTTATTTCTTTCTGCTGCCATTTTCCCTTCTCTGTGGAGCTATGTTCACTTCCAAGCCAGATGCAAATCCCATAGCCTCTCAGGGAACTCAATCAGCTCTTCATTTGGCTGGTATCACTTTAAATAAGCAACAAGTTTCATTTTTTACATTCCCCTGATTATCTTCAGGCACAGGGCATTTTCTGCTCAGGGTTTGAGCAACACAGCCTAGAAAAGTCAGTGCTATAATCTCTAAGGACTACACAGCTAAGTGTGAAGATGGTATCAGATGTCACGGGACAGAAGCCAACACAACTCTACAGAAGTACATTCCTTATTAAACCTAGAGGGACATACATGTTCCTTCACAAAATTGCACGAAGTTAAAAGCACAGGACTACCTCTGGCAGGGAGGCACTTTTTCCAAGCTTCATACGATGCTTTGGGGTCCCTCTTGAGCCACAGCTGAGCTTGTGCATGGATTTCATCGCTGTAAGGCTTCACAGTGGTGAGAGCATCCACAGGCACATCCTAATAAACAAAGAAGCTCTATGATGCTTCAGAAAGCCACAGGCTGTTCCATTAAGAGTAACTCCTGTAGGTGAATCACTGGTTGTGTCTGCTCAACGGATAGGTAAAGCCAGCTCTTGGACACAGCAGGGTATACAGTTTCTGTTAATGAGGAACTAAGAGAGATGCCTCATTCCAGTTACTACTGAAATACCCATAAACCCATCTTTGACACCCATCTGTGATTATCAGATAGCTAGATCAAAGCAGAAACATACCTTCTCCCTTGCAAACACTATCCTCAATTAAAATCAAGGAGCAGCTAATCAATACCATTTTTATCAGCATTGTAGCTCTGCACTTAAAAATCTGAGTCAAAGGTACCTTATTCTACCATGCTTAGGTACTTGATTCTACAAAGCTGTTGAAAGCACCAAAAGCTTGGCCAAAATAACCAAGCCATAGCTTTGAAGTACCTCCTTCCCCATGCCTCAATTCTGAAGGCAGAAAAACAAAGCCCAGTTTTGAATAGTAGTGGTCAAAGCCACCAAAGAAGAGTAAAAAATGGAAAGCAGTTATCTCTAATTTGCAGTCCACAAAGACAAGAGTTACAGGACTTGCGCTTCCCCAGTAACTGTGATCAGAAAAAACAAACCCTGACTTCCTCACAAAGTTATTAATCATTGAGATCAGTGGGCCAGACTTTAACCAGCAACTTTTCAGATGTTTGCTCAGCATCTGTCTAAGGCAGTACCTTGTTTTTCTTGCTGGTTGGAGCAGGTGGCTTGATCAGCTTTTGAAGAATGCGCAGGCACATGAGGGTGATGTTTTCAACAACCACTGGAGTCTTAATGTTCACTGCCATCAGAAACAGGCTGAGAGCTGAAAGACAGACATAAACGTTCATGCCACTGTAAGATCTGCAGATAGTACACCTCCACAGCTCTATACAGCACATTAAAAGTGTTTCGAGTTAGGTAAGACATCACATCCTCAAGCAAAACTGTCACATTCTCATGCAGCCATAGATGGAAAACAATTATTTTGTATTACAGCAAGAGAGTCTTGGCATCCTTCACTTTACACCTCCATCTTTCTACTTCTTAGCATTCCTGTTTCAAGAAACACACTACCTCAAGACAAAGCTATCTGGTGCTAACTCCATTTTTAACCCTAATCATAAGCTGAGTCGGCATCAGTTCCCTTCCTTAAAATCTTACTACAGTGCACGGATCTGGGCACAGCATTTTAAAATAAAGCTTTCACTCTGGTTGTTTGAACTCACCACAACGTAGTCGGAGCTCCCAGCAGCTGTCTTCCTTTGAGATGGAATCTGTTAGCAACAACATTTCATACTGGAGGCTGCTAGCCTGTAACAGACACATGTTCAAAGGCTTAAGGAGTCTTGGTGACACAGCAGTCCTTTTTGCTTTTAAAAAACACAGGTTCAAAACACATCGATCTAAGTAAATTTAATCCCATGCCCATTTGGGACGACTGGCAACCTATTTGAGAGAGCTGCAAGCAACAGCGAAGACAAGCAGAATTGCCTGAGGAAACTTAGGCATATACCTAATGACATAATTTTGTGCTTTACTCGTAACATTTATCTTAATTCCTATCAAGGCACAAACAGCTTCCGTATTACAAATAGACCATGATAAGAGAGAAGATGCAATGATTAGAATACACCAGCAGTTGCAGAGGAGCAGAAAAAAGAAATAGGAAAACACTGGAGTCTCTCACCAAGTCTGGATTTGCCCAGTGTCCCTTCAGAGCTGCAGAAACCTTCCCGATGATTAAGTCATTCACTTGTTGTGTGGCCTCTGGATTGTCCCTAATTCCAAAAGGAAAAAGAGAACGCTGTTATGCTGTGCTCGCACTGAATACCAAAAGCTCCTGGGATTTCAGCTTAGTTGGTAAGAAATGTACAAGCAGTTACAGTCTGCAGTCTGCTGATGTCAAATACCTCCCCTATAAAGCCAGTCCTTTCTGATGGTGCATTTACAAGCATGTGGCTTTCCAGAGTTCACTGCAAACACTGAATCAAACCTGACCTGGTGAGAAGGCACATGAGCTGACGGACCTCCTCCCGCATGGTGGCTGCGCCCCGGCGCAAGTTGTAGTCAAAGAGCTCTCGGATAAGGCCCTGGGACACCAGGATATGCCTGATGGCCGAGTTGGTGGCCAAAGCCCGGAGCAATGTTATGCAGTGTTCGGTGACGGCTGAGGCACAGCCGTAGCATTTAGTTGATGATGTGTGGCCACAGCCTAGAACAGACAAGGCACGATACTGGCTGGCAGTAAATGTGGGTTGGACAGTGGTTCGTGAGGACTTCGTTGCTGCTTCTCTCTGTTGGAGATCATATTCCAGGAGTTCCTTCCGAGAGGCAAACACTTTCTGGAAACAGAAAAGGAGAAATGAGAGTTATGGGACTGTGAGGCAGCACATAATTGCTAATTGCATTCACAGGTTATTTTCACTGTGTATTTTGTGGAGAAACATTTTTAACCAAGTATCTCAAAACATGAAATGCTTCATGTCAATGGCAGACTTGGGAAATCCGTTAGAAATATCAGCCTAGCTCCCAGTTATCTGCCCTGTTTAAAGGCTTGTTGTCTACATTACACGCAATGTAACACTAGAAATGTGACAAATCCATGGTGTTAATGGTAAACAAAGCTTTTAGAAATGATTATTTTGTCATTTCCCTGAAAATATGCAGCTCATCACCTATTGTTAACGATATCATTAAACACAGAATGGCAACATTTTGCTTTCTATTCCTGACACGCACTATCTGGTGACAGAAGAAAACACACGACCCAAATTCAAATCAAAGTGCATCGTACCTGGATGATTTTGGAAAGTTCATCGAAAGAGTTCTTGCAGTCACCACAATACTCCTGGGCTAACTGGAGTATGTATCTGTTCACACTAGCTGAGGCAGAACTTATCCCTCCACTACTACCAGATTCATCCTGGAATGGAGAGGAAAACAAACAGGAATCATATATGGAGGCTACACACAAAAATACCAACTGCAGAACAGCATCTGAGGCAAGGACCTTTAGTTGCTCTTGGCAGTATGAAGGCCAGTGTCTCACCAGCCTGGGGCTCTGTGCAAGATCCATCTGTCCCTTGTTACCTGTGGCTTTTCAGGAGCCGCCTCATTCACTTTACACAGAAGGTTTTCCAGCTGTGGTCGGTGTCCCATTAGCTGGTGATAAACCCTGTCAGCCTTGTCCAGGAGAGTGTTGATATTTGTTACCGCCTAAAACAGGAAAGGAAAATCGTATTTTATGTTGGGACACAATTTTTAATTCTACAGAACTACAACCACCAACCTCCAAGTCTTCTCTTTTGCCTTTCTCTGGCAAAAAGAACAAAAAAAAAAAAAGAAAAAAAAAAGTGAACCTGCACCCTGCTTCTGCCATGAGTTGGCTGACACTGTAGTGAGCACATTTATCCTCTGGGACAGGCCACACACTGCAATGGGTTCTTCATTCATTAGCAGAGCTCGTCAGATCGGATGGTAACACATACAGTACAACCCAAACTCACCCCCTTGTCCAGCAAGGCAAAGAGATGCTGAGCTAGATAGCTAGTTTATACGTAAAGCACTAAATTTGAAGAATTAGTTATTTGGTGGAGCAGGACAGTAAACAAGGAATGTGTTAATCAGTGAGGAGCCCTGAAGGAGCACTGCTTTTCATGGTACTCCCAAGAGGGATGGACCTCTGATGTCCCTGCACTGTTGACCTGTCCAGGAGACGCAGCATTTCATTAATGAATCTATTAGTCTCACCTTCTTTCGATCCTCTTCATTCTCTATGGGATCCACTGCACAGCAAGGCTTGGCGTACAACATGAAGTCAAAGCGAGCGTATTTACAGAACCCACAGGCATTGCAAAGGAAGGGATCTTTCTCGTCATAATTAATGGATCTGAAAGGCAAGCCAGAAAGGACAAAGAAAGCAGTTGAGCTTTATCACGGGAACTGAGGCAATGAAGCAAGCTGTGAATGGACCCAGTGGGTAAAAGACAAGGATGGTCCTTAAAATTTCTGACCTACCAAAGTGCCCTGGGGAAGCCACAAGTGAAATACATGAGAATCAAAACCTACAAATCAGGCAACAAAAAAATCCTTACAGAAGCGGTGCCACATTCTGGCCAGAAAAAGCAGCAACAGATGTGAATTTGTTCCTAACAATTCTACTTTAACTACAGCAATTCCCGGCAGAACGTCAAACTAGGGCACTGTGCCCTTTACGAGAACACAGATAAAAAGAAACCATTTTTGTAAGGTCTAGGCTTTCAATAGCTTTCACTCTTCACCCAGTTGCAGTGGGACTAGCTACAGCATACTTATGATCCCGTTGCAGACTAGAGTAGCCCGACACAAACTGATTTCTAGCTCCCATAATTCAAGAAGGGATATGGAAACCTTTCATTATAGCAGTAATCAGCTGATCTACGGAAAGAATCTGCTAAACACCTTGAATCCCGTGAGGATTAGAGAGGAGGATGGGACAACAATAAGAGAAGAGGTATCAGATAAGGAGACAAAACTCACAAAAGAGAAGGATTTATAATACTCTAGTGAAAGCTTGAATAGCACACAGTAAATTACGCCCTGAGCCCTGCTCTGAATGAGGAGAGCACAACAAAAGCCCTGAATAGACAAGCGAGCACTGTCTGTCCTGCACACTAAGTCAGGGATCCTGTGGAGAAACCCCCCTGCAATCGTATAATTGAACTCCAGCCTCCTGCTCTTGAACAGGCAGGCCAAAAATAACTTCCTCCTGGGAATTTTCTTTTTTAAACTTCTGAGGGCTTGATGTGAAACTTCTGCGTTCTCTCAGTACTGTCGTCTCAGGTTTCCTTTGTTAGCCTGTATTAACATTAAATCCCTGTAAGCCTGTTTTATACTTCTCGACTAATTTGATTGTGCGGTTGTATTAACCAGAATCATGTATTTAAAGAGCAGGGTATTTTGTTGAACATCCAACACGGGCAACAGCACAAGGGCTCTGCAAACCCCCGGCGCTGGCTCTGTGGGGAGGAAGGAGGATGATGTACCTGCACTTGTGGCACTGGTACACGTTTTCGCCGCAGTTCCCACACACCCCCGGGTTGGCTGGGACGGACGCGCTGCACCGGGGGCACTGCAGGGTCTCCGTGGAAGCCTGGTAATTCTCATAGAAATCTGCAAATTCAATCATCAGGTTCGAAGCCACAATGGGAAGAGGCAAATCAATCTTCACCTCCGTCTGGCCTGGGGTCAGCTGGACTTTTTTAGCTTTGTGCCAACGAGCCGGCCTGGGAAAAGGGAAGAAAGCGGCACGGTTTTTCAGCGGAGAAGGACCCTCCCTGCCCACACATGAAGAGAAGCCAAACGCAACCGTCTCAGCTCCAAATCTACTTTAAATGGGATGAATGGAGAGCAGTTCTAGGATTCGTTTCCTTAGCTTCTGTATCGACATGATATGTAGCCAGAAATACATTTTAAGCCTTTATCCTCTTCATAGAGAGAGACTGTTTAGGATTAAAGAGCTGTTGATGCCTCATGGAAAAACTTTAATTCTACAGACATTTTCTAGGGATTTTCACCTCCATTTTTTTATTAGTAAGGACATTTGCATGAAAACAGGATATTTATTTCTAAAGATCTCATCTGCTCCCACTGCTTCTTCTCAACCTGAAGTCAGAATCCTCTCTTTGTGACATCATAATCCTCTCCACAGCAGCTACTTGTGATGTCACAGAGGATTAAGACTTCAAATAAGCAATAAACGGCAGGCACAAATTAATCCCTAAGCCAAAGAGATCTGATTCTGGTGAGAACATCTCAAGAAGTAAGAAGGGAAAGCATATAAAGCAGAACTGGCTCCAGACTGAGCAATGTATTGAAAAGGAGCCATTTTTTGTGGGTAAAGCAGCAGTTGAGAGTTAGGCCATCCAACTTCTAATTTTAATTCTACTACATGGCTTCAAACAAGTCATGTTAATGCTTTCCACATTTCTGGACGTGCTGCAAGGTCCAAATCCCTTTCTGAGTCAATAACAAGAGCATCTCCTGGAGAGTTTAATGCTGGTTTCCACACAATTAAGCTAGATGCTTAAAACTGAGCCTGTACAAAGTTTGTGTACACAAATGTCGCGGGCATATTTCAGGCTCTAGGTGAAATTTGGATCATTTCTTCGACAATTTATTGAAGGAGTTTCAGAACAATCCTACCCAATGTGGGCCGATAGTGACAAGTAATACTTTAAGAAGGAACGTTAGCTAAAACAAGAAGCCAGGCACCTCAACAGAAATTGTAATGTCAAATTCAGAGACTTGCACACAAAAAAACACAGATGAACATACTTGTTTTTCAGCTCCACTATGGCTTGCACTGTCCTGTTGTTGTAATAGAGGTTGATGGTTCGGACCATTTTGGTTCGTTTCAGGTCTCCTATCTTCACTGTCACTTTGCTGATGGTGTGGCTGCCGATGAGCTTCACCACTTGCTGGGTGGTAGTGTACCGTGTGTCCACTTTGATGGAGGAAAGCTTGATGTACTGAGAAGACAGAAACAAGGACACACTGCCTATATGATTACATCCCAAAAAAGCTCAGGAACACAGCATATCATGCTGCTGTAAACGGCTGGGATCCCTATAATAGGGAAGGGTTTCAGAAGAGTAGTTACTTACACAGAAGGGCACCTCTGGATTGTTGCAGACAAGGCAAGGATCGCTCTCCAGGTAATAGCCATCAAATTCCACCAGCCCAGACAGCGTGCTGGAATGAGGGGAAGAATATTGATACACGTAATTTGGCATTCACTGTGTTTTAAACACAAGCCATTCAATCAGAATAGTTTCAGTTTACCTCTAGTCCCCAGTCCCAGATTTAGTAACAGAAGTGTTATAATGTAAAGCACATGGAAAATTATTGTTTTTCATTAGGCAGCATTTTAGTATAATTATTAACTGCCAAGATGTGGCTAAGAATACAACACTTAATTCTGCAAGTCCATATTCTCCAATTGTTCCTAAAATTTTGTAACATTTACTGAAAATCAAAGAAAATTTTTTCAGATGGCAGAAAGGAATCTGCTACTCTCCCGAGGCCAACTGCAGCAAGCGTGCAATCTCAGTAGGGGTCCTTCCTCCACCACGATTTTATGAGAAGAATTGCACATTCCCCTGCGGATCGCAGCTCGTCTGCTGAAAAGCTCTTTAGCGAAATGGATCAAAGTCAGAAGTAACTCACTTGTAAATGTTGGAGTTCGGGTGGTTGGTAAGAATGTGGTTTTGAGTGCGGAGGATCTCCACTGCCTTTTGGGAGTATTCCTTCAACTGAAATACAATTAGGAAAATACTGTCTTCTCAACATTTTGTTTTAATTGCTACAAAGACATAAAGATTTCTCATCTTGCGGCGTTCCAGGTCCCCCAGAAGATGCACGCACTATTACCCACAGGAATTTATGTGGTTAAATCATTACCCAGGAATGTAATAGATCCTAAAATTAGACCTTTACCACAATAACAGTGCTATTTGTCAGCTAATCACTGCAATTGCCTGCCAAGATTCGTAAGGCATTCCCAGCTCTTTAAACATACACATGCAAGTATCAGTGCATCTAAATTATCTGTCCTCAAGCCCACTGGTCCCCTAAGAAATCCTACCACTTCCTTTGTTCAAAAGTTGTGGTTACAAAAGATTTCTAGGAGCTGAAATATAAAAAAATCTAAAAATTAGAGCTAGCAGATAAATGTATTTTCTCACAAAGGCTTCCTATGGGAAAGAAGTTTTCTTCTAAATAAACAACAAAAAAAACCCCCTACACTCTCCCCCCTAAAAAAATCCACCAAAAACCCCCAAAACAATAAAACAAAAAATTCACACTTCCCAATTTTTTAAGGACCCTGCCTTTTTTAACATTCAAATTTTGGGAACCAAAAAGCAGCAGGACCTGGGATGCTGGACCTCCTTTTCAGAATGACACTGTACCTTTTTCTCAGTCTGCTGTGTTTTCAGAGAGAAGTATCCCAGGAGATCTACAAACTGGGCAGCCTTTCTTCCATAGGCTGGAAGTTCTGGCCAGATTGACCACATGAGATCCAACAGTAATTCCTGTTGAGACTTGTTAGAGTTCCTGTCGAATGGATTACATATCAATTAGGCTTGTAAAGATAACTATATAGACCACATAGCACACAACCTTATGCAAAAGGAAAATACATGAGGTTCACCACACTTGAAAACTATTATCTTGCTGCACATCAGAGTTCACAGAGTAAAATCTCATCTCTTCTTGCCATCAGCAGTTTTCCTGCACTCTCTGAAATGAAAGCAGCTGTCTTGCAATAACTGATTAGAGTCCTGAAGGAGTTCAGCCCCCTGAAGTGTGCCTTTCCCTACATAACTCCCAGCTTTTAAACTGTATGACTCTGCATCTGCCTCAGAAATTCACTCTCTCACAAGCACCTACTCCTGGAGATGCCAGGAGACAGATTCTGTAGACAGAAATAAAATGCTTCTTGCAGATGATAACTCAAGTTCATCAGTAACAAATAAGTCACAAATTCTACCTCTAGCCCCAGTAACTGCACAATAGTGTGAGCAACTGAAGGGGATGCAATCATCTGCAAGCTCCAGCATCCTTCAGGACAGAGGCTCCAGCATTAACTCTTCCACAAGGACAGAGCTCTCCAAAACTGAGCTGAGACTGGCTAAGAACAGCTCAGAGGCTCCCTCCCAGCTCACCTGTAGATGTGGAGCGCGAGGCAGTGGGCCTGCCACCTCACGGAGGACGAGTTGGACTCCAGTAAGAAGCAACGCAGGAACTGAATGAGGGTCTCCTTATCAGCAAACTTGTTCAGCTGGTTCACCAGAGCTGTACACAGCTGATCTTCCTGGCTGCCCGAGCTCTCGCCTAGGGGACACCGCGTGGCAGAAGACAGACAGACTTAACAAAGCACATGAATGAAGCACCTCACAGGCAGGCCAGTTTCCTATTTTATGAATCATAGAGGGAGGATAATGGGGACAAACTACTGCGTTTCAAGCAACAAGCAAGTTTAATGTTTCTTTCTTTTTTCCAAAATATAACCTAGTACTCCTGACTAACACAGAAGAAAACTGCTGGAAAACTTGCCAGTAAGGACTTGAGAAATGTGCTACACATCCTGATAAAAAGAAAAGTATCAACCATGAGGCAGTGAAAAGACTCACAGAGAATTGTCTGACAGAGAAAGCCAAAATGGTGCCTTGAAGAAAAGCCAAGAGAGAATTTATGCTCCTGACTTTTATAGGAAAGCTTAATTGCTTTCCCAGGACTTTGGAAATCCATTAAGTGGCAGCCCTGGCTCCAACATAGCTTACAAGTCAGGCAGAGGAAACAAGTCTCAACGTAACCATTGAAGAGCAGAGCTAACTGGGTGTGCATCTCATGTATTTGTTTTAATCCCCATGAGCATCTCAACCTCCTACAACCCAGGACAGCCAAGTTAGGTGTAAGCTACTTGGTCACTGGAGCAGGCAATTTACATTAAGCAATTTAAAGCTCACTCAAGTTAATAAATACTCACAGTGGGTTTGGGACATACCCAGCATCTGATTTCAGCCCCAACTTTTAAGGCATACTGCTTCATCTGTGACCCACTCCAATCAATATAGAGTAAAACTGTTCTCTCCTAATTGATGCTGCAGTCTGCAAGCGCCCTTGCCACGATCCATGACCCTTTCACAACAGTGGTATTTATCACAACAAGAAGCAAGCAGTTCTCTCTAAATAGAAATAGCAAAGGCTGAGAGGAGCAGACTCCCTCCCTAAAACCACCACAGAACAGGGCACAGCTGCAGCTCACCCTCTCGCTCCTTTTCCTTTTCTTCTTTCTTGCTCTTTTTAGTGGAAGATTTGCTCTGTGTCGCTGGCTGCCCAGAGCCCGAAGCTGCAGGAGCAGAGGTGGAAGAGGTGCTTGATGATCCAGAGGATGAAGCCACAGACAGCACTTTACTGCCACACAGAGCACAAGACAGCAGCTGCAGGAGAACTGGCGACACTCCTTCATCTACCAGGAAGCTGACTTGAAGGAGGAAATAGAGAACCGCTGCAGAGAAAAGAAGAAAATCTTTGAAGTCTGAACTAAAAATAAGCACACAAAAAAACCCCAGCCCAAAGCAAAAACCCCTTTGAACACGACAAGGACCATCCCACAAACTCACAGAATCTTACTGTCCCTACACTACGGAAGCATAACATTTGGGTACACCAAGGTAAAGTGTTTCATCCAAAACTACACCCTGGAACAGCGGCAGTGCCAGCAAAAGAACACAGATCTCCCATTCCTGTTCTCCTAAGTTATCCATTACACCATATTGCAATTCTTTAGCTAAGGAACAGATGCAATTAGAGCACTGTGATAATTAGTACTGGAAACAGTTCAGTCCTACTCAAAACTCTCATCTGTGTCCCCTTCTTCTGTGCTGAGCTTCCCCATCTGAGAAGTCTTGATTCAGACCAAGACCCGCAACGCATCCCCCTCTGCTCCCTCAAATACTCTCAGAGAAAGAACTCACAGTCATCTTTAATGCAGAATTTCTGCCAGTTCACTGTTCGTTGTGTGGCGATCTCTGCACAAGCCTTTAAATGTTCCATCTGAAAGGCACAGTGGGACAGGATTAAACACCACATCAGTATTTTTATTACTGATATCTTATCTAAGTGCAACGCACACTTTTTCCTAGCACAGTGGCACACTTTTCCTTACCAAGCTGATCAACGTATCGTACTGCAGGGCAGAGCCTGAGCTTGCTGTGACCACGCTGGCACGGAGGAAAATGCCTTGCTCTTCTAGGAGCTTTTTGATTCCACGAACATGAGAGTCCAAGGTGTGAAGGTCTCTGAGCTGGCGGTATTTATCCTTTGAGCCACAGATAAAGAGCAAAAGCTTGCGGACTTGGCGGCGCACGAACGGGGTCTGCTGGATCATCAGGTACTAGACAAAGAAAAGCCTTACAAGGTCAGCACTGCGAACTCACCAGCAGGCAATCTGCACCAACAAAAATATGCTGTGTCTTCTCACAAAAAGAAAAGATACAGGAGATGCATTAATGAATCTGTCAGCTTTAAGGTACTGTAAAGACACAGGCAGAAGAAACACTGCACAGCAACACTGCAGCATCCTGAGCTGGGCAATTATGAAACCTCTTCTGAAAACCATTCTTTGTCATCTACGACCTCAAATAAAAAGCTAGTCAAGCCTAATTAAGAAATCCTTCCCCAAACTTGTGCAAATGTAAGATAACTTGTTATCTCGAGTAGGAAGCTATACAACCAAAGGAACTGAAAAGATATACTCCAAATATCTTACTGATTTCTTTTTTAAGGACTAAGTTAGGTATCAACAGCCGAGCACAATGGTACATTGTACCATCTCAGAGAAGGTTTTCTATTCAAGTTTTCTGGTAGCAAACATTGAGTTACTGGAAATAACAGCAATCTTATTTTTCACATGTGCTTTCCTATAGACTCCTGTTTAACAGGAATAAAACAAAGCCAATGTTTCACCTTCTTTCAAAGGGGATTAAAAGGCAGAGATGGATCTGAGATCACTTCTGCAAAAGCTCATCTCTCCCATGAAAGGTAACATTACTGCAATTGTTTTGTTAAAATCCGTAGGTGTATCACGTCCTCGCTTACCTCAGACAAAAAGTAGAACCAGGAGTGATCAAAGATGGGAGGTGGGATGCGGGAGTTTGTGTCTGCAATCTTCTTGATCTGATAGGGCAGCCGCAGTACCATCTCTGTCAGGAGCTGAGTGTAGGCCTCAAAAACATCTGCAGCATGACCCTGAAGCAAGAGCAAATCGATGAGGCACTGGCACCGAACACTCCCAGAGTGGTGTCATGACAAGCTACAGGGTGCATTTATTGATTTTCTAAAAAACAAAACTCTTCTGCACCTTTGCAGCCAGAACAGCTCTCAACTGATAAATAAAAATAAGCTGACAAACCTGCATGAGGACTTCAACTAGATGGCAACTATTAGGATGCAGTAAGCTAGTCTGTAGTAATAAAGCATTTTAATATATGAGCTTTCAACTTAGGAGACATTCTTACATTTAACTAGGCTTTTTTCACTGCACCTGTACATATATCAAGGCCCCCCCCGCCTTGCCAAGCACCATCTTAGCATAAAGGCCCCATGGTGGCTGAACAAGTCTGGGATTTAGTGTGGAAATCCCCATCAACTGCTAGGCTTCCCTGCCACAATAAGTAGCGGTGGTTCAGAAATTCTGCCTGCCAAGCAAAAGGAGTCACAGGATGGAGTAGCTTCCCTTCAGGAAGATTAACACTTCAACCAGAAACAGTGACAGCAGCTCCACAGAACAGGTTTAGGAGTGCATCCATGGATATAGCGAGCTGGGCTGCTCTGTCAGAGAACTCGGAGCAATTCTAGTTGTAACTACATGCTAAGGGAACAGATTTTAATTGCACTAAGGGAAAACCAGTCCTGCAAAGATGCTTTTACTTGCCTCTGTGCAGCAGCCTTTTAATGCAGGTCATGTAATGCTAAGAGCATAGGGTAGGACTCACCTTCACATACTGACGGAGGAAAAAAGGGCTCATGTCAGGTGGAGAAGAAGTAGTGTGAGGTTTCAGGAGCTGGCTGCTGGCTACAGGCTCCTCGTCATTCTGCTGGCTTTTCCAGTACTCCAGCAAAGACTTCAGCACATGCAGACAGTAGTCAACGGCACCAGAGCTCAACAACGCAGCAGCAGTGGCACTAGAGATGAGGGAGGAAGACTGAAACAAAGAGGAGAGGGATTACTAAAGCACCTGAGAACCCTCGTGTGGGAAGAGCGGGGGAAGCTGTGAGAATCAGACAGGAGTTGCTGACAGTGTGGATAAGAGAGCAGGTTTTCATGAAACTTTACAGGCAGCTTTTAAGTTTGGGGTTTGTTTGAGGTTGGGG
Organism: Nyctibius grandis; assembly: GCF_013368605.1. Lineage (NCBI taxonomy): Eukaryota > Metazoa > Chordata > Aves > Nyctibiiformes > Nyctibiidae > Nyctibius > Nyctibius grandis. The sequence continues at coordinate 2,483,314 of NC_090674.1, forward strand.
TTTTTGGGGTTTTTTTGTGTTTATGAAAAGCAACTCAAATATTTACAGAGACTCTTTTGAACAAGCGCTTAGTAAAGGAAAACAAACAAAATCTCCTCTTAAGTCTAATCTCCCCTCGACACATGTGCCAGAGGCCACTCTGCTATGGATTAGACAACTAGGGCTTTTTTTCCTCTTTCTTTTTTATTTCCCTTTTTTTTTTTTTTAAAGTTGGGATTTCTATTTGTTTATCTGGGATTTGGCCAGCTGGGGGTGAATTCTGGTAGAGAAAGAGTCCCTGTTGCAGATGCCGCTCAGAGGCTCTGCTCCACCCAGGTATTGCTCCACCTGCATTCTGCAAGACGATGAGCTTTGATTTCTGTGGGAAGCTCAAGTGAATAACAAAGGCTGGAGAAAAAGCTACTGTAAATAAAACTATTAAAGCAGCCCTGTAAATCCAAACAAACCCCACAGCTCATAAGCTCATTAAAATTTGATGCAGTTCAGACTAAATTTTTTAACCTCTATGCTTTTTTATTAATCTCCTTCCCACCACACATACTGCTTTTTATGCCTTATTACTGTACCTTTTAGCAACAAATATCTCAGGAATCCTCTTAGCGACTTTTACGTTGACACAGCAGCATATTGCTTTCCAATAATCACATTACAAATCCTCTTTAACCCCTTCAGCACCAGTAAGAAGCAAGGAAAAAATCTGCTAGACCTTTTTAAACAACATCATTAACGTGCTTGCCCTTAGCTCAGTCAGAAACCACGGACAAAACAAGTGAATCCAGTTGTCTTTACATGTCAGTTTCCTCCATTCTGAGTTTCAGCAAAGATCTTTTTTCAGAAGTGTCAAGTAACATTATGGTTTCCTCATAATTTTTCCCAAAGCACTTTTAACAGTTTTTCAGTTTTAGAAAGTTAGCAGCTTTTAGACCATTTTTGATGAACAAAAGCCCCTCAACCACACCATCCCCCTGACAAAGCAATTTGAAGAATGTACCTCACAAATGGAAGACTTGGATCCTGACTTAGTCCTGGACATGAACACACTAAGCAGCCTCATGACCACCAGGTGCACTTCGTTCACAGGAGAGCGTTCGTTTTTCTTAGATACATCCTGCAAGGAGAGAGCTCGCTTACTTACTTACTTACACAGCTGAGCATATTGTCCTAAGCAGCTAAATTTCAGTGCTCTGATCCTCATGAAGCATTTCTAATTGAAGCTCAAGCAGTAATACTAAAAAAGCAACACAAATTCCTCAATATAAGGGCAGACGGTGGCCTGGATGCCAGAGAACAGTATTACACAAACGACAAGGTATATATGTCAATTATGCATCACTGATCAGGCCTGTTTTAAGAGTTTAGTTCAAGCGATACAAATTTTCACGCTCATTTGTGGATGCCGGAACCAGGAATCAGTAAGAGTTACACTCATGTCATTTTCTGCCTTATGTGAAGTGATCAAGAAAAATAAACTGCCTGAACACACCCATGCAGCAATGTGTTTCTGTAACTCCTGTGCATTTAATTCCTCCACGGGAAGAAGTCTTGTCTAGAAGGAGCAAATCGAAGAGTGTGCGCTCATACCACAGCTTACCTTTTTGTCCATGCACAGTTCTGCAATCAGCTGGGACAGAAGGTTATCCAAAGCTCCCTTGTCTTTCTCATCGTCTCCATCTAGGTCTGTTGTGAGCATGAGAATAACCTGGGAATAGAAGTCAGAGAATTAAAAGAAGGCAGGTTCCATGGTTTTAAGATAAATACAGATTATCTTTCACAAAACCCCTGCAGATTTTATCTTGATTAATTTATGTTCTTTCCCAAACTCTGCCTGCACCATCACTCTCTAACAAGAACATTCAGTATAAACCCAAAAGACCCTCCCAAATCCATCGAGGTTCAAGGATTTTAGCCCTTAGGCTCATCAGCCAACTAATGCCACACTGAGAAAGGGTACACATCTAGCAAAAATCTACAGGCAAGGAATGCTGTGTAACTGATCAAACACTTTGAAGCTGGACTCACACACTGCAACTGGGCAGGAAAGAGAAAGGGAAAAGCATGTGCAAACAGAAACCTGGCAGTAGTAGTAGTGATTAACTGTTTTATTACAGCTTAACTCTTGAGCCCTCCTCAGTTACCTGCATATAAGGAATGGCTCGGACTCCTCCAACATTCCTCAGCTGAGGTAAGTTCTGCAGCAGCCTCTCCAGCAACATCAGTCGGACCATGTGCAGCCTGGGAAGTCAGAAGCCAGGGATCAGACACGAAGGACTTCAGACACACCACAAGAAATACCAGATCCAGTAGGATTATCAACAGAGCACTGCAGTTTACCATATAAACTCAGAGCATGAAAAAATCCTAAGGTCATCAAATCAGCACAGACAGGAGTGGACTCCCTCAGACTTCATAGTCAAGTGATGTCAAATACACAGAGCATCTCTGACAACGGACACTGTTCTTCACTCCAGAACCACGCTGCCTACCATGACCACCTGGAGAATTCAACTGTCTAGAAACAGATGCTACGCATCAGTTCCAAACTGCACTGTAAAAATGACTGAGCATTTGTTCCCACAGACTGACAAACCTCAGATCTTTCCCGAAGTGCTTAGCACTCCTGCACATACTTTTTCCTAACACTGAACTTCACAAGCTCCGAAGATGTAGATTTTAGTGATTCCTCTGTTTACTAGACTCACACAGAGTTTTTTCATCGCTTTGTACAGGCAGCAGTTTTGTGGGACACACGTTAGGTATGTGCCACCTGGTGAATGCACAGAGGGAGGCATTTTGCAATGGCAGAGTTTGCTCTATTCTGTTTCTGACTTTTCATTTTTACTATCCAACAGAGTCACAAATCATACTCCATGAATTTCAGCACCTCTATAAACAGTGACACTGCAGACTAGATGTGCTCGTCTTGAAGAGGATAACAAAGCCCCTTGCCTGTTGCTGGTGTGGACGTCTCCCTCTGCCTCTCCTTCCCCTTCTGAACCATCTCCCTCTTGCTGGCCTGTGGTAGTGCTGATAGCACCTGTGCTTGAGCTGACGCTGCCAGGTCCTGCAGGGTGGCCCTCAGCTGTCGTGTCCCCATAGGCACTACTACGGCCAGACACTGAAAAAGAAAAAAGGGAAAGACAATGTCAGCACAACTGAACGTGCCTCTCGCCTGCTTCACAGCAAACGACGCAGCTGAACTATCCTTTGGAATTATGGTTGTAAGGAGACAGTGTCTTTGGTTATCTTCACAAAGCTAGAAGAGAGACATTTCCACAGATGCAACTTAACATCCCCAGTATTCCTTTGTTTGTCACTCTCATCTTTGTGGCCCAAATTGAATTGGTTCCACAGCAGTAATTTAAACTGAGTTAGAAGGGGTTCATATACAGGATGGCCAGCATGGAAATTAATTCTATCCCATCCAAACTTATCCAGCAGCATAAGGAATTCTCTCAGTCTTGCTCTAGGCTACTGCATTCTGTCATTGATGGCCAGCAAAAACTACTGCAGAATCCACACTTCTAGAAAACTACAAAAAGTGAGCAAATATCCAGCCTGTACGGCACTTTGGCACTAGCCACAAAATGATGCATGGCATCATCTATCTGGAACTGAGATTTCTTCTTTGCCAGGGATTACCCACCCCCTCTCACTATGGTAAAGTCCTATTACAGTAGAAAACAGATGCACAGACACTGGCAGGGCAAGGGATACTCACCACTGTGCTCCCCAGCGACGGAGTCCACCGCGCTGCCACCGCTCTCAGAGCCCACACTCCCACCGTGGTCTGCAGGCGAAGTCCGAAGAGTTGAGCCATCAGTCGCAGCCGTGCTGCCTTCATCGTCAGACGCTGGAGCTAAGAGAATAAAGAGAGCTGTTACAAGTAAAAACACTGTCTTGATATAACTTCAAAAAAAGCACATGCTATGAAAGAAAAGACATGAATATTTGTCTTTTTTTTTGTGTCAATTTTCAACTACAAATCAAAAGGGAACTTAGAAGTGTCCATCAGTACATTTAAGTCTGCTAAAAGCAGTGGAGGGGAGATACCCTGAGAAGGAAACCTTCTCATCAAATAGACAATTATACAAGTTATTTGAAGAACAATGTCTGGTTGTTTATAAATGCAAAGGAAATAGAGTATATGGTTCATTTTGTTTGTTTTATCTTAAGAAGAGGAAATAAGTTCCCCAGAAGTCCATCAAAGCAGGAAAAGGTCATAAATATGTTATCAAAAATACATGCAGCCAATAGTAATAATTGGTTCTTCAAAACTGCATTTCCAAACAAATTTTAAGCCATTATTTAGGTCAAAATCAAAAAAAGCTTGAATCCTCGCAGTGAACAGTTACCTGATGCTGTTGTATCTGAGAGCGTTCCAGCATCAAGAGAAGAAGAGCTGGGTGCTTGGCCAGACAGTCCTAAGCTCTGAAGTCCAAGTGCACTACTGCTGCTCCCTGCAAGAAGAAAACAAATCGTGAGCATCTTTCTATGAAAGAATTATGTTAACTCTGGCCTTCTCTATATATTTCTACTATCTTTCCTTTGTTGGTGGTGACATCAACAACTTCTGCTCTGTTTCCTTCCCAGTTTCCTCATATTCTGTTTACCTTTTTCACTGCCACTAATGCCTACATCTTACCTTGCTGATCTTGTTGCAGGCTCAGGGCAATGGCCAATTCCACCATTGTTTCATCATCTGCATCTGGAGGAATATCCAGCATAGGAGGGAATCCCTCTGCTCCAGCCAGAAGAGCCTCCAGGGGAGATGGGTTCCCATTATTCACATTTTCAGAAGTCTCCAGAACCATAGATTCAGACTATGGAAAGGAAACACAGTGAGAGCTGTCACCAAACCACCACCAGCTAATGGAGCACTCCAAACTGATTCATCATAACTTAATTAAACTCAAGTACCTAACATACTTAAAAGGCTCCAAAGAGAAGCACTCTGGACTTACCACCATCTCAAAGTCCCCATGATCAACTTCGCTTTGCTCCTGGCTTTCTTGTCGGATATGCTCGCCATTTGCTATCCCAGAACTCTGCAGCTTGTCTTCTGCGTCGTCATCATCATCATCATCCTTATCTCCTGAGTTACAAAGGATTAATTCACAAATGCACTCTTTCCTCACATCATCAAGAACGAGGTAATTAATGCTGGAGAAAAACCTAAGCTGTCCTCAGTTTACCCCCAGTCACTAATAGATTTCATGACAACTACAATTCATGCCAATGCTAAAAAAGTGTCTCTTGGATGGAGATCTGATACCCTAATTTTGGTCTGCACATGTCTTTATGACTTATTTATAAGGACTTGAAAATATGCACAGAAACACTAGGACAGTTTGTATTACTACCCCCTGGATAAAATAGTCAGATTTCCCTAACACTGAAATAGGAATATCTCAGAGAGATCGTCTCTTTGAATCCAAGAATATTAAGGAGGTGAATGTTTAAAAATAAAAAAAAAAGAAAGGTTTTTAGGTGGCAAGAGAGAGAAAAGAGAGGAAAAAGACTGGGGTTTGTCCCATTTAAAAGACTGCTTTATTTTCTTGTCTTTTCTGACAAATAAAGTAGGTCATGCTCATTTAAAGGCAAAGACTAATGGATCTTACATACCCATAGGTGTATTGCTCCGAGGGGAGGATGGCAAGGTGACGTGTCTCCGCTTGTTCCTTGGTCTCAGCACTCTGATCAAAGCTTGTTTGCAAGAAAAGCTCACTGCAGGATCCTAGAGGGTTAATAGTTAATCAATAAACTTCTTCAGCTTTATGTGCTTATTCACAGTATTTGGAAAGAAAGCTAAAAATACAGTTATGACTCTCTGTTGGTCATGATTCATGTAAGATATATGTCACTGCTCAACTTCTAAACTCCCTGTTTCCCTCAGTGGCCATAAAGTAATACTTATCATTGCACATGCAGCGCCATCACAAACATAAAATACAAGGAGATAAATTTCTCCTTCATTCACTTCTGGCTCTGTGTTTTTGGCTGCATGCCTCTATTTTGTATCCATACTATGCATTATCATTCTACCTGCATTTAATTCTCTTCATATTACCAGTGTTATAGGCTGACACAGAGCAGAGCAAGATTACATACCGGGCAAAGCAACATCTGCATGTAGATCTTGGATGCTGTATGGATACAATCCAGTTCACACGTGCAGTATCCATGAATAATATCCACCAAAGCATTGACTGTGGCTTCAACATGAGTGAGACCTAAGGAGGAATAAAAGTAGGACTGTAATTAACAATCTTTCCATTTCAGCACATAGAGTGAGACACTGCAGGAAGCATATTTTGTTTGTAGACTTCAAGGCACAATGTTAGCACAACAAATATATTGAAGTTTCAATCCAAGATGAGCTGACACACACCAGTCTTGTCTGCCTAGTGGAATAATGTGCACACCATATACCAGCACCACTGAATATCCTCTAACACTGTCCATGAAGTCAAATGTGAACAAACCAACCATCAGTCCCTTTTTACTAGCACAATACACATACTTTTGAACAAAAGCATTACAGCAGATGTACCTTAGCATCCATTGCATCAAAACACCTTAAGCCTAGTTTGGAACAAGTTATTTTCTCTCTTTACAAGCTTAAAATAGGTTCCTTCAAAATACACAAGCTTTACAATAGCAAAAGAAGAGCTAGCACACCTGGCAAGCAGGCAGGGGCAAGGAAGGCGTTTTTGGGTTTTGATGCATGTAGCTTCCAGAAGTGGTTGACCAGCTGGGTGATAAATGTGCAGCCATCTCCTTCAGCATGTTTCTGGGCCTCCTGCCCTTCTTCACTCTCTGTACAGATTAAAAAAAAACAAACAGTTGTCAGGTATGCGCGGGGGAAAAGGCTAACAAGCAGGGTAACACCAAGTTCGTTCGAAATGGCTTTTGTTAGAAGCTCTGATGTCCTCATTACAAGGACTACCACATGCCTAACAAATGTGTCCAATACAATCCCTGTCACACCGAACCAGATACCCCAAGACCTGTTCAGTTATCACAAGAGAAAGCTGAAGAAAAAGCCAGACTTCTCTACCTGTTTCCAACTGTGGCAGCTTTGATTCTGTATAATGGACCAGATTGTTGGGTCTCATAATAGCAATGGATCGAGCAGTGATGACCAGCCTCTGAAACACTTCAGGATCAAGGTCCTTTCCTTCTTTGGTTGAGGAACTCAAATACTGAATGGCTTTACTTAACAATGCTTGATCCTGTAAAGTGAAAGATAACATAGGCAAAGAAAAACAACAGACAGCAGCACAAGACAACTGAAATACAACTGCAGGACAGATCCTGGGGAAATCTGGCACTTGCTGCTTTAAATCTCCGCCAACGTCATCTAGGAAGGACAACTAATATTAAAAAGTCACCCTGTAACAGAAGAAATCTGGCTTGAGAATGGATCTACACATTTTCTTCTCCTCAGGCTTAAATGCAGATTAAGAGACCAGCGTATAAACATAACCACTGAAGTGGTTAGCAAAGGCTGTCTGCAGGCATCTGTGCACTTACTGCAATTTGTTAGCACACAGTCTAACCACTACTTACCCTAGTATTTTCCTATCACCCCAAGCCAGATGCCTGTGGAAATGGAAACCAGAGCCACACAGTTTGCAAACAGACTTCATGTGTTTAGAGATCCTGATTTCTCTAGATTAACTCATATTATTTCCCACCACAAAAAAAGGCATTTTAAGTAGCAAAGCCCTGATGAGCCAGCAAGGCAGGCAGCAGGAATTAAAGGAAAATTAGCCAGCAGGTTCATGCTGCACGGAGGAAGGGCTTTCTAGGGGTGTGATGCACTTCAACCATAAACTAGCCAAGTTACAGGAGACACTGAAATCCTTGCACCATGTTACCTTGTGGTTATGGTATGCTGAGCGGCTGGTGTGCAAGCTAGCCAAGAGGCTCTTGGTTTGCTGCTGGACGCTGGAAGGAGCTGGCATGGACAGCAGCATAGTAGCCAGTTCCTGAGCTGCCACCTTATTCTTCTCCTGCTCCCAAGAACAGACATAAAACCATTCTTCAGTACATTTACCATTAAGGTGATGCATGAGGCTGATTTCTCAGCGTACCTGCAGCTCCCTCCCCTCCCTGCGCTGTGCAGACAAGTTTTGCCTTCCTTCAATGCAGTTTTGACAGCCTCCTCAATTTATTATTTGACATTTAAGGAACATTTCATGTGCCTACACAAGAAAAGTCCTTTTGAGATTTATGGGCTTCTACTCCGCTGTTTTTATAAACGAGGTCACTCCACAGCACAAAAATCCCACCAGCGAGAAATGCAAATGCCAATTGTCGTTCCAAACTAGTTTCAAATGCTTTTCCCTAAGTCAACTTTCAGATCAGTGCTCTGAGCAAAACGGATGTGGCTCTCTTCCGTATCAGGCCCCCAGGGCTGCAGGAGGTGCTGCTGATCTTGTCCCCTCCTCCCCCATCTCTAAAAGCTCAAGAATGTATTCAGAAAGTTACTTGCCTTCTCGTTGACTGGTCCTACAGCAAAGCAGCTTTCCAGCGCTTCTAAAGAACTCACTACTAGCCTGAAGGGAGAAAGGAAAGCAGGCTTGAGTACAGCAACCCTTCTCTCTCCTTAGCACTTTGCTTTATGCGGGCTACAGTCATGAGTAGCTCAGAGACAGCTAACGAATGCCAAGTACAAAATCAAAGCATGATAAAACCTGCCACAGGCACCATGCATATCATTTCATTGTGTTACAGACCAGAGTTAAACCTGGCTCACGCTCACAGACAAACTTAGGACTGCTTTAATAATCCACAGCTGAAAGACAGGGGCTTTTCTCTACCAAAGAGGATAAAACACTTCCTTACGCAGCCTGCAGCAGGGATAACTTGGATTGTCTTGACAGTACCAATTCACCATGGCCCACAGACGTACATATGACTGCAGATCAAGGGTTGGTATGACACATGGGAAAAAGCGTAACCGACTTTTCTTAGGGAGCAAGATTCTACTCGCTTGCTGTTTTCACACAGGTTGCTCTTTCCAATTTGGAGTATCAGCGCAAAATATTCCGGAGGAAAATTAACTTGGAGCACTGGGTATGACCCAAGTGAGAGATGCTGAGGTGGAAACTTTTGACAGTGGTAAGGCAGGCTGGTAAAATACTTGCCCCAAGGGAAAAACTTGTTTACAACTTGCAGCAAAGTGCTGAATCTCCCTTGCAGCACCACTTCATGCCTCACGGTAGAACTACCTGAAATGCCATCTGACACACCAGAAGGAGCAGTGCAAGAATACAGGAAAAAGGAGGGAAGAGATAGCATTGAGGGGAGAAATAACAGTGTAGGATTGGATACGAGGTAGAAGAAACAACAATTGTCTGGTCTGGTGGTGATAAATAACATTACATTCCCCTACCCGCAGCCACACTCCATAAAGCCAGTAGGGGAATATAAGTGAGATAAAAAGACTCAAGGAGGAAACAAAGCAAAAAGAGGAGTCTGTCAAACAAGCAACAGTTATGCTGTATACAGCAAAAATCTGCAAACCGCCTCATCTTTACATTTCGCTAAACCATCTGCCATGCAATGACCAGAATGTAAAGAAGCAAATGTCACTTGGAAAACAACAAAAAAAAAAAACAGTCAACAAAAGCCACATCATGTGTTCTGTCTCTCTGACACACACTCATTCGTGCAGAGAAAAGGATGGCATACTAACCGGTCCAGGGTGGTTAGGGACTCAGTTTCAGAACTTTGGGGGAGCAAAGAAAAAGGAAAAAAAAAAAAAAAAATGTGTAAAGCTCACAGAAAAACTCCCTGGAACACATTCTAAGCACAAGGCAAATTAAATGGGGAAATCAGGAAGCCAGGAGAGCGCTATAGACAGTATATCTAAGCACGGTTCTTTCTACCTGGGCAGCAGACACTTGCCTAATAGCAAAACAAATCAAGGAGATCCAGGCCACCTAGCACCGAGAAGCCAAGCACGTTGCTCAAAGCACCACTGAAGGTGAAATTTGAGGTACAGACACCAAGCTTCTGCTAGGAAAGCTGCCTCTTGCCTGCCACTAGCTGTTCCTACTCAAGAACCCTTTATAAGGTAACCATGCTGCATTCTGGAACACGTAAGTAAAAATAAAATGAATAATTTTTTTGGTTCCGAGTTTTTGGACTGTAATGCCGCTGCTCTGGCAAACCAGGAAGCATGTCTGGGCTGAGAGGGCCATCTTGTGGAGATGTCACAGCAGAGGAGGGACAAGAAGAGAAATTAAGCACAGGAAAAAAAAAATCCCATGAACTATGAGACAAAATATTAAAGGATGGCCAAACAGGTCCTTCAGCTGGACACAACTGCCACTTCAGGCCCTGAACCTTTACCTGATAATTTCAGTAAGACAAAATTAACCACCATTTACTCGCAGGCAAGCAGCATATCCCTTAAAATGCTCATTTTTCAGCAGTGCTAGTTCCTCTCTGATCTGTTTCCTTCCTCTCCTTGCTAGCTTGCCAGGCTTTCTACAACCTTTATGGCACAGACTGTATGAGCTCAGAGAAAGAACACAGGGTGGATATAAGAAAAAAAAAGTTCTCTTTCTTCTGCTAAATATATGCCCAGCTCACCCTTGTGGTTTGACTCTCGGCAGAGATATTGTGGGTGGCCACCACAGTACCTCCACCACAGTAGTTAAGCCTGAGACACTGGGGCTACAAGATAAGTTGGTGGGAACCACTCGCCTAAAGCAAGGTCACACACAAAGTCCTCCTCAAAACCAAGTTTAACTTCAGAGAGGCCTGACCTTTGTGAGCTCTAGAGAATGAAAAAGGACCAGCTTGAAATGAGAAAATGTACCAAGAAGGCAGAAATCTCTTTTAGCTCTTCAAGACTGCTGTAACAAATGAACTTAGCAACACAAAGCATGCACACAGATCTATCCATCTACTCCACCAGATAAATCAAGAGTGAGCACAAAGCCCTCCTTAGAAGATAATCATCAACTTTTCAGTTGTGGTTTTGTATGACAGTGAGAACAACTCACTCACTCCCTTAAGTTCTCCCAGTTAAGAAAGGCACACAAGTGTACCTACGTCCCCCCTCTAGAGCAACTACCCATTTTCAAGGAGAAATAAAAGACTGCAGAGATACCTCTCCAGGACAGTCCCACTGGCAGCAGCAGGGGTAGCCGACTCCGTGTCTCCAGTGCCATTCCCTTGATTTAGGTTTGGGGGACAAACGTTGCTCACTGAAGCAGATGGGAAATCCTCGGGGGGCTCATCAGGCCATCCAAACTGCTCTTTGGTTTTCCCATAAATTTTTATGGAATCCATCATTGTGACTCCAGCAGGATCCACAGAAGCCCCAACTGCAGCGATGGACAGAGATTTCTTAAAAACTAACAAAACAGTTTCTTTTGAATGAAAACAAGCACAGCCTCATAAGGTTGGGATAGCAATTACTCTGCGTCATTAATGTACAGCCACTCTGAGAGTTTAATCTCCTTTTCAAGGCCATTTTCCTTCTCTATTGCCTCAACACAAAATTATTGAGCTGAACTGAGCTACTGCACTCATCCACTGCAGCAAGAAACCGGGCCATAAATCAAGTTATCAAAGGTGCAGGATCGGTCCCTCGAACTGTTTCTGTAGTCAGGTCAAACGAACAGCTTGTGGAAACCCTCCCTACTACGCGGTGAAGCACAGTAGCTTCAACCCACCCAAGCAAAACCAACAGGTCGTCAAAGCAAACAACTAACAAAGACTTACTGAAGATGGTTAGTTTTTTGTCAGCCTGCAATGCTTCCTCACGAGTGAAAGGGAAGTCAAACCAGCGAGCCCTGGTCATGTTCAGCTGCATGGTGCGGCCAAAGATCTCCAAGTAGGAGGGCGCTCGCTCTATGGCTTGCGTGCCAATCTGGATCCGCATGCCTGTCATCACCATCGTGCTGTTGTTGTTTGTCACTTCGATGGTGAAACCCCCAGGCTGTAGAAGAGAAATCACAGCTTAGAAAGGTGAAGTCAAAAATTCACCGCTAAGCTAAGAATCTGAAGTCTGCACTGTTTACCCAACAGTAACACAGGATTTGTACAGGGTCATTTGAACAACGCAGACTTCTAAGAAAAGGCATGCTGTCAATTTGGACAGTAACATCACCCAGAAGTCCAAGAAAATCCCCCAAATTGCCCCATTTACCTTTGTGTTGGCCACATACATGCCAGTGGAATTGAGCCGGTGCTTTATCTGCTGAGCATTATAAACCTGCAGCAGGTCATTGCCCCCAAACTCTACGTCTGTGAGTTGCTGGTTGTGTTCAAAGAAGTCAATAGGGAAGTTCACTTGGCTGGATGTGCGAGTTGCTAAAAGGGAAGAGAGATGTTTTTGACAAAGTACATTCTCAACAGGCAAAGCTATGATTAAAAAGCTGCAGAATGAGCTTTGGAAACGCCCATGTGAGCCAGACAGTTTTTATAGACCTCTATGGAAAGATTTTACCCAGACTTAGCCAGTACTTAGCACTGAGGGTAACTGGGAATTGTCAGAAGTGAACGTCTTAAGTACCTACACAATGCTGATCAATCTTTGCACCTACATTTGCCACAGCTATGTTACACAAGGTCTCTATGAGAAGTCCCTTACTAATAGCAGCTGCCTTGCGCTTGCGAACTGGCTTCATGATGCTGATGACGCTGCTAGGCTGAAGAGAGGGCTGGAGCCAGTAGGAGGTATTCTCTACATTGGCCATGTAGATCCTCAGGCTGCCGTCTTCACACAGGAGGATCATAGTGGTCCTCTGCTGCTCATTGCAGGCTGTGTGACGGATGGCCACCATGTCCTGAATCTGCAAAGGCAAGCAATGCAAGTCAAGGAAAAGATCTGGCAACTGCTGCTTCAAGAAACAAACTCTTTGCATTAGAAAAGCTGCAAAGACTAGTGATCTTGATGGACCAACAATAAACCACATTCAAAGGGCCAAAAATACAGAAAACTATGACTAACCTTTGCTTTGGCTGGCAAGGTTTTAATCTCCTGGATGAGAAAGGTGTCTGGTTTCACCATCACCACCAGTGGGACACCTGTGGTTTGCTGAACACAGCACACCAAGCCAGGATGGTTCATCACCTCAGACCACTGACACAGTGCCGGTGATGTCTTACTCCCACCATTTGAACTGCAGGAGATAAAGGGCAAAATTACGTTAATATAAGAAGACACACAAGCGAAAACACGCAAAATTCATCACCGTTCAAATCAGTTAAAGTTTTGTCCTCAGCAGGAATTCAAAGCACTGCATTAACGAACAACCAGGAACATCAGTGCCTAGTTTATAGGTGAGAAATCTCAGACAGTCACTTCAGTGGGCAGAAGGCAGAAGCATCCAATTCCCAACCCTGATCTCTACCCTGAAAACTCAAGGAAAGACACTTACTTAGTAACATTTTATGCCCAAAACCAAGGTAGTGATTTTAAAATGGCTTTCAGCTATCTTTTTATCTGAACAGATGCATAGTTCCTTGTTTCAACACACCCAGCGGCACTAAGCAAGGGCCAATGCAAGAGAATCTGCGTGACTCTGCTCACTGGAAAAAAATAAAGCTGCAAAAAGACTAAGCCAAACTCGACTGGGACTAGGGAGCTCTTGGAACCTGACCCTTCTACAGAGCCTTCTCATGACAGTGGCTTTGTGTCAGGCTAGTGAAGAGTCTGTGGCCTAAATGCCCAGCTCTGGTTGTCAGAACAGATGACTGAACAGCTTTTTTTCTTGCCACATTCATAGCATAAGAGATTGGTTTCCCTCAAGGGAGCCTGCAAATAAGCCTTAATATGCACAACACACAAGGTCCACTGCAGTACTGGTGCAGAAAGGAAACAAAGGCTTCCTGCTCTGCAGCCTCCACGAGGGTGGGTAATCCCATCGGTTCCAGCTGCTGCACCAGTAGCAGCTCCGCACTGTGCAGGAAGGCTGCTCTGAAGCCACCTTTCTGCTGTGAAATCCTAGTGGGAAGAAAAAAATGCATACACGTCCCACTGCCGAAACAGCCAGCTTTGGTTTCAAATCATTCTGCAATTAGGGCAGAAGCAACATGAAAAGCAGCAAGAAATCTTCAGTCAAAAAGGGGATCCTCACCACAAGCTTTGGCCATTCAGAGCTGGGATGTTAAGAATAATTAGTAATATTTATTAATAATAAACAAGGGAGCCTTGCACATGAGTCTCACCTCTTTATGTTAATGGGGAATAGCCGCTGCACTTCCAGATTGGCCCGGCTGATGGTGGCTGCAAAGGATTTGCCTTGACAGTAACTGAAGAACAACATCTGCAGCACATGGGAGTAATACACTGACACACCACCTCCTGCTACCTGGCCATTGCTGTCCTGTAGGATCAGAGAGAAACAGCGACGTTCAAGATAAACACACATCCTCCAAAACACTCTGTCAGGCTTTTAAATTTCTCATGATAGAATTATTCCAAAAGCCTTTTCCCCACTCCCTCCCCACGAGTGAGAGAATGCAGCCCTAAACGACCATTTTCTAAGCTCAACTCCTCGGTGAACTCATCCATCAGATACTTCAAAGGCTTTTGAAGGGGACACTGAGATTGCACACCCGTAGGTTGTGGGTAGCGCCCTTAGCTACCACATCTGCGTGCTTGACTGGTGTATGACAGTCTCACATGGAGCACTCCCCATGCTCCCAGCTCATAAAAGAGATTTCCTGAGGGCCGCCTTCTCATCTATTCCTCTGTTTTGGAGCAGGCTGGGGTAAAAACACTGAGTGAAACGTGGACAGATTTTAAAAGCCACCCCCAAGACGACAGAGCTGCTATCAACCAGAAACAAAGACTCACTCCACCTCTGCAGCCCCAGCAACGGTCAGTAACTTTATTCATGCTGGTTACTGCACCTTTGGTGTGCCTCACTCTCTGAACAGCACTGCTCTGAAGCCATCTCCCTGCTGAGAAATCCTGCTGGGCATGACTTCAGAGCCAGCCACGGAAAACATGCTCTATTTTCTAGATGAAAGGATCAAGGGGTTTAATTTTCACCCCCACCTCCCTTCACTGCAAGGATATTTCTCTCTTTAGAGGAATAGCAAGCTCATTGATCTAGATCAGGGAGCTTAAAAGAGAAAAAAAAAAAAAAGGAAAAAAAAAGCCACTTCAGCTTTCAACTGTGAGGCACAAACAAAAGAGAGGAAGCCCCTGCAGCCCAGGCTACACGAAAGGGAAGTCCCCAGTACCTTTAGGTCCTCGTGATTGACTTCAAGCACATTGGTGACATAGAACGGTCCGTGCTGGGCACTGCTCGCCTCTTCCATGAGCTGCGTATAGATGTACCCAGCAGAGGACATGATCACTATTATGTTCTTCCCCTCCTCGTTGAAGAGGAAAGTGACATCCCTGATTTTGGAACTTGGTAGGAGGAAATAGAAAGTTGGGCTCAAGGCATCTACCGAGAGATCGTAGATCTGTGGGAAGAATCAAGAAAACAGTTAACTACTACGATACAAAACAGTGCAAATGGACAAAAGCTGAGACAAGGGAATGCCTGCTAGATATTATAGCTCATTTTTGCTCTTTGGGTTCGTGGTTTTGCTTTTCCTTAAGACAAGAGTAGCCAAATACCACAAATTTATATTCCTAATTTATTTCTAAGAATATTATCACATTCTTCTACATGCAACTCCACAGAGATCCAGACTCTAATGTCTGAAAGAAGACAACCACTCATCATGAATAGCTTCTGACCAAACATACCTTCACAAAGTCTGCAGTCACAATAGCAAGCTCTGTCTGAGATCCTGGCAGCCACACAGCTTTAATGATGAAATTGCCAGTGGCTAGTTGGGGATGAAGGACCAAATGATCAGAGACTGATCCAGAGCTGCTGAATGTTAACACATGGCAGTCCTGGAGTAATGAAAAAAAATGGTCAAATAGTAGAATGAAATGTTTATAAACATTTCAAGCCAAAAAGCCAGCATTCCTCTTAGTGCCAATAATGATTCATAGAGTAAGAATCTAAAATTCCTGCATTTAAGATGAATGACAGGAAAGTTTGTAAAGAAAAAAAACCCACAAAGCACAACCACACATCGTCCAGCTGTTTCTTAGCTAAATAATAGATTTGTGGATTCTACACTGTGAAAGCTGAATCTAAATTTGGGAGAATACAAAAAAGGGGAATCCTTGCTATAAAACACTAGTGGTTACAGACTAGTTCTAACACACTAAGTTTCACATGACCAAACCTTGACCTCTGTTGGCCTAAATACAATAAGCAGTATTATTTTGAGGCACTGTCTTATTTATTACATCAGTCATGTAAGTACTGCTTCTTTTACTTCATATATCTGGTAGCAAAGTGATCCATGAGCTAATATTAGTGACAGACCTTTGGAGCCAGCTCTACGCTAGCTCCTCAGAGGAAAGAGATACACCTGGTTTTGAGATGATGTTCTCAATTGCCTAGAAAAGGGTTTGTCAGGCACTTACTTTCAGTCCACACACGGCCAGGTAGTCCTCCTTGCAGGGATTTCCAGTCAGGCTCAGTACAGTAAATGGAACGGGTGCAGACGCAAGGCGAGTAAGGGTCAATTTTCTTTTGCTGGAGTCTGCTTGTTTGAGCAACGCTGAGAGCTGAAGAACTGTAATCTGCATAAGAAAATTAACTTTGTTACCCAACTTTACAATCGAGGGGAAAAAGGAATTTCAATTTCAGCTTTATGACTGTGTCCCTGCAGTTCTCACTATTTCTGCTTCAAGAACTCTTTTAACTGAAGAATGAGAGGTTTTTCTAAGCTACACAATACTTCACAGAAGACCCAGACCTGTGGACAAGCAGCCCAAATCATATTCTGCTCATTGCTCAGTGCTCTAAGGCTATTTCATTTTTCTTTATATTCAACATTCTCTGCAGAGTTAGAGAACTCACCTTGCCCTTTTCGTGGCTGACAGCCAGGTGCTGCCGCCGGCCATGCGGGGACGACAGCACACACATGGCCACCCGCCTCAGCACGTGAGCGCTGATCAGCTGCCGGATCGTCTGGCCCTGGTCACCGCTGTAGTTCATGCGGACGTTCTCAAAAGCACCTTCTTGAGAGCCAAGAGTTGGGACCTGAGTCGTTAGTAAAAGCATACAAAAGTATATCACTGAAATTTTTCTGTTTAAAAGGGATCCCATCCATCCCTAACCTAATCACTCCTTTAGTACCATACCATCAACTGATCTGTCATTTCTACTGACTTGTCCAAAGTATGCAGCTCATTGAGAGCTTGCTGTGCACGACTGCTGCTCCCCATGGCTGAAGCTTGCTGGAAGTTTATCTGAATGGCATCCATCAGGAAATTCAGCATCTCCAGCACCAAGGGCGCAAAGGAGAAGTTGGCCTACAAGAAACAGATAAGGCAAGTGAGGTACAAGATGGTCCTGTTGGGAGTCTTCACAAGAGCTGCGTGTCAACCGGTTTTTAAAGCCTGACACCACTTTTATGGTCCCTCTTACCATAAAGAGGAACATAAGAATCAAGCAACTTGGCTGACAACCAACACAATCTGCCCAAGACACTCATCATAAACCATTTTCCTTTTAACAGCTAGCTGATAATTATACCTGGGACTGCAATTCCTCTCGACAGCCCTCAACATTTCTACACAGGCTGCTCTTCTTGGGTTTTTCTTCGTCAGGGCCTTTCCCCTCACTGATGGTGACCTTGGCTTTCTCTGCAGGAGAGGTGCTTGCATGTCGAATGACACTCTCGGGCACCCTGGGCTCGCTCTGGAAGGCGGATTCTTTCATGGTAGAGCTCATACCACTGCTGGGGGTTCTCTTCACCAAAGCCTGGGAATGACACAGCAATGCTAAAAGCCCAAACCAGACTCAATTTTACCACCGATGAAATGAATACAGATTGTAAGAGCAGCAAGATTAACACAATTTTAAAGAAATAGAGTGCAATTCTCTTAGATTGCAATTTTAAAGAACTAACACGACAGTATCCTGCATGCCACTCTCCACCCAAGTATTAGAAAAACTTTTGTATTTAAGATAAAGTTACTTTGTTTGCTGCTGGTGGAAGACATGGGAAAATGTGGTATCTGACTGCTATGTAGCTTAAGCTAACTTGCAAATCCCAGTAGTCACTAGGACAGAGATTTGCCAATGCACTTATTTGTTGCAAAAAAATAAACCTCCAGGCAAGCTGTAAATTAAGAGGGTTCATTATAAAGCCAAGGCCTTCAAGTCTTAGTATTCTTATGCACTCATATCATGATGTAACTTATTGCAAAACAGAAACCTCTGCAAAAGACTTTAAAAACTCAAGAAATCACAGCTTGTATGTTGACATGAAGACACTTTACCAGGCAACTGCCATCTTCCTTGGCTCCACAGTCACAGAAGAACGATCCGTACTTGGCATAAGAAATCTCATGATCCTTGTGACAAACTTTAGCACAAACTGTGCAAACACCAACCCCATCAACCATCTTGCAAGTGTGACAGTGATACCTGCACAAAATAAGCCAGATGAGTTATAAAATACAATGCCTTAGGAAAGCCCACAGACTGCATTGTTTCCTTCTCAATGGCTAGAAATATCAGGCTGAAATGCTGAACTTAATTTTGAGAGGTTCTTACCAATGTTGATTCATGAATTCCTTCTGCGTGATGGTGAAAGTACAGAGTTTATTACAAAGAGAATCTTCATCCTGCCAAGAAGAAAGTTGTTTTAGAAAGGGGTTATAACTGCAGCTACAGTAAAGACACACGGTACAGAATGCATTCCTCAGACACTAAATGCACATTTTAAGAATTGCAAGTTTTAGCATCACCTAGCTAAAAGAAGGCAGCTGGTATCAAACCACATGAAAAGAGGAATGGCAACATTTTATAGCAACTCAAAAGAGGGAATCAAGAAAAAGAAAACAGTAAAAAAGAATATTGTATTGGGACAACAAATTTTAAAGAATGCGTTAATAACAGCTTTTTTTCCCCCACCCAACAGCACTTAAAAGTCTAATCTAAGTTGCTTGTTGATATAAAAGCTAGTAACTGACAAACCAGTAGGAACAAACTCCTCTTACTCCATTTCTTCCTTTTTGTTTTCCAAAAAAAACCCCCAACTTTTAACTTTCGTTGACACCACAAAGACCACAGATCTATCCACGAATGACAGATATTCTCTTCCAGATCTGACAACTAGGGTTCTTCACTCAGTCTCACATTAGGAAAAACAACAACAAAATCTTAATTTATAACCTGAGTAATTCTGATTTGGAAGCTGGAAAATAAATCTTCATCTCATTTGCAGCATTAGCTGTGACTATTGCCTACCGAATCTTCAGCTTGAGAGTCCTCCTCCTCCACTGCCAACTCTTCCACCCAGTCTGAATCCACCTCAATGGCCCGCTCCTCTCCATCAACAGAAAGATGACTTGGTCCTTGGCCACTGGTCTGGCTCAGCGCGTTAGTGACATCGGCCAGGTAAGAGACAATATGGCACGTACACTCCAGGATAGTCACGTGCTATAAAGCAGAGATGAATGAAAACGAGAGGCAATACTTAGATCCCATAACAGCTGCTATAAGGCAAGAAAATAGAACAGTCCCCCTGACCAAACTGCTTTAAAACTCCCACTATACAACCAAAACAGGACAGCTGATGCAGCTCATGCTTGAGATTTATTCCTGCAATTTAAGCAACAGTCACGTCTTACCTTCCCTTGCATGACATTTGCATTCATTTTTTCTACCACATTCTTTTGAGACAGGTATTTCTTGCTGTAACACAAAACAGTGGAGAAGATCATTACAACTGACAGCCTTGGGGAAGTATAAACTCAGTTCTCACCAATAGCTTCAAGCATTCAGTTTGCTTTAGATTAGCAACAGGAAACTTATAAATGCAGTAATTAAACCATCAAGAGTGGAAAAGACAAAGAAACCACATGGTTGTTCTTAACTGGGGAACACAGATCAGCCTCTCTCAGACACTTTATATTCCAAACAACAAATAATGATATGAAAAATAAGTGTGTGTCAGTAAACAAGAACTTCTGTCCCTAAATTACCAGGAAAAAAAAAATTTAAAAAAATCAGTCTAAGTGACACAAATAAACAAAACAGTAGTATACAGGTCTCTCTTACCATCTGCCCAGCCAATCAACAGCAGCACCATGAAGCTGGAGGTGTCCCGCGCCTTGTCCTGCACTAGCCAAAGTTGCCATCACAACCATCAGTTCAGGAAAGCCTGTGCCATCACCATTGGCCAACATTTCTGTTGCCATTGGTATTAGGGTACTCAGTAGAACAGTGCACACGCCTTCTCCGACTTGGCTAATCAAAAAGAAGAAAGGTTCAGACAGGGTACATCACCTGCAGAAACACAGCTAAGCCCCACACTGCCAGAGCACTGACACAGCAATGCCTTCAGGGCAAACAGCCATGCCCCGATCCCTTCATTTGAAAGCTGACAACAAGAAGCCATCAGCAACTCACAGGTAATTTGCACATCTAGAGAACAAAAGAAATGAACAGCACACAAAAGAAATGACAGAGGTTGTACTTTACCTGTTTTCCCGAACTATGTAAGTTGTCAAGAGTTGCAGCAGCTGCCTGTTCTCTTGCACAACGTCCAGTTGATCTGAATCTTTGGGTGGGGACATGGTCATCCTGGTTAACCAGGCCTGGAGACGTACAGGCTCCACACAAGCCAGCTGAGCCAAAGAGCCACAAAGTCGCAACAGGCTGGGGTTGGGACTCTTCTCAGCTGGTGGAGAAAATTACTAGTGAGTGACAGATGCTACAACGAATGTGTTTGAAGATGGCTTTCCATTGGAAGTGTGAAGCTGTCGCTCCACTTCTTTTTACACCTGTGTTTTCAAGCATCTTCGTATTGCAGTCTAATACCAGAACAGCATAAGGTGGAAGAAGGCAGAAGAGATTCAACACTTACTTAGCTGGAAGAGCTTGGTGAAGAATTTCAGCACCCTGTTACAGAATTTCGCTGAGAGGTTTTCATTGGCTGTTGCCATCATGATCTGGACCAGTTCTCCACTACACAGAGGGGGGAAATTAAGTCAGCTTTGTAGAAGACAATCCATTCCTTTTTTTTTTTCACTTGCACTTAAGTTACATCTGCCCTCACGTTTAAGAGTGACAAGAGTTTGTATTAACGTTGCTCAGCAGCCAAGCCACCAGAATTGCTTTCAGACAAACAGCAAACTCAGCTCAGACTAAAACTTGCAAATCTTACGAGCTCCTGAGCAGCATATCAGTATTCTCCACGTAGCGAGTCACAAAAGGGCCTGTACTGGTTTTCAAACCAAAATTCAAGACATTCTTGCCTATTTTTCCCTTCCATGTTAACAAAGTACAGCCACTAAACTGCTTCAGTTTTGAACTGCTGAACAAGTAGAGCAAAACCAGACAATGGTTGGCTTTCTAGAGAAAAACTTTCCTCCAGTTCACCCTCATATCCCTTCAGAACATCATTGTTGTGCTATGGTGTTTCCATCACAATTTGTCTTCATCATTCTAAGTCAGGCCAACACCCCACCTCCACCCTTAAAATTATCAACCTATTGCCCCAAGGAAGCACTGAGAGAACTTGGGATTTTGCAACTTGATCTGTAACTGCCTTACAGACCAGCATCTCTCAAATACCTCCTTATAATGCCTTTGACAAAACAATCAACTTGCAAGATTCCCCACTGATGACCACTATAAGGACTCACTGAATATTTTATTTGGATTGACAAAGACCTAAATCATCTCCCACAAAGAAAGTCTTTTCACAGTGTCCTGCTCTGTTTGAAGGGTGTTCTATCTTTAGACGGTCCTGTCTTTTCCTGTGCAATGGCACTAACATCACTTAGGTGTTGGCAGTGACAAGCTAAGAGAAAAAGGAAGAGAAATAAAGTCCTTGGCCTACAATTTTGAGGATGACTTCACCTTTCTGAAAAGAATTCCTCCATGGCTTTTCGGGCCTGGCTGCTCTCCAGCTGTTTCTCCAGATGCTGCAAACATTCCTCCAGGATGGACTCATCCAGGCCACTGAGGATGAAAAGCAGCATATTAAATAATACATAAGAGCAATTTCAACAATTCTGAGAGCCAAGAGGTGATCAATTTTGCTAATACAATTCTAATAAACTTTCCACTAGCTGAAAGCAGCTCTCCTTCCACCAGACAGGAGAAAAACATGAACAAACATACACAAACACCAGCAAGTCCACCAAATGTTCAGAAAAAAAGTGGCACATGATACTGTAGGCAAGTTACACAGTCAGAAATCTAGAATAATCTAGACCGTTCAGACACCTCACATCACGCTCCTCTAAACGGCTGCTCTTTTTACACTTTAAATCTCTTCTAGTGTTACTCCTCCTCATTCTCTCCTGTGCTCATCCCCACTCCACAATGCACCCTGCAAGTACAATCCAATTACATTTACATCCTCTACCAGAAGGCGTAGTAGATCCCTCTGAATACCTTCTATCCACAGAGGATCAGTGCTAAAAAGATGCAACCATCATCCCTAATGGTTTTATGTTTCAGATGGGTAGAATCAACATCTGAGCATCAAGCTTATTCCCTCTATACACACAGCGAGTAAGGGGTGGGAAGCACAAATCTGGCTAGTTCGCTATGATAAAGCAGGGATTAGCCATCCTTATGGACAGCAAGAAGAGAGACAAAGGACTATAAAGCAAGTTAGGTCGACATCTTCAGCTTTGATTTTGTGCTTGCATTTACATAATTTTCTATTTGCTTAAATAAAAAACTATCCAAATATATACATGCTCCATCCAGAGCTACAAGAGATGATTAAAATCCACACTGCCTGAACGGCAGTGCTGAAAATTCTGGTAACGTGAATAAAACATCTTGTATTTTTAGTCTACAAGTATAGAAGTCTTCAACAGATAAAAATAAGCTGGTTTTTCACCTGTTGTGCTGTTCATCAAGAACGAACACTGACGTTTAAATATACTGTAGGAATTCTTTGTGTACAGCTTTCTTAGAAGAGAACTACAAGCCACACAGCCTGTTACCTGTTTGGATCAGAGTGATTGGCCAGTATGTTATAGCATCCTGTGATCAATTTCTCATAAACACGTGCCAGGAATTCATCTGATTCTGCAGGGCCCAAGATCCTTTCTAGGGAGTTGCTGCTTATCTCTGCCACGCTCTCTGTGCTGGTCTCCAGAAGGAGGGGCAACAGGGAATGAATCACCTGTGGTGGGTTCAAATCATCTGACCAGCTAGAAAAGAAAAGCAAATAAGTTAATTCTCTGCATGATGTATTAAAGAACATCCTTAATGGATAAATCAGAAGTCACACAAGCAAGGCACAGTCTGGATGGAAATCAGTGAGAAAACCCTTTTTAGAAAGCTGGAATAAATACACTGGCCCAGCCATATTTTCCCTGAGAAAAATGGTCCTCATTTGGAAAACTCTCCACGTGTTACTGTTACAACATTTTCCTAGACAGTCACACTATCACACAGTACAGCTTTTGGACTTGTCTGCGGTGTCAACTACTTCTTTGTCAACAACTATTTTTTTGTTTCAGAGTATCTTGGAGTAAGTACTTGGAAAAAAAATTCTTCCCTTTCACTTTTTCCTTATGCTTGGAAAGCATCACACAAGTGAATGATAACAAAACACAAATGAATTAATTAGATCCATATTGTTTCACTTTAAATCCCAGTTTCAAGTCCCTATTCGACAAAAAGGACTAAAGGTTTCTCTCGGGGAGTCTGACTTTGAGAGATATCAGATCAAGACAGAAAGGCTCTCTTTCATTCATTTAGAATTGAGAACTGTAAACTGAAGAGCAGACAGACCTATACAGCAATAATATAATATAAAAACCATCACTTACACAATGAGATCCCCAGTGAGTCTGACCAGGGAGAGAAGGGTGTGTTTTAGGGAAGCTGCAAGAGGTAGACTTTGGCTGCAGAGAGTACCGAGGTGGGCGGCCTGAACTGCACTGATGTAGCTTTCTGCAGGGATCGTGTCATTCGCAAAGGCATTGCGCTAAGGATCGAGACACACAGGCACAAAAATCAGAACCATCTATCTTTAAGGGAAGGACACACCGCCTGCCATTCCCAGCAATTTATGGAGCTAAGATCAGACCAGATCAATCCACAAGGCTGGACTCACCCACGAGCCAATGTTTGGAAACTCATTTGTATGAATGTTGTTCCACGATTCACATAAAGTCTGCACAGCTGATGGCAAGTTCTGAACAAGCGTTGGACCTGCAATTAATACAGAATCATAAGTCACTGAGTAATCTCCTGGGTCCTGTTGAAAACCCGAATGCTTCTACAACACTGTTTAAAACTAGATCATTTGATTAAGACACAGCTGCAGCTAAGCTGAGCTGTAATTCTACTGAGGGCTAATTTCATGCTTTTCTACAAGTCAAAATTATCCCTAAAGTTTGCAAGAGCTTCCCAGCTTCTTTCACTTTATTAAAACAACAAGAAATGTGGCAAAAATACTCATTTGCAGCAGTCTTCAACATATCAACATTTCATAATTTCCCTTACTATGCCATGCCTCCGGAGCACCAAGATGGTTATAAAAGCATTTCAGTAAGCCAAATAAGCCCACAAGATAGTTACTCTTTCAAGGTTTGTGCAACTTTTTCAGTTGTTAGGATACTAAAAGGAAAAGATTTCCCAGTCTGCTGCTGACACAATAATCCACTTGTTTGAACAAAGTGGTTGAGAACACACTAGCCAGCATACAGCTTTGAAATTGAATGTTGGCAACATTGTAGAAAGCTTCACCTACAGAGAGAAGGAAATCTGAACTATCCCGTACCCTCACCTAGTGTATTAGACTTGCAACGGCTGGATCCAATGGCCAGGACAGCAGCATAACCTCGTAGCTTCTCTTCAGAGGGTTTGTTCTCACTGGAGCCCTCTTCAGAGAGGCTCCGTAGCAAGTAAGATCTGCATTCAGGATGGAAAGGATTCATTTCAGGAAACAGCTCTGCATTTCAGAACTAAGTGTGTCAATATAGGGACAGATAAGAAAGCACACTTCTGAAGTTCTGCCCCACACTGCGTGTTACACCACTAAGGGAGCTGTGAGCTCTTATCTCCTCTAAGCTACTTACCAGGAAAAGTGCCCACTCAAAAGAAAAAGCTGATTTACTTTCGCTTTCTTCTACACAGGTTCTAATGAGAGTTTAGAAGACTTGAAATTCTTAATGTAAGAAATAAACCCCCTCTCTTTCTTGATGGTCTGACAGTCTCAATATTATCTCTGTGAAATAACCTTTAGAGAGTGGTAAGAGGAGGTTTCATCTTTGGAGAAAAAGCTGGTTTTGCAAGCTTGCAAGAAAGTCTTGAAAGATCAGACAAGGAGGCTACTTAGAAACAACCACCTCACATACATGGCTTGACAAGCTACTTTTTATTCTTCTTTTAAAACAATCAACACTAAGTTAGAGTAATTATACTGGACTATAAAAAAAAAGGCACCTACTTCTAAGAAAACAACAAACAAACTGCAAAGGAAGCCCTATGCACAGAAGAAAACTGTATTCCTACTAGCGATCCTAAGGACTGTACCTGGTAAACGTAGCGTAAGTGTCAATAAGCTGTAGCGTAGCAGGCAGGAGGTTCTTGGTTATCTCTGAAGACTTGTGTGGATCAGTTTCTGCAGCTAGCTTGGAAAAGTGCTCATCTAGAGAAACCTGAATCTTGGAAATTGCAGCATCAAGGGTGTAAATGGATTGTAAACTGGGAACTTCGTGCAGTTGGAGAATTGTTGTGCAATCAACACCACAGAAAGAAGATATCTTAAAATACAAAGGGATGGAAGAGTAAGTGCAAATCATTCCACAAAAATAGAAGCTTCATATGCACAATTGCATTCACACCAGCGTACCTGTCGAGCAAAGTATTCCTCTGCTATTTCCACATCATACTTCACTGAGCTGCACTTGCTGGAGGCCAACTCAATGAGAGAAGCAGCATGGTCAGCTTTCATGCCCTGCTTGGTTAGGTGATCCTACAGATGCCAAAAAAAGACCTGTCACACTTTAAAGGTGCTCCATAATGAACCACTCTGCCAATTACCAGGCTAGAACCCTCTAGAAGACACAGACACAAGTTCCCATTTCTCACCACCATGCCCACACAACAAATCCCACATGCAGCCAGCATGAAAGAACAAGAGACTGACACTCTTACTATCAACATCACAAAACACCCCTATAAAGATGAGGCTGTACCTTGATCCATGTGACGTAAGACGTGATTCGTAGACGGGAAGACCAGCGCAATGTGTGTAAAATATCACATTCACTCATCTCTGGTGTGTTCGTAGCCAATTGATTCATGTAGTTTTTGGATGGAGGTAAAATCCCTAGTATCCGCCACAGTATCAAGAAGTAGTACTGAAGTGCACAGGCTTCCTAAACAGAAGTACAGTTGGACAAATTAATAAAGAAAGATTGTCATTTCAATCATTACAGCTACTGAAATTATCTCATCAGAGACTCTATAGACTCCTGTAGATGTGCCAAATCAGATGAACACGTTTCTATCATATTATACAACAAATTATGTAATAAAGAGGAGTAGGAAAAGAAAAAGGAAAGAATACACAAATTTTTTCTGCTTCTTTGTATTCTACCCAGACCTCCTGGAATTACCAGGGACATACAGCAAGTCTAAAACATGTTATGAATGAAAAACTCATATGAGATGTACTGCCACCATAAACACCATTAGCCATGGGATTTTTATGTTCCCCATTACTCCAACCACCATCGAGAATACTTTGGTTAAATACTTTGCTTGAAAATACTAAGTTTGAAAACTTGTTATTCCTCAACACAGACAACATCACAGCACCACAGTCTTACCAGTGCAGTGACATTTTTGTTCTCCTTCCTCCTGAGTGTATCAAACTGTGATCCAGCTGCAAGTAATGAAGTCAGGGCTGTGTAAAGCTCATCATACTTCATAGTCCTAGAGAAAAGGACCTCACACACCTGCAAGAGATGACAAGTCAGGATCGTTTCTTCATAAATGGCACAGCTCTCTGTTAAAATACAGCCAAGCTCTTCTCTAAGTATTAAAGACTAAAACTATGCAAAATAAAACTTCAGGAAGCTCGTTCTGTTGGGTATTTCCCTGCCCAGTCAGAGTACCAATGAACTGGTTATAAGGGAGCATGCATGAAGCAAGCCCATGACCTTGATGACAACAAATTTAGTGAGAAAACAGAACCCAGGAATAACATGGAGCAAAATGATGAGAAAGCAACTCTAATGCCATGTCTCAGGTGTTTCAGCAGCACTGAAAACTACATGTGGATACGATAGGGCTCTCTGTCAGCACACATACTGGAATCGCAAGCATTACTACAAGTAGCCCAATGCACCTTCATAGATTTTGCACGCTGACCTCCCTGACATGTCATTGGGCACAAAAAGGAATCCCATATTATCTTAGTCAGCCACTATTTTTATCTCCGCTTGGTGAAATATTTCTGCTCTAGCTGCTTCATCAAGTTTTTCCTTCTTGTCTATTTTCTCTGGCACTTGTCAAATCAACATGGCCCTCAAGGCTTACAGAAAGGTCTTTAAAACAGAAATTCCAATACCGTGCTATCTAGACGGTTCAGATCATCTTCAGAAGCTTCTAGAGAGAGGATGCAGTAGAATCTGGGCTGTGGAACTGCGTCTGGAATGTGAGGACAGAAAATAATGTTCAAAGTGACAGTTTTAATTGGGCAGTATTGTGTTATCCTCTCTCCTCCATCCCCACAACCTTTCACATTTTAAGACTAACACCAGATTCTACTAAGCTAGCTCCATGACACATTACACGTGCTTTTAACCCATGGTATATGCAGCCAAGGTTTTCCTACTCACACAATCCTGGCGTAATAAATACACGCTTCTTTTTAAGTACTTGTAGCATACTCCTAGACAACAATAATTTTGTTTGATAAAACTTTTCTTGCATTAAATGCATTTTTATCTGTCTATTATAACTATGCCCATTATAAAACCAGGAAAAGCTACCCACAGCAGGGCACAGGAAGGGCTCTCATCTATATGTAAAAGCAAACCTTGGAATGAAAAATTCCTTACATTTTCTTTCTTACCTGATGAACAGTGTTTGGTCCAGTTTTCTTCCACTTCTTTAAACCCATGATAAAGTGGGACAGATGTTTGCCTGCTACTGTCCTGAGATCTACTCACCCAGCCAATGGGTGGTGTCAGCAAATTATATTGCACCTAAGTTAAAAAAAAAATGAACAAAAAACCACCCATGGCATCCTTGTCATTAAGGGGTAGGGGGAAAAATATCACCACTACCATCATCAACAGAAAGAGCCATAAAATACAAACCACCCTGCTGGCAAAACACAATCATGCCCAGCTTCTGAGGGAAGCCCTGAACCCTATCTGATGACTTTTGTTCTGGAACGAGCAGCTTAAATCAATGGTCAAGCTTCCAACAACTGAAAAAGCCACACGCAAAACACTAACATGGCATTAATGAGAACAGTGCCAAAAACTCAGCAGTGAAAAGCTAAAGCAATGTGATCATAGAATCACAGACTGGGTTGGGTTGGAACGGACCTTAAAGATCATCTAGTTCCATTATCACAGGGTGTCACCAATCACCTCCTTATTTTCCATGTGCCTTAGCATAGTTTCCAGGAAGATCTGCTCCATGATCTTGCTGGGCACAGAGGTGAGACTGCCTGTCACAGATTTCTGCTGGGTGACCAATTAATATCCAGAACATGATCTCAAAATCTTACCTGTTCAAATAGGTACACGGGGGCCTTGGAATACTGATGGAGCAGGTAGTCAAACACCAAGAGCAGACGTGCCACGATAAGTGGCACAGAACTTTGCTGGGTATCCATGTTCACTGTCAGCTCCACAATTGTCTGGATACAGAGCATCATGATAGATCTGCGGCCCCTCTCAGAGAAATTGTGAAAAATAAGCAGCAGCAGCTGGAGATGTTCAACGTTCAGATCTTCTGTGTCACTGGGAAGAGTTCCCTGCAAGGCGTTTTGCTTTAGTGTGCCCACAAACCTGACAGTAAAAGAGGAAGTTTATGAAGTTTACTTTTCTCCTTGCTTAGATTCCTCTTTAAAATCTTTTTAACATTTTCATAACTATATTCTTCTGCTTATTCTTCTAGTACTGGCAATCTCACAAATTATTCACTAATTGGAATGAAACTATGCAAACAGTAAAACCTACATAAGTTCAATTAGCTGAAAATACATTTGATGGAAAATATGAACAATCATTCAAAGGGAGAGAGAGAGATGCAAACTTCTTCCCCAAGAAAGGCTGTCCACTACAGCTTTAAGTCAGCTAAACCCTATCAGAGACTTTCACATTCAGGTAATGGCAAAGAGAGGAAAAATCCTGGCACCATCATGACAGAACCTACCAGAAACCCGCTGAAATAAGACATTCGCCTTCCCTTTTTAAAACCAGCATTGCTGTAAGTCATTCAGCCTCCACCCACTTAAATGTTGATTCTAGGTTTCATTTCCTATGCTCTAGGTGAAGGACTTCAGCCACACAGAGACTGACCCTCTGCTCCTCCAAGCATCACATACCATCACTGCTCAGAGCACACATACACACTTGTTACACTGGTCCCAGAGAATTTTCACTTGATACAAAATGTACAAGATGTAAGAGACGACTGATCTCACCTCTCCCAAACTTTAAGGCATTCTGGAACGTCAGGATCTCCCTGGGCAGTGGCTTTATGCTGCCAAATCAGGAGAAGTCTCGAGAGCACTGACAAACTTTGAGGATGGATGTAGAGAGGCCATGGACCTTCAGAAAAAGGAGCAACTCCCAGCTGCTGAAGAAGTGTGTTCTGGAACAAAACAGAGACTTGTTGAAAAGAGGCAAGTCCTGTCTGATTCACTGATTGGTAAGCAGATTTATAACCTCTACTTACAGTGTTAAGTTGGGTCAGCCCATGACCTAGCAAAGAAACCCAGAGGCTACAAAGTTAGCACAGGAAAGCAAAATGATTAATTTGATTCTCTCCTGAGAGAATTCCAAGGCCTTTTGGCATCGGTCCTGACAGCAAAACAAATCTGCAGAAATGCTTCTTCATACACGCATGGATAGAGGCAACTCTCCAAAACAAAACATACAAACTCATTTCCTTTTCAGCTTTCATTACCTTCAAAGTTCAGTGGATTAATTTGAACTCTAGATGTCAAGTTTACACTCCACAGGATGTTTTGTACTGGATGACTGCAAAGGTCACCCAACTCATTGGATCCAAAATATTGCAAGCTCTGTTTGTGAAAAAATATACTCTAGGGCCAAATGGAATCATCGACACACTGCTCTAGGTGAGGGGAGTCCGTGTAGAGACATTAACAGACACCAACACTTCTTCATTTTATTTACACACTCAATCACAGACTTACCTGCAAGGCAGGGGACTGAAGATCTGAGGTCACCAAGGAATGGTTGAAGTGATACAGCGCAGCAGCAAACTCCTCATCGGACGTGCCTGTAAGACAGGGATCAAGCCATTTTCTACTGCTGCTCTCCTCTATTTAAGATTTCCACATGGAGCTAAGAATACACCTATAAATCCTACAGTCTGTGTTCTCTGACACAGAGGTTCTGATCGCTCACCCTTAAGCCCATCCTTATCCACTTCTTTGATGATGCTAGCCAGTGTAGCCATGTGCTGCTCAGAGAGAGAGACACTCAGGTAGTTGCGAATGAAGTTATTCCTGGAGTTCAGCATAGAAGAAGTGATAAAGTTCAAAATGTTTGAAGCTAGGCTCAAAAACTGCAAAGAAAAGAGAAACACACTATAGCAGCAACAAAAGCAGAGCGAGTATAAGACAACATTAAACAAAAACTAAACCATCAGCAAAATAAATCAAGTCCCCTAACTCCACCCCTGGCAGCAGAGTACAGGTTTACTCACTGCAATCCAGCTCACTGCACTCTCTGTTCTATATCAGGACCAATTTTATAACTCTCTGAGAAGGCTGCAAGTCTCTCTAGCTTCTCGACTGCAGTATTTATTTTTGTCTTTACCCAATGGAGCTGGAGCTAAAGCATTCTATCAGCAAGTCATTTCGCTTCTAGTTCTGCCCTCATTTTCCCTCTCCCTCTGTAACCCAAATAGATATTATCTTCAGTCTTTGCTTCCCTGGCAGTAACAAACACTGTGATATTCCACCTGACAGAAGAGCAGAGAAAACATCTTTCTTCAAAGCCAAAACAGTCACTGATTCTCCATCAGCAATGTACTTAAAATACCTGACATTTATCTTGTTGTCTCTCAACGTAGCTAGCCCCTGACAAGTAAACCACGCTAGAGCACGTCAGTTATTTCATTAAGCCTGAAGACCTTCCCCTACCAGTTCTGGGTCTTTGCGGCTGGCCAGGATGTTCCCGTTCTCTCCAGCAGTCTGCTTGTTAGGGCTTTTCACTCTAGGCGAGCTCTCCAAAGGTGGTGGTGGCGGCGGTGGCGGTGGGGCCACCTTCTCTTTGCTTGGAGAGATTGTCTCTTCAAACCACTGCCCAAGGATTGGTTCGCTGTCGTCATCTATCACAGGAGGCAGGAAGCACAAAAGCATACTAGTATAAGCAAATACCTCGTGCAAACTACTCGGCTTAGAAAAGGTCTGAGAAAGAGTTTCAGTGAGCACAGTTAAGGAGTCTGCTATCTTCATTTTTCCTTTCCAGATCACACGGCTAAGCACTTTTACAAGACTCCAGCAGGAATTTACAAGAAGAAATTATTTCCACTTCCCTCTTAAGCAAATACTGCCAAATCCCAGCCACTCTGGCTTCAGTTTACATAAAGGAGTACAGTCAGCATTGCTTCTGCCAAACAGATCTTACAAACTATTTCATATTTTCAGTATTACATGACATTTCAGTCCAAGAAGGCAAAAGCCCAGTAGCTAGGTTTCCACTAAGTCTGAAAGACAGCGTAAAATCCTGACTTAAGTTGCTTGCTGCAAACTCTATTACCTTGGCTGCTGTCCTCCTCAGTGCTGCTAAAATCATCCTCATAGTAAGTATTTGAATCAGTGGAGGCACTTGCATCACTGCTCATGGAGCCCTTTCTCTGACGCTGCAAGACACAAGCCTTAGAAGAACAGCAGAACAAGTTAAATTTTAGGATTATGAAAGATAAGAATTTGAAACTAGACTATCCAATGCATTTTAATTTTCTTCTAGCAAATTCGACCCAATTAATTTATTAATAGTTTTTCAAGGCTTCTCACCCTTAAGTTGTATTAAAAATTACACAGGATGGTTGAAAATAAATAAATAATAAGCTTGTAAGCAACACCTCAAGTAACAGCTCTAACATAAAAACAACCATTTTGAATACAGCCTTTTCATCTTCTCACTAAACTCATAAATACCACTGAGCTCACAGAAAAGCTTTATCAGAACAAGTTTGAAAATTTCTCTCTCTGAAAAGAGGAACGAGAGAGGCCCCAGGTGACAGCTTCTGAAAGAAGACTTCAAATACTACTTAGCATAGTCACAGTTTGTAAAGTGAGAATTTTCCACGCAGATGACACTTAAGAAGAGTGGCTCAGCTTCAGAAGTTCTCCAGCTGTATGCCAGTTCCTACCTTTCTATAGGAAGTAGATAGCAAAGTCAGCAGCAAATTAGTGAGTGGTACAGAATCTATCAGCCGCTGAATTCTCTGGATGGATGTGCTTTGAGCCATGATATCCAGCACTGCTGGCGGACCATCGCTCTCCCAGCCCTGGAGGACGGCATTGAAAAGCTGATTTAAAGTGTGTTTCAGTGGAGAAGGCAAAACGTTTCACAAGAACATACATGCTACCTACACACCTTGTGCAATGCCTCCACTTGCAGATCTTGAAAGAGTGAGGACAACAACTCGATCGCATGATTTGCTAGCACCACTGACAGAACACCAAACCCTTGATGCCTATAGAAACGTAAAGGATACAGTGTAATTTCGGGGGGGGAATATATATATATATATATATATATATTAAATTGAGTGAAGTGACTGCTTTGCTAAACTAAAGATGACAACTTCTTTTCAAAAATCAAGACTTGAATTACAAATGTGGATAAAATTTCAAGAAACCAACAAGACTCTGCAGTTGTTGCTTGCTGGCCATGGTTAGATACATGGACAATGATTACTTCAGTGGAGTATTTACATACCCTTTCCCAGGTCCTAGTTTGGGAGACCCAACGCCCTCCTTAGTACGAGCAATAATGTCTCTGACACGAAGAGCAGCCAATGGATCTTTCTCCTTTCCCTTATCAGCCAAGGCCGTGGGGCTGAGGTTCAAGATGAGGAAGAGGCTGTTTAGCAAACACCAAGCCCCGAGCAGCTGGAAGTTCTGATAATGCTATCACCCCAAAAGTGAAGGGGCGGAGGGAGAAAAGAGCACCAAAAAGACAAAATAGCATCAATCCAAATGCCAAAATACATCAGCACAAAAACAGTGACAAAAACTTCCTCAAATGCAAATCTTACCTCACCCCCTGCACGGCGTGAATTGCTGATGGCTTGTCCAATCATTTCATAGATTTCAAGCTGTAAATAAATCCAAAACCATGGTAATGTTTAAGCGCTCCCCTGGGCAATAATACACCACCACACACACTTTTAAAGCTCCAAATACAATTGTATTTTGCCCTCTGTAACTATCCACCCCACTACTTCCTTTATCAGCAAGTCTAATGCCTAGCAATAATAGATATGTATTGCAATCCAAATAAATACAAATTCTATGTACTTCACTTGCTGAAAATGAGAACAACAAACCCTCTCTCATCTACTTACACATTTCTGTACAATAGTAGCAGCATCATTTTCATAATCTTCTTCTTTGGAACTTGTTGACCCAGTTCGTACCTGTTGAGTGCTCCCCACATGTAGGATGGCCATGCAAGTTGCCACACTCACACCTAATTGAAAACACGTGGACGTAACATTCTTATTAAGAATCAATCTCAGACTCATTGTTCCTACTTAGCACATTAAAACAAGCGGTATCAAACATGCCCATAAACTTGATGGAGCTGGGAATACTCAGTATTACAGCTGACATTAAAAAAATCTTTCTGAAGTACCCCCAAAAGAGTCAAGTTTTGTCCTACAGAAACATGTGAGAACAATTAAAGGAGGAAACGTTTTACCATTTAATTCAATACCATTTCTAAGGCAATCTTCATACTCGATTGCCATATCTCTTTTAAAATCTTTTAAACACTCAGGATTCTGGTGTACTTAAACCACTCCTGGGAAACAAGGTTGATTTGGGAGTTTAACCAATTAAGCTGAAGCCATAAGCATTGCAAAAATATATTATGCTCTGGAACATAAAAATAGAGAGCAGAAATTAGAGGCTATGTTGAGTCACTCAGTCTTTCTCTCAGATACTGACAAGAACATTTGCAGAACACATCAGAATTTCAGTGTCACTATAACAATTTTCATATTAACCTAGTCACCAGACTATGCTGTGTGCTGCATAGCTTTCAAATTCATGAGAAATAAAGGTTAACTTGTGGGCTGAGCCTCGAAGTGCAGGTAACAAAGCAGAGCAGAAGCGAGAGCGACTTAAAACTCCAAAGAAAATATAGGAAATCCATTCACCTGCATAGAGACAGCTGAGAGCAAGAACAGTCACATCTTGGAGACGTGTGGGTGTCAGGGGCTCCAATACAGGCAGAGACAGTGTATCCAGTGCCATGGTCACATCTATTACCAGCGAATGGAATCTACAGTAACGACACAGGTTAAGGTTCAGCAACGCAACGCCCACATCAGACAGCTCACAGGAGCAGCACAATAACCCGCACTGCACAGCTAGCAGAGTTATTTTCTCTCATACAGCATACACAGAATCTACCAAAGAAGAGCGACGACGGACTCTTACCCATTGCGAACAGCAGTGGCATCTGCCACTGTGGCTGGCATAATGAAAAATGAGTTGGCTGACACTGCGTCCTGAAATCGATTTATGTATCGCAAAAAGTAGGGGAGGTTCAGGCACACTCTCAGCAGTTTTTCAGAGCCACCTACCAAAGAAAAAAAATAGCAGTGTTATTTTTACTGTTCCACTGGAGAGCTTCTAAGCAGAACAGATCTAACGGTCATCAATAATTGACATAATTATTGTTCGTGGTGAGAAAATATCATCATAGGTGAGGTAACAGGATAAAGACTAGTTTACAACACTTAAACCAGATGGTGAAGTTTTCAGCCAGTGCTTGTAACGGGTGTCACAAAGCTCTGTGTGCATGTTATGTGGCACATCAGGTTTAATTCACACCTGCTCAGTAATCCATCCCATAGGTTATTTTCTACCATCCGCCTTTCCCCACCCCGCCACAAAACAAACCTACTGCACACAAATACACTGAGCTCATCTCCTCTCCAATGAAGAAAACTACGTTACAGCCACAACCTCCCTTGGGAACATCAGCATGCAAGTGAGTGAGTCCTAAAGAACAGACACTTTAGGTCAGAAAGTTTCTTCCCATTCTGAGCTGTAAGGTGTAACACTGCAGAGTCATTTGTTCTAGCATTTTTTTCCCCAGTGCTAAAAAGCTGATTCTCACCAAGTTCCTGCAGGCTGGCTACGTTCTGAGCGATGAATATGCTTTTTGTCTTTGCCGCAGAGGTTTGATCTGTGGAAGCTTGATCCTCGCTCTCTCCTTCCACCTAAAAGCAAGCACATACGAAGGACATCATGGAAGCGTTAAAAATATAAGGTATTGCAGTAAGTCTCTCCATAGGAGGCAAGGTGCATCAGCAGCAGAACTCAAGAGCTATGAATATCACTGGATGTCAGCTTCCATGGGGCAGCAAAACTATTATTGCCTATACCATGCAAAGAGTATTTTCTCGTTTGCCATTCATCAACATGCAGGTAGGATTTAAATACTTAAGAAAGGTTTTCTTTACACGTGTATTAAAAAATTACCACTTATCACCCTCTGTCCTTCCCTGCACCAAAGTTATGAATGCTAAAATTCAGATTGCTTCTATTCGAGGGCTGCTTGTTTACCTGTGTCTCTGGCATGATAGATGGTGATGAGACTCTAGGGTTAAAAACTGATGTCAACTGATTGAGGAAGTTCATCTGCACTTCTTTCTGTCTTAGTTCTGGGCTCACCGGGGAGGCCAGCTCCTTCTGGTCCTCTACTGCAGGGGAATCAGCAAAACATCATTTCGTACATCAGACCATGGTATTTTCTATGTCTAACTCAAGTGCCACAGTGATACAACCATAAATTAAAACACCCACCATCAGAGAGGGTCTTGACAGTCTGAGGCAGCTTGGCTGATTTCATCATTGCTGTGAAGGTAATAATTTCAGTTCGATCCAGGCGGCTGCAGCCCGTGCACAGCCCCTTTATCAGCAGAATGAGGTGTTTCTACAAAGAAAAAGACATCAAGTACAATTTAAATGCTCTTGATTCCAATTATTCCTTGGTATCATTTATTCCAAGCAGCTGCATTAAGAGTACTGCAACTTCAGCTAGTAAGGCTACTACCACATCCCAAACCTACCCTGATCTCATACCAAAGATCGTGACAGCTTACTAATTGCAGGTAATTCAGGTTACTAACACTGTCTCACGTGCTTGTTATGGAAAAGCATCTGGAAAAGCTCTCTCTCCTATGACACACTAAGGTTTAAAGTCAGCCCTATCAGAAGCTACATTATATGAACACTTCTCACATGCCTTTCCTCTTTGAAATAGATGTAAGCTTTCCCAGAAGATTAAAATACAACGGGGGAAGAATCCATCTTTAAAAACTCAACAAGCAGCTTTGATCCAGGTTGTTACACAAAAGCAAATCAGACTGTAGGAAACTGCAACAGGATTAACCAAGGCTTCAGGTCATCTTTATTTCAGCTTGCTCACAAGCTGAAATTCTGAGTAAAGAATGCAGAGGGAAGATTCAGCAGGTATCACTCTCCACTGAAGTGGTACACCTTAAATATTTTAAGAACTTCAGTAATTTTGCTTTATGCAACATTAAATATTTTGGAATTAGAGGCCCAAGTCTATTTTCACACTCAGGCTTGCCCACACAGTCAAAATCTGTGCTCACCTGTGAAACAGCACACGCTTCATCTGGGTTCTCAAGACGCAGCAGAGAGAATTCAATCAGGACTTTACAAGCAGCTGCCACTGATTGCAATTGGTTTCTTGGTACTGAAAAAAGGAGACGCTTGTACTCAGTAGACATTTTAAAATCCTTCAGCATAAAACATTCTTAATGCTTTCAATAAAACAGAATGATATGCAACAATCTATCATGCCTGACACACAGATACGATGTAAATTCAGTCTCATTAAAATGTAACAGGACATGTCAGTAAAGCAAGGATAACACCTTCTACCCAGACAAGGTAATTTATAGATACAATGGCTTCCCCAGCAACATTATTTAATACTGACAGAAGCATTGAAGAACACAAAACAAGTTGACCAAAACCACTTTTTTTCTGAAATTGCCAAATTCTGTCAGCCAAAATAATGTAGAATATTTTGACTCACAATGTTTGGATCGTTAATTCCAATATAGTAAAGTAACTGTTAAAGAATAATCTAAAAATCCTGAAAACAGATTTAAACACTTCATTTGACCAAAAATTATTTTCCTTAAATGAAGTCAGGCCAGCGAATAAACAACCAAAGTGTCAACGCCGCCCAGTACTTGGTGGCCAAATACTCCTATCAACAAGTTTCCCCTTCCATCTGAACTGACATTTTGCCAGTATAAAAGCTGGCAACGCTGGCCTCGTGCACTCTGCTTTGAAGTGTGATTCAGAAAGAGGACTTGAGACAAATACCCAAAGGACAACAGTTCTGGTTTACTTTTACTATATCCTAGTCATAACACAAGAGCAAGAGAAGCAAAGGATGGGGAACACTTACTCAGACCGCACACAGTAGTGATGTAATGTGTAGAAAGTGCAATGAAGGAAGAGTAAAACGGCTCATATTGTTTGTCATGGTGCAGGATTTCAGATTCACTGCAACAGGAGAACAGAAGACATGTCAATAGTGTACAGCAGCACACAACACTCAGAATGTGTCATGTCTGTTAACAGATGTAAGACAAGATCGTTAAAATCACACACTCTTTCCAAATCAAAGTTTTGAGAACAGAATCCTCTCCCTTGTGTCCCATCTCCCATGTCCTCAGGACTGAGTCCTCCAGCAGCAGACAGACACAGCATCAGCATCGCTATTCACACAGAAAGTTTAAGGAAATAACTCCAATACTACAAATGTTGCTCCTTTATACCATCACCAGCTCAGCCTCTTTAACAATCGCTCTCCCACGTGGAGATTCATTAATCTTTAAGTTATTCTAGCTCAGCTGCCCATAAAGGTTGGGCTGTTTGTTCTGCTAACGCCAGGCAGGATTTGCCAGGGCTGGAGCACAGGCATTCCCTTTCTGTTCAGGCACAGAGTCAACAGGAGTTTATGCAATTCTGCAAAACAGAAGGATCAAAACAGGCAATTGCATAGTACCAACAAATACACAACAGCAGCGGCTGCAACAAGCTGGGGAGCGAAGAGTTTTGGCAGGTGATGCACAGAGGAGAAAAAACACACCCACTGTAATCAGCCTCGTGGGTAGACACTCGCAACGTCAGAGATCTGCATCGTTTTGCCCCGCACACAAATCAACGCAAAGCTCGGAGCGAGTGAAAATTTCACACCAACTCAAACCAAAAGTAAAAGTTGTAAAGCAAAATATGCATCAACACACCGAAAGTCAAGTCCCTGAGGTTTCTCAGGGAGGCTCGCTGGCCACGGAGAACATTATTCATGCTGAGAAATGACACGTTAAAAGCTGCTGCAACACAACATCACACCATATCCCCATTTGCACAGAAACCTGAAGGCAACCACCCAAGAACAGAGACAGACTCTGCCTCCATAGCTAGTTCTGCCCGTCATCCTTCCTGCGACAAAACTATGGCATGTGGATATCTGCCTATTAAATACTCAGATGACTTTCTTTCACATTTTCATTCAGTGATGTGAACGAGCAAGTTGGAAGAACAGATTATACGACTCAACTTCACTAGCGACTTCACCTCTCAAAACCCAGCCTTCTCCCCCTCTGGCAACAGAGTTTACTTCTGGAGGGGTGGTGGGGAGCAGAGGGCACCAGCCTCTAGCAGCACGCTATACCCAGCTAAACCGATGATTTCTCAAGTTTGGCAATGACCAGGGCTGCTGCAGAGCGTGGCAAAAGGAACCCACGTATCCCCTGCACCCACTCACACACAACGACACCAGCTTCGGCAAGCTGGGAGGAGGAAGAGGACACAGCGTTCCCTGCTGACCTGAACAGTGCCCAATTTATGCCCAGTCACCTTCCCTTTTCCAATCCTAAGTCATCGTTTCCAGCTGTAATGGGAGCTGTGGCTGAAACAGAAGAAACTGTAGAATATATCATATCTTCTGGGAAAATGAACCAAAAGAAATACTCAGCAGCTTTGTAGCCTTGATTTCCTAGTTCTGAGAAATTTTATTTAGTCTGCCTAAAAAACTAAAATAGAAAAGTAGCTGTTATGAAGAGAGAGGTGTTACCTGAAGATATTCAGGAGAGTAACACAGCCGAGTTTCAACGACTCACTCACCAGGCTTCACCTCACCATCTCCTGTCAGAAGTGCACTGATGGGTAACGAGCCCAGAGACTGAATGTGCAAAAAAGTTTGTGCTCTCTTATATTCAGACGCTAATTTTGCTCACCTGCCTCTTTATGCCCAGCTATAAATCAGCAGCAGTAGGTGTATGCAACGTATTTTCAGAGAACAAATGAGAGCAATTTGGGAATAACAGAGTACAGGAGCAACTGGCAGCTCCTCAATTATCTTTCTGCTGTACAGGTCAAGCTGTACAAGACAAAATACCCACGAGTTATAAGAACACAAAGGTGCAGAAACCAGAACAAGACAGAGAATGTCATCTGGATTGGGCAATAATAGGCTTGAGTTTTATTAAAACAAGTCGTGGACTTGTTATGGTAGTGAAAAATGGAAGGCATCTGTCAACTGATCATCAAGTCCTTGCAAATAAGCATAAATAAAAGATAACAGCTTATTCTGTGATGTGCTAGAGTGTTATTTTGCATATACAGGGAGATTTAATAATAACTTTCAGCTATTCTATTGTGATTTATTGCTTAAATACCATTTGCTTCCCAGGGAAAACCATTACTCATGCTAAGCGAGAAGCCTCTGTGTCAATATCAAATATAACACGTCAGCAACAAATACCACCTCCTTTCTCAGTTCTCCTTCCAAACCTTAAACAGACCCGAAATAGACCCTTTATGTAAGGCAGCGGGCACAAAAGCAGCCTCTTCCTTGAAAAGGTACAGCAGCAGGTGCAGGAATTCTCTCCCTACTGAAAACCCTTCCCTGAAAACCAACCTCCTTTGATCGTTACAGAATCAACCAGGTTGGAAGAGACCTCAGGGATCATCGAGTCCAACCGTTGCCCTGACACCACCATGGCAACTAGACCAGGGCACTAAGTGCCATGTCCAGGCTTTTCTTAAACCCCTCCAGAGATGGTGACTCCACCACCTCCCTGGGCAGCCCCTTCCAATGGCTAACAACCCTTTCTGAAAAGAAATTCTTCCTAATGTCCAACCTGAACCTCCCCTGGCGAAGCTTGAGGCTGTGTCCTCTTGTCCTATCGCTGGTTGCCCGGGAGAAGAGACCAACTCCCACTGCGCTACAACCTCCCTTCAGGTAGTTGTAGACTGCAAGTTTGTAATCGAGTCATCGAGTTTGTAATCTATGTTCCACTTCAGTTGCACCTTTCCAAGTCTGCACTTCCAGAATTTACGTCAAATAAGAGGCCAAAGCCTATTGGTTCTTGAATATACATACTAACAGGGGAATTCCAGTAACTTGATGATGCTTAAACTTAAAAACAAAATATAAGAGTTGTCAAGAAAAGGAGTTTTTAATTTACTTTGAAAAAAATAACATTAGTCATTTTGCTGCCTTTGCACCACGTTTATTTAAAGGGAAAAGCAGCCACTTTGTGGATGGTGTCAACCAACAGTCTCACTACAAGAGCTGAAAATCATCTTCTAAAAATAAGCTGAACAGATAAAATATTTTAGATTAAAAATCTAAAGATAGATTATTTGTTCAGAATAGAAGACCACGGCTCCAAACACGAACAAGCTATATTTTTTCTCTGTGATGTGCCACATGTTATATCAAGGCATGAAATTAAAGATATTGTCCTGCAAGACTCCCCAGGCCTTGCGCTCGCATTAAATCCTGCCGGGTCTGAAAGGCAGTCAGCAGCAGGCACACAACTCAAACCTCAGGGCAGCGCTACTTAAAGGCAACAAACTGCTGTCTCAAGTGGAAAATGGAACCATCGTTCTCCCTAATGGAGGAAACAGATCTCTCCCAAAAGTCAAGTGCATCCACTTAAAGTGTTTCTGTGATATTCTTCTGCTGAAACGCTCCGATAACGAACTTTAGCCACAGTGACAGTGGAGCGCCGCAAGGAAAAGCGCAGCTGAAATGGTCCTTAAAAGAAAGACTCGCCTAAGAACTGCCCAAATCACATAAACAGGTTTCGAGGTGAACCACTATTACATGTAAACAGGCACAGAACGCTAATTTGAAGCATCCACTGTTTGTACACTCAGCCATTCTATATTAAGCAAAACACCACAAGGCTTTATTTTATTATCTTCCTTAGCACAGTCTTTATCTTTTCTTTCCTAACAGCTTACTGCACTCAGGGTTATATCTTTATAACTCAGCATAACGTTGTGGCATTCATACCTAGTGCTTTAGACCATAAAATAAGGTGTAAGTTAAATTAAATAGCTCCAATGAGTACTCTCATGCTCTGAGTCTAACCTTTTGGTTAAGAAAAGGCAGACTTGATTTGCTTCAGTTTTATTTCTCCTTAAAACACGAGCAGTATTCCACTGGCAGAAGTCTAAAAGGAAGTCAGTGCCATACAATGCCCCCCCCCAGCAGTCTGTCACAGGCCAGGTGAGACAATTTTCACCGCACAGCCGCGCTCGAACAAAAGCAAAAACCACCAGAAGAGTCGCGAAGCCTCCCCGCGGGGTAACTGTCAACGGTGCTGCCGCCGTGGCCGAGCAGCACCCGACGCGCACAGCCGGGCGTGCATCCTCATCCCCGCTTATTAGGTCCCAAGGGCACCACCCCGAGAGCCTCCCAGGAAAGCGGGAGGAGGTTGGGCGTGAGTAACTCCCCGGACGCTGCTCGGGGCTCCCTTTTTCCCCGCCAGCCCCAGCAGGCGCTGGGCACCGGTCCTGGCCACCGCTCCGGCCCCGCCGCTGTCCCCTGCCCAGCACCGAGGGACGCTCCTCAGCCGCTCCCCGCAGCCCCGCACCGGCTGCCGCCAGCGGTAACCCCCCCCCCCGCCCAGCGCTGACTCCGAGGGGCTTCCCGTCACCGGGCACCCGCCCTGAGGGGAAGCAGGGCCCGGGCCGCCCCCGCCGCCCCGGACAGGTGAGCCCTCACCTCTCGATAACCGAAGCGAGCAGCTGCGGGAGCTCTTTCATCTCGAAGGCCGAGTAGGAGGCGGAGAGCAGCGGCCGCACGGCCACCTCCCAGCCCGGCTCCGCCGCGGCCCCCGCGCCGCCGCCCGCCGCCATCTTGCCGCTCCGCTGGGCGATGGGGGGGGGGCGGCGGCGGCGGAGGGGGACGGTGGGCCGGAAGTGCCTCCCCCCGCCCCCCCAACGCGCCGCGAGACAGGAAGTGACCCAAGGCCCACGCGCGCGTCGCGCCTCCCGATTGGAAGAGGAGGGCCGGGCCCAGGCGCGTGCGCAGTACATGAGTCAGCAAGTTTGCAGGTGGCGCATGCGCGGGTGGGAGGGGCCGCGCATGCGCAGCGCCGCGCCCTGGTAGCAGCGCCAGGATCTGGGCTTAAATTGGTCCAAAAGAGGCAAAAACGGGTTCTGCTCCTCGGCACGCGGCGTTTATGGAGGGGGCTGAGGGGCCACGGCCTCTCACGGGGGCACAACTCGCTGTGAAACGTGATGATGACAATTTAAATCCACATACAAAGAATTAAGGGCCGTTCTCCAGAGGGGAAACGCCACGAAGTTCTTCGCTCCTGCGTCGCGATGCCATAACGCCAGTGTTTTACACCAAATACGGGAAAATTAAAAACAAAATGGACAAGAACGAATGTTGTCATCATAATAAATAAAGAACATGGAGAGATTTTACATTCAATTTCCTCCCACAGCCCTGCAACATAATTAAATGACTCGATGAGGCTGTTTCCCACCAACATCCACCCCATTTCTAACCTCCTGCTTAAGGCCATGACCCAACGCCACCTCCTCTTCTCCGGCCTCGCGTACAGTAGCTCGCACGTTACTCAGCCTAGCAATCACATCCCCGCAGCTGATACCCCCTCAACCCTCCCCACGCCACGACATTAGTCATGGCTGGCACTGAGGAAGAGGCGAGGAGCGAGAGGACGCGCGTCCTTAGTATTATCTTCACTAACACGTGACGTGATGGCAGACTTCAGGGCTTCAACGGAGGTTTGGGAGTTTTCTTTTTTAGTCATAACTGACCAATGTCTCTTTTCCATCTCTCTTCCATTTCTTCTCAGTGGGAGACATGTAGGCAGCAGAGTTTTTGTTGCGCTAGCAGCTTTTTCTCCTATCTTCCAGCAAAAATGTAATACAGGTGTTTGCATACATCAGTCACGCAAGCTGGAACTTCTAACCAAACCCAGTGGGCAATCTTCAGCCAAGTCCAAATCTCAGGCACCTTCTCCAGCCTCAGCCTTCCCTCCGCCCGCAGCCTTACCGCCAGGCACGGTTCAGCAGCTTCACCTGAGCAAGTCTCTTTGTGATCATAGTAGCAAAAACCAGCCCGAAGAGGACGCTGCTGATCAGCACGTAGTCATAGTCGTCTTTCAGGACGTCAAACTGCTTCGATGGGTACACTCGGGTCTGGTAGATGTCTAGGCCGTATGCAACAACCTAAAGAAATGAGATCATGAGCGGGTAATGCAGCTTCCAGCAGAAAACCAGATACATCAGAAATGATTGACTCAGGTCTATAGGTTTGATTAGAAGAAGAAATGTTTAAGCAGAGAGCAGCCAGATGATGGGAAGTTACAGACCTCCCTGCCACAGGCTACGGTATCATGGTGCTCTACCCACAGACTCCACGGCCCTACATTGAATCCTCTGCCCTGTACTCACCAAACAAGTGGACTCCAGGCCGGAGGGGGCTGTATAAATCCCTCTCATTCGGGATATGGTTTGATTGTAGTTGATAAACCTCTCGGCATGTATCTGCACGTCAGGGGAGTATGGAATCAGGTTCTCTTCTCTGAAAGGCATTTAAAGAGAAATCAAAACCCAATCAACCAGCACTCGAAGGACA
This sequence comes from Nyctibius grandis, assembly GCF_013368605.1. Classification (NCBI taxonomy): domain Eukaryota; kingdom Metazoa; phylum Chordata; class Aves; order Nyctibiiformes; family Nyctibiidae; genus Nyctibius; species Nyctibius grandis. The sequence continues at coordinate 2,527,787 of NC_090674.1, forward strand.
TCATCTGCATTTCCTAGTCTGATCATCACAAGCTGACCTGAAACAGCAAATTTAGCAGCTTTTCCCAGTGCAGATTCATTTTTGCTGCAAGACCAAAATCAAACATGCCAGCTGGGTCAGACTACACTGCAGCAGCCTCCTTTCAGGCTTCTAAAGTTTGAAAAATAAGTGTCGTTCTAAAAACTTCAGACAGTTACTCTGACTGCTGCTTCTTAGTGTGCACACAACAGGCTGGTTTTGCTAACAATATGACCTGCTGCATCACAGACAAACATATTCCATCTTCACAGACTGGGAACAAAGCACCCTCACTTAATTTCATGCAAGAATTGCCCTCAATCTGTCCAGGACAAGTTGTTCTACTTCACACTACCATGTTATACACAAAATCCATCCCTCTTCCAGGCTGCCCAGGAACAGCGGTTATCGCGCTTTCCTCACCTGCTCTGTTCCGTGGGGATCTCTGGGCGGCGAGGATCCAGCAGAGCCTTTGGAAGGGAGAGGATGGCCCCGGAGGGAAGCCCAACTGTGCATTAAAAGAAATGCATCTCAAAAATGGTCATTTCTGACAGCGTTTTCTAACAACTAACATAAATGCTCTCTTAGTGCTTATCCTTGAACTTGTTGGGAGCGCAGGGCAGCCCACAGGCAGGATTTTTGGCAGCAACTGCATTTTGCTTGGTTTTCAGTGCGAAACCTGGCTCGTGCAGGCAGCATAAACACATTCAGAACGGAGCAGCATGCACTTACTGAGCAAGTGACGGCTGGTGATGCCTCGCTCGGTGATGGTGGCCTCCATGGCACTGATAGCAGATGGGAAGATGTAAGATTGCTGGAGGACCTGAGGTAAAATCGGGCGGTCAAGGGAGCTGAAGGCTGTGGCATTGTATTGCTCTGTCCCCTCATACAGCTCCAGCACAGTGAACTCGTTCCGACGTGCCTTCGTGTTCCAGTACTGGTACTGAAATAAGAGAAGATTTTCAGAAATATGGGGCAAGCAGAGTCAATAATACAGGGTTAGCAAGAAATCACAGAGGATGGTCAAAAGTCTTCTCCATACAGGTTCAGCAACTACCCCTACCTCCCAAACGTAAAGAACAAGGTAAGAATAACTTCTTACCACCACCCAGTTCTCTGAGTGGACAATGTGGACAGGTCCCTTCGCTTTCTTCTGTACCGACGCGTGGATGATCCTGCCTGTGACTCCATCAATCAGATATATTCCAATGAAAGTGCGCTCATGGTGCGTATCTGCGCTCTCTGTCACCACAGCAAGCAGGTTTGGATTCAAGGACTAGAGGAAAAAGAAAACCAAAACCTGAGACCCCCACTTTAGTGCCACAGGCACCTCTTTTATCTGCATTTCATCTGGAACTACGCATATAATAAACAAAGTATCTTATTAGCACAAATCACCTGAAGAAATCAAGCAGCTATTCCCCCACCATCAGATGTTTGACTGACTTAATTGCTGCATGAAGACATTTTATGAAAGAAATCTCCACCAAAATTAGCATCTTCTGCAGACAGTTATGGACGCTGATGCGTGTATAGAAAAAATGGTGCCACGGGGCAATTAAAATCAACGTAGTGCCTAGAAATGGTGTTGAGATCTTCCAGTGAGATAATGCATCAACAAAAAGCCAACAAAAAGTTCCTACAGCACCTTATAGAGAACACTGCGGTCTCCCATCACCCGGCCCTGGGAGTGCACGTGCTCATTGGACCTCTTCCCTTTCACACTCACTATCCTCTGTACTTCGGTGGGTATGACCACCTCCCAACTCTCCTCTGTTCTCAGGTCCTGCAAGAAAAAAACATGACGTGGGAGGTTTTATCTTGTCCTTAAAAGACACCATCTCCACCAGTAAGACACAGGAAGCTTTCTCTGCTTTTGAATTTTAAGTTTCTTAGGCACATTTTGAGGCTGAACTGTTTCCATTCCAAACAAAACTCCGTAAACCAAATGAAGAGATCTACCATTATCCAGAGGACATTCAAGAAAATTATGTCACTTCGACTCTCATGAGTCTTCCATACCTTTTTCAGCCTGAATCCAGACAGTTTTCCCTGCTCAGCATCCACTAGATAAAAATAGATAGAATGGGCTATTTCTTCTAACTGGCGAAGAACATTTTTAGTTGCTGGGAAAGCTGTGACCTGGAAAAGAATTGAAACGCAGGTTAAAAACTAATTGACACACAAAAGAAAAAAAGCCAACACAGAAAGATTATTTCAAACATGTTTACCAAGATGAGGTCTGTCTTACCAGAATAACCTCATAGTTTTGTATGAAATGTGACTCAACGGCATTTTTTTTTATCTTGCTCCAAAAGGCAGGGGAGTAATTAACCAGAACATGAAGAAAACTGCGTCCAGGCAAAGCAATTTACCTTGTACTCATCATCGATCAACAGTAATACTTTGGCATAGTCTTGATCCATAATAGGCAGAAGCAAAGTCTGAAGAATTGGACGCTTCAAAACAGGGGGAGCTACTTGACTTCTCTTCCCAAAGATGGGGTTAAACACATACAGAAAGCTCATTTTGGTTTCCTAAAAGAATAAATAAGATGCAAAACTTTTTCTAAGGTGGAAATGAGAGCTGTTTTTCTGTTACTTGCTGGTGTTGACTATTCATAAACTGAATTCAGCTATTCCATCCTCAAAACATTCTGTTTAGACACACATGTACTCTATCCTGCATTTCCCTATCAAAACCATACTGGGGCATGACAAGGTGTTCATGGCTTTAACTAAATCATATCTGCCACCTGCTGAGGCAGTCTCAACACATAAGAATGTCTCCTCCTACCTCATGTATGGAGCACAAAACATCCTGCAGCTAGCTTAAGGACAGCCATTGTCACCTAGTTAATGGAGATCACACATGACTTATCTCACACGACCAAAGAAACTGGATAAAATTATTTTGTTTCAATAAAAGGCTTCAACATGAGCATCCTGCAATTTTTTAGGATTGTGTGTCTGTTTCCCTCCAGCTCTCACTCTCCTCCTGTCCCCACATCAGTGATAACCAGATGATACCCAAAAAAATATTTTCTTCCACCCTTTCAAAGGGCACATTTCCACGTTAAACATGTTCAACAGAAGGACAGAGGAAAGGGACTCACCTTATCCTTAACAAGCAAGGTACATTGTGGAGGGTGTGGGAAATGGGCTGTTGTTCTTTGGACCATCAGCTTAAAGGAGGAGCCCGGTCTCACATTCCTGAGATACTGCTTCCACAGGATGGTGCCAGAACTGCTTTCAATACCAAAAAGCTGAGCAAAGAGACATAGTAAAGCCAAAGTTTAGAACAACACATCTCCCCCATTCAAGCACTGCATCTTTCTTTGGGATATGACAAAGATAGAAGAGTCTTAGTCCCTCTCCAAAGCTACCATGACATTCTGCCCAAAGCCTGGATAAAAACAGGGGCACGAATTCAGAGCTGAGACTCTTTGCTACAGTCTACAAACAGATTCCTGCCCTGGCTTCCTCACCTTTCCCGAAGCGGTGACCATCACCATCATTTTCTGGAGGTTGAATTCATCTCTGGCCAAATTATCAATGTTAATCTCATTTTTAATCTGGCTCCGGGGTTTCCTGGCATCATAGAACATCTTCCAAAGATGGGCGGTCCAGGCTTGCAGCAGGATAAGTTGGGAGGACAGCCTCTTCAGAAACATCCCCAGCAAACCATCTGCAAATAGACCAACAGTGATAACAAGAGGGAAAAAACATTCTGTCCCACTCCATAACTGAAATGATGGTCTCAGCCAGCAGGAGAAATGCTGCCATGCACGAACCTATGATAATTCTTTGCCTCTGCCTCCCTCTCCAGAATAGCGGAGTTATAGTTATAATTTCTATGACAGACTCCAGCATTTACCAACCTTTTCCCACTTCACAGAGGTACAGCTCATTCCAAAAGACGCTCTCAGCAACTGAAAGCAAACCTTCTCACAGAGTGCATCATCTCTTCCTGTGTATTCCTTCTTCCTCACTGGTACACTCACCTAAAGCTTACCCACCTGTAAGGTCTACCTCTCCCTCTGCACTCATTACTCAGAGCAAGAGAAGCCCTTGAAGTAAAAAAAATACTTAATTCTGCCCAATTGGGGTTTATATATAGCTTCTTGAAATAAGTGAAACACCAGACTTCAACTGTATTTCACCACTGCAGAAAGCAAGCAGAGGAGATCAAGTTCCACTAGGAAGCATCAGTCAGAAGTATTAGAAAACACTGCATGCAGTCTGAGGTTACCTTGAATGGCTGCATCCAGGACAGCAAGAAAACACAAAACAAAGCAAAAACAAAAGCTATTGCAAACGAGTCTTCCAGAAAGGGTCAAAGGGAAAAGTTTAGGAGAGACTGCCAAAATCCCTCCTAGTGCTGCTGACTGTTTTTTGAACAATGTGATACGCTTGTGTCATCTGCATGTGGCATTGGACTTCAAAAGTACAGAGAGAAACAGGTTTATTTCTGCTCATTTTAATTGCCATCAGTACAAATTTGAATCCTAGCTCTCAGCTCAGAGGAAAAAGAAAACAAAAAATACATTTGCTCAGGAAGAAAAGCAAACTCACAAAGGTAATTCCGTTAAATCTATGGCTTACCTGCTTTCTTTCCAAATTCTCCCTCCAACTCAGCCTGTGCCCCTGTCAGAGGTAGATCCACCATCTCCAAGCTTACCACTTCTGCTAGTGACTCCTCTCTACTCCATACAACTTTTCCTGGAAAGAAATACGAGTAGAATATTGGAAAATTGATGTCACTGAGATGGACTTTCAACCCTTTCTGCAAATTAACATTTTTGCCATCAGGATCTTTCCTGAAGAAACTTTGAGGAAGATCTACAACAGGACTCAGACTCAATTCTTACAAAGAGTTTTGAAATCTGCAGAAAACCCCTGAAATTCAAAGGCTCTGTCTGCACAAAGAACACTGCAGAACTGTTTTCTCAGCTTGTGAGGGAGAAAGAGTCTCCAGTATGTTTCATGGGACTTAGTTAAAATTCATTTTGCCAGTTTCCAAGGAAAGCAATGATAAAAGATAATTATTTGGGACTTAGAATTTTCTTCTTGTCCTACAGTGACAAGGTGTGCACTGTTCAAAATGCAGTAGATTAGCTGTTTGCCAGTTACCTGGCTGCTGGAGGAACATTAGCATGTGGTCTTCTGTTTGCACCAAGGCTCGATAGCCCACAGAGTCATCCTTCTTCAGGAAAACTTGGATGTATAGCTGGAAAAAAGAGCAGGCAAAACAGCGAGGTGAATGATCACATCATCTCCTTGGAGAAAACAGAACTCTCGGGTGAAACAAGAGCAAACAGTGTGATTGTATGCAGTAATGAGGCGCTTCTGCAGAATGATTTTCACCTTGTCTGAAGGGCTCTACCAATCCTGCCAAATGAGGGCAGGGAGGGCATTGCAAGTCTGATAGCCCACAGGACTGAAATAATCTCTCCTTGCTCACCTGCTGTGGCTTGGCACCGCTCTGCTCCAGGTGAAAGGTAATTGTGGTATCCAACAACCTTTGTCCAGTTTCAACCAGGTAGAGATTAATATTGTAGGTTTGATTGGAACAGGTTAAGGAGTCCTGAAACAACAGGCAGAAAATAGCCGAGTTAAACACACATGCCACACCAAATTCTGCAGAAGGATTTCATACTCAGCAAGAACTGTGGCTTCCAGATATTTTTAGATTATATATATGGAGTTGCTACACAACATCAGTCTCCAAAAAGATGGTGTAACACCTTTTTCATTCTGTTCCTGCATGCAAAGGAATAAAATGGCCTGTCAAGAACTTCTACTGTTCTTGGGAACAAGTGCACTTTATACCTGCTTCCGGGAATCCTCCAGAGTACTCCCAGCATGAAGGCCATCAGAACTGCCTGGTTTCTGAAATGAGCATGAGAAGAGATAACATGGCTTCAGAAAAATGAAACCTTGCTAAGTTCAGTATCCCTAAGAACTGAAATCCTCTACTGATCAGTAAAGCCCATTCCTAGGTTACAAGCCCACCTCACACAAGGCTGAAACAGGCTGCACACAGGACAGCATGCTTCACCAAGCCAGAAATAGCCTTAGCTGGATGTAATCAAGATCTGTTTGCATTACCATTGCCTTCATATGTCTGAGAAGCTAATTAAATCTTCCTCAAGTTACTATCCATCCCTGGCCTGTAAGGAAAACACTTGTGGAACCCACCCCCAGTCCATATCCATACTAGAACTGTGCTGGTTACACAGTACAGGCAAATCGTACTCACCAGTTCACTCCTGCAGGTCAGGACAGCAGCCACAGTTTTCTCCCCAGTTGTTGCAAAACTCACCAGAGCTGCCTGAAAAGAAAAAAATAGCAGGAAATCATAAAACAAACAAGAAAATCCCCAAACCTCACCAAAAGCTACCTGTGCAGCAAATTAAGCCATACTGGAATTAAAACCAGATGATCTTTCACAGCCAAATTTTAAATTTCATTGTTTCACCAAAAAAAAAAAAATTATCTCTTAGAAGACTGAAAGTACTTCTCAAAGATGGAAACAAATGACCTGCCACAGACTTTTGAACCATTATGTCCAGCGTTACTGAGCTTTTTAAAGCTTGTTTGCTTTTCAAAACCTCTCAGCTGGCCTAACAAAGTACTGCTGCACCAGTGGCTGCTTAGACATGCACCTCTGTCCACCTCAAAACCAGGAAATTACCCCAACACTGACAGTTGTTGGCAACAAAGCACTGATGTTTAGAAATATTTCAGCAGCTAGTATAAATAAAATCAAATGGTTTTCAAGTGGTGCAGCCAAGAGCACGATTGCAATGAGAAGCTCAGCAGTTTGTTCAGAACGCTTAGTAAAAGGGTATTTGTGTATTTTAAAGACTTTTAAGCTGTAGTTGGCCCTCTCACTTGAGTACATTTATCTGTTACCTGCTGGAAGTCCCGAAGGTGGCTGAGCAGCCCACGTTTGTACTGCAGCAGAGAGAAGTAGCTTGGAGACAGCTGCAGGAAGAACTGAGTCCGTGAGGCACCAACTACATTGGGTTGAGTGGCCAATATCCTGGGCTGGAAGCCATCAGCAAACTCCAGGTCGAGTGACTGTGAAAGGCAGACAAGCACATGTGCTCATGAGAACTTTTTCTTCACTGAAACTAACACCTTCCTTTTATCAGCAGTAATATAAGCTTTAGAAAGAGGTTTCCCCATGTCAGGATAAACAAAGCAGAAGTATGGAGGCCGAGGCTCCCACTGGAGCAAACTCTGGAGACATCAATCCAGAAGGAATGATTAGACAGACAAAAAGTTTTCTCTCCCTTCCCTCAACTTATGGGTCATGATGCCCCACACACATCTTCAATCATTCTGTAGTTTACTAAGAGGAGAAGCCCTACGCTGCCAGGCTCAGTCAGGCACCAAAGCAGCTGGACGATGAATTACGTACAATGCTCTTCCAGCACTTCTCACCTGCAGCGGGATCTGCTTCAGCTCCTGCTCTGTCTCCAAGGAGCAAACATAGAGCGAATGCGTGTCCACGTCCACACACACCAGCACTGCCTCCCCCACCACGCTGCACACGCCGTTCAAGCTCTCCAGCCACGGGGCTGCTACTCTGATCTGCCAAGCGAGGCATAAACAAAGAGACGGAGTTGTCAATAGCACAAAATCCTCAAAGAACCAACCTGGACACAACCAAGAACTTAAGTCAGAATTATTTTTACCTGTGACCCTGGAATAAACTATCTATCAGCCTGAGATTTCCAAGATGGTCTTGACTAACAGCTGAAAGTCTAATTAAGTTCTGCTTTCAGGGCATTCAGCAGTGAAATCCATTTAGTGGCCCACAGACAATGCCACAGCAAAGGGGAAGTTTATCTGTACTACAACAACAATTAATTACCCCGCACGCCACAGCACAGCCCACCTAGTTGGAAGCACATTTGTTAACATCAAATTCAATATTTTGGATCCATAATCGAGCACTACCTGTTTTGTAATTTCTCCATCTTCTATACTGAACATTAAAATGTTCAAGTGGCTCTGGGGAACGATTCCAAGCACGTGGATCACTCCAGTCCCACGGGAATACAACAACTGGTACTGAGTATTCTCACTGCAAGAGAGGCAGCAACCATGAAGCATCGTCTTCTCACACTACTGTTTTCAGATGTTTTCAAAAGCACAAAGCAAGTACAGCATCCCTTCCTCCCCAAGGCATCAGGGTCCCTGTCAGAAGTTTATGCTTCTACTTCAAATATGTTCTTACCTTTCTGGTAAGTGTTCCACCCATTTCTGGTGCCCATTGGAAAGGTAGTGAAGAGAGATGGCTGTTTTCTTCAGGACTGCCACATATTTCACCACGTCTTGTAGCCCCACCAAACCAGCCACCTGGAAACTAAGCACAGGTCAGAGACAGTAAGTCAGAATATTATTTTCTTCCAGGAAAAAAAAAATCACTATTTAAAGACCTTCTTCAAACACTTAATATCAGTCTTGAAGTACAATTTATAGCCCACTTTATCTATCCTTGCTGATCTCAACAGAGAGCATTGGGCTGGAATCCAAACATCCCAAACCAGATGCATGTTTAACATGTTGTAAGAAAAAATCCATCAATGAAAAAAAATTTATCTCTTCCTGGTTTGCTAATAGAAACAATATTAGATTTAACTGCAAGATCCAGGCATTCATAAAGAATTCACCTAAATGTTATTTTGGGAACTTTACATCTAACTAATACAAGTCCAGACATGGTGAACAATCCCTTCCTTCCTTCCTAGACCAGGATCACAAAGGGAAAGAGACAATGCGAACACGAAAGCCTACCTGCCAGTGTCCAGGGATGTCTCCCAGTTCAACCCTCCGATGTTGGTCTCCCAGGAACGTAGAATACGTCCAGCATTAGACACAGTGATGGCATCTGCCCGTGAAATAAAGAGAATGAGATGAACACAGAACTTGTACCCACCACAGATCAACAACGCAATGAGTTCTGGCAAGTTCAACTTGTGGTCTAGCACGTGGCTGAGATCCCACGTACAAGGACAACTGCTAGCCCCAGCACACTGTCTGCACGTTCTCCTTACCCTGCCCATGGATCAGCATCGCATCTATTGCTCCTTCGGGGGTTCCCTTGTCCACATGGCGCCACACTGAAGGAAACAGAGTTAAGTAAGAACAAGATCTGTTCCCCCAAACACTTTTATTTGTTATTATTTTTAAACCTAGGCTCTTCATGGCAATATGCTTATGCAGAGAACAGTGTGCTTGCCCTAAGCGACAGCTTTTGAGCTGCCGGCTGAATCCTCTCAGTCCGACAAAGCAGTATCACCGGCATTAACTTATCAGTATCAAAACACAGCGCAACTTCATTGACACGTTAGCCCCGGCGCAACAGGCGTATTCCCCACAACAAACCCCGCTTCACTCACGGATTTCACCGCTCCTGGAGTTCAGGGCAGCCACGACGTTCTTCTCGGTGGCCACGATGAGCTTCTTCGAACCCTGCGAGGCCTCCAAGGAGGCGAACTTGAGCTTCCCCACGTACTGCTGCCTCCTGGGAGAGGAAACGCGAGCGGGAGTGAGACGGGACAACGGGGCACCCAGCTGAGGGGGCGGGAAGGGGAAGGCCCGACGGGCTGCTGCAAGGAGAAGGCAGCACGGCGGCCCTGAGCCCGCTTGCAGGAGGAGGACCCCGGCGCGGCGGGGACCCCCCGACTTTCCCCCAGCACTCACCAGTCGAACTTGCCCACTTGGTCCTCATAGACGGCGGCCGCCAGCGGCAGCAGCAGCAGCGCCCACAGCCCCTCCGCCATGGCCGCGCCCGGCCGCCACCCCGGCCGCGAGGGGGCCTTAGCGCCGCAGGGCCGCCCACGCCGCCGCCTGCGCGGAAAACCCGCGTGAGCGCCGCCGGGTGGGCGCAGGCAGCGCGCGGGGCAGCCCACGGGGTGTTCCCAGCAGCCCGCGCGGCGCCCAGGGGGCCTCGAAGCACGGCGGCGCCATGCCGAAGTCCAAGAGGGACCGCAAGGGTGAGCGCCCCGACCCCCGCCCGTCCCCTCCCGCTCCCCCATCCCCATCCCCATCGTAACGCGGCCTCTCCGCTCCCCGCAGTCTCCCTGACGCGGACGCCCAGGAAGGGGTTGGAAGCCAAGCAAGCGCTTATTGCCGAGGTGAGTGCGGCCCGGCCCGGCCCGGCCCGGCGCGGTGCCCCGCTCCCCCGGCCCCCGCTAACCGGTGCCTTGCAGCTGCGGCGATGCGTGGACACCTACAAGTACATCTTCGTCTTCTCCGTTGCCAACATGAGGAACAACAAGCTGAAGGACGTCCGGAACGCCTGGAAGCACAGCAGGTGAGACGGGGCGGCGGTGGGATGGCGGCCGAGGGGGGAGCGCGGCCGCGGAGCTGACAGCCGCCGCCTCCTCCTCCTCCTCCTCCTCCTTCTCCTCCTCTTCCACCTCTTCCCCAGGATCTTCTTCGGGAAGAACAAAGTGATGATGGTGGCGCTGGGACGCGAGCCGAGCAGCGAGTACAAGGAGAATCTGCACAAGGTAGGGGCTCGGGTTTGTCCCAAAGCTTCACCTCGCTCGGGGTGGCTGCGGCACCGAGTAAACACCCCGGGACGGCAGAGCCTCCTGGGGTCACCTCTCGGCGGGGGTTTTATTTGAATCCATCCCTATCGCGACAGAAAAGCTCTGTTGCCAGCAGAGCTTTCCTAGCTGTACAGGGAACCCTAGAAGGCAGGTCCCCGGGTGCTGCCCAAGCCCCACAGATGGCCTCTCTCTTTCAGGTCAGCAAACACCTGCGAGGTGAGGTCGGTCTCCTCTTCACCAACCGCACCAAGGATGAGGTGGACGAGTAAGTACCTGCCTGTCACTTCTCTGCTCCACTCGTTGACGTTTCTCTTAAAGCAGCGATGGCCTCATGACGCTTTTCCGCTTGTCTTTCTCTGCCGTCCCTGCCACAGCGGGGAAGAAGTTACGGCCCGTGATCCCCACGTTACCCAAGGGATGTTCTTTCCGCAGCTAAAGCTGGTGTTACCTGTCTCTGTCTCAGGTGGTTCTCCAAGTTCAAAGAGGTGGACTTTGCCCGCGCAGGGAACAAGGCGACGTACACGGTGAGCCTGGACACGGGGCCCTTGGAGCAGTTTCCCCACTCCATGGAGCCTCAGTTACGGCAGCTGGGATTGCCAACGGCCTTAAAGAAAGGTACGGGAAGCAGCTGCAGGAGATAAGCTTCGTTTTTCATCTGCACAAACAAGATCTTTTAAGGAGAGTGTTAAATAATTGAGTAGAATTTAGTTCTGGAGAAAATCCGATGACAACTTTCTCCTTGTTCAGCTGGTGCTAGAACTCGTATCCTTCTTGTGCCGTTCTTCCCAAGCTGATGTCAAAGAACGGGTGAAACAACCAGCTTTCTACACGATACCATCCTTTGTCGGTGCAAACAACTAGGCCGAGCCTAACCCAGCGCGTTGGCATCCCGTTCAGAAACCAGATGTCGGGTTTTCCTTAGAACTGATCTCACCCAGCTTCTTGGGGCGCACTAATATTTGCGTGGAAAGGCATAAGCTCCAACGGGCAGTGTTTGAGGGAGTCTCAGCGCTGCGTTTCGGTGGGCTTAGCCGGGGTTTGCGAGCCTGTTTCAAGAGCTTCTCTTCCCGCAGGAGTGGTGACGCTGCTTTCAGATTACGAAGTCTGCAAAGAAGGGGACGTTCTCACCCCCGAACAAGCCCGTGTCCTGGTGAGTAGCGTTGTGACACAGCGTCTGCATGAGCGCTTGTTTCCCCCAATATAAAATAATTAACTGTTCAGCTTAATTGCACTGGAGCGTGCGAGTTCTCGGGTGAAGGTGAGCCGTACTTCTGGGTATGGGTCAGTGGGGCGCAGCAAACATCCTTACCCGTTCCTAACACAGGGATTATTTGGGCTCCTGCTTTGCTGCAGTTCCCCTCTGGAAGCGATATTTACCGTCAGCGTTATTGCTAGGCTGGCCACAGAGACGATGGACCAGGAATGAGAGAGATTTGTGTCCTTTCCTAGAAACTCTTCGGCTACGAGATGGCGGAGTTTAAAGTCACCATCAAATTTCTATGGAATTCTGAGACAGGAGACTTCCAGAAGCTTGTGGGAGACTCAGCGAAGGAGGAGGAAGAGGAGGAGGAGGAGGATGATGACAGCAATGAGGACTAGCAACAGTCCTTGCACTTGGACACCACACAGTTCTACTCTATTTTAGAGACAAAAAGAGGAGGATGTTTCCCATCCCTGTTTGCACCCAGAGGACAAGGACGATCCGCTCAAATGTGCTTTTCATAAAAACTGACCTAATTATGCTTTTTTTATATAAATCTATATATAAAACTTCAAATGGTTGTTGCTGCTGCCTGTTACTGTTCCAGCACCCCAGGAGCTGAAGAAATGCCACCTCAAACACAAAAGCTAGGCAGAAAGCACGTCAGTGTAATGAAACTTAGACGTAACACAGCTGACATTGGGGAAGGCGCTGGGGGTTTGTTCTTATCTTCTGGTAAGAGCTTCAGAAGCAGCCGTTCAGCTCCAAGTCACCCAGCACTGATGAGGAGATACCAACCAGGTTACAGCTACAGTCAAGAGATAGGGTCTGCATTAGAAAAAGGGTTTATTCTTGTACATAATTAGTTAAGAAACCATTATCAAAGCACAACTGGGGCCGTCATCCAGTTATGTGTCTATTTTCCCCAATCAACTTTTATCTTTACATCGTGTGGGCCGCGTAGAGCTGAAGGTCCATGAGGGGAGAAAGAATAAGGCATGGCCCAACACAAGTGCTGACAGGTGTTGTGTATCCTACAAAGCTTCATTAATAGAGGAAAAAAAATCACAACCCATTTGCATGTCAATCAGAGGGGCAGGGTGGGTAAGTACCTCCCTCGTGCTTGATTATCCACCCCCATGACAACCCCTTCCTCGTCCCTACCCTCAGTCTCTAGCGGAAATAGTTGGGGCAGTCGTGCGCAGTGAGGTTCCAGGCTTTATCGAATGCCTCCACCACAGCTGGGAGCAGGGGACCCTCTTCACTGTAGTCAAGGTTCTGCTCTAGCTGCTCCAAGTTGGACATCCCAATGATCACTGCGTCTCCAAGAGAACCCTGGAAAGCGATAAAAGGAGTTGCTCATCCCAAAAGAAACCTAGTTCACCTCCCAAGCCGCTGCAGGCCAAACTTCAAACATTTATTTCTAGTAAAGAACATCCCAGTAACTCCTGGATGTTTAGACAACTGACACCACGAAGTTCTGCTCACAAGGCCAGAACATCTCCAGGTCATGCCAGCTCCTCAAAAGCTGCCAGCTCTGACTTTATGAGGGGCCAGGGGAACATTCTGGGGAGATGGGGAATATAACCATCCATTTCCTAGTCCACTGAAAAGCAAAGTCATCTCCTCACAGGGAAGCTGGGTGGGTGGGAAGCCAAGACCCCAGTCACTGGCACTTAAAACCTTTAAAACGCCCCAAGCCCACGGGATATTCCGAGATTAAAAGATAACTGTTTGTACACAGACATTTCCCTGTTCGTGTGCCACGACAGCTGCCCCGTTGTGGTGCTGCTGGCAGCCACCTCAAGCTCTTACCTGTAGTTTGGAGTGATTGTACAGCCAACGCAAAGCAGCAGAGGTCAGGCTCGGCGCACTGGCGCCGTAAGCATCTTTCAGAGCTCTTTCTACTAGGGCAATTCCTTCAAAATTGTGCTTTTTCCAGTACCTGCAACAAAAGAAATCACTTATTGCTCCTGGGACCTCCAGTGAATCATACATCTATATTATAAGGAAGTACAAAAGGCTTTCAGGAAGCCACATACAACTCTTTGTAGCCTTTGAGGACTTCTGCAATCCCTCACTGCAAGCTGGGAGGAAGCTGAGCCTAGAAACCACTCTGCAAAGCTCAGTCACAAGCCATGTCCCCAGTCACATGTGCAGATGTAATCACTGCACAAGCTTTGGTCAATCCTGCTTCCTCTCAGCTGATAGTGTGGGTTTTTTTATGTAGCCACTCCTGCCACACGTCCCTGCTCATCTATCAGCTCAAAACGTACCTGTCCCTGTAGGCTTGAGCCCAGTCATTCCCAAAAAACCTTCCAGTGGGCTGGCGTGTGTCTTTGTCCTCATACTTGTACTTGCCAGTCAGCAGCCCTCCTGCAAAGGGTCAGCAGCACGTTCAGCGATGGGCTGGCTCTTCTGCAGTCCCCACTTCGCATGTTTTTATCTCAAAGTCTCACCCTTTCCCTCCTCGTACCTGCCAGTGGATTGTAGGCGTAGAACCGCAGTCCGTAGTATCTCAGGCAAGGGAAGAGCTCAGCTTCCACCTGGCGAGTGGTCGCGTTGTACATACCCTGCACAAAGATGGGGGGACAAAGAACTTCAAACACTAGCTCAGGAGCACCTGGGAGAGCCTTCTCCCCACCCTTTCCTGTCAATACTCTTATCCAGAAGAGCGGCTTCAGGTCACATAAGGTTATTATCTGCTTAGGAACAGAATTTCTAAAGGATTGCAAGTACTGCAAAAACTTTTTAAGTTCCACATCAAGGGAGTCACTGACTCAAGCAACAAAAGCACACTCAGCTTTTTCTGAGAAGCATCTCACTGAGCTTTCTAACCACGCGTGTCCTGAAAGGACTTCCCAGATAATAGCAGCAGCTTCCTGTTCTGTGTTTGTATCTGGCACACTGGGGGCTGGTCCAAGATCTGGGGCTCCCAGACCCTTCCCCACAGTGACAGACCGTTGCTGTAAGGACACAGAGAACCACCCATATGCTGTTCTGATTTGTAGCCTCACATTCTTTTGGTTTGATTCATCACAGCCTCCACAAAAGATCTGCCGGACCACAGCAAGCCCCTATCCCTCACCTGGTACACAGTTGGCATCACCCAGTTGTTGTATTTGCAGATGGTGCAGATTTCTGCGACCTCCCACGCTGCGTAGTTCGACAGACCGAGTTCTTTAAACTTTCCCTGCAGAGGAATAAAAGGGTATTCAGCTCCAGATTGTAAAAGTGCATTTGTATCTGGGCAGTGCAAGATGCGTATGATGAAAAGGACAGTCGCCAAATTTCAGTCCAGACTTCTCTGCTCACCCCTGTTCACCTTTTCTAGATGGCAAAAGTATGTCCTGCTTTCTGTTCATTTTGAATTCACACCTTTTAATTTAAATGGCACTATTAAATTAATGCAATTCAGGAATTCTTCACCCATTACCAGCACTAATCTTAACCTAGTCAGTTAACACGGCTGAAAGCAAAGTTCAGGTGTTCTAACGTTTCCAAGAGCTTTTGAGAACAAAGTGCACCACGTGAACACGCAACAGAGCAGCAGTTCTTTGGCTCTGCCCTGCGTCTCCTCTTCCTAGTGTTGCGCAAACCCGGTGCTGCAGAAGGGCACAACAAGCAGCCTCGGTTTAAAAGGGTGATGGGAGGGAGGGAATCAAGAGATGGTCCAGGCTTGGACTTCCCACTTTACTTCTTTGTGCAGCTCATTGCAGGCACGCAGCGTCTCCTCCACCGGGGTCCCATGGTCAGGAGCGTGGAGGTAAAAGAGCTCCACACTCGTCCTCTTCAGCCTCTCCAGAGATGTGTCCAGCTGCGATCGCACACTCTCAGGCTTCAGCGTCTTCCCGTCCCAGGGGTTCGCCTTGGTGGCGACTTCCACTGGCAGAGAGAAAGAAAGAATGAGCAGGGATGTTCCTACCTTCAGGAAGGGAATGGGGATAAGAGGCAAGCATTGCTTGAGGTGTTTCAGGGAAGGCCCCTCTCCTCGGGAATCACGTCAGCCTAGCAGGGGAGGCTCTTCTCCTTCGGGCCTGCAGGTTTGTCCTAGAGAGGGAGGCCCTTCTCCGCAAAGCCCGGGGGTCAGCACTAGCAGGGGAGTCCCTTTCCCTCAGGTATGGTGTCAGCCTGGTAGGGAAAACCCTTCTCCTCAGGGAACGGGCCCCGGGGAAGGCCCTTCTTCTCAGAGACAGTGTCAGCCTCCAGGGAAGACCCTTCTCCTCAGGGCAGACCCCTCTCCTCAGAGACCGCCTCCCCCTCCAGCCCCACTGCGCCCAGCCCCGGCCGTACCGGGCTCCGCGCCGCCAGCCAGCAGCGTGCCCAGGATACGCTCGGACTCTCCGCCCGCGTACATGTAAGCGGTGTCGAGGAGGCGGTACCCGCGGCGCAGGAAGGCGCGGAGCAGCGCGGCGCTCGCCTCCGGCCCTGCCCGCCGCCCCACCTCCATGGCGCCCAGCACCACGCCGGGCCGCGCTCCCTGCGCCGCCATCGCCGCCGCCAACGCCACTGCGCATGCGCGGCCGGGGCGGACCGCGGGGAGAGCACCCGCCCCGCCCGCCGGGGCCAGGGTCCGCCCGCGCATGCGCAGTGGAGCTGCGCCGGGTCCACCCCGCAGCCCCCGCCTGGAGCCGCCGGGCGGAGCAGTCGGTTCCCCTTAAAAGTCGTCAGTTTTGTCCAAAAAACAGCAAATTTCCTCAGAATCAGGCTTGAAAAAAATCATCAAGTCTGTGAAAAAGCAGCAGGTTTGAACAAAAGAAAAACAAACAGTGATTTCTCCCCAAAGCAGCAGATTTGCAAAAGAAAGCCAGCAACTTCCCGAAAAAGCAGCTGGTTTGCGAGAAAAGTGGCAAAGTTCGGGAAAAAAAGCAGCAGATTTGCAAAAGAAACCCGGCAAGTCGCTGAGGAAGCGGTGGATTTGCAAAGAAAAAAAAAAAAACCAAGTTTTCGAAAATGCAGCAAGTTTCCAAAGAAAAATAAAAGCCAATTTCATGGGCAAGCGAGCGAGGTAAGTCCCTGCTCTGTGAGGACGCACCGGGTGGGTTTTAGTTCTATTTTCGGGCTAAATCCTGCCCGCCTGACAGCCTTCCCCATCACGTCATCCCAGTGGACGCGAAATTAAAGCCAGTAAAGTCATATTAGCCAATAACGAGTTTTTTGCAACGCGAGCCAGCTTCGAGCCGGAGGAGCCTGAGCGTGTTCCTCATCTAGATCTGTTTTTCCCCGGCGTTATTTCATTTGTTCCCATGTTATTGTGTTTTCCCCAGCATTATCCCAACAAGTTTCACTGCCGGACTCTACTAAACATCCTTCGTCTGAGCTGAGCGCCGGAGGCCATGGACGTGCGGCGCTGGAGGGGTCTCGGGCCCGGGAATCTTTCTGACTGTCCCAACGGGTCCCGCTGGGTGATGGATGTGTTCAACGAGTGTGCCCAGGACGGCCGGGACATCGCCAGCATCATCCTGGGTCTGGTTTCCATCTTCTGTTTTGCAGCTGCTTCTTTTCCGTAAGTATCGCTCCCAGAACCTTCCTTTGGTACAACATCCCTCTTTAAAAATCAAATTTCAAGCTCAAGCTGCCTGAATTATTAAATCTACCCAGCAAAAGCAACCTGGGCTTGGAAAATTTATGGTTAACAGGAGGACAGGGAGCAGCCCCAAAGACTTGTTTGTTATTATATTGTTGTTATTCTGCTCGGCAGCTGTAATAACCCACGTACGCCAACAGCAATGTGGTCGTTGCAGGTCATACGTGCGGAAGAAATGTTTCCAGGAGCCCTGGGCTTCTCGGAAAGTGCTGGGACAACCGTGGCGGAGGGGGACGTGGCGGGGTCGCGCTCGGTCTCAGTGTATCATCAGATTATTTCGTAACCAGAGAGGCAGTTTCTGCAACTGGTGCTTCTCCTCGCTGCTTTCTGGGCCAAGCGATCACGAGGGCTTGAGCCCAGCAGGTTGCTGCGAGCACCCAAAGAGGCGCAGGGCTTCTCATGGGGGCTGGTTTGCGGGGGGGCACGTGGCTTTGCTAGAGGAAATCTTTTGCTTTTCCTCCCCCCCTGAGTGCTTTGGGTGGGTGGCAATTGCGAAATGATCCAGGTGGGAGCACCAGGGAGACGTGGGGATGGTTCCCAGGCAGCGCTGAACCGGCCGGGGGTTGTGGTTTGTGGCTCTGCCCAACTCTCTCTCTGCAGGCAGTTTTACCAAGCCTGCAAAACGGGCATCATGGACCGGGCTCTCTCCATATATTTCCTGCTGGGATGGCTGGGCGGAGACCTCCTAAACCTCATCGGTTCCTTCCTGGCCGATCAGTTGCCCCTACAGGTACTGACCGACTCGCTGGAGCTGGGTCGGCTCTCAAACACCCCGAACTCCAGGGAGGAGCAAGGGGATGGGGGCTGCTTCATCCCGCACTGGGAACCAGCGACCCAAACATACCAGGATGCCCTCTTCTCCCCCAGGATGGTCCCTTCTCCCCAAGGATGTTCCTTTCTCCCCCAGGGGTGCTCTCCCTTCTCCCCCAGGGGTGCTCTCCCTTCTCCCCCAGGGGTGCTCTCCCTTCTCCCCCAGGGATGCTCCCTCCTCCCCTGGGATGCGATGCTATGCCATGCCCCGGGATGCTGGCTCATCCCCGATATCAGCTGGAAGCCTTTCTGCAGGTAGGACCAATCCCTTCTTCTCCCCACAGGTTTACACGGCTGTTTACTACGTGCTCGCAGACCTGGTGATGCTGTCTCTCTACTGCTACTACAAAGTGAAGAACCGAGGCGGAGGATGTGAGTTGGGATGATGAGGGTGGTGGGGCCGTGCGCTCCCCTTGGCACGTCTTTCGGGCTGGCAATAAGTATAGAAATAAATCACTTACCTGCAGTTACACGGTGCCTCCCTCTCGGAGCTGGAAACCACAGCCAGATCTCTCGACTCCCAGGCCAGCGCTTTAGGGGAAGGGGGGAAGTTTTCTGGCTGTTTCAGGGTCAGTACTCCTCTTGCAATTAATGGCATTTTTGACATGATGGAGAAGTTGCTCCCTGTTCAAATGGAGTTAAAAGGGAACCTGAACAGTTCTTGCAAGGCTTAAACAGCAAGAAAAAAACCCACTTTTTGGCATAGCAGCTTTCTCTGAACTACGAACAGAACCCTGAAAACTCTTTAACTTATTAAATCCATTTGAATTTATTAAACCAATTGGTGGATGGCCCAGCAACTGTATAGTTTTGTTAATGCTGGAGGGGTTGTTTACAGGATATAATACAAGTCTGTTGAAGCCGGGCTTGGTCTGGCAGGGATTTGAACGTGCATTGTTGAGAGTGAAAAGCTTCTAGACAAGGGGGATGATTTTTCAGAGCCCTAAAGCCTAAGAAACTCGAGCGCTCTCAGTCTGCTGAGATAGGAGCAGTTTCCTCCCTGATAACTTACAAATTGCCCGTATCGCTGCAAGATAAAACACCCACAGCAGCCATTGCCCGAGTTCCGTGGTGCTGCCTCTGCTGCCGCGGAGATAAGGGAGAGCTTGAAGGTCTCTTTACCCGGAGGGGTCCTGGCACCCACCGAGGCTGCTGGGCTGCGCTGGGGGCTGCCGGAGGAGCCCTCCCTAACCAGCTTCTGCTTGATTCCCCTCAGTCGCCGCCCCGATCAACGCAACCTTCGTCTTCCTTTCCCTGGGGATGGTGTCAACCGTCTCCTTCCTGGGCAGAGGTGCTGCCAGGGTGCAGGACCCAGCGACGTTTAAAGGGAGGTCTCTGCTCTCTGCTCACATGGATGAGCTTGGGTTGAAGGTGAGCTGGTTCCTAAATCTGGGTGATGCAGGGAGAGAAGATAAACTGGTGGGGTGGGCATGTCCTGCTGGACCAGCACCATCCCACCTAGTGCTCAGCAGGGCAAGGGATAGATGGGGAATCACAGGCTGGGGTTTGGTCCCGCTGTTGCCTCACACGGGGCCGTGGCGTGGGTGGTCTCTGAAAACACGGGGGCTGCTCGTGGCCCCCCCCTTGCCTTGCAGCCTTTCACCAGGAGCGAGATCGTTGGCTTCACCATCGGCTCCATCTCCTCTGTGCTGTACCTGTGCTCCCGCGTCCCCCAGATCTACACTAATGTAAGTGTGCGGGCAGAGGAGGGCCTGGGGACCCCTTGGGGGCCTGAGATTTCAGATGGAAGAGGGGCAGTGGGATCATCTTTCTCCTCAGAGGTCCCAGGTCCCCGTCTCTGATCATTTCATAAGTGACTGTTTTTCTGTATTTCCGCTCCAAAGCCTGATTAATTTTTCTCCCCTCCCTTTAACATACCAATATGTTGAGGGTGGGACTTTCATTTTGTCTTTATTTACAAGCAAAAGGGGAACTAAAAGGCTCTTGGTGTTGAGTCACCACCTTTTTTCTTCTCTTTTTGGGGAGGGGGCAGGGTGATTAACACCACTTTCTAGTGAGATTGCAGAGAGCTGCACCCAAGCTCCTCTCTCTGGCCCCTCTTCTTCCAGTACAAGAGGAAATCCACCATTGGGGTCTCCTACTCCCTCTTTGCCCTGGTGATGTTGGGGAACTCGCTCTACGGCCTCAGTGTCCTCCTGAAGAACCCCGAGCCGGGGCAAGGCGAAGGCGACTACGTCCTGCACCACCTGCCCTGGCTGGTGGGCAGCCTGGGCGTCCTTTCCCTCGACGTGGTTGTATCCTTCCCCCGCCAACGCTTCCCTGTGGAACCACATCCCACAGCAAGGCTTTGCAGGGAGCGATCCCCAGGGCTAGGCAGGGGTGGGGGGGTTGATGCTACTCAGCGGTGGCTTTTGAGCTGTGCTTACTCACCCGCGTGCCGGTGAGTAATTTATTGCACCGCAACAGCTGAATGCTTCAGACCTTTGTTTGCATGAAGCTCGTTGTCCGGTTTCCACCTCTCCTGGCACAAACAGCCTTTTTTTGGGCGGTGAGAGCCAGCGCGTTGCATGGATCCACCCTTGTTTGCGTGAAGAGCCTTAACCTCTTCTCAGATCTCCTTCCAGTTCCTCGCTTATCGGAGAGGAAGACCCAGTACCCGCGAAGAGAGGGATGCTCTTCTCAGTGAGCAGGGTGACAGCCTGGAGAGCTGACGAAGGGACCTGCCCCGGAGTGGGAACAGGCTGATGCAGACCGAAAAGCTGGCCTTAACGCCGGGCAAAGCGGCCCCTCCAGCCTGGTGGCTCTTGGGAGGAGAGGACCTGAGCCAGTGGGTGACATGTCGTGCTGCTAAGACGCTCAGCCCAGCCAGGTGGCAGAGGGTGCTGCTGAGAGACCTCGTGCCTTTTTGATACCAATGATGTTAACAGGATAAACAGGGAATTCTTGGATACCTCAAAAGGTCGCTCTTCGCTGCTCTGGTGCCCCACAGCTGAGCCCGGTCACTTCTGCTCTACCTCCTGTCTCTCAAGGGTGAGCTGGGGCTTCCCTCGTACTGGCAAACGTGAGAAGAGCCTAAGGGGCTGCGGGGAAGGGACAGAGGTGACCAGCCTGCTGCAAAGACAAGCACCACTTACCTCTGTGGGCCTCACATCTCCACCACTGAGCTCTTCCTGGAAGATCCAGCAGTGACTGGAACCAGCTCAGAAGGAAGGAGCGGTGTAACCAAAGCCTTTCAGCCCCCACGTACCTATTATTTTAATTAGCACAGCTCACACGTCTATAAAGCAAGTCCTTCCCCACGTGCCTCCTTTGGTTTTGTTTTGCCAGTTCATCTGGCAGCTCCTGCCTCTTTCTCAATGCGTCTCATAGTCCCTGTTTCTCTGACTTCTCATTTTTTGCCTCACCCACATTTCAATTGCAGGAGGAAGCTGCTCCATTGCTTTCTGGGCAGCTGCAGAGGTGGTACCCAGGCAGTAGATGCTGCCTCTCTGCTCGCTCTGGTTTTTGGTCCTGTCCTCTCTCGTTGATGAATTTATTGACATCTTGATGAATTTATCCCCGATGCTGATGAATTTATCCCCCTCTCGGGGCCCTGCACACCAGGACGGTGGCTCCTTGACCGCAGAAGGACAAGAAGCAGTGGGGGGTTGGGAAAAGCTGCGTCCCGGGCAGCAGAGATGCCCGTGGGTGGGCAGGGGGGAGTGGTGGCATAGCCAGGAGATGTCTGGCTCAGCCCAGTGCCGGGGGCTCCCTCCCGTGTGCTGAGCTATTTCTGCTGGGAGGAGCAGCTCAGTCATTATCATTAATTTACGATTCCTCAGCCCGTCCCATGACATTTGTCCTTCCCAAGGAAGTCACCCTCCTCCCTGCTCCGTCCTCCGAGCCACAGCTCCGTGATTGCACAGCTCGGCCTTGATTGTACGTGAAATGGGAGTCAGGCTGCCCGATGCCCGTCAAGCTGCAGCAGCAGATCAATTAAAACACGAGGTCGGCCAGGATTTGGAGCTGACACGTTTGTTTTTGGAAAGAAAAAAAAACATTTTTCAGATGTTCAGAGCCCCCTTAACAAAGCTGCTGGGTTTTTCACTGCATTAACTCACAATCTTTCCTCTCCAGGCTGGCGATGGGGCTGCTCGCCTCTTCCCCGTCCCCAAGCCAGCAGGATTTCCTCTGCTGTCTGTCCCTAGGAATTGCAGAAAACCAAGTCCTATCCAGCACAAACACAACCCATGAGCAGATTCCTAGACACAGCTTCTGTATCAATACCTGTTTATTACAGATAACGACCCCAGGGCTTGGGTTTATTAAAGGAATGTGATTTAACGGCGGCTCATGTTTGGTTATCTCAGCCCTGAAGTGCTGGGGAAGGCTGGGTTTGCTCAGAGCTGGATTTACTAAGCTGACCTGTAGCAGGGAGCTAGGATGGGGTTTAGCACACCTACCCTGGGGAAGCGAAGGTTCGTGACATGAGGTGACTGCCACAGAGCAGCTAGCCAAGAGCTTTGCTTAAAGCCAGAAGAACAACCTCGAATATAATGTGTTTATGTGCCAGCAGCCACCTAGGTGGTGGTGGGTGGAAATTCGTGTCACAGAGGCTCTCACTGAGGTTATTGTCCCTCTGAGACCGTAATGCAGCCCTGCCCCAGAAGAGCCCACGATTTCAGGTTGTGCAGAGGCAAGAGTGAAACCAGAAAAGGCCCGGCCCAGGAACAGCGTGTGCCAGGGTGAGAACAGGACACGGTGGGAGGCCGAGGGCTGCAGCAGCCAAGGCTGGAGGTCAGAACCCAAACCACCCGGTTACGCTGCTCTGAGGAGAGGAATAAACCGCTGCATCGATCCTGACCCGTACGCCTGCTCTGCGGCGGGGGCATATCCCTGCACACAAGCAGTCAGGGTGTCCCTGCACACCCCACGCCTACACATTGAATTTATCTGAGGTGAGACACTGCCCTTCTTGGCTCGCGTGCACAGAGGTAGCTTTGGAGAAGGAAAACCAACCCCCTGAAACTTCAGCAGGCGACAGTTGGGAACAGGCGAGAGGAACAGCGCGTCTCCCCCCTCCCAGACTTAACACGCTCCTTTCCCAGCTTCAAGGGTTCACACAAACTTATCTCCAACTTCAAAAAAGGTTCTTCCTCGCACAGAACCAAGAGACAACAGCAACATCTCAACACGTTCCCCTCGGGGAGCCGAGCTCTGAGGCAAGCACGTGTGCACCTTCCCCAGCCCACGACCCATATGAGCTGCGTTACGGACCGGAGGCCCCCGGGTAAATACTCCGGCATGGGACCGTAATCACCTGCAGATGTCTGGATGTGAAATAGGTCACATAAGAAAAGCAAAATTAGAGCGTGTTAATCAACATTAATGCCAATGGTCTCAATTTACATAGGTTCACCCAAGGGCTAATTCCAAGGGGCAAATGCAGGCAGAGCCCAGCAGGGATTTACCTTCTCAGTTCCACCAGGATTAGGAGTTTGTTACAACCAAAGCACAGCGAAGGAGGCAGCAGACCCGAAGCTGTGCAAGGTCCCTCCAACCACCAAGAGCTTAAAGAGGGGGAAAGTCTAGAGGAGGGTCACAAATCACACAGGCACCAAGCAGAGAAGGAGCTTTTGGGTTAGCATCAATGGTTGGAACCATCCACCTCAAACCCAAGCGAACCGAAACGCCTTGCCTCTGCCCACCGCAGTGCTTCAACACACAGGTTCCCCCCCAGTCTATTTTTAACGCACCCAGTAAAGCTGGACGAGTCCTTCTCCTCTAAATACATCTGCTCCACGTTGGCTGGATGCTTGAAGCATCCATCCCAGCAGCGGGATGCCAACGTCCCAGTGCCAGCGTCTCGGAAGTGCAGCAGGCTGCTGAGTGACCCAGCTACGTCACGCGTGAAGAGCAGCTGTACATCACACCCTCTGCAAAACAAACCAGTTTTAGCTAAAAAGCACAAACCCCAAGGAACGCTGCAGGAAGGAAAGAGAAATAAGGACACCAACTCCACACAATGCTTCCTGGGATTTTTTTTTTATTTTTATTTTTTTTGTTTTAGTCTTTTTTTTTTTTTTTTTTTAGTATGGAGGCTCAAGTATCAGATGTCGATTCAATTTAAGCTTTACAAAAAAACAAAATCAAAACAAAAACCCCTTTTTGCATTCCATAAAAATTGACAGAAAAGCGCCTTGGAACCAGGCTATAGAAGAGCAGAACTTTCAGCAGGTCTCCTAATCAACATCTCCTTGCAGATCTGGTTTAGTCAGTATAGTACAACACCGAGGAACACCCTCTCTTCCCTCCCTCCCACCAGCCAGCCCCTGTGCCCAGCCCCCAAACATACGTGGAATAGGTTTTGGTTTTTTCCAGTTCTTCCTCTTTCACACACCACAGTATTTAATAAATTTTTGTTTTACATTTTTTACACCAATGTAACAAAAGGCAGGAGGGGGTGGGGGAGGAAAAGACAAAACAATGATCTGTGTTTATGCATATAAATGGGAGAGGGTGGAAGAGGGGGGAGGAAAGAAAAAAAATAATACATGGACTTCTACAGAAACGTAGCCTAAGGTCTCAAGAGTAAAATGTGGTGCAAAGTAGGCCTCAGAGACTGAAAAAGTTTGTACAGCTTTATTCATGGGGAGAAGATGGCGTTGCGTGGGTAGTACTGAATGCAAATCGTGACGTGACGTAACAGAAAAGGGCAAGGGGGGGATGAGTTTTCTAAGAAAGGAGTCTAACGAGTGCATGGCATGTCTTGTTAGCATGAAGAGTACTTTAACTTTGCTGCTTTCTCTTCAAAGCCTCCACCAGGTCGTTTTTAAGAGCTTCTTGTTTTGATTTGTCTGCAAAAGTCTGCACAGACCTGTGGGGAAGAAGGAAAACGCAAGTCAGAGGTGACGCGTTTGGGAGAAGGCGTTTTTAGCAGGTCTTCGGGCGTGTGAGTCAAGAGGAAGGAGAAGCACCTCAACCCAGGCTTAGAGGAACCAAAACCCAGCTTGCCTGTTTTAACAGGGAAAGCAGAAGGCGAAGTGAACACGTCGGTGAGTACATCAAAGCAAAATTCACTCTAGCAAGGACGGCACCAGAAGACACGCTTCCCCAGAAGCTCCTCTCGGGGAGATCCCCCATTTTCCACGTTACAGCTCGGAAAAGGCCCAGCGTACCCCCAGCGAAGGGTGTTAGCCTCTCGCTCTCCACATCACCGGCACAGGGAAGGCAGAGAAAATCCAGCCTCTACCCAGGAACGTGAGAAGAGCCGGGGCTGGGCGAGCTCCCGAGCCCTTTTGCAGACTGTTCACCCAGGGTCGAGCAGCCGCGTCAAAACCTCCCTCCGGCGCATTCGCCAGGGGGAAAAGCGGCCAGAGTTTCTGCTCTTGAATTTGCTTTTCCAGGTTGTACCTTACCCAGAGTAATCAGGGAATCAAAGCAGCCAAAGAACAGAGATACTGTCAGCGAGATTACCGCAGGGGTTCCCTTTTGCTAAAAGTTTGGTTATAGAAGACAAGCCTCATCTTTTAGGAGTCATCTTGGCTCCCTGTAAGATAGTTGTGGAGGAACCTCCGTTTTCAATGGTACAATAAGAAATTTCCACTTCACAAAAAGCCCTGTTAAATATGATCATTGATAGAATAATGATACTGGACTTTTCGGGAGCTGCTACCACAGAGAAGTGGTTAGGATGCAGTTTGGTAGGATTTCTCCCCACAAAACCCGTATTTCACACCCTACTCAAAGGTACCTTATTTTGCCTGGATGCTGCCTCCTGTAAGCAAGGCTGCTCTTTGTGTCAGTTATTTTCCTAACATTTTTATAAGTGTTTCCATTCTCTTGTCTCTGGAGACTTCTGCTGCTTTAATAAAAATATATACATTTTATATTTGCGTTTGTCACAGGCTAAAGAAGTGGTTCTGGGCCATGATCAACAAATGGTGCATTTTCCCCTTCGTCAGCTTAACGTGTTGAAGACAACATCTGTAACTCATTATGAGCTGGAGTGGAAGGTTACACGGGCTCAGGGTTAGTCACTGCCGTGCGTCCTAGGCATTCAGAGCCCCAGAGCAAATGGGAGCATAAGAACAAATCCCTTCAGAGGCTGTGCAGAGCACAGGCAAGTGGAGGCTAAGAAATGTTTCAGTAGAGCTTGGGCAGGGCTGGATTTCAAGCTCCAAGGAAATTCAAGATACACCAGGCAAACAGGGGATGTGCATGTGGGGGGTGAGCTCACATTTAGTCAGAGGTCATGGGAAGTACCAGTGATTTTTTTTTTTCAAAACTGTGAGACTTCCAAGATTTCATTCCTTTCTGCAGGGAGGATGCTAAGATTATGGGGAGTTTCTTCACTGAAGTGGTGTACCACAGCTGTAAAAAAACTGATGGTGCACAAGGGACAGAGTCCCAAGGCTCCTGGGTTGAATCAGTCCAACACCACTGTGGGTACATGACCACGTGCTCCTTTCTTGCTCCCAAGCTAGAGTGCAAAGTGCTTAAGTCCTGCTACGTTTCAGAGTGTGAGATTTTAAATGGGGGGAAGGGGTGGAGTAACATTTAAAATAAAAATCACAGCATTTAGTTGGCCGTATTAAGAAATAACCCTTGGGTGAAACACGGCTCAAACGTCGTTTATCAGTCTGCGGGAGTTAGGGGTTAGTTCTGGTCTCGGTTATCATGCAGAGGTCTTGGCTGGGTGAGTCCTGGTTTAGTGCTGGTTGTCACACCTCACAGGCAGGGGGTACCTGGATTGGTTTAGTTATCAGGCTGGATGTAGATCTGGCGCTGGGTCAACACTTGAGAAAGTTCCCTCTGCAACTGCTTATACTTTTGGTTGTCGGGGATAGCATCAATAGATCTACAGAGAGCAGTTCAGAAACGAGGGAAGTAAACAGGGAAAAGAACAGTCAGAAGAACTCAGTAACACAGAGCTGGTATTGTGGAAACCACCAGGAGCACACTCAGGAGGAATAGGTGTAAATCCATAGGTTAGAAGAAACAGGACAGAGGCCAGAGGAAAAGCCAAAGCCAGACGCTCTGTGTGTTACCAGTTCTGAGCAGATCATCTCACCGATGCACAAAGCACCAGGACTCAAACTGAGCAATGGGGAGACACAGGAAATAAATTCAATTACAAAAGCTTAAGGCAACGATCACAAGGAAAAAGACTGTATTACATTATTTCCTTTTAATGTTAATAAATGCTTCCTGGCGAAAGCCCTGCACACCACAAATGAAAATAGAGGCCTGTTATGAAAGCTGGGGTTTGGGAAAAAAACCCAGAACAGCTGCTTTCTCAGATCCTGTCGACTCCCTCTGCCCATGCTGGTAAGAAGGCAGCACAAATATTTAATTAGCACCATTATTCTGTCTTCTTTCACACTTTGGTTTGTGAGAGCAGCACACTGCTCCGTGCCATTTGTTTATTCTACATTATCACACTGTGCTAGGAGGTCTATCTGCAGTTTAAAACAAAATACTTTCCTCTACAAGCATGAGAATAACCAGCTTGGGATTTCTACTTAAAATTCCTGACCAGAAACGAGCAGGGGTTGAAAAGTACAGTACAGTTTCCCTACAGAAAGGCACAGGGGGTTTATTCACTTAATCTGTTCTAGTACACTATATTTTGACCAGTGGTGTTGAGAGAAAGACAGAATGTAAAACAAAGTCTAAATACCACAAACCATTAACGTCATGACTTAATGCTGGGACCGACTGTTTTTAAGAATAACAGAAAGAGAAGTCAGAATTTAAGTACAACTTTCAGGACTGTGAAGAATAAAACTCCTAATTAAAAATAATTCTGAAATGCAAGTGTTACTAATTGGGCTATTTCCTTCCTGGTGAGGGAACAAGGGATTAAAACATTGCTTCAAATTTCTATAGTTACAAGGGAGAAATGTTCCCTGAACTCCACACAACAAACAGTGTTTCTAAAGCACAGTAAGGTGAACAATTAGGGACATGAAAAGACTTTGTGTAGGAAAGGGGAGTTCCAGCAAACAAAAGCAGATCAATGCTTGGCTGGGGACAGTACCACAGGGGAATGCAGGGACGCAAAGGGGGTCCAAGAGTCAGCTGGAGAGCCCCTTACCTCAGCCCATTAACGATGTCCTTTGTTTTTCCAAAATAAATCTCATTCAGTGTACTTCTGATTTTGTTTTCCATGTCCTAGAAAAAAGTAAGAAACCAGAGGTTCAGCAACGTCAGCTGTTTTCAGGCATGGCCCACTTACACTCTTCTGTGCATTGTCTGTGTTCATCTTGACGTCCAACACTTGCCCCAGCACGGTTCAACCCAGCGTATTCCTGCTGTTTACATCCTCACAGAAGGCAGTATGACCCTATCTCTCTGCTTTTACCAAGGAAATAAAGGCTTTGCTCTAGTCCTGTCCTCTCCTCCCAATTAACTCCTCTAGGCTGTACATCTTTCTGGACCACAAGAGGGCAGTTTCTGTCCAGCTATCAATTCTTCTGCCTTCAGCTGCAGAAAAAGAAAATACATTTCACCCCAACCTTACTCAGTAATTTCCTGGCACTGAACGGACTGCAAGTGGCACGTCAGTCATTTACCATAACCAGCAAGTCAATACTTTTGTGCTTATGGATTCCTTTGAATTTTTGAGCTGGTGACTCGTTCGTTAAAGCTCCATGGCAAACACTTTTGAGAAAGATCTTGTAAAGCAGCAGCATTTGTTCATTAGGTCCCTTTCACTCAAGCCAAAAAACTTAGAAAAGGGATCAAAAAAGAAGTGCCTGCCTTCCTTTCATTTCCCATTTCCTTTATTTTCGTTGAGAATGTCCTCCTCTCTTGCCAAAGTGGCTACGAGGATCAAGGAAATCAAAAACGCCTTCAGACAGGACAGTGCAATGAAATAGCAAACTAGTGTTGCTCCAAAGCTGAGCAGCTAACACAATCCTTCACTCCTGCTGAGTATACATGACTGACAGCTGCCATAAAACCAATTCCAGTGGATTTAATAAGTACTTGATACACACTGAACTTTCAGTTAAAGGGACAATTCTGTATAACACAACCTGACTTGAAATAATTCCGCCCAAAAGTGACTGTAGAAGCAAACATGGGGGTAGGAAATTGTTAACTAGTTCTCAGGAAAGGACTGCTTGTTTTACACGAAGGTTATTGCTGTCATGAGCTGGAGACAAAGTGCAGAGTGGCGTTTTGGTACCTACAAATGGTTGGAAGTCATGCTAGGAGGAGTACTGAGCCATCACTGAGCAACATTCACACGATTAGACTTGATACAACATGAATAAATAACTTGTTCATAAAGACAAAAGCAACAAAATCCTTAGGCACGGGATCAAATATGGGCGAGAGAACTTGCAGCAGGCTCAAGCTGCGGTGGCTTCACAGCACTTACCTCTACCAAACGTCCAATATTGGCTATGTGTGGAGAGGAGTCACTCACAGTCTCATCTTTCTCCATCTAGAAAGGAAAGACACGAGTCCATTGCTAACATGGAAATCTGACAGTAGATGAATGACAGCTTTCCTCACCACAAGAAGGGATGGAAGAAGTGGGTCTCAAAATCCTAGAGTAACTGTTCTTTCAATGTGCAAACAGATAGTAACATACTGAGAAATTCCCAGGACTTGACAAAGGCTCACATGTTGGTAACAGAAACGTAGCGTAATAAAAACCCTAAATCACAATAAAACCCTGCTGTAGATCCCTGGTGTAGACAGGCACTACAAAATCCTCATCCCCTACCTACTAAGGGGCTGCAGGAGATCTACGGCAGTGAACATGTAACACGGCAAGAAGCACAGTAGCACAGCATGGGGATATGAAAACAAGGTTGTTGTGGATGAGATGCACACGAGGATGGTGCTGTCAGTTGAACAGCTGTGAACTATCCCTGCAAAAACAGCTGCTTCTTTTCATCTTCATCTCAAACGCTACTTCCGACCACACGTGGGGCACAGGCTCCATTTTCAGGATCTCCTGGCAAAAGACACCTTAGGCAGTATTTACCTTCCACTTGAGAGGGAAGGTGCAGAGAATACAAAAACCACAACTACCTGCAAGACGCGTGATGATTTCAACTACTGCAACAACATGGAAAGAGAAATTTGACAGTTTATAGTTCTTTTTTCTTCTTTTTAGACCAAAAACCCAACCAACATTTACCTCACTTAGGGGGAAGGAAGTACAAAGCAGTAAGTATGGGGGGAAAAAAAAGCAGACTGCCTTTTGCAGTAGAAATCTGGAGTTCAATCAACTCAAGTGTATAATGAGACCGTGCTCTTAGCGTAGTATCTGAACAGGAGAAAGGTACCTGAACTAGGTGAGATTTTTCTTCACTAAGATGAAAAATTGGAAGCTGGTACTGCAGAATGCAAAACTCGCTTTATTTCATCTGCCTTTGCCCCATAGAATGTCCACCCAGAGGCCACGGCTGACCATCCACGATCTGCACTAGGGAAAAGACCATCTTCCCCAGTTCTTGAGATGAAACTTGTGGCTAGACACAGACAAGCTGTTGAACAATGAACATCAGAACCGGCAACTTCAACTGATACAAGATGTGCTGAGATGGCACGAAAACAAAACCGGGAGAAAAATGTAGTGGGAAGAACAGTCTTCAAAGGGTTTTACTAATCCCACTGAATTCTCTTATCCATCTGTTCGTATCCCTCCCTCAGGGTAGAGCTTAAAAATCTGGGCCAGCTACAGGTTTCTTCTAATAAGCCAAGTCTCTAACAGGCTTGGGGAAGCATGTAATTTAGTTGGAACCCTGAAGGCAAAAGACAACCTAGAAGAGGGGGAGAAAGAGAACAAGGACATTTAATTTTTCCTTTAGATTGCAGTCAGATTGTTTACATGTCATGGAGACGTGCTGCCTGGAGAACGGATCCAGTTGCAGGAGAGGGAGAATATAAATCTGAACTATGCAAACACACATATAGATGTTACAGTGAGTTTGGGAACTATCAGCAAATTGGCCAAATCTGGGGCAGCCGAGGAGCTGGCAGTGGGTCATTTACTTCCACGGGCTCCCCACTGCGTCTCCTCCACACCTGGACAGGCCAAGCTCATTGGTAAGAAGCAGAACCTGAAAATAGAATTATTTTTTTTTTGCAAAACGTATATTATTACATCTCCATAAAAACTGCTGCCAGAAGGAAAACATTTTTATACGCTCTAGAAGGCCAGATGTTACGAGAGGCTGTTTTAATGGAGTTCAGAGTCAGTAAGCAGCCATGTTATACAAACAGCAGAGCTGTTGGGATTTTTAAAGGTTCCTTCCGGCGGCTGTTACTGCACGGACCTACGCAGAAAGCCTATAGCTGCTTAAAGAAAGGGGTTAATTTGCTACGAGGGGAAATTCCATTCTGTGAGTTGATGTTAACAAGCAGCTCATCTTCCCACTGTCACTCCCCATCTGCCGTCGAGCTCGGCCAAAAACCTAACGCTCCAGAATGAGCCAAGTCCAACCGACATGGCTCAGTCGCTCCTCTCCCGTTCGAGATACGCTGCTTGGCTTCCCTGCCTCATTTCCCCAGCCATCTGCTGCAAGTCTGACTCAGAGGGGAACTCACTCTTCTGGGGATATTAAGCTCTCGATGGCTGGCTGGTCACTTTGGATGTTTCCTTCATGGAATATAGCAGCTGTTTGGGCTTTCTGTAAACATTATTTGGAGGAAGAGTTAATACGAAGAGAGAAATTGAAGTTGAATAAACACTTTGGTTCATCATGAAAGCCTCTAAACTACTAGAAAGATAAGAAGGAAACTCATCCACCATTTTACTCTGAAGAACTGACAACAACATCCACAGCTGCTCTGGCCACAGAGCAACTTGAAAATCTCTTTAATGAAACATAAACAGAGCAATGTGAGCCAAAGGCTCCCATGCCACAGGCAGTGGGCAGGCTGAAGTCTCCAGGTGGAAAATATGTGGAATTATTTGGATATCAGCGAGGCAAAATTTGGCCTCTCTCTCCAACACTTTATTTTAAACTGTAACTAGATTAATGAAGGTTGTGAGCTCTACAGAGCTTTGTAGCAATCAGCTGAGAACTTAACTCATCCTTTCACGGCCTTCATGTATATTTACTCTAACCGGTGTAACTAAAGATATCCCATATCCTTTACCAAATTGTACATTCAAAACCATAAGCAAATCTGGGGATGCTACATCAGCTCTATCTGCCACTAGTCTGTACGTGCTCAACTCTTCTACTCTCTTTTTCTAAATCAGCTGTTATATAACTGAACCACTGTAAAATCCATATGTTCATGTGAAGCAGAAATCATTTCCCAGACAATTACTGTTCAGTACATCTCTGCTGTCCTCTGCGTCCCAAAATACTACTCAGTTAGCAATTAAAGAGACAGTGCCTCCAGGAAAGCTGAGGGGGAGCTTAAGGATCGTGACAGCTACAACTTGAAGATCTCTCCGGTGGAAAAACACTCCCCAACGCCCCGCTTAACGCTACAACATCTGGAAGTCGGGTGGGATAGGCCTTTACATGAGAGCTCAACTTGATGAAAATATATGACTCTCCTAATTGCAGAGCACAAGCCTCGGAGGATTTACCTATTATGATAAATGGCAAAATGTCTCTGCTAGTGTTTTATTGAGCAGTAATATATCACAGGGCACATCTTCCTGAACGCAGGGAGAGCTCAGTTTGCAACAGACCAGCCTTCATCCAGCTCTGCAATGTTTCACCTTCGCTAGAGAGTATTTCAGGTATGAAAATCAACACACATCTGTGCTGCTTTAATCTGAAATCCCAGGCTTCACTTCCCCTACAACTTTATACCCTCCCCTTCCCACACCTCCGTACGTAAATAAACTATAGGTTTTGAGCCAACTTCTTTCTCAGCAAATGTGCACTTCCTCACCGTGTTCACCTTGGCTTAGGAAACACACACAGGTTCTTTGTGTGCAACGAGATCTTAGAAAGGCACCTGTTAGTCTTGCTTTTAAGGAGGGGGCTCCAGAAATCTGTCCCAGAAAGTGCAGTTTTGACTATTTGCCAGAAAACGGGAAGGCTACATCTACTTTGCATAAAATGAAACAGGATCATACAGCTGCTCTTACCTTAAATAAAGTGCTGCCTAATGAAACCTCAAAATTCAGCCAAAGCAACACAGTGCCATGGCAAACGACAC
The DNA here is from genome assembly GCF_013368605.1 of Nyctibius grandis. Lineage (NCBI taxonomy): Eukaryota > Metazoa > Chordata > Aves > Nyctibiiformes > Nyctibiidae > Nyctibius > Nyctibius grandis. Next base: position 2,561,069 of record NC_090674.1, read on the forward strand.
AAGTAATTCCAATGTACACAAAGAGGACGGGACCCTAACGTCTGTCAGAGAGAAAATCATCTGCCAAGCATCTGGCTTGAATCAGGAGCGGGGCAGCAGTTACCTGCAGTCATTGGAGAATGTGCAAGGTAATTGAAAAGCTGCTGGCATTTTTCATTTCCCTGCAAGCACTGCTCCCTTCGTTGTAAATGGAAGGTAACGTGTCCTGTCCTTTCCTCTCAGACGTACAGCACTTCAGTCCGCAGCCCCTCGTCGAGGCACACGGTGTATGACACGCCGATCGCTCTTTGTCTATCCAAATTCCAGCCTCAGTCCTTGTAGGGACTGAAGCCTGCCAGTGTTGGACGTGAGCTGGGAGTTACCTCCTCCATCCTGGCCCACGGTGCTTCAACTCCAAGCTCACTTGAGATGCATCCAGGCTCGTCGCCAGAACAGACTGTCTGGAAGAGCACCCTTGTGTAGGGAATTGTAAAAATAGGAGTCATCTTTATCTGACACTGCATGCTTTTTGGAGGAGGACCATAGGAAGGGAAAAAATGAAATAAGTCTGCTTTCTCCTTCCAGTTCCACCCAAAAGTTCTCCTATAATGTCCTTTGGAGTCAGAACAGAGATGGCTACATACACCGTGTCAGTATTTATGGATAACAACAACATATTAGAACAAAATCTCCACTAGGCAAAAAGACAAGTGTTCTTCCATACAAAAGGACCTAATGAAAGGTCCAAAGTGAAGATGTCACTGAAGTTTTAATTCTCCCTAGTTTTCAGACCAAAATTATGATCTATGGATCTATGTGTATATACACACATTTCTCTGTTGCATCAGGACAGATTCTGAAATCCTACATTTTAAACAAAACCAAAATCCCAACTCCATTCAGAACACAACACATGCCATTTTATTTGAATTAGTCTACGCTCCAACTCTCAAAAAAGAAACTTCCGTAACTGAAGTGATAAAGAAAAAGCCTGAAGTTGTCATTTTGGAAACCACCAGGTAAAGTAAATTAAAGCTCTGCAAAGCAGATTTTCAACTTCCCAAAACAGGCCGAGTCCTCTGTCATGTCTCTCCCTCTCTTCCCTTATTCTGTCCACTTACAAATCTAAAATGTTCGTACAGTTACTTTCCCTTTACAAACAAAGACAGAGATAATTCCTATTGTAACATGAAAAACTCCATTGGGAAAACCACTGAAAAGTTCAATGAATTGGAAGAGATACGTCAGTTCTCAGTGTGTGACATTAAAGTAGACATAGAATAGGGACAAGAGCTTTAAGGAATATCAACCCAGATCGTAACATCACGTGGCCCCAAGCCAGGTGTAAGAATACTCAAATACCCAGTGTCTTGGAGAAAGAGAAAAACATTATTCTTAGAAAATCAGTGCAACACTTAGGAATAGCCTAAGTGGGAGTTTAGGCATTAGGAATAGCCTAAGTAACAAGAGTCTGGAGATATTCAAGACAAGTTTTTCCAAACAGTCTTGACAAAGGCTACAAAAAACCCCATGTCTGTGTCTGATGCGAGGCAACGATATCTCACCAACAGGAAATGAGAGCAGAGAACAGTTATTTCTAGACTCTTACTTCTAGATCCAAGTTCAGCTCTACCACGCTACCACGTTGTCCATTCACAGAAGAACAAACAGGATTGCTTGATTACTTGCACCGAGAGCGATCTGCAGACATTAGGAAGGGGAATTACTGAGCAAGTGTTTCCATACGAAGTTGCAAATGCTCCCCATAGCATTTCACCACAAGACATGCCCAGCTCTTTGTCGCTGCCAGAGGTGGTGAATTAGGAGGCATTACATGAGCTGTTCTTCTGCGCCTGCTCCTGCCCACCAAGTTAATCACTCCAGTCATCACTCGAAAAATACCCGATTTGCAGCTACGAGGCGAAACTGGTTTCAAAGTAATGGCTCTCAACAGACTTCCCTTTCAAAGCACTGAAAGGTCCTCTCTGCCATCAGTTTATAAGCCAGGATATTACAAAGCTTGTGAACACTTCAAAAGCTTCCACTGAAACACAAGGACATCTGCTATTCACATTTTAGGATCAAAGGTGGTCAAGTAGCTTAAATGTTGAGCTGACCAAAACCATGTACAATTTACCATGGACAAAATTATTTCAAAATTATGGTTAGGACATCAGATTACTGATATTGTCAAGGTAAAACTGTAGCATACCACTTGAGAGAGAACTAAAACCTACTTTTGGTGCCTAAGTTTGCTGCAGACTGTATAAAAAGCCTCCCAAAAAGTAAAAATAAAACCTGCTGTCCTGAGGTGATGTGGCAAACTGGATTTCCAGCAAAGTAAAAGCCTTGCACTGAGGAGTTTAGTCCAGCTACAGCTAAATAAATGGCTCAGGACAAAGAGCTCCTCCTCACATAGCACAGCTCAAGGCAGCATGAAGATTTGCATTTTCTGCCATCGATTCTGACGAAGCCTGTCTCGTTAAGCCTCCTATGGCATCTGCAAACAGAAAATCTCCGGCCCAAAGCTAAATTTTGAAACTCAAGTTTCCATTGTTTGTGTAGAAGCAGTGCATCATTACCCCAGTGGCTTTTTTATGGTTACTTACATTGGAAGCAGGCCCCTGCTTTAATGCATCACATATGAATTAAATGATCTGCTGTTAAAATGATGACAGAAGCATGAATCTCCCCACTAAAGCTTCGAGAGTGAAAGTCAAACTAAACAAGGCCTCGCAGTTCAGGCCAAGGTGTACTGAGGACACCCATCCTCAACAGACTCGTGTTTTCCTTGGCACAGCTCTCACGCACCATAAGGCCACAGCCAAAGTCAAGCCCTTGGCCTCCACTTCACAGCTATGATTTAAAGTATTAGGAAGGCCTGTGATTAAATATTTGTCCGGGTCACCATAACTCGGGTGTAATTACTGCAAACATTTTAAAAGAGTACGCAATGCTCAAAACCGTCTCCAGATGCCTTTTTCCCTCCCTGCTTTTCCATCAGCTTCTTCTGTAAATCAACAACGTGGAAAGAAAAATCACCTAAGTCTTGGGCAAGCTTCTGCGACTGCAACACTAACACAATTTCAGTTCCTCTCTGCAATCGCCGATCCTTCTTTCTTTCGCCAGGCTCAAACCTGCACAAAACCACGAACTGTTTAACAGAGTCTGCATTGTCCTTTGTATCGAGAGCAACAGTCTGCCCTGGGGAGTCTCATAAAGGAGTTGTAGCTACTGCCAATCTCTCTAGTCACTCATGACCACACAATATGCCTCCTGTCCTCCAGAGTTTATTACTCTGCTCAAGTCACTGATTTCCACAGTCCTGATCTTAAGCAAGCAGAGTTCAGCAGCAGCATGAAGGAGGGAGACGGCAACCTTTGGCAGGTGGCTGGGGCAGAAGCACCTTCACCCAGTGAAAGTCAAGTCCAGCAGATCCTGCCTGTCAGAGACTAAGACAGCAGCACTGCCTGAACAGTCACCAGGCTGGCACCTTCCTTGCAAAAAACGGCACTCTCAAGAGGAAGTCAAAGAATTAACACTGGCACAAAACCCCCAAATGTTTGAAGCATTTTTTTTTTTTAAAAGAGATTTTTTTAAATAAGTGTTCTGGTACTGCAGGAAGAAAATACTAAAGAAGGGTACTAAAAGCTAACTGACGTCTTTAAGAACAGAAGGATCCTACAGTCAATGCAAAATATAGGTTTGTTCGCAGTGGCCTCGCTGGCTTTTAAAAGAGAGACATAACAACAGAGGTCCTCTTGTATTTTTATAATTCTATTGGAATCTTCCAGTAAGAAAGTGGGCAAATCTTACAGATAAAATTATGTGTCTGGGTAACGCATATGGAAGTATAAAGATTTAGGCATACCAAAAGAAAAACTAAGACTTAAAAGCAAGTCTAAACTCCTACTGAATGTTTTATATTTTTAATTGAAAGCTATACTGCCATCAAGCAAAGTTCAAGGGGCTTCCTGGTAATTACACACTTACGCATTAACCGTTTCACTGGGCTGCATACGCAGCAGGAGAATAGATGTTTATACAACACCTCACAAAATCAACTTTTTGTTCCTGACTGGGGCTACTGGGTATATAAATGAGGAAAGGCATGCCTTGGGTCTGCAGCGCGCACTCGTGCCAATATACAGACATACCTGTCTGGTAAGGCTCCCTCCAAGGTTCATGGTACCAGAACCAGTTTTATTAGTCTGCAGCCACAGCATCACTGTGGAGGTCAGCTTGTAATGAGCAGTACGACCACTGGATTTCTCCTAGAAGTGGAAGGGTAACAAAAAGGATAGAGACAAAAGGTTAAAATCCCTCCAAAAATTAAATGGTGGCTGGCCCCGAAGACCCCACGAGCCACAGGACAGATATGTATAACTGCACTCACGTAGCACAGGCTATTTCTTAAAAATAATTGTAAGCGTGCACATTCCCCTAATTTTCCAAAGCAAATCTAGTTAGAGCAATTTAACCTGCTATTACCTTGGTTTTATTACCTAATTAGTGATATTTATCTGTAGACCTTTATGTTAAAAAAAAAATTTCAGGATCATACGCACAGAAGGAAACATACTTTCAATTCTTCTGGGATTCTTTTTGATTACAGCCCTGACTTATCTCTATCCAAATTGCTTCAGGGAATTTTCAAAAATTAACAGGGCAAAGAAGTTTACAGCCCTAACACAATATTGCATTGTTCAGTGGAACACCTGTGCTCGTTAATTGTCTGGAATTAACTGGGTTTTGTTTTCACTTAGGAATATCAGCTGCCCCAGAGGCTGTACCTGAACCTCCACCACGTGGATGGAATCCCAGCATCCCTTAATCTTCTTTGATCCATCTCCAGCTTTCTTAATGAGGATCACCCCAGCAAAACCATGATCCAGATCCCAGAGGTAGACAGAGGAGACTCCACCTTCAAAATACCTGCAGGACGCAATCCAAGAGGCACGTTAACAGTAAGCAGGATCCAAGCCAGAGTCAGATATCAATAATAATCTTAAATAAGCAGAATCTCTATATCCAGTAAAGACTTTTTTTTTTCCTGTTAAGACAGCGCACTCTCACCAGTCATATACCTAGAAACAAAGCAGTTTAAATCACTTTATAATACAGAGACTTTAATTACAAAAAACTGTACATTTCTCTAAAGGAGAATAAAAATCTAGTGAGAAGCAGAGCTAGCTACAGATTTCCACAGTACTTGAGCAAACAGTTCCTCTGATTCCAATTAACTATAACAGCTGGTAAAAGCACAAGCTCCAAAGCAGGCTGAGAGTAAGGCTTTATTTTACAGTTTGGTTTTTTTTTTTCCTCCTTTTCTGTCACTATTGGGAAAGTCTGGAAGTTCTTTACAACAAAGTCCGCTAATTAAGACAAAAGGGAGCAAGTAAGTAGCTTTACGCCGCTGTCTCAAAAGTTTGTGCGAAGCTGACACTGATTTATTGCAAATAGAGTTGAACTGAAACCAAGGTTCTTAGAAATGAAGGGATGCTGTTGAAGTTTACATATTATTCTAGCTTCAGATACAGTATACAACAGAAAGTGAGCTAGACTACCTAAATCTCAGATTTCTCGCAGCAAAAAGTACACTCTTAGAAAACTAACACAGCAATGACATCTGCAGAACCCCACTCCTTCTTTAGAACACTGGTGCTAGGCTTCTTATGTGCCAGATGAAAGATGCACTTTAAAATAATGGTAAACAACCCACCACTGTAGGAAGAAAGATGCAGAAGAAGCAATTTTGGCTTCTAGAAAACCAAACCTGCAACCCACAGCATTTTACCAACTATTTCCATTCTCAAGTCACCAGCCATAAGGAGTATCACGCACAACTCTCAGTTCTGCTGCACAGAATCACCACCTCCTGCGAAGAGCTAAGGGAAGGAGAAGAGGCAACTTCAGCTGAGCCAGAAGATCAATGTAGTCAGACATTTCTACTCTCTTCTGAGCACCTACTGCCGTTCTGCAAGTACATACATAAAGCAGACAAAACACCTGAGAATTCATTGTCTGGAGGAGAGCAAAAGCTCATCATCCAAAGACACCAGGAGCTCGCAGCAGCTAAGCTGGGAGAGCGTCACTCAGATCAATCCGTTCCGTGCTCCTGCCTCTTGCTGCCACGAGCGAGATGATCACCTAGATCTGCAAGTGACTGCATGTTGCTCCTCTTCTGCAAGAAAGGAAAGAATCACTCATCGCCAACATGAAAAACTTGTTGAACCTCCCACCTTCATGCTCCACTCCTTTCTAAACACGAGCCTGACAGTTGTTAATGGCACTTAAGATTTGATTTACTGTGTGTTTTGGACTTTATGTATTAGCTTGAAGTATTGTAGATTCAAGAACACTAACTCATCCTTTTCTATACGTCAGGAGAAAAGAGATTGGGAAGTTAATGCAAATAACACAGGTAACTTTCAACATATTCTCTGCACTTACAAATCAGTTCAGTACGTTGTTTCAAGAAGGCAGAGTCACCAAACGAGCCCCAATTCTTTTTAATTGCATGCATCCAAGTCTGTATCAAAACCAATGCTGACCCCAGGAGGGGTATACGACTTCATGTTAACTCACCACATCATTTTCTTTTTAATGGGTGACTGCTGCTACTCATCACCAAGCTCAGTCTGGGCATTTAAGTACCCAACACACACAGCATTGTCCTATGACATTTGTCAAGCCACTGATAATATACCGTTAAAAAAGGAAAGCCCTTTGCTCCAAAGGCATGCTAAAGCCAGACTTCCAGCAGGCAATTTAAACCTAACAAACCAACAAACACCCTTTTTATATCCCCTGGGGAATTCACAAATGGATTTTGGTTAATGCAGTTAATGGAAATTTCAGTCCTGCAGTGAACCTCAGTTCCAATCTAAGTGACCCTTCCTTTGACAGAAGGGCAGCGTGAATCAAAGGCCTGAGAACAGAAGCTATTGTCCATTTCCAGACCAAGTTTGCTTAAAGAAAAATATTCATATATAGAATAAGTGAATTCACTCACTGGCAGCCACTGAGAATATTATAGTGTGTACAGACAGTTTCCCCATTACCCACTTTATGAGCTTGCTAGGAACATGAAACATTAATTAAGAGAGGGACCAAAACAAGGTTTTTGGAAATTTATTCTTACCTACTGTACTTTGATCCTAATGACATGAAACAGGAAAAAAATAATTTTTATGTGGTTCACCTTTATGAGATTTTACATAAAGGCTTTTGTGGGTATTTTAAGAATGTGCTAAAATGTTGTCTGAAACCACATAAAACCATCTGAAGAACCTCCCGCCAGAACTAACAGTGCACACATGGAAACGCTTTAACTCGCCTTTGTATATTTAATGAATCAAATATAGTATTAATATTGTTTTAAATACCAACATGCTATTTCAATAAAGTTGCTTTGCCATAGCCAGATCCAGTATCTTGAGACTCAAAACAACAATGCCAGCGAGTGAACTGTTATGAATCCAAGGCACGCCGGGATATATATTAGCCAAAGCCTCCTCTGTGCTTCAGCAATATATAATGACTTCAAAAATTCACTACTCCTTCATGGGGAGAAAATATATATCACTGATCACTACATTAGATTTCATCTCTCTTCAGGCAGCAATTTAGTGCATTTTAGAATGCACTGAAGTGGGATTTCTGAAGACTATCTAAGCCCAGGAAAGTCATGTTCGGAGAGGGGAACATTCCTTGAAACCTGTTTTCTTCAAGAAAAATAAAGAAGTGCTACAGGTTAATTGGCTGCTACATAATAGAAAACTGGATGACAGATAGATTGGTAGGAATTTAAATCTACATTCATGAACTTGGATTTGCTGCAAGAAGGCTGGACTACCTCCAAGAAACCCCTTCACCACAGATTAAAAAGCAGCACTTATTAAAATCCAAGCCGGAGAGGTAACCAGCTTGGGAAAGGTCCCTGGAAGGCATAAGCTGGTATCTTCTCTGTTAAAGAAAGAGATGGGCAAACCAGAGCGCAGACCCATCAAAGCTACACACAGTAGGTGCAGCAAAACACTCTGAAAGCACTACATAGCTCCTGGATTGAACATATTTTCTTTTGACTGCCTGTTCTGGATACCCCTGCTCGTGGTACGTTATCCTCCTACACAACAGTGGTTGTAAAAGGCAATCTGTCTTCTTTAGAAGCTCGAGTCCTCTCCCAAAGCACCCCAGGCCCAGCACAAAGCAATCAGCAGATGCATTTGAGATGTACAAGAGGTCTGAAGTCGGAGGAAAACTCCAATTCTTATTGGGGTACCTCAGAAACGTCCCCAAAGGATAAACCATTTTCAAAGGACAGCAATTCAAAGCAAAGCAATAGCTCCTCTTCTGCTTAAGGACACGGATCTCTCCAGGACGTACTCTGGATTTACCTACAGACCAAAGTTTGTTATAAAACAATGAAAAAACCATAGTTTTACAGTTGTCATGTCCCTTTATTAACAACCAAAACACTGCCAAATTATATGACTGAATCACATAATGGTCTGGGTTGGAAGGGACCTTAAAAGATCATCTAGTCCAAATGATATCCCCATCCTCTCTGAGGACAGCCAGTGTTCTTCCATCTCTGGTAAAACTGCTTTTTATAAAGTTGCCCAGGAAGGTGACTAAAAGGCATAAGGCCCAACATAACCATTCATTCTTTTCACAAAATTCAGAATAGCGTTTCACTCAATCAATTCTAGTTTTAATGTCATGATCAAACACTTGAGTTTTATATCCGTTACTCATCAACCACAGAACTCCTGGAAAAAGCTGTTTTATACAAAAAATGTCACACTTAAGACTGACCTACTTTACAAATGCAAGAATAAAAGAAAATATTTAAGCTAAGAGTGATCCAAAGCTTTATGAAGTGTTTGAAGTTTAAGCGGGTGGAGACACAGGATGGAAACTTGTTTAAGGAACTCGAGCTGTATCCATGAAATAGAGAGACTGTGGCCAGAACAAAGCTGTGACTTCAAGAGGGATGTGACGGGCAGGAAATCCCCCAGTTTCCAGCACAGACCTCAAGAAAGGAGGACAGATTAATCACTGTGTTTTACCACTAAAGGGCAGATCAGAAAAGGCACCGTAGCTTTCCTGATAGCATTCTACTGCTCACAAACCTTGCAAATGAATGCTGGACCCTATACTGAGAGAATGAGTTTCCACCACACCGCAATAAAAACACGCTATGACTTTCAATTACACTTCAGAACCAAATCACTCATCCATAAAAACACTCCTGGATTTTCCAGTAAGTAACTGAGAGCCAGAGACAAAAACCCACCCAGTGTCTCTGGCTTATGGCTCTCACAGCACTAAGCCAGCCACAAAACCCTGATGCCAAAGCACCAATACCTGGAACCTCAGACTGGCTACACAAACCTTCAAAAGAGTTGCACAGGGTTTCAAACTGGCTCATTTAAAGCAGCAAAATATATTTTCTTTTTTTTTTTCTCCCTAAAGGTTGCACAGCTTTTTCTTCCAGCTACGGAAGTTCAGCATAGAAAGGGAAATGCCTCCATCTATTTCGATCGACAGACTTCCAAGAAACCTGTCATTTATAAAAACCTACCCCAAAGGAAAATATTGAGCATTCAGCTACAAATGTTTTTACAATGACAGTGACCGAAGTCACAATCTGAGAAGCTAGTATCTAAGAGCAACCCAAAAACATTACCTAAAAGACTAGGTGAGGAAGCAGACATGTCAACTATTATTAAAACAGATGACTGTAATGGCAAGTGACTTGGCACAATTTTCACTGAGTCCTTCCCCTATGCCTGCACCCTGTCATTTCAAACCAGCACCTAAATAGCAACAGAAATATGAAGGAAGTGGCAAGTTTCAGCAACCCACCCTCCACCAAACCTAAAACATCGCTAAGGTGTTCATTCAAACCACCTGCAATCTCATAGCTCAAGTGAGGGGAAAAAAAAAAGTCTTCAGGACAACATCAAAAGATCAGAGTTGTCACTAAATAATTTCTTTGCCTGTGTCCTCCATCCAGCTTTCTAGTAATGAGGCTCACGAGCCTCTTCTTTAATAACAGGGACAAGGTGGTACCAGGAACTAACCAGGATGTAACACTTCTCCCACTGGCGTGAGTACAGATGATTTACTACTCCCCTCTCCCTCCTTCTTCGGTCCCAGGAGTGCAACTGTATCACACTTTCAGAATGTTACCTAAATACTTAAAATTAAGAAGGTAAAATGTTTGTGTATTCAGGCCAGCTGTTTTTCACCGCAGTTTATGAACACAGCTCAAAGTATGCTCGCGGACTCTGAACAGGTATTTTACAGAAATTCTTTCCAGCATACACAGGTGCAAAAATCCCTCGAGCAAACATACCAATGTAGTTAGGTATGTGTAACTTCAATGCCAGTTGTACTTAAAAGCACACATCTGGACCACAGTGGGATGACTCAAACTGCGAAGCAGAGTTGTGAAGTGCAAGAACCCTGCAAGGAAGGAAAACAGTATCCGAACAATGGGATCCTGAAGGCTAAAAATCTCCCAGAACGTCCCATTTTGTGCTTCCTAGTACCTTTCATTATTTAAAAAAAAAAAAAAATATTGCTTACATTTTCCTTACCATCCAATTGCTCTTGGCAGATGGAAACTAAATGACCAAATCCCTTTTGAGAAGTCACCTGGAAACAGTTCCATTAGCCACCTAATAAGCAAGACAATGGGTCACTTTATAACATGTCCAAACGAGTAACCGGGTCATTAACTACCAGGAAGCGCCGACTGCTTACAAATCTTTCACCCGTACCCATCCGTTCAACCAGCGGAGACGGCCCACTGCTTCACCCACCGACAGTCCGACACGTTTTAGCCTCTGCCAGCTATAATTCAACTATGGGTAGGAGGGGAAAAGACAGCAGCAGAAGTCTTCTGTGTCAGGGATTAAGTTTGCCAAAGTCTGTGCAGACTACAGATTTCATGTGACGTACTTCTTTCTTCAAATATGCGTATATCAGATATGCTACAAGGTGGCTATTATTTAAGTTACTCTGTCTTCAATTTTCCACCATTAAAACACCGTACATTTGTGAGAAAATGAGGTAAATTTCTGTAAGTGCAAGCCCAGCCATGTAGTGTTAGAGGTAATCAGTTCAAAAATTCCAGATCAGAATAAACTGACATTTTAAAATTTAGTCTCACTCAGTTTTTGAAAGCATGTAAATAACTTCTTACTAGGGATTTAAAACCTTCAGAGAGCGGTGTTTGAGGATAGTGCTGCATCATCAGTGCTGACCTCCTAAGACAGGCTTTTCCTCTCCAGTGTTCAGATTTTATGTAATCACAGAGAACCGTGGGAACCCAAGGGAAAAACTCCTCCTCCGCTGAATATCTCAGATTCAGAAGACAAGAATGTGGTCTGTACTGAGCTGCTCCAAAACGAAGCATCCAAAGAAAGAAAGAAAAAAATCAGATGAAAAGCAACTAATTTCATTTTCACAGCGTGACAGTATGCTTAATTTTTCCCTCTCTTCTTCTAAGTTTGCTCTAGTCTGTGAAATATATATCAACAACTTCAATAGTGATTCTGTTTTGAGTTTTGAGCTGCCCAGGGGGGAGTTAAGGAAGAGACCCCAACACTACTCTGTTTACTCTTACATCCAAACAATTTCCTTGGGAAAACATCATTATTTTAATTTTAAGAGCACACGAACATTAAAGCAGCGAGCATGTTGGCAGTTTAGGTCTGTCTGATGAGACTTCATCCTGTACTTATCAGTCTAACCCAGAGGCAAGAATCTCCTAGATGACATAATCCTGATGTCACACCCTATTGTGTAAAACCCCAGCCAGCAGTGAGATGGAAAGTCAGGTTTCCTTAGCGCTAGGATGCATAACAAATGCATCTGGATTCAATCTGCAGGGCCCTCGCTGTGAAAACCACAGTAACTATCATGCCCAAGAGAAAGCCATCACAAAGGGCTAGTAACCATTAATGAGGAACAGTGAGCTAATGGCAATAAAGTCACTTCAAAGCTTTCCATGGGTTTTGAGTTTAGGCAAACTAGGTTTACATCTAAACACAGACAGAACGCTTACATAAAGAGCTCACAGCTGCCTAATCACTTTCTGAGTTGAAAGTTGCACTGAAGGCTGCAGGAATCGAAGCTCAGCAACTGCTCCCCCACGCACACCTACGGGCACCAGCACTGGCAGGCTGTGCTAAAACCAAAAACACTAATTACGCCTCTTACATCTGGTGGCCTCCTCTTATTTACTAGGTGGGATCAGCACAAAATAAATCAAATTTGGTCAAAAAGATGAATACAGCAATTGCTACAAACCTTGCGAGAAGTGCAAAGTATTTTCAAAATTGGAGAGGAATGAATTCCACTCAGAGGACCTCACGGTCTATCAGACGTAAAGGGACGTATCAGACCAGGTAAAGGGATATATAAAGGCAGGGAAGGAGAAATTAGATGACAAACTACAGCAGCATTCTGAAAGAGTTAAAAGCCCAAGGGCAGCACTAACAGAGGTTTGCCATTTTTTTAATCAAGACAGAATCACAGAATCGATCAGGTTGGAAGAGCCCTCTGGGATCATCGAGTGCAACCATTGCCCTGACACCACCATGTCAACTATGTTGGCACTAAGTGCCATGTCCAGTCTTTTCTTAAACACCTCCACAGATGGTGACTCCACCACCTCCCTGGACAAGTGGACGAAGGTTAGTATCAGAGGTGGTTCAAGCAAACAATCCAAAATAAACTAAGAAAAAAGGTAAAAACAGCTAAAAAGGGGAAAGCTATCCAGCAGCTCACAGGACATTTGAACATACTTGGTAGTAGAGACAATGGCACAGAGTTCAATGGCAAAGAGCCACAGAGTCAAAATGAGACATCCCTGAAGTTCAGCAAATCAAAGTTGTTCAGTGAGATTAAACACACTGATTAAAAAAAAGTCAGCCCTGAGCACTCTAAAAATTAAGAGAGTAAGATTGCCTGTCACTGGGACTTCACTACCGTACCTGACCAGCAGCCCCTTCCAGCTCTCTAGCACAAGCATACAGGCAATTACTGCAGCCTCTCCACCTCGAGCTGAAAAGAGAAAGGTGACGGATGTTCAGTTTAGGCCATATCTGTGCTGCAAAGAGTACGGCAAATGCTTGGCTGGCAGGGGTGCCATCCTCAGCACTGCTAACACCATCAAATATTTGAGTGACTAACTCCATTTCAGACTGGATTCCAACCCAAAATTCAATAACAAGAGGATTACACACAATGAATGCATTTCAGAGGTCAATCCCCTCCCAGACCTCCTTCCGCTCCTACCAAATTCCTTGTCCAGAGCTCTAATATAAATTGAAAATGGATCAACATCAAAACCCAGACAGAAGCAGAAGTTCAAAAGGCTTCATGGCTTACTCTGTTGAGGGAACCTTAATCAATAAAAACATTTTCAGAAGCAGAATGATTAAGAGGAGCGTTTTATCTTTTTTTTTTTTAAGGCTGTTAAAAATCAAAAGTACCAATAAATCCAACTTAACTCAAGAACCAAAGAGGTAAGGGATAGCTTTCTAAATGCATGCCAGCTTACTAAACCAGTCCAAAGTTGCCAAAACTCATCTTGTTTGTAGAAATATTTAGATCAGCAGCATCCTTCCCCAGGGAGGTCTATTTAATCACTTCAGAAACGATTCCTTCCAGACAACACAGAGCAATTAGATTACTTAATTAAAGCACCGATTATCTCCAACCCAAAAGAACAGAACACAGAATCTAAAATAGATAGATTTATCCAGATGCCCTGGTCCTCATTACGCTTTGATTTCAATCAATCGCACACACACGTCAAGCAAAGGGCAATAAATTACAACCATGTGTTTGAAGAAATTATCTCCACGATATTGGAAGTGGAGAGGCAAGGTTGTAACTGAACGGTGTAAGATATTAGACTTCCATCTGGGAATAATAACCTACTGAACAAAAACATACCAGGGCATTAGCTTCAGGCAGTGTCTGAGTTAAACCTGGCAGCAGGAGATCAAAATTAAACAGTTGTTTTTTGGGAAACTGACATGCATTTTGGTAAAACAGATAACCAAGAAATATGCTTGTTGTTTAACACGTATAACAGAGAGGGAATTAAAACCTAGTATAATTCCTCTTTAACCCAAAGAGACATGAACATGCCTCTAGAAGTAAAAGGTGGGCAACCCTAGAGATACTTAAAGGTAGTTTGCATTAAAACAGACACTTACAAGGAACAACTCAGTACTGCTTAGGAGGCACTGAAGCTTCAGCAAAATTATTCTTCTCAAGCTTTCATAATTTGAAACAACTCCATGCGATACTACAAGACTTCTCCAAACTTATTTTCACACTACAGTCACTCAGTGTGCTGGCCAATAAGCTTTTGGGGACAAAACTCACGTTTAAGACTAGTTACCAGCGAGCAAATCTGAATGGATTATTTCACACAAATCGTTCACAAACGTGTAACAGGCTGTTTCCCTCAGAACACCCACGCTAGCAGGTGCCAGCCCCTTGGGAAATGGCAAATACATGCCGATGACTCACTAAATGTAGGTGGATACTTACCACACCTGATTAGAACAGAAACCTAAAAGGGAATGCTGTGTGGGCCAACTGGGACTGACACAAGGAAAAACTGAAACTATCTGAAGTCTTGGGAGGCGCCTGAGATGAACTCTGAGATATTATCACTTACTGTGCATAAAGGTGAACCCAGAGATAATCCAGAGGAAGCTTGGACCGTATGTTGAGAGAAGAGTGGGAACAGCACATATTCTCAAAAGTACTTATTTTTCTATAGAAAGGAAAATCTTCCTCTTCTGCTCCCCACTGGAACGACCAGTATAAGAAGTATTTTAAAGCTGGGGAGTGTGCAGAGCAACATCTCAGAAACAAGTGCTTACAAGGTATTAAGACACACATCTTTCTGCGACGGGCAGTCCATACTGGCTGGATGACTGCAAGCACAAGACCCAGCAGTTTAGCCCGGCAAGGCTGGAAACAAAGCCACAAACTCCTTTGAAAAACCTAGCAGAAAGCCTCATTACAGGAATAAAATGTCTAACAGGCCAGGAAATTCAAGCACTCTGGAGCTCGGTGTTCTCTGTGAGTGACTGCTTACATAAGATTATTTTTGTATTAACTGTTACCTCTCTACCATAAAACACAGCGTAGCTGTGGTTAGAGGTGTAGCTCAAAAACATTCTCTACCCCGTAGAGAGAGGGACAGAACAGCCTCTAAAGGGACTGCTGTATGAGAACCTGATGTGTCAGCTCAGAGGCTTCTCTCTCAGCATCATTTTCATCCTCTTAATCTGCAATGCAAGCTGAAAGTCTAACAGTGTACTTAAACTCACATTTTTAAAGAAAGAATTTGTAATGTGAAGTATTGGATTAGCTTTGTGTCACCTGTGAATGGTCTGTTTGGACAGACAACCCCATCAGAGTGAACAGAGACAACGAAAGTCTCTGCAGGGCAATTCAAGCAGCTTTTTTTGCACACTGCCTACAAAATGAACACCATTACTGGAAGTTGAACCTGTTATAAATCTTCCTATATAACAGAAACCGTAATTTCCACAAAAGATACAGTACTGAAGACTGCCAACACGCTACTTATTTTTTTGATTAATGCATCAACGCTTTCAAACGAGCCTGAAATATGTCACAATGCTGGAAAACCTCTGTTGTCACTGGCTCTGGAACTTGACACTGATAACTTTGTCCTGGAACCGATGCATCGTGCGCTCCTTTCCCAGTGCTGCAAGCTGCCAAACCAGAAGGCCAGTGACACCTTTAATCGACATCACATGGCTCAGACCTCCTTCTGGCTTTACAGTAGGTACACAGTATTAGTTTCCAGCTCTAGCAGACCATGGAAATTACATCACTGCAATTGCCATCTTGTTCCCACTACAGCCTTCCCCACACTTCAGACTCCCACACGGCTTCAGCAGCTGTTACACCGGTAATTGTTACAGTCATTCCCAACCTGATATATTGGCAAGACCAGCAAGCAGCAGGGAGAAAAGCTGGCACTTGCTACCCCCAACCTCATTTTTTCCCCCCTCCAATCTCCAAGTAAAAATTAAGCTTCTGCTGTCAAAATACCAAATCCAATTGTCTTGTTAAAGAAACTGCAGAGTCCTGCTACTAGAACAAAACCACGTTTCTATCCAAATCTCTGTTGTAGGTAAAGGACAAATCATTTCCAATTTCAAGCATGAGGAACCCTTCAAATGGTCAGGTTAAGTTTCCCTAATTTCACAAACTCTTTCCAAAAGTGCCACAATTTTTACACCTCTCAGCAGAACGTAAGCGACCCTTCTCCCCTTTTTCTGACACATTTTTAAGATCATAACATGCATCAAAGCATACCGTGCTGACAGATGCCCTTATCTAGTCTGACTACAAGCCATAATGCCTCCATCGTTTCTGGCTGATGACACAAGAATGAATTCTTTGTGAGAAATCCCTCCTGTATCCCCTCTAACAATGTATCGCCTATAAAACTTGGACTGACAAACTGAAAGATGAAATTTGATAGAATCTCACCTTTTACTTCCATACAATATACCAAGACTACTGTTGTACCATGTGCTGAACAGGGTTCAGCAGATTCGCCTGAGAGTAACCTGCACCGAGCTTTCCTTCCTGCAAATGAAACCTTTTTAAGGGAGTTATTGTATCCAGCCGTGACTTCACGGTCATCTGATCAAAGAGGGGTCTAAAAAGACAACCTTGCTTCCATAAGCCTACTCTTTTTCACCTTAGTGTATTAAAAAACCCTATTGGTCCTGGTCTGTTCTGCACCTGCGGAGTAGCTGCAAACCTCTCTTTGCTGCTTATACAAAATTCCTTTCTTCCAGTAAGTTCAGATATCAATAACAACTGTTACTTAGAACAGAAGTTGGGTATCTATGAAAATAATGCATGAAAATAAGTAAAAATTTGATACCTGTAACAAAAGTGTGAAGATTACACATTTGGACAGGCTACATTTACATCAAGCCACATCTTAAAATGAGTAGAAAATCTAGCAAGAAAAGTACCTTTTTACCAGCTTTTGTTAGCGTTATAACAGTACAGCGACATGCGATGAACTACATCAAAGGATGTGCTTTATCTCCATTTTTGGGCAACACGAAGCAGCAATGAGGTTTGTTCACCTTTTTCACGGTCATTAGGCATCTCCAATAACACAGCATCCCGTTGCTAGATAAAGCAGTTAAGTATGTGTTGCAAAGCAGAATGAACTTGCTTTTTAGATTTAGCATTACTATTTCCATCCCATCGCTGCTTAGGAGACCACAATCTATAAAGAAGACAGCTAAACCTGATCACATCTCAAGACCTGGGATGTGAATGCAATGCAAGACCAGCACAGTCCCACCTTTTAGAAAAATTGTTCAAATAACAAGTCACCCAGACAGTTTCCTATTGCTGCTTTAAAAAAGACACTGCCTAATCTACTTTTGTCTGTTATGCTCTGTTAATTCCTTTGCTTTACATCTCTTTAACAAGACAGGGCCTAAAACACGCATCAGAGAACAGCCCTTGCAGAAGTACATTAATCCCCACACGACTGCTGAATTTCAGTAAAACCAGCGTATGTCGTTTTACTGGAAGATGTGAAAGTTGCTGCTATATATATATAGATATTTTGAGTGAGTGCAGTCCTGAGGGAACTGAAAAAGCAGATGCTTTAAGACTGAACTTAAGATCAAAGAGAACATAGGTCATTTCAGGACAAAGATGCCATTAATCTGTTAAAGGGGGGAGGAGGCAGGAAAGCACCTCAGCATCTGCCTTTAGCATCAGCTGCCAAATTTGATCATGTTTTCATATCGTAAAATCACAGCAGATACGCTTCCCAACAGCAGATCAGCGGCTGCCTACCCTTCTTCCTCTGCTACACATTGGTATGCCGCTCTCAGAGGTAGCTAGCGACCACATTTTAGACTCATCGTGTGTACTGCATGCTGAAGGGAACAAAGCAAGCAGAGGGCTCTGTAGGGTAGAACTGACATACAAGTCTCTGTACTGGTCAAAGGCATTGTTGGCTTCCACCTCCAGCTTGCGCAGGCGAGCAGATGGCATGGCACCGTCTTCCAGGGGAGGATCGTATTTGTTACTCCACGGTGATCTGCCAAAGAGACAAAGAAAACAGAGGCAGTTAGAGAACCGAGACAAACTCTGAAAGGTTTGAGATCGGTGGGTCTGACCTGATCCACAGATGCTGAACTTCCAAAAAACCCAAAAGGTACCGAGAACCGTCCATCTGTAAGAATTTCACCCTCAACAGCCATTTCAAACACTGACAAAAAGGGGATGCTGACCCCTGGAAGTTTACAGTGTACCTGGGGAACACTCCCTGTCTTCAGGTTTCTTGGGTTTGAATCTATTCCTTCTTAAATATTCAAAAATGAGGCCTCAGCTGTTGCACATTAGATATTTAAAATTATTTTCATGCAAACACAAATAGGTTGTGTAGTTTATTTGGGATCTGACAGTATTTGACCCAAACACTGCTGTCTACAACCAAGGTCCAAATTCTCCTCCACTATTTTGCTTTGCAATAAACTCCACTTTTAGCATAACATTAGGCAAATGTTTGAACAGTCTGAAGGCTTTAACAGGGTTTGCAAAGCTGCACGTTTTACTATGATTTCTGCAGGTGTGGAAGAGATTTTGTGCTCTTAATTAAAGATTTGGTATTAAAAGATTAATGGAACTCTTTGTCCATCTGTTTGAGACCTTTATAATTCCCCTTCTGTAAACCTGCATTCTCTTTTTCATTTCCCCTGTGAATAACCAACCTACATATATCACTGCTAGTTTAAAGAAAGGTACCGCTACCCTTTACCTATTCACTTTTCAAAATACTCCAGCCTACTAACACCAGGTCTTAATGCAGTCCATACGTAAGGGCTTTTTGCTCAGTAGCCATTTGTTATTAATTTCTCAGAAAGGCATCTAGTTTTGACATCTGTTTAATGCAAAGCACAAAGAACAGGCTCTGCTTCGCTCTGGCTTTGCGCTTTCACAACACTTCACTCCTCCCCTACCACATCTGACTCAAAAGGTGAGACACCAGGAAAAGCTAAATCATTATGTCACGTCCACCCGGCGCAATGTTTTTCAGGTGGTGGTTCTCATTTTAAAACAGTTGCTTAAAACTCAGTTGCTTTGCAGAAAAGTTGACATCTACAGTAGTGCTCCTTTACCTACCAACTCTCTGAAATCTGGAAGAGATTCACACAAAAATCACCACCGGATGATTTCCCAATGGCACACCTACCCCCATCAGACAGCGCACCCAAAACCAAACGACACCAAAGAAGTTCAGGCAGACAGAGCATCGGCCTGGCTATCAGGAAGGCTGCAAAAGCAAAGCCAGGGTTCGTACCAAGGATGTTGGAGGGCGACCAAGCTGGGGAAAGGTCTGGAGGGTCTGACCTACAAGGAACGGCTGAGGGAGCTGGGGGTGTTTAGCCTGGAGAAGAGGAGGCTCAGAGGTGACCTTAGTGCAGTCTACAACTACCTGAAGGGAGGTTGTAGCGCAGTGGGAGTCGGCCTCTTCTCCCAGGCAACCAGCGATAGGACAAGAGGACACAGCCTCAAGCTTCGCCAGGGGAGGTTCAGGTTGGACATCAGGAAGAATTTCTTTACAAAAAGGGTTATCAGCCATTGGAAGGGGCTGCCCAGGGAGGTGGTGGAGTCACCATCTCTGGAGGGGTTTAAGAAAAGACTGGACATGGCACTTAGTGCCCTGGTCTAGTTGCCATGGTGGTGTCAGGGCAATGGTTGGACTCAATGATCCCAGAGGGCTCTTCCAACCTGGTTGATTCTGTGATTCTGTACGCCAGGCAATGCAGAAGGGTACCGCTACCTAATCAGCAGCGTTCAGAAGGATGCACTCGCTTTTTCTTTCTCTACATTTTAAAAGGCTCTTTCAAAAAAGAAAATCTCTTTTCTGTAAATTCAGAACACTGTGCTTCTCCATCACATATGAGGGAATGGGCGAGCACAGAACTCATGCAGATGCCACGGTGAAGATACTTCAATTGTAAACATTAGACCTCTTCTGCGGGCTGCAGGAATGGGATTTAAGGGAAGCCGAGTAACAGATTCTTCTACCTAGCAGATTGTGGCATTTTCAACCCGTTACAGATGGAGCCAGGATCGACTTCACCTAAAAAAAACCCTCATAACACAATGCTGTATTTTTTTCTTTTTGTGGAAGAGTACTCACAACACATTTACGAACTTAAATGGAAGCTATTTGAAGAAAGACAGATGGACAAACACTTAAATTTCAAAAGTCAGACCCCTAATTTCCCTAAAAGAGAATGTTTTTTATTTCAGCTAACAGGTTTCAGTGTTGTTGGCACCAAATTCCCCATAAGGATTCCATTTAACAGAGTGGAAATGTATGGACAAAGTCAGGGACCTTGAAGTCTTATATAAAAAAAAAATTATATTAATAAAAGCTCCACCTTCACAATGTAGATTCGATGGCTGTTTGATATCCTTCACAAACCTTTGTTATTAGAGGAGCACTGCCTGCAAGACTATGTGCACAAAAGGCTGCTCCCACAAGCAGCAGTGTGACAATATGAAGGAACTGAAAATTATCTATTTATGAAGACAGAAGAGAGACTCCAAAAATCTACCTTCTGGTCTGATCCATGTTCAACTGGAGAAAATCAAGCCTGTCTAAATATGAAGAACGAGTAAAGCATGACAGGCTAAGCATTAGGATATTCATTTCCCTGTGCGCTGCCCCATGAAACTGGTGAAGTTATCATCTGAATGGCCAAATATTAGCTTTTTTTTCAAAGCTAATTCCCAGTCAAATTGTAAAGCCACTCAAAAAAAACCCCTATAAAACTTGATTCCCAGTGAGAAAGTCTGACTACCTGGCTCCACCTTTCCTGTCGAAGTAGCATGAGGCTCAGTTGTCCACAGAATGCTTTGAAATCCTTGGATTAGTATTAAAAGAAATGCAATTAGCAACCTCTCCAATAAGAAGAAAACTGGTGTTTAGTTTGAAGTGTGCAGTAATTGGGGATGTAGCATGTTGCAGGCAGGGAATAGTATTTCTTGGGACTTCTAATTGAGTGTGTGGTTCAGAAAAATCTTTGTGGAAATATCAAAAGCTTTTAAAAGCACACTAAACTCCTCCTAGATTTTTGGCCTAATTGATTCAATTAGTGTAAGAGCCACTTCCCAGTAACAACTTCAGATTTTATGAGGTATGAATAACAGTGTCTGAACACAGGCACAGAACGGGATTAACACATGCACATGTTAGTGTCGCTTGGTTTTCAAAGGCTTTTGCTTTAGGAAAGAATTTACTTCACGAAACAGAGCTGAGACCAATCAATTCCAGAAGGAAGAATCACTTCAATCCAGAACGCTCGAATCAAAAGCCCAAAGAACAGCATTCTTTAATGCCAGCAATTAGTACGTTATGCCTATTCCATACAAACAAATGAAATAGCTTTTCTGAAACCCCATTACTTAAGAAGTCCTGAAAATTTCAAAGTGATTTTAAGAACATAAGTCCTCTTGCTTCCTGGTAACTATTTAAATATCTTCTCAGAAAGAAAGAGATTGAGCAAATTTCAGAGGCAAGCACGAACCTAACCTTAAAGTACGGGCTGCCACATGCACTAATTAAACACGGAGAGGCAGGGGGGGAGCAAGTGTTATTAGTTATTGCATCATGTCATGATACTGTTTAACAAGTGCCTTTTCTTGTTTCCTGGGCCTCCGGTGATAGATGCTCATGTCAACAACCTAAATAGGATGCAAGGGGACTGCAAGAAACAGCACAACTTCAGTGAGAGAGCATTTCTTGAAAGACCCACAAGAAATACAGGATCTAATCCCTTCTCTTGCATCTGCCGGAGAGGACGCAGCTGCGTGAGTACATCTTGTGGAGGGCAGAAGCTATAAGAGACCTTCTTCCTTGGCCCACTGCAATAGGTTCTATTTCTAAAAACTCATGAAGATTTACACTCAGCCACAATCCAGACCCACTGTCAAACTCTGCACCCATTAGCAGTCTCCTCCTCCTATTTCTAGGACAAAACGAATCCCAGCATGTTCTCTGTGTAAATCATCTACAGACAGATATGCTTCCAATTTAGGTAAGTGCCTTTCCTGCAACTCAGAGCGATTGAAACCAATTAATCTAGAATCCTTTATAAGCTTATCTGCTTCTGCAATGATGTCCTGAGCCAAAGAAAAAAAAATTGTTAAAATATTTTCTGGTATTTCACTTTGAAATAGAATTCTTGAAACATTCTGGCCAAATGAATGTAAAACACTACTGCAAATCTGCACAAAGCAAAGCTAAATTCTTACTCTAGATCAGTTCCAACTGTTAGCACTAAAAACACAAGCTATTACACTGGAGCTGCAAGGAGCACCAGGGATGTAACCCCTCTAATCATAACCAGAAGCAGCAGAATGGCTGAGCTGTTAACTCAGGACAGGAGATGAATGGTGGCCGTTACTCCACAGCCTAGCACCCTTCGTTAAGAGAAAAGAATAAGAGCTAGGTGATGCAATATTCACAAAGGTTTCTGGACTATAAGCTTTGTGATTCTTAATTGAATATTTGGAACCATGCCACTGTCACTACAGCCAGTAAGAAAAGGCAGGCAATGCAAAAAAGGGGAAAAAAAAATTAGTTGCTCAACTGTAATCATACTAATGGCAAGGTATAGAAGAAAAACATTAGAAGAGAGACTGTGTTCAAAGTGGCAGCCAAAATACTGAAAACTCGTTGTACCATTCCAGTATTAAAGCCCTTTCTACTTCAAAATTCATTATATTCTAATTACATACAGCATTTATTGTTCAAATATTTTCATTGTTTTTGTCTACAGTCCTCAAAATAAATTAGCTCTTTTGGTAGAGAGGGATTCCTTTTCTTTGCTAAAAAACTTGGGCCAAGATGTTCATAGAGAATTAATGACATTGCGTGTCCAAAGTCAGACTCAATCCCTTGCAAAATGTGAGTGAAAGAGCCTTTCCCAGCTGGCAAGTCCACCCTGTTTTGTACAAGCACAAGATGATTTTGTTTGAACCAACTGCTTGCATCACCTCTTTTTCTGTTGTCATCCATTCCAAAGATTTTACAACCTTGCAACAATAGATGGTTTAATTTCATGCCAAGGCCATCACAGTTATTTCTACTAGAGATCTGACTGGTTTTAATTCTCTTAAGATATAACTGTATTACAAAAAACCTAAGAGAAATGCATTAGTCACCCCTTTAATAACAACATCACATTTGAGGCTTCAATGAATGACAGTAAGGAAAATGTGCAGAAACACTCTGCTTTCTAGGATAAAACCCATTTTGTTCCAGAGACAGACAGTGAGGACCTGCCTTGCAAAGGTCATCAGATTAGCAGCCATACAACCACGTTATCTGAAACTGAAGCGCTCCACAGTGGTCTGGAGATGAAGATGTTTATGTCTTTTGTATTAGGGAAATACCAAGAACAACTTCCATAGTCAATGTCTTATTCACAAGAAGAGGATTTGAAACAGTCCCAGCTTCATCACTGAGAAGAGTTTAATATCTTTAACTTTATTTTTTTGGCTAAGAATAAGAGGGAGAAGGGACTGTAATACTTGTATGTAGCTCTCATTTACAAAGGAAACCAGTTAGTTCCTCGCTTTGGGTATGAACTCACCTGTACGAGTCTCCATCTCTGTTGTAGTCACACAATAGATAGTCTTTTCCTACCACCTTATCTCGTGCAATCTTCAATGGCTGATCAACAGAGGAGAGGAGGTCTTCACAGAGGCTTGGGACCTGATGGTTTGGAGAAAAAAAAAAACAGGGAGAGAAGAGAAGGTAACACATTAAGGTTAAAAGAGACTGGCATCCCTAAGAACAGTTTTTGTTATTAATAGCCCCCATCTGACCCAAAGCCAGAAACCCTTCAAAAAAAAGGCAAGCTGCACTTAAGTTACAACACAATCCTATGCTCCCACCTCCAATAATTTCAGATTTAATTACCTAACCACTAGTGTGGTCCAGTACACTTAAATATATACATTCTCGATGTTAGCTTCTTGCCAAAGACGGCCAGTAAAGCGATTGTCGAGGACTGATGAATGAAGGTAAATATTTATAATGGAGTGGAAACGAGGAAGCTGCTAAAAGAATACGCCATCCATACGCTAGAGCGTATTTTTCACAAGCTCCCACTCTGGGTAGAGTTTAGAATAGTTTCCAGGCATCTGGCCAAACATTACCATGTTGGCTAATAAAAATACGCGTGTGTCTGTATGTGTGCACATATAAAATCAAACACATCTCCTACACAGGTAGCTTTTAATGGATTCATAATCCCAGCTGTCTCCCTGCACTTCATGTGGAGAAAGACTACAAGATCTGCTTTCAATGTGGCAGAGAGGCTTTCATGTGCTGCAAAGAGAGGAGATGACATTTTGCAGCCTGAAGCTAGAGCGAATGCAAGCACGAGCAAATCGAGCAAATTCCATCCTGGGGCCTCTTGCTCTGGAGCTGACGGCAGACCCGTTATCAATATCAATATTCCTACACTGCAGGCTTTGGCCACGCTAACAGCTGCGTCCAGGAGCTCCGTCTCCCCCATAGATACCTTAGGGCATGTGCAGCAGTGTGCACCAATCCATCTGAGGGTCGATCAACAAATCATTCCTGGAGCTATTATTGAACAATTAGTGTATTAGGCATTTCCCCTCAGGAAAAGCGTTCCAGATTTCGCTGCAAGGGAAAGGCACTAAAATAAAATGCCCTTTCCCAACAGAAAGTTGGGAACGCAACAGGATATAGGACAATTGCTAAGTTCTTGAATCTGTTGGTGACAACATGCTAATACAGAAGATAAAAGAAATAATCAATGTGGAATCTCTTCTACATTTCATTCTACATTGTAGAGATGAAAACCTGATTGAGAACATGAAGACAGAAGGCAATTGAGGGTAAAATTAATCATGAAGTGATGAATTCACAGCTCATAAGAAATGAAAAGGGGAGGGAGGAAGAAATAAAGAAAACATGGAAATGTGCTTTCTTCTCTTCAAGCCACTGATTAAGTGAGCTGGTTCGTGTAATTCCAAAGGAAAGAAGCTTAGAGGAGAAAAAACAAATGAGGGGTGCAACATCTCCCAAAAGCATAAGGACAAACTATTTTAATGCACTAGATGTGACATAGGAGATCAAACTGCCTGAAACAAAAATGTTCCTAATCCCAAGTACAAGGCAGTAACATACAGAGGATATTAAGTCAAAGTAAGCAAGGACAAATATAAAACAATATGACTGAAAAAGACCAAAAAAACCCAGAAAGGCCAAAGAACAAAACAAGATGTGGCTAGCAAGAGACCCAACTCCTAACCCACCCAATCACCCCATAAACACACAAAAAAAATAAGAGGAAAACCAGGAAATGGTTGGTAAAGTTACCAACAGTGCTGAAATACCTGAAATGTTAGTTTGAGGTATTTTACTTTGGTCTATAGATACAGCAATGTGGTAATGAGTGCTAACTGAAGAGCCCAGATTAAAGAGCAGGGCAGGTAAGTATTTATATAAAGTTAAATGCTTCTCACTGACGTTCATCATTTGATACTTGGAGACCTGGCTGAAGCAACCTCAAAACCATTTTACATTCACTGAGTAAATAAAAGCGGACAGGAAGCAAGCAGCTTTTAGGAAAACCTTTACTTTTTCTCAAAACAGACAACCCTAATACTCCACGGAGCTGATACAAATCAGCAGTGTCGTGGCCCGAGTTAAGTGAAATGATGTATCTGTGCCCATGAGCCCATCTGGTTCCACTTTGTCTCTTCCTTCGCTTCTCCATTAGCTACTAATTTTAGGCTGACTCTTCAGGCAGAGAGCAACTTGAGATGACTGCTTCAATTTGGGATCCACACACAAGACGACCCAAAGCACCTCATCACTAAGAGCTATGCTCCGTGTTGTTCCTAAGAGTAACCAGCTGAATATATTCCTTCTTCTTGGCTGCTCCTTGGCCAGCTGCCCATCAGCAGAGAGATAAGCGTCTAGGAACAGCCTCCTCACTCTGACGTGAGTTCAGAATGAGTAATGGTGATGAAAACACAGTTCGGAGAAATGTGGCGTTTTTCCCAGTCTCTGTTTCCACCGAATTTCTTTGGGAAAAGCCCTACGCTACACGTGTGCTGAGGGAGCACGAGAGGTCTCGCTGCACAGTTCTTCAAACTCAAATGTACATAACAAAGCATTTTGAGAAGAAATCCCAAACTCAAGACGGAGTCAATTCCCCTGCAGAAAAGATCCTAATAACCATCTGAATTTAAGACCTTTACAAAAATCCACTCAAACAACTTTTAAATTTAACTTTCTTTTAAAAATAGCACATGCCTAGCGTGGTGTTTCCGTATTGCTCAGTGGGAGAGCACAACCTCTTATTGACTACAAGGAACCCTTACATTGTTTTTAAGATGCAATCTATTTAATTTCCACGTAGTAATGGTGAACTCTGGATGATTTGGTAATACAGATAATCATGAGCACGGTCACTTTTGCAATTTCTAAGAGCTGGGGCTAGTCTTACGGCCATAACAGTGAACACATTATATCATATACTTACTAGAATACAATATTACACTATAATACTCTATTATAATAGCGTGCTATATGCCCATTGTCTCTTTGGTACAGACACTCTACAGGACTTCAGGCAATATATTCTTTTCTCCTTCTCCTTCTTTCAGAATAAAACAGGGAAGAAAACCCACTCATCTACTTCAGAAGGATTAGAAAATTTCAACAGTGTTTATAAAAAGAACAGAGATATCCCAGCTGATGGAACTACTCATGAAATTCTGATTATCAGGAAAACATCCAAGTGTGGCACAGTTACCCCAAAAGAATAATTTTTGTATCATTTATTACAGCAACTTTCAACAGCTGCTGCTCTTCCTTTCTAAGAATGAATTTACAAGATTTATGCACACAGGTCTTCCTCTGCTACGCTACAAAGCTGCTTACAAGGCAAATGCAGTAATTTGAACAAGGTAATTTGCAGCTTTAAATACTTCAGCTACATGTTTGTGAGACTATTTGATTCCTTCTGAATTTAGGTCCTTTGCATTTTAGAACATGCAATGACATCTGGTACAGCCAGGCTAAGGCAGCTGCTGCAATCTAAGCACCAAGCAATCATTTTGCATTATGCAAGTGTCTTTCCTTAAATTCCTCCCCATGTCAAGTATTGAACCTTCCTAAAACATTTAAATTACTTCTGTGCACATTCAGACTCTTGCAGAATCCAGTTTGTATTTATAAAGAAAACATCCAAATCTTCTGATCCCAGCAAAGACAGTTCTGCTTAGAAGACCAACCGATCCTCTGAGTTTTCAGCCTGAAACAGTGCATTTGCATTGTTACCTTATCTTATTGGCTTGTTCTATGGTAACTGGGAAGCCAAAATGCACTTAGGTGCCTGAGTGCATGCCCCCAACTATCATTATATAGGGAACTTTGACTTAACACAAGAATTAACCCAGTCTCCAGGCCAAATAGAGAAATGCCCAAGCAGTGATTTTGTCCAATTAATCACTGCACTATAAATGTCACTGCGGTGAAAACATTGAAGCTGTGAGGATTGTTTTATAAGCAAAGACTGGGCTCCCATCTTTATTTCCACACAAGTTTTTCCCACTCTAAGCAGTGGAAGGTCGAATGTAGGATACAATCTTAACCTTGTATCTTTAGCTAAAGGCCGTCACTAATTTGATTTGGTCCACAGCGTACTCTGGACCCTAATGCACCCATGTTTCCACAAAGAACCAGTCAGTCATCTATTATGGTGGTGGTCATGGAGCAAGACCACCCTCAACGTAAATTAGAAAAGAAAAAAAAGAATCTCTGCGGGTCCAGACTCAGCTGTTCAGCCTGGAACTGAACAGCAGCATCATTCAGAAGCACATACCATGCACCAGGGCACTGTGTGGGATTTTTTTTTTTCCAGGGAGATATACAATGAATGTGTAGTACAGAGGAAAGAAAAACTGAATGAAAAGTGAGTTAAACATACTCTCCTGCATGTTGAACAAGGATTCTGTTGTCTCGTGTAACAGTATGCTCCATCCGAGCAGCCAGGTATGTGGACAGTGCTTTAATGAAGTCAACTGCTCTGCTATCAAGACAAATAATCTCTTGTGCCAAAGGCGAAACTGTACACTTCTTGGAGTGGCTAACCTAATAATCATTCTTTCTTGACTCAGTTTTTGGTAAAGGAACTTATTACCAACTAAACAATTGTTTCCAAATTATTTTTTTTTAAAATATGATTAAACAAGCATCTAAAAAAGTTTAGAGGAAACAAGAAACAGTACTTCAGCTCTTCATGTCTTACGTGCATTCCCCATCCTTGCTTTGATCATGCTGGCTGGATTGCATCAAATTCTGCACCTTACATATTCAGGACAGTTAATATTTTGGCTTACTAGCCACTCAACTGCAGTATAGTAATGTTGTTTTCTTCTCCAGACTTGACTGAGATGAATCATGTTTACAACTGAAACAGCAATATCGTTAGTGTAAGGTTCTGTGCTTGGAAATGGTCTTTTTCCATGTTTATTCAGAGGTCAGCGTGTACTGACCTCCACAGGAACCTTACGCACTGGAAAACTATGCTAAATGCAGCAAAATTAAAGATGAAACACATTTTTCCTTAAAGAATCAGAAGGGGGATGAAGCAAGCTTCAAAAGATGAGCAAAGGCAGCATTCAGATCCATTTGTCTTGCGAATTTGCATCTATAACATGCAGGTATCTGAACACACACGTGACTAGAACAGTTTTTAATTAAAAGCCACATCCAAACAGGAAAGTGAGTCTTTTAATTGCATGTGAACTCTTCAGACTCGATTTTTCTTTTTTTAAGACAACTTACATCATGACAGAAGTGAACAAAACCACTGTCCACGTCGCCTGGGGAAATCGCTTGAACGCAAAGAAGAGCCCATGCAAGTTACCCAGCGCTCTTGCAAAACAACCATTCTGGCACACGACCCCCCTCCAGCTCGGATTCTTCCCCTCCGGGCCAGCATCTAATAAAATATTATTATAATTTTTCTGAGTCATTCCACAGCCTCAGAATTTCCTGTTCCTGCAGAACACAGACACAGCCTAACGGATGTTGTGGAAACTCAAGAAGGAAGCCTGGCTCCACTCATCTTGGGCCTAAAACCACTAGTAAAGTCACTCCCACAAATCCACACATTGCTAAACCTTAATTTGATACATCAGATGTCCAAGGGCCACACATTCATCAAGCTTTGTTTATTAAATGACACTTAAATGGACTTTTGTGTTCAAGACCAGATGTAATTGATATTGGAAACAGCTCAGCTTTATTCAAGTATTTGCACTGAATTCCAGCACTGCAAGAATTAGCAAAAAAAAAACAAAATTAAAACCAATCAGCTTTTCTGGAAAAAGGCAAACGTTAACAAGATTGCAGATCCAAGTTTTGTCTAGTTAGCGATGTCATAGCTGAAAAATTACATTAATTACAGAATTTTTCAATTCAGCTCAAGGAACTATGTTTTAAAAACTCTGAAAGGTGACTACCGTTCACAAAACAGGATCCTTGGCATTCTTCCTGTGATCTGCTGGATAAAATAGGGCTTTTGCTAGATTCAGCATTCTGTAACTTACTGAGAAACAAAAGCTAGCCATCTGGCAGGCACAACTGGAGTGCCCTAGCCTTTGACTAGTGACCTGCAGGTGAAGGCTTCTGTATCTCGTTACCAGTCACAAGTCCCATGAGCCATCACAGCATATCAATATCTTGGGAAGTCTTGACTATTTGTGTCAAGAGCCCAGCTGGTGTTGGAGATATCCAGCAACAATTAAGGGATACGCAGAGGTATGCTCTCTCCAGCGATGTTGCTATATCCTACCTTCTCTCCCATCTTTAGAAGAGGTTAGATTGTTTTCTAATTAGGATTCAAGCTCAAGTGATTCCCCCCCACACCCCTTGAGAAAGATATTTAAACAGACATTTTAAGGGTCTCTAACACCAGCAGTGCAGTGGCAGGAGCCTGGAAGAAAAAAAAGGCACAGTTTAGGCTTAAAAAGAAAAAAGAGTCAGTGAATATGAAGCCAGAAGTGAAATTAACTTTTACAATCTCATGCAAGTAAGTGGAGTTGCTAGCTCTAAGCCAAGTATCACATTAACAATTTACATATATTAATTGCTATCTCCAATTACCATCAAGATATCCAGAGGTAATCTTTTCTACCTGGAAAAGCTCCTGCTTACAGCCACTCACCAAATGGAAAACTGGCTCTCAACAACCATAAATTTATTCAGAGAGCCAGAGCCCCTTTCTTTAGCCAATAATCCTTGCGTTAGAAACCCGACTGGCTGCTGCTGGCTTAGAGCCTATCACACAAGTCAACGAGTCCAGGCAGAACAGCAGGTCAAAAACTCAGCTCTGAGACCATGAGGCTGTCAATGCACTTCTGTTTCCACCCTTTTCAAGTTTTCACTGGGTCTGATTTTCTTTTCTTAAAAGCATCTCCTACCTTCACTAGATACTCAGCTGGCCATCTGCATTCAATTATTTTATCTTTCCCCACGATACTGCCTCGGCTCTTGGACCCAAAACACAAAAAGCTCCAGTCACATTCTCATGTTCTTTATGGCCTGTGCAGCCCAAGCACTGCAGTCTTCCTGGGGATAAGCTCTCTAGCTTCATATATCTTCAGTTACTAAAGGCACGCAAGCAGCTTTGAGACTTGCCTAGAGGCACACTAGCTGCATGAAGCAAGGTCCTGAATGTTGTTCAAATATTTCAAAATCATAAGTTTATACATTTTAAAATTCAACACTCTGGGACTTTCTAAAAAGTAACACATTCTACTAAAAATACTTAAGCATTCTCCTGTGATGAGAAAGCAAAGATGATCACCTCCCAGATCTTTAATTGCAAACAGAGCCTTGAAAAATAACCAGTAAAGTTACTGACTGCTGTATCTATAAAGAACTCCAGCTTTAATTCTTCCATGGCACCATAACTTGACTCGGTACTTCCAGAAAGCTTTCACTGTGGGGAATAAATTGAGTTTTATTTGAATATCAGTCTTACTGGGAAAAGAGAGGAAGAGTTGTGGCTGTGAGCAAACCCCACTCTCCTGGCAAGTCTGCTTGTCCATTTTGTGAGCCAGTTGTGTGAGGATGATTCTCCATCCCCACTTTATGCCAGCCATCTGATTTTTGTGAGTCAGCTAGATTTTTCATCTAATTTATATTATACACACACAGGCAAACATCCAAATTAAACACTCAGCAGGAAGCTCATACTTGCAAAAGGAACCTGCTTAACTTTTGCTAAGATTGAGAGCACATCAACTTCCACACTCAAGTTAAAGCCATCAAGACAATCTTGTCACAGACCCCTTATTTGCTGCACATGGCCCATGAGCACAATAAATCCAACTTCCATCTTCCACCTTTCCCAGAGATGCACCCCCATAAGACACGTCAGTGAAGCTGTCTTGCAAATGCACCCGAAAGGATTCTGGAGGCTGTGACCCCAGCTATCACTCACCTGCCCTGTTAGGTGTGCTGCCAAGGTGTCCTAGGAAGAGATCCTCCACAACAGCACTGCCTGAAAGATGATGCCTTCTTCGGGACCTCTCTTGGGAAGAACACAGCTAAAAGTACATGGGGACTGACTTACTATACAACTTATCTTAAGAGAAAGGAAACAGGAGGACAATCCTCTCTGATTGCTCTGATCTTTCAGTACAAACCGTTTAGCCACTCAGAAGTGAGCTCTACCAGCTTCCTTACTTCATGCCACTCTGATTTCCATGACCCTGAACAAGATCTCACACTTAACTGATACCAAGAAACATTTCCATCCAGAAAATACCCTTCATATTCTGCTTCCAGCAAGCGATGAGAACAGATGTGATTCACAACTGACTTCTATGAGCAGCACAGTGTATCAACAGCAGCGACTTCTGGATAATGTGAGGCAAGAAGGAGGAGAGACGGTATTTATGCTACACAATTAAAATCTGTATTAAGTTATAAGTGCTATCACTTGGCGTATCCTCACGACAAACACATGTAAGAGCAGTGCAATCACCTTTACTGCTTCTCTTATGGGAGCTGCTTTACAGCTCGGACTTGGCTGACAGGTAGATGCTCCAAGGCTTCAGTTACCCCAGTTTCCAGAGGAGCTACACAGAAAACTATTCTAATTTAAATTAGTTGTCCTTAAAAATGTATGTGCCTACGCTAAAATCTTTTTGTAGAGATTTAGAAGTCCTCTTGTACATTTTTACAGCCTCTGAGTAGTCTATTTACAAATAATGACTAATTGAATTCCAACCAGAGCATTCCATGCCAAGGCACATTACCAGCACCACGCACAGCTTCTTTCAGGCACGACTTCTGGAGTCCCGTGATTGACAAGGTCTCTAATGAACTCTAATTGAAGACTCGGCAGTCTGAAGAATGCAACAACAGATGTGGTAAAAGGGCAAACCAGAAACTGTTTTGCTAATGAATGAAAAGTGTCTGGTCTGATGAGGGCCAGTGACCCAAAAATTCTCTTCTTCCACTCACCCTTTTACTTCATGTTCAAGTTTGGACCCTTTCCCTTGTCAGCCCAACACGTGGGGGCAGTAATGTACAGTCTTGAATATATTCCATATACTCATATTGGCACCAAGATGCTCTTTTATTAAAAAGCAGCAGCAGAGCGTGGCTTTGACAGAGTAAGAGGGACCTCAGGGAGGGAACTTAGTGCCGTTAGCCTTCCCAGCAGGAATACAAGCCTGGGAAGTAGATGTCAGTTTCTCACTATATTAGTTTTGGAAAACTTTTTACATACAATGACATTTCTAAGTCATTTTCACCTCCTTTCAATGGATCTTAAGCAAGCATCAAAACAGCAGCTACACTCATCAGTCTGGAGATCAATTCCTATAAAAAGGCTATGGCAAGCTGAGCTGCAAGTAATAACCTACACTTCACACTAAAAGAAATTATGTGGGACTCTGCTTCATGTCTACTCCAGCACAGCAGTGTAATGAAGCAAAGAAACCCAGCACAAAGGAAGCAGAAGTCAGGGTGCCATCTTTTATAATTCTATCACAAATTTAATGAACCTGCTCATGCTCATCATGCATATGGAGTCCGACCTTTTACTTCAAGGAGGTTACTGTCTGGTAACGGTACAGGAAACAGAATAAAAACATCAGCTGTAAAGGTTTGGATGAAACTTGCCAAAAAAGGTCAAAAACCTATTTGCTTGAGTCTGGCTTATGATGTTTTTGGAACGATTACAGGTGGCAATGCACACACTGCTCTCGTCTAACTAGAGTGTAGACTTCAGCCTCATGGCAGGCAGGCTGCGAGTGGGCTGCAGAAGAGGTCTACAGATGTCTCAACAATAAAGAAATCATACTGGATTTAACAACTTATTTCACCTCTACCCCATAGAAGGGACTGCAATGACCAGTGTGGGAATCACACAGACCTTCCTTCTAACAAGCATCATTCAAACCGGTCTGTTTCATGTTACACTTCCAATATGAAAAGAAGCCCAGTGAGCGTGTTGCTGATGGAAAGCATGTAGAGCACTAATGAGCACCATCCAAAAGTAATTCCAACATTTAGAGGTAACCAGCAATTTTCTGAGTCATTAAAAAAACCTCATACCAATTATACAGTCAAGCTTACCATAGCTCCCCAAACAACTCGTTGTTCTGAATGGTCCTTGGAGCTGCTCAAACCCTGATATCCATTTAGTCCTCCAAATTTCATCAGAAACCCAACCATGTCACACCAGATCATATCAATGATTTAGTTATTCTGTGTCCTACCTCCAGCAACAGCCACAAAAATGATGCTTGAGGTTGCCAAGAGTTTTGGTGGCACAGATGTAGCCAATTAGTAAATGGTTTCAAGAGAGAGAAATAATCCCTTCCTGCAGGGAATAATTTCTTTCCTGACCCACAGAGCTTTCTTACCTGTACCTCAGCTTACGTAACTGAAAGCAGTATTTAAACAGAGTTTGATAAATTTAAGTCAGCCACAGCTTTTTGACCATGGGACTCCTCTCAAGTTCGCTAACACCAGCTTTAATATCACTTAGTAACCTCCTCAACTAAACTTTTACCTGATAAGCAGCTGCTCTTCTGCACACAAAGATGACAAACCGCTCGGATGCAATTTAAACAATTTAATTAAGAGGCAGTGATTCAAATAGCTGCTATGTGCAGAACCATCAGATTTCTAGGGTCTCTGACAAGGTTTGTCAGCATCATGCATAAAATTCAGAGCTGCCACAGAAAAGGGATGTAGTTCTCACTACAGGTAAGAGGAAAGGCTAAGTTCAAGCTCTAACAGCCCTGTTGCAGCCTCAATGTCCTCTGTCTGCAAAGATTCAGAAGTTCAGGTCAGAAATAAGCCATATATTTAGACTGGACAATAGAAACAAGTTTTCCCAGCTGCCCATATAGTAGGTTCTATATAAATTAAATCCATATTTCAGTAATACTTTAAGTTACTCCAGAGGCAACTGTGCCACACCATTTTAAGGGACAGTTGACACTAGCCAGCCTATTATTGCCCAATTGTGTACCATAGGATATGAAACTAGTAATGAGCTTATGCGCCCTTCTTAAGTTAGTTTTCTTCATTAGTAGTTTTTAGAAGGAAAACAAATGTTTTGGGGGCAAGCAGGAAACAGGTATTGGGCACAAGATGGCTGCCCAGGGTTTTATTTTGATACTCACTGGACTGCAGAGTACCTGATATGGCACAAATTATAAATAGATTTGGGTGTTCTCCAGAACCCCAGTACTCTGACACATTCTGTCTCAGTACCACCTTTGAAGCACGTGCTATAGCACATCCACTGCACCTACCGCACAAGTCCTGTGTCAAACTACAAACAGGCAGGTAGTTTATCAGGAGACGATACGCACGTACAAGGGTACGCATCAACCTTGTATAAACTGTTCCAAATTACTCTGACTAAGCAGCAGCCTCCAAACTGGTGATGACTTCAACAAGAAAGCTGCTAATGACCCTTCATCTGAAAGCGTGTCCATGCATACACATAATACCTTTCGGCTTGCCCAAAATAAACACGTAGATTCTTGACATTGTTTGTGCAATTGCTGTATTCTTCAGCCTTGCCAAAAGACAAGGAGAGAAACAAATCACCACACCTCTGAGATGCTTCAGAAAATGTTCTTACATACCAGATCTTTGTCACACCCAGGACTCTGGACATAACTTGGTTAGAGCATCCAATACTCACCAAGTCAATGAGGTCACTGAGATTCTTCTCTATCTGCTGCGGAGGCAGACGCCTCATCAAATCCAAGGCACAATCCAGCTGCTGGTCACTCTGCAGAAACAAGAACATCCCTCCGTCACAACATGCACAGGTCATACATCCCATTTACATACACAAGAACTGCAGCGCTTGCCAACTCCTCTGATATGATAAATACAGTGCCTAGTTCTAAGCAGCAGCATTTTTTATATTAATACAAATAGATTTCAATAAAGTTCAGTCCCATTGATCACAGATTACTGACTTGGTATTGCAAAAAGTGTTCTAGACTATGGATTTAAGAGCACGGTTTAAATTGGTGTCATGCTGCCAATTTAACACCGTGCTGTTGGTGGAAAGGAGTCCAGCCCTTACCTCACCAAAACTTTTTCCAACACTCATGCAAATGTTTAACGCATTGTTTTTCCACACTATCTCAATAACAACTGGGTTAGGGAACTGAAAGTTCCCTCCTGAAGCAGTTTTAACATTTCCTTATTTGTATTGTGCTATTCAGCTTGAGATACCAGTTTCCAAGACAAATTCTGTTCCAACCCAGAGCTCCCTCTCCCTCTTTCAGCTTTATCAAAAAAACAGAATGACACACGCACGAAGTATGATCCACTATTTCCTTCTTGCTACAAAATACACACCAAAAGCTGCCTGTATCTGAGAAATCAGGGACTTCAGTTATCTCAAGAAATCACAGCAACATACTCCAAAGGGCATATTGCAGCTGGTCTCACTTCCAATTCTGACACAAAAAAAACACACTTAAACTTCACTTCACAGACAGAAAATGTGCAACAGACATTACCACAGACACCTGATGAGCTGAGCCATGTTCTTACCATAACCTTTAGCTCTCCTTCACCAACAGATATAGCAGACACTTTCCTGCAAGCCTAACAGCACCCCAAATCTGCACGAGCAGAAGCATTGCCAGTTTGTTTTCACTGTGCTTCTTCCCCTCCCTTTCTCCTTCTCCATTTCTAGCCACCCATATACAATGAGCTTAGCTTTAATTTCTCCCTCCTGTGTTCTGCCAAGCTCTAAAAGTTTTATTTAAGAAAGGCTTCAAAACTAAAGCAGTTACATTATCACATTATTCAAGTAGCAACCCCCAGGTCAGGGAGAAACAGGAAGCAAAGTTTCCTGCAATTAAGCCATACCCTAGCAGTGAGGAAAGGAGGGAGCTCTCAGTTTAGTAGACATCCATTATGAAAGCTGTTCTTAAAAGGTACTACCCATTCACTATCAGAAGATAAATATTTTACAGCCAGCAAGTCAGACTGCCTGGTCTGGGGAGATTATATATTTATTTCTCACCCAGTTCAGGTTATAGGATGTAATCTTTGCAAAATATTCCAGCTCTACAGACAGTTAGACATCAACTCCCATATATCTGCAATAATCTCCTGAAGATTTGAGCCTTCAGCCTGAAGAGCAGGATGCACTGACACCAAGAACAGAAGATTATGACAGTCATCTGTTGTGACTGCAGGAGGACACATTGAAGTAATGTACGAAACCCCCCACGCTCTTTTAAATACTTGGATAACGTGACAAGCAAATCCTTGGCTGAAATGAGTCTGGTGTGACATTATTTATTGTGGAAAGTGACCCCAAATCGATCACTGAACTATCACCATATTCACGCATAAAAGTGATGGCCAAGCTTTTCAAAACTTTTTACTTATCTTCATTAGATGGTCGGGGAAGAGAAAACTACTCACTTTTTGCTACTAACCTTTCAACCCCCAGAGAAACATACTATTTAGATGGCCTATGTCTGCCCAGCTCCAACAGCCAAGCTCAGGCAGGGGACCTTTCTTACCAAGTATTGTCTTTACCTCCTGCTATCCCTTACGTCAAGGAAGGAAAGCTGGCATGTGGTCACCAGGTCACGCTCCTCACTTTGGGATCGTGGGAACACCTACGGAAGTGCTCCGTCCTCCTCTACCAGCTGGAATTGTTTAATAGACAAAAAAGCCTAGGGAAAGATGATGTTAAAAAACCACCACTAAAGCTGCAACCCCAGAGTAAGTGTTTTACAGTGTGACAATTTTGAAATAAACTACACTGGATGAAAGAGTATCTACATTTGCAGTGTTTTATGGACTAACCAAAAGAACTTGGACAGACCATTTTTACAACAATATGTTCAATAACATCTGTAAAAAGACATGAGCAAGACCGTTTAAGGCAGAGATCCTTAAAGGGGCTCAGACACGGCTGGCATACATGGCTGCATGCAATGGAAAAACAAAAATATCCAAGCACATACTAACAGTAGATTTTTCTGGTATCCAAGAGGTAAAAGCAAGGCTGAGCATCACGACTCTTCAGTTAAGAGATCGGCTTGCCAGCAGATCTCTTAAAGCACTGAAATAAAGACAAGTTCTGCTGGTTTTCTGTTCCTAAATCTGTGGTTATACAGTCACTCTAACCCAGCATAAATCCGTGCTGGCACAGTCGAAAAGGCAATACAAAGCACACAGATTACAGAGCGAAGTGGTACCTTGTGGCATTGGCTATATCTGGTGTGTCCTAGTTCAGAACTGAATGTGTAATTCTTTTGCTTCTGGTTCTTTCACTGTAGGTGAAGTGAGGTTTTCAAAACCAGGTCTGTGGTCAAATACATCCTTTGGTTCCAGACCTCTGCCGCAGATGGAGTAGCTAGAGTAGCTGTAGGTACTACATAAAAGAGATGGGAACCTCATCCAAGGTGCCAAAACCAGCAGCACATGGTTCCCTAATTTTATAGAAGAGTGAACGCTCCAGGGATGTACCACCACTGCAATTTTGACAGTGGCATGTTATTAAGTGACAATTAAAAATCCCACAAAACCTTCACACAACCTGTGTAAGAGGAAGGCGTTCTTCAGGAACTCAGGATATATGTGACCTACCTCACTACAGTTGACCCAACCTACTTGTCTCTACGCTCTTAACTTCACCTGTTCTGGATTTCAATTTGCTTAATTCTCTTGGAAAATTGCATACTGAAGACGGGGTTTCTTAACAGATCTCCAGATAAAACATTTCTACAGAATTCTTGCCTTTAGACATGGAGAGGCTTATAAACCCCTGCTCACTGAGAAGGTGATTAGACAGGCTGTCTCCCAGTCTGGGCTGCTCTCGAAGCCAAGTTCTTTGAGGTTGCAGGACTTAATGATCTTAGTGTTTACTTGATATGAAGCTGTTTTCCACCATTCCTCTGTTTCATCCTGCACAGAGCTGCTGTGGAGGAACAGGGAGTTCAGACACAAATTCTAAATGAAGTTTTATTACAGCGCAAGCCACTGAAGGATTTAGAGATCATAGGAATCTCAAAGACTGAAAATACTAGCTTAGATGAAAGCTCCTTAATAAGTTTCCTCTAAAGATGTTTGGCAATCTAGAATCTCCACTTAAGCATCTGCTATAGTGTTCCCCTGATACTACCACAAGGAAAAATGTTAAGAATATATCTATAGCAGTAGTTATGTTTGTTTGCCTTCCTTTGCCTACATCTGCTCTTCTCTCAAGTGTCCCTGTCGTACTTAGCCTACTTCCAAAAGAGAAACCCTCTCTGAACAGCTACAGTTCTCTGCCCATCTAGGCACTCGGTGTTGAGGCTCAAATAAAAACAAATAGCACTCAAAAAAAAAAATCAGTTGTATAAACGTGCAGTTGCACAGAGGCACAGCTGTATGCTTTAATTCCAGTCATACTGTAAGCAATATTGTTCAAAGGCTGAGTATGGGCAGATGTTGTTCAATGGAGAACACACAAATAAAAAACCCCAGAAGTTACTACAGGTATGCAAACTGCAAAAATTAAAACAGGCAAAACACTGAACTTCCTTGACTCCCACTTGTCATGTCCTCTAAACCCCACAGCTCCTTAGGATGAGGAGGACAGGGCTCAGGAATAGCTGGCACTCATTCGTGGTCCCCTGCCAGGATACTGTATGATGGTAACACCAAGCAACAAGAGCTGACCCAAGATTACGCAAAGCTGCAAGCAAGTAAACTACTTCTCACGCAGTTGTTAACAGTTCACGGCACCCAAATGTGCTCTGTCAGACCAAGGTAATAAACCATACCACATTTGCATTATATTCTGCACAGAATTGTCACCTGATAAATGAGGTTATCATAAGCCAAGATACACACCTAAAGCTGTTCAAACACCAGTCTCTGGCAGAACCAGTAACGCTTCACAGCAGCTACGCTTGTTTGCTTTTTCCAACAGACACTAGAAATCTGATGGAGTCGCTACCTACAAGTATTTTGCACTTATTTTTAAATGGTATCTTTACACATGCATTTCACTAAATACACGTACAGAAAGTCACAGGCTTTATTCACAAGCTTTGACAACTATGCATTGCCAGTTACTTGAGATTTGACCTATACTGTGGGTTTTAAGAGGGTTTACGCAAACCTGCAGCTCTACCCATTTCAAAGGCTAAGCCAGACCACTTGAAAGGAGGTAAAAGATCTCATTTCAAGCTCCCAGCCTTACAGTCAGCAGGAATTTGCTTCTATTTATCACAAAGACCTGCGGATTTAATTCCCTGGTCTTCACAGCTTTGTTTTGATAGCTCCTGCTCATTTGACTATGTTATTGCTGAGCATAAACAGAGTTAGGCAGTTTCTTCAAAAAGAAAACCAGGCTGGTTTCACTTCTGTATTGTATTTCTATATTAACACTGCTCTGAGCTAACTCCTGAACCAAGAGAAACCAGCTGAGGCAGTTCAGTGCTACTGCAGTGGTAGCTTCTCCCTATTTTAGCCCTTTCTGGGAAATAAGCCACTTGGGCTACCAAATCTTTCCTGCAAACATAACACTCGTACCCAAGGCATGATCGTACTACCTACCCCCTTTCCTGTCTGTGATGCCAGCTTAGAAGAATTGCACGACTTAAAAATTACTTCAGCAGTTATGATTAAGGCAACAAAGCCACACGTGGAATAAGAGCATTCATTATTTGGCCCATGCTGCCCATGTTTGGCCCTGAAACGCCACAGTTGCCAGGACCCTGCAGCTGGGTTATAACAGATCAAGCAAAGGTCTTCGAGCTGCTTCGCGCACAAGTTTTGCTCAAGACTGGCATCTGTAAAGTTATCCCAATGTAAACTACAAGCTGGCATCTCAATTTTCAGAGAACAGAAATATAAGACAAACACCTGAAGGGACACCAAAAATAGAACGTTTGCTCAACTTACGCAATTTGAAGCAATCACACATCAGATCACTTTGGTCGCTGGTCAGTTTACAAGCAAAATATCTTCGTAAATTAATCCAGGGCCAGAAGTACACCACCAGCAAATCACTTTTTTTTTTTTTCCCTTCCTTTTATGTTGCAGACATACCCCAGATTGTAAATCACATTATTTCCTGTCAGGTCTCCCAACAGGAATGTCTGACTAATGCTTCAGTTTTGTGGTACTAAAACACTAATTTTTTTTTAATTGAAACAGATACACAGCTTCCCCTCCTGCTTGTCATTTTAATCCTTGCCAACTTCCAGAGCTGAAAAGGCAGAAGACTCCCTTTTCACATTACACAATAGGATAGTATTACTGCTACAAGCTTTAGCAAAGGGTTGAATTATTGTAACCCCTGTGTAATAAAAAGTACAGTAGTGTGTTGAGTCGCAGGTTTCCCTTCTCAGCTGTCAGCATTCACTTTTTAGGATATTAGATGGGAAGGGGAATAAATCTGTACTGTCTATGAATCCCAGACAAGTTCTGCACTCGTGATGTTTCCATCAGCTGCACATATTCCTCACAATCTGTTTTTCTACATAATTTTTCCCTTGACTATTAACCCTCTTCTGGCAGATCCTATCTACAACCATTTGTAACGTACTTATAAATCATGGCTTCCTGACAGCAAGGCGTACTAGCAGGAGAACCAGCAACAGCGTATTTAAGAAACAGTCAAACATAACAAAACCTGAAGATACATTACGCCGTGGATAGTTACAAACAAACAGGTCAAAGATTACTAAAAGAACGTGATGCTGATGCAGACTCCATTCTCCTTCTCTTGAACTACTTCTAGCTTTGTCTGCTCTGGTTAGGATGGGATCCATCTCAACTCTAGAAACAATTAGCTAGTGAATTATAACACACTGAAGGCATTTCCATCCAGTAGTTTCTAAATAAACCAGAGCTGCTGGCATTACTTTATTAAGAAGCTCAATCTCATGGAACAACTATTTGTCAAGATGTTTCACATCTATTGAGAAAAAACTAACAACCCCTGATAGTCTGGAGCAGGCCATTTGACTGGAATTCACTAATTGCTTTAGAAGTAAGAATTCAGCATGTCCTGGAGT
Source organism: Nyctibius grandis (assembly GCF_013368605.1). Lineage (NCBI taxonomy): Eukaryota > Metazoa > Chordata > Aves > Nyctibiiformes > Nyctibiidae > Nyctibius > Nyctibius grandis. The sequence continues at coordinate 2,602,781 of NC_090674.1, forward strand.
ATGTTCTGCAGTAAGTTTGCACTCCTCGTAGCTGTTCTTCGACTGGAAGCATTTCAGTTCCTGCTAACACATCTACAAAGGTGTACAGTACACAGTGAAAAAAATTAACATTTACTTGGCACCTCCTTCCCAGCAAGGATGTACTTCAAGACAGCAGATACTTGCATCTACTTTCAGAACTAATTTACCATCTATCACTTTAGTTTATATAAATTCCAATGCAAGTCTCTGTCACCTGTCCAATGAAAAGAGCCACTAGGTACAAAGAGAAGAGCAGGATGGACCAACAACAAGGCTTTCTGGGAACAGGCTATTCATCCTGACCTTTTGCCACCATCACTAAGGATTTCTGCACCAGTGTTTGTCTTCTGGGTAACAGAAACAATGTTTTATTTATTAAACTTGTCATTGAACACGGCAATGTAATTTACTAGCTTTCATCTGGTGCCAAGAATTCCAGTGAAGCATGAAGTTTGCAAAAAGTCATTTCCCAATAAATCATGGCATCAAGTGAATACGCAATCTATTAGCCCCACATGAAAGAGTAAAATGGGGACAGCGGTAAAATGGCTACGTAGGAAAGTTGCACAGATGGCAAAAAAGCATCGCTAACTTCTAATAAATGGGATTAAAGACACTGAAGTTGACTGTAGAGCTGACCACCTTTGAAAATTAACATTAAGAGATTTAATTAGATTAATGCTACTGCACAACAGGGGTTTTTCCCCATTTTAAGTTTGAATTTAATGTAAAATAACATTTTCTTTGTTAGATATAACTGCAGATAGGAAATCTTAGCTAAACAAAATGAAAAAACCCTGTTACAGCACAGCACCGGGATATGAGAACTTGTCCCGATTTTGCAAACACTTCATACGGAAGCCTGTAACATCTGCCTAACAGTTTCACTACCAGAACAGATGCGGGCTTGAGCACAAGCACTCACATACCCCCAACAGACAGACATGCACACACAGTCAGCTTTACCGACAGTGTAACCATTCAGTGCTATTTAATGCATCAGGTAACTTCAGATATTTCCCGGTGACTCAGTTCAACACCCCACTGCAATCATTTTCTGTAGCTTCACAAACGCTCTGGCATACACTAAGGGGTTTGTGCACTCAAGTCTTGCTTTCTAAAACCTGTGAAGCTCCCTCCTAACCACCCTCCTTTCCCCACCGGCTCGCTCCCTGACCCACACCAAACACAAGATCGCTGCCCGTGCAACAGGAAATCTTCTTCCTGACCTCATCAGCCCCCTTGGAAAAACGCCCCTTCCCTCTGCACCGTCCTTTTGTACCCCTCTTAGCTTCAACCCTGACCATGTATCCCAAATTACTGGTTAATGCTCTCTCATTCCCATCCTCCCACTTTGTTATTTCATTCTTTCTCTGCAAACCTACTACTGACTGGCTAACTAGGTTAGTTCAGTCTTTGAAATGAGCTAATGCAGTAGGTCTGTGGTGGTTCATAAATCTAATGACCTGTTTTTCAGAGTCACGTTGCCTTCTTGCCTTCCATTCAAATATTACTGAGGAAGCGCCCAAATCAGTCCCTAGAGAAGGGCTGCTTAATTTTTACAGGGGTCAATTATTTTTTTTTTAGATTGAAACCGTAATTACTACAAATACAACAGCTCTTGAGATTCAACACTGCCATTTGTCATCCTGAACATCTGCAAATGCATTGTTTGGGATGCTTTCTTTTAATCCTGTTAATGCTCGATGATCTTTCCAAAATGCTCTTTTATTTTACATGCTGCTTGAATGAGCCTGGTCACAAAAGCATCAGAAGAGGAACTGCTCAATTCAAACGGAGGATTTTTTTCTTGCAGAAACAGCCAAGTTTGGCAAGTTGGTCCTGACAGATCCAGCTTCTCCTTCCAGTCAACTGCAACCTGGATTTTTTTCATATGAGGAGTTACATCAAAAACACTGGAGAAAGTTCACATTATTATAGCAGCAGGAAATATACTCTACCACCAAGGTGACAACAAACACTGACATGCTTACTGAAAGCATAACGAACACAAACATTCAGCTTCACAAATTCAGTATAATGCTTTTTGCCAGCCTGTTTGCAGAGCCCCCGTCACCCCACAGCTCACAACCGCCTGCTTTAACAAACACAGCACTTTCCAGCGTCCTGAAGTCTAGTAGCCAGGGCTGTAAATTCACGAGATAACTCTGGCAAGTAATCGGATGCCTGGCAAGGCAGAGAGGTTATCTAATTAGCCCTCATCCCTGAATGTACTCCGATTGCCTAAAAGGTCACAAAAGTAGGTTAATATGCCTTTCCCTTGTACCTAGCAAGACGGACCTTGCTGACTACACCGCAAAGCTTGCAAGGTTCAGCTTCATCCAATGGATTCAGGGCTAAGGATTTCAAGTTTTAAACTAGGAAGCTACTGGTTTGCCTACATTTAGGCCGTAATACCACACCTCTACCTAACAAGATATTCATTCTCCCTGGAATTCCTTCCCGTGCTGTAATTCCCAGGCTTGCCCATTCTTTCAGTCTTTCTATGCTTTCCTTGTCGCTTATGAACATCTGACCTACCCTCAAGTCAAAATTGCAGACAGTCTGTGCGATCTAACAATACATCTAAGTTCTGCAAAACTTTTAATAAATTTAAGTAGTAGAGACAGTTTATGCAGGAGCAGTGCTTCACATAACACACGTGCCAGTTTCAATCCACCTCAGATTTCTCCTTCAATTTAATATGAAGTTAATACTTATTCCATTTGGCCAGTTTTCACCTTAGCAAGCTCTCAAACAGCTCTACCTGTATTCAGGGCTACGTGAAAGCTGTATTTGACCGTCCAGTGGAACACTGGCAATACTGAGCCAAGATCATTCCTGTTCTTAGTGTTACATCCAAAACTCTGTTATGACCCCTAAATTTGCACAGCGACAGGACTGGGTGGATAAATACAGCCATTAACTGCTGCGGTCAGCGTAATGCAGCTGGTATTTTACCTCATTCCTCCATTTCATGGCTCTCCCCTCCTTTGAATTAACTCACCAAAAGACCCATCTCTTGTTTCTTGAGCCCGTCTCAAATTGCAAGCACGGGTTATCAGTCAGCCACCAATCACCTCTGCTAGCAGCAAGCTTTTTTTAAATCCTGATATTTACCAAAGCAAAAATAACTAGGGAAGGCAGGTAACAGGACATCACTTTCAAACTCAGCAGTTTGTCTAATGGAAAAGATAGAAAGTATCACCTGAAGAAATGCAAACAGAATTCCCTCAGAGAATACAGAGTATTTTATTCATGGTGGCTTTTATTGGTGGCTTAAGGCAACCACTAAGCTTATGTCTCCAATGCAGCCTCAACCCTTTTTCCTTCCGCACAAAATCCTCTTACTTAAGCGCTGTTTTCAGTCTTGTCCAGCTGATGCTGCTAAAATTGTTAGATCCTGGGTTCTGCTTTCACCCAGGCTGGGAACCCTCCCACTTTGCAACAAGGACGTGATTGAAATCCCAAGTCAATGCACCAGGAAAGAGCTCAGCTTCACTTTCTGTAACAAAAAGACATGGAGGACATCCCCTCCACACTCAGGGAAACAGCACCAGCAAGGACATGCTCTGCGGCATGGCTGCAAACACTTGGAGTAATGTCTCATGGGTTTAAACCAAGAGTCAGGACTCCTAAAACAACCCTGCGCTGAAAAATAACACAGGCTACGCTGATGAAATATAAACTAGTAAGGTTTAATTTGCATATAGCAGGAATAAAGTATGTAATTTATGAGAAGGGCAACCAGATAAGTCAAGTGCGTGCAAATACATTGTGTAATTCTTCGGCCCAACTTGGAAGCGGCAGCACAAAGAGCACAAGCTCAAAGCAGGCTGCACATTTTCCTTCTAAACCGTAGAAGAGGAAGGTAGAGCAAAAGAACAGCACCAGATAATACAAGAAAATTAACCTTACTCGTTGATGCCAAGGCACAGGCCACCACTCTAGGAAACACAGCACAAAATATCATCTAATGCAACTAAAGTAATTCTAAACAGAAGCCTATTTTGGGCACAAGTAAGAAATAGATCCTGTTTTCGATTCCTCACTCAAAACTTCACTGTATCTAAAAACCCAGGAAAAGGACAGAATTGCCACTGCATTTGGCATTACCCAGACAGCACCTATTCTGGAAAATTACCACATTTTAATTAGGAAACAAGCAAAGCAGCTTCCTCAAGTATGCTGCATTTTCTTCTCATAATAAATCCTCTCAGCCCAACTAACAGGGAAATATCTTTAAAACTTGCTCAACCAGCATTTACCCTCATGCCCCATAAAGGAAATTTCAAAAGCAAACGTCTCATCTGCCACACAGGCAAGAGCTCAGGCTTCCCAAGACAACCCGTTTGGAAGCATCCCCCCCATCCTGCTTTAGGACAGGAGACCACATAAGTGAATTTTGGTCAGTTGATCAGGTCCAGGTGACAGGAACCCAGTATTATTCAGCTCAAGTAAACCACAACAGCTTAATGTTCTCCAAGTGCATTGTGAGCTTCAGTTACAGTTCTTGGGCATCTGCTCATAGTATTTGGTCAATTCTTACACTGATGTCAACATGAACACCTCATTTGTGGACTATTAAATGTTTAAGAAGGCTTTACACAAAAGATGAAGAAAAAAACCAGTTTATACTCCAGCTTAAAGTGGCCACACTTCCATTGCACTGGCCTGAATTCTGGATCTTTATGTTCAAGTTAGAGAAGCTTTTTAATTAACACAACCTATCAGCAAACAAACGTTGGGCTAGAGCTCAGCTAGAGAGAGCAGGAAGCTTGAGAAAGGCTTATGTCGTTCAGATTTAGCAACTGCTCCTTCACACCACACAGGTTTCAGCCATAAAGGAAATTCAAATTTGAAGTCCCCTGTTTTTAAGTGAATTTTTTTCGCTCTTCTTCCTGGAAATGGGAAAGGATTAGGAAGAATTGAAGCATACACATGCTTTGGACCTTGTGCTTTAAGGGGGGAGACACAAAGACTTGGCTGAGGCTTTTTAAACTCTTCAGGACTCCTAGCATAAACCAATGGGAATGTGGGAAATTATAATGCACAATGGCTGAATAAGACTATGAATAAAAACAGAAGATCAACATCATTTTGAGCATCTTATACTTCTGCAATCCTGTCCTTTGCCTGAAAAAAAAAAATCCTTAAACATCACATTGTACTAAAGTGGGGTAAAAAAAATGGGGCTTAGCACAGACCTAAACTCCAGCTTATGCTGCCTGTACAGGCACCTTTCAGAACTTCACCCTTCTCCAGTAAAAGTGCTAGCTCTTCAGCAGACACTGAAACATGCTCAGTTTTATTTCAATTTGAGGTGGCACCACTACAATGTGTAGCTCAAGAGGGAAAAAAACCCCAACAAAACAAAACATCTCTCTACAAATTTGATTAGCAGAGTAAGGAGCCATTTGGACTTGACCAAACTCCCTCCAAAGGGCAGGCAGGAGAATACACGCTGGCACAGGCATTCCCCATCCAACTCTTCGGAAGTATCCACCTACCCAAAGCCAAACTGAACGAGTACACAGCACTGGGGAGTGCGGCACGATCATGCCCAATCCCCGAGTTAGTCAGCTACCCTTCGCACATGAAACTCAACCGACGAAAGCATCACTGACAACTGTAGAAGCAGAAATTGAATAGGGCAGCAATGACTCCTTCCCAAAGAGAGTAATTTCTCTACTCCACTACTGTAATAAGGACTAAAAATAGTAATTCAGAAGAGCTGAACTGCACTTTCATTCTGTTTTACTCCCAGATGTCAGCTAGTAAGATATCACCATATATATTTACCATATGAGGAAATCCTGTTTGAACAACTTCAGCTTGAGAATGTTTTTCCTTCACTAACAAACCACAAGATTAAGCATCACTGCCATGGCAGTATTCCCTATCCCAACGATATCCTCTAACTTGATTATTTTGGGAATTTGCCTTTTAAGATAACATTTAGCTAAGCTCATGTACTTGGCTAATAAAACATGGACTCTACAGAACAGCTGAAGTCAGTATTTTCTCAGAAGGCACAAGGTGCAAAGGACTCGCTGCAGGCACTGAAAACCTCCCCTGAGCTCTCACGCTCTACGGTAGGGTTTCAAAAGTGACATGATCAGTTTAGAAGAGAGACAGGCTCGGTGTTCAAGCAGCTGGAAAAGCTCCACCTTGAGTTGTTCGGTTTCACAACTCATTTAATATGGTTTTGGTAGCAGTTGCACAAAACCAAGTTATTTATCAAGCAGCAATGTCCTTGCCCAAGACAAACAGCCCCTACCTTGAAAATATTAGTTACTGTGAACAGCACAGGATATTTATGTATCAAGTGTCAGAGTCGCATCACGCATCCTTGGCTGTGCTTCAGCGCTTTTTAGCTGCCTCACAGATTCTAAACGGATGATGTGCAGCCAGCACTACACTAAGTTTGAATTTATGGTTCATTAAATTATAAATTTTGCTAAAATCATCCACCTTTTCCTGAAGAGTTGCATAGCAGAAGCAATACTTGCTAACATGATCAGGGCAGTTTAGGTTACCTGGAAAGGAATATTTTTATTTTTACAAAGAGTAACAGGATTCCACCCATTCACAACCCACAAATCTCAGCAGATCCACTCTCCCAAGTCCTGCTTTGCCCTGAACAGTGCATTCAGTTTATTTTTAGCGCAAGAGACAGCATCCATCCAGGCAGTTTTCGAGCCTTATGCGTTGCCCTGCCCTGTTTCACCGAGCACCTGACTGAAATGCGGACACACATCTGAATTCTCACTTAAGGTTGCCAAGTACAATTCAGACTTGAGGTGGCAAAGAGGAGACAAAGGGTCCCATCTGTCTGCTCTACATAGATATTGGTAACCCCATAGTACCAAGAAGGCATTGGACCACACCAGCTTCTCTCAGCTGTCACGAAACTTGCTGTTGCCTTCAATGAAAGGGCCATTTCAGCGTTTCAGTGCTCCATTTCAGCATTGTGCTTTCATAACCACTGAAATGAAAGATCCTGGAAGTACTCTAAACGCTGGTTTGGGACCTAAGCTGAAACCAGATGCTGCAACTGCACTACCTGCGTAACATTAAGACAACTGAAAGAGTCAGTAAAGTTTTAAAACATCACCACAGATCATTTGCCTTCTGCAAACAAGATCAGTGATTTGTCTTGCACGCTCCTACTGGACCTAGATAAACCACGCTTAAGTTGCCACAGTCTTTGAGTGAGTCTTCAGATGCATATAGAGTCACCAAGATATATGAATAATAGAGTGCCTGCCACAGATTCACCCCTGAAGTCGGTGACTAGCACGTAGCCTTGGAAGTTCTGATCAAATTTCTCCTACACCCAGTGGTCTCCGTGACTAAACACACAAAATCAGAAGACAGCGTAAACTTACAATGCTCAGGAAGTTTCTACAGGATTTGTGTTCTACCTCCTCCAAAAGACTGACACAGTTACATTTATCCCCATAAAAGAAGCCGGTATCACCATTGTTATTTTACACGAAGCCTACTTGTTTTCGTTGAATTCTTTTCCTGGGAGGATTTCTGCCATGGCAGAAGGTAGCATATTTTGTTGGAATCCTGATTTCAAATTCTACAGTCAGGTCGCACACATACAGATTTCAGTATCTTAAACTAAGATACACAACTGAAATAAGATGCTCCATCCTGTCACCCCCACACTCAGAAGTCGGGTACAGCATCTCGTTTGTTCAAACAAGAACAGGGGAGCAGAACCTTGATCTTAACCTTTCACCAGAAACTAAAGATCTTTATCCTACGTAATACAGGTGGCAGGATCACCACGACCTTCAGCTTTGAATTAAAAACATAAGGTATTGCCTCTGAAATTCTTATGGCTGAAGGTAAGATGCAAAGGATTACACTTGCTTGCTTAACCAGCCTTTATATTGGTACATAGCCAGGCACGGGGTTGTTCTTTTTTAAATCTAAATACATTTGAACAGTCTTAAATTGTTATGTTGGAAAACCTGAATCGCAAATTCCCAAACAGTATAAAGTATCTCGGTGATTCCATACAAGTGATGACATCCATGGGGGTTACGTTGCCTTAACCAGGCTCTGCAAAAGCACACGTCCATCCAGGCAGAGCTGGAGCTGACCAGGGCCTGGGCCAGCTCCCATCCTTATCGTTGGATCTGTTTAGAGCTGATGAAATCTGCCCCCTTTACACACGCTGCCAAAATAAAATTGAAAGGTTTTGTGACTTGGCCTAATGCATTCAGCAAACACACAGCAAGATGGAGATTATTTTACATGACTGAAGAAACTAGAGGTTCTCCTCTGAAAAACCTAAAGTCTTCATCCCTTCATAAGAGTAGCACCTACCGCTGCAACATCACCTGCTCTGACTGCGCTTGGGTTTCCTGTATTTTACAGATTCCATCACATCTTAGTACACCTTAACGAGCATGTCCAGCTTCCAGAGGAAATGCCAGACCGCGGGTGATAATTTGGGGTTTATGAACACCAGCAATAGCAGACTGTGCCCCCATCGCTCTTAAACGCTGCTGCTGCTGTTGCATTCGTTTACAACTACATCAAGCGGCAACACTCGCCGCCCAAAGCGGAAGCATTCCCTCTGTAAACACCACCCCAGGTATCAGGCCCAGAAACCTGGAAGTAACTGGACACCAGAGCAGCCGGACGGGCCTGGGCCCCCCGCCGCCCCCGCAGCCCGTCCCCGGTGCCCGAGGGAGCCCCGGGCAGAGCCCCCCGCCGTCACCGCCTGCAACGCCAGGGCAGGCCACCCCTCCCTCTCCCCTAGCAGCACCGACTCGAGCCCTCCCTCACCGCCGCCCCGGGGAGGCCGGGCGAGGCCCACCCGCTCCGCCGCCTCCCTGTGAAGCGATTACAGGGGTGTGGGGGGGGCGGCGAAGGACCCGCCGGGGCGCGGCACCGGGGGGGATGGAAGGCGGCAGCACCACCGGAGGGAAGGGGGAGGCGGGGAGGGGGAGCGGGCGACGTGGAGAGGCCACCCCCCTCGCCCTTACCATGGCGGCTCGGCGGGGCTGCGCTGGGCGGTAGCAACGGCGGCGCCTCCCGGTCCCGTCCGGTCTCCCTCCGAGACAGGCCGCGGCCCTTCCACTTCCGCCGTTGCCTAGGAGTGAACATCCGGGTCAGCGCCGCGCCGCCCCGCCCCCTCGCCGCCGCTCCGCCAATCAGCGCACGGCTCGCCGGCCATCGCCAAGTATGGAGCGCGGCACGCGAACGGGGCGGGGAGGGCGGAGCGGGAAGAACCATTTCCCCCGCCCCGCAGGGGGGGGAGGGGGGCGGAGGGAGCGAGCACCACGGGCGTGAGGGCAGCGGGCGCCACCAACTCCAGCGCGGGGGTAAGCCCGCGGCCGGAAGGAGGGCGGCCAATCAGAGGCGGGGGGCGGGGCCAGAGGCGGGGCCTGCGGGAGGGCGCGCCAGGCGCGCAGCCCTCGTGGCGCCGGCCGGCACTCGGGCTCGGCTCCTCCGCGGAGCAGCACGTCCCGCTGCTAAGCACCTTTTAAACACTTAAATGGTGCTTAGGATTAAACGGAAGGCAGTGCGAGGCAGGCAGCTAGCACGGAAAACGTCAGCCCGAACAGGTACAAACTCATCGGCGCTGAAAAATGGACTTTACAGAGGTAACTCCAACATCAGAGCATCGTTACTGGTGCTGCCTGTAACCCATCTTCAGCTCTAAAGTGACAAGGGAAAACAGTCAGCCTCTGGCTGATTAAGGCCAGGGTTAATTAATTTGAAATTCAGCCTTCTCTGGAAGTTTAGCCTTTGATTCAGCAAAGCATGTTGGTACCTGCTGGAAGCTAAGCAGGTGCTTACAGATTCTGATGACTTCAGGGCTCAGGCAGCCACGATACGGATCTCCAAATGCGAGATAGAAATCAGCAAATCGGGCTGTATGTGCAAATAAAACATTTCTGCTTTTCTCAGACTGTCCCAGAAAGAAACCATTTTTTTTCCCTAATGTACTAATTCACATTTCAGTGATCACAGGTAAAACTGATCCCCATTCCAGCCCCTAGACTTGCACTTCTCAATATGGACCTGTGCATTTAAGAGCTGCAATGTACCCAGTTACCCCAGGAAAGCATCTGTTTCATTACTTGACAACACTTTCCTCTGCAGCTTTTTTTGGAACAATTATTTGGCCCGTTTTTGACCAGAGTTTTGGTGCCAGGATCCCGAGAACCCTCCCCTGGTGCTCCCTGGCTCCTGCACTGCAGACTCGGCTCTCGTGAGCCAAAAGCCCTTTTGTTGTTCCATTTACTTCCCTCCCTTTGCTGTAGAAACTGGAAATGCTGACAAGGGGAGGCACACACAGCTTCATTTTTCCCTTGAGATGTAACACTGTGGCACGTCCTTCCTGCAGGAGATGACCAAGGCCAAGCTTTGACTTTTCGCTCAGACGTTATCACAGATGTTTGTGGCTCGACCCTAGATTTTCGTAGCTCTCAGATACCAGACAGCACCTTCCAAGAGACAACAACCCTGACTGTGCTCATTTTACTGAGGAGCACAAACCAGCGTAGCTTCCAGTTTGAAAAGAACAACCTTGATTTCCAGGAAAGTGAACTGCTGGGACATGCATCACCCAGTTACAACAGCTAGCATGGAGGCATAGCTGTTAAATGTGAATTTGCACGACAACCAACCACGTGCAGACATAACAGCTATCACTGCTCATATTAATTAGATAAATCAAAGCTATCCTCTGTGTCAATGACTTCAGACAATCAGCTGTCACCCATTTTGCCAAGTTAGCCTTTACTTGCTTTTTTCCATTCCTCTGTTGCCATTTTTAAACCTCTGGTGTTTTCAGAGCAGGAACAAAATGAACCCAGGAAGCAAAGGATAGAAAACAGTAGAACAATCCCTCAACAAAACCAGGAGCTGTATTACTTCACAAAAAAAACCCAAAACCGCATAAAACTCCATCGATAACCCACTACCAAATAAACCCTACGATGGGAAGTAACCTTGCCACGTCTGGTAGAGCGGCCACATGACTTCAGCAGGCATTTCCTGCTCTAGAGTCTCCAAATTCAGTTCTTTGCCAACACCACTCAGCCTAACCGCCTTCAACCCGGTTTAGAACATGCAGCAATCCAAAGTGGCTTCTATTTTGCAATCCCCAGATCCTTCAGTCCTCCTGTTCCCTCAGAGGTGCCTACCAGCGGTAATTAAGAAAAGCAAGCCTGTTCATTACAAATTATTCATTCATTTTACAGGGGTCCACACATCTAATGGGCCTGTTTTCCTTGGGGCAAGGTCTGGGAGGACAGAATGGATAAATTTGACAATGCATGTTCTGAACTTCATTATTTTTTGTCACAAAACTCATGCGAAGTATTCAATGACTCCTTCTAGTAGCTTTTATCATTATGAACAGGAATGGTTTCTAGCTGCTTGCTGAAGCTGCAGAGCAATAGCAGAATTAGGCAGCTTAATATATTTTAAACAATTTGAGATCCAAATGAACGTTGAGGCCAAGAGGATGTTTTTCTTAGCGGAAGAAATACAAGCATCCTGGATTTTGTTTTCCTGCTAATAGGTATAAAGAAGCATAAACAGCTGCTTTTTGTTTTTCCAAAAATATTTGCATTAAGATCATTTGCAGATTCCTTTTGCAATTGATGTAACATCTTTTCAAATGAGGACCAGCTGCTCGCTTTGCTTGTTTATAGCAGGACATGCTTAAGGGAATTTTTTTTGTTTGTTTATTAAGATGTAGGACCAGCCTCTCCCTGGTAGGCTGTAATGTGCAGCATGGAGTGGATCTCAGCAGGCAGAAGGCTCTGCGTATGTAACTACAGTTGGAGCCATCCTGCCTTCTGCTGTGATTCGAGGAGGGGCTGACACCAAATACAGCCAATTCAGGGACATTCGATAAATCTGAGTGCTGTGAGGCAGCGTTATCGGCCCTACAGGTGATTCCCACACCTCCCGGCATGGAATCACCCACCTAAACAGAAAAGAGTGTGCTCACAAGGCTTCGTGTCAGGCATTACACATCTTCAAACGAGGGTCTATAAACAAAGGGAGCAAACCATGACGTCAGCTGACGGCTTAACAGCCCTACATCAGATTCATGTGCAATTAATAACAAGGCTTTTGATCTTGCAATCAGCAACTACAAAATACATGTGCTTTCCCTGTACATTTGCTTATATTGAAGGAAGCCAAAGGATAAATACTCACTAGCATTACAAAGTGCTTTTCTTATTTAGCCAGAACTTCATAAAGCATTTGTGGTCCAACACGATATGTTTTTTATTTTATCCTCCTGCATGCATGGTGAAATGCTATTTATTTTGTTTATTCCATTGTTTAGCCAGGACCAAGGGTGACTCTGAGAACATGCTTAGAAACAAGGTCCTAGAGAAAACTTTCATGCTCACTGAATAGTCATTTTTCTCTTAAAGAAAAAGGCAACTTGAGCTTTTTTTAGGTCAGATTGCCCATTTTCTTTCATGTCGAGCTTGTGGCACTTGAAAGATATGTAAACTTTTATTAGGGGTTCTCATAAATTGAATTTACTGCTGCAAGCGTCTTCCAGCAACGGTAAAGTTTAGCTTGCTGGGTTTTATTAGTCAGAGTCAGTAAACCAGCAGCATCACTTGATTTGAGGCTGAAAACCAAGCATTTCTTGGAAACTCAGATAGGAAAAAGGTACCTACACCACTACCCAACGTCTTGGAATTCCGTATTCAAGCCACAGATAGTTCTCACTATGGAGATCTTTGTACACACTGTCAAAATAGCACCCAAACAATTAAAAAAAAAGCCTCCCTCCCACTCCAATTCTAAGGCGACTTTGCTGAGGGTACTCTTGGAATATAAAGGTTTTAAAAGAGTTTCCCCATTCACTGCAGGAACTGATGAGTAAATCAAAATATTATGTTTAATGAAAACAATATATTGGCCAGTTAGTGTGAGGTTTGAGGCATTCCTCCCCCTACTAAGAATGCTAAAACCAGACTTTTTTCCACTTCATCAGCACCCAAGCAGATCTGCTTGATTAGTGGAAAAGACAATAAACCTAGCAGCCTAAGATGTCCATATACTGGCCCAAAATGAGACCTTCTACTACCAGGTGCTTTTTTTAACTATCAGTCCAGAATAGTGGACTGCAGGGCTACTGGGATCACTAGTTTTCCAGCACGTCCCACTTCAGTTGCATATCCCAGGACGCTGTTTATTGCTGTGCTTGCGACTACTCTTTTCACTTTGTATTTTAAGCACAGAAAGCTCGATAGGAGCTTTCAGAAATGTCTTTAGCCTGAGCAAAGTGAATATTGAGAACGTTCTTGTCAAACTTGGTCATTAACTGTAGTAATAATGTCTGCAGCCTGTCGTTAAAAAAGAATCAAGGAGAAGCTGATTAAATGCACCAGAAAGAAACAAAACTTTCCATTCCCTTCCTTTTTCCTTGACACGTCGCACTTCATTTGAAGCTTGCTAATATACCAGCCAAAAGAATGGTGAGGGCCTGGATTCTTTCTTAATACAATAGTCACGCTTCGCTAGCTTGAATCTGTATAGAATTAGCCAGTGACATGGACAAATGGAAAAACATACTTCAAGAGCTGAAAAATAGCACTCTTTCGCAGGCTTATTCATTAGAAAACCTCTGTCAATACAGCGCATGAGTTCTTTTTCTGTTCCTACAAGTAAACGAAGAAATGATCACAAAATAGTACACATCAAATGAAGACAAGAAATGTCACAGCGGTGCTGATGCCTAACATGAGCGTTAGCAAAATCTCAGATCAGTCTTTCCATGCAAGTGCTTTCCTCCAGAGACTTTTGGGGCAAACTTCCTATTCACGGCAAAAGCAGCTTAAAGCAGAACTAGCACAACGAGCTGTGACACATCTTGTTCCATTTTTCCAAGTTCCACTTCGCTCGGCCATACCTGACGACTGCAGCCAGCAGGACCACGCTCCTGACTACAACATTACATCAGCTTTGCAAAACTGGCATGAAAATACATCAGCACAGACACAAAACGGACTTGCTTATTAACGTGAATGTGATCACCATGCAAAGACTGAATGATATTTCACTCTGCATCTCAAGCTGCCTCTCCTACTGCAAGTCTACCTCAGCCTTTAGGCTATTGTTCACCCCCACGGTATCCAACTGCCTCCCACATAAAATCAATGAGAACAGCAAAGTAGACTTAATGGAGTCTTTGGCACTTTTCCCATTTTAGGGCAAGGTCCTGCTGAGGAAGGGTTTCTTTTTTCCTCAGACTTCAGATTTAGACTTTTTTTGTCATTGCTTAGATAGCAAGGCAGCTTTCAAAGAGAAAAATAAGCATCAATATCTATTGGTGAATGTGGCTTATATCTGTGAGAAAAAAAAAACAAACAACAAACTGGAGGGGAGACCAAGAGCTGAAGTTTCCTGCCCAGGTCTGATTCTCTCTGTAACTTGAAAGAAGCGTCCTGGAAGTACAGACAGCAAAGTGGGGGCCCACTACCAAGGCTGTGTCAACCATTTCAAGCAGATAACTCCTACACTGCTGTCTTCCTCTGCAGATCACTGCTACTCTTGGCAGGGAAAAAAAAATAATAAATGTGTGTGTGGGAGGTGATTCATGTTATTTAAAACTATGGGAGAACTTCCATGTGTATTCTTTGGAAAAGAGGAGATCAAAAGCATATTAGTATCCAGTGGGGAACTGACAGGAGGGATGGGATAGGACTCTGAAAAAAGAGGATAAGAGGCAATACACTCATCCTGGGGAAGGATCAAGATTTAAAAGAATTTTGCTTGGAAGTTTTAAAACAAAAACGATTGGGGTGAGGGTGAACCATCCTATACTGCACTATGTAAAAGCTGGGGCTAACAGTTAAAAGAAAATAAAGTCTGTTATGTTGAAAAGGGGCTTTGAATTCTGGCTGGTGCAGCCCCAGAGAAGCCCTCACCTCCACGTGTGTGTATGGACGTGCCCTCTCCATGGCTTCTTCCACTAGACACCAGGGAAATAGCAATTTTGAAGAATAATAGTGGTACTTATTCATCTTAGATTCCCAGTTCTGCCTCTAGCTTGTTTGATGGCCATCTGTTGAAAAACTAGCCAGCAGTTTTAAGTGAATGCCTAACTTTTAGCCTGTGAGTAGTCTTACTAATTTAACACACAAGTTAGGTATAGAGTTAAGAAAACTGGTGATACAAGCTCTGCACCTTCTAAAAGTTGACTTCCATCAGAGAAAGGCAAGGATTTTTGAAGTTTTCTGGCTTCATACCAGCCTCCTCTATTTTTTTCAGATATTTATTTACTGTAAAGAAAGGAGAAGAGAGCATGAGGGGAGAAGGGAGGGAAGGAATCCTGGGACAGCACATGCTGGGCTGTAAAATGCAAAAAAGGTTTAACAAAACCGCATGTTCTAAACATCACCTTGGAGTCATACAATAATAAATACTCCATATTACACTGAGAGGGTCTAATTGCCAAGTAACTATAGCAATGGAGAGAAAAGGCTGTCTTTGGACACATTCCCTCCTGCCTTAATTTTTCCCTGGGGTGGGGAAGGGGTACAGAGAATGTGCTCTAGATCCTTAATGGGGAACGTTTTCCAGAGTCCCCTCTGATCACTCAGTGGCTCTGGGATTTAAAAGCAGCAGACTGATTTCTCAGACGGAAGCTGTACATTCAAAACATTTACACTGAACTATTCCATCTCCTTAGAAAGGGTTTAATGCACCAGGTTGCTGATACAAGACTGTCTAAACACTTTGAGACCCATTACAGAGCAACGTGACCCTTTATGAAGCGCCTCACAGTCCAACAGCTCGCCACCGCTTCCTTCGTCCCCAAAGAAACAGCGCTTTCCAGCGAGCCTAAGTCTGAAAATGAGTAAGTGTGAAGTGAGACTACACATTGGCCTGCGCCAGGTATTTGCTTTTGCCAAAGAGAAGACCACATTTCTGTGTTGTTTTGAAACACTGATTTCTGGAATTTAATTTTGGGGAAAAAAAAAAAAATAAAGAATTATCTGGAGGCTTCAAGTATCTTTCCCTTCCTGATATTTTCCAGAGCTGTTTGGAAATGGGAGGGTGGAGCTGGCACATTGGGACGTACCATTGGGTCAGTGGTTTCAGAAAACATTTCTTTATCCAGTCAGGGAAAAAACTGCTTGATCCTGTTGGTATTTTTATAGGTAACTTGATGCATGTTTCTATTTTTGATACCAACTATGCAGCAATGCAACTGATTTGAGTAAATTGCAGGGGGAGGAAGAGAAAAGGAGGCTCCCTTTACAGAAGAACAAGAACTGCCTTCTCCAGGGAAACCTCTTGAACCTACAAGGGCTTAGTTTAACCATGTGCCTTCCAAAAAAGTTTTTTTTTTAAAAAAAAGTCATTTAGATTTTTTAACTAAGTAATAGGTAATTGTGATTGTTCAGTGATATGTGAAGGAGCTGAACTAAACTATAGGAGAAATCTTTCATCATTGCCCTAGATCAAAACCAGTTATATTTTTAAGACAAACAAAAGACCACAAACAATAATAAGTTCAGAAAACTTTTGCCAACTTCAGAGAGTTTTGGCTTCTATTTTTTGCTTTAGTCTTTAACTGGCTTTTTAAAGAACTTCCAGTTTTATCAAACAGTAGAGCCTCCTCCTCTCCAACTTGATGAAAAAAACTATCAGAACTTGAAGGAATCAAAACAAGTAATCACAGCTAAAAATTGCCTTACCAAGTGTGAATGGGACATTATTACTTGAAAAACACTCTGTATTTTCACAAGGCTTCTGGAGGATGATTTCCAGAAAGCCTACACAACATTTGCAATATAAAGTTCATTACAGTAAGTTTGAAACTACTCACACTTACATTCCTGGTTCCACAATGTTGTAGCACCACTCAGGATGTGCCAAAGACCAATAAATCATTGAAAACCCTTCCCGTAACTCCTTGCTCTTAATATTTGTATCCTATTGTATGGAATAATTTATTGACTATGACATTCTCTTCTTCCTGATATTATTCAGCTCTTGTTCACAATTAGGAAAGAAGGCAGAAGGCCTGGGTTGCTCTTAAGTAAAATAGGTGATACCTGGGACATCAATGGGGATTGGCAGCAGCTGTTTTTTCACACACCTGTGCCTTGTTTCAGGCCCTGAAGAGATGCTGAGGACAGACAGCAAAGATAGAGGAGCTGCGTGGGACACAGGACCTCTGTGAGCCTTGGTGAGGGAAAACCTACATGAGAATGCGTGTCCAGCAGGATATACCCAACCCTGCAGTGAGAGAGATGGGACCTTACAGCAAAGATCGGCTCCAAGGATGAGGTGAGAGCCCTGAGGGGAGCAGGTCGACGGAGGTGGGCCCAAGCCGGGGGCCTCTGAGAGGGTGGGGATCCTGCCTTAGGCTGAGGGATACGAGGCCTCACAAGGACACAGCGGGAGCCCTGGCTGAAGAGATGGAGCCCGGGAGGGGCTGGGGCTGTGGTAAGCCGGGTCCTAGAGGGAAGAGCGGGCTCTTGGGCTGGGCCCAAGGTCGAGCGCGGCGGCCATGGCGCCCTCCCGCCGGTAACCTTGACAACGGCGGCCGGGGCGGTGATTGGCTGTGGTAGTGGTGGGGGGAGATCTCGCGAGATCTGGCGCTCCGCCGCTTGCCCGTGCCGGCAGATCTCGCGAGAGTTGGTCGGGGGAGGAGGCGAGGGCACGGCCTGAGGCGGGAGGGGACGGCCAAGATGGCGTCGGAGGGCGAGCTGGGCAGGAAGTGGGACCGGTGTCTGGCGGACTCCGCCGTCAAGCTGGGTAAGGGCGGGGAGGGCAGGGCGGAGGGGGAGGACCCGGGGAGGAGCAGTGGCGGCCGGCCGGGCGCCCTGGGGTTGGGAGGGCCGCCGCCCGCCCGGCCCCGTGGCGCGGCCGGGCCCGGTGAGGAAGGGCCCTGTGAGGCCCGGTGCCCTCCCGCCACTCTGGGCCCGGCCTAGGTCGGCAGCGGCCCCGCCGCGCTGTGGGCTCGGGCGGGGCGGTGGGTTGTCCTGCCGGCTCCGCCCTCAGCGCAAGGGCCGCGCTGTCACCGGGGGCTGGGGTCCGGCGGGAGGGAGCCGGGCGGTCCCGGGCCTGGCAAGGTGACCTTGGCCGCGGGCACGGACCCCCGCTGGGCCCGCTCCCACGGCCGCCCTCGGGCTCTTCTCCCTGGCCCGGCCCCGTCTTACCCGCGATCCGGTAGCAGGGGGTCGGTTTGGATCTCTGGTAACTCCCTGTGATGAAGATGAGAGGTTTCGGTGAGAAATCGCCCTCTGCGCTGAGCTCCGCGGCCAGCGGGACGCCTCCTGCCCTGAATGAATGGGCCCCGGGTAGGCATCGCCGCTCCGTCAGTGCCACGACCTTGCCCGCCTTTAGTTTCGCTATGACGACGGCTTGGTTTTTGAAATCTGTTTCTGCAGAGCTGTTCACATCACTCAGTGTACGAGGTGGGCTGTGTTTATTAAAAGCAACGCGCAGCGTGACACGCTGATAGCTTTGGCATGTGTTGCTTAGTACGGTGTGCGCGGTTTGACATTGAGAAGCTTTCCGTCCGGTGGCCCAACCCTGCAGACAGTTGTGCCTTTTCTTTAAGTAGAGGAACAGTTCCATTGTTTTTTTTTCCATGTTTATTTGTCCTTAAAGTTAGGACTATGCACATGCCTGAAGGACTTAGATCTGCTACAAACCGTTCATAACGTTTCACTTAGAACTGTGAGTTTTATGAGCGATTGTAATGGTGTAGATGCAGTTCAGTGCTGTTCATGTCACAGGCTGGCAAATGGACTAGACAGAGGTTGTGGCTTTACGAAATGCGTGTACCAAAGCAAAACTTTAAATGCAATGTATAGAGCAAGAAGTGAAGTACCTGATACGAAAGGTATGTGTATTGGTGCAGAAGTCTCTTTTAGAACCATAAATAATATCTGAGAAATGTGAATGTTTATTTCTTGCTGCTGTAGTGGCCTTATGCTCGAAAGCTGATGAGGAGCTCAGGGTTTTAGTTGGCTAATACTTTTCCATTAGAAAAGATGTTTAATAATTTTAAGTAAACTGAAACTTCCATTGTTTATAACAGGCCTTTGAAAAGTGTCAAGTGCTCCAGAGCAATGTTTTGCCTTGTGAAATACTATTCAGGTTTGTCTGACAAACATATCCAGATATGTTTATGTTTCCATAGCATTAGTTGCTTTATCATAAAATATTAAGTATGCCAAATGATAAACAAGAACTTGTTCCATGCTGCAGCTGTACATGTAGGAATCTTGTACATGGAAAGTCTCTCCAGGAGGCTGAAAGAAGTGGATACAGGGTTGATTTCGATGCAGCATGTCTCTTCGTCAGGCCTTTCATTTTAATTTGGTGTTTTCTTCCATCTTAAAGTGGCAACAGAAGAAAGAAAACGTGCTTAGACTTTCGGCACTAGTGCTCTAGACCAAGGCTTCCCAGTGTTAGCTTTGTGATGGCATTGAGTAGACGTCTCAGTAAAATTCATGTTTTTCATTAAATTGCCCAAAAAGGGCACATGGGCTGCAGCTCTTTAATTTTATCCTTACCACTAAACCCAGTGTGATGGCCTCAGACATGTTTCACTTCATGTCTTATAGCATTTTTCTGTTTTGTGTGCTTGTACTACTGATCCAGTAACTGAAGTGTCTGTGTTGGCAACTCCTCCATGGTATTAGCAAGTGACTCGGTATGAGCTTTGGAAGTGGGAGCAACCCAGAAGTTGCTTCGTACTCCAGTATTTTGTGACTGAAGATGATGGCCTTTAAATGTGAAGTGAGTCGGTGGCCTAGCGATGCAAACTGTTAACTGAGTGCTGATAACACAAACTTTCTCAGACTGTCTCAGTGGAAATGACTGTTTTCTCTGCAGGGACTTTAAAAACCTACATGGCTGTGATGATTGTTTTTGTAATATTACTGCACAGTTTGCTGGAGTTGCCAGTAAACTATCAAGGGCGGTTGTTATATCGGAAAGAAAGAAAGAAAATAAATGAAGTTTTTCACTTGAGAATTTCGTTGCTTGTTAAGCGGGATATAGAAGTTTACCAAATCCTCACTTCTTTGTTGGACTTTTCCTTTTGGTGGCCACAGTTTCCTTCCCGTACGTTCCTTTACATCCTTCCTGAGCGCTATTGCAAGAGGGACCTTTCCAGCCAATGGCTGGGGAAAAAGAAAGATTTGGGTTAGCCCTGTATTTCTCATTCCAGACCATGAAAATAAAGGAAAGCACAGAATTTCTGAAGCTGTGTACATGTGACAGTTTTCCAGTGTCTGTGAGAACTGTAGAGACAGATAACTCCTGGGGCTTAATTTGAGGGCTGGAGGGACATGGGAAACAGAAGAGAGTGAGAAGGGGAGGTAGCAGCTGTCAGGATGGCTTTATTAGCAATAATATGTTTTTAAATAATAGTTGGGGGCTATGCAGCCTGTGCTAGCTTGTGTTAGTGTCAGGCTTTCCACTACAGTTCCTTAAGCCAGTGTGTTTGTAGTGGGCTGTGTTGTTTGTAGTTGTGCTGTACTGTTGTAGTCAGAGATCAAGCTCCTGGAAGAAACTCGATCCCCCGCCAATAAAATATCCAAAATATGTATTTACCTTATGTTACATCTTTTGAAATGCTGTATTATATTTTTGACCTCTTGGTCACTACCTGTGTTCATCTTGTAATTTAGTATTAGAACTCTTTCTTTTTTCCTGTTAGTTCAAAACAGAATGTGTTGTCAGGTGGTGTTAAGACAGTATTTCATTTCAAAGGGGTAAGTACTGTAAACCTCTGTATGCCTGCACAAACAGTGAAACATCGTTAAAAGTTTGTTAAATATCTGTTTTGCTAATGATGAGGATGGGTCTAGGTATTTTTCTTCCCCTTCCCTTTCTAAATCTAGCTGTAGCCCCAGTGTTTTGTCTGTAGTGGGCTGGGTTGTGCTTTCTTGGCTGACCAGGCGGTTTGATGGGTGATCCAGATCATGGTGGCTCCAGCTTCGCACCGTTCTCGAGACTTTTCACCCGTGCAGTCATTTAAAAAACTTAACTTTCTGTTCTTTCATTCTTCCTGATACTGATTTTTCTTACCCATCAGAAAAATTGCTTGTTTAGTGTGTGGGGAAGGAGCATCAAACTACAGTGGCTTTCTTTTTCTTCCCAGCTTGCAAAGCTTTATAAACTCCTGTGCCCTCTCCAGCCTTCACAACCATTTCTTCCTATTTATCAGTAGAGCTCTGCAGAGCAGAGACAGGGAAGGAAATAGTATTGTGGTCTTCTTCCATCCTACTGGCTTCAAACCCTGTTAAAGGGTTTAACTGATTGATAGTTCACACTTGTTTATTTGGAAAGACAATTACTCGTGAAGGACTGACAGAGTTGTTTTTTGCTCTGCGAGGCTATAATTTTGGACAAATTATTATTAAATGCCGTTTCCAGGGACCAGGGAGGCAATAAAGAGTATGTATGCAAGGGGAGGGAGATTTGTGTGCCTCTGTGTCTTGGTTTGTTTTGCAGCTGCTGTAGTTTTAAATGAGTTGAACACTGTAATTTACCTGCTATTGAAAGGTAATCCTAGGAAAGCTGTTTGCTTCTTGGCTTGTGTGTTAAGTTGCTGTGCTGAAGTTCTTTTTTATTTTTTGCAGGAGAGAAATGTTTTGATGTATGTCTGTGATTGACCAAAACTCAGCCTGGAAGCTTGTAAATAACCCAGCGTAGTAATGTTCATTTCCCTCTAATCCTCTGTTTTGACATCTGAAAATAAAGCGCTTCTAATTTCCATTTAATAGGAATTTTTTAAGAGAAAAGGGCACTTTCAGTTCTCCTGCAACTGTTACATGATTTCTTCTGGCTTGTATCATCTGGCCTGCTTGAATAGCTGTTTCTGTTAATGGCAAGGGTGAAACTGTATTGTTTGTGTCATTCCACAGATTGAATATTTCAGAAAGAATCATGGTATGGATTGCGATGTCAGTATTTTTAAATAATCCTTCACATGGTTATGAATAGGATAAAGTCAGTCTATATAATGATAAAACTTGATTATACTTTCTGAAAACGGGATTAGACTTTCTCTAAATATACAAAAATCCTGAAATTCCTGTTTTGAAGTGTTTTTTTTGCTTGGCAATTGTAATGTGGCCATCCAATCTTAGCTACCAGGTTAAAAGACTTGTTCTTCATTTGGGATTTTGTTTTTAATGCTGGAGAACATGAATATTGTGCAAGAACACAACTGTGTTGTTAGGTGAGCTTTGTTTGTAACCCCAAGTTATTTTCCTTTGTCGTACAGGAGAAGAGCCAATTCTACTAGTTGTAGCAGACCAAGGAGTGTAAATATTAACTGCTTATGGCTTAGGCTGTGCAGGGAGGCAATGCAGCCAACGAAACAATGTTTCATTTGGAAGAGGTGGACAAATGCTGTTCTGAGAATAGGCTTTTGGTCAAAAATCTAACAGCTATATTTAGTTATGTTGTTAGCAGAGTTCTGAATACAATGGCCGTCTGTGAATTAAGGGGCTGTTATTTTCTTTGGGAAGAAGACGACAGGAAAATCTTTAGGAATCCAGGTCTTTCTCTTCTCCTCACTGCATTGTGTCCTGCTGTTCCTCTTGGCTGGCCATCTGCCTGAGACAGGAGACTCTGCCCTGCCTAGGTGTGCCCGATCAGCTCACTGTGAGTGACGCTGGGGGAAGCCCTGCTCGACCCTTGTTCCAGCCTGCTCCTGGCAATACTTCTGGTGTGCAAGAAAACCTGAAAGAAGAGCTGTGACATCCGTCTGATAGCGCAGCCATTTACAACCCCAGACTACATAAGATCTCCTCTGCTGGAAATGAATCCAAAGTGCCCTGACTTCCTTCTCTTCTCCATTAGCGCATTGATAAGATGCCAGCTGTGCCTTCTTTGGGAGGTGGCACACAGTGACACTGTCCAGGGGAAGGGGACTCTAGCCAAGTCATACCCTAAACCACTCATTTGGTCCTTGAGATGTTACAGCAGTAGATGGGAACAACTCTTTGTTCTTTGTTATATCAGATTTAGTTCTCTGAGAAAATCCTTTCAGGGCTACTGGCGTGTTCTTAATGATAATAAATTGATAGTGAGAGATTTGAGAAGGATCAGCCTTCTTTCCTTAGCATTTCTGCTAGGGAGATGCCACCGTAACACTTCTTGCTCTCACTTGCCTCTATTTCTTAGCTGGGCCAGTAGACGTCACTAATGGTCAACCTACGTTGGATGGGCGTGAGAAGCATGATTGCCAACCCTCATAGTAAGGCTTGCAAAAGCCCTAAATGTGCATGTGTTTACTCCAGCAAAACTTTTCTTTTTAGCAATGCTATTGTTTTCATTAGTGGAATATTTTATTGCAGTAAGACAAGGTAGAGATTTCTGTTAGAGGTGTATTTTCCATATTATGAGTATCTTGCTGATTTCTTACACATGTGCTTCTACAGTGAATGCAACCCTGATTTGGTGTAAAAGCTTGATGCGGTATTGATGAGATCCTTTGTTGTGCTGTCTATTCAAAGAGCAGCTTCCACTCTTCTCCCCTTCCCCTTTAAGAGAGGGAAGAAATGCATGTGCTCTCTTGTCTCATTCACCGGTGTGAGGATGAAAAGTTTCTGGTCTGGCTACGAGATCATCACTGTGATCATGGGCTAACAGTGGTACTTCCCACTGCTCTGCGTCCATCTGCAGAAGTGCTGATGTTTATTTAAGGTTAGCCTTTGGGCACTGGTTGAACTGCAGGAGTGCCCAAGGGTGAAAGCGGCCCCTGAAAGCATGTCAGGATTTTTATATTATATTGGTATTTGGATATTTATATTCTGTCATTCCAAGTATTCTGCGTTACTACAGTCAAATGCTAGAAGAAAACAAAACACACTTTTTTCCCTGCTTCCTCCTCGAGTACTTGGTATATAGTTTCACTCTGTTTTCTTCTAGTGTCCTTGCTCATTTTTCTCTCTGCTATGCAAACAATCCACACAACGGGGGAGATGAGAATGAAAGCTTCAAAGTTGGTGTTTGAAGAAAATCTGATTCCTGCCACGAAAGACCTTGCTAAGAGTCTGCTTAAAATTAATTCTCTCCCTAAATGAGTGATTTCATGGTCTGGGATTTCAAACTGGTGCTAAGTGCTGCCCTGTAAAGGTCCTGGTGTACAAAGAAGGCTCTCCTCACCATTTTTGCACAATTGTCTCTGTATCTTCTTAAAGTGGGATTGGAGGGGGGCAGGACGGGACACCCTACAACAGGAGGGAGAATATAGTTTGAGAGTTGCTTGTGGTTTTTGTTTGTTTTGAAGATCTTGACTTTTCTTGGGTGTTTCCTTACCTAAAGCAAATTTTAGTGCTGGACTGAGCTGATGCTCGTTTGAAACTTCCAGTGCATCAGGCCTGTGGATGAGATCTGCTGTTGGACCTTGAAGCTGTTGCTGTCCCTGTCCCCAGAGAGAAGCTAACCGAGCTCGATAGGTTTTCTTGATCCTAACGGAAGCTGTCTTTCTAGCTGGGAAGAAATCTCTGTTGGACAAGTCCCTGACCTATTTTAGAGAGTCTTGTCTGTACCGCGTGGTTGCTGTTTTCTTAGAACAAGAAGCCATCTTCCAGGCCCTCCTTCTTCATTTTTATTTCAGTCATTTTGTTCTTTTAATTGTAAATTAACAGACTCTGAAGGAGAGGAGACTGAAGCTCCGTATTTTGTATTTGTGTGTAAGGAATGGCAGAGGAAAATAATCTGATGACAAAAAGAAAACTGTTAAGTAATTAAAAACCGTCCAGCTGCTATAGTAACAGCAACACGTTTGCCAGATGTCAGCAGGCTTATTTTAATCCTTCTATTTTAAGTTTCAAGCTTATTTTTGAAAAAAAATGTATATCTAGGTGTGGCAGTCTTAATAGCTGCTTCAGCTTGGGTAGCCTCGGAAAGAACCGTGTAGTATCACTGTTGGAGGGACTGTTGATTAAATGTATAGAAAAAGCTTTTCCCAGATGTTCTTACGGGGCAGGAGCCCATCCTGAAGATTTGTGTTTCTCTCCGAGACACTTTTATGATGTCCTGTTGGGTATACGGCGCGTGCCCCTCTGTGTATTAGATTGATTTGAGGTACTGTGACATTTTTCTTGGAAGGTGTATGAGCCAAAAAAAGTAGAATGAAAAAGTTTTGGAGACTGGGCTTTCTGCCTAATACCAATTCCGTGTGGCTGCGTTGGTCCGTACGGCCGGGACGCTTACTGGGGAGCGGGAGTAAGATGTCCACAGCCCCGTCCTGTCCCCTGTTGACACTGACTGTAAATGAGTTTAAGCTGAAGTGATAGATGTAGGGTGGAAGAGACTGGTTTTCTAGTTAAACATTTTAAACTGTCAGAGGAGGTGAAAAATGCGTTGTACTCTTTCCTGTGGCCTTTTCCTCCAAAGAGTCTGTCATGCAAGGAAGGGAGGGAAAACGCGCCCGGCGTGGATCAAGCCCTTAGCTTTTCCGTGTTCGTTTGTTTTTATTGTAAGATAAACCTTTCATGTTTTACTGTTACGAAGTTAAAGCCTGGCCTAGAGGTGCTGATCTTTAGTAGAAACAGCTGCAGACCGAGTGTCCCCTGGTCAGGTGGGAGGCTCTTTGAAGCAACATGTTGGCTCTTTAAAAGGAAATTGAGCATGTGAGAACTTAAACCTGTAAAACTCATCAACAGCTCTGCCATCGTTTATCTCTGGTGTAACTTTATATAGAATTAAAGTGAAACGCGTTACTTTGCTTCCAAGACAAGATGGTTTAGCTCCCCCTTGGTGCTGGAGACACAGGAAATGACCACATAACCACAAATACTTTCTAG
This sequence comes from Nyctibius grandis, assembly GCF_013368605.1. Taxonomy (NCBI): domain Eukaryota; kingdom Metazoa; phylum Chordata; class Aves; order Nyctibiiformes; family Nyctibiidae; genus Nyctibius; species Nyctibius grandis. The sequence goes on from NC_090674.1 coordinate 2,628,613, forward strand.
TGGAATTAAGATGAGCGACAAACTATCCACAGAAATAGGTTCTTAACCAGACAGGGTAAGAAATTAAACGTAGCTAAAGCTTCTGGGTTTAAGTTAAAACCAATGCTTAAATGTTAAAACCAAGTAGAAAAGAGCAAATGCTGTGCATGCGCTGGCTGACGTGAGGGGGCAGATGGAGCATTTCTTGTTGATTGGGTGTTGCCATCAGAAACAGTTTTCAGCATAGACTGTAGTCTGTTCCTCCGTAAGAAAAAGGAATAAACCTGACTGCCTTTGGGATGAGGGAAGCTAAGGTGCTTTTTTAGCTTCATTTCTCCAATTGCCGCCTTGTACAGAAAACAAAAAAGCATTAGCTGTCAGATCTCCTCCTTTACTTCTCTGTAGCATTTTCATTACTTAAAGCAAGGCCCTAGGTATCTTACCGTCATGTTTTTAAACTAATCAGCCACTGTACTCCCCTCCCTGCTGAACAAGGTGCAGGGATAGCCTCTAAAATTGCATGAACGTTGCATTTTTGCGAAAAAGAAGACTCCCTTCAGATTCACTGCTTCAGAAAAAAGCTTTCTTAGGAAAGACTAAGTGGTCTTTCCTAAGTCAGTCGTGCTGGACCACATCTGCTTAACAGTGGTGTTGGGTATTAGCGTGGGGGAAGACCTAGGTTTTGTTTGAGGCTTAGGCTGAATTGCAGTTGGCAGAAACAATAAATTTTTCACCTTTAAAGTGTATCCTGTAGCTTTCCCCATGGCCAACAGGAAGCAGCCTTGATGGCATCCGTGTGGAGCCCTTACAAATGGGGCTGTAACGTGAGAGAGCATCTGAAGGAGGTGAAGAGAATACAGGGTAATGATGGTTTCTGGGCGTAGATGGAAAGAAACTGTATTAACGATAGCTGCTTCCTTAGTGCAGACTTAAGACAAGAAAGTAAGCGGTTTACCACCACGCTGGTAAGAAGAATGTGGGTTTGACTGGTAACGTGGAAAGTGTGGTGACATTAGAAACTGCCTGGGCTCTGCATCGAGATGATGCAGAATTTGTCATCCTGTAGATCATTTCTCATTGATTAGCTAAACTGTTTGGATTGGCAGAGGGGATCTTTTCTTGGACAGGAAGCGTAGGACCAGTATCGCTCACTGTGTGACAGGCCTTCTGAACCGGACAGTTCAAACAACGCCTGGTGCTGTCTGAACAGAAAGTAACTACCTCCAGAAAGTCCTTTTCAAACCTACAGTACAACAGCCGAAAAGAAAAAGGCAGCGTAACTACGTATTGTAGGAAAAGACTGGCAGAGGTCAGAGGGCCAAACAGTTGTCCGTTGGATGAATTCTTGAAGATAGTAATTATCCTTAATAGCATAAACATTCTGCAAGAGCCAACACCAGCTGTATTATAGCAAAGGTGCAGAAGGAAGGCTCTGCTTGGGGAGGGGGAGTGGAGGAATTAGCATGGATGAACTGCTCCTCTTAGTAATGCACGATGGCTCTTCCAGTCTGCGTATAAATGCTGGTTAGTGACACGGTATGAGTAGTTAGCTGTTCATACGAGATGCTCCAAGTAGTGTGTATCTCTTACTGTCTGAAATGCAGAAAAAGCCTGAAGCTCTGACCAGACATCTGAGGAACTGAGACTTTCCCTTCGCTGTGCAAATGATTAGAGTGAAAACCTGACCTTCTGCAAAGCCCTCGGTTTCTAAAATGTCTGGGGGAGTTATGTCAGGACCACTTGGCAGGCGGTCACGGTCCTTCCCTGCAGTTGCATGTTTTGTAAGCTCGCTCCAAAGTTGTAATGACCTGGTAAAGTAGTTACCTCTGTCACAATTGGAGCTAGTGAAAACGTGTAGTAAAATGAAAAGGGTTTTCAAAAGCAACTCTTGATTTCCAGCTCTTAGTAGATATGGGTAGTAAAGTCCTAACAGGAGAGTAAGCATAAGGGCATTTGCTCAGATCATGTTTAGTCATCTCTGTTCTAATAGTCAAGGTTTTTCTAATCAATGAAAAATGCGGAGTGCTTAGATAATTTGCTAGGTAGTGCAGTAAGTATTGTTTCAATAATCTGTGCCTCAGTAGGAGCTACCATTAGTATACTTTTTGCAAGGAAAAAGGTTGAAAGAGCAGAAGGAAACTTAAAAAAAAGAAACATATTCCTGTATGCCAAGAGGGTACAGGATTCTTTGGCATTGTTCTGGACTCAACCCACTGCGTAATGTGTTCAGCAGGAGCTTAAATAAGGATCCCATGCTTTTAGGAATATTTCTTTTAAAAAGTATGTCTTTTAATTAATAAAATTTGTTATACTTGTTAGATTTCTTGTATTGAGGAGACTTGAAACCTGTAACAGGATGTGTTTGCTGTGAAATAAACCTGAAACTCTTAGGTATTCTTTTTTTAATGAGCATTTGCACGAGTGATTTTTTTTTTTTCTTTTTTTAAACTTTTATACTTCTGTGCCTTATCCAAAATTCTTGTCTTTAGTAGATATAATTAAAGGTAGAATTTATCCACTGAGCTCAAAGTTTTCACTGTTATATTTATTGAGTTGTGAGAGGAGTTTTGCAGACTTGCCTGACTTCTTGCAAAAAATCATAAGCGCGCCTTCCAAGGAAAGCAAAAATTATTTTTAAATATGCCAGCTGAGTGTTTTAATGGTGCTGGATAAATTTTTTTTTCAACTGCTGCAGTTATTTCTATATATAGTATAAGGATGTGAAAAGTCATATATTCCTAATGTGTTTAAATATGCTCCACAATGAATGTTGTGGATGTGAAAGATAAGCAGCCTGGAGCTTGCTTTTGCAAGGTATAGGGTAACACAAAGCATCAAAGTTTTGCTGCCCTCAGGACACACATTGAAGCAGTTAAAGTAGTGAGATAAACGAAATACAATGAGATACTCATCTGCAAAATCTAAAGCTCAAGGACACAATAAGTTTTCATTTAAATGTTTCTCACTTGCTGACAATGAGCCAAATAAATCTTAATTCCACATTGTAGATGGTGAGAGAAATTCAGTAACTTTCCCTGGGATGAGAGTCTGGTTTGTTTCCCAAATCTTTCTGATAATGTATTTGTATATGTTGGGATTCTAATCTGAATTAGCTGCTTGCAGTTACTTAAGAAAACAAGAATTCTTTTTTTTCAGAATTGCTATTTAAGAACATTTTTGTTTGGTGTGCTGGAATCACAAGCAGTCTGATATTCCTGAGTTGGAACAAAGAATTACTGTAAAGAACTAAATTGTTTTCCATTACTTTGCATTATCTCAGTCCTCACTCACTGCATTTCTTTTTACAGGTGCTGGACTCGGATTAGGAGTTGTTTTCTCAGTCATCTTCTTCAAAAGTAAGTATACTGCAGAATCTTGACTGCCTGCTTTCCTAATTTCTGTCTGTTGTAGGTGCAGTTTAAAACCAAGAAATGTTTGAGGCCTGTAAAACTTAATCAGCATGTTCAACCAATTCTTTCATTATTGGTCTTTTCAGTTGAAATGGAGTTACCTAAACTATTAACTGTTGTGTAACAAGGTTGTTAACACGTGGCATCTCTCTGAGCTCCTACTGTGCTCAGCTCAAATTCTGGAATTGCAGGAAACCCTGAGCCAAATTACTGGAGCCATGTGTCTAGACATCAGTTTGTGCCAGTCTTGCCAGGGTTTTAAAATTGATCTAAATTCTTGTTTAGTTATGCCTTGGTAACAGAATAATTTTCAGTAATATATTGAATTCAGAGGTTGCTCTCCATTACATTCTAAATATGATGTCTCACTGTTACTGTTGTTGTTCTTCTGAAGTGGTCTGGTTTGAAGCCGATTTTAGGATTCGTAGAACTTGAAAATGCCTAATATGCATCTTCCAGTAATTTATTCTTTCTTGGTGCTTATTTAACAATGCTATCACTGTCAGGTGAAATGAACAGCTTTTCTTGACTTTAACTTTTCCTCTCTGCTTGCCTTCCCCCACAGGAAAGACATGGCCTATCACTTTTGGGTCAGGGATGGGGTTAGGAATGGCTTATTCCAATTGTCAACATGACTTCCAGTCTCCGTATCTTCTCCATGGTAAATATGTAAAAGTAAGTATCAGTACTAGTTACTATTAACTGGTAACTGTTTATAAGTTAGAATTAAATGATACATCTGGACACCTTAAATGGATATTCCTCTGCCTTTCCCAAAACAGCACTAGTAAGAAGAAACTTGTGTCATGTCAGGTAGATCTGCCTGTGGAAGCAGATCTTTCATCTTCTGTGGGGTTTTTTTTTTTTGCAACATGAAAACAGTAGTCACTTGTAAGTTTTGTAGCTTGTTTGGCTGGATAGTAATATAATAATTAGTCTGAAGAAATTGTACACTTTAAATAGTTTTGAAGAGGATAATTTAAATGAGCTGAGTATTATCACTGACCATGCTGAGATAAAATATTTAAAAATAGTTTAATTAGCAGGAACCATTTGTGCGCTTGCAAACTGCACACAGTGCACTGAGTCCACAAACTGACTCCATTAAAATTTTCTTTATTTCTTCACGTGTAAAAGTTGGGGCTGTTCTTATGGTAATTTATCATTGTGGCATCTTGAGGAAAAAAATCAAAGAGATGTGCTTGCATATTTTGGATCCACAAAGTCATATACTGCTTCAAGCATTTCACTAATACAGGTGGAGAGGCATCCACCAGGACGTATTTATAGTTATTTTAGCACTTTAGAAAGTACTGAGGTAAAGTGTTCTGCCAGGAGCTTTTCATGGCAGGTACACAGAATGCAAAAATTGCTCCTGTATCACTCGTCTGCCTAACGAAGGAGGCCTGAAGGTGTTTTTAGGCTTTTTCCTGATGCATCTAGAGCTGTCAGTTGAGTCCGGTCCTCCTTAGATTTACTGGCAGATGAGCTTTTGCCAGCCTTCTGCAGCCCTACCAGACATACCTGTTTACAAATACTATATTCATCTGCCTATAGAGAAAGGGAAAAAATAACAAGATTCTTGAACAACTTCTTCAGAATAAAATATTTTGGATAACAATATAGAGAAACTGACTTAGATGCAGCTGATACAACATTGCCAGCTACAGCCCCGAATCAAAAGTCTGTGCGTGACTCTTCTGGCCAGATTTGTTAACAACAAAACGTGTTAGCTTTCCACACCATCCTGAGGGTATTCCTCCAATTTATGTCTCCAAAAAGAAACTGGAATGACATGTCTGTGGCTTCACGTGAATGGTAAATGCCCTGTTCACATGTTCTGAGGAAGCATTATTCATTCAAGGATGCTTGTTACTAGGGATGTTGGGCAACAGAAAACTGACTTTCAGGCCAGCCTAGTAAAGGATTTTGTTTGGATTAAGGACTAATCTGTGCTCTGGAGCAAGGGTGGTCCTTCGAAGCATGAGGTAATTGAAAGGACACTTCACAGAAGAAGCGCAGCTGCCTGCGTGGCACAAGACTAGACAAATAGTTTCCAGTGCACTGTCTCCACTAGCTTTCTCTGGCACAAAGAGGCTGAACATGCTGAGAGAGGGAAGACACGGATGAAGCCATCTAATGGTTAATGTCATTAATTCTCTCCAAAATGTCGTGTCATGGATAATGGCTCCAGGGTTATTACAAGAAAATTATTTCATTTCTGTTGGTTAGGAGCATGGAAAATATTGTTGCACTATCACTCATCTGTTTTTTTCCTAGAAAATACTGTTGTAACTAAACTCTATAGGACTTCCTTTAGAAAACTTGAGTTTCTGTTTAAATGCTAACTTGTCAAAATGTGACAGTCTGCAAGAAAATCAGCTTTATTAAGAGAGAGAGAAATGTAACACGGATTAGCTTGAACAAAATTATTTCTAGTTTTCTAAACCTGTCAAGTTCATAGGATCACAGGATAACTCAAGTTGGAAAGGACTCCAGAGGTCTGACCTCAAACCAGGGTCAGCTGTGAGGTCAGACCAGGTTACTCAGGGCTTTATCCAGTCTGGATTCTTGATTCTTCAGGATCAAGTTCTTAATTCTGAATCCTAAGTGAGAATGGGAGAGGACAGAGGACCTTCATGATACCAAATAACCAGGAGATTACAAGGCAACTTTGCAGCTATTATAGCTGTAACTTGGATAATGATGCCGCCCATCCTTTGGGTTAGTAAGTTGGTCATGAAACACTATCACCAATGCAAGAGCCATTCATCTAGGCCAAGAGACTACTGAAAATGCAGAAAAGTTCTAATTTGTGGTTATAAGATTCTGAGGGCTTTTTAAGTAATTTGATCAAGTGGATGTCACTGTGACTTCGGCTGAACTTTAAATCAACATCTAGCAATTATTTCAAGGCTTAAAATGCTATGGCTGAGAATGACATGACCTAAGGTTTCCTTGCAAAATGGAAAGTATCATATTTTTCAGGTTATGTAGCCTGTATTATTTATCACCCAAAAAACCACATCCCTGTACTTTGATTGCAATGTGGACTGTATTGATGTGCAACACTACAAGAAGTTTGGCAACTGGAGACTTTCCTCCTGCCCTTTGTGGCTTTGATTTCTATCTGATTTCTATTCAGTCTGTGAATAGTGAACTTGAGCAATAATGTTGGGTTTCTTTTGAAGTACCCATTTTGTCAGAATGGAGGCTTAGAAGCAGGAAAACATGGCATGCTTCTGGTGAGAATAGCTGCCTAACTTCTCCGTACTCAACTTCTCAGTCTAGCGAAGGATGAAAATGTTAGCCTGCCTTCTGGAAATGTTACAAAGCTGTGTGGCTTGCTTTACATCGTGCAGCACCTTCCATGTAAGGAACCCAAATGGCTTTTTAATAATATAAGCCTTCTTGCTTTACAGGAACAGTGACTAATGACTAAGACTATCCCAGTGGGAAGAAAGGAGAAATCAATGATTATTCCTCAGGAATACTGAAGTGCCCCTGGACTAAGCCAACATTCTTCAGTAACGATCACCAGTAACTCTTTATACTCCAACAAACTGTTTCTGTACATGAAACAAAAGTTCTGTTGCTTGTTTTGTATAGTGTCTGGAAAGTGCAAGGAAGAGCTCTTCTGGGAAATAAATAAAAGAAAAATGGCCTTCTCTGGTGTGTTGACTCTGTATGTGAGTGAGAGAGAGAGAATGGAAGGAGAGGACTTCATTTTGAGTACCTAGCAGCTGTGACCACCTGGGTAAAAGTCACTGAGAGAGCTCTTCAGAAAAGACAGCCGCCGTATGTTCCTCTCCACTCTGGAAAGGCAACCCCCATCTAACGTACAGTTCAAAGAAGCATTCCCACCTCATAAATCACCCACTAGACCCCTGCTGCTTGTGCCGGTGTTTGGAGAGGAATATAAATACTGCTATGTCCTGTTTGTACAGTTGCCCTTTAAAATTGGAATTTTGTCCTCTCCAAAGAGGCAGAATCCAAAAGGGCAAATCCTAAGTGTGTGACTGATGCAGCTAGCCAGTGCTGTCTCGCGTAGCTTTGAGTCATGGAGTGACCCAAGTTTGAAACTTCCCAGGATAGAGGGTGAATTAAACAGATGCACATGCCATCTGGCTCTGAGCTTACCTTTTAGATTGATTGTTTTTTCACCCCTCTTCTGGGGGAGAACATACAGGTTTCAGTGTCTGGCAATGGGTCACAAATATTTCAAGCTCTCTATTACCTTGGCACGTCACTGGTCCAAATACTCCTTTCTACTTTACATTTATCCCAGGCCTTGTAATTACGTGTTGGCTTGTTGTCTGCTGCTCTTCTCATGACTTGAGAGGTCGTCTTCACCGCTTCTTTACTCAGCACAATTTTCTAGCTATTGAGGTGGCTTTTAAGGACCTCTTTTCTTTCTCCCATGCTTGCTGCATATTGTCCATGTAGCACAAGATGTAAATGCACGTTTCCTGAGACAGAAAGGGAATGATATAGATTGATATGGAGCTTTCCTTTATTGAAAGCCTGTTCTGCTGCATGGTGAGCGCTGGCAGATGGAAGAGTGACAAAATAATTCCTCTCCAGAAAGGAAAACACAATGGAAAGCAAGTTGTGCAATATTTGTTTTTTAAACCATGCCAAAAAAGAAGGGGATAGACTGAGGGGCAGTGTTCAGAGACCTTGAGAAACTCCTTATCTTACTGAGCAGTGGCACTGAGATTGGTCTGGGTGCTGCAGCAGTCCTGTACCCCCACATCCCCCTGGGCACTTGTGTGGGGATCTTGCACACTGAAGAAACATGTTGAGCTGTGCCCAGAGTCAACAGAAGCTGAAGAGCTCGCCTAGAGCAATGGACTTGTGAAATAAAATAGCTTTAATGCCAGAGCAGCATTAAAGACTGTCAAAGCATGATACCATCCAGGACCATTGCTTGAGCACGTCCTTGTTTTTCCACCTCCTCCCTTGCCGGACTGCATTCATCAGTCAGGTCAAAACAGCTTATTGGAAACAGGATCTCTTTCTTTCTTCCCAATTTTGAATCATTTTATCTGGCCCCAATTTTTAATTTGAACTATGTACTTTGGAGCCATAGCTCCTCTGTGGTTTGGAAAGTGTTTTTATTGAGTTCTCTGTGTGTGTGTGCTGCGATGCTAGCAGTCTGGTAAGCCAGTGGGTTCAGCTGGAGAGAAGAACATCAACCTGGGTAAGAGGTTGAATATAACGACATGTCAACATGAGAAGCTTTAGCCAGTGCTGTGTCATTTGGGCCACGATGATGGGATCCATTTTTATTTAGTCCCTGGTAATGAGTTGTCCTGCCCTGGTATGCTCTGCTTTAGTTCAGATATGACTTTTTAGGGTTAATTCTTACTTAATGTGATCTACTGTGATCCATGATCAAGTGGTTCTTCTGGCCCTCGAACTCAGAGGGCACCACTGTAGATATCGATTCACAACGTGTCCTTTATTGCGAGAGTGAGAATAATCAGAATAAATGTTCTTGCTCACTAATATGAAATCTACTAGAGGGTGAGTGTGGAAAAATTGCACAATTTAAAAAGTGGCATTTAAAATTTGTCATTGTTCTTTAAATGTGGTAAGAACTTAATTTTTTTTGTTTTTCACAGCTGCCTTGCTTCTTGTTGTTTGTGTTGAGATATATATATGCATATATAATGAGCCTGTAATGGGCCTGTATTTGTTTTGTTTTAATTAAAGTTGTATTATTCAAAACCTGTTTTTGAACCTGTCCATGTAAGCTGTGTAAAATGTCTCCTTCTGAGGACAAGTCTCCCATTTTCCTCTATGGGAATGAGACCATCCTGTTCCCAGCTCAGGTTGGAATAGGAACGGTTTCCTGCTGCTTGATTTCTAATTACATAAATGGAAGGGGGAAAAGTGGAAATTCTAAGTACCAAAAGGCATGTTAAATTTAGTATAACACACTCATCTGGAAACTATCACATTTTTCCTTCTTTCTTAAGCCTGCTGAAATCGTTGCTCCGTCTAACTGTAGCATGATTTGGATCAGTACCAAAAAGTGCAAACGAGATAGGCCTAAAAAAGTCAGGTGTCCCTACCCAAAACTTAATGAGAAATTACTGTCACCCCGATACAATTTTAATAGGAAAATGGTGAGTATAGAGTGAGTAAAGAAACCATACCGCTATCTAGGAGAAGGGAAAAAAAATTTAAAAAGAAGCTGTTTGTTGAATAGAACTGTTTTTGAACGTTTAACAACTCCCTAAGTGCTTGACTGGCCACAAATCTGACTCTTAACAGCTTGATTAGATGTCTGCTGAGGCTTTGAGATGAATAAACAAGTCACGGAAAAGCAGAGACTGCAGGAAAAAAAATATCAAGCTGCTTTTCTATTGTTTATCTGAGTTCTTCATGTTTGATCAAGATACCGTCATTTCTTTGTATTTCAATCATGCTTAGGAGCCCTAGCCAAGATCAGGACCTTGCTGTATGTAGTGCTGTACACACAAATAAAAACCAGTCTCTGCCCTGGACAACTTACAAACCAAACAGATGAGATTAAGGGAGGGAGAAAGGTTTATAATTCCCATTTTCAAGATGGGAGAAGCTGTAGGCAGGGTCGGTGATAAGTCTTGGAGAGGCTGTGGCGTGCAGCTGGGACTCTAGTTAGAGCCTTGCACCACTGACACAATCCACCATCCTTTCTGACTGGTTTTTTACTTGGCAGGTCATGGAGTCTCAGGGGAAGGCTGCCCACTTCATAGTCTGGGACACTACAGAAGGGTATGTTCTGCAACCATTCGCTATCCTCAAATTGCCCCAAATTCTTAACGGCAAATCTCTGATAAGTTAGAAATTCTGTTTTATTGTGCAGGAGATGATTGCTTATAGAATCACTAATAGATGTAGAACACCAAGATCCTCAATATTGACTTTGGTGTAAATCTGAATCTGATAAGGAAAGAAAATATTGAAATGTATTACCAGTTCTTTGCATCTAATGAGTAAGACACCACTGTGTTAGGTATAATATAATATAATATAATATAATATAATATAATATAATATAATAAATATAATATAATACCAGAAGATAGTCACTGCCTTAGTAGATCTACCTTAAATATGAACTTAGGTAACAGATGGAGATAGAGGGAGGATATCAAGGAGACAGTATCATTCCAGTAGTGGAAACACAGCCACGATGGTGTAACTCAACTCTTCCAGAGGGTTCACACACATGATTCTCCAAAGGAGAAGGAATTGGTTTTCCAGATGTTTTTATTGGGTTCCCTCCGAGTTTTTGGAGCAATGCAAAAGAAATCACAAAGGTGCTTGTTTAAATGCAAGCAGTGGGTGCGTGAGTGGACTAAAGGAGACTGTGGTGGTTGTGGTAGTGATCTACCACGAGTTACAGCTCTTGTGCTTTAGCTAGAAGGGAGAGGCTAGTGGCAGAGCTGGGGAACACGTCATCAGTGACCTGCTAGGAAAACCACTTTTTTCAGCAGTGTTCTGAATCAGCGAGGCATTGCTGACCCTCCTTTTGCTCTGGGCTGGCTGGGTTTTGTTGCTTTCCCCCCCTACCACACACATCCCGGCAGCGAGAAATAAACACACTTTTCCCTCCTCTCCCACCCCACCCCTGCCTTTGTAAATGGGACTGGTGCAAATTTTGGCACGCCAGCTCCAGTAGGCAGCTGTACGCAATGCGTTCTGTCTCTTCACCGCTCTGAGAGTCCAGCCTATAGCCCACCCACAGTGAAATGCTTAACTGAGCTTGGAACTAAATGGGAACATAGTTTATGGAAATTCAGCTGTGGATTGCGCCGTTTCTCTTGTGACTTCTGGCTGTCAGCGCTTAGCTGTACAGCATTGCTAGATATTTAGAGCTGGATGTTCCTCGTGGTGGTGGATACCCACCTCCTGTAGCTTATAAAGATGCTGAGAAAGTTGTTGGTGAGTAATAAATCACTCTTCATCTATAGTCTTTATTGGTAGTGCTTGTAAAGACTCCAGCTCTGGGTTAGGAGTGTGTGCCCCATCCTAGAAAAGGTCATGCCCTTATCAGTTCAAATTCAGTTCGTAAATCTGTTGTACGAAGGAGTGTGTTTCTTTTTAGAAGTTTTAGAGGGTATTCTTCCTCCCCCTCGGTACTGCACTTGAAGTTGTTAGTAGTGACTAACAGTTCAACCCAAAATCCCATGAGCCATGCATTCCCCGAGGATTTAGGAGGCCAGTTGTGATAGCACCTCAGTTTTCTCCCCTGTAAAATGGAAATGTTGATACTCTCTCCACTTGGTCATGACTTTAAGACTTATTTCATTCCTGGGTAAAATTCAGCTCTGTACAGTCAGCTAGCATATATTGTGGGACACCACAGTTCACTACCCGTCTGCGCTGGATTGAATCCTGCTCCACAGTTCACAAAATACTTTGGCTTCTGCTCTTTGAAGATGCTGGAATAACAAGGTAAAGGTGTGCTGTGGAAAGGGGGGGATTTCTGCACGTTCTTATCCACCCTTTCACCCAGTCACCTGCTTCTCTGTCGCCAAACTCCTGCGCCTTCTCTGCAGGACAATGTGCTATAGCACAACGCAGTAAGGGAGAAAGGGCTGTAGTTAGCAATGGAGTAAGGGGAAATGAGGCTTAGGCTGAAGGTAACTGTCGTGGGTTGCGTCATCTCGCTCTTTAGCAGCCTCTTTCTAGGTTCAAAGGTTGACTGAGGCCACAGGAGAAGAAAATCATTTCCTGTCCTGATGGCCCCATGTCTGATTTGCAAAACAATGGTGCTCTGGGGTCTGTGAATGCCGTGTCTCCCTCAGGAGTCAGCGTAATGCTTTGTATTATCTGTAATTTTCATTAATTATCTGGAAGTAAATATAAAAATGGTGGCAGACGAATAATTGCTATTGGATGGGATGCTATGTAAATGAAAAAGAAAGTAGAGCAACGCAGATTTTGATGTAGTCAAATGTGAAGTTCGACATCCAGGCGCAACGAATGCTGATCATACCTAGAGATTGCAAGGACGTGGGGGTGACGGAAAACCCAGGAACTGAAGGGTTTAGCTGCTAACAGGGAGAGGCATAATGAGAAGCAATGGCTGGAGGCCAAAGCTTGACCCATGCAGACGAGCAGTGGGGCACTGAAGTATAAGCAGGGAGTCTGGGATAAGATAGTAGAGGAACGGGTGGATTTTTCAACCCTTGATGTCTTAAATGCAAGTTACTGTGCTCCACCTGGGAGTGACTGGGTGAAACCAAATGACCTGTAACACACATGGATTCATATCAGATGATCTAACTGTTCTCGTTGGCCATAAATTCTCTTAAACTTCTAAGGCCATAAAGGTTGACTGCAGTGTTCCTGCTCTCTCTCCCATGGCTTAATCTGGTATGAACTAAATGCAGATTTTTTTTCGCTCAAGGACCCTCTTTGTTAAGACACTCCCTGAAGATGTCCCTGGTGTGGTTCTCAGATGTAAGACAACCTCTTTCTAGGCCGATCGTTGCTGCTTTGTTCTTCCCGCTCCTCCCTTTGGGACTGTTTTCCTTGGGTTTGTTTGAGGGAACGGCCGATGGTGTGTGCTTCCCCCACTCCTTTTTCTGGGCACGGGGCCCGTTTTTTGTTTAATTCTCTCTGAAGATTACATGGTTTTGTAGATAAACTGTCGAGAGTTGGGGTATTTCATATGTCAATAAAAGCATCTTTGGATGATGGATGGAAGCCTGGGGGCTGGAACTGGAGAGTTTGTGGGCTGGGACTGGAGATGCACTGGAAGGGCTGTATGGCAAAGTCCGCATAGTCCTGCGGCCTGCACCACGTCAGACAGAACAGAGAAAGTGAATTCACTGGGTTCTTTTAAAGCCTGAAAAATAATTCCCTTACATCTTTAGGAGCATCCTAGTAGGTGACATGCTTGTGGGAGGCTCTAGTTTACTATCTGCTAAGTTGTGGATTTTATATCCATATTAGGTATAAACAGAGGTAGGCTGGCAGATGGAGAGAAGGTCATTGTGACTCCTCTGAGCACAGGATGAGCCTATAATTATTTAAGTGAGGCTTCAGTGTTAACTCTTGTCATACACTGGAGCAGCCACTGAGGCAGTCCCTGTTACCAAAATTAAAACCAGAATGATGAAAAATTGGTCTGGTACTAGTCTGGATGTCTCAGCATGTTGAAGAAAGCAGTGATAAGCTAGGACTCCTGGCCAGTTTCATGCGGTTCCTCATCAGCTGCAACAGTATTATCTGCCTGACAAACTCAAAAATCATGGTCCTGCTTCGGGGCAGGAGAGGGGCAATGAAAGCAGATTTCTCAGGATCCCACATTTCTGTGATTTTATGAACCACACCCTCTAAAATATGAAAATCATGTTATCACTTCAAGGATTAATTTACCTTTGTCTTCTGTAAGGTGAGGGGAGTGGGAGCAGAGGAGTTTAATCTGTTAGTGAATACATATGTACATTATTTTTTCTCTGTTATTGTCATTTTAAAAACCGCTGACACTCTCTTGCAGTAGCAGGACTTCAGAAACTGGCACTTGGAGACTTCTGATTTTGGGTGCTTTTCTTAAAGGCCAGAGAGTTTGTGCACGAGCCTCTTCCCATGCAACAGCAGCGCAATATTGCTCTGGGCTGAGTCACCCCGTTTCAGGCGGGTGCTGGTTTCCTTTCGGTAATGTGCAAAATGTTCCCTGCACACGTGTGTATGTTCTAAGTTTGTACTCCTGGTTGACAGTTTGGAGGCGCTTCAGTGCCAGAACTGTCTCTAAACACATACAAGCACCTATTGTGACGAGGCCCTGAGCTTGGCTGGGACCTTCAGGCAGTGCTGCAAGAAAAATAATTAATATAATAAGAGGTTCTGAGTGATTGCAGTAAGGGGGAAGTCGTGCAGCAGAAAATAAGATGGTTATCAGAGGGGATTTAGCTGGTTGCAATGGAGTCAAAGGAAACTGGTATTTGAAGTAGAAAGAAAAAAAACTGTTTGAACTGGTAGGGAAAAGGGTACCTGCAAATGAAGCCCAACAGCTTCTTCCCTGATAGAAACTGCCCCTGCAGACATGAACTGAATAGGAGAAGGATTTTGCATGACCTGAGTTGCTGGGGAAGCGAGGAAGGGAGGGACAAAGGCCCCTCGAGTGCCTGGGAGCGGGGAGCGATTGGGCAAGGTGGAAAATAAAGCGATTAAACACACTTGGACTTGCTCAGAGATGGGAGGGGTACATTTTTTTTACTGCTGCCCCAGGGCCCCAAAATGCATTGGCACGGCACTACAGAGAAACCACTAATCCCAGTCACCGAGGGGAGGGAACGGGACTTTCTCGTTCTCTCCGGCTCGCCGAGCGGTTGGACCCCTGTCGAAGGAAAGGCTGATGGGATTAGAGGAAACAGCTGGCTCGAGTCTTACCCTGCGGGAGCTCGCATTCTCGGGACGCGGGAAGAGAGCAGCACCCCGCTGCCGAGTCGCATTCCAGGTCATTTGCTGAGCCCAGATGTTTTCTAATGAGCTCTATGATAAATCCTTTTCCTTTACTACCGAGCACAGTCCCTGCCAGCCAGATCCATCCCTAGATCTCTCTTTCTACGCATGGCCAGCTAAGTTGAACTTTGCAGTTCAAGCCAGCTAGCCAAATGACCACTAGGACTCGTGCCTTTCTGCCTTGCCTATGCAAAGGGATTCAGCACAGAGCTCAAATCTGTTATCCTGAAGCTCTGGCCTGATGGAGGTTGCTGCTCCAAATTCCTCCCGTGGCTGAGCCTTCCCCTCTAGCCTCTCCTTAACTCTGTGTGTGTGATTAAGCCAGAGGCAGTGCTCAGGGTGGAGTGACCTGGTGGTCTGAATGAGCAGTGAAGTGCTGTTGTACCCACGTGCTTTGGGTGAATCTTAAAAAGCAAGAACGTAAAAAATAAGGACTGCTCCATCCTTGCCCGTGGGTGCTGGAACCACACAGATGTGAGGGTCGCACGCTGGCATGGATGCGCTCCTCACACCCTACCTGCCACCACTGTCCCCTCCCTTCAGCTACCAGAGGTGATGGTGGAATATCACCCCCCAGCTTTTTTAGGAGTAAAATCTTTGCCTCCATCTCCTGGTATGAGTACTACTCACTTCACCTCAGGCATGTATGCCCTTACACACAGCAGTTTGAGGTCCTGAGCTGTTACTTGTCTCGGGGTTTATTTAGGAACCAAGAAGCAGGAGTTCAACTTGAGCAGGTGATGATCTGGTGAGAGAAGGGAGCTGATAAAAAGCCATCTTTATTCCACAGAGCTGCAGGGCAATTTGGTACCCTTTGCCAATGAGATGCAGAGAGGTGAATGGACTGGTCTGAGATGGGGCAGGGTAGTCCATGGTGGACCCAGACGTCTCCTGAGTCCCTTGTGGGCCACGCCAGGGGGTTTAGCCCTTGAGAGCGCTTCTTTGGACCCTATGCGGTATGTCTCGGGGATGGTGAACAAAGCACAAGTCACTGGGGGAGAGATGGAGCATGAGCCCAGCTGCGGGGATGTGTGAAGGGCAATTCCCCTGTCGTTGCTCCCTGCAGCCCTTCACACGCTCTCGCTCCCTCTCTCCTTTCCCAGCTGCCTTTCCCCGCGTGTGTTTTCTAGCATCCAGCTACAGGCAGGGAGCCTTGGAATCTGCGTTAAGACACAAATAAAAGGAACAGTTTTATTTTTAACTTACAAATACACCCTTTTAATTCTCACGCCCACAGTTCCTAGTCCTGTCCTGACAAGCGGGGAGCCCCTGGCACTGTGGGCGTTTGTCAGCAGGCCCAAAACAGCAACAGCGGGCGAGGGAGGGAAGCTCCAGGAGACCGGAGAGCAGGTTTCTGCTGTGTCTCAGTGCACGAAAGCCTTGGTGATCCAGCAGCAGGGGAAAGGGCTGAGGGGGGAGACAGAGGCGGGTGTGTGGACATTTTGGGCAAGACTCTGCGCACCTGTGTTTTTATCTGGTGTCTGATCTATGATGGAAAACACGAGGCTGATGAAATGGGCTGTCGTCGGGGGGTGAGAGCAGAGAGTTGTGTCGTGCTAACCCACATGTCGCACTGCTCGGCGTGAAAACAACAGCGTGGTTTGGCACGGGTGTGTTAGGGGCAGGCAACAAGCTTCTCGCAGCCTGCGGGGAGCGGGAGCTGGTAAACGAGGGGGTGATGTGGAGCAGGAGTCTAAAAATGCTGCTGAAGCCAGTGACCCTGGTGAGGGGTGAGGGGCCTGGCTGGTGAGGACCTGGCTCCTTTCCTGCCGGTGTTGCCTCCCTGCTCTCCCTCCCGTCCGCTCCCAGCTGCAGAGTGCTGCCTCTAGCCCGTGCCTGAGCCAGTGTCTGTCCAAATGACATCTGCAGGCATCAGCTCTTCACTCCTTGTTCTGGCTGTGGTACTGCATTGCCAGAGAGGAAGGGGGAAAGTGTTGGCCCACGGCTTTGACAGCCTCTCGGCAGCTTCTTTCATCCTCCAGCCAGCCTGCTCTGTCACACAGCACCTCTGCCCGTCTCTTCTGACACCAGAAAACCTGAACTCGGCTCCTCGTGCCTCCCCACCCCCAGATTTACACATTGCTGTGTTTCCCTTTTCTGCTGTTTGGCTGTTTACAGAACTGGAACACGAATGAATAGTAGGAAGCAGTGAACAAACTGTGCTCCGGCTCACATCGCTGCATGCAGCCCGGCGCTCCACTCACGAATAATCACACCCCAGTGCTGAGGATCCCACAAAAAAACATCAAAATACTGCACCGTGGACCTGATACACTTGGGTGAACTTGACCTTAATGCCCATGGTCTGTTGCTTTGTAGGTGGTCGCATCTCCATCTTATTTTTTGTCATTTATCCACAGACCTGAGAACTGATGTCACCTCTTTCACTCGCGTTATTCAGAATAAAATAGCCTCCCCAGCAGGAGCTCACTGCTGGTCTTGCTGGCCACAAGGAGCAGGTAGAGATTAGTCAAACACCCAAGTTCAGCAGTGGGTGAAAACGCTGGGAGATTAGAGTTTGGGCTCTGTGGGGGGAACACAGTCATGGCAAAAGGCTGTTCCTTTGGCTGTTGTTGGCCCTTTTGGAGCTGAGCGGTTCAGTACAGTCTGGGGTCGGGGAGGTTGCATCTAGCAGGAGAAGAAAGTGATGCTGGAAGCAGGTTTTTGCTGTCGTATTTACATAAACCTATTGTCCTGGAGCTGGAAGGAACCAAGCAGTGGGAAACTGTTCCTTCGCTGGCAGCCTCCAGCCTCCTTCAGCTAACACCCAGCCCCAACGCTTGCTTCCCGAGCTTCTCCCCAGGAGCACTGCCAGGGCACGACCAACGCTGCTCTCAGCACAGCTCTTGCTTTCTTACCATCTCCTCTTCCTGCTTCTCTGATCTCGGTGCAAATCTTCACACAAACAGGAGCCAGCAAAGCCCATCCAAGCCTTGCAGGTATCTTTTGATTTGGGTAGTGCCGTGCCAGCGTTTAATGTGGAGGCCTCTATTAGATTAATTGCTCCTTTACAGAAGCAGAGCCCTTCGGGTCTCTGACAATTATTGTAACTCAAAGATAGCGATGAATGGGGTTTTGCTGGGATTGTGTTTGGCTGTTAGATTTTTAATGGGAA
This sequence comes from Nyctibius grandis, assembly GCF_013368605.1. Taxonomy (NCBI): domain Eukaryota; kingdom Metazoa; phylum Chordata; class Aves; order Nyctibiiformes; family Nyctibiidae; genus Nyctibius; species Nyctibius grandis. The sequence goes on from NC_090674.1 coordinate 2,646,586, forward strand.
AGGGAAAGAGAGAAAGGAAAAAAATAGAAAAGGGAAAGAAGAGAGAAAGGTGAGAGGAAGGGAAAAGAAAGGAAAAATAAAAAAGAAGGGAAAAGAAAGGAAAAATAAAAAAGAAGGGAAAAGAAAGGAAAAAAGAAAAAAACGAAGATAAAAACATCCTCTCTGGTTTTGCAGGACTTTCCCAAAGTCTTCACTGCGGCTAGGGCTCAACCCAAGCACCCTCTATCAGGTATTATGTTTAAGTAGGAACTGTTGGCGTTCAGTGAGCCAGATCCAGACTTTTGTTTCTGTCACTGCAGGAGCAAACGCTGGGGAATGACCTTCGCACGCAGCTTTGCTCGGTGTTAGGGACCTGCCTCGCCACCGGGCTCTCCCCGTTCGCTTTTAGCACTTGCCGGGGGCTTCATTCATCGCCCAGGACGGGCGGGCGGTGCAGGAGCTCCGTGCCCAGCCCGGGGGGTGTGGGGGGTCCGGGGGCTGCAGGCGGGGGGTGTCGGGGGTCCGGGGGCTGCAGGCGGGGGGTGTCGGTGGTCCAGGGGCTACAGGCGGGGGGTGTCGGGGGTCCGCGGGGCTGCAGGCGGGCCCGGGGCGGGGGTCGGCCGGCGGGGGCTGCTCGGGGCTCTCCGCACCCCTCCGCACCCCGACGGGGCGGGCAGGCGGCTGCAGCCGCCGCTCCCCTCCCTCCCTCCTTCCCTCCCTCCCTGCCTCCTTTCTCCTCCTCTCGCTTCCCCGCTCCCTCCCCGCCCCGATTGTGCAATCGGGAGCGGCGGGGCCGGCGGCACCGCCCGGAGCCCGGCACCGGGGGGGGAAGGAGGGAGGGAGGGAGGCGGCAGGAGACTCCCGGCTCCCGCCCGCCCCGCGCCTCCGGGGGCCGCGGCGCCGAGGATGCGGCAACCGCCGGGCACCGCGGGGCTCTGACCGCCCGCCCGCGGCCCCGGAGCCCATGGGATGCGCCCGCCGTCGCCTGGGTGGTGAGTACCCCTTGGCTTTGTGTCTCCCCCCCTTTTCCTCCTCACCCACGCCCCAAAACGCAGCGAACCTGCTGCTTTTTCTCTTCCCGATCAGCACCACATTTTCCGCCTCTTTTCCTCGCCCTTCTGTTCTCCCCTCCCCGGGTGATAGATGGCCGGGAGGATGAGGGTACTGCCACGGGCAGAGATCAGTCGCAGATGAGGCAGACTTGTGCTCAACTATGTGCTAAAATCTGTGTTAAACTATTTCCACCGCCGCTTTAGCTCAAATAAAATGAAAGAATAGGATATGGGGAGCCACACTCTCTCGGCTGCACATCGGTGGGACAGAGTCCCTTCCCATCTCTTTCGGGTTTTTGAACAAAAGTGCAGAGGAAGGAGCCCCGAACATTCAGTATATCGATTAACCGCAACGCCAAAGGACATGTAGTAGTTTAGGTATCGTAAAGGAAGGAAATTTTCCTGATGGCAAGGCAGTAAACTTTTGTTCCTTGAGAAGTTTGCACTGGGGATGAATTTACATCCTTGTATCCTGCACATAGTTTTTGTGCTTACTGGAATATTACAAAGGCTTATATCTGATAAATCTCTACCTGTTTCTTGGGTCCCTAACATAGTATTTCAGTTTGTCTTAAGTATTTGCAGCAATTCTTATTTGTTATGTAAAATAATCTCTGTGTTTTATGCACAGTGGGAATTTCCCTTTTTCTCTGAGGGGTGTTCCAGGGACAGAACATGCTTTAGCTCATTTTCAGGCTGCATTAAAGTTGATCCGGACGATCCCTTATTGCCTACTAACATTTCTCTTCCGAGAAACTTATGCTCTGCTCTGCAATCTCCCTTTTATGTATAGGATTAACCCCATCAAATTCAAAATTCAGCCTGTGTGAAGTGTTTGTGGAGTCGGGGCACCATAGCTTTGCCATGTGGGTTTTTTTGGGAAAAATATAACCCTATTGAAACGAGTGGGAAAGATTCTAGTGATACGGCGAGGCCCGGATTGTCCCTTGTATTTTTAGCCTAAGAACTTAACGTCCTCTTTGCAACGTCCAACCAGCCAAAACTCAGCTGTATACAATGGGCACTTTTGCTTTTCGAAGGCAGTCTCCCATCTCGAAAAAGGCAGCTCGCCTCAAATTTGCAAACCGCAGGATGGGAAATGGAATTTGCCTTCAGTATAAAAATCCCAAGTGTTTGCAAACAACCCCGAGAAGAATCCGGGCTCTTGGCTTGACCTCTCCGCGCTGAATTCCAGCTTGGGGAGTTTGCGGTCTTGCAAAGAGGGCGAATGAGCAAAGTCTTCCTGAGCGCCCCAGTCGTCTTTCCGGAGCGAGGAAAACAGTGAGGCTGGAGGGAGTTTTGGGTGCCCAGGAAATGCAGGATTGGGCCACAAGCCAAACTGCTTTTAAAGTAGCCTTGAAGACCTGCCCGTATTGAAGTAACTTTGCTCGCGGCGTGTGTTGGCATTGCCGAGGTCGTGTTAAGCTGGTGTAAGTCGTGGGAAACCTGCCCGAGAAGCAGAGTAAACTCCTGGGCAGTTATTCCTCCCCGAGCTCTGTGCTGTTCCCATTACAGCGTTAGCAATACCTCCACTGGCTCCTGTAGCTGCAGCGACCACGGGGCAGGCAGAGCCGGGGACTTGCTCCGTCCTAGAGCCTCGCTCCTGCTCTTTTATTTTTAAATCAACTGGAAAAAAAAAACCCTCCCAGGCTCGGAGGTCCCCTGTGATAAAGCAAGGACCAGAGTGCCGGTGGGTCCAGCATGGCTTAGGGCAAAGAAACATCTCAGCTGCTCAAATCAGGCTCTTAAAAACTGCGTGGCTGATAAAATCATCCTTTTGGGGGAGGACCGGGGAGGGAATGAGGGGTGGTCTGTCCTCCGCGCCTCCCGTTAGCGCTGGCAGGAGCTGTGCTTGCCGTTTCCCAGACCTTTGTTTCTCACACAGCCCTGTTTAGGGAGGGAGCGACACGGGGCGGTGGGGGCTTGGGCTTTCCTGGGTGTAAATAAGCTCTGATGGTGGGAACAGAGCAGCCCAACCCTCATTTCTACCGGTTGTGGAGCTGGGCTGGGCCACTACCCCCAATTCCAGCCAAGATTTGGAGATGAGCTTTGGAAATGGCGTCAGGATCGGGCCCTCGCTTTGGTCACTCTCTCAGATGTGGCTTAAGCCTCCTCCTTCTCCTACACAGAGCCCAGACAACTTGTCCAGAGAGGGAAAAGGACCTGCATTCGGTTCACGGTTTGATTTCATTGTGGTTCCTGGGCTCGATCCTGCAGTTTTAGGAGAGACTGTCTCAATGTCAGGTGTGAGGTCAGCCCCCAGCGCGTCTGGTAGTGATTGGAAATACCAACCGGGCTGCGAGCTGTTAGGTTACCCCCGAAAGCCCCCGGCCCTGCACTGCCACGGGTTTTTGTGCTTTGGTATCGGAGATATTGCCGTCAGTGCGGCGGGTAAATCACACAGATGTCGGGTTTTATGTCGTCAAAAGTGAGAAGGCTGGTGCAGTGTAAAGCAGAGATTTAAAGAGGGCAAAACAACGCTCAGGTCGACTGGATTTCTGCTGTTGTGACCAGGGTACAGGTAAATGGGTGTAAAGGGAGAGGGAAACGGCAGGAAAGATCCTGAACCGTCCCTGAAAGATCCACAGCTTCAGCCGCAGACCCCTTTCCCCTTCCCTCTTTCCCCCTCTCGCTCCGGCAGCTGGGAACCTGATCCTGCGAGCGCAACCCCGCTGCGTTAGGACACGGCTTGATTTTTTAATGCAAGTTTGGTAATGAATGACCGAGCAAGCCCAAAGCCAGCGTGGTTGGCGTTTGAGACGACTCCCATCTCTGACTGCAGGACGGCCTTACGCGGCGTGTGTGCTAAATTAAAAAAAATAGTAATCCTGGTGGCCACTATGTACTAGAACTGGTTTTATCTGGTTCCAGTTATGCTTGTTTTGAGTAAGACGAGCGGTGCCAGATTCTGATCTCATTTGCACCAGTGGAATCATTTGGAGGAGCTGGTCCCAGTTTACCTCACTCTTAAGTGAAAGCAGAACTGGGCCTGCTGGGAGAAGCGCTCCCTGGGGAAATGGCTGGTGCCTGCGTGCAAATCAAACACGGGTAAAAGTGAGCGGCTCTTGGGACCCTTCCCGGAGGCGGTGCGGGTTTTACTGCCGGCCCCGTGAAAGCTGTTTTCACCGAAAAAGGAGGGGAGAGACTGTAGTTGCAAGGGGACACGGTGTGAGCGCGCGCTCCGGAGCGAGCCGGGTGCTTTGGGGAGATGCTGTCGGCGAGCGATAGTGGGATTTTCAAAGGGGTTTGGATCCGTGGTCCAAGTTTGGACACACCTATGGTCCTCGAGCGTGGCCAGAGCTCCCGCTGATGCCCTCAGCCCCAGGCAGGCTGGCAGTGCTGCCGTGCCGGGCGACTCTGCAGCAGCGAGCGTGTGGGCCGGCTGTGTGGGAACCAGCAGCTCCGGGGGAAGCGCGGGAGGGAGCCGAGCCTCCTTCAGGTCCAGACATGCGAGCGAAAGGCCTCTGGCTGAAACGCTGCGAACAGCTGTGTTTGAAAGCGCCTATTTCGCATATTATCTGCGATGCGCTCAGATACGACCTACCGCTGGGGACTGTGCTAGCCAAAGCACGTTGCAGACTAGTCCTTCCTTGCGCGGGGTCTCAGACGGAGCCTGTACGCTCTCCCTTTCCCCAGTTCACCGGGGCACCTCAGTCCCGCTGCTCCCCAAAACTACCAGTGGCCAGTACCAGCCGTGTTTTCCAGGTCCCCACCACAGCTGATCCTTGCTCTGCTGCTCTTAGGGGCTGCAGAGCCCCACGTTTTGAGCAGGTGCTTGAAGAAGAGACGGAGTGGAGGGGAGTGTGGGGCCAGGGTATATTCCTATGCTTTAGGCTGATGCGTTTTCCTGGCCACGATTGTTCTTAATGCTGAAGAAATTGAGCAATTGAAATAAATTACCAGAAACTGTTTATATTACTCTGGCCTCCTCCACAGGCCATTAGTGTGTCCCTTTTCCAGCAGAGCTCCTTTAGGACCCCATTCTAAGCCTAGCTAAGCCCATAGGTAGCTTTCCAATGACTTTTGTAGCTAAAGGAGCTTGGATTTTTTTTTTCCAGCTGCATAAAATGAGTTTCTCGAGTGCTCAGTGCACGGTCGAGAAGCCAGATTTAAACTCCCAATGTGCCAAAGTCTTTTGAAATTCTGGCCAATGTGGGGAGGGGAGAGGGCTTTAAAAACGCTGCGCTGCTTTTCTCTATTTCTGCTTTATTTCTGTGAATCGCCCAACCATGGCTTGAGTGGAAATTAATACGTTACGGAAAGGGAAGCTCTAACATCTCCTGCTTTTGAAAGGAGCAGAGACAGCCAGATCCACAGTGAGAAATGACGTGGCTTTTGCTCCATTATCAAAAAGTTTTTAGGATTGATTCTTGTGCGTGTTAAATATCAAACGTCTTCCTGTGGTCGTTCCCTTTTTATATTTTTTTTGTAATTTCTTCCTGGGTTTTGCAGCTCAGCAAAGCAAGACTGAAGCTCTCAGCTCAGAAGAGACTTCTGTGTTCACTTAAGCACTCATCTGTCTTGCTGTCCTGAAGAATTAACTCTAGACATCTTCAGTGCATAGCTCTCTTCCCTCTCCCCTGGCGACATTATCGTGACGTCGATCAGATTAATTGGGGCAATCGCAGGCACAACAGTTGAGTCCCCAAAAGAATGTTGTTCTTGGTATTTTTTGCAACCAAATTGAAAAATGTCAAGTTTTATCTAAATGCAAATTTCAAAAAGGGGAAGTGTTGAATAAGGACAAGTACTGAATAAAATCACTTGGTTTGATTTTTTTTTCAGTACACAGTGACTTTTCAGGTTTTCGCAGTTTAGTTTTAAACTTTTCCTGCTAATAATGCTGGCTTAGAATATTTTTTGTTCCGTGTAAGCAGATATTATTTGAGTTGAGATTCCTAAGAGGCAATTCCCTGTAGTATTCAGAAGTTACTTTATAGACAAAATCCTGTGTCTGAGGAGACCCATGCCGTGGATCTTTCAGGGACAGGTACATGTTTCTTTCCAGTTGCCACCCAGACGCTTACTGGTGCTTTGCTTCCTTTTAGGTGCCTAAATAATCTGTTGCCTTTTAGCGTTTACACCTACCTGCAACAGAGGTGGCTCCCAGCCACCCAGAGTGATCCCAGCCGAGCCCTTCTCCAGGCAGCGACCACCCCTCGCCCCGCAGCACGGTGTCCTGGTGTGACTCCCCCACCACACAGCGATGTCCCGGCCTGACTCCGGCAGTGGCATTTCCCCCCGGCACCTTCCCATCGAGGAACGCGTGCCGCATCGTGTGGGGCAAGGGCTGTTGGCAGCCGTCCCTCCCCTCCTGCCCCGGGCAGCCTCTTCCCTCGAAGAAGTCTGACACTCCAAAGACCTCCCCATGTTTTCCCACTCCTTCTGCACCTGTCAGCTCCCTCGCTGTACAGCTCTCCTCTGTCTCTGGTCTTACAAGCAGGGAAACTGAGGCACAGAGCAGTGCACTCAGTAGCACGTCTTTGGGGCCTCCTCTTCTCCTGGCAGTGCCGTGCAGCAGCTTTTCTCAGCAAAATGGCCCAAATAACTAGTTGAACACAAAGGCAGGACCTGGTACTGCTGTGATTCATGTCTAACACTGACTTGGGGTTGCTCTTGGCAGCTTAACGTGGTGTGGCTTGAGAGCCAGGCTGGGTGGGAAGCTGGCTCTGTTGGGCAGGACAGCTGTGTGTCCAGGGAGGCAGGAGAGGAAGGTGGAGGTCCCAGCTCTGATCCAGACCAGGAGCTGCAACCTTCACCTTGTCCATCTCTGCTGAGATCTCCTGCATGTCACGCAAGGACTTGAATCACTGAGTTAGGCACTGAGGTAAGGCCGGTTCCTGGCTTCGTACCTCATTTTCCTTAGCTACGGCGTGGAGCTGACACTGTTTCTGTGCTGTATTCCCAGGCTTTGAGCCTTGGCTGAGCAATGTTTGTAAAGCTTAGGGGTTTCTTGTCTCTCAGAACCTGCTGCGTGTGTGGCCATGAGCACAATATACATGTGTCTGGTTTTTTATGTGTTTGGCAAAATTGCAAGATCTTGGATAAGAAAAATACCTGTAAATATATTAAACTACTCATGAAATGTTCTCCCTGTCCACCTGCAGGCTTGTCTTGTATTATGGTGTAAACTTCCCACTGGAAAAAGAGGGTAAAACTGATTAGATCTTTTTTATTTTCCTCCAGAAGTGTTTGGTTTCCAAATGGCCAGGAACAGCTGTGGGCTGGATGGTGGGAACGTGGCCTCCGAGGTAATTCCCGTGATTGTCCTCCAGCCCATGTAACCACGTAGATTTTCCCAGCTGCTTCCAGGCGTTGGTGGGGACTGTCCTGCTTGCGGGACTCCTGAGAGTCCCTGGGACTGCCAGGATGGGAGGAAGGAGCTCTTCTAGGTGACACAAAACATCTGAGTGTGCTACCACCAGATCTCAAAACTGGGCTCATGGGAGGCTCAGCCGGCGGCAGGACTCCTGCCAGGCTCTGCGGGCCTCCAAGGGATGCTGAACTGGTACAGCCGAGACCCCTCAGCCTTGGACATTTTGCCCCTGAGCTCCTCAGGCATGGGGACAGGCTGGAAAAGGGCTCCGAGGCCACTCGTTGCAAGGCTGCAGCTGTGCGTGCGCTGAGAAGTTGTTTGTCTCCGGAGTCCGGGATGTGCCAGGCTCAAGGGCTGAGTCATTTGAATTTCTGAAACGCGCGCTGAAGGGATGGCGGAGGGAGCTGGGGGGACACCCTCACGGGCTGCTGGGTCTGCCGGAACTGAGCTGAACTTTCTGCTTGAAAAGCTTTGACTAGCAGGAAAAAAAACAATGTGCCCCGGTGCGGAGAAGAGAAAGAAGCCCCTGTGTGCCGGGAAGCGCTCGCTCCCGCCGGCAGGCCAGGGCCGGGGTCAGCGCCGGGGAGCACACACTTGTTCCTGTAGGGGCTGCAACATGTAATTTAGCTTGTCACGGAGGAATGTGCTCAATGCCTTTATTTAATCAGGAGTTTGCAAACCTGCTCGGGTGCCTTGTCTTCCTTTTTCCCTTCCCTTCCCAGCCAGGGGGGAGAAGGAACACGGTGCTTTTGTCTCCGACCCTGTGGCTGCTGTCAGATGAATGGGTTTAGTGGCGGCTCTGTTCGCATGACTGGGTTGAACTACGCCAGCGAACACGCCGCGGTTGCGAGCGGGCTGTTTCCAGCCCCAGCTCCCTCCCAAACTCAGCTGCATCAGATGTTTTCCTAGGCGCTGGCATAAACCTTATTACTTACTAGAAATGCAGCCCTGCGGGTTCCAGGGCATTCTTGGGAGAAGGAAAACACCGTGTGGATGTGGCCTGTTCAAGGCTTAAAATGAGTAAGGGATAGGAGTGCCCAGCACCCGAGTGCCCTGAAGAACGGGGTGAAGCTTCAGGTGCTCCAGCTCTGTAGAGGTACCCGGTTCCCCTGCTCGCCCACCGCCCCTCTGCAAACCAGACCAGCGGCCCCGGTTACGATTTATCCCTGCTCAGGAAAGGAGAGGGCTTAAGCACATGTTTTAAGTGCTTTCCTGAATCCAGGTTGTGCTTTAGCAGAGCACGACCTCACTCATCTTCCTTCCCGTATCTGAGCAAGATGAGAGCCCAGATGCTCGGAGATGATCCCTCATGCTCTGGCTGGTGCTGCAGAAACACCTCTCTGTTGAACACCCCCCTCCAGGGAGAAAAAAAAAGGTCCCAGGGACGCAGGGCTGTCAGCGCAGACAGAAATCTTTGCCACCAGCTAGAGATGCAGAGAAACCTGGAAAAAAACCCAGCCACCACCTTTCTTTGGAAAGAAGGAAATTGCTTTCTAGTGGAGCATGTGGAAGTGAACTTGTGTGCTGACTCCAGAGGAATTTCGGCTGTTCCCTGGGGGGTTGTGATTGCTGTTTGGGTCACATCCCAGCTCTGATCTCGGCCTTGCCTTTGGGAGCGGGATTCCTCAGCACAGAGCTGCTGGCATTTGAGGAATGAGTGATGCTTGTTTCAGAAAAGCAAGCAAACCAAGCGTGTGTGTGTGTGTGTGTGTGTGTGCAGCTCAGCCGTGTAATTCCTCGCAGAAATTGCAGAATTCCCCCACTGACATGGAAAAAAAAATCAGGGAGCAGAAGTAAGCCCTAAGAGTTGTCTTCAGGACAAATGTGTTTAACCACACTGCTCTCATTAATGGCAGTGCAAGGTCAGGGGCTAAAACCCTCCGCTTATCTCAAACCAAGACCTGCAAACCCTGCTCTGTGCAGGTGTTCTCACTGGGGACCCGTGGGATTCACGTGCACAAGTGCTGGGAGGATTAGGAAGCCAGGGCTATAAAGGTGTTGCTGCCTTAGACCATTACGGTTCCTGTATCACCAGGAAAGAAGAAAATTTAGCAGATAGCCCACCTGATTCCTCCAGAGATCCCGGGGCCGGGGAATGAGGATGCCCTTTTCTGGCTGCCTTGGGATGGAGGATGGGGAAGCATCTCTCTCTCATCTCTTTCTTGATTCAGATCCAGGAGGTTGGGCTCAGTGGAGGGGTAACAGGGCAAAACCCTCTGCCCCATAATGACCTTAAAATATGTGAGCTGAAGCTGTGAGAGGTGCTTAGTGACCTTCTCCATAGTTTAGATAGACGTGGTGGTCCTCCAGCCGAGGATGTGCAGATAGACTGAGCGACTGGGGGATGCTTGGCTGGGACCCCCTGGCGCAGAGCTGCCTCTGACACCAGTGTCTGATAAACAAGTCATTTTTCCTCTCCTTCCCCAGCAAGCGTTAAGAGGGCTGGGCCCAGGAGCCATGGGAATCAACAGGAGCCTTTCCAGTGTGGGCTTTGGATCTTCGTCTGGATAAATAAATAGAAGGAAATAACAAATAACGTGGTTCTAACGAATATTTTACAAAGTATAAATGTCTGCCTTTTGCTATGATTCCATCCAAACCCCACAAAGGAAAAAATTTCCCTGTTTCTATGATGCTTTTCCATCTGCCTTTCCCCAGTGACTGGGAGTGTTAATGCAGGCACCTTGGCTCCAGAGCAGAGCTGACCCGCAAGGAAACCCTGCGTGGGATTTCTCTGGGGGCGGTGAGTAACCTTCTCGGCCGACCACCTTTGCGAGCGAGGTTTATGCTGGGTCTGAAAAGGACCCCCTTGTCTGCAGCCTGAGTTCCTGTCCTCAGAGTAACCGTTAGCTGAATGGCAGTGGCTCTATAAAAATAAACGCCGTGTGGGTTGTTCCTGCGGATCTCTTGCCTCGGGATGGAGGTTTCCACGTCTCCCCGCTTGCTGCTGCCTCGCAGCGACACCTGCTGCGCGCTGCCCGGAGGAGGGGAGCGGTTTTCCTTCCTGGGAAAGCCATTCCTTTCCTCTGGGAAGGCTCGCAGCAAGGCCAGCTTTGGCTTTTAAGGTGGGAGAAAAGGAAGTGGAGAAGTCTGCCTCTTCCTCAAATAAAAACACCTCTGCAGTCCGCGACTTCTCCAGCCTGGCTCGGCCCGTGGTGGTGAGGCTTTTGTTTTGTAAACTTCTCCAAGGCCGGCTTTGGGTGGGAAATGATGAAAAGCCTGCTGTTGCTCCTGGCACAAAGCTCTTGAGAAGGAATGCAGGTGTCTGCCTGCCCCTGGGCTGGTTTTGGGGAGCCTCCCTGGCCGTGGAGGGAGATGTGAGTACCGGGAGGACATAGCTGTGCTTGTCGCAGCCAAGAGCTGCCGTGGGGCTGCAGAAATGGGCCAGCTTGCCTCTTTTCTTTCCTGCTAACGCTTTGCTCTCTGTCTCCAGTTGTAGGGTTTTGGCAGAGCTGGCCATGATGTTACGGTTCGTGGTCGGTGCCCTCTTCCCAGCGCTGCTCCTGGCCGCACCGCCCCCCATAAACAAGCTCGCCCTCTTCCCGGACAAGAGCGCTTGGTGCGAGGCAAAGAACATCACCCAGATCGTGGGGCACAGTGGCTGCGAGTCCAAGTCCATTCAGAACAGGTATGGATCCACCCTCAGTGCAGGGCTGGGTGCAGCTGATTTCTGTTTGCAGGTGGCACCGGAGTGGCTTTGGGGACTGTCACTCGCATGAGAAGCCAGGCACGATGTCCTGCCTCTGCCTGGCTGCCTTCTGTCTGTCTCAGCGGAAGGTCAAATCTCCTTCTGCCTTTGCTGGGAAGAGCAGGCACCTCCCCTGAGCCCTCATCCCTCCTGTTGTCTTTGCAGGGCCTGTCTGGGACAGTGTTTCAGCTACAGTGTCCCCAACACCTTCCCTCAGTCCACAGAGTCCCTGGTTCACTGTGACTCCTGCATGCCAGCCCAGTCCATGTGGGAAATTGTGAGTATCCCGCCCTGCTCCGCGGTTCTGTCTGCAGGGCTGCTCTCAGAGGCTCTCAGCTCTGCTCTGCCACCGCTTTAGGGCAAGTCGTTCTCCTTCCCTGAGGTTTTCCTACTCGTAGTTTCCTTCCAGGGTGTCTCTCAGGTGACTGTACCCTGTCTTGAGCTGCCTGGGTGGAAGGGGCTGCTGGAAGCAACGTGACTGCTGTGATGAACGATGCATTTGTCACTGTTTGCAGAAGCAGCCCCCATCAGTCCCTGCATTATTCATCCCTGTGCTTGTCCCATGTGCCTGTTCTCTTCACCGCTCCCTTTGTCACCTCCTCCCCCCTGGGAGCATTTACCTTCTTCCATGTCCAGCAGTGCTTCCCGCAGCCCCTCTGCCAGTCACCCTCAGACCTCACGGCTTCGTGCCACCGTTGATCCTGGCAGAGCCACAAACCCTGTCTCCGAGGCGAGCCTGGGCACGCAGGGAGCTGGGTTCAGCTCTGCTTTGCTTTCAACTCACGCATTTGGGCAGCTGGTTTAGTCCAAACTATCTGAGATGCTCAGCAATGTCTCTTGTGGGTGGCCTTTGCAGTTACCACTGATATTTCTGTGCCAGTAGTGCCTGGGAGCAGTGTCCTGCTTGAGTCGGTGCATCTTCCCTGGCTCTCTGCAGCTTGTGACCTTGCAAGACGTTCCCAGAGCGCTCTTGTCTTGCAGACTGACTGCGGGGGTTTGTGTGGGCAGCGAGCCATCACTTCTGGCTTAAAATACCCCGACTGTGCAGGGTCCGGGGCAGGTCAGACCTGCAGCAGGATGGCCATCTGGGCGTGGAGCCTGCCTGCTCGCTCACTGTGTCCTCGTCCTTCTACCCAGGTGACGTTGGACTGTCCAGGCAACGACGAGATCCCCAGGGTTGACAAGCTGGTGGAGAAGATACTTCACTGTAGCTGCCAGGCTTGTGGGAAGGAGCCAAGCCACGAGGGAACCCTGTTCAACGTCTACCTGAACGCGGAGGAGAACATGCCCGCTGAAGGTCCCAGCCCCCATCACTATGCCCACCACCAACAGGACGTGGAAGAACCTCCCGCCTCCAGCCACCACCATCACGAGGAGGAGGGCGATGAGTGACCTGGCCCTTACGGACTGTCCTTGCAGCCGGTGGCGTGGGCCGGGGGGGTGTGCGAGGGAGTGGGCTGGGGTTTGGGAAGGGAGGGGGGTGGTGGAGTCTTTCCTGTCTAATATCTACCCTCACGCTTTGCTCTCCACGACACCCCAGGGCTGGAGGAACGTTTTGAGGCACAAGCAGGGCTGAGGGGTGGGCGTAGGGCTGGAGCTGCAGGGCGAGAGGGGAGGGCTGGGGGTTTTCTGATGCACATAATAGTAATAATATATTGAGAGGAGTGGGAACCCGGATGAGGGGGCTTTGGCTGAGAGCAAGAGCTGAGCTGGGCTCCCCAGGGGCTGTCTGCAGGCTCCTGAACCTGCTGTGGATCCCTTGCTGAGTCTTTCTGGGTTTTCCTCTTGTAAATGGCTCGTGCCTGGGGCAGAGGAAGAAGGGATGCAGCCCCTCTCCGCAGTCCCACAAGAGATGCACATCTCCCCTGGGGTGTGTGGAACCGGGGGCATCCCTTCTTCCTCCCACCTGCCCTGCCTGCCTGGGGACACGTGGTCTCAACGTGGACACACTGGTCCTCCTGGATCTTAATTCAACCCCAACCCCCTTGTATTAGGTGGCTCTTGGGGAGTATTTTGCCCCAGGCTGCGTGCGTGAGGTTGCTGGGAGCCATGGTGGTTGCGAGAGCCCTTTCTTTGCTGGTGCCCAGGGCCACCACGTAGCTCCCTGGGGACAAGGGGGCTGGATCACGCCGTGGGCACGGGGGTTTCGCGTCCTGTAGCCCGCAGGGGAAGGCCAAGAGCAGGCTCACGCTGGGGTGGTCTGGGTGGGAACCAGCCCCTCTCCTCCTCCTCCTCCCTGCTGCACTTTAATGGTGGTGGAGGGAGCAGGGGGACGAGGGCCGGGATGCCGCTGTGCCTTCGCAGGGGGCTGCTCGTGCAGGGCTGGGGAGGCGCGGGGTGAGGAGATGGCCCCAGGCCCCTCCTGCTACCCCTCTCTCTCTGTTGTATAAAGCTGATTTCTTTGGCGCTGTCCTGACAAGAGCTTCCAGAGCTTGTAATCGATGCCTCCCCCTCCTTTTTACAAGGTTGTTTGTTTTTTTTTGTCTTAAATAAATTAGTTCTGACTTCCATTTCTCAGTGCTCTGATGCCTCTCTGGTTTTTGGCAGTAGGCTCCTCAGTGCTGATGGGGGAGAGGCTGTTTACACCAGGCAGGACAGCAGTGCAGGAGGGTCCGGGGATGGGAGAGCGACGGTTCCCTTTAGCTTTCTGCCTCATTCCATTTGGGAGGAGGAGGAGGGAGAGCTGCTAAAAGGAAAACCGACCCCAAACACTCAGCATCTGGGCTGCATGTGGGCACGGGGAGCCTGCACGTCAGCTGTCGCCCAGGCGTGGTTGTACTCAAGGGCTCCTCTCGCTACAGCCTGGAGGTTTAAGGGCTGTGGGATCCCACTTGTGTGGGAAGTGCGTGGGGTCTCTGCGGGATCACGCAACCTTTATCAGCTCTGTTGCCACTAGGTGACACTCTTGATCCAGCGTGTTCATGGCGTCCAGATGTTTGTGACCTCCAGGAGTGCCTCTGGAGCGGAGGAAGGCGAACTTGAACATGGACATGGACATCCCTGCGTGGGTGAGGAGGGGACACAAGCGCCTTGGCTGAAAACCAGTAGGCTCTTTCCAAGGGTGTTTGGATCAAGCGTTCCCTGGGCAGGGCAGAGTGTGCCCTCCCAAACCTCTGGTCCCGCTGATGCCTGGGCACCCATCATGGCTGTGCCCTCAGAAACCTGGGGAGCAGCTCTCTGGGTGGAGATGCAGGAGAGGGTTTGCGTTAAGGCAGCAATTGCCACAGCGAAGGGGATGGGCTGGAAAGGAAGGACCCTGGCAGGGGTGGAGGTGGCCTGTGCGTTAAGATAATTTTTTTAGGCTGTAAAGTGTCCTCCCAAGGACGGGAGCTCTCCAGGAGAGCCAGGAGAAGGTGGAGAAAGCCATGCTGGCACTGACCACCATCACGTGGCCCTTTTATTGGTGTACAGTGAGAAGAGGGGCTGGATTTAGCAGGGGGAGTCTTCTTGTAAACTCCAGGGGCTGCAGCTAAAGGTGTTTGGAGCAGGTTGTCCCCACCTCCTTTCCATACCACCTGAGCTTCAGTGGAGGCAGGCAGTGGAGGGCTGTTTTGCAGATGAAAACACAGATCTTTAAAGGTAGCCAGGCTCCATCCCAATCGGCCCTACGGAGCCATCCCAGTGAAGGGGCGGAAGGAGACCCTGAGAGTATTGCACTGTTTGTGGCCACTGCCTTCAGCCCTGGGCTGTCTGGATGTCCTCACCGAGGCCTCTCACCCTTCCACTGTTACTCACCCCGGCTCACCAGCCCTTTTTTTGCCATATTGACACTCGGGTGGCTGTTGACAACCTGGTTTTGCTTTCCCTGCTAGCGGTACTGGAGAGCAGAGCTGGTGGAAACCATGAGCCCCTCCAGATGTGTCCAGAAATGCAGCGCAGGGGAGGGAGCACAAACAGGCCAGCAGAGCTGCCGGAGCAGAGGAGCTTTTGCAGGGACAACGGTAGGATTTGGACCTCATTTTAAGGCAGGTTTTTTTTTTTAAAAACACATTTTCCTTCGATCAATTCAGATTCACTTCCCCAGCAAACACATCCAAACAAAGCACACAAAACCTCCCACGTACCCAGCTGTGCAGGACACGCTCCTGATCCCATCTCCTTCTCTGAAGGAAAAGCTCTGGAGATAAACTGAGATGCTCCTGAGGCTGGGGTGCAGCAGGGCGGGGAAGGAAGCGTGGCTTCGCACTGTGCCTTGCTGAGCACTAGCGTGGACCCAGCTGGGATAAATCTGCGCTGCTGCTGCATTTATTTATCCTAGCCGGGGAGTCTGCCGCAGTGTGGGCTCGGGGTGGGTTTTCTTGCTTGTTTCCAGCGCAGATGGGACGAGGAAGTGAGGGTTTCCTGGTACAAGCGCTTTTCTAAAGAAACCTCCTGCTGCGATCAGAGCCCTCCCGTGCCTGCACTCTGCCCCGGCTGCCTGCCGGGCCGGCGTGACGCAGAGGTGGCCGGGGAGGTTTGGCTGGGAGCAGCCAAGGAGAGGGTCCTGGGGAGGCAGAGGGAGGGCAGAGCCGTGCACGAGCTCCCAGGAGAGCTTGTCCCAGTGCGAGCGATGGCAGCTGTTTCCCAGTGAACGGCTTTGCAGTGGCTCGGAGACCCCAGGGGGGCAGTGAGGTGCCCGTGGGCTGTGTCCGTGCAGAGGTGAGCCCTGCTTTGCATCTCCCCTGTCCCTTGCTCGGAGACCTGAATTGCCCCTTCAGCCACTGAGAAAAGCACGATGATGCTGTTGAAAAGGTGATTAGAAAAGTAGATCTTGGTAAAGAGACATATTTTTTGTGCCGGGGCAGGTGGCACTGGGGGTTCAGCGGGATGGGGCCGGTGCACAGCTGGCGCTCGCCCACACATCTGCAGCAGCATCTTCCCAGGGGAAGCGCGTTAGCGAAAGCTTCAGTGGCGGCGTGGGGGGGTGAGGGCCCTGTGACCGCAGGGGTGGGTGCCAGGGGCACAGCGGAGACACACACACGGCTCTGGTTTGTGCTGGGGTCAGTGCCCTCGGCTCTGGTCTCCCCCCAACAGAAATTGCAGCCATTTGTTGGCAGAAAAAACCCCTTTTGGCTGCTGGGTAATTAAAACAACCCAATGAGTCCTTGCTGAGCACCCCGAGGGACTGGCCCTGCAGCGTGGAGGTGGTCCCATGGGCTACCTAACAGCACTCAAAGATTCAGAAGTGGCTTCTGAACTGGAAGGGGTGAAGAAGGGGACCCGCCGGGTCCTCTCACATGTTGCCTCCCACTTGCCAAAGGGCAAGTTGCCATGGGTCCATCCGGGGTTGCCCCTGCAAAGGCAGGGACCTGGGCTGCACCGAGGCCAAATAACCCCAGAGTAGCGGGGCAAGACGGCTGGGCAGCCTTTTCCCTTGCCTGCTGCTCACACCCTTCATCCCTGGCTGCGGAGGGCTGGAAGATCAGCCCCCCACTCCCTTCCACGCTTCTGGCTGCTTTCCGAGCAGGCAGCTGTGGGCTGTCGCGTGCGGGTTTTGTCGCTTTTTATTTGGCTTTGCAATATTTTGCTTTTTATTGACTGGTGTGGAGGATGGAGCCTGGTGCTCGGCGCTGCCGGCTGGGCTTAGCCGCAGACCTGCTGGCCCGGGGGCTGCTGCCCACCCACCTGCCGGGCGGACGCGGGGGTCTCCGGTGTTGGCGGGCGCAGGGGAGGCAGAGCACGGTGCTGGCTGTCTCTTTAAGGCGGAAAAGGGAACTCTCTGGCTGCCACTTTGTGGAGTTTAGAGCAGATCCCTGTTTTCATTAGCATTTCATTTCATCTCCTCCTCTCCCCCCCCACCCCAGCCCCACCTCCTCCGAATCGGCATTTCTGCATCCTTTGCTGTGCATCGCAGAGCAGCAGGTGAATGTCTGGGTGGCACCTACACACACATGCTCACACACACGTACCCCTGCACGCTGGACGCACCTCGGCCCGGGGAGAGACACCTTCCCACGCTCCTCCGGGTTGCATCTCCCTCCTCACGGGCGAGCTTGGCTGGGAGCATCCCCGTGCTCGCCTCAGGGCTGCTCTGCCTCTTCTCGCTGTCTCTGGCTGCAGCAGCAGCAGAACTCGGGCACGGAGGAGCTCAGTGGGGCCCTGCTGCCCCGGGGGACAGAGCTCTGCAGGTAGCCAAGCTCAGCTGAGGGGCAGAGAGCCAAGCACTGGGGGTCCAGAGCATCCCCAGCACCCAGAGTATCCTGGGATCCAGAGTATCCCCATCATCTGGAGCATCCTGTGGTGCAGAGCATCCCAGCACCCAGAGTATTCCAGGGTCCAGAGCATCCCTGTCATCTGGAGTATTCTGAGGTCCAGAGCATCCCAGCATCTGGAGCATCCAGAGCATCCCAGGGTCCAGATTATTCCATGGTCCAGCACATCCAGAGCATCCCAGCATCCAGAGCATCCCTGGCATCTCGAGCATCCCGGCATCCAGAGCATCCAGAAGTGCTGTCCAGGGACATCCCAGCGCAGGGGAATTCGCAGGGACGAGGAAATGCCTGGCTGTGAGTACCGGGGAGGGGAACCTCACTGCTGCTGATCGGCTCCTGGGAACGTCACTCTGCCCTGATTGCCAGTGAAGAGAGAGAGCGGGGGCCGAGAGGGAGAGGAGGAGGAGAGGAGAAGGGAGGACGGACACGGAGAGGGGAGAGAGAGACAGTGCTGCGTTCCCTCGAGCTGGCTCTGGTGATGATCACCTAAGGACAGGTCACGGCTGGAGAAGGTCCCCCCAGCTCCAGAGCCAGCCCTGCCGTCTGGCTCCTCATGGAGGGCGATCTGGGGGCCCCCAACGCCAGCGTGCTGGGGGAGCGCTCGCTGCTGGTGGGGAGCAGCTGGGTGGCTGCTTTCCTCTGCTTCATCATCCTGCTGACCACGGCAGGGAACTTCCTCCTCATCCTCCTCATCGTCACCCAGCGCTCCCTCCGCAACACCTCCAACTACTTCCTGGTGTCCCTCTTCATGTCTGACCTCATGGTGGGGCTGGTGGTCATGCCCCCGGCCATGCTCAACCAGCTCTACGGCCGCTGGGTGCTGCGGGGTGACTTCTGCTCCCTCTGGTACTCCTTCGACGTCATGTGCTGCAGCGCCTCCATCCTCAACCTCTGCGTCATCAGCTTGGACCGCTACCTGCTCATCATCTCCCCCCTCAAATACAAGCTGCGGATGACCTCCTGCAGAGCCCTCTGGCTCATCCTGGCCACCTGGACCTTGGCTGCGCTGGCCTCTTTCCTGCCCATCAAGATGGGTTGGCATGAGCTGGAGTTCGAGGTCCAGTCCCCAAACGTCACCTCCCGAGGGGATGAGGACCAGTGCCGGCTGCTGGTCAGCTTGCCCTATGCCTTGGTGGCCTCCTGCCTGACTTTCTTCCTCCCGTCCACCGCCATCTCCTTCACCTACTGCCGCATCCTCCTGGCAGCCCGCAAGCAAGCAGTGCAGGTGGCTTCCCTTGCCTCCAACGTGGCCACCACCACCACCGATGAGACCACGTCACAGGTAAGGTGGCCACATCCACGTTGCTCCTTGCACACCCCTGTGGTTTGGGTGCCTGGAGTGTTTCTGCCTTTGGGATGACCTGGGGCCAGAACCAGCAAAGGGCTTTGGCAACCAGACCGTAGGGAGGGAGATTTTGGGCAACATCTACCTCCCTGATGTCCTCTCCCAGCAATGGTGCACTTTTAGGCTGCTCAGGAGCACAGAGAGAGCACGAGCAGCAGCAGATAAATAAATATACAGGTGAAAATGCTCAGGGGCACAAAATAAATGCAGTTTTGCCCCCCTCTTGGCCAGCGTCATCCCAGAGGGTTTCAGTCGTTTGACTTTCCACTCGTAAAGCTTGGGGGAGAGAGACATACGGGGGAGCCAGAGTTTAAATAAGAGCAAATACCAAATTCTGGAGAGCACCTTATTTTTTTTTTTGTTATTTCTATTTTTGTTACCCGGTCTATAACGGGATGTGCAGATACTTCCTCGCTTGGGCGCTGGTGAAACCACCGTGTGGTTTTTATAACCAAACCCTGGCTGCACTTGTTTGTATTTCCCCAGGATAAGGTAATTGCCACTAAATCTAACAGCTTTAATTCCCTGTAATAGGCTTTATTGACCTCATATCCTCCAGAGAAAAGACAAACTTAATTGCCTTTAAATACCTTGATGTAGTTTGTTCTTCTCTCTCTCTTAAGAAAGGAGCCAGGAGTCCCTGACCCTGACGCTCTCCCGCACGTCATGAGATGTGCCAGACTTTCGAAAGGAAAATGAGAATCAAAGAATAAACAGAGATATCAGAAAGTGACACGAGGTGTCAGCCCTCGAGTTTCATCTTTTTAACCCCGTTTTTGTTCTCGTTTTGGGCAGGAGCTGACTGGCACCGGGCCCTCATTTAATTATGGCAGAGGGCTGAGATAATAACTTAATTTTTGATTGCAAGACTGGGTAGAGGACTGAGTTAGCTGTGGTGTTTGCAGGCTGAAACGTTTTTCGTCCTGCTTTGAAAAATAGAATTAGTTTGCTGCTCTAAGCAGCAGCCAGAGCTGCCTCTTTAGGGCGTGCTTTATCCTCACCAAAACATGGATTTTTCTATAAAAGAAGCATCTTAATGATAACGCTCCTATTTTACAGTTAAAAAAAAATAAAACCCTTTCAATGTTGAGGGTTTCTATTGCTTCCTCTTCCTGATTTATGGTCAGGGACTGCGGTGTGTGCCGTCCTCCTGGCCCTGGCGAGAAGGGAAATCACGGTGGGGGTTTTTGGCAGGATTTGCAGCACCAAACGCCGCTTGTCTTGGGCAGGAGGCTGGCGCTGGTGCCGGCGGCTCCGGCCCAGGGAGAAGCGCTCGCTCCCTGTCCCATCTCCCACTGCAGGTTCCCCGTGCCCCCAGCCAGCCCGCGGCCAGCAGCGAGAGCAGGAGGTTCGCCAACAAGCACAGCAAGAAGGCGCTGAAGGCCAGCCTGACGCTGGGCATCCTCCTGGGCATGTTCTTCGTGGCTTGGCTCCCCTTCTTCGTCACCAACGTGACGCAGGTAAGCACGTACGGGGTTTTTTTATGTCAGGTTTTTAAAAGCTTTTTACTGGGTTGGATCTCAGATGCCTGCAGGTCTTGCTGGAAAGCCTCTGGGACCAAAGGTGCAATTTCCCCAGGGAGGAACGGGAAGGAAAAACCCTTCAGAAGGGTTTTGGAGGGTTCCTTTGAAAGGAAAATGTTAGGAAACCGCTCTGGATCGGGGCTGAGGTGGGAGATGCTGCTAATCCTTGCTGTGTCCCCCTGCCAGGCAGTCTGCGGCTGTGTCCCGGCCGGCTTCTTTGACGTGCTCACCTGGCTCGGCTACTGCAACAGCACCATGAACCCCATCATCTACCCGCTCTTCATGAGGGACTTCAAGAGGGCCATGGGCAAATACCTGCCCTGCTGCCGGCGCTCGGGAGAGCCCCGTCCCAGCGCCATCTCCCTCTCCATGAGGAACTCCAACAGCGGACCCCGCGCCGCCACGTCCCTCAAGAATGTCCTCACCTTGCAGGCTGAGACCGAGTCGGGCGAGTCCGGGGTGCTGGGGCATGAACACAGCCTGCTGCCGGCCAGCCACGGCCCCTGTGCTCCCCGAGCCCCCCGCACCTCCTCGGTCAACCTGTTCGACGTGGAGCCCCCGGACGCGGAGCTGCAGCCCACACAGCTCAGCACCCCCGTGGCCTGAGCGAGGGTGTCCCAATGGGGGGTGTGCTGGGAAGGATCCCCCAGCCTGATGCAAACTCTCCAGAGGGCTGGTTTGCTGCCAGACGTCTCCCTGCCCACGCACTGCTGCTCAGTACCCTCTTCAAACGCAAAGTGCATCTCCTTGGAGAAGTCATCATCACCGAGCACTTCTGTGGGTAGGTTTGAACAGCGCAAAGCCACGTTTTACTGCTGAATTTATCTGCCTTGTTCCTCTCTCTTTCCATCCCGCCTTTGCTCACCATCACCAATCCCTCACCCTTCTCCGAGAGCTGCTTCTCATGGCTTTTTCACCTCCAGTTAGGCTGAACTCCAGACCTTTCTGCCAGCCTATGTGTCCCTAAACTTAATCCAAGGCTTGGTTTTCAGCTTCCGCTCATGCAGCTCAGCAGCTCACCTGTATCTCACTAAGTGCATCGAGAGGAACAGTGGAAACCACATCCTGTGACTCACGGACAAGAGGTTTGGGGCTGCTTCAGTCCACAGAACACCACATCTTCTTGAGTTTAATTTCCTCGCCTGATTTGGGCTGGAACCATCTCAGTTTCCTGCGAAGGCAGTGAGTTGCAACAGAGTGAAACCATCATGTTTAATCATGAGCAGCCTGCACTACGGGGGATTCAATTTGATGCAAAATGTTCAACACAGCTTTTTGGATATTCAGTGAGGGTGTGGGCGTTCGACTTGGTGGTGGCTCTGTGGGTCTCCTGCCAGTAGTAAGTAACGAGATAAGCTTCCCTTTGGAGTTCATCCTACACCTTCCTATTTTTGGCATATGACCATCATACTTCACTCTGGCAATCCATCACTTTTTAGATGATGCAATTAGAAAATAGACTTTTTTTTTCCCGCTTCAAATCAGCATCTAAATGAATATTGTCTTTTCAATGACAACGCCAACCCCCCCACCCCTCATAGCCATAAGCAGAGGGAACACTGAGTAACATGGTATGGTAAGCGGGCACTTAAAAAAAGAACTAAAACAACAAATGCTTTTAGCTAATTCTTCCTCAAGTGCCTTTTGGATGCGGAGATGGGTTGGTAGTTGGTGTCTGTGCCCTCCCTGGACTCGTACCCTACGAGCCTTGCTGCCTCTTTCCGAGCTCACTGAGTTTGATTGTGCTCCTGAAGCTCACGATGATACAAAGGAGCGTCCGAGGATACGGTATGCTGGAAGAGGCAGCCACACGCCGAACAAGTCTCATCAGTTTTCTTTCCACGTTGTCCACGTATGTTCCAGAACTGAACACCAAGTGTTTTTATGACCAGCTTGTCCTTTATTTGCTACAAATCCCTGTGCAAGCGATGGTTGGCCCGACGGTCAACGATAAACGGCCGTGACAAACAGAGGACTGAGCACAAGTTCAAACATCAGACTGTTTAGTATATTTTGGCCACGTATCTGTGGACAGATAGCTTGGGTTTGGTATCAAGCACGAAGATCAATATGTGCATGTTTCCATAAATGGTTTTATATGAAAACATACTTTGACTACAACTCCAGTTAAAAAGGAGTAGAAAAATACATGATGAACACCAAAAGTCCGTTAGGTAACCGAGTCAGGGAGATGGGCTTCAGGAGATGGGCAAAGAGAGACCGCTTCTTCAAGCCAAATGTTCCAAAGCAATAATACGTTCCTCTCTCATCGAGCTGGTTCTTTGTAAGAAGGTGTTTGCCTGTGGACAAATCCCCTGGTGTGGTGGAGAAATCGTGTGCCTTCCCTGCAGCCAACGGCATCGACGCCGACCGGCCGAACAGGCCCCTCGCTGGGGGATCCCACAGCCTGTCCGAGAGACATCTCCCATCGCTCTGCAGCGAGGCATCGCTTCAGCGTCAGAGCTGAGCAGATCCGAGCCCCCCTGGGTGGTACTTGGGGAGAGGAAAAGGTGGGCACCGTACCCAGCGCTGCGGCCTATCACCGGGTTACCTCGTCACCCCGACAAACAGCCGCATTTTGGACTGCATGAGAAATAATCTGGAGGTGAGGTGGGCAGAAAGCTGGGGGAAGAAAGGAGAGGTGGTTATTAACCTAGCTGCTGGAGCGGGGAGGGAGGAGGAGGACTGCACTGGAAGCTGCAATCGCACTATTTCCCCTCCCGTGAGTCAACGAGACCTTCCAGACCTGGATGTGGGAAGGTATTTACACCAACCCGCACTTGTTTTACAACAGAAAAACATGGAGGTGTCCTCAGAAGGGGGTTTCTCCTCCTGCCACGTTCCTGCTAGATGTGTTTTCTTGGGCTGAGCAGCAAAATAGGCCAGCAAAGGACCTTTTATGGAAGATATGGATCGGTCCCATATGGTCTTGGAAGACTGCATGGCAGGGGATGTAAAGCAGGGTCCTTCCCCCCGGTTTGAGACTGAGGGAGAAGAGAACGGATGCCAATTCGCTTTTCTGGAAGGAGGTAGAAATCAAACAGATTCGTGTCTATCCTATGCCAAGTATTGGTTTTATTCTAAGCCAATTAAAACCATGTCTAGAGGGGGCTTTTAAGGCTGGAGATGTGTGTGGGACACAAAACGAAAGTCTCTGTGGGTTGCTGGCTTGCAAAGCCTGGCAGGAAGTTTCACAAAGTAATAAATCATAAAAAGCCCACTCTGTTTCTTCTGCTGTCTTTCACCTAGGGACTCAAAGCATGTTTCTAATAGTAATGAGGCCTCGAACACTCATCGCCCTCAGCTTGCAAATAGGGAAACACTCTGATTGATTGGAAAGTGCCCAAGCCCTGGCAGCAAAGTGGCAGCAGACGGGGGAAAGAAGCCAGGTAGCCCGAGCCTTTCGCCTCCCCGGTTAGCAGAGCCGAAGCACGGACACCGAGACGTACAAAGCTGGGCAGGCAGAGCCCGCAGCACACCTGCCCACGAGAAAACCAAAACCCAAATCAGCCACTGGTGGAAAACTGTTTTTAATTTCCTAGTGACAAGCCCCTCTCCATGATATACTTAAAAATACCCCCAGAGCCACCTGCTTTCCCAAGAGTTACATAGCAGAGACACGAACGGTGACAGCTGCTTCCCGCAAGAACAAGCCCAGTTCGTGCGAGGAGGGAAGTGCCGCTGTTTCCTGAGGAGCGATGCTGATCCAGGCAGGAGGCAGCCCTTCCTCGTCCGTGGGAGGTGCCGTGGGCAGCTGCTCCAAAAGCTTTGATCCAGTGACACGCTGGTGCCACACTCCAGGCTCTCAGGAGCGTCTGAAAACTGCAGCTACAGCTCTGCCAGCTCTACCGACACGCCTTTGGGAATCCCAGTGCAACGGACGGTGCTTTGAAAGCAGTTTTAGTGCTGGCTGAGCATCTCTGCCCAACACAAATTGCTCTAATTTGCTCCTTCACCCACTGCCTGTCTCTTGCTGTCCCCGTGGTTCCAACAGTCTGGGCAGGGGAGGGAGGTTTCTCCCGAGAGACAGCTGGGGGAGTCACGGCGGTGAGCGTGGCCGGCTGGGAGAGCCTCGCAGTCGGCCGCGTCCTCCTCTTGCACAGTGTCTTCCTCTTCCCGAGTCCCGCTGCCTGCTGCCTGCTGTGGTTTCTTGGCTAGAGGGGAGAAAAGACTGCTGCCACCCTTCTCTTCCAGCTGACCCTCCTTGGTTTTAATGCCCACAGCTTTTAGGATCGTGTCCATTTGCTTCATGTAGTCCAGGTGGCCGTTTACCTGCAAGCAACAAGAGTCCTGTTAGTGGGGAAGCCGCAGGGAACCCAGCTCGGTCCAGTCCTTCATCTCAAAAGCCACCGCGCCGTAAGACTCGGCTTTAGCTCTGAAAGGCTGAAAGAATGAGGTCTGAAAAATGCAGTTGTCCATTGAGTAACCTGAACTGGCTGCACCCTTCATGGCACATGCTGCTGCCGGATTGCTTTTCCTCTAAGAAGTGTATGTTTAAATGCTTGGACATTGCTGAGATACAAACCCCCAGATTCTGGGTGCCACGAGGGTAAGAGAGGAGGTGATCTGCCGTGGTGAGAGATGCCCAGGTAGGAGACAAATTGTCTTAGTTCAACTCCCTGTTCTCTGTTAAATCATGTGTCCTCCCTGTGCCTTAGCTCCCGTTTAAAAGCAAAAATTATCTTATTTAAATTAGAATATAGTCACTAATCTCACAGGTGTGTTAAGGCTCTTGGCTAGAGGTGCACTGCTCTGTCCCACACCATATAAAACTGGGAGCCTGAGGGTTAGGGGTTCATAAACCAAATTAAAGTCAACAATACCTGCAAACCCCCACACATGTTCCTGTGTGCTGAGTCGGGGCTGTTTCGATGGTGCATTCCCCAGCTGGCCTGTAGAGTTCAGCAAAGATGAAGGGGTAGGATTTGCATCCTAAGATATTTTAGCATCTTTGGTAAATTCTATTTCTAACAGTTTAAGTCCTTCCTGACCCAGACAGAAGGCTGCATCACCAGGGTCACCAGCACACCTCTACCCAAACCTAAGCAAGTTTCTCTTCATGCACAGGCAAAATCCAAACCTCTTAGCTGTTAGCGTGAAGCAGCTTTTGAGGGGTAACATTTGGGTGCACTTAGGACTTGGAGCAAAATGAAGGATTTAATCAGCACATTAGTAATGCAATATGTGACTTTAATCAGTCCAGATGGCTCAACAGGCTCTTGATGTTTTGAACAGATTAGTTAATTAAAATAACCATTGAAGGACTGATGGACTGGCTGTTAAGATGTGTACATTGTTCTCTCAAAAAGTACGAACCTTTTACTATGCAGCAGGGGGGCTTGGTGCTGAAGAAAGAAATGAGCACAGCCTTGGGCAAGGTGGGGAGCAACAAGAAGGGAATGGGCGTTCTGGGAGGGGTTGCTGAAGCCTCTCAGTTTGCTGTGTTCTGACACCTCTACAGTCATCACAATGTCCCTGCCCTGGTCAGCGCTCGGGGATGTCTCAGCCTGTTGTGTTACCTAGTCATTAGTCAGAGAGAATGAATTTCCTCTGCCACCCTAAGGACTAGATTTTCATAACGCCTCAGTATCCAGCAGCTTCCACTAAAACAATGGGGAATTCCTCTTCCTTGAGCACCACGAGCACCAAGAGACACTGGGTATGAGCAGTTCTGAAGAGCTGAGCCCTGCCTCATGCAGCTAAAAGAGAAGCTGAGACCTCCTCAAAGTCTGTCCCTTACTGCAGGTCTGCTAATACCGCTGAATCTCTTCGAAGGAAACTCACTTCTGTTTTCAGGGTAGCCCAGGAGAGGATTCCATAAAGCCAGACCCAGTGCAAGCCCTGAGAAGCGTTAAGAGGAGGCAGGACTCCTTCTCTGCTATACTGTGACATTAAGTACTGAGCCATCAGCAAAAGAACAGCGAACAAATTGCCCTGCCACTTCAGAGCTGTGAAGCCATCCTGGTGGGAAAATTCAGCAATTCCAGTTCTCAAAGGCCTGTTTTCATCTGCAATCAGAAAAGCTGAATTCCTCCGCCGGGTAGGCTGTGCTGGAGAAGGGCTGGGAACACCTCAAACATTGTAAGGGACAATAAAAACTTTAAAGGGAAATAAACAATTGTTTGAATATTTGTCAGAACAAAGTGCAGGAGGAATTGCAGAATAAATGGAAAAGTGTTCTTGTAACCAAAGCAAATAATATTTATGCTTGGTATAAGGAAATGAAAGCAGTGGGGTAGGTTTATGAGTGTGCTTAGGTGACTTCTCCCCTGTTGTATCTGATTTTATGGTTGCTTTGACTCACTGGAAAACACAAGCCAGTTGCCTGTATCACTAGTTCTGCTGCAGATGATAGCGTTGCTCAGGTGGATTGATGGGTCAGCTGAGAGGAGCTGTCAGTTCAGAAAGTTTGGAAAGGTTTTCAAGTTCACATCCACCCCAAAGTGTCAAAAATGTCATTGAGCATAATCAGCTGTTTATTAAATTCAAACAGAAGTCTTTTTATTTGGTACAGTAAGTCCTCCATAACAGGACCTGCCTGCAGCAGAGGAAGACTCCTTCTCTGTATCACCAAAAGACACTGATCGCCCTTCCTCTCCCCAGCTTGCTCTGGGAATACACAAGATTTGGCAGCTGAAATGTTACCATCTTTGTGGCTTTCAAACCAGCTTCTCGGCTCAACTCCACGAAACAAGATCACTTGTGGTTAACTGAGGGAATTTTTGCCGTCTTTGGGGATGATGACCTGTTCTCAGTTTATCTATCCCTTAATCTCCTTTATGAGTTGATGGTAATAATGTATCTGGGCAAGAGGTCTTGGGCATTTGGGAAATTTCAGCAGTTTTGGGAGTAGTGCAATATCTCTCCTTAGCAACGCCATCTCCTACAGATCTATCACACTGGGATCTGCAGCAAGTTTGAGACCTCACCTTACCCTACTGTCACCGGGGCAGCAGGCAGTGAGAAGCTGCGTGGTATTTCAGCTGCGTTCAGCTAATATCAATAAGTCACGCTGTTGTAATTGCAAGATCTCAAACCCATCAGCTGAAACTGTGCTACAGGAGAAAACCTCACGTACACAATGTGTCAGCTCAGTCAGTCTTCCCCTTAATTCACACTTTTAATTGGATGTTGCAACTGATTTTTCTTTCCATGTTAGCTGAAGAGGTTAGAAGCGAAGCTCAAAACAATTATACAGAATTATCATTCGTGTTCCAACATAAGGCAGGAAATAGCTAAATTCTCCATCCTTAATTCCCCTTCCTGTGCTTTGTGTAGCCACTCTTGCAGAATCAAACGTTATTAACACCACTTAGGGAGAACTCCCACTGCTTTTGCTGGCAGTTTTGCTTGAGGAAGGTCTGTGTGATGGGGCTGCTGCTTGCAAAGTCAACAGCTACAAACCCCTTCGGTGCAAACCTGCCAAGAATGGAGTCTGCGAGGTCTGGCTGTGCAAGCACAGTCCTATTTTCAAATGCAAGGTGTGTAAAGTGTAAAAGAAAATCTATAAAAGGTGATAAGTGATGCAAATTGTTTCTCTCCATGGGAGAATTGTAATGGTATCAAAACTCTGCTGGTTACTCAAATGGAATATTAAATTTCAGATGTTGAATTGTATTAGATGCAAATGTAAACTACTTGTGACTCTTTCTAAAATGTAGCACTTGCTAATCTCAGCTTTTGTGAAGGAGAGGGCTGCAGTCCCAGAAATTCAGCTTTGCCCAGGGTAGGCGGGGTGTCCGAACGCTGTATGCGCTCGGAACAGATGTTGTGGGAACCCACGGCGAAACGATACACACACGTTCCAGGCACGGCGCAGGAGATGGGAAAATTGCTTCTATAAATCTGCAGGAAGGCCGCGCTGGTATGGCACCACGCTGCTCCTGAGTGGCACTGCCTATGAGAATTTTGGCACCAGCCTGATGAAATACAAGCTCACGGAGCGCTATGAAATGGTTCTCTCTGCATTTTAGAAGCAGCTAAGTATCCCCAGCCTTCCAAAGAGCACATCACGATCGAGCAATGCGCCTGTGCTGCAGCAAGGAGGAACACCAGCCTCTGAGATTTTGTCTGCCACAAAGCAAAACCAAACTGCAAGTTATTAATGGCTCCATTTGCACTTCTTTGGAAAAGCTTTTTCTGTTTCTTCCTCTGTTCTAACATACTGACATTGCCAGCACCCTCTGCTTGCATCCCAAAGGGAAAAATGTATTTAATCTGTATTTAATGTGTGATTCTCAGAGCTCCCAAATCAACAGCAAGAAGGAGCACAGAAAACGAAGCCACTGATGACTGCAGGGTTGCAGGGACATACGAAAAGGAAGAAATCATCCCTGTGCCCTTATAGCCCAGCAGACAAATGGACTTGTTTCCACAAAGACTTGCACGTCCCTTAGATGTGAGAGAAGGCTCTCCAGGCTCCTTTGAGCTGCTGCCTGAAGCCCAGTTCTGCTCCTAGCTCTTGCTCTTCTGATCCTGTTAGTGCCTGTCACCATGGGAGGTGGCACTGCTCATTTGAAACAAGTGAAAGGTGTAATGAGACATAGAAAACCTTTTGCCTTTTGAAGTCTCCAGGGTTCTTGATTAATCTACATTTCGTAACCACAACTAATTGTTTGCTGCAAGTCTTGGGAATACAGGGGCAAAACCCCACAATTTAATGCATTTGGGGGAAAAAGCCTGGCTCACAGAAGTGCCACATCAGTTGGGTTTCACAATATTCAGACTTTTCATCTGCTTATGGTATTTATGCATGCTGTTGGGCCAGACTGCCTTGAATCTGCCTTCCCTCATGATGGGAACATTAGGCCCCTCTTCTGAGAGAGCTTCTGGAAAGAGAGATCAGTTATTCTTGGTTTTTAATCATCATCATAAAGAGAGCTTTTCCACTGCTCAGTTACAGCAGCAAAGAAAAGGTAAAAAGCTTTGAGGTGTCTCAGAGGGAAAAGGCAAAGGTGTTTGTCTCTACGTACCATTGCCATGACTGCTCTAGAGAGTAAAAAGTACCTTGTATCTTTAGTCTGCGGCTGTGCAGAGCACGGCTCTGGTGCTCCACGTGTTTGAATAAGGAGGGGTTTACTCTTAGTTGGTGTCACTGTGTGTTGCCTTTACAGGAATTTGTAAGCACCAGCAGCAGCTCGGCAGCTGCCATCCAGATGACGAGTTGATGAAGAATAAGAAAAGGAGAATTTAGCTGCCATCGAAAGCGTGGGAAAGGAAGGAGTCTTAAAGTCCGTGCAAAACTTAATCATGGTCTGAGGATCTTTAAGACAATTTTCACGTTGGACTAACGAGAGAACAGGACTGACTTCTGCAAAAATTGTGACGATCCACCCATGCTCTCTACTAGACTTTAAGCCACGCATTCCTCCTGCCCCCAACCTTCTGGTTTCTGCTGCGGTAAAACTGCCCAGAGAAACTCAAGCACCCGTTCTTGACTTGTGAGCCCCCGTGAAAATGCTCTGCCTGTGTTCTGACTCCGAGCATTTCTGCAATATTCAAATGTTAATGCAAAATGTAATCCCCAATATCCCATTTGAACAAACAGCAATCAATCTAGTACACTACAGCCCAATTACCTCCTTGGTCTCTGTAACAGGTGCTGTCAAATAAATCTCCTGAATAAATCAGTCCCATTGTAACCATTAGGAAGGCTGTTATAACTGCATTTGCTGAGTGGGAGGACATTTTTCTCTCCGTTTTTTTTACTGACAGTCAGATAAAAAACATACTAATCAAGAGAGACAGACAATAAATGCTTTGGAGGTGAACTCCTGTTTATACTGAAGTCTCTTAGTCCTCCACTCGTTTGAGGATTCTGATGCTACCACAGCAAAGAGAACCAAGCCCTTTGGATGCAGTCCAGTTTTCATCACGGATGGACTGGGAGATGCCTAAAATACTGAGGCTGCCTGCATAATACTTTCGCACTGAGCACCTTTGCATCGTCTATGCTTTATTCTTTGATCATAGCGTGTCCTTTCTTATTCCTGGCAGGAGACTCACAGGGACCTCCAGCAAGAGCATCTGCAGGGATGGAGCCGGTCTCCATTATAGAAAATATCTCCCTCTGTATTTCTGTTATGCTACTGCACTATATTTGCAGCAAAATCCATCTTTGCTTTCTTGCCACTTTAAAAAATATTGCTCCTGAATATTTCCTTCTCCATTCTTGCTCTTTTTGCTTTAAAAATGTTCATCAGAATGCGCTGTATTTCTTTTCATAAAGCTCCATGGTCTGGAAAACGGATCAAGAGAATGACACCTACTTAACATAGGTTTTTCCCCCTGCGGAGGTTGCTCTTTTTCCCCCTCAACGGTTTGCAGTAAGATTAAGCAAGTGAAAGTGTCAGCTCTTTCTGAAATGAGAACAGCGCTGGGATTGTCTGTTGGCATCATGCAGCACGGATACAGATGCACAACAATAGGAGATTAGCAGATAGCAGCTCTGCAACCATTATTCATTTAGCTGAAATGTAAATAACTGCTCCTCTGGGGGAAAAACGGAGCGGCTGCTGCGAGCCAGGCAGGATAAAGTCTGCAGGACTCCAGGGGTTTTCAAAGTTCAGGAAGCAGAAGGTCAGCAGAAAGAGGGTCTCTGAAGAGAAGTCAAAGAGAGGAGAGTAGCACGGACTGAACTAACAGGAAAAAGTCACCCCAGTGCCACCACTGCTTGACACCTTTGGCCATTTTTCTTTTCATGCCAGCAACAAATGTCACTGCTCACAAGTGACTAATGGCAATTCTGGGGACAGTGACAAAACGGCTGTGGGAGCATGTGGAAGTGCTAACCAAGGCAACCCAGTAAGATGCAAAGATACAAGAACAGCTACGGTGCTGGACCGTGTTTAAAAGCCTCTACTCTACCACTTCCTTCTGGGAAGCCTATATTTTGTTCTGCAAAGTCTCTGTTTTATCTGTACAGCATTAAGCCCTGTGTTTTCTGGCAAGGGCTGTACATAGCTCAGTTATAATGAATGAAATGTGCTGGTAACAGTTGGGTATTTATAGGCTCAGTGGGCTGGTGCTCCAAAAAATCTGAAAGCACTTAAAAGTGCCTTTGGCTCCAAGCAATGTTGACAATCCCTACCAGCTTGTGGGGACATTTGGGAGGAGTCACGGCAGGAACAGTGACCATGGAAGTATCCTGAGCTTTGGGCTGAGCATCTTCCAGTCCAGTTTGCAGAGAGGGAAAAATGAGTTAAAATATTAAGATACAGAAAACCAAGATTGCATGTCCAAGATTACTGGGAATATGAATACCCAAGCTAAGCTCTGCATGATTTTCTGTGGAAGAGCTCGCTCATGAGTAAAGACAAGGCAATGAGATCATTAGTTTGCTTAAGGTAATTGAGTTGAATATTGCTAGACATATATTATAGTGGCTTATCATTAATGACACTAGATGGCTTTGAGGAAACTAAATGTTTACCAGACATACAGGTGAATCTCTTCCTGCTTCCTCGAGACCTACACTCCAGACAGGCAGCAGCCCAGGTCTTGATCTACCAAACCAGCCCTCGATATGACAGAGCTTCTGTAATTACAAACTGGTTCCTGCACCACGGCGTCAATGCAGCCCAGGGGACCGAGGTACAAGGCGTATGACCTTGCCCTTGTATGAACTGGAACAGTGTTGAAGGCTCCACCAAGACAAGATTGCAGGTTGCACGTGCTCCTCAGTCATGTGTTTGAGCTCCAGGTTTCCCAGCTGCTGATCCTACCTACCTGCTGATCCAGGGCTTAGAAGACAGCAAGGTCTTTCTTGGAGAATAATGGCATTTTCTGTTTCCAGTATGAGATATTTCAGAATAAAAAAACCCCAAACACATCCAACAAGAGAGGCAAATTCTCATTATTTTGCTCAATACTGAGTGCTGGCTGGGCCAACAAAATCTATGGTCTGAGATGAGAGTTATCTCAAAGAAAGGAAAGAGGGACAATGTACACAGAGGTGCTCTCTTCACTCTCCTGTCTTCCCCTAATCAATGAGTGTGAGGTTACAGTGCTGCAAGCAAAGGGCAGAAACTGAGAATATAAGAACTGCTACTTACTACAGCCGATAGGTCCATGTTTACCATCCTCCTGTCATGCAAGTCAACTGGCTGGAGGCCTGCAACGTTGATCTGGACAGAAGAGGTTCTGTATACAAACCTCAGCAGCCAGTCCCCCCTAGGAGCAGAGCAGAAGAAGAGTGTGAGTAAACCCTATTGCCAAACCAATGTAGTATGTGACTACTCAGACCACCAGGAGAGTAGAAAGGCTGGGAAGCACAGTGATGTCTGGACCTGCTGCAGCTTGGTCTGACATAGGAGTCAGAGCAGTTGCTGAATTCAGGGCAGGTTCCTGGGACACAGTAATGTAAGTCTGAATTTAATCTGGATTCATGGGTGTCCTGATTCACGGGTGTACTCTCATTATGTGCAGCAGGTTTAAAAATCTGACCCTTCTATTTATTTCTGTATTTGCTTAGAGACTGCAATACATTCACATATTTAATCTTTTTAATGTACTAATAGGTAGAAGTTCTCCAGCCTGTAGACAGCTGTAAACGTGGTGAGGCCTACAATACCGATGTTGCTGACATAACTATCGACTATGAAGCTCCTCGGAGTGCTCCTGATTTATAGGTACCGTATAAATACATGGTTTCAATGACAGAACTAGGAATAGTTTGTTCCCACTCTAAAGTATTGCCATAAGTCACTGTGACAGTTTCAGGGTAGACTCTAGCATGATGAAAGAAGGCAATGTGTCCTTTGGAAATACATAACCTCTTCTCCTGCGCTGAGCAACAGAATAAAGCCCAGGCAGCTAAACGCCACTACACTCTACAGAGTAGATTTAAGTTGGATGTGAGTGATGTTTGTACTCTGTGATGGCAGCAGGTGAAATGCACCTGTACAGGTCACCATTTCTGGCTGCTCCTGTCCACTCCAAAATGGTCCATGCTAGAAGCTCTAAGTCTACACAGAGCACTGCAAAATCTTTGCAACGCATCCACGCTACTCAGGCATGTGTTCTTTCAAAAGCTGAGTGAGTCTAACTAATTTGGTGAAGGTTTCTCAGTAGGAATTTGTAACCCTGCTGTGAAATGGGAGGGGACAGCTCTGACAGCTGCCTTTCAACCTCCATGTCCTTTCAGATGTCAAAGCCGAAGGAAACAAGCTACACTGGACTGAAGCTCAACAAATTGGGCCCAAATGTGATCTTGCAGGAGTTTTATTCGATGTAATTCATCTGACCTAGACAGAGTTCCTCCTAAAGTGACAGAATGAGGCCACAATTTGTACAAGCGAGAGACCAGAGAAATCAGAATCAGGTGAGGTCTTACCATGAAATGTTTGTCTAATCCTTCTCTCATATCTAATATCCTCACATAAATTCTCCGTATCTCTCAGTTACCTCCTCTAGCTGCCCCTCATGCTGACTGAATAACCCTCAAAATTAAGCATCTGAGGGCAAAGTAGAGAACCAGCGTAGTGGAATATTTCCTGACAGTCTCCTCATCTGCTTCTTCCTATTAGTGAGCAATAAGCTACAATTTCTACATCATTTTTCACTCAAGACATGGGCTTGCCAAAGCAGAGACTAACCAAACTACTGCACTCTCAGAGGTACAGACACACATACTATTTTATTCCATCAGCACATGCAGGCTTTGAAACTACAAAAAGATCTTTTTTTTCTTATATTATAGGAAATGAATATACTGAACCTTTTGCAGTGAAACTGATTTTTGTGTAACACAGGGAAGAACGGTATTTGCCAGGGCAAATTCAGTTATTTGCAGGAATTGCTGTCAGTTATGGCTTCTTGGAGGAACACAGAAGCACTCCCAAGGAGGCAGCAATTGCTTTTTCCTTATGTCACATAAAGAAAGGCTGTAACTGGGGTGCACATCCGGCATCCATAAAACCTCCCGTGATCCAAAAAAGGACAAAAGCAACAATTTTCAGCCTGACAGATGGGATTTGTAATTTGTTGTTTTAATCTTGAATGCTTTTAATTCTTCTTAGTTCTTTGTAAATTAATATACTGTTAGATGCACAGTAATACAGCACTTCCTTGTCTTACATATACATATGTAGGCATACATGTGGTGCATGGAACGTACCCACAGCATTTTAACTGTCCTTGGCCTGAGGGCTCACGGCTTTATGAGCTGTCTTGACTTGCAGTTACATGTTCTTTGCTAATCTTCTTGCCTGGTTATTTCTCAATTTCTTCTCCCATGCTCTTAGTCTTCCCTGCTTCATTCCTTCGTTTTAATTTCCCCTCTTCTAACTGTGCTGCTAAGCAGTGTTCTTGTCACAATGATCTTCCAATACGCAGTCATTAGATTTGATACTGTCACTTGAATTCTTAATAGCTTGTATAAGATTGCTTCAGCTGCTTCGTGCCTCTGAATCTCCCTCTTCTCACCCAGCAGCTCTCACAACTCTGCATAGCAGTTGTCTGCACAGTTTTAAAGGCTGATATTTGGTTTCAAGGTAACCTTTCTATTCTTTAACATCCTTAGTGAATTTGCCACAGCTATTACAGCCGTACCTCCTTTGTACGTAAAATATCTTGTTCATGTGGACTATCTTGACCAGAAACTGAGTCTAGGTACGAAAAATCTTCAATTTGCTCGAGCTCCTTCCCTTCCATTGCAATTTTCACATCTTGTTCCCCATAAGCAGCCCCCAGTGAACTGTATCTCAAAGCTCTGATAGATTCTAATTCACATTCTTTAAGAGTCTGTGAACTTAACGGCCATATTTATAGTCCTTTACATAAAGCTGAGATTTAAAGGGGCCTTAGAATATGTCCAATTATGCACACAAACACACTGATCCAGCTTTAAGCTGCCAGCTTATAACAGTGCCACCATAGAAACAGGACCTACATATTGAGCACCTCTGGCTTCCAGTGTAACTATGCATCACAAACAGCCAAGAGCTGGAGACAGAACAGCATTCAACTGGCTCCTGAAGACTGTCATCTCCAATTAATCTGAGGGAGAGACCTCCGGAGGGAAGAGGCTTTGGCTACTGAATCAACGTACTCACCAGCTGAACAAATATTCACTTACAAAATGTTTAAAAGGGGTAAAGGTACAAAATAATTTCAAAGTGATGCTAGGATAATGAAGCAAGGGGCTGAGCACGTACAGACCTGCAATAGCCGTTTATGATCCTGCCCGACACCACTTTTGTGATAGCTTTCCAGTTCTTGGCTTCTCCTTCCACTGGAGCTCCCAGTAAGACCACATCTTCAATGATCCCTTGAGAGTCTATCAAGATGAAAGCAGAACAGCTCAGATTTAGAAAACAGATCAGAAAAGATATCTTTACACGTCCATGAGGGAGGGGTATGTTCAGCTGTGCACTACAGAAAAATCATCATTGCTGTGGTTTAAATTGAGACAGAAACAATGGAAAGGAGGATCTGAAACATCATTTTGCATAAATGTTAAATGTCCGTAGTTCCAGCTGGAGTCAGTAAATGGGAAAATTAGAGATCCTGAGATAGTGAAAGGGACTAGGCTGATGGCAAGAGGGAGAAGTGGCCTGGCCTCTTGTCCAGAAAGATGCAGCTCAAGCAGCAAACCTGTGGCAGGTTTTTTCCGCAGACATATTGATCTGGGTTTGCACAGAGCTGAACTGTTATGCTTTGAAACAGGTGAAAGGGACTGACATTCCATATGGTCAGCAAATGTTGTCATCTATTAAGCACGATAAACTCTTCCCACAACCAGTCATTAGAGCTGAGTTCATGGAAAACATGACCTGTACATGCAACAGAAAACCCCCAAATTCTTCATACTGATTGGGAACTAGCAACAATGAAGGCATTTGCCAACACGAAGTGATAATCTGTCTGCCCTTTTCTTGAAGGGTAGTTTAACCCAGATGCCCAGGGCATGATTTGCTGAAAAGGCATGTTGACTTTTAAGCGTAATAAATCTTCCTCTCTTATCAGACAGCTGCAGCTGGGGAATTTCAGTAGAAATAATGACTGAATGAGAAATATTGGGCATCTCTGCTGCTTTCCTGAACTCCTAAACAATATATTAATATCTATTCATAAATTTTCTGTGTTAAGAGAGATCAAGCACCTGATGCCATAGGAGTTAAATGAAATTCACGGGAGCGCACGTCTTGGGAGACTCATGGGTATAGCATGCCAGATCCATACTCCCCACCTGTGGCAGACCAGCTGTGAGCTAAACCATCCTCAGGCTGGAGTTTGCAGTTTGTAAAATAATACGCTGAAGTTTACGGGGAAGTGGAAGTGCGAATGACTGCGTACCACATCGAGTTATGACAGAGAGACTGGCTGGACTTTTTAAATGTAAATCAGTTGGTTTCCTTTTGCTGATAGGAGTAAACGACTTGGAGCTGCCTGCAGTGCCTGCATCTTTCTCTGCAGTGTAAATCCCAGCGCCTGACAATAATCCAAAAGAGCTCTCGTGGCATTATTTCTTATTGCAAAGCAAATTTTGCACCAATCAAGAGAACAGCAAAGAGCAATTCGATTTTGTTAGTGTAATCTGTGAGCAATAAAGTCCTGTTCCCATAATCATGGGCAATGAAAAAGAAACCCAGAGCCTTGCGAACGAGGAGCTCGTTCCAACCAAGGTACTAAATTCCATGGCCACAGTGTGAGCCAACTGAATAAATAAACAGCTAATTCATCAGGATCCCGGACAGCTGGGCAAGGTATTGGAAGCTTTTGTTTCTCCAGTCCTTTGTACAGCTTTTTTCTTGCTCAGAACAAAAATGATTAGCCTTGTCTGAAAAATACTTATTTTCTTTGAATGTTGACAGAGGGGGACATAAACCTGAGAACAGATCACTGGCCTACATAGTTGCTGATACTTTAGATAAATTAAATGTATTTCACAGTTTGCAAATCTTTTATATGATGAAGAACAATAAAGTCTGCACAAGCAGGAATATGAAAACAAACAAAAAAAAAAGGAATTACTGATGGGCAAAAAATAAAAACTGATAAGATGATTTGTCCAGAAAAGGTGTGGAAGGTACAAGCTGACCCAGAGGCCATAACCAGTCCTTGGGAGCTGGGCTTTGCTGTGCCTTTAGGGTACAACTCACTGGGCAAAGAGGAAAGCGTCTCATCACGTTAGTCCTTGCTGAAAAGAGACCAGGGGTGGAATTTAGCTCTCTCTGGGCATTGTACAGATGCAGTGCCAAGGACAGTGTTTCCCAGCAGAGTTTGGCAGCAGTATTGCTGATACCTAACCACAGCAGAGATGATAACCCAGTGGTGACACTGGTCACGCAAGGAATTCTGTAGGACGCTGTGATCGGTATTAGACAAATATGTAACGTGTGATACCTCGCTCCTGTCGCGCGCAGTTTGGTTTCGAGGTTCAGGGTCTGGTGGTAACAGCCATTATCACTTTTCATTAGTTTACGCTTCTTATTTACTAAAATGCATGGAAATTGTGATGAAGAAATCAGACTAATGATCTTCCCGTGGAGTAACTTCTCTCTGACAGGTCATTACTACATCTTCTGCTGTAATGTCATTTTCTGGAAACCTACTAAGCTCTGGCTTCCAGAGTCATTTGTGATGAAGTATCCCAAAGGTTATTTAATTGCTTTGCAGAAGAGTATTTTCCTTTAACAGAATTTGAGTTTCTGCCATGGTGCTTCACGGGATAATCCACGATTAGTTATTTGTCCTCAGAAATGCCACTGCCATCTGGATACAACAGGCCTGCATGACTAGGCCTTGTATTTCTTTTGTGTGAGACATCCAAGTCCAAACCCAAATCAGTCTCAGATGTCCCAGGTCCCAGCTCCATTCCTTCTGTGGCTTGCGCTGGAATGTGCATGTGAAGAACGCCTTGGCAATCTGTGCTAAACATGCTGCTTTTCATCTCGCAAACAGCTCAGCTTTCGTAATTCAATTAAGGAACTGAAAAATCAGTGTACAGTGGGGAGCTGCTATGATACATAATTACGATGCTTAGATTTCTGTAGAATGGCAGCCAACCTAAAAGACCCCTAATGATTTCCTTTCACGTATTACTTAGCTACGGGCCCATGTTATTCCAGCAAGAGACTGCAGATCATTAAATAAAAGGCTGAAAATATCTCAGCCCCTGGCATTCTTAGGACACAAAAAGAGTAGATCTAGGGCCAGATTAGGATCTGGGTTCTGGCTTCAGTGTAACTGCGTTAGGATCATTCTGGATTTGATTAGATTTATTTTAAGAACAGAATTCCTGTACTTGAGGACTTCCATCTGAAACCAGAAGTGATGTTCTGGTACGCAGCTGTCAACAGAAAAAATGCTGACCTTCTCCATCCTCACTTGACTGTATTCCCACCTTCCTGGACTTTATTGAACATTTTCCTTTATAAAGCTCCTTATTTATTAGCGACTCTTTGTGAGGCTAAATGGTTAATGAATTAAATCAGCTACATAGCGGGGAAGGCAGGCTGCGCACACACACTCACTACTGACTCAACTCCAAGATGCAATTTACATCAACTGATCATAATGATTTTATTCTTTTTCTAAATTAAAAATAGAATCTATTAATAAACAGAACCACAACGGGTAATAAATTGACAGATGGTTTTATAGTTGACTTCGGGGAAAAATTACCATGAAAATGGCAGACGACAGTGGCATTTCAGTGACTTAAATGGAAGGGAGGACTCAGGGAATCAGATACAATAGCTACAGAGAGCTTCCAATAAAGGCAAGGCATCCTCTGCCAAGATCCCAGTGGCGTGTGGGCAGCTCACAGACTGATCTAGCAGTCGACTGCCACAAAATGTCAAGTTGTTGTTTACAGACTGGAGACCAAACTGACACACTGGAGCACCTTGGGTGAAGACAGCGGATTTAATCCACTGAACTGGTGGAAACAACAGTAGAATTTGGCTCCAAATGCATTTCAAAACCACTGTTTTTAGGTTTCTGTCCTATCCTAAAGGACCCAAGCTCTGTTCTAGAGGAACTCTTCCTCTTGGAGGAAAAACTTCTCTACCAGCACTAAGGAAAATAAAGGTGAAAAAGGTTAGAAGGTGAACTTTACCTTTTTCTTGAGCCATCTCCTGCAGGCAGAAGTAAATGACTCTTGCACCCAGACTGAAGCCAATCAGTGTGACAGGTCGCTTGCCCTAAGAAAGAAGGAAAGGAAACGTCAAATACCGTTCTAGACCTAGAAAGAGAGACTGGCTGCAGAATCCCTGAGACCCTGGTACAGAAAGCACTTATGCTTGTGCAAGATCTTTTAAACGTTTGAGCAATTTGGTAGATTTCAAAGGAATTATGTATCCTCAAAGTTATGCACGGTTCAATATTGAGAATTTGGCATATCTGAGTACTTTGTATTTGTTGATAGAAGATCATTTGAAAGAATCTAATGATCAGAAGTTACAACAAAGCAGATGTTTCAAACAGAAACAAAACAGAGGCAGTCATTGTTTTGAAATTTCCAAATGGAAGCCTAACCCAAGGAGCAAAATCTTCCTAGAAATTGTTCAATAAACAGAAGAAGAAGCTGTAATACAAAAATATTGACCACTTGTAGATTTAAGACTGAATGACAGCAGCACTGTGCGGCTGTTATAAAAAATGACATGGGGTAAGCTTTTATTTTGACTAGCCTAGTAAGATTTTCTATAAGATCAAAGGGAGCCTAATCTCAACAACAGTGAAAAAGGGCCTTTGTATTAACCAGGGAGCAGGTGTGCGATGGGCTCCCTAGACATCACGCTAACTGGTTTTAGACAATCCAGCACATCGGAATGTGTGTTTTCACAATAGCGAATGCTTAAAAGGCAGTAACAAATGCCCCCAAGCAAAACAAAGGGCTTGTATGAAATAAAGTTTATTGCCTTTCCTGGGATTGTATTTTCATGAGAAATCAAGTTTGTTGCTACTCTGCTGTTTCACATTGTTATTTATGACATGCAGCTCTTGGCCACAGTTCCCATAGGGCTCCTCTATAACAGATACCAGAGTAGCGTGCCTGTGAGACAAACATGTGGCCAGCAGAAAACAGCCTCCCTCCATGCCAGTGACAGCCCAGCAAATAATGGCAGGCTTTTGGGGGCAGAAGCGTCTTTTGCAAGCCTTCTCAGGGAGGCTTAATAACTTGGGTCACTTCTTTTAGGTACCAGCCAATTCCACTTCTCTGGAGGCAAAAACATGGCTCACAGTGCATCTACTGCTGCCCAGTCTTCTCTTATGTTTTGCTAGTGCCTCTTAATTATCAGTGAATATTTTTAGCACTTTGTATTCTCTTTTCCTTTTCACCTATCTTTACTTTCTGTTCTTACATTTCCAGTGGGTGAGTTGGCCTGGCTGTCTTGTGACATGGTCAAGGCACTTGTCATTTATGACCTGGATCTCTTCTTCTTCATTTAGAAAAGCTTTAGGTTAAATGGAACAAATCTTAGCAGGAATTCTCTTGATTCACTTGGGACTTGCTATGTTTCCTCAATGAACCAGATACATGCTGGTCACCTTCATGCATAATTTTTTAATTTTTCAGTTTAGTAATTTTCTTGTCCCTGGAAAGATACCACTTGATAGTTAACTAGCATGACTATAAAACTTAACCTCTGGGCCAAAGCCCTTCCAGACATTATTCCTGGATAATTTCTAGCCAATTACCTGCTGTCGACTGAGCAGGATATGTGCTAGGTGTTTGCCTACTTCAGCAGACCGATGCAGACACACTCCCCAGGGGTTGTCAATGACGCTGGCAACAGTCAAGAGCGAAGCTGGCCAAGTCAAGGCCGTCACAATACCTGCAACACACAAAGCAAACAAACAGCACGGCATAGGCACAAATCTGGGCTACTCTTAGGAAACGTCAAAAGCAAGATGGATCACTGAAGTTAAAAGCTAAACCCAGGACCTTTTGTCATTTCCAGTTCTTCTTTCTCAAGAGCTGATCTGAGAAATGTTTTCCTCGACTAAAGATAAGAAAGAATCTGATGTTCTGATACGGAGGCAAACAGACCCTATACATGAATGTAACCTGCACGTTTGAAAGGTTTACATAAAGCAGTAAAACACAGAGTAAGAACATAGAGAAATAAACACAGTCACGCATGCAGGAAGGTGTTTCCAGCTGTAATTTTAAAAGAACGAGTCAATGACACAGAGGCCCAGCAATCCAGGAAAGCAAATCTAAATTACAGGTGTGGCAGAGAAGGTTCTCAGGCCACTTCTGCAGGGTGGTGCCAATACTGCCCAGGGAGATGCCTCCTCAGAAATCTTCCTTGTTTAGCAAAGCTCCTCTAAACAGACACCAACAGTCAAACTGCACAAGAGCCACTCAAACAGATCTGATACGATTTAGGTTCTTACCTGATAAGACAGTGAATTTTAGGGCTTCTTGAGCCATCATGTTCACAAAACCATTCAACAGGGAATCTAAGGCGTTGCCAAGCTCCATCAAGTACTTGGATTCCCAGGCCAGACAGTACTGCTCACTCGATTGCAACATGCTTGTCCATGGTGCTGTGAAGCTCCCTGAGAAAGGTTGCAAAGATGGAATTCATGTTCAGAGAAAACGCAACAGCAGCTGACTCCTGGCCAGATGAGTCCAACAAAGAATCAGAAAAGAGCTGGCAGGACACTGGAATATACTAATATATGGTATAACGAGGAATCATATTTAAAACTACTGTGAGATTTAGACTCCATATTTCCCCTGTTTTACAATAAATTTGGGCTTTGTAAATAATCGTGCAGCTTTAGCTGCCTTGGCAAAGAGTCTTCAGTGTGGACAGGCTCAGACTTCATGACCCATTCAATTGCCTCAGTTTAATTTTTTCCCTCCAGGTGCTAATCAAAAGCAGTGCCTGGATATTTGAAACATAATGGATAATTTCCACTGTGCAAGTCTAATTTTTGGCTGAAAGAACAATTTGTAAGCCATACGCTCTCCTGTTTGTAGCGTGGCTTGTACTAAGTGGCCAGGAGGGGCCTGGCAACGCTGTTAATGGCAGATGAACTCTGAAGGGCAGAGCAGAATTTTCATTTTAATTAACTGAAACCCTCTCCACACTGTTCCTTCCCCAAACGTTGCAGGGCAGGTTGAGGCATGAGAGAGATCACACAATATACCACAATATACCATCAGTCTTGTGAACGTACAGATAGGAGCTAGTGGGAGCTCAAAAATCACAAGGTAGCAAACTCCATAAAAATCCCGTCCTCAGTCCCTCTGTTTTAAGGATTCATGCAAGTGTGTAAAGAGACAGACACAGCTGTAAGGAGGAAAATGGATGACAATTCTAGTTTTGCTTTTTTAAACGTTATAGCAGATTGCTAGTTATGGAAGAAGAACGCGTGTCATTTATAACTCCCTTGTAAGGGCAAACAGACACAAAAAGGTTCCTGAAGGGACACACTTGTCTTTGTAACAGTGCCTGGGAGCCCTCCAACCCCCAGGATTTGGACCCCTGGCAAGCAGACAGTGAGAAAAGCCAAAGCACAGTACTGCAAAGGGAAAATAACCTTACTCTGACAGCAAGCTGCAACCTAACAAGCAACAGGACAGAGACATCCTTCTGTGTTAATGGTATCCAATGTTAATTATCATGCTTCTGAATAAATTGGCAGCTGTTCAGTCAGGTTGCTGAACACATCAGCAGACAGTTGACATATTTTATATGACAAGCTATACTGGAAACTAAAACACTACAGACCTTTCAAGGTTGCTGCCTGTAAGTTCACCTCCTGAGTGCTGGCTTAACAGGATTTACTTGACAGAACTTTCTTGCCAATAAACCTCATTAGCTGGCAGATACCGAGAAAGAAAAAAGACACTATTTTCTGTTAATTGCTGGAGGATAAACATAAGGTCTCAGAGATAGGTGAGGCACTTTGTACTACTGCTGGAAATCATCCACCCCAAACAGAACTTTCCTAGCAAAACCAGACAGCATTTATTAACAGGAACAATCTGCTATGATTACTATCAATCCTGCTGTCACTACCAGTTTACTGCCCTCTCTCTTTCCTCTATTTTGATTGGGATTACAGATAGGGTTACACAATCTTATGTAGACAGTAGATCTGTTTTAGTTACCAGGCCATGCAAGTGTGGGAAGACACAGTGCTATGAGAGCACAAACACTGCCTGGAATGGGACACAAACAGGGCTCTCCAGGCTCCTCTCAGTTTCCTCATCTCGTTCTTACCATATTTGCCAGTGCACAGCCATCCAGTAATTGCTATGGTGATAT
Source organism: Nyctibius grandis (assembly GCF_013368605.1). Lineage (NCBI taxonomy): Eukaryota > Metazoa > Chordata > Aves > Nyctibiiformes > Nyctibiidae > Nyctibius > Nyctibius grandis. The sequence goes on from NC_090674.1 coordinate 2,689,917, forward strand.
GAAGCTGCTTTCCTTCAGTAAGTGGGAGGAATTCAAACTCTTCTATGGCTCCCACACGCTTCTTCATCTTGTATCCTACATGCAGCAAGGCAGAAACGTGAGTCTCAGAAATCGCACAGCAAGGACAGACTGTGCCAACAGGAGAAGTTTGTAAGAAACTACTCGGGTAATTCGGATTGGGTTTTTTACTTTCCAAACCCCTCAGCCAGTCCATGCATTACTTAGAGCTTGGTATGGAGCCAACATGATCCTTCTGAGCTTGTGTGATCTCAGGGAATCCCTGCAGACCAGACATCATCTGTAACAGCCGCTGTTCTCCATGGCAGCATCTTTCTAATCCCAAGCAGCAAGCTTTCATTGCCTTCATTAGCCACATATTATTTTCCTACTTGGTCATCAGGGGCTACACAGTGTCTTAATCAGCACTGAAATAAAACTTTCACCGTTACAAGATTACACCTCAAATTGCTTCCCTTGCTCTGCAGCGCTCAGCTAAGTCATTAACTCTGCATTTGCAGACATGACCCTGTGCCTCAGTAGCAGAGAAATGTGCAGTCACTCTCTCACCAGTAAGGCCAGCTCCAGCTGCTCCAAAAAGGGATGCCATGACAGCAATTCCAGCAGTTGAACCTAAAGCAGCTGCTCCAGCACTTCCGATGATAGTAGCAGCTCCCGCAGCAACCAGAGGGGCAGCAAGACCCCCCGTCAAGCCTGAAGATGCAACAAGTAATATCACCAAACTGTTATCACTTACAAAAACCAGGCAGTCATTTCCCTGTGCTGTGTCAGCACTGCTACTGCTACTGAAAGAGTACAAATGATGGTCGGTTTTGCATCACAAACAAAGGGACTTTCTGAAACCCTCCCTTGGCCCTGAATCTCTGCACAGATTCTTTGACTGACTTCAGTAAAAATGAAGAATAATTTAAAAGTCAAAGGAAGAACGTGTGGTAGACTGGGGTGAGCTATGCCCTGTTTGCTTAGGAAACACTGATGTAGTCTCAGACTATTCTGAATTTAGAGTTGGAGATTTGATCCTCTTATAACACAAGAGCAAAAGAGGAGAAAACATTTTTTAAGGGTGACGACCTCAGTTTAATATTTCCCCCAACCAGTGAAGCTACACTGGAATAACTTTTCCAGCTAATTCTTTCAGTTTTATTTTTGTGTGGCTGAAAATATTTTTCTTGGATTTGGGATTTCTGTTGGTATGTGTTTGGGTTTTTTTGTTTTGGGGTGGGGTTTTGGTATCTGAAGTGACATACTACCTTCAGCCTGGCAAAGAAAATCAGTGAACGCTTTAAAATTGGAGCTTGGGCTAAAAGGCATGATGGCTTCTCTTACTGAATGTGTAATTCAGACACTCCCCCCCTGCCCCTAGTGCTGTGCGTTTAATTCAGGAGCAAGGCTCTAAAATGCCTGGGGCAGCCTCACCGATCACTGTTCCGCCCCCAACGGTTGCCAAACCGATCAGCAGGTATCTCTTCAGCTTTTTTCTTCTTTCCTTCTTTTTTCTTGATACGTCTGCAGTTCTGTGGGGGGATTAGAAGCACAAAAACTGATGGAAAAGCCTGACGGATAACAGTGCTGCATTAGAATCTGCTTTTATTCTCCTCAGTGTAATTTCTCTACCAGGAATAGTAAAAAGTAACATGCAGGTAGGGACTGTGACAACACACTCAGATTTATGAGCATGGAGATAAACCCACCAATTTAAATTGAAATTATTTAATTGCTGACAAAAGCCAACAGATGTTACTTACTTGGAAAACCCTTCCTAATAGGGCTGAAGCTTGTAAAAAAAGAAACAAAAGGTCAAAAGCATTTAAATAATTGTATACTGCCTCTATGTCTTGAAAATAAATACAAGAAAGCTAAGTGGAAAGAGGGAAAAGTGAAACAAAAGGGAATAGGGGTAATTTGTGCTAACAAAGAGATGGAATTAAACTATTTTCCAACAACACTGTATATATTCATCTGCTTTCTAATTGCACATCACAATGTAATAATATAATAGGTATTAAACACAGTCATTAGTTCATTTCTCTGTGTGCATTTAAGCTCATTATAACAAGCTTATCAGAAACAGGTACACAAACCTAAAAGGAACAATTATCACTTATTAGGCTTGGCTTCTCTCCACTGTCTTTGGTTTCTCTTACCAGAAATACTTCCCACTTCTGAGGAAAGTGCGAGAAACAGAGGATACTGGAATAAGTTGTTTACAGAGGAAGGCTCCTTCTAGCCTGTTTACGCAGCAGTTAATCTGGGCCTTGAAACATGAGAATTTATCTTGCTTCCAAACTTGGATATTTTCCCTCTTAATCCTAGCCTAATTGTGGATTTTCATTATCCATATAATTGCCTAATCCTTCCCGGAACCCCCTAAGCGCACTGTAATTTTGATAAAGATAATTTTAGATGAGTCCCAAACAATATGCAGCTTTGTAAAACACAGCAGGAGGAGAATGAAGCACAGTGGGTGAAATCCCTGCGTCGCTCAAGTCAATGGCAGAACTCCCACTGACTTGCACGGCATGGAGACTTTGTCTCCGCAGAGATACTCCAAAAAAAACATCGTCTATTACCTTCTGCAGCAGCAAACGCAGCTGCAGAGAACACCAGTGCAGCCTGCACTGGCTCTCTCTTCAGCAATTTCTGTATAACCATGTTCAATTTCTACAACCCCACAGTCAACGCAGTATTTGGATATGCACGAGTTTGTGGGTGCAGTCACCAATCTGAACTCCTGGCTTTGGAAAAATTGCTCCTGCAGTTCTTTAAATAAGTGCTGCAGTCTGGCTGTTAATACCTAAGTTGGCAATATCCAGCAATTTCTATTCTACATAGTTATTCATCAGCTTTTATAGTCGATGTGCTGTTATCTCAGGCTGAAAATAATGACATCGAGAGAGCTGAAATACAGCTAACCTGGCTTCAGTTGCAATAATGAGCAATTTGAGTTATGTGGGTAGAAGGATAGTTTGCAGCTAAAGCCTGCCTGGAGATGCAGTAAATAAAAATACTGTCATGAAAACTTCTACCTGTCATTGCTTTCCTTCCGTAGCTGCTAGCAACCACTTTTGACAGTTGCTTTCCTAATAGCATGCCAAATGGTGTCCTTGATCTCTGAGATTATTTTGACTTTCCCTTTTTACAGTGCACTATGAAGTTAAGCTTTATTTAAATAAAGTTATAACTGAAAGATACCCATCGCGTGCTGAACCCCCTGGTAACGTCTGAACTGTACGGTGTCAGCGACGTTGATTAAAGCCTTTATTAGCACTTAGGTTCATCTCATAACCTGTTTGCTGAGTTGACAGATAAAAATAATAAACAGTCCCTTGAAAGTCCACTACGGACATGTTTACAGCCTTAGATATTGCTAAAGCTTCACACAATTCTTGCCTGATAAGCGGAATATAAAAATACTACATTTCTTATAGACACAAATATTTTGGCTGTTTCACATCTAAGAACTGGTGATTAAGAGAATGAATCTTATAAACGCAGAATTAGGAGTCAGGTCCCTAAGTATCTAAAGATGCAGATTGTTGCCCTGAAGATCTGCCTTCAATAGGAGTCAGACAGCTCTCTCTTAAATAGGATACAGAGAAGGACAGATCCATAGAAAATGAGCAGCTGAGGATCTAATCCTGATATTTAGAGGAACTGCATTCTGCAAGAGGCAGTTCTATCTGAAGAATATTGGGGCAAGAGATAAGACACAAGATCTTTGTAATGCATTTAAGCATAATCTACAGTCTAGGAGAGGCAACTGGAACAAGGAAATGAGGCAGTTCAGTGCAGAGTACCCTTTACCAGCTTGCAAGGTTGGGTCTCAGCTCTGATTTTAAGAATGCTGAGCTTTCCTGCTTCTCAGTGCAGCCAAAGTGCTGTGAGGGCTCTGCAACCCTAATCAAGCCATAAATGATTATGCTAAGAGCCATGAGGGGAATGATCAGAGACTGGACTTAGGCACAAGTAATTAATGCTAAGCTTTCAAGCACCAGCAGTGTTTTTTAATTCCAGAGTCAACCCAAATAAATGTTCTTACTCTGACTCTTCCTCTTTTTGTTCCTTCAGGCTCTCAAGCAGAGATTCCTCCAGGGCTTCCAGCTCCTCCACGGGAATTCTCAGCAGCCAGGTGATGTGGCAGATCAACACCCTCGCTCGAGCATCGTAGTACCCTTAAACAGAGGGAAGCCCAGGAAATGAATCACTCAGTCTTCATCGCACCAGATTACAGAGCTAGTGGTTCACTCAGCTCTGCTAGAGCACCACGTCACATCAAGCACAGCTCCTTCCCTCAGGCCCTCTTCGTCTTCCGTATATTTGAAGACAACTCCTATTATCTAGAGAAGAGAGTGATAAATGGAAAATCCTTCAGCCCTGCAAACCTCATCCTGTGAACAGAGTCACTACACCAGGTAATTGCCTCTACGGCAGAAAAAGGATGTCAAACCCTTTGGTCTTCATCCTCTGTGATAGAGGCCTTTTGGTCAGGCTGCATCTTTCTTCTCAGCAGAGAAATGCTGCAGCAAGACCAGTCCTAACTGGAAATATCAAATATATATATATATATGGGTAACATGACACAGTACACCTCAACTATGCACCAATGCAAGATATGGTATCTTGTAAAAATGCGCCTCCATGCAAAGCTTTATATTCAATTCATCTTATTTGCAGCAGGAGGGACTCTGGAGTTTAAAACTACACGCTGGCTCCCCTAGCAGCATTGCTCACAACTGTCTGCATTTATACTTCACTGGTGGAGATGCAGGAGTGGACAGTGCACTCAGACGACACGCGATAGGAGAAATTATTACTCCTGAGCTTATGAGCAGGTGTTCTTAAAGAAAAGACATTTTAAATTTAATATATTTTAAATTATTTGTGCCAACTCTTGCTTTTTTAATGTGTTTCTCTCAGTAGCACCTGCTGCTTGCTGATGGTAGGCTTTTGTGAAGAGTTCTTGGTGCACTCTGGAATGAAAAATGCAATTGCTTTTCTAGGGGTGGGTGAAGATACCAGCAAGACCCGACTACAAAGGATGTTTCTGACACCCGCCGCACGTAGATCAAACATGGCATTTGGCAATCTATTAAGTTTATTTATTTATTGCCACCATTACCAAGATACCAAACTACTTCGGTAGGCTTTAATGACGCCACTTTTAAAATTTGTGCTTAGTTGAGAAATAAGGACAGTATTTATCTTCACTTCATCCCTGGTACGTGCCACGTCCCGCAAGCCCAAGCAGGTGTTTTAACGAGAAGCCTTCTTGCTTCCTGCCTGCTAATACCCAGCTTAAGCTTTTTACTTAGCCAGCTTGGCAGTAAGTCAGCAAGGCTTGAAAATATATTTCTTCTAAATTCCAGCTTAGCAAAATAAGCAGTTTTGCAATAATTGACTTGTCAATTTTCCATTAAAAATAAAGCAAGAACAAAAAAGGTACTTTGTTCTGCAGTGAAACAGGCTAATCAGTAACCAGTGAGTTCCTCCCCATGAGAACATGTTAAAACACAGAGATTTAAAAAATGCAAGTAGTGATATAAAACAGGTTTCTTTTAGAAATTAACATTTTGTTCAGTAGGCAGTCTTTATTTAATTAATTTTATCAGACTAATCCATGTTACGGATTGTAAACCATAAAATTGTTTTATGTGTAATATAATATATGAGTAAAATCACATTTATTTATAATAGGCTTCACAGGACACTCTGGAATTTATTCCCAGATTTTTTTTTTTTCTTTTTAGGCAACAAGCAAGCTGCAGAAGATCTGCTAGGCTGAGATTTTCCTAACAGCTTCACTGCCTTCCTAAAGGAAGAGGTGGCCTGCACTCCTGGAAACACTGGAGAAAAAACCCTCCACTCGGGTATTTCACTTCAGAACTTTTCTACATACATTTTCACATACATTTACATGCCAATACACGACATGAAGGTAAGGAGGTGAACAGTTGTTCAGTTTTTAACAGGTATTATTAATCATTCCTAATATAATAGTTGCTTTTCCTGTAGTGGACACAGGGAAAGAGTGTGCTGCTTTTGCTGGAAAGGAAATTAAGATAAAATAGGATGGTGCCTTGAGCTTTTTAAGCATTGTAAAATATCAGATGTAAACTTATCTACATTATTCTTACAAGGAACAAATGCTAGGTAAACTTACCATCTCTAAGAGAGAAGGATAGAAGGTCCTAAAAAGAAAAAAAGAATATTCAAGTTAAAACTGACGATGTATGGCTGAGGGTATCAAAATGGAGGCATGAAAACCCATCGGACTATGATTTAATTACTGCAGCACATCAGCTCACAAACATGGGAAGCCAGCAAGCTACAATTGAGCAAGGCAGCACCGAGCAAAGCCAGATGCTTCCAGTACAAAATTCTCCACATGCAGCTACAAATTGCTGGACAGAAGGAGACAATGCTCGGTATATGCTGAAGCATCCCATATTTTTTGTTATTAGTGATCCTGTTGCAGTTGAAAGCACCATGATTACACCGGACTTCAAACTTTGGAGAAACAGGGCTCTAATCCTCCTACCACTCTAATACTTTCTGCTCGCTATATAGTCATATATACTCATATTTTCAACATGAGTAACAGGTCTGAATGCTACTCGAATGGACCAGTGGCCCCTATTTTCTTTGGCATTCTGGGAATTCATAGCTCGAGGCGGTAGGGCTGAACTGCCATGAAGTTCTTGTGGATTAAGTGCTCAAAAAAGAGAAAACTCAGAATTTATGGCCATCTGTCAAGATTGAGGGACTTACCTCTGTGTTGGCTCTTCACTGTAAAAGAATCAGAAAAACAGATCAATCCAATACATGGCTTCTGTGGGCAAATCCATGAAAAAAGAGGCCAGTGTTTTTACTACTATGTTCTCCTCTTTTATTGTCACTGGAGAAATTTTAAGTTCTTTATGTAACTACAACACTAAGCACTAGCTCACTCCAGCTACTTCCCTCTCCTACGCACAAATAAAGCACAGCTGAATTTTACGGGGAATCCTTCAGTCCTTTGGGAACACAAAAAATGCAGCCAAAGATGTAGGATGCTGCCAAAGAGTTTATGATTATTAGTCCCGTAAGCTCCTAAGCAAACTTTGTATCATAAAAATGTCTCTAATCTTTTCCCTACTGCATGAAAAGAGCAGAACAGAGAACGAGCCATCCTTAACCGACTCCTGCTAGAAAAGGGGCAAACTGTAGATATTATCCAGGCAAAAATAAGTGCCTGGACTCTGAATATCATTTTAACATGAGGAGAGTCTGCTATTTCACAAAGGAGAAGAGAGCTTTTGCATAGGACTGGGGGAACCAAAGGATTAGGGCAGCTGAACTTCCACCTATGGGTGCTTTTTCACCAGGTATAGCCCCAAAACCTTCGCTCCACTGCCGCCTAATGTTCTCACATACACTGCTGAGTATCTGGGTGGCTGTTCCTGTCCACAGAGAAAACCTTCTTTTGCTCACCCAGGAAAAGGAAGGTCCTGGTTTGCTCTCTCCAGGGTGTCAATAACCCTTTTAATTTAAGTTAGTCGCTGAATCAGGTCTCCTCTGTTCCCCCAATCACCATGCTGCAGAAAAAAAAGGCTTCTTTTTAGGTCTGGTCATGATTAGTATTCTGTGCATGCACACACGCTGCAGGCTGTCCCCCAGGGTGGCTGGTGGGATGTGGGAATTGGAGACATTAATCCACACAGGCAGAGGGAGGAATGTAACTCTGGTTCCCTAGAGCCCAGGTACTGTAACGACCCAGGTATTAGATACTTGGGCACAATCACCTCCTCCCTGGCTGCAGTTTTGTGAGGAAAGGTTGGCATAGAGGTGTCAAAGCCCAGCAGAAGGTCCAGGGCTGGGAGTCCCATGCAGAAAGTTGACCAAGCAAAGACCCTGAAGCCTAGAAAAAGGTGAAGCTTGTGACCTCCTTGCCATCATTTTCCATGGGCTGATGTAAGCAGCCTCTCGAACGGGGTTACTGGTTTGTGCAGAGCCCATTTGCAGGCAATAAATTCTCCCTGTGTGTTGCAAAGGGAGCCAGGGTGTTGACTCAGGTCCTGCACGATATGCCCAGTATCATCTGTGGCACTTAATATCAAATAACCTCTTTTAAAGATCTGGCCTAAGCACTTATGTGCATGCATTTCAAAAGGTGAGGGATGGATACAGGTCATCAGGTGAACTGGAACTACTGTTTTTATTGCATCTGTGCCAAACAGCATTCTCAACTATTTCTAATTGGTTTAGGCTTTGCACATACTGCTGTGCAGTCATCTGGAATCCAATCAGCATTGATTAGATTAGTTCACAAGTAGTTTGTTTTCCGCCTCTAAGCAGCAGTTATTATATTTCAGTCTTATTTTTAAGTTGGTGTTTTGAATCTCCCTATGAACTCTATGCACAAGACTATCCCTCATATGATTGAGAAACCTTACAGAGAAAGGGGAGCAATCTTTAGAGTCTTTGCCAGCTTTTTATGAATTGCTGCAAGTTCAGAACCCACTTCCTTGACAACAGAGAGCATCCAATCCACCTCGCAGTGGATGTGTGTAGAAAAACACAGGAAAATGGGCATTCTAAGTATGTTCAGAGCAAAAAACTGATTCATAAGAATGTTCAACATTTTCTCACCTATCATCACTTCTTCACCTGTTTTTGTTGCACTGCCTTCTCATACTGCACCCATCACCTGTGTGTTATGACTACTGTCCTTAGAGGATTCAGTTAACTAACATTTGCCTGTATTAGTCATTTGCAGTGAATGCAAACAAAGATAAAAATCCATAATCCTCAAATTTGCATTGAATCAATGGTGAGATCACCTCTAATCTCCTGAGCTCATGTATCATCCCTTCAGCACCGCTGAGACAGAGAGCATTCAAAAATGCAGGCACTAGTGCTGACAGGACCCTGCCACGGAACACACTGAGCAATTAAACTGTGTCCTTGTTAAATAAACAGTAAATGTTGTGTCAGTAGCAGCTGAATACAAAGAAGCAAGAGCACCATAAAGCAACAGATCAGCTTGATCTCAGCTTGATACACTGAAGTTTCCCAAAGACACCTTGCAAGCCTCTGCTGCCTTGCTCTACAAAAACCTTTAATTCTATCTTTCCTTTGACAAAATCAATCACCTTGCCCATAAATATGACTGCATAAGGTATTGATGTTGTGCCATTAGACTGATAGCTATTCCTGATCTTTGCTTTCAACTGATCAAAGAATTGTTATCTACAGTTTCTGTATTCTACGTGAATCCAGGTGATAAGTGTCTCAGTTCTCTGGCTCAGAGCAAAATACCGCATGCTCCCACTGATCCCAGGCTGCTTTTGTAAAAGCACAAGGAGCCCTTATGCAACATAAGCTCAGAGCAAGCACAAGTTAAATTCCACCAAAATTTCACCCCTAATAAACTCAGCAGCAACGCAGGAAGACTTGCCTAATTCTAGAGAATCCATCCTGAAGCAGAGAGAATGAGGGAACCAACCAGGGAAATACCAAGCCATCTAAATGCAGAAAGAGCAGAGTGTGGATTTATTGATTTTGAGCAAACAACAGCAAAACAGCTGCTCTTATTTCAGAAGATCTGTCCTAACTTGTTAATTAAGCTTAAGGTTTTCTGTCACTGTACTCATACTGTTACAGGACTTTGGGCATTGTCACATTCAGATGTTTGGAGCGGATCCTCTCAGGCGTTTTATGGACTGACTAGAAGACATGAAAGATGGCTGAGACAATGGGAGCTGGTCATGATGACCAAGAAAGTTCAATCCTATCGTATCTTTACTTACTTGTTCTTGCATCTGCTGTTCTCTCCAGCCATTGATAAAGGCGAGTTTGTGATAACTATTACTCAATATCTGTCTGCATGCAGGATGCCTCGACACTTCCGTGTGTGCAGCACACAGCGAAGGGTGCGAGGTGACAGTGGCCACGTTCTGCCTGGCATCAGCAGCAGCCTGCTGTGCTCTTCGCCCTGCACGGCATAACGTGAGGCTGGGTGAGGAGATATCTTCCCCAGCTGAGAAAAGGTGAACACCACCGAAATGCTTTGCCTCTTTTATCTTTATGTGAGCTTTTACATGAGAACATTACAGAGTAGTCCCAGTCTCATTAATACTTTCTCAGGGAAAGAAAATAAAGTCAATAACTTATTTCCTTCCGGCCAAAGCTGACTCTGGAAAAAAGACTCTGGGAATTGTGCAATTAGGAGCAAGTATGTAGAGGTGTTTTATGTTACAGGTATAGTGAAGGGGCTTTTAAACACATGAAAATCAGGTCTGTCATGTTCAGTGTTTCACCAAAATCTGTAGAACACACATATGAATCAAAACCACTGCAATAATACAGTAATAGTAAAAAAGTCTGACAGTTCTCTGTTCTGTAGAGTGAAAGCATCAAAGACACAAAATGTTAATTGAACAGACAGTAGCCGTGCCTCACGTTCATCACTCGAATGAGCTGTTTATGGATAGAGAGACTGCCAGTCACCCACAGAGCTGCTCCAAAATATATGCATATCAGAAATATTGATTTTACTTCCTTGAATGCAAAACCAGAACTTCAGTTGCAAACAGCCACATAGGAAAAATCTCTTTTGCAAAAGCAAACAAAGGCGAAGGGAGCATATGAACTTACTTGGGTAATGACAACAGGATTTTCTTTCAAGATGGGATCCTCCAGCAAAATCTGGGCAAAAGTTTCTGTGCCCTCACCTCCTAAGCCACTAGCAAATGCTGTCATGGCAGGTAAGACAGCTTCAGGCAGGTTCAGCCATTTCACAAAGCCCTCAATAAATGCCGTCCTGAAGGAGCTGTAAGGCAACAGGAACAGTCAAGACTCCGTAACTGGGTATTTTTGCAAGCTTTGAGTGGTCCCTGCTTTCAAATGTTGATCTGTTTCTGTTCACACAAAAATCAAAGCATCGTAAAAAGTCAGCAGAAGGCGAGTTGCTACACAAGCTGGCTAAACAAACACATAAGCAATCTGAATGGGGCCAGCCCCTGCTGCAATACATGCTCTGACGTCCGCAGAATTAAGGGATGCAATTTGTGCTGAAGCATAAAAGTCTTAAAGGTGTAAAGAGATAAAGTCAAGACCATTAAGAAAACACCTAACGTCAAAAGCATCTTCCACTCCCCTAACTTCAGAAGCCCTCCCACGGAGGCTGATACCAGCCCTGAGCTGCTACCCAAAAGCCACCTCCCTTGCTCACCCCTTGCTACCCCGTGTAGTACCTTTGCTCTTTCTCAGGGAACAGCCACGCCAGGGATATCCCACAAAGCGCCGCGTAAGCAAATCTTCCCGGTTCACCCAGCCGCTGGCCCAGAAGCACACACGGTTCTGTTTCACCTGCCTGTTCAGCCCCGCTATGCTGTTTGGAAGCCCGACCTTTCCAGTTCTCTTCTGCAGCCATTTTTACCTGCAAGTTGAAAGAGGAAAAAGCAAAAGGAAAAAAAAAACAGCAAACAGTTGGAAACCAGGAAGCAAGGAGAAAAATTGCTGTCGGTATTAAGTCAAGCTGTCATACTTGCTGTCAGTATTAAGTCAAGTCTATCAAGGTCCCGCTTGTGTATCGCCCCACAACATGGTGCTGTGACCAAAGAAGACAACAGGAGACTTTCCATTCACCAGTTCACAAAAGTTTTGCACAAAATGAGCTGACAACACTTCACACAGCAAAAGGAGAAGTCCTCTTAAAGATGCAAAGAGACTGGGCTCCGCTCAGCCACATCATTCACGTGTTTACCACAAAAATAACATGTAGAATAAAAGCTCTGCACCTGGTGCAGGGACCAGTACAGCTGCCTGGGAAATAATTTGCCTCTCTCATCCCCGACACCAATTGCTCCTCTGTTCATTTTGCTGACGGCGTTAAGAAAGCTGAGTCCAGCTGCAGCCTCTGATGAGAACTTGTAATGTGTCCCACGGACATTGCTGTGCTTTGCTTGTAACATTCTCTCCTCTACACAACCTGCCGCTGCTCTTTCCCTAAACATACAATCCCTGCGCCACACGGACCTTGAGCTGGGCCAAAATATCATTTTTTCAGAGCGCAGATGTGCACGCTTCCAACTGAACGGCTTACAACTGCTCCCCGGGAGCTCCCCTCGTTACACAGGCGGCCAACCGAGATGACTGAAATCAGGCAGATGTGACAACAGCTCATTTCACAATTCAACGTGGGTAACAATCCGCTCCGAAGCTCTTATGTCACCTGAAATTTCTACTGATTTCATCAAGATTCCATCAGTTTCTAAGGGGCCCAAACCACCTATTTCATTGTATATTTCCTATTTAAATGTTTCCTTTCTTCTGAACCCTGTAGAAAGGAAAGTGGCTACATAGGAATTAGGAGCCCATGATACTACAACTGAATCTCAGAGGATGCAGACACCATTTATGGGATAGTTTTAGAGTCCTAGAGGAAAGAAATGCAGCACAGGAGCAGCTCTTTTTAAAGAGATTTTATTATCTGCATGCCATCTGTCATGGTCTTCCAGGAAAGCTGTCTGTCTTGCCTTCCCGCTCAGAAATTTATTTAAGGCAATTCATACTTCTCAAGGCTTACCATTTAACTGCTGATGTATAAAAGCAAGGAAAATTCATCACTCAAGGGCCGCTGGTTATCGTAACTCGCACCTCTCTCCCTGGGAGAGCTCAGCCCCCCAAAACATTTACCTCCTGATGCCACGCATAGCTTGAGCACATGGGTCTAAGGCATCTCAGTGAGTTTCCATGGAAACATCACATTCCAGCAACATGGGAGCACAAAGTCCGCAGGAATAAATAAACTCTGTTATTTCCATACCAACCAGAGAAGGGAAGGGCCAGATTACACTTCCTCAAGGAAAGCAGGTGCCTGGGATCAATCCCAGCCCCGGGAGTCCCGCTCCAGTACCAACCTCAACACGCAACAGCATTTACACTTGCTGAATTGCAGCTGCGAAGGTGGAGTGACCCAGGCACAGTACAACTGTTTAACCTTGTTTCCCAGTAACAGATGTCACCAATTATGGAGTGACACCATAGTCTTGCACGCAACTTTATTGCCGTTATACAACAAATAATTCATGCAACTGAGCATCTAGAATATCCTGAGAAAGTTTTTGAAATATTTTTCTTTGAAGATGCTCTGATCAATACGTTCGATGTGCGTCCCTCAACATAGATATCTACTTCTTCATAAATATCTAGGAAAAAATGGGCTTGGATTTTCAGACACGCAGCATAAAGAAATGCAATGCGCAATTTACTAAAGAAAACTTGGGCCAAGAAGTTTTGCCGCTAAATCCAAGATGAGGGAATTGAGAGCTAGAAATATATCCCAAAAGTTATTTACAACTTGTGGCACTGGAATTCACATCTCTGTCTCGAACAATGTGATTCAGCAATCAATAGCATTGCCATAATCTGAACCGTCACTTGGAAGAGAAATTTTTTTATCACTTCCAGCACCCACTTTTCACACAAAGCCCTTTGTTTTCTTGAGAGGTGGTGTATTTTATACAGCAGTTCCCAAAATCCTATTTGGAAAGTGGAAAGATAATAATTTTGTGGATCTAATTCTGTACAGTACACACATGTTCCCTACTTCTGGAAGAAGAATTACGGAGATGCTGCCATCGCATTCATCCTGAACTACAACAAAAGTGACCAAATCACGGACACACTTATCTCTGAGACCCTCAAAAGTTAATGAGATGTCTCATCAACTTCAGAGAAGTAGCTGTAGATAATTATTCAGATGAGGCTGGCCAAAAAGTCCTTTACCAGAGGACGGCATGGCTGAACTGCAGTTAAGCATTGGACACCATGACTGAGGAAACATTTGGGCAGATGAGTTTTCTTGGGGACTTGCACGAAGCTCCAGAGCCACACACATGCTTACATGCTCGAAGCACACGGCCTTCGCTTTTAATCCATAGATATGAAGTACGAACACAGAATGCAATTAAATCAGTCCCAGATAAAATCGTGTTTTGCCACAAAAACACGTGCGTGTGATACAGAGGGCTGCCGCGGAGATGTGTGCTAAATGTAAAACAGAGACCAGGGACTGAGGGGATGGGGACATGGAAAAGCTAAAAGCTTAAGTAGTTGCAAAACTGAGCGCGTTTGATTTGGTTAATGCAGATGCTTGTGACAGCAGCGACTGAGCTGCGGTGTCAGCACACAGAGGGTGGGCAACGCTGCGGGGAGGGACGAGAAAATGACAGCTGGGAAAGCTGTGAGGACCGGCATCTCCGCAGCTGCCGATATTCACTTTTATCACTGTTTGAAGCCTCTGCTGCTAGAATACAGACATTTTTTAACAGAAACTAGCACTTTTGACAGCCGCTGAGGAGAGGAAACCAGCCCTCGGGAGCGGGAGGGGGTGAGGCGCCGCCACAGCCCACCCCTCAGGGAGCGGCCTAAGGGGAAGGCCCCGCCCGCTCGCCCCCTCAGCCCGCGGAGCTGTGCCCCGGCTGTTCCCAGCCCCTCTCCCCACCTTTCCCGGCCCGGACCCGACCTGCTGCCGGCCCGGCCTCACATCGGACCCTCCGCGCTCCCTTCCGCCGCCGCCGCCCGCCCGCCCCTTCCTGCCCGGCCCGGCCCGGCCCGCCCTTCCCGCCGACACTACGCAATCTGCGTACGGCTGCCGGGCTGCTCCGGGCGGTCCCGCTTCTCTACGCTTCCCTGCGCGACTGGCGTAGCGAGGCGCGGAGATGGCGGAGCGCAGAGGGGAGCGGCGCGGGGCTGAGGCGATGGCGAGGGCCGGCCGCCAGCCCCGGGCGGGCCCTCACCCGGCTCCTGCCCCCTTGTGGGGGGTGGTGGTAGGTCCATCTCCGCCCTGAGATGGGTATAGCTGCTTCTTCCTCGCTGCCCACCTTTATCCGCTATCTCGGGCCTTGTCCAACACGTTGGTGCCTCGCTCGGGGTTTAGGCCTACCTGGGTACCAGCCCTTTTGCTCCCTTTAAAGACCTTCTTCCCCTGTGAGAACTCCTCCTCCCTGAGGGAGCATTACAGAGAGACGCAGGGATGTGCGTTTGGTGAAGCTGCTCTCAGGTTGCTGCCCCAAGACTTCTTTGCCACCTCCATGCAGGACAGGTTGGTGTCTCTGAGGAAAACTAAAGTTTCAGTGGTGTCTTGCGCTTCGTGCTGTGTCAGCAGGTGGGATCCCAACGCCATACGGACAGAAGCTGAAGTATGTGCGTGTGTGAGGTGTGTCTGCCTCATCAGGCAAACAGGAGGGCCGTGTATGTGCTTCTGATAGCAGCAGGGTTACTGGCACAATCAGCTCGGGAGGCTTTGCTCCGTTGTGGTTAATTGGACTTGCTTTGGAGTTAGTTCAGCTACCTGAGCATAAGGGTTTTGCATTGTGTTTTGGGGGTTTTAAGAAATGTGTTTGCTCTGAGAGCAGTCTCAGGCTGGAACCCTAAGTCCAATGTATAGTAATTTTTAGAGAAACCAGTCTTCTTCAGGGTAAAGAGGGTAGTTTTTCTGTATGATTGCACTTCATGAAAGCAAGACTAGGTTTGGTTGCTTGGTAGCTGCGATAATTGATTTATACTTTAAAATGTGCTACGTGGGACTTACTTATAAATAATTTTTTTTAAAAATCCGAGTACCAGTTCTGTTTAAAAACTGATTTGGCCAAATATCTTGTTCTGCTACTAATATTAGACCCCCTCAGGTTTACTCGCACAAGTACTCATGTTATGTATAGGTATTTTAAGCATCATGTAATCATTAAATGTGACACTGAAGTTCAGAAGGTCAGTTCTGTTGATCCCAGTTAGGGTGCAGAAGGTATCTGCTTTACCTGTGACTTGGGTAACTGCACAACACAATGGACAAATTGCAAATGGTTCACAACAAGCAAGGGCACAAATCTGTGCTCTCAGACCAAAATCTGCAAATTAGTTTCTTGTAGATTTGACAGTTCTGTGTTAGAGGACCTAAAGCTCTCTTTGTACGGAATCTGAGTGATGTGGAAGTGTGAAATGTGGTATTTATTCCATGTTTATTTTCGCCTGTTTCTATCTGTGTGATAATGCAGAAGAGCTGCTAAAAGTGGACCAAAACATAAGTTGAGTGGAATGACAATTAGGAGTGAGTTTTACCAGATGTTGTAAACTTGGGATCTCATTCTATAGTTTAATAGTAATCAAAGCCAGCACAATTATGGATAATTTAAAGTTCTGTAGATAAAGCGAGACTTCTACATTTAACAGTAATTTAGAACACCTACACTCAAAATTTTTCAGGCACCTGTCCCACTCTCTTATATAAGTAATTAGCGACTGTGGTGGGTGATGGTGATGGTGTTTGTTGACAAGAAGCCTGGAAAAGGATTGGGATGGGGCAAGTTGTGGCTTTGAGAAGGGCCCTGTGGACAGAGGGGCAGGGTGGGAGCACAGCATGACAAAAGGGTAGGCATATTGTGTAACTAAAACTGGCTTGTGTACACGCATTGTTAAAGAAAACACCTTGGAAGCTTCTAGTCCAGGATTCTGTCTATACAGACAATAATCCTTAAATACCACTGTTGGGTCTTATTGTGCTCTTAGTGTCTCGATGGGATTCTGTCTTTGTAAATCACAGTTCTCAAATATTTATGCAGTTTGTCAGGTACGGCTGAGTATTACTGCCTGGGCCCATTTCTCATTAGGAACCTCTTTCTTCCAGGCTACAGTGTTTACCTCATCACTATGCAAAATCAGGAGCCAGCTAGGTAAGGTAAGCAGGTCATTTGGAGCCAAAACTTTCTTGCCAAAAAGCCTGGCATGAATTAAAACTGAGTACAAGCAAGTGCTTTACGTTTTGGAATAGGAATACAATTTTGTTGGCCTTTTCTCCATAAACTTAGTTGCTGCTTCAAAGGTTTACATTATCATCGAGCCTTACCTTGTCAGATGAGATCAACAGCTGTTATAAAGATATCCAGTTCTAGGGCCAAATGACCCCCACCAACATCCACGAACTCTGAATCAGCTGATTGTTAGAGGCTCTCAAAGGCTGAAGAAACATTTCAGTTGAACTGCTGAACGCAGGCTTGGAAGGTGCAGATACAAAGCAGTGGGGGTGGAAACCTGGATTTCCAAGGCTGGTGATCTTACCGTATGGATGCAGAGAGGTTCTTTCAGAGGGCCAGGCTCTCACTGGTAATCCCAGAGCATGCGTGCTTCCTTCCTGCTGCCTTGAGGGAAGCCCTTTTCTCTTGGCCTTTTTTTTTGACACTGTAGAAATTAGTGTAATAAAATTGAACGCACCCTTTTGGAAGGGCAGGGTGATATGTAACAAACTGATTTTTCCTGTTCACATTCATTTTCTGATTTCATTTGTTCACACCCTTGCGTTGACAAGCCCACATGGGCTGGACAGGCTCCGCTGTGTGAGATACAGGGGACAAGGGATGTGGCCTCTGAAGTCTTCATTATGTTTCTTGATTGATGATGGCAAACTGATACTGTGTGCAACGTATACACCCTTCTGGAGTTGGTGTTGTTGGGTATCTTGCTTGGTCTCTTCCCCATTTAGGCAAAATTCCCCACGTTCTTTTTGGTTTGGTTTTTTTTTGTGTGTGTGTTTTTTTTTTTAATTGGGATAATTTTATCACTCTGGTCCAGTTCATCTTTGTCATCTTAGCTTTAGGACAGTCTGTTTCTTCCTTGCTGTGTGGTCATTTGAATGAGATCAGTGTTCTTGTAGCAATTAGCACATGATTTTTCTTTAACCCTTTTAGCTTACCCTGATGCATTCATGCACGTTACCTTCAGGCCCATATTAATATATCTGTTAACAAACCTTTACAGCACCAGTCACCCACTAGTGCTGGTGAAGTGAACTTGGCAGGAAAATTGTCTATGAGCTGAAAGACTTGGCAAGAGTTTCTGAAATTTTCAGTACAGCTGAATATCTGGTCCATTCTTTCGTATTTGGAATAATACAGTATTGGGGTTTAAAACTACCTGCCTTTGCCCAGTTGAAAAGCTTTTTTCTGGTTGGTTATTAGCAAATGTCACTACCTATGTACTCTGCAATAAGCCAGCTGCTGTCCAAATATATGAGAAAAAAACCCAAAGCATTTATTTCCCTTGAAGGTTCGTGTTCTTAGGCAGAAAATAGACCTGTTTTTTCCCCAGACTCTAGGAGGACAGCAGCTCCTTACCCTCTCAGTCTAATCTGGTTTATCTGCTGGTGAGACACTATGTATATTTATATACTGAGCAACTGGAGTACATCAGTTTCCATTCTTATCAAACACAAATATTTACCACAGGCCTGATCCAAGGTCTACTGAGATCCATGGTACTCTTAAAAAATATAACTTAACTAGAGCAATCTCCTATTTTTTTTCCAATTTAATTTTAGTTGGGTTATAGGGGATTTTCTTAGCAATGATGTATTTTTTTAAATAAAGGAAATAAAAACAACACACTACTATTTTGCTTTACTCACCAGCTCAGTTGCTCAGACTCTCTAACATGCTTTCTCAGCTGTAGTTCCTGCCAGTGAGGAAACTGTGAAATGTTTTGACATGAATTGTCAGTGAGGAATTGAAACACAGAAGTCAACGAGCAATTAATATTATTAAACTTTAATGGACACATTCCATATAAAAATATCCCATGTGGTATGGCATAGCAATTGACACATTCCTGTTGATCTCTGTGAGCATCTCCAAGGGCAAGGTCATACTCGATGTAAAGAGGGCAAGAAGAGAGGCGGTGCAGGCAGCCAGATAAAGGAATTCAGGTGAGAGGAACTATTTCTGTGCTGAATAACATGAAGAATTCAGAGGGTCATGAGCTGTTGAGAGCCTTGCCCTTTGCAAGCCACAGACAGAAGATCACAAGGGTTGATTTTGCCTCTTCCTCTCCAATTTCATGTGTAACTTAAAATGGCATCAACATCATCCCCTTTTCCCAGTCCCTTTCCCATCCCTGCCAACAACCATTTGGGCAGTGATAGGGATTAAAGTGATAACCTGGGTTGAAAGTACTCTCTTCCGTTGAGGCTAGGCACCCAGTCCCTGATTTAGCAGCCTGATTTCCCCACATTGTCGCAAGAAAAGGTGTACGTGTGTTAAGAGGGTGGGAAAATGCAACCCCAGCTAGGGATTTTCACAGGACATCATCTGTCAAGTGTTTCAGATAATGTTCTGCAGTGCTCATCAGCAGATGACGCGAGCAAGAACAAAATGACAAAAGCAAAACAAAATGATTAGCCTGGGATAAAAATTGCGTGGAAAACCTACAATTTTTATCTCGTAAATATCAACATATAAATATTTGACTCTGTTTCCTGTAATGAAATTTAACAACACTGCATTGCCATTGAGCCACCTCAGCCAGCCACCTGTTGAATTTATCGTGTGAATGATTGCTTTCAAAGTCCACTAACTGCCGAGCGCCTGACGTGCCGCTGTGCAGGCAGGACCGGTCCATTATCTCTGGGCAGCTCACGTTAACCGGCTCAGGCGATAGCAGCGATGTGAGTCTCCTTGTGGCAGGAGGTGAGCGAGTCCCTGTTACACCTCCAGCAGAATTTAGGAGTGCAGCAAAGCACCATAGACATGACCAACCCCAACGTAAGCATGAGACAAATTACCCATTTTATCAGCCCAGAGTATGTAAACGGGAGGATGAGGATAGTGAGAATGACCACAAGCAGCAGGAGCAGCACAAGTCTCTGGACAGCCAGTCTGTTGTCTGCTGGAACATTTTCATCTCTGTATAAAGCATCTTGGCTGGTCTGAGTCCAGCTATTGCTGTCCAGCCCTATGGCAGAGATGTGTACCTCAGGGTTGGAATCGGGGTTTTCCAGGAGCTCCATGATGTCTTCTTTATTTTGAAGGGTACGGATGAGTCCTCCTGAGACAGAGGTGGCTTTTCTGCACAGGGGGCAGGTGATGATCCAGGTACGCTCTTCTTTCCTGAGGATAAGCTTGAGACAGACTGCGCAGAAGGCGTGCTGGCAGTCCAGGAGCTTTGGGACTCTGTAGATGTTGTACTTGTTGAAGCAGACTAGGCAGTCCATATCAATAGATGTTGTGGTTGAACACTGGTGGTTCATTTCAAAACCGCTTAGTTCGGGAGAGTTTGAGTTCGTTAGCATAACGAGAGGCTTTGAGTTTGGACAGTCTCTTTCTGAAATTGCTGGTTTAAAGGCATCAGGACTGTCTTGCTCTGTGCCTGAAGGTCTCTCCATTTCTTTAATACATTCTCCAGTGAATCCCAGCCTCTTCACGTCTGCAGGGTTTTCTGTTAGGGGTCCTGCTCTGCTCGTTTCTGCAGCACCTTCCGCAGGGGATGCAGGACTGTCCTTTTCAGCCTGTGGTACTCCAGGAGCTGTCGATGCATTTTCATTGTTGAGCTTGTCGGTGGATTTCTCCATGGAGATAAACCTCAGCGCAGTTTGTCTTCCCTCAGCTGAAGGATTTGCTGAGTTTCTGGCTCCTTTTATGTGCTGCTTTACTCCTGTTGTATGCGTGATTGATTAGTGACAGCTTTAAGCGTGTTGTGCTCTTACAATACGATGTTTTTATGAGACGGGGACCTGCGTTAATCATTAACTTCGTGGCCAAGACATTTTACAATGGCTGATAATATCACTGAGCCATTCCTGTTCGGAAGCAAACCCCATGGCATTGGCAGACTGCAGCTTTGCTCACTGCGATAGCCAGACACTACCATTATTACTAAATTAGTACTTTATTTGTTGAAAGCAATTTCATTGGTCTCTAAACACTGCTTTGCTGGACAGTGACAGATTCAGAGGAATTATCTAATAGTAAAATTGGTGTACTGAATGCTGTGCTTTGATGAGAGAGGGTGTAAGTATCACCAGTTTTGAGTGCTCTGCGTAGGAAGTCTGCTCTTACTTTAGCAATACTCACTACCCTAGAGCTGTTACCCTACAGCACAAAGTAAAGAATGAGATTGAGATGATTAACATGGAGTATTGAATGTCTGATTATTATCAACTCTTTTATCCTAGGAGCATCCCTGTTGGTTTCAGTCATCAGAGGGCTTCAGATGCGAACTGAGGCATGACTTAGGGTCACATAGGATCTCGCAGACTCCATGGGAGAGATCTGGAAATCAAAAACAAGGTGAGTGTCTTGGTAGGACCATCTTCTTTTTCTTGGTGTTCACAGGACGACCTCATGCACTCAGGAATGCCCTTCTGTTAGGTGGGTTTGTGAATCTTCAGCTCTTCTGGAAAATAAATGTCTGAACAAAATCCCTCACTCTCTAATTTCTCTCTACCTTTTTATTTGAGGAGTAAAATACAGATTGTTTCTCAGTAAGAATCCTGTGGAAGGAAGGAAGGTAGGACAGGAAGGGTCACAAATCCCAGAAAGCTGGACTAGGTCAGCATTACCGGTAGAAGACACACAGTACCAAGTCTGTAGCCTGAAGTGCACCTGAATGCTCAAGCTGTCTGTGCTGCCCTGTACCAGCCTCTCCCTCCAACAGAAAGAAATTAAACCACTGCAATTTAGGAGGGCGAGGAGTTCAGGAAGACTCTAATCTCATGAACTCGGTGATGGAGGGGTGAGAAGAGCTTGTTCTTCTTTGCTGAGAAATAGTAGGTGGTTTGTCGTAAGCAAACTTCGTAAAAGTGTCTGGGCTGTTGCTGCTGTATTTCTGCTGACGTGGCTTATGGCGGTGTTTGATGGACTTTTGGGTGACCCCAGATGTTAGGAGCCTGAAGGTCTTTCAGTTGCAGAAGTGGGACTCATACTAGAAGTGCAAGAACAGCTGGAAGTGGGCTGGTGACCTGCAAGGCTCCTTTATGGTTAAAAATAGGAGAATTTTTTATTGCATTTCACATACCTCTCTATTAGTTAATGCTGTTAAAAAGACATGGGAAAGTAGAAGACGGACCTGCCACTTTTACAATGCACTTTCAAATTTAGTCTGTCAGTTCCCATGTCCAAAATGGAATGTCTTAAAATGTACAGATTCTTAATCATTAGAACAGTATGAAACTGGCTTGCAGATGTTGGGAAGCTGGAACAGACACCAAGAGGAGCAACCACACTCCTGACTTATGAATCCATGCCTCCACGTCTGTCTGCTCTGTCTTCTAGCAATGGGTGGGAGTGACTTTTGCGTGCCTCTCGACTGTTATGTGCTGGAAATTCAGAGCTGGTTGAGAGGCGTGGTTGTTTTGCTGCAGATGCACGTCAGCAGCGAGGACAACTCACTGGAGGGAAGGGAAAGCAGAGCTCGTCATGCTTCGGAGAGGTCCTCCTGCTTCCCTGGGTGTGCCGTTTACTGCCCTGTGGGTCAGGGACCCCAGGGGAGGAAGCGTGATCTAGTGTTGGGGGCTCAGGAGGCCACAACGGTGCAATTCCTGGGCTGTTTTTGGCACTGCTCTTCAGGGAGTGTGTGGTCTCTCCGCCCAGTTTTTATTGATCATCTTGGATTAAAAATGTCTGTTCCTTGTTGTCCTCCATTGATGAAATTTTCCACCAAGTGTCAAAGGACCTGCCCTAATTTTGACTCAGTTTTGACCTTGGCATCACATGGGATGTTCACTGGCTTGCATGCAGGCTGTGCTTAACTGAATTGCCTACAGCCCGTTAATGCTACTTAGGCTAATTACTGCCTCATTAATCATTTGCAGTCAGTTTATATCTTCATCCTGTTTTCCTGCTTTTAGTATGTTTGCATAAGAAAATGTGTTTCTGTGGAACGTTTCTTACAGACTTGTTTATGACAGGAAATGGATATAAAAGAGCAGTCGTGTCATTTCAGAGCAACATCCTCGCTTGCCATAGGGCTTTGAGCACGATAATATTCAAAACATCCGAGAAGATGCTGTTGATAGTCCCGTGAGCTTCTTCCTGTGCTCCAGCTGGGTTTCAGATTGTTGTGACTCTGGACAAAAGGAACTTAAAAAAATACACGACTTAAATGTGAAGCCTCTTATTGTATCCCCTGTTACCTGGTGTACGTATGAGCAAAGCAGAGAGCTGCTGTGAATGGGTGGTCGCCCTCAGATTTACGTGTCGCCTGGTATGACAAGGAATTTTTTACACTGAGGTCGAAAAGGAGGTTGTTCTTGGTGGTGCATAAAGCCAGAGCAGATCGTGCTCAGAAGCAGCCTCGTAGCTGGTACTAACAAATGCTTGTTTGACCTGATAGATGGGGCCTGAAATGCCTCGCAGGAGAATCCTACCTGGCGATTTGATCTCGCCTTTCCCTGAACATGACCACAACGCACCGATGACTTTTTGATAGAATTTAAATGTTCTGCTCTGGGGCTCTGGACTGACTTTCCCAAACCCGCAGGAGCATTTAAGGAATTGTTGCTGTTTCAGCTCTCCTGCTGGCCTGTCGCTCTGTCAGCCCTGCTCTCGTGGTGCCACCTCGCGGGTAGTGAAATCGTCTCCTCTCTTTCTTTCATTTCCTTTGCAGTTCATTTCGGAGCGCTCATTTGGGGCTGCACAGAGACAGACCGACCGAAGTGACCCGTGCTGGTTTATAACCGGAGAGGAACACCGGAGCAGCGCCCGGCCCTCGCCCGCGGGAGCTCACGGCAGCAAGCGGCGGTGGTGGGAGGTGTGCTGGGGCTGCAGGGAGAGGGGTGGGGGGCTGCAGGGAGAGGGATGGGGGGCTGCAGCCGTGCCCCTGAGGAAAACCCCCTGGACAGAGGGGTACAATTAACCGTGGAAGCTAATGAGGCGGGGAATCTGGCGGTCTGGGGCGAAGCGTTTTGGTGCACTAGGAATGGTTGGTGGTGCTGCTCTTCCCCACGGGTCACCCTTCTCCCAGCTGCTCCTGACGCTTGGCTGCACCCTCCTTCCCTTCCCGGTTCCCACTGGCTTTGATCCCTAACGCCCTCTGCCTCCCCCAGCCTCAGTTTCCCTCCCGGGACCCCCTCTCCTCCTCCTCCTCCCCCTCCTGGAGGACTCCTCCCGGGGGGGGGGGGCGGATAGAGCGGCGGCGCTCTGGCCGCTCCCGCGCCGCTCTCCATGGTGACGCGGTCACCTGGGGGCCGCCCGGCGGCGCAGGCGCAGGGGCCGCCCGGCGGGGATGTCCCGCAAGCAGGCCGCCAGGGCCCGGCCTGCCAACGGGGCCGGGAAGGCGCGGCGGCCCCGGCACTCCCCCCCCGGACAGGCTCCGGGGCCCCGCTCGGGCGGCGAAGGCCTCGACAGCCAGCTCCGGGCCCTCGGCCTCAAGTTGCGGGAGGTGCCGGGCGATGGGTGAGCGCCGCGATGGGTGTCCCCGACATCCCTGGGGCCGGTGCTTCCACGGGGCTCCTGTCCCCGGAGCTGAGGGCGTTCTCCTCCCCCGGGTCGAGGGGAGCCTGTGGCCCCGGGGGCTGAGGGCTTTCCTTTCGGGGTTGAGTGCAGGCATGAAGGCTTCCCTGCTGTACCCCACAGGGATCAGGGGGCTCTGCTCCCTAGGGCTGTCCCTTGGCCTGTCACCTGCTGGTCTGAGGGCTCTGCTAGTCCTAGGCCTGATCCCCAGAGGGGCTGAGGTCTCCGCTGGCCTGCTGCGTGGTAGGAAGATCCATAAGTATTGAGAGAAAGGGGCGTTAGACGTGTCTGCTGAGAAATTACTCAGTAGAGCACTGGGTTGTCCTTTGTTGCGTTATGTCATTTGTCTCAGTGTCACTTTTAAGACAGTTTGGCCCAGCACTCTTACCGCCCTTGGCTTACTCTGTTGGAGCTGATGACATGTTCGCTCAAAACCTTATGTTCCTACCAGCAATTCTTCTAATAGCAGCAGCCATTCAAAGTACAGGGAATAGGTGCTACTTGACATTCATATCCTTGCTGAATTTACTGGGCAGAAAGAGCAGCTCTTTTCCTTTCCCTTTAACACCGTATTCTTTCTGCTGATACTCCAGCCATTGGCTTAGTGGTATATCTGTGAGATATATTTCAGACACACTAGCTTGCTGTTTCTTTTTTGATAGCAATTGTTTGTTTCGAGCCCTTGGTGACCAGCTTGAGGGGCACTCGCGGAACCACCTCAGACATCGCCAGGAAACAGTGAATTACATCATAAAGCAGCGGGAAGATTTTGAGCCTTTTGTGGAGGATGATGTGCCCTTTGAGAAGCACGGTATGGTCTCTGTAGGACACCAGTGGAAGGGGTTATTGTGTAATGGGATTAGAACTCATTTGAGTACCTTCTTACCAAACAGTTCCCCATCCCAGAACTATGTTAGGGCTCCTCTCTAGTTTTTAGAAACAGTGAGTTTACATTTCTGTCTGTTACGGTTCTGTAGAAAGACGAGCTATTAAACTTGTATTACATTTGTCTTGGAAATGGTTTAAATTTAGGAGAAACTTGGAGAAGGGAAGAGAGGCAGAAGAAGGCAAGGAGTAAAAATTTGGTGTTTTGAAAAGGAACTTGCAAAAATTGTCTAGCTCTCCGTGAATACTGGTGGGCGTTGAGTGGCTGAGTTCTTTGGGTTTCTTTTTCTCCTTGACATTTGATATTTCATAGTGGTAACTCAGGGGAAGATCCAAAGCAGAGACTGATACAGTCTTTGTTCTGACAACTTCGAGGATGTGCCAAATACCATGCAGGTGATGCATGAAAGTTGTTTGGTCATTTAGTACATGGCACTCTTCTTTCCGAGCTAACACAGAGCTGACAGCCTTGCACAATCTAAGGGTGTACTACATTTTTTAGAGGTTTCTGTGGTCATTTAAGATGCATTAACTTCTGTCCCTGCCAAATTCTTGCCTCAGCACTCACTGTTTCACAGTTGGGATTTCCTTTCCAGAATTTCTTGGGCTTGTGTTGAAACTTTGTTACTCACTATCCCTCCAGTGCTTTTGGAAGTGTCAGAAACTAGGTTTCCAACTCTTCTGACTTTTTTTTCCTTTAGTTACCGATTTGGCAAAGCCTGGTACCTTCGCTGGCAACGATGCTATTGTGGCCTTTGCAAGGAAACATCAAATGAATGTGGTTATTCATCAGCTTAATGCTCCACTGTGGCAGGTGAGAAACAAAACTTCTATATTTGGGCCTAATTTTTAGCTGATTAATACAAATAGTGTTGAAACTTCCTGATCTATTAAAAGAAAGCAGTCAGTAGCCATAGCTGGCTGGACATGGTGTAGATCAGTGCTTGCTTTTCCAGCCTTGAAGGAAAACACTCCAGATTTCAGCTAGGAGGAGAGGGAATGAAAGAAAACAATGAATGCATGAAAGATAAGTATGTGGAGACAGAGCAGCGTGTTTTAGTTTGGTTTTAAGCTACTAGCTTCATTGATATGTTTCTTCCTTCTGAAGATCAGACTACATATGAGGTGACTTTTCTGACAGGAATTTGAGGCAGGCTTAAGGAAACCTGTATGATAAGGTTCAGGAATATGGAAGGGAAAATATAGCAGGGTAGTCCTTGCAGTGTGTTGGGATGAAGCTCCATCAGTTCTGCATGGGATTTGGAATGAGAATGTTTCTGACAGTTGGAGAAATGAGATTCTGGACTGGGGAAAAAAGGGAAGAAGGTGGTGTTTAATCAGCTTCTGGAAAGGACTGTGTGTGTGGTTTCCTCTGACAGTAGGGCACTGGAACAAGTAATCCATCAGGTCCTTGCTACTCTCTTTTTTCTTGTTTTTCAACACCAAGTTGAAAGTCCACAGGAATGGGTCCATGCTCGGTCTCTGCCTGTTCATTGAGCAAGTGAGAACATGTATTCAAGTCAGGATTGTTTCTGGCCCCAATTTACAGACAGAACCAATGAAGTATATAGATTAAACAGGGCAATAAAGATAAAAGAGCAGATGAAAGCTGTCAGTGGTGTCTTAAATACATTTGAAACAGTGTCAGTTGGATTCCTCAACCCAAACAAGTTTAAATTCTTATTTATATGGCAGCTGTGGGCAGTAAGACAGCTAACCTACATATTTAAAAGAAAAAAGTGTACCTGACAATTACCCAAATGAGTGGGAATACTCAGCTGCTTGGCCTGGGAGAGTTACAGAGGTAATGACCCTGCAGGAGAGTTCATGGGGTGCTGTTCGTGTTTTGTTCCTGTTTTGAACTGGATACTCACCTCAGCGTACTTAACTCTTACCAGTATTTTGTATATCCTCTCAAAAACCTTAAACTCTTTTTCCCCATTCCTTGGCCTTCCCAGGGTTGTAGATACAGAGTTTGTGATGAGGTTCTGTTTTGCCCAAGTGTAGCCTTGTTAGTGGAAGTTTGTCTTAGGCTCTTGAGAATGGCCTAAGTAAAGAGAGCTGTTAATAGTTGTAACATAAGGAGTCTCTGACCCACACAGAGGATACATCAGGGTGTCAACTAATGTAGGGGATCACAACATGGTGACAATGTTAGCAAGTTGCTAGACTTGACTAACCCAGGACAGCCTTTTTCTTTGTTTTCTGTACATCTATATACTTTTTTTCCCCCTCTCTCTCTGCTTTGGAGCTCCAGCAAAATTTTAGATTAGATTCCAGAGAGAGCATTTCCAGAGAGGCAGATCAGCAAGATGCTTAAAGCAGATGGTATGAATATCTCCTTTGGTCCCAACTCTAAAGCAGATGGTGAGTTATCCTGTAATTTCATTTGTACGTACTGCAGCTAAGCTGGAAAAAGGTGAGCAGAGTGTTCAGGACCTCCAGCTGTTTCTCAA
Organism: Nyctibius grandis; assembly: GCF_013368605.1. Taxonomy (NCBI): domain Eukaryota; kingdom Metazoa; phylum Chordata; class Aves; order Nyctibiiformes; family Nyctibiidae; genus Nyctibius; species Nyctibius grandis. Next base: position 2,717,536 of record NC_090674.1, read on the forward strand.
ACTCTGGCCTAATCGAAAGCTCTTTGGAGGGGGGCATCTCTGCACAGACCTTTTAGGGCTTTAAACACCCTTTACCTCTTTTGATAGTGACTGTAAAGGTAGAGCTTCAAGTCAGCTCAGATGTGTAGGTTATTTTATTGGCTTCTTGAATAGCTGCTTAACTTTTTTCAGTGTTTTTGCCTTTTTTATCTGCTGCTATCTTTTACTTACACTTCCAGTGTACCGTGGAGAGAGGATACAAAAAGAGGCTTCACTACTGAGAGCTAAATTGGCTAATTTTCCGAATAGTCTTTCAAGAGCTTTGGGATTTGTTAGGTATCTATTTAGGCTCTGGCAAAGGAGAAATGTGGAGAATAAATCTTACTTGGATCCAACATTTTGAATAACTTAATAGGATAAAAGGCAGGAGTTAAGTATAACCAAGTGTTGAGTTGGAACTTAAAGGTGAACAAGTGTAAAGTAGATGAATGGAGCATATCTGTTGTGAAACCTGAAGTCATTAGTGCAACAGAAACTGCAGACGTTGAAAGGTGACTTGGTGTATATTCTGTAAGTTGGGATAAGCTGATTCAAAGACGTAAAAGGATTGGGAAATTCTGGAGCCCTGAAGCAAGCATTGCTTGTCAGTTGCTTACTGACGTCTTCTCCAGGAAAACTGTCAGATCTTTGAACTCCAGGTAAGCAAAGGAGATCTGCGAATGCAGTATAATTTTCTGCATTCCTTGCAAGAGTTGGAATGCTGTGTAGCTTTTAGCCAATAGTTTGAGCCAGTGATGATGCAGGTAGGAGTTATTCTTGCATCAGAACAGATAGAGCAGGAATTTTCTATGGCAACTGCTGTACTTGGTGCTGACCGAGCAAAGGAACATTTGGTTGTTAACTGTTCCTGGATGGAGTTAATACATTTTCACGGTTTGGCTTTATCTCTATGTCTGTCTTTAAAAAACAAAACATCGCCACTTCAAGTGCTAACTGTTAAAACAGAGTCTTGTCCCAACTGCTGAGCAGAGCTTACTCTGGGTGACTGTTTCCACTGTGGTCGTAACTCAAACGGACTTTTTTCCTCATGTTTGAGGGGAGAAAGGCATTGTACACTGAACAGGAGCTGTCACTGAAATTGGGTCTGGGAAGATGATCAGAAAACTAATAGCTCCTGTGGAAAGTTCAGAAAATAGTTCTGAGCTTTCTACTGAAATAACTTTCATACCATGGTTTGTTTGTTATGATGTAACTGACCCAACGTTGTGTATCTGGTTTTCAAACATTATCCTTGAGACAGGAGCTCTGTTGTTACTGTGGGCACATCTGGATTATTAGGTCAAGTCTCCCTGTTTAAAGATGCTTCAGTAGCTATGTACTTTGCTTCTGATCACAGTGTTTATCATTGCTTCAGAAAAATAATACTTTGAGAAATATGATGCTGAATTTGATTCCAAATCCTCATTTACAATTTGTTTCATTTAGATTCAGGGCACAGACAAAAACAACGCGAGGGAACTTCACATTGCGTATCGTAATGGACAGCACTACGACAGCGTGAGGAGAATCAATGATGATTCTGAAACTCCAGCATATCTTCAGATGGAGGTTGGTTATGACAGGGTGACCAGAGTCAGCTGTGGGTGATAAATAAAACAGATGAATGTTACCCATTGATTTCCTTTCTCATTTGCATTGAGATTGAGAAAACAGTTTGGTCCCTGTGTCGGGCTGGGGATAGAAAAGCCCCTAAGGTCATTGTAACTAGTGCTACCTGCTCTCTTGAGACAGGCTGTGAAGAGTTTAGATTATTGGGCTGGAAATCAATCCCGAATCTGACGCTGTGATGTGGGCTGTAGGTGTCTTGAAGGAACCCCATCTAAATTACATACTCACGCACCTTGAATGCAAAAACAAAGGGAAGGGAGGAAAGAGCTGGAAATGCAACAGCTGGATACGATTGTCCTCTTCATACCTCACTTTTTCATGTTAAGGAGTAAGCTGTGCTGTCTTTGAGGTTCTCTGTGCCCCACTGCTGAATGTGTGCTATTGTAATAAGATTAATACCTCACTTCAAAAGCCATTGATTGTTTATTGGTATGCATGGTCTTGTAATATGTGTGAGTCGTGGGAAACAGTGTCAACGATGATGGAAGTTACACAATTTCCAAGATGCTTTGACACAGAATATTTCTGAGAAAAGTGTGCCATAATAATTAAATATTATGATGTCAGTTTTTTTTTACTGCATATGATGAAATTGCTGCATGTGCTTGTGTGAACTGTTGGGCTTTGCTTTTCTTGCAGATGCTTTGCCAAAATGCTTTGAATAGGGAGGAGGAAGCGCATCCTCAGAAGGGTGACTCTGAAGATGAGATTGAAGTTGAAATGGAAGATGCTGTACAAAAAGTGTGTGATGCAACTGGATGTTCAGTAAGTATTGAGTAGCCGTTTTGCGCTTCATGTTCAGACCTTCTTAATACATGAAAGTAGCCTTGGGAAGAATTCTAAAAAATACTCATCTTGGACAATTTCAGTACCACAGCCACAAATCAGGCTGGTTTTCATCCTAGCCTCAACCTTTAAATGCAGATGAAATACATACTCTGTGTGGACACTTAATAATTTTGGGAGGTTTGTCTTGCAACCTCTCAGAAAATGTACTTTGCAACAAACTGCCCAATTTGAAATCTTTTGAGGATGTCTGTAGGTGAACATCCCAAATGACTAGATACTCTGTGAATCTCAGCTGGTGTCACTGGATAGCGTGTGTGGTTCTTGCACGTTGCTGCTTGGACTGTGCAAATGCATAGAACAGAAAGGGCCAAGAGTGAAGGAGTTGTGCTGAAACAGCATATTCCTTTTTCCTGGTATCTTCAGGATTTTAAGATTTTCTCCCTCAGCTTTTCCAGAAATGGAATACAGGCTAATTGAAAGGTCACAAAAGCAGCCAACAACCCCCTCTCAGTGGTGCAGATGGTTGTTAAATGAACGTGTGTCAGTGATTTGGCCTCTCTTCAGTGTTACCTTTCTCCTCTTGTGGACAGGACATTGATTTAGTAAGCGAGATTCTGCAAGTGGAAGACTACAATATAGAATCTGCAATATTTGCCATCTTTCAAATGAATGAAGTGGAAAGAATCAGTAAGTAGAGAGAGTTTGTCACCTGGTGCTTCAGAAGAATGCTGTCTGACGTTAGTGTTCACTGTGAACAGCAGTTCAGCAGGGACAGCAGCGGTGGAAGCTTGCTGGTGGCTGTACTGCTGCCTCAGCCTTTCTGTGCTCAGGGAGGTTATTAGGGCACATTCAATCCAGCTTCTGAAAAAAACCCCACTTTTCCAGAAAGTCTGAAAGAAGGAAGTGGCTGACACTGAGACAGCTTCTGGGTGACTGTATCTCAGGAAAACCTCTGTTGTTGGTAGGTACTGCGGAGCAGTGTGATCCCCAGAGCAAAGATGAGCAGCTGTGTAGCAGAACTCTGTGGGAAGAAAACAGAACTGGTGCAAGAATGTTTGGAAATTGGAGTTTGCATCAAGATGAAATAGAAAACAACAAAGGACAGGCTAGATCTGATGAAGAGAATCGAGCTAGCAGAAACACAAAGGTACATGAAGGGTGGTTCGGCGGTGATTTATGTGTCCTTTAATGACTAGGGGAATACCTGGGATTGCTTAATCAGCAACTATGTTCTCCTTTGAATTAAAAAGAGCTTCCGCTTACCGGATTTTGTTGCTGCTACAGCTGTGACTTCTCTGATACAAACATCTAATAGTGACATGTGGCACTCTTCCTAAAATGACACAAAATAAAGTCCTGATAAGTAGTTTGCAATAAACACTCTCTGGCAGCTGCTTTGATACCTGCCTGTCTCCTTTCCGGTGTATTATTTGTGCCCAACTGAGCAGAAAATGTGTTTTCAACTTTGTGTTTTCATCCTTCCCTTTCAGGTATCTAAAAAACAAAAGAAGGAACAGCAACGGCTAGAGAAGAAGAAGCGGCAGGAAGAAAGGCACCGGCAAAAGGTCTTGGCCAGCAACAGTAACTGTACAAATAACAGCAGCAGAGAGACGGACTCAAACAACCGCGTCACCTTGGTGAAGGCCTTGGGAGCTCTAAACATATGACTGTGTTCCGAGTGCTCTGGTGAGAAAAGCAAATAAAACTGATGAAGACAAAACTCCCCTTAAGCGAATTTCTGAGCACCCGTTGTTATCTCAAAATCCATTTCTGCGGGAGTCTCTGAATTCCCTGTTTCTTCAGTTGTGGGGCGAACAATTATTCAGTAATTCTGCATCAGCCTGTGTGTGAGAAGAGTTGTTTGAACTTAACAAAAAGTAGAGACTTGTTTGTATAATTTTGGAGTTAGATGAAGGTGAGAATCTTTTCTTCACACAGCAGTGTCAGATTGGCTTTGAGATCTCTTGATGTGCTTAGATTATTTTTTTAATGGCAGCTTTTTACTTGGTTGTGCTTGGAGGATCTTTATTTTACCTTGCTGTCAGGGAAAGCTTAACAGTTCTCAACTCAGGAACACGGGGCTTTTTTTTTGCTATTTAAATTTAAATAAAGTAAGGGAACAGAATCCCAGAATCCTTTCCAAAGCGAAGTGTGTCAGCCAACGCCGTATCAAACATGAGATTCTGCTTTTGTTTCCCCATGCAAGAATGCAGTGATAAGTTTTAATCTAACTAGAACTGCTTGTATTGTTGCACAGGGCTGTTTCAGAAGTGATTTGTACATGAAAGGAGAATGGGATTGCTGCATCCATGCTTGCTTCTTGCTTAAGCTTGAGATCAGCTCGTTTGCTAGCTGTTGAGACGTTTTGAGAAGATAATAGTAATACCAAGGGACTCCTGAGACTGCAGACCCGATTCATCCGATCTGGTGAAATTTTAATGAGGTAGTAAAATGTGACATGAGCAGACAGGAGACTTCTGTTGAGTGTTGTTACTTGTACATCTGGAATCTCATCTCCTTTGCCATGCTTTGGAGCTTTTGGGCTACTCCAGAGCTTTAGTCCGAGCCAGGAACTTGATAGTTATTAGTCTCCAAATGAAATTAGTATAGCCAAAGGATCAAGAGTCCTGGGAACAGGCTTCCAAGTAGCAGTGATCACTGGGAACCCTGCCTACTTCACTCTTCATAAATCAAGCTTTTTTCAGGGTAGGATTTTTTCATCTTGAATTCCTCTCCAGTAAGGTCACCAAGTACCGCAGAACATACTGCTTGAATCCTGTGATGCTTTCCACTATAGGACTGGGAATTTGGACCTAAGCATAAGGACTGTGGGACCTGGCCCTTGATTGATGGCTCGCAGTGTTTCAGCTTCACTCAGGTTTTTGGATTTGTATCAGGCACTAAGCTTGGAGAAAGCACATGCGCACTTACACACACAACAGATAACAGGAGACACCTCATCAGCCAGGGCAGAGACGAAAGAATTTCTGAAAGTAAGGAATGTTGCTTTTGAAAAAATTCTGTGTGTTCTTTGAAGTTTCCAAATCAGCGTGGAAATATAAATGCCTTTTTTGACTGAACTGCCAAGATCTGAGCTAGTACTTCTTCATATGCTCTGCTGCTGTTTATCGAGAACATTTGAAGAATAAAAAGAAAGGAGCTCAGCTAAGTACTGGTGGTGTAGGAGAACAGGCTTAATGCTGGTGAGGAAGTTCCTTTGGTTCCTGTAATGAGCTTGGTGGAAATAAAAAGTAATACAAAGCAGCTCTGATGCTTTATGGTGGGACATAGTGTCTGGCTAGTGAAAGTGCTGCTCTAAGGGCCGGTGATAGGCATGAGTAACCGCTGCAGAGGGAACTCTGAGTAGTATTTCCTGGGAAGGAAACGCATGGATGAGCCTTGAATTCACAGTGCTGTGCTTCAAGGGAAAAGTGACTTCGGTAAAATCCATTTTATGCCCACCTTAGATAGCCTGTTGTTAGCAGAGTTGCTTCCTGGAATTCTTTTTCCCCAAAACAGTCACTTTTACAGTGGTGGAAAGAACTGCAAGTCATATGTTAACGGGGAGAAAGTGCAAATCACTTCACCGGCGTGAAAGATTGAAAAGATGATAAGAATTTGCAGTTGTATGCTACGAATAAGATGTTTGATGTTAATTAATTGCTTTTTTGTCTTCCTGAGCCAGAGCTGATAAGAGGATTATTGTTGCTCGAAGCCTGGAGAGCCGTGAAGGGAGTTGTCCTATATCTGGCTGAGCTTCTGTAGGTGTGAAGGGACCTGAAAAACCTAACCTCATCCTGTGGGGATAAATGGGCAGGCCTGCAGCAGCAACACGTCTTAAATAGCAGAGAGAGAGGCTGCCCTTCAGCTTGTGGCCTCTGTAACCAAATATGTGGCTGAAAATGCTTTCATTTCCATGTATAATATGATTTAAACCAAACTCTTAATGTGCTGGGCTCGTAAGTCTTGCTAGACCAGTCAAATTCTCTTTATTTTTACCATTGTACCTGCACAACCATTTTGTATCCAAAGGTGCTAAAACTTTGATTTTGTCTGTTGTTGGTTTTTCCTTTAGCTGTTGAAATTCCCACCTGCCCTTAACGATGTGTATTTTTTCTAGGGAATCCTTATGCAGCCTTCCTCAGGGAACTCACTTTTATGCAGAGAATTTGCTTTGTAAACAGGTCGTGGGTTTTCCTTGCAGGAGGAAGGGAGGCGAGAAACAAGAGAAGAGAAACATCATGATTCATGGCTCATGTTTAGGCTTTGGTGGAGCTGACTGTGCTTTGTAATCTGCAGTCACAGGACAGCGAGCACTGCACACTCCCTTGGTGTTCGAGGAGGATGACTGTTGCTAGCTGCTAGCTCCCATCTTGGAGGGTCACGAGTGGGCAGAGAGCCAGGAGCGTGCTTTGGCTGCTGCTGGGCCGGCTCCCCATCAGCCTCTTTAAACCGAGGACGCAGCAGGACGGTGTGGAAAGCTGCTTTCCCTGCATCCTACCTGCCACCGTTGTCTTCCCCAGACTTATTTTTTCCAAATCTGCCCCTGCCCATAAGGAGTTCAGTTGAAATGGAAATTTGAAGCACTTAGCCAGGTTTGGTCTGATGTCTGTAAGCATCTTGGCTGTACAAAGTACTCTGGTTCTGTTGTACCCTGTCCCTTCTCGGAGGGCTGCCTCAGGGTGTCTGTAACAACAGCTTCGCCTCATCAGCACTGCCTGGACAGCAGCAGAAGTCACATCATCCGTGGTACCCACATCCACGGTGCTCTTGGATTCCTTTTCGGTTGGAGTCTGTTGGAACTACACGAGAGTGTTCCTTTCCTCCTCCGGACTCTTAGCTTCTGTTACCAACCCAAACTTCTCTGCTTTTGGATGCTGACTGCAATAAAGGTCACAAAGATGTGCCAGCGGAACTGTGCGAGTGGAGTTGTGTGCACGGGGCGCGCTGGGGGTTAAAAGGCAAAACTTTCGCATTAATTTAACGAGCCTGCGCAACCTGAACCCTTCCTGGGCCTACGTTCACCTGCCGGCTTTCACAAGCTTCAGAAACTTGCCTGGAAGTGGGAGAAACTGGGTCATTCTTCATGCTCGTATTGCAGCGTCGTGTAAAAGGGAGATGGTTTATGCTCGTGTCGAGCTGTGGGATGGTTCCTTGCCGCTGCCTGGAGCAGAGCCTGTTTGCAAGCACAAACCTTAGAGGGCAGCATCGGCTTCATCAGCTCCGTCCCCGAAGCCCTCGAGTGGCACCAGAAAATAAGTAAAAGGAAAAACGAGTGTTTCAGGATTATAAAGATACATTTATTGTAGGAAGCGTGAGGAAGGGGTAGGGATATTGCATGTGATGAAATGCTTAACGGAGTCAAGTGAAACTCAAAGAAAATCCCTTTAAAGCACCTTTATTTTAGGACCCCCTGCTCTGAAGTTGTGCAGAACACGTCTCTGGAGGTGGCATTGAAACCAGCTGTGCCTCCATGGAGGCCCAGGCCCGAGGGGCAGCTGGCCCTGGCTCGTTAGGGCTAATTGTGGATCATGTGCAGCTGTGGTGAGGGATGAGGTGGCTGCAGGGAGCTGAGGAGACCTGCCTGGCCAGCTCCAGCCCTGTGAGGACTTGCTGGAGATGGGGTGCAAGAAAGAGCCACCCCAAACCCCCAAGACCACCACCACGATGCTCCCCCTCTGCTTCAGTGAGTATTAATTGCTTAAATAGTCGTTAGGAGCGGGATGGGGCTGCATTGGGGCTGAGCTCCCTGAGGGAAGCTGGGTTTGGAGCCTGCTTTGGGGTCAGGGCAGAGCAGCCACTCTGTTGATATTTTTTTTTCTCTGAAGCTTTTAAGATTTACCAGTTGGCTGCTCAAATATCACTTCTGGTAAATGTTTTTTAAGAAAAAGATGCAAAACTCTGTGCGTGCATAAATATTTACTTCAGAAAATCAGCCGTGAAGCTCCATGTTGTTCCCTACCCAAAACACAAACACAACACTAGACGTGCTTTACAAATTGCCTTTGAAAATTGATTTTTATTTGCAGAGATTGCCTTGTTTTTATGATTTATTTAATCGCGGGGAGCGGGTTTTCCCTGTTACTGGTTCCAGGGAAAGGCACTGGATGCCATTTCAGTGCCACAGGGCCTTGCTGTGCCCCTCCTGGCCGCAGGGAAGGCAAAACCCCCATATTTTAGACCCAATTTAGACCATTTCTATCAGGTTTTGAGCCCGGCGTGTCTAGCAGGAGGGAGCAGCGCCCTTGCACTGAGACTTCTTGTATTTCTTGTAAGATTCGTGGTAGGTCCCGGCTGTCCTTTGGAAGCACTCTGCCGCCTGCTTGTCGCACTGGCAGCTCTGCCTTTCACACCAAGTCCTAGCTCCTGAAAGAAAATTTGGGGGGGAGAAGGAGTGAGGTGAAGGGTGTGAGAGGTGGGGGGTGTCTTTTGGACTGTCCCCGCGGCGTGTGCAGCCCTCCGCATTGAGTTTGGGGTGTCTTGGATAGTCCTCTTGCCTCTGGTGCGTGGAGCTCCCTGGCTAGGAGGCACGCGTGGCCCTGGAGGGACTGTTTCATTTCCTTTGTCTCCCTGTGTATGTATAGATATTTGCTTTGATCTCAGGGAAGTGCTTTGTTTTGATCCATGAAACAGCAGCATTTGCTCTGGGGAGATCAGGGCGGCAGTGCCAGGTCTCCATCCAAGGTGGGAGGGTCACCTCAAACCCTCAGTATTTGGCCCCTACAGAAGGGCAAGGCCCCTCCTTTGGGAGGTCTCCAAGCTCTAAACTTCACCCCAGTCCTGACAAATAAGTGTTTGCGCTATTCCTGGTGCTTTTCCTTCATTTCCACCCCCTTCCCAGTGGTTTCCAAGCCAGGATGGTCTAAGGGACATCTCAGAAGAGAGGTCCCCCGAGAGCGTGGATGCTTGTGCTGCTCAGGGCTTTGACCCCGCGCCGTCTCTTACCGCAGAGTATCTGGTTGCCCTGGGTGGTGTATTTGTATGTGACCAGTTTGGGATTGCAGCCGTAGTAGGTCAGCTTCTTATAGCAGCAGTTGTGGGCATGGCAGCACCTGGGGGGAGCACGAGAGTTGTGGTCAGGGCAGGGTGGGGACGACACCACGGTGGTGCACAGCCCCCATGAGAAATGTCCTGCAGTTGTGCAGCAGCCTTGTTCTCCTCGGCGTTGCCCCTGGAGCAGGAGCTACGGAGGGTGACCCGTGCCTCTCCGACTGCTCTCCCATTGCTCTGTTGCAGTGACTTTGCAACCGTTTCTGCATTGCTATCCCAGCTCCCAGGAGCCGGGGCCAGCATTCCCCTTGCTGTGCCCAGGGAGAGGGAGGTGAGGAGGGCTGGGGGCACCCGCTCTGCCTTCGCCAGCTCCTTACTTACCAGTCGGTCGCATCCAGTGGCCACGTGGATCCCCCCGAGCCGCAGTGGCAGCCGTAACGGTTGTAGGACAGCGGCGATTTCCCGGTCTGGTGCTTAATCATTGAACCGAACTGAAACACGTTGCAGTTGGCCAGCCCTGCCACTGGAGACGGGGGGTTAGGAGCATCAGGAAAAGCAACCTCCCGTCCCACCCCTCTGAGGCAAACCCGAGCGTTTTCACCCTCCCCAAATTTATTGTTTTTGGAGAGAAATTGCGAGCGCTGAGCTTTCCCCATCGCCTCGTCCGGCGGGGCGAGAGCTGGCGCGGGGGGTACTCACGGCAGAGGAGCAGCAAGAAGAGCTTCATGTCTGGCGGTGGCAGCTCCGGTGTCTGGGTGAGCCCCAGGTGCCACCGGTTGCACCTTTTATGGCCCCTGGGCCACCTTTTATGCCCCGCTGGGCAGGGCCCCTCCTTTGGAGAACCCGAAGTGGGCAAATATTGACAATCCTCTCCACATCGGTCCTGCTACTGTGCGAGCCTCTTGGCATCACCACGTGTCCCGGCTGCAGGATGCTCTGTGCTGGGGGAGCCCTTTGCAGGGGAGGTTTTGTTGGACTGGGATGAGTGGGGCAGACTGGGATCGAGTCCCTGCATCACTCTGGGTATCTCAGCATCCCAATGCCTCCCGGAACGAAATGGGAGGGCTTGAGGGAGAACGGGAACCACGTTGTTCCTGGATAACTATTAGTTTTTTGATGTTTTGGTTAGAAAACACCATTCTATATCTTCTTGTTTCCATCACAACTTACCTGGGCAGGGAGAAAACGCAGCAAAATAAGGCAAAAAAAAATGAAGTGGTGTATAATGGAAGGGTAAAAAAAAGAGGGTGGTTCTGTTGGAGAGAAGTTCTAATTAAATAGGTGATGATGAGCAATTTTAGCAGTTTTCTTCTGGGAGAGTTTGCAAGTGCGTAGTGCTCTGCGCTGCTTTGCAGGGGAACCCCGGCACAGGCAGGCACTGAGCCAGGGGGAGGAAATCCCCCCGTCGCTGGTAGGGAAACTGAGGCAGGGAACAAGGACGTGACTTGTGTGGAAATCAGAGAGATGGTGAGAAAAGGGAACTGGGGTCAGGGCCTGAGCAAAACCTCTTCCTCACCTCTGGCACGTGCCATTTGCCTCGTCAGCTCTCGGCCAATTTAATTAGACCCCTGGGATGGTGGTGAGTTAATTAGCTGAGCTGGGGCTCGCTGTAATTCCAGATTTTCTGAGCAATAAAGTATATTTTTGTGCATCAAACCGGCCGAGCTGCCAGGTGAAAGGCTCCCCACCCCACCTCCTCTACCTGCCGCAGGTTTGCAGCAGCCCTTCTCCAAATATGAAATCACACCTGCTCCGGGGCCAGAGGCCTCCTGGGAGGATGTGGATTTTATTTCCCTTTTGCAATATGCAAAACACAACATTTGCAGCCCCATTTATTGCAACGTACCCCGGGGTTGCAGTATCTGAGCCAACACATCAGCACGTGGAGCTCCGTATGAACGGACTCGCACAGCCAGGTGTCCAAGCAGAAAAAACACGTGGAGAGTTAAAATTCACCCAGAATTTAAACAGGGAGAGTGTGTTTCAGCTCCTCCTGGCCTGCAGTCTGTCTGCAGGATCACCCTTCTCCCGTCTCGGCGAGGTTTGATCCTTGATTTATGCCTTGCAAACAGCAGCTGGTTGGCGAAGGGCTGCCCGCTCCTTCCTCGTCTCCCCGAGGACCAAACGCTGCTGGATGAGGATGGTTGAGCTTGATGCCTGGGTTATAGCCGGAGGGAAGCACTGCTGGTGTAAAGGATATTTCCTGGTGCTGTTGACTTAACTTTGGGGCAAGCCGGGGGGGGAATTACAGCTGCCGATGCCCAGGGCATCAGCAACCCGGGGAAAATAGTATTTCGTGGCCATGTTTCATTGCTGAGCCTCACAGGGGGTTTGCAGCCCTGAGACCTCCCAGGGGGTCAACCCTGCTGAGCTGCTCTGCAGGGCAGAAAACCTGCGCCGGGGGGATGCTCGGAGGTGTGGGGGGGAAGCAGCCGCAGCCTGAACTGCCTTTTCCTTGGGGATGTGCTCGGGGTTGTTGCAGAATTGGGCCAAAACATTCTTTTCTGGTGAGAAATCTGTTTTGCTCCGCGCAAGAGCGAGCTCCCGGCCACCCCGTCGCAAGCGAAGCTTGCCAGCGCCCGGCCCTCCTGCAGCATCGCCGCTTTGCACCGGCTTCCATTGCTCTGTCTCAGGGGAACTGCAACTTTTCAGAGCCTGAAGGGCTCGGGGCTGAGAGGGGGGCAGTTCAGGGGTGCAGATGCGTGTTGGTGGGAGATGCATCACCTCTCGGGTGTCATTTTTTTGCAAGGGGAAACCTAGCTAAGAGGTCTTGCTGGCTGCGAGGGGTGGTCGCTGGGCTCGGCTGAGTCACGTCACGCTGGGGACCGATGTTTTGTGCTCTCTGGTTTTATTTTGGAGCAAAAGAAGAGAATCTGCAGCGAAGCAAAAAGCAGAGGGAGCTGACAGGCTGCGCGGGGAGCTCGAGCCAAGGGGAAGCGGGTGTCAGCGGAGAGGCTCACGCTGGTTTCCCTCTCGCCCTTTGCGGGGACAAGGCGCAGGTGTCCACCCCTCCCTTGTTTTTCTGCGCTGAAACTTTGCATCTGCGCTGCTCCCCCTCCTCGCATCCAGTGTATAATGACGCAGCTTCACCAGAGGGTTGTTGTCCTCGTGTTGAAGCCAAAAAGCCCCAAAGAGGGGACACGCCAGGGTTGGGAAATGCTCCTGGGGGCTGCGCCGTCCCTTTGCTTATCAGCCTGGAGGTGGTTTTGCAAAAAGCCCTTTTGGTTCAACACCGCCCGGCTCGTCCCCGGCACTTGCCGCGACGCCGGAGCAGCCCCCAGCGACGCATCCGGCAGAACCAGGCTGCCTGCTCGCATCTGCAGGCACCTCTCTGGCACCACGTCCTGGCTCCTGCAGGGACCCCAGAGAAAACACGCCTGAGACCTTTTTTGGGAAGATCCCCAGGGTGCTGCCCTGGAAAAGGGGCACAGCGACGGAGGGAGATGCTCTGGAAAGAGGCATCCCGAACCGCGCCGGCGGGGACTCACTGCAGGTGGGGATTCCTGCGCCGGGTACCAAGAAGGGCTGGATGGGTCCCACACGGCACCGCCGTGCAGCCAGCCTGGCGTAGCAGTAGGCACGGAGCAGGCAGCACCTGCAGTGAGAAGGAGAGCCTGCCCTCATCCCGAACGGCTCCTGCCCTAAATCACCCACAAGCTGCTCTTTCCAGCCCGTTCCCACCCCAAGCCTCTTGTCTGCTTCCCTGTGCAACCCCTGCCCAGCTCTGAGAGCCCTTGTGCATCCTTCGGGACCGTCCCCTCCTCTGGTGCCATCCCATTGCCTTCAACTGGTTGTCACTGGTGTGACCCTACTGACTACAGGGCTGGAATTAGGGGTGATCACCACCTCGCTTTCCCCCCTTCCCTAAAACCTGTTCCCTTTCTGTTGCTGCCCATCGCCTGGTTTGCATTTTGCAAAGCTTCAGAGGGTGCTGCTGGTGTTGCTTACAAGCCCCAGGGTCACCCCAGGGCCAGTGTTAGCCCTTTGGGGGCCAGTGTTAGCCATCCTAGGCAGCATTGCTTGTACCGGTCCACTGAAGCCCTTGACGTGCCCCATCCCAAGTAGCAGCCGCGGGCAGTCACGTTTCCTACAGTGCTCCCCTCGAGTCCCGGTGTGAGCGTGTGCGGGAGCTTCCCACGAGCCGTGAACACACCTGGAGTGATCAGAAAATGCGATTTTTTGCAAATTATCTGCAGAAATGAGGCCCGGGGAGTTAGGGGGGGAGAGGAAGGCTTTGCTGGGAGCCTCCCTGGGGAGTGCACGGGGGTTTAGGGATGGTCCAGGGCTGCAGCCTGGCTCTGTGGGTCAGGGAATGGCTGCACTTACTGCAGGCCAGCAGCACCGCCAGCGTCAGCAGGACCTTCATCTTCCTCTCACCCAGGCCTGGGAGGAGAAATGAAGGGACCAGCTCAGCCAGGCAGCGCGGGCGGTCAGCAGGCGCAGCCTTGCAAACCTTGTCCCTCTGGAATCAGGTCCAATCACCCCAAAGTTTGGAGGGAGGAAGGCAGCCGTGCCCCCTTGCATCCGCGTTGCTGCCTCTTGGCTGAAAGCAAATGCTTTCTGAAGCCGTCCCAGCACCCGAGCGTCTCCCACCTCCCGTCCCCCAGCGCATCGCTCTGCAGCAGCAGCGCGGCCACCACCCCGGAGCTCCAACTTCCCCACGGGGTTTTTTATCTGAAAGCGATGACGCTTTATCTACCGGCGTGGAAAAGAGTAGAAAGCTGCACGCCGCCTCCCAACGTCCCCCCCGTATTTTTGTTCCTGCAGCAGCAACGCAACCACCCCATGGCGGCAGCGGGGCCGTGGTGGGAGTCGCTCACCGGGGGATCGCTCCGGCTCCGATCCCTCGCTGCCAGCCCGTCCTCCCGGGGAGAGGCTGCCCCTCCGAAATGGAAGCGCCGAAATGACTCGTCTGACCCAAAAAATGCTTTTCTGCTACGCCCCTTCCCTCGGCGGCCAAACCCCCCCTTTCCCCGTGGGCTGCAGCCCGGAGTGACGCAGGGGCCGAGGCTGAGTTTTGGCAAAGTTTGGGCTGTGTTTGGGGAGGATGATGTTGAGTATTTACGGGGATTTCTCTCCCTGCCCAGCAGCAGCTCACAGAGGATCGGGGTGGCTTAATCCCATTGTTTATTTTCACGTTGATTAAATTTCCAGCAGCACTAACGTGGCCCGCGCAGGCAGGGCCGTCAGGCGATGCGGATGCAGACCCCGCGCCCGTGCTCCGGCCCCGCATCCCGGCTCCCCTCACCGGCACCGGCGCTTGGGGTAGAAGCGGTAGCGTTTGCTGTAGCTCCCGACGCTTCGCCGCAGGCAGAGAGCCAGGCTGCGGTCGCACTCGCAGGAGAGCTGGGCGCACCAGGAGCCCTCTCCTGCAGGTAAAGGGGAGCTCAGGGTGAGCCCCGGCTTGTCGGGGGGGTGACACCCCCTTTGCCAGGGTGCTACTCACTGCAGGAGGGGCTGCCGCCGTGCCAGCTGTAGCCATAGCCCTGCACCTTGGCGCCGCAGCGGTGGCTCCGGAGGCTGTCGTAGCAGGTATCGTGCAGCTGGCAGCATCTGTACGGGAGCTCAAGGCTTTGGGGGTTGGGGTTTTTTTTCCCCCTTTACCCCCCAAATGTGAAACTATGCAAGGACACGTTCGGGCAGGGAGGTTTTTAAGTGGGCGCTTACCTGTCCGTGGCATCCTTGGGCTCCCCTTTGCCCCCCAGGCCGCAGTAGCAGCCGTAGGAGGAGTAATGCAGCAAAGCGTTTTTCCCCGTCGCCTTCGTGATCATTTTGTGCAGCTCCCAGAGGCTCCCGCGAGCTGGGGACAAGCCTGTGGGGGAAATCAGTGGGGCTTACGCTGACCCCTGGCTCCCCGGCAGCATCCCCATCCCTCCGGCCCCCAAACTGGTGCCAGGCTGGTGATGTCTTACAAACAAGGAGATGCAACGGAGAGGAAAGTTATTCCCAGCTCGGTGCAGGAGAGTTGTTGCGTGTTTGGGAGAGGTGGAGATGGGGAAAGGTTAAGAAATCACCAGCTGGGTCCTAATTTCCATGGATATAAGTGCACGGAGAGCCGTGGGTGCGAGCGAGGACACTTACCCCAAGCAAACAGCACAGCGAAGGTGAGGAGAGAGTTCATCTCGACAGCCCTGGGAGAGGAGATCAAACCATTTCCCCAATATCAACCGCTTTCTTTTTCACTTCCCACCTCGTCCCGGGGCAGAGATGCTCCCCAGCTCTGGGGATGAGGGGGGTGAGGATGCGCCTGTCACCATCGCCTCGGCACAAAGCGCTGCTCCAGGGGTGGGAGGCGATGGGAATGGGATGGCGGAGGGGTGGGGAAAAAGGAAAATGAAGGGAAAGGAAGAAAAGCTGGAGGAACAATCAGCCTTCGAGGGCTGCGCCCTGCCGCTCTGCCTCTGGGCTGGCGTCTCAGGTAGCCTCTCCTTTGCTCCTGCTTTCCCGGCATGGCGCTCGCTCCCCGCTTGCGCCGCAGCTTTTGGGGGAAGTAGGAAAGGGAGGGAAAGCCTTTCTCATCCCCGCTTACCTCGGGAAAGCTGCTGCTCGCTTGTGGGACCCGCAGCCAGGCAGGCTCTCTTTATACAGCGTGTGCTCCCCACCGTTGGGTGCTCGTTTCACCCAAATCTTGCTGACGGGGCATTTCTGCGAAGGAGAAGGTGCCGTCCTTCCCCTTTACAGGAAGGCAAGAAATCCCCCCAGCGCCCCGGCTCCGGACCCCACGCACCGGGGCTGGTGCTGGGCGGGATGAGCCGGCAAAGCAGCGTCGTTTCCAGCCCGAGAAGGAAGCCAACGCACTCTGCCCCTGGCTGGAGATGCCCGAGGGCCTTTTTCTCTGCTCTCCCCAGCACCACGGTGGTGTATTGGGGGGGAAATAACAGCCCTGATTCAGCTTTTGCATCTCGGCAGCCGCGAACGAAGTGGGTTTGGGGTTTCTGAGGTGTGGTACGGTTTGGGAGCTGTCCCTCTGCCATGCTGCAAAGGTGATTTAGGGCGAGTTATTGGTTCTTTGGGAAAAGTACACGGGCAACAATGACAGCATCTCTAAATGCGCAGTTCCCAGCAACACGGGGTTACGCAGATACTGGGTGATTAAACACTCGCCCACCGTGAGAGGAGAATGAAGCAAAATGGATGTTTTGGGATGAGCGAATGCAACTTCCCTTTATTTCTCTCTGTATTTTTCCACCTCCTCATTGCAACCCCTGTGCAGGACTTAGGGAGAAACCGGTTAGTCACCAACTTAACTGCCCTCCTAAATCAGCATCCGCCTTGGGATGGAGGAGGCTTTGAAATCTTCCCTCCTCTGTGGATAACTGTTCTTTAGCCTTAACTTTGGCCACCGTTTTTACGTGAGTAGGTGTCACAGGAGGGTCTCAAATTGTCTCCCACATTTTCCCACTTCCATTTTCCCTGCCAGGGAAGGAGTAGGTAACTGGCTGTGAATTACAGCTGCTGTCAGGACCGTGAAAATATTGGGGTGTCAGGCAGCTGGTGGGAGATGCAAAAGCGTTCCCCAAACTCGGCAGCCCAGGTGCCAGCGTTGCAGTGCCTCAACTCGGTGGCTCTTAGAGAAAAACACCACGGACACTCATTTTGAGTACCTTTTATTTAATTATCTTTGCTGGGAAATGAAATTAAGAAAGAAAAGAGAGGGGGAAGGGACAAAATAAATGGAAGCTGACGTGTCTTTCTGGGAAGTGGGGGATCTCTCTCTGTACTGCGTGCGTGCCCTTCCTCACCCTGAGCATCACCTTGTGGGAAGCTTTCCTGGCTCTGGCTCCGTTCAGCCCCACATCAGGCTTTTTTTTGTTGCAGCAACAGGGAAAACCAGTCAATATCTGCAAACTCACGTGCAGATTTCTCCTCCTCAGCATTGGAGCTTACTTCCTTGGCATTTCATCTTGAAGTAGAAGCGGTAGGAGTCATTGTAGGAATGCAAAGTGCTGGCGAAGCACGAGGCCACCGCCTTGTCGCATAGGCAGGTCTCTCTCTTGCACCAGCTCTGCTCGTTACCTGTGGGGAAAAAACCACAGTGCTCTGTGGTGGCTTTTCCAGCTGGCATCGGTCCCCTTGGAGCACCCCCAATGCCTGGAGCTGCCTGTGGGACCCCCCGCTCAGCGGTACTCACTGCAGACGATGTCTCCGTCGGTGACATCGAAGTGGTAGGGGGTTATGAGGGGGCTGCACTTGCCCTCTCTCAGCTTCCTGTAGCAGCAGTCGTGGGCATGGCAGCACCTGCGGGGGACACCCCAGCCCTCCCTCACCACGCTTGGATGGTGAAGGAAGGTCCAGCCTCACATCTCAGGTGACCGGGAGGGAGGGGATGACAAGGCAGCAGCAAGACGTGGTTGGAGAACGGTGCAAAACCCCCTCTCAGAGCACACCAAGCTGCCAGCGAGGGGCTTTTTAGGGATCACCCCACACTGGGGCGGTGAGTGGTGATGGTTTTCCAGGTACTCACTGGTCAGTGGAGTCCACCGGGGTCCCGCTGCCCCCGATGCCGCAGAAACACCCGTACCAGCTGTAGGAGAGCAGGGCGCTTTTCCCTGTGGCCGACTTGATCATCTGCTCCAGCTCCAAAACGCTGCCACAAGCCGGCAGCAGCCCTGGGGAGGGGCAGAGGGACGGGCTGAGGGATTAAATAAGTCTGTCGTTGCTGGAAATACCTGCTTCCAGGTGTGTCAACCATGAGAAGCCTCAAAAAACCTCCTCAGGATTATGTCTGGTTTCTGCAACGACTTGATTTGTTGTGGCAGAAGATATTAGCACGCTCCGTACAGGCTGTGCCATGCTGGCATCCTGCGACCAGCAATGCCACCTGGCCAGGATCAGCCCTGGGCTTGGCACAGGTGACAACAGGCTCCAGGACCCCTTAAAATAAATCTGTGTCTGAGCATCCCAAAGCCTCAGTGTCATGAAGACCTCTAGGACTACTAAACTGCAAAATTTAAACAAAAACCTGAATCATGCACAAAGTCTCTGGGTTTGTGCGTCTTTTCTGCCACGCAGACGAGGTCTCAGCCCGGCCCGGTGAACCTGAGGCACTTACCGCAAGCCAAGAGCAAGAGCACGGCAAGGAGGAGATTCTTCATCCTCGGGCTGGCCCTGGAGGAGGAAACCGCAGCGGTGGGCGATGAGCAGCACCCCGGGGGGAGGACAGACGCTGCCCCTGTGCCCGCACCGAGGGCACAGAGCCGGGTGGGTCCACCCTGGCAGCACCGCACAGTGACACTGGTGTCACCATGGATATATGGCGTTGTGAGGGCACCGCCGTGCCCGAGCGCACATGGCTGGCGCCCAACGGGGCCTTTTGACTCCGTTTTTGGGATGCGGCGCCTGGCAGGGATGTGTAGAGGGACACGGTGGCTGTCCTGCCTGGGGCTGATGCAGAAGTTCACCGTCCGCAGCCTCCCGCCGCCGCTGCCCAGGGTGACTGATGAAATAAAAGGGCAATAAAATCCCCCCTCTCCTTACCCCGCCTGCACTTCGCAGCTCCGAGACTGCCGGCTTAGCGGGTTCGCTTTATACCGATGGCGAGGTCCACCCCCTCCTCTATCTATCTGCGCTGACGGCGCTCTTCATCGCAGAGCAGGTCCTGCCGAGCAGCCCCTCGGCAAGGGAGAAGGTTCCCATCCTTCCCCTTTACAAGAAACACGAGTGTCCCCGCAGCGATGTGCCTCCGCGACGCTCCCTCCGTCAGCTCGCTTCTGCTCCTCGGCTGGGCACGACGCGGGCTCCATCTCGGGCTGACGCGGGTTCTGGATGACGCCAGCCAAGATCTTGGCCTTGGTCTCAACAGCCGCGGTGTTCGGTGGCTGGAGAGCCAGGACAGAAGCAGTTTAAGCCCAGGAGGCGCAGAGCTGGCACCGTGGAGGTCGTTGCATCCCTGTTCCAGCTGCAGAGGCAGCACTTTGGCCTTGGTGTCCTCTCGAGTGGGTGCTTGGTTTTGCCAACTCCCACCCTGCAACCTTAGGGATGGTTTCTCTTGGGTCTTTCCCTTGCGATTGCCCCCCCCCAGAATCCATGTCCACGTCCAAATCCGAATGGCAGGGGGAGGCGAAGGGAGGTCGGTGAAGGGTGCGGTCGCATTTTGTGGGTCTGAAGTTTTCCTGTCCTGCCCTCAGTGCGTGGGAGGCTCCAGGGAGTGCGTGGGCAAGGGGTCTGTGAAATGAAATCAGCAGAGAAGGCTGGAAACGCCATGGAACCCACCTTGGGATGCTTTTTGAATCCAGTTTATTTAATCACCATAACTGAGGTGTGATACAGAGACACAAGAGGCAGAAAAGCGGAGGAGATAAGAAACAAAAGCCGCTATCTTCCCTGCGAAACCGCGGGGCGGAAGCAAACATGCACACAAACACAGGGTATCAGGCGTGTACATGGGGCTCCACCCTTGGTAATTAACCACGCTTCTAGGGAAGGGAATTTGGGGGGGGTGGATGGTAAGAAAATGGCTCAGGGGTCTGTATTCAAGAAGAAAACCCCTTGGTGAATTTCTTGAGAGCCACCAACGCTGCTTGCTGGACAGTCACCTCCCGGCTGTCCTCCGAGGCTGGCAGAGATGTCCATCCCTGGGCTTTTTTTCCCTCAAACTTTTTATTTCCTGCTGCCAAGTGGAATAAAAAGCCATCCAAGGCCAATGAGGAAAGGATGGGGAGCAACAGCTTACCCGCCTCCCAACTCAGGCATGCTGTGTGGCTCACGCGCTCGCCACCTGCACAAGAAACCACCTCAAAATGCCACGGTGCAGACCGAGGGGCACCACGCCGATGCCCAAACCCCTGCTTTCCCCGCCTGACTTTTAGAACTGCAGGATTAAGCATCCCCTTCCCACCTCATCCACAACAAACTTCCATTACAGAAGGTCTCCCCCGTTGTGGTGTTCATTGGCACCGCTCGTGCTCGTGTGCGTTGGCGTTGCAGGTCCTCGCCCTGCGGGGTGGGTTTGCTGCTGTGTTGGCCCTGATGGGGAAAGATGGCCCTGATCTCCCGGGAGAGAGCTGCAACCCGCTGCTCTTGGGTTTGTGCTGTGGAGTTTGGCTAAACCTGTGTGAAAGGCACTGTCTGGGGACCAAAACGGAGACCAGAGAGCTGGGATCACGCTGGGATCACTCAGAACGGGGATCCACAGGGGGATTTGGTTAAATCCCCCACTTTAAGCCCTCCCTCTCTGCGGAGGATCTCAGGAGAGCGAGCACACGAAGCTGAATCCTCGCTTCAATCGAGCTACAAACCCAGGGCGGGTAAAAACCACCCGTGGAAGTGATTATCCCCTTGGAAATACGAAACTTTTCAGCCTTCCTACGGAGCAAACAAGAAGGGGTATCACCCCGCGCATCTGTTTGTTCAGGGCCTTGTGTAAATGCAAACACGCCCGGTGCTTTGATCTGCGGAGCGCGTGCCTTCGGCGTGATACTGCTGAACAGGCTGCGCACGGGACGAGCTGATATGCAACTATTTTCCGACCTGTTTAGCGCGCGGGTGCGCCTTGATCTTCCCCCACTCGCAGGGTGGAGATCCCCAGTTTGATGGTAGATAAGTTATCTGAAGTTATTGATTGTTTCTTGCTGCCTTTGATGGGGATCTGGTAGTGGGAGAAGCATCTGGTTAACTAGAATTGGGTTTAAAAAGGGATTAACGGGGAGAGAGGGAAATGCCAGTGTTATGTGGTGTGTTCCCAGAATAAAAACTGACTCAGGGATCATTTACAGCGCACACTGGGATGCCACACCTGCAGCCTGCAGCTCTCCCGGCACAAAGCAAGCTTAAAAGTCCCCCAGAGAAGTTGGTTTAGGTGCCCAGCTGATCTTGTGCCTCAAGTGTCATTTTTAAAGGCGTTCTCATCAAAACTAACAAGTTTGACGTTTATTTGTCTGGTTTTATTCAGCGCTCAGGTGAAGCTGTTCAATCACACCGTAGTGAAACTCAGGTCATGGGTACGGGGTGTAAAACCTAACCCTGCTGTTCCTGTTCTGCTGTCTTTGCTCAGGAGAGGCTCTAACACCCTATTTTTAAATTTTCAGGGTTTAAAAAACAGGCTTTTGCTATTCAAGCAGGGTGACAACAGCACAGCTTTGCTCTGGGTGGGATGGGGGAAACAAGAGCTCCTGCGGGAGGGACGGGGACAACGTCGGCGTCACACTCACCTACAGGGTTTGGAGCAGCTGTTTGGGAGAGGACCCTGCTGCCACCACCCCCCTCACCCCTGTCTCCTTGTGCCCCTCAGGACAAAGCCTCCAGCCCCGTGCGAGGTGCCGAGGCTGCCCCCACGCCACCATCGACGCCCGACGTCGTGTCCCAGCCCAGCGCAGAGCCCGCATGGCGCCCAGGTATGTTCCTCCCGTCTGCACCAGCGTGTCGCGGCTGTCCCTGGGCCTGGCTATGTACCTTGGGCCCATACTGGGACATTGTGGCCACCCCCTGGCCCACACTGGGACATCGTGGCTGTCCTTGGGTCTGGTTACACCCCTCAGACCCACACCAGCTTGTCATGGCCCATCCCACAGGCTGCTGCCACACCGGGACAGCCAGGCCGGGTAGCCCACCTCGGCCCCGGCCTCACCGCGCTCCGGGAGCCCCGGGACACGGAGCGAGGGCGCGGGGACCCGCCGGCTCACAGCCCTGCCAGCCCTCGGGCCGCAACATGGCGGCTGGAGGACCGTGCCCGGCGGCGCTCCGGCCACCCCGGCTCGTCCGTCTCTGTGGTTGCGGGGGCGGGGCCTGTCGCGCGACCGGAAGTGGGGCGGTCGCCGTGGTAACGCGGCAGGGTTTGGCGGTGGCCGCGGGCGGCCCGAGGTGGCAGGTGAGCGGCGGCGGGGCCGGGCCGGGCTGGGCCCGGGGCCGGGCTGTGGGGCCCTAAGGCCGGCTGTGGGGCCCTAAGGCCGGCTGTGGAGGTGGGTTATAGGGTCGGGGCCTGGCTGTGGGGCCGGGCCTAGGCCGTGGGGCCTGGCTGTGGGGCCAGGACTAGGCCGCGCTGTGGGGCTGGGGCCAGACTGTGGCACTGAGGGCTCTGCTGGGGAGCTGGGCTATGCTGTGGGGCTGGGGCTGTGCTGTAGGGCCAGGAGGTTGGGGTGCCTGCCCTCCCAGGGCCTGGGGTCACCATGTTTGGGGGCACCTGCAGGCACAGCCTTCCCTGGCTGCAGTTCCCTGCCCCAACCCCTCGCCCAGGCACCCGAACGTAAAACGCGCCGTACTTAAAACACTAAACCTCTAATATATACCGTGCTGAAGGAGGGCCCTGACGTGGCTTCTGGCAGGTTGTTTGTTTTGGGGTTTTTTATATAACTGGTGATATCTGAAAGTGCTCTGATGCTCTCCGGAGTTCCCCTTCACAGGACGCCGAACTATAGCTTGTTGCCTTGGAGTTTATTTGTTAGAGGCAGTACCTGAAAGGCACACACACCCTCCCTCCCACAGGCTCCTAGGAAACTCCGATGAGGCACTTGGGCAGCCTGTCCCTGTAGCTCTGCTCGAGGCTTACAGAGGCACAGATCTCTCTATCTCCAAGCAGCTTCGTACTGGAGCTGGTCAGGGTGTGCCTGTGTGTTGGGACCCTACCTTGGCTTTGCTCGGTGTTGGCTTGCTGAGTGTTTGCATTTCACGGCAGTGGAGGAGAAACCAAGCATTCAATAACACATCTCTGGCAACAGGTTACGGAACAACCACAGTGGCTGTTCCCTTCTCTTTGTTTTGGGGTGATGAGCAGCAGGCGAGCCCGACTTTATCATTACTGGACAATGCCAAGCCATCAAAGTTGACTTTTTTTTCCTCCCCTTGATAAATCCTGCTACACAAACCACAGAAAAGAGGAGGAGGTGCGTGACACTGTCATGCTTCTCCAAAATGTTATTGTGAGGTTGTGGCCCAGTTGTCTGGGCTTTTGGGCTTTGTCCTGGTAAAGCACGAGTGGTCTGAGCGCAGCTTAAGTTGGGGAACACACAGCAGAACGTGGCTTCACCTTTAACAGGGGGTTAATACCGATCTCTGTTAAGCAGCTTTTGGTCACAGGAGAAGTCAGGATGGGTTTCTCTGTATTGAATCAGACATATTCCATTTCAAAGGTCTTCAGAGATTTTTAAAAAGCAAAGTGCAGTCAGTCTTACCCGAAAGTCCACAACGGGAACTTAATCTTCCCGTGCAGGAACAGCGAAAAGGCCAGATCTGTGCTTTGAATTTCACTCATCTTCCATTTTCACTGAGATTCTAGCTTCAGAAAAAAATGTGTCTGTTCTTTCCATCAAAAACTTTCTTTAACTTGGGAAGGGCAGAACTTCCCGATGCTCTGGGTCAACTTGAAACAACTCCTGACAAAGCCAACACCTATAAATACACATCTCCAACCCAAACGCTTCTGTCATTCTATATCCTGCCATCTCTGACTCAGCCATTACTGAACTGTAGGATTGCTGCCTGCCTACATGGTGATACACCAGATTTATTGCTATTTTAGCTGATGTGAAGCACAGAAGTGGGAGATGAAGGGAGACTAAGCTCTCTAGAAGCTTTCTGGCCAGTTCTTGTAACTTTTCCCTCTGCTACCCCGTCCGCAGGTGCCTTGGGAAGCAATGGCCACAGCACCATCTCACCTTTCCTTCCCTCCAAGCACAGCAGCTGTTTTGTCCTGGACAAATGCCGTCAACATGCACGTTGCCAGGCCAAAATCTGCCAAGGGACGCAGGAGGCCAAGCTTCAATTACTCTCAGAGCGTAGAAACCTGTCCTTGCCGAGTGCCACCTTCCCTGCCACCAGCAGCTCCCCACGAATTAGCGAACAACCGGAGAGCATCGTTCACAAAACCAGCATTCCCGTCCAGCCAGGTGTCTCCTGAGGAAATCCCAGAGCTCCTGCAGCAAGTGCCTTCGAGGACCTCATCTTCCCTGAACAAGTACAGGGTGCTCCCCTCCATCGGCCGGAGAGGCGTAGGGAGCGACGCTGTGGAAGCGGTGGCTGAACAGACCGACCAGCTGAAAGTGAGTGAGGAGCAGGAGGATGCTCTGAAAATCAAAACTCTTTCTGGAGAACCAGGATCTGCCGGTGTATTGTCAGCAACCGATGTCCCTGATGAAGAAGGCTCACACACGCAGTGTCCTTCTGAGAAGCCGGGAAGGAAAATGAGGCAAGAGAGCCCTTCGATGTCACCTTTAAGTTTGGAAGAGCCACCAAAAGAAGAGTTGCACTTGCTGCTCGCTATTCGATCTCCCTCTGGTCAGAGATTTGAACATCTTTTCAAGCCCACTGACAGTCTCCAGACGGTCCTTGCTGCGGCAGAACAGAAAATGTCAGCCAAATACAACCGCTGCAGCATTGAAATGATGGAGGTGCCCCGAAGGAGTTTCTCTGACCTTACGAGGTCCCTCCGTGAATGTGGGATTCTCCACAAGTCCGTGCTGTGCATCCGACAGACAGAGCAGCACGACGCAGATCTGTAGGCACACAGAGACGCCGCCATGCCGCCGTGGGTCGTTCTGCTGAGTGGGATGCGTTACTTCTGCCAAAAAACTGCAATTTTGATGTTTCCCAGGCTGACGGCTTCATCTTTCCATCTTCCAAAAGTTCCCCTTGAAGCAGACTTGTGTATATGTGTTGAAACAGGATTTCAGGTGTATAATAAATAAATAGCAGCTGTTTTCACGTGTGCCATCACAAATTCCTTCCTGAGCACCACCAACCTTTGGCCTTTTTGGTTTTTGGAAATTGCTGATGTTCTCCTTTGAAGACTGAAGTTCCTGAGGCTTCTCCCCTTGTCCTTTTTCATGTTTCAGAAAGGTGCCGCTTCCCAGAGCGGCTCGGGATGCAGAGGTGCCGATTTGGGAAGGTAGAAACGGAACTGGTTTACTCTGGAGGACCATCTTCAGTCAGTTATCGTCATCCTAAACCATCTTCTTCTCCAGAGTGACTGAAAAGGACATCAAACCCAAAAACCATTTGGAAATAACAGTAATAACACGTTAGTGGATTATTGTGAAGTATTAATTGCAAGACTGATGGTAACACACCCGTGAGGGCTCAGCTCTTTCTGGATAACCTCAGTGCAGCTTTTAAGAGTGTGACTACATCGTCCTTTTAAGAGCAGTTATTGTTTCGGCTGTCTTGGCCAGCAGCAGGATTTTCTACTTAGTTTTCCTTCTCTCCTTCAACTCATATGACCCCTAGTAAGAATAGATGGATAGTTAAGATAGGATGTTACAAATACTTCCGTTTAGTGCCTTTACACTGCAATGAGCCAGTCCAAGAAAGCTTTGAGAATTTTTAAATAAAAATTGATGAATTGGATTTGCCTGAGAGTCACCGTTTAAGGCTGGGTGGGCAGTTAAGTGGACGACAGATGCTCTCTGTTAACCTTCTCCTTCACCAGAGGGGAAGAGAGAAAAGGGAGGGAGTCCAAACCAGGACACTGAGGAATTGTCTCATGCAGTAGACCAGACTTTACTAAACCATTGTTAAAAACCATTATCATTAGATAAATACAATGTGCTTGTGCTTAAAAAAAAGATCTTCTAGGTTTGTAATGGAAATTTTTATGGTCCAAAGGCAATAATTCAATCTACTAAAAAATGGACCACTTGCCACACAGGCGAGCTAGTTTTAAAGTTTTGAGGTAAATGCAGTGTTTTTTTAAGCTGGGTGTAACTGCCAAACCAGCTCAGAACCGTGGTAGGAACAGAACAGCTGATGTTGGTGTTGACCGAGGGTGTAGCATCTCACTCCAAAGCAAGTGTTCAGGGCTCAGCGGCTTTATAAAAATGGTACCTGGTGAAATAGTGTCACCGATGATTGTGGGTGATGGTGATTGCGCAGGAGCGACCCCAGCGCCCTCAGGGAGACCAGGACACCGAAACACGTGGGTGCTTTTAATCACACCTCGGTGGGGAGCAAAGTATTTCACTTAGTTTCGGGAACAGGAACCATTTTCTGTGTTTCATTCAGTGTTAGGTGGTTAATTCCCTCCTTCTCCTTCTGTGTATACTATGTTACTTCTATGTTTCATTACTTTTATGTTTCAGAGTGTTTTTCTACTGTGTGGTAGTACAATCAATAAAACCTTTTAGGCTGAAACTCGAACTTGCCATGATTTGTGTGAACTGGAGGCTTAGCCATCACATCTCCTCTTAAACGAGAAATGCCATTAATTTGATGGCAAATGCCTCAGGGACTGTCCAAATCAGGCTTTGGCTGGTCAGCTGCCATCCACACCCTCTTGCATGCCCCTTCCTGGAGTTTGTATCTCCATCCTTGTGTTAAATACAAAATTGCAGCAAAGAAGGAACCACTTTGGGTCAGTGACTGCCTGCTGTTACCAACCAGAGACACGGTGACCACCACGCAGGTTTGAGAGCATACAGAGGCTGAAGCTTTAACCAAGAATAGAAGAGTAAGAGCAACTTGGATGACAGTGGACAGCACTTCTCATGCTGGAGGGAATTCCTCTTGAATATCTCCATCTAAGATAAAGCTTGAATGAGTTTAGTCCTCTAACAAACTCACCCAGGCTACAACATCTCCAAAGATGTACATTTTAATTATTTCCTTTTCTAAAAACCACATCAAGTCTGGCTCTAGGCAAGCGCAGTGCAGGGAAAACCCCCCTTTTCTCCCCCCCTTCAAAAGTCTGGTGGGGATGTTCCCCAGGGCTCAGTTCTGGGGCCGGTGCTGTTCAATATCTTTATAGATGATGTAGACGTAGGGATTGAGTGCACCCTCAGTGAATGTGCAGATGACACCAAGCTGTGTGGGAGTGTTGATCTGCTGGAGGGTAGGAAGGCCCTACAGAGGGATCTGGACAGGTTGGATCGATGGGCCGAGACCAACGGCGTGAGGTTCAACAAGAACAAGTGCCAGGTCTTACACTTTGGCCATAACAACCCCCCGCAGCGCTACAGGCTGGGGGAAGAGTGGTTAGAAAGAGCCCTGGGGGTGCTGATCGACAGCCGGCTAAACATGAGCCAGCAGTGTGCCCAGGTGGCCAAGAAGGCCAATGGCATCCTGGCCTCTATCAGGACTAGTGTAGCCAGCCGGTCTGGGGAAGGGATCGTCCCTCTGTGCTCGGCACTGGTGAGGCCGCACCTTGAATCCTGTGTCCAGTTGTGGGCCCCGCACTTCAAGAGAGATGTTGAGGTGTTGGAGCGAGTCCAGAGGAGGGCGACCAAGCTGGTGACGGGTCTGGAGGGTCTGACCTACGAGGAACGGCTGAGGGAGCTGGGGGTGTTTAGCCTGGAGAAGAGGAGGCTCCGAGGTGACCTTAGTGCAGTCTACAACTACCTGAAGGGAGGTTGTAGCAGGTGGGAGTTGGCCTCTTCTCCCAGGCAACCAGCGATAGGACAAGAGGACACAGCCTCAAGCTTCGCCAGGGGAGGTTCAGGTTGGACATTAGGAAGCATTTCTTTACAGAAAGGGTTATTAGACATTGAAATGGGCTGCCCAGGGAGGTGGTGGAGTCACCATCTCTGGAGGGGTTTAAGAAAAGCCTGGACATGACACTTAGTGCCATGGTCTAGTTGCCATGGTGGTGTAAGGGCAACGGTTGGACTTGATGATCCCTGAGGTCTCTTCCAACCTGGTTGACTCTGTGATGCAGGGGAGGTCTTGGCAGCAACTCTGCCAAGTTCAACACAAGAAGCTCTAGGGCGGAAGGACAGTTATTTATCTGACCTCATTTACTGTGTGGTATCATTTCACAAGCTTCCTTGTGGGAAGCTTTTAAGAATTTCAGCATTAAATCTGGTGAAGTTCAGTCTGTCACAGGCTGGTTTGAGAAGGTCATAAAGAGAAAACTCATCGGGACTCCTGGCTGGTGAGGTCCTTACCTGCGGCTTTGAAACAACAACGAAGTATTCAAGGCAGAAATGAGCGGAGGCAGCGTTCAGTAGGTGTTCTTTACTCCAATTAAAAGTACATTAGAAACAGCACACAGGACCAGCAGCAGCTTTCATGACAATTCAACCCCATACTCTGCTGTCACGAGGTCATTCAGCTGTACTATTAAAGTAGGTGATTGAAACAAGTCTTCCACTCGACACGCAAGCACTCACTCACCTGCCACTTTAAATAGGTTTCCAACAGGATAAAAATAGATACACCCCAGAATACAAAAAGTTCAATTTTAACAGTTTTTTCTTTTTTTTTTTTTTCACTAAAGCCTTTATACAAATTGATAAAAGGGTGCACAATTTCCTAAAATTTTAGGTACATTTTAAATGAGCCTTTTTTTACTTGGTAAAAGGATCCATGTTCCTGTCTTTGAACAGAATACGATGGCCAAAATTGCAAAGAAAAATTCCTAGTTTAAATTTACAATTTATACATTTGTTTCGAAGTGATTCCTGCACCGAGTAGCAGGCCGATGGCTGCTCACGCACGTCCCATTTTTCCCCCAAAAAGAGCTGTGCACCCTAAGTTCTAGTTCAGGAGCCTCCTTTCTCCTGGAAACCGGGCTGGGGGAACAACCCACAGGCTTTCAGTTGTGCGCACAAGAATGGTCCCGACTGAACTAAAAGCCCGAGCACAGAAGTTGCAAATCATTCCTCCTCCGGCCAGGATCACCCTGGGGCGAGGGGCTGAGGACCTGTTTTGCACTACGAGCATGATGAAAGTGGAGCGCTTCCCCTCTGCAATTTGGCTGAGCAATTTAACTCAAAACTCTGGTACTGAAATATATTGGAACAGGTAAATTTGGTGTTCTAAAGGTGGGTTTTTTTTGGTCAATACAAGCTATCATGATTTTATTTCTTTTACTCCTATCACTGATGGGTGAAGCCCAGCAGTTCTGTACATTATTCACACGGAGCTTCACAGCAGCATCGTAGAACTGGCACCACCTACCTAAAGGTGACTGACCCCCACTCCAATTAGCATTTTATGGAGGTGAATTTATTCCAAAACTTATTAGTACAGTTCCCTTCATACTGCCCCCCTCCCTGCCCACCCCACCCCACCCACCTACACCTCGGTGAGCTTAAACCCTTCAGAGGAACTTCTAGGGTACGGACTGAAGCACTGTCACCACCGCACCGCTTCACGTGTAGTGGCCTTTCTAACAAATCAAGGACAAATTAAAAGAAAATACTGCCCAGCAGAAGCAACACGGCACCTGCGTTTGCGAGTATGAGCTACTGGAGACACCCTCAGGACAAGTTACGTAAGGAAAAGCAGGGCAAATCCATCAGGAAGCCAGAAATGAGTCTTAAAGAGCTCAGGGGAGCGCTAAAGAGAATGACTTCCTATTTTGTACAAGTTGAGTTCTTAGCCAAAAACCAGCTGCCTTGGTTGGGTTTTTTTTTTTCCTTTTTTCTTATGTCCATTATAGATTTGATTGTTGAATTTTAACTGATTAGGTGAATGCTGAACTTAATTCCAATTAAGGGCAATAAAGCTTTTTCTTTTTTTTTTTCCTTTTAAATTTGTTTTAGATATTTACATATTGCCCTTTTTTTGGCAAGTGTATTTCTTAGAATTCAAAAGATCTCCTCGTTTTAAGGCTAAACTAAGAAATGTTAAAAGCTTCTGTAAACATTTCCTCTTCCTCCCCATAGTTACACAATTTGAAGTCCAACAGCAATTTTTCAAATGAGGTAATATTTTGTTTACTCATATATTAAACAGTCTTCTTCAGGATAAGCCAAGAGGCGTGACAATCTGAACGCTGATCCAATTGTAGTGGGAGAGTTTCCACAGCAGGGTCCACACCAGTTCCAGCAGCTGTACTTTCAGTTAGTTATCTTCTCAATTTCATCCAGGTCGTCAGTATCCAATTTGTTTATCTTTTTGTCTGGGAAAGATGAGAAATAAGTCAGATTTCATAACACAGAGCAGAGAAGGGAAAGCTGCTTTCTTTAGCGGGTCTGGAGAAGTTCAGGTTTAGCCATGAAATGTTCAGTCAGGTTTTAAAACCACAACAGAAAACTTTTTTCTTTTAGTGAAGGCCCATCAGGACACTTGAATGTCACCATCTGGAACATCCATTTTAAGGATTATCCAGGTAGCCAGCAGACAACTCTATTTATTTCTGCTCCTATCATATGTAGCAGTTCACAATCCTAAGTGACATTACACAAAACACAGCTGAGGTGCTCTTCTGGGGTCAGTTTATGGCTCAATAAATATCTGCTCAGTACACAGCTAGTCCAAATTCTGCACAAATAACATCTCATTTTAGAGAAAGAAGAAAGTCTGAGGGTACGTACTGAAATGTTCCTGGATTCTGTTGAGAATATTCATGCTGTGCTTGCTGTCCACCATGTTAATGGCCAGTCCTCGCTTGCCAAAGCGACCTGTACGTCCAATGCGGTGCAGATAAGTCTCATTATCTGGATTTCCATCTTTATCCACGGGAAGGTCGAAATTGATGACAACAGAGACCTGCTCTACATCGATCCCTGATACAAAGAAAGCATCAGATCACACAACTCAGTTCACAGCACTTCACAGCAGAAACAGCCTCCTCTGGCCTGTAAAGGCCTCGTTTTTTTCCCCAAGTCCTATGTTGTCTTAACTGTTCCAGGATGTCAAATTGCAACACAAATCCCTACTGGAGTTCACTATTTTTCAGATTTCTGTATTTCGGAACATGTTTATTTTAAACACCACGGGTCAGCAGGACAAGCCAGGCTTGGCGCCAGAAGCATAACATTCTCACAGGACAGACTCGTTCATCTCGGGCTGCAGGACGCCTACAAGGAATCCTGTGTCTGCCCACAGGCATCTTTATATGCACAGACACGGTCAGCAGCCCGAAAGCCCAGGAATTACTTTAAGGACCCTAATTTCTCCACACTAGAACACTTGAGGATATGAATTCTTTCTGTAAGCTGGCCAGCTGTATCTTATCTTAGGAACCACCGCTTCTGCCCCTCCCCGGCCCCGCTCTGCCATGCCCTACCTCTGGCACAGACGTTTGTGGTCACCAGCACCTTTTCCTTGCCCTCTCGGAAACGCTCGATCACCGCGGCTCTCTGTTCCACCATCATTTCCCCGCTGAGCAATGCCACCTGATGACCTTCCTTCGAGAGCTCCGCCGCCAGCCAGCCAGCCGTCTTCCGAGTCTGAAACAAAGCGAGGCCCGTCTTTAGGAGGAAGTTTTAATGCTGTAAAGCAGGAACAAACCTCTCTGGGGTCGCCTGGAAGCTCCACGGCTGCTTTTTACATCTCAAAAGGCAACAGTTCCGAAGTGCTGTGCCCACCCTCCTCCCCATTACAAACCGTGCTCCCAGCTCTCATATCAGTTATAGGAAGTGTGCATCTGCCACCACAGGAACCCTCGATTAAGAAAAGTACACTTTTTTTTGTGCTCTGCTCCTCAGCTTTCACTCCATGAGGGATTACATCTGTATGCTAAAAACTCACACAAGTAAACAAAACTCCTCAGCTTGGAAAATGGCAGGGTTTGAGCTGAACAGAGTTGTGAAATCCGACAGATATCACGGCTCTCAAGATTTCACCCAATGAGGGAGCCAGGAAAGCCAAAGAAAAGGGCAATTGGTGTTCTTGGTTTCCCTCTGAAGTGTGCCTGGCCAGGTTTTTAGCACTATCGGACACTAACGGGGTCGTTGGGACTAATGTTCCCCAAAAGGACTCACGTGGCAGAAGATCATGGCCTGGGCAATGGTGATAGCGCCGTAGATATTACAGAGAGCCTGGAACTTCTCATCTCTGTTATTGCACAGCACGTAATACTGCTTAATAGTGTCCAGTGTCTCCTCCTCTCGCTTCAGTTTGATGATGTTTGGGTCAGGAACGACTTTTTGAGCAAACTTCCACACAGAGTCCTCAAAAGTGGCAGAAAACAGAAGCATCTGGCAGTCCTTGGGGAGCATTCTGCAAGAGAGAGCAAAATGGGCAGGGTTCCCACGCAACACTCACCCCCTGACATCCTGATGGGATTAATGCTACGGGCAAAGCAGAACAATAACCTCAGAACCAGTTATTTCAGTGGCTGGAAAGACCAATCTTACCAACACCGGATCGTTCCCTCATGGACCAGTGGCATCCAGACTTGCATTCTTAAAAATGAATAAACCCTGCTCCAGGGACAGGCTTTTTATTCTGTGAGAAAATGAAACTGCTTGTCATCCCCTGACATTCTGCCTCTATTAACCGTCTGGAGTAGAGCTAAATACATCATTTTAATCCTGTTGCTTTATCAGTGAAGACACCAGTCAAGAATCTAGCCCTGCTGCCCCTATGTCACAAACAGCTATAATGGAGAGAAACAAAAATCACCTCGGGCAACGTATGCCGAGTCCTTACCTCTGAATGCGGATGCTCTGGTCCTGATGGCCCTGGGTTGCTATCATCACATCAGCCTCATCCAGGACAAACACTCTGATTTTCTTGGGATCTATGAATTTCAGTTTGGAACACCAGTCCAGCACGGTGCCGGGTGTGCCAATTACAATCTGCTCCGAGATCTTCTGACCCCTCTCCACTGCCGAGACAGAAAGGAAGGCTTTCATAAGATAGCCGTGCAGACAGTGAAACACTCCGCCCCTCTCTGAACTAGCCATCTGACTGCTCCATTGTTCGGTTATTGTGTTGCACCCAGGGAACACCATTTTCTCATTTACAGTCTGGTGGCAGCGTTTCACCTTACTCACGTTTATTGCCTCGGACAGCATACGCAAGTTTCAGCTCTGGATAAAACTTGCCCATCTGTTCAATCACTTTTCCTGTTTGAAGTGCCAGCTCGTATGTTGGGGAAAGGCACAAACACTGGAGGGACAGAAGGATAACGTGTTTCAGATGACCAGCATCCTGGGCAAAACTACCATACTTGCTTGTAAAAATTGAAATTTTCCTGAAGATGAACATGCGAGCAGCTGAACGGCTTCTGAAAGCCCATCAGTTCTGCATCCTGAAACTAGGGGAAGGAGCTGATGTGACACAGTCACCTAGCTACCAGCTTTCTGCGTTCAATCCTGCTCCTCAGGCTTGAGAGTGCAGATGCTCTGCCAGGGGACATCTATGGACAGTAGTGAGAAGGAACTGAACACCTACAGTTAGACCAAATTATAAGAACTGCATTTTTTAGGGAAAGAATTCTAGCCTTGATAACACTGGTCAACTATCTCATAAGGTAATTGGGTTAAAAAGCCCCTTTCTTGGCATTTCTGCTCTACTTTCACAGATATCTTCTCTTCCATCCCAAATTCCACTTAATCCCCTTCAGCTCGCAATATTTCTCTGATTTATTTTTTCCCAGAACGATATCCCCTTGATTTAACTCCTCACAGAGCAATAGCAGCCTGAGTGACACAAGGGAGGGACTGAAAGGAACCAGTTGTGAACAAAATCCACATCTTCTGCATTAAGGGCATTTTGACAGATCCCCAAATCACCAGCCCCTGCTAAGCACTCTACATGAATGACATCACAGAGATGGCTTTATCAAACGATGGATTTACTATCAAATGTCTCAGCACAAGCCCAGCCTCTTCACTAGGTGGCACTGCACCACCACGAAACCCCCCCAGAACACTCACGTCCCAGAAACTTTACCTGTGGATACTTGTTCCCAGGTTCGACACGACTGAGCATGGCCAGGACAAAGGCAGCCGTCTTGCCAGTGCCGGACTGAGATTGTGCGATCAGATTCTGTGGGCTGCAGAACATAGAGCAGACGTGAGCTCGACCAGATGAGCCACCCGGACAACGTATTCACAGGGTTGAACGACAAAGAAAACTTGAGTGGCATTTTAATACCCTTGAGATTTACCACTGCTCTGGACTGGTGCCTAACTTGACCAGCTACGCCCCACAGAAGTTAGTTTCTGCCCTCTACCAGCTTCCCTTTCAGCACCTCTTGATTAGGGAGATTTGGCAGGAAAACTGCAATTATCTGTCGGTACTTTTCCATTTTGCACATCTCCCCCTAGTGTCTTCACACCTCATACATTTCAGCTCCAGGGCGCGGAGAGGAAAACCAGGAACACAGGCAACGCAGCATCTCAACGACCCCCACCCACGATTTCTGGAGCTACACTGCACAGCAGCCTTTTTATTTCTCCCCTATGCTGACTAGGAAAATCAGGTTTGACCTCAGCCAAACACTGCAGCACTGCATGGTCAGTACCAGCCCTAGGAAAAGGACAAATCCAGGGCTGCTGTCACATAGTTTGGGACCACAGAAACACCGTGGCATGGGAACCCTTTCACCACAGCCCAGACAGCTCCCCCATCACCATCCTCCCCTCCAGAGCTCAGTAATAGTACACTAGATCTTTCAAATCCTTCCTATACTGGGAGTAGAAAGTATGTGTACATACGGTTCAGCAAGCATCATGGGCAGGGCATTCTCTTGGATCTTTGATGGTCTGTTGAAGCCCATGGCATAGACCCCTTGCAGGAGCTGTGGTTTCCTGAAAACAGAGAAGTTTTAATACCATGACCTATTAAAAGTACATTTGGTCTTCATTTGTGTACAAAAAGGTGAGAAAAAACCCCTTGCAACCACATCTAGAGCTGCCCCTTTCTTTGTACCTAAGCTTAGTTCACCGTGACTAGACCTACTGATCCAGGGTTACAACCCAGCACTCAAACCTAACTGTGTCCTCAAATGCTCATCAATTGCTTTCCTCCAGGGAGCTTCCTAGTCTCAGCAGACACTCGTGTAGACAAGGACATCCAAGAACAACCTAAAATTCAGGTTATGGTGCTAGTGAACTCTTAGCCGATGGCCTCCAAGTGCCTACTGGAGTGCTGTTAGCGGTGCTCAGAAGGAAGGGCTTTCCTTTCAAAGCAGGTTACAGGTTTCCTGCCCACCATTTCCTGCTGTTAAGAACTCCCAGTCAGCACAACATGCTTTTTAAAAATTGTATATTACTTTCAGACAACGGCTGGAACAAAAGCTCTTTGAAACCATAACCTTGTGCTGCTCAGAAGCAAGGACGTACAAAGCCCAACTCTGCAACAGTTGCCAAGGATACACCAAGTCATAACAAAATGAAGACTCAATTAGTCTGGCTGTCCCCATCATTAACTCACTTGGCTTGTTTGGCTTTTGAAAGATGGGAATTAGTCTAACAGGCACTACAGGACCTCAGCTTTTTTTTGTAGACATTCAACCACCAACATCAACAAAGTGAAACGACATCCTGACATTTCAGGGTGAGAAGTCTCACCGGCTCCCGTTTCCCCGTGGAGCTTGCAAAAGAGCAACAAAACCGAGATCACCAATATAACCAACAACAATCCCTTTAGCACCTTAAAAAAAATATATATATAAATCTGTCATGCCTTAAATACAGCTATTGTCGCTTGAAAGTGCCACTGGTAAAGGTATTCAATAGGAGGGGTCAGAAAATACTAACACTAGTAATCTCTCCAGTACATAAATCCAGTATTGCTGGCAGGGAAAAGATAAGCTCTTCCCTTTGTACTATTCACTGCTGCTGCTGGACCTTCACAAATAGCCACCAGAGAACAGGAACAGAAGGTGGTTGTGTTCATTACTTCTGCCAATAAAACAGATCTCCTGTTTTCCAAAACACCACCGTGCCGCCGGACACCTGCTCCGAGCCTCCCTGCATCTGCTGGAGAACTGGTGGCGAAACGCCGCCGCCTGCGGCACAGGAAAGGTCTCACTGTGCAATTCACAGAACCCTGGTGACAGTGGCCATGGAAGGACTCCTCCAGCTTACCACACCCCAGCTCCACGTGCATCGGAAGATGAAAAACCAGACATTAAAATCCAGAGGAGTGTTGCTAGAGCTGATTACAGAAAGCAAGGCTTGCTCTACACAGACCAGGAATTAAAGAGAGCTTGTTTCAGATGGAAGCCTTCACAAGGCACCAAGATGGATAAAATCATTCTCCTTGCATTTAAATAATACAATAAACGATATGCTAATTTATTAATGACAAATTTGCAGTTAATTTGAAGCAGAAACCCATGCACTTTTAAGCGGTATCTCCTATGCAGCCAGAGAATCTATCAGGACACGAGGGGAGGCTCCAAACTTGTATCTGCTCTCACCAAAGTGAGACTCACCACAAGTGAGTCAACTCTGCTCTCCCCGAGTTCAAGAACAAGCTTCCTACACCTGAGTGGGCCAAACAATATGCTGAAAAATACAGTCATAAGGGAGCCTGTTTAATATTTCTGTTCCCAGGTTTTAACAGCTCAGTGCAGAGAAGCCTCTGGCTCGTGCCAGCATTACCCCCCCAGCAGCTTTGAACCGACAGGCACTTACAGTCGCAGCTCCTCAAAAGACTTCACGGAGTAGAGAGGCGATGTGGGATCCCTCTGCAGCACCTCCACTTGATTTGTGGTGTCCACCAAGTTGCTGCGGATGAGCTTGTTCAACAAGGACTGGGCAGCCCTGTCCTCTGTTGAAAAAAATGTATCAATCACGGCCTGTTTCAGGTGTCGCGCCACCGAAACGCTGCATCACGGAGCCAGGTACAAAGGAGAAGATGCATCCAAACACTGAAATTCTCTATTACAGAGCAATCTCATGAAAGAGCCCAAACTTCCCGAATGAGACAGCTACCAAGATGTCCCAGAGATTCACATTTAATATCCAGGAAGACAAACCAAAGCCAGCGCTGTCCTAAGATACAGAACTCTGCTTATTACAGCTTAGCATCTAACTGGAAGGTGGGACAGGGTTAAAAGCCTCCTAAAGCCTCACTGTTATCTGATGTGTGGGCAGACACCTTTTAGGTGTGTTTTTTTTTTCTTTTCAAGGAAAGTTTGAGGACAAACGGTACTTTGAAGATTCCAAGGCTGAAACGCAACAAGGGCTGAGGATAAGTGAGATCAAAACAGAAGGTTAAACTGCTGCACTTTGGGGTTTTGCTAATCAATCTGTTTTCTAAAGGCACCTTCTGAAGGATTTAGAGCCGCTACCCACCTCTTAACAGCCATTTCATAAACGCAACACGTTGGTTGCTACAGCAATTCCAGCTCCA
The DNA here is from genome assembly GCF_013368605.1 of Nyctibius grandis. NCBI lineage: Eukaryota > Metazoa > Chordata > Aves > Nyctibiiformes > Nyctibiidae > Nyctibius > Nyctibius grandis. The sequence goes on from NC_090674.1 coordinate 2,754,868, forward strand.
GGTTATCCAGCTGCTCCTGTATCCAGTCCTGCCTTTGAGGACACTGCTATCCCCTTATTTCTCTCCACTCTAATCCAGGAGTCTCCCAAGTTATGACACGACCCAATGGCTTTAAAAGTGTTATGGAGGAAGGATATGTCTTACAGTTAAGTCCTTGGGGCAGGATACAAGCTCACCCATCCTGAGATATAAGGCAGGCTAACTTTAAGTATATACAAAATGAATTTTCTTTTCAACATTCCTTTCCAAAGCTTTTTTCATGAAGGCACTTACCCTTCTCCTCATCCTCTGCCTTCTCTATGTTGTCGTCCACCTTGACAACAGCACCTAAATTAAAACAGGCGGTTTTGGTGCAGATGTGAGGTCAGGCAGCGCCCACCCACAGAGTTTTAGGTTTGGAATATTGTGGCAAAAGCTACAAACCCAGCCCACTTTCCTGATGACAGCCCTGCTCTATCGGTGCGCAGAACAAACCCAAGTGACGGCTCGCTCTGTATGGCCAAATTGAAGTTTATCATCAACCCCACCAACAGATTTTGCCCGCGCAGCTCCTTGAATACAGCAAAACTCGACTTTAAAAAGTTACCCTAGCAGAACAAGCGCAGGAGCCAGATATTTAGTCTATGCTCTTTAATCTTAGCTTTATGTTTCCCTTGTCTGGAATTTCTTGCCTAATGGGGAATTTACGCTCCAAACCCAACGCAAAAAACATCAAGCCCTTTCTAAGGCCGTTTGAGCGGCTGTAACTCACCATTGGCATCTGGCTTGGTTTTTTCATCCTTTAGGTGTAAACTGCTCAACTACAAGTGAGGAAAAACACAAAATCAGTCATTCAAAGGGAAAACCTCAGCTTTCATCACAGCTTCTAGATTTACCACCTGCTAAAACTACTGCACAGTGAGAATCCAGGCTTGAAGGCAAATGAGATGACGTTAGCGAGACAGACTTCAAGAGTTTTAAGACAAATATCACTTTTTCTAAGCTGTAACAATGACATGGAGAAGGGGTTTGTTTTCTGTCCCTGCATCTCCTCTCCCTAATAGCTCTGCTGATGGCAAATGGGAGAAAATTTACATTCCAGGATGGACACTCGAGCCCAGGGCAGCCCTGGCTGACACGAGCTGTCCCAGGACACATCCCTCTCACCGAGTGTTTGTTTTACCACCAGAAATATGACAGGGAGAGGAACCCTGAGGGTCTTGCTGTACATCCCAGGGGCTGAGTTAATGCTTTCCAGGCTAAAGTGCTGCGCTTGAGCGGGTCAGAAAAATAAAATTCCCAATGCCTCAAACATATTTAGATCTTATCATTAAAAAATGAGAGGAAAAGGGATATTTTTTGGCCCCTGGATAATAGACCATGGGCTTGGTGACCACCTCTGTAGCAGTGCTGCTGACAGGGTTGTGACTGGATGTAGGGTGAGGGGGAAGGACAGGGGCCTCCCTGCCCTTTTGATACTCAAAAATGAAAGGAAAAAGAAAAGAAATTTGGGGGGGGGGTGGGGGGAGAAAGGAAAGGGGTTTTTTTTGCTCCTAAAGAAAGACCCCAGGCCTAGGGATGCCCCGAGGCGGTGCTGCCGGCAGGGCCCCCCCGCGAAGGGGGCGGACAGGGGCCTCCCTGCCCCTTTTGATGCGCCAGAAAATGGGGAGAAAATGGGGAGAAAAGGGGTTTCCAGCGCTCGCTGTTTTCGGTGGCGGCGGCGCCAGCGCAGCCCCGGGGCCCCGCGCCTCAGGGCCGGGCCGCTGCCAGGCACGCCCCCCCCGGTCTCCCCCCTCCCCGCTCCCCGCTCCCCGCTCCCCACTCACCGACTCGGCCGCCGCCTCCTGCTCGTCCACGGCCAGGGCCCAGGAGTCGGTGGCCATGTCCGGGCCGGGGGGTGCTGGCGCCGGGCTCGCCGGGAGCAGCCGCAATGGCGCCGAGCGCGGACAGGGCGCCTGCGCCGCCCGCTGGCGCCTCCCCGCACGGTCTCGACGGCAAAGAGGCCCCCACGGCGGCATTCCGGGAGCGCCGCGTTCCGGGTCCGCGGCGGGGGGATACTAAAGGGCGGACAGAAAGGGCTGGGGGGGGCTCGCTGGCCCACCCCGGGCTGAGCTGTGGGGTGCTGCGCGCCGGGCTGGGCGTCGCGTCAGTGTGGGGTCTGGCCCCCGTGTGCTGTGGGGCTGGTGTCGAGGTGCCGTTGGTATCTGAGGTGCCGTTGGTGTCGAGGTGCCGTTGGTGTCGAGGTGCCGTTGGTGTCTAGGGGCCGTTGGTATCTAGGGGCCGTTGGTGTCTAGGTGCCGTTGGTGTCGAGGGGCCGTTGGTGTCTAGGGGCCGTTGGTATCTAGGGGCCGTTGGTGTCGAGGGGCCGTTGGTGTCGAGGTGCCGTTGGTGTCGAGGTGCCGTTGGTATCTGAGGTGCCGTTGGTATCGAGGTGCCGTTGGTATCTGAGGTGCCGTTGGTATCGAGGTGCCGTTGGTATCTAGGCCCGGCTGGCATCTAGGCCCTGTCTATGGCGTGGGGCCTGGCCCCCTGTGTGCTGTGGGGCTGGGTCAGGCAGTGCCTTGCGTGATGTGGGGCTCGGACCCCAATATGGTGTGGGGCTGGGGTCCAGGCCCCCTGTATGGTGTGGGGCTGGGGGTCAGGCCCTGCCGTGCTGCCTGGTGTGGGGCCTGGCCCCCTGTGTGGTGTGGGAGTGAGGTTTGAGTTTCTCATGTTAAGGGATCCCTTTGGGAGCTGAGGCTGGGGGGAAATCACATGGAGGCTGTGACATTTGTGAGGGAACTGAAGCTCTTTCTGCCTCTGAAATAGAGGTGTGGGTGAGAAACAAGGTGGTGGAATGAGTCACGGAGGTGTAGAAGTGACAGGAATATGGAAAAGTTGTTTGTGTGCCGTCTCTCGCTGTAGGGCAGGAGCTGGCTGAGACCCGATATCAAACCTGTTCTTTAAAGCTCCTGGAATAAAGGTGAGAAACAAGGAAAACAGAAAGGAAAGAAGTGTGGGAAGAGCCTGCGGGATTTCCTCGCTGGGCTGCCATTGCCTGCGCGGTGTTTGTGCTTCCTTGAACCTCGCATGGAAGGAGCAGCCCTCGAGGAGGGTCTTAATTTGTGTTTTTATTATATGCAGCAGGACTAGTAAAATGGCCAAGTCCGTAGGCATCAGCCAGAAGTTCCCAAGACAATGGTTACTTCCTCGTCTTGATATTCACCCTCCCTTTTAATGAAGACACAGAGCCACATCATTTGCTCCCACAGCCCGAAACTTTCCACTAGAGCTGTTATTTCTTTCTGAGCACGAGAAATCTTCTCCACACCTCATGCAATTTTGCCAGTATTGGTGCATTAGCCCAGGCAGGACCAGACCCTTCACTATCGCTCTTCAAACGCCCCTCTGTGATTTTTTTATTTTCCTTCCAACTAAACCCCGTGATTATTGAGTATTGTCATCTGATGCTTTCACCCCATCCATCTAATTCGGTTTCCTCTTTGGAGGCAAGGGCCCTGTGTCCCTCTACATGTTGTGATCCCCTCCGGCCACACACGGGAACTTTGGGGTCTGGCAGTTTTATTTGTAGAGGTGACATCATGGCTTTTTTCCATGGCAACTCATCGCAGCGCTCAGGAGGATGATGAATGCAGGAGCTGAATGCGAGGAGATTTTCAATGGGAACAGAGCAGGCAGCCGCAAGCAAGTCTGAGATGTTAATTAATTAATTAGAGTAAAAATAAAAAGTAACGTGGGAAGTCCCAGAGGCCTATGGGCACTTCAGCTGCAGAAAGAAAGAGATGCTCGTGCTTCCCAGTGTAAGACACACACCTCCAGCGAAGAGGTGTGATTGGGATTAGCCCCATTTTAGAGATGGGAAAATCGAGGCTTAGGAACCGAGGAGAACTGCCCATGGCAGGCTGGAGGCAGCCTTTGCAAGCCCTCCTTTCTAATCCTCTACCTTAGCTGCCAGAATTTTCGAGGCTCTGGGAACTGTCGGCGAGGTGCGATCGTGCTGGCGGTCACGGGTGTTTCTGTGTTGCATCTTCTCTACACGAAGAAAAGCTTTTCTCCATCAGCCCCTGGGGCAGGGGATGTTTTTCCTACAGCGTGTGCTCGGTACAGGGGCCTGTCATATGATGAAATATTCTTTTAAACATGAAATAAATAGATTAATTTAACATTAAATAAATGCGTAATTCCCCTCATCAGTGGACTTTGTGCTAGAACGAGAGATCTCGGGAGGGCAGATGTTGCACAGTGGAGTTTCGTTGGCATTAACTGTGGTCCTTACCCATCAAACAGGTCGGAGGCCCCTTGTCCATACACCTCCCTGCTCAGAGGAGCAGGCAGCCCCTGCTTAGCCCATGTTACCCCTTTTATCATCACCATCTACCAACAGGGCGATTTGTGGTTTTGTTCAGAGCATTCCAGGATGAGGAAAGCAGCATTTACATGGAGGTAATGAGAAGTGCTCATTGCTCTCCATGTAGCAGGAGATTCAGTTTAGGTTTTTCTTTTTTTTTTTTTTTCTGTTCTTTTATTTTTCCTGCTCAAACCTCCCAGCCTCTTAATGCACGCTGTGTTCAGAGCGTGCAGACATCAAAGAGACACAGTCACGTACTCATCTAGCATCGAAGCATGAGTGAGATGAATAATGAGCGGGCCAGGACCTGGGAAAACCTGCCCCGTGCTTGGCCATTGCTCTGCTGGATGCCCTCGAGCTGGTCCCGTAACTCACCTGGGCTGGTCCCAGGCATGAAACAGGACTGGAAATGCTCCTCTGTGGTGCCTTGGTGTTTAGAGATGCTGCCCTTCCACCAGCTGTTAGCTGGCCCCGGCTGGGTAAGCCACAAGCTCAGAGATTGGACTTCTGGTGAGCTCAAATACCATTTTTAGCTTGTCCTCCCCCCAAATTTTGTCTTATTTATGCCGCAGTTGCAGCCCATCTGATTTCTCAGCTGCCGCTCCCTGGGAGGAGGTGGCCCTTATCGACAGTGGGTTTTCCTAGGCATGGCCAAGCTGGAGAGGATGAGGAGGAACAAACGCCGGTCGAAGGCCCCTGTGAGTTGCTTTGGGATGTGGCAGCACTTCTGAACATCATGTTGATGCCCTTGGTGAGGCAGCCTCGCCTTCAGTATTAGTTCCCCCTAAAGCAACTCTGTTTCTGTTTTCCTAAGGTCTCACATCTACCTCAGCTTCCATGTCGGATCCTGCTCTGTTTTATAAATAAATATGCCGCAGCTACCAGTTTTGTTGGTATGAATCCCAGGATTTTTCCTCACATACGTTATTTTCTTCGTAGGAGCAAAAGCCAAAAAAAAAAAGAGCCAAAAGCCGTAGTAAGGAAACATTTTAACAGGCGCTGGAGATGTGGGACGTGGGCTTCTCCACGGCTGACTTATTTGTCTAGCAAGAACCGTAAATTCTCAAGCTCCAGGGCATAAGTCAGCCTCTGGGATCTGGGCTGAGGGAAAAGGCTCCGGACCCGGCGTCTGCTGGCAGAGTTTCATGATATTTCCCCTAAAGCACGTCCTTGTCGGTGAAGACAAGACGGTTCATTAGGGATGCCATGCGTCTAGTCACCCCAGTCCTGCCTGCGACGCGGGCGTACGCTGAGAGACGAGGGGGAGAAAGAAACGCTCTGGGTTCGTCTGGATGCAGACGGGAAGGGAGACGTGGGGTTATAGGGAAGGGATGTTTTAGCGCAGAGCCCGGCGGGTGGGTTTAGGGGCTCGGTCTGCCGGCGGCGGTGGGTTTACTGCCAGGGATGGGTCTGCGGTGGGACACACAAACCAGATTTGAGGGTGGATCTGTGTCTCTGTGTAGGATGAGGTGGGGGGAAAAACCTCCATCCCCCTGCAGATCACCGCTGCGTTGGAGAGCTTTCCCTCTCGAGGGAGACGGTGATATTTTCAGTGCCAGCCAGCTGCCTGTCAGCCGCAGCGCCGTTATCACCCAATTTAGGTAGCGGCGAGGAGGAGCTTTACCCATCTGCGTGCTGACCCAGGCTCGGTGTCCAGCTCTGCTCTGGGACAGTGTCGAGCCGGTGCCTCAGTTTCCCCTTTCATTTCCAGGTGTTTTTTCCTGTGTTTAAGTGTAAGCTGCTCGGGGCAGGGGCTGTATCCAGCACAAGCACATCCTGCTGTGACAGCATCGCTCCCCTTTGCCCGTGGGGAGGGTCCCCTTTAGACCTTCTGTACGTCCCACGGCTGGGGGGCTGCTCAGTGAGGGGCTTTGGAGGAAAGGGTGGATGAGCAGAGAAGACCACAGAAAGTGAGGGAAGAGGGAAGATCTGGCCTAAGGCTGCAGAAGAGCTGATTTTGGGGGGTTTTAGGATGATTTCCAAGAGACCAAGGGGAGGACAGAAGGGAAAGGCGATGGGAGAAAGGGGAGTGCTTCTCCTCCAGGCAGCTACTGCAGAAAATCTCACCCCGGGGAAGCAAGTCGTGGTGATGGGTAAATGAGTTTGCATCCCCTTTTCTCTGCCAACTTGACCATCTCAAGGGCATCTCCTCTGCCCAGGCGGGCTTTGCCCCTTGCCCCTTCCCCTTGCAGCCCCCCGGGAGCAGGAGGGGAGCGAGGGGAGGAGGCGCGGAGAAGCCAGCGGTGTGTGTACAGGGTGATTGTCATGGTTACCTCCCTGACAAAACAAATGGCTCCACTTAATGATGGTCACCCAAACAGCTCCGGAAAGTGTGCGCTCATCAGCTGGCTGCCAGTGGGAAGCCGGGTGCTGGCTCTGGAGAAGCGAGAAACCTTCCCTGGCTTCCCGGGCAGAGCTTCGCCACGGGGACACATGTTGCTGCAGCCCGTTAGGTAAGCCCCCTTCCCCATCCCACACCCCCATGGACCACCGCCCAGCCCCGGCAGCCCCTGCATCCCTGCGCGATGGCGAGGGGCCGGGGGGTGGCCGATGCCACAGGTTGCTGAGGTGGCTGTTGTGCAGTGCTCCCCCCACCCCAAGCCCTGGCGCTTGCTCTCTCTCCCTCCCGTTTTTTCTCTCTCTCTCTCCTTATCTCCGTCTCTCCGTGTCTTTCAGAGACAAAAGCAGTCTGAAGCCGGTGCCTGACGCCTTCGGGATTTCTCCGGCCCTTCCTGCCCCCCAAGCCCAGCTGCGGGCAGTTGTAGGGGCTGGCAAGAGCGGGTGAAGTTGCTCCAACCCCCCCATCCCCTTCCTCCTCCTCCTCCTCTTCCTCCTCCTCTCTCTTCTTCCAGGAAAGGTAAGAAAAGCAGTGGCTATTCTCCAGTTGCTCCTGCACCTTTTTAGCAGGCTGGGCTGCGTGTGCTCTGCAGGGGGGTGTAGGGGGGGTGTGTGTGCGGGCTGTTCCTTCCCAAGGCTGTGCACAATCCCAGCACAAAGCGGCTCTGTGAAGAGATCCCTGTCATAATATTTCTGCAGGCACAAGCCCACACTTTGCAAGCTGCTGCTTCCCTGCCTTGCCTTTTTTTTTTTTCCCCCCAGCTGGATGGTGAGCCCCTGAGCATCCACTCCCCTCCCCAAAACCATACAGACTTTAATAGTGACTGTCTCCATCTCCCTGCAGGGAAAGCAAAGGAGGCTGGAGTGGGGGGGACGATGCTGCTTTTGCTTTCCTGGGCAGCCAGGTGGGATGTCCCAGGTGTGGACACAGTGGTTTGGGGGAAGAGGGGACTGACCTTGGCAGGGTGAGGGAGGACTCTGATCCTCCCAGTAAGGGTCAAAGCACCAAGGACCTGGCTTGCATCCACCACGCTTGGCTGGGGAGGGCAGGGGTGGATGGAGAAGGGCTGTGCAGCTCCTGGGGGCCCGGAGTCCTTGGCTCCAGCTGCATCCCATGCACGGGGCTGGCTGCCTGGAGGTTTTAGCCCAGCCAGAGATCTCTGGGCTGAGGAAACGAGGGAGGTTGTAGCCCAAACACCCTTTAGCTGGGCTAAATCCTCCTTTTCTGGAGTGTTTTCCAAGCACTGGCACAGCAGCGAGCCCAGTGAGGCGGGGGTTAACTAAGCCCAGTATCACAAATGCTCTCTGCACAGGGACGTGATTGAGGGCTCTGGAAACCCAGCTTGGGACGTGAAACATGGTGCTTGAGACCCAGCTCTGGGGCAAGCCTGATGGCCCAGGAGACCTGCCAGGGCTGTGACTGACAGCCCCCGAAATCCGTCTCTGCTGTCAGTCACTTCTCAGCCTGGTGCTGCATCACCCCAGGAGGCGGGAGCCCGGCTGGGTGCCCCAGTCACAGGGTGCTGACAGGAGCAGCGGGCTCCCCCCACATCCCCCCGGTCTCCATATCTGAGGCCTCAGGGTGCCCCTTGTCCAGCTCCCAAAGGGATGCATGCCTCTGGCCAGAAATCTTTGTCACCGCTTCGGCAGTGGGGTGCCCTGTTGTCACCCCGCAGGGGACGTGGCAGCTCTGGGGGGGAAATGCTGCGGCTGTTTTGCTGTTTTTCCCGGCAGGTGGGATACCCCGTGCTTGTGTTTTGGGGCGAGGGGAGGCTGGAGACGGGAGAATGGCTCCTGTAGCTTTCCATGAGGTTCCCACAGGTCTGCCATGGTGGATCAGTGTCTCTTCCAGGAGGTGCTGCTGTCAACCAGCAAAGCCTCTTAACCAGCAAAGCTTCTCCTCCCTGCCCTGGGCAGGGGCTCAGGAAAAGCCAGCTGGGATGGGAGAGTGCTGTGTGCGCCTTTTTGGGCTCCATTTGCTCCTATTGCTTCCTAGAACTGTTTTGGGGGTTTGATTTCAGTCCCTTGGTCAGGTTTGAGCCCCGTGCTTTGGGGGAGAGGGGCTGGAGGGGTCCTGCGTGTCTCAGGTGTGACCTGTGGCTGCTGTGGGTCAGGGAGGTGAAGTCAGGGGTCCCCCAGTGTGGTCACGGCTGCCCCCCGAGCCGAGCTGCCCCTGCGAAGCCGGGGGAAATACCGAAGCGTGGCTCAACATGAGAGCCCCCAAAGTTTGGGGAGCTCAGGGCTTCTCCTGTCTTGGTTTTGCAAACTGGTGGGAATTTGCTTCCCCACAGAGGCTGCCCAGCAGCTTCCAGGGCTGCTAACGAAGGGTCGTGGTGCAACAGGCACCCCACCAGCAGCCGGGGTGGTCTGTCCAGGGCTGTACGTCTGTACGTCTCCGCAAGACGCGCTGGCTGTAACCATCCTGACAAGCCACTGGATGTCAGTGTTGATTGATACAGATGGAGCAGAAGGAATATTTTACCCAGCTGCAGAAAAACAGACACCCTCCGAGCAGTGTGGGTATGACCCGGGTCTGGCTTGGACCTGGAGGTGAGATTTCCAAGGGAACCCATTTGGGGCTCGTAAGAGGTTACAGCAGCAGCGATTCAGCAGCCCAAAAATGCTTCTGGTGCAACGTGCGGCACCAGGGCTGGGCTTCACAGGGCTGTGCTCGTATCTTTGGGGGGGCAAAAGCAGCCGGGGATTCCTCTGGACATCTGCCCTTCGGACACCAGGGCCAGGTGGGGACGTGCCGCAGGCAGCAAGCGGTGTTATCCCAGCTGCTGAGCGCTGGTTTGGGTTTTACTGACCCGGTGTGGGCTGTGCGTGCCAGGGACCCTGCGGTGGTGGCACTGATGGACCCCAACCTGCTCTGGGGAGCTGTGCAGGAGCCAGGCTGAGTGCTCATGTCTACGGCAGTCACGGTTTGCTCTGTTCTTCTATTCAATGCATGAAAATACACCTTAGAAGAGCATCAGTCTGCCTCTGTCTTTATTACACATGCTCAAAACCCAGATTTTTTGAGGGCACGTCAGTGCTTAGAGATGCAGACGGGCACCCAGGCAGCTCTGAGCGGCGCTCCAGGCATCACACTCCCTTTTCAGGCACCTAAATACCTTTTCCAACCCAATCCTTTAAAATCCACCCCCAAGCCTCCCCGGTGCGTTGGGCCAGGTGCCCGCAGCCAGGCAGAGCGGCTCGGTGTTGGCTGTGGGCGAGCCTGAGCGTCGCGGTGCCTGTCTGCGCCGCGGAGCAACGCTGTCGGTGCAGCATCGGTGCCTTCGCCGTAAATCACACATAAAAATCGGCCGAGGGTATAGCTTGGAGTGGAGTGAGCACGTTATTGGCGTCACTCCCTCCTCCGTGGCTGTGAAGATGGGCAGATTGTCAAGGAAAGAGCGTTTAGAAAGCAAGGAAAAAAAGAAAAAGGTGGTAGATTCCTGGTGTGCCAGGTCCTGAGCGTGGCTGGCCAAGAAAGGTGGAGAGGGACTTCTTACAGGGGCATGGAGTGATAGGACGAGGGGGAACGGTTTTAAACTGAAAGAGGGGAGATTGAGATGAGATATGAGGAAGAAATTCCTTCTTGTGAGGGTGGTGAGACCCTGGCCCAGGTTGCCCAGAGCAGCTGTGGCTGCCCCCTCCCTGGCAGTGTTCAAGACCAGGTTGGATGGGGCTGGGAGCAACCTGGTCTGGTGGAAGGTGTCCCTGCCCGTGGAGGGGGGTTGGGACTGGGTGGGCTTTAAGGTCCCTCCAACCCAAACCAGTCTGTGATTCATTCTATGATCTCTGTCCCAGCCCTGAGCTGCGCCCCAGCCGATGGGATCACAGGTATGGGGTGGTTTTGGTGATGCAGCAAGCTGGCTGGAGGTATTTGCCAATGATTTGCCAAATCATCCCAGTGATTTCTGGGATGTGGGGTCCTGCCAGCTCCCATCCTGAGGGTCCAGCCCCACGACCTGGATAGAGACTGAGTGCAGGTCCCGGAGCAGCAAAGGCAGGATGGGGAGCAGCTGGGGGGGGACGCAAGAGAGAGATGCCAGCTCTCCCCCTGCTCTCCCCCATGCCAGCCTCCCTGCTCTCCCCTTTCCACGCTGCAGTCACTTGATGGCGTTGGCACCACGATGTGTGTGGAGCAGCCCCAGGGTGCTGGCAGCAGCCGGCTGCCTCCCAGCCCTGTCCCAAGGACTTTCTTGGGGGAAGCAGCTGGGAAGAGCTCTCCGAGCCTCCCCTGTCCTTGTGGGGTGGTTTTTGCAGCTGGCTTAGCAGGCAGGGCTGGTGCAGGGCTCCTCTGAGCAGCAGGAGGGGTGCAGCTCTCCTGGTGTGCTTTATCCAGGACATGGCACGGGGCTCTGCATCCCACCGAGGGTCCTTTAACGCCTGCGCTGGCCTGGGTGATGCAGAGCAGCTCCATGGGAGGCATGTCCTAAGCCTCCGTGCAGGAGAGGTGAGGGGCTCGGGGCTGAGCCGTGGCTCTGCCCTAAGTCAACACAGCCAAGAGAGCTGCCAAAGTCACGCTCCTGGAGCTCGAATTCACCTCTGTGACAACCCCATAATGAATTCCCGTTGCGCCTAGCTGGTAGAGAGCATCTTCCCCTTGTTATTTCTTGCTTGCTTTCTTCCCTAAGGCAAAATAATCCCCCCTCCTCCTTCCTCCACCCGGCATTTAATCACTTCCCGATATCTTGATGGCCTCTGCCACATCTCCACAGCGAGACAACCTTCATTATCTCTCCCTGGAGCAGGTGAACTCTTGCCAGCTTCTGACTTTACAAGCCCTGTTAGCACGGCTTGGAGCACCCCGGGGTGTGATGGCCTCCCCGTACGCTCACCGAGGGCTCCCGTGCCGGAGCAGCCAAGCTGGACACGCTCCTGGATGCACCTCCAGACCCCCATGGGCAGCTCCTGGTGTGAGCAGCCTTTGCGGTGGAACGAGAGGAGGATTAAATCAGCACCGGCCGAGGTTGGTGGCTGGGAATCAGGAGTGTGCCTTGAGATAACAGCCCTCGTTACTGCCCTCCATCCTCTCCTCTGCTGGTTTATTTGCTGCTCTCCTCCATCCCAGCCAGCCTTTTTTCCCCCTTTTTTCCCCCTTTTTTCCCCCTTTTTTCCCCCTTTTCCCCCCTTCCCCCACCTTCCCCCCACCTTCCCCCCACCTTCCCCCACCTTCCCCCCACCTTCCCCCCACCTTCCCCCCACCTTCCCCCACCTTCCCCCCACCTTCCCCCACCTTCCCCCACCTTCCCCCCACCTTCCCCCCACCTTCCCCCCTTCCCCCCCTTCCCCCCCTTCCCCCCCTTCCCCCCCTTCCCCCCCCTTCCCCCCCCTTCCCCCCCCTTCCCCCCCTTCCCCCCCCTTCCCCCCCCTTCCCCCCCCTTCCCCCCCTTTCCCCCCCCCTTTCCCCCTCCCTTTCCCCCCCCTTTCCCCCCCCCTTTCCCCCCCCTTTCCCCCCCTTTCCCCCCCCTTTCCCCCCCCTTTTCCCCCCCCTTTTCCCCCCCCTTTTCCCCCCCCTTTTCCCCCCCCTTTTCCCCCCCCTTTTCCCCCCCCTTTTCCCCCCCTTTTCCCCCCCCTTTTCCCCCCCTTTCCCCCCCCCTTTCCCCCCCCTTTCCCCCCCCCTTTCCCCCCCCCTTTCCCCCCCCTTTCCCCCCCCCTTTCCCCCTCCCTTTCCCCCCCCTTTCCCCCCCCTTTCCCCCCCTTTCCCCCCCCTTTCCCCCCCCTTTCCCCCCCTTTTCCCCCCCCTTTTCCCCCCCTTTTCCCCCCCCTTTTCCCCCCCCTTTTCCCCCCCTTTTCCCCCCCCTTTTCCCCCCCTTTTCCCCCCCCTTTTCCCCCCCCTTTTCCCCCCCTTTTCCCCCCTTTTCCCCCCCTTTTCCCCCCCTTTTCCCCCCCTTTTCCCCCCTTTTCCCCCCTTTTCCCCCCTTTTCCCCCATTTCCCCCCTTTTCCCCCCTTTTCCCCCCTTTTCCCCCTTTTCCCCCTTTTCCCCCTTTTCCCCCCTTTTCCCCCCTTTTCCCCCTTTTCCCCCTTTTCCCCCATTTCCCCCCCTTTTCCCCCCTTTTCCCCCTTTTCCCCCTTTTCCCCCCCTTTTCCCCCTTTTCCCCCTTTTCCCCCCTTTTCCCCCCCCTTTTCCCCCCTTTTCCCCCTTTTCCCCCTTTTCCCCCTTTTCCCCCTTTTCCCCCCTTCTCCCCCCCTTTTCCTCCCCTTTTCCCCCTCTTTTCCCCCCCTTTTCCCCCCCTTTTCCCCCCCTTTTCCCCCTTTCTCCCCCCTTCTCCCCCCCCTTTTCCCCTCCTTTTCCCCCCCCTTTTTCCCCCCTTAGTGCCGTTTTCCTGCCCTAACGCTCGGCCAGCTCATGGCCTTGACGTCTGCCATTCGCATCTTCCGTGGCGTTGGCATGTAAAGGTGGTTTTAAGAACGCGGGACCGCTCGGAAATGAAAACCTGATGTATTTCCCTGCTGTCGGCTCCTCCTGGGCCTTGTAAATCATTGCATAAAGCATTGCAGAGCCAGCCAGGGAGAACTGCTGCCTAGCAACTTCTCCCCATGCCCCAGGGGAGCTGGACGTGGCCAGAGAGCTACCTGAAAGGTCTCCTTTGAAACCCTTGGGCTTGGGGGAGATGAGCTGGAAGAGAGGAAAAGCTGCTCAGGGGGGGAAAGAGTTGCAATGTAATTGGCAGAAGGAGCCACTTTGCATCTGAATGTCTCCGCTGAGCAAGCGGAGGGATGAGTCAGCCTTGGCAGAGGGATCTGGAGATGCGGGGCAGGGGAGCCGTGCCACCGCCCCGAAATGCAGCGAGGATGAGGATGGGCAGGGGTGTGGGAGGGCAGGGAGCGTGCCTGGCTCTCCCTTCCCGCACGCGAAAGGAAAGCTCTCAGGGTCGTAGTCTCATCCTGCAGAAACTTGTCGGTTTGGAGGGTAATGAGAAGCAGGAGAGCCAAAAAAAAGATGTTAACCCGTTCTGCCCTAACTCAAGGGATATGTGGGTGAGCTGTGCGACCCACCACTGCGATGTCCACCTCTGGGGCTGCCTGTCGCCAGCCAGGCAGGTTTAATCTGAACCTCCTCCCTTGCACCGGTGGGGATCTGGGGCAAGTGTTTGCCTTGCGACTTCCCAGCAGGGTCTTTGGCTCCATCCCAATCTCCACCAGTGGAGTCATCAAGCCCAGAATCACAGAATCAACCAGGTTGGAAGAGCCCTCTGGGCTCATCGAGTCCAACCATTGCCCTGACACCACCACGGCAACTAGACCAGGGCACTAAGTGCCATGTCCAGCCTTTTCTTAAACCCCTCCAGAGATGGTGACTCCCTGGGCAGCCCCTTCCAATGGCTAATGACCCTTGCTGAGAAGAAATGCTTCCTAATGTCCAACCTGAACCTCCCCTGGCACAGCTTGAGGCTGTGTCATCTTGTCTTATCACTAGTTGCCTGGGAGAAGAGGCCGACTCCCACCAGCTACAACCTCCCTTCAGGTAGTTGTAGACTGCACTAAGGTCACCTCTGAGCCTCCTCTTCTCCAGGCTAAACAACCCCAGGTCTTGTCTTCATCCCCATCCCCAGCCATCAAGCCCAGGTCTCGTCGTGTCCTGGGTCAGTCACTTCTCTGTCCTCAGGGCTGCAGAAGCCCAAATGAAGTGGCAGGGACACGGAAGCATGTTGAGCACTCAGGGCTCCTTATTCATTCTCGCCCTTCTGCCTCTCCAGCTCACTACGGTCCCTGACCCCACCGCCACCGACAGACCCCCGGGAAGATGCCAGGGCTGATTAACCGGACGACGCGCTCCCCGCTCCCCCTCTCCGTGTCGGAGGTGACGTCGTGCGTCAGTGGCTATGCCTTCGGGATGACAGCCCTGCTCACCTACCGCAACCCAGAAGCCCAGGCTTTTGAAGGCAAGTTTCAGGAGGTGAAGCTCCCAGTGCAGGAGCTGCTACGGGAGGGAGCCTTAGAGCCAGGGGTGTTGCAGGGATGGGGTTTGGTGCGTGCCTTAAACCTTTCGATGCTTGCTGGAAGAGTAGCCAAGGGTATTGTGTCCTCGATTGTACCCTCAGTGGTCCAGGGCTACAATTTTTGAAGTGTGAAATATCCCAGGAGCATGCCCAGAGAAGCTGTGGCTGCCCCCTCCCTGGCAGTGTTCAAGGCCAGGTTGGATGGGGCTTGGAGCAACCTGGTCTGGTGGAAGGTGTCCCTGCCCATGGCAGGGGGTTGGAACTGGGTGGGCTTTAAGGTCCCTCCAACCCAAACCATTCTACGGTTCCATGATTCTATGCATGGAAGTGCAAAGAGGGAGCTGACCTCTGCGATCGTGGCTGCTGGGTCCAGGCAAGTGCTTGGTGTTGCTAAAAAACCCTTCTGGCTGGCAGGTCTCTTTGTCTACCCCTTGGATGAGTACACCACCGTCGTCGGGTTCGAGGCGGCCGTGTCCCGGCGTGCCGTGACGGTGCAGATCAAAGACAAAGCCAAGATAGACGACACGTATTTCGATGGCTGCAGCCTCCCTGACGGAAGAGGTCGCGATGGAAGCGGTGAGGGGGTCAGGGGTGTTGTAGTGAACGTGGGGAAGAAAACCAGGGGAAGAGGAATGGGGGGGTGGCAGGGGTGGCTGGCTGTCGTATGCCACGGCATCGAGGGGGCTGCTTTTGGCAATCATCTCATCCATTTTGGAAAGCACTGTTGTTTCTTGGTGGCCGAAAGGGTGGTGCAGAGGGCTGGGGCTCGGGCTCTTTGGAGAAATGCTGGTGTGTGCAGTGAGGGCTGGTTTGGGTATTTAATCAGGGCTGGGGTGGTCGTGGGAGGTCTGGGGAGGAGCATTTTCCATGGCTGTGACACCACATCTCCCTGGTGTGGCCCTGTCTCTGTGCAGGAAGGATCATGATGGATGAGGACTTGGAGAGGATTGTTTTTGTGGCTAACCTGGGCATGATTCCTCCCCTGGAAAGTGTCTCCATCTTCATCAGCACCTCCTCTGAGCTGCAGACACTGCCCAGCGGGGCCGTGAGGGTCCTTCTGCCAGCTGTGTGTGTCCCCAGGGTTCCCCAGCCCAGCCTGGAGAATCCCAGCAGCCTTTCCAGCCACCAGCTCCGCACGTATGAAAAACCACGGGACGGGCTCTGGCTGGGACTGATCTGGGGGGATGCAGGACGGGCAGAGCAGGAGCCTGCTGTTGCTGCGGGAGGCTGGAGAGCTGCTACAGGCTTTACCTCCAGCAGATCTGCAGTTCCTGGGGGGCTATAACACGTGCACAGGGTTGATGGGGGTTCATCTCCCCAGCAGGGACAAGCACTACTGCGGATCGGGGAGCCCGGAGCAGGGGAGGAGGTTCTGCCTGGCTCAGCTGCTGGAGAGTGAGGCCACCAACCCCTTCGAGTATGAGTTCAGCTTCCACCTGGAGATCAGGGGGCCGTGCTTGCTGGCAGGTAGGAGCACCAGGACCATCCTGCTGCACCAGGCTGGTGTATCACCTCCTCAAGGCAACGTCCACGCTCTTCCTCCTTCGCGTCCCCAGTGTGGGGTCTGTTGATAGAGCAGAAGCATCGCGTAGTCCGCTTGGTTCCTGTCCTCTGCCACCTTGCTATCCCTTCTCCCCCGTCTTCCCTTGTCCTCAGTCCCTAACAGCACCTTGGTTTCCCCGGGCAGGCGTTGAGAGCCCCACGCACGAGATCCGAGCAGACGCCGACCCCTCCGCTCGCTCCGCCAAGAGCATCGTGATCACGCTGGCCGACAAACACACCTTCGACAGACCCGTGGAGATCCTGATCCATCCCAGTGGTAGGTGGGCTCTGCTTCCTCCCTGCTGGTCTTGCCCCTTCCTGGGACCCTCCTCCCTAGCACTGGAGGCAGCTGGGTTAGCTCTGGTTTTGCATGTATTGTCAGGGGTTAGGCTTGCTGGGAGATAATCCCGGACCCTCTCAGGGTTGCCTGTGCTGCCCAAGCTCAGAGATACTCCTCTGTCTTCCCACCTGAGGGTGCCTGCATCTCTTGTAAACCTAAAGTTCAGCTAAGGCTGTTCTTCACCTGATTCTCTGCCTTTCCAGAGCCCCACATGCCTCACGTCTTAATGGAAGAAGGTGATATGACGCCTGCAGAGTACGAACGACACCTGAAGGGGAAAAACGATTTCATTAAAGGCACTAAGAAGGACCCCAGCGCTGAGAAAAAGGTGAGAAGCAAAAGCTGCAGGTGTTAGCTGGGGCTTTCCTTGGGACTGGAGCTGTGCAAGTTAATGATTCCTTGCTTGCTTGCGGCACCAGGTATTACACTGGCCCAATAATCTCTGTGTCGTCCTCCCTCGGAGAGGGGCTTTTGTGGAGGAAGAGGGGAAAATTCTGCAGTGCTTCTGATAAACTGAGTGTGGAAGGAGCTCCGAGATGGTTATTGTGTGTATAATTAGTAGTAGTCTAGCATAGCATAATTAGATAGGTACATTGTTAGAGCATTAAGGGTATTATAATTATCGCAGTGACATAGAATAAAATATTCTTTTAATTGCTCGGTAAATGTTTACTGTTTCTGGATAGCTGTCAGAGAGAATAAGTGATTTTACTTGGAATAATGAGCTGGAGTGAAGACAAGGTGGGAGAAACTTCTCTTTGTTCTGCTGATCAGCAAAGAGAAAAACATCTGCTCTGGGATTTGTGCGTCGTCTTTCAGCGGTGCTGAAGCACTGAGTGACAGCCTGGCACTGCCGAGCTGCCACGTCGGTGTGTCTGGGGTCGGGGAAGAGGAGGGGACTGGGCAGAGCCCTCTGAATTTCCAGGGTGGGCGTCCTCCCCTAAGGCACACGTCGCACTTGTGTACCCACAGCCCTGGGCTCGCTGCCTCAGCTCCCCATTTCGCACGCGCTGTTGTTCTCGTTTGCGGCCGGGGATGCTCGTTTAAACTCATTCTCCACGCGTCTGAGCCCGGACCCCGCTTGGCAGACAGCCCGGACCTGCTGCCAAGGTGCTGCCGTGATTTCTCCTTTCACCGGAGATGCGTCAACCCTCTTCTCTTCCCTCCTGCCCTTCGCTTCGCCTCGCAGCGCGACGCCGGGATCGGGGCTGCGCCTGCTCACACGGCAGCCGTCTCCTTTAATCGTGTTCGGCGTGTGGCAGGTGGAACGAAATGGAACTCCCACGCTACGGCTCAGATGGCTCTCTAATTATTTCTGTGTCTTTAACGCATCAGAATTATCTGGGGGATGGGGGATCATTCCAGAGCCATTTCCCTGCAGGAAAACCCACCTCTTTGCCCCAGGAGGACTGGAAAGGGCAAGAAGCAGAGAAAATGCCCTGAATATCTGGGATAAATTATGGGCTAGAACTTCCGCTGCTCCGAGCGTGACACTGGGCACCTCTTGACTTAAATGAATTAGCCCAGAAATTTCAGCAGTAAATGATAATTAGTTCTCATCCCTCAGTTTGTTATGCAAAAGGCTTGGCTGCCCATCAGCTAGCAGGGTGGTGGGGGCGAAGGCACGCTGGAATCAGCTCTCGGTCGACAAGATGTGATTAGTTTGCTGTAATTGGATAACGGGTGAAGGGGAACGGAGGGGAGGAGATGGGTGAGATGCTTGCTTTCCTGGCTGACCTGTAGCAGCAGCTCCGAGGCTGTTTACTGAAGGCTTGCCTGTAAAATTCACTCTGAAGGCAGTGGGAAATCCATGTTATGGGCTCACCCTGATCACGCGGGGGTTTTATGTCGTGGGTCCCCAAGAGCATCCCAGGGACTGCTGTGGGTAGGTCTGGGGCCATGATTCAGTCCTTGGACAGAGGCAGCGAGGATCCCTCTAGTCTGAAATTCGATAAACATCCGTGCTGGGAAAGATGTTAAACAAAATAATGGAGGAAAATGGGGATGGAAAAAGCCCTTTGATTTCCCAGGGACTGATGAATTTATACGCCAAAGCAGGAGAGTGAAACGCAGGAGGATGAGCGAGAGCTGGGTGACAGCGAGGTGCTTGTTCCTGTGAATGGGAACCGTCTTTTCGCAGGGGTCAGAGAAGCAGCACTCAGCCGACAGCGGAGCCTGGGTTGATCCGTGGAGACTCTTGAGTTTAGTGAGTTATGTAAAATAAAGGTTGGTCGTTAGCTCGTGGATCTGGGAACGTGACCCACAAGTAGACGGTTATTCAGGGGCTGGTTTACTCCTGGTGAAACCAGCAAGAAACAGGAGCCTTTGAAAGAGGGTAAAAAAGGCAAACGAAGCCCCCAAGGACTGAGGTGCTTATTGTGGGGCGTGTTTCCGCCTGCAGAGCCGGGGTGAAAGGCCCTGGGCTGTGCTGATGGGGGGCCCGGAGCTCCCTGGGAAGCAGCGATGACCCATCCTCTGCAGCCGTGACCATGAACCTGGGGCTGCTTTATACACACGTGACAGCAGATTATAAACCCATCGCAAGGTTTTTTTCCAATTTAATTTTATCACATTTTTAACGAAGATTGATACTTGAAATAAAATGAGGCAAAACGCAGAGAGCCATCAGAGACATATATCATGGGGGTTCCTATCAAACGATGTCCCGAGCGACCGGTTCGGCTTTGCGAAGCATTTCAATCCATACAAAGAAAAATGATAAAAGAAATGGGCTGAAAAACCAGCAAACCAGAGGCGTCAGGGATGAATGGAAGCGGTGAATACAGCACACTGAGGGCTGTATCTGGCCCTTCGTTACTGAGTGACCACGGACGGAGCCTCCGGTGTGCCTCGGTGTGATGCTAAACCGCACTAATGAACCACGTTTTTGGGAGGGATCTAATGAAATGTTTGGAGAATCAGCTTTGTGTAGGGGCCAGATCTTTTCATTTCTTCTCCAGACTCTCACACAACCGTGCAACCACCCCGTGTGTGCCGGGGTCCCTGATTTAGGCTCCCTGCCAGCCTTTGTTCCCTGGGCAAAGCGTGATGGTGGCTGGGAAGAGGCAGGAATCCCCTTCACCCCCAGAGCATCTCCACAGGGGGTACCGACAGAACGACCCGTGGCCCAGCCTGAGCTCAGGTGTTGTCCCCACTGAGGCCAGAACAAGCTGATCCTTGCCCACAAAAGGCCACCCACTGACATCTTTGGGCACGCAGCCCTGCTGTGATTCCCCTCGAAGGGAAAAGGGGCAGAAAAATCAACCTCTTGAGCTCTCTCCTTTTTTCTTGCAGACGGAAATCATCAGGAAGCGACTGAACAAGGACATCCCCCACCACCCCGTCATCATGCTCAACTTCTGCCCTGACTTGAGGACCGTCCAACCTGACCTCCAGAAAGCCCAAGGAGAGTTTATCTTCCTCATAGACCGCAGCAGGAGCATGAGCGGCGTGAACATCAGCCGCGTCAAGGTACCACGCAGGAGGGGAAGCGCCTGCGTGCCAACGAGGGAGGAATATTAGAGAGCGGTGGGGGTTGCCGAGTGCTGATGAATGTTCATTATGAGGGGATGGGGGGTAATTATATGCTGTAGCTTTAGTCATCTCAACCGTGTGGCTTGTTAGGTACCTGCAGCGAAGCTGATTCTCCCCTTCTCCCCTTCTCTTCCTCTTCTTCCTATCAGCACGTCAAATGCAAAGATGTTTTCTTTCCCCCTCTGGCTGGCGTGCACGTCTTGTGCATCCCTTCTCCAGTTCTCCCTGTCTCTGGGAGGGCTTGGGGCAAAAAAAAGAGTGGAAAACCTCCAGGGAGCTCCAAGGGATTCTTCGGGGTGACGTGCTGACCGTGTGTTAGGAGATATTTTGCTGTTGGGCGCCTCTGTGCACCTGCAGAAGTTGTTTGAACACAATGCATCTCTTTTTCAAACACAAATGATTATGGGCGGTGTGCTGAGACCTCTGGATAAAAAAAGGGGCTGTAGAAAGGGCCTTGTCATGATATTTTGAAGGTCTTAGGTTCCCCTGTTGCGTATGACTCTTGGCCAGCGGTGGGTTGCCCCATGAGAGCTGGGCTTGGCTTTGTGCCACTGCCCAAAGGATCTGGAGAGGTTCCTGCCCCGAGCCTGCTGGGGACCACTCTGTCCATCAAAGGAGAAATCACTCCAGTGACTATTTAATTATCCTTATCCCTGATGCGCTTTGGAGGCCAGGTTGGTGTCCGACGCCTGCCAGCTGGCAGGTCTCGGTGAGAAGCTGCAGTCTCTGGCAAAAGCTCTTTTGGAAAGTTTATATCTTGATTTTCGGGGCCAGGGAAGACCCAAGAGCTTAATGAATATTGCACCCTCCTGAGCGGGGCACGGGGCTGTGCTGCCCTGTGCTTCCTTGGTGAGGACAGCGAGGGAATGGCAGAGGGAGGCTTCTCCTGAGGGGTTGGGTTGTGTTTGGATGCCTGAGAGATTCACCAGACAACTGATGTGACCCCAAATGTCCTGCTCACAGCTTTTCCTAATACAAGTGCCACCCAGATTTGGCAGCAAACGCTCCCCTGTGTACGGCTGCACCCCCTTCTGCGGGACTCACCGCCCGGGGCGAGCAGCAGGGAGCATCTTCTCGCCCATCTCCTTACCAACCTGCCTCCAGTTTCCATGGGAACTGCCGGAGGACGGCCACCTCCGGCAGCAAGGATCGGGATGCGGGGAGCCCGAGGATGGCTGCGACAGATCCCTCAGGATAGGGGGGCTGTCCCCTGTCCCTGCATCCACCAAAGGGGCTGGGATATCTCCAAGGTGGTACCCCCTTCCCTCGGCACGTTTCAGAGCCTGGGAATCAGGGGGACATCTCTGCCCCAGGCCAGATTTTTGCTTTCTGACTCACAGCGTGGCCAGATTTTGGGCACTGTGGTCTCTGCAGCCTCCGCGGAGGCTGGTTTGTCCCATGGAGATGGGGACACTGCAGGGACCCTTTCTCTGGGAGGTCCTGAACTGGGACTCCCATCTGCAGGAGGGCTGTAAAAACAGGAAAAAGGCTGTTCCCCTTCTGGAAAAATATTTTGGGGGAGATATTAGAGATTTTGGAGGAGATACCTCAAGGGAGAAAACCACTGTCTCTCTTTTGAGTCCCTCATCCTTGTTTATGACTTGCAGGTATCAGGGAGCTCATGGCAGGGGCTGTTCCTAGTGGGTTTGGGTGGGTTACGCTTGATGGAGACGTTTGCATCGTCCCCAGCTTGCCGGGCAAGCGGCGTGGCAGGGCTTGGACATGCGCAGCGGGGAAAGCCGTGATGGTAAAACTAGACCAATTTGCATCGCTGGCAAAGCTAGACTAATAACTGGGAATTTACTTCTCTGGAGGCAAACATCTCTCCTTATGGAGCTGCCATATAGATATTGAGTGCAACAGGATCAAGATCAATATTTACCCCAAGAAGCAATAAATCCTTCTGCTCGCTGAAGCAGAAAGCAGGCGTCGGTTGCCCACTTTGGGAAGTGCTTTAACAGAAATATTTGGAAATTTGTTGGGTGTTTTTTTTTTCCCCTTGTAATTAGTTCCGAGATGGGATGTCAGTGCTGAGATTTGGAAGAGCCAGCATCCCAGGAGCCATCTGGGAAGCTGCAGTATAAATATATTCTCGTAGGTTTGAGATAACAGCTTGGTTTAAAGCACTCTGCAGCCTGGTAAAGGGCAGCCCTGCTCTCATACGTTATTTTGCCACACTCCAGCTCTGCCTCACTGCTGGGTCTTCCAGGGGTCGGGAACAGGACTGACCTGCCACCCATCTCCCTGCGGGGAAGTTTCCCTGCGTGCGGCTCCAGCACTCACCCTCCGCGGTTACTCGCTCTTTGCCACCGCGTAGGACGAGGCAAGGAGGCTGCTCTGGCTCCTTTGACCTTGGCAGCTCTTCTCTTGGGGCTGGCTCAAGGGTTTCTGCTGCCCTAGGCAGACTGGCAGGAGTCTGCCTTTATCAGCACAAGAACCAACGCTGCCAGCACTTTGCTTTAAATTGGCCTCCCTCTCCTGCCACGCTAATTGCTCCTGCTGACCCCTGCAAGCTCAGGAGCATCTTGGGTAGCTCTTGCTCAGTTGCTGCTAACACAAAAGCTCTGTCCTCCAGTTGTCCATGGCCATCACAGATGTCTGAGACAATTTAAATCACTCTTCCCTTATGTAAAGACCAGGAACATGCAAGTTAGATAACCACCTCTGGTAAAGAAAACAGCCTAAAACTGTCTCTCCCAGTTATTTTAATTGATGCCAGCTATGAATACAAGAGAACTGGGGATGGGGGAGGCTTCTCCTTTTGTGTAACTTTAAGCTGTTTGTTTATTTTCTGCAAGTTTGGACATTGAAATGCGTTGCGTGTCGCACTTCTCAATTTCACACTCTGCTTCTCACCCACCAGCTCCGTGCTGCAGCACCGTATTGCAAGCACAAATGTAATCAGTTAAAAACAAACAGAAAAATTTGTTCAGCTCTTTGTATATTTTTTTTTTGTTGAAGGTTCCCCATTTTCCTCCCTGCTTTGGGACCCAACTATCGTTAGGGGACTTTGGGAAGAGCAGAGTAATATGCTTTCTCGGTGCAGGAAATCATGTGAAAGAAGGAGTTCTGTTATCAAATACATGCAGACAAATGCAGGTGGGAGGAAGGTGGGATGGCAAGGTAGGACCTGGACAGAGCTTTTACTGGTGAAGCTGGGGCAACTGGTGCGAGACCTGATGTCTACTTGCTTTGCACCCCCCCAGGATGCTCTGTTGGTCGTTCTCAAGAGCCTGATGCCAGCGTGTCTCTTCAACGTCATTGGGTTTGGATCCACCTTCAAGACCCTCTTTCCTGCCAGTCGGACTTACTGCGAGGTGGGTGAAGGGGGAACCACGTTTCCTTGGTGCTTGCAGGGTGCCGGGGTGGAGGCTGACGATTGTGCTGCTCCTTGGGGCAGGAGAGCCTGGCCATCGCCTGCGAGAGCATCAAGAGGATCCGGGCTGATATGGGTGGCACCAACATCTTATCACCTTTGAAGTGGGTCGTTCGGCAGCCCATGCACAGGGGCCATCCCCGCCTGCTCTTTCTGCTGACGGACGGGGCCATCAGCAACACAGGGAAGGTCCTGGAGCTGCTGCGGAATCACTCCTGCTCCACCAGGTACGGGTGCAGGGGTGAAAGCCCGGCACGGTGAGGGACACGCTTCTCCTTGAACACGGCTCCATCTCGCAGACGTCCTCGCTTCAGAGAGAGAGAGGCAGGAGAGATTGCTGGGATGAGCCATGGGAGAACCTCAAAGGGTTTGGAACAGCTCCCAGAAGTTCAGATGCTTTTTAAACAATCAAAAGCAGGATAATTGGGCTGCCAACTTCACAGGCTCTCGTCTGAGGCTTCCTGCTAGGAGAGATTGACATGTGAACAATCTTCCTTGCCAGTTTGTTTTTTATTTTTTTTAAAGCACATCTGGGTCTGGCCCCAGCTGCCTCCAGGATGGGGCTGCGCAGAATCGAGTACGCTGAAAGAGAGTGATGTGAAAAGCAGCTAATTTGTGCATCAGCTCCCAGCCTGGTTCCCCAGCCCTGATGAGAGGCTGCTCTGATTTCTCCTCTGCCCCTTTAAGGGGCATGAAACATAAGAAAGTGAAAGAAAACCTTATTCCTCTTCCATCCCTCAGACTTCAGGGCTTATCGGGGAAGCTGCCCTGTCCTTTATTTCTATGTGGAGGTCTCACTGCTTCCCAGCTGGGTGAGACAACCCATCCCTCTCTCTTACAGAGCCGTGGTGGTGGGCTAAACGCAATGAGAGTTAGAGCGTGGTCTGGGGTGACCCTGGAAGGCAGCGTCCAGCGCACTGCCAAATCGTGCATCTCAAAAGCAGATCAGAGCTGTATTTAAGAGGGCATGAGGCTGACCTAAGATTTGCAACCAGCTGGGGATTAAAAACCTCTAAGAAAATAGCCCCTCGTGCACATGCAGTTTGCTGCTGAAAGTGGTTTCCTCCTCAGCTATCCCCTGCCCCGGCCGAACGCCGTATCCCACCCGTCCCCATCCCTCCTGGCTTCCCTCCGTATTCATCCCCACCAGGCACTGCCCGCCTCTGCCCTCCCAGCCCAGCTCTGGATCAGCTCTGGGTCTGCAACCCTCAGCCAAAAGCAAATCCTGACTCGTTGAGCTGGGAGCCAGGGGAGCAGCCTCGCCTGGCTGGTTCCTCTTTCCTCGAGAAAAACGTTTATTTTAATTGTGAGCAGAGATAATTACTGGGTCTTTAGCGCTATTGACCACAGACACTCAGCAGGAATAAAAAAAAAAGAGCTGAACTGGCAGCAAAGCAGTTTGTGTTCGCAGAGGAGGCGAGGGCTTGGGGTCCTGCTGGGAAGCCCCTGGGTGTCACAGCTGAAGGCTGCTCTTCAGGGAAGGGGTTTGAGGTCCACTGAGCGGAGGGGGCTGCCTGTTCCCCACCCTCCTGCCAGCCACCTAAAAGAGGAGCTGGTTTATTTTCCTCTGGACATGCTGGACAACGGCATAGCAGTGGGGTAAAGCGAGGAGGGGGGGTCTTCTGCCTGCAGGGAGCGGGGGAGCTGCGTGGGGTTGGGATGGCTTCGTCCCCCAGCTCCTGATGCTCCCTGTCCCTTTGCAGGTGCTACAGCTTCGGCATCGGGCCCAACGCCTGCAGGAGGCTGGTCCGGGGGCTGGCTGCCGTGTCCAGGGGCATCGCCGAGTTCCTGGCGGAGGGCGAGAGGCCGCAGCCCAAGGTAGGGCTGCCCGCTCCTGGGGTGCCCCCTCGTAAGGGTTCAGCGAGGGGGAGGCCACGGCTCGCTGGCGGGTCTTGTCCCCTGTCCTGGCGGGTGGGTGAGCAGGAGGGGAAGGAAGAGCATCTCCCTGTGCGTTCACCCCCTGCGCGGGGAGAAGCGATAGCCGCGATACAGCGGCTTTGCCTTCAAAGGGAGCTGCTGCCCCAGACACCGGCGAGGGCAGAGGAACCGGCATCAAAGCAGCCAATTAGTTTTGAAGTCAGGCTCAGCCTCGGCGTTGCTCAGGCAAGAAGTACCCGGGGCTTGAGGGAGAGGAATACGCTGCGATAGCTCTGCCTATTAAGCCAACTTTAAAGCAAAGCCTCTTCGTTTCCCCTCTCCCCATGAAGACTGAGTAACCCAACGTGCCTCAAATATGCTATAAGAACGGCTCTGTTCCCTGGTGCAAGCACGGTGCCTGGCCCGTCATCCGCTGGGTGACTAAATCCAGAGAGAATTGGGTCTTTAGCTCCTAAATATCCCTAAAAAGCTGGCTCCGTTCTTGATCTCAAAAGGAGGAGTTCAGCAGTCCAACCCCTCTGTGGGAACCTGGAACACACAAAACCCTCGCCAAGACAGAACAGCATCAGCGTTTCTGGTGTAAATTAAAAGCAAAGACAGTGAAGGGAGGTTGTTTTTTTTTTTAGAGAGCTATTAATAAAGATCTTTGCAGGCTGTGCTGCCTTCAGCAGTCTGAGGCATCAATTAATGGCCCTACAAAACACAGCCTGGTGCGTCTTCCCGAGCCTGTGGAAAAGCAGTGAACAATGGAGAACATGGGAGCTGTTCTGCCTCTAAATGTGGTGTTTGCTTCCCCCCGGTGCGCAGGGAAGCTCTGGGAGATGGCTCCCTGCTAGGTTTGTCCGTGAGATATTCATGGATATTGGTCTTCTCCGCATGTGCCATCGGCAGAGCGTTGCTGATCTCTGGCAGTGGCTTGTGCCAGCGAGGACCTGTACCAAAAATAGCAGTGCTGTCGGTTGATGCGGGAGCATTGGGGCTTGGGGCAGGGCTGAGGCTCGGAGAAGTGAAGGTCAACAGCTTTTCCTGTGTGCTGGGAGCAAGATACCTCTGGCCACAAGCCCCCACCTCGCTCTGGGCTGGTGATGCACGGTGTGAGATCAGCCCTGTGGTTCATCGCTATCTGCTCTGCTGCCCTTAATATCACCGTGCCGAGGGGCTGGGGGTGCTGGGGTGGGTGTCAGAGCAGTCTGAGAGCGACCAGGCTCCCATCTCAGGTCAGCAGAGGGTACAAACCAGCTGCTGGATTTGTTTGGGGAAGTTTTCCCCTGTAACACCCCGCGCGCGCACCACGGCACACGCAACGTCCTCTTGCCGCATAACCGCTCCCCTCTGCTCCCTGCCCCAGATGATCAAGTCGCTGAAGAAGGCGATGGCGCCAGTCCTGAGCGACGTGTCCGTGGAGTGGGTCTTTCCTGAGAGCACCGAAGTCTTGGTTTCCCCCATCAGCACCAGTTGCCTCTTCCCTGGGGACCGCCTGGTCGGCTACAGCATCATCTGCGACACCTCCCCGTACATCTCCAACCCCAGATCCGTGAGTCCGCGCGGCGCTGGCTGGTGGGGCCGTCCCAGGAGCAGTGGGTGGTGTGGCACGAGCGGGTGTCTCGGCTCTCTGTGCATGGTCAGGAGGTGTCTTTTGCTTTCTCGCTCTGTCCTCGAGGGAGATGGTGGGTGAGACATCTGGGATAAACAGGAACTCAGCAGATAAGGGCGCTGGTGCACAAGCAGTGGCTTCTTTCGGCTGGGAGGTGGCTGATGGATGCAGTGGTAGGACCTGTGCCCTCTCTCTGCTTTCCCCCAGGACAAGAGGCGACGTTACAGCATGATGCGGTCCCAGGAGTCGGGCAGCTCGGTTTTCTTTCACTCCCAGGAGGAAGGAGCAGGCGTGGAGAGCTGGAACCACTCCAGAGACTCGGAGGGCTGCTGCCCTGCTGAGCATGCCCCCGATCTCCTGGGGGTGGGCAGAGATCCCGGGGGAGAATCGGACACGGACATCGGTCAGATTTTCCTCTGTACAAGCGTGGGTGTGATGTCCCTGTCTTTCTAATCAAGCTTCTGTCGCTACTCTGCCAATTTGCTCGTCTGACAAATAAGTCTCTCCGGCTGTATCTCTGCAAAGAGCCGGAGGGGTTTGCAGGAGGGATGACAGATCTCCTGAGGCTTGAGCGAGTCTGTCTGGTTTGGATGTTTTATCCAAACCTGTCAGGAAATCAAAGGCTTCCCTGGAGATTTTTCAAAGCAGCTCTGGCTTTGGCCACGTAATGATTTCCAGCCTTCCCAAGCTGCCCTCTGGTGTGCAAAGGAGTGGGCAAACAGGTAGCCCAGCTAGACTGTCCCTGCACCTGCAAAGCAATCGCTTCCCTGCAAGCCCTGAAGTTGCAGGTCGAGGTCAGGAGAGGGGGAATTGGATCTAAAGCCCTGTCCCTCATGTATCACCCCTCGCCATCACAGCTCGGCTGGGCGTTTGTGTCAGCCACAAGCAGCATAAAGCAGCTGGTTGCACCCCAGAGCTGGTTGCACCCCAGAGCTGGTTGCATTTCCACGCTGCAAGGAAACCTCTGTTGCTCATGGGATGTTCTTCCCTTATATTCAGAGAGGAGCTGTGCTGCGCATCCCCTCAACCTTATCAAAAGCAATGAGAAATCATGCCTTTCCCAACGAAATTTTACTCTTGCTCTGACAGAAGAATGTCTGCGCTAATGAAATTTCATTAGTAAACCCTTTGTCTTCTCCAGGGAGGTTTGGGGAAATGCAGTCAGGCTTTTCTGGCTGCAAACTGCTCAGACAAAGCCTCCCCGCTCTGCTCTCCCGACTTCCCCAGGAGTTTTGAGTGTAGGTTCTTCTTTCCTTTTGCGGTTTAGTTGCTTTGCTTAAAACAGTGCAGGGCTGAGCGTGGCCCCCTCGGCCCCAGGAGGAGCACGGAGTGGGCTCCCCACTGCCCACTGGGACCCAAGGGTGGATGGTGCTGGCTGGTCCCGCTCTGGAGCGGAGCTGATCCTCTCTCTCACTATACAGGTATGGACGTGAAGGCTTCCTCCAGGAGACGGGCATACAGCACCACCCAAATCGCTGACCACGAGCCTTGCAAGAAGATGCCCACGGCCAGTGATCCTGGCAGCGCTCTGGTGAAAAACCCCCTTCGGAAAACCCACCTGCAGGACCTGCAGCAGGTCAGCCCCGAGCCCTGGCAGGCGGATTTCCAGGTACGGGACAACCGGAGAGGCTTTGCCTGCAGGCAGAGCCCAGCCTGCAGCAGCAGGGAAATCTCAGATGCATATGGGAAAGAGCCTGGCTCACACTACACCTGAGATAGATATAGATAGATAGATAGATATATAGATATAGATATAGATATATGTGCCTGAGCTGTGTGCTGCAGCACATCACAAACACGTAGGAAACAAGCCAAGCAGGGAGCAGGGTGCCGTCCCGATATCCCACAGCAGTGCCTCCCCATGAGACCCCAGCTTTTCTTTGCCTAATGCCTCTCCCCTTCCTCTGAGCGGCCTGTGCTTCACCTTGCTGCTCATCTCATCCCCATCTCATTCCCTAGAGTTCAGCCACACGATGCAAACCCTCTGTGTGGCCGTGGCACATCTGTGCCCTGCAGAGGAAAAGAAATTCAGCCCCGGAGCAGATCCCCCACTGCTCTAGCTGGAACCCGCAGCCCATACGCTGTGATATGGACCTGTGTGATGAGGCACCTGCTGAGCAGCGTTCTGTCCCCTGCCTGCAGCAGGGAGCAGGTGAAATTTGGGCAGGTTTTTCAACTGGGATGGTTTTCTCCCATCCTTGGCATCGCCAGGATGCTCTGCTCTGAAATCAGCATCTGCAGGGCTGGGAGGACCAGCAGCGCTTTGGTTCCCATGGAAACTCAGAGTGGGATGT
Source organism: Nyctibius grandis (assembly GCF_013368605.1). NCBI lineage: Eukaryota > Metazoa > Chordata > Aves > Nyctibiiformes > Nyctibiidae > Nyctibius > Nyctibius grandis. Next base: position 2,784,025 of record NC_090674.1, read on the forward strand.
CTGGGGCTTTCCTTTCTCTTCTGCTGTGGGTTAGAGATGAGCTGGGTGAAGCGGGGCTGGAGGTGAGGTGAGAGGGCGAAGGGGAAGAAGGGCCAGTGCTCCACGGGGAGGAATGAGACCTCTACCCTCTGGCTGCAGCAGGGAGGGTGATGAAGGGCAAGCAGGGGCAGGTTTTCGGGGTACCTGTGACCTTGACTGCATTGTGAACGTCCACAGAGCATCCTCCTGCCCCCGGGATGCTCAGTGTGAATGCAGAGATGGAAACAACTCCCTTCTGGAGGGCAGTACGCCATTAACAGCATGGTCTTAATTAACTGCAGCCTGGTTTTGCTCTCCCTCCTGCTGCCAGGGCTCCCGGCGGCTCTCCCTGCTGCCAGTCCGGCTGCCAGGACTTGACATTTGCAGGGTGTGGACGTGAGCCCTCAGCTCGTCTCCGCACGTGCCGTGCTGGGAAGGAAAGGTCAGCGCTTGCGATGGGCAGCTTAAACCCCCAGCTCCGTTCCTCCAGCTGGGAGGAAAGCTTGGGCAGGAGAAGGAGCAGGTTTTGAATGGGAAGGGTCTGGCAGGGGCTTCTGTGACCAGTTTGCTTTTAAATATCCCAGTCCTAGCTTGGTGAGGAGCTCCTGGAGCTGCCTGCCTCCCATTTTTGCTGGTGGTTTCACAAAGCATCAAAAATTCAGTGGTGATGGAGGCCACGGGCCTGCCTGCCACCCAGAGAAAGCGTCTGTCCGTCCATCACTGCAACCCACAACTTTTTACCATCTCTGTCCCTCGCTGGTGTTGTGCCAGGAAGATAGAGAGGCTGTCGGGTTTAGGGGCACCTTCCCACAGCCCTGGGGATGGGGATAGAAACAGCCAGAGCTCGGTGTCTCCGCTAGCCATGGAGGAGGAAGTCTGTGCACCAGAGATGCTGGATGGGGAAATAATGTCTCCTGAAAGTGGAGAAACAGTCTGGTAAAAAAAAAAAGAAGATAAAAATTCCCTTCTCCCCATCCCCTGCGCCTCTCTGCTTTCGTTACTAAGCAACTGGTCCTTGATCTTCCTGTCTCTCTTCTTTCCTTTGGCTCCCAAGTGAAGTCATTAAAATGTCTGGAGGGATGAAACTCATCTTTCACCTTCTGCCTGTCTGGGGAAGGAGCCCCTGGGGCCAGGGTCCCTTGGGGACACCCTGCAGGTCTGGTGGAGGGCTCTGTCTGGGCACAGATCCCAGATGGGGCCGAGCAGAGCAGGACCCGCGTGTTGGCACGGTGGCATCTCCCGCTGGGATCGGGCAGGGAGCAGATGGGACCAGAGGGGACGGAGCAGGTCCGTGCCACCGGCCGCAGCCAGCTCCAGCCCTGACGTTTGCTCTGCTCTCAGCCCTTCGCAGCCGGCTCGCTTGTCTCTGCCACGAGGATCCGCGGCGCGGGCGCCCGGCGCCCGTCCCTGCTCCACCGGGGCTGCGCGTCCTTCTGCCACGACGCCGGATCCCCGCCGGTGCCGGACGGGCTGCAGCAAGCGGCTGCGGGAAGAGGCTTGGGACCACTCGATGCCAGCGGGAGCCTGCGGTCTTCATCGGACAGCCGGAGCCCCGGGGATCCGGGTAACTGCGGGGAGAGGGAGGCACGGCCAGCCTCACCCGGCCGTGCTGGGGCTTTGGTGGCACTGCGTCACGTTCTGTGCCACCGTGTGAAAATTAGGAGGTGTTAATTATGGTTTCTTGGTGGCAGTGGGGAATTCAGCTCCCACGGATGTGATTAATTATCCGCCTCTCCCCTCTCTGCAGAGTCTGCCCAGCATCCTTCCTTCACCTTTGAAACGGAGACCTCCTCTGACTGGGAGCCCCAGGACTTCGACTTCAGCTCTGCCCGCAGCTCCCCGCACTCCCCCAGGACCCTCTGCAAGGCGGTGGTGAAGGGGCTGAGGAGCAACGAGCCCGTGCAGTGGGAAGTCACCTTTGATATCCGCCCTCTCTTCCGAGAGCGGCAGAGCCAGGCGGACGGCGACGCGGACCTGTGGAGCGAGACCTTCCACCACCTGGCAGCCAAGTCGGTCATCCGGGACTTCGAGCAGCTCGCAGAGAAGGAGTGTGAGATCGAGCACGGTAACGCGCAGCTCCCGGCCAGCCTGCAAGCTGGCTGCGGGCAGCCCCTGCCCGGCCTCGGGGTGGCCTTTCCAGCAGCTTCAGCAGCCCCTGGAGTTAGTACAAGGGCACGCAGTGGTGAAATGTTAGGGAGTGTCTCACATAGTTCCCAAATGAAAGCCCCCTCCAACTGCCTTGCACTTGTCTCCTGCTTCTGCAGCCTCGCTGTTCATTAAAGTGCTCGAGGTTGTGCTCCTTTGTGCTCCTCTGCTTCACACGTTGGGTGCCAGTGGTTATTTTTAAGGAGTTTGTCACCTGGAGCTGGGAGGTGGCATCAAACCCAGAGGGTCCAACAGCAGCCACATGTCACTGCTCTGGGCTGCACGTGTCCCTGGGTCAAATATCTCCTCCATGAAGTGCATCTGTGCATGTGAAATAAGAGCAGAAGAAGCAGTAGGTAGAGTTTAGAAGGATACAGTCCCTTGGGCATGGAGCCCAAGCATGGAGGTGGGTCTGTGAGCTGTGTCCAAGGGATGGATGGAGCCCCCAGGGCATGTGGACTCTAACCCTGGTGTGTCTCACGTGGCAGGGTCCGGGCGGCGGTACCAGGTCAACGCTGTCCACACCAGCAAGGCCTGCAATGTCATCAGCAAGTACACGGCGTTCATGCCAGTGGACCTGAGCACCAACGCCTACCTGCCCACTGTCATCGAGTACACCCACACAGGTAACGTGGGGCCGGCGGAGGGGTGAAACATTGGCCTGGGAGGGAGGGTGTCACCTGAGAAACCTTGTTCAGAGCAAACCCTATGAAGCCACGACTCAATTCAGCACCAGACCTATATACGCAAGGCCATGGCTGAGCCTAACGGCATGCCTGCTGCTCTTGGTGGCAAGAACCTCTTCCCCATGGCCAGGCAAAAGGTCTACTCTTAGGTCTGGATGCCCAGAGGTGACCAAGCTCATCCATGTTCAGTTCTGGGCCCCTTGCTACACAAAAGACCTTGAGGTGCTGGAGTGAGTCCAGAGAAGGGCAACGAAGGTGGTGAAGGGTCTGGAGCACAAGGAGAACTTCTGGGGAGCGGCTGAGGGACCTGGGGGTGTTTAGTCTGGAGAAAAGGAGGCTGAGGGGAGACCTTCTCGCTCTCTACAACTGCCTGAAAGGAGGGTGTAGTGAGGTGGGGGTCGGTCTCTTCTCCCAGGTAACAAGTGATATGACGAGAGGAAACAGCCTCGAGTTGCACCAGGGGAGGTTTAGATTGGAGATCAGGAACAATTTCTCCACCAAAAGGGTTGTCAAGCACTGGAACAGGCTGCCCAGGGCAGTGGTGGAGTCACCATCCCTGGAGGGATTTAAAAGACGAGTAGATGTGGTGCTGAGGGACATGGGTTAGTGGTGGGCTGGGCAGTGCTGGGTTAATGGTTGGACTCGATGATCTTACAGGTCTTCTCCAACCTTAACAATTCTATGATTCTGTCATCAGTCTGTGGGTTTTGTTGCCATCGTGCGTGTGCCAGTCCCTCTCTAACGCTGTCAATTCCCTTCTCTCGTGCCGAGGGGCAGCATCCAAGCAAGGCAGCCAGAGGAGCCTGAGCTCGGGGAACAGAAGACATCGTGGCTTTTCCCCTGGCCGTCCCCAGTCAGCTTGTGGCCAGAACGGAGACGACGGATTTTACTGCATGAGTAAGATTCCCCGGGGTTTTGCCTCCTTCCTGGTGTTACAGATCGCAGTGGTTTAGTCTATGAGGGAACATCTTCTCTGGTCCTTTTTCCTTCTGCCTTCCTCTTTGAATATGGTGCTCAGCAGACACGTGGCTGGCTGGAGTCCATCTCCTTACACGGGGAAGAAGCTGCAATTTCCCCTGAAACTCACAAACCTCAGGCAGTGGCTGCTGACAACGCTTGGGAGTTAATTGGCATCGTAACGCAGATAATATGAGGGATGAAACAGGGTGTAATTAGAGGCGCGGGGATGCGAGGCGCTTGCTTGTCACCAAATCCTCCGCTAATGAAGATGAGTTGGATTGGACCTTGTCTGGCATTGTCAGATCCGTGGCTGAATTAAAATCGCCCCTGATCAGGCTCATTAACCTGATGGTGCCGCAGCCCGGCGCGGTGGCGTGATGGCGGGTTCGGCTGGGGGACGTTGCTGATGTGGTTCCTCCGTTGCAGACGCAGAGGACAGCAGCCTGTCGCCCTCCAGCACCCCTTCCTCCTCCAGCTGGGAGCGCTGCGGTCTCCCCGAAGGTAGGGAGAGAGCTGATGGTACCTGCCAGGTGATTTGGGCTCTTCGCCAAATACTTCTGCTGAGTTTTTGGGGGGTTTTATTAAACCTTATGACCTAAAATTAGGCCTGTGAGCACAAGACCTGACTCCTTCCAGGGTGCGAAGGACAGAGCCTGCTGGGGCCTTTGGTATAGATTCCCCACAGGTTCGTTTTTGAGAGGTGTGGGGATTTCATTATCCACGTAGGAAAAATGAGGCAAGGGGAGAGGAAGGATTTTGCCAAAGACTCAGCAGCAGAACAAGCCTCCTCGTGTCCCGGCGCGTAGACTCTGCTCCCTGTCGCTCTCCTGTAGCACCTCATTTTACCCTTAGCTTTGTGTTTCTTCCCAGGGCCGTTACAGAGCCTCTCTGCTTCCTCTGCACAAGCCCAAAAATCCATCGAGAGCCTCTTTGCTGCTAGGTATGGGCCAGCTCGACCTTCCTCTGACCTTAGCAGATGCCTCACACCTCCGTGGGTCTGACGCAAACACAAGCGAGGGGAGAGGAGGGACACCCCAGGGTTGGCGACCAGAGGCGGGACCGAGCATGATGCCAGTGTCTGGGGACCAGGGGTGGTTTTAGGAGGGGAGGGTGAGTGTCAGGAGGGGCAGGGAGGTTATGGCCACCTTTTCGTCCTCCTGCAGGCTGACCTTCAATAAAACCAGGCTGCTGACTCGAGCTGCCAAAGGGTTCATGAGTAAATCTCCAAGCAGAGTGAGCGAAGCCAGCTCTGAGGGCGACAATGAGAACATAGACTACCTTCCCCTGGTGAGCAGCTTGATCCCGGGGTTGTGTGGTCACTGCAGGGGAGCAGAGGGCAGGAGGATTCCCCCAGATCCTGCCTCTTGCTGTCTCTGACGGCCATGTCCGACGGTCTGCTCAGAGATGGAGAGCTGCTCCATCCGTGCATGCCTTTGTCCTCAACTTCCCAGAAGCGGTTGGTATCTCAGAGCTTCTCTCTGTGCCCAGGTGTCTCTGCAGCTGGCCTGCGGTGCCTTTCTCATGAACTCGGCCTTCTGCGACGCCGTCAACATCCCCATGGAGAAGCTGAAGTGGACATCTCCCTTCGCCTGCCACCGCCTGGCCCTCAGCCCCTCCAGCTCCTACAGCACCAAGAAGACCAGCCCCTCCAGGGAGCACACAAGTCTTGGTGCCAGCCGGCAGCTCCTGGTTGCCAATGGGAAGAGTCCCACCACCAGAGATGTGGCTCTGGGTGCGGTGCCGGAGGGACCCGGCAGCCACGCGGAGGACGCCGGCCGCCTTCGCCACTTCTCGGGCAGCGCGGTGGAAAGCATCTCCAAAGCCCTGAAAGCCGAGAAGGAACTCTCCCCGCCGGCCACGGTGGAAAGCATCTCCAAAGCCCTGAAAGCCGAGAAGGAACTCTCCCCGCCGGCCATCACCATCCGCCGCTTCTCCTCCCCGGAGAGCACACCGGCCTCGGCCGAGCGGGGACCCGACAGCGGCCGGGGCTCGGAGATGGACGGCTCCGAGGTCCAGGCGTTGCTCTCCGACATTGAGTTGCAGCAGCAGACGGAGCCCGAGGGGATGCTGTGGGCCACGGCGGTGGCCCTGGCTTGGCTGGAGCACAGCTCGGCTTCCTACTTCATCGAGTGGGAGCTGGTGGCCGCCAAGGCCAGCCTGTGGCTGAGCCAACAGGACTTCCCGGAGGGGTCCAGCCTGGCCACGGTGAAAGCCGCAGCCCAGCAGCTCTTTGTCCTGCTCCGTCACTGGGATGAAAACCTGGAGTTCAACCTGCTCTGCTACAACCCCAGCAGCGTGTAAAGAAGAGGAGGAGAGAGGCTTGGGCAGCTCACCGAGGGCGCAGGAGCGGGGAGGAAACGCCTCCAAGGAGCTCAACTCCTCTGCTGTGGGGACGGTGCATGTTTATCAGCAAGCCCTGCAAAGGGACGCGTCCCAAGCAAAATCCTGCGCTCAGCGGTTGGTGTTTTGCCCCAGGAAGGTACATCCCGGCTGCCCGCAGCAGGATGCTCGTTATCTTTAACTAGAGCAGCACCTCCAGCTACAGCAGTTCCCTCCGATCCTGCTTTCTCCTGGTTCCCAGCCCTGTTCCCAGAGCAGGAACCGGTGCCTGCTCGCCTTGACCTCTCCTCGCTTGGCTGCCTCTTCCCAGCCCCGAATCGCTGCCAAGCCCTCGCTGCTGTCCCCCAGCCCCGAGTCGCTGCTCTCCTGAGGCTCCTGCCCGGCTTCTGCCATCTCAGATGTCTTTTGGCGAAGGTGAACGTCTCACAACATGCTCATCTCATGGATCAGAGGAGATCCAGGCTGGGACTGACCATTCAAAGAGCAACCCGGGAGGATGCTGCCTTGCCTCGAGCCCAGCAATGCACTGACAAGCCCGGCCAGCCAGAGGCTGGGACCAAACCCCATCACATCCGCACGGTGCTGGGCTCCCTCAGCCCCTCTGCCAGCCCAGAGGCACTTTGTGACACCCCTTGCAGCCCACGGCGTGCCTTTGGAGCTCCGCAGGCAGAGCAGGGCTGCCCGGCCTTGGAGGAAGGGCCGGGCTAAGGAAACCAGCCCCTGCACTTGATCCCGAAGAGAGATCCCCAGCATTAAAATAACACCCTAATTCACAGCGGACCGAGGGCTCCGGAGGGGCCGTGAGGATTGTGGCTTCCAGAAGCTGATGGGAAGAAGAGGAGGAGACAGGGAGGAGAAGCTGAGAGTGGACATTTGTCAACCAAAAGCTCACTGGTTACTAGAAGTCAGTGGCGTTCCCAGGGGGAAATACAGGTTCCAGGTTTTGGGTTTTTTTTAATTGATTTTTTTTATCTTTTAATTTTCAGCTGGAGAAAGGCTCCAGTTGTGGTTTGATTTAGACTGGTTTTATCTGGGGGCTTAGAAAAAATCAAGGGGAATGCAGCTGGTTCACGGACGTAGGGGTTTTGGCTCCTCCGCCGAGGAGGGATGGGTGAGACGGGGAGTGTGAGCGTCAGAGCTGCAAACTGCCCGGCTGCAGAGAGCTGGGAAACGGGGATATGGGAAAGGGTGTTTCCTCCTCAGACAAAGCGTCTGCCCTTTGAAACCTTCCCGTGGAGGACAGCATCCCCCCGTTCCCCAGCAAAGCGTCGCGCGCAGGAATCGGCTTCGCACAAAACCTTTTGCTTTTTTCCTGAGCGGAGCTGGTGGAGGTCGGGAGTATTTCAGCTCACGAGCAAAACCTGCCTCTTGTTTTCTGCCTTCCTTCAGCTCCCTGCCCACCACAGCCTCCCCTGGTCCCCGTGGCTTTACCAGAGCAGGGTTTATTCCGCGGGGCACGTGCATCTCAGCCCTCCCGGCGTTACTCGTGAGCTGGTTTCTCGTCCCTTGGCTCTCCCTACAGACCCAGGCTGGCTCCCAGGAGCTGCCCAGCGCTCCGTTAATCTGGAGCCACTGGCCAAATGAGCGTCCCCCCCGCTTTGGGGGCTCCTGGAGTCAATGGGTCCCTTGTTCTGCACTCAGGGGGGAGCGTACGGCATCGCTGCAGCACCTCCTGCATCCCCTTGGCTTTCAGGGAAGGAAAAGGGGATGAGGCAGGTGACCCCGTTTCAGAGCCCGACACTGCTCTCAGCTCTGCTCTCGCTTCTCCAGCCCCGACCTGCGCCGTGCACGCTGCCGACACCTCTGTCCAGCTCAACATCAGAGGATGCTCCAGGATGGTCCATGCCGGGGCACGAAGGGGGTGAGTCTCCTTAAACCTGGCACCTGGGACCCCGGTAGGCGTGGGGACACTCGCCGTCACCACCATGCACCCTGCACGAGGAGCTGGGTGCCCTCACCCCCAGGCCTCCCAATTCGCTCTCTGCTGACTGGGAACGCATCGAGCTCGCTGCCCGGACCCGGTGGCATTGGGGTCTGCCTGGTGGCCCCAAGGACAGGCCATTCTGCAGGATCTGGATGGTGGCAACCTCGCAGATCAAGTGCCTACGGAGGGAATCACACGCCGTCGCCTCCGGCGTCGCCGCAATGCCCGTGGAGCCCATCGAAACCTGTTGCCTTTCGCTCCCTCCCTTGGCATGTAGCAGCCTCACCGTGTTTCAGCAGGTTCCTGTTTTGTGTCTGTGTGTCTGGGGGGGGGAGATGGGAGGGAAACCGGTGCCAGGGACCACGAGCATCCCTCCGGTCTCTGCTCTGGGTGTCACCTCTCCGGGGTCCCCAGCGTGGTGACGCTCGCTGCGGGTTTGCCGGCCGGGTGCCTCGGCGCAGTCGCGTTCTCTGTTGCAGAAGTGGTGTTGTCCCAGTAAATCCCAGCCTGCTTGACTGCCTGGTGCTGAGTCCTTTGTTTCGGGGTGGGTTTTCTGGGGCTGTGCCTGCCCTCTTCCCCGGGGACACCCCAGCTGTCTGGGGAAAAAAAAAAAAACCTAAAAAAACCTCCATCCTAATTTAGTGCACGAGTTAGGATCTGGATTTCAGAGGGGAAGAAGCTTCCTTTGGGTTCTGGGGAGTTGTGTTTTGCAAAGTCTGACTTGCACAGTGCTTTGTAGGCTGGGGGATCCGGGGATTTAAAAACCAGGGGCCGTCGGGTTTAGTTCTTCTATGAGGCAGAGAAATCCTGCTGCCACCTCTGTCTCTAGTATCGGGGCTTTCAGCAGTTCACCCTGTCACCCAGGCCGTTGGAAGGATGCAGAAATCCTTCCGCCTTCATCCTACACCTTCCTTAATTAGTGTTGTTATTACAGGTATTAATAAAGCAGCCATCGTGTTTCCCAGCCCCAAGCAGGAGGTAGGAGCTACGTCATCCTTTATTTTCCTCTTGGCACGCAAGGACCCGCTCCCCTGCCCTCCTGCTTTGGGTGCCCTATGTATATATACATATATTAAAAAAAAATAGGCAATTACGGCCCAATTTGCCCCCTGTGGACCAGAGCAGAAGGGCTGGGTGTTTCCATCTCATCCCCGCACCCCTGCCAGCTCCCTGCCTGCGCCCGCCGGGGAAGGGCACTGGGGCAGGGGTTGGTTGTTGCTTCCTCATCCTCTTTCCCTTCCCAAATCCTCCGCCCTGCCCCAGCACTGCCCCTCTTTGCTGGATGGAAAACGCTGCTTTCCCCATCATCTCACCCCAGACTGAGCTGAGGGACCCGCCGTGTGCTAAAAAAGTGCCCGGCCGTGCCTGCCCACCGTGCTGCAGCAGCCCTTGGTTTATTAGGTGCCCTTCGGTTGGCTAATTGGGCCGTTAACGAGAGCAGGGCTGGCTGCTCGGAGGGGTTGGGAACTGCCATCTTCTCCGGGGACCGAGTGGGTGTCCCCAGGAGTGGGGACGGGTCTTTCCAGTGCAGCATCTCCAGAGGGTCCCCCTCAGCATCTCCCTTTGCATCCAAGGGGGGTTTCACCCGGTTAAGCTGTTGCCTCAAGCAAGGGTGCTCCGATGCCGTTGCCAGGGTGACCACAAGTGCCTTATTAAGAGAAATTAGTTTGGATACAGTTGTCAGCCTAATAAATAAGCCCCTTTACGCTGTGTAAATAAATATTTGCACGCGGGGAGGGAGGGGCTTCCCAGCCCCGGGCAGCATCGCGCCGTGATCGGTGCCAAGGGGCGTTTTGGGGAGAGAACTGGCCAAATTGGGGTAAAACTGCAGCCCTGGGGCTGCTGGTGTGGGTCCCAGGGGGGTTACGGTGATGGTGGGACCCCGCAGAGACCCCTCTGCGCCCCCCCTGCCCCAACACATGCCGCAGCGTGGAGATTTTGCTGCCGAACATCCCCACTTGCCAGGGCCACGGCTTCTCCTCCACGGGGGCTCGTTAGCCGGCAAGCGAAGGAGCCTCGCCTTGCTTTGAAGGGTTATGAAACCTGCGGGCGAGGAGGAGGATGGGAGAGCTTAAAAAAGAGCCGTCGTGTCCCTCCCCGTCCCCCAACCCAGCCATCGCCTGCCGAAAAGGGCTGGCAACGTGCCGAAACGCCTTGAGGCACAGATTGTGCCTCTGCCCCCGTCCGCCCCCCAGCCCGCGATGCCGCGGGGCGCAGAACTTCGCTGGAAAAGGAGCTTTTTCACAGATTATGTGTGTGTCCCCCATTGCTGCTGGGCAGAGCAAGGGGCAGGGGCCATGCTGCAGCCACAGCCCCCCCGAGAGCATCCGCAAAGCGGTCCAGGGCTGATCCGGATGCTTCTTGCTCCTGGGATGCACCAGAGCAAGATCTGCGGTGCTTGGGAGGGGGTCAGCACCCAAACAAGCCCTCGCCCCCAAACCCCAGACCAGGGAGCAGCGTGAGGTTATTTTATATTAACTACAAAATTGTTTTCGTTCAGGGATGTTTTTTCCTTCATGATTTTCCCCATCCCGGGGCCCGGGCGCAGCGGCGGGGGATGCAGCCGGTTGGTGCCGTGGGCTTTATCGCTCCCGAAATAGAGCTGAGGGGCAGCATTTGGGTGTCGGAGGCATCTGAGCGAAGTCATGTGGATGTTATGCAAGATTTGATGATAGGTTGTAAACAGCTATTAAAGAGATTGACAAGCCCAGGATGAAATATTGAAGGGGGGGAGGAAGAAGGAGAAAGATGAGTAATAATGATTAAAATAATTAACGAATCGCGACGTTCCATAAATTAGGGGAAAGCTTTGGGAGGATGGAGGAAGAAATAGTGTTGGAGTGCTCCCCCGAGCAGGGGGCTGGGTGGATGGCGAGGATGCTGGGGCTGATATTGAGCATGTAAAGTTTGTAAAAGGGTTTTTTTCCAAGGATTTGGGGGCCGGGAGGGCTTTGCTCCCTCACCAACAGCAGGAAAATTTGGCAGGTTTGAGTTCACTGAGCGCCACTGGGTCCCGGCACCCCCAAAACCCCCGGGGCTGAGCAGCCCGATGAGAAGAGCCCGGAGTTAATTAGGAGAAACAAGCAGATTATGGGGAAGACAGCTTCTATTTATATATAAATACTCCAGTAATCAGCAGCGAAGGGCAAGGGAAATCCAATAGAAATATGTGGCTGTTTAAGAAGCTTTTGGAGCAAAACGTTACACAATCGGTTGCGTTCGCCTCGCTTTATCTCCAAGTCCCAGAAATTAAGGAAAAATAGTGACCCTGAGCATAAAGAAGGAATAAGGGATTTCTAGGGGCTTCTGCCCATCGCATAAGGGGAAATGAGGAGTCCTGGGACCCCCTAAACACAGACCCCGTGGCCAGCAGCTCGCTTTGACCCCAAACTCCCAAGATTTGCACCCAAAATCAGCGAGCATCACGCCTCGCCATCCTACCGAGCGCGCCGCAGGGGATAGCATAGAAATACATCTCTAGATGTGGATTTTTATCTATAAAATAGCTCTGCTGCCTTCTCAGGGGCGCTCGCGGGGCGAAGCGAACCGCGGCTGCTGTCAGTGGGTGCTGACACGGCGCAGAAATAGCTGCCGGCCGCCCTGGGGTTTTCGCACGCCGCCTTCGCTGCCTCCCACAGCTCTCCCCCCTCTCTTTTTGCAGGAAAAACAGAGGGTTTGGTGGGGTTTTGGGGGCCCCACACGTGCACTTCACTGGGTATCGCCTTAATAATGTCTTTTTTTTTAGTAGCAGTCAGCTGGTTTAATGCTCACCTTGGGGCTGGGAGCTCTTAGCACCTGGGGTTTGGGCCCTTTTGGGGTGGTTTTTCCCCCACCTGTGCTCACACCCAGGACAGCTGCACTGAGTTTTTGGTAATTTATTTATCCTGAAGGCAATAAAAGGCCTGAGGTTGAGGGAGGAGGCTTAGAGAAGGGCTGGGTGAATGTGTAGGGCTGTGTGACCCTGCCAGTGAGCTCTGGTTGCCCCAGGGCTCTGCTTTTGGGGTGGCTGCTGGCCCCACGGTGCTGTTCCCCAGTCCACGTGAGGAAGGAGGATGGAAATTTGTTCCCTCGTGCCACAAAGAGCTGGTGTCACTGCCCAAGAGTCACCGGTAAGTGTTTGTTTTGGCTCCGGGGATGGCTATGGCTTTGCAGTGTTGGTTTTGGAGGTTGCATTTAAACCAGGAGAATTTCCCCCATGTGCAATGGCCTTTTCTGGTTTTCTGGGGGTTTTTTGTGCTATCTGCAAATCACCTTTGCCAGGGGAAGGTGCGCCAGGCTGGGATTGAGCACACGTGAGCCAAGTCCTGCAAGCGCCTGTCCCCTCTGTGCGCAGCCTCTCAGGAGGTCCCTTTAGTTGTTGAAGTCACTGAATCTCCTGAACACACAGATATTGTATTGCAGGTGTTCAAAAAGCCAAGCCAAGGGTCTGCCAGGTCCCCTCCCTCCCTGCTCACTCCATTAGGGGCTTTCTTGGCTTTTTTGTTGTTGTTGTTAACCCTTTCTGTGTGCAAGGAATGTGGGTAGCGTAGGTGGGTTGGCAGGGTGGGAAGGGGTCGGGGTGCGCTGGCCCCAGCCCTGACACAGTGGTCTGGGGGGGACACAACCCCTGGGAAGTGTGGTCACCCGGGCTGGGGGGGGTAAATCCCTTAGAAGAAGGGGTCTGGTTGTAGTTGCAGCTCCTTGCAGCCCTCTCTTGCCATGTGCTTGTGCGAGCTGGGGAGATGAGCCGATGCCAAAGCACCACTCTGAGTGGAAACAACATGTTTTGGTGCACGAAGAGGGCGAGCTTCCCCGTGCAGAAGTACTGGGGGGTTTGGTCAAACGCATCCCTGGGTTGGTGATGCGGCCCTGGGCTGAAGGCAGTGCTTATCCCTCCTGGGGTGAGGGCTGGGAGGCGCAGGGTGATGCCCACCCGCACCTGTGCTGCTCTGGGAGCTGCTCCCAGCCTGCCCGAGCCCTGCAAAGCGCTTCCCCGTCGCACACCCCCTCCTGCTCCGTTAAAAGGCTTTAAAAAGCGGTTTTCCCTTGGGGACACCCCCCAGTCCGAGGGCTGGATGGGGAGGCAAGCGAGTGTTGGGTGCTGTAGGGCTGGGGTTGCGTCCTGCTCGCTGGCTTTGTGGTTTTTAAGCAGCCTTTCACCTGGGCTGGAGCTGTGGCGGGTTGAATTCCTCCTTTTTTGGGTCCTCCCCAGCAAGGATGGTGAAGGGATGGGGTTGGTCACGCCACCACATTTAGGGACAGCTCTGGCTGCGCGATGTCCCCGCTGCGGGACCCACGGGACTCCCCTCCAGGGGACGGGCTCAGGGCACAGATCCCATCCCAGAGCACAGTTTTGGGGCCGTGGTCCCCGCTCGTTTTTCCGCTCTTTGTGGGGCTGCGCACGCCGCTGCAGCTTATGCAAGCGCCGGGAGCCTTGTGTAACAGTGCCGTGGGGGTGGGCAGCTGCGGGGGCCCGGAGGCATCCGTGGAGCATCCGTGCACCCGCCTGAGCTCTCCCTCCTGCTAGCAGCATCCCTGGATGTGGTTTTTTTTTCTGGTGTTCAGGGCTGTAGGATGAATGCTTTGGGGTCTCGTGGCTGTTTGCTCCTGGGTAGAGCCAGGAGAGGCTATAGCAGGGCTCTGGACTTCCCAGCCAGGCTGGGAATTAAACTGGGAAGGCTGATGCACCCAAAACGGGCTGACCAGGATCTGTGCTGAGCGGCGATGGGGTGGGGGGCACCTCCCCAAACCCCCAATGGGACTGGCCTGGGCGGGGGTCTCTGGGCTGCAGCTCAGCCTCCCCTGGCACCCGCTGCTGGTGCACCAAGGTGAAAAGTGATTTTTTTATTTTTTTTTTAAATTAAACGCCATCTTTTGCTGTGCTATGCATCCTTCCGAGCCCCCTCCTCGCCCCTGCTTCCCCAGCACCCGTGGCCAATTTAGGGCCGAACCTGTCGCTATGGAAACTGGTTGAGGATGCTGAGGATGCTGCCGGGGTCTCATCCTGCTCACAGCCACTCGCCTCCTGCCTTCCCTTAACCTGTGGCGCGGGGACAGCACGTTAACCTGGGCGACGAGGCTGGGGATTAACCTGGCCTGGAGAATCCCAGAGGTTAAACCCCGTGGGTGGTTAAACCCAGCACACAGCTCAGCTTTGCAGCGCGCCGGATCTCGTTTGCCACCCGACTGAGTGCACAGCGTTTGTTTGCTGTCAGTTTTTCCCCCCGTGTGTTTGTCCAGATCAGATGAAAATAAACCTGGGGCAGCTCTCCAAAGGCACCTTCTCCAAGACTAGGTGGAGGACAAGACCTCCTCTCTTGCTGTTTTCCATCTCTCTGAGGATGTTATAGGGTGCTCTAGCTTGGGAAGGGCTGGGACCAGATTGCACCCAGGTGGGAGCTGAGCCTTGTCCCAGCCCTGCCAGCACCCACCACCCCTTGTGATGTGGGAGCCCCGGGCGTGGGCCTTCACCCCGTCGTCTCTGCTCTGTATCTGCTTCCTCTGGCTGTGACTGAGGGGAATTAGTTAGTGCTTTGGGTTTAAAATGATGCTAAGCTGAGGAAATGCTCATTAATTAGAGCTGGTTGGAAACCCCTAAGTGCTTCCTTGCTGTGGCATCAGCAAGAACCTCCTGTGTGCGTGTGTCCCCCTCCAAAAACACACATTTTAAAAAGCCCCTTTAAATACTTTACGGGTTCCCAGGCCTGGCTTTTGTGAGATGCTGGTGTGTCTGGCCCTGTTGTCGTGGCACCGTCGGGGATGCCGGGGAGGCAGGAAGGGGTGCCACGGGCTGAGCCCCGCCATGTGCCTCTGAGTCACGGCGTATTTGTTTGTATTTGTGCGGGTTTGGAGCAAAAATGGGAAACAGGGAGCTGGGAGGTGGGGGGGAGAGCAAACACAGCCTGTGCCGCCGGCCTGACTCAGAGCTGGCTCAGCCCCAGCTCCGCACCCCGCGGCGTGACTCACCAACGGGTATTTTGGGGTGTTGAATCACATGGCCTGCTTGGAGGGGGGGGGGGTGTATTTTTGTGGTTTGCTTATTTTGCTTTATTTTCTTTTATCCCCCACCCTGGGAAGGGGCTGATGCTCTGGGAGACGTTAGTGGCAGGCGCTTTGCTCCCCTTTTTCCATGCTTGCCCATCGACTGCGACAGGAAGGGGTGAGCGGGGTGGGAGGATGCCCAAAAGCCACCAGGCAGACTGAGACCTTCAAAGTGAAGGGCTCGTATGGGTGTCACACGTGCACCTCTACAAAAATATATATTAATAATTGTAATACATGGAGGGGAGCCCTAATTCCTCAGGTTTCCTTTGTAACCCCTGCGGCGCGTGGCTGGCAGGAGGTTGGGTGATGGCTATCGCAGGCACATCCCGCTGAAACCCAGCGGAGAAACCACCGTGGAAAATCTCTATCTGGAAATCTGATGAGGCTGGGAACTGGGGCAGCCTGAGAAGGCAGTGGGGATCCTCACCTGCCTGCTGAGGGTGTAAAAATGCTCCTGGGTTGCAGGATTGAATATAAACCTTGAATATTTAACAGGGAAAACATTGGTGGGGTTGCAGAGCCTGGTGCTCTGCTCGGGCTTGGTTTTTTATTTGAGCATCTGCTTCTGCATTTAGCTCTGAGTGAAACTTTTGTCATTTTTTGGTGAGGTGTCTCCTACTTGTTATGGTAATGCAACAGTTTGACACCTTGAATGATGTATAAATGAAGATGTCTGATGTTTCCCTTACTCCTCATTAGCAGGAACAGCTGTTTATAATAGCCTGGAAACTCTAACTCCAGGCAAAAAGAAAAGAAGAAGCCTGGGGAAGCAGGCAGCTCTGCTTGCAGGCAGCGGGAGGGATTTGGGGGTTATTTTTTGTAGGATTCTCCCAAAGTGGGAAATGCCGCATCCTGGGTGCAGCTGCTTGACCCCTCCAAAAAATCTCTGGTGACCCCAGCTCCTCCGAGCACTGGCCCAGGAGTGAAGCTGCAGGTGGGGCAGCAGTTCCCCATCCTCTGGAGGTGTTTAGCTCGGGGTGGGGGATGCCCAAAAAACCTGCTTGAGCAGATTTAGGGTGAGAAAAGCGCTTTCCCCATCGCCCATGGGGTCCCTGGGACAGGGATGCCCTGGGGGTACCGATGGAGCTTAGGGATGAGCCCTTCCCTGCTCTCCATCTTGCTGCCTCTCTGCATTTATAGTATTTTCCCCCTGGTTTTAGCCTTTTGGGTGCTCACTTTGCATCCCAGTGTCCCAAGCGAATAAATCGGGTGGGATCACAGAGCCTCAGTGGCCTCTAGTGGCTGTGGGACAAAGAGCCCAGGGATGGGGGACCCGCATCCCCCCAAATCAAGACATAATTGGGGTCTGTGCTGTGAGAAGCCCTTTTCCTGGGGTGAAACCCAAAGGTGTAGAAAAATTAAGCAAAAAAAAAAAACCAAAACAAACCCAAGACCACGGTTGATGGGGGAGCACCGGGCAGGAGGGTGCTGCACCCCACATCCCCCACGGCCAGCCCCAGTGCCCGTGGCTCCATCGCCTGGCAGAGAGATCTTGAGTGTGGGAGCAGGATGCTGCTGGGTTTTTAAGAGGGGAGGGAAAAAAAATGGAGTTTTTTTGCAGGGCAGCATCTCCTTCATGTCTTCATCCTTTTTCCAGTTTGCTAAAGCATATTTTATGTCAGTAACGCTGCAGCGTAAGGCATCAACCACGCGCGGTTGAAAGCAGCAGCAGTCTCAAGCGAACGGATCAAAAGGGGTTTGATACCATTGAAACGGCCCGTTTTGTGTCTTCCCAGCTGAAGGTCGCTAAAACTGTCCCCCTTGGGAGTAATTATGATTTTTTTCAACAAGAAAAGAGGAAAAAGTGACCTCATTTTCTCCCCCAAAAGTGCAGCGTTTGGGGCAGGAAGGAGCATCCCTGCCCTGGACACGCTGCTCTGCAGCCACCCCGTCCCACGCCGTCCCTCCTCGCTCCCACCGTGATAAATAAATCACTTTGCAGGGGAGCGCTGGCCTAGTTTAACGTGCCCTAGTTTTGGTAGGGAGAAAAAAAAAAAAAGACTATTTATTTTGGGCAGTTGCTACATGGGTGTCCTTTGGGGGGAAGCACTTTGGGGGATTCACCCACTCCCCTGAGCTCTCTTGCCCCGGATGCAGCCCATTGCCCTTGATTTTTTGGGGTGTTTTTCTATGAGTTATTGCAAATTGCCCAAGTGATGTGGGAAATGAGTGATGGGGGGGCACTGATGCAGCCCCAAAATGGGCATCCACCAGGTCTGGTATCATCCCTGGCGGGGGGGGGGTTTATGTGGTGCCAAGGGGTCATGCCACAATCACTGCGGGGATTTAAAACCTGCAGATTTAGAGATGGATAAAAATACCCCCCCCGCCAGCTCTTGGGTGTTAAGGGGCTGGGGCTGACTTTGCTGGGGGACCAAGTGTTTCAGCACCTTCCCTCAACGCCGAAATCCCCGGGGAAACAGGATTAAAGCGCCGTCGGGAGCGGGATTTGCAAGTGCTCTGGGTGAGGCCAGGACCTTTGCCGCTCGCTTGTCCCCTCAGCCCCCTGCTCTTTCCAAAGGTGCCGAGTTTCCTTCAATAAATAAACCTGCAAACTGCTCATTTTCTTTTTTTTCCCCCACTGCTGCCAAAACAAGCAGCCCATATGGCCCAGCGTTGGGTGGGGTGGGGTTTTTTGCAGTTTCCATGGGGATTTGGCACTGGAGCTGCTGGGTGCCAGGTCCCCAGAGGGATTTTTTTATTTCCCGCCCCGCCCCCCCCCCCCCCCCTCCTCTGATCCCCGTAACCGGAGCCCGGCGGTGGCACCGGGCTCCCTGCCCGGCCCCGGCATCTCCCGGCCAAGGTCACCGGGGAGATCGTAGGCAGCCGGCCGCCTGCGTTGGGCCATCTGTTAAATAATGTATGCGATAAACTCCTGCCCTGGGGCCAGCTTAATCCTTGAATCCTCCTTCAGAATATCATCTCCTGGCGATGCACGGCCGGGGGATCCCCAGCTCGGTCTCTTGGCACAGCTTTCCCCACCATCCATCCTTCATCCTTCCCTTCTCGCCCCTCCATCCCGCGTCCTCCCCGTAAGCGAGCTCGCCGCCGCGCCGGCCTCTCCTGCTCCATTATTTATGCGCCGTGCATGAAAGATGCAACCGAAGAGCGGTTTATAATTCAGCAGAATCTCCTCTTCTTTCAGCCTCCCTTCCCCCTCGGGCTTTCTCCGGTTCATCCCCGGCTTCTCCTGGGTGTTGAGGTGTTTTTGGGGGGGCTCTCACGGACCCCATCCCTGGACCACTCAGTCTGGGTTTTGGGGGATTTGGGTGCTCAGGGATTTTTTTTCGTGCATGTGAGAAAGGAGTTAAATGGGTCTGGCAGACCCATAGATGAGGTTTTCATGTAAAACGGGGGCTTTTTGGTAAACCTTATTAACCAGGCGCCAGCATCCAGCCCATGGTTGTGTGTCCTATGAGGTGCCCAGCGCAGATGCGGGATGCTCTGCTCCTCTGTGGGCTGCGTCTGCTCTCCCCAAAGCCCTGGGCTCACGCTTGGATGATGCTTGGGGCAAAAACCATTAAATTGGGATAAAAAAACCCTCCCATGGACCCATCTTGTGCTTTGCAGGTGTGTCGGGTCACCCAAAATTCTGGGGCCAAAGGGTTGGTGGTGTCCACCGAGTCCAACCCACGCGGCTGCGACCTTGGAGCTGAACCCGCTGGGGGAAAAAATTAAAATACTTAGGGTTTGTTTGTTTTTTTTTCAAGGGAGCACTTTAATAATCTCCCCATCCCATCCTGCACCCCTGAGAGGCCGCGTGGGTTGAAAACGGAGAAAGAAATAGCCAAGGTGCTGGGGAGGGGAGCGCTGTGCAGGCTCTTGCAGCCTCGGCACCCCGACAGTGGGGGTGTTTGGGCAGCAGCAGCTCCACGTCCCACCCCAAATTAATCAATTTGCCCCCCCAGGCCATCACAGTACGAAGCAGCGCCTGCTCTGCTCGGCAGAGTGCTGCTTTTATTGCAATATATTATTTCCTTTGTGATAAAACCCCGTCTCCAGGACCCGTTTACCCCTCTGTGGTTATATTTTTATTCCCCCGGCGCACAGGTTCGCTCGTGCCCTCGGTCACAAGCGAGAACAGCTCTTACTACGCTGCCCCGCTCCTGGGCAATGATTAACGACGGCGTTCGCAGGGAATCGGATGGGATTTGGGTTTGGGGGGGAAGGGGGAGGTGATGCTGGGATGAAAATCCCCATTTTCCCCAGCAGCGAAGGAGACAGACACCTTTTTGGGTCCCCATCCCCAGCAGCTGCTATTAGGACCTCACGTTGCATTTTCCCATTAAATTTGTGCCCTGGAGGCATTTTCCCATCAAACAACAACAAAAAAAATCCCATAAATAATATTAATTATAATTAATTATTCAGGGGGATCCATGCCAGAGAGCGGTGAGGTTTTCCTTGGTTATTTGTGGCATTATTTGGGGGGACGGGGAGGGATGCTCGCAGCACTGGGCCCCAGCGGCACACGGGAAAGCACGGCAGATCCGCATCGATTTATTTCTTTTTTTTTTTCCATTTTCATTTTCCTTTTTATTTGGACATTGCAGAAATAGCCCTGTGTAGTGGATAAAAGTGCAACATACACAATATTTAAGAAAAGGAGGAAAGAAAACCTGCCTTGAGGTCTGTCAGTCACAAACAAACAAGAAACCAAGCCCTCGCGCAAGAGGCGCTTTTTTTTTTTTCCCCTTTTTTTATATGCACGTCATGCAAAATAGTTAAAAAGAAAGATTAGAAAAAGAGAAGTCAAAGAAAACCCCACGAGAGATCGACCGAGCCCCTAGAAAGAGCAGAAAGCCTCGAGCGCTGCTCGACTCGGGGAGGGAATCGCTGCCCTCCGGCATCTCCGAGTGTTTGGCACTCTTGTGATTACATTAGATAATTTTTTTATATATATATATTTTTAATACAGTCTATTAAAGAGAGGAAACTGCCACAATATAAGAAAAAAGAAAAAAAAAAAACACAAATCACCCACACTACAGACTGCAAGGTAGTTAGAAAAGCCGAGCGTCCCCCCCACCCTCCCCGTACATATAAAATCTGTCCCTTTGCTCACAGCAACCAAGAAGTACAAGCTTTAAAAAATAAACCATCGATTCTGCCTCTAGGCCCTTCCTTTATAAAAGTTTTGTTTTTCCCCCCTTGAACCTTAAAACGTGACTAAAATGAAATATATATATATTTTTTATATCATTTTCCAACATCCAAAGACATCAACATAAAAAAACCAACCCATAAGGAAGGGGACAGCGTGGTACATCCAAGTGCACGGATTCATTTTTGCAAGATTAAATATTAATGTAAACAAGGTGCCCGCTGGGACCGACCCTGGCTGGGGGGGAGACCCCAGGGGCTGCCTCCCCCTTCCCTCTTACCCCCCGATCTAAGCACGGCGCAAGGTTCATCGGACCGAGGAAAGAAATCACGAGTAATTCGGAGCCGCGGCGCCTCCGTCCATCCCTCGCGTCGGCGGGTTGGGGTGTGGGGGCTTTTGGAGCAGGTGATTATTTTTTCCAATTATTTTTAATTAATTTATCTATTATTTATTTTTTCATTTGCCGTTGGGCTTTGTCTCGCTCGCCGCCGTCTCCCGGTGAGGGTTGCAGGCTCTCCAAGCGCGCGGTCGCTGCGGTGTCGGGGGGATTTTTTTGTGGTGTATTTTCGTGCCGATAACCTGTGCCGTTGTAAACCGAAACCCCCCTCCCCGGTCTCCCCAGCTTCAGCCGAGCGTTCCCAGGGAGGCTTTAAACACCAGGAGGGGCCTTTTCCGAGAGATTTTGCAGCACATCATCAATTCTATCATCTTCAATAACCACTGGAAAGCAGAAAAAAAAAAATACATACCCATAATGAAGGCGCTGCCGCTGTGCTCCCCTCGCCCAAGGTCACCCCGGGGTGGGTTTGGGGAGGGTCCCACAGCCCTGGTGCAGCTGGTGGCAGAGCCAGGGTACCCGGAGCACCGTGCCCTGTCCCTGGGGAGGGTACCCGGTACCCTACACCCCGGCATGGTGCCTGCTGCCCTGTCCCTGGGGATGGTACCCACGCCCCGGCAAAGTGCCTGGGACATGGTGCCTCGTCCCCAAGGAAGGTCCCTTTTCCTCTGCACCCTGGGGATGGTCCCTAGGGCACAATGCCATGTCCCTGGGGAAGGTCCTTGCTGCCCTACACCCTGGCTAAGTGCCCAGGGCACGATGCTCTGTCCCCACGGAAGGTCCCTGCTACCCAACACCCTGGGGAAGGTCCCTGGGACATGATGTCCGACATCCCCCAGGCAGCTCAATGCGTTGTGCCCTGTCCCTGGGGACGGTCCCCAGTGTCCTGCATCCCCGGGGAAGGTCCCTGGGACACAATGTCCACGTCCGCCAGGGAGCCCGGTGCATCGTGCCCTGTCCCTGGGGACGGTCCCCAGTGTCCTCCATCCCCGGGGAAGGTCCCTGGGACACGATGTCCGACATCCCGTGGGGTACCCGCTGCACCGCGCCCCATCCCCGGGGACGCTCCCCACTTCCCGGTGCCCCGGGGATGCGCCCGGTGCCCCCTCCCCTGGGAAGGACCCTGTCCCCGCCGGCACCCACCTCTCTTGCTGCGCCCGATCTGCCCCAGCTTGGGCGGCCGCTTGCCCTGCCCGCCGGCGAGGAGGCCGTCGGGGCCGCGGAGGCGGACGGGGAAGGGCAGCTGCCCCACGGCCGCGTCCCCCGCCAGCTGCCCCTCCGACATGGGGGCGGCGGGGGGGGACCCGCCGCCGCCGCCGCCCCCCGACAGCCTCCCGGGGCGCGGGGCCCGCGGGCCCGGGGCAGCGGCGCAGCGGGGCGCGGGGCGGCCGCCCCGTCACATCCCGGCCCGGCCCGGCGCTGCTGGCGGCTCCGCGGCTGCGGCGGCGGCTCCGGCGGCGGCGGCGATAGAGGAGCGGGGGGCGGGACCGGGAGGGACGGGGCGGGCCCGGCAGCGGCACCGCCCCCGGCGGACTGGCCCCCCCCTCCCTGCACCCCGGGGATCCCCGGGGCTGCCCCACCGGCCGGCCCCGCAGCGGCCCCGGGGAGCCCCACCGCGGCTTCGGGGAGCCCCGAGCTGCCCCACAGCATCCTTGAGGAGCCGGAGCTGCCCCACAGCATCTTTGGGAAGCCCCGAGCTGCCCCATAGCATTCCCGGAGCTGCCCCGCAGCATCCCTGGGGAGCTCGGAGCTGCCCCGCAGCATCCCTGGGGAGCTCGGAGCTGCCCCACAGCATCCTTGGGGAGCCGGAGCTGCCCCACAGCATCGCCAGGGAGCTCCAAACTGCCCCGCAGCATCCCCGGGGAGCCCAGAGCTGCACCTGAGCTGCCCCACAGCCCTATCTGGGGAGCCCAGAGCTGCCCCACAGCCCTATCTGGGGAGCCCAGCGCCTGTCCTCAGGGAGCGCGGGCTCAGCCCCACGTCTGCCCTGCAGAGCCCAGCTGAGATGAGCCGTTGCGGGACCTCTGGTGCTTTGTGGGGGGCTGTGACACAGGGAGTTGGTCTGGGTGCTGTCGGCCCCTGAGATGTGTCCCTGCACAAGCCTTCCCCGGGGGCTGTGGAAGGGCTTTTGGGTCACCGCGAGCTTTCCATAGGGTTTTCCCCACGATGCTGCCGCAGCAGCACGAGTCGTTGAGGTTATTGTCCAGCAAGGCGAGCCAGCCTGGCCAAGGGGCGGTGGGAAGGCTGGGGCTATTGTTTTGGGGAAGTCAACAGCTTTGTGGGGGGGTTCAGGCATCCCTGGTGCATCCCCTGTAAAGTGGAATTGGGGGGGGACAGCAGCACAAACCCTGTTTGCACAAGGTCGCGTTACATCTCTGCCAGCGGATTTTTCCAGAAGCGGGAGCCCGGCTCGTTTTGGGGACGGGGGCACGGGGAGGACAGGGGCCCCTGCGACACCAGGGCCGGGGCACTTTACCCCTATCTCCAAACCCTTCATTTGCTGAAATCCTCAGCTCCCGGAGCCCCTCTCCCGCGCGCCCCCGCACACCTCCGAGCTGTCAGCTCCTTACATAAGGTTGCGTCTACGCCCGAGATATCACGGGGGAAAGCTTGAAAACAGGAGGCGAAAGGTAACGGGGGAAGCACAGCCCCCCCAAAAGCGTATTTTTAGGCTTCCCGTGACAGCTCCGTTCTGTGGGGAAAATGCCGAGGCTCGAGGCCGCATCCTGCACCCCTCTGCCTGAGGGGGGGTGACCTCCCCGCTGTCCCCATCGAGGGGACGAGGCTTTTTGGGGTGGTTGGTCCCCAGGAAACCGCAGCTGGGGAGGGAAAGGCAAAGCCTTCCTACAGCACGGGGCAGTAACAGCCAAAAAAAAAAAAAAAGCCTCTAAATGTGATTTTTACAGCAGAAAATTGCTTTTAAGACAAGGAGTCGGGGTCTCAGCTGGTCTGGATCTTAAATCCGCGCTCTCAGGAAGATGGCAGCACTCGGGGTGTGATTTGGTGGTGCCGATCCCTTGGGGAAACTCCTGGGGTTTTCTTGGTTGGTTGTTGTTTTTTTTTTCCCCACGATGCACTTTGAGCCGCTGATAAAAGGAGATTTTATTTTCTGGCAGCAGCAGAAGGGAGCGGCAGGGCGATAGCTGTGGGGAGAGGGGGGACGTCCCCACCAGCGAGCTGGATTCTGGCTGTTCCCACTGGGATTCTGGCCTTTCCCGGCGCAGGCAGCACACAGGCAGCGTGCAGGCAGGCAGCCACTGCCATCTACAGCC
Organism: Nyctibius grandis; assembly: GCF_013368605.1. Lineage (NCBI taxonomy): Eukaryota > Metazoa > Chordata > Aves > Nyctibiiformes > Nyctibiidae > Nyctibius > Nyctibius grandis. The sequence goes on from NC_090674.1 coordinate 2,807,834, forward strand.
GGCGGGTGGGCTGGATGCGGCCCTCCCCGGCGCTGGGGCTGCCCAAGGCCCCGCTTCTGGGGCCGGTGGGGAAAAAACCAAGCCTGTGGGTTTGTGCCGCGCAACCAGAGCGGCCTTCGGACGCTGCTCGGCCCGTCTAGTTAACGTTTAATGAGGAAAGAACCCGTTTCCTTGTTAAATTCAGCATTTTTCCCGGCAGTCGATGGAAAACTATTTCCTTTTACACACACCGGGGCACGGGGACCCTCCAGCGAGGGGGATGCCAGCGGCTCTGCTGCCCGCAGGCACGGGACGGAGCGCGGGGTCTTCCCCCAAACCTGGGGGCAGCTGCACGCCCGGGAATTTCGACTGTTCCTACTCCAGGCACCCAAAACAGGGTCCCCCCCCGCCCCGCCCCTGTGTTTCTCTAATTGCAAACTCTGTGCCCCCCACAGCAAATGTTAACTGAAGCGTCGCTTGGGGTTCGTTAACCCTCTCGGGTGCATTTACCGTACGTGATTTATGGCAAAACGGAGGAGTCGGGGGGGGAATTTTCCTTTTCTGTGTGAAAGTCGGGGATTTTGGTACCGCCCGCGTTACAGACACGGGGACAGCGGTGTCTGTCGTGACTGGTGTCGGGTTCGGCGCCGAGGGGCTTGATGCCACCCCCTTTACCCCAAGAGACAGCGACGTGCCCTCCTCCTCTGGTGCTGGTCGTACCGTCCTCTGGTGCTGGTTGGCGCAGCGTGCAGGTCCCATCACCCCCCTCAGGTCACATAACGATCCCAGGCAAACACACTTTGCGTCCTCTTTTATTCCTTTACACCCCATTTCCTATCCCAGCTCACAGCCAAGCGCAGAAATCAGCCACAGCGTTTTCACCTCACCTTCACGTCCCGGCGTCACGCGGTCACAAACGGGTTGCGTGGAGGATCACGAGCTGACTCGTGTTTGCCCAAACCCCCACACGAGCTCTCTGAAAGCCCACCCTGCTCCGTCACTCCCCGGAGCCGGGTGGCAGCTCACCCAAATTCTGCAGCCTCCCAGAAGCTGTAATCCCTTTTTTAATCCCCCCACAACGTTTTTATAAGCCGGGTATTTCAGTAACCCACGACACAAACCCCGAGAGTCTGACTCTTAACTGAAGAGCTTGAAACTGCATCTCCCAGCCCAGCGCCGTGCCCTTTGCGAGGACTCTTCGTCTCCCCAAAAAAACCTCCAGAGCACAATGTCAGCCCTGATCAGCTGGACCGTCACCTTTTAAGACCCGGCTCTGTACCCCAGTCAAAGCGCTCCCCTCGCTCCAGCTCCCTCCCCTTCCCCAAAACCAACCACCCAAGCAGCGAGGCGAGAAAACCCCTTCACAAGAGGCAGCTTTAATGCCAAAAGCTTCCCCTCCGACTACGGAAATTTAACTGTTGTATAAGGGAACCACCCTGGAGATGGCCTGCTTGCAGATCGGGCACATTTTGGGCTCGGGGAGAGCCCTGTAGCACTCGTTGCAAGAGCAAACGTGCCCGCACTCCAGGAAGACGCAGGTTTTGGCGTTGCTCAAGCAGATGACGCAGGGGTTTCTGAGCGTGTCTCCGCCTTCCGCTTTCATTTCGCGCGTCAGGCGTTCCTGTGCCTGCCGGAACTCATCCTGCATCTGTCTGAGGTGCCGCCTCTCGCGGTGATGCCGGTACTGCTTCCGTAGCATGAAGAAGAGGATGGTGCAGGTGGCAAAACCGAAAACGACGGTCAGGATTTTCCAGAACCGTGCGTTCGCTTCTTGTTTCTGCAGCAAGGAGTGGAAATCCACGCCGCTGAGGTAGTAGGGCGTGCCCTGCTTCGGGGGCTGCAGCTTGATTGTGGTGTTATCCAGGACCAGCTCTCCCACGCCCGTCAGCACCGTGCCCACCTTCAGCATCTGCTCCGTCTCCTGAATGCCCTTCGGGCGCTCTCCGCTGATGTAGTGGCCGATGACGTCGGTGAAGGACTGGACGGAGGGGTGAAATTTCTCGTACACCGTCTCCAGGCTGAGCTCGGCGGCCTCCAGCGGCTTCATCACCCTGACGGTGACGCCGGCGCCTTCCTGCTGAGGCACCAGGTCGAAGGGGGTGGTGTTGGTTCTCTGGTGGATGATCTTCGCGCAGTCGTTCCTGGAGAAGGAGAAGGGGATAAAGCAAACGCGAGCATTAATGCCTCCCCCGAGGCCAGCAGGGAAACACAGCATGGGCTGACTTGCTTTTTTTGGGGACTGCCAGCTGTCACCTGCCCTGAGCGAAGTTTCCCTGGGTGGGACTCACAGGAGAGTGAAGCTTCTCCCCTCGTGGCACTGTCTGGGCATGCACGAGGCCCTCTGCCTGCACCTCAACTCTTCTGCAGTCCCCACAGAAGCAGCGTGGGCTTCCAAGAGCGCTTTGGCCCACCTAACTCCCCCTCATCTCCCCGTGGTGCTCCTGGCTGCTAGAAACCGCCCTGCCAGGAGAAGTGCTGCCTGCCACACAGGGAAATTTGATAAGCGTTATCAAAGCCGAGGCTCAAAGAGCATGGCTGTGCTCTCGTTTCAGCAGCCTCTCGTGGGCCAGGCTGCTCTGGGGACCATCCTCAGGTCCCCTGGGTGCAGGTATTGCCCAAATCCAACTGGATTTCTGTTTTGAAGGGGTCGTTTTGCTCGGGAAATACCGTCCTGCAGCCACCTCTGTAACAACAACGCAGGGCTGCTGATAAATGCTCTGCCCACGTTGGGTTACTCTACATGCTCCTCTTCTACAGCCCCTACACAAACTCGGAAAGGCTACAGCCCTGAAAACAGCCACACGTGCCCCGTTTTGGCAGCTGTAACGGGGCCACTGTGAGGTCCCGGTCTGGGGCACCTTGGTCACTCTGGCCACGCCTGAAGTCGTTTCAGGGTGTCAAGCCCTCCGAGGGCACCGCAGCCGGTCTGAAAGCCGGATGTTTGTGGGTGCAGGGCACGTACCAGAGGTGGGTTGTTCGGTTCCACACCATCTTATGCTCCTGCAGCGTCAGCCTCTGAATGACGCCCTTGCAGTTCTCCACAAACTGGCTGTTCAGGGTCTCCTTAACGGACTGCACCACGCCTGAAAGACAAATCCGAAGCGCGTGTGAGGCACTTGTTAATTTTTTGCTCTATTTCTTGTTGTGCACAGCGAGTATGGGCAGTATCTGAACAAGATGGGGGGGTGAAGAGGTGAGAGTTTGTGTTTTGAGCCGTCAGGATAAGCAGCGGCCGCCTGAGAGCAGGGAGATGAGCTGATGGGTGCAGAACCGTGGGGCTGGGGATGAAACCCACCCGGTGCGGGGGCAGCTGGGGGCAGGCTGCGCCCCCATCGCCCCCGCTTCGGGCCCTGCCCCTACCTTCGATGACAGCGTAGGGAACGCAGCGCCCCGGCGCCTCCAGCAGCACCGCCCGCAGGTCCCCATCCAGCCGGACCCTCCTGGCGCCCTGCGGGGAGGAAACGGAGGCCGCGGCTCAGCCGAGGGGACCAGGCCGCGGTCCAGGCCCGGGCCCGTGCGCGCCCTCCCGGGGGCCCCTCGCACCCACCTCGAGGCCGCGGGCGACGTGGGCCTTCTGCCGGTAGACGGAGTAGAGCAGGGCGGTGAGGGCGGTGCTGGCGGCCAGCAGCACGGCCTGCACGGCCGAGGGCCGCCCGCCGCCCTCCATGGCCGCCGTTACCGCGGCAACAGCCGGCGGCCGCCGGCGCCCAGTGATGACGTCACCCGCGGCGCTCTGGCAGGCGGCACGGCGACCATAGAGACGCGGTCCGCCAGGGCGCGGGGCGGGCGGCCCAACCGGGCAGGAAGGGCCCTGAGCCCCCCCAAGGCCTTGTTTGAGGGGGGAAGCCCAAATCACAGCCCCACAGGGCCTGGGAGGGGGGAGGTGGGCCAGATCCCGGCCCTACAGGGCCTCGGGGGGGGTAAATCCCAGCCCCGGGGCCTTGGGGGGAGCAGGCCAGATCCCCCCCGGGGTCTTGGAGGGGGGGGAGGCTAAACCCCGGCCCTACAAGGCCCTGGGAGGGGGATTAGCCCCAATCCCAGCCACCCCCCAGGACTGCGGTAGCAGAGGCCAAATCCCAATACCTCCAGGGACCCCGGGGAGGGGCTGTAGCTCCAATGCCCCCCGCAGGGCCCTGGTGGGGGGGGTAGCCCAAGTCCCAGCGCCCCCTGCAAAGCCGGGGGGGGAGGTGGTCAGGCCAAAGCTTTTTCCCCCCTGGGCTGGAGGGGTGGGGGATCTGCCCAAACCCCAGCCTTATAGTGCCTTGGGAGGGGGGGGTATTTACACCTCGTCACGGGGGTGTGGGGCAGCAGCACCCCACGGCCACCAAGGGCCCCCCCACACTGTGAGGACATGGCTCAGCACAGGGCCTGTGGGGACGCAGCCCCCAGCCCCGTTTTGTAGGGTCCTTCTGCACCTCATGCACGGCTGTGGTCAGCCTGGGGGCGGGACAACACCCTGCTCCCCCCACCTGACCCCTTGCCCTTGCTTATTCTGGGAAAGCAGCACAAGGGGAGTTAAAAAACGGTAATTTTTGGTAACTTAATGATGTTCAGGGCCTTGGCGCTGCTTTTGGGGTGGGCAGCGAGGGCTGCAGGCAAGCCTCGCTCTCCGATGGGGATCCGAAGGGCCAAACCCCCATTGCAGCTCCCCCTCCGGTGCAGGCAGCCTTGTGCCACCCCCCCCCCCAGCTCTATATTTAAAAAACCGAGTTGCCATGACTACGCGTTGCAGCTCTCACCAGCCCTCGGTGCCGCAGGGAGGGTGCGGAAAGCACTGGGGACCCCGCAGCACCCCCACCCTCCCTGGGCTCGGCTTCTCTTTCGAGGGGTAAATCGGTATAAACCCCCTCTAAACTGCCTCCGTGCTGAGCTTAACTATTTCTCTCCCATCTGCCACGGCTGGGTCCAGGCGAGACACAGGCACTGTTACACCGCAGAAAACACACATTAACGTTTATTATGGCCGCTGCGGAGGATGCACGGGAGTAGGTTCGTGTGTGGGGGCCGTGGGGGGGGGGTCCCCGGGGTGCAAACCCACCCCCCAAGGGTCTTCCTTGCAAATGAAGCCGTTGTCTGGTCCATATTTGTCCCTGAGGAGGGTCCGACTTCAGCTTGGGGCGCAGGGAGGGCACCTCATCCCCGGAACGGGGTGGCCTGCCGCTGCTGCTCAGCACGCCGTGGGCCGGGGGCCGCACAGGCTGCACCCCCGCATCTCCCTAGCCAGCCGCAGCACAGCGGCACGCTCGCTGGGGCCGCCGTCCCCTCGGGGTGCTCCGGTGCCGAAGGCCTCCTCCTCCTCCTCCTCCAGGATGGAGCTGAGGCGCGGGGCGCAGCGGGCCCTCTCGGCGGGCGGGCGGTAGGGGCACTTGGCGTTGAGCAGCCTGCGGAGGGGCACCAAGGGGACGATGGCGTCGCCCAGGAGCTGCTGCTGGACGTGGCGGCAGTCATTCTGTCTCTTGAGGCGCTTGAACTCGTTGAAGGCGGAGGCGGAGGTCTGGTAGAGGAGCAGGGCCATGGCGCGCGCCTTGTCAGCTTTGGAGACCAGGACGGCGTGGCAGCGCAGCACCACCGCCTTGTTCTTCACTTGGTGCCGGTACACCCAGGCGAAGACTTTGGGGTGCCGGCGGTCGGCGGCGCAGTAGGTGATGCGGTGCAGGAGGTACGCGTGGCCCGGCCGGCGCGTTCCCTTCTCACAAGGGCTCATACGGATCCCTTGGGGTCCCAACGTCAGCTTCATCTTGGCCCCGCCAGCCCCTGCCTCGCTCTTAGCCCAGATCTTGCCCACCGCCTCCTCGGTGCAGCCCTCGCCCTTGGCGTGCAGGGTGACGGCGTTGCCCAGGTACCTCACCGTGTACGTCGGGTCCTCCTTGTTCAGCTCCACTTTCTGGCGTCTGCCGCGGAAGACGCTGCCCAGCCGCTCGAGCGGGCAGTCGGGCAGGAGGTCCGGGCAGGAGCGGAGGAAACCGGCCAGCAACGCGGCGTAGCTCAGCCCCGGCCCCAGGCTCTTGCTTTTGCACTTACGTTCGTTTTCCACCAGCACGAACTTGCTCCGGCGCCACGGCAGCATCTCCGCTCCGCCGAGGGGGCCCCTCCGGCCGCCCCCCCGCTAATCCCAACCCCAGCAAGCACAGAGACCCCCCCACCCCACACCCCAAAGCCGGCTTGGGGCGGGGGGTGTCCCTGCACCCCCCCGCTTTGGGGGGGATGCCCCTACCCCAGCACGGTGGAATGCAGCCGCCGTATCCCGGTCGCCGTCTTCCCACTGGAGGATGCGGAGCCGCTTGGCCGAAGAGCTGCCGGTTCTCTGGCCGCCGCCTGCGCCTGCTGCTGCGGGGAGCGACGGCGGCTGCGGGGACGCGGCTCACCGTGGGCTGCTCCACCTCCCCGAGAACACGGGGAGCCGCCGGCGGACACCCCCCTGCCGCCGTGCACGCTGCCGGACGCGCGCTCGCGTCGTGCTCGGAAATAAAGATGCTGGTGAAAGAAAGATTCCAGACCCCCAGCGCCGAGGGCCACCTGCGTGGGGGGAGATGAGAGCAGGAGCCGCAGGGGGTGATTTTGGGGAGGGTCAGACGTCAGCTCCTGACCCTGGCATGAGAAAAGAGGTTGCTTTTCCCCAAATCTGAGCATTGCGTGAGGGGGTGCACCGAGGATTGCAGATCCTGGGGGTTTCCTGGCATTTTTTGCTCCAGAAACCCCATTTTTTCCCCCATTATTTCCAAGCCAGCCAGACCTCCTTGCTGTTCCTCTTGGGCTGAGCTTTTGGCTTTTAACCTGTTGCTTTTAACTCCGGCTGAGGCGCTGGGACAGCTTCTCTGTGGGGAAAATGAAATGTTTCCCCATGGCACAGCCTTGGGGGGGGATTTTTGGGGAGTGCTGTGGGGCGCCTGTGACATTTCAGTCCCCCAGAAGAGTCTGAGGCTATTTGGGATTCAGCTCTTTTGGCTCAAACCCTAATTTTCCCCTTTTTTTTTTACCACCTGGGGCTTCTTGTGTGTGCAGCGGGGGGGACCCCCAGGCTCAGGGACCCACGAAGATGCTCTGGCTTTTTTGGGATTAAAAAACAGGGAGGAGAAAGGGGTAAAATAACAGCGTGTGCCGTTGGTTTTGGTCCATTTGGGGGGTAAAAGCCAAGCGGGGCGTTGCAGGGAGCAGGAAGCCATTTCCCAGCAGCTTCCCAGCTTTTTCTACGGTTTGAGCGAAGCAACTGCAACCTTAAAATAGCTGCTTCGCAGGCAGGCAGCACTAGGCCCTCTCCTCTCGCTGCCTTGGCAGCCTCGTAGGTTTTTTTGCAGCCAAAATAATAAAAAATAACACAGGAGTTTGTGGGGTTTTCAGCATTTCTGCTGTGGCTTGGGGTGCGCGGTTTGCTGCCGGCACGAGGATGGTTTCAGGGAGGTGGCGATTAGTGAATTAGTGCAAATGAGGAAGGTTTCTATCCGTGCCAGCCTCTCTCTCTCATGATTTCTGTTCTCACCCTCATCGACAGAGGTAAGGACTCTTTATTTAATTGCTCAGCATCCGTATCAACAGGGCAGGTTTAAACCCTCCCCGAAAGCTCATTTATTTATAGATTCCCCCATTAATTAGGAGGGGGGGTCCCCCTGCTCCGGTCAGCCTCCCACCAGCTGCCCTAGGGCTGGGTTTCCTTTTCTGTCCCAGGTTTTGGGGAAATCGCACCGTGTAACGGGGTGGGGGGCACAGGAGCACCTGCGGCTCATTTTAGATGGGAAAACGATGAGGGTTTGTGCTTTGAAAGCTGAAAAAAGGGCTCTGAGGTGATTCAGGGCTGCCAATCCCTCCTCTAACTGCCTATTGCCTTGACCGACTGTCCTTGCAATAGCTAACCGTCGTCATTAGGTTCCAGGGTGAACGAGCACCTGCGTGGTGCGAGCAAAGTGAGTTGCCCGGTTATTCCCCTGGGACAAGACCGATCTCAGCGTCTTGGCTTTGGTTTCTCAGGGTGCCTGTGGTCCTCTCGCCGCCCTGCGCTCCGTTCTCAGCTCCCGGCGTTCACACCACATCAGAGGCTGCTGCCAATTCGTCTGCTGCGTCCCAGCCTGTCGTGGCTTGTCAGCAGCAACCCAGCACCGAGATCTGCTGGCCAAACTGGTGGGTAAGGTCAAAATCCTTCCAAAATCTGGCAAACGGGACACAAATCTCAGTGATAAACCAACAGGGGCTGTGACACCCATCCTCACAGCCAGAAAATAGGGCATTAAGTTCCTCCAGCAAGGGGAAAAAAAGAGATATCTTTAATTAAAGAGCAATTTGCTGATCAGCCCAGCATCCCAGGAGCTCTTTACCCTACGTAGGCTGATTCCCCTGGAAGCACCGGCCGAACCAAATTTGGGCTCGAGTGCACGAGGGCATCCTGAAACGGGCTTTTATTGCCTCTGTCTTCAACAAGCTTTCCCTGCTGTGACAGGTTAAAAGAGCTGGGAAAATGTGATATATATATGTATTTTTTTTTCCTGTTTTCAATCAATTTAGTTCTTTTGATCTCGCTGATCAGGAGCTGTTAATGACAGGAGTGATTTAATGACATTTTCTCGTGGAGCCGTGCAACCAGTTTTTAACTGAGGAGGAAAAAAAAAAAACAGCGAGGCAGCGGTGGGAAAATGCTCTGTTGGGACAGAGAAAGGAGGAGGTAAGAAAAAAAAAAAGGAGAAATTGGAAAAAAATGAGACAGCAGGTGGGGGGTGACACGGGACCCCCTGAGGCTGATGCTTTGGGGGTCAGGGATGCTCCCCGGGGCTCGTCCGCACGCCGGGGCGCCATCCCAGCGAGGCCGGCCAGGCTGTTTTCCAGGCGAGGAAATATTTAACTGCGGCGTCAGCGGGCAGGGCAGGCGGGTGCAGGCATGGAGGGTGGCGGGCAGAGCCCGGCCCCCGCTGCCCCCCCGGGCCAGCCCCATGGGGAGCATCTCCAGCTCCTGCTACGCCGCAGCCGGGAGGCCAAAAACTGCGCCTATTGCCCCTACAGCCGCTTCCCGGTGGGCGCCGCGCTGCTCACCGCCGGCGGGGAGATCTTCTCCGGTAAGCCCGGGCTGTGTGACCCCCCCTCTGGGGTTTTGGGGTCCTTCCTGCAACCCTTTGGCCGTGCAGCGGGGTCGGCACAGGGTGCTGGTCCCCGTCCCCCCTCCCCAGCTGCCTCTTGGCAGCCGCCATCCCAGAGCGAGATAAAGATCACGGCGGATGGGAAAAGACGGGAAATAAATGGGGGAAGCGGGGAATGTGTTGGTGAGAGCCTGGGATCGGGGGGTGCACGTGGAAAACGGCCTTTTTCTGCAAATTCCCCCCCTCTAAAATCACCCGGAGGGAAGCTGGCAGGGTTCAGGGGGGCTGAGCGGGTGCCGGGGGGGCTTCCCCACAGGGTGCAACGTGGAGAACGCCTGCTACAGCCTGGGGGTGTGCGCCGAGCGCACCGCCATCCAGAAGGCCATCTCCGAGGGGCACACCAGCTTCAGGGCCATGGCCATCGCCAGGTAAGGGCACGGCGAGGGACGGGGTCGGGGGCCAGCGGGGAACCCCCCGGTGTGCACCAGGGGCAGCTCCTGCCATGGCAGTCTGGGCATCTTGGGTGGGGGGAGGCAGGTTTTTGCATGTTTTTTGGGGAGGAATTAGGGGGAAAATCTGCTGTGGCTCTGTATTTATTGGTGCATGAAGGTCTTCTGCAGGTGTTCCCCCCTTTTCTGACCTCAAGACTGAGCTCTGTGCCCTTCTCCTTTGGCAGTGACTTGGGGGACCAGTTCATCGTGCCCTGCGGCGCCTGCAGACAAGTGATGAGAGAGGTGACAGCTCGCGCGGGGGGCCCCCGTGTCCCCTGACCCCAGGCATCTCCCCCAAAACACCCAGAGGTGCAAAGCAGGGGGTTGCAGTCCCTGGTCCCCAGCCCCAGGGCCGGCTCTGGGCTCCCCAGATTGCACTATCCGCTGGGAAAGGGGTGTCCGTGCCCATCCCACGGCAGCGGGTGCCTGGTGGTAATTCATTAACTCGCCTTCCCTGGCGGGTTTTATTCCTCCCGGGAGCTGCCGGGTGCAGAGTTCGGCCCCAAAGCCGTCACCCCGGCGCTGCCAAGCCTGAAAACGGGGGTTTTTCTACAAAAGCTGAGCTCCCTGCTGAGCCCGTCTGGCTCTCACCTCCCTCCTCCCTGCCGGCACCCCGGCACCCACAGCCTGGTTTTGGGTGGTTCATATTTAAAGGGTCGCGGGGCTCGGCTCGAAGGCTGGATTTGGGAGGTTCAGAGGCACCGGGGCTCACCCTGAGAGGGCAAAACCGCAGGATCTGAGCCCAAAATACCCCCCGGGGCAGGTGATACTGAAAAGCTGCCCCAAAATACATGCAGTAGAGGGGGATACTCCCTGTAAGCCTGGCCAAAAAAAAGGATTATTTGAGTAATTTGAGGAAGAAGCTTAGGTTTTGCGTTGGGTGCTTCTCCCTCCTCTTCTCCTCCAGTTCGGCACGGACTGGGACATCTACCTGACCAAAGCGGATGGTACCTACATCGTGAAGAGGCTGGACGAGCTGCTGCCGCTCTCCTTCGGCCCCGAGGACCTGAAGAAGGTGTGAGCGGTGCCCTTCGGCAGCGGGGGAGGATGTTTTTCCCCCATTTCGCTGGTGTGTAAGCGGCTTTTTGGGGACGATGCAATGGGAAACGCGTTTATAATGTTAAGTTACCCGTTCCTCTCGCTCATCTTCTGATTCAGTGCTGATTTACAGACGCCGGCCTCACCTCGCCACGGGGAAATGGCGAAATCAAATGGTAGAAATTCCTTGTTTTTTGGAAAAAAAAGTGTCCAGATATCACTGTAGTGGAGGGGGAAGTTCACAGGCAGAGAAGGGTTTGATGCACGGCTCAAGCTCAAGCTTGTTGGTACAGAAACCACTCCCAAATAATGCAAAATCACAGCTTGGGAAAATGCTGAATTCTTCAGCTCTAAACAAGAAGTGAAAGCAAAAAGGAAAGGCTCCATCGAGCCCGGAGGTTATTAATAAGCCAGTTCAGATTAGGCGATGTGCTGGAACTGGCCGGTTCTCACGCTGAGCATGTCTTTTGCTCTTTTCTCTCTGGCTTGTTTTCTTTGCTTTTGTTCCATTTGTGGGGATGAAGAGGGAGAGGAGTTTTTGGAGGCCTCTGGAGAGTTTTCTGTCTCCAGCGTAATGCCATTTGCCGAATGCAATATTAATTTAATTATGCAGAATGAAAAACGAATGCGTTACGTTTTCCAACCAGCGCTGGGCTGGGCGTTACTGCCTGTGCCCAAGCAAAATAAAAGCAGTCCTGGTTTATCTCCTGCAGTTGCAGCAAACGATAAATCCCAGGGAACGGGGCTGCCCTGCTGCCAGGCAGCGTAGACAGGACACGACTGGGATGCTACATGGCCCAGAGCGTGGCCAGGGCCGTGCTGCCCACACAGCCAACACCCTCCTGCCCTCCCTGGCTGGGCCCAGCTGTGCCCTGCGTTGCACCGGGCTGTACCCTGCTCTGTGCCCTGGGCTGTGCACGAGCCATGCCCAGGGCAAGGCTCTGCTCCGTGCCGTGCCATGCCCAGGGTTGTGTCCTGGCCATGCACAAGCCAGGGCATTGCCGTGCTCTATGCCCTGCTCCGTGCCCTGCCGCGCACGAGGCGCACCCGGCTGTGTCCCGCTCTGTGCCCAGCGCTGTACCTTGGCTGCACCCCGCTCCGTGCCGGGCTGTGCACGAGCCATGCCCAGGGCAGCGCGTTGCTGGTGCTCTGCTCCGTGCCCCGCCGTGCCCTGGCTGTGCACAAGCCATGGTCTGCTGTGCCCTGGCCATGCTCTGCCGTGCCCAGGCCATGCTCTGCCGTGCCCTGGCTGTGCACAAGCCATGGTCTGCTGTGCCCAGGCCATGCTCTGCCGTGCACCGGGCCATGCCCAGCTTGGTCCTGGGCCGTGCCCCACCACCCACCGGGCCATGCCCTTGCCGTGCACAAGGCACGCTGTGCCGTGCACCGGGCTGTGCCCAGCTGTGTCCCGGGCCGTGCCCCACCGTGCACCGGGTCGTGCCCCACCGTGCAGCGGGCTGTGCCCCGGGCCGTGCCCGCTGTGCCCCACCGTGCCCCAGGCCGTGCCCCGGCCCCGCTCCCCGCTCCGCTCGGTGCTCCGGCCCCGGTCCCGGCCCCCCCCGCGCTCTCCCGGCGCTGGGGGCGTGGCTCTCCGCCGCCTGCTGTGACGCCCCGCCGCGGCCCCGCCCCGCCGCGCCGAGCTACCGGCCATGGCGGTGCGGCTGCTGCTGGCCCGGGCCCTGCGCCTGCTACCGCGCTGGCGCCTGCCCTGCGCCCCCCGCCACGACCCCCGGCCCGCCCCGCCGCCGTCGTCCCCGTCATGGCCGCCCTGGCTGTCCTGGCTGCCGGCCGCCAGCCGCCTCTTCCTGCCCGGGCCGGCCGGCGGGCTGGCGGCCGTGGCGCGGAGAGGCCGCGGCGGGGCCTGCCTGGCGCTGGCCATGGCGCTGGGGCTGGTGGAGCCGCACCTGGAGGAGCAGCGACGGGCCGAGGCGGCGTGCCGCCACATCCAGGTGCGGGGGCTCCGAGGGGCGGGGGGTGCTGCGGGACCCCCGGGCCCGGGCCTCCCTCTGGGGAGCGCCTTGGGCACCCTCCGTGAAGGGGAGGGGGGGTCCTTGCTGTGGGGAGCCCCTCAGACACCCCCCATGTAGAGTATGGGGGGTCCTTGCTGTGGGAGCCCCTCGGGTGCACCTCCCCATCTCCCCCCAAGGAAGGTGGAGGGGGGACATTACTATGAGCAGCCCTCACGCACATCCCGAAGGGTGGGCTGCTGTGGGGCAGCCCCACAGACACGTCTTCATCCCCCAGAACAGGGTAATGGGGAAGCCTCTTAGTCAGCACCCCCTCGCCACCCCAAAGCAGGTACCACGGTGAGGACCCCCTCACTCCCTGTCCCCCCACAAAGAGACGGGGCCAGGGCCCCAGCGATGGGATCTCATGTCCCCGGGGGCTGGCATCGAGCCCCCAGGTCTGTCCCCTCTCCCCGAGACAGACGGGGGCCCTGTGAGGCAGGGCAAGGCCGTGCTGGCAGGGCGCTGCGGACGGATGGTGCTGAACGTGTTTTATGGGTAAAAATAGACCTTTGGTGTTGGGAGGCAGCTGTCACCTGCCTCACTAACTGGCAGACAAACACGTCCGTGGAGGTTCTGCCTTTCCCTGAAGTTTCTGAGGATGCTTTCTCTCCCCTGCCCTGGCTGGGTAGTTAAATTTGCCGCCTTACCCCTCCCGCTGTCCCTGAATTTCTGTCCCTTTGCCACAGGGCACATCCCTCGGGAGGCCACCGGTGCGTCAGGGTTGAAGTGTGCTTGGTTATATCTGTCCAGGTGACAGCTGTGGCACTGCCAGGCCTTTAGGATTGTGACCGCTGTGGTTCATCTCCAGAGCCCTCCTCTGCTTTGTTGTCTCTCTTTCGATTTCCTCCCCCAGCTTTCTCCCATCCCTGATTTGTTCTTCCTCTGACTAACCAGCCCTTGTCCTCAGCTGCCACAAAAGCTCAGGGCATTCTTTTTCCGTCTATTGTTGCTCTTAATTGGATTTTCTTTTAAATGCTGTTTGCCTGATTCATTTATGGAGGGGGAGAAAAGCGTAATAGCTCATCTCTTTGTAGAAGCGTTTAGTTTGACTTGTCTTTACAAAACATATTTATGTTCTAGATTAGCAAATGACTCCCCCTCCCCATTCCTCCTCTTCCCGCGCATCTACAGCACCCTTGGGAAGGGCACCCTTGGTAAAGACTGTTTTAGGAGAAATTTGTTTTGGACAAAAATATATGGTCTGCAAATGATTTTCCCTGTGGTTACAGTGATTTGAGCCGTAACAGTTAGAGCCCTATTGTGGTTTCAGGTTAGACCAACCCAATGGGATGTGTAATATGGCTTAAATAGTGAGGGAGTTCTCCTTCTTTGGGAAGTCAAGAGGACACAGCCTCAAGCTTCACCAGAGGAGGTTCAGGTTGGACATTAGGAAGCATTTCTTCTCAGCAAGGGTCATTAGCCATTGGAAGGGGCTGCCCAGGGAGGCGGTGGAGTCACCATCTCTGGAGGGGTTTAAGACAAGACTGGACATGGCACTTAGTGCCGTGGTCTAGTTGCCATGGTGGTATCAGGGCAACGGTTGGACTCGATGATCCCAAAGGGCTCTTCCAACCTGATTGATTCTGTGAAGTCTTGAATAACTGAGTTTTTTATCATTATCTTTTCTTCTTCCTTTCAGACCGTGTTTGTCGGAAAGAACAAGCCGCAGAAGGATCCGCTGAGCTCCTTCCGCTGGCAGGGCTTCAAGCTGGAAGAATATCACATTGGCCAGTCCATCGGGAAGGGCTGCAGCGCCGCTGTGTACGAAGCAGCTATTCCTGTCTCTCGCGACGGTCAGGGACACGCGGAGAGCAGCCGTCTCGCAGGGCAGGGCCCAGCCGTGCAGCAGGATCGTGGCTCGGCCTCACGGGCGGCTGAAGAGGGGCCTGTAGAGAAACACCAACCGAGGGAGGCTTTTCCATTAGCTATCAAAATGATGTGGAACATTTCGGTAAGGAGTCGGTTCTTAACCTCCTTGTCTGTCACTTGGAAAGTCTGGCTGAAATGTTTAGTGTTTAAGTGTTGAAAGCGCTAATTATGTAGCGCACGATGAGCTTGTCAAAACAAAGCTGTTGATGTGTGCCATTGGAGATGGGGATCGTTAGCGAGCAGGCCCAGAGCAGGGGAACGAGCGTTCGTCATTCTCTGGAATCGGCACGGGGAGCTGCTGGTGGTGGAGCTGAGATGTTTGTGGAGGAAAAGCTTTTCTGAAGCTGGCTGTAATGGCAAGGTGTAAGAACAGGAAAGCCACCGCTGCCAGGGCTTTAGGAGTCAGCGTCAGGATAGAAATAGATCTGCAAAGCGCGCCCGCGGTGCGGGTCGGCGGTCGCAGGGGCAGGCAGTACCCTGCGTGTGGGGTCCCCTTGCCGTAAAGTGAACGGGCGAGAGCTGTGCTGGTGTTTCCCAGCCCAGGTGACTCTCTGATGATCCACCCCCTCAATGTGGCCGTTCCACATTTAAAAAAATCCACATGGCTTTTCCCAGTGAAGAGTTTCTGTGGCACTTGATGTGGCAGGTGGGTATTCTAAGAGAGTCTTCCAAAATGCCAATGTCTGAGCCCCCTTGGGCTCCAGAAATACCCTGGCATTTAGCTGTGGGCTTTTCCAGTTAGATTTTAAGATGGAAAATGAGTGTTAGCATATAGCTCGGAGTGCTAACAGTCGAGGATGCATTTGAAGAGACAAATGAATTACTTTCTGCAAGTAAAGGCCTCGCCACGTCCCTTGGTAAATTCTGGAAGTAGTTAATTGCCTTCCCTGATTGTCAAAGAACAGAAGGGAGTCCCTTCAATCTAGTCTCAGTTGATGTAACTCCTGAAACAGCACCAGCGTCAGGATTATCTCCTTGCAGTCTGGATGATTTTGGAGCTTAAACCAATGTGTGTAATGGCTGTTGCAGGCTGGTTCGTCAAGCGAAGCCATCCTCGATGCCATGGGCCAAGAGCTTGTTCCAGCCACGGGGGTTGCCTTAGCCGGAGAATACGGAGCTGTCTGTGGCCGCAGGTACAGTCACGAGGGAAACGGTGGTGGTTCTCCAATGGCGACGTGCTAATTTTATCCATCGATCGGTTTTGCAGCACGTCTGTACTGTTGAGAAGATGGCCAGAGGTCTCTGTGCTAGTTCCTGAAAGCAGATAAAACGAAACCTTGGGATTATTAGTGGCTCGGGAGGCGTGTGCGTACATTTTGTCTGAACGAGGGTGCCTTCGGAAGCACCATGCACCTCAGATGGCACACATGGGTGGCTGCGGCCAGGCACTTCTGTGCCTCGTGCCTTAGTTTCCCCACGTGTAAAATGCATTGATATCTGCAGAGTTAGAGGCTGGGAGGAGCTACTTCTGCTTAAACATCATTTAAATATGCGTTGTGGTGCTTTTTAATTACAGAAATATACACCAACATTGGTAACAATTTGACTGTATTAAACGTCCAAGAGTTTGACTGTAATACAGTTTGACTGTGCTGGTTTAGAACTGGTTTGGTTGTTAAATGGGTTCTGGGCAGGGAGGTGGAAACTGTTCTAGTGCAGGGAAACCGGTGAGAAGGAAAATAGAAAATGCCTCAGTTCCCACTCTTTCACCCGGTGAGAAGTGAGCAGACAGCACACAGGTGGAAAATGGCACGGAAACTTAAAAATCATCTCAAGGTAGCTTATCTTTTTGTTAAAAAATACATCTCATTGTTCGGTTTGAAACAATGGAGTCCGCGTTCCAGACTGTCTGATTTAAATTTCAAATAAATCTCAGCTGCAAATACAAATGAATAATGAATGCTGCGTGGTACGTCGCGAGCTGAGAGCGCAATGGAGCAGCCAAAGAGATATTTGACATTCAGGGGATGAGAGGGGAGAGAGCTGTTTTGCAGATACAAATGGGTGACCTGCCTTTCGTAGCGAGTGCTTCCTGCCTGTGCTGTAAAATAGTCTAAATTGATGTGCCTAGTGTGAAGCTGACCTGTATTTTATGTCTAATGAAGTAATTGTGGTTTGTTTTTTTTTCTCTAAAGCTGTTGTTGTAGTTCTTTTTGAACCGAGAAGCAGCCTGAGACCAGCTCTGCCTTTGTGAGCAGCGTGGAAGGGCTGGTAGGGTCTGGGTGTAATTACAGGCTGCGTGTTAAGCATCAGGGTTTCCAGCAAAGCTTCTTTAGCCGCGCTGGTAAAGCACCAGTATTTTCTGTTCAACCACTGTAAATAGGGAAATCCAGTTACAACAGAGTCCTTCTGACAGCTGCAGGTGAAGTCTCAGTCTGTGTATCCTCCGCCAACGTATCCGCAGCTGGCGCTGCCTTGATGGTGGTTCGCTTTGCTGGGGGAAGGACCAGGGTGGATTTTGAACTGCAGAGAAAGCGCCGGGACCTGCCCGCCGCTGCGGTGGGTCTGCTCAGGCTGTGGGTGCTCCACATCACCGGGCCGAGGCACCGGTTAGGAAATGGGCTGTCAGGACAGGGAGGTTGCTCTCCGTGTTCTTTCTAACCGAGTGGTGTCCAGGATGTGAATGTTATTTGCTTAATGGGCAGTCCTGTAATCTGTGCTGGGCAGCTTTAATGCTCCCTCTAATATGGTTTTCACTGCAGAATAAAGGTGTTTGCACGCTGCTTCGGAACTCTTTGGTGGGGAGGACGGGCCATAATAATGAAAAGTAATTTCAGAAATATCAGAGACATGTCTGTGATAAATCAGACCTGCCCTGGAGATCGATGTAATCTGTGGTATCTGTACTTCTGCTCAGGAAACCTGTCCGTGGGAGGAAGAAGTTGCAGCCTCATCCGAATATAATCCAGGTGATCCGAGCGTTCACATCCTCCGTCCCTTTGCTGCCCGGAGCCTTCGTGGACTATCCCGACGTTCTTCCCTTAAGCCTGAATCCCAGAGGGATCGGTCACAGCCGCACGCTCTTCTTGGTGATGAAGAAGTAGGTAGAGAGAAGCTTGTTACGTGACTTGAGCTCTTTGTGGTGCTGCCCAGGGAGGTTGTGTATTCTGCTGCTACGTGGGTCCTTGCAAAGATTTGGCCTCAGCTGCTGCCAAAAAGCAGAGTAAGCTCTTGGAAACGCCTCCTAAGAGCCGTTTCAAGTCCTTGGGATTTTAACTCTTGTTCGACAATGAAGACAAGCTGTTCTTTTTAGTAATTACAGTAAAAAATGTGGAGCTTGTCCTCATTTGTCCGCCCTTCTAAGTCTGAACTTCACCCGTAGTCTGCACACGCCGCTAGAGAGAGCGTAGAATCAGTAACGAGGTTTGTCAGTGCTGGGCATCTCTGGCCTTCTCAGATGGGTTTTGGGTCTGGACAGACATAAAAGCACCTTCTGTTTCCCACTCTCTTGTTCTGCCTGTGTCTGGAGAAGCGCTCTGTCCTCTCCGTGTTTCAGGAATATGTTCTTTCTCCTGATTAGCACATCTCATTTTGCTTGTACGATCTGCATTATTAATCTGCCTCCTCTTTCATGCAAAATGTAACACCGCTACATAAAAACCCGTAAGAATGAGCACTGTATACCTGGAGCCCCTCGCCACGCTGTTTAAGAGGCTTATTTTATTCATGGTTGAAGCGAGAGCACCGAAAATTCGGTGGTGGGTGTCGTTGCAAGCCAGAGGATTTGAGAACAGCAGGCAGGGGAGCGGTGTCAGCCTGAGGCTGGGAGGTGGGAAGGCGTCGCGGAGGTCAGGAGGAATTTGGCACACGTAAGCGTGCGGTATCCCCAGCCAGCCAGCAGTGAGGTTGAACTGCAAGCCGTAAGCTTCCAGGATGCTCATTCAGAGGTTTTCCTTGTTCCGACTAGTTATCCGTGCACCCTGCGCCAGTATCTGAGGGAGAGCAGTCCAGATGTCCGTCTCTCCACGATGATGATTTTACAGCTCTTGGAAGGCGTGGACCATCTTGTTCGACACGGAATAGCACACAGAGACATGAAGTCTGACAACATCCTGGTCGAATTTGATTCTGGTACGTAGATCATTGAGTGTAAATGCCAATTAAGTCACTCACAGAAGTGATGTGGTTATGTAGGGAAGTCCTGCCCCGGCGTGCATTTGGAGGAGAAATGAGCATCAAACCCTTTGAAGAATCTCAGGTTTAGTTTTTAGCTTGCTGCTTGCTGCCACTGCAGCGCTGGGGTAGTCATGTATCCTGTCTGTGCCTCAGGTTTTGGATTGTTCAAACAGACTCGAAAGGAGCATTGCGCTGTAATAAGAGGGAGAGCTGCAGAGTATTGCTGAGGTGATGCGTTGCCCAAGCAGAGCGAGTGTTGGCTGGAGCGGGTGGGCACGTAGTCACGCCACGTTGATGATGCTGGAGGTGCCTTTGCTTCAGGCTCGTGGCTCTGTCGTCTCTCAGTAGCCAAACAGCACAGGGTGGTTCTTAAAATGCCACCTCTCGGTGAGGCTAATAGTGCTGCACCCTGGGATGATGAAACATGGGTTGGAAGGCAAGGGAGCCCGCAGCGTTAAAGCCAAAAGCAGCGTCTTGTTCTCCTGTCAGCCTCTCTAACTGAGATGTTAATTACCTGAGCTCCTTTTCAGCATGACTGAGATTTGAATGGGCAGGAAACAATAGCAGGCAGCCACATCTGTGTAATTAAAGGTCTTGGTACAGCAGCCGTGGCAGGTTTTCAGCTATACTAATGCCATCCTTCTTTTCTTGAAGGAAAAGCTGCTCTGGAGCTACGCTGGATGTGGTTAGGAACGATCTAAATGATCGATTTTTCCATCCTAGAGTCTGGAGAAGTAATGGTTGTACTTTGCAACGGTTGACTTGTCATCAGGACAAGAACTATGAACTACTGCAAAGTTTCTCCGGCCTTTTGCTGTAGCTGAGTGTATGTCTATACGTCAATAGCTTTTGATATAGATAAAGGGGAAAAAAATTAATATATTCCTCCATCATGGACGAGTCTTTAACATTGTGTGTCTTCAGTTTTATGGTATCTGTGATATTGAGTGAGATGCATGTTCCATGGGGAGCAGTAACGTGCTCTAAAGAGGAAATGGAATAACAAGTTCTGTTTTAATAAAACTGGTATTTCACCTAATAATACGGAGGAGAAGCAGGAAAACAGTGCGTGATTGTGCCGATTCCTGGGGGTTTTGAGGTTGTTCCCGAAG
This sequence comes from Nyctibius grandis, assembly GCF_013368605.1. Taxonomy (NCBI): domain Eukaryota; kingdom Metazoa; phylum Chordata; class Aves; order Nyctibiiformes; family Nyctibiidae; genus Nyctibius; species Nyctibius grandis. Next base: position 2,827,507 of record NC_090674.1, read on the forward strand.
GCTGTCTCTGGTTTCCATGTGATGCAGCCATGTCCTCCCGAACTGAACGCTAACTCTGCTGTCCCCGTGTCGTTCGCAGCTGGCTGCCCCTGGCTGGTGATCACAGACTTCGGTTGCTGTTTGGCAGATGAAAACATCGGCTTGAGGCTGCCTTTCACCAGCTTGTACGTGGATCGGGGCGGCAATGGCTGTCTGATGGCACCCGAGGTAAATCCCCCTGGAGTAACGGGTTGTGTTGCCAGTTGTCTGCTTGTCCTGCTGTCGGGGGTGAGAAGTTTGAGCCGCAGCGGTGGTGCAGGCGGCGATGGGAACTTGCAAAGGGGTGGGATGAGGTCTAGAAGCAGCGTGCACATCACTGCTGTGTGGTCTCTGCTGGGGTGTGTCCACAGCAATACCCACTGAAAGCCCCTGCAATCAGATCGATCGTTTTCTACCCGTTCCTGCTTATTCACATAGCTCGGTCAGGCGAGACAGCGCCCGTAGGTGGCTACTGCATAACTAATCTCACCCTACACTCCGTCATGGGGAGCTGTGTCCTGTGAAGCGGTGTAGGAGGCCCACGTCCTAACTTGAGTTAGGCTTGCTGAACGTCTCTGCGTTAATAACAAAAGTCCTCTTCGGACCTGTGCTGAGCAGCTGTCGAACAGACACCTTGAGCGCTGGAAGGTGAAACAACATTGGCGTTAGGAGGCAGAACTGACCTTTCCCAAGAGCAGTTTGCTCTTCGGTCTTTTCTTGGGCCCCTTTCTGTATAGCTATTAAAGAGGTTTTTGCAGCAGTCCTCGTGTTGTGACAGGAGTTCTTGGATGAAGTTTGAGGTGGTTGTGAAATTATTTACGGTTCCTTTTTATTTCTCTGGTGATAACCGTAATAAAAACAAAGACACCCTTAATTGTCCGCTTGACCTGGAGCACCTTGCATTGCTGAGGTGCCGGTGCAGGATTGGTTGGTGACCTGCCTGTCTCCTGTCTACCTAAAATCCCAGAGTGAAATAGCCCTCAAGACTCTGTGAATGCTGGTCAGGGGCAAGGACTAAAGTGTAGGCACAGTGACCAAACTCCTCCCAGGGTCCTGAGTGTGCCAATATTGACACCAGAGCTTTAGAGGAAGTCTAGCTTTGGTTTCGTTCTCTCTCTTTATTACAGCAGAAATACTGACTTGACCCTTAATTGTAGCACAGAGCCCTCACTAGAGCTGTGTGTTTGAACATCCCCATCTCTGTGACAGGTGATCACGGCGTCACCTGGTCCAGGCACGGTGATCAACTACAGTAAAGCTGATGCTTGGGCTGTCGGAGCGATCGCCTATGAAATCCTTGGCCTGGCCAATCCTTTCTACGGCCACGGGGACTCAGCTCTGGAAAGCAGAAGTTACAGTGAAGAGCAGCTGCCAAGCCTGCCCAATCGCGTGCCCCTTGAGGTGAAGCAAGTCATAAAGATGCTGCTTCGGAGGGATCCCGACAAGGTAAGGAACTTTTATCTCAAGTAAGTGATCTGACCAGCCTCTGGGAGTGTTGTTGGTAGATGATTTCGGTCTGGAGGGCTCAGGACTGTAATCCTGATGTTATTGCAGTCTAGGAATGATCAAAGACAACCAAAAGGTCTTCGCTGAAGTACAGCGCGGCCTCTCCCATGCGGCACTGAATAGTTTCAGCGGATGTTTCTGTCAGGGACTGGACCTTGAGTTGGGGGGTTATGTGGAGTTGCCTGATAATAAATAGTCACAAAGAGCTTTTTTAATCACAGAGACTTTGCGGGGCCTTAGAGGAGGCCCGGGGGACTTCTGGCAGCGTAGATGCCACATGCTAGCGAAGTGAGAGGATTGCAGCAGGATCAGCTAATCTTCCCTCTCCTTCGTTTTGCAGAGATTGTCTGCCAGAGTTGCTGCTAACGTGCTTCACCTCAGCCTCTGGGGTGAAAGCGTTCTAGCATCCAAGACCCTGAAACCTGACCAGATGATCGCCTGGCTTCTCTGCCAGTCTGCGGCCGCTTTGCTCATGGACGGGCTGGTGGACAAAAGCCGAGTAGAAACCAAAATGAAGAAGTGCTTTTTGGCCAACCTTGAGTATGAAGACCTCTGGGCGGCGATATTCCTGTTGCTGGCCTGGAGAAGCCGGTCTGGGTGAAGAGCACTGCCCGGAACATGACCGTGTGATAGATAAATGGCACTTTCTAAAGGCACGTGGGAATCTGTCCTTTCTGTCTGCCTGGCGTCCTGCCGTGCTTTAGGGAACAAAACTGCAGGCCTGTGCGTAAGAGGTTGAGTTTATCTCTAGCACGTGTTAGTACATGCTGCTTTTCTCTCCCTGCTAGAGAAAATGCCCTTGCTTTGTTATGTCTCGGCGAGGGTTTGCAGAGGTGTGCGGGTGTCTTGAGGTACGTGGTTGGTTTTGCTCATGTTTGGGAATTCGTAACGGACTTCTAAGTTGTGTGTTGAATGAAACAAGTTCCCTTTCGGAAGGGGGTGTGTGTGGGAGGAGGTGCTGTCTGCTGCTCTGTGTGCAGAAGCATCACGGATTTAAACAACACACCGAGAAAGCTGAGCTGACAAAGGACGTGCAATCTTTTTTTTCTTAGGGAAGCTGTCAGTGTGGTCTTAAGATGATGCTCCTCTGCAGCCACAGAGGTATCTTGCTATAAAATGACAGCCTAAAACCCTCCTAGCGAGGTGCTGACCGGTAAGGTGAGCACCAGGAGCCGCTCGCTGCTTACGATAACACACCATGACATCTCTAACTAGTTGCACGCCAAATAGCACAAGTACAATGGACCCAAACCCCACTTTTATTTGGTTTTTGACTGTTGTATTTGTTGCAGCGACTGCTGCCACGGGGTCTGAGGCTGAGTCAGACTGTGTCTGCTTAGGGATAATACCTCAAAAGAACCGGGGCTGAGCAGCAGTGCCTGCTTGAAGAGTTGAGTGTGATGCTCCTCTCTCTTACCTATCTGCTTTTTCTGTTTAACAATGAAGTAATATCCTTTGGTCGGGAGGAGAGGAGAACAACAGTCGTGTTTATGAAAACATCATTGGATTTCTTGTCTGTAATTGTGTTGAGAGGAACTTGGGGAGAAAGTTATTTACGCTTGTTGCGTAATAAATTGAAGATTAAGCTCTGCTGCGGAGTGAATCTAGTTCATCTCTGTTCGTGGGATCCCAGCTTTAGGCTGTGGAGGCCTCGGCGTCAGCGTAGCCCTGGTTCTGTGGTGTCTTTAAAGATCTTCCCAGTATCGTCTGTGGAACACATTTTATTTCACCGAGTGGAGTTTCCCGAAGAGGAGTGGACCTTGCCCCATGCGTGTGCCCATTTTGTGCTCTCCTGACCGGTAAATCACTGGCTGCTCCTGCAATTTCCTGGTCAATGATCTCTTATAACAAGTGGCTGATGTCCCTGAGCGAATTGTCGTGCAGTAACGTGCCGTCAAGGGCTCGCACGCTGAAACGGCGTCTGGGTCAGCGTCGGTGCAAACCTACCTGTGAGCGCAGCACGCTGCTGTGGCTGTAAAGGCTCAGCAAAGAGCACACGGCCTGGGAAATCAGGGAAAATGAGCTCTTTGGGCTAAAAAGCTGCAGAAAAAGAACTTTTTAATCTTGGTCTGACCCTAACTGAAGCTGCTGCTGCTTTTGCTCAGGTCCTGAGTGCCCGCAGTGTATTTGTTGCTGGGCTGGCTGCCTTGATTTGTGCGTGCTCTGTGCTGCTGTATTGAGCAGCGAGGCCAGTTCCCTGGTCACTGTCCCTGGAGCTTTTTGGAGAGTCAATACTGTCGCTTTTTTTGGTAGATCCGCGCTCTGACATCTCGTTCTGTTGTCATGGTGTTTCTCTGTGCCAGCAAGAGCTGGTTAGCTCAGCGCGGCGCAGCTCTGCTTGTTGACGTGCCGAGTCTTCCCTTGCCCCTGCAGTACCGGGCGTGGAATACACACATATTCCGTACCCAAACCAACGGTGTGGAGCAGGCTTTCTGCTGCGAGCGTGCTCTGGGCGTTTTCCCTTGATTTTCCTCCCAGGTCCAATCGCTAAACGACTTAGGAGCAGAATTAGGAGCAGGAGCCGTGTGATTTCAAGCGTGTCGTCATTAGGCCAACCAGGGTTTGATCTGTGCTGGTTAACTCCAGATGTTGGAAACTTGTTTCCACTGGAAATCATCTCATTTCATCTCTCTGTCCTCAAAAATGGCCTAAAACACTTCTCCTACAGCACTGCCTCTGGGTTTTAAATCCCTATTATAGCTTCTCGTTTGCTTGTGCTTTGTCTGTCTCTGGTTCTGCTGAGGTTGGGCTTTTTTTTTTGTTCTCTCTCACTGCCTGCATTTTCATTAACGAGACATTTTTATGATTCTTCAGCATTCCGGCTGCTTTTGTAAAGCGCAGTTTAAAAGTATATGCTGTTAATGCAACAAACGCTGCCTTATACTGTCTGCAAACGCCCGAGGGGAGCAAAACTGGCACGTTTCCCAGCGCGTCCCTCTCGTGCTCGCCCCTCGGCAGGCTCTCGTTGGAGATGCTCGAGCTGAAGCCCCGTGCTGCGGGTGTTTGCCGGGAAGCAGACCGTGCTGGGAAGCAAACCCCTGGGGAAAAGGGGTGGCCGGGAGCGGGGACGCGAGGCCCAAGCGGAATCTCTGCCCTTCCCCAAGCAGTGGGTGTCCGGCCGCACTTTGAACCCCGGGGAGGGCGGAGGGAGGCACGGTGGAGGCGGCTGGCTCTCTGCCCGGCCACGGCACTCCAGCCGGGACGGAACAGGCTCCGCGGCAGTGCTGCGTGTGGGGCAGAGGGTCGGAGCGTGGGGGGCAGGATGAGGCGCCTGCTCTGGGCTGGCTGCAGCCAGCTGCTGCCCTGGGAAGCCGGGCTCGGTGCTCGCAAGCTGTCTGCGGCTGCTGTGGCGGCCACCCCACGCCACAGCCCGTGGCCCCCGGCTCTTCTGGCCACCTCCGGCTCCTCGCCCAGTGCGTCCGCGGGGCTCCTCCGGCGCTGGGCCTCACAGTTCAACGTGCCCCCCAGCGCCCTGTTCGTGGCCCGGCCCGCAGGGGTCTGCTCCATGATGAAACTGCCCATCCAGGAGTCAGCGGAGGGGCTGGACGCAGCTTTCGTCGGCGTCCCTCTAGACACGGGCACGTCCAACCGGCCGGGAGCCAGGTAAGGGCTAGCCGCGGTGCCGGGGAAGCCGGTGCTTCCCTCTGGCCGGCCGGCACGTCTGTCCTGCGGGAGGAGTGCTGGGTGCGCGGTGCTGGCATCGGGAGCTCGGCCCAACAGATTCTCCCAGCCCTGCTCTCCCCCCAGGTTCGGCCCGCGGCAGATCCGGGCCGAGTCGGCGATGGTGAGGAGGTACAACGGCAGCACCGGGGCAGCGCCTTTCGACTCCCTGCGGGTGGCTGACATCGGGGACGTCAACGTGAACCTCTACAACCTGCCTGACAGCTGCCGCATCATCCGAGAGTCCTACCAGAAGATAGTGGCCTCCGGCTGCGTGCCCCTCACCTTGGGTAAGGACCCCGCGTCTCCCTGCCGTGCCACCGCCTCCCTGCTCATCCAAACTCCCTCCTCCTCCCCTCATTCAGTCTGATGGTTGTAGAAGGTGAGCAATGAATCTGTCCCCTGCACAGCGCGTTGTGCTATATCATGGGTAAATTTACAGGCTCAATGATTACTGCCATCATTGATACTTCTTGCATTGGGTCAAAAATGAGGAGGGTGGGTCAGCCAGGAGACAGTTTCTGTGCTCCCTAGCAAGCACGGCCTGAAGCTCCGCTGGGAATATAATCAGGCGTGTGCTTTTCGGGTCCAGTTGAGCAGGACCCAAAGCAAGAGCAGCTTGTGTCCCTCCGAAAAGCTTCAAGCTCGAGCGAGCGCCCGGCAGCGGGCTGCTTTGCACGAGGCGTGATTTGGTCGCGCGTTCAAGCTTCCAGCTGTCACAGCTTGGCATTTCTAAATTGAGAGAGTGTACGTAGTAACGAGGGGCAAATGATCAGTTAGAGCTTCCTCAGAAGTGACTCAAGCACCTATTTATAACCCCGGTCAAGGGTGCTGCTCCACGGGCTGCCCACGCCAACAGTCGTGCGTCTCTGGTCCTCCTGAGGAGGCAATGGGAGAGAAGCAACTACCTGCACCCGGGAGCCTGAGGTTTTCCTTTGGGAACGAAGCCCTGGGGTGTATAAACAAGCGCAGGATAAATGCAAGGGGGGGGAAAAAAAATCACCTGGGAACACGCGTAGTGAGTGCCGAGCGCCTTTTGCGGTGTGTGACACCCTCTTCCCTGTCCCGTTGCAGGCGGAGATCACACCATAACGTACCCCATCCTGCAGGCCGTGGTGGCAAGGTGAGTTTCTGACTTGGAGGTATAGAATAAGGACCTGGGCAGGAGCCTTGGGAAGGCTCCTGGTTTGCTGCCCACAGGGTGGGCACTAACGGGGCCGCCCTGTCTCGATTAGGCACGGTCCCGTGGGACTGGTACACGTGGATGCTCACACCGACACCGGAGACACAGCCCTGGGGGAGAAGATCTACCACGGGACCCCGTTCCGGCGCTGCGTGGAGGAAGGGCTGCTGGACTGCGGCCGCGTGGTCCAGATCGGCCTCCGGGGCTCCTCCTACGACCCCGATCCTTACAAGTACTGCCGGGACCAGGTGAGCTCAGCCGCAGGCACGCCCAGCACCGCTTTCTTTCCATGCCATTAATATTCCCGTGTCATTAATATTCCTGTAGCTTCTGCAGGAGAATAAATGTCTCTTATGCATCTTGTCCCATGCTGGCACATGTGGGGGGTGAGCAGAGGGTGCTTCAAGGTGCAGCTTGGCCCTGGGATGAGGATTTATCCCAGCAGGAATCCCTGGCAGGGCAGGGGGTGCTCTGCTTGGCCCGCCTTTCCCTGAGCGGGCGCCTGCCTCTCTCTGTACCCACAGGGTTTCCGGGTGGTCCCGGCTGAAGAGTGCTGGAGGAAATCCCTGGTGCCGCTGATGGGGGAGGTGAGGAAGCAGATGGGGGACAAGCCGGTGTACGTCAGCTTCGACATCGATGGGCTAGACCCGGCATATGCCCCGGGCACCGGCACGCCGGAGATAGCGGGGCTGACGCCGGCACAGGTAAGGGGGATTTTCCCCGCTTCGTTTCCCAGTGGGAAGGGGGATTTTTTTGCTCCCATTAAAGGAGGTTGTGCCACCAGTGCAGCAAAGCAAAGGGCTGGGGAGGCCAGGGAGCATTTCATAGTGGTAATGAGGAAAGGAAATGTTGAGCTGATGTGGTCTGTACAGGCTGGGTTTCCGTAGCTGCACAAGGGGAAGGCAGAGCCCCGGCCAGTCCGCTGGGTCAGATGCGTTTCTTGATCCTAAATATGTTTTTTTTTTTTCCCTAGGCTTTGGAGATTATTCGTGGCTGCAAAGGACTGAACATTGTGGGATGTGACCTTGTAGAAGTTGCACCCATGTACGATGTCTCTGGTGAGTCTAAAGATGGTCGAGAGTCGGGTGCGTGGGCCTGACGGAGGGGGTCACAGCTTGTTTTTCCCCCGTTTTTGTCTTGTCTCAGGTAACACAGCCCTCCTGGGGGCAAACCTGCTCTTCGAGATGCTGTGCGTTCTCCCCAGAGTGAAGACAACGTGAGGGCAGCTCCTGCCTGCCCCCGGCCCAACGCAGCTCCCACCTCCGCCAAGGCTTTCCCTGTCCTGTTCCCCTCGAGTGGTTCCCCCCATGCGGGCTTTGCCATAAGGAATAAACACCATTTACCACTAGAAAAGGTAATTTTAAGCTGATGATAAACTGTAGGGAGCAGATGGGTTAGAACAGCCAATTTAACTGGTGTCTGAGGAGAGTGGGGGGATACCCGACTAGATTTCCTGCTGGGGATAACGAGGCCTCTCGGGCGGCAGGAGCTGTTTAATTGTTCCTGGAATTTCTGAGCTGATGCGGCGGCACGGTCGGTTTGTACACGGAAACACGGAGCCACCTCGTCACACATTAAAATAGTTTTATTTTGGTTGCGAATCTGTAATCGTCTTAAACCAAAATGACATCAGTGCCTGTTCACAAATACAAAAAAAAAAAACAAAATGCAAAAAAAAAATAAAAATAAAAAAGACAAGTTTGCCAAATAAGTTAATTTCCCCCCTCCCCAGTATCAAAAGTGCAAAATCTGTACCCAGTTTTCAGTCCTAATTCTCAGGCTGCGGTAGGGGACTAGTTCCTGGCAGGCTTTCGGTGAAGGGCAGAGAGGAGGCAGGCGGCCCCTGCCCACCCCGCTCGCTCCAGGGAGGAGTTCTGGTCCAACCCTCGGAGCGGGGGGCCCGTCTCCCTGTGCTTCAGCCTCCGAGCAGCGCGCGAGGGCTCTAGAGCAGCGCGCTAGGACTGAATTTCCTCAATCTTTGGGTTACGAACCACCGCGTGCATAGCAGAGTCGCAAGCGCCTTGCGCTGATGATGGGTCGAGCGCCGCTGGAGGTGGCAGGTTAGAAAATTACCAGGGGGGTGACGGCTTGTGGCTGCTGGGAGAGGTGTCCCGGTGCTCTGCCACGGGCACCAAAGCGAACTAAACGAGGGCTTTAGAACAGTTTGGCGTTTGCTTCAGCCCGTGAAAGAAGTTTTTCAATAAACCGGCGACACAAGCTGAGTTAGTGTGACCTGGTGAAAAGCAGGGTTACAGCTCGAGAGGAACTGTGCCACAGCAAGCACCCCTGCAACGCAGCTCAGTCTAGAAGGGGAGGTTACCTGTGCTACAAGGAAAATGAAAAAAAGGATTCCAGCAGCTGTGCAGCACATGAACGGTATCTTGAAGGCCATGAGGCCTCCTCTTCTTGGGGCAGGGCTGAATTCCCTTGCTGTAGCACAGCTAGGCACTTCTTTTAACGTGTCAAGGGTTTTCTCCTGGTTTCCGACCAGCTGAAGAGACAGCAGAGACCCAGAGAGTATTCTGGTTTTGCTTTTGCAAACATTTTAACAGTGATGCGGAGCCCTCCACTGGGCTGCAACCTTCTCCCAGCCACATCCCACACGGCAAGCTGCGGGAAAAGCGCCGGAGTGCTGCAGCGATGGCTCCAGCCAAACGAGAATGGAGCCTGCCAGCATCGGGCCGGCTTTTTGTTTCCCCCGCGCTCTATTTCAGCGGCATGTGCGTGCCTCGGAGCTCTCTGGCAGGGAGAAGACCTCGCCTGCCTTCCTTCCCTCTACTTTAGTGCCTCATTGCTGCAGCGGCACAAGCTGGGCGTAGTTATTCCTACTAACTGGCTGCTCCGCCGCGATGGTAACTAAGGTGGCAAGGGCCGAGTGAGCTGTTAATTAACGCCACGTGCTCAACCCAAGCGCTTTACCGTCGGGTTCGGAGCCCTGCGGCCAAGGGCACCCCGCTCAGCCCCCCGTGCTTCGGGGAGGGGGCGCAGCACATACTGGCCTGGGTGATGGCGTCTGCCCCGGCACAGCGAAAAGGAAGAACGAGCCCCACAGGATTTCAGTTCTGGTCGCAAAGAGGAAACGCCGCTGCTTTGCTTTGTCGCTCGAGGAGCGGAAAGCAGCAGCGAGTCTGCTGCCGGCCTTCCCTCTGTCCTGCAAAGGAGCACCCGTTCCCCCCGCGGCGTTGAAAGCGGCTCTTGGAGCGCTGCGAGAGCAAAGCAGAAACCAAACCCTGCGCTTAGCGACTCTTCTAGCTTCACACAGAAGGATGAGTTCAAAAAGACCAAAAAACCCCAACACAGACAAACAGAAAGCGAAGGCGACAGCCTGCGTGTTGAGAAAGGAAGGTTTGTGGCCAGAAGAAAACGGGCGAGAGGCCGAAAGCATCTTAAACCCATGCCTAAAGCAACAGGAGTTTCACATGTAAGCGACGGTCTGATGATACAGCACTTCTGGGGCAACGTGTCAAGAATACAATCGTCGAAGAATTAGGTTCCTTGATCCAAAGAAAGGTTGGTTGGTACTACAGATGTCAGGGTGTTCGGAAGGAGCCCACACCGACTCCCTAGCAGCTAGGTAGAGTTTCTTTTACACACCTACTGGCTCATAGCAGCTCACGCCTACAATCTGAGGACACAAAGGTATGGCTCTAGGATACATCGTCTAAAATCGACAGAAGCAGGAAGGCATCCGAAAAATCAACGTGACATTTAAATGGCTCAACACCGTTACAGTATTTATGGCCGTGCTCAACCCCATCCCTCCCCGTCTGGGCTTTAACCGGTGAAGTTGCACGTGGAGCTGTGACAGGAGGAGCGTGAGACATGCAGATCGCCTACTAGCCCGCACCACAGGCGAGTCCCGGCTACAGGTTTGCTACGAGGGAGATGCTCCCGACCATACTCTAGATCACTTACCACGGGGAAAGCCGCTAAGTACGACCGCCTGGTGGGAGGAGGCCTTTCGGGAGAGCAGGGCCTGGGAGGGTCTGCAGGGTCTTACACCACGGGCTAAGCACAGGGGGAAGGGGATAGAGAACCACGACCCGACCTGCGTCACCACCCGCGTTCGGTCTGAACCGAGTCACCGTGGCAGAGAAGTCACAGGTTTTTCTTCAAGTGAGGTAAAATGAAGAGATGGAACAGGGGTGACTCGGGAAGCAGACGCGGCAGGACGAGAAGGGAAAAACCAGACTTCTTGGCTCTTCGGTAGTACGGCATCCAAACGCACGAAGGAGTCGGTGGGGGGGGTTTGGTGCGCCTGGCCGCGCTCCCGGGCTCCGGACGCGGGGAGATTATTTAATCTAAAACCTAAGGTCCGTTCGTCACGCTTGTTTGTGTGTTCCTGGAAAGAGCTGTCCCTTGTCATCTTCATAAAAAGTTTGTCTGTTAGAATCTCTTTAAAATCCCTCAGTCTAGCGCGGGCCACGAGGGGATGTAGAACCTCTGTAAGGAACCCTCGAGGAGGCGTTCCATCCAAAAGGACAATTTGTGTAATTTGTTTTTAAGGGATCTAGATCCTGGGCTGCAGGAAGATTTCCCTCTGGCTTCCGTGTGCAGCGAGGAATCGTAATCCTCGCATGATCCCGGGGGTCCCCCCTCATCCCCCGATCTGTGAGGCTTAAAGAGGCAGAAGTATTTCTTGTGGCCGTTCAGAGCCAGGACGTAGCCCGTGTAGTCACGCTCGAGGAAATGCTTGTCGTACTGGTTCGGGATGGGGGCCGCATCCTGCGCGAACTCTAACAGGTACTCCAGCCATTCTCGGTGCTTGTCCAGGCTGAGGAAGGAGAAATGAAGAGAGCTGCTCCTGGGGAGAGAGCAGAGGAGAAGCAGGATTAGCATGTCTCCTGAGTCAGGCCGGATTCCAACCGGACAGGTAAGCGTTTGTAAACGAGGGCAGGCGCAGAGCTGTGTCACCACAGCTCCTTTTTTAACCCGGTTCAGCACAGGTGACGAGTACCCAGCGTGCAGCACTGTCGTTGAAACGCGGATATGGCCAAAGCGGCAGCGGCGCCAGACCTGCCTGGCCACCTTCACCGAGTACAGCCGGGAAAGGCCGCTCGGTTTTCGGTGGCTGGTTGCCGCTAACGAGCGCGGAGGCCGCGTCGCTCGCCAGAAGCGTTCCCTCCGGGCACTCTGCTCCTAACTTGTCACCAGAGCAGCATTACGTGCATTAAAACAGCGACAGAAACCCGGGAGAGGGTCCCAGCCTACCCTGTGAATGTGTAGACTTCCAGGGCAAACTTCTGGAGGAGGACGGTTTTAGTTGAGTTGGAGAGGATCAAGACCACGTTCATGTGACCGGGCCTCAGGCGTACCAAGTTACTGGTGTAGTTGATGTCCGTTAGCTCAGTCACCTCGACGAAGCCCTTTTTGGGGATCCTGCCACAACAAAACAGTGACCGAGTAAAAGGGGAACAAGGGACAGGGAGCGACTGAGCATGGAGAAACCGTGACCTCCTTCCCCGTGCCCTTACGCCGAGCCGTCCCCGTGCCCTGTAGCCAAAGCCAGCAGCCAAAGCCAGTTTAACCAGTGCACCGGCCAGGCTTGGATCTCCCCCAACGAGTCCGTCAGACCTTTCCCCTGAGGACGTTGTCCAGGGAATCGCTTAATAACTAAGTTTGTGCACCCCTGTCTTCGCCGGCCCAGGTCCTGACTGAACTATGCTCCTACCCGCCTCGCCGTGCCCACGCCTGCCCCGCACGACTCTGGCACTTCTCTGCCGTCCACCTAACGCTCTCTGCGCGCTCTCTCCGCGCAGACGCTCCCTGAGCAGTGGTTTGGCAGAAAACATCCCTGGAGAAATTAGAGAGGGAACCTGTTACTCTCTTTGCTGAAGCTCACGTCGTTCTTCTCGGTCTTTGCGGCGGTTTCTTCTTTCTCGGAGGGAGCAGAGTCTCTCGTATCGCTCGAATCGCTGCAAAGGAAGATGATCTTGTGTGTGTTCAAGGTGCCAGATTGGACTGAGGTGCTATTGGCCAGGCCATAAGATCCCCTGGGATGTTTTGGCGTGCACTCACCTGAAAGCCTGAACAATAACGGTGCCAAAGAGAATGAAGAGCGCAGAGAAGAGCAGGGACAGCAGCGGCATCATTTCTCGCCTGAGGGGAAGATTTGCAAACAGCGATCGGGTCCTCAAGTTTTACAGCTCAAATTTCAGTTCCCGTCTACCTCAAGCAATACCATGCCGTTTCCCCCAAAACTCAGCTCTTTTCCTGGGGTCTTAAAGATGATCGAGATGTCCTGCTCCCACCCAGAAGGAGGACAACAACACCGGACCCATTTTAAAATAAGGTGATCAGAAAGCGGTGAAACACAACAATTGATGTGTGTTTGCAGGAGCGTAACGTCCACGCTCGGCCTCGAGGCCAAAGCAGCCGGTTCTCGAGGCAGAAGTGAACACCGCTGTGCTGTCAGCGCTGTTCACCTAACTCCCCACAGAATACAAGCCCCTATGGATTCTGATATGTTCTCAATTCCTGTGAATAAGAACCTGGTTCTACTCTGCCTCTGCACAAGATAACAGCAATCGAGACTCCTGAACGCCCAGTCCGTACCAGTTACTGTGAAACAAACTGTCCCAGCAGTCCGAGATGTAATCCAGCGCGGAGTAGAGCCACCGGATAAGGAACATCTGTTCAAAAAGAAAAAAGCAAATGACAAACCTGCTCTCCAGAGCCCCGATACGACTCTCCCCCGCTTAAACAGAACCCTGGGCCGAATCGACTTCGGAGCACACCATGAGCTTCCTTCCGTGAGTGAGAAACGTTTAAGAGTCTTGACTTGGTATTTTAAAACATAACTAATGCCCGTGAATGACCACAACGGGACCGTCCATAAAGGTCACACGGTTGTTAGGCAGCTGGAAAGGCCGGGCACTTACGGGAGCGAGTTCATCGTTCAAGTCTGACAGGACAGTCTCTGAAGAGAGCAGGCCGGGGTCTGTCCTCAGCTGGTCCAGCAGATCCAGGAGGATGAAGTTGTCCTCTTTGCTGCCTCGCCAGGCCTCCTCCAAGGCTTTATAGGCGATCTTCCCCGCGTTATTGCGTCTCTCCAAAATGACCACCTGGGCGAGCCAATAACATGGGAGATGTCAGAGAGGAACGCGCTCTTTACTAGACAGACGTTACGCTTCAAAGCACTGCCCGGAATTAGGTGTCAGATCGAGGTGTAGCACCCTATGTAAGGTGACATGTGTTACAGATGAAAAGAGGAGGGGGGAAAAAAAAAGGAAACCCTCACCGCTGATTTTCCCCGATACTTCTCGTCATCCATCAGCAAGGCGTCCGCAAATTCCGGCTGCCGGTCGTTATAGATGTGCACAAACTTCAGCGTGTCTTTTGTGTTGGCCACGGCAAAAGTCAAGAATGCCTCGTAAGCCTCGTCAAACTTCTCGCCTTCTCCAGTAAGTAAGACCACGCAGTGCCTAGGCAACACAACGAGATGGATTAGGAGTCGTGCTGGATGTGAGAGGAAACGACCATCCCCTTCCCGCTAGCCAGAGCGATCCCGAAGAGCCAGGAACCTATCGAATGACGCAGACACCCAGCACGATGCCGTGCAGTCGTTTTCCTCCTCCCTCAGAATCAAACACGAGGGGGCTTTAGGAGGTGCCCCAGAGCCTCAGGGAACACAACGGGGGGACGCGTCACCCACGGAGCCTTACTTTCGCTGACGGTGAGACTTCTTCACGGGACACAGCTCCTGGAACAGCCTCTGGTTGGTGAGTCTGGCCGCCATGAGGAACTTATTCTGGGAAAGGAAGTCGTCAATGAGCTGCTTCTTCATATCTCGTGCCTGGGGAGGACAAAGAAAGCAGAGGTCAGAACCGAGCAGGGTGAGGAAAGTAAAGCTGTGGTGACGTTCTTGTCTGAAGGCTGCCAGCCATCGCGGTCCTCACTGAAATCACCCGAGATGTTTTGAGGCCCTGAGACCGAGAAGCTACCTGCAGCCACCCTCCTCAACAGGTCAGATGCTGTAGCTGGAGCCCACCAAGCTTCCTCCCTCCTCACGGTCACTCTCGGCCTCTGCTGAAGCCCGAGTTTCTGCTCGGCGCCCGTCCCACGTAAGCTCTCGGAGAGGACTGAGCAATACCTGCACGACGTCAGCGGGCCTGTCGATGTGCTCCTTGAAGATCATCATGGTGGGAGTGTAGACGTTGATGTTGTACTGACGGGACAACTGTTCGGTGCCTCGGAGCCCGACGTACACGTACCCAAAGGACAAGTAATCTCGGTAGGCGAAGGCAGCCAGCTGGAGGGGCAGACGGCACCGGCGCGCGTTTACGTGAGAGAGCCGACAACCTTTTCCTCCCCGCCGAGCGCCTGCGGTGACTTTGCTTCGAGAACATGCGCCTCCCGCTGTTGAAATGTCACCGGGCATGCGCCGCGAGAGGTAAAAGCCCTTCCCCTCCCTCGCAGAACTGCACTTTGCATTCTCTTAGTCATCGTACAGGGAGCCTCAACGGATCCACAGCTTTATTTTACAGCCCGGCGTTTTGCACGGTAGCGGGGGTTTCTTAGGGAACGGGCTTTCCGGTAACCCCAATTAGATGTGCCGCAAAAATCTGTCGTTACCAATAAAGGTCAGTACACGCCTCTGTTGCCGCTGCCTCCGAAACCCACCCGCGCCTTCGCTAAGGGTACGTCCGTGGCGGGACAGAGAAACAAACTCCTAACGAAGTCGGTCACCTGGCCCTGCTGTTTTCAGCTGACACAAATCGCCTCGCTCTCCCCTAGAACCGGTCAATACTATTTAGAGGCATCGGTCCCCCTCTGCTCACAGCGATACTGTGTTTTCGTGCAATGATAGAAATCACCTTACCTTGTATAATAACGGCACAACCGGCATGTGATCAAATAGAAGGACGTGGGGCTTGTTTTCTTTCTTCCAGTTGGAGAGAAAGCGGATGTAGTTTTTATCTGTAACCTTTAAACAGAATCAGCACATTAGTGTAACCTCGGAGCTGTCAGACGCGTGCAATGCTGTACAATGAGGTGTGTGGAAAAGCTGTCCAGGTGTTACAGACAGCAGCGTGGGGGTTTGTCTTTCCTACAGGTATGTCCGATCTGTGCTGTTGTGATGCAGGAAATGAGCTGAATCCATCAGTCTCAACCCCCACCGACCCTCTTAGTTATCGCACCCTCTGTCCGTGCTGTTTCGGGTCAATGCTGACGCCATTTTCGTTCTCATAACTGCTCGTATGCTTAATGTATAGTGGGAAGCTAAGGGTTAACAGGCACCCCTGAGCTCCATCAAACCTGCTCTGTTTCAGCTGCGGTACCTTTTTGACCTAGAGGAAGGAGATAAAAGGGAGATCACAGGTGGTTTAGGGGCTACCAGGGAGAGGAGCAGACCACGAGCTGTGTTTTTGAGGAATGCCTGGCTGCGGGAGGTGAAATGGCTGCTTAAGCCAGGCAAAGCGACAGCAGACCCTGCTTTGGGGGCAAGAACTCAAATACCCAGAGGACAGCGAGTCAAGAGCCTGTCGGGAAGGGCGGCCCTCGCTGAAGACCCCAAGGGAAAACGAGGTGAGTTGAACAATGCTCGGAGCAGAGGATGGGCAGGTGAGAGTGCTACGGGGGCCGACCCGGCCCCATCGTGTCGGAAGGGGAGGTGGGTGCTTTAGGGCTCGGCCAAAACTACCCGAGCAAGGCCAAAACGCGGGAATTTATTTATCTAGTAGGAGGTTTTACCTCTAACTTTAAAAGGGCTCGTTCTGCCCGCTCCAGTTTCAAAGGTCTGAATCAAAACTGGCCAAAACAAACAGCGTGTCTCTGTGTCAGTGAGTTTTTGCAGACAAGGCCTACGAGTTAGCGAGCGGGCCTTAATTTGCTGGGTGAAACCCCGAGAAAGGAGAAGGGAAATGAAATCCTGCAGGGAGGTAGGGCAAGACCACAGATTCCTAACCTAGAGGTAGCTTTCGTACAGCTGCGGGGGCTCACAACAGGGAGAGCAGCAGGCGCACAAAGCTGCCGGCGTAACTACGTAGTAACACGTTACGGAGCCGTGTCGTGCGATCGCTTCCGACAGCTCCGGGCTTTGGGGCTGTAATTACAGCTCGAAACGCCCTCGCTTCACCAGCCTCAGTCGGGTCTTCTCACGTTTGTGACACAGATCAGCTCGGGGGCTGAATTAAGCAGATTAACCACCGAAACAGCTAAGGAGGGATGAATATGCAGGCAGACACGAGAAGCAGCACGTGACCTTGCTAGAGCGTACCTTTTCTACGAGATTCCCCGGCAGAAGGTTCTCCACGAATTGCCGCAGGTTTTCTCGAACGACAGCGTTGTGGAAGAAGGTTATTTTCCCGTTAATGAGCCCTAGGAGGGACGGGGTGCTGTGTGCGCCGAGGTGATGGGCGAGGCGCCGTTCGTACCCGGCGTGAACGACTCCGATCCCCACTCCTGAAAAAGGAGAGCGGGTTCACGTAAGAGATGAGCAGCAACCCGAAATACCTAGTAGAAAAGTGAGGTTGAACCTGTTCCCTTGCCCAGCACCCTCCTCGGGAGTTATTCGTGGGCCAGTCCCTCATAACTCTGTACTTTAATCCTCTCGCAATCCTTGAAGATTGTATTTAAAACTCAGAGCTTTAGGGGGAGAGAGAGAACACACTGTCTTGTTTTTATCTCTCTGCTGGCATTTCATGCTCTACATTAAAACCTCAAGGAGAGAAATCTTAGGAAGCGGGAACTACAATGCCTTTGTCTCCTGCCGTCTGTGGAGTTTGTGTTTTTTGTGTGTGCGGACAACATCTGCAGGGAAAACGAGGAAGCTGGGGGTGGAGGGGCGAGTACAAAATACCTCCTTGGCCACCAAACAGGCCAAGGTATGGTAGCAGCCCTGAAGTCAAGGACATATTCTGCAGGGATCCTTGCTTATCAAAGCCATCCAAGTGCAGGACAAAGAGCAACACAGTGTTTATGCTTGTGGCCTAAACTCGTGGTGGTGAGATCGGCCCTCGGCCACGCCACCGTGTATCATCATCGGCACAGCACTAAGCCACAAGCCGTACGGTCAGGAGAAAAGGCATCTTGCCCTTGAGATCTATGGGACTAGTTTTTTTCTCGTGTCTAACACGTAGCCTCATGGATTACGATGTTAGTAACACTCGGGAAAGCATTAGGATAAATCCCCGAGGAAATCTGTGGGTTAAACTCAGTTCTCTGAGGCCGAAGGCAATCGCCGCAGCCTCGTCCTTACCCAGCGCCTCCAATTCCTGAGCGACTTCCTTCCACACGGGCTCGATGTGGATGCAGCTGAAACACCAGTCCGAGGTGATTTTAATGAGGTAAGGTTTCTTGAAACTGTCTGGCACGATTTCATTGACGTAGTGGGAAAAATGGAGCAAATACTTCTCGTCGGAGGTGTCGCGCCGCTCCGAATTGAAGGGGAAATGGAAGAAGGACTCGTCAAAATAGAAGCCTTCGTGGAAGTGGTGGAACTGGCGATGCTGGTGCTGAGAGTAGCCCTGGCTTCCCCCGGCATCTCCGTAGCGATCAAAGTTTGCCCTCTTTTCCTCATTGGAGAGAATCTGGGAAGCAGATGATAGAAGAACGGTCGCCTGAACCCGTGTGAGGGGGAACTGCCCTGACCATAATCCCTTAGTAAACAACTGCGGCTGCATAAGGAGTTGTGCATAAGGAGTTGAGGGCTACGAGGGAACGTGCAGCCTTTGCTGCGCGTCAGAGGGATAAATATTCTGGAAAAGGGGAACTATCGCATCGCCCCTGGGCTCGCTGTGGTAAATAAGGGTAAAAAAAGCCAAAGCCCAAAGAAAACCAGCCTGTAAATCAAGCCCGCCATACCCAGTCCTGACACCAATTGCTCCCGCAGCCTGGACGTCGTGCCGTCTGAGCGGTCACGCTCTTTTCTGGCGCAGCTTTTGCCGGCGTCTACTTGAAAGCGGCAACAGCTTCACCGAGCGGCCGTAAGCCCCGCAGAGAAACTGCATTTTTCGGCCGGGAGATGAGGATTTGCTTTATTTCCGCGAGCTCGGCTCGCTCGTTGTGGAAGTATCAGGTCAGCCACCACAAACTGGGACAGCCGATTTCATGAGCCACGCAGGAGCAATGTGCAAATAACTACTTATGCAAAGAATAATTTGAAGCGACTCAAGCCCTGGGGTGATTAATGTTGCTGACATCACCCCCAAAATGCTTTTATGTGCGTGTGACGCAGAGAAGCCAGCCACCCAGCTGCGCGGGGCTCGGTGAATACCCGCTCCTTCCTCGTCTGAGGCTTTTTAGTGAGAATGGGGCAGACCCGTAGCAAAATATTTGCAACAGAGGCCACGCTGGTGTCATCCAGCAGCTCTCTGTTAGCAGAGGAAACTTTTATGGGCGTCCGCCTCTACAGGGTCGAGCACCTTTCCCACGTAGACATAGGCAGAAAAAGCACAAAGGTGCGTACAGGAAAATAAGGTTGCTTAACTGTTAATGACAGCAGGAGTTTAGCAAGAGGAGCGCGTTACCTCGTAGGCCTTGCTAATCTGGATGAATTTGTCTTCTGCTCCCGGGTCCTTGTTTTTGTCGGGGTGCCTACGAGGCAGAACGGGAGGAAAAGGGGGTCAGCGTTTCCCCAGGGGGGCACAGCGAGCTGTCGGCCTCGGTTCAGAGGCGAGCGGGATGTGGACAGTCAGGGTGTGTGGCAGCATCCCCTGGGGCTGAAATCAGATTTCACAGGCGGTGTGTGCTCTCCCTCCCCCAACCCCATCCCCAAACGCCGCACTGGGGTGCGTGCTACGCGCCTGCAGACCCGTCCCTCTGTCCGAGCCCAGGACAAGGGAGCAGGTCTCTTCCCTACCTGCTACAGCAATGCATCCCTCAGCTGCTGCCCTACGTATCTACTGCATCCTCCCATCCCAGCCCTCGGGGATCTCTCAGGCAAAGCTACACCGGCTCTAAAAGCTCCGTGTGAGACTATTTTCCGAGGCAACGCTTCAAGCCTGCTCCTCGGTGGACACCACTGAAGCGAGGGGCATGACGTTTGCAGATCCAACCCCTTTCCCTTTGCCACGGTGGTTGGGTTGCCCTTGGACATCGATGTGTCCAATTTAGACTCAGACCCTGGTGTATCAAAGGTTCCCAGTTGAGTCGGGGAGAACTTTTCCCCCACTGCAGGCAGATTCTAGGAGGGTTTTACAGCAGGGCTTGCTGGCGTGAGGGTGCCTGGGGTCAGGATGCCTCCTGGGCCATGAGGAAGGTCTCTGACCGCCTGCCGAGCCTCGTCTGGTGTGGCCAGCCAGGTAAGGTGGCTAATGCCACCACCCAGCTGTGCTCCCTGCCGCTCAGAGCGCAGCGGCCTAGCTCTGTGAGCCGAGAGGACACGACACCGCAGTGTCCGTGTGTCCCCGTGTCCCTGTGTGTGTCCGTGTGTCCGGCCCGCCCCGGTGCTGGGGGTGCGGGGGGATGAGAGCCCGGCGGGAGGCACGTACCATTCCCGGGCGAGCCGCTTGTAGGCCTTCTTGATGTCGGCCTGGCTGGAGCTCCGGCCGACCCCCAGGACGCGGTACGGGTCGAAATCCCCCGCCGCCGCGGCCTGCGCTCCCAGGGCCGCCAGCAGCAGGGCGGCGGCCCAGGCCAGGCCCGCCCGCGCCAGCTCCATGGCTCCGGCGGAGGCCCCGCGGGCTCGGCGCGGTGGCAGGACGCGGAGGGGCCGCGGCGCTGGGGGGACCGGGCACCGCGCAGGGCCGCGGACGGGCCGCCCTCACCCAGCCTGCGCCGCCGCTTCCGGCGCGCCCGCCCCGCCGTCACCATAGAGACGGCGCCGCTTCCGGCCCCCGCGGCGAGCGGCCCGAGCGGCGGCGGCGCCATGGAGGAGGCGCAGCGGCGGGCCCTGCGGCGCGGGCGGGCGCGGCTGGTGGCGGCGCTGCGGGTGGCGCCGCTGTGGGACCCGCTGCGGGAGCGCGGGCTGTTCACCCCGGCCATGGTGGAGGAGCTGCAGGTGGGCCGGGGCGGGCCCGTGTGCCCCCGGGCCGCGGCCGGGCCTGAGGGAGGGCCCCGTGTCCCCTGACCCCGGGGATAGGCCCAAGGGAGCGCCCGTGTCCCCTTAGACCTAGTGACAGCCCTGGGGGGTGGCCCCCATGTCCCCTCAGTCCTGGTGACAGGCCCAAGGGAGGGCCCCGTGTCCCCTCACCCCAGTGACAGGCCCAAGGGAGCGCCCGTGTCCCCTTAGCCTCAATGACAGGCCTGGGGGGTGGCCCCCGTGTCCCCTCACCCCAGTGACAAGCCCAAGGGAGGGCCCCGTGTCCCCTTAGCCCCAGTGACAGCCCCGGGGGCAGCCCCTGTGTCCCCTCACCCCAGTGACAAGCCCAAGGGAGGGCCCCGTGACCCCTCACCCCAGTGAAAGGCCCAAGGGAGGGCCCTGTGTACCCTCACCCCAGTGACAGCCCCGGGGGGTGGCCCCCATGTCCCCTCAGTCCTGGTGACAGGCCCAAGGGAGGGCCCTGTGTCCCCTTAGCCCTGGTGACAGGCCTGGGGGGTGGCCCCTGTGTCATCTCAGGCCCAAGGGAGTCCCCTGTGTCCCCTCACTCTGGTGGCAGGCCTAGGGGGTGGCCCTTGTCCCTCCCCACCCCAGGCCCTGCAGGTAAGAGGTGTAAGACTCTCTCCCATCTTGTCCCTTCTTGGCCCCTGCCCCTGCCAGTGCCAGGCATAGAGCACTCTTGGGTCCCCATCCAAACCTCTTGACAGGCTTAAGGGCTCCCCATTTCTTCTGTCTGTTACTGCTGACAGGCCTGGGAGTGTCTTACCTTGTCCCATACACTGGTGACAGGCTGGGGGCTGCCTGCTTGTCCCCTGGGGACAGGCTGGGGAGGCTTCTTCCTCCTCTCCCTCCCAGCACTACGGTGGGTGCAGCTGCCTGTCTCAGCCGAGGCAGCAGGGCTTTGTTGTCGGAGCGGGGTCAGGGCTGGGGTTCGGGTGGCTGCTGGGTCGCTGTGACTGTGTCTGCTGGCTCTGGGTCTCCTTAGCCCTGTGTAGAGGTGCTTGGTGTGGATCCCTGCGTTTCCCCTCTCTGGGTGCTTTGGCTGGGGGTGACTACACGTCGTCCTGGGCTTTCCTCCTCTGCAGAGCGCCGGCAGCCGAGGAGAGCAAGCCCGGCAGCTGGTCATCGACCTGGAGACTCGAGGGAAACAGGCCTTTCCGATATTCCTCTCGATCCTGCGGGACACCGGGCAGGGGGACCTCGCGGACATGCTGATGGAGGAGTGCGGGTGCCCGCCGGCGCTGGCGCAGCCGGTGGACCTGAGGCCTGTGGCGCTGAACTTACGTGGAGAAAAACATACTAAAAGTAAGTATCGAGGGTGCAGTTGTTGTCTGGGCAAACAGCAGCCTGGGGGTGGCAGCTGTGATCCCCCTCGCCGTGGGTAATAGTCTGTCAAGTCCTGATTTTCATTACCCTGGAGCGTGGCTTGTAGAGGTGACTACGCAGAGCTGTTGGGAGAACGTTGTGCTTTCCAGTAGCAGCAGCTTTTACGCTCCAGCCGCGTGCCCGTGGCGTTAGGAGCTTCCTTCTCTGTATGTTTGCACACAACCTCCGCGGTACCTCGGTGAAAAGTGATTTTGCCACGTCCTCGCCGTCTGGTGCTCCGCTGAATCTGCGCGCGGATCCAGCCGGCGCGGTTGTAAGGAGAAACTTTAGGCCGTCAAACCCTGAAAAGGGGAAAACAGACGTGATGTTGTATCACGCCCTCGCAGCGGGGTCGCCGCGACGGGCGGCCGTTGGCTCAGGTCCCTCCAGGGACCCCAGGTTGGTTACTCGGAGCATGAAATCAGAAGGGGGAGAAGGTGAGAACTTGTCTTGTGTCACTTCAGGTGTGAACTTCCCTGAACGTCTGTCCGTCCCAGTCCAAGCTGAGAGCGAAAGACCTCGAATGCTTCCCACGCCAGCCCGGGGTAAGCCACGTCCCAGAGAGATGGTGTGATAGACGCTCGCGGGGCGGGGCGGGAAGGGGGAATTAGTACGTGTCGCTGACACGTCACGGGTGACAGGGAAGGAGTGATGTTAATTCTAGGAGGAAGCTGTACAACGTCTTGTTGTGGAGCGCTAAAGACCATGTCTCTGTTGTGTGTTGTAGGTTTGGTTGTTGACAAGAGGAACGGTGACCTGGTTAGTATTTGGTGTGGCCCAAAGCGTTCCGTGGTAAGCAAAACCTCTGTGCCTTGTGGGGGGCTGCCAGAAAATAGCCCCGGGACATCCAGTTCTTGCTTTGGGTTATCACTCTCGTGGTGACGTTTGTTGGAAACTTCAGCTTCCCATCAGAGACGCTGCAGGTGAAGAAGCAGCCGGTTTTCCACCGAGGCAGTCCCCGATTTGGTGGATTGTTTTGTGTTTCCCGGCTGCTGATAGCGATGCGTGTGTGGAGAATGGATGCTCTTATCCGTCCCTAGGCCTGGAGAAATGAAAAAGCTGTGAAATGAGCTACTTTAAGGACTCCCATTCCTCGTCGGTGTTGCATCCTGCCAGATTAGCCAGCGAGAGCTCTGAATCGGAGGGTGTTTAATTGAGATGTGTGCCTACCAGGTTTACGAGGTGAAAGCGGACCCGTGCGGCCACTGCCTGATCCTCAACAACGTCAACTTCAGCAGAGACTCGGACCTGTCCACTCGAGACGGCTCCGACGTGGACTGCGAGAAGCTGGAGAAGCGCTTCAAGGCCTTGCGCTTCGACGTCGTGACTCGGCGGGATCTGAAAGCTCAGGTGAGGCCGGCTGCGTCCAGCTGACGAGAGATCGACTGGATTCTTCCGAGCAGCACAGCCGTGATAGACTGATAAGAGCAGGGCCCGGCAGTCATCGGTGGCTGAGGTACGGTCCGAAACACTCTTACCGTGCTGTTTTCCACCTAGGAAATGGTTTTGGAGCTGCAGAAGCTGGCGCGGCGGGACCACGGCGCCTCGGACTGCTGCGTCGTGGTCATCCTTTCCCACGGTTGTCAGGTGGGTCGGTGGCGTCTCTCCCTCGGCTCGCGAGGCTGCCCGCCCGGGGAGGGCTCAGGTCCCTGCGCCGGGCGGGAGGGAAGCGGTCCGTCGTGAGCGATCTGACGGCCGTTCTGCCCTCGCAGCGCGTTGCAAAGAGTTACGCTCTTGTATCTGGGTAAAGGAAACCGGGAGCTTCTCCAGCATAGTGCGAGCTGGTGCTGCCTGAGGACAAGCGTTCTCCGTTTCAGAGGCGGGGGTGTATAAATCAGAACCAAATGATGGGCAGAGAGCGAAGGGCGGTAGCTCTGACCCTCCTACCGTGGTCGTTTAGTCCTTCCTGTCCCTCCAGCTCTGACTGGGGAGACTCTATTAGTAGCAAAGCCTGTTTATAGCAAGGCAGAGGCCTCGAAGGCCGAGGAGAGGAGAGCAATCATTAGGGAAGTGGTGTATGTTACGTGCCTGCCGTCCCAGAGCACGAAGAGCCTCGTCGCTGGAGGAGGTGGGACAGGCCAGGAGGAGTCGGGTTGCTGGGCTGTAGCGGGTGTCAAAGGACCGCGGGGCGTCCCCTCGCCCCGACGTGGTGCGTGTTTGTACTCGGGGAAGTGCGATTTGTCCTGGTAACTGTAGGCTACAAAGCCCCCGATCAGAAACGGGCTCCCTCAGAGCCGGCCTCCCCTTCCACATTACTCGCTCCTGGATTCTCCTCTTGCAGACGAGCCATATCCAGTTTCCTGGAGGCGTTTACGGAACGGATGGAAAACCCATTCCAATAGAAAAGATTGTGAACTATTTCAATGGGTCCCATTGCCCGAGTCTGAGAGGAAAACCCAAACTCTTCTTCATCCAGGCCTGTGGCGGAGGTGAATCTTCGTTTTAGCTCCCGAAGCGAATGGCCGTCGGGCGTAAGCAGGCTTCGGAGATGCAGTTAGGCTTTGGCTTCTCATTCCTTTTTTCCTTCGTCGCCTCTTTCTCTGGCTGTCTCGTCTTGCTCTCAGCCACTTAGTCTTACTGCTAGCGTGGGTTGAGCCTAAGAGCTGGGGCGTGAGCCTCTCGCAGGGGGACGGTACCGGTTGGCGCGTGCCGGCACGGTTTTACCTCACGGTCAGCACAGCTGACCGGCCGCTCCGGGTCTTCGGCCACGAGGTCGGTGGGGAAGCGCAGACCGAGGGTGTTTGTGTGAATCGCCAAAGGCTCCGACTCAGCCGGCGTGGCTGGAGGGCTAAAAGAGATTAGTTTCATTGGAGAGCCTTCATTTTATTCTATTTTTTTTTCATCCTAACGGAGGACGTACGATTGTGGAGCGTTTGGGTAAGACAAACATCAGGGATTGTCTTCTTGTCGCTCTTTGCAGAGCAAAGGGATCGAGGCTTTGTAGTGGATTGCGATTCACCCGGAGACGGAGCTCCCGGAGGCTCTCTGGAGTCGGATGCGACTCCTTTTCGGACTCCCTCGGGTAACGTGGACGAGCCGGACGCTGTAGCCAGTTTGCCCACGCCCAGCGACATCTTGGTCTCCTACTCGACATTTCCAGGTGAGGCATCCTGTGCAAATCCCTTGCTGGGAACAGGGGAATGAAGAGCAAAGTTGGAGCTTCATGGCTAAGGTCGGGGGCAGTCAGGGGCAAGCAGCTCCGTGGGAGTGGCAGTAACGGGGTGGGACGAGAAGAGAAGGCTGGCTGGAGCAGTAATGTTCTAATTCTTTCTCTGAAGGTTTTGTCTCCTGGAGGGAGGTGTCGAGCGGCTCGTGGTACGTGGACACGCTGGACAGCGTGCTGGAGCAGTATGCCCGTTCGGAGGACCTGCTGAACATGCTGCTGCGGGTAAATGTCTTTTTTTTTTCTGTGTTTTGTAGCCAGGATGAAGGAAATAGAGCTGCCATCAGTCAGGGCAGGGAGGCCTGCACCGAAAAAAGGAACGATATTGATCGTCCAGTTTACGGGTTGGTTAATTGGAGGTGCTGCGGAGAGGTGTAGCGGTGAGGGAAGCGTGTGGCTTCAATCTGCCAAAAATCACCTCAAGGTTTCTCACACAAGAAGGACTCCTGAAAACACAGGCTTTAATCTGGGCCAAGGAAATCGCTCAGGAATTGCGTAGCTTGTCCCACCCTCAAAAGTCCAAGCGGAGGGACTCGGGGCACTGTCGTGAGCGTGCTGCCATGCGTCCGGGCAGGTCACACCCCTGGGGAAGACCTGCTGGGTGTCTTGTGCCCGCAGAGCTCCACGGGTGCTCTCTCTGTGTCTGTGGTGCTCCTGTGACGCCGGGGTAAGGCTTAAGGAGCGTCTCCCCCTCAGGAAGATGATGGCAAATACTTGCCTTCATGTATCCTGGTGAGCGAGGAGCTCGATGGGCAGGGAACGCAGGACCGGTGTGGCTGATAAACGTTGTCCTTTGTGTGCCCTGTTGACCAGAGAAAATTGCCAAAGTTGGGGTGAAGCATAGCTACTTCTAGACACTTCTGGTTTTTGTGGGTAGACGTATCTTTTGTGGGGGCAGCGGAGGACAGAGGACCTCCTTTGTTGTTGTTTTCCTGGTGGCCCGGCAGCTGTTGATTTCAAGGGAGTAGCATGAGACCCTCTGTCTGCTGCAAGGGCAGTGACCTTGGGGAAACGGCAGGCACATCTGGAAGAGAACGTGTGGGAAGGGGATTTGCTGTTAAGTAGCACCGCAATGGAAGGAGGAAGTTGTGGCTCATGCCAAGAAGCACCTGCTGGATGCAGCGGTGGCTGGGATGGCCGGGGTTTCTTGAAAGGCCATTTTCCCTCGATTCCCCTTTGTTTTTGCTGGTGAAAATGTCTCATTTTAGGAGACCCGCCTGCTCTCCCATCCCGCGATACCATTCCCCATCCTCACCCCCGTGCTTCCCGCAAGGTGTCGTGCCCGGACGCACCAGTCGGAAAAGCCTCCCGCTCCTCAGCCGCTCTCCTTCCGTTCCCAGGTGGCGAACGCCGTCTCCGCCAAGGGCAGGTACAAGCAGATCCCAGGCTGTTTCAACTTTCTCCGTAAAAAATTCTTCTTCGCCTGCAAATGACGTGCGGGCTCCGAGGCCCCCGCCACGTGTGAGAGGTATTTCCCGAGAGGAAACTCGCGCCCGCCGTGACTCGGCGTCGATGCTCCCGATGGCTTTGTCTGTCTGTCGAGGTGTTTGTCTGGAGAGATTAATCTGTGACCGCTGTCCTTGCTGGGAAATAAGATGGAGGCTGGCGCCGTGCCGACGGGAAGCGTTAGGGACAGAGCAGGGACGGGTGAAGGGGCACGTGCCGGCCCGGCGCCTCCGCGCTCGCAGAGGAGAGCGCCCGTAGCTCGCCGTGACGCGGCGGCGCTCGGCCTCTGAGGATCATTTTTCGGTGATTGCTGTGTCCGTGTCCTTTGCTGCCTGGACAAGGGATTCATGGAATCAAGGTCTGGCGCTTAAGCGGAATGGAATGATTTTTGCAATCGATAATTCTCATTTTCAATAAAAAGCAGTGGAAAAGGAAAAGAAAATCCTTTGCGTTGTATTCCCTCATCTGTTCTGTCCCATGGTTGCCATTTCAGTGTCTCCAGAAGGCTTCTCTGAAATGGGAAGAGCAAGAGAAACCTTGCTCGTGTGGATTTGTAGTCTCTGTAGAGTGAGTGTTTCTGACGTGGCCGCGCCAGCGCACGGAGAGGGCAGCTCATGTCCTTGTGAGGAGTCAGTCGGACACTAAACGGGAGTTACAGCAGGAATCCCGTGAGTATTCCTTCGAATATCCGCGCCGAGGTGAAGCGTCTGCCCCAACGAGCTGCCGTGGTGGTGGTTTCGGGTCCGAAACCCTGGAAGTAGGTGGGATTTTGGGGGAAAGCACCCTCGGAGGCCGAGGAGCCGCCCTCGGGAGCCGTGTGGCTGCCTGTCGCAGCCTGACTTTGTCGCTCGGGGTGTTTTATGGTCTCGGGGAACCACGGGAGGGTTTCAGCACCACAAAGGCAGATGGTGCTGTGCCCCTTTGCCTCTGCGCCGCTGGGGGGTGAGGAATGCTTGTGGGTAGGATGTGTGGGGGTTTGCAGGGAACCTGTGAATCTCCAGTCTGCCTTTGCAGTGGGTAGGTGTTATCAGGCGCTTTGAGGCAGTTCAGCGCTGCAGGCACAGTTATTCTCAGCCCGGGGTTTGGGTTTAGCTGTTTTTTGAAGAGTCCTGGGGCTTGAGCAACAGCAAAAGGAGCTGACAACTTGAAAGAAGTAATTAAAAATAGGGTGAGAGAGAGAGGGGGGGGGCTCGTTCCCCAAGAGGATGTGAACTCTGTCCTTCAGTCGCTTCCAGTTCCCACTGTTTTGGGGAACAGCGTTCCGTAGGGGTGCACGCCTGGCTGTCCCTGACACCAGAAGCATCTGCCTTGGAAAGAAAAGCCCCTCAGGTACTCGATGAGCACCAGGTCCCTCTAGCCCTGCTTTGTCCCTGTCGCCTCCAAGGGGCAGGGGCTTGGCTGGGTGAAGCCAGACGAGGGGACATCAGCGGGAGACCCCAAAGCCGTGCAGCCTGGAGGCAGGCGGTGCTTTGCCGTAGAAATCGGGACCAAGGGACGAGCGGGACCTTCCCCAGGCGGTGCAGGGATCTGGGATGTGTGGCCCCTGACCTGTAAAACACAGGAGCTCGGGGCTGGGGGATGAAGGGATGGCTGGAAGGGCGGAGCAGTCTGCAGGGAGCAGGGCTGGGAGGGCACTGCCTGTCCCCAGGTGGGGTGAATTGGGAAGGGGCTCAGGTTGAGCCAATGAGAGCGGTGCTGGGGGCTGAAAAGGACAGGGCAGGGCCAGGGGGAGCAGGGCAGGAGCCGAGCAGGATCCAGACAGGATTCAGGCTTTGCTTGGGGCTCTGCAGCTACTGGAGCTGCCCACGGAGACGGAGCGGCCCATCTCTGGCTGTGAAGAGGACTGGGAGTCCCTGATGCCTGTTGCCGGTGCTGCTGGGGTAAGTGAAGCTTTGTTTTTAGGTACCATTCAATTGCAGCATGCTGTTGGAGATCTGCCCTGCTACGAGACCCTGCGATGGAAGAAGGAGAAAGCTGGGAAGAAGAGATGTGAATTATGAATTTTATTTTTAAAGGAAAAAAGAAAGGTTTATAGAAACTGATTTTTAAGGTGACATGGTGGAAATGCAGCAAAGAGGAACATGGAAACAGAACAGCTTCTGGGTACCGTCGGTCTCTGTCCTCTCCTCGTCCCCGGAGCCGGTGCCGGGCCAGCGGAGCAGCGATCCCGAGGTGCCGCAGCCCCATCTGCTACAGGTGAGAGTGGGTTTTGGTGTGAATTTCATCCCTGCACCCCCATGGCACTGAGCTCTCGGCCTTGTGGGAGGGCTCGCGGTGCCCGGAGCAGCCCGGGGTCGGGGCTGGTGCGGGACCGGGGCCCCTTTCTCGGGGGACTCACACGGGGCGGCCGCGGCTCCCTACCGGCGGGGGCCCACCGTGGGTGCCCGTCCCCGGGACCGTGGGGAGCGGGGCCCCTGCCGTGGCCCAGGCATCGCTTTGGGTGCCAGGGTGCCTGTCGCTCCCGGGAAAGCCAGGGGTGTGTGTTGGGTGCATGGCTGTGGGGGTGATGTGTGTGTGTGTGTGTGTGTATGTGTGAGTTTTTGGGGGGCTTTTGCTTTGACTTTTGTTGTTATTTTAGTTTGTTATGTTTATGGTTTAGAGCTGCAGCCGTTTATTTGGGTTTTTTTCCTTTTTTTTTTTTGGCTTTCCCGGGGGCTGCGGGGACCCCAGGGCAGCGTCGGGAGCCCCGTGACCACGCGGGACCGGGGGCGAGCGCCCGGCGCGGCGCGGCTACTTCTGCGGAGGGAGCCAAGGTCGCCCCGAGCCCCCCCGGGGCCGGGGGGGTTCCGGCCCTGCGCCGGAGCCGGCCCCGGGCTGGGCACCGCGACCCCGCAGTCGGGGGGTGGGGGGGGTTCCAGCTGGAGCTGGGATGTGGCTGTGTTGGCCCTGCCCGTGCTCGGGGGGCTGCAGAGAGCTCAGTGCCACCACGGTGCCTGTCCCCATCACTGTATCCCTGGGGTGTGAGGTGCTCGTGGTGCCTGTCCCATCCCTCCCTTGTGCATGGGCTGTCTGGGTGTACAGGGGATCCTGGGGCTGACCCCATCTCCCCTGGCCCCAATCTCCCCTGGGAATGGTGACCCTTGCACTTCTCTCCCTTGGTTTGTCCTCAGTTGTCCCAGAATGGGGGTGGTGGGACAGGGGTGTCCCATGGGCGGCTCAGCTGGAGCGGGGGTGCAGGGGGCTGGTGGGTGCTTTATTGCAGAGGTGGCTCACAGTCCTCTCCCTTACTTTTTTTCCCATGGCCTGGAGCGTGATGGCCGGTCCCTCCCTGGGCGGAGGTGACAGCAGGCGTCCTTTGGCAGAGGCGGACCACTGAGGCGGCACAGGTACGGGGCTGGAGAATGGTGGGGGCTCAGGGAGGGATGGGGGAACTCTTTTGGGGTTTGTGTCCTGCTGCTCACCCTGCTCCTCCCTGTCCTTTAGCAGAGGTTGTGCCCGAGGAATGCCTGGGATGTGGGCTGGCACCATCCGCTGTGGCTGGGGCTGCAGCCCCAGGGTCCCACTCGCCCATGACCTCCGTCCCATCGGCCTCAGGATGCTGCACGGTGGCTGGTGAGTGTCGGGGGGTTTGTCCCCTTCTCCCGGGGTGTCCCCGAGCTCTCGTTCCCAGCAGCGGGTTTTTGATCACTTGTCCCCTCTCTGCCGCCTCCAGCGCCCGCCGTGCCCGGGACAGCCTGTGGGGGGGTGTGTGTGTGTTGGGGGGTGCGAGCGTGGGGTGTGATTGGGGTTTGGGGGGGTTTGTTTTTGCTCAGGTTGTTGTTTTAGTTTGTTGTGTTTATGGTTTGGTGCTGCAGCCGTTTAGTTTTGGTTTTGTTTTTTCTGTTGTGAGAGTGTGGGGCTCTCCCGGGCACGGCGGGCGCCGGCGGCCGAGGGGCCGGGGCTCGTCCCCAGGCGTCCCCACGGCCGAGGTGCAGCGGCCGGAGGTGGCCAGCACTGCGTGTGCCAGGGCCAGCTCTGGCTGGGTGTGCTCAGGCGGGGGACGAGAGCTCGGTGCCCCTGGGCTGGGTGGTCCTTTGTCTCTTCCCTCGCCTGGGCGTTTCTTTCCTCCTTTCCAAGGGTGTTCCTCTCTTTCTTTTCCTCCAATCTCCCTTATTTCCCCCACCCTCCCTTATTATTTTTTTGGGTTTTTTTGCACCCTGTCTTCTTACCCCCCTATTTGCCCCCTGCTCCCCCCTCCATTTGCATCCTCCCCATTGTCCACTCTTGTCTTGCCCCTCTCCTTGTCTTCCTCCCCCTTGTCTTTGTTTTGGTTTTAGTTCCCCTCTTAGTGCTCTTTCTCCCAATTCTCGTCCTCTTCCTCCAGTGTTGTTTCCTCTTTTATTTGCTCTGTATTTTCCTTTTTCTTGCCTCTCCCTCCCTTTTTCATCCTTGTCTTTGTTTCTCCTTCCTTCCCCCCAAGGTGGATGGTTTTGGGCTAGTTTTTCCCAAGGTTTCCCCCTCCCTCTCCCCCAGCCCCTTTCCCCCAGGAGGATTTGGGTAAAAATATAAGAGAAAAGGGACAGTAAACTGACAGTGTGACCTTGGGGCTTGTGGTTTATCTTGGTAAATTCTCCCCCACATTCCCCCCACTGCATCCCCTCTTCCCCTCTGTCACGGGGGTTTGGGGTGCTGGGGATCAGCCTGAGGGTGGGTTTGCGGGGAGGGGGGAGAGGGTGATGGTGCCCCGGTGCAGCGACTTACAGCTTATTCCCTTCTTTCCTCCTGCTGCCGCTGGACCCGTCCCAGAGCCTCATCCCGTCAATTCCCGCAGTGGCCGTCCCTCGCCCGGTGAGTGCTGGGGTGGGGGGTTTGTCCCCTTCTCCCGGGGTGTCCCCGAGCTCTTGTTCCCAGCCAGGGGGTCTTTGATCACTTGTCCCCTGTCAGCCACCTCCAGTGCCCGCCGTGCCCGGGACAGCCCGTGGGAGTGTGAGTGTGTGTGTGTGTGTTGGGGGGTGTGAGCGTGGGGCTGTGAATGGGGTTTGGGGGGTTTGTTTTTGCTCAGGTTGTTGTTTTAGTTTGTTGTGTTGATGGTTTGGTGCTGCAGCCGTTTAGTTTTGGTTTAGTTTTTTTCTGTTGTGAGCGTGTGGGGCTCTCCTGGGCACGGTGGGTGCTGGCGGCCGAGGGGCCGGGGCTCGTCCCCAGGGTCGGGGTGTAGCGGCCAGTTGTGGCCAGGACAGCATCTGTCAGGGCCAGCTCAGGCTGTGGCCACAGCAGCCCTGAAAGTGTCAAGGTGGGGGACGAGAGCTCAGTGCCCCTCTGGCAGGTGGCCCTTTACCCCCCTCTCCTGGGCATCTTCTCTCCCTCAGTGCCTTCCTCCCTGTTTTCCTCCTGCTGATCCCCTCTTTTTGCCTTCCTCCTGTCTTCCTCCTTCCCCCCCTCTTTTTTTTGTTTTTGCTTTCCCTCTGTGCCTTTTTCCCCTCACTTGTCCCCTGCTCGTTGTCTGCTCCCTGCCACCTTCCTCCTCCTCCTCCCCTTTCTCCTAGTGTGCCCCTGCTTAGTCTTTGTCCTGTCCCTCGTCTCCCTCCTCCTTCTCCTTTTTTACTCTTTTAGCTCCCATGTCTTTTTCTATTCATTTTCACCTTCCCCCCCACTTCCTCTTTCTGCTCACCACCCCCCGCTTCCTCTTCCCAGTTCCCACCCCCAGCTTCCTCTTCCTGTTTCCCCTTTCCTTCCCTGCCCTCTTTCCTCTGTACTCCTGCTCTCTCTTCCCCTGTTAATCCCCCTCTCTCCCCCACTTTTTCTGCTGTCTGCTCCAGGCAGATGCTTTCGGGCTTTCCCCCCCCAGTTCTCCCCTTCTCTTTCCCCCAGGCACTTATTCCCTGGTGGGGTTTGAAAAAAAAAAATCACGGGAAAAGAGGCAGAAAAGGGCTGCTCTGGCCCTGGGGGGTTTTGGTGAAATCTCCCCCACGTCCCCCCTCCTTTCCCTCCGTCCCGGCGGTTTGGGGCGCCGGGGCTCAGCCCGGGGGTGGGTTTGGGGGTGTGGGTGGGTGTTTGGGGTGGCTGTGGGTGCCGGTGCCCCGGTGCAGCGACTCACGGCTCGTTCCCTTCTCTCCTCCTGCCGCCGCCGGAGCCTCGTCCCGTCCCGTCCCGGAGCCTCGTCCCGTCTGTCGCCCGGTGAGTGCTTGTCTGGGGGTTCGTCCCCTTCTCCCGGGGTGTCCCCGAGCTCTCGTTCCCAGCAGCGGGTCTTTGATCACTTGTCGCCTCTCGGCCGCCTCCAGCGCCCGCCGTGCCCGGGACAGCCCGTGGGTGTGAGTGTGTGTGTGTGTTGGGGGGTGTGAGCGTGGGGCTGTGAATGGGGTTTGGGGGATTTTGTTTTGCTTAGGTTGTTGTTTTAGTTTGCTGTGTTTATGGTTTGGTGCTGCAGCCGTTTAGTTTTGGTTTAGTTTTTTTCTGTTGTGAGTGTGTGGGGCTCTCCCGGGCACGGCGGGCGCCGGTGGCCGAGGGGCCGGGGCTCGTCCCCACGGCCGAGGTGCAGCGGCTGGAGGTGGCCAGAGCTGTGTGTGCCAGGGCCAGCTCTGGCTGAGTGTGCTCAGGGGGGGGACGAGAGCTCGGTGCCCCTGGGCTGGGTGTCCCTTTATCCCTTCCCATCCCGGGCATTGTTCCCTCCCCTCCGGGTGCCTCCCTCGGTCCTTCCTCCCGCCTGCGTTCCCATGGCTTCCTTCTCCTTCTCCTCCTCCCCCTCCTTGTCCCGTGTCCCCCTTGTCTCTGTAGCGTCCCCCCCATCTTCTGCCTTCCTCTTGCCCTCCTTGTTTTCAGTCTCCTTCTTCCTGCCTCTCGCTCCCTTCTCCCTGGTGTTCCCCTGCCTGGTCAGTTTCCTCTTCCCCAGCTCTTCCCTTCTCCCGTGCCTGGTGTCTCTTGTCCTGCCCCTCCTGCCCCTTGTCTCTTTTGTCCTGCCTCCCTTTCTCCCTCTCCCTCCCCAGGCTCTTCCCCTGTCCTGTCTTCCCTGTTTCCACTGTTGGTATTTTTCCCTTTTCCTTCCCACCCCTTGTCCTTTTGCCTTTGCCTTCCCCTGCCTTGTCCCTTTGCCTTACCTACCTTGTTTTTTTCCTTTCCCTTCCTCTGCCTAGCTTTTTCCCTTGTCCTTCTCCTTCCCTCCCCGGTCTTTGCCCCTTTGGCCTTTGCCTTACCCCCCCTTGTCTTTGTCCTTTTCCCTTTACCCTTTTCCTGCCATCCCCAGTCCCTTTCCCTTCCCCCCCCCGCCTTGTGGTTTCCCTTTCCCTCCCCCCGCCCCCTTCTGGTTTCCCTTTATCCCCCCTTGTTGTTTCCCTTTCCCCCCTTGTTTTTTTTACCTTTATCCTTTCCTGCATTCCCCTTTTCCTTGTCCCTTTCTGTTTTCCATTTTCCTCCTTGTCTATGTCTCTATTTCTTTTCCTTCTTCTCTCGTCTTTTTCCCTCTTCTCTCCCCCTCTTGTTCCTTTTTCCTTTCCTAGCCTTGTCTATTGTCTGTGTCCCTTTTACTCCCCCTTGTCCCTTTCCCTTTTGCTTTCCCATGTTGTCCTATTTGCTTTCCCTCACCCCCCTAGTCTATATTTTCCTTTGCCTTTCCCCCCCCCCTTTTCCTTTTCCCTTCACTGCCTTGTCCTTTACCCTTTCCCTTGTCCTTTCCTCCCCCCTTGTCTATTGTCCTTTGCCTTTTACTTCCTTATCCTTTGCCTTTTTCACTTTTCCCTTCCATCCCCTTCTCCTGCTGCTGTAGATTCAATCTCCACCCTCCTCTCTCCCCTGCCAACCACCATCCCCTCTTTCCTCTCTGGCTTGGGGGTGTGTGGGGTCGGGCACAGCGTGGAGTCTCCTGCCCTGGCTTTATTTTTTTCAGGGTCCTGGACCCTGGCTTACCTGTCACGTGCTCGGTCCTGCTTATGGACACTTTGCCAACGTCGGGTGATGGGTTGCAGGGCTGAGCCCTTTTGCCACCGGTGGGTCGGGCGCTGGCGTTTAGAGGCACAGCTCCTGACCGCTGTCTCTGTCTCTGCATGTGGAGCGTGCCGATGCCCTCCGGGACCGTGGGACCTTGCGGTCGGCGCTACGGAGCGATGGCCATCATCCTCGTGGAGAAGGAGCGTGAGCATTGCTGACTGCAGCAGAGGTTTAGTCCCCATTGATGCGGCTGCAGGAGGGCCGGTGAGTTTGGGATCGAGATGGGCGGGTGGTTTCTGTGCAGGTGCTGGGTTAGCCCGTGGTCGGCGGCGTGCTGGAGATGCTGTTTTTGAGGGCCGGAGCGCCGCTAGCGGGAGTTGTGTCGTTAGCAGGATGGCGGCGGTGCCGCAGCGTGCGTCGTGGCCTCGGTCGGCAGGTGCCGGGCTGCTGCGGTGGCCCTTGGTGATGGCCAATGTGATCTTAGGCGGTTGATGTGGCGTTGGCGGTGGCAGCCAGGGTGGTTCTCATGGGTTTGGAGAGGACTGTGTGTGAGATGAAGGTGTGTGGTTGGCAGGCAGTGTGGGGCCGCTCCCTGTGTCGTAGCGTGGCGGTGGCCATGTTGATGGTTGGCAGGCAGCGGCAGCAGCTGTTTTATTGTCACAGTTGTGGCATGGAGGGTTCTGGCAGTTTGGTGCAGGTGGTGGTGGATGGTGTCCGTGACGGTGTGTTCACTGCAGGGTGGTTGGTTAGCGTGACTCCCTCGCTTGGTCTCACTGGAAATTGGCGCCCTGGAGATGGCTGCAGGACCAGGGTCCCTGCCTGTTGGAGGAGGAAGCTCTCTGAGGATGGTTTGCCACCATGGTACACCATGAGCGGGCTGAGAGGTGCTGGGTCTGGACCCAAGAGTCAAGAGCCCCTGAGGTGGGTGTCGCTCATCAGGCTGCAGGCTAGGAGGAAGAGGAAGCGGAGGAGGCCGCTTCTCAGGGCTTCGGCAGGTGTGGGTCATTCGGAGGGTGAAGATGGCTGCTTGTTTGGACTGTGCACACCATCCCGGGCTGTCTGCGGACAAGATGTGGGTGAGTCTCTGGCAGGGTTGTTGGCCACGACGGAGTCTGGCAGAGCGCCACCCCGACGCCTAGAGCCAGCTGGGCGTCTACAGGAAGCGGTCGAGGCGGGAGCCGGGTCTTTGCCGAGCGGGAAGGCCGGAGGAAGGACGCGGAGCCGGACAGGAGCAGTTGCCGTGGCATCGGAGCGAGCCAGCGGGACCCTTTGGAGCACAGATGGGAAGAAGGGAAGAGCAGCAGCGAGGAGGAGGTGACCCTGGGTCGAAGCACTTTGGGGTCTCTGCCCAGCTCTGCGGTACCAGTGCGATGGAGGTGGGTGCTGACAGGAGGCACTGAGGGAGCTG
The DNA here is from genome assembly GCF_013368605.1 of Nyctibius grandis. Classification (NCBI taxonomy): domain Eukaryota; kingdom Metazoa; phylum Chordata; class Aves; order Nyctibiiformes; family Nyctibiidae; genus Nyctibius; species Nyctibius grandis. The sequence goes on from NC_090674.1 coordinate 2,863,073, forward strand.
ATGATGAAAGGTGATGAAGAATGAACCAAAGAAGGAGTAGCAGCAGTTGCTGCTGCTGATGAAGAAGAAGAAAGAGTCTCTCTCTGGCTGCAGGGTGAGCAGCCTGATGGAGGATGTGGGCCTGGGCTCCGAGGTTCCGTGGCTGTTGCCTTGCATGCGGGTTCGCTTGCCTCTGCTGTGGTAGGACTCTGCACCGTCACCCGAGGAGGAGAGAGGCCGATGGACAGAGCCAGGTGGCAACTGGGCACTTGGCACCTGCCACGGTGAAGGTGGCTTGAAGGGAAAGTGCTCATGAAGACACTCCCCCCCCCTCCTTTGGTGAAGGGCATGTGAGGAAGAGGGGCCAGGCTGCCAGCAGCTCCCCTTGTGCTCAGGCCAGGGTGAAGAGGGGAGCTCTCCAGGGCCCTGGCCTGGGTGATGGCAGCGGAGCTGCAGGTGTGGATGCTCTGGCCTGTTTGGCTGTGGTCTTCTGGGCGTGGTGGTTCTAGTGTCTGGGCTGCTGGGTGGGGGTTAATAATATGAGTTTTACATTAGAATTCTTGAAATTTTCACATATTATGAGTCTAATTAACAAAGTATTCTAGGTTCTTATTTCACCCCTCTTCATTCAGATAGAGAGACAAGGATGAACACAGGTGGGCTTTTACCATCCATGAATATTGTTTTCAAAGCTCCTTGTGTAATCCAGTCATAGGTCAGAACAAATCATCAATCAAAGAGTAATGAGTAGCTAAGCAGGAGAAGGCCTAGAAGTATTACCTTCTGATGATTTCAGTAAGAAGAAATTAAACATTATAGGATACTTTCTACTTTTTTTTAAGACTTTACCTTTGTAGAACTTCTTTAAAGGTTATCGATACATCCCCTTTATGCTATTTTAGGTTAGTACTTGGGAGACGCTGGCAGTGGAAACCAGACTCTGGTCGACCCGGATCAAGAGGGGATGCTGATCATAGCTAGAACTTTCAGGATGGGGTGTTGACTGGAGCCGGAGTGGAACCAGAACATAAAGATCAGGTAAGCAATGGAAACGAATGGACCTTTGAGGACTCCTGTTCAAATTCTACTAGCTATTACAGAAGCTTTATATGATAAAAAGGTAAAAAGCAGTTAAAGTTGTTTCAATTCTTGAGTCAGGCAGCATTCACTGAGAGTTGGACCACCACCAAAGTTTAGGTTTCCTGGTTTAAGTTACTCTATAAACCGATAGATTGTTTTCTTCAATTGAAACAACTTTCTTTTTCTGACAATTAAAATAGGCAGAATCAGGGTCTCTAACGGGTTCCTTGTCACTGACCCTGTTTCTCTGCTCTTTTGGCAGGTGCTGGAGCGGGACAGCACGGCCGGCACCGTGTGCAGCAGCAGCGACGGGATGAGTGCGGGAGCAGCGGAGCCTTGAGAGGGAGGGTGCGTTTATTGCAGCCGAGGAGTTGCAGGGATGGAGGAGATGTATGAGGAGAAGAGGAGGGACTGCTCTAGCCCAGCCATCCCCAGGGAGATGCCTTCACTCCCGGGCCCCATGTGCTCCAGGGGCTGAGGAGAGAGACCTGTCTGACTCTGCAGGTAAGTCAGTGGGGTGGCAGAGTCCCCTCCCCTCCTGGTGTCCCTGCTGGAATAGATGTGGGAGGAGGGGTCCTGGGCTGACTGTGGTGCCGCAGCCCTTACCTGGGAGGTGAGGAGCGGGTCCCGGAGATGTCCCTCGTCCTGGAGCAGAGCCTGCAGCCCCCTCTAGCCCAGTGGGGTGGGAGGGAAAGGAAGGGGAGGGGGCTGCTTCCTCTGGGGGCTTTGTAGGGTGGAGGGGCTGCCGCCAGCTGGGACTGCTCTGCCCGGCAGGGCTCCACCCCACCCCACCCCACGCAGGTGAGCTCTGGAGCAGGGGGTGCCAATGGGTGGCAGGTGCCGGCTGTCCTCTGTTTTGTGGGGTTTTGAGTGTTAGACAAGACACCCCTAGCCCCCAACCCCACCACACCCACAAGCAGCCCCAGCCTGGCCCACAAACAATCCCCAACCACCTCCCTGACTGAAGCAGCCCTGACAATGACAGAGTTGTTTTGGTTGTTTTTGCAGGTAGGTATGGACTTGGAGAGAGGTAAGTGAGACGGCATGCCTGTGCGGTACGGGAGATGGCTTTGATGGCGTTGCGGGCCTAAAGCGCAAGGTCGGTGAAGATCTCGGACCGAGGAGCGCCGCCTCATTAGCCGTGGAGGGCTAACGATGGACTGCCGCGTTTCCACAGTGCAGCCACAGGAGCCAGGGACTGGCTGAGCGACCGCGATCCCCTGTGATGCTGGTCTGTCTTGCATAAAAGACCAGCTCAGGAAGAAGCAGCAGAACAGGAGGCAAAGAAGTCTGGCCAGGACTACTGCACCTGGAGGCATGCAGAAAGCGTGTACGTAGAGAAGATGATGGGGTGTTTGTTAGTCTGGGGAGCGGTTGTCAAAGGGGACGCCCGGGTGCGAGGTAGAGGGAGGCGGGGAGGGCGGCAACGGGAACCTTTGGGGAGCGCTCCAACGGGAGGGGGGGCCTCAGAAGGCAGCTGAACGGTGGGACCTGAAGATGCAGGCCTAGAGGAGACAGAACTCTGGGCTGTGGAGGTGGTCAGTCTTGAGGTGTGGGGGTTACAGTTGTGGATTGGAGTCAAGTTTATGTACTGTGATGCTTTACCAAGGTTAAACCCCAGGTCACCTTTAAAGTGCAGCACTGCTACAACCCCTCCCAACCATGACCCTTCCAGTAAAGGTCTTAATAATTTTTTAGTAAGTAAAAAGGTAATTACACTTTTAGGCATAATAATCACTACCTTTTAAACATTATTTTAGATTTGAAGGAGTGACTTTTTACATAACATTACAAGACTGAAAGTCTGAGTACACACTTAATTTTAACTAACCTTTTGAAAGGATTGTTGAAAATTGTTTCAGAGTTAATTAGATTTACGATGTCTTAAAAGTTATTTTCTGAAAAAAATGAAAAAAATTAAACATTGCAGTCAAGTTTATTTTAAAAAAAACTGTAATTCTAACAATTAAGTCTTTATTAAATTTTTTTATAAAATATCATCAACTCAAATTAGTCAATAATATTTTTAAACTTTAATAATTTATATAACTGTAATTAAAAAAAATTAAGACTCACCTTTTTTTAATAAAATTTAATATAAGAGAAACAAATAAAAACTACAGGATTTTTTTTCCTTAAAATTTTACAAAAATTTTTTATTTTGATAAAAGTTAAATTACCTTTCTTGAAACTTAAGTCAGATACAGACTGGACTCAGTCAATGTAGGCTAAAAAAAAAAAGTTTTTAAGTCTGTCACCTACTTCTAATAAAAGAGTCGTCTTTTTCATTTGTTTCTCTTTTTTACTTGAAAACTGAGACACTCACTAAATTTAAACTGTCTTAAATTTAAATTGAGACTTGCAAAAATAATGACTAAAAAGACTTGTTAAAAAAACGAAAAAAATTTTTTAACAAGACCTTAACAAAAAATTTGCGTATTTGACTCAATGACTATTTAAATTTAAACCTTTGAAAACTAAGGTCTGAGTTTTTAAACTGTCAATTACTCGACTTTAAAAGTTTAAGACTTTTAATAAATAATAATTACAAACAGACCAAAGAAAACCTTAGTCTGTTTGTCTACACATTAAATGACTCAATGACTTGACTGTGGTCAAACATTACACAAAGTCTATATAATGAGTAAAACCTCATAGTCATTTAAAATAAAATGTTTAAAAAATCTAAAAAAAAGTCAACGTTTTAATAGTCAAATAGTTGAGTGACTCACTCAACAAAAAATTAAACTAAGATTAAAAAGAGAGTTAAAATTAAGACTAAGGTAAGAGTCAACGTTTAATTTGCTTGTCTTACTTAAAAATTGTCATTTTTTTTTAGTTGACCTCACAGACAAATTAAAAAAAATCTTTTAAAAGAAAGAAAGAAAGAAAGACTCAATGTTTTTAAAATCTTAGACTTTTTAAGGTAAAAGATTTACCTTAAATTTAACTTAATTTTATAAAACTTAGACTTTTTTTAAATTTGACAGACATAAGGTGACTCGTTGTAGATACAACGACCTTAAAAGAAACAAAAAATTATTTTGTCTTTAACAGACAATTAATAAATAGAAAAAAAAAATAGTAAGATTTTGTAAATAGAAAAAAGATTACAAAATCTTTAATTAGTAATTAAACAAAACTTTAAAGATTAGTAACAAAACTTAAAAGGTGTTTTAAGGTCGTTTTATAAACTTAATTGTAGATAACTTGTTTAAGTTTTTCTTCTATTAAGAGTCAATTGTTTAAGACAAGACAGACAAAAAGATTTTGTAAGACTGTCTTGACTCTTAATAGAAAAAAAACTTTTTATAAAAAGACTAAAGATTAAGAAACTTTGTTAAGAATCTTAAAATTTAATTAAGTTTTTGTTTCTTACGTTAAGAAAAATACTAAAAGTTTCTTTAATACAACAACAACGACCTTTTTATTTGAAAAAATTTTCAGTATTTGATTTTAGTCTGACTAAAGTGAAAAACGTTAGACTAAAATGACTCTAATTAAGGCCTAAGTTGAGTTGTCTTTTTAATTAAAAAGGCCTTAAAATACAACTCAATTTGAGTCAAAATACAATTTTAATTAAATTTTTTTGACTCTAATTGTCTAAAAAGTTTAACAATTGTCTTTTTAGACAATTTTTAAAAACAAAATACAATAAAACTTTAAAAGTCAATAAAAAAATTAAATTGTTAGAGTTGTCTTAAAGTACTTACGTTTTGAGTCAAGTCACTTAAGTGACTTGACTCAAAACGTAAAACTTTTTTTGAACAAGGAAATTAATTAGCAAAAATTAAGTGACTTGACTCAAGTCACTTAACAAAAGTTTTAATAAAACCGTTTTAACAAAGCTTTATTAAAGCTTTAAAAGTCAAAACTTTAAGTCTGAGACTTATTTTAAAGTAAACTCTGACTCAAAATTAACAAAGTCAAGTGTAAAATTGTTAGGTTAAACAAATAAGAAAAAAACTTTCAAAAAGACTCTTACTAACCTTTAAAAACTTGTAAAAAAAAGAGTCTGACTTACTGAAAAAAAGTCTAAAAAAAAAAATTCAGTTGGCTATTAAGTGTTTTTGTTTTACAAAAAATTTTTTGTAAGTTTTACCTTAAGACAAATAGACAAAACTTAAGTTATAGTTTTTTAACTTGGTAAAACCAAACAGACAAAGGTTAGTAAAGTCAATTTTTAAGTCTAAGTCAGACTAAGGTAAAAAACAAAAGTCTTTACTAAAAAGTGTTTTAAAAGTGAGACTTTAACAAGACAGTTAAGTTGTTTAAAAGTTAGACCTTCAAAGACAAGAAGACTAAGTCTTTGATTAAGTAGACTAATGTTTGACTTTTTAAAATTTCTTTTTTGACTTAGACCTTCAAAGTGGTTTGTCTCAACCTTGTCTTAACAATTTTTTAGAATAAACTAATCAGTTTTTTGTCATGTTTTGTTTAGACTAAGTATGAAATTTCTTGTCTTTGATTAAGTGGGTTTTAAAAAGAAAAGACTAAGTTATAACTATGTGACAAAGTAGAAAGTCCTAAACAACAAGACAAGTTTTAAGACTTGAGAAAAAACTTTCTACCTGATTTAGTCCTAAGACAAGGCTTCCTTTAAAGGAAAAGAAAACTTCAAAACTTTAGACTTAAAAAATTCGAATAAAAGACTTGAACTTGAGTACTCAAAAAAAAAATCAAAAGTCAAAAAAATTCGAATAAAAGTCTGACTTAGACAGACTTTAGACTAAACAGTCAAACAAAACATGACAAAGACAAGGCTTCCTTTTAAATAAAAACAAGACTTTTCCTTTAAAGACACTGTCAGTTTTTTATAACATTAATTAACAAAGTCTACGTCTTAAAGTCAAATTTTTCTAGAAAATTTAATTTGTTTTTTAATAGTCACATTTTTGTCTACAAGTTTTAGACTATACTAATTTTTTTTTTGTCTAAAGTCTATAAATTCTTTGTCTTGTCTAATTGTCTGTTAACAAAAAAAGTTTTTGAGAACAAAGGTCGTCTTGTAAAGTTTGACTAAAAATGAGACAAGACCATTTATTATAAAGTAAACTTCTTACAAACTTTACAAGACGACCTTTGTTCTTACAAAGTCACAAAACTCAAAATAAGTGAAATTAAGACTTCCTAAAAAAGCTGAAAACAATTCTAAAAGTCAGGTCACTCGTTTACATAATAGTGAACAAAAACAAAAGACCTAAAAAAGTTAAACAAATACTTAGTAGTCAACTTTTTACTTTGAGGTTATAAGTGATAGTCTCTTAAGTAGTAACTTGTTCAAAGTAAAAAGTTGAACAAGTTACTACTTAAAAGAGACTATCACTTATAACCTCAAACTGTAGTCTTTGTTTGTTTGTGACTAATAAAAAATTAGTCACAAACAAACAATGACTTTCAAAATAAGTGAAATTGTGACATTTTTAATTTTTTATTAGACTTAAACAAACAGTCTGTACTTTTAGACTTTTTTTGTTTTGAAAGTCTAAGTTTGACAAAAGTAGACTTTATACAGACTTAAGACAAAGACTTCTTTTAAAAGAAGTCTGTCTTATAAACTTTTGTCAAAAGTCGTCTGTCTTATAAACTTTTGTCAAAAAGTCTTCTTTTAGACTCTTCAGAAGTCTTTAATAGTCTTTACAAGTCAACAGTCAAAGACTTAAATTTTAGGTTAAGAGTTTAAGTCACAAACCTGTTTAAGTTTAAAAAAGTTGAGTCGTAAGAGTTTTTTTTAGCAGTAACAAACCTCTTTTGACTAAAAAAGTCGAAATTTGTTAACCTAAAATTTATTTAAAGCTGTCACTTTTGACCTAAACTTCTCTTAATCAACAAAAAGAGGTTTGTTACTGCTAAAAAAAACTCTTCTATTGACTCTTTTGAGTCATTTTTTTGTCAAATGTGTTTTGTATACAAGTCAAAATCTAGTCTAGAAAAAGTTTTTAGTGACTATTTGAGTCTTTCAGAGTCTAATAAAGTCAAAAGTCAGTCAAAAGGTCACAAGACGTTTGGACTAGACTATAAAGTTTTGTGACTTTTTAAAAAGACATTAAAGTCAAGAAAAACACAAAGTTTTAGTCGACAGTTTAACAAAACTTTGTGTTTTTTTGACTGACTAAAAACTTACAGTTTGTAGAAGTGTTCAGTAACCTAGTCTAGAGTCAAGTTTTTCTTGAGTCAACTAAAACTCTTTTAAACAGGACTGCTCTCAAGACTGAGACTCTTTTAATTTTCTTGTTTTTAGGTTAAAAGAGTTTTAGTTGACTCAAGAAAAACTTGACTCTAGACTAGGTTACTGAACACTTCTACAAACTGTAAGTTTTTAGTCAGTCAAAAAAACACAAAGACAGTAGACTCAACAAAGACAGTAGACTCAACCTAAACTCTCTTTAAGAAATTGTTTCTGAGTCAAAAACCTGTTTCTACAAATTCTTAAAATATAACTAAAAGTTTTTGAGTCCTAACTAGTTTGTAAAGAGTCTGAACTAAATTCTAAGGTAAAAGAAAATGAGTCAAAAACTTTGAGTCAGTAAAGTTTAGTCAAAAGTTTACACAGAGAGTCTTTCAACTTTTTTCTTTTTAGGGATTAGTGTTTTGAACAGTTGAGTCAGAGTCATAAAATAAATGAGGTCTTAGTTTTGACTCAAAAAGTTGAAAAACACACTTTTAAGTCAAAAATTTTTGGTAAAGACTTTTCTTCTTTAATCAGTGTAACCTTTTTCAGACTACAAGACTTGTTAAACTTTTTGATACACTGACAGTCTAAACTAAAGTACACAGTCTCTTTAATGACTCTAATGTGTTAGACTCTGACCTCTTAGACTCAGTCAAAGACGTTTTTAGACATCTTTGACTACACTAACAAACTTTCTAGATAATAAGGACTCTCTAGGTAATAAGGACTCTCCTTTAAAGGAGAGTCCTTATTATCTAAAGGACTCAAAAAGTCAAACTATCAAGTCAGGTCTTGACTTGATAAAGACAAAGAAAGAGAGAGAGTTAAACAACGACTCAAAAAAAGTCAAAGTTTTTAGTTGTAATGGTTAAATGTTGACAAAAGACTTTTAAAAAATAAAAGACTAGAGACTTGTCTTAAGTTAGGTCTTCATAAAAAGGTTAATAACCATTTACTGAATTTTTTTTGTCGTACTTTAACCTCTTTTTATAAAAAACTTGACAAAAGGTCTAAGACAAGTCCTACAGTTAAGGTATAGACGAGTCTTACAGTCAAACAAGTAAACTTAGACTTTGTATGACAACTCTGAGGCCTCAGTAGTGTCTAAAACTGAAAGTCTAAAACTTTCGAAAGTGTAAACTTAGAGGACTGTTAGTTAAAAACTGTTTTTACCTTAAAAAAAAAAGGTCTGTAAGGACTACAAAATGTAGACTCTTTTGTATTGTGATAAGGGCCTCAAAGTTGAAGTCTAGACAAAAAGAGCCATCAAAATTTATTTTAAAGTGCAGTCATTTAAACTAATGGTGACTAAATAAAACTGTTGTATTAATTTCCCAAAGTCTTAAATTTTCCATTAGATCAGTCAACCTATACATTCCATTCAACTTTCACTGTAAGTCCTCTTCAAACATTTTTAAGGTTGCCAGGTCCTATAACTCGTAGTCTAAGTCATTCCTTTGTCATAAGTTTAAAGTCTTTGTAATAAAAGACTCAAGTTCACAATACAGGACTTAAAAGGCAACAGTCTTTATGGACTTTTAAGTTTTTACAGGACTTTAACTGTCTTCATGACAAAAAGGTGACCTTGTTAGGGTTTAAAAATTTTTCTTTGATTACAAAGTAAAGGACCTAAAAGTTTTTAAAGACTCATGTATTTTTAAGTCCCTTTTTCACAAAATTTTTGAGGACATAGACAAAAGACAAAAATAAAAAGTAACAAGTCCTCAAAGCTAATGTTAAACAAACTAGTCATCAACTTTTAAGTGACTTTTGACTATAAGGTTAACAATGTCCTTTGAAGGTAAATTACCTAGGTAGACTACAGTGAAGTTCTGTTTCTACACCTTATTAATAAGTACAGTTTAAAGTAACTGTTAGCTGCTTCAGTGTATTACATAGTGAACATTTTAGTCTTAATATTTACAGTCCTTTTACCTTGGTTACCTCAGTGTACGCCTAGGATGTTTAAAAAGTTTACAGTCCTTATTACAGGTAAACAAGTACTTCTTCTTTACAGTCTTAGGCTAAGACTGGAGTAGAAAGTACTGTCGTCTTCCCAAACTACATTTTTCAGACTACATGCTTACATCTCTGTGAAAGAGTGAGTGATCTAACAACTTTAAGTTACAGTGAGTTGAGTTTCAATTAGGAAAAGGTCCTCAAAAATTACATACAAGGAAGTCCCCAAAAGGTTATCTAAAGGCAAACACTGCAGTACTAGTCTAAAACTTACCTTTTTGTACAGTTTAAACCTCGGGTGCTTTAAACGACTACTAAATATACAACTATATCAAGTTAGGCGTTACGCTGCTTGTAGCCTTACGCTAACCTGACACCTCTAAGAGGAACTACTTAACGGTCAGATGTAGGAAACAAAAGTTACAGTAAGTTTCATCTCCACTAACTCTAGGCTGTAGTACTTTCTTAAATTGGTAGTGGACTTTTAATAAAAGGTCTGTTTCAGGTTTTTGGAGACCATTTAAAGGAGTACCTGAAACTCTTCAGGTATAAAGCGCCAGTTTAGTGCCTAAACTACTAGGTTCCAAGACGTTATGCTGCGTCACGCGCTTTTGTACTATTACACACTAAATACCTATAGTAAAGACCGTAAGCAGTAAAGGTGTCGAGTAAATCTCAACTAGCTTCAAAGTACAAAGTAGTAAAATACTTGACAACTGTATACAAACTCTAAAACTCTACATATTTACCTAGTGTAGTAGACCTTGAGTACTAAAGTAAACAGCGTTTAGTCTTTAACAGCTATTAGGTCATGCCGCTGCATTTAGGCAAAGACAAGAAACAAATCAATGTCATCTTACAATCTACCTTATTGTCGGGAAAAGGTTCGTTTAAACGTTTCCTTCCACATTATCTTTAAGTGTTTGCAACCTCCACTCTGTTAACTTTTAAAGTAGTAGTGTAGTGCTAACCTTGCTTTAGCACACTAGTGCTTCCACTTTTCAGGTTGATGGTTTGACTACACTGTTTCCTATGTACCAAAACAAAAGCACTACAAGTGTTTCTTTAAGACTAAGATACTTTGTTCAAAGGCTGTAGGAAGGACCTGAAAGTTTTAAAGTGGAACAAAACAATTTTAAAGGAAACTGTGTGAATACAGTATCTTTGTTACTAGTAATTGTCTGAATTACAGTATCTTCTTTCCTAAAAGGTTCGTAAAGTATTAGGAGTGTAGCTTAAAGACTTTTGTTTATATTACAGTACTACAGTACTTTGTAGGACTGATACTAAGGACTTAAGTAGGAGTTAGAGAACGTGATACTAGTTTTATGTACTGTAGATCTAATCAAAAGTCTACATAACTATGCAGTTCTTCAGGATTTGCTACTATAATGGTAAGGACAAGGCCTGAGCGTTACAGGTAAAAAAAAACCTTTAAAAAAAATTTACCTAAATAGACTACACCTATCCTAGTATCTTAGGCACATTGAGTACTTGCCCTCTAGAGGACTACTTAGTCCTTTAATTGGTATGACTACAGTTGTGTCCTAAAGTTTAACAACGTGAAGGCCTTAAAGTACCCAAGACTTAGGCACTCTGCCTACCTTAAAGTACAGCTTCTTTTTACTAAATCCTTGAGTACACTTTACCTAGTTTTACTTACATTTCTGACCAGACCTAAGGTCTACCGTCTTAGCACGCAGCACTTTAAGTAGTACTTAAATACACAGCTCTAAATAAAAGCGTCCAGCTTTGGGTCTTTACAGTGCAAGATCCTGATATTTCCTGTACTGACCATTATTACTACTTACTGTGGTCCTTGTTGCCATACTTCAACTCCCGCCTCTCTTAGGCCTCTACGCTACTTAGATTTTGAGTTCTTAGCAGTCAGAGCTTAAAAAGCTGAGGAAACAGTAGTAACTCAGACTTGTTTCACCGTCAGAGTTTTCCTTGTGGACTCAGAGTTATCCAGAATTTCCTAAAAACTCTGAGAACTATGTAAAAAAAGCGTTTTTATGTTGCGCTTTCGAATGACATCTAATGCTTTAAGAACTGAGTCTATAGAGAAAGGAGGCAACAAGACCTCCAACTCGGAGGTCTTAGTGCTCAGCAATCTTACCTGTAGAGCTAAGGTTTTAGTCAGGCTTCAATAAAGTTTTAAACACAAATCTTCGCACACTTTCGTAGCTTTCTACAGGCTACTACTCTGCGCTGTCCTCTGCATTTAGCGTACTACAAAGCTGTTAGATGCTGTGGAACCTTGACCTCGACGGTCTTAGAAACTTGTTCCGCAGCATCTTACCGTTTCATAGTTCTTAGTGCCGGGGGTTCTCTGTTAAGCACTTTTTAAGGTCTACAAAGGGTCGTCTTAGGTTAGCGTAAGGCATGTACACCTAAAACCTTTATGAACCTCGACATGCGTAGAAATGAGAAACACTTTAAAATCTATTCAGTTCGTTCACTTCACATTACACTTATTCTACAACTACTCAGAATGACGCTTTCTTTGGATAGCCAACTACTTCCAACTTCAACAGTTCAAGTTTTGCTTTCGTTAACCTGTACTCTATAGGTCTATACTTGTTAAAAAGTAGTTTTTATTCCTATTCGGGTTTAAAATAAGGTTCCTTAGCTTCCTACTTTTCTCTACTTCTGTTTAAAAGGAAATCGTGAAACTTCCATGGTAGGTGAGAAGACTTTACATTTATAACAGCCTGATAATGACCACTTTGTCTACCCTTTCTGTCCAAAGCCTCCCATTACAAGTTCCATCACTTTACACACCTACACAACAGGTTTGGATCTTTACAACCTGACCACAAAAAAAGCCCAACCTTGTTTCTTACTGACAGCTTCCATTTAGTCTCACAAGCACTAATGACTAACCCTATGTTAACCTGACTTTAGTAACTGTGTAAAGTTGGGTAAAGGGAAGTTAATATTAGGGTTTCCAACCGCTCCGTTGTTACACATTTATAAAACCAGTTTTGCTCCGGCTAAGCGACACTGCGGAGAGGCTTTGGCGCTTACGCCCGGTACTTTACATAACTGACTAAACCCACAACCTTGGGCCTTCGCTCTCGCTTACGCTGGTCATCCTGGGAGCTGTTGCGCAACAGCTTTACACATTTCTTAGGGAAGACAAAGCACTCTTTTTTTTTCCCGAGCAGCAACAGGAGGTTTTCATCCTCGCAGTTTAGCATACAAACCTTTGCCTCTTTCGCTGCAATGCCCTCCGCACGTGACCCGCACACGCTTACACAATGCCCTTTGCGACCCTCTAACCTAGCCTTTGCGAGCTTCTTTACCAGATGCAACTCTACAGTTTGGCAGAAACAATAACACTGACTCATGACTCTCTAGCTTCAAGTCACAATCGAGGACTGACACAGGGCCAGAAATATTGTGACTCTGTCACCCTTGTCGAGAGAGGTGTTTCAGTACACTACGCTGACTGATGGCCAAAACTGACTGCCCCGCAGCAAGTCTTGACAAAACAAGGTCTGCATAGGCAATTAAAACAACTCTTTTTGGACTACAACTTTACAGAACTGTAATGTAAGACTCGTTAGAGCTGGAATTTAATTAAGGCTCCTTTGACATCCTACGGTTTTTAGGTTTCACATTTTGCAATGCACTTCTACCTACCCGCTTTTGACCAAAGGGCAAACTACCGTACAGACAGTCCTACACAGCCTTCTGTGGCACTTACAGGAAACCTAAGAAAGGTGTGTCAATGTCTGTACCTAGAGGCACTGTAGTAATTCCTCTAAAAACCCCCCACCTATTCATAATCTCTGACTGACACAAACTTTTTCAGGCAAATGTCTCGTAGAGGGTTTGTTGAAAAATGTTAAAGGTGCACAGCGTAAACGCGACACTTCTCAGATTTAAGCGCTGTCGGCTTAATAAGCCTAAGCAGAAGAGTCTGATACTGAAAGAAAGTTTCAACAGCAACCTCGAATGGTTTTCAGGTGTTAAGTTTGTGGCTTCCTACACAATGGTACTTTGACAGTCTTTCAGACTCCCTTTCTGGACCCTTTAAGCAGTCAGGAAGCAAAGACTCAGGAAGGTTTGCAGTTGTATCTATCCAAAGGTTACTACCCCTGACAAACCTGACCTTTCCAGGGTTCTAGTTTTCCACCTACAGATTTGCCCTTTACCCTAAACGTACCGCCGGCAGCCCTACCTTTACAGTAAGTGCCCAATGCTAGACAAGCACGTTAAACCTAAAAAGCGGGGTAAGGCTTGATGCTACGAAACGTACGCAAGTCGGGCACAATATTTACACACCAGAATACTGTCCCTTAAGACCCTTAGTTCTTTTGCACTTCTTTTTTGTAATCCATAAGAAAGTACCAAAACTGCTACGCTCGGCCTACGCCACCTCTCTCAGGTTACAAAGGCTACGTACGAGCTGCCAAACATTGCGTGGATGTCACCAGTTTCCTTGCAAGGTTTTACACAAACAGTGACCATTTCACCTAGGTGTCGCTTAGCCCGCCTACCCTTACGTTTCCCCTCATCACCTGGTAACAGTGGAAAACCTACACTTCTACCACAACCCTTTTTTCCAGTGTCTACATTTGTACGGGTCAACATCTCCTCAGCCTTTGCCTGGGATTAGACAAAGGCACAACAGCCACCTCTTGCCCATAACTTCATCGCTGTTCAGCATCGAACATTATTGCTGACCGTGCTGTCAGCGCCTAGCTGCTTGATGTGCTTGTTGAAAGCCATCGCAGTATCTTAACACCTAGGCGGACAACTTCTGGTTGACTCTCACTTGGACAAAACCAATGGAGCCTGGCATTAACAATTCCCAAAACCTTTGAGATGTCTCTATAACTTCCGTCTACGTTGGGGTTACCTGGGTTTTACCCTGGATGTTTTAGCAGTTCGTAGGAGACTATAAGCTAAGCCTTGGTTTGAAATCAAATACACTTTAAACAAAGGTTAACGTTTTTTTTTCACTCCAAACCTGTCCCAATAGACCCTACTTTACCCATGCTTACATTCTGGTTATGCCCTTTTTTGGCACTTAAAAATCCTACTGTTACAGATTTAAATAAAACCACTTGGTCCTACCTGTTTGAGACAGTACCTCCCTTGTCTGCCTGGTTTGGTTTGTTGGGTACTTCGTCCCTCTAGAAAATGCCACTTCACAGGAGGGACTCTTTCCTTGCCACACTCCTGTGGCTAAAACCAGATGTCCTACCAAGAAACAGAAAATACGAGTCACTTACACCTGTGCTGCTGGGAGTGCCCTTTGTTACACACAAACAAGCCGGATAACTTTAGAATCAAAGAGAACAAAAACCACTCACAAATCATATGACTTTGAGGAGGTTTTCTATCCTCTTACTTGACACTTAGAGTAAAAACACTGTTCTGTAAGGTCCTTCAAAGGTCTGTCTACCGGAACCCTAAGGATTGCGCCCTACTCAGACCTTTACACCCCTTTGCCATTACATGTAAACACTGAGGAGTTCGATACAGCTGCCTAAACAAAAATAAACACAAACACCTGCATCGTTCCAGTTCACGCTGCCTTTTGGACATCTCGCCACCCAGAGCCATACCAGGTTACGCCCCGTCTCACAGACCTCCTAACCACCGGTCGGTCAGACTGCAACCGAACGGCCCGGTGAAGGGACTCGACTTTCACGTACCCTTCCTCTGACAGGCAACGCTGTCAGGACTCGGGGGTAACCCCACCTATACTCTACTCCAACCTACAGCTGCTCCGCTCCTGACGCTCCGTTCTGTTCGCTACAAGACACGGCCTTGATTTACTAAGGCTCGACCGCCTCCAGTCTTACAAGACGAGCCAGAAAATAACCTCCCTCCAGATGAGACTTCCTACGCTCGCCAGCCCCCCACCAACTTGCCCTCTCTTACTCTGCAAGTTGCCGAGCTGCCCGCCACGTAGCTTTTAGGCCGCCTTCTAAGTTCTTGGCTAGAGCACAAAGCCTCAGGCTTATCATCTCCCTTACTACCTGTCACGCTCTTTTTGTACATTAGATGTCCTGTCTACATGCTCCAATACAGCTTCTGGTCTGGTGCAAAGCTCACTTTTACTGCCAGTTTTTGACATCTAACGCTTCCTTCTCAAACAAAAAACCCTCGGCTGTACTGCTAGGTTACACTTACATCTTTGTTACGTGAAGGGCTACGTGCGAAAATAATAAAACAGCCAGAGGTTTTAAAACCTTTGCTCTTGGACTGTCCGAGGGTTGGCCGTTTCTTTCCTTTCCCTGTTGTGCCGTGTGATAGTTCTGCGAGTGGACGTTAACCCTTTCTTATTTTACATCACATTCCTGTGTACTCTGTCAGGTTGGACTGCTCAAACTTGTGCTCTGTCCAGCCTACCTGGCTGCCGTCACCCTACCTTTTTAGGATTTATTTTCCCCTATTGATATCAAGCTGGTGTCAGAAAACCACCTCCATGTCAGTCAAATGCTTCACACCTGTCACCTTACACGAATTTCTACAAATCTACGTATCACATGCAAACATTTCACATTTACAGCCTTACCTACCAACCTCGGCAACTTTAAAGACCGCTCGCGTCTCTGGGGGGTCACCACGCTCCCCGAGTTCCCCAATAAAGCCAGGTTACAGATACTACGTGTCACCGTTCCACTAAGTCCCTGACGGAACAGACAGCACACGACACATCTCTACCTATGGCACATTATGGGATTCTTTACGAGTGTCCCTACAGAGCACAGCCTACACTGCTGCCCACCCTCGCTACGCCGCCCCTCCCGCTCCCCCGGCACTTACCTGCGCTCGGTACCCACCTGCCAGCTCCCAACCTCCAGCCGTCTCCTCGCCGACGGGACAAGAAAAGACACTGAGACCACGTTGCCGGCCGTGCCGGTGTGCTTTATTCAACCCCGCTGCCCACCCCGCAGCAGCTCCCACACGATTCCCCCATACGCTTCGCCCGCTGCTGCCGCCGCGCCCCCGTCACCCCCTGGCGCCAGTGTCCGTGTCCCCGCAGCCCCGCAGCGAGCCCCACGCACAGCATCGCGTTAGTACAGGCACAGGTCATACAGGCAGGACGGCCGGTACAGGCGTCTCCGCGCTTACAGACACCTCCGACGCGTTACAGACACACGGACAGTTACAGCAGTGGCACCGCGGCCCTCAGCGTCCCCCCGACCCGTCCCCTGGGGCTAAACAATAAGTTTCTCTCTCACCCAATGTCCCTTCCCCGACCGAGGAAGGGAATTGGGAAAATGAGAGACTCCTGAGTTACAGTTGAACTGCTTCAATACAACAACAAACCAATATCAGCGATAACACACAACATTATACTTAGCTACAGAGCTGCAGCAGGTTCTTCCAGGAATACCAATCGTTGGGAACGAGAAAGAGGGATGCTAGAAGAGAGGAGAGCAAAAAGAGCCCTGCTCCTCTCCTGCTCCCTTTTATAGTGACCTTGATGTCGATGCTACAGAACACACCTGTGGGCCAGCCGGGGGCAGCTGCCCTGGGTTTAGCTGCTGACGACCCTGATCACCACGGCTGGCCACTAACTGAAACCAAACCCCAATTAAACCAGGACAAACTCTAACACAGGTACCACGACTCTCCACAACCTCCTGAGGGAGGGGACATCTTTCATTGGGGTGACGCACGTCGCAGGGGGTGGCAGTGCCGGCCGCCGTCCCGCTCCATCCCAGGTACCACCTCCCGGCGCCGAGGTTCGCCACGGCCATGCCCGGGTCTCCCACACCCCTCAAACCGCCGCCGAGGAGGGGACACAGCGTACAGGTGGATATACACATATCACATGACAACATATCGCAATATGACAGGCTGCGACGCCGGCCAGCGCCTCCCGCACGGTTGGGTCCCCCTCAGCTGCCCCCCGTGGCACTCGCCCGTACACGCCGCAGGGGAAGGCTGGCACCCCACATCGCCCCAGTTCCCGTACGCCGCCTTGAGCTGCCCACCGCAGCCAGCACGGACGCCACCGGGACCCCCCGCACCGCCCCACGCGAGCCCCCCGACCGCCCAGCCCTGGTCCTGCTCCAGCCACAGGGCATCCCCCTCCAGCATCCCACACACAGAGGCCCTTTTACACGCTTTAATACCCCGCAGGGTGATGTGCACAGCCCCTTTGCCGCAGCACCCCGCAGCACATTTCCAACCCCGTTCCCACCCCGCGCCCCTCTTTGCCCACTGACCCTCCGGCCGGGCTGCCCCGTGCTGGGCATGCAGCTCTTGGGGCTCCCCTCCTTGCTTGTGGTGCCCACGGCAGCTCTGGCGCAGATGCTGGCATCGATCGCTGGTCCCGTGACGGAGTCGCTCGCCATGCCGGTGATGGTGTCGGTCACCGGGCTGGTGGCAGCATCGCTGCTAAGCCAGACCCCATCCCTCATGTCCCCCGCCGGGCTCGAGGCACCGCCGTCCATCTCTGCTCCTCCTCATCGTCACCGTCGTCGTCCTCCTCCCGCCACGCAGCTCCCTGCTGGGCTCCGGCACGACGAGGTGACAGCGCGGTATCACTGCCACCTCCCCGAGGCTCCAGCACGGTGCCGACTCTGCTCGGGGGCTCCCGGCGCGGCACCCGTCTCCACCTCCCCGCCAGCCTCCTCGCCCCCGCTCCCACCAACACGGCCGCCTCTTTCCCCGGCAAACCCCACATCTCCCCTGTGGCAGCCCCGGCTCCTCCCGGGGTCCCCACAGCCAGGAGACACCCACCACCCCGCTGCCACCCCCCGCCTTGTTTCTCCAGGCACCGTGGAAGAAGACCCCTGGTCAGACACTTGCCCTCTGGGCCACACTGCAGGTCCTGGAGCTGGAGCTAGGGATGCTGTGCAGCTCCCGGGCACCGCGGCTCCAGGCGGACTCCCTCGAGCCCCCGGGACCAAGCGGCTCCCCTTCAAGCCCCCAGTATAAAAACCACATGTCCTCAAGTCACCCAGTACCAGCAAAACCCCCTGAGACACCCCGGGACCAGCCAAGTCCCCCTAATGCATCCCGAGACCTGCCGGGGCCCCTACATCTCCCCTAGACCAACCAGCTCCCCCACAGCCCCCCAAGGACCACTTGGGCTCCCTTAGAGCCCCCCCCCCAGGACCACCCGGCAAGACCCCAGCCCCTCTTCCCCCAATCCACCAGCCTCGAGCCCCTCAGTGCCGCGGGCATGGCTCCCACCTCCCCCTCCCCACACCTGGGGGCACCTTGGTGGCCGGCTGCCCACCTCGGCATCCCCGGGACCCCGGCCAGCCCCCCGGCACGATGACTTGCGTCCCTCCCCAGCACCACAGGCCAAAGCCCGGCATTGCCAGACACAGACGTACCTGTCCACCCCTCACCCCCCTGGCCCCACCATGTGCCCCCCACCCCAAATAAGCAGCGGGACACGCTATGCCAGCACAGCACTTCCGCCTTTATCGCTCCCGAGACTGGTCGCGCCACGCGCCGCCGCCTCAGTTCGCGCTCATTTTCTGCCAACGACAAGACACGGGGGGGCTTGTGGTGAGACCCTCGGCTGGTGGCCACGGGGACAGCATGGTCGGCCCCTCCCTGGGCGGGGGAGAGGCAGGGGCACCCACCTCGCCGATCCAGTCGATGTAGGCAGACACCCGCGTGAAGACCGTCGGCTTCCTGGCCATGTTGCAGCTCAGCCCAGAGCCGAAGCTGACGATGCCGTCCACGTCCCAGACCCCGCCGCGCTGGCAGTTCAGGGGGCCGCCCGAATCCCCCTGCCCAGATGGACAGAAAATCACAGAATCGTTTTGGTTGGAAAGGACCTTTAAGATCACTGCGTCCACCCGTTAACCCAGCACTGCCCAGCCCACCACTAACCCATGTCCCTCAGCACCACATCTACACGGCTTTTAAATCCCCCCAGGGATGGGGACTCCACCACTGCCCTGGGCAGCCTGTGCCAGAGCTTGACAACCCTTTCGGGGAAGAAATTGTTCCTGATCTCCAATCTAAACCTCCCCTGGACACTCAACGCCCACTCCCACCCACCCCACCTCCCTCCTGGCCACCCACCACCACTGCTCCATTCCCTCTCCTCCCACAGGCCCCCCTGCCGACCCACCGCCCCGCGGCGCCGGCACTCACGTTGCAGCCGGAGGAGACGCCGTCGCCGCCGGCGCACACCATGGTGGTGCGCACGGTGCTGCCCCACCAGCTTCGCTGCGAGCAGATCTCGTGGTCCACCACGGGCAGCAGCGCCTGCTGCAGGACGTCAGCCAGGGGCCCGTTCGCTGCAACGACAGCCGCGCCTCGCACCCTGCGCCCACAAAACACCCCCCTGGACGCCTCCCCGGGGTCCCCCCCGCTTACTCCGGAGGCGTCCCCAGCCGGTGACGTAGCAGGGGTAGTTGTTCTCCAGAATCAGGCCGGCGGGCGGCAGGCAGGCGGGCCGGATGCTCTCGCTCTCCTCCACCTCCTCCTCCAGCTTGACCAGGGCGATGTCGTTGCTGCAAGGAGAGCCCAGCCGTGGGGACCCCGAGCCGTGGGGAGTGGGGACCCCGAGCTGCGATGCCCCCCCGCCCGCCCCGCCGCATCCCATGCCCTACACGATGAGGAGGGAGTTCCACTTCTCGTGCACGATGATCTTCTCCACGCCCACGGCCACCGAGCCCGGCTCATCCTCCACCGACAGGTCCTGCTTGCCCAGCACCACGCGGTACGTCCGGCTAGAGCTGGTAGGGGGGAAGAGAGGGGAGGTCAGTCTCCACAAACTTCTCATCCCCCCACCCCAGTGCAGACCCCTCTAGCATCCCAGCACCCACCTGATGCAGTGGGCGGCCGTCAGCACCCAGTTGGAAGCGATGAGGGTCCCGCCGCACGTGTGGTGCCAAGCCCCGGAGCGGCTGTACTGCAGAGAGATCTGCGACGGCAGTGGCACGGCGTCACGACAGGGATGTCCCCCTCCCCGTCCCCCCTCCCCGTCCCCACAGCCCCCCTTACCTGCCACGGCCAGCTGTGGGGCCGAGCGTCTTCGCCGCCCACGACGCGGGTGCCCAGCAGCGGCGGCACGGCCGGCTGACCGCACCCGTAGGCTGTGGGACACCCGGCAAAGGGGCCTCAGCGGCCGGCCAGGGCCACGGCAGGCGCTGGGGTCCCGTCCCCCCCCCCTCCCTGTCCCCTGCACCCACCGTAGCCCAGCAGCACAGCGAGACACACGGCACCCAGCATGGTCGCGCAGTCCGAAGGTGCCACAGCGGGGCTGCGCACCCCTCTTATAGCGCCTGCCGCCGCAGGGGACCTTGGCGTCGCCCCTCCTGCTACCGACATGTGGTGACTGTCCCACGCCGGGGGGGCCCTGGCCCGGACCCATCGCACCGTCTTATCACACCCCATCTTATCACATCCTCCTGTCCCGCCTGGGAACAGCCACATCTGCCCACCGGGTGCCGGCACCATGATGGGGCACGGTGGGGACGCCTGGCCCCAACCTGGGGACATGCGGGGGTCCCTTCTCAGGGGTTGGCTGGCAGGCAGCCCCCCAGCCCTGACCACCTCTGCAGCATGCCAGGCAGCCTCCCTGCACCCCACAACCTCAAGCACCTGCTGCCCCGGGCCCCCCCAGCCCTCCACCCCCAGAGGAACAAGGTCCCCCTTATCTCACGCTCCGTCCAGCCAAGGCCGGCCAAAACCCCTCGGGTGCCCACGGGGCCGCAGAGCAGGGCGGGAGGGGGGCAGCCCCTGGGCAGAGGCCAGCTGCGATGCTGAAGACCTTCAATAATACCACATCCACACACCTGGATCAGGCCCCCAACACTTCCCACGCCGATGTCCCCGCGCCGCTCCAGCAGCGGTGACCCTGTGCCCATGGCCAGACCCCGCTCCCCAGGCTCCTTCTCCGCACCCAAGCCCCTTGCCACAGACGCCGCAGCTGCGCCTCGGCCCCCTGCACAGGCACCCACCGTGCTTACGAAATATAATATTTATTTGGGATTAAAATAAAAAATAAACACAACACACACACACTCCCCACAGTAGCGCTGCCCGGGGGGACGCTGCGGGACAGACACGCCGCTTTACAGCCACCCACAAACACAGGAGCCTCAATCCACCCACAGGTACCACTCGTGGCTCCACCGCTCGCCCTCCTGGGCTGAACACAACACAAAAACACTTATTACAGCTCGGCGAGCCGGCAGCTGCCTTTTCCCTACGTCTTTGACCACGATAAAGAGAGACGCAGGGTGGGCTTGCAGCCCTGAGCACACACACACACACACACACGCTCGCCCGGCTCTCGGCACGGCACAGAGGCACACGCATGCGGCAATGCCGGCAGGCACCGAGCCAGCCTGGCTGCCACGACCCCGGGGCGAGCCCCTGTCCCGCACACCCCACAACCCACGCGGGCCTGGGGACGGATGGTCCCCCAAGGACAGGCATCCCGGCACGGCTCCCTGGGGCTCGGCAGCAGGTACAGCTGCAGGCAGGGGACAGGGCGCTGCTGCCCCTCGGGGAAGGGGACATGCTGGGGACGCGGGGGGGCACAGACAACACCTACAGACACCACAGCAAGTGGGGGAGCGGGGGCCGACCGGGCTCTGCCAGCAAAGCGGGCGCTGGGCCGAGCCCTGGCCAGGGGACTCCTCCTTCGGGCGGCACACGGCTCCGGCATCGCTCCCGGCACCGTCGGCACGTGGCACACGCGGCGTTCCCGGCCCAGGCACTGCACACCAGTCCTGCCCGGCCCTGCGCCGGCGCCCCGTCACTGCTTGAAGGTGGACTGCAGCTCCTTGAACGCCGCCTTCCTCTGCTTCAGCTCCTCCGCCTGCTTCTTCTTCTCCTCCTGCTCCGCCTTGATCTCCTCCTCAAAGCGGCTGGAGTCGTGGATGGCCTGCACCTGCGGGCAGGGGGGCACGTCTGACCACGTCCCACCCCACCATCTCCACCTCCTACCCACCCATCGCTTAGCCGTCCTCGGGACCTCTTGTGCCCCGGCACGTGCCTCACCTTGGCCTCGAAGAAGCTCCTGGCGCCTTTCACCCCCTCCGTGGAGACGTCGATCTCGGAGAGCCGGGCCAGGGCGTGCAGCCCACTGTCCTCCTGCAGCTCGCCCGCCGCCGCCTTGCGGAAAATCAGCAGGAACTGCGAGGGGAGACGCTGGCGTTGGCTCCCCCGAGGCCTCAACGCTGGCACGAGCCCTCCCCACCTTACCGCCGGCTGAGCAGCAGCCGGGGCCGCGTCCCCGCCGGCGCGGCGGTCCCCCAGCCCCTCACCTCCCGGAAGCTCAGCTTGCTGTCCAGGTCTTCGTCCACTTCCTTGATCATGTTCTTCAGGCCCAGGTGCGTCTGCGGGGCCCCCAGCTTCTCCATCATCAGCTTCAGCTCCATGAGGTCGATGAAGCCGTCCTTCCCTGCGTCGTACCTGCGGGATGGAGGCAGGGTCCTGTCGGGTCCCGCGGGGCACGGAGCCCACGCAGCCCCCCCGCACCGGCACCTCTGCGTGTGCCCGACGCCAGCCGGGGAGCGAGGAGGGAACCGCGGGCACCCGGCCACCAACGATCTCGGGCCCCTCGCCAGACCACGGGAAGCTGCCGGCGAACCGCTCGCAGCCCCCAGAGCATCATCCAGGGTCGTTCCTGCTTCCACGCAGCACTTGGCAGCAGAACCCCCCGGAACGCTGCCAAACCCGCCGCTGGCTCCCTGCGCCGGGAGCCCGAGCGCACGCCCCCCTGGGCTGCTCCGAGGGCTAATGGCCCACGTGGCAAATCCCGCCAGGCGCTGCTCCCTCCAGCGCCCCTTGGCCACAACCCACCCTCCTCTCGGCGGGGTCAGCAGCTCGCCCAGCTCCCAGGGGTTGGGCACCGTGCAGGTGCTCCCGGCAGCCTCCAGCCTGTGGGCACCGTGAGCCCACCCGGTGCAGCCACGTCCCCCTCCCTGTGACACCTCCAGGCGACCACCCCCGCCTGCCCAGAGCCCCTCGGCATCCACGCTCAGACACATGGGCTCGGCTGAGGGATCCGGGTGCATCTCTCTTTACCGAGCCTGCTTACGGACCCTGGCAGGGACACCCCTCCTCAGACCCCCGCCTACAACCACGTCACCATCCCATCACCATCCCATCCAGCTTCACAATACCACCCCACCTGCACAGAGCCCACAGCTTGCCCTGCCTGCTGCCCCAGGGGCTGTGCCGGGGGCACGCTGCCCGCTGCCCCGCAGCCTTTCAGCATGGCATGGGGGGGTCTCACTGGGGAGCCAGCATGGATGCACACCTCGTACGGCTCCACGGCGTGGGCACCTGCTGTCCCCATGGTGCCCCTGCAAGGCTCGCTGCTCTCACTTCACCCTGCCACCCTTCCTGGGCACGACCAAGCCCTGCGGCACATCCCAGAGCAATGCCGAAGCAGGTGAGCAGCTACTTGGTTGCAACCATCAAAACTGGGCTTATTTTTGGCTGCCTTGCCTTTCCCGTGCCCGCAGGCGCTGCAGCAGCCATGCTGCAGGGCCGTGACTCATTTGTACCTTCTCCGCTGTGGTCTCCTCGCTCCGTGTCGCAAGCGGCTCCTTCCTGCTCTCCCACGCTGCCGGGGGCCCCGAAACAGGGCTGGCCCCGCACCGGTGCCGCTGCCACCGGCACCCCGGGAGCAAACCCCACACGCTTCCTGCCTATGAGACCCCTCTACGAGCATCATGCCGAGAGTTTCTCTGCAAGGGGCACGTCTGGCTCTCGCTCCCCTTCTCTCAGGGATGAAGGCATCCCTCTGCTTCGCCCCAGGAAGCTCCCAAAGGGGCAACATCGCCCTTGTAGAGAGCAAAAACCCTTCCAACGCGTTGCTTTACCCCATCATCACACCACGAGGACAGCAGCGGTGGCGAGGGCAGCGCGGCAGGGCTTGCCTTTACAGCATCCCTTCCTCGGGAGGCCCCCCCCCAAACCCCGCTGCAGGGCACACGCAGCCCGGGCGCTGCTCTTTTCGCTGCAGCGAGACGCTGCAGGTGTCAGAGCAAACACGTCTGCTTCGCGCCCGGCTCCCTCGTCTGCGCAGCGCCCGCCCGGCTCCCCCCACGCGCCGCTTCCCCCCCACGCTGCCATCTGCGCCGCGGCCGGAGCACCCACGGCCACCCATCACCACCAGTCGCTCCAGCTGCGGGCTGTACCCCGGGGACCCCAAGCGTGGTCCCCCCCCGGCCACAGGCTCCCTTCTGCTGCACCACCAGCATCAACTCGCACGTCTCGCTGCCGCGGCCACACGATGGGGTGACAGCAGCGGGGAGCGGGGGGGCTCCTCGCATTACCGGGGACTCCACACCTGCATCCCAAACAGCGGGGATGCTCCGGCCCGTCCCGCTCGCCCCTGGCTACTCACGCGCATCCTGGCGTGACCGTGCTCTGGAGCCACCCCGATTTCCATCTCCCCCTGGAAATTTCCGAGGCTCGACGCTTGCCTCCAGCTTCCCCTCCAGAGCTGGGGGCTGCGCTCACAGTCACGCTCCACCGTGCGTGGCACGCAGCACGGCCAGGGACACTGGGGACACGCCGCCTGCCCACGCCGGCCTTGCTGCCGCAGCCCTGGGGGCCGCACCGCTGGCAGGGAACCGGGGGCCCCTCGGCACTGCGGCACAGGGGACGCGGGGGTCCCTTGCGGCACCCTCCAGCCCCCCCTTCCCTGGCTTCAGCGCAGGGTGCCAGGGTCCCTCCTCCCCAGAGATGGGGGCCAGGGGGTCCCTTCTGCAGGGATTTAGGGGTGTCCTGGGGTCTCTCCTGCAAGGAGCTGGGGGGGGACGCGTCCCTGCCTCCCTCCTGCAAGGTGCTGGAGAGGGGAGAAGTCCCCTGGGGTCCCTCCTGTAAGGAGCTGGGGGGTGTCCCTGCCATCCCTCCTAGAAAGAGATGGGGTTGGGGGGAGCCTCCTGCAAGGAGCCGGGGGTCCCTCCTGCAAGGAATGGGGGTCCTGGAGGTCCCTCCTGAAAGATTTGAGGGGTTCCCTCCTGCAAGGAATGGGGGGGGGTCCCTCCTGTAAGGAATGGGGGTCCTGGGGGTCCCTCCTGCGATATTTGGGGGGGTGCCTCCTGCCAGGAGCCAGGGGGTCCCTCCCGCAAGCAGCTGGGGGTCCTGTGGGTCCCTCCTGCCAGGAGCCGGGGGCACGGGGCCACCTTCCCTGCCCCGAGCAGCCCCCCGGCCAGCAGCCCCGATGCCGGGGGTGCCCCGGCCGGGCCCGGTGCTGCCCCCCGGGGGGTCCCCGTGCCCGTCCCCCCCCAGCACTCACTGTCGGAAGAGCCGCTCCATGTCGCGGAGCTGCCGCCGGGAGAACTCGCGGAACTCCGCGGCGGGGCTGAACACGCGGCGGCCGCCCCCGGGCGAGCCCTCGCCCCCCGCCGCTCGCCCCGCCGGGCTGCCCGGCCCCGGCTGCGCCGCCCGGCCCCGCCGCCCCGCCAGCTCCTCCGCCGCCGCCGCCATGGTGCCCGGATGGCCGTTCCGCCCCGCTCCGCCCCGCGGGGGGGCCGCGCTGCCGCCCCCGCCCCGCTGCCCCCCGCAGCCCCGCACCGCGTCCCCGGACTGCACCGGGGGGGACCGCGCTCCGCGCTGCTCCGGTGCACCGGCGGGACCCCCCGGGTCTGCGGGGGCGGCTCCTCGGGACCGAGGGGGGACACGGCCAGAGAAGGGCTGCGGGGCTGCTGCGGGGGCTGGGGACGTGGAGGAGCGCAGACCCGACGAGTCGTTTGGGTTGGGAAGGACCTGTAAGGTCTTCGAGTCCAACCACTAACCCAGCACTGCCCAGCCCACCACTAACCCATGTCCCTCAGCACCACATCTACACGGCTTTTAAATCCCCCCAGGGATGGTGACCCCACCACTGCCCTGGCCAGCCTGCGCCAGCGCTTCACAACCCTTTTGGGGAAGAAATTGTCCCTGATCTCCAATCTAAACCTCCCCTGGTGCAACTTGAGGCTGTTTCCTCTCGTCCCATCGCTTGTTACCTGGGAGAAGAGACCGACCCCCACCTCGCTACACCCTCCTTTCAGGTAGCTGTAGACAGTGAGGAGGTCTCCCCTCAGCCTCCTTTTCTCCAGGCTAAACATCCCCAGGGCCCTCAGCTGCTCCCCAGAAGTTCTCCAGACCCTTCTCCTTGTGCTCCAGACCCTTCACCACCTTTGTTGCCCTTCTCTGGACTCGCTCCAGCACCTCAAGGTCTTTCTTGTCGTGATGGGCCCAAACCTGAACACGGGATTCAAACTGCAGCCTCACCAGTGCCGAGCACAGGGGGAACAATCCCTGCCTTGGTCGGACTGGCCACACTAGTGCTGATGTAGACGTGGTGCTTAGGGATATGATTTAGCAGTAAACTTGGCAGTGCTGGGTTAACAGTTGGACATGATGATCTCAAAGGCCCTTTCCAACCACAACTATTCCATGACTCTACGATTGTCAGGGGCTTCTGCAGCCCCGGGTGCACCTACAGACACCTACACTCCTTCCAGCTCCATCCATTTGCTATCAGGGGCTTGGTAAGGGTGGGATCGAGAGGACAAACATCCCATAGCCCAGCCCAAAACCACCAGGTAAAGCCGCAGAAGGTGCCCACAGCACGGACAGACAGGCTCGCAGCACCACGCTCAACCCACGTGGGCTTACAACATCATGCCTCGCCTCAAAACAAGCCCTGGCGAGCACGGGGATTGAAGCCTACGGCACAGCTGGGGAAAACACAGGTCTTCTCGATAACCAGAGCGCTGCAGCACTGCCACTGACTGCGCAGCCCTCACCAGAAATCAGGCACCACCCGTCGTGCACCCCTGGGTGCCCGGCAGCCCCGTGGATGCTGTGCCTGACAGCACACCGGGGACAATACAGTTCCTGTATCAGCGAGCTGCAGCCCCTCTGCACTGCTTACAGACCTTTTTATACTATTACAAAAAATAAATTAAAAAAAACCAACCCAGTGGGGTTTTGCTCACATCCCAATTATCCTTGGCTGAAAAGATCCGCAGAGGACTCGGCACAGGCTTCACAGAGCGGCCGCAGGGGCCACCTGCGCTGGAGATGCCCGTTCCCCCCAGACACCCCCTGCCCCAAAACGCTGCCGCTCCCCAGAAACCAGGCTCTGCTCTTGCCCTCGCTGCCAGCAGCAGCAGGACGGCAGTTGCTGGCACCAGCGGGCTGGCAAACAAGCCCATGTCGTCGCCCCATCCCAACCGACCGGGCCTTTGCTCTCACCTCCTCGGGCGGCTCCTCTTCTTCCCTTCTCGTTACTACGTGGCAGCTCAACGCGGCTCCGGCGTTCCCGGGGTGCTAGGTTTCCATGCTGCCTCGTGCCTTATGCTCCAGCTCCCCCGTGACACCACGGGGATGGGAGTTGCGAGCGCAGGGGACATTTCCAGCCGCGCTCGAGGCCGCTTCGGCAGGGGCAGGACAGACCCCACACAACTGACTTGACACAAGTACTGTACGCACTGGGCTGTATTCACACGTCTGTATGTACATACACACACGTATACACTGGCCTGTATCCACACAACCTTTTCTATGGCCATGGGACATGTACTGTGGGAAAACAAGGTCCTACACACCGTGCAGTCACTGCAGCGTGCCCGGGAGCTACGGGATGCCGTCAGGGGCTCCTCAAAATGCACCCACACCTCGTACCACGTCCAACGTTACAGAGTCCGCAGCGCGACGACCCGTTCCTCCCGCGGACCTTCGCCTACCGAAGGCCCCCGCGGCGCCTCTCCTACGTGCTTCCCGTCTTGACAGGTTCTGCCGTGCGCTCTTTGGCCTTCAGCTTTCCCAAGCAGAAAGGCTTCTTGGCTCCAGACTGCAGGACAGAGAGACATCGAACACCACGTTCACCCCCCAGAGCTCAGAAAACCACGCCAGACCCACCACGTGTTCCTAACCACTCGCCAAAGCTACGGGAGTGCGTGACACGGGGCTCGCAGCTTCTGCCGAGACCCCACGCTGGGCTCCTCGGCCTTTCTGGCAGCAGCGGGCACACTGCGGAGGTGCCTGTGAGCACCCTGACCTGCCTTTGAACACTCGGGCATGGGGACGTGGGGCTCCCAGCGCTCCAGGTGTCCTCGCAGGCCCTGCTCGCCTGCTCCCGCATCCTCACCTTGGCCACTTTGGCCGCTCGCAGCAGCCTCCTCTCCTGGCTCAGCTGGAGCTGTGTCCTCTCCAGAGCCTCCTTCAGCAGAGCCTTCTCTTCTGCCTCCCTGTAGGCTTCATCCTCTAGTTTGGACACCTCCTCCTGGCACCTTTGCAGGGACACTTGGTTCAGCCTGCATGAAACAGGATGGGGAGAGGTGTCTGTCACCCACATCGACCCCCTGACCGGGCTCTGCCCAGGAGAGAAGGCTTTCGAGCTAAACCATACGGTGCTTGTGTCCCTCCCAGGATCCCCCTCACAGGGTGACACGAAAGGACATCAGAGTGGCTCACACCTTGTGAGGACCTGCAAGTGCTTTAGCAAGTGTACGAGCCCGGAGAGGGACTCTGGGAGGCTGTGTCAGCGCTGCTGGCTTGGAGATCGCTAGCAAACCTCTTGCCTACTTAGACTGTTCTTCTCAGCAAGGGTCATTAACCATTGGAAGGGGCTGCCCAGGGAGGTGGTGGAGTCACCATCTCTGGAGGGGTTTAAGACAAGACTGGACATGGCACTTAGTGCCCTGGTCTAGTTGCCATGGTGGTGTCAGGGCAATGGTTGGACTCGGTGATCCCAGAGGGCTCTTCCAACCTCATCGATTCTGTGATTCTGTGAATACGGTGGCATACTTGCACCCGCCCAGAAATATCTTTCGACATCGCTCTTTCCGGTGCTGCGGGCAAACAGTTCTGTATTTCCACAGCGAGCAGCAGCGGGGCTTGCACAAGCGTGCCCACAGGTTCCTCCCTGTGCCCCAACACGTCACCCTGCGCGGCGGGTTGTGAGCAGGAGCATCGCCTCGGGGCTGGCCAGTCCTTCCCACCCCAGCCGAGGCCACGGCTGCCACAGGGTCTGGCCACCGCTGGCAGGGTGGCCCTGCACAGCACTGTTGCAGAGAACCTCGAGGACCTTTCTCTGTTTCTCGTAACACTTCATGGCTACAACGTAACCAGTCCCAGGCAGTCACACACCTGGCAAGGGGCTGCACCCAACTTCCCCATCGCTTCTCATCCCAGGACTAGGGCTCCCGCGGACCCGTGGCCGCTACCAGCCACCTTAGCCTTTGGTACCTGAGCTGCTCCACGCTGGCCTCGTAATCCTTCAGCATCTCTTCTTTCCTCTCCAGGCGACTCTGGAGGTTCCTGATCTTATTGTACAGCAGCTCCAGGTCCTTCCGTCTCTGCAGCCCCGCTTTCTCCCTCTCCTCCCGAGGAAGGTGCTTCAGAGACTGCATTCCTGACAGCTCCTCCACCTTCAGCAGCCTCCCCAGAGCACCAATGACGTCCAGGTACTGTAGGAAGAACAGGGGATGCGTTATTTACTAGGCCTGCCAGTTCCTCCGCTACAGAACATCGTGCCGCTCAGCCATCTGCTTTCATTCAGCTCGACTAAGGAGATGAAAATGGCACAAGGAAACACGGCGTGCCTTCCCCTTTGTTTCATCTCCACGTGTGCTTTCCCTGGGTGAGCTTTTCCGAGCGCTCCTAAAAATACGGCTGCCTGGGGGTCATCCGTGGAGGCACTCGGAGAGGTGACCCGCTGGCACCGAGGCACATCCCAGCTCCAGGGCAGCCCTTTCACAGCTGCGCTTCAATTCCCAGCAGCAGGACTCCTTAAGGTTGGGTTTCTTTCATCATCAACACGGGCTGTTTTCCCCGCTGGAATTTATCCTGCCCTTTTCGGAGGGAAGAGACCCACTTTCACAACCCACTTGCTGCGCTACCAAAGGACATCTCCTCTGGCGGCCACCTCCATTGCTCCACAGCCTCTCACGCATCATTCAGCTGGCACTTAGGTCAGTGAAGGTCTCTGTCCTCACCAACCCGACCTCTCCTTCAGGATCGGCCCTGACCACCCAACGGAACACCCCCAAAGACCTTAGGTGGGAAGGGGAGCGGGATGCACCATTGCACGTTCTGGGGTCCATCCCGGCAGACGCCCAGTGCGCCCCGGTTCTGTAGCACACCATTCATCCTCAGACACGTTCCTGCAGAGTCCCGATGCCAATCACTTACTTCTGAAACGCATTTGAAAACAATCTACGCTCTACAAGCACCGGGTACCATTTCTACGGGCCTGTTGCTGACGTACCATCTTCTCGCCAAGGTCCATCGCATCAGCCATCCCCGAGCCCACGGCCCCACGCGAGCCCCCGTTAGGAACGTGGCCAGGAACCTGCAGAGACAGGGAAAGATCAATGCAGTCCACAGATCACAGAATCAATCAGGTTAGAAGAGCCCTCTGGGATCATCGAGTCCAACCGTTGCCCTGGCACCACCATGTCAACTAGACACGTGCAGTCTTGTCTTGAACCCCTCCAGAGATGGTGACTCCATCTCTGGGGACAGATCTCCCGGTGTTGGGCTGGGCTGCCTCGAGCCTTGCTTCCCCTGCACGGGAAGACGACCACCCCGGCAGCACCACGCTCCGAAGCCTTGCACCCTGCTCAGCCCACGGCACCCCCGAGCAGTGCTGAGCCCGGGGGGCTGGGAGAGACACAGCTCCTGAGCGGGGCTGCCACCTCAACACCTTCCATCGGGCTGCAGCTTGCACACTGCCAGGCTTTACACCTCCCTCTCTCTCCCCCCAGCAGGACAGTTATTATATCTGAACGCCTCTTTTTCCCCTACCCCAGGGAACGCTTCTCCTCTGAAGCCATGAGCACCACGAACCCCAAACTGCCTTCTTACCTTGCCAGTCTCCAGTTCTGTTCCCGACGTGGGTGCAGGTTCCTTCTCCAGACCTGTTTGCTGGACTATTTTCTCTGGCAAGTCTTTTGTCAGGACAACCAGCGGCTCCGAACCCTTCTTGATGAGAGCTGGAGGCAAACGAACACCCCGTGAGTCGTTCTGCTCCCCGTACCACACGCCGTGCCTTCGCACCTCGGCCACTTCGCCGCTCACCACGGTTCCCCTTACGGGGATGGCGCGTGGAGAGACGACAACGATGCACAGGCTATGGAGCAAAGCCTGCACCGGCCTCCCCTGCAGACACCGCTGTCCGAGTGCTTGGGCATCTCTTTCTCCCCATAAGTAGGATGCAGGCAGGGGAGAGCTGCCTCGGTGAGGGGAAAGCCTGAGCCTGTCGCAAGGCAAGACCCTGAGCCCCCGGGATCCTTCCCTTCCTAGTGACAGCCACGCTTACCCGAGGACCGCCTCGTCTCCAGCATCTTTATCCTCTCCCGGAGCTCGGCCAACCCTTCCTTTTGGCGCCGGATCGTTTCCTCGTGCCTGAGCCCTCGGCATTTCGCGCCGAGGTCGGCCAAGTCCAACGCCGGCTCCTGGAAGAAGCGGCCCACCCGGCTCGTGCCCAGACTGCATCTGGCTCGACATGAGTTCAGCTTAAACCTGGCTTTAACGCAGCCTTGCTGAAAGACTCTGGTCGCTTGGCACGTGCCGAGAGCAAAGCCCACGGAGCGTCTCACCCTACCCCCTCGCCGTGGGTTTGTGGGGTAGAAGAGCAGCATCAGGGACCCCTTTCACGCCCCGCTGAGGTCCTAAGCCCTGCGAATGCTCCAGAGAGCTGGGAGAGGGATGGCGCGGGGCTCCGAACGGCCATGACAGCATTTTTCTCTCACACTTTGTGCTACCACTGAGCACTTACCCGTTTCTATGCATAAACACCGACACGCTTCGTGGCCCGCATTTGCACGCCATCTCATGCATTATTCTCTTTTAAACTACACCCCCGCACCCAGATGCGTGCATTTCCCTACTCCAGACCCATCCAGCCTGCTGCATCGTGACAAACATCCCCAAATCCTGCTAACAATGGCTGCAAACTGCCCGCTCGGGTCTGCCCACCCTCACCCCGCGGCACTGCCCGGCCAGACGTGGTTTGCTCCCACACCACGGCTTTGACCGGGCTGCCCCTCCAGCGCCCGGCGCTTCCCCTCCCCGTTGTTATGTACCGAACGGGACGGGCGATGCCTCCTGCTCGTCACCCGGCTGTGAGTCACAGCTCGGCCCCCGCACATCCCTCCCATCGCGCTGGCACGCCGCGGTACGGCATGTACTATCCCCACTGTCCCTCCATCTGCTGCTGCAACCACCTTCCAGCTCTTCCCATTTCTAGCGCCAGAGAGATCCAGAGGGGACTGAGCACAGAGGATAAAAAGAACCTTTGGTCCTCTCCTGTGCGCCAAGCCAGCCCCAATCCTGCACGTTCAAGCCTGTAACTGCTTTTGCGTCGCCAATATCGCCAGCAAGGTTGGGGAATGGAAGCGACACTTGCGGGTCTTTCCACTGCTCTCCCCTCTAATTGGCAATTACCGCAGCCGTTAGCACACGCGACGCTTCACGGTTCCAAAGCGCTGCACAAACATCAGCTTGTTATCCAGAAGCGCTGCCAGCACGGCTACCCCGGTGCGCAGGCAGCATGGGCAGACCTTGGCTACGTGAAGGGTGGCTGGCGCCCCTGCGCCCCTGCCTTTGAGCCACAGAATCACAGAATCAATGAGGTTGGAAGAGCCCTCTGGGATCATCGAGTCCAACCATTGCCCTGACACCACCATGGCAACTAGACCAGGGCACTAAGTGCCATGGCCAGTCTTGTCTTAAACACCTCCAGAGATGGTGACTCCACCACCTCCCTGGGCAGCCCCTTCCAATGGCTAATGACCCTCGCTGAGAAGAAATGCTTCCTAATGTCCAACCTGAACCTCCCCTGGCAAAGCAGACCCAAGGCTCGGCTGGGCACGGACATGTCTCACCACGACGCCGAGAAACACCGTGAGCGATGCTCTAGGAACACCCAGCCGTCGGCACCTCCCCGCGGACTCACCCTCTGGGAGGCTTTGTCCGCTCGCGCTGCCCTCTGAGGAGCATCCTCCATCTCGCCCGCCCTTTCTCGGGAGGCATCCTCCAGTGCTGGACAGGGCGCTCGGGCTTGCCTGTGCCAAGAGACAACACCGTTGTGGGACACCGTGATGGATGAAGGTCTCCCAAACACCTCATGGAGAGCAGCCTCCTGAGCACTCCCCGACGACCACCATGGCACGGGTGGGAGCGTTCACTTTGTGACTAGGGACTTTGTTACATGTCCACTGGCACGAGCTCCACTAAAGCCCTGTTTCAAGTTCACATGGCGCTTCCGTGGAGACACCATTGCTGCGCTCAGTTCCAATGCTCCCACACGTGCCTTTTGCTCCCCGGGAGATACCTCTATGCCACCAGCTGCTGGGAATCTACAGAGCAGCTTTTGCTAAGCATCACGTCACGGCGGCGTGTACCTTAGCTCTTCAGCTGCTGCCTGCAGGGCTCGATCCTTCTTCTCCACCAGGCTGGACATCTGGGACAGCTTCTCTCGGAGCAGGTTCAGGTCCCGCTCTTGGCATTTCACCCGGCTCAGGCTCCGCTCCAGTTCCACCTTCTGCTCCTCGCTCAGCTCCCCTGGGCACACACCACCTTCGTGGGTTCCTGGCTGTCCCATCACCCAGCCCCGGGGGATCTGATGTTCCCCAGTCAGAGATGCGCCCCCTTTTCCCCACAGACCCTTGCGAGCTTGTCAGCAATAATGGAGCTTGTCCCTGCAGACCCCAGCCCTGCCCTCGATAGCATCCCTGGGAGATGGAAACGGCACAGTACGCTTCGCCCACCTCTCACGTCCGACATCCTGGCTCTGGTTTCCGCCAGCTCTTTGGTCAGCCGGGTGATGACAGCCTCCTTGGACAGGAGCACGCTCTGCGCCGCTGCCAGCTCCTCCCGGAGCAACCTGAGAGAGATCAGCGCATGGTTCATTCGAAACAGACATTTCACGCAGCCTGCGCACGCCCTCCTGACCTGCATCTCACGATTAAAACAAACACGTCACGTTTTTACCTACCTTGCCGCTCCCCTAGGTCCATGCCTGTGGCATTGGGACTTGCCAGCTCGCACTCTCCTACCTGGAGCCGTCCAGACGGGACAGCAGGTCGCCCACACACCCCTCTGCATCACCTTGATGCTATAAGCACTTCAGACCACCTCAGCCTAGCAAAAGGTCTCTTTTCTCCGCCACCGACACACACAGATGTCAGGGCGAGCTGCAGACAGCCCTTTGGTTTTCCTTCAGCTCTCCCAGCGTTGGCCACCCTCCACCCAGCCCCTCCGGACGAGGCCACGTCAGCCCGCGCCGCTCACCTCGCACAACAGCGCGGTTCTGGACCAGGAGAAGCCCCCGACCGAGTTCCCGACGTCGACTCGCGGGCATCATCCCGGAACCCTGCGGGACACAACGACCGAGGCAGACTGCTGCTTTGTAACGCACACACGTCTGGCCTGCTGGCTCCTGCTACGACAGCTTGGAAGACCAAGGACCATCTTTTTTTTGGAAACTGGTGTCTCTTCAGCTCCAGATCCAACCGTGTTAGACAGTTCCTTACATCCTTCCTTACTCAGGATCGCTTCTGCCTGGGCACAGCCCAAAGTGCCACAGTCTCACAACTTTAGAGGGCAAAGAGCCCTTCTCCAGTGGGAAGCCCCGTCTAGGACCGTGGCACGCTACCAATGGTCCCCAAAGCCACGGGACAATGTAGCGCAGCTCCCTGTGAAATGGCTTCTTCAGGCACTCTCGGGAACTCGTCCTGCTTTCAGGCAACCCTCAAACCCAACACCTTACCAAACGCTTCCCATAGCAGCAAGCGCACTACACCATCTCTATACACATTTCACATTAACCCAGAAGGTTCCCAGCACAGACTCACCCCACACAACCCTTAGCTACCTTCCATTTTTGCCACGAGCGCTGCGTTTTCCTCCTCCAGTGTCTTCTGCCGCTGCTTGGCCTCCTGCAACCTGTCCTCCAACGCCACGATTGTCAGGGAATGCTGCTTGCTTTGCTCTTTATATTCCACTATTTCTTCCTGCAGTTTCTGCCTCTGTAACTCGTTCTCCTCCTGAACAGTCTTGAGCTGCTCGTCTTGCGCGAGGACCCGCTGCTGTAACGCCGTCTAGGAAACAAGGTGTGAGAGCTCAGTCGGAAGCATCGCACGTGTTGTCCTTTGGAATCACCATCAGCATCACGTCTCCTGGCTAGGAGTCAGGACAGAGGGAAGGGAAGGATTTGAGGGAGGGGGGAGGCTGCAGTGCACTGCCCTCCCCTCAGCAGGGACCGGGAAAGCCTTCTTCACCAAAACCACATCTACAACACGTCCTCTGCATGCACGCGAGGGTGGTCCTTGGCACTACCTCTCGCCTCGCGGCTTCCTCCAGGTTGTGCATGGCTTCTTTCAGCTTGCAGTCAGTCACCTCCTGCTCCTTGGACTGCCTTTCCATTACCTTCATAAGGAAATTAGCAGTCATTGAGAAGTTCACCAAATTGCAAAAAATCCACTTTTCTCTTGGCACATATGCATCTGTGTGTGTGTTGCTGGGGGAAAGACCCACCACAGCCCCTGACCGAATGGGCCACCATGCTACAGAGTGCTTTCAGATTTCAGTATTCCAAGTGTGAGCAGTTCTGCTTTACCTCCCGTGCGTGACACTGACCTCGGTCATGCTTCTCAGGTGGCTTTCCAGGTCTCTGATCTTCTTCCGTTCTTCCTCCACAGATTGCTTGCACTGGTCCTTCTCCTTGGCGACAGCTCTCTCCAGAACCTGAGAATTAACAGCCCCCAATTCCCATCAAGACAAATTCTTATCCTTTGGTATAAGAGACCTTGACTCCGTTGAGGAAAGCACCCGGGAGGGTCACTGCTCTGCAGCAGGGGCACGTTACAGGAGCACACCTCGGCAGGACAAGAGATAACTCAGTGAGGTAGGGGATGAGAGCACCTGAGGAAAGGTCCAGCAGAGAGAGCATAACAGTAATTTTCTTAACAAACCACTGTGCCACCGTACCTCTTCGTTCTCCTTGTCCTTCTCCAAGATAACTTGCTGGATTTTTATCTGTAGGTCTCGCTCGTGTTTCGCTTCCAGCTCCTTCACGTGCTCCTGCAGCAAAGCCGCCTGCGACTCCTGCACCCTCTCTAATTGGGCCTAGGGGAAACCAGCAGACACCGAGGTGTTAAAGGACGCGTATTAGTAGGAGAGCAAGAAAAAACCACCCTGGGTACATTCACTGACAAACATTCACATGAGAGGCACACCCTCCGTCCTTGCCGCACCGACAGTGGGCTCTGTCTTCTCCATCGCCCTGGATCTCCTGCAGACCCAGGGACCTCTGCTACTGAACTTCCCCAAGCCAGGTCCCACATCGTCTCACTTAGGATTACCACCGTGTTTCCCCACAGAAGGATTCCCAACCCACTCAGTTCACATACGTACACGTGTTTCTGTACCTGCAACGTCTGATTCCGCTGCGCCATTTCCCGCTTGTCTTCCAACAACTGCCCAAGAGCAGCCAACAGCCCTGCAAAAGCCAACGGCGTCTCGCTCCGCGGGGTGCTTGCACAGCCCACATAAACTCACTTTGCCCACTGCTGACCTTCAGCCCTGGCCATCACCCCCCTCGCCTGATGGTGGGGGTCCGTGTTCCTCCATAGGCAACAGGGAGGAGAAGGGACAGCCCCAAACCTCCCACGTAGTCATCCCCCACGCTACTTGGGATACCCAGAAAACACCCTTGATGTGGGTTTCCCTCCCAGGCTGGGGCAGCGGGTTCGCTGGTGTCAGCTGTCAGAGAAGGAGAGACCCACGGACAACACCTCTGCCTCGCACTCAGAGACCCTCACGAGCCAAGAGACCCTCACTAGCCTCTTGCTACGGGGTTCCAGCTCAGAGATCCCCTCAGAAAGGCTCTGGGCACCAGCCAAGGGTTTCGCCTCTGCACTTACTGGAACCACAGCACGTTCCCACCCCTGGGAGATCGCTGCTATTGCCGAGACCTCGCTGGAAGGGAGCGTGACTGTGCACGCAGCCCAGGTGCCTGTTCCCACCAGGAGACTCGTTTTCCTCATCACACACAGTCACCTTTCATCACACCCATTAGAGCGTCTAACTTCATCACACCAGGAAACGTTCCCAGACACGACTCCCACGACAAGGACCTCTCGCTCCTCGCCTGCTGCGTTCAGCCTGGGGAAGGCTGGTGCCGTGGCGGGCAAGCCTTGCTCCCCGCTGCTACCCCATCCCCTCCTTGCACTCCCTCCCCTACAGTTTCTTAGTTGCCCAAACTGCCCGAGATTTGCACCGACGCAGGGGCCTGCCGTCCCCAAGCGATGGCTCGCGCTGGGCTTTCTCCTCTACAGCTGCCTAGCTCAGACCTCCCACCCGGAGCAGTTTGTCCCCACCGACACCCAGTAGGACACAGACCTTTGCCGGAGGCATGCGGGTCCATCCCCGCGCTGGCCAGGAGTTGCTCCACACCCTCCAGCCAGGACAGGGGGACACGTGCCACCGCCACCACCGCCGCCCCGATGGCCGAAACGGATGGGTCCAGGCACGCCGCCTCCAGCCTCCCCAGCTCCCCGCGCAGGCTGTCGCTGCTGCAGGAGCCCCTCAGGCACGCCTGGAGAAAACACAGTCGGTGAACAAGCCTGCGTGGTTAGTGGGCTGCCGGCGCATGGCAAATAACACCACGTCTCCGAGAAAGCCCCGAGACCAAGCTGTTCCCTGAGCACCTCGGAGCAATGCTTTCCTACAGCGTACCAGAGCCACGCCCGGCCATCGGGCAAGGCTTTATACTCTGCACCACTGAGCCCCAGCTGCCGTCTAGTCCCAGTTACGACCCCGTAAACACTTTGGTACGACACTGCACAGGTGCGTCTTCTCTCTGACCTACGCTCAGGCCCAAACCATGCCCTGTGCCACTCATCTCCTGGCTGCCAGCGGGTCAACAGCAGTTAAAGGACTGACCTGAAGCTCGTGCAGGCGTTTCTTGACCATCTCGAGATTTGCAGACACCTCCTTTTCCTTGGAGAGCCTGGAGCTTAATTCCTCCTCCAGACGCTTCTCTCTCTCGTGACTTTGTTGGTTTTCTTCAGAGATCTGCCTGACCTTCTCTATCACCTGGCAAAAGCATGCGAAGGAAGAGCAGAACAAGGCGTTATATTAACACCCTTTTGCTGCTGAGGGACCACAGACTGTCTCAGCGAGCAATGACCGAGACTCGCTGCAAACTGGTCGCCACATCAGGCTCCTGGGCTTCTCTCTGTTGCAGCCCGCTGACTCCATCTGAGCTTTGGGGGACAAAAAGGATCGTGTCTCCTTCACCTCCTGGAGTGGTGTCATTAACCTGGGATAGCTGCAGCACAGCTTAGGACTCGGAGAAGCTTGGATGCCACCGGCACTGCTGTGCACGGCTGTTCTGCTGCGGCCCACTTGAGCCAACTCCGGCTTGGGAGGCACTGGGCATCTCCGTGCACTGGAGAACTCACCTGCTGCTCCGTCACAGCCTTCCCCGCAACTCCCGCCGCCGCTGGAGAACACACTTGCATCACTCGGGTTTTGAGGGACTCCAGCTACAGCAGAGACCGACACAGGAAAACAACAATGGCTGATAACCCATCCCAGCTCTGCTGGGCTGCCCTACCCAGCCCTGCACCCCTGAACGCCGCGGGCGTCCCGGTGCCTGCCATCTCCGACACCGAGGCCCCGACTCCCTGCCACCAAGGGCAATGTGACTCCTGACCATCTCCTGTGGGAGGATTACGATGACAGAGGGCCGGTACAAATTGCAGAGGACGGCCCGGCCGAGCTGGGCGTTGCTCCAGCCCACGTTCCGGTGGGTTTTTCCCACGACTCACTCCTGTTTCCAGCCGGGGATGCCACCCCCGGCCTCTCTGCAGGAGACGACAGCCATTCCCACGCAGGTTAGTGCCTTACGCTGCTGCATCGCAGCGGGTGCTGGCTCCTCCTGGGGCTTCCATGCACAGCTGCCCCTGTGCACCTGGCAACAAGTTAAGCCCTGTGCCAGGGTTTGGTGCCCAGGACTTTGGATTTCCTTCCCTGCACTCAAGCATGATGTCCTTCCCCGTGGGATAACCCATCCTCAGGCTGCTCCCATCCCTGCCTCCTCCCTACCTGCTCCTCGGCCCGTCCCCGGGCGGCTCTGAGCAGGCGCTCCCTGCGCCCCATCTCCTGCAGCTGCAGAGCTTGCCTGCTGCTGGCCTCCTTCAGCTCCTCCTCAGCCTGCAACGACGAGGGCGTTTGAACATCAAAGCCATACCAGAACATCACGCCGCGAGCAATTCTACCTCGACTCTCCTCTATTCATAGCAGATAACTCCAAATATAGCTTTGACATGGCAGCAGACAGGCAGCAATCCCTTTGCAGGGGGGTGGGCGTGCAGCATCGGACACTTAACGCTGCTTTGTGCCTGCGTTTGGTCCCTTGGGCCATCATCCCTCCTCGCCTTCCTCACTCTGCTGCACAAGTTCCCTTCTAGCCTTGGGGTCTGTGGAAGAGTTCAGCATGTTCTTGCAGGTAACAAGTGATAGGATGAGAGGAAACAGCCTCAAGTTGCACCAGGGGAGGTTTAGATTGGAGATCAGGAAGAGTTTCTTCACTGAAAGGGTTGTCAAGCACTGGAACAGGCTGCTCAGGGCAGTGGTGGAGTCCCCATCCCTGGGGGG
The DNA here is from genome assembly GCF_013368605.1 of Nyctibius grandis. NCBI lineage: Eukaryota > Metazoa > Chordata > Aves > Nyctibiiformes > Nyctibiidae > Nyctibius > Nyctibius grandis. The sequence continues at coordinate 2,902,842 of NC_090674.1, forward strand.
ATTTAAAAGCCGTGTAGATGTGGTGCTGAGGGACATGGGTTAGGGGTGGCCTGGGCAGTGCTGGGTTAACGGTTGGACTCGATGACCTTACAGGTCCTTCCCAACCAAAACAATTCTACGATTCTATATTTTGACCCCCTGCCTGTGCAGCCTGCTTGCCTGGGGCTTGCTGGCCCTCGACCCACGTGTCTGCCACCCGTGCCATGCAGCCGAGCCACCTGCCTGGCATGTCCCTCCGCTGCATACCCCACCGCCAGATGGTTACCTTGGCTTTCTGGGCCAGCTGGTTTCGGATGCTCTCCTGCTCAGCATGGTACTTCTGGACTTGCCCCTGCAGCCCCTCCAGGTCACGTTCCAGCTCCCCGATGTGCTGCAAGAGCCCCGGGACAGCGCAGGGTCTCACCAGAGGGGCTGGGCGTTGCCTCTCTGGAGGATTTTAACTGCTAAGCAATACATTTCCCCCATCTACCCCATTTTCTTTACCCTGGAATTTTCTTCTAACCTACATTTACTACAGTTAGATTGGCTTTCGAGGGGAATTTTGACGGGAGTTTATGTTCTGCACGTTGGGTGCCTTCTATTACAGGGGCTGGGTTCTACACGTGGCACTTAGGGACGTGGTTTAGTGGTGGACTCGGCAGTGATGGGCTGATGGTTGGACTTGATGATCTTTAAGGTCCTTTCCAACCAAAACGATTCTATGATTCTAAAACCACTCCCTTAAACTGCCCAGCTAATTATCCTCTCGATATTGCATTCCTGCAGTTGCTGCTCTCCCGTCTGCTCCACCACCCCAAATGATTTCAGACTCACATTTCGGCACGCAATCGCTTCTCGCTCTCCAAGTTCACGCTTCGTTTCCTCTTTAATTCTAGAGCACTGGAATGAACGGCAGCCAAGGGAAAAACAACATCAGGGCAGGCAGATACCGTCATTTCTGCAGCAAATGTCTACACGTCCTTCGGTGCTACAGCCCAGCAAAGGGCTCAGACACCTAATGGGTGCTGGAGTGCTCACGATGGGGGCATCAGGGCACTGAGAGCACAACAGTATCTGCACCTGCAAACATCCGTATTAAATAATTGTCTGGCTGAGAGGACACACATCTGCAGGGAGTGCCTGAGAGAGAGAAATTCCTCTGGCCTCAGAAATATTGTTACAGGGGTAGAGGGAAAGGACCAAAGGAAACAAATGCCTCTTAAAAACATCCACGGTAACCCGGCCTTGATGGTAACAAGCATTTCCAGGCTGATCATCCCTGTACCAGACAATGCTTTCCACCTCTGCATTTCAGGGTATTGGTGTTCCAGAGACTGTCCCCATTGTGCCTGCCCCGAGCACCCAGGTGCCTCTCCCACGAGCCTGCGTGCACCAGCTCCTGTCTTCCTCCAGGTCTTCCCGCATCCCTGGAGCATGGGAAACCGCAGAGGGATGCTCTGTGACGTGCTCTCTGCCTCGACATGAGCGGTGTGGGCCACAGAGATGCTTCCCCAGGGCGCCTGGTCCCTCTCCCGCACACAGCAGCTTGAGTGCTCATACATAGAATCACAGACTGGTTTGGGTTGGAAGGGACCATAAAGCCCATCCAGTTCCAACCTCCTGCCATGGGCAGGGACACCTTCCACCAGACCAGGTTGCTCCAAGCCCCATCCAACCTGGCCTTGAACACTGCCAGGGAGGGGGCAGCCACAGCTTCTCTGGGCAACCTGGGCCAGGGTCTCACCACCCTCACAGCAAAGAATTTCTTCGTAATATCTCATCTCAGTCTGCATGGTTCCCCCTTGTCCTGTCACTCCATGCCCTTGTAAAAAGCCCCTCTCCAGCTTTCCTGTAGCCCCTTCAGGTACTGGAAGGTCCTAGAAGGTCTCCCCGGAGCCTTCTCTTCTCCAGGCTGAACAGCCCCAACTCTCAGCCTGTCTCCAGAGCAGAGGGGCTCCAGCCCTCTGAGGATCTTCGGGCCCCGAGTCTCTTTCCCAGTACTTAAAATTCACAACGATTCTCACCACACTCTCCTGGCAGAGTGCCTAAGCCAGCCAGCCAAAACGCAGCGCCCGCCCCACGCTTATTACGCAGGGGATGCAGCTCTGCCAGCTGCGAACAGAGACACAACCTGTAGCACGGGCTGCTTCCCTGGAGGGGAAAACCAGGCTGGGCTGCAGGGAGCCGTGTCCATTCGTGACACTAAATTACTGTGCCCAGCGTTAGGGACGCTTACCTTGGCAGAGACGATCGCCAGCTGATTGTCCTTTTCTCTGTTTTCCTTCTTCAGCTCTTCTACATCTTGCTGGAGCTGCTGCATTTTCTGCTCCTTGCTGGCGATCTCCCTTTGCAGGCTGCTCGCTAGACCTGAGAAAAACCAACTCGGGTGAGAGGCTGCCCAAGTGCATCCCAGCCATCCTCCCCCTCCGACAACCTCGGTCTCGGGAAGCGGACGCAGCTTTTGGCACAGCGGGCTGGGCGCTGCTCCCTGACAGCATCGCTAACGAGTTCCTCGGGGCCTCGCAGCACGGGGACGAGCAGCTCTTACGGATCCGTTTTGGCTGCCTTGGGTCAGACCCACACCTCTGATGCCTCCTCCCTGCCAAGCGCCGATGCTGCTCCCTTACCTTGGGCAGTGAAATCAAGCTGAACAGTTTTGCTACGCTCAATGCTTTACTAAAGCCAATACTTTGTGCACACACTACGTTCTCCTCGTGCCCAATAAAGGCTGGAGGCTTTTTATCCTAACAAAATTCCCCATCCCACCACTCGCTGCCTTTGGATTCCCCACATTGTCCCTCACTCCAGTGGCACTCCTTGTGCCAGACCCTGCCTGCAGCTCCCACGGAGCTTCAGGACACATACACAGAGGTAGAACAATTTCTACGAGCCACAACAAATCCTTTGTTGCCAGGACAGGTTTGCCAGTGCGCACTCATTAATAAGTGCCAGTCCCAAACCGCTTCATGCCCCTACACGGAGCTCCAGCGATACAAGACCTGCAGCCAGCACGTGGTCCCTCTTCAGCTTCTCCCCTTCCCTCCGCAGCCTGCCGATCTCCAGGTCTCTTTCGTAGAGGGAATGGCTGAAAATCTGGCTCGAGCCTTTCTGCAGGTGGCTGATCTGCAAAACACAGTCACCTGCGTTCCTCGCCCGATAACTTACCACCTCTATTACACTGGAAGAAAAAAAACCCTCCCTGGTTCCCCCCTTGGTGTCAGACAGGTGACCTGCTCCTCCTACAAACCGGGTGTTAAACTGAAAGTACAGCGGTATCAGGGAGGTATTTTCCCTGCTCTGTGCATCTGGAAGCGTTCGGTACCTGTTCCCTCAGGGCCTGGATCTCCTCTGTCTTGGCTTCCAGCTCTCGGTGGAAGGTGAGCAGCTTCTGGGTCAGCTCCACCTCATTCCTTGCCGCCGCCTGAGCCAGGGTCTTCGCCATCGCTGCAATCTCATCCTGCAGAGCTCTTATCGCTGCGTCTTTCTGCTTTGATTCTGTTTCCAAACCAGAAAGGCGACCGATTTCCTTCTCCAGTCCCAGAAGCTTTTCACCCTGCGGGCAAACAATGGGTGCATCCGTCAGCCTGCGGCTACCGAGACGCTGGGCTGCCTGCTCCAGGGGGTACCGACTCACAGCCATCCACCGCACGGACCCGCTCACCCCGGCCTCCCACACCCCACTGTGCCCACGTCCTCCATCCACCCAGCAGACCCCCCCTCCCTGGGAGCAGCCTCCCCCTCCCTGGGAGCAGCCTCCCCCTCCCTGGGAGCAGGCCCCTTTGGTGACAGTCCCTGCACCCTGCTGGGACTCGCGGTCAGGCACACGACCACTTGGCAGGGTTTGCCTGCTCTGCCAAGGACTGGGACAGGGATGGCATCCCTCACACCTTCCACAGTGTTACCTTCTCCTGCGGGAGGACATCCACCTCGCGAGTTCCCAGGGAAGGGGCTCTCCCCACACCGCTCACACCATCGCCTGAGACGTTGGTTGAGGCTGGAAGAAAGCAAACACCACAGCAGTAAATGCCAGGGGAGGTTCTGGTTGGACATTAGGAAGCATTTCTTCTCAGAAGGGTCATTAGACATTGGCACGGGCTGCCCAGGGAGGTGGTGGAGTCACCATCTCTGGAGGTGTTCAAGAAAAGACTGGGCGTGGCACTTAGTGCCCTGGTCTAGTTGACATGGTGGTGTCAGGGCAATGGTTGGACTCGATGATCCCAGAGGGCTCTTCCAACCTCATTGATTCTGTGACTCTGTGAACTGGTTGCAGGCAGCAGTGACGCCGCTGGCAGCATCCCTCTCGCTCGTCTCAAAACTATCCTAAGGCAGCGGCTGCTTTACAGTCCATGAACTTGGTTCCCAACCAGAAGAGAAACCAACTGTTTGCCACTCAAAAGACACCCACACAAACAGTCTGCACCACAGAGGGGAATCCTACACCTCCGGGAACCAAAAAAGCCTCAAGGGCAGCAGAGACAAAGCAGACAAAGGCTCCTCTGACTTTTCGAGCACTGCCCAGCCCCACAGACAGGACCTTTCACGGCTTCCCACGTGGGAATAGCTATGCCCACTGCAATTAGCACCTGAGGATCTTTCTGGCTGTATTTCCCCAACATCAGATGGGTATGTCCTAGCTCGGAGCACGTGCTCCCCTCCCTTTACCTTCACTGCACTTCCAAATTCTGCCCGTCCACACGCCTTGAAGCCCTGCTGCTGGGATTGGACTTGATGATCTGAAAGGTCCTTTCCAACCAAAACCATTCTATGATTCCATGACTGCCCAGTACTGCCTCCACACTGGAGCACCAGCTGCACTTTGGCACTTCGCTGTTGACTTTGTACGGCTTACAACTGCTCAAACAACCCAACCCAAACAGGAAAACCACCAGATTGCCTACCAGCCCATCACAAGCTACATCCATGGCTAAAGTCTTGTTCTCTGGCTGTACTATTCCCCCAAAGCCTTGCCTCTGCTCCACCACTAGTGCCTACTTAATAAAGTAGCTGATGAGCTATGAACCTCGTTTACAGTTCCTGCACTCAAGGCAGCCATGAACTGCTCTTCAAAGGAGGAAAAGACATCACTTCAAAGAGGAGACGGGAATAGGCACGTGAGTCAGTGGCGCGGATCGTTAGTCATCGCCCTTCCCCATCACACACGAGGAAAAGGAAGAGGAAATGTCACTCTCAGCTCGAGGGCGCTGGCATTGCCCTTTGTAGGTCACAGCCCATTGCCTAACTGACCCAAATGCCACTGAGGACTGCACACGGTCTCCAATTAGCTCCCCCGGACAGGGACTCGCACCCAGTTGCTGCTGACACTCGTCACTTCTCAGCTCATCTCAAAACTGCCTCTGCTCGCCTCAGCCCCACTCAATGCTGAGCTGCCCAGAGAGGACACCAGGCGACGAGCCACCTGGCTGGGCATCGGGGAGTACCTGGCCTCACTGTGGAGGTCCTGCTGACGGCCTCTGGTGTGATGGTGGTGGCCACGCTCCTCGCCCAGGCACTCCCGGGTCGCTGCCACGGCGGCGGATGGGGCACGTGGCCGGCGGCTCCGGGAGCCCGGCTGCTGGGAGAGCCGGGGGGACGCTGCCACGGCAGCAAGGGCAGGTGGGGAGGAGAGGCAGAAGCTGAAGGTTTGGTCTCTGCAACCCACTGGAGCTGCCCAGCCCACGCTGTGCGACGTTTCACGGGGGGACAGGACACCTGCGGTGGAGAAAGGACACTAAATCAGCAAGATACCAGGAAGGTTTTTAGCCCCTGATGTGCGTGCGTTATGTCACGCAAAACCCAGGCACTGCTCTGAGCGCAAGCATAGATCCAGTCCTTTCCCATTTCCGTTGCCCAAGTATCAGATTTATATTAGGAAGCCCAAATGTTTTGTTGAGGTTGAAATAAATCATTGGGGTTTGCTGCAATTTGAGCTCCTCCATCTCTCTCTAGATTTGACCAGCCTCATTCTGAATGACCGCGCCGGTCAGGGCTGCGCCTTTGGCTTTGCTCTAGGTTTGATCCACACCCCAACCTCTCTGTCAGTAAGTAGCCTTGGAGGAAACATAAAACGCAAATAGAGGAAAAGGACATTTTCCAGGCCCACCTTTGCTCACGTCCAACCTGCTGTTGGGAAACCTGTCCCCTGCTTTTCCTTCCCCCTACTGAACTGCCCGAGATTCTTCAGCAGAGGGAGCTCAAGGTTTTCATGTTCCCAGGATCACCCACACGAGCGTGAGAGCCTGCTCCTGCTGCCGGGGCCTTCCCTGGGCACCAGCACCCACCCTTCCCTGGGCACCCCCATCCCACCCTTCCCTGGTGTCTTCATTTAGCCCGCACCCGGGGCTAAACAATAACAGTTTCTCTCTCACCCAATGTCCCTTCCCCAACCCAGGAAGGGAATTGGGAAAATGAGAGAGACTTGTCGGTTAAAATTGAACAGATTTAACAAAACAATAAACCAATATCAATGATAACACACAACATTATACTTAGCTACAGAGCTGCAGCAGGTTGTTCCAGGAATATCAATCGTTGGGAACGAGAAAGAGGGATGCTAGAAGAGAGGAGAGCAAAAAGAGCCCTGCTCCTCTCCTGCTCCCTTTTATAGTGACCTTGATGTCGATGCTATAGAACACACCTGAGGGCCAGCCTGGGGCAGCTGCCCTGGGTTTAGCTGATAACGGCCCTGATCACCACGGCTGGCCACTAACTGAAACGACATCTAACAGAAACTTGATTCTATATATTTTATCCCATGAAACCAGGACACCTGGGCAGCAGCACCCACCCTTCCCTGGGCAGCCCCATCCCACCCTTACCTGGGCAGCCCCATCCACCACGAGCCGGAAGGCCGCTCCCCCCGCGCCGAAGCGCAGGACATCCCCCGCGCTCACTCTGACGGCCGCGTTTTGGACCTGGCAGCCGTTGACAAAGGTGCCGTGGGGGGTGTTGAGGTCCTGAAGGACGAAGCTGTTGTCCGAGGCGACGAATTCGAGGGCTGCGTGATGCTCTGCGACACCTGCGGACTGGCAGCGGGCAATCACCAGGCGAGCAGGGAAAGCCACCAGACAACAGCTCAGGTTTGTCACTGCCTCGCCAAGCCCCCCTTCTCCTTGCTGTACACCCCAGCGTAACCAAGCTGGTAGCCCCTACGCTTCGCACGGTGGAGCCCAACACATCCTCCTCCCCGCACCCAAACCACCATCCCCTTCACGCCGGCCCTCGCCCCTACCTGCAGGACGATGTCGGACCCCCCGTGCCTGCCTATGGTCGTCGTGTGCGGGTTCAGCTGAAAACACCCCTCCGAACCCCTCAGAAAGGCTCGCATCGCCCGGCCCCTCACCTGCAAGGCTTGCGTTAAAAAAAAAAAACCAACTACTTGCTTAGCAACCGCCCACCCAACACACACAACTGAGCCAAGAATGTCTTGGCCAACTTCTGCGCTAGAAATTGTACAAAATCAACCCAAAAGTGGCTCTGTCCCGGCCGGCAGCGCGGTAGCCTTGGAAACCCCGGCCGCGCCGGAGCCTGCTTCCGCCCTCCTGGGTGCGTTTGTCTCTTTGTTTTGGTTTAGTGTTTTTTTTTTTTCCTTCTCCTTTTCCCAAGCAACCGGCCCGGCAGCACAACACAGCTCCGCACCGATGCCGGCCGCAGCTCTCCTTGCCAGCGGGTGACACACACAGGAGCGTTTCCCCACGGATAAAAAAAAAACACGGGGAGCCACGCAAGCTGCCAGCAAACGTTTCTTTCCCCTTTATTATTTATTTTTTATTTCATACCGTGCACGCACTAGCAGGTCTTGCAGCCTCAGGTAAGGGGATACACGTTGCCGCCTGGTGATGGGGATGCCATCACCCATGGGCGTGCTTCTCCGTCGACATGCTTTCATCCCGGGCTGCCACGCACCCTTTTTCAGCAGAAACAGGGAAAATAATGCACCTCCCACCACCCCCCCCCGGCAGCCTCTGGTTTGGCCTCACCAATGCTGGTGACATTTGAGCCTCTTTCCCCGCCACCCAGGCACCCGACCCCGACGTCCCACCCCGCTGCCACCCAAACCTGTCTCCCCTTCACCACCAGCAAACGCCACCCTAATTAGCACCATTGCACTCTAATTCCCGTGCCTTTCCTGCATCACTTCCCAAATGCTGTTAGTGCACCTCTAAAGCGCGATCGCGGCGCAGTTGACTGGTTGGAGGCGGGTGGGTTGGTGAGCTGGGCACAGCTTGAGCACCGGCATCCCCCCACCTTGGGTTTTGGGGAGCAGGGAAGCGCAGCTGCCCTATACTGCCCCAAACCACAGCATTTCCCTCAGCCCCAGGGTTGTGCCATACACAACACGACCACATTCCTTTGGAAAAGCAGCCCAGGCTTGCTGAAAACAAGCCTAAACCTCACATTTTTGTTAACAGCAAACCCCCAAAATCGCTTTTTGGCCCAATTTCTGCTCCCATGGGTGAGACATTCCCCCATCATCCGGCTGGGACACTTGCAGGGTGTGCTTCCCCTCTCATACCTTCTATCAACCCTCCTGCCAACTCAACCTCTGCTGAATGGTCCATCACTACATCAGTATCAGCATCGCCCCACCAAAGCCATGTCCATACCGGCAGCCCAGGGGCAGAGGACAGATTGGCCATGCTGAGACCTGCTACAAATTCATGGGTAAAGATCCTGCTCTCTACCCACACCACCAAAATCCAGACCAGCCAAGGGAGCCCGTGGCTGAATACGATGAGCACTTTGTGTTCGATGGCTTTGCTGGAAGCCCGGGAGGTGGCACGTGGCCGGGATGCCCATGGAGCAGCACCCTGACTGATTTCAGACCGCCCCGGCTCGCAAACCTTGGGAAGGGCCAACGAGCACCCGCAAACACATCGTACAAACCGTTTACTCAGGACAGGCCCACTCACACGGCGGACTCAGCGGCGATCTCACCCCGCGCACCTCCTGCCAGCGCCGCGCTCGGCTCCCGACCCCCTGCACTTATCCGCTTGCCTCAAACCAACCGTCCCTTCACGTCGGAGCACAAAACACCACAGAGAAAGCAACTGAGGCAAGAAATCCATCCTCTCCCCGAGGAGCACGGGGCCCGTTTCAGCCTGCTTCCCACCAGCAAGCACAGAGCTTGGCAGGAGTCGGGGCTGGCCCGGGGCCACCGCCCCAGCCCCAGACGGGAGCCGGGGGGAAGCTGCAGCGCTGCCCTGGCAACGCCGTTTCCCTGACTCAGAAAGAAAAGGCACCAAAAAAAAGGAGTTTTGCCCTTTTCCACTTGGAAAATCCTTGTTTGGTGCCACTTTGGTGGCTTGGAAAAGTCCTGCTGGCGCAAGGGGGTGAGAAGATGCATTGGGTGGCCCTTAGGTAAAACACCACAAACGACACGTTCGGTACTTCCAGCCTTCATTTACTTCAGAGCAGCGGACTATTGGCATTCACGATTCTTTCCCCGGGGTCTTTTGTAAAACCCTGTCCCGGGAAAAGCTTGTCCTGTCCCCGTGCCGCAGCGCTACGCACCCATTGTGTCCTCCACGTCGCAGCGTCCAGGGAGCCCTGACCGCTTCGGCACCCATGGACCGAGCCCCTCTTAGTGCATTTTTTAAATAAAAACAAAGAAAACAAACAAAATAACCCCCAACAGCATCAGAGATTCCTTTTTTTTAAGTCATTTGCTGGCTCTCTGGTGCTTTCTCCTGGATCTCCTCGTACTTGGGCGGCGGGGTCAGCGGCTCTATTGTGATGGGGGCCGTGCTGCTCCCCTCCGCGAGGTTTAACCTGATGTCCTTCAGATGCAGCTTCTCCGACTTGATCCTCCGCACCTTCAGCGGCTTCAGGCGCTTGCTGAGGCGCGAGCTGTGCCGGCCGGGCTGCCGCTCCGTGCCGGGCTCCGCGCCGGCGGCTCCCCCGGGCTGGCTGCTTTCCTCCAGCCCCGTCAGCGATTCGTAGGAGGGCAGGGAGACGCTGATCCTGTTGCTCCTGTCCGAGTCCCTGGGCTCAGAGTAGCCCGTGTTCATCACCTCCTCATAGCTGGGGACGTAGTACTGGGAAGACACGTCTTCGTCCTCTTCTTGACTAGAGGTGGAAAAAAATGATGCTGTCAGTAGCACATCGTTCCAGCTTCACTGAGCACAGGGGATGGAGAGAATAAAACCACCTCCCCCTCAAAACATGAACAACTTATTTGCCCTTCTACATCATACACCAGTTCCTTTTTGTTTGACAAAACAGATCACAACCCCACCTATATTCAGACACGTTTTTATTTCCTTTAAAATCAAATTGGGAAAACCAGTTTTCTGAGGGGATCTGCACAGAGTAGCTCTGGAGCTCCCCGACCAACAGCAGAGCCCTGCAGACTTTCACCAGGTCCAAACTCCGTGTTTCCAGCCGCTCTCTACACTCCTGCAGCCCAAAGGCACCTCTGGCTGCGCCCCGTCCTGCCTTGCCTGCTCCTCTCCCTCTGCAGCAGTGATCTGATCCCGCTCTCCCGCGTTAACCATTAACCACCACTCCCGGCACGCTGCCCGGGTACTGACCCAGCAAGGAGCGGCACGTCTCCCAACGCCAGCTGGGCCATGGCTCCATCCAGACCTCCCCCTTACACACAAACAACGCTTCCTTTCACCCACAGCACCATAAATACAGATGGATTTGTTCCTCCCTGATCTCCATAACATTTTTGAACCCGAAACCATGAGCTGTGCTTGCCTTTATTTTAGCACACGCTGCTATCAGCCTTGCTTGCCTCGCTCCCCACCTCTTCGAGGAAGAATAACACCTCCGAGGTTTCATCCCCACGCTCGATCCCGCTCCCTTTCCCCCCAAAAAGGCTCACCTGTCCTCCTGGTGCGAGGGCTCTGCGGGTATCTGGTGCTGCACGTGAGCGACGTCTTCGCTTTGCCTCTTCTTGTCGCGGATGTTCAGGCAGATGGAGAGCAGCAGCAGCAGCACGCCCGCGCCCACCAGCACGTAGGCCACCGAGAAGGTCTTGCTCTTCAAAATGCCCCCGGAGCCGCGGTCGGGCTTGCTGCTGTTCCCGGTGTGGGTGGCGGGTTTGTCAGCGGGGCCGAAGCCGGGGACGAGGTTCCAGACGGCCATGATGATGCCGAGGACGAGCATCCCCAGCCCGATGGCCGTCAGGGCGTAGTGCGAGCCATTGGCCCGCGACTGGGCCATCGCTCCGCGCTGCTGGCCGGCCGGGCTGCCTCCACCTTAGGGCATGGCTCGCGTGGTAGGGGCCGTGGTCCTGCTAGCATGCGTGCGGACCCCTCCCCGGGCAGGCGGCGAGCTCTGGGGAGAGACAGAAAGCGATGGTTAGCGCACAGCGGGATGCAAAGGCTACCCAGCGACCGTTTGGTGGCCACGATAACATCGTTTGGTCCAATTAATGCTGGAAATCTAATTCCACTGCACCTGCGGAGAGCATGTCAGGTCATAACATGGCAGCTGGATCCTTGCTGGCCGTTCTCATCGCCACCCTTGGCTACTTTCTCAGCTGCAATATCCACCAACCTAGGACAAGAGGACATGGCCTCAAGCTTCGCCAGGGGAGGTTCAGGTTGGACATTAGGAAGCATTTCTTCTCAGCAAGGGTCATTAGCCATTGGAAGGGGCTGCCCAGGGAGGTGGTGGAGTCACCATCTCTGGAGGGGTTTAAGAAAAGACTGGACATGGCACTTAGTGCCAGGGTCTAGTTGCCATGCTGGTGTCAGGGCAATGGTTGGACTCGATGGTCCCAGAGGGCTCTTCCAACCTGGTTGATTCATTGATTGAAATTATTAACATTTGCTAAGGACTTAGATTGACCATGCATACAAGCATAACTGACCTCTTCACAGCACCATAAAAAAAGACACCAAAATACATTTCACTGCTTAGAAAAATGCTCCACACTTGACACATTTCAGTCCTTAGAGAAACTCTCCACGCTTTATGGAGCCGCGCTGCCTTAGAGAACCACCCACTCTCGACACAAACTAACCTGAAACCACTCACAAACAAATCTCCAGCTGCACAGCTTCTCTCTCCCCGCCATTCGAGCTGGAGCGGGGCTGCCTGCGGCGCTGGCTGCCTGCCCTGCACCGCCTCCCTGCCCCGAGAACAGAAAGCAAAACTGCCGCTCGCCCAGCCAAGGCTTCCCCCACCCGCTGCCTCCAACACCCCAGCCCTCGGCACAGCCCCTGCCTTGCTTCTGGCCAGCGCTCACCCACCATGGAGTAACACGCGCCAGCGGCGAGTCCCCAGCTGCATCCCACGGGCCGCAGTGGGCTCGGGGCCCTCCGAGCGCTGCCGGGAGCAGCCAGGCCATGGGGGCAAACTTGTCCTCCACCCCCTCAACCGAGTGTCTGTGTTTGCTGACCCTCCAGGACCAGATGCGCTCGCTTTCCATGGCACCGCATCTCCCTGACCTCGGGCAGCTGCGAGTACAACCCCCTTCCTGCAACCCGCGGGCGAGGAGCTCGGGTCCCCGCAGCGAAGCTCGCCCATCGCCTTGCAGCAGCCCCCCAGCTCCACGTTTGCTTGTTTAGGTTGAGCACCGGCCCAGTTCGCAGGGCCAAGGGCCAGAATAAACCAGCGTTCCCAGAAAACAGGCCAGCTCCAGCTGCTCGCAGGGGAAGACACGCACGTGAGCCCGGAGAGCGGAGGAGAGAGCCGCAGAGAGACTTCCCCATCGCTGCCACTTCGGGGACTCACCGAGGGACGTCCCAGCCCCGGCCCTGCGTCGGGCTTGTTGGTGTTCACACAGACCCAGGCAGGGCAAAGCCTTCGCTCCCGCGGTCTGCCCAGGGTTACCGGGTGAACAGGAGCTGCCGAGCCCTGCCCGACGGGAGCTACAGGCAGGCAGGGGCAGGCCTGCCATTCCCCACGGCACAGCCCAGCACCGTGCCCAGCCCCACTGCCAGGGCCGGGCTGCTGCCGTCTGCCCCTCGGGGAAGGCATCCCCTGCTCCCCTGACCTGCCCCCAGCTCGGATCTGATCCCAGCCAGCAGCTGCTGAGGATGCGGCAAACGCGACGTCCGAAGGGTCCTCACCATCACCCCGGGTACGGGGAGCGATCGCAGCTCGGCAGCCCGTCCAGCTGCACCAGTCCCCGCTCCCGGCCACGCCGGCAATGCCCAAGCCTGTGGCAAGGACCACTGAGGCTCTCATTTATCAGCACCTCTCTTTCGCATTGTGAGACTTCCAAACCGAGCTATACAGATGGCTGTAGGGTTTTTCCCACGCCCATTTACACAAACAAACTCCCATCCCCACGCTATTTGGCAAGGCGTTCCCCACACGGACACCGGCCAGCCAAGACTTCACCTGCAAACTGCCACGATGGGTTTGGGGCAGGGAAATTACACTGGTGGGCACGGACAACACGCAGGGCTGGTAACATTTCCCCATGATCTCTAAACCTCCTGATCTCTCTGGCTCCCCTTGGGCACCTCGCCTCTGGAAGCGGACAGGATTTAAGCTTCTACATCATCCCTGTGCCTGAAAGTTTTACGCAGATCCCTCGCTGTGCTGCCCTGCAGCCCGGGCAAATCAGATTAAAGCAGGAGAGCTGACATACGAGTCTGTCTGTCCTTTGAATTACCTCTTCTTTTGCCTTTCCTATCGCTGCTTTAGCAATAACCCCGGTGCCCCGACACCAGCAGCCAGAGAAGGAAGCTGCCGCTGCCTCAGGGCCAGCATCCCTCACGCTGTCCGGGGCAGCGAGGGCAGCTCCAGTGAGATGGACATGGGTCAGCGGGGCCAAAGGGTGCTGCAACTTGAGGGTTCAGGGAAGCCCAAAACCAACCACTGAGTCATCCTAAAAATCTCGCTGTGGCCGGTACCGTATCTCCAAGTTGGCACCGCCTGCGGCCGCCCCGAACAGACTGTGTGGAGCACACAAATACTCTGCCATCCTCCCTGATCCAGCTACAGAGACATTCCCTGCTCCGCGTTGCACTGGTTTCATAATCCTCAAGGGATTTTTCCTCCATGATTTCCCCTGTTCGTGTCACTGCTCCGCTGCGCTCTCCTCCTGCGCACAGCCCCCAGCGCCCGACCCTCACTCACCGTCCTTACACCATTTCACCGAGCCCCCTCGCCACTTGCAAGCGGTGGCCAAGCCCTTCAGTCCCCTTCCCTCCACATGCAGCATGGGGTCCTCCGTGCAGCCAGACCCACCTTCGTCCCCATCCCACGCACGCCCCAGCCCTGCGCTGGCAATGATTTACCCCGGGATCTCCGAATCATTAAACTCCACCGGCGCGGCCGCAAAGCCAGGGGTTTGCCGGCACCTCCACTGGGCTTCCCGCACCTCTCACCAGCTCCCTGCGGGCTGCCAGAGCTGAGGGACGCTTTGTGACTTCTCTTGGGACGTTTCCCACTGATAACGCGGCACGGGAGGGCTCAGGATAAGCCCTTTCTCAAGCACCGCACGCCAACACACCTGGACGCACCCCGAAGGCTTTTGGCACGGGCACCAGCAGAGAGCACCTTCCCCACCGCGGGGACACAGACCCCCCGACGGGGTCAGCCCCGGATCATGCTCCACATCTCGGTGCTCCCGGTGACACGCCAGCCCCGTCGGGTGACTCACGAGGAAGCACGACACCCATCGCTGCCCACGGCGGCACCCGCACTCCGCTGCCCTCCGCAACCTTTGGATTTTTCCCCTCCCACGCCATCGCCTTCCCGCTCGCGCTCCAGCAACGCCTTCGTCACGGGATCACGAGAGGTGAGTCTGTGGTTCGGGGAACGGGTCAAACCCCGGTGCACTCGCAGGGCATGGGGACGAGCTGGCTCAGACCGAGCTCCGGGGCTTCCTCACTCCCGAGGAGGAGCTGGAGCACGATGCACGGCTCGCAGCATGCTGCCCTGGGAGCCTGCCTCCAAAAACCCGCGTGCAACTCCAGCCCCAGACGTAAAACATGAGACTAGTGCTCTGGAAAGTTTTTTGGGGAAAATAAATCTATTCTCCAAACATCCAAAGAACGCAGAGCCCACCACATGCCAGCTTACCCTCTCCCCGCGCCGCTCCCAGGGCTCAGCACCCACCTCCTCCCAGGATACAGCCGCGAGTTCCTCCAGCTCCTTCCAACAGAGTTCCTCAACACATTTACTCATGCACAGGCGTTTCCAGATGGCTTTACACCTTCTGGAGGTGGGGCTGGAAGTCGCAGGGGGTTTGGCCCCAGCCTCGGGTCAAGTGAGATGATCAAAGATGGGGTAACACCGAGCTGGGCTGGGCTCTCTGCCCGGCCCCAGCTCCAGGGCACAGACAGCCCCGCATCCGCCAGCATGCGAGGCGCTGCCTTCATCTTCCTGCTTAGCCCAGCCAGCCTTCTCATTAACCGCCTTCCCTGCTAATTGGTGGCCGTGGCACAGCCCCACGAGCTCATTCCTGCAGCGGCAGTCACCCTGCACGGAGCCCTCGTTACACCAGGGCTCGACCCACCACCAACACAAAACTCCAGGCGGACCCAAAAAACCAACAGGTCAGGACTTGGGCTATGTTTTCTCTTATTTTTTGGCCCTTCTCGCAGCCCGCATCAGACCTGCCCCAGCAGCAGAGGCGTTTCTGGCCAGATGCAGCCCAGGGGATGCGGCGAATTCCCCTGCCCCAGTAGAGAGAGAAATCATAGAAGCACTGACTGGTTTGGGTTGGAGGGACCTTAAAGACCATCCAGTTCCAACCCCCTGCCACAGGCAGGGACACCTTCCACCAGACCAGGTTGCTCCAAGCCCCATCCAATCTGACCTTGAACACTGCCAGGAAGGGGGCAGCCACAGCTTCTGTGGGCAACCTGGGCCAGGGTCTCACCACCCTCACAGTACCCTCCAACACCCCGAGATATCCTGCTGAGCTGGGAAGAGCAGCATCACTGCTGGTTTGGCCAATTCCTGTCCCTTTGGACAAACACCCAGCCCATTTTGGAGCATCTCCCCAGGGAACAGAGACCCGGAGGGACAGCCAGGAATGCACCCACATTCATCACTCCTGCCATTCCCTACAGACACTTTTAAGTTATTTCACCATCTTTTTTTTCCTTAAATCTCATTTTTCACAACTCCTCCTCAATTGCACTCTTGCAGCCAGCAGCAAGGTTTTCTTCAAACTCTGCACGAGGCGCTCGCCCTGCCCCGATCTGGCACCAGCCCACCCTGGAGGGGAGCCCAGGGTCCCTGCACCCCACGCTGCGGCTTCCTACAAAACACCGGCGTCACCACCACCACCGCTGCATCCATACCAAGTCACCACCAGTTTAAGAACTGGCACGAATCACACACGCCCCAGTAACCGTATCCCCTGAGCCTTAACCATTACCACGCAGCAGCCAGCCATCAGCCTGAGCGTTGCCATCACGGTATGGGATACTGCCTTCCAGAGTCTTTTTTCCTCCCCATAATTTCATTACGGCCATCAGAGCAGCGCTTGCTGCGAACCAGTAATGGACTCGGACCAAGAGTCCTTTTAAATTTAAGGACGCTGCCATTTATTCCTGGGGATAACGCTGCCGCAGCCGCCGAGACCTGCACGAGCTCCCGGCAGCACCTCGCCAGCCTAACACCTCCCGGCCAGGCTCTGCTAAACCAGGGATTTGGGGGTTTGGGGTGTTTAACTCTCTTAGGAGTAGGAAAGGGAGCTGGACTGCCAGCCTACCCTGTGCGGCTGGGCCTGGGAAAGCACGGCAGCTAGGAAAATCCCAGCGCCTGGACTTTGTCTCCTTCCTGCTGTCCCTTTGACTCCACTTTGCACTTTTGTGTTTGGTTGGGGGTTTTTTTTGGTTGTTTCTTTTTTAATTTATTTTTCCCTGATCCACTGTTTCCTGCCGGAGATCCAGCCCTTCCTCCCAGCAGCCTTCCCACAGTTTTCACTCTGTGACCTTGCCCAATCCCCGTGCCAGCCCCCATGCTCTCCTCCGGAGCCTTTCAGCACTTACAGACATTATCCACCTGCCCCTCTGATCTCTTCCAAATCCAGCATTCCTGCTGCCTCGCAGCGCTTCCCAGCCCTCCTGGAGTGCTTTGAGCAGCTCCTGTCCCACCACGGGAGCCCCCCGAGCCTAATCTCCCCTTCCCAGAGCCCCCCGAGCCTTATCACCCCTCCCCAGAGCCTTATCTCCCCTCACTGCAAGCCACTACCCCGGGACGCTGTGCTGCCATCAGCCTTGCCGCTGCCGCCTTCCTCATCCTCAGCCTGCGATTTCAGCGATGTCCTTCACCTCGCTGCGCCCCGACGCAGCATCGCTTCTCCCCACACTTTCCAAACAGGCTTCTCCAACGAGCGAGACCCGCAATTAAAACCCGCTGCAGACGGCAGAGAGGAGCCAAGGGGGCAGAGAGGGAGACGGGCGATGCCCAGGGGAGGGATGGAGCCAGCCAGGCACCAAGCAGCAGTGTTTAACCAGTCGGGTACAGGTATTTTGCTGGGGATGGAGGTTTGCCAGGGGATTACGCCGCAAGATTTTCAGCTGCTTCGGCAGAGCCTCGACACCCGTTTCTGCCTAAAATACACTGGGAACAAGGAACGCATTGAGCATCCCTCCTGCAAGGCTCCGGCTGGCAGCACCTTACGGCACCGAGCATCACCGACGCTCAGCTGTCCTCAGGGCACCGACAGCCAAGCATTCCTCCTTCCCCAGACACTTCCCTTCCCAAGGATTTCTCCCACCCTTACAATTACCCACAGACAAAATCAAAGGCATCTCACATACTTCCAAGTCATTTTGGTTGAGGGCTGGGCTCATCAGCCCCACACCCCTGCGTTCCTCATTGCCACCTGGGAGGTTTCCCTTTCTGGCTGTCACACCAGGGCATCCAAGGCCTTGGACGGCTGCAGGATGCTCAGCCATCTCGTAGAGGGATGCAGCAGCATCGCATCCCACTGAGCAGTGGCCGAGGTCTGCACCGGAGGAGCTTTAAGGAGCCTGAAAGCCCACAGGCAGCTGGAGCCCATTAGCTGGAAGCTGGGAGCACATCTCGTGGTGCAGCTTCATCTCACCCAGGCTCCACTACGCCAAGCCAAGGGCAGCCCACCTTACACAGGCCGTGCTCGCTGAACTACTCACAGGGCTGTGCTTCCCAACAAACCCACCTACGCCGGGCTCAGGGGTGCTCACCCCCACCACATCACCTCCAAAAGGCAAATACCAGTGTCTTTGCAGACGACTGCTTTGGGACACGCTGCCGAAGGCAGGCACTGCTCCCCCGAAGCCAGGGAGCTTCAGCAGGGTGCAGGCAGCCCTTGCCACAGGCTTCCCTCACACACAACCTCCGCAGCAGCGAGGCACCTCCACTACTTCTATCATACTCGCACTGGATGTGCTGCGATTCCCCAGACAGCCCCTTTTTAAGCCAATATGGGGAAGACACACAGTGGGGTTGTACCTGATACACACACACTCACACAGAGCTGCCTTAAAGGGGGAAAAAAAACCACACACAGGCAAAGCTGCCAGCAATAAAGTCATTAAAACCATGCCCCAGCAGTTACGAGTCACAGCGCTCGAGGCCTGGCGAGGTGCTGTGACAAAGGCCACGGCTCAGAGCGGGTGGAACGGGGCCGAGAGGCTTCCTCCGCTCCCCGCCACCAGCACCGGGCTACCGAAACTCGCTGCCCCTGAAAAACACCCACCTGACCATGCTTCCTACCCGACCTTGCCTTCCAAAGCCAAGGATACAGCCGTTTTTCCCATGCCCATCAAGACAACACAGGAATTAATCACGGCAGCAGGCAGAGATAGGAGCTTCCTAAAATAATTGTGATTTCACGGTGGGATTTCTCTCTAAAGCAACACTTGGGAGACATTTGCAGATTTGCCAGAGCCCTTGAAGGCTCCAAATCACCCTTTCTTCTGCGGTAACGACACGATAGGAAGAACTGAAACCCCACTGAGTGGTGTTCAGTTCATAAACCGCCCGGCACAGGTTTCCTTCTCTTTGCTTTCCAAACACTCACGCACACCCCGTCCCTTGTCCCTTGCACCTTCCCAGGGACCGACGTGCATGAGCCCTGGGCTCGTGACTGCCCTGCCACGCTGCCATCGTGGGAACTGGCCGCGCAGACACCGCGGGGTCACCTCACGCCCTCCCCTTCTCTCGACATGGAGCTGATCCTTCCCAACAGGACGGCTGCTCTTTCCCCCCCTCTCGGGAAGGCCACCCCATACCCGCAGGGACCGACGAGGTACCCCAAGCCCCTGTGTCACCAACGGGTGACGGCGGGGACGGACCCCCATGACACCGCTGCTCCCCAAACCCCCACACCCCGACCCTCCGGTGCCACCCACCTGCTTTGGGGACTTTCCCCTCGCAGCCGGTTTCCCCGTTCCGAGCTGGGGCTGAGCCCAGCCAGCGGCTGGGGACCCCTCGCCCCTCTCAGAGACCCCCCGGCCCCCCACCCCGGGCAGCTCCCAGCCCCACGAGCTGCCCCGGTGCCGGGGGCCCAGCCGGGTGTGAGCACGGCGGTCCCTGTCCCCGTGTCCTCCATCCTGGGTCCGTGTCCAGCCTGGGCCTGTCCCAGGACCGAGCCAGCCCCGGCCCCTGCTCCCGGTACCGCGGGCCTGAGCCCAGCCCGACGCCATCGTGGCTCCGGCCCCCTCCCGGTCCCGGTCCCGGTCCCCGGCACGGCTGGTCCCAGCGCTCCGGTCGCGTCCCGTCCCTTCCCGGGGGTCCCGCCGGCCCCCACGTACCTCCACGGTGGCGGCGGCTGCGGCGGGTCCGTCCCGGCCCGCCCTGCCCTGCCCTGCCGGGGCGGTGCTTGCAGGGCCCGGCCCCGGGGCAGCGCTCACCGGCTCCGGCCCGCCCGCCGCGGGGACCGGCGCTGGGGACCGGGGGAGGCCTGAAAACCAGCGGGGACCCCCGGGCCGGCGGGCAGGAGGGCTCCGGGGGGCCGGCAGCCTCTCCTTCCCCTCGAGAAGCGCTTCCAGCCGCGCATCCCCGCAGCTCCGACCCGGCTGTGGGTAATGACCGAGCTCCCACCGCCCCGCAGACCCGGCCCCTGAAGGGGATTTGCTCCCCTGAAAGCCCCTAACATGGCGTTAGCCCGGCTGGGCTGACCCTGACCCTCACGGACACGCTCTCCTCCGTCCCCCCTCCGGAGCTCCGGTTTCTTTCGGTATTATCTAAAAGTTCCCAGAAAGCCAGGGGGAACAGCACAGGGTGATGTTGGTCCCCCTTCTCCAGAAGGGCTGTTTCCAGCCACAACGAGCTCACTCAGGAAAGGGATGTGTTCTGGGGTGACTAAGCACAATTCCTTCCTCTCCCCATACTAGTTTTGCACCTGGGTGTGAATGGGACGGACTCCAACCTGCTTGCTTCCCCGGGTCCCCGCACCCCGGAGCCTGCTCCTGCAGCAGTTACTTCCTACAGTTCCTACAATCCATCAATGCAATACATAAAAATCACATTTTTCCACACCTCGTCCCAGGCATGGGGCACAGCTGGGGCTGCAGGTTGTGCCCCTCACTCCAAGCAGGGTCCACATGGTGCTCCAAGCATCACAGCCCCCAGTTCTAGTTTAGAAACCAGCTCACGAGGGATCTGCATTACGAAACCGGCTCGTACGGATGAGCAGAGCCTTTCCTCACACAAGCAGTTCCGACCGCTGACTGCAGAAGTCCCGTTTTGAGGTACCACAACAGTTCATCGTTCCGTTCCACAGGGCAAAGCCAACATCCCCAGAAAATCCAGCTTCTGTTCCCAGCAAGCCTGGAAAGCGTTTTTATCAGGCTGCTGCCCTCTGTAAACACTCCCAGTTAACCACCCGCTCACCAGGAAGAGCTGTTCTGGGTACGGCCCTCACCGGGGCTGCTGGCCACATGCCTTGGCCTCGTAGCCAGACAGCCCCATGGTTTCCAGGCTGAAATGCAGGGATCAACTCACCAGCTCCTGCCCCCTCTTCGGTGGGACGTCAGTAACGAACAATTAATAGCTGTAGTTACGCACGGGGTCACGGGCTGCTCTGGGGTGGGCGAGGAACCTCTGCCCATTTCTGTGCGTCTCTATGATGCAACTAAACAATCCTTGATGCAAAATCCCTGCGATAATTACAGAATTGGGAGCACGTTCCCCAAGCAGGGGCATGGTAGCTGCAGCTGGAGGCCGGGCACAGGCTGCAACTGGGTTTTGGCAAACCCCATCGCCATTAATGCCGTGTCTGGTGTCACCTGTCCCCAGCTGCCATCCCAGCAGCAACTGGGACGTGTTTTTCTGGGTCCTCCTCATGCCCAGCCATAATAATAACCACCACCAAGGACTCAAATCCCGTTGGAGATGACACTCAGGGTGTGTTTTTCTCCAACCACGAGTGAAAAAGCAGCATTTCTACACTTACTGGACCAGCCACTGCAGTTTTTCCTGTCCCTTCAGCCTTGCAAAGGCAAAAGCCATCACGAACCCAACACAACTTGTCACATCCCCTCGCATGAGGCAGCGTGCTGCAGCCCTGCCTCGGGGGCACCGCTGCTCGGGACGCCGGCTGGAAACTCCCCCTCTTTCCCTGCATCTCTCCCTACCAGCACAATCTCGCTCGGAGCCGATGGTATTTTCCACTGACTCACCTGCCCCAGCTCCTCCTCCCGGTGCACGGCAGCGCTGCCCTTCCCCGCTCACAATACCTTCCATCTCTAATCAAAGGCCAATTTCAAAAGCCATGCTATTAAAAAAAATTATTACATATAGCTGCATATGGTGTTTTTTTTTTTCCTTGTATGAATTGTTTTGCATTTCCAGGCTTGCCCACCCGCTCCGGCAAATTCCCCCTGCTCCTTCCCCTCCCCTCAGCACCTTTCTGTATCAAACACAAACCTGTCATCTCGAGCAGTTCCGGCAACTAGAGCAGGGCATTGTCTTCTCTGCCAGGGGCTAATGCATTTACATGCATTTCTGAGGCTCATTTGCCTTTCTGGCTATAGCAGCTGTCCTGGCGTGGGTATTTATCTACGGGCAGCTCAAATCCTCCCCTTGCAAACACACACTGCCTGGCCCGGGGCGGGCTGGTACCTCTCCAGGGTGTTTATCCAGAAAAATATGCAGGATAAAGACTTTGCTTGTACATGAACACCAAGGAGGAAACAGGAGCCTCACCGGGAGCCATCAGCAGGCAACAAAAGGGCCTTTCAGAGAGGGCATTTGATGCCTGGCACTTGCAGGGACGCCAGGAACTCCTGTTACCCTGATTTAGTGGCAGAAATCGCTCACTGGCAGTTCTCCCCGTGCTTTTTTCTGCTCAAAGGAAGGTGCTCAATACATACGTTAAAATCACCACTGCAAAGCCCAGCCCAGAGCGCAGCCGCATCCCGGCATTGCTCCAAACCTTTCCAACAGCGAGCCACCGCCACTGCCCCGGGGGACACGCCACTCCTGGGGACCTGCAGCCAGACGCCTCGTCCTGGAAGAAGCAAAGCCCGTCAACCTGGGAGAAGAGACCAACAGTTTTACAGCTGCACGATGGCTTCCAACTCCTCCCCGACAAGGCAAGGAGCCGGCCCTGCCCTTCACACCGGGACCATGCAGGCAGCCGGTGTCCCTGGGGGCTGCCGGGACTGCGGTTCCAGTACAACCAGTCTAACCACCACGCCAGGTCACCGACTGCCGTTTTCAAGCACACGCACGTCTGCAACCCGGAAAACAGAATAAGTCAGGCTGCTGTATGAATAATCAGAATAATAATTAACACGCTGCTTCCTCCTGGCACCGACCTGGGGGTTTCTGCATCTCACCTGTGATGTGACACACAGGACGGGGCTGAGGAAAGTCTTCCTTTTCCTTGGGGCTTCCATGTCCCGGATGGAGCCATCGGGAAGCGAGCGGCTTGATCAGGACGGGAGAGGGAAAGTGAGATCCGGAGCTTGAGGGTAACAGGGCTGGAAGGGAAGAGCTATGATGGTGTCGCACGGGACAGATATTTACAAGAGCTGAGCAGAAGTTTTGTGTCGCTTTGCGGAATTAGCAGCAGATGGTGAGCGATGGCTTGTGCCCAAGAATAGGAAAATGCTGGAAATCACTCACCAGCGATGATAATGCTCCAAGGAAACCTTAATACCTGGTTACGGGGCCTGATCGCAGCTCCAGTGTCCCGCTGGGATGGAGCGGAGCAACCCGGTCTGCGCCGCTGCATCACGTCGGGGCGGTGGGACGGTGGGAAGCCGAGCGGGGGACAGCTGCAGGGACGATGCCAGCTCAGCAGAGCGGGATGTCCTGAAGGCCACACAGGATGCTAGCGGTGAGGGATGCTTTCAGGGACTGGCGCATCCCCCGGACTGCGCAGGTGAAGACTCGATTCGGCGTTTCCATCGGTGTCGTACACGCAGAGCGGCAAGTGCGGGAAACACCTTCAAGGAAAACACAGAAAATGGGTAAATAAACAACAGGGACATTTCAAAATGTTCAGCGATCCCGAGCAATAAACCAGCAGCCTCAGCAGCAGCCCTTGACACCAGCACTTGCGGACAGGCCACCACTCGTGGCCCCCGTCACCCACACCCTGCGACCCACCACGTCTCAAAAGCCACCAACCATCCTGATGAGTTATTCAGGTATTTCCCACACACAAGTTTGGCTCTTTAATGCAACAAATAAGTCCCAGCGAGGTGAGATCAGCTGCCTAAAGCGACGGGGTGAGTCAGTGCCAGAGCAGGAAACTTCCCCAGGACTCGGCCCTGCTTCCCTGCCGCAGCCTCTCGAACCCGCTCCTGACCTGCAGGTTATCGCGCACGGTCACGGCGCGACAGGTAAACACGGCTTTGGTCCGTAACGTCACCCAAGGTCAATGCCAGGACCAGCACAGCTTGCTCACGCACTAGTAGAGGAGTGCAGCGGGCCCCGGCACAACAGCTCGTGCCCCGCACGGAGCGGCCAGAGGGTATTTTCCTTTTGGGGTCTAAAGTCCTCGCTGGGGAAACCTGTTTGTGGATCTGTCTGAACAACGTTATCAGTGCCAAGTGCACAAACACCGGGAGTCAGCCCTAAAATAAACACTCCCCGGGCCAGGCTGAACAACTACTTCCCAGGGCATTTCTTGGGCTGCTTTCTGCATCTCTCCAGCACAGACGGGTCTTGTTCTCAGCCAGGAGCGCTGCAAGGAGGAGGGTTCGTTGACTTTGGCCATCAAAAGTCAACTGGCCACCCAAGCCTTTGGCCACGCGGCAGCGGGGAGGCACAGCGGGCACAAGGGACAGCAGGATGGCTGCGGGGAGGAGGCTGGATGCGGCTCGGGGAGCGCTCACACGATGGCAGCACCGCAGCGGGGACACGGGGGAAATACAGGTCATGGCAGGGATGAAGCCACCAAGGCAGCCCACGACATCACCCACACACTGCAGGGGACAAGCCCCCTCCGCTCACCCCAGCTGCAATCCAGCGCAGACATCGCCCATTTCCCCCTCCCCGGGGACAGGCGATGGCCCAGGACACCCGGGACGGTCCCCACGGCACGGGGACATGCGTCTGCTACAACAGATTCACAGAATCACAGAATGTTAGGGATTGAAAGGGACCTCGAAAGATCATCTAGTCCAATCCCCCTGCCGGAGCAGGATTGCTTAGACCATCTCACACAGGAACGCGTCCAAGCGGGTTTTGAATGTCTCCAGAGAAGGAGACTCCACAACCTCTCTGGGCAGCCTGTGCCAGTGCTCAGATACCCTCACCGTAAAGAAGTTTTTCCTCATATTTATGTGGAACCTCCTGTGTTCCAGCTTGCACCCATTGCCCCTTGTCCTGTCAAGGGATGTCACTGAGAAGAGCCTGGCTCCATCCTCTTGACACTTGCCCTTTACATATTTATAAACATTAATGAGGTCACCCCTCAGTCTCCTCTTCTCTAAGCTAAAGAGACCCAGCTCCCTCAGCCTCTCCTCATAAAGGAGATGTTCCACCCCCTTAATCATCTTTGCGGCTCTGCGCTGGACTCTCTCTAGCAGTTCCCTGTCCTTCTTGAACTGAGGGGCCCAGAACTGGACACAATATTCCAGATGCGGCCTCACCAGGGCAGAGCAGAGGGGGAGGAGAACCTCTCTCGACCTGCTGACCACACCCCTTCTATAATACACCCCAGGATGCCATTGGCCTTCTTGGCCACAAGGGCACACTGCTGGCTCATGGTCATCCTGTTGTCCACTAGGACCCCCAGGTCCCTTTCCCCTACACTGCTCTCCAACAGCTCTGTCCCCAACTTGTACTCATACATGGCGTTGTTCTTGCCCAGATGAGCCACGACCAGCGAGCCACATCAGCCACACTGGGACCGGTGTTGCACCCACAGCTCTGCCACGCTCCCAGTGCTGAAGGGACCCGGAGCTTTTAAAACCACCCGTCCCCGTCCCTGGCACCCCGCGAGCAAAGCCCAGAGCAAATATTTGCAGGGAACCGCTCCAAGCGCAGCAAACCCCGCCGCGGTCTGCGCCCGGCTTATCTCGGCCGCCCTCAATAGTCACCCTTTAATGCAATGTTTAATTCCCATTAATACCATATTACAGCTCCAGGTGACAGAGCTGGGGAGCCAGCTGGCTTACAGTTATTTTTTTCTTTTTTTTTTTTTTTTTCCTTCTCCAGCTCTCCTCATTTCAGACTGTGGTGGCTCTTACCTGCTCCGCGGCTGCTCCCAAACCCAGAAGGATGTATCTGTTAAGGAAAAATAAAAAAAAAAAGGTACAAAACCAGAAAACCATTGCAGGACTTGTCTGAAATGTTGTTTTTTTCCTGGTCAATTGTCATTCGAGTACTCCCCGGGCACACCACCACCATCAAACCACGGCACCAGCCCCCGGCTCCACGGCCATCCTCTGCTGCCTCCAGCCTGCAGACACAGACGTCGACCCCGAACCGGCGCCAGACCCTGCTGGAACTGCTGGGAAGACCCTAAAAGTGACAAACACCACCTGTAAATTAATAATAATTATTTATCCATCCATAAATTCTTACCAATAATAATATACCCATCCACAAATTTGTACCAATAATTTATCCACCCATGAGTGGATTAATTAGTACCAATAATTTACTCACTAGCAAATGTTAGAGCACAAAAGCTCCTCATTTCTCTGTCCCACCTGCTTTTCTTGGCGTTACATCTTCCGTATCCAAGGGGACATCTCCCGGCTCTTCCCCCACATCCCCAAATCTTGACTTACCTTAAAAAAAATCCTTAAATACACATTTTATACAGCCCCAGCCTCCCACCAGCAGCACCGGACCCGGGTGCAAGCGCTCAGCCGGCAGCTGGTCGTGGGAAAGAGCCTTCTCCTGCATCCCCCCACCACCCCAGGGACCCCCGACCCGCACAGCACCCAGGGCAGGGGTGACATTCACCCCGCCTTGAACCCACATGGCTTGTGCCCGGTGCCACCACAGCGATGCCCACACGCCACCGCCGCCGTCAGCCCGGGATCTCCATCAGGCAAGCAATTAAATCACGTGGAGCTCATCCGTACTTTAAAATAAGCTTTATTTAGATCTTTTATAATTTTATATTTGCATCCATGCCTTCAAGGATTCTCCCCCACTCAACGCGGGGGAAAGTTAAATCTAATGTTACCCATAATTCATATGCTATTTATCGAAGTTCTCTTAAATAAATCATCCTCTTAGTAATTTTTAGAATTATTTCCTAATTTACAAAAAAAAAAAAAGCTGAAATGCAAAGGAAACTACTCGATAACAAGGAGATTTGCTCATCTGTTCCGGTGATTTATACTTTAAATTATAAAAACGCAAGGAGAACAACAACAAAAATACCCCCAAATAACAACAAAAAAGTCTAAAAACACTTTTCTGCAGAGAAAGATGCCGTGGGGCAAACCCTGCCCTGACACCCCAGGGCAGGGGCTGGTCCTCCCATTTGCCCCCCACCCACGGCCTCTCCGCATCATCCCCTTCGCAGGAACACCCGGCGCGAGGGCATCGGCGGTTCAGTTCGGCGATTTAAGACAAAACACCCCTTTTTTCTCCAACCAGGGCGCGAATTAATAAAAATAACAACGCTATTATAGCAATATTAAATAAATCTTAATACATTTTTTTTTTTAAGAGCTTAAAATTATATCGTAAGCATTAAAGCATAAGGTACTTATCTTGGCATAAGCAGAGCGCAGAGCGTGTTAGTGGAGAGGGGAAGCGGCCGCCTTGCCAGGGAGGGCGGTTTTGGGGCATTTCCAAGGGATTTGGAAGCACAAGCTCCACCTGCGCTTAAAAATCACCCCCCAGTGCCAGAAAAACCTCCCCGGCGGGGACTCGTACCGATTGCCCCAGCCCTCCCCGGCAGCGATAATGCCCCAAACAGGAGCAGGGCGACGTCTCCTCGGGATATCGCCTTTCCCCTCCTCCCAGCTCATGCCGGATCCCCCAAATTTTACTCGAAGCAAAGGGTGAGTCCCACAAACATGGGGAAAAAACCGCAGGCAAAGCTCCCACCCGCTTCCCCCCCGGCGTTTGATTCCCCAGCAATTATTTAGGTTTGCTTCTTCCAAGGCGTTAAGTGCTCCTGGGGCATCGGCAGCCGCGGGAGCCCGGGGTGGGGGGTCCGTGGCTCCAGCCCCCAGCAGCAGCAGCTTCCCAGGACAGTACAGTACAAACACACCCTCCTCCTCCTCCTCCCATCCCAACCGAGGTGGAAAAATAGAAAAAAAAAAAAAGATTCGCAAAACTTCTGCAATAATTTAGTTAGAATAGCTCCTCTGGGTTTGTGCAAATAAATTAAAAACAACTAAAAAAAGGAACGTTAAAACACTTAATTTCCAGACCGGCAGGCGTTACGACCAGCCCGTGTCATCTCCGCGGGGTTCGGCCAGGAAGACGTCACAGCAAATGAGATATTTGTGTGTGTGTGTGTGTGTGTGTGTGTGTGTGTTTTCTCTCTCAGGTCCCTCAGTTGGGCAGGTCCTTCGTCCCCGAGCGAGGACATCCCGCGGGCTGGGCTCCGGAAAACAGCGGTTTCGGACAAGAGACGTCACAAGCACAAAGTGCACAATATTTCGGGTATTTACAGAGACACAGCAGTCCTTCAAGTTTCAAGTTTCGTCAAAAAGAAGGAGGAAGTAAAACAAAAAAAAAACAATCAACGAAAAAAAAACCAACCCAAACTGACAAAAGGAGTTACCGGTATGGGGAAAAAAATAAAAAACACAAAAAAAAGGGAAAAAACTGCAGTTACGACACAGCTGCATCGCTCCCAAGACGACAGGTAACACGTCCACAGGCGGGGCCGGGCTGGGGTATGTACAGGGGCGACGGCGGGGCCGGGGGTCACCAGTCCGCGTCCTCCTCGATGTAGTAGTCGGGGGCCGTACCGTCGAAGAGGCCGGGGTCGAGGGACTTGCGCTGCTTCCCCCGGGCGAACACCCTGGAGATGGAGCCGAAGCCCATCTTCTCTTTCTTCTTTTTCCGTTTTTGGTCTTCCAGGTCCTCTAGAGACTGCGGGGAAGGGAGAGGACACGGGTTTGGCCACCGAGCTTCTCGTTCTCCCTCCCACCTCACGGACCACAGGGTCCAGGCCCCCAAAAAAAACCATTCTAGTCCAGGTGCAAAGTAATGTTAAAGTCCTGGACCAACAAAAAAATGAAGTATTCCTGACATATCTGCGGGGACACACTGGGCCCCCTCCTCACATTTCTGGGGTTTTGGCTTCTTGAGTCAACTGGATTCAGGATTTCAGCTCCAGGAACATAAGGAGGGTCAGAGCAAGGGTCTGCCCGTGGCGTGCTCAATTACCCCGTTAATTTTAGGGTCAAACACAGAATATTAACCTGATCTAGGCTGTGCCTTACAAAAATCAAGACCACTGCAACCGCCTATGGCATTACCTGGATTTTGGGGCAAATCATGGAAATCTGAGACATCCCAGACTTACAACTCAGGATGGCTTCTGCTTTTTTTTTAAAAAAACCAAAATCGTGCTTCTGACCCCCCCCCCAAATCGCTCACCAGCACAGGAGTGGGTCTTACAAGTGGGATTTACATGGGGTTTTGTGCCCTACCTGTACAATTGGGTTGTGCAAGTTCTTCTGTACCGGTCCAGGACTGTCCCCCTGCAACAGACGGAGATGGAGCCAATTGAATCAGCTCAGATAAACCCCCAGCAAAGCAGCTCTCCAGGTCAGCAAACCTCCAACCCGTACCCCACCCCAAAACCAACACCATTTTGGGAACCCAACCCTTCCCAAAACCAACATCACTTTGGGAACCCAACCCTTCCCAACCCAACCCTTCCCAACACCAACACCATTTTGGGAAGTGGAGGACCCGCAGCATCCCCAGAGCCCATCTCCCCCGCGAGCCCCACGCCGCGGGGAAGCAAACGCCCCATCATGTGGTGCCTCACGTTGCAGAGCGAGTGCGTTCGATGCCGGGGAGAATTGATGTCGCTCGGCGTGGATGACCGGTCGCCCTCGGCTGCGGAGGCGTCGGAGATGATGGACGGCTGCCGGGAATGACAGGGACTCACTCTGACGGCTGGAAGGCAAAGGGGGGGCACTGGGGAGTTAACATCACGCCAGCAAACCTGACCCCACACAAAACCTCTGATGCACTTCCAAAAAAACCTAGTTTTGGGGTGTTTTGCTCATTTTTAACCCTTTATGGAGGAATAACCTCTCCTATGAAGACAGGCTGAGAGAGTTGGGGCTCTTCAGCCTGGAGAAGAGAAGGTTCCAGGGAGACCTTCTAGCACCTTCCAGTACGCAAAGGGGCTACAGGAAAGCTGGAGAGGGACTCTTTACAAGGGCATGGAGTGATAGGGCGAGGGGGAACGGTTTGAAACTGAAAGAGGGGAGATTGAGATGAGATATGAGGAAGAAATTCTTTGGTGTGAGGGTGGTGAGACCCTGGCCCAGGTTGCCCAGAGCAGCTGTGGCTGCCCCCTCCCTGGCAGTGTTGAAGGCCAGGCTGGATGGGGCTTGGAGCAACCTGGTCTGGTGGAAGGTGTCCCTACCCGTGGCAGGGGGTTGGAACTGGATGGGCTTTAAGGTCCCTCCAACCCAAACCAGTCTGTGATTCTAATAAGGCAACTCCCCCAAATGGGTTTAGCCCCGCACCCTGATCCGTGCCAGGGGTCTCACCTTGCCGGTCCGCCGAGTGCTGGGGGTGCGAGTGGTAGAGGGTCTGCTGGCTCTGCCGGATGGCGGCCGTCAGCGGGAGGTCGGCCTGCATCACCCACTCCTGGTTGCCGTTCAGCACCGTCTCGCCCGGCATGGCCAAGGAGTGGCGCTTGGGGACGTCCTTGGTCAGCGTGGCCAGGGACTGCTTGGCCTGGGGGAAGGACACCAAGGTGGTGAGGTGGGGGGGGCAGAAAACCCACATGAACATCTCCTGGAGCAGCAGAACCAGCAGCAACACGCTGCACCAAACCCACCCCTTGGCAAATAAACACCCAAAGTGTGCTGCTCCCTGCACCAAGGACACCAGCTCCTTGTTAGCGATGGATTAATTTGCAATACTGCAATAAACATTTAACTTCAGCAAAACTTTCTGGGGTGTTGCAAGTGCTCGAGCCGCTGAGCCGGGCGCCCGCGGTGCAGGGCTGACCCCTGCGTCGTGCCCGCCACCGTTACTGAGCTCACCATGGCCAGCTCGGCCTCCAGCTCCTTCATGCGGTTGTCTTTGAGGTCGAGCTGGGAGCGGAGGGCGCTGGCGTGGTCCGTCGCCTCCTTGGCTTGTCGCCGCAGCTCCCACTTCTCCCGCTCCAGCAGGTCCTTCTCCTTGGCCAGGGCTTTCACCGCGTCCTCGCTCTCCTGCCGGGAACAGGGTGGTCGTTGGGAAGGGGAAGGCCATAACGCTACTGAAGGCCCTCTCCCACCCTCTGCAGACACAACACCCTCGGGGGCCACCAGATTGATGTGGTGCCAACAGGAATGTGGCACCTTTGGGTGTCATGAGAGCCCTGGGCTGGCAGGGATGGCAGCAGGCCCCCTGAAAAGTGATGCCCACCATGCACCTGGTTAAAATTACATTAAATTTCCCAAGTCAGCCTGTCTGCAAGAGGTCAGCTGGAGCTTTGGTGTGTTTTTTGCCCGATGGCAAACCTAGTTTCATGCTCACGCTGCTGTCAGCCCCTCCCCATGCCCCAAGACCACGGCGCTGGGCTCCCGCACTCACTTTCCTGTGCTGCTCGTAGTTCCTGATGAAGTCGCGGAGCTGCTCCTCGCGGCTCTCCAGCGTGGCGTACAGCTGCTGCATCTGGCTCACCAGGTCCGTCTTCTCCGCCTTCAAGCGCTTGCGGTCGGCTTTCATGGCTGCGGGAGAGGCGACGGCTGGAGCGCGGGGGCACGGCAGGGCCCTCGCCTCCACTGCTTTGATTTCACAGCAAAATTACAATAGAATTAAATAGAATAGAACTAAGTCATTTTGGTTGGAAAGGACCTTTAAGATTATCGAGTCCAACCGTTAACCCAGCACTGCCCAGCCCACCACTAACCCATGTCCCTCAGCACCACATCTACTCGTCTTTTAAATCCCCCCAGGGATGGTGACCCCACCACTGCCCTGGGCAGCCTGTTCCAGTGCTTGACAACCCTTTCCATGAAGAAATTGTCCCTGATCTCCAATCTAAACCTCCCCTGGTGCAACTTGAGGCTGTTTCCTCTCATCCTATCGCTTGTTACCTGGGAGAAGAGACCAACCCCCACCTCACTACACCTTCCTTTCAGGTAGCTGTAGACAGCAATAAGGTCTCCCCTCAGCCTCCTTTTCTCCAGGCTAAACACCCCCAGCTCCTCCCCAGAAGTTCTCCAGACCCTTCTCCTTGTGCTCCAGACCCTTCACCACCTTCGCTGCCCTTCTCTGGACTCGCTCCAGCACCTCAAGGTCTTTCTCGTAGTGAGGGGCCCAAACCTGAACACAGGATTCGAGGTGTGGCCTCACCAGTGCCGACCACAGGAGGACAATCCCTGCCCTCGTCCTGCTGGCCACACTAGTGCTGATACAAGCCAGGATGCTGGTGGCCTTCTTGGCCACCTGGGCACGCTGCTGGCTTATATCCAGCCGCCATCGACCAACACCCCCAGGTCCTTTTCCCCCAGGCACTTTCCAGTCACTCTTCCCCAGCCTGTAGCGGTGTGTGGGGTTGTTGTGCCCCAAGTGCAGGATCCAGCCCTTGGCCTTGGTGAACCTCACACAATTGGCCTCGGATTTAACTCCATTCACCAAGGGCTGCCCTCACCCCCATTGCTGCACCCCCTGCACGCACCCAGCAGCCCCCTGAAACGCCTGTCCATCGCTGCCGCGGCTCCGAATCATCCCCCACCCTCCCAGGGGCACCTCGTCCCCCTGGAAAAGGAGACTGGGGAGCAAAACCGCTGCCGCAGCCTCCAGGGCGAGCGCAGGAAAACCCGCTGCTCCCTTGCCAGGATAAATAAACCACAACGGGTTTATTTTTAGCAGCCAGGCGGGTTCCTGCAGCGCTCCCACGAGCCCGGGGCACGGCTCCCCGAGTGTCCCCCTGCCACCTCCACGATGCTGTGCAGGGATGAGGGGACAGAGCGGGAGGCTGGGGGGGTCAGAGGCAGCACGGGATGCGACAGGAACATTTCACCAGCCCCAAAACAAACCTGAGACCTTCGTATTTTCCCCCTCCCGTGCAGCAGCGAGGGATGCTCGCTGACCACCGACACGGGACAGCTTGCTGCAAGGCTGGTCACAGAAGTCACAGAATCAATGAGGTTGGAAGAGCCCTCTGGGATCATCGAGTCCAACCATTGCCCTGACACTACCACATCAACTAGACCAGGGCACTAAGTGCCATGTCCAGTCTTTTCTTGAACACCTCCAGAGATGGTGACTCCACCACCTCCCTGGACAGTCCCTTCCAGTGTCTAACGACCCTTGCTGAGAAGAAATGCTTCCTAATGTCCAACCTGAACCTCCCCTGGCAAAGCTTGAGGCTGTGTCCTCTTGTCCTAGCGCTGGTTGCCTGGGAGAAGAGGCCGACTGTCCACTACAACCTTCCTTCAGGTAGTTGTAGACTGCAATAAGGTCACCTCTGAGACTCCTCTTTCTCCAGGCTAAACACCCCCAGCTCCCTCAGCCGTTCCTCGGAGGTCAGACCCTCCAGGCCCTTCACCAGCTTGGTCGCCCTCCTCTGGACTCGCTCCAACACCTCAACATCTCTCTTGAAGTGCGGGGCCCAGAACTGGACACAGGATTCAAGGTGTCCCCTCACCAGTGCCGAGCACAGAGGGACGATCCCTTCCCCAGACGGGCTGGCTACACTAGTCCTAATAGAGGCCAGGATGCCATTGGCATATATATTTTTTAATTTCCTCGAGAATACTGAGAGGCTCTTACAAAACTTTAAGCCACATTTGCACTCTCTGATGTTAGAAGCAACAAAAGGCTCCTAATGAATTTAATTAAATAGCAGGTCCCCTATAGCCTACAACCTGCTTTAATTAGCGGCGGCATTCGGGGTCCTTAAAGATTTAGAGAAAACACTTCACTGCTTGCCAAAAAAAATACATAAAATGCTCAGAAGTCCTATTAGAAGAGCACATACCATCTCCCAAGGTTGAATATTTACCAATATTCACACCAACCACTACTGCAAGAAGATGATGGACTTTGGGTATTGCACGAGCAGGTTTTTCCCCTATTAAGCCACCAGGACTATTTACCATTTGTTTCAGTTCATATTCAAGAGGTTTGCTAAAATTAATGCACTTTTTCCCCCCTCTCTGTTACCACCGCTCTCCCTCCTCCAAAACTTATTAGCTCCCAAGCTTAAAGAAGATTTATCAGTCATTTGAGGACTTAATTCCAAACTCAGTTAATAGGAAATTAATTGAAAGAGGCAGGAGGAATAACGTGGGTTTTCACTGGTCATCAGGGCCATCCAAGGAGGTGAAATGGCTTTGTCCTTCACTTGGATGATCCAGGGACAGGTTTCTGTACCCCAACCCACCCAGGAGTATCTAAAGAAACTCGCCTACAGGCCATCTGCACGGTGGGCTCTGGCAAAACCTCCAACCTGTTCATAACCCCAAGACAACATGAGAAGCAAGAAATCCTAAATCCACACCATAAGCGGGAAGTATTTACCTCACACATCTTATTTGCATTATTTATTTTTCCCTCCCACCCAAAGCACACGGCAGAAATAGAAGGGGAACCCACCAGCCCCTCCTCGGACTCGGCAGCAACCCTGGCAGCACGCGGTGGGAAGGGCGGGTTGGGAACGGCTGTGTGAACCCCCCGGCTCTCGCCTTCACCCCCCAACATCCCCACCTGCACCATCAGTCCTGCGCTCCTGTTCCTTGAGCTTCCGCCTCCTCCCACCCGTGATGACACCACCGAAGGTGCCACCACCCCACGGTGTCTGTCTGACCCCAGCATCTAATGACTTCTGGATGGGAATCAGCTTCCACATGCTACAACCAGACATTTCCCCCCTAAGAAGGGGGCTGCTATAAATACCAGCCCCTCTCCAAAAATCATAATATCAAGTTAAGGGAAAATGAGGTGGGGGTGGTCGCACCATCTAGCCCAGGTTTGCTTGGAGGGCATACAGATAATTAGTTTGACCGCCTTGGTAATGTGGTATTAGATGAAAAACGACTATGTTTGGACCATAGAAATAGCGTCTCTGCCTGGCTGCTCGGTCCCGGGATGAAGCATCAGAGCCCAAACCAAGCCAAGGCACTGGCAGGGGACGCAGCCCACCTCTGACCCTCCTAAAGAGCAGCTCCCTCCGGCTCCCATCACTTGCGAGCACTCCTCTCGCCCCGTGCAATGGGGATTTTCATGTCAGGAACAGAACCAGAGCTGACTTTATCACTTACTGATTCATATACTTATTTTCTAATGTAGGGAAACGTGTCCTCAGGGGTCACCGCTCAAGCCCTGGCGATGCCCTGTGCAAGAGGAATGCGTAAACCCACCCTGTCCCACTAACACTCACTTAATTTCTCCTCTTTCTCCATCCCAACCATGAAATTCAATATTGTCACCATGACTAACCCATAAAATCGGTCAGCCCTGCGCAGGAATCGCAGCACCACTCCTTGTTTTGTAATTACAGAGGCGGGCGCGCTCCCCGGGCGCAGCCGTCGCGATCTTGCCGGTGAAGACGTCAACGTTACGCGGCGTCGGGCAGAGCGCGTGTGGAGGTACGGCACAGGCAGGAAATTCAAGTGCAATGGTGACTTTGAGGAAATAATTCGAGGAGGCATTTGACTTGGGGGAATTTACCTGGAAACATCCTGCTATAGGGCCAAGGGCTTTCCAAACCAGAACCCTCACCCTCCATGGTCATGACAAGGTGGTCTTCTGCTGAGAGTTTAAGGTGGATCTTCAAAGGAGCACAGTGGGTTTGCTTTACAGAGCTCCATGTCTCTTTGGTGGAGAGGGCTTCCTTGGCTGGGTCCATGGCTGGGAGACCCATCCGCTGGGACACTCATCCATCAAGGACACCCCATCCCCTTGCTGTACTCACTCAGCTGCACTGAGGATTTCTGCAGGAGGCTTGTCCCAGCCCAAACACCATCCCTGTGAGATCACAGCTCCAAGCCACTGGTTTGGGAAGAGAGGAGACCAGGCTACAACCCATTTGCGGAGCAGACGTGAGGTCGGTTCACGCCTTCCCGAGCAGCAGGGAAAGCAATCCCGAGGTCTCCACTTTGGCACTCAAAAAGGAAACAGGAACCAGGTTTGCTCTGCGCGTGACAACCCTGCAGGCAAGCTCCAGCCTCTCGGATATCCTTCCCACCAACGGCATTTCTGCCATCAGCCCACACGCTCACAGATGTCACCCGGCCAAGAGGCTCCTCGAGTCCTCCAGGCACTTGGGCACGGCCCCTGCCCGCAGCAGGACCCAGCAGTAATAAAGCTGTCTGCAGCTTCTCCCATCAGAAATCCAGGCCACATCCATCCCTTCCCAGAAAAATATAATTGTATTAACCCTGTAAACACGATCCCGAGTCCCAGCCAAGGAGGGGAGGATGACAGGACGGAGCACTACAGGATTTTATTTGGATGTTAATTGATCAAAAAAAAGTGCAAGAGATGGAATTAGCCCAGAAAAAGGAGCAATAAATATGCATGAAGCACATGCTGCCAGGGATACAGAAACCTCTCGGGTTACTCCCGCGGAGCATCCTGCGCTGCTGCACACCCCCGCTCCCTCCCTCCTCCACCCAGATCACAAACCGACCCCTGCACGGCCGTGCAAAACGAAGGCTGTTAAAACTCCTGGAGCCCCCAAAAGCAAACCCCGCAGCAAACCCCCTGTGTTAAGTGAGCCGACATCTATCTGAACGGGCTGGGCTGCGCTCCCAGGCTCAGAGCCAGCAGCGACGACAGATTTCCATATAATTTCTCCGCTAATGACATTACCCACGACCCAAGGCGGGTCGTGTGGGGATGCTGATGCTCCCGGGTGCGGAGCATCCTCTACGCATGCTGCGAGGCGGGAGGTGGCCTTGGGAGATGCTCTCTGGCCGTGGGACAGGACTGGCACCAACCCCTGACCTCCGGGACAGCATGGCCAGGTCTCCCCGCACTGCCTTACCCTGCACCTCCTTAACACAGAGCCGTTATTTCCCAAACGCCTCTATCAACTGACACACTTCCCCTGGCAGAACCATTCACCAGGCGCAGCTATTCCCATTTTTCCTCCCCTTTTGGCTACATTCCTCCACAGACAATTTTTCACAGAAAGGAAAAAGGATTTTTTTTTTTCCCCTCCAGCTGCTGATCCCGTTTCCACATCACCCGTCCCCATCCCCGCTGCCGTGCTAAGCCTGCTCTGCTGCCCAGCGCCTCCAGCCCAGCTCGCGGGGCCGCATCCAGCACGGCGAGCTCTTCCAAATTACTCTAAAGCTTTCCAATATTGCAGGGGAGGGAAGAGGCACCGATTTAAAAGGGCTTCTTGTTACGTGCCTTTCCAAGCACAAGCCGAGATTCCCTCTTCCTGGCCATCACACCTGCAGAGAAGTCCTGGAAAACCAATCCCACAGAGCGGCCAAGAAAAACCCAATAAAAACCCAACATTCTGTTCCTTAAATACTCACAATTCTCAAGCCAAACTCACTTTTTCTCAGCATTATCCTCCACAGAAGCGTGTATGACCTCACTGCAGCTTCTTAGATGAGTTATTATTGGGGTTTTTTTGGACTATTTTTAGTCTTAAAATAGTTCTGCTCTTCCACATTTTGCATTTAGCAGCACTTCCCCCTCCCTGTACATGCAGAGCAAATATTCTCTAATTAAGGTTTTTTTTCCTCCGTTTACAGTTTTATAAACCCAGAGCATTTCCTGCTGCCGGAGGCTGCACCGACAGTGGGGTGGAGGGGGCAAGATTTTTCAAGTTATTTTGGCTGTTACTAACTTATAGGGATGCTTTTACAAATCAGAAAGTGATAAAATAACATTTTCTCCAATCCCTTCCCCGAATACAGACTCAGCCCAATTCCCTGCCCCTCTCTGCACACCTCAGCATCCCGGACGGGGGGACACGTGGTGGGACGGGGCTCTCCCGCCCCGCAGCTCCTCAGCCTCTGAGCCTGAAAACTTTTGACAGCTCCTCTTTGTAATCCGCGAGCGCGAGCTGACAAGTGGAAGTTATCCTCGGCACGTCGGGGATTTGAGATGATATTTAGAGCCACGGCGCTGCCAGGATTTGACACGCAAGAGCTTTCTCCCCTGCGCAGGATCACCCCCTGGCTCCGGCAAACAAACCGTCCTGCCTGGACTTAGTGCCAGTTCATTTTGGGGAGGAAAAGCTGCAATGTCGCGCTTCTCCCTGCACAGCCCGGTCCCGACCACCGTGGGAGAACACCCAAATCCACGCGCTGAGAGAGGGGAGACCCCGCACGTCACCTGCACCCCCAGCCTCTGCCCTCTGCGGCGCTCCCGGTAACTCTGTGCGAGATAAGGAAAATCCCACTCACCGGGAAACTCGCTGCTTCCCTCCTAGAAGAGCCCGGGGGGCTCAAATCCAACCCATCCCCACCCCGCAAACATTTCCAGCTGCGTTTCAGCTGCTCTCTTGGCTCTGCTCTAGAGCTAGCCGTGGAGAAATCGCTTTGCAACGCTGCGAACGCCCCCCACACCCCATTTCCCAGCCCATCGCTGCGCCCTGCGCTGCTGGGGCAGGAGAGTGGGGGGGGCCCGGGGAGGGCTGCCCCGCAAACCCCCCCGCCACGTACTCAGGGTGAACACACACTGCACAGTCCAAATAACAGGGATGGCTTTTAATTTCCTCATTAATTAACTTTTTGAAGCTTCAGGGTCCCGGGGGGCAGTAGAAGGGGGGCGCGGCCCTTACCTTGCAGAGCCTCCTTGGCGCGCGCCAGCTCCTGCTCCTTCTGCGCCAGCTGCACCTTCAGCTCGGTGGCCGAGAGCACCTCGGGCGACTTGCTGCCGTGCGTCTCCTCCAGGTCCTTGGTCAGCATCTCCTTCATTTGCCGGAGCAGGTGAACCTCCTCCTGCAGCTGGGCCACCTCCTCCCGCAGCAGCGCTGGAGGAAGAGGAGACACAATGCGAGGAAGTGACCAACAGCTCCCGGCGCGGCCCCGCTCCAAACTCAAACCCCGGAGCAAACGCTGCCAGAGTGATTCTCTGGGCTTCTAAAACTGCTTTGCACAGCCCAAAACCTGCAGCAGGGCTGGCAGCACCCTGGGAATGGAGGAGGAGGAGGAGGGATGGGATGGGAGGGCCCTGCAATGGGTATTAGTGTCTGAGTTTTGCATTAAAAAAGTTAAAAATCATAGAATCATAGAATGTGAGGTGTTGGAAGGGACCTCTGGAGATCATCGAGTCCAACCCCTGCCAGAGAAGGACCAGTCTAGGGCAGGTCACACAGAAACGCATCCAGATGGGTCTTGAAAGCCTCCAGAGAAGGAGGCTCCACACCCTCTCTGGGGAGCCTGTTCCAGTGCTCTGTCACCCTTACAGTAAAGAAGTTCTTCCTCATGTTGAGGTTGAACTTCCTGCGCTCCAGTTTGCATCCAGTGCCCCTTGGCCTATTGCAGGGCACAAGTGAAGAGGTTGCTCCTTTCCTCTTGACACCCAGCCCTCATATATTTATACACATTAATCAGATCCCCTCTCAGTCTTCTCCAGACTAAAAAGCCCCAGGTCTCTCAACCTTTCCTCCTAAGGCACATGTTCCAGTCCCTTCATCATCCTCATAGCCCTCCGCTGGACTCT
This sequence comes from Nyctibius grandis, assembly GCF_013368605.1. Taxonomy (NCBI): domain Eukaryota; kingdom Metazoa; phylum Chordata; class Aves; order Nyctibiiformes; family Nyctibiidae; genus Nyctibius; species Nyctibius grandis. The sequence continues at coordinate 2,941,929 of NC_090674.1, forward strand.
CTCCAGTAGATCTCTGTCCCTCTTGAACTGGGGAGCCCAGAACTGAACGCAATACTCCAGGTGAGGTCTCACCAGGGTAGAGTAGAGGGGGAGGAGGACCTCCCTCCATCTGCTGGACACGCTCTTCTTAATGCACCCCAGGAGGCCATTGGCCTTCTTGGCCACAAGTGCACATTGCTGTCCCATGGATAACTTGCTGTCCACCAGGACCTCAAGGTCCTTCTCCACAGAACTGCTCTCTAGCAGATTGCCTCCTAACCTGTACTGATGCATTTTATTGCTCCTTCCCAGGTGCAGGACTCTGCACTTATCCTTGTTGAACCTCCTTAGGTTCCTCTTTGCCCAGCTCTCCAGTCTGTCCAAATCACGCTTAATGGCCGCACAGCCTTCAGGTGTATCAGCCAAACCTCCCAGCTTCGTATCGTCAGCAAACTTGCTGAGAAGACACTCTGTCCCTTCATCAAGGTTGATGATGAAGATATATACTGATACTAATAAACCAAGAACCTTCTCCCCATCCAAACCGCTCACTGATGGGGTGCTCGTACGGCCAGTGTCCAACAGACTCCCAGCTCCACTATGCCCCATACGATGCGCCTCAGCTCTGCCTCCAGCCAGCCACACGTTCAGGGCACGCTCCACAAAACTCAACAAAACCACTCTGACACTGCAAAGAGGAAGGTGGCACCTCTACCAGCAGGCCCGAAGCTTGAAATTTTTCAGATTTACGCTTTGCCCCCCAAAGCGGCTGCGTCGCAGGAGCATCCCGGCACGCCCCAGCGCGGGTCCCTGCAGCGGGCACCGGGGGAAGCTCCAGAGATCTCGTTTCCTACTGCTGCTTAGCGAAATAAAGTGCTTTTCTGCTATTTCCACATCGCACCCATCGCCCTCTGTCTCCCCTCGCAATCCTCTACGCGAGCCAGACACCGGGATCCAAAATGACAAGTGTGCAGTTTGATTCTGCTTTCCCCCCCACTCCCACTTTGAGAACATGCAGAGAAAATCCCATTACTCATCCAAAGGGGTTACTGATTCCTAAAGGTTTGCACCATGCCCTTGGATAGAGGGAGGAAAAAATAAATCCCTCATCAGAAAAATAAAATAGAAATAAAAAATAAATACAGAATCACAGAATCAATCAGGTTGGAAGAGCCCTCTAGGATCATCGAGTCCAACCATTGCCCTGACACCACCATGGCAACTAGACCAGGGCACTAAGTGCCATGGCCAGTCTCTTCTTAAACACCTCCAGAGATGGTGACTCCACCACCTCCCTCGGCAGCCCCTTCCAATGGCTAATGACCCTTGCTGAGAAGAAATGCTTCCTAATGTCCAACCAGAACCTCCCCTGGCGAAGCTTGAGGCTGTGTCCTCTTGTCCTAGCGCTGGTTGCCTGGGAGAAGAGGCCGACTCCCACTCCACTACAACCTCCCTTCAGGTAGTTGTAGACTGTGATAAGGTCACCTCTGAGCCTCCTCTTCTCCAGGCTAAACACCCCCAGCTCCCTCAGCCGTTCCTCAGAGGTCAGACTCTCCAGACCCTCCACCACCTTGGTCGCCCTCCTCTGCACTCGCTCCAACACCTCAACATCTTTCTTGAAGACACCCCCTTCTCCAAGCTACTGCAGTTGGGTCCTTTCCCCAGTGCCACCGAGCATCACCCAGCTTGGGGGGCACCAGCTGGGCATTAAACATAGGGGATTTTCCCCTTATTTTTGCTGAGGTCCCTCTGCACGGGCCGATCCCTTTCCGGCACGGTTTGTGGAGCGATGCTGGGAGGTGACGCCGGCAGCAGTACAGGGAGAGGCGGCTCCCCCCCAGCCCCGCCAGCAGCTGCGCCGGGAAGGCATAAAATCTGGTTTGCATACTTGAAATGCTTCCCGTACGAAAACTGGCAAGGCCCCATCCTGTAAATTATTTAGCAATAAAGTCACTAACAAGGAACAGTCGAGCTCCGGGCTGGGGATTTCGGTGCAGTCCAAAGCATTTTCTTAAAGTCAGTGCAAAAAGCAAGAACCGAGCGGCGGCCGAGGGCAAAGAAACACAGCAGGAACGCAGCATTTCCCCTCCAGCCTTTGGGATACGGGGACGGGGGGGATGCAAGGGACTTGTACGTGGTGCAATATTTACCGTGCAACCCCCCCAGCGCCTTCCCCAGCCACAGAAACCCCCGCGCAGCCCCACAAAGCACCAGTGACTGCTGCTATTTACACATTTTTCCCCACTGATAATTCATTTTCACCTTTCATTCCCATTTTGGTGGGAATCCAAGAAAATATCCCCATTTAATTTAATATATATATATACACACACAAAATGGATTATGCTTTGCAACAGATATTTATTTTTGCAATATAGATCTATTTTCCAATAGGTCTATATTGCAAAGCACAATCCATTTATATATATATATACATATATATATATATTTATACTTAAAAATTGCAGAACTCAATCCACTTAAGCCAAGGTTTCAGGGCAAAACCCTTCTTGCCAGGCTCAAGTAGTGAAAGCCACACCATCAGCTCTTGTCCTACTCCAAGCGCTGTGGTCTTTGCTCTCTTCCCAGCTCCCTCCTGGGGCTCCCATCGATGTCTTCGCTGTAGGAACCAGGAATGGGCTTCAAGGCAAGTCAAACCCTCCCAGCATGATTTTAAAGGGTTTTCTGGGAGAGAAGGTGGCATTTCACGGAAGCGATGGGGATGACGCAGCGTCTCCTGCTCTCCTTGGTTTCCATAGGAAACCACTTAAGGGGCAATTTCTTGTGTGACACCAAGCTTTTGATTAGCATGTCATCACCCTCCTTTCCATACGGGATTTCCACCCCGCTCTGACATGTCCCTGGGCTCCCTGACAGCGCTCATCCACCTAAATCACACCACCCCATTTATCCCCCCCAAAAAGAGGTTCTTCCCCCTCCAACCCCTCTCCTGCAAGTCTCCATCCCGTCTCAACCGGCACCTCCAGCTCACGAGGGTCCTACAGAGAAAGCCCATTTTATTTGCATAAATTGCATTAGAACAACTCCCCAACACGATGCTAAAATACAATCCAGAAAATAGAACAATTTTTAATTTCTTTGTTTTTGCAGTTCAACCTGTACCTTGCAAGTGTCGCTACACTGGGGTGCAAAATTAAATCTGCCATTAGCAGTCACCTCCCAAATGCAAAAACCCCGCTGCAAAAAGCTCCCACAGCACATTTTCCCCATTTTTTTTGCCCCCTTTTTATTTTTTCCTCCTCTTTTTAACCATTTTTTTTGGGGGGGTTGTCTGTGCACTGTAACTCCTGCCCACCCAGGGGAAGGAGGCATCGAGCCCCGTTGCACACCCGCTCATTCCAGCCCCTTCCAAATCTCTCGCAAGTGAGTGGGCAGCGATGAAATTAATGCAATTTAAACATTTCCCAGACTAATTGATGAAAACTACCATTCACAATGAAATAATTGGCTGTTAATTATATTTCAGTTGATAGCATTAAACTTCCACAACACTGTCAGATCCTGCATCCTCTACGCTTTAAGCGCCGATTAGCGTTAACAGACAATGAAAATAAGATTTTTTTAGGGTTTGAACACCTCCAGCCAGTGTTTGGGGCTGAAGTTTCCACTCTGGCTCCTGCAAATCCCATCTCAGGCTCCTCTCGGCAGCAGATCCACCGGCCACGCAGCACCAAAGCCTTTTACTGGCCTTGGAACAGGCATCCATTTAAAAACACTAATTTAAAAGCCTTTTTTTTCCCATGTAACACAGCTGACCATCGCTGCACGTGAATTTCTGTCTTTGGAAGGTCCGTATTAAAAATCAATGCGGTACAAACGACAAGGTTGCTTATGGACCAAGAGCTTAAAACCAGCAGCGGCTCACCCCAAAGGGTGACTTCACATGCACTGCACAGACAGGCAAGTGGGGAAAAAACGGCAAAATGGGAAAAAGCCAAATTTCAGTGCTAACAGACCCTCACCCGTCGAGATCATGGTGCAAGGCTTCATCCCTCCACCCTCCTGCAGAGCTTTGGCCCAGAATATGTATATACACACGTACACGTATAAATATACACATACATACACCTCTGCCCTGGGATGGGAAACAGAAGGGTCATAAGATAAAGGCCATTATTAGAAGAAAATAACGATGCAAGCCCTAGGAATGAGTCGTGCTAGGATCTTAAAGAGCATCTCATCACCTTTGATGGTTAAACAGCTCCCCAGCTTGGGACCCGAGTCTCTCGCAGAGAGGTTCAACCAACCACCCCCCCCAGCAGCCTGCATCACGGACGGTTTGATTTTCCCCTCTCTACAAGGAGTAATTTGGAGGAAAAGCACAAACTACCAGGCACGGGGCTGGGGGACGGCCGGGGGTCAGAGCAGGGGGACCAACCGCCAGCAGCCACCCTCCCCAAAGAGCCAACGTCCAACACATCCAACCTCTCCCTTTGACACCTGGGCACCATGATGGACACGCCGCGGCTCAAAGCCAAACCCCATGCAGCATCGTCCCCTCACGGGGATACACACCAGGGCCCAGAACTTGCACATCACCCCTCCAGCCGAGTCCCAGCGCTGCACATCCCAGCTCCAGCCCCAGGCACGGCGTCTCCCGCAGCACCACGGTGCTCCACGGCCTCGGAGGAGCTGCTGGCCACCCCAACTCCCTCCTGGGCGGGCACTGGGGTGCTCAGCCACGTGCTGCAGAGCCTCTGGGGCTAACAACGTGACTTTGGACTCCATAGATGCATTTTTTACAGAAGGAAGCTTTAGATCCCATCTCTTGCTACTGCTGAGATGTGGCAAGCGAGCTGTCACGCCTGGACGTGGGCACAGACACTTGGTGGCAGGTTCAGGTCAGAGCTTTCACCCAACGCACATAAATCCCTGCAAACACCATTTTTGAGCATTTCCCCAGTTATACGCCACCTCGGCGCTTCCCTACGGCCCCAGCCCTGGGACGGGACCCCCAGTCGCCCACCCTGACCGTGCACCATCAACCAGTGCTGGTGGCCATGGGCCTGCCCGCAAAGTCACCCCCCACACCCCAAAAAAAGGATCATTCCCAGCAAGCCGGAGCCCACTGCCCCAGCAGGTCTCTTACAGTGGATGTAAAGAAATAAAACCTGATATAACCCTCCTGTGTATGGCAGCAGCAGGGGGGTAAGGGGGTTCAGGAGACAGGCTGGAGGCTGCAAAGGCTTTCCAAAGCACACGTGGGGTTTCAAAGCAGCTGGCCGGTGGGCTGCGACCCCCACGGCAGCCCCCAGGGCCAGTGGCCGAGCCCTTGGCGAGCTCCCGGCACGCTCCGGCTTCTCCACAAGACAAAATGGACTACGGCGTGCGGGGAGCCTCCCGCCCGGCCTCCCACCGCTGCGGGGGGAGCCGGAGCCCCTCGCCCCTGCCCCTCGCTTCGCCCTGGGCGCGGGGGGACGGCACGGCCACCACCGCCACGGCCCCGGCCAGCTTCGAGGCGCGCTCGCCGGCCGCCCGGCGTTGTTTTGTTTCTCCCAGGAGGAAGCGAGCTACAACAGCACAAAGCAAGCAAGGGAAAAGAAACGCCGCATCCCCCCCTCCACGCCGCCGTGCGAGGTGGTGGGACCCCCCCAAGGACCCCCCTTACCTGCGTGGGCTAAGCAGGGGCACAGCACCCTGCCCCGAGCATCGTCCCCGGCCGCCCCTCGCCCTTCGCAGAGACCCGAACAATAGGCCAGGCGCGGAGCGAAGCCCTGCTCGCAGCGGCACGTCCCCGGCTTGCTCTCCTCCTGCTCCGACTTCATGGCGGGGGGCGGCGGGGTTGGGTGTCCCCGGGGCTTGGGGGTCCTCGGGGTTGGGTTGGGGGTCCCCGGGCAGGCAGGCTCCTCCCCGGCACGGAAGTACGGCAGGCGCTACCTGCACCGGGAATTTGACCCCTCGCCGCTCTCCGAGCCTCCCCGGCCTGATGTCACGCCGGCAGAGGAGTGGCTTTGCCCGTCGCCGAGCCAAGGTGCGCGGGACGGGGGGCCCGGAGCGGGCGAGCGATGTCCCCGCAGCCCCCCGGCAAAAGGCTGCGCAGGAACCCGCGGCCTGGCCGCCGGCGGAAATGGTTCCCAGCTCGCCGGCCATCGCCGCCACCCGCCGCGTGGCCACCGCGCCGCTCGCCAGAGCCATTGCCAACAGCACCGCAGGGAAACTGAGGCACGAAGGAAGGTAACACACTGTTTCCAGCATGTAGCTCCTGCAAGCTGTTCCTTGCATGGGGAATAAGCGCAGTATTTTATTTATTTTCTTTTTTTGCAATGCAATTATTATTTATTTTGGCAGGTTGCAATTGCATGACACCCACGGCTGCGGGAGGCACCATCGCAGCCCGGCCTCCCCCTGCGACCCACCACGACTGGCCCTGCGGCGAGGAAGGGTAGAGAGGGGGAGCTGGAGGACGGGGTGAGCGGGGACACGGCAAAAACCAGCCAGAACATAGGGGCTAGTGGCTTTTCTATCATAAAAGTTACATAAATGTACACCAGAAAAAAACACTCTGAAAACCAGCTTCTTTGGGTTGTTTGAGTGTTGCTTTTCTGCTCTCCATGGCACCCTGCCTGCACGCGCCTCTCGCTCTGCCCACAAGGGCAAGTTCAGAAAACAGAGTCTGAGATGGGAAAAAACCCCAAAATAATCACCGTGTTGTGCTTTCCCCCAGTGCCCGACACGCGAAGCCTCTGCCGGCCACTGCAAACCCAGCCCCTCCACCCTACAGCAGGGGAAACTGAGGCACGGGGGGGAAACTGAGGCACGGGGGGGAAACTGAGGCACGGGGGGGAAACTGAGGCACGGGGGGGAAACTGAGGCAGGGGGGGGAAACTGAGGCACGGGGGGGAAACTGAGGCACGCCCTGCGTGCACTCACCCTTACATTTTCGGGAAGCAGGTAACTGTGGGAGGAGCGAGCTGCCCCCAGCTAGGATGAGACACAGCCACGGCCACATTTGGTCGCGACCACCAGCTGAGCTTGGGTCAATAAAACCGGTCCTCACCAGCCCCACGCCCAGCTGCCGGGCATTGCCCCCCTCCCTGCCCTGCTGCTTCCTCACCAGCAGCTCGGGAAGGGGCAGGGAGCTGCGTTTGTTTTGCAACAAGCCGTGGTGCTTATCGCAACACGCTCCGGTGCACGCAACGGGCCGGCACCGGCACCGCCTGCGGCATCGCTGCGGGGTTGGGGAGGGTTGGGGAGCACCTGCTGATTTAACGCTGCTTTGCCAACAAGCCCGGTGCAAAGGTGACTGCACCTCGGTGCGCTGTGCCGCGGCACGGCGATACCCCAAACCCCACCAGACGGAGGAGGTTCTCTGCGTCACGGGTGTTGCACAAGCCCCAAGCTCCCTGAGAGCAGCTCCTCCAACCTGCCACGCTCCCGGGAAGGCCGGGCTGGGCTCGCATCCCTGCTCCTGCTGACTAACGCTGGACCACGCCGCGTTACTCACCCCCACAGCGCCAGTCCTCGTCCCCACCGCACGCACCGCGCTCTGTAATCCAGCGATGGGGCCTGCAGGGACTCCCCTGCCCCTTCCTACTTGATTAAAAACCCCTTTGGAAGGCACTCGGAAAAAGGGTGCTGGTTAATTAAAAGGCTGCACACGCTTTATTCGGTGTGGGTTTGCGTGGTGCAGCCGGGCTCCGAGCGTGGCCCTGTGTCTGGCAGCAGCCGTGCTTTCAGCTGTGTTTAAATCCGGGTCGGGGTCTGGGTTCCCTCCCCTTGCCTTGGAGCAACCCGTTACCATGTGCTGGTGGTGGCTGCTGCCAGGAGGGAGGTGATACGACAGGGAGCTTTGCTTGCAGTGTCCCCTCTGGAGACAACACACGGAGAAGGTATCAGCCCTAATGAGCGCTGGCTTTGCTGGGGTCACAGCACCCCTAATTGGGGGCTGGGAGGGAAGAGATCGATAACAGAGCCAGGACCTGAGATGGGATTTCCATGTGACCCCAGACACCCATATTTCTGCATGAGGAAGGGGATGGGCGCTGGGTGTCAGGGCAGATAGGTCTGGCCCTTCATCCCAAATCCCAGCGGGGACCTACTGGCCTCCATCAGCCCTCCCGAGCCAAGACCTTTCTGCAGGGACGGGGCAGGAGGGAGCGTTCCCACCCAAGCCTGGCCCAGAAGGTCTCTGCGGACAAGGCAAGAGGGGGCTGATCCAAACTGGACAGCCTTCACCGGAGGACAAACCTGCATCATGTGCTCCATCTCCATCTTCCCAGGGCTTGGAGGTCCCACCAGGATTATGGCTCTGGAGCAAGTCATGAATGAGGGGTCACCACCAAAATCTCCCAACTATCACCTACAAGGGCAGGTGCTACCAGAGACTTGCCATAGAGACACAAGCTGGGGTCACAAAGCACTTCAACTTCAGCATCACCACCCAAAAAGGTGCAGTTCCCACCAAACACTTAATGGCAGCTGGTGGTTGATTAAATACAGCATGACCATATGGATGTCAACGTATATTAGTGCCCTGAAGGCACAGGCACCTGCAGTGATTGCTGAATAACCTCAGCCCTGCAAGAAGTATCACTGCAGAAGGTCAGCAATGCATTTATGTTCTTCTGGACAAGAGCTGGTCCTTGCAGAGCTACATTTGACCTGGAGAACAGAGCTGTCCATAAAAACCACGTACCCATCAACTGGAACAGAAAAACCAGGAGACCTTGTACTTCCTGGAAGGAGATGGCCTTGGGATGCAGGAGACCCTGTACAAGGTCTCTACCATGAGAATTATGGTTGTACAAGGTCTCCTGCATCCCAAGGCCACCTCCTTCCAGGAAAACTTGCAAAAACATTTCCCCCACACCCGTGGAAACCTCCTTCCCCATCCCCATCTCTTACAAAAAAAAAAAATTAAGATGTTTTGAAACAGAGCTGATTTCTTCCCCCCACCCAGTTTTTCTTTCAAGGAAAACTCTTCTCAAAAATGACACATTTTTGTCAAACATTTCACATCGGCGTTGTCACCGAGGAGCGCGCTCGGCTGGGGATTTCGGAGGCGCGTCGGGAAGCCTCCGCCTGCTTTTACCCAGTTAAAAATCGATGGCGGCGAGGTTGCAAAATGTGATGTGTGAGGGGAAGGATTCACTCACGTAGAGCTGGCTCCAAAACCAGAGGCAGGAAGGGTAATTCTCATCGAGGAACTTGGCACTGCTTGGCACCTCCTCCAGCGCTGCCGGAGTGTTTTAGACTCCCCAAAATCACATGTGCATCGCCGAGAGTTTTGGCATTGATTAATTAAAGCCTCAACGGAGGGAAAAATCCAAAGTTATTTTTTTCATGTCCCTACCCAGTGACTTTCCCCTTCTTTACAACAGCATTGCAAAAGCATTTGCAACGTTCAGAGGCAAAAAAGTAATGAGTAAAGGACAAACATCATCGCTCCCAGCTCCACACTCCTTTGGTACAGTTTCCTGAACTCATCACAGTCATTTCTGTTGTGTTTTTATTTTTATCATGACAATTATGGTTGTTATCACAGACGTTTTATGCTTAACAACTCCTGGCTTCCTTACTGCTATTTTCATTCAAATGCTAAAAGGCTGTAATGAGACTAAGATAATGGCCCACAAAAATAAATGCTACAGATCAGAATAGGGGGAGTTTGGTTAAAAAAATAAAGAAAACAAATAGAAATTATCCATCCTAATTAGCGTTCAAAGACAGTAACGGGGAAAACCAACACCAACAGCCCATCGCGTGCAGCCATGGAGGGAACAAGACATGGTCAGCCACTTGGCTTGGGCACCCATCAGCACAACGCGGGCTCTCCGAGAGCTTTGAGCCGCTGAACCCCACCAGAATCAATATTTTCCTTTTTAAAATAACACTGGGGGAAAAGCGCATCTAATATAGATTCAGTGTTACGCTGGGTTTTGCATTATTCATTGAACCCCATCCTATGTCATGCTGCAGCGATCATATTACCATATATGATGACAAAGAAATTACACAACTCCCGCGAATATACGATAAAGCGGCAGCCTGGGCTGCTCACGCAGCTCCGCTCGCCTGGCAATCTCCAGTTAGCAACATGGAATTAAGTTGCTGTATATTGAGGTTGTGCCTGTGCCACCAGCCACTTTATGGTGAAAGAGGAGCATAATAATACATCAAAATTGTTATAAATCAAAATTTATAATTTATATTCCCCCCCTGCACCTCCAGGAGCCCCAAAGCTGCCACGTAGGAACATTTCACATTTTTGGGGCCACACAGATTTGGAAGTGGATTTCACACACTGATGGAGTTGGAAACCTGCATCACACCGGCACCTTCTTTGCCACTAGTGAAGCCCAAAGCCCACCTCAGCGTGCCCTTGATCGCGCCCAACGTCCCCATGGCTATTCAGCTGGGACCACGAAAAGCAACAGGGTTTGTTCATGTGCGTAGACGCAAAATGATTCGCAGAATTTCACAGAATCGATCAGGTTGGAAGAGACCTCTGGGACCATCGAGTCCAACCATTGCCCTGACACCACCACGTCAACTAGACCATGGCACTAAGTGCCATGTCCAGTCTTTTCTTAAACCCCTCCAGAGATGGTGACTGGTTGCTTGTAGGAATTGCAAAAAATCTAAAAAAAACCCAAAAAAAGGCAAAAAGCCTGGCTGAAATTGCTCAGCGTTGCAAGGCAGGTTAGGAAAGCCCAGGGGGTCACACGGATCAATGACCCCATGTGCCTGGACCTATCCCATTCCCCTCCCATTCACTGCTTGTATCAACAGAATATTTATAAATCAATCAAAAGCAATTAATCAGCTAGGGGGAAGATAAGGGATAATGAAGAAAAGAGATTAGCTGGCGATGCACAAACAGAGCTCCTCCGGGGAGGAACTGCTGTAGTTGGAAGCCTCCTCTGCAAAGCCTATTAGCTCCACTTAAAAAAGAAATTTAAAAGAGGCAACCTGAATAATTAAAAGGAAGAGTTAATGGTTCCTGCTAGCAGTTTCTAAAAACCTGTGGCAACCCTGTTTGTTAACCAACCAACGCAGCCCACCGACAAGAGGACCTGCCGAAAAACCACTGCCCCGTGCCGCGGAGGGATGCTCGTGACCAACCCCTTCCAGCTGAGTTATAAATAATAACGGAGGAACGACTCGAGGGGAAGCCTCCAGGGATATACAACCTAATATAACCGATCCGACGTACCCCACGGCAGCTTTCCAGTCGCCAACCTGCTTCTTGTCAGCAAAACCAGCACTAAATACAGCGTCGTTTCACTTGCCAACCGAAGAGCCAACCTCTGGGCAGAGCAGCCAACAGCCACATTTTCTGTATGTTTTTCTATGGATTTTTCCATCCTAATCCTTCCACAGCAAACTCTGGGGAGTCTCAGGACAAGATCAGCAGCCGTAGTGCAGCCGTTATGTATTTCACGCCCACAGAAGATGCCAACACCAGGACTGGGCTTAATCCAGCCCGCAGGACCAGCATCAGCGCTACGGTGCTACCAATAACCGGGCACTTTTTTGCCAAATTCACACCCCTGCGCTGCTCCGAGGGGGGTCACCACCTGCCACTTCGTTTTTGAGGAGCACCCTAAAAATGCCACATCCCCCAGCTGTGACCTGCATCCCACGGGAACGCTCCCAGGGATGCCTACAAGAAGCTTTCCCAAGTTTGTGACTTAAAATCCCTGTACCTCCTCCTCGGGTGCTGCAGGATCCCACCCGAGAGCTGACACCCGGGTGGGCACCTCAATAGAAAAGGGCTCAGGAAGAGCTGCCCCGTTCAGAGGGCTGAACACAGCGTTTCAGTACAATATTTGCCTTTTTCAAGTGATGCTCAATAAAATCACCAGGTCAGGGCTGAAGCCCACATGCGTTTTGCAGAGGGGAAGGAGAGGAAGCATCTCCCCGCCTTACCCCACCAACTTGCAACGCAGCAATTTAACCTTCAAATAAGAGCTTAAATTCATTTAGTAACAGCCTGTACCTACAGGCTGGGGGCAGAATAATTCTACCAAGAACAATATATAATAGATAAAAGCGACTGCACTGCAGCACGGAGACGGATGGCACGGTGCAGGGCAGCTTCCTCCCTGCCCATCATTAATGGCAAGTTACGGGCCAAAATCTGCCCCCAATTCTGATGCTTAAGGGGTTAATATCGATTTAAAAGCCTTATGCTTGTCTTGGCAGGTGTGAATTCACAGGCTGAGCCCACCTCATGCATAACCAGGATGCTCCTCAGCAGCCCCACTGCATCTCTGCTCCCGCAGCCCACCACTATTAAGTAACTCTGAGCCCCGTTTCCAAAAGCTCTTTCCCTTTTTAAACAAAAAACAATGAACCTGAAGGTCTTTCCCAGTGCGTAAGCAGCGAGGGAGATCTATTTTATTTATGTGCCACTTACTAAACTTCCAAACTATGTTTATTAAAACTTCCTTCGCAGCAAAGTTTGTGTTTCCCTGCCAGGAGGTGCTGGACAAAAATCAAACATCTGAAGGTTTTCAACCATTTTTTTCACCAAAACTTTACCACCACGTGAAATATCACAGCACACTTGACTGAATCACAGAATCAATCAGGTTGGAAGAGCCCTCTGGGATCATCGAGTCCAACCATTGCCCTGACACCACCACGTCAACTAGACCATGGCACTAAGTGCCATGGCCAGTCTTGAACACCTCCAGAGATGGTGACTCCACCACCTCCCTCGGCAGCCCCTTCCAATGGCTAATGACCCTTGCTGAGAAGAAATGTTTCCTAACGTCCAACCTGAACCTCCCCTGGCAAAGCTTGAGGCTGTGTCCTCTTGTCCTATTGCTGGTTGCCTGGGAGAAGAGGCCGACTCCCACTCCGCCACAGCCTCCCTTCAGGTAGTTGTAGACTGCACTAAGGTCACCTCTGAGCCTCCTCTTCTCCAGGCTAAACCCCCCAGCTCCCTCAGCCGTTCCTCGGAGGTCAGACCCTCCAGACCCTTCACCAGCTTGGTCGCCTTCCTCTGGACTCGCTCCAACACCTCAACATCTTTCTTGAAGTGCGGGGCCCAGAAAATGAAATTAATATACCCCTGCCCCATGAAATGACGAAACAGACCCCAAATTGGTACCAACAGGCTGAAAATGAGGAGCCAAACACCAATTGCTATCAAAAACGTGCTTTTTTTTCCTGAAATACCCGCAGCATTACTCCATGCGAGTGCTGTGATGGGCGGTGTAAGGCAAGCACAAAGGCAGAAAAAGCCATTTAAAGCTTGGAGGGCTGCACTTGGTGCCTGCCTGGAATTAAAATCACACACTAAGTTGCAAAGTTAATAAAAGTGACGGCTTTTTATTAATCTTCACTCGCAGCGCACGGAGCCAGCAGGCAGCCGCTCCCCCAAAGCTATCAGCGCTTTGCACCAGGCAGAACCAGGGCTGGGAAAATAAAATATATAAAAAAAAATTATTTAAAACAAAACACAAAGCAAAAAGGAGCAGGAGAAGGCCCAGGAGACACGTGCCAAAGCCAGCAGCAAAAGCCCACGGGTGGATGTGCAAAACCCTCGATGCCTTTTCTATTTTAACGGGTCCTGCTGCCCCTGCACGGGATGGAAGTGGGATCGTCGTGTGGCACATTTAAACCCTGCTCTCGCTGCTGGATTTTCCTGACCCGGGTGGGATCCTGGTGATTTTTACAACAGGTCTATTAATAAAAAGGAAAGTTGCTTTCCAGTTTCTTGGGTTTTCTGAGCTTGATGGAGAGGGTGGCTCTGACCCCCAGCGTAGTAATTAGTGGGTTTAGATTCTTTTTTTTAATTTTCCCCCTCCCAATCTTCAGTTTTTAAACAAAATGGACTCCTGAAAATCTCAGCTTGCAGTTTATAAATAAAAGTTCTACGCTGGGGGAGGGCTGTTAAAAGGCTTCTGCATTTTCCCCCGTGTACTGCACAGACTCAAAGCAAAGCAAATAACAGGAACCCTTATTTCTTCCAAATATACTTTATAACCTGAACCACAATTTTGAAATAGCTAGAGTTAGAAAATGAAAATAGTAATAAATGATCCTAGGAGACAGGTACCCAAGAAGCAATTGTATCAACTCAAAATGAAATGTGATCAAGAATAATAATTCAAGTACGGGTTTTCAATGCATTGCTTGAGCAAGACAAAAAAAATACGTCCTTTCCTCCTGTTTATTCACAGAAGGGCTTTGATGTCGTGCACCCTTTCTACGCTGCCCTCGCAGGACCTCTCCCAAGCTATGCCTGGCACTGGGCGCTGCCCCAGAGAAAATATTGTTGCACTGAAAAGATCAGGCCAATAATAACAAAAAACATCCAAAGCAACTTGGGGATTTGGAGGAGGGGGGAGGAAAAAGCCACGAGCAAATGCAACGTGTCCAGCTTGGTGCAAGCAACGGTGCGTGGGAAAAGGATACGCGGCTCCGCCTGCACGATGTGCCAGGTGTGGGGTGTTCGCAAGGGGGGCACGAAATAATGAGGCATTTTGGGGAAATCCAGGCTGTGGGATGGGCACCCAAACCCGGGGTGACCTGGGCAACAGCACCAACGAGTGGGGATTCAGCCAGGTCAGATTAGGTCACTGTGCCTTAAACCCTCAGCACGGTAAATCAGAGTTTCTAGGGATGACTCGGAGCCCGGAGCGGTCTCCTGGAGCCAGGGACACGTTTGCCAGCCAATGACAACTCCTGGATTAGGTTTCAAACTGGAAAAATTAAAGAAATAACTGGGCATTGACACACCAGAAACCCACCACCCCATGCACACGACGCAGAGCGTACCCAAAAGACTCAGAATTGTTCAAAGCTATTTTTTTCTTTAGTAAGACAGGGCGGTTTTTAATATTTCAGCTGGTTTGTGCCTTCTGTGTGCTGGGGCAGGACGCTGGCCAAGTCCCCTCTCCCAGGGGGCTGCTTGCAAGACCAGAGCTAAAAAATAAATATCTAAAAATCAGGCTGGGTGAAAGCATCTCCATCTGAGAGCTCAATATTTCTAAATATACAAGTCTCAGGTGATGCTTCAAATACCCAACTAAGAGGCATTAGGAGAGGCAGAGCACGGCCCCAACCTTCGCCAAGTTGAGCCGCGTTTGTAATTGCTCTTTTCACCAACTTCCCCCCAGCTACGCTGCAGAAACAGTAAAAACCCAAAAAAATCCCTTTATTTTTTGGAGCGAGATTCACCCTCACACCACAGTCCCTGCAGGATTACAAATATTTGATGCAATCGGAAAGAAAACAAAACCATCCCAACATGACAACTGAGAGGGAAACAATCTGGGAAGTTTTAACCTTCAAAATCTGTCTCTTAATTCTGGTTGCAATTTCTGCAGGCGAGGGAGGAGGAAAAAACACAACTCAGGCAACTCTAGATACGGTTTTAAAATAACACGACTACGCTATAGTTAATGCTATTAAAATTCAAAGTGCAAAGACAACTGATAATCCCAGCCGGTTCCTGGGACAAGAATCCCATCGTGTGATGCAGAGCTATTCGGTGCTGCTCGCGGCTATCGATTTCCTTTTGTTGGAGGGTTAAAAAAAAAGAGCAAACGGTCAACAAGGAAACCAAAACCTCTTTAGTAACCCAGCCTGCCCGCTCGCATTCAATACCAGCAGCTCAGCGAGCGAAAAGAAAACCGCTGGCAAACTCTGCGCTGAGTTTCCAAAGTTAAAAAGAACCAAAAACAAACAAAAAAAATTTGGAAAGAAAAGTAATTTCCCAGGCAGGAATAGATGTGCCCGGGAGAGCTGCAGAGCAGCAGCACGGCACGTCCTGGAGCAAAGCACAGACCAGGCGCATCCCAGGGCCTGGTGAAGAACAGCCCCAGAGCACCCACGGCAAGATGCGGCCTACAAACACAATGATATTTCCATCTAAAAATCTCAAACCCGCAGCACTGCCCCAAAAGCAAACGCTTCTGACACCTGAGGTCCCAAACTCACACAGTCATGGACCTCCAAGTTACTGCGCCCATAAATCTGGCTCAGAATCACAGAATCAATGAGGTTGGAAGAGCCCTCTGGGATCATCGAGTCCAACCATTGCCCTGATACCACCATGGCAACTAGACCAGGGCACTAAGTGACATGGCCAGTCTTTTCTTAAACACCTCCAGAGATGGTGACTCCACCACCTCCCTCGGCAGCCCCTTCCAATGGCTAATGACCCTTGCTGAGAAGACATTCTTCCTAATGTCCAACCTGAACCTCCCCTGGTGAAGCTTGAGGCTGTGTCCTCTTGTCCTAGCGCTAGTTGCCTGGGAGAAGAGGCCGACTCCCATCCCACTACAACCTCCCTTCAGGTAGTTGTAGACTGCACTAAGGTCACCTTGGAGCCTCCTCTTCTCCAGGCTAAACACCTCCAGCTCCCTCAGCCGTTCCTCGGAGGTCAGACCCTCCAGACCCTTCACCAGCTTGGTCGCCCTCCTCTGGACTCGCTCCAACACCTCAACATCTTTCTTGAAGTGCGGGGCCCAGAACTGGACACAGGATTCAAGGTGCGGCCTCACCAGTGCTGAGCACAGAGGGACGATCCCTTCCCCAGACCAGCTGGCTACACTAATAGAGGCCAGGATGCCATTGGCCTTCTTGGCCACCTGGGCACACTGCTGGCTCACGTTCAGCCGGCTGTCGATCAGCACCCCCAAGGCTCTTTCTAACCACTCTTCCCCCAGCCTGTAGCGCTGCAGGGGGTTGTTGTGGCCCACGTGTACAGGACCCAAGGAATCATTTACGATGAAACAAGCAGAAATACAGTAATTTGTATTTATACAGTTTTTCTTTCTTTCCTTTTTTTTTTTTTTTTAACCACGTGGTCAAATCCAAGCTTGATTTTATACCAATTAATCCCATAGCCAGAGATTTTACTCTGCTCTTCAGCCACTTGCAAAATCCTCCTGAAAGATTGCTGGGGGTTATACAGGGATTATATTGTTTAGTGAGCCAGTTATAATCCCTCCGATAAGAGGAGCTGATCCGGGCGGAGAGGCCTTGGCTCGACGCTATTTGCAAATAAAAATTAAAACGGAGATAGCAGCAGGTTTTCTCGGCCTCCTGCCTTATCTCCAAAGCGTGGCAGAGAGATATTATTTGATCCAGCTCCGGCCGGGGTAGGAAAGCAGAGCTCCAGGGGAATTCAGTGGAGGCAGGTTTTTTCCAGGCATTGGCAGCCCTTAAGCGCTGCGAGAAAAATCAAAATTACAGAACTGCACGGCAGGACCTGCACACTGGGGCTTTTGGGAACAGACACCTGGAAACGGGGTGTCCTGTGACTGTGGTTTCTTATACAAACTCCACCTCAGCAGCTATAAATAGGGCAGGACTGGATGTTACCTGCGACTCTTAACGTGGTTATTTCAGTTTAGTCACCCTTGGGAATTGCAACTGCGACTATTCTGCTGCTGGGAAATTACCTGCAATTAATAGAAGATTTTTTTTTTTTATAAGGACTTTTTTCTTTATAGATCTAGGGTCCCAAATAAAGCTACGTGGAGCAATTCCTTTCCCTAAGCCTGCCTGAGGAAGGACCAGCCACTCAAAGCACCCCTCGACTTTAACAGAGACGCAGGAGAAGGGGGTTTGCCCCAAAGCCAACTTTTCCCTGGGAATTGCGTCTCTTTGGGAGCACAGTTCCTTTCCATCCATCATTATTTGGGCTCAATCAGTAGCTCCAGGTCCCAGTTACACCTCCAAGGGCATCTGTAAGCATTCAACACCCCATACCAGTAACACCGGCAGATTTACACGCAGCAGCCTCTCTCCAAATGCCTGGAGGAACTGTGTTTCAGGGAGGAAAAGGGGAGCCCTTGGGGAGGAAAAGGGGAGCCCTTGGGGAGGAAAAGGGGAGCCCTTGGGGAGGAAAAGGGGAGCCCTTGGGGAGGAAAAGGGGAGCCCTTGGGGAGGAAAAGGGGAGCCCTTGGGGGGATATATCTATATTTTAAGGACTACCATTGCTTTGAGAACCAACCAGCATCTGCTCCAGCCACTTCTCACGTCTCGCAGCACTGGGAGGGCGGAAAAACAGATCAGCCTAATGTACTTTTTTATACACGGGAGGCCTTTTGAATTTAAATTGCTTAATTCAAAAATCAAAAGCATGTTTAAAATCAACACCCAAAACAAGGGGGGAAGCAAGCATACTCTGAAAATACAATATTTGCAAGAGATAATTCAACACATGAATACTCTCAATCATTTCCCCGTTCCCTAGTTCTCTTCTCATCTATCCCCAAACTGTAACTTCAAAGCCAAACCCTGTTTCCAACTGGAACCGCGTGGACTGGTCCCCCGTGGATTCGGGGAGCTGCAGGAGGTGGGGCAGCCGGGATGCTCAGCCCCAGGTGACGTGTCCCTCAGTCTTGGTGAGTCCCTTCTCTGCTCACCGATCACCCCCCATAACGACCACTACACCTATATAAATGTATATATTGCCACGACTGCACCTGCCCACTGAAAATGCTGAGGACCAAAACCTGCCCTTGGCAAGGCAGCATCGCTCCTCCTCGGCAGAAACTACCCCTGGCATTTCTCTCTGCTGCCTAAAGACCTGCTGGAGTCCAGACGAACATCAGCGAGGGCTTGGCTGACCGGGTCCTCCTTCACCACAGCAGCATTCATTTCCCCCAAAACAACTGCACCAACACTCAGACCCAGAAGCGGCGTTTCAGCAAAGCTGCGATCCGGAGCTTTTCAGCTCCAACATCTCACATGGAAGAGAGGAATTTCCCTCCCCGGTTTGTACATTCTTTGGCAGCTGCGTTACCATTAGCAAACGCGATCTGTATTTCTGCCTCGCTCATTTGTTTGCCGAGCGCATTTGAAAGGGATATTTTATCCGCCGCGAGATAAACCCCGGAGGCTTCGCTTCCTGACGCTAAGTGACCGTGCACCGAGTTCTGCTGCAGGTTAAGAGGCTTGTTCCCGCAGAAAGCCACCTCGAGACACCCCACCTGGACAAATCCCATCTGCAAAGGGCACCTGAACAGCTTAACATGAAGACGGGGATGTCGAGGAGGTGTCACCCCAGCCAACAGCACCCCAGCCCCTCTTCTGACCTGGAATAAAGCATGGTGGGAATAAGGAGGGGGAAATCAAACTGCACCAGGGCATGGTTAAAAAGCACAAGTCAAACCACTCTGTCTTTCAGCATAGAGGAAAAAAAAGCCATCCAGCCCCAAATCAGGGCACGCAAAAGCCACCCGGGGCTGCCACCTGTGACGCTGCCTCAGCGAGCGCCGGGCCCCGCCGGCTCCCAAAGCATCCCTGATTTCTGCAGGTTTGGGCTGAGCTCAACTCTGCTTCTTGGAAGCAACAACACTGGGTTTAAACCGAGCTGTTTTAGGCTTACAGCCCAGTTTGTTTTCCTAGCATAACATTTTAATGACAAAACTCCTTTAAAATACCCGAAATGGGCATTTCCACAAGTATTTTTTCCTCCCCTTAGTGATCTGCATATCGAATACACTTCATTTATGAAAAAGAAGATGGAGGAAAGGGATTGTTTGACTTATTTTCCTTTTTTTGAAGCTCCTGCAGGCCAGCCAAGCCTTTCCAGCATCGCCAGCGCGGCAGGAGCGATGCTCCCAGCCCCGGGGCAGAGCAGCTCCCGCTGCAGCCCGCCTGGGAATCGCCAAATCACTGCAGCACCCGCCTAAGAACCAGCTTTTACACTGAGCTGGGTCTACACGAGCCAAACAAATTGAGACGTATCCCTGACCCACGAGCAGAGGCTGCTCCAAAGACACATGGGAAGAGATTTGCTAGGAAAGGAGCAGCCAACACGCAAAGCACCATCCCCCAGCCCCAGCACGCTTAAAAGGCGGCCTTATTTTTTTTCCTAGATGTTTTATTACAATTTTTTCTCCTGCTTCCTGGTTTGCTCCACTTCCACAGCCAGGACAGCGCACGCTCCCATGGCAAAACTCCTCCAAGCCCGCTATCGCTATGGGAAACAGCAGCTCCAGTGGCTGCCTGGAGCCCCAGCAAGGGAAAAACCACCCCCAGGCCATGCCCACACCCAACACCAGCTCCCCGACCCCCTTTTTTCAAGGGAAACCCCCCCAGCAGCCCCATACCCAGGGCTGGGGGGGGCTGGGCAGGAACCACCGACCCACAACTGGGAAGCTCCCCAATCCCCCCAGCAATTCCCGCAGCCATCCGGTCCCACCTTTCCTTTCCAGCTCAACCTTTACCCTTCTTTACTCCGCTTCCAAGTTCAGTTGAAGACATTACCCTAATTAACAACTCTCTCTGGCACCGCTCTGACGACCTGGAGCGCTTCGCTCACGTCTCCTGCTCGCTGCGGGGTGATCCGGCTTTTGCAACTTGTCCCAAGAGCTCCTGATCACTTTTTATTTTTCTTTTTAATTAGCTCCACTCCAGCCAAATAGAAAGGGAGATGGTGGAGGGAACCAAGAATAAATGGAAAAAACTGTGCTAAAGGTGGTAAGAGGGGAAAAAAAAATATCATTTTAAATTAAGAGTATGTCTGTCCCCCGGATGCTGTTTGAGCTAAGGATGGGGTGATTCGGGGAAAAGCCTGAGGCATGGAGCAGAGCTCAGTTTTATTCCTTACTGCCAGCCTGGGGCTAATTTGGAGAGCAAGGAGGATTTCCCCCGTTTTCACCCCACACCAGGGTACGCACAGAAGGGTGGGATCCCTCACTTCGGGTACGCTTTCAGCAGCTATTTAAGAGCTTAGCGGGATTTCCAGGAGCACCTAAGCCGGTCAGGGTGCCTAAATCCCACTGAAAGTCCCTCTGAACACTGCTACCTTCCTAAATCCCAGCCGGCGTTTATTAGTGTCATTAGACACTTAAATACCTCCATCCACACGTCCTAATCCCACGCTGGGAAGCTGCCCACCACCACCAGCCGCAGCTGCCAGCTCTGCGATATGGGCACAGGGGACCCCCATTTTGGGGCACACCAGGCAGGCACCCACTCGTGCCCCTTCCCACCCCTCCCCTTGCCAACGCAGAGCAGCAGAAGCTATTTAGATTGCTCTCTTTTATCCTTTTTTTTCCCACCCTTCTTGCTCTATCCCTGTGAGCAGCGAGGAAGGGAAGATCGCTATCTACAAAGCCTCTTTGAAACAACAAAAATTGTATTTTCTCCTGCTTCGCACGGCTCCCAGCGTGGGATAAACCTTTAAAGCAAGGGGCAAGCCGCGAGGAAGATGCACCGGACACAGGGATGCAGCCACGGTGGTCGGAGGCACCTGATGCTCCAGCAAATCCCACCCCAGGCACCACACATCCCTCCCGGCAAACACCCCATCGCCCCAAACCTGGGGCAATTTTCACCTTCCTGAGGTTGCAGGGACACGGGAGGCAGCTACAGGGTGTGCTTTTGGGGCTGCGGACCCTCCCAGCTCTCTTGCCCCACACACTTGAGCCATATTAATTCTCCAACCAACCTCTCTGATAACGCAGGGAAAGAACATGCCCGAGCGTGTTTGGTTTGTATCATGCCAAA
The DNA here is from genome assembly GCF_013368605.1 of Nyctibius grandis. Taxonomy (NCBI): domain Eukaryota; kingdom Metazoa; phylum Chordata; class Aves; order Nyctibiiformes; family Nyctibiidae; genus Nyctibius; species Nyctibius grandis. The sequence continues at coordinate 2,963,358 of NC_090674.1, forward strand.
TGCGCTTTAATTGGCGATAATTTCTTTGTGCCTGCTTTATCCAAGTGAAAATGAAACGTCTGCGCTTCTCTCTGCTCCGCAGCTTAACACTCAGTATGAAAAACAAGGGTCTGCAGCAACGGGGACAAAAAAGATCCACTTTTGGAGGACACCAAAAGCATCACGAGATGTTTAAAGTTAGCTACGACCCAGGAACAGGCAGCAAACTCCCACTTTAATAACTGTGAGGGATTTAGAGAGATCCTGCCCTTCCTCTGCTGAAGGCAGGGGGACGTGTGGCATTAACACAGCACCTGGGGAGGGAGAAATTCCCCTTTCATCGTACGTACAGGCACAACAGAGCAGCCCTCCCGGACACTTGGATGTTCAGGGGAGGATGCACCAGCTCTCCATCACCGCTGTCTGGATATAATATGTATATATATAAAATATATATTCTCTCTCTCTATATTAGATATAGTATAAATATAAATAATATATTATATATAAATATATATTTATAAACATATATATTATATACTATATGATATATCTATAATATGTGATGTTTTTTAATATATATATAAAATATATACTTTGATCAATAGACTTATTCACATCCACCGTCACCAGGTGACGGTGCTCGCTGTTTGTTTCCCCATCCCTTCAACTGGGGGGGACAGAAACACGATAAACCCAGGAGGGACAAAGCCCCTGTGGCAAATAAACACCGACACGGCCCGTTTGTGAATTATCTGCTGGGCGAGGAATTATCGACCCGGGCTATAAACAGAGCAGCAGCCAGCGCAGAAACCTGAATGGGGCTGCGATTAATTCACACACACACACAAAACAGAGCTAAATTCATGGGATAATTTTATTCCTGTGATTAATTTGGCCAGCTCTAATTACCCCATAAACCAGACTGATGGTCTATGGTTTTCTGAGGTCTCTGCCTTCTCCTCCCAAGCTCTCACCAGCATTAGGGCTTCTGCAAGGGGCAATATTAGGGGGTTTCTGGTTTTGGGGGCTCTAGGGTAGGGTTAGACCATTCAGAAAGCAAAAAGCACACGGGGGCAAATCTTAAGCAGCATTTTGCACAGTTATAGGCACCATCCCGGGAGGAAAATAAGATGTTGCAGGTCCCCGAGGTTTGCAGCCCCCCTGGTTTTTGGCCGGCGTGCTCAGCGCTGGGACCACCTTTGCAGGAACCCCCCCCCCATCGCAGCCATAACGGAGCTGGGACGTGGGAACGCCAGCTGGGGCGTAATAATTTTAAAAAAACAAGCCCAACAACTCTATATAAACAAAATCTGCCCAGGCTCTTGTTTTCCCCATCACCTGCCTGATTGTTTCTTTCCCCCTTGGCTTTGCTGTATCAAAATAAACAAACACCAGCTATTGATTCCCAGCTGTTCTCAGAAGATTTGTGGCAGGAATCTGATGTTCTCCGAGTTATTGCGGAGCGATAACTGCATGCCCACTGCTTGGAAATGCTTCCTTGGAACCAAAAAAAGGAGATAAAAAAGCAGCTACACCACAGTGAAGGAGGACAGGCTTTGCTTTCTCAGACTGGAAGGAAATCTGAGGTACGATTTCTTTAAATAATTCATTTCGACAAATCTCCATCCTTCCTGCTTTTTTTAAGATCCAGGATACACTAGTAAAATCAATACAAGATATACAGAGGTTTGCTTTTATTTTGGCTTCCAGAAAGCCACGGCGCTCACCAGACCCTTCATCTCCTCGGATCCAGCCCACCCAACCGTTTTCACCAACCACTCCTGCAAAAACACATTTTTCTGTTGCATCTACACGACAGCACCAAATTAAAGGCTTAGCTCTCCCCGGTACCTTCTGCAACCCACAAAACTTCAAATTAACCTTTTGCTTTTGAAGTAATTAATGCTGCAACAACGCTAACGACCTGGTTCAACCCCAAGACACCAGAGAACTGCCACAGCCTGGACTGGGATGCCCTTGTAGAAAGGCTGTCCGTACTGGAGGCAGAATTATAAACTCCTTAAAGAATGCTGGTCAGCTCTGTAACTGCCTCGCATTGTAAAATCCTGCGGAAAGAAACCTGCTCTGCACCACATTTGATGCATTCTGGTCCTCAGCCAAGCTCTGCACAAGTCCAACGGACCCTCTTGGCTTTATTCCCCCTTAAATTTTACTTTTTTTTTGGCTTTTCTATATGGTTACCACGGCAGGATTTGGCACGTTTCACAAACCGGGACTAAAGCACCAGTGAAACGACAAAGACCACAATACAGAATTCACATGACTTCTGGTCTCGAGGACATCGCAAACACGAAATCTGGATTAAATCAACCGCAAGAGTTTAAATTGAGCTACCTTCACCCTAAAACCAGAATCCAGCCCAAACTAACACCAGTCTCAGATTTCTGAGGTTTACCCAACACCATACACCTCATATCCCCATAACCCAGACTGATGGCTATGCTCCACAGGGTCACCGCCCCCACGTTTCATCTACCTTCACTGGCAACTCTATTAAAAATCTCATAGACCTCACTCATAAAACAATGAGATTTTGTCACAAACCTACCTTGAGTTGACCTCTGGCCATCAATTATGGAGCATTTCTGCACTGCAGCCAGCCCGGGGAGGCAAGGAGCACTCAACTGGCTCTGCTCGCCTCAGTAGCTGTGGGCAACATCCTCTGCCATGCAGGTCTTTTGAGACCCACCCCTCCCTTCAGATGTTCCCACTTTCCCCATTACCTGTTAACCAACAAAGAGGAAAGACCCAAGGGAAGGCATTTAAGGCAGGTGCTAGAAATCAGGAGCTTCATCCAAGCCCAACCAGGGTAGATATCATCACCAGCTATGCAAAACCAGCCCACAGTTGGTTCATAAAGAAATTCTCTTTATTCACAAAACCCCGAAGTTCATCTGCACAAAACTGCTGCTCAAAAAAATTGGGATTTGCCCAAAAGACCTAGGACTGTTGATGGGGCACGACCACCCCAGGTGGTTCTCCTCCAGGAGAACTTCATGCCTGCAGCTGCATTGCCTGAGGCTGGAAACAAGCTCCCTGCTGCCTATCAGGCTGCTTTCTTTTTTTCCCTATTTTAAGACTCATGATCACTGCTTTAAAGAGGGAATTAAACTGACGGATTGCGGATGATGCAGAACCTTGATGTCCTAGAAAGCCGCACAAATAAACGCTATCAGAGTAACTAAAAGGACAGACAAGCTAATTTTGACACTAAGTGGTACTGAGATGTTCTGAATTTTCTCCATCTTCCCTAAATCACACGTATTGCTGCTGCGCAGTCCTGGTATCGCCCACGTACAAAACCATCTCCAAATCAGTCACCCTGCAGGAAAGGTATCGATCAGAGCAACTTCGGCACGAAGAATTCGCCTTGTGTTTCCATCGAGGAGAGCTTTAGCAGACCGAGCAACGGCTGCCCACCTCCTGCTACTGCTGTCAGGAGGACCTAGACCAGAAGCAACCTCAGACCCCAAAAGGGAGGGGATTTTTTGTGCAGAAATGCAAAATTAGCACTAATCACGTTGTCAGGGTATCAGCTCACACTTGCTGCCAACAAATTAGGCCAGTTGTGCATCTGCAGTTGCTCATTTGGCCACTAACCTGCTTTAGCAATTATGGATAATTAAAACATCGCCCTGCAGTCATTACAATTCAATTCATTCCCTGTAAGAGAAGTGCCGTGAGGTCTGATTTCTGGTGTGCCTGTCTCCTGCTGCTGCTCTGGACCTTAGCTGGAAGATGAAGGAAAGGAGAAGCCTTCAATGGATATAAATCACTGCATCTCCATCCATCCTCAGCAGCAGTGCGATGACTTACACCAACGGGAGAGCTGACGGTGTTGGAAGGCAAGGAGGACCAAGACAAACCCCCTCTGCTCTGTGCAGCAGTGCTATTTTTGATCTGCAGGCCAAAAATATGACGCACAGAAAAAACACGGAGAGAGATCTCTGAGGCTTTCTCGAAAACTCGAGGCACGTTCCTCCCACTTATTTCAACCACGTTCCCTGACACCACTCGTAAATGAGGCCTTTTTGCCTCCAAACCTGCACGCTCTTCCCTGGTTAGAGCATCCCTTGAACCTGCTTGCAGTCCAGATGTCCCCAGGCCAGTGTCTGTCTGTCCCCACCAGCCCGCTGCCACGGCACTACCACTAGTGTAAAGTCCCTTTACACGCTCTGCTGCTGCAGGGATACTGGCTGTGGAGCCTTGCAGCTCAAAATTAAAGAATAATTAAATACCTGAAATTTCTTAGTCAAAAGAGAGAGCTCTCACAGTAAAACCAGGAGAGCGAATGTCCTCGGGATGGTAAAGGTTATCAAACACCAGGCTTTGGAGGAAGGGGGCTGTTACAGCATCGCACCCCAATACCCAACAGCAAAGCAATCCCTTCAGGAGGAGGAGATAAAGAATTTCTTCCTCTGCCAGCAATAAATCAAAGGGCACTGTTCGGCTGATGGGAATTGATTTTTCACCCTTCCTTTGCACTTCGAGCAAAGCCAGACCGTGGCGAGAGCCCCCAGCTGCGGCGGAGCCCAATCGATGGCGGGGAGGGGACATTGGGCACCGCTGTCCCTCCTGCGGCATCGCTCGGGGTGCTCCCCGCTCCCATGGCGAGATTCAGCACAGCCCTTCCCGAGAGCAGAGGGCACGAGCGAACTTGACACTGGCAATGAACGAGATCTGATCGGAATAAAAATAGGGGGAATAAATTCCCATTAGGAGAAGCAGAGCAGATGCCATAAGGGGTGAGTTTGGTGCTGGAGGACAAAAACCCCACTGCACCCTCCTGCCCTCACAAACAATAATTAACAGCCCGCTTCGCTGCCCAGCAAAACAAGGCACAGTCTTCTGTTCCAGCTCAAACACGGCTCCAGCGCTAATCCACTGTTAATTAAAAAGATTTTCACTACAGGCTCCCTCCAAAACCCAAATCTCTTTTGCTTTTCATGTGCACAGAAAGAAAGGAAAAAAAAAAAGAGCTGTCTGTAACGCAGATCATCCAGAGATCGATTCCCTCTCCCACTCGCCAAACTCTTACTGAAGAGTCACTGAAACGCAACGATTTTTCCCCCTCCTTTTGTGTCGAGCATCGCGCGGCCGCGGGATGGGGGGAACGCTGGATTGATTCGGTTTCACTCTAAACCCCGACGACAGCCTAAGGCAGCCGTACGAATAAGCAGAGGCCTGGTTTAACAGGTTATAAAGCCCCACTGTTTTCTTGCTATTGACTTTTATTGCAGCGCATAAAATTTTTAATGAGAAATAAATTGATAAGAGAGACATTACCACAGAGAAACCACGATCTGCTCATTTGCGAGCTGTAATGTCAAAGACCACATTTTTGAAATCCAGACAGAAAAACACACCCACAGTGTGTTTATGTCGGTATTCGGCTGGAACTGGCACTTGGAAGTGCCACCTGGATGGTGACGGTCCCCTGCAACGGGACTGCGTGACATTGGGCAAGACGCTGGTGGTGGGACCAATGCAGGCACCACCCAAAAGTGGTGCCCAGCAAGTGGCTTTGCACCTGCAGACCTATGGCATGTGCTGCCATGGAAAGCAGAGCCTGGAAAAGCTGGAAGGAAGAGTTCAGCTACCCCAAACCATGGAGCTTATCACCTTTGTCACCCACTCTTTGGTTTCCACCATGTCTCCGTGCCTTGGCAGCAGCCAAGCTGCATCCCGTGGTGGAGACATCTCGGTGCTGTCAAGATTTATATTAGCCAAACCCAGCAGGGAGTCCTTGACACATCACCTGCTGTGCCCCGAGAAAGACAAGGAGGGTAAAAAGACCAGAAAATACACGTATTCCAACAAAGAACAAAAAAAGAAAGAAAAACTGGCATGGTGGGGAAGTGCCGTCCTGTCCCAACCTGAGCATTGCATCTTCATCCCCGTGCCACCTTCTGCAAACCCCCTGTCCCCTTCAGCCACCGCTTTGGGCTGGGCTCTCCCACCTGTCCCCCAGCTCCACCGTGCCCCAGGTGGCTTTCCAGTGGCTGCCAAAAACGCCACGGGGGTTTTTCCTGGAGGGGACCCAAGTGCTGTGGGACAGCTTGGTGTCTCAGGGAACAGAGTAAAACAGCTCATCTTGTCTGGAAAAGGCACAATATTCAGAAACTGGCACTTTCATAGCCTTTAAAAACATTAACTTATGGAACTGCTGCAGCATCTTATGAATGGAAAATAACCATAAGGTCTCAGCCACGGCAAGAGGGAGAGCCAGTGTCAGGGGAAAAAAAAAAACAAAACACCAAAAAGACCCAAAACCTCAGACTCTCCCGCCCCAAAGTACTCTGCCTTAGTCTTTAATAACTCATTATCGTATTACGAAGCAAAGGCTCACAGGATTATGGTGTTTAGTAATACTATAATGGACATGAGCCAGCCTTCCAGAGAGCTTTTTGTACTCCTGCCTTGTACTGACCTGGCCCCTGCGTCCCAGTGCACTATCGAAGACAAATATCCTTCGCTCCACATCAGTAAATACACGTGCATTTACTAAAATCTATGCTTAGTTAATTTTATATATATATATAAAATATATATTTATATATATCTCTCTCTAACACAGGTAGGAGGGAATTTCAGACCATGATGTTCTCTGGTTGCTTCCACTCAGCCAAATAGATTATAAAATCCTGCAGCAGCAAAATAAACAGCTTAGAGCAAACAAGAGGCTTAGTGTGCCAGCACTGGATATTTTCTGGCTGGTTCTGGCCATCGCTGAGGCCACCAAGCCCTTCCCCACGGTCCCCTCCTGCACACCCCAGAGACCTGCCCTGCTTTTAGCCCTTTGGATTGACCAGCACTGAATACAGACTGTGTTTTGCTTTATTTTGCTTCAACACGGCTCTGCCACCGACTCCACAGACTTGGGCAGCGTTTCTTCTGGCATGGATCGAAGCAGAAAGGGGAAAGCCTCAGAGAATAAACTGGATGCTCCTATGATCCACTACAGAGCCATCCTCAGTTTCTAAGATGAGGTTTAAGCACTACCAGGTGTTACCCCTGTCTCTCATCCCCTTACTAAAAGGAAATTAAATCCTCAGCAGGAAAAATCAGAGTGTGTACCCAAAGCTATTGAACACACTAGAAGGCAAACCAAAAGAAAACATGTTTTCCTCCACCTTTTCTCAATTACGGCAGCAACTGAGTTTTCATGCCAACAGAATTAGAGCTGAGAGCAAAGGCATCATTTTAATGTGAAACCGAGATCCAGTTTGGGTGGTTTGGTTTGTTCCAAGTTAAGTAGATGCATTTTTGCAATTCCTCTTCAATGTCAAAACTTCCTTTCTCCCAGGGAGCAAACAAACAGCCACATCCTACCTGCCCAACCTGGCACCAGGGCTGCGGTTCCTCCTCCAAAGCCAGGAGAGGTGATTGCTGCCTCATCACCACCCTCCTCCAGCTCTTCCCACTCCACTGTCACCAGCTCCCACCGATTCCATGGGACCATAACTGTGGACGAGCCCTGAAGGCTACAGCCTACCTCAGAATCACAGAATCGTTTTGGTTTTAAAGGACCTTTAAGATCATCACATCCAACCATTAACCTAAACCATGTCCCTGAGCACCACATCTACACGGCTTTTAAATCCCTCCAGGGATGGTGACTCCACCACACCTCCCATAACACGGCATCGCTGGGGAATGCCGGCAGCTTTGCTGCCTGTCCAAAGAGTTTGTCAGCATCACAGGAGCAGTCACACAAACTACAAACCCTCATCACGACTAAATGAAACACGTATTTTGAAATTCCAGCCAGTACATCCTGCATAAAAGAGAAGGGGATATTGTAGCATCAGTGAGAGGAGGTCACATTTTACCCTTTTCTCCAGCATTTTCACACCAGCCCTCTCCCAGCCACGTTATTGAATTAGAAACGTCCAGCTTCATCAAGGCTTACTTTGTCTAAACAGGATTTGGGGTCTCCAAGGGCCGCTGTGGAGTATCATGTTTAAAGAGCGATGTTAAAGACATCAGGACAATAAGGGATGTGTTAATGCACTGAGAACCGAGCTCCTTTTGCTGCCACTCTCTTCTTTCGAGACAAAGTTACACAGATTTAAAAAACACATGAGAACTGGATTACCCCACCCTCTCGCCAAGTGATCACATTAACTTCCTACAACTCATCCCAAATTCTTACATTTCACACTCACGAACTCTTGCCAGGAAACACAGGAAACTATTTCCTAGCTGGGAACCAAGCAAAGTCCTGTCAGCCAAGGACTGAGCCCGTGGCCAACCCCAACACCTAACCCAGAGCACAGGATGGAGGAGATGGAAGCAACGCCATACAATTCTCCATGCAGACAATTTATACGCTACGGGACCCCTCTCTTCCGTGCAAATGATCCTTTCACTGCTTCAGCTTCCTCACAGACAGAAATATTTTTCCACCAGCAAAGTAAGAAAAAGGACTTGCATGGGATATGGGCAGATTTAAGAAGAACAAGTCCAGGAATAAGGAACTCTTGAGAAATTTGCATTGTAGAAAACCCCTTAAGATGAAGCCCAGCGAGGAGGGGTCTGGCCCTGCTTCCACATCTCATCACCCCTTGCAAGAGGGGAGGGCACCTTCCCCAGACACGCACTGCAAAGCCAATGAGACACATCGCTGAGACACATGCTTCTCATTGGCCCCCTTGCCAGTCAGCAAGAAATAATTCAGGCTTAAATGGGGCTGCAAGATGCCTCTAGACCCCATGCGCTTGCCTGTGTGGTGTTTATACGCCATAATGGTCTTCCCCTCTGCTTCAAGCCTCCTTATGCAGAAAAACCTCCAGTGAAAGCAGTGGGAGCCTCTTAATTACCTCTGCTCCAATCAATACAAACAGTGCTCAGCAATGCCAACTGCCACAGCAAGCGCTGACTCCCCAACAGCAGGCTTTCCACATTTTTCTACCATTTCCACTGCAAAAGGAAGCTTAAAAAGAAAGCGGGCTCTATGCGGGTAGAGGCAGGAGGTACCAGAGCTATTGCTTCCAGGATGAGTCCACCAAACCCTGTAGACCTCTGTCAAGGACTTGGCTCCAACCCTCAGCCAAGGTTTCCATGGCACCAGCCCAGGACATTGGCCACCAGTGATTGCTCTTCTAAAGGCTGGAGAGAGCTAACACGAATCTCTGTGCACACCCAGCTCTCCTCCTCAGCTGCCTTCAAAAAAAGAAAGCCCTCTGAGCTCCGGTGCCAGGCGGGACGCAGAGGACTCAAGTCAGCCCTGCCCTCGAATGAACCGCTGCCACTGACAAACGAAACCCAAAAGGACCGACCACAAGTATTTTGATTTAATGCCATCTGCAAAACATCTGAACTTCTACTCAGCAGGAGGCACGGCAGCTGGGATTTCTGAAGACACCAGGGGAATTTGAGCTCCCAGATCTTCAGGGTTCTTGGAGTGTTTCAGAGCCAGCCTTAAGCCTGCTTAACTCAAACAAAGCACAAGAGAAGAGTCTTCCCCCGTGTTACAAAATCCTACTTGAAACCCTGAGAAAACACAGCAATACCAGAAATGTACCTGAGAAGGCCAGGGTTAACCAATCCTTGAAGATGCTACCACTTTTTATCTGAAGTGAGCACTAAATTGTCTTTAAAAATGTGTTAATTAACAGGGTTTCACCAAGTTTATTAAACAGTTATGCCACTCTCTTTCGTAGACAAGTCCTTAGCCCTGCAAGTTCCTAAAGGTCTTCCACTCGGTAAATTACAGCGTCGCCTATGCTATTAGGCAGCCTGTTATCCTCATTCCACTCTCCTGTTATAATTACTGAGGTCATTTTAACAGGTACTTTGGCATAGCTGTCATCGCTTCCAAGTTTAGTACACCTTCATTCACAAGTGCCCCACATGTGTGTTTCTCATCTAGTCCCAAGAGCAGCCCAGAAGACCACAGGTGGGATTTTCTGAAGCACCACAGGACCACGTGCAAGGTATCAGTGTTACACGCCTGAGCAGGGCACTAGCAAGCCAAACGGATGGCTTCTCTCCAAATAACTCGCAGTCTTCAGGATAAGGTGCAAGATGCCAACTTAACACAGAGAGACGGGAGAGGAGCAGGAGTAGACAAGGCAATCCTGGCCAGCACAGCAGCATGTTAGACTTACAACAGACCAATGCATATATATATATATATATATATCTATATATAAAAAAAAAAAACAAACTATGGAAGGTGGGAGGCCAATCTTCATGATCCTGCTTGCTCCATGCCAAAACCTTCAGATCAGAGAAAGCCACAAACCAAGCCACAAGCCTCTGAGAGCCTGGGGGAGGAAGTTGCTCACCATCAGCTAAGGACAGCAAGGATCTGCAGCTCTGCAAGCAGAACGAGTCCCTGGATGACCCCACATCTGCTTGCAAACAAGTGTTTGACTCTTGGGCGGTGCTGCTGCAGGATAACCAGGAGCCTTGGCAAGCCAGAACTCTGCCTGGGACCTCATTCCCCACCACTCCTCCTACCCATGGCCTCAGTAAGTGCTTTGTGGTTTTCCTTCCAAACCAGGACTCTCAGCAAGCACTCAAAGAGGACATGGACTTCAGCCAGGCTGCAAAGAGCACCAGACTCCTTAATTACTTCACAGCTCTTCTCTTCCTTAGTTATGTCCATTTGTGCACAGCTGCATCACGAAGTTTGTCAGTGTTAACAATGTGGTCCCCTCCAGAGACTCATTCAACTCAACAGGGCTGCAAATGGGATTGGTAAGAAATTAATTTAGGGTGCAGCAATACATCAAAAAGGAGGTGGAAACAAAACAACAGCCCAGCCCTACTGTAACGGGGATGTCAGCTGGCCAGGGCACGAGCAGCAAGACCAAGGTAATGATACAAAACATCGGACCTGCACCACCGTCATCTCTACAAACCAAATCCCAGAAAAGAAAAAAAAACCAAACCACTCTGGAATGGTAATCATTGGGTTAAACTGGGATCCAAAGGAAGCATAAAATGTTTCCTTATTATACACTTCTACAGTCTTTCTTCAGGTTATAAATGTATTCATTCTCTGTTTCCCATAAATCCAGGCTTTCTTTTTAATCTCCTTATGATATTGTGTGGAAAGGACACTGATTTCATAGACTGCACGCTTAAGACAATAACCGATAAACCTCTTTAGATTTCCATACAAAGGACTTTAGGAGAGCCGAGGAGGAGGAGGAGATGCCACCAGCTGAGAGGAGGTGGCAAACTGCAGAAGAGGCTTTCCAATGCAGAGGAGGTTACACAGCCCACTAAGCTCAAAAAGCTGTTTTCAGATAGGTATGAGAAAAATAACATGTCCATAGTTAGCCTGGAAATTGCCTCTCTTTGTAAGCTTGAGAAAGAGGAGAAGAAAGGGAAAAAGAGCTGAGATCCAAACCAGCAGAACATGGGTCCTTCTGAAGGTACCTCCAAGACATCCATTGCTTTAGGGTGGTGTTAAGCTGCTCCTGTTTTGGCAGGGAGGGAGCAGAAATCCCCCAGCCTTGCAGAGAAGCCGTGAAGGGCCCCGAGACAGCAAGTGAGGAAGCCCCTTTCTTTGCAAGACACTAGACTTTGCGACTGCTTAAAATCCAGCCCAACCATGGGTGCTGCCAAAAGCCACCCACATCAAGTGCCAGCCCCCGGCAGCTACATAAACCAGCACAGATCCTACACTACTTGTACGTGCCTTCAGTCCTGGCATTTGCAAAGGAAAAACCATAAACCTGCCCCAGTGATGCACATCCTTGCTCTTCCTTCCCTGCCCGGCACACGAGAAACATCTGGAGCGTGTAGGTTGCTCCATCCAACAAGAGCGTAGGTTGGGGGGGACACACACACAAACAAAACCGTCTTCATGTTTACAAGAAATGGTAAGTTCTTCTTTCCAAAGAGAAACTGAGAGCCATTCATGGCCGGCTGCGACTCTAAACACTCGTGAGAGGGCTGCCATATGGGTTCAGATTTATCACTTGTGTTTCCTAACTTGCACATCTGGTTTCTATAAGTAGCTGTCCAAGTCAATGCATCTCCCCTCTCCTCACGAACCGCCCACGGAGCTTTTCAAGGACAAATCATCATTGCTTTCGGTGTTGATCTGCTTAGTGGTCTCCACTATGTCATCCTAATCTCAAGTATTATTCGTAAAAAACCCAATGTGGGCATTTTTAGGCACATTCTCCCTCCCTGTGCTCTTTCAGGGCTGTAAATTTGCTGCTGGAGAACCACGCTGGGTGCCTCCAAAAGCAAGGTAACATGTGGTGGGGGTTTATTTAACATGCTGAACGAGAAGGCAGCGGTCTGTTCCCATCAGCAACCCAGGAAACTCCCCGTCAGCTCCTCTAATTCCCTTGAAGTCACCAGAATTATTTCCATTGCCCTCTGCCAAGGCATCCTTCTCCTAAACCGAAAGCTGAACACAGGAATCAGAGAGAAAAGGGGAATTCCTCTAAGGACGGATGCACTGGGAAAATGGCGAAAAGCCAGGGGGGTCACGAGGAACTAATGAGACTTCCCAGACCCCAGCGCATCCGGACACGAGGAATGTGCGGCATGCAGAGGGCAAAAGGGCCAACACAGCTCCAGGAGAGTTTGGGTCCTGTGGATGGTCACCGGAGCAACAAAACCTTATTGCTTTGAAATTTTAACTAAGAGTCAATATTTTCTCTTTCTTTCCCCCCCACCCCGCCCCAAAAAAACGTGGCCTCAAACATTTCTCTACCAAAAATGCTGAGTATGATCCATTATGCCCTTCTTTCTTTGGTCTTTATAAGAAAACTATCAACTTGCTACTGAAGTACTGGGATAAAAGGAATAAAAGAATAGAGAGGGAAGACCCAGCAAGAAAACAAAAAGCATCTACTAGGAAATTTGTGGTCTGGAAGTTAAAGACGCAGCTCTGCGTGGCCTTCCAGCTTACCAGGCAGTGGTGCCACCAGGTCTGCAGCACTGTTGGGACACCTAGCACAAAACATACATGCACGTGCAACGCAGTCCCACTACAGTCACTCAGTCATTCTGATTCGGAAACGGGTCCAAAGGCAACGGCTGATTTCACGTCACTTCAGTAGCTCCAAGGGACTTGGAGATGGGTCAAAGCAATAGCTACATCAATGGAAAGCGGTACGAGAAGAGGGCACAGGGTGCCATCTCACCTCTTTGGGCGAGATGCTCTTCGACAGCACGGATTTTGCTTCAAGACAAGTGCAATTACGCAGTAAAACTGTTTTAAAATAAATTAATATGCTCAACTGCTAATGGTGCCCTTCAGCAGAAGTACACAGCATGGGCCATCGCCATGCACGACAGAAACCACGAGCAACCCCTCAAGGGTTGCAGGGAAGCACTTGAGGAAAAACTTAGATGCAAAATGGGGAGGTTATAGGCGAGCGTATAAAAAGCCGTAAGTGAATAAGCAGCGGCTGAAACAAAGATTGCAGAGGATAGTAAAGAAGAAACGCTCCATCCACAGAAGAAATAAAACGTCAGTGAAGGGAGACGGTGACTTCTCTAAGAAACTGCACAAGTGCTTTCCCGACAAAAATATTGACAGGAGAGACAGATACGTAAAATTAATTCAGCTCCCTGCCCTGATGGAGAGACAAGGACCCTCTGAACACTGAGAAGGGAGACATGAAAAACGCAGCATATCTGTACAGGTTGCTCCTTGTTGCTGCCCAACCAAAAAAACAGCGAGGAAAGGGGAAGGGTGACAGTGCCCGGCCCTCAAATGGGTCTCTAAATTCACAAAACTGCACCGTAACAGATTAAACTGCAGACGGCAGAATTAAGCCTTAAAGGATGTTACAGTCCTTGGAAAAAAAATGAGCTTGATTTCTTTTATCCTTATGTTTTACAGCAACGTTAAAAAGCCTCCTCTTTAGACGACGCTCCACCTGGCTCTCGGCAGCCGCCCCTCTATCTTCTCTAACATATACAACCTAAATCACAGCGACCACAAACGATATTGTCGTTACAAGAGCTTTATTTCGGAACACTGGCTGCTGCAACAGTCACAGAAGAAATTAAAGCCTGCTTTTTGCACCCGAAATGTAGATTTACAGGAACAGCCATTTATTTTAATTCCAGACTACTGATTCTCTCTTCCCATCAACGCATTTCTCTTCCTTGCAGAGCCCCGTTTCCCCAGTTATTTCACAAGCGTTCCTCCTACTTCTCTGTTAGTTATTGCTGACAACACACCAAAACTGAAGCGCTCCTCTCACTTCTGAGACACTGAGCAAGACATCCCACTGCTGCCAGGGTAGGTGAGGAGAGATACAGAGGCATCTAGAGCCACCGGCCAGTTTTTCCTCACAACACGATGCGCCTCCCCCAGCATCATCAGCCGGGCTGCAGAATAGGGACAAAACCTCAACACTTTCATTGAAAAAGAAAGGAAAAAAATTAACAAAGCGGCGTGTTTTCTCCTGCTGGACCTCACGCACCGAGGGAAAGCTTTGCTCTCTGCTATGTCTAGACATTTTTTTTGTAACATCCCACCCATCAATAGTCTTTAAATATTGAGAAGGGCTCCCGCTGCGATCGCTGCTGCTCCTCTCGATGCACGCACTGCTGCCGGGGACGGCCAAGGCCACCAGGCAGAGGAGGTGGCATCTGCCACCTTGGGCGCAGTTGCTTAAGTGCCCGGCGGCAGCCCCCGGGAAGCATATCCCTGCCCAGCTTGAGCCCTTAATTATTAATATTATTTAGACAGCGCCATCGGGGAGCAGAGAGCTTTGCAGAAGTGCAAGAGAAAGGCTTCGCCCACCGCCATGTGCCACATCCAGACGGGGTTTCGAGCAGCTCCTGCGCCGTAGCGTGCTTGGGGTTCATGTCCAACAGCTACACCAGGCTGGGAGTGAGGGATTAACCTTTTAGCATCAAAAGGCTGTTAGAGGCTTCTCTGGCTTTGCTGATTTAGCTTGCAGGAAAACCTCGGGCGGCACGAACAACGCTGCTGGGGAAACGGGTGTTGGGGTTTTGATGGCATCGTTTCGCTGCGAGCTGAGCTGCAGGACTAAGAGCTGCCAAGAGGCTGCGAGCAAAGCCCCGCCGGACGGCCTGGCATCGGGCAACACGATTACAGATTGGCAAAGACGGGCATGCCGAGTGGGAACCCAGGTCTGCACCCCGCTCCCTTCCTTACGGCCACGCAGGACGGGCTCGAAGGGATGGAGCAATACTCAACCCAAATGGCAGCCCAGCCTGGATGGGGCTTTTCCTTGC
The DNA here is from genome assembly GCF_013368605.1 of Nyctibius grandis. Taxonomy (NCBI): domain Eukaryota; kingdom Metazoa; phylum Chordata; class Aves; order Nyctibiiformes; family Nyctibiidae; genus Nyctibius; species Nyctibius grandis. Next base: position 2,978,556 of record NC_090674.1, read on the forward strand.
TCTTCAGATGCTGCAGCACACGGCCGGGTGCTGTGTGGGGCATCGCTGGTCGGATCCAGCCATCACTTGAGGTTTTATTTACCACCTGCGAGGTTTCTCCATCCCTCGACTCCTGGCAGCTTTGCTGGTGGCTCTTGACTTCGCCCAGGGGACACCACCTCCTTCCCACTGCTATGCTCTTCCTTCCCCCCAGTTTCAGGCCCCTACCTTCCCTTTGCTCACAGAGGACAGCTTTGTTCTTAGCATAATAACACATGATTTAGCAGCTGTCACGTTCATGGATTTGAAGGCAACGTCTGTTCAATAAAATGTGCTCCTGGAGTCCCTCTGGCTGCCACATCCACCACAGCCAGAAGACGACAGAGGAAGGCAAAACTCACTTTAATAGCAGAAAGACTCCACTTGTCCACAGACCCACTTTGCTGCAGCCCTGAACTTGCACTCCCAGTCCTCCACAGCAAGAGGCTCAGACCAAACGATGCTTAAAACCACCCGAGCTCCTGGCGTGGACTGACGCGCAGGTCTCACTCGAGGCTGCCCAGCGCTCGCTAACAGCCGATTATTCGGGCTGCTATAATGACATCTCCATTCCTTGCAGAAATGAGATGCTGCAGCCAACGTTGCCCCCCCGCCAAGCCTGCATGGACACGCTCTTTCCAGCTCACCGATGCATCAGCACCCTTGGATTTACTAGCACCTGCCTCCACACCAGAACCAGACGCGTTTGGCATCGCTTTGATTTTTGCTATACAAGTAGAAAATTAGAGAAACAGCCCATGAACAACTCAGCAATAAACCAGCAAGTAACACTAACCCACCAAGTTATCCCAGGTATCACTTTGATTTTTGCAATAAAAACAGAAAAACAGAGAAACAGCCCATGACTAAACCAGCGAACAGCTCTAACCCACCAAGCTATCCCAGGCGTCACACCCCAGCCAACTCCAAAATCCCTCCCAATCCCAATTTATCCCTCATCTCTCCACATCTAGCCCAACCCTCCCCACCCTGCCCCAGGCACAAGCCCCCCAAATATAAAATATCCACATATTTCAGCCTCTCCATACTTCATCACGACAAACAATGAAACACAACGACCGAGCACCGGGGAGGGATGGAGGGAAGACACTGCTCCAAAATCACACAATTCCCTTCCCTTTGGTGCCCAGGACACGGCAGCACGTGCGCTGTGTTATACTGATTTAAGGGTGGTGGCCATAAGGCTGCGGGCTGGATCCCACCGGCGAAATGAGGGATGAATTAATACACCATCAGGCTGCGCTGAGGTGCAATGATAAAATTATTTAGCCAGATTTCCCCCATCTCATCCCTCCGCAGACTCCCAGCTCACCCTCCCTTCTCCATCTCAGCCGTCCCCCGTGTCTCTGGGCGACTCTTCTTCCCTTTTTACATCGAGCCAACAAACATGCAGGCATTTAACAGCAACACACCCCGACCGGACAACGACATTAGAAGGGAACAAAAGAGCAAACCTCGCTGCGCCATGGCCCCGCGCTCGGCCGGGCAGACAATGGCCCCAGCTGCTCCAGCGGAAGCACCCAGCCACGATGAGACCCGGCACCGAAGAGGGTCCCCGGCTCCCCGGAGGGCAGGAGGTTGTCACTGGAATATGCATCTCATTGGTTACCTGTCAGCTTTCCTGGGCGGTTATAACGTACAGCCGCTGCCGGAGGGGATAATGGGATGTAATAACGAGACCGCCGGCTCGTTTGACACCGGCCCTTCGACAGAGGAGCTTTGATGAGGTGATGGGAACTGGCAGCATCTGCCAGCTTTTGAAAAAAACACAAGCTCAAAGCTGTGAAATAAAGGGATCCCCAGGAACGTGGCCATTTTTTCAGGCTGAAAGGAACGGAAGAGAGAAATAAAAGACAACTTTAATTCCTTGCTCTAATCTCTCCTCCCTCGGGAGGTCCCATCCTTGCTGTTCCTCTAGGCTTAGACATTATTTCCCGGCTCCTCAGGTACGCTAGAAAAATGACAGTTATAATGCCAGGGAACTGCAGCCTGCGGAGGGGGAAGGAAGAAAGCTCCCTGCCCCAAAAATCAGCGTAACCCTCTCCTGCACAGAGCGCGGTTGGCAGCTTGAGCCGCAGCCACCCAGGGAAGCACCCACAAATGGGACCGTGCCACGGGTGGGATTCGTCTCTCTTCCCCTTCAGGAGAGCGATACCTCAGTCAGCCCGTCTGCATCCCGCAAACTCGCTGCAAGACGCTTGGACAAAAGTATTCCTTGAATATTGCTGCTGCCTGGTGCCATCAGACCCGGCAAGCAGCGACTGTTGGCTCCCGGTTGAAAACGCTGGTTTTCCAGCTAAATGCAATTTTTGTGGCTGGTGACAGGACTGTGGCTGGTGACAGCACCATCCACCTATGTCCAGTCCCAACGCCGCCGTGCCCTGGTTTCCTCGGCACAGATGTCCAAGCTGGCACCGGGACGTGGCAGACACAAGCAGAAAGGGATTTTTCCTCCCCGCGGGCTAAGGAAAACACGTGCAAGCAAGATGGACGCGAGAAAACCCTGGGGTTTAGGAACGTCAACTGGAAGAAATAAAACGCCTGACTAATAAATCACAAGCTGGGGAAGCTGCTATTGAGGCCAGTGCTGCCAGCAAGCATCCGTCCTGCTGCCCTCCCTCCACAGAGCACCCCAGGGGTCCTGGTTTCACGCTCCCATGTTGAGGGTGCCCTCGAGAGCCGGGTGGTTTGGTGGGGCAGGTCCATCAGCCACGTCTCCACCGCTGCAGCAAGAGCGGGGACTGACCGGGGTTACCTCCAGCACATCGCACGGCCCAGGCGGGTCCCATTGATCGGCTCATGGCTGGTGCATCCCAAAACCTGCACGGAGTATCACGGGCTGTCACTCTACGTTTCAGCCCGTGGCATCAGGAGGCCAGCTCTCAGCTCCTGTCAGCACAAGCTGTGCTCACGCTGCCTTCCCCCGTCTGGTGGACAGGCCTTCTGATTAGCCTTGGTTAACGAGCTACGTTACAACGAAAGCAAAGGCTTTAGCTCAGAGGGATACATCAATTCAGGGACTACGTTTGGCTGTGTTAAATATTTCTCTCTCCATGTTTGCCCATGCCCTTATGTCCTGCGTTTTTAACCTGATGCAAGCGTGGGGAGGAAAGCAGCACGCAGGTTCCTGAACACGCTAACCCACGGCCCTGCAAAGATCAAATTCAATCAATCTCTGCGCAGAGGAAGAGCAGCAAGACAACGGCTGGGAGAAAGGAGGCAGAGGGGAACCCGCTGGCTTTGTTACCCACTTCTCAGCCTACAAAGAAAGGGGGAACCCTGTTACCCACTGACAGGCATTTCCCTCAAGCAAGCAGACCTGCATGAAGCTGTGCTCATTGCCAAGCAGCTGGCGATGCTCGACCACACAAGGCTTTACACGGGGCAAGCGTTCAGCCGGGCACGGGGCAGGATTTGGGGTCGGAGGAGGATCACTGGTGGCGGCGAGGACGAGCCGCCTGCTCTCACATGGGCGTTACAAAACTAAAGCTGCATTTTGCAGGCTCAGCACAGCTCTTCCTTTCAGCACAAACCCCATAAACAACGACCCAATGGCTTAACAGGGCTGAAATATGACGGTATTCAAAGGGGATGTCGGGAGGATTAATAGCCTGTCTCCTTCCAGCTCGCTGCCAAAGCCGCGTTAGGACCGGAGAGTTAACGCCGCGCTGAGCGTGCAAAGTTTTACATCTTCTCCGTTAAGCACAAGCCATCGGTTGTGAGGACACGCGTTACGGCTCCCGCTCGGCGTTGCTGACACCAGGAGAGGCGACGTGCCAGCGAGTGGGAACCACAGAATCAATGAGGTTGGAAGAGCCCTCTGGGCTCATTGAGTCCAACCATTGCCCTGACACCACCCTGTCAACTAGACCATGGCACTAAGTGCCATGTCCAGTCTTTTCTTAAACACCTCCAGAGATGGTGACTCCACCACCTCCCTGGGCAGCCCCTTCCAATGGCTAATGACCCTTGCTGAGAAGAAAAGGAACCCGCAGCGATGGGTGGCTGGGAAGGGGATGGCGAGCTGTGCTCTCCCTTTGGCACCTCATCCCTGGAATAGCATCACTACGGACATCTTTCACCAGGACTGAGGGAACCAAACGGGTATGATGGTCACTAAGGACAGCGAGAGCTACTTAACGAGGAACTCCTCTTCCAGGAGGTATTTGGACAGAGGGGAGTGATTACACGATGTTTGACCAGCTGCTAAATCAACATGAAGATCTAATAAGAAAGTCTGCTCTGAGGCACTGTAATATTAAAACACACAGAAAATAAAAGAAACATTATAAGAGCAAACAAATGCAAAATGTCATTATGTTTCCTCTCTGTTTGCCATGCAGAAGCGAAGGCTTCACAGCACCTCGGGACGCTCACCAGGACTTTCCACATAACCATACGTGCACCCACTTCGAATCCTGGCGAGCACCGGCCAGGAGACGTGCAGACCTCAGCACCAAACTTTACGCTCTTTCAGTGCATTAATGCACTTTTTAAAAATAGCAACAAGCTCAGGCAACTGTTCCTAATTTTTACGGGCTGATCCACCTACACAGCTGGCCAAAACTGGAGATCTCAAGGCAACTTTTTGAAATCGCAAAGACCGATCCCAGTGCTGCAGCACTGCTTTGTGCTGATTTACATGCCATAAATATTTATACAATTACTGTTAGTATCCTTCAGCGATGCAAGTTACCGCATTTCAAAGGATCTATATTTAAAGAACACAATACTCTGATGGCAACGCAGCTTGAAATTTTCAATAGCTGCGTTCCTCCTCCTTACGCGCTGCACAGACACGCACCTAGCCGTCGGGGATGCGCGAGAATTCCCATGTTCTTGACAATTCCCATGTTCTCTCCAAATCCGCAGCAGCAGCTCATCCTTGCCCCCCCCTCCCACCCCGCATCCCAGACTTGGCCCCTGCCACCCCACCCATCTGTAGTGACACCGCATCTGCCCACCAGCTCCAGGGAGATAAAGGTAGTAACAGGAGCGCTGGGCGTAATACAGATTTGTAATGGCACCGGATTTACCATCTTCTGGACAGAGACAGAATGAAAAGCAGTTTATTTTTATTAAAATAAACTGAGAGCATCGCTGCCCACGAGGTTGGACACAGCGGTTTACACTGATGCCGACAGCTGCTCTTCCCATCCCCTCGGACAAACAGCAGTGCCGCAGGTTTCCCTCTGTGAGCCCCTTATTTCGAAGCACCCGATATTCCAATAAAAATTCAATATTAGCTCTTCATCCACGCTTTCTGAACTACCTCACACACCAAGCGATGACGCAAAATTAGAAAGAATAATAATAAAGCAGGATTAGGAATTAATAAACTGGGATCAAAACACCTTCATAAACCATTTCACGCTCCTTACATGTGGGTCTAATTGCTAGAGGAGAAAAAAAGATAAACCTCATTTAGGTCAGTACAATCCCCTTTCTTTGCAGGAAAAAAAACCCTTGATGAATTATTAGCTATAGAAATAAGTCAGGAGGTTTCCAAGTTAAACGTGGAAGCGCTGGCAGAGAGAACTCACAGTGCAACCCCCCTCGCTGTCCCCATCCAGCCCATCTGTCTCGCTGAGGTCTGCTTTATCACTGTCCCCCCTCTTTTTTCCTGACTTAAGTAAAAAATGAACACATCTTACTACCCGCGGTTTGCAAACTTGGTCCCGACTCGTCTAGAAGTTCCTCTAACAGAAGTAACACAAATAGAGGGGGAGAAAAAAGGACTAAGTGGAAAAACATATTTAAACCGAGGAGGGTGGGAGCGTTTATTCGCTGTCCTCCCGAAGCAGCCCCCGGCAGCTGCTTCATTCATAAATATTTCACCAAGAAGAAACCAGCCTGTCGAATCTGACCAACCGCTTTGATGAAAAATATAAAAAGCCTTTTCCATTAGTGCTTCTGATGTTCTTTGCGTACAGAATAATGAATGCGGGAGATTCATCACGACTCTACCAGGAGATGCTCAGCAGAAGGCGACCATGAGTTTTAAAGTATTTTACAGCAGACACGCTAATGCCAAACCCTGGGTGCCACCCAGCCCAGCAAGCTCCAGCCCAGCTTCGTGAGTTGTGTTCACCCCCATGGGCAGTGAGATGGGGTCCCCGCCGCCCCAGGAAGGTCCCTGCCATCCCCAGTGCTATTTAAGTTGCTGAGCATTTCATCTCACAGCGATGGGGTGAAGCAACCCCCAGGCCTTTAACCCAGGCTGTCCTGAGCCCCCCAGAACTTTTGGGGTGCTCTTTTGAAGTAATCACGGAGGAGAATTTGGCCCTGCACTTCAAGAAAGATGTTGACGTGTTGGAGCGAGTCCAGAGGAGGGCGACCAAGCTGGTAAAGGGTCTGGAGGGTCTGACCTACGAGGAACGGCTGAGGGAGCTGGGGGTGTTTAGCCTGGAGAAGAGGAGGCTCAGAGGTGACTTTATCGCAGTCTACAACTACCTGAAGGGAGGTTGTAGCGCAGTGGGAGTCGGCCTCTTCTCCCAGGCAACCAGCGACAGGACAAGAGGACACAGCCTCAAGCTTCGCCAGGGGAGGTTCAGGTTGGACATCAGGAAGCATTTCTTCTCAGCAAGGGTCATTAGCCATTGGAAGGGGCTGCCCAGGGAGGTGGTGGAGTCACCATCTCTGGAGGGGTTTAAGAAAAGACTGGACATGGCACTTAGTGCCCTGGTCCAGTTGCCATGGTGGTGTCAGGGCAATGGTTGGACTCGATGATCCCAGAGGGCTCTGCCAACCTCATTGATTGATTGAGAAAGCGGATCCTCCTTACAGCACCAAAGAGCAAGCAATGCAGCACGGAGGCAAAGCCAAACCAGGGGAAGCAGTGAGTGACCTTCTCCCAGCCTCTCACTGCTCTCAGGATCTGAACAGCTCAACATTTATCTTAACTCAGCAGAGATGTGCTGGGGATAAAGCATCCATCTCCCAGCGTGCCAGCACCGGCGCTTCCAACCTGCCGCTGCTGAGCTTTAAATTGCATCTTTTATCACCTTTTTGTGCTTCTGCTGTAACAGGGCAACCAAAGCAATTAAATCCAACCTATTTTTTTTTTTCTTACTTTTATTCCTTGAAGTGGAGCTTTCTTGTGTGGGGCAGAGATTACGGGGTTTGGGCTGGATTTTGCTTCACATTCATTTTCCATTAAGGACTCGACTACACTCATCTCCTCTTCCTCAGATGAAGCTTGTTACGAGTTCAACAAACTCAACAAACATAAGCGTGAAAGTAGTTTAAATGAAAACAAACTGGTGCCTCGCAGAATTTTTGCTCTAAGAGTCCTGGAAACACAGATAGCATTTTAAGGGACTCGAAAGGGAGCGACGTCTTATCAGAGCGAGCGGGATGCTAACGTTTGCAGGAGACTTATCGCTGCTCATTGTTCATTCTCCTTTTTTGCATTAGAAACGATTAGGAAACCCATCACCCGCCAAGCTGCAGGGCTTCTCGGCGGCGCGGACACGGCAGAAAACTCCCCGTGCACAAGGACCGAGGGCTCCTGCCCTTTTGGAGGTGGCGGGGTTTGTTTTGGGGTCATTTACCCCATTTTCTGTTTGCTCCATGATCCCAATGAGGAGGGAAGTACCTCACTATGTTTGAGGGATGCCCCAGTTTTAGGCAGAGGACACGGAGGTGTTGGGCACTTGGTGGCCATGTGGCCACAGATGGGGTCACCCCAAAAGAGTCCACGGGGACACAGGAGAGCTCGCACCTTGCCTAGGTTATTAAGGCAAACTGTGTTTCTCCTTTTAGGATCGGGGGGGGACGAACAACCTCCCAAGCACCAGATATTAACACAGAATTTTGCTCCTGAACGCCCATCAGACCAGATGAAAAAGCCACCAAGGAATTCCCCGTACGGCACATGCTGCCGGGCCGCACAGCTCTCTGTGCTGCCCTTCCCCTGCTATTTGCCAGGTGTGCTCTTTTCATCTTTTTATCCCAAATCCTCTTCTCAATTACCACTTTCACATGCCTCTGAGCACTAATATTTCTCCACTAAGCCTTGCTACCCAAGCCCACAAGTCCTGTTGATACGGTTGTCCTTGGAGGGAGCATCACTACAGCAGGGTGACACTGGGGCACTAAATGAGTATTTATCCCAAAGAAGCCAAAACTGCGGCCAGGATGGCATCAGGCACAGGGAGAAGCAGGGGAGGGGAGGGCGGGGAATGGGCTGAATGCTTTTTTCAGAGGGTCTCAAGGAAATATAGGTGGGAAATTAAACCCGCTTGCACGCTTTTTTATTAGAGTGAAGGACAGCAGCACCCAGGAGCAAAGACAACTCCCACCCCCAGCAACTTTGCATGAAAAAATAAGGCATGGAGAAATGAAGTTACTTCTATAGCAAACGACAAGTAGGAATTGGAGCAGAGAAGCCATTTCCGGCACTTTTCCCCCCCATTTCTTGCCCACTGCATTCCCCCCACCCCAGCCAGCTGCCCTCTGACCCCCCCACCAGCTGTAACCCCCAGCAATACGCTGCATTTTCTCCACTTGCTTCGAAAGCGGACGTGATGCTGCGCTCGCAGAGCTGTGCGAGGGCACCACGTAACCCCTGGAGAAATTCGCTGAAAAACAACGCGAGTATTTCTCATCCAAACTTCAATTTCCCAGAGGAATTTAGAGCTTTTTGAATTATGTTACCTTCTCCTGGAAAACAGGCCCTTCTGAAGGGCAAGGCTCAAGACACTGCAGGGATGCAGATTTTAAAGCCATTCATTATGCAAATGGCTCATTTATTGCTGCTGAGCTGGAAGCAAGAATCCCAGGCATGCAAATAAAAAGAAGCGGGGAGCAAACAGCGAGTGAGTGCGTGATGGCATCTGCTGACTTGGGCGGTACACGGCGCAGAGCAGCTTATATTGGGGTTACAAACTAGAGGCTGAAATCAGGCTCCAACCAACACCAGCAGCTCCCTGGGCTCAGCATCTCCAGAGCATCTCCAGCAGTGAGCTGGAAGTCACACCACATCCTGCCGTAACCCTATTTATCCCAAAAATTTACTCATCACAAGATGCCTGAGCTGAGCACGGCTGAAATTCAGTAACTGGGGGTCTGCAGATCGGTACGAGGGGGAGAGCCGAGGCGTGAAGGGGTTACGGGAGATTTCATCGGCACGGTTGCAACAGCGCCAGAATGCAAAGCTTTCTCAAAAACCTTAATAAATATCCCGGTGCTGGGTGGGAACGAATGTTAATTAGCATCTGATAAAGATTCAGAGAGAGAATGTGGCTGGGAAAGAAAACAAAACTCAAAATTAGCCATGCAGGCGGGAAATTTTCGGCAGGACTATCCTGGGAACAGCCTGCCTCCACATTTCTCTTCTTGCAGTGCCTGGAAGCACAAGGAGAGTCGCGTGCACGATGCTCCGCAGCCAAGGATGAGCCTCTGTCCGCCAGGAACTGAATCATGTACAAACATTTCTGAGGCTCAGCGCCTTCCAGCTACCGAATCTAATTCGGGTCCAAGTCCTGGAAATGACCTGGCACAGGGTAACGCTGCACATTACAGCCACGGGAAATAATAAGGACTTGAAAAAGCAAAACAGAAACGTTGAGCTGAGTATTAAAAAGCCTTTCAAGTTCAAACACGGGGAAAAAAAATGTGATACTGAGCCAGTCCAACGCCAGCGCTCAAGGTCAGATGGAAAAAGAAATCTCTGCAGATTTGCCTTTAACAAGCCATTGTTAGTACCGTTATGTTAATATCGTTAACACAGAATCATGATGTAAATTCTCGTTTTTAGGCTCGGTTGTAGCTATCACAAGGTAGTTTTAATGTAGAAGCAAAGTAAAGGCAGCTCATGCACCCACCTGGGCTTAGACCTGAGCTTAGCGCCCGAGAGGACCCAGTGATGCCAAGAGGTCCCCAGCTGGTTTAATGCACAGAGCCCATCTAGAGAGCCCATTTAGCATTCATATTCTCCCGCTGCACACAGGATTCGCACGTTTTTACGTGCTCCTACATCCTCAAACGCCATCAGTAAAGTCCTAGTTCAAACTGTGATAAGTCTCATTGCCATTTTTGCTGCCAAATGACCGAAATGACAAGAGAGATCCTGGCAGGGCTGCAGGATCTGGTCAAGCGTTCATCAACAAGCAGATTAATTGCTAAGACAGAGAGGGCCTGACACACAACCACCCAACAACAATCGGGTAATCAGTCATTATGCGGCTGCTACTCAAAGTCCCGGAGCTGGCACGACACCCACGTCTGGAGCCACATCAACCCCGCCGATGACAAATATCGCTGAACGTTTCCAGCCCTAAAACAGCCGAGCTCAGCAATTTCAGACCTGGAATTGAAAAGCATAAATTTACCTGGGCCCGTAATTTCACAGCAATAGCTGTGTTACTTTAAAAAACAAAGTTTCTATAATGGAGAGACTGTTCCTCGCTTCAAACAAGAACATAAGAAATAACAACAATACGCCGATTGACTTCGCGTCTCAATAAGCATTCACACGCGTGGTCCTGCCCAGACGAAGGACGAGTGCCACGGGCTGAATGGGCTCCATTGAGTACAGCTAATTAGCTGTATAAGCATATGCAAGATCAGGACCTAAAGTTGTTCTGTCTCCTGGGACACTGATAACTCCTTTTTCTTGTTGTTGTAGATAGATAGCACCAGTCTAAGGCAACGCTCTAACCCCCAGCTGTCATATAGCATTTTTCTTGCAAAGACGTTAAGGTTGGGAAACAGCGGCTCAGGTGAAAGAAGAGCCTTGCCTGGGGTTTTATCACGGGTTATTGTCAGATCTGGAAGCAGGACTCATATCTCCCGAGCTGCCATTAAACAATACAAATACCCAGTCGTGCGTAACACCACCAAAATATTTGCTGTGAAAAACTAGCGCGACTTTCAGATAACGGATCTGACGATGAGAAGCTGCATCCAGCAAGACGAGGCTCTAGTTTCACTCTTCTAAAACACACATGGCCGCAAGAGAAGATGAAGTCTCTTACTGCAGGCTTCATCCCGTGCCTCTTACTTGTACCGTGGAGCTTCGGCACAATCTGCTCTCGTCTGGCTGGTCCCTTTGCGGCGACGACGAAGAACAGGAACGGCAGCTTAGGCTATGTGGGGTGTAGCGTTAGAGGAAATTAAACATGCATCAAAATATGGGCAACCTCCACCAGATCACTCTGATAAGTGGCTTTTGCATAGGATTGAGGTCTTCAGAAAGAGCTGCCCATATCTTTCCAAAAAACCAGCCCTAGCTGTGGCCGCTGGCTTCTCATCCCCAGCCAGAGCATAAAGCAACACCCCAAGGGAATAAAACAAACCTGGTGACTAACACCTCTCACCCGTCTAATGAGAGTGCCTTAGATTAAGCAGTGTTTGCAAAGAGCTTTGGAGATCCTTGCGTGCGTAAGGAAAGGAAACGACCGTCAAGGTCTTGATCCCATCCCGGCTGGAATTACTGGCAAAGTTCCCACTGGCTGCAGGAACGGGGCTTGAAGGGTTGCAGAGGACAGAGTCAGGGAAAACAGAGGCTACAAGGGCTTAGCAGACATGGAAAGGACGTGTATTCTCCATCACCTCATGGAGAGTCAGGTGAAATAACCCAACCCAGACGCGTTAGGGCCATGGCACTCGGTGCGGGCATCGCTGCTTCTCCCAGCTCAGACCCCAGCTCCTACACTAACCTCAGCTTTCCTTTCCACACCAGCAGCCAAAACCCCCAAACTGGAGATGTCTGAAAGATAGAAAGTGATGTCCAGTTCGGGCCCTTCCTACAGGATTTGTCCCATTCCTATCTACTTATGCTATTATTTATTAAAAGAGGAAGAAACAAAACTGAAACACGCAGTTACCAAACCAAGCTCTTGCTACATTTTATTCCTTCCTTAATCTAAACATATAGTTGTACGAGTAAGGTATTTGCTATAAGGAAATGAGCTGTCAAGTGATTTACGGTCTTGCTCTGCCTCAACAGCTCCAAGTCTTCTCCAAGACCTATTTTTAGCAAGCTGTAAACTAGAGACAATGAGGGACAGGGTGGGAGCCAGGAGTTGAGAAATGTGTAGAGCAAACTTATTTATTTCTCCATTATCGCAATGCACCTATAACCGCCCTATCTAGGTACCATACGGACAATCATGGTCAGCGTTATGTTGCCTTTCCTGCTTAAAGTTGCCTTCTTGCATGAGATCAGCCTGTGCAGCCACAGCCCAGGAAGGAGCAGTGATGGGGAAAATGTCACTGGTTTTGGGTTGGTTTGTTGGGGTTTAAGGGTTGGGTTTTTGTTTGGTTGGTTTTGATTTTTTTTTTGTTTTGCTTTTAATAATTGGCCAAACCAGCTCATTGCCTACATGTACAAGGAACCCACATGGTGTATAGATGCTAGACAAGACCAAAATCCAGCTGGAATAAGCAGAGGCTTTCTTTTTTTTCCCCAGGATGGCTCAAATGGAAAACTACACCTTCCACCCATTTCTCATATCTTTCAATCAATCTAGCTCCCCATCGACTATAAATTCAGTAGAAGTGGTTGCCTTATTCACATTTTATTGGTCCTTCCAGCCAAAATTATTCTAATAATTCCCTTCAACAAGAACGAAGGTTCTGTATTGCAGAAACCTTCATTTCCAGCGCCTTCGCTTGCAAATGATTACAATAATTATTCTAACTCCCATATAGCACTTTCTATACCAGAGCTTTAACAATGGAAAGTTATTACCAGAGCTTTAACAATGGAAAGTTATTACCAGCGTCCTTATTTGCAAGAACGAGGCGCAGAAAGATCAAATGAATCGCTGAAGATCATTCAGCAACTCGCTGGCAACGCCAGGAACAGAACTGTAATCTCCTGACCCTCCATCCAGTGCCGATTTGGACAGGGAAAAGAAAAAAGCATCCTTGAAGCATGTATAAAAAGGGAAAGGTTTGTTTTTAAAAGTGCTGAAAAAAGGGAGCAACAGTGGCAAACGTCCTTATCAGGTTACATGAAGTCTGATAAAATTCTGAAAGAGATTAAATGAAATGGGAAATGGGTAAAATGCCTTTTGGCTGCCGCCTTCTCTTCTCCATGGGGCATCCCAAAGGAGATACCCCCACCATCACGTAGGACTCTACCCTGTGGTATGTGGGATGTCACATTTAAGGATCATAACTCTTTCCTCTCCCTCGTCTCTCATCTTCCCTTTGTTTTGGCCCCTGAACTGTCAGCACTGATGTATCCAAAATCAACAGTGCATTTTGACCACCTTGGCCGATGCAATTTGCTCACGAGTACCGAACACGGGCTCAGTCTCCGTGAAGCTCTTCCCCTCTCAGAAGTAATTTATGAGACAATTTATTTAGGAGAAAGAACAGCAGAAGAACCATGGAGAAACAGAATATTTATACGAAGCCACATCCTGATACCAAACACGATGAAATCCTCCGAAGCGGCTATTAAGGAGATTGCCCAGCGGAAAGGAAATTCAGCAAACGAGATTATCTCTAACAGGCTTATCCACTGGAAAATATCATCAGAGCAGCAATGAGATAGTTTTGAGAGACAACTAATGACAGGTAGGGGAGAGGGGAGATTGGAACAGGGTGACAAAGAGCGAGAATCCATAAAATACAGATTGTCACGGCTGATCAGACATAAGGACATTACACGACCCATTGTATGAAGAGGAAAGGGGCGTCAAGCTGTTCGCAGCACCTTGTGTCTATGGCTTTGCCAGGGGCATAACTGCTTTTATCTTTTTTAATACAGCAAAAGGAATTCCCCTGTTAGTTCCGCTGACAGCCATGAACTGGATCAAAAAAGTGTTTCCACCAGCAGCAACGCACTCTTCCTTACAGCCCAGTCCTGCTGCTCATGTCCATAGCTACGTCCCACAGCAGGAGCTGTCTTCTCCAAACCATGATCCTGAACGTTTAAATCGATGGCAAACCTCCAACAAACTAAAAACGGGTGAAGGAATAAAGCTCATGGGACGGTCTTGGACTGGAAACCACAAGAGATGGTTAAGCTCTTCCCACTGCCGCAGATTTCCTGGAGGAAACCACCGCTCCTTGAGCTGGAGCCCGGCAGCACACAAACAGCACAGAGCTATTGCTCTACATCGCATCGTCACTGGGCTAACAGGGCTTTCTCTTTCAGGATTATTTTATGTTATTTCCAACCCAGACTCCTCTTAAATCTCCAACCTTAAGTCAGAGCTCAACAGCAGACAACACAGGTAACCCTAAATCTTCATGTCCCCCTCCCTCGCCTTGAATGTACCACTACCCCCATGTGCTCCTCAGCAGTAGAAGAAGCAGAAAATCATGCAAAAAAATCCCGATGGGGGCTCCTGGCATGGGAAGATGTTCATGTCATTAGCTCCAGCTGCAGATGGGACAAGCAGGGACAGACAGATTAAGGGATTTGCCTGAGCTAATGACATGGACATCTTTCCCCTGACTTCACTAGGCTTTGGACCAAATTCCTGTACAAAGAGCTGCACTCAAGAGCTATCAAGGAGCTTAATTCATTAGCATTTTTAAAGTACTTTTAGATCCTTGAATGAACGGGGCTATCAAAGTGCAAAGTCATTTTATTAACGATAACAGTCTAAGAGCTGCAAGTTGAATCCTTCAGCCTAAAGCCTGACAGCCCAAATGGTTTTGTAACACGAAGACGCCACAAAGTCCTAAGAGATATCAAAACTTCCTTTCAAAGACTTCTACTAGACACTAGTTTGTTAAGATTCCCTTTAACTCTGCAAATTCTTATGGTAATTTTTAAATTTAATAAATTAAATGGACCCAAACCCACTTAGGGAAAGCAAGAGGACGTAAAGCCTACCGCAGCCCCTGGAAGGCTCCCATCGCTGTCAGCAGACTTGACGTGCTTGGTATGCCGTGTCACGACACTGACCGCAGGGGACCCACGCAGCCCTGAATTCCTCCCATCGTCTTGGGAAGCACAAAATGAACCTATCCCGGGCTTTGTGCGTGCGGTTCCCCAAAATTACACAAAGGAATGGCACACAGGCAGTGCCAGAGGGCACAAGGCAAGAAGCCTGGCACGGCCGCAGGCTGGCCTTGTGTGTGGTTATTTTTCTTCTTCAAAATAAAACCTCAAGCCTAGAAAAACATTGGCAGCGGGTGCCGGAAGATGCACAGCGTACTCTTCTATCGTTTTCGTCGGTGGAATAGACTTCATCCTGTTTCCTCTGGCCCCAGCTCAAGCAAGGCTCCTCGCAGGAATTTTCCATTATCCCGTGGCAAACATACCAGGGCGATCCGGCCGCTTAACCGACTCGCACTCTGACCCCCCTCTTCAGTTGCGGCGAGATCGTGCATAAGCACAAACCATTTCTCGTACAACGCGCCAATTCCAACGCCGCAGCCCATATGAAGGAGGGCTGGAAATCCCAGGCTGCGTTACAGGACTGCAGTGGGGTGCTGGAGACATCACTGGTCTTCTCTGCTCCACCTCTGCCCTCCTGGCAGACCCTTCTGTCCCCCGTTGCCAGTTGCTGAGCCCCTAATTTATTTCCACAGCCCAACAGACTCGAAACCAGGGGAAGTACGGAAACCCTCAGTACCACTCCTCTGCTTCTACTTGGGTAAATCCTTTTCTTGTACTGCTTTTACACCAGTCTGCATCTCATCTCTCTGCAACTACCCCACCATCGCTCACAGCTGGGTCTCCACGCGAAAGACACGGTGAGCACCACAGTCACGCCGCAGTAACTTGAAGAGGAGCATCCCAATGACTCCAACTCCCATCCTCAGGCAGAGGGGCTCTGGAAACACACCCAAACCCTACAACACCTTTGCGGATACATCCGAGACCATCGATTAACACAGGTGCCCTCGAACTACCAAGGATCAGGAACCCTCTTCGCATGGCAGGGTGGTGCGAGGGGTTTGCCCGAGGTGCGCTCACGGCACTGATAAACGCACCGAGCTCACCCCGGCTTTCCCTATGCCACATTTATTTGCTCAAGAAAAATGTCAGGCATCTGCTCATTTCCGATGCGGTTTCTGCTTTCCCCGGGGTCACAGGCAGCGACAGGCATCCCCGAGGCTTATTTGTGTTCAGAGCCATCTGCTAAACCAGGGAGGGTTGAAACAGCCTGGGATAAAAACGAGCCACTGAAGAGCACTGTGGTTTCCTTGGTAGGGGTGACAAAAAATTTGCTTTACTCCCTCTTCCCAGAGATCTGCTCTTGAATAATGCGATGGCTCGGCTCCAGCTACATGATCTCTTCTAGCAGCGTGGTTCCCATCATCTCGGAGAAGGCAGAAGGCTGCAACCCCACAAACACATGCTTAATTACACCGCAGCGTATCAACTGTTTCCCTCGGTCTAGTTTGCAGGGGACGGGGAATGCCGGGATGTCTCACCCCGCAGATATCTGCGCTTGAGTCATAACCGTCTGCGGGTGCCCACTCCCTCCCCTCGGCCACCACACCCTTCATTAAGCACACTGCAAACGAACTAAAAAAGCCTTAATCCTGCAAACAGCTTCTGCACCACGAACAGAGACCAGCTCCACCGTCAGCATCGCACGAGGGCGAGAGGAGAAACCGTCCCCCAGGACGGGCGCACAAAGCCCACATTGTCCCATGCTGCAATTAACTCCAGGGGGAAAAAAAATAAGGCCAAGGCTTTCTACTTGTGAAGAGGCACAGCTTTTCCAGGATATATCCAGCAAATGGCAGGTTTGTGCCCCGCAAGCTGTGAGATATTGCTTGCACATCCCAAAAAACCTCGTTCGGGGTACGGACCCCCACGGCACCCGGTACAGCTGCCTGCCCAGGGAGCTGCGATTGCCGTACATCAGTCCCAGCTTACACTCGCTGGCGTCTCCTCAGCGTAATGACTTTTACAGGGGAAATGAGATCCGGACCTTTCAAATCCTCTTTACAATTTGTCCGCACCTTCCTCCCGCTGTAAGGGATGAAGCTGTCGGGAACGCCGTGAAACAAGTGCCACATCACCTCTTTGAAACGAAAATATCAAGGGACCATATCACGTCTTCAAATATTAATCTGTACTTACCAACTAATCAGCACTGACAAAAATAACCCGTCTAATTATCAGAACACTACCACTTAAATAATGAATTATATGCCTTATTAAAAAGTATAATAGATTAGAGGACGTGAACCAATTGCAATTAGTAAAACAAGGAACGCTAGGAAACAAAAAACCCCTGCAAGTGTGATCTGAATTGTATAAATTAATCTTCAAAAATAGCTGCTGATCCCTTCAGACACATCAAATGGCAGGAACATTTGAAGCCTATCGCAATTCAACGACTACAATTCACCTTAAAATTGCTGAAAACTCCTTTTAAGACCTGACGGGACAACGTGACCTTTCTCT
Source organism: Nyctibius grandis (assembly GCF_013368605.1). Classification (NCBI taxonomy): domain Eukaryota; kingdom Metazoa; phylum Chordata; class Aves; order Nyctibiiformes; family Nyctibiidae; genus Nyctibius; species Nyctibius grandis. Next base: position 2,995,933 of record NC_090674.1, read on the forward strand.
ATCCCTTTGCTCATCTGCACAACCACCACTACCGGCACAACCCGCGCATCTTCGCAGGGATCCTGGAACCAGGGCTTTTAACCATGTCGTTTCTTCCCATCCTGATGCAGAACGAGGAACAGTTTAGTCTACAACCAATGCTCAAAAGGACGCTCAGCAGAAGCAGAGCAAGCAAAGTTGAGTGGTTTGAGTTTCCCCCCCAGGAAGGGGTGACCCTGGTGCTGCTGGATGAGCTGCAGCATCTCACGAGCGTTTCAGGAACATGGAGTAAGGGACCTCCTCGTGCCACTGCAGCATTGCCCAGGGCCGGCGCAGACCCAACAGGCTCCTCTGCCCACGTCCACGAGCGCCCAACCTTACACCTCTGGGTGACTGCTCAAATGGACATTTCTCTGATCCCACATCAGACCTCGTCTTTCCCATCCATGGTCTGCGAGATCCTACAAGCCCTCCATCCCCTTCTCTGCAGCCTTCAAACATCAAGGGGTGGATAAATCGCCCAGATGCTCTTGGCTTGGTTTTTTACTCCCAGGACTCCCTCTGTCCCACCCTTTGCAATATTTACCTTCAGAGGGCTTTAATGCTTGCTACAGTCCTGGCACTACTCAGATGCAGGATGACAGCGCACACTCCTAATTGTACCCCGGGGTGTAGCACAACAAGAAAATGTAACACAAAAAGAAAAAAAAAAAACCATAGAGGAAAAAAAAACGCCTATCGATTGCAAAACATTTTAAAAAAAAATATATCCAAAACACTGGGTGTCTTTGAGACGGCATAATAGGACCTGAACAATGGTAATTGATCTTTAAAATAACATCCTCCTTCCGACCAAGAAGAGAGATAGTGAGCTAGAGAAATTCCTCTTCATTCGAAAACAGCCTTTTAATAACCTTAGCGCTGTTCATATGGATTGGGGGTTATGACAAGGATAAATTCATTCACTTGGTGTCCAAAATTTATTTTATTTAGCCCAGCCCTGAATAATTAATGTCATTCCTTGCAAACAGCTCCTCAAATCCCTCCCTCCGATAACCTACACCAAGTTAGATGTTAGATGCTAAGAGGCGCTTGATTAAACGTCCCCTTGTAACACTCACACTGTAACTCACAGTTGGGTTTGCTGCGTTTTTCTCTTTACAGATATTCCATGAGTATCTTTACTTAAATAAAGCATCTTTGGTTTCTTTAGTGAATACACCCCCCCTCTACCCTACTCCACCTTTAAAGAGGCTTGTCCCCCCAGAAAAAGCTTTAACATTTTTGCACAACATTTTTTTTCCACCTGAGCTCCCTTTTAAGGGAGAGTTTCAGCTGGAGACAATGAGGAAGGTCAGGAACACAAACCACACAGCAGAGGGGAGGAGGTCATGCACTGGCAGGGACCTACAGCCCACTACACATCCATTCAGCTGGGAGCGTGTGGCTACACACACTGCGGTGTGGAACCAGCTGGGCCCTTAGCACCTCACGGAGGAACACTGGTATGTGTAGACCCTTCAAGAGAAACTACTCGGCCTTGACTTCAGAGGTTTTCAATGATGCTAGAAAACAAACACTTTAAATCCAAACTAAAAATGTCCATCCTCCTGCCTCCTCACAGCTCAAAGTATACACAAAGTGTGTTAACACATGGGAACAAGAGAAAGCAACTGGAAACGAAGTTAAGTACAAGCCAAGGTGAAGCCAAGCTGTTTGTTTTCATTACTAAAACCCACAGCAAAGAAATGCAAAACACGAAACAGCCCAAAGCCAACGGCGAAAATCACACTCAAGTCGGCGGATTTTCCAAGGGTAAATGTTTGGTTTTATCCCAGTGCACTGGGGTCAGCTTGAATTTATGTCAATACCATCAACAGAGCCGCACCAAAACACTCACACTTGACAACCTGTAGGGGTTTTTTTTTTTTAATATTGTCCTCCTGAACACAAATACCCAGCACCCCCCCTTTCCAATTGCACCAGTATACACCAGTATAAGCCTGCGACACTGGTTTTGGTCACAATCAGTGCAGACTGCAGACAACCCAACACCCTCATTTATTCTAAGCATCATTTTCTCACCAAATCCCCATTCTTCACATTTTTGTCTGCTGCTGTGAGCACGGCAGCATTCGTGTGCCGGTTGGCCACCCCTTGCCTACGTTTCTCACCTCACTCTGGTCTCTCCATGCTCAATCTCTGTCCTGCCCGGTGCTGGCAACACCAAGTTAATCATCACTTGTGAATTTAATTAATGTGTTGTTTCTCCCTTCAACCACATCATTAACAGAGTTGATAAATCAAACGTGCCATTGTACTCGGTAACACTGGATTTGTGATATCCCCCAGAGGACCGGGACACGTAAACCGAGGGATGAAATTCATCGAGACATAAATACAGCATCCTCATCTGTGACAGTCGGGTACAATCACACTCCAGCGCTGTGAGCGTTATGGAAGGGAACGTCGCGCTCTGGCCCGCTCAACAGAAACGCCACAAGACCAATACAGAAAGATATAAAAACTGGCTGGCAATTCATTTCAGACAACGCTCCTCGCTCCCCTTCCACTTGTGCTGCCAGATCAGTTAACATTCACTTTTGTTTCATAGAAGCTCAGGTAGAAAACACCACCGATGGGGCAGGATTTTTATTTATTCTAAATGGAGGATGGAGCCCCGAGATGGGGAACGCTCTATTTGTCATCCTCGAGACTGTTAGGGGTCTTTTTGCCCCCCTTATGACAATCAAGCTGATCCCTCACGCACAGCGGTGCTTTCCCATCGCACCCTCCTGCGTGCACAAGCCCTGGTGTTAGTAAAACCATCAGGAGGTGGTGATGAAAACCAAAGACCAAAGCAAAGCCCAGCATCAACTAGGACCAACCTGCCTAAACCAGCCCCACAACAGCAAGTCTTAGACCCTCAGCCTCCACTGCAACATCTGCAACCTCACCACATCCCGGTGCATAAGGTTTGCGCAGCCACTGGCCAGGAAGGAGCTATCAGAAAGCATCTTAAAAAAAACCCCAAACATCATCAAACCTTGTCCCTGTGCAATCATGTGGCTCGGCTTTATTTCTGCTTTTCTTTCAGGTTTGTGCTGAGCAGCCTGGCTGGCTGACAGAACTTCCCATCTCTCAGAGCACCAGCAGAAAGCTCCTACGGGGAGCCTATTTAAATGCTAATGAAAGGGGCAAGGCGAAGCATGAGGAGAAGAGGCATGGCCTTTTGGGTTCCTTCACCTGACAGCTCTGAAGCCAGAACCACCTTCACATGCAGGATCAATCCAAAAACGCAATGGTCCTGGATGTGGGTCACAACCCTGAAAGACCCAAGAAGATTCTTTCTGCCCCTCTGCTCCGCTCTCCTGAGACTCCCCCTGCAGTGCTGCGTCCAGCTCTGGGGCCCCCAACAGAAGAAGGACACGGAGCTGTTGGAGCGAGTCCAGAGGAGGCCACGGAGATGCTCAGAGGGCTGGAGCCCCTCTGCTCTGGAGACAGGCTGAGAGAGCTGGGGCTGGTCAGCCTGGAGAAGAGAAGGCTCCGGGGAGACCTTCTAGCACCTTCCAGTACCTGAAGGGGCTACAGGAAAGCTGTAGAGGGGCTTTTTACAAATAGTTTTAAACTGAAAGAGGGGAGATTGAGATGAGATATGAGGAAGAAATTCTTTGCTGTGAGGGTGGTGAGACCCTGGCCCAGGTTGCCCAGAGAAGCTGTGGCTGCCCCCTCCCTGGCAGTGTTCAAGGCCAGGTTGGATGGGGCTTGGAGCAACCTGGTCTGGTGGAAGGTGTCCCTGCCCGTGGCAGGGCGATTGGAACAGGATGGGCTTTAAGGTCCCTTCCAACCCAAACCAGTCTGTGCTGGTGGATGCTCTGGAACGCCAGGGCCTGACAGAAGAGATGCCTTCCCAAGCAGGTCACGGTGATGCGTTGGGCAATGAGCAGTGCTGGGAACACCCCTGCGGAACTAACTCTGCTTACGGGCACTTCCAGACGTAACTTGACGCAAGCACGGCGGCCTTTACCAAAGGCAACCCTTAATTAAGCTGAAGCGGTGCCTCAGCAGTGATGCAGCCAGGAGATTAACACGATGGGTGGGATCATCTCGCCTGCCCCCCTGGCTCATGCTACAGTCGGTGGGAAGAGACCGGCATCTCCCAAGGACCATTCATCTCCTCCTGGTAAGAAATGCCCTCTGGAGGTACCGGTCCCTGCCCGGACAAGTCCCGTACCTGTCGGAGGGCTCTGCTCGGGCGTGATGAGTCTCGGTGCAGGAGCCCTGCCAAGGTTCAAGTGCTTCGCAATTAACTTTCACAACAAACCAAAGCCTCAAGAGCTTTTAATCTCCAAATAAGCAGAAGACGTGGGTCCACGCCAGGGCTTTTTGTGCCCTTGTTTATGGACGAGGCGCTGACAAGGACCTCGCTGCTTCTTGTCTGTTTGCGAGCGCATCCACACAACAGGAGCTCCAGTCACCTGCCTTCATTTCCAGAGCCGGCTAACGAAGAAAGGCACGGCGTAGCTGTGCAACAGGCTAAAACATGGGGAACATTTGCTTAGCAGCTCAACCTTATGCAAATAAGATCAAAGGAAATGCTGAAGAGCAAGGATAAAAATTCCAGCGCAGGTACCATCCACAGCAAAACCCTCCTGGTTGTGCTGCTGTTGTCCACCACCAAAATAAATTAAAAAAATAAAAATATAAAAATATATATATACACATTCATGAGTTCTTCAGAAAGTAGCTAACCTTCATTGTTTATAGGAGGTGAAATAACTAACAAAGCAAGCTCGTGCTTGCCTGAATGAAGAGGCAGGAAGGAAACTGCCGCGCGCCGATCCCAGCCCGGCAGGATAACGCGCCGGCGACGGCTCCTCGGGAGGGTTCTGTGCCGGCGACAGCGCTGGGCACAGACAGACACCGGACTCGGTTCAGCGCCTGACCAGCACCTCGTTGCGATAACACTTTTAATAATGCCCAGAACAACTCGCCTGCGAACAGCACGACTCCTGCACCCCCCTCTGCTGTCGGGATGACAGGGAGATGCCTGCAGCAGCCCGTGAGCACACACGCTATCTGCCGCCTCACCCGGCAACATTCTGGCTGGAATTCAGAGAGAACTGGCCGTGTATTGCCCAGGACGACATTTACCCAGCTTGAGCGTGAGCGCACTGATAAAATACAGTGTTTTTCATAGCGCTTGTACCAGGATCCACGAGCATCTGTGGTACCCTAGACTTCCTCTCCCCATCCTTGTCCCCTAATAGACTGGAATAAAGGAAAATCTTTGTGCTTTTATCCTATACTCATTCAAAGTCCTGTGCTGCTGTATTTTCCTTACCATTTTTTACTTATTTTCAACAGAACAAATGATGAAAACTTTTTGGCAATGTTAATTACCAACCTACTACTGCTCTCCTAATGACATATACACAGATTTACGATGAGATCAGAGCAGCTCTGCTAATCTCGGATAAACCTAGTATACTGTAGAGATTTACACTTTTTTTATTAGTCTTTCTGGTTGGTCTAATTAATGGTATTACCCTCTGAACCGTGTACACACACTTAAAAGAAATTCAAGATGCTCTGGTTCCTCTGGGGCGTGTTTTCAGCATATGTTTAATAACTTCCTACCTGTTATCTCCCACACTACATCCATTCGTGCCATCCACTTGTAGCCAGCAATACCCAACTCATCCTTCCTACCCCAGATACTTGGTTTGATAAGTGTCTTTGGCCATTGATATAAAAAAAAGCACGAACAAAATCATCTTCAGAGCACCACTCCAATTTTTCCACTTCTCTCCTCACCAGATTGTCACAGAGACATCAACACTCACTTGATTCCAGTCCAGGAAAGATGCAAAACGTCGCTGCAAAAAGAAGGTTGCGCTTGCATCAGCGGTAACGACCAAAAATGAATTAGCAAATGAGAGCTACCTCGCAAAAACTGCTGTTAAGCAAAACATCCCCCAATTTGGAGTCTTTACGTACAGCTGCAACTAAAAGGAACCGCGTAAATCACGGCAAGTCTTCAAGGCTCGGGTTATTTTCCATCTCCAAGAGAACCCAAAAGCTCAGCTGCTCCCAGCTCAGAATACACTGGACGGCCCAACATGCACATTTTTGAAGGTATCTGGGTGACTTCAAGCACCCAGCCTGAGATGACGCTGGGCAGGAGTTCCTGCAGCAGGTACCTCCCAACCCAACAGCCAAAGCCCCTCACGCACGTCCTGACCAAGGGGCAGGTCCCTGCAACCACACAGGTGCCAAAATACCCATTTCAGCCCCGCAGGCTCGGCTCGAGCTGTGGCAAAGAACTGGATCAGGCCACCCACATTGTCACAGCGTTTTTATGCGTGCTTCCCCCCCGCTGTCAGGTAAAACAAATATAAAATTAAATCACAACTATATATCCAGATTTATCATCGGGCTATTTTCAGGAGCTACAGACGCATGGGTACACAGCAGTCCAACCCCGGCAGTGCAGGGAGCACTGGAGTCCACAAACCACAACAGCATCAAATAAACCTCAGCCCGAGATAATACAGTTCCATTTAAACGAAAAATAAAAGAATCTTTAAGGAACCTACAAGGTATTCAAACCTATTTAGTAAAGTGCTTTCCATTACTCTTGCCCTAAGTGTAACGCTGAATCAAAGATGTTCTGTCGCTGCAGAGCAAATGTGCCCATCAGAGGAATTACGCCCAAAATCAACCTGGTCCCTAACAAATGCACTCAGAAACCACAGCAATAAGCAGGGTGTAGAAGATGTGTTAAATTAGATCATTTACCAAAACACTCTGGAAATGATGCATATCCAAGGAGGAACAGCGCATAAAAAGGTTCTCTGCAAAGGTGGCAAAAATGCAAAGTGCTTTCTGCAGCTTTGCTCTGCCCGAGAGCCACAATAAATCGCACTCAGGGCTGCGCTAAGAGCAACCTCGACAGCTGCCGCGACCTGCCCGGGGGCCGCACGCCTTCCCCCGAGGAACGATGGCCGCTGCAGACCTTTACACAACTCCAGCAAAACTTCAGCACCTTGCAAGCAACTTCTGGGAGCTCAAGTCCCAGTGCTGGACCAAAGCCACACAACGACACAGGCACAAGAACATGGGCAAGGAGGCAAGGTGGCAGCTCCTAACCCCCGTTCCCATGCACTCCATCAACACTTTCCTCTCCCTTTGACGACTGCTCATTCAGCAGCTCCTAAACTGGGGCAGAGAGGGCTGGGCACCAAGCAGGGGCCATCCCCAGGAGATGCTCAGGGCCGGCTGGCGGAGAGCTGCCCAGCTCCCCTCCGTTCCCAGGCTCCTCCCCACCACTGTCTCTCCCAGCAGCTCCACCAACCCACCAAAAGCATCCGTGTACAAAAGCATCAGGACTCCAGGGCTTTGCAGGAATCCACCCTGAAGCCACCACTCAGCAACTGCCCAGGTACCTCATAATCAATAAAGCCTACAGCACTTTTGCTTGTATTACAACACGCTACTCCAAAATATGCCTTCATGGCATTAAATACAGCCTTTTTGCTAAACAGACACTAGGAAGCATTTCTTCTCAGCAAGGGTCATTAGACATTGGAACAGGCTGCCCAGGGAGGTGGTGGAGTCACCATCTCTGGAGGTGTTTAAGAGAAGACTGGACATGGCACTTAGTGCCCTGGTCTAGTTGCCATGGTGGTGTCAGGGCAATGGTTGGACTCGATGATCCCAGAGGGCTCTTCCAACCCGATTGATAAGTGGCCCTTCTACAGTTTCTCAGGCCCACACCACTATAAGCTTTATATTTTGATGCCTTTTCCCTCAGGAGCTGCACAGCTTCAGCCCCACCAACTCCTGCTACTTTTCATTGAAGTTTATTAACTCCTTTAATCAGCCCTCTCACCCCAAACCATCACTTTTGGACCTCTCTCCACCACAAACGGAGATCATGCAGGAAACCGAAGCTCATTTGAACAAAACCCTGCGCGGCTTTAAAACCAGCTCCGTTCCCAAGGATGACAACAACGACCTTTTCCAGATTCAATTATATGATGCAGATGTGGCGTCTCTGCCTGGAGTGGTTCCCCCTCTCCTGCCTGAGCTGTCGCTTTGGCAGGAAAGAAACAATGACAAAATTGGGCAAAGCCATTTAACAACTCTGGATACGTTACAGGGGATATAAAAGTTCAAGGAATTAACGGTAAGAATCTGCAAGTGGATGAAACGACAGGTTTTGCCCGAGCAGATAATGCAATAATTGATAAACATAAAAGCAAATAATTGGGTGCATTTAAGGCTATAAAAGACAATGCTGAACATACACAGAGAGAGAATATTTTGCCATCACCGGATGAGGAATCTGGTTTCTGAATGTGCTGCTGTCACACGAATCCACAAAACAACGTTGTTCAGCTCCGAGAGAGCATCTCCGAGCTGGGCTCTGCTCTTCCTCGCACCCTCAGTGAGGGGTCACTGCAGATGTGCACGGCTCCGAGCTGCAAACTGATCCCCCGAGGTCTTCTCCAGCAGCACCGCCATGCCCAGACCCCACACAGCAGGCTGTGACAGCCATGCCAAAAAAACCCTGTGCCCTCCTGGCTTTCCCATCAGAGGGCAGCTGCTAGTCAAAATTCAAAACGCAGCTGCATTTGGAGGTTCTACTGAAAATCTCCGTGTACTCCACTAAAACCTTTACAGCAGTCCTTTAGGTTTCTTTCACGATGTTCTTCTTCCCTTCCTGCAACTTGAGAGCATCTAGACCGTCTCAATCTAGACATCAAAGGAAAGTTTCTCAAATCTATTCCTCAAATCAATTGGCTTTGCTTCCCACCCCTATCACAGCACATCTCCCTGGAAAACAGGCACACTCTTCCCGTGCTTGTGCACCTACAGCAAATTTCGACCCACAACAGTATCTTACGGCAATCAAATATCCTGGAAAAAAAATACCACTTTATGCCAGGAGGGCAGAGACTGCTCAAACCAGCCCAAGTACCAAAAGCAGAACCTTACCAAGACCTTTCGTCGCATCCCTAAAGGGTACATGACGCTCCTGTGCACACCTAAACCAGAACACACCACCAAAGCGAGGGTATTCTGCTGCTAAAGGGAGCAAGGGAAGCTGCTACTTAGGGCAATTAGCCTGATCACCGCACAGACCCAGCGCTGGGCTTCCCGTTACTACCAGAAAGACGTGTCCACTGCTGCAAATCCCACGTTTTCATAAGGATTAAAAGGCAAATGAAAACAGAGACTCAAAACTCAGAGAGGCTCTTGGTTACAGACCCCAGACACTGCCAATGGCCTCAAGCAGAGGCACCAGCCTTGTTTCATCTTCTCTGCAAAAAACCTCCTTCTCCGCAGGCATGTCAGCTCTCCGGGTTTGACTGCTGTTGTAAAAACGAGCCACAGAAAAACCTGAAGAGAGGCACCAGCACGGCATTGTGCTCACCAGCTTTCTTTACACCCCACATATCACACCTGCTCACACCAAACACTACTCCCCCCCCAGCCCCATACATGCTATGTTCTGCAGAAAGGAGATTTAACTCCCCGCTGAGGGAGGGACATGTGCATTCATGAGAGAGGTGGTGATGGAGAGGTTTGGGATTCTCCTCCAGATGCCACCCGGCGAAGCGGGACAATAAAGCAGAGATTTCACGGGAGAGGAGCGTGTCCCTGGAGACGGCAGCAGCAAAGACTGTGACACGCCAGCTCCCCGTCAGATAACCCCCAAGGTTCAGCTCCCGGATGCAGCCTGTAAAACCTGTGAAATGTTGATTTAGAGGGAGAAGTGGCATGAAAAGATGCAAGGCAGAACGACTCACTCTGTAAGGCCCGAAAACGGTGAGCAATGGATTTATGGATGCTCTCAGAAGAGATGCCGCTTCCAAATAAAAAAAGTTTGCAGAAGCAGCAAGAGACACGGGCAATTCTCCAAGACAGCCCAGCCCTGGACCACGCTGCAGCAGAGCATCACTCAGTCCCCTTCCCTTCTTCAACGATGAGGTTGATCCTCATGCACTGGGTCTCCTGGGTGCCCCCAGGAGATCCACGATGCCTTTACCACGGCATCACACTCCCCTTCATCTTTCCACAGGTATCTTTGCTCCTTTCCCGTCACCCGAAAGCAAACTCCAGCCATGGCACTGCATGTACTTAAAATCTACAACTGACCACACATCTGAAAAGCAAAACTCAGGAGCTTTTTGCAGTTCCCATGGCAAACAGAGCCCTGCCTGCTGCAGCTCTCACGCCACGCAGGTGTCAGAAATCCTAATGATAAAAGCCCATTTCTCATCAGGTGCTCCACACAAAAACAGCGCTACTGCAGCTCATCTTCTGCACTCAAAAGCAGAGGTCTTTGCAATTCAGCGATTTTCAGACACACACTTCATCAGGCATAGCCAAAAAAAACAGAATCCTGCCCCCAAAGCCCCCCACACTGAGTCTAGCTGGGAGTAGCCAGCCCGCATCGCACATGGCCAGCTCCGTCCCCATCCCGGCGGCTCCTCGCAGGGATCTGGGGAAGGAGAGGACTAACAAGATTAGAGAACTAAGCAATTTATCAGACTACTGAGGCCATGCAGCCAGAGCCTGGCTGAGGGGCACTGGGATATCAGGATGTCCCTGGGAGCCGCTGCCTCCAGCCAGTGTCACACTCAATCACCATCAATACCTCTGCAAAGTTGTTCTTACTCAGCGACACATTGTCCTCCTGTAAAGCCTCTGTTATCTTAGGTCCCCTTGGTTCACAGCCTGTCACCATCGCTCAGCCTCTTACCCTGGGGGAGGCACCCCCAAACCCCCACAACACCAATTGCCCCCCTTGGCCACGGGTGCACGAGGAAAGCTTTGGAAAGAGCTTTTCCTCCCCTTTGCAACTTCTGCAAACAAACTGACTAGGAAAAAGACTTTGGCCAAGGCTTCCCAAAGCAGCTATTCGATGCCTGTTCTGGCGGGACAGCCCAGACCTGCCTCCTTTTCTTTACAAACAGCCAGACCCATCTCACCTCCTGCTAACATAGTGGACATCTCTGAACATATAAATATGTATTTGTCTAGCTTGAGGTCTCCAGACCTGTTGCCTCCATGAAATCCCTCTCAATATCTGAAAGCATAAGCCATAAAGACTCAAGCAAAATTACACAGCAAGTGAAAGCAGGAATAGATTGTAAAGCAGCAACTCCCTGAGCCTTCAGCGTCCCACGGGTGAGGATGTATCCTGAAAAACAAGGCCCTGGTCGCCCCGTTCCCCAGGGTCTCGCACTCCGAAGCCACTGCAGCCTGGCTCCACACGCCGGTTCTGCAAGCTGCTGTGTCAGTACGCAGGCTCTCATCTCACGCTTTGCTGTCAACAAGGAATTATGAGAATTGAATTTTAATAAGCTGGAGACTGAAGCATATCGTGCCAGCGCTGAAGTTTAGTGCCTAATTTATAGCGATGTTCTTTGGCCCGGTTTGTTGCAAGGAGAGGAGTAGGGAGCACTTGAGGAAAGACACTCGCCCTCGAAGGCTGGGCAATGAGCCTCCCCAGCAAAGCCTCTTTCAGCAGCTCAGTTTCATACTAAGGATGCAGATCTTTCTGCATTGCCTGTCCCCTGTGCCAGAGAACACTGAATTTACTAATGTGTCCGGATAAGTAATGGAAGGGAAGGTTGTCCTTTTGGAGGATACCCAGCCCCACCAGTGATTATTTGAGAGTGCCTGAATTCAACAGATAAAAATTGCCCTTAATCCCCCCCCGTTTATAACTCCCTCTCCCCATCTGCAAGTCTAACACTAAACATCTTCACGGTCATGCTACAAACCAGGGAGTCAGAAACCCTGGATTACATCCTCCTTCAACTTCAGAGTTTACTTGAGCTTACTCATCCTCAGGAGCTTCACTAAAACTCCCCTGGACAAGCCCTAAAGGAATAATAATCTAAACACTACGCTAACCATGACGTGTGAGGTTTTTGAATAGGAAAACTCCAGAAAGGATATTTCAAATTAACATCTACAAAGACTACAATGTAATAGGGACCTGAAGTGCTATCTGCAGCCAGTTCCTTGCGTCTAAAACAACCATGTCGCTGTTGTTATGAATAAATTTATTTCCCAGCACATGCAATTGTTTCAGAGCATGAAACTAACTGCTCCCTCACCCCACGAACTATGCAGGATAGAGGTAAATAAAGTAGGAAATTATTAGAAGAGCAATAGTACAGCAAGACCTCGGTCTTGCAATAAGCTTGGAGCAAAAATGCTCCCGATACCCGACTGGATAGCAGCGTCCAAATCCCTCCGGTTCCTTTACAGTATCAGCTCTCAAGCTCTGGAAGAACAAATAGCAGGGAAGATTTCTGAACAGATGAAAATGGTCCGTTCCCAACAGCCCGAGATGATTACTCACAAAATAGCGACAGCACAGAGGTAACTGATTGCCTCCTGGGCAAAAGTCAAAGCCTTTGCGTTGTAGCTATGAGAGTGCACGGAGATCAAAGAGGAGAAGAGAAAACTATTTTGGGCTGTCACGAGTGTAAAGGTCCTCCTGGCCCTTTGGCATCACCAACTACCAAGACACAACTGAAATCTTTCTTATGCTGCACATGCCCAAGATCACTGCGCAGCGAGGAGGAGAAATCCTTTATTCCAGGAGCGGGGCGCAGCTCCTGCTCCCTTCCCCGCTGAATTTTGGCAGCATCCCCGCAAACACCGCCATCCCCACCATCGCACCCCAGCTACATGCTCTGAAATAGGAAGCAAGATAAGCCAAATGCTGAGTGAGGTATTATTAATAAAACATTTAGCTATTGATTGCGCTTCACATCTTCAAGCACTTTATCGATGTTAATTAATTACGGTGTTTTTCATTTAACGCTGGGAGGAGACTAAAGCAAAAACACGAGGCTAAACAGACCAACCGCCTGATTGAGCACAGCAAGTCCTTGCACCCAAACTTTGGATTTCCCCACAGATATTGCTTTTACTCAAACTACTGAGAATAAAGGTGTGGATTCAGCAAAGACCCTACCAGAGGTGCACCCAGCACAAACAGGGACCACAGCTTACCACCATGCTGTAACAGCACTTGCTGCGCTGCTCTGCCTGCATCCCCCCAGCATCACCAGCATCCCGCCCCGGACCACAGGGCACAGGCACGCCTTTTGCTTGCAATTAATTCAACCAGTATTAATTCAAACACGAGGGTGCTGACACACAGCTCCAGCGATGTTACCAAGAGCTGCCTGTAATTGCTGTGCTAAGCGCTGGGGACGTGAAGTATTGATTTCCACCCTGGTCTGCGTCCAGGTTTAGGAGGAGGCTGCAGCCAAAATACTTCTTCCAGCAAACTCGCCGTTTAGAAAAGACTGTCAGGACAGAGGTTCACATGATTAACACTCATGCTAAGGACTGCAACAACAAAAGTTTCATTCCTACCTGCCTACACACACCCACCATCCACTCCCGCTCTCCCTGTTTGCTGAATTCTTCCAGTTGTGTTTTAAATTACGTAAAACAGGCCCTTGAAGCGTAGCTCGCCACTGCAAAAATAGCACATTACAGCAGAGAAAAGTCTCAGCGTGCACAAAAGGGGCAGAGTTATTACCTCGAGCTGTCTCAAGCTGCACCATAATTATAGGAATAACACATTTCACAAACTCAGTATTAATTACTGACTGAGCACAGCACGGAGGCACACATTTACCTCCTTTCACGTGACTCGGGGCTGACCTGGAGCACCTGCCCGCAGCGATGAGATCACCGAGCTCCTTCCCACGATGAGCAAAGGGACCTGACGATCCTGCCACGTGCTTCTCCGCCGCGACCAAAGCAGATCCCCGCCGCAAAGCCATCAGCCACCCCAGCACCACCAGCATATCCCACATCTGCACTTGCAGGTAAGCGGCCGCCCACCCAATTCACCAGCCTCCCGCCTCCCTTTAATGTATTTGCGTAAATCAAACAGCTTGGCAACCCTCCTACTCAGAAGACACACGACAGCAGAGCTATTCAGAGACACTTGTTTTCACCTCATCCTTCTGAACACCGTCTCCAAATCCTTGAGGAAAAGCATAAGGCTCACTACAGATATCTTTGGGCCTGGCTGTACAAACACAGAGCGATGTAGGAGAGCGTTTATGGCAGTCTATAAACAATAGTACCAAACTTAGGGAGGAAACCCAAAACAGAGATGAATCTGATCAGCAGGTTTTGCAGAGACCAAGTACTCTCCCCCTTCTCCTCAATAAGCACGACAAATGCGACGCTCTTCAGACGCAATTTTACACTTAACTAATTGGCTTCTGTATCACACCAGCGATACGTGGCTGGATACATCACATTTTAAATAACAGCCTCTCAAACTCATGGGGAAGGAAAAGAAAACCTGCTACAAGGCCATGGAGTCACACCTCATTAGGGACGCATCCTCCTTCCTAGCTCTTGAACACCAGCACGCCGAGCCAAATTTGCCAGTTTAAGGAGTGGGAAGATGGAGTGACCCCTCCAGCAGCCTCAGCTCTCGCACCCACACGAAGATGGGCCCACTCCTCGCCACCGGGACCCCACAACCCCTGACGTTTCAGTTTTCACTCTGAAGCCCATATGATTACAGTTATTAAGCAGAAGGGCACACACTTCGAGGAACAGAGCGCATTTATTCGGCACTGTTACAGTATACTGATTGTTTTCCAGCATGCTGACAGTAAAGGAAACCACAGAGGAATTTTTCTATCGCTCAACAGATTAGAAAACCTCCGAGGAAGACAAAAAAGAAACGCTGACCCTTGAGAACCACACACACATCCCTCCATTGCTGGGGGGATGCGGCAACAAAGGCACTGCCCCTCTGCAAAAACACACGTGCGTCTCCAAAAGTCTCCTGGAGAAGAAACAAAACACAGGATACCCCCAGAAACAGGTACGTGCATGAGCAGCAGAAGGATTTTACCTGCTTTTCTAGCTGGAAGGCTGCACTTCCAGACTCACGCTCATGCCCTCTGCAGCGTGGCACCAGCTGCATTCCTGATCCCCCCGCTCCGGCAGGGGAGGATGAAGGCATCCTCCTTCTGTCCTTTCAGCACATTTTTATAGAAGAAAGCGCCTCAGTAGCCTGGATGCAGCATGTGGCAGCGTCCAGTTCACAATACACCAACAGGCACCTGGTTCTGAAAACACCACACACGTAACTTTACTCCCTGTGTACCCGCAGCTACCGGGAAGCTCCGCTGGGTCTGGCTCCTGCCACGCAGTAAACCCACCTGATGATGGATTAACTTTGTTGAACAGGTAGAATTCACACCCCACACCACCGAAACAGCAAAATGCAAGCAGCTGGATGGAACAAATCCACAAATTAATCTCTCTAAATCAATTTGCGTTAATGCCGCAAACAACAAAACTGCACCACCAGGAGCAGCGATGCCCACCAAGAGCTACACCACCTTTAAAAAGCTACAGCTTAACAACAACTAAAACATAACTGTTATGTAATGCCCCAGCACCACACCAAGAGATACTCACAGCAAATAAGTAACAATAACAGCTACCGAGGTTTTTATCACGCAGGTGTAAATTCAGTTATCAGGAAAGGGGAGGGCTTGCACTATTTCTGATCTGACACCAAGGCTGCTCCAGGGTGAACTGTCACAAAAGCCTGCAATTATGTAGTAAAAATATATATATATTTGTATTTAAATGTTTCTAAAGTAACAATGACAGCAGCACCACTTTGATTAGCAGGAAACACTGAATTTCAGCTAGGAGAGAGCCGGACCCCATCAAGAGCACTGCAGAAACAATTCGGACCCCGTTTGTTAACCTTCACATAAAGCCATGCACATAAATCACTTCCCAGTCCCCCTGCACCCCTTTTTCCACGCTCGGCCTCCGCTGCTCCAGCTCCGAGGCCTGGTGACAACTTTTTAGGGGTTTAAGGGCAGAGGGAGGGGGACGTCCGCATCGCTCTGGGTCCGTGCAAGCCTTTCGCCCCAGACTCAATAAAACGCATGCCCGGGGTGCTGCCCGTTTGGGGTGGGCTCCCCGCAGCCGTGCACGGCACCCAGCTCTCCTGCTGCCCCGGTGGCCGGGCGAGGGGGCTCTGCCCCGGGATGCGCCCCGGGACGGGCCGGACCGAGCCCCGGGAGCGGCGGGGCCGGAACGCCCGGATCGCGGCTGTAACATGGCTGCTTTGCTACCGAATTACGAAACCGGCTGGAGGAGCCGGAGCAACGGGGAGAGCCGGCGTGCAGGGCAACGGGGGCAGGGAACGGGCGAGCTAGGCAGGGGGCTGGCGCTGAGGGGGGGGTCCCTGCTTGGGCTGGCAGGGTCCCTCCCGGGGGTGGGGGGGTCCCTCCCTGGGGTGCTGGAGCCTAAAGAGGTCGAAGAAGTAGCAGGGAATTGTGAGCCGGCACCGGGCGGGTAGAGCCGGGTCCCGACGGGACGCGCCGGCCCCTCGGCGGCTTCACTCCGGGCACCCCCCGCCCCTTGCACCCCCCCGGAGAACGCAAATAAATAAACAATATAAAATAATAACGAACGGAGACGGTTTCCAGGCGGCGCCCGCGGAAGGTGCCCCCCCCCACACCCCCCCCACTCCCGCCGGGGCTGGGGGGGTCGCGGCCGGCAGCACCCACCTTGCGCGCTGTGCGGGCCGTGCTCCATGGCCGGGTCGCTGCCCAGCTCGGCCAGGCGGCGGCCGGTGGCGGCCAGCTCGGCCCGCAGCGCCGTCACCTCCTGGCCCGCCGCCTGCAGCGCCCCGTCGATGCGCAGCGCCAGCTGCTTGTTGTCGTCCATCATGTGCAGGATTTTGGCCTGGGGGAGGGAGGAAGAGGAGGAGAGAGGTGAGAGAGCGGGGAGCGGGGGGAGGAGGCGGGCAGGGGGCTGTGCCGGGAGGGCGGGAGAAGGGGCTGCCTGAGGGGGAGCTGTGGGAGGGGGGACGCGAGGGGGGTGCGGAGGGGAGCGGGGCTGTGCGAGGGGGGCTCTGCAAGCGGCGTGCAAGGGGGGGGGGCTGTGCGAGAGGGTGCAAAGGGGAGGGGGGTTGTGCGAGGGGGGTGCAAGGGAATGGGGATGGCTGTACAAAGGGGGGGGCTACACAAGTGGGGAGCAAAGGGGAGGGGGGCCGTGCAAAGGGGGTGCAAGGGGGGGGCTACACAAGTGGGGAGCAAAGGGGAGGGGGGCCGTGCAAAGGGGGTGGCTACACAAGTGGGGAGCAAAGGGGAGGGGGCCGTGCAAAGGGGTGCAAGGGGGGGCTACACAAGTGGGGAGCAAAGGGGAGGGGGCCGTGCAAAGGGGAACAGGTTGCGGAGAGGGGGAGTTGCCCCCTACCTGTTGCCCCCTCCGGCAGCCCGGGCAGGGCCGCGACGGAGGCGAGCGCGGCTCGGCCGAGGGCATCCGCGGCGTTACGCGGCGCTCAGCGTCTGCCGCGGAGGCGGGTCCCTCCTGCGCGGGGCGGGCAAGCAAAGGGGGGGGGGGACGGCAGCCCTGCGGCGCTGCATTTATACCGAGACCCCCCCCACATCCCCCCCGGGAGGTTCGGTGGTGCTGCGCGGGTGCGGGGAGTGCTGCAGTGCCCGCAGCTGAGCGCGGTATGCTGGAAATACCACTAATTAAATGCCTTTCTGCTAATTGGGCTCAGGTTCGCCTCGGTGCGCGGCTATACCCGAAAGCTGTGTGCAGCAGGTGGAGGTAAAATGAGCCCTAAAAATCCCCCTGGCAGGATTTTGGTGGGGGGGACAGAGCAACCTGTGTGCTGTCCCTGCTGTAGCAAGGGTTAAGGTGAGAGTCCTTAGGCTGGCGGTTCATGTGGCACGAACCCAGGGTGAAAAATCGAGAATTATTTGATATCATCGCTGGCGACTGCTAGAGGGAGTGCTGATGTTTCCCTGTGCCTTATCGATGCCTCGTGGGGAGCCGCTGGCGTGTTTGCCAGGGCCTGGGCTGCAGCAGCCCTGCAGAGCTGCCATCCTCATCCCCATCAAAATGAAATGGTGCTGCTCTGGAAACCACGGCCTGTTTGGCTGCAGCTCCCCGAACCAGCCCTGGCTTCCCAAAGCTGCCTCCAGCAGCGCTGCCTGTCTTCACCTGAGCCGTGTGCATCTTTAAAAGTTCGCAAATGGGTTTAGGAGCTGGGCAGGAGCCCCCACGACAGCGGGGCAGGAGCCCATGGGGCCCTGAGGAAACGTGAGTGGGTGCGGGAAGCGCAGTGGGGAGCCAGGGCTGGCGAGGAAGGGCTCTTGCCGAGGGAAAAGCCAGAGAAAAAACACAATCCCTAAGGAAAAATGTCAAAACAGTCCTGCCCACGTCTGTACAATTTGCTAAACCCTCTGATATTTGCCTAAACTCAGGCTTTTGGCTGAACAACCTGAGAATTTGGGGCATTTCCTTAAACTTCAGGATGCTCCTTCTGCATCACCGCTGGCATTGCGGAGACCTTGGCCAAAACGCAGTAAAAACGCTAGAAAAGGGCTTCCCTTCTCAGAGAGCTGCAGAGAGGACTCCGGGAGAGGCTCGACAGGAGATAAAGCAGGAGCACGTCACTGTCCCCCAGCACAGTGACGGTCCCCGGGGAGCGCAGGGATGTGGCTCTGCAGAAGCAGAGAGGTTTGGCATGCAACTTCCCCGGGAAGCTTTTAGGAGCAGAAATGAGGTAAATCTGTCATGTCAGCCTGCTGATAAACAACGCTAAGATCGGCTTGGGTCCCCCAAAACCTCAGACCCAATCTGTATCGGGCGCACAGCCAGCTCTCCAAGAGTGAAAAGGACTGAGTCCTTCTCAAGCGACATTGAGACCTTATAATCTGTAAAAGGATTTTGTAAAACAAAGAAAATCCAGTATTCAGATCGATGGTATAGTGGCTTTTTCAAGGGAAAGTTATTTTTGACTGAAAGTTTCCTGCGTTGCCTGCAACCCCACCACTGGTGCTGGGCCAGGGCGCTTGGAATATCGGTGCAATGGGCTCTTTTCCTTAATGAAGTCCCAAAGGGCGGACAAACGACCCGCAAGGAGAATAAATGCCATTTTTGAAATTCTTTCTTCATCTACACAGCCCTCGCTGAACGAGCTAAAATTCTTTACGTATATATAGAAACTGAATTCTAATCAAGATAAATGCACGGTTTCATGCCTAATTTGCATGAGAATTTGCTGCAAACTGTGCTTGCAAATGGGAGAATTATGTATGTAACCAGATAACCCAAATGTGCAATCGCGGTGCTGTATATGCAGAGCTTAAGTCATTGCACTTGAATAAAACGTAACCTTCAGCAGAAAGGAGCCCAGCAGCCTGGGCATATAAAAATAATGTGCAGGCACATTATTTTTATCATTAAAAAAATCAGGTTGAAACTGATTTGAGCCTTCCAAGAACACATTCAGCTGCTAAAGCAAAGTCCAAATTATGCTTCTTAATCTAACCTCAATAATAGACTAGTTGAGTTGCTGTACTGGCAGCGCTGGAATCTTTTTAATTTACCGATGCAAAAGAATTTCTACATTAGCGTGTGCTATTTAAAAAATGTGTTTCTTAAAGTTGGCTGTGGACTCATCCGTAAATTAATAAGCTCAGTTTAAAAAATCTTCCTTATTCCTTTAAGTCCTTTTGAGATTCCCTCGAAGAAATCTTGACAGATTTTCTCCCCTTCCCCATACCTCCTCCCGTCCTTCCTAAGGAAGAGCTGGGTCCATTTAAATTAACAAAAAAATTAAATTAAAAGCTAATTAAATAGCCAAAATTAGAAATGTATTATTTCCTGCTTTAGATATGTATTATTATAAACTGCTTTGCTTTTTTTTTTTTTTAATTCTAGCTTTTACCAGGACCCTGACAGCTATGCAGCAGGTCCACTCCCCAATGGATGAGGCACAGAGAGGTTGGGAATATCTCCTAAGGACACACGGCAAACCCAAGTCAATGCCAACAGGCCTCAAGTCTCTATTCAGCCATAGCTACACTCAGTGTCTTTTCAGGCGGTCCAAGAGTCGCCTTGAAAACATGAAAAAAAACCTCAGTTTTGGGCAACACGTTCTGGTAGTAGCATCACATCCAGGCAGGCTGTTTCTCAAGAACATGTAGATGGCATAAATGTGGATGGAGAAAGATTTGAGAATATTACCCATCCTGTTTGCTCTCTTTTCAGCCTAAAGAATGCAGCAGAGGGAATATGAGAAGATTTAGGAGATGAAAAAGGGCTGAGCAGCACACGGGCACCGTTCAGGCCTCCCAAACACTTTAATTTGCTCTTCAGATTACCGCTTTTTGTAGTTTAATACGTACAATGTGCAAAGGAACCGGTTTAACTAAATGGGAAAAGCCTTTTGTGTTAAGAATGAACGTAATCTAATACGGCCCTTTGACTTGATTCAATTAAATCCTTTCTTTTCCAATTAAGCAATCAGCCAGAATTTAATAAAAATGAATTTCAGTGTGTCACCCTGCAGAATGATGACCTCTGAGATGGTGAAGGCTTATGTAAATTCTGCTGATCACTTTTTATCTGCTTGTATCTCACTTCCACCAAAAAAAAAAATTGCCTTCTGTCGGTACAGTGACATTATTTTCTCATCTGCTCCATGTATCTCTGTTTGCAGTGACAATTCCCAGCCAAAAAAGCGGAGAGTATTCCTGGCTTCTTTCAGCGCATCCTCTAAAACTGACTTGTGATTGGAAAAAAAGATTGCCAAAGATGGGATTTGCGGTTTGCGCCTCTATTTTCTTATGCTGCAGCGCAAACAGCCGCAGTTTGGCCCGTTCCAAATGCCACCAGAGGCATCTGTGCGGCCATTCATCAGCAAAGAAAAGCACACCGAGCAAATCCAGTCCAGGAGACCAGCAAACTTCAGCAGCGATCACCAGAAAAAGCACAGCGTGCCCCGAGCTCAATCCTCTCCTGTAGCACGTCTCCGCTAAGTAATTTCCATCCAAGTTACTAACGTCTACATTTTTTTTTTGCCTCTACAGAGGTCACGTTTTTATTTGTGTATTTATAACTGCCTTTGATCTGCCCCTTCTCCCTCTTAAAATGCCGAGCACCAACTCTTCCCTTCCTCAGCTGGAGCGTATAGCAGCATCGTAACGCAAACCTTGCTGATGCCGTAGCTGAGATGCTAGTGCTTTAGTTAATAAGTTATTAAAATGAAATTAAACAGAGCTAAGGATGGGCAGGTTAAAAATTTGGGTGAATATTCTGTTTTTCCCCTCGATGCTGCAGCGACATGGTTCCCCATCTCCATTTCTGTGCGGGTGGAAGGGTCCCGGTGACCTTCCTGTGCTGCGCATCCCTCGGGACCGTGAAAACAAACCCATTAATGTTTATAAAGTGTCTCAGACTGGGGGAATTACATCACCGCGTCGAGATACAAGCTTAATGGATCAAAACAAACCCCAGATCCAACTCCCCCGGGCTTAGGCACATCTCAGTTACCCGGCGCAAACCTCGAGGAATCCCGCTGAGGAGGGATAATTGAGAGAAAAATGTGATCCCAGAGATTTTTCTCCAGTAAATCCATTTTACGTTAATAGGAAGCAGATTTCTAGACCCCTTGCAAGCAAATGACTTCCACAGCATATTTCACAGCTGAGCGCATCTATGGCACCAGTCTTTATACGCAGCTCTATTAAACCCAACATTTGTCTAATGAATTACAGCAATCCAATGAATCTGTGTACGTTCAGCCTATATTTAAATGTTTATGGGGACGGCGTCAGCAGACAGCTTTTCACAAGCAGGTAGCGGTGTCAGTGATGAGCTCCTGCAGCAAGGCACCCAAAACTTGTAATGTTTTTTTTTCTGTGTTTTCTTGATTATTGTGGGCAGTTGGTTGTTGTTTACTTTTATAAAACTAAGTGTAATCACCCAGGAGTTTCAAGGTCTCTGCTTAATGCAAAACTGTTTGGGTTCAGTCCAAATTTGGGGGGTTTTCTCCCCATTGATGAACCACGTCTGTCATCGGGACTAGAAGAACTTTAAAGATCCCTTCCAACACAAACTATTCTATGAAATTCTATCTGAGCGATATAAACTGTTGCACATCTCCCACCTGGCTGGGGTTAGTCCACACAACTGCAAGGTGAATTAAGCCATTAAAACTCCCACAGTCAAACACGGTTGATGTGCTGCAGCTATTTCCAAGATGACCTCATCTTCATCTCACAGGTCAATATGGAAACCTTGACAAAAATCTAACTCCGGTCCACCCTCCTGTTTTAATGTACATCCCCTGCTGCAGCCTATGCGTGAAGTAGAAGCACGTAGAAGCAATAGTGATGCTGGTGCTGTGATAATGGAACTAGATGATCTTTAAGGTCCCTTCCAACCCAAACCATTCCATGATAATTGAGCTTTCCTGCATCGATACCCATCATTTGTGGCGGTCTCCAGCCGAGCTTTCCCCACCCGAGAGCAGGTTTGCTGGGTTGTTCCTACGTAGGTGGTGTAGGTCTCATTAAGAGAAGGGGTGATTTGGGAGGTCAGGTCCTACTGGCTCACTACAAGAAATGGTCTGTCCTCTTGGGATGGGAAGAATGGGAAGTCTGCAGAGACATGTGCTTTGCAGACCCGATTTACCAGCTGTTCAGACACTGTTGTAAGGATCATATAAAAATTCAAATGAATGGGGAGATTCTGAAGCACTTAGATAGCAGGAAAATAGGTGCCACGAAAAAACTCAATCAGCAGATACGTATCTACCTAAATTAGGTGTTAGTGGGACAGGGGCAGGAAAGGTGGTTATGGGTTGCCTCTGTGTTTCCTGTCGGCAACAATGGTGACACACCGGGGTGGGTCAATGTACCCTGTCATTAATACAGCGTCAGCGTTCGTCTGACAGCTTCTTTGTCCTGGCAAGCCAATTCCTATGAAGGTTTGACATTAGCAAGAGGCACGGTGAAGATCAGATGCCCTTGGATTTTCATGACCCTCTCAGATGCTTTAGCCTGGCAGATTACAGGCAAGACCTCTATCCTAAACTGGGCAGGAAGAAAGGTTTGTACCCCTCCATTTCAACTGCAGTAATAAATATCATCGGCAAAACCAGTGCAAGAACCCCCCTCTCCTCCCTCCCCGGCAAACAAAACTAGAAATGGGGTCTTCAGGGCAGAGCACATGGGAAGAGACAGCTAAAGCATCCTGGAAAAGGGAGACGTTCGAGAGAAATGTAATTTTTGACTATAATATTCATGAAGTAAGTAAAAGATAAGATCTCGAGTGTGGTTCAGGCCTTTAAAATAATCCTGAGATTAATGCAGAAGCGGAGAGCGACACAGAGTGAAGGAGAGGGGATTTAGCATGCGCAGCACACCTTCCCCGCTGCCACCTGCCACCCAGGGTGCACGTTAGCAGCCACAAAATTCCCGCAGGGCTTTCAGGGACCGTACAGCACGATCTAAACAGGAGTGAAGCTTAATTTATTCTTGCAAGGCTACCCAAGGCAAAGCACCCTTCCTTTTCATTTCAAGTGAGAGAAAGCGTGCTCTGGTGTAAGTGTCATCGTCCTCCCTTGTTTTGTCGGCGGCACACCTGGTTTGAGGATTGCCCCACTGAAAAACCAACCGCTTTTACAACAAAAGAGGATGGCTGGGGAGCGTGGAACAATAAAACTGGCTTTCTTTTTCTTTTTTTCCTTATTTTTTCAAGGTGCTACCAGCAGTGTGGACTAATCCTGTATTGCATAAGATTACAAACATACAATTATATTCCCCGCTAAATTATGAAAGCTCTAAAAATATGCCTAGATAATGTTTCAGCATCGAGAAGGCAGATGAAGACCTGGAGCAATATTCATGCATTTACACATTACATGATCTATAGCCATGTTTTAAGGCTTCAGTATGTATTCATTGATTCTATGCATTTGGGGCTTGGAGCGTATTGGTGTCCATCTCCTTACCAGACTGGCTGGAGTCATCTAACTCTGAAAAATAACCCTTTTTCAGGATTGAGAGGAATACCTTTACATCAGAGGAATACCTTTACATCAGATAACTCCCAAGTACCTTATTTCTTTGGTTAGGTAGGCAATTACTGCAGACCTCGTTTCACAGGATGGGGAAACTGAGTCACAGATGGGCTGAAACCGGGTGTGAAGGAGTGCTGTGACCCACTGGAGAAGGGCACCTACGCCAACCCATAAACCACAGCAAGCCTTTCCAGTTAGATGAGGAGCAACTCCTTCATCTCTTGCCTAAAGAACTGCAGTGTTACGGGTTCTCTCACCCAGTGCTGATCCTCGTGCAATGGGCATTTTTTCCGGGGCTCCGACACTAAGGAGGCAGCGGTGAAGATATGAGGGTTACACGACAGGGAACGCGGAGCTGTAAGCATGGGGGCACGGCTGCTCGTGCTGTCTCGGCTCAAAATGGCTCAGCTATTTTCTACTTCAGTGCAGTGTACAAAACCAAAACAGGGTAACAAAACCCCTCCCTTCTCAGGTATTGCACTAGCACACACCTTTTGTCTAAACAGAAGATTTTAATGAAATCTGCTGGAGGTTGATTTACCCTAATGTAACACCCAGCCATGGAAGGGCAGGGGGTATGCTGCTGCTAATAAAGCCCATCTCGTTTTTGACATAGATTACTTTAAAAAAAATAAAACAAAACAAAAAAAGCAGCCCACACCAAACACACAAGCGTGATAAAGTATCTTAGTATAAAATCAATACCGGGGCGATTAGCAGCCCTTGAAAAATTCTGGCTCTAAGTCAGCTCGTGGCAGAGATCAAATGCAGGTGCTGTCAGCTCACTTGGGCATTTTACTTTGCTTCTGATGTACAACAGTTAAAATCATCTAAAACTATCCCCATTATTCCTGCAGTTTCTCCTTTCTCCCTGGGGCAGCACCACGCAGCCAGGCGTCCATCCCACCCACCTCCCATCCCTGCAGCATCCGAGCCATCCCCATCCATGGGACAGCCTGTGTCCAGGGGCAATCCGCAGCCTGCCAAGACTTTTTTATCGGTCCCACCTCTTTTAGGGAAAGCTAGAGATAAGCCTGGCCCACCGTGAGCTGCCGCAGCTGGGACCCAGGTCCCTCTGTCTGATTCCCAGCTGCTGCTGGGAGCAATCTGTGGTCCCAGATGGATAACCCTGGTCATCAGCCGGCACGCCAAGAGCAGCTCAGTCCTCTGTTAGAAGGGTTGAAGCATTATCTAGCCCTTCAGCTAACTTAATATATTAATATTAATCATATCACAGAATCAACCAGGTTGGAAGAGACCTCTGGGATCATCGAGTCCAACCGTTGCCCTGACACCACCCTGTCAACTAGACCAGGGCACTAAGTGCCATGTCCAGTCTTTTCTTAAACACATCCAGAGATGGTGACTCCACCACTGGATATATTAATAGCTTTTTGTGAAAGTGGGGAGGTTTTCCCAAATTCTGGTTCACCAAAGCAGGGGGAGATGCCTTCAGATGAAGGCTTGGTGGAGTGAGAGGGATTTCTAGGGAAAGCTGATGTTCTCATCAGAGAAGGAACGCTACGGGTGGTCTCAGAGAAAGCCAGAGCAGATATGTAGGACTGTCCAAAAAAAATAAGGATGCAAAATGCTAAATAAATAATAATTTTAGAAAAGCGCAGCTGGATGTATTCCTTAGAAAAATCTAATCATGTTGTTAAGCTCCAGTGCATGCAGGAGGTTCTGTGGGTACCAGCATGTTCGTCACCCCAAAGGTCTTCAGGACAAGACTGGGATCACTAAGCTGGCAGGGCTGTTGGCAGAGGGATTTGAAGGTGATACATATAAAACCTATTGATGGCAATTAAACAGAGCAGGACAACTGCCAAGCTCTTGTGTTTGCTCACTGTCAGTAGGGTTTATGGATACAGAGATACATATCTACAAGGCGATTAAAGTGCATTTAATTTTTCCAATACCCACATGCTGTAGCTTGTGTGAGGGCAATATGTTTATCCTGTAAAGTCAGTGACTTCATAACGCAGCGCTTGGCTCTAGGGC
Source organism: Nyctibius grandis (assembly GCF_013368605.1). Taxonomy (NCBI): domain Eukaryota; kingdom Metazoa; phylum Chordata; class Aves; order Nyctibiiformes; family Nyctibiidae; genus Nyctibius; species Nyctibius grandis. The sequence continues at coordinate 3,021,845 of NC_090674.1, forward strand.
AGTTTTTGTCTTATTAACTTCCTTCCAGTGCATATAGAAAAATAAACTCTCTCCCCCTTGAAAACCCTGGGATGAAGTTTTGTTGAGTGCAGTTTGTCGTACTGCCAGAGGCCTGGGGTGGACAATGAGCTTGGAAAAATCTGGGACCTCAAACCTGATAGAGAAGATGTGAGCTGAGGCATGGGAAATACAGAGCTGGGTAGCTGGGGAGCCTGGGTCTACTTCGGACTGTTCTACAGAAAGCAGCAGCATCATTATCCTGTTCTCAGATATAAGGTCTGGACACTTCTAATGAAAATATTCATTATTGCTATTTTGCATCTCTTTCAGTTTTAGGATGGAAATCAAATGAAGATGTCAAAACAGTGCTACCTCTGCCTCAGGCAAAAAAGGAGGCAGGGTGACCCCCAAGTCCTTCCCAACGTGAGCTTAGCTTGTGTGAAGAGCAAGCGTCTCCAGCACCCTCCTAATTGGGGGCAGCACTAGGCGAAAGCTGAGCAAAGAAAATCAGAGGAAAATAATAATGTAAGGATCTGGATCTGAAATCTGCAGCTTTAAAGAGGGGGGGAAACCAGGGGGTTCGGCAGCAAGCTGCTGAAAGAGCACGGAAACCCTGCTCGGGTGGCTTTGGGTTTGGGTTTGTGAGGCCACTGAGCCAGACCGAGTTATAAAGGGGGGTTGTGAAGGAGAGTGAGGGAATTTGCTCCTGACCCCCCCCAGCATCTCAGCAGGAGCAGAGGCTCTTACGTCCCTGAGGCTTATTGGAAAAACCCCAGCCTTAAACTGCGAGACGTGTTGAAATACAGATGTTAATCAGGCTGGTGATAACTCCTGTGGGTTTAGTAGAGACTTCTCCTGAAGATAAAGTACATTTTAAATGCTCTCCTTACTTGCTAGTAACAAAACTTTCCATTAGTACAAGGAAATATATATTATACCTCAGAAATACACGCTTCGCTGGGCTTGGAGAGTAAAGCTAAAATAACCTTTTTATAGCAAATAGAGCTGAATACTTAAAAATAATAAGAAGTTGGTGAATATTCATTTGAACTCCTAAGCAAATTTGCCCTTGTCATATTTGCATCTCTCTTGTGTTCTCTTTCTGTGCAACGGCGTTTTATTAGCATGAACATTCACAGAAAGTGACTGTGAAGCCTGAATACCCACAGGAAATGAATTTTAAATTCACTTGCTGTGTGCAGCCACCCAAGAAACTTGATCATAATTGTTTATTATACTTAAATATTTATATTGTGGAAGCACTTGTTAGATAAAAAGGCCGAGATGCTCCGGTGCTGGGTGCTGTACAAACATTGTCCCAGGCTTACAGAAATCACCTCCATCCCCAGCAAACACAAATGGGGACGTGTGGCTCAGACACATAAGAGAGGTGAGGTGGCAAGTGTCAAGGTCAAGAGCAAGCCTTGGGGTGGAGGGGTGAAAGATCAAACTGTTTCTGCAGTTTTCCAAGGGAAATGGGGCAAGTTGCAGTGTATCTGCTGACAGGCACGGCCTCGCGCGGGGTGTGTTCGTACGGGGTATTTGAAATAGAGGCGGGGATTTAAAGTTCATCAGAAACATCCTCGTCGAAGCTTTTTACTGCCTGAAGTCCGGTGCCACCCACCCCAGCTTTCACTCGGGCGCCCAGATCTCAGCGCAAAGAGCACAAGCAAATTCCCAGCTATTAAGGGCAAATAAACAAGAACAAAAACAAGAATTAAGAACAAAAAAACCCTGAAACTGAAGCTCCAGTTACAGTAATAAGGATGCACAAGAGAGAAAATTGCGTTAGGACGTGCACTATCTTATACCTTCCCCTAAAAGTGGATTCACTGCCAGGAGAAGGGGATTCAGAGCGGCCCCTTGGAGCGGTGTGAGGTCTCCTTCACCTTCCCTGGCCCTTCCGTACAATCATGTCTTTTAATTATCACCCGCCGTAGTCAGATTAGGGTTGCCTGTGTCAATTTGCATTTGCAACACGCCGCAGTGCAACAGTTCCCTGCTCCTCTATAGAAATAGCGGGTGTTATTGGCAACGTAATTACATGCCATCAATAATTATCAACATTTTAAATTGCTCCAAAGATGCTTGCAAGCACATCGGATACGGGGTTTCAGGGCGCTTCCTCCAAATGCAGGCCACTGAGGTGACGCTGGTGTCAAAGTGGAAAGCTGTAATTAGGCGAACGTGAGAAGGAGAAGAGGAACCTGATGAGGCAAAGAGAAACCGGCGCTGGGGACCCTGTCGCTGAAACCGCCGTGGGAAAGGTTGGTTTAAATGACATTTCAGATCCAGAGGGTCAGAAAAGGGAAGAACAGGGAATCGGCACTGCGGAGGGGGTTGATCTCGTGCAAGGGGGGACAACGGGGCTCCATCGCTGGATGGAGCATCCTCGCAGAGGGAGCAAAACTGGGGACCCCCTCTGCCCAGAGAGCTCCAGGGCTGGGAGCGGGGGCACACGCAGCACTGCAATACCCACATACCACATTTTATATCTTCTTTTATCAAACAAATAAATAAAAAAGAGAAACTAAATGCTCTCTCTGCCACCGGACAGCATGGCTCAGTCCTCTTGGCTTTCCACCACCATGGCAGAAGATGCCACGCGTCACCGGAGCGAGATGGATGGTGTCAGGGGAAGATGAAGGTCATAAGCTCAGTACGTGGCACAACTCCACGGCAGCTACTCTAAGAAAATTTAAGTGCCAAATGGGCTAAAAAACCACCTTCTCCAGGACAACATTCTGTTGGTTGCAGAGGAAGTCAAAGTTGTCTTGTACGGCTTGAAGTGGTTCACTCTACGGCTTCTTTAAACTGGAGAATTAATGACACTGAACTTCACCACAACAAAAAACTAAAGGCACCCCAAAGTATGTTCTCTTAATTGTAGCAGCCTGCTACATTAAAGCTGCTATAGGAAAATTCATTTACAATTCAGCTATTAAATTGCAAACCATTACCATTGCTTTTATGGCTTTATATTCCGCTAACAAATTTATTATGTAATTACTCTGTGCAACGGCGTCATTTCTAGCAAGCGAAGTTGAAATAAAGGACCTATTGCAAAAATCCCAGCAATTCTGTGTTTTCCAGATGTAATTTATACAAAAGAGGAAAAACATTACGGTGCAGTTTTCTGCCTGGGAGTCTGAGACATTCGAGTACGGAGCCGGAGTCTTGGCTATTACCTGGCTTTAATTATGTTTAGTAAATACCCAGATTTTGGTCATCAAAGAGCCGGGGCTCAGACCCTGACCACGACCAGCACCAGGGGCTGTTGCATGTGCCATTCTGAACTGGAACGGGCAAAACCGTGTGATAAAGGCGGGGTAGGAGCTCTCAGCTCCGACAACTGCCATTTGTTTCTGTAGGAAATGCAATTGCTTTGCAGGCCTCGGGATTGCTCCAGCGGGTCACCGCAGCAGCACAGCTGGGGCTCAGCGAGCTGGCGTTTGCCCACCTGCCAAGGGGCTTGGCCAAGCCCCAGGCCAATCCACGGCTTACAGAATAAAACAGAATAAAATAAAATAACATAAAATAAAATAACATAACATAAAATAAAAATTGGTAAAGCATTTCTGTCTCTCTTTTTCCACCTCTGCAAAATAAATCTGTAAATAAATAAATAACTAAACTCTTGGGCATCATTAAAAAACTGCATAAAGGGGCATTAAGCAGGACACGCATTTCCCCAGCAGAATGACTGGATTATTGTTGGAAGATGCAAATAAATTCACATCATGTACCTTTTTTTTTTTCCCCTCCTTTTTCTTTTTGTACCACCCTCATCAAAAGGAGGAGATAGCGTCGGTATCCAGCTCAGGAATCTCTTGAGCAGATTAAAGAGTCAATTATGGTAGGTTTGGGGAAGCTGCCTACTGTCCAGCCTGAATCCGTCGTGCTTTATAAAACCCCAGATTAAATACGCATAAAATTTAAAAATTAAATATTTTTAAATATAAAAACCCAGATTAAATAGCTCACAGCCCTTGCAACCTCTCACCCTCACAAGACCACCACATTGCACCGGTCAACAGCACTTGCGTGGCAACGCCACAACCACGAAACCACCTGCTTGGAAGCAATTCCCTTGTCTCCTGGTGTTTTCTTCTATCCTGATCTACCAGCAGATGTTTCTCATTACCTGTGGTCATACCTCGAAGCTTATTGTAGGCACATGCCCTTAGGGATGCACTGAAATCGTCACCACGGTGCTTTGCTGAGCTGGCCTCTGGGGATTTAACACCAACTTAAAAGGGAGATAAATGAACAAGACCCCAGTTTTTCCTAATTATCATTATCCTTGAAGATAATAATATTCTAATTATTATTATCCTTGCGGTTTTTGTTTGTTTGTTTTGAAAAGGAGGGTCTTTGGGAGTCCCAAGGGCTGGCAAATGCAAAGAGGAGGCAAAGAGGGGCTCTTGCGAATCGAGCGAGATGCTCAGCCCATCCCACCCCACTGCTGCCACAAGTCGGAGGGGAGATGGACGGCGTGTCCCCGCGACTCCCCGCAGCCTCGTGAATCCTAATGGCCCAGCAAAGCCATTTAGTTATGCAAGAGGCATCTCCCCTGGCTCACACGTTGTGAATCGCTCCTCAGAAGGGCTGAATGGCACCAGCCTCCCCCTCCCGCGCTCCCAACTCACGGCCTCGGAGCCGCTCGCCTTCTGCTGCCAGCGCTAACAAGGTCTGACTTGGGGGGATTATTTAATATTTATTCAAAATCTTTGCTGTGGGTATAATGACATAATCACCAAGGCCAAACCCGACGCAGTTACACAAGCACGACACCCCCTTCTCCCTGATAATAACGAAACTCCTGCAAAGAGTCGGGGGGAACGAGCTGCCAAGCCACAATAATTTATTCTGCTGAGCCCTGTGCCTGCCAACACGGCTCGGTCTGGCGTGGGATAGACGGACTGGGAGCAACCAAGCTGGGATGTGCAAAGGGGAGGAGGAGTCTAGGGGATTAGACACCCAAATCTTGCCAGATTCAGCAGGAACTGGCTATTCAGACAGCCCGGGATTATCTTCCTTGCCGGGTTTGTCTGTTAGCTCAAGCGCCGCTAACTTAGTCGGTGCTCAATGGATTGCCATCAAGGGTGCAGGAAGGGGAGGTTAAGTTAAAAAGGGATTTTCAGGTAAAGTTAATGAGTGATAAAACAAGAAGAAAGATGCAGGGGGAGAAAAAAAACCAAAGCTTAAATTGCCCACGGAAAAATAAATTGTTTTTTGGCATACCACAAAAAAAAAAAGCACCACCTTTATGCATTGTTTGCTCAGTGTTATCCTAAATTTTCCCTGAGTACAGTTAATTTCCTTAACCCCAGGTACCTGTGACACTGAACTTGGGCAGCAGGTATCTCTGAGCTTCAGCATCCACCCGTGCTGGTTGGGTCAATGAGACCTCCGGCACCCCGGGCTTCCCGGGCAGGTAAAAGTCAGCCCGTCACTGTTTCACAAAACAATCTGGAATCGCCGCAGAGATGGGAGCAGCCAGACTTCAAAGGGAGCTTGCTGCCTGGGTTGCTGCTCTCTACTTTTTTTTGTCTATGCCTTTAAAATAGATCTTTACTATAATGAGGAGCAAGATTTCTATGGAAAGGAGACATCAAAAAAAATAATATTTGGATTTTACCTACTTTTTGATTGACAAACCAACGTGCCTGGTAGCTCACGCAATTCTATATCATTATTTTCCGAAGTAGGGCAGTGGGACTTTTCAAAAGCCCCCAGCCAAAAGCATTTTGCCAGCAACTGTCAGTCACTGGAGATATAACACCTTTGCATGTGCCTGACCTGTTTTTCTGCTCCGACGTGTTCCCAGCTCCGCCGGGCATCTCCGGGAGGAATTCACCACAAGTTCGCAAAATTCTTGGGTACCACATTGACCAAAACTGTGCAAAATCCCCCAGCAAACCCTCCTGCCTCACTCAGCGATGCTGCTGGGCAAGTTGGGCTGCGAAACGCCTTTGGGAAAGCTGCGTAAAAAGCCCTTTGCGGCGGCATCAGGGGCCGGTCGACTGCAGAAGCAGCCCGGGGAGGCGGAAGGTGGCCTTTTGATGGCCTGCGGAACGAGGTCAGGATGCACAGGCGTCTCCCAGCGCGGATGCTAAAACAATTCATAACCATTTCCCTGCCTGGCCCAAGGCAGCCAAAAGGAGGATAGGAACGGTGCAAGGACGAGGATTTGGTGCATAAAGTGCATTAACAGTGAGAACTGGCGTCTCAGCTCCCCATGGGCACCCAAAGCTTCACCACATCGACAACCGGAGGGGGAAAACGTGTCCCTTGAGCCAGCGGTTGCTATGGTGATGGTGGATTTTCTTAAAACTCCTACAAAAAGGAGCCCGAAGGCCCCAGAAAGCACAGGAGCTCCTGTGCAGGGAGGTTTTAGAGCCATGGAGGGATGCTGCACGACGCCTTGAGCCATGGTACCACCTCCGCCTGAGCAAGTTGTTCCTTCAAACAGACCCACGTTTGCCCCGTGGTGATGATTTCTGTACCCTGGCCAGTATCACTGACAGGGGCTGTGCTGGCTCGTCTCTGCAAGGTGCCAGTCTTTGTCCAGCAATTATATTTATTGCAGCGCTCTCCAAGGGTTATCTAAAGATGCCGCTCCTCTGTCAACAGAGAAACTGGTTTTTAATTGCAGCCCTTCTGGCGGGGGATGAAACGTCTTCCCTCATTGACGTATTTTTTTAAAATTCACGGAGAAGTCGCAGGAAGGGCAAATGGAGGAGCAGAGCCCCTCGATCGTCCAGATTACAGCCCAGACCCTTCACACCATGCTCGCAGCAATACCTGCTGGGGTGGGATTCAGAGCTATCATGCCAGTCTGGAACTGGGTTAAACCGGCAGCCTGAAGCACAAGCGCTCTCCTCCGCAAGTATCACAGAATCACAGAATCAATCAGGATGGAAGAGACCTCTGGGATCACTGAGTTCAACCATTGCCCTGACACCACCATGGCAACAAGACCATGGCACTAAGTGCCATGTCCAGTCTTTTCTTAAACACACTCAGAGATGGTGACTCCACCACCTCCCTGGGCAGCCCCTTCCAATGGCTAATGACCCTTGCTGAGAAGAAATGCTTCCTGATGTCCAACCTGAACCTCCCCTGGTGAAGCTTGAGGCTGTGTCCTCTTGTCCTAGCGCTACTTGCCTGGGAGAAGAGGCTGACTCCCACTGCGCTACAACCTCTCTTCAGGTAGGTGTAGACTGCACTAAGGTCACCTCTGAGCCTCCTCTTCTCCAGGCTAAACACCCCCAGCTCCCTCAGCCGTTCCTTGTAGGTCAGACCCTCCAGACCCTTCACCAGCTTGGTCGCCCTCCTCTGGACTCGCTCCAACACCTCAACATCTTTCCTGAAGTGCGGGGCCCAGAACTGGACACAGGATTCAAGGTAAAAGTACCTACATTCAACTTTGCCCTTTGATATTTTAAAATGATGTTTTATCCTTCTCCAGCCTCCAGGAGTCGGCATAAATCAATAACCCCCTCGATTTTAACAGCGGAGTTAACGTGCTACCCGAATCTGGAGGTGCCACTCCGGAGTGATTTGTATGCATGCAAGCAGAACATTTCTTAGACAGCTTTAAATGAAGTGGCTGGCAAAATCCCACGGGAATATTTAGTTCGGATAAGAAACGTATAGAAACACAGCTTTCGGAGGCATCTCGCAGTAACTTTTGTTTCCATGGTGACTAATGTTTGTGTTTATATCTACTCCCAGTGTTTCTATCAGATTTTGCTTCATGGAACAGCTGTTCCAAGTCATTTCACCAAGATGGATGATCCTGATAAGGAGCAAAGTTTCCATCCTACACAAATGCACATTTATTTAATAAAATCCAAATCGTTCAAACCCGGAAAAGATCTGCGCTTCAGAAAATTGATTATCAGCGCAGCCGCCTGATGGAAAGAGATTGAAAGCGGCCACAGAATAGCTGCTGCCTAATACGAGGGTGATAAAAACCGTAATAGAAAATAAATAAAACAACTCTGAAAACGCTAGTAGCTTTATTAAATTTGGCCATGATCTTCCTATCCTTGGGCTTTACGCACAAATGTTATGCCTAAAAACGACCTCCTGCTGATTCTGATGGAGCCGTCACTGACGAGGGGTGGAGGGGGCTGTTGGCTCCCCAGCCCCCTGCCTGCTTTCCTCCTCTTTGCACAATCTCATCCCTCTGAAAAGCTGCTGAGAGCGGCCAGAGGGGCCAAGCGCAGACTAACCTGGGCTTTAGGAGCTAATAATCCACATTCCTCAAATATCCCGTCACTGTAGCTTTTATGTAATAGCCCCATCTCCATTTCAACTTAAATACTTTTTTTTTAATTTTTTTTTTCCCTTGAATAGGGTGGCTCATGTTTAGCTTCTTGGAACAATATTTGAGATTTATTTTAGCCTTTTTATTAATGTAATCGCAGGCCAAATACTCACAATATGAGCTCCCTGGTTGGATCTAGGCTTGGATCAAGCCTCCACAGAGGCTCTGTGGGATCAGCAGCTTTCCCTGGGCTAAGCTTGTACTAATGAAAGAAGGTTGGTGCCACGGTCACCTCTGACATCTTATGCCTTTGGTTTTTCCTTGGAAAGATCAAAGTGTCCAAGATGTCCAGGCAAGGCCAGGAGGCTCTGGAGGTGTCGGCACATTTGGAGGTGGCACGTCCTTGCAGCACCCAAGTGGGCATTAGGCTGTTGGCTGCCTCTCTCCTGTGGCTGGGTTATGCCACAGGCAGAGGTGGGTCCTTAGGTCCAGTGGTACAAAAAAAATTAAATAAATCTCCTTTTAGATACACAGCTGGAGGTAAGTACCCTCCCTCTCTCATAGGAGACCTTGGCTTGAACTGTGCCACCCACTTCTGCTGCTGTATGGAAATTAGGACAACCCAGAGCAGAGCATCAGGAATGATGAGAGGTCTGAAAGAATGAAAACATGCTATAGGAAAAAAAATAACGCCAGTATTATCCTGCCTCTAGGCTTCTTGCATTTGCCTTCTCACAGTCCCATCCTCAACACGGACCTGCCTGAGCAGCCCCATGGTCGCTCCATACGTCTGCCTGTGCAGGGCAGCAGGTTTGCAGGAGCTCAGACCTGCTTTCACAGGCTGAGGTTTTACTCCTACAGTCTTTTTCTTTACAATTCCTCTCTGCTTGCATAGGCCCTCGCTGAAATCCTACCAGGGACCAACAATTCATTCACGCAACACAAGGCACCAAACCAGTAGCATCCTTCTCCCCCGGCACTTGCTGCCATAAATAGCTGGCGTGCACGGGCACTGGCGAGGACTGCGGAGTTGCTTATCATTTTAATCACTTCCAAATGCTGGCTCATCACATTGCAGAACTTGAAACCTAAGGAAATGATTTTCATTGTTAGCCTCCTTCTTCTTGATTTGAAAACTTCCTGCGAGTAATTGAAATTCCTGCTCTGCAAAAGCAAAAGCCTTATCTACCACCTTGTTTAGACAAATTAAGGGAGATGAGAGAAACTGACTCTAGTTTAGATTTGCTAAATATTTTTCCCTGCCTTCAGAAACATTTATTACATTTCGCATTGCACAAACTGCTTCAACCTCCTGCCGACTGCAGAAACACATGGAATTATTTTAATCAGAAACGAGAATCGTGTTGAAAGTAACTGTAACACGGCGCAACAGAAAACCTGGTCTCGCAGACTCCTTTGGAACAAAGATTCACGCTTTCCTCTTCCTTCTTTGCAACTATTAACCAAACACTAAAAATAAAGTCAGATATACAAAATTATCCTACAATCAGGGCCTGATAATAGTTTCAGTTAAGCATCTGTCGGTGCTTCCATTATGCATCTCAATTTCCCAGGTTCTCTATCTTCACTTTTCAGATTGCACCGGGCTCAAGTTTGGCACGCACCCCGAAGACGACACCGTAACAGTTTGTTTAACAGCAGCCTTTTAATATTCCTGGAAGCCAGGCAGCACGGGGAGGCTGTAGTTCCTACTCTGCCAGACCCGGTGATGCAAACACCTGCAGCTCCCACGGATTTCGGTTGAAGCCAGAGTTACCTTCAGCACTTCCCAAAAATCAGGCCATGTGCTCTGCCAGTTTTGTTCCAGCATCCATCCTCCCTTGAAGCATCAGGGATGCCAAGTCTGCTCTGCTGCAGCCAGTAAAGCTCCTCCTGATTCAGAAGAGGGTAAGGGAGGGCAAGACGGGGGTAACATCTGAATGCAACTACATTTTCCCCTACGCAAGGCTTCAGCACAGCCCGTGCTGCCCTTTACACCTCCTCCTGCCTCTAGCCTGGCACCCAAAGAGGTCAGTCCCTGCTCCTTTCCTCTGCTCCTGCCACCCACACGCCCATTGCTCTCCTCCCTGCGTGAGTCCTGGCTCAGCACCGTTGCAAAAACTTCCTTTATTCCCAATTCTGGAGAAAGGATTGGGTGAAAGGAATGGAAATGTCCTGCGTTTCCCAGAGAGACACCTCCCGCTACCGCCCGAGGGCTATGGGGACAACACCGCCGTGTCCTCTGCCGCTGCTGAGGTTCCTCTCTTCAAGCCCCACACCAAATATTTAAACCCAGCCCTCTTCCCCAGCAACACAGCCAAGAGTAATCAAAATCCTCCCAACAGTTGTTGCAGCCCCAGGGAAGAACACTTCATTTATTTGTTTCTTCTTCTTGGAAAACAGAAATATTTAAAAGCCAATCTAGCGAGGACTAGGCATGAGCATGCATCATCTCTTATTACGGTCCTATTCTGTACTGCCAGGACCAGCAATATACACAGTTGGTGTATCCGACCCATAAGATTTCTCCTTGTTTCTAAAGCGATAGACAAGGCAATGAGATTCAAGACAGTTTTGCTTTGCAGACTATTTGTTTTTTAATACTGGGGAAAAGTGGGAACATATGCGAGGGTGGGTGGGCGGTGGCAGCGTTTGTAACGCTTGGTTTACTAAAACCACACATTGCACAGATCTCCCGTCTTGCTGCATTCAGAGAAACCGGTGTCTCATTAAACCAGCCTGGACAGAGATCTGTCACAGGGGTTTCAAATGCACTGCCGGGATGGGGGAACCTTCCCGAGAGATGTCTGAGGCCAAAAGCGTCATCCTCGTCATTTGCATTCATTTGCTTTTGCCCCTCCATTAAAACATCAGGTTTTCAATGGAGAGAAGCTGGTCACTTGCCATGAAACGAACCACCTACCAGAAACCATAGGAAAAGCTTGGATTTTAATGTTATTTCAGGAATTACACCTAACCTTTCTCTCCAGGCTTAAACCCAACGCAGTAAGTGAGGCTGAAACAACTACAAAACGATGACAAGAGCAGGATTGGGTCCTGTGTTTGAAAACTATTTAATTTATAGTCTTTCAGCATATGAATTATTAAGAAAGAATAATACCTATTGACTCCCAAATGTCACCATATCCACCCGACTTCCTCGAATCTTTGAATGGATTTACCAGTGCCGGGGGCAATCTCATTTTCTAGAAAACCTGTTTTACTGCCTTATATTCCACCCAAGTCTACGGCTGATCACTTAAATAGGCTTTTACCAGGCAGGGCAGGCTGTACGTCTCATTTCCCTCAGACACCCCGCAGCAGGCTCTGCGCGCGGGCGGGGAGGGGAGAAATCTCAGCGGGCGGCGCGGCATCGCTTTCTGTCAAATTAAAATTGTGATTAATTCCAAATCGAGATATTTTGAAGTCGCTCAATTTCAATAATTGCGGCATGCCTGAGATTTGATGGAACGAGAGAAACATTGCACCCTCAGCACAGCCGGAGCTGAAGGGACGAGCTGTTTCATAAGAGGGATAAGAGCCCTCAGTCCTGTGGTGCTGATAAGGGATGAGATGCTCTGGAGGACCCCCGGCAGCCCCGGTGCAGTTCAGAGAGGCTTAAGAAGCTGCAGACCTGATAATCAAAAGCTGTCCTGAACATTTCGCTGTCTAATCGATCATTTGCAATGTTTACTGATGAAAGAGCGATAAAACCTCTGCTTTATCCCTGCAGTCTTGAGATACCTCCAGCAACTCCGCAGGAATTGAATACATTGATTTATTGTGACGTGCCTAATCTGTATGTACAAGCACACAGAGGAAGAGGTTGTTCCTTCGACATGTATACAGCATATCGATTCCTTTATTTTAATTTGCCACCCTGTTAACCCACCCAGAATATCGCATGCACATATTGCCCCAACACGGATATGCTGGAAAGGAAGAGAGAGGATATTTGAGGCCTGATCCTGCAAATCTTACTCAAGAGGGTCACCCACACATAAATAACTCAATCTGTTCAGTTTATGCCAGGAAGACCAAGAAGTGGCTGGAATACAGCTCATAAGGACTTTTACAGGAAAAAGGAGATACCAAAACCCAATGGCCAGATGCTGAAGCCACGCTGGCTCTAAGGAACAAAACGCCACTCTTGGGTGCCTCCAAGAGGGACATCCACCCCAAGGCAGAGCATCTTTAATATCATTTATTAACATTCCTGGGTATCTAAGCACCAAGTAAGCTTATTACTGCATAGTAGAGATAACTTTGTTGGGGATTGACATCCTGGCTTGCAGGCAGCAAAAACAGGTTTGTTTTGGCTGTTTAGTTTTGCATGTAGCTCCGTGCTCTTGAGAAATATTTAATTTATTGAAGGTTCACCTGAGATCTTGTCAAGGCTTAGACATGACATCCAGTAAATCATCTCTTATTACTCAGAGAGGAAAGTCGTGCTGCACGTGACAAAGAGATGCCAAAAGTTAGCCTCGAAACTGAGAATAAATTGCCAACTTCAGCTGGCAACCAGGAATTATCCTGCTACACCCCAACAGCTCAGAGTCAGAGCACTAATTGTCTGCTGTCTTTAATGGCATTTTTACAGTTTCTGACTGAGAGTGGGATTTTCCTGACACAAACCCTTCTTCAACTGTGCGAGCCCACTGTAATCCACAATCTTCCCACGTGCTTTTTCTGCGAGTGCAGCGCGTATCTAGAAACATGTAATTGGCCAAATTCTGTACTTGGGAGAATAGTAACAACTCCAGAGGTGAGATCTAACACACACACATTTAAGGACATTTTTTGAGCTTTGTTTTGCCCCATTAGATTGAATTTCCTGTGGTCCACACAGTCAGTAAGTACTAAGAGGCAATTAAATCCTAGTAGTTACACAACATAGGAGGGAGTTTGTTTTTTTTAAAGAAGATCATTATGAACTAACGTCCTAAGTTGTTTCATTACAAAGCTGTCTTAAACCATAGGATCAATTAAAAGGAGAAAATTCGACTTAGAGAGATTTACAAGTCCCTTTCTGGTGAGAAAGCAGGTTGTTTGTCGTGAGGAAAAAGGCAATGACTTGTTTTTAACTAAGTTATTACCTACTACAAGGACAGATGGAATCACAAAGCTACACCAAGAGAAAACAATTTTACTGGAAAGTGATGCTGAGAAACAACGCGCTTGCTGCAATGGGCTGGTGAAAGGCTGCACTTTGATGATCTGCATCATACCCTGGGCTAAAGCTGATGAGATATTATGGTGGTGGACACTCTGGATGTAGGCTAAAGGCAAAACCAAACACCACAAACTAAACTTTGAAAGTTCCTTTTGTCAGGAAAACTGTATCCCATAGCCCTATGTTTTATTTACCCATCAAGGCACATAAGGAGTGGTGCACTCTGCACGGATTACTCTCCCCCATCTCCTGTTTTTCCCCTCCACTCCAAAATCAAGGGTCCATAAAGAGAAATTCTGAACTGCTTCTGTATCTCGCTTGGCTCCCAGATACCGTTGCCTTTTTTACAGCAATATAGTCCTGGGGTGTATCCTGCAAACTCAAACTCCCGCAGAAGGGAGCGATCACGAACGTCCGCACGTGCCACACCACCGAGACACCCCACCATGCCCCAGTTACAACTTCCCCGTGCAAACAGCTTTGCAGGGGAAACTTAAAGCACATCAAATACTCAGCCCTACATCTTATCTTGTCTCCCGATGCCTTCTCCACAGTTCAAAACACAGCTCCAGCCTGGAGTGACAGTCGGGAGTAATCTGATGGGAGCAGGAGGGGGGAAGCTCTGGCAGCGCTCTGTGGTGCTGCTCCTTGTTCCCACAACCTATTTCCCATTAATTAAACTGATAGCTTGTGTTCCCTGAGTTGGTACAGAACAAGGGCAAACAAAGGATCAGGCAGAATACACAAAGCCTTCAATAGGCGTATTATTAAAAACCATCTCTCCCCACCTCCCCCAAACTGCCTCCGCATCTCCCTCAGCAGAAGATTGCAACGAAGGGACGGAAGAGCGGGAGGAGATAAAGGGAAAACAAAATTGCTTCCCAGCTTCCTCCTGGGTCTCACGCCCAGCACGTGAAGAAGTGTTTTGCACACAGGCACTGCATTAACACCTCGCTCTTGTTTGGCTTGAGCCACGCGTGTTCAACTTCTATTGATGAAAAAAAAAAAGAAAGAAAAAAAGATAAATGAGAGGCTTTGCTAGTGGACACCCAAGCCCAGAAAGATGGGATTGTCCCAGTCTGAGCTGATCTCTGCGCTATGGAGAAGTGGACTTGTTCCTGCTTCTTCTAGGGGCTGAACTCGAGGGGTGAGGAAGCAAAAGTAGGGTTTTCAGAGCCAGCGCTTCAGTGATTGATTGTTGTGATTTCCTTAGTAATTCCACTTGGTGACCCTACGAGGCTGTCTTCTGCAGCATGGACAGGATCCATGAACTACTCTACAAAGCTACTGTTAAACATAGCAGACATCGTACTTGCTTGTCCAGAATATCTTACTTTAATGCTGATTTTCTAAGCAGAAATGTGTAAGTCCTTCTCCTCCATTTTACTATTTTTAGTTTTGTTCCTCTGCTGGTCATTTTTTTATGTGCTTTTGGAATCCAGATGGGCATGTGAACCTCTGTTGGCCTCTGTGGGTTTCTCTCCCCATGCAGCTTGTCTCAATTACCAGTGATGCATTTTCCTCCTCTCCCTTTTACATCATGCACGTTGCCCAATAAAGGTGAATAACAGCAAGATCTTTTATAGCTTCCTTCCTCATCTGCTTTAAATTCCATCCGCACTTTCAACCCAAGGGAAAAAGCCCGTCTTTGTGCTCATGAGTCTCCCGAGTCAAATCTCAAACAAATAAAAATGACCGATCAGAAGGATCAGCTACTCTGGAAGGCAGAACTCAGCTTCGGGGCAGTTGCTAATGGACTACAGCCACCTGACTTAAACGCTGGGTTGCTGGGAGGCTCTCTTGCCTGATAAGAGCAGGATGGTGTGAGTTTAGGTCAGGGAAGGATGAAGCAGAGCAGAGCGGTTAGATGCTGTGACTGCTCTCATGTAGATAGGAGGGCACCCAGAACGGTGCTTTACAAGTCATTATGGTGTCACAGCTGCATATTAGAAAATAGGTGCAATTGGCCTGGGAGAAAATTAGGTGTTTAGAGAAAAATGCACTCAGACAGATTCCACTAAAGTGTGGTGAGGTGTTTTTTTTCATACAGTATGATTCACGGGAACCAAGGATGGGAACGTCGGCACGAGCTGCGTGCCACTGTGCTGCAGCTGCCAGCATTGCGGTGGTAGCTGCTACAGAGCAGGGAGCACCCGAGGCATCCAGCTTGTTGTGAAGCTATGAGGTAGTTGAATCACTCCTTCCTAACCACCTCAGCCACTCACAAATTAAACAGAAGTCGCGTTATACCCTCACATATTAATTACATTAATCACATATTTGTTATGGTTGTGCCTAGGAAGCGCCACCAAGATCCAGTTCCTGCTGCACTTTGTATACCAAAGGAGACAACAGACCCAGCCCCAGATATCTGAGGATCTAAAGGGGTGTGAAGAGCCCAGCAGACAAAAGGAATTAGCAGCATCCCTGTGGCAAAGACTCCCTACACTCCCAAGAGACAAAACACGCCGAATCATGCTGAGGTTCAAAATGAGAGCTCCCAAGAACAGCAAGTTCACATCTCACAAGGTCACCCTAACCCCACAAACCCTCAAGGCTAAGTAGATCTCCATTTATTAAAAATCCCTGTCATTTTCAGGGCCCTTCAGAGGAGGGATTTAGGGCAGGGGTGCCCAAAGGTCATCAGGTTACGGCTTGAATTCAACCCTGCTTTTTCCCATGAGCTTTTTAGATCCTTCGATCACAAGCGGATGAGGCAGAGAGAGAGGCAGACAAAAACACTTGCTGTCATCTTCCCCGGTCCTCAAGGTCCTCAGCTCCAGCATGTCTTTAATTTCAAGCATGAAATTAAAGTTTCATCCACCAGCTTTGACATGATGACTCCCAAAAAGCTCAGCCCAAAGTTCACCAAAGGAGGAGACCTTCTCCTGCTTGGGCACAGCTGATGGATGGAGAAGGATGCCTTTCTCTGTGGCACTCGAAAGGAGCGCAGGGCAGGTGAGCAGCTGAATGCTGCTGCCATGAGCAGGTTTATCTGGGTAAATACCAGTGCAATGTCAGTAGCTTTATGAAAAATATTAAAGGGGATGAGTCATTCTGAGGCTTAGAACATGGAGCTGAGGAACACAAGAATATCTCTTGCATGGCAATGACATCCCACTGTCTCTTTTTCTTCAGCTGATTCTATAATCACCCTTAATCAGTACTTTGGAGAATAGGGCAGCCCATACAGTTTTAGGATCAATTAAAAAAAGATCCAAAGCCTTCACTATGCCTTAGCCACAAACCAGCCCATTTCCACTTCAAATGGGCTGGATGACACCCGATTTCAAATCAAACCAACCTCATGCCTCTACCTCAAGACGCTTCACATTAATTTGTTATTTGATAGAAGAACTTTAACCCAGGAAGACAAATTAATAGCCAGAACTTAATTAGGAAGCATTTGAAGAAGCAAGGGCTACTTTGGCTGCTAGCCATGTTATCCTGCAGCCCAGAATTTCCCCAAGGAGTTGCTACTTTCAACATCAGGGACCCAACTTGGAGGGACAATATTTGTTGTTATCTGTTCACCATTAGCCGTCTTTGCACTTCTCATGCCTTGCACTCGAGTTTAGCGTTTCCAATAAGGAAGCTTTTCAGACTTTGAACTAGTTCATTCTTCACCAAGTTACGTGTGTGTTTATTTGCCTACTCATCCATCCTTCATCGTGAAGCAGACAGTTTTCTTTGTCTGAAAAGTGTAAACCGTGATGATATCTGAATGCAATTGGAATAATCACACTTCCCTTCAGAAGATGACAGTAGCTCCACGTAGTAACTCTATTTAAAACACACACACCACTAAGCCAGCTGAAGCCATCAGGATGGGGAGCAAGAGGGAGTCCCTGTCCCTGATTGCAGCAGTAATCCCCAGCTAGCACGGTAATAAGTCAAAAAGACACAGCTTTCTGCCATGCTCCACAAATATACTAAATCTGAGGAGGAGGCCAGTTGGCTGCGACACAAACAGGATTGCACATGGATCACGCTGCTCACAGAGCAGCTGGCACGAAACACCAAAACCTCGGAGCAAGAGGAGGGTTTCCCTTCAGGGGAGCTAATCCCACAGCTCTTATCTACAGCAGAGCAGGACGGCTGGTGCCTTCAGAGAACGAGCTCTTCGCTGCAGTGTTTGAGACGGTAAATAAATCCTTTGTGGAGGAGTTCTTTCCCCCCATGGCACTCCTACGTGACTTTGTGTGCACTGGGGAGCCCTGAACCTGCTGCAAACCTCAACATCAGACAATGCGCCAGTGTGGGAATACCCCAACGCAGCCCCCACGGGTGTCTCGACATGGCTGGAGAGGTGCTCAGGACCTCACCCAAGGGAATTTGGGGGCATTTTCTGCAAAAATTTATTGTCTGGAAGATAGTGCTTTTGGTCCTGCAAAGCAGCAGGCAGTGTAGGATCAGAAGGAAGGAGAATAGAGACTTTTTGCCTTGCTTGCCTATCTTCATCCAAAAAAAAAAATTAATGAAATGTGTGATTTTCCATGTATTATCTGCACTACAGCCGGAATCCCACTTCTGATTAAATCTACGTGCTTGACAATTCTCAGAAGATCTCTGAGGAATCAATACTTATTACCCAAAGATCCACAGCCTCTCTAAAATTAGCATCAAAGGAAGGGCAAGTTTCTTCCTGCGCAAGGTAACTCGGTAGATGTTGCTTCTGTGAGGGCCTTTACAAACCATTAATGGCTCCCAGGAGAGCACTAATCATTTTCTACATGTCCTTATCCGCTTAATCCCATTATAAAGATTTGTAGCATGAAAGCCGACCACTCATAATCCCAAGCTCAGATGGAAAGCTGGAATAACAGGCAAATGACATTTGGGAGGAGAAAGAAGCACATTTTGCTTGCAATGCCTGGACACTTGCTACTGCCTTTTCAGAAACGACACAAATGAGGGGATAAGACTGAGTATCTCCAGAAATACAGGAAAGAGCAGTTTTAAAGAAGTTACATAAAGATGTTAACCAAAAAGTTCCTACTCAAGGTCACTCCGCTTCACATATCAAACAGTAAACCTGGAACCATCATTCAGCTCGTAGGGACAGAAATGCTTGTCCTCAATCGCCATGTCATGGCACCTGATAAAACATTTTGATGACTTTTGGGGAATTTCCAAGCCCCAAGTCAAGGGTATCCCCATCCTGCAGACACGGCGAGGACAGACCTCCGGCTGCTCACCCAGTGACACCGCTGGAGACCAACATGGAGGCTCCTGGCTCCCAGGGCTCCTCTCTAACTATCTGAATTGAGTTAAAAGGTGCTGTGCTAACAGCGTATTCAATGGAAATCTCATTATCCAGAGCTCTGCCAAGAATTTATTCGAAAGAGAGCCTTCACAAGGATCTTTGCCAGTAGTTCATTGAAAGGGAATCTGTTATGGAGTCAGATACTATTTTATTCCAGTGGAAACCTAACAAAGATGGACTTTGCTAATAATAGGGTCAGTCCTGCCATGATTAAATGAGACCTCCTCTAACAGGCTAAAGCTAAGAAACACATTAAAAGCTGTCTTACTCTGAGAGAAGCACTAGCCCGCTGCCCGCCTCATGAAAATACCGTCTTCATACGCCAGCAATGCAGTTAAATAAATAAATAAATAGCCTGAATATATATATTGAGAGTCTAAAACAAAAGCTTGCAGCCATTTTACAGTTTGTGGACCTTCACAATTTTCCATTGCATCCTCCTTATTCAAGTCCTAAAGACCCCGCAGAGGAGCTCCAAGGCTCCCAGGGGTCTGCAACCACAACCTGCAACCACCAGTTGAGACCTACTTATCTCTACCTACGTGCTCAGCCTCAGCGCAAGTGGGACAAGTCTTCACCCCACATATCTGAGTGATGCAGCCAGGGTTTCCAAGAAGGTGCAAGCATTAGGCCAAGGACTAAGAGAGATTTGTTTGGAAAAACCTAGATTACTTGAGTCTGAGTTTAATAAAAACGTAGGGGACCTGAGCAGGCTGTCCATCTCTGCAGAAATTTGGAGGAAGTTTTGATTTTTTTTTTGTCACTAAACTATAAGCTGGTTCTGATTTTGATAATGGGGAAAAAAGTCAGGGCTTAGCTTTGCCAAAGCAAAGCTCAAGCTGGTTTACCTTAAAGATGCTTTTTCTTAGGGCAGCAAAAGACAAACACTCCAGAGCAAGTCAGGATTTCATTTACCTCAGACAGAAAGAGATTCAGAGACTCAGGTTTATTTATTAAACAAAATATTTAAAGGCTTGAAAATGCCAAACCTTCTTTCTTCACTGGCTTAAACGGCAACCAGAAGCAGTTGCACAGATAAAGATCTTAGTTTACTGCAAGTATATAAATACCTGCTTTTATCTAGACATGAGGCTGTAAATACTAACAGCACAAATGTGTTTATTGCTGAGCCGTGAGCCAGGTGCCTCGGTGACACGAGGAGCAGGGAGGTCTCAGGAAGTCCACCCAGTCCCACCTCCTGCCCCAAGATGGGGGACGCACCCCCAGACCAGCCTTGACAAATCCATTCAGAGACCCTACAGCATCCACAGGCAGCACATCCCTGTGTCCCGCTATCCTGACAGGCACCAGATTTTCCCCAAAACCTGGCCTCGATGTATCCCATGATGAACCAAACGGAGAAATGACTTTCCATACAACTCTCCTCTTGCCCTCTGAAAATGGTATTTGCTTTTTCCTCTAGCAACTGCATTGCATTGCTGAGCCATGTTTTTGTCGTGATCCGTGATGGACACCAAACACTTTTAGCACACACTTCTGCCGAGGTCACTATTCCCCATTGTTCAGAGATGATTTTGCCCTACTAAGAGAAAGCCTTTGCTACACTTTATACTGAGTTTCATCTTGTGCAGAGCAGCAATGCAACGAGCCAAGGTCAATCTGAGTCGCCATCCTGCCTTCCAGAGAGCTCCCAACCTCTTCCACCCCCTATCACTCGCAAGTGTTGTAACTGCATCATCTGTTATATCGTCCAAACCACTAATGAAAATAAACAGCGAATAGAAATGGATCCTGGAGAGACCCATCAAAAGCCAGGCTAAGCATGAGTAATAATAACCTGCTTGTATTTCTGGTAACAGCGTCTCCTGTGAATACAGTGATATCCAGTGCGCTGCCAAATAGCCCGGGATCAGAGAAACAGGACTTCATTTTCTGTTTTATTGAAAGAAATTAAGCTTTTCAGCTGCAGGAAAACTGCAGTCTTTTTGCTTAACATAGCAACTCCAAAATGAAAAATTAGGACTGGTCCTCAAAAATGTAAAGATGATTCCAGCACACCTTAAGATGGAGTATGAGCTGTTTAAATACCAGGGTTGGGTCTGGACCTTCAGTAGGTGTTGCCTGCATTACAGCATAGTCCCAAATGCATGCTGACTCCTCTACTTTATAGAAAAGCCTTTTTTTTTTGACCCGTCTCCCAGGGTGCAGCTGCAGCACATTCCCATAGCTTCCAGCTGGCTGAGCCAGCCTCAGGAAAATTACCATTACAGGCTTGATGGAAATTGCCGAGGTAGCCTGACTACAAGCCTGCAAGTAATAGATGTGGGTTCTGGGTTTTACAATCTCAAGATGATTCATTGTTACCTAGAACATCAGGCAGGTCAGCGATGACAATATTTTCCAGGTTGGGGACCGGAGGGAAACCCCACTTTGGGGTCCAGACCTGGCTTTTTAATGGAGCTGTGCATCATTGCTCTGATGCTGGAGCATTTCTTTCCTGCCTTGCCAACAGCAGTGAAGCCGTTCTTGCTTGCTTCAGCTGCAGCAACTCATTTTGCTATAGGATCTTTCAGGAGCAGGGGGAATTCGGTGTCAAGCTGACTTATATTTTCCCATTAGGAGGCCCTTTGCATATCTCTTGTTCTCCCCATTGAGGAGAGCTAAAGACTGCCAAATGATTAAGGGCTGTTATAAAAATAGTAATAAAAAAACCCCATCAAGTTAAAACAAAATGTATTCGCCGACCCGGTGGTTTTGCCAGCAGCAGCTCTGTGGGCAGTGGGGATTTAGGGGCACATAGATCAGCCTCTCGTTTTCTGTATCCTGCAGAGAAAGCAGTGTGCCCGCGGCAACGCGGACAGGAGAGGAAGGTTCTGCACCTTGTTTTGCAACTACTCCTCGGTGGCTGGTGCAAACAGCTGTGGGTGCTCCACGAGGCCAAGCAGCCTCCTCACACTGAAATCCAGGTGCACCCTTGCTCTGAGCATGCATGTGGTAGGGGTGGATAAGGCCATCTGACTCCTGGCTTTTATGTTTGTGGTGGGGTGACCATCTTCATGAGGAGCCAACTGGAAATCAAAGGAGAAGATGCACTCTGTGCTTTGCTTTCTCCATACTGCCTGCATGAGCTTCAGCTCCAGCAGAAACCTGACCTTCTCCAAAGGTTTGCATAACCCTGTGCCAGTGCAGCAATGTAAGTGAATATAGGGACATGCCCAGCAGCACCAGGACCTGCAGCCACGCAGCACGGCTCTGCCGTAACGCCTCCGACGACATCGTGCCATGGTGCAATAGATCCAGGCACAATGAGAAGCAGCAGAGTAAATTGCTCCATTGAAACTGCAGCAGGAGGTTGGCCACCAGCCGCGAAGTCTTTAAATAGTTGATTAAAAGTAACTGTGGTGCTGCCAAAATTACCGACAGGCAAATCGACGCTTGTGTCCTCCAAACTCGGTGTCAGGGGCTGCCTGATATAAACATGCAAGCGAGCAGCGTGAGCCCTGTGCGCTGCCTGCAGCTCACCCAGCTTCATGAAGTCCTTTGCAAAGAGTTTTCTATTAGTAGCTCAGCTACACCTGCGACGGCAAGACAGCCTAAAAATAGTTGGTTTTTTTTCTCCCTGGCTGGCTGGAAATATTCATGGAAGAATAAGAAGATGAACAAATTATTTGAATTGCATAAACCCAAGACCTATCAGCGCTGCCAGAGATACTCCTTGAAGCCCAGATAACTGCAGAGCATTCTGCTGTTGCACATGACATCAGGACTGTCACTCCCCATTCACAATCTGCTAGCAAAGAGATGACACTCTGTATTTGATGTAAAATGACGAAAGCAGGAAAAAAGTGCCATTTTTAGACTACTTAGCATCATAATAGAGCCACACAGGCCGAAAATATCTCGTACTGCAAAGAGGGGGAATTAAAAATTCTCATCACGGCTGCCTGTGAAGTGGCTCTGAGCGATTTCTGACACTACTGGAAATGGATTGGGAAAGGCTGTGTGTCCTCTTTGGCCAACGCAATGCCACATGTTGGCCAACGTAGTGCTACATGCTTGGTACGCAGCACACAGCAAGGAGTTAAAAGGGCAGGTACTGCACAAAAGCAGATTAGCCACGGCAGCACCCAGCATCTGGAAGGGCTGTGGCTCTGGCCATGGTTTTTGATCCAGCTGGGATTATCCGTGGCTGTTTCAGACATGGAAGAGCCAGCCTGTGATCCCAGCGGATGGCTCTCCACACCACTTCACTTCAAGGGAAAACGTGAAGGACTCAACGGGTTCTGGACCAGCTGCTTTCTCTCTCTTTGCCTGTCCAAACACCTCGCTCGGTTGGCACAAGGAAATGCACAATTCTGCTGCTTCAGTTTAAAAAAGCCCACCAGTTTTAACAGCTACTAACCTGGACTCTTCCACAAACGTTAAGAAAGCTCTAGAGAGGTTGCTTGATTACACGGAAAAGGGCAAAATGCTGAAAGAGAGACTATTAACACAGAGCTAGATAAAGAAAAACAGCTCTGGGCTCCCTTGCTGCTGGGAACGGCTGCCGCACGCCATGTTGTGCTTCAAGCTGTGATCAAACACATCCCGGGCAGTAAATCAAGTGCAAATTCTCTTTTGAGGACAAAGCACCAAAATGCAGATACGTTCCTGGAATGTATCAGGAAATCACTGTTTTTTCAAGCGCTATTTCTTGAAATCATGCTGCCCACACAGGATAATCAGGTGGGGTGTGAGCCCCTCCAGACTATCCCCCTCCTAATACACAGCTCCCAGATGACACCGACCTGTTACCCCAGGAATTCATGTTAAGGGAAATACATCCTGGCAGCTACAAGGCTACGTGTTCTCAAGTAAAATAGTAATGCATGGTTTTATCCTTCACAATAAACTGCTCTGAAGTCTTCCAGACTTCAATCTCCATCACAAGGTCCTTTGTATGACCTAGCTGGCCCACAGCTCCTTGTTCTTGGTCCTACAAGCTCTCTCCTTTCTAGCTTTTTCAAAATACCAAGTACCTTGGCTAGAAACAGATGAAACCCAAGATGAAACCTTGACAAAACACCAAAACAATCTGAATTAGAGTGGATTAACTTTTCCTGCCTGATAAATTGGTCAGGAAACTTCAGGAAAGGTTAAGTTTCTTCAATGATTTCAATGTCCCCACCAGAACAAGAGCAATGTTTGAAAGCGACTGCTCCCCTCCACTCAGCAGCACACAACCTACATGAAAACAGGAGCTCAAGGAGCTGCAAGTAACCAGATTTCATCTTTCTTATGAATGAGAACTTGGCGAGCTGCAGCAGGAGGAAAGCGCTCAAGCTCTTATGAAAAAGCCCAGACAAACCTAAATCTCTGGCCTTTACAAAGACCTTTTGGGCTTTAGGTCGTCCTTGAGTCACTGCTGTGAATCACAGGGGCTTGTCTGCTCTTTTTCTGAGAAACTTTTACCAACTTTGGAGACATTTTCTGTTCTACTGGACATGCCATGCTTGGCCACTGGCACGCACACGCTCAGCCCCTCACCAGATCTGCGCCTGCATCCCCCCTCCAAGCCAGGATGACCTGAGCTGGCTGAGCCACTCCTCATTTTCCCCATGCTTAAAAGAAGTATAACTCCACTTCCCTTATT
Organism: Nyctibius grandis; assembly: GCF_013368605.1. Lineage (NCBI taxonomy): Eukaryota > Metazoa > Chordata > Aves > Nyctibiiformes > Nyctibiidae > Nyctibius > Nyctibius grandis. The sequence goes on from NC_090674.1 coordinate 3,046,155, forward strand.
TCTAAAGTGATTTAACTACCCGAGGCAGCCTTAAAAATGCTGTAATTACTGTTATCATCCACATAGTCACGCATGAAACAATTCAATTATTAAAAAAGGAAGAGAAAAATAACTCGTTGCAGTGATTTTGCAGATTCCCCCAACTCTTGCTAACAGTTCTGACGACAACCCAGCAGCTTTCCTGCCTCTGGCTGATCTGATCCCGGTAGGTGAAATGCTAGAGGAGCACTTACCCAGCCGTAAAAGTCTTGTCTCTCTGATTGTATCGGGATTAAGAAGAATGTGGTTTAAGATGTGTTAGCAACCTACTTGTAAATAAACAGTTCAGGTTTTAACACGCATATTCAGTTTAAAGCAAGCCTTAATGGGAAGTTTAGTATTTGCTTTGATCTACTAACAGGAATAAAAACATCTTGACCTGTGTTGTCTGTGTTGGGATTTTCTGTTGATTTATTCCAGTGAAAAACATGCCCATTTTCCTAACACAGAAGGAGTATAATTGCAGAGAGCACCACGTATGCCACGCGCTGTTTAAGCCTTCAGAGAAGGACTGCAGAAGTTTGCATGTCTTATTCACTAGTAGGAGGAGACATTTTGCTTTATGAATACAAATTTATAGCTGGATGGAGACCTGCCTGTAAACGCAGCCTGCTGAACAAGCGCACCTCAGCTATTTCATAACCTGAAACCTGCCAAGTTTTTCTTTTGCTGTGGCTGATCAACCTTATCCATCCATACCCATATCTGTGCCTGCATCCAAAACATCCACCTGTCGCTGATGTATGTTAGTTAACACGCAGTGACGCATACCCACGGACCACTGACCTGACCATTAGCTCGTGTAAAGCAAATGAAACGCCCCTGTCATTAGTCAAAGTGTGCAATTTGCTCCTGATGGGCGACGTACAGCAAGAGCTTCAGGCTGAAGTTACATGGGGAAAACAACTGAGGCCATGGAAGGGTAGAAAACCGTGCAAGGAAAAGAGTTGCATACCCTGGAGTTGCCTAGCAATGAATAAATGTATAATGGCGCAGGGTGCGTGAACGGGGAGGTGCAGAAATAATCAAGAGGGGGAAGGAGCCCCTGACCCATCTGAGGCAGAAGCAAACGGTGCGGAGAATAAAGGGAGTGTGTGTGCATGGGGTGGAGGTGAGCAGCATGAGAAAGGAAATGGAAATGGTGTTAGGGGTTAAGAAAAATACAAATATCTTTTTTTTCTTTTTTTTTTTTTTTTGTTCCAAGTGTGGAATACAAAAAAGGATCATTGAGAGAGACTCAAGGGGCCTCTGGAAATACAGTGGGATCAGATTGCTGACAGAGGAAATAGATGTTGCTGAAATATTAAGAATGCGTTGCCTTGGTATTTGTTAAGATGGACAACAGAGAGGCTGTAACTGTGACCCCGCAGAGGAGGGAGGAAGGAATAAATTCCACCACATGGAGTAAAATACAAGGTATAATTCAGCATATAAAATCGCTTAATGAAGCCATTGCCCTTGCCGCAGCAGCCACCACAGTGAGTTGTCCCATACAGCAAATTACTATTAAACAAGAGTTGTTTATGCCAGGATTATTATTAAATAAGACAAGGCATAAGTTAAGAAGTCACATTCTTAGGGTGCAAATCAAGTGTGGAGGTTTCCAGGGGAAGCAGAAATCACTGCAGGTCCCCCAGCACCCGTGGCAGCCCTGGCCCCCGAGCCTTGGCCAGCTGGCCAGAGCCACCAGCCCATCCCACCGCTCTCCAGCAATGTAACATTGAAAGAGGTTCCGAGAAAGACATCCAAAGTGGAGAGAGTTATCTGAAGCAAGCAGAAATCTCTGCAGCTTTGGAGATTGCACCTGTCACTAGAAATAATTGGAACTGAGACTTGTTTCTGTGTTTTTTCCCATTTTTTTCTTTCTTTTTTTTCTTTTTCTGTCTACTAGCCGTTTCTATAGGTGATGCTGGCAATATATATCCGAAAATATCTGCAGGCTACTGATGTGCCCTTCCTGCTTGGCCCAGCGCTCCGCAGAGCACTAACAAATGTGATCAGCACGTCGTTTTCCAAAGGGTGAAAGATTCATTTCAAGGGGTCTTAGATCTCAAGAATATTTACACTGCTCAGAACAAATCTTGCCAGTGTTGACATACTGAGCATATTCACTTTATTTATGATTATTCTTTTATATAAATCAAAATCGCTAGATTTTACCCAGGCGAACTGAGAAAAGTGCTGATGTAACAGGAAAAGCATAAATGAGGCAGTGGAAAGAGGATGGACAGGGACAGAAAAAGGAAGTGAAGATTAGAAATAAAAAGGAAAAGAAAAAGCCCTTGTCTAAAGCTCAGGAAATGAGTTGGCTCCTCAAATATATTATTACAAGAAAAGAGCTAGGACAGATATGGATGGCTAAGGAAATCACAAAACCTATCAAGGAAAATAAGAAGGTTTCTGACATCTGAGGTGTCGTGAAACATGAAGAGTAACAAAAGGAACGTGAATAAAGCCCGAAAGGGTAGAGAAAAAAACTGGAGAATGGGATTTTCTATTATCTGAATATAAAATATTAAAGCAGAGCAGTGGCCGAGCACGGGGCTGTACATTCACCCCTACTTCCCCAGGCACCACAGCGCCTCGTGCATGGCATCCTGTGTCGCCAGGTGGAGAGAAACCTACAAAAACTGGGGTAATTTAGGCAAAAGTGATTGATCCACTTCTGGAAGAAGGGCTGCTCGGCAAAGCAAAATAACCACGTGGACCTGCGTGCTGTGCTTGGGTAACTAGAGGAGAAAAACCTTCAGCTGCTCTCCCATGATTTATCTGCCAGTTTATGGGGTGAAGATCTTCTGGGTTTTTTCTTTTTGATCCCGAGTGCCCAGCATCAACGTTTCAGTGCCAGGGCAGGTTATTTCCCACACTGTAAAAGCCGACCCCAACAGCTCTCTGCTCTGGCGTTACAGGTTTGGTTACGGAGCCGGAGGAGCAAACCGGGGTGAAGTTTTGAGCATCCTTGTGCAAAATCACGCTGTCCTGCAACACGGGTTTTCCACATTAGACATCGTTTTCAAAACCAGTGCTTCGACATTGCAGAAACGTTCCCCAAAACACCCCTGTTCCACTTATCCTTCTCTCCCTTCGCGTTTAGCTTGGCGCTTTGCTCACCTCGGCACTCACAAAGTGAGCCGAGAGGTGGGAAGGGCAGAGCAAGACATCGCTCCTGAAAATGTTTTCTTCCTTGGAAAAAGGAAACATCATTTTTTAGCAGTAAAAGCTATTTGCAAATAACACAGTAAACTCCATTAAACTGCTCAAAGGGACGAAACACCTGTTTTGAAATGAACACCGAAGACTCTCTAATTTCCACTGGTTTTATCAGAGGGTCAGAAGTTTGCATTTTATCTGTGGTAAAGCAGTTTGTTGCAGAAATCCCAGAGCTTCCCCAGCAGTGACGCTAGTCTTACAGGCTGAATAGAAATAGCTGGATAGGCAACCCCATAAACACATAGAATTCTTGGTTTAGATGCTTCATAAATCATACTCTGTATCATCCCTCGGGCATCCTACCAACTTCCATTATCACGTTCTTATTCTAACAGGCACAATCTCAGTACAGCAAATCCCCCATTTTCCGCAGCTTTCAATCACAACTAAAGAGTAAAGATGAAAAATCTGCATTTCAAATCACTGTTTGTTGTTATGACAACATCGCATGAATTTGGTCCTCGCCGCAGCTCTTGCAGTCTCGGGCTCCAGAGCATTTCCAAAGCTTTTATGAAAAGAGCACATTGTAAGACACGCATGCCCCAAAGCCAAAGAGGTTAGCTTCGTGTGATGTAAAGTATCAGGAGAAGCCTCCTGGAATATAGTTCCAGAGAAAATTATCTCAGCTGCTAAGCAGGAACATTTTCTCCATGCAAACTTTCCCATAATATGTCAAACTACACCCTGGTATAAAAAGACCCAAGAGGGTTTATTGAAGGTACAACAGACAGTGGTGGCCTATCTTTCCATCAAAGGAGGGTTTGGTCTATGGGATCATTCAGGAGGTGTACAAGCCTCATCTTCTGCGCCATAAAGAATGTGGATATACATGAAAAAGGAAAAAGATAAAATAAGGATACAATTGGTGCCTTTGGATCCAGCAAACTGCAATACAGGAACGCACGTGATCAGCAGCATCGCGGCTTTTAGGGCCAACATTGATCATTACGAGTGCCCGAGACAGAGGCCAGAGGTTTCACCTGATGATTTCTGAGAATCCAGCTCAATGTATTACCAAAAAAACCCAGCAACTATTTATATAAAGTCTAGAATTAAAGATTTTCCTCAATGTCAATAAAATACTCTAATGGCGCTTTCTTAAAGCATCATCTCCCACCCCACCCACGGTGACTGTTGACGTCCTGCACTGCCGCGCTATATCCACCCAACAGTTTTGCATGGACAAAATAGGGATATAATTGGGATATTTTGAATGGACACATTTTTACATGTTATCGATTAATTTTTTTGTATTGATTATGCTAAAGCTGCTCAGAAACCCCAGTTACCCTTGTTAATCACAGGAACTTCAGCCCTTCGGCAGGCGAACGGGATGCTCAAGCCAGTCCCCAGCTGGGCTGCCTGCCTGGCGTGCAGCAAGCAGCACAGCCTTGCAACCATGCCACGGGAAAAGCCACAGGGAAATACACACATCCAAGTAACCATGACTTTTGTTTCACAAAAAAAACCCAAAATATTAAAATCACTTTTAATACATGAAACTCAGAAAACAGGTTTTAGCCTTATGCTGACCATGAACTGAGAAGGCAGAAACCTATGTACGGTGCTAATTTATATACATACATGTATGGACACATGCCGGATGGCGAGCAGAGACGTAAGGAGACATCTCATGTTACCCCTGTGCACACAGAGATACCCAAGAAAGGGGAGGGACGTTAAACAGAGCCCTGAAGAGGGGCTTGTCCAAGGCTGCACAGCGGGTCGGTGGGAGGAGGCAGCCAAAATACTCTCCCAAAATATAGTTTTGTAGACAGGATAATACACGGAGCAGAGTCCCACACGAGCAACGGTGATGTCTTACTCCGCCGATTTCATGTTAAAGCACTTTACAATAATGTTGAGACTGAGAAGCAATCCCTAACACAATTAATAATTAACTTAAGATACTCATAAGTGAAAGCAGATACACCTCAAATTAAGACACTCAGCGAGAATGTCAGGATACCCTTTATGTTATTATGGGAAATGAATTTAAAGGTGCCTTTTCTCACTTTTTGGTAACAAAATGTCTCTTCTCTGTTATTACATGTGTGTCCCTTAAAGACAGGGAAGAAAGGATCAAAGTTCTTTTCAGAAAGCACCGATTTTGATCAAAAGCCACTAAGAAAGTGTCTGAAAGGCAGATACCTTGTAGAAAGCATCCTCAGCTTCCCTGCCTGGATGAGATTAGAAAAGTAATCTAGTCTGCCAGGATTTTACAGACAGCGGAGAAGTTCAGAGGCCACGAGACTGTCACGAAACGCATCGCTTGGTGGAGGTTTGCAAAAGGGCATCACAGGGATGGAGGCACCAGGGGTACGTGGAAGCAAACGCCGCAGCCCCTGCATGGACCCACAAAGAGAGACCAACGTCCTCGGGTGAGGTCAGGATCTGGTTGCACAGGGGAACGCCACAGAGATACGGTACTGTGGTACATGAATGCCTCTTGGCGACTAAAGAAGAGAAAGAAGCTCACCTTTCTCCTCCTAGCTAATGCAGGACATTTTTATTTGTTTTGAACAGTTCAGTGCCAGCCTGGCTCTGCAGATTTCCGTCGCCTGCGCTTGCTGCAGTAGCTCGCCCAGAGGTGAGATGAGCTCAATTATTTTTCATCACATTCCTCCTAAATGCAGAGCACAGGTCTGTCTCCATCCCCTGCGACAGTCGCTGCAGACAAACCAGGATAGAGGCAAATCCTTTGCCTAGAAATACAAACGCTTACATTCTAGTCCCTTTTTTCAAAGACTTTTTTTTAATTATTATTATTTTATTAAGAAACACTGAGCACCCAGACTTCTAGGAGACGTGTCTCAGCAAGAGGGAGGTCTGAGGTGCACCAGCCACGTGCCAGCCCTGCCATTAAACACTGTCAAACCACAACCAGACCTAAACCAGCTGCACGTGCTGCAGTACGGAGGGTTATTGCAGCAGTTTGATTTCCCTGGAAGGGCAGGAGCATCTCTGAGCTTCCCCCCGCAGCAGAAGCATCTTCTCATGCTGCATACCAAAGAGATCGGCCTAAATTGCTAAATTTCCCCTCTGTGAGGCCGTGCACAAGCACGCATTCAGGGCTGAGAGAGGAGGGAGGCACCGACAGGCCTGTTAGCCTGGCAGGGAGTCAGATCAGCATCAAGGGACCTCGTCTTGGGGGAATAAGCAGGGATTATCTGCTAGGACTAACAGAGACTATTTCAAGCTACCAACTCCCTGAGGGTGCAAAGGCAGCGACATAGGAGGCTGCCCACCATCTCCTCCTGCACTGGTGCAGCTCTCAGAGGTGCTAATCCCACAGGTTTCATCCTTAAGCGTGCTGATGTCCCACAAATGCAACTTAAACTTGATAAATAAGCGAGGATGGCCCATAACTGACAACATGAAGCTGAAGGAGAACATTACAGGTGAAAGGGTTAGTAAAGAGCAAAGGGGGATCTCTGAACAGACGTGACAACGGGGACTCTTGAGGAGGAGGAGAGATCCCGTGTGTCCTGGGCTGGGGAGGAAGGCATTCCTGAGAAAGAGTCAAGGCATTCCCAAGAAAGAGTCCTGCGATCATCCCTGGGGTAATGAGGGACCAAGCTGCAGCAAAGTTAAGCATCGGCGTCTAACTGAAGTCAAAACAGTGACAAAGTCCACAATGGTTTTAGTGCACTAAAGAAAAAAAAAAGTGTTTGAACTAAACTATTGCCATCTGTCTCCAGCTGAATGCGTAGCCACACATCGGTGGCAATTTATAAATAGATTGAGAGCCTTATTAAAGGTCAGTAATATTGTCCTGACTCCTTCTCTCTCCTCTCACTGACATGAATAGCTGCCATTCATTCTGGGGAGAGAATTTTGCTTGTACTGAATAAAAAAAAAATCCCAGCACACAATCTCCACTTTTTATTATGCGTTCACTGCATTAGTGCAGTTATTCAGCTACAGATGTTTATTTCAGCCTGAGCCCAGACTGGGACTTCACTCAGCCCGTGGAGTGAATAAAAGTCACCAAAAGCATAGTGAAGGGGTCACGCAGGGAAAAGCTCTTTCCTGTGTTTTTATTTCATACTCCCCTGCACACGAGGAACCCGTGGCAGTCCCGTGAGTCAAGGTTTGCTGCATCTGAAGAGCTTGACCACTTGCCACTTCCTGACAGTTTGGTGAGGAGCACAGCAGCCATAACCTGTTAACCACCTAATTGCCACAAAACAACCCCAATTACATTCGGTAATTACAACCTGCAGTGATTGCAGGGAGCTGTACTAAGTGGTAGCTCAGGCTCGTGTAGCAATGTTACCTCCCGAAGCCATCCCAATGAAGCTGCACTCGCATTACCAGTGTGTCCTGGCAAGAGGGAAAACAAGGACATATTTTGGGTTTTAATATGGTCATGAATATGGCCACTTTCCAAACTTTGTTTAAAATCCTTTGTACTTAGCTTCTGCAGACCAGCAGGCTACTAAGTCCCCGTGTTGCCTTACAGCCTCTGACCCGCGAGGGGGGCATTAATGGGCTGTGGGCAGGAGGTACAACACACTGAGCGTCTGCATGCTCAGCTGGCTGCTCGAGATTGTCATAATGTGCACAAAACGTCAAGCAACAGTAGCTTTGTAAGATTTTACAGACATCCATCTAATACATTTCATATGAGGGTTCATCAAAAGAAGAATAAGGAGCTCCAATTTCACGGAGAGCTAAATGTATATATATTTAGAATAAGTATATTTAGAAGAAAGCACTCACAAGGATATTTCAATCAGTCGAGCAATAGGATTATCTCAGAAACAGCCACATGCTGAGTTTTCATTAGCATGTAGCATGAGAAAGATTTCATCACCCTGATAATTCTTCAGCCTTCCCTAATATTCATGATTGTCCATTAGTTCCACTGCCTCGAAGTGACCCCTTTTTTTTTTTTTGTTATTAACCAAAAAGACAGAAAACAAAATGAGATGCAACCTGGTAAATACAAACTAATGACATCTGGGGGAAAAATAATTGGAAACAGACATTCAAGGAGGAAAAGATGCCTTGAAGCCACAATAAATATGACTTAATTTAAATGATGGACAATAAATAAGATACGAGTTTGCAGCATGAGGTATGTGCATAAACTGCCAGTAGGTTTTCAAGCTGCATAATAACAGGTTCCCATTGCAAATCAGGGAGGATATCACCCTGTTCTTAAATAACCCCAGAATAATCTCACCTTCACCTCAGCGGTGGAGAAAAGCAGCCCAAACGACCTGTTACTGGAACACTCAATTACAACAAAGGTTAAAAAGGGTCCCTAATACGTGCAGCACAGCGAGGTGACATACAAGGGGATGCAAGGCTGAACGTGCTGAAAACATGTCAGGGCCAAAGACGTGGAGGAAATGAATAGTTTGAAGAAGGATGGAGCTAGAAGCAAAGGAAAGTAAATCAAAATGAAGTCAAGCAAAATTCAGGCTGGAGATGGGGAAACACACCCCCAAAGTGACAAATGCATTTATTTTATATGTACATATATACACTTCTATACTAATAACCATATATATAAGTATGTATCTATATTTTAGTTTCAAGAAGAACAATCTAAGAAAAGGATTGAAAATGCCCTGGGGTTTTGACTTCTACAGCCCCGTGGTGCTCTGTTCCATACAGTGGTGGCACAAAGGGATCTGCAGGAAATTTTGCTGGATTATCAGGGAGACGCTTTGATTTTCTTTTTCGTAATCTCTTGTTGTGAACGCATCAACAGGCCATTCCCAGGCTGAGCCCCCTGATCTCCACCCAACGATATCAACACCTCAAAAACTAAGTTTCTCAGCAGGACCACAGTTTAAGGTCTACGATGACTAACACTGCTTGTACGCTGCTTTTTAGTAGGTTTCCCACTTTTGCTGGTGGCTTAGAGAGAAAAATCACCCAAACAATACCAAACTGATTTAAATCTTTTCCTTTTCTTCTCGCAGGAAAAAGTCAGCATCAAAAAAAAAAAAAACCCAGTGATATATGAGACACGGAACAACGTGTTGGATTTATTTGAATCGGGGGAGTGTACTGGGAAAGGAAACCAGCTTGGGGAGGACAAAGGAATTCAGTAGCTGCTTCTGCACGGTGCACGTCTCTGCCATGCTCGCCCTGAGCCTCGAAGCACCTTCTGGACAACAGCAATGACTATGACCACCAAAACGATAAGATCTAAGCCTGCCCTTACTGTAGCACTAGAAAAGCTTCTATTATTTAGGTAAAACCAGATTTAAACCACAGGCAAATAAAGACGTGAAGAGAGAAGTTCAGAGATGCCAAATTCTTTCCATATTATGTTTCCTTATACACGTGATGCTCATGTAAACAGTTTAGGGTTCTGGGAAGTCTGTATGTATTAGCTACACCTCATTTTCCACTGAATTATAGCCAACTTTTTTCCAGTGTATTTTATATGAGCTTCTTGCAGACCATAAGGAAACATTAGGAAACTCAGTTGGAGTAGGTAATTCACGGGTACAACATAAGTACACAAGGGAGAGGGGAAGGTAAAGGCAAAAAAACAATATACCTTTCTGAAGGCCACGACTACACCTTTGGTGTATAACGAAATTGCAGACTGAAATGCAAATCGCCACAAATTAACAAATTTTGTTGAACAAAAGCAAGATAATAGGTTTTTTTTTCCCCAACATATACATCTGTTCATTAGAGCTGACTCCCAGACCACTACAGCTGCTCACATTTTAAAAACCAACAAACACTTCTTCACACAATATTTACAAGATGAATTAGCAACAGAATGCACACAAATAAACTTTGCTTAGAAATGTTTTGGCAATATGGTGTATTTAGTAAATTTTTATTTATCCCCTTAAGCAACCAAGAAAATATAAAGTGGTTTGATTCTGGTGATGTAAGCAAGGACAAAGTGGCCTGATCTGGGGGAAAAATGAATATTATGTTATAAATTTTGCTTACTTTTCTGTTTTCAGTTTGATGGTGAATAGGTTATTTTGGTATGTCTCACATTAGTTTTAGAGTTAGGAAATACAGGGGCTCTTTTTGCATGACCTGTTTGTTACAGCTGAGCACTGAAAAACTCATCTGACTTTATTAAACCACCTATTTCATACCATTATGCCCACGTTCGCTGCTGACCGTGAGGGTTACACGGGCTCCTGGTGTGAACATTCATAATGGTGTTTAGATGAGCTTTAAAAATCTAAAATATTTAGAGGTGATTTTACAGCAGTTAATCAGTTCATGATGGACTTTCAAAACATGGTTTTTCTAATCTCAATTTCACAGGACACAGACTGACCAAGAGACTTACAATCCCCGGTGTCAACCTCGTCACTTGTCTCGCGTAGTTTTATGATTTTTTTTTTTCCCCTTCAACCAGAATATTCGCTCCGGAGTGAAACCACTGAACTTGTCAGGTGGGTTTTGAGAAATAAGATTTCAAAGAGGAAAGAAGTGCTAAAACATCCCTGTATCCTCTCCCCTCCCTGGAGTCTCATTGCCTTGGGGCACATGTTCCTCCTCCTCTGCTCCTCTGTCTGAATTTTACAGCGTCCTCCAGCCTCCTCCATTTCTTTTCTTTGCCCACTTTGATACTAAGACACTGTGGAAAAGCCCTCGCTGGGGAAAAAAAAAAGTGGCATGGGAATGCACAGACCCCTCCAAAGCCAGTATGATTTGTCCATTGGGATTACCCAGCCCGGGGCTTTTGTCAGAGCCCTTCACAGCTGGGATGCACCCTGGCAAGGGACTTCTCCCTGTGTCCCTTTAAATGCCCTAAAAATGTTAACAGCATTTTACTAGAAAAAGGAAAATACAATTTACTAGACAACATGATACACCAAATAAGGAAGCCCAAAAATAGATACTGCTGGGGAAAAATAAGCCCCTGAAACCCTGAATTTACTTTTAAAAATTATTCATTAGAACTATTGCCACAAGATTCTAAGTGCACAAAAGTAGAAGGATTCAGAAAAAGGGATCTGAATGTCAGGCAGAGAATGAAAACATCCAGAAATGAAGCAGATAAATAAGTAATTTGCAACTTTTCATGGTTCAGGGACTGAGCACAACATTAACTGCTTGTAGGTAGGAAGGCACTTCTTATTAAGCAAATTATTCCTGTGATTCTTCATATCTCCCAGTCGCCCTGCCCCTGACCTGGACTTATTTGCACTTCCCCACCCAACCGGCGCTTTCCTTAGCGAAAATTGCCGAGGGAAGCGGTTCCTCACACAAACACGTCTGCAAGGCGCGGGCAGAGCGTGAGCCCAGCTACATCGCTGGCATCAACAGCGGATGAAGAGCTTGGAGGGGGGGGCGGGTGGAATCTCCTTCTGTGCTAGCACCATTAGCGATGAAAATAAACAAAGGACAAGAAATAAACAGCTATATAAAGTGAAAGAGAGTTCTTTATAAATTAAACACTCTGCAGAGTTCTCACCATGCCACAGGCAAGTCCTCACAGCAGCGGGCAAGTGGCAAGTGTCAGAAAAGGGCACGGAGATGGCTTTCTTCTGGAGAGGTTCATAGCCAAATTAGCGCTGGAAATGGAACTGCAAAGCCCCGAGTGCTGGCACAAAGTGTTCACTAATGAGAAACCTGTTGCTTTTGATGACTTGTAATCCCTGATTTTGGAATATATGACCATAAAAGGAGGAAAACGGCACCCTGGCGCCTGTGACTTACCACAGATAGATGCCTTACAATAGGCATCTATCGAGGACTGAATAAAACCTGCCCAGGGATCGATGTAATTTGAAACAGAAGCAGCATTTATAGTTCACCGTGGTCATCATCTGACCAGGCAGAAATGCCCATTGCTGCAGAGCTGAGCGGGGCTGCAGGTGAAGACAGCCAGTACCAAACCAAACATATCAGAGTGTTTTGTGAGATATAACTCTGGGGTTAAGTCGTACTGCTCTGATTTGCTCTGGCCTCAGACCTGCAATCCTGAATTAAATGAGTGGACCTGGACACCACACACAGGCTAACAGGCGATACCCAGCCCTGCTTGTCCACACGTGTGTTAACGCATGAACACGCACGGGCACGGAGCACAGGGTTGGTGCACAGCCCTGAAGTCAGTGAGCGTCCTGCCATCCACCTCCACACCCTTCAGAACAAGGTGTAGGGGCGACAGGCAGTTGGCAGCTCACTAATTAAACCTGTGCCAGCAAAACGTTCTTCTCTACCACAGTTGCTTGGATTTGTGTCCAGGTGAGGTTTGGAAACCAGTCTAGGGGGATGAAGGGGAGGAAGGAAGAAACAAATGCATAATTCTTCTCAAATCATTTCTTCACCTTCTGTTTTAAAAGTGCAGCAGAAACTTTGGTTTTCAAAATCAGCTTTGAAGAACTGTCCAAAATAGGGGCAATAGAATGACTGCAATGAAGTAATCTGGACTTAGGAGGACTTTTCTGCCCCGAAGCACCGCGTGAAGCCCAGCGGGATGTCACATCCACCACACAGAAGGTGGATGCTAGACCAGGATGCTCTAGCATCCACGTCTCTTCCTGCAGCTCTTTGGACATAAGCTTTCCCTCACCACCATCTGAGCAGGCTATGAGAAATTTTCTGGACAAGCTGCGATCTCCCAGGCTAACCCTGCCTGACTGCGCTGGTGAGGAGCTAGCAGAGTCCTGTGGCCAGTCTCCTCCCTTTTAAAACAGGTCAGTTTATCTTCTCAAAGGCCCTGAGATCTGCAAGTGAATTTAATGACTGGTATCTGTGAGGGGCACTGAGCACATACTTCTCATTCTCGCTACGCCAGAAAATTCTCATTTGCCTCCCAAATAGTTGAGTTTATTTTTAAGAACATGCTCTTCTGTTGTGTTGTATTCCCATAGTAAGTTTTTGTTCATAAATTAAACAGAATATACATAGTAACTAAATATGAGGTGATAAAATCCAGCCCATGCTGAAAGCTGTGCTAAAATAATACTGAGGTTGAGAAGTTTGTAATTAAATAGGGGATAACACCCCACTGCACACTCCAACCCCCATTTCTACTGCAGCTCCTGGTTGCTGGCATCCGCTTTGATTAAGTGGCAAAGAAAAGGTTTTTATTGCACCTCTTCTACCCCTTACAGGCTCATACAGGACATTTTCCCTCATACCATCTGGGTGTCCCCTTGTCAGACAGCACGGCTGCCACATACAGTAATTATTCCAACAAGTGTTGCAATGCAAGATGTTGCATTCACTAATATCTGCCAGAAAACAGGCGAATACAATGGAGGAGAAAGGGCAATTCCACAGGGCATCCAGTGCTGGCAAAGGATATCCTAAAGCAGGCTGGAATTGGAGAATGATTTAGTGACACAAGAATGATAAAGCTGGGGAGGGAAACAAACAAACAAAAAAAACCCAACAAAACAAACTGCTCTTTTGTCCTCATATTTCTGTCCTTGGCTTACGGGCCAAGATAACAACGACTGTTCCTCCCTGGGCGTGTGAAAGTTAGGATCTGCGGCGCCTGGGGAATGCCGGGGTGAGAGAGAGGGAAGAAGAAATATTCCCAACTCTTCGCTCTGGCGCTGGAAGCCCAAAGCTGGCTCTGAGGAGCAGCCCTGCCCGCAGCAGTCCCTCGTCGGGACGGCCGAGTGCCACACTGCAATTACATGTCTGTAATTAGAACCGTCTGCCTGAAGAAGCAGTCATGGCTGTGGGCAAAAGGGCAGCTGTCCATGTGGGAAACCTCCCTGACTCGGGTGTTTAAAGGGAATTTTCCTTCCTGAGCGCTGCCAAATACGTGGCATTAACACACGGGGATGCAGCGTGGGCTGCAGCCCGGCGCAGGGGACTGGAGAGCCGTGGGCAAAGAGCTGCCTTTTCCCTTCCATCCATCCTGCGACGTGAGAAATGACGCTGGGTGTGCAGAGAGAGAAAGGAAAAATAAATAAAAAATGGGAAAGGCAGCTTTGGTCAAACATTTATCAGTCGTCTGGTTCTCACAAGCAGAGCTGGGGGAGCTGCAGATACAGCAGCCTCGAGAGCTTCACGCAAGATTAATGCCTACGGGGCTGCCTCGGCCAAAGCCCACGTTTCCATTCTGTGCATCGGGCTGGCAAATATGCAAAGTGAACGATGCTTTGCTCCAGCAGCAGCCGAGCGGGCTGTGCCTGGGGTCCCTCACAGAGCCTGCCTGCAGCCCTAGCCCATGGCTCGGAGCCCCCCGTTCCGTTACCCCCTCGCACGGCAGAAAACGCGCTGCTCAAACAGAGCAGATCTGCTACCAACTGTGTGACAGGGACCACTCTCCCGCTTGCTCCCTGCTTTGGTAAAACATCATTCACCTTTTCTAAACCCAATGTTTTTATCATTCACCTGTGATAAAACCAGGCAGAGCTGGGCAGTCTGCCCTTCCAAATTACATGGTAACATCCAGAAACCCCTCCACTACCCCACGTCACTTGCTCTGCTGCAGTGTTACCAAACCCAGCCCTCCCGAAAGCCTTTGGCAAGATGTCTGCAATAGAAAGTTCTGGTTTCTTGTGATTTATCTTCCCTTTTTCTTGCAGCTTCTGTGTTTTCCTGACTGTTACTCAGCGTTTCAGGGGACACAGGATTTTATTTTCAACTGAATGATTCAGTTCTGATCAATTGACAGTCAAAGCTGGGACATTAAGAAAAAAACACACTAAATACCATGAGACTTTCTGATAAAATCACAAACGTCGGCGAAACCGGATGAAATAAGACACTTCCCAGAGTTTGCCCTAGATACCAGATGCAAATCAAAGCTAAACAGGCTCTGAAACTTGAAGTATGTGCAGCTCCCCAATGATTTCATCTGGAGAGGTGGGTGCTCAACAACCTGCTGCAAGATATTTAGCTCCTTCAGTAAAAACGAGGGCCCAAGGGTCTGCCAGCAAACAGAAACCCCCTGCAACAAATCCCCCAGCCCTCGCGGCATATGCGCAGCCAAATGCAGAAAAGCAGCAAAGCAGGAAACCACTGGAAATTGGGTTTATGAGCAAAATTGGCCAAGAAACCTCACCCCCGATGTGTTCCACCGGGGCCAGGCAGAGGAGCCCCTCGAGCAGACGCAGCTAACGCTTCTCATCACGCTCATCGCTCACACGGACCTTCAGATGAATAACAATGTGACACATATTTTTTTTTCCTGGCAAAGCTGGGCTTTTTTGTCCCTTTGCACAGCTCTCGTTTGCTCCAGCACAGCACATACCAGGATGATTTGTGTGTGGGGTGGGTTAAGCACAGCATTAAATACCAAAAAAAGGAGCTGCCTAACCCTAACCCTGCTATGAGGAACTAACTGTCTGCCAGTTGCAAGCAAATAGTTAACACAGATAGGGGCCACACTCAAAGTACTTTTTTTTTTTACTTAACAGCTGGTATTTGATTACCTGAAGGCTAAAAAAAAAGGTTTATTGTGGAGATAACTACACAGACAAACATAAGGGAGATGATATCTACCCCCGAACTGAAGTGGCTCTCTAATCTAACCGGCCAACCCGGGTGAGTTGTCTGTAGCAGTGGCATTGTTTCTTTCTCCCAGGTGATTTTCTACTAGGAGAGATGATCAGAAGAACTGATAACGCAAAATAAAAGCTGTTCTGGAAATTTTTACAGTTCCCAAGTGCCACGCGGGAGCGTCGGAGTCCATTCACACGGTCTCTATATCCTGTATATCTTATGGCAGATCAGTATCACTGAGGGCATCCTCTCATGCTCTGACAGCCACGTCTCTTAGCACAGGTTTGGGTACCGGCCGCCCTGCCCTGCCCGCTCCACCTGCGGCTGGTGCAGAGCGAGTGTGTGTGGGCCCAGCTCGGCTCTCCCTGGCAGGAGCTGGGTTGTTTAAACCGTGTGAAAAACAGTTTATTGGAATGTTACAATCTAATGAGTCCTGCTATCCAAAGGCGCCGAGACACAAAGATTTCTCTTCCCAGGGTGAAAGCTGCTCTAAGCATCCGACATGAATTTTCTGGGGTGAATTCTAACACGTGCCCTTCGCAGTAAGGGCAAAGGACTTGCTTGTTTTTCAGCCCCATGGTTTATATTTGCATTTATACTTCGCATTATAATGACAGGAGATGCCTGCGCTAATGTGACGTTGGCGAAGGCTGCAGAGAAAGCGAAGTGCTGGCAGACGGACAAGTGTAACTCGTTACCGATAAATCACTGCTAAACCCCCGTTGCAGTCCTCCTCTGTCTCCCCACCTGTGGCATTGGGGTTTCCATAGGACTGGGGCTGTATTTCCATCCTAACTCACCCCCGTGGTGCCGTCCCACCGGTGTTTCCCCTGCCTGGGCACCCCCTGTGGCCCGGCAGCCCCAGCGCTATGCAGGGAAGGCACGACATCCCATCCTTCTGCTTGTTTATTGGCTTAGCTGAGTTTCTGCAAATGGCTCTGACTGTATTTATGGAGCAGCAAACTGCCTTCGAGTCCATTAACTGAACAGAACGGTTCATGCCAGACAAAAAGCCACCTTTAAACACATCTTAAAAACCCACAAATTTCCTATTTGTGTGCTTTTCCCTCTGAACTTGATAATTATTCAAGAGCTTCCCGTACATGAAACATGAAGGAATAGTGCAGTAATTACCTTAAATGCTAAATCTCGAGGGAATTCAGGCTCGTACCAATAGCTCATCCTTCCCCACATTGGTGGCTTTTCCTACGTGGTGCTTAAATTGCAGTAACAAACCCGCTACAACTCTACACGTTGTTGTTTGATTAACTCAGGAGCCCACGGCTGCGGGAAATAACTCTTTTCTACCTGCAGCTAGGACGTAACAATAGTATGTTTATGTTACTTCATTAAAAAGGATCCCAGACAATCTTACTCCTAAAGCTGTACATCAGGTTTGAGAAGAGTCTGTGCTGAAGGCATCAATAAGCATCAATAATCAATAAGCACCAATAACCAAGGTCCCGGCCATTGCGTGGCGCAAGGCAGCAGCAATGCAGATCTAGGTAATGGCCCACAGGCATAAACCCCAAAGTTTTAGCCTGAATTAATATCTTTCATTAGAGCTGCTGGTATAACTGGAAAAAAAGTGGAAAAGCTTTTGGGTTCACCACCCCTTCATCAAACCTGACAGAGATTAGAAGTTGAACATGCGCTTGAGTGCTCTGCTGAATTAGGGCCCTACATCAGTTCAAGGCCATTGCTCTTCAATTTCTCCCTTAATTTTTTCGCTATTTGCTCCCTTCTCCAGATGCTGAATGTACTAAAGAAGGGTCCTGCTGGATGCAATATATGGTTATCTAGAAGAGTCTTTCTACTTTAAACCATAAAGAAACAATTTCCTCTGAATATAGCCAGTTGATTACTACCACAAGACTTCATACACATGGTGAATAGAAAGCTTGGATAGCCTAAATCAAATGTGCTGCCTTACTTTAGTTTAACAAAATGGTCAGTACATCATTTAATAGTTAATCACTGAGTATTGAAGCATGCTTTTAATTTGGGGGTAATTCTAAACCTACCTGTTACAGAGTTTACTTTCCTTTTTTCCTATATAGACTATGACTATTTCAGACCTGAGGTATGTCAGCTATCAAAAATGACAGCAGGGCATATATAAACTCATGAAGATGTGCAAGGGATGCAAACAATTGGATGGACAGTTAAACATGCAGAAGGCAGTACTCTAAACCCGTGCCCCAGTCTCCACGGCTTCCTGTTGCTCATGACCCTGTTTCAGATGTCTAGATAACCTTTCTTTGAAAAAAAAAATCAAAAAAACAGAATCAGAGCTCAGGTTTCCCAATCCTAGTCCACTCTTGCTGTTTACACCCCAACGTGGTTCTTCATCGCCACAAAAGATTTGGAGACACCATAGTAAAAACTGCCACCTAAGGGAACAGATTACTTACTCCCTAGGGATTTTCGTAAAGTTTTGATTAAATTAAGAGATATTATTGGGGTCATATTTACAACTGCCCCCGCCAATTCAATTGTGGAACCCTCCTCTATCAACGTGTGAAGCGAAGCAGACACAGGATACTGTTTCTCCTGTGAGTTGAGCCTGGGACTTTCAGAAAGCAGGTTGGATGTATATTCCCCATTGGAAAATTTCTTGCCTTGATCCTAAATCCAGACTCAGTTCTGCAGTCCACACCCCCCGCCAATGACAGCACAGTGCTATCAAAGCTAATGAAGGAAAGTTAATACATTTTTCAGCCCTCAGTGAAAACTTCGTTTGCCCAATTATCTTGTCTAATTGCGTTATGCATTGACAGATGAATACATGACCCCCTGACATTTTAGTTTGCCACCTATAAATCCGCAGAAGAGAACCCACTCTTATTTAGTTCATATGATTTAGATTTTCTTTCAGTTGCTCTACTGAACGATGCCTTTAAAAATTAACTGCTGACATGCTAAACCAAATGTATTTTCCCTGTGCCAAGTGGTAAAAAATTAGAAAAGCTTCACCGCCTAACCACTTCATAGGAGACAAAGATAGGAGTTAGTTGAGTAACAAAACAATGGAAGAGAAGGAAATGGGAGAAGCATGCTGAAATTGCTAGAAGCCAAGAGCAGAAACCTTCAGCCAGCTCTGATGGGAGCCAAAGCCGTCAGTGGAGGCTGTGTAGTAACAGTGACCCCTTTAGTACCAGAAATAAAAAGACCAAGAAGCTCAAGTTGAATAACATTCATCAGGGAATTGCAGAAACAATGATGCTTTTAATGTGTTTTCCATTTAGAAATTATCCCGTTATAACCAGTATCAAAGGCTCAAGTAGAAATTCCCAGTTTCTTGTCTGACATCAGCGTTCACAACTTACCCCGCCTCAGACGTGCACCTACAGCTTGCACTTGTCCAACTCCTCAGGTGATTAATAATGATGTTTGGATGTTTACCTCTATTTTATCCATACTTCTAGCTCAGAAAATTACCCAGAAGAGCACTTTGCTTTTATGTCCCTTTCTCTGAGGGTTGCTGGACCACCCACATCAGCTTTTAGCACTAATGCTCCCCGCTGTTCTTCCCGTATGAAGGTGCATGGCCTGGGAATGCCGTCACCAGCTTCACTCTGCATTATGGCCTTAAAACAAACACACTTGGTTTGGGGTTTTTGTGGGGGTTTGGGGGTTTTGTTGTCTTTTTTTTCTGAAAGTCCCTCTAGGTTTCTTGCTTAATCTCTTCTTCCTTTTACCCTGGAATTACAAAAAACATCAGATTTCCAGTAATAAAACTGCACTGCCTACCTTCTCTCTCTTCTTTCTTTATTTCAGAGATGCTGTTTGTTGGTTATTTAACACAGCAAACAATCTCTTTTCTCATCCATTAGTTCTCTCAACACGCTCATAAAAACAAACCTTAAATGGAGCGATCTACCAATATGTCCCGCTCATACAAGTACTCTTAGGGAAATGCCACTAATTAGGGTTGCATAAAGTGGTAACAGCCGGCTCCACCACCTGGTCACAGGTCATTTTTGGTGAGGCCATGCCTCCTTACTGAATCCCACAGCCCTCAAGGGCTTGCCAGCTATGAGTTCAGGAGCAGAGCAAACCCTTTGACTCATTGCCAATAAGCACAGCCCACTTGCCCAAGGACCCTCTCCATAAACTCGCTGTGGAAAAAGAACCAACAAACCTCTGACACACAGCAGGAGGGAAAGTATCTTGTTAGCATAAAGCAGTAGGTATAGCAAAGTATGTCCATTTATTTGATAACGAGCTGTTCATTGCTCTTAGCCATCTAAGAGAAAAAGTAAAATTGAAATTCAAGCATGTCTTTTTGACTAATTATCAGAATTAAACTTTATTTTCCTAATTAGAAGTCCTATGGCTTTTTCAACATTTGAATTAGAAGTTGAACTCTAACTCTGTTCAGTACAGCACACCTCGTTTTGATCACACTGTAATGAATAACAGGGATCAGAGGTGAGGATAATGAACACATCACATTAGCCTTTGATTTTTGACTGTCCCAGTACCAACAAATCCATCACCCATATTGCCAGGCTTAGACTCACACGCGCATACACCACAGAAGGCCTCGCAATAGCCTTCATCCTCCTCTCATATTGGCATTACACCACTGCTCTCCACCCAGCTCCTCCTGCCTGCAGCAGAGGAATGGAGACCAGGTCCATGAACTTCAGACTCAATTATTTCTTTATCCATATCCCCAAAGAACAGAGCTGCAAGGGAGGCAGCGATTTTCACAAGTGCTTGATGACAAGTTATTAAAGTAGTTCCTGGGAATTGGGGATACCAAGGTGTACCCAAACTGTATCTCCAGGCTGAAGCCTTTGGGACCGCAAGAAGCAAACCCCTCTGCTGCTGGCAGCAGCCTCTTGGATCTGCAAAGACAGATCTGCAGGGAAGACATCATTTTCATCTGGCTAAAGGAGATTAATGTTGCTGCTTGCTGCATTTTATGCTGTCAAATCAGGCTGTCTACAGTGCTTATCAAGCAAAGCAATACACCTGCTAGGTGAAAAGGAGACTTTCCAAACGTACCAAGAACTGTTCAGTACAACTTCATCCACCTGCCTTCCCTCCACCCTGTGAGCATTGTTTGGAACTGAAACACGGGGTAGATTTTGAGTCAGCACAGAAGTACTCTCCTCCGTGCATTTTGAGAGCTCTGGCACAATTTGATGTTCACTGATGTTTGGTCAGATGTGTCAAGTTATTTAAGCCATTACCTTCTGCCTTTATTGCTTCAAAGTGATGAAAGAGAGATTAGAGCAGCCCTTCAAATCATGAAAGTGCTGTATAAATATCCACCCGACTCATCCCAAGGCAAACACTAGTATAGCCAAGGATGGTAATCTGTCTGTGCTTTACAGATGGAAAAACAGACGGTAAGGGGTTAAGCAGTTGGTCCAAGACCTCTCTGCAAGATGGTGGTAAAGCAAGGATGAAGAGTCAAAAGTGTTCCCAGCTTTTGCTTTGATGCTTCACCCTACCAGATAATGCATGTTTGGTCAAGCATCATATTGAGGGGAAGGGCCTTGGGGGTTCAGTGTGCAAGAGGGAGATGGAGACAAAAAGAAAATAAAAAAGGAAAAAAGAAAAAAGCCCTTCTCAATGCATTTATAGCACAAGGCAGATGCTGGGTCCAGAAAGTTCCTGCCCCACTCCGCTGGCAGGAAGGCTCCGGGGCTGTGCTCAGTGAGAACTGCAGGTAGCCTTCCTGCATATCGCACAGGGAAGGAGGGGAACTGCTCCCTGTTAGGGGATAATCATCTGTTTGAATATCTTATTGATTATATTGTCTGATTGTTTTGATTATATTATTTGCTATTACCCATTATATTCCCTGTTTGCTATATCACCACACAATAACCAGAGGGGCACAGTGTCATCATTAATATTCCCTCCTCTTGAAAACGAAAGAAGGATTTCTCTTTTGGGCAGCAGGTCTGTGGATCATTCAGAGAAGTAATAAGTGACATCCAAGGTTTTTCCCAGCTAAACCAATCTACTCCATAGCAGATATGTCCTCTGAGCACCAGGACAGCAGCGGCCGCGATGAGCTTTCCCACAGACATCTTGAGTAGTCTCCAATCTAAATAGGAAGCTGCCTTGCAAAACCCACTGCATGAAGCTTGTCTAAGTTCCCTCTGACTTCCCACCTCGTGGAGCTTTGCTGCTCCAGCAGGCTTTAAAACACCCCAATTACAAGCAGACCCTGTAGATACATCTAATAGACAAACGCAGTTTCGAGTTTGCAAGCAGGAAGATGCTCAGGCTGATGTTGCTTTTAGACTAATGGGATTTGTAGCTCTCTCAGGTTAGGGAAGAGCCAACTGCTGTGATGAAGAGACAGAAGAAGCCACATTAGCCAATGCACCACAGGGCTTTCCATATTACAGCATTAGAATAAAAATAATGCACTAGAAAATGCTGTTTTGCAGCAGATTGGGTAGCACAGCGTTTCCTGGCATGGCGCTGGATCAAAGCCGAATTCTATAGCATTAATTATTCAAACACCAATGAGATACATTTTGTCAGTTAAAGCAAAGAAAAATAATCAGATCAGTGTCGTTACAGTGTGAAGAAGCAAAACAGATTTTGTGCAAACGATTAAATTCATTTGTACAGTCAACCTGCACGTACATTTCCTCCAGATTTGCAAGTTTATGCGCCAGTTTTCTCAAACGTGAGAAAACGTGGAGCTCACACACAACGCCATGTCAGGCTTGGTGACAGTACTTAAGTGGGTTTTTTTTTATTTTCTTGGCTTATCTGATTGATGGGTCTCAGCCACAGAGAAAAAGTAGCCAGGCACATACGTGCATGTTGTTCTCATCACATCTAGGAGACAAGAGCAAAATAGAGCCATTTTTCTTTAACAAGGCTTAGTTAAAATAATAGCAAGTGGCAAAACTCAGAAGAGACCAAATATCCACTTTCACATAGTAATGACATTTATATAAAGCCATGGCTTTAAAATAACACAGCAGCACACCTGGCTGAGTAACAACACACACAGCCTTTCTCTGGAGACCTTCAAGTGCTCAAAAGCCATCAGCTCTAGACAGGGACTGTGTTCAAGGATGATGGCTTTTCTGCTCTTCTCCTGTCCCAAAGTGCAAGCAAGACCAGGGTACCAGGGGAAAGAAAAAATAATTTAAAAAAAAAAAAAAAAAAAAGAAGATAAGTCTTTAGCTAAACCAGTTTGGAGCACTGGAGATCCTAGAAGGGAAAATCATGAAGTCCCCAGTGAAAGACATAGGCAGGAAGCAATTCCTCATCTCTCTGGGTATTTGGGGAGTTAATGTGGCTCCGTGGGGTATAACTCTCCACTGAATGTCACCCATGTTTCTGCCTTGGGCACTTTTTTCCCTCCATGGTATTTTGGATTCACTATAAAACACTTTTGGAGCCCTGTCCACTTCCACAAGCTTCATTCAGCTGCCCGAGACTGCCTTTGCATGTCAAGTTTTAATTGCTTTGTCAGAAGGTAATTACAGCTCTTTCACAACTCTCTCCGCTCGCTGGGCGATTTCATCCCAGATCCAGCTCTCGCTTCAGTTTCTTATGAGAGCCTCAGAAACCCATCAAAAAGTGTCCAGCCAGTTCCTCAGCCTGGGACCAATCACAAATGCCTCCAGGTGTATTTGGGGGCTTTGTTTATAAACGCATTACTCAGATCTCCCATTTTCCTAAGGAGCACAACGCTGAGGTCTCCATCTGCGGATGCTCAGTTAACCTCCTTTGCCCAAGGCTGCTCAACGCCGTAATACCACCAAGTGCTTTGCAACCAGCCTGTGCCAGCCATCAGGCTGCCTTCTGGCTGCCCTCTTTTTTGTGACACCTACGGAGCAAAGCATTGTTTAAAACCTCTGTTATTGTCCTTAATGTATCCAGGAGGTTTCTCTCTAATGCAGCTTTTTACCGATCTATTCTCCAGCCCAGGGACTTTACTGTTTAAACCTGGTTACAAACGCTGTTCAGCAATCACAAAGTCAAGGAGCTGGACAAACCCAGCTTTTTTCAGTGCTCTGTTCACCTTTAATAACTTGAGTGGTTATATCATGATAATGAGCCCAAGAGCCCATCCATTTTAGAGGGTCACCTTCAGAGGTTTGCCTTCACTTCATAGGTCCTGCTCTCTTCCTTGCAAGCTTGTGTACAGCTCGTAACAAAACCTGCGTTCACCATGATCTGTCTATGTCAGCCTTTAATGTCTGGAATAGCGAGTGGGACCTGGGTCTTTGACATCTGTATGTTGGTATGTATATACTACTAAAATAAATGTTTCCACAAAAATAATGATATCTACAGAGGGCGATCATTTGACCTCACATCTCTTACAAATACTATAACCATTTCAAAACTATTGACTTCAGCTTCGATCCAGTGACACGCCAGGAAACGGCTATTTCTATATTGCAACCATATTTGACCGCCAACCCTACATTTTCTTAGTTACACGTGACCACGTTTTAAAAATGGCAAGAAAAAAAATACTATCGATGCACTTGCAGCAATTAATGAGGTCTCAAGAGCTTTGCTGTGTTGGAAGGTTGCCTGCTGAAAAGCATCCTCTGCAGAACCAAGGGATTTTCTTTTACGCACCAGAAAGCAGGATGCAGCAAACCCAACGGGTGAAGGCGCACACAGCCGACAGCAAACACCCCAAAATACACTGCAGCAAAGTTATTTCCTTCTTTCGCTTTTTATTTATCCTGAAGTAATTGGAAACCAACTCTCGGATCCTGGTTAGCCCTGGCTCGGTTTGCCATCCTTTGCAGAGCGCACACAGCCAGAGCTAACCCAAGCATGAAGGATCCTTATTTTCCCCAAATTCCCCTCAACCCTGCCAGCACCCTGCACAGCCCCTGCTTGCCGTTCCACCTCTTCCCTGTGGCAAAGGCTTCAAGGCTCTAAATTATGATTAAGACAAACTAAACATCGCTTTGTAGCTCCATGAAGGTCCCTCCTTCGCTATTCCAGGACAGGTTGCAGGTGAATACTGCAAAATCTGCTCTTCCCAGGGGAGCTGGGCTCCGTGCCTTCCAGCCCTCCCAGTGCTGGCTGGGTCTCTCACTCCCACTACTCTGCCCATAAAGACCATCTGTGTTGCAGCCAGGAAAAGACACACGCGGCTCAGACCAAGCGAGCGCTACATCCAGACGAGCAAAAGGATTTCTATTTTAGCCTCTTCTCTGGTGCTAACCCATAGGTTTGTTCTCAGCTGTTCATTTCCCTGTATTTTAAATAGGAACGTACGGCCGTAGTTCTATTATTCTGTTCAAACCAAAACCTTTATGCCATTTTATTCCTCACAGCCCAAAGCAATATCACACAGATGCAAGCTATCGCCCTCTCCCTATTCCCCACCATTCAAAAGCCCATGTAGGACACATCACCTTCTCTTTATGACTTCCACAATGAGCATGCATAATTGCTCAGCTCTGAAAATTCACTTTTTATTGAGTTTTAACACTGCCTTATGGGTCCTTTGTTCATGGAGAAACAAGATACCATCAAGTCTTATGTCTTTTTATCCTCTGCTTCTGTAATTAATCAAACTTTGTGACCAATGGTCCTGTTGTATATAAAGCACCTGCATTTCATCTGATAGGAAGCAGCAGTTTCCTAGCTGGAATGCAAGCACCTGCCTCTTGAAGCTCAGTAATCCCACTAATTGGCTCCTCCTCTCCATTTTGCCTCTAAGTGTGTATTCTGTAGGGTGAAAAGAAGTGCTGCCACCTGCTACCACTTTTTTTTTTGTCTGATTCCCAGTGGATTACTTCTACATATTTATCCTGGGCAGAGATGCTCTTCCCCCTCCAGGTTTATTCTCCACAAGTGTCACGTAATGGGTTTCCATCCTTGCAGGAGGGACATATGTGGGTCCCAGAGCTGCTCCCCAAACAGACCTGCAGCTGCTGGCACATTTGGGATTTGAGAAGCCTTTAATTATCCCCCTTTCATCGTATCAGTCAAACACTGCCTCTGAGCATGTAATATATTATTTTAGTAGCCTGCCGCAAGAGGTCTCTTGGAAATACAATTTAATTCATGAGCTGACATAGGTGTATGCTATTTATATTCTAACTTACAGCTTTCATAATGTTGGACTGGTCCCCAGTATTTGGGAGTTGATCTTCTGTTTGCTTTCCGTGAATGTTTGCAGTCCCCAGGACTGTGTTATCGATTATACAAACAAAAAATGTATGAACACATTCTTGAGACATTTCAAATACCTCATGGAAGATTTTAAATGAAAAGGTATAGACTCATCAGATGTGTCATGGGACAAGAAGAACAGGGAATAGAAAATAAACCTTGACCCCAAAATGTTCTGTTTTAAATAAAATTTCAAAGGGACTTGGTGTCCCTTCATCATTGCTGAGGTCACACATGATGTTATTCAAGTGAAATACACAGTTCTCACCTTAGTTTCTTAAAAATAAATGCTAGAGGCAAGAGAGCTATTGATAATTCTGGCACCAATACGCTAATTGATATTGTCTACAGGCACTGTCAGTCCTCACTGTTCCAGGCAATTGCTCTTGGTTCAATTTAGATATTGCTGTCCTACTTCTAGACAGGATGCAGATAACATTTTAGCTATAGAAGTGAGTTTCAAGGCAAAAGATGGAACTTGCTAAGAGCCACTAGCATAAGCATTTTGAAGATTTCTTGGGCTTCTGCCTGTTCAGCTTTGCTGTATTTGGGGCTCAGCCATCAGCAAACTGCTGAATAAGGTGTCTACCAATGTCCTCCTCAGTGGGACGCTATGTGGGCTAGCGTGACCTGAGCAGGGTGAGGAATGTAGCAGTGAGACATTGCACCACCAAAAGACAAGGAAAGACACCTACCTAAATAGAAACGGACTTAGGCACAAGATAGATATCTCAATTATCCACAAGAGAGACATTTCTCAGACGTGTCAGTGGCTTTGTCTCCTGAAGCTTACCCAGAAAACGTGGTTTGGCACCCACAGACCCATATCGCTCTCAACTCCTGCATATCTTATCCAAATTGTTACTTCCCTCCCTGCCTCCAGGAGAATACCAAATGCTTTTCAATACGGTACCTCTTGCTACTAAAAGCAGTCAGGAAATCATCCCTTCATGCATACTTAAGAACATCCCATTTGTGAATCTGCTGTAGAGACAAACCTTACTTTTTTAAAAAAAACATTTTAAAATAATCAGCATTTGCAAAAATCTGTTTGCCCTCTAGAATGGACTTCCTAATAAACTCCAGCCACTAAACACCCGAGGCTAGTTTATCATCTTTTTTCCATGACCTTCATCTAACTTCAGCTTTCATACATAGAGTAGGAGTGAGTTATTTTGATTAACGATGATTGCTTCTTTGTCAGGCCAGTAAATCAACTAAAATAAGAAACTCATACCTTGAAAGATTTAGAGGAGTTGCTGCCAAGTATTTTTTTTAAGGTCTTTATTCACTCTCCATTGTGTGCTCTACTCTCAAATGTGCCACAATAAAATCCCTTGTACTATCAATTCCCCTTCCCCCTTTTGCAAACATTGCATTTTCCCGTGTTTTCAGGGGAGCTGATACATTAATACAGCTGTAGGGCTGGTTTATTTTCTTGTTTGTGCAGAGTCATCACTGATCGCATGAGCAATGTAAGCCAGCAGGAAGATTCGGGTCGGCTAATAATTCTGGATTTGACAGGAAGGGTTACGTTAACAGGATGAGTGGGGAGTGCATAGTTATTCTATGCAACTTTTCACTGTAAACACTACTTTAAAAACCCTTTAAAGTCTTTAAAAAAAGCCCTTATTCAGTTTTCATTTCAGAGGTGCACACATACGAAGCCCCAGCTACAGTATCTGCTACCAAAGTGCTCTTGTTTTTACTGCACTAGACAGTAATCTGCGATGTTTTTCCACCTGTGTTTTGGGTAGTAACAGCTTAATCCTCCTCTCAAGTCCGTACAAAAGCTAATGAAGTGTTTGGATGGTTTGGCAAGGAACTGTCCATGGGGGACTGATAGCGAAGCAGGGTCACGCTTTGGCTGCAAGGACAATGGCTAATGATTGCAATAAGCAGCTTTGAAGCTTCCCGTTTATTTTCAAGTTTACACCAAAAAATAAGGAAGAATTTGGCTTCTTTTGCTGCACCAGCTTTAACGGGATGTCAATGAAGTAGAGAAGGAACCCAAAAAAACCAAAAATAAGCAAAGCAACACTTCCATGGATCCAGTACCCCTTCGCCAAGTCAGAGAATTAGGGAAGAAGATACCAGTAGCACTTCCCAGATGGCCTTTATCCTTCTAGGATTAGCCAACAAAGGGCTCTGATGAACCTCATGCAGGCAGCAGAGTGCCCAGAGCTAGAGGAGTCTCTGGTCCCCCTCACCCCCAGCAGTGTCACAGCTGCGGAAGCGGCAACCAGCAATGTGGAAAAATTATAATTATGCTTTCAGTTCCATGCATTCATGAGAGTCACAGCATTGCTGCCACAGCTTTTTAACAGAAACTCAAGTGCATTATTCATAGGTTTTTTTTTAAGAAGTCTATAATCATGGGAACTGCTTCCTTTATTTTTTTAACCACACGGGAAGGATCTCCGAGTACCACTTCAGTTCCCATTTCAGGACGGATGCCATTTGTGTAAACACAACTTTGCATGCTGAAAGAAGCACGTTGTGAAAGTTCAATGAAGCCAAGTTTTGAGAATGTGGCCCAAGTTTGGCCCGCATTTGACGAATTTCATCTGAAATAGTTCAGAACGACTCTGAAGCAGTTTGCTTGGGAATAGCAGCCTTTGCCTAAGATGCTGAGGCTGACACACCTGCCCTGGGAAATGTCCCTCTTCTTTGAAAGGTCCCTTTTCAGTCCCCTGCCAGTGGCTCGAAGCTGTCAAAGAGGGAGGGATGGGCCACGTCGGACACAGATAGCTCTGCAGCAGCGATGTCCTTACAGCACTAAGAGTGCACTAACGGTAAGATCTGCTGCCACCATCTCAGGAACAAGCTGAAATGGAGACACCTTTGATGCCCCTGGTTCAAGAGATCTGACATGTCACAGGTCACTCCTCAGGACTGCACGGGCAGAGGATCAAACCACCTGCCTACGCTGATGATTGAGTGGAAAAGCACCTTGTTGCTTGCTGGCCTCCTTGCAGGCAGCTATATTTGAGCATGGGGATGGGGATCACAGGGGTTTGCCACGGGAAAGAGGACTGCAAGCTGCAGAAGAGAAGAACCTCCTAGGAGGTTCTGCCCATCACATCCCATCAGCTCAGCAACCAAGGGTGCAAGAGAAAAAAAGTTTTCAGCAAAGCAATGACGACATTAAGACCAGGACCTGCACCTTAAATACGACTTAAATAGAGCTGAGCATTCATTGCAGCAGAGGCTGTGGATTTCATGCTTTCTTTTAGTGGGCAGTTAGTAAAAAATGAAGCCACTGTATTCTGCAAAAGCAATGTCAGACACAAATACTGTTTTCATGTAAAATCTTGGTAGTTTTTGCCAGTATAAGACAAGCATCAGCCACAGATGTTAGTTAAGGACATCTTAATGTTGTGTTCACTGTGCGTTCTGCAGCCTAATTACACTGCCTTCATTATTAATAACGTACGAACGGAGTAGAAATAGATTAAGACAGTTTTCATTATTTTTTTTACGTCTTTTGCAATCTAAGAAAAAAACCAGACAGATAAAAAGAAAAAAAATTCTGAGATGACTAAAGACTGTTGAGAATGCAAATATGAGAGCTAAAATATTTCAGAAAAACAGACATTCCTCTTACCATCATTATGCCAAAAATAATGGAGACTGACATCATTTGGAAGGGAAAAGGAAACAATCGGGGAATATTAATTGAGGCACACATTATGCAGTGATTTTGAATTCCTCTGTGTCGAAAGGCTGAGAGAAAAAAGTTGCTCTATTCTCTCAGCCTCTGGCAGTCTGTGGCCAGAAAGGGGAAGGTCGTGCTTGAAAGAGGAACCAAAGCTCCCCTGAAGTCAGCTGAAGCACATTTTCAAAGGGAGCAGCACTCCCCTGCTTTTGGGGGATGCGCTGTGTATTTGTAGCTTTTTCATTTTTTTTTTTAAGCTGAAAAATTAGGATGTCTTGACTTCCCCCAGGCTACCTACCTCTGTGTTCACTACTCACCCCCTTTACCAATGTACTTGCTTCTACCTGTTAACCTACCTGCTAGGATATTATAAAATATATGAGAGTCCTAGAGTGAATGTCTTTTTAAACCATTGTAGAAAAGAATGGAGACTGGAAAGGTATTTCAGAAAAGAAAACCTTACTTTTTGTGCCTTTCACATAGTATTCCCTTTCCCTAAAGCCATTTCTATGGAGATTTCTCATGCAGAAATAAGCGTTAACCACTAATTCAGAGGCACCGTGAAAAGTATTATTTTAAGAAGAAACAAGAAAGATGGCCACTGGGTCTAAGTAAATCACAAGCCACTTGTATGGGCCTATTGTTACTTTTCGCATAGTAGGAAACAGCGGCAAGAAATCCTGCTGACCGCCCTGCACGCCAGCCAGCCTCCCTTTGCTCCTCCAGACCCTCCCTCCCAAACCACCGCTTGCCAGGCAGGAGCGCAAGCAGCGACGCAATGATGCTAAAACAAGGTGCTCCGTCAGCATGAAGAGATTCAGCATCACTCGTTATTTTACCTTCCTTGATCACTTCATGCTCTTGCTTACAAAAGCACCTTCAGTAACTGGAAGATGTTGCATGGTCTCTCAAGCCAAGAGCGATAATTTTTCAGATGGCTTGCCACAGACCTCTTTTATAAGCTTATTTAAATGCTTATGATATGGGGGGGAAAAACTCAAAGGAATTAGGCTCCTAAACACCTGGGGCTGCTCTGCCCTGGGAAGTCGGTGCGAGGAGTGGAGTGATCCAGCTCTTCTTCAACATCTCCCCCATGTGGCACCAACCATGTTCACAGTGAGCTTCGTGCGGCCCAGTTCACACTCAGCAATGACTAAGAGGGGTTGCCAAAGCTGCTGATAAGGGGGGAAAGCTTTGCTGTAAATTCGCACCTTACTGGGCACCAACTTTCTTATGCATTAATTTGGTTTTAATTCACATGGTCCTTTCTCCTGGCTCCATCCCACATGTCATTCCAGGGTTCAGTGCTTTTGCCTTCCATATAAATAATGTTGATATCTTTGAGAAATCACGCAATTTCTTTATGTGAGCTCTTTATTTATGTGGGATACACATACAGAGCCTCCACATTTAGGAGAGTAAGTGTTGCGTGCTTGAAATCTAATAAAAGGTTGAGCTGGGTGACCGAGCAGCAAATTATTGGATTTTTCCATAAATTCAGCCTCCACACACTGGAGTGGAGGTTAAGTGCAAAGAGCGGGTCAAAAACTATCAGCATTTCAACAAAACAGTGAATTAAATTCAAATATCAAAAGAAAAAAAGTCGTGTTTTCCTTATAATGAAAATTTTTGTGCAACATTTAACTCACAGAAAGGGTGGCTAATTCCATTTATGTTAATATTAAACTAGCATAGTTTTGCTTTTAGCTTAATCACTAAGCAACCAAGTTACCAGAAGAATGCAGGCTATTCGGCAATTATCACACAAACACATCTGGGGCTGAATTCTGACATGGCACCATTAAAATCCATGGAGATTTTCCCAAGAGTCCCATGACAGGAGAGTCAAGGATATAAAAACTGACATATGATTACATGTTAATTGGTCCCAAACCCATTCGTGGTTCCAGTCCCACTCAAAGCCTTTTAATTCATGGAAGATTTGGGCAGAAATGATAGCACCAATTATCACTAAGAGGTACCAAGGTGCATTACTTGATATTTATTATTAACAGCATCTTTTATAGCAATTTTTATCCTAAAGATCTCAAAGCTTTTACATACTAATTAATGAAGAGCAAATATTATTCCCAACTCATGGATAAATGAGGAAGATGGGAATTAAATTACATCCTTAAATTTACATGGCAGATCAAAGACACCCTTTCCCAACAGGGAGAGCAGATCTGAAGTGATGACGGGGTCTTGCGTCCTGGCTCAGAAAATTGAGTCCAGAGAAAACCTACAGTTTGCCAAAGCCCTGTGCAAATTAAATCAAGTCAGAGCGTATTTAATGTGGATGCCTTCATTAGAAAGCAGCTTAGCCTACGGCCTAGAAGGAGTTAAAGCATAAAGGATGACAACATCTGGACAAGATCCGCTGCCAGGGTTAACTCACATGGCCATTTTGAATATTTTTGCCTCTTTCCAGCAGGAATAGCAGACCAGCATTCTCTTTCAGAAACCAGCTCTTCCCTTTGAATTTGTTTTCGAAAACAAGACAGCTTTTGCTTGCAAAATTAGCTCCCTGTCCAGCATCCGAGGCATGAACTCAGAGAAATAGCTTAATTTTTATCAAGAAAGTGCTTAAAGCAACTGTTGATACATGGGGAAAGAACGCAAACGCTCTCTCTATCTCACAGAGCCCTTAAATATTTATTAGTCTTTTCGAGACTAAAATACAAATGTAAAGCTTGGCTGGCTCGCACGCCCCAGATGGGCTCAGCTTTGATGACCCCTGAGCTTACAGGTTGGAGGGAAAGTTTGCAGCTGACTCAGTAAAGTAATTGCTTCGCGATGGAGCTCTCGGGCTTCCCGGTGGCTCATTACAGCAGCGCAGTACTGATGTAGCTTGCTTTGGGGACTTAGCGGGGTTTTTTTGCTTGTTTGTTAACTAGAAATGGAGCAAGAGACTCTCCAGGCAGAAGAAAACATATTAAGCATTTGGAGGGGAAAAAACACATTTTTCTGAGACACAACACTGCGATAGAGAGATGGCAGGAACCTCAGCAGCAACAAGCATCCGCGTGCGAGGAACCAACTGAATTTAGATTCTCTTCACGATGCAGACAGTCGTGTTTTGTACGGATGAGGATTTAACACATTCAAGATGTCTTTTTCTTTTCAGTCCCAAGGGAGGATGGGAGCAGAGGCTGGCCAGGGTACAGCTGTAGCTAAATGACCATGGTGACCCTCAGATGACAACCGTGCCAAGCAATAACACTGCGGTACGTACAGCAACAACTATTCTTACTCGGAATCCAAGCACCAGGCTGTTCACACAGATTGGTGTCAGACAGAATAAAATGCTGGACAAACCTGCTCTTCCCACACCAGCTAAATGCTGAGAGCCCCATTGGTGCCACGGGGCCACTCCGGTGTGGGACATAGGGCAAAGGATGAACGGGTCAAGAGTCAGAATTACAACGAGAATAGGCTAAACCAGACACTGAATCAGCCATGGCCATCTTGCCTAAAATATCACGTCAGCATGGACTTGTTGCAAGGCAAATTTAAATAACTGCTTATAAATTAAATCTAATACTCAGAGAAAAACTATCTTTAAATCTGGACTAGTTTTTCCTCCACTGACAGAAGACACCTGAGACAGACTGGTTTCCATACAGGGCTTTTGGCCTCTTCAGTCATGCATCAAGAGTTGTGCAAACCCCATCTTTTCCTCCATGTATACAACAGTGAGGAAACTTTCTCTATCACTTCACTCAATCCTAGCTAAATGGCATCACATATTTCAGAAAGTCTCTCCCTTATGCTAAAAATAAAGGACAGAGAACGTCAGCCTAAACCCTCCCCATATGAATCAATAAATTACAGGTGGCTAAAACCAGACGATGAATAATCAGTGACCCCCAGGTACAACATTCCAGAGGGTCACAGCTCCTACCAAGCCCCACCATTTGTGGGTGACTAACGATGCGCAGAGCTGTGCTGGTAAAGACAGCGGCACGCACATTACCTGTTCTAAGGGTATCTTTGATCTCCTCTCATTATACAGCACATCATTCTCCAAACAAATTGTACTAATAGAGGCAGTCCACAAATCAATTTTTCCTCTCCCCGACCATGAAAAGCGGCAGCGGGTTGTCAGGTACACGTTTAGGGACAGGCACCACAAACCGAGCTCGTGTAACACATGCTAATGATGTCATTAGACACAACACGGTCCTTGATGGAGCTAGGTAGGTTCTGTGTTTTATCTTCTCCTTCAACAGAAGTGAGAGTCTTTTGTGCTCCCTTTCAGACTAGACCTAGAAGGATCATTAGAAGAAGGGCTGCTGGCTTGGAAGTGGCTAAGAAGATTTCTTCTTATGGAAATGGGATAGCAAGATTAAAGTAAAAAATACGACGTGTGGAGAAGCAAGTTTGTTTTTCAGGCTTTCCCCTAAATACATCCTGATTTTATATGAAGCTTTTTTCCAAGTTGAACCAACTCACAAAACGTGAACGCTGACATACATGGACGTCAATTTACGATTGCATTTTGATAATATTCCATAACAGAGAATTAATGTCATATCTATTTCTGCCTCCTTCAAAACACATCAGTGAGGTGAGGATGCTTTCAGAACTCAAATAACGTATATTTATTGAAACAAAGAGCAAATCCTCCCTTCCGTTTTCTTCCTGTTGATACTAATATGACCCACTCATGTGAAAATAAATGTGCTCCTGAAGCTTGGTCTGCTAAAGGTCTGAAAGAAGATGGTGGAGAGTGTTTAACTAGCAAGAGAAATATTGCAAAACGTAGTTGGTTTTGTACAACAGACCTCTGTAGAAAACAAAAATTATTTTTAAAGGTCAGTTGATGAAATTACACTGCTCTGCTGCTAGTTCTGCAGCTATTATCACAGCCTTCTCAGTAGCAGCCTGTCTCAGAAAGATGACAGAGGCTACTGAAGAAAAGATTATAATGTAAAAGAGCTTAAGAAATTATTCTTTTTCTGGGTGAGAAAAGGAATGGAGCTAATATAAAAAAACAAAGCTAAACAGCTGCTGGGATGTCAAATGGCTAAAAATAAGTCCTGCCTCATAGGGTTTTCCTTTTTTTCAAAAACTGAAAGACTCTCACCTTAAATGATTTATTTACAGGATCCCAGTGTTAAGCTTAAAGGGCTCATGGTGGTAACAACTCAAATACTGAAACATTTTCCATAGAAAAACAGGGCAAAATCCTCTACCCAAACTGATATCAACTTCCAGCAATATCTACAGTCCTGTCTTGGCAAACCCTTGCTAAAGGTTCATCCCATTAGTTAAGGAGAGCTGGAGCCATTTTCTTGAGAGAAAAGTGCTAGAACTCCAGATTTTAAAGAAAAAAAAAACAACCTTCTAACTGTAAATGAAAGGATGCCCTGTGATTTTTGGGCAACGCCCATACAATTTTATTAACAACTTAGGCTAGAAGTACCACTGGGTTTATTTTCTTTCTTTACCTAGGAAAGAAACAAACCCTCCAGCAGAGAAGCAATTGAATATCTCTACATCCTCAGGCTCTCCAAATCACGTGTAGTCAACAACTGAAACCCAGTTAAATTTAAGCCAGGTGCCCCACAAGGTTACTAAGCTAATCTTGTTCTTAAGTCATCATTTGTGGTATGACTGCATCTGAAAAGTCCAGTCCAAACCAAAAGATTGTCTCTATGCCTATTTGTTCCTTCTATAACAACACCTAAGAGGGCCCTGACAACAATCACAACACTGTTGGGAAAGGAACTGAATGAAAAGATGTTATTTCTCCCAAAGAACTTAAAACCCACTTGAAGTCAATTAAACACTTTCTGGAAGTCACTAAATGTACTGAACTTCCTGAAAGCTTGGCTTTTAAGGTCAGGCATCCAGAAAAATTACATATGTTCTTTCATATAAGAGAGAATATTACCCTGCGTCGAAGGCTGATGCTGGTGCCTGAGTGTATCTTTTCAATTCATTAGACAAATTGTGTTGGCAAGCTGCTGGCTTAGAGCTGACGCATGTGACTCAGCCCTTAGATGTTATGTACCTTCTGCCCCACGCCAGTTAAGTCTCACACAATAGCAATTAGAAACAGAAAGTCAAGAAAAACCAAAACAAAAAGTAATTTAGGCAAAGCTGGGGGGAGATTTAAATTTTGAAGGTATAATGGATTCACGTCACGTGTGCCTCAGAAGCAATAAATCCTGCTTAGGGAAACGTCTGAGGGAAAAAACCCTGCTAGGCTATAAAATTCCACCTCTAAGGATTATAAAACAACATGCACAGAGCAAACATCCTTTCTGAGCATAATAGGACTGTCAGAAATGATTGACAGCAATGACAATCTATCATACGCTGCCGTATCCCTCTGATAGCATCTTGCATGGGGCTGTCTGGCAGAAATTAAATTGTTTATTCATTCCCATACTATGTGGAGGACGGAACTTGTCATACAGAATAGATGCACCTTTTCTCTCCATCCGCTTTTATGCACCAGCATTATCTAAGTACACCTTTTAGTTCATATAACACTATTTCAATTTCCTCTCGCATTTCTCGCCCCTTTCAGCTCCGCTATGCAGATGATGACTTGCTAAGCGCTGTTTAGGGGAACGTGATGCCTTTAGACCTCCAGACTGACGTCAGGAAGCTGCTGCAAACCCAAAACAAATATGAGAAATGAGCAACCTGGATGCAAAGCTCCAACTCTCACTCGAAGGGAGG
Source organism: Nyctibius grandis (assembly GCF_013368605.1). Classification (NCBI taxonomy): domain Eukaryota; kingdom Metazoa; phylum Chordata; class Aves; order Nyctibiiformes; family Nyctibiidae; genus Nyctibius; species Nyctibius grandis. The sequence goes on from NC_090674.1 coordinate 3,082,321, forward strand.
GTGATGCTCCCTTTCCAGAGCTCTGCCAGCCCGGCAGCGAGGGTGTGGGTCAGCGAGCAATCCCTCCGACGGGGTGTTTTTGTGATGAGGAAATCCTATCCAGGCTGCGAAATGGATGGAGACCACCGGGGTCAAGAGATCCCTGCAGATTGTAATGACTTTCATTAAATCACTGTCTTCCCTGGGCAGAATTTGAGCTGACAGCCTAGTGCTGAAAGACTCCACACAGCTTATTACCTATCCCCCCATGCAGTTTAATACTGCTGACAGGGCCGACATACCAGCAGCCACCTCTTGGCCAGCCTGCACTGCAGCTCTCAGCACCGTGCTCCCACTCATCCTGCCAATGCTACTTCAGTTGGCATCAATGACATATCTGTAGGCAGAAGGAGTGCAAAATATTCCAGGTAATGCCCCATCTTCCATGGAGAAAGTCCTATCACATATGGGAGATGAGATGACTTTTTTCCCCCTATTTAACAGCTACTTCTCTACTCTGTTTATCAACAAGTGACCTCCAGCACAGCAAATTTCTCCTATAAAGCCACAGTCACTACTGTCACAGTTGCTTGTACACCAGTATTGCAAAAACCCAGGCATGGAAATCAGTGAAAGGTAGAGTAAATTGACAAAACAGATGGGGGAAAGAGTTTCTTTTAAGAAGCCAAGGGAGAAATAAATATGGTCTAATGAAGGGACTGAGCTGGCACTCAGGAGCACAGAGTCCACATTCTGGCTATGAAAAAATACAGCTGTGAAACCCTGAACAAACTCCCCAGTACCTCTGTGCCGTGGTTCCTCCTCTCCACACCAAAAAGCATCCTTGTTATTTTGTCTTCTTAGTGGTACATTGCTGAGAGCAGGGACCTGCACCTCCATAGGCACGTGGTCCCCGGTGCAGCCTGGCCTAAAAATGCTCACAGCACTTTCCCAAAGTGGAAAACTGTGTTTGCTCAGTTTTGTGATTCATCTTAAGCCAAAAAAATGCCTCAGGATCAAAGTTAGATCCATGGTGGATCCGAAGCCTTTGTTCCGGCCATGTCTCCTGGCCTGCTAGTGTCCAGGCAGAGTTACTAAAACTTGTACAATTTCTCTCCACCCCAGAAAGGCAGCAGGCCTGAGACATCCCCCCACAGACTGTGTTTTAAAGGCAGATTAACGGTGTCAGAGAAGTGAGAAATGCCCATTAACCATCCCCTCCCATCAGTCACTTCTGAGGGGTTAGCAGTCCAGCTAATTCCTACCCAAGAATTCAAGCTGGATGTTCTCTCCTCAAATTATCTGCCAGCCAAAATCAGGTGCACACCAAGAGAGCAGGAAAGGGAGTAAAAGGGCCAAACACCTTATAGCTTTGTACAGAGCCTCACACAATCAATCTTCTCTAGAGCTGCAGGGCTCCATCTTCCCATATAAAACACTAGCTGGGAAGAAATGAGATCAGGTAAGGGAAAGGAAATAATTGCATTGGTGATATTTTTTCCTCCTGTGTAATTAGAGCCATAGGGCACTCTGCAGTCAGGGTTAGTACATACTTTGAATGCACACACTGGCGGTGATGTTCCTGTTTAGGTCGTTTGCTGCCAGCCTCATGTTTCTTTCATTCCTCTGAGGATTTATTTTACTGGGGTTTTTTGTACTTGATGGTGTCACCTGTTTAGTTCCATCCTCTTCCTCATCACTACCACTTCCCACCTTGTCATCCTTCTCACCTGCAAATCCCAGGCAAAAAAACTGTCCTGTCCTTTCTGGGAAGAGATCCAGGCGCATCACAAAGATGCAGGAGCACTTGACATGTTATTAGCATTTCCTTAATCAGTCACTCTATCACAGGCAGCGCTTAATACTCATTCAGGACAACTGATAAGCAGTAAAGCAATTCTTGGGTGCTAAAACAAGAATTCCTGCGTAAGGGGATTGTCAAGAGGTACTTTTTGCCCCATATTTATTTTAATCTGCAATATGCAGATGCCTGTAAGCATCTCTCTGCTCTCATGCCTGACTCCCCAAAGGTATTCCCACCTATGGGAACAAATCCAAATGCACAATCTGACCCCTTATGTTCTCCATGATATTGCAGCAGTGTCCCATCTGTTGGTTCGGGGTAAACAGAGGTAACTTGGCTAAAGATGTACAGAAGTGACATGAACATCACACTCACAGAAACAAAATCCTGAGCACAGCTATAACAGTTTGCTCACTGGGTGCTCCACAGCCTCCAGAGCCTGGATTGACTCTCTGTGCAAAAATACCCAGCATTAAAATACATACATTGCTGATAGTAGAGATTCCCAGGTCATTTCTCATGTGCAACTAGATCCCCACTAGCCAAAGTAATTAGGACCGAAGGCTTTGAAAGTGAGAGGAGCAGATAATATAACCATCAGGGTCCACATGGGAGAATATGGGAATAAAACACAAAAATGTGTAGCTTTCTCTGTTTACATTCTCCGTTTAGGCACTTGTACAACACTGGCAGCAAGTCACAGGAACCTGGGCCCTGGGGACCCGTTGATTAACGGAGCGCTGGATAATTGCAGTAATACTATTGGCACCGACCCATGTTGGTACTTGCTATGGCAACCCAGGGTTAATGTGGGATAGCAATCAGGAAAAGCCCTGAAGAAGATTATTTTGCTAATCCTTACAGGAATAATTCCCTCCTCTTTTATTTTCTTGTTAGGCTTCTAACAAGAGGCATTGGGCACAAACTGCAATACGGGAAATACCAATAAGATGTTCAGAAAAACACAAAATTCTCCATGAGAGCAGGTCCAAGCGTGGAGCAGGGGCTGTGGGATCCCCAACCCTGGAGAGCTCTGAAGCGCTCAGGGCAATCTCAGACCTGCTTTGCCAGATTTTAGGGCTTACCGGAGGAGAGGGGAGAGGAGACCACCCTGTGTTCAAAACAACCCTCCAATACAAGCTGCCATTTTCCATCCAGGCTTTACAAATAAAGACCAAAAGGGAATACAAAAAAACCAAGTATATTGGATATTTCAAAGGGTGTTTTTTTTATAGGATGAAGGAAGCACACTGTAACACAGTAAACCTACAGAGTGAGAGATTTTTGTGTCGAAGCAGCAAAGGCACAAAGAAACATCTGCACATCATTTCATGACTTTCAACTGGCATTTTAGAGCACGGCTAAACCAACAGCTCAGTTATGCGTCTGGCACTTCTAAACCCGGCATTCAGCACAGATGCTGAGTGGCAAAATTATTTCCTTTTGCTAGGACTGACGCTGAATAAATCGGTCTATTTTCTCCTGAAACTTCAGAGTGATTTTCAACCCTAAATCTGAGATCCAGACCCATCACAAGCTGCACGCTCGGTGCGCGGAGATGTCCTCCCTGCAGCTGTGGATCTCAGAATCAAAGTCAGTTTTAAACAAGTGTCAGGGATTAATGTTTTCCACTGCTAAAACCGCCCGTAAAAATGAAGTACTGCCTCCAGATCTGTGCAACGTGCCTTCCTCGTGTCTTAACAGACAGGAGGTTATCAATTTCCTACCTGTGCATCCATCAGGAGATGCCGCATCAGCATCATGGCGTTTTTCAGAGATTCCTTCTCACTGGGCAAAAAGGCATCTTCATCTTCGTCCAGCGTTTTTGACTTGTTGACGATAAAATGGGAGATCTGGTCGTTCAAGGAATGCAGCGACTCCACAGCTGCGGAGACAGAGAAGGAAAGGAAAACGGGAATGAAACCATGCTGGAGGGAGCTGGCACCATTTTCTCAGTTTGAGATTAGCTACACTCCTTTTGAAAAGTCTAGATTAAGATTGCTCCCCATTACCGCCCTTGGCCTCTCTGCTGAGAGGACCAGCAAAGGCATGGTAAAGACTGGCGACTACCGTAAAATCAAATATTGATGGAGAACTGCAACAATAACAACAGGATGATGCAGTCTAAATTAACACCATAGTATTCACTTTTGGCTACTTCCAGATATCAACCAATCAGAATCTAAACACCGCAGCCTCACTGCTCCCCCCGATCAATCCACCCGCAGCCAATTTTCCCTCCCTGATAAGGTTTTGAAGCACCAAAGTTGCATTTTTAATAGTAAATGCATGCCACAATGGACATGAGGGTTACAAATTACTGAGCTATTGCTATAAGGATCAATAATCCTAAATAACCTATAGATATACATGCATCTATAGGTAACTCCTCTAAGGTTTAAGGTTACATCCCAGCAGTAGCTAGGGCAGTATATGGGTGGGAACAAGATGCACTGAAACATTCTGAAACAGAAGAGTAGTTGGTTACAAATATTACTTTTCATAAATTTGTCCGATATTAACATTTATAAAATCCAGTTGAAACTGAAGATCCTTTCTGTTAAGAAACAAGCCATAAGCCTTATGTCCTAGGGCATGGCAAGTCTAAACAGCAGTACTGTGTAGCTGTGAAGAAAGAAAATTGCCCAAGGTCAAATAACAGGTCATTGCTAAAGTAAGAATAAGAAAAAAATTAGTCTCCTGAGTCCCAGCTCAGCAACCTGTTCCCTACGATGTGCTGGGACCCAGAACTTCAGACAACATGAAGGGCAGAAGCAGGAAAAATTGGCTTTTTATTAGCTAAGGTAGGAGAGAGCAAGGCCAAAAAATAAAATATTTTCTTTCTTCATGATTATCGGTATTTGAAACACTGTTAATCTTTTAAATTCTCGGTCACGGGGTCAAACCCAGGTATTTTATGTAAGATTCTGCTCCCAGCCATGCACATCAGAAATCACCACCTCCATGGCTCACAGAAGTCCCCCAGCAATTTCACATACTTCATGATGCTGCAATTTATACAGGCTGTAATGATACGAACTAATGGCAAAATTTATTTCTGCCCAACGAACAGCTTTGCATTTCTACAGATTTGAAAAATCTGCGATGCAATTTGCTTTTAAACCATTGCAAGTTTTGAGTTTTCATTTTTACTGTAGGCTCATTAAATAAATGAGGCTCGAATAATTCTTCGGTATATTTTCTTTCTGCCGGCTGTTCACGCAGTAAAACCCTTTGATAAGCTCACGGCTCAGAGTAACACATCACTGTCACACGCTGAACCGTGCTTCAGCGGCACGTATCGCAAATCCTGATTTGCTCAGGCTGTTTATGAGGAAGGCGATGTGTTATTCAGGACTCCCTGACAAACTGATTTTACGAACATGAGGCAACTGAAATACGCTCGACCTAGTTCTGTCCAAAGGAGATCTCACCGCAAAATTCAAAGTAGCAAAGATTAGCCAGAAACCACACTCATTAAGGAGCAAATCATCCCCAGACAAAAGGCCTGTAACAAATAACAGGTGTGTCTCCAAAATACAGGAGTGAAAGAACAGAATCCTCTTTACCGAGAGTGCTTATTTTGGATTAAAAAAAATAAAATAGAATCTGTGCCTTACAAAGCCTTGGGGAGAGTCTGAGGGGATTGGGAGGATTCCCCAGTTCGGAGTATTCATGTACCTCATTGCTTATCGAAAAAGTATTTGAGGCTCAGCATGATGGATGGGTCCATTTTAGACTGCACCATAAGTCCTATTGAAGATGAGGGCTTAGGAGTAGCTCACTGAACCAGCTGCAGCTTTCACAAGCATGCGCCGGACCAGGCTCGCGGCGTCAGTGGGTCACGCACGTGCTCTGCGCTCGCTGGAAAGGCGCGGAGGCTGCAGCCTGGACAGCAGGATGGCTGCTTGGCTCATTTGCCTGAGACACACAAAAACAGGGATTTCAGCTTTACAAATCACTCCAACGAGCAAAACGAAGGCTTGCTCCCTCCTTATCAAAGCAACGGAGTCCTGCGTCCTTGGCACCTACAAGGTACAGCAAATCAGTGCAGTGACAAGCATCTCACTGGGGTGGACAGTTTGTTAAGCTGGTCATGCAATGAGCCAGCAGCTCTTCTCAGGATTAAGTTTTAAGTAATACATGACCATAAACACACTTGGGAACTTTCTCCCACATCACAGTTTCTCTTCATAGAATCACAGACTGGTTTGGGTTGGAAGGGACCTTAAAGATCATCCAGTTCCAACCCCCTGCCACAGGCAGGGACACCTTCCACTAGACCAGGTTGCTCAGAGCCCCATCCAACCTGGCCTTGAACACTTCCCTCTGCACAACACAGCTTTTATCTTATTTATTACGTGGAATCTGGGCCTTCTTCCATAGCACTCTGTCCTGGTCGTTGCCAGAAAGAGATTTGAGGGCTTTGACGCATCTCGTGCCGCCCTCCCTCTGCACTGCAGCGATTACAGCTCAGGTGCCTCAAAGCTTCATTTTCCTCTCACTCTCCCTCCATGATTTACAAATATATTTCTTTCTTGCTTTGCTACTCTGAGGTTAAACCGGACAAGATCAAAAGCTGTCACCGACAATCCTGTAGGGTCTGGTTTTGTTTAGTTCACTATGTCAATACCTCTTTTACAGCTGAACAGAATAAGATGAAGGAGCCTCAAGAAACACTGCCTGAAGACAAAACATGTCAGTGCCCCTCTCTGGAGCAAAACTTACTGACAACATAAATAAAAGTCACCTACACCACAAATCCTCCCTCACCTTTTAACCAGTGAGACCCAGCCATGGGGGCCTGAGCCTCCCTGGCAGCAGACCCACCATCAAACCCCGCTTTGACTGCGGAGGCAGAGAATGGGGCAGAAGTGGATTTGGGGGGGTTCACATGCTGCAAACAAACACATAAAATTCCAACATGGGTGTGCAAATTGTTCAGTGAGGTGCACACATTGCCCATTGATTTCTGGTCTCCTCCTACCCGTATTTTCACAACATACATGTCCTGCACCAATACCAGGGACAACATTTTTAGTTTTCTGCCCACTGTCCTCTGGCAAGTCTCTGTATCCACTTCCCATACTCAGCCATCTAAAAGTTGAAGCACTTTCTCTTTTTTGAGGCCCATTACCATGGCTTTGTTCACACCATTATAAATTAGGGTCTGTCAGCATTTCTATTCTAAACCTCTGCAAGTCAGGCAGAAGGATTCATTCCAGCAAAGAGTGTGGTGCTGATGTGATTTTTCTTTTCCTCTCTAATAAAAATGGAAGTGAGGAACTAAAAGCCACACAAAGCTTTTGCCTTCTTAGAGAAGTTTTATTTCTCGAAAGGAAGAAAATCAGGGCTCTGCGTTCCTCCATTCACAGGCACACAAGGATTTCTCCAGCACCGTATCACTTTTCAAAACCAGTTTTGCCAAAAATCTGATGGCTTGCAAGCAAAAGCTTACGTCTATCTTGACTACACCATAATTTTACTGATGGGTGGGACTTACATATATCATGCACTATTGAACATCACAACCCAGGTGAGCATCATGCTTGTAAATCAAACCTCTCCTTCTCGTGGGTCAACCCACATGAAGCTGGAAGTATCTCAGAGTGATGCTCTGCTGTGGGCACTGGGTTTTGGGGAGCAGCATGGCACATCAGTGAAATGGAAACCACAGTGAGTTTGCCTACACATACGTGTAGCTAAGTTTCTCCAAGTCACCATGAAGCAGTCATTTTATAACCATATGTCCTCACACCAACCAAGACTCAAAATCCCCAGGAAGCTGTAGGTTTTTCATACTGAACAGCAGCAGGTACATGGCACCAGGCAGCAGCGGGCAATGGCAGGGTTGATTTTCTGATCACTCCTAGGCTGCACTACCATCTCCATCAGACACATCATTCCTGAAAGCCATCTTAGCACTAATGCACAAGTATTCATCCAATCCCATCCTTTCTACCAATGACGAATTGAGGACGGATCATTTTTTTACACTGATATTTTGGCTTGAGCTATAAGCCCACATCTGCTTTTAGTAATATGAATGTATATCAGAGTTAACCTCCTCAAGCTAATGGCTCCAGTCCAGATTTACACTGACTGTGACCAGAAACTGCTATGTGGAACAGTTCTCCCAGGCTTTACGATTTTAAACTAATTCAAAACAAACAAAATTCTATTACCCTAAGTTATTCTGACCTCCTTATCTGAAGCAATAGCTCTATATTCTCCAATATTTCGTCTCCTACCTTTTGGGAAGTTTAGTGTTGTTTGAGCAATATGTGGCACATTAAGCTCTCGGGGGCAAATGCTTCTCTCATTTGTAATTCTCTAGGTTTAGAGAGATGCCGGAAAAATGGGAAGAAATATTTCAATAAGAACGTGGAAAAAGCAGATCAGCATTTGACTGGTGCTGATTTTCTATAAGCATCTGCTATGTTTAAACTGTGCTTAGCAAAATAAATCTTTTTCCATGCAGGCAACGGAAACTGTATTTGGAAATAAAATCGGCTGAGTCTTCATCACGAAAGTAAAACATGCATTTCCGAATCTCCAGCCAACACACAAAGTAAAACCAAAGCAAGCCCGAAAAACCAAACCATTCCTGACACCGGTTTTCTGGATGTTCTGTGTCAGTCTGCAACACAACTTCCAAAGGGCCTTTCTCATAAGCAGAAGATATTTGATATTTCCCATTTAAATCAACAGGAACTTCCTTCCTTGTGCACACTAAAAATCTAAGTGAGAAGGATAATGAGGCAAACCCTCCACCCTCTCAACATTCAGCCTTAAACCTTTCTGCTGAGCAGCACTGCACTGAACCGAGCAATTTCTTTGCAAACACATAAGAGCTTTATTTAAAAAAAAAAAAAGATTATGGACCTCAGATATAAACACAGGTATATTCAGCTCAGATTAAAAGGCACTTCTTGATGCCCTAAAGAAAAAAAAAAGAAAATAAAAAGAAAATAAAAAAATAAAGACGACTGTTTTCCCTTGCCATATCAGTCCTCTTGGCTTCAGGTTGATAACACATCAGTAATGCTGCGAGACAACCAGCTGAGTAAAAGTTACATCTATCAAAGCCCCCTTGGCTTCCCAGCTTTTCCCGTTCCAATTTCACCATTTCCTCACTTTGAGGAACAATTTTGAGACGTGAAGAAACCATAACAATCCTCCATTAGTGCTTTGACATCACCTACGAGAAGGGAGAAAATTATATATTTCGGAAGCACTGTTTTTCACTGCTGCTATCAGAGATAATGTGCCATGTTGGGTTTTCTCAGGTGAGGACCATTTGCCACCCCCAGAAGCAAGAACTGGTCAACAAAGCTGGTTTTTTGCAGGGCACTTTGGGGTGTGAATCACCAGAGCCTGAAGGACGTGCAGGGGAGAAAGGAAATTGCTTTGTGTCAGAGATGAAGGAAAAAATATACTCGTGCCAAAGACTACTGCAAGGAAGAGGCTGAAGCAATAAAGTTGTTCCAGAAGACCCCATTTTATACACTCCAGCTACTGCCCAGATGAGTACAAAATGAAATAAACTGTAGATAATATATCCTGAGATCTACTGACAAAAGCCAGCAGAGTCTGAAATTAATTCTCGCTAGCAGGAGAGACTAAATGAAAGAGGACGGACACCACCATAATTTTATCAAGGGATGCAGTATAAGGGTTCCTGGGCTCATTGGCCAACTCTGCTGCACGAAATTAGAGAAGACATTTAGGTCGGACTCCTCTGTAGGTAGTCAGCACTTGCCACCGTGGCTGGAGATCTGCTCCCACAGAGAGAAAAGCCAAGAAGCCACACTGCGTGCACGGGTCCTTTGAAAATCCATCCCAGCCGAGCACGGAGCAGTCTTCAGAGCTACGGGCTGCCAAGGAAACCTCGCCTGCTAATGAGTGTTTCTGACTATCCAGCAAAAGGCAATGATGTGTGTGGGCAAACTGTGCAATTCATTATCGCTTAATATTACCAAACAGCTTCTCGAATAACATCTACAGGTGTTATTTTTGCAGAGATGAAAAAAAAGATATTCAAAGCACTTCAGGCCTTTCCTTTACGAGCTCTCCCCATGTCATCTGCATTACTACACCAGTCAGCCACAGGTTTCTGTAACACACGTGGCCCCCAAAGCACCTGGTTGCCCTTCAGCAGAGGATTTCAGCATCCTCATGTTATAAATCCCAGCTAATACCTCCCTTTGAAGAGCAATTAAAACTGATTTGCTCAGGCAATTGACTAAATTTCTCAAATTTTTTTTTATAATCTAATAACCTTCTGTGTGACTTCAGTCCTAAGAATACTGACCCCACTTGCAATGAGGATGCTCATTCTCAGACAAGAAGCTGATCTGCAAAGCCCATGACCATCGAAAACACAAGGCAGTAGGTCGCTCTGAGCAAACTGAGCCCGTTTTCCTTTACCCAACCTGTCCCACATCTTTGCAGTTGGAAAACACACCTTGCAGCATCTGTCCCATCCATCCCCTTGTGCCAGTCGCTGTTTACACGGCACAACCTTGGACTCTTACCTGCCTGCAGAAACATTGGGAAGATCGAGATCTGAAACACCCCATAAATATTTTCTTCTGTTACTGGGAAGAAGAGACCTACATCTTTTCCTTTCCTTTGTGGTCTTTAACTCATTTCAAAGGAGGCATTCAATGAGGCCCCTCACAGGAATCATTTACCACACCATTAACTGAAGAAAAAATATCTGGTGTCTGCATTAGGGGCTCAATCACCTTTCAGAAAAACACAGTGAAAAACTCATTACAGTAATTACTAACGAGCTGGCCTCTTTGGGCTGTAAATGTTTTGTGTGTAACTAGCAAAAAGATGCATTTAGAGCTTCCCAGATGCAAAAGAAAGCCATCAGACCAATAAATGGCCCTATAGCTCCTGAGCAAAACATGCTCAGAAATGAAGCTGGTAATTTTTTTCATCTTACTAGTTTCTCCTTACTAATCTGACCTTTTTGGAAACGAAAAATGACATAAAGAAGCGGAGCTCTGTGGAGTCGTGGCAGCTCTTTAATAATCAAAGCCTTTCATTGACACTTTTTTTTTTAATGCTGTAGGAGCTTCTTTTAAAGTTGATTTTGAACTATTTCAATTAAAATGTCAGTTTTAAAACTGTCCTTAAAAACATGGATATGTTTCGAATCCAGCAACATGGAAACAAATTTTGTAATTCCTCATGAATCCCCTTCCATTGAAAAGCAGTAGACAAAGGATGGGAGTTTCAGAACCATGCTGCAAGGAGAAATGTCTATATTCCCCTTGGAAAAACAAAGGCCAGAAGCAGAATTCTGGGGACTTTCAAAAATCGACATTTCCCTGATTTCTGTCCATCTGCAGGGACATACTGATGAATGGGCACTGAGCTTCCAGAGTTGGTGCAGTAGCCCAGGATTGCTGAGATGTAACAGAAATTGTCCATGGGATGGTGGTTGTATAGTGGTGACACTTAGGAAGTCCAAACCTTCCTGGATTAGATACCGTACCCGTACCTGCCCGTTCCTGGTATTGTCTGAATGACAGCAGCCACAAAAATGAAGCATTATTGTGAGTGAAATTGTTTCCAACTGAGTCACAGCAAAAACAGCTTGTGAAACTAATGAGTGTTCCTACCAAAGTTGCATCTTATGTAGTTAATTGGTTTAAAAATTCTTCCAAATGTCCTATTTGAGCACCAGTTGTGTGATATTCCCACCTGTTGCTCAAAAACTCCAGAGATTATGTATCCAAGAAAAGCCTGCAGTGAGCAGGGAAAGAAGAGCTGTTGTATTTTACTTTGTCTTTCTGTTTTTTTTATCAGGGCTTTGGAAAGGACTTTTCTTCTTTGCCTCAGCTTCTTCGTCTCTAAATCATAGCTAATGCCTCACAGTAGCGAGCTGAAGTTAACTAGATGTTGGCCAAAATTTTAAAAATTAAAAGGGTCAGTGTTTAGCTAAAATACTGCCAGGGGTCATTTAGAAACAAACAATAGGCTTCTCTTTGGGTAATAGTCTCACTAGAGCTTCAAGAATATTGGTGAGCTAAAGAAGTGATCCCATGCCTAAAAACTTGCCTATTCACTCTCCCAGATATATTAGTTAGACTAATAAATAATATTACTACCTACCCTAAAAGAAAAACCCAACATGAGAATAAATTCCTCTGCTATGTTTATTCTTATGATGGGGAGACTGAGTCAGAGCAAAGTATAAAGCAGCCAGCAATGGGGTCCTGCTGCTTTCAGTAGCGCTTGGAGCCGAAAGAGCCCGTGACTCCTCTGGCAAACCGGACTCCAAACTTTGACAGCTGGACTATTGTTGTTTACAGAAATATATGAGATGTTTGATTTCCCAGAGAGCTACAAACTGCCAGGCCAGGAACAACGTCAAACTTTGAGAAATATGGAAGGCATGATGCCAAACCAGTAAATGTAATGTCTGCAAGAGACTCAATTTAAATTTGCCAAGAACCAAAAGAAACCTTTCCAAGATGGAAAAGGCATGGTTGCACCCAGCTTTACAGCTGCTGCTTTCTTGTTTCTATTGGGTAATAATTTATTGGTCGCCTCTTTAGCTGATTGTGCAACTATTATATTTCATAAACAATAGCTACTTTATTTAGACAAAAAGGAAGTGAAAAACAGAAATTACGTATGCCAACACAAAGACAGCATGGGCCAGATATCCAGCTGCTACAAACTGACTTCAGAGGAGCGATGCCCATCTGTGCTTGCATACGGGCTGCGGTATGGTGTTGCTAGGCTTTGGACGGAGTACAGGAGGACTGGTTCCTACTTTGCCCAAGATTGGCTCCAGAACCTTGGATTGGTCACCTAAACCACTAGGGCTTCAGCTTCCTATCTGTAAATCCAAGCTCTGTAGCCCACAGAAACACCATAAACCACGAACACAAGATGCCATCACTGGTGAGGGACTCGTTTGGCTTTTCCCTGCTATTCAGCTACATATTAGGAATTGTTCTGGTTGAACAAGCAGCTCCTGGTGCAAACAGGATGCTCGATCTCCTCGATGTCAAAGGTGGAAGAAAACACTTCCTGAAGGGAATTTAACAAATCCCAAGCTTTTCTGGGTTGTGAATGAACTGAAAATATCAGAAGGCAACTGAGCTTGATTTGTTTCCCACCAAACATCTGGAAGAGCATGAAGCAGAGTTACATGTTGTTGTGAGTGTTGAGAGACTAATGACTATTGTCTTGCCGATCTGCTAGGGATGCAATAATCAGAGAGAGTCACCAGAAATCCTGAAACTGCCTTAAAAAACAAGATGTAAAAATTCAACAAACTGGGTTTGTTCACATCAGCTCTTGAGATCTTTGTTTTGCCCTTAAGACTGCACTTCTCTTAACCAGGAAGGTTAGAAATTTAAAAAAAAAAAAACAAAAAACACAAACCCCGAATTTTTGGTACATAAGAAAAATGTCAATGATTATGAGACTTGAAACAAAGTCATGAAAACTGGCAGCCTGAAAATCTCTCCTTGAATGTGTCTGTATTTGCTGTTCATAGCTGAAAGAAGGGCTGGAGGATACTGTTAAAGCAAGTATTTATATTCCCTTGGGAGGCACCTTTTGGAGCAGCTCTGCTGCTTAGAGCTAAGATGTGACACTAACAAAACGCTGGGCTTAGCAAGTCTATCGTTAAAAAAACCAACACTGGCCGAGCATTATAAAACGTACAGGTTGACAAACCTCAGCGGATCAGAGGGTCAAGTTTTATCAAGCACTCGCACGAAACCAGCTGTCTCGGAGAGCCTGGGAGAGGGATTCGGTTCCCGCTGCAGATAAAGGTGATGCTGAGGACCACACCAGATGCTACATCTGCACTGATACTGCCCGCAGAGCCACACGCTCTCAGTTCCTGCCTGTTAATTGTTTTACTGCTGCATTTCCTTCTCATCCAAGACCCGCTCATCCAGGATGTGCAGAAGTAGCATTACCTCGCTTTGTGGACTGAGAAATCCAGACCTTTTTTTATTCATTTAAATTATTCAACTCATGGAAGAGTGTCATCCGTGGATGTACAATGCCATGGATATTTTGGCTTATTTGTAATTTACACAATTTTGATGTTACTGTGTTAAGTACTGCCCAATTCTGACTTGTACCATTACATCCAATACCACCAGCCCTATTTACGTAGAATAAAAATAAGCATCTAGAAATATATTCATGCAATCGAAGTTAAAATGAGAGTATATACAGCATTTAATAAGCCTGACATGATTATATCTTTGAAGCAAAAGCTTCACATTCAAGACAATTCTCGAGTGTGTCATTTATTTCTGTGGGCACCAAACTGAATAAACTCCTCCGAAAATAAAGCAGATTTTTCTGACCAGTATTTAAACTTGTTATTTCTGTTAACTATGTCTATAAAACACAGCAAGAGATTATTCTTTGTAAAGAATATTATCCTGTGATCAACTATGCCTGTATCCACAGCTTCAAACTTAATTTTCCCTGTAAGTAAGAACAAGTAACTCAAGCAGCAGTTTAAGAAAACCTTTCATGTTTCTATTTCTTCAGTATAACAGCGCATCGGCCTTTTTCCCAAGCAGTCAGAAAAACTGACAGGCCTAACTTTCCAGAAAATGGGATTTCATAGTCTTCAAAAATAATAAATTACATTGCCTTTAAAAATAACTGATTATTTCAAAATAATAAATGGGAAATACAAACTGCAGTAAGGAAACTACTCTTTCTACGCTCCTTTGCAACAAGGACAATAACACGAGTCTTGCTTTAGGTTCACGAGAGGCTCGTGCATCACAGCCAAAATAAAGGTACCTGAAGTTCCCGTGTACTTCAACTTCAGAGTAGATGATGGGTGACTCCGAAGCAGCTGCCCAGATCACGGGCAAATTTCTACACCTTTTCTCATCTTACCCAACAAGAAATTTTGGAAGAGCTCCTGACATGGTCAGAGGTAAAAAGGGATGGCAGGAAACATGTCAAACTGTTCTTGGGTTTGTTGGGTTTTTTCCTTCCTACAGAAATGCTTCTTTCACTGAAAAAACCTTAATTTAGAAAGGCATGTCAGTTGTGAGGTTTCATTTAGAAAACACCCGTCTTGATGATATTTAAGCATGTCCTTCTCTTGCATTCAGGATGGCATTTTAACAGAATTCCGTGGGCACTTTCCATTTCTTTTCAGTAATGTTGTTTTCATTCTCCCTGAGCACAATCTTTTGTCAAAATTATGATATTTTCAGAAAAAAAAGAACAGGTAGAGCATTCAGTACTAATTACACAGAATTCAAATGTTTGTCTCATTGGAATCATTATTTTTTATTTATTAGGTTTTCCAGATGCTCCTGCTAAGGTGTTTTTACCTCCGTTGCAATCAATGGGATTTTCAGTGGGGAGGGGGCACGTCACAATTTTTTTCATGTGGTAAAGCCTCATGGAAGAGTTTAAGTGCATTTTTCTTGTTGATGACCAGTGGGAAAATCATTTGTTTCTAAATTTCCCTAAGTGCAGAAGACAATGCCTTCTTTGTTTTGACTTTTCTAGGTTTTGTAATCTAGCTTTGAACCTTGACTTCATGGCTGACCTCACATTTTATATCTAAATTACTCACACTGCATTTGTAAACATTTGCTAGTGGCATTTATTTCAGCAATTGGAAAGTAGGAAAAAAACAAATATCCCTGTAGACAGGGATAACATATACCGCATTAACCTCCTTTCCCCACTTTCATCTGTAGCCTTTGCAGCAAGATTGTTTGGCAAGGCAATGAAATTAAACTTTAATAAAGGACAAGAGGAGTAACTGTCACCAGTAAGAAACTGGGGAGGCAGCATTTTGCACGCAACGCTTGGAAGGACTGGGATTTTCCATCAGTCGTGTTGCTGTGCCAAGTCCAAGCGAGGAGCTCGGACTGCAGCCAGGCACTTGGAGAGATGAGATCATTGCAATACCCCAGCAGTGTGCAAAGTAGGTAAAACCAGAACAGCAGCAGAGCAGGAGAGAAATAAAAATGCCTTCCTCTCCTCCACAACACACAATATTAGGTAAACAGAAAAGGTTTTGATTAAAATGTTCAAAACCTTCGAAATGACTCAGAGATCCATTTCATTTTCAAACACGCCCACAGTTCTTTGGCTCATGAGTCTTGGAGTAACTGGTGCATTTTGGCATCTAACGTGCTTTTGAGGATGGAGCTTAAACACTTCTGAAGGTGCAGGTCAAGGAGGGCTGTGATTCTGGGTGCCCAGCCCTCGATGTGTGGGAGATGCCTCAAAATGAGATGCCTGGGAGCACATTTACTTGCTGCCTGAGCTGCAAATGTAATCAATGCAGACACATCCTACCTAAATTGGACGCCATCTGCAAAATCCACCTCAAATCCTCAGTGCATAGGTGTGTGGGTAGCATTATCTGAACCTTATGCCATCATGACCACTCTGCCCTGATAGCCCATCTACCGTGCAAAACCCCTGGAGCTGATCGACACATCCTACAGTCTCAGGATCTCTTTCGGCTAGCAGTAAGTATGGCTCAGAGTTTCTGAGAGCCTTTCATCTTCCTGAGGCTCCCCAACATGCTTAAACACCACCATTAACACTGAAAGTTAATTTGCCCTGTTAATAACCCAGCCCATCACTCTGGGCTCTCCCGTGGCAGCTGCCTAAGGGAACAACCATTCTCTTCGGCACAAGCATTTTGATAGATGAAAGGAAAGCACTTCATTTTGACACTTGATTGACAGAGAGTGTCCCTGTTAATTCCAACCAAAAAGACAGAGAGGAAAATGATAATACAGCTCCATAAACTAATTTTGGTGTCATATTCAGAGGTTTCTTAGAAGACGTGGAGGGAGAGCTAAGACCTCACAGTGCAAGAGGTTCATTTACCCTATTTCTTATAAAGTCAGAGTGAGATCAGCGTCAAACCCACTAGAGTTCAACAGCAACGGGAAATATTATATGCTGGGACTTGTGCAAATAGGAAACAAGCTCCCCAGATGTGTAGAGGCTGCCTCTACTCTCAGCAGAGTAACTTTTAAGATGTTTGGTGGACTTCATCTATGCTGGTATAACGCAGAACAGTGTGTCTCCCCTGTGAATTTCTTTTTCTCAACATCTTGCAATGATCTCAGGGTCACAGAAGGCCAGCCTGGCAAGGGTTGAGTCAGCAATGGCTGGGCAAAGAGCTGGGCTCCAGGTACCCAAGGGGCTGCTCTGCCAGCGTGGGGAAGGGAAAAGCACTGAGAAACCCTACCATGATAAGGACTCTTGGTCTTTTGAAACCCCCTCCTCTTCCCTAGCTTCCAGCACTTCCCTTCCACCCACATATCAGAAATCACAGACAGAAAGGGAGAGCCAGAGGAACTACATTGCTTGTGTGGTGTCAAACAGCACACCCAGAGCAGAGATTGGGACAAAAACCACCCCTTCAAATTAAGTCTCATAAAGCCTATAAGGACTCAGTGCAGGTTTCCTGGGCCTTCCCATACAAATCTCAGACCAACAGATGGTGGTGGCTCAAGGAAACACCCACAACAGAGGCCTCTGCATTCATTCCCATGTATTTCTGCACCCCATTAAAAAGAAAACGACCCCAAACCTATTTTCTGCCTTTGCACTGAGGCATCGTTCCTTCACCTGAACGGCTGCCTCCGCTCTTCTTTCCAGGTTTGCCATGGCAACAAGAAAACTGCATATTACCAGCGTAAAATGGATGGGTTATGCTTTTAAACTGTCCTTCTGTCTCTAGCCGGGTTACGACATCTCCTAGCTACAAGACGTGCAAGACCAGCAATGCGCTCGCTGCCATGAAAAGCCGCAGCACAGTAAAACCCAGACAGTAAATATAGAATTGGCTGCAGGCACGTGCAAAGGGCAGGCAGGAGTTTCATGACTTTGGAAACCAAAAGATAACAAGGTTAGAAAATAGGAGACGTTGGCTTCCTATTTCATTTTGTTGTGGGTGCTGTGGGGCTGAGCTGGGCAAGCTGCGAGCGGAGCACATCCTCCTCTGGACAAGCCAGAGGGGCTGAAACATGAGCGTTTCCATCGGGGAGGCACTCGCCAAACTGCAAAAGGACATTACAGAGGCAAGCCAGGGTTTCTTAGCAACAGCATCACATATGGGTCTGTTAACTCCAAATTCCTCTGCAAGTAAATCCTGAACTAGGAAAAATCTTCAGACGCTTATTGGTAGCCTGAGCTAAAGCATGTGTTTTGTTCAGCCTGACAAAGGGGAAAATAAAAGGTAGCCACTGAAAAGCAAATGACTTGCATCTTGGGGAGGGCTCTTTGGACATCTTAGAGGTGTTGGACTTGCAGCAGGCTCATAATTAGGTTACGGTGAGCTGCCTTGGTGGGTCTCTACAAAAGCCTCAGCTGTAGAAATTGCTCTTGCAATTCTGCGAGAGGATTGCTTTGGCCAAGAAGGCAACTGAAAAGCAGCTCATAAAACACCATCAAAAAGAAAAACACAGGAAGAGAATCAGAGGGCAAGAAGCGATTCATGTATTAGAGCAGTTTGATTTTCCCCTTGCAAAGTGCTTTGTATTTGTGGGACTCATTTCACTGGTGTTACTCCTGATTTACTGGTGGCACGGCAGACCGAACAGCAGCAAGACCAGACGAGGTGGCCGGGAGGCTCCTCCTCTTCCCTTTTAACCACCATTTACAATATTCCTACTCTGATTGTAGCTGACAGCCACTGTGACTTTATTTCACCCCTAAGTAGCTCTTCATTTTCTCAGAGCCCATCTCTTGGACACATGCAATGGTTTGCACACCTCCGCTTCGGTTTTGGAAAGCTACATCTTAAACGCAACTGAGCACAGACTGAAAACACCACAGCGAGAGTCAAAGTGTGTATTTTAAACACATTTTAAAGACAATTTTAAGACTCTCTCAGAGAGGTGGGAGACGGATGCTGTTTGAACCATCACTGTTTGAATGTGTGGAGCTGGCAATACCACGCTTACACATATAGCGCAAAACCACACAGCTTATCTGTACGCAGCATTTCAAACATCACATTTTCACAGCCTACTCAGACTACACGTATTCTTTATGTTTCTCATTAAAAGGGCCCTTTTGCTGATGATCATTAAGTTATCATCAGAGGTTATGAAGTTAACGTGAGAAAAAGGCAAGATAAGTACATTTATAGGCTGTATCAGTGCACTGGAAAGTTCCCTCGCTTGAAAAGGTCGGCTCATTTAGATGGTCTATTTGCATAAATTTCCAGCAGTCAGCCCTTGTTCTTCCTCTGATAGAAATGGGAAACCTGTATCAGATACAGTTCTCAGACCAAGTTACACGCAGATACTGCTGTTATACTGAGACAAACAAAAACACCTCACGAATTTATGCTTATTGTGATTTTGATTCATTTCACTGTATTAACACCTTTAGAAGTAAATAGCTTAAAATTATACTTTAAAATACTACCATTGGTATTCTGACAAGAATAGAGGGTAGATTTAAATCTATGAAATAACACACAGAAGAGAAGCAGCCGTGGTCAAGTAATTTGCTTGCACAATCTACAGCACCATCTGTCTAAAGCATATTTAGGTGCCAATTACGGCACGCGGGTCCACTGTATTCACCTAATCAGTTCTTCAGCTGCGGATCAAATCCTTCCAACCCCTTTGTGATTTGCACGAGGAGTCAAAATGATAAACTCTTTAATAATGCCAACGGATAGCACGCGCTGAACTAGAGGAGAACAGATACAGGTTTCTTTAATGAAAAGAACATGAGGTTTATCATGTTTTCGCTATTAAACTAAGATGAGATTAGGTTAATGAAAAGCAAAATCAACCTCCCTCCCTGCAGAATTGCTCCTCAGCCTTAGAAACATTTGCAGAGAGGAGAATATCAGACACCTCCTTGCAGCTTTTCCTCCTCGTGTGACATGTCACAGCGCTCCCACCACCATCAAAAAATTGCATTTAGGGGTAAGACCTCCATTTTTTGGCTTTTTCCCACAGCCTCCTCTGTTGCTCTTTCTAATGCCTTTATTCATTCGTTAAACGAAATAAAGGAGCGGTTACACACATAAGGCTTTTTTTTTTTTTTGCCACATCTTAAACCCTCAAATAGCTCCTGTCCTGAAAGGAGGCTTCATTAGTGTGCATTTCCATGCCAAGATGAAAGAAGTATGTGAGCCTAAAGTTTTCCCTGGAAATGGAGAGGATCTCAAGCTGCTAATATGTCATTATGTTTCTGGTCATTAGCATCTCTGGAAGCTGACAAATATGTTTTTAATGATTTTTTTTTCCTTAATGCTCTTTAAAGTATTTTTCCCTTACTGCAGTGCTAATAAGGTGTAAAAGTCTTGTCCTGAAACTACACACCGTACCGCAGTTCACACCCCGCTGCAGTTTTAATGGGGAAATGTTCTCACAAATGCAAATTAAACAAGTATTTATTGGTACGCAGAGTCAACTTGTTAACATGTTAAAACTTTCCCCAAGCTATTTAGTCAAGATTCAATTTCCAACGTGGTTTAAATAAAAATATACAGGAGATTTTTAGTAATAATGTAAGAACTTTGCTTGGACCCAGGTAGAATTTTTCACTGTCGCAACTCAGCTGGTAAAGACTTTTTTATATATGTGAACGTGTGTGTATATATATGTGTTAAAAAAACCCAAGTGTACTGACTGCAGCACTATTGCCCATGTGGAGCAGCATTCAGATTGAAGCAATTCTACTTAATATTTCTTCTGCATTTGGTTGCAAAAGAAACAATTAAATAAAGAGTGCTTCAAAGGTATCCACCAAATACCATGGTTTGCTCTGTTGTTCTCTAGCAAATCAATGATCTTTGAATGGAAATAAATCTTTTTGTATGGTTTGGACAGTTTTATAATTTAGAGCCAGATTCCAGCACGGAAGACTTTCATCAATGCAACACAGTTTCTGGAAGATAGATGTTAGCACAATGTCAAATCTAATCAGGAATGACACGCTGCTGTTATTTGATTCTGCTTATCGAATTTATTTATCTCCAATTGTTACTTTTTGCAAAACGCTGTAAGGTGGGAACATTTGTCAGTAACATCAGCAAGGGAAAAGTATGATTAACACACAACTTTCCCCACCTCCAGACCATTCAAGCGAGTGCTTATGTTAATTCCTCATAAGTACGGCATTTTAAAGCACATTTAAGTGTTTTGCTGAAGTGCGTTCTGGATAGTGATAAATGAATCATCAGGAGGACAAATTACCCAAACTGGCTCATAATCGACCATGCTGTGCAAACTCCAGAAGCGAAGTGGGGAAGCAGCGAGTGACTCACCCAGCGATAACACGGAAGAGACTGATTAGTGCAAATGAATACCAAGGGCAAATGTGAAGTTTATTCAGAACATAATTTGAAGAGCTCACAGCCCTCACTGACCTCATACGAGGTCTTAAAATGGTTTGAGGGAAACTAGGAAAAGCAAAGATTAGTGATCCCCATTTTGCAAAGTCTGTGTGTGCTCAGCATGTAAAGGACAGTGCGATTTGGACACAGGAGTTAAGCTGGGGAATGCACCATCAACCACAGCGTGGTTCCCTTTTATTTGGGGGAGAAAGGTGCGGGCAGGTTGGAACACGGGCATTTGTAGGAATAATGCTGATTATAATAAAAACAAACACCCCTTGCTTAGCATGTGAGCTCCTGGGGGGCATGCCCTGTGCTGTACATCTTTAAGGTACTGAACATGGGAAACAAAAGGTAAGAATACACAACAGAAGTGCAGATGCTCCTTATGCCAGTTAGTTCCATAGTCTAATTATCATAAGAAAAAGAAAAGAACATTCAAATGAGGTCATTCATCCAAAAAATGACTAGAGCTTTTATACAACATGCAGTATAGACCATACTGTTTCTTCCTTTAGTGCACATGGTTTTGGCCATCCATTAGATGCATAAGACCAAACAAGACAAACCACCGCTCTGCCCCTGCACCATGCCTGTTGGCAAACCCTACTTTTGGCCAGCATCCACTCCCTCCCCACTCAGCTCCTGGGCTAAGGTAATCCTTGACTTCGAAAGGGAAACAAAGAGGACAAACACCATCCCATCCACACAACCGAGTTCAGACCCGTGGGTTTGACATCCGCCTGATGGCCAAGGGGCTCTTTTTGGCTTCGCACGAAGCACAGATGTGCCAAAACCCACGTCTGACTGTCACTGGTGGAAAGCAAAGTTCGGAAGGGCTTTACAACAGCCCTGAGCATACACAGGAGGAGGATGTTGTCACAACAACCTAAAGAAATAAAACAGAGAAGCAGCTTGAAAGACAAACCCTTTCATCCCTGCCCTCCCCTAATCACATGCAGGGAAGACACAGAGTTTCAGACAGAGGAATTAATTATTTGGTTAACCCAGCTTCGTTTAATGTGGCCATTGCTTTATGTTGATAAGGAGTGAACAATGAGATTTCTCCTTTCTTGAGAAAGCCTCCAGCCTGTTTTCCATCAGTTACTCCTACACATTGGTTTTCCCGTAACAGAAGTATCTGACATTTTTTTTCTTTGATGGGGTAAACTAATAAACACGAGATAAAAAAGAGAGGGACAGCCTTTTGGCTGGAAATCTGAGAACGTGGCTTCCTTCTGCTTCCAGCCACATCTTCTGAAGTTGCCTCAAACAAGGGGAAAAAAATAAAGCAGGAGGAGTCATGAATTCGTAAAAAGCACTACAATGGGCTTAGCCCAAATCAGATTGCTTTTATACTCAGTATAACTGATTTCTGGTATTTTCAGTAAATTGGTTTCATTGTAGATACATTAATTCTCACATGGCTTAACTAATTACACCACTCTCAAGTGGTATTGAGATGGGAAAACACAATAGGTGAAATTCTCCTCCCAGTTAAACTAGTGTAAAGCCAGAGATTGAGTATTTCTCAATCGGTGGGTTATGATTTTCCATGATGCGCAGCAGGGTTGTAAGGTGTGGAATGTTATATTATAATTTCAGGCCAATAAAGCTCAAACTAACTCCTACATCTTTCAAGGTCAAACAAGCTCAAGTAGCATAAAATTATCTTATCATTAATGAATTTTTATGCATAAGAAATTAAAGAGAATTAGAGGCATTTTCATTTTAAATAAAGGGCTGCCAACCTGAGGCAGGGGGAAGAGAAATTCAGCTCTGAATTAACATTTGGATAGACCAAGGGATGATCTCTTCATCTGCCAAGTCCCAAACGCAGGATGCTCTATGCAACGAGTGGTGCATACACACACGCACACGTATGAATTATTCATGCAAGAATCTTTAAAGGCAGGAGGTGCCTTTTTATAACTTCACACTTTGGTCATTAAGTTTCAACAACAATAAACCAATGAGTGCAGGTGGGACTGAGCACCAGTTCTGGGTGGAAACTGAAAGGCAGGACACAATTTTGCACCCTGAAAGCAGAGAAGTGGCGAAGACCCGTTTAGACTGGAGATCGGCAACTCCTCAGTGGTAGCGCATCAGACTATTTCTGTTTTCCAAACATGAGGGCAACGTTTCTACTGGAAATTGAGCTGGGGAAGAGGGTGCTGTGGAGTGGTTTATCAGGTGGTCCCTGGCTCCAGCTGAATTTGGGACTTTTAACAGCACAAGAGTTGAGACCTGCCTACACATCTGATTCACTAGCAAAAGGACATACCCTGTATATAACATTTAGAGATCATTAATATATCCAGAGCAAATATTAAATTAGTGCATGCAAACTGTCCGCTCCGCTGCTCTCTCGAATCACAAACACAATCTTTGGTGTCTGGGGATCAGTTCACTAATCTTCACCATCCTTCTGGAGTCAATAGGACTAAATCATCCCACATTTAAGTACATAAGCTGTCCCCAGCACAAAGGAAAGTAGCTCAAAGGTACGTGTTCTGCCTTTAAATTATTTGTGCAGCACTTGGTGCTTGTGGAGATATTTATGTCTGAGCCTGCCATAGATTGAAGCTGCTCTGGAGGTCAGAGCTTGTCGGGTTCCCTTTCTGCAAAGGATGCTCTGGCCTTTGGAGTGATAGATTGGGAACGGTGCCTTCCCTCTCCCTGCCACTTACAAAGAATTCATTTACTGGAAGGTAAGAAGCACTGGCAGTCACAGGCAATGTCACTTCTTTCTTTTTACACTGTTGGGTTTTTGGGGTTGGGTATTTTTTTCCCTTCTCATTCATTTATCCCCTTGTATGCACTTGACCCCTCGAAATAAAAGAAACAAAACTGTCAAATTCTGGAGAATACTTCAGGCACAGAGAAAATGCCGGAGCTCAGAGGGAATGGGGAAACAGCAGGAATTCACACAGAGATGAGCATCTTCTCAAAGAAGCAATCGGCTTCGCAACAATTTATGGGTGGAGTCAAAGAAAAAAGCAAGGGCAGGTCCCCCCCCACCCCGAATTGCCCAGCAGCTCCTACAGGGAGTCTCCCCTGCATTCAGGAAGGGTTCAGCTGGGGATCCCCCCTACCACGGGAGCAGTGATAGTCAGCTGTGAATCATCTCAAAATTCAGAGAAATGAACACACACTGCTCCAAACAGCCCCTTCCCCATATATTTTGTCCTAATGGCAGGTTGGGCAGCATACATTAAAGATAAAAGTAAAGAACAATCAGAGAAAAGTTAAAGTTTAGGGAAATTTTGTGCTTTGCAATATTCTTGTTATTTTTTGTGGAAATTGTGAATCTGTCCTTGCATGTGGCTATAACATGCATTTCTGTTCAGAAGGGTGTTTTTCTTGACTGTAGGGATTTTTTAGTGTCCAAGCACATTGTTGAGCTCATATTTTCCTTGCAAAACTTAGTGAGTTTGCTCTGAGCTTTACCCCAAGCCATACTATTCTCTTTTCTCACAAACATTTCTGCAAACGGCATTTCTCAGTCTCCTGACATAAATTACATTTATTAAAGAGCAACAAGAAACCCACTTTAAGTTCCTAAACACCACCTCTAAAAGTGAGAGCGAGCAGATGCCCAGAATCTTGTTTCTTTTATTTTTGCAAACAACATACCAAAGGCCTGACAACTTTTTATAGCTCCAGCATGACCTCCCTCGCTGCCCTCGGAGAGTGACTTCATTTCCAAGCTCTGGCGGGGGCTCCACTGCTGTGCGATACGCAGAGCACGCGGGCTAGGCAGTGCATTAAAATGCAATATTCCACTCGCTGTGATTTATGGTCCATCACTTAGAGCAAAGCAACGTGCATCTTAATTGTCTGCTCCTTTCCAGCTACTTGGTTTGGTTGGCAGATGAGAAATTTTTCATCCACCATGAATTTTCATGGAAATATGGGTCTTTGAAATGCAGAGGAGTTAAAGATGCAAAATTAAAACAGAGCTGCATACCTAACAGTCTCTCTGTGCAATGCATGAAAATGGATCATAGGAAATAATTATGCATTTTGCTTTGCCTGATTTACCAGTTTCAAGAGTTTTCCCCAACAGGATCTGATCTACAAGTCCCCAGGAAAAAAAAAAAGTATGCCTTTGCAGCCAGCCTCAGGGAGCTCACAGTCAGCAGAAGATCTCCAAAATCTTTACCATCACAGAGATTATTTTTATGAAAAATTATATTTATAAAAATTATTTTAATGAAAAAAATATATATAAATAAATATTTTAATGAAAGTTACAAAAATCCATACAGACCCACTGAATACTAAAACAGCTTCAAACTTTTGATTTGGCTCACATCTGACAGGCAACATGCCACTTTCAGGGTATAAGATCCTGTAACTTTCAAATCAGACAGAAATATTGTGTGCACTGGCCGTGTCCTACTTGAGGACATTTTAATCTTCTTCAGCCACATAGATTTTCAGTTAAAAACTATAGATTCACAATTACAAGCACTGTATAGATCGAAGAAATGTATGTTCAACATCAGCAGAAAGGAGTTAATTGTACAGGTGATGGTTCTATGAGTTAATTATTGGGGTTTATTTACAGATTTATACCCAAAACTCATTTCTGGCCCATCTTGTGGACATCTGTGATAAATTACATAGGTTGTGTTTTCCATGACCTTTTCAGCCCCTCTCCTTCTCAAGACATTTTATTGTCTTCAGAATTTTTCTATACCTACATAATTACAACCATATATCATTAATTCACCGGGTGTGAAAGCAACTCTCCTACTGGACAGTCTCAGCTGGGACAGTCTGTTCTCAGGGCAAAAAAATGTTAAAGAGTTGGCAAAACACCAGAAAAGAGCGTTTGCTGTGGCGGGTCAGAGAATCGCCCCATCACCAACACTCTCACACCTGCCTCACCACCACAGACCATCCATTTGTTTTTTCAAGTCTTGCAGAACCACGGTCGAGATGAAGAAGGTGTTTCCAAATGCCCATCCTGCTCCAGCGCACCTTTGGCGCATTGATTCCTCCAGAGCTCCACTTGTCTGCCTCGTCCAATGAGTCTACCCAACCCAAACATTTCTTCTGTATTGATTTAGTCTGTTAGATTATCTGATTTTTTTTTTTCTGTTTTCTTAATCCTTACAATATTGGTATTTTTCAGGCTGGCAGTCAAATAAAAGCTTTGGAGACATATGAAATATATATTAAGAGTCTCATTGCCCAATAAACTAAGGGCACAAATTATACAGCCAAATCTGATGAGCAGCTCATTGTAGATGGCACGTTTTGGCATCACAGTACTTTGCAAAAGAGACTTATATTCATATATTCTTGTGTGGAATTTAAAATTCCAATTAGCAGAACACAGAGGGGGATTATGTTACTTTGGACTTGAGTTCAATTGTGTTTTTAATTCTACTAAAACTCCAAACTCGCACATTAAAATAATTGTATGTATTTGATTAGGATCTTAATTACATGTTTACATATTACTATATGTGTTTAAAAACTTAAATAAGCTTTCCATTCCTCGGGAAATTTTGGGAAACAAGGTGGTATTTATCGTACTGAGCATGAATTTAAATACATGAGTCGCTGAAGTGACTAGTGCGATCCTGACAACACTTTCTCAGCATTTTGTCAGAATCCTACTGAAAAATAGAATTAACTTATACAACATGAAACTACACTTGACCTCTCAGGTTTTGCGCTGGTCAGTTTAATTAGCCCACTATGTTAGTATCAGTTTAAGTTCACACTTCACTGTGTCTAGAAGACAGTACGGAGAGGCGACGCATCTGAAAGAATGCTGTAATGCCACGGTTTCTGACAATAAATAGCTCTTGACCTGGCAGACTGATCCATGCTATTACTTTAGAGGCTGTTATTAGCCTTAGAGGGTATCTTGGGGCTACTTAACTGGCAATCATTAACCCAGCATCGCTCTTCACTGCAGAGCTAAGTCAATGCACATGCTACTTCATATGCACACCTAATTGGAAACAAGGGATAAATTAACTCATTTCTTCCATTACTTTGTGCCCACTTGAATGCTGCAAGTTCAAAAGTGCATAAAAAAGTCTAGGGGCTGCGTCCCAAGATATCGGGGAGGAATAATTAGTATAGGAAATAGAAGTACTTCTCCAAGACCTGGGGTACTGCAAACCTAGCACATGGCATTCCTGAACAAAGCCAGTTAAGTCAGGTTTTTTACTGGCTGAAGACTAAAACTGGTGGCTGTAGAAGGTCTATTCTCTCATGTCTTTCAAACCCCAAAACCTTGGGCAAATCTGAGAGTTTATGAAACCTCAGGAAGTGAGTCCATCACTGTTCAAAGTCTTATCTCCCCCAGGCTCTCAGTATTGGGAAAAACAGCAATGATGCAGTTAATGCTCATTAACACTGTACCTCGTATATTCAAAGGATCTCTTACAGCAACAGTTCATAGTCAGAAAACACTTAGCTTAGACATCATTAAAGATGAAGCAGAGAAGCGACTACCAAAACACAAGGTGTGGAGTAGTCAGATAAGCATCCAAAATGGCAGATAAATGTACAAAACTCAGTCTCTAATTCTAGCAGATTTTCAGAAAATGCAACCCACTAGTTAAGTCTTACTTGTAGAAACATTATGTTCACAACAACTGTAACACTTCTGAGGGCTCCTGCTCTTCACTGACCTTCTCGGGTGAGCCCTAAACTCTTTTTTCCATTCCAGTTTTAGAGACAGAGAAAGAAAATCTAAATAAATGAACCTAAGGTTTTCAAAGCTTAGCAAAGGTTCAGGGTCACTCCTTGGTCTGTATAGGTACATCAGTCATCTAGTTTTAATAACTCAGATTCTGCAGTAGACAGTATATAAAGACAGAGAAACCCAACAGACATAAATCCTCATCAAGTTAACTGTCCTATTTTCTTTCTGCCAGACACAGTTTTACCCAAAGTGTAGAAGGCTTTGTTTATAGCACAACCTCAAAGAAAATAGCTTCCTCCATCCCACTGTCCCCACTATATGTCCAGACTCATAATTTTTAATTATCCCTTCTGCCAAACAAGTAGTCAAAAAGGTATGGAAACAGGTTCAAGAGCAGGTAATTCCCAGAGCCAAGCTCAAGTCTCTAGTACAACTCAACAATTAGCTTAAAACAACAACACCCCCCAACCAAAACCCAACACAGCTACATCTCAGACGCAGCAGAAGGTGTTCTGTTGTATTATATCTGAAAAAGGGTGATTTTGTGGTCTGGGCATTAGACTTGGTGTGTAGAAATTTGTCTGTAAGCCTTTGCTTTCCCAGTAACCCAAGAAGCATCAGAGAGCTGCCCCATACCCTTCAGGCCAAGCACCACATCGGACAAGCACTGGTGCTTACAGGGGGCACCCTGTGATGCCAGAGTTGGTTTATAACCAGCACCACAGTGATTCAGAATGATGCAATAAATCAGCAGAAAAATCAACCTTTTCCCCCATCAGCTAGAGAAGACCTGAGGACAAACAGGGCTCTATCGACAGAGCGACCTGGAGCACTCGCACCAATTTTAAGAGGATTAAGCAAAGCTCTCTCCACCAGAGACTTCAACAGAAACTTCCCCAGGATGGAGGGATACAGTATGAAAAGCAATTTAATTTCTTCCTTGGCATTTATAAGTAATAAAAGCAGCACCGGGCAGTTTCCAAAACCAATAGTCAGGTTTTGCAAGGATATTTCTGGGATATATAAGACAGGCACCCTCCTTCTATAATGTATTTGCAAGCAGTGCTCTGCCCCTCTAGCTCCCAGCCTATGGTTTTCATAACCAGTGTCAGGTGCTGGGGGTAGAGTGAAGAAAACCAAAACATAAAACCCCCCAAACAAGTGCCACAAGTATTTTAAAGCATTATGGCAAAAAGCAGTCCATCGCAAGAAAACTTTTAATTCAAGTCCATACAGGAATCCTCACACAGAGCACAAGCAGAAACTGTTCCCACCACCTGAACTAACAGCAACAGACCCATCTGCAATATAGGGTTTTTTTTTCCCAGTGCATCGTTAATGCAGCCGTCACTACAAAATCTGGTCACCATATTACTGAAAATATGCTCCCACTTCTCACAGAGCTAATGAAAGCAGCAGGACAGAGTTAATCTCCTAACACGGAGAAGTCTGATGGCTTTAACTGGCTAATTACAGTCACAGTGAGCAATAGCTGAGAAGCTCTACAGTTGGCAGGTGCATTTATTCAGCTATTACTCTTAGATTTTGAATCTATTTCATTCCACAGATGACTGTGATGTTTGAAAAAAATTAAGCATCCAATTAATAGCATCCAATAATAGAAGGAATACTGAAATTCCTCCTTTAACAAGGACAGTTGTATCTGCAATTACAATACAAGTAGTCCAGGATAAAGAAAATAGAACACTTCTGACAGCCTACCAAGGTGAAACTCTGCCATTTATTTCTCCAGTTCATGTCTCTACTTTTGTAGCTGTTTGTGAGAACACAGCCCTGTTTTGCTGGATGTTTTCTCTCCCAGAGTGCTTCTGTTGCAAGGAAACAAAAGCCAGGACTGCAGGAGCTGAATTGTAAAAAGGAATTTGAATGCAAGGGAGGAATGAGCGATTTGCTCAACAGCACCCAGGGAGCTCTTGGCAGGATGAGTTATGGAAAGTCAGCCAGGGGAAAACATCTGCCTTCGGTTTGGGGCAGGTGGGAGTGGTGGCATCTGTCCCTGCAGGCAGCTCTCCCATGCCTCAGCCCAGGTCTTTGCCCGCAGGATGATTCCTCTTTTTACTGCGCTCAGACAGAAATCTGACCGTGCTGCTTATTTAACTTTAGATGGGCTTATTCCAGCTTTGCTGCTGGGTGAGATGTTCCAAGGCACTGCGACTCTGCTCAGCCCTGCTCCTGCTGAAGGGCTCAACCAGCACAGCCACCCCCAAAACACCACCTGAGGTGAGACACCCGACGCCAGGACTGTCATTTTTCATATCCCCGGCGGTACCATCACCCAGGGATTTGCTCGACCTCCCTCTGGAAGCTAAGTGCGATTTGAAAAATTGCCGTGTTGTTGTTTTGAAATTAAAGTTTCTTCCAGAGTTTCCTGGAACAAATAGCAAAGGGGATTTCCTTGGCATTAGTAAGTACGGCCAATTCCTGAAGAAAATTTGAGGATTTAGGAAGGATAACCTCTCCAAGAAGAGTTACCTTCATGCACCTTGGACAAGTTGGGTCTAGTAGTACTCTGTTCTCTCAGTCCCTCTATTCTTGATAGCAACGAGTCATCCAGAGAGACATTCAGAGCAGAAACCTGGTTTGGGCCAAGCACCCCTTTGTTAGGAGGAGCCTGGGAAGACGAGCCTCACCAAACCAGTCACCGTGAGTGAACATCCAGTTCTCATCACCTGCCTTCTAGAAGAGTCACGAGGAACATGCCAAGACACTGAATCACTGGTTTTCCCCCTTTTCCAGAAAATCTGCCTTTCAGATTTTGAAACTCATGCTGCCGCTGGCCCCAAGGTTGACAACACACGTCCATCACACCTGGGACATTGATGCTGCCACAGTTCAAATATTAAAAGAGTATTTCTGGGATATAGAAGATAGGTACTCCCCATTTATAATTTACTACACACCAATAAAAGCCTGTTGTTGGGAGAAAACATTTGCAAGCATCTGGATGCTTAAACAAGCCCCAGAGAGAGTTCATTAAAATAGAAATTGAAGTTAATTAACTAACTGATGGACTCCTCTGTTCCATTCTCTTTAAAGCCATCCGCAGCCTTCCCTTGGTCTACTGACTGGCTTTATACAGCTCCAGTTAGTATATCAAAGTGATGTATTCTGCTTACAAATTCAAGGCAAAGCACATTTATCCATTACAGAAGGAGAATGGATTTACATTTAAATGGATGTTCTTCATGTATCTAATAATGCAGTTGGGTAATCAAAGAAGTACAATCTAAGCAGGAGCATCTGTGTGTTTGGCATTAATACAACCCCCAAGATTCCCTCCACACATTTCTCCCGATTTATTTATTTCATGGGTGGTGAGGAACACAATGGGAATGTTGTCATTCTCCAGCTACAACCAGCCAGCAAGAAGGTTACATAGGAATTAAAAGATTGCTTGCTTAGGCTTACGTTTCAGTTAAAAATTCAGACTCAACAGGAGAGCAAGAAATCACCATGGTGCATGGACTTTCATTCCCCTAAAAAAGTAAATAAACAAATAATGCTTCAAAGGTGCCAAGGGAAGTTTGGCAACAAAATTGTTGCCACTAAGAGCAGCAAGATGTCTTCAGTTCACTCTGTTCAGTGAAAAACTGCAAGGACTGCACTAGCCTGAACCAAGCAAAACAATTTGCAGAGTGAAACACACTTGGAATAGGAAAAGCCAGATAGGAAATAAAATTCAAAATTATGGTAATCAACTTTTAAATTCCATTTTAAGCGATCACACTTGATTTATCTAAACATATGCAGAAAAATGTGTGTGCATGCATTTAAAAACAAATATAGCTTAATCCAAAAATGCTAGTAACTTTGCCAATGAATGGCTTTGAAAGCATAGAATTTGCTATTAAATTTCGGTTTATAGTGATTTCGATGGCAACTCGACGCCAAAAGCCTATCACATTCCAAGTCAAAGATAAGTAATAAAAAAGAAAAAGCATCTGTTTCAATCAGACAAGAACAAAGCAAGTTTACGTGTAATACGTGGTTGTAGATGATATCCTCACCAAAGCAATGATCCTCTCCCAGTGATGTGTGAGGCACAGCTCTGTCATTTTGCAGGTGCAGGGCAGCATTTCCTAACTCAGATAGGAGTTATCTTGCAACATGCAACAAAAACCACCCATAAATATGGCATGTCCCAGGTTGCACCACAGCTTTTGTTGTTCTCAGGGGGGAAATATGAGGGGGAAAGGCGGCTAGAAGCCATCTCAGTGAGAGAAAACAAACACCTCCCTCTGTTCCTGCTTACAACAGCTTGCAAACTTCACTTTGTGCACCTCCCTCCTCTATAAAATCACCCTTCTCTCCTGATGTACTGTCACAGTTTAAAGCTGGGCCGGCTATTAAACCAGTGGCAGACACTTTCTGTTAACCCTCTCCCCCCGCCCCCCCAGAAGGGAAAGGGAAAAGGGAGAGAAACTTATGGGTTGGAAAGTTAAAACAGTTTTAATAAACTATAATAATGAATAAGAGTAGTATAATAATAATTGAAATAATCAAATATATACAAAACCAAGATTGAGCTCCCCCGATGTCAGTCACGTCACCACCAGCACTGCAGGGCAGGCTCCAGGAAGGTCCAGGCTGGGCCCAGCGACGGGTGAGAACTGGATTCAGGGATGCACGGATCGGGACCGGGGGCAGAAGGAAAACAGAGTTCTTTTTGGACACCAGCCATACCAGAAGGGCAAGAAGGTAGAAGAAAGGGCTGAAGGCCCAAGCAGGCCGAAGGCTCAAGCAGGCTGAGACCCTTGTGATCCCCCCGCTTTATACTGAGAATGATGTGTTTGGGATGGAATACCTTCGTTGGTAGATTTTGGGTCACCTGCCCTGTATGCTCCTCCCTGCAGGTGCGACCCCCCTGCAGCTCTTCACTCGTAAGCAGTGAAGAATTTAGCAGCAACCTTGGTTTCTCCAAGAATAAGGACAGCCAGAGCCTTTCTGCATAACATCCCTACCGGTGCCTCAGTGTTAACTACAAACTTCGAGCGTTATTAGTCCTAGAAGCAGACACTGTCTGCAAAACATGCAGTCAGTTTCAGAAAGTGCAGCTACTTAGAAGAGACTTAGCTGAAAGTAAAAATCACTGAAAGGAAAATTGGCCTGGTTTAGGCCAAACCAGCACATGTACTCTCCATAGCTTTGGTACCTGATGAAATCCTGGAGGAGACAAAGAAAGTTCCACTGACCCTCGCTTGTTGATTATCAGCCTCCTTTTCATTGCAGCAAAAACTTACAGCAGCAGAAGAGGTTTGAAAAAAAAAAAACCCATGCAAATCCAAAGAGTTTGTAACTCAGCACATACCCACTGCTGTTTTACTGCAGGGACTGTGCAGTTTCCCACCATGTAGGAAGCATATGGTCTAAATAAGGCTAATAAAAATACATTAATGTTTCTGTTGCCTTCCTTGTAAATAAGATGTCCCTGTGGGCTACTAATTTATCAGCCAGTTTCTCTACAGCTTATGACCACAGATCAGAAAGCTGTGTATAAACTGTTTAAGTCTGCTACATACAGTCACCATCTTTTCCTCTTTGTCTTTCTCTAGGCAAATGCTGGGCACGTGTACCCACAGCAAACACCCTGCTCCAAGAACTCTGAATTTTAGGAGAATGCCTACTACTGTATTGTGCAATTCTAAGCAATGGATTCAACTGCTGCTGAACTCTCAGAAAGTTTAGATTAAGAAAAAACTCTTGGATAATCTTAATTACAGACTTTTTAAGTGAACAGTTTGAATTTAAGTATTTTCAAGAGTCCCCACAGTTTGAATTTAAGTATTTTCAAGAGTCCCCACTGCTGGCCAAATGTACACAAGCAAAGTAAGCAATCCCGTATCACTTGTCTGCCTCTGTGCCAAAGGATGGTCTTCGTCCACTCTCCACCACGCACGAATTCTTCTCCACCTTTTATTGCCTTAATGCAAACCAGTGATACTGGGAGGAACCCATACCACCTCCTCCTCCCACAGCAGGACGGTGAAGAGGAGAGCATGACGGTGCCAGCACTGGAGGAGATGCCTCCAAAGAGGAGCAACAAATGAAAACATGATGTGCTAAACAAAAACAGTTCCATTATCAGCTTCGCTTTCCACCTGCAATTACAGTACATTGCGGCTGAATATTTTTTCCTGGAAACTGAAATACTTTCATTACAGCTTAAATATCTGACAAGATAGCTGACTACAGGTTTGTGAAAAGCAATTATTTTGGACACTGATTACTTCCCATGCAGGCAGTGAGCGTTGTAACTGCAGATAGCTGGGAAAGACCGCAGCTTTATGTGATGGACTACACTATCTGGAGGAGTTAATTAATGTTGTGGGGTGAGTAGGAAGAGAGGAACTCTGCAAGTACCCAGCTTAACATTCAAATTAATTGACAAGAAATAACTTCATATGTTTAATTTAAATGCAATTAATTTATTAGAAAAACCCAGTCTAGGGACAGATAGCTGGTGCATCTGGCGCAACAGCTAGAGCAACATCACGTTCCCATAGCAACATATTTGTTAGAAACAAGGCAATACTTAGGATGATGTTTTTTCGTTTTTAATCCACCAGAGTGACGACGACTGCACCAACAGGATTCAAAAAATTGAGATAAAAATTGAAGACATTAAGAACATATATGAAGACTTATTTTCCTTCTCTGTGCTGGGAGGACATTGCAGTGAAATCTGAACTAAATCTGGAAATGCAGGTGCTAATGTGGGTAATTACAAAAACAACTCAGCACTGCATTGCATCAGTAATTGTACCTGTATCATAGCCCACATATGGGCTATCCACAGCTCAGCCATTGCAGATTTTAGCAGCCCACCCCCATGGACAGAGGCAATTGCATGCATGGCTGCTTTGAGGCCAGCTGATGTCTTGTGTCGAGGTTCAAAGGTCCTCCTTGAAATGACTGGGCTTCATTAGTAAGAAAGAAAGGAAAAGGCACCAAAACCCAAAAACCTGTCAGTCGTTGCTATAAGCGTTTATGGATTTCAGTGAGCCTGATAATGCTGTTGCTAAAAGACAAGGAATACTGGTACATATTTTTCAAGGCTAGTTTTACTTTTTACAAAGGCATGCAGCGATAGGATGAGGGGTAATGGCTTTTAACTGAAAGAGGGGAGATTTAGATGAGATATTAGGAAGAAATTCTTTCCTGTGAGGGTGGTGAGACACGGGTCCAGGTTGCCCAGAGAAGCTGTGGCTGCCCCCTCCCTGGCAGTGTTCAAGGCCAGGTTGGATGGGGCTTGGAGCAACATGGTCTGGTGGAAGGTGTCTCTGCCTGTGGCAGGCGGGTTGGAACTGGATGGGCTTTGAGGTCCCTCCAACCCAAACCAGTCTATGGTTCTATGATATAAGCTCAAATATTGTTATTATTATTATTCAAAGAAGGATGCATGTAGATTTTGTTTCCTAAAGCTTTTGGCAGATACTATGTTCTTTCTGTGTCATTTTATAGGTTGTGAACTGAGCCACAGGATGGCTTAAAAAGTTTGCCCAAGTGAAACAGGACATGTAAGATCAAGGGGGGGATGCCGGTATAGATCCAGGCGTCCCTGAGCCATATCGGAGCCACTGCCTACCTAGTGCTGCTTGTTCTTCCTGACATGAGCATTCAAACCAGTTCGAATCAGAACCAGGACAAAGAGAAAACCTAAAATATGGCAATATACAAGAATCAAGTACACTTCTACTTCGGGTAACTTGGAGATTTAGATGTTGGAGTTTTTTAAAATCGATTATATTCATGTGGGCTTCTGAAACAGCACTGAGGAATGAAGGTCAGAGAACAAACAAGCTACTTGTAATGATGGTCAAGAAAGGAAAAGAAATTTTGACACCAGAGTGACAGGAAACACCTTTGAGCCTTTAAATGCCCAGGCTGCATTTGGCAAGTGGTTTTTTAAAGGTCTCCCCTGAATGGCCTCTTTTTATCTCTGTACAAAAATAGCAGGCTGAGACCAATGGGCAGGATTTGACCTCTGGATCCAAAGAGGATTTACCTAAACTTAATGCTTAGTTGCGATTCATTTATTTACCTTTTCCTGAGAAGTTACAACGCAAGGTTTGGATATTTGTGCCCTCAGCAGGGCACAAATCTGCATCCCTCTGGGCTAAGGCTTTTCTGCTGAGAGGACACCCTGAGCTGCTGGCAGCAGATTTCTCTTTACTGGGAGGTGAACGTAAACAGACAAAGCTCTTATTCTCAGTAAGCAGCAAACAGGGATGCTGGCGAGCAACTAAACTCAGTCCCCTCCTTAGATTTTCCCTCTGCATTCATATAAATGGTAAGATATGAGCCTGAATGTGGCCAAACTGAAACCCAAGGGATTTCTACTTTGCCGTATTTTGGCTGCGATTGAAACTCTCTTGCCTTCCTGGGTTGCTGTTGATGCATTAATTATATGCAAGTAGTAACAGGAGCCTTTTGCCTTTCTAAAAGTCCTAAGTATAGTGAAATTTAGTTTAGTTTGCTGATCTGAACCAGACAAAGTGTAGATTTTTCTCTCTTTTTCTCTCATGCCCTGCAGGTCCCTCAGCCACTGGGCTACCAGCCAGGCTGGGTGTGCTATTCTCAGCCATTCCTCCTCTGTAAAACTAACTTAATATTTACTGGAGCCATGATTTGAACTTAGGTTTTTCTCCAGTTAAGACGGGGAAAGAATTTTCTTCTTCCCTAAAGGGCCACCCTCTAAGCATGTCCACACCGTGCCACTGAGGGTAACGAACAGGCAGTGTGTGCTGTCCTGCTCTCCTGAACACCATTTATTTTCACAGAATCTGTGAAAGAGAACAGATTTGTTTGGCACTGTGTTCATACACAAAGTGCATTATTTTATTCCTCTTCCTTCTTAATTCAGTAAGGTCCAACCATTCATCTTCTTGACTTCTATTCCCCAAACTCAGCTGTGCTTTACCTAGATATGCAGGCTTCAAAATTTTGAATAAGGAATTCATTCACTCATCAGCAGGCAGGTGTTTTGTCTTTGTAATTATTTATGCATCATTATCACCTCATTCTGTCCTTGCCTCTCACCTGCAAGGCAGAAGGGAGATGGACAATCATTAACCCTAATCTATATTTTCTTTCTCTTGTCTACATTCAAGTCTACAGTGCTGCTTCAGCCATTCCCATTTCTCCCCCAGGACTATCAACCGAGCTCTCCTCCCTTGACCTCCCTCACTCTCTGCCTTTTTATAACCCATTTTCACCCGTTCTGGAGAGATGATCCCAATCTACCTCTCATCCTCAGTAGGTGGCTGTATCTATTCTGGGACCTCTCCAGGACTTCGTCCAGGTCATCTTATTTTAAATATTTTGTGCAGATAAAGCAGCAGAAGCTGTTTGATGAATTTATTTCTCCTGAGCTCTGCCACTCCTGGGGAAATGCTTAGGAAATGGCTTCTAAAAACATTAATTTGGGTGAATCTTTCTACCACGTCCAAATTTCACAGTCCACAGGGTTTTTCAAACATTGCACTTGTTCTGCCTAGTCTAATTTTTTACATTATACATAAAGTATATACCAGGATTAGGAATTACAATGGCTCAACTACTTTTCTGAGAAAAGTTAGGCCTGAATTAAGCATCTGTAGGAGAAATTTCTCATCACTAGAAGTCAGCGGAAAATACAAAAAAGCACTGGAAGGCATGTGCTAGTCTCATGTCCTTCAAACACACTGAAATTACCTTACACCAAAGCCTTGAAATGTGCATGTAACCTTTTTTTTTATTTTGGAATGTCCCTTTATACTGGCTCCCCAGCTACAGAAAGTATTTTTCCATGTAATATACACATTAGCTTCCAGCAGGGAAATGTAATTACCGTAATAAGATTTCTTAAAACTGGGCTTTTATGTTGTCAACTGCATTAAAATTTAAATCTTGCGCCAAGTTCAGAAAACGGCTTTAAAAATGTAAGAAAAATATACGGTAAAATCAATATTATTAAGAGTGAAACGGACTAAACTGGAAGCAATCAAGTCTTTCATTCCATATGAAAAAATACTGTAACATTATAATAAATTACTTTATCACTTTGGAAATTGCTACAATATTGGTGTCGACGTGGCAGCATTGCTCTCACCAAAGCAGCACTTCACCGCTTTGAGTACTATATGAATCTGCTAATATTTGCATTTCTTGACTATCCACATCGTGTGTAACTTATTCTACAACGTTAACAGTTGTTTTAAAACCTCTCCTATGATGTTTTTCCTGGTATTGTTTATTATTTACAAACTCATCAACTCCTTTGTAAACGTTCAGGCCACTTCATCTCAGAACACGTAAAATCCTGTTGTCTTGACACTTTCATACACCAGTTCAAAAGCAAACCTAGAAAACACGCGTGGGCCTGTTTTCTTTCTAAAACAGCTTCACTTACGCTCATTTACATATCATCCTGATGGTACCAGTTCGATTTATCAGCAGTTTATCAGGATGCATCTTAGGAATAATAAAAATTAAGGCAAGTGGCCAAACTACCAAGGTTAATGGATGACATTTAATGTGATGCTGATATCAGTCCCACGCTCTGCTGCACCAAAGCGACACAGAGAGCATTGCCCACGTATTTACATAAAAAACTTTCTCTGCTCCCATTGCAAAGCCATGCAATAGTTTATATTCTTGTTCTGCTATGACCCTCCCCACAGCAGCATTTGTGCATGCAGTGGTAGCTGCTTTCTGCTGCAGATTGAACTGCAATTTAATAGTATTGCATCTTATGCATTCTGGACAAAATTTCACCAGCCACATTGAACAGTAAGCTGGAGTGACAGCAATAAATTGAGCTCAAGAGTGACGTGCTATTTCAACCCAGGGACAAGCCTCTTCTCATCCACCTACCCCTTCTCTCTTGGTAAATACAGCACCTTCACAGCCCTCCGATGTTTAGGTTTTCAAGTATAAGACCATTTATTCTTTCCAAAATCTAAGACAGTTCTGTGATAAAATTAAGGTATTAAGGTGTTAAGATGTTGTTGCTAACTCTTACAGTGTTCCTTCAACTGCCTTTGGTTACTAGTTAACAACTATTCCCAAACACCAACAGGTCAGCTGTCCAGCATCCAGTCCTAAAAGAAAATTGCAATAGTTTTGTCTTGAGGTCAAGACAAGAAAAGAGCAGTTGTTGCTAGTGAAACAGCAAAATGTCCTGCCCAGGAGTGTGCAAAGAGCCCATGGGATCACACCACAGTCTCCCAAAACCTCCCAGGCAATTGCTGGGTTTTAGCTGTCGACCGTATGGCCAGGGGATGGCTCTGGGAGGTGGAGCTGGACGTCTTTTTGAGAAAGATTTCTTTTCATTTATCCACAATAAGTAGGCAAAAAGAGATTGACCACTAGATGAGAGAGATCAAGTTATTTGGATTATTTTTTACCCCTGCAAGAAAATACTGGGAGTTAGTGACCAACTGCACAAGCTTTTTCACACCATTTATGGGACCAGGCGGTTTACTGCCACAAGAGCCCTGCGCAGCTGGTGAAATGTGTGCAGTGTGTCTGCACTGAGGGCAGGCAACAAAGAAGGGATTTGGGGTTTTTTTTTAAGTAACAACTTGTTCATTTACTCCTTTCTCAAGCAACAGTAACATTACATTAATTAACAGGAGAGCAAAGCAAATTGACTTGGTGCAAACACTGTGGGTTTATTAGTGAGCAGAGCTGCTGCGTTACCTACTGTTCCTCAGGAGGCCACGCCAGAATCCCTCCGCAAACCCAGCAAAGCTCAGGGCAGATTTAGGCTCAAAACTAGAGCCCCAGAGCAATCCCGAGCCTGGATCAGCCTGCTCCAGGCAGACCACGACAGGGCATCGCTGCTGCCTTCCAGGGACTCTGGCCCCGGAGACAGGAACATAAATGCAGATTTTCAAGGTTTCCCCACTGGGGAGGAGGATGCAATAGTAAAAACATTTCTGCAACAAAAAGATTCCATACGCATCACCAATAAGACATCTAGTACTACTGCCACATTGTTCTTTCCCTCTAAACAGCTCGAAGTTGTATGCAAGATGATTAAATAAACACAACCACATTTTTTTCACCAGTCTAAGATGGGACAACATAATCATTCCTGTTTTGCCTACAGAACAGTGAAGTGCATTGAGACAGATGTAAAAAAAAAAAAAAAAAAAAAAATCATTATTTTCTGAAATATTTGGAAAATTTCTCACTTGTCTGATACTATCAGGACCAACAACTTCAAAGGACTTTCGCAAATAAACTGCACTACAGAAACTGGCTGTTGTTCTTAGAAGGTGTTGTAGGTTTGATTAAATTTGACTTAATACAAGGACATGCAAGTTTTCTAGACAGAAGAATTCCTCATTTTACCCACAAAATTATAGCCAAGAGAGAATGCAAAAAGCATCCCATTGATTTCTCCACTAAAACTCTCACTGAACACAGCTGCACCTGGATTTTAATTCCACAGGCTTTTGGAAAATAAAGTGATGGCACAAGAATTCAGAGCTACCAGCATTTTGTCCCTTAACAAACCCATTTTAAAATAAAATAAATCCTCCAGTGACAAACTTGCATTGTACTTTCAATTGGTTTCAGACAGAGATAAATTGATGTTCTGACCTTTCTCCGGAGTGTAAGACAGTGATTTCCTTTCCCCTTTAAAAATCATTAAGTGGATGTGACATTCAGTCAAGATCTTATTGACACACAAATATTCCCCACGCAATTACAGATCCCCCTCACTCAGCTGCTGCTCCAGGATCAGCGATAAGGACAAATTAGAGTGGGTGAAACACTTCACATGCATTTAACTACTGAATACAACAGCTACTTCACTTCTGAAATTCCAGTTGTATCATAGATCTACTCCTTTCCTTCCCCTCTTTTAAAAAGCACCAGCACTAGCATTCACTCGAGATACAGTTTTAAAAGGAAATTTTCATCCTTGTGCTGCACTCGCTCATTAATTATTTACCAACACATTCAAAATACAGCAGCATTGATCACAAATTGGTAATTAAGGCTGACTTGCATTTTGCACTTAAAGCAGGCGTTCATATTCTTTGTGTCCCCTCCACCATTTTATAATACCCATCCTTTCAATATTTTAAGAATTTACTAAAATATTCAGCAATTAGTTTTACGTGTGTGTCCTGCCATGGCTGTGGCTATTTCTTGGCCGCATGTTTTCAGTAATAGATCAACACAGACTCTGAGATCAATGTTTTACTGAGAAAAATGCCATTGTTTTTAAGTTCACATTGTCTCCTCTAATGGCTACGATTATCTGCTCTGCAAAGGCTTCTCTACCCCCTCGCTGCATTCTCTAGAGATGATACCACAGAAACATAAAAGGCCGGAGGGTAATTATACTGTTTTTCATTTCCACTGATCTCAAAGTATTGTGTAAAACACATAAATGCTTTCTCCACACAAGCATCAGATCTAAAGGATTACCTCGTAAATATAGAAAGAAATATGTTTGCTTATTTTTCAAGGATTAATATTAGAAAAACTCCTTTTATCTTCTGAAATATTTTTCCTTGTGCAGCTAACCTATTAGCTTGGATGAAGAAGGATTTGATAACAGATAGAAGCACCTCTAGTAGTACCGATACTTCTACTACAGTAGAAGTACAGGTAAATTTGGAAACAGAACCAGAATGATGACGGCCATTTTTGCATATATTCTCCCCAGCCTTCACGTAAAACTTGCTAAGTTTCCAAACTAAAATAATTGATCCCAGAAATACCTTATTCTGACTTCTAAATCAGAAAGAAAGGTCTTAACATTCAAATCTCCTCAGACAAGGTTGGGGTTTGGGTTTTTTTTTCCTGTTTTATCCATCACATTAGATAAAAAGAATCCCAGCTTCCTTATGCACAGCTGTACCATCTACGTTGCACCAAGAGTAAAAAAAAAAAGCAAGCAGGTTTTATTGGTAAACCAAGCAGATCAGATCTCTACCAAAGCCTACCGACTTTGGAATAAGGAGGCACCTTTTTACATCGTTGTTTTGTGATTTACAACTCCTCTTTGAGGAGCCGACACACAACACCGCAATTCCCAGGCCGGGTGTCAAAATGGAAAAGGGGAACGTATGTACTGGCACGTACGCGGGGAGATCCCTGCCCACAGCTTCAGCGCATCAGCCAAAAGGTATTGTTGTCTATTATACCATAATGGTCATAATGTTTTCATCCGTAGTCACGCAGATGTTGTTCAGACTTCTTACACCTGCTTCTCTGCAATTTAGAATTACTCAACAAAGAGGAGGGGGGAAAAAAAAGAACACTGCATCTTCCCAAAGAAACAAAAGTCAAGAAGATTTACAACCAGGAATTGTAAAACTCTCATTTTTTTTGTATAATGAATCTTTTATTGGGCTATCTGTAGGGGATAATCAATAGAAGAAAGTTTCTCTTTCATTATTACTTTACCCTATGGAGTAATTTTTCCTTGACATGAAGAGGATTTCTTATGATAAGATTTTGAGCAGCCTAACAGGCATTTGCGTCTTTGACAGCAAAGGACAAACTGAGTTATCTAAAATATCACATTACTGATTTTTATTAATTGGTATCTCATTTGTTCCCTTCTAAAACCAAGGCATGAGTACATTTGTGAAGCGTCTCCAGGAGGACTAGAAGGTTAGATCGAAGAGTGTTTATTCTGGATTGAAAAACAACTCACAGATGATTATTCCAGATCTGTCTTATTCCCTTTAATAACTAATGTCTGTAACAAGGCTACTACTGTCAACATGCCCAATATGTTTCTATTGGAGATACATGGAATGGAAAAGAAAAATTTAGAAGTCCACGTTTGAGTCAGGTAGAAAAAAAAAAAAAATACTGAAAACATAGGGTCAGATTTTCCTTTTCATTCATGAGTCTTTCCCAAACATGCTAGAGACCCTGGGGTATTACCAAATACAAAATGAGCAGCAGCTTCTAATCCCTGACTAGGGAAGAGCAGGGAAGAAGAAAATGAAAAAGTAAAAAAAAAACAAAACAAAACAAACAACCATGAAACAATGATATTTAAGAAAAAAAATAGAGGGCTGGTTAGTTTATTGATTTTTATTGCAGTTATGTGAAATGATCTAGTGAATTAAGCAAAGACAACCCTGGAAGGCAAAATGTGTCTTAGGAGGCAGGTATGCAATAACATTAAAACCCTTGTTCAGCATAATAATCTCTCTTTGACCTGGGCAGGGACAGAAGTGTTAGAGTTTAGGATTCTCAGCACTTCTGACAATAAAACATGGTAACTAGACACAACTCACTTCTCAAAAGAGAAAAAAAATCATCTTCAATATTCCTGATTCTATTCTTTAAAACATGAGGTTTAGTACTGTTTAGAAACCTCCATGCTGCAAATCATGTATGCAAATTATCACATAAATGCTGACTTCTAGTAACATCATCCCCACCTTCTTTCTTGTGTGTAGTACATTGAATTTAGATTTACGCTAGCAAACTTCATTTGAATTTCCAATCAGATACAACGCCAAAGTTTCTGCAGTTTTACTGGTACGCATTCAAGCATTTCTAATGTTAT
Source organism: Nyctibius grandis (assembly GCF_013368605.1). Taxonomy (NCBI): domain Eukaryota; kingdom Metazoa; phylum Chordata; class Aves; order Nyctibiiformes; family Nyctibiidae; genus Nyctibius; species Nyctibius grandis. Next base: position 3,125,699 of record NC_090674.1, read on the forward strand.
GTGTGTTTTAGACATTTTTAAGAAGAAAGATGGAGTGAAAAGTAATGAAATACTTTGTTGCAGCTCAGAACTTCACGCTTGAACAGGCTCCAAAATGTAGAAGGCTTCGCCCTGTCTTACAGTAGGAAAAAGCATTTTAAATAAGCTCTTGTATTATCCAGCCTCCATATCCTCCACCCAAAGCAGCTTCCAAAAGTTACAAGACTCAGACTGCACGGTCACTGCCAGGAAGCTTTATGGCCACACATATTTTTTCCATATATATTATTTCCTGTGCAGCCCGTGGACTGGGTGCACAGCCACGGCAAAGTACAGGCAGCGTCTACTGGGCTAAATTTGTTGGGTAAAGAGGGAAGTGCTGTAGTTTATCCAGATCCAGAAGTGAGTCTCTCTCCACCCATGGGTGAGGATTTTCACCCACTGGTCTCTGAATATTTATGGCTGTAAAGCGCAGCTGCACCGGAGCCGGCTTGTCTGCGCTGTCTCACCCTGAACCATCCCTCAAGACTTCACATCTTTTTGATTCATGCTTCAAAGAGGACAAGCTACTCAAAATGTAAGTTGGTTTATATTAAGCACTGTTATTACAGTGTAAAATAGATGTAGCCTGGCACTACAGACCCTATTTTGAATCTTAGGACCCGAAGCACACAATAATCCAATAAACCTCAAAAAGGCCTTCAGGAGGGCTGTGAACATGGGTTCCCCACAACTCAAACGGCTGTAAGTTATTGTAATAGTATAGAAGAAGAAGGAGATGCACATCCACAGATAACGGTATGCAGGGGGCTGCATAGCAATACCGCATGGACATAAAGCAGATTTTTTACCAGCATGGATTACACCTCCAAAACCCACTTTATTTCCAGGCAGTTGAGTTCGGAGCATCACTGCAGAAGCAAGAGTGTAAATGTCTATAAGGAAGAAAGAGCCGTTCCTTCCAGAGCTCTGATTTTACACGTCATCCAACAAATAACATCTCTGCCGCCTTCCCTGGCACCCCATCGTTGGTGTTCCCATAACAACAGAGGAGATGGCTCCACCGACACTCGCTCCGCTCACCGCTCGTTTACCCAAGCGGCAAAGGGGAACCAGATCTGCTAAAATACTTTCAGGATCTTCACGGACCAGATCCTTACCCAATAACTCATTCTCGCAGAGAGTGAAATAACATCTGCAGTAGCTCTTATATTCATCCACTATCCATTTAAGGGTGTTTTTTTTACATGAATGAAAATGAAAGCCTGCAAAAGTCAAATAAAAAAAAAATTTAGGTGCAAAGCTGGAGAAAAAACAAAAATTCAGGCTGAAAAAAAAATCTAAGAGAACCTCAAGTTTTTTAGTCCTTAATTTCCCCTAAATCCCAGTGAGATTTACATATTTAACTCCAAGAAGAAGTTTTGCAACTCTCTACATCATTTTCTATATGGAATAATACAGTATACAATAACACAGTGAGGCTTAAAGCATTGTACAGAGACATAATTCATGCTGTACATGATGAGCTGTAGGAGTGAGACATAAGCTGTAAAACAATAAAGGATATTTGTAAAATAAATACAAACAAAAGAAAACCTAGTAAAGTTAACTGGAAATTCAGCAAGCAAAACAGCTAATACTTGCTCAAAGAATCTTGCTGTTCCATAAAGATTTGAGGTTTCTTCCAAGGGCTAAAACGTACGCCTTGACAAAAGGTCTGTCCAATTTGGTCATATGCCCACAGACTGCAGAGTTAATTACGTATAAGTTTACTTAATTATTCATCCATTTATTAACCACACCAGCCCAAGAATATATGGCAAGCGCTCTTCTTCAAACACGTTACTCTTACTACAACGCAACAACCCTAGCAACTTCTTTCTCATCATATGCTTATTTCTGTTTATTAAAGGAATAATGGCATCATGGCAGATACTTGAAAAACATTTCCCAACACATGCAAAAATATAGCCTGAAGGGAAGTATCTTACAGCAGACACACTTCTTTCTATGTAGTCAAACAAATGAAAGGAGCCATTCATCAGCCTAACCACCCCCTCCAGCACCCAAGAAAGTCCAGGAGATTGTGGGTTTGAGGTTGTAACAAGAGGGATTTCCAAAAAAAGTTTATCCTTCCTCATTTTTGCTGTGGTCTGTCACTAGGTCAGGTTCACGCTGTGCCACGTTCCCTCCCCACAGGATTTGATGGGGGAATCTAAGGGGAACACGGGCTGCGCGCTGTTCCTTATCGCACTGACCCTTCCATCGCTCAGCACGCTGATTAGCTGTTCTTAGCAAGAGAGCCATAAAAGCGCTGTCACATCCCAGTGACGAGACTAGAGAGGTCTGAGTAGACCATCAAGCCATGAAAAATCATCATCTAGATGATGCATTAGAGCGCTAATGGTTTAGACTTGTACAGGGGGGAGAAACCTAGTAACGTCGGCAGAAAAGGGCGCAGGGAGTTTATTTCCTAACGAGAAATGTCATAACTAATTCTCAGGCTGCTTATGGAGAAAGGTTAGCCCAGCCTCAGGTGCACTTGCTGACAGGACCAGGATATCCAACAGCCGCAGAGCGTTCTGCGTGAACACCCACACCTCAGCCTGCGCGGCAGGAGCCTCGTGAGGCTCAGGTTTGGAGTCAGCTTGCTGTGATTTTCAGGAATACACCAACTAGATGGAAGAGTCCTTTCTTTGGAGGTGTTCAATACCACTCCGTGCCAGTCCAGACCCCGAAGACACCAAGGCCTCCTCACACACAACATTCACATTTTCCCTAATTCTTTTTTTCAAAAAAATTTAAAACTAATTAAAAAAAAAAAATCAAGGTGCTATCACAGCTAGCTAAATGCCTGAGTACCTCCTGTGTAGGTGGACAGCGTACATAGTTGGATAAGAAACTGCAAGAGATAGAATCGTAGAGGTGTTTTGGTTGGAAAAGACCTTTAAGAGCATTGAGTTCCATGCTCTGTGCTGGCAAACAAGGGATGAGTGAAGAACTTTCCAGATGAGCTATCAGTGTGAAAAACCCTCAGGCTGAGAGCCAGCAGCTGTGTCCAAAAAGTGAAACAGTATTTCTGTACCTACAAAAAATGAGGAACAACCTTCATCCCTCAGGTGTGCCATGGGTAAAATAGGAATCAACAAAAAACATTACATCAAGAGTGTTGCAATATTTATTAATCCCTCATGTTAGTTGAGCTAATTAACAATATAAGAGTTACCAAGAGCAATTCCCCAACAGGATTACCACTGAATTATGAAAGTAATTGTTCACCAGAACTTTATTTAGCTGAAACCTCTTCTCTGGCAAGAAATTCTATGCGCAGCTTGCCCTAAGCTTCAATCACATAATTATTTTAGCATAAGTTATTTCTGACCTGGGTAACTCCTTGCTTCCTTGGGGTACCTCAAGCAACACCAAACAGTAATTTAATTTTCCTTGCACATACCCATGACACAAAGACTTTTGTCATTTCCTTGATCACCCTGTCCTAGCATCGATCCTAAATATGCACCAGGCAGAATCCTGTAATAAGCGTGTGCTCCAGGCCAATTTGAGATCATCATCTACTCTAATGTGAAGCTGAATTAAAGCATATTGATGCAGTCCAGAAGAATTTTTAAGTCTGCATGGGACCTCAAACGAAACTTTTACACAGGGCATAATTATATAAAAACTCATTGATGAATTTGGACTGATCCCCAGAAATATGAGAGGCCCTTGACGTGACTCCTGTAAGAGTTACAGTTTCCCAAAATATTTATTTCCTTGAAATCTTTTGTTTGTTTTTTTTTTAACAGCAAAATGGCAGATATCAGACCTATTGCTAAGAGAAGACTAATTTTTCTTTTGGGATTTTGCTCTTCAGTTTGGGAAGCTTCGACACATGAAACTAAGTCAATTCTCAGAATAGAAAAAGCCATAGACACAGCAGCTCTGATTTTAAAATTTTTATTTCCTTTTTTTTTTTTTTTAAAAAAAATTTTTTTACTGCAGGTGAGATCACCACCACATGATTTGTACAACTGAACATTTCTTGGGCTTAAATTTTCAGGACATATTTGATTTATACCAAATGTGATTTATTTGATAAACCAAATGCTGCTGCTTGTAATCATCGAATTACATTAAATTAGTCTAATTACTCTGAAATGAACCTAAATCTGTACAGATTAGCTAACCCGAAATGGCTATCATCTCACGGAATTAGATTTCAGCCTGGGATCTGCCAGACCCATTCTGCACGCCGCGGTGAGCCCCCACCCATCTTTGGGATAACCGTGAGCTACCAGCAATGGAGAACTGGACTGCAGGAGCTGTGCAGTTGGTACCACTGCAAACCCAGTGGATGGGTGGGAGGTAACCTGGACCACAAGACAGCTTCGCTTGATACGGTGAGTTATGGAGAACCACCAGCAAGCAGCTCCTCTTGCAACTGTATTGCCACCAGCAAGAGACCAGCAACGGCTCCTAGATCCCAGGGAGCACAGGGGAGCCCCAGCACTGCTCCCTGTTGTGGGGTTGGGGTTTTGACGCAGTACAAACATTTTTGTGTCCATAAACTCAGACAAATTCGAATCCTACTCGAAGGGAGCTCTGCTTTGCGGAGTACTCTGCCTCCCTCTCCTGGCCTGTTCCCAGGCATTGTATAACTCAAAAACTTTGGTGCAAAATTAAACAAAAGCAGCGTTAGCCAGATTAGGATATTTGTCCATTTGAGATGCCCAAAGCCTACAGATGAAAACAGCGGAGCCCTGAGGAAATCCTTTCCATAATTAACCTACTGACCCCGCACTGAGACTTGCAAAGAGCAGATTTTGCCATGAAACAAATGCCCAACAAAAGAAAAGATAACAGACAAGCCAAACCACCCATAATCCCTGTCGAAGCTCACAAGCACGGGTATCACAGCCTAACAACTACTCAGCCTTTCTTAAAAGAAACGATTACAATCACACTCTCTCATTAATCATTTTAAACTTATTACAAAATGCACTCCCCGTGGGAAGGGGTGGAAGCATCAATCTTAAGCCGTGATTCCCTAATTCAATCAACAAGAACCAAAGCAGCAAACCTCAAGTGAAACATTATCAAGCTCAATGAAAGTTAAGCGTAACAAAATCCCTCTCCCCCACAGGGAAACCAGAGCTTTCCTGGAGCACAGTCAAAGAGCACTGGGGCATTCCCAGGTAAATGGGGCCAGCTGGGTTATAAAAGCTAGAAGGGAAGGGGAAAAAAAACAACCAAACACACACAACTAAAAAAAACTGTTCTACTTAGATGGCAAAGCAGCAGCTCCAGCCTGCATTTGTGTTTTTATATGGATAAATGTAAACATGTACTTAATTGTTGGCAACATTTGAACTATCAGACTTCTAGATGTATCTGGAATACAGCAAAATGCTCAAGATCAATAGGATGATTAGCACTAGATACAACTAGATTCATGCAATCAGATTGAGAATCTCATTTGTATTTTTCCTGTGTGTACTTTGCCATTAAATCTAGAGATTATGTTGTCTCGAGTTTTTTTTCCATGTGGTGAACAATAAATATTAAATGGCAGAAAGACCCTCGTGAAACCAGGGCACTCATCTCAGCCACTTCTGATTCTAAGGAATATCAAATTTTATCAAAATCCAGAACTTCATGGAAAATCTCACTTCTGAAGTGTCTTTTCTGGGGTTCCTACATGTGTATAACTCTTTACAGGAGTTAATCCAATGTAACCAATTGTGTATGTTAAATTACCCTTCCTGCTCATTTACAGTTTGCCTTGAAGATAAAAGCTTTTCTGCTTCTGCAAAAGCAGCATTTCGCTGTTCACAGAAAACAAATCCTGGCTTATCGATTCAGGGAGCTGACATTTATAACTCTTGATCTATTTGCTGTACTTCCCATATTATTTACTAAAGCCCTGGTTCTTGGAGGGGGGGGGAGCAAGAAAATATCAGATTTCAATTAAGAAATTGCATCTATTTATAGAGAACATTTAGAAACATAAATCCAAGCCCAAAAAGTCTTTTTCCTCCTTTTTTTTTTAAGCAAACTCAGCTGGGGCTGCCCATACCAGTAGCCTCACTCAAATCCATAGGAATTTGTGATGATGGCTCATTGGTTTTCAAGTCAGCATGTTATCAGCATATTAACAACCACACAGCAAACAGAAAGATAAGCTTGTGAAAAACAAACTACTCTCAGCTCTGCAATAGGCCACTGGCAATATATTCCCCAAGCTGAATATATTAAAAAAAAAAAGAAAAAAAGCAAGCTTTATGCTTCTTTGAGAACATTTGCGCTCTCAGAATACATTCCAAGAAACAGAATTTTTTTTTCCCCAAAAAAACACCCTTTTTCTAAAGAACAGACGCTTGATAGGAAATCAGGATCCACACACTGGCTGCTATTTCCCCCCTTGCACTGCAGCAGGAGACACCAGCCCAGCAGCCCCCAGGGGCCAGCACCACAGCTAAAAGGTCAGTTATTTTTAAAACACCAGCTTTTCCAGAAAACCAGAATTATTCAAGTTGTGGGTACCAGCCACAGCCACATACAGACTGATGAGGAGAGCTGTGTCTGAAAGAGGGGGTGGATTATTTAATGAGATTTTTTTTTTAAGTCATGGATAGAGGTTTTTTTTAAAAAGTCCTTTGCCATCCTTACCTGCTCACAGGTGAAAGAGGAGGAAGCCCAAATTCCTTTGCAATCATAAAAATGCCATATTGATTTAACTTGTTGTTTGACACGTAACTGGAATCTTTCCAGACTAAACAGAGCCCTTTGAGCCCACTGTGCTGGAGGTCTTTAACACAGCAGGGAAAATAAGACAACTCTCTTGGTAACCTGCTAATGCGATACCCAGGGAAGCTGAAAACAGTGACTGGAAGGAATAGCCCCAGGAAATGCCTGGAAAGACTTTGTCACCCCAAAATTAGGACCAGTGACATAAGGGAAACTTTGCAGACAAACTGCAATTCACTCGGGGTAAATACCAGAGCTAGCACAGGCACTCAGAGCTCTGCCTGCAGCAGCTGGGAAATGGGGATAAAAAGAGTAAATTAACCCACCCAGAGCTCTGTGCTGCCACAGCCAGGTCACTCCTAATATTTCCAGTTCATTTAAGGGAACCGAAGTATCTTTGCACCATACCGCACCCTCCCCGCAAAGCTTACAGTCCATTCAGGAGAGCATTAAACCCTTATTTAAAGCCTATAGAAACTACACGTACACTCCCAGCTCGGCACACAAGTACTGTTTGCCACGGAAGCATGAGGTCTGTGTGTCAGACATTTGTCAAAGCAGCCTTGGACCTTGAACACAGACCCATAAAACCAGGGAATCCCCCACGTATCGGAGCAATCCTGGCAACTGCTGCTTCAGAAGATTCAAGCAGGGTTGGAGGGGTGTGTAGGACTTGTCCTGCCTTCCTCTGCTCAGGCAGCTGGAACAGAGAGATGGTACCTGTCATTCCCAGCCCCTCCAGATATAGATGTGTTTGGATGAAGCGTTACAGAAAATACCACGTAACTGGGCTCTGGAGTGGCAGCACGCAAAAATAAATCACATCCCGTGGAGGTGTGGAACAGATGGAGAATGGTGTAGGAACAGGGGGTAATTCCTAGGAGCTCTGCTCTGGGAAGCTCTGATGCTTTGCAAGCTTCTGTGTTGCCCACTCTCGCCGCTTCACCTTTCCCAGAGGTGTCACAGTCACCGTGCACCATCAATCAGCAAATCCTGAGGGCTATTTTTGGCAAATCTGAGGCTGAGCTCTTTGATTTTGCAGCCACTGAAGCATGCTGTACCTTTGTTTCAGTGTCTGCAAAATCAAGCTAATAATAAGCTAACCTGAACAGCTCAAAGGAGAGGCAGAAACTATTTTTATCCATGCTGCAGGGAGAATGAAGTTTCATTTTGCTGCAAGCTCTGTATACACTCAGAGCATCAGATGCCTTTTGTTTTGCCAAGCCTTTAGAGAGATACTCTGAATTTCCTGAAATTTAACTTAATTACTTATTTAACTGTGTAGTTGAGGGCAGCAGTTTCAGCCTCCATGGTGAACGGCGGCAAATGGAAAGTGGTTTTTGGATCAAGTCTTAGAGAATGACATTGCAAAAATGCCCAGATGTATCAGCTCCTCATTTGCAACACACGACCCTTGGGACACAGCAATATTTTCCTTTCTCTTCTGCAGAAAAACCACCAGTTTCTCTATCCTAACCTGTTCTCTCTTTACACAGAGGTCTGATGACACTACACTTTCATTCCCAAAACTAACAGAATCCAAACATAGTTTCCCTATCCTGTACTACTTTATGTATTTTATTTCATTCAAAGCCAGATAACATATAGATATTTCAAGGGTATTGTATTTTGGCTCAGTAGGAATGTTCTGTTTTGGAAAGGCTCAAACGTTTTTAATTTCATCATTGCAGCCATTGCATTAGTCAGGATGATGAAGTACAGAGGCAACACCTCAGCCTTGTTCAGCTGATTTCCCAATTAAAATGTTGGTGGCCTGAATATGTTCTAGTAAAATACTTTCATTATTTCATATCAGAATTTAGGCAACTTGAAAACATCCACTTATACAATTCTCAACTAGCTATATCAAAATTCCCCACCTTCCATAAAATAGGGTAAAGCCATAGTAACGGCAAATACCTGCTTATCGCCTTTCATTCCACTTTCCTTTTAACAACACATGGCCATTAAAAGTGCCTCCAAGACCTCCAAAGAAAGGAAGGATAATTAATTTGTGTTTGTAGCTGCAAACCTAATCATACACGTTTGCAGTTCATTATTTTTGTGTCATAAAAATATGATGGTTGCTTTCAATTTGAAGGATTATATCCTTACACTTTGCTATTCATGAATATTAATTGACAAAAACAAATTTGTCCGTCAGGAGTGCAGATGAACACTACCCATAATTTAATCAGGACTAAATCAGCTGGCAAGTGGTTACTACACAGATGCTGTAACAATTGAGTCTCTCTATTGAGATTACAAGGAAAAATTTATATTTAATTTACGCAAAGAGAAATATTTTTGGTATTTTCTTTCTATTGTCGGGGTTTTTTTTGTCAGATACTTAATGGCATGCACTCAGGACATGATCTACTATTTGGCCATTAGTAACAGCTAAGCTCTGCTGTAAGGGACCCCTGACCCACCATCTCAAGCCACATGTCGCAATTCCCATGAGCTTTCCAAGGCTGAAAAAAAAAAACACATCAGGAAACTGCTCACGGATAACAACCCCCCCAATCTGTTACACCGCATTCTGCTCACTGGAGTGCAGTCTCCATTGATTTCTCACGCACTTCCCATTAATAATTCTAGAGTATTAGCTAGTCATCGTCTTTTGTACCCCTGCCCTTCGGAGCCCTGCGAAGCACCCCTGGGTCACCTGCTGCTTCCCAAGCAGAGTAGCATCAGCACAATATTTGTGTGATTAAAAGGAGAACATTGTAAAGCAATAAAAGGTATAATCAGCAAGTGAACTCCATCCACAAAGCACCGATTGCCATTTTCCTCCCCAGGACACAGTGCTACCTAACGAAGCGAAGAGAGAGATAAAGGTCACCTTTTTTTTTTTTTTTTTATCCCTAGTAACAGCTCATTGCACTGAGTGGAAAAGAAAAATATTAGTGATCTTCCCATTTCATTTCTGTGGCCCCTTAATCTAGTCAGCTCAGGCAGGAGCACGTCATCTGTCAAGAAGGATTTTTACTTATTGCTTCTCTGGGGAAGAGGTAAATGACTTTTTGTCCTAGTGCTGGAGCGGTCCCCAGAGAGAATCAGACTATCCTGTTCTCCCCTAAAACACAAAACTCAAATAGCTTTTGGAGTAGTTTGTTTCTGATACACTTCTTGTCACCTCAGAAAAAAATAGAGTTTGCGTTTCAATAAAAAGGACACCTCTTTCTACCCACGCACCAAGGACACCAACGCACACAACATCATTTAGCATGACATTATGATGCATGCAAAGTTGGCAGGGATCTCGTCTACACGTTCTCAAGCACCACAGTGATGAGCACAGAGAGCTTTTATGCCGGTTGCTTTCAAGCTGCTGCAGCCTGCCACAACACCAGGACGCAGACCCGGCTGACAGCTCCACCCCAAGGGAGCAGAAATCTTCAAGGGCAGGCAGAGTTAGCTAAAGGAAAAAAGCAACATTCCCACCCTTGCCATTGAATTTCTGTGAAATAACAGTCAGGCCCTAATTTTATAACACTGCAGTAAATAATTTGCTATTCCGGGTTTCTGCAGGGCTGGCCAGCAGTCTACCAGCTTCTGGTACCTGCACTGAGCACCACAAGTCTATCGCCCAGGAGGACCAGGCTCTTGGGGATCACTGAATTCATCTCACATCACTCACCCAGTACCTGCTCTAGCTTCTTATTTCCCCAAAATTAGGAAATCAGACCTAACCAGCAGCACGCTAATTAACCAAGACTGTTGCAATCATCTTTGGAAACAAAGTTTCTTTGCTATATACACACACACACATTGTCTTCTCTTGGGAGAGCAAATGAAACAACTTGTTACCATGAAAAATTTATTACTGACTAATGCATATAGGAAACCTAATACACTAAGTACCAAGGAACACATTTCCAGCGCTGATTTTGTATGGTCTCAAACCAACTGATCCAAGCAAATTTTACGCTGACTGTTTTGTCTTGCTGTCCATGGAAGGAAAGAAGAGCTGTCACAAAAGGTTTGCTCAAACACTCTGTAGCTGGAAACTGAGCTCGCTGAAATGTTGTACTTAAGGAAACCCAGGACCAGAAAGGATCACAGTTTTGATGTGAACCCATTAAATCATCTTTCACCCTACATATGTGGCAGAAAATGAGGGGGACATGGCTCCCCAAGTGCCTAATGGACATGTTAACCTCAGCTTTTGGGAAGAAGGTGAAACTGTACAACCTGTGCACCGTTCCAGCTCCAGGTAAAAGGTTTGAAACCACATCCTGTTTGGTTGGTGTTTAATTAAATCATGGAAAAATGCACAAGGGACTAAAGGACAAAAAAAATATAAGCACAGATGGTAAATGTTCATCTCCTCAGCCTCATTTTGAAAGGTCAGAGATTTCCTTCAACATCTTAGGAGAGGCTGAGATCTTCCCACACATTCTTCCCCAATTGCCCAACGCGTGCTTTAGGTCAGCAATGATATTAGTGAAGTTCTCTTAACAAAGAACTTGGCTGTAAAGGAGTTATTAGGCAGAGAAATGCCCCACATGGAAATGCAGTAAGTTACAGACAAGCATTGATCTGGGGTTTTATTTTAATAAACTCCCCCTGCTCTGCTGTGACTCTGCTCCTTTATTAAGCTGTCAGTGCCGCGTTTCCCTCAGACCTGACTTGTGCTCTAGATTTCTCTGCTCTGTGACTCTCCGCTTTCTTTCTCATCAGGCAGTGTCAACTCAATGCCTCATAATCACTTAAAAGCAGGTCAGTGCACCTATAGTGTCCGAGGCAACAAATAGAGGCATTTCCTTGAGGAAACATTCAATGTTCAAATATGTTCAAGGAAAATTCGCTGCCTTCACCAGTAAAAAAAAAAAAAAAACGAACACAAACAGCATCAAGGGCCAAATTAGTCCTGGCTGGAGCATCAATACAACAGCAGTACCTTCGCAAACTCACATCTATTTGGGCAGCGACCATCAGAGGGGGATATAAAATACGCATACGGGATAATATATTTGTAATTGGAAGAGAACATGGAAAAGTTTCAGTGGATGGTTTTCAAATTCTTGTTCATTCTGGTCACATCCTGAACCATGTTCGTTATTTCACAGCCAATGGAAAATTAACTGACAAGATACAAAAATAAAATTGGGAGCCTAACAAATCAGCAGTATCTACGAGCCAAAGAATTAACAGAAAAATACAATTAATCTAATGGAGCAGTGAGTCAGAGAATAATACATGGCGCTAAGTCCAGAAAACTGCATTATGCTGAAAAAGTTGCTTGGAATTTGCCTGCAGGTAGGAATTAAATTCTCTGTTTTCAAATTACACTCTCTTGAAAGCTGACCGTGCCCCCAGCCGACACAACAGATCTTTCATGCATCAGGCAAATTTAATGCCTGCAACAACGAGGATTTACTGCCTTGGGAAACTGGAGCCTTGTCAGTGAACTCCCAAACCAGGGAGTTAAACCAGCTGCAGTTTCTGATCTGCGCTATTCCCTGTGCTCAGTGCAAATAAAAAATCCCAGGTAATCGCAAGGAACACATTCCAGCAAACAAATTTACTGAGGAATAGTAAACTTGGTAAGCTAAGAGGCAGCAGTAGCCTAGGGTAGAATAGGAAGATAGAAAACTGATTTTCAAAAGAGCATCCTATGTAATGTGCAAGTAAACAGTGCTTCAGAGGCTAAATAAAGATCAAGGACTTGTGCAAAAGGCAAAACAGCTTTGGAGCAGGGCTCCCATATGACAACATACTCTTTAGAGTAATATTGCAATTACCATAGTACATCCTTGGGTATTATGCAAATCCACAAAACCTATGCATGACTAATCAGCCAATTATGCAGAATCAGCTGCACAGAAAACTTTTCAAGTCTTCCATCAAACAGGACGATGTGCAGCTGGCAGGAGGAAAGTTAACTTTCAAGATGTTCAGTATTTGTTTTTCAGAGTAAGTCACCGAAGAGCAGCACAAGGTGAGAGGGGACACACACTTGCAACAGGGTGCCATGCTCTCTCCCCTGAGGACAGATACTGCTACACAAAACCTAAGGCACATCCTGCAAGCACTTTGAAGGGAAACAGTCCTTGTAACAAAGGCAGAAGCTACAGAAAACATGAGATCTTTCCAGGTGGTACACGGAAGTTGTGCTGTCAAGCCTGTGATTTATTTACAGTTCGGCATTTCTCCAGGCACATAGTTTGACATTTAATTAAGGCCAGTACCTTTATCATTCAAGCACATCACAGTGTTATTTAAAAAGCCCAAATGTCACCAGAGACAGTGATGGGGTACTGGGTGTCTACTGGGTGTCTTGCTCGTGAAGTTGTGACTGTGCAGGTCAGAACTTGACTCCACACAGCTCCTCAGAAATTCTTGTTGCAAAAGAATCAGTGGGGGCAAGATCTGGTTTTATGGTTTATAGAAGCACTTGCACAGCCATACGTGATGGAGAGCCCTTTTATGGCTCTATCCCAAATGTCATTTGTTCGGTGGCATAGGACACAGCTAAGGAACAGGAGCTTGGTGTCCCAAAGCTGTATCTGCTCCTCTTTCCTTAGGGCATCTTTCCTGCCCACATCAAAATGACAAAGTACGGTGACAGCTCAGGTAGCCAAGTTCTGTGAGGCCCTATGAACACAGGCATACCCACAAACACACCAACTACAGCTCTGCTCTCAGGCATGCTGAGCATATATTGTTACTGCCATAAGAACAAAAAGCTCGTACAGATGTAAATCTCACACACACACATAATCTACTCATTTGCTTTGACTGTCAGTGATGTCCCTGGCAGCCATCTTTACGTTGCACTGCACCTTGTACCTGAAAGCTGCATGTGCCTGAAGAGACATATAGAAAATCCTACAAAAATGATCCATCAGAAGGAAGAAAATCTTATGGTTGAGTTACTGAGGTGGGACTCAAAAGCCCTAGATTCACAGGCTTCCCCTCTGGCATTTCCCTATAAGAAAGGGAAAGGGAAAGCAAAACAAACAAAAGTTACCACCTGTGTTTTCCCACCTGGTTGGTCTTAATTATTTGGGAAACACACTGCTCACTCAGGACCGGGGCTTACTCTCACCTCTCTTCTTTGTGTAACATCTGGCATAATGGATGCACAGCCTTTGGACTGATCCCAGGCCATATAACATGAAAGATTGATACCAAACCCTCTTGAAAAACTGCCTGCCATTTCCTTGGAGGCAGCAGCATGATCACAAGCTTGATTAACTGAGTAGTTGTCAGCTAACGAGTCATTCTCCTAACTCAACCTGTGAAAGTACTACGAGAAGCACAACAGAAGTCACACAAAGATCTGCAGCAAAACCCTAACATACAATATTTTGGATCTCACCATGTAAACAGAAACACTACAATCCAAACATCATTAGTTACAGCATTGGCTGGGTAGAAAAGGGAGAGAGGGAGCAGGATACTTTGATGCACATGTCTTAGCAAATAAGCTCTCCATCACAGACAGTAATAAGAAAGTACCAGTAGGTCTGAGTAAAACAAGCCCTAGAAATTCAGAGCAAGTGTTGTTACGGTATCTTTGCAAAAACTGAGGCTTTCTCCACAGCCATAAGTAAATAAATCCATCTATTCTCAGAGCTACCTGTAAGCAGGGATAGGAAAAGAGAGGGAGTTGTATAAAATTCATTATACCAATCTATTATTTCTGGGAACTCAGATATGAAGGAAGATGCCAGCGCAAAGCTCTGGGCACTTAATGGACCAGTGCTTCAGAGCACCTGTGCAGAGCAAGTAAGGAAAAGCAAGGGGCAAAAATGGAAAATTTGGGTGCAGTGGTGTTACATACTCCTTCCTTAATATTCAAAAGGTGCAGACAAAGATAATCAGGCCCATCTGTAGAGATGTTACAAACATATGAAAACAATTGGGAAAACAAACAGAGCTGCCAGGTGCTACAGTAACACAAACAGCCAGAAAAAGCAAAGGAAAAAAACACAAACATTTTGTCCTTCACAGAACTGAATACCAAAGCACAGATCTGCATGCCTAGAGATGCTCTGTACTGCAACACTCACCCTCCAAAACAACAAATCAACCCTCAGTTTGAACATCATTATTTTGAAATTGGAAAAATTGCTATGCATGTGTACACCTCTAACCATAATGGTAACTTCCCCTATCAGGCAAAGAGCAGCTTGTTCCAGTCCACATTAACCCAAAATGCACCATCATCCCAACCCTTGCCTCATATTTGTAGCTATTGGGACACAAAGCTTTCAAGTGGTTTGGGGAGAAGTTGAGGCAGGTGTGCACACACAAGGAGGTCACTCCAACTTTTCCTTTGGAAAACACCAGGTTTGGGGAAGAACTTGGAAAACAGGACAGGGGGAGGGAAGAGATTAAGGACATTGCAAACCAGGAGGTGAGATGTAGGATGTTGGGCCTGTACACACACGCATCCCTCTCTTACCTGCTTCCATCAGCTGGCACTGCTGCCCGAAAACTTGCGAGAAGGTAACGGGGCCTGCCGCAGAGCTGGAGGTCACCGGAGAGGAGTCCATAGCTCTCTTCGGGTCCTTTGTGTTAGTCATGGGGCAGAGTCCAGCAGCTGTGAGAAGCCTCCTGTCCCCCACAGACCCTCAGTGGGCAGGAGGGGACCCCCACAGAGCAACGGTGCCTCTTCCAGAGCCCAGAGGATGCTCCTTTCTCTCTTCTCAAGGGAGAGTAACAACACACATGTTTTCAGTTGAGTGTCATTGATATTTTCATTGAAACCTGTCTCTGCCCCTTCCAGGAGTTTTGTGGGGTGTCCCAGGCAGGCCTGGTGGCCTCAGCCACAAATTAGCACTAGGCAAGGAGGACTGACCTCTTTTGGGGTGCCTGCCATAGTTACGGCAAACACATGAGTCTCTTTTCTTCTCCTCGTGGAACTGAGATGTCTAAACCCAGCAGCTACCTTGTCCATCAGCTTGGGCACATCTCTGGAGGAAGCACAGGGAGGTTTCCCCCTCGGAAGGCACCGGGCACGACCGGGATGCTGCCCCTCGTCCCTCCAGCCAGAGCCAGTCCCTCTGCCGACGGCTGCCGAGGACACTGGAAGATGCTGGAGCACCAGAAAGATCTCTGTCTCTCTCCGGGGTTTTGAGCCCAAGCTTCACGTTAGGAGGTCAGAGGAGGCTTCCAGGTGCCAAAGCCGCTGGCAGAGGAGCCCCCGGCCCTGCCCGAGCGGGTCCCTGCGGCCGCGGGGGCTGCGCGGCTCCCGGCTCCCCCGGCATCAGCCCCGGCCCCGGGGTCTGTTCCTCCCTCACAGCCCTCTCTCCCCTTCCCCCAGCAAAACAGGCGAGGGGGAGGAGACTGGAGCCATCGTTAAATAACGTCTCCTCTGCCCTGCTGCAGTGTCCCTCCCTCCGTCCCTCCCTCTCCCCCTGCCCTGATGCAGCGGCTGCTCCCGGAGCCCCACGGAAGGGCGAACCCAGCCCGGCAGCCGCTCGCCTTAACCCCCTCCCACCCGCTGAGATGCTCCAGGGACTGGGGGCGGCTGCGAGGGCCGGTACCCGACCCTGCCCCGGCGGTGCCCACGGCTTCACCCCCCGCGGGGCTACGGGCGCTGCGTGGCTGCAACTCCTCGGTGTAAAGCTCAGCCAGGGCTGTTTGCAGGGCAGAGGGGCCAAGAGTTAACTCCCAGGGAAGTCTGACACAGCTGATTCATCTTCATTTTAAAAACTCCCTCTGCCAACGCCAAGGATGCTGACTCCAGGAGCTCTGCATAATTTTGTCCTCCCTGAGTCATCAGCACTTTCTTTGGGAAGAAACCTCAAAAACACACCCCGTGACCTGGGTGGCAATACCGAAGTGCCAGTTTATAGCAACAGCAAGCCCAGGGTAGAGCATACGAGGCACCTGTGGGTAGCTCCAAACCCAGGTGGGGCAGGGTGGTGTCCTGAGCCCCTCCCTGCAGCCAGCTGAGGCAGACAGAGGCAAAATGACCTGCCCAGGGCCACCTGGAGACATTTTAGCAGTAAGGAATTGAAGTCACTTGTCTGTGCTGCAGACAGAACAGCTCCTCTGTCAACGCTGCTGCACAGGGTGGATGCTCAGCCAGGAACCGGTGCTGCCCAGAATGTGCCACCTTTATCATTTTATTTTATTCACTCCCTCTCCCTGCTAGTCCAAAGAAACTGGTAGATTTAGCACTTTAACAGCTGCTAAACTGGTTCTGTCCTGTAAAAGCTGTCGCCTCCCATGAGATTGCTCCTTCCTATAATGATTTAAAAGGGTCTAGGCTCAGGTCAGCTATGGCAGAGTACAGTCCAAACAAACAAGAGACATCTTCGCATGTTTATTTTGCTAAAGACACAGGAACAATTTCTGTCTTCACGAGAATTAACTTGACCATTTCATCTATTACATGGAGGAAAGCACAAATCAGACCATTCGGCTCACGTACCTTCAACATTCAGGTATTTATTCCCGTGGCTGTTCTCTTCCTTCCTGACCCTCATGCCTGTTGCTCTCTCTGACGCTGCCCAGAGCAAACTGTTATTTGGGCAAAGCCTGCTGATATTTGAGGCCTACAAGAGCATGTTCCAAAACTGTGCAAAATGTCAGAAAAAAAGCTGGTATAAAAAGGGTGGCGTTTAGCTGGGCGGGAAGGGGTAAGGGAGGAGCAAAGGGACTAGAGTCAGTTCTACCTCCAGCATCACCTGTGCAACATGTACTCCTGATCGTGTAGCAGGAAACCCTTCCAGAGCTGTTTGGCAACTTCTCTGCAAAATCCACTACTCCACTGCATCCAGCTCTGAAATATTAAAGCATAATTAAAAAAAAACATATTACACAAGATGCTACCTGAAAGTTCCTTTCCCCTATTACCTTAAGAAAACTTTTCCAGATCTTCAAGATTTCAGGGCTTTTAGTGATTGCAAAGCAATTGCAATTGCAAAGCAATTCACAGATGTATTTTTCCTCCTCACCAATTCCATCATGCATTAGGAGAGTGCATTGGATGTTATTGAAAAGCCAAAAAAACCCCACCCAAAAGTCTTAGAAAATCTGTATTCTGCAGATGCTGAGGACTCCGTCCCTGGTAGGATGGGTACCCTGGGTATAAGAAAGCTTCCCAGAGAGGGAATAGAGGAAGTGGGAAAGTGTTAAAGCTTGTTTGCTGTTTGATTTCCAGAACATGCCTTGTAGCTACAGTGCTGGGCGACGGCAGGCTCGCCACCCTCTCCTGCTCTCGGCAGGGTTTGGCGGTTCTATATGGGGCACGGCGTACAGCACGGTGTGCCACAGTGGTTACACAACGCGCTGCGCAGCCACGCTTCATTTAACACCGCTGTTCACAGCTTGCAGCCATTAGATCGAGTCAGTACACGTCCCTAAAAATCAGAAAGCAAAAAAACAAGCCCACTTGTCTGGGCTGGTTGGGGAGTTCTGTACCTGCTCAGCATCGATTACCTTCTCGCCCAGCGAGACACTGGGAGCAGCTCAGCAGTGCAGGAGCACACCGGTGCCTGACCTTTACTCTGAGCAGCAGGCCAAGGGATGCTCCAGTTCAGCTCAGAACGTTTTGCCCCTAAGAAATGACCCTCTATGAGGTACAGAAATTTTCCTGTGTTATTTGCCACTTACTTCCCTGCAGCTCACCTGAATTCTATGCACGCAGCTGACAACTGCGTTGCTGTGCCCAGTCCCACGCAGGATCCAGTGCTGGATTTCCTCCTCTGAGCTCCCGTGCTTACCACAACAACCTGAGGTTTATTTAACACGTACAAGGTTCCTTAAGGTCCTCCCCGTTCTGCCAGTGTCACTGCTAACTCCGTCAGCCACAGCCATTGACCCCACAGAGAAAATAACTGCTAATAAACCAGACAGACAACCTGGCTCAAAGCTTGTCTTTTTAGGGTGAAAAGGAAATGTAATAGGGTAGGAATAAAGTGATCCTTGTTAAGACACTGGAGCTCAGTTGAAGAGGTGCTGTGCTTGCAGGCAGTGAGGGAAACACGAGCATGTGCTACACTGGCAGCGCAGGAGGAAGGTGAAAGGGAGAGGGTCAATCTCTGCCCATCAGTAAGTGGGAGCTTATTCTGCTCTTCTGCTTCCTAACACAATCTGAGTGCTAAACTCATTTTCTCCACACTGATGATCAGTCGGTCTGACCGGGAGCTCAGAAGTCCTGAGATGCAGAGGGAGTGGCTTCGTGCCCCTCCAGCACCCAGCCCACGGTGACAGCAGCATAGAAATGGTTCACACCAGGACAGAAGAGTAAATGCCAGCTTAATGGATATCTGCTTCTCTTCCTCATCGAATTATCTCACTGAACAGACGACAATGTGCCACACAAATATGTACGAAAGGGAAAGAAACTCGGTTAAACTCATTACATCAATAGAACAGGCGTTTCATAACAGTAATATTTAACATCTCTAGAAATACCCTGTGCAAGAAATGAGGGTTATTCACAACAATGTTCTTAGTAGCAAAGGATTCTGTAATGGAGGAGGACTCAGGAAAGAACACAGAAAAATTCAGACATTATCCTTAATGAGATGTCATCAGCACCGAATGGTAACGAGTGAGAACTTATTTCTCGTGTGTCAGAAGCCAGTGTTCCACTGCTACAAGGCAGAGGCTCTAAAAAAACAACAACAAAAAAACAGATAAGGATTTTTGCATTTGCTTCAGCACAGCCCTGTCACAAGGAGGGCTGGCAAAATCCTTGCCTGCATGCATGGAGAAATATGGATGCAATTATTCCACCACAGACAACACTACTGAGATCAGTTCTGGAACCACTATGCAATTCTGATGCCTGTGTCACATGAGGAAAACGAAGTCTTTTGTAGAACTCAATGAATTTGAAGCAATGCACTCAAAGTTTGGCATCAGAGACAGCAATTAAACATATTTCTCCCTTCCTTCAGATTACATCTCCATCAGTTATTGGCTGAAAGAGAATTTTGTTTGGTTGGGTTTTATTCTTTCCAAAAAAAAAAAGTTTGAACGCTACAGAAGAGTGGTGCAGAGAGAAGGAGTCCTACTCTAAAAGACTTAGAGAATTCTGCAATCAGTTCATCAAAAGTAAGACTGAAGTATGGCTTAATTAATGTATAAATACCCCTGCAGAAAAGAAATACCAACTATGAAAGGACTCTAATCAGTCAGTGCTAGGCACAAAGAGAAGCTGAATTCAGATACAGCCATTATCTGCTACAACAGAGGACTAGAGGAAATAGTCTGGATATTTCACTTCTCAAGGTTAAATTAAGATGCCTTCCTAAACTGGTACACCCTAGGTAAGCCTTAATCACTGCACTTAATAGAGAAACCAAAGAACGCCCTTCAGGGAGTCTGTGGGTTAAGCACTCTGGCTGCAGGAAGATTCAACGTATGAGAGAGCAAATATATTGGGTAGATGACAGGATGTGGGTATAAGGAGCAATATCTTTTATAGTACATATTTTCTGATGTAATGCTGGCCCCCAAACAGTCTACTCCACAGAGCTTCAGCTGGAGGGATGAGGAGGAGATGAGCCTGGAGATAACACCCTCTCACCTGGCTCTTTGCACAGCCATTCACCCTGGCAAAGCAAGGGCAAAAAAAAAAAAAATAAAAAGAAAACCAACCCTGCTAAAGTCAAGGTGACCCAAAACTTAGCAGAGCAGTAAAAGGGGAGGGGGAGGCTATTTGCATTAGCATCTCATATCTAAGATAATATTTCCAGAGCAGTCTAATCTTTAACAACTGCCTCTTCTTCTTCCAAGGCAGCTGCAAAGCAAGTCATAAAACAAATGCAGCACAGCTTGAAATTCTCTCCTACCCGTCAAGCACCTGTCTGCCCCCCTCCTCTTCTTCACAGGGGAATAAATGACGATTGTTCACGATCAGTAGGCCAGAACATGCCTCCCTGTCAACTTCCCAGGCTAGCTCATCCCTAAACCAAGAGAAATGTCCCTTGCATCAAAAGGCACAGCGCTATTTCTGTCTGCCCTTGTGGGACCGGGCTGGGAGCATCCGCTCTTCACTTCACCCGGGCTGCTAGTCATCAGCCGCAACGATTTCTGAGCAGTGACCTTGGCTCGATGTAAGCCAACGGCCCAGAGGTGAAAGGCTCCGTTGCTCACAATCCAGGAAAATGTTACTCAGCAGTGCTTGACGTACATTTCTATTTCTGCTGTTCTTCCACAGCTGACACATCTCGCATACGAGGTGATGAGCTGTTGGGGATCTCAGGTGCGATGTACTGGTGTCCTCCCTGTCCACTGTGAGTTTTTTTCTTGAGCACACACAATACTCTGTATGTCCTACAGCCCTGAATGTCTAGTTACAGTTGGCACTGGCATCAAAGACCGAAACAGCCTAACTGGTTTTCCTGACTGAGATTTCGGGAGGGGATTCTGCACCAGCAGTGTCCTGTGGTCTGCATCCTTCTGCCTCCTGGCAGCTGCAAGCAGCGTGATACACACAGTGGTAAAATAAACAGCATTAAGGCAGCGGCTTCATTATGAGAAAGCTTTTTCTCCTTACCTGTTTTTGAAGGCAGTCTTCTTCCAAAAAAGCCACAGCTCTTATAAAAAAGGAGTAATTAGTGCTGCTTCATGTGGCAGCACAGACAGATGAAATACAGTATGTAGCTATTTCGCTAAAGAATATTTCAGAAGATTCTCATGCAGGGAGAGAATTACAGTTCAGCAAAATCTGCTCACTCAAAACTTCACTAAAACTGAATGCCATTTAATAAAAATCAGGTAGGCTGCAACACTGCAAGAGGAGGCTGGCTGCTGCAGGCAAGGCAACGCCGTGCCGTGGTGACAACAGCAATTTTTTACTAACAGGTCAGATTTATAATGCATAAGGAATCTTCAGATTTTCTGGGGCGAAAGAGCCGTTTTTAGCCTATGTGAAATTAATATTAATACCGATACTTCAGCTGTTCCCTGTTTGTTGTATCTGCTATTGTTTTTAAAGAATGCAGCTGAATTAACGCACCGGTGATGAACGGCTGCCCACCGACCCCCAGCGATTCCCTTACAGAACTGCCAAGTCCCAAAGCCCAGGACAAGGTATAAAATTCCCCCTCAAGGTGTGGTGATGGACCATATTCTTTAACAGAGATGAATGAAACAGGCACCATTTCTAGGAAGCAAAAAACCCTCCCACTTCGTGCCCTGCTCAAACTTTCACCTTCTGACAGAGGACAGCAACCCAGTCTCTTGAAGTTCATCGCATTGTGTTGCTTCCACAACGCTGCAATGCTTCAACAAGAGGTTTGGCTTTGAATGGAGAGTCCAAACCACAAAGGGCTTCTGTGCTGCGTATCCAAGAGCTTAGACCCAGAGTCGGAAGCTGCCAGGTCTGCAGCGATTACTGTTAGCATGCATGGAGCTTGATGGACCAAGCTGACATTTCTATCTCCTTTCTCCTCTCCTGCCACCCACCAGAAAAACCCCAAACCATTCAGTTATTTCAGAGCTAGAATACACTGGATCCCCATCTTGAAGACTTCCTTTGCTGAAATAATAATATGTATTTCCATGATGCGGTTTGTCACATTAATTTATTGTTTTTTTTCTTTACATGGCAGACAGACAACAGAGCTTTCAGCCTTCCAGAGCAATGTTCAGAACCCAAGCACCAACCAGGTAACACCACATCTCCACAGAGTTTATTTTTAAGAAACTTCTCGGTATCAGCATTGTCATGAGAGCACTGCAGAGCTACCGGTGTCAGCCTTGCAAAATCCTACATGCAAAACCTGAGCTTTTTCCCCATCCTCTCCTTGAATTGTCACAAGAACTTGTGATACTAGTCAAGGGCAAAATTTCACGTTTCATCAGCAGGCACGGGGGAGGTTAAAAAGTTGCTGCAAAACTGTGAAATTCTGCCTTGGGAAAAAAAAATGGCATACTTTCCTGAATTTACTGGGAATAAAATATCCTCATTGTTCCAGAGAAATGACACCATTTTGAAGTTATTCTCTTTTCTGCAAGAAAAATCAACTCCCCCACCCTCCCAAAAAACCTGCATTCGTTATCTGAGGGAAAATGATGAAAAGACTGGTGCAACCATGGGTTATTTCTTGTCAGTGGCATGGATATTTTTCTGCCACAGCTTAGATGGTAATGGATCCTTCAAACAGACCAGTACAATATAAAGCTGCATGCTGTGGTCTCTTGGTTGAGTAACACATGTTATAAAACTTTTAAAAACGGAGCATTTACAACCAGGGACATAAAGACGTGCTTTTAAAATCGTAAATACATATTTACAGGCTTTTGTGATAAACCAGAATTTCTCTGGGAAAAAAGTTCATATGTCACAACAGTTTACACACTCCTCTCCTTGAGTTTGTCAGTTATTATAGTTAATACCGCTCTAAAAAAAGCAGCAAAAATACATTGCACAAAAGTGACCTCTAATAACCTCATTGGTATGCCTTAAAGGCACTGAACTCAGCAGCAGCCGTGCCAGAAACTCTGTACTTTATTTAACTTACTGTTGCTGGAAGTTGAGTGGGTCTCAGAAGAACTGATAGTTCAAAGCAGGATTTAGGCTACATGGCAAGAAAGCTCTTCCTCAGCAACAATCCTTGTGTGACCAGTGAAAATTCATACAAGTAAGTGTGATCTTCGACAAAATGCCTAACAAAGCTGCACTGGGAAAATCAAGGGCATGTCATACTGGTACTTTAAGACAGAGTACATTGGAGCTGGTTTTCATTAGCACTGTATATTCATCCTTCAAATGGTCTAGATGCTATCCAGACACCCAGGAAGATCATTCCTGTTTGAAAGAACAGGGTTTACCATACTAACAGTAGATGATGAGAAGAAGGAGGAAATGTGGAGAGAAAACGATAACACGCAAAACTCAAGTGAGCAAAACTGATTAGAGAACTGTATGTGCATGCCAGCTTCTTTGAGATCTACATAAGGCAAAGAAACTTAATTTCTGTGCTATCTGACCAAGATGTACCAAGCTGCCTAGCAGATTTGGATACTCACTTCCGACTAGTTTTAATGAATAAGGAGAATCTCAGTCTTCCAAGGCTGCTATGAAAAATTTCAGCCTTTGTTTGGAATTAGTACATCACATATTTCAAGAGGAAATTATTGCTAGCCAAAAGCTCAGGAGGGGATGAATCCTAGAGCCTCTCCACCCTAGGAAAGAGACAGAGCAGCCAGCAACGGCACAAGCTCTCCCCACAAAGCCTGCATCTCCATGGTCTCACAGTCCTGAACTGGAAGCATCACTTCCATCACGGGAGGGGATGTAGCTTTTTATGGCTCATCTAGTTCTCAGCATCTCAGCCTTCCCCCAAACCACAATTGCACTTAGAAAGCCTCCAATAGGGGTTTATCCAAAAAAGCTGTAGCTAGATAGTACAAGATCCTGAAGATCTTTTCTTTCCAACTCTAACAACACGTAGCTAAAATATTTTTACGGTGAACAAACCAATGCTTTTACTTAAAGCTTTTGTATTCACTTTGAGCCATTTGATTTTCATCAAAACTATAGAAATTAACTGTTTTCAGCAATTTCATACATATATATTAATATATATGTCATATATATAGATAGATAGACATAAAATTGATCCTTTTTTTACTTTTTCAGGGCGGTGGTGGGAAGGAGTATCAACTGGGCACTTGTTTCTTCTCAACTAACATGTGCATACACAGATGTGTGCTTATCTGTGTGAAGTGCAAAGACAAGGAGAGGAAGAAATTGACTGAAATATGGGGGAAATAGGGCAATCGACCCCCTTGGCCTCCTTGAAATATCCCAAACTCGGACACTACATTAGCAGGGATCCTGCAAAAATTTGTCTTGACAGAAGGAACCCTTCATCTCAGAGGTGAAGTCTGCAGGGAAGCACCCCTGCCTGATGATGATGCACCTGCGTGTGATTGTCACCACTTTGGCAAGAGGTAAGAGACCTTTTTGCCCTGCGTTTTATCAACCACCTGGATGTTTCTGCAACTTGTCTTCACTGGCTGCCAGCTACCTTCATGGATGCCCTCTCTACAGGACCATTGCAACTAAACACGCTTGTATTGAGAGTCACAAACACAAGCTCCATATTTAAGGAAAAGTGTTGTGTGATGCTGCACAGCAACATGCGTGTTTGATACTCTCACTGAAGAAATAAATCCTGACTGGAACAAGAGTACCAGACTGGCAACAAATGTAATGGCAGCTTTTGAGGAATGGGTGCTGGTCCCTTTATGAAACTGGGCTATCAGTGCATTTCAGAGAGATCACTGAACCGGCGGTCTTCCAAAAAAAACGTGGGTCCTGACACACTCTGAAAGCAAAGGCATCGTGCCCATTAAAGCTAATGGTACAAAGTCAAGAGACTGGGGTACCCACAGACTTCAGATGTGGAAACCTCAGCAAAACCTACCGCTCCCTTCAGTGGATTCTTGTGGGATGCCCAGTTCTTTACCCGTTAGGATGTAAAGTAGAAACTAAAATGATGTAACAGTCTTTTCAGAATTTAATTGCATAGTATGTTAAACCCCTCTGTGTTCTACCAGAAAGAGGAGACTCATCCAGACCCACCAACCCTCTGAACACAGTTAATCTGCCTGCAAATGTCTGAACATTTCTCCATGTTATTCCGCTGGCTGTTGATGTGTGGACTCCACGTGGCAGGGGACCCAGAGATCACCCTCTCACCAGCATCCACAGTTCGTCACTCTCTGGAGAAGGCAGGAGCCCTGCTCTGCACTCTCTCCCTCTGGACGGAAGGACAATATGACAGAAGCACGCCATTGCTTCCAGCAGAAGAAACCGCTGTCCTTGTTAGCTACGGAGGAACCGGTCTCACCTCATCTGAGAAAAAGCCGGAGAGGATAATGCTTGAGGATTACTTCACCTCACCTTTTCCAGTCACAAGTTCCTAGTACCTGCAAATACAGAGAGTTGCATTTAATCAGAGTCAGCTTCAAGATTAAGTAGTTAGAGTAACCGCCCTGCTACGCTGAGCTGGAAGCAGGACAAGTCATTCAGCGAGTGCCACGCAGGAGAGATGCCCAAGATTTAAGTTCTGCTTGGGTTTCCCACAACTAAATGGTCTATGCCACAGTTAGGGATGTTAACATTTCATTAGCAACCACTCCCGTTATTCAGGAGGTAGTAAACTTCAGAACTTCACTAACTTTTCCCCCAAATGTTATTTTTTGAACATATTTAACAAAGATTAAATTTCAGGCTGCAGAGTCTTGATTTTGCTGGCACTCATTCTCACTTTTCCCTTTACACATGTAAGTATAATGTTCCTTACCTATCACATCAGTCTAAAGGAGATGATTATCTGCATGTTACAGATGGGGAAATGAAGGGGCAGAAGACAGCGTCTTGTTTAAAGTCAACCAACAGGAGATCAGTTCAGCTTCACCAGTAACACTGGACCAGATCATTAACTTGCCCAAGCCCATATCGCTTCATTACACCAGTTTATCTTGTCACAACCCCAACTCATGTTTTTGTATGTTACCCTGCTATGGCCATGAGGGGGGGTCTGTGCCCTGTACCGGCTGCGGGTGGCCATGAGGGGGGGTCTGTGCCCCATGAGGGGGGGCTGTGGGCGGGCCCGCGGCACCGCCCGCTTTCCCGCCTTGCCCGGCGCCAGGCGGTGGGGCGACATCTAGCGGCCCGGCGGAGCCTCCGAGCGCTCAGAGGCCCCGGACACCCGCACACGGGCTGGGTGCGGGGGGGGAACCCGAGACCCGCTTTAGGGGGCGGGTGAGCGACGAGACAAAACCCTCCTCACCGCACCCACCCTGACAGTGCTGAACCGCTGCTAAAGGCAAGAGGGTTTTTTGCCTTGTTCTGACCCAGCGCTGTCGGTTTACTTCAGTAGGAAACAGACAATGTCAACTGCAAGCGGCGCCCAGCCTCGCGCCCAGACCCTCCAACTGGGACAGACAGACCCACAAAAACAGTTGTGTAAACAACAACTAAAAGAGTCACAGTCTGTTTTCTCAGGACAGTCCATATCAGGTTCTAAAAATACATATTTAAACAAAAGGAACTTTACTTTAAATACGCAAGTGTCCCTGTCTGCGGCAGGGGGGTTGGAACTAGATGATCTTTAAGGTCCCTTCCAACCCAAACCAGTCTGTGATTCTATGGTAATACCAAATCTGGTCATTTCTCCCAAGGTCAAGGTCTGCACTATGCTTTTGCCACTATAAGCAGATAAAGAATGACGCAAACAAGTCACTACAGTGAGCACTGTTACAGTGCCTTCACTGCAGATAAGTTAATTTCACTTCTAATATTGAACTGACTCCAAGAATCCCAACATGAAAGTGAAAATCGGAGATTTTAACTGACAGCATCACATCTCTGTCAACTGTGATTTCAAGAAGAAACCCTGAAAACATGAATCAAAGCAATGGAAATAGGGCTTATGCCCTATTGTAAACATACAATCTCAGTTCAAACGTATATCCAACCTAAACTTCCTCACAGTAAAAGACAAAAAAAAAATCCCCTATTTGTTTTTAAATTCAGCATCTTTTGCCATCTTGCACATACTTGTACCTCCCTGGTGCGTGCAGACGCACGTCTGCTCCCCCTCGCACCTGCGCACCCCCCATACCTGCAGTAATTACATACCTGCCTTCTACACGCAAATTCTTCAAAGGGCTAACCAAAACCAACTACTTACGTTCTTCTAAAGGAACATCTTTTGAAATACAATTTTATTACACAACAACATGTCTAAGAAGTTAAAATTTAGGGTTTTCTCCAGATTATTTTGAGAGTTCAATATACACCCTTTAAAGGAGATTCCTGTTTTTGTTTGTCCTTACATACAGATTTTGCAGTGCAGCGTAACTGCAAGTTAAGACATAAAGTGCAAAATTTTCCATTACAACAGAAAAACAAAACCACAGAAATTTTGAGAAGTAAGCAATTCTATTATTTCCAAATTAAAATTTGTGGTTAAAATCGTCTGCCAAAGTTTTGTTATTGTTATATGTAAATCATACTCTCCAGCCTCTGTGGATTTAATACTGAAGCATTCATCTAGTGTGTAAGAATCAGAAAGTGGTAATGAGGAAGTCAACAAAAGACAGATTTTGTTGTCCCATATAAGGACTGGTACCAAGGGAAACAGAAGAACATCCAAAATAAGTTTAGGTTGTTTGGCTTCAGTTCTTTACTATAAAGTAGATGAGAGAAATTTTAGTTTCTTTTTATTTAGAATGTTTCCATTTAAGTAATGCTTAATGTCAGAATATTAATTATGCCTTGTAAAAGTGCTTCGATAATCAATAACATCTGCGTGTTATTGCATGTAATGAGCCAATGCCTAGGTCTTGTGGGAAACTAAAAAAAAAAAACCAACAAAACAACAAAACAAAGCCTCAAATCCAGAGACAAAGTATCTGAGAAAATCTGACCTGCATTTTCAAATGCACACCCCTCATTGTGCCCCCAAAACCAACATGTTAAAGGGATCTTTCCCCTCTTCCATGTAGGAACAGTTATTGAGATTTGCTATTTTTAGCACTGTCACTTTGCACCTGCTTTCCCCATCACCCGTGCTGGGGTAACTGGAGACAGGCAAAAGAAAAGGAATTCTTAGACGCCCTGTGCAGTCAGGACTTTACCGGGCAGGGGCGAGGGGGCCGTACCCCAGCCCCATCGCACCACCGCGCACAGTCCACATCACGGCCCGAACAACAGAGGACAGACAGCACACCCCACGCTACAGCCAGCCCCAGCCAGCCCATTGTTTAAGAACATCCTAGCAGGAAAAAAAGAAAAAAAAAAAAAGAAAAAAAAAAAAAGAGAATAACATCAGAAAACATCCTATGCTTGCAAGAAAAAGGGCACAGAAACCAAATGTCAGGCAGCAGGAAGGACTCGTCTACACTAAGTTTTCTCTGTCAACGAGGACTTTTAAATCAGCATAAACAGTTTTGGTAAATGTACTAGCTATACCATAAATTAAAGCTAAATTATAAGTCAAATGATGCTATTTTTTTTACATATAGGCAGGGCCTAAAGCACGCGCTCCCAACTGAAAGCATGCCCTAGAGAGAGACAAATCACGGAATTTGGTGAGACTTGCTACAATAAAAACACACTGATCTCAGGTCTTACAGTCTTCCATCCTTGGACCTGAAAGTGTTTTGCAATCAGAGTCAGTACCATAACCCCCATTTTCGGATGCAGAACTGAGTCAGAAGGAAAGTGATTTGCCAAGGTCTCCCAGAAAATCTGCGGTCTTAAAGCAGAAGCAAGAACAAAGGCAATGGTTCCCCTATCACACTGCATCACTGTTCCCCAAGCTAAATTGTCTCCTGAATACTTAAGAAGTTCCACCTTATTTATCTAAATCAAATTCCTCCTTCCATACCCCTTCTTAGGCCACTGAGCCTTGAAATGAGCAGCACACACGAACTAGGCAGCCAGTAAAAACGCCCGAGCCTGGCACTCACCCTTCCCTCAGACATCCTCAAAATATATTTGGTATTTTTAATGCAAATTACCTCGTCTTCTACCACACTTGTGCAATTAACACTCTTCCAAGTTGTTAGTTTAGTTCACTAGAAACATCCCAGAAAAATAAGTCACGTTACTCGTGGGAATGAAGGCCGTAGCGATCTGACATGGCTGCTGCTCACACCAGTGAAACTCAGTGAACACAACAAAGTCATCACAGTATGTGACAGAACATTCAGGTAATTTAGGTTCACATTTTTACCTCAATTAATTATTCTTGCAGAGCTTATACTTTTATGCTTCCAATCTAAAAAACTCAAGCATATGGCCTGACATTTCACAAACACACACACTCCAACATATCTCCTAACAACAGACATTTCAGGGACATATTCTATCAAAAGCATTTACTCCTCTTAAATAAAACAATGTCTAAGCTGACACGGACTCACTTCTAAAATAATTGACTGCCTGGGAAAAAAAAAAAAAGTAAAGAGGTGTGGATGATTAAGCCTAAATTCCTGGCTTTGCAGAAGTAGGCAAGGTAATTTTACAAGCCAGAAGGCAAGAGAGGGGGTTCGGGGCGTGGATAAATGAGATTTCTGGGCTTTCTGCTCCCAGTGAGAACTAAAACATCGTGTTGCTAACCCAACTGGCGTGTACTCTCTTGCACTAGCATATTGCTTAGTGGGAAAGTAAATACAGAAAACAAGGACTTGGAAAAACATCAACCACCAATTACGTGAACTTTTTTTTTTTTTAAGTGAAACAAAATATTTAGCAGGACAAAAAAGGTTTGTGGATAGAATTTTGTTGAGGAGGAGAAAAGAGGAGTTGTCCCTCTTTTCTGTCTAAGAGTCCTGCCTCTGTGTACAAAAAATGGGGGAGCAGCAAAAAGGATCTTAATGTGCTGTACTGCAGCTATTTTGAGACTTACGTGCATTTATTTATGAAAGCGGTGAAAAAGCTGGAACACGCCAGGATTTTATCTTGCAATCACGTGACGCTAAAGGCCGTAACATGAATACTATGGTTTTATGGTCAGGCCTTTCATGAATCTGAACTGGAAAAACCTGTTGTTGGGATCCCTGCATTCCCAGCTTCCAACCAGACACACAGCAGCACTCTAACCACTGCCATTCAAAGGACTTAAACCCTTTAAAGTACCATTTCTCCCTCACAATGATTCAAAAATTGTTTTGTTTCATGCATGTGCTCCACAGTTCAAGTTTCTTCATTGTTGACTTAGTTCCACTCCCAGCAAAATCCTGCTTCAGACCACTAATAACTTCAGTGACGAACACCAAACCAACACTGAGAACTGAAGGAAAAAATCTCACACTGTGCCTATAACTCACCTGGGGGACTACCTAAAATTAACGTATCAATACCTTTTTACTTGAACATAACTAGATTTTCAAAAGCAACTAGTGATCTAAAGTAGTCACTTTAAAGGGAGTCAGCACTGAGGATGGCTACTGAGCTGTTTTAGAAAATCAGTCTTCTTGATTGTTCTTCAAATTGAGCTCAAAGAAATTATTAGTCACTTTAAAAGATCTTGGTCTAGGTCTATAAATTTAGATGAACAGAATCACGTCAGCAATTTATCTTCCTGCCCTTTTAAAGAAGCACTGAGCATTGTGCGAGCCAAAAGGTGAAGAACGTTGGATTAAAAATAGCAGTACTCAAATACATCTTCTACACTGTCAAGTAACCTAAACTGATAATTTGATAAAAAGTTTGTATCTGCTGAATCCCATTCACGACAGAGGGAAATAATGAGAAAAATTGATCACATAGAGAAGACTGTAGCTGATTTTTATCTAGCTTTATACACAAATGGTTACTCCAAGTAAGTTCAAAATGTTGACTGAAGGCTAGCAGAACTAGTATGACCCCTCCACCTTGCACATCTCATTGCATAAAGAAGAACAAAATGTGCTTTTGATTTAAAAAGACAGATGAGTGAAAGCATTTGCCATACTGAATGGGGAATACAACTTCAGTCAAATGCCACTGACAACGGTGTTTGAGTGTGCAACTCTTCAAAGCAGCTCAATGATGGAAGAATTAGTTATTTCTCACTTTCCTACCTTCTTCCACACTGCAATGTTTAGCAGAAAGCACAGTACCTAAATGAAATGCTAAATAAATTCTACCATCAAGTCACAGTTGGGACACAACTAACTGCTGCTCACTCACAATCTGCACCAGAGCGAGTTTGCTTGGCCTGCCTGGCACTTCCAAAGCCAGTTCCCTCCAGGAGCAGCATCAGCGCTCGGGGTTCAACACCAAACCACAGCAAGGAGAACAGACTGAGCTCTCTCCTGTTTCCACTTGCTGCCAGGCCTTCAAATGCCTTTAGCACACCCTCTGCGTTCTCAATAGTACCACTTCCCTAAAAAGAAAGGTCCTTGCATTTACTTTACCGTGGGCATTTAACTTTGCTGAGCAGCATCACCTAAGCTGCAGAAGGAACTGGGGCAGGCTCTGCTGAAACAGGCCCAGATACGAGATTATTATTCTTTTTTTGCCTGGCACAGGGCGTTATGAGTAGTGCAAGTCTCAGTGTTGCCGTTCATCTGAAAGGCAGCACACCTCCAGCGTGCAACACCACCTTGTACCGTACACACTGAATGCTGAGCCTGCGCTTCTCAAAAATGGAACATCACCCGCTGAATAATCAAAGCTGTTTCTCACAACCCTTTGGCAGTTTCTGGGAATACCGTCATCCAAAACATGACTCAGAGACCCTGTTTGGCTTGTGAAACAGAAGTGTCTTACAAAAAAATAAGCAGAGAGATATACAAAGTACACGTTGCTGATTACTATACTATGTTCCACAAACCACTCGAGCTTTGAATAAATTAGGAAAATGAAGCTACTACCTATCTCTTAAGAAAAAGCCTCCCTCCAACTTGATGCCTGCTCAAGCTTCCCTTTGAGTTTCAGTGTTTTACTGCCTTGTATCTGGAAAAAAAAAAAAAAAAAGCAGTATTTCAATGCTCTTTTTCAAACGCATGCTTTCAAAAGTACACTCAACCAATTCTTAGAGACTTACTAAGAGAAGTAAACATGCAGGATCAGCAAAACACGAATGAAAAGTGATGAAGTATGCACGGGACGCAGCTGTCAGAGGTGACTCGATAGCAGTAAGGCTTCCTCTTAACTAAGGAAGAGGTTTAGAAGTAGATGGCGGCTGAAGAGACTGTGGTTCAGAGACAGAACGGGACTCCAATAACTGCAGATGAGATGCAACAGCTATAGTAACTATAAAAGTTGTACATTTCCTATCTGCGATGAATAGCCTATTTAGGAATGAAACTCCTTCCTTGATGACTAGCTCTCACTTTGGAATACAGATGTCCATCATACAGAACCTCATTTGAGAACTGGTGTGCATGAATGTCTGTGAACCATCACAGAGTGGCAACATCCTTGGGACACAACAGGATTTAATATCTCACCAAAGAAACAGCAAAGACAATGGCAACAGGGTTTTTGCCATAATATTAAGGAATGAGGGAAGGAAGCTGGTTTATTTATGATCAGTTCACTGCTAGACATCTCTAATAAATCCTTACAAGGTGATCAAAATACGAGACTGCAGTAAAACCAAACACCAACTGGTATTTCAGTTGTCAATAACAGAAGGAAGATGCGAAATGACTAGTTAAGTTTACATCCCACCCTCGGTAACTTCAAAACTACAGGAGAGTTTTTACCTTTTTTTCATGTTTCCTAATTCTTATAACATATCCAAATACAACTATGGGTATGCAAACCAAAATGTTTTCACTTAGGTAAATATAGTAAAACCCAATCAATACTAAAAACTTTCACTGTAGCTGTCCTACCACCTAATTGACACAATTGCTGCTGTAAGCTAGACTAAGAATTCACCTCTTTAATCATGGTGCAACTATTAAACTGCCATGTATGTTATCACAATGCAGATGTGCCTGCAAAAACACTCTATGAACAATGTTCAAACTTCCGCATCGTTGCACCAGATTTTCCCTATCAGTTAAAATTCCAGGAAAACTTTGCTATGGAGAGGGTAACATGTTCCAGGAATGACATATCCAATGAGAAACTGAACAGGGAGTTCTTGCCGAAGAAACTTACTCAATCAGAAGTATTAATTTGAAGAGACAACTACATGGAATATTAACTTACTCCTGGATTAGTAGTGAACATGCTAAGAAATGGGCTACTGTAACACGGGTGATCTTTACGATGCTACGTTATCCCATCCAACTGCCGCACTAATATGGACACAGATGCTTCCAGCTCCGCTGCAGGAGGCAGAATGCAAACCCTGGGGGTGGAATGCAGCATTCCAAAACTCTCAACAGAGCCAAAACTCTTTACACATATTGTTTTAATTAAACCATTTCAGAAGTTTAAAGCATATAAAAATAGAACATAATAGTATCAGAAAATGTTGAAATACTGTGTCTAATTTTAATTAAAATAGTTTAAATTAATTAACTGTGTAAGTTAAAAATCTAAGACTAACACAGAAGTGTCAAAGTGGTATAAACTTGTTTCAGTGAACTGGGTGTAGACAACTAAAGGATGCAAGCACACTTAATTCCTTCTAGATGTACATTGTTTCATTTTTCCTGGCACATCTGGTTTCCACACAAAAGGCAAGTTTCCCACAAGTTTTTAAAAAGTTTACTTTATTGGTTACAGTTCTATAAAATGTGTCATGATAGTTCCATCTAGTTGGTCATTAAGTGCTTGCAACACCACAGAGATTCTTTTAATACATCTGCAACTTACATGATGTATTGCATGCTGGAGGAGAAAAATCCCTCTTCAGTTGCTTACCTGCATTTACAGTATATCTTCAGCAAGGCTACAATGTTCAAAAGCAATGACAACCCCACTTTTATGTCAAATTGTAATTTTTAATGTTTGCATTAGAATAGTCTTTATATCACTCTCCAATAGAAGAAACAATATAACTAACAGCAAACTTTAATACAGGAACATGCTCCAAGATTAACAACCCAAAACGAAAACAAAACGAAATTAATGTAAAATGTAAATCACATATAGTACAATTGAAGTGTCCAAAACAATTTAAATAATTTTAAATATTTTATTTTTTTTTTAAACTTGCTACAAATGCTTTATACAATATTTCAACATAAAGTCCCCATAACAGAAATGTAACAAAATGGGAATGATAGTGATAGTGAAAGTGGCACAAATTCACCAAACAAGTATTAAACTACAAATTTTAAGAGGTAGATTACTTTTTAAGTCAAGAACAAAAAAATAAAAGGGGTGGCTGTATAAAGAAACTAGTCACTTTCCATCAGTTCTGTCATTAACCTTGAAAGCTGTATGAACACATGACAAACGGTATTTCCATAAAAAGCTGTTACGAACAACAGACCAATTTGTTGTCTTAAGTTATTAGATAGAGGTGTACGACCTTTTAGAGTAATTATATATTTAACTTTCAAAATATACAGGTATGTAGTCCTGGTCTAGCCTTCTTATCAATAAAAAGATACACTGCATTCATTATATATATGGTATTTAGAAATCGATATCGGTAATTCATTGCTATATAAAGTTTCATTTGCATGTATAAATAGGGATTTGGAAAATCCATAAAACATCCAAATCAGGCTTTTTCCCATTGTACGCTGGACATCTAAAAGACTCAGAAAGCGAGGAGAAGGTGGGAAGGGAATTCTGTGGTGCTAGGTTGGCCTCTACTGATTCATCTAGACAAAAGGCTTTAAGAGACTTAATACATGACAAAAATACTTCGAGTGCAGCAACATTTGTCGTCCCTGAATCTACACTGAATTATTGACAAAATTAAGGAACCTGCTTTGCCAATATACAACTGAGCTGCCTGTACGCCGCTCACGAAGGTACGGACAAAACCAGGATCGAAGCAAACACGAGCGCAAAAGATTTGGTTTGGTTCATCCCACTATTTCTTTTGATGGTTTCGTGTGGGTTTTGTTTTGTTTTTCATAGTACCCTTCTGTTATCTGAATCATCCTGTAGCCCAGCATGCGTGTCAGGCATGAAGTAAGAAAATCTATGCCTGACACTGAATATTAGCAAGAAGCCTGCAGGCAATTTTATGATTGTGAGTCAGCTTCAGCTGGTTTCGCAACCTTGGTGGATTTCACATCCATTGTCGTAGTGCTTATCCTAAGTTGAGCATGCAACAGCTCTACCATGGCATTAAGGGATTTTTTTGTTTGTTTTGTTTTTACAGGAGATTCCTAGAAAATAAAAAAAAAAACAAAAACAAAACAAAAAAAAAACCAAAACCTGAAGATAAAAAACAAAACAAACTATTTGTGAACAGAAAAAGTTTACACAGAAAAACTGAAAGG
The DNA here is from genome assembly GCF_013368605.1 of Nyctibius grandis. Taxonomy (NCBI): domain Eukaryota; kingdom Metazoa; phylum Chordata; class Aves; order Nyctibiiformes; family Nyctibiidae; genus Nyctibius; species Nyctibius grandis. Next base: position 3,161,222 of record NC_090674.1, read on the forward strand.
TGAAAAACAAATTTGGAGACAAATATTACATGAAGCAAGTCTTGAAAAAATGTTAAGAATTACGATTTCCTGGGCGGGGGGGGAACAACAGTGCCTACATAGAGTAGAATCAAAGTTAGCCTGTGCTGACATTCATGTATGAAAGCAAAAAAATTCTTCATATTATATACTTGATATAAAAAAAAGCTGACTAGACAATCTAGATTTATGAACATTATTTCAGAAATAAAAAGCAAGAATTTTCCAAGCATAACTATTCAATAAACCAGTAAAGGCTGCAAGCTGCCAAAGTAAACTAACAGTATTTGAGACAGTCAAGGAAATCCTACCCCTAGGTAAACTGTTATTTACCCCAAATACTATTAAATAATTTCCATATGCACAGATTTCCAAGTACTCAGTTATTTTGCTTAAGGTTAAATGATTAATTCAGACGGAAAGATGCGTCATTCTGGCTTTAAATTTTACTGATCTCTGGCATCATGTAAAATACAGTTTCACACTTAACACTACGAGAGCAGCTGATGAGAATTAAGTAACACGAGGATGTTTATGTCCCAAGAGAACAGGCCTGGCAGACAGTTCTTGTTCCTTAAAGGCATTTTTTACACCATTAGTCTCCAAATTCCAGTAACACTTCCCTCGTTCAACACGCCCTAATTTGGGTATTGACTATGTTAAGTCAAATTCCCATCTCTAGGTCTATTCTGTTATACTGAACCTTTACTTTGCAAATTATTTCCTCAAAATTTTCACCTAGGAGGTCCTCACCACAAGACACGCAAGCTGCGAACAGTTTGGATTTTGACACTTCTTGACAAATTCTACTAGGGGACACTTGTTCTGAAGGAGGCAGCCAGTTCCTCCCCCTCCTCCAGTATCAATTACTTTTTGATAAAAAAAATACTACTTTTGGCCATAAATCTGGTGTTAATCACAGCCATGCACTGCAACTAGCAAAACAAAAAGAACTCTTAATTACCAGTGAGCTTTGTGAAAGTTACTCCGCAAATCAGATACCTATTTCCAAGAATAAGAGGGTAGGAGCATGCTAATAAAAATTATAAACAGTTTTCAAAATATCCTATTGATTTGGGAGACTACATGAAGACGTAAGTCGGGACTCAGGCACGTAGATTAATTTTATTTATTTATTAAAGGATTACCCTTTCTTGTGATTAAAATGCTTCTTCTCAAAAAGAAACAGAACTTTAATTATAAAATTTGTTTATACTGAAACATAAGAACATGATACTTCTAAGAAATTTACATGTTCATGTAACTTTTCTTACACATCATTTCCCTTATATTAAGTATTTAGCCATCTGACTCAATTAGTATGCATATACATTTTTGAAGTATTTGGTCATGGTTTTCTTTTTCATATGACACGCAGAGAATGCTTGTTATTAAAAACCAACAATGCAAGTTATTTTAGTGGGTAAAAAACACAGTCCTGACTTTTAGCTTAGCGAACCACCATAAACTAAATCCAAAATAATTTCGGGCCACCATATATGTTAGATATTAAATACAAGGTCATTGTCTCCAATAACATTAAGTTTAATGACATTAAGTTTATTTGCACTCAAGTACTGATACTTTTTCTCCAGAGTTTTCAATTCAGTTTATAATTAAAGACATTCTCTATACAATGTATTATTTCATGACAACATGACAAAATGCATCAAGTATGTACATCATACCTCAGCGTGACTGAGCTACTTAACCGTGTTTTAGGAAATATAACCCTTTTTTTTTATTTAAGTATGAGCAACTCAAAAAAAGACCAAGAAAATTGGCAAAACAGCAAGCAACGTGTTCCTGTGTTGTTTCAACTTCAAATTAAATGCTTACCTGAAATCTTTTAGTTCTTGCTTTGTACTGCTTTCATCTCTCTTGTTTTCTGCTGCCTCTGCATTTGCCGCCTGCTGTAGGCTTCGTGTAATAGGTCCCCCAATCCTCTCTCTAGATTTTACAGTGAATCTGTCTGCCTTTTTCTTACTTGCCACAGCAGACTTACTTGGCAAAACAGCTTTATTATTCCTTTGTATTCTGACGTGCAATTTCCGGGACGCTTTGCTTGAGATTCCAGAGGAACTGTTCTTTGCGACCCCCTTAGTTTTTTTCCCATCAACATGGGACATTTTGGACACTCTTACAGGACTAGAGTTCCTCAGTGACAAAGATGAATTTGGCTTTTTAGATCGAACAGAAGGTACAAATCTAACGTTTTGTTTTGATTTGAAGGATGCAGAGGGCAGCTGGATTTGTGTAGGTCCTGAGGTTCGTGCTCTTGTCTTGCCCAGGTGAGGCTGCATGCTTTGCATTTTGATTTCTGCATCTGCTGTTCGCCTACGCTGGTTGTTGCCTTTTTCACCGCTCACAGGTGAAGAAGAGCTTGCACTTTTTTTTGAAGAATTCTTTCTAGAGGAGGGAGAGATGGGTTTTTTGGGACAGCTATATGACGCGTGTTTATTCAAACTTCCAATATAAGTAAACTCTCTATTACAGTAGGGGCAGATGTGAGAGTCTGAGTCGGACGGATTATTTCTCAATTCTGCCTTCTGCTGGGCAGATTTCTTTTTTTGCAAGATAGCTTTCTGGACAAGCTGGTTTTTCTTTTTCAATGCACTTATTTTTAGTTTATTTGAGGACATCTTGCTAATCTCAACATTGAAATTAAGTCTTTTAGGCTGACCCATTCGTCTGAAGGCATTCTTTCCAGGGCCAGCTAGAACCACCATGCCATTCTTAGGCTGCACTGTCTGTTTCAGTGGTACTGGATTTTTTTTAGGTGTGTATCTCTTTTTATCACTGGCAGATGCACAGGCCAATATGTGTTTGTGTAACTCAGGCATGTTATCAACACTTTTCCCACATTTTGTACATCGAATGGCAGTAGTAAAAGTCTGGGGAATATTGTGGGTAGTGAAGTTTGTTGCCGTAACTCCAATACCCATAGGATTACGATGGTGATACTGAAATGGAGGTGGTTTAAAGCTTGGGTAGTGTTGATTGAGGCCCATACGAACATCCGGATCTTTAGATTTTACTCCAGAAGCCATTATTTTTATAGTAGTATAAAGCTCTTCAGAGGAATCATTTAGATCTTCATCTTCCTCCTCTTTAGAAGGTTCCAAAGAATCTTCTGGCAGGCTCTGCATGTGCTCCACGTTCGCCTTACTGGGGTCAGTGAAATTCTGGGGTCTCAAAGTCCCACTTTCAAACTCATGGTGTGTGCACTCTTTGTCTGGATGGAGATCCCGCTGATGCTGTTGCAAATTGCACAAAAAAGCAAACTCCTTTTTACAGACGGAGCAAACAAAGATATTTCCTACTCCATGAAGCAGAAAGCGATGTTCCGACAAGGCTGTTTTATGCCTAAAAAGCTGTACACAGAATTCACATTTGAAGGGCCATTCTTCAGCATGAATGGATAAATGCTTCGTTAGGTCTTTAATAGAAAGAAAAGGTGATTCACAGACATTGCACACAAAGCTTTTATTGAATGTTTCCTGCACTACTCCTGATTCACTTGAAGTATGAGGATCTTCTCTTGCCTTCTGTTGTTCGTTTTCAGCTTCTTCCTGTTTTATTACTGGGAGAGTGTTTTCAAGATTATCAGCAGAGGAAACAACAGAAGAAACTACAGAAAGAGGAGGTGGAGATGGAGATGATGAAGATGAAGAGGAGAAAGAGGAGGAAGAGGAGGAGGAAGATGAGGAAGAGAGCGTAGGAGGACCAGGTGAAGCAGCAGAAATAAGAGGTTCAACAGAAGGAACAGGAGATGGAGAAGGAGAAACTGTAGGTGAAAGAACTGGTAGTGGGGACTGGGTAGTCGTGTTAGAAAGCGGCGATGGACAAGAAGAAGTGTTAGTGGCACTAGCAGAGACATCTGGAACTGGTAACGGCATTGTCGGAAGAAGGGGAGGAGGCGATGTAGCAACTGTTAACACAGGTGGGCAGGGCGGTGGGGAAGGAGGATTGGTTGGTGTTAACAAAGGAGGCAGCTGGCACACGGAAGGGACAGCAGATGTCTGTGGCACAGGGGAAACAGAGGAACTCAGGGGCTGAGCGTCAACAGAAGAGGCTGCAGACAGACTGGGATCCACATCAGGTTCTGCCTGAGGCTCCAGGGATGTGCTTGGGCTCGCACTCCTGTTTACACTGGGTGTGCTGTCTGTGGCTGCATCCGTTCCATTATACTCATTCAGCAGAACCTTCTGTAACATGCACGTAGTTGGTTTCTTCTTTTTAACACCACTACAGGTTGGCTGTATGGAATTTTCTTTATATTCCCTAATTTCAGGATCGCTGCAAGGCTTCTTATGCACACTTAAATCTAACACAGATTCCCAGGGAACCTGATTCTTATTTTTGACATCAGACCTTTGTTTCACACCACTAGATAAATCCAGTGGCTGCTGGTTGCACACATTGCCAAAAGTTGGAGCTGCTGTCCAGTCTTTTGATATTTTATAGTCTTCAAAGCAAAGAGGGCTCACAGTCTCTTTTTCCTCCCTTCCAGTCAAGCTCCAAGCAGGTGGGTTGCTGTGGCTTTCTAACTTTGGCATTTTTGAACTCCGAATATTATCATTCCACACAGTTTTTCCCTCACCTGATTTGACAAAGTCTCGAAGCACTGGACTGTGCTGTGGAGAACTGGGAGGAGAGCTGGTCCTTCTTTTAAATCTGCTGGTCACTGGAGGCAAAATAGGTGATGATGTAACAGAAGGTCCTAGTTTAGGGATATCACTTGATGGAGTTATCTTCTTATTGTCCTGTGTCTGAAGAAGCTGTTTTAATTTTGATGACAAATAAACACCTTTTTCTTTATGAAAAGGTAAGCTTTCTGTTGAAATGCTAAGAGGAAGATTTAAGGAACTAGTAGGAGTTATAGGTTCTGGGTCTATTTCAGTTTTTATTTTTGGTACAAGAGGAGGGCTGGCAGTTCTCCTCTTTTTGGATTCATTGCTCCCAGTGCTAGAGGGTTCCTTGGGAGGTTCATTCACGTGTGTTTGCGTAACCTTTAAATTTGAGGAGATTTCCACCGTGACTGGACTGATTATGCAATTTAGTCCATACAAATCTGCCGAGTTGGACTCCATCTGAATCACATCACAATTGCTAGTGCTGCTGTTGGACTGGATTTTACCATCAATATAATAATTTAAATTTTCAGAGATATTGCTGGAAATATCCATAATATAGACATCATCTACTTCACCATCCTCTTCTATTTCTGTACTTGCTATATATACACTCTGGACTGGTGGGGCCTGCTCTATCTGAAGCGGTGGCTCTTCAGTAAAGAATCCTTTTCTTCTGACACCTTTGGGAATAAGATGACGCTCATGAACCCTACGCTGATGCCTCCGCATGTTGGTGTGAGTTCCAAAAACCTTTTTGCAGTATTTGCATGGATGCAATTCTTTGGGCTCCTTATTTTCCTCAGCAAAAGCAGAGTTTGACATTTCTTGGGAAACTTTCTCAGAATCCAAGACAACAGTCTCTTGCACAAGACAGGAAACGTTCAGGTCATCTTTAAGACCATCGTCCACAATTACTTGGTTATCAGCAACATTATCCAAGTGTTGTGATGACGTTAGTGTTAAGAATGGTTTCCTTTTTGGCCCTGCCTCATGGCGTCGCTCATGTCTTCGCCTGTTAATTTGAGTACCAAAGGCTTTCCCACAATATCGACACTTGAAAGCATGGTTAAGAGTAGATATATGGATGTGCATGTGGCGTTCAAGTCCTTGCTTTGTTGTAAACTTCCTCTCACAATGCTGACAGGGAAACATGAATGTTTCCTGAACATCACCATTTGATTCACCTCTCGCTTTTGGAATTTTCACAACAAGTTTCTTCTTTGGAGAGCTTTCTGGAGATTCTTCTGACATACTCTTTTGCTCTTCCATAGAGTCTAACTTTTCTTCACATATCAAAGGCATTTCAGCATTTTCTTTAGGCATATTGGTATCTTCTATCTCTTCTTCATCCTCCTCCTCTTCATCATCCTCCTCTTCATCATCATCTAAATCATCTGATGCACAGTTTATTGCTTCTCCTTGTTTGTCTTCAGTTACCATTTGTGGTTCACTGGCAGGACTGGGGATCACCAGCTTTGGAAGTACATCTTGATTTACCATTTCCTGAATCACAGCTGTTTGTTCCAGGGACAGTACAGCAGAAACAGACGGCGTTTCATCTTCCTCTTTATGACCTGATACACAAAGTATGAAAACAAAAGCATGAGACATTTTTACCAAACACTTCAAAGTATGCTACACCTTTCTTCTACCTTTTCCTCTTAACACAACAAATCCAACATTTATGACCCAAGACAATACCACTACTTCTCACTGTTGCGATTCAGTACTGAGAGTAAAACTGTATTCAGAAATTTCCTTTCTGGGACTTCAGCAAAATGTAGGCAACTGCCTATACTTAACAGAGAATCTTTGGATGGAACATTGTGGCCAAGAAACCCAAAACAGCCTGAAGAGTGCCAGAACATTTCAAGGTAGACTTCAGAACATTTCAAAAAACCTCCAAAAAACTTTCACTGACTTTTCTTATGGCAAATAAGTGTCAGGAAAGTACTGCAACATATATAGATAATGTATAGAGGAAGCCAAATTTGGATTTTGACCATTCTCCCCAAATTATTAACAATAAAACAATCTGGATTTGTACTGTAATGCATAGCAAGGTGTACTTTTTATCTGGCATAGTACTTTCCATTCTTTCTATCAGATTTTCTATTAGCTATTGCCTGAATGACTATTTCCTACGCTTCTGAATCAGAGCCCGCATGCAACTCATTTATTGGTGTGAAGAGATTCTTTATTCACACCTCCGCAGGCTAGTTTTACCTATCTGCTGTCAGATAAATCCATTGCTGATGAAAATAACTTTGCTGCCAATTCACACAATGTTGCATAAGTGGTTGCACGCATAGAGCAAGAAGTTCCTCTCCATTCCCTAGCTGGAGTCTAAGATGCCTGGAACAGTGGTGCGGATAGTATGCAAGCAGAAGGGCAACAGAGTGAAGGAATTGAAGAATTATGGGTCAAAAGTTCCAGAAAAGAAGCTTCAAAGAATGAGTACTTATACAGAGCTTGAAACATTATCAGTTACACTCATAACAGTGGCAAGTTTTATATTCCTGTAAAAAAACAAGACAAAAAACTACATATTTAAAATATCTTTCATGCATTTTTACAAACATACTATGTGAAAAAAGCCAAGTAAATCTATAAACATCATTTGCAGATAATCTTTAGGACAAATATCATGCTTAGCTAGTTGGTGCATTAATACTGTAATTTTTTCCCTTTGACACTGAATTCTGTTACATAGCAATAAATAATGACACTATAACTATGCTCCAAAGACATTATTTTAGAATAAGGACTTTTCTTTGCTCTTCTGTCGTGAAGAGTTTAGATTTATGTCTAAATTTTACAGGGCATTAGTTTTTCCTGTTGTCAGAGTTGTATGTTTAATGATATACTTCTGATATCCAAGTTACTTACTAATAAAAAAGTTCAGGCAAACAATATAAATGTTCACTTTGCTACACTAACATAAGATGCTAACATATTAAACACGACAAAAAATGTCCTTTGATTCAAAGAGATAGTTAGAAGGAAACAAAATCAGATACTTGAGAACTTACCCTCTTTAGAATCCCTCATATCTGCAGAAGTAGAATCCAAATCAGCCTTTTTCTGTTTTGTATCCGCTGCCTTCTTTCCCTTGTTTTTACCTTCCTGAGACTTTTTCTTTCCTGGGGAAAAAAACCCAATATTTATTATTCCTGTTCAACAATTCTAATTTTTTATATTTGAGCGGCAGAATTAAAACACCCAGCTTTAGAATATAACACACTTCTGTAGAAACCCTATTTTCCTGAGGAATATAAATGACAGATCAGCAAAAAGGACAGCATTCAGATAAAGCAGTCAGTCTCTAGAGCCCAGAAGACATAAAAAGTAACGTAACAATGAGCTTCTAAAAACCTAAGACTCCAAAATACTTTACTCACTTTCAAAGCAAGAACAGACTATAATAGAAATGTATTGTCCAGAGTTAACAAGGTCACATCATACAGTTACCCAATACCTTCATATGGCTATTTAATTACTGTATCGCATACAAGTATATGGAAAATATGAAATTTCTTTACATACTATTAATCCTGAATGTTAATTGGAAGACCTTATGAAGTAGAAACCCATAGAGGCTTCTCTACTTGAATGAACATTCTGAATAATGACTTGAAGAGAGTTATAATAAAAATAATGAAGTAATAACATTATGAGAAGACTAAAAGCAGCACGATCCTGACCAACAAGGCAAAGACAGTAAAACCAAATTAGATGGAACCAAGTAACAGTAAAATATAAAAGTATTTCATCACGTCCACTGACAGAAACCAGTTTGCTAATGCTTTCTGTTAGCGAAATAAAGCAGCATGGATTAGTTGCACAGGATGATGAGCACAACAGAGATCAGGGCAAAATGCCATTATGTGAAGACCTAATCAGTGCCGCAAGATGTAAAGACATTGAAAACTCCATTTACCAATGCACTACAAAGTTATACCGCTAATTTTTTTCCATTAAAGACTCAGTCCTATAATATGTAGAAATTATGATAAGGACTGTGTAATAACAAATGAAACTTTAAGGTCTTCCAATTCATTTCATTGCAAAGACCACATTCTCCACACAGAGCGGTTATTTTACATACAACACTGTGGTTGAGACACCAGTCTCCTCTGAAACTTCAGACCTCTACAGACCACCTCTTAGGAACAAGAATTGTCCAGAAGCAGCAACCTAAATTCCTCCTTTGCTCCCTCTAACACACAAAATGCTACTTCTTAATGCACTGACCCTTCCCTCTAATCAGAAGCGTACAGCATAGCCCTAAATCCATTTCTTATTTAGAAGCACATTCTTCCAACTCACAATCCTGTCAACAAGTTCCTCCTTTTTTTCCTTGAAAAAATTTTTCACATCTTGAGCCAAGAAATTAAAATGCCTTTTAAAAATGTTCCTTTCTTCAAACTGAAAATTTCCAAAGTATGCAGCCCCTCCAACAGAACAGATCAGAGTCAGGTCAGCTTTAAAAGGAAATGCTTGGTTTTATTTGAACATTCTATCCTATCTAAGTAATTATCTGTATTTCCTCTCAAGGAGCTCAGATTTCACAGGCTCTCCCCAAATTCCAGTGTGTTTCAGTGTCATGCATGTAATTATCCTTTTTTTTCTTATCCCAGTTTAACAGTTTTTAGTCTGAGAAACCTGACAATAGTCACTCAGAATGAATTTTGTCACCTTTGGAAAATACACATGCACCCTTCGTAAAGTCAACTAACAATTATCTCATAATATCCTCAAATATTGTAACAATCCCTGTGTCTAAACCTGCCATAATGAACCAACACTGGTTTATTTGACAACACAATATTCAACCGTATTTTATACCAAACACCTGCAAGTTACCAGAAGATTTAGTGTATATTTTAGTGTTCACACAGGCATGAGGAGTTGAAGCAATCTTTACCTGACAGGCCACTGAATGTCCAACTTGAACATAATTTTACACTATCAGCACCTCTAATGTTTGTAATTACAACTGGTAGTACCAAGGTCTGAGTCTGAAGGATTTCAAATAAGTTTTCAGAAATACCTGCCAAGCCACCCGAAATCCCTCTTGAAACGTACAGTAACACAACCAACAAACAGTTCCATTTCCAGGTAAAAGGTCTCCATGTAAAATTTCCGTACATTCCTAGGGAATCAAACACACATCACAATACACCTCAGGAGCGACGTAACAAAATGTGTTTAATTGCTAGAACCCTTTAAGAGCTACCAACTTTTTTGCAGACCGCTTATCATTTGAAGACCAACACCAGTATCTTGACTTAAATGACAAAATTCTAGATTCATCTCTCATCTCTACAGGTGAGACTGGAAACAAGAAGGAACAGATTGGTCCACAGGCCCCTCTCATCTGTGCCAAGCTTGGCCACGGTCAGAGACAGTATTTTACTAGACGGTGCAGCACACAATGGTATTGCAGATGAAGTCACTGGGCAATTCTACATCTAATTCTACAGCCACACTGAATTTCATAGCATAATGACAGGTTACTGTAAAAGCCTTCAAACCAAGACCCAATTAATTCTTTCTTATAGCAAGATTAGAAATATATTGTGCTCTTTAAAGTGTGAGGAAAGTATGTAAAAGCAATAACAAAACCACTCATAAGTGCTAAAGTGTGCATATGTTTTCCAAAGTGTCATCCATTTATAGAATATAAAATTTATAGTACCTCAAAATGCAATTATAATCTGTGAAATTGCTAGAATTGCAGGATTTGTACACAAAACTGAGTTACTTAAATCACATACTTCCTTACACTATTGATGGAAAGATCATCTGCAAGTTCTCCTGCTACACTCCAAAAAAAACCCAACAAAACACCAGCAACCTGCTCACTGATACAGCTGGAAATGTTTCATGTTCTTGGCCTTTAAGCATAAACGCATTTGAAGAGAAGATTACTTTAGCACCTACTCACCCTTACTCGGAATAGCGAGCAAAAATACATAATTTTAGGTGTGTCAGATCAATTTTTGACACACATGAACTAGAGATACCAACCGATTTTTGATGTTTTCCTTTTACCAGCTTCAGTTTGTTCATTTTCTAGCTTGCAGCTTTCTTTATAAAGGTTAAAAGAACCTCAAGCACAACAATGACTGTTCCAGATGCATCCATTTCATGGTCCTGAATGTTCAATAGCAGATGCCCAGGAAGATAATGTAATGATACAGTAACAGTACAGTGATACTTCATTGGTATGCTCTCCCAGCTTTCAGGTATCTAGAGTCCAGAAACATCTGAAGATATGTAATAGCTTTTGATAGACTTTCCTCCCTGAGTTCTCAAAGTGCTTTTTAAATCTATGTAAACCTGAAAGATTTGCATCATTTTCATCCTGTGTATTTTCAATGAAATCCCCAATGGTTCTGATATAAAGGATATCGATGAGTAGCCCAAGGTCTGTCCCTTAATTTTCTTACAGTTTAAGACGTCAAGAACTAACAGAAGCCTGCAGGAGGGGGAAAATGTCTCAGAATACAGAACCTGGTGGAAGCCTGAGTATAAGTACACACGTGCACTTACCATCAGGTTCCTGAAGGGTCCTACATGGCTGCTACTGCCAGCTGGATCCTCCACTTGGTCTAAACAAGAAAGATACAGGAATGAAACACAGGGAAAGTGAAATGGAAACAATGACAAAAGAATAAATGAAGGGCAGGACTTAATATATGCGTATGTGCACTAAAAGAATTGCAAAAGAAAGATGCAAAGGGAAACGAATGAAAGAAACAGATGGAAAGTAGCTACTTGTCTATAGAGACAAAGATCAAAAGATGAATGCATCAGTTTTTGTCTTGCAACTTATTTTTTAAATATGGCTCCTTTTTCCTCCCCTCTCCTTCATTTATGTTGTAGATAGGTCAGCACAAGCATTATCTGCCTTTACCCCCTTACAATATGTGTGTAACATATAGCACAAGCGTTGCAATAGGCACTGATCTCACACTACTGCCAACGTCCAGATAATCGGCTGACGCTTATACTGTAGTCCCGCTTATTTCAGAGAAGTTCAGATGACAACAGAGTAAGAATTTAAAAGAGAGAAATAATCTTTATTTGCCCATACTTCATTTTATTGATCAAACCAAGACACCTCAAAACAACCTCCAGTTATCTGTGCTCATATTTTTGCTGTTAACCAGAATACAAATGGAACTGTAAAACCACTGAGTTATTTCTGGTGGGATGGGATAAGCATACTCAGATGCCAGGAGGGAAGAAGTAAAACACAGTCTTTCCATACACTTGGAGCTGAATTCTATAATTAAATATTGCTAAATTGTACAAGATGCTATTATCTTTAATAACCTTTAAGTGCAGCACCAAACATGTTCACAGTTAAGATCATAAAGTAAGAAGAACACTCACATCTGATCTCAAACACTGTTTTGATCACTTACATGAAATATGAAAGACAGACATTTGCCTCCCCAAAAATCTTGGGTTAATAAGGGAAAAGAATTACTGGTATGAGTTTCTGGTATCCCTTTGAAATCTGTAGTCAACAACTAACTGCAGCCCAGTAACACACCGACCCCACAGCCCATCTGTGCTGTTGCTTAAAAGCACCACAGATACCTGCCCAAACCTCAAGTCTCCTGGAAACCAGCGGAGAAGCTACCCCAGAAACCCCCTGAAAAGCATTCTCAGGGCACAGATGAGTGTAGCCACCTTGAATGGGCCCTGGCTAAAGTGAAAAGGACAAAATTGCTGTTATACTTTCACAAACAGTGATCACCACACAGCTTCCTGATGCAAATTACAGTGTAATAATATAAACTCGCTAGTCAAAATCCCTTTGGGAATGGTTCAGATTAGTGAAAGTTTGCATCAATCCCATGCAGTAGTTGCTACTATTCTATAAATCAACTTTTGGGTTTTTTTTCTCCTGTCAAAAAAAAAAAATCACTATTTTGGCATTGGAGAGTATGAAATAAAGATTAAGCGCACATACAAGCTAAAAAATCCTTACGGAAAATTCAGCAGAAGTCAATTGCACGGCCATTTCCACATTTATTCTGATTAATGAATTCTAATATACTGATGCTACTTGATTTTTAATTTGAGAAACAGTTTGCTGTGCACCAGAATTTCTCTGTTCCTGTATCCAGAACACTGGTAGATGTCATGCTTTTCAAAGTAAATTCCTTAAACCTTCAGGCATCTGTAAAAATCTGACAAGCTGTTTGTTCTGGAAGACAGGCTAGAAAAAGTTAATGCCTTTTACACACACAAAAGCCATATCCAAAATAACAGCATAAACTGCTCCAAAAAATTAAATCCAAGTTGTGTTGGCTGGAAGAGCATGAAAAAATGCAGAAACATGTTGCAGTGACTTCTTAGAATCTTGTCCAACTCTGAATGTCATAGCACATAAATGTTAAAGACCTTACATATTTAATAAATGGAACTGATTAAAGACTAAATTAACTAAGCATCAAAAAAAAAGGTATTGAACTCAAAATGCCCATTATGAAGATGTGAATACTGAGGCTCTTCTTTTTCCTCTGTTAGCATTTAAGTGTCTTCATTTTGCTTTTTATTTTTTTTTATTTCTACCATTAGCCACAGTTCACTACATAGGGAAATCTTGTTTACAAAACCTTGCATTATTATCTACCAGCACCTGCTCAGACAGCAAAGCCAAATCATAACCCACTTGGCTAAATAAATGCCAAAATACCTGTGTGTTAAGAGCTGCTTCATTACTGAGAACAGCTAAGAACACTTAACAATTAGGGAAAGCTGGTAGGTATGACATGCCTCATATATATAAATATGTGTATATGAGGATTATTCATATAATCATGGGGATTATAGAAATTTGCTGAAAACATGACCTCAAACCCACAAGGTTATGCAAATATTTTATTTAAACATCTAAGCCAACAGCCACATTTCAAAGTATATACTACAGGTTCATTACAGTTATTCATTCATTTTTGACGAGGGGCTGCATGTTCAGCACTGCAGACTTACACCTCCATCACACTTCTGCATCAAAGAATATTTGACTCACAGCACCCACCATCTCACAGCCTATGGCAATTAAACCACTTTTAAATTGCTGTCCAAAGTTTTAAGTCATCTAGGATAGGTGAGGTTATTCCTCTACACTGTTCAAAATGTCACACTGCAAATTACTGGAGAAAGAGTAAAAATGGTAGAGATAAGTCACAAAGCCAGTAAATATTAGGCTAGGAATAGAAAAGATTATAACCTTGAAAGAAAAAACCTCAACAATTCTGCTTTACTAAAACAAAGTTACTTTATTATGACATCAACTTCCAGTATTTCTTACATATTACTGTTAATACAACAATTTACCAAAGTTCCTTTTAACTACTTGCATTTAAATATTGCTTTGAAACTTGATTAGAGCAAGCTTAGCTGAAAAGCCTCTGAAGTGTACATCTGAACACACACACACTTTATTACCTGGGGAGGGAACGTCTTTTGAACTCAAAAGCTTCCAACTTAACATGAAACAAAACACGAAACCAAAGCCTACCAAATGCTTTGGGGAAAAATGCTCTTGTACTGGCAAGAAGGAATTACTACAGAATCCAACAGGATGCCTCCCAAGGCTCAGATATTCAAGTGCTGCCACTGAACAGCTTTGGTGGTAGACGACTTTTTTCACAGACTGAACTGGTATGAGTCAAGCCAGAAAAAACGTTTATTTTTATTTCATTGTTGGTGTGAGATATGCCATACTAGGAGCATTTTCCAGTTTGGCTGTAGAGATGCATCCCACTCGGTGTGCACACACACATGAAACCCTTTCTAACGCCTCCTGACAAAATTCTTCTCCCAGGTAGGAAGGTACCTATCACTCTGATTCAAAAATACAGACTAAGTAAGACATCATTAACCAGCTTTTCCATTTTCAAGACTAAATCATCCTAAAACTGACCATTAAAAAAAGATGTAAAAGGGGTGCAAAAGCAGCACATTTTTATTCATATTCCAGCAATTCTAAGGGTCAAATTCAAGCCACAGAAGGCCCAGATCAATTTTTGAAACAAATATCTAATTGAAGGGGTTATCAATTAGATCTGAAGGGCTACATAGACAGCATCATTAAGAGGCCTATTTCAACAGTGCTGTCAAGTGTGCATGACAACGTGCAGAAAAGGACAACATTTAAATGCCTTTATTACCCTGTTTTCCTCAATCCATCATTATTATAATGGGTGGGGCATTTTTCTTGCAATACCATTATAAAGTTATCAGATACAACTAGTTTACGTAGGCATAATTTTAAGTACTGTTAAGCAAATGAAACACTAAAATTGACATAAGCTGTTCCACAGAGCGCAAAAATTATCACAACATGATTTTCACTTCTGACCCCTGAGAATCATGAGAATAATTTAGAGCTACGGGAAGATCTTAGTTCTGTATTGTCAATCTGCCCAAATTTAATATATAAAATAATCTTAAAGGGGAAGGGAAAAATACATATAGCTATACTTCTGAAAAAAGTCTGATCTATAGCCAAAAAAAAATGATCTATAGCCAAAGTCCCATCCCTGTTCTACAAAACTGGACATACATCCTATGCTGGCCTCACCATTCTCTGCTGGATTGCTTCCTCCCACAGCTGGGGGCTCGTATCATCCGTCAGGCGTTGTGCTTAGCACAACCCCACCACTGTTCCTGCGACAAAGACTTGGCAGGGCACTGCACTTGAACTGCCTGCGGTCCAATGCCAGGGGCTGCCCACCCTCGTCTTAGTTCAGCTCTCCACATCCTTCCCCTACAGCCTGGCAGGGGAGGCAAAAGCAGTGCACGCACACAGTCTGTCCCGCAACAGGTTCACATGTGTCAAGTGATACTGAAGGTCTCCAGGAGGGATCTTTCAAAAGTAAAAGCTATAGAAGCAAGGTGTCTGAAGAGAAACTGCGTGCCCCATTGTACTAGATAATATATTTTCCTTGCTGTAATTCAAAACTCAATGACCAGCACTGCTACTGCTGTTTGAAGACCGCAGCAGAGATAAACGGCTGCTTGACATCAAGAATAAAAGCAAATGCCAGTGAGCAAAGGTTCTCCTGTAATTTTTTCCAGCAGAACTTGCATCTCCTCTTCCTTGAAAATACACTTTCAAGCTTACAAGTTAGAAGCAGGAGAAAGAGGAACAGAATAAGCATGGCAGACAAGCTTCACAGCAGTTCTATTAACATCAAACTGCCTCTTGTATAAACATATTGCTACACAATAACCATCACCTCACATACAAATAGTAGTTTTTTAATCACTGCATTTCCCAACGGGATTATAAATGTTGCAATAAACTCTCACCTTGGGAAGATATTTCAATACACCTGAAGACAGATGCACATACATCTAACTGTACGAGTGTATTAAAATGTTTGTACCAAGCACTAAATACCCATTTTGCAGAAAGAAATAGAGCAATGCATTTAGAGAGACTGTTAACATGACATTTGCATAACAGATGAACTTGTTGCCATGGAAAGTGTAAGAAAATTCTGAGCGGGGCTATTTAAAACACCAATTTCTGCAAATGTTTGGCAAAGCCTCCACTTTAATGATAGCACTGAAAATTATGTTACTGTACCTCACCACTAACTTCTTAAATTATGTAATAATCAGTACAAGAAATGTTAGCATGGCATCATAGGGTATGCTGTGCCAACATAAAGAAATGATGCAACGGTCTGCAAGAAGCAAAACGGAATATATTGCCATTATACCGAGTTCTTCATGAGCCCAGAAAAGCTTAGCTGAAGCTATTCACAAAATTCAGATAAACAAATAATAAAAATAACCATTTAGGCTGAAAAGTCCTACAAGTGGGAAGCCTATCTTAAATGTGTGGTATTACACCAGTCCACAAAAATTGAAATAGGAATTGTCTCCAGTATTCTTCATACACTTCATGTTTTGTAAAATCAATTATGTACCATCACCCTCTGTAACAGAAAGAGGGGCAAAAAGTAGTTTCTATTATCTGTTTGCAATAGTATGGCACCCACATTTGCAGCATCTCATTCAAATCCTTAACGTTGTGCCTTCTGACTAACCTTAGTATAAATCAGAGGAAGTCTTAAGTTTACAGAGTACAAAGCTTACTCATCCGTAATGACTTAAGTAGCACAGAATGTCACCTAACAATTACAAAGTATGGCAAACAAACATCCACAGGGTTTAACTCTACGCAATTTTAACCCACACAAGAGCTGTGCTGAAACAATTAAGTGTAAATAATTAAACACAGAGCTTTTATCTTAGCAAGACTTAAAAATGTTATTTCTGCCTCTACGCCAGTATTCCTAAAACTAAAATAGCAGATACAGAGCACACAAATATGCAATCAGACTTGCTCTAGAATTCCTCACTCACTCAACGTAGTTGTGTACTTCTACCTCCTACCCTCCCTAATCACACACCGTCCCACCATTCACCACAAATTCCTAGCCAGTCACTTGATAGCTAACCACAGCTACCATTGACACAGCCAACCCATTACAGAAAATATGATAAACATTCCTCTCTGTAGTTATATTCCACTAGCTTTTATTTTGCTAAGTATTAGAAAAGAAGCAGCAAAAGAAATGACAGCTGCCACAGATTTTTCCAGAAATAACTGGTGTTCTCTACATTTAGCCAGTTTTTATGTACAATTCCATTAAAAATAGAGCATCCAAATTTTGTATTTAACTATAAAAAAATCAGTCAAAACCTAAATCTCCACTTCAACTAATATAGGCTTTTACCTGAATCCAGAAAATATTGCTTCTACATTCACTATAGCTCTGCCCAAAATGTTTTTCTGACCCTGAAATGAAGCTAATTAAGAAACATGCATTTTGACAGCATCATTTGCAAGATAATGCAAATAAAAGACCTCACATGACTACTTGTACGACAAAGTTTAAAACTATTACTGTTAGATAAGTCTGCCTTTATCTGTAATAAATAACCCAAATATTTTTCATGGTCCTATTTGGATCACCAAACATTTGAGAGGGTTAGATCAAAAATATCTGGTTTTTTTTAGCTAAGTTATCTTCAAAGATAACTACTAAGGACTTTACCTGCCATTTTGTTCTGCTGTTTGACAAAGCAGGCATGTTCATATTCAGTAGTGGTCATACCAATAAGTGACATTTTTAAAAAAATAAAAAGAAGGACTGCTGAGTCCACATGCAGACCCCAAAGCTAATGCCCTTCCTACACTGCTGATAAAGGCAGTGTTCTGCTATCAAGAGCGATTTTGCTCCACCACACCAAACAGAACTCTCGAAAGGTTACTGAAAACCTGCAATTGCACGGAAGACCAAAAATGCAGTTTATCCAAACGTTTGTCCAGACATGGGCTATGGCTTTACTTGGAGAGTGCAGCTGCACAAGGGCTACAATTCCCAGGAAACAGGGCTGCCTTTGTATCTGACCAGAGCACTGGGATTACTGTAACAGGAGTCTCCAACACTGGGGAAACAAGAGCAAAGCCTCTCACAGATGTAGGATCCGGACAGTGCTGCTACCACCAGATTAAATCTCCCATGGATAAAACTAAACCCCTCAGAACTGCTACAAGGTCACACCATTTTTTATTCACACTGACTCAAATTTGTCCTCTGTTATTCATTTTTACCCAACTAAATCCTTTTGGTTACCATACCTTCAAGATGTCATTTGTGAGACATTTTTCTCCAGCAAAATACTGAAGTATTCTCAGTAAAATCACCTCCTTCTGTTTTACAATGCATTTCATTCCCCTCCTAGGCACACATTTCCAGTTTTCTTTCCTTTAACCTTCTTATTTCTCTTCTTTTTCTTCAGTACAACTTGCAGAGGTAATCTTGACTTTGGGGGATTCAATAGGGAAAACACACATACAGCACACATTTTTATTGAAGAAAATCTTTTTTTAATGTTATCAGCAGCATTCCAATAGATTTGCAATAGATTCATATCTTGCATTTCAAAAAGGGAAAATTACTTTGGAAAACATATTCAGCAGTATCTCCCATAGCACACACTCCTTTATTGCCCTCCTTTCACCAGCGCACTCCGAAGTGCCAAGGTATCAGTTTTGACATGCAATGTGAGCTTGCTTTAAACAAGATTTCTTTTTTCTGTACAGTTTTTTTATTAATAGAATTATGATTTATTAATTTCTAAAATTAATAATTTTATTATTTCTTAATTTCTGTACAGTTTATTATTTACTGCAAGCATAGCATTATTAATTTCCCCGAGCCTTTTGCTCAGACACTAAGAAGAGAAATGAAAGCAAATATGTCAAATGACATGCACTCATATTTGTACAAAGTAAGGAAAACAACATTATTAACAACTTAAGCAGAGATGACAAAGATGGAATTACCAACTACCTACTATAGTAAATATTTAGTGTGTTTCTGTTAGTCCCCATTAAAAATATTATAGCATTTTATGAACTGGGTCTCCAATCTAACAAGAAACACCTTTAATTGTTAATAAGCAGGTACTGTCATGACACATTTGCAGGCATCAAAACTTTGCTTCCCTGCACCTGTTAATTTTGGAAAGACTCATCTCCTTCCAACTTCAGAGTGACAACCCAAGGTCGTATGGCAGAATAGCACTGCAGGTCCTTTCTAATATATAAAAGTAGATAAAGGAGGGGGGTAAACATTACATAAACTCATGATTTTAATGTACAATATAGTCCCTGAATCATTTTTATCTCCTGAGAAATTGTGAAAGATTTGCTTAGCTTTCTCTGCGAAACCAAGTGCTTCATTCACTTCAGCTGCAGCCCACTAGTATCTTCTTAGAGAAATGCTTGTCAGACTTCTCTGATAACAGACGATATACTGAATTATATTTACAACGGAACTCTAACTGTAATGCTCCAGTTGCCCAATCAGTGCATTTCTCGAGATGTAGAAGAGAGGACAACAGCAACAGTTGGCGCTCCTGTTAACAGAGCCGACAACAGAAGTTACTAAATTTATAGTTTGCCCCAAACCAGACGACAGCAAACTAGTATATGCTTAATTTATGAAATCAAGAAAGGTCAATAGGCTCATAAAGCACTACAGGGAATGGCAACTTCCTCCATTTTTCAAATAAAGTGAAAACAAATCCTGGTCAGAGCACAGATGTATTTGACTTCTGCTCAGTTAACTGCTACATTCAAGATTAACCTGTTTAGATCGAATTAGACTTTCAAGTTGTAGAAGTTTTTTGCACACATCTTTTCATAGCATAAAATGTCAACTAGAACAGAATACAAAAATAAAACATCACTGAAAAGTAACTTGGACATTTTCATTTGCAGGCAAGGAACCAGAAAAAAACATAGCTCTGGTATACGAGAGTGGAGAGGCTGGAGGCTGACACTTAACAGTTAAGGATTTGGGAGCTATGAGCGAAGTTTCATGCAAGTCCACTCCAACACAAAGTCCACTTTGCTTTTGCAATCCCTGACAAGGGTCCGTAAGATCTGAAACACTGGACTCTTTGCTCTTTACCTGCAACTTGAAATAGAACACGTTGCAGGAAAGTCAATTTTTTACTCAACTCACTGAAACTTAGTATGACTTACTCCTTGGTAAAAGCCCAAGACAGCTCTAGTATTTGGCAGCAACATCACACACGTTTCCTTTTAAGAGCGTGACTCTATGGCAAAGGTGTGCATTTTAACATTCTCATACAAACTTACTGCTGAAGAGAGGTCAGCTATCATTGCAGTTGAGGAGCTTTACACCAGAGCTTACTACCTAGGCACTTAGTTTCCAATTTCACTGGCAGCAACTCAAGAAGTTTGCATTGGACTTGGTTCTGAATAATGGTGATGCATGAGAAAACTTACCAAGATTTGTACGAATCAAGTCACTTTCAGAAACACTAGATCTTTCCCATTCAACAATCAAATTGTTTCTTATGGACTGCCAAATAAAACAAGATTTGTATTTGACTAGACCCGAGCGATGCATCTGGGTCCCAATGCAAGCTAGAATAGATGTACAGCTGACTACCCATTTCCGTGGCATTTTGCAGTAATAACAATCAAGATGATAGATTTTCAGCTATTACAATATTCTCACTAGAGTAACTTTATGTCAATCATTGCATTAATAATACTGTCTCTTTGAAGTTCTAAAGCATTAATCATAGCCGATTAAATGCTCTTGCAGAGTGTGACAACAAAATTAACTCTTAACAGCAACCCTGGTAAGCTCGTAAGTGCTTCTGAAGGTTTCATCTTAAATAACTTACATGTGCTGATGATCCAAATAAATATTGTGCTTGCTTAGTCCAGGGGAAAAGGTTTATAAAAGGTACGTAAATATTTGCTAGTGAATCTGATGATCAGACATTATCTAATTTCTTAGCTGCAAATGTTGAAATACCAGTGAGTCTTATTTCAATAACTGTTAAACCCAAGCAAAAACTTAGACTGCTATAACATTTCCTTGAGGAACTTGACACAGTGAGTGTAGGCCAGTGAGAATTCCTCAGAACAAAGTAATTCTGTCAATCTGTCAAGGCTTTTTGCAGGAATAACAAAACAAATTTGAAGGTTTGATAGATTAAAAAGAAATCAAATACACTCTGGTCTGACAACTGTTTTTCCTTTTTGTTCATTCAGAAAATGTACTAAATAGTTAAGTAGTTAAATATAAAATTACTTTGATACTTTGCAGTTTCATAATGCAGTGACATGAGAATCTTGAGAGACTTTACAAACACGAATTACCTTACAAAGTAAGGAGATCTCACAATTAAAGAAAACTGCTCTCAGCCACACACACAAATGGAGTCTGCCTCTCTTGACGCAGAATTATGGCAAATTGTAATAAAAACAAGCACTAAAAAAGTTTAGTACCATTAATGAAACAGAATCAATACGAATAATATTGTTCAAATGTTTTTTAAAAGATGAAGCATAAAAAGAAAATATCTAGAGAAAGGCAGAAAAAATTAAGATGTATGGAAGATTCTCATTACAAGGAGAACTTAAGAGCCTTCATTAAATTAAGACATGACTCAAGCTAGAGATAAGAATACATTGAAAGTCAATCATTGACTTTACCTTTTATCCACTGTAAAAGCCAGAGTCTCCAACTATAAAACAAAAAATGAAGTAGGAGATTGCACAGGAGGGTAAGGAAACCATACAAAGAGCAATAGTGTCTGCTAAACCCTTAATTTAAGGTGAGACAGCACAAAGGGATTTAAGAAAGGATTATTCATGTGAATAAAAGTCATCCAGATTCAAACAAGACAGCAAACTCAAATACTTTATTATAGGTAAGGCAGTCAGTAACTCATTGAGTTTGCTCTCTTGCATGCTATAAGCTACAGGACAATTCTAAATCACAGAAAAGGTCACTTGAGGGAATAAAAAAAGAAAAGCACTTGTTTCACTCGGGGGAAAAAAAAGTGCCTATTCTCCTGTTCTGCAGGAATTCATCCCCTCCTATTTTTGAACACAATCTCCAAATCTATTTACCTCAAAGCTCTTCCCTAAAACAGCTATCACCAAACATTCTCTGCATCTTCCACACAGAAGCATCTTAACAGTTCTGTGCTTCAGAGGGGAACATTCTAAGGAAGTTTTGGAAAATCCTAATACAATAAAATATTTCTGCAAGAAAAGTAATATTTCAATATTTCAATAGAAACTTAGTAACTTTTAACTTACTTTCAGGAAAACTAAAAAAGTATTTTCCTAAGAAAGGAGGAGAATAATCTCAAAATACACCAGCTTAATTAAAAAAAATTAGCAGTGGAATACCAAGCTTCTTTTCTTCAGGTCACTCATTGTTTCACAGCTAAACCTGATCAATAAAAAAAATTGATTAAGACTGGAAAGCTGTCTGGTGCCTTATTTCATTTCCCACTGTGGGTTATGTAACTGAAGACAGCATTAGAAATTTGCTAGGAAATGCTGCAGCTGTGGTCTAGATGTATTTTATTTTTTTAACTTGTAAAAAAAATAGTATAAGGCAGTGTGGTTGAAAAGAGCAAAAGCATAAAGAAAAATATGGAATCTGAATAACCAAATAAAATATTTTTATTATGTTAGACATAAATATACATTTGCTCTAACCAAAACTAAGTTAGCAGCTAGAAACACGCCAACTTGTCACAATCATGAAGGCCATATTATTTTAAGCTATTATTTTATGTTAAGGACAAAAACCCACAGAGATAAAGTAACAGAGAGAGTATGCAAAGTGCTTGTAGTACTTGTTTTAACAAAGATCTGATAATCAGCACTGAGTCCTGACACTGCATTCCTGACCGACTTCAGACCCTTTGCTAAACTCTTAAAAGAAGTTCTGCTTCCTTAGTGGCATCACCAGTCAGGAGCTTGTGTAGACAAAGCTGGGGGCCCCCGTACGCCAAACATCAGGATGTCTGATCCCACGGCTAGTACGAACGCATACCGTGACACCCTGATAGCTGTGACAGCCCCAACGTGGCCAAGAGAGCACACCGAGAGGATTTCCATTACCGGCTGCACATGTGGAAACTTTTAAAGGGAGTGTATACACAATAGTACATCTGAGGCTTAGAAGAAACAAATCCTACAGCCTTCCCTAACCTTATAATTACAGCACATAAGTAAACAGGTTTCCCAATGTTCACATAAATATGATACAACCTGACTAAAGCTAAAACACTGATATAACCTAGGAAATATCCGCATGTGCTACAGCCTCATATTTCCAAAAGTTTATCTTTAGAAATACGGAGTTTAAGGGGTCAATAAATGCAATTTAGTGCTGAATTACCTCTGAAACGAAGGCTTATCTTCTCCTATTCTTAAACCCGTAGGCAGGAGCAAGGCTGGAATGAATCATCCCAACTTCATTCTGCTGTTTGGGAAAGCTCAGAGCAGCAGCAGCTATCATAGGAACTGGGGGCGTTGCTGTAGAAGTGAAGATGGGAATTTAAAGTAATACAAGTCTCCTATTCAAAGAGTCCCATTTATGAGGGATAAAAGAAAATTTCTGCTGGTTAGAAGACCTCAAATATATTAGATATTCAGCAGATAGAAGCTGCCACGAGAGACACAGTTCCCTTGACATCCCAAATGCAGTTTTTGAACTGAAGTCATGTAATTCTTCTTGTAAATCAGTGTGATTTAGGGAAATCAAAGCAAATTTCATTTTAAGGTTTTGTTCCAGGTGATCTTGTTGACCTTCTCCTTCCTCTCTCATCTTTTCCCAGTCATTGGCTAAGAAGATTTGAATCCTTCAGTTCCTAAGTTTTTCATTACATCTATTGGAGAGAGAGCTTAGATAAGAATATCATTTCATTATATCCTCGCTACAATGTACAACTTACCAAACTTTAACATCCTTCTATGAGCTACATTCCAATTAATACACAATCATTGCTCTCACAAGCTCTTTTCTGTTGGGAAATAAATGTTTAAACTTATTCCAAGTACAAGTCTAACCAATAAATTCATGTAACTTAAAAATCAGACAATCAGGGCATCATTTGGCCATGATTTCCATGTGATGACATCCAGATGGCAATCCAAGGCCTACCTTTCGTAAACAGGATGCATATTTATGTGACTCTCAAGTACAGCTAATTATTTGGAACTAAGTGAGAATGCCCATGAAAGTATTAACAACAAAAACCTGCAAGGATTTCTACTATCGCAGAATTTGCTTGTTTCATCTTTACATTCCCCTGTTCTGCAGCAGCGATTTGACCCTGTTTCAGCAATAGTCATGCTTACAGACATAAGAAAATCCAGTGTAACTTTTATTATGACAGCACTGATTTAGAATCTGTGAAGCAGAAGCCTAAAGTTGCACTTTGCATTCAGACTGATAAAAACCAAGGCATAATAATTATTTATAACAGATCATAATTGGTTCATAATTCACTCAGCTTAATCTCATGCTATCTCTAGGACAGTATTATTTACTAAGAGTTACCCTATAATTCATGCTCTCCCTGAAATCTGATTAAGAACGATGGGAAATAGCAACAGTAGAGCCATAGCAGTAGAGCCATTTAAGGTAGTAAAGTTTTAAAAGATTTATTAGCAACGGTTTGAGACTTTAAAACTGTAGTACAATAAATAATCACCGGGGGCTGTCCAGGATATAGGTGAGCCTGATTCAGGTGTTTTGCCTGCACTACGACAGAAGACTCAATTTTAAGAGGTCACACAACTGGGTTTTTTTTTAAGAGGTCATTTGGTTTCATGACAGACTCCCACTCGAGTTGCCTTACGCAGCATGTGCTTTTGGCAAAATGAAATTACAGACTGCTTTTGCCCCCCTCTTGACAGCTGACTTTGTACAGAGAGAAGATAGGAAAGAGGCACACGCAGTATTCAGTCCAGACAATAGTATGAATTATGCCACTGGGGTTTGCTGCCTAGATAAAGTGATAAGTGGAACACAGCTAAGACACAAACACAGCTGAACAGCACAGCATGGAACCACTACCATAGAGATATAAATAAGCACAGGAGAAGTAAAACATTGCCCTCTTCTCCCTCCCCAAAAAAAGGTTTTTTTCAAAGGTATTATTCACAAGCATGTAGCAAACTTTCATCCTGTGTTACATCCGTATCTTTCTTCCTCTGCGAACAGACTTTTGATCTGCCACATAATCCATGACAGAAACTGCCTAGGTTATTTTAGCTTTGTTTGATTACACTTTGGAGCCTACTCAGCACCTTAAAGCAGATTATAGTTTGATAAAACCACCGGATATTTTTATGTATGAACTTTTTTTTTAAATACTTTTATGTAGTTAGTGAAAAGTTACTTCTGAAAGGAAGACTGAGTCTGAAGCCAGAGACTCCAAAAGAGTAGTTCTTGAAGGAAACGCTCATCTTCCATATTAATGTTTACTACTACATATTAATACTGTCATAAATAAAGGAAGAAATGCCCTGATAAGAGAAAAAAAAGGTCCACACTACTGCTCTAATGGACACATGAATTCAACTGTGAAGTCAAAGCCAAGCTGTTGTCTTCTTTTCCTTAGAAAGGGAATTAATGAAAAACCTTGTGCTAATGCATTTGATTTGAACAAATTTCCCTACAACCTTGGCAGGCAGAACAGGAGCGTATTAACTACAACTTGGGAGAAGCAGATGATAAATGCTTAACAAATAAACGAAATTTCATAAAGTACAAAAGTAACAAAAAATGTATTAGATCATTTTTCTGCTAGTTGTTGACCATGCACTGGCTCTTAACCACGCAGTAAGCCTGTCAAAGATAACAACAGGGCTTGGCTCTGATAAAAATGTTTGATGCTACCCAAGTTCATCAAGTTGGGTTTTCTTTGAGGGGGGTTGTATTCCTCCCCTCAATACCCTTTTATCCTACTAAATTATTTCGAAATCTCAAACGCACTCATCACCTTAGCAACAACATGCAATGTTTCAATGCATAAAAATAGATTAGTAAGAACTGCCTCTTTTCCTCAAGGACTCCGAAGCTACTGCGCATGGTAGAAGGAAGATGTAAAGGATTTACTCCAGCTATGAAAACCTACGACCAAGCAAAGCAGTAACTACTGAACATTAACACCTGGGAGATGTAAAGTATTTTGAATGCAGACTACAAGAACAAAAAGATGCAAGATATTGAACTGCTGAAGAAGCTGTGCAAGTAAAGAGCAGGGGAGTTTTGAGAAACGTGACTGAGGCATAACCAAGATGCCACCTTCTGCAAATGGTTAGAGAAGACTGGTACATCGAGGAGAATGCCAGGTGCCATCCTAAACACGCTCTAAAGGAGATTATGAACCTTGTGTCAGTAATCGCTTGCAAACAGAGGTCAGATCAAGGTCAAGGAAAACCGTTCAATCTGTACTTTGTGTCGACCCTAGACTTGGTCAGCTGTTCATTCTTAAATGTCATCTCAACTTTACAAATTTAGTAAGGCCTACCTCTTATGGTAAGGCAGTCTGAACTGACAGCGTGTGAGGACTTATTCAGAAACAACGAGTATTCCTACTGCAATATGAAAAGTTTTACAATAATGAATGCTTTGACTGGGCAAAACACATCACATTTTTAATACCTGTGAAAAGGTCACCTTTTCTGATATAATCAGAGTTCATTAAAAAAACTGCAGAAACCAGACCATCTGTCGAATGTTAGATATCTTAACTGTCCAAGGACAAGGCTTAAGATGCATTAAAAATTCAAAAGGATACTTGTTTTACTGAACACAGAATAATTATGAGCTATTTAATAACTGCACGTTTTGAATAACTAACTTATAATACACTTCTCAAATAAGGTCTTGTCTAGTCATTTCTAAGCTATTAAACTGTCAGTTTCCTTTTCTGGAAAATGTGTTTCTAAAGGACACACTCATTCACAGTTGTTTAAACTTGGCAGTTCTTGTTTAGTTCTATTTTCTCCTCAATGTGTAAGACGACAACCTGCAACACAGGCCAAAATCAAGTTTATAAAAAAAAGAATTAGTTGATCTGTTTAGGCAGCTAATAAATTGAAATTTCACACCCCTCTGGAGGAGCTACTCTCTAGCAAGTTTCTTAAATAGGTATTTAACCTAAAACATTACTATGTACTGACTCCTAGTTTTTCACATGCATAAAGTTAAGTCACAATATCTTTCTCCTCCCTTCCCCTTTTTATCATATAGTTAG
Source organism: Nyctibius grandis (assembly GCF_013368605.1). NCBI lineage: Eukaryota > Metazoa > Chordata > Aves > Nyctibiiformes > Nyctibiidae > Nyctibius > Nyctibius grandis. Next base: position 3,188,551 of record NC_090674.1, read on the forward strand.
ATTTTTTTTTAAATTACTTTTTAACCCTGCTCATCACAATTTCCTTTATTTTCCCATAAAACCTAACCTCAGGGCTAAGAAACTTCCATATCCAAGAGATACTGCTGAATCTGCAAAAGAAGGGTTATCAGTAGAAACCATTTTGGAATCCTAACTGCAGCTATTGCTATCAAATCAGCAGAAAAATATTATGTTTCTTATAAAAAAATCGCTGTGAATTGCAAATATTAGCAGATGTTACTACAAATACTATAATCACTGAGAATAAATGTAGAGAAGTAAAAATAATTTCAATGGAACCTACTAAAACCAGAACTGTACAATTTCAAAATATACATGTAGTAGAAAAGAATAAAGCATATACTATGAATTGTCTTATCTTTTACAGCAGGGATGCTGCAACTTTAATCACAACAATTCAAAGCAACTAAATAGTAAGAATTTGGTCTTTCTGCTTCATGATACAAGAGTATAACTCCATAGGTAATTATTCTTGATTATTCTCAAATGCTTTATCTACATTGTGTTTGGGGTGGGTTTTGGTTGTGTTTCCCCCCCCAATATTTGTGAGCCTTGGTAAGTAGCTCGTGTTTATAAAATGAGGGAAAAGATCTATTGTTCCTAATTATGACAGTCTGAAATCTGTAAAACCATAGCAGTTAAAACTTTAAACCTACAAAATAGCACAAAACCAAAACCCAGGAACCACCCAATTAGTTTACTGATATTTTTATCTATAACTTCATGAATGCAAATAAAACTTCTATGCCATGAAAAATTACCTTAGAAATTATTCTGTCTGGCTTTTCTGATTTATAATATAATCAAATTCTTTCAAGTTGTTTTTCTAGCCTTTCAGGTAAATCACAGGCACACAAATTCTATTTGCTAAGATAATGCACATTTAGGAAAAAGCATAATACAGCCTCTAATTTACCAAGCATTATTTATATACGTGCTAAATATGCTTTTCTTTACAGACAGCAAAATAAAAATCAGTGCTTGAACTTCAGTTTGTATTAGCTTAACCTACGAATTACTCTTCAAAAGAATAACCAATTGTGTTGAACCTCTCCCTTCTCCCAAGCCCCCTCCTCAATTTCTAAAATAAAAAAAACTTATACAATAACTGTTCTCCTAAATATTTGAGCTTGTTCCCAATGCCAGTTCCACAGTCAACTGCACTACAAGTAAGATCACGCCCTAAATTGTAAGTTAAAAAGATTGACAATTATACTGTTTAAAATATTACCTCCTTTCCCTCTTTGGTTCATTTGCAGCCCTCAGAGAATACCAAAATATACATATTCACCTACAAGAGGAATCGATACCCTCGTGCTACAACTGCAAATACTTCCTTTTCCCTGTAAGTGACAGCTTCTATTGCGATTTTGGCCTAAAACGGTAGTCAAAATGTCAGTTACATAAGGCCATGCGTGGAGGCACACGCACTCTAAAAAATATTGCTACTTTATCAATAATGGAAAAAATAATGGATGTCTGATTTGACATACGTATTTACATAGACTGATGTGCATACCCCCCCCGAAATTCTTCTCCCATCCTTCCTCCCCTGCCAAAGTCACCCAAAAGTAGTCATTCACGCTGCCTGCAAGATTTCATAACCAACACCACCAGTACCCTAAAAATAACAAGAAATTAAAACCCACAGAAAATAACAAAGCCTTAATTTTTCATTTGCACCAGCGCTCGACTACAGCAAAAAAAAATAACCCTTGCGCGTAACAGAAACCCGCTCCTCGGCGACACGACACTTGTTAACGCTGCCCGCACACATCTGTAGCACCAACCCCACCCACAGAAAAGTTTAGTTTTGGGAAGGCGGACACAACCCCGCGCGAAGGCCGCTCCCCCGCTCCCGGCCAGCCCCGCGGAGCCGCCGGCGCTGCCCACCGCGGCACGGAGACATTTTCCCTCCCCGCGGAGCGCCCGGTTGTCGGAAACAGCCCAGCGCGCCTCACGCCGCCTCGGCCAACTTTTCCAGCCGGGCCGGGACACACCGCAACTTCCACGTCCCGCCCCGCGGCCCCGCCGGCCCCTCCCGAGCGGGCGGCGGAGGGGGAAGGTCACGGCGGCCGCCGCCGCCGCCGCCCACCCGGCAAAAGTTTGCGGGTCGCCCCCCCCCCCCTCCCCCCGCCGCCATGCCCGGGCGCCGCGGGGTGCGGGCGCGGCAGGGAGGGTCGGGGCCGCGGCGCGGCGGGCGGGGAGGGCCCTACCTTTCTTGGCTTTCGGGGAGTGCCGCCGGCTCCGGGCGCTGGCTCGCTCTTCCTCAATAGCGGCGGCTATCTCCGGGTCGTCCTCCCCATTGTACCACACCAACAGCTCCTCGCCGGGCGCGATTGGCTGCCGGGAGAGAAGAGAGAGGCGCGGCGCCAATCAGGCGGCGGCTTGTTGGCGGCGGGCCGCGGGAGCGGCCGAGGCGGCGCCGACGGCGGCGGTGCCCCCGCGCCGCCCGCGGCGCCCCGCGCGCGAAGGGCGCCGCCGCCCGCGCCCCCTGCCGGCCGGAGGGCGCGCGGCGCCGAGCTCCCGCGACCGGAGTAAAACCCGCGCGGAAACGGGGCCGGTTTCCGCGGACCGGCAGCACCCCAGAGCACCCCCCCACCCGCTTTCCGGCTGTAACGGGGATGCCTTGCCGCCGAGAAACCGGCCTTTTTAATTATTATTAATTAATGACACAATAATACACAATTATCAAACACGCTTGAAACTTCAAGCTGGAACACCCCAAATGTCGGTTTGTCTCAAATCGGGACATCGCTGTAAACCCACCCAGGCTGAACTCACCGCAGTGAAACCCCCCGTGTTTGTTACTAGTGTTATTTACAGGTTAATTCTTTCCCGGAGCTATCAGCACTGCTCCAGCTAAACTCACCTCCCTCACACAAAGCATTAAATGACTAAAACTTCACTCATCCACTAAAGTTGGAACTTGGAATAAAATCTCAAGATACAAGTAAAGACTGTCACAGTGAGTTAAAGGGAATATAGAGGAAAAGAGATAATTACTACATGTTTAACAGATCTGCTTAATCACAATTATGAAAGATTTATTTGCCATTCCAAATTTACTATTTCTAATTTTTTTTTATCCAATTAAAAAATGCACAGGAAAGACCAAATTAGTCCAGTAGGCATCACTGCAGTTACTACTCATACTCCCAGCACTGTCACCAAACTGATCAATATTAGTTTCTCTGGTTGTTTCACATGCTCCTTATAACATTACCAGACTCAAACTCTTAAGTCCCTAAAGTTTGCAGACTAAAGATGTATTTGTACCTAATTTTTAAATCTTCATAATTATCTTTCCATTTGCCAAAGCATTCTATCTAAACCCAAGAAAAATCAACTTATATGCCTTCTTTTACCTTAACGACAAGCCCCCTTTTCCAGGGCTTAATGAACATTGGGCTTGTGGAGATCAGATACTATTTTTAGAGACACTACGTTAGAGCAAAGGGGATCCTTACACTATTATTTCAAGTCTGAAGCCAAAGGGAATTTTGGTATCAAGAACAATAGTAACATTTGTTTCTTCTAAAGCACTTGATAAAATGACAGTTACCTTTATATCCCCAGACACTGGAACAACAAGAGATGCAAGATCCAAACAACTATGTTGTTTAAGTTATAATATAAGCAAAGCCTACGGTTTGGCTTCCTTAGCAGTTCTGGAGGCCTGATAGGATAAATAGTGGTAAACCGATTTGCATGGTCCCATTTCGCAGCTGTTTAGCGGCAAGGAATGCAGGAGAGTTGTCTGATGCAAACAACTTATCATCTAAACAATATACAAACTCAGAGAAAAGAGCTGGCAAAAATTGTAAGCAATGCAAACCCAGGATGATACGGAGCATGTAATTTGTTAGCTGCATGGCTGGAACTAACATTCGACTTGATGAATTCAGTGTTACTACTCCAGAATCTAAATTAAGCCCTCTAACCTAAAATGAGATACAGCACCATCTTCAAAACCAGGCAATTACAACAGCTCCCTCACTAGCTACACGAGGAAGAAAAGGACCACGCTGACCAAGTGCCACTTCCACCGCTGCTCTGACACTACAGAACACACGGCCACCTCTTACTGATGACACCCTCCACAAACCAATCTCCTTCAAGCTATTACCTACAGATTATTTGTGTAGTAGTGACAGGTTGGGATAGCTTGGTTAAAAAAGTTATGAGTTTTGGAACAGCTCATTAGGTTAATAACTCCCACATGCCTTTTGGTGCTTTATGTTTTGACTGCAACATTTAGCATTCCTTAATTTGAATATTTTCTGTTCAAAAGGTTTAAAGTAATTTCAAAATTTGTTATTTTCAAGAGTAATATCCTAACAAGTTATACCCTAAGAAATTCTAGCACAGATTGTCTAAAATTCTATTCATTGTACACGTACAAGCACTGCGATGTGTCTTGAACAGACTGAGATAGGCATTTGCCTGTCTGACCTTATCAGAGCACTTATTTTTCACCACAGAAACTGCATTTTACTGTGACGCTGTGCTTCTGCACCTGGATGTGGCCTCACCTCCCCAAACGTCACCACAGTGGACAGCTGTGGCATTAGTACTTGTGTGCATTTTTCACACTGCATAACCCTGTCACATTGTGTTCCTATGTGCCACAGAGGTTCCTGAGTTATTATAAACCTGTTTGACAAAACATTCTCCCATAACAAATTAATTTCACCTTAATCAAGGACAGTTTCACAGCCAAGCTTACTTAGAAGACTTTTTGAAGCTGAGTTTTCACTGCAATTTTACTTCTTCCAGAATTACACAGTCCTGTACCATGCACAGAACCCCACTATTCAACTAGCTCATTTCACTAGGAGAGGCAGGGAGAGCTTCTGAAACCCCGTAATGAGTTTAAGCTGTTTCAATGAAACATCACAACTCTCACATCTCCATCCTGGGGAAAGCATACGCAAAGCAGCCTACAAATATCCTCAGTCCTTCAGTTAAAGATGAAGAGAAGATGGAAGAAAAAAATATTTGCTTGTGCTCACTTAAAAATTCTATGCTATTCATTTACAGCCGAGAACAGGGAAGTTAAAGCTCTGTGCAGTTTTGAGGTTCGTTTACACCAAGCAAATTTGGACTTTGCTTATCTTGGCAATGAAGCTTGGAAATCAGCCTGTTTAACTTACAAATTAGAAACTCACAAAAAGCTGAAGAAAACCTTGGGAAAAAAAATAAATAGCTACGACAACATTCTAAATGCTTTGAGGTAAAGCAGGACAAAATGACACACAAGCCACTCTAATGCTCTTTTGGGGGTAAATAAAAACTGTGCTGTTTATTTATTACCAAATGGAATTCCTCTAAATTTATGAATTATGATTCTATGATCAGGAAGGAACTATGTGTACATACCTGGGCTGGTAAATTTACAACAGTTTTGAAAAGACGGTGTATACACCTTAACCCATTATATGCAAAAAGAGAAGGACGTTGAAGGTGTTATTTATTACATGCTTTCTTTCGTCTCAGTCGTCAGTAAGGTGTTATGTGAATCTAAGACTGACACTGACCTTATAAGAACATTATCTCTGATACAGAAGGAGAGACAAAACCTAACTTTTAAATAAAAAGCAGACATATAAGCAACGTATTTTGTAAAGAAAGCAGAAAACAGCACAATTTTTTCCAAGGTATGATTTTTCCCCGTAGTTTCTATGGTATAGGATAATAAAAATTAATACCACAGACAATATTTAAATGCTTTAGTGTAGTAACTTGCCCTTGAGACCACACATCCGAAATCTCCTCTTCTACATTATACTTCTCCTACACTGTCAGTCACTTGCAGCTTAACTTCCAGTTTCTTCACCCTAACTTTATTTAAAAAGTCTGGTTACTATAAATTGGTCACTTTAAATCATGAAATATAACTTTACAAAACATTAAACAAACAATCTTTCTTAATGCCTTTCTTTGGTTTTCATATTCCTGCAATGGACAAGAAATTAAACAGAATATTGGATTTTAAATATTCCTATTAAACTACAAGAATAGTCCACTTGTGCAATTAAAAAATGCAAAATGGGATTTTCTAAATCTTGACCTGATTTATGAGTATGCTGACTGAATGCTGAATGTTTAATGTATTGAAAACCATCCAATTTCATGTCAAGCTTTCACTCCAAAAATCATCACAGATTAGCAAGATCAGAATTTTCCTTACATATCACTTCTCTATAAAGTGGGAGAATAAAATATATTGAAATAGATGGTTCAAAAAATAATTGGAATACCAGTATGTACTTTCAACAAACGTTATTACAGATTTGTGAGCTTTTTTTTCCCCCCAATATGGAGCAAAGTTAAACTTTACATTATAACCTAGTTTTGCATAGTGAAGTAACTCAGACAGCCACCTCCAAAATTACCTGCTCTCTGTGAATAAAGACCGAAGAGAAGTCAATAGTCTGGCTGGCAACAGCCAACCTCTACTTGAATGCTATCTCAAAGCTATTAGAAAGCTCAGAAAATGTTTAGAAATTGGTAGGGTTTTTTCAATCTAGTTTGAGTGACCTAGAATATAACAGTTTTACATATTGCTATACTGCCCTATAAAGTTCAAAACTGCATGGTATCAACTCATTCTTTTATTAAGTGAAGATCAGTCACTTACAGAGGTTGTCAGCCTTACAAGGAAATGTAAGAAACAGCAATAGATTAACAGCAAGGCTGCATATACTCAAAAACCACAAAAGCATTTTAAATAAAACCAAAGTCGAGCTACATATACTCACTGCTAGTAGGTTCTTGATCAGAGATTCAAATAATACTTTATAGCCACAATATTCTAACACTAACATACTCTACTGTTACTTAGAGTTAAACAATCTTGGTTTGGGCGATACAATGCCCCAGGAATTATACCCTTTTTCCTGCCTGCCACTCCCTGAATAAAACTGGAATGGTATAAAACTAGGAAAATCTGTTTCACGAAGCTACCTATAAAAGTGTCTTGACAACCAATCTTTGTCGTATGATGCAAAGAGCATAAAAATAACTGATTTCTGCAAAAAATCCTCAGTAGAAAATGTCTCAGTATCTACAGAACTAGAAAAATTTTTATTTTATGTAATCTGCTATAGTTTTTCATTCTAGTTTGTATCAAATTTGGTGCTATAGCAAATCATTAACCAACAAGATAGCGTTAATGTTCATACATACCCTATATTTTAACAGTAGATCTTAATGTCAACTGTATTGGCACAGAAGAATTTATACCAATGAAATGTAGCATTTGCAATACTTTAATTATCTTTCATAAAATGTTTCAAAATCTGTTTAATACAAATAGTAAAAAAATAGGATTTGAATAAAGGGGAATAAAACATATTCATAATAAAAGGTAACAGCAGTAACTGATCCTTCAGACATATACCTTTAAACTTTTGTAGTATATGGTCCTGTTGATCTCCAGAGGAAACAGATTTTGCTCCTTTCCTGAACGTGCCCAGTTTATATACCGTAGCCAGTTCCCTTTCTTTGGATCAGTTGCATCAACACACATCCATCCCAGGTTTGGGTAATACACCTATGAGACAAAAATGGTGTTAAGCAAATGGACAACTGTTAACACCGAAGTGTACACGCACTAGAACACTACACACTTTAAAGCTACACAAAGTAGTAGTTACCATCTAAGGACAGAGAGAACACAGAAGATACGAGCAGAGGTAGGGGTTGTACTGGGGGGTGAGCGTTGCTGGTCTTCTGCAATCTTTTTAGTGGAACTGGCACAATTGGAAAAAAATAACTTTTGGCCTGCAAGCCCTTTTCTAAAGGTTTTGGGCTCAAAAAAAACCTTTTAAAACACTTTTATGCTTTCTTTTCAGTTTGGCAAGCCTCAAATGATTCTCTAGATTTTGCATTTAGTAAAAGGACTGATTTTAAGATATAAAGGCAACAGAACTTTATTTTTTTCTATCTGATTAATTGGGAAAAGTAACTATATAGAAGTTAGAAGCATTTGCTTTAGTTGGAAAGATAAGGGAAAGCATAATTTATATTTAATCTTTTTTTCAGGATATTAAAGAAAATCTTAACCTTTCAGAAATCTTGTGATCACCTTAAAAAATTGACCACGTCAATAAACTCCTGTATGTTCCGAGATGCTGTGTAAATTCTTTGGTTTCCGTTCTTGGAGAAAAAATTTTAACACCTGCTCCTGTTTTACATTTCAAGACAGCTTGCAATAAAGCAAGGTTACTGTCATCCTCAGTATTTTCTGATGACAGGCAACTCTGCTTCTCTTTCAAGACATGTTATGTGTCTCCATTTTTCTTATTACAATCCAAGCAGCATGCCTGTAAGAAGAGCTATTAGTGGATGCTAAATATTTTTTTCCAAACACACCACTGTTTGGCAACTGGAACTATCATTTTTCCAATGCTTTGCCTCAGAACACAGGCATACCAACAGACACACAATGTCTTGGAAGTATTGTGCAGCTCACAGATTTTTAGAAAAAAAAAAGGGAAAATGTGTGCAATTTGATTACATCTTATTATTTGCTTTTTTCCTTTTGGTCAAGTCTCTAAATACCAGCCTCTGCCTGGAAGAGGTCTTTTCAAAACCCAGTCTCCCTAGCTTATCACCTCCTGCAACATTCATTTAGCACCACTGCAGATAAAGAATAAACTAAAATTCCGATTTCACTGTAACTTTCCCATTCTGTTAGATAATGTTGTAGCTTTTTGTTGTTTCTGATACTTATTTTACAAGTAATTTTAAGTCTTTTCCAGCTGTTTCACATTTTCAATTTCAAGTGCACTTCTACAACAGCTCAAAACAAGAACCATTTAAAATTTTATTTCTTTTGTGTTGATACACTGTTGATTTAGTAAAATAGAATTTTATCAATAGAGGTAAAGTTTCAATAAATATATCAAAATCATCTCAGTTTCTTTCCAAGCAAAGAGAAAACATCTCCCTTACTTAAACTATTCCAGTATGGATTTCATCAGCTGACTTTTGGAAGAATGTTCATCAGCACACCCAGCCCTTGCAATATGAAAACAGAAACAATTTCACAGACCCAGACTGTAAAAGCAATTCTTTTGGTTAGAAAAGAAGAAAAGAGCCAAACAATGCTGTGGAAGAGTTAGCAGATATGGAATATATGGCAAAACATAATACTTTCCTACTTTTTTTAATATATTACTTTATTATGTTTTTTTCACAAAACAAAATACTTTATTACTTGTCAGTTACAGCTTCTAATTTACAGAATTTTGTTTAAAGGCTTTGTGCACTGTGAGAAAGGAAATCGTTCCAACTCCTCTATATAGCATTGTGACTTTAAGTAATTCCTGTAAACCACAATCAAGATCAATCAGCACGGTTGTGCCAGTCATCCTGAGTCGGCAGATGGCATTCCCCTCAGTTTTCAGCCACTTGCCATCATTTCCTACCTGTAGCTTTTCTCCAACAGAAAATGAAAATATGTTCAAGTCTCCGTTTCTCTCCTCAGACACAGCAAGCACACGGGGACACACAAAACTGATCTTATTCACAATGATACTCTAGTACGACAGTTCAAAATTATTAACACTGACTGCAGACGCCAGCTTTTAGAAGCCTTACTTTTTCTTCACTAAGGAAACAAACGTGATTCTCGTAGAAAAAGTTGTTCTCCTAGTTGAAGGTCCATATACCTAACTACTCCCGCACACCACCACCCTTTTACAAACTATATTTTCTAACACTTAAGATTCTGGAGTGGTTTCAGATATCAGCATATGGGGCCAACTGCTGCGGTCTCATTTTAGCCGCTTTTTTTTAATTCCAAAATCAGTGTTAAAGCAACACACAATTACTTTGAACTCTAGCAGAGGTTCCCATTATCGCCTGCATTGCAAACTACGAAACTTTATAACAGCTTTCTCGCGACTATCATTTCTCAACACAAATTTTAAAAATATTAAGACACATCCACTGAGAACATTCGAAATCCAGCACTGAGAAACAACTGCAAGGTCAATAATTTACCTGACTGATTCAATCTAAGCGTTCTTGTACCAGATCAAAACTGAAGATACCTTATATAGTGGAGTTTGTGATAACATTAGCTCAATGCAACAAACATTATACTTGAACATTTTATTACTTTCTTGAATGTGAATTTGCATTTATGGGAAATCGTTCTAGATCAATTCCTCTAATAGGGGCTAACGTTAAGTTTTGTATGTGTATCCAGTGTTTTATGCAGTTCAATTTTTGCAGGCCAGGGGCCAGAAGGATGACTATTATTAATATCGATATTTTTAGCCTAAAAATCTGTAAACTAGCAAGTTCTGTTCCAGAACATGCTATGCTACAGTTCCTCCATCCCTCCCCTCCTTGACCACTCGCTTTGCTACAGCCATTTGCTATATGCCTCTTCAGAAAGGCTGAAGAGGTCTTTGGAAGTATTAACAAACTGCCTTAAAGACTCTGTAGACAGGATTCAACTTCAGATTAAGACACCTACACTTTGAAATCTACATAATATCCAAAGTCTTATGACTATCAGTGGAGCTTAAAGAGCTATTCAGCTGTCCAGACAGTATTTGCTTTAAGGCAAGCCTAAACACAAGCAGCACAAGAAATACTGCAACAGTTGAGAACTGTTATAAAAACTCCAACAGCAAAACCAATTCCCATAACAAAGCTGGTTTTCAAAGAGCTAGATGAGGAGGAGTGCTGTGGTTTCCTTAAGAGATTCCATATCCTCCTAATTTCCCTAATTTCATAAGCAGTTGACAGTACTCAGTTGCAGAAGGGATATCACTCAGGGTTCAAGCCAACAAAGCAAAGCTTTATCAGCAATAGACCCTTGAGGTCTGATCCAGAGACAGTATGCAAGAAAATTAATACAGCAGTTTCAAACAATGCCAATAGTTTAAAACTTTGTAATTCAGAATGGCTGCTTAATCCAAGTGTCTATAAGTAAGTGTTTGTAATGGTGGATGGAGATAGATGGCAATTATTTCACATTATGTTTACTTCTAAAAAATCTGGAAAAATTAAAGGCTAAATACAAAACACTGACCTAGTGACAGACACCTTTTTCCCTTTACAAGCTGTTTCTTACCTCCCACATGTATACATTGCTCTTAACTTGAGATCTTTTTTTCTTGTCACCAACAAATGGTCCAAACTTCTTGCCTTTTAAAATTGATTTTGTTGCCCAGACACCTGAAGAGACATATATCAGTAGTTAAAACTGATCTAACTTATCTCAAGCAAATCTTTTACTCACAAATCATATTTCTTAAGATCACTATATGTGCCTGTCTCATATTGGGAAGCATTCTGCAATATCAAGATCACAATAAGGAAACTGACGTTTACTAAAATGAATTTGAGCAATCCTCTCCCCAAAACTCCTTCCATCATGAAAGGTTTAAGCATTTACCTGGTTTCATTCTTTGCTCATGGGCTACTGTAACTCTGAAGACAAAAAACAACCTCGATTTTACTTCAGGTAATATTCAAAATACCATAAGAGCATTACAGGGTTTTTTATTGTAAAGTCCCTGATCTCAGCTGTTTTGCTGAGTAAACATGTTACTAAAACAAAAATACTATTTGCTTTCTTTGAAACAATGCCAAACAAATAAAGCCCTCACAAAAGTTATGAAAATAATTAAGAGTATAATTTGAAGGAAAAAACATTTAGGATTGGTTAAAATATGTGTATCTGCCCCACAAATTTATTGACAAGATTTAACTGAACTGAAAACGGACAGCTGCATTTCACATTTTATAGGACGAAAACTAAGAACAGATTGATAAATAATTGCTAATTAAACATAACATTTCATTCAGACCATGCTAGATCAGGTTGATACTAGATAAGATTAACCTTGCTCCAAGGAGCTTATAACCTGTTACTATCACTAATGCATCTATTGTCAGGCTTATTCCTCAAACCACCAGCCTTCAGCATCAAGTATCCAGTCTGCAATTCTGACCTCCATCAAAGTTCTCCTGTGCTAAACTTTGTTAAACAATAAGCCAAGCATTTTGCACATATTACAGAAACACATCGCTCCATATAGCAGCTTTCAAGTCTGCACTGAATCTGTTCTTATAAATCAAACTTTTTATGTTGATTCAAAGTGAGATGCAGCATTCTACAGAGGCAACAGTAAGATAGTTGCAAAACACAAAACAGGTAAAGTGCTGTAAGTGAAAACAAACCAGTGAAGTAACGTATCAGTACTTTCATAACCTCATCTATTTGCAGCTTGGTCCACCTTTGACCTCAATTCTGATGTTCTAGGAACATCACCTTCGGATACTGGAGAAACTTAGAAGCTGTCCACTCCTTCTAACAGAAATTATTTCTGATAAATGCACCAGACATCATCTCTACGCAGCACAGGAGGGCACCAAACTTTCACAGCAACTGCAATTTATGTGAGCTAGCGTAAAAACCTTCATTCTCTTTTCACAGTTGTAGCACTCACCAAGTCGTGTCTTGTCAACAGCAGATGGGAAGAGCCTCACATCCTCAGGAAGCCCCCTAAGCACATGCTCAGGTACATCATCTAAGGTCTCCACAGCGACAGTAGATTCAGTTGTGTTCTACAAGTCAAAAAGCCAGAAAGGCCATGACCATTAACAGGTAAAAACAATAGCACAAAAGGTGATCAACCCATACGAGCTACAAACACTTGTGACTTGAAATTAAAGTCAAATTTCCAAATTGCCATTTCAACTAGGGTCCCCTCCATCAACAGGCTAATGCAGAAGTATCATTTTATCAAAACATTCAAGTTTTCACTATTATGTTCATTACACTTGTTTATGCTTTAATGCAGAGTTCTAAGATCACATTAGAGAGATATGTAAAACACTGATAACTAAAGTTGTAATTATTCTTTTGCTTTAGTTAATGGATGTGTTTTGATTACAAGCAGTATACAGTGAGTATATCTAACTGAAAGGGTTTTCATGTATCTCTTAGGCCATTTGCCATTTCATTCATTTTCCCTGGCCTCTCCTTGAAAAAAAATTCAAAATTCTCCTGAGTTACTTGGAGACTAGAGCTAAAGGTATTTTACTTTTCCTGTCTGAATATGACTTACCTGACAGCACTACCATATTACACCTAAAGATGAATAAACAGAAAAGTATTGTGGTTCTATACCTTGGAAAATATCTATATTTTTCAGAATATAGTTTTCATATGAGTTCAGGCTTAGTGTTAAGTCTTTGAAACTGCTCATTAATATGGCAATCTAAAACTCATCCATGGAACAGTTTTCAGTTGCATTATTTTTACTGATCAGTTATGCCATGAGAAACTATATTTAACAAGTAATCAGGTCAGTAATAGCGTTGTTATAGGCTACATTACGTTGAGACAATATTCCTTTGTGTCGTTTCTGATTAAAGTTCTTCCAAATTTCATATAAAATACGTTGTAAAGTTGATCTACCTGCCTAGTCTATTATGCTCAGACTTCCTTCAAAAAAGTATCACATAAATGATCACAGAAACAGTCCTAGAGTTTTAGTATCTATGAGTTATCACTATAAAAACCAAAAAACATGTTGCATGAAAACATGCTAGCTCTTATGTAACCTGTCTGGAAAGTCTAATACAATTTAAAAAGTAAAAGAAGTAGATTATTTTTCCCTTTAAATTACAGACAGCTACAACAAACCTAATCTAACATTCAGATCTAATCTTTTCTGAAAACAAACCACAAGAAGTTTTCATTATTTTATGTTTCAGTTGTACACTAGATCTTAAATACTATCTCTTCTGCTAGAAAATGTGTCTGCTTCTGAAAATGAGTATATTTAAGAGCAACACATCATGCTTCCAGTAGAAATCTTTGTTAGCTGCATATTTTTTGAATACCAAATAGTCAGAAGATGACAGAAGTTCTTACAAGTGTTTCAGGACACACATATCATTTGTCCAAATTATACTGTTGAAACATGTTACTGGCAATTAAAGTACCGAGAGGCAAGTGAACTGTCGTGCTAAAATACACTGGTTAAAACCGTACGCAGCAAAACAGCCAGAACACAGGAAGAACAGAAGGTTTTTTCATTTCATAACCATCCTATTGACAGTTTTTTTTAAATCCTGAGTTTCCTACATAGAATAAAACGGTAAAAGCTCCTAAAACAGAAGTATAATGCAAACTGATGCTGCGCTAAAGCATCGGCAACTGCATCCCATTACCTTTTCTTAACACCTACGCACTCATCTTCTGCAAGTTCTGTTTCAAAATGTAGAGCAAATGTGGATCAAAGAAGCCTGCTTGAGGCAGCAAAGCAGTTTCTTCATTATGACCCTCAGCAAGTAAATTTCACTAAAGGTTAGTAAAATCACATAGGCTTGATTGGATCAGCTTCAGATGCGTGGCATGGGGCTTATCTTTATGATAACTGACAGCACAAATTAAAAGGATGACTGGAAAAACATTCATGTTTCATCAACCATCCCTTTCATTTTCCCTTTGACTTACCATAAATATCTGTCCATAAAAAGTACTGGTGACCAATAGCAAAAAAAAAAAAAATTTAACTATTAAAAGCATATCTATTAATAGAAAAGTGGGAAATTAAATGCTAAAAGTTAAGTTTTAAAAATATTTGTTTGTACTTGACACAATTCTAAGCATTTTCCATTTTCTATATGCTTTTTTAAAGAATCCTTCAATTCTTTTACACGAACACTGAGATACACTGCAATTTTCCTGAGTATACCCTACTTTCATACTATTTGTGTTCATAAGGAAAGCTAACTGGTATTTCAGCTTAGAGCATAAGGACATCTCAAAGTTTCAAAACAAAGGGCAATTCCAGCTCCAGAGCACTTATGGGCTGAGGGTCCAGACCTGCTCATGCCACCTTCCATTTTAACTTTGTCAATCATTTCTTAAACATGCACATAAAAGTTCCAACTGAAACAACTGTTCATGCTTCTATGCATAAAGGAAAGAATGAGGTAAAGCTTCAGCAACAGGAATAACTTGCCCAGAAACACACAAGTGATGACTTTGGAAACACAGCGCAAAGCCAGAACATCAGCTACCCGCCACACTGAGGATAATTGCACACAGATTAGCAATTCTTTATTTTCCCTTTTCAAATGATGACTTCCAGGCATACTCAACCTAATCAGTACCCAAAAAACAACCTAAAACAGTTTCTGGTATTGCCTTACATGAAAACTTGTGAGAAAGACTAAACAGTAACTTAAGGACAAATTAAGTTGTCCTTAAGTTCTGATAAGTGCATGCAGTTCACAAAAAGTTATTTGTTTTACCTATTGAATCGAGGATATTGTAGTAAACTAACGACTCCGGTGTATATACTAGAACTTGCACTTGGGATACACCATCTACTCTGCCATACACCTGGATATATCCTGTACTACCCAGCACTGAGCATTAGGTGGACAGAGACAAGCTGTCCTGCACATACTGGAGACCAGCAACGCGCATAACGCCCTTACGGTAGAGTAGCTGACACGATGAAGCTTGTATTTTAATGTATTTCACAGAGCTACTACTGGGTCTCTTGTTTTTCTACTGCTCTATTTACAACCTACAAACCAAAAAACCAAATGCCACTCCAAAGATCAACGTTAAAGTATCTGCACATCAAGTTTACTGCTGTGCAACAAACAGAATAAGCTAAAAGCAGCTTTTAGAGAGAAGGGGTTTAAAACAATGTCATAGAAGTTATTATTTCAGCATCCTAAATGTTAATCATAATTCCTAAATAAATCAACAGCTCAGAATCCTCACCCAGCAGGTTATAATTAATACAAAAGGTTTTAAGGTATTTGTATATTGAAGTTTGAAAGGCAATAGAAAGCTAATAAATTATTTATGAATGTCTAGTAAGTGATCAGTTCCATTTTAAGGAGCCTACAAGATTGAACAGGCTGCTTATAATATTATTCATACTATTATTTGTATAACACAACAGTAAACACTACTTGTTATTAAACAACAAGCTCTTTATTACCTAGTTATAATCAACAAAACACTATTCCTGATAAAAATGACCAGAATTCCAAAATTACAAGCATGCACAGTTTCCCATAAAATCTGTCCACATTATGAAAGAATCATGCTTGGTGAGAACTACGCATATGTTGAACCACATGCAACAGCCCTAAAAAAAGTACCTGCCCTCTGACAGCGAACTTTGATCATTCTGGTCAGGAATAAATACTGGTGGTGATGGCAATAACTACTCTAATACAAAGGATGTTATACTTAAGCTCTGAACAAACTTTAGGAGGCGTTAAACTGAGAAATAACAACAACTTGGGCACCACTAGAGTTGTCCAAGTAAACTCTGACTTTGTGGAAATGATTCTTGCTTTTACATACAACCATAAAGCAGAGATATGATAGTAGTTTTCGCAGGCTGAGTAATACTCAGAGCATTTTTTGTTGAGCACTTATGACATATGTTATGCTGAAAGTTTACTGGAAATAGATTTTAAAATGCATCTCTATATATTCTATCAAATTTAAGGTTTTTATCTCTAAAGCTAAAGCCTCTCAACCTTTTCTACTTAGCACCCACTCTTTGTGAGGGTGCTGAGTATGGCAATTATTCTCTACATTTATGACTGTGACTTGCTGAGTTAAGTTCCAAGAACGTGCCTTCTGCCAGCTTTAACAGCAACAACGAGAAAAATGATAAAACTGGAGTCATAGCAAGGTTATTCTATTGCTGCCTTGGTAAGCCCTAACAGCTGCACAGACACATCCTAGAGAGCTATTTGTAGAGGAGAAAGACCCCCAAATTGGAAACCATGGAAGGAAGAGAATGCCAGAAATCCCTTCCCATCCAAGAGAGTGAAGAGACCAGGGAGGAAAAAAATTCCTTTTTCTTTATTTATAATAGCTGAAGTCTATTCAAAGCAGAGCAAAATTTTATTTTGCATTTCCAACAATTCAAAATGAAAATCAGTGATGAAAGAAGTCTGATTTTCAGACATCTGTTAGCCTTGAACTGATATGCTAGAAGCCATGTCTCTTCAGATGAAAAAGAAACACGCTTTTCTCAACATATCAAACAAACAAACCTCAATATCTTTCCAGTGCATTACCCCATGATTTCATTAGGTGAGAACCAAGCCTGTTTTTCACGGTGGTTTCTAAAAAATTATATATATGCATAGATGGGGGGGGGCTACAGAGAGTGAATAAGACAGAATAATAAGCTATCAGAATAATGCACTTCCAAGTTTCAAGCTAACAAAAGTGAGGTGTATTTTGGTTGGGTTTCATTTTGGGTTTTGGTTTGTTTGGGGGGTTTGGGGTTTGTTTTGGTTTTTTACAACCATAGCTAGGTGAGCAGTTAAAAATCTCAGGCCTGCAAATAAATTTTAACCTACCAAAACTTTAAAAATGAGACTCAGCTGATGTAGACAGAAGTGTACAGCACTGTGTCATATCCTCTGATGTGTCTGGCATATTCCTAAATCGTCACACCTCCTTTTAGCTGTAAATACCCCAAAACTATTCTATCATTTAAGAAGTTTATTTGCATGGAGTAATATACAATCAGAACTTTATTTTGCATCTAGCTACAAAATTCAAAGACTAACAGCTACATTCAGAGAACACAGCACTCAGACTCATTCGACATCTGTCTACTAATGGATTTCACAAGTACCAGAAAATTGGATATGGCCTAGTACATAACAATATATTTCACACCTCAAACGAATGGTAATAAGTAACCAAATACTATAGAGTAAAATAAACAACAATTTAGTTCAGCCAAATCAGTGCAATCTCATTTTATTTGCAATTTAAATGTAGCTACTTAAAACATTTTCCAGATCACAACTTGTTCCCAAGGAATGTCTGTCTACTGAATGAAGAAATACTGTATTTCAATCACATTTCCACCAACACTTAACAATCACATTTAAATTGATTCTTCTGTTTAAAAAATTCACGCCTTGATAAGGATAGTGTACTGGTGCATGTCCTACAGCCAACTTTTGCATTTAACTGAACTCCTAATACGGTATTTTTTCACTCAGTCCAAGACTGCAATTTTGAATACAAAAGCACTTGAAGCTTATTTCATTTTTAAGCTTCTTACTCCAAAGTTCATCAGAAATATTATGTTGCTAGCACTCAAATTAGCCGGGGCGAAGTGACTTAAGTATAATGCCAAAAAATCATTTGAGGGCTGAAGGGGTGCCTTAACTGAAACTGTCTTTTCCTGTTTGCATCGAATTCAGAGACAATCACTTCGACAGTACCTTTCAACACATTGATTAAGCAATTTTTCACACCACCTTCATTATAATTGTACCTATGGACCAACCACAAATTAGACTATAATGTTACAAGCAGTATTTAAGCAGAGTAGAAACAGTACCTGCAACCAGATGTTTACAGATGATCAGAGATTAGAGCGAAAAGAAAAAAAAAAATCATCCTGAACAATGTGATGAATGACAAACATTCAGTTAGTGTCACGTTTTGGTGGAAATGGGGTTAAGATAAATGAAAAGATAATGGCAAGGATGCCATTGAAGAGAGAGCGACATGGCAGAGCAGTTAGAAGAGTTAGTTGTGAAAAGGAGATGAAGTGACTAAGGAAGATTGCCGACGCAAACGGCCAGCTAGTGCAAGAAAGGTAAGTCAGAAGCAGAAAGGTCTCTGCTTGTCCAAGAACTTTATCTGCCTACCCATCTTCGCCACAATTTCATTGTGTGTGCTTAAAAATTAAAGATGTATCGGAAATATTTGAAATAACCATTGCAAAATTGAGAGGGAACAGGGGGAGGCAGTTTTAGTACAAGTGCAGGTGTAATTTGTTAACGTGTGCCTCATCATTTTTTAAATAACTGCCCATGCAGTTTTCCAGGTAGCACACAATCTTCTTCCTACTCTGTCTTAATTCAGTCCGATATGCAGTGAATGCTACCAATCAAAACCGCCTGCCTGCTTGTTTTTAAATAAATTATTCAGCATATTCTGATGAAGTAGTTCACATATTAAAGGAAGATCTCTTTTTAAACCAGATAGAGAGTGCGTACTGTTTATCCTGAGAGAGCAATCTTCCAAGAAACCTAAAAATATTAATTCCAACAACAGCTGCTCTTTTTTTTTATCCTCCTTCTCCTTACTACAAGAAGGCCATATCAAATTATTTACATTTATATTTATTTCCTTCACTACTTCAATATTTCTATGGGATAAACAACAAAACTAGCAGTCTTTTCATACAAACCAAATTAATAGCTCAATTAGTTTCAGGGTCACTGAAGTCACACCAAAAGCAGAGATAAGCAGAATGAAAGAAATATGAGAACACAACACTTGAAAGATGTTTGGCATCAGGCAAAAACATTTCTTATACAGACCTGGCACTACAACTTGTCAACAGTGAATGAAATGACAAGGGCACTGCAAGAAAAAACACCACAGGGTTGATGCTAAATACACACTTAATATGAATGGTAATTGAACAATAAAAAGCCAGATGAGCTCTGTACACTTTGGAAACTAAATGTGAAAGCCAGAAACACCAAGGAGGACTCTTAAGCTATTGTAACTATTCCCAGAGGCAGGGTCACCTCATTATTTAATTGCAAGATGACATACATCACAGCACTGCACAAGCAATATTAGCAGTCCCAATGAGAAAGGTGAAGACTTTGTTTTGATACAGCACAGAAATCTTACTTAATTCTAGAAATATATTTGAGGGGGTGACACACGATGACAGACAGGACACGAGGGGACAGGGACATGCAAATGGGAAGGAAACAGCCAACGATAACAATTAAGGACGAGGATCTACAGCTTTCAGAATTTTAGCAGAATCCAAAGCTTATCAGAATGACTAATAAAGCAAGATTATTAATTATTACTGCACCAGACAGCACAATAGGCTCTTCGCTTCATGCCACTGAGTGCATTCAAAACAATTACAGGTGAAAAAATTTCAAGTCTCAATAGACAGAAATTGTGAAGCAAGTTAACCTAGCTACCCCAAACTAGACTACTAATGCTTCATGGTGTGCTAATGCAAATGTTATTTGTATTATATATATGATAATTTATATTTGTGTGTAGATATAATACAAATACATATTTTTACAATACATATTTCAAGGCTCTGGTAGAGATTAATTTTGCTTTTTACTTTTTAAATACGCACATATATATTGATGATTTTTCACTTTAAATCAGAGGAAAAAAGCAACAGGAAACATCCCACCAACCCATTTCACACTGTAATTACTTATATTATGTAGATACTTCTATAACTTTAGTGAGAACATACTTCAGCAAAGTGCTAATTATATTCAATGCTGCTGATCAAATAAGGGCATAAAGGGCAATAAAAGCACTCATTAGATACAGGCATCAATAAAAGAAGTATACAAAGCATTTTACTGTGGCTGTTTCTGGCTAAGAAAGCTTCTGTTCATAGTCAACCATTTTAGCAAATTAAAAATGGCATTCCTTCAGTGTAATATCCTGTGGTCACATTCCCACACCAAAGGGACTTTGTAAGATCATCCAAAGAAAGAAGTACTTATGAGAAGAATTTAAGGCAACACGTACTTTTTCTGTAAGTATCTCTAAGTAACACAATTGTGTGTGATAGACAAACAGATGTCTAATTCCTACTTGGATAGACAAATGCCAAAGAAAATCATGTACACTTGGCACTGATTAAAACCACACCCTCCAGGCAGGATATTCTTGCATCCATATAGTAGAGCACTGCATCACAAAAGAAATGTGCTTTCCCAGTCTTTTCACATGACTCTAAGGGAAACACTTCGGGTTGCAGAAAAGCGTGAAACTTGCCGATCTATCAATTTCCGTGACAGATTGTTCACTGCACATTTGAAATGGTAAAGTGGTTAAAAAAGGTTTAAAAAAAATGGAAGCCTTCAATTTTCAAGACACTTTTAAAAGGAGCTGAAGTATACCAAAAGCCTCAGGATGAAACAGATTTTTCTGGAGAGGTGTTCTTATAAGAGGTGCCACCAGTAGTAACTTATAGGCTGCTAAAGGGAATTCACACACAAAAAACTCAAATCCATGAAATAAAATAAATCTCCCAATCATACACGTTGTGGAAAGGAAGATTATGAAATTCAATGACACTGAAGATTTTAAAGAACTTCTTTTTTAGTGGATGATTTACTTTTCTTATTAATAATTAACTGTTCTAACATCTAAGTATTTTGATAAAGTCTTACATTTATACTCACCTGATTCATTTTGAATCCCTGTTGTATTCTGAAAAGATACACACAACAAAGAAACTCCTTTGATTACATGAGCCCTAAAAAGAAAAACAGACAATTGTAACACGTACCTACCTACAAATTCACATTGAATTGAAAGTACACACAGACCTGTCGTTTCTCGTCCTAGAGCATTTGTCACAACGGAGCATGTTGCTTCATTAAAACATATGCTCCAAGCTATAGTTTTGTTATTAGAGCTCAAATGTATATGAACAATCTCAAGACAGATAAATATCATTAATCTTTCTCCCAGTTTTAAATGATGATGCAACAGAAATGTGCTCAAGTAGGCTTGTTTCGTTTGTTTTCAAACACAAGTCAGCTTGTTCACAATAGAGTACTTTTAAGAACTTTAATAGTCAGATCTCTTTAGAATTTAATATCAAAGCATTACGAAAGACCTTAAGTGGTTTTCCAATTAACTAAATGCATGCATTTGACTCTCCACTCTCCCATATTAGAAACAGGAAATTCTTTCTTAAAATTGAGCCTTTTATTAAGGTATTTTACGACACTAACGCATTTGGCATTCTTGTTTAACAGAAACCTGAGATTTCAAAAGGTTTCCAACAAAAATTCCTAGTTCAAGCAGGCTTCAAATTTGGAAACTCATGACTTGAAACAAAACTAATCAGGACAACGTCATATCTAAGAGTCTACTACATCAACTCACTTCCTTGCTTTTTTTAAAAAAATACATATCAAAACAGCATTATTGCAAGTTACACTGGAAACACTATCCTTCACGGTGTCATATAGAATTTCTAATAAATGATCACCACCCTTTTTGGAGGTTAACTGGTACCTAATCACTTAAAGCACTTTATTCAAGTAGTGCTATTTCTTTCCTGTCTTTAGTTTCCTTATTATAACAATGATTAACTGATTTTTACTAAGTACTTTGTACAAATACTGATATTTAATTTCAAATACATTCAAGCAAAACATAGTTCAAATAAATTTCATACAATCCCTCACATCTTTGCACTGTAAGAATTCTTAATGCTGCGTAACAACAGTGAAAATACTGCCAAGCTTTGTACAAATGTTGCATTGCTTAAGAAATTCATAAGAAAAGGAAAAACCTCCTTGAAAATAATATTTCTATTGTACACAGCTCTTCTAGCATTAACTCATTTTGTTCTGATATTTCCATACTACGTTAGCATTTAGACAAACTGCTGAAACATCTGTATTTCAGTTCCAGTTTTCCAAGTGATTCTGTGGGATTTACAGTTTGCCAGCAAAGACCAGTGAGGGGATAAGCAGCTCCACCTGCACAGCTTTTAAATCTGAAGAAAAGCATTCCTTGTGGAAGGCACTATTACAACTTTCTGACTTATTTCAGTACATCTGTCAAATACAAATCAATTCCTAGGAACGATACATCCCAAGCATTTGATTCTCTTTAAATTCTCTCTAACACTGACAGAGGACATAGCCAACACCAAGAAACTCCCAAACAAGTAGGGAATGCTCCCCAGGTTTCATTACTTGTTACAATCACTCCTGAAATCGTTAAATCTTGCCATGACAATAACGTCCCTTTAGCTCCAAGTTTCCCATGCGTTAGCAGACAGTTGTTTCTCACACATCTCCCATATACCCTTTACTTCCCTCAGCCTTGATATCTTAACTCATTTTCCCTCCTGATAAAAATGATTTCTACTTCAGACATTTTTACGCAAATGCTTTAGGCAAACGGTTTCTGAGATTTGATCCATAGGCTGACTGTCATCTGCTGAAAGTCGCCTTAGCACATGGAAATGGGGATTAAAGAAAAAGCAAAAGTTGGAGTCAGTATAAACTTCTGTACTTGAGATGAGGCCTGAATAACAGTGAAAAATCCAGTGCTCCTTTCTTCATTGTTCATTGGGACAATACCCACACAATGCCAATTTATAAATGAAATATTTTGGATAGCAAGAGAGGCATCAAAATATTTCCTACTGTGAAAAACAATTTATTTTTAGTAGCAAATGTCTTGTTTTCCTATACTTAGTTACAAAACAAAAAAAACATTGCTCATGTAAAGACAACAAAAGCAAGAACCTTTTATTGACATGATTTTAGAGCACAGCTACTATGGCTGTAGCATATGAGTTTAAGTGGTTATTGTCTCCAGCTGCCTATTTCTACCTTTTCTCCTCCCTCTCACTCAAGATTATCAGTCCTTCCATGACGAGGACTTAACTGTTCACACAACCATTTTCCATCACGGTTCTGGAAAATTATGTAGAAAACCTCCTATAAGAAGTGCACATATGTTACACTGCGGTAAATGACCGTGATCTGAAGTACATACGTGATTTTCAATACTGAATAAATGAGGAAGGCATTTAATCCCGAACTCTAAATATGGAAAGACAATAAGGATTTAAAGCGCTGTCTTACAGAAGCAAACATTCAACACCATCACTACTCAGCCACTAAATGTAAAGAATCTGAGAGACAGCAAGTAAATATCAATTAAGTGATGGGCTGAAGAGGTCAATGCTAAAGGAAAGTCCTGTCAAGCTGAAAATTTCCTCTAAGCTGAGCTTTCTTACCCGAGTTAAGTAAATTAGTCAAAAATTTGAAAAGCAGTAAGAAGCCCTTTTTTTTTAGCCTTGTTTCATTTGAGCAGTAAAAATACATTTTTCTCGTATTTCATATACTAATTCAAGACTGCTTAGAATTAATACTGTTGTCAAAGAATTTTCAAAACAAAAAATAAGCCTGGTATTTTTTACAAATTTTTACAAATGCTTTACTCAGCTTTTATAGAACTGGTTATATCCAAACCTCTCAAGGGTATTTCCTAGGACAAGATGACAAATCTTAACATACCGATGTATTGAAATGTCCACGTAACACTGTTCAAGTAGATTCTTAACAGACTGTGCTACTCTATACTCTTCCAGCTACAAGTTACCAGAGGAACCAGTTGACCATAAAATACAATTAGATGAGAAATTAAGCTACAGTAAACCAAAAGCTTCAACAAGTACTTATAAAGCTATTAATTTAAAACACACACTTCATCTTAAAACTTTATACCTGCAGTTCTGACACGTTACATGTATGAGCTCTCTAACTGAAAAAATGCCTGAAAATATTTCCATATATTTTCCTTCCTCCATGTTACCTATTTTGTTAACAATGAACTCAACTATGTGGAAAGCAAGATGAATTGCGCTGGAAAAAAAATAAAATTAAGACTATATACTGATTTATGTACAGTCACTAGTTTTCTTTCTACCAAAATGAAACATGACATAAGAACAGAAGACAAACTATCCGTAACATTAAATTGGGGTTTTAACTTCTAGTACATAAAGTTCAACAAAAACAAGAAAACGCGAAACAAATTCTGTAACTGCTGCACAAATATTAATTCCTTGTATGATCAATGGCTACCAACAGCGTATTTACTCGTCACTGCAAGCAGAAACAAGCTTTCACTTCATACGCTAATGACTTTTTAGCTACCCACACAGTCAAGTCCAATGCAAGATTTTCCAGGAAAGCCCCAAAGAAAATGATCCCGCTCTGATTTGTCATCAGGGGAATTGTGATACGGTAAGTTTAAAGAAGTGATGATGACCGTATTAAATCAGTTGTAAAGTTAGCAACAGTCAACAACTGTGTTAGTACTTTGAAAAAGTCACATCAGCAGCTCCATCAAATAGAGGTTACAAATATTTCGATTCAACCTTTCCTGCAGACTCAACAGCAACATACACCTGCATCTACCAGTCAAAGACCTGAATACTGTTAATAACATCTACCACAGTAAACTTTGAAGATTCAATGAAGTCCCTAAGAAAAGATAAATAAAGGTTCTATGCCAAAACTGGAGCACGCTCACCAGTACAGTAACCTGATTTTTTTTAAATTAATTTCCAGAAAACATTGCCAAGTCATATTTATTTCAAACTACTACCTACTACTGTATCTCATGAGTACAAAAATACTATGCACTTTCTCAAGACATTAAAGCCTCTGGGAAATAAACACAAGATAAAGAAGATCTACTGCATCATATAATCTTAAGAGTTTCAGAAAAGTGTATTTAGAAAGGCTCATTGTTAGGCAACAAATTATATTTATTTAGTTAAGAATATACAAGGCATTCGTACCTAAGAAAACACTGTGGTCACTCTAAAACAAAACGCTTGAAGCAAAAAATATTTTTACCTTATTTCTGAACTCTATGCTTAAGAATTTTAAATATTCCCTTACAAAAAAATATAACTTACTGCAAATAAAGTTTGCAAAGAAGAGCAAGTAATTTTATACAAAACCAACACTACAGATCATCTTTTTCAAACTAAATCACATGGTACGTCTAGTTAGCACTCCTAGGTTTTACTAAATAGCCTATCTTCTGATTTTATAAGCCATATTTATCATTTCTGTATGTGAGGTTTTTTTAAAAAAATCCCAGACTCAAAAAGCACTTTGAAAGAGAATGTTGCTTCCAATTCAGAGACAAGAAAAACCAGGCATAAAAGTATCAATCCTATTTTGGAAGCTGCAAACGGGACATGCATTACATCACTGCTCCAGTAAAAACATGTTCCTTACAGCACCAGGAACAAAACTTGAGAGTCTCAACTGTCTGCTTTCCTAACGACCAGGGCTTCAGACTGGGACACTGCCGGGCTCTTTTTCTTTGTTTTAGTTTTTAGTTGCAGCACATCATTTTTTATTAAATTTATTTTAACATCTGGATATTTACATTTTTCCAATACTGAAATACTCTAATCTGCAAATTTTCAATGTGTTAGGTCAAATAAAGCTTGCAAAAAAAAATTAAGTTAATGTTCACTCTGAACGATTAATATATGTTTTTGATAGAAACAAGAAGCACTATCTATGGGCACTTAATTGCAAAGATATTTTCAGTTACTCAAGACTGCCAGAATAAGAATGGAAAAAAAACGGGGAAACAATGATTTTCTGAACACTAAAATCTATTACCTATTGTCCATTAAGAAAAAAGGCTTTGCTTACTGCCACGTAACCAAATAAACTGTTATACCTTAGAAAGGTTTATTCAGATAACCAAGAAAATAAGCCAAGAAATCACCAACACAAAAATAAAACCCGAGTTTATTGATTAAACAGGAACTAGTCAAGAGAAGTCAACAGAAAATAACAAGTCTCTAACTGCAACTACACAGAAATACCATTCCAATCTTCAGACAAAAGTACACGTTTAATTCTACTTGCAAAGACACTACATTCAAATGAAAATTTTCTCAGACAAGTACATTGCTGATTTACCACTATGTGAAGAAGTTTCAGTCATTTATTTTTACAATACAGGACTCAGCCTCCGACTTTTGTCTACAGGCAGTTTTATACAGAGGCAGAGAAGAAATATTTTTCAGCTAAGAATACAATC
This sequence comes from Nyctibius grandis, assembly GCF_013368605.1. NCBI lineage: Eukaryota > Metazoa > Chordata > Aves > Nyctibiiformes > Nyctibiidae > Nyctibius > Nyctibius grandis. The sequence continues at coordinate 3,215,258 of NC_090674.1, forward strand.
AGAGAAAAACCACACTGGTAAAAAAGAATTATTTCTTTGAGGGGGAGAGACATTAAGTATCAGGATCACACCTGCCCTGTCACGTGCTAACAAATTCAACAGCAAATATATTTAAGTACATCAAAAAGGTATGTCGATGCAGACATTCAACACACGGGAGTTTATGAACTCCAGCTGTTTGTAAGTCCCTGATAAAAAACATACAAGTAGCAGTCTCCAGTCCCCACCAGTAAGCAAATGACTCCTGATGACCAAGGTACTGTGCTACTGCTATAAGCCATAGATTATTTTTTTTAATTATTTTTCTGGTTGAGATCCTCATTTGAAGGTCTTGCAGGCACGCTGCAAATAAACTGCATACCAATGATACAGAAATACATTACCACACCGGTCATCTCTAAACCTCTCTGAACTTCTGTTTTCAACAGACAGCCACCCAGCAAGCAACAAAATCCAGATCTCTGTTTTATATACTATTACTTATTTACCCCTAAGGATCAAGGCTTTTACGTAAAACACCGAAATGGGGACAGCACTGCACTGGAGGGTGGACTTCAAGAGTCATTTTAGTTTTTACAGAAAAATAGTAGTTTGCTTTGACTTTCTGCTTTACTTCCCTTCCATTTTCAAGCAACTATGCACATAGAAAAATAAGGAAGGGTTATATAAATGTACATAAGTACTTACACATCCTTCCCCCTTCTCCCATGCTACTCTGGAAGGCTGTTCTTCAGATCCCCATACCTACACTAAACAGGCATCAGTTCAAGAATCTCCAAGCACCATACTCATCATGGCATTTCCATCTAAGATATATTATCCAAAGTGATAACTTCCCTTTTATTTAATGTAACTAGGGTTTCACTGAGTGAAATTTGGCCTCATTTTTACAGTCTATGCCATGGGCAGACAGGCTGTTGAGACCCTTCTGCCCTAGCAAATCTTGGGAGCTGTATGTTTGGAAACCAACAGGTACTACTGCATGGTTCTGGTTGCTTTCTCTACCAGTCCAACAGCTCTTTTGTTTCTTAAAAGTCACTCCCCCCCATCTATCAATGGTGCAATTCCCCATCTGAAGAGTGCCAATGCTACTGATTCACCATCATGTGTTTGAACAGTTGGAAGAGCTGGAGGCCTCTCTGTCTATACCAAGGAAAGCATACCTGAATTCTTAACATGAACATCATTTTTATTAAGATGTGGCAAGTGTCAAAAGCCAACAACACAATAATTACATACCACACTGCTGTACATCTCCAGTTCTCCTAATCTACTTAATATGCGTGAATAAACTGGAAGATTTTGCATCCAAATTAACATACCCAAAGTCAAGAGCATAGGCTGGGAACAGCAAACTGGGGTGGCATCGGAAATACAAGCAGTCCTGTTTTCAAGAGCTGTCCATTGATTACTCAAACGTAAAATAAGAAAAATATTTCTTTTGCCACTGACCGATCAGATAGCAGGTACAACAGCATCACCTTCCCTTCCTTCTTCAACAGTTGAAAACAATTTAAAGTTTTCTTTGCTAGCTCAGAATTGAAATTTTGCAGCTTCATATGAATTTGAAACCCCTAGAAACTTTACTGAAGACTTCAGCTACCTGCTCATGAGACGGTTGGCAGCAATGCTCCACACGTTGCTCTGGTTTCAAATCTAAAACGTACTTGAAGATACCAGGCTTGATCTGCCCTAAACATCTTACACACAAATTTTCTCTCTCACCCCAAATGTTCTTCCCCACGGTACCACTGCACCATCCTGAAGAAACCTCTGATTTATGTGACGTGTCCTAGGAAGGACATTTTGAGTGAGGAAACCAATTCTGAAAATAATTTCTCCAAGCCCCTTCTCACCCAGCTTGGCATCTACTTGATCTGCAGTGAACTTTAAGGCGTGTGAATTGCCAAAACTTCTGAAGAGTGGGTATTACGAACTATCTGGAAGACGACAGTTGTCTCGCAATGCCAGGCTGGCAGCAGTTACAGAGCTCTGCCTCGCCAGCTGACACCCCCGAGGCAGCGTTTTCAAGAAGAAAACCTGCAGCAGCAGCCCAGGGGATGGAGCACCTTCTTCCAAACGGCCTGTGCCGCCATCCTCCGCCCTCACCCTTGCCTTTCACTCCCTCTCTCCAAGAGGCTCTCTCGCCTCCAGCTCCCGCAGGGCACAAGTCCCACATTCACCCCTCGCACCTGCAGCCGCTGCCCACACGCCCACCCTGCGGCCACGGCTGCCACCTCCCTCCGGGCCCCTCCCGGGGCGGCTCCACCTCCCCGAAGGAGGCTCCTCCGCGGGCCGGGCCGCCGCCGTCCCCCCTCCCAGCCGCGCCCCCGGCCCCGGCGCCGCTGGCTCTGCCCACCGCCCTCACGGCCCGTCCCGCCCTCCGGCGCGGCGGCGCCCGCGGGCAGCGCGGCGGACCCCGCCGCCTCCCTCTCACCTGCGCCGCTGCCGCCGCCTGCGGCCCGGCTCGGAGCGGCGCGGAGCGGCCTCAGCTGCGGCACCATCCGGGCGCCATTTTGTCTCCAGCCTCGGAAGTGACGTTGGGGGGAGGCCAGCGGGCAGGTCCCCCCGCCGCGGGACCCCCTCCGGAGCGGGGCTGCCCCGCGGCCGCCCCCCGCCCCCCCGCACCCCTTTCACCCCCGGTATCTCCCCGAGACCGCCTCGGCTCATCCCACCTGCCGGAGCCGGCCTCCGCACTGCGGCCTCCAGCCACCACCCTCATCCCAGACAATGAGCTGTGGAGAAGAGCAGGTTTTCTTTCCCTATTTCTTTTTTTTTTTTTGTCTGTTTTTCTTCTTTTCATAGTAATCCAGCTCCCCAAGGGAGGTGGTTTTCTCACCTCTGACTGAAAACGAAAAATAAAAATCAGTGGCTGAGGGGAAATTATTTGAATAACTGGAGGTGACGGATGGAAAGCGCCTCACCCCCTGAGGAGGCGCGAGCGGTTTCTCTGGGCTCGCAGCCTGACAGGCTGAGACCCACTTTTGCTGCACTATATTATGCTGTCCCCTGTAAATCAATTTTTTTCTCACTGGGATTTCTAACCAAGTACCTGAGAGAAAAAAAATAACAAACCCGTAGTCACCTACTGGGAGATGTTCGTATTTGTATTGCAGGGTGTAACAGTGTCTCCCTTTCTTTATTAGAACAGCAAAATAATTTTACCTCCCACTTGAATTTTGTATTCATAATACTGTCAAAGAGATGTAACCCTCCTGGGATAGGACTACTTTTTACATGGAAATGTTAAGAATTTGCCATTTTTCCAGAGGAAATCCCCCCTTGACTTAAACCCATAGGATATGAGAGTCATTAATCCAGTTAGAGGTTTAAAGTTCAGATTTTTTTACATTTCTTTGATTATTTTGTTTTGACATTAATTGTGCATGTACATCAAGGAGGAATATTGAAACTGTCCATAAGCCTGGACACACAAAGTACTCATATAGTACCAGGATACAGGAGTCCCATTCCATGAAGCCAGAAGGTTTCCTTAGCAAGTAGCCAAGCAAATCACCTGGCTACCCACCTTTGTCAAACTGAACCTTTTTAAAACAATCCACCGTATTTCCAACAAACATAGCTACAAAGGTAACCTTTCAAGCGTAAGAAAAAGGCACACTCTGAAGCCAGAGAATTTGAATGCCTCTCTGGTAATGCTTAACTTTGCCAAGCAACAGCAGACTGAAAAATAGTAGAACACAGTGATCTTCCCACCTGGAATACTCAGGTTATATTTATATTTTAAAATGGTGCTTAGGTATACCAGAATCAGTTTTGAAACCTGTAATTTTAGTAGCAACAAATCCTCATATAAACATGGTTTAACTACTTTAACTTATTTGGCTAAATTAATTTAATTCTAGTTTAGCTGTATTAACATTTAATAAGCTAGACTCATTACACCTGTGTAAATTTTGGGGTTATTTTAAGAAAAACCAAGGCTTCTATTTGACATGTTAGAGCCTTATACCTATAACAGAAAAAAGAAAAACATAGAACAAGATACAAAGCATATCAGCTAGAATACAAACCTTTCTGCTTTCAAGATTAAGTATAAGGTTTCTCAGAAGCATCACAAATAATACAAATTATAACTTTTTTCTAGATAACATATTTACAGCTCTGGGAAAAGTTTCCAAAAGAGCTCAAAACACACCCCTTTTAAAAAATAAATTAGCCTATTACCTTCTTACTACTTTAACTTTTTTACCCTGTATCTTAGCGGTATTGTGATTGAGATTGTAAGTGAGGCAGGATAGGTATCAACAAGCTAACCAAAAACTTATAGCACTAACTATAAAACACTGATTTTTTTTAACATTTCCTTTGAGCTTATTCATTTTGTTCTGTTTTTATAGCTTCATTACTATAGCATGAATGTTTACTCACTTATTTAAGGCTGAAAGGAGTAAACGCTTTGATCAAGCACTAATACCACTTCTTTATTCCTTCTTGGTCAAAATTGTACTGGCTCTTTAGAGGCTTAATTTGAAGGCTCCCCCTGCTACTGATTGGAGGATGTCCCTTTAAAAGTCATGGTGGAAGGCTACAGTAATTTTAGGTTGAGGTCTAGAGTGAGAAGGTGAATTTCTTTTCCCTTGAGGCTGGTTGTCTTTCTTTTCCTGTATTTTTTATTTTCTTACAGATTTTGTTAGGTATTTTTATAGTGATAGAGTAGGAATGTTGCATAGTGAGATGATTTTTTTTACCTTAATTGAATCTTTTTATGGTATATTTTAGTATTAAATGCTTATTTTTAAATAGCTTTTTATTGGATGGTTTTTAAACATTAAATTTTTCCTACTTCCTCAAGAATATAATTATATTTCTTATTATGTGGAAATATAGTGCTAAACCAATATGAAACAATTCATAGCTGTATAATTGCTTATGAATGCTACCTAACTCTGTGTTGCTTTTAACACTTTTACTTCTTATTCAATTCACTATTTTTTGTTGTACTCTATTATATTGTAGGAGAAGAAGGGGCTCTTGAAAAGCTGGAGCTCTGAACTAAGTAGAGACAGTCTTTTCTCAGGTAGCTCATTCTAACTGTTTGCTTTTGTGTATGTAATTACTACTAATATGAAGTTATAGTTTTATGATATCACAAACTAATACTTTCAAAAAAGTTCTTAATAAAGTTCATAGCTTCTTGAAAGGTTTATGTTATAAATACTAATAGAATTTTGAATGCTAAGACAAACTATATTAATAAAATTTGTATTTTTTTAGTCTGTTAATAAAACTTCAACTATGACTTATGAGAGAGTAAGTAAAAATAAAGAATCAAAATGTTGGAGAGTTTGCTAATGACTCTAAGACAAGATAGGCTTTTAGATTTATTTTATCTATAAACTAAGGAACTCACACTTGTAGGTGTTTTAGAGAAGTGTTAATTCATTTTTTCAGTCAAAATTCTCAGAGTAGAAAACAGTAATATTCTTTCAATATCTGTATGAAATGTAGCTGTCATAAACACATTACCTGTCTGACTGCAAAAAGTGGAAAGAACTTGTCTGGTGTTGTCAGTTTATTGGTAATTTTGTTAACTAACAGTTGCAACATTATTATCAGAATAAGCTTTGGGTAGTCCTGGTCTTCCTGTAGGTATTCCTAAGCCATTTGCTCAACTGTGTGAGCTATTGGGTAGTAAATATATTGTTGTACCTGTATCCTATTTATTTCTATTCTTATACAAATGGGTACACAGTCTCTTCTAGGCTTGATATTTGTGATTTTTAGTTTGAAACATCCCCCAAGACCCCAAGGCACATCTGTGACTGTTAATACTGTTTTTCCAGAACCCATCATTCAATCATACTGAGCAGGAACAAGCTGTCTAGTTTTGGCATAGTCTCTGCTGGTCTTTGTTCCTTTCTTGCCCCTGTTTATTGCCAGGTAGACTTCTCAATTTTCTTTGCCTGGAAGTTTTTGCTTTGGTTGATTATGTTGTGTAGTCACTTATTTGTGCTTGAAATTTAGGTAGATATGGCTATGTGGGTACAAGTCATCTTTATTTTCCCTGCATTTACACTGATAGTATATACCACCTGGTGGTGTTCCATTGGACTTGCACTTAAATTTACACTTTCTGGTGGTCAGAGAAGTCTACAAAGCTTTAATTGGTTAAAGTTCTGAACACTTACATTTTTTGTCTTCTGAAAATATCAATATTGCTGCTATTGTACTCTCTAAAATCATGAGTTAGCCTTTCAGGTTACCTGGGTATGCTTAAGCACACCCAGGCACATAATATCAGCACACAGTAGAGACAAATACTAGCAAAAACTTTTTTGTAAATCTGGATGTCTAGCTGAATATATTCAGGGTGACTGAAAAGGTGACTCTTATGTGGTTAGAGACAGGGAACTTCTTGCGTGTAGAAGTCTTAGTGAGCCATGGCAGGAAAAAATATTTTTAGAAAAGATTTTTCTCATCAGAGGGTCTGAAGTAGCCTTGAAACTAGCTAGAGTCAAGTGATACTGATATGGCCAATTCTTTTCTTGTTAATTGGAACAAGGTCTCTATTATCAAAATTTTCTATGCTATTCTAGTTTGTCCTTATAAACATAAGAGACAATGTGCTGCATGTTATGGCTTAAACTAAAAATGTCTCTGGAAAGGACTGATAGAGCTGGACTGCTAGGGTTACCAGTTACTTAATAGCTCTGAATTTAATATTACCAGTTTTTTCTAAAGGAGCATTTTTCACAGATAAAACAAAGAATTGGCTGAACTACTGAGATATTTAGGTAACTTGTGCTTGAAATATCCTGGAGGATTATACTCTTAGGACTCAAGCACTTAAGTATTTTTGCTTCTTTCACTGCCTTCTGGTTTAGGTGATCCTTTCTAACTTAGCCTCAAGGTCCTTCACAGTCCTTATTTTTATTTCTGCTTTCTACAGCCTGAGTCATCTTTGCACCAGTAGCAGGTTTTTCACAACTTAAAGCAGTATCCAAGCTTATCAGTGGAGTTTTACACTACTCTCAAATGTCTCATGGTTTACTTGTCATTCTTCTCTGAGTTTGTTGCTTGCCTGTTTACTGTACATAAGTTCCTCATCTGCTGGCCAACAAGTGCTTCTTTGCCTGTGGAGAGGTTCCTTTTCAGGACTGCTTTATGGAGTTTATGATATGGTCATACCTAGTTAGTCTTAAGTATTTGGCTTCCATATGCATGTTCCAAGTGGCCTTCCCACAATTCCCTTATGACTGACTTTAGCAAAAAGGTAGCCAGGATATCTGATGGGGCAGGATAATTGTGTCAAGTCAGTGGAGTCAGTTCACTGTCTCTTGATCACAGGCTGTGGGACCTAAGACTTTATTTTCTCTGTTCTACAGAACAGATGACTTCTGTCCAAGACTGAACAGACATGCTTCACTTGAATGTTGCCCTTTCCAGAACTTGATGGCTGCTGAGGTCTTTAGTCTGTCAGGTAAGTTATGTAGTAGTCAGGTGATAGCTAGTAACTGGTTAAAATTCATCTGTGTCAATTACACCAACAGTGACACAGAGATAAAGATAAGGTACACTTAAATTTAGGTCAACTTAAATTTACCAACTGACATTGGATCATATCCATTGTAAACTTGAGTAGGTGTTTTAGGACTGTCTGTAAACTGATTCAAACACTACAAGGTTGTGTCCAGAAACTGGATGACCATGGGTTTCTTAGCTGAATTAATTGCTTATGTTGAGGGAAGATGTTGGCAATACCCTGTGGAAGGGAAAGCATGGTAAGAATAGCGTTTACCTCTTGTTTTGGCTAGCTACTACTTCTGTAGTAACAAGCTGGCTCTGAGGATGAAATAGCACTGAGTATGGAGAAAGCATCTGGTTGTTGTCTGTACTACTGCTTCTTCTAACTTCTAGCAACTGGATCAATTAAAAACACTTGAGGTGCTGTATAGATGGTGTAGGCATATTCTGTGAAACCAATAGGTGACTTTGGTTTTATTGGAAGCATTTTAAAAATAAAATCAGACTAGGAGGCAATATGTAATTTTGAAGCTTTTCTATTACAAACATGTTCAGTTCTCTTGTAAAAATGCCTTCAGTAATTCTTACCACTAGCTGGTGCTAGGATACAATTTACTGAGTGTGCAGTCATGGTGCAACTGCATTATTAGCCTGCAGTGAGTAGTCTTTCATTTTAGTAATCTGCTTGTGTATTTCTTTATACATTGCTTCTTGTCATGTGTATGAAATCTTAAATCTTGTTGTTCTTGCTCAGTTTTCTGCATGAAATGCAAGCATGTTTTACCTTCTCAGATACCTCTATTACTTTCCACTTGGTCAATCAAGCATGCTTATTGTAGAAGTAAGCTAATTATTAATCATGACAAAATGAGCTTGAAAAATCCATTAGGAAGCCTGTTTTCAAGGACTAACTTTGTAATTGAGTTAAACATTTCTTAAGTTCAGCACTTCTAGGTTTAAATGAACAGATGTCAGGGTTTGCCTCCCTGTAAGTTGTGGTTAATAGCAATGGATGTTTTCATAATGTCATTAATATTTTGTCTCTTACAAAGAGACAGATCTTAGTGCCAGGAGTAGTTTCCTCAGGCTAAGTCCAGCTCTGGATCACAAAAGTAACTTTATGGAGCAACTTATACTATATGTAAATTCTTTCACTACTTTACTAGTAAAGCAAAGGCTGCGTGTTAAAAATCTAAGCTGTATTTTTACTATACAACTTACCTTTAAGGGCTAGTTTTGGGGTCAAAATCTCTTGTAGTACCGATTTCTAAAACTGTCTAAGTTGAGAAGTGAACTTTTCTTAGTTCTTTTTGTATAAACAGTTTGTATGGGTGTAGGCAGGAAAACACTAACAGTTCCTCAAATGGCTGTCCCTTATTTCTCAGCAAATTGCATCAGTGCTAAGTGCACAGGAGAGGACATTCCTTCAAGAAGGAAGCTAGTGTGTGTATGCTATGCTCAGTTATTACTGCTTATTCAACTCCTGTGTTTTTTTGCAAAGTGGTAGGTAGGAAATGAGGAAGAGCGGACATTCCCATCTCTTTTCCCTTGAGTACACCTGCTGAACCTCCTAATTCCTTCCCTGTTTCCTGATCAGTATGAATCAAAAATGTCATGAAGCAGACTATGCACAGGACTCCAAAAGAATGTGTTATTTGAGGATGACATGGTTGATAAAAGCAGGAAATGGAGTTGCTTCCCAGCTCAGATGAGACATACAGTACTAATTTCCTAAGACAAACATCAGTATATTTAAAATTGCCTTGTTAGAAAATGTTTAGTCCTTCCAGAGTAGCAGAAAGTAATTGCAACCTGATGTTCCAATAGGGAAGGGAACAAATTAAGAGTGATACTGATGCAATGCAGCAACAATTCCAATAACCTGGGTAAAAATAGAAGGTCCCTCTGGTTTTTGAGGGGAAAAATGGTAGAAAGAACATGTCCTAGTCTTCAGAGAACCCCTCTGTCTTCTTTCTCCTATGCAGAACAGGAAGCTACTGATGTTTTAAGAAAATGGCTTCTCTGTACTACATAAGCCCCTTAACTCATTTTTCCTACAATAAGACTGCCATGTGGTAACAACTTAAAGGCAATACTGGCCAGCAACTGAGTTAAATCATTAACTAGAAGTGGATGAACCTAAATCCTTATTAAAACATTTCTTCCTTCTCTCCCTAATTCTGCAAGAGCAGTCCAGGATGGAAGAAGTGGTTCTTTATCCTTGTATTTGTGCTGTGAGATCCCAGAGAATGCTTTAGAACTATGATTCTGTGATAACCTGAAGTGTAGACCAGGAAAAGATCAGATTGATGACCTAGATCCCCTCTATGCCTGACCTTGGACAAATTTTTTTGAGACTTCTAATCTGTCAAAACAAAACATTTTTAAAAATTCTTTCCCATTGATGCAAGTTTATCTGAACAGTGATGTGGCTTAACATCTGAAATAGTCCCACAGGTGGGCAAGTCCATTGTTTCATTTTAGCTCAATCTGGAAATGTGAATAAAAATTAATTTTTAATGAAGATAGTTTTTTTCAGTTTTCTACTTTCACTACTCCTTCCATTTTCCACTTTTTTTGTGGATGGCACTGTTTGGTTTTGGTTTTGAACTCTCAAAATCACACATCCTTGCCCAACTGCTTTCTGGAACACAACCTTGAAAATGCATGGAATGCGCAGCACTCCTTGCCTGCTAAGACACTTGCCAATTTAGCATTTACCAGAGTCTGAAAATCTGACTTCTCCAGCCTGGAAGAGCATAACAAGCTACATGATTGAATGGGGATCTTTGTGTTGCAGTCCAACTGTTTGTTGCAGAGCAGGGGGAGCTGTGGGTTTGGGCTGATGCCTAAATCCACAAGGCCTGGACAAAGACACATGGCTAGTGTGATGATGGCTTTATTTATACATAAATACCTCCATGCTGCAGCTGTGAAAAAAAGTACAAAGCACTAATTCAAACTTCTCATTATGGCACCTAGTGTCAAGTTACAGATCCACTATTACCTTCTGTATCCATCAGTAGTCTGCTAACAAAACTAGATGCTGAGAATTTCAGTGTGATTAATACTTCAGTTAAAAAAGCTGTCTGGAAAAGGATGGGTATGGTTAATCTGATACTTTATCTAGTTAAATAGATGAGTATAAATAGCTGCAACAGTGTCTTCAGGCATGGTGTAGGCCAGTTATGACTTAAGCTTTAAATTGCAGTGCTTCAGTAGCATCTACACTACAAAACTTCAGATGGTGGAGGAGAAATTGGTTTTAGATGGAATGGTTTTTCATCAAAAACAACCAGAGCATACTTCTGACCTGAGGGTTCTTCGTAGATTCAGTAAGTTGCCTTTTTTTTCCCCACCATGTCCTTTGTCACCATCTTGTAGTAAAGAATGTTAAGGATCATGTTATCATAAAACATAATGGAACATCACTTTGTGTGAATGAATATGAAACTGTGACAGAACTAATGTTTAAAGATTCCTGGGTTGGTGGCTTTTCCCTTACTTGTGGTTATAATCCTTGGCAAGTCATTTAATCTGTATCAGTTCTCCTGAACTGGAGGTAGTACTTGCTGTCCTCATGGGAATGATAATTCAGTGCTTTTGAGTGTGAACTTCACAAAAAGTGTTAATGTGCAGGTTGTACTTACTTTTTAATGAAATAGATACTTGCAATAGCATACTTCAGGTGCTCTTAAAACAGTGAGTAATTACATCTAAAAGCAATTGCTGCATGTTTTAATTGGTATTTGACTGTAGACGAACACTTTTTAAATTTATAGGAGTAACTTGAGATCTCCATAATTCTTCTGGTTCATATTTAATTATTGCTAGTTTTATTGAATTTGTTCTTCTGACATTTTCTGTTCTTAGTGGAAACACGACTTAGATGAACTCTTGTAAGATTTGCTGTACTGATGCCTACCAGTATTATAAACATTGATGCATCAAGTCATTGCTTTCATAGTATACTACTGCTGTGTATCTTCCTCACAGGCACAAATACAAGGGGACAACTATGCTTATGATATTTTTTAGTGACATCTGGCATTCTCACAGGAAGCCTGGTGCCTGCTTGTCTGTTAGGGAGAGCCACATTCATGACTCAAAGCCAAGCTGCAAAAGGGAACATTACTGTTACTAACTATAAAGGAATGAATGTGATCAGAGTAACGACTTTAAGTTAAAAGCAAGTGTTGATATATTGAATGTTGTTCCCTGTGAATAAAAGTCAAACCTGGCCAGCTGGTGAAAGTATGGAGCTGTTGTTTCCTGATGTGTTCTCATGCATAGGAAGTCTCCTGACCTTGGGCCTTGATTCTGCGAGCATGTATACTGATCATTCATTCCAGCTTACAGAAGTATTTGCCCTAGGACAATGTGCTGTTTGGCTCTTTGCAAAGCAGAAAAGATCCCATCTTCCACATAAATTGTACCAAAAACCATGTAGCTTGTGTTCAACCTACCTTTGAAGTCCTGAACTAGTAATGGGAAGCTAGATAATGCAAGTCAATGAAAGCTCAGTCATGGAACACTGCAGTAGTTTGCAGTCCTCCACATGGATTTTTAGTGTATATTTCTAGAATGTTAGTATCATGAATTTACAAAAGGGAATTAAATTAAGAATTCTTCAGTAGCATATAAACACATAACAAATATGACAAAGCTTTTCATGAAGAAGCCTTTGTTTCTTGAGGTTTGCTTGAAGCTGAATGGCATGTTCTACACTTGAGATTTCTAGGCAGTAAGGTGGTACAAATCATCAGAATCTTAAATGTATGATTGGAGCAGCAGTTGTTTCTTCATGATGACAGAATAATGGAGGTCTTCTATTCTTCAGAGCCCTCGCTTTCTTTAGCTGTATACTGGGTATCCTGTACTCCAGCTGATAATCAGAAGGAAATTAATGTCTTCACATTTTTGCAGGTTCAGATTTAGTACAGCACCGTATTTAATACCGAGTCTTCAGTGCTGGAAGCCTCCCAATAATATTTCAGTGGAGCATAGGCCATTTGGTTAGGGGTTGATTTCACCCAAGACTAATAAAACTTTCCTTAAACTAGAGGGCAGATATAAAGGCACAGTTAAGACCAGAGAACTTAGGTCGTTGGTATGTGAAGTTAAAATGGCTTTTAGTGAGAGATTCTGGAGTAGGAGGAAACACAGTTTGCTTGAACAGAATGCAGGCTGTTCAACTCGTGTTCTGTACCTGATCCAGGAAAACACCGAAGTGCCCAAGAAGGTTGTCTGCTCTAATGCTATCCATTTTTCAAATGGGGTCTTGCTACTTCTGGCTGAACCAATATTCAGAACTGACATAAGAATGTTTTTCTCATTTTGTGGTATTTGCAAGTTAGCAGCAACTGAGCTGGTGCGGAAGAAACTGGTGACATCTGTGCTATTCCCTACAATGGTTGAATAATTCATAATTCCATATGGCATATATTTGGTTAGATATCAAGTGCATCTTATGGGGTAATTTCCAGTACAGACAACAAATTGTTAAATCTAGAGTAACAGAAATTAATGTTGGTTTAGATTGCCACAGAAAGAAAAAGCTGTAATCTTCCTGCTTTCATGAGTTTACATGTATTTTTAGTTAATTCATACAAGTCACACAAGCAAATAGAACAGTCATGCATGAAACTTGGTCATAATTCTCTTCAAAAAAACAATGGGATGTATGGACACTTGGAAACAAAACACCTGAAGTAATCTGGCCCCCTTTAAGTGCTGTAACCTAAAAGTATAGGGGCAAAGGATGCTAGTGTGAAAAGTTAAACTTTCTAGCCAAGACAAATGTCTTCAACTGAACTGAGTCACAGGAAATGGAAAGTGTATTAAGGTGTGTGTGAATTGTATTTCAGGGATGGGACCTCATGTGCTCATCTGTAAGAGACTGTAGTCATGTTTTCTTGAAAGATAACTGATTTAATATCCTAGAACTTCCAGAATTGATTTTGTAAACTGCTTGACTTTGTTACATGAGTAATGCTGCAGGATGCAATGAGTCATAGGTAAAAAATTTACTGACACTTAAGTTAAATAAAGATGCTTTTAAAAAATAAATTAAATTGAGGTCCCATGACTTTATTAAAGGTAGTGAGAACTTTGCAGCCTAGTTAGTTTCATTTATCAGTGTCAGATGAGTTGGTTGTAGACAAGACAAGTAGCAAAATAATTTAGGAAAATTGAGGGATGTTTAAAACATTTTATAACTGTTTTAAAGAAAATAAAGAACAATTATTGTAAAATAAGACAATTTACATTATAATTTTTATTTCCAGAGCTTGGATTGATATGAAAGTTCATGGCACATGAAAGAAACAGAAAAGCAAGTCTAGATAAATTGATGTGTTTAGCAATATTGACCATATGGATTATCATGATTTTTACAGCGAACACTTAAGTGCCTTAAAGTTTTGAAAGCATGATGCCTTGCAGACACTTGACATGAAAGCCTTTGCTGTGAACTCTGCATTCAGGTACTGCTGCACTAAATATGCTACAGAAAAGCTGTAGACTCCAAAGATGTATTATACCTCATTAACGTATTCTGATCTAGTGTTGCACACATATTATCAAACAAGCCAACTATACAGTTAGAAAATGACAGTTATAAAAAACTTGTATACACTAATTCAAAAGCTTCTACATGTCAGCTCTAAAGTATGCTGAGTAACTGGTTAAAGTGACCCATCAAAATTGGGTATTTTCCAAGCACCCTTTAATTCAGGATGTGTATTTCAATCCCTGCATGTCTCTGCAACAAGAGAAGACAGGAAATTCCTGGTGCAACAGTCAGATGAGCAAGCTTTCTGTTGGTAGGTCAGGTCCAGCTGGGCCTACCAGATTTTGCCACATAATAACATAAGTATCAAGAGCATAAAATGTGTATCAGTAGTGGAAAGATTTTAGCTTCCAATATCTAGTATTTTCTAAATTTGTAAATAATTGTTTCTCTTTGAAGCTAATTCCTCTTTTTTGATGCATCATTTGGTAGATAAATATGCCACAAGCACTGAACCAGCCAAAACCACACAAAAGATTCTTGATATGTTTTTTAAAGAATTGCATGAAATGTAATGTGAAATAATCTTTGGTAGTGTTTAAAAATCAAGCTAGCACATGTTACCTGCAAATCACATTTCAGACGTAAATCTCGTTGCTGCTGGGTTTTTTGTTACTGCATAATCTTTTTCTTTCTTCTAGTAAACTCCTGGTTAGTAAAAATCCTATGAAATGTTCCATACTGTGTAGTCTGGGGTGGGGTGGGGGGAGTCCTTAGCGTTGTGTGCGATCCCCATAGATCTGGAATTCTTTGACCATATTTTCCATGGATCATCTTATCACACCAATACAGGAATAGTCTTTAGTTCTTATAAAATAAGAAGCACTTATATCTTCTGGTGTAGAATGGCATGGTTGCTTGTTTCAACTATTTTCAGGGCCTGTAAAACAAAAAAGAGACATTTTATTGTTCATAGTTAGCCAAATGTGTTATGTGATCTTTTTCCTCCCTCTCCTTGTCTTTCCTGTCACCACTTTTTCTCTTCCCAGTTCATATTTTTCTTTCTTCCAATGCTGTGTGAATAGTATTTATTAAATGTAGTGTGGTTTTCTTACTACTTTGGTATTTGTAAAGCACTTTAGATTTGCATGATACTAATGAACCTTGTTGGTACCAAAACAACTTCTGCAAATGTCCAGAGCAGTAAGATAAAGATCACTTGTCAGTGTTCACCTGTTATCCAGCATTTCCAGGAGTTGGTCTTATAATACTTTGTAGTGAATTTTACCTCTGTGCAGTAGAGTAATCCAAAACCCATGCACCCGATAAATTTTGTAACAGCATGCATGCAGTATCTGGCAAATTTTTCTGAAGCACATGAGGTGGTTTATATCACCCCATCCCATTGACAGCTCTTGCTGAATCAATAGGCACTGTATAATGTGAAATAGGTTATTTTGTCAAAATAGAAGCATTAGAAATCTCCAAAGCGATTCCTGTGACCTTGCTCAGAGGATGATGCTTGTTTGAAAAGCCTGAGTAGCAATTTACTTACGAGTACCTGCCTGACATCTTCCTTACAACAGCGATTATTATTCCTGCAAGGATTCCAACTGCCACTATGATTCCAATAATTATTCCAACCAGTGCAATTGTTTCCAGACCACCTGAAAGAGGAAATTAGGAATGTCAGCATGTTTCTCATGGAGACCATTGATAAGAGGCTACTGATAGAACTGACACTGTTCTGCTGCATCCCACTCCTTTGGAAAAATTTCCTTATCTTGTGAACTTGGAAGTAGATTTGGTAAGTTCAGCAGGCTTATTTGTAGCCTGCAGGCCTGCAAATGTGCCTCTGGAGGTAGTTCAGGGAGCAGGTCCTGGCTCCTCCTGAGATTTTTGTTTAAGAATAGCATGGGCATAGCTAGTGGCTTCTAGAAGGGTATTGCCTGGCAGTTAAGTGCTCCCTTGTCTTTATAAGCAATTCTTCTCTTTAATACCTTTTTCAGTTTTCTCTGGTTCCCCACTCAGTCCACCTGTAAAGCCAGAAAGAAAATAATTACTTAATTACTCACTGTGTTTTGTACAGAGTTTTGCATTCCAATTTATAATGCTATATCCAAGGAAAACTTTTATTGACTATATCACAATGATTTAAAGACTGTGTAATAGGTTGTTCTTTTGATAGGCAGTGAGCAGAAGAAAAGCTTGAGAGAATGAGTGCAATGAGTTCTCTGAAGTAATAAAAAGAAATTAAAATCTAAAGGACTGATTGTGATCTAATATATACTGTTATTATACTGGCCATTTTAAAGTGAGATCCCTTAAACTTAGGAGCAGTCATTGATACTGTTACAGGACTGGAATATCAGAGCAGAAAGTATGATGCTTGTGTTCTTACTTTTTATTGGTATGCACAAGAGTGAATCATGAAGAACAATCCTGGTCCAAAAGCCACATAGAGCATGTGCCCATTTATTTGTGCCCTTACATTCTTCTGTACGTAATCAGACACAAAAGCATAGGTGCTCAGCAAGCTGTCTGGAAGACAGCTAAGCAGGCATAAGGTAAACAAGGCAAAATGCACTTTATCAGCCTTTTGCACCAATCTGTTGCTCATTGACTACCGTATGGATGTGGGTGCAATTTGCTTTATATGTGCATGACAGTAATTTCTGTCTCTCCAGGGAAGCTAAGGCAGACAACTTGGCAAAAATCAAGAGGGCAGCCAGGTTGTAACAGTTGTTTTCTACATTTGAGGATCTTTGAGTTGGTCCAAAAAATCCTATTTTTTTTTTTGGAGAGCTGTTTGATTTTCATACTAATAATCTGTAAAGACAGTGAAGGCTTCAGAGTTATTGCTTGCCTTGGGGCAGTGCACTGGTGAACAAAATGGTACAGCTACTCCTTCCTCTTGTCAGCGCACATCTGTTATGAAGCTAGGATGCAGAGTGATTATTATGAGTAATTTCAGAAATCTTATTTTCCCTTTCAAAAATCAGCAGTGCTACCTTTGAGAGCACCTTGAACTTGGTATTTCAATTTTCCAGATATTGTTTGATAGATGGCAGTAGAACTTTAATATAATAAAATAGAAAGGAAAGATTTTTTTACCATCAACATTTTCTGTGTTAGTTGCATAACCAGTAGAATTATCACTCTCTTCATCTGGGGCAAATGCACTTTCTGTGGTCATCAGTTGTCCAAACTGCAAGAGATTTGTTACGCTCTGTAGTTTTGTGGGCAACTACAAGAATTGAAGGGGGAAGAAGAGGGAAAAGAAAACCTCAGTACATTCAGTCTATGTGCATGAAATAAGCATTTAAATTTCTGGATCTGTCAGGTGCCCTGTGGATGATTTTCACCTATCACCTGTCATCTCCAACTCGTGTGTAGTGACCAAAAAAAAAACCAAAGCAAGCTGATTTGTCTTCCCAGCTAGAGGCTTTCTAGATCAGATGACCTCTCACTAGGACTACAAAAGGTGCAGGAGGGGACTGCAGAATACTACAGACTGTGGGGTTTTTCTTGTTTTTTACACTGGTTTGTCAGTTTAGTTTCATTGGAGCTAATGGAGAGATACTGAATTAGAAGAGGCAAATGACAGTGAATAAGCAGGTTATGAATGCTTTTTGCAGCACAGAACAACTGCCAAAAACGTTTTCAACTTTGTCACCTTCAACCTGATTGCTTCCAAAGCAAAAGCATAGATGTTTTTTTATGTTAGAACTCAAGGTTATTCTTTACAATTTATAATGATTATTCAAAATCTAAGCCACAAGACAATACCAGGAATGTGAAATCAGGGTAACCTAAAGGAACCTTTATTTAGAATGATACTCACCAGAGTTGGTAATTCTTCAAATTCTGTGTCATTTCTGTCTCTGAAATCAATTGTTGCACTTTCTTCTCCTTCTAGAACCGAGCTTGCTGAATAAAATTTTAGAAAATGAGTTAGGATTTTACTTGGTAGTCTGGCTACTTTGACATGTAAATTTTGTTAAATATGAGATCTCTGTAGTGTTCTGTCTCCCTGCCCCTGTGCACTTAGGTTTGCAAAAGTCTTTGGATTCTGCAATACTATTGGACAAAGAGCTTAAGTACACATCACTTAACCCTGGCACAACCTTGAAACATACTGGTTACTAAATGCTTTGTCCAAGAGAAGATTTATTTTTTTAAGAAAAGGTTCCCCTCTCCCCCCTGGGTGGGTGTGACTACTCTAGATTTCAAGTTAAGCATTAGCTTATGTATTTGGATAAATTTAAGTATCGTCCGTTTTCTAAAATAGTAAGAGCTTTCTCCCATCTTTCATCTCAGTCCCAGCTGCAGCTTTTAGTTTTAGAACTATCATTAGTGTTTATAGGTGTAGCTATAGTTTAGAAAATATCCCTACACAAATCTATTCAGAGATTTTTCTAAAGTGGCAAACCTTACTTGCCATAATTTGAATTTTTTAGGTAACGATGTAAGATCTCCCTTTTTATTCTAGACCCATATATGTCATCTGTGCTCTTTGGTATAATGGACATTTAAATTTTGGCCCACACACTGCTTTTTTCACAAATACAGCCAGACTTCTTCAATAGGAAAACTGAGGTGGAACAAGGTATAAGGTGAAAGACATGGATATGTGAAGATAGGTGGCAGTATCAAGAAAATGTTGAAAACGTAAGTATAATTTGAATAAGTTTCTTGCTGATTCATAAAACTATGACCCTACACAGTATGATGTTAATGTAGTGTGATATCTCTTGGGAGTTTCTAATTCACCATGATTATAAAGCTAGGTGAGGCTGCTTGTTATGCTGTTGCCTGGGGCATAAGAGTTCTGCTAATTCCAGATACCAGTGTTTAAATTTAAGCAAAGAGCTAATAACAGACATTGTCCTGAGCAAAAACTTCAGGCAAAATAAAATAATTACTAATTTATATTTAGTAAATACTAAGTGGGAGATTGCTAGTGCTGTGCAGTGATCTCTTTGGGGAGGAGCACAGCTATTCGCATGAGTTATTTAAAAACAGGGATTTACTGTATCATTTGAATATTTTATGTAAGAGAAATTTTCATTACCTGTTTGTTTAATTAAATCTTAACACTTTCTACTCATTTCACCTGTTTTTATTTAGTGACCTAAAACCATTCTAATCTCCTCTGCATTTGAAGTTAAACTATTTCTGAATTGTTAGACTAGTTCCAAATAGTAAGACTATTTCTTATGAAAGACTAAATGCACCGTATTTGTGTTGTATATGATACAGAGGCAAGTAAACAGAATTTTTGTTCTGTGACTGAAATTAGAAAGAATGGGCATTTTGCTCAATATCAATCAAAATTGAAAAAAGGATAGAATCACTTTGGATCAGCTGCATGTATATTACTTGGAAAATATTTTTCTTTAATTGTGAGTTCCATTTAACTTCTGCTCATTTTTTAACTGTCCCTTTTAAAATAAAAATGTTATTTCAAATGAAAAAGCCAATATTTAACTTTGAAATGAGTAAAAAATGCACTGGCACTTTAAAGGAAACTTTCCATATGGAGGATGAATGATTTGACATTGGAAAAAAAAAAATCTGTTTTTTCTTGAAACTCTCATCTGAATTCTCCTGGAAACTTGCAAATATTTTTCCTTCTCCCAAAACTCATTTTTCAACCAAACTAAAAATTTTTCATCGATCTCTAGCAATGTAAGACTGAGAGCTCTGTCCCGTTGCCAAGGGACTAAACACTGATCTAAACTTAGATTTCTAATTCCATGTTTACTCAAGTAAATAGAATTTTATATTTTTATACCTTTATAAGCCTGAATACAGATACACTTTCTATTTAAGAGCCAAAAGGGTGTGCAAGTAGTACTTTAGGCACTAAGAGATGAAGAAAGTACATTCATGTTATGCCAACATGAGGCCTAATATAGTGGCTAATTAAGCCAGCCAGTCTCCCCAGAATCACCTTGTAATCCCAGTCGGAACTGAAAAAACATCCTTTATTCACTAGTTGCAAAATAAGCACAGATGGAGAAAACCAATTACCAGAGGAAAAACCCCAAGTAGAAAGTGAAATAGGTTTTGTGTGTTAACAGGAAGCAGCTTATGCAGAGAAGCTGCTTGTACTCTTGGCAGTAGCTTTCAGCGCTGAAGAATTACCTGAGAGTGAAGGCAGGAAAGGAAACACCATCACAGAACAAAGGTGTAGAGAATTAGTGAATGTCACAAACATGAAACAATCATTCTTTGTGTGATAAAGTTATTGCAGATTCTTGGCAATGAGTGGCATGTAGAAAATCTATTTCAGTACACTTGCCCTCTGTGTACAGTGATTGACAAAAGGAGGTGGCCCAGATTAATCTTGCCTAATTTTAGGTTCTTAATAAAGGTGCCTAAATAAGGTATCTGCTTGCCCTTATCTTTTATAGTCTATAGGGAAAGATAAATACTTCTAGAAGGTAATTCAGCTCACCTGAGATTTGGGTCATCCTTGATAGTGCTTGCCTTTCCTTAACTGTAAAGGGAAACTCAAAATAATATGGCTCCCCTATTCACTTCCTAAAGCTCACAGATTGAACTGACTTCTATCAATGTAAAAGTCTTGTCCCAGCCCTATCCAATCTGCATAATACTGCGTTCAAGCTGAGGTCCTGTATTTGCTGGAGAGTAGTCCTTGGACTATATTTTCAGGCTTGTTTTTTCTGGACAGACACTGGAGGTGGTCTGGGTGGTAGTTAAGTGGACACTCCTGAACTACTACGAAAGGAAAGACTAGGAGGTCATTTGTTACCAGTGTATTACATTTGTAGGAAGGAATATTTGATACGAGACAACTCTTTGTCAGAGTAGGTCATAATAAAGTAAAAAAGATTTAAATGAAATGGACATCAGCTATTGGACTTGAAACTTCTTTCCCTGTACCCAGTACAAGGCACATATACCACTGGCATCGAAGAGAATGTAAATAGGATGGCAGGGTGTATGTGCTTTAGTCATTTGTTGGTTTCATCTAGTGTGGGCCAAATGTAGCAAGAGCTGTAGGATTAAGTGCTTCCACGTATGTTCTTAATATTATCTTAGAGGAGGCTGTAAATAAAACCAGTGCCTCGCAGTGCTGTGATTGTCTCCAACGAGCTCTATGGCCTCTTCTGTTTGCAGATATACATTGCTGCAGATGTGAATTAATCATTGCATCTTTCTGCCAAAGTTCCAGCTGGGTGTGTTTCAGTTCAAAGTCCCCAGCTGCTATCAGGCTGCAACTTCTCACACCAGGAGAAAATTTCATATCTTTAAAAGTTTAATACTGCTTTGAAAACATCCCATGGTTAAGCATCCCATGACCCAGTTAGGGGAAGATGAGCTCACTACTCATTGTTATGCAAGGAGTGAGAGTTTACTAGAAAAACCTCTTAGGGTTGCTTTCAAAGCACAGTGGTTGTGTTGGAAAGGAGAGTGAGTTGTAAAACTGTTGTTCATTAGCATTTCTTTCAGGTATCTCCAAAACCAACAAAGATACTTCTGAAGATGAAAAATGTTGTAGGATCTTGTTTCTTTTCCAGCAGTCTGAATAAACCCAGACACTAGTGGGCAAAAGCAGTTGTAAGCCTGTATTTTAGCTTAGTCCCTGAAATAGGAAGCCCTCAAAATAGAATGAGTTTCCATCTCTGCAATAAGAGACCAGTAGGTAAAAATTGCTAACCCTAAAGGATTCTCTCTAGCAAGAGCTGAAAAAATCTTCATTGCTCATTGCCCCTCTGCTTCTATTTAAAAAAAAAGAGAAGCAGCTTCAGTTATTTATAACAGCTAAAAAAATTTACTAGCAGATTAGCTGTCAAACAAAAGCTTTGCTCTTAAAATTCAAGTTATTTTTATCTGTATCTTATCAATATCATATTTTATCCTATCCAGCTGTGCTAGGTGCTTTGTGGAATGCTTCTCTAGAAAAGTGAGGGACAGAATTCAGTGGGACTGGTCACTTGGGAGATACCGCTCTTCTGTTTGTGATGTTACTGAGCTGCCTATCGAGAGTTGAGTGGTGTTTTTCAGCATCTGCTTCCTGAATTGTTACAGACCAAGTGGTGGTGTTTGAAGGACTGTGGATGTACGTGTGTGTTAGCCATCCTGTTTTGGCCATATTTTACTCAGCATTTATGTCCTGATACAGGAATTCCCTTTCTGAGGAAGCATTTTTTTCTCACAGACCTGAATTTGATTGTGAGCAAAGGGAGTCTTAAAGTCAATATCTCATTATTGGAATCAGTTCAGTTGTAGTTCAGTGGAAACTTATTCATGGTGGTGGAAGTTTAACAAAAATGTGTGTTTGATAAGGTATCTGCCTTTTGAATACATAATGTCTGAGCAGCAGCTCTGTAGTTTTCAAATACAATTTTGTGTTATTTGGCTTCATCCTCAGTTTAAACATATTCCACAGTCAGATCCAAAACCTACCTCATCAGCTTAATTTTCTCTGAAAGTAGTTTTCTGTTTTCCTATAAGCATTTTCTGGTATTTAAAAAAGCATATAGGTGTCTTTCTGTCATGTGAAAGGGTTCAATGCTGCAAAATTTTTTTGACTTTGAAAATTTGATGTTTTGAAGAATATAATGTAGTGGATTCTGGGTTTTACCTTCTGGATTTTGAGCCTTTGGACAGTTAAAATTTTCAGACTTTCGAAAGGCAAGGAAGTTTCTTAATGAGAACTGAATTTCTCATTTGTATGTGTGGCTCCTGCAAATTCTATCACATCTGCAGTATCCTTAGCCTGCTTGGGGCCACAGCATCAGATTTTCTTTTTTCTGTTCATTCCTTCTGGAAGTTGCAGTAATAAATCATGCCATGATAAAGAAATGCCCTGGCTTATGTTTAAGTGTTTAGACTTTTTCTTGTTCAGGAGAAAGTATGTACTGTCAATCTAAATCCTGAAGTGCTTACTGCAGTTTCCCTATATGAAGACTGACAACTTTGCTTTATATAATGAAGGAAGCTGGATGACAAAATACCACGGACTTTAGAAAGTATCTGCCAGTTAAAAAATGGTCATGATGCACAAGGAAGGATTTAGCTCAGCCTTATTTAGAGTATGACTGACTTTGTTCAGGTATGCCATATAGCTCATGATGACAGTGTTTTGCTGAATTGTCAGAAACATTTCCTTTGGTCACCACACCCTACTACAGATGGTTTCCATTGCTGCAGCTGGCTTAGCCAAAGGAACACAGCCAGAGTTTAAATCTACAGTGCCAAGTGGCAAAGAACCACTCAGCTGCTTCTGAAGTAAATCACATGTCTTCTGAATGTTACAATATTCTACATTGCCCATATACCAAAGTTATGAAACAAAGCCACAAGAGGATAACGTGGTAACTTACTAAGCTTTCTCTTATGCATGATAAAATCGCCCACAGAGCTGTGGGCATTAAGAAGGAAGAGGCTATTTAACTCTATTATGGGATATTTCTTGAAAATATTCCTTGCAGAGCTAGAGATTAGTCTTCTAAGGGTAATGCTTTTAATAATGTTGTTGTGTCAATCTCTGATTTCTCGTCTTGTAAGTACACTGACCTCAGAGTTGCTATCCCATGAGTGTGGGATAAAACCACTTCCTTACTGATACTTGCTGCCCCATGACCCTGTGGCAACTGTTTGCAGTCTTACTAGTGATTTCTTTGTTTTCTCTGAGCAGTAAGGGTTTGATTGGGGCAACAAGATTGGAGCTGTGATCAAGGTGTAATTCTCTTTTGCATCATTCTGTAAGTGGAACCTAAAACTGCAGCATTGCAGTACTGTGTTTATCACTCCATGGCTGACAAGGAATGAGTGTAGAAGCAAAGACAAGGAGAGAAGTACATGATTTTGTGTAATGGATCAGCAAATTTTACAGTGTGTGCAGCAGAAAGCAGACAATCTGTGTACAAATATTGGGATATGTAAATGCAGACAAAATGAATTAAGAAATGACCTCTAATACAGTAATAAACTAATCTTTTCCCTGAATCACTTCCTTCCCAAAACTTTGAGGCTGTAGCCGTGTGCCCTTTCACAGCTGCCTTGATGAAGGTTACTAACCCCTTGTATCTGCCAGCAGAACTGTTTGCATGCTCAGTTTTTAACTCATTTCATTGAAATATGCATGCTAAACACTGTAACTGGAAACTGGTTAGGCTTTAATTTTGTTCACACAATGATTTTTGGCTAGCTGCTTTATATTGCCACACAGCAAGCAAGATCCAGTCAAGTATGTTTAGTCTGACTTTCATACTAACTAATAACATGCTAGCTAGTATTTAGATGGGTGTCATAAAAACATTTTAGTATTCATTTGGAATTAAGTGTGTCCCCTTTACAGATTTAGCAGCAACTCATACTATTCAAGACCTCCTAGGAGTCCATGTTTGCCTGAAATGGTGTATGCAGGGGAATTGTGCCCTCACAAAAGATTATTCTGATGCAGTTTATGCTGGATGTTGTAGTGTTTGTGATCAACAAATACAAAGATGGAAAAACAAAGTCATGAAGCAACATGAGAATGTGCACAGCATCACAGTTTGTTTCCTTTGCGAGTCCTTGGCCAGGCTTCTGAGACAGCGAGTTGGAAATCAGTGGTAAATTTGTCTCTTCATTTGTTTCTCTTTAGAACATCCCAACATACCTATACTCCCAATCCTACATCTTTTTCTGAAATGCTGTGCAGCAAGTTGTGCACCACAGAGCTATGTGAGCTTTGCTGCAGCATTAGTTCAAACTGAGGGTATGGTATGTGCACACACAAATCCGAGGAGGCCCTTTTAGAGGCTGCCTGTGTTTGGGATGGATCTGGGATGCGGTGAGTAGTAGGACCTGGCAGCATTTGGGTTCCATCCTGTAGTCCCTGACTGACTGCATCCAGACAAAAAGCAAACAAACCAACAAAACAAACGTGCAACTGAGACAGACCATATGTTGGAGCTGGGCAAACAGTAGTCATTTGTGGTACACATCTATGTACGGCTTGCCTCAAATGACACAAGGGGGAAACACTGCATGCTTCTGTCAGAACCCAACAGCCTGCATGCTGTGGGCTCTCCTTCCTTTACTGTTTTTTTTTAATTATCTATTAAAATGCTCTTTTATCTCTAGGTTCTCAGCTGCTTATTTTTTGCAGATTACAACTACTAGATATAGGGCAAATGGATGGGTTCAGGGGAAACTGGTGAATTACAGGAGCTGAGAATCTGGCCTCTGTTTCCAGTTTTCACTGTGCAGCCTGAGTTAATGAAAGGTCCACTTGTGAGCTTTTAAATGTGACTGTTTCCTTTGCTTGTAAAGCTACAGAGATTCAAAAACTAACTTTTGAGATACAGATGGGCAAGCCTCTGCTTTCCCGATGAAGAAGAAAAGACAAATTTTATCTGTTCTCTGCTGGTCTTTTACTCAGACACTGCAAAATACAGACTCACTAATTTGCGGATCCACTAACTGAGATGCAGTAAGATGTTTTTCTCTTTTTTTTTTTTGATAATTAAGTGTTGGGTATTGGATGTGTAGAACTAGATTCATATACTAATGTAGCTTGCAAGAGGCATATATGGGAACATGTGCAAGTGGACTCATCATTCATCATGCAGCCAGATGCAGGGTGAAAGGCTTTGTCAGGCTTATTTTGTGGTAAACTGGCTCCCTTTTGGAGTCACGTGGGACTGTTCATTTTGGTGGTTTGTTTTATTTACTACCAGCAGTTACAGAGTTTGGTTTTCAGAAGAGTTTAGAGTTACCTGACTATATTGTTTAGTTTTGCCACTGAACTGGCAACAGAGTTTGGGTAAATCAAGATACTTTTGAAAAAATCCTTTCTTGTAATTCTGTCAATTCTGGTTTTTATGATTTTTGAAAAACAGAAGACTTTTTAGTCTTTCGTGGTTGACTGTAAACTTCATTTTCTTTCTTACCATATAAACGCTTTTCATCTGAATTATCCTGTCCACGTGCTTACTTTTAGTCCAAAACAAATGTAAATTAACATGACCTAGTATAAACCCCTTTAATTTTGAGACTTGCATAAGGAGTTATAATCTAGTATTTGCCTCTAGGTGAGATCAGGCACATGGACAGTTGATACAGCTCAAGTGACATGTAGTAACTTGTTTAACAATCATGTTAATTTTTGTTCATGTTATGTGACAGCCAATAGAGTAATCTTCTCTGCAGTGATACTGGCACCATGGGAAAGGTGTCAAATTAGGAAATGTGTTGCTTTTGTAAAGCACTCATTTGAATGCATGTGCTTTTAATTGTTTGATTAATGCTGTGCCGAGAAAAAATTTAGGCCAACTTCCATTTTGGCTCATTTGGTCTGATCCTATGCATGAAGATTTGCCTGAGTTTTTATACCCTAAACAGGATCACAGAAGGACAAAAATGTATCTGCTAATTCAATAGGAAATGCTTTAGTCTAAAAAGTCATCAGCTTGTCTAGTGCTCAGGGCTCTCCGTGGTTGTAAGACAGACAAAATACTTGACTGTTTCAGTCAGGATTTAAACTGTGAATGGATAACACCAATAGAGCACGTGTGAATGTGTTTTAAGTAGACAGTGATGTAAGATTTCTTACTAGGTTTTCTTCCTGTATTTTTGCTAATTAAGCCATTAATTTTATTTGGAAGCTCACATGTGAAGTGAATTAATAAGTTAATTCTCCTCCCCCTCCACATCAGTATAGTATTTCATAATTTTACAGCTTTGTCTTGCTTTATGTGACCTAATTAAAGGAGGCTTTATACTTTCTTTTGGAAACCAGATTGCTGACTTTGGGACCAAATATTCCTCTTTACAAACGCAGGAACTTTAACAGAAATCTTCATTCATTTTTAACTTACTAATGTTAGATATAATTTGCATGTTCTCTATGAGCAAAGAATGTTTAAGCATTTCCCCTTCAAGGTTCATAGATTTTCACTGAAATATTGTTCCTAGGTTGGCTGATAGTTCTATTATGGGATCAGTGGGAACTGCCATTTTTCAATCGCATTTCTGGTTCACATTTGCCCTGAAATGGTTTCCACATCTGTCTTTTTTGTAAAGTTACAGCAACTCAAAGACAGCAGATACTAATGAAACTACTCAAATTGTGGATCACTACCTGGAAGGGGAAAAATGCTATGCTTACAACTAGGATCAACAGCTGAATTCAATGTATTTGGCAAGTCAAGGAGTAATTTGGAACCAATAATAATCATTTTAGAAATATGCTTCCTGATCAAAACTAACCTGCTTTTCTTGATTCAGTCTCAATCCAGAAAATGGAGTGCCCAAATACAACAAAAGGGTAGCCGCAGATTTATTTATGGCCTGATCAGGGTTAAGAGGTATCAGAATCTGATAAGGAAACTTTTTTCTCCAAAACTCTCAGGCCAAACTGTCTGTCACAGAGGTTCAGGTATCTGAATATACCGCCTCCACCTAGTACTATACGAGCCAAAAAAATTTCTCCATCTTCACTGCCAGTGCAGTCACAGATTGCCGAAGGTGGCATTGTCATTTTAAGTCTGTTCTAACTTGTAATTGCTGATGGTTATCAGTAAACAGCAGTGATACACATGCTAAATATTTGGGGCTTGCTTATATTATATCCGGAGTCTGTTTTCCTGGTGTGTCCTTTGGAAGCTATCCTAAATGACTGACGCCATGTGAAGAAAAAGTCATAAAATCTAAACAGACACAGAAAGCCTTGAATACTGTAAACCGTGTTCTAGATCCAACTGTGGAGTTCGATGCAGCCTACACTGGTTATAAAACAGAGGTAGAATCTTGCAAGCAGGAAATATTTTGAGATTTTTCTGGCTTAATAGGGTTTCAACCTGGTTGTTGCTTGACTCCTTCTCTCAGAGTTGAGAGAAAATATGTTTAAAAATTCCCCAAAAGCCTTAAGATGAAAGACCTTTTTTCCTCTAATTCTAGTATCCTAGAAACTGCTTAAGGTAATTCTACAAAATCGTGGTGGTTTTTGCCTCATTTTTAGTGGCTTTAAACTTTGGTAATTCTAATATTGATGCTTTATAAGGATAAGCTAGCTGGGTGAGCCGTAAGTGCTTATCCCAGCGAAAGCCTAAAAAGCAATATTTGGGACTTGCCTAATATCTGTTGATTTTAGATTTTCTGTGAAGTTTTGAAGAATAACTCCAAACCTTGTGCCTCATATTCTGACATACAGAATACCAGGAATTCCCATGAGAAGTTTCAAGCCAATATCCACACATACTGTATATTGATATAGATCCATTATATCCAGCAGAATAATATTGATTGTCACCAGGCCAGAATCGGGTCATATGTTTCAGTTAGGGGCCCCAAATCCAAATCGGGCAAGTAGATTTATGCTTTGGAAGACTAGTGGGTTGAGTTCGAGGTTATTGTTTTTGGAGTACTAGTGCTTGGAACATGTTCCATAGCAACAGTAGCTGTATTTCACCACTACAGTCATACTTTGTTTGCACGTACATCAGGCACACTGCCTGATGGCCAATTCATTCATAATGAGTTAAATACTATGCAGAAACACTGAATTTGAATGTGATGTTCCTGGAATCAAGTACTGCTCAGGGTAATTCTGATTTACTGTTAAATCAGACTATTCTCCTTTAGCTGTAAAAAGACTTAAACGTCTGTTTTACTGAAAAGTGTATTTTGTATTTTTCTTACAAAAATTCAAAAGAAACAGTGTACCTATTAAACTTTTTCTGAGTAGATACATAATGCTTTTCAAATTTGTCTTAGGTAATAATTCTTTTTGTTTTAAGTCCCCTCGCTTGCATATATTGCTTATGGCTAAGTTAGTATTAGCAAAACCCTGCATAAGGCTTAAATTCTAAGCTGTTGTAATGCCTGTAAGTACAGAAGCTAAACTCTTGAATGGAAAAAATTGTAAGTTACTTTCATAGAGAGTTTCATCACCTAAATGTCAGTTACAACTAAACTATTGCTTGTAGTGTCCTCTGCATATATTACAGTGAAGCTGAAGACATTCCCAAGGGCTGTTGATGTAATCCCTTCCCTGACTGCTTGTACCGTTCTGCCCTTACACAGACACACAGAAAAGCCTTTTCTAATAGAGCATAACTCAGCCCAGCTGAAAACTTCTGGTGTGTTTCTTTCCTGATTACAGCCATAATAGATGCTTAGTAGTAGCTTAAGAATTCAAAAGAAAGTTTTATAAACAGGACAGAGCAACTATGTTGCCTATTAGTAAGCGCACAAACTGTTAAATTATAGGAAATGAGTGGAAATAACTTTAACCAAAGTTTCTTACCTTCTTCAGCAAGTGCTGTGAAAGGCATGCTCCCTAGAATGAAGATGAAGAGTTGAACTTTAATAAACATCTTTGATCTGCTTAGAGAATAGCTTTCCAATCCTGAGACCAGATGGATTCAACTTCTGATTAATTTTTTTAGAGGCAGAGGAGAATTGAGATCACAAAGAAATCACTGCAAAAAAAATACTTTGGTATTCCAAATATTCCTTTAACTGCTGTAGACTAAAGGGGGAAGGTTTTCCCAGATGATAACTAAACAGCTAAAGAAAACTGAGTGGAGTCGGCATTATTTTCTTTAGCCAAGGGGTGGGAGCGTGCCTAAGGTGGTCCTCAAAGAAGAGCCAGGCCCGCCCTCTGCTCTCTGTTTGGTCAGTACTAAAATTATGATCTCAGCCCAGGTTTAAAGTTACAGGAGCTGTTGTGGCTTCCAGAAGACTTTTATTTAGCAAAGGGGGAAAGGGTGTTTAGGCAGAGCGAGATGTTCAGGGAGTTCCCTCCCTTCTGCAAACTCTCCTTAAAAAATATTTAAGGAACAACACTAAGGACATTTTTCCTGTTATTTCCACCAGTGAACTGATGTGTTTTTCATTTCTAAGTGAGCCCCCATGTTTATCTGAGTGAGTGTGGTAGTGAATGTGCATTTAGGGATACTGAAATAGTTTTAGGACAGGTTATTTAATTCTGCAGTAAATACTGTCTGAATTTTTCTGCATGTCTAAGTCTCTCAGCTTGTGTCCTCAAGTGACATCCTAGCTGTACTCTCGCATTTATCTCTGCCCACAGGCTTGCTGGCGTCAGTGTGCTAATATCACCCTACAGAGACGGAGGATTTTTCCTTTTCATATGTCACTATTAGTAGTACCGCTGTAAAATGGTCTGTACAAGACTAGTTACTCTTCTTGCATGTGTTTTTGCGTATCAGCATTATGTGGTGTGTATGCAAGACTAGATTAACATTCTACCAACATCTGTAACAGATACTCTCACAAATAATGGTTATTAGACAGGGACTGGGGCTGAAGCTGGACTTGGGGAGCAAGGATTTATATTAATCCTTTTCTGAATATTCCCTTGTTTTGGGCAAATAATAATCTACTAATTTACATCTATTTAGGAATATGGTGAGTTTTAATAAGTGCTCACATGTGAACTAACTATATCAGTGTGCCACACAGCTGAGTGGAGGAAGTATGTGACCTTCTCCCTCGGTTTCTGTACCTTGAAGTCCTGCACTGCTGGGACATCAGACTCTGAAACATAGCAGCAGAAGCATAGATTTGTTTCTTTGCTGCTGACTGTTGTGGAGTAGGTAACCTCTGCAGAAGAGTGGGCCAGACTTGTGGGAGAGGTTTTATCTTTTTTTTTTAAAAAAAAAAAACCAAACATAAACCAAAAGTGGCTAGGGTGTTTTTGCTCAGTGAATATGAGTCAGAGCCCTCATTAAGACCCCACAACACTTTGTGCTATAAAGAAGCAACACAAGTCTAAATGTAAGCAGGGATAAAGTCATGTAAAGAGGGCTGCAAGTAGGAAGTGCAACACCTTCCGTAGGGCTTTTCTTTATTTTTGAAAGTGGTAGGTGCCAAAGGAATTTGTTAGCTATAGATAAAAATTATGGGGCTATAATTGTCCTTTGTATTGAAGATCACTAAGAGTAAGATGAAAACAGTCAATGCTAATGCAAAGAAACAACAGGCAATATTGGCTTGTTGTCTTTAGAAAACCAATAAAATAAATGTTCCCATAAACTAACTTTCAGCATGTCTTGAATCTTAAAATCTGGGGTTATTCCTTGATAATGCTGCTTCAAATTTATTTAAAAGAATGTTTGCTTATTGGGAAATGCCACTCATGTGAAACTGAAATTTGCTTGTGGATTATGTCTGTTTTAATGAAAATTATTTTGAAAAATCAAAACAAATCATTATTTATATTATCGGAATAGAATGTTTGGATTTATGTATTTTCAGAGTGAAAAATGAATTTAGTACACTATGAAAGACAAAATGCAACAAACAATGACTCTTCAATATTAACAAGTTCTCATCAGGAACAAAAAGAAGGTATTTTTAGGTTTTCATTCAACTTTCTTCAAAAATACTCTGAAGACCTTTCATTTTTATGATTATTCAAATAAATTTGTCTCAGGTTTAGGAATAAGCCTTTCTAAAGAAGGATAAGCTATTTTCTGAATTAAATAATTTCTTCCTTAAAACTATACTGTGTTCTGTGTATAGAACTGGAGCTCTTGACCTTTCAGGAATTGGAGGTGTCCGAGTTCCAGTGGCTACTTCAACACTTTCTAACATTTTTATTACTCTTCCCAATAAAGAACAGTTTCTCCTATACCAGCCTATTTTTCCTGCTCCAGCCTGTTCCTCAAAGAAAAACTCTTTAGATAAATTTATTGAACTATGAAGAATTTAATAAAATCAGCTTCTGTCATGGTATCAAAGTGCAACAAAGGGAAAGAAATTTGCCTAAAGACGCAAAACAAGTTAGTGAAAAAGCTAGGGCTGTCTTACTAATTGTCATCTTGGGATGAAGTTGTTCCTTAAGGACAACCATGACACGAACTTGCCTTCTAGTGAGGAGAGCATGTTGCTGAGTAAGGAGATTAAGGCCAGGAGCCATTGCTGAGCCCTCTGATTTAAAACGTCAACAAAATTCTTTCAGAAGAGCCAATATACCCTTGGGAGGGGGTAGGGAGCCAGAGAGAGACGAGCAGTTTTCCTCTGAACTGTACCAAATTACGGTTTTCTTTTAATGAAACTATAGTTCACTGTATTATAATTCTGTTAAGCCAATAGGTTTTGTGAAAATAGAGGAGTTATTCTAAGGTTCTGGTTTAACAATCTATGTTTGAAGCAGCTCTTAATTATGCAGTCTGTTTGTTTAGAAATAAAGTAAGCGCATAAGTAAGTGTGTGTCTTTGCTGCTTGGTAGTAGACTCTTATGCACGTGTACTGAAATGAAATTTAGATCTACCCAGAGATGTTGTCATTTGGTCTTTTTTGTTCTGTGTGTGTTATGACAATTCCCACAAATTACCAGGATATGAGTGCATGGGTCACCCTCTTTTTTTTTTTTTTTTGTCAGACAGCTCTGTGTGTTTTTAATCACAGTGGTTTAAGGGAGGAGGTGGAAAGGGTCTAGAGTACAAGCAGCCCTTATGTTTTCATTTCATAATCTGTTCTTTCCATCTGACCGTTTCACTCATCTGCACAGCCTTGTGAGAGGCTTAGGCCGTCTCCAGTTCAGTAAGAGCAGACAATGAAACATAGCTGGGGGAGTAGAAAAACAGTGACTGTCCTACAAAGTGTTACGCCTCAGTGGAAGAAGTTGTGTGGGATGATATGTTTTCTCCTGAATCAGTCAGTGTTGCAATATGAACCCAGGAGCACTGAAGTCAATGGAAGACTCCCCGTTGTCATAAAATGGCTTTGAACAGGAACTCCAGTATCAGCAAGGGCAGCCTTCCCACTGACTCCATATAACTCTGCTGATAAGATGGATGTCATGCAGGGGGTAGATGTGTAGGCAGCTCGATTTCTGTGACCGTGCGTGACCATGGATGGTTGCCTGCAGTGTTAGGGTTGGTCAGTCTGCCTGAGTACACTCTTCTGAAAATAGTGCTTTCTGGTGATCTCTTCTCTGATATTGGTTTGGCCTTATAATTGGCAATTTGTCTGGCAGTTTATCCTGGAATTGATTGCATGTCTGTTGAATTAAATAATCTGTATGTGTACATTTAATTCATTTACTCTGCAAAAACCTAGCTCCAGATTTGCTTTCCCTGCAAGTGAGCATTACTATGATCCAGAAAGTAAAGAATACTACGTAGGGCAAAGTGTGGCAATGAACTCTGGGGACAATGCTGATTCAGCTTCTGGGGTAAGTGGGCTGGAGAGAAGGGATGGTTGTTACAGAGCTCCAGGTGTAGCATGAATATGTTAATTGTACTTAATCTCAAATGGCAAAATTATTACCGTTTTCCTGAAATATCTCAGGAATTATTCCCCTTTTCACTACAGCTGTCTCTAAAACACAAGGAATTATATGTATCAAGGTCTAAACTTTTTAGGGCTGTATTACCAGAATTGATATTTGATTTTTTCATATTTGATTTTCTTAGAAACCCTCTGAGGACGCTTGTGTGTTCTAGGACTGATGTTCAGGAGTGCCAAGCATGCAGAGCTCCTGTAAATTGTCTGAGCCTGTGCATGTTTGTCCCTTCTGCAAACTGAGGCTCTAGTCTCTCAAACTGGATGGAGGATAGTTTCTACAGTTTTGGGTTACATATCAAAAGGAGCTGCCTAAACATCACTTATGGAAAATGCAACCAGTGAATAGAATTTGCTTTCTATTTCCACTTCCAGAATTTGTTTTGTGGACACTCTCTGCTTGTGACTTACACAATGTTTTCTAAGACTAAATCTATGTAAAGGATTTAAAAATTGAGATGGGCAATTCTATACAGCATGATTTGCTGAAAGATTACCTCACAGTAAAGAGAAGTTGCCTTGTTGGAAGCAGGTGATGAAAAGTTGTAGCTATCATGCTGGGTCTTGTCTCCTTTCAAGTAATAGAACATTTCCTCAAACTGCATCGGGTGTTTTTGTATTTCAGCACCTGCCAAAAGGGGTGGGTTTGGCTGCAAAGGGAAAACAGGAAATGGCCTGAAAATTAATAAAGCTTGCAGAAAACAGTTTTTATCCTTCTGACCAAACATTGCAGGGCCCACAGCTGCCCCGAGGTACAGAAACAGGAAATTCGGCAACAGAAAGGGACAGTATCTTTTTAGTTACAGAGCAAATTTGCAAGGGATACAATCAAATTGAATGCTTAATTTATACTTTTTGAGTGTATTTTTAGTGAAAGAGTAGGAAGGAGAAATATGGGTTTACTTTCTGTGTACTAGAGATGTTATAAGCTAAGATTTCGCTTGTACTGGAGACAGTTCTGTGGAAAGAGAAATTCCAGCAGCACATGGAGCTGCACATTCATGGAAAACTCTGTAATAAGTCAGGCAGAAGCCAGGACATTCAAATCTGTCACCATGCTACAGTCTCTGAAAACTTGTGGGACTTTGTGGGACAGTAGAGGGATAATTTGAATATTCCTCTTTCAAGAGATGGGACATTTGTGACCTTTTTATTTGTGTGTATATAGAGAGAAGTCATCTGTGTATGTACATACATATGCTCAGGTCTACATAGTGGACTTTAAACTGAGGGTATGGATGACTATGTTCCCATCTTATGGGGTTATTTACATGGAAGTCAAAGATTCTTAGAAGGCTTTTGCAGAAATACAGACTCTTGCCCTCAGAAATGGCTTTTACCTTCCCTTGTTCACCAGTTGTTAAAGTTGAAGTCCATCCTATCTCTTCATTGATTTGCATAGGCCTTAAATAGCTGTGGCTTTGTGGGAGCTTTTGGTTTTGAGTCACTGCTTTTAGTTTCTAATTTCTGGAAATGCATTTGGTGTGCAAGATATGAGAATACATATTAGTCTCTGGCTTTTAAAATGGCAATCCAGAAGTTTCTCATCGGGCAGGTTTCAGGGAATGGGAGAACTGGGAGATGCTGCTTTCACCCTATTTGTGTTTCAGGCAACCTTTCTTGACTGACAGGGAGACCACTTTTGATCTGAAGTCAGACTTGGAGCAGATATAAGACAGAAGAATTCACTGTTTGGAAAATAAGATGTGTTGTATAGAAAGGGACTGATGTTAGTATTGACAAACTCAAATATTCATATTATGCAGCTATTTTTAAGATAAGCAACTATAGATCAAATCCTGTTCCTTGACCATCTGTGTTCCTGACTGGAAAATATTATTTGCACAGATGTGTGAGCAACCCTAGCTGTCAGATGTAGAGAAGAGATTATTAAATCAGAAAATTGCAGAAAATCAGCAACAATGCTTGAAGTTGGAGATCTTAAGCTAGAATAGTACTGGTATTTGTCAGTCAGTTTTAGAGATGGGGCTAGATTTTCAGCTGATATAACTCAGTGTTACCAAAATCAATATATACCAGTGTTCACAAACCAGCCCTCCAATCTATGTGGCATAGAGGCACCCTAAAATGTTTTATGATCTGATAAATGGGCACACACTGAGCCAGTGCCTCTGGACTATACAGCAGGCTGATGGAGAGAGAGCAGTTCTGAAGCAGCCGTGTCCTGTCCTAGCCAGGAAATCCAGATGTATTGAACTGGCTCTCAAAATAAGCTAGTATTTAGGGGAAAAGAAGTAAGCATCTACACTTGCATGTACATTACTTCATTTGAGATTTGTGGGTAATTGTTCTTTGTACAAGCTGCTTTTCTCCATGATGCCGTTTTAGTCAGTCCTGAAAAGACTTGATTAAGATGGACTGGGACAGGGGAAGGGTAGAGAGGCCTACACAGTAGTTTTAGGTAAGAGCGAGTTGATCTGTGTGAAATGTCAGGATTTCTCTGATGTTTCAAAGTCTGTGGTTTGATGTTAAAGTGACTTTATTTCCTGCTTTTATCATTTCAAAATTGAAATTGATTTTTTGTTCATACTGTAAGGCTCTTCATTAGAAGCAGATGAATTTGGGCTGTTTAACACAAACACATTAATCTTTCTAAATTTAAGAGTAACACCATTGCCTACCTGAAACAAAATACTGGTTTGAAGGGAATAGGACACATTGGGTAGATAGTCTAAGCTGCCTTTCTCAAGAGGATATGTATGTTTGTTTATAAAGACCCCTGGAGCAGAGCTTCTCAGCTGCTTTCTCTATAAAGCTTTCTCCTGAGAGAGTGAAGTTCTCTGGGGGCACAGTCCTGAAAATATAAATTTCACAGAATGCAACAGGTTACATATAGTATAAAAGCTGGTTGCAGGGAGTGGGCATGCTCCCAAGGTCACACTGGAGTTGGGATTTCTGTCAGTAAGTCCTTTATCTAGAAAAAGTCTTTCCAAAGTCTGCCGGCAGTTGTCTCTACGTGACATACAATGGAGTGACTCAGAGTTAAATATGGAATGCCCACTCTTTACTACTTTTAAACCTGTGGATG
Organism: Nyctibius grandis; assembly: GCF_013368605.1. Classification (NCBI taxonomy): domain Eukaryota; kingdom Metazoa; phylum Chordata; class Aves; order Nyctibiiformes; family Nyctibiidae; genus Nyctibius; species Nyctibius grandis. Next base: position 3,251,584 of record NC_090674.1, read on the forward strand.
ACCACCATGTATTTAACAAAAAATTATAAGGTTGACGTAGGTTTTCTTAGGTCAGATGTGTTCTTTTAACTAGGACAGTTATATAAGGAAAGTAACACAGCAATGGAGCCAAAAGGGGGGAAAACACACACATATACTGTGTACTCAGTCTCATTTATTACAGAATGGTTCTATGAGTTTGTTAGTACTTTCAAAGACTTTCACTGCTTTTATAGGGAGTTTATACAGATAAAGCAAATGCCTGTCATTAGGAATGTGCATGTCCTCATTTTTTTAAATATGCATTGTGTTAGTGTGCTGAAAATGCACCAAGGAATGTTGTAATCCTGACAACGTGGCTGAGATCACACCTGCTTGGAATGTGAGCAGAGCCCAGCACAGTCCCTGTGCTATTTGAAGCCGAACTGTGTCTCAGCAGCCAGGCCATCAGCTGTCTGGGTGTCTTCAGCGTGGGGCAGGATTTGCCTGGGTTTACAAGGAGATGGGCAGACTAAGGCACAGAGAGCGTATGGGTGCAGCCAGTTTGTCTGTAAATGAGTAATTGTCTCTTTGAATAAGCTTGTGTGTCTCTTAGAAGAAATTAAATGCACAGGGGTGGAAAAAATAAGAAATACTACCCCCATTAAGTTCTGTGACAAAATTCCCATTTCAACTCTGATTTCGGGGAGGAATCACATATAAAAGAATGTGGTTTCTTTTCCTTTCTGTATACAAAGCATGTTCCCAAGAATAAGTGGCTTCATGAAGGAAGGGCAAAGATGAACAAAAGCTGGTGGAAAAAATAGTTGTGCTTCAAATGGGGGGGAGAGCAGGCGGAGCCAGAAAAGCAGGCTGGTTGTGGGGAGGGATACTTATGAATGTGGGGAAGGAGTGAGCGCAGAGTGATGTTCTCCAGTAGCCTTTCCTGACTGTGTGACACTTTTCATATAACTGGGATTTTTCAGCAAATAATATAAGTGAATAAACAGAAAGAGAACATCCACCTCATACTCTGCAGCCACCAGAGCAAGTGATATGCTCTCAGGTCCTGTTCTGTCCAAAATGCGCTCATGCAGGGCTGGATTCCACCACTTCCCTAGTCCCGGTGAGGAAACTGAGCAGAGTAACATGCTCCAGACAAGCTTTTGGACTGCAATTTTTTTGCCCCATCTTCAAGCAGCAGCATGTTTCTCCACCCTGGCTACGTGTCCAAATGGGTATGAAAATACATGCTTCAGTAAAGGGTTCGGTGAGAGAAATAAGGCATAGTGGTCTTTCAGGAGTAGAAACCGTGGCTTTCCTTGAAATGACAGCTGTTGTGGTGACCCCAGCTCACCTTCTGACTGGCAACCAAATTCAACAGATAGCAGCAATTTGAAGAATTTTATTAAGGGGCAAAGCATACCTCAAATGAAAATGAAACCAAGCACTGAAATCGGGGGAATCATAGTTGTTTCAGCTATTTTGCAAAGTCTGGATTCATTCACATATTATTCCACTGACATGTAGCTGAATCATATCCTGTAATCTCTTAAAATAAAATACTATACCACTGAATTAATAAAGGGCCTCAGCTGCAACTGCTAATGCTTTGTCTAGGAGAAATCCTAGACTAATAGCATGGCTTTACAAATATTTTTCCCAAATGTTTATAATATTGGATTGTTTTCCTGAAAAATAAAGTGAATAAGTATCATAGAAAGGGAAACAAGAACAACAGAGGACACAAAAAAATCTAATGAATGTTCATCGTAGTTAAAACAATGATTAGATTCAGGGCTTGATTAGTCTCTGAACTACACTATAAATCATTTCTGTCTGTATAAAATGAAATGATTACTTGATAGAGGGGTGGAGTCCCAGTCTGAGTGTAGAAGGTGGACCTAGAGGAATGCGATTAAACTGGAATTCACAAAGCTAGACCTTACCTTTGCATTACTCAAACCATTGCATGAGATCACTTTTTGTGATGTTAGCTTGTCAGTAATAACTCGAGGGGGCGAAGGGAAGGCAGTTCAAATGCAGGATTTTCCTGTCTAAGGGGTAAGTTAATTCATGCTTTAAATTAGGAAATAAATGTTTTATGCTTTGCTCTGTATTTGCAAGACCTGTCTTGCATAAACTAATTCTAGGACACAAAGGAGAATGAGATAGTTGCTCTCTTGAAGGCCTGCTCACCACTTTGATAGCCCCAAGCCATCTATATGCATCTTCAGATCAAGGCACTATTGTATTGTCAAAATATAAATATTTAAAAGCCCATGCCTTTTAAAATGGAAATGCTGAAAGCTTTTGAAGTGAATATCATCTAACTTTAAAGCTCCATCTGTTGCTGCTTCTAGTTATTTCCGTATGAAACAGTGGGGAAAGTGAGGCACTGAGCACTGTAGTGACTTCTCCAGGGTTACACAGTAGATCAGGAGTGGAAATACGTATTGCAGATTCTCCCTCCAGTGCCAACACTGTCTCTATTCTGTAAATTATTTCATTAAATGTAAGTAGTGAATTAAGAGATTTTTTTCTCTATTGGAATGTTAATATCCTCTTGGTTTCACTGCAGGAAAATGAATTAGAGGACCATGATTCATGTGTTTGTAGGCGTAGGCAGCTGTACACCAAGTACAATACAAAGAATATTAATGATTTAAATTGCCTGCAAGCACTATTGGTAATACAGCATCTTTACGAAGAAGATTACTCTTAAAATAAGGGATTTAGATCCATATATCTTATACCCTGTGTAGGCTGTAAATCTTACAGCAGTTTTATCCCTTCCCCTGTTTAAAAAAGGGAAACTGAGGCCCTGAGGTATTACATTGTAAGTGTGAGTAAAGGTAAAATGCTGCTTTTACATGGATTTTTTGCCTTAGAATGTGTATGCAGGGAGTTTGACCTGTACTTTATTAACATGTAGAATATTTATGTTGCATAAAACTATGTGCATGTAAATCTTCCAGAAAGCTTATCAGGAATTATGGAGCTCTATTCTTGGCTCAGCAGTTGTGGCCCTGCATCCTTTTGGTTTTCCCCTCTGTCCACTTAAGGCAATAATGTGTCACAAGGCAGCAGGCAGTACCAGACAGGACTTTTCAAAAGTAACAGTAAGGTGCCTGTTCTACTAAGTGATGCTCAGAAGCCATGCTATCAGTGACAATATTTAGGTGTACTATATTTTCTGAAAAGTGACAAGTCTAAAAGCAAACTAAAATCATTAGGGCTTTCCTGAAAAATTGCATTAACTAATCCTTTATTGGATGATTTTTTTTTTAGTATTGAAAGCGTGCCTAGAATGATTCACCTTACTCCAAGACTAGTCATTAAAATGCTTCTCAGTGGTACAGCTTGTAGCTGTATTCCTTTGGCCATCCCACAGAACAGCATGTAATACCTGGTTGGAGTAGTAGCCAGAGGAGATGCTCTTCTGGATAACATGGGACGACTTATGTCATTTTGGTGAAATGTCCTGCTTTTAGGGACCCAACAATAGCAATATAACAAAAAGTAATTTTAAACTAAGTGCCCTTCCCACCACCATCAATCTTTTATTGTTAGTAACTCCAAACACTCCAAACTTGTTTCTTGGTGGATAACTTTTAAGGAGGACTGCACAGATGCAGTGTCAATGCCTTGACAGCTATTCCATGCTTGTGTCCACGATAGTCGCATAAATGCTTTGACGCTGATGTAGTACTGTCTGTGGTAGCTTTGAATAATTGGGCTGCTTATGCACCCACTAAGAAGTTAACTTCAAACCATCTTCCTTAAAACAAATAAAACCTTGATAAAGGAAAAGCAGGAAACTAGACTTCTATTTGCAGCAAAAGTAAATAAAGTGTTTGTAAAGTAAAATCTGTATCAGAAGAAGCCACATGTATAATTTTACAAGTGTTTGCTTAGATTTAGCAGAAGAACTCAGTAATTTGTATAAGTGTCCACGTCAAGAAATAAATTGAAGCCTTTTATTATATGCTTAGATAAGACATTTCTGACTAAGTTATAGGAGATGACTTTTTGGAAAACTCAGAAGATGATATCCTACTGAGGAATATCGTAGAGAAAATGTAAGAATTAACAAATTAAATCCATGGTTAGAAACTGAAAACACTTTCTAAAAAGCAAACCAAAATTAGCAGTTAAAATCAGTTTTTCAATTTTGTTTTTTTTTTTTTGTTGAAATGTTTTCTTGGACATTTTTGGCTTCTCTGTTTTTAGTCTGCAGCCATTCCATGATCCCTAAAAATATCTTTTTGCTTATAGCACAGCCTGAGAAAATGGAGAGTATAGTACATCCCACGTGTTACCACATGAACAGTATTTTTACCGTATTCATCTTCTGTGCCATTAACTTCCTGAAAAATTTACAAGAGCCTGAAGCAAGCATACTTTTTCTTCTGGGTTCCCTTCAAATTTGAGATTTAAGAGACTCCACTTATTCCATTTTTGTGAGGTTGATTTATTTTTGATATTACTAAAGAAAAAATGTAGAACCGTCCCAGAGGCTGTGATGACTGAGAACTACCCTCTGCGTACTGCCAGCACTAATGCCCAGTAACTTCACTAACATTTCCCAGGGAGGCAGTCCTGTGTTTTACCTTCTTTTGGTGATGTTTCTCAGCTTTGATATCTCTGAAATGAGGCAGCCTCCAAAATTGTAGAAGACTGTATAAGCAGATGTATGAAGGACTTCACCCAAACATTAATTATATACACAAAACAGATACGCCTGCTGACGAAGGGCAGTGAGTTACCCTCGCACAATAGCACAATGTAGTAGTGTGGGACAACCCTGCATGCTGGAACTGTGCACCCAAGTACTAAGACACCTCCACCTACCAATACTAAGGGTCCTACTGAAGTTCTAGTATTTAAAACTACTATGTACCACTGCAGTATCAGCATGTAGGCTGAAAGAAGTTGTGTTAAAGAGAGCAGCTGTGCTAGTGGCTACTAATGCACCATTCAAAGCGGGACTGTAATAAAATTCTGGAGGTTATGTATGATATCACTGAGTACCAGAGGAGCATCCCCAATTCGCTGTCAGTGAGGCAAGTAATTTCTGAAGCAATTATGAAAGATAGTTGTTGTAATAATTAGCATTGGTTATCAACATGTTTTTGAAAAGCAAATCCAGAGGCGGTATTACAAGGCTCCAAACATCTCCCTTTTGGGGACTGCTGCACTCGCTGATATGATTTCACCTGACATTTCACCCATCTTCTTAACAAGGCGAGTGAAATGTCAGAAGGCATTAAGTCAAAATATGCTGCATTCCCTAAGGGACACTATACTTCTGTATAGCCAGAGAAACTTGTAAGGGGATAGAAAGATCACTTTTGAGTGAAGACAAGGGAATGACCAGGATCGTCTACCATGAACAGGACTGTAGATACTTCAGTTATACCAAGAAATTGGTAACTATAATGAGTTTTTGTCATCTTGCAAACATTTTTGCATACAGTAAAGTGTACAGGCCTTTTCGACACTTTATACATTAGAGGTAAAAACAAGTCCTTTGCATCAGGGGATTTCGTCCCATTGGTTCAAGGATCTTTGTCATCGTTTTAGTTTTGTTCTTCGTGAGGGTATAAAAGAATTAGGTATTTCTTGACTCTCTTCTCTCTTTAGCTTCACTGCTTGAAACTTGGCTGCAGGTTGAAGCAAGTTTCAGATATGAAAGTTATGTTCAACTACAACTGCTCCTTTAAAGTCACTGACTTTCATACATTTTCCTCTACAAATCCTATGTTGGTTTTCTTATATGTATTTTTATTTAGAAACTCTGAGCTTCTAGAGTGTCAGATCTCTGATCTCCCTGAGGTTTTTCAGATCTTGGCAGACCTATCGGTGAATCTGACCAGATAAATTGTGTTTGAGAGAAACGTGAGACTGGTTTTACTTGTGGCTTTATTACATACAAGAGTGGCAGTGGATATACATGAGCAAGTCTCCATTCAACAGCTTAGGGGAACTTTCACTTTTAGTTGTCTTTAATTTGCTTTAAAGCTGTCATAATACTGGACCAGTATATAAACTATGTCGAGGGCAAGCAGTTGACTACAGTGTACTGGCTGGATACAAACTCCTTCCTGAGGGGAAAAAGGAAATATAATTTACACTATTCCATCTCTCATGAGAGCTTTTAGTGATTGTAAATGGTTTACAATAAAATAGTGACCACATGTCTGCATAAGCCACATTATCTAGAACAGATGATGGAAGTCTTTTGATGGGTTTAGACTGGTCTCATTTGGCTGCTGAACTGCAATGTCTAAAGTTTTCAAATCAATCATTGCTGCTGCCATGTTGATCAATTTTGATGTAATTTCCCTCCCAGTGGTGTGGCAGCAGCAGTGAAGGACTGGGCAGGTGTAATACAAGCTTCAGTTCACTTCACAGTTACTATCGTCTCATAAATTGTAAGACAAAGGAATATACCATTTTTCTCTCTTGCTTTTTCAGTCCTTCTTAGATGTAAGATCAGAGGGAAAATGGTCCAAAGGTGCCCCTTGGCTGCATTCATAAAAACATGCCTGGTCATAGCAGGGGAAGATTTTTCTCAAAAGAGAAAAGCACTGAAGCTGAAATGGTAAATATGTGAATAAAAATGGGACTTCTGTTCAGAGATGCTGTTTAGCACTTGCATTCAGTGTTTGATCAATTGATTACCATACTGTTAGTCATTCAAGTCTGAACATTGGTTCCCATGACACATTGCTAATGTATGATAATGAGGAGGAAAACACGTTGCAATCATTATGTGCACCTGGTACAGCAGCCTCGGACATGACATGTACCTTAACTCAATGAAGCATGAGCCTGGAATAATAACTTCCTTCGTGGGAAAATATGCTCAATTAGCTCCTCAAAAAAATGAATGAGGATGGACAGTTTTCAGTTTCAGTCTCTTGTAAGCAAGGATTTATCAGCTGAGATCTGAATCCTTCATGTATGTCTGTACTATGATTGCTCTTTCTTTTTTCTTCCATTACTCAAATTATTTTGGGAAGTTTTGAGCACTTTTAAGGGGAGGGCTGGAAGTTTCTAAGGGAAAGATGAAACCTCTGTCACTTTTCTGTGAAGCTATTTCTTACTTCACTAGGCAAGGAAGCGAATGGGTTTTCTGTTGTTTCCTACTGCTTTCCATGATATAGTACTGCAAGCACGCTAAATATCCAGGACCAGTGTGGCTTGTCACTCCCTGTTTTGTTATAGAGGTTTCTCTTAGTAGTATCCTGAATAGAAAATTAAAGGAATAGAAAACCAGTTCTTTGTTATTTTAGTCCAAAGGCTGCCTACTGTTGTGCTTGTTCAACTCTTACAACTGGTTCCCTTCTCAGGTCTAGGCTCTCTAAAAATAGCATGTAAGAACACCATCTGGATTATATCTTTTATTTTCTTGCATGGAGTGATTGGGGTTTCTTTAATAGGCCACTGGAAGAGGAAGAAGTGAAGCTCAGAGTATAGGTAAACTATAGGAGTATTGTAAAACTTGCTGATAAATTATTGTGAGACCAGCGTGGTGTGGAGTGACCGCAGTCCTGCAGGGCACAAGAGGGTGCTGTGCACTTAGCAGATAGCAGGCTAAGCCCCAAATCTAGTAGTACAGGTTACTGTAACTGGCTGATGCAAATAAAAGATAAAAGAAGTAAAGCTTTAATATGTCATTAGATAGAAAGCTTTGCAGAATCTCCTTCCTGCTATCCAGAATTGCCTGAAATGTCTGGTAAGTGAATGAAGCTTCAAAAAGATTCAGGACAATTTCTATGCTGTGAGGGGAAACAGATGAGGTACAGAAATAAGCAGTAGCTAAGGAATGAATAAAGCTGAGCAGACAAAATGAAACAGGAAATGTTATACAGAGAAAGCCAGGAAGAAACTCCCTGAAATCAAAGACAGCAAGAGAAAGGTGTCAGACCGTGGCAGGTGGCCTGTGATGGCAGTCACTGCAGCTGGCCTTGTGTAGCTGAAGATCGGTGCTGTTTCATGTTGGCAGTGAAACTGTTTGCCTGGATGCTGTGGGAGCAGGGCTGATGTTTGACAAACCTACGGGATACCTATCCCAAAATATCCAGAGCCTGATAGTAATCCCTAGTCTCCTGCCTTCACAAACGCCTCAGGAAAGCTCCACGGATTCTGTGGAGAAATTGCAAACTGCATATGAGTGTGCAGGATAAGCTGTGAAGATGGTGTTGCTTACAGTGCTTCCCATACAGGGGGTAATATGTAAAGAATACATATGAGCAGCTGAGCAAAAGGAAGGTCTGTTTCTTACAGAAAACAGTAGTAGTTTTAGCAAGGGCTGGTGGAATTTTTAGGGAAGCTGAGTCTCATTCCTACCACTGCCACTGACATGTTCTTGGGTCTTTCACAAATTGTGCCTTATTGTCTGTAGTCTCCCATCTGTGAAACGGGCATAATAGCGCTGAGGCATCTTTGAAAAGAAAATGTCAGAGCCTGATTCTGTACATTTGATAGAAAAAGGGTGGGTCTGCATAGGAGGAGCCATGGCGACCCTGAAATCCTGTGTATTGATAACCACTAAATAGAGAGCTAGATCTCTTATATAAAGTTATCATTACTACAAGATACCAAGTCAGTTCTGCTTTCTTGTGTTAGGAACAGCTGTATCTCTGACCTAAAGCCTTAATTGAATTAGGGGCAGAAAAACAGTAAATTACAGCAGGAGCAAGTGTTGGCAAGGTATGGGCTTAAAAGTTTAAAAAGCATCAATTCTGCATGAGAAATACCAGTTGCAGTTAGTTGTTGGTGCTGATTCATCAAATCCTGACCACTAGAGTTATTTTGCATGTTTTTGGGTTTTTTTTATTCAGAGGTAGCCTATCAAACTTCCACTCCCTCTGTAATTTAAAGGTAAGTATTTTAAATAATCATCTCAGGAATTTAACTGGGCTTTGCCCTGGTGATTTATAGAGGCAGCTGTGTCCATTTCTGGGTGCTGTTTTAAAAGTGATTCAAGACATGAAAGACACCTGGAGCATGATGTGTGTTTATGGGAGAGATCAAGGTGGTCTAGCTAAAAGACCTACGAATTAGAAACAAGGTGTGTTGCAAAATGTGAGAGAGGTGTTCAAAGGTATAAGCCTTCCTGGCGTGTGCATTTCCTAAAGGCAGTTCACAGAATTGAGGTTGGACCTCTGGAAATCATTTCGTCCCATCCTGCTGCTCAAGCAGAGACAGAACAGGTTGCCCAGTGCTGTCTCCAGTTGGGTTTTGAATATCTTCACAGATGGAGACTCCACAACCTTTCTGGGCAACTGTTCCAGTGTCTGACCACCCTCGCAGTAAACAAGAAGTGTTTCCTTGTGTTCAGATGGTTTTTAATCTGTGCCTATAGCCTCTTTTTCTGTCAGTGAGCACTTTTGAGAACAGTCAGGCTCCCTCTTTCTTCCCTCCAAGCAGTTCAGTGTTTCTATGTACTTACTGAAGGAGAGGTTGATAATTCTGCTTTCAGTATTTAAGTGCAGGTATCTTGGCTGTCTTAGAAGGAAATTTCTGTACCCTGTCCTGGATGAAAGATATTCTGAATTTAGTTATGAAATAAGACCTTAAATCAAGGTTACTGGCCTCTCTTTGACCTAGGAATGAGCTTTCCAAAGGTGTTTGAGTTTGTGCTCTAATCTTCAGGACACATGCACCCAAATACAATCTGTCTCTTTAGAAAAATCTTCCCTCACAGCGCATAGGTGTGGCCCAAGCACTGGAGTCCCGTTTCTGTCTGCTTACACAACGTGCATAAGGAGGGAGGGATGGCGTTAAAAGTGAAGCTTGGAGCTGGCTGAGGACTTGCCTTTCTGGGTGTGGATTTGGGGATGTCAGAAAAACACACATGCCTTGTTGCAAAATCATCTCTGCTGTCCCATGGGAGACAGGCAGGTTCATTGTCAAATACTTCAACCCCGTGAAAATGAAGAAAATATGTTCAGTTTTAACTACCTGAAGATTTGATCCACAATTTGCACTTTTATGTGACCTGACAGATGTTACTGGTGCTATATTAGGAATTAGCTGTTTTGGCCATTACAACAGGAGGGGGAGAAAAACCCTCACTTTTGAGACCATATTCCTTGTTGCTACAGTAGGTTATACTTCTTGGTTAAAACATAATGCATCATATGTTAACCTGCTTGCTCTAAAAGCTGAAGAGGCATCCAGAAACAGGGATCCAGAAAGGGGCTCCCCTCCCTTGCTGCTCTTCTGCTCCCTGTTTTACAAATCAAAGAGAAAACAGTCCTTAGCAGTCAAGCAGGATACTTCCCTGACCCTTGCTTGCATTTCTCGAGGGTGTTGATCACCTTGATGTAGGCACATGGGGAGAAACAAAATAATTGATTTCATCAGGGTTTGTTACCTGAAGGGCTTTTTAAGCAGAAGTTGTTGCTGTCGGAGTCACGGGATCAGGTGTGATTTCCCGTTTGCTGGAATCGACAGCAAATATGCAAACAGGCTCTCAGCTTTTTTTAGCTCACAAAAGCAAGGGAGTCCTTTGAAAGATCCTCCGTTTACCCAATCATCGCTTTCCCTCACACTGTACAGCATTATAACATTCTGACAGTGTAAATCCTCACATTTGCCTCCCTCCCTCCTTCCTTCAGTCACTCTCCCTCCCCCCTCCCAAGACTGCTGCTATCGGATCTGTGATGATATGTGATCTCCTGGATACAATCACACACACACACACAAGTACCAGGCACTGCTGCTCAGCTGAGCAAAATGTCTTTCTCTTAGAATTGGTGCTCATCACAGCTTTCAAATCCTCGACGATGTTGCCATGCTTTCCTTTCTGCCTTCTGCCTTTTTCTGTCTTTGCCTGCCTGCTTTTCTTACCCGTGGGTCATTTTTGCCCTGCTGCCTGTAGCTGTATGGACTACCACACCATAGATTGCCGGGATCAAGGACTCCCAAGTGTTCCTAATCCATTTCCATTGGATGTACGGAAACTTCTTATAGCTGATAACAACATTCAGGCAATACCAGCTGATTTCTTTATATTTTATGGAGATCTAGTCTATTTGGACTTCAGGAATAACTCCCTCACCTCTTTAGAAGAGGGCACTTTTAGCAGTTCTACCAAACTGGTGTATTTAGACTTAAGCTACAATAATTTAACGCAGCTTGATGCTGGGATATTCAAATCAGCAGAAAAACTGATAAAATTGAGCCTTGGAAACAATAACCTGGTGGATGTGGATGAGGCTGCTTTTGAGAACCTGGAACAGCTCCAAGTGTTAGAATTGAATGACAATAACTTACAGAGCCTAAATGTGGCAGCCCTAGAAGCGCTTCCCTCCCTGCGGACTATACGCTTAGAGGGCAACCCTTGGGTCTGTGACTGTGACTTTGCCAATCTTTTCAGCTGGATACAGGACAATGCATCTAAGCTCCAGAAAGGTAAAGCTTGGTGGCTTACAGTGCAGTATGTACGTGTCTCTGTGTGTGTGTCTTGGAGGGAAGGAGGGTTCTTGGTCAAATTGTCTGTGTGCTGCCTGCAGTGACCCAAACTGCGTTTTGGTCAAACTGTAATTGCATGCTTTCAACAAACGAGTCCATTAAAATGACGTTGGCTTCTTTTCAGCAGCAGGTCCTCCTCCCAGTTCAGAAATAAAATTTAAAAATGAAGCCCTAATAATTTTGATTTATAGCCTAGACTTGCATAGGCAATGAAAGAGCCTTTTAAAATTCATTCAGCCCAGAGCTGATTCTCTTCCAGACTTCAGCTTCTCTCTGGTAAATATATTTTCTACAGTCAGCCCTTTGAGCAGCTAAATATTCTGTGCCAGTTCCTTAGGAAAACTGATTTTTTTCTCTCATTTTACTGATCAGCCATAAAGCTGCTACAGAAGAGTTAAATCCCCATTTTATGCAACTGTGATTGTCCGCCCTTTCCTGGAATTATTTTGTGATACTCTGTGTTTGAAACTCTCTTCAGTAGCTTGATTTTGGCTCTTTTCATTAAAATAGCACTGTTTCCAATATTAGGAATAAATTGAAATGGCTCTGGAATACCACAAAATGCAGGATGTATGAATCTGGTATTTGGGCCAGTAATTCTCAGAAAAGCATGGGGGGAAAAATAAAAGTATTAAGACTGCCATGTACAGGGAATCCAGGCTCTTGCTCTACATTTCCCACCATGACCCCAAAGCGTCTCTTAATCCAGCTTTAGCAGGAGATCATCTCACAGTTCATGCCTCCCAACAAGCACTAGGGCATAAACTCCTGCCATTGAGCTGCCCAGCCGCTCACAGAAGGCAAACTGCTCGGAGCATAAAAACTTCATAAGGGCTACAGAGGGTATACAAGTATTACCCGACACGAAATCGCTGTGTCTGAGGGGGGATGGCTATGCAGAAGACAGTCAGAGCTAAAGGGCTGGGGAAGAAGAGCTCGGGAGACTGGGTTGAGGTCAAATACCTGTTTCATTGAATTCAGACAAAAAGGGAGAAAAACACAGTGAGCCTACAAATTTCAGAGGTCTTTTCTCTCCTTCCTGGATCATCAGAGTCTGTAGTCAGTTATTAAAGTTCTTCCCATGCTCATGACCTTGGGTAGAATTTTTTTAATACACTCATCTAGGTCGCCCTAAATATTCTTAGCTGTAAAACAGCTGTTTTAAGGAAGAAGTAATTTGAGGAAAAAGCGTTGGGTTTTTTCCTGTCTCAGTGAAACTTTCGTCTTGATTCTTTCTAAACCAAACCTGGGCCTGTTCTCCCACCTTCCCTGATGCTTTACCTAAAGTTTACTCGATTTGAATCAAGTATTTGCCCATCTCTTATGCTAAACATCAGTTCACTTCCCTGTGCTTTCCATCCTAGGCAAACTGGCTGCCCAGGGCTTGGATGGGTGGACTCTTAAATGGGTTAAAAACTGGCTGGATGGCCGAGCCCAGAGAGTGGTGGTGTATGGGGCAAAGTCCAACTGGTGGCCAGTCACTACTGGTGTTCCCCAGGGCTCAGTTCTGGGGCCGGTGCTGTTCAATATCTTTAGAGATGATCTAGACGTAGGGATTGAGTGCACCCTCAGCAAATTTGCAGATGACACTAAGCTGGGTGGGAGTGTCGATCTGCTGGAGTGTAGGAAGGCCCTACAGAGGAATCTGGACAGGTTGGATAGATGGGCCGAGACCAACGGCGTGAGGTTCAACAAGAACAAGTGCCGGGTCTCACACTTGGGCCACACCAACCCCACGCAGCGTTACAGGCTGGGGGAAGAGTGGTTAGAAAGAGCCCTGGGGGTGCTGATTGACAGCCGGCTGAACGTGAGCCAGCAGTGTGCCCAGGTGGCCAAGAAGGCCAATGGCATCCTGGCCTCTATCAGGAATAGTGTGGCCAGCCGGTCTAGGGAAGTGATCATCCCTCTGTACTCCGCACTGGTGAGGCCGCACCTTGAATCCTGTGTCCAGTTCTGGGCCCCGCACTTCAAGAAAGATGTTGAGGTGTCGGAGCGAGTCCAGAGGAGGGCGACCAAGCTGGTGAAGGCTCTGGAGGGTCTGACCTACAAGGAACGGCTGAGGGAGCTGTTATTTGATTGCCTTTTACGTCTAGTTTTCAGTTTTTAATGATGTCACAACATTATACCTGTCTGGTTATACTTGTCCAAAGCCACGTTCACCTGGCCTTTCCTGGGAGGGGTGGGAAGAGCAACTCACTGAAAGATTCAGCATTCAGACTCTCTGGCTTCCTCATGACACTGCTGTAAGGCTGGAGTCAGAAGTATCTTGCAGCAAACACATCAAGATAAGTAGGGCAGCAGGCATTATGTCTGGAAATACTGCAAGAGAAAAAGATAGGGATACGTTTTCAGGGCCCAAGAAAAGAGCTTAGTTATCTTGGCGGCATGCTTTTGCTTTATCATTCTGCAGCAGCTCAAGCATTTGCATCACATGGTCTATACAAATGGGAATTTGTATATTTATTTCTTTAAGAATAAACTGTGAGTAGCAGTACAGAACAGCTCCATGACAGATCGGAGTTCCCCAGCTTTTAAATGGCCCACTTTGTAACCTGGGTTTACTGAGAAGGGGAAGTGTGGAAGGGTGAATGGCAGTAAACTTGCACCAGTGATCCCCAGTCCTCTCATGAAAAGTGCAAAGCACTGCAAAGAAACTAAAGGCTCTGTACACTGTCATGTGTCTTATGCTGGTTTAGGATGCCTCAGAATGGGCTAGACAAGAAAGGATATGCCAAAGCAGAAAGGAAGCATGCTCCAACCAGTCTGTGGATGAACCAGGATCCAGGGCTGCAGTTTGCAAGTGTCCCTGTAGCAGAGCAGTCCCTCAAGATTCAGAACAGGCAGCAAGAAACAGGAGATAACTGGCTGGGAGAAATACATTGACAGATAGATTGAGGTTCTGGGCATTCATTTTGATTCCTCACTTTGAATGACACTTAATAGCTTAATGTGCCCTGTCTGCATGTCTGAGAGAAATCACTCAAGCTGTTAACTATTTACTAAGCCCAGCCACTGCTCCACCTTTCAATTTTAGCACTGCAGTGAAATGACATGTTACTCAAAGCTGCCCTTGTTGTTTGCAAAAGAAATACCGAGTTGATTTAAAAATCGGAGTTTTGTCAATGTGAATTGAAATCTCAATAATTGATCCTGAAGCTCCGCCTCTGTAATTAAGGCCTCTGGAGAACTCAGTGGTCTGAACAAAAGCCATACTTCAACTCATTAGTTTTGCAAAAGCCAGGTCCATTTTCTTTCTGGCCTGTTACCAGAAAGAGCTTGTAAAGTTATAACTTATGCTGACCTGTCTGACTAGCTGACGGTAAAGCCTCTGCCCAGCTGAGCTGCCTTTGCACGTCTAACTTGTCGCTTCACGTGAGCAGCTGGGATTTGAATGATTTTACAGATCCCAGCATTTATTCATCTAACCTAAATTTCTAAATAAAGGCTTAATTGGCAGTAAGTGAATACTCTCACATGCCAGACTTGCAGGCAGACTTATTAAAGAAACTGCACTAAAAGTTTTGCAATTAAACTCAGCACTTTAAAGCAGCAAACATTTTTATACTTGTGAAAAGATATTGAAACCAGCATTTTCATCATACTCCAAAACCAAACCACATTTTTCCCCTCTGATTTGCTTATTAACTGATTAAAAGCAAATTAGTGTGTATGGTGCAAAGTAGACAAAGGAACTGTGAAGATCAGTGGAATGGTGATAAGTGGAGAATATATAATAGTTGTTCTTTTTCCTGGAGAAGATGAAGTGTCCACTATGGGTCAAAATGGTTAAGTTATAAAACTTAAGTGTCCACTATGGGTCAAAATGGTTAAGTTATAAAACTTATAATGATTTTCTGTAGAAGGATGTTTGATTTTTATAGGCCTTTGTTAAACCTGAATGGCAGCGTGGTGGCCAGTGATTGGTATTAAAGGCTTCTGTTAGGAGGAACAGGGAGATTAAGAATACTGGATAATTTTTTGAAATAGAAAAGTTGTTGTAAGATCTCGGTTCCTTCAAAGATAGGTGTGAAAACCTTCACTGAAGGCTTTACTCCACGGGGAGCATGCAGACTCTCAGAACAAAAAATATCTTGAAAGAACCAAGGTCTAAGTTGGTCTTAAACATGTTATTCAAAGAATTCAAGGAAACCATGAATCTGAGGTGTATGCTGTTATGTTCTCTCCTCTGCTTGCCTATATTTGATCCATCTTTTTGAATTTTACAAAAAGCAGTTGACAAGGCTGATGTTCTCTAAAGTGATGGAAACAGAAGAAATTAAGAAAAATATGAATAAAAGCAAGAGAGGTACTGAATAAAGGGAAGGATGGTTATAGGTTGAGTTAAATAATTTTGGGGCATAATGTTTCAAAATTTTGAATTCAGTGAGGTCTAAATAAATTTGACATTCATTTTTTTGAGATCAAGAGTCACCTTTGAGAGTTCTTGTGTTTTCTGCTTCAATGGGAGCTGCAAATCCTACAAAAATACACTCAGTAATTTCTCATATTTGGAAGGGCTTTTTTCTGCTTTCAGAGCTTGTTCTGTATCACATTTTATCTTGGCTAAAAATGCCCTTTTCCTTTCTTCCCTAATCTCTTAACCTACTTTTTTTAGTAACACTGTTTGAAACTCAGGGCTCATCCAGCAAAATGTTGTTGCTGGTGCACGTGACCTGCAGAACTGAGGTTTATGAACACTTCCATTTCAGTGTTAGATACAAATGGCTTTGATGGAATAAATTTTTGGTGAAAGGTGCTGTTTAAAATTAGTGCGTAGCACTGCAAAAGACAGTGCTTGAACCCACCTGGGAATCTCACCTCGATGAAGGGATTGGATTCAGATAAAATACGTGTAACAAAAAAATACAAGTCGTCTGCAATGGCCACGTTGAAGTGCTTTGTAGAGGTCTCTGTGGCTGATTTTTACTTTCTGTGAACATGCTTTGGGCAGCTGTGCTTGTGACCTTGTTTGCTAATGACTAATGCATTTTTAACATTACTTTTAATTAGAGTTTACATATTCCTTGGAGTGTGACTGTAGTGTCTCCTTTCTGTCATCTTGCCCTCATTTTGCTTTTTAATTCTTTTTCTTGGTATCTTTGGAAAAACCTTTTTGGGAAGTTGTGTAGAGTTTCTGGGATTGCAAGAAAGTCTGTGTCTATGCTGTTCGTGCTAGATGAAATGGTGTTTTCTCAACCTCCTGTGTTTAATACATACTCTATCTAAGTTCCCCACTATCCGTTGCAATAATGAAAAATTTTGCTACCCTCTACTAGAACAGTATTAGAAAGTCTTTTAGCAATTTGATGAGAAGGTTTAGACTGAGCATTTTTACGGGTAGCCTGTGTACACTGATATCTCCAGAAAGACTTGAAAAATTCATTCAGAATTTGCCAGTGCCAGAATTTCAAGTAGATTTGTGCTGCCTGTGTGATAAATAAAGGAAATGGGTGTTCTGAATGTTTGAAATTAAAGCAGCACAAGTTTAAGTGAGGATCGGTGCTCAGTGTTAGACTTCCCTGTTACAGACGGGATGAACTGGCACAGTGTCAGTGCACCATCCTCCCGAATGCTAATGTTACGTTCACACTGCTAGAAGCAGAACTGGTAAAAGAAGGCTGAAGAAGGCAGAACTGGGTCCACTTGCAGAACTGTATCCTAAACTAAGGTAATCGCTGGGCTTTACTGGAAGAATGTTCATTAGTGGCAGCAAATCCCATGTCACAACACAAAGGCCTTAGCTACGACCTTGTTTTCTTCATTAGGGCAAATGTTCACAGAATCAACTAGGTTGGAAGAGACCTCTGGGATCATAGAGTCCGACCTTTGACCTAACACCACTGTGTCAACTAGACCATGGCACTAAGTGCCACATCTAGTCTTCTCTTAAACACCTCCAGGGATGGTGACTCCACCACCTCCCTGGGCAGCCCATTCCAATGCCTAATAACTCTTTCTGTGAAGAAATTTTTCCTAATGTCTAACCTGAACCTTCCCTGGTGCAGCTTGAGGCTGTGTCCTCTAGTCCTGTTGCTCCACTTTGGAAAGTTGTGTGGACAAGACTACCAATTTTTGAGATACTCAAAGAGATTTTTAATGTCAGTACCAATACAGATGCTGTTTAGCTACTTTCACGACTTCTCTAGCTAGTACGTCCTTGATATGGACGGATAGGTAAATTCTGGTAAATTGGCATATTTCCAGGTCAAGACTGTCTATGCAAAAGAAAAGGAGAGAAGGATGGCAGTGAGGGGAGGTAGGAAAAAAAGGAAGAGCAGGTGACAACAAGACTGTAAGCAACCTTCTGGAACATGAAACTCAACCTGAATTCAGTACTAAAAGCAAGCAGTTATAAGATTCAGGAGTGAATTAGTGTAATGAGACGAATGGAATGATTTTTGTAGTCCTGTTTAGAAAAACTGTGCCATGAGGTGATCATTTCTTGCTTCTCAAGCTCTTTCTATAATCCCATTCCAATCTAAGATCTATTACTAAACTTATGTAAATAAAATAACATCTGTCTTCAGTAGTCCAGGCCTTTATAGTAGCCCTGGGCTCACTGAAAATGTTAAACATTGTCTTCAAAACAAAGCATCATAATTAAATGAGTGCAGGTTTCATTTGACCTTCTAACCTAGCTAAAAGGCAGTGAAACAACTAAGCATTTTGCAAGTCCTCTTGACTTATCATTCTTTATCAGTACGTATTTATTCATCTGCTATGTAGAGGAGGCTGCCTTAACTGCGTGTACTAATACAGAACCAGAGCAAGCTTCAGCTAAAAGGGACAGGCTGTTCTGTCCATTACAGCCGTGCAGTTCCTCCCCAAGTATCGTGCACATGCTAGCACATCACTAGTACAGAACATAATATCCGTTTTTTGGGAAAGGAATTAAAAGCCCTAAGACATTTCACACATTCAGCAGCTTTTATTCTGTTCAAGCAGAAACTCCTAACAGAAATTAGATTCCTTAACAAGTGCATCAAATCTGTTTCTATATATATATATGCACACACATATAAATATATAATTTGATATCCTGGTCATTTTTAGTAAAATGATCTGACTGCCACTGGCTTTTCACTCTTTCTTCCATCTTAAGGTTTTTTGGAGTCCTTCCATCTTTCATGGCTTTGAAGATGTGAGGACAGCATTTGCAGATGTGAACACCTGATGTTAAACTTTATATTTAGGCACTGAGACAAACTGTTAAGTACCCTCTGATGTTGATCTGTGAGACTCTAGGGCACTTGGCCATAAAAAGTTTTATTTAGGGACCTAAATCTAAGCTTCAGAGCTTTTTAAGCCTTACTGTTCTGATAGCTTGAGGCTATTTCCAATGAAATTTCATCTCTCTTCAGAGGCAGTGCCTCTCTCACTGCTTATTAATGCATCTAATACATTAGTGACAGTGTTTAAGTAGACTAAAGAGAACAATAGCTGGAGGCAAAATACCATACAAGAAATAAAATGCCATATTTAAACATTTCAAGTCTGCGTCAACTACATTCAGCAGTAAGAGAGATCAGCTAAATTCCACCCAAAAGAGCAAATACCAGTTTTACTTGAAAAAGACAAAAAAAATAGCATATTACAGTGCTCTTACATTTATTGTATAGATAGTAATGAACACGTGCATTAAGCTCACTTAAATGTTTATGGCTTCAGATATTTTTCTGAATATATTTTCTATACATACCACTGTATGTATTGAGTGGGTATTTTCATTATCTCATACTGTTGTACACTGCTGAATGTTAGGAAACTATTTCTCTTGGTACCTGTTTTTTGTGAGCTCTACAAAGACCCAACAGAATTGAGGCCTCTTTCTCTTTTTTTTTTTAAACTCAGCATCCAAAATTATAGCTAGGAAATCTTGCTCTGAGGGTTAACAGACAGACCATAATATTGAAGTAATAATGACTTTTAGAAGTTCTACAATAAAAGATATAGTTATCATAGGTATTAGAAATAAGCAAAGACAGAAATACACAAGGAACCCTTCAAAATAGAGTCAAGTAGACCTGGAGTGATATCTCTTGCTGCTTGTCTTTAGCTAGAGTAATATAAAATGAAACTCACAATACAGTATGTCATCAGTCAAGATGTCTGGGGAGAACTCATGCCAGATCCAAGAGCAGGGATTTCAATGCACTCGATGGTCCAGCCAATGTACTGTTTGAAATTTCCAGGTCAACCAGTACCTGTGAGAAACATGGTTGAATTATGGCTGCAAAGTACCAGCAGAATGCTAATAAAACTTGGGGTCTGGGGTTTTTGAGACTGGGAGATCAGTACAGTTGTAACTTGGGGCATTACAGCGTTGTCAGTCTGTTTTCATTAATTTACAAGGAAATTATTATTTGTATAAAGACTGATTTCAGGCTGCATCCATTTTCTAAGAGTTTCATTTTTACATTTCAGCCTCTGACTCTGCAAGGCAAGTAGGCCTGTGCATGGTCCTTTGCAGAAACAAAGGCAAAGTGTTTATTAGGATCTAGCTGCAGCTTAATTGCCTACAATTTATTGTCAAGGTTTAAGTGCTAGACTTCAGTGGAGTTCTAATCCTCTAACAGTAAGGCATCTCAAAGTCATATTGTTCTAAGACCTATTAGGGAATTTCATTGAAATAAATTCTACCTAGAACCTCCTGCGTCACTTCCTTATAAACACATGCATCTTATTTTCTTTTTAAAATCCTGCCTCTCCTTTTAATGCCTAAATTCCATCGTCTTCACACTTCACATTACTTAGACGATCTGTTCCTCAGAGTACAGACCCATATTTTCATCTTATTTTATTTTTTCCGTGTTAGGAGACAAGCCTATATAGAATCTAGCACCTGTCCCTTGACTGAGACTTCAAAGCATTCCCTTTTTAAAAACAAAAAATACGTTACAGTTTGCCAGTGTAGTACATGTGCTTCTTCAGATGACTTAACAGAAAGATACAGTGTGTGTGACATTGTCCTTGGGACAGCTGGAGTTATTACAGGTAATGTGATGGCCCTGACCAAAATAACATAAGCTATATATTTATAACACACTCACACTTGTTACTTCATTTACAGATTTGTTTGGTATGAAGAAGCAACTCTTTGAACATGTTGTGGGAGCAATGAGATATATATAACTATCATCAAAGGTTTTCTTGCTGCAGCCAAGCACTAAATATCAGTCTTCTTTGAGATACCCTTTACAAGAAGTCCGGCTGATTTTTTAAAAGTATAAATAGAGCAGGTTCTACAGATTTAAAAAACAAAACAAAAACCAAAACAAACAAAAAAACCCCACCAAACAAGCTATAAAAAATAATACAGTTCAAGTGGTTAAAGCGTGTGAAAGTAGAGCACTGAGGTTAAATGGCGCTCTCCTGTACTCTGGAAGTCTTGTGTGTGGGGTCAGATAATTCGATTGAGCCAGTCTATATGCAACAAAATTGCCCAGGGGGAAGAACTCCACACCTTGTTATTAATACTGATCACTTTATATAAGTAATTCTTTTGTTCATTGTTCATGCAGAGGCTGTATGATGACCTGGGATTACTTTCTGCCTAAGCAAAGAACAAAATTGGCTCTATTGCTAGGCATGAATGTAATAGGACAAGTGGGGTACAGACCAGCAGCTCTCCACACGCACTGGATCCTCAGTCATAAGGGCAACCTGCTTTTAAGTAACGTAAATAAAGTAACATATTGCTATGGAAGGAAGCAGATGAAATGGTATTGTTCATGTGTCATCTTAAGCAGACATCCATGTGACCTTCAGATTATGATGTTTTCAGGTAAGCAGTTAGAAGTTCTGGTACAATAACACTGCATTAGCTTGGGAGGAGAAATTCCTGAGATATAGCTGCTAATCTTACTGCTGTTACAAATGAACAGCCTGCTCCAAATTCTCTTTAGTGTCAAAAGAAAAGCTTCTATTAACTGTGCTGGGTTTTGCAATAGTGTCACGACACAGCAAAGAAAAACATTCGTTGAACAGGATGGACTAATAAATGTTCCTCTCTCCCTCAGTCACTGGCATGTGCTTCCACAGAGCTCTGCAGTCCTTCTAGGTTGCTTCCAGCAGAATTTTAGTAGACTGCCTTGTGTGTGGATAGGAAAGGTCAATTCATTCCTGTCTCGTTGAAAAGATGGTGCATACACAGGGTGGCTGAAACTATAGTTGGGAGCTAGCAAGGCCTCTGTGTTGGCCCCTGGATTATGATGCTATGTTTTCCCTATTGGCATCTGTTATTCTCAATGACTAAGAATTCCCTAAAAACCTGAGGCTAAGCTAGCACATTGGAGTGTTGCAGAGTAAAGCAAGTAGAAAATTCCCATCTAATCTATTTGGTTTGATATCATGACCTAGATTCTAGTACCCATGGCTACACAGAGAGGAGATTTTTTATTTCTCTTTATTGTATAATCAGACTCAAGTCTGTACACTGATTCTTATAACAAGAAATACCCTCTAAGTAGCTTGGTTATGTTGCAGATTCTTCTCTATTTGTATTCTGTGTTGTGATGTTAGTTAAAGCATCTGGGAAGTAGGAATAGAGCTCACAGTCTGCAGGCTTAGTTTGATCCATGGCAAAACTGCTGTTGGTAATGAATAAGTGGGCTCTTACTCTTCCATCTCTAGGGCAAATACTACCATACAAAGTTATTTTCTAGAGGCAAGGGCTGCAGTATGTAGAACTGCTTAGAACAATAATTTTATTCTGGAGTCTTTTTTTTCGTTCTTTCTTTTTAATATATTCTTTTTCTACTTCCTTCCTTATGGAAGTGCTTCCAGGTCTCCAGATTTAGATGCATCCAGGGTTCAACACTCACTTTTTTAAATCTTCAAAATCATGGTCCCAGGTCATACCTGACCTTCTGGAAGACTGAAGGTGAAATAACTTAATTTCCAGGAGCCGCTCAAGGGGGTTATGTAATGGCGTTTGGATAGCGACAGATTTTGTTCCACTTTTTCCTGAATTTTGTACAAATTCAAAAACCTAGAATTAACCCTCAAACTTTTCTTCAGCCATTCAATCTCTGACCAGAGCAACAGTAGGATTCATCAATATTCCACTGATTTGTTTCCCTTTCCTCTTCTTTGCAGGTCTCCATGAAATCCAGTGTTCCCTGCCTGTAGAAAATAGAAGAATCTTTCTGAATGAATTATCTGAGGTCAGCTTTAGTGAATGCAAATTTAGTTTGTCATTGACGGACCTTTTTATCATCATCTTCTCTGGAGTCGCAGTCTCCATTGCTGCTATTCTATCAAGCTTCTTCTTAGCAACTCTAGTACACTGCTTCCAAAGATGTGCTCCCAGTAAAGATGACGATGATGATGAAGACGACAGTGAGGACTGAACTTAGTCTATATACTTAAGTTTCTTTGGTTTATAAGTTACTAGTTGGTTACTAGATCATCAGCCAAAGTCTAGGAAGAAAACAAGTAGAGTAAAAGCTTTAACATGAATTAAATGAAATCACAATGTGTCAGTACCCTTTCTAATCTCATGGTGGTCACAGGTAGGAATTACAGTTTGCATCTGAGACTGTTAGCTTTGCTTACATATGTAACCTGATGCAATGAGACTGGATTAATTTCTATGATCCTTAATCAAGATTGGAGGAAAAAGGGAGAAACGGGAAAAAAAAAAAGTTCCCATGTTTTTGAAAAGACTAACTCACAGCTTCCAGATTGTCCTTCTCATGAGATGCAGATTCCTGTAAGTGCTTAATAGCTTGTTCTAAATGCACTTTGAAAAGGACCGACTAGATGGAGGTATTTCAGCTGGAAAATAAAGCAGCAACTTAAGCAGTGTCCTTCCTAGATCTAGATAGTGGGAGATTCTATTAAGCTCACACAACTTCCTAAATAAAATGCAATTAAAATGTTTCCTAGAATTGTAGAATGCATTATAGGAAGGTTGGCATTTTCTCTCTACAAAGGTTCTCTATAAACATTCATTCTCCATTTCATGACAGCAGTTGCAGGCATCATTCAGCCAAAAATTTTTTTTTCTATAAGCGAATATGATTCTAGATCTGAGTCATCCACTGCAGCTGCCTGGCACCTCTTTGGTCATGGCACAAATACTAAATATAACATTCTTCTGCATTTTTAGAAGCGATGAAGTAAAGGATTTCCCTTCCCTGTAATGCTAGGCACGAGTAACTGTCGCAGTATCCAGTCCATTCAATTCTTTTGAAACACTAGGGGCTATATTCTGCTCCTGGTGGAGTAACGCAGCTGAAGTGAACACCATGATCTAAATTGGCAACTGTATAAACAAGAGTGGAATCTGGCCCAAGATGTTTCTGACTGTACTATAGATTTGTCAAAACTTGAGCTCTTCTATATAACAGTAGATATTTTTGTTAAAATTAAAAAAAGACATTTATTACAAGAGATTTTTGGAATAGTGCTGGACAGCTTTTTAGGATAAGTATATTTTTAAAATATTTGTAATGGAAATATTTTTTTAAAGCTCTATGTAAAGTATTATCTAGAGTAGCTGTGAGGGCTTAAAGTAATGAATAACATAGTCATAAACAATCTAAAGACTGTATGCTATTATAAAAATTAGATATGATACAAAGTAGCATCTATTTAACTACTGTAAATGCTATTATTTCTTAAAAAACACTCTTTGGTTAAAATATTGCCTTGCTCAGTTAATATGAATGGTCTTTTATGGACAGCTAGTTTCAAATCTCTTGTATCTGTTGTGCTAATCGTTCAGGCAGACAGGAGTGAGTTACACTGTGCGTGGTAAGGGGTAACGCGGTCCAGCAGAGAGGGTGCGAGTGCTCAGGACACCTGGGTGTTGTCCCTGTCTAACTGATCAGCTAGGAGACCTTCGGCAAATCTCTGTCTGTCTGTGCCTCAGTTTCACTACCTATAAAATGAAGATCATAATAACTATTTATCTTTCTCAAGTGCTTTGAGATATGCAATGGGGGGCACTATGTTGGGGCTATGTATAATGATTCTGTATGTCAGGCTGAAGCAGATGTTACGCATTAGGTCTAATCTGATCTCCTATCAGTATGACTTTGCTGACAGATTGGCTAACAGAGTTTGCAATGGAGTTTGCACCATGCTGAGGTCAAAACCAGGACAAAAGTGTTTATTTCTGTTAGCTCTATAGCTTATTCAATGCGACTTAATGCTGTAGTTGTTAAGATTATTATTTCTGAAAACACATTGGAACAGAAGTAGGACAGCGAGAGGATATTCTGTATCAATACTGTCTTATTCTATTCTTATTCTTTGAAGAAAAACAAAATGACATGATTTTCACTGTGTAGTGCCATGATTATAAATAACATAAATATATTTATAATTTCAACATGGGCTTTCATGTTTATTTGTATGTGGGTATGAAACAAGGAGAAAAACCGTGCCTGATTCTGTCATCATTTATAAGCGGGGTTTTACGGTATGGTTTGGAAATATACTACTTGTTGCCCGGTGCACTTCATGAAGTACGCTCCCTTTGCAACAAATACGGATACGTTATCAACAGTTTTATATTTAGAGCTGTGCAAATTGTTCAGTCATGGAACAAGAAACTGGGTCACGCTTTTTTCTCTGCAAGTTTTAGTATGGACTTAAAACTTCCAACCAGTTAGCAAAATGATTTGTCCTACCAAACTTTTCAGTGGGGCATCAGTGAATGTTTCAGCAAATGTCTGCCCTTCCTTTGGTAACAAATTTATAGTTTTGTTTCATTATCCTGTAAGGCTGAGTAATTTTGCAGAGGTCACATCTCAAACTTAACTATTTTGACTGGGTTCTGCTCTTACTTGCAGGTTCATCCTACCGTGGTGCCTCAAAATGAAGATCTAGATTTGTTTATAGTTTGTAGTTTTTTGTTCAACCCAACATAAAGCCCTGAAAGTACTGATTATATTTGGAACTTAGCACCCCTCAGAACAGCAAGGAACAGACCAAGCTGACACCCACATAATCCAGTGCAAGCTGAAGAGCAAGGCTTAGTAAACCTTTATTTATGAAGCTGACATTCTGGATACTCCATCACATCAAAGTGATTTTACAAAGTATGTTTTTTTCCAGATAAGAAACTTTAATTATATTTTCCCCTACTAAGTAATGTATATTTCATAAGTATTGAACTCATCTAGTTAGTACTATTTATCCATTGTAAGCATCAGCAGTTACCTACTATTAATACTGATTTTGCATAATTCTAATTGTTAGTAAATGAGAAAGAACTTGGATTTAGTTCTTACTGGGCTTTTTCTTATTTTATGTAATCTTCAGAGCAAAACATTCGCCTGTTGGAAAATTGCCAGAACTAGTCATCACCATAATGATCCCCTGCAAAACTTTGAAAGCAAATTTTACCATAAATACAAAGTGGCCTGAAGGCTGCATTATTATTGCAGTTTTACCTCCACAAAGGTAGTAACATGGAGGTAATCCCATCTCCAGCTTTGTGGACATGGGAAGTCTTCCCTTGCGAGGATGCTTCTGTGTGTGGGATCTAGTGAGCACGCACTCCCTTCTCAGACTGCGGCAGCCCCCGTTAAGATTACTGAAATTACAGTGGTGCCAAGTATAAGAGCTGAATTTAGCTCCCTGAGCAACACATTGCTAGCTCAAGCAGCACTGCCTGTAGGTGATTATAAATGTACAGTAGCAAGTTTGTCCTCATTTACAATTTTCCTTCTAAAATGGGTTTACTTCAGTGGTGATATCTCTCACTGTCAGAAACGAGCAGACATTTTACCTGCTTCAAGGGGAAGGAAAGATACTATGCATGACCCAAATAAAATGTTGCAGGCTCAAAGAGCCAGGAAGCAGCTGTCACATTGCCTGCAGATATGTCTCTTTGATGAAATGTTGGATCTTGCTATGTGTGAGGATCCAAAAAATGTGCAAGAAAGCAAATCTGCATGATGTAATTGAGATAGAATCTGACTTTTTAGAAGCATATGTATTGGTTTAAAGAGCCTCTAATCCACAGAATATTAAAATAAAGATCACCTGAAGCGACTGTCCAAACCTAGCATTTCATCCTGGGTCACTCAGCATCTTTCAGGGGCAGCTTCAGTCCTGCTGTGACTCTTACTCAGATGTGAATATTAATGGATCCCTTTTTAGAGCAGCATAAAAATGCATTGGCAAAGTACCTTGAAGGGATGCTTCTGGAAGCTCATAAAGAGGAATATACTGCTCACCTACCTCAGATATATAGTAGAGAGTGAAGCATTGTACACTGACAGCTAAAATTTAGCCTGGCATACTTACAGGTGACCAAAAATGGTCTTGTCTTTTGGCAGTGGGAAGAACTGTGTGCAATCACCTATATATGTGGATAGAGCGCGCACACTAGTGCGATAGGGAGAAGGTATGTGTATTACAATACTAGAGCTTGCTGTAACTATCACCCCTGTAGACAGCCTCAGTGGAACAGCTGAAGCCTGATGGGGATGCTGAGCCCGAGACAGTCCTTCATCCCCAGCGGAGGTTCCTCTGTGCTGGCTTTCAAACCCACGGGAGCAACTCTATGCAGGACCTTTTACTGATTCAGCATGTGCTGCCTACCTGCTACGTGAGTAAATTACTTTAGTTTCCAGGGCTACTAGCTGGCACGTTTCTAAGTTCAGCTCGTGTCCCACACATTTTGATAGCTTCTGAATGTTACCATTCCTCAGGAGAACAAGGTTGTCATTTGGGGTGTGACCTGTTCCACGGCCTCTAGTGGCAACTGAGATGCTTCACTGTGGAGGTAAGTCCTCCTGATTCCTTGTGGTGAAGGTGATGTTGAAATGATGAATCCTTGCCATACTCTTTCCAAAAAGAAACCAGAAATACACATTAGGAAACTAAATTTCTTGGTGAGTAAGATCTGCCAAGCAGCCTGTAATATGCATAAGCCACCAGAAACATTGATTTCGTGTCCTATCTGTTAACATTGGAGCAATACAACTTTGTCACAGAAGTGGAGAAAATAGCTATGGAAGAACCTCAAATGCGTCATCTAATGGTAGCTGATACTTTGTAATAAAAATACTTGGTTTTCTAATCAGATTCCTACTCTCATCTTCCCCATTTTGTCTTGGTTTCTGTATCGTCATATCTTGATTGTATCTAGGACAACAGAATCCCAGTTTGGTACTATCTCTGCATGGTACAGCAATACAAATCACCAATGGCAATAATGAACCAGCAGACTAGGAAAAACACAGTTTTGTTTATACTTACCAACCATCCATCTATGATTGTAAAGAGTTAGCAGGAAAAAAACACTTGGATTTTAAGCTGACAGAGCAACAGGAGACCTTCTGTTGCAAAGCAGAATGCCTGAATTATGCTGTGTCTCTCCAGTTCCCGTCAGCTCTCACACCCTACCCAGAGCTCCATGAAGCCATGTGAAATTGTCTAACATTGGGTTAGCAGCCCACAATGTGCTTTTTTTAAGGGTTGTCAAAAAACATACGAGTAAACACTTCAGAGCAAGCTTCTACTGTTAGTTTTGTGGGAAGTGAAAAGTTTGCAGGGAGGTGAGCAGCAAATAAGGAGTGAAACAGCTTGGGTCAGAGATGCTCAGTAAAGTCAAGTTTGCCTCAAAGCAGCATTATTTTGATCTTAGAGCTGCTTTTTCACTGATTTCTGTTAGCAGCGGTGAGGCCTTAAAGGTTAGCCAGTTCACACCCACGTATGAAGTAGTATAGTCTATTTCAAGCAGAAACTGATGTCAGTTGAATTCTACAGTTGACTGCTCCCAGCCAAAGCACTATTTGCATATTTAAAAGCTTTAATTTGAATCTGAAATGTGATATGTCACTTAGTAGGCTGTACAAAAACCCTCTTATCAACTCAGAACTAAAAAAGTCAAAAAATGCCTATCCAGTGGTGCCAGCAAGATATGCTTTGATTGTTGCAGTATGTGAGGTCGTTCTTCTGTGGTGACATCACTGGAATATAAGCGATTGGATTTTGGCTCTTGCTTTTTTTTTTCCTGGTCATACTACTCACTAATAGCTAAGCAAAGTACAAGATACAGGTGTTGTACACAACCTTAGAAACTCCCCTTAGTTGGAAGAATGAGCAAAAGAGAGTTGAGACATGAGCAGGAAACCCAGCTTTGTGACCTTTGCTTAAAATCTAAACGTGATACAGTCCAGCTAACTGACATTCCAAGGCATAGCTTGGTGGTGGTGTGGGGGGGTTTTGCCTTTTAATTAGGGCAAGTGTTGAAAGACTTTGCAGTAGAAATAATGTTTGGTCTTCATGGTAGTTAACAGGGAATGAAATGACTGTGAATATATTTGACAAACAATTCTAGCCTATTTTTGCCCACCAGTTTTTCTCAAATTGAGACACTGTCACTCTCTTAAGAGTAGATTAGGTTTGCAATCTGCAGTGGGTTAAAGCATTATTCTTTATCCTTTGAAGATCTGCCTTCAAATGTGAATTTGGGTCACAGGAGGAAATGACCAGAATAAATCTCTTAGGATCATTTTGGTTAGTTGGGCAAATGCATTGAGATGCCCTTATTAACAGTATGAACTCTGTACTTGATGGGAAGACACTTCTCTGAACTCCAAAAGATTCCATATAAATATGGCGTTTGGTTTTAAAATACAAGGCTAACCAGAGAGTTGAGACAGATGTATTGTAAATATCATTAAAAAGGAAACTGAGGCATAGTTAGATTAAGGACTAGTACTTTCATAGATGACCATTACTTTTGAGTTACTTACTTTGTTGAGTGCTTACCTTAATTTTAACATGGTGCTGTTAAAGCCTATATACTGGCAGGTAAGTGTGGAATATGGGCTATAATTTAGTCCTAGTTGTGGGTTTAAAGCTGTGGTGTCCTAACTAATAACCTGAAACATCTCCCTTTCAATGCTGATTCACCTTGCTTTGTTCAGAATAATTCAGTTGCCTTGTGATTGTATTAATTAAAAAATAAAACAAATTCCCAAAAACAAAATTAGTTTGCATCTTAAAAGACAGAACAAGGAGATATTCTGTAAGTGGATTCACTGCTTTCTTCCTGTGGCAGGCTGATTTCTTCAGTATTGGCATATTATTATCCACCACTGCGTAGTGTGTGTTTTGTCAGACTGTGCAAGGGCATCAGAGGAAGTAATTGCTTTCTCTTATGTTATGAAGTATGTTTTGACAAAAATAATTGTAGTTGTATGTTGGCCTTGATTCTGATTTCACTACTAAATTAGTTGGGATCTAGTCCTTATCTGATAAAGATTGGTAGGGCTCCATTAACTTTACTACTGCGATATGCTGATTTACCTAATGAAGATTCTGCCTGGACAATGGAAACTCTGCAGTCGTGTATGTGTGCATGTTTATTCTCTACGTTTTCTTACAGAAAGAAAGGAAATAACTCCATGTGGGCCTTTTGTACTGGTGATCTGTGTGTACATTAGTAACCTGAGTTTGTGGTTTCGGCATTGCAGGGTGAATGCTGATTTTATTTAGGATTATAGGTGGCATTTTTTGGAGATTGCAGACATTCTGGGTGAAGAGAGGCCATACAGCCTTTCCAGGTTCTTTCTCCATTCAGTGCTATTGCTCTCCGGTCTGTGAAAGGAGGATCTGACCCTGCTTACCAAAACTTGACTGCAGTCTTGTGTAGCTCAGGCAGCAACATAGAAGTCATTCTAAGCACATTCTCTCCATCTCATAATCACTGTACATCTATGTCCTAGTTTGATGATGGATTTATAATGAATGTCTTTAACCTCAGCCCAGCCCAGCCATCTGCTCTGTGAAGCAAGCTGGCACTTCAAAGCCATTTTTTGCTTCAAGGTGTCTCCTTGTAGTCTTACAGAACAAATAGTGAGTCATCTCCTCTCACCAGATAAAGCAAGATTGTAACCTAGCTCAGTGTGAATGCCCAGTAGGAAAGGCCGGCTGCAGAGAGCACCACAGTCAAACACAACAATAACCTTTCCACTGAGGAAAATAAAGGCTTGTCAGAACAAGTAGTATAGACATACCTATGTCCTCAGCAGGGGCTGTAAAGGGGCCTGGAGTAGTAATTATGTTAGCCAGGCTTGTGAGGGGTCATTGGTAGAATCTCCTTGGTGGTAGAGTTATGTAGAGACAGGCAGATATTTTTTGGTGAGCCTTAAAATGCAGAGAGCAGAGAAATCAGATGTTTCCTGTTTTGTTGCATCCCTCTTACTGCAGACTTCAGAGCTGTGTATTACTGAACACAGGCACCAAACTTTAGCATTATTGCTTCTCAGCTGAACTGTAGAGAGATGACACACTAATCTCTTGAGGGATGTGTTGGGTATGGGAGTGTTTAACTTCTATGGTGCATGAAGGGAGGGATTATCTTGCACATAGGACTGGTGACCTGATTAAAACAAAAATCAGAGATAATTGCTTTGTCTGGACTAAGCTGTTGGAGAAGTATCTCTGCCATGCTGGTTTAATTTATTACTTCTCCAGATGTTGTATCAAATGATAGGAATTTTAGACCGATTGCTTTGTTTTGGTTTGGGTTTAGGTTTTCTTTGATTTAATAGATATTTGTGGAAAAGATTTTAAGATATGAGGTCGTTACTGCTACCTCATTTTCATCCCTGCAGCATCACTGGGTGCGGTTTGTATGGAGTACACACGTAAGGTAGCACGCTTTGGCGTAGCGTTGCATATAGTACTTTACATACCCCTTTCACTGTATTAAATGCACAGAAACTGAGGCTTAGCATGGTTTCTCTGTGAAACCCATGGTCACACAGGGAATCAGTTCCAAAGCTGAGTTTCAACAGAAAATAATAGATTTCAAATTTTCCTATTATTTTACCACTTTGAATCTTTGAGAACCTGGTCTAAATCACACGGCTACTGAAGAGAAGACTCCCCACTGACCCCCTGCTGGATAGGCTTTTATCAAGCAAAATGCCTTTGGATTCTTCCAAGGACATATGTTCTATGTATTTATTTAAGGAAAGCTTGCCATTCAGTTGCCCGTTTGCCCATCCTGAAGTCCATCTGTTCTTCTCTTAGATGCAGGAATTGAAATTTCACTGTCAGCAAGATACACTGTTCCTGCAAGCCTCCATCTCATGCCCCTTTTGCAGCAAGGTGAAGACCCTGGCCTGCATCTACAGGCAACAGGGGAAACCCAGGACTTATTCTACCTCTCCAAGCCTTCCTTTGCAGTTCCTGATGAACTTCTCTCCTTGCCTGTTTCATATCTATATCACCATAGATTCCTGAGACTTTATTCTTAAACTTTTATGCCAACTGTTCATTTTTCTTATTAACAGGATGGCTCAGAAAGGGAAGGTGTAAGTGAGGGCACTCACTTCCTTATGGAAATAATTTTGGGGTTATAAAACTGCTCTCCACCTGCCTACTGTGAGCAAAAATGAACCTTTGTCAAGTCTCCTGGATTTTGGTGTGTCTTCTATTGCAGCGCTAGAGAATTTTAAATGGAAAAGTATAAGAAGCTTTGTCTTATAAAGTGACACGTAAGACTTGGCTGTCTTTTTTTCCATGTTCTTTACTAGATGATCCCCCTGCTGCCACCTTCAGATGAAGTGATTTAAAATGGATGGGAAATTAAAGCTTTAAGATAGGGTTTTAAAATAAATTAAATGCTATCAGGACTGTAATAGTAACAGCTGTTGTGTCTGCCAGCTGGATGGTAGAATTAATCACTCAGTCAAATCCCACTTCCCACAGTACGGTGCTTGTTTTCTCTACCTTCTGCCCTTTCACCAAAACCACAGCATAAACTCAACAGAGGGATGCTTTCCTGCGGTCCATGGCTGGCTCTGTCGGAGCCATGGAGGGAGAAATCTCTTTCTCCAAATTGTCAGCACAGCATACACTGTGCAGCTGAGTTTGCCTTACCTGGAACGTGATTTCTGGAGTCCCAAACCAGGAAGGAACAAAAGCTCAGGCTTAAACTGCTGCCTTTTAGGCTAGCACTGTCATTCAAAGTGGTTCCAGGTACCAGCCAGTTCACCTGTCAAAACTCACTGGTGAAACAAATTATTTCCAACAGAGTCATCTCAAAACAACTTGTGGTTTCAAAATGACAGATTTCTCTTTGACTTTGACCTAAGCTTTATATACAGTTTAGCAAAAGAGTTCAATATGATTTCCTTTGAGATGAAACTAATTTTTTTGGTTGACAAAAATTAAATTTTTTGTTTTATCTCACTTGGTTAAAAGATCATTAGAAGAAAATTGGTTTTAGTGAAACTGAAAACACCATTTCTCTGATTTGTGTATCAGCTACCAAATCAAGAAATTGATTATTTATTCAGGTCTGGGCTCTCACTCCCAACAGCGCAGCTAACTTAGTGAGCAGCCATGCACAAGGCAGTTAACCTTTCTATTGTGTGTTTAACCATCTGTAAAATGGATATGATACTACTTACCTGCCTGACACAGCTGCACAGAGGCTTAATTTTTAATCAAGCTCTGTTAAAACACTTTGAGCTCACTGTATAAAAGATGCATGGGGAGGCAAAATAGTTTTATTACGATGTTATTGCTTTTATAAGATTTACATTTCCAAGAGTAGTATATGGTGAACTATATCAATGTTCTAGAAATAACATCAAAAAGGAAAGAAAGTATCAAGAAACATAAGAGATGTAGTGGGACGGAGTACAGACTTTCTGACAGTCTAGGGTTCCTTCGTCCCTATTAATTATACATGTGGAGCAACTTGTTAATGCATTTCTAAAGACATGTTGACACGAGCTTAGGCCTCTATCCTGGCAGGCAGTCTTTTGAATTAATTTAACCCTGGATCAGAAGGAACTGGGCAACGTAGTTGAAGGCATTTCTATAACAACCAAAGCAGACTACTGTCAACAAAACAGATTTCCTGAGTCCGTGAGAGGGAACAGGAAGTAATGGTACACCTTCATGAGGAGCTCGTTATGAATAATTTCTGTAGAAGGCCCTGGCATTACATTTCAGGTTGATTGTCCATGGAATATGACCAGGTATCATTCTTGATGTTATTTCTCTACCCTCTATGCCCTCCAACAGTTCCAAAAATAATCATAAAAATACTTAATTTTACTAATAAAGTACTTGAGTCATTCAGGAGTTATGTTTATGGTAAAATATAATATGTAACAGCCAACAGAAATAGAAAACAATGATTAATTATATTTTAACAGATTGCCTAATATATGCTACAGTATTCAAATCCTACCTAATATTTTTAAGCAAATTTGATACTCAATGTGCTTTGCAGGCACAAAAACCACACAAAATTACTCTAATTACTGCTCACTTCCACAGTAGTGCAGTGCAATGTTGGAAGTGCGGTTCTGCGATGTGAAGTGACTGCAGACATAGTTTTGTGAGGTTTCCTTTGTGCCATCTCAGAACCTCAAACCACATGTGTGTTCTTTACAAAAGAATGGAGAACAGTACAGCCTGAAACTTCCATGGACCAAATTGTGGCAATTTCTTGAGTCTGTCGATAAATAAAGTCATAAAGAACACACACCTCAATGTGATATGAAGCTGTTACAGGAGATGCAATCATTAGCTCACAAGATTTTTATTGCGTCTTTTTCAGAGTCACTTGGAAAATTAGACTTTCCAGATAAAAAACTGGAGTGGTCTAAAATAAATGAGAAACATTACTGGAAGAGACATCCACACTGAGTGTCAAAACTGTGACATTAGAAATACATTAGTTTGGTTGGTTTACATTGCTGATTGATTCACAGGGAAGTCCCCCCACAGCATCTAAATATCACTGTGGGTGTCTCAGGCAATTTATAAAATGAATTCTTAAAACAACCAAATGACTTAAGCAAACACTTTCTAAAGTAACTACTGATTCTGAGTGTGCAACTTGAGATATCCTGAGGAACTTGACCTTAAAGTGCTGAGCACATGCTGTCTGGAAAATGCTAAAAATTGGAGGTATCCAAATAACTTCAGTATGTTTGAAAATCCTAAATCTTAAGTTTAGCATTACCTCTTTACCTGAAGACCAGATCGCTTGTATAATATGAGTTCCTGTGGAGAAAAAAGTTTTAAAATGTAACCTGAGACATTATAGCCATTACCAATATTATGGCTTTGGGTTTTGTTGATTTAGTGAGGTTTTTTCCTCTTCCTCTTCCTTCCCAAGCTGTTCAGAAATAGCCTGAACAGCTATGAGTGTTAAAGCTTTATCCACCAAGATGTATCCTCTTCAGGCACAATCAATCTAATCCATAGCCCAAACAACCCTGCAGTATTAAGCCTGTAGTTTATGCTTGTTGCTAGAATCTATGGAATTGACCAGACTAATATTTTTTCTCTATTTACTCAATAAAAATAGGCTTCTGGATAATCTTTAAGAGCAATCACAGCACTGACACTTGTCACTGTAAAAATCCAGTCAAGTTTCTATCATTCAAGTTGGTTTGGTCAATCTAAGCTACATGGTGGTTCTTTTTCTCCTGATTCATTGACACAACCGTGGAAATCAGTAGAGTTCGCTGGGTGTGTGACTTTATAGGAGAAAGTTTTGAGAAAAGCACTGTTTCAGCTGTGTTAGTACAGGTGAGAACCACTTTTAAAGGGTGTTACCTATTGCTGCTGCTTTAAATAAAGCTCTGTGTGTGAATTCCAAATCTCTTAAGACTTTTTACAGGAAAAGCTTAGGAAACTTCTCACAAAAACACTTGCAAAAAGTGCCAAAGGATGGAAATATAGTTTTAAAACCTCAACAACTAGTCAAGATCTGCTAATTGCATGTGGGCATTGGGAACGATGTCTTTCTTGGGGCGTTGGAAATTAGTAGATGCCAGACTTCAGACTGAGGCTGTACTTGACTTTTTAAAGAGTTAATGTTCTCTTACTCTTCCTTTCCCCCCCGCCTCTTTCTCTCTTTACTACTGGCTTTCATTTGAAGGGCACAGCATACTGAGTGATGTTCACATGATACCAGTGACAGCAGCATGATAAGCCTATTTCTGACAGTGTGGCAAATTACTATTATGAAATCCCAGTACATTTGATTGCAGAGTGACTTTCAGAAGGGATCACACATAGCAAGGTTATGAAAGGCTCAGTGTTTATTGCAGTAATGCTGACTTACTGGGAAAGAATATCAAGAGCTCTTTAAATAAAAAAGCTTGGGAGATTCTCAATTCGTAAAACTTTTGGCTGAGTATATCCAACCAAGTGTAATGTTTCTCTAAAATGAAAGGGAAAAAATTATCAGCAAAAATTATTAGGCTTTTTGTTTCCCTCTTTAGTGACTCAATGAAATATGTTTGCTAGAGGTGCACTCAAAAGGGATCATCCACTTGAGGCTGTCCTTCCCCTCTGACATTGTTCACTTCAGGAGGAGGTTACGGGTGTTCTGGCTCTCCAGGACTGCTGCCCCATCCCAGTCAAAGGTCAGGATTTCCTGTGTCTATGCAGTGCCAAAGTTAAAAGGAGAACAAGATTCAAATAAAAAATTATGACAAAAGCAGCAGTGGGAGGAGAAATAGGCAATTCATGGGCTAAGAAAGCATGGAAGTTGCCAGTAAAAGCAGCATATCTGCAAAATACAAAATAGCAGTAACCTACCTGCTGAATTACTGTCACATCCAAGAGTGTGTTAGAACATGGAAATAAAAACCCCCTAGGTTTGTATGAGTTTTTTGAACAGCAAAGGAGTAAAATTTGTCTCCAAAAGCCCTCAAACACCTGTAATTTCCACTTCTTAGCAGATCTTTAAGCTAGGCGAAAACATGTCAATAGATCAGTATACAAAGATGATGATTCCCTTTCCTAATTATCTCCATTTTCTTGGCCAAGTAGAGCATTCATGTGATGTTTATTTTGGGATACACACACAATACGATCTTGTTTGTCTGCTGGCTGGAATGTGACTATTCCAATCTGCTTTGATTACTTTTCCCAGCTGAATTAGGGAATTGATCCCTTAGTTGAGTAAGGGCAGACTTGTAGGTTTTTTTGTATTCTACCTCATTGCAATATGAATATATTTAGCTGATGATGGAATATGGCTTCCATACGTGGGTGGTCACAGCCTGCCGTAGGTTTAAGCGGACTGACCAAATGTCCGAGGTTAGATGTGTAGCATCAACAGCTGTCTCTTTTAAAGGTTATTTTTTAAAGGCACGTAGTCTTGGAATGTGTTTCCTGGGTGGCCTGTTGTACCATGGAGAGGCCAAGTGTTTAAATAACCTCTTCAAACATGTGTTTTGCACTTTGCTCTAAGGCCTGAAGGCAATTGTGTCTGAAAGCAAACTCATGATGGCAAAAGCTTTGGTGCAAGTGAATGGATAGTTATTGCCTTTCCCTGTCAGTGAAAGGGGAAGAAATTACAAAATGGGGTTCTTTTTGCATGTCTAACAGATTTGGATAAATGAGACTTTTACCTCTGAGTGCAGTGGGACCAGAACGTTGCCCAGAAGTTTTTGGAGAAGAGAAATGTTGATGCTGGTAATGCCTTATTGCTGTATACAAGCTGGGAGGATGAGTGCTATCACTCTTTGCGGTGATCAAAGAGATACCACTACTGTGACTGCAGCGTTAAGTAGCTTGGGTGCAAATAAATTTGTCTAATCACAGCTGTACAGCACGTGGTACAAGCTGCAAAACCCCCCAAAAGAGCTGAGCTCCTGCACTACAGCTAGACTGCCACAAGTACACAAGTTTGCTACGTACAAGTTGCTGTGTTCCTAATACTGAGCTCACAGCAGTGACTTTTTTGTAGACCCACCCATGTCTACATCAATGCCAGCACATGCTTTCTTGGCTAATTAAACACAGACAAATTGCAGTCGGTATCTTTTGCTAAAACATTTTGTGATCATTTATGGAAAGTCCCAACATTTTGGGAAGAGGGTGCAGGGGGTATCCAGCTTTCACCGTGGGACTCTTCCTCTGAAACCAAAGGAAAAACATCTGATGGTGCTGCGCAGCTACCTGCCACCATAATCTAATTATGACAGTTCTTGTTTCAAGGTTGAGACTGACTAACTGGACAGTGTGTGATTTAATCTATAAAGAAAAAAGGGAGAGAGGGGGGAAAGAATGTCCCCCAAAACTCTGAAGTGCGAGTGGACAACTGGGTACAAGAAAAGGGGGATTTCTTGTGAATCATCACAATCTAGAAATAGAATTATTTGTGACCCAAGAGCTGCAGTTCTAGGTATTTACAGCCTGACCATAAGTCTTTTACAGACAGTTGGAAATCTTTCCACTGTTTTCAGTTTACTTTGGACCATATTGTATGTAATGCATCTCATGCTGTAGAATTCCTAATTTCCCCCTGGAAGCATAGTCTGGGTCCCTGCTGTGTTATATATATTACGATGCTATTTCCAGCAGTTTAAGGACCTATGATGATAAATGTTAGTTTCACAGCAAATTTTTGCTTAGGTATTTCAACTTAGTTATACAGTGGCTGATATTACAGTAAATCTGCATGTTAATATTTATTTTATATAGGCAATTTGTTGTACTCCTGACATAGGAATTCCATCACATATGTGAAAATAAGGAAATAATTACTGTTGCAGAATTCTAAAGGGAAGAAAATAAATGGCTATAATGGGTCTCCTTAAAATAGGCCTTAAAAAGGTCTGGAAGTTTGCTATGACTCAATATGTTTTAAGGAAAGAAAAATGTTATTTTAACTATGAAGCTGGCAAATTCTACCATTTTGATTCCACAGCAGTAACCTCTGTAAAAGACATGATTTAAAAGCTACTATTTCTCACTGTCTGAAGCTAAATACACTTTTTTATTCTAACAAATCTGAATAAAATTAGAGCACTCTGAATAAATTCCCCCTGCTTCTGCGCCTGCTGTCTTAGCTTGAGGCGGAAGCAGATGACTGATTTCTAAGATTGTCAAACTAGCACCATAAGCCAAAGCTACATTCGCCTTAAAAAACCATGAAATTTATTGCAGCTTGGTAACAAGCTGGTCCATTATTTCAGGGTTTTGGTGCCAGTGTTCAGTTTTTTAAAAGGCCATCTGAAACCTCACAGGCATTTTTGACGTTTTTCCATTGACGGGGTTGGTATTTGGGGGCTCGAGAGTGCTTTGTTTGTGTTCAGATTTAAACTTTTAACACCTTAGATCTGTCACCAGTTCACTGGAAGATGCTGTTTTGATTTTCCTCATTAACAGCTCTGAAAAAAGGAAAAAAAATACCACATTTCTCATTTAATATTAATTGGAACATATTTTTCCCTGTTGCAGTTTGCTGATTATGAGATTTCAGTGCCGCTGACTGAGGTGGCTTTGCAAATAGTCCCTATAAATAGAAAATAAGAAGCTGTTTCTGTGAAATGACCAGCTAGAGAAAAGACTCATTAATCAGGGAAACAGGTACAGACCAACAACCCTGTCTGACACTGAGCCTGTAAACACAGCCTGACAACGCTGCCTGAACCATCAAGCAGAACAGTTTGGTCTATGCTAACATTTTGGAGGGAGAAAGTTTAGCCAAGTGTTTAAAATATGGAAATAAGGATCAAAATGCCTGTGTTGTTTCTCCAGCCCTCCTGCTGACTCGCTGCAGGCAGATCACCTTGCCTCCTTTTAATTCAATCACTGACAAAGGGCTGGTTTCTGCCTGAAAACTGCGGGAGCAACATTTCTTGGATATAGCAACGTCCTCAAAAATTACATCACGGAGTGTGAAAGGGGCCAGCGTGTAAATCACACGGATTTGTGTGACAGTGCAGGTTGTTCATGTTAAAACACTGCAGGTCATTTTGGGCTGGCTTGCATCGACGTGTCCTGTCTTCCACGTACCCTGTTGGTAAGTGCATGGACTGTTTACAGAAAAAAAAATATTATTCACGAAGGAGAGCGAGACCTCTTGCTTCCTTGTCTATCAGCCATGTACCGTTTAACAGCTACCCGTGCCAAGGTCTGCTTTTTGTGTTGACTGCATAAAATCAATAAAATCAAGCACAGTTTACCTTTGACCCTGCTTTGACCTCGTTTCTACTGTAGTAGAAATAAAGAATAGTAACAACGGCACCTTTCATCTCCAGGGATTTGAAAACATTTGGAAAAGCTGCATCATCTGAACAGAGATATGGCACTGTTGTAAGGAACATGTAGAAATTCCTTCCCTGTAAGAAAGGGTACTCGTTCCCCTTGAATCGAAGAGGGGCTCTAGGCCCCCGGGGATTATGCCAGACCTGCACTGCCGGCAGTGCTTCGGTTAGCACA
Source organism: Nyctibius grandis (assembly GCF_013368605.1). Lineage (NCBI taxonomy): Eukaryota > Metazoa > Chordata > Aves > Nyctibiiformes > Nyctibiidae > Nyctibius > Nyctibius grandis. The sequence continues at coordinate 3,291,223 of NC_090674.1, forward strand.
GGCCGTGCAGTGAGCCTCGGTGTCCACAGATGCTCGGGCTGTCACGGGTCAGAGGCCAGGAGACAGCTCCTCATAAGCTATCGTTAGCTGCCGGAGGAGAACCCAAGGCACCATTGTTCAGTCTTCAGGGACCCAAGGCACCATGGTGCAGTCTTCAGGGAATACTAAACCAGAGCAAATTCTGCCACCTGCTGCTTCTCTACACGTCTACAGTGCCCTTATTTTCAGTGTGGACTAAGCCTTGGGTCTGCTCTAACCTGGCTGAGATTTTACTGAGACTGCGTTTACCAGTGGGGTTGCTGTATTTAAGCCTAAACCACTTGAAAGGCTAGATTAAGTGATTTGCTTTCAATATTTATAAGTGATGGCAGTAATGAAAAGTGTCCGTGCAGTGTGTAGTGATTACATGGTGAAGATGTCCACACGTGTTTTACAAAAGCAAATACTTGGATTGTTCTAAGTATATGTTTTAAAGTGAAATTACTGATAACAAAATATCAGGAATACTGAGGGAGAGTGGGCTGTCCAGTGAGAGCACTGACGTAACTAAAGGTCCTTTCAAAGCTCAAGCATTTGAGGGAACAGAGTTAAAATGCAGGCTTGCCTGTACAAACCAGTGGATTTTTATAGCATTCCTCTAGATATCTCAAAGTGAAGAGTTTAAATTAGAAACCTGACTCTGTGGGCAGTTATCAGCAACCAGCATGTGCAAAGCTGTAGCTTCTGTATCACTGTAGGAATTCAAAATTTCTTTATTTTTAATTTTAAAAATCCAAGATTTTCCCCATATTGGCTGCTAGGCTGAGACACACAAGAAGCTTAGGCAATGCCTGGCCTCTAAGCCTCTTCTCCATACGCACTTTTCTGTGTGGTATGAGTGTTCCCCACCTTGAGGTGAACTAGGGAGGACAAGGCTATAAGCTTCCATGCCAGCTGAAGCTGCTAAAGTGCTGATATGAAGGATGTTAGGGTTGCCGTGGCAGAATGTGGTGGCTTGGAATTTAAGGGAGACTTTGGCCGCTTTCCTCTAGGGATCCGTAACTACCTCTCAGGCCAACCACTGTCAAGGACAAGGGCTACCATCAGGTCAATGTTCTCTTTATATATAGTGCTAACTAAATTTAGTGTTAAATCTGCTGTGAAAATTTACAGCTTGTAATATTTACCTGACAGGCATCCAGACCCTCTTGTCCAAACACACAGTTCCTTAAATTAGACACAAAATATGTCACGAGGCAGCAGCTTAAATTACATATTTACAGCACTGAAGCAGGTAAGTACATATTTATGCACCCAATCCCAAGTTCTTATTTTTAAAAAATGGACTGGCTTGTTCAATGTATTTTTTTAAAATCCTGACAGAGTATTTAAACAATCCCAGGTTTGGGAGCTCTCCGGGCCACGGGCTGTCTTTGTATTGTCTGGTTACAACTGAGTTCTGCACAATGAGGCTGACGTCCTTAGGGGTTGTTGCAATTGAAAGAATAAAAGTATGTGACAATAAAGAGCAACTCCCTGTAAAATGACTGTGCCTAGAGATTTTTTCCTTCTTAGCAAACGTTATTGCCCCAAAACTACTAGTATATTACTTATATAACAATTTCCTTGTGGGTCATTGTTGAATAGAACTTGGGTCCTTCCATACCCAGAGCAAATACCCCCATTACTGCAACTACACAATTGTTTCCTTTATACGCTGCCAGAATGGAGTTCTTCGCTACACCAACTAGCTTCAGAGCTACCTCACAGTTACATATAGAAAAATAGAATTCTATTCTACAGCAGTTCTTCAATAGCCCAAACTTACTCCTTTGTGAATTCCCACAAATAGCCTTTTGAACTTGTGTAGATTTTAAATCACAAGAAAACAAGACCAAAAAAAAAAAGAACCAAGGGAATGTCAATATGTTACGTTCTAGGAAGTTCAGGCACTCTTTGTTTAGGTAAGCAGGGCCTAACCCTGCTTAAGAGTTAAGTTAATCTTATTGAAATCAGTGGGACTGTGCCCCTACGTGGTCCTCTGTGCCACTGTTACGAGCTGTGCAATGCAGCGCTTTGTATCACGTATTTGCTTTGTTTGATGGAAATCTTGATGGGAGCTGTAGTTCCTGCTAATGTATAATATTATTTCTGTGAGGAAAGCCACGCTGTCTAGAAAAGAAGGAGCAAATATGAATTATTTTTAAAAGCTAGTAAATCTAATTTTTTTTCCTGAAGTGTTAAAACCCCATATGGCAGTAAGATTATTATCACAGGTGTATTTCAAGTGAAATCTGTTTAGACTGCTTGGACTTACAGGGAAAAAAAGAGTATTAATGGCATGCTTTTAAGATGGTGCCTTTTAAGAGCTGATCAGTTCAGCTCAGTTCAACAAACAGTACAAAAATTTAAAAAAGGAAAAGGCTAATTACTAATGACAATTTGACGTTTTCATCACCAGTATGAAAAATACGTGTTTAAATAGACAACAAGCTTTGCCAGATATGTGTGCCTTGTGTAACTGCCATCAAACAAAGCTTTTTTATATTCTTATGGGAGCAGGGTGAGTCTGAATCCCAGTCCCAGGAGCTACATGTGCTTAAAGGTACTGTTCAAAGAAATCAGTGCAATGGAATGTGTAGGTTTGGAGGACAGGACTTGGCAGCCATTGTGTCCCTGTTAGGTAGGGCTCAAATTTAGACCAGTGAAGCTGTTTTACCAGTTAACTGACTTGCATGGCTGTTTTTAAGCACCTTCCAATGAATATTTATAACTTTCTGAAAGAGGCCTCCTGACCATGGGAACAACCTCGTCAACAGCCTGTTTCTCTTCTCCCTGAAACCCTGCCATTTAGTCTCTGTGACCACTCTCACTTCACAGCTGGCATCCAGAGTCCCCAGTTATTGCAGAACTTGCCAGCCAGAATCAGTGTTCCTTGTCTGAGTCCCAACCCTGACAGATTCTCAGTCCAAAGAATCTATCTTCTTGTTTATGCAGCTCATCTATGTTGACATCAGTCTCCTTCAAGGCAAGAAATATGCTTGCTTTGAGTTCTGCATCAATTCTAACTACCACTTTGTCTATTTAATGTCACAGAAGTTCAAATACGAGGCTGATTTCATGCAATCAAGACTGTCTAGAATGTTTTCATAACAGAGAGTTGTATCAAAACATCTCTTTGCTCCATGAAAAATTGAAGAGACTGGTGCACTCTTGCTTTCCAGTCACAAGTGACCACAAGGCTCTGAAACTAAAAAAAAGTTTCTTAAAAAAAAGCTTGCATAAATCTGACACATCAGCAAAATGTAGTCCTTTGCATATTATAATGATTCCCAGGAGTCCCGAAGTGCTTGTTGTACATTAATGAATTATGTCTTACAACATCAGAGTGTACCAGAATAAACATTAGCTATTTACTTGTCTCATAGAAGAGTACTTAAGTTCTGAACTGGATCCGTATTTCAGAGGTCTCCAAGTTCAAGAGTTTTTATCACCAGGTCTATATTTCGAGTTGATCTCTTTTCTTTATAAGGTTATGCTATTTTCATCATTAATATCGCCTCTTCCTGAAAAGTGTGTAGTGTAACCCAGCATTTCTGTTGTAAGTTTTCATGCTGCGTTTTGTATTTACTAGTAAGTGGATTTTTGAGTTATTGCAAAATTTTTAATGATGAAATTTCAGATTTTCTCATTTCTTTTCCATGGCAGCTGTGAACATCTTAATTGTTTCAGTTTTTACCTGTTCTTGAAGCACAGGCAAAATGACCCCTGTTTTAGTGGTTTTATCTTGAATAAAAGTCCTTGTAATTTCTGAAGATTCGAGGGAGTTGGGCAATGTATTTGTGTTAGACACAACAAGGGTATTTATTATTAAAGGAGTCTCTAGCACAGCAATATTGTAACTGATCAAACAGCATTGTTTGTCTCAGCAAGAATTAGTGTCTATAAAATACAGGTGTAGGTATCCTTCATTTTTACCTGCCATTCCTACTTCAGTGCACTTCTGCCAAATGCAGTAGAGTACTTGGAAAGAATTGTGTATATGCTTACCTCTACCTATTGGCAATAAAACAGAGGTACAGGATCAGAACCTAGGATTATGATCTAATCAGAATGGTCAGCAAGCAAATATAAATGAGGTATTCTTCGTGTAGCCATGTGTTTGCAGCATTGTTTTCAGCAATGGCTTGACCTCACAGTTTTGGGGAGCTCTGTCTGGAATAATCTAGGTCAACTACATTTTGTAGGAAAAAAAAAGTGAGGGGAAAGCTTGATTATCAGTGCTATTCTGTCTGAAATTTTGTCTTGTAGCATATTTGAGCAATGTGTTTGAGGTAAAGATACGTTCATTCAATTTTTATTACGGGCTGGTTGGTGTTTGATTCCACCTTCGCTGAACTCAGATCAAGATATGGAGAAGCCTAGACTCTTTCTGTAATCTGTTCATCTTGAGGCTTGAGTCACCAAAAAGCTAGCTAGATATCTGTGGTGCACATTTAGTACTGCTGAAGTGAAAACAGCTAAGCAGTTGAACAGTTCAAAGCAGATATTTTGCTACCAGGTATTATTAATCACAGCTGACATGTAGAGTTGTGCATTTTTCTATTGAAGAAGCTCTCTATCAAAATGCATTTCATCCATTTAGCTAGTATGTTCCTTTGGGTGTCGTAGCCACATATTTTACTTGCAAATGGCTCAACAGTTGAACAGATTAGAGCCGTGCTTGGGGAGCCTTGCCCAGGCAGCTTACATATTTGGAATTAATGTTTCCATACAAATTTCATAGGTGGTACTTGCACATCTAAGTAATTCCTTGTACGTCAAGCTGGTCATTTCTTTCCATATATGAGCTTTGGTTTTAGAAGTACAGTAGATAATAACCATAAATGTTTCACTTACTATAAATATTTAATAATCATGAATGATTGATGACTAGATTTTTAAGCAAACTTAGAGTTGCGTGAAATGGAGACTACCTTTTTATAATTGTCTAAGCTAAACATATAATTCTAAACATTATATGGACTTTGTTGTGTCATTAAGATGCATGGCTGATGATTGGTATTTTCATTAAAAATATAAGCAGATGGGTAACAAACAGGAAAATACACTTTTTATAGTTGTGTTGGCAATATTAATCTGGATGGACTTCCCTGTGGATACAAGAATTTCTGTATCTGCCAATTTTCATTGCATTGTAAGGCATGCCTTCTTTATGGATTATTTTAAAGATCTTTTTTCAAGAGTGTGTTTTTTATAACATAGCGCTAATAGCTGGCTGTGTTTCGCTGACTACTTTCACCTATTTTGCTTTCAATTTCTTCTAATTGCCTTTGATCTCCTGGGGGCTTTGAAGCCAAAAAAACCTCCTATATAATGCTTATCTAATTATCAGGGCTTTTGCATCTCTAAAAGATTTCATTAACAGTGCTGCGTTCTGATTCATGCAGCCAGCTGAGGGTCTGCGTACCTCGCCTGCAGACGTTTTTGGATCTCACAGATGAGTGAAGAATCACTTTGCCAATAGGTGCCACTGTTGCTCTACACGCACATCTGAATCCTCAATGTCCTTCAGTTGAAAATCCAACCTTGAAAAAGCAAACCTAAATCACAGTGACTAAAATGTTGCAGAGATAAAACTCTGTACAGACCATGGCAAGAGGCTTGTCCATACCAAGACTAAGGTATATGCTTTATCTTGTTCCTAAATATATTTATATTATTGCTAATCTTGAGCAAAATTGATGAAGAGAGAAATATGCATTGAATTAATTCCAGCTATATTTAATCTAAGCCTTTAACTTACTGCAAGCTTATTGTTGAGCCTCAGACCAATAACAGCTGAACCTTGCAAATATCTTCTCTGCATCAAATGTGGTTTCAACGCAGAAGTTGCACATCAGTGCAATAAGCATTTGGACTTCTGTCAGCACTTTTTACGTAGGTCATTCACATACTTTCTCAACTGAGTAAATTATCAGGGTGGCCTATCCTGCAGTATAAAGTCTACCTACAGCTATTTCTTCTAGGTTTACTATTTGGTAATGTAAGGTCAGCTAATGTAGTTCACTTTGCAGCTTATCTACTGTGAAGTGCCACTCAGTATGTAAAGCCAAGGGCAATCAAGGTCTGCTTGCTTACTGCATTGGGAGAAACCTTGGTTCACCTTGTCCTTAGGTAAGCAGCCATTTCATATGTTTACTTTATTCTTGGATGTTTCAGATATTATGGAATAACACAAGTTTCTTTTCTCCTCTTTCTTCAAAGAAATGTATAGCAAGCTGTGTGAAAATTAAAAAAAAAACAAACTAAGGACAAAGCAATTAAGAGATTTATATCCTTTCAGGTTCAATCCCACTCTGGTTTTTTTCTTCTTTTACTGCAACTGTTCATTGAATAGAAACCAACAGATGAAAATGTTGTTTTCAGTGATTTAATGTATCTTCTGAAATATTCCCAGCCATCTGCAGGTCAGAATGTAACGCAGCAACTTGTTCTAACTAGTAGACAGCCCTCTGTGTATATAACCTAATTCTCTTCCTTCCGCATGGAACAGATCACACTTACGTATATGAGCAACAACCTATATTAAGTAGTACTTAAGATCACCCTAAGCAGTTTACACAGAGGCGTCCCTTGCTTTGCTGTCTCTCATAAGTTGGTCCATGGCTTGCAGATATCTCTGACCCCTTCATAGTCCAGGATTCTAGTGACGTTTTGGGGAAGATGTCCCTGGTTGAAAGGGAAGTCAGGAGTTCTAGCTGGTTTTCTCAGCTGACGAGTAGCAAAAGCAGAAATCGGTGGCCTTTCGTAGGAAATGGTGTAGACACTCTTCATCACTTCAACTTCTTTCTGGTGCCATTTTTTCTTCAGGTACTCAAGAAGGCCATAGTTGGTGGGTGGTTCTGCGACAGGAAATGATTAAATGTTAGCAATGATAGAATTAAATTTTTGCTCCTGGTGTTTTTATTCCACAGTTGTCATAGGGAATATTTATACTATTTTGACAGCAGGTTAAGGACAGAATAGGTCTTTTTGTTCCCAGGGCATGTATGTCTACCCTCTGGCTGGAAGGGAAAATCACTGTTAGATATTGATAGGGCAGCAGTAATGTAAGGTATAAATGTAAGGAGTCCAGGTTCTTCATAGTCTCTCTGGAAGATATTAAAAAAGTTAGCAGAGCTGTACATGTCACTTAAATTCAGAAACATAACAATACTCCATGAATTCTCCTGCTAGTTGTATGTCACAGCTCTCTTTGTTTTCAACCAGTGTCTTGCATTATTGCATAGGGACAGAAATCTGTTCATTGACACTATCCTTCACTGCTTCCTGTGGTGATTATTGTTGTATGGATAACATTTCCACTGTATCAATCAGAAAAATAAGCTACTGACTGGGCAAGAAACCAGCTAAAAGTCACCACAAGATCCATTTTCAGAAATAAAACGGGAGGAGGTTCCTGGCTCTAAGTCTATATATTGACCACTGTACCATGTGCTATCTGTTTGAATTAATAATGCCAAAAAATACCAAGAATGGGGAATTCTGATTTCTGAGGAAACCAGAGAAACTTGCGTCCATTCCAGCCGCAGAGGGCAGGCAGCACAAGGTTGTAACCACGTCTATTGTATTTATCGTCATACTCCGATACTAAATTTCGTCTTCTTGGTTCCTCATGATGACTGAAGAAGAGCTGCTTCGGCAGGCCCTGAAATGAGATGTACGTGAAACCATGCTGTTTGTTTTTGTACACAGCATTCAGACAGCTTAGTGGGCTTTTGAGTCAGACTGTGCGACCAGTGATATCACAAAATTTTGTCAGTACTTGTATTACTTTTACTTATAACTTAATCCCTGAAAATAAGGGCATCTTCATTTCAAGTAAAGTGAATTTCCACTTAAATTGAGCAACTACATCTGTACGTCATGAAATCTGATTAGTCTGATTTCAACACATGCATCAGGGATTGGCAGATACATTTAAGCCTGCAAATGAAAAGCTGATCATCTCGTGCTGCTTAAGTGTTTCATTGTGCACTAGCATTACATATACTACCTTCCAACTGTCTGTCAGGAGAGAATGATAAGAATATTTGGGGGTGGGGAGGCACCTTAGTGGAAGGGACATTCTAGCAGATAAGATACTTGTGGGAAAAGTATTGTTCTGAAAGATCTGGGACTCATTTAAGTGCAGTTCATTCCTATGAATGGGAGGTGTGCTGATGAAAATAATCCTCTTTTACCAGCAAGCTCATATTATAGCCCAGAGAATGTCCTGAAGAGACAATACCCAATCCTAGCTGGTAATAACATTGATTTTCGTCATGCGCCCTGGTCACCCTGAGGCAGAGACTGGCAAACAACCAGAGAGTACCAAGAGGTATGTGCCATTTGTCTTCCTCTGAAAGGCATCCTACTGTAATCAAACATACAAGGGAGCTCTGGATCCTGTAAACTGGCCCCAGGGGCTGCACTGCCTTCTTTTACGCATATAGTTGTTTAAGGATATAAGATATGATTTGAGTATTAATCAAAGATCATCGCTGTTTGGAACATTGGCACACAAAGCACAACATTAGAAATTTCTTTTACTTTACCTCATATTTTGTCAGCATGGTTGTCCTTAGTGTTTGGTCTGGTTTGTGATCGGGGAACCAAATGAAGTCTGTTCTGTACGTGGTCCTGCCATCGAGTTTCCAAGTCTCTTTTGTGAACTAGAGAGATATACAACACTATAGCTAAGGCGATCTGATCATTACAGAAGCTCTGTTCCAGTGCTGCTTTCTTCATCTATGCACTTAAAAAGCACTTCTTTGGAAAGAAGTCTGTGCTGTGTACTTTTCCTCAGATGGTAAAGTCAGCTGGTATAATCAGCCATTGTAAAATTTTTGATTGATTCCTTGGTGTAAATAAAAGATACTGTACAGCCCTTGAAAAATTATTCATAAATACTTTCACCTGCCATGTGAACTACCGTCTGAAAAATGAACCCTTTTTTTTTTGTCCCTTTGTTCCTACACCTGCCGCAGCAGGCCAGTCTCTGCAATATAGACTAGCATTTTGCTCCAGAAAAAATAAAATCTACAGGAAGTAATTTTAGCAGAGTCAGGAGGATTTGACCTAACAGCTCCAATATTGAACCTAACTGGCATATTTTGACAAAGTTAAATGTCTAATGATAAAATTTTACTCAGCTCTTAAGCAGGGCATGCAATGTATCGAGCAGCTCTACTAGCAAAGATGCTTTTGTTTATACAAGCAAATGCAGCCAACATCCAAATTATTAAAGATCCTTTGATACAAGTAATCATAAGAATTAACTTATGGAAGGGTTAATGAAGCCTCTCTTGTATAATGTTGTTATATATTATTAAGCTGTATATATTGTTGTGTAGTTGTATTTAAGTTGTATAGCAGACTGAAGTGATTGCTATAAAAAGTGCTACAGCATTTTTAACTGGCTAATGTTATGACCAGCGTGAAGCACACAATATGACCCATGCTTGGGCAGTGCTTCTGGCCTGCTTAGAGAGAAGAATGGCAGATCATTAACAAAATGAATTAATGTAGGCCAAGCAAGATGCTTATCCTTCTCCCTTTTATTACTCTTCTGAGATGAGCCTGGTCTCTAGCTTACAACTGCAGTAGTATAATACCTCCAGAGCATTGGTTCTGACCCACCCTATTCCAGCTCTCACACTTCTTTCCTGATCTTACCCTTTTCCTCTCTTCCAGCCAGTTTCCAATGAGAACTTTATTAGAGTATTTGGGTTGAACTTTCCACCAATCCTCTCCCATCTTTTTGCGCTGCAATCACATTTCTTCGTCTCACCAGCACTGTCCTCCCTGGTTGTCAGAACTGTCCTTCAAGTTATGTGGGTGAAAGATTACTCAGTAGTTCAGTGCTAAAACTGGGACAGAAAGGGGCTCCACCTCTGCCTGCCTGTGTGCTGAGAAACGTGGGTGGTGTGTGGAACTGCTTGGTCATAGAACCATTTGTGTTTGCTGTCCCCATGGCAACTGTCGCTCTGGTAACCACATTCTAGACTGCATCATATTTACTGGTGACAAAACAGTGGCTCCTAACCTGCTGAAGTCAGCTGGTTTTTTTTTCTCTTAATAGAGTTCAGAATCAGAGCATAGAGTACATCTCAAAACATTGTGATGTAAGTAACATATTCCTCTATACCAACACACCAGACATACCGGCACGACACAGTCTCTCTTCCTAGACAGACACATTTTATTTTAAAAAAGTGGGACAAACCAGGATGTCCATTCAAAATAATGATGTTCTTTATTGACATAGCTAAAGATAAGGGCTTGCTGCATGGTACAAGCTTGTATAAGGTTTGCATATTCCATATTCCAACTAACAGCTGGCTTGAGGTTCTGATGAGCCTTGTTTATCATTGTTAATGGCTGCCCTTGATTGACTACCCATCACCTGATATTAAATATCCTAAGAAGATATTTTCCTAGGTTGAGGCATGAACAGACTCGTGGAATCTAAGATGTTTACTATAAGCTTTTTAGGAAGTTAACAACACTGTCCAAGCCCCTTTTCCCGGCTGGAAATGAGAAACCACAATAATCATACAGGCTTATGATTCCATGGAATCCATCCTCGAGATGGTACCAGGTCACTCGAACACCGTTGTCCTCCAATCTCTTCTTGTAAAGCAAGCCGTCGTCCCTCAGCACATCATACTCACAAGTCAGGATGAAAGACTCGGGCAGCTGGTGAACAATTGCATCTTCAGCTAACAGCGGACACAGGCTGGGCTCACAGAATCTTTTCACTGTCTCATAAACTTCAGCTATAAAATCAGTAGGCCTAAGTGGCTTCACACCTCTGACCTTAAATTCTTCGGGGATGTTATCTGGACTCACCCACTTCCTGTACTTCAGCCTCATGTCTGGAGGAATATGAGAGCCCTCCAAGACCTCTTGCATATGCAATGCATCCCCATTTAGGTACTGCAAAGCAAAGAAAGCGGCACGTTCTCGGAATAACAGAGGGACTCCTCGATTTTGATGATAGGATGGTAAATTGAAGTCCAGTGCCTGGAGGCCTGGGTAGATCAAGATCTGAGCACGTAGTTTGGGGAGGTCTGATCTACCTGCAAGGGTCTGGCTAACAGCAGCTGCTAGATTGCCCCCAGCACTGTCCCCGCAGACAATTATACGAGCAGGATCCACACCATAGTATTCTATATTCTTCATAAAGTGTATGGTGGCATTAAGACAGTCTTCATACGCAGCAGGGTATTTGTGTTCAGGAGCTAAACGATACCTAGTATAAAGAAAGAGACAAGTATAAGAGAAGGAAATGTCATTTCCAGGAAATGGTATCCTATGCTGTCTTCCAGCCCTACCATCTTGGGGTGGTTTTCCTCCAGGTCAGGATATTCATTACGTCCTAAGCAGGCATTCCTCAGTTAGCAATTGCAGATAAGCTGTAAATTGTGTATTCAATTGAAGGACTCAGTCAAGTAGGATTTTCTTCTGACTAAGAGTCTGACCCAGACTTTGTACATTTCTTAGTCATTCTGAAAACTCCCGGTGTATTCTTGACAAGATAATTTAATAATTTTGTGCCTCTGCTTCCTATGTGTAAAACAGGAGTAATACAGTGTGATTACTCTTTTTTCTATAAATCACAATTGTTCAGAGCATCTTATTACACGTTCATATGTTCAGGACAAGGAAGACTTTTTAACCTAAGTTTCTGATTGGCTTTTATAGATTTTCTTAGTGTGCCAAACAGTTCCATTTGAGTCTTTTCTGAGTATATCAGGGCATGAACAGTTAAGACCTGTGAAATCTTTGTTATCACTATTTGTCCCTTTATGGACTTCACTGAATTCTATAGAAATTTCTCTGCAAAAAAAAGAACATCTCCAAAACCAGCGCAGCTCTGCTGTGGCACCACAGCAACAATCATCTCCAAACAATAGAACTGGGTAGGGTTCACTTACTGAACAGATACAACTACCGATTCACTTTCTCTGGATATGTAGCGGCATACTTTTTCATAGGTATCTGGAAAAGAAATATTTTCATTAGTGCTTTGCTATTGCCCTGATCTTTGAGACAGCTAGGGAGTGTTCATTCCAGAAAGGCATGTATATGTCTTCAGACTTCCTCCCAAATCACATGCTGAAACCTCCTCTTATTTCAATGTTATAAAAAGATGAGAATGTTCTTCCTACATAACTATAATTCCTCCAGCAAATATCTTACCAAGACTTCCAAATACCCAGCCTCCTCCATGAAAGAAGATGATGCCTCTCCTTCGCCCATTAGAGGTAGCTTTAGGCTGATAAACCCTCACAGGTACTTTGTTAAACTGCAGATCCTGGATAAAGAGCTTTGGATCCAACCCTAGTTTCCGTCCCTGTCGCACGTATCGGCCAAAATTGATTTGACTGCAAAGTCCAGTCTTCTCCAAAATTCTACCCTGTTAAAGGTAAAAGAGATTAAGGCTTCTTTAAAAGTCTTGAGTTAGCCAAGGTATAAAAACTCTGCACCATACTTACATTGAACTGTATTTGAGGGAAATTTTAAAGAAACAGACTGTAAAAAATTTATTTCCATTACTCAAATTCAGTGACATTCTAATATCACATCAGAAATTTTATATAGGCCATCCAAATTGGCTGTCTTGAAGTATATATTTTAATTGCCTGGCTCACCTTTGTGCTCGTTCTTGTTTCATTTATACTTGATAACAACAATGAAATGTCATATATAGAAACAGCAATAAAAGCTTTAATAGTTCTTCATTGCATAAACTAATATTCCTGAATTAGACCATAAAGCTCAGTGACTTTGCAAATCTTATGTGCTGAGTTTTGTTGTGCTAGTTACTGCTTTTTATTTGCACAACAGATTGACTGAGCAAAATCAAGAAGCTAGACTATAAATCTGATGTAATAGGTAAATGAATGGGAAGCTGGGAACAAAATTAATTAATGGAATCAAACAAATAAACTGTTACAGTTCAGTTACTAAACAATATCCCAATTTTAAATGCCCAGTGAGAGTCTGTCTTTATCCATTCCCTTGTTGTCGTCACCAGGACAGCTAGGTAGCTTTGTCAGTAAATTTCAAGAGGATGTAAACGGTGTAAGAAAGTGTGGAGTAAAACAAGGTCTGTGTTTTAGCAAAGGTGATCTTGTGGCTAAAGGAGTGAAGGAGAAAATTGAAGATTAAAAAAAATTTAAAGATACAGCAGGTGACAGAGGAAGAGTTCAGAAGAGCTCTAATGCTGTTTATGCAATGCTGTAAGAGGGAGTCCAGGGATTAAGTAAAGCAGCCCTAACCGGATTTTGTACCGTAGATGTCAGCCCTCGCAGGAGCAGTTGAAGGGCTGTAGTTTTCCTTGTGCAAGGTGACTTCGCCTAAAGCTGAGGGCAGTTATCAGACAAAACCACCAGCTCAGCGCTCAATTCGAGACTTCAATCAACACTGCCGTTTGGCAATCTCTGCTAACAAGCCCTAGCGTGCTACTTCCGAACGCGAAAGGCGTTTGCCCGTGACATGAGCAGCATCCCGACTGAGGATGCTCCCCCGCAGCACTCCCCCCGCGATGTGGAGCCGCATCACATGAGGGCGGCGGGGGTACGCGGAGCTTAATCCAGGCTCCTTCCCCACCCTCCTTCCCAGCGCAGTCCGTGGGCCGGGGTTCACCCGGGCCGCCCCGGGTTTGTGGCGGGCGGCGGCTGCCCACCCTCGCCGCGGGGGGACCCCGGCCCGGGCGGCTGCGGACCTGCGAGGGTGGAAGGAGGGGACCGTGTAGCCCCAACCCCGGCTCGGATGGAACCACTCCCCCGCCCCCCGAAACGCTAAGCGCGGCGGCGGGGCGCGACTCACCAGGGCCGCCGTGCTGAGGAGGACAGCCAGGACCAGGCGCAGCTTGGTGGGCTGGTTCACCCCGGGCGGGATGTCGTAGCTGGGGAGGCCGAGGAGGACCGTGGCCAGCGCCATGGCCAGCGCCACCGCCAGCGCCGCCAGGGGCAGGAGCAGCAGCAGCAGCGCTGGCAGCAGCCCCATGGCCCGGCGGCGGCCCCGCGGGGCTCCCCGGCCCGTGGCGGGGCCCGGCAGCGGCCGCCCGCCCCCCTCCGAGCCGCCACCGCGGCCCGGGCCGGCGGCGTCACGGGCCGTTTGTGACAGCTCTGCAAAGCCGTTGCCAGGGTCATGGTGCGGGCGGCCAGCGAGCACCGGGGGGAGGCCGCGCTGCCGGCTTGAGGCGCGGTGTAATCTCGGTTCAAGGAGGCAGTGCGTGACCCGGGCACGCAGCATCGGGGCGCTCAGAAAGGGCATCGTCCGCGTCCTGCCGGGAGCCTGCAGCTCAGGCGTTGGGGCTGGTGCTGCCGCTTCAAAAGAGCCAGAAAACCTGCAGCGCCCGAGGGTTGCAGAGCACCTGCGTTCCTGACGGATTCATCTTAAAATCGCCGGGAGTATGTCGTTTGTCCTTAAATTTAGGGATTCTTTGTCTAACGGCAGCCTGCAGGCAGCTAAAGGAAGGGCTGCATTTGCACTCTGAAATCTAAATGGAAAGCAGCATTTGTTTTGGTGAAAATTTCTGATTTCCAAAAAAGTGAATTTGACCAAAAGTTAATTTTTGTCACTTTCCCCGCAGACAGTTATACGGGCAGGATCCACACCACAGTCCTCTATATTCTTCATAAAGTGTGTGGTGGCATTAAGACAGTCTTCATACACAGCAGGGTATTTGTGTTCAGGAGCTAAACGATAGCTGGTACACAGAAAGAGACAATAAAAGTAAGAGAAGGAAATGTCATAACTGTAAATACAAATTTCCTTCAGCACCTTGGCTTTCCCTGTGTTTTTTGGAGTATTTTTCCTTCAGAAAAAAAAGAAAAAAGCAGTGTCATTATCTGCTAAATAGGTATTTGTCCAGCGAGTTATCACAGATAAGCAATAGCCAGTAGGATGAAGTTGCAAGGACATGGCATGGTTGGGATCTTCTTGTGAGAACATCACTGATCAGAACTTGAGTGCTTCAAGTTCATCTTGCTCTTCTGGTGTAGACTGCATCTGGCTTGTGGATGAAGTGATTTAATCAGTCTGCACGTCACCTTTACTTAGGATATTTTCTCTTGAGAATTATTTAACTTTATTTTTCTTTATTTAAATAACTGGGACAGAGTTATATGTTTCTGTATTATTAGTATTAAAATATATTAGCATTTGATTTTACTGTTAGAAAACTCTTTGAAGTTTACAGGATGATTACATCTAATTAAATAGATCACTGAATCACCAGCTTCCAAATTTGTTTATTAGTCAGTTCTCAACATGTAAGAAAACTCTTCCGGAAAGCATTCCTTCTTTGTGTGCGGTGCCAGCATAGCTCTGTGTTGTGAGATAGATGAACCTTACTTTGGGGTCTGTTTGCACTCTCCCTGTATTAGCAGATTGGGGGGGGGGGGAAGAAATGAAAATAGTCACCCCTGAAATTCTGTCTGACCATCTGTGATCCTGGGGCAATGGTTTGCTGAGGAGGAGTGTTCCCACTGTGGTGCTAGGAAGTGAAAAGAAGCAAAAAGACTTCCATGGGGTGGTACTGATGTAACTCACCCGACAGACACAACCACCGCCTCGCTTACTCTGGCGATGTAACGGCAGATCTTTTCATGGGAATCTGCAAACAGTTGGGGGGTTGTTTGCTGCCCGCTCCCCTTCCAGGTGCGACAGCCAAGGAAGGCGGACGCCGCCCTTTCCCGCCCGGCCGTGCCCTTCCCGCCCCTCACACCCTCATGCCCTCAGCGCTGCCGCCTCCCCTCAAGGCAGGCAGCAGTGGCTCGCCGAAGATGACGGCACAGCTCAGCCAGATTTCTGCCCTTCTGCCAGCTCTCGGGGCAGAATCATTCCCCCCGCCTCCAGAGGATAGCGGGGGCAGCGCACAGCTGCGCTGCGGCTCGGGAAACGGCGCGGCCCGCCCTGCCGGTGCAGCCGCCGCCGGGGAAGAAGATGGCGCCCGCCCGCAGGCCGGCAGATGGCGCACGGCGCCGGTAGACACCAGCACCCGGCCGACCCGCGCGTCCCGCGGCCGGAGCTGCGGGTCCGGCCCCAGCTTCCTCCCGGAGCTCACGTAGCGGCTGAAGGCGATCTGGCTGCACACCCCCGTCTTCCCCAAAATCTTCCCCAGTTCGAAGAGAGAGAGGAGAGCCCGTCTGAGCGGAGGGCGGCCTCCCCGGGGGCAGCCAGCAGCCGCGGGCCGCCTCGGGGCAGGTTACCGTGAGGGAGGCCCTGCGCCTGCCTTGCCCCGGCCGCTGCGAGGCCTGAGGGGGCACCCAGGCTTCGTGTTGGCAGGGTTCAGCCTGCTCCAGAGCTGCTCGCCTCTACCCTTGCCTTTAGCGGCTGCTCCGGTTTGGTCTTCACCAGAAAGCTGGCACAGGAGAAGATGAAGCCGTGGCGGTCCCCTGTGAGGTTACGCGCCTGTGCGAGTGGGGTTGCTTTGGCACCGTGCGCCTGAGCAGGTAGGCCCACGCGTCCAACTCACGCTCTGTCAGGCAAAATGTCTTAGGCAAGAAAAAAGTTGTTTCCTTCTCAGTATCACCAAGTCCTTCGGTTTCATACCAGCTTCCCACCCTTACAGGCTTACAACCCAGATGTCCTTCCTCTAAGGCTTCCTGGGAGTCTCTGGTTTTATCTGCTAGAGAAGCACCTGGCCTTCCATCAGTGTTACTGGAAAGCCCTAAGAATGGCCTAAAAACGTCATCTGTGCTTAGCTAAAATGGAAATCAAAGCAATCTCACTTTTTATAAATAATTAATTTAAACCGAATTAGGGAAGCTTAGCTGATAAAGCTTGGACTCTTATGGTTGGCTTCATCCCTGTGTAATAGGGAAAACCTGACTGAAACTATCTGAGATCTAACAGAAATCATTTTACAAAAATTATCCTCTAAAGTCAGCCCCAAAAAAAGGAAAGCCTTCATTTAAGTCTTAATGCAGCCAGAAGGATTCTGGTATTTACACATATAACCTTACAAAAATAACACCTAAACCACATTTCTGGCAGAAATCATGGAAGAGTAACTCACCATAGCAGATGTACCAATCATAGAAGCAAGGACAATTCGAAGCTTTCCAGGATGATTTACTCCAGGAGTGATACTGAAATTGGAGTACTGAGATTGAATTATTTCCATAATTGCTAGTATGAACGAAGCAATAAAAATCATCAGCAATATCACTGGCAATATATAAAATAATGCCATTTCACTTAACCAGAGGTGAGGTGTCTTTATGCCTATCTTTGATTTAGCTTTCTAAGGTAACAGTAAACCTTAGAGCAGTCCAAGTTACAACAGATCTCTCAGGTGCCACACACACTTTCAAGTCCTTGGAAATGTTGTGCAAGGTGCCAGCATGCGACACATAGGAGAAGAGTTGGAGGAGAATGCGTTTAATTTCCTGTTTAGCTTCACATTAATTGTGGATACAGGGCCTGGCATTCTACATGGTATTATTGTGGATGATATGACATGAATGACTGTTCAGAGATAGCAGTTAAGTGCTCAGTGAAGTTCTAGTTTATGACAAGTTGCTATTTACAAGGAGAGCCAACTAATGTGGAGGTTAAATTGTCTCTTACATCTGGTCTGCAGCCACAACATATTGTTTCCTGTATTGTAGACGTTCTTTAAGTGGTTTGGAATATATAGTTGTAACAAGCATGTTTAGATAAGAAAACTGGAACTAACATGAGGGGGGGGAAAAAAGCTAACGTGTGCTCTACAAAAGTAAATGGATCAATCTTATTTTGTCGTTAGAGTATTTAAGCACAGGAACAAGTTTTTCAGCATACTTGTATGTTTGATAAACATCAGAAAGTACTTAGAGCCTTTCCTCCATTGTAATTTAAACAAAGCTGTTAATAGAGTATCTCCAGTGGGGACGACTGCAATTTTGACTTCATTTTTTTGAGTCTAAAATACCAGTTACCTAGCCCATAGACATTTTCTACAAGTTGGTGACTGGGAATCTTAGACTCAGATGCTACGTGTAACATATAGCACAGGCACTGCATTATAGCATTGTAATATCAGTATCTTCCTCCTTTGCCAAAACACGCTTAGCCTTCTAGGAAGAATGAAACCATAGATCATAATTGATAAAACGAGTCAGACCAGATGCTGATTTAAAATTTTACTGCATCTTTAGTATTTACTGAGAGTGCCTAGTCCAAATAGATCATTAAAATAGGCAGACTACACATGGAATACTTCAAACAGCACTAAAAGAAACTTCATAGCATGCTTGAAGTATCTTTTTCAGTGGTCACACTGGCGTAATTGCTCATTAACAAATTGTCCTATCTAAACCTCTTATATGGAATTTAGAAGCATAAAAGACCACAGAAAATTGGTGGTTCTTACAGAAGGAAAAAAAGTTGTTTCTATAAGCTTTTTAGAAAGTTCACTATATTGTCAAGACCCCTTTTTCCAGATGAAAATGACAACCAGTCGCTAGTAAATGAATTTATGATTCCATGGAATCCATCCTCGAGATGGTACCAGGTCACTCGAACACCGTTGTCCTCCAGTCTCTTCTTGTAAAGCAAGCCGTCGTCCCTCAGCACATCATACTCACAAGTCAGGATGAAAGACTCGGGCAGCTGGTGAACAATTGCATCTTCAGCTAACAGCGGACACAGGCTGGGCTCACAGAATCTTTTCACTGTCTCATAAACTTCGGTTGTACAGTCAAGTAGCACATGTGGTTGATAGCCTCTGACCTTAAATTCTTCGGGGATGTTATCTGGACTCACCCACTTCCTATAATTTAATTTAATATCTATAGAAATATGGGAACCCTCCAAGACCTCTTCTAGATTTGATGCATCCCCGTTTAGATACTGTAACACGTAGAAAGCGGCACGTTCTCGGAATAAGAGAGGGACTCTCTGATTCTGCTGATAAGATGGTAAATTGAAGTCCAGTGCCTGGAGGCCTGGGTAGATCAAGATCTGAGCACGTAGTTTGGGGAGGTCTGATCTACCTGCAAGGGTCTGGCTAACAGCAGCTGCTAGATTGCCCCCAGCACTGTCCCCACAGACAATTATACGGGCAGGATCCACACCATAGTCCTCTATATTCTTCATAAAGTGTATGGTGGCATTCAGACAGTCTTCATACGCAGCAGGGTATTTGTGTTCAGGAGCTAAACGATACCTAATACACAAAAGGATACAACAAAAGTATTAGAGGGAAATACTAGTTTTAAATGTACTGCTGAAAATACTGGTTCCTGCAACCAGCAATACCCTGATGACCTCAGAATTTTCCCTTTATCCACAGGTTGATCATAAATAAACTGCAGCTAGTTGGACCAGGTGGTGCAGATTAACTTGTTAGGATATCATCTGTTCAGGACATTTCTCAAGTCTTTAACAACACAGAAGTACTCATCTGCCAACTATGTCTAGGTTTCACTGACAGTCATGTAGTTGTTTTATGCCTTAGCATACTTCTGGTTTATGTCTGGTTTGTTACAGTGCAACTACATCCTCATAATCCAAATTGTTCTGTCGGTATATTGATGATGATATCAGCTTGTCATTCACGTAGCGCTTCTGTAAGCGTCAAGCAGAGTTTCCTTGAATAAGGATTAAGTAGAATATATGGCTTACTATCTGTTTACTGTCAATTTTCAGTTCAGAATTTGAAAACATTGACTGACAAGTCCCACAGAAACATTTCTCTTGAGAATGGTTGTTGCTATGATCAGGGAAGCTATAAGGAGATATTTACAGTATAGGAAACAATCTCTAAAAAATAGTATGAGGAGAGACTCACCCAACAGATACAACCACTGATTCACTTCCTCTGGCAATAGACCGGCATAGCTTTTCATGGGTCTCTGAAAGAAACATATTTGTTGGGATTTGGGTTTGATTTGGTTTTATGCCAGAGTGCTAATGTTATCTATTGCATGAGTCAAAGAATTGCAAGAAGAAAATACTCTCTGCTTTTCTCTGCCCCTTCCTCCATAGCTCCTCAGAACTTTTGTATCCCCTCATGTTCCTATTTCAGTATTTGCTTACTGTATTTTTTCCCCTCATATCTCATTGTTCTTGTCTTTAAGAAAAATCACATAATGCACAGCAGATGCTTTCTTCTGACAGCAAAACTTAGGAGAGTGCGTCTGTGGTCATTCTAAAACTTAATAATTGCTACAGATCAAGCAACAATCACCTTTACCATTTATGAAGTAGATACTGCTTTAACTAAATTATAATATTTTTTTTATTAGATATCTTACCAAGACTTCCAGATACCCATCCTCCTCCATGGAAAAACATAACTCCTCTCCTTTGGCTGGCAGATGGAACCTTAGGCTGATAAATCCTTACAGGCACTTTCTCAAACCACAGGTCCTTGATGAAGAGCTTTGGGTCCACTCCTAGAGTCTTTCTACCTTGCATGTACCGGACAAAGCTAACCTGACTGCAGATGCCAATATTTTCCAAAATCTTTCCCTGTTCAAAGGCAAAGAGAATAGGGGGTTCACTCAAGAGATTATCTATTTTCCAAAGTAAAGAAACTGTATGGGCAGTATACTCATGATGTCTAAGTCATATTATTTTAGGGCAATCATAAAATATTTGACTAGTTGCACAGGTATAATACAATTGAACAAATAACAGTAGCATCATGAGAGGTCACATGAACAGCAGTGTTCACCAAAGAACATAATCCCAAAACAATGGGACAATTCACCAGCATTAACAAAGACTGGTGAAATCTATCCCTTTGCTTTCTCAGCGGGTGCTTTACCTAACATTGAAAATGAGTTTGGTTTTCACTGGTTATTCTGTCCTTGCCCCTGAGAAGATATGAAAACATAGAGAAAGATGATAGTTCTGGTGCTAATTTTCATGATATGGACACTTGACCAAAGTAGAGTTGACTAAATTGAGAATATATTTGATAATTACTTTTTAATTCATCTCGGAAGTCTTCACTGATGTGTGTGATGCACTGGCAAGAAGATCCTCAGATATTTAGTAGGCCTAAACTTCTTTCTGTACGCTGTAGTGATATTCATGCCAGGCACCAGAAGATGGAAAGAATGCAAATGAGAGCTACTGGTCCAACATAACTTTGCAAAAAAAAGGCATAACTTCTGTTATGAAATACGTTATTTAGTCATGCCAAACCAGTATTTTGATCCTTATGAAGATTTGGATTAAGCTCTTAATATTCACTATTTTATTGTGAATATTTCTTATTAGACTGCCACGTTTGTATGGATTGTCAGTAGTGTTATGACTCAATATATTTACCTATGAAAGACCTTTTCTTCAGTGACTCCAGCTATTTGTAGTGTTCTCCATGCCGGATTCTGAGGCTGAAGAAACTAATACATTTTGCAACATACTGATTTTAATTCATTATAGAAACTAGTCTAGTGTCTCTGATTGTATACAAACATGATAAAATGGTTTATTCTTTTGTATTTGCTATTTTCCAAGCAGAAATGGAACAACTACAAAGAATATTCTCACCTTTACATTCGACTTGTTTGATTTCTTTCATCCTGTATTGTTGACATTGCAACATACAATTGTGCTAATGGGCAGTGTATGGATGATAAAAAGAGAACTGGCGCTTCCAGATGCTTAAGTGAAGTAATCTCTTTCTAATTACAACTTGTGTGCAGCCAAAGCATGAGAATATATATCTAGAATTCTTTACCATGGTCCACTATAATCTAGACCATTTCTGACAGAGAATTTTTTATTTTATTTTATTTTTTCATTTTAAATAGTTTGTCCCTCTTGTAGATGTTTAAGTAATTTATTAAATATATGCACAACTTCTGGTATCTCATGTATTTCTAACACCTTCCGTCATCACAGCATCTATACAGCTATCATTACAAGGAAATACTCCTGATTCAGTGAAATCCTTTGTCAGCAGAGATCACCATAGGTTGTATTTTGGTAAGAGCTTCAACTCTTGTGGACTGGTTAGCTGCCCACTCTTTTACAGGCCAGTTCACCTCAACAAGTTGGGCTGGCCAGAACTCCCCATTTGCATCAGACAAGCCTGCTTAGTTGCTGCAGGAGTTATAAATATGTGTTCAGGGGAGATGGAATTCCTTCAGCTCCTGTTGGGCAACATTACCTAACTGTAACTTGTGTGACAAAAACTGCCTCTTCCCAAAACCGATTCTAAATGCTCCATTTCTATTTTTATCATCAAAATAAATACATAACTCCTCATCCCCAAGTCCAAGAAAAGCTTGAAAGCATGGCCCAAAGACATCTGATATATTCTGAACCTGGAATGGAAGTATAAATGATCCAACATGTATAAGCATTCTTAATCAGTTATTGCAAGGTTAGCACAATGCACTGTAGAAGCACAGTCAGACTTTCAAATGCTTGTGTTAGGCAGTGTTTACGTACTGCCTAATGTAAGAGCCAGGCAAGACTGTAATAATGCAGCGTCATGTAAAAAATCTGGTAAAGGTTTCTTTAGCAAAACTGAGCTTCTAAATACAACATGCAGCGTGATAGCAATGCCCTGCTCTCCCCTCTGAAAATTAATTCCAAGCAGAGTTCTAGCATTGAATCTACAGGTTCACCGTTCTTCCCCCAGAAATCACACCCGGTTAACTTACCACCACAGCTCTGCTTATTAAAATTATATGAATGATTCGGAGCTTTACAGGCTGATTCACTCCAGGAGGAATTTCTGAGTTGGAGATATCAAAATTAATTGCCCCCATGACCAACAATATAAATCCAGCAACAAAAACGGCTAAGAATAACACCAGCAGTGTGTACACAACTGCCATTTTGCTGAGCAGCAAAGTGATCTGAAATGTCTTTGACTTGACTTTGCCAGATATCTTTGGCTTGTTACTTCCTGATTCTTTGTTCATCGTAAGGTTGCTCTAGTAAAAGCCTTTCTCCTCCCTTTTACAAATATACTAGTAGGTATCTTTCCCACTTTCTTTCCCCCCGCGCCCTTTATTTCACAAAAGATTAGTTGGTCAAAGTCCTGAATTTGTTAAAAGATCTATACCGGCATAAATTTGGAATTTTTGCAAGAAACCAGTCCTCATCTGGGAGAAGAGTGTTATGAGCAAACTGCATTAATATTAATTAGAGGTGGAAAATGGACACAGGGCATTTGTGTGCTTTGAGTTCGTGACGCTATAAAACACTATTCAGAAGGAGAGTTTCTCTAGGGTTTCGCATAGATAGGAGCCTGCATATGATTATTGCTCTAAAGGGCCAAGTGGATCATTACCAATCTTTTTTTGGAAAAGTGCACCTATAAAATTATGTCATTACCTCAATCTCAGTTTTTTTAGTATTTGTGTTTTCTTCTACAAGAAAAACACGGTTAAATAACAACACAAGAGGCTGAGTTTAGATTCATGATCAGGTTACCTCGTATCAGGTAAACTTAGTAACTCTCAGCATGCAACAATTGCAGCATAAAAGGACTTAAGGTAATCAGCAATTAAAGAGTTTCAAATCAAACTGCTTTATCTTGGTCTTGCTGTAGGATGGGATTGTTCTAATGTAGAGATGCTGTAGTTTAAATGATGCTTGAGGTATTGTGAATCTGAGTCTGCAACTCTTCAAACAACTAGGATGTCAGAACATTGTTGAAACTGCAAATGCCCAGGGAAATGAAAGAGGTAAAAATCTAACTTCATTAAGCAGCCATGTTATTTTTTTTTTTGAAGTTAAATTGTAAGTGGTGGGTGAAAGTACCATGTCATTTTAGGTAGAAAACTTCATAAAAAATGAAATTTCATTTTTTTTCCAGTGAGAAGTTGAGTGTTTTTAATAGGGCACATGGTAATAGTAAAATATTCTGAAGTAGAAGGAAATATTTTGTTTAAAACCAGCAAAAGTCCAGATTTAAAAAAAATAGCCCACCCAATGGTGTTTCTGGATTTTCAGTTTGTATCGTATTTCCACAGTTATGTGATCATATACAATAGTCCTGGATAGTCCAGTTGTCTGGTAAATTAATTACTGTGCACAGCACAGATTTGACTAGGTAGAATTGGCGAGATTGTGGTCTCTGTCTGCCGGTGTTGCATTGTTCCTTTAACCGTGAGGTGTTCATTTAGGTTTATCAGTCAGTATGTGTTTAGCAAATGTAACTTACTTGTAACAGAAGTATTTGAAGTGCTAGTTTTTATTTTATTTTTTGTTGAAAGCCACAGCAAGATAATACAATGTTGTGCTTCTCTACCTTCTTATATCTGTGATCTTCAGAACTTTTTCAACAAACATAGCATAACAGGTAGTCTTGAGAATAAGATAATCTTGAAAGAAAAACAGAGAGTACAAAAAGGAAAAGAAGTCTCACCTCTGCACTTCCCTAACATGTACACACCTATTAAAATTTAGGAATTCCAGTTTATGAATCGAGTACCAAAACGAAACATCATTTCTCAGATTCCAAACAAAATCAAACCCATACTAGTTCCAGTTTAGAACTTCTGCTTCAGACAGAAGTCTTTTGACTACGCTTCTTCAAGGAAAGTGTAGTCTCTGTGCAGTCTAACCCTAGAAATTAAAATGCACAGCTGCAATTTCACTATCTGACATAAGACTTCACAGAACCTGAGTCTCTGGGTTCTCCATCTGATACCCTAAACATCTCCTGTCTCTGTCAAGGGCCAAAGTAGACCCACTTGTTGTCTTCAGCATCTTTGGGCAGTCGAAGAATCTTCAGGAAGAGATGTTCTTGCGGCTTGCCTTGGTGTGCCAACCACGCGAAGATACTAGAATTGCTAGTGTTAAAGTGAAACAGTACGTGCCACGTGCCTTGCTTTGCATCTCGATCTTATTGGTCTGTTTTTATAATAACGTTTTCTAAAAAGGTGGTGCTTTAAATAATCTTAACAGTTGTTTGAGGGTCACCACAGATGCAGAAATTAGAAAGTATAAAATGCAGTCAAAATCCAAAACATAAAAGTGTTTACATTCTTTGCCAAGTATTCGCCAAGGATAATGTAAGACTTGCATCTTTGTTCTGAAAAATACTTTTATAAACTGTTTATATAATTCACAGTACTATCCATTATTTTTTTTCCAGATAAAAAGGAAAAAATCCCATAGCCAAAAAAGGCTAAAATTCCATGGAAACCACTCTCAGAATGATACCAGGTTACTTGAACGCCATTGTCCTCTAGTCGCTTCTTGTATAACAGTCCATCATCCCTCAGTACATCAAACTCACATGTCACAATGTAGCATTCAGGGAGCTGGGAAATAATGGAGTCTTCAGCTAAAAGTGGGGAAAATGTTATTGCTAGAATTTCTTTGATTGCTTCATGGACTTCAGGTTTATATGAAGTGGATTTCTGTGGTACGTAGCCTCTAATCTTAAATTCGTCAGGAATAATGTCAGCACTTATCCATTTTTTATACTTCCGTTTCATACTCTCCGGAACATGGCAATTTTGTAGGACATCTTCCAAAACTGTTGGTTTTTTATTAAGATAACGAAAACAGAAGTAGATAACTAGCTTCCGAAACAATATGGGGACTGAAGCATTCTGCTGATAGGAAGGTAAATGAAAATCTAGCCCCTGTAGTCCTGGATAAAGTAAGACCTGCGCACGTACTTTTGGAAGATCTCTTTTGTTCAGCAGTATTTGGCAAATAACTGTAGCAAAATTAGCTCCACAGCTGTCACCAGCAATGATGATAAGAGCAGGATCCACATGATACTCTTCTAAATTCCTCATAAAGTATAAGGTGGCGTTGAGACAATCAAAATATTGCCCTGGGTATGGGTGTTCAGGAGCCAAACGGTAACTGAAATGTCAAAGATATTGTGGTTATTGTCAAAGTAATTATAAAAATTTAATTAGCGTTGTTCGTAACTGACTGGTATGGTAGTTATGTAGGCCTTTTTCTTCTGAATTTTAAAGATTATATTTGGTTTCAACTAGTGTAGATTGGAAAGACAAACTAATGGTATAACAGCCATTTTAGAATAATTTGCCTGTAAGCGCGTTTCTAAGTTAAATGAAAGGCTAAAGCGAAAAATAGGGAGCACAATCTGAAATAGTACATATTTTCAGCATATTTTTCAGAAATGTTTCAACTGTGAACTGTATTACCATAAATACTTCTATATAAAACTAGCACTTACCCAACAGACACAACCACTGAGTTGCATTTTTTGGCAATATAGCGGCATATTCTTTCAAATGCTCCTAAAGAGAAAATTTATCAGAAATGATGTTTTAAAAATCATATATCCTTTTGAAATTAAAATATAGATCCTTGAACATACGCTCTGTGGAAGGCACTGCAACATGAGACTGATGAGTAACTTCGGCTATGCAATGTGGTCTTTACATGTTAATGTATTTTCTGATTATTGATCAGTGGCTGTTAGGGCGTAATATAAGCATGTAAAAATGGTAATACTAGGAAAAAATAGAAGTCTGTCTAGGCTGGCATCACATCTCATCTGATGGTCAACAAAAGATGTCTAAGGAGAAGCATAAGCTGAGGACAAGCATATAGTAATAAGAAGCATTCAAGAAGTTGAGGCTCAGGGCACTCCTATGAGACAGAAACTGTCTTTATATTTAATGCCCTTGATTAATGTTTCTTCTCTGAATTATTCAAACCGCTTCTTGAACCCATGATTTTAACATTAACAACTTTGTGCAGTGAAGAATTCCATAGCTTGCTTACAAAGGTGTAAAGAACCATTTCTGGCATTTGCTACTTCCATTTGGTGACATTGACTCTTGTACTCTAAGAAATGGTGGATAATCATTCCCTGTTTAACTTCTCTTGCTTCACATGATTTTGTAGACATGTAGTGTATCTCTTTATCTGTCTTGTCCAGCCTGAAGAGTCATAGTCTATTCGTACAGAAGCACTTTTCTCACCTATGCAGCCTCTCTCTGACTCCTTCTGGTACTGCTATATCCTTTTTGAGGTATGGGAACTGGGACTATGAGCAGTGTACTGTATTTAGATGCACCGTGGATTTATTACAGTGGCGTAAAGAAGTTTTCTGTTTTGTCCTTTCCTAATAACAATTCCTAGCATTTTATTTGCTTTTTCACT
This sequence comes from Nyctibius grandis, assembly GCF_013368605.1. NCBI lineage: Eukaryota > Metazoa > Chordata > Aves > Nyctibiiformes > Nyctibiidae > Nyctibius > Nyctibius grandis. The sequence continues at coordinate 3,318,319 of NC_090674.1, forward strand.
GCTACTGTGCACTAAGTCAACATTTCAGGCAATTTTTTACCATAATCCCAAGATCTTCTTCCTGTAAGGGAGTAGTCTGCTTACAGTCCATTGTTTTATTTATAAAGTTAGGATGCTCTGTTCATCTGTTTGACTTCTCTACACGCCATTTCACCTGTCATTTCATTGTCTCAGCCTTTGCTGTCATAAAGACATTCTGCAGTTTTTCAGCCATCCATTTACTACCTTGAAGGACCTGGTATATCAGCTTTCACCATCTTTTCTGGGTTTGAATGTATTGATTAGCACTGGTCCCAGCACAGATGTCCTTATGGGAGTTTCACAGGAACCTTCAACAACTCATCTTTTTTCTGTCTTTTAGTCAGTTTTTATCCAAATGAAAGACTTTCCCTCTTGTGTCATGGGTATGTAGCCTCTTTAAGAGACTCTTTTCGAAATCAAAGTAGGTTTTGTCAACTCAGTCTCCTTTATTCAGGTATGTGCTGACTCATTTAAAAAGCTTACATTGATTTGTGAAGCATGACTTCCATTTGTATGGATTTTAAGGAGTAAGTCATATTTATCTGCCGACTGATTCTGTTCTTCATTGTAGCTTCTGCTGATTTGGTAGTTGCAGACTTAAGGCTTACTAGTGTGTAGATTCCCCAAGTCCTTTTAAAAATTTGTTGTTGTGTTATTTGCTTTCCTGTTACCAAGTACCAACAGGAATTCAAATGACAGGTCACGTACTACAGTCAGTGTATAAGTATGGGTATTATGTTAAGCCATGGCATGTGATATAGGTCCCTCAGTGTGCTGATTGTGCAACAGCAATTGTGTTGTGAACAACAACTATGCGATTTTGTGGCGTGCTTTTTATCTTCCATCAAAAGGAATTAACCTTTCCCTTAGATCTCTTGAGTCCTCGCTGCCACCCAAACTAGCTCGGCAACTAGAAGCATCACAGCTGGTGTCAGCCTAACACTCTACCCAGACTAATGTGCTCTGCAATAAAACAAGGGTAGGTTATTCCTGCTCAGTGCAGAATGGAACCAAAGTTACTAGAAGTTATGTTATCGCGTCTGCATGATGCTAAGCAAAGCTAGGTAGACTCTCAAACTCATTTGCAGTCAACTGAAGTCCACCTAGCGTTGTGCTAGTGGAGACTTTGAAACAGTAAAGGATTCAAAACCCACCAACTTCCCTGTCTGACCCCTGGAATGAAATCTAGATTTCTGTGTTAGGTGCCTTGGCTTCCAGGCAAAGCACACATAGACTTGGTTGCTCAGAAAGAGATCCAGAACAGTTAGGAGGCTGAGCCAGCAGCTACCGAGACAATCAAAGGGTTGTCGCCCTTTCTGAAAAAGAAATAAAGTATTCTGTGCAGTGTTACCACAATAATCGAACTCCCCCCAGTTGGTTCTGGTTTTAATGCTCATTTGTTATTTTTCTTTTCATTCATTTTGATTCTTTATTTGCATGAATGGGAATATATTTACAGATTTTTTTTAATGTATTCTTTAAATTCTTTCTTGGACCATGTTATATCTTTTAGACTTCCTTTGATGCATGGACTGCAAGTTGAGAAACACTGACTTTTGTAGTGTTTCTACACAAAAGTTGAGTGCTGAGCACAGCAGTATATCTTAAATTCTGTACTTTGAGGCCCTGTCCAAGCTTACAGGAAACACTTTAGTCCAATTGAGATCCAAGACTGAAAATTTCTCCTTGAGAAGTAACCAAAGCATTGTTCCAAAGAATGAAGCCAGAATGTATTCTTTTAGCAACAGCATTGCCATTTTCATGATACTGGAATTATTCCAGAAAGTAAACGTAGGCTGAGTTCCATATCAGCCTAAAAGGATTTTAAGTTACATTTTCAGAAAAGATGTAGTACAGAGGAGAAGGAGGGAAGAGACATGGTTTCCAACCCTTACTCCAGGACTGTTGCTATATCTTATTTTCAGCTAGCCGTTAGTCAAGGTACAAGAATATCCTGTGAGCTGAACAAGAACTTCCCTCCCAGTGACCTAAGCATATGTGTTTTGTTTTAATGGTTTCTCTTTCTCTGCCCCAGCAAACTGAATCTTTCTCAGAACCACTTCAATGGGAGGAGGAGCAGAGTCCCTCTGCAGTTAGCTGACAGCTGATTGGGGGGTTTTTGGATCACAGTTCCGGATTTAGAAGTCTCAGGTCTGCTAAGAGCTGCTTCCATCAACTTTGCCTGTAGCCCAAAGGAAGTAGAAATGTGATTACCCTTAACTGTGCACTGGACCATTGATTCCACAAGGTGCTTTGCAGTTAGTATTGAGATTGCAAAGACTGTTGTCATTAGGAAGGACAGGTGAGATATTGACTGACATGTCTGAAGGTAAAAATGTAAAGGTTTAGATTTGATTTTAAAAATAAAACTTGCATATTTCTTACTAATGCTCCCAAATGTGCCAGCGCCTCCATGAAAATACAGTATTCCTCTTCTTTTGCCAGTTGGTGGCCATTTAGGCTGATAAATCCTCAACGGTACCTCATCTACTTTGAGATCTTTGATAAGAAGTTTTGAATCTCTCCGTGGTGGTATTCCATCTAGCACAACTCGCAATAAGCTTAAATCACTGCAGATCCCTAGCTTCTCCAAAATCTTTCCCTGTTGAAAAGAAAGAATTCAGAAGAAGAGGTGTAATGTAGGCTTGCTTCTGAATAGATAGCATTATTATATGTACATGCAGTTCAGTAGGTACAGTATACAGAGAGTTATTTTTTTTTAATTTTCATGTGAAATGAAATAGTTTTCTAAGTGGCTGAAGTTTGACAGATGCACTGAAAAAATCTAAATAAGCTTTTAAGAGTAGTCGTATCAGTTTAATGAGTTAATTTAACATGATTTGGTTCTTGTAACAATGCTTACAGGCTTCAGAGGGGTGAATGCTGCTTCTTTTCTTTTTTTTCTAAGGCATTATCTTCCCACTCCCAAATATCCTACCAAAATAAAAGTGGAATCCCCAGTTTTAAGAAAGTTAACTTACCGAGATCATGGTTGTAATCAACAATGAATGGAAAAAACGAAGCTTTAGAGGTTGGTCAATTCCAGGTGGTAGTTCTGAATTGAAAAAATCATAAAATAACCCCCCCAAAAACAGTGCAGGTATTATAACAGGAGAAATGAAAACCATTCCTATTATTGCTAAAGTCGTATAAACAAATGCCATTTCACTTCAACGGAAGTGAATGCTAAAAAACCCTGTGCTGTCTTAAGCCTTGTTTTCAGGTGTTTCTGAGATGTCTTCACAGGAGACTAAGCACTCAGTTCATGAGCAGAAATTAAGTTTATTAATGTTGCAATACCCTAATTTTCTCCACCCTTCTTTTGCTAATGATAATATTGGCAACACATCCTTATAGTTAAAAAAGTGGGAAGGGGAAGTTTTTACCCTTTACAAAAGGTGGAATTCAAAGTATATGGAATTGATTTATGAGTTCTTCACTAACAATGAGAAATGGCTATTCAGAGGGGCCCTTATCTGAAGACTGTCTGTGTTTGGTTTGTTGTGGATTCATTGTGGATGGACATTCCTGTTGTAGCGTTAAATTTTAGTGATGTGGGGCTGCTTGTGGTTGTCGTCAAGGTATGTACTTCTCTGAGAAGAAAAATATTCAAATCCACATTTTTTTTATAAACTTTGTTTCATAGTGGAATGCACAGACACGTTCATGCTTTAATTTTGATTTAAATAAAAGCACATATAACCTGTGATATGCTCCGGCAGAAAGATTTGCTCTGTTTATGTGATGTATGTCTACATTACGTTAGCTGCGTGTGGTGTTCTGTGCATAGATACTGTTCTTCACACTGGCACAAGTAAAATCCATGCTTGACCGTGCAAGTCTTAATGTACATTAAGGTCTTTCCAGATACACAGTGGTGTGTTTGTAGATTTAAGCCACTATTGTTTCTGGTAAAAGCTTTTCATTAATTAAACTCTCCGAATTTTATATTCATTGTAATTCTTGTCTGTAGTTCAATGTAGAAGCGTTATGAATACATGTCTATTAGTGAGGCATGATTAAAATTGGTGGCAGTCGTTTGGTGAAATAATTTTTCTGTTTTGTATTCTTCTTACCGGAATTTCGTTTTCCACACAATTTTAAAGTTACAGCTCCCAAACTTTTTTCCTGTCCTAGCTTTTAAAGTGGAATTCCAGTCTGAAAACTGAATTAGTCATTAGCTTCAGTAGCACAGTATTTAAAGCAAAGCAATCATGACAGCTGATTTGCACAGTTTTAGCTTGTGGAGGTAAGAATGTGTGGGATAAAGCAACGTAAATTTGCACCAAGTTTGTGAAATAGGCAGATTTTCAGCTGTTCATGGAAAGGGCTTTTTCTTTGCTGAGGTTGTCTGATTTGGGGCCGCCTTTCACTTACATGGAGTACAAATTTAGCAATATTGTTAGTTACAAACGTCAGACTGCAGAGTGTTGAGCCAAACCCAGATACCCATGATCAGCTCTCATTCTGTCCTAAGCTTATCAACGTTTGTCCATAGGGTTTTTTCTGCAACACAGCAGGGTCATCCTGTTGATGGTTTTGGTTATCGTCTGTAAACAGTTTCTGTGTAGTGTGATATTCTAGCACAGCCTGTGTTTTTCTAATTGAGTATTTGTTTTGCCATATATTCCTGGCAAACAGCAGAACAACACAGTTCTTACTAAGTGCTTATTTCTGATGTCTCAGCCACCAATCAAAATATCCTGAAATAAATTATCACATGGAGATCAGCTTTGAATGTTGTATTTCAGCATTCTTGATGATTTCTTATGTTTGAATCCTCAGAGAAGGAAAATTCTGTGCTTTCAACCTGCCCAGGGAGGTGGTGGAGTCACCATCTCTGGAGGTGTTTAAGAAAAGACTGGACATGGCACTTAGTGCCATGGTCTGGTTGACATGGTGGTGGTCAGGGCAATGGTTGGACTCGATGATCCCTGAGGGCTCTTCCAACCTGATTGATTCTGTGATTCATTGAATTTAGTGTTGCTGGAGGCTGACATGTTTAATATATCAGTTGGTGAGTACAGAATTGACGATAATTCAGTAAATTCTTCCCATTTTCTCATCAGTGAGCCTCTGTTTATGCAAGAAGTTAGTAACTTTTAAAATTAATTCTTAATTTTTCAGCATATTTCTAATGGTCATAGTAATGATGGGAAGGCGAAGTATTATAACAACACCTATTCAAAGAAAGATGATCTTTGCTTGTTTTTCCCCACACTTAACCTGTCTGGCTTTGTAAGGCTTATGTAGATGTGGAATCACAGACTTCTTTGTGGACTGAGAATGTATAAAACTCATCAACTTCACGTCAATTGTTTATCAAAATAAGAGGTAGGCAGCTTTCAAACCAAACACTAATAAAGGCAGAAGTGTCAGGGTAGTTGGTGCTAATGAGTTATATGAATGTCACGTGTTACTGTTTTTCTTGTAATGTCTTTCTCTAAAACGTTGCAAAACATTTCACGTCTGATTGTAAGCTGTGTTTCCTAACACAGCCTACAGTTAGCCTGTAGTTAGTTGACTATTGCGGAGCTACTATGTGTAATACAGGAAATACTACGAGGATTAACTAAAGCATGGTAAAGTAGCCAGCTATAATGACTGAGGTATCGATTCCATCAAGTATAGCCAGGCTTCATAACTAACCGGAAGGCATAAAGCTAAAAAAACAGGAAAAAGTAATGTATTCCAAAGAAGAATTAAGGGCAGAAATAGTGGCTTCTGTTACATTCCTTTTTTTTTTTTAATGTACATTTCCAAATGAAGCACTCCGGTAAATATAATTTGCCTGGCTTTTGGGTTTTGGTGGTTTGGTTTTGTTTTGTTTTGTATTCTTTTAATTTACTCCAGGTAATTTAGTAGGACAATTAGACTCTGTAGTGCAATTTAACTAACTTTGGTTTTGCCAAGTAGAGCATGTAAGGAACTTACTGTCTTCCAGTTCAGATTTCTTTTCTTGTATTTATGTAAACAAATGACTGAAAGCATCTCAGACCTCTTCATACTTGTGAGCCTTAGTCTTCCAATCTGCGAGATGGATTCAGTATGCCCTTTACAGTGACAATAAGAAGCTTTAAGAAATTACAGCTTAGTACGTGCTCTATGATACTGTTTTTTAAAGGTGCTATGTATTTGCTTGATCTATCTGCTGCTTCGTTTAGCCTGCCTCCTACCTATCTTTCAGTGTCCTCCCTTTTTGTTGTCTATCTCCATCACCTCACGCAAATTAGTAGCTACTCCCTATGCGTTTTGCTCTTACTCACGACTGAAAGCCATCCTTCATTTAGTCTCCTGTAAATCTTTATTTTAACCTTTCTTCCTCTAAGTTATTCTTTGATGTCTATGCCTTCCAAGTGACTCCTGGGTTAAACATCTGCTAACAAATTCTTCAGTAAAAAGCTGTACTGTATGAAAAAAATCAAATAAAAATGCTGACAAATATTATGTATTAGCATTCAGGGATGGAAATTCAGATCTCGTGCTGTACAATTCAGAGCAGGTACATTTTTGAAATGGTGACTCGACAGAAGGTTTTTGTTAGGTAGCATTTTGAAATGTGGACAAGTTCTTGGATATATGTGTCTCGGTAGCTGTGCAGTTCTGTTCCTCAGAATGGAAGACCTCTCCTCCACACAGATGGAGTCCAAGTCAGCTGCTCTGGAACAGCCACCTGGGATATCATGACAGGTCACCACACCAAAATGTATTCTTATTAAGTCATAAGTAGTTTGAATGCAAATATAAAAACTGCAACTGGCCTTAAATTGCTGTGGCCAGATTTGTCTGAGACTCATTACTCCAGATATTTAGGTTAGCAGTTTCTTCACTATCATGAGAGAGTCAGGAAACATGATGAATCATTGAGGTAATGGGCAATCAGAGAAAGATTGACAGGAATAAAACCAGCCATAGTTTGCAGGATTATGCCTATTTATTTCAGGAGCAGGACAGAGAATGTGCGTCATAGGGAGACAATGATGTTAAATGCTTTTAAATAAATAACATCATTTATAAATAATAAGAGTTAATAAATTTGGAATGTTTTCTAATTGCCTGCTTATTTTTCAAAATACTTGCTGTTGTATGTTGAGTTTTAATGAAAGTGGTACAAAGAGGTCATGTAAAGATAGCAAAGCAGAGCATAATTGAAGTTGTAGACATCTGTAATAAACCACTGTGATTGGTTTAGAGCAGGTAATCTAACTTTAAAATTGTTATGGCTTAAAACGTGCTCTGTTATTAAACATACAGCTTTAATATGCAAAGGCATAACAGTAAAAATATTTAAGTCTAAAACACAGATTGACCTTTTGTAATGTCTTTCGGTTCCCATATTCTGTGCCCAGAGCACAAAGGCGGACAGGCTCTTCCGCTGGCATTAACGACTCCGGTGTGTACTGACATCTGGTGATGGGAATGATGCACAGCAATTTGCTTTCCCTTTCTTCATTTCTTTTAACATCTTCCTGTAACACATAGCTGTTCAAAGAGTGTTCTTTTCTGCTATATTCAGTTCTCTTTAAGCTTGCCTCAAATTCAGCTTTCACCAGATACAGGCTTTGATAAATCATTGACTGTGCTCATTATACACTTAACCTGTAGATTCATGCCCTGTTACCTGCCCCAAGTTGTCCTCAAATCGCGGTTTGTGTATTACTTTTACCAGAACTTTATTGAGCCAAACTGCATTGCAAAACACTTGCTATGGGGACCAGATCTTTTATCGGTACAGGAGAAAACTCTGAAGAGGTGGTAGACGAAAGAAAGGTTAAGTTCACCTGATCTTGCCTGTCATAAGAGAAAACGAAGCAAAAGTCATCACCAGATCAATTTATTGAGTAAAAAGAAGACAGATGCAATGCAGAAATTTAAGAAGATGATTTAAGGAAAGGAAAATTGAGGATGTTTTTTAAAAATCTGTGCAACTAACGAGAGATAGGAATCAGGAAAGGAAAGCAAGAAATGGAATTTTACATCAGTCTTAGAAAATTTACTATTTTTACCAGGCCTTTATTTCCAGAATGGAATGCTATTGCCCTGCCATAAGCAGCTAAGAATACTGTTCCATGGAATCCCTCTTGCAGATGGCACCAGGTCACTTTTATACCATGATCATCTAATCGTTTCTTGTACAGCAGTCCATCGTCTCTAAGCACATCAAATTCACAGGTCAAAATGAAAGTCTCAGGAAGTTGAGCAATAACACTATCTTCAGCTAGCAGTGGTGAAAAAACAGGGTCAAGCATAGGCTTGGCCAGTGTATGGAGTTCTTTTGAGAATGGATGTCTTGTACTTGGTTTGTAGCCTCTTGCTTTAAACTCATCAGGGATGTAGTCAGGACTCACCCATTTCTGATACTTCAGTTGCAAATCTTCTGGAACGTGACAAGCTTTACGCATTGCTCCTAAGACTGACAAGTCTATATTAAGATACTTCAAACCAAGAGCAAGGGTTCGTTTCTTTAACAAAATGGGGACTTGCTTATTCTGCTGATAAGAAGGCAAATCCAAGTCCACGCACTGGAAAAAAGGATATATTAGAATTTGTGCTCTCAGCTTTGGGAGATCTCTTTTGTTCACCAGTGCTTGGGCAACAGCAGCAGCGAGTGTACCTCCACTGCTGTCTCCACAGATGATAATGCGAGAAGGGTCTACTCCGTAATCTTGTGCAGTCCTCATAAAGTGTATGGTGGCAGTGAGACAATCCTCAAACTGGGCTGGATATGGATGCTCAGGAGCTAAGCGATACCTAAATAGGAGTGAAAGTGTTTTAACATAGTCATATCTAGTGAATGGTCCCATTGTCATCTTTCCATTCATGTATTTCTTTTGAAGATAGGAAAATATTCTGAGATTATAATTACAGCAATAGAATTAACCGTAATTATTGCTTTTGATGTATTATTTGCTACTATTGCTAATGTTTGGGGGAGTCAATACACTATTCTATCTTTGCAAAATACTTCTTTACCTATCTTTTGGGTGACCGAAGGCACATGCTGAGTTATTGTAGAATTAGGTGGCAAGGCAGGTATGTATGAATCAGTTGTCAGCAATTCTGGTTAGAAATTGAAGTGAACATTTCCCAACAAATTGTTAGAGAATACGAGCATGGAAAATTGATAATGAAAATATGAAAGGTTTTCAGTGGGTTTCTATAAGATGAATTCTTTATAAACAGAATCAATAAGAGTTAATATTCTTTAAGTATTTTAGGGTGTAAATAGTAATTAGTGCAATTTTAATCCATTTCCAAGGCATCAGCTCTTTTCCTGAACTTTTAGAAACTGGTTCTTTTAAAAATGCATTACAGCTCATCCGAAAAATATTTTGAATGTTCATCTCAGGTTGATTGCAAGTTAAATGTGGATACCTTCCTCTCCAGTTTTTCAGAACTACTACTAAAATGAGTATTTAGTAGTCTGGGCAACTGTGCTTTTAACAGAAACAGTTACACTTCATCACAGTGTTGGCTTTCAACTTCAGGTGGTTTGGATATGGCTTTAGGAAGCAAAGAGATCCTCACCTCTTAGTGGTGGCTACAAATTATAAAATTATTATAATGGATTTTATTTGGAAATAAGCAAGTGGGGATTAGATGACTAATTTTTCCTAAGAGTAATTAGTGCTGGTGAAGCGTATGTGATCATTAAATATAAGTACTTTATGCACTTTAGAAGGAACTTGGCTCGCAGTGACTATGCATGCAAGACTGACAAACCTAGAAGGAGGCACAAATGGCTATCAATCATATTGTGTGTCTGGATTGACTCCACTTACCCAACAGACACAACCACTGAATTGCTATTTTTAGTGAAGTAGCGGCATGTTCTTTCATAGGCCCCTGTAAAACAAAATATTTAAATGGAATTGTAACTTGCTTTAAAAATAAGTTGAATGAAATATTCTGAAATTCTTATTTCTATTCTGTGATTAATGCTACACTGTAACTCTCTTATTGTGGCATGGTCTAATCTGGACATTGCTCACAATTTCACTACATCTGTGGGAATCTTCTGGCCAGTAAGAAACCTGGAATTTGCACCAATGCATTGTTTCAATCTCCTCTTTGAAAAGTTAGTTAATAGAAAGCACCACTACTGCTACTTCTAAAGCGACATGGAAGATGAGAAGTTATTTAAAAAAAAAAACAACAAAACAAACACACACAAAAAACCCCTGCTAAATCTAGCACAAGAATTTTTCTTGCGCATGCGCCACCATCTAATCCCTTATGCCTTTCCATTTCAAATGCCAAAATGTATTTTTTCCTTATTTTGCCACTATAAAGGCACACAGCAGTATACACACATACACACAAGCTTGCACACACATGTGAACACAAATTGCATTCTTTAAAATAAGAAATAAATTCTAATGAGATTTTTCAACTTTTCTCGTAAGCATGAAGAAGGAAGAAAACAGGTATTACAAATGATCAGAGAATAAAAGTTCTAGATACACGACCTGTATAAAGACAATTTAGCATGATGCCTACTGCATGTAAATAAAATTATTCTGCTGTCCTGAAATTAATTTTGTTATTTATAATGCTTAACTTACTAACTCTTCTTATCATTTAAGAAATACCATATCAGATACTACACAGTATTTGTAGTTATAGCTCATATTATTTATATTACTTACGAATGCTTCCATACTGTCCAACTCCTCCATGAAAATATAGGATTCCTCTTCTTTGGCCAGTGGTTGATATTTTTGGCTTGTAAATTCTTACTTTAACCTTTTCAAACATTAAGTCCTTGATAAAAAGTTGTTTATCTTTAAATGGTGGTATTCCGTCCATTACAGTCCTGAGGAAATGGATCTCTGACATGATACCTACTTTTTCAAAAAATTTTGCCTGTTAATAAAGGGAAAGGAACCACAAATTAGTGCAAATTTCCATCTTACCTGGAGATTGCTAATGAAAAAATTAAAATTCATGGTCAATTCAAACTTTGTCTCCTGATGGTTCTTATAATGAAGTGGCCAGCTATGATGATTTGGATACATCTTCATTGTGATGTAATACCTACCAAAATTTGAAATTCAAAGAGCAGTAGATTTCAGGGGAATGGATGAACTTATCTTCTGTAGGTGCCTTGTGTCCATGCTTCTCCAAAAGCAAGGCCTTTGAGCCTGTGGGAAAGACGGCCTGAGAGTTGCTTTCACAGAAGTGCAGTAACTTGGCTCATTAATACCATCTTACACCTCTGGCAAAAATGTTACCAGTACTATCTAGCAGAACATAGGGTTAGCTTTGGTGGTAATTTCTAGATTACATTAGAAAAGTTAGATGAGAGCATAGTGTTTTTCAAATTATAGTAATGTCTCTAGGAGGGATGTGACAGAGGTGTGCTATCTGTGGTGTTAGGGTCCTTTGTCCTCTTTACACAGGTGCAGAGGCCTGCTATGTACACCCCAGAACTCATCTATCCCCAGCCCTTCAACCTAAATCGTTACTAGAATAAATTGGGTACAAGAAGTTTACAGGACTATTAACACAGTAAGTAGCATAATTTAATCAGCCCCTCTATTTCCCAGACAGGATCAGTCATAAGTCCCCTGGCTATAGTTTAGCTTTACTCATATGTCAATTTTTCTTCTTATAGACTGAATATTAGAGGAAAAAATAAAGGATGAGTTAATTGATTTTTCAGTGAAGAAGTGTTATTAACATCGATGTAGCTGGTTTTACTTCAGTATATCCTCATAGGCAAATGCAGATATTTCTTCATAAAATCTGTCAGATTAGGCATAAGTACTTCAAACTGGTTTGTCTCCAGTGACTTCACATGCATCTTTTGTCCCAGCTGAAGACTGGATATACTAGTAGACTTTAATTTTCCCTGCAGTTTTGACATCATGGGTTGTCATCCCTTGATAGGATTTGGCTTCTTTGGCATAAGTATCGGCCTAACAGCAATACCAAGAGCTGCTACATGACTCGGACTTTACTTGCACTTAACTTTTGTATAACTGTATGTTATCATTCTTATCTTTCTGCTCCTTTGAGGTCATGTGGTACAGTGCTTTTGCTTGGCTTCCCACTGGCCAGCAGAAAGGATATAAAATGATAAGATCAGAAGTTAAAAACTACATTAATCACCAGTAAGTTTCTAAATTCTGCAGTTTAGCCTTCTACATATGAATTACACAAAGATAAAACTTTGTCTGATGGATATGGAGTATCTAAAAAGTGTTTTGACAGTGTGGGAGTCCACACATTGCAAAGCAGAGGTAAGAAAATGTAATTTGACTTCTATTACTATCCTATTTTATTGAGTGGCTTTACTGTCATAGTAGTGTTCAGAGCTGGGTGGGGCACTTCTCAAGAGACAGGATGATTCACATTCTCAGGAGCGTACTGGCTGACTTCAAACAAAACCTAATAAGCAATGTAGCAGGAAAAGGGAGGAAGAAATAATAACATTAGAACATGGAATTGAAGTGAAATGTAATGCACAAGCCAAAGAAACTGAAGGGTTTTTTCACAATTTAAACAGCTAAAAGAAAAGAAGCTTGACTTAGGTATCACAGAAGAAGTGTTTTTAAAATGACAGGCAACAATTAATTCAGGAACAGATAACTGATGAAACAGAAAGACAAGTGGAAGTCATGTTTTAGTTTTGAAGAGAAACAAGGATGAAAAACAAGGGAGGATCAAAAATGTGCCAAAAACAATGACACAGAAACACAGCTTTAGTATTACGTGTACTATCTCAAAAAAGAAAGTCATATAGACATATTGAAAGTTAAAAGATGATGAATGTGGCAGCTGTCTTTCAGATGCCTCAGAAGGAGAGCCGTACAATTGTAGAAGAGAACTGAGATCACAGACGTCATTTAGTTGCTCATTCTCTAAATAAGCGCTGTGTTATACAGAGCGGAAGTTCCACAGTGCACTAAGCTGCTTAAGTCTTCCCCCACTGCATTGAGGCAACAGGATTAAAAAACTAAAACATTAGGCCACCAGAAAAAAGTGGGAATTACACAGTCTGCAGAATTTTCTTTTTCCATATTGTTACCTTTGGTGCTGTATAGCAAGCAGTAGAGTCTATTATACCCAGCTGAGCTGAAGGTATCTGCAGTGGTGCTCACATCACCAAATTAATCCATTTGCATATTTGCAATATATTTCAACATTGATTCTAGAAAACCTCACCAATCCATTACCCCTCTATCAGAAATTAAATCAAAAACTCCAGCTTTAATCAAATTTTACTTACCAGACCAAACAGAAAGTTTATGATGTAATGAAAAACATAAAGCTTTTGGCGCTGACTAAATCCGTGAGGGATTTCTGCCTTGGGGTGTTCATAGTAGAATGCTATCACCACAAAGACAGTCAAAACAGCGAAAAAAACCATTAGGAGGAGTTCCATTTCACCGTATCGTCAGGAGCCAAATGGAAGAACCAGTTGTGGCTTCCTTCCCCCTCTGACTTTTGAAGTATTTCTGAAGGTAAAGGCGCAGGATTAGCAATTCTCTTCGTATCCCATCATGCAGCTTTTAAAAAAGCTACTAGGATGATGAAAACATGTGGCAATCCAACCATACAATTAAACAGACAGTAACAATTAGTTGTGGGCGAGGCTTGCATAAGCAGTTTTTCATATTTGCACCTAACATGTTTTGAGTCTCTGCCCATCACCATCGAACCAGTGCTTGATATATCATCTGTAGCGTCAGTGTTATTAGAAGACAAAAACTTGTTATGCCTCTCCCTATTTCTTGCATACAGCCAAGTCTCTATTCTGAGTTCCTGTGAGTACCCATGGAACAGGATTTCTTAGTAATCATCTTCAGAGCTACTCGTTTTCTTGATATATTGTGCCTCCACACCTTACTTCTTCAGACTTCTAGTGAAATCAAGGTTTTAGTGTCAAAACCACATTTCATCACGTTTGATGACTGATTTTGTACACTGCTATGCCATTGCATCTTTGAGTCTAATGGAACCAGAAGCAGCTGCAGCCTGAAGTGTCAGTGCTTTGCATCGTGCTTCATCCTCCTTGATAGCTTTTCTCCAGCAGGTGAAAGCCTGGACCCACTGTTAGGTTTGGTTATTTGCCTTGTGTTTGTTTTTTTAGCAGCCTCTTGGCTGAGCCTTACAGTACTTCAGTCTCTGTCTTCTCATGAATATATTACTTACGGGTGTCATTCCAGGTAGAAATATGATTACAGCTGATGAAAACTAGACTTAGACTTCATGGTTTCAGTGCTAGCAGAAATGACTAGACATCAGCAGCCCACTCTTTTCTGCATACTCTGTGGTGAGCTTTAGGATCTGTGCCTTCCTCTGGAGCTAACATATTTTTCAGTACACAGATCATTAGTGATAAGATTTAACCTGAAACAAAAAATCTGTGAAGCAAAGCTTTTTCAGCTCATATGATGTCACCTTTGGAAACAGTGTCTTTTTACCAATCTGCTCAAACTGTGACAGCAACAGATTCTCGCTCTGAAAAATAGCAGTACGGGTAAAATGAGCGTGTAAAATTTTTCCTTAAATTAAAGAGTGCAAGGACTGAGCTGACCTTGAGGTGTATATTAAAATGAAACTAAACACAGAGAACCTCAGAGCTTTAGAATGCATAATCCATGACATGCATAGGAAAGAAGACCTCAGACTTGATTCCTGACTATAGAAACTGTTTATTAATTGTTTAGAATAAACAGGAAGGAACTTCATGTTCAAGTCTGGTGATAGGCTCTCTAAGAAGCTGATTCCATGTTCTTCTCCCCCTGCCCAAACTTTCTTCATTTTATCCAACAACTCTTTGCAGACTTTAATTTCTCAATGTCCCCGTTCCCTCTCCCTCCTTTGCCAGAAGGTTGTTTACATGCTAAGTATAAAATCAGGTTCCTTTTTGTTTATTCTTCCTTGTGGCGCTTGATACAGTTGCCCAGCTTGATAAGGGATGTTGGTGAAAGGCACATTACCTGGTGATTGGGACACTCTCTTGGGAAATGCAAGTGGTGAATTCAAACCTGTCAGGACCGAGGTGCGTCTAGGGTTCAGCTTTCTTATAGCTCGGTCAAGAACATTGGGAAATACTGTTACACAAAACATAGTTACAGCTCCCTTCTTTAGTGTTTAACAGTGAAAGTAATTAATCAGCTTTGTGCTAAACTGTGCTGTCCCAATGAGTTAGGTGTGGTCTAAGTATGCTTGTCAGATTTTCAAGTCTTCTGACACTTGTGAGAGATCCTTTGTGCTAAGGTTGTTACCACCTATTGTTCATCTGTTGTTGTTACCACCTATTGTTCATCTGTTATCTAAATCTTTTTGGTGCCAGTCCTTATGGTAATCAGTTTACCAACATCTGGTACGTCTTGGACTCTTCTGGGTGTGTTAACTAGGTCCAGACATCCCCACCAACCCCAGAGGCTCCACACAAAGATTGTATGTGCAGGAATCTGGTATCAGCTGTAGAAGGAACAAACTAGTTGATTCCTGAAGTAATAAACTGTTTTTTCCCTTGGGCATTGCAGGTACACAGAGTAATACTTAATGTTTTACAAGCATAGACTCAGCAATTTACAAGCTTGCTTGAGTCCCAGGATGGAAACCATTCCCTAGATAATCTTTCAAATGTATGCTCTCTCCAGCTTCTTACTTTTTTAACCTTATCTCTTGCTCCTGTGAGGTAGACCAGAGAAATTGACTCCTGGGGCCAAAACTCCCTTTCTTATTAATTACCAGTGAAGAGCTAAATGTCAGTGCCTGAAATCTTGTCAATACTGGGCTGACATCCTTAAGCTTTTTCTCTGTTGTGTAGCTGCACATGCTAGGGGAGACAGAGACTGAGACAGCTGCAACAGATATGAAATACTCTCTCGTGTAGTCTTCAGGCAGTCCCAAGAACTCTCTGACTGTCTCTGCATCATGGTGCTGATTAGGTACCAACTAGGTACTCACCTGCTTAGACTCAGACACACCAAGTGTGAATGGATGCCTGTACTTGGATACTGGGAAACATTCCCGAGAGAAGGTGCTGCTTGACCCAAGAAGCTCCTTTGAGTTCTGCAGGGCATGAGAGCCATCTGGTGCTGGGAGTCTGAACTTGAAAGCTGAACTAGCCTAGCCAAGTCCTCACCAGCATACTCGGACTGCTTTAGCTGTAAGCTTGTATGCAAAGCACTGACAAGATCTGTTAATGGCTTATTTTGTGCAATAACTTGTGTGTCCACGCTCCTCTCTGTCTGTGTTTCTCTGTATGCATAATTCCTTGTGGAAAGACATTGGTGTGCGTAATTCTGTAGGTGCACTGCAAGTTTGTCATTGGTTGTGTTTTCAGTACTTGAAAACTAATCCATACTTTGGAAACTATAAAATGTCTTCAAATGAACAAACATTCTATCTTAGCAATGCAAGACATAGCAGATCTGTAATTAATGAAAATAAACTAGAGGACGGGAAGTTCCACGGAGACAATTAAATCTTGTGACTTTCTAGATTTTAGAAAATATGAGAGTCACTACTAAAAAAGCAATACATTGTTTCAGCACTTGCTGTTCTCTACTTACCCATCTGCACTACCATGCTTATAACCCTCAATACAGATTAAAATGCATGTGTTCAAGAGAGCTAATAATTCCGCTGACATTTTATAAAGATAAGTTTATTAGTGTTTGTAGCAAATTAAGACCTACAGATAAAGGACCACAGAAAAATCTCAGATCAGTGTAGAGTTTGGACATTGGCCCATAAATGAGGCATAAGTCCAGAGACTGAATAATGAAAAGAAAACAAGTATTGGATTGCTGAACTGACAAGGAGTATGATACACACTGCACTGAATGAGAAGTGTGTAAAATAGTATGTGAACATATGTGCTCATCTCATACCTTAAAACATATAAAGTGGAATTGTATGGACATTCTTAGTTCTAGCACTTCCATCTCTGTACCTGCAAAGAATCGTCAAAGGAACAAGCCTGGTGCAGAAGATGCAGAGTGATACATGAATAAAAATGATCTTAAATAAAGGTAAGCCTAATGACTCTTACAGATTTGACTGAAGTTCGTGAAGTCATACCCAAACTAACTTGAAGCCAGCTTGCTCATGGGTAGATAACAGTACAGCCATGGCAGAACAGACATGGATTAACTGCTCAAATATTATCCAGCTTTTTGTATAGATTTTACAGCAGATACTGACTCTGCTGGCCTAGCTTCAGCTACCAACATGTAAGCTGGTAAGCCAACCTTCATCTTGAGATCAGAAACTAAAGTGAATCCCCAAATTCACATCAGGTTGCATAACCAAGGCCAATCCTGTAATCCTCAAAGAGTGGAACATTTGGAACTTGATATGTTATTTACTCCTGCAAGAATTTCTTTGCTTGAAGAGTAAATTGCTAATACCTGCAATAGGAAAAATGAAAGAAAATATCTGTTATGTCAAGAGGGCATGAAGAAACATCATTTCATTTTGCTGAGAGAGACTGGAGAACAGGTAAGAACTTGTTGCTCCAGAGATTTTTAACTGCTAACTTGTCACCACATTTAATTAACATGGTGACAACAAGAAGAATTTAACCCACCATTTTCTTCCTACTCACAGTTTGGCTGGCAGAGAATGAAGATACGTGCTAACCTCTTTCCACACTTGTGTGTCCATAGATATTACAAGTGTGAGGCTGTTGCATAACAATGATGAAATATTTGACAATTCCAAGGCATTGCATGGCTGGTTATTTTGACATGCAATGACATCTGTGTTTAGCAGGGGTGGATCTGTCCTAATAAGCAATGTAACAATTGAGCTGAGAATTTTTTGTTCCCTTCGTGTTTTGGATATTCACAGAAATTATTTTGGCAGCTTCCATGCTATTTACATACTTTCTTCCCAAATTCCATGTAAACAAGTTGATTATTTATCTGATTACAAAAAGGCAAAAAACACTATGTCTCTGTCTTCCCTGAATACAACCAAATGCTTCTCAGAAAGGAACTTTATAGAATATAGTTTAGAGGACATTAGGTTATGTTTGTACGGTTCTGCCTCACTGCATCGGTGTGGCCAGTCTCGGATGCTCACAGGTAGCCATCTTGTACAGCTCACATTTCTGTACCTCCCTTCTGTGTCAGCTATTTCCCTTTAAAATCAGATTTGTAAGTACACCCAATTCCCTCCTTCAGATTTTACAACCAAGTCCAAACCTACTGGTTGCCTATACACATAGTCTGAAGATGATTACTACTCATCTTAGAAGTACTGAAAGTATCTCCAATTTCCAGAGGCATTGTGGGGAGAGGGGGGCATTTTATCTGTGCTGTCCTGCTGATTTTGTGTGTATTATGTGGATATGCATATGCACATTGCTGATTACTCATATATTGCATGCTTTAAAATGTTTTTTGCTATGGTGAGGTCTTATTCTTTGATGTAGGAACAGAGCAAAAATTCTTACAACACAAGAAGAGAACAGCAAAACAGGCATACCAATTAATGGGTTAAAAAAAAAAAAAAAAAAAGAAAAATACATTATGTTCCCAAGTAATAGCAATTGAAAAGCAGAATTCATCAGACCATGTTAATCTTAACTTATTATTTCTTGCCTATATTCTAATGTACAAATAGCTAGTAAATAGTTAATTGAAATACACTCTGTCTGCATACCAGTTCACTGTATTCAAGAAAACATTTTAGTAGCCTTTTACAAAGTTTACAATGTGGTTCACCATTTTACTTGATGATGGAAAAGAGAAAATACCATAACCGAAAAATGCCAGTGCACAGTGGAAGCCTTCTTCCATGTGGTACCAGGTCACTTTTACATTGTTGTCCTCTAACCGTTTCTTGTACAGCAGTCCATCATCTCTGAGCACATCATGCTCACAGGTAATTATACAAGTATCAGGTAGGCAGCAAACAACAGCATCTTCTGCTAACAGTGGGGAAAGTCTTGTCTCAAACAGTTCTTTTGTTTCTTCATGGACTTGAGGTAAAAATGAAGTGGGTAACGGTGGTTTATAGCCCAGTTTAAATCTCTCTGGGATAAGATCTGGATTTATCCATTTTCTATATTTCAAATTCATGCTCTCAGGAACATGAGAACCTGCCAAAATAGCCTCCTTCATAGAGCAATCCTTTTTCAAGTATTTCAGAAGAAAAAGGACTGCACGTTCCCGGGACAATAAGGCAATGAAAGCATTTTTCTGGTGAGATGGCAGATTAAAGTTCAACGTTTGGAGAAATGGATAGATCAGTACCTGGGCACATATCTTCGGGATATCTCTTCTATTTGCCAGTTCTTGGCAAACACTAGCAGTAAAAGTGCCCCCTGCACTATCCCCACAAACAATAATCCGATCAGGATCCACCCCGTAGTTTTCTGCAGTCTTCAAGAAGTGTACAGTAACAGTGAGACCGTCCAAGGTTTGGGTGGGATACTGATGCTCAGGAGATAAATGATACCTGAAATGTACCAGAGACAGCTATTATTACAAGTACATATATTTGTAAATTGCTTGAATGTGTTATCTTAAATGCATCCCATGCATTTGCAAAAACTCACCAAAACCAGTATTACTTATTTAGTTTTGCATGCTGAAGCAAACCAGAACAGCTTCTCCTCCCATATCTGTCAAAATACAGAGACCATTGACCATTGAGCTTTGTTCTAGCATCATTTAAGAGCATGAGGGCTTGAGCAGCGCAGTCCAATCACCTACGTTACACAAAGCCACACATTTACTCAATTCATGATCTGAGTGCACCTGCCTGGGATCGATCAAAGTCCGTGCCAGCAGGGAAGTCTGCAATTCTCCCCTGTGGACTGACCTTGCCTGTATATATAGCTACGAGTCAATCCTGCTTACCCACAAGATCCAACCAAGTTCTGGCTTTTTACACTGGTGACACTGATTATTGTATTATTATATATTAGTACAGTATTGTATATTATTATTACATTTTAATATAAAAATAATAATTTAATAATATATTATATTATAAAACACCATACAGTAAATATACTGTGGTGACAAAATAGCTTCCTGTAGACAATTCTTTCATTTGTTTTATTAATTGGAACAAGTGAATTACAGAGGAGTGATGTTAAAGTAACAGTCTCTTTGTTTATTTCTTAACTAACAACATACTTCCATATGATGAAAAGCAAGGCAGGCATAACAGTCGGATACCCAGTCAAGGTAAAGTGATGCAATTTGATTCCAATGACATATAAGACTACTCTGAGACTACATTTTTAACAGCCATGGTTCTTTTTCCTCTGTATTCGGGGTCTTAGGGCTTTCTGGAGAAGATTAAGTTTAATAAGGAAGAGATAAATACTACAAAGGTAACAGTGCAGGCATTCTCTCTTAACCCTTCACTGTTTGCTGAGGCACGCTGCTTCTGCTTTTCTGTTTTTTTCAGTATTCTGTGAAATTAGTTCAATGGATTCATAAATTAAACAGCCTAATAACCAGGGAATAAAAGGATATCAATATCTTATTTCAGAGTCACTTTAAACGCATCGTGACTTACCCAGATGAGATATGGAATCTCATTCCATATCCAGATGAGATATGGAATATGCAATTCATTCTCAAAGCCAATTCCTTCCAACTTAATAAAATTCTTTAGTAATGAATTTTTTCATGGAAGAATTTGTTGGAAACTAAAGTTTCTTCATACCATCAGCTATTTTCCATAAGCAAAACATCTTTAAAAGGAAGCAGTGGTCCATGCTGTTTTTTGAAAAAATATTACATTTTAGACTTCTTATTTACTGTTTAAAATCATCTCCAAAGCCCCCTAAATATTAAAAGCTGAAATTGGGAAAACAGCTTATAATTCCTTGTTATCGAACAAAGGCAATTATTTTTGTGGTAATAAGGATGTAAAGCAAACAAATCTCTTTGTTCATCTGAAAAAGGCTGGCATACATACTGCTTTTGTGACTTTATAGACCTGTATCAGGTATTTCTCATTGTCATTTCATGGCACATGCTTGCTCAAACCTATCACCAGCATAGGGGTAGTCAACACTAGAGCTTGGTTTCTTTTCTTATATTCAAATAAATAAAAGTACAGAATGAGCATCATTCAGGGGAGCAGGGGAGGTAGAGGGGAGAGCAGCAGAACTATCTAATTCTGGGAGTAACATTGGGTGGAGCTCACTTACCCGACAGACACAACCACTGAATCAGATTTTCTGGCTATGTACCGGCATATTCTTTCATGACTTCCTGAAGAACAAATGTTGTTAATGTAACTGATATCTTAGAATATGTGAAGCAATATCATCCCTTATTTTTTTATGACTTCCTGCCATGATTGAGTGTGGGCCCCTCACCTATTTAGTGAGCTACTCAAATTTTCTCTAGGATAAAAATAATCTAGATTTTTGATCATCAGGACACACTGTAAAGTTCATACATTTAGGCAGATTGTTGATCTATAAGGAAAATAAGAAATTATTATGGTGATGATTGCTATTAGACAATGGGCAATGGTTTTAAACTGGGAAAGCATAGAATTAGATTGGATATAAGGAAGCCATTTTTTATTATGAGGGTGGTGAGACAGTAGAACAGGTTGCCCAGAAAAGAATACCCCATCATTAGAAGTGTTCAAGGCCAGGTTGGATGGGGCTTTCAGCAACCTGACCTAGTGAAAGATGTCCCTGCCCATGGCAGGGGGGTTAGACTAGATGATCTTTAAGATCCCTTCCAACCCAAACCATTCTATGATTATTATGCACAATTGCTTATAGTGATTGTAAGGGATAAAATAGCTTGAGATCTTTGTAAAAGCTTATTTCATTGTTTTAAGTAACTCTGAGTCTGAGACTGGCTTAAGTGTGTCATATCATATTGCTGTGGAAATGCTAATTGTAGTACTATAGCTAAGTCTAAATGAATTTTGTGTTTGAAGCAGAGATTTGACTATTTTCTGAAGAATGAAGGATGCAGCTGGTATGCCCGCTGCAAAACCAGTATATTTCAGTGTGGCTAATTCAGCCAGAAATCTAAGGCATCCAAACTGTGTTATAATAAATTGTCTAATTATATAATTATTCCATGGTAAGGCTGTAGGCAGAAATATGCCTCTTTTAATGTATTTAAAGATACATTGAGTATCTTTACTCATATCAATTTCAACCCTAATTCTGAATTTGCTGCATTTAGAAGATTTTGTTTACAGGTATTTGCTCAATGATGTGTTCTTTCAGTTACAGAGTTCTGATGCCATTTAATATGTGTGCATGTCTACTGCCTGTTGAAACAGTATCTTTTAGAACTTTTTAAATTACATGTTTGCAATTATCTGCTTTCTCTAATAAATTAAACTGGGAAGAAAAGACAGCATAACTAAAGTACATGCATCATGGACACACATTTTAAAATGGCTGCTATAGGCCACTTGACTTGCCATGAACACTGTTTATACAAGTCCGAATAAACATGCTGCAGTTAGAGATCAAAGGGAGGAATGCAGGTGTTAATAACCTCTGTCAGGTTTTCAGACAAAAAAAAGGAATAGATATGCCATAAAGAGCGCTATATCCTATAAAAATAATTTAGATACTAAATAAGGGCAGATTAGAGAGTTTAAAAAGTAAAAATAAACATTAAGAGCTTTCTATTTCTCAATCTCTCCAACACAGCTGCAGTCGCTTCTTAGGTTCAGGAGGGGTTTTAAAAATATATAGTTAACAATCCTAAATAATAATTTTCTCTCTTTCAGTTCCTTACTGATGCTTCCGAACATCCCGCATCCTCCGTGGAAGAAGATGACTCCTCTCCGTTTGCTTGCAGATGGTGCTCTTGGGAGGTAAATCCTCACTGGCACCTCATCAAAATGCATATCCCTTATGAAGAGCTTTGAATCCCTGCATGCCGGCAGTCCATCAGTAACCAACCTCAAAAGTATGTGCTCCTCAAAGATACCCAAACGTTCTAAGTTCTTTGCCTAGATAGATATAATGGGAAAAATGAGAAATTAGTATAGGGAATTCAAGTCTTCCCACTCTTTTAAGGCCACAAGCTACCTTTTTCTATACTATATTTAGGGTAATTGTATTGGTTATTTGCTACTTTATAGGATTACCATAAATAACTAGTGGCTTTGTGATTTCAGTTATGAAAGTAAAAATGTACATCTTCATGATTTGAGCTATCGTTATTTCTGGAAGAATGTTGTAATACTTGTTCCATGAAATGTATTATATAAACATCTTCTAATTTCTGTTGTCTGGATTTGCCACAAGTAACATCAGGCATTTGCTTCGGTATGGAGGTTAGGAGTCATGAGGTCTGAGGCTCCCTTTCGAATCAGTGAAAAGAAGGAGGCATTTCTTGAGGACAGTTCCAATTTCAGGTGTGTTAAATCACTCTCTGGAGATGTCTTTTCATCTCTATTGATTATAAAGGGAGGCTGTTTACTTCAGATGCTTCAGTTAAAGTATTTAAGGTTAGGTGAGATTAAAATGTCCCTAGCATGACAGCATTTAGTATACTGGGAGAAAAAGATTCATGCCAGTTTGTGTGCAAGGTTCAGTAACTCACTGGTCTTGGGTCATCTCCATGCCACAGGGTCAGTAAGAACAACATTTAAGAAAATCATTAGTGCCTATAATCAATAATGAAGGGCTGCTGGCCTAAATGAAGAACTGATGAAAATGGTTCTGAATCTTTGGCCAGGAGGTTAGATTAGATGACCTCTGGAAGGTGCCTTCCAACCTCCATGATTCTGTGATATTTAACTAAGACACAGTAACTCAGTCACTGCAGAAATACAAGCAGGATCACGGGTAAGAAAATTACTGCAGATAGTTCAAAATTTAGGAAATTACCTTAAATATATCAAAGTGCATTGAGATACAGAAGGTTTGGTTATTATTATTCATGTAAATGATATCCACAACCCTCCTGTCATCCACAGGACCAATCATTTCATTATAGAAGGTAATCAAATTACAATTGCAGCATAAGAATGCACATCTCAGTATTTAAAAGAACTCATCTCATACTGGCTGCTTTTATATACAGTAATAGAATACCATATCAAACCTTGGCCTTAAATCTTTAAATCTGAGTTACTGTGTGGTTCCCATTACACACAGTTGCAATATTTAGATGCATATCTTCATAGTTCTACTCAAGCATTTCCTTTCCTGAAAATCACAGTATCCCAGAGCATGATAAACTCACCAGAATTTCCATCAGAGTAAATATGCAGTGATATAAGCGAAGCTTTGATGGCTGGTCAACATCAGGAGGAATCTCTGCCTTGAAGGAATCATGATAAGTTGCAATTAAAACCAGTAATACAAAAGCGACTAGAATTCCTGCTATTAAAGCCAGAGCATAAAAGGATTCCATTTTTCTTTGGTGGGAATAATTTGAGAACTGTTTGATATGATTCTGTCAATATTTATATCCTTCAGACTGACTCCCCAAAGAAGTAATTTGCGTACCAAAATTCCTCCACCCTCCTCCTACAGGTAAGGCTGCCACATGCTAGAAGCATACAAACATCCGGCTATTACAGGTGTATTTACCACGGTCAAAGTTAAAGCATAGAAGACTCACGTCCAGGAAATATAATTATTTTTTATATTCCAAAATTGCAAATGAACTTTATTTTTTATCTATTATTTATTATTTATCTATTATCTATTATATATGCAATATTAATTGCATTCTGCTTTATGGGCATGAAAAGCTATGTGTAATGTTTTGCAAGTGAACTAGTCAGTGTAATGAAAGATACTACCTCTACTTATGAACCCATGGAAGACTGGCCATGCTGAACTCCTGTCTCCATGTTCAGGAACTGTAATGGTTCTGCTCTTGGCATAGGTCTGAAGTGTGATTCTAAGGCTTTTTGCTTAGTGCTGATCTAGTGACCAGGTGCAACTCCATGTATTTCTGTCCACCATGTGACTGGACAAAACTTGTTTGGGTGAAAGTAAAAAGCGAACAAACATCAGCTCAGCTTGACATAATCAGTACAACCTATGCTTATCCCCTGAACACTCTGAAATTTTTCTTTATCCCCACTAATCTCCCAGATATTCCAGTTTAAAACCCTTATAAAAGCTTGTAATCATGGTCATAGGAGAGAAATACTCCTTTTTATGAGCCATACGATTCTGCATTTAGCTAACAAACCAGTAGTGGTATTCACTCAGAAAGTGGGATCTTGACTAAAAAAAGGTGAGTCCTTTCTAGCTTTTCTTATACCCTTGAAAGAAGCAGATGAAATAGATCTACTTAGGAAAATCCCATTTGTGCACAATATGCATTACAGAACTTCAATGTGAATTAGTCAACAGGGTAAATAAATAGAATCACAGAATCAACCAGGTTGGAAGAGACCTCTGGGATCATCGAGTCAACCGTTGCCCTGACACCACCCTGTCAACTAGACCATGGCACTAATATTTAGCTGTGTGGAATGAGAGTAAACAACATGAGTCGTAGGAGATAAATACCGGATGGTAAGTGACCAGACTGGATTCTTAAGAGAACGGGTCTAATCATTAACTTCAGTGGAAGTCAGCAAGTACTACTGATTGAATTATGTGGTTTAAAATTTAATTAAATTAATAAATAGGTGTTAAGGGTAAGAAAACCATGAAATCCACATAAGTTATAACATGGAACTCTTGGCTTAACTCAGCAGGCCTAGAACTTGTGATCATAGTAGGCATCTTTCCAATACTGACTCAAATTATTTGACTAATTTGGAATAATTGATCTCTTCCATCACTGTGATGTGCAGGACGCTTAACTGAGCCCCTCCCAACTTCTTACTCCATCCAGACCTGTGGGGGTACACTAACATGAATGATTTAAAACAAAAACCAAACAACAACGTATTAAAGGAAAAATTAAGGCTACTTTTATATTCTGAGAAGGAATACCTAGGTTGGGGTTTAATAAGTTTTACTAATCCATCCTAAAATTAATAGGTTTTGAGTACTGAATGTCCCCATATAAACATACTTTTAAATATGACAAGTGAAAGTTCAAAGACAATTCTTCTTTATTAATTTTTAATTCTCTTTGTGGTGGATTTAAACACCCCACTGGTATTACCATCTGAGGAGATCACAGAATATCCAAATTTCCCCTCAGAAAAGCTGGATGTCAAAATACCAATCACCTTCTGCCAAATCACTTTGGAGCTCCCAATATACATGTTTTTTTTCTTGTGATATCAAAACTTTCAGACCAGCAACCAAGCATCTAATGAGAGATTGGAGAGGAGGTAGGAATCCTATGAAGAGGGGTTCTTGGACCTTGGGGTTGGTTGGTTGGTTGGTTTAGGGAATTACTTTTTTATCAGATAGTGTTCGACAAAGTTAATTGGAGGGCAGGGATGAGTGTTCTGGAAAAGCATCTCTGTTAATTATTTTACAGGTCAGGTTCTAGGAAACATCTGGATTTATGCATGCTACTGTTATAACAGATCTTTCTTCCTCCAAAGAATCAGCTGATCCTCACTGCCCTGTGCCATTGTGCATATTAGGAAAGATAAAATCACTTTTTGAAAGGCAGCAGTCCCCATAAATGAGTTAAGGGATCAGTTGGCCTTTGGAAACCCTAATGTTGTTTACCCCATGTATCATTCACTCCAATGTCCTTCTCCAGAACTGCTCTTCCCTTAAAAAGATTAGTGATACCAGTTTGTAGGGGTAATGGCAGTGATTCAGCAAGAATGAGCAACACTGGGTAAAGTTCTAGAAATATCCAGATAAATTATTGAAAATCCAAACCTTATCCTTGCTCAGACCATCATCAGAAATGCTGTGGGTTCTGTTTGAATGAAGAACCCAGCATCCCCCTGTGCCTTCTTTTAGCTCAACTGAATCTCTCCAGAGATCTTATTTTTCCATCATGAATTTATAATGTGATCTTATTCCCCCACATCAATTCATACACCTAAAGCTGATTCATCCTAGCTTTCCAGCCAAAAAAGTTTGTCTTTGACAATGGCATTCTCTTCCTAACACTCTTCCTCTTCTTGGCTTCCTTTCTAGAATTGCCAAGTTTGAAGAAGCTTATGAGAGTTAGAGGACTTGAATTATTTCACCTCTGTGTGTATTCATGAACCACTAGCTCTGAAAAGAAATTATAGTGGCATGTAATGAATTCTTTTAAAAAGACATTGTTAAAAGGATTCAGGGAACATTTTATCTAGAAATTCTTTCCTAAGCTAGTTTACAAGTGTCCAGTGCAAACTTATTACAGGCATTAGCCTACTGTTCTGTTTTTGTCAAAATCCGTATCACGTTGGTTTAGTAGGATTTCAGTTCAGACAATTGAAACAATAAGTTTCTCTAATTTTGAGGGCCTTAATTCTCCTGCCTCCCTAGTTCCTTGTGTGTCTTAGAAATTTTGTCAGGACTGAGGAATTAGTCAGAAGTAATGGTAAATACTGACTGGCATAAAAGTGAGGGAAATGCACTAAAGAGAACATAAGATGAGTCAATCAGTGTCACACAATGTAGGCACTCCATTCCTGTTACATGTGGTATTTTTTCACTGTTCTTTCTTCCAATGTGAAGCAGCAGACTAACAGACTGAGACAGATTTGGCTTCTAATTAAAGATAGGTGAGAAAAAAGAAGGGCAGTTAGTACAAATGATAAAATCTAACATGTACTAAAATGACTGAGCAATTGAAAGAGGTAACACATTCTTGATGTTGCGTCCCTTTTTCTGAATTCCAGGTAGCACCTACACGCACTTTGAAAACACTGTACTTCTGCTTATAAAGACAATTATTTTTACACATCCTGAATCTAGAAAGGGATGTCATCTAGGTTTTAGAATTACTCAGTAAGACTTCTGTTATATCTTTATTCATGATACTGATTTGTTGTGAGACCCTGGGAAAGCAGTAAGACATCCAAATGTAGCTTTTTGCACAAGGCTGGACACAGACTGTTTTCTGTCAAGGCTGGAAGTTAAACAGAAACCTGGTCCCTTTGAGCTTAGTCCATGGCACAACTCCACTTACAAGGCAACAGTATCAGACTCTTAATACTTAATAGCATATAGAAGGACAGTGTGAAATCATAGAACCACTGGGACGCATTTCAAGTGGAAAATGTGAACTCAAGGGAAGAATGAAATCAAGAAGCACAAAAGTTTAGCTCTTGATTTATCCAAATCTGACAGCAGTACTTCATGTAACGAAAAACAGATCAGCTTGGCAAAAGGTTTTCCTTTTTTAAAGGAGGTTTAGTTTTAATCTGTGATCATGATAGATTGTCCATGGTCAAGAACCCTGCACTGATGTAAAAAACTGGTATTACTTGACACCCTAGTAACACAGGCTTTCCATTGTGTAACAGTGCTGTCCTGTGTTCCCAATTTTTTCACATCTGCTTACTAATGTACTATATATATTCGTGTGGTTTTTTTTGAGAACACAGAATTGTTAGCCCAAATGGCTTTTAGACGTGCCTTGAGCATGCTTTTAATTTCCAGCTCTTTTTCCTTTCAAAAGTTCTTGCAGTTCAGCAATTTCATTTGCATGCACTTCCAAGTTTGCTAGGAACTTGGCTACAAAGGCTCTATGAGCAAATTTAGAGTTCTGCCAATACGTATAGGTGCAACATCAAGATGTAAGCATTCAGACACTCTACCTGAGCCCCTTCATAGATCCATGGAACATTGTTCTGCAAAAATGGACTTTTGTTATGCAAGTGATGTGTATAGAAACTGTATCAACTTGTTTTGGAGGTAAATGTTGCTTTTTCACTGCTGCTTTTTCCTCCAAGACAGGGCAAGTAAGAAAAAGTAGGTTTCTATGACTGTTATTGGGAGTATGAGTAAATCTACACTAACTACAATCTGAAAGCTGGCTTTCAGTTACTATAGGCCTTCCTAACCTACCTTTACATTAGTTAGTCTAAATATGAACAACAAGTTTAGTTTTAAGCTGGACTATTACAGTTAGGCACTATTGTGGTTAAGTACTCAGAAAGCATAAACACATCTTTTGAGCTATGGTCATAGGAATGGGTCATTCAGGGGTGATCTAAATTTAATTCAGAAATCTATTCAGAAATCTATTAATTCAGAATAGATTTGTAAAACTGTATTAAAGCAGTCTTCCTTTACACTTCTGTTAAGAAGTACAACCCCAGAAATTTAAACAGACAAGTGGAAGCCAAAACTGAATGAGTTACCATTGAGATGTATTTAATGACTACTTTATCGCTCTTGTTGCAAACTGGAATAAAACATAGTTTAAAGTGCCATGAAAATGGCTTAAACCAAGCTGTTGGGGTTTTTTTTGCAATTTATACTTTGTTGTGAGTATCTCTATAGGAAACAAATAGTTCAGTACTGTGCAACTATCTAAAATGCAAAATTAATTCTGCAACTAAGTGATAGCATTAGCGACTGATGGAATTTTACAAAATCAACAGGCCTTCTTGTTGAATGGTCCAGTGCACTGGTTAAGGACTTCTGAGTAGAAACATGGGATTCACTTTGGGACAACTTCTAACTTACAATTAGGAGCAACTGCTGTGATGTGACAGATCCTTGTTACCATCAACAAAGGTATGTACTAGTCAAAGGTATGTCTGTTTGCACCTATAGACATTTACTGAAAGCCACTTTTCAGAGTGGAACTGCAATTAAAAGGGACAAACCTCAGCTGTTCTCAATGTTCTATACAGTATGTGTAGAATTTACAGCTATTTGTCTTTTTGGTTGAATTAGGTGAATTTTAAAATAACTTGCATATATTTTCCACCATATTTGTTACAGGCAAGATGCAGTAACTTCAGTTTTACTGTAAGTCTGCTTTTGCTTCTTGCTTTGGTACATTTGTACAAGATACTAACTACTGGTTTTCACTGCTTCAAGGTAAATGTAAAGTAAAATAGAAAAGAAGCAAGATAGTTCATATTTTCATGAAATTTGAAGAGCAGGCTAGGAAAATTTTAAATATCTAGAACTATCTTTTTACTCCCACTCCAAATCTGGTACCAACTTTGCGCATAGATAATAAAACAAAATCATAATGAAAAAAAAACCACTTCCAATATATTTTAGAATATTATTCAAGCTGGAAACAGATACAAGATATCAATATTCATAAGATTATTCCATTCCAGCTGGCTTCAAAGGACCTGCAAATGTTTTAAATTAATAATTAATTTTGTTTTTAAACTGAACAAGTTAACTGTGTAATATTGCTGACTTTTCTGTTTTAAATGTGTCTGTGGTGATTTATGCATAAAGAGACTGAACTCAGGAATCAAAAAATCAAATTTACTTCCATGAACTTCATATCCTTTCATTTTTAACACTGCTCCTTATTTCCATACCAGAAAGTTGTTATATTTGTTACCAGTCCAGACACTGAGTCATTCTTGTTTAAACCAGACACTAGGCTCTCTGTGTAATTTCTCTCTCCCCTTCAGAGTTTTTGGACTGAGAGGAAAATTGTAATGCCAGGTGTCTCCCCAGCTCCATTTCTAAAGGTATTACTGTAAAAACACACAGAGGTGCTAAATGCTGCCAAGCGGCAATGGAAATTCTCTGAGCTCTGGTTATTTCAGATGCAGCTAAGTTAGGGAATACCATCTGATTCTGACAATATGTACAGACTTAAAGTTTCCAGTTAGAATGCTTCAACTTCTTCTCTCCGAAAACCTCTCTCCTGACACTTTATGATGATGCAGTGATAGTCATAAAGCTTATTTCATATGAGGTAACCTGGCATTTAAAGGTAAAAACTCTGCAAGTTTCTGTGCAAGTTTTATTTTCTTTTTTTCTGAAAAATTTTGTGGAACTTATAACAGATTTGAAATTCAAGGATTTAGAGATTGTTCATATTTTGTGTTAAAAAAATTATGTGTGGTAGAGATTTTAAATGT
The DNA here is from genome assembly GCF_013368605.1 of Nyctibius grandis. NCBI lineage: Eukaryota > Metazoa > Chordata > Aves > Nyctibiiformes > Nyctibiidae > Nyctibius > Nyctibius grandis. Next base: position 3,349,219 of record NC_090674.1, read on the forward strand.
GGGTGGCACCAGAAACTCAATTGCTCTTCTTTTTGCAAATAACCCCTGAGCACTCTGTTACCATATGGCCGCTTTGAACAACGCCTGTTTTCAAAAATAGCTGTTTGATTCCAAAGCATAAAATTGAATTTATTTCAAAAAGGGATTCAGCTTCCTAACTCACTTCTATTGCTTGTGTAATAGAACTGGACTGCTTATGTATAGATGCTTAGACTCATACACTCCATTGCAGTGGTGCTTTAGTAACTCTACATGTAAAGAAGTCTTTCAACTTTGTCATTTTTCAGTAATTCTAGTTTTTACCACTAGATGGCTTCCCACGATAGTGGATATAGCTGCAGATCTCCTGAATTAACATGTGGGATTGGCTTCATTTTGGCATGTTTTTAATGATATATACAGTCATAAAACCGATGTTCTTTCCAGCTCAGCTGTGAAGATAGCAACGTGAGGTCTGACATCCTTGAGCACCTTTTGACATCCTCAAAGCTTTGCATATTAGGTTATTTCTGATTGCTGCTGCGACTACTAACTGTGCATGAAGAGGTCTCAGGTCAAATGTGCAGTTAGATCCTCCTCAGAAATCCTTAATCGGTACAACTGAAAACATAACTTACCTGCCTAATGCTTAACAGTGCAAACAACCACGCTGGGGGACCTAGTTGCAATACACTTTGCCCTTTCTCCTGTTACAACATAGTCTAAAGTACTATGGAGACCTTCTTGTGTTGCAACTGTGCCCTCGTAACTGGACAAGAAAGTCTTGGAAAAGGAGAGGGAAAAAAACACCCTTTGTTGTGAGAAAGCGGCTGAGGGAACTGGGGTTGTTTAGCCTGGAGAAAAGGAGGCTCAGGGGAGACTTATTGCTGTATACAAGTACCTGAAAGGAGGGTGTAGTGAGGAAGGTGTTAGTCTCTTCTCCCAGGTAACAAGCGACAGGATGAGAAGAAACAGCCTCAAGTTGCACCAGGGGAGGTTTAGATTGGAGATCAGGGACAATTTCTTCATGGAAAGGGTTGTCAAGCACTGGCACAGGCTGCCCAGGGCAGTGGTGGGGTCACCATCCCTGGAAGGATTTAAAAGATGAGTAGATGTAGTGCTTAGGGATATTGTTTAGTGGTTGACTTGGTAGTGTTAGGTTAGTGGTTGGACTCCATGATCTTAAAGGTCCTTTCCAACCAAGATGATTCTGTTATTCTGTGAAAGTGAGTCTCCCTCCTTCATTCAGAGCCTGCCTTTTTTATTGCCCTGCTACTAAATCCCCACTTTTCAGCAAGGCAAGCATCTTCCAGCTTGGAAAATCCATGAGTTGTCACGTTGTCCACAAAATATTGGTCCAACGGTAACAGATTGTGATGATTATCAGCCCAGGCTGGATTCAGCTCGGCAATCTAGAGCTGAAAGAATTTTTCCCAACCACCCCAGCTCACCCTGGGCAAGCAGATCCCTGCCAGAGCTCCGTGAGGCAGAGATGGCTCCCTTGAACTCAGCCTTAACCCTGACTGTTCCTGCAACTGCTTTTTCCTGGGCTCAACTCACACCACGGCACCTTCCTTCTGCCGTGGGGACGTTAGGGAGGAGGCAGGGGTTGCCTGGCCGGGTTACAGCGTGCTTGAGTTACAGCCGCCAGCCCAGCGTGGCACGCAGCGAGCCCCGACTCGCCCGCTGCAGCTCGGCAGCGAGCGGCCGGCTGCGCCTCGGTGCGGGTGCGAGTTTGTGTGCAGCGGCTCCAGGGGAGCTCGGGGGAGGGGAGAGCAAAGCCAGCCACTCACAGAAACAGTAGTGAAATCTCCCCAACACTTTAACTGTCAATCAGGCTTAATGGGGTATAAAAACTCCCCAGCGCGGCGGCTGTGGTAGGCAGAGAGAGCAATAGGGAGAAATGAGTAAGAGCCAGAGCTGAAATAGTGTACGGCATAATTCCTGCTCTGTGATCACAGATACTCCAAGTGAAAAAAAAAAAAAACAGGCGAGGGGGCAGAAAGAGGCGGTTATCAGCTCAACCTTTGCAACCGGCTCAGGACAGAATGAGTCTGTAGATATTTATAGATATTAAAACAAAAACAACAACCTTACCCTGAATAGAGCCTTTCTTAAAAAGAAGGTCCTGGCAATTCTGTCTTATTTAAGCAATTTCCTGAATCTAAGAATAGAAATGAGCTGCCTGGAAGGCACTGCAGGCTGAAATTTGGAGACATAGGCTGCTTTATTTTCTTTTTCCAAGTATAAAAACCTTCCATTTGGATGCTGGATTTTTATGTCGGTCTTTGAAGTGAAAGGATGTATGGTTACTTTTAATTTTACCTTTTTTTTCCTCTCTTTTGATTTTAAAAAACTGTCTTCCAGTTAAAAAGCAAGGAAACCGTTTTACCTGCATGTGACAATCCCAGAGGACACCGATCAAGAAACAGGGGAGTGACTTGGTCTGCTGCACTACTTTACTCCTACCCCAATTTTTTTAGGGGGAAAGAAGGATTTTTTCCAGCCCAAGAATCTCTTGACCCCAAGTTTTGGAAGGGGGTTGAAGACTTGTCACCCATCTGGGGGTGCATGAAGGGTATTGGTTTTCTTTCTCTATTAACTTGGTTTTGTGAAGGGTTAGAAGAGAATTTTGCCTTCCTGACTTGCTTGGAACAAGAGGATGATTTGGAAGTGGCTGGGCGCTTTGCTGCTTTTCCCCGTGCAGATGGTTTATTTGGTGGTGAAGGCTGCCGTGTGCATGGTGCTGCCGCCAAAGCTCCGAGACCTGTCCGGGGAGAACGTGCTCATCACCGGCGGGGGCAGAGGCATCGGGCGCCAGCTGGCCAGGGAGTTCGCTAAACGAGGAGCCAGAAAGGTGAGCGCTGGCATGAAAGGGAGGGGGGGAGGCAGCTCCCACCTGCTGCTCTCCTGGGGACTCCTCCGGCTCCGAGGCTTAAAAGCCTTTTCCCTACCTCTAGGTGGGATTGCTGGGATCACTTTTTAAAGGGGAGAGGGGGCACAAATTCTACAAACCTCTGGCGTGCTGAGCCATTACATTTCAGAAGTTGTCCACTCCTCCTTCCCTGCATCCTGTCCCTCCCCATCTCATCTAAGAAAATGTGAAGGCGAGAAAAGGACCCCTCTTGAATTCTCCTCTGCTGACTAAGGAGAGGTTTTCACTCCAGCTTAGGTTTCCTGTGGCAGGGAGAGGAGAGCTACGTGATCCCCATCCGTGAAGCTAGTGCTCACTTGCATTTCTGTTTACTGGGCTGCTTCCTGGCAGTCCTGGTTGCTGGGACCGTCTGCTAGCAGAGAGGGGGGCAGCTGACTGCCGGCTCCAGCCTCCGGGCTGAGCACATCTTTAGCTCTCCTCAGGCACAGCCAGGCTGCCGCTGCCACGTGTGTCACCCCGGAGGAGAGGGGCTGGACCCGGAAAGGGGCAAATGGTGTGTGCGGGAGGGCTCTGCCTCCCGGTCCCAACACTGCATTCTCTCGGGCAAGTGGGGAGCAGAGCTCCATTTCACTCCCATGGTTTTCCATTCGTGAAATTAATTTCTTGTGCTTTCTGAAGTCCCTTGTATTTTGCTTTTTGCCAGCCCAGAGCTGTTCAAAGGTAAGATGAATGAGACTCCAGCAAGGAAGAAAAGCACAACATGAGTAGGAGCTGTGAGATTGCACGTTTCCTTTAGGAAAGAGGGAAAGGGAGAGAGGCTGAGAGACTGGTCTGTCTGCACAACAGCCTAGAAATGCCAGTGTAGCTGGTGTGTCCATTCTCTAACTCAGGAGCTGGTGGTTTACCTTGAAACTTTGTGTTTTCATAAGTACAGGTGTCTCCATATGTGTGAATCAATCAGGAATACAAAACCACACATACCCTGAAAGGAGGCTTGAGATTGACAGTTCCATATCCCCCTTTATGGGTAGTGAAAGGAAGGAAATGTGAAATTAGACAGCTGCATAAATATTTCCCCATGTGAGAGAGGACAAATGTGAGTAAATAAAGAAGGAAAATATAGAGTGAGAGGATATTTAAAGAAAAATTTGCATTTAGTTTGGGGTAGTGTTTTGTCACTTCCTTACACATGCACTACAGTTTTCTATGTGTGGTATAGAGCTATTCTGGCATACAACTTTGAGGTGTAAAATGTGTCAGCATTGAACTTTGATGTTTGTATATGCTTGTGTTTAAACATCATGTTGAGATTTACAAATTCTTGGAGACAGAGCAAACAAGTTGACTGACCTTTGGACCCAAGCAATTTACTGAAAGTGTATTTATATTATCTGTTAGAACACCATGCTTCATTACTTATTTATTTAGTCCGGGTGGTTGCTATGCTGAGCTCTGGTATTAAAGTGCCAGCGTTTCTACAGCTAATTCAAGAGCTGCTTAGCTGCAGTTCAGCTAGAAGCTGAACAATGGCAGTCAGCCCTAATGAACCAGGTGACATGGGCCAAAAGGAGAGGGAGCTATTTAAGATATAGAGCTGAGGATGAAATTACTGTAAACAGATAGGGACTGCAGTCCATTTGTATGTCTTATCTATAAAATCTCTACATCTCTTAGAAGGAAAGAATAAATGGGAGTAATTGTTGGGAACCTTTGTACTTGTCTCACATGATGTTGTGAAATGCTGTGTGGTTGCTAGTTATCGTTTAGAATTTGGGGGGGTTTTGCCTTCTGGGTTTTTTTCATGTCTGTCATCAAGGTGTTTCAGTTTTTTGCTTTTATTGGATTTGAATCAGATTCTCCTTTCAGTTATATCATGTCTCTCCGATCAGTCATATATGGCACTCGGCAAGTTTTGATCCCCTCTGGTAGTGCCACTGCCTTTCTGCCTTTGGTAGTGGCACATTTTCCATGCAACACTGAAGTAGGCTTAACCTTTTCTTCCTTAACACTTTAAATGACAGTTTTACCTAGATGTGGTAGTTTCCATTTCCTTTGCTCTGAGATTTCATTTCTTTCCTGCCTTTTGTGCTCAACCCTAACTTTGTGTATTTAATGCAGTTTCCATGTAGCATGCAAGAGCTCTGTTTGGCACTGCTCTTTCTTTTTACGCTTGCCTTAGACAATCAAAAAGAAACTAAAAAGTCTTGAAGTGGCTAGCAAGTCATCTTTCAATAAGGCTTGTGAAAATTAACTATTCTATTTTTTTGTTGTCTTCTTATGCAGTTAACTGTTTTACAGTTATATGCAAAGCTTGACTTATTGATCATAATTAATAATCTATAACAGATTCTGATTATCAGATGGTGTAGTCGCAATATTCCACGTTTAGAAAAGCGCTTCCACCAAAGGCATGACATTCTGAGGCCAAGCACAGTGACATAACATACGGGTGAACAGAAACAGTAACACAGATTCAGATTCTAATAGTGGGTGTGCAGCATATCTTGAAAAAGTCATCACAGCGCTTGCGCACGCAGACATAGTGGCGGAGTTTTGGAGGTAGGCGGCGATATATAACCATATTTTTGAGATTAGAATCTTCTGAAAGATAAGTTAGTTGAGGCTGTTAGCATATGAAATTTCCTCTGATAATTAGACTGGATTGGATTTAATCTTTATTTTCAGAGGCGGGTTGTGTTAATCACAAATGAGATGTATCTGAGCAGTTTTCATCTAGGATGACAAGTGTTGTATCTCACTAAGATTACGGATAGTCACATCTGCAAATTTTTTACTGTAAAATTTGATCTGGCATTTAAAGCTCTGAAGATGGCAAGAAATAAATCAAAAAAGGGCTTACACAAATGGAAATCCAGTGTCTTCTGCTTGACAGATGAGCATGGAGACTGAAATTCTTAATCCAACAGAATGGAGATCTCTTGTGCATGATCATGTAAATCCATCCTGATCCCCATTCTCTACCCCCATTCTTTTAAGTCCATTGCTCTGCCATTGTGCCTCAGATATGACTTGGACAGACAAACATCTAGGAGACGTTTCTTTCTAAGGTGATGTTTCCTTTCTCATGGTTGTTCATTGGCCTCTCTGATGAAATGGCCCATAAGGGGACAAAGTGGTGTCAGTTGTATTCCAGTTACAGAAGCGTGTATTGTCTGTTTCTTTCAGTTAAGACTACCAGTGATTTTTAGGCAATGAGAGACTTTAATCATCAGATCATGCCTGTTCAGCTGTATACTAAGAGGTCAAAGGATCCATACTCCATTTTTACTTTTGGGTAGAAGTTTTCCAAAACTACTTGGTCATGAGCGTCACTGTGTATTTAAATGCTTCCTGTAGCACTTCTGCAAAAAAACAAAAGCAAGTAAATTTGCTGTATGCAGAGAAAGAGTGGTTTACAGATGATACGGGACATGTTAGTGTTATTATGAGGGATGAATAGCATTGAATTTTCTCGGGAAGTACTCAAGTATTGTAATTCAACTTTCACGCTGTTCCCCAGAGATGTGTCCAGATTCAGAAGTGCCGGCTGAGGAGTTACTTTGCTGCAGCTGAATGGCTGCAGAAACGTACTTTTTTGCTTTCAGTTCCTTTCTGATTGCTTGCAAAATTCAAAATTTTCACTGTTGTTGGCTTTAACTTTTGAGAATTTTGACTACACCTTAAAAGTATTTGACCAATAGAGCATCACCTGTGCCTCAGCCTCACACATTGGTAGCTTTGTTCAGGCTCTTAGCTTTTGATATTCTGTGGTTAGCCAAAATGGCAGAGTGTATCTGTGTTAATGAAATGGGAGGAGAGATTTTTATGAGTTTATGGTCTAATGCCTATGAAATAAAAATCCACTTCCAAAGCCTAATGGTGTTTTGCAAAGAATAGACTGTATAATGGAGTTAATATTGGGAAGACTGGCCCCTTTGAACAATATTTCTTATGTGGAAGCACAGCCCTCTACAGATGTGCGTAGCCAGGGGGATGTAGGAGCTGAATGGGTTCATTCACTGGTGGTTAGACTTGGAAAATGCTTCTGGTTTCCTCTAAGCCATTTGCTTTTCCTATGGCATTTTCTATTATAGTGTAGTGCCCTTGCCAGAGTTGTCAGCCCTGGTTTTGATGATGTCCACTGATGACGTTTTGATTCATATGTCTTTTGTATGTCATTTGTATGTCTTGCTCTTTGTTAGGTTTTCTTTTAGGGCATTTCCTTGATGTCTAAAAATGTTCCTTGTTTTTTAACTTACTTTGTTCACGGATTATTTAATCTGAGGTCTGATTGAACAGGAGAGATGCGTGGTTCTTAGACATTCTGTATTATTAAATGTCACCAAAACCTAATAAAAATAACTGAAAAAGATGTGATTATATGATAGAAAGAGATTCTCCAACTCTAGTATGTATTTTAGTATTCAAGATTATCTGATAGTGACTTTGGAAGAGTTTCTTAGGCCTTTCCTGTTGGGAGACTGATCAAAAGCTATTGATTTTCATTATTTTTTTTTATTTACACTGAGGGCTCTGGGCTCAGAAATCAGCAGTATGGGTCTATATCTACAAGGGAAGTTATACAGCAGTACTTTTCTATTGTTCCTTTGTGATCATTTCTGTGATCTCAGTTTCTTTCAAACTATGTATATTTTGTCCTCCTGATTTGCTTTTTTTTTTTCCTCCCCTCCAGCTGTGATATGTTTGCCTTTTTGGTAACCGTAGCTATTGATGAATGAACAAGAGGCTTCTAGGGAATCGAGGGTGTTTTGACATGAGAGATGTCTCCAAAATACCAAATGGGTTAGGGGCAGCCCTGTTAGCATGACAGTACTGCAGAGAAGAGTTGCACATTTCCTATTAACCTTATTGAGAGTTCTTCATATTCATCACTGTGCAAGAAATGACCTCGTAAATACACTGAAAGATGTCTCCTGTCACTGGTTTGTCCTCTGGACATTCACTTCCCATATTGCAGGAGATTGTGCGACTCAAAGGGTTTGCACGCTTGTGCAGCGGGTGAGGTAAGCAGGCTGGAATATCAGGACAGACAAGAGCCCTTACTAGATGGCAAGGACCTGGTGTCACCAACGAAAACAAGAAGCGGAAGCTTCACTCTCGCATGGAATGTACCGCTTGATAGCCATGACCTCGCTCTGTCAGCACTGGAGTCTAGACGATTATGTCTGCAAGTCTGCAGGGTACTTTTAACAGGATGGCAATGTGATGGGCAGAATGCCACAAATGCCATAATACAGTGATTATTTTGGGATAGTGAACAAAGATCCTGAAGGCACTACTTGAAAACTTTTGCTTCGAAAACTGATCAGAGAGTGTTGTTGTTTTGGTTTGTATTTTGCTTATATCACTCCTGATTTTGTTCAGGCTACAAAAAAAGACCCCTGAAATATCAACTGTTCTTTCCATCATTACTTTCACAATGTTTTCAAAGTCAGCTTAATGTCTTCATTTAGGAAGATACCTTGTCATTTGCGTGTGCAAAATTCCTCCTTCAGTTCAGTTACAATTGCATGGTAATAAGAAGTCAGTGGAAGAAGGATCACCAATGAAGGGAGGGATGAGAGCTGTGCAAGCAGGTTTCCCTCAGTGTTCCCTTGAATTCAACAGAACTGAAAACCTCAGAGGAATTGCAGGTGCTTGAGAGCCTTGTATAGTTGGAGAGTTTTAGCTGAGTGAGATTTTAGGCTATAAATTCTGTTTAGGATGAGAGAATTGCAGAGAGATTATGTAAAAAATGGTATCAGGTCTTAGAATTTGGCCTTGTATTCCCAGTAATGGAAAATTTGGCAAGTTTTGAAATGAGTTTCTGCAATGGCACGCACCTCCACGTTATCTACACAAACTGTGCCTGTAGTTCTACGAATATTTCACTTTGTTCTTTATGAATCATGTTGACATATTATTGTCCTGGTTTGTATGAATTAATATATACCTTCTAAAAACTTCATACCAATGCTATATGATAAAAGAATAACTGCATTGTGACTAGAGCTGGAAATGAAATTCATACTTATCTCCTGAAGTGAGAGCAAAATGCTGAGACTGATGCTAAAAGTCATTCAGAGCTGTGATCTTTTTTTAAGGTGTAGGACAAAAGCTATTAATATCTCACATGGATTTCAGTAAGACTTCTTAATGTCTTAAAATGTCTTTTAAAATACTGGTCATTCTCAAACATTCATCTCTGATTTCACTTTCAGAACCTGTAGAGTACTCTTCCTAAACTGTATTTGAGAGTTAGCTCTTGCCTAAAGAAGATCTAACATCAAATTCTTAATGCACAGGAATGTTAATCTGCCATGGAGTTCCACCCAGATGGGCTGTAGTGTTCCAAACCTGAAAACATTTCTTTTGTCACGTACAAAGGCGTATAATTTCTCTCAATGTGCTGGAGGAGTGGGGAAGGGATGAGATAACTTCAGGTATGCTAACTCAGTAAGTCCTTCTGCTTGCTGTCTGTCAGGTTTTAAATCCACTGTGGCTGAGCCAGTCTTCAAGAAGATACTTGTATTCTGCAGGTAATAACTGATTTCTGACATGAATCGTGCACTTCCCTCTGAGTTCAGGACATGAATAGACCTGATCTGGCCACCCCAGAGGAGATTAGTTCTCCACATAAGGAAAAGAGCTGATTTAAAATTACATAATTTTAGAGCTGAGAGGAACTGGTTTTCCATAGAATATGACTAATCACCACGTACTTGTTTTTAACAGGCACCATGATCTAACATAATGAAATCATAAAGCCCTTAAAATGATGTTTATAAAAAAAATGGACACAGTTCTGATGTACTTTACCCAACGCAAATGCAGTATGTAAATGTACTGTACAAACAGATGTTGAGTTGGCCTGGTGTATAATAATTTTTTACAGTCTCAATGTGAAATTTACATATATATTTTTAGATTCCAGTACTAATACAATGTTGTCAGGAAAGCATCTGTCCACATCCTGAATGCTTTTTATGCCCTGTGGAGTTACCACAATGACATCGAGTCCATGTATCTAATGGATTTCCCTGTAGTAGTTTAGCAATGCAAACAAGTAACTAGCCGTTTTGAAAAGGCAATCTGACATGTCTCAAAGTGGAAAAGATAATGTGATCTAAAAGGAAATTTTTGCTTTTTTGATGTTGTAGATATTTTAGTATAATGCGAATAATTACCCATAGTGGAAATACCAGGTTCTAGGTAATTAATCTCTCCTGTTGTGTGTGTGGAAAAAAGCATAGGAACTGAACAGTTTTAGGCATATTTTTGATGATGGTTACTTTAATATTATTTAAATTTAAACACTTAATCTTACAGCAAACTATTAGAGCATGTCATAACTTACCAGGAACCAGAAGTATGTGAAAAGAATTGGGGAGTGAATGTTTTTCCATGTCATACAAAATAATATATTAATTTGGAACTTCTGGTAAACTATGAGAGCATAGATTTGATTGAGTCCCTTTATGGTCTCTAGAAAGGCTTTCCTTCTATAAAGATTATATACTGACAGCAACTTTATTTAATGGCTTCCTGTTGGCAGCTCACTTCCTTGTTGATTGGATTTAAGGATGGGCGGAAGATCCCTTGTTTCAAGTCCCAGGCTTAGATGGCGTTAAGCCTGTCATGTGTGCTAGTGCCAAGGGCAGCAGTTTGAATAACATGCTGAAGAAGTGTCTCTGGTTGGCAAGCGCAGCCAGAATTCATCAGCTATCAGATCTGTTGGTGTCTGTGAAGCAGCATTCTGGCTGGAGCTGTTTTAGCTTATAATTTAGAACATACCTGTCTTTTGTTACTGAGCATGTTGTAAAGGGAATAAATAATGTTAACAAGAAGTGGAACTTGCAGAGTAACAGGCTTGTCATCTCACGTCAGGATACAGTGATATCATGTGAAAATATTGTCCCAGTGAGACCGTGCTGTGTTGGCACGCCAAAATTCAGCACTTTTTAAAATGCTTAAGGACTGGCATCGAGACAATTAAATGAGGCTTCCCACAAAATATAAGGACTGTGTCAATGCTGTAAGAAATTTTAAAGTAAGTTTTAAAGATGAGGTTGTATATTAATGTTCTAGTGCCTCAGAAACCCACTCATGCAGCAGAAATTGTTTAGCATAAAGATGCAAAATGTGCTGAATAAGGACAACAGAGAAAAACAATGCCTACTGCAGCGTTCACAATGTAGATCTAAACCAAAAGGCAACGATTGAATACACAGAGGTCTGTACTGATGGGGATTGTAAAGCAAGTGATGTCAGCACCACTCATTTAGCCATTTTTAAGTTTTTTGGAAAGGTGTCACAGCAATGGAGGTTTTAAGGTGGGATTTGAAGAGCAACAATAAAGAGTTTTGGAGAATGTTTACAGAGGTGCAGGCAGTGTGGTAGAGCACACAAAGGTTGTTTGAAAAATTAATGCTGGGAGGTAAAGGCTGCAATAGGAGCTCTGATGCTAAATGAAAGGTGATCAGTAACGTGGGGATAGCAGACTTGAAAGTGAATACAGAAGCTTAGATCTGGAAAGCTTGAAGAGAAGGCAGTGAAATGACCTGGTCAAAGCAGTAGACTAGGTACCTGATCTTCAGCAGGAGGGTTGGACCAGCTGACCTCCAGAGGTCCTGTCCAGCCTCAACCATTCTGTAATTCTGTGATCTGAGTCTTATTTGTACCGAAGAAAGAAAAAAGGCTGCTTTTCTGAATTTCATGGCTGACAAGATGGTTTTGGTCTATGATGTTTCACCTTACTTATCTGAAGAGATGCATCCCTATTTTATTTGTGTGGTTTCATCACCTACAGTGACTTGTAAATGTGCTGCTGTGTATTTCTGTTGCATTTATGTCATGAGTCTGGCAGAGGCTGGGAAAAAGTTGTCTCAGTTTTGTAGCACTATTTCCATCTGAAGCACTGACATATATAGGTAGTTTTTGCTGCATTATAAAATGAATTAAATGAGCTAATGTCTAATTAGTCTGGCACAGCAATTTGCTTTAAGAGTGACCATAAGCACTGCATATATTTCTAAGCATTCTGACTAAAAAGTTTAGAAGGAATCAAACATTTATTTTAGTGGGCTTTTTTTTTTTGCCTTGCTGTGGAAACCTGTCTTGATGGGGTGATACTATGCAGTAGGTAGTAAAAATGTGAAGGAGGAACTTAGAAAACTGATTGACTCTGAATTACATTCCTCAAACAGAGCAGCAACATTCAGATAGAACATACACAAAGTTAGTACATCAAGAACTAGTTGATCTGACATCATACTACCATAGCCAAGACCAGGAACTTAGCCTTACAGTAACCTGAGAGGTATGAAAGTATTATGATAATTTTTCCAATAAAAGAACTAGGGACAAATAGCTGATTATAATGAACTGCACAGAAGTAACCAGTTAATTCTAGAGGAACTATGGAGAGAAGAATAAAAGAACAGTTCTCTCTGTTCCCTTCCCATAAAATTGGACAAGTGTGTAGAAATTCTGTATCTGTCCTTCTGGGCAGCTTGGAAATGTAAGCTAATGATTATTGATTTTGAGTGTTTGTTTTAACATCCATTAACAAATGTTGGTTAGTTTTTAACGTTCATTTTTCACTTTGATTTTTGGACTGAATTGAAGATACAAACCTAATACCATTGCTGCTTTAAGGTATTGTGTAGGAAAGGGAGGCTGAGAAGGAAAAATCTTAAAGACAGAGAAAAGCAGCCTCAGAGCTGACCACTGAGGGAAAACAAACACTGGAATTTTTTAACCTGTGTGCTTATCAGGAATATAGAGCAGAAATTATTAGAGAGATCTTTTTAGCTGAGCCCGGACTCTGTTCTTCAAAGCTTCATGTCAACATGCTGAAGAGTCGGACAAGTCAGACCCAGGCACTGCCAGATCCATTGGCTGATAACACTGACGCCAGTAGAAAAGGGTCAAATACATGTTGTTTGACCTTTATCCCAGTGGGGATTAAATTGATTCTAATTAATAGACTTGGGAATAGATGGGTACCTTGGCAGAGTTTGTAACTAATTTAAATTGTTCATCCTATTAGCTTAGCCATAAACTATGCATAATTACAAAAGGATGTTGTGGACAGCCACCCTTATGTTGCCACCTTCTTAATTACAATTTATTGAATACAGTGCTACAGAGCTCACTTGTTGTGATTAACATAGGGATTTCTGTTGTCTTAACACTGCCTGAGCAAATGTGTCAGTGCTTCACTTACAGCAATAAAATAGTGTTTGAAAGCACAAGAGCAGCTCTGCTGAAATCAGTTATGCTTTACGTATGTGACTGTGAGATAAGTCTGGCTCTCAGTATGCCATCAGTGGCAGTTGGACCTCTGAGTACACTTAAACAACTTAAAATTATACATGTTTTGAGGTGGTATAAAAATGACGCCTGGGAAGATTCTGGGCTGTGATTGTCCTGTCCTATGATGTATTTTTAGCCACAGGTTAGAAAGAGTCTATATAAAGGTGGGGTGGCAGTTGGTATGACCTGCCTAATATATTTCATCCCTTATCTAAATGAAAGAGCAGATTAAAATAGGTGCAAATGGAGTTCAAGCTTGACTTCTCCTTCAGTCAATGTTCCTTCTCTTGGTCAGCACAGATACCAGCTTGTACCAGTTGTATCGCTAGGTCATGTTTGTCTTTTAGACGTGTCCTCTTTCCCAGTGAGCCCTGCCCTGAAACTGCTAGTTAAGATTCTACGAGTGCTGACTTGTATCAGTAAGTGAAAACTTCAGACACTGAACAAAATCTTTTTTCAGTGTTTCTTAGAAGCTTCACTGTGTAGCAAATATCTCCTGTATAGCTAGGCCTACGTCCAAAAATCAGGAGTTACCACTCAAAAGAAGCATGATATTTTAAGTAATTATAATTGGGTTTTTGCTCTGTTTGCACTTTGAATCACTGGGTACACCCCAGTTACATTTTCAAGATTTTCTTCATATCTAAGGCATGGACAGACTTGCACCACTTCAACTGAAAGCAGCAGTTGTTAGATAATCTTTTAACTCTGGGTGCTGGACCTTAAAGAAAACCCTCAAATATACTAGGCTTAAAATAAATTAATGGGAAGATGCTGTTGTAGAGACACTGCACAGTTCACCTTTCCGTGCCCTTAAAAAGAATGGATCAACAATAACAGTGGACAATCAGATATTTTCTGCATGAAGATTAAATTAGTGTTTGTCTTAGATTTGTCATTTTAATCTCCTTGCCAGGAGTAAACAGAGACACCTCGTCTGTCAGATCAGTACCTTCGCTGGGCGAGACTTGGCTGTGGTAGTTGGAGAGGGAATGGGAAATCCTGACATCCACTTTCAGCAGCTTGGTTTTATGTTGACTACAAACTCAAATTCCCTGTGCCTTACCTCCTAAAAAAGCCTTACCAGTGAGGACAAAGCTCAGCTTACTGCCTTAAAGAGAAGAGGTCATGCTTCCAAGTAGAATATTAAAGACATCCAGCTGGTACAAATACTTCTTTCCCGAAGTGGTAATAGAACAGGGCTGGCTCTGACCACAGCGAGCTGTCAGAAATGATGTAAGAACATTTCCAAGACTCTTGGGAAACACGGGAGTCCTGTCTCACTGAGCTGAGTTGTTTGATTTTAGGTTTTGAGATATGCTGATTGTGCAATGTTGTAGAGTGTTCTTTGTGTTGCTTGTTATTTGATTTTAATCCAGGCCCCTGTGAGACTATTGTCCGTGTTGTGTTTATATTTGAGAGTGTGCTTTATGGAAGCAAGAGGTTTGCCTCTTTAAAAGCAAAACGTTTAGCCATCAAAGGGGGTTTTCAGGGTTCCATTTCCCTCGATGATGATGTGCAACTGTTACAGATTGCTCTGTGACACCTTTTATGCTGTCAGGACGTATGTGTTCGTATGCACACATGTGTATGTGCGTGTGTAGTGATCTGGCACCTTGCATCTCCTTTACAGCCCCGAGTTCACCAGTGGGTCAGCCAGCTCCTAATGACATCACTACACTTGTTTACTGCTCACACAGAGGAAGTGCTGTGCTGATGGGTTTGACCGCTGTCATTATCTTGTTTTAATCCAGCATTTTTGCAAAATCAGAAATTTAGAAAAGCATCTCACTTCTATAAAGTGATTTTTAGTTTCTCTTCCTGGCCGAGTTAAAAGGGAAAATAAAAGATAGAAAATTCTTAACCATTGACATTATATTACAAGAACAGTATTTCATGTTGTCATTGAAATTGTTAGTGGAACGCAATAATCAGAATGCTCGTTATAGATTGAAAAAAAGATCCATCTCAAAGGGAGTCAGTGTAATTGGGATTTAACTATTCTGCAATACATGAAGGCAGAATGGCTTCTTTAGCCACTAGAATCAGTAAAAGCAGTTAAAATACTTCTGGTTTGCTTTTGAGTCACAGATTTAGGCCAAGTGGTGTTGTTTGTTTCAGGATGTAAGCTTCTCAGTGCAATTTCAACAGTGACAATACGTTACAGATTCCCACTGATGCTCGTGGAGGTCGCTGTCAGTCAGCACTCCTGCAAATCAGGTCAGTTAGTTCAATTATTTATAGGTACACAAAAAGACTATAATATTTTTTAGTGGAAGTAAAGATTGTTCTACAGGGAGTGTGAGTCAACCAAAAACAGGCCTGTTTTTTAGGGCTAAATTTCACACACTTCGTAGAAGTAGTTCACAGACCCCCAGTGCTCTGAAGCCTACTGGTAGGTAGCAAACCCTGATGGCACAGAGCTGTGCTTCTTACCGACTTTGAACACGTTAAGGAATTATTGTGCTTCAATATTGTATTACTGCCCCCTCAGCTGAATCTTAGGTACTGGCCAGGTTACTTTATATAGTTTATTTTGCTGGAAAGTAAAGCTTATCTCATGTTCTGTGATAGCTTAATTGATTTTATGTTCATGTTGAAGTGAATTAACTTCATTTTGCATTCCAGTGGCCTGAAAAGTATGCGATAGGCAATCACATGCAAAGGATGGTAACTTCCAGGGAGCTGTAACGTATTGATACACTAGAGCTTGGTTTGTGATTGCCTGACCAGCCCCTCTAGTTTAAGTAAGTATCCTTGTAGCAGAATCTAATTAAATTGCTTGATCATTTCTAGATAAAAGTAATTATCATAAGTTTCATTTCTACATTTAGATATCATTTTATTTAACTAGAGCTGTACTGTTTTTTCACAGCTTTTATAAACAGGGTAGCTGCGTCATCTTAACAGTGTGTTGAAAAAAAAAAGACATAATCAGTGAAAGACCCTTTTTAGCCATGCTGTAGCCCTTTGGGGGATGCATGCTCTGGGAGCTTATAGTCCTCTGATTTCCATCCTCCTTCTTTGACTTAATAGCCTGAAGAGTTAAATATGTCCTGAAAACTGTCGTTTGTACAACAGATGACTAGATTTTAGAAATTCTGTCCTGTTGCATAGCAACAGCCACCCTTAAAAAATAACATTTTGAAATGTGCATAAAAAGATAGGAAACCAGTTAAGTATTTAAATATTGAAGCTTTCTTCTAAGCAGTATCCTTTATTTCTTTGGCTAAAATACTTATAAGAAAAGCTCCTTTTGACAGCTTTTAGATGGTTTTAAAATTGTAGCAATTCTCTTTTTCTGGAGGCAAAGAAAGGAGGCTTATAGGGGAGCTTGTCTGGAGCTGTTGCTAGCATTCAGTTTATATACGAATTTAATGTAGGCTATTTTAACTCCCAATACTTCTCCAGTAGCCTCACGGGAGAAATTATTTTTTCAGTCAAGAGCTGCATCATATTATGCACGTGGATGATCTGGAGCATATTTTAGGCCTTTCTGGAGGGTAGTTTGTAATGACAGCATTAGAAACAGTATTCATCCTTAGGTTTCCATGTCTGTTTTTGTTGCAAGCCTTCTTCCAGTTTAACAAATTTAAACACTTCCCCTAGTCTTCCTTTTCTGTGATGTTCCTACAAGAGCTGGGGTTGTCTGTCTGTCTGCCTCTGTCTTCCTCTGGCTTGTAAACGTTCCTTGTGGCTTTCCTCATTCATCAGAGCTTCTAATACATTTACCATTTTGTCCACCTTATTTTTGGATTCTGCTAATGTGACTGTACAGCAAAATGCAAAGTCCCCTTGGCTGGTAACAGGACTATAATGATGTATCACAGATCTACATAACAATGTGGAGTAAACTTAGCTCCAGTTCACATAGCAGTGATCACAGATTACTGCCAAAGTTCAGAACCAGTCTAGCATCAGAAGGCTAATTAAGGTACCTTTTGAGTATAGAATCTGATTGATAAAATTGTATTTATTTTTTTTAATAGAGCTTGTAGTGGAATTTTATATGTTCCCCAAAATAAGTAAAGTGCTAATGAAATACGCATAATGATTTAGCTTAAATCAAAACTGAAGATGTTCTGAATTAAAACTGGTGATTTTTTACCCTAAACAGGTAATCCAGCATAATCCTAGCCCTAGGAGTCTGAGTGCTGCCTCAAAGGTGGTGATGCAGTGGGCAGCCTTCTCCACTAGACGTTAAAACCGCTCAGCATTTCAAGTTTAGGCAGAAATCATCTCCTAAATATAAATATAAAGGCAAACTCTAAAAAAATAATCCAGTTCTCTTGGCACCCACTTTGTAGCTCTTTAATTCTTCTTTTCCATCAGTTTCTGTTAGGTCTGATTTTTCCCATTTGTTAGTTGAGAAGTAGCAGGCTTTTCAGTTAACTGTTGGTTGAACCAGGCAACTTTAGGAGTTTCACCCAGTCAGGTAATGGAAATAATACTGTGTTGGATCCACGTTTTTAATTTCACATGTCCCTTACTTCTAACATTACCCTGTAATCTAAACTTTTGATTGTTTTTAGCTTTACAAAAACAAACACTTTTACTGTTCAGTGTCAACATAACTCTCTGGCATAGTAAATGTTTAACTATATTACATGAACATTTAACCTGCCACGTGTTAAGAACGCTCTACCCTGAGAGGTATATGCAATAAGTAAAAATAATAATGCAGCATTTTGGAAGGAAAACATGCAAACAGCAAACCTGCAACTGTGTTGAAATGCCTCCTTGGACCATGGCATTTTTGTCAAGCAGGTTTTTTTTTTTTCCTCTGAAATGTTATTTACTGACTTTCTATCCCTTCATCCTGCCTGCTGTGCTTGCAGTACAAAAGGGCTTTCTTCACCTGCATATTTACCCTCCCCACAATTTCCTGAGATCTCTGTGGACATTTTAATATGAGTCTGGCTTATAGGGATGGCATGCCAAGCAAACGGAGGCGGCAGCACACTAGTTATTTTTACAGGATGGAGTATTATATTTCTGTTGGTAGATAGCTTCAAAGCCTTACCTCAAATATATAACTTTAAAAACCTTACCCTTCTCCCCACCCCCCAGATATACCACTTCTTTCTGCTTTGCAGCCAGAGAATTTTATTGCTGGATATTTCTTTGTGTGCCTTGGTTTCCTGGAGCAGAGGCCGGTTCTAACACATGGTGTGGCAGACATTCACCATTAAAAATCTGTCGTTTTTTCCCCCACAAATGCTTCCATGAACCTTTGCAGGGTGACAGCTTGTGGCCACTTGGTGCTTTTGTTGGAACGTGCACTCCGTTTGACCCTGTCCCAGCGTTAATAGGATTGTAAAGGCTGACTCCTGCATGACCTCTTCTTGCAAACAACCCTAACCCTTCCCCTTCCTCAACTGTGCTGTACAACAGAGCTGAAAAGTGTTGCTCCCAAGGCAGTCTGGAGTCGCAGTTCATGTTGCAGACAAAAGCAATTGGAAAAACCACTGGAAAAAAGTCAGCATGGGGCCACCTGTCCTTAAAGAGTCCTGACTGTGAGAACAGTAGGCATTTGTTCACTTCTTTAGAGGGAACTGGTCTTAAATGCCTGTATGCAGACAGAAAATTACAAATTTTCTTTCCAGTAAGGCTCTATTGAATAGAAGACAAGTGTTTACATACTTCTCGCTGACTTTTTAGGTGCTGTTTTGTTTTCTTCAGAGGAAAAAAAAAGGTGACTGGAGTACAATTGGAATTGACGGTGGTTTGGGTGAATAATGTTAATCCCATAGGGTGCTAAATCAACATATAAAGTAACAAAAGTTCTGACTCTAGACTAAAGGAATTGGAATTCACTCTTTTAGTCTCCTTCTGAAGTCTCTTTAGACGTAACTTGTAATCTCATTACTGTATATTACTTCTGGCTTTAGCTCAAACCAGTTTGTAATAAAGTCTGTATTCGGTGTTCACCGTGGTGGCAGGATTAAATTTAAATTAAATTCTTATAGTCTAATGTCTTTACAACTTATAAATACTAATCTAGAAAAGCTTGTGTGTAAAATAGGTAAATGGGTTTAGTCTCTTGATTCCCTCATGCTTACCTGTAATCTCTCTCATACCCATCCCTTGCAGCTTTGATATTCTCTTTCCACTGTGGGAACTGAGAAAATTTTGCCACTGGCCTGCTTTGTTTGCTTACTTTTATTCAAGTGTCACTAAGGGGCTGGGTTAAGTATTTTGACCCACTTCAGGCATCAAAAGGTTCTTTTTTTTCCTTTCTAAAGCAAAGATTGGCTTTTCACACTGAACGGCCACACCTTTCACTCTTCCAGTAATCTGTCTTTAGCGCGCCTCTCCCTTGAAGAACTCCTGAAATAACTTGTCTGACTTTGCCCTGGGGGCAAGAGAGGGGAAGGGGTGGAGGAGAAAACCCTTATGCCATTGACAAACAAAATACATGAACACTTTTGAGGCTGTAGGATTTAGCCTCCTGTTCTCATGATATGCAAAACTCTGCCAGGATTATGGGATACACCGGAATGCATTTCTTCGGAGGACCAACTGTGAGTCAGTACCAGGCTTTGTAAATACATGGGGATAAGACGGACATACTTCAGTGGATTATCTACACTTTGTACTTCCTAAAAGTATGCAGGAACTTTCAGTATTGGGCACAGAAAGGCTTTCTCTGTTTGAACGAAGGTAGCAGTCTGTGCAATTACAGATACCAACGCACACAGAGCAACTTTTGTTTCACTGGACTAGGAAGGAGGTTGAAAGGGGGAATGAAACGTGTTGACCTACCAACTACTTCCTATCTCTGCTGATCTGTGGTGAGGAGTTGTGGTTGATTTGTGGAGGCAGCAATAATGAGATCAGGCAGGAAGGGCACTTTTGTGTCTCTCTGCCACACTTTAATCTTTCAGTGTCTTTAAATTGATACAGAGAATCACTTTGTGAATCCTAAAATGCAGACAATTTTGGAATGGAAGTTATATCTGCTAATCACTATGCACGTTGTTGTGTTGGAAAAGGCTAAGAGTGAACAATTCTGTACTAAAATACAACCCAGATAATCCAAGGGGAGTGTCAAGAAACGGCACATGGTCAGTCTCAGAAATGCTTTTGTTGTGGGACACCTTTCCAGTGCTGGTCTAGTTCACTGGAGGGATAAAGTCTAGCACAGCAGGTTTGCTGAAGATACAGCGCCAAATTAATTGACTATGTAAAAGGGCAACATTCCTTTGCTGCTGTTCTTGAATTGTGCTAGCAATAAAATCAGACCAAACAAGTTAAATAGCCTTGTAAATGATGTAAAATTAGCTCTACCCTCATCTCCTGCACCAATAATATACTTAAGACTCTGGAAGCATAGCTCCTGTGTGTATATTGTGGTTGATAGGAGCTTCAATCTAGACCAGTTTATATAAATCAGTGGCTTTATCTGATTTTGTGGCAGTCAAAAGCATAACTCTTACTGACTTGTGTTACGATGAAAATCAGGATTTAAACCTGCAGTCAGGTTTGGGGCTTTTGGCAAGTAGCCAGTGCTGGCCTCTAATAGAAAGTCTTGCCTTAGTACAACAGCAGCTAAAACCTTCCTTTTGACTCCCCTCCGACCTCAGGGCATGTCTCATTAGCAGATTAAGTCCAGAGTCAAACGAGTCCTCTGGGAGTGGAGGCTGCAGTGTCTACTGAGCCTGCCACTCTAGCTGAAACGATTTTCCTAAGGCCGGATAAGGAGTTCTGTGACTTGCCAGAGGGGAGAAGATCTAGAGATAAGGTTTGTTTTGCAAAATCTGCTCGTGAATAAATCCTGGGAAAATCTGCACTAAACTGTGATGTCACAGCCCTTACCTACTTTAAAGTTAATTAAGAGGAGGGCGTGTTAAGTTCCTCTGTCATCATAAATCTATTCTTTCTCATGTCCAATGGTAGGAAGACTCCTACCCTGCTGCTTCCCAGGGCTCTCATTGCCTCTCGCCAGCAGCCTGGAGCATAAGCGATTGCTTTAACATTCCACCTGCCTCCCTGACTGCCAGCCCTGGGGTCACCCAGAGGTAACCACGGGGCAGGAAGCCCCAGGAGCAGGCCTGCCCAGCGGGGATTAACCGCCTCACTGGGCTGTTGCCCTCGACAATTTTCTGGTCAGTAAGTTTTTGAAAGGAGAGCGTGTCTAGTGCAGTAGGGAGGGGCTGGCGGGAGAGGATGACGAGAGATGAAGGGGGAAAAGAAATAGGGGCTGGATTCTTTCCAGGACGGAAAACTGTCTGTCCAAGAACTTCTCCAAAACACAAATTAAATATTCCTCTATCCACCATTAAATTACCGTGAATGGGTGGCTGTGCAACATCCTGACAGGCTGTGTAATAAGGAACGCCGCGTCTCTTTTCTCCTTTATTCCTCTGCATTTTCCTCTGTCCCAGACAGGAACTTCTGTGTCTGTAAGAGTCATTCTCTCCAGGACTTAGCCTCCAGTTGGGACACACTTATTGCCAATTTAGGATTAAACTTAAAAAGGAAAGGGGAGACAGACCAGACTCTGAGACACATGTCTGCATTTTGAAAATTGTGCTTCCTATTAAAATGGACCATTTCCTAAACTGCAGATCTAGACTCCTTACAAATGCAGAGCCCTCAAATCCTAACTAGGGCAGGATAAAGCTAAAGGATGCCTTTCTTGATGTTGACTGAGCAAAGAATAAAATGAAAGTTCCTTACATGCTTGCTTGCATTTAAAGGGAAGTGCAGTGCCAGCTGTGCAGCTTTAGGCTAACTGGAGCTCACAGGGCATCAGCAAAACACAGGCCCAGGCCCACAATCATTCATCACTGAGCAAAAGTTTTTGTTCAGGAGCATTGAGAACGTGTATGGTTATCCCTGACTCTTAAGCTGTCTAGTTGAATGGTTTAGTGAGAATGTTACAAATAACAGAACCTTATGAGCGCCAAAGAGCAAATTGTCAAGTTCCAGGTTCTGCAGAAGGAGGTGAATTCAGGAGAGCAGAGGACTGATGAGTAGGCTTGTAGAAAATCTCAGGAAGCGCTAGGACCTAGAAAAACATTGGTGAAACTGCTGCAAGCAAGAAAAGAAGAGAGAAGTATTGCGTACACAGGAACACTAAGCCAAAGCCCTCTGTAACAATAAGAGTCCAGGAGCAACAGAAGCCTCAATTATAAGGCTAATGCAGCAACTCAAAGTCTTGTCTCTTTGTGAGATCTGATATCCTAGGAGGCCAGAGGGAAGCCTGTGCCAATTTAATTTGGCCAGATGTAAGACAGAAATTAAAAGTCTCATATGATCTTGTAGGAGTAGTCAAGCATGAATTTGGACCAAAAGTATGTTGTATTGAGTTTTGAGTTTTATCCATCTGTAAAAAGTAGCAGAAATGACAGCAGGAAACCTCACTTCCCACTGTGTCATTAGGAAACTTTCACCTCTCACAGAATGGTCTTTTATTTACTGCTTTTCTCTTACGCAGGCTGAAGCCTTCACCTGAGCGTGAACAGTATCAAGGACACGAAAGCTTTTCATGGAAAAAAATCAGTACTGAAGTTAATGCTGTCAGCAGGATAACCAGCAAATGCTGTCTTCCCCAGATGGCCCAGATTTTAATGGGGTCACCTTGCAAGACATACTTGTAGGATATTAAGGGTCCCAAAGTAACTGTTGGGGCATAAAAAATGTTATGTCCAAGAGTTGCATCACAGACAGATGTTCCTTTGACAGGTCTTCCTTTGCTTAACTATTCTTCCATGTATATTTCCTGACATTCAATGCATCAGTGGCAACTCTTGGGAGTAGGAGGCTGTATGGATGTTTGAAACAGATGAAAGTGAAGAGTGAGGGATCTACTTTTTATTTTGCAATAGCAGTGTGAAACCCTGGAGTGCGAGGTATGTGAGGTCAGTTTCTTGCCTTACTCCCCTTATCTGACACCTTCTTTCTCTTTCTCTCCTCTTCCTCTTCTACCTTCCCTCGCTCTTCAACTTGTCAGTTGCTTTTTTAGTGTCTGCATTTGACTGATCCAATCCTGCTAGGAGGCTGAAGTTCACACTGATGAAAACTCTGTGGGCATCAAACTTGATGCTTACAGTTGACATTTTGTAGTGTTTTTTTCTCCCCTTTCCACAGAGATGTAGGTTGTGAAAGAGAGAGCGAGTACGTGTGTATGCTTATAGTTGAACAGTATTTTGTAAATATTTCCTGAAAGCTTGTGAAATTTCTCACATGTTCTTGATTTCCCTTCAAGTCTGCAGAGTAGGCATAAGAAATATCACCCAGTCTAGCTCTGAGTTCAGAAGCGAGTAAATAGCCGTCAGTTTTACAAGCTTTCTGTAGATGCCAAAGCCTGACGGCCAAGGGTGATACGCTGAGACTTTCGAAGACGGGCCAATACACAAGCCAAATTTTTAGCCATATGCTTTCTTACAGTTTTTAATTCCTTGAAAATTACTTCCCTGAGATAAGATTTCCCATGAAATGACTCTGGCATATTTATACGTGCTCTGAAGTTTCTGGTTAACCAACTCATTAGTCCTTTGGTGATTTTGAGAATATAAGTCTATCAGTCTGTGTGTGTTTATGTTCACAGATGTGCCGATGATTTATAAATGGGATTAATTGTAAATTTAAGTCATTTAGGAAATGTTTGAAGACACGGGTGCTTCTAGATTTTAGCCCTGCTTAGTGGCACTAGAAGAGCTCTTTGACCCTGCCAGAGATTAGTTTTAGTACCAGTTGTGAGATAAGCTTAACTAGTCCTTAAAAATAAGCGTGTTAAAGCTCTCTGCAAGAGTTTTGTTGTGAGGAGGGAATACCCCAGGTCCTAAATTTTTATGTTTATCTCACTAAGTTAATTCAGTGATATAATTTAGACTTTTTTCTCTGTTCTTTCAACTTTTGGAAAATTCAAAGATTATTAAATCTCTAAAGTTTAAATGTGCTTATCCGTAACCATTAAAAAAACCAATATACCAGTCAGATTCATACTGAATACACAGTGGAAGGAACTGTCATCCCGGATCACAGGTGATAAGGCCACTGCTTGGAAATAGCACCGTTCTGAGAGCAGCAAAGCTGTTTCCATTTTGAAAGCCCATTTTCCCAGTCCCCTGGTCAGAGCAAACCCGCATTTGACTATGTGAATGTCCTCATTTATTTTTTAGTAATAAATAGTAATTTTGCATTATCAATGCTCACAACTGCAATTATGAGCAGTAGCAACCTTTTCTGCTTCCTCTTTTGGGTCTTGCTGTTTGACTCACAGAGCAGTCAGCTGATTTCAGTAACATACTCCATTCAGTAATTTATTTTTTGCAGAATGAAGAGTGACTCACCATTCATAACATGATGAATGCGGAGAAGACTTAGCTTGAAGAGCAAAAAGGATAGATTGATTCATGTATAGATGTCTTGGGTAACAGAGGGCTGAAATTATATTCCTTCCAGTAGCCTTAAAAGAAATATAAAATAAGCTTATATACTCGGAAAAAAATATTTTAGTAAAATCTGTTTAGCTGTAGATCAATATTTGAAAGACAGTGGGGGAAGCACCATCTCATACTTCAGACTAATATTGTTGTCTCACTAGAAAAAATCATACTGGATAAAGCCCCACAATTAAAGTTAATGAACCTGGTAACTTTTCGAGTTATTTCTATTTCTGACCTCCATGATGGAGTAGAAATACAGATAGGGTTGCACTGGTTATGTCTTCATTATATATCGAATCCATGGTATATGATTTGAATGTTTTGTTTCCATGGATATTCAGAATTATTCTTTGTACAAGAAGTATTATATCATTTTTACTGTGCTAAATGGGAGTGGCAAGTGAAATCTTGCATATATTAGTCGCAAAATAAATTCATGCTTGAAATTTCTCACTTAAAATGCCTGTATTAGGATGAACCTCTTGTTTGAAATGCACCTAGGACACCGGCCTGCAAACAGCACTGCAAATAGTTACATATGATATGCTGAAAAAATATGTTTTACTGCAGAGCAGATACTGTTTCCAAATGTAGAACAAGAAGTAGATAACATACCAGATATACAGGAAGGTCTGTGATTTTAGAATAAGTTTATCTTTCTCTCTGTGTGTATAGCAAAAGGAGGGGTAGGTTTGAAATTTCATGATACAGAAAATTTGATGAGTGTTTCGTATATTTGTTGTGTTGGGCTAAAGATCTGATTTCTTGTGTTAGCTATTGTGTTGCTTGTAAAGAACCTGTAAACAGTATCAGCAGTGGGACACAGCTACCACCATAATACTCGAGTCCCATCTCCATGTAATAGAAAATCCTTGTTAGTATTAAATGAAACAATGCAATGGGGCTGGCAGTGAAAACACATCAAAGATGTTCGTCAAATTGTTGAAGTTAGAAGCATGTTTTAATTATTTTAGATTTGAATCAGAAGCAGTTTGAGTCTAACAAAAGTTTCTTGCTGCAGATCATCCTGTGGGGTCGAACTGAGAAATGCCTGAAGGAGACCACGGAGGAAATCAGGATGATGGGGACAGAATGCCATTATTTCATTTGTGATGTAGGAAATCGAGAGGAGGTCTACCAGCAAGCCAAAGCTGTGCGGGAAAAGGTTAGTGTCTGTGGAAACACTGTTTGTGGGCGGAATTTAGTAATGGCTCATATTTGATAAGGAAAAAAATATATTGGCAAATTGGGAAAAAAGAAGGGTGACCATCCAGATTATGTTGTACAAAGTCTAGCTATGTGTTTTAAGTGATCCAGAAGGATTACAAAGCCTATAGGTAAGAATGTCAAAAGCTATGAAAATAATAATGTATTTAGGCAATAATAGATATTCAGATATAATGGCAACTGCTGATTCATGAGGAGAGATATTAGTTGTAACAGGTCATTTGCTTTTTTTGCAGGTGGGTGATATCACTATCCTGGTGAACAATGCTGCTGTGGTCCATGGTAAGAGCCTGATGGACAGCGATGATGATGCACTGCTCAAATCACAACATATAAACACCCTGGGACAGTTCTGGGTAAGATAAGCTCTTGTGTCACATGTATTTGGAATTGGGAATGAGAGTGACAGATTACCGCCAGTAAACACTTGGCTGCTACTAGGTCTTTCTAAGTGATGCTTGGTAAAATCAGTCTGACATGAAAAGGAGACAGAAAAAGCAATGTGAGGAGTTAAGGCCAGGGGAGAGAAGTCTAAAAAAATCCACTTTTTCCAGTCGTAACACAGTGTTTGATGCTCTTGTATGCCTATTCTGTGATTTCCAGTAAAACATTTGATTTCTTTTGGGAAAGCCGTAGCTCACAGAGGTTAGTTTTTTGTACAGTGATGTGTATGGAACATCAGAGGAGCCTGAGACTACATTGCTCAGGGAAGGAAGCTAGTGTGAAACTCATTCCATTCTGAATTAGATAATTAAAAAAACAGCTTCTTGTGATTTCATCACTTTGTTGAAGACTTCATCCTCTACAAGAAGTTCTTAAACATACAAAGCGTTCTGTTCACGGCCTTTATCTGTGGGTACTGCTTACTTAATGTGCTAGGAAAGATTTTGTTTTGTTTCTATACAAACTTTGCCTGTTTAGAATCTTTCAGAAAATTACAGAGCAACAAGGTACTCTCCCACTCCTTTCCTAGCATAATGAACAGCACAGTTTGGCTTGCTGCCTTCGTGTCACCTTATTTTTTTCAGTAAATTTTGGTTTTGTTGTATCTCTGCTGAGCAAACCTTTTTTTTTTTCCCTTTTTTTTTTTTTTTTTTCCACTCTGTTGTTCTTCAGACCACCAAAGCATTCCTGCCAAGGATGCTGGAGTTGCAGAATGGACACATTGTTTGCCTGAACTCTGTCCTGGCCTTGTCAGCCATCCCTGGTGCCATTGACTACTGCACCTCCAAAGCCTCGTCCTTTGCCTTTATGGAGAGCCTGACCTTGGGGCTGCTAGACTGTCCTGGAGTGAATGCCACAACAGTCCTGCCCTTCCACACGAGCACAGAGATGTTTCAGGGCATGAGAATCAGGTCAGTCCAGGGGAACTAGAATAAAGCATCTCATTTTAAATGAATCATCAGAATACACTCCTAATTAATGCTTCATTTACTTAAGAGAATTTGATGTCTCATTTGGCTGCCTGAGAACAGAGGGTCACTCTAGGCCACCTGGGACTCATCAGACTGGTTCCCTCAGTTTGCTGGCGTATTCGTACAGCCTGCCTGGACTGAGTGAGACACTTGCTTCTACAGAGAAAACTGAAAGCTATTTTTCCCTCAGTGTATTTGGGCCATATGCAGCCACCAGAGAGGGAGGAGATGCAATCTGAAAATTGAGGTCATTCAAAAGGAGCAGTCCACAAATTACTTGAGAATTAACAGTACAAATTCCTCCTTTACTTGTTGAAATACTTAATTCTTTCCCACTGAAAGGAACGACAGCCACTTACCGAAGTAAGGCTATCAGTGCCCCCTTTTTACCTCTATCTAAGAGAACAAGCTGAATTCAACGGCTGACCAAATTAATCTTTTACAATGGACAAAATAACCTGTTAATACAGTTTGTGCTCACTTAGTCAAGAAAATATGCAGTGTCTAACTATTGCTGGAGCTGGGCAAAGCCTTATGTTTGGTATTAAAAACAGTGGGGGAAAATATTTGTCTTTCACCTGTCAAGCATTTGAATCAAGCAAAGAGCAACAGAGAGGATGAGGAAAAACACCAACACTGAACAGACAGTGTTTTGTTATTGGTTTGCATACAGTTTAAGAAAATCCCTGAATCAAGGTTCTGAATACACTCTGCCACTTCACCCTAAAGGCACCAACACATACATTCTTAACCATTCAGCTCACCCAGTAGTATTGGTTGGAACTGGGCTTTCTGCTTCCCAGCTTTCTGGCTGGAACTGGAACTGCTTTGGGGCATGTTTGAATGCCAGTAACCAGTGATAGCTTAGTGAGTAGCAGGACTTGGACAGTGATATCTTAAAGGAGGAGTTTGGTTAACAAATAATTATTTTATTTTTTACTTTATTTATTCAGGTTCCCCAATCTTTTTCCTCCTCTCAAGCCAGAGACAGTGGCTAGGAGGACAGTAGAAGCTGTTCAGATGAATCAAGCCTTCCTGCTCCTTCCATGGACAATGCATGTTCTTGTCATCCTAAAAAGGTAAAGATTTCCTTTGCCCAGCAATAGCCTAGCCAGTTAGGCAAGACTGGCTTACAGTCCTCTGTGTCTGTCCACCAAGGCAAACCTCAGTTTGACTGTAAGCCAATACCCAGAATCAGATTGGTTCACCCCTTCCCACGATAGACAGTCAGAGAAGCAAAAGGGAGAAAACTCTCTGAGATTCCCTTTGTAGATGTTTTCCCTGGGTATAACCCCTTTACGAAACCAGTTTCACTCCCAAAATTTGGATTCCTAAAGTCTGAACCGGTTTTTATATCTAGGAAATTTCTTAACAATTAACATATGCATGTAATTGATTTTGATTTAGTAAGCCACTCTTTGGACTCCAGGCTTTATATTGTAAAGGATTTCTGTACAATATGGTATGTACATCACAGCTGTAGTTAGAGAGCACTGCTTGTGTTAAAGCAATTAAACTATTAACAAAATATTTTTCTGTATGATGAGGACAGGAATCTTAAAGTCCCTAAGGAAGGAAAGTCATAACTCCATATGCTGAAACAACTGAAGAGAAAAGACATTTAAAATTGTGTTTCCCTGAGAGTTTGCACTAAAGCCTTTGGAAAACCTAATTCAGTCAGGAACTGAAACAAGGCGACGAGATTTCTGTGGAAAATAATTACAATATTGCGTTTCAAACAAGAAAAAATAATTCACAATAAATGCTTTGCTCTGAATGTAAAATCTGGGATACTCTCAAAAGTTCCCAGAAATTCTACAGACTGAAAAAGGGCTGTTCTCCTTCTCCTTTATTGTAAGAATTAATCATTTATTTTCCATTACAGTAGTTGTCAGGAAATTAGATCTATAGCCATACCTTATGATAAGGAGGCCACACGCCTAGGACAAATAGATGGCAATTTAACCAGAGACCTCAGTTTAAATTTGTGTATTTCGGAGTGCAAGGTTCTGCACAATATTTGGGAGGAATAAAATATGAGGGTATCTTCCAAGTTAGTTTTTACAGACCTTTTTTGGATAAATATTTCTGTAGAGAAAGAGCGACTTGATATAACTTTCTCCTTTTAGGCCTACTCACAGCAGGATACTGACACATGTTTTGTCTGTGCACTCTCACTAATTTTTGAGAATATGTATACTTAGGTATGTGTGTACATAAATGCATATTTACACATCATCTTATTAGAATAGACTAAGAGGTTTGCCCGATCTGATTATTTTCTTTCTGCTTCTCCTGCAGCATTCTCCCTCAGGCAGCACTTGAAGAAATCCACAAGTTTTCTGGGAGCTACACCTGCATGAACACTTTTAAAGGACGAACATAGACCTAATGGTGCAAGGACTGTTCTTCAGTGAAACCAACACAAGCATGAAAATCCTGACAAGACTGTGAATCAGCAGTCTTGGCTTTTAGCCTGTTCATGTGACTTGCGCTGCTCTGAGGCAACACATTTCTTGCAGGTCATAACCATAGTAACATGACCTTTGCACAGGATTGAATGACTAGACTATGGACCCTTGGAAAGAAAAACAAAAAGTGTGAAATGTTTGTATGATGTTTAATTCTTTAGAGTTCAATTGTTAAATCTACTCATAGTTTTAAGATGTAATTTTTGTTTCTAATGTGTCTGTAGGCTGTCTCAGCTGAGAGGCAGCACATCTCACCCCATACTTTATCCCCTCTCTTCAGAGGATCTGCAATTACAAACTGCTACTGGTTTCATTTCAGCTTTTTGAATGGAGAACTTAAAAAATACTTTGAAGAACTAAAAGTTATGGACATTTAATGGAAGCTTCCTTCCCTTCCTTCACTTTACATTCATTGATGAAGCTGTTCCCAACTCCCATCAGGGAAGGAGCTAACTGTGGAGCAATGTTTGCTTTGTTAAAGGCCACCCAGGACTTCTGTCTGGAAGGACTGTGCTGGGCCCCAAGAAAGCTGTCTGTCTTCACCTGTGAAGGCTGGAGAGGAATGCTCAGTCAGGAGAGGAGACAGTTTGAACAGTGGAAGATTCTTTCTGTCACTGAACTCATATATGAAATCTAATTGTCTTTCTGAATATTTTTGTTCATTTATGATAAAAAAAATATATTTTTAGCATTAATCCCAGATTGCCACGCATGTAGGCAGCATCACATTGGGGATGAGCTACATCTAGAACTAAAACTAGAGCCTGCTTGTACAAACATACATTCACTGACGTAATCCATGCAGAGGAAAATCCATTGTATCAATCTGCACAGTGAAGTAAGTGGAATAATGCTCTAAAAATAGAAGAGACAGTACCGTAGTGCTCATGCAATGTGAAGTTTGGAAGCACAGTTAGCAAAGACCTGATTAAATGCACGTTGAATTCAACTGGGAATATACCCATTGTTTTTTAGGGGCATTGAATCAGGCACTGATCAGCCAAAAGTGACAAATACTGCTTGGACTGAAATGCCAGAAGCAGCTAGACATTATTTATTTTTGTAATGTTATAATCTCTTTGACAACCTAGTAAGAGCAACACTGCATTCCTATGCCAGATGCAGTGTGCAGCACTAGGCATTGTAATGTAGTTGAAACATATTGGAACACTACTAAAAGAGGAATTAATATAATTGCAATACAGGAAGGTAGCAAGCCTAACTGGAGAACACCTGAATGAAGCGCCTCAAGGAAGGCCATGTCCTTAAAGTAAAGGAGTGAATTTAGGGCTCCTGACTTGAATTTCGAGCTTTTCCGTAGATGTCCTGAGTGACCTGGGCAAGCTGCATAATTTCAAGGTGCACTCTGACCTGCAAAGCAGATATTTCTAGTGTTTCCCTACCTCAAAAGTTGTAAGTCTCACTACCTAAATGTTTGTCAAAAGCTCAGCAAATTCAAATGCAACATGCTATAGAAAGGAAAAGCAGTATTTGTTCATAAACCAAGAGGTTCTACACAAAAATTTAGAAGAGGAAGAACCCATATGCTGTAATATATAATTTCCTAAAAGTGATCTGAGTTACAGCAGAAAAGCTGTGAGCTGTGTTGGTTCAGCCATGTAGAATGGAGACCAACTGTTGAGGTGCAATGATGTGAATATTAACATCTGAAGGGCTGAACCTTACTGAAATATATCTCTTCTTGAGCAGTTCAAGAGGAAGATGTTGCCAAAAGTGCCGTTGATGCCAGCCCCTCTGCCTGCACGGGTATTATGAGGAGCTCTCGCATCTGGGTCAGTGCTTTCCTTCTGAGTGCAGAACATACAAGCTGTAGCACTGTGCCAGCTTTGAAAAGGTTTCTTACAATGGAGTTTTGTTTTGAATTCCTAGATGTCTGAGGCTCTCTGGAGAGGATGAAAAGGAACTTTGATCTCTGTGATTTTGACACCCACCCTAATAGATGTTTTCAGCTTTATTTCTTGTCAATTTTTTGAGAAGAGAACCAGTTCATTGAAAACACAAGTGCAATGAGGGGAGAACCCTTCCAGGATCTGCCAGGAACACTGAAGGTACCATATTTATCAAGAGACACTTGGGAGGGGAAGGGATGATGATATGTACCTCCCCTTATGCACTCCAATCCTTTCTAGTTTCTCATTAATCACAGTCAGGCATGCCAGGCTCGTAGATGCAAAAGCAAACAGAATTGGTAGAAGAGGGCACCCTGCAATGTCCCCCTGAAATTAAACCTTTATGCTGAGATTCTAGTCATTGATGACGTCCTAGTGTGAAAGTGAGGTAGAAACTAGTACACACATTGAAATTTACTCCCCACTCATCCCCAAATCCTGTCCCTTAGATGAATCTGCTCTTTTCCTGCACTGCATAAAAGATGTTCCCTATCTTCAGAGGTTGTCTTACATACTAAGTGCTGTTAATTTCTTTCTAATGAATATCAACATCTCTGAACTGTAGCTGAGACTCTCATCATCTCACTCCTCTCATACCCATATACACAAACTTCCATCTCGCTTTCCCTCAGGATCTCTGAGCGGACAGCAGGTCAAATAGCAGTCACAGTGGGGGAGAGGTATGCAGCAAACAGAAAATAATGAGGAAAACATTGACTTTGCTTTTCAGATAGTAGGGAAGAGTTGGGTAAGAGAGTTTCTTCTCTTGTGAGTGTTGCAAGATAGAGTGCTCTCCATCCAGTGACCTACTTGCAAATTTGGATGGATACATTTGAAGACTTTTTTTTATAGAAAGGCTCCTCTGGAATGCCTGCTGAGGTCTACTGTCCCTTTCACATAAGGTTAGTATTGGGTAATCTTGAAGTGCTGCAAATGTGGACAAGCTTTGTTGAAGCCTAAGGCCTTCTCAAAGGAATTTCCGCCCTTTGACTTATTTTAATTTTGGTTTTCCCTGCTCTATCCACTGCCTCCTGCTTTCCACTGCACAATTATTTTTTTTCCTTCTGTTTTTCTATGTCATTACTGCACTTTTCAGTGCCACCATCTTGAAGCCAGATGTCATACAAAGAGTCTGGAGTAAATCGAAATCAGGGTACATATTTATTATCCCGCTGGAGGGATCTAGGTAAAGCTGTAGGAGCAGGTCACAGAAGTTTCATATGAAATTAATTTTACTTGCTCCAACGTATGAAGAAGTAGAAGACCCCTTAATATCGTTTTTACACAGGAGATTGCTGCTGTTTTAAAATTTGAATGATAGAGAAATGTTAGCTGTTTTGGGACATATGTTCTGACATAAAAAGACCCTATTTAAATGGGAGGATTTTTCAGTTCCAGGTGTTTTCAGAGGCTGGTGTTTATACAAAGTAATTTTCAGAATTAAGCGAGGCAGAGCAGGGAGAGGAAAAGTCCTTTGTAAGTAAATCTGATTCCTCATGTTCAATATTTGATTTTGTATTTTGGTTTTTATGAGGGGAAAAAAAATCCTGTTCCCTCATGCGCCCTTGGTGAACTTTAAAAAGGTCCCTCCAGCTGTGTCCCTGCTGATGGCATGTTTTTAGCAGGGTGAAGAAAAGGAGTGAGCCCTGAAAGTGAGAACTGTACCCTACCTACTCATCCATTGTTCTGTTGAGGTTAAAAAGTGACAGAGTCCATCCCTATAGTTCTTCTAGAACTTGACAGAAAGTGCCTGGGCAAGTGATTCTGATGTTTGCAAAGAGAAACTTCTTGGGCTTTTATGCAATGTGTTAATTAGTGTGGGTGGGTATGATCAGATCTAGTCTTGCAAGCCTTTCAGACAACTCCCTGAACACTCCCACCTTCAGATATTAACAGATAGCACTGCACTTGCCAAATCTCATAAAAACACAGTAACAGACTTAATGCAGGCAGAGCATAAGTGGGTGCATTTATTTCAAAGAGAACACATCTGTTTGTAGCAGACGTTAATTTGGCCTAGTGTTTTCCTCTAGCTGAAATGCAACTGTTGAGAAAAGAATACAGGGTGACCTTGGATCATCTGTTTTGTTTTTACTCCTCCTTGTGGCTTTTATAAACTTAATCTGAGTGACAGCCACTTTTTTGACAGCACTTGTTCATAAATTTTGGGGTAAAGCAAGATTATGTCAAGTGTAATCTTTTGCATTTTTCACCAACCAACCAAGAGCCCTGAGAATCAGAATATTCTGCACCGTCTTTGTAGCTCTTACCTCCCTGGTGCTAAGATCCTTCAACCTGGTATTGCTTTTCAGCCTGCTGGAGTTTGGAGACTGAGCAAAACCTCTCAGTCACAAGCAGCAGTTACATTCTCTAGTGAACAGAATCCTCCTTGTTAGAGTGCTTTTCTGAAGGAGATTTGGAGACGTGAATAGTGGCAGGCACCTCTCACAGATTTCAGCAACTAACTTAGAGAAAGACGTGAAGAAAACCAGGACTTCACCTTCTCCCTCCTACTCATTCTTCTTTTACCCGGTGTTTCCTACGGGAAGCTGGCAGTTCAGTCACTTTTCTGACTGATAAGCTGCCCCTCTTCCCATTCTACTGATAAACTGCCCCAATTCCCTATTCTACTCCAATTACCTCAGTACCTTTCTTCACTACCTTCAGGGAGTTGACAGCTTCAATAGAAACAACCCTTTCTGTATTCTTGAGGAGAGTCAGATCAGCAAGGTAACGTGGTAGAGAGAAGACCAGACGCTGTTTTGATGGGGCTGAGGTACCCCTGCCTGTAGACCTCAGATGGAAGACACAGGACCTGACATAACTTGAATGTTGCCAGTACCATAGAAGGTAGTGAGTTCCCCCTGCTCCTGTCATCTTTTCTTGGAACATAACACCCTTTTTATGTTTCTGTAACAGATCCCTGAAACTGACACTTTTAGCAGAAACATACTGATCCAGCCTGTGTGGACTGGATACAATGGAACAGCATAGACCTCTGAGGGGACAGTTTGTATCTTCACACCTTCCCAAAGAATCCAAACTTATTAGTTCCTTATGCTCACCTTTGCTGTGGGCATTGTAACATATTAACGCAGAAAAAAAATCAAGGCAAGTGTATGTGCTGATTTTTCTGCATAAATCTAGAAGAGAACAGTTCCTCCTTAAATGAGGGAAGAAAGCACTCGAATTTGACCTTGAGAGTGACTGAAGGGAAAGTATATGAGAAAAAATAGAGGATAGATGCGATCTTAGGGGGAGTGTGGTGGCCCTAAACAGGCAGAGGCAAGATGCCACCTTATATTCCTGAAGTTATATAATAATAGAGGCATGTGATTTCCATCCAAACACAAAGTCTGTAAAAGAAGCGTGGTGTTACTCCTGCTCATTCCTATGGGTCACTGTGCCCTAAAAAGCAGTCCATTAACTTTGTAGTTTGCTGGCTTGGAACACTCCACTACCCCAGTTACTGTTTGCTGTCTCTTGTTTTTTTGAGGAAGTAAAAGCAACCCATATATGTAAAAACAAGGAAGAGTCAGTTTGACTCACCACTCACTTTTTCCTAGCCAGCTGCAAAGGTCATCCATCATGCTTAGGTATTACAAGGACATGTGGTTCTGTGGCTTGTGTTAGTAATCATCCTGACCCAGTGCTACTAGGTGGATGTGGCTCAGTTTCCTGTTTTTTTCTTATGCAAAAGCATTTTTTAATTTGAATTTTATTTATCTGAAAGAGTTGCCTCTGTGTTGTACAGGCTTTTCACAGACAGGCATCCTAGGCATGAAATTTCCCTGTCTGTGTTAATCAAATGATAACAGAAAGAATACAAAAGTGAAGAGTTGCTGTTTGACATCTTCCCCAAGCATCTTCTTCCCCAAGCAATGTGGAATTAGCGTAAAGGAACACTGTTGGAACATCAGTGCCTTAAATCTAGACATCTCAGAAGCCTGCTGACTTCTGTATGAAAATAACCCTGGCTTCCAAAATGGTCTTCCTACATGTCTCTGAGGCAGTTTGCTGCTGAGATAGGTTACCTGAGCAAATCACTATTACGGTGCACTAGTACAGAGGAAGACTGCATGGAAAGCTGTGGTACATCTGATCACTGAACTCATTGATTTAAAATTATGGTCCCGCAAGACACTTTTGAAAAAAACAGATTAAAGAAAGAGATGGGATGTGATAGCCAGTACAAAACCAAGTACAGTGGTGAGGTCTCTAGTTGCCCTCAGGTGCCTGAGAGTAGTCTACGTGACTCCCAGATCTGCCTTAGATTTGACCCCTGACTGGCTCCTTCCCTTGAACCACCACGTGCAAACATTGGGCATTGTGAATATATTAACTGAAATGCTTTTTCATCTTCCTTTTTTAGCATCAGGCACTTTGGAGCATAGCCACCAGCTGGTGCTCCTGCTTTGGGCATTGCTATTGATACGATGAGTGTTCCCAGATACTGTGCTGGCACATTACAGTATTAGCATTAGCTGTAAGAAAAGGAGGCAATTCATTGCTATCTTTTCCAGGAAAGTCAACTATTAGTGCCTTTATGCAGAGAGAGGACTGATATAAATGCAGGAGTGGTATGGTTTCTGGAATATTTTGGCCATATGAAAAATGCTGTCATATGGAATAAGGCTTTATAGTTAATAAGGGCTCATCTCAGAAGAACATTAACAGAAGATGGAAATGGTCCTAACAGAAAACAAGTGATATCTGAACACGCAGTTCCTCTTCCTGGAGCCTGCTGGGCATGCTGATTTCACACAGACATGCCACAGCGACGTCAGTTCCCTCGCATGGTCATTATACCCCCTGCAACTTTGCCAATAACAGAGGTGACGAGCTCATTGTCTCTGCTCTCTCAACTGTTGAATGTAGCAAAATAAGACCTTTTTTTTTAAAAAAAAAAATCCATCAATCAGAGAACAAAGCAATTCTTCGGTTCAGTGTCAGCCTTAGATAATGGAGAAGACTCAGGTACCAGAAAGAGAAGCTACAGCATCTCCTAGCTGATTCCTTGAGGCCACAGGCCACATTTCCCCTTGTTAATAATAAATAAACTGGGAAGAATATGATTGACTCAAATCAGCAATAGGATTGCACAGAATCACAAACCACTTTGTGAGCTATTGCTTGGCTTGCTTTTCCCCAGCAATAAAATACCTTGTGGTCTCTTCCGGACTCCCATCAGGGCTGCAAATTCATGGAGAATAATTGCAGAGCTGGGCAATATTTTATTACTGTTCTAAGGGCTATGCAAAAGACAGTAGAGAGAGAGACACAATATTGTGTGTGCTTTGGTGGTCTGTCACTTTCAATATTCTAATATTCTTGAACATTCAGTATTAGCAATCTGACATGTTTCTCAGCTGTCTGCTATTGCAAAAAAATGTTCTTCACCCACATCAACTATTATAATACTTTTGAACCCTAAAACACATTCAGCTTCTTGAATTTCTATAGGAGGGATCTGATGCTGACACAGAAAAATAATTTAAAAAAAAAAGTGTTGATGTGCTGCAGCAAAAGTTGCTACATACGATAAAAACCAAAGAAGTCATGTACAAACAGCTATGTTTAATCATTCAATAGAATGCTCTGCTTCCATCATTACAGGGTTATAGTACTGAGCCTTCTGACCTCATTTTGCTTGTTTTAAACAGAGTCAATGCATCTTCATTCCAGTTCTACAAATAGGTTTCCCAATAAACACCCCCTTTGTTCAAACAAATTACAGAATTGTAAGTTTTCTTATGTAAAAACTATAATTTGTTTTTTAATTCAGACAAGTACTCCTCACAGCTCTCATTCCCTACATCAATTAAGAAAATAACCTTAATTCTTTCAAACTCTTAAGCCCAGTATTTAGGAGCACTGACACTTTCTGGCTGGAGATGTCACGTTTCCTGTGATGCAACCTGGTAGGTAGCGTTACAATCTTCAGTACTTCCCTTTAAAAACCTCTTCATATTGTCAGTCAGGTTTGCCAATGGCTCCTAATTGCACACACTACAGGAAG
The DNA here is from genome assembly GCF_013368605.1 of Nyctibius grandis. Classification (NCBI taxonomy): domain Eukaryota; kingdom Metazoa; phylum Chordata; class Aves; order Nyctibiiformes; family Nyctibiidae; genus Nyctibius; species Nyctibius grandis. The sequence continues at coordinate 3,386,828 of NC_090674.1, forward strand.
TTTTATTCTTTCTTCTTCAGTGAACTGAGTTCCTGCAAATGAACTCTCAGAGAAGACGTTTTGAATGAGCCGCAGGAGCCATGCTGAGTTTATTTTAGTTGGGTTTATATTAGCACTGATTTTTGCTGATCCCTTCATTTTTCATCATTTTGTCTGTCTCTTCCAATCGTTCCTGTTGGGGAGGACTGTGTTTTGAGAGTTTCTGAGCCAGAATGCTGTGCATGCAGATCATTCGTCTCTACGCCTTGCCTTCAGGCAGTCTCTCACCTGTGTGTGCCTGTGTCCACACCTTCTCATACATTAACAAACTGCCCTAAATATCTTTGAGATTTGCTTCCTTTAAAGCAGTAAGTGTGCCAAAAGCCCAGAGAGCTAGCGTTACTTCTGCCTAACGATTTGATAACTGCATATTCTTTTTAACACTTGCAGGATCTGAATTTGAATTGGGAAGGACTGTTAGTGGTTGGCCAGAACATCACTTTATGGTTAAAAGGGAGAATCATAAGCTAAAAGTCAAGCAATGGAAGAAGGAAGGTTTGCTGAAATGGGCATCATATGCATGAAAAGTCCAGAGAGCGCGAATGGTAGGTTTAGGTGCAACATCCCCTCTTTCTGGGACAAAGAATTGAACTGTAGATCTAGCATTTATAGATCAGTACTGAAGTAAAAAATAAACAGTCAGTAAAGCACATGAACCCTTTCCATAATGGAAATATGGTGCAAGCCCTGAATTGCAGGGTACCCAGCACTGCTGTTTGATTTCTTCTGATAATTTACCATTCAGGAATATTAAAATAGATTGTTCTAATGATACCTAAAAGTGTCCTTTTGCGGTATAAAGTACATACCATGTTGGGTATGCTTTAAGGCTGGATGGGCAACTCATATTCTAGTGATCTTCATTACAGCTAGCAGTACTGTTTGACATGGGCAGTTCTTGCTGTAAAATTAGCCTGTTTTCTGTCAATGGATTATTTTTAAATAGACTTCTTTCAAAATTTCATTTATCAAATACTTTATATACTTAATGGTTCTCGGCCAATGATTTGCTTTCAAGCTATTCACCATGACTACCACTTTGAGTGCTTGCCATTCATTAATGTATAGTTTTCATGTGGAACTGGCCATCCAGATCACATGGTGGCTTTGCTTTCCCCTGGCTGGATGCCTTCCAATCCCACAGAAAGCTTTCTAGGGGCTCCAGTATGTCTGATGATGATTGTGAGATGGCTTCTGGCAACGATATTAATGCAAATGCATACTTGAATGCGTTCTCATGACATATTCCAATCTTGTGATCAAAAACGTGCTTATAGACATTTTCAAGGGAAAAAAACTAACTTGGGATACTGTCAAAAGCGCATTTGCCTTTACTTAGAGCAGCAAATATTCAGAGTTTGGTTTTGTTTCTTTCATTGGGTTCACCTCTCTCTTAGCCTCAGATTGTCAGAGGAAAAAAAAAGCACACTGTGCTGATCCTGGAAATAATTAATATAAAAGTGACCTCCTGACATCAGAGCATGGCGTATTTCCATATGAGGGGAATGGCATTGTGATTTTTTGGGATTTGTTTTGCTGCATACTCACCCGTAGTTCATTTAAGAAAATAAAACCGCAGGTGGAATAAAGTTGTGCTGCCACTTAAATTGGGAAAGTGAGCAAGTGTAGAAAAAGAGCAGAATGTCCAAACGCACTGAGAACACAGGTGCATTAGCAGAACGGTTGTGCTTGCTGCTGAGCATAATTCAATTCACCTGATGTTCATATTCTCCCTCTTCACTCTGTCTTCTCTGTATTGATTTGAAACTCCTATATCAGAACTGCAACCATAGTATTTTGACATACACCTTTGCAAACCTTGCCCTACCAGAGCATTTCAGTCTCTATTATATACTTAGGGCAAGGGTGAAACAGAAAACTGTACAGTCTTGCCTGGTGTCACAGAGTGAGACAATGTATGATTGCACTGATGGTATAACCCTTAGGGTCACCCTAAAGCCTTTGCCTCGTAGCAGACTGGATCGTTACGTTCCTGGCCCACAGTTCAGAGGCAAGTGCTGCCGCTGCTAAGATCCAGGTTTGACAAGCACAGCAAAATAAGGTATTTGCCCATGAACTGTACCTTACTTATGTTGCCCTGCACAGACAAACCCTAGTGGCAAATTTGTAATCGGGTTTTCACACTTGTACTTGACCCTTTAGATTACAGCTTCCTCTTAATGCCATGATTGCAACATTTCCATGCCTTAAAACAAAACAAGGCCTGAAAACCTGGCCCTCTTGCTCCTCCCGGCTTGCTTGCCAAGGTGTGTTTTGGGGGAAGGGGAAGACGGCTGCTGTGCTAAATTTGCCTAGAAACGCGAAGGCTCTGAGGATTTAATCACAGAAATGTTTGCTTGGGGGCACTCATGATGGGTTTTTTTCTTGGAATTTTAGCAAACGTAGCCTTTGTTTGCATTTTTCTGTGGTATGTGTTTACTGTTCATTTGCGCTGCACATGCTGTGAGAAATAAGCCATTATGTTGGTATTTTTTTTCCTTTCTTCTGCTTTCATTCTTTTTACCCCCCCCTTCAAAATCCTTACAATTCCTTTCGCTATTTGATGTTAACAGGACAAAAGAAATAAATACTTGAAAGAAGATACAAGCTGTGTTTCTGTTTTACTTTGGAGCTGCTGTGGTAACTGAATACCAGTCTGCAAGGTCAGAAAAGAAAAAAAGAAAACTGCCAGAAAACCTCAGCGCTTAAACCACAGGTTGCGTTGCCTATTGTAAAGCAATTTTCAGCCCACATGCCTAAAGAGCATAACAGTTGCTCTGTAAATCTCCGAGTGTTTCATATAGTTTCCTTGTCATGTGGCCATTAAGTTTTATAACCTTTATATTTCAAGTGAAACAATGAATGTGAATTCCTTCTAAATGTCCTAATAGATTCCACATGTTAGCAATTTTTAATATTTTGGTTGCTCAGTAGGTAGCAAACCCGCCTGTGGGATGGTTGGTCTTGGCCGCGGCCCTCGGACGTTGCCTTGCCGGGGATAAACTCCCGCTCCCGCCGAGCGGCCGCTGCCCGGTGCCCGTCCCTCCATCTCCCGCCGACGCCTGACATCACTCTCAAAACACGCTTCGGCACCGCGCTGTCCGGCCAGCAAAGCCCCTCGGGTTTGAGCAGGCTCCGCTGGCAGTCACGCCTGTCACCAGCGGCGCGGCCAGCACGCGTGTCCTGTCAGGGGTGTGGATCCTGTGAAGGGTATGGATCCTGTGAGGGGTATGGATCCTGTCAGGGTATGGATCCTGTCAGGGGTATGGACCCTGTCGGGATATGGATCCTGTGAAGGGCATGGATCCTGTGAAGGGTATGGATCCTGTGAAGGGTATGGATCCCATCAGGGGTATGGATCCTGTGAAGGGTATGGATCCTTTCAGGGGCATTGATCCCGTCAGGGCTATGGATCCTGTGTGGATCCTGCATGTGCCTTCCCCTCGTGCTGTGCACCCCGGGCGAGGGCAGCTCCGCGGAGCACCGGGCGGCCCTTAGGGGGCGCTGCGCCTCGAGCCGCACCTGCTCGCGCGCCGCGGAACTTTCCAGAGAGGCGGGGAGGGCGCTGAGGCGGGCGCTGAGGGCTGAGGCGGGAGCTGAGGGGAGGCGGCCTCCGAGGTGAGCCGAAAGGGGGTTATGGGTTTTTTTGGGGGGGGAAGGCGTTGGGTGGAAAAAAAAACAACCCACCAACCTACCCCAAACGAAAAAAGCGACGGCGTTTTTCTGCCCTCGCTGCCCATGTTGTTCGCCAGCCTGGCGGGGGAGGTGGGGAGGGGAGTGCGGGCATCCCGCGGAGGGGGGACGGAGGGAGCGGGGCTGTATGTGGGGGACACAAAGGATCGTGATCGTGCGAGTAAACCTGGCTGTGAGGCGGAGAGCAGGGCGCGCCCCCAGGGATGAAAGCTAAGTGCTCGTTATCAGCTTGTGAAGGAGTATCAGTGCCACCATTACACCGTGATGGCCCGCGATAGCCGCGGGTGAGGCTGGCGACCCGCCTGAGCCGCGACATGCCCCCGGACACGGAGAGGGGACAGGCCCGCAGCCCGGCGCCTCTCCTGTTGAAGGGTTTTCTGGTGGAAGCCCACTGTCCACAGATGGGTGATTTTCATGGCATTGTCTTTAATTTAATTTCGTTTCGCTTGAAGCATAGTATTTAAGGTTCTCGGTAATTAGCCTGCCCCTTAAGTCTGAGGGTCTGCTGTCAGAAGTAATCCAGATACGCGTTCGTGACAGAAGCAACAAGTGGAAGTGCATTGAACCCTGAGTATCTGGAAGTGGAGGATTTATGTGTGTGAAGGTCTGTCTGCGATCGCAGGGGAAAGAGATTTCCTCCGACTGGTAGAATCGCAAGAACAAAAGAACCTGCCAGAGAGACCGAAATGCTGAGTTTCCGATTGCTGCCCTCTTACGTTTTCATACTGTGGGTTTTTTGGGGGAGGAGGAGGCGGAGGTGTTGTGGTATTTGTTTTTTTTTTTTTTTTCCACAAACAGCAGAAACCTTTAAGTTGGATAAGTTGAAAAGAAGACGTTGGTTTCCTTTAAAGCTCGACCTGTTAATTGTCCTTCTGTATGTTGTCACGTTTCTCTGAACGGCTGGGTTTTCACAAGCTCTTTTCGGTTGTTGGCAAACACTGGCTTTTATGGGATAGGCCAGGATGATTAAAATCGCCGCGTCAAGGTTTGTTGTTTTGTTTTTTTTTAAATGAGGTGATTCTTAAACCGCAAGTTGTAAACGATTTGAGCTGCATTTCAGTTCAGCTTGCCTTTAATTTTCCCATGCTGGTATGGTCTCTTTTGAAGTATTTTTGCTTTTCTGTGTGGTGGCTGGAAGGAGCAAAGAACTGGAATATGTGGCACTTGAACTCTGCGATTGATTTTATGCATCATCTTTGACATCTACTGTATCGATCCTGTGCCTTTTTACCTGTCTGTGAATAGTTTCAGTAGTTTTGTAGAGGTGTTAAAATCTCTAACAAACGCTTTGAAAGTTTGCACAAAGAACTCCTTGTATGGAAGTTGCTGTTGTCGGTTATTTTAATAGTTTAATTATCCTGATGCAATGGTGAGTATCTGTGCTGATCCTGCTGTTGAGAAATACAGATACTGGGTGAGTTATGCAATGTGGGCTAAGGGTTTGGTGTGTTTTCTTATGTAGCAGTTTTGAAGTTTGATGTCTTCCTGACAACCTTTCTTGGCTCTTCTTAGCAATTTTCATGCCTTGAAAATATGCAGGGGTTAGGTGGGGGATGCTGGATCATGTTCTTTGATAAGGGCCCGGGATTCCTTTAATAACAAGGACTCTTTGTTGCAAACTGGTCTTTTGCTACCTTGGTGTGGGAGTGCGGAAGTTTGAAATGAATGATGTACTAAATTAGTGACCACATCAGAACTACGCCGGTCTGCACTGCTTCCAGACAAATTAAGCCATGTGTCAAGGCGAGGTCATCTGGTGATCCTGAGAAGCCAGTTTAATATTATTCTTAGACCACAAGGAATTTCCACTTACTGTAAAGCTGTCGGGCTGTTTCTGCCCCCCCCCAACAGTGGGACAGCAACTTTGTTCTCTGTGTGTACAGTGGTACTGTAGTGGAGTTTTGGGGCACTGAGATGATACAGATTATTATTAATAATAAGCTGTTTCTGAAAGTTTCTACTGGAGCTAAAGCAGCTTATGTGTATCATCAAAGCCGCAGAACAGCTATAAGGTCTGTGGTCAGGTCAAAGAGTATAATGAAGTTAGGGTTTACAGGAAACATTTATTCTTCTCAGTTAGCAGAGTCTAGTCACATCCTAACTCACCATCTCATAGAGGCAGAGAGTGCCAGCAGGTGGGTGTAAAAGTGTGTTGATTCTTGGGAGTCCAAGATTAAACATGAACGAGAGCACTAGCTGCTCGGTCGAGCAGTGAAAGCACAATGGGTTTGGTTTGTGCACTGTTTTCTGATGATGTATCCAGTCATTGAGAAGGCCATCAAGTGAGCTTTGTGTTGCCCCAGAGAGTCCTGGGAGCAGTCCTGAGCACAGCAGGAAAATAATGAAAGCCAGCCAGAAATGCGTGTTCCTGGGCAGTTTTTGCAGTAGTTTGCATCACCTGATGTGAAGCTCTGACGTGTTGAATCAGGAGGTGGCATTGAGTGTGTTTTCTAGGAGGTGAAACTGGTGCCCTGCTACTGCCTGCACAGTGGGGGTCACTTCAGGGTGTTCTTGTCACACTTTTTTGGGGTACAGGGGGAGGATGTGTGGGAAAGTTGTAGACTATCACTGAAAGGGAAACTGCTCAGCAGTTTCTGAGCAGAACCTTTTCTGTATTCTGCAGTATGAGTAACTTAGGGATGCATAAAGGTCCATGGATCAGGGAATCCTTTTCTCCAAAGAGCAGCAGTAGCACGTGCTACCCCAGCCTTTCATTCACCGACTTCATGGGATTTGAGGGGAGAAAAAACATGTAGGGTCTTCCTGCTTATGCCCAGTGTTACTGCAGTTACTGCTCTGTTCTTTGTGATATTTTAAGTATGTCTGTTGTGTTCCTTTTGAGGATCTAGAGCTGCAGAACGGAGGTAATGGACACACTGGGCTAACCGATATCTTGGAGATCATGAAAGTACTAGGAACTGTGTGACAGTCCCCTTGCATGGGCTGCCAGAATGGGCCAGGGGTCCGTTATAAGCTGCGAGATCCCTAGGAAGTGCTGCATCCTTGGGAGAGAGGGTGCAGAGGAGGTGGGGGTGCAGGGTGGGTGCCATCCAGCTTGGGAAAACTGATAAGCTTGAACACAGTATCAAGCAATGTTGCTGACTGTAGAACTTTTCTGTTTGCTTCTGAAGATGAGGCCTGTTGAAGTTTAGAGCATAAATAATTATTATCTCTGCAGTGCAAGGGCTCTCACTCTGTGCTTGGCCCTCTGTCCCAGCCCCCGCTCCATTCAGCAGGGTCAGGGAGAAGGGAACAAGAGGCGGTGTCTTTGGCTGACATGAACCCGCTGGGGAGGGATGAGAGGAAGGGGGTCTTGGGGGCTGGGTTCAGAGCAAGGTTAGCCAAATATCGGATAAATTAAGCAAGAGAAACAGACAGCTCAGCTTGCAGTGAACTTTTCACCCAGCTAACCTGTTCCTCACCCTGCCTTGCACAGGTGGAGTACAACTCAAGTAGAGCACAACCCTTGCTCTCCCTGCCTCCCTTTTTTGCTGTAGTGCTGCATGGCCAGGGGGAGAGCAGGAACTGAAAGGGGTTTGATTTGCTGTTTTGAGTCCAAGAAATACTATAGTTCTAATTGCTGTCTTAAGAGCACTGAAGTTAACACCACTAATTGCAGAGGGGTTAGTCATTATTTGCTCCAGTGTAGAATGAATCACAGAATGAGGACCAATAATTTCTGGTCATAGAGGATCAGGAAGAAATTCCATACTGGAGAGGGCAAGGAACAAATGACAGTGTCTATAAACAGGGATGATTAGAGATTCTTCATGGGAAAATGCAAGACTGCTGGGAATTCAGTGAATTCTGGTGTTTATATTTCTCTTGACTTTTCTTCTGCATTTGCAGTGCAAGTAAATACAAATAATTGCTGACAGATGTTGTAAAAGCATAGCATTATGCTAACCGTTGAGCTTAATTTTTTTCTTAGTTAATAATATGTATTCATAACTAGACATGGCAGAGCTGGGCTCTTACTCACATCACCTCTATGTGATGGGCTTTGTGCCAGATGTCAGATAGGGAACCAAGAGCTGAATTGGTTCTGTTGACCCTTTCCTAAATCCGTGGTGCTTCCTCTGCCCGTCTTCTCTCCCAAGAAAGCTCCAAGCAAATTAAAGTTACTGTTTTTTAAGTAGTTGCTCCACCACAATCAGTGCGTAGTGGTGAGGCTGAAGTTTTTGGTATGGTTTCTTAGACCATTTTTCTGATGTATGGTGTGGCAGGTTTGTTGGAGAGTAATACCTGGTAAAGCAATTCAACCTAGTTTTTAGGCTAAAAATCACTGTTTTGAAATTGGGACTGTCAAGTTCTCTTCTCATCTTCCTTTTCACTCTTCATAGGTAAAGAAGGTGTGAAAGCAGTAGAAGCTGTCTAATGCACAGTATTTCCACGCGTTAAGGCCTGTATTTTTGTGTATGTGTGCCTAAATGCCATAAAACAGGTGCCTTAAGAAACTTCTCCCAGTAGTGCACTTTCAGGTGGTAAATGCCAGGAGCTCTGTGTCTAAAACGGAAAGAGCATTGTATAAACCTAGAGATAATCTCTGACTGGAGGAAGCTGTGAGCCTTCCTGGCGCAGTGAATATTTTCAGTTTTGCCTCCTGCTCTGCTCAGCGCAGAATGATGATTTCCACTCCCCATTTTGGATCTGGGAAGTAGGTCAAGTTCTTCTCAGACTACATGTAAATGTCAGTTCACGTAGAGCTCCTCAGCCACTGCCAGGTTTATGTTAGGTGATTGGCTGCAAAGTCGTACTGACAGCATCATGAACGTAATTTTGCTTTCTTAACATTCCAGTGTTTTGCCCATCAGGTGAGAAACAAATGCAGACTGGATGCAGAAGTTGGGTATTTCTATTGACAGGAAAGGGCCATGGTTCTGTAGACTGGGAAAAGTGGGGATGTGTTTAGTAGAACGTGTGGAGGAAGGGAATATGAACTGTAGTGTGGTTGCCATTGAGTTCCTGAGCTTGCCTGTTGCTAGTGCTGCTGGTTGTTTATCGAACAGTTTTCCTTCTCATGCAGTTGTTTCAAAAGGTAAAAGCAGCAGTTGTAACCTGCATAAGGCAGCACTGCTCTCTGCTGCCCCTTCCCCTGCAGCCGCAGGAGCGGTTTTGTGCCTTTGGTGAGCCCAATCAGAGAATGGATTCTGTTCAAACTCACTTTTTTTTTTGTTGTTTGCTTGTTTTGGGCTTTTGTTTGTTGTTCTGGTTTTGTTTTGTTCCCTTGGGATGGTTCTGGCTGGATAATTTTACAACCTGTAGTTTCAAATACAAATACCAGCACTGGGGAGGGGATGGGGCAAGGACAAGTTCAGGGGTCATCAGATAAGCAAGACCACTCCTTTTCCATCAGTTTAGGCAGATTCAGCAGAGCTCTAAGTAACGTCGTAATCTTGCTAAAGACAAATTCGCTTGTCTGGTCTGTCAGAGTGTATATTCTCCACAAAAGCTGCTCCCTTTTAGATGTGTTGGTGAAGTTTCCCAGACCAGTTTGGCCATTCACCTTGTGGCTCAAAACCCTTGTGTCAGGGCAGGCTTGTTTCTTCTGCTGTATTTTTTGCTGCCTCTTGAGTGACATAAGTTAAATGATGAGTCTCTGAGAGATGATTCATTCCAAAAAAGATCTAATAATTGTTACCAGTTATTCAAATCAGTGTTACTGATTTCCCGCATCCTCCCACTGGTCCCTTGAGCTCCCCCGCCCACTCGTTTTTCCTAATAATTCCCAGGCTTTCTGGCTGTAGGCTCAGTGTGCCCTCTTCAGTGTTACTGGGCTAAGGTGTAAGCATCTAGCTCTCCCCAGGGAAACACTTAGGGCTGGCTGCAGCAACTTGCACAGACAGATATGAGCTGGAATTGAACTGCCAAGACAGACTGACTACGGGCAGCTCCAGCTTCACACCGCGTTCACAGCACATCTTCTACTTCGCTCTGCTGTGGCGGCGTTGTTGGCAGTCTCTGAGGTAGCTAGTTCAAAGCTAGATGAGTCATGTATCTGCAGGCTCCAGTGTTGGGGTGCACAGAACTACAAACTGGATTCTCTAGAGGAGTTCTGCAAAGAATTACGCTAATTACACGCTCCGCACTAGCAAAGACTTGCACCACTAGTGACCGCATGTGCTGCTGCTGTTCCAGTTTGTAGTTGTGATTGTTTCTTCTCTTTCACAAATAAAGATCTTCAACTCATGAGGCTTGTTTCTCCAGCACTGTGAATTGAAATCTGTATTGTGCAGTGAGTTGTGTTGTCAAATGTAAACAGTAACCCACGTTGAGAGCAGCCACATTTACCTCAAGCAGCTCCTAAATCTGGCCCCGTTTTCCCATCTTCTTCTCTTTTCATATATCTATGCATTCTTCCTTGATTTTGACTGAGTCCCTTCAACATCTGTATTACCATTTCTTTTACCTTCCTCGCTCGTTCTCTCTTAGTAATTTATTCTGTTGGCAGGAACACACTTGATTTTGCCCAGAGTTAGGTGGATCTAGAGTCCCAGAGATGGAAAAGGGTGAAGCTGGATCAGTTCTGGATGCCCGCAATGAGGTATTTCAGAACACATTGACATCAGGGCAGCTGGAGTTCTAAAGTTGATTTGGATATGAGGATATGTTATAACATTAAAGAAAGGGATCTAAAGCGTAATCCATCCCTCGCACAGGATTCCTGGACTTTCTGGCTCACTTACGGGTTATTTTGGTGGTTCTAGGCCATGCAAATCACTAAGGTGATCACAAGGACTATGGCTTGTTAGCCATGTTTCTGCAGCCTGTGAACTTGGCCCCCAAATAAGCCAGCAGCCCTCCTGGAGAGAACTGCTTTACATAGCAACCTCCTCTTGTGTTGGATTGTATTCACTGTTCTGTTTAGGGGTGAAAAGTCCTGTGTAGCATGTGTTGGCCTAGCACAATGAGCTCACACGAAAAGAGCAATATAGCTGCCCCCTTTCTTCCTTTCTGGAAAAGCAAGTGAATTTATGGCTGTTCTTGTGTGTGTAGTAAAGCTGGCACCACAACCCCTACTTTGTCAGCAGTGGGACAGTTGAGGGGAAGAAAAGCTTGGCGTAACCTTTGGTGTGTTATTTATTATCACTTTGCAGCCCCCTGGAAAATGAACTTTAGAAAATTCTGAGCCGATGGTAACGGTGAACACTGGGAAAACCCGGGAATCAGCAAATCCATTGTGTTGTGCTGACAGAAAGATACTGTTACAACACACTTTAGCTGCCAACTTGCTGCAGTCACTCAATCCATCATGGTGGGCTGTTGGATCACAAGCCAGTGAAACTCAGCCTGGCGTGTTATTTTAGTCTTACATGGACTGTGAGATAAACGGGGCATGAACCGGCCCCCTGGCAGGGGGTCGACCCCTAGCGCCCTCATTAAAGTGCCAATCAAAAAGAGTAATGGAACAGGGAATGGAAAGCTGGCTTCTTCAGCCTGTTACTGCTCTCTGTCTGAGCAACTTTTGCAAGCCAAGGGAAACATTTCTCTTCTGAATAGGAGCCAGACCTCCAGAAATGCCTCCTCTCTGCTCGTCTCTGTGAGAGCAAGTGCTGAGGCTCTTCCGGGTGACTTGCTTGTGGTGGAAACCTGTTGTTTACTACTACCTGTTCAGTGAAGGCAGTGGGGAGAAGTGTTGCTGAATGCAGCCCAGAAGGGATGCAGATGCTTGTTGTGTGGAATACGCAGGCACTGTGCTGTGCTCGCGTTGATCATCAGTCGGTCAGTGGCATGGCTTCTGTTACAAATTGCTCATATTTTAGCATTTGTGCGTGAAAGATGCAGAGAACCCTTCTTTCTGCCCAGAGCAGTCCAGGTACCAATATGAGTCTAGAAGGCTTGCTCATGTGGATGTGGCTTCTTGTGCAGAGTGGGGGTTATTTCAGACTCCCACAGGAACCCACAGCAAATGGATCCTGCAGTAATGCCATAGTCTTTGGGTGAATATACAGCTGAGGCTCAGGCACACATGCAGTACTGAGCTGCCTGTCATTGATGGTTAATATTCAAATAGGCATGTGACCTCTGCTTTGACACTGGTATGTGTCTTTCAAATCCTGAGTGCATCCAACACTGCTGATGCTGTGGGAATTTCTGTATGTCCTGTGATACCTCATGGGTTTCTGGTGTATAAATACATGTTCTTCTGCACGTCAGCTTCCCTGTGGTGTGTGCTCGGAGGAGAGGGCAAAAAGGTAGCTGGTGAAAAGAAAGAAGGGTGGGTGAAGGTCTATGTGTTATGTGGATTTAGCATTTGAAATCAGGAAGCTCAAAGCTGGGGAGTTAGCTCTTAAAGCTGCTTATAAATGTCAGCGCTTGATGTGATCTCAGTGTGAGTATGAACTTGGCATCTGTTCATTTTTGCTCATAACGTTTTATAAGCAGATATTTTCTCCAGGTGGATATTGGTTTGGTTTAAAGTATTTTTTTTTTTTAATGGGTAGGATCAGCAGTTGGAATTAGCATCAGCAAAGCAAAAATGTACAAGTAGTAACTAGCTTCAAGGCCTAGGAGTGAGCAGTGTGTGCAATAGATCCTCCAGCCACATAACTAACAAAGGGGTCAAATTTCAGGTTGATGATGCACTATTGCATACTGAGGCTGGTGCAGATTAGCAAAGCCCCTAAGAAGCATTAGAGGAAACTAATACAGGTAGCAAGTAAATAGCATGATTGAAGATCAGCTTTATACTGAGCTAGGTCAGAAAGAATAGTTTTATCCATTTACAGACAGTATTGTGTTCTTGTATTCTACACATGTGTCTGAACTTGGGGTGTAAGGATACTGTCTCTGCATAATCCTCTGAAGACTCATAGTATAACTGCTATTATACCGCAAATACAGACGTATTCTGGCACAGAAGGTGGTGCTAAATATAACCTTCACCTTTCTGGGATGTTTACCTCAAATACTGTTCCCTCCATACTTTGAGATTAAAAGGAATCCTGAAAAATGAATTGCACATCGGCAGAGGGAAAACATCATCGGTGGTGTTGTCCCAGTATTTGAGTTGCTGTGTCAGGGGCTCGACCTTACCAAAAATAAGGCTGGGGAGGGAGTCTGGTCCTGTACGTGGTGGTTTGCTTCCCGCTGCCCCCAACCTATGTGCAGGCACAATTTTTTTACTACGTCATTATTCTGATAGCCGGTGGCTTGTGCTGCTGATTGCCAATGGTTTGCCAAGGGCTCTGAAGCAACATTCATTAGCCACGGTGAGTCACCCTCTGGGTCAAAGCAGATGTCTGCTGTTGCTGTGTCTAGAGGGTTGAGGGACAGTTCGTGCGACAGATTTCTCTCGTTAAAATTTCTCTCCAGCTGCAGCATCCAGAGGACTTTTTTTTGCTGGCATTTTCAGTGTGCAGAAACAATTGTTCTGTAGCTCCCGTACGCAGTCCTTGTCCTTTGGGTGACCCATCCATTTATCCAAAAATGTAAATGCACATGAAAGCTGTTTACTTCTCTCGTGGCCTTTTGGTACTTCTGAGTCAGAGCAGAGCAGGCCTGAGGTGCAAGGTTATTCTTATCCACAGAGAGAACTCTCTGTGCTGGGCACATTGCTTGGGCAGTAGTGTGTCAGCTACACAGAAAAAACCAAACCAAAACAAAAACCCCACAAAAAAAAAACCCCCAAAAACATGTGATACTGGAGCCTGGTTGCATTGAGGCAACTTAACTGTACAACAGGCCATTAATAGAACTGAGATAATGCAGTAGGCATGTATCTCTTATGTAACGGCATTTCGCTCCAAGATTATTTTTATTTTTATACTAGAATGTGCTGTAGTTTTACTGAGGAAAATAGCAAAAAAAAAATAATTATTTTTTCCCCCCAGTGTTTGTCAGTGGTTAATGAGTAACCTTTTTTTTAACTTTTGGCAAGCCTCCTTTAATATGATTAACACCACTCTTACATCTATGAGACACGTGCAAAGCCAGTCACAGTGCGAGGTCCCAGCCTTATGTACACATCTGGTGCTGTTTTTTCCCTTGCATTCTCCTGCTTCGGAAATTCTGATGATAGAGAGCTATGAAAAGCATATGGGTTAATCACCGATCTGTGGCCTCTGTTAATTAAACATTTTCTCAGCTAGGTAACTTCATGGCATTAGTGAGGCAGATGGCTTTGCACTGTCCCAATTCCTTTTTTTCATGCTGTCAGAGCATTGGGCCAACTACCAGTAGGCTGTAATAAATAGGCTGTAATGAAGTTGAACCAATAATACAAGTGGGGAATTGGAAATGTTTTGGGCCTAGCTGTACATTTGATGCAGCTAAGCAGCATAACGTGTACTGATTAAGAACCTACTATCAAGCCTGAATTTTACAGGAGTCTGGACTGGAATACAAAGCTCTGGGCATAGTTTGACTTTTTCTAAGAAAAAAATAAGACTCTGTGTTCCTTCTCTGTAACAACTATGCTTTTAAGAATAGAGGAGTTTGGAGTATGGCTATCATGTTTCAAGATAAGAGTTAAAAAAAGAAAAAAAAAAAGTATAGCTGTATATGCATGTGTGTGTCTGTATATTAAAGAAAAAGAAGCAAATATAAGTGCACACACACAGAGTGTTATTCTTTGTGTAAGAAACCAAGCTGCATAAGTTGATTTTGAGCAACTGTTAATTAATTTTTTTAATATCTTTGCAGCAGCCTGTAACCTGAAGAGAGTATACTCCTCGAAAGTTGCTTTTTCAGACCCAGGTACCAGAGGTGAAATCATTGTGATTAGCAAATAGAAGCATTTTCGTCTAAGACGAGAAGCAGAGCAAGCAAGGTTATTCCTAGAGGAGTCATCACCTAGTGGTTTGTGCACTGTAGGAAACAGGTCAGTGCTAAGCTGTGTTACAGAGAAAGAAAAGTTTAAACAATATGTATAGTTGGCCTAGGATTCTAGAAAGTAAGTATGCTATTGATGAGAAAAATAGATAAATGCTGAAAAAGCCATCATGCAGTCTAGGAAATGGGATAGCAATAGATCAAAACCTCCTTGTCGTAGGGAAATGTTATGAGTATTTTTCTGTTTTGAGCTGTGGACCATTTAGCCACTTACATTCTCTCCACAAAAATGTAAGCACTCCACATATTTGGTAAACAACATTCACAACTTAAGCTGTTCAGATAGTATCATCTAGCTGATTTATTGGCCATATATTCAGGAGCAGAAGGAAGGGAAGGATGATCACATCTTGCACACAGTTTACCTCATTTTTCTATTCCCTGTTTCACTGCATAGACTTTATAAATGGCTAAGTTTAAGTAGGTATCAGAACTGTTTATGATCCAGGAATGACTATAACAAAAAGTCTGTTTCAGCCTGATTACACCATAGTAAAATGCATAAGTGCATGTAGAACCTCACCCCTGGTCTGAGTAAAGTGTCTAAAAGTTAGCAAACTTTTTTCCTGTTTATTCTGTGACTTATTAAACGGTTAATTTGTCATCTTCCAGAGGCAGCAATCGGGCAGGCACCTTATCTATTCCTCCCACCTGTACCACGCTAGATCCTGTTACCAGCTGAGGACTGTCACCAGGGATTACATTTGGTTACAAAAAAAAATCATGTATTGGTGAGTGGTTTGCCTCTTTTAGCAGCCATATTAGGCATATATTCCCTGTATCTTGTCTACCAGTAATATTGTTTCCCCAGCAAAAAAGCTCTCTTAGTGGCCTTGTCACATTCCTGTTAGTTATGAGCATAGCACAGAGCTTAAAACAATATGATCCAAACTAGTAATTCTCCATGTTTTGATTGCTTTGTCAGATACAGGGCAGCAAAACAGAAATTTGCAGCCACAGCTGTGGATTTAGGTCAGAACAGAAAGGACTTTTGTAGTTCTGCTTGTCCAGAATTGCTTCTAGAATAAAATGACATCGCCATCTGTGTTCTTCTGCATATCTTGCACATTAAAACTTACCTAATTCAGTCACAAGTCTGTCTCATTTTAGTGACAGCAGAATACATGGTAAGTATTAGAAAGGTGTAAGTGTTAGAAATATTAGGATGCATTTTTCCCACACAAAATTACATTAATACCTAAGGTGCCATTTTTTTTTTTGGAAGTGTATTGTTTGACTTAACTCTGGCATTGTATAGCTTGAGTAGGTGACATGTACTGTGAGGCATTACTGTAGCACAAAAGCATTTATTAGCTGTGCAGGTCACCCAGATGTGTATGAAAGATGTCTGGATTTTATTTTACGAGATGTGGTTTTTCTTTGAAGTTTCAATAGCATTGCCACTCTTAAATGGCTTTTGGAAAATTAGACCATCTCAAACGCAGATTATCCGAGTGTCCAGGTCCGAGAAAAGCAGTCTGAAAGTCTGGGTTCAACCTACAGTGACAACCAACATTCCAGGGGGTTGTCCACGTTCTACCTCAACCAGCAGAATTACGTGATGTAAGAACAGTGTTGAGGGCTGTTCTGCCACTCAGGAGGCATGTGGCTACCCTAGAGAATTATTCATTCCTGTCCTCTACAGTCATTTTCTATTCCTGCATATAATGAATGGTTTTGCAAGCAAGGGCACATGAACACTGTGGGTGGAATCAATTTATTGCACTTCTCCAGAATTATGGTGAAATAACTCTTATGCCAATAATCTTTATTTTACATTTCTTCAGTAGCAACTCCAGCAAGAAAACAAAGTTGGTCAAGGTAGACAGAGAACAAGTTGGACAGTTCTCGGCAAAATATAGGTAAAATCGAAGCTAAAGGGCTGAAGTATTTCTACCTCAGCATACCACTGCATGGGTTATAGGGTTTTTGAACTATTACCTGCATCATTGATGGGTTATTTAATCTTCATTAGAGTGTGAAGGTGAACAGCTTTTTATAAAGACTTGAGCAAAGAGGCATGAAAAAGCATTATTCCCTGACTTGTACTGGCTGTGTGCTAAAGACAGTGGGCAGGGGGAGAAAGCTGTGTTACTGTCTCTCATCAGTGAATTTTTCCTCCCCAGCTTCTGAAATTTGAAGACTGAATCTGTTTTCACTGCTGCAGCAATAGTACATCCTCCAATGACACCAGGCTAAGCACGGTAAGCGTACTGCCTTCGTAAGGCTCAGAATCTGAAGAACTTTACAGAATTTGGGAACTGGAACTATTACATTGTCTTGTCTGCTCACAGCTTGTGTTTGAGTTGTTAAGAATTCGAATGAAAGCTGGAGACTTGCACGTACTCTTCACATCCTCTGAAAACTATTTTTATAGAGTATGGCTCCTGGAATCTGAAAGTTATATTTATTCACTGAGTAATAATGTTAGTAGTGCCAATAGCAATAGAAAGTCCACAGTAAGAGTTCTGAAATTATATAAAAATAGTTGGGTTACAGCAATAAATAACATCATTTGTGCTTTTAAAAAAACCAAAAGTTCTGATTCAATTTGTTTTGGAATGCTAAATGAGGCAATATGCTGCTTTCAGCTATCTCTGTACCTCACTCCTTGTAACCAGCACTGTGTGCGTACCCTTAGAGAAAACTTGGCCTAGTCTATAGACGAGTGAGCAACTCCAGGCACCATGCTCAAGAGGGGAACAGCATCGTAACGTACTGGAATAACCTAAGCCAGTTATGGTCCGTGGTATTCATACACGTCTAGGCTAGTGGGTACACTTCTTAAAGGTTTAAATAATGTTCTGTTTAATCATTATCAACAGTCAAAAGAACAGGTTAAGCACAGTCCAAAAGAAATAAACACACAAATCAGATGCATTATCTACTGTGGCTCCCTGAATTCAGGTAACTCAAAGGGTGTACTATCAAAATGCGTTTTAAGTGTTTGTATGTCAGCTCCCTATACGCTTGTTACAAAACAGATGTATTCGAGCCGTTCTCCTGTGAATTCTCAACACAGAGCTGTGAACTAGTTTTTATTTTCCTTCCTCATCTACTTACCATCTTCAGCAGCTAGATATTTGCTGCATTAAAAAAAATTTTACAGGGAAGAGAAGCAGGGAGTCTTGGTAGCAGAGTCCAACAGGACTGATGTGTTAAAGCACTGTTGAGCCAATGCACTTGCTGAATTCTACATTTTACTTAAAAATTATACAGAGAAATATACAAAAGTGGTGCGTTATATCAGTTTCATTTGTGTAATGGACCTTTATGGATTTTGATTTCCAGTCACAGACCATACACACACATCAACTGATACAACATTTTCTCCCTCGACAATAATCCTCTGCCTCTTACTTTACAGGAGTTTAGAACTGGTTTAATTCTAACCTTCAGTTTAAAAATACTCCCGTATGCCTAAAAGGTATTAAAAGGTAAACTAAGTTGAAAGTAATAGCTATAGTGAGCTCCTTCCTTTGAGTCAAAGGTTTACAAAACAACGCTTTTAGAATGTAGCTTACTCAGCAGTTTTAGGAAAGTTGTGTATTCACACTTCAACCTTGCACAGCAAAATGCAGTGGTGGATGCAGATTTCCTAGTTGCTGTGAATAAAGGTATGTAAGTACTCTCATTCCTCAATCTTCAGCTTGGTTAAAGTTGATGAGACAACTACTGATTTGATGTTCAACATTTGAAAAAGCTTGTTATTTTATTATTTCACAAAGTTTAATTTTGAAGAGGTTGTCATGAAGACAAATGATGCAGTGATTTCCTCTCCCCCCAGCATTTCCAGTGCTAGCAGAATTCCACGCTAACCAGCCAACTCTACACACTTGATCCAACTGAAGGGAAAAACTGAAGTTAAAGATTTCAATTTCCAATGACCTATTTTAGAAACAACTTAGAAGCAGGGGCCTTCAGAGGTGCAGACTTTGCTAGGTTTGAGTGCTGTATGCAGAACAGAATCTGCTTCTTTTCTAGTATTTTGAAAATGTAATTGAATTAGTGAGTCCTCACTGCAATATTTAACAAAATGCCTTTTTTTTTTGTTGAAAACTAGGATGAAATTTCAGTGGAACAGTAGGTGTACGTGCATTTAGCTGTACTAGTGATTTAAGAAAAAAAAAAAAAACACAAAAAAAACCAACAAACCAAACAATGCACCCTAATCACAGTGTTAAAGCACCAAACTACAAGATGTCTGTGCTCCAACAGCTGCAATTAACTCTTAATTTTATTTTATTTTTTAAACATTTATCTACATTCCTGCACTGTGGAAATCAGCTTTCTCAAGAAAAAAAGAGAGAATGGCTAGTTTCAGGTAGTGCAGTAAGACTCAGTATAGCTGCTTTAATTTCTTTACACAGTAAACAGACTTCTATTTATACCAACACCCTGGTCTGTACTTTCTTATTTACATGAAACACTTTTACATATATACATGGTAGCAAAATACAGAGCTTCTCCCAGAACCCCAGAACCAAATGTATTTCAGCTATATCTTTGTTACACAACTAATGTTTTTTTTAAAAAAAAAAAGGCAAGCCCACCTCACTTGTTTTCTTATGCACAATGATTCCATTTAGCTAAATGCTACAATCGTATCTATTTCCTTCCCATGTGTTACTTTCTCTAGGTACGGGACACCATCGGCTCCAGACTGATACTTGCAGTTCTCTCTGGCAGTGAGGAAGAGGTTTCAAGAGTCCAGCTCTAATTGTTCTTGATTTTCACTGAGTCTTAACATAAGCTGTTGTTCATAATAAAGGCTCTTTGCATAGTTTATTTCTTGAGATAGCTTTACTGCAAGAACTTCAGACTTCACTTTCACCTGCAAACAGAAATGTGGTTTATCTTAATGTGGTACTGCTGTTGTCTAAAGCAGAATACACTTATTTTTTTTACTTCCCTAACTGAAGGGATTAGTTTTGAAGTCTCCTGTAAGGAACAGGAATGTTTCAGTGGAGATTCCTTCTCAGTGCTGAGGCTGAAGTAAGGAAGAAGTGAGAAAGGGAGAGACAGGTAAACAGAGATGGGTCTTTTAGGATGAGAGCAGGAACACCTTGCAATATTTGAAGTTATTTCCTTTGCTTCTCCTCCTGCCTTTTATCTGGTTTGTCTGTTTGGAATGTAAACTGACTTGGGTCAGGGGTGAGCTTGTAAACTTGCCTGTAAAACAGACCCCTGAGCAACTACTGTAATGAAGCAAAAAACCCTGTAATGGGTTTTAGAAGTGAGAGCTCTGATTAACTTCTACGTGCATGACAAACACTCCTCCAATCTTAGATACTTTGCAGTAAAAATACTCTGTATAGGAGGAGAAGAAAAGACTAGAGTAAACAGACAGCAAAGTACTTAAGTTTCATGTATGCATTGTAAAGTTAAAAGCCTTTCTCAAGTAAATGCACATTTCCTACTGTAACTTTTCTGCCTGCAGGAATATTTTAGATTTTTCCTTCAGCTTTTCTCAGAAGTTTAGGGAGCAAGTTCTACTGTCACCTAAACTTTTCAGGCAGCAGCTGTTTTCACTGCTGACAGAACAAAGTTTTCATTGTTATGCAGCAAAGGAAACCAAACACTAATGACTACAAGCACTTTCAGCACCAGTACACGCATAAAGGGGAAAAGAAACCCCTGCATGAAGGAAACAGTGGGTGCTGGATCCTTACCATTGGTTTCTGTTGTGATGGGCCTGGCATTGCTACACCACTACTTGTATTAACAGCTTTCTTCGTCAACTGTATATACACGTTCCCATGGTCTTTGGAAACAAGGCAGTGGTAGAGATCATCATACTTGACTTCTAGGAAGATGGCCTCGCGGTCTGTGTAATCACCACTCTTCAGGAAATAAACAGCTTTGGATGAAATGAGAACACAATAGCTGTCTATGTTCTCCACTGCTATGAAGCTGCAAAGAAGAAAAAAAGAACAGTTACTCAACTGAAGCTAAAAATAGTAAACTAACAAATGTTTTCACCTGTTTTGTGTGACCTTTGTAAGTCTTCCAGAAAAATTAATAGCATAACATGTGCAATTCATCTGTATTTAATTTAAACTGTTCTAAAAATTAAGCTGATGAAGTACCCTCTCACCCAGTTAAAAAAGATCATGCTGTAAATCAAATATTAGCGCTAAGTGCCTGGCTTCTAGCTTTGGACATTAAAAGGGCATATAAAAATATCCTTTAACAAGGCTTAAGAAGAGTAATTTCCTTGCACTGGAACACTGCAAGTCCTAATACTGAAGTTTAATGGTAACTAACTTCAGTTCCATTGCTGATAAGTGAAAGGTTCGCAGACGTTTATGACAAGAGCATTATCTTTCCACACATTGTAAACCTACTGTGCTTCCTTTTACCACACACCTCCCTTGCCTCTAAAAACAAAAAACAAGTTTAACCTGCTGCCTGGATCAGTAGCTAGAAAAGAGAAATTAGCTGTTTAACACTGGGGTGAAAGGTTAAGCAGCAAGCAGGTTTCCCCAGAGAGATTAGTCTGAGTGATGAATAGTAGAGGTAGAAAAGAGTGAGTTAAGAATATTGAGAATTACGATGGCTGAAAAGGTTGATGTGTAAAAAAATAGCAGGAAGGAATGCAAGTGAAATGGATATTTCACACGCAAACGCTTTCCCCCCACTTCTGATTTACTACTGAAATGAACCTCATTAGTGGGTTTTTTAAAATGCTGAAAAATTCAGAAAATTAAATATGAAATCATAACTTAGAAAGAATGCTAAATAGAGTAATAATGCTCTGTCAACAACCACAGCAGTAGAAGTGTATCTGTAAAACTAAGATTCTCGTGCTGTCAGGTTCAAAATTTCTATTTTCTGCACCGTTAATTGTACACCTCTGTCTGCTGTTGTCCTGATACAGGCTGCAAAATACTCCACTGTCTTTGAAATCAATGAAGATTGTCAGTACTAAGAGCTTTTGGTAGTTCAGAAAAGCTTACCGTCTCCAGAACTACTGTCGGCTCTACCATTTAAGTAACACTTCGCACAAATTACTCTGAGCTATATCCAAATAACTCATAGCTATAAATGGAATTTTAATAGCCAGAAATATTTCACAAGGTCAGATCTCTGTTTCTTTTTGTGGTATATAAGAATAATTCCAGTAATTTTCTATTAATAGTCCTCTGAAAGATGCTATTCTGTACTGAACTTGTCTTTTCCCTGCCCTATGCCTCCTAGCCATGTCAGCCAACAAATGCCCTTGCTTCTATAAACTTGAGAAAGGCGTAAGCACTTAGTCAAGTTAACAACTTAGATTTTCATTTAAGTGCTGGGAAGAGCACAGCCATTCTAATACAAAAAAGGCCTGTGATGTACTTTGCCCAGCTCTAACCTTGGATGAAACTACAGGACAGGGTAATTTGTGTTCCTTTAAGCAAAACAACACAAAAATGTGTATTTCAGCTTAAAAAAACCCTAGGTGAAAGACAACGTTAACACAGTTACTGAAACTAGCAAGTTCAATCACTTCAGGGTAAGGTTTTGGCTTTGAAATAAGTTAAGCAGGATGGAGAGGGATATTTTTTATGAAGTGTCATAGAAAACTTAATTTTAAAATAGAGCAGCATTATAGCCTGCAGAATAATAGTCTCGTTCCTTAGGACAGGCACATAAAAGCAAGTACAGTATGTTACAGAGATCCTAGCTTTGACTCGGGTCAGGCTTCCACTAGAAGTGGAACCAGAGGAAACTCACTGGCACACTGGCTTTCTTTGCTTCTTTTCCAGCAGGGAAAGGAGATTAAAAGGTGATTATCAGCAACCCCTAATACTATATCACTGTCCTTAGCAACTGTCACAGCAAAGTTGAGAAACTTGAGAGGGTTTTGTATACCCACAGAAGCAGAACAGCTGTTTTCTGATGTATGGTGTTACAGCCCGCTGTATGGGGGACATCCATGGAGAGAACTGAAGCACTAAAAGCTACTACAAAGTTCAGTGGAAGCAACGGGGTAATCAGGCTACAGGTTTGTATTTTCTCCATAAGAACAACAGATTATATATCCAATTTTCCACACAAGATTTTTACTGGTATCATGTATATATTTTGAGGAATGGAAACAGAGGACAGTGATTTAATGGTGAAGCACAGAAACATTAGCTAATTTGTAGTTCAAGCTCTACGTTGTGTTCTAAGTTTGAGTCATGCATCATTACCCATTTTCTCTTGCCAACTGTTACTTTCTTCTCTGCATCTAGTTCTCAAAGTGGGTATTTAACCTTTTAAGATACTACTTCAAGATACTACTTGTTTGTTTTTTTTTTAACCCCATACTTCTACACTATTAAAAAGATCTCAAATTAATAAAATGAAAAATTAAATGAAACGTGATCCAGTAGAACAAAGTAGAAGCAACCAGATCTCTGGAGAATTTGTGGGTTTTTTAACAACATCAGGAAGTAATTACACAATATTTTCCAGAAGTGAAACAGTGAGCCTAACTGGAAAAAAATGTGGAAACATTTAGTTAGAACAGTAGAGCAAGGTATTAAACCCCCTTTTATGGATTTAACTCTGAAGGAAAATATGCAAATAATCAGGTCTTTAAATGTGTTTCTGATTAAAATCCTAGGATAAAAGTCAGAGGCATAATTTTGTACTTATTTTCCATGACAAGAAACACTTTTCTTGTTGAATGATGTTCTTTAATGGTGAAAGTCACAGTGAATGAACAGTGTGACTCGATGACAAAAGCCCACCGATCTGCTTATGGGGTACACTTCCAAAAAGGTGACAAATTTTTTTGGTCAAAAATCACTCTCTTTCAATTTTCCCTACCTAAGAGCCAGACTGTATATGCATAAAGACCCTTAAATGAGATGAAAACAGGATAACGAGAGTGTAAGATCACAGGGCTGGAAGCTAGTGGCAGATTGCAAGCTCTTCCTTATAGGCACTGAAGGTAGAATCCAGAGGGGCACGTGGCTTTCAGAGCCTGATCATCGACACTATGTGACATTATGACACCGTGCTGAATTGGTACCTCCCTCTATGAGCTTCACCATCAGCTATTTTAACTACTTTGCCTTGGCAGATACTCTGATGGGCAATAGATGCAAAACACAGTATCCTACACTTGCCACTGAAAACAGCCGTTCAGGTAACTGGTAAAGAGCGGGTTAAGTAATGAATTATGCCTTAAGACCCCAATCCAACAAATTGGCATCTCCTGTAGAAACAAATGTACAGATAATCCTACCATACGTTCACTCATCTTTCCATGTGGGTTTTTGCATACTCTCAAACCTGACCACTAATAACACTTGTACACTGTTTTCCCTTGCTTTCATGAACCTATATTCAGGGCCTTCAAACATATATGTGCCTCTAGTGTATTACCCATGCAAATTATTCAGTATTGACTTTTCTGGAGAAAAAAATAAAAAGGTTTTGCAGGTTATTTTGGTCGTTAACTGTTAACAGCTGTAGCTTAGGAATAACAAGTACCACAGGCATCCAAGTTAGCTTCTCTCACATCTAAACTAGAGCCACCTCAGAGTGCACTCTGGGCAGGTCAGTGGTGGCTCACATTTTGCTGTCACAGAATCACTAGCCATGCTCCTAGGCTTTGGGCTGTGAGAAATAGAAGATAAGGGACAGCTAAGGGAAGAGATACTAGTTCTGCCTGTATGCATGTTAGAGAGGAAGAAGTGTACAGGGTTAAAACATGCATTTGATTTATCAATGCATGTGGAGGGCTGGACATGTATTATACGTGTTAAATGGACTAATGATTACTTAGAAACTTAACTGACATTTCACCTTTTGTAATGATAGAAGGGGACCAGGGACATCGATAGGAGCAGGACTCAACAAACCAAGGCTCTGGTTCTGCCCCAGCCTGTACGTGCTGTGCGATCAATGGCAGCTGGCAAGAAGTGAACCAGAGGAGCCCTGTGGCACCTGCAGTGATGTTTGCATACAGCCAGGGACAGGCCACTGTGGAAGTCTTCAGGTGCTCATGCTAATTGGTACCCAGAGGAAACAAACACAATGTATGTGCATGTGTGTGCACGCGCGTAAAGCGGTTTTAGTCCCTTTTCCCCAAAGACACCAAGATACAATGGCAGCAAACAGAACTACTTGAAGTAACTGTGCAAGTCAGTACTTACAACTCATCTTGGATGTTGTCAGTCAGTTTGAACAGCTGTTCTTGTCCTTCTGCTTGACTTTCTAAGTAGCGGGGTAAGAGCCCTTGAGGTCCTCTACAGCAGCGTGGCTTTCTCACTCTCTCCGCTTGTGTCCTACATGCAAAATAGACACAGAAAAATTACTTAGTGCAGCAGCAGCGCTTTTCTTTCCACTTAAACCTGTCAGCTCACAAAGTTTTATTTATTTTTAAATATGAGGTGTGACAAAGCCTTTAAAAATACAAGGTCTTCACAAATACAGCATATAGATTCTGCAATACTTGAACTGGAAGATATGGTGTCTATTCATATAGTTTTACATTTCAAAGAAACGTCTCCCAGTTTAAGGGAGCAGTGTGCTAAAACAGTAGGAAAAAGCGACCTAAACTGAGTATACTGTCTGCAAGACTTTGGGATCTACTTATGAGCAGAGTTTTGACTGTTTCTTCTCACCTCTCTCCAGAAAACAAGAGTGCATCAACCTAGATAGAGCTCACATTGATGGACAGTGTCAATAGTTTGAAAATTGAAGGGTTATGGAAATAGGCACATGCAGTTAAGACAAAAGAAAAATCCATGGTTAATTAGAGTTCTGTGGTAGGATTTAGCGTACTTTACCTTTCTTGAGTATCTATTAAAAACCGACAATAATAAAAGACACACAGGTGTGGCCTAACAGACATCACAGGTTGATACTGGCCACAGTGCTAAAGAACTGCAGGCCAGGTTCCTCCCTTAGCAGTATTTTGTCAAAAAATAGTATTCTGAATTCCTTTAAGCTTTTAGAACACCCTGCCCTTGAAGAATTGTGTTACAGGCTGCCTAGCCCCGCTGTATTCTCTGTCCTTTCCCACCAGCATCACTCCGGGCCTGCTGCATGCTTTTTCCTCTCTCTTTCAGGCTACTGCTGTTACTAATTTTCCAAGCCAAATGCACCATTTTTGATTGGTGCTCTCTACTTCCCATCTTGATGCTTTGTAAGGATCCTGTACAATGAACTGCTTCTATCCTTTTTGATCAAAAGACAGGGAAAAAATCCCATGTAACAATGTGTTTTATTTTTAAGCTGTTTGGCAATAGCACACAAGAGCACTTGCCTTCTAAACTTTGCTTTCTGCAGATGTTTTCTCTGGAGCCTTGTTTCTTGGTTACCTTTCCCTTTCAGCAGTCCTGTCCCAGACTTGAAACCCATGTACCCTTTTAAAATTTGTTTTCCTTCGAGTCCTTGACACCTTTACCTTTTAATGGCGACAGAGGGGTTTTTTTTGTCCCTTGCCTTCTTGGCTGCAGTAAACGTTACTGGAAAGAATCTCTTACATGTCATTCATGACTTAATACCATCTTTGCTGCTCTGCCACTGGGCAGACTGGTCTCTCAGTGTGTTTTGGCTATTGCTGCTCTGGCTGGTATCAACAATGTATTTTGCAAACAAGGTACAGAAGCCAAAGATAACTGGCTTTCCAGCACAGCATAGAGACATCAGACAATTTATATTTTTAATACATTATGACTATCTGGTAAGTTCTGATTTTGTTAATGAGATTATTACATCCCTGACTGGGTAACACATTACAGTGGCTCAGAAGTAGCGCTTATCACTGATCATCTTCGAGAGGAACTTCAGGAGAGACAAAAAGCTGTTGACTTCAGCTGAACTATGGTTATACTAAGATGGAAAGTCAGTTTGTCAGCAGGGAGGATGAAATGAAGAGTGGTTAGATGTTCATTAGTTAATTACTGTTATGCATCCAAGCTAAAAAATGCCAGCATGAAAACTGCAGTTTGCTGCATAAAGGTACTTAGTTTTCCTCATTTGCAAAAAGTGCAGTGTCTTAAACTGTGTTCTTCCATGAGCATTTCTCTGCATCAGAGTAACCTAAACACTAGGTAACCAGATAACTTCTACAACCTACGTGTGACTTAAAATTACTCCACTGAATAACAGCTGTATGCAGTGGTTAGAACTTCACTATTAAGTCTGACAGCTCTGGAGCAAGTCACCTCTCCTGTCCCTTAGATTTTTTAGATATAAACAGGATTCATCTGTACCAGGTACAGTTCCATGACAGTATTGTTACCGTTCTGAACCTACACCAAAGGTAAACAAATAAGTGCCTGATTTTACCTATTAGATTCTTACAAAGTAGTAAACAAAAGTATGCGTTTGCCTTAATGAAATGCAAAACATTGAGGCAAAGTTCCAGAGAAACTAAAGGGTTCCAACCAGTGTAATTCACATCTTGCTGTTTGTTCTACTTCCTAACTTCCAAAAGCAGTAAAATGGCAAAATTTCACTTACCCAAGAAGCCCCCACTGGCTGTTAAACCTCTTTACAGGACCTATAGCTTCTCTTGAGAAGTTTGAAGAGTGAATGTCTGAAGCATAATGTACAGTTTTTAATGAACTATTGGCCAATCAATAACTTCTTACTTAGACACTTTCCTATTATGCATTCAGGAAAGTTAGATAACCATCCATACAGGAGTGAGCAACAACACTGCATAATGGTTTTTACATTAACTATCTTTTAGATAAACATTCAACTGTGCTATTTTCTCTAATCTGTAGTACCATGAAAAGATGTATCTGCAGCATTGCAAGCACTACTGCAAAAATGAGGAAGGAACAGGGCCTTTTAATCAGACCTGTTTTGTAGAAACCAAAACATCAGTGAACACTGGTTTCTAAGGTCTGGCTTAGAAGCAGCTCAGAGAGAAAGTACTAGTACCACAAAGTACTAGGCACCACAATGAATTTCTGAAAGGCTTGGCAATTTCTGAGTTGTGGGTTTGCGTTAGGTTTTGGTTTTGTTTTTAAATGGAAGAAGTACTTAAGAGTACAGTGCTTCCTGTCCTCACTGCTCCTCCATGCTAAAGTGTTCATCTGGGTGATAAAAGATAATTATCATGTTGATGATAAGAAGGTCAGCTGCTTTTCAACTAAGTGCCACTAGAGCTAGCATAAATTGCATTGATTTAGTCCATCAGCCCCTTGGCAAACTGCTCTGTTTGGTCTGGACAGCTAAAAACATTCCACATGACTTTTTTTTTTAATCTAAAAATTTGTTCTACTGTCTCAAGTTACATTCTGTAAATAATAAGCAACGCTGATGAAATACAAAAAGCTGAAGATGTGTAAAGCAGAATGAACAGTGGTGTGCCCACATCTGTGTTACATTAAACGTGCACTCAACAGATTTGCTGATTCTTTTTTAATAAGCACACAAAGGCAATACAAGACAGAAATGCCCTCACGTCTACTAGTCACAGCAGGGAAGAGTGCTGCTGAATGGAGACACAAAGAGATTGGAAATGGTGTCAGAAGGTTGAGGCACACACTCCAGTTCTTCACTATTCAGACAAAGCTGAAACTGGAGAATCTCATTTCAGATGACTGTGTGCACACTAAAACCAGTTAACAGTGTTAATTGGTTGGCTTTTGCTGAACAGTTCACAGAATTCTTGTGATTCAGTTGACCAGTGCTAAGCCAGAAGTTTTGTAATCAAACAGGTCACCAACCCATTGATGTAAGGAAGTTGTTCGGGTATTATTGGTGATAATTATTTACCAACTTAGACTGAAAAAACTCTTTACAAGAGACATCAGATGTTTTACAGGAATTACTTTTACCCTTGTTCCTCCACTACATGTTTACCCCCATCAGGTACCCTATCAGGTTTACACCATCAGGTACGTAGATGTGATTCTTGCTGAGGTGCATAAATACACAGTGTTTTTGAGAACAGTAACTGTTACTTGTCTTTGAGTGTCTTGTGGACCTAAAAAATTTCCTTAAGGCGTACCTAGATTGCGTTGACAAAAACATTAAAAAAATAAAAATCAGAAGGTATCAAATGTTGTACATCAACAAATGATATCTTTGAAAACAAAACATTGCATTTCTAAAATTATATACAAATAGAAGCGTGTGTGGTTTTGCTGTTACATCTTTCAGTTTCCTCAGTATCACACACAGAATTATTATTCAGAATAAAACACCTTTAGGAAATTTAGCAACTTCTCCTGAGAGAAAAAAAAAGCAACAAGGAAAAACCCTATGACTGTCACAGCAATCACTACAACTTTTCATTTAAAATATTTGTCTGTGGAATTTCTAATCTGTCCTCTTGGTAAGAGAGCAGCACTGGCAACTACAAATCTGTTCAAAAAGCCCAATTTGAGCACATACACAGGTTTTGATCCATAATTGGAAGAGTAAAAGGACACCCCCAAATCCTGCACAAACAGCAGCTCCAAGTGTGAGGAGATGCAATTCTGGCATCTTAAATTAGTATCTAATGGAAGAGGCTCTTCACAGAGCCTTCACCTGCTGCACTGCCTGCCTGTCAGCAAAACCCCACGTCCATTCTAGCTGACAAACACTGATGTGCGTATCAGCCATGTAAGCCCTCCAGAGAGATCTCTCCAGCCACAGGGCTGTCCCCCACACTCCCTACTAATAATTTTCTTCACCTAGACCCCATTCTTGCTGCCAAAACTTCCAGCAACTGTCATCAACGTGTCGCATTCATAAAGGTGTTCCAGTTTAACAACCTCATCATTCCAACCTATTTAAAGCAGTAACTTACTGGTTCTGGTATAGCTCAAATTCTGTCAGTGTTTCCATTGTAAACTTGTTTTTTCAGGTTTGCATAAAATTTATTGATAAAAGCCTGCTCTGGGCTGTAACTTGGCGTACTGACTTTCAGCCTGGGAACAATTTTTATCCCCTTGAAATAATTATAAAACAACCTTAGTTCAAACAAAGGAAAACTGGCAGGTAATATAAGCCTATGAAACAATTCAATTGCTGCTAGTATTTTGCAGAAATAATATCAAACCTGTTACTTTCCTGGCTCTGGAAAAAGTCTGCTTCATAAATACAGGGAGTGTTTTGTCTGAGAAGGCTTTAGTGCATTTCAGACATTAAGAAGTGACTTAATCTGGTAAGTTAAAGGAGGAATAGCCTTACCTCTTCTATCATAAAATAGGCAACAACTAAAATACCTGCTACAGTTGCTCGAGTTCAAGACTGAATTGCACCTGCAGCCTTCCATAAGGATCGTCATCCCATGTACATCATTTCCACAAAATGCAGAACAAAGATAGTACTTGTCTCACTGACACGTAATGGGAGCACACAGTGCAAAGCATACTCCAAAGTACCAGAATCAATTAAATGCTGAACAATGCATACCTTAAAAATTAACCTCAAAGTTCAGCCATCACAGCAATGAACTACAGATGATGCAATCGTACCACGTAAGGATAACAAATAAACACCAATGTATGCCATTTCTGGTATGGTCTGTATTTCATATCACACCTTTGCAAAATACTAAAAATCCGCTATTTCCACGATTCTTTCCTCACTGATGTACTTACTTTGTACTTTTGTTTCAAACGTTGAACCCTTGTGATAAGCAGGAACATCCCCTACATTTACTGAGCATAAGGGGACAGACAGCGTTAGTTTTTATGTGCTAGTTCTCGGTGTCTGAAAACATTAAATGACTTGGGCCCAATTTCAGAAAAACCTATAGCAATCTAGACTTCATGTTCCGTTGCGACTCTACTGGCAGACGGTAATGCCGTGTTTCAAAGGGTAAGTACAGTTGCCTTCTTCCAGTGTTGGACTTTGGGGGTGCCGTTCCCAACAGGCAGGTAATTTTTTGGAAGACTTGCCGCCTGAACCCAGAGATCTGGCACAGCTCTGTGATGGAATTCATTCACTGATTCAGACAAAGATGCTTTTAAGGTGTGTTAAAAACGCACACGCAGTGCAGTCAGTCCGAGTTTTGGATTTGGCATTAGAATGTCTCAGTTAGATGCAAGAATGTGTAAAATCATGAGCCAGACAGCTCCCTGCTGACTGCATATCTGAGGAAGTTTATATGCACCGTTTATTCCAGCAAATGCATGGAATATATTGTGCTTGTTAAATGTGTTCCCAAAATGCTAGTTTCAGGCAGAAACATGCAAATAAATGGTGCCTAGGGTTAAAACCTCCCACTTACAGTCAAATCCCTCCTCTTTTGAGGGATCTACCAGCTCAGATGCTGAAGACCTTTATCTGACCCAATATACTTTTAGGGGAACTACAGCATGCTGAAGAGGCAATTGTTTATCACGTCGGCTACTCCTGCCAACTTCTTAGAGATGAAGCTCTTCTCCTCCCCGTCCCCCTTCTTTTGTAGACAAGATCAAAACAAAATTGAAAACTATTCATAGGGTTTATGATTGTATACAACCTCTTCAGCCTCCAAGTTTACAAGAAGCGAGAAGAGCTTAATGAAGACATCTCAAGAATCACTTCTTTAAAACCAGCAGAGCAGCAGATGTACTCACCCAAATGGCACATTCTATGACAGCCATATTACAAATCCCACACCTGTGTAAGCTGTATGTGCTTGCGTGCTAGACAACTGCGTGGCAGTTACACCAGTCATACTCTGTGCATCAACCAGTGTTCAGCCTTTGGCCCTTGCTCCACCTCTGACTGTAATAGCTGTGCAGCAAACAAACACTTTTTCAAGCACTTTGATACCATCAAGCTTAAGAACTTAACAAAATACAACACTGCCATCTCAGTTTCCAGTTTCTCCCAGACTCTTCCTGTCCTGATCACAGAGTGATGACAAGAGTTGTCACCTTAAAGTTTCCTGTCTCACAAATGTGTTGAAAAAGGCTCCCATTCACCTGATTCAATGTCAAAGATATGGTTCTTAGCAGGGATTTCTTGCAAGCATCTATCTGAAAAACACGAGCTGAACGTGGCTTCGTGAAGGTTAAAGTGCCCAGGGCCATAACATTAACTCCGCTTCAGGGCACAGCACGAGGGCTTAGAACTTCTGAATACAGTCTGCTGACAGGCAGGGCAGTGTAGCAGATGCAGCATTAGTCTTAGTTCTGTGCTGACATTTATAACGGTCTCATCGAAACCCATCAGTGCTGGCCAAGCAATGCCCATTTGTTGTAAACGTGAACATGGTCACCTTTAAGCGTAACAGAAATGTTTCCATATTGTACTCCTACCTTTCTGGGAGAGCAAATCCTCTTTGGGGAAGAAAGCAAGCCAGGGGCCCCTGCCCAGCACCAGGGCATCAACTGCAAGGTGTGCATGAAGAGCTACATGAAATGAGCTATGATGACTGTATGTGTTGCCTCTTCAGACCCTCCTTTATAGACTTTTCAGTTAGTACAATTCAGGGCTGCAACAGGCACAGCCACGTCCCTCTAGCACAAACTTCACCTAACGAAAAGCTACTCAGAAAGTTTGTTTTGATTTTTAAAGTTAGAAGTTGCAAGAACAACTCAAATCAACTGGCTGTACTTACAAAACTGATAAAGAGTGCTCCACATGTTAACAGCAACATTAGGTGAAAAAATTATCTATAAAAATACCAGCCACATGCTAAATGAGGTGACATCAAGGCAATAAATAGCTCCATCTGTATGAAAGAGTTTGTAGAACAACCCAGAAGACATCTCTGAACAAAAAATAACTAACTATGGATAAAGTAGTACTGAAAAAAAATTGGGCTGGATTTTTTTTTTTTTTTTTTTTTTTAAAAAAATAAATCAGTTTTACATATTTTTCTCAGATCACTTTATAAATCTGCAGCACATTAGAAATCAGACACACGTGTATTTTTTCCAAGTAAAGAAAGCTGAAGGTTTACATTTTTAATAGCAACGTGACTATTTCTGAATGGCAGCAGTATATATTACATGCAGTGTGAGAGGGTTAAACAGGACAGCCTCAACTCTTTATAAACTTTTGCCCTCTGGATATGTACTCATTGGCTGCTGTACAAGACTAGAGCTGTATTACACGCCTTAACGATATGGTTCAACTGTCGGTCAGGCTCGGGGCCTGGCAATAGGCCAGACCGCAATCAATGGGACACAAACCTCCCCCTTTCAGATCATCACGAAGGCTCATATTATCTCCTTTTTGTCGTGCTGGTTAAATTTATGGAGCAGAACCCCGAAGCTGCATTCCTTGGCTTGGGCCGGCCCACGCGGGCCTCCCTTTGTTTGGTACTGTAAGCGAGGCGTGCTTTGGAGGATTGCAGGGTTGTTAGTTCAGGCACTGACTGTTTGCTCATGACTGAAATGAAAAGAGTTCAGGGGAAGGGCAAAAGGACAGCACAAGTGTAAAACCCCATCCCAGCAGGCCCTGGGCTCCCATCTACAGACTCCGGACTAGGACTGAACAGAAAACCTCACCCTTAATGACAAAGGGAAAAGTCTGTCTAGTAACAGGTAAACAGCCTAGCAGTATGTTAGCACACACCTTGCCGCAAGGTCCCTTGCTTTCAGGTCAGCCTGTAATTACTACATAAATATGAACCTCAACTAATCTGGCTTAAAATACTGCTTAGAAATGGTACTAGTTTTAAAGCAATGCTGTATCTTTTGATTTGAAAATAAAACATATCAATACAAACAGTACTACCTGTCCGGCCGCATGGTTTAATATTTCTACCATTTTAAACATGTGGAGTAACTTCAGAGAACCTGATGCCGTGATATTCATGCTTGGGAGGAAGACACAAAACTACTGGAAATGCGGTATGCAGAGAAGACTTTCGTTTTGTATGTAACAGGCATTTCCTACATCTTATATTTATTATCAGAATAGAGAAAGTCCACCTTTGGGTATGCTCAGATACTCTCTGCTCAATGCTTTATTACTGTGGTAATTAAATACCACTTCTTGATACAGATCACAAAATTAAGGATGTAAAAAACCCTTAACGTGATCTCAAGGCAAAATAATCTGGAGTGAAAGCAAATGGAAAGACAACTCAAATGACAGTATTCCAAATACACACAAGAGAAACACATACAAGGACTCTCACTGATTACGCCTGCAATATGAAGTACCCATGTGCTTATTCTTTGGTACAGAAAATGTCTGTGCTGACCTTCACCAGTATAAGCCTAGTGAAACTTATTCCCAGAAAGCGGCCCTAGACCTACTGTACCAGACTTCACCCCTTTCGCACAACAAGCAGATATTTTAGGACATGAGGTCATACAGCCACTGCAGTGGTGAGCAGTTCATGCCATTTGTGCTTTAGAAATAAGTAAATAAACAAATGCTATATTCCTGTTGCATTACACCAGTTTCATCTTTCCTACTATTTTTATGAACTGTAAATGCTAGTATGAGGGCCAAAAGATATTATAAAAACCCACAGAATGTGTATTTTTTTTTTCCAGTTCTAGGGATCAAGCCTGCCTGGTTTAATGCAGTCTGATGATTTGTCCTGGTACATTCCAACAGACACGTCTGTTTTGAATAAAGCTTTTGGTTGTTTCTGGTGCGGGTACGCTTTCAACTTGTCCCACCTAATTCTAAGCAAGCCGATTTGTGAATGGAAATTGTGAATACTTTATTGCCTGGTCTTTGATGACTTTAGTTTGTCCTGCTGATGCTAATGCATGAATATAATTTTTTCTTTTTCAAAGTCTCTCCAGTTCCATTCTGGGAGATACCATTGCAGACTAGTTAAATCTGCAGCGCTCTCTGATTGTTTCAACCCAAGAAAACTACTACATAGAATACACCAGAACAGCAGCACCATTTGCAGAGTGCTTTCTGAATAAGGAAGGATCTTAAAAACACAACAAAGCAGCAGCTTCCCCATGCCCTCAGAACTGGCGCATCTGAAAGTGAGCAAGTGTTGACCCATGATGTGTTAGGTACCAGACTGGCCTAATACAACGTAATGCGTTTTCCTCACACACGCGCACCTTTTCCAAACCAGTTACTGGGCACAATGAAACCAAGCTGAATCTGGTTCCTGTTCTGAACCCAGCCATAGCAAGTCTTTTGTCTCATGCAAAAGCTACACAAGTTTCACTGCAGGCAGTACCCTTTAACCAGGGATGGCAACATACTTGCCTCTAGTTGTAACTTACCAAGGCGCTAGTAAATATCTTGTTTTGTGGAGACTATCACAGCAGGAACTCCCTATTCATCTTTTTGAAATTACTTGTTGCTAATAATGAATGGACATCTAAAGGAAAACCTAATGTCACGTTTCATGCTCAGCTAACTACTCACCATTATTGGCTTCAGTGTCTTCCATTTTCACTCAGCTGTTCTCCCCTTGCAACATTCCCTTCCAGTGCCCCTGTCCCTCTCTGTCCCTTAACCGACAGTCTGAACGCATCCAGGATATCTTTCTGCCCTCCAATGTCAAGTTAAACACTAATGTTTTAGTGGAAAATCTTTCTTACTTACAAAATAGATGCTGGTATTTAGAATGACAGTTCAGTCCCTCATAAAGTCTCCCTTTTTAACGGTAACAGACATGTTACCCATGGTGAACCCCATGACGACACGGTTTTCTGAAACCAGGCTTGTGTTCAGTTTTAACAGTAGGAACATATTCTGTCATGGCAAAGCAAAAAGGCTTTAAGCAAAATAAATTACATAAGTTTTAAGTAAAGGTTTAGCACTCCCTATTTATCTAGAACTTCTTTGCAAATATGTAGGGTACATAAAACCCCAAAAGTCAAATGCAAAGGGGAGCTCTAATGAACAGCCTCAGCCACTTTAACCCTTGGGCTTGAAAAAGTGTCTTTTTACAGACAGGTGAGGTGTTTGTTTTCAAGTTTTCCTATCTCAGACCCTGCTACTTAAGGTCTTTAACTCATAAGCTCCAGAGGCTAATCAGATGCAATATATGTAAAATGTAAGACTGATCTGATTAAACATTTCCAATAATTGCTTGTTTTTTCTAAAACCTTAAACTTAAAAACATTCATATACAGCAGGTGTGAAGGGAACCACATCTGTACAGTATTAATGAAGTATATGGTGCTGCTGTAGGTCCAAACTGTGATTTTTTTCTTCCACTCCTTGCAAAGAATTAAATTGAGTCAAGTTCAAAAAAGGGGAGAAAGACAACCAACCATACAGACAACTGATTTCACAAATACTCCAAGTATAAATTGTATCTAGTAACACAGATACCCAGCAATAACCTCCTGGAAGCATTATTCAGCCACAAAGCAAGGTATTTGCAGTAATACATAAAAAGGAGATTATAGTGCGGTTTTACAGTGGGTACCAATTTGTGTCCATTCAACCCTCTACAAAAGAAAGGGAGAGGGGTATGTTAGCAGAGATACTGAGCAGGTGAGAGTGGTAATGGAAAATGATTAAAGCAGCAAGAAGTGTCTGCTGAGGTGCTGCAGAATGTGTGGGCACAGAACCAGGCTTGCTTAACTTCAAGGATCTAGTAAAAGCAGGATGTAAAATTATATTTGGAGAGGACAAACTAAGAGGCGTTTAAAATTCCAGTGAGGACAGTGAGGTACTGAAGAACCTGAAGAGGTCAGAAATATGGCAGGAAATGAAATGGGATTCAACCTACAAAATCACAACCTGGTTCATCTGGGGAAAAATAATCCAGAACACAAATATTAAATGACAAGGAGATATTTGCAAAGCAGTAAAATAAAACAAAACAGTAAAAAAACTCTTGGGGGAAAATAGCAAGCAGAAAACTGGATATCAATTCGCAATGTGATATGGCAGTAAAACCAGCCAACACAATTTTGGATGACTTGCAGAGAACAGCTTGTCACCGAACAGGGATATGACGGTCCCTTTTCACACAGTACTGATGGGAACTTACAGACTGGGGGGATTTCAAAGTAGCTCAACAACAGCGATGGAAGAATCTGGATAGACTAATGACAGAAGAATGTGAACCCATAAAATCTAGTTTAACAGTGACTGAAGATGGGAGGTAGGGCTGACGCTGAGGAAAAGCCAGTGGCTACAGCCATTTAACAGGGTGCCACAGGAGTAAAATGGACAAACTTGCTCAAAAGAAATCAGATCATTTGAGAGAACAAATTCATTGTAACAAATTCATGAACAGGTTCATTATAAAGACCTGTTATCCCCCAGGGAAAAAAGAGGAAAGGGTATGAAGGAAATCACACTGCCCAAGTCATTTACAGATCAGACCAATAAATCAGCTGAACTGTCCTGCACGCAGCATTTCCAGATACACACAACACAATGAATACCAGCCGATAAAGAGATTTTCTCTCTGGCTTCTAGGAAAACCTTAGGAAGGGTTTACCAAGAGAATAACGTCTCCTTCACCAGAGTCGTGGCCCATACATGACTGACATTAGTGCAAAGAGTCTTGAACTCGGGTCTAGGTGAAGTCCAAGGTCAGGATGGAATTTTGGACATGTACAGAGGTGTTAAGGTTTAAGCAATATTTATCTTTAAAACTTGAGAACCTCGACAATATACTCTTTGCAGTTTATTAGCTGAGCTGGTGTTCCATACAATTAGGTACGTATTTTCTACTTCTTCCCAGTGTCACTGATACTCATGCTCTCAAGTCTACTGCTTTTGACCTTACAATCAAAATCACGGCTAACAGAGAGGTGGATGCACCAAGGCAAAAAAAAAATAAAAAAAATAAAATCACCTGCTTTTGATATTGTTTCAAACTTTGCAACCTCACTGCACATTTCTGAGTGATGGCATGAAAGTGGTGAACAAAAGAAAAACCAGCGCAGGCTGCTGCTTTCCAGGTGAAGTACATTTAAAAGAATCTAATATTTACCTAAGAATTTTCTGTAACCATTAATGGCTTGCCAATCTCAAACTATTCTTTACTAATACAGTCTAGTTCACTGACAGAATTCATTAGAATCGGGTAGGTCATGAAGTTATCTCCTTCTTCTAAGTTTCATATTGCGACTATTGGAAAAGAAACAAACCCTTGCAACAACAGTTCAAGAATAATCTTAAACTTGCACTGACCTGGCAGAAGCCTGAGAGAAAGCCATCATGGCAGTTTCCTGCACTACTTGTTAGACACACATCTAAATATAAATGTTCTTTACTTGTGCTGCACTAGGACTTAAAACACGTTTCTAGGAGAGAGCTTTCCAAGCATATCGAGAGACATAACAGCTTTCCTGTTCTGAACCGGTCTTTAAGACTTTTGGCAGTATATGACAAATATGGAAATAATCAGAACTCTTGTATGTGACACTAGAGTACTTGGAACACATAAAACCCACTCAAAAAAAGGTATAGAGTCACAGGCATTAACCGGTTATAAATTAGATCTATACTGCATTGTCAACAACTATTTTCTTTTATGCTCTCCTCTGCATTAAATTTTAAAAGTATTAAGGCAGCTTTATTCATAAATAACAAGAATAATAAATTGTATGATTACATAATAAGTTATAAGATCAGCTTTGAAAAAGTCCAGCCTAAAGTCAGATTTAAAAAAGTATCTTCTTGCACTTTAAACACATCCCCTTTTAAACTACCACCATAAGCTGTAAAGCCATCGTCTGCATCTCAGCCGAACTAGTTTGGCTCCGTGTTCCAAACGCAGGGTTTGTGCTACCTGCAGGAGGCCCAATACAAATCAATACATTTTGAAGCCAAGAGAGACTTATGTCCGTGTAGCATGATCACAGTAACACAAGCTACAGAGTCTTCCTCGGTGTTCTGTTCAGTTCAGTAACTTTGCTGGAATTAGAACATGCCTTTTAGTAAAACCTACAACCTCAGTTAAAATTCTTCATCTCACTCACAACTGATCCAATGGTTAAAAGTCAAGCAGCTTAAATTCAGGGCTTTTAAAAATTCAGCCATGTAATTAGAGAATTGCAAGGGGTCTATAATTTATGGTTATGTATCATGATATTTAAATGCAACTGTTATTAACTGGGTGACTAAACTTTGCACCAGTACCAGAACCTTGCACATATGCTGTCAGTCTCAAGGTCAAGGTGGCTCTTACCATGCTTATTAACTCACGTTCTTCAGCTGTTCAAAACTACACTTGAGGTCAGTTATTGCCATAAACTTCTATTCATCAGGGTTAGCTGTTTTTGTGTACTTAGCTTGGAAGAGTTGACATGGCCCCGCATGCTTAAACAGAACACTCAACTGGAGCCAGCAGCCTGGGTTTGGAACACTGTTCTATTTTGATTCCAAACCACACATATTTGAACAGTTAACAAATGCGGCAGGGAGATATTGGTACACAGCAGTCTAAAAAATGTACAAATCCTTTGTTGGTTTGGGTTTTTTTATACCCCCAGAAGAACAATTTGGTTGCTTCATTATATAAGCACATAAAACCCCAAACCCTTACCAAACAAAACAGGAGTGCAAGGTTGCTTATAGGTGGTGGTGTGTTTTTTGTTTTTTACCCCCCTCCTACATTATCTACATATTCTCAAGCACATCTGTTTATCTAAAAAAAGTTTTGATCAGATTTTGTAGACTGGAGAAGTGTAGTAATTGAGAAAGGTTTTTCTTTTTTTTTTTTTTTTCCTCCTCCTCCCCCTTGTAGAAGGTTGCTGGGTCAGAAACTTTTTGCAGAGTATGTATAAACACGAAAATCATTTCACGGTGCTTGTCCATAACAATAGGATTTCAGAATCTAGTGGAAGTAAAAATGTGGTTCAGCTCATCCCTCTTAACCTCATCTCTTAATTGACAGTTAACAAGTTAAAGGGAAATATGTCACACAGGCAAACACAAGCTGGAGATAAGGCTGCTTGGAGGCCCTCCCTGTCCCCGCTGCTGTCCTGTTTGTCAGCTGTTGGTAACATCATCGCTACTGCACATAGGCGGTATCTCATAGGAGTATGTCAGAACATGAATTTTAACTATATGTGTATCTTGAAACAAACTGTAACGCAGCTGGTGACACAACTAACAGTACAGCCAGGTGTGTTTCTTCCCACCTTTAAATAAATCAATCTCTACAGTCAAAAAATTAAGACATGTAGAAGCAAAACAGTAGATGTGTTTTCTCAGGGATGCACTTAGGAGTTCTCATGTAATTTTGTGTATGCAGATGTACGTACCAAATTGTAATCCTTGACCTCTTGGTTTTACAAATCAAGTTAAGTACCAAATACATAAGACACATACATGTAACACTTCCATTTTCGCAACAAAGTACACCTAGGTTCACTCTTCGAAGTTTCCTGCACCTCACTCACCCTTCATCAAGCTTATTGGTCTTTACTGGAACACTGATGGTAGACACTTCAGGATCCCAAATGGATCCCACAGGATCCTGTGGCGTAATAAACCACAGGAAATGGAAAAGCCAAATGGGAAGACGAGACAACCAGAAAACCCAACATTTTGCAAACATTTTCTCCTGAGCTTTCTGACAATAAAAATTACTTAGGATTTTCTTTCACTTCTGTAGCACGCAGGATCTCACGTACCTACAACAGGACTTCCTGGCATAGTACTATCATATAAAGTAAATTCTTGGCCACAAAGAATAAAAAGAGTCTTCTCTCAGAGCAGCTTTTTTAGAACTTAGCCCTTTCCCTCTTCCACATTCATAGTTAGTGCTAATGAACATTCATTTACTTTAAACATAATCATCGTTATTTTGTAGCTAGCACATTATGCTATAACTGAACACAGGAAGGAAGCCAAAGCATCTGTCCTGATGTGCTGCCACTTACCATCCACATATGTATGGGTAAACAGATAAGCGTGTGGACATAAGGGCATATACCCACGCCTTCTGTAAGTGAGAACTATTGTACAAAATGAAAATTAGAAGATAATGACACTACATTGATGCCAGAACTCTTCAAACCTTTGAAAAATTGTTTTTCTACACAGCTAAATGGAAGCTGGAGGGAGAGCAGGGAGAAGAACTCTTCCATTTGAACTCTGCGTAAGGATTCCGTGGTGGAAGTTTAATCTCATTACATATAGCCTTTTAAAAATTTTGCTTTAATCTAATGCTGTAGCTTAATAATTCCTGTTTTATGTTGAAGCTCTTCTGTGCAAATCTCACTTGTTATAGTATTAACTAATGCCATCTACTAAAGAAAAAGCAAACTGAGTGAAATGGGCTATGTCACTAATAATAGCTCATAGTAAATTTGATTAAATTATTGTTTCTTTGGGTAAGGAAAGATAATCAGATCAGAAGTTGCAGCAGGTATTAATACACATTTTTACAGTATTATTGATCGCAGATATGAACTGCTTACTGACCTGGGGCCACTGAGCGTTGCGGTGTCCCTCACTGCCTGTGCAGTTTCCGATGCAAAATCCAGAGCTCCAGCCACAGGTTTGGTTACTGTGCCAACCAGCCCTTTCCCAAGGCCTGAGATGAAACCACTGACACCTCCTTCAGTTTTCACACCTTCAACTGTTGAAGTTATTACACTTGTCAATCCTCCAATGATACCTAGCAAAGACAGAAACAGCAAAGTAGGCCAGAAGTATTGCCTTGAAAAGTCAGAGCCATGTCACTGCTGGTGCTGTCCGCCTGAAGGGTTTGCTGTCAGGCTTGACAGAAAGGCACTGTTCATTTAATGTCATACAAAACCTGTTTCACAACTGATTACATTAGCTAATAACTTTATACTTTGCATATGTAGTATATACATGCATACAGACAGACAATTATATCCCACAGAAAAATATTTAATTCATTATTATATTTTTTTTTATATTTCTATACTGTTTTATTTCCCAGCTGTATTTATACAGTCCTCATCTGTTCCTGAGGTGAAGCAGTTACTTACAATGTGACAAAATTCTATTACCACAAAAGCTTATACAATTTAAGACAGAAAACAGAAAAGTGCATTTCTCCACCAGAAAAAGTCAATTATTTTAAACTGGCACTGTGTGATTTTAGCTGTGATGCTGCCAACAGACACTTCTGTGCACATTTCTGTTGCTGAGCATCTGAATGCTCTGAAGAAATCGAGAACCTACTGAGGCTTCAAAAGACTTGTAACAGTTCATATTATCTGAGAACGTGCTTTACAGATTTCACATCTCCACGAGGAGAATACCACCATTTCTAGTGAACTGCCTTAAGCACTCACTCGCTTACCACCATTTGGCTCTTCAGCTTTCAGCAGCCAGGTACTCTTTTAAAGTCTGTAACTGAAGTACAGACCAAGCAGCATCTTCGTTTCCAAACTTAAGAAGTGCAAAGTATTTAAAGCACTTCCCTTGAGTAAAACTACACTTTATGGTTAATTCCTACATTTCAACAGATAGGACTTAACAGTTACTTGCTTTTTTTAAAAAAAATTGAATGGGAAGCATTTAAAAACTCCACAGAATTAAACTCACACAATCCTGCCAATACTGCATAATACAACACAATGAAGTGCTTTTATAACTGACTTTTCAGCAAAGACTGACATATTTCAGATTTCCTGCATTTCTACCAGTACAATTTGTATCAGACTATACAGCACACTGGTGTGAGAGAAACCTCTCTCCGGATCCATTTAAGTACCTACAATGTCTCTTTATGACAAAAGTCCAGCATGAAGAGCTTTGCCCAGCATAGAAAAGATTGCTGTTTTAGTGAGAGCCAGATTATCTTTACACAGGCTGCAACGGTTGCACTAAAAGACTGACATTTAAACAAACTGAGTCAAGATGATGCAAAATATAAATATTTGATTTAAACTTGGCTTGTATTGATTTAACTTTCTTCAACAGATAAATCATGAACTAAATTGATGTGAGATTCTGGCCAAATTAAGCCTAGTCCACTGCCTTTTACACAAATTCATTTCTCTAGTTCTCAGTAGACTTTTAAAACCAAAACAACTATAAAATAACCCAACTGGTGAAATGTTACTTTAAACTGATGTACTGATTCTGAGGAAACTCAGGTTCCTGGAACTGAAAGCAAACATAAGAAAGATACAGTCCAACCATACTAATTTTTTTTTTAATGTCTGGCCCTCAAAAAGACTGTTTGCGTAGGTATTTTATGCCTCTACAAAGAAACTGAAGTTTTGGATTAACTTTCCTGGAAATTTTATTTTAATTTGCAAAAAACCTTTTATGTACAGTTCCATGTGAAAAGACCTTATTCTTAAAACGTAGTTTCTGTCAACTTAAAAAAAACAATCCCCCACCGTGACCTGCAAGCATTCAGATTCAAATATAAAGCCTCTGACAGATCCACTGCTCTGGCTTCAAATAATCCCCCAGGG
Organism: Nyctibius grandis; assembly: GCF_013368605.1. Lineage (NCBI taxonomy): Eukaryota > Metazoa > Chordata > Aves > Nyctibiiformes > Nyctibiidae > Nyctibius > Nyctibius grandis. Next base: position 3,429,580 of record NC_090674.1, read on the forward strand.
GTAATACAAGCTGCTCTTTTCAATCTGATCACTACTTTTAAGAGACAAATGAGTTAAAATTACAGCTCAGGGTTACCATGTGCCAGTCCATGGATTCCAGCTACAAGATGTTCTCCACTAGTTGCAGCATGATACCGAATGTATTCTCGTTCAGTCTGATGTCTGTTATCCATCGTCTTTCCCAAACCATCTGACAAGGTCCCAGCGAACTGTAAGAGAACAACCTTTTCTGTTATTAAAAGAACAAAAATCTCTTCTGTAGATTTACTGAAGAAAATTCCTAGATTCTAGTTGTGAAATACAGATTTATACAACTCATTTTGTTCCACGCACACAGTCACTCCAGCTTTTTTGCCATGAAGAAAACTCTGAAGTCCATCAACCTGTGCTTTCCATTGGTGCAACTTAAATCCTGAGGTGACCATCAAAAACCAAGTAGGTGCCCAACTGCAGTGGTCAAGCCAAAATAAATGAAGTCTGTGAAAGATGTACCAAAAGAAGTGCCAGTGACCCAAGTGTAACCTTTCAAAAACTCACAAGAATGTTATTTTGAGACAAAGCTTTTCTTCTGCAGAGATATGTGAAAAGCTTCAAGGCAAATATGCCTGTCATGGAACTAAAACATTTGCAAGAGTTAATTAAATTTTATTTTAGTAACACAACGTAGAAATGGCTCTATTGTGAAAAGAGTTGGTGGGGCAGCCACGCCATGTTCACTGCAGCACATGGGGCGATCCGCTGAAAGCTGGTTATGTTGGTAAGTGTCCGCAGGTACCACACGCTGTGAACCAGAAGTCTAAGGGGAACCCTGGACATGTGTGTCGAGCATTTTTACTCCTTACGCTTATCTTTAACAGTATGGGGGAAGACTTGAGATACTTACAGACAGAAGAGGACATTTAAGTCCAAACAGGATTTGTTCTGAGAACTCTGACCATTACTGAGTACCAGTCAATGAAAAACGACCAAATAAAAATGATGTATTGTGATCTGTTGACCTTTAGTCACATAATCAGATATAAAACAGAAGCTTAGTGGAGAAAGGCAAGAAAAGGAGACAAAAAACCTGAAACCTTACCTCATATTCAGGATGTTATTATAGAAAAGGACTCCTAGCAGGTATTTTCCTGGAATTACCTCCAAAAACCAGCTATTTTTTGGTTACATGTAGTTGTTCATCTTCTGTACCTCCCTCAACTAGCATCAGCATTCTTACTATCTTCTCCTTACAATAAATTAACTTCTCCCCTACCCCCCAAAGGAAAGGTAATTTAATGCTTTGTTGTATCCTAGACTAGTGCTGGGGAACGTACCAGGTGCCACAGGAATATCAGAGATACCCGATGGCTGCAGGAAGGTGAAAGCACTGCTGTCCCGCCTGAGCACAGCTGCTCTGCGACAAGTCCTTCATTGTTTAGGAACGGTGCATGGACACCGCCCTGTCCATGGCTCAGCGTAGCTTTGCTGCGTGTACTATGTCCTTTGCGTCCGTATTAGTTATGTTAAAAGAACCTACGTGATTAAGGTGTGCGCCAGAAGACAACGAAATCCTGGTGTGAAATTCTGATTCTAATACACCAAAGATTAAAAAAGAAATAGACAAAGAAAAATAGAACAGAAACTGACTGTTTCTGTCTCCTCTTTCTGTCATTTTTTCAAAGGCTGCTTTTCTTCTTTACTAATGACATGTCCCAGTTTTAGATACTTCTTTCCAGCTCAAAGACAAACCAGTCCAGTGGCTCCAATTATCTAAACAAGTAGACTTTAACAACATGAATGAAAATTAAATCCCATGACCCTTCTTGTGACTTGATCGTATGGACACTAAACAGAGCATAGGGATCAGCGACGGAATTGCTCCTGACCTCTTTGTGAACTTAATGTAGATGTGATATCTTTTTTTAAATTAGCCTAGAAATACAAACCAACCTGAAACTATCTATTAACCGTCTTTAAGGTTGGGTTTTTTCCTGGACAGATACTTTACTTAAGAGGATTAGAGTAGTTGCTATAAAAATTAAAAGGCTCAATAGGCCTCCAGAATTCAAACCTCATTAAGGAATCTGTCAAGGCCTGAAAATGATTTTTCAAAAACACATTTTGAAAGTTACCTTAGTGCATGATCGGACAACCAGCCAGCAGGAATAAACCACCTTATTAATATTGATCAGAATTGGTAAGCTCTCCTTACAGCTTTGGCTTTCCCCCCTGCCCTTGTACCTACCTATATAAAAAGGAAAACTAAAGATTTCTAACATTAGGAAAAAAAATATCCAACCACCCAAACCCAAACCTGCACAACGCCTTATGCTCGGTCTGTGTAGATTATAATCACAGTATTAAGAAAAAGTTACTCAGCAGGGGCAAGTTGTTTCAGGATTAGAAACTTGAGTAAGCATCGCAAATTTAAGCAGTTTAAGTCCAGCTTAAACTTTGAAGGGAGATTTGAACAAGTTAAAGCACAAAAGCCGCCTTGCCTTTTTCCCCCCCCCAAACATCTTGCTCTTAGACACCTCGTTTGAGGCATGCGTTTCTCCTTCGAGAAATGCAATATTAGACATTGAGGTTCAGATATGAAGACTTGTGGCTTATTGAGCTGTTAACCCGGTCATGCAGAAAATAGCCTCCAGATAAACAAAGGTGACAACAAAAGCGCGCTCCACCCTTGTCTTCCTTAGCTTTTGTTAATAAAGTGTGACCTGATAACTTCAAAGCCTACCTAAGACCATGTAAATGCCAACATAACTAAATACAACAGTGTGTGGAACAAACATGAAACCAATCAAGGGACTTCTAAAAACCAGTCCCCCTCCTTCTCCATCCTAGTCTTCATAATGAGTTCTTTGTCTACTTGCAGATGAAAAAAAGAAATTAGTAACTTGGTCTTTTATCTCTGCATTTTTTCCCCATTTTAGATATTCTTTTCCTTGAAACAGAATTACAACAAATACACCAGTACGAGCTAAGGGAAGTTACCTGCCTCCTAACCAAAAGCACCAAAGTCTTACTTGAATGAGGCCAGTCTACACATTAGGTACATGTAAAGCGGTGGGTATTTTACTTGTCAACCTGGCATCTCCAAGTGAAGCAACATATGGGTCTTCCACACTACTCATTAAAAGTTCTGTCATTTCAGGTACTAAAAATATTTCAGCTTACCATTAATACACATTGCTTAATCCTTTGCCTTATCCATTCTGCGTGGACAGAAAAAGGAGAACCTCTCCAAAAAGCTCCAGTCATCTGAACAGTCGCCCACCTTCGTTCACACATACCCTCTTTCTCCTCTGACTCCTCCTGTCCCCAAAGCAGACGGTACTTCCTGCATTTCCCCTCTGTGGAGGGACACTGACCTTTCCTTCCAGGTCTACATTGTAAAGACACTTGATCCTTGGTTTTCATCCCACACTGGTTCATATACGATGTGAAGCTACCGACTGGTGATATACTCAAGCAAAAAATACGACCCACTACAGTTCATTAACTTAAGCCTATGTGGTCTAACACAAACTGATCCTCACGAGCAGGGTGAAATACAGTGACTTTCACATTTCCCTCCAACATTTCCCTCCAAATTCCAGGACATTATGCTACTCTGAACACTATCTTTGGAACAACGTGACCACCACTCTCAGCACTTTACGATTATTGAAAATGTTATTACACTTCCGTAAGCCTGGCGTACACTGGCCTTAGCCTCCTCCTCTGTAGATTCAAGTTAAAGAGATGATTCATCATTTCTTCTTTTATCAATATTAACTATCTACCATGATGTGCAAAAGCAGTTGGAATAGTATCTGTACAAGAAACTGATCTACTCATGTTTTGGGGTTTTTTGGTGTGTGTTTTTCTTTTTAAAGGCCCACTAATTAAGGAAGTTTTGCTACAAAAACTTTTACCACTGACCATGTATCCTTTGCTGTTTCAAGCAATAGAAGAAAAACAAAAACACCCATATGCAGTGTTTGTGAATCAAAGCTAGTGCCAAACAATAAGGCTTATGGCGCAAAATAAGAATTCAAAGCAAACGAAAAACTAATTCTAGACTTTGTACTGCATGTTCCCTCTAAGCCAGATGCATGAAGCACACAGCATGGAAATAAGTTTTAAGTAATCTTTTAAAGTCTTTTTAAGCTCTTGGCACTGCCTGGTTCTCTAAGGACATCCCAAAAGGATAAATACACAATTATGACTTTAGTCCAAACATTCCATTGTAATTCTAGCACCAGAGAATGGTACATTTACAAATATTATTGACTGAGCAAAGCAGAACATTCCAAGATGGAATTTTAAGGGAGGAAGTGATGAAATGAAGTATAGGTCAGTTATAACTTCTGTGCAAACCTCACAATGAACTGCATTTAAATCAGAAATCACAGCGTTTCCTCAGTTCTCATCTTTGCTTTGCAGAACTCCTTTAGAAAGCAGTTCTTTGTTGAACTCCATTCAACTCTTGCCCCAAACCACCACCTTTCAAAACAACCTCAAACACCACACGCTGATGATGATCATACTTTTATCTCCAGTAATAAAAGCTGGTTCTCAGAGACTAAAGCACAAATTTAAGTATGTTATTTCAGCAAGGCAGAAAAGAGTATTTAAGATTTATTTAAGTTAGAAAATCTTATGTCATCTTCAGTTCTCACACACACACATACACGCTTTCCAAAACAGGAAAATCCCTAATCATGACGATTAAAAGTCATTCCACAGTTTCACCAGTAACTCCCCTAAATATAATTAACTGTCTACATGAAAGAGAAGAGCTGCTTATCACAGGAAACAAAGGCTGCGTAGGTGAAGAGCCAACAGTGATTATCAGATTTCTGAATGTAGAGTTCTGTTAAATACCTTCTTCCTTACAGCCCTAAGCAGGAACATCGGGTTTGGAACTATATTTTCCTCCCTTCTGCTACCTCGACATTTACCTGCTTTCTGATTTCTTTTACTTTCTGTTTGCTTTGACTACCAACAGAAGCAACAGGCAGCACAGCACAGATGGCTTGGAAGGAATAAACCTTACTGTGAACCTAACAGTAACACCTTAATAAATATATCTACAGTAAATATTAGCTGGAAAACACTGACACACCCCTGCCCAAAATACATATTCTATACATATAGTACAGAATGTTTGACACAGAACATTAGTTTTACAAGTTTTTTAAAAAATAATAAGCTGTCTTTTTAGCATGAAACGATTGTTTCTTTAGATATTATCTAAATACATTAAAAAGCCAACACATTTTATATACATTTAAAACAGTGATCTTAAAACACAGCTATAATTACATAATAAACTCAAGTAGATTGATAGCATTAGAAACTAGAGGCTACTTTCTTTTGAGTTGTGTTTTTGTTTTTTAAAAAACCCCACATCCACTCCCTCCCCTGCTGAACAGACGTTTGGGAAGAACTGTTCAGCCAAGTGATTAAATAAAATGGACTATGTCTAAATGTTTAATCCTTTGTGGTTACTTGCCTTCTAGCGTTATCATTAAAAAATCACCTTTATTTCCTACATCTCTCCAACCTGTTACAGGTATTTTAGAGGCAGCCAATTTGTACGCTGACTTCTGACAGTAAAATACAACAGTTCAAAATTAAGCATTTATTTTGCTATATGGAGGCAAAAATCTTCACAGTGCACATCATAGGCCAAGCAGACACATATATGTGCTGCTAGGATTTGTTATGGTTTTAAAAAAGCCTTACAGCAGTTAGCCAGCCTCAAATCTTGGTGCTATTCTTTTGAAAGTGTAAAAAGAAAAAAAGACATGCAGTATTCTTGGATATACATAATGACTAGGTGCAGTGAGACAGATAAAGTTGGGTAGTAAATTCCTCAGCCTAAGTTTCCTTGCTTTTATTGCAATGTCTCAAGATTGATATTTAATACATTTCTGCGACTTACCATAAAAATAACTTAGAGCAGCTTCTTTACTAATCAATACATGCAGTGTTATGGAACGGAAGCACTACAGATGTAATTTTACAAACTAGACATCAGTAAGCAGACAGACAACACAGCTTCCTCCTTTCGCATCACTGGGGTCAACTGTGCATTATACTGGGACTCAAAAATGAAATGCTGTAAGTATTGAAAAAACAGCAGGTGTTTATAAGTCAGATGTAAAAGGCCTAGCTGCCTGAAGTCGTTCCACATAATAGTTTTACACGGCTTCTGTCAGTCTCTTAAGAATTACTCAGATATTTAAGTAGGAAAGTTTGTCAATTCAGGTAAATTTATATGCTATATACTTTTACACTTTCTGTTACACATTAATACATCCCCAGGCCAACTGTTAAATACAACCCTAAACAGAAAGGATGGCTCAGGCCGAGCCCAGAACGCATTTATAACCAAGTCAGATTGCACAGAGAGAAACGTGTAATGGAACTATGAATAGAACTGGCACGGGCTTCATTTAGAAAATACTAAATCAGCAAAATGCTATAATCAGCTTCTCATTTTAAGAGACACACAAACTTTGACCCTCTCTAAATTACTGGCAACCGAGAGGAGACAACGGCTTTTCCCACTGAACACACGTGCGTTTCTTGAGATGCTGTGCAGCGTTCTCCACCCCGGTTTGTGTGACAGAACCAAAGGAAAGGCGCTTTAATTAGCTCGCATCCCATCGTTAACGAAGCTTCCTAATGCATCCTGACAACGGCATGCTGCGGGGTCAGCCGGGGAGCCCCCGCTGCGGGGCCGCCCCGGGCTGGGTGTCCCGGGGAGCCCCCGCTGCCTGCCCTGCCTCCCCGCCGCGGCTGCCCCAGGAGCCGGGTACCTTCCCCCGGGGCCTCCTGCGGAGCCGCCCCAGCAGGTGCCCGTGGGCAATAGTGTTGTGTTTCAGGGCTGGATGAGTGATCCCTGCAGGAACCGCCGGCTGTTTTCACAGACACAGAAGGCAGTCAAAAGTCCACAGCATGAACTTGGAATGACCCCAATTGCAGAGTCACTGGCGGGTTCATCTGGAGGACAACTGCGCTTTATTAAACAACTAATACTCTTAACAGATAATTCCCCTCCCCCCAACTTTTACTTAACTCTTACAAAGCTTTAAGGTCTTCCTGTTTGTTTACTTTTTGGGAATGGAATAATTTGCCCTCTTACACCCCCCTCTATATGCTGAAAACCCCAGAAAAAGCCTGCAGAGATCTAGTCCGGTTCCTTGAGTTAATACGTAACAACAATGTATGCAGAGGGCAGCAGATTAAGTTTGCTTTTCAACATCATCTTTACCAGCTCTGTTGATCTTTATTTTCACAGGGCATTTCCTTCCGCAGCACACCCCAGCAGTCTGCCTCTTTCCAGCCAGTTTCATTTTCTACCGTGGTCACCTATGACCACACTTGGGATCTGAAAGAACCTCCTGTTTAAAACCCCACAGGTTTTCTGTGTGCCATTAGGTTTTGGAAGGAAACCTAACGCAAACCCGTTAATTGGGCCTGCCCTCGCGGGCGCAGTGTGAACAGCGAACGACGCTTTGAGGGGTGACGTGTTCGGAGCTGTTGGTACACGCCTGCATGAATCTATTGTTACAGCTTCAGCAGGTACCTTGGCCATCTCCCGTGGACATAAAAGTATTGTTTTCCCTCCTCAAGGATACACAGCCAAGAAATTTCAAGTTTAAATCTGTACTATTTAACATATTCCACCCATCTATATAACTTATACACACAGTAGGGAGGTGCAGTCAGCCTTTTGTCAAGACTGAAGTCATTAATTTCAAACCCACACCCCATTTTTTCTCCTTCAGATGCTAATTGTGATATATGGGATGTATGTGCCTGTTTTCATGGCATGCTAACCATTCAAAAACTGTAGGTTAAGATCAAATTTAATTTCATCTCTATGATAAATGTTTATTTCTGATAAACAGTTTGTGCTTTTGGCAACATTTTGCATACCAGATTTTAAATTCTCTTTTTTTTTCACTTAATTTCCCAATGAGTGAGCAAAACCTGAACACTGTGTTTTATTTTGCAAGAAAATCAGCTGGTAAAACCCTTCAAAATAAAGCTCTAGAGCAGGTGTAAAACTTAAAGCTTTCTAATACCTCCTTTTTTTTTTTTTAATGGTCAAGATGGTCACTTGTAGATTTCAATATACAGCTCAGCATGTCAGTGTTTGCAGTTGCTGCACTGTTGCAGGAGTCTCATTGTCTACTGAATAATTTCTCCTGGAAAAGGCTCATTCAAAGCTACCACCACTGTGTCAGCTTCATTCTGAATATGCACATTTAAGACATCAAGTCCAGATCAAACCAGTTCTTCCCACAGAATACATCACGTGTTTGTGTGATCTCGCCCATGCCCATTTCTCCACATAAAAATACACTGCAGTCAAAGCAGGTTCACAAACACTTTGTATAAGAAGCTTTTGTAAAAGGAAGGCTGAATTTAGTGTTCAGTATTCATTTCTAACTGAACCACCTCTGAAATAGGAATAATTAAGGATTGAGTACTGTCAGGCCTGATGGAGGTAATAAAGTGTGGATGCCGAGAATGCAAGACATTTCTATGCATATGGCAACTATAGAAGTCTCCATTCAGAGGGAATGAAATTCCCTCAGGTGTCTATATTTAGGATCAAAGAACTTCTTAAAATGCAGAACTTGGGAGTCTCCAAGGAATAAAAACTACAAAACTGTCTGTAGTGAACTTTACTTAACCTAAGGTTTTGTGCCAACTTAAATACACTGCAGCTCTCCACTTGAAAGAAGGCATTACCCACTGCGTGTTCTGAAATGCATGGAAAAGCCATTACAGGGATAATCAACAGAACTATAAAATAGAAAAGCAATAAAATGACAAAACCAGATACAACTCAAAGAGTTTACTTTTTCAGTTCAGTCAAGCAGTGTTACTTTTAAAGTGATGATTATAGTATTAAAGTCTGTCTATCTATCTACTCACACCTTAAAAGCTAACTCATCTTAAAATCTAGGATGGATTTTTATTTAAGACACTTTGAAAGTCAGGTACTCAGAATAATCAAAACAGGTATTTTTCCCAGCCATCAGTTTCTGTGCAGAACACAGGCTCTCGTTTTGGCTGCCTTAGTTACCAGCTCCACAAGAATAAGCTGAAAGATGAGGGCCTCTGTGGCACAGCTGGATCAGGTGAAAATTTACACAGTGAAAATATACTTTAAAATACTTTCCCTACAGAGAGCACCAATAGCAAGATGAAAATGATCTATTGTTTCAGTCATGTTTTTCTTGAGTAACTGGAATTATTTTTTCCCCCACGTTTTTTTCTTTACCAAAACTTGACACATCCTCGACACGATCGTAATGCATGTACATGGTAGAGTGGAAAGGAGTAAAAGACAAAGTTCTAAGCCACATACATAACACGTCACAAATTGTACTTGAAATGTCAGATTTGTATCATTGGACATTCCTTGGCTTAGTCTTCTACTCAGTTTAGATGCCTAAAAGCAGTGCAACATATAGGGAAGAATTCATCCTGATTATTTGAGCCTTTTCTACCTTTATCTTCTATGTAGCAGGTTTAAGATCCATCCTTTGGAAGGAGGATTAATCAAGGAGTTCCATAATGTACTATTAAGCCCTCCTAAAGGATATAATTCTCTCCTTGTTCTGAAAGGACAAATACATAATCCATATAAAAAGTTTTAAAAAGAGAACTCTGTGAGACTTGCATCACAGACATTTCGGATATATTAAGAAGAAAGACAAAAACACCTGGGAAGACAGATAAATAGTACATGGGGTGATTTTCAAAGGTATAGATGGGAAGCAGGCACTCAGCTCCTGTGGAATTTTGAAAGGAGTTCAGCATCCAACTGCCCTTCTGCCTTTGAAAATCTTCCTTCACAAAACCCTTGGTTACAAATGACTCCACAGTTCAAAGAATGACCTTGCCCTTGTGGGAAACGGAGGAAGGCTCGTGCCTTTTAAAGAAAGATTTATGAGACTGTTGCGGCAGATGTGACTGCAGTGAGGAAACAACACTTTATAGAAAGGAAACTCTAAAGAAACATACTCTATTGGGTGGAGCGGATGGGTCACAAGAGACTAGACCACGAGTAGAAGGTATGGACAGAACTACTCCTCTGCACAGATGATGCTGCCTCACAGAAGCTCAGTAAGTCTTCTACCAGATTGCTCCCACAAACTTGCATTGACAGTGCTGATAATCACAGAATCACCTAGTATGGGATTAAGGCAGGAATATCAACAACGTGGTACTTTGTTGGAATTTCTTGAAATTGTCCCAAATGGGCTAATACTGGGAACAAGATAATTATGATAGAGAAGGCGTGTGTCCTCTTCCCTCATGGTTCAACTATCTGGGTTAGATACGGCCACAGCCATGCACTTGGCGATGGACTGGGGATCTCTATGGCTGCTTAAGTAGGTTTGATAACGTCAGTCTTGAGCTATCTGTAATTATGCAAACTCTACATTTCACCTTTCTCATCTTCTTAATTACCTTTTTGCACTGATGTGAAAGGACAAACCATGATAATATACATGTACAAACTTACCCGTTTGGAAAATGAAAATAATAGGAACAATTTTCACAAAAACAAATTTTAACAACGCATCCTAATGTGAAGAAAGCATTATCCCAGTTCTACCCATGATTACAAACTTCAGTTACATGCTGACACACCATGTATGTAATGAAAAATATTTCAAGAATATGTGTTTGTTCAGTATCAAGTACAGTATCAACCAGGATCAAAACCACGTCCTATTTTTGGCTGCTCTGTCAGATCATACCTCTCTTAGGCACTAAAGATAGTTATTTTCACTGATAACACCAATATAATTGAATTCTCTCAGTCGTTATCAGAAGAACAAAAGAATGTTCACCACGCAGAGACTCTGGAATTAAACTAAAGATAAATGTGTAGCAATCCAGGAATTCCTTAGTTTGTTGCTATGTGGCATAGAAAGAAAAATAACTCAAGCCTTAGCATAATAATTGATATTCACATAAGCTGAATCACTTTCCAAAATAAAAGTTAACAACTCCTGTTATACTAAATAGCCCCCTAAATACCCCACATTTCTATAATGTGCTCTCTCTCTCTATATATATATTATATACATAACTTTGTCCATTTGCACATAGGGGATGATGCCACACGAGCAACATTTCAGCTCTCACTCTGGTTAACTACTGCATTCAATCTGCAAAGTACGTGTACATCAATAATAAGGCCTTGAGTGGTTTCATTGACTCCTGCAGGGTTTCTGGCATCCCTGAAGTGTATATATAAAGCGTTTCAAAAAAAATCTACACTGCAAACACAATTTTTACACAACAAACAAGACATAAAGGAATTTAAAGACGGTCAATAATTCTGTTTGACTTGTTTCCTATTTTTTCTTATTGTTTTAGCAAACTTTAATATCAAAATTATTACCTTTGCAGCAGAGTTCGATACTCCATGTGTGACATTTCTTATGAGGCCACCAACATTGCCGTATTTTATAAGTCCAGTAACACCTTCTGAAACATCATTCAATAGACCCATAGGGTTGCCAAGGAAATCCACAGAACCTAGAATCCGTGCTGCCTGACTAAGCAGCTCCTGGAAAATCAACAGGAAGAATGAAATATCACTGATGGATCACGTTAACACCAGCAAGGTTGATTAAAAGAAAAAAAAAAGAGTCCCACCTGCAACAAAAGCATCGAGAAAACCAGTTTTACTGAAGAAATGAAGATTTTTACTGAAGAAATGAACACACCAATACCAGTAAGATCATCTTAAAATGCAGCGCACTCCCAGAGGCACGTGATACTATTTCTCCGTACACCAAAGCAGCAGATACAGCACAGTGAAGTAAACAGTCATGAAAGAGTTCCCGCACCCTCAGTAGAAAACTTGTCAATCAAGAGAAGTTCAGCCTTTGCCACAATAAAATCTATACGACACTTACCTCTTTAAAGTGTTTCAGAATGTCATTAATGATAAATTCCTGAGTTTCATATGGATGGACCCTAGTGAAAGGATCCAGATTAATCACAGCATCTTCAAATCGGATTAGAGGAAATCCCAGCGTGCTTTTCAATGCCTAATTAAATAAAAGATATTGCTACTTTAATTTTTCTCTCTACTTCTCATTCACAGCACCCAAATTAATCAATCTTTAAATGGGTAACAAATCAGCATTACCTGAAGCTGCTAGTTTACCACTGCCATGCAGACACTTTGATATAGAGGGCAATCACGCCATAAACCTTTTACTTGTAAGCAATAATCATTTACTAGAACTGCATTTCTTCAATAACTAGATCGCTATTAAACACTCTTCCTGATGCAGTCTATTTTCTATGCTTGATAGGAATATTTCAAAACAAAACGTGTTTAAGATTCCATGCTTGGCACTTTGCTGTAACTGCTCTCATGTTCAATTAAACTGAACCCTAAATGAATTTCCTTGATACGTAGTGAAAACTGGGTATTTTCCACCCTGCTGAAGTTCTATGAATGGATTAAGTGTCAGGATGAGCTGGAATAACATACATAATTTCCTGCAAGCCTAAGGCTCATTTCTTAACGTTATTTGGTGCACTGAAATTCTTTAAACCAGCTTTTTCAGTTATTTTCAAGGAAGAAAACTAAGACAGTAATTAGCCCACGGGCCATCTGTAACCTGTACAGTCTATATATAAAAAAAATATTTAAGGTGGACAAGCTTTACATCTCTATATATACATACATAAATAAAATATTTTTGGAAAAAATAACAAGAAAACTAAGCTTTTAAGAAAGAAAGAGATCCCTTCTATTTCAGGTCTTGATACGGGCACCTGCACAGTCACCAACATCAGAAAATCTGAAGAAGGCAAGAAGCCTGATACTCCTGTTGTATCTTTCTACATTAATCACTAAAGCATGCTTGGTAGTAATGTGAGTTTTTCTGCCATCTGCAGGCAATTAAGGTAAATTACATGTCTGATTTAAGCTTGCAAGTAAGAAAGGACCTATTTATTTTTTCAGTAAATGGATGACTAACTAGAGTAGTCCTCATTATTCACTTGGGTAGGAAGTAATTTCCTGTTTAACTATCAGATATTATTATATAAGGCAACTTAGTTAATACTGGTACCTAATAAAAATAATCTGTCTGCACCAAATTACCAGACAGCAATGCCCAGGCCAGAAACATTAGAGGTAGTTAGAAAAACTTCTACAAAGGCTCTACTGTGATTATTCTCTTCCTCCTACCCTTAACTCTCCAGCTACAAAACTGAATGGAACTCTTTCTGTGAAAGTTAATGGGGGTAGGGAGTTTTCTCTTGGGAACAATGCTGGTGGCTGCCAACACATATCCATATGCAGTCATCTACCAAAGGTGGTAGGAAATCCAAACAGAACAGTGCACGTTACTGGTTTCTTAAAGGCACTCACCACTAACACTGTTTTCTCTCTCTAAATTTGAGATAATCGGATGATAAGCATTTTCATGCTGAAGCTAAAGTGCAAACACATTCAAGACACTGCTGATGTTGAATGGTAAGGAATATTACAGCCAGCTATGGAACCGTCCTCCTTTGCACAAGGGTTTGGTAAAAGCAATACAAGAATGCGGGACTGATGATATGCTGGGTCATCTTGGTAGGACTCCATGATATACACTCATTCCACAAAACGAAACTTCTTTAATATGCATAATATCAAGGGCACAAAAAAGTCAGGTCAGTGTCTCAATTTTGTTTTTTTGAACACGCAAGTTGAACAGGCAGCAGCTCAGTTCCTCCACAGTGGGGAGGGTTTTTTATAGTTTGGTTGGTTGGTTTCGTTTAAACTCCCCCACCTTGGAGGAAATTCATTGTATTAGCTGAGAGGGAACTGAAATACTGGTGACTTGCCACCTTGTTATGTCCAGGAAGGTCCCAACACACAGGTTGGGAACACTGGATGAGATTATCTTCTTGCTGTAATTTGGAATCCCTGGTTCACTTGAGTGACTGTGCCACATGAAAAGGACCAGATTTTCTACCTAAGTCAATATTCAATCTGAATTCACTTTAATATTGAACCAAATCGCACAGTGCTCATGCAAACCTTCCAACTCCAATGAGACAACATTTTTTGGATGAAAACACTCAGAGTTGTTCTGCATTTTGGCTCCCTAAGTTGAGTAACTTCCTGGTTTTCTTCAGCCCTCCCATATGCCAGTCATTCCCTTTAAGCCTCTTTACACTACCATCAATGTACCTAGGATCCTTTGTAAAATAGTGAGTTATTAGGTGAAGCTGGCTGTACTTCAGCTGAAATAACAAAAATGAAATAATATTACAGGAGAGACTGGAAATTATGCAAATTAAATAATAGAAGTTATTGGAACTTCTATTATTTGTAACTTAAATAATGGAAGAGTAAATGGAAATTAATAGTAGTAAGTTAAAGCTGCTGTTCCCTTTTCCTCCTACAACAGAACCTCTTGACTTGGAAGCACACTCTGTGAATGCTCTGGCGTACCTTGAGATCCAAAGGGAGCTTGTTGGAAGTGAAGACACTCAACTTTATTTGAGGCACACTAATTTTCAGATTTTCAAAGTAGTATCGCTTTTGTCCTCCACCTTGTTCAACAACCTTTTCATGGAGGTTTTCATCATACTTTTCAACCTCTGCATCCAGACAAAACACAGGAATCGGAATAGATTATATATAAATAAATGTGGGGTTATGAATGCATACTCTGGAAAGAGTTAATAGTTTCTCTGTACAAATAAAAAGTATGTGCGACTGCTAGTGTAGCCAGCAGAATTACTCATGCCTTGTGACATGAAGTTGACCTCTGAGGCTCAAGAATATTTTTTCAGATCTGCCTGCATCTCTAAAACCTGAATGTGTGTAGCTAGATAAAAAAAAAAGTTATCCAAGATTAAATTATTTGAGGTTATCGTCTTGCTTCTAATTTATCTTTGTCAGCATACAGAAGCAAGGTGGTGCAAATGTAACTACACAATGTTTCCTACTGTGCAGTCATGGTCTTACAATGTGTTTTCCTCTCTCTACTTCTCTATACTTCCTTACACACTCAACTACCAATACAATGTACAAAGCAAGCAAAGTTTGCTTTGCTTCCACAATCTTTTCAATTATCGCTACAGAAGGACAAAATGCCTACATGGAAGACACTCAATAAATCAATTTATGTACAGAGTGAGCCAAATCTGGTTGACACTAACAGGTTCATGTGTTATTTCTAAGAGCGTCTTGGTGGTGTGAGAAGGCAGGGGGAAAACAAAAGATGACAAAGTCTTATAACGCAGGTTGAACAATTAAACATGTTGAATGTAAATGACATCATCAGCATCAGCGGATAAACTACAAAGACTATACAGTAAGGAAACAAAAAACCAGCAAAAGCGTCAGGGTAAACCACAGCAACTGACAGATTAGTAAACAGCATAAGAGCAAAACTCAAAATCGTTATTTCTTCTTCATCACTACAAATCTAAGTCTTTAAGTCCTCTGTGACACTGGGAAATGTAATACTCGTATTTTTTCAGAGACAATTCAGAAGATACTGTGGATTAGCAAGACACAGCACTCCCCAGCTTCATTTGTAGGCTTGTCCACATTTTGAATCATGCCCAAAATAGTTTTTTCCTGCAACAGTTATTATATAACCCTACACACCCTACTGCATAATAAAAGTGACTTTTTCAATTGCCACTCCAAAACAGACGTTCCAGAAAGTTTCCAAAGTACAGATAAACCCTACAATAGAGGGATTAGAACAACATCTATGAGGTTAGAAGATTCAAGAGCTCTGCCTTGCCTCACTGAATGGAAGAAAACTTGTATTACAATTAAAGCCAGGGGTATGGATGCCACAACTAAAAGGTCAGACAGCCAAAATTTTCCTTCAAGTTAAGCAAGAGGAACTGCCCAAGGAACAAATGAACAGAGATCCCATTTCTAGCCTTGGGTTTAAATAAACAAACATTACTAAACAAAGTGGTTTGCTAAATTAATAACACAATTTCTTTTATCCCAATTTACATGAATCCAGATACAGAAACTCAAGATGGATACTAAACTCCTTCCCACAGAGGCTCAGCTCAGCCACCGTGTGCTGGACAACAGCGTGTTACACGGGTCATTACCTGAATCCTGTAACAAGCACGATATACGTGAACAGCTCTTACAGGGGCCACTGAGACATTCGCTTTCCTGCTTTCTGTTCAACAGTGGAAGTTTCCAAGCAGCTAAGAGTTGCTAAGTGTTTTGAACTTATTTTATATGCAAAGATCATAATATTTCTGTATACTGTACAACTGGTCTTTTTTATTTTATACTATACCTGATTCAGACTGATCATAGCCAAAGAAACTCAACAGCTTCAGAAGTAGTTTCTCCTCAATTTGAACTGTGAACTTTCGAGCAGTGATCATCAGATGCTACGAAGATAAACAAGTCTCAGTTTACAGCATTAACACTAGAAATATGATCCATGTAAGCTATTAAATAGGACAATGTGTTCTACTTCAACAGAATATTTTCACTGGAATGGATTCGTAATAAGATTCCCACCTTCAAAATGTTGTTTGTAGTTTTCTTTACTTAAAGTTACCTACAACTAGTGATGATTGTTTCAATTTTTTGGAAGGTATTGTGCTTCATTACCTAATACTAACACTTCAGAATCTGATGTTTAGCTGCTTTCCAACATCAAAATCGGCTGTTTTTCAAAATAGCATCAAAATACAAGGGTGAAGATTCCAAGTGAGAAAACAGGCCTTGATAACCAACTCAGTATTGCCCTCACAGTGCAAATTTCCAAACAACATCAATAGCTGCAGTACATGGAGCAGGTTTTATGCTGCAAGATAACAGCTTATCAGAGAGAAATAATAACCTTGTACACAACTCATGAAAAGTGTAGCCAGATATTCTGGTTCACTGTGCTACAATGGCACCTATGAGTTCTGAGGTGAGAATGAAGTAAGGTCACAGACATGGACAAACAGGAGCCTGGCCTAATCTGTTATATTTTTTAACATATTATTCTGTTCATCACTGTACTGTAGGTGTATATAGCATCCTTTAAGCCTCAGTATTAATTCAACAATGTGTACTTCACAAATTATTTAATTCAGATTCTAGTAAAAATTAGGAACAGGAAAGGTCATTTAAATAGAGTAATTAATACCCACGTGGCACAATCAAAAGATTGTGGTTTACCTTGTATATATCAGTCAGTGCATTTTTACTGGGAAATTTCATTGCATTTACTTGCACCGCAGGACCAGTCTCCATGGGTTCATTTTCACTCATCTTAGGTGTCAGAAAGAGCATAAAAGGCTGCGTGGTGCCAATAAGCTGGTTGTCCACCTACAGAGTGGACAAGACAGACAACAAAATCTGAATAGGTGACAATAAACAGCAAAATTGATCCTCTTTAACTGAGGACTTAGAAGCTTTCAGAAATATGTAGTCCCTGGGCCAGGGAGATACTGAATATACTTGGTTATTGATGGCCACTGAGACCATGCTAAAATATACACAGAAATGTCCTCCTTTTAAAAACATGGTTATAGCTACCAACAAACAAAACCTGTAACAAAGAACCAAGAAACAGGAAGGGAGAAACAAAAAAAAAAAAGATTCTAACTTGCCTAAAAGAAATCAATGCCATGAAATACAGTGTATCATTGTCTTAACTAAGTAGGGAACAATGAAAAAAGGAAACATTGATGCTAATAGAAACTTCTATGATATTTAGGAACTGAAATCTCAGTAACAGCTCTGCATGTTTTTCAAACCTATTACGACAACAAAAATTGCAGAAGACCTGTGAACAAATAAATTTGTTTCAAATTGGCAAATACCTGTATGTCTTGCACACTGAGCTCCAGCACCTGACTTGTTGGCAGGTGTGTGTAGTGGACATGAATTCTTGTGAGGCTTGCAAATACTAGCTCTTCAGGAACTTTGTTGACCAAAGACAATCCTATTCCACCTTCCAGTTTCACAAGCACCTGAGAAAAGAATATTTGGAGATAGGAAAAAAAAACACATTAACAAACTAACACTGAAAAAAACCTGTGATGCTGAATACATACTTCTGCAAAGCAGTTACTTTTTTAGACTCTCCTCTAGAGAGGCTGAACAGCTCATTGTCGTTTAGTCTTTGAATAAAGTGTTAAGACATATAAACCCAACTTCTAAGAATGAGGAGTTTTAGCAGGAAAATCTACAAGTTCATAACAAGGGGTCATCACGGGGAAAAGCTAACGAACAACCCCTCTGACCTCCCTCTAGAACCTAGAAATGAAAATGACAAATAAAGGAGTTGTAATATCTTACTTCTAATTCCTGCTCCGCATCTGGATTTTTTAACTTGCGTAGATCTTGTTCCGTAACGGGAAGTTCATCTCCTTCACTGGATAAACGATCATTTCGACGTTGGTTAAAATCCGTTACCTGATAAACAAATAAATTACTACAATGATCACTTTCCTACTTATAAGTAACAGCTATTTTGTCCCACCTTATAAAATTGAAAAACGAAAACTTCTGTGGTAATTATTTCTGGTTTATGATATACCCCTCCCCCTTCACGTCATTATAAAGTTAACTTTTTGTAAGAATTTAGAGATGCAATACAGAAAAAGGGATTTCAAGTACAAGCAAATAATGAAACTAGATTCTAGTTAATGAAGGACCTTCACCTGTAGAACTCTAGTTGGCCCATCCGGGATGACTCTAACAGCTAGTACTCCTGACCCAGGCCTCATCTTCTGGTTTATGAACTGCTGTTCAGGTGGAACTGGCCCCAAAAGTTCAAGTGAAGTATCAGGACCAAGAACAACTTCTGCTCCATCGTGAAGACCTACTATTCCTCCCTTTGCCTGGAGGAAAAGTAAGAGTATGGAAAAAAAAACCACTTAAGTGATAGGTAACGCTTCAGATAACTATATACATACATGAATTTAAAAGTGGATTTTACTTTCCTCTCCTTACACAGCTGGAGAAGAAAGTTGTCTGAGACTCCATCCCAAACTGGGTAGTCTGGGTGTGAGGGAAATGAACACATTTCTTACTCTTCAAAACTAAAAGAAAAGCACTCCAGCAGCATTTTACTTGATATTACTAAAGCTTTTGGTAACTCATGTTTAATCGACAGTCAAAACAAGTTCAACATATAATCAGTGCTGACCTGGACAACAAGTCCATGAATACCACAGGTCAACTTTCCATCACGAAAACTCCATGTCTGGGTAGTGCTGCGCCGTCGATCAGGCTTTCTCAACATCAGAGGCTCGTACCTGCAACAAACACATGCCACCCAGTACTTAGAGGATTACAACTTGTCAGTTTTTCTCTTGAGATGTGTCAATGGCGAACACTTACTCTAATTTTGTTCAACCTCATTTTCCTAATCTCACTTCCGAAGTGCTCTTTTAACAATCTGCTGCTGAAAATACATTAGTCAAGTCACAAAAGTGATCATGACGTCCGTTAACAAAGACGGATAAAATCCAGCTCTTCCACAAGCCTTCAGAATAACTTGTTTGTTTATTCAGAGAATCTCATGTTAAGGATGCTTTCAAAGACACAGTTAGAATCTACATCAGTTTCCTGAGAAACTATTTGCAATACCTGTTATCTGTGACAGCTGCCAGACCTGCAATATCTAAAATCATGCAAGAGTCCACAGACCGAGGAGAAGATTTCTGGGGGTTATGAGGAACTGAAGAACCTTCATGGCAAAGCATTCCTGTGCCCGTCATTCTCCAAAGCTGGGATCGTTTTCCTGGCTCCTATTGCATAAAAATTCAACATTTAAATGAACACAGCAGTACAGAGCAAACTTCTCTCTTCTGTTTTGCTACCAGATGCTTTGAATTATAATTCTTGGAATGACTTGTGTAACTTCAGAGCCCTGAATTAGAAACTAATTTGTATAAAAACTTCCAATTAAACTCTGATATTCAATGAATATGCATCCTACGTTAGCACTGTTAGATACAGAGCTGTATTTACAAGCTATTTTTAATCTCAGCAATATTTCAATACAGTTTCTGTTTCTTAAGAGCTCCAGAAATAGAAGACTTAGCTTACAATGCAACCAAAAAGGAAGCATACCCTTCCTTGTAACTTCATTAGAACCTCCAACATACAATTACCACACTTGGTTGTCTCAGAGGCATTTACAACGTTCCTTACTACTTTTATTCCAGTTCCCTTTTCTGTCTCCCTTACTCCCATAAAAGTCTTATACGGAAGCACCACCATAATTCAGGCAACCTGAACTGCAATAACCTGTCACTTTCAGTGGAGTCTGTCTCCATCTTTTAAAAGTCGTCATGAAAATGTTTTTATTTTTTTCCTTCTCCCACCACATGATTTTACTTCAGCACATAGCAACAATATTTTAATAAAATCAAATGTTTCTTGGTACCTTCTTTTTCAGTACAACTCGTTGAGTCTTTGGAGAAACATCAAGGACAAGCTCTGCATATGCAGCATCCTTATTCGAAGCAACTGGTCTTACACCTGGCTCCTGTAAACTAGAATACCAAGAAGACATCATCATGTTTATTCAGAGTAGCTGCTTCCTCTGTAGATTGAATTAGATCTATACCAAAATCCAGTTGAGGAAGGTTACGCTTTCAATATAGCCAATCAGACAAAAATTTATATTGGGTTTATTTCCTCTTGTTGTTTGTGGAATTACCAGTGTAATTTGTCAATTTGAGTACATTCTTAAAAGGGGTTTTAATTTCACACTGCGACTAGGAACTTCACGGGCAAGTAAGACGAATTCCAAAGAAAATATTCTACCTTATATTAAGGAAAGCAACAAAGCATGTATCAAGCTCCCGTAGCTGTCTTTAATAGCATATAAACTACTGCAAGTTTAAAATTCACAGGCATGTCATAAATAGGTTATGTCCTGTAGTCAAGTGTTCTTATTCCACCAAATTAAATTAAGCCCCCAGACATGACCCTGAACATCCCCGGTCTTCTAAGACCAGACAGTGGGGTCACAGAACATGCCATATGCTCAATCTTTCTCACTGTGTGACAAAATAAACCATGGCAAGCTGCACCTATAAAGCTAAGTTACCACAACCAAACAAGGTAAGATACACAGCTTACCAACTGCCAAACTCAGCCTCTGCATTTTGGCATTTCTTCTGCTAGCTACAAGGTTGGCAAAAGTTTAGCTGCATTTGAAAAACTTCCAAACGGCAACCATGAAGAGAATATTCACATAAAGCCTAAAGAACACCAGCAATATTCAACATATTTTCATCTAATATATAAATAATTACCCTGAGAAAGTATATCTAGCAGCAATATAAATGAAGTTCTCATAGTAAAGCTGCTTGCTGTCTTGGAAGTCATTCATGCTACAGACGATTTCTGAGGAGCCGGCCCCTTTCACTGTCAGCATTATAAAAGGTGGCAGAACAGGTTCATCCCATGCATAATCCAGAGAGGTCATGGGCTTCACTTCAGTGTATAGCCTTGGCTCGACAACACCGTGCTGATTAAAAACAACTGGGACCTGCAACAGTTATGAAAGAAGATTTAGTTTCACACAGAAATCGTTAATCGGACAGATTTTTTGCTATCATTTGTTCATTTTTCAGGAGTTGATCACTGAGACATGTTCAGCTCACTTCTTCCCCCCTCCCCAATGGTTTCATATGCATTTTCTTCCATTTGAGTCTCAATTAAAGATAGTCTCAAAGGGATGAGAAATGTCATCTTTGCTTTTATGTGTCATCCATGGTTCAAAATGTCTCTAGTCCCATGGTAGCATCTCAAACCCTCCTAATCAAAATTAGGAGACTTGCCCAGTTCTATGTAACACTTCAGTACCAAAATCCAGAATGAGAACCAAGAGCTATTAAGAGCTCTGTCTCCTGCTCTGATCACAAGGCAGTCGGCAAGTTACTGTAAAATATGCAAAGTAAATTCTCTGATTTTTATAATCACTGACATGGAAGCCTAAAGACAGAGAGAAAGAAAGTGGCAGCAGTAGCCCAGTTTCTTTTTACAGGTTATTCAAGTGCTGAAAATAACAGAACAGATTACCAGCTATCACCCCAGCATCATTTTCTCATTAGTAATAATGCTCTTCCTTGTATTGTAAGACTTTTAATGCACTTATGAAAGCCACAATGTTAGCACTATTATTTAACAAGATGAAGTAGCTGAGTACTACCAATTTTTACTAAAACTTCAAAAAATCACAACTATTATATACAAGTACTTCTTGCTATAGACATGTTATTTCATTACACAAGCTAGTCAGCTCCTTTGTCTAACAAATATAAAATAACTACTTTATTTACTAAAAAATAAAACAAAAAAAATGTGATTTTTTACTCTCTTACCTTGGAAAAATTGTCTATGCGGAAAGGTGGCGGTAACTGATCTGTGTCACTGAACGCAATGTGGTATGTGGCTCCTTGAAGAGTAATTTCTACTCTTAAGAAGTAACATTTTCCCAGGGTGTCCCTGAACAGGAACAAACAAGTGCAAGAGAAGTGGGTTCCTGATCTGTTACCCACAGTCTTAAGTGTTAAACAGCTGCTTCTACCAAAAAATAGAAGTATGCTACAGAAGATTTATATATAATAACTACCTCATATTAATATGGAACGAGTTATTTTTGTTGACCTCAAAGCCCCCAGACCAAATGCAGTTTGGGACATCCATTAGTCTCACGCATAATAGTTGATCATAATCGTTACGTGGCCAGTGGAACACGACGCTGGAACCAGGCAGTGTGGAGATATAGCCATCAGGATTGGATGTTCCCTAGTAACAGAAATTGGTAAATACATATCCTGTAGGTATTAAAAAATACAGTATTAATCTATGTACCTCTCAAATATAAAAACAGCAATTATTCTGTTAGGTTGATGCTGGTATTAGAATAATGAGAAAGATCCTCGTAACCAGCCAAGAACACTTTCAGGTAAAATGTCTGTGTTCTTTTTGGTGAGAAGACGCTGTGACTAACTCCAGGTATTGCAATAACAGGTAACAAAAAGGAAGCCTCTTACCCGACCTCTGGCAAACTCCCGCTGAACAAAGGCAAGCTTGTAGGTTGATTTATTATCTAACAGGTAACGGGGCGCAAATGTTACCATGCATGTATCAATATAACGGCCTCTGCCTTTTTTAATGTCAATACCTAGTAATAAAAACAAGTTAAAAATAAAGCTGTTGTTTACAAGAGCAAACAAAAGACATCTGCCACAATATATTTCACGTAACAAAAGTTCTTTTTCTTGGGCTCCTGAGATGCGCTGTTTCTGCCATACCACTGCCATATTGAAACATTATTTTAAACAGTAAACATAATTTTATGCCATCTGTAACCCTCTGTTTCTCAAGTACAACTTGAGAATCATAAGCACCGAAGATAAAAAAAAAATATTTCCAATCACAAGTAAATTTTCACTTCTAAACATATGAAAAATTCCTCAAAAATCACTGGGGCGTAACTTCCAAACTGTCATTTAATTAAAAACTAAAAGCTTCCAAGGTAATTGTACTTTATGTATACTAGGAGCACAAGGAAGACAGAAGTTGCACTCCTCCACATCAGCCTACAGAGGCACCACAAAGCAAAAACCACAGACGTAGCACATGGCTGAATGGTTACAGTATATAGACACTCAGAATCATCAAAGACAGTAATGTGGTGGGATTTCAAATGTACTTAGAAATAAGTTACAGAGGGAATAAAGACACAGAAATAACAGTTTGTATATGCAATTATTAACACTCGATGAAATGTAAAAATAAAAATAACTGAAAACTGATTTTTAAGCTAATGAAATTCAAAATGAAGATGTAAAGATACTCAGAATAGTTTCTTTTCGTTTAATAATTTTCTCTGGACCCTCAAAAACCTTTAACAACTTATGTTTCCCTGCTGTAATTGTTCTGTTTCTGGTGTCACTGACTTCATGTCCTACCAAGTTGTACAGTATTTCTCCAATGTTCCTACCAACACATACCAATGTTATAAATGAGGCCTGGCCGGTTTCCATGTTGGATCACTTTCAGGGCTCTGACACCACTACCACCATCCAGGGAGAAACCCTGGCACCAGCCAGGCATACCTTCAGGATGGATTCCTTTTCCAACCCGCATTGTGCAACTAAGGGTAAGAAGAAAACACAAAGATTTACTCATTTAAGTGAAGGATCAGATATCAACACGACGCTGATGATCAGACACATACCCAGATACAAAAAGGAACACCTGTGTTTTAATA
Organism: Nyctibius grandis; assembly: GCF_013368605.1. Taxonomy (NCBI): domain Eukaryota; kingdom Metazoa; phylum Chordata; class Aves; order Nyctibiiformes; family Nyctibiidae; genus Nyctibius; species Nyctibius grandis. Next base: position 3,453,846 of record NC_090674.1, read on the forward strand.
TAAAAGCATCAGAAGCCACGATAAATCTCTTCTTGAGTAATTAATTCTGCGTTTCTGCCATAAGCTCTTTTAACATATTGGTCAAGACTCAGTGACCATGTCATGTAAAAGGCTTGGTAATGTTCAGACTGATTAACCACAACATCTGTGTGTCTTTTTTATTTGAAAGAAAAAAAAAAAAATTTCAAATAAATTTTTGTGATAAATTTAACTGTTGTTCATGTGAACAAAAATCCCACATTTCAGATAAATTTACTTGAAATCATGTTCTTTCTTATTTTCATGGAAAAAGCGAGTTCTCTCCTTGATGCCAGTTAAGTAGCTGAAAAGTCTCCTTTCCAAAATGCTGCCATTTCCTTTTATATCAGAATCACAGTAGCTCTGCTGCACGTGGACTTGCTTATTTTAGTATTTAGAAACTTAATAACTTAACAGGTCATCTTAAGAGGGAAAGACTTTTCCTGCATTATATTCTTACTAATATACCAGCACCTAATCCTCTGTGAATTACTTTCATACTTTGTAAAGTTCCTCCTTGTCTGCCCTTCTTGTGGTATTACTTACAAGTTTGGCTGTTCTTTATCAGCATAACAGAAGAGAAGTGGGCTGAGGCTTCTAGCAAGCTCGTGCTCTTCAAACTGACCTGCAGCATCTGTTTTTGCATTATCTTGTCTGAAGATAAGTGGTAATCCTTTATGTAAACACAAAAAATAGAGTGTCAAACTACACTTCACTTTTGCACAAATTAAAACGAGAAAGTGTCAATGGATCTTAACATAGAACAACTGTAATTTAGAGCTGCTGCTTTCTCAAGGCATTTCAGTCTTTGAAAATGACAGTTTTAACAGTGGTCTAAATCTGTGTTGATTTATTTAGAGGTATAATAGCTCATGTTTGAAAATCTGCAATAGAGCAACTAAAATGTCTACGTTATCTGCTGTAACATTCATCAAACAATAGCTGCTGTAAAAAAAAATTAAAGAATTCCTGCAACTTTAATTCCTCTTAAGTAGTGTTTGAAAGCTCTGTTTGGCTAGAAAGCAAATCAAAACACTGCATGAAATCTTTATTTCCCAGTTCATGATTACAGCTATGATAGAAAATACTGTAAACTTGCCTGTTTTGTTGATTAACCAATATGGTGCTGAAATTAGTATTTTTAGAGAACCTTCAGCACGACATACAATCCTTATGGTCAGATTCAGCAGTCGTTTGTTGACATCATACAATCGCATCCGCACCATGTAGTTTTGTGTCCCAGGAGGGATCAACAGCTCTTTGCAGATCGGGAAGTTTTCTAGCAATACGCCTACAAAACCAAAACAAAACAAAATGAAACATCACCCACACAGAAACATTAGTTTCTGATAAGCAGACGGGCTGGTGTTTCGTCTGGCTTGATCTTTCTGAATATTTCATACACCTTACCCAGATTAACATTTAAATCTGCCCAGTGTAATAACCTCTGACGTCAGGAAGAAATGCTTCAATTTAAGTCACAAAGAGGAAAAAAAGTTCTGTAAAGAACCCTGCTTAGGGCTAATTACTGCTTTAGGCATCAGAAGTCCAGCCAGTGCTGAATAATTCCATACATACTCTCAACACCAACTTTTTCCATTAGAAAGAAAACAGCAAAACCACACAAAACACTGGGAACTTATTTGATTTATTCCCTTCTTTATCACTGTTCTCTCCAGTTTCCACTGTTTCCACTCTCAGGAAAATGAGAAAAGAGCCCAATAAGGAACAGACCAAGACATTTGGGGGAATGATGGCAATATTAGTATTATTTTTGGATGTGTGCACTTGGTTATTAACTATAAGAAGCCCTGCAACCCAATGAAATAATCATATAAATGTTTTCCATTTTTTAATTTTTCCATTCTTGCACTAGGGTTCCTTGTACAAGAAACAATTATATTGAGGTACTCTAGGAGGATCAGAAAGTGGTATGTGAAAAAGAACCTTACCAAGCTCAATGTTCTGAGATGTATCAGCTGTGTGCAGAGCTGCCTCTTTGCCAGGCTTTAACGTCCCATTAATCGGCATTCCTTTAACGTAGAACTCGAGTTCACAAGGTAGCAAGTTACATATTACCACTGTTGGCAAGAGATAAATAGTATGCCCAGGCTGTCTGAAAATCTGTTTAGCGCTGTCAGAAAATATGTTGGAAGGCATGTAATCCGGATAATTGTCTTTCTTTATAGCGACACAAAACCTGTGAAGGCAGAAGTATGTGAGAAGTCATCAATGGACTCAATGGAGTAATTGAACCCTGTCTTTGTGTACTGCACTAAATCCCACAACAGACTGTAACTTCAGGACTGACAGCAAAACCAGCATTTAGAATTGTTCTCCACATAATCACTTCAGGGTTTGATTATAAGGTATTTTGTATTCATGCCTAACATTCAGACAACAGGAGTTTCCTGATTTTAATCAAAGAATTAATTTAGTCACACAAAAAAATTCATCTGTTCAAAGACCTAACAGAAAATTGCTTTTACAGATTACCCACTTTAAAACCAACTTCCATAAACTCACAGAAACATGGTATCGACTATTACTAAAAAAAGACTTTAACTATTAAAGTAAACTATAATCATGTTCTTAAACATTAATGCTGAAGGTGTCCTTCTTCCCAGTAGGTATATCCTTGCTTTGGCCACCTGACACATCAGTTTTTCATTAGTTTAGGTAAAAAAATGAGTAAGTAAACCTTCATTTTAAATAATTTGTTAATTTTCCTCCCCGTGATACATTCAAAACCAGCATATTAAGAAATGAACTATGGAACTGACATGCAGCAGTAACGATATAGTATGAAAAAATCATTTCCTGAAACAACTTCCATAATCTCTATTCTAGTATTTCCTAAATTGAGAGCATACCTAAATCCATCACATCAGATAACTACAAAATTCCATTAAGTCCTCACTATGCAGTGACATTTTTGGGCTTAGAACGGAGTACGGGACATTCAGGACAAAGAGTGAGTACTTGCGAACACACTGTGGCAAACCACTCATCATTCTCAGTGAGACAGACTAGATAATTTAACACTAAGTCCACATTCTAACCTTTTGTTTTTTACAATAAATATTAATAGTGTGCTTACTTTGTATTCTCAGACATTTGCTAATAGGCACTGTCAGAGGGGCTTCAAGGAGCCCTGCAGAAATACAGCAGTTATCCTTCGATGCTTTCTCATTATTCAACCAAACAAAACATCCCATTAAACTGCAGAAGCTTTCATCTCTGAGTGTTTTCTTTTGTCTTATTTACTTTCCAGTATTTCACTTATCAGAACAAGATAACACAGCTTACAGAAAAATAATTAGGTCTTAATTACCTGAAAAATCGGCTATTTTCAGACTCCATTGAATGACACTCTCGCTTGCTGCTACACACTTCTGCCGTCTTCTGAACATTAGTCCAATGAATTGGAGCCTTACAGAAAAAGACTCCCATTCCTTTTGGCCTGGCTTGCAAACGCCAAGATGTAAGATGTAACGGAATAGCAAAGGAATCTCCTGGCATAACTGCTGGAAGAACTACAGGTTCTGCAACCAGAGAAGAAAACACACGTATCAAAACAGGCCCCTTTACTGAAAGGCATAACATTTTCAAATAGTACGTCTCAAATTTTTGAAGCAACATGTTTTGTTTTAACACAAAACACTAGCTACTTTATGTTTCAAACATCAACCCGCTGTTTTAAGCCCTATCAACAATCTGTCAGCAGATTTTTTTCCTTTGATGCTTTAATGAAAATGCTTATTTCAAAAGACCTCATTTGTTATGTTTTGGGTACATTATCAGCGTATCGCTACACTTCTAGACTGCACCTTTGCGTGCAAACACCCGAAACCTTCTTGACTACTGCTAAAAGATACCACATGCTACATGCAGAAATAAGACTCAGTCTTTACAAAGTCTCAGCTTTTTAACCTGAATAATAAGCAAAAATCCTACTGGGTTCTCTACCTTACCTTGCTGACCATTTTGTTCTTAACATTTCCCATTTCCCCTCCAGGGAGGTCTACTTTGCTGTCAGCCATTAGAGGCAGTGGTGAATCTTCTTGGGGAGGAAGCTAAAATTCCCAATAGTATGGAGGAATGTACACCACTTACTGTCAGGAGCAGAAGGACTATCTAGTCTTAGTTCCATTGGTATTTCCAGCTTGTTCTTCACGATCAAGGCTGAGCGCACTGTTATCACTTTCCGAGCGCTACCCTCCATGGTAACTTCAAACACCACACGAACTGGAGGCAATGAAGAAAACTGGAAGATATTTAAAAGCATTAAAAAGCTCAGGTAATGATGATATCTAGAAGAGGGACACCTCATTTTTGCAGCAGTAACTGCTGGAGTAAAAACTTGCCAACTGAGTCCAACCATGTGCAACACCTAAGGGATATATAGTTTCATAATAATGATTTATAATCCTGTACCTCCTCCTCAAAACACAATAAAATTAACCATGAAAAAGCAATTCCAAATACTAACTCCACTATCTTTTTCAAAACAATGCAAGTTCAAATAAGAGCAATATAGATCCTTAAAGAACACTTCATACGCTATCTCACTATTACATTATTTTATAAATTCATGGTGTCTGAATTCCAAGCCTCATATAATTAACAGTCACTCATCATTCCTATCTGTTAAACTAAAAATTAAGGTGGTGTTTTCTTAAAATATTCATACTTTCTTCACTCTTAGCTGCCCTTCTACTGTGGTGTTTCATCTCCTACATTACACAAAGTCATTGCCACTTTGATCCTGAAAACTACATTTTATATGGGCTCACATGCTGGAATTCACATATTGGAATTTAAGACCCGTTCTTCAGCCAATCATTTACACTGGTAAGGAAAGGTGAGTCATGTTAAATACTTGTTCTGATTTGAAAGTTTGTTTTGTTTGCTTGACTTCTGTTTCCTTTCTATTGAAAAGGTTCTAGAAGGATGGAAAAGCCAGTTCACTTGTAGAATTATGCTAATCTTATTTAAGTAATTCTCAAAAAATGAAAATATATACTCACGTAGACTTGTGGATGTATTATATTTGTTCTACTTATTGGGCTTCCAAGCTGGGAGAAAAGTAAACAAGTTAAAGTTGTTAAACTTCTAAGATATTACTCTCAGTTGTAATACAGAACATTACTACAGAAGAATAAACTAAATATTTTCATCACTTTCTGTTTCTGATCTTCAGTACAGCTTGGAAAACATGTCAGAACTATATTAGCAAAACCTGTTTGTAATGCTGCTTTAAAAAGAAATGAAGCTGAAGGAAGGAGGTTTGTTGAAAAAGAAGAAAAGAAGCTATAGAAGATGGTCCTGAACAGCAATTCTCATTAATTCGCATCCTTTTCCTTCAATAACCAAGTCACAGAGATGATGCTTTTCACGCTTCAATATGAAAACATCAGAAATTATTCAAATAAGAGACTACTGGCTCTTGTCAGCAGTATCATGAAATTAAATTCTAATCCTGCTTTATACCAAAAAGATCTCAACTGCAATTCCTCCAGTGCTCAACAATTTTCAGTCGCTTTTCTCAAAACGTAACTAGTTTCAAAATCCACAAAATCATTTTTATCGAGCCCCAACCACCAACTGCCAGCCTGCTGATTATTAAAACTGCATTTTTCCTTCATGACAAGTATATTTTGTCTAAGCAGCCACATATTTCAACAACGCCAGGCTTCCAGGAAATTGCCAGTGTTGTTTATTTTAAATAAATTAAAACACATGAAAAGCATTCCTGCAACAGATGAAATAAAAATAGCTGCTGAAATGCTGTGCTGATTTAAAGCTCAGTCTCCATGAGTCCACGACACCGTCACTAATATATTAGCTCTGTCACTGGAAGCTCTGACTGCTAAGCACAGACTAACTGCTGACTGCTCTGTGTTTTTGTTATGCATAAAACTGCCAGTCAGGAGCCGAGCATCTCCAAACTCTCCCAATCCAAGCTAACTGGAAAAAGGACAACCTCATAGAGCAGCTCCTTTAAGATCAAAATCTTGGAGACATCATTACTCTCAAATTACATACTCTATTAAAACTAACACTCAAAATCAGAACTTACAGTAGAAGAGGATGTGTTCTTATCTGGTGCAGCATATCGGAAAAACGTTCCAACTTTGTCTACAGATACTGGACTTACTTCTTCCCAGCCATTTACTCTCACTTGCAACTGATGAATTCTCAGATCATGCGTGTGCCTACCAGGTTAAATCAAGTTAAATGACTATTAAGCATTATTATACAGTGTAAATGCCAAACAGGTCAAACCAAGAACATCCTCTGGATTCTGAAAAAAAGAGTTTCACTGTCTCAAGAGTTTTTTCCATTTCATGGATAAAGACAGACCCGATTTTACGTCCATTCAATTGTTATACCCTCCTTAATGAACATACAGAAGTACAACTATGTCATATAAGCAAAAATAAAAGCATGCTATGTATTTGTTAACAAGTTCTACTAGTTCTTAACACTGATAACACGCTCAACAACCAATGCAGACCCCCAGCCCCAGTCCTTCAGAATAAAGGACATATGGTTTGTAACTGAGGCCCCTAAGTCCTTCTAAAAGCTTATAATGATCCAACTCGCATCTAGAAACGGCTGCCACCAACAGCAATATATGCTGCTTACTAGAAACTGCTAATTTCACTCTATACAGGAGTTTTAAATATTTAAAAACAAAACATTAACAGGAGATTTTAAAAAATATCCACTTTCTATTTAACATCTGCCAGTGTCCCAACAACTATGATCCTATATGTTCCACATGAGTGTGTCAAAACACGTCTCACAGCCTGGTCCCTTCACCTGTGTCTGAGTTTCCCTCTGGCTTCAAATTCAAACGGAATCTCTTCCCCTGTGATAACTTCTTGCCATTCACTGACATTATGGGCATCACCCAGCAACGTCCCGTTTTCCTCAGGAACAACACCTGGACTCCCACTGTGAGACAGTGCAGCCCTGTGAAGAGAATCACATCATTTCACAACCTGACAAAATTACTACTTCAAGTCACAAGTGCTTTTTCATCTGCCTCAGTCTACAGCAGTCCTGCAGTAAACACATACACATCACGAATATTTCAAAAATTTTCAAATTCTCTCGGGCCTCCTGAGTAAAAATAATCCTTTTCTTAGTAGTAAAACTATCTCACGGTCAAAGAAAAGGCTCTTAACTAAGGAAGACTGGGAGTTGCCTATGTTTCTCTGCAAGAAAACAAAAGCACTGCAAGCAATAGGGTTCGGCTGACACGGTAGAGAAGCCAGAGAAATATTGTCAAAGTGATCCCCCAACAGCTTCTTACCGAGTAGGTGTTGTAGTTAGGGTAGCAAACCACAGAGTGCATCCGGTATGATTTCTTAGAGCAAATGGGACAAACGGCTGCCTACGTTTTGGAGTCTTCATTTCAGCTATAAAACAGAATACAGATTTGTCTAAATGCTTGTGAGAGAAGCGTTCATCAGATGCGAATGAGACACAATGGCTGGAGAAGCACAACCTGCGCTAACTAAAGAAAAACAGATCAAAGAAAACAGGATAACGGATTACTAAAACCACTTAAAAATTTAGTAACTATTATAAAAATGGTAGAAAGCAAACAGAAAGTCATTTCATTTGTTTGTATCAAGTCTTATAAAATACTATGCCTCCAGTTATAACTAACATGTAGAAAACCTAATTAAAAACCCAATCATAATCAGTAACTTTTCATGTACATCCAAATGCTCATAAAGTATTAAACACACAGTCACTTATAATTAAGATTTATGCTCTATTTAACGTGATGAATAAGGATTATCCAGTACCCTCTTTAAATGGGACTTTTATCTTCAGAGACTGAACAAGTAGAAATATTTTCCTATACAGGACAGAGCCTAGTTAAAAAAAGTATGAAAAATAATTTGAATGCAACCAAAGGTAATCTGGTTTTGTTAAAAAACAGACTGCAGAACGAGAAACTTCACCTACGTTTGACTTTTTTCAAGTATGCATTACTAACAAGCACACAAGTGTTACTCTCGTCTTCCATGCTGCAGTACATATCTGTGAAAATACTTACTGTGCTTGGACAGAAAAAAAAAAACCCTGTCAAATTCCAGTAACTACTTAAAAAAGAAGATAAATGGCTGCTCCTTAAATACATACATCTTTTTGTATGAGAGAAGTAGAAAGAAGGCACATGCAATAAATCAGCTGCTTAAAGCAGAAGAAATGAAATTTAGAAAGAAATGAGAGACAGAAATGAAATCTGTCTCACAGAACTTATCTGCAGTCACTCCAGAGGCTGACTGATATCAAGGTGAAGTACTTCATGTTCTGAGATCCATTCATCCCACTATGACATGTGTCTAACTAAGCATAACTTAAGCACAGGTTTACAGAGGCAAGAAGGGATAACACAGGGAGGGTAGGTAAGTTTTTGAAGGAGTTATTAATGATCACACACAACTGTCTTCCAAATCAGTGACAACAAATTCCTATATACCTTACATTGTCAGTGGAGACTTAAATCTGATCCCTCTAAAGCTAACAGAGAAAGTTCTTTCCAATTAAATGGCAAGAAGATGAAATTCTTGAAAATGAAAACTCTGATTTTTTGCCAACTGCAAATAAAACAAGCTTTTTAGTGTTGAGCTTGACTTTATACAATTTTTTGGCTAGCTCAGGTTCTACAAAATTACAGACCAGGAGCCAAAGGAACTTTTACTCTGGCATTTAAACAGTTGTCAGTTTATTTTTTGAGACTTAAAAAGAATTTTTGGGACTATGGCCTGATTTTCAAAAGAAAACACAACGTAAAAGTTGCATTTTGAGACTAGTGCCTGAAAATAAAGACTACCATCATGAGGAAGTTCTTCCATAATTCATTTCATTGCAACACCCACTAAAAGTCAAGCAATAAATATTAACAAGGTTTTGTTGTTTGTTTTTTTTTTTTCCACAAAAAAAACCTTCCTGAAAAATACCCCAACAAAATTAATCCTTCTATCATTTTCCATTTTTGGGGCTTTTTTCTAAACATCTACAAACTGTCTGCAACCACTCAGAGAAAATGTTTCTAAGACGCAGTCTGAATGGGCCACAGATGTAGATTTATAGAACGCTTTCTCTCCTCCCATTCAGCAACTTTTCTACAGGGGCAACTTATTTATCAAGCGTGCCATTTTGTCTTCCATAATGTCACAAATCTTAAAAAATAAAAATTAAGAAATCTTGCTTTAAACTGGATGGTTTTGCCCGAAGACTATACTGTTAAATATAAAATAAATAAATTAACAGGATATTTATTAGGAATATCTTGCTTCCTAAGGCTTATTGAGAACAGATTGTTCATTCTGAAGGCATCTTAAAGTTTTAAGTAGCTAAATATACATGCTGAATCAAGCATAAGTACGTATACAAAACATACTGTTGGATATTTTTAGAATAGAAAATTTAAAAATTTTGTGATTTTATTATGCTATTTTTAATCACAGTACACTGTCTCTCTAGAAAAGGGTGTTTGTGTGTTTGTTTTAAATGGAGAGGCCAATCTACCAGCAAGTCACACATACAACACAGTGTTTATTGTACAAGAGCCTTCCAAAGAAGAAAAAAAAACCTTTTTGACTCTCTCTGCTATACAGTACCTCTAGCATAGATTTGATGCTCTAGGTTAGTCAAACTGGCTGTACTCCTAGTTCTAAGGTAGACAAGAGGAAGGCCTGGCAGACAGGAAAGACAAAGTTAGTAGGTAAGAAAAAAACCACACAAGTACAGGTATAATTTTCCGCATCATGCATCAGGAAAGATACAGACAGTTGCCATCATGCAATCTGTGTATAAGTCTCTATCCATTTGCTTACACTAAGCTGGCATTTGAATTACTAAAATTTCTTCCAGAAGTAACACTGGGAGAAAAGAAGCTGAAAAAACCAGCTGCACATCAAGAGCTATTACTTAGAGAATTGTTTCACCAGTATAACAGTATTTTTTCCAAAACTCAGTCATTTAGGTCTTCGGGGGTACAGAAAGATCACCTCTGAACTGCACACACCCGAAACTCAATACTCTTATTTAATAGTCACTCATTAATTGAGAATGTGTGACAAAAAAAGGAAGCAGAACTAGCAATGCAAAGTCTTCATTCAAAGCTAAGTAGCCAGAAAGGCTTTTGTTTTTAAAGAACTAAACACAACTGAACAGAAAATAGCATTTTTGTCTTTTTTGCCAAATATGTCTAACAATTCATTGTATGCTCTGAAGACCAAATACTTATGTTTGCAATACATTAGACAGATGACTGTGTATGTCAGGACTGTTTAAAATAAAGTGTAATCAATGAGTATCATACTCTGCCCAAAACATGGTGGATCCACCGAAGAACCCATCCAGTCTTCTGAACTGATTACATTCACTTCTTTGTCCTGTTTACAGTAATCCTCCATCCATGACTGTTTGGTACAGGTGTATTGTTCTAGAGGAATATAAGCACAGACAGCAAATGTCTCCAAGGTGGCAGTAAACAAAGTAATTGAAAAGTATGTTAAATTCACAACACTAAAGTTACTCCACTTTAATGGTGAAAGTTTTACTTCACTGCTTTTTCTATGAGCCTCTTCCATAAGTTAAAGACAAACAACAGCTCATGAAACTACAGTAGTGTCTTCAAAAACAAATTTTTTATATTCTTAAACTTTTTTAAACTTTCAGTGGAATTTCATGTTCTTAAGATACTCCTGTGGCAATGTAAGAGCTCTCCCTGCAGAGGCAATTAACCTTAAATATTTTCATGTTAGAAGCAGTTTCTAAATTTTTTTTTGCTTTTCAAGAGGTACATGCACATTCCTGCATAAATATCAAGGCACCAACAGAGTCCTCTGGCACAATATTAATCATAAACCAGCCTTACTACTTGTTATCACTAGCATTAAAAAGCATCATGGGAACTCTTCAGAATCATTGATTTGCATCTTTTCCTCCCACCTTGCTCCCTCTTTCTGTCAGCCCCACAGGCCTTGCGGGAGGAAAGAAATAAATATTCAAGGAATCAGGAAGGCTCTTCTGTTACATATGCAAGTTCAGGCATTTATGTCGTCTTTGTCATGACCACCAAATTATTCAGATTTGCATACAGAATAAGCAACAATATTTCTGGGAAATGCACACAATCACAGTCTCACAATGCAGAAGCTGACATGAAGTTTGAGTTAATGATGACCAAAGTATTTTGATTTCCTGAGGTGGGAATTGACAGCTCAGGTTTTCAGAAACTGCAGAACTGAAATGAGTAGCTCCCCACTATGCCTGTCAATGTACTGAAAAATTACGACCTTATCAAAATATTTTTGAGTACTGTAAAGTATGGAAAGCTTTAGATGAAAGCCTGTTTCTGATTAAAAATAAATTTCAAATAACATATGAATTTGATAGAATTCATATGACCAGCAAAAGAATTCCTACTAACCTCTAAAATATGTAGCTCATGTCTTTACACTTTCACAATATCTGATAAAATACAGGCTGCCTGAATGCACACCTGTGTACAGTATCATGTGAACTATCGAGGGACTTGGCCAGATCTCCCTCTCTCCATCCATGGGACACCAGCAGGACTCAATTAGAAGTGTCTGTCATTTTCCGTACAGTGAAAATCAGACTGTATGGTGATGCTCTCGGGGAACACTCCTACATACCTATGAAGACAGAGGTAATGTTTATATCCAAACGGTGTTTAGCCTTTACTTCCAGCTTCAGTCGGGACGGGTGGAGGCGGCTTGAAGCTTGTTGTTGCCAAGAAACTGAACAGGGCCAGGGCTCGATAAACGGCTCCCAGCCTGAGAACAGACAATGTCACATGGATTATACATTTGAAAGCCACGTTGGAATGCTGTTTGCATACCTAAGTATTTAATAATGCACCTTTAATAATGAGATCCTCTACTTTCAACCTGTGTTCAAGATGAACTAGTTAGCCTACAGATTTAATTTACTACCTAATACTAAGTTGCTCTACCTCCTCTATTTGAATCAGTGCATGCTATATGCAGGGTCTTGCAGAAATATCCTGATTCCGAGGAAAGCATTAGAAGGCAATTACAGCTTCATATTGAATTTAGCTGGAACTAAGTTCTCTGAAATAGTTTTGAAAATGATTTTCACACAATTATACACAAGTTGGCCTACTATTCAGTATCACAAAAGAAAAAGGTCTAAAAGCTATTTTAAAAAACCCACCCTACGTATTTTTAAAAACAGAAAAACTACCTTGTTATTTACAGATAATTTCTGAGGTGGTTGTCACCAATTTTATAATAGAAAATCTAGTTTCTCACAGTTCAGAGAAAACACAGAACTAGATCATTTCTTTTGTAAGTGGCTGACTTGTATTGAGGCATAACTTGCTTTTTTGTATCTAAAATATAAATTATGATGGTCGTCTTAGGCTAATCCCTTGTCTTCAGCCTAATCACCTATCCTCACGTGCTTTTCCTTCCTGAAATAATTTACAAACTGAATGCATCAAAACAATTAAATACTAAAAAAGTGAATAGAGATGCCTAGTTACGTAACTCTCATGTTCTTGGATAACCTTTTTATGCAATTACATTTGAAAACTTCAGTGCAACTTTGACATCACCAATCTCTCTACTTTCCACGTCCCTCCATCTGATACCGAGTTAGGATATCTTGTCTAGGATCACATGTTCTCACACACACGCTCACAGAAGTCAACCTTTCACATTCCCTTATATGCATTTCATGTTGGATGAATTTCAAGCTACTGTAGTAGGCAAGGCTGTTTTCCTAAACTCAAATAAAGGAAACAACAAACCCCCCAGTATTTCACCTGAAAGCTCACGATTGTAATAATCTCCAGAGAGGGTAAAATGAGCATAGCCTTCAGGGCTGGCTCTCAAATGTTGGAGAAAATTCAAACCTGAAAAAACAAGTGAATGCTATATTAATGCAAAACAATCAAGTTTCCTGATTTTGTGAACTGTTAAGTAAGCAATGGAAGGTTTTGTCTTTTAAACTGAAATGGTACAAGAAGTGTATCATAATACTCTTCAAAAACATTTATAGACAGCCATGCTTTACAACATGGAGCCTCTCTAGGGTTCTGCTCAGGACAGATTCCATTTGTTATGGGATGTATAAAGGGGAAACCAGAATGTTAACCCTACGAAGACTGTAATCTTCTTAAAAACAAAACTTAAACCAAACAAAAACTAAACACAAACAACAACAAAAAAGAACCCCCCAAAACCCAAAACTCCACACAACAACCACTACCACCACAACACTGTCAGCTGAAATTTCACAAGTCCTAAGAACTAGAGCATGGTGCTGAAGGTACGCAGCAACTGACAGTATTTTTATGCAACTTACTCAGCAAAACAAGACACTCACGTGAAAAGGTTAACTCAGCAAGGGGAACGTCACAGTCCATGCAGTCATCAATAAAGCAAATGCATATACTTTCTGCTTTTATTTCCACTCCAGAGATGAACTGAAAAGGCAAAATCCCCTGGCTATCTCGACCAGAAGAGGTCAGGGAAACTGATTTCAAAGGTTCAGCATTCTTAAATAACCAACTCGCTGCTTTTTTCAAGTCACCTTAGATAAAACCAAACAACCAATCAATCATCTACTTTCTCAATGAAATGTACTTATTTAAAAAACATATGGAAGCAAACTAATTCTCTCTCTCTTAAGAAGTATAGCAAGACACCAACGGTACCTTGAATGTATTCTATTTAATAACATTAATATAAGATAATAACTACATTGGTATTTTCTAAGAATAAGAAATGCGTTTTGAAGTTTGCAAACCGAGTGGCAACATAGTATAAATCTGTATTAATACAATGAATGCCTATAAATAAGGTGGGAAATAAGTCAGTGCTAAACAATCACTTGTGTTAAAGTTTCATTCTCTTTTTACGTATACTGCATGTAGAAGTAGGTAAAATACATGATTCAAAAAGGGAGAGATGAAAACATATGCTCTAAAGAGATGGATAATAGCAAGAAATAGGTATAGCATAAAAGAAAAAAAAACAACCCAAACCCCCAAACAAAAATACACTCCAACACCCCACACACGACATCCCAAAAGGCAAGAATCTTTAGGGGGTAGGTTCTACACAGCAGCAGAACAGAATAATGAGAATGCTTAAGATGATGTGTCAACACAGAGCCAAAGTAGAGAAGAGAAGGAAATACTGCCTCTGGATCAGCTACCTTACAGCCTGAAAGTTTTTACTTAATTGCAAGTTAGGTAATCGGAACAATCTGCAAGACCAACTAAGAATATTTGAGGTTACCTTGGCAGATCAAAAGAGCTTTCCGACAATCTTCCATATTGAATCCCAAGTCCTGGAGGCGAGCCAGCTGTACCTCTGTAAGCGAACAGTTAACCAACCAATCATAACTCCTTGACAATTATCTACTTGTTTTCCTTTCTAAAATTAAGATATATCTGTGTGAAACATGGGGTTTTGTTTGTTTAAGATTGCAACTGTAGAAAAAGCACGTGATTCAGCACTGCTTTTACAAAAAAGAAGCCAAAACCCAAACCTCCAGCCCATAATGTTTACATTCTATTATATATGGGCTATTTTTATTCTCCTATAGGAAGCCAACGTACTTCATGAATTTCAGTTGGGACTAAAATTTTTTTTGTAAACCAACCTTTAATTCAGAACACAATTACTTATTTACTTTGAACACCCTTCATGACTCTCCAGCACAGCAGCAGAGAAGAAAGCCTTTTTTACTAGTGTGTGTTTCCTCATTACTGTCAGGCAGTAGTTCTGACCACACACAATTTTTAGTTTGTAAAAAAGCAATGCCACCAAAACAAAAGATTGCTAGACATGAAGAGAGAACTGGTAATTATGACGCTTTACATTTCACTGTCAGTTTAATGAGTTTGAAGAGGTGGCCCCTCTCCCCGTGCTAAATAAAACTTACTATAAACAATCCACTCTCATACTACAAGCAGGAAAAAAAAATCTACTTTTTTTTTATAGTATCATCACTATAATGCTATCATCAGATAATGCAAATCAATGAAGGGTTTTACACAATGAAGACATCAACATCTTTTGTGTTAAGCATATAGTCTAGCTTCACACTGCAGAAACCTCCTTTAGATATAAAAAATGGCTTCACTCCAACAGCTAAAAACGTACCCAGAATAGGATCCAACACTCGTTTGGATGTCTCTCTGTTTTCATGTGTCAAGGAGGAAGGCTCATTCACCAGTGCTGAACTAGAAGGATCAGCAGTATTTTCAGCAACTGATACAGTCGAGTCAGGCATAGCTGCACTCGTCTGTTGAGGAATTGACTTCACAATCGCCAAGAATAGTTGAACATCATTGTATGACAGTCTGATATCCAGTGCTTGCAACTGAATCTAAATGAAAAATTAAAAAACAAGGTCAGTTACCCTTTTCTACTTATTTTTGTTGTATACTTTCGTTATTAACAAAGCTTTTCCCAAAGGAAGATACAATTTAATACTAAAATCTGATGACCACACTGTTTTAAAGCTCCAGGAATAAAATTACCAAACTTATAATTTACTAACAACCAAAAGCACACATCAGGAAAAATGTTTTCCTTTACTATAATGGTAAAAAGAAGTCTCTAAAAAGATTTCCCCTCTAATCCACACTAACAATGAGATACAGAAAGTAAACCCTTTTCTTTCAGTTATTAGTAACTACCTAACGTGTCTACATTATCAGCCCACTTTTTTCCCCACTATTAATCTCTACAATATATCCCAAAAATCACTCCTTCGTTATCACTAAGAGCACTTTTTGCATGCTTGTTTCTTTGCCTTTTCCACTTCAGGAAAAATTTATCTTATTCTTTACTTATATATTTGAAAGTATTCTATTGAATCCTTGGCCATAAAAAAAAACTGTGCAAGACCACAATCTAGTATTCCCTATTGCATATAATTTTATTCAGGCCCTTAATATTACCTCTAGAATAGGAGGAAAATCCTCACTGTTGAAAGCATCCAACAGTCCTGAACCACTTGGGTAGGAAGCATTCCCAACAAGTTCCACATGAATTTGTACTGGATCAATAATCGACAGTGCAGTCTCTTGCTCATTTCCCAACCGGCATGAAAAAACCTAAAATTTAAAAATTTTTTAAAAAAAAATTAGAAACAGAGAGAACAGGTCTGGCAAGAACCTTGAAATCAAAGACTGACTCTCTATCACAAAACGTGAACTACAGCCAAACTGTTCTCTACAGACAATTCCTTTGTAAACTTTAAACAGCAGAGATTCCAAAATCTTTCCAGACAATTTATTCCAGTGCCCAGCTGTGCTGTGTGTTCAGGCAAAGAGATTCTGATACGCAACAAAATATTTCCTTTACTGCTAAGCTTAACTTCACTACTTCTCCCATCACAGATATGGAAAACACTTTGTTCTTTGGTCTACAATAACCATTTATGATTTACCACATCTCTGCACAGCCTCTTCTTCTGAGCAAGTTCTTTTAAACTTTCCAAACATCTTACATACCCCTCAATTCTGAGTGTTCTTGCTGCTCTCCTCACAATTGTTCAGAGCTTCTTCAGCTCTGTTTCCCCAAGACTGGCCACAGCACTCCAGCTGTGGTCCTACTCTGCTGAACAGGATGCCAGGATCACCTTGCATACTCAAAATTCCTACTCGCAAAAGAGCCCTACTTGCATGTTCCAATGGCATGATGCTGCTTGTTCACCTCAAGTCAATTATGATTACAGCCTGCAGGCCTTTGCTGACCACACGGGCTTCTGTCTGCCCAGTCACTCCTCAGCCTTTAATTAATTTGCGAGTTCATGACTCGTAGCTAGATTAGTAACTAGCAGTATTTTGAGATCATAGTCAAGTGTTTCAAGGTCTTGATAGAAACAATTAAAACCATTCTTAAAATTGCTGTAGAATGAGAGCATCTGATGAGGAACTAACACACTTCAAAAATCACCCGTGGACTATTCCTGTTGTATATATATTTATAGTAAAGTATTTTCACAAGCTCCTCTAATCTTACATGTTTTACAAAAGCAAATTTATTTCTTCTTACCTCAATGCCAAACAAACTACCAGAGAAAGGACGATCTAACAACTTGGGCTTGTACGTGAGAACAGTAGTCCCCTTCAAAATAATTGCATTGGTATCGAAACAAGACATGTCTTCCACAACCACAAATTCAGTTCCTTAACAAAACAAAATGAGAAATAATAAACATGGCAATCGAAATACCATTAAGGTATTTTAAGCATTTGTAGCAGGTTTCTTGATTTTCTGTCCTTTAAAGGACCTGTTTTTCCACTAGCACATGGCTTTTAATCAGAAATGTTCCAAAAAAAGCACTAGAGAATAATACATTTACCTGTCACATTAACCTTAACTTCCAGTTGTTTTTCTGCAGACACAGGTAGCGATGAACGTTTTGTAACTACTCCACTTTTCACTGCTTTTGGAATGACAGCTGCTTCACTGCTGTAAGTGCGTTGCCGGGAAGAAAGGTGTTTTTCCCGCTTTTTGGTATCTCCAGGAGTATATAAAAAGTCATGAACAAGTAACAGCCAGTCAAAGATTAGAAATACACGAAGATTGTTCAGAACAACTGTGAAACTGGAGGAATCCTTGGTAGACCTTTTAAGAAGAGAGAAGCATACATACGAACTTTACATCTTGCATATATTTAAAATGATGCAGAAACTACCACTATCTGGCTAGTAAGAACCACATGAACTTTACAGGGATACACTTAGTTTAGAGTGTCTGGCCTTTAAAATACATATATATAAACAGATTGAAATCCATCAAGCTGCTGTACCCACAGAAACCCAACAGATCTTAACTGCATGAATTCTAAGCTGTAATGATACAAAAGATGTATTGAAAAACTATGTAACAAGAAATTAACTTATAAAAGCTCCAGCTCCTTTAATACATTTACATTATCGATACTAATTTGCAAAGTTTCAAATTTTAAAACTGATCTTTTTATTATTATTTTACATCTGTTCGGTATCAAACCCAACGCGCTGCGTGTGAAATCTAGGTCTGGCTCCATATCCCTCTAAAATATTAGACGTACAGTGTGTTTCCTCTCACACCCTGACAGCATTTTGCAGCACAGGAAGCTGCTTTGTCATTCAGAAAAAATGCTAGCCTGACTGAACTTTTAGCATCACAGTTTGAATATCTGGCTAGGAGGGATAAAAGCGTTTGGCTTCACGATCTGGAATACCAATTATATTTGGTCATGCTAACTGGAAAATAATCTAAGTGCTTAAATACCATGAAACAATTTTATATCCAGCACATTCTGAACTATAAAATCTCTAAAGAACTGTAATTCCTTTGTGAGAAGCAGCCTGCCTGCACTGCTTCCAATAGTAAAAGCCTTTAACCCTCCCTGGCTCTCCAGGATATTTCCAAAAGGCACGAGCCAGTATAACACTACCACTGAGCTCTGCAAAAGCTTGCATCTAGTGCCAAGGATGCTCTCACCAGTAAAAACATAACACATGCTTATGTGGCGAAAATTTAAAAGCACAACGTTTGGGAAGACAATTCCTAAAATTATCATTCATGAACCAGATTAGGCTATACTGTGCAAACTAACCTCCAATCTAGGCAGACACTGGATCAACAGTTACATGAAAACTACTTTTTTTGGGGTTTTTTGTAAATCTCATGGTATTTTATTCAAATAAAAATCTTGGTTTATTCAAATGGTTTTATTCAAATCAAAATCTTGGTGTCTTTCTGAGCACAAACTTATTAAGTCCTTAAAACCATCATGAATTATCCAAATCTATACAACAAATTTCTCTTAATTGCCTAAAGTTTGTTTGTTTTGGATGAACAAATGTCTTCAAGATTTTCTACTGGACTGAAACAATCCACACATTATTTTCTACATTACTCCTACAACTGCTTCAGAAGGTATTATTCTTATAGAAATGAGTTAGAAAGGTGAGTTTGGTCACTGGGCCTCATCAAAAGTGAAAGCAACATCTCTAGTCGTCTCACTTCACCCTCTTTTTGTTAGTTAACATCCCTCAACAAAACATCATGCTGATACAGGTAAATATGGACATAATAATTTATATTCCTGTTTTCAATATTAAATTAGAACAAATCAGATATCCACTGTGATGCCTTCAAGCATTCCAAGAGATTTGGATAAGGAAAAACAATCAGTGTAGGATAGAATACAGAAGAGAACACAGAGATTGTTTTTTGAAAGAGGTGTTATTTCTGTATTTTTTTGATTCTCTCAGAAAGACAAGTGTGACACCTACTGGCAAACAGTTTTTGCACAACATATATTAAAAATTCTATAATATGGTTTTATGCAAACATACAAGTGATATGCCAGACTTACCAAGCTTTAAGCACTACTGATTTTAATAATTTTAACTTCATCCGACACATTACACATTCAAACCTATTTTTTATTGCAACAATAAGGGGAAAAAAAAAATTTAAAATCCAACAACCTTCGGTTAACTAATAATTGCAGATTTAAATCTATCAAGTACCACTGACCAGCCTGAAAATTTCTTCAGGTTTAAATACAGTGCCAGCAAATTTATCTACATTAATAACAGCTGTACTAAAAACAAGACAATCCTGATAGAGTATGTCATTATTAAAAACAAACAAACAATTCCCAGAATTACCAACCTGAAGTGCAATTCAATCTGGATTGCTCCAGGACTACTAGTGTTCTTTGATGACTGGAAGATGCAATTGAACACATTCGGCGTGCCTGCAGTAGACTTCTGTCCAGCATAACGCGTGTCAAATGCCATCATGGAATGAGAAACTAAATTGACAGACTTTGTTCCATTTGAAGAGCTTTCAAAAAGCAACTTGGATTTCTTAAAATCAAACCTAGGAGAATAAAAAGCAAAACAATACATTTAGGAGTCTTGTAGCTCATTTATTTCTAGAAGTCACTTGTTTTAGAAGTATGCATGGTAGATTGCTATATCTTTCATTTACATATTTTCTAAAATAACTATAATCACATCTCATGTCATAGAGATAGAAAGCAGATCTATACCGTACATAAAATTCCACTGGTACAGAACCTTCTGGATTTAAACAACAAAAGAACATAGCAGAAATCTGTTTTATTTAAGATTACCGCTCAACATTTTCTTAATTAGAATACCATTTGTCTTGGGCAAGTCAACTGAACTGTGATTTCAAGGACAACTTGAAAGACACAGATGGTATCTTTTAAACAGAGTCATTCCCTTTCATCTTTCAGAGCAGCTGAAACTCTCAGTTTGGACTCTAATTAAGAAATTCTGTTTCATTATTAAGCCATAATTTCATGTATGATGTTAACTCCTGTCCTATAATATCTCAGATGAGCACAGTATTTAGGATAAAGTATTCAGTAATGAAAGAAAATTCATACCTGGCTAAGGAGCTGCATCCATCTTTTCCTTTTGGATCCATCAGTTCCAGGCTCACATTAACCATGTCAATGAGGAATGACATAGAAGTGTACACTTCTCCACTCAAAACTGTCTGAAAGTGGAAAACACCAACATTCCTTCTAAGAGTATCTGTTTTAACTTTCATTCCAGAATTAAATTTTGTTATTTCAGACAAACTCAAACAGCTGTAGTGCCTTTCTCCTTCAAAGAGTTTCATTAAGCATTGCTGGGAAAAAAGTTACGTTTCACAACAGTGTAATGTTCAACTTGGAAAATGTCTATTAACCATTTTCACACAGACCTGAATTCACAGGAGTATCTAGAGACAAAAAGGTTCTTTCACTGTTTATCTACCTAATTTTTTTTTTTTTTTTAAATCTACCAGTCCACCTGGTAAACTACAAGAAAACAGCAGATTTAGCCTAATCAGCAAAAACACCAGACATTTCAAGACAGAATTTCATCTGCATATACTTCCTCTTACATGAATTCTTGGATCCTGCAAATCATAAGGCCGCATGAACTCCTCTATCGGCTCCCCAAGGTTGTTCTCCAGCAGTCCACGTATCAGTTTATACTTATTCAAATCCAGAGAGCAATGGACTGATGACAGATTGCCGTGTATCGATATGTCTGCGACTGCATGACTGAGCTCTCTACAACAAAGGACAAAACCTCAGTATTTCAAGGTGCTATAACACAGCAGACAATACTTCTAAGGTACGATAAAAGGCATATAAAAGGCTGGCTTTAGGCTGACAGCATAAAGTGATCCTGTTTATCTAAACTCACTTGTCTAAGTTTCTCTCTACTCGTAACTTCAGTCTGAAAGGTTCTGTTAACAGGCTTCCTCCCGTCTGCCTCACGAAGTAGGATGGAAAGCTCAAATCCACACTCGTATCTTCCACAGCCTTTGAATACTCTCTCTGATATCTTTCCGCAGCAAATATGTCCATGTCCTGCAGATCAACCATAACGCAGTCCAAGAGGCAGATGTGATCCTCTGCAAGTGCACAGGAGATAATACATTAAGAAAGAAAAAAAAAGAATCTGTACAAAAATAATGCAACTTACTTTAAAAAGAAAGTTAGTCTCTCCTGGAAGTTATTCTGATTTTTTAATTTTTTTTAATTCACACTCATCAATACTTGTAACTATGAGATATCAAGCTCACTCACAGATAAATGTAAGATTTTTAATTAAAGTCCAACTGTACTCCTTATATGTCTGCAATACGCATCCCAAAACATGCCCAAATTGCAGGATTGTTCTTCCAGAAACTGAACTAAAACTCCCTAATCCTTTAAGCTGCAAAAATCAACCTTGAAACTAAGACGACTTTTCTTTTTAAATCTACAGTCTTTAGACCCAGAGTGTTACTTTTCACTGTCATTTAAGATATATAAGCAAAATTGCACTGCATTATTTTACAATGAAAAAGAAGAGCTATATGGGATTTCTACTATTTATCACGTACCTGGGCTGTCAGGGTTTGGTACCATAGGTAGCTTTGATTGCTGCCCTTGTGGCTTACTCAGCGTATTCAGCATAGGCTCACTCTTCAGCCTAGAAATGTTTGTTCCTGATGATTTTTTCATGAACAATCCTTCTGTCACTACTTTTGATTCATCAGCACTCGTTGTTTTCTTCATGCTATGTTTTGGGGTTCCCAATGGAGATGAAAATTGAACTGAATCCTGCTAATGAAAAGTAATTTTGTAATTAACAATAGATTTTTAATTTAAATTTTAAGGAATCAATACATCAAGGTTCAAACTGCAACAAATTCCTGTCAAAAAACCAAATATTTTATTTGAATGCCAGTATCTTTTACTGTAGAAAGATGGCCCCCTTTTTTTCTATAACCTTAACAGCAGATTAAAACATTTTCTTTTTAAAAAAAGTTTCTTTCAGCAACGTTTTCAAAAAAGCTGTGAGATCTTTTCAATGAGAAATTAATTCAAAACCAGTGGTTTTTGCACAAAACTAAAAAAAAAATCCTCCACTTGCCCCTATTCTGGGATTTCTCACTTTACCCATGGCTGCAGTATTGTTACTATCATTTCCCATCTTCTTTCTGTATCCACCTTCTGATGTCACCACACAGTCCTTACCCATAAACTTTCCTTTCTGTTTTTAATTACTAATCTTGCTCGCCTTACGTGGTTTTTAATTATTGTTCATTGGACAAATTCATTGCAGCCACAACCAAGGATTTTAAGACTAAAAATTTGAAGACATTAACATTTAACTTTATACTGTAAAGAAAAGGATGAAAAGTACATGCAAAGAAAAATCATCACATCATCTATAAATCTAAGAATTTATGCAGTAAATCCAAATTAATAGCTCCTCAGACATGCACAAAGCGCACACCACAACAAATTTAAATCCAATTCTTACAGAATTCAGCAAAGCCTTTAGAACAGAAACATCATTTTTAACATATAAAGGAACTTCTAAAGTGCTAAATTCCATAAGAAAAACCTCCTTTTTTTGTAATGAATGAGGAGCACCTGAACACTACTATAAAGATGTGAAATACCTCAAATAAAACTGGATCCTTGTATGCATTGCCTTGTAAAATCAGATCCTCAAAAATAAACATAGGACAGAGAAAAAATGAAAACAAAACAAAACCCCAAAACCCCACTTGATCCCATTTCAAACCCCACATTTCTACAGTGCTACATAACACAGTATTTTGAAATTGAAATAAAATTACTATGCACACATCCTTTCTTTTAACTTCTAACATTAACTTAGGAATCTACCACTTACAAACCTTTAAATACATCAGCACACTAGAGCACAGAAGACAACTCAATATTACAGTCCAGTATTTCCTCACAGTAAAGACACTGGTAGATATAAATCAGATGGAGGTAACAGGCCACAGAAGTGCTGTAGCAATTTAGTCCACCCAATTTCTGCCCCCCTTTAAAATGGGATTAGGGGGTTCCCAGAACAACTACCCATTTTGTTGCATAGGTTAGATACAGAAAAGCATCAGAGATGGATTTTCCTTACCCCAAATTTTGTGGCTGCATCTCTGAACAGCAACACTAACTATTCCCTGTCCTGCGCCTAGGTTCAAGCACTCACTACAAACCTTTCATTAGGTTTCACCTAATGAAAGCAACTACACACACACAGTTTCATTAACAGCAGAAAAAAAAGTAATTAAAATCAATTCTGTTCTCCAGTGTGTTCCAGGAAGTCTCAGCCAATACAGATCTCTATTCTGCTGCTCATGCTGCTGAAATTTTGTTTGGTGAAGAGTTGAAGAAGCTACTAAACAGGGTTAGCTGAAAGCCTGTTATGTTCCCACATTCAGGTGTGCACCCAGCTGGGTCCTGCTTCCTAACAAGGCCAGTTCTAGGGAGTTCCACAGAACAGCCTCCCCCCTGCCTGAAGGTCTCAGAAAGCAAGCCCAGGTGCAGGCACAGAAGGAAGCAGCTGGGTACGATCAGCAGCAGGCCAGATCCAGATTACCCAGCACACCGGCATGGACTGTTTCCCTACTACTAGTACAAAATACATATATAAAGGAAAATGTAAGAATCATTTACCATTTTGATATAGAAATAAAATGCACATGAACTAGAAAAACCACAAGCTGCTAAACTAAGAAGTAATGCTCTTACCTTGTTCTTTAATGAAAAAGTACCCTGCATACCCGCAAACAGAAATCTGTTCTTGACTTTCAGTTTTCCAAGATTAGCTACAATAAGACTATTAGACTTTGAGCTTTCAGGTATAAGCAGAACAGGAGCACCAGCCTCAATATCAAGAAGAACTCGGGAAGCTCGCTGTGCTTTATCTCTTACCTAGGAAGAGCAAAAATGAATTAAAAAAAAATTTTAAAAATACAGGAAGTGGGTGATTATTTCACACTGGTTAGTACTGAATTCAGCAACACTATTCTTTGATTTACAAAATTAAGATGTGATTAAAAAAAGAACTCCAACTCTTGTTTTAGGCAGAGAATAAAGGCTAGTTAAAAAAGGGGTATGATGCAAACAGCCCACACCTGTACAACAGGTGCAGCAATCAGGAGTGAGGCACAGTCTCCACTGAACTAAAAGAGGCCTAACAGACACTACTCAGCTCACTACTTAAAGAAAAGATTACTTCAGAAAAATTATGTACCGAAGGAAAAAAAACATCTTTTAGAACAGATGTTTCAAAATCAGATTCAAACTTCCTAACTGATGCACAACGAAGCATGTTAATATATGCAAGTATTAACTGTCTTTCTTCCAATTCTGAGAAGTGACTTTTTAAACATTACTATTAACTATATTAATCACTCCCACATTAGGTTTTGTACAAAATAGGCTATGACTGTCACGATTATTTGCATACGCTATCATGCAGAAGTTCAGCATCTGATTTTCTCAGTCTAACAGCCATCACACTTAATCAAAGACATACACCTGAGCAGAACAAAAGGACTTCTCACTTGGTTCTCCTTATTCAGGTATCATAACTACTTGGTGAACAGTGGAGAAAATGGGAAGAAAAAGTCTTGAGCCCTTTTTGTCCAGCATCACAAAGATAGGAGAACACCTATATCAGTGCATACAGCATGATCCATATGCCAAAGTTTTAAGTGACGTGCAAATTTGGTGTTCTCCACTCTCAAATAGCAGCAGAATGGTCCTAAATAAGGTCTTTTAACTACAAGATGAGTATGAGCAATCTCCACTAACATCAGAGCTCTAAAACCTCCCATCATTTCAACTCACTGAGATGATGTATTAACATAAATTTTATACTGCATTTCAACTTCCAAAAATAGACTAGGAAAGAGCAGGAAAAACCCCAGACATACTGTTTGTCCTTCAATTGCTGCTCTTTGCCGCCCCAAGACATCCTGAAGCTGAGTAAAATGTTGGATGAAAGACACCACCTCTGCCTGGAAACGCTGAGTATGCACATACTGAACAGATGCCATTCGTAGAGTGACACGAACATCACACTCCCTCTGTAGCAATGGATCTGGCCTCCCGTATCTATGAGAAAGGTTGAAAGTAAAATTTAGCTCTTAGCTACATTTTACAGAGAGTGCTATTCATTTTCTTGCATTCAAAATAATAATACAGAGGATTAAACTGATGTTCACAGTATACAATTAAAACTATTTCAATTATAGACATGAAAAACTGGTTTTATATTAATTATTTCTAAATTACATATATTTAAGTGCTACTGAGTTTTAATTAAGCAAACAGGAAAATTCTGCATTTGGAATGTACCTCTAATCTCTGCATCTAACAGATACACCTTTGGTGATTTTACACGTGAACAGTGGCTTACAGGGTAAGTACTCTACCGCATGATAATATGTAGATTCAACTCTGAATCAGTGTGCTGTTACATTTGAAATTAACTCCATAACATTACTTGGATAATTGCTAATCTGGTTAATTCTTGTGGGTGGATGAGGGGGTGCAAAAATATGAAATGTTATAGGATAAAAACTATTACTTCACACAAAACAACTTCAAGAGTACACTATGACAAAAGCAAACCCTTAATTCCAAAATTAAGGAGTAATGGAAAATCTATTTCATCAGCTGAAAACCTCTCCCAGCTTCTAAAAAACAACTACTATTTTATCTAGGAACAAACTATCACCTAAATACTTTCAAGAACAGCTTTGGAGGGAAATAAAAAACTATTTTTCATTGCAGGACAAAGAAAAAATAAAAATTGTTAAGTTTACGATTGAAAATGTTCAGTCTCATTTAAGTCACAAGTGTCCAAAGCAGAATCTTGCAGATCTGACGGTTGTGGGTTTGGGTTTTTTAGGTTTGTTTGGTTTTTGGTTTGTTTTTTTTTGGGGTGGGGAGAGGAGTTAATGGTGCTAATATCAAGTAACAAGAAGTTTAAATTCATACTTAAAGACTTGGAAAATGAGTGCTTCTTCACCACTTGTAGTGAAACGTTCTCTGTAAAATTCTCCATGAGCTGTAAGATCACTTAAGGACAGACTTCCAATACTTCCTTGCAGGGCTAAATCTCCCTCTGCAAAACAAAAGACAGACAATTAGGATCCTCAAACACAGACTAAGTTACTAAAACCCAAAAGTTTCTATTAGTGGGATAAACTTGTTACAAGTAATTAAATAAATCACATTCAATTAAACATGAAACCTCATGTTCAAAGAAAATCACGTCTTTCTGCTACAAAGATCATATTAATCCAAACATAACTCTATGCTTTCAGTACCTAATGTGATCACACCACTTTGATTTGTGAACGCCTAGATAGAACACTTTCTCTAAAACAGTAATATACACTATTGTTCACAGCATTTACACTTGATTTAAAATCAAGCCTGAAAAAGCAGAGGAAGAAGCAGTGGGAAGAGAACGTACATCTTGCCCAGGAAAGAAACACATAAAAAAGCCAATGAGCACCAAAATAAACGCATCTCCAATCACAACTCCCTTTATTTTAAACTGCACACAACCTTAGCCCTCCCATCTACTCACCAATCACCTCCAAGTGAGCTGCAAGTTTCGACACACTGGCTTTAGCAAGCTCACTAGTTGTCTTATTCAGTACTAACGATAAAGAATGGACCTGGTCAAACAAAAAGGAACAGGTTGGCATTAAACAATATGACTTCAAAGCTGAAACACCTTGTTACATTTTTTTCAAGACAATTGCACTGTAACACATACATGCCAACAAGAATTATCTGACTGGGAGACACTGCAGGAAAGCAACCTTTTGACTTCCTTGTTTGCACATTAACGGGTCTCCCAAGCAATTTAGAATGATCAAGTCATCAACAAATCCTAGCACTGTTATCTTCATCCTCTTCTCTTTCAAGACTTGTCATTTTTAAGTTAGACTGCAGGACCTCTGGTGAAAGACTATATATATATATACACATAATTTTTAACAAAAAGGTTTTTAAATATATGTATAGACATATATGTATATATATTTATAAAAGTATACACTTTTTTAAAAAAAAATAAACTCCATAGTACCTAGAATAGCACAGTGCCAATCTCAGTATGTCACGTCTTTAAGATTGAAGCAACCTTATAAGTCATGAGAGATCAGAGACATTTATTCTGTGCCCTGCATTATCCCAGGGAAATAACAAGTCACTTCCCACAAGACTTACACTTCCCTTAGACTCTCAGGCACAGAGCAGACTGGATGGGCTGGGGGAGTGTGTGTCAAACTCTACCCATGAAAGCTCCATTGGACGAACACAGAGCATTCTACTTCAGTGTCCCCTCCAGTGGCACACATCTGTCTAAGGAGGGTCACAGAGCAAGGGAGCCAATCATTCTGCAAGTGTTTTGCTTTTCCGTAACTTCTGCACTTTTTTTTTTTTACTACATCTACACATGCTTTAAATCTACTGTCTGAATTTATGCACATTCTCCACTAGAATATAAAACACTGGATTTAAATGTCACCTTAAGTTTCTACAAATGAGACGTTTTATGACAAACAATCCAATTACTATTTTGCATTTCAAGTATACCTTCAGATCCAGCTTAGTGTTTACAGGCTCTTGGGCTTGAGACGCTGACAAGGTATTTATTTCTGATTTGATTGTCTGCTGAGTATCTTCAGGTTGCAGCTTCATAGCATGGTTATCAGCAGTGGATCCAATCCCAAAGAAATCCAGTATCACTACCCAAGTTTGCAAAGTTATTAAGACATCTAGACAATTAAAATCAACATCTACACTACGGTTAATTTTGTTATAGCGAGAAGAAAATTCAGGATGTTTCCTATCCACTAGAAATATGTTGATATGAACTAATGAATCATCAAAGTTACTTTTTCCACAGGGCAACTTGGATCTGTCTGCTGTTGGAGAAGGAGGTGGAGTCAGAGGATACTCAGAATCAGCATCTTCTTTTTGCTTCTTACGGGAGGCACAAACTGGTCTTTGGTATAGCTGAAAGACATTAGGTGCTTCTTCCATATGGGAAGGTAGGGAACGTGGCATATCTGGATATTCTACATTGGATACTGAGGGACAAGACTGGGAAAGATATTCCTTATGTGCTAAACTGGATGGCTTGGGTGCTCCACGGGACACCATGAGATTCTTATACATAGAGTCTGGGTTTTTTTCCAGAAGGTCTTCCATTAGCAGAGAACGCAAGGCAATCTGAATAGACAAAGTCTGAGGATGATCTTTGGCAAACTCAACATCAAAATCCTGAAACTTAAGGCTGACAAGGCCTTGTGCACCAAGTGTAAGATCACCACTTAACTGAACCTGGAGCTCTGAGATATGGAAGTTTGCTTGAATCTGAGTAAAAGACTTTGTTTCCCTGACAGCTAATGGCTTGTTTGGAACAGAATTAAAACTAGAATGGCTGAATAAGCCATTTTCCTTCCGTTCACTTGAGATTTCTGTGCCTGTACTATGAAGTGATGCTGAAGGAGAACTGTGACAAGTTGAAGATACAGAAGTGGTTGGAAATTTGTTCAAGTCTTCACTGTAAATTAAATTATCCAGAGTCTGAAGGACTTGTTCATACACATGTTTTGCTAACACCACCTACAATGTAGAAAAAAGGAACAACCATCACGTTAGAGCTCTCTATATTAATAAAATCAGTACATATATTTTAACACTCACAAGTGGAAAGACCGTGGAATTTCAAACCAGACAAATTTTACGTTTGTTCACAAGTAAAAAATAATCCAGAACAATGTACAACGCAAAGTTGAAGCAAAACAGTTCTTCTGTATTAGCTCTGTAAAATGACACAATCTGGAAACATACAGGATAGGATCCTAGAACAGGATGCCATCCTACAATAGGATACTTTGTATTCCTAGGAAAAAAGCATCCCCACACAGTTAGTTAAAAATAATTCCTCATACTAGCCTTAATTTACCATGCTGAGATTATACAGTAATATATGGAAAAAACATTCTACTTAGCCATCATTCCTTGTCTTCTTAGAAGTTTCAGTTTCCTCTATTTAAAATCTCTGCTCCTGCAGAGATTTTTTCAAGATAATGGCATTTTAATTCTTAGTTCCTACTAGAACTGCAAGTAAACATACTTGGACAGTGGCATTTGGACAGTGACACATTTAATTTTCCTTCTGTGCTAGGTGTTCAGGGTAAGTAAAAGTCAGACTAATTCATAAAGATGGCTAAAATGCCCCAAAACAAGATGAAATTTTGGTCATTGTTATTATGGTTTAAGATTGTCTCTTCTAACCACAGGTGTAAGGATCTGATTTCTAAACTAAAACACGTTAAACCTGAAGAGATTTGCCTGAAAAATACGTATCTTCTATGTAGGGAAATACTTTTATATTGATAGTGGAAATACTACATCACTGTACCTGAAGAGGGTTCACAAATTTGCCTTCAATCTTCATAATGCTTGATATTCCAAACTCTTCGTTACTCATAGGAAAAGATAAATCCAAATCTCTCTCTAGTGGTATCTTCTCCAATTTAAACTGGATGGTGGTGTTATTCAGAATGTGGAAAGCTGTCAAGAGAAAGTGAAATTAAAACAACATTATAATAACTGAGCTGATTATCCTCTAAAGACTGTACAGCAGAGATAACATAGTAGCTATTTAACTTGCTCAGAATCTCTTAGCAATGTTAAAATAAGCATATGTATGGCTACGTTTTGTTAAATTTCTGCATGAAAGGCACTATTCAGGTTTTGCTTAAGAGACTAAAAATGGATATAAATAAAATAACTTGTCCAGTGTAACTAAAATAGAGCAGTGTATTTCAGGAGGATGGGTGAGACAGAATATAAAATCAGACCTATGGTCAATACACATTTTTAGTACCACCTACTACTCATATTAAAACAATTAAGAGTCCTCTGATTAACATACCATGGCCTTTATGTAATGATTCAAAGAAGTCATGACGCGTAAAATGAGATTCTTCCTGGCTATTAATACTGGCAGGACCTGAAGAATGCCGTCCATGAGGTATTTCACTTGCAGGCTCCTTCTTGCTCGTAAATTGACTGCTATTTAAAGAATACATTTTAATATCTTTAATTTCAACTTGCAGTCTATCACTTGTAGATTCATCTTCTCCTGGTACAAAATTCTGAATAGATATTTGTCCTAGATGACCTACAAGCAGTTCAGAGCTACCAGGCTTTCGAGGTATCGAGACAATCGGTGATTCAATGTTTACATTTAATATAAGCTTAATAGTATCAGTTTTGAGAGGTTGCGATCCGAACGCATAGCCTTCATTATCTTCCAGGTTGGCAATATCTCGTGATCGCGGCGTCGTATCAAACAAAGAAACCATTTCACTGTATTCAGCAGTTTTAGTTGCCAAGACTGTAGTAACTTTTGAAGCTGCACTTTTCAGCATGCTGCGGAAATTCTCTTCCAATTCATCCATTGACAAAGTCAGTTCTTTCAAAAATTTAGCCGAGTGATTGTAGTGTAAGGAGGCCATTTTGAGGTTGAGAGAACATTCCTCTTTCGACTTTTCTGTGAAAGTGAAACTTAAAGCATCTGGAAGGCTATTTCCATCATCAAGCCTGAAGAATAGAGATTCAAAGTAATCCACATCACCAATGAGATTTTCATACCTTACTGTATTCCCTATGCTGACAACATACTGGTTCTTAACACTATCTTCTGTTAGGTCCATAAGGTGAAGGCATCCAAGAGAGCCATTTACATCAAATTTACTACACATGGAGACATTGACTTTGGTGCCACCAATACTGGCTGTTGCAATTTTTCTGCCATATTTTTCTCCATTTGTCAGGCCAACTGTCCTGAGGAGGAGTATATTCAACCAGTGAATATCAACTGCTATCTCTGTATTCTGTACATAAGTCAACTGGAAGGTTTCCTGTTCCCTCCAATCTCTTTCCAAGTCAGCTATTAAAGGCTGAGGACTAGCATCTTCTTTCTCCTTCGGGAAAGATTTCTGGAGAAATCCAATCAGCTCAACAATAGTCTCTGGATTAAGGATGATATCCAGGTTGTTCACCTGTACAGAGATCACCTGCAGACTGCTATCCAAATTCATTGATGGGCATTCTGCACTCACAAACTGATACTCTAATTTTATCAGGGACTCTTGATCTTTTCCATTGTTACCAGATGAAGTGTTTGAGGCTGTAGTGCATCTCTCTGCCAAACTAGCTACATCAATGGGACGTGCATCATATGGTCCATAAACTGGGGACTGTGCCTTGCTGTCTCGAAGACTCCCTGTTGGCACATCAAAACTCAGATTCTTATGTGAAGCCATCAAAAGATCAAAATCTGTTCCATATGTTTGCATAGTATCAACCAGTAACAGGCCATGAACGGTGAGGGACACTTCTGCATCATATGGCCTTTTCACAAAATGGGCATTGGTGCCAAAAACCTTGAGTACTGAGATATATCGTCCATTACTTTCAACACCCAGCTGCATACAGTTTACTTTGAACTCAGCCAAAAGCAGCTGAGATTCAACAAGAACTTCCCTGGTGTGTTGCTCCAGCATTACAACACTCTGTGTTAGATTCATTACAGAATCATGCAAACTGCCACGCTGGTCTACCTCTGCAAAAATCTTGTCTTTCTCTAAATGTAGGGCATCAGAAGACTTAGTTTCAGGTGTACTCAGCTGTGTACAACAGTTCTTCAGAGCCGATATTTTATCTTCATTGATATGAATTTTCAAGTCTGGCAGAGTGCCAGACAAGACAGCTCCTGGGTATTTTGGGTCAGACGTGTATATCAATCTGTGCTCCAACTGCAGGTGAACGTTGAATTTTTCTACCACATGAGTGGGACCCACATCACTATCCTGAACGTGTTTCCAGTTGTCTTTCACTCTGCCCACCATGATCTGAAGGTCCATAAACGAAAGCGTGTATCTCTCATACATTTTTTTACTCATTAAGTGTGCTTGTAGCTGCTCTTCACTTATTTCTACCCCAGTAAATTCAGATATTTTGATGTCACTATTAGATTCTGGTGGTGTAGTATTGGGAGGAGTTGCAAAAGGAGTTTTATATTCCTCATCACTCAATTCATTGACTTCTGAAGAAAAAGTATCTGCACTCCTCTTAGATTCTTCTGTGGATTAAAAAAAAATAGTAAACAAACAAGCAAACAAAAGTATTCTCCCCCCTCCTTGGATTATACCAGTCTAAGCAAAAATCGTATCTATGGTAAAGTGCTTGAAGCACTAGCTTCACAGCTGTTCACAGCCTTCAGGAGGTGCAAGATACCACAGGGGAGCCTTTCATTTAAAAGTTAATCCCCAAACAACCCCAAACCCCCCAAAAAACAAAAAAAACCCTCACACCCCCCCATTATTTTTAAAACTGTATACCAATCTTAACTAAAAATGTATTGATAGTAGCAGAATTATTATGTGAAACTCTATGGGGGGAAAGCAGCCTTAGGACATCTCTGATTTCTACACAGACAAAGAAGTTTCTGGGAGAAGGTGGGAAGAAAAGGAAAGCTGCAATAATTCTAGATCATACCTTCAGAATTGGTCAGTAATATTCTTCCCAGATCTACAACAACTAACACTGGATCCACAAATTTGAAATCATCAGGAAAGATCACCTGAGGGGCAGAAATATCAAGGCGCACGGTCCAGCTTTTGCTGTTTTCCTGCAAGTTAAGAAGGAAAATATAAAAGCCCATAAGAAATAGCTTCCCTTCACATGCAAAAAAAGCCACATCAAACAAATCAATCTAGTCAGCCACTTTTTCACCTGGAGGGCTAACCTTCACTAACTTCAGCCATACTAAAGTTTGGTAACTCGGTAAACCACAGACTCGACTACAGTCAACGAAAAGACATTTTCAGTAGGTGAAACATCCCATGCTAAGACAGATGCAATGAATCCCTCTCCAGAGGGACTCCCCATCTCTAAGGTGAGGAGAGTGAACCTACCTTCCTAGCTAAGAGAAGGCATCTACCTTTTACATGACACTGGATCAGGTAAATCCTTGTCAAGGCTATCCATAAATATAACATGCACTAGACTGTGTTTTATCAAACATCAAACTATTACTGTTTCAGAACAAATATTTTTTCATTTCACTGAAAACAATACAAAACAACTATCTTGCATCAATACAGCTAACTCCAAAGTCAGGGATTAATGATACTGATACATATACTAATATTACTTGAAAACTAAAGAAGCAGCAAAACCAAATAAAGGTGGAACAATTCTTTAATTTAGAAAATAATCTTTCAATAAGTTACACACAAATTTAACAAGTTTCATGTAACAGAGCTCCAATGCACACTGGAGCCAATAAAAAGCCATCTCAGTAATGGAGTCAAGAACAGAAAAATACTATTCTGCCATTAATCACAACAGGTCTGCACCACAAAAATGGACTGTTTGACAGCAAAAGGAATACTACAATAACACATGCAAAGCTCCCCACTTTCTTAAAAAGAACACCACACAAATGAACAACAAAAAAACCCCACTCTTCAGAGCTTCAAGTCCTAAAACATAAGGCAAAAAAGCCTACATAAACATTTTGGGGGCTAAAACTTACAATGAAGTCTCCTACTAGTAAACGATCAATAGTTTGCCTGATTTCAGCTTTTGTCTGCATCTTCAGCTTGTTGTACTGTCTTCTGGCAGCTTCAGCCACTCTTGCCTCTAACTCAGATTGATATCCAAAACCTGCACAAGAGACACAAAACTGCCTAGGTATAATTTTGTTCATCTGTTATTGAATCAGGAAAAAAAAAAGAAAGAGAAAAAAGAAAAGATCTATTTTAAATTTTAGCTGTAAAATACAGGACAGGAAAACGTAGCAGTTGAAAGCCATTGGCTGTACCTACACACCAGGTACAGTGCTTTATATTTAGTATATTTAGTGCTTTATATTTCTAAGAATGAAAATAAATAAAAGTCAAAGATAAGAAAAGATATAGTACCACCAAAAAACCCCAACCCCACCAAAAAACACATTAAAGGTTAACCTGAGGTATGCACCCTTCCCTTGTAGAAGAAGTCAGCTACTTTCTTAATGGCCTGTGGATTGTAAATAATATTCAGAGGTCTGGTACTGACTTCCAGGCGCCTCTGAAAATTGCTGTGGATTGGATTTCTCTCATAAAGCATCTCAAACACTGGGGCATCAGGATCTGCAACTGATAAAAAATGAGTTACAAAAAGCAGTTGTAAAAAAAAAACCAAACCAAACAGACAAAAGCAGAAAACTAATTTAATAACTAATTTTTAATTGATACTACTAGGAAAGTAGTATCTGTCTGAAAATTCTTCAGTAACAGAAAAGCAAATAATATGACCAACTTCTACAATCAACAGAATTCAACATGTTTGTATACACAAAAAAATTTTCAGAACTGGGGTCCTTATGTTGAAATCCTAACAATATTTTTTTTCTTTTAAACCAAGACAAGGAGCTAGTGCAACTCCCAATTGTCTTGAAATACATTTTTTCTTACTCACTTTCTTTAAAGTCATCTTACACACACTCTTACGTCTGAACAAAGCTTCTATGATTTTATCTTCACTATTTGCAAAAAGCATTTGCATGAAGCCAAACCCTAGGCACTCAGTTTTGAAATTGCTGGTTTGTAGGAATTATCTCATATGCTTGTTATCATCAAACATAAAATGAAATCTTTACCAGTGTTCTGATTAGTCATTTCTGAGGACAAACTTTGGAGTCCAAAGGAAGACATGCAGCCAACCTCTTTTTGCTAGTAAGAATTTAAAAGAAAAAGATTGTTTAGATAAAATCAACCAAGCCACCTAATATAAGCATAAAAGTCTTTTCTGTATTAGCCTTATGGTCACTTTATAAGTGAATTACATGTATAGTCTGAGATTATTATATGCATTTTTTTCCCTGATGTAGTCAAACAAGAGAAGGAAGTATCACTAAGCAGCTAATGCTATCTAGTCATGCAGCAGACAGACTGAAGTGCAAATTTCAGTCAGTTCTCTATGAATTACGAAGTACAAAATACATGGGAAATTCTCATGGAATTAGATTCAAACTTCGTTTGCTCAGAAGAGGTATTTGAAATCTTTTCAGCAATTCATTAGGAAGAAAAATAAAAAGTTCAGTATTTCTGCTTTTAGTGTAACAGTATACAGGTGAAATAAAACCTTACTTGGACCAAAAAGCTTTATGAAAAAGAACAATCACTGATTAAGCTGCAATGCTGATGGTTCCAAAAATCAAATCTTGTTCAACAAATTATCTTCTTCCCAACACATATAACTGTAATGTCAAAGTTACAAGCATACAGAGCAAACAATGAAGAGTACTACAAATGATCTTTGGGAAGGGAGGGGAAAAGTAAGATCAACAAATGGAAATTTTTCTTCAAGATTTTTGTGTTCTCTTTCTGGGATAAGACACAAACCAAGAAAAACATGTGTTGAGTTTTGGAATATAACTATTTTCATACAGACTTATGCATCCTACATAGTAACTTAAAGAGTTTTTTTCACCTACAGGATTCGGGAAAACAAGAAAAGGAAATATGGTCCCTTCCGTTGCCAAATCCCTCAGAAAAAGACCACCAAGCTGAACTTTGAGAAGAGAAGAATTTCTGCGAGGAAGGGATTCTGCTAAGATCTTTACACCTGGAACATAAATACATAAAATGCTTTTATTTCTTTTTGTACATCCCACAGTTTTTTTTTTAATTTCACAGGTAACAAGTATCATCCAACAAACAAGTCTTTTGGAAGTGCTTATATATATTTATTTCTACTAAAAAAAGTGAACACAGAAATTTGGAATACGTTACAATAATTGTGAACCATGTATTTCTATAGTTCTCTTCCTTTCACACATAATGTCTAAAATTAGATTTCTGTGTTGAAATCACTCACAGATCTGAAGAGAGAAACTTATTTTCACTTGATACATCAATTTCCACAAGCTGTTTTCATATTTCCATTTTGATCTTTGTTTTAAAGAACTAAGAACAAAAATCAAAGGAAAGTCTGAAGGCAGACAAAGCTCTGGTCTTTTTTGAGAAAGAACAGAAGTTGACTTAATACCTGAAAACTCCAGCTGCATAAAAGCAGTCTCCTCAGCATGCACCACCTTCTTCTCCTTATACAACAGAGTGAAAGAGCCACCCTGCAACTGTAGATTTAATTTAGCAAAAACATGATCTCTCTTTGTAAATGTATTCATGCTAGAAGCATCTGCAGCAGGATCAAAAAATTCTTCTGCACCTAATTTAAAAAAAAAAGTCACAAAACAACGAATTAAATAAGTCAAGTTTCTGGAAGGCTGCTGAAGAACAAAAAAGTTTTCTGAATTTGAAAATAAAGATTTCCCCAGGTCTAGGGAAGACAAACAGAAACAAAAAATAAAGCAGATACACCTTCTGAAATATTCCATAGAACTCTATGAATATCAAGCTGAATATTCCATAGAACTCTTCTATTTCAATTAAGGTAATGTAAACCTAAATTTACAAAGACCCCAAAAACCCAGTACTGTTAATGTTATACCCAGTCACAGCACGCTACATGACCCCCACCCACCTGAACAGAAGAAGTCCCAAAGCTCTTTGCCATAAATATCTGTAACAGTGGGAGCAAATGTATTCCATATATCGCTTTAGAAATAAGCAGGTACACCAGGTACTGAGATTTTTTTAACAGGCTGTTAAGCTTTAGACAGGCTCTGCTGGCTAGGTACATCAGTTGACACATGTAATCTTTTAACAGTACAGAACCAAAGAGTTGTTTCTGTTCATCTTTACCAGGTATCTAACTATGGTAGCACTAACAGCCTTAAAAAGAAACAGAACACACTGTATTCCAGTGTATTTCCATACCTAGTATGTCTTCCGGATTCCACTGTTCCTTTGTGTCTGGCAGCAGCCCTTCAAAAGGTTCACCTTCATCTGTTTGCTGAGTATATCCATACCAACCTCCCCAACCAGGAAACCAGGACTGAAGATACTGCAGCATTCCAGTGCTACTGCCATGTGCAGATTCTGCTGTAGGGGAACCTCCAGGGGAATCAGGCAATGGCTCTTTAACACTCTATGTTTGAACATTGAAGACATACTCATTACTGCTGATAAGTGAAAGAATATCACAAGTGTACAAAGACATCACAATAAAAATACAATTCCATCTACTCAGCACTCTTCAGTACACCAGCAGGGATATTTCCAATCAATATTTAGCCTTTTGGGAGAGCAGCAGCAAAGAAATAACAAACATATCATCAGTTAACTGCTGCATATTCGTATATGAAGCCATATGGCATTATTTAAATCTTAGTCTAGAAACACTAAACCAAATAAGAAGTCATTTGACACCACAAAACACAGCTCTAAATTTTAGCAACTGTATTTGAAAGAGAGGCAACATTGTCCTGTTACAGAGATTAGTCCGTATTTTATGAAGTGTGCTCAGTAAGCCATTTACATGAGGCCTATTTCTGCCACGTATTTATTCTGCAAAAATACTCATTATTTCTACTCTCTGTTTTTAAGATGAAGAGTACTTGCCCTAGGAATTCTGGCAAGGATACTATTGAGGAAGAGCATCATAAGACTAGATAAAAGATTACACTGTGCAAGTAAAAACTGCAGGAACCGAGCATTGTTAAAATTTTAGCATTAATGCCATGCTTCTAAATCAAAGCACATACATTCTAACACTCTCCAGCAGAACAGAACACAATACCTCAGAACAATTCACTTAAAGATTCCAAAGACCACCCTGTATGCAGAACGCTCCTCACCTCAGCTAGGTCATGAAATTTATCATGAACTGTCTCATACAGGATCTTCAGCTCTTCGTAAGTTTGCTCATCCTCAATACGACGCATTTCTGCCTGAAAAGACAAAAAAGGTAAAGTAATTGCACGAAAAGAATATAGCGTCTTGTTCACAAACGTGTGAAACACCTCTGCACTGAGTAAATGAGAGATTCGTAGACAAAACTAACATGGCATTAATGATAGTATCCAAGTGCCTAAGCACAGTTTTCTTACATTATCTATCGAACCACATGGGTGACCTGACACACTTCTGATATTTAAATACTTTTTGAGTTTATAGAGAACACGAGTTAGAAAAGCATGTCACAGACTGACATGAGCATTCTATGAGAGTTAGTGCTATTTTTGGTGAAAACCAGTTACAGCTCAAAAAAAAGACAGCTTTTTGCACAGCAGAACAAAACCACAAGAACCCTGCCACACAAACACCTCCCACAAGCCCAGGTTTCAAGCATTAAAAACTCAGTCGTGGTCAAAAGACAGTCTGTTCAGTGAAAATGGCCTGCAGTAAAACTAAAGATGTTTCTAAACTAGAACAGATTTTTAAATTTGAGAAGAAGAAACAAATCAAATATAAGATGATTAATCAAAACCGTAGGGAACTCAAACGTAAATACCTGCTCTGCAGAAGACAGTGGTTCCCCCTTCAACTTGCTATAATACATGTCAGTGTAAGATACTGCATCCTGGGCCCGACGTAATGCGAACTCCCAGGTAGAACGTTGTCTCTGCTCCCTGATCTCCGAAAGATTAGCATTCAAAGCAAAGATCCACCATTCTCGGCAGCTGAAACATTTTTAAATTACTGTATTACTAATACTTCAAAAAAACCCAAATGCATGTCAAACTGGTAAAAGCCTTAGGTAAGAATAATTTTATTTTAAGTTTGAATTACATCTGAATATTTAAAACTGGTTTATGAGGTAGGGGAACAAAACATGAAAACTGAAACTCTACTATATTATTATTATCTAACTTTTTATATTTGTCTTCATTCTGGTCTCCCTGGTATAGTTTTTAATATCATATTAACACCACCACATATGTAGATATACTTACTTCTCTGTTACTGTAACCTTTGGTCTCCACTTCCTGAATTTAAGCTGCCGTTCCTTTCTAGCCAGTTCCTTTAAAAATCCCATGATCTGCTGATACTGCATCTTTTAGTAAAAGAATACACAGACGAGTTAGGCAATACTGGAGTGCTTCCCAAAGCAAAGAAGAGGAAAAAACAAACCAAACAAAAACCCAAGCACAGGTTTAGTTTATCTGCATCAATGGCCTGCATATGGCTTCAGAATTAAGATTAATGTTAAACATAATTCATAATTCGGTTCTCTAGTGTCACATATCTTCTCCCATAGCTAGTAGTTAATGTGTGACATTCAATTTACAGGCCTCCTTATTTACAAACACACAGAATGAAATCTCCTTCCATGTCAGATTATCAACGTAACATCAGCCACTATCATACATTCTATAGACTAAAAAACCCCATATGCATCCCTCCTATTACTACAATAAACAAACAACGTAATTTTTTGCAATAATCAGTTGCCATAAAATAATTAAATAATTTGAAATGCTTGGTTTTAAAACAAAGAATTTCTTTAGTATATCCCTTTCAGTTGCCTCTAAAAGTAAATCTTTAAGAGAGTATTAACTTTATGCTGTAATAATTGGTATTTAAGCTGTTACAAACACTACCAGAGTTTTGTGACCCCTACAGGTATTTCACAGTTTGAGTCAGCAACAGTTTTCTTAGAGATAGATAATTCAAGATGGCATTTTACCAGCAGAACCTTCAGAAGCACTGACATACAAACAACAGTTGCAGCATGTGGGAAGGAAAAAATGCACTCTATGTCAAACTACCAACTTGAATCTGTAGACATTGTGATAACCAAAACATGAAGGAACATCTTCTTTAATCAGTCACTTTGTTAGAAACAGACCATAAAGCAGTGTGGAACACAGCACACAGATACCCAAGCAATCTTGAAGGCTGACTGGTTTGGACACCCAATGCAGCCTGAGAGCTAAATGAAGGTGGTTGGTATTTACCTGTGAAAGCTTCAAGGGTATAGTCTCGAGCTGAATGTCACACTCAAGCCGCGGAGTCTGGCGTGATCTTAAAGGCTCCTTAGAACAATTTCTCTTAAGAAGGGCAGAAGTGCATACAGGTTCCATGATGTAATTATGATCACGACTTTCCATACTTTTATCCATTGCTTCCTGTGGGTTACAAGCAAATTTATTCTATAAGAAAGGAGTGTACAATACTTATTAGGATCCACTGGCTTCATATATTAGAATACACTTTATTAGCATGCCAGTCCATTAAAAAAAACCTCTTAAACATGTTTTCTCTTCAAAGGTAAAACAAGGTATTTCACAGCACCGCCTTTGTGGGTTGCACATGTATCCTATCATTATAGCATGAAACCATGAACTTCCGTTGCTCTTAAAAGCATCAGATCAAATAAATTCTAAGTCAATTAGGTATGCAATACAGAAAGGAGACTAACAATAACAAAAAAAGTGTCTCTTTCATATGCAAAATCTCTCTCTTGTACCTGTAGCTGACCAGGAGGCAGGTCACCCAATAAAGTGCAGTTGGTATCCCAATAAACACTGAAGTCGCCAACATCCAACTGTTTTTTCCGCATCAGCTTCTCTACCTGAATTAGAAAAAGTGGAAAAAAGTCAAGATCACACACCACATGCCATGTAGTTTTTAGTTCT
Organism: Nyctibius grandis; assembly: GCF_013368605.1. Taxonomy (NCBI): domain Eukaryota; kingdom Metazoa; phylum Chordata; class Aves; order Nyctibiiformes; family Nyctibiidae; genus Nyctibius; species Nyctibius grandis. The sequence continues at coordinate 3,494,893 of NC_090674.1, forward strand.
GCATACTCAATAAACAACATGAAATGCCCAGAATCCATTTATTACAATAACCAGAAGATTATTAAAATGCCATACATTTTACTAAATATTTACTAGCACCCATAATATATCTTAGCTGCCACGAGTTCTTGTACAAAAAGTCATACTTACTGGTTCAAATACCGCATTTTGCATCGATACATTTTTGATGCAAATGCCAAACGCAAATGGCTGCAAAGGATTTGTGACGCCATCTTCAAACCTCAAATGGACATCCTGAATTTTTAACTAGACAAAAAAAAAACATTACTAGAGACAGCTATTTACATTATTAGAGTGGACAGCAGTACTATTCATTAATACTGAAGCAATGTAATATTTAATTTCTGCAGTTCTCCAACAAATTCCTGGTAGTTTTAAAATGAGACAAAAACCATCAGTTTTCATGCAAATTCATTATCCACCTACTGTTACAAACCAAAAAAAGTTAAGACTGAAGTTACAAAGTTTAATCTGAAAAGGGACCGTCCTCTGCCAAACATCTACCTTTGATTTACATATTTCTTCTCTGAGGACTACACAATGTGAAGCACAGTGGGCACAGGTAATTCTTAACAAGTGGGAAAAGCTCTACAATGCAAGGGCTTACTTCAATGTTTTCTACAATTCTTGTGACTACAGATGCAGTAACTGAGTACCAGTAAGATTCCCCTTTCTGTTGTCGTTCTTTCTAAAAGAGAAAATAGGGATAATCATTAACCACCACTGTAACAACCGGCCAGTAAACAATATACCTTGTTACACTGAAATTACTGTGAACAGAGAGAAAGACAAAAAAAACCCAATTTCAGTATCTCCAACATACATGGGCAACACAACATGACAGAGGTGGGGTGGGGCAGAAATTGCACTATGTTACCATGTATGAATCAAATTCTAACTTAGTTTCCTAAGCATTTGTTCTCCTACTTGTCAGGAGGCTTAAATGCAATCCATCTACCATAGCGGTTTCTTCACCATGAAAGACGAGCATGACTCACTTTCCATTTTTCTTCAAGTGCTAGAAGAAGGGCTTTCTTGTATTCTCTTTCTTGCAACCTCTCCCTTTCCTCATCAAAATCTTCTTTTTTTTCTGGTGCACCAATTAAGTGCAGTTTTGAGACAGATATCACCCATGGATCCGCATGTGGGCGATAAAAAGGTATCTGTAGTGTTATTTTGCCAATGAAACCTAGATATACAAAACAGAGATGCTATCAGATTCCTGTGTAAACATACTCTATCACCCTTGGAAAACCTGAAAGAAAAAGTGGTGTAAGAAACAAACAAGCTGAAATAGAACTAGATAACCTGAAAACCAGGCTACCTCATTTATTCAAGCTTCTGACTCACAGGTAAAGGTTCTTCTAAAATATGCAATACTTCCTGTTTATAAATATTTGTCGTGCACACACAAGCAAAATACAAACCTGCCTTTACTTCAAATGGTAATTCCAGTTCCTTCAAGGCATCTTTCTTTAGTGGCAAGTTTTCCAATTCAACAGCACCTATACAAAGCAGAAAAAAAGACAAGTCTATTAAACAAAATTATGTTAAAGAATGCCAACTTGAACATTATAAGCCTAAAATGACTGGCAACATGTTTTAAAGAAAAAAAAACAAAATCAAATAGGATTTCATGAGAACAGCCGATCTACCACTTCAAGTTGTGTTACAATTGCAATGGTTATTTAATATACTTGTTCATTTTTCAATGCCATGTGCTCTAACTATCTGAGGAGGTCATCCAGAAGCAATCTTCTGCAAGGTTTTAGATCTGAACTTTACTGTAACCAAGGTCTTTTCAAAAGAGATACTTCAAATATTTTCTCAATATTACAAAAAGCATGCACAGAAAATCTTTGAAGTGTTATAAAATATTCTTTCCAAACATAGCAGATAATAGCAGCAGAAGGTAAATTAGAAAGCATTGATATGAGGACTCTGTAAAAGTACAAGACTCGTGAACATAACATGACATAATACGACATAAACCAGAAGCTACCAGGAGTAACTACTAGCACCAAAACATAAGAGGTAAAGACTCCAGAATACTTCCTGCCACAGTCTCTCAACAGGAAAGTTACTGAACAGTATTAAGACAAATGACACTCAAATATTATATAAATTAAACATGCTGATAAGATATGCTGCGCATACTTGTGAAAGTTTCATATAAATTGGTTTAACAGTGTTGATAAAACCCAACAAAGATAGGAACACAAGAAAATTTACTATTCATTGTAAAGTGCTAGCACAAAACTCTCTATTACAAGGGTTTATGTAAACATTAAACACAATATTAAGTGATTGTTTCTATTCCACCTTCCACTTATTACAAAAACATAACACGTTTTGTTTTAAAACCACAGCAGGGAAACACTACAGAAAATACCACGAAGCCTCACCCTTTAGAAGAGCGACTGAAAGTTGGTCTGTGTTCAGGTTATTGACATATTTGCCCAAATAGGTATTGAGGACCCAGGCTACCAATCCTTCCAACATGACTGTCCTAGAAGAGGGCAACTAATGTTTTTCTGTCATTTTCTGGATTTCTGTTCCATAATTACACTCTCGCTCTGAAAGAAAAAAACGAGAAAATGATTGAAATATACACTCTCAGCAGAGCTGACATACTGCTATCACTGTCATTCTTACTGTAATCAATCTAAAAAGCAGTAAAAACACTAAGCTTGATTTCTACCTTAAAAAAATGCTTTATGCTATGCCCTTTAAGTCTCAAATTAGAGTTTCATATAGAACTTCGATAATTACAGACCACTCCCATTTGCAAATTAAGTTCATCTTTCCGTTCTTTTTCTAACCAAAACACCACATTTTGTTGCAATAATCATGAAGGCCAACCTACAATCCTCTTCCAGAAAAGGGAAGACTAAAACTCTACGCTGATCTGAAGCAGTTTTGTACTGGCCTCCTCAACTTCTGCTGCCAGTATTTTCTTCAAGTTGCCAGCACTCTGGTTTTGGAAGCCTGGTCTAAAGTAACAGCCCAGAGCCTTCAACTGTATTTTTGCAGAATTCTTACATGACATCTGTGAAACAACTCACCCTACCCAAACCCCTTTTCTGGGAAGAACGTAAGTGTGGGAAGTAATCAGATACAAGTCCCATAAATAGCTCATCAACCGTTACTCTAAGAGGTTTTCAAAGTGATAGCATAGATTACTGCATCGAGGAGGCAAAAAAAGCTACATTAGAGAAGTAACACTGGTCATAAATGAAACACTTCCCTTCATACTCTTCTCCAACCATTTCTGTTTCAACTTATCTGGTAATCAGACCATTAAAACCCCTAAGTCCCTGTTCAAGTTTTTAACCAATGAATTGCAAAACTAGTATTAGCGTAAGCAAGGGCAGGATCAAGCATGTTATTACAGTAAGGAAAAGAGCATGCAGGCCATATCTTGTGGTTAGAACGTAGTACCTGCATCAGTTCTGTGTTTAGCAAAGTCTCCCAACCCCACATACCCCTCTAAACCAGTGTATGTACGATTGAGTTTTACAGAGCAGAAAAGCAAGATATGTCACTTATTTACATCTGACAATAGAAGAAAACGATGGCTTCACGAGTTACATTTTAAATTTTATACTAAGATTCAGGGTTTTCCCATAATGAGGTTTGCTTGATTTTAAGCACTCACATTTAAGCCTTTATTTCCTTAAAAAAAAGCCAGTGAAAACATTTAACTAATACAGTTAAATAAAATAACCAGAATTAAACAAATACTGAAAGGCTTTTTCTAAAGGCTGAAAACTGAAACTATGCTGTCATGCAGAATGAAACTGAAACATCGTAACACCGGGAAGTTACATTTGAATAAAGCGTATCTTCACGTTAAACACGTTTAAGGTTTTTATCTTCGTAAAACTTCTCAACATTTTTCAAAAACAATAGTATTATTCCACATAATAATGACCAACCACTCGTACACATGGGACCACCACCTCATATTATAGGGTTTTATTTTAATAAAATTGACAAGAAAGCTGAAGTTCAAACAAAAGCAAATAAAGTAATCCTTGTCATATCACCTTTAAAAAGAAGTAAATAAAAACCAAAATCTACAGGTGTTAGGAGCCAAATCAGAGGAAAGATCTTGAAGAAACATTCAGAAGCACAGAACAGCATCCCAGTGACTAAAAACCTCTGGTACATGAACAATATTATGCCTGAAGTCATCATAAGAACTGTAAGTAAAGTAAATCACCTCCTTAACCTAAACTTGTGCAACATAAATCACTATTTAGGAATCTTTCAAGTGTTTTAAGGCTTTTACATTTATAACTTTCTAGCCCACTACTATGCCACTAGAAAGAAAACCAAAACACTTACTTTCTGTGACTGTTTTTTTTTCCTTAACATACGTAGTAAAAAATGAACAGTAAGCGCTTATCAGGACGAGAATCAAAGTCCAAACCAGGACCTGGCTCAAAGCTGACTCACTTTTTCTGGAAAAAGCGCAATTTTTCCAGCAGGTAGGACGGGGCAGGCCCTGAGGGAGCGGGGCCTGGGCCAGCCGGGCAGGGGCAGCCCCAAGGCGGGAAGCGAGGCGGGTGGTGCTGCCAGTGCGCGTGAGGGGGGCACTGCACGGAGCGCCCGTCACACACAAAGGGCGGGAGGCGCCCTCAGGCCACTCTCCCCTCACTCTCTCCACGCAAACACACCGTGGGGAGGAGATAGGCAAGAGAGGAGACCTGTTGGCACGGAACGCGTGTCGGAGCCGAAGCGAAAGGTCACCTTGCCCAGAGGCGGCCGGAGGGAGCCCTGAGGAAGACACGGCGAGCGTGGGGGCAAAGGGCCTGCGCCACGCGGGGAGGTCGCCTGAGGGGCACCCTCGAGGCCCGGCCGCGGGGCTGAGGCGCCACACGGAGCCCCGGCGGGGGGACACGCTCCCCTCCCCGGCCCCGAGGCGCAGCGACAAGCGACTGTGCGGCTGCCCCTCGCCCCCCCGGGGCCGGGACGGTGGGGCGGAGCCCTGCGAGAGGCGTGAGGCAGGAGGGGCCCCTCAGGGCCGGGCCCGCGCCATGCAGCCGCGGTCGGGTTCGGAGCGGAGGCTGACGCAAGGTGACGCGACAGCCGCGGCCCAGGGCCACCGGCGCAGCGCTGCCCCGCCCCGCGCCCCCAGCCCGCTGGTACCCACCTGGGCTGCCGGTGGCGCCCGCCTCCTCGGTGGTGCGCAGGGTCTGCAGGGCCGCACGCCAATCGATCCCGAGCCAACCGACGGGGAGACGCCTGGCGAAGGGAGCGCCGAGCTATCGATGCGCGCCTCCCCCGCCTCTTTGGGGCGGAGCAGAGCCGGCCCGGCCCGCGGGGGGCGGTGGGGGCCGTGCCTGGGGGCCGCCAGGGCAGGGCCCGCCCTGGGCAGAGGCCGGTATGTACCAGGCCGGGAGCCTGGCGAAGACCGTCACAGCCACTGTCGTGTCGAGTAAACGGCACTAAACAACGTTTAGTTTTGGAAAGCAGCAGCTTAACCCATAGACTGAAAGAACCCGTTGTAGAAATGATAATTTTATTTAATGGCGAGGTCAGGAAACTTGAAGATACATGTAATTATAAAAATACAGGCTTTTTTTTTTTACTTTGTATAAGCAAATGCAAGCACATTTTTCCTACTTCAACATAAAACTTGGATTTTCCTTCTGTCACACAGCTCCTTAATGTGAAACCCCAGTAAATTAACTGCCTTAATGGGATCCTCCTTTTTAATGTTTTAAAAACTTCTTCAAAAATCTTCCACTGCTTCTTCAACGTGGCCCCAATACTGAGAGCTAATGGACAAGACAAGAAAATGCTCAGTACAGTGCAAGGGGTTCAAAGCGCTATATAAAATTAGGTTCTTTTCTTGCCCAAATCTTTCAGTTTTGTAATAGTTTCACTGTGCCCGTTTTCAAAGTCTTTTCTGAAAATTACTTTCAAGTTTGATACACAGTTGTGAAAAGTTTTTTCATAGTAGAAGTAAAGACCTGTTTGGCAGTTCTCAGTTCCAGAAATAAAGTTCGTAAACCTCGTAGCTTTTGTGGAAGTTTAAAATTTGTATTTTAAAATCTGTATCTCTCTGTAGCTGTAGAATAAACGCTATTGTAAAATATCCTTTTTCAGTCTAAGGCCTCAGAAATAACTACTGCATTTAGTTTCTCTTGAGGTAGAACAGAATAGTTCAGTTGGAAGGGAAGTACAATAATCATCTAGTCCAACAGTATGTTTTTATGGCATAAAAGAATGAAGTTATGCCTCCTGTATGAACTCACTCAAATGTAATTCAGACACCGCATTGCAAATTGTGATTGAACACAGACACCACAATTGCCGGTTAAGTCACATACGTAAAATATAATTATGGGAAATGGGATCCTAAAAATCGACTTCCAAAACCAAAAGACTCCCACTTGATTCAAGGAGAACCTCTACTAATTTTCTCTAAGAGGTAGTTGGATCTTCAGCATCAAGCAAGAAGTGAAGGAGAACAAGATTTTCTGGTTCTGAGGTTTGAGTCAATTCCACTTTTTACAGATTATCCTATGCAATCATCACGAGAGCGCCCTTCTCCTGACGTCAATGGGCGTGAGCTACCTGGCATACACAGTCACGTGGATCTTCTCTAATATTCACTGGAACATAGGGAAAGATATTTTGGGTTTATGGTTAACCTCAAAAATGAGGTCAGAATCAATCAGGGAACCACATTAAATCAGCCAGGACACAAAGATGACAAACTTGAAAGCTGTCAATAAGAGGAACTTACTTCCTACTCCAAGATAACAACTATTTAATCTACATTTTCTTTTCTAAAATAAAATGAACTATATACAGCTAATGAAATGCTATTGTTTAGACATAATAGTTGTAATCTAGTAAAAAAAGCTCCTGTAAAAGATTTCACTCCTTGATCTACTTAAGGTTCATTTGAGAAGCTTGGCCCACTAATGAGCGAAAGCAAAGTGTAATAATAAAAGAAATATCCAGAAGGATGAGGGAAAGTATGTCCACAAGGATATGGGATAGGAAATTGAATGCAATAGTTTTAAAACTAAAATAAAATGGATAATTCATTAGCATTGAATGAATGATAATTTAACTCCAGTCTCTTACAAGTGCTGGTCACAGCCATGTTCTTGACAGGTAGCATACCTGAACCCAAATTATCATCACAAGAAGTCTCAGCAGAAAAATCAATGGCATAAAGTTAGAAAAATGTTCCTTTTCAAATGTGGTAAAGGTCTCTAAGGTATCACAGAACAAAAGGGAGGATTAGGCCATTCAGTTTAAAAGAAAAAGCATTCAAATTTTTTAAACTGCAAAGATCATCCTTTGACTTTCAAAGCTGACAGAAGAGATTAAAAACCTCAAAAGCATCAGTGTCTATATTTGTCTGAAATTTCAAGTCTCTGTAGGAATGCTACATTTAACATCAGAAGATAAGGGATTGTTTGATTAATTTTATCAGTCAATCAGTATATGATCTGTAATTTCCTTTAACTGGTTTTCATCCCCGCATCTTGAATACCCAGAGGAAACTTCTTTTCTTCTGGAAGTAAGTCTTGAAGTAAATTGTCCTCATTTTCCACTGAGATCTGAATTCCGGTTTCTTTTTTCAAGGGGTTTTCTTCTTTTGAAAGGGGAATTCCTTCCCCTGTTGGGGAATAAGAGGGAGTGCTTCCATAATCCATGCTAGTTGAACTAGTTTGTTCTGGGAACTGGGAACTGCAGTCTGGACTACATACTTTAACAATACAAGTCACATTCACCTGCGTTCCTCCGTTACCAGAATGGTCTGTCAAATAAACAGAAAATACATTAAACATGGAAGAATGAAACCCAGAACAGGACCATTGGATTCTTTATCCAGTTCTTTGACTTAGAGTTAAAATAGACACTGAGTATCTTCTTGCTTCACTTAATTTAGGTAAGCTGGTGGAGTTGGTTCTATACCAATTTAGGGTTTTTTTGGTACCATAAAATCCACATCATCCCAGAAATAAAAAAGCCATAAAAATTAATACAGAGCCCTGGACCACAGCCAACTCCCTACCATCTGTTACCATTTCAGATGCTTTTGACAATGTTCTTTTCTCGCTGCTCCCTTTGGCTCTTACTCGCACTCACGGGTAAGTGCCTACCATCACACTAATCCCCTAGTCTGCAAGTAACTTTTTCTCCATTGAGCACGCTCTCTTCACTGTCTCAGGCTGAGGATTTAAAACAATCACTTTTTCCTTTCAAAAGCTACTCTCTCTGCTGAACATGGGCCCGATGTTTTATCCTGCCAGTTAAACTTCTGCTAAAAAGACTCTTCATTGATAATCAAATTTCAAGAGGTTCTGGATCATTCTGCTACATTCTTACCTGAACTCGCAGAGTTGTGTCTGTCTCCACTGCGAAGCTTACGACCTTCTGCAGCTGAATGTTGCTGCTGAAATCCTTCTGTTTCTTTCTTTTCGTTGTTCTTGTTACTTATTACATTGACTCTTGCAGACCCAGCTGGATTATTCAGGGAGCTACTGCTGGACCCAGAAGTTTCCAGGAGATGCTGTTCCTCCTGTTCAGAACTGCTGGAGTTTTGCGATCCTGTATTTCTTGCTTTTTTGTCACACTGCTTTTCTGTAGGGGAAAAAGGCTGGAACATTTGCAGAGAAATGCAAAACATTAATCTTTTTACAAATGACAAACAAAGAACTGGTCAGTACTTAGGCAGCTAAAGAAACCACTGAATCTGGTCTTCTGAACCACGCCTGTGTTTTATTGCTAATGTAGCCTAACGTAAAGCGAGCATGGTACATAATGTAGGTCATGTAAGGTACATCTGACACTCTAGCTTGGGGACCAAACCACCCCATTCTCACCCCAGTTGTCTTTCTGCTGTGCAGTTTTCTTTTACTTGTAATTAGATAAGACTGCATGATCTCTATATAACTTTTAAAGAACCAGAAAAGAAGGAAAAGAAGGAGTGACACTCACCGAATCTGCTTCTGTAGTCGGTGGAGAATATACAAGGGCTGCAAGTGAGGAAATACAGTTCATTAGCACCTAAATTTGCTTCAGCTGCAAAAGCTGCTCTCTTAACTAGTCTGAATGATATCTTCTGCTCCTGGAATAAACTCCAAATGTACATTTATTACACACTGTTTGAAAATGTTGAAAGCTATATTGTATTAATTTTGTAAGGCGACTTAAATTTAGCCAGCAAGCCTCTGCATGAATTAATAATTTTTCTAGTACACTGTCAGTGAGAAAAAGTATTGATGACAATAAACTATGGTCATGACTGTTTAATGATAACATTTGATAACATCTAATATTTAAATGATGAAGAACAATATATTTTACAAGCTCCAGTAGGAGCACAACTGTTGTACAGCTGTCCAGCTCCACTGGGATGTTGTATGTCTAGACAATTATCTAAAATCTGAGGAACAAGAGAGATTTGAATGGGATATTTGCCTCCCTGTATCCCTCTACTGAGATTAATTTCACCCCATGTGATTTAATAAAGATACTTTTACTCCAAATACATATGGTATTCCTGGAGTATTTTTTTTAATTCTATTTTTCTGTAGCAGCAAAGCTTATGTGATCAAGCTGATTTGCATGAATTTCCTCTTAATCTCTCTTCTATTGACCTTTGAACCCTTTGGCCAATTTCACCCCAATGTAACAGAGGCATAGTGTCAAAAGCTCCTCAGGGTTTCACGAAGCTATAGGTTGCCAGCTAGTGAGGCAGAAACCTGTAAATCATTGCCTTGTCCCCTTGAAAAAAAAAATAAATTAACTCCTACATTATTAGACACCAAAGAATCTACATGTTAGTGATAATTCATCCATATCCAGCCATGAGAAGAGCTTCAAAGGGAGCTAGCATCTCCTAAGACACTAATGTCAGTCAACCACTAGGCTCAAATCAGTAGGAAATAAGGTGGTGCTCTTTCCAATATTTACAGATCTGCTTGTTTTCACTTCATAAATCTTACCTTTTTTCTTAGAGACTAAGCAATACCCCAAAACAGTGATGATTATCAGGACCAATAACAATGGTCCTGCTATTGATCCTGAAAATAAATTAAAAAGATAAAATATTTAGCAGGTTGATCTGACAAAGGATCTAATTAGAAAGAGGTAGTTTTGTAGTTTCTGTCCATGGCTACAAAAGCTAAATTTACAAGTATCATCACACGTGTCTGACATTCACATTTGATGCCTCTATTGTCGGATACCAAGGTCTCGTTTCAGTCTCCACCACTTCATAAAGATGAATTTTCCTGTCCTGAAAAATGAGGACAGACTTTTGGCCTCAGTCACAAAAGATATCTCTCTAGACTAGCAACAGTTTTTTAAATACAAGGCCAGGCAGTCCAGAATGCTCCTAAACATATATGCCTTCTGGATAGGTTGTGAAGAGGAGAGAATACACCCGCACTTGTGAATGCTATAAGGACTTCCTGTCTCGGGAAAGGCTGCCAGAAGTCTCCAAAGACCTCTCACCAAGAGGTTAATGCAGTCAAGCTTGCCTCAGTCCAGAATCCAAGACACAACTTTTTCTACCAGCTCCTTCATTGTAGCAATTCTGAGGAAATGCCTTGTACAAGATAGTTTGGGGATTTTTAGAAATATTTCCAGAATTACAAGGACTGTAGAATGCACTGGGGTAGAGCAGATGCATGGGTAAATATTATGCAACTCACTACAAGCAATGTCATATTGAATTAATTCAGCTGTTCTGAGGTTCTGCTTGGGTACAGGTAATTGGTCTTGGAAAGAAACTGAGAACTAAATATAAAATTGCTTCCTAGCCAGACAAAAATTTCTTTAAATGAGTTAATAGCTCACCGATGATGTGAGACATGTCAGGTACAGAGTTTAAAATGACAGGTCGAGTTATTATTTCAGGTTTGTTGGAAGCCGAGCTTTGGGTCAGGAGCAGGTTCAAAACAGTGTGAGGTAGAACTGTGGCAACTGCTGTTCCTGAGTCACTGCAAACAGTGTCATTCACGCTGTTTCCAGGAACAGCCACTGATTTACAACTGCAAGAAACAAAAAGAGAAGTTAGGAAAGAAAGCAACTGTGTGCACAGCTAAGGTTGCAATTAGACAGAAACAGTGGCTTACACTCTATGTGGTACACAGCTGGTATCGTAAGATTCCTCATGTGAAAAAGTGCCAGGAGGACAAGGTTTGCATTCTGTATCTGTGCTGTCTGTCCCTTTAAACAAATAGAAAAACTCCAGTTAGTCATCTAGTGAGAAACAAGAATGAATAATCAAGGTCTGCGGTAGAGATCCTGTAGGTGATACAGAGGCAGCACACAAAATACAGTCTTTATACAGTCTTCTGTCACAGACCAACCCAAACACACATCAGAAGATTTATCGGCTGCTAGTTTTGTGCCCTTGATACCAGTCTTTTTCAAAGACTGTAAAAACCTCACCAAAAGGTTAAAATGTGGTACTGCAGACAGAGCTGAGCTTTTTCACAGAATCACAGAATGTTAGGGATTGGAAGGGACCTCGAAAGATCATCTAGTCCAATCCCCCAAGTTTTCACTCGTCCCTGACAGGCTGACCACCTATTCCATTCTGTTGGAGTTCTCTATCTTTTCAAATGGTTCTTAATTTGTTAAAAAATATTCAGTGTTCCACCTCTTTGAATATTATTTATCATCTTGAGACAGCTACATTATCAGAGTGGTGACTTTCGTCACCTAATAAAGACAGATTAATTCTGCAGGACAGCATAGAGTCATCATTACTTACTGTAACCAAAATTCAACCTGAAGCCCTGTTTCAAGGATTTAAGCAGGAATTAAGTGGTCTTGAATCTGAGTCACTTGTATGGAAGAAATCACATGGTAGAGCAAAACAAAGGAAGATTAAGTTGGATTGGAGAACTTTATGATATATAGTAGTAATAGATTGCAACATGCTGTCCCTTTGGATATGCCTCTTGAGAATACTGTTGCTCTAGTTACTGCCTACTTGCTAAGATAATGCTTGCACTAAAAAGAATGCATAACTGTAGGTAATTAAAAGACAATATTCCTGTAATTTACTGAGTTGAAGGCAGATTCAGAAATATTTATGGACTATTAATGCAAAAAATAACCCTCTTCATACAGTAAAACTATTTTGTGTGTAGAGTGTTCAGAATTAAATTACCTCTTCTGGAAACTCTGTAACCTTTTCCACATTTTTTATGCACTTTACATATTTTGCAGTAGTCGTATATTTTCGAAATGCAGTATTCATTGGGTGGGCAGCCACAGATTCTGTCCTGTGACGTAGTGCATTCTTGATTCTGCACAAACCCTGGTTTTAAAACAAGAATAAAGCAAGATGTCATTAACAACATTTAAAATCATAGCCTGCAATGTTTCAAGTGAATATGAGGTGATGTTCACATGCCACAAACTCAAGATAATTTTGCAGCTTCTGGCTAGTACACCATCATAAAACAAATACGTTATATGCCCCAACATCTACGTTTTCAGAAGAGTTTCCTCTCTCTCTCTCTAGTAAAGGAGCAATTCGCATCTGTAGAATTCACGCTTGAAACTCTGTACCTGCAGTTGCATTGTATTGTACCGTAACCATAAATATGCACATTTCTGTTACCTGTGCTCATCACTGCAGTATCTGGGGGGCACACTAAGGCTTGTAGTCTATGCAGATCATGCATATGTATTTAAAGTGATTGGAGACCTTACTACAGACATTTTCATACTGTAATTAACCAGCTTTGTAGGATTATCTATTTAGATGAGACCAAAGGTCTTTTGAACAACTTAGACTGTATCCTTAAAACTTGCCAGTGAGTCAAGTAGATAATTTGCTACACTAGTTTCCATTAGAAATGATGGGCAACAGTATGACGTGATCTCTTAGACCAATGTACAGATGTTTGTACAATGTACTACTTTATATACTGTTAAGCTGCTTTAACAAACTCCACCAGCGTGCTCTCACTGATAATGCTGCTTTGCAAAAGAAATTTTAAAAAAATACAGGAATATCACAACCGGTGTTTGCTGTTGTCAGTTCAGCAGACAAACTGAGGAATGACTGGATGCTGGAAATGTAATTATCCATTTACCCCTGTGCAAGTCAGGTCTTAAGCTCCCTTGGCTGGAGGGTATAAGCAGGAAGTTAGTCTGCTGATGACATTTGTACCTATTTTAGTGAAGCAGTGCCTTAGTGTCCAAGAACATAAGATTGGTGTCACATTTTTAGGACTCAGAAAGAAAAAGGGGCAGGGCCCCCTGCAAGACTTTTCCCTGATTCTTTTCCCCAAATCTTATGAGTACCAAAAGCATGAGAATGGGACTATACAAGTGACAGACAAAACCTCCTAGTTTTCTTAAGAGAAAAGACTATGTTAAACCAAGCTCAGTCGTTGAGCAGGCTGTTAAAGTCACAAATGCCTCTTTAATAATTCAAGCCTACCTTTCCTGCAGGGTGGTGAGCAGGCAAAGCACTGAGGAGACCGATTCCAGATTGCTGTATACGTGTTAGGTCTACAGGGACTGCACTTTGTGTCCACACTGTGACTGCAGCTCTCTGCCTTATATTGACCTATTAAAAAAAACAAACCAAAACAACAGAGAAAGCATCTCATTGGAAATGATCACTAGAAATTGTTTAAGGTAAGTTGCATTCTTAGCTGTAAAAACCCTTTCCCTTCACTGCCACAACCAGATTGGTATTGTATATGAAGCAAGCATTGCTTTAAAGGATGAATGCATGCATGTACAGGGAAACTGATTTCTTTTATGTTATTCATGTTTGACCCCTTTTCCTACATTCAGTTCAGTGAATTTCAGCCATGTTCAAAACAAGGCAGCCTCAACCCTGAACAAAACCCCTCAGCATATACTTAGATGCAGCTACCACAGTACATAAAACAAACTTTTTACCCTCATAGAAGCTGTGTTTTGTGGTGAAACACAGGATGGTGTTTCATGCTGAAAGTCAGGCACATGCTAGAACGATGTGTCTGGGTGAGGCCCTTACTACCTTTACAGCCAGCAAGTGAAGAAAGCATAATAAAGTATTACCACAAACAGACCTGAATTAGAACTTCACCACTTGTCACTACTGAAGGAACATGAGCTCACTCTTTTCCCTTCACCTCTTCAGCCAGCCCTAACACCATCAGCCAGCCCTAACAGATCGGAGCAATGAGTTCCTGAAGCTACTGGCATTCCAGACAAAACCAAAAGCTATCAAAGGCAGTTTCTCCAATGTGTCTCACCAATAACAAAATTCAGTGCAGTGGTGGGAATAAGTAAATATGAGCTCCAGCATATCCATTTTGGAGAAAGGAAAACACCTCAGTTGCCATTTCCTCCTTGCTTGAAAGGAGGAAGAAGATAAAAATTAATGTCTCATATCCTGTACAGAAATAACCTGGAAAATATACTCAGAAAGCAGGAGTAACACTGAGAAAGCCTTTGGAGCTACTTGGAGAATCTCTGTTCTCTGAAAGAAGGGGCCCTGGAGGTGAGCCAGAGAAATTATTTCCAAAGACACTGTTTTCCCATGTACTTAACTTGAACCTTAAAATTCTGCCTCCCATATCCTGCTAATGATTTAGGCTTCTATTTTTGATACATTATGGTAAAAAAATTCAAATTCATAATAACAAAAATAAAGATTTTAGATTTCTTACAACTTGATGCCCAGAGTTTTTTACTCTGAAAAAATAAAATTAAGGAGAAACAGACTGAACAGTACATACCACAACAGAAAAAGGTTTTACCTATTACTTGTCATCTTTCACGCATTGTGTTTTTAACAAAGGAAGCTTGACATCTATCTAGACATTTTCGGTTAATTCAAGCAACTGTGCTGCTTCAGCATATACTGATTTCCTGCTTCAACTTCCGGATCTCTCTGACAGGAACTCAGCATTTATGGAGCAAATTTTGTTTGCTCAGCATGTAATGAGACAAATAGGCAGATTTTTGCTGTGTCTAATGTGATACTATAATGACAACTTATTGCAAAAACTCTGTTATTGAAATACCCAAACAGCATTACTACCCCCCCCCGCAAAAAATCAAACCCACACACCCACCTTTTTTCAGTCAACAACTTCTGCTAACAAAAGATCACTGATAATTATCATTGGAGTGTAAGATATGACACCTCAAAGCAGAGTTTCTGTAGTCTTGTACCTAGTCTCTGATAGTGGTCTGCAGTGTCTGTTTTACAGTAAAACACAACAAAATCCCCTTAATGAGCAATTACAGATTAACCTGTCCTATGGAAAGCCCCTTATATAAGTGATATTAACCAAATACAGAAACTAAGCTCTGCCTCATGCCCTGTTTTACAATATATTTGTTATTAGTGGACTTGGGTCTGACGTGTTGTCTAATTTTTGTAATTCCCTTAGTGAGCTGTTGCTCCCTCCCCCAAACGTTGACTTAAAAATACTTTCATCAAAACACCATGCAAAGCTGTGCTTACAAGAGCTCAGCAGCCTACCTCCTGATAAGCCCCAGCCAGGTTAACCTGGTAACAGAATTCCAATTCTGATGAACAGTGGATCTGTTTACAGGTATTTTTACAGTCACAGCATTTTATTGTCTTACAGTTAAACAACAACAAAAATTCAGTGCTCTTAAGATGTATTAATAATCAAAATGTGCTAGGCTTATCTGAAAATCGAATTAATTTGGCTGTGTAAAGTAATAGTTTGAAATATAACCTACCTGGAGGGCACTGGCTGCAACATTTGCCAAGCCTTTCTTCATAGAATTCAGTGCTGGGATCTCTGCATTGTGCAAACTGTGGTGTATAAGGCAATGAATATTCCTAGGACAAATTAAAGGAAAATAATTAGTCACAAGTCTATTCTGACCCTAGAGTAGAGATTCAAAAGCGACAAAACAATTAAAGATCAGTGCAATTATAACCACCTTCCTTTCCAAGACTCTGATGTAGGCCTGATGAAACAGAAATCAGCAGATGACAAAAAGCTGAAGGAGAATGCACAGCTTATAAGCTACTTGAGACCATTTAGAGGTTCCTCTGTTTTTCAAAGATCTGACACAACCAACAAAGTGATTTCTCCAGGTTTTACGTTCAAAAGAATACAATGGAACTATGGGATTAGCATCACATCTGGTCACTACTGCATCCCCTAAACCAAAGGTACCTTTTGAGCCCTATCTGAAAACTAGAAGATTGACTTTGCTACTTATTAATTCCCTCAGGCCTCCCAAGCCGGTGGCACAGGGAGCTGTGGGTCTAGCACTAGCACAATGCTTGACAGAATCTTTCTGTTTTCATCAGTGGGTGCAAAGGACAGAGGACACTAAGTTCAATTCTCTATTGCTCTTACGTTCATTGTGCCCTCACTTACACCCATGCAATATCCAGGCAAGATAACCCATCCCTTCAGTCAAAGAACCTGTACTACTGGAACTGTTTCACCAAGTGAAAGGAAAAAGGGCTTTTATCATTCCAAATGCTTTGTGATTCCTTTCTGCATGAGAAGGGACCTGATGTTTTTAAAGCGACGTCTCCAAAAACTGCACTGCTGCTTCCGAAAAGGAGCAACTGGCTACAAGACCTTAAAAAAAAATTAAAAACCTACCTCATATGGCAGGTCAAATGCATAAGAAACAGTCATGAAATACAGTGTATCTAATTTTCAGCTCATACCGATCAACACAGCTCAGTGACTTCAATGAACAAGTGTCAAAATATTTGAGGACCTGCCATCTGTTCTCAAAGGGAAAAATATACTCACTTAAAAGAAAAAGCCTAACATTAGGTAGTACAAGCGTAGGAGTTTCCTGCTAGATCAGAAAGATGCTGTTCAAAAAGTATGTGGCACTGCTCAATTTTCTGCAGTCTGAAGAGATTGATCCATGCATAATCTACACACATTTAGAGAAGTACTTTAAAAGTATTATTAAAAAGAGAAATCAAAACAGGAACATGTTCTTTGGAGGCCGGTAATGAAAATATCCTTCCTCCTTACTGAAAAAAGATGTTGATTATCCATTGTGTCTTCACATTACTGACAAAGTAGACTAACACTTTCCACTCTCAACAATTACTTAAAGGGAACCCAACATTTTCTTATGCAGCTTGTTGAAATATTTTACCTCTTATCTAGCTGCATGTCAGAAACAGGATTTTACCCATCTAACTCAATGGTCAGTGTCAAAAAGAACCTTTCCTGAGAATGTGAAGGCAGAGAAAGGCCTTCTTGAGTTTCAATATTCCTTCCAGAAAAGAAAAAAGGAAAGCAAACTATTTAAGTAGAAGTTTCACCGCTCCTACTTAAAACACTGTGAAAGCTGGTAACACTGACCAGACATCAGGACAATTCTGATACCTTCTGATCAGTCAGTTGAGTTACAGACTCAAAACCAGGGAGGACTGGGGATGGGTTTCACCACCAGCCCCATCCTCTCACAGCCAGATCAACGGGAAACAGTCAAGTTGCAAACTGAAGAACAAACCTGTAAAGATGCTTTTAACAGGCTAGAAACTGTGACAGGGTGGGGAATGATGACCAAAAAAACCCACCCCAAAACATTCTCCTCAAACACTAAAGCAGGTGAAGTAAGAAACAGCTGCTGAGCACAAGATGCATTTTTCAAATTCTGCTCTTTGTATTTTGGTGAGAAGAAAGCCAATTTTGCAGGAACCATGCTGCAGCCTCAAATATCTTCAAAATCTACTTTGGCCTCCATGTTTGCTTTCCAGTTAAGAAGGCTTATTTAAAGGGGGCTTGCACAAGGATTGAAGACGTTGAAGCAGAACCAGGAGGCTGGCTTCAACATTATCAGTTTCATCATTATTAATGAGAATAACAATCATAATAATTCAAAAAGAAAAACAAGGCTTTTCAATACCTTCTAAGTTCAGTAATAGCTGTTAATGCTGGACTTGGTATTAATACTCTCATAGGATGGGCAATGAGTAATAAATAAACCATACCATTTGCAAATGTGAGCTGACACTAAAATCTGATGAAGGAGAAGAGGCTCTGCTCTCATCAAAATATTTTTCATTTAAGTTAGTTTCTTGTTTATTAAAAGAAGAAAGATCAAGTGTTGTCATCACTATGATCAACTTCATTAAAACAAGCACTTGAGAGGTTTTTTAAAATATAAAACCTCACTGCAAGAGCAGACACAGAAAAAAAAAGAAGAGATAAATATAATAAACCGCATCACAAATTATCCTGCTGGTGAGGCTGCCTGGCAAAAATCATTCTTATCTCACCCTCTGCATTGTCTATTGTAAATACTGCCCTGCGAGTTGAAGACACAGGAAAACCTGTTGGTTGATGGGTTCCCATCTGTTTCTCTTAAGTTGTGCTTGAAAGGATATGTCTGCTGGCTGATACAATCTCCCTGAAATTTTATCTGATGAGCTGTGGCTCTCAATGACATTCAACTGACAACTTTTTGCCAACTGTCCTCAAAGAACATTATGGGAAACTAAAAGGAACTTGTAATCACTTAGGTACAATTTACATACACACGCGAGCTCAGCTTTGTTTGCACTGGAAGGATGCCATCAATTTCAGTAGTTACTTCCAATGTAAACTAGTTTAATCAAAGCTGTCAAGGCCAGCAGTCAAATCTCCTGCTCTTACTAGGTATAAAACTCTCCTGGATTTCTTGGCTACAAGAAGACCCCACTTTTTCTAGCCATCTCACCAATTTTAAGGACTGAGTTGGGCAGTATAATATTTGTATCTGGCATTCAGATCTATTTGCTACTTTGGGCTGAAAGACTGATGAGTAGGGGCTAGATTCTATTCCACAGTCTTTACACTTTGTTACTGTTTGTATCTCTCATAAGTCCTTATTTTGTCTTCTGCTTTTACTGTGATTCAGTGTTTTGTAAGCAGATTGTGTGAAGGAAAACGAACCTGATGCTGCATCTTTTGCATTACAGCCTTAGAACTTCTCAGATTAGGTAGTAGTGTCTAATGGCAGCAGATTTTTAAGATATTTATACAGACAAAATGAAGACATTGGAAGACTTCATTTAATTTGACAGGTACAAGTAGAAGTAAATGCCTCATCTATCTAGCAGCAGAGACACAAACATTATTAAACATGAAATTTAGCCTAGCTCTATGCGCATCCGTCAAATTAAGCAATATATTTTGGCGTAGGAATGGGTAAACTATGCTTGCCTTTGACTACACAACTCACTAGGGAGATTTTTGCAATGCCTTTGTATTAAGCAATAACTAAGAAGTTACATACAAAAAGTCAATGACTCAAGACTCTCTCTGCGGAGTCTCTGCATCGTTTGAATCATTTTCCCTTCCGCACCACAGATATCCAGTAGATCAGTGACTTAATTTGTCACTGGAGAGGAGTCGGCTAACAGTAGTCTCCATACCAACTGAGAGCTTAGTACAGACTCCTCTAAATCCGTATGCACAAGCACTATTGTTTCCAAGATTCCCTTCATCCTACCCACTGGAAGATAAAACTACTGGGGAACAGGCCTGTATCTCATTATTTCCAGGCCTGCAGCTGTATCTGTGCTGTGTGGAGCAGCACCAGCGAAGGGAAAGGGCCTGCAGGCTGTCCCCTCCCACGCAGTCGTACGGAGGCCAACCACAACCCAGACCCTAATGTCTGTTCCAGAGCTGAGCCCGAGTCACGAACAACAAAACAAGATTTGGATTCACACTTCTTCCAAATTAGAAGGGCTTGATCCAACGCACCAATCCGGCACTACCTATTGGTGAGGAAGTCCAGATCTCAACTACTCACAGTATGTCACAATGTAATGCATTCTCTGTGTGCTGAATATTAATTATAATTAACATAATTTCCTTTAATTCCTGCCTTACAGCTTGTTCCTGTATTCTTGGACTTTATGTGTAATTAAATTTAAATATCTTCAATAACAGAAATAAAACTTGCTAATACAGTCTAGGTAATCCTGCTCCAGCAGGGGGATTGGACTAGATGATCTTTCGAGGTCCCTTCCAATCCCTAACATTCTGTGATCCTGTGAATATAATGGATGAATATATATCTATTAATCCATTCACATAACATTCATTTTTGCTCAAGGAAGCCATTTAAACGAAGATATTTAAGCACATATTTTAATCCTAACTCACATGTCTACATTTTTATTGGTCTCCTTTTCATACAATTGCCTTCTTCAAACTCAAGCTGTCAAACAAAGGAGTCTGAACAGGAACTACATCTAGTGTATGATGTTCTTTGCGCATATGAAACCACAATGAAGTCACCAAAGACTCTGACGTAAAAATCTGTTGCTATGGAAAGGACTTGAGGTCAAGAGATACCATTTGCTGAGCTACCAAACCTGCTGAAGACAGGAAAAAACAGAATTCTGTTTAAAATATTTAAACTGGTCTTTTACAAAAATAATTCTGTTGAAGATTAGTTATCAGATAACAGCAAGTCTCACCAAAATCAGCTGGAGTTGTATCAGGCTGTACCAACTACACACAAACCATAAAGCTTCTTTTAAAGCTGCTTTCCTGCAAGTACCTCTCTAACATTACGGGTCCGTTATGTGAACTGTTCTCCCATCCTATATTGTACTTTACTTCTGTAAAGCAGGAGTCTTTGCATAGCCACAGACAAACAGGTTTCCAACTCCACTTTCCCCCTCCCTGAGAAAACAGTATCTTTTTGCTTACTGTTGAGAATTCTACTCCAGTGCCGCTCACCACCATAACATGGAAACGTTTTCCCAGAATGAGATGGCAGGAGGCTGCATAGAATATGAAGCTACTCATAACATGTAAAAATTATAGCAGCAAGTGAAAGTTTGTAAGAAGACACAGTATAGTTAATTATATATGTATTTGGAAAAACATACACATTTTCAGAAATACCAGCTCTTCTGTTTCAAAACGTCAGGCTTATGTATCCAAAAGTCAGTCTGTTTTCCCAGAGATTGCCCTAATAAAAGATATTATCCACTAAATCAAGATCTGACACTTACAGACAGGCACTGTCAAAGCTGATAAGCCTTAAAATTGACAGTTTCCCTGTGGAAAGCGAAGATACTCAGGCAAACAAGGGGTGAAAGCAAGAGAAGTAACAGATTGCAGGCCTGAGAGGCAGGAAGACAGGTTGTATCCTCATCACTTGTCAGAGAAGGGCAGGTGACAAGCAAGTTCCCAAGAAAGGATCAGCAAGTCAGGACTGGCCATGGTGGGTTTGACCTTACGTGGAGACATCCTGCAAGATGCACCTGAATTCAAAATGTGTGAGAAGCAGTTAAAAAAAATAATTTAATATATTATCAACCCACTATAGCACCCAGTACTCCTTAAAAGACCACTGTGTAATTCCAGGTTCAATATACATTCTGACATCCTCACGTAGTTTCACTGAACCTTTGTCTTATCAAGGCTAAATTAATATGATTGAATAAACATGCAAATAACATACACATCCCATGAAAAAGCAATGACCTGGACATCTCAGCAGCATTTCCATATTTATCTTCACAATCCAGGACACTTTAAAATCAGACAGAAAAATGCTATCAATATACCAGCACAGCATACACACAATCAAAATCTAATAGATCCCATCAAGCTCTGGTTTAAACAGTTACAAGCATTCATTGCCAAACAGTGGTACAGCTGGGTATGAAAGAGAACAGCCACAGCTGCACCACATCAGGTCTTAGATGTAAATTAAAGGGCTTTTCTATGTAAATACGGAATAGTTTTAGGGATCCAACAGAGCACAAGCTCTTCCTGTTTAAACAACGGTGTAAAATACATACAGATTTATACTCTGCACTTGCAAGGACGCTCACACTTTTTGCAAATATTCAAACAAACCTGAAAAATCAACCCATTTCCACTGAAAATCCAGGAAAAGCGATTAGTCATTGCTTCGGGAAGCCGGGAAATAACAGCGACACGGCCAAAGCAGGATGAACTTTAAGAGTGGGATTTGAGGCTCCTGCAGAGATCGCACACAGTTCAGCACAAGCAGAGAGAGAGAACTCAAGGGGCTGCAAGCACAACAGCCAAGCGATGCCCACTGGCATCACCGCAAGCACAACGGCAAAGCGCTGCCCTCCTGCATTACACCTTGCGCGACACCAGGCGCACCCCCGCGCTGCACGGTGACAGCCGCCCCAGCCGCTGGGTACCGCCGAGCGGCGGGCAGCCCCCCGCCTGCCCCCGGCGGGGCTCCGCAGGGCTCCCCGCGGCCCCGCACTCACCCGGCCGCCCGCGGCGTGCAGGAGCGCGGCGAGGAGCGCCCAGCGCGGCCCCATCCCGCCGCCGAGTGCGGCCGCGGCGCGCGGGGCGGGGCTGGCGGCTGCCGCGGCTGGGGGGCACCGCCCCGGGGCAGGCGGCAGCGGCACCGCGTTCCCCGGGTGAGGTACCGGTGCTGCCCGCTGCCCGGACACAAAAGTTATTTCAGGTATCTCAGAAGAGCCTCCCAGCACGTGTAAAGGATCTCTTTAGTCGGATTTATGCTCCTTTAACCCCAAAATATGAACTTACCTTTTGTAGCATCATCAGTACCCACCGTACCACTGCACCGTGTTCACTCACGTTTTGTACATGCTGCCGGGGTGGTATAGAATGACCTTAATGTAAATCCAGCCCTGCTCTGCTCTTGAGAAAAACTCCAGTCGACTAACAGCTGCGTAAGTTTTAAACAGCTCTCTTGCAAAAATATTTTTTCTGCGACTGATGCATCTACTGAAATTATCAACAGTGAAACATTTACATATCAGACAAGAAAAGTGTGGCTATGGCTTAAAATCCATGTGATTTTTAATTCAAAGGTTACCAGCAAACCAACTGTAACACATCTAGCAGGTTGCAATGCATGTGATTCATCTAGAAAGCTGTTCCAGTAAAAAGGATTAATTTATGTACAGAGCTGAAATATACAATTAGCTGTCATTACAGTACATCCTTTAACAATCAGAGCCAGGTGAACATGGTTATTCACAGTCTGTGGATACACAAATTGTCATTCTCTAAAATGAAAGAGAAGTTCCTGTATTTTTCTAGAATGAAGCGTATGCACTGGAAAACAATGAACTACCCTGACTGGAAGTGAGGAAAGGGAGACCAGTATTTGTCCTACATAGCTTTTTCTTCTTCCTTGCATTGCTGTTTTATGTCAGTACTTGGTGACTTGACCTTTTGTTGCACAACAAGCACTTAAACCGAAAAATATTAATTCTGCTTCCTTCTCATGTAACTGCCGCTGACATGGCAATACTGATAGCCAAAAGAAATTTTGAGCTGAACATTAGGAGCAGCTTATCTTCTGAATGAAACAAAGCAAGTACAAACACAGAAGTACCCAGAAAGGATTCCCTAATCGCCTCTCTTGAAAGACTCATTGGACAAAGTCAAATATACAGTGGCTGCAGTTGTTTTTAGAAATTATTTTATGTTCTGGACTTGCAGAGAAGAGTGGAATTCAGGAAGTAAATTCTGGAACTAACAACACTTGAAATTACAGCCAGTTTTCAAATGTACTACAGGTAAATTATCCACTGATGAAAGTCAGTGACTAGATCCCATAATGCTGAGATTCTCCCACTTCATCTCTGGGGCCGTGGTTCCAGAAAAGTATGAATTTCTCTGGATTTATTTCTTCAATCACAAAATCTTGATAACGTACCTTCCCTTATATTGTGAGGCTTAATGGATAAACAAGATCCTACTACATGGAGACTTTCAAAAAGCCTTTGAAGAGGTTCGACACCTAAGGTGGTGGAAAAACAAAGTTGTCACAGGATCGGAGGAAAGGTCATTTTATGGATTTGCTAAAAGGTTACTGGGTACAAAAGTTATGGCTGTTTAAAAGGCAGGAAGGAAAGAGCAGAGCATAACGGTAATTTATCAGGATAGAGAACAGTTAGCAGTGGGGATTGGTGGGGCCAGTTCTATACAATAACTTCATCAACAATCTGGAGAAAATAGCACCCACACAGTGAAGACAACACTAAACTTCTCCAGGTAGTTCCATGACATACAGAAGGCAAATAAAGCCACAAGGAGCTCATAAAAAGGTGCCAAATGAGCTTCTACATAGACAAACACAAGGCAATACATTTAGGGAAAAATAATCTAAATCAGGCGTACATGGTGCTGAATTGGCATCTGGCAGCTATCACTCAGAAAAGTGATCTTGGAGTCATCCTTGATGGTTCTCTGAAATCATCTGCTTAGTGTGCAGGGGCAGCCAAAAAAAGCAAACAAAATGGTGGGCGTCATCTAGAGAGGCATTGAGAACAAAATAGAAAGTATCATTTTATCACTGTTTAAAACCTTGGCCCACTCCTCTTCTTCAGTGCAGTGCATGGTTCTGGCCTCCAGATGTCCAGAAGAATGTAGTGAAGTTAAAGAAGATGCAGAAGAGGTCAACTAAAATGACCAAGGCAGCGGAACATCTGACTTACATGAGAAATATAAAAAGATGGGAACTCAGCTTGGAGGCTGAGGAGGATACAATCAAGAATCATAAAAGCAACTCACTATTGCACTAAATTCTGTAACACAAGAACTAGTGGCACTCACTGGAACAAGAGGTCAGTTTAAAAGTGGTAAAAGTACTTTTTTACACAGTGCATGGTAGCAATCTGTAATCTGTTGCCACAGCTGCTTATGGAGGCAGATTGTACCACGAAACTCAAAAGAGTGAAGAAAAATTAATGGCAATATGAATGAATACTAAAGGCTGAGACAAACCCTTAACGACCTTAATCCAATTGCAGCTGATGCTGCAGAGCTATGAGGAATGCAAACAGCAGACATTAACCAGGCTTATGTGTTCTTCCTAAGTAACATCTCTTACTGTGACTGTCAGAGAGAAAATGTTGGGCTCATACAACAAGTCTGGCCCAAGAAGGTGTTTTTTTATGCCTTTATGTTCCTTTTGTGTGTTCTAAGACAAAAGATGCTGAAGTTGCACAGCTGTTATTACAGTACTCTGTCCAGGGTAAAACTACAAAGCAAGTAATTGTTTCTGCGGTTCCTTTTTTTGACTATTAAGGCACACTTTGTCATCTTGCTCATTTTCCACTGTCCTTTGCGAAAACCGAGTCAGCACTATTACATTTGCAGTTATCAAACAAGCAGCATGAAAGATTGAGAAATAGCATAACAGAAGCCAGTTGACCACAAAACTGATTTTTTTTAAAGAATAGATATGCAAATCAGTCTCACCCTGATGATTTTTAGCAATTCTAAAACAAGCAGATATTAACAATGTTATAGGAAACAATTGCTGTGCCTTTTCAGTCCTTCCTTTTTTGTAGAAAACTAGTTTATTTTCTTCTTTTCCCTTTTAACAGACTCCACACTGGGCTAAACCCATAGTTCATCCAACATCCAAATATTCAGCCAGTTTGGCTTCCATCAGAAGAGGCCATTTTGTACACTTCAAAAATTAGAAAGAATGGCCTAAAGTACAGCAGACTTCAATTAGTTTTATTTGCCTTCTGTTTTCTGAGCCTGTGTGACACCTTCTGATCCTATTTCCTCAAGAAACATGAAGTCCACAAACTTAAGAGTTCTGTTTGTGTTAGGGAAAACTGAAATTGTCATTACTTTCATTCAAGAGTTGAGGCCTTCAGGAAAATACCAGATGTTGCAAACTATAAGACAAAATTGGAAGTACTGGTAATATTGGAATAGAAACAACATGTGAAACATGGCTGGGTCTCAAGCTTAGCTCAGAATTCCAGCCAGAATTTTCATAGCTAATAGAAGTAATCAGACATAGTTTTCAATCCATTCCTTCATGCAGAGAAAGCAAGCTGTGAAACTTGAATTGGCATCCAAGATGTCCTCTGAATTTTGTAGCCTTGATTCAAGTTTGTTTCCAGCATGATACTGGGAGAGAAGGGGAAAGATAAATATTTGACATCAGCAATGAAGGCCAACAGTTTGGATGATCCTCTCATTTGTTAGATGAAATAGGTTCTAGCACTCCTTGTTTGAATGTTTCAGTGTTTTACATGAGTTTTCAGATAATCTAAGGCACTATGTGTTTACCTCCGTTGTCATAGATTCAGGCTTAGTGTCACACGGGATGTTTCTGTAGCTTCACACACCTTCTCAGTGGGTTATCACTTTTCAGTGGCAGTGGTGGGGTGACGGAATTCCTTTCCCTCCTCTTCCACAGGAACCATTACATCATTCCCTGGGAAAGACTCTGTTTCCTGCTCTGGATAGTGCACTGCCATTTCCTCTTCGATGTTTTCCTGGGCATCAACATTACTTTCACATCCTCTAGCAGCACAGTTCTTGCCACTAGGCACTTCTGAAACGGACCCCACAATAACAGTGTTGGCCTTCATGATGTATAGTTTTTCTGAGGAAGGAAAAAAATAGTGCTGAGCGTAGTTAACAATCACTGCTGACCCTAGAGATGATTTCTTTCCATCCAAAATTTTTATTTGGTACTCCGTTTTCCTTCTTTATTTTCCCCTCATTCTTTTTTTAACCAGAGACATGCAGATCAAGCCCATCACTGTGAAAACACAAAATTCACTAACCCACTAAAGCTTTTGGAATTCACACACAGTTGTCTATTTCATTGTTTATTTATAAGGTGCTTTTAATTTTGAAATCAAAGCACTGAACATACTAAGTGATAAAGAAGGCCTGCACATTTTATACTACACTGTCTGGTTTTGGACCACTGTCGAGGGAACTCTGGGCATTTTAGATGAAGTAGATCTAGCTCCCACGTGATGAAGCCACTGTGCTATAGCTAGGACTACAGGAGAAAGACAAATTAGAAAAGGCAGTAAGATATTCACAAGAGTCTGTTAGAAGAAGGTATTAATCAAGATCTGGGGAAGACAGATATGGAGAATCCAAGGTTTATGCTCCTGCTGTTTCAAGAAGCAACAATACGTGCATCAAAAGCAGCCTTTGGGCAAGGATCAGCACTGTACAGAAATTCTGGGTAACTATCTGGGGTCTTAGGACCAGCAAAGAAATGAGTTTCTTTCCAGCAGAGAATCAACTACAAAATTTTCTGGGACAAACTTGAACCTTGTGTCCAGCTTGTTGACCCTACTCCTTTACAAAAGGTAAATAAGGCCTTTGCTGTGGCTTGGACCACTACATTTCATTCAGAAGGATGCTGCAGATCAGATGCTGTAGGTTATTGTTCACAATTGCTTGGAGATATTTGGACATGGTAAGTCAAATCGTCACATTCATCCCAAGTCCATCACTCACATTAAAAACAGAAAGGGTGTTTAGTAAGGAAAGGTCAGTTCTAGTAATACCAAAAAAACCCTTCAAATAACCTCACAATTGGGTTTGGAAACATTGCCAGAATGTCTCATGTAGACTGTGTCTCAGGTAACAATTCTCCTCCTGTGAGTAAGCTTCCTTGCCTGACTTTTATCTCCTACCCCGTGCCATGGTCAAAGACTTTATGGGAACATATGGGAGACACATTTCTAGCTATTACTGTGCAACCAAGAGAAGAAAATGATAGCTTGAGATATGTGAAGTACAACTCTCATTAAGTTCTACAGCATTATTTTCCAGCTGCCATATTTTGGATTTCAAATTTCTTCTGCAAATTTACATCTTCTGGAATGAAAAAAGAGGAAGAAGAGCATTTTGCTATGAGCATCATAAGTGACTAAGGCAAATGTGAAAATAAGAAAGCATTATATTGAAATTAATAGATATACCAGAATTTGTGTGTCAAAGGCTCTGGAGATTCAGACCCAATCTTTGCTAGAAGCTTTGGACACTTTGCAGCTTACTAATAGTCTCAGAATGACATTATGTGCCCATGATTGAAAAACTGAAAAGGCAAGAGAAAAAACAAAAGGCAAGACTCACCAATTCGATTATTTGTGTGGTCTCTCACTCGAGAATCGATAGGGCAATCTGGGGCATTTCCATTGCTCTGCGTCACATCAGTCAGACTCAGATCAGGACTATGTGCTTTTTCTGTGCTGGAGACCAAGTTATTGTTGGTTTCCAAAGGGAGGGTTCTGTCAATTAACTCCTCTTCTGGCTCACTGTCACTAGTCAGTATCATCTTCTGCCAATACAAAGAGGAGAGTATAAGTGGGGTGAATGTAAAAACAACACTGTGAAGATTGTAATGGGTCTACAGAATCCTTCTGTGGCAGTCAGAATAACATCATGTATTTCACAGCACCACTGTCACAGGGAGTAAAAAATTCCAAAGTGCCTAACGGATAGAGGAACTTAAGTTTCTTTGAACCAGGTTCCTCCATCACTTAAGGCCATATTTAAAAACAGCTTTTCTAAGCTAAATTCACAGATTTTTGATGACACGTGCAAGAATGTACCTCATTTCCACTGAAATCCAGTTTTCTGGGCCTGCTTGGATGCTTTGGTAAATTCCACTGCCTTGTCTGCAATTTAGATGCTGATGAACCTTTGTAAATCCACCTATTTGTCATTTTGACTTTTTGCCACAAGTCTTATACTGTATGCTGTTGCAGAGTCTGCTACCCTGTAATAACAGCTGCATTCTGGGGGGCTGAAGCACTTTTCAGCAGAGTATAACACCAGTAAGAACGATGCTGGAGGTAAGAATTTTAAGGGATTTGCTCAGAAAGAACTTCAACAAGATATTTTTCATGTTTAGTTGTGAGATAAGTATCAGAGGACAAACCTGTACAGATGTATAGTCATATGGTGAGAGAGTCAAATAGTCAAAACTGAAAATACATAGTTTAACTTCCTCTTAGATTTTGCAAAGACCTACCACACTCCTATGGAAGGACAAAACAAGACAAAGGTTGAACTGGTTCAACTTCAAAATAGAGCTGCCTCAGCAGAACCTCAGGTAGGAGAAACAAGCTCAGACTAGCTATTATGTGAACAATTAATTACAAACAGTCCTTTAAAAGAGGAGCCAGAATCTGAGAGAGGCTAAAGGTGCTGCATCCCGAATTTCTGACGGTTCCTAGCTCTGTTCCTGTTTCCACAAGGTTGGAAAAGAAATAAAAAAAAAAACAGTAAGATTTTGAAATGTGCAGTTTAAAACTCTTGCACATGTCTGACTTGCTATGAAAGCAAGACTGGAAGCTCCCCACAACTCAGGAATTAGCAATGACACACTGAAATTATGATAGCTGATTGTAACCAGATTTATTAGAATAAGTAGTATCTTGCATGTCTGCAGATGTACCACATTTAAAAGCAAACTGATTTAAAAAAAGAAAAAGGAACAGTCTAAAGAGTGTTTTAGCAGGTATGGACATTTAAAGATAACAAGCCTATTAAACTGAGAAGACTCAGAGGATGAAAGTTGCTGTAATTTCACTGCAAGTGGGGGAATCAAACAGAGCTGTGATGATTTCAGCTGCTGAGGAACTGCTTTCTGTTGTTACCATAATGACTGATGTTTGTCTTATTCATCTGCAAACCATGCTGTTAAAACAGAAGCTGGTCCTGATGGGAAGTCTTCCAGACAAACAATACTCACTGTGTACCCAATACTACAGTCATGCCAAACTGTACAAAGGGGGAAGGTGACATGGAGGGAGACAGAAGAAGACAAATCCCACTTACGTGACTGAAGCAGCAAGATAAAATGGAACTAAAAGACAAAGTTCTCCCAGAAGGTAGAAAAGGCATGTTCATCCTGTGATTTTGGATCTTGTCCCATAGAATGCAACATGAATGGCATAAGACAAAACCAAATACTCCCTTCACAAGCAATATTAGCAGGACATTTTAAAATATCATTATTTACATTGGAATGGAAAGTGATGTGTTTTGGAATATTGTTCATACTTACTGCACATTTGTTCACTAGATCAGAACCTGCAATGGAAAGAGGAAAAATTACCAGAAGAAAATTCACAGCAATCACAAGAATGTTAATATTTGCTCTGAAAGATCATCTAGCCATGTCCTAAACTACTGCCAACCCACCTGCATTATGCTTCCTTTACTGCTGAGGGCACACTTATATGACATGGGTGAAGTGAACCAGCAACATGTTGCTGTGAAGACTGTGAGGTCCTGCTCCCCCCAAAGCCCTTTGTGGCCATCCCTGTCACTCTCCCCACACCACAACTGGTATTCATCTAATGAAATGATGAACTGACTAAACTTCTAGATAAGCAAAAGGCAGGCCTATTAGAAAAAAAGATTAAAAAATGTTGATAACTTTCTACTGGATTAACAAGTTGGATCAGTTCATCATGTGGTCAGATGAATATTAAGGGGATGGGATTTTATGCAAGGATGGAGGAAGGGAACACTGGGGAAAGAAGAGAGGTGAGAAGAAGGGAGTGTACAGCATCCTTCTGTAGTACCATGAGGCTAGATGGGTTCAGGCCTACTGTCTAATTTCACCCTGACATGCAGCCACCTTTATTTTCAATGCATCAGCTCTATAATGCTGCACAGTAACAGTTTCTATTATGTAAGGCAAGTGAGGAAGCAAAAATTCCATTTTGAGAGAATTAAGCTGCACACAAGAGCTGTTAAATCATATTCCTGAATAAATGAGTAGAAAAAGCTCTGATGTGTGGTGATTAGGAGAATCTAACACAACAAAAGAGAATAGATCAGTCAATGGAAACGGAAGTGCTGAAAGGGCATTAGTTAACTGGGTAAAGTGTGTGTACCCTAGGGGATCTGCACAGGTTGCTATGGCTAACACCCACTTTTTTTTGAAACACGTCTCCCACATTTGAGTGCCCAGAAATTAACTGGGCTTTGTTCCAGCAAAGCCTCCCTGCCCTGACACATGGCCCAGCCCTGCAGGTGCTGTGGGAAACAAGTGCCATCTAGTGGCATCTCCATCCGGAGCGTCACCTGCCTCCGCAGGACAGACAACAGGGCAGGCCTTTGACATGTCAGCAGAGACATACATTCGACATGAAAAATTTCCACGTTTTAAATTAAAATTCCATAAGATAAAGTTCCGTATTAAAACTATCCACTTATTCTTTAGCTATATGGATTACAATTCCTGGTCCATCAGTCACTCACCTTGAGATTTGAGCTCGGATTTGTGTGAAGTGACGGAATGCAGATATGCTGATAAAAGAAACCATTCATTTAGCAAAACTCATCATGGAGCATACAGGCTCTAACATCTTTACCACACCCACAGGTCTACAACCAACCTACAACATGCATGTCCTGCTTTATATAAAAGAGGGAATGTGGTTCCGCAGGCACACCCCACAGGTAACTCTAGGCAAAGCTACTGAGAGTCAGATTCAGTAAAAATCACTCTTCTCATGCTCAAAGTCCAACCCTACCCCAGGAACCAACAAATTCCCACAAAACACTTCATGTATCATTTAATATTAGCGTCTGTGCTGAGAGAAGAAACCACTGGCTACCCTTTCCCCACCCAGCTTGTAGTATCTTCCTCCATAAATTCAGAGCTCCTTCAATCTTTCTCTCATGTTCCCCAACATGCTGCATGAACAGTTTCCCTAGAACCTTTGTCTGGCCCACCTCCACCAGGCAGTAGTAAACATTCTCTTCCCCACTGACCTACATAAAATTTTGGGATATTTGAATTCCCAGTTGGAGAATACTTGGAGATCAAACAGCATGCTATGTATTACAGCTTTAAAAACTCACGCTTTCCTTTGAGGATGAGGATCCGCTTCTTGCAAACCTTCCATTTCCAAAATAACAGCATGCCCACAAGTAGCACTATCACAGAGAGAACCACTCCCCAGAGAACTAGACCTATCGCACAGAAAGGGAGAGGGAGTACAGGAAAGACTAAGAGAAGGCAGAGGGGGAACTATTGGTAGCCCTGTGTGTTTGGACATAGAACCATGGACAACATTTCACAAGTCATAGGGGATTTGCAGGAAGCTCCCACATAAAAATTGCATCTACCAAAGATATATCCAAATAAAACATGCTAGACAGAGTAAATGCTTTATCTTTGTTACCTCCTGTTGTCGTCTCCCCCTTGGCTGAGGTAGGGAAAGTGCCAGCCAGAGCTTTCTCCTCAGGAGTTGAACTGGGGTTTTCAGTTGTTGTGGCACTTGAAAGGGTACTAGCAATGGTCACCAGGTTCTCCTCAAACCTCCTTAGATCAGAGTTATTAGTTTCATTGCTGAATCTCATGGAAAAAGTGCTTGGGGTGAGGTAGGCGGGCAATTCGTCCAAGCAAACTTGATCGTGTGTGGCATTTCCTTTGCTTAGTGCTACTTTGTTTAACTCAGCACAACTAGGGAATGAAAGAGAACAGTGTATCAGTGCTAGAGGAAACTGCCCTGGTACAAACATCCCTTTGGTCATTTTTGTACCACCTGCATTTATTGCTTTCAGTGAAAAAGTTATTAACCACCTTCTCACCCCTGTGGCATTACTTCTTGACCTGGATGCAAACCTGATACTCACACGTGTGTATAATTCCACTATAATCAGTAAACTAAAAATGAGGCAAGAGGGATTCCTTCCTTCCTCCAGTACAGGGCTGTGCAACAGGTATAAAGAGAGGCCTTCTACTCTGCACATAGAGGCAATGGGATAGCTTTGGGCCTAAGATAAATGTGTATATTATGCACCAGAAGTGACAGGTGTCCCTTTTCATCCTTTATAAGCTTTAATTAATTAGTTAGTCACTTTAAAGAATTATGGACTTACTTCGTGTGGGGCTTGCAGATGTCGGTGCTGGAGTTCTGATCAGAGAAGGTCCCAGCAGGGCACTTTTCACAAGTAACATCAGTTTTTGAGGTGCCTGAATAAAAATAATGACTGAGGACCAACCAACCAAAACGCATCAGGTCCAGGCCTATGGCCAAGATCAGGAAAGGTAAGCTAGACAGGTGTGCTGGTTTTGGCTGGAATAGAGTTAATTTTCTTCACAGTAGCTAGTATGGGGCTATGTTTTGGATTTGTGCTGAAAACAGCGTTGGTAATGCAGAGATGTTTTCATTATCGCTGAGTGGTGCTTACACAGAGTCAAGGCCTTTTCTGCTTCTCACACCACCCCACCAGCGAGTAGGCTGGGGGTGCCCAAGAATTGGGAGGGGACACAGCTGGGACAGCTGACCCCAAGTGACCCAAGGGATATTCCATACCATATGAAGTCATGCTCAGCATATAAAGCTGTGTGAAGAAGGCACTGGGGGAGTATGTTTGCAGTGATGGCGTTTGTCCCCCTAAGTAACCGTTACGTGTGGTGTGATGAAGCCCTGCTTTCCTGGAGATGGCTGAACACCTGCCTCCTGATGGGAAGCACTGAATGAATTCCCTGTTTTGCTTTGCTTGCGTGCACAGCTTTTGCTTTACCTGTTAAACAGTCTTTATCTCAACCCACCAGTTTTCTCACTTTTACTCTTCCAGTTCTCCCCCCATCTCACTGGCGGGGAGTAAGCGAGCAGTTGCGTGGGGCTGAGTTGCTGGCTGGGGTTAAACCACAACAACAGGTAGGAATTCCTACCTCTGACTTTGACCCCAAAACCAGGCTTGCAAACAGTGTGCTGCTGGCATCGTATGCAGGTGTTCTCAACAGCGGTTTGACAGAACAGGCCCGGTCGGCACTCACACACACGGCTAGAATTGAAGGAGCAGGGCTCTTTCTCCACAAGGTCAGGTTCTGTGGGGAAGAAACACATGCAGTAACAAAGGATCACCCTGCAAGGAAAATGCAAAGCAGGGGCCAAAGCTGAGCAACACCAGTTCAAAGGCTCAGGAAGCAGAACAGGCTGCTGGCACTCTTTGCGATGGCAACTTAAGTCATGAACAATTGGAGATGCCTGTTGACAATAGCTTGTAATATAAGACAGAAAGCAGAAATCCGACTTGGATAGCATTCGATGAGAGAATACTGATTATGTGCAAGGTAGCATTCTGCTCTCTAAATCATTAACCAAGGATGGATGATTTTGCTGCTGGAAATTCCAAACGAATAAAATATAAATAAAGTGTAAATAAAATATACAGAGAGAATATAACCATGAGGTATGTGTGAGGGAAAGCAAACCTTTTGCACATGATACACAAGCGTCACATTGTGGCTTTTGTAATGCTTCATTCACATATTGTTCAGGTCCACATCTCAAGCAGTCTTCATCTGGGTCCCTAGGACATGCTTTCTTTTTAACATAGCCTGGAGAAAGAAAAACAAAATATGCAGGATACCCATTCAGAATCACAGGAGACAACCATCCTGAAGTGTTCTTGTATGCTCATTTACCTGGTAGACACACTACCACAGTCTGTTACAAGATGGTAGGTACTTCTTGAGCCGTGCCCTATATACCCCTGGCAGGTTTGCAGTAGGTTGCTTTCTGAGCAGTCCTGCTAGTTTTACAGTTGCCTTGACAGTTGTGAGACTGTTTAATTTCCCAATTATCTTCCTTTACACAAATCAAATTACATATGTATGTCTTCCTGATGCTGGATGTGTACGCTATACACCTCCTCTGCTCAACACTTCCAAGTCACCTGGACTCATTGCTCACAGTTTGTAAGCACACTACCCTGAGTCTCACAGACCTTCTGTGTATATGCAGCATGCATGAAGCTGAGCAGCTGGCTGAATTAGATGACCTCTGGAGGGTCTCTGCCAAACTTAAGCTATTCATGACTCTATGTTTATGTCTGGTAACAATTTTCTAGTGACTAGCTTTTATAAGCATCTATCTGGCAACCAGCTAGGAGTATGGGAAAGGCTGGGACAGAAGCATTCCTAACATTTCAGCTCCTGAAGCAACAGATGAGGTATTCTACCCCTGGCCATAGTGCCAAAGAAATCAGAATGCACAATGGTCAGCTGTGACCTTGTGGCCTTGCCAGGAGGATAAGCAACAGCAGCAGCTGCAGAAGCAAAAGGAAAAGCTAAAGCAGCAACATAAAGATAGGCAGAGTTGAGTGTTTCACAGGTGGAAAACAGAAGGAGAGAAACAAATTCCAGTTTCAACATCCAGCCTGCATCACCCAATTGCAAAGAGTTAACTACAGGGAGGGGGGACCCAGCAGGGAAATAACTCACCTACTATGCATTTGGGCAAGCATGATGTAGGAGTGCAGGTAAAAACAGCTATATCTGGCCCACTAAATACCGCCAGACAAGCTTGAACCACGTCACTCCCACCTCCTCAAAACTACGTGTCTGAGACTGTTCTTGTCACGGTGGGGGCTGATGGCTGAATCTCAGCACTCAAGCTGCACACGCATGTACCTGCACGTATGTGTCATTCTCCCCTTCCTCCCCCAACGACCCAAAAGCTTGAACTTCAGTTATTTGAGATTTCCTGTACACATGGGTCCCTCCCTTGGGGGATGTGTGCCCCAGGTGCAGTGGCTTTGAAGCTTGCCTAACAGTGTCTTCTGGTGCTGTTCTCCACTGATTGTGTTCATAGCTCAACAACCAGATAAAAGCCCAAGCAGTAGGAACACCAGCTGCAATCACCTGTACAGAAAAATGTACTGAAAGTAAGTAGATGAAATAAGCGTTTTAAGTGTTTTTCTTTTGTGAGTATGTGCATTCATTCACTCCTGAGGTCTTTATGG
This sequence comes from Nyctibius grandis, assembly GCF_013368605.1. NCBI lineage: Eukaryota > Metazoa > Chordata > Aves > Nyctibiiformes > Nyctibiidae > Nyctibius > Nyctibius grandis. The sequence continues at coordinate 3,530,412 of NC_090674.1, forward strand.
GAGCTTTTGCAAAGCATGGTTTGAAGGAGAAAAGAGCTTTCTCGGGACTGGCTCAGAGTCAGATCCCCACCCCTTTTCTTCTTTTATGGGACCAGTTTCACCATCCCTTGGTCTTGTTTACTTATACAACTTCTGAATGATTCTAGTGGTGTGGCCAGCAGTACAAGATGTCCCAGTGGGAACCCCGATGCAACTGCATGCAAATGCTAGCAACCAAGCACTAAACACCTCTTCATTATTAGAGCACAAATAAATGTCAAAAATTTCCTTTCAAAAAAAAAGAAGAAAAGAAAAAGAAAACATTTTTCTAACAAGAGACTGATGATGGTGAAGTACCATAAAATGCCCCACCCACTGAGGGTTTTTTGCCCAACAGGGGGAGTTTCAGACATTTCCAGAACTCTTGTCTCACCAAGGTGTTTCCTGCTTCTGACCTCATGTGCCTCTGAGTCACGGCTAGCTTGTGGCAAAGTTCACTGTGTCCCCTGACAAGGGGCTCTTCCCTTTCTCAGGTGAGACACTTTCTAAACTGATTTGACTATGAGGATAATGACAGATTTTCCACACCTTCATTTTATATTTTTTTCTCTCATCAGAAACTTATTTAGCCTAATTTCACTGTGCTACTTTACACCCTGAGGCAAGTTGAAATGAATTCTTAGACCCGCCTACTTCTAGCTACTTCAGAGTGTCAAGTCAACCGATAAAAAAACACATAAAAAATTCTAGCCATTTATCTTGTTTGCAATTTACAGATTGTTTGCATGCAGAGTGAACAGGAGCAGGGCAGTAGAGAACAAGTTCACATCTGGATCCATGCTAGACAGTGATTCATGAAATTGCACTTCTCTTCAGGGACAAAATGCAATTCTGCAGATATTGCAGATAAGCCACTCTAAGACAGTTCCTACTGTCTCTATGAGAAAGGCTCCATGTTAATTTGACCGAATTATAAACATACTGACCTGAGGGACACTGGTAACAACAGCTTCGTGAAGTTTCATCATAGAACCAATTCTCAAGTGTATCACAGGAATGAGATGGCGTTAATGATGTCTAGAAATTGAAACAGACAAAAGACACAATTAGAAAACAATTAGTTATGTATTGAGCAGATCCCAGTATCTGTCTCAAGTGATGATAGTTGCAGATGGTAAGGAAAAGCCTACAGCTTTTTGAAAGTTCAAGTATCCCCAAAGCAACTAAATTACTGTTGTCCACGCGCTTAAGCAAAGATTGCAATATTCAGTATATTGAGCAATAATTCAGTATGTATCCTCACTCAGCAGGCACTTTTCTCTGAAAGTATTTTAAACATACGAATGGAACACTGTAGCCCAACTGGTGTATCAAGCATTTCAGCGTTCAGAAACTAACTCCTTCTTTCATACAATAAAAAGGGTAGTGGCATTGCCCTACAAAAATGTTTTTCAGCCAATGCTCCAAATACCCTTCAAAACCTAGCTGCAGGATCACTAAGATCACTAAGAAAAACTTGTCTATTAGTCTGCGTCTCCTTTAGAAATCTTGTAGCAGTTAGCAAATTAAAAAAAGGCTAAAAATCCCTGTCCTGAAATGATCCTGTGTTAATTTGAGATAAGGATGTTTTATAAAATAATAAAAAAAAAAAGAATCCCTAACATCTGTAACAGATTTCCAGCTCTGTGCGCACTGGAATAAGAGGTGGTGTCATAGTCAGCATCACCTAAATCTAGCTGTAATCCACAAAGATAATTCTTGTTCGCAGCAAACAAGTCTTTCTGTCAGTTATTTATGCAGTCATAATGCTTGAATTTAGTGACCCAAAGATGTGTTTATTATAAACAAATAAATAGTTTTACTTATAATTTAGGGACAAATCCTATGCTGAGAACAAGAGGATTTTGCCTTGAAAAGAATGCTACAAATGCTCACACAATGAAGCCCTTATTCAAGTAACTAATCCCACTTCTACTGTCAGTGAAGGACTTCAGGAACAACCTTTGGTTTGACTACATAACTGATACTTGTTTAGTTAAAAAACCCCCACACAATAGCTCTAATATTAGCTTAGAAAATGAGACTCAGCTATGAATTGTATCAAGAAGCATCTAATAAGACTTCATTTTTGCGTGGAAGGGCCACTACATGCTCTGGGAAATTACAGTGCTACAAGTTTTCTGATGAGAAAATCTGATTTTTGAATTTGGCATCTCCCTTAGCAATCCCCTAAAAATGTTGTTATCTGAATTTCATTTTCAGTACTTGCTAGAAGGTATAAATGGCAATTTTTTGTAAAGACTCAATCAGCAGATTCCCTAGAGATTTTCCAACATGATACTCGTAGAGCAGTTAAATATTTCAGAAAATCTACATCCCACTTTCTGCAGATGAATTTCCCATTGGCCTTTAGAAGTAATGCCTACTGTCTCCTACTGCCTTTGTACTACTTACTACCTAACTAATTTCACAGCCATATTCTCCTGTTTAATATGCTGTCCTTTTCACAGCAGGACCATAGAACACAGAAGTTATTTAACTTGCCCCAGGTTACATCAGAAAACAGGAACTTTCAGTCAAGGAGGAAATTAACAAAAGGACAAGAAATAGAAACATATTGAAACCATTAAATTTCATCGAGCTCCAGTAATAGAACTGAGAAATCCTGCCTGACACATTTCTGCACTAACCTCTGGGCCAAACAGCCTCCCTACAAAGCATTTTTTCTAGCTTACTGTATAGAGGAAATAGCAGACGTCTGCTTGCTCAGCCTGACTCAAATCAAGTTTACAAATGTGCACCCTGTATTTTTCTTTTCTGAGGAGGAAGCCCTAGACTGGAGGAAAAGGAAGCGGAATCTCCTTGCATCTGCGTGGAGAAGCACCCTGGTTAGCCAGCCACTCTGAGACTAAATTGAATAACAGGAAATGACACAAAGAAACCAGTCACTAGACAAAGGGTCATTCAGGAGTCACTTCAGTGATACGAAGTGAATTAACTAGTTTTATAAAGAAAATTTAAGAAACAACAGTATCCTGGCTGTATCTAAGTCATCCTGGATTAGTTTCTCTCTAAGAGCTATGGGAAGTCACCACAAAAACCTGATCTTCTCTTCCTGGTTCTCCTGGGCAACCAACTCTGGCTGCAAATGATGTTGAATTTTAAATCGGGGTGGGAACAGAATTCTTGAATGATTTATGCAGCACATAAGCTTACAGCTTATTTAGTTGTCTCTTCTGGGATTTAAATAAAGGAATAATGTCTGTGTAAAAGTGTGAGGGGAGGGCTGCTTTTTAAAAAGTTACCTTGTCTAAGATATTGAAATCAGGAGTTCAGGATTAGATTCTGCTCTTAGTTACAGCAATGCAAATTCTGATTATGAATTTGACCTGATGCTAGTGCTGTGATAAACTACTGCATGAACTATGCATAAATACCACATAAATTATGAAAATACACGAGAGTACTCAACTTTTTTTTTTCCCCTTTCCACAAGAGGGCAGCTATATACTACAGCCAGCTACATAACACTTGACATCCACAGCATCACAACAAATGCTGCTTTCAAGTACCCAGTTATGAGTACAGCTTTGCAGCGACCTTCACTGTTTACTGACACAAGCTCAAGGTGCTCTGCTGTAAAAAGCAGTCATTCTAACAAATCATGACACGATTTCTATAGCAGAGAAACCACCTTCTGAAGACCCCACCACTTCTAATCCTTACCTACCTGCAAAATGTCTTTAGAGTTGCCATCTGTCCAGTGGAGGCATTTCATGAGGATGAAACTTACTATAGATCCTTTCAGTGACAAATAATGTACATATCAATGCTCAGCATTCCATAAATTTTTGAGAGAGTGAAACAAATTGGTGCCCAAAAGCAAAGTACATGCCATGAAGAAATGGCAGAGGTGAAGGGCCAAGGTCTCAAAATGTTCTAAGTCTTCCATAAAACGATGGTGTCAACTAATTTTCTGCAGAGGTTTGATTAGGCTACTTTTGGGAAAAGGGTGAAGGGAAGTCAGCCATACAAGGATAACGTAATGTTCATTTTTCTATCTGTGTAATGAATATCAAAGTAATAAGTTAACTAAAACAAAAGATAACCAGCCAAAGAGATGAAGTGAAAAGGGAACAAATATGTGCATTATTAGTGGGTAACAATTGGCCTGAACTGAGCTAATTTACCCACTCAATGACCTTCAAGATCAAGTCCAACCATTAACCTAGACTTGGCAGTGCCAGGTTAATGACTGGACTTCATGATCTTAAAGGTCCTTTCCAACCAAAATGATTCTATGGTTCTACAATTCTATGATTGAACATGTGAATTACCTCAGTTTCACCACCTGTAACTGCTCTTCCCACATGTAAAATACCACCTCCAACATCTCATCCACAATTAGGGACATTAAGGTGCAAGTTTGCAATAAAATATTGGCTTGTTTGACCTTTTATTTTGATGAGCTCAGTATTTCTAATTAGGAAGAGATCACTGGAAGCAATTCACCAAGAAACACAGGGAATTCTAGATGACAAATTTTCCAGTCCCACTCCCTTCACGACACAGTGCTTCTGGAAAGACACCTTATGCCTTTTCTTGATTTGACCATAATCTTAGATCTCTGTGTACAAGAAGACTCCAAGTGACAGGATTGAAGCGTTTGGTTTTTTTTATTCCCTAGCTGTTGGCTACTCCTTTTTAATGGCAGAAATCTAGACATCAACCACCAAATCCATCCAAATTTGGAGGGACTGTGAAATACTTAATGCATTTGTCTTGCTGTTCTTGGACAGAATGACAGAATGATGACTGAGTGCTGTAGTCACAAAATATTTAAATGCTGATTAACCAATCCTGTTAAAAAGCGAAAAATATTTCAATGGCTTGGCCAAAAAAAGCATTAGATTTCCATAGAATTATGGAAACAACGTATGTACATAACTTCTCAGAGGTTAAGGTTGTTGAACCAACATGTTTATTTTCAATGGTGATTTACCATTTCTACATAGTGGTAAGCCTACTACAAACTGCAGCTGGAACACAAACTGGATTTCTAATCCTCACCTGGTAAATATCAAAATGACTTGAGTGAAATCCTATTGTCTGAGTAGTCCAGTACTGAGCTTGACCTCCACGCTCAACACTGAATAAACCCACAGCAACGTGACAGTGAGGCCACCACAAGGCTGAGGACAGGAAAAGGCCCTGTAGCTTAATGTTCAACGTTGGTGGCTGGCTCAGCCTTAGATGCGTTACTTTAAAGTCCTTGCTGTACTGCGTCCAAAGTCTGTCTACAATTATGGGTATTTTTGTGGGGGTAGCACCAAGGGACCCCAGACAGGCTCTGTAGGGCATAAAGGACTTACTGTCCCTCCAGTCTTATTGGGTCCTCAAATTTAGATTTGCTTCCTTTTCTCAAATCTTGTCCAAACTGTCGCCAATGGTGCTGTAAACACTTCTTGCAGTTCAGTTGCTAAGGGGAACCCAACTGCTACCAGGACAAGTCAGTCTGCTACCGCAGAAGTTAGAGTTTACGTCCTCTCTAGCTTTTCCAGTGAAACACAAAAGCATCTCTCCACTCAAAAACTTGGGTAAGCCGTTTGCTCAGGATGCTCACATGCTGTTTATAAGCCACAACAGGCAGGGGAAAAGCTAATTGTCTTCTAATGCTGTGGGTACAAAGGAATCTGGTGACAGCACCGAAAGACCCTGTTTAGATGAGGGAAATTCTGAGAAAAATTCCCACCAACAGTAGCAGCATTGATCTCCCCAGCACAGATACGTACTGGTTTGAGCTGCAAAGACCTGTTTTGAGCTGCATTACCAACGGCTGCAACTGTGGGAGCCTGCTATGTACTGGGTTTCTGGTATTGTGACCAAGATGATGGTAGCCAACAGTTGAAGCTTTTAAGGAAAATGTCCCTCTTGTCAAGACTTAATCAGAACAGGCATCACCTAAAAGAAGGGACAGAATCACAAGGGCAGTGAGGAGAAAAGGGAAAAATTCATGTAAAAAGTGGTACTTCATCGTCTGAGGGCTCAAGAAGAACACAGCAAGAAGGAAAAGCATATGAGCTCTTACTGCTCTCATTGCCAACAAAAATCTTAGCATTAAGACATTTCTGATATATTTCTGGTTGTAAGTGCTTGGACAAAACCAAGCATTACAAAATACTGAATAAGACACAAGGTTTAACTACAAAACAGTGGAAGTCTTCCGCCTTGGACTATTATCCCATTTGTTAGGATGAATTTAAGTCAAAGAATCCTTTTTTAGTATGTTCTAGAATGACAGTGGAAATTTAACCTTGACTCAGAAAAAAAATGAACTTAATTACTTTGACTCAGGATTGTGTGAATATCACTAATAAAACTCATTTTTCCAGAGCAAAACCAGTTTATTTAAATTAAGACTCTTTGTTAGGCAGAAGCTGAAGGTTAAGGTTTGACTTAGCAAGTCCTAGTTGCTCATAAATAACTCTTGAAATGAAAGGAAGGGATAAAGCAAAGGAGATAGAAAAAGTTTCAGCCTCGCATAACAAAACCTCAACACTATCACCTTCTTACAAAACAGCATCAGCTGTGAGTGTTGGGGTGGGAGGTTCACCTTCTTGATTCCATGGTGCCTGTGTGTAGAGGCCCCAAAAAAGAAAGTGCTCAGAAATTCTCCACTTAACAGTGTTGGCCATTTCTCCTGGCTCCAGTAAGCTTACAGAAATTGTCAATTAGCCAGTGAGAGAAGATTCACTCCACCATTTTTGCCCCTTATTACTTATTTTGTAGGGAAGGATTTGTGCATAAGAACTCTCACTTCTGCCCCATTCCCTCCTCTTCTTCCTGGAATGCCTAGAAACACTGAAGAGTGTGGTATAATCCATACTTAGCAGCAACTAGCACGTGACTGCTTCATCAACGAAATCTCCAATAAGTTTTACAGAACAAACTCTCCTCCTCTCTGCAAGGAACAGGATGAAATGCAGTAACCTTAAAACCCTGTTTAATTAACATTCAAAGTATTTTTCTCTTCCCTTTTAACTGTCCCTCCTCTTTATCCACTCTTGTCTGAATCTCAAGCCAGACAGAAACAGAACTCAGGTTCTGCCAGGGAAATTCAAAATTCTACCACAATTTCACTTTTTAAGGCATCATTTCCTAGCTGTTCCTGAAGAAAAGAGAAGGAGACATTGTACATTTCCCTGTCCTCTCTCCAAAAGATAATCCAGTCTCAATGAAGAAACACCAATTTTACCCCAATGACACATAGCATTGTCCATTAGTACTTAGAGTTCTGTTCATTAAATACGTATTATAAAGAAACCTTTAACATTCAAGGAAGATCACAGAAATATTGGTGGGTAGGGGCGAGGAATCCAGCTGTGGTGGACAGCAGGTCTTTGTCCTTCCCTCTGATTCTGAGGAAACTCTGAATGGATGGGACTGTACTAAGAAAGGATTAGCAAAGTGGGAATATGTGTCTTATTACAGCTATGCTAATCCTGTGGCTCTTTGCCATCCAAGGGTACAATCCCACTTCCCCTCTCTTGCCTGTACCCACATTTTCCTTCCCTTCTAACTCCTTGATTGTTTAAGACAGAACAATTGTGTTTCCAGAGGATGAATCAGTTCTAGGAATTCATTACACTAAAAACTGCTTTCTGAATTTGTAAAGTTGGTTTTCAGGGTGTTACTGTGTTGAGACAACTCACCCTGTGGCTGCACAGTCACTTGCACTAAATTCAATGCAAACAAGTTGGCACTGTGTAGCCAGGAGCAGGCCTCCCCTCTGTGTGACCGGTCTCCGCTGATGGGTACAGCTGTAACGGGAAACCTCATAGACATTATTTCTGCATCTGTACACAATATCAGAATTTATTTGATCTGGATTGGACATGAGGACAAAATGCAGAGTTAATGCTGCTTTATGTCAGCTGTAGAAGAACAGAGAAATATTTAAACTAACAAGAAGGTAAGCTGGTGTAGTAAACAATCGCCAGTGAAGCAGAAAGCCTCCTACTACAAAGTTAACCTGGGCATATTTTCTGAACGAATTTGAACAAGCCATGAGTCTGTATCAGACTAGTAATTTGCATCTGGTTTTGCTCTAATACAAGGAGTTCTTAAATTGCTTTCAGTGCACTGTTCAACTGGAGGGAGACAGAGACTGAATTTCAGTAAACTTTTCCTGCATGCACTTCAAATAAAGGTTTTTGATTTAGCAGGAGCTGGAATACATCTTGTGAAAGAAAAGACCACAATTCATACCCTGTTTGGACTGCTCTGCAACAGGATGGCCAGGGATCCCTTGGCTTAGTGCTTTCATTGACCTATCAGGCCAACCATTTTTTTCTTTTTTAAAGCATTGCAGATCAAGGTCCAATTAAATAAAGCAAACATATTTGATACAAAGCATTTGGGTTTTTCAGTGCTTGCTTTTGAGAATTTGTTTTAGAAAACAGGCTTTTTGTAGCTCTTCTCATTTTCCTTGTATCTACAAACACATTTGCCATTCCAATTTAAAGAACAGCAATTGTAAAGATGGTGCTGAATTCAGTGGGCTACTCTGCAATTCAGTCAGAACAAGGTTTGACTCATTTATTTATGGTCTTTTGAGCTCATAGAGAAAAAGTGATGGTGAGACAGAGTAAGAAATCAGCTTGCTACAAATGAGCTGTAAGTCAGGAAGAAAGCGTATTACGGTAAAAAAAAAATCTACCAGCATTGGCTATTCTAGAACTGACTAATACTGTAGCAAACAGTTGAGTCCTTTTCAAGCTTCTATCTAAATTCTGACAGGACAAAAGAAGCTGATAATCCAAGACTTCAAGGAGTCAAGCTTCATCTGCTTGATAGTAAAGACATTATTAACAAGTGAGAGTTAACGGAATATTAAAACAAACAAACCCCAAAGGGTGGACTCAAGTGAGGTGGCATATGGTTTAAAATATGACTGATAAGCTGTGACTTGCTCACATTAAACAGCATCACTTGTAGTCCAGTAGCAGCAAAAGCAAATGTTGCTGTGATAGAGGCAATACAGAAAGAAGGTAAAAAGCCAGTTGCTTATCCCAGCAAAATCTACGTATTTATTCCAGGTAACAGATGATTTTGCAGTGAGTCTGAATGTTGACAATCTCCTAAAGTGTTTTGCATTCAGCAGACCAGACAAGCTTATCTCAATGCCCTCCTAAGTATTCCTCAGGTGAGTAAGGACTACAGACTCCAATCCTATAGAAGAACAGCGATCCTTCTGTATTTCAGGAAGGAGGCAGTGGCAGGACAGACAGATAACCAAGCCTAAGTAAAGCAAACTTGCAATGTAGGAGGGGAGTTTACAACTAAAGACACAAGGGCAAACTCCTACTCTTACCAAAAGAGCCAGGAGGATCTTTTTCAAATGAAGAGGATGCAGGACCTGGTTATTTTCAAAGATCTAATCAGAGTCAGCTTCTTGTAAAAGAATCTCCTGATGTGCTATGTCATTCATTTACAATGCACAGACAGGTGTCTTAGGCTAATATATGCTTATATTTCTGCTGCAAGGGAAAATGGCCAATTTCAGGATCCAACACAGTGTGCAATCACTCCCCTACTTGACTTGACCTGCACAGAGTCTCTATGACTGATTTTTTTATGTGTGTGCATAAGTGTCAGCCAAGGAAATTACCTGGATTTATGCCAGGTGCTGAGGGCTTGTTGCCACGTGATCCACTAGGGAGGAGGGGGTAAGTGGCAGCAGGGGCGGGGGAAGCAAACCCACAAGACATGATATGATCTGAGCAGGGAGCTAGCTTGCATCTACAGCATCTGGGGAGTGCAACTAGTGGGCTATGTCTATTTTAAGTCAATTTGATGCAGAAATAACAGCCCATTCATGGGAAAGTCAGTGTGAGAGGGGTGGGCGGTTGTAAAGAGGAAGGTATTTTATTGTTTTGTTTGCCTTTACACCTTTCAGTTTGCCAGCCCTGACTCACATCAGCAGAGTGAGCAGAAGCCCTCCAAACCAGGCTCTGCAAGGAATGTGCCTGTCACAGAGCACCTGGCCTTCCCGGCAAAAATAAAAGCCACTCACTCAAACAAACAATAACAGTCCCCCACCCCTATCAAATCTTTCTTCATTCCCTAGCTGTGATGTGCCTGGAGGTGCAGTAACACTAGCAATGCCAACAAAAAGATACGGATCACAGCTCATATCCCCTGCTCCTGCCTGCAAAGTTCCCAGAGAAGACAAACTCTCCTGGCTGCTCTACTTTATACTTTTATCACCCTGTGTTGCACAAAGCCTGTTTCTGTGGATGCCCACTACCCAGCACCCCACCTACGGGCTGGATAGCCCTGCATCCCAGAGTGCCCCCGGACCTCTCCAGGCTCCTGCATCCTGAGGGGCTGCAGGATCCTGGTGCCACCCTGCCTTACCTGTGGGGCTGTCTGGATATCCTGGAAAAGCAGCAGGAGCCACAGTCCTAGTGCCAGGCTGCAGGCAGCCATCTGTAGTGGTGTTAAAGCTCCCTAGCTCCAAGCATTGCAGGTTAGACAGCCAGGTCGCTCCTCCTGGAGACTGAGATCCTCCCAGGGTCCAGCCCAGTCTTGCTCCGTGTCTGTTCATTCAGCCCAGAGCCATTCCAGCTGTTCAAGACAAGCAGGAGACAGGCTTTGAGACTCAAGCAAGCTGAGAAAATAATTTAGAAGGAAGGGGGGGGGGGGAAGGGGGGGGCTGCCCAGAAAAGAAAAGTAAAAAAAGAACAAAACAAAACCGCGTCAATCACTAGTCCCAGATCTGTCAGGTTTCTGTGAGTCGGTTGCATGCATCAAGGTTATCACCCAAGGTACACGGCTGGCTGTGCAGAAACACAGGCTCCTGAGTCATCTAGGCTGCCCTCAGAGAGCACTCCACCACCCCAAAGCCTTGGCCAGGCATGAGTCCAAGCCCTGCCCCGTCCATCCGCCACACTCTCAAGAGCTGCAACAAAGCCTCAAGAGAGTTCCCAGTAAGAAACACTCATTTTTTCAGTACAGTCATTTTTCTCCTGTTTGGATGAGTGTGTGAAAACTCTCAACCAACCAGGGTGACTCCACGAAGGTTTAGGCTTTACATATTGCCACTTAAACACCAACATACCGCAGAGCATCCTCTCGAGAATCTGTCTCTTTCCTCCAATCCCACTTGAAATCAATTCCTCTACTGACAATCATCCCTTGGACTGCTGCTCGTCATTTCACTCACTCTCATTTCTTCCTCTGGATAATGTTTTTTGGCTCTGGTGCCTGGAAAAGTTTCAGTTGGTTTAAGGTGTCATGAAGATTTCTTATCTGCCCTAAAAGTTTTGTCAAAAGTTAGCCACTTCAAAAAAGGGCAGACTGCCTTGAAAACCTCTCTGAGGTGCTCAGGAAAATAATGAGAATTTGAATTCTCACACCCATGGTTTTTGCTTCTCACCCTTATCAGCAAAAAGAAAAACAAAAGAAATGAGAAAAGACTGAAAGTCGGATAACTGATTATTTTATTAAAGACCCACAGCTACCTCACTGCCATCACAACAGAGTACCCAAGATGAGAGCATTCCACAGGGACCCTGGGATGATGTAAATATCTTCATCTCACAGCTGTAACTCTTTTCTTTTAAATTATCTGTCTCTATTTCTTTCTCCAGAATACTATCTGATAAAAACCAAGCATTTTCAGCACATTGCATATCATGTATTTGACACATAAATCTAACCTCCTTTCTTCACTCTGTCAGGTTACTTCTCTTTTCTAAGCTCTCTTAGCTATAAAAGCTGGTTGTGGTAGGTATGTCTAGAAACAACTAAGTTTTTGAATGTCCAAATATTACATTCTTGGTTTTCCTAATTAAATAATGGGCTAGAAAATGTCTTAACCTTGTATAGTAATATGCCATTAGGCAATTCTCCCAATTTATGAGTGCAGTTTCAAATGACATAATAGTCAGGGCAACTGGTGAGCTCTGTCTTTTTCTTTTTCCTTTTTTTTTTTTTCCTCTTCTGTAGGACACAGCCTGGAAAGTTTTAGCCTCTGAAAGTTATACTGCTGAGGTCAACGTATCTGATAAAAAAACTAAGGATCCGAGTACAAAAAAATCATATGTGAAAGACTTTCTCAGGACTGGCAAGAGGGAGAGTTTTCTGCCCTGTTTTCCAAAAAAAATAAGGCTGAAATGAGCATACTGAGCAGTTTGTATATATACATATGTCAGTTCCTTTTTAATTAATGGTGTCAATAATTTTTTAACCCATTGGATAACTTCAATCAAATTTGGCTGAGGATGCAATGTCATTAAGTTTTACATAGTTTCATATAAGGAGATGACTTGCATAAAGAGGAAAGATTCTAGTAACACCCCCACTGAGGGAAAGGCTTCCCAGCTGCCATCCTTCTTAGAACTACTTATTCTTAAATTCATTCTTGACTGAACTAGATATTTAAGAGGATAGGAAGTGGAAAGTGCTTATTGTTGCTGCTGGCTTTTCGGAAAGGCCATTACATCACACAATGCTATTACAAGTCTCTAATAAAAGCAACAACAATGAAAAGGGTGAAGAGGTTGTGTTTAATAGGAACCTGCATGCATTGTTAACTGAATGCATTAATTTCAGACTTTGTGTGTGTTGATTTCTAATACAATGAAAGGGGCTTTCCAAAAGAAGCCCTATCAGTAACTGGAAGAAGCACCTCCATTTTATAACAAACCCACGCTACTGTTCTCTAAATGTTGCCTATATTTCCTAGAAAATAATCCTGTATGTTAGTATGAAAAAAATAAAGCTGAACAAACAGAAGCAAACAAACAACGCCTATTTCTCTCTTCTTCCATCAGAGGACAATGTCTATCAGAAAAAAAGGGGAAAGCCCCTATGAGCATGCTATTATTATTTATAATGTTTATTTGATAACACGGATCCATGTCTAACATCTGAATCTCCTTTTGTTTTAGGTGTTAAAAGTAGCAATGCTCAAAGACAAAGTTGCTTGACATTTTCTATTTTAACTAATTTAGTTAATGCCAAACTTAGCTAATGCTTAGGTGATTTTTACACCAGCTATCTGATCTGTGCTGATCATCTGTGTGTGTTGCATGGAGTTGAGGTGGAGGGGATCAGAGAAGGTCCTGTAAGTCAGCGGTTATTCAAATGTTGCTTGATACCTGGAGCAAAAGAATGCAGAGACCCAGCTAAGCCATGAGGGGAAGTCTCTTTAACACGTGCCCAAGACATTCCTTCAGCATTGTCTGTTCATCGTGCTGCTAACAGTGACAGCCTAGTAAAAAACATAGTAACAGAATACTGTAGAAGTAGCATTGTTACACACACGCTTAACCAAAAGTATTCACGCATTTTCTGATTTTGAAGTGGCTGATTTCAGTCTCATATCGTACTTTTATAATGGTTCCTTATGGTTTTTAATATGTATGTTCAGTTAATATATACCTAGCTGTATCAGTGAAAAAAAACACTGAGAGAAGTGTCATCTCTCAACATTGATAAACGAGACCACTGAATTTAAAAGGATACATACTAAAACAACCTTGTCTAAAATCTGTATTTCATTGTCTGTCAGTGTTGCTATTTAGAGCATTGCAGTACACTGATGAAAAAAATCACTAAACTCTTGCTACTTAGCTAGACAAAACAACACCAGACCCTAAAACTTCACTAGGAGTCTCAGTAGTACCAAAGGCAGTGCTCGTTGGGATACATGCTACATACTATAGCAGGTACAAATAAAAGGTGGAATTCTTAACGAATTAAAAAAGAAAAATGAAAGCATTCACTGTAATAAAAACCCAAAAAGTCTCATGGTTAGAGAAAGGAAAACAAGTAGTCCAAGAATGACTTTCTTGACACCTCTCTTGATCTATTTATGCATTCTAGCCATTGGAGAGCTCTCTTCCTGGGGATCTTGGAAAGTGACACTGTGGTAACAACACGCAGGGAGAGCATCCTGGATCCCAGGGATGTCAGGCATTGTAAGTGAAGCCAACATACTCAACTCCTCTGGAAATCTTTCAGTAGTCCAAAGAGGACAGACAGGAGGGAAGGCAACACTGGTGCAATGGGATCTCATTGAGAAACACCACTTAGTGAGCAAGCAATCGGAGTTTGAACTACCTGTAGCTGACAAAGTATTTGAACTCGTCTGAACACGTAAAAAGGAATAAAATCTCATTTATGCCAACTATGCCACAGATTAGCAAAATTCTGTCGCTCTGTGCCACTCTGGTACTGTTACTTATTATCCGGTACATACACTTCTCTTAGTATTAAATATTTGTCAATCCATTTAATTATGTTCCATCAACCAAACCACTCTGCAATAGGTTAAATACATTGCACGTGCTCTTGATAAGATGATCTGCAGAGCTATATTGATTTAGCAATTTACCTTGGTATATTTGTCCACTGTGATCAACAAGTAAGATGCTATGAAGGTCTTGTTGCATACTTGTTGAAATATAGCAATGGCTTAAAACGAGAGTTCCCAGCAGGAAAAGAACTGGTTATAATGAGCTGAGGTCACAATAAAATCCCAAGACCCAGGGGAAATCCCAAGTCATTTCAGTAACTGTAGTTTCAGTAGGTGGACATTCTCACAGGGTGTTTCTGTTCTCTAGTAAAAATAATAGAAAAAGAAATCAGCTTCCTTGCTTTAGATGAAGTTTCATACATACACAAACCAGCAATCTAAAATAAAAGAACAGACGGGTTCTTGTTTGTTTGCAACTCGGGACTTTTGTCTCAATCAGCTGTGCTCTTGCTGAGCACAGAATATTTCTTGGCAATTAATGAACAACCAGCGGAAGGAGATGCATCCTGGTCTGTTCCCAAGCAACGATAAGGTTACTTTTTTTTTTTAAAAATTACAGAATATAACGTCAAAAGGTACTTACGTGAAGTAGCCAGTTCCTGACTGTGGGAAGCTCAGAAATGCTGTCAACAGTAATTGTTCTTGCTGGCTCTGAGCCACAACATAGCTGTTGGAATTCTCCAGACAGCAGAGAACCTCGATGTACTGGGAAAAAAGAACCTTCTCAGCTGCTATTAGTCTTACTGCAGGAAGTCTTGCTTCAGCTGAGTTCTATAAATCCCCCCACAAAAAGACCACTGACGACATTCATGTTCCCTAGTTTTCATTCCAATTACTTCCATGCCAGCATATCCTCAGTTTAAATAACACAACATACAGCAGTGCTATGTTCTGGCCTTCCAGAAGCAGCAAAGTCACTCTTAGTATTGTTATGCTTAAAAAGTCAAATTTTCTGGAAGTGTAACCATGCATTTCTGCAGCCAGAGATTTGGATTCAGTGTTAATATGCAAAACAAGATACAATGATATGCCTGTCATTTTATTCACTTTTTGATTGGGTTAAGTCCTTTAGAACTTTGATTGGAAAAGAAATTTAAGCAGCTAAGAATGTGTCATGTTAATGACACGATCATGTTAATAATAATGATAACATGGCTTAATTTTCAATTAGATTTCTTTTACAGATAACATTCATATAAAGTTGATGTGGATAAAATCTTATATCTGTTTTTGTTATCTCAACTAATACTACTACCTTATATAGAGATAAAATAACTAATGTAACAAAAAGAAAGAATCTGTATAAAATGTCTTTTTTTCTGGTGCATAGTAGCTTCAAAACTAAAGTGCATTTTGAGTCAGACTGAAAAATGAGAAGAGCTGACAGAGAACTCAGTGCTCTCAGGAAAGACTTGGCTTCCATGAAAGAAACCAAAACTGTATCACAGAATTACTATGCCCCCAGGCTGGCTGAGAGAGAGAGAGACGACCTTAGAAGAAAGATCACATCATGTCTGTACTTTCAGTAATTCTGACTACAGCTTCTGGAAGAGCAGTAGATTTACATGTCATCATTCTCCACAGAGAAAGCTCTTGACAAAGATGTTATTATTTGAATGTCATTTGTATTATGCCCTTCCTTCCATACCTTGCTAGAAATGGAGAGGCTCAAGGGTGAATCTGCCACAGTCCAGGCAGGACAGTCACTTGATCATTACAGCTGTAAAGAAAGTGGTGGGTAATAAAGGCTGGACAGCTAATATCTTGTGAAGGCTGAGGCCTTTTCAAGATCCTTTATGCCCTTTCTTCACACATCCCTGGCACTGGTCTAATTTAAAGCAAAAGTCTTCTCTGCTGCTCATTTGCTGAAGTAATCATAGAGTAATTTGGGTTGGAAGGGACCTTTAAAGCTTGGACTGGTTGGATACTGTAAATAAAAACCATCTTAGAGGAATGGGGCATGTGCAAAGAAATTTTAATGCTAGCATTTCTTAAATTTGACTGTCCGAGTGAGCATTTTTAATGGTGTTCTTGTACTCCAGTCTAGGTGTTAATTATTTGAGATTTGTTAAAACTAAAATCTAACCCATCAGATCCAGTTTTCACCTACAGTTTTTGGAAGATGCTATTCAACTGTGAACAGAATCAAACCAGAAAGTATACTCAGGCACTCAAGAATTCCAGTCTGTAAACTCTTGGCAGAAGATGCTAAAGAAAACTTCAGTGAAGGGTACTACAAAGCGAGAGATTCAAGCACAGGACAGAACCAAAGGGAGAGGTAAAAGAAGCTTTTGCAGAGCCTCATCATTTCACAAAACATCTACTTTCAGATATTTCATGTGTGAACTGACAGACAGGCCTTTTGTAGCCAGGTTCAGTTATTTCATCAAAGCATTTAACCCGTGAAGTTCATCCGTAAGTCAATGAACAGCTCCCAAATAAACCAGCTGTTTCAGAATGAAACACTGCTCTCATGTACTGGAAATTACTTATCATCTTACTGCACTCCCTACATCAACTTTTTTTTTTTTTTTACTTTGGGAATAAATACACCCTCTTAGAAGATTACTGGAATTATGAGCATTTCAATTCCTTCTAATAACAAGAAATTCTGCTCACATTTACACAAATATAAATCCAAACAGTGAATTTGACAGAGTAACTCTGAATCTCTATTACTGGAAAGCTGAAGAATCTTACTAAATTCAAAATAATAAGGAAATATGCTTGAGTTTTCCTTGTTAACTACCCTTTGTGCAAATACATTTGTTCAGTGACACACAACTGTTAATGCTATTGTTGCAATTGAAATGTGCTCTATATATATGCCTGGGAAGTAAAACAAGGAAATTGAAAAAGCACCACGAGTTCCAATTCTATACATTTTAATCCAAAATCAAAACCAAAAATGTTTGGGGAAGACTGGCTTTGTGGTTCCCAGTACTGTCACCGACTTTTTGGGTAACTCGTATTCTTTCTTGGTACTCTGGTTCTTCTCATCTAAAAGCTGAGAGTTATAAAACTTATCTATTAACAGAAACAAGATGAGCTTTTCCTTTGCTGACATAAACAAAAGAAAGTCAGGAAATACTAAATCATTTTTGTGAAAGAAACAAATGGGAAGATTTTCAGGACACGGTTCTTTCAAAGAGTGTAAAACTTTTTTCTATGACTATAGTTGAGCATCTCAACTCTGACAATTTATGGTCTTATTTTTCCTAGCAGCACGTTTTTGCTCTGCAGAAACCAATGGAACACACTAGCTGAAGCAGAAAACTAAGTCCTTATGTTTTGTCTGTCACTACCCAGGAAACTGGTGAAATTAAAGTTTTTAACTCTGAAGAGAAGGGGCAGAATTTCTCTTGTTTTCAGATTTGACACACTCTGAAAACAAATTTTTATGGGCTTCGAAAATGCAAGTTCCAAAGAGATGAAAGCCCCAAAACTCAAAAGTTGGCAAATCATTCAAAAAGCATGTCACATGCAGATGTTTCACCTGAGGGTTCTGGACAGTCATTCCTTGACATGCCGATAACTAAACAGAATGACTAAATCAGCACTGCATTCATTCAAGATTCTTTATATTAATTCTTGCAACGTACTGACAGCAAGAAACACCTGATCCTGAGACATCACCAAAGCTCGCTTGCAATAATCCTAGAGGAAGCAAACAGACAGAACACTGATGGCAGTCTAACACTGTTACTGAGAAGCAGACGGAGCTACATTTTAAAGGCTGAACTACACTTCTCTGTTAAAACCAATCACAAACGCAGTACTTACTGTGTCTAATTTGTTTAACTAAGCAAAGCTGGATTTCCCAGCTTATGAATCAGTGTTATATACGTGCAAGGGGCCTTGCATCTATATATATACATGAAAGGAGAACTAAACCACCAGCGTTACCATCAAAGCATCAGGCAGTCGTCACTTGTGCCAAAAGAGAACTAACACAAACGGGCACACACTGGAGCCAGCAGTTAACAGCAGACACAGCTGCACAGACTAAGCCAGCATGTCCCAAGTGCTATGAATGGGAAAAAAAAATCCAGGACAAGTCAAGAATGCTGGGCTTCACTTTGGCTATTCCAACTTCTGGTGGCATCAAAGTGTGAGCAACATAGTAGCTTCCAGTTTTGCCAAATACATACATTATTATCCCAGTAAATTCTTCCACTGTAATCACACACATCAGTCACACATCAGCGTGAAGGATCCCTGCCTTCTCCCTGAGGGATTTTATGCCACATTGCAGAAGACAGGTGGGAATAGACTGCCACCTCTCTATGGGCACATGTGAGTTCTCTCTTCCTACCCCTAGCTGACCAAGATAAAAAAAATCCATCTTAAAACCATTACAACAAACATCTAGTCTCTAATGTAACAGCAACGCAAACAAAGCCAGGCTTAAGCAGATCCTTCCTCACCAACTGTTGTAGAGAATTCTTTCTCCTTGGGGATTACTGTGCATCTCAGGCATTAGGGGGACTTCTCTTCCTAAATCTTAAAAAAATTAATATTAATAAAAAATTAATCTTAATAAAATTTTTTTAAAAAAGGAAAAAAAAAAGAGGTTCCATAAACAGGTAGCATTTTCAGTCTGTTTCAGGTTGCAAATGAGGGCAGGATGAAATAGGCCAGAACCAACATACAAAGAGACAAACTGAGGCTGACTTGGGTAAGCAGGTGCAGCGTCACTGACTTCTTTCACCTGTTTCTAGTGGAGGAAGAGAGTCATAACCACACTTTCAATACTTTCACAAGTGTAAAAAATTGAATGTATTCCCAGCTATCAAGAGACATTTTGAGCTCAACTTTGGTTCCATCCTGCCTTCACCAGATAGATGTCACATAAGTTACTTCATCTTACAGTGCTTCATTTTCTCTATTCATAAAGCAGAGCAGGCTTGCTGTAATTTATTTCAGGATAAATTAAGGAGAGGTTTATGACTTCTAATGCTTTGGGTTTGAAGGCAAGGTAGTATAAATCTTGAATTTGCCCTATTTAGTATAATATTTGGCAGCTAGTGTTTTATATTCACTGGATTAATGTATTTTAAAATTAGTATATTCAATAATGGAAATAATGTGACCAATTCCATTCACTTGGCCCTACATATGCACAACCCAAAGCTAAACTCAGTCTCACATCAGATGTCATAAACTTGCAATATTCCTTTCCTTGCTTAAAAAAAGTCTATTCACACATTTGATTTATAAATAACATATTTGATATAATAAATAACAGTGAATGCCAAGAAGCTGAAAATATCATTGCTGTAAACCCAGTTCCTTCTGTCAAGTTAGCTCCCAGAAATAAATTTGATCCAAAGTTTCTGAATGCAATTCCTATTAAAGATTTCACAATAACTTGCAGAATTCTTGAGGCAGGAATTTCTGTTTCAGGCTTACTCAAGGCAAAATAAAACATCAGTTTTATTGTTTTTAGACAAGGAAAGTAAGATCAGTCTATAAAGTTCAAACAAATCACACTATTTACTATATTTTGTTTTGGTACAATTTAAAAAGTCAAAAATGTTTTTTGGTTGATCTCCAGAAAACTTGGAAAAGCAGAGGCAAGCATAATTTGCAAACATTTTAAAGCATTATCTAACTTTTTGATGAATAAAATCTCATTTTACTTTAACATGCTTTTTCACATTCATAATTACTTGATGTAATGCACCCTGTAGCTACAGACATTGCACTGAAAGTAAACTGGATTTTTTTTATTTTAACTAAGTTATTGAGTAACTCAAGTTTAAGGCACTAGCGAATTATGTGTCATGTTTCAAACGTTTGGAAATGAACATATTTGTACGCATTGCACTGAACCAGGCCATTCATAGGCCAATTCCTCACCCTGGCATTCACAGTTAACGTTACACTTCTGGTTTACTTAGTTGAGGTGGCAGATGAACTCTGTTGCTACGGCTGTCCTAGTGGTAACAGTACTAGTTAGTATCCTGTACACATCACTTTATCCATCTCTAGGTGGGAAAGCTCATGCATCTGCTTAAAAGTGGCTGCAAAAGGCAAAAAAGAAAAGTGAAAAAACATATATGAGAGTTTGTACATTCAGCTGTGTGTACTGGTTGTTCACGTATGTGCACGACTATGAAAACTAGGAAAAATCTGTTCAAATATTTATTTTTATCCAGATAGAGTTGTTTCCGCACCCTGCACCCATCCCTTCCCCAAGGCAATCAGTTCAGTGGTTCACAGAGTTGAGGCAGCCGGATTTAAATTTGAAGCTGCTCTGTAGTGTCCAGGTTTGTTTTGCTCCCTCTGCTGAGAAGCACTGCTAGATCTGAAGTGTGTCAAATGGGTCAGGTTCAGAAGCTGGTCAGTGCTGGTTCCTCTTGACAGTCTGGACACCAAGTTCTGGAATCCAAATGAAGAGGATATTAATCAAAGAATGCCAAAGTGACTTTTCCCATTTTGATGAAGATTGGTGAGCTGAACAGGCTTTTGCCTGTTATCCAGCTCCATTTGCTTTTTTGTGTCTGTGCACACTAGTTTACACAGCAGCAGAAGGAAAATGTTTCCCTGTGGAGATAAGGAGATCGTCTTCCAGGCAGTTTCATTTGCTCAGCCATCAATGGTTATCATACCCTTTAGAGAGACAGGATTGCAAGTCCCATCTATGCAACTCACAGCACCTCCAGGTACTCTTAACAGGCTATTCTTACCAGGCGAGGATGGTGAGAAGGCTTCTCTTCCAGTGAAGCTCGCAGATCCAAACTGCTGAGCGTGGGGCTGCTGGAAGCGATGGTATTTTCCCAGCCAGCCAGGCAATGCTGTGAAAAGAGACGGGAATGCTGCATTGGAGTGCTTTACCCTTTTTAATCTGTTGTGGCCTGTTAGTTCTAAATAATAACTTCTGCACAGGGAGGTCTTGGCAGGTAATTTTTGAGGAGTTTTATATGACTAACAGGAAAGAGAAGAAATCTCACTAATGATGTAAAACTGCATTGCTGTCTCCTTTTCCACCTTTCACTGGCTAATTATTTCTAAACCGATCTCCTGCTTTGTGAACTCAAGGACCTGACCTCTCTGAACCTGTCTCAACTGACTCATCCAGTTCCCTAAACATAAAAACCAGGCTTCTTCCTACCTCTTCCCTGGAAATCTCTAGGCCAGAGCTACGTCGGATCAGTAATACTGCCTGCAGCATTGCCTAGTGGCTGGAATGCAGGATCAACTCTACAAAAACAGTTCTAAATCCACCCTTCCCACTATTAACTTTGCCTGGCCCCTATACACTGTGAATACTTCACAGAAGCTTGTCTTTTAGACTCCCTAACATCTGTGGAAAGAAACCCATGCACTCTTAGGTATGGTTCATCGTGTTGAAAGGTCAATGCCTGAAATAAGTCAGCTGAATAATGCCCCAGAAGTATACAGCTCCATATGGCACTTTTTTTTTTTTCCTCAGTGTAAAGCATTTGGAGATATGTCATGTATTTTATGCCAGTTACACACTCAGAAGCACACACCAATGTTTTTTCTTGCTATCTCAGTGGCATAGATCAGAAATTTTAGTGGAAAACCTGCCAGGGGGATGAGTCCCAGATTCTCTTTCCCTCTTGTGCTGTAACAACGTGCAGCCTGGGCTGTGCCATCAGTATCAGCAAGAAGACAGCAACTTACCGAAGGTAATCCTAGATCGTCTGCCGGTTCAAAGCTCTTCCTGCGATGGGCTTTGTATTTGTAGGCTGGCATAAGGGTAGACCTGGGAATGCTGACCCTGCAACCACACAAGGGAAGTAATTGCCTACACCTTCCACAAGGCAGAGGAAATCTGCATGCCTTCCCCACTCAGAATCCATGGGTCTAATCCCAAACTGAACCAAGCGAAGCGGTTTTGGATTAGGGCATTAGACACTTAACATGTACATTCAGATTCTGGACTAAAGTCAGATAAAACATGCATTTCTCACCGACTTCAAAACTGTTTCTGCTTATGGAAAAGATCAGTAGGGAGTTTTTAAGCAAGAGATATCTCTGCCTTGAGAACAGCAACCTTCCACAGAGCTATTTGATGCTGTTTTGTCCCTCACATGATCAGCTTTTTCTTCCCTATTGTTTCCTTGAGTTTGGCATATTACAAAGCAATAATTCTTATCTACCTGACATAGGCTGGCTCTTCTAGTGTCTCTGGCGGCTGGTGAGTACGTGGGATCTTACACATGGGGCAGGCAGATTCTGAATCCACAGGGACAGTGAAGAGGCGCTGGTTTAATCGGTAACAGTAAACACCTGCCACAGAATAACAAAACACCATGGTATTTCTAGTCTGTCAGAAGGTTCCTCAACCCTGTCAACAAAGCTGTCTCCTCCCACAGTGCCACACATGCATTCTATAGAAAGAGCTACTTTTCCTGAAATATCTTTTACTTTTCCTGTCACCAAATAAGTTCCTAAAAATCAAATCCAAACCTTCAACCTCCTCAACTTCAAAAGAGAACATTAGCCAATTACAAGAAACCCTAACAAAATAAGATGACACTGATTGAGAGAGGATCCCTAGAAGACCCAAGTTCAGGAAGTTGAACCTGGTTTAGAAGCTGCAGCTAAAAATAACACATTCTTCCTTGTCTTGCATGATTGTGGGGCTCTCTCAGAACAGGCAGACTGCTCAGTTGTTTGTTCACAGAAAGTGGATTAGGAAGAAATCTGATCTTACACTTATGGGAACTGGTTATCAAATCTGCTTCATGTTCAGGAACTAGGTGATCCAGAGCCTTGGGCCTAAAGAAACACACAAAGAAATCAGTTAGTGACTGGGGGGCAGGCCCTCTGAACAGCCCCACCTTTTCCAGGCATACGTTTCTGATTGGGAGGTAAATAAAGGCCTACAAAGCCACCCTTACAATTTCCCACTCCAGTCAGACTATACTTCTCATTACTCTGAAGGGATACATTGCTGTTTCAGCGCTTCCCCCATACCCACTTACTCCAGGTGCTGCTCATGAATACACGCTTCTTTGTTGGCCTGTCGGAACTCGTGCAGCTCAGCAAAGTACTGGTCAGATTTTTCTGCTACTGAAGAGTTTGTATCTAGGAGCCCTGAGAACACCAAGCAAGAACAGTTCCAGGATTTACTGAATTTGGGAAAGCACCAAAGCAAGCCTCACACAAAACAGTCAAAACAACCAAAGGTCTAAAGTATCAAAATGGATGACGAGAAGAGCATGCTATCATGTCAAGCCAGAGATTTACGGTGTGGTTTGGGTCCCTTACTGCATTCATTCATTTTGGTTACTTGGTATCCCCTCTGACTCCACTGAGCTTTGCCATTTGCTGCCTGGATTCCCATATCCCTGCCACTTCACCGTTCCAGGGAAGCACAGGTCACCTCTGGCCTAGACAGGGAATGGCTTCTGACAAACCGCGGCTCCTCTGCTGAGACCCGCTACGTGGGTCTAGGTCTGCAGTTCTGTCACACCTCACTTAAAGGGGTCGTAAACTGAGTTTTAAGTCTTCGTATTACCACATCATGCTGAGAGCTTTGCTTCAGGTTTAGGATTCACCTGCAATCCAGTCATAGCCCAGGAAAGGACGCACGGACCAGCTGCTCACAGGTATGGTATATTCTTCAGGGTCAGACTGAAAAGTCACGTGACCAGCTTCCTTCTGGGAATAAAACAATTCATAAAGACTTCCTATACATCTAGCAGGAAATTCAAAGGTACAGCTTAGGAGACAACTGGCAGCTGTTCAAATGGGACAGCTGTGGCTTAGTCAGAAGCTAGATTCTATCTATGCCTCTACCAGTGATTTGCTCACCAGCCCTTTGTCTTCTCAATTCATAAAATAGAAAGAGGAGGCAGGGGACTAGCCCAGGCTAAGGCAGTAAGTGTTTTTCAGGGCTTTAAACAAGATGCTGACTTCCCTGCATCACACATCCCTATACATCAGGCTACCTGCGCTGTCTTGGAGGATGATCACAGCAACAGCCTGCCCTTCATGCTTAAGGAAACAAGCTATGTAGCAGCAGCACTGGACCAGGCTGTTCTCTCTGAGCATACGAATCACATATGCAGATGACAAGGAGTCTTACAGTGAAGTGGTTCAGTTTCCTGGTCTTTGGTTCAACAGCTAAGGAAAGCAGGGCCTGAACAAACCGTCAACAGCACCTGGCTGCCAAGGCTGGGAACAGTTCTGACCCCAACTTCCAATTTACACAGGAACAGGTCAAGTAATGTTCTCCTGACCCCTTCCCCCCATCCTTCTATTGACTTATGAAAACAAGGTTAGCATTGGTTTCACCATTTACCTTCAACTCTTTGGACTGAGACGTCAGCAAGATTGATTTACGGATTATGGGCTCTCTAATGACCACATGCTGTTTGCTGGTCTCTTCACTTTGTATTCTGCTCAGTGATGGGTCCAGATGTCCCTTAAGCTGTTTTTTCTCATGGAGACCATGTAGCAGAGTGTCCTGTTTTCTGTTCTCTCCATGTCCCAGAAGGAAGGATTCTTTCTCTGGACTTCCTTCAGCATGGCCATCCCTACCCACTCCGGAGCTTTCTCTGCCACTGGTAATGATTGCAGACACTGGCATAACATTCTTCTCTTTCTCAGGAAAGCTGCAATCCAAACCTACTGCTTCCTGCATCTTTGCTTCTTGTTGCTGTACCCCTCTGTCATTGCTGCTGTGTTTAAGAGATGAACAGGGGGCTGCTCTGGCTGTGTAAGCTCCGGGTTCCACAGGCACCAACACTGCAGAGTCAGCTGTAGGCTTCACAGCATCAACCTGATTTTCCTTCTGTAAGGACAGAGACTCTCATACCACATGGCATCATTCAGATTACAAATACCTTTCATTAGGACATTTCACTCAGTAAGAGAATAGCAACCTCTCATTCTAGTCTGCTCACCCCTTTAAATTCCTGTGGGGAAAAAAGTAAAATCCTTATATTATTCATGAGACATTATTAAGTGTTTGGAGAAGATAAGAATGGGATCCACTTCCAGCTAAATGCAGCTTTTCCCAGTTTGAGGAACTGCTAAGCTTTCAGCCTTTGTGCTTAGAAGAAATAAAAGGATTATGTTCCACAATGTCCCTTCCTATCTTAGATTAAGAAACCTACATTTCTTAGGCAGGAACTGATCTCTGAGCCCTTTGCAAGGACAACATATTGGAGACCACAGGGTAAACAATAAACAAAGGCTAGCTACTTTTCTAACAGACTTCACATTCCCCTTTCTACCAGCTCCTCCATGTCCATATGTCTCCTTCACCACACCACAGGCAGAGCTGCTGCCTATCATACAAGGTCCATTTGCTTCCCAGCACTTCTAGCACAGACACAACACATACCCCTCCCTTGGGCAAGGGGACAGATCGTTCAGTAGCTGTTCTACTATGAAGAGATGCTGGAAAGAGTGGCTTGCTGGGAAGTCTTTTTCTCATCTCTTCCTGCTTCATTCTGAGCCTTTGTAGAAGGTCCTGGTTGGCCTGACGCAGCCTCTTCAGGTGCTCTAACTCCATCCTATGAAAACATTTTCCTGTAAAGCCGGAGGAAGGGTGAACTACATGAACAGAAGCACTAAGCAAAGAAGCAGACTCAGGAGAAACCACTTTCAGGGGACTTTTCATAAAAACCAGTTACAGCTTTTGTAACATTGGGGTGTTGATCACTGCTCCTCAGAAATCAGCAGTCTCAAAACTCTTTACACTAAGAACTAGCACCACTGCATACTTCTGTCCCTTCAGATGTACTGTCAAATATTTTGCACACAGAAACTGGTAGCTGACTGAATAGAGACAAGACAGTCTTAGAGTGGAAACAGTAAACATGAAAAAAGTCACATCAAAAAGCCAAATAAGAGACACTTGATTCAGAGGCTGATATTTACGACAACCTTATGTAATTCTGCTTTAATGTTCTTTTTAAGCACCAAAATTTATACTGTGATAATACCAGGATGCTCATAAGTTCAAAATATGAATAATTAATATGAATGTATTTACTACATCCAAAAGAAATATTGAGTCAAAACTGTCCTCCACATTCGCCAGGTGGGAAGACTCCAAGAGGCTCAATTCTGACTCAGCACTAGGGCTCAGACAATTCCAATCCCACACATTAACCACTAAGGATTACTGTCCTTTTATTAGAAGAGGAGGTAAAAAAAAAGGAGTTAATAAATAAATAAATAGATATATAAATAAAGCTTAGTTTGACTGGAAGGCTGTCGCGCTGTTCATCATGTTGACATCACAAGCTCCTCTATATTTGCAGAAAGAGTTTTTTTAAAATAAAACAAAACCCTAAACCCAACCCCCCACATTGCTTTTGGCTCGCGTGATCAATTATGCTCTCAAGAAAACTATGTACTTTTCTAGGACCTTTTGTTCCAAAGGATCCCTAAGCCCTTCTCCAAAGCTCATCTGATTTGTTTTGTATCTGCTACCTTGGCAACTGGACATGAGGAATCAAATGTGTATGCTGTACAACCGCAACGGGAGGAATGAAGAGCAGTGCTAACAATCAAAAAACTACAACATATCTTTTTGTTACAAGAAATAAGTGAGAGGTTTGCTACTGGACATAAAATAGAAATACCCGTCTTGAGGCACTAAATGTGAGATTATTTGAACAAACCAGAAGTTCTCACAGTACTCACAGGACAAAGCTAACAGCATCATTGCTCATCGGAAAGCAAATACTCTGAAAATAACATCAGTCAAGGGACTTTCTAGAAGGGTTTTACCAGAGGAGATCCACTCTTAGCATAATGTACAAGAAGCTGTTAGTCCTTCATGTTCAACCCCAGGGGCTCAAGTGTATGAAACTGCTTTAGCCTGAATCCTTTGCGAAAAGGAGCTTAGCTTCCTGCAGTTAAAAATAAATAATGGGTGTTTCGGGAGCTAACTCGCACCTCTGCACGAAAGTTGTCTAACACCTACGCAGAGCTTCCAGAGCTCTTTCTGCGCAGAGGCGCTGGTTCGGCTGTCCCATGCCCATGAGGAAGGGGACACGGCCCTGGGCATTGTAAATTCCCCTTCCCTGCTCAAGAGGCCAGCCTGGCAGCCGACAGACACGGGCAAACCCTCCCTCAGAGCGCGGTGTGGGCAGCCTGCGAGTCTCGCCACGCCAAGCGGCTCCGCGGCTGCGGACGTTCCAAGTCCCCACGCTCCGCTCCCGCCGACTCCGCGATTTCAGGCCCACCTGCGCCGCCCCCGCCGCTCCGAGCAGCCGGGCCGCCCGGCGATCCCGCGGCCGGGGGATCCCCGCCCTCGCTCCAGCCGCCGCCGGGATTCCCCAGGGCGGCCCCGGCGCTCCGTTCCGGCAGCCCAGCGGCCGCCGCCGCGGATGGGCCCGCCCCGCGGCTCCGCCCGCCCCGCGGCTCCCGGCATGCGCGGGGCCCGGCGGCAGCCGGCCCGGCCGCGGGGGAGGCGGGGCGCCCCGCCCGACCCGCGGGCCAGAGTGCAGCCACGGTGCTGGAGAAGGGAAGGCCCCAAACCTCCTTTTGGGCTCATTAAATCGCCACAGCCCATTGTCTGAAGGGTCCACGTAGCCCCAACTCCCCCAGAAGCTAAAAGGGAGCTGTTTTGAAAATTTATCACTGGAAATCTGCCCTGTTCTCTTCTAACACGCACAGTGTAACCCATCAGCTGAGAATACTGATTCACCACAATTCCAGTCCAGTAACGCGGTATTTGCTGATCATTATGTCCGACAATATTCTCAAGAAATCACTGATTCAATACCAACATTTTTAGTATAACTTAAGAAGGAATCTCTCAAACCTTCTATGAGGTAACACAGTATCACTGGTCTCCTTGTTCAATTTTCACAGTAAGCACACAGATAAAAGGCCACTATTGTCAAACATGCAATTTACTACAACACGGCAGCATACCCTCATCTGAATATATTATACTCACACTCGAAGACTTTGTATCACCACGACATGCAGAACACATCAGGAGAAATATTTTTCCAATTCATTTTTATTTTGCTTTCCATTGTTTACAGCATTAATAAGGAATAATTCATGCAAATGTATCACCTTAAATACAGCAGAGAGAAAACTTACTGGTAAGAGTATTTCGAAGAGCTCCATCAACATAACACAATGAGAAAAATAGGTAGCAGAAATAAAGTGCCTCTAGCTGACCTTCTTTAGTAAGAGTTTGGGGAACATTGTTTTTGGAATTACCTGCTCTAAGGATTAGTTTATCATTCTTTATGGAAAGCAGAGAACAGCCTCCTTGCTGATAGTGTTCATTCCTCCACCAGTCTGAATTAAAGACGACCAGCTGTATTTTGTTTAAGAGGAATCCAGCTCATAGGCCTTTCTGTTAAAAGCTTGATTCTTGATCACTCTGGCTTCTAGGGACAAGGGTTACACACATACTTAAAAACTCTTCTCTGCCATGTTAGCGGTTTTGCTTCTTAAAAAATTCAAGTGGTTCTTTCCCCTGTTCTATAGGTTAGGTTTCAGCACTACAGTGAGAATGCCTACATCACCAAAATCTGAACAGTGTCAGGAACACACACATTGGCAAGACACCAGATTCTAAGAACCCATCAATCTCTCTTCCCTTTACAGATCAGAAACTGCCTTAAAGATCAGCTCATTTATCAGATTTCCCCTAAAGGCCTGCTGAAGAGATGCTAACAGCACGTGTCTTCAAAAGCCAGGTCAGCATTTCAGATAGCCTAAAGCTGCTGTTATACCCAACACATGCCAAAATACTGACCCACCAAGCAGAAAAGAAACTTTGCAACATAGGAAACTAATCCTGGTACTAATGAAATCAGCAGGTATTTCTCCTTTGTCAATTCTAACAGGAAGAGACTCAATTCCTTACAATTCCCAAATCTTATACTCCAAATTCAAAATTGCTTCGCGACAAAACTCAACGATTAATGTCATCTATTTGCAAATAAAGCATATCTTTGAAAAAAATGAGTTGCCTTAACCCATTCTTGCCCTGGCATGAAATACGAGGGACAAGTCTCCCACCAGCCCCAGAAGAGCTGCAATTGCCAGCTCATTCTCATACTTTTAACAGAAAAGAAACAACATCAAATCATATTACTGCACGGACTGTAACATCCTATGGGAACTCTACGTGAAGCAAAATCTCTTACAGCTTATAATCCGCGTGCTCTTCTTGTGGCCAAATAGTGGTAATGGAATTCCAAATGCCTGCTTCCAGAAACACAGCTGTGCATTTCCAAAACAACCCCACGCTCATCAACTTATGAGATAAGGCAGTTCGTTACATTCAGTCAACTGGCTTTTCTTTTCTATTTTAATTCCTCAACAAGCTACCAAATTATAGGCACTACCTCCTTCACAGGAGCTAGTTATGTCTTTGCAAACTATTTGTCCATGACATGAAATGGGCCAGACTGCATTATTAAAGAGCTCTTAAGAGGAAGAAACTAACCCCAAAGACAGTAAGCTTACCAAAGCAAAATCTTAGTCCCTTTGGCTCTGGAAAAGAACTGGGTTTTGTTCATCGGTTTAAACACACTGACAGTAATAAACTTTTCTATAAAGGGACATGGTGATTCTCTGTCATGTTCTATAATAACAGAATATTAACCTAGGAGATAGACCTGCTGGGGCTACAAATGCACTGTGAAACCATCATTACATCTGTGTGCACGGGACCTGTGTTTAGACAAACAGCTGCTTGTCACACATACATAAACTTGGGGCTTGGAAGTCAAAAGTTCTATCTTCATGTAGTAAAATAAATTATTCCATAAAGATGTGTCAGAATAACTTTTAACCTGATAAACATTTGTTTGTTTGTTTTAAATTTGTTACTGTACTTGCTTTTGCTTTAAAAAGCCCCCTGTAAATGTATGAAGCACACACTCCTTCTGAAGTAGCCTGGTCTCACAAGAAGGAAAAAGAAGAGTTATAAACAGCTAGTGTTTAGAGGTGGGACACAAAACGGGGAAGCAGAATCCTACTGTTCACACAGCAACTGGAAACATAGCAATAGGCTTTTGCTCATTCCCTTTAGGGAATTCCATCACCCACCAAGTTCTCTGCAGTAATTAAGAGTGCACTGAAAGGAAACAGTGTTGTTTTTCCTCTTCTTCCCACACTATCTGCTTTGCTGCAGGTACTGATGTGTGAACATGTTGAGTTCACTGTCCAGCCAACCCGCTTTATTCCTACAAAGACAGAAAGTCTCCATTAGGTGAGTGCAATAGCTCTTCTCAAGCCAATCTGAAACAAGCATGACTAAAACAAGCAAACAGCAAGGCACGGAGAGGAGTGCCAGAGGTCCATTTCAAAGTGCTGCTACCATTCCTTGTCCTTCTGCAGGTCAGCAACACTTGTCTGCTAACAGTCCCTAGGCTTTGAGGTTCAAACCAAGATCTTGGCCGCAACTTCACATTGATCTTACTGCATAGATAAGGAATGTTTGAAAAATTCTTCCCGACTGCCTTTGCAGGGTGAAGAAAAACATCAGATAACTGTGTACAAAGGCAAGGGTGAGACTTTTTGCATAATTTTATAGTAGCCTGAGGAGTCTGTAGTAGAGGACTGTATGTTTTGATAAATGGAAAGCAACTGTAATTCCAAACAAATCAAAAACAAGAAGGAAAAGGTGTTTTGTGAGACAGAAGATTTACATGACTGTCGACAGTACATGGGAAAGTACATAGTGAAAGCGAATATGACTTGGTAGGGAAAGATGCTGATGTCTGCACATCAAACGATATCATGGAAAGACTGCACTCAAAGATACACCCTAATCTGAACATCTTGGGGCAATCCCATGAAAAACAATTGTATGCAAATGTCTGTGTATATGGGATAATAAAATCTCACCTGAGCAGTTTTGCTTTGCTCTGCAGTGAATCCAGAACTTCGATTTTTTTATTCATGGCAGAAACCTCCTGCTCAAGATTCTCCCGTGTGACATCCACTTGCTGACACAAATGAGCAAACGTTCCAGCAAGCTCTCTATGAAACAAGGAGAATAGTTGGACACAATGAAAAGCAAGATCAAGCAGCAAACGCAAGGAATAAATCCCTTTGATGTACAGTGATGATGATACTGACTCAGATGTTCATCTTTCCACTTCTGCACAAGAATGTGTTAGAGCATCAGAGTAATGCATTAAGCATTAAGACTAATGCTTAACAGCACCCAAATACTACATCAGTGATTCAAAAAGCCATAATATTCTTCTAAAACACATGTATCATTACACATTTTTAAATGTGGAATTCAATATGCAGACTTATCTTGTTTTAACAAGGAATATCATTAAAAAAACCCCAAACAACAGAATTCAGATATGGTTTTAGCTGAATATAGGCAACTCACTGTTGGACTTGGTGGCTGCAATTAGAACCCGTATAACTGACGATGAGCTGCAATTTCTCCCCAGCATACTCCACAAACTGCCGTTTGAAAGCTCGCTCTTTCGCTTTGGTGGTCCAGGTGAGGCGCTCATATACATAAAGGAGCCCATAAAGGCCAAAAGAGAGAGCAATCAGTCTCCAGCCCACAGCCTTCCAGACCTAAAAAAAAAGCACAAGGAGAAAACAAATGACATGACCATCACCTAGGAACGATGCTAACTCCTAACAATGGCACAGAGCATTGGACTTATGTTCTAGGCAGATGAAAATAAGCCAGACAGATAACCCTGATTTGCAAGCGGTTTCGTTGGTCAGACAGCTTACTACTCATGTCCAGTCTACAAAATAAAAATACCTAACCTAAACTACCGGGTTTCTGTATGGGTTAACCTTTCCAGCACGTTTAAATTACATCTGCAAGTGCAAATGAACTTTGTCTGGTTCACAGAATCCCTGCTTCTGAAGTAAAAGATGTTTTTAAGCAACCACCTCCCCTTTTGAGAAATCATCCACCCCTAGGCACTGTGACAGCATGTAGGTATGGAACTGGCACTACAGAAACTTATCTTCACAACCACCCTGGCTCCACTCTAACTATTATGCAAAATAAGCTCAATATTTACACTCAAGTGGATGATCAAAGGAGAAACTATTCCACTATCTGTGAATAGCAAATATCTACAGGACTCAGCAGTGCAATCACTTTTCAAGTCAGTACTCCAACTTTATTTATATAAATGCTGCTCAGACTGCCAACGTACCACGCCACCAACCACGATGATCCCCATGGAAGTTCGGGAAGTTAATGAGGCCAGTCCAGTCACCATCGACACCATGAGCTCTTCCTGGGTCATAGAGCCCTGAGGCAAAGGAGGCAGACTGGGATTTGCTGGTGTTAAAGGGCGTTGAACCTAATTAGAAAAGCAATGACAAAAACGAAACAAAAACAAAGTAGAGAATAAGAGAAGGCAACCCACTGCCCTTCCCACCAAAAAGACTTCAGCAGCCACTGAGATGATGAGTATCACATCCACCCTGACCACTTAACGAGGTGTCTTACCTGGTCATTATAGCCCATCAGTGCCCGACGACCATTCTTTGGTCCCAAAAACCTGTTCACCAGCATCGTCCATCCAAGAGAGAAATGGAATTCTATGTCCTCTTGGAAGTCGGCACAAAGCTTGTCACAGTTCAGATCGTAGCTGAGTGTGAAGCACTGTCGGGGAATTAACATGTCTATCTGACCCCGCAAAGAGACTGGGAGAAGGGGTTTTAAACCATCTGCAGAGGCAGAAAATAAAAACATTCACAAAATGGCTATTGAGTTCACAAGAATTAACTGGACTTGTATTCTGTAATCAGGGTGGTTATGGGTTGTTCCACCCTCCACAGTTATTTTTCTTAGTACCTTAAATTTCCTAAAGCCAAGCATGTCGCAAAGCGAGAGACATATTAATTACTATCGATTCTTAGTTCTTCAGATGAACTCAGAAGGAAATCTTTCCATGGATCCTCTCAAATCCTTACAAGTAGCTGGTGAAGTTTATAGTGTAGCAATAGGTTGGAAAACAGAATCTGAAGGCTAGTTCTAGAAGTGTTTAGGCACCATACTGCTATTAAAGCTTATATTCAGACAGGCACTAAGAATCTCTCAAGTTTCCAAAGTCACAGTTCCTCTCTGTCATGAGGATTAAGCTGATTGTATATATTCATTAGCAAATCACTGCACACGTTCAGACACAGAGTGGAAAAAGCAGGAGAAACTAATCCTCTACACAACAGTATTACTAATCAAGATGGAAACTAAGAGGATGCCAGATTAATATCAGCCATCAGATGTTATTTTGCACTACAGTTAAAGGAAAGAGAAAGGGAAATATTGCCTGCTGAACTGACCTATCATTTCTTGCTGCATTGTCTGCAGGGAAGTTGTGATTGCATTGGAGCAACGATCTGACATGTTGCGGCCCAGGCCGTCCTCAATGTGTTTATGCAGCTCCTGACAAACAAAGAACGGGTTATTAAGCTTAAAGTAAACATAGGTAAGATGCAGGCTACAGGTGCTAGAGCATGCCAGTTAAAAAAACCCTCCCAGAACAGGAGCATGCATTCTGTCTGTCCACTGTTCTAACATTAATTTCATTTTTTCCCCCATTCTTCAGTGAAGGAGAGGAAAAAGCAAATCAAAAAATCTCACATGTACTCTGTAGTCTAGGAAAAGTTCTGTTTGATCTATACAATGTGATACATCACATACGTATCAATTTATCATTGAGATTATTTTTTTAATAAAATCTATTTCTTTTTTCTT
The DNA here is from genome assembly GCF_013368605.1 of Nyctibius grandis. Lineage (NCBI taxonomy): Eukaryota > Metazoa > Chordata > Aves > Nyctibiiformes > Nyctibiidae > Nyctibius > Nyctibius grandis. Next base: position 3,564,392 of record NC_090674.1, read on the forward strand.
TTTTTTTTTTTTTTTTAAGATGTTCACTTTTTACAGAAGCTATCCAAACACAAGAGACATTCTAACAAAAGATTTTTCACAATATGAAAAGCTTAGGTCATATACTAGTTGGAAGAATATTAAGCATCTTTGTCAAAGAGCTGGCGTGATTACTGACTCAAAGCAAAAAAAGACCTCTTTAAATTGCTTAAGCAACCTCTAAGAAGCAAACATCACTTACACTCTTATAAACTTTAAGAACTACTTGAGATGGATGGAAGTCTGCTTGGTATTCATCTACCAACACTGAAAGCCGTCTGATTTCTTCTGCCATTGCATTTGACACCTAGAGAAACAGCACAGGAGAGGGTTTCTACATATTCTGTCCTAGGGAGAGATGGAAAACCACCACTGAAAGAAGACACGCATTCCTCAGTAAGCACTACTGAACACCAGGCACTACAGCTGTGCAGCACTATGTGGCCATTGTGCCAACTGCAGGGTGCAGTATTGGTGACTTGCAGACAAAGACGCTGAGAAGTGTGTAGATCTATGCTCTGTACAACGACGCAGACAGAAAAAGACTGAGGCAATATGAGACTTGTGAAAAATGAATAGGCCTTTTCTGTATATTTGTAATAGTAAAAATCACGTTATTATTGATAGTAAGACTCACATTATTCTAGATTAAAATAATAAGGAAACATCTGAGACATTTTAGTATTTTAGGAAGCACTTAAGACTGAAATATAGTAGCAATAATAATTCAAACGTTAATCAAAGTCTCATTGTTTATTAAAAGCATCTTTTATGAGTCTCTGAAAGTTTCCCTTAAGTACTCTAGTTTTCATTTTATTACCTCAAAGAAAAAAACAAACAAACAAACAAAAAAGAGAGAGGACTTCTGAAAGCATTCCTTCTCTTCCCAGCTGTAACTCTCACATTTCTAGTAATTCAAACCTTTGTCAGCACTTTGCATTTTTCCTACCATGCTGGTAGCTGTTTCAGACAATCTTTTTCTGCAGCCAGTTCTCCTTACCTGCCTCTCTACTTCTTCTGTGATCTGTTTTATTTTCCGCTTGCAGTCTCGAGTAAGGAGCTCCAGTTGTTTGTCAATAAAACCTAAACGTTCCTGTCGTTCCTCTCGCATTTCCAGACAGTAAACTCTGGTGAAAAAAACACTGCCCATCAAAAAGCCAGCTAAATGCATTTTTCATCTACAAATATCATTTGAATTCCAGAAACAAGATTCTCCTGCCCAAGAACAAAATGTGTCAGTATCCACAATACATTACACACACACGGCACAAGACAAAAAAGAGGTTCTTTTCCCAATACTTTCACAATTCACTAGAAGCAAGACTACCAGTATGTGTCCTTCCTGCTCCCAACCATGCTGTATTCTGCTTTCCATTTTAAATGCTCATATTCCCTTAAATTCCTCCCAGAATACAAGCTTCAGTTATCCAAGCACCAAGCATCAGCTCTCCTCACCGCTGTTCCTGGGCAGCAATGTGCACTGAATCCATGATGAGGCGGACATCTTCTGCAATCTGCTTTGCTCTGACCGTATGCTGTTCGAATTTTGTTTTTACTGCTGACTGTGAGATACATTCCTGTATACAAAAGGCAGCCAAGATTAGCAGCAGGCAGAAGCATACTAACACAACTTCTCCTTCCCATATAATCTATTTCCAGAATGTGGTCCCACTCCACGTTTATAAACTCTAGTCCCCAGCCTTTCAGGATTAAAATCGAAACAGAAGGTTAGCACAAATAACACTCACCTCAAATCTTCTCTCAAAGTTCTGAAACTCAAACATTCTTACTTGAAATCCATCTGCCAATGCTCCGCCTGAGAGAAGTAAAGTACAAAACAATACTTAAGTTTTGAGAAAGCAATCAGATGTTGGACATCAGGAAACGCTCCTGCTTTACCTTTAAGCCAATGCAGAAGTGCTGCTAAGTCACCTCTTTGTTTCTGACTGCTCTATTAATAATCTGACCCACGCCAATTTCATCCATTTTTTGGAACAAGATATACTCTATTTTCTTCCCTATAAGAAACTGGAAAGTTTCTGTTAGCTTTCCTCACCTCCTTCTGGCATCCCTTGAGCCTTCTGAATCCTGGCATTCAGCACTTCCTTCGCCGACACAAAGAAAATTCGATCCCCTGCCTGGGCTCGATCCACCACACCCAGCTCATCTACCAGGAAACTGGTACACCGCTCCATGTGCTGTCGACGCACCTGATGGATGAAGAGGATAAACCCCACATGCACTTAACTCCACTTACACTCCAGAGGTTAGAGCAGGCACCCAGATGCCCTCTGCTGGTCTAAGCTACCAATGCAAAAGAGCAAGAAAAAAACCTTTGCTGTTTTATGGAATCTTCCAGAGGTCATCTAAGTGATCTAACTTCAAGAGGCTCCTGTAAAACTCATGCTTTCCAGCTCAGAAATGTCAAGAGTCACGTCCTGATCACTAGTCTATACTCCCTCTAGTCTCCACACTATGGTAATGAAAATCCAAACTGTAAAGCAATCACATCCAACACTTTATATGATTCTACCCGCAAGGACCAGTCAAAGTGGACTCTGTATCAGCCATGCAAAGAGAAGGAATTTAAACACATCACAAACCTCTTCCATGTATTCTGGTTCAGAGGCAGATGCATCCCAGCGGTTATTTAAAATAAATATATTGGGTCGAGACAGACGTTCATTCACCTTGTGGAAGAACTGTTTCTCCTAAGCAAAATGGAACAAAACCTCTTAAGATTAAGATGTCCAAATTTTTTAACTTTTAGCCAAATTCACTGAACAAGTGGACTTGAACATACAGTTTGCATCAATGTTGATTCAGAATTTGCCACCAGAACAAATACGTCAGCATCCAGGCAGAATTTGTCAATCCAGCTGTCAAGCTCTGTGGTTACATCAATGCCAGGGCTAGCAATAAAAAGAGCAGAGACATTACTATGCTGTGGAAACAGCAAAAATATAATTAAAAAAGTTAGTAAGAATGCGTTTCAGCTTTTCAGGACATTAATTTCCCATGTCTGAGCTACAGTGTCCTAAGGTGACACAGAGTACAGACTAAAAGGAAGTATCAATCAAGAGAAACTCTGACCGTTAGCTACAGCAAAGGACTTTAGTCACTGTCACAGATTAGAACAGGGTCAATTTCCGTGATGTTTGTTAAATTTGTATTTGAATACATTTCTGTAATTAATCTGTGATAAGCAGGAAAGGAAACAAAGATATTTCTCACCTGTCCATCAGCACCAGGTCATCCTTTAGGAGAGGACATTTGGAATTGGGCCACATTACGCTGACCAGGCTGCCAGCATTCAGAAGTTCATCTTGATGAAGGGCATGAGCCAGCTGGTTTACTGTCTATTAAAAAGGTGGAAAATTTATAACATTTCCTGTATGCTAAGACCCATTAACACAATTATCTCCCCTCCAGGGCTGTTCAGAGACAATTTAAGGTAAAACCCAACTCCGAATCACTTTCTCCCTGGGAGGTTTTCCACATAAAACTTGCTTGAGTCTCCTAGTAAAAAGGCGACCACCTAGTGAGAGTTTATGAGAACTCTTCCTGTCAAGAAAGGCTACTGAGGAATTACCAGGAAGTCTGTGCTTTCTATCAGTCATACAGAGCTTAGAACTTCCTGAGTCACCATTTCGGTTCCCTGCTATCACTAACAAATAAAACATATCATCTTTTCCATAAAATGAACAAGTTCCATTCTATAATTCGCTCCATTCCTCCCTTCCTACATCTAACAAAAACCTGTTCTTCATCTCTACTCCTTCAATGATTAAAATCCTTAACTGTGAAATTTATTCATAGTGCTTTCATTTTCTTGTTCCTTCTGTTTTCTGTCACTTCTGAAGAGCTCTTCTGCTTTATCTTATGCTTTAAGGAAATTGTACCTTAACACTCTTCTTTTCCTCTGAGCCTTCAGTAAGCAGGAAAGCTTCACGTCCATCTGTCCCTTCTACACGCAGGAAACAATTAGTAGTGTGTCCAATTCCTGAAGGAAGGACTTTGTCCCACAGCATGGCATTTATCACAGTGCTTTTTCCATTGCTTGTCCTGAAGTCAGATTAAAGAATGGTATCGCTAGGCTTCTGAGATTCTGATATACTCATTTTGATATTACAAAAAGCAAGTTCTCTAAACCCAAGCAGTATCAGACGCATTAACAATTTAGGTGCCATAGGCAACTTACAACAAGACTTTTCTATTTTCTTAAGAATTCTTCCAAATGGAAGAATTATGTGCTACAATATTTGTTTCCAATTGACCAGAGGACTAGTACCAGGGACACACACACATTACAAGCAAAAGCTGGAGCACTAGTGTCTCGATAAATATTTTTTAATGGCTACAATCCTAAAGATGCCAGTTGCTTTACTGAGTGGGGAACGTAGGCAACACAAGCGCGTGACTCACCTTCCAAAAAACGCAACTTTCATGTGTCGTCTTGCCAACACTTCACTAATGCCACTGACTTTTGACAGGTAGCCTTTGACTTCCAGTACCTGCTCTTCTGTGGTGACAGGATCAAGCTCTATGTTCCTGTGTGTTTCTAAAATCAAAATACATCACGTCTCTGAATTCCAGAAGTCATCTGCCTCAGTACTGGGTGAAACACACGTAACTAAATGTTTATTTGTTTCCCAAAGAACACGTGGGTAATCTTGACACATGCAATTACACCCTGAAGCAATTTTGTATCAGCATTTATCAGCACATCTCTTTAGTGTATCTAATAACCATTCTCATGCTTAGGACCGCCTTACACAGAACACAGCCAACACTTCAAACACTCCAAAACCCTTAAAAAAAAAAAATCTTCTGTGTCTTAAGCTGTTAAAGCCAATTATTGGCATATGCTACATGTCACTAGCAATGGAATGTCTGGGCAAGAATATTGAAAGAATTATAGGCAAAAAATCTAAAGGGCCTTGTACACTTTATTAAAAAACTCCCAAACAACACAAAAACCAAGCATAGCTCACTAACTAGCTCAGTTTCATAACATGTGTGAACTTGTCAGCTTTAAAATATGAACCCTGAACTCCACCCAAATTCAGTAAAATAATTTTCTGTTCTTCTTATAAATATTGATATATAAGCAGACATGCATGTATAAATAAGCACCGGTCTAGCAACACCATGTAACTGAATGAGGGTTTTTTGGTGCGTGTTTAGGGAATCGTATGTGGGCAAAGCACTGTGACACACTTGTAGTTCAAGAATTCAGCTTACCTTCCAGGAATGAGGAGCTCTCATTGATGTATGCAGCCAACTGTTCAAAGATACCATTGATTTTCTTCTTTGCAGTGACAAAATGTTTAAGCGGAGAAGCATTTACCTCAGCCATGTGTCTTTTATCCTTCTTCACTGCAACTATTGACTTGGAACAAGTAAACAACAGGGACATTGCGCTACAGGGAAAAATCCAGTAAATAAAGGTGGCTCACCAAGTGCCAACAGCTAGCCAACTAAGCATCCTAGCAAGAACTAGATAAATACACATGTAAAAAACAACCTTCTTCCTTTCACAAAGAAATTGTTCCAATTTCTACAACCAGAAATTACTCAAATAGCAGAACCAAAAAAAAAATTCATTTTTCATTCTCCCTTCAGGTGAACAGGCCATCAACAATCACTTCTCCCCTTCTCCGCTTACTTTCAGGATGAGTTACGTTTTCACAAGTCAGGCATGGTCAGCTCGAGTCCCCTTGAGCATGAACGACTGCAGTTTTCCTGCCTTCTCCCTGGCCAGACGCCGTCCCACAGCTCTTTCAGCGACGCCGAGTCCAGCCTGTCCCCGTCTCTGCGGCAGAGGGACCAGGGGATGAGGGACACAGGCTGCCGAGCTCCCTGACGGGCCAGGCTCTGCTCCCCCACCATCCCAGTGCCCGGGGAATGCACTGGGCAGACGCCCCGGGCGGCCGCCATCGCCTTCTCCTCAGCCCTCAGGGGGCCGGAGCGCGTGAGGCAAAAGGGCGGGAAGGGCCCCGCAGCCCTCAGGGGGCCCGCGCGCGAGGCACAACGGCAGGAAGGGCCCTCTCCCGCCCCCACAGGCCGGCGCGCACTCGGAAGGGCGGCACGACGCTGCCCCGGCGGGCCCTCCCCTGCCCCTGCCGCCCGGGAAGCAACCCCCGGGAGTCCGGCCCGGCCCCGAGCGTCTCCCACCTCCCTTACCGCCAGGCACCGCCCACCTCTCACCTTCACCACCGCTCCCGTAAGGCCGCCATGTCACCCCCGCGGCACCGTCACCCGTTGAGGCGGCTCCTGTCATCGCTCCGCGACGGGCGGGCCCCCTCGCGGGGCACCACGGGAGCGGTAGTCTGAGGGCACCGCCCCGCAAAGCCTCACGGAAGGCGCCGGCGGCCTCCGCGCCCCGCGCAGGAATCAAACCCCCGATGGCCTCACGGTGGGCAAAGCTTTAATGCGAGTTCCCCCGGCTGACACTGTACATCCCCCGTGACAGACAACCGGTAATTCCAATCACCGTACTGGGCAGAGGAAAGGCACAACAAAATAAATGAAAAACCCCGGCTGAATAAATACATACACCTTTTTAACATCTTCTCCACGACTGGCCTATCACATCCCTTCCTTTGGTAATAGTTCTGGATTTCACCTAGCAAGATTTATTATTGTTTTACTTTTTAAACTGATTGTCCCTGCCTGGATTTTTCTCCCTTGGGCATGTGTGAGTGTGTAGCCTTGAAATAGACCTAAAAAGCGCATGGAAAGCAGTGGGAAAAGGTCTGTGTCACCTTCCTCAGGTCCTTTCAAATGGTATGAAGTTTCCTGCCAGAATTTACACTTCTAAAGCTATTCTGCCTGCATTAATGTGACCCGTCCTAGATGAAGGGGCTCTACACCTGACAATTAGACAGTAGAAGCTGCAGACACAGAGAACAAAGAGGCAGATTTTTTTTCCTAAGGACAATCATGATTTTACTGCTTGTGAAACATACTAGTCTGGCATATCCAGAGCATAACGGTGTCCGATAAGCAGAGCAGTTATCTCACAGGCAACAGCAGAAAAGGTTTCTCCCCCTTCCCTCTCTAACCATGGGTCTAGTCTAGACAGATTTTTACATCTACCAGCTCACCACAATCTCTCAGCGCTTTCCAACCACTCATTTCTATCAGCCTCGACCCCACTGGAGAAGTGTCTGCAGTGGAGTGTTTTGGTTTGGAATCTCAAATAATAGAAACACTGAATAATGACGTCCTCTAAGTACCAGAGAACAGCTCTTTGATGGCCCATTCAAATTAGACGCAAAGAAAATTATCAAAACAATCTCTGAGAACTGTAATGAGGCCACCGAAGACCACTGGGGCCTCTGGGTTGTTACCCAGACTGAGTAGAGCTTTTGGCAATCTTAACATGGGATAGAAGAGAGAGAATTCAGCAGTGAAACCCTCCTGACTCATCTAGTTGTTCTCAGCCTTCCCTTTCCTAGATTTTATCTACGCATACCAACATGGTCTGAATTTGTCTGGGTATGCATGCTCCTTTTAGCAGTAATAGAAGATGAGGAGTCTATCTTTTATCTCTTCAGTCTAATCCCAGAGGTAAAGTATCATTAGCAGACCTTCCTTTAGCTAACTGGAAGCACCTACATTGCCACTGCTGCTGCTTTGAACTTTGTGATATGCTTCCAAGGACTGCAAAGAGGTAAAGAATCAGATGATCTTCAGGCTCTTATTACTGAGTTTCATCTGGTTATGACATTTAACTGTTATGACTCCTGGAGTCAGCTCCCTGATTGGTTTACATTTGGAATAGTATCCAGGAGTTACTGTCTAACGTCCAGTCCCGTATATGCTGTGGATGAAAATGGGCTTCCAGCTACTTGGAGAGAGAGCTTGTGACTTGCCTCCAAAAAGCTGGATTTCCAGTCCAAGAAAGCATTTTTGTAAAGCCAACCAATCAGTGAAGGTTCAAGTAAATCGCATAAACAGCGGATGAGGAGCAGAATCAAAAATGAAGGCACAAAATCTCCTTCCAAATTCTACAGCAATATTCCTAGATATTACCTGCAGTATCAGAGAGGGAGATCTTCCAGTAGTGGAGTCTTAAAAAAATATCATTAAAAATCAATATCCAAATAGCTTTGATCAATGCCTTAGAAACTCTGAGCAGCATTCCCTGTTTCCACCCAAAGTCAGCAGTGAGCAGGGCCAGGGAAAGGTCCTTCCTGTGAAGCTTGGCTCTAGGGGTCAAGAAAGGACACTGCGATATAACGGGTTCCTTTGGTGGTTGGAAGACCTTCATGATAGTGGGTCAGGCGTCCTGGATGCATAAGGGTCCAGCCTTTCCGCGGAGCTCGAATGGAGCAATTGTAGCGCAGGAACCGGCAGCCTCCTCCCTGATGGAAACAAAAGAAAAGACACATCAGCTTGGTAAAAGCACCTCAAAGGGTCTCTGCCTTCTCCTGGCAGCCCTTCTGAAAATGTGAGAAGGTGCTTGGAGAACCTTCTGTGTTCTGATGCATTCAAAAACCTTCTTTCTACCCTAGCCCAGTCATTACTCGCAATCCTTAGTGTGAAGAAGCCAGATATGGATAAGGAAAGGGTTTTCAGCTGCCTGGACTGCTCAAGAGGCTGTACTGCATTCCTGAAACACTGGCAAACACTTACCTCATAGTCTATTCCAACTCGGTTCAAAGCAATGTTAATGGTAAAGGTGGAGGCGTCATGATGGGGCATTAAAGAGGGCTGCTCGTCAGGTTTGTAGCGAACTACGAAGGCTAGCTCAAACTGAGTCTGCAGGAGAGAGGAACAAAGTACACATCTGTTACAGGGCTATAGTAGTCCCTGGCTATTGAGCTGCAAAGCAGGGTGTAATATTTAAATTGCATCCCACTGCTAAGAGAGCAAGGCAACAACAAGGCAGGAGAATGTCATTGGGAAATTGCGTATTTCCCGATGCATATACTTATGTCGTACTCCAGAGTCAGCTCCTCCACGCTGGGAAACAGTATGCACGTTGCTAGAGGATTCTAGCAGTCTTTTCACATGGTTGCAACTGAAGAAGGTGCTGAGCTGACCAAAATTTTTGATACTAAGGTATACATACCTTGGTATAGTATCCTGGGTACAGTTTCTCTGTGATGGGTGCAATATAGTCCAGAAGAAACTTATACCATTCTCTTTCAAAGCTAATTTGGTTCATGTGTATGTCAATAGTTGGGACGTTCTCATATCCTCCTTGTATTCTGCTGTCCTGAAATAGAATCATGAAAATACCTGTAAGGATGGGAAAAACTTGGGCTTCAGGAATGAAAAGCACTAGTTTCTGGCAACTACAAATAAATATGACATTTATTTATCAGAATTTCCAGGATGGAAAATTAAAACCTAAGGTAAACAATCAGAAGGGCTGAACACTGTAGCTTCAGAGGACACTAAAGAGGACTCAGAAAACTTAATTCATATTTAGGAACAGGGGAACAATCACAGAGTTAATCAGTAACGAAATTACAGTATTGCCTCCCGTTTCCTGGTTTAACTGTGGGATCTAATGCCTTGCTATAGGAGGCACTGCTGCCACCAAATATGCATGAATAATGGTGTGACCCAGAAATCAAAAAGCTCCTGCTTTTTCTTACCGTGTTGTCACCTGTGGACCACTGGCCATAATGTTCCATTTCTTCCACCAGCTCATCACAGGCAGTGTCAGTGAATATGGGGAACCAGTAAACATCTGGGCAGGGCTGCAGAAAGTAGACAGGTGAGAATAGCAGAAACAAGGATGGCTGCTTGAGGCAAAAGGAGTAAGACTGTAGATTGAGTCAGTGTAAGTGAAAAGTAACTAAAATACTGAGGATAGAAATTAGTCTTCTGATTTATGTGCCCCACTTCCACTTAAGAGAGCTGGAGGTGTACTTCTAGAAGAATGATTTGGCTCTAAAAATACTTTCAAGGTCATGTTTCCTCTGGATTTGAAAGACTATGAGGTCGTGCTGAACCGCCTGTTCCTGAGCATGACAACAGTGGTGATATAAGCATTGTCATGATGCTAATCTCCCGTTCTGATGGATAAGAGCCATGTTTTCTTACCATTTCTACCAATTTCCCTTTCAGAGCCGCTGTGTAGTTTTCATGGATGTACTTTTCTCTCCAGTCCTGCAGTTAAAAGATAAGCAAACCAGTCATTCCTGCGGGGCCTGGTTAAAGAGGCAATGAAAGGCCAGGCACTCGTACAGCAGTATTTCACAGGCTTTTAAGATCCAGATGTTATGCATCACAAACACCCTCTCTTTAAATTCTGTGACTATGCTCCTCATCCCACCTGAGAGACATGGTTATCACAAAGCCTGGACCTTCCTTATTGGTGAAGCTAGTCATCAAATCTTCACAGGCCACATTGCTAAGCCTGCTGAGCATGCAAGTTATCTCACCTCAGGATTGCTGAATATTTGCCAGAGGTCATTGTGAAGGTGAGTTGTCTGATAATTCTCCAGGGACAGTATGTGTCCAAACTGATGCTGATTTGTCAGGTACATAAAGACTCCCTGCAAGACAGAGGGAAACAATCAAGCTTTGTTTCCAGGCCTCACATTTCTGTGAGCCGCTATCAAATAGAAGCACTGAACAGTTCCCCAGTGATAATGGCTCATTTACTCATTCTTTCTCCTGTGGGCCTTTAGTTTAACTTCTACCCTGGATATGAGGAACTTTAAAAGGTTATAGCCAGAGCCAGTAATTCTGTGCCTCTTGTCAGCCAGGGTTGGAAGCAGAGCAAAGCAGCTGCTGTGAGATTAGGTTCTTCCTTCTTACCCTATCAGCCCCATTTAGAACAGCCCTGAATAGGCCCAAGAACAAAAATGTTATCTGCATTTAGCGGTCCCTGGCTCCTTGTGGTTTCTCAGCACGGCAGAAATCCCACATTGTTCCAAGCCTGCCCAGTACTGAGTAATGCCAGTTATCCTGTCCCGTGCCCTGGCACAGCTGAATGCCTTGAAACTACTTAATGTTGTCACCTCCACCCTGGCATGCAGTTCTCCCCTGCCAGCCTCTCTCTCGACTGACCTGATTCCGAACGTTGTGGCAAAAAGCCATGTCAGCATCCAGCTTGCCGCTGCGGAAGAGATCTCCCTGGTCAAGCTCCGATCGCAGAGCCTTGGCTTTAACCATGTAAACGCTACTGATGTAGGGAACATTCCAAAGCCCACTGAAACACAGGGATAGGAGAGTAAGATTGAAATACCACTAAGACAGAAACTGCTGGACTTGACTGGATGGCAGGCAGCACTGCAGTATCAGCCACGCTTGCCTACACGAGCCAACTCAGAGCAGCAGGGAGAAACCATACCAACAGGAATTGTCATGCCAGGAAAAATCACTTATATTGCCCAGAGCTTTTAAGCTGCACAAATGCTGGTCCACTGTGAAAGCGATTAATTGCTACTGTGTGTTTTCGCTAGGGACGTAATTAATGGCTTGAATCTCTTCCCAGAGAGATCAACATATTTTTTTCCAGTGATTTAAAAAAACTGAACCAGCCAAAAGTGCGTAAGTTCATTTCCAGCATTTATCGCACATATAATGGCCTAAAAAAAAAAAAAAAGAGGGCCCCTCAAGAATATGAATGAACCAACAACTATATTTTGTGAATCTTCCATTCAAAGATCACCTGGTATTTTACAAAGACTATCTGATAAAGATTAAACAGCACTTTACAGGATTTTAAGGATCACACTAATAATAATCCACAGGTGGGAAAACATGATATGAGTAAGAAGAAGTTATTTCAGCAGAGTCAGGACTCTCAAACCCTTACTCTGATCATAAGAAAATCTGCCCCAAGTATGTTATGGTCTCTGCCCAGGGGAGAACATAGAGCAGCTTCCAAATGGGAGTACAGCCTTCTTTTCCTTTCCTATACACAAAGACAGTTGTGCTCCCTGGTTCTTTGACACGAGCTAGTTTGATGATAATGTGCTGCAGCAAGTTTTACATTTGAGAGATTGCATCAGTAAGAAGCTCTCTTTGCATACTCACACCCTCCGCCTTTGAACAATATCCACATAATCTTCTGAGCGGGCATAGTATCCATCAGGGCTCAGGGCTCCCCAGAAATTTGACCACAACTTCTCATGACGGCTTACCAGTGGGGCAATCACCAGCCTGTGAGCACGAAAGAAAAAGGAATTGCAGGACAGGATGTTACTATAGGAAGAAAAGGAAAAGATTTACAAACCACAGAACCATAAGAGTTATATTCTCCCTCACTTACAGAGTTGCTGTTTCTGTTAATTCTGTTGGAATAAATTTCCACATAAGACAGGGCAAATATGGTTACAATCTCCTATCTAACTCCACCCTGCAGCAGGTCTCTTAGAATCCAATTTGTTCCAGCGACTACATAAAGACAAAACTAGGGATGATTTAAATCCACTGCCTAAAATCCAGGGATTACAACTACGGTAAAAAAAGACCAAATAAGAGGTGTTTGTCTAACATCCCATCTCTGGCACAGTTCTCCTAATGCCTTACACATCTCAGTGATAAAAGAGCTCACTGTATTCCTCATGTGAAAGACAACCGTTAAGGATTGCTCAGACCAAAGAACTCACTTGTTCTGTTCAATCAGGATCCTCAGAGTCTCTGTGTTCTTCAGAACTATCTCAGCATCCAGGCTCAAGTAATAGTCACAGTCAGGATCCTTTCTGCACAAATCCCTATAGCCAGGGAACAAGAAAAGTCACACCAATATCCTCCTAAACCAGAGCAAGACAAGGGACAGAACATCAGGAATTCCTTCACCTTGTAGTCTAAAGGTCTTCTTCTGGGTACTCAGAAAAGTTCAGGTTAATGTAACAACCCAGAGGGCTAGCACAGTACAAGCACATCAGATTCAGTACCCAATAGCAGACACCGAGACACAGCCAAGAACACTTTTAGCAAACTGTTTCCTCAGCTCAAACTGAAGAGGTTCCCATTTACTGTTGGCCCAAATCCAGACCTGAGCTCAAACTCACACCTCCTGACCACAGGCAAGAAGGTACTCTGCCACTAGCTCTTAGTTTTACTACTACACTTCTCATCTTCAGAGATATAGGTGCATATTCTTTGTGATCTGTGACTGAGCATATAGACTGTTTCATGAGGGTGGGAGGTGCAGGGCTATCCTTCTAACAGAGCAAAAGACCAGTGAGAACTTCGTTTCTGAAATTGGAGAAAGGGAGCTGGTATTGAAGCTGATTTTTTTTTCAATATGTTAACAGGCACGGGGAGTTAAATGTTAGGCAAATTGAAAGAAAAGGGCGACTGAAAGAACAGTAGCATGCACTTGACAGTGATGATCCTCAGAAAAAACAGACTGCCCTAGTTTGGACACAGGCTGACTCTGCTAGCCATCATGTATGGCCTCTTCACTTACATGCCCAAGTTACGCGCCTCAGCATTCTCCATCTCATCATCTGGCCCAATCACTTTGATGGCGAGATACTCTTTGCCATGCTCTTTAACAAAAGAGTCCACCTGCATCAAGTGATGTTGCTCCTGTGCCAAAGGAAAAATAAGGAAAAACAGATGAGATGGGCTCATCCCAGGCTGCTCAGCCTCCTGTTCTGAAAATGCCAAACTAGATGAGCAACAGCTCCTCCCACTTTCACATCTTTACAGCTGGATGAAGCTATCTTATAGGTGCCATTGCAGATAAGTACCATCACAGGCCAACTTTACTTACATGGTTGTGAATGAAGAGCTGCATTCGTTGCTTTGGGTAATGAAGATTACGAAGCCGCAAGAAAAACTGGGAGAGGAATGGGGTGGGCTGCTCGATGAAAATGCCAATCAGAATCATTGGCAATGCCTGATCCTACATTGAGTGAGAAGAGGAGAGAAGTGGTGGCTCAGGTAACACATCAGACACATAAGATCCCGTTGTAAGACTTGTCTTGAGAGCTTTGAATAGACATCAGCCTTACCTTAAACCCTGTGAGGCTTCGCAGACCTTCATCACACACAGTGCAGCCAGTCTCAAATGTCCATATTTGAGGAATGTAGTTTCCCAGGTAGTTCAGCTGCAGCTGCAAAAGGCAATTTGCCATGTTATGCACTACGTGGCAGGGGAGTTTCTTTGTATCCACTCCCAGTGTAAGATCACATTTCATCAGAAATTCATTTACCTTCTTCTTGGACTAAAGAACCCAAAAAGCATGACAGCCTGAGGGTCCAATTACACACTGATCTTTGAACCAGACCCATCTTGCTGCTATGGACCTGAACCTCTTATTGTTTCTCTAATATAAATGCACACAGGGAAAGTCAATATATGGGAAGACAGTAACCTGATACACTCCAGTCTGAAGTGTCACTTCACAACAAATACATACCAAATCTTTCTCAGGACACTCACTTACCTTGGTGGGTCCATTTCCATGAATCACCACAGGCAGAGTGTCATATAACAAGTTTCTTGCTCTCACTCGTGAGTTTTCAAACTTCAGAACTACCTCATCTGGAAATGACATTGCCATCATGTTATCAGAGGCAGGCTTTGATTGATAATTAGCAGCATAATGCCTCATTTCTACTGAACAACTGCTGAAAGATGAAAGCATGGACATGGATAACCACACACAAGTAGTTTAGGGGCTACAGACCGTATCCGGAAAGGAGAAAAATAGTCAGAATGATCCTGTGAGGAAACAGGGTGGCTGGGAAGTTGGACAAAGAATGCAGCTTGCTGGGCTGACAATATGCCTTCTACTGGGAATTGGCAGAAGCCACACTGAAACAGTCTTTCAAAACTGGCATTGACACATTGCGCAGTGAGGAACAGCTACTGATGGCCAGAGAGGACTCAGGGTCTTCTCACTTAAGCGTTCTATGCACCTGCTGTCTCTCTTTTCACCCCTGACAAAAGTCCACCCTCCTGGCAGACATCATCCAACATGTCTCCTCAACATAACCACACAAAATCCTTTGGAAAACAGACTAGTACAGATCCAAGCTCCAGTCTATCGTTGTTATAATGAGCCCAGGAGCCAAAAACTACACTGCCGTTATCATTTTTTACCTGGCCAGAATAAAGACAGAATGGTGCAAGACTATAAACTGAAAACATCAGGCAGTAGTGTCAGGAGAGCAAGTGAATCACTTTTGCCAGGACTAGCAAAATCCGTCAATCATCAGGTCAGCCAGAAGCCTGGCACAGACAGTGAGTGCTCACAGGCTGTATCTGGCTGCATCTCACAACCTCTGGCATTCCAGACAGTTCTGAAGCGGAAAGACAGGCAAGCCCTAGGCAGGGTTGTGTGTTATTACTTGCACTGAAAGTCCCTCCCATTTTCAATCCCCAAGGCTAATGCTACCTGACATGCATGGAGATCAAAGTGGCAAGGAGATGTAAGATGGAAAACCTGACCTGCATTCCCCCAAGCAAAGAGGGAATTGCAATGAGAACCTAGTTGGTCGCAGTGGAATTGCAAATAAATCCCAGAACTCTAGCAGAGGCCTTTTACTGAGGCTTATTCTGCAAGGACAGGAATTTCTGAAATTTAATCCCTTCAGCTACAACTTTATTTCTGCTGTCAACATGCAGTTGCATTCCAAGGAGAAATGAGCTTCCTTCTGCCTCACCTAATGCTCCATTTAGGTTTTGGAAGATCCGGCTTCTCTGGTCTAGGCTGATGTTGATACTTTCCTTTAAAAGAAGGAGATAAATAACGTTAATTAGAACTCAAGTGGACATCCATTCTTTACATGTGAGAGACCCTATGCTGAGCAAAGATGTATCACATTCCTATAATCATTTCTGTACTGTCCAAGCCCTGAAGCCTAAAACACTCCCAGCTAATCCTCATTTTCACTTGAATCTCAGACAATTCGCCATTTTCTAAAACAATTTAAACATATTACACTAGGCAAAACCATGCAAATAAGCATTTTAAAGCTGCTGTGGGTGTGCCAATAATAATATGCAGCATATTAATGAAGCACACTTGCAGCACAGACATATAAAACCCACGTATAATATGCAGGAATGCCAAGAGAGCAAAAACATCTGCTGTGAAGACAGTTTCTTACCATCTACCCACAGGGCAAGCGTTACCCCAAGTGTTGCCCCAGGTACTGGTGTCAAACCAGAACACAGTAAGGGTGCAAGGCCAGCTTGTGCAATCTTTGTTTTCATCCACTGCTGCAAGTCACACTCTGAACAGATTTTTGCCAGACTAAAATCCAGCTCTGACTTAACAGAGTTCAGTGTCCCTCCAGGCATCTATTAAGACTGATTACTGGAAAGGACAGCAGGGTGCTAACATCCGCTGTCTGAATGCCAAGTCAGTGGAATTACTCAGCCTTTGTGTGGCACAGGGCCAGAAGTGCAGATGAGAACATTAAAGGAACTGTTCACATTAAAATATCACAGGCCATATGCAGATTTGGGGAAGTAAAAAAGTGCAGCTGTTCCGGATTTTTTACCAGCTTTGCTGGTAAAAAAGTGCAACTCCTTCTCTCATCAGTCTGAAAGCAGTTTCCTATTTCTAATGTTTCCTCTTGACTGTTACAGTTTGACTTCTTAGTTCCCATGCATTTATGGTGTCCCTCAGGGACAGACTGCACTGCATAACGCAGAACTGGGCAGGGACAACAGAAGCAGAATCACCCTGTGGGCTGGATGATTCGGCCAGCGCACCACACGGTGCTGGAATGGCAACGATGCTTCCAGGGTCCATTCCAGGCTTCCGTGTGATGCTACGTGGCATGCCACATAGGCTGACGCAGACTTTGTCAGTCAGGATCTGGAGGTATTTGCTGAGGACAATGGCAGCCTCTTTGTTCCAGCAGGCTGGACATCACCTACTGTGATGTCTACGGTCCCTGTCCTGTGGCACAACAGTGGCTAAAAGGCTGTGAACCTTTGTCCCTTTCATCACCTCAAATCTGCTCAGGCCTCATCCACCCCCTTACCTACACTGTACTTCAGTGCTAGGCTGGATATCTCCAAGTCAGCACTGCACCCTGCAGGGAGGATACACGCTTAAAGTCTGGGTTTCACATGCCCTGGGAGAAGGCTGGTTCGTTCTGCCACACTCAATAGCTTTAAACATCAGCACATACAGATACTGGTATGAGTTTCCAGTAAGACTTGTTGTAAGACATCTATCTTCTCATTCACATTTTAAGCTTAAAGATAAAAACTGCTAATAACAGAACACAGGGGTAGTGGCTACAATGCAAATTTTCAGAAGGGAAATGGGTAACTAGACATACTACTGGCCTTTTCCATGTGAGGATGCCAGAGCAGTAATTAAGAGTCAGTATGTATGCAATTAACTTCTTTTACTGTCAACAGGGATACTGCACAGAGGATTAACAGCAATGCTTTTCAGATAACTCCTCCTAATCCCAAAATCTAGCTACACCTACCCTTTTTTCTGGATCCAAGAAGACATTTGTATAGAAGAGCTGGTCACTGTCATCGTCCTGTCCTTTCCACTCCTCCACAAGCTTCTTCAGGTTTGGAGCATAACCTATGAAGCCTGTGGGAATAAGTATGAAGAGGTGTTTCAACCCAGACAACCAAAAAAGTGAAGTACTCCTGTATACACATACCCTCACTTCTTTCACACAGTCTCACTCCACCCTGTATTGCTGCAGAGATACATCAGCTTTCAGCAAAGGCATGTATAGACCACACTCTCCAACATGGAATGACACCAGGATCAAACCTGTAATTTTCAGCATCAGGAAAGCTCAGACACCCACACCCTGAATGACAAGTCTCACTGAAAAGGAAGAAGGGACAGGGAGCAGGTTCCTATCCCCTACATGCAATTCACAGCTATGTCCCCTCCTGCAGGTAAAAGACAGGAGCATTGTAAGTCTTTCCATTACGGCCAGTTATGCACAGGGCTTCAGTTTGCACCATCTTCTAAAAAGATGCTCTCCACACCTGGTCCCTTGCTACTTCTCCCAAAGGCCTTCTAATCAGAAGAAAAAGCTGAGAGAGGTTCTCCACTGAAAGAAGGTTCTGTGTCTTACCTCCAGAACCCAGAAAGCGCTTTCCATCTCGCACCTGAGGGTACTTGGCTTCCAGCTTTCTGTCAGGATAGATGTAGTTCTCTGCTGAGAAGACCACCTTGCTCTTGGCTTGTTTGAACTTCTTCAGCAGTTCTGTGGGGCCCGAAGCAAAGAGTACATCATAGCTAGAGTAAAAGACAGACAAGAAAGGGACAGAAAGGAATGGAGTCAGAAAAACATGTCAGTGTGAAAAGTTTCTAGAAACAGCTACAGTATTACATTTTTTGTCGTAATTATATAGCTAATTAAAGTGCAATCTTATTCATAGAGTGGAAGGTGTTACTTTCCACTGCAGAAGATTCCACACTGGCTTGGGGCAACTTATGCCCATTCTTATTTTTACAAAGTTTTCACTGATGATAAAAACTAATTTTCCAAGCTGCAAAACATGCTGATCTCTTCTTGCTATTCCCCCGTTTGGAACTGTGAAGCCCTGGTGCCCTCACTGTTTGTAACAACTTTTTACTTTTTGGAGGAAGAATTACTCTGCCATTGCTTTCTAAATTAAACAAACCCACAGGTCATGCTTTTTACATCCTTTGTTATCCTGACGCTCTCTGCTGAACTCCCTGCAAATCTTCAGGAGGAACCTACACTGGACACTAGTCACTGGATGCTGCACTCCAGCCACTCTCTCTTCCATACTGGGTAGAACTGACTAATCCCCAGGCGACACTCCCAGAATGAGACTTGCATTTTCTTCAAGAGATTTCAAACTCATTTTGGTGAGTGAAAAAGTTGCTCATTCCAGAGATTAATCATTCCCAACTTCTCTAAACACACGTAGACACTCAGAGCTGCAAAAGATGATCTCCCTGCCACGGAAGCTAGACAGATACAGGGATCCCAGCCCTGCCTGTTGTTGGGCATATGAAAAGACACTGAGACTCCAAACCATCCTTTTCCATCTTCACATTTCTCTGGCAGACTAACTCTTGGCTCTCAGGATTGTGTTGCAGCCTGCTTCACCTTATAAAACAAATAATTCTGGTAAGAAAGGCCTGCCTATATCCATAGAAACTGTCTGCTCATTCTCTGCAAATAGAGGCAGCGAAATTCCACCCTGGCAGAAACAGGTATAACACTATCAACTTCATGCAAGAGTTGGAACCAACCTATTCTGATCAGACCTTCCCAGCTGCCACGGATGCAGCTCTGAGCAACTCTCAGAAAAAAAAAAATGGAGGAGGTCTGGACACACCTTCCAAAAGCAATGTACTTCACAGTTAATTTCTTCTCAGCAAGAACCTGTCCAAACGGCCTTACAATTCAGTTCATGGCAAATACTTTCCAACTCATTACCTTTCTATGAAAAGGATGATCAAGTCTTCCTTATCCGCATATTGCTTCAAAGCTGATTTCAAGAGACGGACCTTCTGCCCACCTCCTGCTGGCTTCTTGTCATCTCCACCCTGCCATTCCTCATCCAGCCCCAGCACCTAAAGAACGACAGGCACAGGGTCTACCGAACAGGTCACTTCCCCAGCAAGACTCACAGGAAAGGACCAGAACCCACAACCTCACTAGCCCTGATAAATCCCAGTAAAATTCACAACAAATAAACCAGCATCAGGACAGATGGACTAGGTATAAACACCAGCCTTTGAACCATTCTCTTGGATGCATGGTCAGAGTAACACATAGCACAGTAACAAAGCACCCTCAGCAACAGGGCCAGGAGCACACTCTGTACTGTGTCTTCTAGCATTGCAACAGAAAAGTGCCATGGGGCTCTCTTGAGCAGGAGTTACGGATCTCATCTCAAGTCAACACTCAGGATGGAATAAGAGACTCCTGCAGAAATGCCCCAGTCACAGTATTTTTCAGCCAGCTGAGCAGGTGTGTCCTCTCTTGAGCTTTTATTTAATCGCTTTGTGGCCAAGTCTTATCATTCCACACTTCAAAATTCCCTTTGACCAACCACCACTAAGGCTGCTAGCCATCACCTGGACTTTGTAGTTGAAGAATTGGGCTGATCTTCTAAAGCGCTGGAATCCCTCAGTCTGCTTGGTGGCAACAGTAAGAACCAGCAGGTTTTCTGCATACAGGAGAAAGCACAAGAGACACACTCAAGTTGTGTTGTTTTCACAGCCAGCTGTTCCATACCTAACGAAGAGGCTTTACTATCAGATATTGAGCCCAGGTAGGGATCAATACTCTTAAAGATACTTGAAAGATTTGACAAAGGGAAGTCAAAATCCAACCACTGAGAAGCAAAGTGACTTTTCCAGTACATTCTTTAAGTTGATCATGAATCCAGCAATAGAATCCAGGAGTCCCAACTTTTGCGCAGTCACTGCTGCTCATGGACACAGGTTACGTCTGTTCTGTATGACACTGACAGATGTCCAGGCTCACTTTAAATCAGGCAGGGGAGGTAGCCTAGCTGTGGAGCTACCATAGCTACCATATCCTGCTGAGAAGAAAACAGCTT
This sequence comes from Nyctibius grandis, assembly GCF_013368605.1. NCBI lineage: Eukaryota > Metazoa > Chordata > Aves > Nyctibiiformes > Nyctibiidae > Nyctibius > Nyctibius grandis. The sequence goes on from NC_090674.1 coordinate 3,584,886, forward strand.
ACACCTCACCCAATTATCTCCTCACTCTACAATGTTAAGCACTATAGGTGCTCTCACTGCCCACAAAGCTTCAACCTCAGGAAGAAAACCAGCTTCAAATCCTCCTTATTTGCTGCCTGGATTTTCTTGGCACCAACTTATCAAAGATTTGTAGAGGGAAGAAAAGAAAGCATGGACGTAGCCAATGTTTTACTGGAGGAATTAACTATCCCAGGGGACAGAACATGGCAGAGGTGCCCTCAAATTTCAGTATTTGATTTAAGAACCCAAAACTAATTGCAGCACAAGCAAGAATGTTCCTTTGCAGCGGAGATTAGAACTTGGTCCTGGGTATAAAATGAGAGATTATGTAAAGGTACAATTTCTTTGCATGAGTTATGAGCTAGAAAAAGAAAATATTATGTAATAAGTGGTTTTTTGCCCTGCTATTGAAAACTACAATTCTCTTCTCTCACATAGAGTATGAAGGAAATTAAACTTGAAGATAAAAAATAGAACTACTACAAAATGCCCATTTGGAAGTCATCCATTTAGTGCAACTGGCTTCCTGTTCCCCACAGAGTTGCTTTTTTGTCACTCAGCATTGACTGGGTGTAGAGAAGACCAAAATTAGGCTGAATGGTATTATTCCCTCTCCATGGCTGCTCCAATTTTATACTGCATTCCTGAGGTGTTTTCCAGATTTTTTCATACATACACAATGTGAATTTAATTCTGCCATAACTTTCATTTACATTCTCCTCCCAAACTGGCTTTTCATTTCCCTTAAAAATGACAAAGCTAAATCCTTAAGTTCTCTTTCAGAAGTTTCTCTATAGTACCACTGGAATATGATTTTTACGTGGAAGCTCTGGTTTCTTTGTTGTAATGATTAAATGCTATACTTCACCTTAACACTTTTGCTTAAGTAGGAATTTGTATAGGCTCTGGCAACAGTGCTTAAATGCAAATGCTGGCCGTCCGATTTTAACATCATAAAATACCAGGAAAAACTGAAAGCACATTTTCTTGGCTTGAGTAGGCTGCTTTTGGAACAATGAATTTTTTCAATGGATACACCAGATGCATCTTCCTAGTGTACCCAAACTGATATTCCATCTGATCTTAGAGAGGAAGGATCTAAGAGCTGGAGTCCTGGATAGACCTGACGAAGGCTGCAAAAGTCAAAAATAAGCGTAAGACTCCAAGTTAGGGAGAAAGAGGATGCTCCAAAGGAAATTCCAAAAATCCTTTACCTGCATTAGAATAAAAAGAGAGGAGAGATTGAGAACAGTCAATAGAAGGTCAGCTCTAACTGTATTTTGTTAGACATTCACACAGACAAAGGGAGTGATAAATAAAAGAACATGAATCCTGCATTTGTACAGTTTTTAAAGGCAGATTTTTAGATGTATGAAGAGCATTCCTAATCCAGCTCCTCCAGCACACTCCAGTTCCTTGTCTCCTGTCCAGTCAGAGTGTGCAAACAAATGAGTAAAATATCTATCTCCTCAGGGAATATGTTAAAGCCATTAAAGTTTCTAGCTATACGATGGCATGCAGAAAACCACGGCAGCTTTATTAGATAGCTCTGAGTTCATGGTTTCTGAGAAGGTGAAGATCATACTGCCAATGAAGAGGGGGGCAAATATGGGCTTGCCAGAGAGGAATGTAAAGACAAACATCAAATTCTAGCGCCTGAAAGGAGAGGAGAAAGCACATGATAATGATAAAAGAAGGAAAGAAAGAAAAGAGCCTGACTGCCGTGCAATTATTTCAGCCTGAATTCTCACGCATCTCACATTAAATAAATCACTAATTCATTTTCATGCCGCCACTCTAATAAAGCAACAAACTGTTCATGATACAACTGCCAGAAGTTTGCTGGACAAGATGCATGACCTAAAGGCTCACAGGGACGAACAGGAAGCGGTGTACAATTTCTAAGACAGAAAAGGTTTCACTGTGCAGCGTGTGAACTCACTAGAGCATGGAAAAGCCAGCACAGAGACAATTATCCTCCCCAGCAGAATTCCAAGTTACAGATTCCCTTTTCATTACTGGTCTGTGGGGGTAGGACTCTGAGACACATTAAGCTCAGTTTCTGTTCAGTCTCTGCAGTAGCGAGAGCTTTCCATCCCAAGAGACATTCCTTCAGCCCAGTACTAGAAGCTTGTGCTGTGCTATGCTGCCTCCGCTCCTTCTCCTTTAACCCTTTTTTCTCTTTCTCGATGATTTTGCTGAACACTGGTGCAACTGATAGGTATTTCCAGAGACAAAGCAGTAAACTCTTTTAATTTCATTATCACATGCAGGCATTTTAAAAACTCCAAAAGCAGATTTATGCTTCCCTATTTTCCATGTCAGTTACTTTTGATCTGTAGAAATGGCAGCCTATTCTGTTAAGCTGGGCCTTCTGGGCCTGGAGACTCCTTGGGCCATGCTGACAATTAGAAACTGTATAAATACATTTAATAATGTTATGGCTGCAAAATATGAACACAGTGTAGTTAACAAAGCAAGCACTGGACTAGGAACCAGGGGAGCTGGACTGTAGTGCTAGCTCTGCTATGCAACAAGGAGCCAGTCTTGCTATCCCTCTGTTTTTCCATCTCTAGCATGATAACAGAGGATATTTACCACTTTTGTGAGGGTTTCTGAGCACTATAGATGAAAAGGATCCTGTGGGGACAAAGCACTGGAACAGGGACTCTGATATCAACATCACAGTGAAACGACTGGGTAGACTTCTAAGTTTTTACAAAGAGTAAAAATCAGTGACGAGGTGAGTTCAGTAACAAAAAATTTTACAGTTATTTACTTCTGTCCTGACTCCACAGGGAAAGCACAGCTGCAGCTGCATTTCAGGACAAGGAATGAATTTATCCCTAGGCTGTGCTTTGGGAAATCTTACCACGCCGCTTCCTGTTAAGATAGTGTCCAAGAAAATACCATTAGTACAAAGATCAAATAGAAAAACTCAGTGCACAATTTAATAGTGGATAATATAATCTCTGTATTAAATTTATATTTATGAAAATTTTTTTAAAAGATTCAATTAACTACAAATAACTATGTTTAGAGCTTTTGCAGAGATCTAAAAGAATATACAAGAGAGAAAACAGGTATCGTTATTCTCATATTACTCTGGGGGAAGCTGAGGCACAGAAAAGGTAATGCATTTTTTCTTCAAGCCATGCCAAAAGAGACAGGTTCAGAAAGCACTTAATTCCAAATCCCTCTTCCTAAAAAACAGCCCTCATTCCCTTTTCCCAGCACCCAGTTTTGTAACTCTAGTGCACTCTAAAACCTTACTAAAACCATTGAAGATGTGGGGTGTGTAAGGAAGGCAGAATAGCACAGAGAGATTCATTTCTTACTTATATTTGTCCAATAGTTATTCTAACTGCTAAAATTATTTTGCTTTAGTTATGCCACTATACCTAAAGAACTCTCCTTCCAACACTCTCATGGATACATATTAACTGTATTATTATTAAGTAATATACATAGTAATTATACCAGAATCACATATTGTGAAGGGAAACATTCTAGGTAGCAAGATTAAATCTCCTGGTTTGCCATTTCTCTAATGAAGACAGAGATAATTATCCAAACTTCTTGGCAGAGTGACAGTGTGTGAACCTCTTTGTCAGCCTGGCTGATTCTGTAGCTGCCCTAATCCTCTACTGTTCTACCAACTACTCTTCAGAGCATCTACCAACTGTTTACGTGGGGACAAACTGCTGTTATTTTAGGAGCATCTCAGGTCGCAGGGTGGCCAGGCTGGGATCAAATGCTCTCTGTTACCTAATTCTTGAACTGTGTAAGTTCAAACGCAGGAAGGGCTGACCCAGGTGGGATGCAACCCCAGGGACTGTGAGTACTTTACTGGGATGAAATGGTGTCCAGGGCTGGTCTCTCACAACTCGGAGCTGTGAGCGCCTGTCTGGTAACTGAGGCGCTCAAGAAGCGTGTGCGGAGGCCACCCACGCCAGCCCGAGCACTGCCTCACAACTCGGCAGCAGGCTCCAGATGCCGCCCAGGGGCTCACACTCCGCCTTGCGCGCTAGTCTGAGGTCGGGCAATGCCTCTGAGCCGGACCGGGCGCTAAGGACAGTGGTGGCACCAACAGCGGACGTGCCCGTGCCGCCGGTCCCCCCTCGCTGCCCCGCAGCAGACCCCCCCTTACCTTCCCGCTCGGAGGCACAGCCGCGCTCCGCCCCGAGCAGCGCCAGCACCGCCAAGGGCAGCAGCACCGCCGGAGGCGCCATGGAGGCGGCTTCCCCGCCTGGAGCCCGCCCCGGGAGCCGGTACCGACCGCGGGCGCTGCCTGCGGGACGGGCCCGGGCGCCGCTCCGCTCCGCAGGGACCCAGCGGACGGCGGCTCTAGAAGGCTCCGGGGCTGCCGGAGCCTGTGCCACGCACCAGACCCGCCCGGCGGGGACGGGCGGAGGAAGCGGGGGGGCGGCGGCTCCTCCTCCCGGGCCGCCCCGGCCCCCGCAAGAGGCGGGGAGGCAGCTGGGGCCGATCTGGGAGAGGGAGCAGGAAGCTGCGGGGCCGAGGCTTGTGCAAAGCGAGGGACCATCTGCCTTTTGCTCGTGGGCTTTGATCCCGGAGCTGCAGCAACTCTCCCTGGGGTGCGGGGTCCAGCAAGGCTCGCTGCCGGGGGGCTGTGCAGCAGGCGGGTGACAGCCACAGCCCTGGGACACCGGGCAGCGGGTCTGCAGGGGAAGAAACGGGCGTTAAGCAAACGTGGGGCTGTGGAGGAGGCAAGGGCTCACTTTCTGGCCAGCTTCGCTAAGTGCTGGGCCACATCTGGTTGACACAGTCGTTAAGTGTGAAAAAAGCAACACAGAAATGGATTATGCACGGCTCTGGGAACTGGAAGCCCTTGTTGTCCACCTGTCAGCTCATATATTTCCTTGGGGAATGCAAAATCTGCTGCAGTCGTTTCCTCTACTAACATTTTCTCTGGCCGTATATACGTCTGAGTCTTACATTTACCTCTTTATCCTCGTGCTGCGTTTTCTTGTTTTAGCCCTTATGACTTATCCATGCATCTTGAGAACAGGCAAAATGAACCTGTCTTACAAAACCACTTTTTTTTTTAAAAAAAAAGGCTTAGGGTAATTTTTTTATTGCAGTGAATGTAAGACTTAGATGTAGGGAAACCCTTTTGAGCCTGTAGAACACCAGGTGAGGAGCTACCACTGACACATACCTTACGTGAGGCTTTGAGCTACACGTTATTTCTACTGAAGCAAATACCTAGAAGCAACAGTGCCATTTTCTTAGGCACTGTGTATAATTAAACCAATCTTTGCTTCCATTTCTGAAAGCGACATTAAGCAATTACTTATTTTCTCCCCAGTAAGGTGTGAACAATAATATTTACTTGTTTGCAAAGAACTCACAGAATGACAGAGGCTGTGTAATGTTATGTACTGTTCTTAAGACATTAAGTAGATGGAAAGCAACACTGTGGTATACTGCTGAAGCCATCAGTGAGAGAGGCACTGAGTCCTCAGCCACACCTGAGCTTGGCCCATGGAGAACAACTTACAATAGGAAGGTAAGGTGTCAGGGAGAAAGCAGTAGTACTGGGTAGTTTAGCAGAGGCATAAAAAGTGAAGGATGCTGCTGAGCAATGGTGTGACATGTGCATCGAGATACAAAAGAAAGGCAATGCCTCAGTGCAGGATGTATCGCATAGCTGGGGCTATGGAATACACAGCTGGAAACATACAGGGCATCATAACAGCACTGGGATAACACAGAAGCCTCCCTCATTGCAGAGTTCAGTTTTAATAAATTGGCTGTGTAAAATTCTGAGGCCCAAATCTGCTGTTTTCTGTCAGTAAACCACCTCTTTAAATTAACAGAAATCACAGCTATTACAGGATTCAGATTTTCCAGATAAAACCAAGAAGGTACAATCTTAGAGGAGAAACAATTAAGCACGTTAGATAGGCCACACTGTAGCTAACTAATATTCTCCATGCTTCATAATAGCACCCTCCCAAAGAACTACCATTATTATTTGTTTGTTCACGGAGAATATTCTTGAGTGTGTTCAAAGCACTTTTGTTTCCATTCCCTCTCCCCAAAGCAGGAATTCTCTCATAATTACCAGGCAAATAGTCCTCATGCTCAAACAATGTACTGCAGGCAACAATCCAAGGAAATACTAGTTCTCCCTAAGATGGTGATTTCAGGAAACTTCCTTTTGCAAAGCTGCCAGTTTCACTGAAAAAAAAAGAAAAACATTTTTATAAAAGATACTTTCACTTTAGATTTCTTCAGTACTTTGCAGGCCCAGACAAAGCCCCTGATAAATCTTTAAGCGCCCTCAACACCTTAACCCAGGAGCCACAGCAAAGGTGTTCAGCCCCTCACCTTCGAACACCAGACTGAAATCTGTGACTCAATCTAGAGTTTTAAAAATTGCAAGTTTCTCATTTTAAGGAAGTAAAATCTCTCCATTCTGAAATGAAAGGGGTTTTGCAGACTAGAAATCATGAATGCATCATTGTTTATGCTGCTGTGCTCAGACTGCCCGTATTTGACAGCTCTGTTTGCATTCTGCAGCTATGCCAACCCAGCACGCACATTTTTTTTCCTGTTTCTATGTTTGTACTGCTTTGTGCGCTCTGGCTGGAGTCAGCTGCCTGTCTTTTTAAACAGAGGCAGCTGCCAATGCAGATGTTCCAATGAGTACGTGCAACACGTGCTCCAAGCGAAGCAACTTCCTAAAAACTGAAAGGGTCAGAATTCAGTTTCTAAAGCAGCCCCAAAGCACACCAGACCTTCTGAGGAAACCCCAGCCCTACTGCAACGTGCAAGGGACAGGGTCTCACCCCCCGTTTGTACAGATTCCAGTGTCCCCCTGTCCCACATCAACAACAGCTCATTTGCAGGAAGAAGTTAAGAAAGTGTCTGTCTGCTCCCCTTCACTGAGCTGGTTCACTGGCTCTATCTGGTCAGGAATTTCACACTTCATTTTAACTCAGTGTTTCTGTACCGTTTGCTACCTTCAGAGCTGGAGTACAAAGCTTTCCGTGGCTTGACACGCACATCTATATCACATCATAAAGTTTGTTCCTCTGTTTACTAGGGATTAAAGTTTGATGGAATATGACTTGCTTTCCCACACTAGGCTCTGCTGTGGTAACAGGAGCAAATCGTCACTAGAATTACGGAAAACTGCTCCAGGCCCGCTCCGGCTCGGGGCAGTCACCCGGGCGGGAGAGACACCCCCTCAGCCCTGGGCTAAAACCAGGCTGGAGCTGCTGGCCGGCACCCGCGGCGGGCCGCCCCTCCCTCTGCCGGCAGCGGGGCAGGGGCGGCGGCGGGCGGGAGCCAGGGGGGTCCCGGAGCCGGAGGGGGGGGGTCCCAGCTCGGCGGCGGCGGGGCGGGCCGGGGCTGCCCGCCAAGCGCCTCCTCACGGGGCGGTGCGACGGGGCTGTCGCAAAGCGCCGCAAAGCGCGGCGGGGCTGCCGCACAGCGCGGCGCTTCCGGGCGGCGGCGATGGCGGCGTGAGGGTCGCTGCGCCGCGGCGGGATCGGGGCCGGGGAGCGGCCGCGGGACGGGACGGGACAGGACTCCCGCGCCGCCCATGTGGCTGCAGCAGCGGCTGAAGGGGCTGCCGGGGCTGCTCTCCAGCAGCTGGGCGCGGCGGCTGCTGCTGCTGCTGGTGCTGCTACTCGTCGCCTACTGGTACCTGGGGGCGGCGCGGGCGCGGCGGGGCGCGGGGCGGGGGGCCGAGCCCCGCGGCGCCGCCGCCCTCTGCCTGCAGGCGGCCACGGGCGCCTGGCGGGCGCAGGCCGAGCGCGGCGATGCGCTGCCGCTGCCGGAGGAGGCGGCGGCCGGGGACGACGGCGGGCCGGGGCCGGGCCTGGCGCTGGCGGGCAACGGCTTCTTGCTGCTGGACGTGGCCGCCGGCCGCCTGTGGGTGTCGGCGGCGGGATCCAGCGGCGGCCCGGCGCTCGCTACCGAGTACCCGGCGCTGGTGCGGCTGAGGGCGCTGGGCGGGCGCGGCGAGGCGCGGGCGGCGGTGGCTGCGCTGCGGGACGGCGCCGTGCGGCGGGTGCGGTGCGTCCAGACCGGGTCCGGGGCGGGCGCCGGGGACTGCGTGACGGTGCGGGAGGAGGTGGTGGCCCACCGGAGCCGGCCGCATCTCTACCTGCAGCGCATCCGCATTGCCAACCCCACCGAGCGGGTGGCCGCCTTCGAGGCCTCGGCCCCGGCTTCTGCGCCCTCGCTGGGTGGCCGCTTCGCTACCAGCCTGGAGAAGGTGGAGGAGCGGCAGTTCCTGCTCTCCTCCGGTCGCCTGCTACTAGCCGGGAGCCCCAAGGTGGTGCTTATGGTGGTGGCTGCCAAGAAGCTCGTGAGCCGGGTGCAGGTTGCGCCCAAATCGCACTTTGATGAAACCGTGCTCTCCGTGGTGTACACCTCAGAGCCCATCGAGGTCTCCAGGCTGGAGGAGACCTTCAGCAAGCTGAGGGAGTCGGCCAAGAAGGAGATGCTGGAGGTGATGCAGATGGGGGTGGAAGATCTTTTCCAGGAGCACCAACAGATCTGGTCTGACCTGTTCATTTCAGGTAAGAAACGTGATGCTCAACTTCCAAAGGATTGCTTTAGAGGGCAGCTGAAAGCTCAGTGACTTGGTTACTGTAAGGTCTCCAGAGGCTTTGCTCTTCTTGACAGGTTTCTCCTGGGGTCTAGAAGGCATGTTGTGGGATAATAAAATAGCGTTCCTGGTTTGGAACCCAGTGAACTTTACAGAAGTAGAGTATTCCTTCCTCTGAGTTGGAAATAGACTTGACCTCTAGTGACAGTATAAAGGACAGATTTCTTCATGGAAGTTAAGGACTGTCCTACAAGGATGCTTTTTCTTAAAATAAGATTTCCATGGCCTCGTATAAAAGAGTAGCTGCCCAAGTAATGTAGAACTTGCTATTTTATAGCTGGTAAAGAGAGAGATGTTCCTTTGACAGATGATTCTTGCGGAGTCATGGTGACAGCTCGATAAGGCATCTGTCTGTCAAACTAGTTTTGCCTTTAGTGGGAGCTTGGCCCTCGAGCTCCAAGTAGCAGAGAGAGCATCTAAGAAAATACAAGGAAACATTTCACTTCAGTGCTTCACAGGCAAAGGTTTCTTAGATGTTATAAAGAATGCCTGTGTATCGAGCGACGACAGGCACGCTTCATCTTTTTCTCCTAGTTAATGTCATATTCATGTGTCACCCTCTGACTCTTGGTTGTTTTCTTTTATTACAGGGGTTGAAATGAGAAAGATCACAGATTCGCATACACCATCCAGTGAGACTGTGAACATGACCCTCTACTATGTGCTGTCAAGCATGCCAGCTCCTCTGCTAGATCCACTCATTAGTGGTGAGGACAGAGAAAAAATGGAAGCCAGCTTGAACTATGCTGACCACTGCTTCAGCGGCCACGCGACCATGCATGCAGAGAACCTGTGGCCAGCAAAGCTGACCAGCGTCACCCAGATCTTGCAGCTCTCAGACCTGTGGAAGCTAACTCTCCAGAAACGGGGATGCAAGGGTCTTGTGGCAGCTGGAGTCCACGGACTTATGCAGGGAATGGTGCTTAGTTTTGGGGGTCTGCAGTTCACAGAAAACCATCTTCAGTTTCAGGCTGACCCTGATGTACTTCATAACAGCTATTCCTTACGTGGGATCCATTACAATAAGGACTTGATCAATCTAGCTGTTCTGCTGGATGCTGAAGGAAAGCCCTTCTTGCATGTGTCTGTGAAATTCCAAGACAAGCCCGTTAGACTATATGCGTGTGAGGCAGGCTGTATGAATGAGCCTGTGGAGCTGACCTCAGAAGCACGAGGTCATACGTTCCCCGTCATGGTGACTCAACCCATCACACCACTGCTTTATATATCGACAGATTTGATCCACTTGCAGGACCTGAGACACACTCTCCATCTAAAAGCTATTCTGGCTCATGAGGAACACATGGCCAAGCAATACCCAGGCTTACCCTTCCTGTTCTGGTTCAGCGTGGCCTCCTTAATCACATTGTTTCACTTGTTTCTGTTCAAACTCATCTACAATGAATATTGCGGGCCAGGAGCCAAGCCGCTCTTCAGGAGTAAGGTATAAGGCTGATGCTTTTGGCTGCTGTCCACCGAGTGTTGTCACCTGATTTTCTGTCAGTTGTGCCTAGGGAGGTTCTGTCTTGGACTGTGAGGATTTTCAGTCTCTCTTGCAACAAGTGATCCGTGACCTCTTCTTGCAAGAAGTAGGATTAGGGCAGGGCTTGGAGTGGTAGGGCTCACAAACATTAGAAAAGATAAATCCATCGTCTGTCCTTCTTAAACATTTGTAAGGCTGCAGATCAAGGCAGAGACAGCTTTTCTGTCCTTTCTCCACACATTGGTGTAGGATATTGCTTGTTTTTAAGCCAACAGTCACAGCTGTGTCACGAGATGATGTCTGTTGTTACGCAGTACCGGAATGCTTGTGAGAGAGCTGCTATACTTGTCTTTACTGCTGTGTGGGAGACGTGCACTCTTGTCTGCCTGGTTTGAATGTGTGACATGTCGTAGAAGAACACACAGATGCAAGCTGGTGTTCTAAGGTCAAGGTGCTGACTTGTTGGGACTACTGGTAAATGTTCATAGATTTACAGACACTGTGCAGTCCTCCATCAAACCACGTTTACCACCCTCATTTTGGGAAAGTGCTGAGCTAGTGGTTCTCCCATTGGTGTTAAGAAAAGTACTGAGTGCTTTTTACTGTCAGTTGGAGGTTCTGACTTCAAGCTCTACAGCATCTCAATTTGATGTAAAGGATTTGAAATTCTTGTTTTGACTTGCCTTGGAAGACTTAGCTGCTAGTAAAAACTTAGCACAGAATAGACTAGATGGTGATTTCCGCTCCTAGTACTGGTACTTTCTGGTTGTATGTTGATACAGAGTGGAAGTGAAAGACAAGACTCGATTTGCTGCGTGAGGTAGCCATGTTGTTCAGAGGCATCCCTCCTTAGGGTGGAACATAGTCAAATGTAGCTTGTGTTTATGAAAAAAATATATGAAAAAGGACATAGTTAAGCAGAGCTGTTAGAGGAAAAGTTCTAGCTTTAGATTGCTCTGTTTTTCCAAATCATAAAAGCAAATTCAAGTTTGGATAGCTAAGGCTATACAGAAGGTACTGGACTAAACTTGACAGTGTGTAAGGGGTGTTTTAAGTGAGTTGGCAATTTTCCTCTCAGCTCACTGGCTTTGTAATGTTGAGCACTGGAGATCAGGCCTGATCCCAAGCAGGTCTGACTATCTGTCATCCATTGAAAGAATGAGATTAGAAGGTGCTTCTGGCTAGACAAACTAACCAAGGAAGAGGTAGGATAGATGTGTGTGTTGAAAACAACTGCAGTGGTAAGCCTGTGATCTTGATCAAAACTTTAGGGCAAAAGGAGGAAGCGGTCAGGAAGTAATGTCAATTATTGTGTCTACAGCCGCGCCCTGACATGCATCCTGAAATGTGTCCTTGAAATGATAAAATTGTGTCCTTTTTTCACTGCTGTCTATCTGGTTGCCTTTGTCATCTCCAAGACTTGTCTGCTGCCTTTTACAAAATCACTTGTTAACCATTACTACAGGTAACTGTCCCTGACACTATGCTCTGAAATGCCGAGAAGCTTCACAGCTACACACCAGGGCTGATGTAACACCTCTTCCTTCTTCACACTGCAAAAAGCCTTGCAGTGTACAGCAAACAAGTCTGTTGCCTCATCTTAATTGGACCTACTTAAAATGAAGATGATGCAGAACTTGATTCCAGAAACAGGGATGAAGTGGAAGCCAGCTGAAGCTCAAAATCTCTGTAGCAGTAAACAAGATTAATGATGTTGAAATAACCCAGTTTCATGAATTGAATGGGAACATCCCAGTGTCCAAGTGAACTTAGTCCTGCTTTCAGCCTCCATTTGCACAAGAGATCTGACAATTTTGCAGCTGAGAACAAGGACCTTTTGCAAGCAACAATCCTTTTGTGCCTTGTTAGAGAGAGGAATCTGAGACTTGGAAGGTGTGGTTATTCAAGAGTTTATCCCGGAAGCTTGTGTAACAGATGTTTCTTTTTCCTTGTAAGCTGTTCAGTTCCCTAAGAGTAATCCATTTGGTGAAAATACTTGAAGATCTACTAAGTCCTTTGATACTTTGATTTGTTTTTTAATATTACAGGAAAATAAAGAACGATGATTCCCTTCCGAGAGTTAACTTAACTAGAAAACTTTAGTGTAACATCCTTTCTGATAGACATTTTTTAATTTATTGCTTGGGGAGAGGAGGAGGATGTTAATAATTTTGCCTCCACTTCAGTAACAGGTCAGTCAATTGAACTGTAGATATCTAAGTGCTGGTAACAAGTTTTTCAGCCTTTATGGTTGTAGAGTACAAAACCAATTTAATGAAATTGTTTTCTGGATTTACACTTGGAAATGCTGATCTGCAGGTTTCCTATTCTAAGCCTGTTGAGACTTTGTGCATTGATTTGTTTTGGCTATGGGGGGAGACATCCCACTTTCTAGTGGTTTAAAGGTCGTTTGGTTTTAAAATACCAAAGCTGTTGTTTCTAAATAAATATCTTTCAGTCTAATCTGATTGCTAAAGTGTGGTTGGTTTGGTTGGGTTTTTTTTTTGGTCTCTGTTCTCTCCTCCCCTTGTTGCCCACCCAGTTAAAACAAGCAGAGTCTTATGTTACATCTGTGGCCAGTATTGACTACAAAAGTGCTTGGATTAAAAGGAAATACAGTGTGGAAAACAATATATAAATGGATCTAAGATGGGAACAGATAGTTTGGAAGGCATAATAAGAGACAGAAACACACAGGGTGGTGCTAATCTCCATTTCCCTGGCTCTGTATAACCTTGTTCTATCTTGAGGCACACAGGCCAGGCTTTAGTTGTAAGAACACAGAAATGAACCCAGGGAACAATCAAGTAGCAGATTTAACGGCCATCCAGCAAGCAATGATTTTGGCACATTTGGTGCTCCCAATGAAAAGCTAGGGCAGGATTTAACTTTGAATTTTTAAATAGGTTATTGTCTAGTTGCAGATGAAAAACCTCCCTCAGAAAAGTAGATTTCAGTGTCTGTTACTTATCTGCAGACCCTTCCACTTACTGATTGGTCTAGGATAGTTACTACCCTACAAAGGAAGAAAGATAGGGAGGCAATGGAGTACATTCTAAATTATACACCAAGTACATTGTGTATTGAAAGAGATACTAGCTGTGACGCTTCAAGAGAACATACCAGAAGTTCCTGCTCTTTCTTACTGAAGTTCCACGAGCTGCTTAGTTTCTGTGAAACATCTGGCACGAAGATGGTACGAGCTTCCAGGGTGCTGTTTCCAAGCCACCATGGTATCAGCTGGAGGCTGAGCCTTTTGATGTTCACTTGCAGAACTGCCAACAGTATGATGCCCACTGAGTCCAAGACAGATACTTCAGCCTATTTAGGCTAGACCTGGAAAAGATGGATAAGCAATCGTTACATAAAGCAGGAGTGGAACAAAAAAAAAAACAAAACAAACCACAAACAAAAAGAGAGCTTTGAGAGTGTTTTACATTAAGAATATTATGAGCGTGTAAGAATCTTATATATTAAAATTCTTATGAGCATTCCCCCCATATAAAAAAAGAAATGTTTCAGAATTCCTTTACAAAGAAAGGGAAAAAGAAAGAATAGGGTTTCTCTATTTACAGTGTGCAAGATAACAGAAGGTTATATTTGTGATGCAGAAATGCTTAAAAAACCAAACAAAATTTCATGTTTACAAGCACACCCATAAAACAGGGAAGGTGAAATAGTAACTGAACATCCAAAATTTATACTTAATTTTTAGTTGGTATTCAATGAAAATGATAGCAGCACAGAAGTTAAACTGAAAAGCATAGTATGTTGTTCAGCTTGTAAATTCCGACATCAAGAAGAGAGCCAACTAATTCACAAAAAAAAATTTTAGAATCTCAGTTCTGCACTCAGTTAATCCTGATTTATGCTTTTGTCAGATAATAAATACAAGATGCCAGAACAGAGTTTGGTTGAAACCAAATTCCATTGGTTTCCATTTGAAATTCAGAATGCAGCTTTCTCAAGTGCTATTGTTTGGGTAGGATAATACATTCCTGAGAAGCAGACAAAAGAGCAAAGCATTATATATTTCTGCCTTCCACATGTGTGCTCCAGGCATCTTTCATCCAAATCAGTACCTACTGCAGAATGGAGGCTATGAAAATCAGGGATTTTGCTGCTTGTTAATACTGACATTAAACAACAGATTTATTGCAGCTTGTTTGAAACCTCTAGTTTGGTCTGTATGTACAACACAACTCTGGGTACAGAACTGGCATTATGCTATTTGTTTCCATTCTAATAAGTTTGCTCCCTATGCGTGACCTGGCTTATGGGATAGAGATGTTTGGTTTTTAAATAACCAGTAACAGTTTTTCAGGTGAAGAGTAGGCGGATGGAAACATGACAGAGGATGGAAAATTCCCATAGCAGAATCAAAAAAAGGAAGAAAGAGACACAAGGGTAAGTGCTGATATCAAGTCATTGATCTCAAATGTCCAGTAATGAATGAGGACACTTTCTTTTGTGGCAGCAGCTCTGTAGTGGTCTAAATGCCTGCCCTTGCCTGGTTTGTCCTGATAGTGAAAATGGTTTACCCTTTTTCATTAACAAGCTCACACTGCATTATACCCCAGGTCAGCATGCTGATTTGAGGTGTAAAAATGGTCATTTGCAATGCTACAGGAATCCTGTTCTCTTCCAGGGATGTGCTGCTGATCTAACAATTAAAGGTACATAGGAAAGCAATGAAGTCTGGCTCACCGTGCTACACCAGTGTTTCTCCATCATCATGGACAGCTGGTTCTTTGTAATGCTTGAAACATCTTCCACTTCAAAGCGATTACAGTTTGTTTTATTGAAGAAGTATGGCATGCTAAACCACATGCAACTTGATCTAGAAAAGAAGATACAGGTTTTCAGTCAGTACAAAGTGGTAGTTGCTATTCAGTCACAAAACAAACTGGAACAAAATAAAATTTCAAGCAATCACAGAATCATACACTAATTACGGTTGGAAGGGGGCCTCCAGAGATCGTCTAATCCAGCCCCGCTGACATGTCTGAATATATCAGTTACTGCTCTTGTACCACCAAGCATTAGAATAATTCATTTAACATTTTCCTTCTGAAAACACCTTTGTGATCAACTGTCAAGGCAATGGGAGAGCAAACAGCTGCTACAGATAATACGCAGCTCAGGTGGAATTTTTTTTTAACCAAGTTGTTTATATATCCTGGATCCAAGGTCCATCTAAACTGGTTTTTTTTAAGGCACTTGTGCATATAAAAAATTATCCCACAATTACACAAGTTTTCCATTGGTATTAGAATAACACTGCATTTTAAGTTACGTGTCCCTGAGATAAACAATAACATATAAAATGGCTTGCAGAGCAGAGCCTGCAGCGTACAGCTAACTGGCATCATGCTTGGAGTCCTCTTTGCTGTGTTGACCCTGGCAGCTGCAGGTATGTATCCAATTTCAGCATTAATTTTAAAGGAAAAATGAATTAAAATCTAACAGCAACTTTCCTTTTTAGGGAAATCAGACATTCTGCAACAAGGCAGAAAGAGATACAGCATAGGCAGTTCATTTAAAAGTTGTCTCAAAAGACTAACTAGGTGCTGTGCTATTCTGTTCTTATTATAGGGGCTTGATCAGCTTTACTGCTCTCAGCCTGTAGCAAATGCAAAGTTATTTTATTTAGCTTGAGTACACTGAAATACAGTTAATCTACATCAAATTGTTGCATTGGCTGAGCTGCATCTCTGCTGACACAGGAGAATTTGATTAAGCCAACTTGATTTGATTATCTGTCAGAAAAATAAACAGTTCAAACAGGCTTTATGTAACGTTGCTCAGTTTGGACCAATGGCCGTATCTTCACTTGTATCACATTAAATCACAGCCTATATTTGTACCTTGCAACGTTCTGTACAAACAGAGTCTATATTTAGAAAAAACCCTCTCTTACAGAATTTTTTTAAACCTCCTACTTTTAAAACACATGTCTATTTTGTATGTCTTTTAGCCTTTGGCTGCGGGGTTCCTGCCTACCCACCCACTGTGTCTAGAGTTGTTGGAGGGGAAGACGCAAGACCGTACAGCTGGCCCTGGCAGGTTGGTCATTTTGTGGTTTCCCTGGAATGATGAAGGGCTGTGCTACCCTCACACAACACGGCTGAACAAAACCAGGTCTTACATTCCATTTGATGCATCTTGCCTGTCATGTCTTAGGTTTTGAATATTCCATTCTGATCAGTCCCAAAGTTTCCAGTCTTTTTAAGAAAGCTCTGAATGTACCACCTCTTGTTGGTCACGCAGGCTTTCATGTTCTTTCAGTAGTCTTGGGCACCATGCCACATTTAAATGAGACAACCGTGAAATTCAGTGGATCCGACAATGCCTACTGGAGCATAGTTGTACATGGAGTTAAAAAATACATTTCTGAAGCAGATGAAATGCTCTATTTGGGCCAGACTTAGCATGAGCTTTGGAAGAAACAACATTTAAAAAAAAACCCACAAGCTTTTGGATAATAGGGAAGGAGGGCAACCTTTCCTGTGGCCAGGAGTTGGAAACTTGTTGCTTAAAAGCCTCCCACCATCTTCCAGCAGCAAGTCGTGTTCTGGGTGCAGGAAGAAAGTGCAACAATGAAAAATCAGTAAGCAAAAACCTGAGCCTTGATGCATTGATCCTAGGCCTCCCTTCAATACAATTCAAATGGCCAATGGCGTCACACCTGCGGAGGAACCCTCATTGCAACCAACTGGGTGATGACAGCTGCACACTGCATCAGGTAAATAACGGAGTTCAAGCCTGTACCCAGGAAGCAGTGCATGGTCAGAGAGAGATAAAGCAAAACCATATTTATGCCAGTTCTCCCTTTCCCAATTAAGAGCTCCAAGTTTCACATCATATCTTTTGATTATAACAAATAGGTCAGAAGAAGAATGACACCTTTTCATTTTCTTAAAAGTAGAGGGGAAAAAACCCCTCATACGTTCTTTTCTTGCCCAGTTCTTCTAGGGAATATCGAGTACTTCTTGGAAAATACAACCTAGCAGCTGTGGAAGAAGGATCAATTGCACTTCCTCCAGAAAAAATCATTGTCAATGAGAACTGGGATCCACAGAGTGTTGCAAATGGGTAAGTTGGTGGCAGTATTTTTTCAGTTATTACATGCAGGGCAAAAATTGAACTGCCTGAACACACCCACCCTGAGTTCTGGCAGCTAACTAAATAAATGTTTAGAGCCTCCTGTTACAGCTTGCAGTGGTACTTCTAAATGTTTGCTCACAGATGAGAGTTGAGTCTCCAGTTTGCACCTTTCCCCCTCAAGAGAAGATAAAGGACTTTCAATATTAATTACTTATTGATTATGTTTTCAGATGACATTTTGCGTGTTCATGCTTGGGCAGGAAGATGTTCTATGCAATGATTTCTTTCGTACAGTGGAAGGGAATGAATTAATTTATACAATTTATACAATTAATTTATACTCTCCGAAGCCCTCCTACAAATGGCATAAACAGAGAGTACTACTGATCAACAGTATTAATATCTTTGTTGCTGAAGGACTCGTGTCCTGCTGCAGGCTAAGGGCATTAGCCAAGAAATCCCCTCAGTTTCCAGGTCCTTGGAGTTAGTTCTAACACATGCTTGGTTTTGGTGAAAAGAACTTATAAAAGGCAATTTCCAGAAAGCTGCCAGCAAGAAAGTGAACAGTTCTGCAGGGAATAGTCTTCCAGTCTGTGGATTTCCCCATTGCTTTGAGGGTGGAGGAATCTTTACTGCTTCTGTACTGGTCTCCTTGCTCCCTTGCATCTCTTTTGAACAGGCCAAGTGCTGTAGAACTGCTAAGTATTCATGCTACTGTGTCTTAATCTATTTGCAAACCTCTTCACCCCTTCCCTTTCTCTTCCCCACTCTCAAACATGTGCGTGTGACCACAGGTACGACATTGCTCTGATCAAACTCACTGAACATGTCACCTTAACTGACCACATTAAGCTGGCGTGCCTCCCCCCTGCACAAAGCATCCTGTCATCCAACACCGCCTGCTATGTGACAGGATGGGGAAGACTGCAGAGTAAGTACTTGGACATTTGCAAAATTGTGGAACAAAATCTTTCAGTACTGCCTTCTCCTTTGAGATTGATTGGAAAAAGGCTGTTGATGGTGCTCAAGATCCCCTCAGCCTCAATATAGTGAGGTAGGTTATCAGGCCCCACTTCACTCACGCACACTGATTTTTTCACTGCCTTTCAAGTTTATTTTGCTTGTAATGGGGCTAGTAGTGCACCAGAGGGCCCTGTATGAAGCTTTTAGAAGCTATTGTAACACAAACGTTAACAGTGTGCAGACTGCAGAATTTGCTAATCCTAACATACCCTGCTGAATAACTGAAGAGACACAAAAGGGAATAGATGTAAAGTGAGGAATAGATGTAAAGTGAAGAAAATCTCAAAGACTTCAGCAGAAGTGTCAGCTCGGCTCAAGAGGCAATTCCTCGAGTGATATGTAAATTGCAAACTCCTGAACAAAGAGCAGCCCTTTATTTCTCTAACAAGGAGACATGTTTCAATGGAATGCAAATTATTAGTAAGTTAAGACCTATATATATATAAAATCCATTCTAAAAGAATGGAGCTAAGGAATGGATTATACAGCTTCTCCTTTAACACAGCTCCTATGGAGTTCCTCACCTGGAGGGAACTCACCTGGATAGCACCCAGATCCCAGGAGAAACTTAAAAATGCAGTTTTGTTTTCTGTTCAGTGCCAGCTGATACCATGACTCCTTTGTTTCTACTCCCTCACAGCAAATGGACCTCTTCCAGATGACCTGCAGCAAGCCCTTTTACTGGTGGTGGATTATGCAACCTGTTCCAAGCCTAGCTGGTGGGGAGGCACAGTGAAACCCACCATGGTTTGCGCTGGTGGGGATGGAGTCACCTCCAGCTGTTATGTGAGTCCAGAGAACACCATTTTAGGGCTTGGCTTCAGACACAAACAGGCCTGATGGGAAGGAAAGCTTAAGAAAACCAAGGAGGAGCTCTAGTCACACTATGACTGCCATTAACTGTGTTGCCCCTTGCTCCCAGGGGGACTCTGGTGGCCCACTGAACTGCCGAGGTGCTGACGGCAGGTGGGAAGTGCATGGTGTCGTCAGCTTTGGCTCTGCTCTGGGCTGCAACTATTATCACAAGCCTTCTGTCTTCACTCGCGTCTCCGCTTACGATAGCTGGATCCAGCAGGTAAGGTTCGAGGTATTGCTGCTGGAGAGCAGACACTCAGCTACTTCTGAGGTTCTCTCTGATTGCAATTTCTGCCACCTACTCAGGGAGCTCTATCACTTTTGATTCAAATGCTACATTACATACAAGTAACCTCTCTAGACAAGCCCTTATCAGTGCAAAAGCAGTCCCTGCAGCACAACTATCCTCTTCTTAAATAGTTATCCAAATTATTTTCACTTTTAAGTAAGTCTCGATGTTTAGGAATGCATTCACCCTTTTTACTAGAGCTGTATTTATAGTCACAAAGATTCTACTGGTATGACTTCAGAAGTGATTGCTCAAATTTATATTCATCAATAACACTGATCATTGCAATTGCATCCTAGAAGGCAGCGCATGCTGCTCAAGACTGGAACATCAGTTATTTTTTAATTTAATACAAACTTTAATCTAAAAAGTGACTGTGAAGCAAAAAATCTTATTTCAGTTCTTTAAATCCTGCATCTTGGATGCAACACATACTATTCACAAATTCCTGGGTCTCACGATCTGATTTTTCACTTGTTTTATATTTTTGTAGGTTATGGCAACCAACTAAGCCAAAGAGAACTGGATGATAGATGCCAAGAAGGAAAACAGTTTGAATAAAGTCATAATCATGACGCCTTTGATCACAAAGAGCTGGGAAATTATGCTTTTAACAACACAAGGATTATACCTAACCATACTGCAATAAACACTATTTTTCGCAAGATGAAAGAAAAACATGTGTCCCTGTCACTTCTTCCTGTGTATTGGCAGGACCAGAGCCTGTATTTAGTGACAGTGCTGGAGACCTTTTACAGCCCTTCCCCTGCCTTGGGCTGGAGCTTGCTATCCTCACCTGGGGGAAGATGTGAGCCTGCTGTGAAGAGGCTGGGCAGTAGGAAGAGAGAGAGAGCCACAGGAACAGCTCTGGGGTTAGGGGGTGAGAAAGCGAGGCACGGCCGGGGCTGTAGGCAGCAGGCAGGCAGCTGATGGGACCCCTGAACCCACGAGCGGGACCCAGCAGAGCAAGTGGCGATGCCCAGCGGGAAGGCAGCACGGGCGCGAGCAGGTCCAAGCAGGTGAGTGTGGGAGTGCTGCAAAATGCTTTTACAAAGAGGTTTTTAACGCCCTGTGATCTTGGGACTTAGCAAGGGGAAGGGTAAAATCTAGCAGTGAATGCTGGCAGCACCTCTGCAGACCTATCTCCTTCATGTCCCCACTGCTCATTTTTAAGCCGTTCAGTTGCCAGGTGAAGACCTCTGAACTGTCACTGTCGGCTGACAGACACAAACGGGCAGTTTTTGCGAAGCACAAGCAGAATTACCACATTTTAGCCTGGTACTAAATTAAAGCCCCTATTTATATTTCTTTTGTTGTCATAAAAGGTAGGCACTATAAAATCAAGGTGGATTTTTGTTGTGTTTTTCTTCTCCCTCCTGGCACATATTTTGGCGGATTCAAAAGTAAAGCGATGGATTAAAAATGGAGGACAAGCGACTCAAAGGTAAGCTGGAGATGGCATAAGGAAAAGACTGGAATTGAGAACAGAAATGCATCTGGGTTCAGAGAGAAATTTTTCTAGGCTTGCAGTTCCTTTCAGTCAGACATTTGCAGTTGTTACCTTGAGATTGAAAATAAATAAATACAATTTATGTTTAATAATATTTATTAAGCAAGAGAAAACATGGCTGTTTATCACCTTGGGGACTGTCCTTATATTACTTTTCTTCTACTTTACAACCATTGACCACCAAGCTGCTGCGAAGAGCCCAGCAGGAACTTGTTTTGCCTAATATCAGCCTCTGCTGAGAAACAGCAAGCTTTATTGGATTTTTATCTTATTAAAAACGTAATTTCACCTATCTGAAAGAGCAGGAGATCTGAGGAAGGCTTTTTTCAATCACTTCTGCTGTGCTGAGGAAAACAAAAAAAAAGGACTGAGCTGAACGGACTGATCAGCAACCCTGTCCGCTGGCTTGTTCTTTATCAGTGGAAATAAGGGTTGACCAGTTATTCAGGAGTCGCCAGCTTCAGCAGAACATCCTGAGTTGTTTTCATGAGTACCATTAACACAAGATTGTAAATGATTAATAGTTCTGAAAATGAAAATTGTTAGAGGTTACTTTGCTGTATGGAACATGGATGTCAATTACGTGCAGCATGAAACAGACAGAAAAGGTAATCATGAAGCTCAAACCGTACAAATTGGATATGTATATGCTTCTGTAAAAACTGAAACAAAACTGAAATTTAATTATTTTTCCTTTTGAAATATTTAGACAATATTGTGGAAACATCTGAGCTCATTTCAGCATATCAGCACAAATTACTCATGATCTGGAAATTCCTATTAAGAATAAATTCTACACGTTCAAAAAAAAAAAAAATCAACAGTTCCAGTTAGTGATCACTGAAATAAGTAACCTGTCTTTTCATGGGCTTCCTTAAGATTTGGATAGAAGTACCACAGAGAATAAAACCTACAGCAAATGATATTGTAGGTCAAAACTCACAGGAAAACCGTATGATTTCATTCATGCGTTTTTGCTGCTCTGAGTGAGTCATTGAAACAGCCTTTTTACTACACCTTTTCTTTTAAAATAAAATGTCAGGTGGAACTAAATACAATAAAATGTCTTTGAATAACAGGCAGCTAATGCACGATCCCTGTGCTTTGTTTCAGAATGCACGTGAATTGCTAACCATCACTGCTAGCTCCAATTATGTTTTCAGGAGCTGCAAGAAAAACCCCAGGGATCAGATACCCCCACTCTTTTTTTTTTTTTTTCCCCCCAGGTGTTCTCCCCCTTCCAATGCTGGTGGTAGAAAACCAGTTCAAAGGATTTTGACAGCATGCACAGTCTCCCTCTGCAGCCTCCTTGGAGCCATTTCTTTTGATTTGAGCAACAGCTTGGAAATGTGGAGAAACACAGGGAAAGCCCTTCAGGAACTTGCATCCTGTGAAAACCTTTGGGCTGTTCGCCTCATCTCTCTCCTGCAGGAAGAAAGGCACAGCTGGCTGTTCCCAGGAGCAAAGAGGAATAGATCATTTCATGCTCACCTGTCGGGGAATTTAAACTCCCTCTGTAAGGCAAGTGAAGCAGACCTGTATTGTGAGAACTGCCAATGCAAGAAGGAGAGTATCTCCATTTGTAGATTTTACCTCATTGACATGAGACAAAAATTAAATAGCACAGGGGGTACTGAAGGCAGCCAGATGCTTTCCAGAGCGATCTCTGAACTGCTGGAGCGTTTCAGTAGTCCCCATGAAGACCTCAAAGCTATGAGATACAATCCTGACTGGGCAGACATAGTAGCTTTTAAACTCATCCTTCGAATAAGAGAAGCCATGCTTCAAGCTCATTTAATGCCAGCATCTACGAGCTTTCAAACAACATTGCATCAATTTTTTGCCATTCTGAACTATGCTATCTTTTCATCAGAGAGTGTACATAAGTGCTGGATGGATAATGTCAATCTATCACTTCATTTCACCCACTATGAAGGAATCTCTTTTTTCATCCCATTCCTGGGCTCAGATGAATTTGTGTCCATTGAAGCCTTGGTAAAGGGACCGCATGATGTACAGAGCTGCCTACTGCAGAAGGGACAGGAAAAGCTCATCAAGAAATCTAAAGAAATCCTGTCCACAATGAGCCTTAAGATTAGTCTGTTAATGATAGCCTGCCTCATTTACCCCACAATCCTGACGTCCTTCAAGCAAATGACAGATTGGATACACAATTATGCCAGGAACCTCAAGGAAAAGACAGAGGACTTGAAAAGGGAGAGGCGGCTAGCTGAGGACCTCTTACACCAGATGTTGCCAAAATCTGTGGCCAAGCAGCTAAGGAAACGCCAAAAAGTTGAGGCAGAAAACTATGATCAGGTTAGCAAATGGAAAGGACGCTGTCACCAAGGATAGAAAAGTATTCACCTAAAAAAGCACCTACCTTGCCACTGTTTTGAGGAACCTGGTTTTGTGCCCATGGTTGAGGGTGGGTGGAAATCCAAATACTCCCAACGGGTTTTGGAAAGAGCTGTGCAATGTGCCATGAAGCACTTAGGCTGATGGGGAAGGAAGAAGAGCTGAAATTTCTGGAAGTGTAGCTTTAGATGTCAAAGATCCTATGTTGGCAGTTGTCTTCTTTGGGTTTAAAAGCCTACTCATGAGAGCCAGCCAGCATCATTAGATCATGAGTACACAGGAGCAAGAACTGAGTTTCCCCCTTGTAAAATGAGAAGAAACACGAAAAAACAATGCAGGACAAATCCTGTCTGTACTGGTCAGTATGATTGCACAAGTATAACTGAAAGGAGAGCATGGGACTTAGAGAAAGATGAGAGGGATGGATGATCTCGTAGCCTCAAGTGCGTAACTGTAACAAAGCCTGTCGACATAAAAACAAGGGCAGAGTTTGGCCAGCACCCATTTCTTTGCAGCTCTGCCTCACAGCACGCGTGCTGCTGTCAGTGCTGAGTTTAGCAGCTGTGCTGCATAGCCCACAGCCACAATCCTCACGCTACAGTAATTGCAGTCCTATTCACTCTTTTTCCCCTGGATGCTCTGTTACTTTCAGCTGTGAAACACAATAATAAATATTTGCATTTAATTTGTAGGTGTCATTATCGAAACAGCAACCTGTAATTGCACAATTAATTATAATTCACAACAGTCATGACATCAAAAGTAGCTGAACCAAGGCAGGGAGAGAAAAGGTGGCTCTTCTGGATTAATTGGGATTACCAAGGATGAAAAAAAAGAACAATTTTAGTTTAAACACTGACAAAGTTCAGGCAGCACAGAGAAGAAACAATTATTTTCCAACAGCTATAATACACATTTCCCTTCCTCAGTTCAGTTATTATGGTTTCTGTTGTTCTTTTGTTTATAAATCTGATTTTTTTTAAAAGTTAATTTCTCTGTAAATTACTTGATCATAACAAAGAAAAACATCATTTGAAGAGAAACAAAACCCAGTTCATATTTCCTAATTCAACAAGAGCAGAGACAGCAGTTGAGTTTTTATTTCACAGTTTGCTCAGATACCTATTTTTGATCTCTACCACAGTTTAAATCGCTTTAAAAGAAAAATCAGGCCCTACTTCTATAGGAAGTCTGTTGGTCACTGCTCACAAGACTCAAAGCATTTGACTTTCAGTCTCCCATCTAGCACAAGGTATTCAGAGAAGTGCAGATGAGAAACTTTGGAGATAAACATAATTCTGTCTGTCAAACTAATAGAGAACAATCCAGAGCCAGAGCCTGTTCATTTAGGGTTGTATCTATTCAGTTCTGCAACACCGGTTCTACATGCAGCCTGTGCCTTAGGCTGTTCTGCTCAGAATTTCACAAATTCCCCACACTCTTCAAAGGCTCTGCCGCTGTTACCTGCAGACCTTAGCTTCACACTTTCCTTCTCCCTGTGACAGGTGACTATCTTTTTCTCGGACATCGTGGGGTTCACAAGCATTGCTGCCTCCTGTACTCCCTTGCAAGTTGTTGAGATGCTCAACAATCTGTACGTCTGCTTTGACGGCAGGATTGAGTCTTACGATGTTTACAAGGTGAGTACAAACCTACAGGCAAGGAATCTGGAAGCTGCTGAAATCTTTCGTACTTTGTTCCCTAGTGAACATCAAAAACACCAGGCCAGCTGGCCAAAAGCCATGAAATCCAAGACCTGCCATCGCACAGGGACTACACCGCAGCTTGGCAAGCGGTGGACAGCTGAGATGTGTTTTATTCTGATCTCCTTTTCAAAGAAAAGTTGGTGCCTGCCTCTTAGTGACACATGCCCCTTCCCATCAGGTGGAAACCATTGGTGATGCCTACATGGTAGTGAGCGGCCTGCCAGAGAGGAATGGCACCAAACACGCTGACGAGATCGCCAAGATGTCTCTGGATCTGGTGGCGGCAGTTCGTCAGGTTGTGATCCCTCATATGCCAACGGGCAGGCTGCAGCTGCGGGCTGGGATACACACAGGTACGCAGGCTGAGGTGGAGGCATGAGAAAAAGAGCATAGGACAGAGTCTAATTGTGTGAGGAAAAAAGAACTCTACATTTCTGTACGAGCCACCGACTCGCTGCAGCACCGTGGGATGAGTGTTTCTCCTGGTTCCGGCAGTAACAGGGGGGTGAAACAACTTTTGCTTGCATCAGTGTGGAAAGGCCTGTGAAACAATTTAGTACTGGCAAAGTGCATCTTCCCCTGATACCAGCACCAGTTAGCTACAGCTAATCAAACCGTGACTTCTCTCCTTAAGTAAGTACTGTGCAGCCAGGCCCTAGATGCTCTGAGCATTCCCAATTCCCATTGCTCTGAGGATCCAGCGACTAGCCAAGGTGTTTGCACTTGGCATCTCCCTGCACTTTTTCCACTTGTTTCTTGTTGGGGTCTCTCTACCTTGTGTTTTCTCAGGGCCCTGTGTAGCTGGAGTTGTGGGGTACAAAATGCCTCGGTATTGCCTTTTTGGGGACACGGTAAACACAGCCTCCCGCATGGAGTCCACCAGCTTGCGTAAGTGACTCGGGCACAATCTCTGTGTTCCTTATGTGCCAGTCAGCTCACGCCTGCACTCTGCGTCTCTTGGGTACTGCAGTAAAAGGAAAACCCCTAACACCCCCTCGCATTGGGCATGGCCAAGTGTGAAATAAAGTTCATACAGGAGAAGGAGCATTCTCTGCGGCATCTCAGCCTAGAGAACTAATTACCATAGATCTAAAGAACCAGCACATGCATGACCCGCAGTGCCCACTATCCCTGTACATACACTAGTTATCAAATAAGCAAGAGAAACTCTTGTGAGCAAGTAGAGTCTGTTCTGGAAAACAATTGGAAATAAGAGGAGAAAGAGGGTGACAAAAGGCAAATAGCACAAGGTAAGCTGAGTTTGATTTTAAGGACTTTAACACAAAGGCATTAGGTAGAAACACCATGGCTACATATAAGAGGGCTATGCATGTTTTCTTGGTCCTTTTATGTGGCCTTTGCTACCAGTATCACCTATTTTTACTGCTGTACAATGCTGTTGTGCAGAGATACCCAGCACAGCATTGCACAGTGATGTCAGTGGGTCCGGTGACCTGCTGAACTGCTTCTATGTTTTAGCTCACATCCATGTCCAGTGTCACAGAGTCCTCAACCAGTGTTTAAGGCATCTTCCCCTTCTTTGTGCTTCTTCTTCAACTTGACATTTTCCAAAGAAGAGGTGGAAAGACTGGGCTGATAAATGCAGGAGGGCTGGTGGGTGGTCTCTGGGAATAGGAGAATAATTAATTTCTAATGCTCTGTTCTGAATCCTAGCGCAGAAGATCCATATCAGTTCTGCTACATATGATGCCCTCCTCGCAGATGATGCATATGAAATTGAACTGAGAGGAGAAATTGAAGTCAAGGTAACAGCTTTTCTGTAACTTTGCAACAGTAAAGGCATTTAATGAGATAGGAAGGAGATATGATAGATTTGGCCATTGCTCTTCTATGAATTGCCAGTCAATTTTTAACTGTGGCCCCAAGTTTCTTTTGATAATTCAGCTGGAAGTAGCTATGCATTACTCCTGCTAATCGATGAAAAAGTGTTACTGTGTGCTTTGAAATACAGCTGCTATGTCTGCACCTGCATGGACCCACATGAATATGGGTGAAAGTGTCAGGACTCAGTTACAAAGACACATGTGTGTAAGGCTGATTTTAAACCCTTAGCAACGCTGCCAGTGACCAGCAAGGCCTTTCTCTGAACCGAAAAAATTATCAGCACCCAAACTGCATATCAGTTACAATTCTTTCCCCAAACAGCAGCCATTTATGCAAGAAGGAGAGATAACAAATCCAGTACAGGTAGTAGCCCTGGCCATAGCGATTCTCTGCTCTGCTTCATATCCCATGAAAATAGCTGTTTTCTGCTCTCTCCTTTTTCTTGTCCCAGGGCAAAGGGAAAATGAAAACCTACTGGCTTCTTGGTAACAAGAACTACAGTGTCCAAAATGACAGCCTGGTGTGTCACTGGAATCCAGCAATCTCCAAGAAGAAGATGGAAAGTAGCCAGGGATCTGTCCAACAAGTAAGGAGGTGAACGTTCAGCAGGGTGAGACTTCCTAGGTAACGAGCCATTCGCTAAGGGCTAAGACATGGAGAACTTGCATCTTTGTCCTGCAAGTAGAGGGCTCTGCTGTGTACAAATCCAAGCTCTAATGCGTGCTCCTCTCTGTCAATAGTGTAGTGCAGGCGCTGTGGGAGCAGCACTGGCTGAGCAGAGCCCTGCAATGCCCTGGGATGAGCCGAGCCCCGACAGTCACACTCAAGGGACCTCCAGACCAGCCTGGACCCCTGAGAGTGCCACCCACGGCACAAGCCAGAAGCAGAGGAATGGCTTTCAGCAAAGGTCCCATCAGAGCCTCCAGGAGAACCTCACCTCATCGGGCTCCCCTGCTTTGGGGGAAGGTGACAAAGGTGCCAGTTTAGAACACAGGGCATGGCTTGGAGATAATGCTATTAAAGCAATGCAGAAAAATGAGTTTCTCCCAGGTTTTGTAGATGAGATGTGACAGGATAAGAAATGATTGGACTGTCCCAGGCACACACATTTATTTTAAATAACATTATCTTTTTGTTCTTAGCCATAATTCACATTTTTAACTAGTATGTTTACTTGAGAGCCTAAAAAAACAATAGAAATTTAGAAAGATGTCTCTAACAAGGAGAAGATACAAAAGTACAGGTGGAGTTCCATCAGGAGTGCAAACAGTAGATAAAAGATGTACAGCAATGTGACTCCTTTCACTCCAGCAAAGCTATTCTAGATTTATATTTGTAGGCAACACAGAATCTAGCCATCGCAGTCCAGACATAGTGAGGACACTTTCAGAACCTGAGCCAGCTTATTTCAAGCTGGCTTGTACATCTCTCCAGTAAACTATTGCTTGCAAGGCATGTATAACTGTAGATAGTAGGAGAGGGAGTAGTGAGACCCTGATGGAGAAGAGGAGAGGTTAATAACTCTTTTTGTTTCAGATTGTTTCATAGATACAAATGAAATGGGAACAATATTAAATTACTTCTATTAAGTCTCTGCAGCATTTGTCTTTCCAGCTCTTCTCTACTACAGAGGAATCTCCTCTCCGTATGTGTATTTTTTCCCCTTATCCAAACACCACAGGGGTTGACAGTGAAACAAAGATGCAGTCTAGCTGTATGGAAGACATGAGAAGGACAAGCTGTTTCTCCCATCAAATTGTAATTTGCTTTTCTTTCCTTGTTGGAGCAAAAGACGCCTCTGCAGTGATGAGCAGAGCATCGTAAATTCCTCTTCAATGCATGACTCAGAGAAATCAAAGCAAACTGAATTACTTCCTGACATTGACAATTAGTAACTCTACATGGAGTTCGATTCATTTTTAAGTGGGCTGCACGTGTCATTAACCCCATCCTGCTAGCTGCCACCTTTGAGCAATTCCAGAGCGAGGGAACCATTCTGATGGGAACAGAAGCAAAAATGTGGGGGAGAGGGTTTGGCCTGTCTCCCCTCCCAGTCGACAGGTTCATGTAGAGCATTACCACTGCATAAGAGAAAGATCTGAACAGATTAAAGTTCTTTTTAAGGGAGGCAAGGCAGTGCTTAATGGTTGTAAAAGGCAATAAAGGTATGTATTTAAGAGGAAGTCAAGCTTGGAAAGCTGCAATTGGTCTTTGGTTTTAATTTTTTTTTTTGCCAAAATAAAAGTTACTTTATGAGCTTCAAAGGAAGCTACTTGGGGTATCTCTGTCATTCACTTGGCTAGTAAGAACTACTGAAAAACCTCATATAAGCTGTCTCCTTACAGAATGAAAGCCAAGAGCTGCTCCTTTCAGTCAGCTCAGGGAAAGTCACTGTAGGAGTGTCTGCGTGGCTCTGTGTAAAGCAAGCTTAGCCTGAGGTGATGAGGTCAACCTGGTCTCAAGCGCTGGGGATCTCCGACAGTCAGCTAAAGAACTATTTGGTCTTGTAGATAAGCAAGACAAAACTGGAGGCTGAAGCATGTTTCTACATGAAAAAGAATGAACCACCGAACTAACTCTAGCACTAGTGTCTTATGAATCAAGATCAGGAGTTGTTCTAAAAATATATTCACCAGTTCAAGCAAGAATCACTTCAAGCTAATTCAGTGGTTAAACTCATGCAGAATTTTGGTTCAATGAGCACACTCCAGTCTCACAACTTATAAAAACCTAACAAGATATTTTGCCCATCTCAAGCACAACTTCCCTTCCCACCTCCTCAAATCTCAGAACTTGTCTACATGGAATATTTACATGGGTGCAAATACAATTTGATTTCTGTTAAAAGATATCTGCAAGCATGAGGTTAAGATTTTCCCATTAAGGTAGCTGGTAATACTTTCCACTTTCCAGTAGCTCCAATACTTTCACACCAAAGAAAACAAATGTAAATCCTATTACAGCAAGCTGCATCACAGAAAGCCATGAGGAATACAAATCAAACACTTCAAAAAACCAACTCTCTTTAAAGTCAGTCTCTTGAATCCAAGGGGATGGTGGTGTGTTGTTTTTTTTTAAAAAGCTTGATGATGGTGTTACTGGAGATGTGTGGAAGCTGCACAGGCGTGCTCACACAGTGTTAAACAAACACACAATCACATATATAAATCTAGGCTGATGCCCAGTACTGATACTGAAAGGCTGGAATCCTTTCATCTGGTTTCTGTCAGCACTCAGCAAGTGGGATAAAATGTGGGGGGGAAAAAAAAAAAAAACCAGGAAAGGGGGGACAGAGATAGATGTTGTTGAAGAGCCGTGACTTTCAAGTCAGCAAAGAAAAATGCCTCAGGTGCACATATCCCTTCACAAGCAGGCATGAAAGGAACCCCACTGGGGAGAGGGAGAGGGACAGCTGGGTACCGCAGGGCAGCTCAGAGCCACGGGAGCCCCACACTGTCTCTAATTGTTATGAAAATCCTGGGTCAAGATCAGAGGCAAATTATTTGCATGGAAAATTGAGCCCGTTCTGATCTTCATCTCTTCAGAGGCTTCAGTGTGGATTTTTAATTTAGAAAATAGTAGAAAATGGCCCCGTGTGCTTGATGATAGACAGCAATTAGTGTTTATTAACGAAATATGCTTTGGTTCAACTCTGAACAGTCCCTCTCCAGAGAGGAAGGAGGAAGTGATGAGCTGCTTTCTATGCACATGGCTGATGCTTTGATATGGTGGCGTGGTTTCCAAAGATGTTTGAGTTGTCTATGCCTAACATACAGCAAGCCTTGGAGTGGATGAAGGCTGAGGCTGTACCAGGTGGGGTGGCCTAACTCCAAGACTGACTTTTGGTAAGATGAAACATTTTCTGGACTGAAAACCTGGGTCTGGATCAGACTAACACAAAGTCTCAAGTTTACTCTATAACAGGGTGGTGGATTTCAACCTAATCAAAGGCACAGAGATATACCTTCGACTAGACAAATCTTGCAGGGATAAAAGCAGTTTCCATTTTTGAGTGTGACATACAATCAGTTTCTCCATAGCCTTTCCCGAGTATCACTCAAAGGTTACACTTCATTTCCATAAAGATCATACGTATTATTTTAGCCATCCTGCACCAGTCATGCTGCTGAGTTACATAGGATGCAGAGTCTGGAAAATAAGCTGTCCCGGTCCTCTCAGCAGACCTAGAAACAAGAACCTCTGCTTCCCCCTTCAGCCAGCCTGTTCACATCTGAATTCTCACAAGGCCAGAGCAGAGCGGTACAATAACGAGCATTTTCCTGGACTGAACGCCAGGTGTCATTACAGGCCTGCCTGATAAATGGTGCATTCCCAGGCCTTTAAGCATCCTTTTGGGCTGCCAAGAGAAGGCGGGAGGCTAGTCCCTCACACACTTTGTCACAAGCAGTGAAAGGAGATGAAGGGAATGTCACTGAGTTGCCACAGCATTTTCCTCTTGAGATGGAGAAGGACAGAGAAGCTAGAAGGGCAAAACAAGACATTTAAGACAAGGCATTAAATGGGAACATGCCCTTGAAGCCAGAAAGCAGGTAAAAAGGGAGGCAGATTAATAAGATGAAATAGAAAAGAGCACATATCCTAGAGTATCTGTCAGCTTCTAGCTGGTCCTGATTCCCAAACCCCCTCTGGCAATGACTGTTCCCTACTTTCACATATTCCAGGACAGTTGGGATGATTTCTATGGCCCAGATGCAGAAATGGAAGCCAAAAAAAAAAAAAAATCAAGGCTGAGCATGTGACTCTGCTAACAACTTGTTCAACGACCTCCAGCAAGTTACCTAACCAGAGGGCTCTGCATTGCTTTTCAGGGTGTTAACAAGTTTGTTATTAAAGACATGTCAAAATGAGAGAGGAGTGGGAAGCTGGAAACAAAAATAGTTCATTGAAATTAATCAGCTTGACAAAGCTCTTGCCAGTGACATTTCAAAGATCCTGGATGATACTGCTAGAGAAAGAGAGCAAAAAGCTACCCCAGACTGCGCAGTAGTTGGGGTAATTCAGGTGCTCACCCAGAATGGAGGAGTCCTGTCCCCCAAGTCCCTTCTGTCCTTGCATTAATGTGCTGGCATACTCCCAGCTCCTGCTGGGATGCTCGGCACACAAAGCCCTACTGCCACGTTTGTTCTCATCCATTAAAGCCCAGCTGGAGCCAGGTGCCAGGGGTTTGTCCTTTAACACCAGCCACTTTGCACTCACCTCATGTGAGCCAACAGTATTTTTAGTCCTCAGCTGAACGATGGCAAGCTGGGAAGCTCCCCTGGCTAATGGTCTCACACCCTGCAGAGGCCAGACCATATACCCAATGACCCCAGCAAACCCCAGGGTAACAACCTTGGGGGCGATTGTTCTTTGGCTCACGTGCCTGCTTTCAGTACTGCTCAGAAAAGGCCCCATGGACAAGCCAGGCCAGGATCCAGTTAGATCCCCAAGGGCTTTTTGCCTTTTCCTATTTATCCTTCAAGACATAGTGCATTGGAGACTGCAGGGAGTCCATTAGCTGATCAACTGACCTACAGATACAAGGACCTGCTTAATTAGCAGGTCTAAAGGAACATAAGGGGGGATGTGTGTCACTCCCAAGGGAGTGCCAAAAAGAAAACAGCTGCCTGAAAACATTTTTTCCTTTCCTATTTAGAGACTTCTTTAAAGATGTGGCTTTTTACTCTCTGCTAATTAAAAACAGCAGTTCGGGCTTGCATTGATCCCTCAGTACAAGAGCACACATATTCAAGCTCATGGAAACAGCAAAAGGCAGGAGCATTGTGGAGTTTGTGCCCCTTGTCCTCATCTCACAGTAATTCCTGATTTTTCTGTAAGTGCTTTTTACTTGTTCTCAGAGCAGGTCACTGCTGCACATGCCCTTCAAGGACAGCACACACAGATACGAACTGCCTTTGCTATGGGATCAAACCCACAGTTTATTGACTCCTAGGCCAGCGCTCACCTAGTTAGGCCCCCAAAAGAAAGGACGGTGATTAGGGCAATTGTCCTAGGCGAACCGCAGAGGACACTAAGTCCGTTCACTATACTTCTAAATGTCATATCTGGCTGCAGCCAGACCAGGAAACAACAAGTTCTTTCTATTGCAAAGTCCTTGAAATACAGAACAACTTGTCCAGACTGGACCAGATCCATACAACTTTGTGATGTGCCAGCACCTGAGTTTCTGTGTCTCTGGAACATTCCTGTCCTTGCTCAGCTCAGTATGGGTGTAACAGTGACCGCAGTTTCCCCACTGCCCTGCTCAGTATTTCTTACTGCCCAAATTTAGGCTGACAGAGGCCTTAGCTGTGGACCCTAAGGACTAGGGATTTTGTTTTTAAACTCTCAAGAACACGCACAAGGCAGGAGAGAGTCAGAGTCTATTTCAGGAAGGTGTTTGTGGCAGTCAGGCTAAAATTAGACCATTTGTTCCTAAAAAGACTGTGCAGAACGAGAAGGATTTGGCAGGAGGCTCTTCAGTGGGGAATGTGACACAGGAAGCGCCTGCCCGGCTGTTGGCAGTGATGTCACCTGGCTGCCCAGCGGTGCTGTGCTGCGGGCTCCTGGGAAGCTCCAGAGCGAGCACTGGAACTTGTTCAAGCCACTCTGTATCTGCAGGCGGCTGAGTGCGGAGCGGGGCGCGAGGCAGAGGTGTCGACAGGCTCCACCGCTTACCGCTCCCCGATAAGGGAATCTGTAGCCATGGCAGAGAACTGTTATTCTTGCACTATTTGTGATGGGCTCTTCAGCGCAGTATCAGACCCCTCTTCCTGTCATGCCCCCCTCCTCTCGCTGCTCCAGGAATTCCTGCCTTCTGAACTTTCTGCCTTCCACACATGGCTCGCCAACACTCGTGCTTAGCAGCCTCAAGCTGGCAGGATCATTAGGGAACAAATCAGTGGGCACTGGGCCTAGAAGCTCAGCCTGGAGGGACGGGACATTTTGTTGTCTCAATGAAGGTACTTGCTTTGAAGCTCAGTTAAGGGGTACCAAATCAAGCTCTCAGACCTGTATAAGTAGGGATCTGTTTTGAGGTTTAAAAGTACAGTAGTATAATGATTAGGGATGTGCAAAAAATAGCTCTGGAAAGCCACACAGTGTTGCAGTTAGGAGGTACAGAAGTTTTAAATGCAGCCTTTCTCCTCCAGTAGAAGCCTTCTGGTCACCAGGCAATTACTGAGTATCTGCAAAAGCTCTCGTTCATTCTCACCTCTACAATTGCAAAGCTGCCCAGACAACAACCTAGTTTCGTAACACCCCCATGAGACAGGGGAGCATCATGCACACTTCATGCAGGGGGGAAACAGAGACAAACAGTTGCTTAGGCTGCAGGCAAGATGAAAGTGATGCACATTTCCACTTTGCAAAACAACAATTACTGGCCAGTCCTGTGTCCCACAGAATTACAGAATAAAAGACCCAAAAGCAGCTAAGTCTTAGTCTAAGTCATCCTGTTTTCAGCGCTTGACACAAGGAAACAGGGAGAGAGAGCTACAGAGAGACAGACATGTGCTCTAGGAATTTGGAGAGCAGATTATTTACAAAACCAGCAGCAAGACAGCATGAGATCTGTCTGCGAGCAGGTCTGTTTGGACTTTAATGAAGGCCTCCTGTGCTGTGGGCAAAATGAGTGACGTGACCCAGCCCAAAGGTTTGTCTTGGCTCTGACTGCAGTGATAAGCCCCATGGCTGCTGGAACCTTGGACCAGAACAAGCCCTCAGCTTTGTAACCCACTGAGCAAGACCTCAGAAATAATTTACCTTACAAACCTCTCTTTTTTTTTTTTTATTTTTTAAACTGACTAATCCCCTTCTGGTTTACATCACTTCAAAAATAGTTGAAACTATTCACTTTATGAACCAACACTTATAATGATTGATTTTTGCAAAAAACATTACATTTTCTAGAAAATGTAGTTTGCTAGTTTACTTCTGTTAACACCTTCCTTCCCTTCCACCCCCCCAAAACAGCCATAGCCATTCATATATGTGTGTGTCTTTCCTCACTGGTAGTTTTGATGTGTCTGGAGGGAATTATTGTTCTAGCTGTGGTTAGAGATTAGGACCCAGAATTCATTTTAAGCCTCCTAGAGTTAAAGAAAGCTCAGATTCGGAGGAGTCTAGCTGTTCAGGCCCATATGCCCTTTACTCCTTATTGGCTAAGGGCAACTCTGATTTATTAGCATGTCATCTAGAGGATTTGCACCCTTGTTCACCTCCACCTCTCACAAGCCATCTCTCTGCACTGAAATATCATCATGTGCTAAAGTGTCAAAGATCTCCTGGTCCTGTTACACTTGTCAGGTGCATCTGACCTATCTAGGCTAAAGAATGTTGCTGTATCATATCCCTTCTCTCCTCCATTCATTCCTCCCGTGGCCAATATTTTAGGTCTTGGTCATTTCCTGATCTGCTCTGGCCTGAGATATGATGTCATGGCTCACAGGGGTCTTCACACTTCAACACTAGGCAACAAATGTGCTGTTATCCTCAGGGAGGTGACATGGTAAAACAAATCCTCTTGGTCAAACAACGCACAAGTTATGTGAACAATCTCCAGTGGGCAAGGGAAGCTAAAAGCATTCTCTGCCTCCAAAGTTTTGTGGCATATATCAGCTGTGCAAAGAGGACCCCTATTAGTGTATTGGTTTTAACTAAGAACAGATAAGGGTTTACAGCATAGACACCTGTTCACAAGATTTGTTTTTTCAAATATGGGTTTTGTGTGCTCAAATGAAGACCCTTTGGAGGGTTCTGCTGCATTTCAGAAAGCACTGAAGCACTATTTCCTGTAAAAAGGACTAGTAATCTGTCCAACTCGGATCGTGTGGCTGTATTCTTACCCTACCTGTCCATTACTGCTTACTATTGCATTGCTCTCCCATCCAGCTTTCAAAGCAGAGCAGACAGAGACCAGTCTTGAGGGAGAGAGTGAGTGGTTACACAGAAGAAATTGCTCCCAGATCAGGAAGTTCAGACAGACACGGATGAAAATTACTCTTGGATCTCCTACTCACTGCAATGGGGCACAGCAATATAACCAGGGTGTGAAAGTCCAGGCTTAAAGGTGGCATCGAGGGCCCCCTT
The DNA here is from genome assembly GCF_013368605.1 of Nyctibius grandis. Taxonomy (NCBI): domain Eukaryota; kingdom Metazoa; phylum Chordata; class Aves; order Nyctibiiformes; family Nyctibiidae; genus Nyctibius; species Nyctibius grandis. Next base: position 3,620,823 of record NC_090674.1, read on the forward strand.
TTAACAGGCCATGGAGCTAAATCACTGACAGGAAAGCAAGTTCAACATTTCCTATAGCCTAGTAGGCATGCACACTCTGTCGCGAGCTGAAGCTGACACCATACATGTAGGAGGAAACCTTGGAACTCCCTACTGTCCTCATCCTGAAGCTATGTTTAAACCCTGTTTTTGCAGAGATCAAACTATTTTGGCTAGAGGGATGATTCTTTTACCCACTGGCACAGCCCCAAGGGTTTTAGCTTTCTAGCAGCATTCAGCTGCTAAACACAACTGTCTTTTGTACCTGTAAATTAATTAAATAAAATCCTCTAATTCCAGAACAACTCTGTCTAGCCCACAGCCACTAAACATATGACTCAAAATTAACTTTTACAGAGAGAGAGGGACTGCAAGTAACTTGGAGTGAAATCATTGCTTTCCTCAGCATCCACAGGCAGATTTAACTGCCTTCCCCCAATCTCTGTCATTTCAGACATCACATTTGGTGTTTGCATTCATACGAGAAAGCAGCCCCGCTACTGTACATGCCCTAACTCACACCACAAGTGCTGACATATAGCTAAGTCCACCCATTTCTCTTTTGTCCAGACAGTGCATTCCCAAAGGGAAGTGGCTGAGTCCAAAGGAAGTTCAGGGTGACAATCCTCAGTGACAAATCTATTCCAAGCCACAGTATTCCCTCTAGCTACCTCAATGTCACCACAAGGGCACATGGAGCAATGCAGCCCCTGGGGACTCTGTAGACAGAGTAGGGCCTGACACCCCTGTGCTGAGGCTTTGTAGCAAGTGACTAGTGGGAAAGGCAGGACCATGGGGTGCCTAATGTGACACGGGAGGTGTGAATGTGGCGCTGACAGTGGAGTTTATCTCAAGCATGAACACAGGCTCCAGCCCTGTAGCCTGAGCACCTTATCGTAGCCTGAGAAGTGTTACTTTTTGAAACACTACTTGCCCATCTCGCTGTGCTGACAAGCGACAGCTAAAATATCCTGCCCCTCTGGACCACCGCCATGCCACCCTCCACCACAAAAGGATGTAGCTATTTCCAGAAGCTTGGCGAACACACTGAGTATTTTCTGGGAAAACAAAGAAGGGTTGTCAAATCAAGAACAGTGGGTGATAAGAGTCACCATAGCTACACTGAGTTACTAAGAAAGAGCAGCTTAGCCAAGCTCTGGATGAGGCTGCATTCCCCCCACTGCGGCTCACCCACCCGAGGCAGGAAGGAGTGCTCTGCTCACACGTAGCCTCATGTGCATCCTTGTGGACTTCCAGGATGGTCTCCCTGGCACGACCAACTGCTTGCCACACTGTGGCATGAAGGATTTGCCTTCTAATCCTAGTGACCAAGCATGGGCACATGCAAGTATCCAGTTGTGCCTGAACTGATGAGAAGCATTGATGAAGAGCACTGTAAATGTAAGCAGGAGGAAGAATAATACACATGTGAATTCTCTGCCAAACAAAAATCAGGATAGTTTACCTCCCTGTCTCAAAAAGCAGGGACCTACCTACACAAGTCTCTAGTCAAAGAAAGTCCATGGGTCTGAGATGTGTTAAAACTAATGGACAATTGGGATCCTGCTCTGGGAATACAAAATTGAGTTTATGCACAGCACCACTCTCTTGCAGGCTGAAGAAATGGAGGACAGGCTTTATGTAATGGCTACATTTTTAGTTGTCAAGTTATTCTTAGGTTCATTACCAGTCCCTTACAGAAGGGAGAGAGGAAGTAAACAATCACAGCAACTTCTAGGACAGCTGCCATTTCATTCCTGTAGCTCTTTAGCCATTTCTAGAAATGGCTTCTCCTTCTGCACGCTCTATACTGACAAATGGCATGCAGCAATAAATAGCACAAGTGTGACCGCTTGCCCCTTTATTTGGCTTCTTGGCTAGCAAACCTTCTAGATCAATGGGCACTGGTGACACTGCTCCGAGCTGTTCCAGGATGTGCTAGGTTGCAAAGAAAAACCTGGCAAATGTTACCCCAGACAAAATGCTTAAGAAACGTCCTTCCCACATCCATCTCTTCTTACAGAAACTTACATTCTGCAAAATCCATTATAAGAGTCCAGATCAACACATCTAGAGGTGGATCTAAACTTGGCCACCCACCAGAACATCTGACACTCTGCTGTACACACAAACTTTTATATATCCTGGACATTCATTCATATATCACACATGTACCACGTGCCTTCCCAAGACATAACCACTCACACATTCTTACATGGCTACTAGAGTCTAAAGCCTGCAAAACAGCCACTCAGCTCCTGCTGGTGCTGTACGTACCATGTTCTTGAATCACGTATTGAAGTAGTCATTTTATCAAAACCTCTCAGTGTCTGATCTGTTTTGTTTTTTTTTTTTTTTACCCAGAACTTGCTCTAACCGAACTGGGAGGCACATTCTCTATTCACCAGAAGAGGTCAGCACACACCTCATTAACGACAAAGGCAGCCAAGCCCAAGTGAAGGGCCTAGGGGGGATCTCACAGGAACGACCTTCTAGTTTTGCTGGGAAAATCTCTCAGCTGAAAACAACTGGGGATATGTAATCTCCATGCTGCCCAGGAACGGTTCCCCTTCTTCCTCCTGTCAGAGGTTGTGAACTGCACAGTAACGTAGTAGCCTTTCTGCTGTCAGTTGCTAATTAGCTGCATGCTTCGCTATATGAACAATTTTAGGAACTGAGGCCTGACCTAGCTCCCACTGAAAGTCCAACCTTTCTACAGTAAGGCAATAATATGTAGCCCAATTAGAGCTCAGTTCAAATACCAAAGGTATCCAACACAACACAGAGAATGAAGGACTCTGATTCTGATCAGTTTATTGCAAGATCAGCCTAAGAATTTCTAAGGACAAACTTAAGAGTGAGGGGAAGCAAGACTGGCTGCCACAGGACTAAAAAGACCTACATGGTTTAAAACCATGCACAGCTAACCCACATTTTCAGTTGCAGTGTGAATACCTGCAACTTGCCTGTGTAGACATCCCCACCTTTCCAAAATAACTGGGCAGCGAGATGCCGTTCATCTTGCTAGACAGGAAGCTTAGCCAAAAATACAGTTTCAGGTGAGGATTTATGGAATGTGAGCACTTCTTTAAGCCTGTGCCTCTCATCAGGCACGGACCAGATGTCTTGTGCCTTTGCTCTGAACACCTCAGCTTGTTTTCTGCTTGGTTCAGGATCCATTTTACTAGTGTCTCCAAAAATCCTGAATTTTGTTTCAGCTGATCCTACAATGTTTGCCCAGCCTTCATTCCTTGCTTACTTCTCACACTCATCTAATACAAAACCCTTCCTTTCTTATCATCCTACCATGATTAATCCGAGAATCTTCTCCAGTACTGTAAAAGCCATCTGTGTTTTTCATACCAGCTCTCCAGCAGTTTTCCCATTTCACCTGCTTTAAGCTGCTCTACAACTATTATTTGCATCTATAACTTGATCCATTCCCTCTCCACTTTTTCCTTTGAGAACTGAGGATACCTTTTGCTGAAGAGTGCTGAACCATGGGCAGTTGGACTCTGTGTGCTTAAAGCACCGTGGGAAAAGCAGTTTGCCTCTAGATGTCAAAAGAATTTACAGCAAAATTGTTATAAACATCAGCAAGACTAGCACAGAGCAAAGTCAGGGACCTTTAGCATCAAACCACACAGCAGGACCACTGAACCTAAAAATGCCCTTTGTGAGATGAATCATTAAAAAGGGGGCCAGGGACACCCACCAATGAATCAGTGGATGTTGCATTTCTCTCCCTAACACCACCCAAGTGCCAGCGCTGGGGGATAATGAGGGAAGTCAGACTGATCTTGCCTGCTAGAGACCAGATACAGAAGTCCCATGTGGCTTCTTTGTTTCCATCCCTGCTGTGGCACACATCAGAATTGGGCCCAGCTCCTCTACCAGCAAGCAGCAGTGAGCCACAGAGCATACAGAGACAGCCATTTGACTAGCACTGAGCACAATCTCCAGCTATTTCATCCCCTCTCTCGCTGCTGCTTCCCCACTGGGCTTCATTAGTGTCAGAAGAATGTGATAAATGTGCATGACAAACCTAATATTAAAATTTTGCCATCAAAATCCAATGCTCCAGAACCACCTACAACCTGCTACTAAATGCCAGCCTGCTGCCCTCCTTGTCCTCAGGTGTCCTAGGCCCTTTCTTGTCCCAAAGGGCTACAGAGGAAAATATCCCCTCTTCACCCCTATCAAAGAGATCAGTGACCATTAGTGAGAGCAGAACAGATCAGGCAAAGGCAAAATGCATTCTTGGGACGCCAGAGAAAAGCGGTGACAGCACTGAATCTATCCTCGTACTGCCCTTTAGAGTCCCACAGAAAGTGCTGCTGGACAGGAAGAGGAGAGAGGAAACGTGGCCAGTGGCCACTGCGGGATGGCCAGCCCACAGTAAAGTCCCTTCTGAGTCACCCGATAGCAAGTTTGGTTTATTCCCCACAGATGGGCCATCACAGACACTAGGAGATCAGAGTTCCTCCCAGCACACAGTCCCAGCCATCCCTGAGGTAGGGACCAAATTCTCCTCTGGATTGTGCTGGTGCAGATCCAGTGGGTACATCCCAGCTTTACACCAGGTAAATGAGCTCAACGGTCCCTGTGCCAAGTCCCTTCTCTGTAGTGAGAACTGCTGCTGCAGATCCCCCTGTGCCCCCTCCTGCAACAGGGCCTTGCTGTCAGCACATAACCTAAGGGGAAGGCAATGAAGTGCCAGAAGAGCACCTGCAGCCGGGTAATGACCAGCCAAGCCTGGGCTCATGATGATTCTGTGCACTGAACCCTGCCTCAGCTCAGCCACTGGACCACTCAGGAGAGGGCAAGGGATGGGGACAACCAGGCAAATGCTTGTATACCACAGCTAAATGTTAATGTCTCATAACAAGAGGCCCCCAGTGCCAGCTTCCATCAAGGACTTGGCGATCCCACTTTGACAGAAGCGCTACAAACGCATCACTGCCCTTTCATCCAGCTGCAGTGAGCCAGGAAACGCTGGCCTGAGCAACTGGGAAGGAGGGGGAGGCTGAAAGGGGTCACTGAGCTGGGGAAGAGGAGGAGAATGAGTTACTGCGGCAGTGCTCTAATGGTACCTATCTAAGCATGCCACACGCTATCAACTTCAGAGCTCGGCTTCCTCACAGCAGCCTGTAGAGATGAGGCAGATATATCCCCAGGGGAACAGTATGCCCTAACCCTACTCTTCTAATAAGAAATAAGATCTCTGCTGGTACAGGAGAAACATCTCAAGTAAGCTATGTGCTGTTGGAGATGAGCAACACATGCCAACCTGCCTTCTTCTTGATACTTCCTTCCACCCTACATGGAGGATTCACCATACAAATGAACACTCAAATCACTTCAGAAATGGGCACAAAGCCCTTCCCTGTCTCCCAAATATTTTCTACTGCCCTCAGGGGTCCCTTGCTCCTTATAGGCTGAAGTTTGTTGTTGAAGTCTCTATCTTAATGGCAATTTTTGAAATTGCTGTGAATATTCAGACACTGAGTTTCGATGCTACTCCAAGCCCCGAGGAGATCCAGAACGTAAAGCAAAGACTTTTGCTGGACGGCTTTCTGTTTCTAACTGTTTCTTTCCACTGCACTAAATCTGATTTGAACCCAGCTGTTGACTAGATGGACTGTCCTCATTGTCTAGGTCATGCAGCACTCTGTGAAACGTACTCACATTGAGTGTCGTTGTTTTGAGAGATGGAACATCCTTTTGTTCTGCCTACGGACAGCATCCAGCTGAACACCATTAGTGTGAGAGGCAAAAACACAAGTTGCAACAAGGAAAATTCCAACTAGATATTAGGAAATAATTTTTTCTTGAAGATTTTCAAAACTCAACTTGACAAGGCACTGAGCAATTTGATCTAAGTTGGCTCTGCTTTTAGCACAACATTGTACCACAGACCTCCAGCAGTCCTTTCCAACCTTAATTATTCTGACTTCACCAACATAGTCACAGATGAGGACTGTGCTAGTGTATATATTTCCAACAGTTACCAGAGAGACAATTCAGAAGTCCCCCAAAACAAGTTCAAAGATCTTGAGGTCAGGAAGATTTATTATCCACATATATGCTGACTTGTGACAAGCCAAACAAACTAACACAACAACCCTAGGCTTTTTCAGAGAAGAGCCTGAAATGGTCCTGACCATTTCTTACTGTCTTGTTAGACTGCAAAGTACACACCTCAAACCTCTGAAATGATGATTTCATTTTCTAGTAAGATTCAGATCAAATGTGGTTTTAATCAACATCAACAACAAAGAAATCCCAACAATGTAATAACATCAGACCTCCCTTTCTGTCACAGACGGATTTTTAAAAGCTGCCTCCTTAGAATACCCATTTCTAGGGACACATAACAATTGTGTCTTAAACTGATCTGCAGATGAAAAAACGCTGAAAATGTTAAACCCACTGGCACATCACGGAATTCTTCCTTCCAAGCGTTCTGTACCAAGAAGACTCTTAACCTCAAAGATCAGATGAAAAGTGCCAGATGGTCCTTCATTTCCATTTCCCTCCATACAGATTCAGCTTAATGGCCTTTAACTTTCTACATCACATGTGTGTAAAAATGCAGTGAAAGATCAAGATGTATTATTGCATACTCAGGAACATTTCCATTTTTCAGTGGGGCCAAATTTCAAGCCCCTACAAAACATGCAACTTAATAGATTTTATTGCTGCTCCTCCCCAATGCCCCCAAAACAGAAAAGGGGTCATTTCTTGGTATGGAACCTAATAAAAAACACATTAGAACAGATGGGGGGTTTGTAGAATCAGTTATCTGTCTACATCTTCATCAGGGCACCCACACATCTCCCAGGTGCTTTTACAGTAGAGGGAGGTCTGGCCAACAGCAGTGGTTTAAATGCCCTTGAGAGCCTGGCTAAGAACTGATTCAGTTTCTTCTGCTCCCCCTAGCACTTCACAGAATTCATTTTGTTTGAAGCTCATGCTTCAATTCATTCAAAAAAAGAGAGAGTGTACACCAAACACACATGCTGATCCTGCAGCTTTTTAATGTTACTTTAACTGTACATGTGGTAAGAAAGACATGGGGGCTGTGCTTCCTTTCAGACTGATTTCAGATTTAACACAAGTTGTGCATGATAAACTAAGAAAGAACACATAGAGGAAATGTGTTAAGCTGTGTCCAAGGGAGAAGAGGAATTTCTTCTTCAACTCAAGCCATGTAGAAGGTTTCTGTGCATTTCAGCCACACTTTCTGTCACTCAGGCCAGTAACTAACACAACTTGTCATATTTTTAGGACTTGGATTTCCCTTCTCCAAACCCCACTCTTTCGTCTCACAGGTTACTAATGCCATATTATTATGTTAGGTAATAACACTTTGTTCTAACAGCATGTTTTACGAGACCCGTGTCCCTCTGATTTGGTACTTCACAGTGACAAAGGAGCCAGGTGAATGTGTAGGGGATATATTTTGCTTCCTGTCCTACTTCATACTTCTCTCACAATTATTTTTCTCTGGAGGGAAAGGAAAGATTTAGCAGTCAACCCAGGGAACACTGAGCTAAGCAAACTGACATATATAAGTGGCAGCAAGACAGCAGGCTGCAGGGACCTTCAGATTCACAGCAACAGAATGATGCTGCAGTGCCTAAGTGTAAAATGCTCCTTTTACTCACCATCAGAAAAGAGAACTATTTCCTCCCTCCTCCTCCTGGAAAACAGATCAGAACCTCAAACCAATCCTTGCACTGGCAGGAACTCAAAAGGTAGACTTGGGAGGGGTTGAAGGAAGATATAAAGGCTGGTAGCTGGAGACACAGAGCAACACTGAACTGGAGAGACTCAAGGGGCAGAGGAATTAGAGACACCAAAACATGAAGATGAACCTGAAACTTCTTTTTTGCCCTGGATTCCTTCTGCTGCTTATTGTCAGTCAAAACCAGGCAAGGGCCAGGCCTATTTCCAGCTTACAGGTAAGTGACTTGTTGCTCAACAGAACTGAAAGAAGCTGATGTTTCTTTAGGATTTAGACACTTCAGATTAGCTCTGTTTCTTCCAACCCCAGCTAAAGCAGTAGGAGATACTCAAAGAGATCATGACAGCAGGAACCCTGAGGTGGGCAGACAGAGTTATTAAATGAAGGGAAACAAAAGTAATCGGTTACTGGATTTCAATTGCTGATCACATGAGGCAATTGAAAAGAAAAATGTTTTTTCCTGTGCAATCAGTTTGGGGATTGCAGATTTAGGGTCATCCCGTGTCTGAGTGAAGCAATAAACTTTTAGAGTAAAAGGAATTTTTCTAGAAGGACTCCTATCTAGAGCACTAGAGCAGTCACGTGCATGCTCCTCCCTGAAGCCCCTGGTTTAAGCTGAAAAAGGAATTAATGGGTTGTACCTGCATAACCTCCTCCTCAGCTCAGTAGTGCAGCAATGCAGTCCCTGCTTGTGAGTCCCTTTTTCTCATGAGAAAAAGTGTGTGTGTGTGTGTGTGTGTGCGGGAATTCCAAGTCATTAGGAAAACATATTTCAGCTACCTAACTAGGGATCTGGTATTCCTAAATACAAAGTAACCTCCCAATTTGTAAAGAAATATATAATTCTTCTAGCACCAATTTCAGCATGTCTCCTGTCATTGCATTGCCTCTCTTATTATTCCAAGATATCAACCATTTTTTCCTGTTCCTTATTAACTCTTGACCAAGCCTCTTTCATCATCTTTCATAATTTATCCCATACCCCAGATCCCCAGCTCCAGGAAAGACTTAACTGGCAGTTTGTCAACTCAGAACTATAGAATATAGGAGCAGCATAGAGCCTTAGTGCTTTTTGGGAGAGCATCCAGTGTTAGCTCAGAGCAGCTTGGTGAGCCAGAAGAAACTAAAGATAACCATCATCAGCTTCAGAAATCACTTCAGTACTTTCATCTTTTGGTGAAAGTTCAAAATAAGTTTCTGCAAACTCAGCACTGAGCATGGCTTATATGAAAATAATGAGAGAGTTCCCAGAACCCCTCCTTTTTCTCCTCTCCTCCCCCTCCACCATCTCCTTTCCCTTTTTTCAGAGTCTGTCCAAACTGTTAGATGAGGACCTGGAGCATCCCCTGGTCTCAGAAGAGAGGGATCGTGAGCAAGATGACATGATCCCAACAGGTGCCTTTGATCAGCAAAACGCTGAATTCCAGTGGACCCAAAACACCAGGGAGCAGCCTGAGAGCATGTCCATGGGTGACCGTGCTGTCCAGAGGTTCTTCAGCGACCTCCTAAGTTTACCCCGTAGATACCGAGGCAGAAGCAAAAAGGGCCTCGCCAGGGGCTGTTTTGGTGTCAAGCTGGACAGAATTGGTTCCCTGAGTGGACTGGGATGCTAACTGCCCACTATGGTAAGAGAAAGCCAGAGGCATGGTCTATGTGCTCGTGTATAACTTGCATAAGTATGCAGAAGAGCAGATTTAATTCAGCTTTAAGGAAATGGTACCTTAAAGTAACTTTTACCCTCCTATTGCAAACACAGTTTATTAATTTTACCCTCCTCAGAATTCACCGTCATCAGATGTATACATAAAACCTGTGAATGCCACATCTCTGCTTTACCTGCTTTCACTCCTTTCTCCAAGTCAGCTGTATGCATTTCATCTTGTCACAGAAGCCAGATCAGAGAGGTTTTCACCAGCTCCCCAGGGATGCTTGTGTCAATCCAAAGAAATTCTGAGCAGAACAGTGGAGCTGAACCTGGCCCTAGAACAGTAAGAAATCAGTTCATTTCCATGCGTGAAATCCTGTCCACTTCTCTTTCTTTTACTTATTCCTCTGCTTTCTCGACAGGACTAACTTTGAGGTTCCAAAGGATCCATTGCCTTTCAGTGAGATATTCAGCTCTTATTCACATTGGCTCCACCAATCCATCTACTACATGATGTAGTGAGCAAATTGCACACCGCCTCTCCCCTGAATTACTTGGCCAATAGAATACACCATTGCTGTACTGCCTATTTGTATCAGAGTAATGATTTGTGAATGTCTATCTGACATTTAATTACCAAAAACATTTGTACTGTTTGTGTACTAAATGTATAAATAAACAAGTCTCATTATGTCACAGATAATAAACTGTTTTCCACAATTTGGTGAATTTGCTTCAAGCCTTTGCTGTGATTCTTCCGTGCATCATTTCTGAAACTGAAACAGTGCCCCAGTTTGCAGTTAGACACAACCCACTAGCATACAGAAGCATTTCAGAGGGCTGCTTTCTGGTAAAAAGGACTTCTTGCTCTTAAATTAAAAGAAAAAAAAAAAAAAAAAAAAAGACACACAATCAAACAAGCCCTTCTTGTCATCAAAAGAACCTTTCTGAAATTAAGATATTACTTTCTAAACATCAGGAACAAGACTGGCAGGGCCATCTTCACAAAAGTCATCAGAAACCAGGACACAAAGCCCCAAGTTTTTGACCACCACAATCTGAACTAAAAGGGTAGCTGTCTTAGCTGACACGAGTAGAAAGCTGTTACTCTGCATTTAGATCTGCCACTGCCAGAAGAAAACAATTGTTTCTTACCAGCATATCTCATCTTGTCCAAAAGAAAAAAAAAAGTTACACTTCTTTGAAGAAAGTTCAAGGGCACCTACTGTTCCATAGGCAGATCCAGGTAGTGCAAAGCATTTTTCCAACAAAAAAGTAAAGTCAAGATTACACAAAAAATGTATCTGACCAGTTCTATTTTTTAAGCAAAGTATTCACTGAATCAAACTATGAACAAATCCGAGAACAGCTACTTGGCAAACACCCTGAGCCAAAGGGATTCCCTATGAAGGCTGGTTTGCCAAGATCATGACTATGCTATTCCGACACTGATGAGAGCCGAACTCTGCAGGCAGCTCCATGGAAATCAGTGAGGCTGCTCACACAAACATCTACCCTGACGGTCACAAATGAAGGCACAGCTGTTCACTTCCAGCCTTTTGCTTGGAGTGGACAGATGGGCTACACAGTTGTACTCCTCCCATTTTCTTGCCCAAAAGACAGATGCTCCTGGAAGAAAATATTCTGGTAATAAACCTATTCCTAACAGGACCCCTGGATATAAACTGTGACATGGGGCACAAACGTCTGTGCAAAGCACGTTCATCAGCAGCCCTCGAGCTGCATGTGCTCTCACTCTCGGCAGTTCAGCTCTCATGAAGAAAGCCTGTTTGCACAGAGAGCTAGAGGTCCAGTTTCTGGGCCTGCCTCAATCACTTAAACTCCATGATTTGGTTCTGCTCCTTCCAACCACAATTCCCATAGAATGAAGGCGATCCAGGACCCGCTGGGGAGCTATTCAGAGCCAAACTAGAGAAAGCTTTGTTCTTCTCTCATGCTATTTTCAATATATAGCTTCCATCCTGAAGCCACAGACTTGCTCTAGGAAGGACACCAGTACAAGCAGCTCATAAAGATATGTTTCAACACTTAAGAGCTGACTATCAGAGACCAGAAAGCACAGGATGATTTGTTACTGGAGATACTCTCCCTTGCACAGGCTACCAACAGCTTATTTTCTTGCAGTCTTTTACCCTTTCAATATCTCTTGCACATTTAGAAGTTACCATTAATTCTACCTGTCTATGGCTATTCCATCCTCCAGAATCTTTCTCTCCTCACACCAGGCTATCAACACAAATACTGAGCAGAAAATTCAACAACATATCCTGAAGGCTTCTCTAGTTAACAGTCTTTATTAGGTCTTATGCTGTTTGCTCCTTACCCTTAAGTTAACTTTGATAACAAAGCAGGAGCGACAGTGAAAATGCCCTAAAGAGACACTCTCTGGCAAGGAATGGTCTCATCACTTACACAGACACGCCTGAGTACAAGCTCTCAAACAATGGAATAGTCCATGTAATGAATTTATTATACTCTGTGTTGCCTTTCCTAAGCAAAGCAACAGAAAATGAAACATTTCACCAGTCAGATGAAGAATTAAAGTGGGCAATGGAGGACGAAAGAATAAATCAGTTTTCAGCGTAATTCACATATCAACAGCCAGGCTACATGTGTCTTAAAATTAATGCTGCAGTCTGGTCAGCGTGAACAGCTTTTCTAGGTGGAGCCCCACAGACTGCACACTAATTCAGGGACAAATTCTCCTGGAGATCTGGAGTCTTGTTGGGCCATACAGATGACACTCTCCCTTGCTGTAGCTTCCACCATACAAAGACCTCTGCCCTACGCAAACACGAGCAAAGAGATTTCTGATTCATTATTCTAACTTAACACACCTTCATACAGTCAGGAAAAGATTTTTCAATTCTTTTTCCCCCCAATACAGAACAACTTACACTAAGAAGCAGCAGACATGCTTACTCATAGGAACCTGGCAGGAAGCATCCAGCTTTCTTAAATAGAGCCCCCTTCAGGTATGTTAGCCTGGGGCTGGCTCAGGTGCAGCCTATATGGTGGAAATGTTAATCCACACAGCCCCCAGACATTATGGTGTCAAACAATGAAGAGACAGTATCTTGTGACACTTGGTGCTAATGGGAAGGTTACAGCCTCCTCCCTAACAATCCTGGGTCTGATAGCTTGCTCCCAGCTCTCAGTAACCCTAGGAGCAGGCACATTCTCATAGGCATAAAAGCTTCCCGATGTTGAAATTTCAACACCGAACACACTGAAAATCCAATGAAGGGTAAGTGCTACCAGAGTTTGTTTCCTGAACACCCTCAGCCTGTTTCTAAACTCAGATACACTAACATAAACCGCGGGTCATTGCAATTATTGGCAGATAAAATAACAGAGGTCAGAGGAGGTTGAAGACGAAGCCATGAGCACTTGTGCACAGAATCCTGCAGAAGATGAATAAGAAACAGATAAGAGCTCCAGTTCCACAGAGGCTGAGCTGGTAATGTGCCATCCCATCACCTGGCATTTTGTGTGAACATTTCAAAAAGCCACTTTTCAGAAAGCAAGAACAATTTATTTCACATAAAAGGCTCCATAATTAGATCCCTAGGACTGAAGCCAGGTGTGTTTGTACTTTAGGTAATTTGCTGAGTTCTATTAGCATTTAACTAATGAAAGCTAACCTTTGAAGTGAGCATGCCAGTCAGACGGGGGAAGTTCATCTCTAGCTGTGTCATTTCCATCTCCACTAAGCAGCAGTGCATGAATTTACAGACTAAGATTACAGAAGTTGCTGAGGAGAAAAAACTGCAATAAAATTACTCCTACACAGAAAGAAACATACAGATATCTTTCTCAAATGCATCTGCTTTTGGGGTACCTGTTTATAAGTGATGTTACACACCAATCAAGATTTGGTCTTATCCAAGCCTGCCTAGCTTATTATTAGAGGGCTAAGTTGTATTTATTTCCCTTGGTCATCACACAGATCCTATACGCTCTCACTGCTTTATCCCTTTCCATTCCTGTCTGTCTTTACTACACACAAAATCGAGGATGAGGCACATCCTCACCTCAGCTATCTGCTCTTATTCTGTATCAACATAACACTCCCACCTGACGTGAGCTTCCTTCATTCATGTACTGTACTTTCAAAACACGCACCTCATTTCTCTGCCAGATTCTTCTTTGCTGTGATGCTTTAAACAAAACCACTTGCCAACTGTTAAGACTGCTGGATGCAGAGATCATTGTCCCACACCAGCTGATACTGCTAGTTGGCTTCCAATCTAAGATAAATTATGTCAGCTGTAGGTAGATTTGTGGAACAGAAGGACAAGAAAATGGAGGGAGGAGACGTAAAAACATAATGTATGTTGTTGCTTGTTCATACAGCACCTAGCAATAATAATTCCACAACAGCTTGGTTCAAAACCCTCTGAACTCAGAGGTCTTTGGCTTTGTTGAGTGTTAGGACAGCCTCTGAAACAAAGGCCCGAGCAGAAATCACTGCATACCAAGTGAAATCAGAGAAATATATGAGTGTACTGGCTAAGCAAACAAGGGCAGAAGGCAGAGACTTAGTGTAATTGCTTTAATATTACCCAGGCGGTGATTGAAAGGACCCTGTCTGCTGCTCTACCCACAGGATATCATGGGTTCTGCCTTTCATTCTGTAAGGATCTAACAGGGTCACCTTGATTTGCGCCCTGGGACCAGTGGAAATTGTACTCATTTATAGCCAAAATTCGCCACTCACACAGGAAAGACACTGAAAGTTTTACTGAAAGTTAATAAGAAACTGCTGCAAAGCTCTGAGACTAAATAAGAGAAAGTTTCATACAAACAGGCTGTTACAGTCGCCAAATTGGTAATTCAGACACTTTTATCTGGGGAGCCTAAATCCAAAGATCTACAAAATTGCTTTTTTTGGGCAAGGCCCCTGGGCTTTCTGGAAAGAACATTTGTTCCTTAGGAATTTGTCACTCCAACCCAAGCTCTGGGGGACAGAATACACCATCATCTATGGGAAAGATGGTGGGATAGGAGAGGGTGGTGACTGATTCACTGTAGTCAAGGCATGGCTGGAGAGTAACATTTATAGCAAAGTGGGCAGCTATACCATCGCTCAAGGCAGACTTAGGCCACTAAAAGGTTAGTGCCTCTTAGCTACAGAGGGAAGGGTCTGCCAACAATGCCAGGGGAAGGCAAGAACCATCATCACATGAATTTGCAAGGAAGGAAAGTCTCCTAAATGCAAATCTCAGGATGTGGTCTATTCACATAGTACAAAAATACGCATACAGAGAAGAAAAAGCTGTGGGGAGCTGCTGCAGAGACAGAGGAAAAATTCCAATTCCCCCCACTTCTCTCCCCCATGGAGGAGAAATGATCCATCCCTCATCCCCTTGGAGGGAAAATCAACCCCCTGCTTGGGTCAGCTCACAGCTCCTGTGTGCCTGCAGATGTGAGGCAAGGTCCGTTCACCGCATCAAATCCCACTTAACGTGATGGAGAGTGGAGAGGGAGGAAAACACTGGGAAAATGAGTGCTGCCAGGAGGGGAGGAGATGACTCAGGGCAGTTCTCTCCCTCTGGAGGATTTGCTGCTCTCAGGGGACCCCTCTCTCCTGGAGGGTCACCTGTGGGGCCAGTTGTAACCAGTTCCCTTATCGAAGCTGGGGGGCAGAATGCGGCACTCCGGCTCCTGCGGGGATCTGGCAGGAGGCAGCTGAGCTCCCTCCGGGCAGAGAGTGGGGATATAAGGAGAGGCATCCATGGGCAAAGCAGCGACAGGGTGTCCAGCTGGGATAGGATAGGATAGGATAGGATAGGATAGGATAGGATAGGATAGGATAGGATAGGATAGGATAGGATGCAGCTCCCGGCTCTGTGCTGCGGGGCCTCGCTGCTGCTGCTTCTCGTCCTGCCGTGGGCAGGAGCGCAGCCGGCCGGCGGCGAGGACAGCGCGGAGCTGCGGTCCCTGCAGGTACCGGGGCGGGCCGGGACTCCCGGGGCGGCCACCCGCACCGTCCCGCCGGGGCGAAGCGGGCAGGAGCGGGGATCCCTGTGTCCCCACCGCGGCCGCCGCTTCTCCCCTCCCCTCCCCTTCTCTCTCCAGGACCTCCTGGAGGCGCTGGGGCAGCTCCGGGAGGAGGAAGGGGAACCGGGCCTGGAAGACGAGCCGGTGGCCGGGGCTGAGGACGGCGGCTCCGAGTGGGAGCTCCCGGGGGCGGGGAGCGGCCCGCCGGCTGCCCCGCTCCCGGCGCCCAGCCCTGCCCGGCCGGCGGAGGGGCAGAGCCAGTGGAGGAGCCTCCTCTCCGCCTACAGACGGAGGCACTTCTCCGGCTGCTTTGGGACGAGGATGGAGAGGATCGGCGCGCAGACGGGGCTGGGATGCAACCAGTACAGAGCCCGTAGGTGCCGGGTCAGAGCCCGCGGCTCCCTGCGGCTCCGGGAAGCGGCGGAGGCCGGAGCTCGCCCCGGCCCGTCCCGGCGGAGGCGGCCGGGGCAGCCGCTGAGAGCGGCCGCTGTCCCCGGCTGAAAGTCTCGGAGCGGCTCCCAGCAGCTCTCTGCCCTCCTTCTCTCGCAGGTTTCTGGAGGAAAGGCAGAAGCTGAAGCCGGGACCGGCTCCCAAGCGCTTCCAGGCCGGTGACCAGCGGCCAGACAGCCAGGCTCCCCCCGGAGCCTCCGCGGGCGTGGGGTATGCAGCAATAAACTTTTGTACAAAGCCTGCACTGCCTTTTGTGAGTGTTTTTTTGGTCACGGCGTAGCACGCGGTCAGAGGAAACAGAAACCCCCTCCAGAGCGCTCCTCTCCCTCTGCCCTAAGGGCTTGGCCCTGACCCTGGCCAGAGCATCCCACCAGATCTGGACAAGCCTTTGCTGGAGGGTCGCAGCAGCAGAAAGGATGGTAGTTGCATCTCTCCAGGACAACGACCAGTCCAGTGACCCTCCACGCTGCACTGGAGAGGCACCGTCAGGCACCGATGCCAGCTCTGGGACCGTGGCAGTGAGCTGGGACACTTTTCACGATAGCTTCACCGCTGCTCGCTGTGAATCCTCCCAGGAGGGGGGCACTGGCCTTGGGGTTAACTCCAGGTAGTGTCCTACACTCGCCCCCGTCCCACGGGCTAAGCGGCTGGTGTCAGTGCCAAGTTTGGCACGGCGGAGCGGCACGGGGTGCCACTAAGGACAGAAGGGCTCCTTCGCTTTAAAAATACATTTGGCAGCGGGTGCTGCAGGGCTGCGGCTGCGGGCGAAGGGCCGCGAGGCCTTCAGCACCCGGGACAGACGCCAGTCGCCCCGCACGCCGAGCGCCGGCCCCGCCGGGCTCCCCCCCCTGCCCGGGGCTCCCCCGCCTGCCCGGGGCTCTGCCTCCCCCCTGCCCGGGGCTCTGCCTCCCCCCTGCCCGGGGCTCCCCCCGCCTGCCCGGGGCTCTGCCTCCCCCCTGCCCGGGCCCCGAGCGCAGCCAAGCCCAGGTCCCCCGGCCCAGCGCAGCTCACACAATCGCTTTTCCCCGAGTTCATGTCACTCGGCTCCAGCGAAGCCCCCTCGCTCCTCTGCCCCGGTTTTGTGCAAAGCCCTCTCGAGCCAAGGCTGGGCAGCACAGGGAGCCCTAAAGAGACAGAAAGGCTCAAGGCGTTGCCATACACCCTGCTCTGAAGGAGCTGAGGGTCCAGCAAAGGAAGAGGCAGCCCCATCACAGCGATAATATATCCGGATCAGCGGGAGAAATAATCCATGTTTGGGATGAAAACAAGTTTCCTCCCCCATGGAAAAAGTGAGACCCCACTTAACTATCTTAATTGCAGTATGGCCTGTCCTGTGATGTCGGTGCTGCATGCCCTGCACCGGACATTATTACATTTTCCTTCCCTTTCCCGCACTGATGGCCTCATCTCTTCATTTCCTTCTTAATGTAACCAACTTGCAAGGCAGGGAAAGAGAGCTTGGGTGGGGTATGGCACAGCTTGTCAAAGGGTTTAGACAGTGGGAGATGAAAGGCATCCAAATCCAGCCTCTAACTCGGAGTAGGACTACAAAGGCTCTTTACAATCAGCTCACACTCCAGCCCTTTTCAGCTGCAAAATGGCAATAGGAGAACAGACATCACTGGAAGGATGTGCAGCAGGTAGGGGCATCAGTTAGGAGAGATCCATCAGCAGGAGTCCATGCGACACCAGCCCCTAGGCTTACAGTCCTTTGCCTTACAGGGCTGAAAAACAAGGACATGTCAGACATCTCAGTACCGTGCCGGAGAAGGGGCAGTGTCACCCTCAGCTGAGCTCTGTCCTTGTACCATCCTCCTCCTCGCAGGGATCCACACACGGGGGCTGCCCGCAGCACCCTTGGTGCACTCCCTCTGCTCTGAGCAGCCAGTGCTGCTTTCTAACAGAGCCTCATGTCCCCACACCTCCTGTCCCATGCCCTGGGATGCTGGGGAAATGTGACAATGTCCCAAGCCTAAAACCAGTCACAGTATGCTGCTTATAAGAACCTGCTGCTCTGTTAAGACTCCCAACAGGGTTTTTGCTAGGCAAATGGCCAGCTGAGCATGGGCAACGCCTGGGTCTTGACTCTCCATCACTGGGCTATAAAGCCTAAAGCTCATATTAATCTTGCCAGAGCGATGCTACTGAGATACCACAAGCAAACAAACAAGTGAGCTTTATAGCTTCAACAATGAGCTGAGTTCTGACATTTTACGCTCCATTTGCTTTGGTAGGACTGCGAGACGGATAATAGAGGGCAGAATGTAGCTTTGAAAATATAACAGCTACTGTGACAGGCAGCCATTTTATCCCACCTACATACTTCATCCATACTACATTAAACAGTGCACAGAAATCTCCCTGTCTTAGAAAAGTGTTGTCAAGGCTGAAGTCAGGCCCCTATATCTCATCTTTTTGCTGTGGAATACAGAAGATAGAAAATCAGGAAACCAATAAAAGAAAGGAGTATCTCTGGGTCCAGGTTATCGAATACAATCCTGGAATAGTGGATTGTTTCACAGGGACAGGTCACTCAAAGCTAAATATTTCTCATCTGTGACTGATATTATGTTCCTTGGTTTCTTGCTGATGGGTTTGTGTCCCAGGGGTTGCTTTACAGACGTGCTGAGCTCTCGGGCAAAACTCAGATCAAGCAACAGAGCGTTTTTGCACAGAGACAGCACTAGAGAATACTTAGCGGGTGGGGGGGGGGGAGTGAAAGGAAAGAAACAAAAAATAAAACAATAACAGATCCTAGTTATGTTAAATTGAACACTCAATATTAATGAATAATTCTGGTTTATCTTCTCACGCTTCCTCAGTTTACAAAATGAAGTTACGCCCTGGTGCAAACAAACACATACTCATCCAAGAGCAGCAGTAAGAGAATGCTTGTAACTAATTAGTGAATTACAGACACTGCAGTATGGGGTGTTAATTTAAAAAGAAAAAAGCTATCATCAGGATCTTAGTTCTTTCTTAATAGCACAAAAAAAGAATGGGTCGGGACACACAATAATACGAAAAACGAGTACTGCCTCCATGCACTGAAAAAACAAAGCACTGGGGAAAAATAGGGAGTGCTCTTATAATAAAGGGCTTCAGAACACACGCAGAGTTGGGCTGACTTCAGGCTATATTAGGAAAAAGTAGCACTTGAGCTTGACTTCACAACCTTGAGAATGTCCTTTCTAGTACAATTTTGGTAGCGGATCATGTGAACAGTGTGTGCACATGTTTGTACACAAACATCATGTTAAGACACTTAAGACATGAGAAATATTTTATCATTCTATTATTATTTAGAAACTGTACTCAGGAGATTGTTTCAAGATCTATATTCATATTAAAAGTCAACAAATTATTACTAGACTGACATATTCAATTTGCTTATATATTCATTCTTGTTTCAAGTTAGAATAACAAGAAACGTTAGGAAAATGCAGGATAAGCATATGCTTCACGGTTTAGAACTCTCCTGCAGTTCTGTAAAAAAGATTAATTTTTAGTTGCACTATACGCACAAAGACAATGCTGGAAGAGGAATTTGCAGCAAATCTGCATTTTCGTAATTTCTCATTTAAGCAAGGCAGTTTTTAGCTTGAAAACTTAGTTTAGTTCTTGAAAACTTCAGCTCTCAAAGAAACAAATAAATATTTTTTGGTTTTAATACATTAAACTAAATATTTCATTTTAACCCCTCCCAAAACACACATATACACAAATTTATTCATTCGTCCTTGGGGCCAGATTCTGATACCGTTGCTGAATAATACCGAAAGCATCTAAAGTTCTCGCCGAGCAAGCTGCTTTCTTGTATGACAGTACAAGATCATTCCTGAATCTGACCATCTCTTCTTTAAATTTTATTGATGTAGGGTCAAGCCTTACCATCGATGTTTAAAGAAATCCCATTGATTTAAACATTTAGCTGCTAACAAAGACTAGTGTTTTTCAGTGGCGCCGAAGTCAGTTGTCGGGGGGGCTGGAAGTACTCGGTGTCCCTGCAGAGTCAGTCTAGAAGTTACTGTCTGTACTGAGGTGCAGATCGGGGCGCCTCTGTTGTTGGCAACATACAAAGTCTCAACGGTGATATCACCTCAACAGCAATGGGAAAAGAGAAGTGGCCCAAACCTGGGATTTTCAGCACACTCCGTGGTATGCGGTGGCTGTGCATAGTCCATATATAGAAGGAAAGTGTGCACGATACTTTAGATGTCCAAAAAGTAGATTTATCTTCAGCCTTTACTCTCCACCAAATAGTCATCTCACAAGCCTATTGTTTTCCCTGTAAAAGGTGATTTCCCTATGGAAAACTTCTCACTGAGTAGAGTTTAGAGCAGTTTCAGGGTTGTTTCCCATCTCCATAAATCTGACCATAGGGGTCTCTTGAAAGAAAATTGCTAAGAATTTCCAACTGGACTATGTAATCACAGCGCCTGGTATCAAGAGGAGGGGAGTGACATGAAATCACTGACTTGTGACATACATTCCTCAGCAACAGCAGCTGCTGCCTAATGACAGCTAATAAAGGGAATCTTCCCTTGACAGAGCTGCATGCCGGCAATGGGACTGGAATGTGCCCCAGATAAATTCACTGATAACCTAGGAAGCAGAGATCACACCCAAAGAGTATAAAAGACAAGCTTCGGAAGAGAGAGGATAGGACAAGGAAGAGAGAGACCTGAAGAGACATCTCAGAAGAAACAGCTTGAACTTCACTATTCCCAACAAACCCAGCGCCATGGACACTAAAGGCTCATTCTCCTGTGGCTTCCTCTTGCTGCTGCTCATCCAACTCCAGTCCAGCACAGCCAACCCCATCTACAGCCTCAGCCCTGCCAAGGAACTGGCCAGCATGGAGGTGAGAACCCTTTCCTTTTGCAAGGTTAAACTTTTGGGGTGCTTAGCAGGGTGTGAGGTAGTGGTTTTGCCTTTCTTTTGCACGATCGATAGCCACATCAGTGATCGCACGCTGGGGGACAAAGTCTCAGTCCTTCACAGGGGTTCAGAGAAGCTGTATAGAGCAATATCCTCCAGTGCTGGGTTCACCTGAGCTCCTGGGTAGCAGTGGGAAACAAAATTCTGATGTTGTAGGATGTCTGCTTTGAGTTTTTAGTTCTTTTTCTCTTAAACATCCATCTTCCTGGGAGCAAAGTCCCAGAGAAGGAACAAATCATCACAGTAGCTCTATAAGAACAAACAGAGACCTTTCAGGCGGGCTGCTGCTGTTTATCCCACTAAACGGCAGGAACGGTGAAGCAGGGCAGCCATACAGCTCTGGCTTTGTGGGTTTAAGAGAACTGGCTGCATGTGGATGGGAGATGAGGAGGTAAAGTGGAGCACCCAAAGTCAGACTTCTAGAAAAGTTGCTAAAGTATGATTGTTTAGTGTGGCTCATCCAGAAAAGCTTTTAGAGCTATGAAATT
Source organism: Nyctibius grandis (assembly GCF_013368605.1). NCBI lineage: Eukaryota > Metazoa > Chordata > Aves > Nyctibiiformes > Nyctibiidae > Nyctibius > Nyctibius grandis. The sequence goes on from NC_090674.1 coordinate 3,642,139, forward strand.
ACCACGTGCGTATTTTAATGAATGATATTAGAGAACATCCATTGTTACAGCACAATAATGCTTAAGATTCAGTCTTGCAAGATGAAGTCTGAAAGCTCAAACATTTCCTTGGACTGGTCCAACTTTTTGCAGCATCAGACACTGAGAACAAACTCCCTAAGATGATTAGGACAGTGTCAGCCAAATGTAAAACTGCCCCACGTCTCTAGGCTGTTTCCAGCAGCTAGCCGAGAAGAGTGGCTTCCAAATGCATTCACTGTCAAGCCAGCCACAAGGCTCACTCCTCTCTCCACTCTACTTCTAGATGGACAATTAGATTCCTCGAATGGGTTGAGCTGCCCTTGAGGAGGTTATCTGATCCCTGTTACACAAAGCTTTAAAAATTATACAGAATGGTACCGGGAAGAAGTCACATAGCAGACATAAATTTAGCATACAGGTATTTTCAGGGAGATGCATGTTACTTTAAGGAGCAGCAATCTGTGACTTCTGGGGCAGAGATTAGTGAAAACACCAAGAGCTTCTCCAAGTGATGTCCACTGAAATAGCCAGGGGCGACAAGAAAGCAAGTGGTCTTAACAAAAAATAAAGAGAAGAGAAAGCCAACTGCTGGCAAGCAGCATTGCGGGCAACTTCTGAGAATACAGGAGTGACTGTGGGTTCAGAGGTACTTTGAGATTGTGTACCATTGGTGGGTTGAGTAGTATCTCCCTGTGCAACTCAGACCTTGCTTTTTCCTCTGCCAAGAGCTCTTCTAACCTTACCAGTAAGAGACACTTTTTGGTGGCAATCAGCTTCAGTCAGCTCTCAGCTAGAGCTACCCATAGGTGGAATTAATGTGAACAGGGATTCAGAGGACAGAGCTCAAGTGCCACCAGCAACACTGGGATCCAACCCGACAGTCTCCCTAGAGCTGGCTATGGGACCATTGATGAATGCAGAATTGGATGACGGGAAGAGCTAGCAAATGACCGCAAAACTAGGAGTTTCATGAAATTAATCCTTACCTTGTAGGCTCTGCTGGAAAGACTGGAGGATAAGTTTGCAATGATTGAAGCCCTGGAGTCCAATCCTGACCTGCAAGAACCCAAAACCCAGGAGGAGATCCCACCAGAATTCATAGATGACAGTGATGACCAGAAGGCTGAACCCAGGCTAGCACCCAGCACCCCTCTGTCCTACAGGGACCCCTTCCTCAAGAGACTGAGGGGGTTGCAGATGCCCAGGATGATGAGAGATTCTGGCTGCTTCGGGAGGAGAATTGACAGAATCGGCTCCCTCAGTGGAATGGGTTGCAACGGTGAGTCCCACCTAAGCCATTTCACTGAACAGAACAGACTGCATCTGTGTTATGCGACAAGGGAGGAGCAGGTTGTCATTTAAGTCTTTAATAAGACACAGTTTGAGAAAATAATTAATTTTAGCCTAATATTTAAGCTAGTAATGGTTTTTCAAAAGAAACTCTGTGTCTATTGCTGTTATAGGTAAAAGCACTGCTGACAATGGTGGCATATACTGAGAGAGAAAGAGATTCTAGTAACATTTATTTCATGTTTGCCTTGCAGGTTCCAGGAAGAATTAGGACAACCTCCCTATACCCTCCTCCGAAGAATGCTTTACAGTACCCGTTCCTCCCACAACGAAAAGCCGGATGCTTTCTAAGCTCTCCAACAGAAAGTTATTCCTATTTTTATTTATTTATTTATTTATTTATTTGATGTTTTTTAAAGAACATTTCTTACTCTAGCACCAAGAGACCATCTTTAAATAAAACTAACACATTAGACATCTATGCTGGACCTCTCTCTCCTGTCTGTTGCATTAAAATTTCTTGTATTTTTCTAAAGTCAAAAGCCTATGTTTTATTGGTACTCTGGTACCCACAAGGCTGGATCTTACTTACACAAGACAGAGAAAGTATGAACTTGGTAGAAATGAAAATGAATTTTTCACTAGAGTTTTTCCCTCTGCACTAAGAAATTATAACAGATTAACAGGAAAAAAAGCTTGCTCAACATTGAAAGACCAACATGAGTCTTCCTATAGACAGGGTTTCGGTAACAAGAGAGTCCTTTTGCTGGTATAGATTATTCAGTCAAGAGAACTGCCACAGATCCCTCATGTAAGCAAAATTGACATGCAAAGAAATAAGAAAAATCATAACACTCCACAAGTTTCAAGATAACCAGAGGGAGGAAAGGGAATTCATTGTATATGCTTTCTAGCACTGACCAAATAAAGGTTACGAGCATCAACAGAAAGATACATCATTAACTGTGTCTTGTCTCACTCTGCATGTGGCTGAGGTGCTGATCCCCAGTGTTTCTTAATAGTTCCTCAGTGGGCTTGAATCCTGTCACGGTATTTCTCATGTGAGGGTAGGTGGGATCACTCCAATGACAAAGCAGCTTGTACATAACATTTATCACTTTCTGGGAATGGTCCCTCATAAAGTTGTTCTAAACTTGGCTAATGGGAACACTGCAAGTCTGATACAGGTTTCATTTAAGCCTTTGTAGCCAGATTTCACACCTATGATCTGAATTTGGCCCAAACCACACTCTTCCCGTGCCCCCCCACCAATAGGGTTATATTGCCAAGACCACCCTCAGTTAGCACCCCAAGGACCAAACAGCTCAGATTCCCAAGTCAGCCACAGCAATGGCATTGAGCCCAGGCTCAACACAACTGTCCTGTCATTGCACATACCGCTAGAAACTGCGTTGTTTTGAACACCTAATTTTGGGTCTTGTTCCCAGCATCCATTACTTGAGCACCCCGGAAAGCTCATTCAGGGCCTATGAACACAGCAGCACCAGGCCACACTCAACTGCAGAAGTCTAATTCTGACTTTGCTCATGCATGTGCACATAGGGAGAGGAATGATACTTGGCCAAGATAGGGTACGTGGAGGCAGATGTACCAGAGCCATGACAGTTACTGACAACAGCTCTCAGGAACCATGGCTACAGAGAGAGAAACCCTAAGTCTGAGTGCTGAATGGCACACCACTCCTGCACATGCCTGTTTACAGCCAAGGCTGCTGTACCACTTCAATAGGGCTTATGTCACACATCACATTTCTGACAAGCTGCCCTCCCAGTCACTCCCTGTACTGCTGATATGGTGTCTGAGAGGCACCTGCGTGCCCCCTGCCACGCTGGGCCTCGTGATTCTTCCCTAGGGAAGAAGAGCAGAAGCCTACTCTGAGGGAATCATTTTGCTCCACTCCAACAGGGAACAACACCCAGTGCAACACAAATCACATGTCAGAGCCTCTCCTTCCAGCAGCACCAGCCAAAGATAAAATACTCTGTGCAATAGGGCCCACATGGGTTTCCCTGGCAGGAGAACAGATTCCCCGGTCAAGACTCCCAGCAGCTACCATGAGACACCTCTGGAGTGAAAAGCTACAGTGACTGCATTTACTCAGAGGCAGTTTCACAAATGAAGTCACCCTTTGGAGAGTCTTTGTGGGGACAATGGGGCTTTGTCTTCTCAAACAGGCTTTCCAAACACACCCCTGCAGCCACCTGCTTTCCGCTGCAGCGAGACAGAAACATGCAGGAGGATCTCTCCACACTAGCAACGGGCAACAGCCTGACTTCCCATGTGCTGCTATAAAGGAAAGTAAAAACAATCCTCATACTCTAACAATAACAGCCCTTGCTGGAGCTGAATTTTACCCAGTCAAGCAAAACCTGCATAGACACTGTAAATTGTCCCTCCCTGTCAGCCCCTCAAGGCACAAAACACTAATGAGTTCGGTGGAATGTGCTAAAAATGGCAAAAAGAGTTGGCACTGCCTGACCCAAAGCCACATGGGTCCAGTATTAACAGCAAGCCAGTTCCGGGTGGAACAAGTCTGTATTGGCTTGCAGACTATGTTAATAGACCCTGCGGTCTGGGAGAACCTAATTGAGAGTATGTAATCTAGGAAAAAAGCATCTCTCTGGCTGGATTTTTACTGCTACTCCCATAAACACACTGAGCTGTAAAGCTCCCCCAGGGGAATCTCACAGTCTGGTCAGGATAGGACTGCACACAGAAACACGCACTTGGAAAAGCTGAATGAGAGAAACTTGGCACTGAGCGGCTCTACAGGCAAAGAGCATCACCCCCAAGGAGAAGCAAAGCTACCACTGTTGCTGTGAGAGCTGGATGAGAGAGAACAGGGAACAGGCTTGGGAACAGCCGGTCCCAAAGAAGCACACAGGCAGAAGCAGCCCACTGCTTATGGAGAAAGCCAAGACACCTGAAAGCTAAGGCTCTCTCTCTAGAGCTGTACTGATCACTTTCCAAAGAGGGCACAGAAAGACTGTGGCCAAGAGGGTGCATATAGAAAACATTAAAGGCTCTACTAGGAACTTGCTTTCAGCAAGGCCAGGCATTTCAGCCTGTAGGTGCAGAAATGAAGGATCCTGGAGCAAGCTAGCAAGTGAATGAATTTATCATCTGTTTCACAGAACAGCCACATACACTGTGACCCAGCAGTATCAATGGCAAGTGCAGCAGCTCTGTTCTTCACCAAAGTCAGCAGGCTGACCTTTACAGCAGGGGAAGAGGCACAAGCAGTTACCACAGCATGGGATACAGTACACATTCATGCTCTACCTTACTTTGCAGCAACTTGGACATGTGTTCATGGCTCAAAGATTCAAAGGACTGTCCTGTCGTCCCATATACACATCAGGTGCTAACCTGACAGCCTTTTATTTCTTCTGCTGCTGCGGTCACCACAGTGGATTTGCAGTTGGACATGCCATCCATGAAAGGATGCAGCTATTCCTTTTAACTAGGCCCTGCTCTCTTCCGGCAGCAGCCAGTTCTGCACAGACCCACAGCTAAACATCAGGTAGATTCCTTCAAGTTTGTAGTGGATCTGCCTTTGGTGCCTGTAAATTTTGGAAACTAATCCTAGTAGAACTTTTTGGACGAAAATATGGGACTGGACTGGAGGAGAAACAAGCAGTACCAGGTTTTTGTGAGGGCATGAACTGAAGATTAACATATTCCTACTAAGTCTTCACACCTATCCAAGATACACCTCAAGCCTTCTAGAGAAACATCCCCAGGGGAAGGTAAAGTTGGTGATGTGACAATAATAGTGAAGAGTTTTGCTTTAGGAACCGTGCTGTGAGTCAGCCTCAACAGAGGGAGTCAGCGTACCTTGTAATCGTAACCACTTCAGAAACAGTCTAACCACAGGATGCCTTTGGGACAAAGCTATCACTGCAAAGCAAGAGTTGATGTTAAAAACAGCTAATGCAGATCAGGTTCCGAGCAACTATTCAGCACTGAGCATGGGGAAGGGTTCTGAAATCCTGCCCTCTACCCTGTCAGGCATCAGAGTGCATTATAAACCTCAATGAGCCCCCTACAACACAGCACCTAGGACTTACCCCAAGTGCTATCATGCTCATTCTGCAAAGGAAGAAACATCCCAGTGAGATCAGAGAAGGACCAGGCTAACACCCCCCACCCAGCTCTGATGACATTTGCCACCTCCTGCAATGTCAGACTTCATACTCACTTCCTAATAGCTTCTGGCAGTAACCCCGACTGTCAGTGCATAATTCAGCAGCTTTCTTTCCTTTGAACTTTGAAACACAGTAATTACACTAGCATGGTTCATACACACTGTAAGGCATGAGCCTCATTTGGAAGTGTGGTCTGGTTGGCGTGGGGGTTTTTTTTGCAAATTAGATTTGAGGGTTTCTCCTCAGACACTGCACTATTCCCCTTTCCAGCTTCCCACTAGATGAAATGTTTCACTGAAATCCCAGTCTGCAGGCCAGAATGCCAAGAGGAGCTGTCACCATTGCTTTGCTTCTCTAAGAAATCATACTTGAAGTATAGGGCACACATCCTCTGCCGCTGCAGGGAGGAGTAGAGCTGTGCCAATTTGCATAACAATCTGGCCATATCCAGCTTGCTTGATTTACTTCCACTGAAGCTTGGCCCCCAAAGGCCTTTGCTGATTGACACCTGCTTGATGAGCGTGTCCCAGTCATCCTAAGCAGCAACTCTTTACAGATGATAGTACGCTGGCACCATGCCCAAAGACAGAGGCTACCAGCAGCATGGTCACACGTTTCAGAATTTAGCAGAAAGCGTGTTGACAACTCTGCTGTATTGGGAGCAGCCTCTCCCTGAGTCTCTCACATGCTTACCCAGAGGTACAGCTCCCATTACACGGTTGGCACCCAGTTGTTCAACACTTGTTTCAATTTTCACACCAAGCAAGGAAGAGTCCAGAGGCATTGCTGAGAGATAAAGGAAGGGGGATCCTTTCTGGTGCTTTTCTCACACCTTTGAAGCGTGAAATGTCTTGAAACAAACCAAGAACGTTTCTTGCAGCAGATGTCCCTGTGCTGTCATTCCCTGCTGGAGCTGGAACATCGCCACTCCAGTGACAGCTGCTATGGACAAATAACTTCAAAAGTGAATCTTCTGCTGGCGGCAATCCCCAATCCTTTACCAGAGCAAGTAATAGCATGCAATGAGCTTTGTTCTTTGAGTCTTATTCCTGCCATCATTGCAAGTATAAAGAGAAGAGGTCTCAAGATCAGAGTGTCACAGTGAGGAGAAGGAAAACACCAGAGTGAAATAAAAAGGCAGGAAGAAACTTTAAGACCACAGGATGGGCTCTTGAACCTCACTGCCGGTAACCACAAACAGCTGCTGTCTTTGGTCCTTTTGATGGATTGCTTGTAATAGTTTGAGACCAGCCTCCCATCATCCTATCTGAACAAAACAAGGATTTAGTATGACTGGGGTTCCTAGTTCAAAGAATCCTGAGCACATCAGTTCCCCTGTCAACAGTACAATTTGCCCTTTGTAAACAGGTTATACCATGCCTATATTTTGTTTTCCTAGCAGCAGATTCTATCACTGAGTGATATACTTCCATTAAAAAAAGATTAAAATAAAGGCTTACAGTTGTAATCACAGTTTAGGGTCTTTTATGTGGGAAGGAAGAAAGGAGGATTTGTAAGACCTTCCCCCTACCGTCCCATCTCCTCAATGCTGCCTTGGAAAACCAGCAGAATTCTGTATAAAAAAAAAAGAAGCAGACTCGGGGAGGGGAAGTTTTAAGAAAAGAGAAGGTAGTGAGAAGGCAGTGAGAAGGCAGCTAGGGTCAGGCCTCCTATGCTGGGAATTGGGCAGAAGCAAAAGAAAGATAAAAATCAATGTGTAAAGTCATCCCACAGAGATATTCTCTAGTATGAACATCAAGGAGCTGCTGAGGGAGTCAACAAGGCTCTCAGGGTCGTCCTGTCTTTTCTGTTAGAGTCATGAGTTCTTCAACACAGTATTGCTTTCTATGCTCATCTATTTAAACTTGTATATATGTGTTCCAGCCTCCTCCTCCTAGATGCTTAAGAATCACTAAAATGTATGTTAAATCATACATGGCCCATATAGAGACTTGGGCTTTTATTTCTGCAGTTTGGAAACTGCATCTTGATTTGAAGGGCACATCCTGATTACTTTTAAACAGTGATCTCAACATCTAAACCTCACAAACTGACACCCCTCACTTCCTAGATGGTGGTGGAACTCACTGCCATCTCATTCCAGCTATGGACAAGCTTTTTCACACACTGCATTTGAAAAGCTACAGTGGATGCCAAAGAGGCTGAGTGTATCCCACTGCTGCTGAAAAGCGCTTCAGCACCCTGGACAAGAAGAGCAGCCTCATTCTCTCATCTCACACACAAGCACAAAGCTGAGAGCAGCCACTCTCTGCTTCTTCCAGTGCGCATTGCATGATACACACCTGTATGTGTATGCACACACGCTGAAGTAGGCGGCTTGTATCCTGCCAGCAAAGCAAAAAAAAAAAAAAAATCTCACTGAACAACACTAAATTCTTCTGCTGGATACACAGTTTACAGGGATGGGGATCATGACACATGGTTGGATTTAATGAGTCTATAAACCTTGGTAGAAAGGGATTTTAATCCAAACATGAAGTTGCTTGCTTTAAGCATAAATGTATTACATGGCTTTTCTAGTAACCACCTCTACCACCCATGAGAAAATGCAAGACAAACCATCACTTATAACTGGTTTTGATCCCTCCTTCTTCAGGCAAGAAACTTAAATGCTTTTATTCTCTGCAACAGGAATCACCTTGCATATATTCTTGACACCCAAAGCAGCCCTAAAGCTGACAAAGGCTCTAAATGTCTGGTATGTGCATCAGTCCAGATGGCTGCTTTAGGAGGTTTGGCTGCAAGGAAGTTTCCATAACACCAAATTGTCAAGCTGTGTCTGTAAGCATGGACAGACAGACCTCTCCCACTCCCTTTTTTTCAGGAGCAGGAGATGAGAAAGTAGAAAAAAGACAGTCTATGTCCTCTATTGTTATGCTACAGTGGCAGTTAGCCACAAACGAAATAAAAGCTAAAGATGAAATTAAGATTTTTCACATCCTGGAGAAGACACTTGTAATACAAGAGGTGCAACACTGCAGTCAATGTCTTTCATTAACTTACTGGGAGGAAGGTGGAAAGCAAGAGTTCTCAGGTAAGAAAAGCAGCACTTGTCTCTAGCACAATGTGCACAATTCAGCTCCTTATCAAATATTTGATAATTCCCTCCTTTTAAACAGCTGTTGTGAGGAAACACAGGACTAGAGTGGTCACAACCTAAAAGACTGCACTAATTCCTATCTTTGCCCAGCCTCAGAGCACCTTCTGCGCAAACTGTTTGATACAGACAGCTCATAAATAGCAACTACTCATCTACCTCAAATCATGTTCTTGGATATTGCCATGTTCTGCCAGTTTTATCATAATAAAGGGCAAAAATAAAACAACACTAGAAACATCAAAAGGCCTTGAAAGTGCTGAAGGGGACACACAAACATTTTACTCTCAGACATGTCATGGTTACATGAATACTTCCCAAGTGCCATAGTTCAAATAAAAATATATTCATACAAATTTAAAAAAAATACAATTTATATACACTGTGGAATTAGCTTACATCATTTCATAACAAAAAAACAGTGCAAAAAACCAAATGGAAAGGTAAGTTGCTACCATTGGAATGGCTCACAGTAAGTTAACAATTCAAAACCACATAATTAACACTGCACAGGAATCCATGAGGCAGGGGAGAATGCCTCCTACTACCCCCTAACTTCTGCCATCAATACTAATCCAGTTCTTCGTTACTACACCTTTAGTGCTGCTCTGAGTAAAAGGTTACAGGCACCTACGTTAGCAGTAAGTTTCTTGGTAAATCACTAAGCAACCAGAGCCAGAGTAGAAGCATTAGTGTGTTGTAAGAAAGGAACTAAGTGACCAAAGTGTGAGAACAAGACAGATTCAACACAAGCCCCTTTGCATCAATCCTTAGCAGAAGGGAAACGCTGCATCTCCAAACGTCAGATGGACTTGTAATTCCCCTTCTGCAGGCTACATACCAGTGATTGCACGCTGAGACTTCCCTTTAAAGCAGCTGACAGGGTCACCCACCATCCTCATATAAAAATTCTTTACTGAAGGAGTGAAAGGGGTGTGTTTTCCAGCTGAAACATTTGAATGAGATAGATGCACAGGCAGAGCAGACAGTGCTGACAGCAGGCTGAAGGCAAGTGGCCTTCTCATGGGGAAGCGCAGCTGGTGCTCAGACACACCTCGACAAGATTTTGCAGCCTGTCTTGTCTGGGCTGCCTAACTCCAGGCCTCAGGAGCAATGACAGGACATCCTGCAGCAAAATATACTGCTGCAGTTTGTGTACAGAAATAAAACAGGACAAGACCAGCTCAAGGCAATCTAAGGAGCCCTATTCATGTGCAGGAAGAGAAGAAACCTTCCACACACAATCACTCAACATTAGCAAGAGGAAAAAGATTTGTTATGGAGAGACACAGGGCATTCTTGACAGGTGCTCTGACAGTGTGGGATTGCTAATTCCACATTAGAGTGATCTGAAATCCCATCAAAACAGGATTCCTGTGATTTGTAACCGCCCACGAGCACAAATCCTTCGAATGAAAGGTAAGTTGACAGAAGCATATTTCAAACCTACTGTCCAGCTTCAGGGAGTGCGAAAGGGTGCTGGAAGTTTCTTGGGATAGCTCAGTGCAAGAGCAGAGCTCAGGGAACACAGGCATTTTAGAAATCATCTGCAGAGACTATCCTGAGAGAACATCCTTACTCTACTTACAGGGAAACAACTTGCAAGTCAAGAGCAGCAGCCGATGCCAACTCATATGCTCTAAGGAACATGCCACACCTGTCCCAGGTAAGGAGTCCAGGTTGAAGGCACAAGATGGGTACTGGCTGCAGGAAAACACCTTTGCTTTACTCTTGGAAGTTTAAGAGCTCGCAAGCCTTGTTTGAAATGGAGCTAGGATATTCAGAAGCCACAAAACTATTTCAGTGGAGGAGATAAGAGCTGTTGCTACAAGTTCCACAGTAAGAAAGGGAAAAGAATGAACGTATTCCCTGCTCTTTAGATAGGTCACTTCCCAAGCAGCCCTGGAGAGCAGCCATAGTTAACAAAGGGTGCTGGGACACACAGAGCTCCCTTTGCAACAACTGCCAGTGCACGTACCACAGCCCACTCCTTCCTTTGTGGAAATGGTATAAATCCATTCTTGAATAGAAAGATCTGCCCCTCCTCTCTTAATAAGGCAGCAGGTGGGAAAAAACACCAAGAGGAAAAAAAGGCCTCCAGATGTCAATGGAGAGGAATAAAAATTAAAGAAAAAAATTAAGTGCTTACAAACAGCTTTGCTAAAACCAAACTTTCCAGCTGAGCCCTGCCATGCACTGTATGACAAGGATCAACTCTACCCTAAAACTTGGCCTCAGGAACCACTTGTAAGACCAACTTTTCCCTCATCTGCTGGACAAAACAACTCAGCTGTCTTTACTGCAAGCACAGTCAGAGAATAATCTGTCCACCAACTATCCAGTCTGCAAAGAATCCACGAACATCTAAGAGTTCCAGTGACTTAAAGAGCCCTACATCAAGACCATGGATGGTGCCCTGGGCACAAAACCTCCTCCTAACCCTAACTGCAGTAGGGCTCAGCAGCCAGCAGTTTGCAGAGCAGTGCCCTGGAACAGTCAGCTTCCACAAAGTCAGTCAAAGAGGCTGCTTTAACAGATTTAGTTTTGACACAGGTAAGGAAAGGGCAGAACTTCTTCAGGCTTAGTCAGGAAAATTTTTAGCCCAGATGAGTTCCTGAATACAGAAAACACAGTAACGTCCAATTTCCTTCTGCCACAGCTCTCACCTAGCTAGCTCCTTATGGCAGGCAACAGGTTAAACCGGAGAGCTCAGAGGCTGTGTAGAAGCTTTTCTGGGATACATTCCCCATGGTACTTGGCCCAGTCTCTTGGCTGAGAGAATGCTCTGTGCTTTATCAAGCCAATCAGCTCTGCAGCCCCTGGAGGCACCATGCTGGCTTCCCACTGAGGGTTATCTGTATGCAAAACTCAGGAGGGCAGGTGCCTGCTGGAACAATACAGGTGCTGGCCAGGATGGTACCTGCTAAAGCAGTGAACTGGCTGCAACTGGCTTCTAAGTGCCAATTTTACCCTTACAGATATTCGGCTGTTGCAGTTGCAAACATTAGCCAAGCATTTTTAGAGCACAGACAGCCCCACTTATCATCCTGCAGCAGCTCCTGCCTGTTAGTCACCAGCACCAAGTATCCCTCCTGTATGGCAGCCTGAAATTACACCAGCTCCTCTCATAACAGAGATAATTCAACCAAGTCCAGAGACAGGGCATCAGTTCTATTTGCCTCCAGAAAGCAGCACTTCACCATGCTTTGAGGACTTGGGGTTCCCTGGTCTGTAACCCTAGCTGGAAAGGTGTCCCAGGCTCTCATTGTTGGATCAGTACAAGGACAAAGTGCCTACAAATGCCAAGAAATGCAGGAGGGTCAGGGCAGTGACAAAGTGGAGTGCCACAAAGTGCCCTAGAAGAGTCTCTTACAGGGAGATAATAGCAACAGCTAACAGGGAAAAGATATCTCCCTTCTCTGAGATGCTTCGCAAATTTATTAAATATTTATAATCCCAAACAGCAACTGGAATTGAACTGTTTTGAACTTTTGATTTGCTGAGCTGCTCTCAAAAGTCAGCTGCTGTCAGAAACATCACAGCAGGGATGCTTCCCCATGAAAGAAGAGGAGAAATTAGGAACAAACGAAGCCAGAGTGGAAAAACATGGGCAACTGGGAGCACCCGCAAAGAGAGATATATTTCCAAAGAGTTGGATTTTTTAATGCTGCTTTTGAGAAAATCCATCCTCCAGAGCAGCTATTTGATAACTGCAAACTTCAGTATCTCCTCTCAGCCTTGACAGCGACCCCCTTCTCACACAAATAAGGCAATAGTTGCAGGAACAAGGGATGAAGAGGAAAAGGGAGACATACAGAAGGACAGGGAAAAGATGCTGCAGTTCTCTGCACAGGACACAGTGGAGCTAGATGGTTCTTTTTTCCAACCATTAAAAAAAAAAACCATAACAAAACAAAACAGCAGAACATACAGTGTCAGGACAACATCTGATGAAAGGAGATAACTGGGGCACAGGAAAAGAAAAAACCTGGATCAAGAGTGGTCAAACCAAGCGCCTGAAACCAATCAACAGCTCTGGGCTCAGGTAGCTCCTCTAATTCTCTGGCTAGCAAGATGTTTTCCAGCTCCCCAGGCTTGATATGCATGTGAGAAGCCAAACGGCAAGTCTTGGGCCTTGTGGGGTCCAAGCAGAATGCGAGCGCATGTGCAGGCTTGGAAGAGGGAGGTAGCCAGACCGACAGTGGGGCAGGGTGGGCAGGGGCATCAAATGGTCTGATAGTGTTGTCTCAGTCTTGCCTGCAGAAATTCGTGGGTCAGGTTGTGCCGAGTGATTATCCCAACAATCTTAAAGAGGAAGAAAAGAGGAAAAAAGATACAAGTCAGTATCACAGATGTGCCACTAAGCGACATGCATGGTAGAGCTGTTGTTCTTTCCAGCCCCCCAAAAAGAGGGAACCTGCAAGCAGTTCTTGACCAACGCTGAATTAGAGTGGGTTCAAGTTCAAATCTCACCAAAACAATGCCCCTCCCTCTCCCAGCACTTATCTACAGGCAAGAGACTGCTCTAACTACACCCAAACAGACAATTTAACTGCTGCTATCGTGTCTGGACACAGCAGTAGTTATCCCTCTCTAGGAAGGAAAATCCTGTCAGACAGCATATGGATGTAACTAAATCCTTTGGAAAGCAAAAACTGTAACTGGAAATCACAAAGCTGTCTCTTATGGCTTCATTAGAGACATTTCTGCTATGCCACATGACATGACTGCAGATAGCTCATATCAGATACATTCTAGGAGGCTCTAAAGACCAGAACAGAGGAATGGTAAAGACTAGCTACATAGTGACCGCACACCGGCCATCAGTAGCTGGCGGGTCACAAAAAGGAACCTCTCCCAGCCTGCTGGGGAAACAGTCAAGCCACACATTTCAGCTGATGAAACGCCAGTGATTTTACACGTTGAAAGAGTTTAGAACTAGGCTGCTCTCTAGTACTGCAAGAGCACCTTGTACTAAGCATGGAACGAATCAACATCTCGTTTTCAACCAACAGGCTCTGCAGAGTAGCTATTAGGAACCCCAAGAGGCAGAAAAAGCACTGCTGTCCCATAGGGACAGACCAGTTCAGGCTTAAGGGAAACAGTTTCTCATTATATTTATAGGAAGTTACTGACACCTACTGACTATTCCTGAGCATTGTAGATGGCAAAGAGACAAGTACAGTGAATCAAACACAAACTATTCAAAGACTCCTTTATTTTGCTGCTCCTTTGAGTAAGAATAGAATGCAAGTTCCCTTCCAGCAGAAAAACCTCCTGCCCCAACACACAGGAAATTCTGCTCTTGGCCTTGAATAAAGCTGTCAAAGAGGAAGCCAAATTAGTGGCCTCTGATGAGCTCAAGGCCTCTCAACAGGTACAAGACAGTAAGAGCTTTCACACGCTGCCAACCTGAGACAGGAGAGAGACTGCATGTCCTGCCCTTTGCAGGGAAAGCAGGAAGCAGGCTTGGACACAAAAGATGGTAACAAAGTCACAGTAATCAACAACACTTCAGGGCCTTAAGATGATCACATTCTAATCTCTTTAAAGCATTTCTGTTTGACATTAAGAGATCTTAATTCTCCCAAAGGTGAAGAGCATTGCAAAAACAACAGTGGCTTCCTTGCTCAGCCAAGACAAAATGGAGATAAGGACTCACCTCTCCAACTGCGTTCACAACAGGTAAATGTCTGAGTCCCATTGTCCTAAACAGGTTGAAGACTTGTGACACATGAGTGTTTGGAGAGACAGCAAAGGGTGATGGGTTCATGTAGGGGGTGACATCCTAAGAAAGAAAAACAATTATATTATTACAAGAGGCATTTTTCACTATCTCTGTGAATCACCAACAAGTAATTCCTACAATTCCAATGCACTGATCTCTGGACAGGGTATTGGACTGTGGGCATCTTCTATTTGTCCACAAATACAAAATTATTTCAGGAACCTGACTTTGTCACAGTTTGTTTGAACACTGTAGTTCATGATCTGAAGAGCCCAATGCTGCAGAAAGCCTGTGAGCAGGATAAATGCAGGTCCATGAAAATAAGAATGTATATTAAAAAAGCACTTTGGCCTACACAGCAACTTTCCTGTCACAAAGACAATGACAGGCCTGCCACTGACTGAGCTGCCAACACACAGAGTTCCAAACAAATATCAGCAGTTTGACTGCCCAACCCTACCCAGACAGGAGTCTAATCTAGAAGGAAGTTAAACTAGACAGGCAACATCTTATTCTGAAAGTAAAGCACCTGTGTGCAATGTTACCTTGTAGCAGGTATCAGGATTGATTTCCACATGCAGACAAGGTTGACTGAATGCATGAGAAGTACAGAATGTTGGTCACTGCACCCCAGGGTGGACTTAAACATGCTCTCAGCTTTTTTTAAAGGCCTAGGACAGTCCTAAACATCTAGCAGGAAACACTGTCACACTGCAGTGCATCTCTTACCACTATCATGCGAGGGTTCAACAATGTGAGGTCCAGGTCATGGATATCTGGATAGCGAGGGTAATCCTCTGACATCTCTGCATGGGACAGACGAGGCTGACTTGCACTCTGCAATTAAAACAAATCCCACTGAACCGATGTGTTCACCCCCAGACAGCACATGGGCTGCAAGCAGCACAGCAAACGATGCCTCCCAA
The DNA here is from genome assembly GCF_013368605.1 of Nyctibius grandis. Lineage (NCBI taxonomy): Eukaryota > Metazoa > Chordata > Aves > Nyctibiiformes > Nyctibiidae > Nyctibius > Nyctibius grandis. The sequence continues at coordinate 3,657,391 of NC_090674.1, forward strand.
TCGCTCACCCAGATCTCCTTCTCCCCCATGCCCACACATACAACTTCTGCAGAGGTGTCCTGGTTTGGCCTAAACCAGGCCGATTTTCCTTTCAGTGATTTTTACTTTCAGCTAAGTCTCCTCTAAGTAACTGCACTTTCTGAAACTAACTGCATGTTTTTGCGGACAGTGTCTGCTTCCAGGACTGATAACGCTCGAAGTTTGTAGTTATCACTGAGGCACCGGTAGGGATGTTGTGCAGTAAGGCTCTTGCTGTACTTGTTCTTGAGAGAAACCAAGGTCACTGCTGAATTCCTCACTGCTTACGAGTGAAGAGCCGAAGGGGGGTCGCAGCTGCAGGGGGGAGCGGACAGGGCAGGTGACCCAAAATTGACCAACGAGGGTATTCCATCCCATACACATCATTCTCAGTATAAAGCGGGGGGATCGCGAGGGTCTCGCTCTCTTTCTGCTATGGCCGGTGTCCAGGGAGGACTCCGTCTGTTTTCCTGCTGCCCCCGATCCCGATCCGTGCATCCCTGAATCCAGCTCTCGACCATCGCTAGGCCCAGGCTGGGCCTTCCCGGAGCCTGCCCTGCAGTGCCGGTGGTGACGTGGCTGACTTCAGGGGAGCTCAATCTTGGTTTTGTATATATATTTGTATATATTTGATTATTTCTATTATTATTATTATACTCTTTTCCATTATTATGGTTTATTAAAACGGTTTTAATTTTCCAACCCAGAAGTCTCTCTCCCTTTTCCCTTTCCCTTTCCCTCTGGGGGGAGGGGGGGGATAACAGAGGGCATCTGCCGCAGGTTTAATAGCCAGCCCAGCTTTAAACCGTGACAAGAGGTAATTCTAGCAGCTCATCTCAGAACGCAGCACTGCAAGCCCCAACCTATACAGGCATTTAGCTGAGAGAGCAACAGATCTGCTCTCCAGCCTCTGACAGATCTACACTCAACACTGGAGGGCAGCAACAAATCAGCCTTGTGGAAGATGGACCTCAAACACAAATGCTCATACTGATCTGTCATACAACTGACACACTCCTGGTTAAGACCTTGGCACGCAGCAGTAAAAACACACAGTATACACTGCTGGTTGCTCTATTTGTATCTACATCTGCCCTCCATTCTCCAGTTCTGACAGGATTGCACCTTTATGCAACAAACAAGTCTGTTCATTTATTTTTGAACAGTAGCTATCCTCTTTTCCTGGGGGTGCTCAAACAGAAATTAAATCTCTCTATTCTAGAGCTGAAAGGGAGAATTCACATTATCTGTCTGCAGCTTTTAAAACACAGATGCATTCCTTAAAGTGTAAAAACAGGTAAATTCATTTTGGCAGCCCATAAATATTGTTCCCAGTCTTCTCAGCTGAGACAGTAGGGACGTCTCTGCTGCAATTCCAGATTAGGAAGACTCACCGACTGGCTCTCAGAGTAACAAACACCCCTGACAAGGAGGGTGACGAGCTGTGAGCGCAAGATCAAGCCATGGAAGGTCAAAGGTCTGAAGCGTTCCTCCATGGTCCACTCTTCACTGGGAGACTGGTCAGGATACAGGTTGGGGTAGGGAGTATATCTGTGACAGATTTAACGTGTTATAAGTTGAATGAACTTAAGGAGAGACACATAGCCCCGCCTCCAAAACAACATCAGCTATTTCAGCTCTTTGCAACCTTCTCCTGAACATTTCAGGGACTCATGCTAGAGACAAGCAAATCTTTTCTCCACCAAACAAAATAGCAGAAAGGGGTCAAGAGCCATTACCATGGGCAGAGTATGACAACAGAAGCAGAATGGAGACAGTCTCCTAACCCTCAATTTCAAATCACTTGCTACTAAAGCAGTTTTCAGTGCCAAATTATTCAGATTCTAATAAAAGCTGAAGCATCTAGCAAAATATCAGGGTCAGGACTCCACTCACAAGAGTCACAATCACTAGGTTAGAAACTGATTCACTAGACAGGGCTTCTGCTTGGAAGCGACTGCAATAGAAGTCTGGTGACTCAGCCCAGTTACCAGAAAGGTGGTATCAGTATTATGGCACCAAGGAAATTTAACAAGTTGGACACCATCAAGACATTAGCTGAGGATTCAGTCACAGGGGTGAGCCCCAGCACTGCCTGATGAGACCTGACAAGTCACTTCTACTAAAACGTGGATACTAGCACTACCCTCTGACATACAAGATGTCAGGGACTGTATGAAGCATCACAACACGTCTCAACATAGGGAAACACCCTGTTTGTGTCTAACAGGATCTCACCTTCTCTCTAGCATCTGTTGCAGCAGATCCTCCTTTTCTGGTGGCTCCTCCGTTGCTATGTGCTCGTCACACATGTTACGCAGTTCACTTGAAGGGTAGGATTTCATGGACTGACTGCGCCTGCGCTGCTCTCCAGCTCGGGTGAGGATGCTCGATTTCTGCATACAATAAACAACTTTCAGATACCCTCCTAAGCAGGTCAACAGTTACCCAAGAGTGACTACGAACTATTTGATCATAGCTTTATGTCACCACATAAGGTGTTCCTTAGTCAGTGCTGCTGCAGTACTTGTAAAAATAGCCAACAGGACTGGAGTCTCCTTGGACAGAGAACCTGGAGTTTAGGAACTCAGGCACTCTTTTTTGCTAGAGCACGAATATGCCACAAGCATGTTCATTATTCATTCTGACCTTAAATTTTAAGTTTCCCAAAAGAATAAAGCATCTGCCACACTATCCCTCCTACAAAGAAGAGAAGCTTGTAGGCACCTACTACTGACCTCAATAGTGGGTTCAGTATTTCAGTGCCAAATCCAAACTTTTTCCATGTCTATCTTAACTCTTGCCTCTAGGAATGCAGCCCACTCTTCTGCCTTTACCATGACCTGAAGAATGGAATGAAATTGAGCCCTTGAAAATTTTGTATTGCAGTAGGCGCTTATCTCTGACCTGAATTCTGCACTGACAAAAGCCTAGATAACAAAGGAAGGGCCTTCCCCCTGCAAAACAAAGCTCTCTACCCTTCAACTTATCAAACAAACAATTTCTTACCTTGAATTTGATGTTGTTACTTATTAGTTGATTTCCCTTCATGAACTCCCTCTCATTGCCCCGGTTCTCAGTCACTACAGGGAAGGCATGATGGACTGTTGTGCGCAGGATGCTAACAAGGGACTGGATCCTGGTGTGTGGGTAGACATATGTCAAGTTGGGTTCCATGATGTCGCTGGCTCGTAATCTGAGGAAACAGAAATCCAAGATTGCTGCATGCATCACATCAACAGAAGGCTGGTGATGGACAAACAAGGAAACAAACCAGTCCCAAAATGAGATCCTGAAGGAGTCTGCTGCAGTTTAGTTCTGCCAGCTCCTTCCTTGTACCTATGTGCTCACCTTCACTGCATTATTAGCTGTGCTGGCACAACTGAATTTTTTTTAAATGTAACATTGCATCAGTAATGCACTATAGGTAAGGAAAAAGGTTCCAACTTATAACACAGAAAGTGTTTATAAACACTACTGGGAAAAGATGACAAATGGGAAGATGATGAAATTCTGCAAGAAGCAAAGTCCAGTGGAACATTTTGACAGAGTTCTTGCTGAACCTCACAAATCTGCTCCTCAGATCTCCTCCTGTCCACCCCTCCTCAAAAGGGCTCCAGCACCTCTTTCCTGCCCCCGGCCTGGTGCACAACTCTCAGTTCCTCTCACAGCGATCCTCACAGCTGCTCCTCTCAGAGCAGCCAGGTTCTTTGGAGATGAGGCATCATTTGCCTGCTTTACAGCATTCCTTTCTGGGCAACAACCCTACCACAAACTAACCCACAGCCCTGCCAAGAGGAGCAGCCTTACTTATCCATTTCCACCTCTGTTTCCCACTCCAGAAGAGGCACTCCTCGCAAGTTCACGTGGATGTCATAGATGCCTTTGTTGAAAAAGTCTCCTGTCCATTTGGCTACCTGCAGAGCAAACAGAAGGTCTACTGAGGTGTGCTACAAGTACAAGACTCCTTGGCTTATCAAAGCCCTGGAAGGAACAGAGATTCAGGGCCAGCACGTTCAAGCAGCCTGCAAGAGGCCAGAGCTAAAACCCTGCACTCACCATGAGGGTAATCATTATTGGGAGCCCATAGGTGATCTCATTAGTTGATTCAATTAGGATGACGGTCAGGCTAATTGTCATGCGGACCACTCCTCCCAGGAACGCTGCTGCCCCGATCAGTGCAAAGGTTCCTGAGTAGATGTGATCCAGGCCAATGTAGCTAGGGCAAAACAGAGAGCCCGGAGATTAGAATAACCTCAGCGAGAGATTAGCTGGTGTCTGCAGCACATCTCACACACATACACACACTCAATGCACCTTTTGAGGAGGTTGGCGACCAGGCGTCCGAAGGCAGCCCCACAAAGCAGTGATGGCACAAAAAGACCACTGGGCACAGAGATCCCGTATGTCCAGCAGGAGAGTAAGAAATAGAGAAGGAAGAACAAGGACAGTGTGACTGGGCTGAAAGTACCTGCAACACAAGAAGAATCATGACTAAAGGGGCACAGGTCTGTCGGACAAAGACAGTAGTCTTGCACCATCCACCCCTCAGCTCACAGCAGGCTCATCTCACAACAGCTACTTACTCTCCCCAGTCCAAACACACATGAAGACAATGAGTAAGTGAAAAAGAGAGGAAAAGCAGGCCTTTCTTCCCATGGAGGCAGCTTTCACCTGTTGTGCTAGCATCCCCCAGAGCCATGAAGGCCTGACGATGCTCTTAGCCCTGTGGTTCTTATAACAAGGCTGTTTCAAGTAAGAAGCAGCTCTGAAGCCTAAGTATGGGACGAGGCACTGCCTCCTAGCTACTCACCGTCCTGGTGGAAGAGCTGCAATATAGCTGACTCCTGAGGGTTGAAGAAGAGTGTGGCCATGTCATTGTAGGTTTCATTCGGGCAGAAAAAAGTTTTGATGCTTGAATTCACATCCTCTGACATACTCTAATGCAGGACACAAAAGATACAAACAGTTAAAATTCGCTGTCTCCTACATTAGCCTTTGTGCAGAATGGGAGTAACCCTTCTGTATAGGGCTGTCAGCCCACACATCAACAGCAGAGACGGGGCATGCGGCATCAATGCTGATTCACAGCTTGAGCTGCTTTGCCAAAGTACGAAAGCACAAAGGACAGCTTTCATTATTACCCTACGCTCCTGCAACTGTCTGTAGGCTTTCACTGAAGTTATGTACCGCATGCTGTCAAAAGCTCATTACGTGCCTGTGCTGCTCTGGTGGGTGAACAATATGATGAGGACATATAATCTTCACATAAGATTCCTCACCTGCAGGCTCAGAGTGTCATTGCCACTATGACTGGTGGAAGACATCTGCCGGCATTCCCCCAGAACCATGGAGGCTACAAAGACCACAACCGTGGTAGTCAACGACACCAGCAGGCTCTCCAAGACTCTGCAAGTACACAATAGAAACCATACACGGAAGCCACACTTAGCCCTATAACCCAGTCCCAGCTCTGCACATGACTTTGCTAAGACTGCTGAAAAGCAGTCACCACAGTTAACATCAGAAGCAGGGGACCCTGCAAGTCAAGCTGAATTATGACTTGGTTGCCAGGAATTGCGTTAACTCCTCTTTTTAATTGCCTGCCCCAAAAATGAGCTATTTCTACCCACAGAACACATTAGCTGTCACGTATAAAAAGCCACAGGGAAGGGTTCAGGTATGAGGCTGTTCACATGGAAACAATGTTCTGTAGATTCTTACAGGGTAAAAGTCTAGATAGGACTGGACAGGTTGATGCATAGTCTCTCATATTTCTTTTCTAACTGCTGAAATACACTTTTTTTTCTTAATCATGGGCCTCTTACTTAGGAATTGTCTATTTTCCAGAATTACACGGCAATTCACTCTCTAAATAGCACAGATATTAGCTCAGTTGTGGATTTAATTAACCAAGACAAAAAAAGAAGAGAGTGGCATCAGCTATTCCTTCCACATCTGTTTAGACAAGACATGAGATCTTTTGCATGGAGACAAAGCTCTGGTTTGTTCAGCTAGAGCCTTTAATATAAAGAGCTCCCTCCATAGACCCTGTGAGGGGGGTTGCAGCTCTCTCTGTACCACCAGAGTAATTACAAAAACGCAGAGGGACTGTAACATCTCATTTCTGGTGTTCACTTTTAAGTTCTATGGAGGCTTCATTTTGTGTTTTCAAAAATAATAAGTCTGGGATTTCCTCCAATCCCTCTCACTCGGTCTTCTAGATTGATGTTTTTGCTTTGGGACACTGAACACAGATCAGAGATCCCTGCACAAACTCAAGAGAGCACAAATACCTGACCAGCTTTGGCTTGGGATGCACGTTCCGCATGCGGTACTTCGCAAGCCTCTTGTTCAGGCAGTTGAAGGTGGCTCCGAGAAGGCCTCCCACAATCCCCATCAGAATGAAGAAGCCCAAGTCCACAGCTGTCCAGAGGTGGCATTTCTTATCAGACTCAGAGCACTACGTGCAGAAAAGCATAAAAAAACCCCATCAGAGTAGTTGCTGCAATTTCCTACCAATGCTTCTGTCTCCACAGGAAGAGACTTTCAGCAGCTGTGACAAAAAGGGAACAATTCTGTCTTAGGCTGTCAATGTATTGCAGCTAAATATCAGCTGCCCTTCACTGAAATACAAGCATCAAAAAAATCAGAAAGAAACACTGAACTGACAAGAGACTGGAGTGGGGGTGGCAATAACAGCACTAAATCTTACCTTAAACTCCCCGAAGTTCAGCAGCCCAGGGAGCTGGAAAGACCCCCAACTTCCAAACTGAATCCCAGAGCGGAAAAAATTCAGGGTGAAGGTGGCAGCCATGGAACAGAAAAGCTGAGGAAGTAAAAAAAAAAAAAGGAAGAAATAAACATTCCCCAAATTAAGATGGGCACACTCAGCTCTTCTTTGAGACACGCCTGGGGAAGAGAACCTCAGGGCCTTCTGAAGCTTTAGGAAAATAGTCCTGCTGAGGTTTAACACCCTGCAAAAGAGAGCAGGGCTAAATGGACTACTATAATCATCCAATTTGGTTTCCCACACAAGAAGTTAGGAATTTCACCTAGTAATTCTTGCAGCAAAAGCTTTTTTTTTTGTCAAAGATGCTAATTTGCAGTTGCAAATCAATTACAAGGCACTAACACAGATTGTTTATAGAGTTGGAATTGAGGTCTTCACTGGCTCTGAGAGTTGCTATATTGGCAAATCCCCTTGCCCCTTTTATTCCTGCTGAGAAAGAGTAGACTAACTGAATCCCACCAATAGGACATTTGGCACAAGAAATGCAAAAAACATCATGAAATCCAATACATTTTAAAAATACTGTCAACTTTGTGAAAGTGGGCGCTACATGCAGAGAAATCAGCAACGTGAAGGCACAGGGCATTGCTGCAATACAGCTCCCCAAGGCACAGAAAAGCAGAAAGAAATCCAGGACTTGCCTACTCCATCTGCTCCCAAAGGGTTGGGCTGCAAAGAGCCCAGGCACAAAAGCCATTCCTCCCAGGTACACTAAATCTGCTGCCTAGAGTTGTCTCATAGTTGCAGATACTACCAGACTCATCTCTGCTCTTGATCTGTAGCAATTCTGGAGTTCTGATAGAGCAGGCAATCTCTCTCCTGCCAGGAGAACTCAGGAGGAGACAGGATAATCTGAATGCCCCCACAGACAAGCCCTCCCAAAGGTCCAGCTCAAGGAAGAGACACACAAAAAGAGCCAGAGTCATTACTCACCACTTTCCATGTAAGTCCTTGGTTCCAGAAGGAGGAACCTTCTTCCAAGCTGAAAAGAGTGCCCCCAATTGGGGCTCCAAAGGCAGCTGCAACCCCCGCAGCAGCTCCAGCAGATACAAAATCCCTTTTATCCCTGAAATGAAGAGGAAAAAAATCTCAGTTTAGCAAAGTAGAGCTCAGGAGGTGTGTAGATTCTGCAAAGTAAGAGACCATTCCCATTTATGGATATACCCCAGGGATACAGGAGCGACAGCTGGGAGAAGTGATGGCCATGGAAGGCAATGCCATTTATTCAGTAAGCCATTGCAGCATCATGCTCTTTCTCTAGAGCACCAATACAGAGCAAAACTCTGGCACTATACAACTGCCCAGTATACCAGGAACCATCCCAAACTGTGGGGTTCCAGCATCACTTGAAAGACTTAGAGAGGTAAGGGTAAGATTTTATTCACATTCAGGCAGACCAGCCTTCTCTCTAGTATATTTTGGTCATAAGGGGTGAGTAACTGAGCTCGTACCCAAACAACGAAGCCATTTAACCATTCAGATTAAAGGTTTTAATGGGTAGAGATTTGCTGAGTAGTATCAGAGAACATAAATGAACATGGAGACCAGAGCAGAGCAGCATGGAAGAGTCAAGTCCTGGTGTTGCCTTGCTGCAGAATGAAACTGCAGAACACTAGATAGAAACTGAAAAAACAATCGACTGATTCATTCCAGCCCGCCACCCTTCTCCCAAGGAAGTCTGCTCACTCATCCTCCTGTTCCCTCCCCCACATCCTGGGTACAGTACCTGTCACTGCGGAAATACGGAAAGTTAAATCGGATCTTCCTCAAAGAGATGCTCTGGAACTACAAACAAAGTAAAGATTTAGAGCCATAGGAGATGGAAACTTCCTCCTCACAGTACTCTTACAAAGCAGTGGTGTGACCAGGCCAGCGACCCAGGCCAGCACTAACCTGTGGCAAACCTGCACCCACGACAGCACCACTGTGAATCATTGGACCCTCCTTCCCAACAAAAAGACCTGGAAAAACAGGATTGATGAGGCAACACACTTCTCTCCCTCTCCCTTGCTGACAATGCCAGGAGAGATTAGCTCACCACTCTCATGCCATGGCACAGTTCCCTATGCCAAGCCTGCAGCTCCTCCCTCTCCCCTCAAGGTGAAGGAAGGTGCTTACCCCTGCCCCCTCAACCCCCTAAATGTTTGTGAGGACTTCCACACTTGGCACTCCACATGAGTGGAACCAAAGAGAGCTGTTACAAGGACTTTGAACTCTCCGGGTTACTCTGCCCTCTCCAGGTTACTCTGCCCTGCTGCCTAGAGCATAGCGACCTTCAGGCTGCTCTAGACAACGTGTCCTGGAGAATTCTCAGGTCTCCCTCTTGGACTGAGCCACAAAGAACCAGTTCTGACTAGCCCACCCAGAAAAGCACCTGTTCCCCCGATAGTCCTGATCCTTCTGTCGCTCTGCTCCATGTATGCACTCAGGGCTCACGACTCTGCTCCAGCCCATCAAAATCATTTTACCAGAAAGGCAGGAGAAGCCTTTTGTGCCCTATGTACAGCAGGGACAGCATTTTTTCCCCTTCAGTGATTCCTTACCCCAACAAGATCAAGCCACCACAGCCCCTCTTACCTCCTGCCACACTGAAGAGCACTCCCATAGCTTTGCAAACCACTGTCCGGAGACGCACAACCCCTGGAACCTTCACCCCGTTGAGGTAGCACTTAATTTCAGGAATTCCTGATCCAGCTGCTACAGGCTGCAGAAAAGAAACACTGATGCTGTGCTGACCCTGCTTAGCTAAATCAATTAGCACTGTGAAGCTTGTTTGATCCCTTGGGGCAGAAAGTGCTTCTGGCAAGACAGGAACTTCATACCCAGGACCTTTGTGAGAGCAAAGACAGGCTATGTAAGGAGAAGCCGTGGACGTAAGTCTTACTTGGATCAGGACCAGAAGACTGGCAAGAAAAACAAAGGTCAGGTTGAATCCCAGCAGCTCCAGCAAGGACAAGGCAAGACAGCCTTTCTCAGTGCATTCTTCCACCGCTGCAGGTACAGTCAAGGAAAACAACAACGTTCCCCCCACCAACACGCAATCATTCGGTACTGTCTGGGGGTCCCACTGGCATCAGGAGCCAAGCCTGCGCTTCCTGATCCAGCCAGGGCAGCTGACACGACCCATCAGGAAGCCAGGCTTCCTTGTCGGAGCTCAAGACTGAGCTACAAGGAAGTGACACCACTCATTCTTTCAGTGATCAGCCTTTGCCTATGTACATGATACTGGAACCATTTCTTGGTTTCAAGGGCTGAATTACATACACAAGTTGAAAACTTGATTAATCATCAACGTGACTGATGGCAGAAGTCTGAGAGTCAGCTGTTCTGAGCAAAACATGGCAACAGAAAGGAAAAGGTCACTAGGTCACTTGAATCTAACAGGAACCCATACACTAGCTAAAAGATACAGCTTTGTACCACCTGGAACTTGAGCTGGGTAAAGAGCCGTACGAAGAAATCCACAAAGAGGCCCACCTATGAAAAAGAAGACAGATCTGCCATCAGAAATTACTACATACAAATAACAAAGACCACCCGCTACTAAGTTCTACCAGAAGTATGCACACATGGGAGGACAGAGGATGCAGAAGGCAAAAGAAGCATTGTTCAGAGCAAAGTAACTTCAGAAGCTCAGATTTGCTGCCTCCTTCATTCTCACTGGGACAGATCCATCCTAGAATTAGTCCTGAAGAGATGTATTTCAGAGTACTAAACTGGCAGCAGTTTTAACACCCACAATGTACTTCAGGGCAGAGAAGAAAGCTGGTGTTTAACTGAGGCATACAGTTAGCAAAGCTCATTTTCAAACACTCTGGAAAGCACATGCAGTGAAGCTAGTAATGCCAAACACAAAACACAGTTCAACTGTAAATCAGCATTCTTTTGCATTAAGTGCTCACTTTGGACAAGTTTTCCTGTATGCCGAATTAAAGGATTTGCCAGAATACTTTGCAAAGAAAGCACGGCAAGATCTGAAAGAAAAAAAGGCTTTCTGGAAAATAATCTTGCAACAATGTGCTATAATTCCCAAAAGACAACTTCAGCTACTAAGCTCCCCACTTCATGAAGGAGAATGTTTCCTCCTCTTTACTCCTCAGCTATTGACTTCTAAATTATTCCTGCTTAGTCTCCCGAATTTTCCTCATTCCCCAAACAGCATGACCCTTACCAGTCCTGTGCAGACTCCAATAGCAAAAACCATCACCCACTTCACTGCTTCATATCTCTGGGCTTTCTGTTTAGGAAGAGGATTAAAAAAAAAAAAAAAGCCAAGTCAAAGCAACATAGAAATGGGGATCAGAAAAAGGCTGTTTTGGGCTCCACAGCTCAATTACAGCTAGAGTGATAAATCAACAGAAGATGGTGACAACAGCAAACTGAAAACAGAGAACTGAAAGTGCTGAACACCTCGCTCACGTTAAACCTGAGGATCAGAACAGATGCTGGGAGCTATAATCTCCACATATATTTTTATTCTTTTCATAGAGAAACCAAGAGAGCACATAGATTTTCTTTCACAAAGAAGAAAAAAACCCACAAAACTTCCCGCAGTGGAGTGTATTTAGAATCATAGAACTGTTTGGGTTGGAAAGGACCTTTAAAGATCATCTAACCCCCCTCCCATGGGCAGCCACATCTTTCACTAGGTCAGGTTGCTGAAAGCCCCATCCAACCCGGCCTTGAGCACTTCCAATGATGGGGCATCCACAGCTTCTCTGGGCAAATTTATCTGGGCAATTTCCACAGTTTTAGCTCTCAAGCTAATGAAAAAGAAAGAACAAGGTCCTACCTTGTTGTCCATGCTCTCCAAAACTTCCAAGTACGGGTCATTGATACAGCGATCATAATCCAAGCTCTGAAAGAATGCCAAAAGGTCAATTTAACGGATCGTACAAAAAACTATGGATAGAAGCCCTTGTTAAAGATTACAGAAGTCATTGGTACCCTCACAGTAGGTTTTGCAAACAACAGTAGGAGAAAAAACTCCTGGAAACAACTTAAATATTCCCAGCAGAGCCAGACACTGAGAATCAGGAAGTGAAAAAACAGACCAACTTCACTGCCCAAGCTGAGAGACAGGGAACCAAACAGGAACATGATTGATTAATACACCTTTAAATTAAAGAAGTCACATTGTACAGATTTAGACTTTACCTCTTTAAGCACCTCCAATTTGACAGAGCAGAGGATAACACTAGATCGTTATATTTAACCCCTCACTACAACACAACACTAGACAGTAATTCCTCTCCAGATGAATAGCATCAATTCTTAAGCTTATCACAGCAGGATGTTAAAAGCAATATAGAGTTGCCCAGTTGTACTCACAAAGTACCACTAACTTCTATCTACAGTAACTTCACCTTTTCAAGCCAAGCAGTAACAGGCTGAGCTGGTGACACCCATGCTAACAGGAACTGCTCTAAATAGCTCAGGGCCACCATACAGACATGCAAAAAGCAAAAATCTCCTCTAAGAAGCAGGATCCAATAGATGGGAAGATCTGCTGCCAGCCAGCGTGGCATCAGAGACAGCAGTAAGGCAACAGTGACGAAGTAGCTACAGATGCTTTCTACAGTCATGAGGAAACAAGACCACTAGAGCCTGTAAATCTCACATTTAAAAAGTGGAACAATGCAGCAGGCTCTGAAAGTTAATTTTCTCACAGGACTTGGGACTTAAGCAGCTGATGTTCAAGCTCTGCTCACAAGGCTTTAACCTAGAAATGTGTAATTATAAGGAGCAGTTCTTTGCAAGTGCAGCAACTCTTGGTATTTCTGCTGGTACCAATGCAATCTAACTAGTGATGCATTTTGAGTACCTGTTCCATTACAAACTCAAACAGATTGAAACCTGTCTGCAGTTCTTCCCACATTAATTTCACAAGCTGCTATCAGTTAGTTTCCCACCTCATAGTCCTTGCGTGGAAGGATCTCATCCTCCTCTTCATGAGTTTCTCCTAGGATTGTCTGCAAAACAAATAAACATGGGAAAGGAAAATCATCAGGGGAAAAATGCATGTACAGGTGCATGTGAACATTGGTAGTAAAGCCAAAACTAGGGAAGGCCTATGCCACTACTCCTCATAAAGTCAGACTGTGGATCACCAGACTACTACTTACTTTGGGGTAATTGTATAGGGCCTTACGTTAAAGCTTGCCCCTCAGCAAAAACACACTGTATTACTACTATACAGGAGCTCCCCACAGCACAGTAAAGCAGCGTACTAAACCCACATCCCAGCTTCCTTCACACCCAGTTACAAGGAGGCACAGGCCAAGAAACTTGCACAGACAGCACTCCCCTGTGCCAGGAGAGCCCCTGCCAGAGCCACTCCCCTCTAACGCCTGCACGGGATGCCGTACCCCGGGAGGAGCAGCAGCACGGGCTGAGGAACCTGCTGCAGGGGCTGGGACAGCCGGCCCAGCCAAAGCAAGCCTTGTCTGGGGTACCGGGACAGCGCGGGCTAAGGCACCGGCGACAGCACCTGAGGTACCGGGCCCGGCGCGAGCAAAAAGAGCGCGAACGCGCTGAGGCACCGGGCCGTGAGGCTCCGGGCCAAGCGCGGGCGGGGGCACCGAGCCCTGAGGCGCCGGCACTGTGGGCGGGGGCACCGAGCCCTGAGGCGCCGGTACCGGGGTCTGAGGTACCGGGGTCTGAGGTACCGGGCCCTGAGGCGACAGGCCCAGCGCGGTCTAGGGAGTCGACACCAGGGGCGGGGTACCTGGCACTGAGGCGCTGGGCCGAGCGCGGGCTGAGGTACCGAGCCCTGAGGCGCCGGCACTGTGGGCGGGGGTACCGGGCCCTGAGGCGCCGGCATCGGGGGCGGAGGCACCGGGCCCAGCACCGTAGCAACACTCAACGCCCTCACAGCCGCCCGCCCTCATGCACTCCCCAGAGCCGGCGCGGCGGCGGGGCCGGGCCGAGGCCCGGTGCCAGGACGCCGCCAGCAGGAACGAGGCCGGGGACCGCCGGGGGTGCGCGGGGCCGCGGCCGTACCAGCTCCTCGGGGGTGCGGCTCTCCCGCTCGCCGCAGCAGCGCGGGCAGCAGCAGCAGCACAGCCCGGACCCGCACCCCGCCATCTTCCGCCGCCGCCGCCGCCGCCCCTTTCCGGCCCCACCCGCCGCGCCGCGCGTGACCCCGCCGCCTGCCCCGCCCCCGGCGCGCGGGGGGAGCTGAGGTCGCGGCGCCATGTCGGGGAAGGGCACGCGCGGGGCACCACGTGACCGCGGCGGGAGGGGCCGCGCGCGCCCAGCGCCGCCCCCGGGTGAGCGGGGCCCGGGCCCCATCGCCGCCCCCGCCGCCCGGGGAGCCCCCGCCGCGGCCCCGTCTGGCCGCCCGCTGCTTCGGGCCGAGCCGCGCTCCCAGCGGCTTCAGCTGAGGTGAAGGAGTGATCGGGCTGCAGCTTGATCCCTGCCTGGCCCCGAGCCCGGCTGCGGCGCCCGGACCCCCCGGCAGCAGGTACCCCCGGCGCTGCTGGCGCCCCTTCTCCCCCGGCAGCCCGCGGAGGTGCCGGGCTCCCCCGCGGCCTTTCCGTGGCCGTGCCGCTGCCCCGTCAGCTGCCCCGCTGGCAAGGCGGTGGATCCAGCCGCGGGCCCCTTGCCTGGCCCGTAGGGCTGCCAGCCTGGTGCCGTGGCCCGGGACAGCCAGGCCCTGGACGAGTCCCTCGCAGGTGTGCACGGCCCATGTGAAGTGCACATCTGTGCGGCCAAGTTTAGCTCGGGTGGTAAAACTAAGCTTAGGAGGATGCAGACCTCCACGTTGTGTGTGTGGGTGTCAGCTCAGGCCTGGAAGTGGCAAAAATACCCCACAGCGAAGCAAACAGGCACCACCAGCATCACATAAACACAAAGGCACATCCGTGCTGATCAGCATCAATGTGCTGGGCCACAAATCTTTGCTCTGAGCGCTGCAGGATAGCAGAGATGGAGGAGCAGGAGTGCTGACCCAACAGAGCTGATGGATCTTTTTTCTCTTTGCAATATATGCAAGCTTCTGCCAGCAGATCTGCGATGCATCTGATGGCAAGGAAACTGTTCCAAAAGCTGCTTGTAGATAAAATTTGTTGGGCCTTTCTTCTCTCTTTGTGGTTCTAGATTGCCAGTAAGATAAGGACCTTTCCTCAACAGCAAGTCTCATCCTATAGAGACATTAATATGTGAACCTTTCACTTGTGATGGGCATTAAATCTGAAGTGGGAAAAGAGAGGTCCTTTGATTTGCCTCTGGTGCTGGGGCACGCTTGCTAGAAGTGAGACATTGGGAGTTTGCTGCATGTGATTTTGCGCTGCTAGCTTGATCACCAACGTATGCTTTGGGATAATTCTCCCAGATTAGTGACACGTGGCTATCAGGCAAAGTCCTTTGAGACAGGCTGTTCCTGTGCACCCAGTTGCTTTTGCTTCACTTGTCAGTAGGTCTGTGCTGCTGATTTTGACCATGACCTGCTATGTTGGTAAACAGGAGATTTAAGACTCTCAGTTCCTCTTGGCAGCAGAAGTCCTGTGCTTCTTTCTCATATCTCCTGCCATGTGGAGAGGTCCCCAGGTGGTAAAAGTAGACTTTCTCCCAAAGGGTTTTACTTGATTGGCAACTCAGTGTAAACAGTAGAAGATGAGTTCAAAGTCTTCTTGGATGACCTAAACCAACAGAGCTTATGATAAGAACAACGTGTTCACTAGTTCATGGAACCATTTCCTCCAAAACAGGCTCCAATATTACATAATGCTCAGACAGCTTGCTGCTTCCCAGTGACAATTTTAAGTTTTGGCAGGTACATAAGCAAATAACACGGATCCAGATTTTATGGGAGCTCTTCTCTAATTATCTGTAATCACTACCAAATTTTAAAGGCATAGGGTGGAACACTTTTGGGAGCTAAGTGGATTTGGGCATCCTAGACCTGCTTGTACCACTGACTTGCAATGGGTCTTGGCACAGGCTTCCTTCATCTGCTGCCCACCCCAGCCATAACTGCTCCTTGATGAGGTCTGTGTCCTGTCTTGTACCCACTGTGCTCTTTCTGTTCCCCTCCTCCAGAGAGCTCACCATGGTCAATGAGACCCAGCATACCTGCAGTGCCAGCTCCAGCTCCAAGTCTGATGGTGGTAGCAGCAGCGGGAGCGAGAGCTCCAAGGACAGCTCACGCTGCTCCACCCCTGTCCTCGACGCTGACCGTCATGAGCGACTGCGGGAGAAGATGCGCCGACGGCAGGACTCTGGAGACAAGTGGTTCTCCTTGGAGTTTTTCCCTCCACGCACAGCCAATGCTGCTGTCAATCTCATCTCCAGGTGAGGGCTGCAGGGTGGGAGAGGGGAGAGATGAAGTGTCTTTGGTGGAGGGCTGGGAAATAGCTAATGAGGCAGGCTCTGGCCCATGCTCTGTCTCCCCTTCCAGGTGACGAAGCAGGTAATGGGGCTGTGCTTTCCTGCTGAGGAGGGTAATGGACACCAGGTAACTTGTCTTCCCTTGGAGGCCCTGAAGAGTTAAGTGTCATGGTGGGGTTACTGAGGAGGCCAGACTGTTTCCCTTCTCCCATGTTCTGTGAAGATGGAGCAACCCCACTGTCATGCTCTGGGGCTGAAGCAGAGTGCTGGGGTAAAACAGAGCAGAAAAGTTCCTATTAAAAGCAGAAAATATTATTTGATAGGCAGTGTGCCCAAGTCTCTGGAACAGAGACTCCCCCTTGCTTTCAGAATCACCCAGCCACTATGGTTTGTGCCTCTGTATTACTGAGAACTACAGTTTTAGCCTCTGAGATACGTGTCCCCATCTACATGCTAAATTAAAGGTGATAGTTCTCAGCAGAGCTAAAGGTTATCCTAGAGCCCAGGAGCCACCATGTACTCACCTGGAGGAGAAGAGGGAGTTTCATAACTCTTTTTGTAACTGCTATATGCCAGTGCCAGGTTTACTTCAAACAGAAGGGCCTGTTCCAACCCAGAGCAGGAGAGAGACAAGTTAGGGGAGACTTTGTCTCTTCTGTTAGGCTCACTTCAGAACAGAACAGAGATCTGGTCCATCTTTTCATACTTGTGGCCTCTACAAGTTAAAGCTGGGAACAGGGGTTGCAGCATAGTCTCCCATCTCAAAAGGAACAGGACTTGCATGGCTGTGTATCAGAACACATAACAGTCTAATAAAGCATGCTGAGAGGAACTTTATTCTACAGAGAACACTTAAGTTGCCTCTTCTTCAAAGAGATTGTAAGCTCCTCCTCATACAGCCTTAAAGGATGACTTTCCTTATTTACATTGGCCACTTGCTAAACTCCTAGTTCAGCACTTTTCTTGGTCTCTTCTGCTGCTCTCATCCAAGCTCTCTCTGCCTGTTGCTGGCATTCCAGCAGTGAGCAAGATATCCCAGGCATAGGGAGGGGAGCTGGCTACCTGGTAGGCTAACACAGCTCTAAAATCCACAGGTTTGACCGCATGGGAGCAGGTGGCCCACTATTCATTGACGTGACGTGGCACCCTGCAGGGGACCCAGGATCTGACAAGGAAACCTCTTCCATGATCATTGCCAACACTGCGGTCAACTACTGTGGCCTGGAGACCATCCTGCACATGACATGCTGCAATCAGACCAAGGATGACATCACGGGGCATCTGCAGAAGGCCAAGAGGCTTGGGCTGAAGAACATCATGGCGTTGCGTGGAGGTGAATCCTTCTGTCCTATGATGTGTAGGGCTGAGGTGGTATTGCTATTGTGTTCAATTCCAGGGTTAAAATGGAGAAATAAGATTTAGAGGCTCCTTCTGCTGTGGGAATTAAATGTTGAGACTGCATTTTACCTGATCCCTTTGTTAGCAGTCCCTCCAGCTCAAGGGTAGACAAAAGCAGTCCATGGGTAAAACTGCAAACTTGAAGGTTTCATCTAGTCTTCCTTTTGATAGCAGGAGGTTTTTACAGCACTAGCAGATCTGAGTCGAGCAAACAGTTGGAGAGAGCTGTGGATTTGTTCTCTTTTCAGATCCTGTCGGTGAGGAATGGGAGGAAGAAGTAGATGGCTTCAACTATGCTGTTGACCTGGTTAAGCACATTCGCAATGAATTTGATGATTACTTTGACATCTGTGTGGCAGGTAAGGGTCTTTCATTGCGGAGTGTGGGGTAGGGTCCGAGGTAGGGAAATCAGCTCAGCAGTCCCTCTCTGGATTGTGGGCTGCAAGTGACAGCACAGTCCAATTGGCTACTTTCTAATTTCTAACGTGTTGTCCTGACCAACAGGATTTCACTTTCTTTTTTTCCCCCCTTCGCCCCCCAAAGGCTACCCCAAGGGTCATCCTGAAGCAGAGAGCTATGAGGCAGACTTGAGGCACCTGAAGGAGAAAGTCTTTGCTGGCGCAGACTTCATCATTACACAGCTTTTCTTCCGATCAGAAACCTTTCTCAAGTTCATGAAGGACTGTCAAGCCATTGGCATCACCTGCCCCATTATTCCTGGCATCTTCCCCATACAGGTGAAATCCAGTAATTCTGATTCAGGGAGGGAATAAGGATCGAGGATGTTGGGTATTTGGGGATCAGGGCCTGAGAGAGGTCTGTAAATATCCTCCATGAAATTTCTGGGAAGTGAGTGTGCTAAACATACGATAAATCTGTAGATGGTTTGCCAAATTAAATTCCTAAGTATGTAATAACAAGCTTAAAAGGTTTTTTGTGCCCATATGGCAAAAAGGGATATAAAGGACAATGGTCTACCAGTCCTAAGGTACTAGTCATCACTGTCAGCATACTGGGCTCAGGCAAAGAAATGGGAAGAAATCACCTAAAGCGACATAACCATTACCATCCTAGAGATGGGGCCTAGGAGTAGAATCCAGGAGCCCCAATTCTAAATCTCCTGCCACAAAATCAAGATCAAGTACCTGTGTTACTGGGATGGTCAGAAAAGGGCCTTGGAAAAAATTAAAATCCCCTGCATCCTCATCCAGGGTTACCACTCCCTGCGCCAGCTGGTGAAGCTCTCCAAGCTGGAAGTGCCTCAAGAAATCAAAGATGTGATTGAACCCATCAAGGACAATGACGCAGCTATCCGGAACTACGGGGTGGAGCTGGCAGTGTCCATGTGCCGGGAGCTGTTGGATAGTGGCATGGTGCACGGGCTCCATTTTTACACCCTCAATCGGGAAGTGGCTACTACTGAAGTCCTTAAGCGGCTGGGCATTTGGAAGGAGGACCCGAGGTGAGCAGAATATGCTGGCTTCTGTTAGTTCCTCTGTCACATCCATCCATCCCATCTACTGAAGGCTCAAGCAATGGATGGGTTGGCACCCCTCCTCTCTGCTCCCTTTTTTTTTTTTTAGCACATTTCTGCATTTAGAAGTTCAGGTCTCTGACAAAAGCTGGGAGGAATAGAGGGGACAGCTGAAGGAGGAATTTGTTGTAGTCAAGTGGCTTTAAAGTAGCCTGTTCTGGAACTTTAAAAACCTAAACTCTTAGAGCTGCCACTTGGAAGAAACATGTTTTTTGAGGTCTGTCACAACCCCTCTTACAGGCTCCTGCTGTGGATGTCTAGGGTTCTCTGCAGCTGATAAAGGGAATGTGGACTTCTCTCCAAGTCCACAGGCTTTGGCATAGACAAGAGGAAGCAAAGGAAAATGGATAACTGTATTTTCTTCTTGTTAAAAATAGCTTCACACAGTGCTTTTCCCTTACCTCACCCCATTTCAGGGGTCAGTTCTGTATTTAATCATTTAATAGACACCTACCGAGCATCCTCTGAGGAAACTGAGTGGGAAAAGGTTTTCCATAAAGGAAGAGGAGTTTTCTGCCCTACTTCTTGACAAATAGAACTCTTCTCAGCCCTTGTTACTTGCTCGCCCCAGAGGCAAAGTTCTCCAGGGGAAGGGCTTCTAGCCTCTAGTGGAAAGTCAGCAGAGGAACTGTTAACCTCCACTCCTCCCATGCAGGCGGCCTCTGCCCTGGGCAGTCAGCGCTCACCCCAAGAGAAGAGTTGAAGATGTTCGGCCAATCTTCTGGGCCTCGAGGCCGAAGAGTTACATCTATCGAACTCAAGAATGGGACGATTTCCCCAATGGCCGATGGTAAGCTGTCAGCCTGCAATGGCAGTGAGGTAGAGATGTGGTATGAAAGCCTGCTCTGCAGTTGGTCTTTGTTGTTTGTGGGTGTCCTGGGCATGCTTTGGGCTTGACAGAACAGCTGGCTTCTTAAAGTAGTCCCCAGTTGCTTGGATTTGAATGAGGTGAGGAGAATGGCACCAAGATGTTGAGGCTTTTGGTCTCTAGATGGATTTTGTTGGATACTTCTCTTCCTGGATGGCTGTCTTCCTGCATCACTAGCTCAGCTCATCTTCCTCAGTGGCCTGTTAATCCTGTGTCTGCTCTCCTTACAGGGGTAACTCCTCCTCTCCAGCCTTTGGGGAACTGAAGGACTATTATCTCTTCTACCTGAAGAGCAAGTCTCCCCGGGAGGAGCTCCTGAAGATGTGGGGAGAAGAGCTGACTGGTGAGGAAAGTGTCTTTGAGGTGTTCACGTGTTACATCACTGGAGAGCCCAACAAGAACGGGCACAAGGTGAGTGATGGTCCAGGAAGGGATGGTCAGCGTGGCACAGATGATAGTGTGTATTTCCTCTTGCTCCTGGTACCACATTGTTCTTCTAAACAAGAACTGGCACTTCCCTATCCAAAAGGACTTGCTGAGATAGTGGCTGAAGGGAATCCAACAGCTAGAGCTAGGGCTCAACATAAAAGGAAAGCTGCTACAGTATGACAGGACCAGTACCGATAGACTTCAGCAGTCATTCTTAGAGTTGAGGATATTCTGTCCCTTAAATCAAACCTGGGAATTCTGTCCTGAAGTAGGTGTGTTTGAGACCATTAGGGCACTTCTGAGTTCCTTCAGCATCTAGATGGTAACGAAAAAGTTGTTACATCCATTGTGAGCCATCTTTTCTCCTTGCGGTAGGTTACATGTATGCCTTGGAATGACGACCCTCTTGCTACTGAAACCAACCTTCTGAAGGAGCAGCTGGAGAAGGTTAACAGACGAGGAATCCTGACTATCAACTCCCAGCCAAACATCAATGGCAAACCATCCACAGACCCCATTGTAGGCTGGGGGCCCAGCGCGGGTTATGTCTTCCAAAAGGTACTGCACTACTCTGGGCTGGGCAGCAAAGAGTTATGACCTGGTTTGGTCTCTGTTAGGTAGAACGGTCCTAGATAATCCTTCTGCCTGCTCCTTATCTTAATGCCTTCTTGCTGAGATGAGGCAAAGCTCTTTTGGTGTCAAGAGACAGACTATGTCATCCCTGTTTTCCCCCACCTCAAAACATCTATTGAACATCTAGAGTTTCTTGTTTTTACTCTCAGCAAGTAATTATTAGTAATGTCTTTCTAGAGCAGGGCTATGAAATTTTAGATACAAACACGTGCCTGCCCACTGCACCTGATCCCATTCAGGTTTTTCATAAAATGGGAATCAATGAGGTAGTATCCCTACCACCCAGCTTCTCATGGTAATAACTGGGCATTTAAAATTTCCCCTATCTGTCCTTCTCCAAGGCAGACTTCTCCACCAATTGCCCCCACCCCACAGCACTACCGCTGTGCTCTTCAGAGAGCTGCCAGGTTCCGTCTCTGGCCTGCAAGCAGTCTTATCTCCCATGCCTGCCTCCTCCTGTCATGCATTTTCAGGCCCTAGAGCCTTGCCACTAATGGCTGTGATAGGAATCTCCCATCAAGGTAAATGCCAAGCAAGTGGCTCATACTAGGAAACAAAGCAGCCTTGTTCAAAAGGGATCCAAACCGCTAAAGCCACGAGACCAGCAGATGGCAAATGCAGTTATGTTTTCAAAGGAAAAAATTCCCCCGAGGTGAAGGGAAATCCATCATCTCACACAATAGCCAGGAAATGGGGGAGGGGAAGCAGTTGTTGGGAGCAGCCAAGCACAGAGCAGCCGTAGATGCAGCAAGTACAGAATGAGGCTGTATAGGCACACAGGGAGAATCGTGAACAAAAAATGAGGATGGGGAATGGTAGGGTGCTTGGGAGAGCCCAGCTGAGACCCTGACTTCTGCTCCTGCCAGACTGGGCTGCCTTGGCAGGACACTGCTGTTCATAGGGTACCACGCAGAACAGAGGTCAAGCTCAGGCCTCTTCCAAGCACTCCACTCTGTCTGGCACAGACTGCTGCCCAGGCACAGTAGTTGTGGCTACGCTGTCTGGAGCTTATTCCAGCCTGTCTGCTTATGTGGGTGCAAAACAGGAAGGTTGTAGCTTTCCTCAGCTCCTGGGCTGTTAGCTCAGCTCTCCCTAATTTATTTTTTTCCCCCAGCTCTCTTACTAATTTGCTCTGCCTTTTGCTCAAGCCTCCTCTATAGTACATACTTCCAGGAATAGATGTATAAGTCTTAAGCTGCCTGGTTTCCAAGCAGCACAGACTGTACAGCTGTTCTCTTGGTTCCTGTATGTGTCCCAGCCCTGCCATGAGTAAAGGCTCTTATTCTCTTTCCCCTTCTCCACCCCTGCAGGCATACCTAGAGTTCTTCACCTCCAGTGAGATCGTCACGGCACTGCTGAAAGTGCTGAAGAAGTATGAGTTGAGAGTGAACTACCACATTGTCAATGTCAAGGTAGGCTGTTGTTTACAGGACACTTCCCTTTCACCGCCTTGGGAGAGAGGCAAATGTCAAAGATTCAGGTATCACTATGAACAAAGTGGGGCTGATGGAGGGAAGGGGAAGTGAAACAAGTCAGCTGTGATGTGCAGCAGCTGTCTGATCTCTTGACAAGGAGAGGGTAAATGCACTTGTTCCAACTCACTCAGTCCTCCCTCCTTGCTTCAGAAAGGTTTTCCTTCCTTTGGCAGGGCCAGAATATCACCAATGCTCCAGATCTGCAACCCAATGCTGTCACCTGGGGCATCTTCCCAGGCAGAGAGATCATCCAGCCCACTGTAGTGGATCCTGTAAGCTTCCTCTCCTGGAAGGTGAGTGCTCCCTTCTGCTGGATGTGTTGCTGTGATGCCCTGGAAGTTCAGAGTGTCTGGTTTGTTTTTAGTCTGTGACACTTTTAGCAATTGAGCTCTGCTGTGCTATTACCTTGCAGAGGTCCAGATATTGCTCCTCTTGCTCCCTCAGTGTAAGGAGAACTTTGCTCCAGCAAGAGCTCTTCACTGACACCAAGAGCCCAGTAACAGGAGGCTTGGGAGCTACCGCTGTCACGGTACTGGCCCCCAGAGCCCCGGGCAGTCGCTCTCCCTCTGCTCTTACACGCACAGGGGCACTGTTGAGCCGTTTCACTGCAAACCTGGCTCCTTTCTGCTCTGAACAGTTGCGTTCAGGGCACTTCCCGCTGACTGCAAAGCACAAGCCTCCTTACTCAGCTCTTGCAATTTTTACTGAGAAGAAACAGGCCACAGGCTGGCCAGGTGACACTGGTTGTCCTCAATGAGGCAGTATGAAAATGCAGCACTCTAACATGTGCATTACACCACTAACAACGTTTTTTTTTCCTTGGCAGGATGAGGCCTTTGCACTGTGGATCGAGCAATGGGCCAAGCTCTATGAAGAGGAGTCACCCTCTCGCATGATCATCCAGTACATCCATGACAACTACTACTTGGTCAACCTGGTGGACAATGACTTCCCACTTGAAAACTGCCTCTGGCAGGTTGTGGATGATACTTTTGAGCTGTTGAACTCTCCGACTCAGCAGTGAAAATTCCTCTTCTAATCCCTTTCTTCCTCCTTCCGTCCACTGACTTCGGGCAGAGAAGAAGCAGCTCCTGTGCTGATGGTGGACCACACACTCCTAAACCCAGTGAACAGGCTAGCTCTGATCTACCGACACTACATGCTTTTCTGACCCCAACACAAAGGCTCCCTGACTCCTTCTCACTGAACAATAGCCAGAATAATCTGAACCTCTGAGCTGAGGCTCTAGACTAAGTTTGAAGGCCAGCTCTGCAGGATGAAGAGGTGCTAATCATGGCTGCGTTGATTACAGTAATAAGAGAACTCTTGTGCATCAATGTGATAAAGCTCAGTGGGACTCTAGTAACTTTCTCATGCCAGAAATCCTGCCTTGGGGGCAGAAACACTCCTATCAGCAGTGCCTATATGCAGGAGATTATTTCAGCAGCTACTAATCCTGAAAAGCAGCTCAAGTTGCTTTTACATTGCACTCCTAAGATGTATTTCTACATAACTGATCATATCAGGCTCTTATGCACTCACTCCAGAAGAAGGTTCAAGTTTTCTCCCTAACTTTTCTCCTTTTATTATATTTCCTGTTTTCGTTTTAATAGCAATATGTGAATTTCACTTCTGGATGAGACTGAGTAGGAATCACACTATTTCTTAGATTAAGTCCAATAAAATACACAAATACAAATGTCTCTTGTACTAGGCCATATGCTTGTAAGTAGCAAATGCTCATGTTGTTTGTAAACTTATCAGCCTGGCACATGGGAAAGTTTTAAGAAAACCAACTGTTTATGGTGCAGTTCTGCCTTCACTTTTAACACATGCCCTAAGTAAAGTATGGACAAAGCTCCGTGATAGAGCAAAGAAAGCTTAAATCCTAGAATTTACCAAAAGCAACTAGCTACAACCTTTGGCTCCATTCCGCAAGGTCACAAGAGTTGTAGTGGCCCTTTTCCAGGGGAAGATAGCCTACCTTTCCTGACCTAATGACTCTTAACAGCCTTAGGCCCCACAGCACTGAAATAAGGGGTTGGGGGAGCTATGGAAGCTGCTTTGTGTTACTTAACAATCCTGCAAAGCTACCACTGGCCAGGAAAACAAGACCTTGGGGCAGTTCCCAGTGGGATTTCAAGATCCCTGCCATACTGTGAGCATCTCTTTCAAACAAGCAAGGAAGAAAAGCCTTTTCCAGATTGTTCAGACCCTCTCATTACAGCTGTCTGAGACTGGGCTCATATATCCGGGGTAATTACAGGGCATCAATCACAGAAGCAAGTAATGGGAAGGCTGGGGGTCAGACACGCCTGTCTTGCCTCAAAGGTTTTGGTGCTCAGCTGTTCCCAGCAGGTTTCTTCATCCCTAGCCCATTCAGCACAGAAAGGAACCAGCAGGAACCAGTCAAGAGGTTGGCCACCCACTGAAAGGCTTAATGAAGAGCTGATGGACCTAGACAGGGGGAGGAGGTGGGAGCCATGTGGGAATCGCCCCCCCCGGGGAAGAGACAAATCTGAAAATAAAGACCTGTGTTTGCACCTATCGAGGACAGTCCAGACTTTGGAATCATCAGGGTGTAGCGTTTGCACAGGCAGACTGATGCTCATCTTTTTAAGACTGATGTATTTGCTTACTCCCCTGCATGACACTAAGCTCCTGTCTAGGAAAAAACACCGAGTAAAGGGAGAGCCTATAAGGTGTTTTTTTGACCTTTAATCAGAACTCCAGCAAAATTAGGGTCCAGAGGAGAAGGGAATGCAACAACAAAAGCGAATAACTTCTCAAATTTGTGCCTCTAGGGAGGTAGGAGATTAGTCCCTCAAAGAGCAACTTTCACTAGGTACCATCTCTTCCTAGCTGTCCTTTGGCTATCATGCTTCTGGCCTGCAGCACTGCTTTTCTCACGTGAGCAGAGCGCTGGCTTTCTTGTTGTGCAGGGCCAGCTCTTTGTTGTGACAGCCATCTGTATCCTCCACGTGTCCTGAAATGAGCAGCAGCTGCAGGCAGGCCCCCACCATTCAGCAGCATCCTTTGTCCTTGAGCTGGAATGCTGTTAGCTGACGCCACCTTCCAAAGGCCTTAAATAGTAAAGTGGACAAATCAAATACTCAGGTTACCCTTGAGGGGTTGCAGCCCCCCTCACAGCACCCGTAAACACAGCTTTTCCTCTAGCAATGGCTATGCCAACTGCCTCACCATTCACTCAGAGCCCTTCCCTGTCTCCCCTATGTTCCTGTAGCCGGTAAGTGAAATGCAGAGTACAAATCAATGTGAGAAAAGGAAGACCAGTGCCCCCTCTGCCCTCTAATTTCAGTACTTGCTCTCATCTCGTTAAAGGAGGACCTAATCCTGCATGGATCTTTGAGAGGCAGGCAGAGGAGCAAACTGGCTACTTGAGCTCTAAGGCTTTGCCTGCTCACTCACATTTATAGCAATTTGCCAGCCCTGCTGCACGAATGTGGAGCTTGTTTCTTCCCTGAGTGGGCTCTTGAGAGGCAGGGAATTAGTAGATTAACATCTCTGGTAACAGTGGGGAAGGGGGCACACATCAGGGAAATTGACTGCTGACACAAAGCTTTGAAAAACAGCCATATATGAACCCATATAAAGCTGGAAGCTATTTCCTTTTGTTATAGGCAAGTCCCATTCCT
Source organism: Nyctibius grandis (assembly GCF_013368605.1). Taxonomy (NCBI): domain Eukaryota; kingdom Metazoa; phylum Chordata; class Aves; order Nyctibiiformes; family Nyctibiidae; genus Nyctibius; species Nyctibius grandis. The sequence continues at coordinate 3,683,525 of NC_090674.1, forward strand.
CAATGTATTCAACTTCTCCCTAAGCAAATGCTTTGTGAAGGGAGAGAGATACAGGGAACGCCAGTTGTCCCTTTGGGGTGCTTTTTGGTCCACTGAGGTCCACACAATAAAGCAATCATAAATGCTTGCCTGAGATAGTAGGCTCCTGGCTTCCTCCTTCAAAAAATTCTCCACCACACAGCTTTGCAAATGTCGTCGTCTCCACACCCTCCAGGCATTTTCTATGAGCCGCTGCTGGTCCTGCCAGGAAAAGAGACAGTGCACAGATGAGTTGGGCTCTGGCAGGCAAATTTCCTCACTTCCCTCTAGTCCCATCTTGCTTCCAGTTGCCTTCCCGAGTCCCTCTTGAATGACTTTGCATTGGTAAAGAACAAAGCTGACTACTAACAAAGCTCTTGCTGAACTACTGCCTCCTGCAAATATTGTGGCTAATTAAGTCACAGTACCCTGGGGAAAGGACAGTGCCCCCCCAGTGCTCTGGCACAGCTCCTCAGTGACTACGGATGTGCTCGCTATACATGCGGCATCTTGTCCCATGGGCAGATCAGAGCACATCTCACACAGCTAATGCCCAGGAAGCCAGAGAGAACATGGGTCTGTTCCATAGATGGCTGGGGCCTGAGCAGAAGGGGAGGCCATACGACAGCCCTTGGTAGGCTGTGGAGACCAGAGGAGTGTATCAGGAACACAGATGAGGACACAGATTGTAATACTTGCTGTAAACTTTTTGCACAGCCTACAGACAATCTATACAAATCACCCTGTCTCAGCTTCCCATCTGTAAGATGGGGCAAAGCACAACTAAATGTGGATGTGCCAGTCTGCCATGCTGGGATTTCAAAGAGAAAGATGGAAAAACCAGCCACAGCAGCAAACCAGGATTTCTGGTGCACACTGGTACTTGTTAAATCCCCGGGTCTCATCTCCCAGGATGCGTGTGAGGCTGCATGCAGAGCAGGCTTGCCCAGTAACAGCCATCACTGCCACCCTGGTGGCAGCATCCGACACTCACCAACTCCTGGGCCAGTATCACCATCCTGCTGGCTTCTTTCCACTGGTGCCATCGCCTTGCCAGACAGTGCAGTCTCCTGTCACACTGGCACCGGCGAAGTATCACTGTGTGATGCCACCACCTCAGATACTTCCTCCTACAGGCAAGAGGGGAAAATAAGCTTTATCAGCCCAACAGCCCTATAAGGTAGTCCTTCCCTGATGGCCGGAACAAGAGGAAGCCCAGAGCACTCCACTCCACTTACCCAAGCCACTTCTCATTCCACTCCTCTGAATCCACCTCTGCTTTGTTCTCCTGGATCCTTGCATGTGCAGGAGAGGGTCCTACCACACCAGGTCTCTCTGCTAGGTGAGGGAGCAGCAGCCTTTCACCCCTGTTTTGGCTTCTGTAGATCACCAGCCAGCGGTGAATGGCACTGGGAAAAAGCCCAAGAGGGGCAGCTCGTGCTGAATCCTTTTCTCTGCCTCTTCTGCTTTCTAGGAAAGAAAAGAAGAATCACACAGGAGCCAACCCTGGAGCTAGAGAGATCAGAGCTGCCATGAGCCCTTAGGCCTTTGGCTCCTGAAGACAGAAGCAACTCACTGTCAGAGTTCAACTGCCATGAGCACCTACTCCACAGAGGAATCCCAGTCATCTGTCTAGCAAACACTACTTCCCTTCCCTCCTCACTCACACTCCCCACATGGCCCCATGAAAGGAATAGAAGAGGGGGCATCTTCTTACTCATGGACCAAGACAGAGATATCTTCCTGCTCTTCCTAGCACCTATCAGGGTACTGCACTGCCGTGAGCACTGGGAAAAGGCAGCTGCTTTTGTCCAGTAGTTGCAGGTCTGCAAACAGAAATAACACAGCTGCAGCCAAGGCTGAACACAATGTGCACATACAGCATACACACAAACTAGCCTTAGAGATACATTTACGTTCATATCCCTGCAGGTAGTTTAATGTGCTAGACCCCAGGCTGGAAACTGCACAGATGAGATCCCGGCAGGACTGACTCAGCCCTTCCAAATCAATCGACCTCTTTGTGGTTTGCTAGCTGTGAGCTTTTTGAAAAAAGCTGCAACTCTGACAGCTTGCTCTGCTCTGCAGGGACAGTGATTATCCCATCTCATCTTTGAGCAAAGAGGAAGGAGTGCTCTTGTCTCTCTGGTCAAAATGTCCCCATTCCTTATTGCTGTGCTCCAGATGGCTGCTGCAATCACTGCCAGATTATGGTGATGAAGTTGCGTGCACAGTCTGTAAAGAATATCAAGGTAGGGACTAAGCAGTCATCATGAGTCACACCAGGTTTTTTATCCCAGCTTTGTCACTGTATCTCAGTGCCTAGTGACCCAACTGAGGTCTTCATGAAAGAACAGGCAGTGAAGAATAACTGTCTCACAGGGACCTTCATCTTTTCTTACCTGCTTTACAGTAGCCACAGATCCTAGGCGCAGGGCTTGCTGTCCTCTTGAGGCCAATCGCCAGCGGTGACAGGCTTTACCCTGAGAGGGTCCCTGCCACTTGTGGTTTCTCTCTCCCAGTACCCGCTGTTCAGCTCTCAAGAATTTCAGCCTCCACTCAGTAAAGCTCACAACTAGGAGACGGTGCTCTCTCTCCCTTTTAAAACAAGAGAGGGCTTCGTGCTCCCTCAGTCTACGAGCAGTGACCTGGGCCCACATGACTAGGCACCTGAAAAACAATACAAGCACAGAAAAGCAGCAGATGCCTCAGGTCAGATTTCCATGTCAGCACCAAACAGGCTATAGACCAAATTCCACCTTCCCACCCTACCCTGCAGTGTCACACGTAAGCAGTCATGGGATGAGAATAAACCTGCTGAAGTCTCCTTCAGCATGGGACTGAACTGAAGACTCCTCAAGTCTGCTTGCTGCAGAACCAGGCTGGATTTAAGACAGCAGCTTGTTGTCAAGATTCAGATTTTAATTGTTTTCTTGGCTGTCACAAACTAAGTGCCTGTGTGCATGGGGTGTACAACTAGAATAATACAGTATCTTTATGGAGACAATTTTATTCCAAAAAATCAATGTCTACAGGAGTTACTATTAACAGCACTGCAAATCTGCACCCACAATAATTCCTCTATGTCTTGCAAGCTGATGCACAGGAGGCCAGTCTTGCTCTGCAACCCCAGAAGCCAATCTGCTTTTTATTCCTGCCTTGTCCTTTTGGTTCCTTGTTCCACTTGGACTTTCATTATGCAAATCACCCCACGGCACCATGGCTCAGAGGTGTAAATATCTTCTGCCTGGCAGGCTTCTCTGAAGATCAAGAGAATCTATTGCAGGTTATCCTAGCATGAAAAATGCCCCCCTCAGAAGAGACAGGGCTCAGCCTGTACCGTAGCCAGGTGAGAAATTAGAAGTGCCCTCTCATCAAAGGACAATGCAGAAGGAAGATTAATAGTGGAGACACTCTACAGGAAGGAGCAACATTAAGGACTTCTCTGAAACACACTTCCCACTAGGGTGCCACCACAGAGACTGATTTGCGGAAGAAAATGCAATTGGGTGGGGTGAGTGCAGAGTCTAAGCATCACAGCCACTAAGGTTTTACTGGGTTTTTAGTTGCTCTTTCCTCTGCAGATCTTTGTCTCCTCTCAGCCTGAACCTGCAATTCAAAAGGAAATCTGCTAGGGCCAAACCTGCACTTCTCATGCCTTAAACGAATCTTGGCATAAATAAACTTCTTCATTCTTATCCTCCTGAATTACCTCAAAGAGAACAACCTGAATGTCACTGCATTTCAGGCAGACAGTAGCCTCACACAACATAAACCACAAACAAAACAGATTTCAGTGAGAAAGCTATTGAACAACAGTAAGAGATGAATTGAATATCATGGTTTTCCCTTCATAGGCTTTACTGAATATTGCTTTTCTGCAGGAATATATTGAACTAATTTTTTCACATTAGTTTAAATTAAAATCAACACACTGTGTCCAGAATCAAAAAGATTCAGGTCTGCAAACATCAGATCTCTGTAAGACCTCTGCCCAGTATTCCTTCTGGCAAACACTGAATAATTCCAGTGGAAATGAGACTTTCACTTTTTTAAACTACACAAACTTGTTTGCATCTCCCTTGCTTAGTTTACAAATACCACAGTGCATAACCAAGACTGAACAGAAGTTCTGGAAAGAAAAGAAGTTTTGAATGAGAAGAATGAGATGGGGAGTGTGAGCCTATGGGTAAGAGACCCCTGAATGTAGGAGCACCCCCAGGGGAGCACTGCTACAGAAGCTCCATTTACACACAAGTTAGCTGTACTTTCAAACCCAAGTTCTGGTCTGAATACACTGGATTCTCTGCCCTATAAATTGCTCTTCACTCAAAGCTTCCCTCGGAAATGCTTTGAGGGCAGGAAACAAACCTGTGCAGGAGAAGACGTTCCCAGAATAAAGCAGCATATTTCTGCTTCCTTGTTTGGCAATACCATGTCTGCAGGACAAATCTCTTCTTCTCCTGGCAGCTGTGCAGAGCCCATCGCTGCTGCAGCTCTCTCATAGCACGCTTCCCTGTGAGAGAACACAAGAGCTTGCTGAGGTGAACACAACGATTTTTTTGCCATCGCAAAGTCCAGACAAGAGCAGAGAATACATCTGCTGCAAATACCAAATGGGACCAGACTTTCTAAGATTTCCTGTCTTCTATTTAGCAGCTGAAGAGACTTTTCAATTCGCCTTCTAGTTTTTTGTCTGCAAAGCAGTAACACAGGCACTTACTGACCCCTGGACTAGTATGTGCCATTGCAGAGGAACAGGGCACACAGTTACAACCAGAAGCAGGACTTTCTCCATCCCAACCATTCCCACAGCATCCTTCCCCTACATACACAAGTGCTGCTGCAGGATGGGGTAACTCACTTTGACAGCAGGAATGCCAACGCCACAGAGCATCAGCAGTCATCTGGTGAATGTGACACCTGAATCTCTGGTCGGCTTCCAGTTTCTGGGCCAGTCTCTTCTTCCACAGGCTGAAAGCCATCTGGCAGCAATGAACTCGATGTTTTAGCACCGCTGCTGCTTTTCGGTTCTTATTTTCCACAACCCAGTGATGCCAGCTGAGAAAGGCTCTACGAAAGACAAAGGCCATCGGACCAACTGTAGCAACAACTCACACAGATTCACACCCTTGTAACCGAAACTTTAACAATAAACACACACGAGGGAGTTTAGGAAATAGATCTGATCTGTTAACATCCTTTCCCCACTAAATGTCAGGGGAAAGGATGGACAGGGCAAGTTTCTGGGAGTAAGGTGTTCTGTCTAGCTGTGCCAAGCCTGTTGTTCTCTTCAACTTCCGACTGAGCAGAGAGCAAGGCCAGTTCAGTAGACAGGAAGTTACCAGGGCTTATTATCAGCAGTGCTGGGCTTGCTCTAATTTGTGAGGCATCCCACCAAACCAGAAATGATTGTGTTCAGATAATTTTGAAGCAGGAAAAAAAAAAACCAAACAAAATAATGGGCTGCAAAACTCCCACTGAAGACAGAAAAAAGTAGCTAGAGGAAGATTTTTTTTTTTAAAAGCAAGTGTAGAGCTTCAAAACAGACAGCTTTAGGAAATTTCTGGAAAGCACAATCCCTACCGAGACAGCTGAATGAGCCTGCAGTACTGCTCAGCCTTTACAAGCTGCTGAGTCCGAGCTGACCAGACAATGAAGTACCTCTGCAGGCAGCATTTCTCTGCTTGGTGCCAGCAACTCTTCACCTCCTTGTCAGAACCGCAGTCCTGGAATCCAGAAAAGCAAAAAAGGGCCTTGAGCTGCTGCTGTATCAGTCACTCCATGCAGCTCAGCCCTTTCTCCTGTCTGCTGTGACTTCTATGATTGCTTAACTCCCTGTTGCTAACCCACACACACCACATGAACATCCAGACATGAAGGTCTAACACATCCCTTTTAAATCCTTGACACATGGCCCATTTCTGACTCAGCTGGCAAATGGCAGGGAAAAGTTACCCTGAGAAATGCCTCAATCTCCCAAACCTTCTGTCTGAGAGAGAAGAACAAAGAGAGAACAGCAGTGAGACCTTCCATATGATGATACTGAAACCCAAGGGCTCTTCGCTAAATTGGGCTATGCAGAAAACACTTACATGTACATTTGCATGCATCGCACCACTTTCCAGCCTTACCTCTTCCCATGTAGAGTAACTGGTGAGAGGCTGGACATTATTGTCTGGACTTTGAAGTGCCAAAGACTGGAACTGACCCCCCACAAACCAATTTCTTCTGCAAGACAAAAGTGTCAGGGAAAAAGGGAAAGAAAGAAGAGGTTAAAGTATCCAGAAGGATGCTGTGAGATGACATGAGGGACTAGCCAGAAGGAAGGAATTCAGCCAGACCAGACAAGGGGCCACTGCTACCAGCACCCCAAGGAACTAGTCTCCAACTCACCCAGATCCAGTACTCCGTGGAGGAAAGTACATCTTCCCACTCAGCTCAGCTGGTAGCTCTGCGCATTGGTGTAGTTGCAGGAAAGAACTGTAATACGGCATGTGTGTGACATCCTCAGCAGTCAGAACAGAAGAGATGCTCTGCTGGCTGCTGTCACTAGAACTGTACTCCTGCAGGTATGGAGGGAAGAACATGCTGTGAGGTAAGTGTCCCCACAATGGAATCACTCAGCTAACAGTTCCAACCATGCCATTTACTCCTGTTTTTGGCAAGGATTCAGGGAAATCCAGGATGCACCCAAAGGAACTGGAGGCTAGCAAGGACAGCTCTGGAGTGCAAACACATACGTGATGGGAAAGTTTTTTCTATACTAGTCTGGGAATAGTTAACCCCAAAACAACCAGTAATCAAACACAGCAAACCCTCACTGAGTGCATATATGCCCGTTTCCCCTTTTCTCGGTGATGAGGCTCTTTGTGCCTCATCCCTTCCACCTTGCAACCACAAACAGGAGCAAGTGCACAGGAGAACCTCACTAGCTAAGTGCCACATCACTAAATGATGAACCAGGAAGGGCACAGAGAGAAGTGACTTCACGATTTCCAATCACATTTAAACTCCATGACCCTACAGGCTCAGTGCTCTTCAGGCCTAAATCCTAAGCAGAGTTTGCCGATGACAGTATCATGCTGAAACAGAAATTTTCCCCTGAAAAATCCCAGCAATTTAATACCTCAGAGCTGTCTGGATGTATCAAGACCTCCTCACCTTTTCCAATGAGCTTTGAGAGGCCAGAGTAGCTGGAGCACTGCTGTCAAAGCCGGAAGATGTTGAGAGGTCATCAGAAAACAGCATGGCAAGAGGTTCTTCATAGTCAGTCCTGTGCAAGTGCTTAGGACTTTGTTCAATTGTCTTCAGCATAAGACACTTTTGGTGCCATAATTTCAGAGCTTTTCTGAGTCTACATTGCTCTAAAGCCTGAGAGAAAGAACTGAGACAGAAGATATTGAGATGGCAAAGTGATTGAAAAGGGATACCAGAGGGGGATGCTAGCACAGACATGATGGATGATAGATGGTAAAAGGGGGTCTTCCAGAAGGAACTGAGAGTCAGGTGGACACTACTAATGAGGGCAGGGCTCCAGGAACTGGCTCTTCACTCACTCAGCTCTGTGATGCTCGCACAGCCTTGCTTTCCACTGCAGATACGCTCTCTGGAGCTTCACCTTTCGGCAGAAGTCATCAAAAGAGTAGCCTGTTTTCTCAGGAAAACATCTCTCTACAGTCCACAACAGCTGATCTTCATGACTCCTTGTTGCAGTCTTGTCAGCTACTGAGCTTGTAACTGGTCCTTAACCAGTTACAGAGTGACAAGAGACAACATTTGTCAGAAGGCATTCCTAAGAAACTCAGCCCAGCCCAGCCCTCAAACCGCTTCTTTTCAGCAAGGTTTAAGACTTTCTGCTAGGTTTATGAAGCAGAGCAACAAATCTCCCTGTAGCTTCACAGACACATCCAGAACAACTAGTCCTCTGCCCACTCTGGTTTGTTAATACCATGTATCACCTGACCCTCTCTGTTATCAGGCTGTTTTCAGCTGGTTTTCCCCATACAAGAGGAGGAAGGAGCCTAAGCATCTCCAAATCTTAGATTCTGCACAGGCCCAAAGCTGCTCACCATAATGCTGCCTCCATCGTAGGAGGAAGAAGTTCACCATTGCCTGCTTATCGCCTTCTCTGACCTGCAGCATCTGAACCCACTGCTGGAAGTATTTCCTCAGCGATGCTGCTCTGAGATGGGCCAGGTTACACCTGTAAAGCACCTTCTGCTCAACAATCTCCTTCCATGCACTGAAGCACCTAAGAAAACCAAAAGAAAATAAAACCACATGGAAAACCATGTGAACAGTGTACAAGCTTGTGTCTCCTCCTAAGACTGGGTTTAGTTCAGGAAAGACAGACAGAAGCTGTCATCTTCTGAGCTTCTATTCATTTATTTCCTTAAAAAGCCACTGTCCTGCTTACAGCACAGCAGCACAGTGGGTGCTCTCGGGTTTGGCCTTTCAGGACACCAAAGGTCAGGACCAAAAAGCTTTGGCAGTGCACAGGTGGCAAGTCATAACATGTCTGGCCACAGTAGTTCCTTTTTGTGTTTCTATCCCTCCTTTCATCTTTATTAACATCTAAGACAAAAGAATAGATGGCTTTAAGATGGAACAACACATTACCATCTGTGTTGGTTCTGTCATTCCTTGGACTTTCACAGTGAACAGACCTCGTCAACTTACCGGGAGACCAAGTTTCTTTGGATCCGAGTTGTCACTGCTAAAATCTGTTCCATTTCCAAGCATCGTGAACGCCACACCCAGAAAGCATTTCGTAGCTGCTTCTTTTCCAGCACAGCACGGGCTTCCAAAAGCCTGTCTTCCTCTTTGCTCAGCAGCTCCTTCTGCAGGCGCCACAGTCTGAAAGCTGCGATGTTGCAGGGCAGGAAGAGATTGACAGAAAGAAAAATAACTTAGAAGAACTTCAAACAACTTAGTGTCACACAGCAAACATCCCCTGGCTGAACTCCAGCTGTCTGAGAAAGGGCACTTAAGGGAGACAGCTCACATTGCTGGAGCAACAGCATCTGCTGCAGCTGAATTAATACAAGGAACAAGGCAAAAGGTGTATGACACGGCAAGTGGGCCACCCTCCACCATCACAGACACCAGCCCGGCTATTTGCAGGATCAGGTTCTGAAAGAGTCAGGTCAAAGCAACAGCTAGACACAAACCAAGAAACATGGTGAAACAGTAATTAACTCCAAGCTGTTCCAAGGCTACGGCATGTGTGCTTACCAGCTAGCCGTCTCATATCTCTGATTGCTTGAGCTCTCCAGCAGAACTCATCTCTTCTCTGCTTACGATGAAGCCGTGTCCACAGTTCTCCCTCCACCCTGAAAGAGTCACAAGCATGCTTTTAGTATGTCCAAAGAGGCACTCACAGAAGAGAATCCAGACCCTTCCTTCTCCCTAGGTAGCTCTCTTTTTGTCTGGACTTGTTCTTCTGCCTTCAGAATCAGAAGGCACAACAAAAGGTTTTTCTTTTTACACCTCTACTGTCCTGCTAGAGACTGTAGTATTGCCTCACTCCAACCTCATTTATGCCTGTATCACATATGCTGGTGATAGCTGAACTCAAGAAATAGTACAGGAGTATTTCTGTCAGATGCTCAAATCAGACTGAAAACACTAGTGCAGACAAGCTCTGAAATAGGATTGTTTAGTTCTTAAAACTAAGTTACTAATTCTTGCAGTGCTTATCTGCAGCAACACATTCAAGGACCTGGAAACAAGTTTCCCACTATTTCAGAAAAATTTCTCCCTTTGTAAACCTCCACTTGTCCAAGACAACAGAAAGAGAATGTTCTCAGCTTACCTACAAGCCTGCTCAGCTTCCTTTGAATATCCTTCTGTAAGCTGGTGCTGAGCTGAGGTTGTCATAGTTGCTAATCTTCCTACTCCAATAAACCCCACTGATGAACTTTGGGTGTAAGAATATGGCTCACGCTGTGGAGCTTGCTTCTTGCTCCGTTTTGCCACAGCTTCCTTCCACTGAAGGAGAAACCACGATTAGAACAAACTGCAGGCAGAGTATCAGTATCAGGGTCCACATCACTGAATTTCACAAGGGTACCCCTTCCTTCTCCCTGTCCAAATAGGATTTCTGCCTTCTCTGACTGCACAACAGAAAACTCATGGCACCACTTCTACTGTCCCTAGCCCATCCTCACCCTGCGGAAGCTGACAGCTAGCAAAGCCGAGGCATGTCTCTGCTGGGCTACCTCCAGCCGCATCCTCCTCTGGTGCACAGCCCTCTGCAAAGCATCAAGGCCCTTCTGAAGCAGTTGCTGTCTGTAAAGCTGCCTGGCTGCAGCCCTCTTCCAGAGGATGTGCCCCCTCCATGCTTGGAAACACCTAGATAGCATTTGTCTGTCACGGAAGTGATGGAAACTTAAAGAGAAAAAAATAAAAGTGAGCTCCAGTTAACAGAAAGGAAAGTTAAACACAGCCAGGAGGTGGCAATCAGAATTCAGCCAACAAGCTGAGGTATTTCAAATCATTCTCTCTGACGAGTGAAAAACCTGCAGCCCCACACCAAATTAAGGTATCACTGTTGCTAAACTGGTAGCAATCACACACACATCTTATCCACAGGTCACAAATCTGAATCCCATCTCCTGGATAAACCCAGTTTTTGATCTTTGCTAACTACGCAGTGAGCACGCTGGAATTTGCTGCAGTGAAAAGTAGCATATATGGTACCAACGCTTTTTCATTGCTAGCAACATCAAGGTTGAACTTAGAAGCTAGAATTGAAAAGATACAGAAATTATTTTTTAGAGCATGCTCCATTCTAGATGGCAACTCTTTGAAAAGAAATGGATGCTGCCCCTGAGCCAACCATGGCAGAATAATGGAGGTTAAGTCCTAAAACCAAGCGTTCCCAGGAACGTGGCTCCTTAGCCACTTTCCAGCAGTTCTTCTCCCCTGTTAACTACCAGCACACTCACACATAAATACAGAGTCTTTTTACCTTTGCTCATTCACCTTCAATGACCAGAAGCTGTTCTTCGAGACCTGCAAACAGACAAAAGACAGTAACTCACATGATTATTCACACTACTCTACTCTGTTGAAGAATTTGTCTGTGCCCAGCATGGCAACTCATTTTGGATGGAGACCAGAACAGTGCTGCCTCAGGGTAGTGTATTATGTCAGATGCCTTTGACACTGCCCCCACCATTGCTCTGTGAATACTCTTACATACTTCAGACATGGAAAAGCACAACAAAACTGCAATCTCAGGGCCCTGCAACTATGCACAGAGTAAAAACCACTGTAATGCTTTCCCTCGGCATGTAGATCCAGAGAATATAAACAGGTGTTTACATTCCCAAGAACAACCAAGTTAACAAGCTGGTCTTTAGGAAGAAGCATGCGAGACAGAAAGATGTGTATGTTGGGATGGAGCAGGACCATAAGAGAGGAGAATCTGGCCATTCCGTGCCAGAAAAAGCTATAGGACAAGCATCCCCACCACCGTTGTACTTCAATGCTGCACCTCTAGCAAGAAGCAGAAACAAGCACAAGTAATATCTGTGAACAGGGATGCTACACAGTGAGCACACCCTCACCTCTCTGGAAAGAGTTCCCCATGTCTGGCTCCCTTCTTCACAGCACCATGGTTCTTTGGCACTCCTCTCCACAGAAGGTTCTTCAGACTGGTCGAGATTTGCGCCAGCTTCCCAATTCCTCCAGTTGCTTTGGTGGGAGTATTTGTTTCTCCTTGCTTCTCTGTTCACATTCATGCAATCTATGTCAGAATATTCACCAAAGCCTTCTTCACCCTTAATATTGAAAGGGCTGGACTGGCTGCTGCCCACCACAGACACTCTTCTGGCTGCCCGTGATCTAGAGTCACATACCTCTTCTGACTCTTTGCTGGACTTAACATGAGCTTCAGAGTTGTTGACTCCTACAGATTTAATACTAAGCTGCTGGACTGGTCTAAACTCTTTACATCCAGGAGGAGAAGCAACCCTCACAGACCCTTCCCTTGGAGTCCCACACATGGCTACACCAACGTTCATCTGAGCCCCTTCCAAATCTGTCTCTAGTGACACCTGCAGACCCTCTGGATACAGACTGGCTGGGTCTTTCTTCCGAGATACAGAACACAGGGATGCCCCATCAGATGTCTCTTCTCCTTTAAGAACCTTTTCAAGGGAATGACTTTTTGTGTGAACATAAAGACTACCAGTTTCCAGAGTTGGCTTTGCCTGGGACTGGCATCTGAAATAAGGGGAGCAATTGTAGGAGGAATATGCTTCTGTATCCACTAGCCTGCCAGAGCCCACCCCAGAAGAGAGGGTTTCTGGCTGGATGTCACCTGAAATTTTGGTTCTCCATGTGTTCGAATCAATGCATCCATATCTGTGAGAGACAGAGAGAGGTTCTGCGCAACTGATGTCCCTTGTCACTGCACCAAGGCTCCAGTCTTTAGCAAGTGGGACACCCCATTTCAATCTTGCCTGAGTAGCACTGGTCTTTACTCCAGCTAGCTGTTCTCCTGCGCTCAGGGTACTAGGAGCTGAATCATCAGAAGCAAAGCACAAACTGCCACTGACTGGAGAAGACTTGGGCTCTAGAGGGAGGGAGCCCCGTACTCCCATCAAAGCAGTTTCTTGCTTAAGCCTCTGGATTGAACAGTACAAGCTAGCAGAAATCTGTGAGGATTGCAACAGATACTGAAGGGACTCCAAACTAGATGGATCGAGATCCCTCAAGGTCAGAGCTGAACTAGAAGCATTCACACTGTCACTTGAGCTCCTCAAAGAGGGACACACCACTAGTTCATGCCTAAGAGGGGAATCTACAGTACGAGATGACAAATGTGCGTTGACCAGTGAAGGGTTCACAGGATCCATACAAGCAGCAGCAGGAGGCTGATGCTGCTGGTTTTCCACTGGATAGTCGCTATTGTTGTTCCTACTTTCTAAACAGTGACAGCAAGGAGCATGTATGGAGCAGCTACCAGCTGCCTTTGCTCTCTGATGGTGGTGTTGAGGAAAGCCAATACTCTCATTCCTTCTCCCTTCTGAACTATAAGCCTCAGGGCGTGAGTGTCTCTGAGGGAGATTCACAGCAGGGAGCACTGACAAAGCAAGATGGGGAATCCTATCAGCCACACACTTAGAGCTGTGCTGGTGCAGCCTAGAGCAAAGATTATTCTGCTGCAGGAAGCAGGAACTGTAGAACTGACTGCTGGTGTCCCGGAAAGGCTGAGAAGGGCAGGAGAGATTAGTCTGTCTCAGCCTGGGATCTCTCTTCCCAGCTGACAGAGGTGTGGTACACAGCCGGCCTTGCTCTGCTGTCTGCCTGGGAGTTACACTGAATGCCGCAGCCCCAAGCGAGCGATGAGAAATGTCTACTCGACTTCTAGTGCCCAAATACAGATCAACATTCACGTTCTTCTGAATGTTTCTTTGCTCTGAAGAAAAATAAGAAGAAATATAAACAAGGGAGCATGCATATTTCTCACCACATCTTGCCTAGTTTGCCAAAGGCTTTGGGTACTTTCCTTATGAATTTCTTGTCTCCCATCCACCAGCCTCAGTCCTGAAAGTATTACAGACACTACTCTTCCCGTTTCTCACCAGACAATCATGTCTGGCAGAGCAGGAATGACTGCAGCGGACAGACTCAGTTCTCAACAGAAACCCGGGAAAACAAAGACTTCCAGCATTATGCATGCACCTGCAGCCTCAAAAAGAACTTGTTGCTAGAAAGGCTGAATTATCCTGCTGCCAAGACCAGGTAGTCTGTAGCTGCTTTTCCAGAAGCTTTACATCTAACCAGATGTACATGACACCAAACAAGAACAGGTCTAAAAGAAAATGGTTTTACAGAAGTCAGAGCAACATGGTTCCAGCTGGAGTACAAAGTTTACTCCTCTTCATTGATTGGAATCCAGCTCAGATCTACTACACACTTGTGTTTTTCTCCAGGGCTGATAGGAAAGGTAGTGCCTCGACTTAAGGTACTGTTTAACTGCTTAACAAGTGAAAATTTGTTTATGTATCATGTTAGAACCCTGCAAAGGTTCAAGGCTACGCAGGCCAATTTCTTCTTGTCCACACTAAACGATGAAACCATGTTTACACATCCAGAGAATCTACACTGTTCCCTAACCTGGAAGGGTTACAGCATAGATGGGAGACCTAATTTGCAGTCTAGCCACTAAGTCAGATGGTTATACACAGAACACACATGCAGAGCACGAATTTGTAAGTTACTGCTAACAGGTAAGTGCAATTTGAGGGCACTATGCTTTCATTCCCTCAAATTTTATAAGCAGGTTGTCAATCACTCTGTGATTCTAACCACCATTCTTTTCCACCTCCCTTTTAAAAGATGAAAATGGTATTGTGAAAGACACACACACCTATATCATCTTAAAAAAGCCAATCTGAAAAGAAAAAGAGACAGCATGGCCTATGAAATCAATGCCCATTGTCTTTTTCAAACATACTCGAATACCAGAAAGCCTCTGGTCAAACTGCACTCTGTCCAAACTATGTTTATCTCATGCTCTTCTAAGAAAGCATCTGAGCCTCAGTCATCCCTGTTTGCAAACAGCCCGCTTGTCCTTCTCACATGCAAACTCCTTCAGTAATCACCACAAACTGGGGAGTAAACTCAATTACTAAAGCAACAGGAGATAGTCACGTGGTGTTGCAATGAGAGCGTCCTTTAAAAATCATGTTTATCTGCCTCCCCAAAATTGCCATTCAGGACTTCAATGTAACCACTTTTTAGCAGTAGCTAATCTTACTCAAAAGGCACCAAGATTTTATGAAGTACTTTTTAAAAACTTCTTCTAAGGCCAAAAGAGATATTCAAGGCAAGCCCCAGATTTGGAAAACTGCAAAATCCATGACCAATGGTTTTTATATTAGCTTTGATGTTTCCAACTAAAAGATTTAACACATTCTTACTATATATATACTTGGCAGCAACACACTAATGCATTAAAACCTGAAACAAATCCAATTAAGCAAACAAAATTTAAGCTGATCGATGTACTTCTGTTATAAGCAAAAGGAAGTAAATAGCACAGCTCATGAAAAGTAAATCAAGCTCTTTCAAGTGAATGCCCTTTTAGCATTACGACAACAATGACAGGCCCATAATAAGCACACAGGCACGCACAGACAATGCTGATTTTCCCATCCCTGCAGATCAAGGCTGATCCATTTCATGTTGCAAGGTGGGACCAGTGATTGGTCCAAGATCACGCTTCACACGCCTTAGATACAAGGCTTCTCCCCCACTGCTCAGTCTTACAAACCAAACCATCACCGCCATCACACGAGGCTCTCATCGCTACTTCAAGATCAGCAGGCACAC
Source organism: Nyctibius grandis (assembly GCF_013368605.1). Classification (NCBI taxonomy): domain Eukaryota; kingdom Metazoa; phylum Chordata; class Aves; order Nyctibiiformes; family Nyctibiidae; genus Nyctibius; species Nyctibius grandis. Next base: position 3,698,894 of record NC_090674.1, read on the forward strand.
ACAACTGCTCTTCCCCTAACCACAGAGAGGGCAGCCACCGTTCCGGCAGCTGAGGAACAGCCACGCAGCAGCTCCCTTCGCGTGCTGCCAGCCAAGAACCTGCTGGCGTCGTGGGACGCGGTGGTGGGCGCGGGAGGGCCATCACCCACAGCCCCAGCCCGCGGGAGCCGTTTCAGGCCTGCTCTCAGCTGGCACAGCCGGGGCGCAGGCCCCAGGCTCCCCTCAGCATCCCCGACGGCTCCCAGCGCTCTCCGGGAGCGGACGCACCCCTCACACCCCTCCTCATGGTCACTTACTCACTCTGACAGCCGCCGCCAGACATGCCGCTGGGCCTCGCCAGCACCGGGCCGCGCTCCTCTTGGTGCCTGCGCCTCTGAGCGCTGGGGCAAACCTGCAGCTTTGTCCCCCCTCAACGCCCCAACCTCGGCAGCGAGCGGGCGCGCTCCAGCTGGGTCACCGTAAGCAGCTTATCCCCCGCGATTAGCAACGCCGCCCGTCGCCGGGGCTGCAGATGGCCGCGGGACAGCCGCGCTCTCACCCACGGCTAATTAAAGCTGCGTCCCGAAGGCGGCCGGGCGAGGCGGGGCGGCTCAGCCAGGGGAGGCGGGCCGGCGAGAGGCGCCGCTCGGCTCCCCCGGGCAGCTCTCAGGAGAGGGGGCACGGTCTGCTCCTCCTCGCCAGCGAGGCCGCCCGAACCCGCCGCGTCCCGGCTCCGGTCAGCAGCGCTGGGCGGCAGCGCCGGGCCCCGCCACCCCCGAGGGAGCGTGGGCGAGCCCGGCGCGCGCTGGGCGGGAAGGGCCGCCCCGCCCGCCCCTGAGGGACGGTGCCGCTGAGGGAGGCACCTGCCCCGGGCGGGCTGTGGGTAATCCTAGAGAGCTGCCAGCTCATCGCCAAAAACACCCCGGCACGTCGGGGATTTAAAACAACAAAGCAAAATAAAAAAAACCTGAGCAGAGCATCCCACCTGCTGCACGTCTGGGTGAGGAGCCCCGCGGTGAAGCCAGGCTGCCCGGATCAGCAAGGCTGTGCTCCAGCACGACAGGCTCCATGAACCCCCACAGGCTAAACCAGGTATTGATCCAAGAGCGCGTTGGTGCTTATTGTGAGCACTGCTGAAAAAAACACCCTCCTCCTCACAAGCCAGGAGAGGGACCTCGTTTTTATCACCTCTCTGATTTACTGCCCAAAATAGGCATCCTTCAGGCATACTAAGCCTAGTATAACTCCTGCCTTGCTCAGCTCCCCTGAGCTCCCAGATGTGCTAAATTCTCCACAGAAAAGCACACAGCAGGCCAACCAGATGGGTATCGATAGATTTTGTGGAGTCTTTTGCAATGGAGACTGGCTAGGAAGGCCTCACTAGGTGTAACTCTTCGTCCGTGTGAATACCCAAAAATCATTCCATTTAAAACAGTTGTTTTCAGTCTGTGCTTCACAGGTCTAGGGAAGAAAAAAACTGAGCATTTAAATGCATTATTCAGGGATCTGTGCTGTCACTGTACAGTTCTGAAGAGTTGAAAAAAACATTAACTGAATATAAAGACCTACTCTGCAACTCCATAAGCCCCAGAAATTTCTTCTTACCTATTCTTCTTTCTTCCCCATCTGATTTTAAGAATAGACTGATTTTTATTCCTGTGCCCTATTGCATGGCAGCCTGCAAAATGAATGCACAAGAGTCATCTTGGGAGAGTGAACCACACTATTGCACTTTATGGCATTTACCATATGCTTGGTCCAAGCATAAATGATGATGGTCCAGGTACGGCAGCAGGTCACGTAGTGCTTGTGCAGCATAGTGGAGGAAGCATCTGCTTATGTTTAAAGCGATCAAACTTGGGAGAAAAGTGCTTGGTTTTAAAAATACAAATGGCATGGTTCTAGAGGTTAGAGCAAAGTTAACAGGGCTCTTGGTCACTGAACAGTCAATGCAGCAGCAGGTCTTGTCAAGAGAAACGCATCTGTAGAATAACAGATGTATACTTTGAAAATTAACCTGCTTTAGCAAAACACAGGTCTTCCTAGCACTAGTGTTTTCATTCTGCCAAAGCTGACATACTCTTTTTCTTCTGAAGAAGAATCCCGTTGAACGTCTGGGTTTTTTTTTTAGGATTTTACCCTGAAAGCCACAACAGGGCAGATTATTGTGTGTAAGATTAGAGTCTGTCACACCCCACAGAGCTCACTGCTGCAGTGTAAATAAACCCATCTTTTCCTCTCCCCAATCCTCATTTTACTAGCCCACCTTCATCACCCACACATTTACAAGCAGTACACTCTGCTTGTCTGAGTAAAGCTTAGACTAAAAGCTGTCGAAGCCCTGTAGACCTTCCCCTATAACGACTCTCCCTGACTGCCTGGTTACAGTCCCAAACCCTCAGCAATACCTACAGTTTCAAATGAGACATAGGTGACCAGCGTAACTTTTTCTAACACAGAAAAACTGTGTTCATTTTATAGTTTTCTTAGAAAAATGTAACATTTCAAGTTCTGTTAAGATAGGCAGCTGAAGGCAACAGGACATTTCAAGGCACAGAGTATCTATAACCTACATTCAACAGCCATTTTAAGTATCCTGAAGGACATTAAACTTGCATAAAAGCATCAGTAAATAAAACCCAAGACAAATACTGGGAGCACATGCAGCTCCCTGGCCCAGTAAAAGCACTTCATACCAACCCCAGCTTTGTGCAAACCACCACAGCTAGCATAGGGAGTTATGGTCATAAATCTTAGTTAAATAACACCATCAAAAACAGCCCTAGGGAACTCCCAGATGTTTCCTGGAAATGTATCTATCTGCATAAAAGCAAGCTAAACTGTATCGTTTAGGGGCAGTCCATAAGCCTTTTAAAGATAGCTTGTCCAGGGGTATTTTGAGTGGTTCCCCTACTTAAAATACAGAGGATGCACAATGCAAGAGTTGAAAGACTCCAGAAGGTGCATCCACTCACACATACAGAGGTGGGATTTAGGAGGGAGGAAAGGAGAGTACTGGGATTACAAAGAGTCGCAGTGCTTAACGTTACATCTCTCAGATCTTCTGGACTTACTGCAGGAACCCATCTGCCTAACCTTCAGGGAGGCAAAAGAAATGCAAAATCAGTTCCTCTCCTGTTCACTCAGTAGCAGGTCTTGCTCCATCAGAACGGACATGGGAAGAGTGGAAGGCTAGACTGGGTGAGAAAAGCCTCCGTTCCCTGTTGCAGAGAGGGCCTCAGTACGGCTGCTGGGCTGTCTTGCTTGAGTCAGGCCACTGTGGAGGGGCATCCTGCTGATCAATTGGCTCATAGGTGCTGCGATCCCGGCCTGCACGAGTGACACCTGAATGGGGAGGGAGGAGAACAAGCTTAAGAAAAAAAAGAAAGCACAAGAACTGAATCCGCTAGACGAAACCAGAAGCTCAGGAGCACACCACATTAGCTGCTCTACCAGGTCCCCAGCACCTGTGTTCTGTGATTCTCACTGGAGGTAAAAACTCATCCTTCCAACAAAGGCAAAATAACTTGAAATGCATTTGAACATGCCTCTTCATTCCCTGAGAACTGCTCTCTTAGTAGCCATATGGCTGTGTGGAAAGCAAGACCCACAATACTACATAGCAGTGTAACAGGCTCCTGCAATAGCATATTTCAGCACCATCAAGTTTATGAGATCTAGTGGGAAAAAGAACAGACAAAACCAGAAGCAGCAGGAACCAGGGCTAGCTGACAGCATAGATTTAAGAGCATGATTCATCCATGAACCACTCTTCCCAACAACGCAGCTATGCTTCAGGGGTGCCACACCATGGCAGTAAATTTGAATCCAGCAGTGCTCCCAATTGCACTATGAACAATTTGCCTGCAGTACAAGACTGGTACAAAACCATTTTATGTCCAGGGGATCAGCAGGGAAAGGAGACAGACAGAGAATGTGTATGGACAGCTCTTTACCTATAGGCCAGGCATCTGCCATGGCTAGAAAGCAACTGAATCAAAGGTGGGCACCAAACCATATCAGAGGCTTGTTCTAAGCAGCAAGGATGCTGCCAAGCAACAGAAAGGGATTTTGTGTGTAAAGAAAACAAGACAGAGAAGAACAGGAAAAATGCAACACACTTAGGTTCAAAAGGAAAACACCAGATAGAAGGGAAATGAGAGAGGGAATCTGTCAACCACATTCTACAAAACAACAGCACACAGTTTGTAGTGAAAAATCTTGTGAGAAAGACAGTTCAGGAGAGCATATGAAACTACAAAGTGTCTGAATTCCAATCTGTGCCTGAGAGGAGACTCTCAGACAGTATCATGCCTGTGTTGGGATAGTGTGGTTGAAAAGCATCCTACCTATGTTAAAGGTGTACTCTCCTCCACGCTCCCGATACATTCGATACACCAAATAGCAGGATGCAGGCTTGAGGAGGAGGCTGAAGATGGCCATGCCTATACTGAAATGCCTCGCATCAGTGAGATGGTTGTTTGGAGGGTAGAAGATAGAGATGTGAATGATGTCTGTGAGGACTGTGAGCAGCAGGCCAGTCAGGAACTGGAAACAAAAGGGAGAATGGGACATGAACTGAACAGGGGATTAATAACTAGGAGTTAACAGTCAGTTACAGTGTTTATTTCCTGCCAGATCTGTGCTCACACAATCATGCCTTCGCCCCAGTTTCACACATTGCTAACCCTCAATACTGCCCCATGTAGACAGAGATTCCTAAATGAATGATCTTGTATTTTGTGCATTTTCTTCACATCTGTCAGACACCTTCTCACAGTATCTCTTTAATGTTCAGAGAAGGGTTTTATAAAGCCCCTCCAACTCAAGCATATAAAATGCTTTCAGTCCTCCCCTGGCATTACAAGTCACAACAGCAGGTAAAAAAAGTAAGAATCAAGTATGCCTCACCTCTGAGAAGCAAAATAAGTGACGGTGAATGCTTCTCACCATGGTTTACAGTGCTTATAGATTTATACACTCTCTTAAAAAAACAAAACAAAACAACTGAACCAGGGAATTTGACTTGTTCACTGCTCTGTTGGGAACAGCTGAAAATCATCGCGGACTCAAAGAAGCTGTCTCTGCCCTCCACCCTCTCCCTGAGCAGCCTCATGGGGGCAAATACCCTCACACTCACCATCACGATGGCATCAAGGGAATCTCGCTGCACAATGGCCCAGATCCCCACTGCAAGGACACTGAAATTCCCCCAGGCATAGGAGGCTGGAAACATGTAATTCATGCATCCCCTGCCAAACAAGACCAAAAAAACAGCCCACATTCACAATAAGCCTGCAACAGTTTGTTTGCATTCATCCCTGTTCCCATACAAACACCTCACTCTTAGGTTTAGGATCTTCTTGCACACAGACAGGCACAAACAGGGAGTGCTGGTTCCCTGAGAATGTCCCATTCCTAGTTTGAAGGAATACCCTCTTCTCACTCAGGCCAGGCCAGTTAAAATCACTCACCACACTGTGAGCAGCCAGTGTACCAGAATGATGGCCTACGAAAAAAGAACAGAGAGGAAGACAGGTCAGCAAGTTGGGAGAACTGTGGGAGGATTGACATGAAATGACACCATCTTGTTTTTGAGGGATGGATTGAAGAGTGCCCTGGACCCATGAACCAGTGCAGAAAGCTGGCGTAGCAACTGGGACAGTGAAGACAAAATCATTTTTCTCTGCTTCTGTTGCTGAGAATTTCCTGTGGTGCTACACTGTAGTCATTCATTATTGTTGTCATCTCTGTCAACAGTTGATTCAGAGCCCACTTAGTCTTTTCTAAATGGGTTATTGATTTTGGAACTCCAGAAGAATTTGTACAGAAAGCCGGGCAATCTGATTCACACTATGCTAGCACAGTTTATACATGACCAATCTGGCATCCCATTACCAAGAAGTCCATGGAAAGCCATGCCTGCAGCTCCCAGCAATTTCACTCCAGTCCTCAGTAAATCCTCCTATTACCTCCTTCCAGTCTGTTCAGAGCAGTGGTTCAATCTCACTGCAGTATCAACAGACCTGAAGGCATCTTCTAGCCACCCAAGAACCCGATCCTGCCATAGTACACAGCCCTTTTCACTACCAGTGAAGCCACCAGGGACCAAATGCCAGCAGTGCCCTAAGTAGCAATGAGATAATGCTGTCACAGATTCTGTACTTTGCAAGTGTCCTTAATGATCCTGATCCTCATGCTCAAGGGGACAAATCCAAGAAGAAAGCATCTTACTGTAACAAGCGACACAAGGATTCTGCTCACCAGCACTTGACACTTCTGTAACCAAGGAGACATTCTATATGTTTATTAAGACAGCAAATGGGAACAAAAATATACCACTTCAGCCTTTTTCGATACCTATATCCAGGCACTCATTCGCTTTTGAGCCTGCTGGCCAATCTCAACAAAGGGAGATCACCCATATTCACTCTCTAAACATTTGTGAAAACAAGAATATGGAAGACAGGCTCTATTAGCAACCTCATAAAAGGAAGGCTGAAGCCTGGACAGATCAGAGGATCCATGGGAAAGATGCACCCTTCCATTTCTTTCTAGCTGTGAGAAAGGCTCCAATTGGCATTTATACTGACCTCAGTATAAAAAACAACCCAGCACCAAACCCCCTCTGGAGCACACCCCCTCCACATACACCCACCAAAAAAAAAAAAAAACAAAGAAAACTGGGAAATGAGCAAGTAGCAAAAGGCTAAATTACTCGGTGGACACAGGAAAGCTGTTTGCAGATAGGAGCATTAAGACACTACAAAAAAAACCTAAGATCTACTGGCATCCTGCTACATTCATTGACTTAAAATTACTATCCATGCTCTAACTTAATACAAAACTAGTTGCTCGAGAAGAGAATTAATAACCAGTGAAGCTGTGACATGAGTGAAGCACAGCCAGGAAATCAACAGGAGTGATGCATCTGCTGTGGCTCACGCTGCTCTGCCAAGATACCACAATGTAGATGTCTTATAATAAGACAGAGCTCTTGCTTCTCTGCAGTACCCTAGCACATCTGCTGAGCATTCACCCTGAGCAGCCTAGACTTTGCTGTAACTTCAAACACTGCTTAAATAGATTTTTATTAATCATTTTGTTTAATTGTTCATGAAAGCCTACAAAATGCTTCACCACCACCTCCCGCTTTCCCTTCTCCCAAATTGTACCACAGAGACCAGGCAGAAACTGCTAATCAGTAAAACACAAGATGTTCTTGGGTAAGAATGTAGACGTGCAAATAGCATTTACTCCAGAGACTACCACAACATCAGGGAAATTTTTAATTAGGTAGTATTTAATTGCATGTTACATACCCACAAGACCCCTCAAGGCTCACCAGTTAATTAGGCAGGGTGGCTTTTTTTTTTAAAGCTGTCTAGATCAATATTGCAGTTATTAAATTATGAAGCAAGCCTAGTCATCAGCATAAAGTCAGGTAAACTAGGGCTGATAGTATGAGAGACTGCTGAAATGAAAACAAGGCATTCCCTTCCTGGTTATTAGCCCAATTTACCTGACAGTTCTTCAGGGCACTATGGGATTAGGTGGTGGTCTTGGTACGCTTTAACATAGAAAATGTAGTGTTAATGAAAAACATTCTTTAAAGCTACAGCCACTATGTGAGATGAGATAATTTGCAGGCAGTGTCCTGATGAGACAGCAGAATTCAAAGTTTTTCCATCTGTTCAAGGACTGAAGTCTGTACCAAAGAAAGGCATACATTTCTTCTTTTGAGAAAATAACTCCTAAGACTTGAACTAGTGCTGAGAGCAGAAAATAAGAAAGGTGGGACTTTTGTCCCCATCCCTTCTGGGCAGAAGGATGACAATGTAATTAAAAGCATCCCACTGGAAACTGGGGAGAGCTAAGGGGAATTCCTTCCCTCTCCAAATCCCAGCATGTGATGGAACTAATTACCAAGCATAAAAAGAGCCTGAGTCTGCCTGGGTCTCATTAGCTGGGAAACTCTTTGGAACAGGAACTCACTCCTTTAAACGTGCTTCAGCATAGAACCCTGCACAAGGCTGAATTTTTACTAAGTTAAAAATTAACTGGTTCCAAATTACAATTATTTTCTTGTAGTATCTAACTTTTTACATTTTACTTACTTTTTTTTTTTTGGAGAGTGAGCTCATCTACTCTCATGTGAGTGACACATTCACCTGAGCATATACTAACCAAACTACAGATCTGAGTGGCCACCTGTGAGGATGCTCCTCATTATTGTAACAGAGTGATAATTATGAGAGCAGTTAGGCAGTGGAACAGGCTATCCAACAGGGTTGTCATGGCTCTATCCTTAGAGATTTTTAAAAGTCAGCTGAATTTTGAGTTGAGCTATTTGATCTAACTTTGAAGTTAGCTTTGCTTTGAGCACGAGGTTGGACGAGATGACACACAGAGGTCTCTTTTAATCTAACTTATTCTCTGATTCTATGAGCTAGCGTTTCAAAATGCCCAAGCACAAAACCTGTGTTTCCAGGCACATGGATTGTAGGGCATTGTCCAGGCTTGATCAAACTGAAGCTTTGTATTTTGAGGCTCTGCATAGTTATTGCAATAATCCTAGGTGTCAAGGTTTCACTGCAAAAATATGGCTATGCTGCTTCTCACATGCTTTCCTGAGCATTACTATTGGAGCTGAGCCAGTAGATACTGTTTCATGAGCATGTTCCTCATCTACTCTAGGGCAAAGCCCACTACATTAATTTTATAGCTCTGAAAGTAGCTTAAAGAGAGACCTCAAGGCTAAGGATTGCTATGTTCTGGCACAAACACAGCTCAGTCATGCAGTTTTCTTGGAGCTACTCCTATCACGAGGCTCATCTTTTTTAATCTCACCGAAACTGTAAGGAGATCATGCCAATAAATAGCAGCCATGTGTGTTATTTCCCATTCCCTTCTGAGTAAGAATCTTTCCCACCTTTGCAATATGTTTCAGGGAAGCAGGCCCTAACTCAGGAAAAGTACAAAGATGCAAGTACAATTATTAACTCCCTATTCCCCAGCTCTTCAGCCCCAGAGCAGTACCGGCAGACTTGACAACAAGGAATTTTTTAATACTGAAAACCATTTGCCCAGGACAAGCTCACTCTTATCTAGGAAGAGATTTGGGAATGGTTGTCTGAAACCAGAGAAGAAAGGCAACATTTCAGTTGAGTTGTCACAGTGACTTACATGCTGACTCGTTCATTCAAGAAGTCTGTATTTTTTCATCTCCCTGATCTCCACCTCCCATGGTAGAACATGTATGTCATGTTGGCAAACTTTTTAATTAAATGGCCTTATTTTTCACTGTTGTTTTAGCATGGGGGAAGAAAAAAAATCAAACCAAGTTAAAAAACAAAGCAGAAGGCAAGATCTTTTAATCTTCCTCGTGCCGTGGGAATCACACAGTAGTCCCAACTTGTCAGAGCAAAGTATCTGCTAGTTCCAGAACGTAATACAATCCATGTGCCTGGCTTCAAAAAATCCCTCTGCTTACCTGCCTCTAACAATAGAAGCTACTTTTTGTGTTGAACTAGTAAGAGGGGGAAACATCATCATATGAATGCCAAGCTTTTATTTAGTGCAGCCACATGGAAGCCTTCCTGTACAAAGCTGAATTCATAACAGCAGCTGAGATAACCCAACCTGTAGGCAGCCTGCTCCAAGGCCACTGCTCACAGCTTTAGGAATCAACAGCAGAAAAAGGTGGATGTGATCAGTGATGCTTTCATTCTCTGGGCAAAGTTTTAACCAAAGAAAGCACCTGAAACTTGCCGGACCGAACAAGATGCACAAAGTAGTGAAGCTGGAAAAAGGCACGCACATCTAGAAATTTCAGGGCTCTAAAAATAGGAAAGGCAAAAAAGAAATAGAGGAAAATTTCATCTGCTTGGTATCAGGGAAGGCTTCAATATCAAACACCAACATCAAATGCAAAAATGTGACTTTAACATCCTCCAGCTTCTCCGCAAGGATGTTCTTGTGCTTCCCAAAATGAAAAGCGTAACACAACTGTGATAAGTCCCTTATTTCCCATTCCTCTGATTACTAGATAGTCACCACAATTTTCAAATTGCCCCCAACTGAAGCCCCCCCAACAGAGAAGCAATTTAAATTATCTACTGGATAATAACCCCAAAGTAAGTGGGATCATCTTTCTAAGCTATTTTGCTTGACAAGCAAAAACTTTGCCTCCTCGGGATCTTGTGTAGTGTTTATCCTGCATTAGCTCTGGTCAGCTGAGCTGCAAACCTCCACAGACACAAGTTAATAACCAGACACAAGTTAATAACCAGCTGTTGCCCCCACCCAGTCCTTGGCCACTTTAGCAACTGCCCCGAAGCAAGGCAGAACCTTGGAGTCGTTGCCTGCTGGTCTTAATGACCAGGAGCTTTTGCAATGTTGGCCCGCGTGATGAAAAAGGTTTAGAAACACCCGTGTTTCCTCCTCGGAGGCCTCCACGTCTCCCGAGCAGGCCCTCAGCCCCAGACCTGCGAGCGGCGAGGGCAGGCCGCGCCAAGCGCCCGCTCCCGGGGCCGCCGTCCCGCCGCCCCACGCCTCTGCTCCCCCGAGGGACAGCGTTGCCGCCCCGCATAAAGCCCCTCGCCGCCCTCCCGCCCCTCACGGCCGGGCCTCGGCCAGCGCCGCGCAGCCCCGGCCCCGCCGCGGGCAGCCTGCTCCCTCGGAGACCGAGCGGGCGGCCGGCCACGGGGCAGCCGGAGAGGGCCCTGCCCCGCCGGGGGAGCCCGGGAGCGGCTCGGCCCCTCGGCCCCTACCTTGAGGTTGACGGCAGGCAGCTCCATGGCAGCGGCCCGCCCGGCCCGTGACTCCCGGCGGCGGGGCCGCCTCACGTGGGGCTGGGCCGGGCCCCGCCGCGAGCTGGCCCCGGGCCGCCCAGGGGAGGGCGGCGGGGCGGGAGGAGCCGGGACACCGCCCCGCTGCGCCCCACGGAGGTGGCCGGCCGGACCCAGCCCCCTGGCAGCCCCTCCGCAGCCGTGGGGCCTCGGGCCGGGAGGGCGGTGGAGGCCAGGCCCCTGCGCCGAACCGTGCCCTCTGCCACATGCGTTGTGCACGGTGGTTCTGGAGGGAGCCTTTGCGGACTGGGTGGCAAGCGGTGATGTCTTGTCAGACGGCCGTATTCCTGACGAGGAGATGGTCTGGATCCTCCATCTGCCTGGTGTGTGTTGCACAGCACCTGTTTCCAAAACGGAAAGTCCCCACTAGGTTAAAAGTGTTTCTGGATGAGTTTGTTGGCTCCAAACACCCAGCCAAACGGTTCTGCCTGCTACTTAAACACATAATACAGCCGGGGGAAGGTCTGACAGTGTACTTGGACTGTAGTCAGAGTCCAGGAAGGTTAATGCATGTACAGGACTTAGCAGCTCTCTGGAGGAAGAGAAAGCTTTTGTCCACACATCAGTACTGTGACAAAAAGGTGAGGAGTGACAAAGAGACTCTTGATAAACACCAGTAAAAAAGCAATTGCAAGGTGCTATCTGTGCTTAGCTGTATCACACAATAACAGAGTCAAGTTCAGGTCAGTGTTTGGGGTTGAGCAGTGCAGTCTCTAGCCATGTAGCTAGAATGGCTGGTAGATACTTAGTTGCATCCTTTGACCTAGATTTTTCCCTAGAACTAGATGACTGAACTCTGCCTAAAAGCCTGATACAAGTCCCAACTTCTCCACCTCGTGCTGAAAGCAAGCTTGTCCCATTTTAGAGCTGGGGAAGTTGGTAAGTGATCAACCCAACCCCACCCAGTACAGCTATAACTCACCATTTGCTGTCCAGTTCATAATAGCAGTCTTCTCCCCAAGTATGACAAGTGAACTAAAAGAACCAAGAAGTCAGGATGACCCCTCTCAAACCCTCCCTTCCTTGCCCGATGTATGCTTTACCTGTCTGCAGTGTGAGACTGCAATGTTTTACTGGGTCAGTTGCTTTCTTGTCATCATTTATTCTCACAGAAAAGATGGGCCCTCTAAGGAATGAGCAAGGAGTCAGAAGTTCATTGCAGAAGCTGAATGTGGAAATATATGAGTCATCTTTCAATCTCATTTCCAGGCAGTGCAGTGCAAGGTTATGCATGAGAATCGTGCAATGCTGAACCTACACTCAAACATTCTCAAACAAGGCACAAATGTAGCCCTACCTGCCTGTCCCTCACTGCACCCTGAATGCTATTGACTGCAAATATGCAGCATGCTTGAAGATATCCCAAGGCAAAGTATTAAATTAAATGCCAAAATGAAACAACCTAGAAAATGCTAACCAGAGGAAGCAGCAGAACAAAACTGACTGGCTGCAGAGCTCAGAACAGCAGTAAAAAAAAAAAGGCTGTGAAAGTACCCCCCAGGAATCTCTGAATGTGCCACTTTACCAGATGAAAGATTGAAATATAACTCATCTATTGTCACATCAGCTATGACTTCATTTCCATTTCTGTCTTGCAGGGAAGCCCTGCCTCTATTCACAGAAGTAGTGGCATCTAATGGGATCAGTGCTAGTGGTCCCAGTAATGACAAGGACTGGATTTTACCCTAAATGACAAGAAGTTGTGGCACCTGGGGTGGAGGGGAAGATGAAGAGAGACTTTGAATAGCCATTGCTGCCTCAGTGTTTAGGTGCGAAGTGCAATAGGGATGCCCTTCTGCCAGGATGGGTATCTATCAAAGGAGAACTATTTGTTATAAAGACAAATTCCACTGTCCCAGTTTCAGTATAAGCACTGTTTAGATGCAGCAGTATGTGGGCATCTTTGCTCCTTTCAGCATTCTCAGTCTGAGTGAGACAGAGTCTCATCATTTATGCAGCATGAGTCATAATTTGGATTGATGTGACTGCTGTTTAATGCAAAGCATTTGTTTCCCTTTGTACAATAAAAGTACTTCATTTTGTTCATCAATGTATCATGCAATTAATTCAGCACTGCTTATTATATCCTGGGCTTGCATGTCATGGACTCAAGGGACTTAGAAATGTCTTAATGATCTCATGGATATGAAAACAATGAGAGCTATGATAGACATTATGCATTTGCACGTCTCTCACACCTATCTGATCTGGGGGTTGGTTGGTTTTTATCTCTGCTTTGCTTTGCTTGTACCTTGTAAATTGCCTCTCTGTGTAACCTGCTGTTTCTGTTCCCTTCCCTAGGCTTGATAACTCAAAGCAACACAAACATGGTGAGAAAGATAAGCAGCAAGTTAAAGAAGACCTGCAGGGAAAAGCAGATGACCCAAGAGACTAGAAACAGGATATGGAGATTTTCCTGACTAGAAGACTGGTCTAGGTAAGTTCAGCTCACTACAACTAATATCCAGCAATTAGCTGCTTTATGTCAAATATATTGGTGGTGTGTCTTGTGTAGGCTGAGTAAAAACCTAATACACAGCTGGCTTCCTTCCTGACAGCATAAAAGTGAGGCTAATAAGGCAGAAATGCTTTCCTTTGTGTTTTCAGGACACTGTACCTTTGGTGGGTAAGGTGATAGCAACTCCGTGGGGAAGTAAAGCTAATACAATTGCTCCTGCTGCCCTTGTCTCGCCCGTGGGGATGGAGACAAGCTCACCCCTCGTAGTTCTGCCCTTCGTGTCCCTCACTTGGGTCTGAAGGTAACTAAAGGCTGTGGCTGACAATGGTGTCTTTGAGTTGTGCTCCTGGCTGTGAAGCTGAGAGCAAAGAAGGCATCAGCTTGGCACAGATGCATATATTATCAATAGAGCCTTTCTGAATAAGCAGTGAGGAAGGGCATATAGAAGTTGTCCTGACTCTACAAACTCCCTTTTAAATCCCAATGGGAAATGAGCAAGCAGAAACATTATTTGTATTGGAGGGGAAACCAAGGGCATTTTTGTCCTGCTGGTGGGGAGCCTCCTCCTGCAACTTCACTGCAAAACAGTCTGTGGCAAGATGATTTGGGGAGCGGAGAGGGTTACACTAATGTGGTATCTTGACAAGCACACTTGAAAGTCCTTTCCAATCTCAGCAAGGAAGAGCTGCTCCTCTGTTTTTCTAAAATCTAACTCGAGCTTTGAGATATAATTGAGGGACTACTCTTGAAGATTCACTGGCACTCTAGAAAATGAAGTGACATACCAGAATTTGGTTTATGGGGTACATATGATTACTCAAAGCATTCCAAGAAAACAACAGCCCTCATTTTTTCTGATAAAAAAATGTGAAAGCAATGCTTTTTCCAGGCTTTATGTAGGAGAGAGTGACTGGCATGGACTTGAACAATTTAGTATAGCAGGGGTTTGAAATTGAAGCACTTTCATACACTGTGGATTGACAACAGGGTAATTACTGGAGGCCAGGAGGGGAGAGGGTTTCAATAAAACACCCCTAAGCTAAAATGAATGCAGACTATTACAGACCTGAGACAGAATGATTCCCAAGTGTTTTAATTTGTGCTTCCACTCCTTGTCTCCCTCGCAGTCATAATTTTGGCAACTGCCAGTAACATCCCTGAGATTCAATAGCATTTGCAGAGCAGGCAGCTGCTGAGATGATTATGTCAAATCAGCACGCTGCCCTCTCTTTTCCATGTCTAATGATTCTCACCCTTGGAGAAGTGGTTTAAAATGATGCATATCCCTTGGACTCATTGTGAGGCTGCTAACAGCAGTAGCTGTAGAGCAGGAGTTTGGGTGGGACTCTGTCACTCACCTTTCTTGCATGCATGCCCTGCAATTAACTTTAAAAATTATTCCACAGAGCCCTGCTATGGCTGGTTTGGGCCTGATGCGAAGTCCTTTCAAGACAATAGAAAATCTTGCAAGAGCTCTGGCTTGAGCTCACTGGGAGCAGTAGAAAAGCTGAGCTTGTGTCAATTCCTAATCTGAGTTTCTCAATCAATCAGTTCAGAAGAACACATAAATCAAAACTTGCTTGACATTTGTGTCCCTCTCTCTTGTTCAGACCTAATGCCCGCAAAGGCAGAACTGTCACTGACTGTACTGCAACTGGGAGATACTGGGAAGGAAGGGGAAGGTTGCTAAATGTAACCCAGGGATACTGCACTCTGCAGCTGCTGTGATGCTCTTGAAACAGCACAGAGTGGCACTAAAAAGCTTTGCTACACTGAGAAGTGGGTTGGACTTGTACAAATGTTGCCCTGGGGTTTTATATCACAGGCTGGTCTTGCATTCCACACCTTGGCATGTTATTTACTCAACAGCTTTCCTTTGCACTGCAATTGTGAAGTCAGTAGTTGATCTGGCTGACACATAAATCAGGTTGTCTGATGCTTTTCACACCGCTGTGGCTGTGCAGCATGTGCCTGTGCCGCTGCTCACCCTTTCTGCTTCGCCTCTGTAACATCACAGAATGAGTCCTGGTCATGGGCTCTCTTTCTGAAACTCCATATGAGCAATCAACCCAATAATCCTGTGACTTGATTTATAATAATTAACTGAATTTTCACTGACCTTAAACATTTAAATAATCCCACCAATTAAGAATCATCTTATCTTTACATTCAGAGTTAACAGCAGACAAAAAGCTGAAAGAGTAAGAGCTGAAGAAGCAAGTCTCCTTTTGGAGTCTAAAAGCTCTGGCTTAAAATTCAGACTTGCTGTTTAAGCCTGCTTGTATTTCAAATGATTTGCCCAAAACACTGCCCAGTATCCTACAAGGATTCTGTATGTAGTATATGGGGCACCGAATACCTGCGTCACCAAGGATAAAGACCCGTGCAAAATTTCCTGCTTTCTTTCATTTGCACTCTTCCAACCAGATCTCGGCTCCTACATTGGAAAGCAGTGTGATACCAAAACCTGGCTTTGGTAATGGCTGTGCATGTGGTTCTAATCGGTGTCACACAGACCGGGGTTTGAGAGCTCTGCAATTGACTGCGATCAATTAAGGCCTTTTTCCCTTCATGCTTCCACTGACAATAGCACTGGCAGCACCACCCACTATTCTGCATCTGGGCTGAGGGAGGGGCTGCATTTCTCTCTCTGGGTTAACAAATTGCATCCTTGCTGCCGTGGCGTAGAGCTGGAGCCAAACCACCTTTCTTTACTGCTGCCTTTTGGGCTAAGATTGTAATGCTGTAAGCAGAAATCTAAATAGCTACATCCAGCCAAATGGTAGGTTTTGCATAACTGCTCCTTTACAAATTCCTCCTTTAGCGTACCTCCTAGCAGTGCAGGTGTATGTGGGTCAGAATTAATATTGTATTCATAGCATATCTCTGGAGTCATGACTGGGCACTCATCATATTAGAGGCATAAACTACTATGCTAGCAGCATTGGAGTGAATACACAATGTAGAGTGACACTACAACAGAAACAGGAGTGCAAAATGGAGATTTGCCTACCTAAATGGAACACAGCGGGGTTTAGGGAAGCAGCATAAAGAGGATTCTGACCACAACACCAGGATTATTATTTCTATTCCTACAAAAAGTGCTGTACATCTCCAGATTCTTGAATACAAAAGGCTTCAGAGCTGTCTCCCATCAGAAGCCAGGGGCATTGGGGTGTTAGCAGTAGAAAATAACACCTTTATGAACTACCACTATTCCTGTTTAACACAGGTAGCCTGTGTTGCTCCAATACATCACTGAGGTCAGTAACTAAGTAGTAATATAAAGAAGTTCTAAACATCTGGATGGCTACACCAGGCAGAAACTGACTGTTAGCTGCAATTTGAGTGAGGATGCAGGGAAGCTTGGATGCCCAATTTGGGTAGAGAAATATTTCTACCAAGTGGCACAATTGCTCTGTGTGATTACTTGAAGTTGTCAGTGCTACCTGCTGGCCAGCTCCCTCATAGGTTTGGGAGCTGCCACATCCTTAGGTGCAGTCAAAGCAGCAGAAGGTTGCACAAAGGACATCTATCATATCTTTATTTACACATCATGGAAACACACATGCAACATGTCACAGGATTTACTACAACGGAACAGCCTGTTCCTATCTCCTGTTACCAAAAACTTTATTTTTGGCTCACTAGGAAAACTATCACTTCCCCAGAAAGCTCCTAAAAATAATCATTAAAAATAACAGACTTGGCAGGATAACTAAATGAGTGAGAGCTGCAGGCTGGGATGTCTTGCCACATTCTTGCATAAACCAGGTGGTTCTCTGGAAGCAAGAAAAGAAGGAAGGAAGGAGTGGGACTGGACGGTCCCAAAGAAGACAGGTAGGAAGTGGTACTGTGTAAGAGCTAGGGAATATCTGTCTGTAGCAGTGAACAAGGGAGAGAGCAAGAGCTCAGTCAAAGGGTCCCCTCTCACTTAGGCAGCCAGCTTCCTGCTGATCTTTTTCCCATCTTCAATTCTGCCTGGAGGCTACAAGCTTCCTATCCTCTAGGAACCTCTGATCCTTAAGGAGGATCTGCCTTTCTTCTCAAGCAATAGTTAAGGGGTAAAGTTTAAGCTCATATCCCCTTTGACTTGAAGGATCTTTCCTATCTTGCCTCTGTTGAGAGGAGGAGATGAAACTGCAGAGCCTTTTCCTACCAGCACCATCAGAATGGTAGTCATGATCATCTCTTACTAACTGGGAGAGGGGACCCAGCTCAATGGCAGGAATATGCTGAGGGAAGGGAGGGGGAATGCAGCCCTGGTATGGAAAAGGCTGAGGCCACTCTATTTATAATTAACACAAGTTTCAGTCTTGTTGGAACCTGGCATGTTCAGAGCCTGCAGCTTCAGTCATTTGCTTGACTTTTTCCTCTAATTCCCATTGCTAGGTATGAACAGTTTGACTCCAGCTCCTGACCATCCAGGCAGGAGTCCCACTCTCCTAAACATTAATGAATGATCCCTGCTCTCCGTTGGCCGATTCAGGCTCCACGCAGCGCCCTTTCCTCCGGGTCACTCTTCGGTTCCGGTGGAATTTGGCATAACAGCGTAGCCCTATGGAAAAGACATGCATAAGTGAGCAGGAGGGACCAGGGCTCACTACAGCAGTAGCATCAAACAATTAAGTCTCGGCCCCAGTTCATGACAGAGCCTGCTGCAGTGGGGACAGTCCCAGGACTGGGAAGCCTGAGCTGTGTCAAATGAGGTGGCAGAGAAATGCCTCACATGGGCAGAGCATATTGCTTCCTGGGCCCTGCTATTCTGTTTGGCTCATTGTTCCGGGTTGGGATTCATTGGCTCAGGCAGAAGGTTTCACTAGCTTCTTGAAATACCAATGAATTATCCTTATTGTTTCCAGTGTTTTTATGGAAGCCCTGCTTGGTTTCCCCCTATTACTTCCCATTACTGTCTAAATGATCTCTCCATTGGGAAATTACTACGGACTTAATGTGCAGCAGCAATGGCTAGGGAGCTCCCCTTGCTATTTATTTCCCTGAACCTTCAGGAGAGGAGAGAAGAGACTTTGCAGCGTTGTTACTGGGAGGTCTCACTGCTGGTCCAAAGCTCACTCATCTGTTTTGGATGCTCAACACACAGAGTCTGAAGGCATCTATCTGATATAGCGTTGATAGGCTATATCAACGCTATATTTTTAGCTATATTTTTAGCTATATTTTTAGCGTTAAGGCGTTAAAAAAGGCATTTTATTTGTAAAAAACATCAGTACATATTCTCCCATGGCAGTGGAAGGCAGTGGGAGCTTCTGGTCAGGGTAACTCATTGGTGTCTGGCACTGATAGATTTATCTTTTGGTGTCTGTTGTCTGACTTTGTTACACCAGAATGCGTAGCTAGTTGGGCCAGGCAGGGTACAGCCTACGTGTAGATAATTCTCACAAAAGCGCTGATTTTCAGTAGCCCAGGGTGTGGTCATTGAGGTTGGCAGGAGCTGATCCGATCATCTTAGGAACTGCAGCTCTCTCTACTTCCAGAGCAAGCAGCAGATAGCAACAGTGCCAGCACCCCCAGAGTGGACGAGGCTGAAGATTTATAGCTTTTATAATGAGACAGCCCATAAACTGTCCTTGAGTACTTGTACAAGGGAGACCCAGCCGATGTCACAGGTCACTGAGCAGCCTTTTGGAGTGCATGTCCCTGGGCTATGTTGAGAAGTTGGGTTTCTACCCCTCATTATCAATCCCCCCCCAGGGCAGTCTGGCCTCCCAGGAGAGCACACAAGATCAGAGCTCTGCTCTTATCTTGTCTATGGTATCCAGACCCTACATCTCTGGGGATCTTTTTAATCCTACAAAGGATGCACATTTGGCATCAACTTGTAACTAGCTTAAGTATAAAGCAGGGCTGGGGGCAGCCCTCGTTAGGCTTGCAAAAACAATTTTCTAGGCTAAGAACATTGTCTCTGATGAGGACCTTCAAGTGTTTCATGGCACACCCAAGGTGAAGACTATCATTTAACATCGGAACTCCAGGAAAGCAGTCTGTTTAACTGGGTAAAAAAGCAGGTGAATGACCTGGTCAAAGTAACTAGGTACCTCACACAGGTCACAAAAAATTTAGCAACCAGAGTTTTGTTCTGGCAGACAAGACCCAGAGCCTGGAGCTGACCCTGAACATGTTCAGACTAGAAGAGTGCCTTTCAACATCTTCATAACACAACTGCCTATTAAGGGCTGCCCTAGATTCTTCAGAAATAGGTTTAAGAAACAAAAGTCTCTGTCCTGCCAACACCTACTAAATTGCTACAAGTTCAGTTGAAATTAACTCAGAAAAGCCATATTAGGCATAAGGTCATGTAAAACAAGGATAGGGATCTGGTTTTATAACCTGTGATACTTGAAAGAACCATTGAAGTGTTACTACATTGTGGCTTCTTCTGTTAGGTTTGTACATACCAGGATTTTTGTTTTCAAGAGGGAAAACAAGATATCCTAGATGACTCAACAGTCACAGTCTGAATCAGTGGCAGGGAAAAGTGAAGAGCAGCAGAGCTTGGCTCCTATTTTCACATATAAACCACTATTCCGAGTCAATGCAGCCAACTACAAAGCCAGCTGGAAGGAGGTGAGGGAAGAGCTGAACTCACCTTCTGTGCACATACAGTCATCATAACATTTGTTGTTAAGGCCTCGGTTGTGTGGTTTGCAGAGGTGTTCACGCAAGTCGCAGCAAGAGCCTGCAACACAGGAACAAGGGTCAGCACAGCTCATTTATCCCCTTCCCTTGCAGGGCTACTGACACCCATGACAGCTCCATGGTACAGACATCATCTATTCCCACAACACGCCTAGAGAGCCTCTGCCCTTCCTTCTGCAGACCACTTTCTATCAGTATTAAAAGTCAGGATTTTATTATTTATTTATATTAGAACCTGGGCTGGATTTCAAACAATCTGATGTTTGGAGAAATAACTCTACCAAGCTGATCCCGACCTGGGAGGCAGTCAAGGTGATGATCGCATGGCTCTCCTTCAGCCGTCACGGTTTCGTTTCCACTGTTGGGGCTCTTACTGCGGTGTTTCTCTATGGAAAAAAAGATGCTGATAGAAAATTTCATGCTAGTGTTTTTATTTTGGAAACTATATTGTTCTGGGGTAAAAACAGCCTCAAACTTCAAGAGTTTGAACTCTAAACCTTCATAGTCTAATATACTCCCTATTTCTCAACCCTCTATCTATCATTTCTCCTCTGCCCTCAAACTATGCATCCAAAATGAGAAACATCTGAAACTGAGCACAAAACACAATCAGCATTATGCTTTTTCTTTCTTTCCCCACCACTGTGATCTTGCATTCGTCAGCACGTCTGTGAACACTAACCATGGGACTAGCCTTACAGAATGACTTTTGGGAAAGAGGACAGGGAGGATTAGCACCTTTCTTTTTAGCAGATGGCCACATTTCTGGTTTGAGATCCTCATAATCTGTCCAGTCAAAGAGCGCCATGTCTAGGGTGGGCATCACATCCCCATCTTGCCTGAGGCGGGCCTGCAAACCACAAGAAACCAAAGAGACAAAGAATTACACTTCTGTAGTGACACTGAAGTCTTTGCAAATTTTCCTGGTGCTTTTAGACCTTAAAAAGGCTTTATGATTTCCACCCCCCCCGCCCTCTGTCCTGTCCATTGGAGATTCTTGGCATCTCATTTTCAAAAGAGAAGAGCTTTCCCTTATTGCAGCTGAAGCCAAGAGAGAAGTTTCCACTGCTTCTATGTGAGGACAAAAGGCAAGCAAGGAGCATTAGGACATGCTGCCTCTCCAGCCAAGAGCTCCTACTGCTTCTCTGGTCTTTCAAGCTGAATGAAGCTGGCTAGCTAAGGGAGAGGTAGAGCAGGGAAGAGAAACAATTAAAGGAACTGTTTATGAAGAAGAGGTGTTCAGATGTCTCCAAGACAGAGAGCTGCTTTTGAGGGAGGTCTTTGGTGTTAAACAAGCACTTACCTTGTGCTTGGAGGGGGGGCGGGAAGGAAACTGGACCTTATCTGCAGGAGATTTCTGTCTGTATCAGAGGTACAGTGCAGTTACCAGATGTCTCTTTACCTGTGACCGTGGTGATGTGGCTGGAAGAACAGGAGGCTCTT
Source organism: Nyctibius grandis (assembly GCF_013368605.1). Lineage (NCBI taxonomy): Eukaryota > Metazoa > Chordata > Aves > Nyctibiiformes > Nyctibiidae > Nyctibius > Nyctibius grandis. The sequence goes on from NC_090674.1 coordinate 3,720,281, forward strand.
CTGTAGAAACAGCTAGTTCCAGTGCAGTGATGAGAAGCATAGTGGGAGTCAGAATTGTAGCTTCCTCTGCCTGGAGGTTTTGAAACTGTTCTTCAAAGCTTTCAGGTTTCTTGTACAGGGAGCTTGGCCCAGGAGTCTTCCCTGCAGAGGGCAACAGGTACAGTAGCATTAGCCTTCTCATCCCTTTTCTCTCTGTGTGCCATAGATTTGAGTCAAAGGAATTCAGATTTCATCCAGCCACTGGCCAGTGTTCTACAGCCCTGAGCTGCTGTTTAAACCAGTGTAAAACAGAGTCATGTGCTATTAAATTAAAGTGATAGATCAGGTCCAGAGTATATGCATCTTGGTTTTTACACACTTCAGTCATACATAATCACACCTTGAAGATACCTCTATCACTTGCTTAAGAAGCAAAGGATTTTCTCTTCTGGTCTCAAGAGTACAAAATGTACCTGTTTAACCATTTTTAAACCAATGGGTTAAGCTGCTGCAAATACCTGTGAACACATCCTTATTTGATTTTAGTAGTGGGTTATTTCAATTTAGCTCAAGTCAGGGCCTGCCTAACTTGAAATTAGAATATCTCCACAGCCTGATCCCTGCTTTTCCTAAGTATTAATTTAAATATAGACCTTAAGTTAAACCAAAGGAACAGGCCTGTTTTGTAGTCTGCAAATATTGCTTCAAAGCAGCTGTGTTGCATATTCTTCTATATTGCTTAACGTGAGTTGTTTAGTCAGTCCCCCGAGAAAACAATAGAGCTTTTCTTACTGCCACAGGGAGGAGTGATACCTGGAACTCAGGGATACTGACACCTGGCTTGTCAAATAACGTAGATTGACACAAATTGCCTGGCATTAATAGAACTAAAGATTCACCACACTGAGCATGCCATACCACAGAGACACGCACCCACAACGTGACTTGCAGAGGAAAGCAGTCCCAGTCAAAAACAAGGAACACTTTAAACCAATTAGTGCAATTTCACATATGCAAAATTTATATTTTTTGTAGTTCAGCATAAATATAGAAGAATACAAGCTCTGATGAGAAGAAAATGATCTTGAAGAGAAGGAGGGGTATTATTTCTAGTTCTGGTCATGTTTTAAAGTCAGTGGAGAGATTGAGCATGGCTTAGACATGTGTATTCATAAACTGAACCATTTGCTAAAAAAGCAAAATCAAAGCAGGCCACCCCAAAACAACCCCTCAAGTCCTAGGAACTTTCCGAGCTCCCCCTGTAAGGCAAACCAGGTCATTTTCATGAAATTACAGTCAGCAATTAAAACCTCTGGTGCTGGAATTCCCCTTTCTTCTTGTGCCTCTTTTGTTTGGCAGATTTCTCCCCAGAGCAGGCACACTTCCCACACCCGCCACACACCCATGTGGCTCAACCACAGCTGCATCTTCTTGCCCTCACACAAGTGACACTCATTTCAAGTGACCCAACAGCTTCAGTTTCCCTTGGAGCTCAAATACCTCTGTGGTGTTTCAGCCTGTCCCTGCGGCTGTGTCGCCGATGGTCTCGGTTCTGCTTCTTTCCTCTCTCAGACCCAGGGGACTGGTTCTCCCTCTCAGGATATGGGGACTCAAAACCCAGAAACACATCCTTATTCTGTTTCAGGGCTGCTGGCTGTCCCTCTGCCACCAGCTCTTCCACAGCAGGAGCTCTGCTACCCGTTCTGAGGGCCTCTTCCCCAGCCGGTCGCCCTCTAGAAGGCATGGCATGGACCTTCTCCTTCTTGGCCAAGCCATGCTTGTGGTGGTGCCCACTTCTGGGCTGCTGCAGCCACATCTCTTGGTTTTGAAGGTGGTTGTTGTTCTCTGGGACATTTTTGAGCTTTGTGCCAGGGTCCAGGGAGACTGCAAGACTGATGTCACAAAGAACCAGCATACACAGGAAAAGGAAAGGAGAGAAGAAGGTGGAAGAAGTTGCCATAATCCTGGGTGCTCTGCCTCACCTGCAATTAAAAAAAAAAAAAAAGGAAGAAAAAATAAGCAGCCAATTTCTAGGAACTGTAAAGGCAAGCAAGATTCAGACCTAGGACACTTTAAACAGTTGTGGTGTCCAGAGCTAGAAGTGACTTTTGTCCTCCTTGGTTACCTCCTCCTCTCCCAGCCCTAGATACAGCAGCTGAGACACACGTGCAGGGCCTGCAGGGCTGAGAGGTCCCAGTTTCATGTGCAAATGAGGGCCATTAATCAGTAGGACATTTCCCTTTGATTCCTGCCTAGCCCCCTACCCTCCCATTCACAGCCTACCCTCTGAGAGGCTGGGGAGGCTGGCTCCTGCGGGCCACAGCTCCTGAGCCGCCTGCACAGCACCAGCTGTCTGGCTAGGGCTGTTTGCTGCCAGGTTGGCATCCTGGGCCTGGCTGGCACTGGCCCCTCCTCACTGCTGGTTTCCTTGCAATGAAGATGTCAAGATGAACAGAACTGGAGGCAGATGGTGGCCTCGCAGGACCAGCAACAGCCCTGAGCAGCTCAAGACAGAGACATGTGCATGCATACACATACTGCTTCAGGGTGGCTGAAACTGGTCAAGGGAAGAAAAAACACTGGAAATTTTGTGCTGACACCTCAGAGTGTAGCAGAGAAACAAATCTTCTGCTGTCAGCAGAGTATGGGATGCTGGTCTAAAGATCAAGGGGCAGGGAGGCAGACTGAGTCTTCTCTAGTTTGTCCCACTTTCCCTCTTTGACCCTGCACATGTCACTTCACCTCACCCCACCAGGTACGGCTCTCACTGGGAGGGTAATTTAAGTCCAAAGAACACTGAGACCAAGTCCCTCAGCACAATGGCTGCAGACTATTCTCATTCATTCTGCTTCACTGTAATATTTTTGAGGGTCTTCCTTCATTCCTATGTTTGTGTTGTGAGACACAGCTTTTGCACAAGTTGGAGATTTCTCTCATTAACTCATTCTCCCCTGTCCTTTCCCACAAAAAGAGGAAAGGGATTTTCAGCATTTCCAGTGCAGCCTTTCACTTTGGGGTAGCTTTCTCAGACTAGGCAACATGAAGGCATGCTTAAAGCCAGAGTTCCCTGTGACACTGACTGACAGAAAACCAGGCCTATGCTTACATTTGAGAAATACTGTCACAGTTACAGCCCCCAGTTGCACTTCATTCCCATCTGTCTGTTCACCAGGTGAACCACTTTGCTGCATAATTCCAATGGATGGTACTCCCTCCTCCAGGTGCTTTGCTGCTTAACCAGTCATCGTCACCTGTGAAGGGCAGCAGGTAACATCCCTTGAGGCCAATCTCAGTACCTTTTTGTGGAGCTGACAGGAGACACCCTAAGAATAGCCTTGATTCTTTCTTTCCTATTTTTCTATCAACCCATGAGACAGATGTGGAGTGTTTTGAGTCAGTGAAACCTCTGCCATCGTAACAGCTCCAGCCTTATGGAGCATCTGTGGAGTTTAGAGGGAGATGTTTTCATCCTCCTAACTGAAAAGCCTGCTCACTCATTCACCAGCCGATTCTGCCTTTCCAAGATTCATCTCTCTTACTGCTCAGAGCTTGGGAGCAAATTTTCAGTTCAGACCTCCCCTAGAAAGAGGTAGGCAGCACAGGGGCTTTCTCTTTAACACAGTGTCTGAAAGGCAGGTCTTTCTACTGGCCACAAAGGACAACAAACTGCTACTTGAGGACTCATTTAGGAGGTGCTGGGTAGTTCATTTGCTGAAGGCATAACACTATGAAGTAGTATTTTATTGGCAGCTACCTGGAACAAAGGAAAACCAGACCAACAGCTAAATCTGTTAACAAAGCACTTGAAGTCCTGCTTTAAAACCAGTGCAACAAACAGCAACCATGCAAAACCCAAGCTCTGCATCCACAGTCTTTGTTTTTTTCCTAGGATTTTCTCTTTAAGAACCAGAGCAAACCAGCTGGATCAAGGCATCACTCAGAACAACTCAAAGAGCTGGGAACAGCATCTTACCTTTTCATCTGTAGGCAAAATGCCAAGAGGAGAAAGCAAGTGCAAAGAGAATGCAGGGCAGGTGTCTCCACTCTCACTCACACAGATATGGGCCCTTTGATGGTGAACCTGACAGACACATTAGCTGTGGATTCTGGTTTTCAGCAGGAGCTAGAAAGCAGCTAAATGCTTCAGGGCAGTTAAACAGAAGGTCTGCTTCAAAGTGTAGGGGACATTTATTTAAGCTGCCCAACTGTCTTGTTGGCATGACAGGATGAAAGCGCAGCTAGAGCACATGGGTCGCCTCATCTCTGCACTGGCTGAGAGGGCAGGCTAACATGCTGTGTCACTGGGAATCTTGCATTAATAATACAGATAAATACCTGTACTGCACTGTTGTCAGGGGAGGTCTGAGCTGTTTGCCAAACCAAAACAGTGCATGGACAAGTTTTGGTACCTTGTGTTAATGCAACACTGCTGTGCTAGAGGCACAGAAGTCCCAAACTTAACCACTTTTTTCCGTGCCCTGATCTATCTTTAACTTTAGAAACCTCTTCCTACTTCCTCCATTTCTCTTACCTTACAGAATCTGTAAAATTCACGCTTCCAAAAGGCAGCTAGATAACACAACAGCATCCCTAGTGCTCCTCAGTGCTCAAATTCCTTAGTGTCTGAGCACCAAACTCCACCACCCTCTCCTCTGTCACAACCACAGTCCACAAAAGAAGTCTGTGCTAGCCCCAGGCTTGTTGATGTAGGTGGCAGCAATGTTCTCACACTACTGGTGCACCTTTTCTGCAAAGGGGTGAAATTCTGCCATGAGACATATGCCAGGCAGAAAAGAAGTCTGGCCTTGTAAGGAGATGCTTTTTCTAAATTCCTCTAAAACAAACACACATTACAAGTCCAGAACTCATCCTGTTCTTAGGGTTCATATATTAATAAAGGAAATAGCTGAAGTACTTGCCAAGTTAAGCTGCCCTGTAGTTCTTCACAACACCAGACCTACATCCTCCTTACTACACCCAATGCCTTGCACTTCCTTTATATACCCTCAGGATTATGAGCCACCTGCTGCTTGAGGTAGCAAATCTCCTACTACCAAGAACATGTGTGAAGCAAAGATAAGGCCTCAGAGCTACCCAGGGTGCAGGGTCAAGGCTGATGAGTGAGTTGCAGTGCTGTCTCTCAGCTGCTGTTTCTGATCCATTTGGGGTTAATAGAGGATGGTCACAATCCTGTAAGGGAAATAAGGGTGGGTTTTTTTGCATCTTGGGTAACTTTCCGTGTGCACAGCCTCTTCCTCTGGACTCACTGATATAATTGCTATTACTCTGTACTCTGCGTATAATCCTGCAAGGCAGCAATGGGCTGAGTAGGTACACAGAAACTCAGGCGTGTTTTCCCGCTATAAATACAGTTAATGTCATCTTGGTGGGGAAATAGGCTCTGAAACTGCCCCTGCTGTATTTATTTTGTATTGGACAAAGCAGGAACAATCAGATCATCTACGTTCATTCGCATATCTGACTTAAAATAAGATACGTGACAGTCCTGGCTTTAACCTTTCATGTATGTTCTTCATGTCACAGCTAAGAGGAACAATACTCTTGAATGGAAAAACAGAGAATATCAAGATCCTTTATCACCCCAGACCACAAATGATGCACTTTGTAAGCTCAAGGGCTGAACCAAGCTAGACCCAAGTACGTACTCTGGGCCATATTTTTCTTTGGCTCTGATAAGCTCAGACGTTGGCAGGAGTGCGTAAAGATTTCCTGGACTCCAGACAATCCCAAGCTGCAGCAATAGGCAAAGTGTATGTGCATCTACACGGGTGTTGAGTGTGCTTGCATGTGTGGCAGGGATGATAGACAATAAACCCAGCTTCGTGTGCCAGGCTCCCTGTAAATAAGAAGCCATAGGGTGATGGATGGGCTTGGGAAGGCCTGGAGCGGAATGGACGGGGTAGGCTCTATGGTAGCTAACATGCAGAGAGCTGGCTGGAGCCAGGAGGATGGCATTGTGCAGATAAATGAGATTTCACTTCCCTGCTGGGTCTCTTTCCATCTGTTTTTCTGTTTCTGGAGGCAAATGCTGGGAAGCTTCATACACAATCTGCCAAGAGACTTTCCCATTTCAAAGGGATCTCTCTCAGCTTTCTAGGGTCCCCAAAAGCAGACAGGTAATCTTTTATACATCCTTCTATTTTCCTCCCTGGAGCAAAAGTAATAACAGTTTTCTTCTCTCCAACATTTCTTGCACACTCACTTTGTAAAGAATATTTTTTTTTGCTGCCAGCCCAGACATCCTTGGGACGACAGAGCAGCAGAGTTCCCTGCTCACAGATCTCCAGCCCTTTTGGGTCTCTCTTTGCAGCTGCCCTCCTCCTTTCTTAGGTTTTCTGTATCCATCGTCACCATTTCTGTGTCCCTCATGACTGAGTTTGGTGTGAGAGATTTCCCCTCTGCAGATATTTAGGCTAGGCTACTTGAATCCCGCCACCACCCTTTGACACATCTGCTTCCCTTTTGCTTGTGTTGTTTTCTCTCACTTTCTGCCATCACCAAACAGCACTCCACTGTAGAAAGGGCCAAATTCACTAATGCACTAATTGCACTAGTGGCACAAAAGCCAGGACATAGAGATTCAGGCTTGCAGGGGGTTGACTAGTAGCTGTAGTTGCCCCTGTGCCTCCACAAAGCGTCTTCCTGGGGCAACTCATATCCAGTGACCACTGGAAATATGACCCACTCAACAGTAGCTGAAGGGCTGGAACCAGGACTCTGTTTTTGCTGACCCACTGGCCCAGGTGATCCCTTCCCTTCACTGGTCAGCTCTGGCTGACAGACTGTGCTCTGCCCTCCTAACTGCTGAGAAGTGGCTTGTTCACACAGTGTGACCCAGGAACCCCCTCTCCTGCAGCCCAGACTTGTGAGTAGGCTGGCAGTTTTGTCCTTGTCACTAAGTCACCACTAAGCTCCAGCACCCTGGCTCTAGTGAACACTGGGCACCTTTGCAAATCCTTCAAGTCACTACGTGCCTCTTGCCTTCAGCCACAGCCATGCCACCCGTTCTGTGCCTACCCTGACTAGCGCAGAGAGCTTCACTGCTCTCAGTGCCAGTGCACAAGCATGGTGGGTGCAGCACCAACACCCTCCAGGGACAGACCATCCCAGCAAGTCACTGTATTGAAGGGGAAGAGGGGCACATGCATGAATATGCAGTACCCTCTGCTCTGCTTCCCTCTGGGACTTCACGGAGTGGCTGACACAGCCATCACAGGCGACTTGCTATCAAACAGAATCTACCCAATAATAAGATTAAAATAGCAATGAGTGTGAGATTAGCATCCAAGATATAGTCACTTGCTGTCAGCACACCAGAGGAGACTCTCCAGTTTAATGCACAGTGCCTAGTGACAAATGAGACACAATCAACAGCAAAGGTCATTGCTCACCCGGCTGGAAAGCACCCACCAGTGTGAGAGGGAAGAATGGGGGCAGATTTGGCCCTGTCTTCACTGGGCAGGGGGAAACACGGACGTGTCCCGGCTGGCAGAACAGTTAAGCTGTGCTTTCAACATTTTTCTTTGCATGTCATTCTCACTTTGAACCAAAATGTGTAGGATTAATGCCTCCTTCTGCAAGGGAGAGGAGATGGGAATACAAAACCATTTCCATTAAACCCTCTGGTTGACGGAAGACTTCAGGTGTGAATTGGATAAATGTCACTTAAATCCTGCATGATGAATTACTAGCTGTAATAAGCCATTAACTGATGCCAAATTGATTTAATTCAGAAAGGAGATCTCACTTTTATCAACAGCAGAAGAGCAGAGAATAACCCGCGGGTACTCAGGGGCTGGGGCATGGCAGCGCACGGCTCTGCAAACACAATGACTCGGTGGGAAAATCTTCCTTCACCCCTCGGGCACTTCCCCAGCAGCGCTGGCTGAGCCGGGACGTACCCCCGGGGTGCGCGAGGGGCTCAGCACCCACCTGCGAGGGCTGACGCCCCTGTCCGAGGCGACTTTGCTTCCAGGGAAGGGGAGAGCCGTCTCGGGAGGGAGCTTGTTGCCCCTGAGGGAGCAGGGACTTGCAGTAGGGTGGTGGGGCGCACGCCCCAAGCCCCCGCTGCACACCCCCGCAAGGTGCCCGGCGCTGCACATCGCGCCGAGGGCGAGCGGGGGGCAGAGCGGCGGCGGGAGCGGGAGAGCCTGGAGCCTGTCCACGGGTGACAATAGGGCTGGCTGAAGGCACCGGCACCGGCGCTGTCCAGGCTCCCGTCGCTGAGCGGTGCCGCCGCCACCCGAGTTACCGCGCACCGAGGGCGTCCCGGCGGCGGCAGCCTAGAGGCGGCGGTCCCGGGGATCCCCGTCACCCCCCGCCTTTGTCTCCTCCGGGGCGCACGGAAAGTGGGAAAGTGCCCCCCACTCCTCCCCTATCCCTGCGAAGGGAAATGAGCTCGGCGGAGCACGCTCCCCCGGCCCCGGGCTGGGGACAAGGTGAGCGCGGCGCGGGCAGCGGTGCCTTACCTGTGCGCGGCTCCTCGGCGAGGGCTGAGCCCGGCGGGCAGGGCAGGGCAGCGGCGGTGCGTGCGGCGGGAGGGGAGGCAGGTCTGCCGGGGGGGCAGCGGGTGTTCAAACCCGTCAGGAGGAGGAGGAGGAGGAGGAGGAGACAGGGGGAAGGCAGTGGGGGAATGTGGAGAGGAACTGGGGACGCCGGGAATCCCGGGGGACCGGGGTGCGTGGTGCGGGGGGAGGTGGGGCTGGGAGGGGCGGGGGGAGCTGGGGGGAAGCGCGGGGGCATGCGAGGGGCGCATGGCGCGGGGGTGCCCGGTGCGAAGGTGCGGGAGGGCAGGAGCCGTCCCTGCCCCAGCCAGGGACCGGGGCAGACAAAGAACGGGGACAAAGGCGGGGCGGCCCGGCCCGGGTGGGGTGGCGGCCGGACCCCGCTCACCTGCACGGTGGGGCGGGGCGGGCACGGCGCTCCCGCTCCCCGCAAGGGCTCCCCCGCGTTACGCTAACGGGGTGGAAAACCGGCCCGGGGGACCAGCGTCCTCCGCTCCCTGCACCGAGCACCCAGCCCCGCTGCAACGGAGCGAGCCGCGGCGGCGGGGCTGCCGACCGGGAGCCAGCGGGGGGGGGGGCGCGGGGGTGGCTCCTCCCGCCGCCAGGGGGCGCTCGGGCGGCCCGCCGCTCTGACGTCATCACGCGCGCGCCGCCGCCCGGCCACCCGCGCTGGCGCCGGGCGTGAGCGGCGGGGACGGGGACCGGTACCGGTAGGGAGCGGGCGGGGGCGGGTGCGGGTACCGGTAGGGAGCGGGCGGGGGCGAGGGGCGCAGGGGGTCCTCCGCGGCTCAGGGCGGGCGGGGTCGAGGCGATGACGGTCCCTGGGGGTCCCCGGGCGGGCGGGAGCCTGGGCTGGCCGCGGGGCACGGAGGGCTGTGCGGGGGGCTGTGCGGGGCCGGGCTCGCTGTCCCGAGGGGAGCGGTGCGGATCGCCTGGCAGCACGGGCTCAGGAATGCAGGGGGGGATACCGAGGTAAAGGCGGTGCTTGTCTGTGGAGGAGCGGTGGGAGCGGGGCACCCCGGGGCACCCACCCCTGCCCCGGCAGCGGCGGTCTGTCCGTCCGTCTGTCCAGTCGTTAGAGAAACTGGTGTGTGAAACGGTGAAGGAGCGTTCGGTGATTCTCCTTTCTTTGCTCTGAAGCCACGGAGCGGGCAGGGCGCAGCGCAGGCTGATGGGGGAGGCCTGTGCTGGTCATTCTGGGCTAGCGCAGGAGCCCCTGTAATAGCCATGGGCACCCTGAAGATGACGGATCACAAATCACATCAGATCCCTGCCTCCTTTGCTTCCCTTTTCAGCTGAAATTTCCTCAGTAAGGACTTGCTAGCTTCCAAAAAGCACCACGAATGAACTGTGGACTTTCTTTTTCCTGACGCCCGCTCCTTCTCGCTTCCCCCAGCCATCCCTCAGCGCTCTGTTATGCTGGGAAGGTGGGATGGCTTTTTCTGGAAGCTGACCTCGTATATATGGGACAGCAAATTAAAATTAATAGGTGAAAAGCTATTAACTGCAGCATTGCTCCTATCAGTTACTCCAAAACCTTAAGCTGAGGGAGTATTAAATGTGTGATTCATAGGCCTAACCCTGGGACTGTGTTCAAGAGGGAATCTCTTGGGATGCTGTTGCCTCATTGGGGCCTCGGTCTAAGAAAGGGTGATGTTTAGGTGGGGATGTGCACCTAAACCTCTAAAAAGATACCCTGATACAGCTCTTTTGTACATATTTGAGAGTCACTGCAGCTGGGGTGCTAGAGAGATGCTTAAGTGTCTTAATTTTATTTGTTGTAGCAGATCACTCATATTGCAGGAAGTCTTTGTATATAATGATAAGATTCCGATTTAAAAAGGGAGAAGAGAGTAGCTCCCTATTTTGTGAAGGTTGAAGTAATTCTTTGTAGGTCTGAAAAACATGGTTTGTTCCAGCTGAAGCAGCTGCAAATCAGTGGCTAAACAGCTGATTGGGATGGCTGTGCCTTGTCAGAGGGCGATGCAGGACACCTGTGGTACCGATGGAGCCACGGTGCTCCTGGAGGCATTTAAAGACACAGTTTATGAACAATGGTGCTGCTATTAGTGGTTAGTTTGCACGCGTGCAAAAAGTAGGGCTAAAATAATTAAACAAATTAAAATTTGTAATAGAAAATTATGTACACTGTAGCTTAAAATGTGTAAGGTACAGACTCCACTAGATAAGGAGAGCTGGTGGAAAGTTGAACCCCAGTGACTGCTGTTTGATTGGTGCCACACGGCATTCAATTTGGCACAATAATGTGCTGTCCTTTATAATTGTCACAAATTTCAGGCTCCCCAGGGAAGTGGTCATGGCACCAAGCCTGTCAGAGTTCAAGGAGCATCTGGAAGATTCTCTTAGTCCTATGGATTAGTTTTAGGTAGTCCTGCGAGGAGCAGGGAGTTGGACTCCATGATCCTTATGGGTCCTTTCCAAGTCAAGATATTCCATGATTCTGTGTGACAAATTCCATGTTAACTTAATGATGGAGCTGTGCAGGGTTTGGTGTCCTTGGGACTAGAGAGAGACACTCTGAAGCTGTTTGTGATGAGTACCTGGGTTGTGTAGTGTCAATGGAAGATGCAGATCCTGCCCTGAACAAGCGGTGTTTCATGGTGGTGTAGTGAGAGTAAACCCATAGACCCGAGAAGTTCCTGTGTTATAATAGGATATAGGGGTTAGCAAAGGGGTATGTTCTAGTGTGTTACGAGAATACTTGTGTGGCTTTAAAAAAAGAAATGTGTTCCTTGTGCTATTAAAAAGTGATTGTCTAAACTTTCCTGTGTCTTAGAAATCATGAATTCTCCAGTCCTAGCAAAACGCATCAAAAAAGGAGGGAGACAGTGAAGAACTGTGAACTGGGCAGATTTTCACTTTTTTTTTTTTTTTTTAAATAAAACCCTATTAAAAAAAGCAGGAATTAAATTATGCCTAATCTATCAGTCTGAGGTGTGAGCCAGAACACAGCAATGATGCTGTCTTTGGTTTTTGTACTACTGGTGATTTCTGACGTGTTGTGGGTTACAGATGGTGCTTAACCCTTTCACGGTGGGCCCTGAGCATTTGTCGTAACAGTGTTCATATGCCTGTGACTAAGCACAGGGACAGTTTGTTGGGTCTGAGGCTCAGTGGCACTAGGGAAGTGGATGGCTCCGTGAGTGGACTATATTAATAATATGGGAGCCAGAGGATAAAACATTCTTTTTGTGATTACTTCCAGGTTCTGGGAGAGATGACCACTCTCACACGGCAGGACCTTAACTTTGGGCAAGGTAATTTGTTGTGCTAAGCCTCAAACTAGTATGCTTGCAAGGCTTCTTATTGGCACATGAGTTTGTGGGAGTGTTGTTGGAGGGTTGCCCTATCCCTAAACTTCCTGCAGCTAAGGGGAAGCAGGTGAAATTTATGTGGGGAAACAAATACCTTAAAAAAAAAAAGAAGAAATTCTTCTGAGTATATGGTATTGCTCTACATGCTTCCCCTGCTCCCTACTTCAGCATCCTTTACTTTTGTTTTTCAGTTGTTGCAGATGTTCTTTCAGAATTTCTGGAAGTGGCTGTTCACCTTATCTTGTATGTCAGAGAAGTTTACCCTATTGGGATCTTTCAGAAGAGGAAAAAATACAATGTACCTGTCCAGGTAGGAGATTTTCCTGGAAGCTGCCAGCCACGTGGGCAAGCAAAATAGCAGGGATCAGTCAACACTCACCAGAACAAACTAAATCACTTTCAGAGTTTGTATTAATGTGCAAACTCATTTTTGAAGTGAACTTGGTTCCTGTCAAAAGGGAAAACAGCCCTCTAGCTGCGAATACAGCAGTACTCATGGAACAGGCAGATCCCCAGCTCTGTGCAGTAAGGTAACATGAAAGGGTGCTTCCTAGGAAGCAGAGATGGTTGGAATATACTATTCCTCCCCATATGCTGTTGTGGGTTTATATTCCTAATACACTACAGCTGGGTGGATACAGTGATCTGCCTCAGCTAATTAACCCTTCCACGAAAGAACTGCAGGTTTGAATTGGCAACTCAGTGGTAAAAAATGCTATTTGAAGCATGACTCAAGTGCCTTGTAACACACTGTGTGCTTCTGTTTAAATCTTCCCATTTAACATTAGAACACAGCTCTGACTATTTACTATATTTGCCACAGATGTCCTGCCACCCGGAGCTGAATCAGTACATCCAGGACACACTGCACTGTGTAAAGCCACTGCTGGAGAAGGTAAGATCATATCAGGGACCTGGGCAAAAGTACTGCAAGTGTTTTGGTAGAAAGTAAGAGAACATAAATACTGTCTTCATTGCAAAATTTATTTACAAATTTACCATATACAATATACTGGCTGATAAAGTTCCTGACAAAAATAAAAATAACATCCATAACTTTTGCTTGCAGTTAAGGCCCTGCCTTGCTGCTGATAATTGGCATTTATTGCATCTAATACATGCACGTGAGGATATACATCTATGTATTTTCAGTTATATCATCCTACATGTTAACTTAATGTTCTGCTTTTGAATACCTGTCTGGCAGAACAGCTTGACTGCTTTGCTGTAAAGCCAGCAAGCAAAGGTAGGTTTGAACTCTAGGTTTTGTAAGAGAAAGGAGTGACCCTGTGAAACATTTCAGGATGGAGGATGCTGGCAGATGTTGCATTCTCTGCTCTTTACAGCAAACTTAATGCACATTTAGAGAATGGAAATCGGTTGGTTTTACATTGCAGTAGTACAAAGCTGCTATATTTGGCCAATGGTCTAAGCATATCTTAACTTCCTCATCATTTTCCATTCCCAAGTGATGCAATGAGATGGCTGTACGTTTCCTCCTTTGTTCCAAAATAGTATCTAGAGAAATGTACTATTTAGTGCACTTCCTCTCCCTAGGCTTTAGCAATAAGCTATCAGTTTAACATCTGGCAAGAAATGGCTTTGCTTTCTGATTGGTAAGAATAATCTGACAGTGCTCAAGCCTTGGATAACTGCTAGTGCTGTGAGCCACAACCAAATAAACATACTCCCACTTTATCAGAATTAAGTGAGGCACACGGGGGGCAGAAGACAGCTTGTTTTAAGGAAGGGATTTTTCTGTCTCTGTTCTTGCAGAATGATGTGGAGAAAGTTGTAGTTGTAATCCTGGATAAAGAGCACCACCCTGTGGAGAGATTCGTCTTTGAGATCACCCAGCCACCGCTGCTTTCCATCAGGTAAAGTTTCCATTACTGTTTGCCCATGGCATCCGACGCTGCCTCTGCAGAGGTGTTCTGGAAGCAGCTCCAGGCCCCGGTACTTTGCTGCATGCCAGTAACAACTGCCGTCTCCTCACCAGCTCAGAGTCCCTGCTGTCCCACGTGGAGCAGTTACTGCGTGCCTTCATCCTGAAGATCAGCGTGTGCGATGCTGTGCTTGACAACAATCCCCCAGGTAAACGTGTCTACACAGCCTGACTAGAAGGGGTAATGTCCGATCCTCTGTTGGTTGTCCCCTGATGTGGAGCCTACCCTTTGGCTTGCAGGTTGCACCTTCACAGTTCTGGTTCACACACGGGAGGCTGCCACAAGGAACATGGAAAAGATCCAGGTGATAAAGGTGAGTGATGTCTTTGGCTCCCTGATGGTGTGTGAGCAAGCTGCAGAGCAAAGACTGGAAATTACAGAGTTTTGGCATCTCTAAGGTTAAGACCACTAGATATTTTGAACATGTACATTACCTTCGTGTGATGCACTTCACAACTTTGCTTTGAATGTGTTAAAACGGTTTACACTGAGCACATTGACCACACACCAGCCACAATTGCAGACAATAGCTGCTTCAGTGCCCGAATTAGATTGTAACAATACTTACTGCGTAGTGCCTGCTCAGTCACTGAAAAGTACTCTGACATATAGAACAGGTACTTGAATTTAATCAACAACAACAAAAAAGCCCTTACCCCACATCCACTATGTGTGGATGGCTGATTCTTTATAAATAGCAAGGAAGATGATTCAAGTAACTAGTGGGTTTTGGGTGCACAAATACATTTTATCTGGCAGGAAGGTGTGTGCACATCACTTGTTAAAGCAAGACTTTTTTTAAGAATCCTTGCTTACGTACAGGGAAACATTTCTACAAGCCAAGTTCTTTTGGGTGTCCTAGGGCACAATAAATAAAGCTAGTGAAGTATAAAATTGTTTCAAAATGGAAGTCTGCTCGGTACTGCTTAGTAGTGGAAAGTGGTAGTATAGTAGGCCAACCTTTAACCTTGCAAGGCAGGACAGAAATCCATGCCCTGAGCTTTTGGGAGTTGCAATTAAATGCTGGTGTAAAGAATAGAACATGTTAGCTCAGGAGAGCTAAAAGTGTATCTGTTAAAGAAGTGAGGTGTTACCTTTGGAATAAGTGGGTTAACATTATAGTTTGATGCTGTAACTGAAGATAATTATGCCAGGTCTCAGGATCAAGTGTACAAGTGTTAAGTTCTGCTGTTATGAAAAGTTTGAGTTACCTGTTTCTTCCCTCAGCCACTAGATCTCTCATTCCCTTAACACAAATAAAGCCCCTTGTGTTCCTGCCCCTAGGATTTCCCGTGGATCCTCGCTGATGAGCAAGACGTGCACATGCACGACCCCCGGCTTATTCCCCTGAAAACGATGACATCTGATATCTTAAAGGTGAGCAGAGCATTCTGGAAGAAGAGGTGGCTGAAACTGCCTGTAGTGCTAAGCTTTGTCTACTCTGGTGCCAGCTCTGCAGTTTTCTGGAGGGTGATAATTTTAACACTGCTGAGCAATAGGTTAGTCTTGCAGATGCCTGTGCCAGTAACCAAAACAGGGCAAGACTCCTCATAATAAAGCAGGAAACCTGGTTATGGGCGAAGGCACAAACTTTTCCTATTTAGCCTATTGCAGAGTTTTTTCCACTCACATACCTGCGTATCAAACGGAACTGATGCTTGTTTGTCTCCTCCAGATGCAGCTGTATGTAGAAGAGCGAGCCCACAAAGGCACCTGACTTCACATCTTCCTTGCCTTCAAGCTTCACCTGATCTTCCAGTGGAATAAGATATCTCACAAACCATACCTTGATAACTGTGTCCTCAGCTGGCCTTCCGGGTGAATGTAGAGCAGCTGCTGCCTCTTTATTTCAAGTGCTCTTACCACTGTATATAGAACTGACTTGGAATGTGGAGCCAGAGCCTGTTCCCATGTGCACTCGTGTGAGAGTGAGTACAGGTTTTGTTACAGTGAATCTCTGGGGGCAGGATATAGGCAACTGCAGTGTGCAGTCAGTGCTTTATACAAATCCAGTTCTCACCTTATCCGTTGTGCAGTGGTAGCGATGTACAGGGATCTGTTACACGCTCCACTAGAGCAATGGGCTCATGCTAAGGGTGAGTGAGGCCTTATGTAGTGTCTGTCCACTGTGACTGTCCCAAGTAGTCTTCAATAAATACTAAGTTTTACTCCAACTGAACTAGGCTGAGTTCTGTCCAAACCAGCCTCCCTCCTTAAGTATTTTTATTTTGTATGGAGCTTGGTATTTTATGTGAAGCTTCCATCGCTTTCCTGCAACATACGTGGAATCTGTCACTTCCTAAGAGAGGCTCCACAACCTTGGTTTCTCCCCTTACCATGGGAGAGCTTCCACCCACAAGTGGCGTTAGCAAGGTGGAATTTGTGTGTCCAGCGAGGACACTTGCCCAATGTCCTACTCCTAACAGAGAACAGACAAGGGAAACACTGTTAGTCCTACACCTATCAAAGGAGATGGAAGAAGGCCTTAGTATTGGCTCTATACACACAGGGGTAGAAGACATGGTTCGTAGTATTTGAGCTGAGCTTGTTGGTCAGACAATTTGCTAAGACAGCCAGTATAGTACCTCCCTGCTTCCTCCAAGTAAAAGGTGCAAGAACACTATAGATCAAGGCTGTGTGCTGCTTCAACGTTCAGTACAAACCAAGTACTTCGGTAGTACAACGGTAGCATGGAAAAAGCCCAGCGCAATCAAAAGGCACTTATGTTTTAAGGTAGCTGCCTGAAGGGGTTTATCATCTCCCCTTTCTCTACCTGTTTATTCAAACAACCATGGGCTGTATTTGGACAGGGAAGGCACGTACCATTTTGATCACACGCCCTTAGAGAAGTGGTAAGGAATTAAAGTACCAGTGACACAGCATTTATGAAAAAGGGTTGAGTTTTCTTATGCTACGAAAGGTCTGATGTGGAAGATACATGCCTTTATACATAACTAAACTGAAACGGGGAAATACCGTCCAAAGGAAGTCTTTCTGTAGCAGAGCCCTTGAGGACAGCATTGATAATCTGAAATGAAACATTTTAGCCTTATCTTTTGTAAGTTCTGTAAACAAACAAGAAAGTTTCTATTTAAGACTCAGTGTTTGGCTGTAGCACAAGGACACATTAACTAGAAAAGACAGGTCATATTTAATTGTCCTAGACTTCCTCCTGTGAAAGAGCACTAGTAATTGCAGCAACATCCATGGTACAGGAGGATGAAAGATGAAGACAGAAGTCCTTCCAAAGGGCTGGGCCTGCAGAAGTTCTGTTGTGAACAAGAACTAGCTGCTTGTATCTGAGATCAGCTGTGCAAGACAAAGCCAGGACACTCACCCAGAGAGTACAGACAAATAAATACACCCGAGACCAGCTGGTTACGGCCCTGAGCTAAAAGCAAACACTTATATTTTGTCCTCATAACAATGTCAGGGGCCCGATGGTGATGCTGCTGTTTGTCACTCGGATCCCATACCATCCTGCCCAGAACTGCGTGTCTTGGCCTCCGTGCTGAAACCAGATGTAACGAACTCCAGCTGGGTAATTCTGGAAGGTGTGAGAAACCTGGAGAGAAAGAAGAAAATTTGTCTTCATTTGCCTAAATAAACCAGCACTGACCTAGACGCTCAGACAACTCCAGTATGAGTCTTGGTCTCAGGAAAATCTCATTCTTATATCTTTCACTGCAAGTGCATCATACCCTTTTTGAGGGATGGGAAAAAAGCCTCTCTTTTTCTGCCTTCTGCTCTAAAATCCTGTCCAAGTCAAACATAACATTAAGCTCCATTCTTAGGTACACTTGTCACGTAAGCAACAATGTAACTGGGAATCTACAGCCAATCAAACCAGCTGACCATCTTTAGCAGTTTTTAGAAAAGTAACATCTGCAATACTTTCAAATGAGATCCATGCAGTAGCTTTAGCTTTTTGATCCAATAACAACAAGAACTGTGTTCTTGTAACTTAGTTATTTAGACAGAAACTTAAGTGAAAAACAGAAACAATTAAAAAAGAGACTGAGCTAAAATAACAGAAGCCTGGGGGATATTCTTTAGAAAACCCTGAACACCTCCAAACCGAGCCTAGCTCTTTCATGGCACTACTCCTTCAGCACTGTCAACAGCAAGGACTGACTTACCTTTTGTATTGAGTGGAGGAGGCTGAAGAGCAGAGAAGGAAGGTCCACTTGGGGCTTTTGGCCAAAGAAGACTTGCAAGAGTCAAGTGTAACAATACTGATGTAAAGCTACTGCCCCCAGGGCTGCTGCCTACCTCTCTCCACATTGCATCACTCCACTGCTCTATAACCACTGGCTCGGGGTGGAACTCCTCAAGGACAATGTAGTCTTCAGAAAGCAGCCTCACTGTCAGTTCATAGCGACACCCACAGTCAAATCTGGCAGCGTACCTAGAGAGGCAGGGAGTAATCAAGGAGCAGGGTTGTACATACAGCATTCAGTTTTCTTTAGTGTTCAGAAACAGCCTCCAAGGGGATCCCTGTCTGCAGGGGAAAAGGAACATCCCCAGAGCTGTGAAGTTCTAAACCTTCCAGCTCTCCTGCTCTTCACAGGATTGCCACCTCCTTACAGCCTATTGAATAAACTTAGATTTAGCTTATGCTTTATTCAAGAGCTACAACTCCCAAAGGATAAAGAACTAATTTTATAGAATGAAAAGCTTCAGAGGCCTAGCTTATCTCTAGGCCAATGCCAGAAATTCTAGTTTTCAGTGCATACACTTACCAGTCCTTGACTACAATTTCAGGCCGTTTCTCATCCATCAACTGATTCCAGTATCCTTCTTTCTGCAGGGTAATGAGTTGGGACTTCAAACATGGCCTGCAACAGCAAAAGGAATATTCACAACTTCCCAAAACACATCTCTTCCCTCTCAATGTCCACACTTTCCCCGACAGCGTTACTCTCACCAAAAGCCCACCCAGACTGTGCCCACCAGGCTGACACGGCTAAGACATGCCTTTTTCCGTAGCCAGAACTAGACAAGGAAGTGAACTGATCTGCTTCACCCCAGACAGAAGGAATTGTTACCTACAGTCTGGATTAAGAGGGGTCCCTGTGCTTGTACAGCATATATTGGTAACAGAAAACTACTGCTTAATGGATGTAAAAGCAGCTAATCCTCCTCTGTTGACAGCTTTTGTTGGGAGCTGTTAGCGTGACAAACACACCCACCACTCTGAGGGGTTACAGAGCTTTGACCTTGTCAGCTAAGCACATCTGATCAGCTTGCCAAACCTTAACCTTTGCCACTGCCTTTGGTAGAAGAGAAGCAGGATCCCATGTGGATTATCATGACTACAAAAAAGTGACAGGAAATTCCTGGTAGGGACAGAGAAATTTAGCACATACTGGGATTAATTCTCTCCGCAGTACACCTATCTCTTTAACTAGATAAAAGATTAATTAAGCTCCTTCCTTTTCCCACACATGGGCTAAGGTTCAGTGACCTGCCCCAAGCCTTCTAACCATAGTGCCTTTGCAGACAGACAGGTGGAAGCAGGTCTCCCAGCTCCAGGTTACTGGAATCCAGTTCTTACCCGTATGAAGTGACAAAGTATCTGTGTACTTTGGGGTCTGGCATCTCTCTTCCATAAGGTCCAGGCAGAGCCTCAATCTTCCATTTATCTCCACCGTTCTTATCAACTTTCCAGTGCTGAAAGTTCTCTAAAGACACAGGTATCAAAGGTGAGCGTTAGGACCTCACTGCAGTTTCCAGCAGCATCTCTGCTTTTGTTAAAGAATCAGCTACAGAAGAATAACCAGGAACCTGCTCTGATGAGTCTTCAGATATACTGTATTTTTCCTGCAGCTGAAAGTGACTCCTGTCTTTATGTTGTCATTACTTTTAACATGGCTGTCAGCAGCTAGGACAACAGGTAGCAACTTTCTGACCACATCAGAAACTCATCATCAGTAATAAAGTAGAATTACTGTCGTCATATTAGTCAAGTCTTTGACACCAAAGATTCCCCATCTGCTCAAATGTTTAATCCCAACACCCGATAGTTTCACTACTGTATTGTACTGGCTGTGCAAATTAACCATTGCTGTTTGCACTGCTGGGGCCTGAGTGACTCCAGAGATTTTTCTGGTCACAACCAGAGATATGTATTTACCAATCCTTTATCTATCCACAGTAGTTTTACTGCGTATGTTTACTTGTGGATCTGACCCGGCAGAGATCCGTCAGTAGCTGGACAGTCCCAAACCACCAGCAGTACCTCAGTGATGCAGGGAACTGACTCATTCTGACTGTTGGGAAACTCTTAGTCCTTTACTATAAATAAACCAACCTTCAGCAATGGCGTTTTTGATCAAGTTTTTCTTCAAGCTGCAGAGCATATAGAAGATCTTCCAGTCGGAGATGCTCCTATCCAAATTCTGGGTATAAAACCCCTCGCGCTGGCACTTGCGTTTCCACAGGATGGTCAGGTCCACCACGTACCGCCACTGCGTGCACACCAGTCTGCAGGCGTGGATCAGGTCCCGGACCGGGAGCAGCGAGAGCAGCTCCACCAGGACATCCTCCGGGAGGTCGTCAATGGTTGTCATCGCGGGCCGGCGGCTCCGGTGACGGGCGGCGGGGGTACGCGACGGAGACCCGCGGGCACCGACAGCGCAGCGCTGCGGGAAATGAACTGAGTCGTTGCTGGTTACTAACAGAACTACACGACAAACCGCCTGCCCCAGGCTGCGGGGCCGCCCCCAGCGGGACCGAACCCAGCCCCGGCGAGCACCGGCGCGGCCCCGGCCCCGGACACGGATGTGCGGCGGCCCCGGCCCTTCCGCCTCGGCCGGGGCGCGGCGGGCGGAGCAGGAGGCGGCGCCGCGGCATCCCCGCCCCGAGCCGCCGCCCTTATGAGGGGAGCCCGGCCCGGCCCGGCCCAGCCCTCCGCCGCCGCGCAGCGCCTGAGGTAGGAGCGCTCGGCACCGCCGCGGGGACTGGGGGGCACCGCGCTGTGACCCGTCGGGTTTCTCCCCGGGCAGCACGGGAGGGAACGGGTCCGGGTGGGGGCAAACAGGGAACGGGAGCGCGGCCCGAGCACGGCGAAGGGTGGAGGATGCCCCGGGAGCTCCTGCTGATGGCAGACGGCTCGTGGGACGCCGTGAGTCGGGGTGGACCTTCCCCGAGGGTGGGAGATCCTTGCCGAGCAAGGGGAGCCGCAATGCTCCATCCCCTGGCACAGAGCGGGCGAAGCGTACGGGATTCCTGCAGGAGTGACACCAGCACGATCTCTTTGCTTTTTAAAAATCACATTTTACGCTTCAGGACTGCGGTTGAGGGTTGGGAGGGAGGAAAATACCCAGTACTAACCCCATGAAAGCCGGAGAATTTTAAATGACAGTTTCCTCCCGCTGTCTGCGGTGCAGACAGAGGACACATGGCAGTTCTGCATCTGGAACATCTAGATTTAGGATGCTGTTAGTGAGTCCCTGTTTCTTCCCTCCCTTGCCAGATTGGGCACTGCCACATTTTATCAAGTAGCACGTCAGGATATTTAACCTGCTGTGTCCCTAGAGCTCGCCCAGGCTTAACCCCTCACTCCTGAGGAGTTTGGCTGCGTCTATGCAGTTGCTGCAGTCTCAGCAGCTTCCCAGCACCAGGACTCAGCTGAGATAAACAGCAGCATCATAGTGCAACCCACCCTGAGGACACGGGCTCTGAATCTGCACACTCATCCTCCCGTATTCCTGCAGCACCCGGCCCTACACCCCAGGGCAGCAGAGAGCTGTTGGGAGTCAGCGTGCAGAATGAGCACATGAAGTTAAAGCACACACTTCTGACTTAATTGCTCAGGTTATAAGGCCACCGAAAAAGGAATATTAGAGAATATCAACCGAGTTATTTTCAGATCTATGCTTTATACAGGCTCATGACTAAGGAGATTAAGTGCCAGCCCCTTGAGGGAAAGCCTTTCAGATACAGAATGAAACCACCACAAATGTGGTTGGCAAGATGCTCACTGCTGATCTTTAGGTGCTGCTCTGCAGCGCTGGTTATCAGTGATGGTCTTAAAGGCAGAACAAACACCCGGGTGCCTCCCTCTGCAGAGAAAGTCATTACTAAGCAGCTGATTTTTGCAGCAGCAGAGATTTGTGGAAGGACTGATTCCAGTCTGGGAAACTGACAAACCATCCACGACTGCAGATGTCAAAGTCTCGCATTTTGTGGATGGACTTAACTAAGGGTTTTATTTAGAACATTAAATATTAACCTGCTGATGTGTTTCAGGGTATTAACTTAAATAGGGGTCAAGAGACCTGGAGGTTAGGAAGCAGGCTATGCCCCCAAAATCATGCTTTCAGATAACATGCTTATTTTCCCTTTTTTCTAATGCATCAGTTTGACATCACTGAGGGTGGGGGCCCCATGTCTGAAGGACACTGTCGCCACTCCTTTCCCCTTTCTCAGAAAGCTCCATCCAGCCTGGCCCAAGGATGGAGTCCCTCCCTGAAGCAGTCCTGATCAGAATCCTGGCTTCCATACCTGCGGTGGACTTGGTGCTGGCGTGCCGCCTGGTCTGCTGCCAGTGGAAGAACCTGGTCGATGGAGCCGCGCTTTGGATCCTGAAGTGTCAGCAGGAAGGCCTCACTGGAGCTGAGTCTCAGGAGAACGCAGAGAACTGGCAAAACTTCTACTTCCTGAGTAAGAAAAGGAAGAATCTCATCAAGAACCCATGTGGTGAAGGTGAGAGACAAACATGACAAGCCCCAAGATTTCATAGAGATGACCAGTCACTGGGAATTAGACATCTCCAGTGTTTGAAAAAAGATCTTAGTTGCTATCAGGTTGCAGTGTTTTCTTCTTGCCCAAGAGTCAAATCCTTTAATGCACACAGTCAAATCATGTAATGGGCATGAAGGCCTTTGATAATCAGCCTCTGCAAAGGGCTGTACTTGATGCCAACTTTATATAAGCCCCTGCAGGGATCTGAATCACATTTGAGACACAAAAGTATCCTTTACAGAACCCCCCATCCAATGCAGTAATGGCAGAGGCAGCTGCATTTCTAGATTGCTTCTTGCCAAACCATGACAGGAAAGATCAAGCCTTTCCCCACGCAGGAGCTAGTCTGCCCTGAGCTCACCAGGCACTTCAGGCTCCCTTCCTTCAAGCAGCTCAGGCAAATCTTGTTTGTACCCTCCTTACCACAGCCCATGTTACAGAGCTGTGCGCGTACCCATTTGCCATTATTCCGATAATCTTCGCTTGCCAGATCTCCAAGATGCTCAGCAGTGACCAAGCCTCACAACCCAAGCAGCAACAAATACATTTCACACATCACAGACCAAAACGATATCAACACAGCTTCTCCATTTTGTTTACAGATTATTTTTCTGCAAGCTTTTCCCACATCCAGGTTCCCCCTGGCTAAGACCAGCAAAGCCCAGTGTTTAAGGCCATACTGCTGAAATACCACTTAGCAATTTAGAAAATTTAGAAATAAAGCAATCTGCATCTCTCCCCAGGCTGTTCCTATGTTATGACACTGCAAGTGCTGACACACAGTTCAGAATACCTCAGTAATTTCACTGGAGTCCTTTCTTAAATAAACCCACACGTACAGAGCCATTTTGGTGGGGAATGTTAAAGTTTGTTAATATTAAGCTCAGACGGACTAAAGGTTTTTGCCTGACCTCTACTTAACAAATATTTCCGTAATCTACATACCAAATTAGTGCTGCATCTAACAGCACACCCTTCACCAGCCAGAGAAAGGGCCCAGCGGGAGATGGTCAGGTTCCTCAGGCCCACAGAAACTACGGCTCATCCGAGTCTCTTTTCTGCCATTTGCAGAAGACCTGCAGCACTGGGGAGAGGTAGAGAATGGAGGTGATGGCTGGAAAATCGAAGAGCTCCCTGGGGACTTTGGAAAAGAATTCCCTAGTGAAGAGGTCCATAAATACTTTGTTACATCTTACGAGTAAGGCTGCTTGCTTCTCTTCTTCAGGGAAGGGGACATTCTTGGTTTACCCCAGTCCCAGGGGAGACTGTGGTACCAACTAACATCTTGTGTTTCAGATGGTGTCGAAAGGCTCAGGTCATTGACCTTAGGGCTGAGGGCTACTGGGAAGAGCTGATGGATACAACCCAGCCTAAAGTTGTGGTAAAAGACTGGTAAGTAGCAAGGGTGCCTCAGAAGGCAGGCAGAGAGTCAAGAGAGAGAAGGAGGGGCAGGGAGGGCATATACCTGCACTGGGCCTTAAAACCTCAGCTGCCAGGATCCCCTAGATGTGGGACAGGGCTGGGTCTTGGCTTACAGCACCATAGGCAGCTCCCACAGGCTTGGAATTGTTGGTGGAGGTGGCCCCTAAAGACCAGGTTCCTGTTGTGAATGAGGGGAGGTGGTGGGTTGGGGTAAGAACCATTACAGATTTCCACCTCAACCAAGGCCCCAGTAACTTGATGAGATTTGGCAGAGCCTGCGTTCAGCACGATGCAGTTGCGTGCTCTGGCTGTTCGCAGAGTTCACACAGGTAAGGCGAGCAGCTTGGATCTCCTTGCAGGTATGCAGGACGCAGTGATGCCGGCTGCCTCTACGAGCTCTGTGTGAAGCTGCTCTCAGAGAATGAGGATGTTCTGGCTGAGTACAAAAGTGAGACTATTGCCATTCCACAGGACAACGATGCCAACTGGACTGAGGTGAGTTACAGCTGTGGGCTCAGCAGGTGACACCCAGCCTGCATGAACTGGGAATATTTGCAAGCAGAGAGAAGCAGGAGAGTTCTGCTGGAGGAGGAGAGGGCTCTGTCATGTGTTCTGTGGAGGCATGACCCTGGGATTGAACAGAGGGATTATACTGGGAGGCTACCTTACACAACACCTGGAAACTGCTGAGCCACCACTGCAGGTGTAAGATGAAGGAGATGCCCAACTGGGAAAGGTTCAGTGGCCTCTGAACAACAATGGGGTCAAAGCTCCTCCCAGTAACTCCCCCTGTAAATGTCCTCATTGTTACCCAGCCTGGTAGCTGTAACTCAGGCAGGTCGGGTTGGTGGCTCTGTGCACTAAAGAAGGGTAGGTTTATGATGGTTTGCTTACCAACAACCATTTTGTCTCTTGTCCCAAAGATTTCCCACACCTTTTCCAACTATGGGCCTGGGGTCCGCTTTGTCCGCTTTGAACACGGTGGCCAGGACACGCTGTTCTGGAAGGGATGGTATGGCGTACGTGTTACCAACAGCAGCGTGACAGTGGAGCCATAGCCATGCTGAACTGGGGCCTGCATGCTGGAGCTGACTTCCCTCAGGGCATCCCACGGCCTTTGGATGGTTTCTGCATGGTGCTGCTTCCGGGCTGTAGAGCATACAACCCTTCTGCGTATGAACGTGCGTGCAAGATGCCAGGGGCCACCATCCATCTTTCCTCAAGAGGACTATGCAAAGAATGTGAATAGATTTGTGAATGCACCACATGAGACTCAGCCTCGCTGCTTGCACTGATGTTCTCCATCAGACATGAGATCACCTAAAAATCCTGCAGACCTTACTTCTCTCCTAAGCCACTAACCCCTCGCACCCAGCCTGGGCTAGACACTCCTCCTGCCCGCTTCCTAGACTTGAGCACTTTAAAGGGTACTTTGCACATATTTTCTGGAAGTTAAAGAGCAGGAAAAAAAAAGGAAGAAAAGCATAGACCTTGTGTCTGAGAACAGACCAGGGAAATGCAGAGCCCTGTCACACCTCTATCACCACCTGCTTCCATGACCTGCAGTGAGAATCTTGGCTTCTCCCATTTATAAGAAATAGATGTCATTGCTTGCCTCACAGGAGCTCTAGCTTGGCCACCAAGTGCTATTCTGCGTTCCCAGTTTAATTTTTAGTGATAATGCAAAGCAATAGGGATTGGATCCTTTTCTCTTACACTGTTCCCAGCATCCATTTATCAAGGAAAGTGTTGGGAACAGAAACCTCTCTGGTGTCCAACCCTGGGGCTTCATTTGGCTCCCTCAATCAGACAGCAACTGAGAGTAATTGCTGGGAAAGGTGACAAGGACTTAGGGAAATGGGTCAGAAGCAAATTGGGGAGGGGGTCCAGGAACAAATGAAAACAAAACTCATCTGCCCCTTCCTGGCATCTGCATGCTTCAATGCAACAAGCACCCTGGTCACACAGTATGGCTCTTGGCAGGCAGGAGATCCTCACACAAAGCTGTCGTTAGCCCCACTCGATCTCAGTTCTTCCTGCCTACTGACAGTGTCTGCGAAAAGAAGAGCACACATCTGCCCCCCCTCCGTGTGCTCTCTGACAAGGCAGCGCTTCGTACGTACTCCCACTAGTGCCTCTCGCTGTCACTCAGGGCTGTGAGCCCCCACTCTGAACAAAGACACCTAAAGCTTCCCTGAGCCAAGCCTGTCTCTGCTAGTCAGTCCTCTTGGGAGAGCATCCCCGTCATAGACCTGGCGGTGCCTAGAGAAACAGGCACTTTACATTCTTGTGTCCATCTGTCTGTCTGCCCCTCCCCAGCTGCCAGTGCATACATACTTGAACGCCACTTTGCATCCAAGTGCACCGTTACAAGTGCGCTGTGCTACCGTTACCTGGAGCCAAAGGAGGCAGCGTCCGAGCTGGTCACTTTGTGCACGCTCTGCTTCATCGGGCTTCCTGCACTGCTGCCCCTGGATGCCCAGGGCACACTGGCCTTCCAGACCACAGCCGTGCCAAGCCAGGGTCCAGGCAAACATAATAAAGTGACACTATTGTGTGTGGATCCTCCCTTGTGTGCTGGGTATTTGTGTCCTGTGCTTACGCATGCTTTTTCTGTTACATGGTGTGATGTCAACCAGTCCTATCCAAAAACCAGGAGTCATCGTAGCTTGTATAATACCAGGAGTCTCCCAGAAAGAGGCACCTGCTCTGTTCCCCGACCCAGCAGCCTGAACCTGTCACACAGCTTTATTCACCACAGCCTTTAATACAGCTGGCAAAGCTGCTAGTTAATATTCAACTGGCTGCCAACTCTCTGCCCCACAGAAGAAATGAGGCCTCTGTCTGTCCCTAAGGAACCAGTACAGCAAGAGGACCAATATTCCACATCGTGATGCAACTGTTAAACTGAGCCTCTCCTAAGCCACCATCTCACCTCAGGACAAACCCTAACCCTTCTGTGATTGTGGCCCACTGCCCTGGGCAGTTTTCCTGAGCACAAAGCTTCTTCCTCAAGAAAGGGCAGGAGATGGGGGTAGAGGAAAGATGATATCAGAGCTCTGCTACTTACAATCCTTCCAAAAGGTCCTGAAGTCAAGCAGTGCCATTTCCACCCCACCACACACTATGCAGCTCCTCTCATTAATATCAACACATGAAGCACTGCAAAACAAAGCAGATAAAATCCTGATCCAGATATGAGTAATGACTTTGCATTTTTTTGTAAATTAAACCTAATCTGGTGTTGACTGCGCCATACAAGGAGAAATAATGAAACAGATTAAGATGAGATCTTGTTCACTCTTGCTGAACAAAAGCCAATTAATTGCCAGCAGGATTATTGTGAAGTCTTTCTCATCTTACACAAATACAATCAGATAGAGCCTAGGTGCTGGTGGAGGAGCCCTGCTTATTGGAGCGGTAACTCTGCCCGGACAGATGAATACCGTGCAAAGACTCGGTTAACCACAGGGAGACTCTTACCTGGCTATTTTCCCCAGTCTCTCTTGCCAATTTGCACAAGGATACTTTAAAACCAGCACATATACACACTCCCCCCAGTCCTGCCTGCTCTAAGTCCCCTTCACCTGCCCATAGCAGACCCCTCCCTATCTGTACATCACTCCTGACACAGATCCATCAAGCCTTTTCTCAAAGCTTTCTGGCTATGAAGGCTTTACCTCCCCCAAATCCTTCCTTACAGTCCTTCACCGTGCTCAGATGTTTCCTCTCTGTTATCCAAGCTAAATCTCTGCTGCAGCCTCTCTGCTATTTGCCTGGTCCACAGCAGAGCCACCTTCTACCTATCTGCCAGGATGACAAACAAGATCATTCCTGCCTCTTCTCATCTGTCCTCTTCCTGGTACAAAATAGAAATTCGGGGGAGAGCAGGAATTGTAGGAAAAGGACCCAATGTCATTGCTCTCCCAGGAAAATGAGGGAAGGCTTGGCACAAGGAATGACTATGGGGTTTGATAAAAGACTTCAGCACTGCAAGGCACATCACACGGTAGAAATCCACGTGCTGCTGGGTACATTCACCACCCTGCGGGAGCCCTGAGCCACCACTAGCCTGTGGGACACAAGGAAAGACGCAACAGATGTTGTGGCACTGAAGGCGGGTGGTACATCACATCACAGAAACAGCTGGCATGGAGAAGCTGGGAAGCTTCAGGGTAGGAACAGAAACCAACACCAGCTTGCCTGGAAAAAGGGGAACAGCTGTGTTGAACCCCCTGCCCTGCTCCATCAGCAGAGTGAAGCTAAAAGCCAGTTCATGGCAATCCCCGTTTTTCTGACAGTACTGAGAGCTCCCTACATCCCACCAGGGAAGGAACCTGTAACGGCTAGAAATAAAAGGCATTGAGTGAACTTGTGGACAATTTACTTGGAGAAAAATACTTCTTACTTTCACACCAGGTTAAAAAAAAAAAGTAAAAAAAATTAAACCCTGTCAAAGCCTGCAGCACTGGCATTGGCAGACAAAAATGACTTAACAGAAAAAAAATGGGCAGGGAAAGCGATTTTATTTGCCTGCATTGCCAGGGGAATTAAATCTTGTTTTTTTCCCCATCACCACCAAGTGGAATAATCCAATATATTAAAACTAATGTGCTTCTTGTATTTATTGCTGTGTATTTGACCTAACAGAGTTTTATTCCTACATTACGAATAAAACCATTCTGGTAGGCAAGCTGCAAAGCTCTAGATCAATTACTACCTTCTCCAACAGCTGAAAAGTGAGTTATTTCTTGTAAAGGGAAAAAAGTAGAAAATAATCATAAAAATAAAAAAAACCTCTTTTCCCCTTGTGCAATGAGTTCTGCACTGCAGATCTGGTGCAGTTAGGTAATACCGAGTTTGGTTTCTAAGCAACATTTTAAAAAAGAAATGAGGCAGCAGCCCCAGCCGTCCTTTGCAGATGCTTGCGTCCCCCATCCTGCCCGGCATAAACTCGCAGTCACCCTGGGCTTGGGCGAGCAGAGCACAGCTCCAGCCCACGCTTCCCACTGCACCCTCGGGGACCTGCAGGTTCAAGTGCACCCAGCAGTGACAGGACACATAATAACCCCTACAAGGCAGCTCTTGTTGGCAAGCAAAACCACGGGCACAAAGCCAAGAAACACAGCACTCATGTGTGAGAGGGCTGGGCAGCAGTGGGCAGAGACAGGGGGATAACTCACCGATCCAAAGCCATTACAACAAATAGGAAAACACTCCTTGGTGTATCCAAGGAGATGAGGGGATCCAAGCCCACAGTGATGCCACCCTGTCAGCACACACAAGCTGACCCTTCTCCTTACTTGCAAGGCTCTGACACTTTGCTTGGGGTGATTAACTGGCACACCCGGATCTGGGGATCCCAGAGGCAGCACGACAGCTCCTAGATGACACCACCGGGGGCTGTTCGCTGGAGTATCTGAGCTGAGACCCCTCAAATCAGCCTTTCACAGAGAGCAAGGAACACTCATACCTGATGCCACTATGCCACTGCTGAAAAGGTACCATGGTACATTAGAAGGAGCAGAGGACTCTTCTTTTCTCGAAATTTTGATGGTAGCAGTGATTATGAGGAAAACCAGATAAAACAAAGGAAATTATACTGATCTGTTGCCATTGGGTGTTGAGAAGCTGCTGTATTTATGGTCTGACACACTCCTTACAGTAAAGGAGATGCTGCTGATGGACAACTTATGAAGGTCAGTGCTTCTGTTCTTAGCAGAGAGCTTGGGATTCAGTATGGATGGAAAATAGGTGGGGAAAGGGGCTTTAGGCAGGCAAGCCTAAAGGGCAAGATATCTTTACAAAGAAAAAAAACAAAACATGGGATGCCTCAATTCCTGATCTGTATCTAGACAGTGCTTGCTCCAGGAACGAGGGCCACAATATACCTATGTGCTTCTGAACTACCGGCAGATTTTACTACCATCCATGAGCTGTTATCCCTATTTTACCACAGGGATGGCAGAGACATAAGCCTGCCTTAGCTGGGAGTCACACAGGAACCCTGCGGGTACAGCCAAGCATTCCCAGCCCCCAGCCCTGTTTTCTGAACCACGTTGCCCCCCCAGCCAAGCCTCATTCACTGCCTCGTACAGCCTCCATCACAGCAAGTGGCCACGCAGAATAAAAGTTTGGACACAATCAGCACACATTAAGAAAAAGCACTTGAATTGTTACGATTTCAGTACGACAAAGCCATTCCTCTAAGTGGAGAGGGCTCTCTTAGTTTTTTTATTCTCCCTTATGTTATCATGGCGTGCAGAGTTTAAGGCAATTTTAATACAAGTAACTATGAATTCCTATACATGCAAAAGTTCCAGTTACATTTAACTGCAGCCTTCAGCTCAAGCGCAACCAATAAATCTGAACAAACTAGTCTTTTTAATAGCTTCTTGGAAGGTTTTCTTGCTGCTGCCTTTTTTTTTAAGCCTCAAATAACTGTTCTCTACATGCAGCCCTAACTCTCGCTTGCCTGGGAATTTTTAAATTATTGATCAGGACAAGAGCTCTCCCTTCATGCATACTCCATCTAATCTTTTCATTTACTGTGCTTTTTGCCTGCATGCAAAATGAATGACATTTCATTTCATTTCATTTCCAAGTCCCATCAGCATTCAAGGTCTGCTTCCCTCAGTAACACCATCCGGTTGGTGTCAGATGGGAATCCACACAAGCTCTCCCTCCCTGAGCACATCACTGCTGCACATCTGTGTGGCAGAAAGTAGCTGAAAAGGGTTGTTATGTCCAGCAGGTAGAGAAACAGCCAGGAAACACCCCCGGGGTGCCTGATGAGTGTCTACCACATGAGGCAAAAAGGGACCACACAGCGAGTGGCAGTGCTGGACAGTGACATCTGTCTTGCAAGACACTGGCAGCCTGTCCTGCCGAGCCCCTCCTGGGTGTCAGTGCCAACCTGGGAACAGCCCTGAGCCAAGCACTGCCGGGCTTCAGCAACACACTCTGGGTCTCCTCCCTTACAGGTTATACTCATCAGCAATGCTACAACCTTCCCCTACACATGCACAAGGAGCAGCTGCCTGCAGAGACCTTTGAACTGCCTGAATAATCTAAGCATGCCTGTTTCTCTGTCTACCCACACCGCAGCCTGGCCAGACGGCTACCCTGCATCTGCAGAGAGTGCTAGAGCTAACAGAGAGGTAGAGGGGCTGCTGTTTTCCTCATGACTTGTATACTCCGACCCAGAAACCCCAGCCAAGCTTTTCCAGGCTGCTTTCAACCCTTCCTTTGCACTTGCTCCTTCTTAAGTCTAACGATCTTGGATAGGAGGTGGGAATAGCCAAGTTGGGAGCAATTGCTGTCCAGATGAACTGCTGCCTTCCTTCGGACTGTGCCTAAGTTTCATGCCTCAATCCACTTTGCTCCTCTGGTCTTTCAGAAGTTGCCAGGAGGCTTTCCTGGGAACCAGAGTCCCGCTGAGCTGTGCGCCTTACGAACGGGCAGGCAGACCTTGCACGGCAAGCACAAACAAAAGCAGACAGAGAACAACACAGGGGATGTAACACACAACAGTCCGAGCACACCAACAGAGCCCCATAGGAAGAGCCGCAGTGTCAGTGCCTTCTCTCTGCCCACAGTGTCCCAGAAAGGGCTTTGCTCCAGCTCTGGCCGACTGCCCTGCTTGCAAGAGCAACACTGCAGGGTCTGTTTCACAGCCACACCTGCACCGACGCCTGCTGTGCCATTCACACCCTCTGATCCATTCCTCCCCTGATACCAGCGATCACTCCCCTCTCTGGGTCCTACCTTCAGCTCTGCTCATCACCCCCCAGCCTGGCAGGCTCCCACAGAAAGCTTGTCTTCATCAATATGCACAGCAGCAGTTCCCTGGCTCCTCCGCACAGGTAATCAGGAGTCTAAAGTTGGCCTCAGAGACCACATAGCCCAATTAACGACTTGACACTACCACAGTTCCACCTGGAAACAGACCTGGAGAAATTACCCTACGTGTATCTGCAAGTCACTAGATAAGGATGAACACCACCTTTAGAAATACAGCAAATGGTCCAATAAAAACAACAGGCAGAGCCTGCAACACCTGTGTTTGTACAAAGTGCTAGGGCTGGAGGTGAAGAGAAAAAAGAGCAAAACTCCAGTGAGAAGCAAACTCAGTGTGTCTCCTGGCACGTGCAGGCACGCGTGTGAATGCCATCATGTGTGGGCCTGTAGGTAGGAGACGTGTCACTGTCTCATTCAGGCACCCAACCCCAGAACAGAGAGGACATGCCAGCACAGACCAGCCTCTCTGATTGTCAGAAACCCCACGATGCAGAGGTGACAGGAACATGACCCAGACTTTGTCTGATGAACAAGGAGTGACACTGCTACAAGGCATGGATCTCACATACCACAGCCTTGACCAAAAAATCCAAGGGTATTAGCC
The DNA here is from genome assembly GCF_013368605.1 of Nyctibius grandis. Taxonomy (NCBI): domain Eukaryota; kingdom Metazoa; phylum Chordata; class Aves; order Nyctibiiformes; family Nyctibiidae; genus Nyctibius; species Nyctibius grandis. The sequence goes on from NC_090674.1 coordinate 3,752,640, forward strand.
CAATATTTGGGGATTGGTAACCTCAAGAGATACCTAGTCCCAGGCCAAACAGCTGGACGCCTTCCCAGAATGGTCACCAGGGCTTTTGTGCATCCCACTGCATCCTTTTCATCCCATGCTCACAGTCAGGGAAGGAACTATGTGATAGACATCAAGGACAGCTTCGATAAGAGACTAGACACCATCAATCACATCATGAGTCAATTGACACAGAGTCCACCGAGGCATTCATTTGCTTCTTGGAAATCTTTTAACCACAGCTCTGAAGACTGTTTAATGACAGGGATGTTTCTTTACACTGGCTTCATTATAAAGAATAAATAACAAAGGCACATGGCGAAGGACTCCTTGAAAGTCCAGGGGGACAAACTTCTGCTCCTAAAGAGATCCCAGGGGGAAAAAAAAAAAAAAAAAAAAAAGAAAAAGAAAGAAGAAAAAAGTGTAATGCTTCTGAAGAGATCAGTAAATAATGAAGAGGAAATCCTTTCCCCAGCACTCCGTCAGTGGAGTTCCATGAATAATTCACAGCTGCTAAGGGGAAAAATGAATAGAAATGCTTTCCTGTCTCCTGGGCTCTCCCTCCAGGACTGGCCCAGCTGAGCTTGGAGGTTTCTCTCCTAGAAGTGAAGAAAGACTCCAGAGCATTCCTGGACACCTCTGTGCTGCCTGGTTCAATATGTTGTTCTGCACGGTCTCCCTGCATGGCTGTTGAACAGGTCACTTCATTTTCAAGGTCTCAGATGGCCACTTACAGACCTTGAGACAGCTCTAGTGCCTAATCCTATCCAGATGAAGCACTGGGGGAAATAAATCCATCCGAAGGGATGGTCATGAAGTACAGCGAGGGGACTGGGGCAGATGGCTGGCTACAGACATCCTTCTCCCATCGTGTGCCAGGCATCTCCTCTCTCCAGCTCAGCCAGCCAGGTCCTATGAGCAAGAGCTCCCACCCTGTCAGATAGGCCTGAAAGCTCCATTTAGCTGAGCTGCATCACTGTTAACAGATAACACACTATCCGCTATAGCCCCTTTCATTCCCACAGCTCAGAATGCTTTAAGCTTCCCAACAAGCATAAATGAGGTAATTAAATGACAACGATCCTTTGAGATAAGAGAAAGGTATCACGAGATCCCCTCAGACCCCACTGAAATGCATCCACCTCTAGATGGTATTAGGAGCTGGGAGGATAACACAAACCAGTTATGCAGACACATTTAGCTTCCTAGGCCCCCTCTAAGATTTAACCCAGTCAGAATTTTCTCAAATTACACTATTTGAAATTAAGTTTGCACCACAAATACTATTTTTGTAATGCGATTGCAGTAATTAGAACTCCTAGCTATTCTGACAACAGGTTAAGAGGAGACTTTCCAGGTCCTGGGGATTAGATTCACCAGAGCCCATAGCTGTTAGCTGACCACGGAGCTGGTATTCTCTCAGCAGCTCTTCGGACAGCCTGGCTTCATATTCTTCATTTCATCGCACGTCCCTATAGGTCAGCTCATCCCTCCAAAGTTAAAAGTCAAAGCAGCGCTCTAGGCACAGAACAATTTACCACTCTCAGGTGTTCAGATGCTTTTTCTACAGCAAGCTAGTTGCACAGGAACACAACACGTAGGGGCTAACTCTGCAGTTTGCTTCTGCTCCTCCTGGCACCCTTGCCCACTCACACTGACTGATAGCCTCAGGCAAGCAGTGCTTCACCTCCCCTTATCACCGCTTTCCACTTTCTCCTAGAATGACTGCAGGCAAATCCGGTTCACCATCCAGCACGGACCAGAGCACCCAGGACAGACAGCAGGCAAGAGGGATCTTCTGGAGCCCAGCTGGGAGGGTCAGCCCAGCCCCTGTGCCAGGGAAAGCATCAACCTTTCAACACAAATGATCGACCGTGCAAAGCAGCTTCCACAGGGAAGGGGGAAATGAATTTCTCCCTGATCCCCCTCCTGAGCTCAACTTATCCCTGAAGCGTGAGATTCAATTACCCTTATCATTATTGTAGCTTGCCTCGCTAGAAATGTTATTAGCGGTGATGAAATTATCCAGCCCTGTTTTACACTGAAGAGACACGCAGGAGGCTCCACGCGACAGCTGCGAGGAAGCAGACGCGCTCCTCGGCACAAGGGGAAAGGCTCTTCTCCGAGTGCCACAGCAGCCCCTAGTAAGCAGGCTTCCCCCAAAGGACGGCTCAGGGCCAGGGTCTTAATTTATGCCACACACCTCTGTCACAGAACTCACCAGCTGATGACCATAAGAACACACAATGGCTGAGTTGTCCTGAACTACACCCTCACGTGAGCTACGACTTCCAGGTCTTTGTAGCAAGACACTCCGCAGTGCCGGCCATCGACATCACAATTCCCAACCCCATCCCCTTTTTGAGCTCTGGTCCAAGCAGGACTTTCCCAAATTGTGCTACTTGAAATGAGTTTCCTTCATCAGTATCACAAGTGATTCTTGCCCTGTAATTGTGCTGGGCAGAACTCCAGCTGTTTCACCTGGGTATGGAGGGAACAGGAGATGTTTCTGACCTCTAGGGGATCATGAGCTCTGCCACAGAGGACTGGAAGCACACCTGCCTCGAGAAAAATCAGCCAGGATATCATTCCTGGAGATCAGGAAGTGATCTGGAAGCAGGCAGCCCTATAACTTCATCCTCTGAAAGCACCAGGTACCCAGACTGGCTGTCCACCATGGCTGCCATACCGAGAGAGGAGAAGAGCAGGACCTGAGCATGCAGGGCCACAAGGACCCAGAGACTCGTGCACCACGTGCAGAAGGACAGGCGAGGGAAAACACAGCCCACGTTCCAGGGCCGCTTACCAGGCATTATCTGTACTAAGTACAGAGCAGCTGTGTCCACCTGACAAGCGAGGCAGCAGACTAGGCTCAGGCACACAGAAGCTGGGGTTGTCCCAGCTTCATCCTTGCCTCCATTATAGAGCAAGTTCCAGCCGGGTACCATTCTGCCTGCAGGCCACCGAGATTCAGAGTGCCAGGCCACACAGGCTTTCAAAAGCAGCACTTACCCCAGCTGAATGACACAACTCACATGCTGCTTCCCTTCCTCTGCTGCTCCCTGCCTCCTCCTGGGAGAGGCCTGGGGGCAGGACACTTCTCAGCACAGGCAGCCCCAAGCAACAGCAGCTCCCAGGGCCCACAAGGACTTGCAAACCAAGCTCGGTGTGTCAGCAACCAGTACATCCAGTAACTAATGAGGAAAGCAAGCCAGAGCCATCAGGGAGACAATTAAGTTTAAACCAAACCAGTAATTCCCACCATGCCCTTCCTGGTCTTCTCTTGTCAGGCTCAGGTTTAAGCAGAGCTGGGAACAGCAGTGTTGCGACTGTGTGCACACACGTAGGCACACCAAATGACACTTGGGAAGAGCAGCGTGTCAGGCATCCTGTGCACAAATCTGTGCTGGGGGAGTTGAATGTCTCATCTCCTCAGTCTCTGGCTTCCCTTTGCACATTCAGTGTCCCCTGAAGGGGCTTCCCCTTCTCCAGACAGCTTCAGTCCCTCCTCAGCTCCTTCTCCCTTCGGAGCAAGTTTTAAATTCATCACTGTTTTAAAGAAAGCACTTAAAGAACAGAGCAGAACTGATAGCTAAATTAAACCTGCTGAGAGTGCCGGTTTAATTGAAAATGCCATCTGTAATTTAAATGTCAGAGCTGGGATGGTTATTAAAACCCTCCTTGATTACTGTGCTTCATTTCACAGTTGCAAAACAGACAAGAAAAAGCTGCAAATGGGCCATGTAACACAGCAGCAAAAAGGAATTAATAAACCTCCCCGCCACACACCAGCAGGGGCCAGGCCAGCTCACTCCTGCCCCACAGCCACTGCTCCTTCCCTCCTTGTCCCCTGTGGCAGGGCTGGCTCTTGCCTCTGCCCAGCGCCAAGGTGCTGGCAGGGCAGCAGATCCTCTTTTCCCTTGGAGGCTGCACAGGAGAGCCAGGCAGTGCAGCCGGGGAGTGCGTTCATCTCCTCCAGGCCCCGCAGGCAGGATGTCCTCTGAACGCCGGGCAGAGCGGGGTCCCCTCCCGAGGTGCAGCTGCAGACCAGAGAGGCGGCTCTCGGTGTCCCTGTGCTGGCTCTGTCCAGCTGGCAGGCGTGTGCTCCCCACTCCTGCCCTCAAACCCACTGGCACCCACGGGGTGCTGCCCTGCTGTCACCAGCCACCCACCCACGGCTTTCCTGCTTGTGTGTGCAGTGCTCTCTGCCCTGTACCTGGCTCTTACCAAGGCAAGGGGGAGAGGAGAGGGCTGGTGGAGTTGGAAGGAAAGGGACAAGCTCATGCCTGTATCAAGGTCAGAGCAAACAGTGCCTTATCCTGATCCCAGCTAGGTTACTGCCGGCTCTGATGCAGAGGAGGGAAGAAAACAAATCAGCAGCTGCTGAAGTAGCAGCACCAAAGGCAGGTTTGCATTAAACAAGCACCATCCATCATTCCAAGACTACAGTTAATAAACCACGGGGCCTCAGTAAATTACAGCAGGAGCCAGAGGAGCATGCAGGCCACCATCAGCACACGCCGCAAGTTATCTGCCTGCTCCCCATCTCCTGGGGCAGGAGAGCAGCCAGCACTCCCCACTGCTCACTGCCAGGGACAAGGCCTGTAGCAGCAGAGCTGGCTTCACAGATGCCCAGACAAACCCATCACCAACCGCGGGTACAACAGCACACCCGCCTCCTTGGCCACTGGTCAGGCTGGGAGTGCCCCAGTGCCAGCAGGGCATCTGCGTGCCATGTGTAACCCCCCTTTTCTGTAGGGGTACTGCGTGCAGTGGAGAGGCTTATTAAATCAATCAGTACTGCAGTGGGGGCACTGGGAGCACAACTAATTAGTCATTAGTGGGTATTGTGAGAGTTGGAGGAGATTTTAATGAGTACCTGGACACAGCACCATTGCCAGCTGCCTCTTTCCATCTCCCCTACTTGCTCCCTTTACCATTAGGCTTAGTCTGTGGTGGTGGCAGGGGGTGAAATCCATCACTCCAACATCAGGAGCAGAAAAAGAACAGGGAGCAGGGAAACCAGCACCGAGAGAGCTACGCCCCAGCTCTGGATTCCCTGCTGCATCCAGCTGTGGCAGCACAGATCAACAGTGGAGAAAACCAGTTGAGGAGGTTTTGCACACAACTCCCCTCCCAAAACCTTGACCTTCGTGGTTATTCAATTTTATTCCTTAGCTTCACAGTGCAAAGAACATAAAAAGAAATAATTGGGAAATTAGAAAACGCATCAAGAGACGAGCTAGGACAAAGGGTAATTAATATTGCCCCTCAGCTAACTCTGTGAAGTCCACTGTAATTAGATAGTAAAGCACTCTATGTGAAGAAAAAAGGGAGCACAAACATCCACATTACAGAAAGCTCAGCCCACATTAAAAAATGCAGTAATTAAAACCATAATAAGCTGTAACAATTAATGAAACTTTTCAACCACCTCTTCAGGCTGTAACATTAGAAATGGTAATTTTTTAAGACAAACTTAACAGGACACTATAAAAGGAGAAAAGAAATCACTGGGGAAGGATCTGCTGGCAGCCAGTGCCAGGAGCTGGTCTCGCCCATCAATGACCTGCCAGCCAGCAGCGACAGTCAAACCTCTCTGCAGCCTCCCACAGAGCAGGGGGTGGGCAGGGGCAGGTGGTAGGATCCTCTCCAGCAGCTTGGCACACCTGAACACAGAGCCCTTGGGAAGGCCATACCTGAACAGCCTGAATACCTCTGTGCTGGCAGAGCCCTGACTTTAGCATCCCAAACACAGAGTCCCACAACTGCTTACAAGCAATCAGGGTTTAGAAAGGCACCCAAAAGTAATTTCTTTGTATCAGAGCTCAGTGGGGGAGTCCCAGAGCCTTGAAAGAGAACTATGCACCATCAACCCAGCTTAAACCAGAGCACCTACACACAAGTGTATTGTTTATGAGAAAAAGGGTTGACAGGAGGAAAGGAGGTACCTCTCCTGCACGCTGATCTCCGTTCTGCCCAGCAGGCCCATGCTCAGATACTTGACCTATTTTTGTATTTTTAAACTTGGGGACTATGGTTGGTGGCAACTGGTAACGTGCAGCGTGCACTCAGTTGCTCATGGATTTAACGAGAGTAGGGTTCACACAAACTCAGTCTGGACTAGAAACATGCAGTTTTCCCAATGCACACACAACTTTTTGACTCTGGTACCTCTAGTTTTGTTGTAAATTACATCAAGGCAGAGAGGTAACTCAGCAGCACAGACAAAGGCTACCACGTACACCTGCAAATACTTGGGCTGAGGATACATCTTTCCTCCTGCTAGTCCGACAAGGAGCAACTGCTGTCTTCTGTGGCACACAGCAATTAACAAATCTGCAGGAAAATGGGCATTGGAGAAAAATGTTTTGCCCCTTTTCTATGTATTTCTTGACTCATTGCTCTGCAAAATATGCTCCCTTTGTTCTGGGTAAAAAGCTCCTTTCCCTTTGGGTAGGCAGACTCTGAAGAGTTGTAGCCATAAAATCCCAGATTTCTTTCTGCATCAGCTATTCCATGCAACATTAAATTAGGATAGTTGTTAACACTCCAGAATAATTATTTCCTCCTTTCTAAGAAGTTAAGTAGCTGCATGCAATGAAAGTAGAATAGATTCTATTAATTAGGGTCAGGATAGGAGTCTGCAAGTTTTCCTAAGCTGTTTTAAAGATGAGAAAGGCTCACTTCCAGCTGTAATACTGAGTATTCCTCTCCCCTGGCACTCAGTAACCTGGAGGAAGTGTGTTCTTCCACTTAGCAGCAGGAGGATTTGAGGCAAGTTTGACTTTGAGAGTGACTGAGTGCCCTGGCATCAGTCCAATGAGGCACTTACAGCCCTGATGAACTGTAATCACAGGTATGTCCCAGAGACACACCCTAGGGTTATTTTAAGATTCACTACCAACATTTGTGAGTAGAAAAATGCTAAACTAAATACTCAAAACAGTAATAAATGCTAGGTTCTGCAGTCGGAGACATTGCAGTACAAGGAAGGAAACCAGACCTGGTTGTTCAAGGCTACCCATGAGTCAGCACCGGAGCCAACAAGCACACAAGTCAGTCTCCTCCTGAGAGCCTACCAGACCCAAACTAGAAATGCAGAACTGGTTATGTCTTACCAGAGCAGAAAAGAGCAAGTAGTTTCAGGTTCAGGCATCTCAAACACCATTTCTTGTATCAATAACTGAATTTTTTGGGTTTATATTTGGAAAACACACTCTTGGAGGATGCACTCTTCAGAGTCTGATCTCAGCAGCATAGGTGAGTTATTCCTTAAGTGCTTTTAACTTACTACTCTTAACATGAACCAAGCTGCAGAGATACAAGACCCTGCTTGCCTGAAGAGCACCAGTATGCTTTTGATAAAGAAGAAACATCCACTAAGTGATCTGTGCATTGTATATCGTTAAGTCACTTTTATTATCACTTTTGAGAGAAGCCAAGCTACTCAAGGAACATCCCTTTAATAATTCTAAAAAATTCCCTAAGGATTCTTCCATTCTGCACCTGAGCATGTATTTACATGATGGATTCATTACACCTCATTGAGTGAAGGATGGCGCATTTTTAAGAACACTTATAAATATGTATTCACCTGATAGACTGGAGGAACTAATCTAGGTTTGAAAAGGTCCGTAAATTATGAATTTACAAGCTCTTCCCTAATTGTCCCTAAGGGATGGGGTAGGGATGGAAGAAAAGACGAGCATCTGGAGCTGCAGGGGGATTGTACACAACATCAGAGATGCTTCTGAACACAGCAGCTCAGTAGAAACACCAGGTTTTGAGAGTGTGGGAAGAGCGGCGTTAATACAGGAATCGGGCCGATCAACACACACAAATTGGATATAAATAACCCAAGTTTCCAAGACTGTTCCCTCCCTCTCTCTCCCCAGCATCTCTGAGCAGTGCCACCTTCTCTTAGAAAAGCCACTAACAAAACCACAGCCCAGCCCTCCTGCTGAGCAAGCCACATAATTAGCAGAGCATTTCTACACTTCTAGGTGTTCTCCCCTTAATCTGTTTTAATTAGAGAACCTGCTGCTGGTAAGGGATAGCAGGCTGACAGCCCTGAGAGCGAGAAAAAAAAGCCATAGTTACACACAAAAGCATCCCAAGTTTCTCCCATCGTGACCCTTTTCAAAGGGCAGAGGGGATTTTGGCCCAGTAGTCCCAGCTCTGTGACTTCGAGGGGAGTTGCCCAGTTCTGCTCCTGCTCCCTTCCAAGCGCCTCTCTCACATTTCACACGCAGCTCACCAAGGGCAGACCAAGCAGGTCAGTGCCAGAAGAAAGCTCCAGAGTTGTACAGCATGACCAGAAAAAGGGACATGCTCTTTCCGATCAGAAGCTGATCAGGCCATTCTTCTCCCCCTTTCCTTCTTGGAGCGCATCCATCTACCTTCCTCTCCTGAGAAAGAGCAGCCAGGAGGTGGGGAAACATCCTGGATATGCATCAACTCTGCCTGGCATGCTCCATGCTCCCTGCAGCGAGATCGTTGCCTGCACAGGACAGCTGGACCCTTAGGATCAAGCATTTTGAAATTTCTGCACAAATTACATTACCCTTCCTTTTAATTTGTGCTTTATATTTGCACACCTCCGTCAAAACCAGATTTTCTTCCCTTCCAAATTTCCCTGAGATGCTGAAGTTTCTAATTAACCAGAAGGGCTTTTTATTCCTTACAACTCTCCAGTTATGAATAATGATACTAGCTCATAAGTGAAAATTGTCTTTCTATTTAAATTCTGTAATTTTGGGTGGGTAAATGGGGAAAAAAGCAAGCATGAAGCAGTGGCCCTCGGGTCATTTGCAACTTATTAATTTAAAGCAGAGCTCTTAGCTAGCTTATTAACACTGAGTATACTACAGTGGAATTTAATGGCTAGGATATTAATTACCTTGCAGGCTTTCATATATAGAAAATGGTTTATTTCCATGTTACAAAGCAGCAGGAGCAAGGGGATCGTTCACCAATCTTAGCTCTGGGCCGTGCTGGTTCTAGCAACAATCAGATGGGGGATGCTCTGAGCCCTCAGCCTGGCACTGTGCCTGAGCCAGACGCCCTGTGACAGTGAATTGCCTCTGTTAAGGGCTGGGTCCTGGTGCCTTTTCTCAAACTGAGGCAGCCTGGAAGAAACCCACAACTCCACACTTCACAACTGAAGCTGGCACAGACATAAACCACGGCTGACATGTCTACAGCAGTGCCTTCTGCCCCTGCTGAGGGTCCCTCCGGAATCACTGCAGCAGAATATTGCAGATGCACAAGCTGTTTTGGTAAAGAAACAGGACAAAGCTATGCAGCTGCCTCCCACCTGCCCCAGGAGACCAGCTCTCCACTGGGAATGAGCCCTCAGGAGACACAGCCACTGCTGCATCTGCCACCCACACCACCTCCAGCCCCAGAGGGTCCTGGAGCTACAAGGTGCTCGTATGGGTGAGCATTACAAACTCTCTCAGCTGTCCCCATGGCTGTTAAATGCCAACGTACTTTGGATATTATCTACTCCCATCAATTTTAACATAAGACATATAAATGGGCCTTTCACCCATGCTTAGAGGAGCCACCTGTCTCTGTCCCACATGCCATCGACTCATTAAGCTCAAATCATGTGCCTGTCTATGCAGAACGCAGGTCAGTCAATTGACTGTAAATGGAAGCAAATAAAACGCAACAGCACTTTACAGTCACTGCTCAGGGCTCTGCAGTAATAGCAAAGCGATGATGTGGCTTGTCCTGGTATTTTCTCTTAAGGATTCCACCTGCTTTGGGATTCAATACAAGAACAGTAATTTGCATGTCTGTTAAAGCAACCTGACCCTTTGCAAACCACGCTGCTGCCAAGGGACCACTTTCATAGATGCTCTCGCTGTAAGGGCTAGTCACCCTCCTACACAGTCGTTAAAAGAATTGATATACAAAAGTAGCATTCCCCAACAGATCTCAATGGAGAAAACGGAACTATAAATTCATTTATATATACAACCAAAGCACTGGAAAATAAATGCAGTCTCACTGCTAAACCAGCAACTATTATCACAAGTGAGGGTGTGCACAGGTGCCCCCAAATCTAAGCACAGTTGTCCCTCTTCACCCATCAAAAGCCATGGCTATTTGCTTGGTAATGTAATGCATATTTTTCAGCTGGCATAAGCATCTGTTAAAGGATGGAGAGACAGACACCATCCCAAATGCTTGTGTCTGACACACAACCTGGTGCTATCAGCAAAGGAAAGGAGCACAAGGTGGAGACTGCAAGACAAATTATTCCAAAGGAGGATGCATTAAAAGCACGATGTTCAAGGTAAAATGCCAGAAGCAAAGACAGCAGAGACACCATCTGCCCGTGCCAAGGTCTTTGTCTAAACAAGCTCTGTTGTGTGATCAGAGGGGACATCTCAAACACCACGCAGTGCTTGCAAGGTTTGTTCACTCTAGGCTGAAGCAGAACCATCACAGCACAAAGAGGTGGCTGAAGACACATGGACAAAGGAGAGACAGGTTAAAAAAACCCCACAAAACCAAAACCCACAGAGGCAGGTACAGCTTTGTGCTGACATGAGCCATACACTAGGAGTGTAATGGCGAGGCCAGGTCTCCTCCCAGGGCTGCACCTCACTCTTTGGCAGTGAATAAAACGGGGAGGCGAGGAGACAAAGCAGCATCATGCCCAAAGAGGGCATTTAGGAGCGGGGACAACAGTAAGAAAATCTGCGAGGAGTCACAGCACAAGGAACGGCCTCTGGAGTAGTAAAATGAATGCAGAGAGAACAATTATAGGTTAAAATTGTTTCCCTCTCCTCCCCCTCCCTTTCTTGAAGTTTTAAACCCTGCTAATTCCCCCCCTTTTAAAATAAAAACTATTCTTTCATATGCTCAGTTCTTCAAAGAAGTTAAAGGATCTGGCACTTTCTCTCCCCTTTGTACCTTCTTCAGATGCATCTGTTGAATATGGAGGAGCACTCCTTTTATATTCCCAGCTCAAAAGGATCAAAACAAGGATCTGGGGACTGGTGTCTGAATTGTTACTAGGGCAGAAACCCAAAAGCATTAATGCTAAACTGATCCTGCCTCTGTTGTCTCTCAGATACTCCCCAGCTCCTTCAGCTCTGTACATCTGTCCTTATATCTCCACTACTTCATTGGGGATGGGGGGAATCATGACCAAGGTGACTAGATATTTCTCCTCCTTTGTTATCCTTCCTCAAGTGAAAATGTCATTTTAGCCAAGCTAAAATCTCAGACATGGGGGAGGATTTTATTTTTAAAAAGAACCCATATATTTGCTGGAGAAAGGAGTGCATGTGGGTAAAAATAGAAGTTGTTCCACTGAAAAGAACACGTTCTGATTGTTATAGCTCTAAAGAAACCAAAGTTTCTCGTCCCACCTTAGGCTAGCATCTCTACCTATACCCAGGTCTCTGCAAACTGCTCTTCCCCAGCTGTGCTGACACCAGCTCCTCTCGGGCCCTGGGTCACACCAGCCTTTGTCTGACCAGCTCACATTTGCATTCAGGGAGGTGGGGACAGGTCTGGGCACCAAGGGAAAGCCAGCTGATGCAGCACATCACACAGCACTGCCTCCATCCTCCTCCCCACAGTCTGCTGGGACTTGAGGTGACGATTTTCTTGGTTTAATGAGAGGTCATTAATCCCTCTAGGCAGAGGTTCCCTGAGCAATGACAGCCCAAGGGTCAAAGTACTTTTTGTGCACTGAAAACAATCAAAGCAAGACCATGTGGCCGAGTCTTCCCTAGTTTTAACGGCTGCTCACAAGGCATTTCAGGAGTCTCTTGTTTTGTGACAGCTGGAATTATGGGCAGTTCTACTAAAAGGACCTTTTTATGGTGCAGATAGATGCTCTAATCTGTTTTAATAGCTTTTCCAGCAAAGCCTTTGACACATTCTCATTACAGTAATGCTTTAATGCAGAAAGCATTCATACGATTCAGATAAAGTCTTCAAGATCTCCTCTTTATAGTTTTTTTTTTTTTAAATTTCAGCACTGTTTTTCAACTCACACAGCAGGACCAGCTTTAAAAAGCTGCTTTGTACAGACCAAATTGGACCAATTCCATCCTTTAACAAAAACCCCTACTTCCTAGTTACTAGGTCAGCACCGCAGCTGGAGTAAACATGCATCACCCTCCTGCACAATCCAGGTCAAGCCAGAGAAGAGTGCTTTGCAGCCAAGCAGGGCCAGCTCAGGGTATTATCCAGTTCCCGTAGACAGCAAAACGCGCAGTGCTCTTACCCAGGCGACTCGGGGGTATTTCCCACTCCTGGTAGGAGGAACAGAAAGACAAGAGGGTGCTCAGCAAGCGTGGCTCATCCTGCCGAGCAGGCAGTGATCCCGCTTCAGACAGCGGAGGCTCATTAAAGGAGTAAACAGGCTGTCTCTGAGGGTAGATTTATTCTTAATGGGAAAAGCAAGGAAAACCCTTGCCTCCTCATTTCACACTGATGATGATGTGAATGAATTTTATATTGGGTTGAAATAATATTTCACCAGGAGATGACTGCCAGCAGAGGGGGTCATGGGTTTTCTGTTTGCCCTGCCGAGAAGAAAGGGCTCTCATGAAAGGCAGAGAGCTGGCAGCAACCCATGGGCAGCAACTCCTGCTCCAGGCCCAGGAGGAGCAGGCAGCATCTCAGCTCCACTGGAGCAAGGAAGAGACCTCTGTTCCCACAGCAGCGAAGGGAATGGTGCACAGTGATGGTGTGGAGAAGGGGGTCTGGACAGAGCCTCACGCAGGCAGCCCCAAGTCAGGGGGAAATGCCACCCTCATGGAAGTGAAGCAAGCGACAGCTCGCTACCCAGATGACATAATGAGCGCAGCACGTGTCTTTGCAGGGAGAAGCTCAATGCCTCATGTCCACTTAGCTCTGATGGGAGATGGAGAAGTGTGGTTTCCTGGACATCCCTGTACTCCAGAGCCTGCTGAAGTCTCAGGTTTCCATGGACTTCAGTGGCTTGGCAGGAGACCCACTGCTGCAGCAGTCCAGCTACCAGCCCTGCAGACTACATTCCACATCCAAGTGCAAATCAACCCCTGCCTGAACAGCCTTTGCACCAGCACTAAGGTTTGGTTGGACAGGTCAGAACCACCACACACAGACAGCACACTCTGGCTGCACACAGACAGAATACACTAAAAACCTGCCAACTAGCAGATGGGTCAAGTGGTGTGGCTGTGCTTCTGGAGAGCGTGACTCCCCACCTCGCAGCAGGGCCCAGTTCACTTCTCTTTCCATGTCTGATGAGTCCCCATTGTGCTCATAGGCTGCACCACCCTCTGCCATCTGCAAGCGGTGACCTTTCCTCGGAAGCAACAAGAGCTCTTCACACCACCTTTGGTGCACAGCAGCATTGCTATTACTCACTGAAGACTGGGGTCAAACCCATCTCTGCCCCAGCCTCGCCCCAACAGGGCAGAGCATTCTGATCTGCAGGGTCTGTGCAGCTTCCTGGCAGAAAGCAGTTGTTACTGTGTTAATTAGCTGCTGACAAATATTATTAAGTTTGCAGCACGACAGTAGGACATGAGTACCGAGCCAGCAGAGCATCTGCTGAGTCAGCAGCACTAGCCCGGTCTGGAGTCTTGTTCTTCCCTTCCCCATCACTGCTCAGCTCCCTGCTCCTGCAGCCACAACCACCAGTGTCTGTGCAGGGATTTCCCCCCCAAACAGCAGCTGATCAGAGGGCACTGCAGGAACAAGCCAAACAGGGTTCCCCAGGTTAATGGGAAATCTGTTACTTCAAATGTCACCAGTGATGTTGCAATGATTAAATCCCAGTCTGAAGTCCCCAGCCCATTTCTTATTGACTAAATCAAGTGCCTTATATTGACAGGGCTTCTGTAAAACATGCCAAGGCGCAGAGAAATCAATTTATTATTAGACTAGCCAGGCCACAGAGGTAAATTTGAAAGGTTTTCTGATTAAAAACCCCAAGAAATCTGGTGTTTTTCAAGCCATGATTCAACCCTCCCCTCACATCTTACCCCCACCCTCAAAGGTCTGATGGCTGAAGGCACTGAGGAGAAGAGACGTGTTCGGGTCAGCTCCATCCCCACCGCATTGCTGCTCAGCGCCTGCCAGGGCTCTGCTCTCCTCCATGTCCTGACTTGGCTTTGGGGTAATTTGGCAGTGCTGGAGAGCACCCTATTGATAGAGAGGGAAAGAACGGAGACAAAACGAGCCAGCTCTACCACTCGACAGCCTAAGCTGACCAAAAATCCATTTTCCTTAGACACCTCATTTTTTAGTACTCAGCTGCAGGTAACCAATGGCACAATTACTGGATGCTCTAAGCCCCTGCATCTTCTACCAGCGCTCGTGGGTGTCCAAAGCCTTACTATTGCCATCTCTATGCCACCCCTCATCTCCTCTAGAAGTGGGATCATCCAAAATTAAATGAGCATTTTTGGAGTGTGGGACTGGACTAACCAGCCAGCCATTTCTCATGCTAAATGGGACAGCAAAACTAAACCTATCAGGGAAGAAGGGCCAGCAACATCTCTCTGAGACAGGCTGCAAAAATATGGAGGGAGACAGCTATACGGCTCTGCAAAGTATCAAACTGTAGTCCTTCCCCATTTTTTTTTAAAGAAACAAACTAGCGTTATCCAACATACTGTGATAGCAAAATCAATTCCTTTGCACCAAATTACCTCTATTTAAATAGATTTATTTTACACCGATTGCCAGAGAAATGCGTCTTCTATTGGCAGTAAAGCAAGGCTCTTCACCCCTTTTAAAAGGAAAGGAAGCTTTTCACAAAGTGTTACCAGCAGGGAAGATGTTGAGGGGCTCCATTTTCTACTTAGTGCTCTCAGTAATATGACTGCTTACACAGCTTCAAAAGGAGCAGGAGTTTTTACAGTTAAGAGGTACAAGGAGCTTTGCAACATCAAACAGCCACCCCAACCAGCACACAGCCTACTGAATTGAGCCAAGACTGCTCCTTGCTTTCCCGACCTGCCTGGGAACACTGAGTCTTGGGGAAAATGAGCCTAAAGCAAGTGTTTGCCTGCAGCAGTGTCAGTGATTTTGAGACCTGCATTCCCTGGGTATCAGAGGGACACCAGCTGCTATGTCTATGTCAGTCATGGTTACACTCACCTTATGGGGGCAGAGTAAGGAGCTGAAGCCTCTAAATTTATCCCGCTCCCCTTGCAGCAGTCCTCTCATCCCCTTCACAGCTCTTCCAGCCACAGGAGGATGCAAGAGGTGCTGCTTGGCAGGAACACTGCCATACAACCTCTGGAGCCAGTCTGAGGGATTGTTATTGGATCTCTGTACCATTAACTGCTTGTTAATGGGCGGAAGGAGCAGTTGCGGGAATAACCTCTATTCGTCATCCCATGCTCAGCTGAAGGCAGAGCCAGGAGTGCTCAGTAGGGCTCCAGAGCCTTTCACCTAGCAGGATCTAACCACGCAGAACTTGAACTCCTCCACCGAGCACCTACTGATGGTCTGACACCCCTCCCCATCACACCCCAAAGAGCCAGGGTGCAGGGAGACACATGGGAGAGCTTGCTTGGCCCCTCGTGTTTCTCAGCACAGCCACCCTGCTCCGGGACAGGTGCCGATCAAAAGACTCAGCAGCCATCCCTGGCATCAGTGGGGCAGCAGAGAGGGAAGCAGAGGAGACACTGACCTTGAACGGGGAGGATGAGGCCAAGATCTAACTGGGCTCCTCCTGAGAGCCTGCCAGGAGCACGAACAAGACACGCAGATGATCCATTTCCTCTAGCAGGATGCATACCACTGCTTCTCCCAATTAAGCTCCAATTAAACACTGACACAAAGGAATCAGAGAGCATAATTAAGAAAAATGCTAGGACACAAATTCAGTTAGGGCCAAGTCAAGAGTACTTAAGTATCCAGAAATAAACACGCCTGACATCCGGTTGGAAAATTATGCTTTGCAAGCCATTGTTCACAAGAACGAACACTGAGCACTTGGCCACCCCATCCTTCCCTGCAATTGCTTGTACTGCAGCCATGTCTGAAAGACCCTGTTTCAGGACATGTTCCTCTCAGCACAAAGTGCTGTGCAAAGCAGGACTGAAAGGTGCTCCTCAAGCAGCTTACAGCATAAGTGCACATCAGGAGGCAGCTGGCTTGTTCAGGTAGCTCCCCCACCCCACCCCACAGCCTCAGCCAGCACACACTGGGCCTTGCTGATCTCTGCAGGGGGGTTGAGACCACAGGAGACCCCCAGCCAGACCAGCCTGGCTTGCAGAACCATCTGCCCCTTGCAGAGTAGCACCCCATAATGTCTCTTAGCCACTGCCCTGGATATTAGTAATCAGACGAGACAGGCTGAGCAGTGGAGATGTGCAGGCAAGGGAGCACAGTCTGACTACAGCCACTCACAGCACTAGGATTTCTTAGTAGGGCTACATGAGTATTGGCCTGGACCGATGTAGCTTACTTCCCAGAGATGGTGAGGCAGATCCAAGAAAGCTTTTCCCAGTCCTGTAAAACAGTGACTTCCAAAAACATGCCCTTGAATCACGTGGGCTGAGAAGGGTGGGAAAATACTGTGTCCAGGAGCAGCATCTCGGAAAAAAGCCAAATAGGTCCACCCCATCCAACTCACACCTGCCAGGGAAGTTCCCTGGAAGCAGCAGGCAATAACTCAGCCCAGCAAATAGGAGCAATCTCATACTGCTGATATCAGGCTGGGCAAAGCAGAAAATCAATGAGGTGCTTTAGATTTGTGTCAGTCAGGGAAAGCATCAGACAAACCCGGGGGATTTTTTGCCATTTGCTCTCATCGAGCTGAGAGCATGCTCAGCTTATATTCCACCAAGAAATGAGCCTGAAGATTGAAATCCCCCTTCGTATCCTCTCAGTTTCTCCTCTTGCTCTTTCTAGTGCCTGCCAGTGTCTTTGGCCTTTTGTGAATTTTCTTAACAAGTCTTCCCTCCAGCACAAAAGAGCTGCTCTTCTGCTGGATAATAAAGGGGCAGTGTGCAGGGCCCATGGGTCCCAGCAGCTCACAGGGCAGCTGAGAAATAGCGCAGAGCTCTCAATTGGCAGATAAAAAACTAATCTGGAAGAAAATTGGTTTTCCATAATATTGTGTGTTCTGCAAAAGGAAGGAGAAAGAGGCTGGATGGGGCTCAAGATTGCTCACAGTGATCTCGGTAGCCAGGCAAACATACAAGCTCAACAACCTGTTTGCAAGGAGCTGATCCATGAGTTCAGCCACCCGGACCTCCAGCAGACAGCAGGACCTCATCCAGGCAAGGGGGTACCACGGGAGCCTGGGACCTGGCTAGCTGGAACAGAGCGCTGGTCCATCCTCTCCAGCACCAACGTAGGACAAAAACAAGAGCAAGAAAAGGAAAAGAGCAGCTAGAAATAGGCAACCTAAGGACAGGCCCTCATCAAAGACCGTTTCATCGTAACCTCATTTAAACAGAAGGCTGATTTATACCCTGGTGTATTCTTCCCAACATTTTTATTTTGCAGCCTTTGCTCTCAGGTCTCCAACCGCACACCCACACACCGTAAGGGACGCCGCACACCTCTGAACTGCCCCGATGTATTTCAGTAGCAAGTTGCACAGGGTAATCTGTCCTTTGACATTGACCTGAGAGGCAGGGGAGTGAGGGAAGAGAAAAATTATTTCCTTCTTGTCACAGTTGAATCAGCAACAGCAGCTGGGGGATTACACAGCCTGGTTCCCTTCCCTCCCCGCATACTGGGTCAGGTCCCTCGGTCCTGCAAGTGAACAGCTGAACCGTGGGCCTGACAATTAACATGCAAGACAGAGGAGAGAGCCAGGGCTCATTTTCAACTTGTCAGGGCCCACAAAATAAATTACAGAATAAAATCCCAGAATGACAGAATAACGAGCAATTCATTTGAAATGTAAAATAAATAGGTAATCTCTAGTGAGCTAGGAGAATAAATGGGATTCTGCTGACATTTGGTGATTAAATTAAACAGTAATGACCTCATGAATAATGGGCTACAGGATTGAATTTGGAGGGCAATATTTTCTTAAGTGGGGGGCATGGGGACAACATACCCAGTAAGAGGCAAGCTACACTTTTTTGCATTATTTTCAACGCTCTGCACAAACTCCCCACTTCCGAAGAGCTGCACAGCCCTGAGGACACAGACCTCCTCTGCAGAGGCTGACCAAAGCCCTGTTGCCCCCAAGAGCCTCAGACAAGGTTTTCAGCAGCAAGAGGATCCCCAGCCCTGCACAGCTGGTACTTCTGGCCCATGCACAGAGTTGCCAAGGGGCAACCAAAGGGGATTCCTCCCCCTAGCAGGCAGCTGCAGCGTTAGTTCAGGGCACAAGCACAGGTCCTACTGCTCCATTTGGGGTGGTGAAAAAGTTAACAACAAAAAGCAATCACTGGGCCATGCAGCAGAGCATCCCTCCTAGCAAAGCTACCTCCTGTGCTCAGAGACTCCCACTCTCACCTGTACTGTGTCCCAGCCCTCCTGCACCCCAGGCACACGTCCTCCTCTCCCGTGTCAATCCACACCAAATGCAGGGCCAGGTTTTCCAGTTCTCCCCTCCCTCCCCTGCTGGTATTATGTTGGTATTATTAAAGGATTATGTTATCAGGGCTTCTAGGGTAATGACAGCTGCTGTTTCTTGACCTGCAGTTCTGAGCTTGTTCTTTTACTTATCAGCTACAGACAGAGTTGTCGCTGACCCCCTGCTGTTATTACGAGCTAAATCCACTGGTGTCCCAAGATTCCTTCCCCAATCTGCTGCTGGCCAGCCTCTTCTCTAGAGAGCAGGATCCCCAAGGATATGGGGCCAATGTCTCCTTTCCCAGTCAAAACCTTGGCAGCCTGGAGATGCAGTTTATTCTGGGAGTTCATTTCTTTGTTTGCTTTAACTCAGTCATTGACCAAGGAAGATGTGAGAAGTGAAATTTCATCTTGGCTCAAGTCCAGAAAATCCTGGTTTGTATCAAACAGAACAAAAACAAAGACTTTGTTTCCAAACATACTTCAGCATTTCAGAAAAACACAAATACTGAAACTGAAAATATTTATGTTCCTACCTCAATTCACCCTCCAGTCACCAACTTTGACTCAAAACTTCATTTCACAGCTCTGCTTGGAAAAGGTTTTCTCCAGCTCAGACTTAGTAGCAGCAACCCTTAACAGTCTTCACAGTTATTTGTGCAGACATCTGCTATGAAATAAAGTCCTCCTTGACTTTATACAGCCTGCCTGGATCTGCATCTCCGAGTCCCAAGGCAGTTTTACAGCTAAGGCTGTATTTGAGAAAGGAGGGGTAGACCCAGATACGCAATATTGGGGGACAGAGACCGCACCAAGATGGGAAAAGAGAATAATTAACTCCTCAAGATAACATCCAGTGTTGTAAGTATTGCCATAGCAATGTTTCACTTAAAATCTGCAGCACAAAACACAGATGATTTGGTTAAGAACTGTTCCCTTTTCTAAAGCAGAACAAACTTGCTGGTCTAATAACTTTCCACCCCCTGCAAATCAAAGCTAAGCAGAAGTGTTGCCACAGGCCAATAGATTGAGAGCTGGGAAATAAATCAAGATCTACAGAGATATAAAACCTAATAATTCTATTAAGACCAAGTTAAGACAATTAAATACTGGTGAGACATCAAAAAGCTAAGTAGCCTGGAGAAGTTGATTTTATAAATGAACACATTCATTTAACTCTATGCCCTCATAAATCACGTTTCATTCCTGCTACACATCTCAAGCCCCAAACTCTTGCCAAGAGTCACACAGTCCCACACCCTGCTAAGGGAGTCACTGGGAGCCGTGCTCCTCTCAGTTACTCTTCACCTTGCATCAGTAAGGAGCGAGCTGCACGTATGCAGTTATGGAAGTTTGTAAAGGCACAGATAATTCAGCATTTCTGGTTCTCCTTCAGAATCGGAAGAAATTTAAGTGTCAAAATACTTTGCTGGCTTGTATTACTATTCTCCATGAAACCCTCTTCTTGACCTTAGCCTCTCTGCTCCTCAAAGCTCCTATCTCTAAACTATGGAATTATATTACTCCACAGGGATAAGATGCAAAAGACAGGTAGTTAAGGCTTGGAAAGGCTCTGGGGCTTTGACATGGAAGATGCTACGCAGAGCAAAGGACTGGCAGGAGAAATACCAAGTTTGATTAGAGTAAGCAGCAATCTTGGGGGCACAGATGCCCCATTTGCCCTAAATACCAGCACAGGTCTGATCCAGCCCTGGATAACAATCATTTAGATGGAATTTACACGTGCAGAAGAAGGAAACTAGGCCTTGTGTCACATGGCTGGTGCATTTAGTGAGGCTCAGTGACATCCCTCCAGACCTACATCAAGCAGGAAGCACTTGTGAGGCCAACTGAGCCCAGGATCTTTTGAGCTTTGATGTCCAGGAAATCCCCCTCATCCCATGGGGCCACAGGCACAGCTCTGCCCTGGCCACCCACTCAAGATGCATGGTGGTTGAGGAGCTTCAAAAGGCATCCCCCCCATGTACCCACCTAGCCTACTGCCTCTGGAGCTCAGCTGATCCTGTTCAGATCCACCCCACCACCACTGGTGTTGGCTCTAGGGTAAGTGGCTGCAAGCACTCTTCCTCCTGCAACCCAAATGCCTTCAGAATAACCAGCACAGGCAGCTGCGTGAGCCCTCAACACCCTGCTGCAGCACAGGGCATCCCTCTCTCCTGTCACACTAGGACCAGAGGTATCTCTAAGCAGCAGAAAAAGCAACTAACCTGAGCAACACCAGTCATAAAGCAGATGAAGAGGATTTAACTACACAGCTCTGTACAAAGCAAAATCCCTGCAACATACTTGTTTTAAAGCCCGAAACAGCCACGCAGCTGATCCCCACGCATCTCCTGCTTGCTCTGGGTAATGCTACAACCACTGCCTCGCAGGTCTCTCAGTAAAGCTATTCCAAGCTAAACCCCAGCCCCAGTGCACTGGAAAATAAAAGAACAGAAAAATCACATGGCTAAATCCCTGTACATCATCTCCTGATGCTTTTGCTGGAAGACCAGCAAGTTTCTGCTGACCCAGTTTGTTCCAATTAACTACAGCTTGGGAGAATAAGACAAGTAACACAAATGAACGATGTGACATAACTCACCCTCTCCTAACCTCTCTCTCCCCCTCTGCTTCCCTCCTACTGCTCTTTCTTCAGTCTCCTTCTCTCTGCCTCACTAGCCACATCCTCCTTCCCTCCTGTCTTTCCCTGTCTTTAGGTTTATCTGCACAGCCTCAGAGATTAAGAGCCCTGACAAAGAACATCTCTCATCACAATGATAAAAAGAAAACCTTTATCCAGCCAGCAGAATGAAGTATTTGATCTCAGCTCTATACATTTCTGGGAGGCAACTCCAGGGGAGAGCCTGGGTTTTCCCTCTGCATCCTGCCCAGAGTCCCCACCATCTTCCACCCGGACAAAGAGCTTACAAGCTGCAGCCCAGGGGTAGGCAGTTAAAGATCCCCTAGGATTTCCAGCATGTGCTGGACTCACTGGGATTGCAGATCCCAGCAGAGAGGCAGAGCTTTTAAGGCAGCCATGGCCTTGGCAAATGCCCAACAGCAGAGTCCCAAAGGTTAAGAGCAGGCAATGCTTTCAGAAGCCTTTCTGCCAAAATGTCAGCAAATTCTGCATTGCTAGCAGCCTCAACAACAGCTAATAACCCTAATAAAATAAAGAGGCTAATACATCTGAACCAACATCTAGTAAAAAAAGGGAAAATTTAATTGGAAATGTGTTCTGTAATTTAAATGTCAAAGGAGAAATTGTTCTTGCGCTTCCTGCTGTTCACAGCCATAAACCAGCAGTTGCAGTGGCTGAGGAGGGGCGACAAGGAAACGTCAAGGATGTGCTTGGTGTTTCATCTCCTTGCTCTGTGGAGTGGACAGATGCTGCCCCAACAATCCCAGTCAAGTCCACATTCGCAGATACACAGCCAACAGCTTTTTCCACAGGGTGACTAGAGCGCTGCCAAGGATGAAACCAGGCCAGGGGCTTCCAGCACTCCAGCTCCTGTGCCTATTCATGCCTCACTCCTACCATGCCACTGGGCACATTGTGCCTTTGCTCTCAATGTACAGCTTCACCCACAGCTCCTCTTCTCTGCAGACAGACTCTTGGCACAGGCAAAACAGCCCCACATTTCAAATTGCGTGCAGTGCCACAACATCCATGGGAACCTGCCTAAACCTGCCAGACCCCAGGAAGGATGCACGCACGCACAGGGAGCCGGGCAGACGCAGAGCCAGCTCTGCAGTGACTCACACAGCGGCCGCCTCCCAGCCAGCTCCAGCCAAGTCCCTTTCCCCAGGGACTGGTGTTCTGTGCTCACATGAACAGGCTTGGAGCCAGCGCAGCTCAGGGCTGAGGTGGCTCCACTAACACAACCACATCCTGCTCCTTGGTGAAGGTAAATCAAAGAATTAAGGTCCCCTTGAAGAACTGTCACATCCTGAGTGGTTTTGATTCACTTGCCTGTGAGCTATCTGTTGTTTAGACAGATGTTCAGCTTCATTTGTTTATGGTGGTACAACCAGAGGTATACTTCTTTTGTAGGGATGACTTAAGTTGAACCTCTTATTTCTTGGCCTTCCTCTTTTGTGTAAATAAAATGACACTTGCTGCATTAATAGACAGAATGAATTCAACTTTGTGATCGCACAGAAGCACATTCCCCCTTCCTCCCCCCACACCACTGTAACACTCCCACGCAGCAACCGTAGGGACAGCAGAATAAGGGCCTTTTGTTCCCACAGATAAACTTCACAAAGTGTTTATACACTGGGCCCCAACTCAGAAAGCACCCGAACCGCGTGCCCAAGGGCATGTATTTGAAAGCAACATGGCACAGAGATGAATGCCAGCGGAAAGGTTGGCTGCACGATTACCAAGGTCACAGCACTGCATTTGTTTTTGAAATGACTGACGTGCATTCATGCTAGTTGTTGAGGGCAACAGGACTGCACTGTGCATTAAAAGCGAGTAACTTTCCAAATGTCCTTACTGAATGGTCACATGTATTTAAACTTAGAAACGAGCTTAAATTGCACCATTTTGGAACAGCTCCCACCCAATCTACTAGAGATAAGTGTGTTGATTAAACTGAAGGTTTAGGTGATTATTTTCAGGGTGGGAGGGGTTTATTTTTTAGATTCAGCTCTAGAAAACCTGAGTTTCAAAAAACAAAAAGATGACTTGACTTCCATTTGGAATCAAATCACTTAAAATACACATCTCTCTTTCCTGGGAAATTCTCTTTCCCACTTTTGACCTACTTGAATTTGAACACCTTGCTGGCTTTGCTCACACAGTCACCCACATGCTGCCTGGAAAGCCTTGTGATCTACTTGAAAACCAAGCAAGCTAAATAGGTTATAGCTGAGCTGCTTCAGCTGCAGAGGTACAGCAGCAAGAGGGACCACGCACAAATACAGCTGAGCCTACTCACAGTAACACTCAATATTTAGAGTAAGTTCACATTCAGACCAGGAATGAAAACTGACTCCTTTAAAGCACATCTGGGGTTGGAGGGGATGGATGAAGATTTTTCTCCCCTTCAAGTCATTCTGACCGATTGCCAAGAGCCAGCACTACCAGGAGAACCTGGCTCCCACCTGCCCTCTCCATACATTGAATTTTCACAGTAACACACACACGTGCTCTAGCCTGGCGACTACAGCAGGGCACCGATTGAAGCCTTTGCCTCCTTCACCCCATAACAGATCAACCCTTGACTCAGCAGCAGAGATGAGGTGCTCCAGCTCAGCCCATCAGACAGGAGGTCAGGCCCCAGGTCCTCCAGCAGCAGAGCTGCCAGCCAAGTCCCCATCAGAGACAGCTGCTCCTGTGCTCTGCTATTGTTCTCGCCCCTTTTTGCATCTGTTCCTCGTGAAGCAGGATCAGACTCCAGCAGCAGCACAATAGCTTTACACCTCCCAGGGAGACCGAGACCTCTCCTCTCCCCCTCCTAGAAGATGTCACTGTTAGCTCTTCCAGGGCTGCCAGCCAAGAGCAACCCCACAGAAGGCTCCACACTACTGAAGGCAAAGGGCACATTGTTTACATGAACGCATGGCTCAACCTTACATTTCAAAGGCTTTTGCTCACTTTCAACAGGCTACAAAGTTTTTCCCCTCTAAAAGAGCTGTTACAAAGGAGCCACCCCAGCTGACACCAAGCCAAATAAAGCAGGCTACGGGCTTGAAGGTGCGATTCCCACCAGGCCCCACTTTGCACAGCATCAGCTCTCAGACTGGCTCTCCAGCAACACGCACTGTAGCACTAGGCATACGACAACCTCAGCAGTTACACCAAAGCTCCTTACAGCACCCAAATCCTTTTCAGGAGCTGGACTTGGGCAAGAGATGCTGCTTTCAGTACAGCTCCCATCATTCCTCTCCATGCACTGAAAGGGAAAACCACAGAACAGACTTTCCTGTCCTTACCTGCTTCACCTCAGCACTACAAGGAAGGGCCAAAAGCATTTTGGTTATACAGAGCATTTGCAAAGCTCAAAGCATTGTTATTACCTATAATTAAAGTGTCCCGTTCAGCCCACAAGGACATTCTCTTACGTGCTTCTAACCAGTGAAAGTGTGTTTTTAGAGGTGCCTCTCACCTTACTAGACAAGGACCTTTTAAAAGCTGTTATCTGCTGAATTCTCAATCAGCACATCATTCCCTTCCAAAGCCTTGCTGGAGCCTCCTGGAGCAAAGCAAAGCCCAGTCCAAACAGTGTATCAAGGGCTACCACAAGCAACTTTTCCAGCTATGATAACGCAGGTTTACAATGTGCACATTCAGCAGAAACTGTGTTTGCTGTGAAGGTTACAGTTATTAAAATACACGTACATTGTCTGTTTAGAGCCCTGAAAGCTACAGCCTCCACAACTCATGCAGTCAGATTCTTATCTCTGCTACCCCAGCACTGTGCTGGTGCCACCCTAAAATTTTCGTGGAAAGCTGAAAGCTTCCCAGGTTTGCCCTGGTGTAACGAAGATCAGCCCCTGGTTGTGAAGGGAGACGGAACAGACTCAGGTATTTTATTTATAAAGCCTCCCACTCTCTGCCTACCTGCAAATCACGTATCCTACCAGGTCACTGCACGTTGAAACCAGAATTAAAAATATAATAAATTATCTTGAGAAAAAAGTGCTGAAACCTCATCCTCATAACATTGCCAAAGATGAAGACAATTGAGTACAGAGGATCCAATTAGGAATAAACAGAGAAAGGCTCAGAAGAATGACAGCACTCAGGGAAGCAAAGTGGCCTTTTAACGGGCTACATCTGCACACAGAGTGGGACATGGGCAGGACAGGGGAGCAGCCCCTGAAGGTGGGACTGTCACCACGAGAAGCAGCAGGTTTTGGTTGACCTACAAGTGCTGGGGGGCTAAGGGAGGGGAGCTGAAGCCTAGCTAGGGTCATTCCAGCAGTGGAAGCCTGGACACCCCCCAAGCAAACAGGGCTGACTGACCTGTTCACCACTGACTTCCCTGGGTGCAGGATGAGGCTGCTCCAGGTCAGGGCTCTGGGCCAAGGCTCCAGAGCAGCTCATTCCTGGCTCTCCCATCAATCCTCAGGACAGGCTCAAGACAGATGAAGGGCAGAAACCTTCTCACGGAACCTCCTTATGGTGACAAATACCACACAACAGTATCTTGGCAAATTAACAAAGCAGAGCCCGCCCAGCATCTCTCTTCCCCCACACAATAAGGCTTATACCTCTGTCCCTGGCCAGTCGCATCCACTTTGAGTGTAATCCTTCAAACCAACTGCATCCTTCCCCTTCACAAGGGCAGTACAAGGGAGCCCTGATCTCAGCCACGCCAGAGGGGTTTCCAGAACAAGTAATAACACTGTAATCACAAGGCATATTGCTCTAGCAGCAGGTGAAACCCCACATTAAAAAGCCTCTTGCAGATCCCGCTTGCCCAGAACCACACCAGGGGAACATGAGTGCGCTTGAAAAGTCTGTGACCCACCTTGCGCTTACATCGCTCTGGAAGGCTATTCCTCACCCAAGATAAATAGCCCTCTGCTCAGCAGGGCATCAGAGTGTTTACAGATTATTTTTTTTTTACTAAAGAACATCTACTCCATAAAACAACAATTAGCTGCACTCTGAATTTATGAGTGTAATTTGCAATGCTGTTAAGGCACGGGCAGCCGTGGCTTTCACGCAACGGTAATTGTTTGCACTGCTGTGAAGGAGCCAGAACAAGGCACGCTGCTGGCTTTTTGGGGGACTGCTGGAAAAGCAAGGAAACCCCTTTTCTCCTTCATAGGAGAAAACTTCCACCCCCATCACAGGGGCATGGGGCACAGGGGCACACACTGGTACCATTATCACCTGCAATGATGCAGTGACCACCCCAAAAGCATTTGATCTCCAGCACAGAGAGCGGTGGGAAGGATTTTGTTGGGGTTTTTGGCTACCACATTAGTCCGCTTGGGTTGTATCAGCAAGAACCAGATGAGGCAACAAGGACCAAGCAAAGGTGGAAGCGAAACATTTCAGAGAAGCAACAGTAATTAAAAGAGTTCACGTAATTTAGAAATGAAGGAAAAACATTAGGCATGGTGTCTCCCCATCAAGCTACTTCCTGAAGTAAAAGTCACCAGAGTCTAATAAGAAATTATTAGTTTAGAAACTTGGGCAACTCCAGGGGAAACACAGGTATTAAAAGAGATGAGCCTTGATGGAGTTAATGGTGTTTTCATAAAGCCAAGATCCCTAATGAAAGTGAACTCATTTACATATCCAACCACTCAGCACTAGCCTGTGCCAACTAACCAGCAGTCTCCTCCTGCAAGAGGTAAAAAGGGCAGAAGCACCAAGTTTTCTTTCCAGTTTTTCTTCTCCCAGCTCTCCCAGCCATCGTAGCAGCGAGCTGCTCTGCCCGTGACCCAGCCTGGTGCAGATGACCACGTGCTGCTCAGGGGCAGCTCTGGGGTACCAGGAGGTTGGCTGCAGCACTGGCAGATGAAAGAGGCTGTTGTAACATTAGCCAAAGAGCTTGTGAAGCCAAGAGGCTGTTTTCAAAAGGAAAGGAAAAAAGGCTTTCTAGTTCATAGCTGCAAGGTATTTGCCTTAATGTTAAATGACAATTGCTTGCAAAACAACATTGCAGAAACTCCCTGGAGGCATTAATCAGAGGCTGTATCTCCTACTCTCACCAAGCGTGACGAGCGACAGATACTTACAGATAGCACCGCAGGGCAGGGGCTTTCATTCACGGGCTGCCAGCAAGAAAAGCATCAAAATCCTATTTGGGTCCCCAAATTGGAAGCCTCAGTGCCTTTGTGGGTCTAGACCCAAAGCCTTTCTGTGGGTTTCTGAAGATGATGACCAAGAGAGAGCTCTGTTATCAGACAAAGCCTTTCTGAAGCTGGGCGCTCCCAGGTCTGTCCCCTGGGTCCCTGCAAGCATGGTCTGCTGTGCCAGCAAAAGGTCCCACAGCTGCTGGAAGAAAACAGCACTGCCTGCCAGGTCACTCCCGTGACCAAGGGAGGGTTCCCTGTGCAGGGAGGAAACAAGTTGCTTTTCCCAGCCTCCATCTGCGGGGAGAAGCGATCAGACTCCACTAGAGCTGCCCAGGGTAAGGGGAGGATTTTTTTGTTGGGTTTTTGTTTGATTTTTTCCCCTTCAGAGCACCAAGGAGGCACGGGGAACAGCAGCATATGGGAGCTGAAGCCCTCTTCCCTGGCCCCCACCACCCCTCCTGCCTGCCAGCACGCTGCACCTGCAGAAACAGATGGTCCCTTCAGGTCATGGTTCCTCCAGACTCGTAGTGTGGAGCCAAGAAGGCAGAAATAAATAGCGTGCCATTTAACGGGAAAAAGGAATTTCATACAGAAGAGGCCAAGCCCTGTCTTGGCAGAGGAAATGCCAACAGGTCATGGAGCACCACTACAGACAGCCGGCACCAACCTGCCTTTCTGTAAGGAGGGTCGGGGCTCCCTCCATGCCACAAGGGTGGCATCATTGCTCCTGGCTTATAACAGACTTCTCCAGCAGCAGCACTAAGCCTGTGCTTAGAGTCCTGCATCCCTCCTGCCCCACGCAAGACCTACAGCACTCATGATGACTACGTCAGGAAGACCTCACCCTCACGTCTTTCCAGACTTCTCCTCTCTTGCCGCCCTCCCATCCCTGCCCTGTTTTGGGCCACTACCTTGAGCTGCTGCTCGCCTCCACTACTACCATCATCCTGCTTCCTCTCTCATTTCCCACCTTCTCTCAAGATGTGATGCTATATCTGCTTTCTTGCGAAATATATGCAAAATAAAGTGTATTCTACCAAGATGGGGCTTTAAATCCTTATCCCCTTCACTGCATGCATCTTAAGGCATCATTTTTAAATGGTAGAAGCATGTCTACAGATTTATGTGCATCTTTAAGGTCTAATTTACATAAAAAAACAAGTGCAGAGTGTTTCTTAGCCCCAGGGCACAGCAGATACAAGGAGAACACCTAATGAATTAAAAAATGTTTGGATAAAACTTATATAAACTCTTACATATGCTAGTAAGATGAAAGGCTGTAATTACGAGCTGAATTGTGTACTGACACAAGTAGCTCCATGCAGTAAGCGACAGAATTTCAGTGTCCTTGAATCCAAAAGAACACATTGTGAGAAGATGCTCTCCCATAAATCTGGCTCTGTAGGTTCTTTCCAACACCGCTGGAGCACAGGCGATGCTAAGGGATGCAATAACAACTGCTCAGTTGGTGTAAATTTCATCTTTATATGGATCACCCCCTATTTAAGGGCACCTTTCCACTTCCTGAAGAGCACCGATGGAAGGTAATTATAAACCTTATCTCACATGATTTGGATCATCAGCGGGCATTCATAGGAAAGGTGCATCTAAATGAGGTGTGTATGTGCACGGAGGGGGATATTCTCACCGAGTTTCAATATACTGATCTTTTCATCCAACATAAATTTTTAATGCAGGAGGAATTTAATTTTGCAATACAAAGCTCGGAAGCACTAGAGTTTGTGTAAACAGCCAGCCACAGGGAGACTGCACTCCACAAACAGGTACTGCC
Source organism: Nyctibius grandis (assembly GCF_013368605.1). Taxonomy (NCBI): domain Eukaryota; kingdom Metazoa; phylum Chordata; class Aves; order Nyctibiiformes; family Nyctibiidae; genus Nyctibius; species Nyctibius grandis. The sequence continues at coordinate 3,781,738 of NC_090674.1, forward strand.
AGCGCAATCCATTTCCACAGCCGTTTAATTCATGAGTTACTGTCCGTTGCACTCAAAACGTAATCCTCCACAGCACTCAGCCTCCCCATCCGTGGCACCGAATAACAATGCCCAGGGCACTGCTCAGGGCGTTGCCAGTTCAGACTGTAACCTCCGTACAGAGCTGTCCTCCCTCGACAGCCTCACGCTGCAAAACACACCCACGTAAAGTGGGGCTCACAGAAAGCAGCACGGCATCAACGGGAGGGAAGCCCCTTCTTCCCCGCTGTGACCTTGGGTGGGAATCTCTCCCCGCCCCAGCTACTCTGCTGCAGAGTAGGGACCATAACTCCTCATCTCCCAGAGGAGGAATTCATTAACATTTCTTATGCCTCATGCATTAGGGTGATGAGCCACAAAAAGCCCAGATCATCAATTTATTAATGCCAGCGCAAGCCTACAGAAATGCCAACCAAGCCAGTGGAGTTGCTCCAGATTGCCTCCAACATGACACCAGTCCAGACCTCCCAGCAACTAATGGTTGACCAAGCTGAGATATCAACTGCTGACCTTCTGCTGGCACCTCAGGGCTCCAACCTTAGCTCCCTCTGCTAATATACACGAGCCAGGCAGGCCATCCCCTGGAGTATTTACAACCTCTGCAGGCAGGATGAAATGACAGAAACAGAAAAACAAGGGGAAAGTAAGTCAAGCAAAGATGGAAGCTGACACCAGCGTGGTGGCTAGGCTAGAGACTGGCTCCCGGGCCAGGCTTGCAGCACTCAGCCTGGCCACCACAGCGGCAATGAGAGCACTTCACCCTGCCTTGGGTTGGTCTCATACACCACGCAACCATCACCCCACTTTTAATCATTCTGGGGACAAGTTGCTCCCTCACAGCTATAATTAAAACTCAGCTGAATAATTTTTCGAGTACTATGAACTGCAAGGTTATTTAACACCACCAAATCAATCGGCAACCTTAATGCATCACCTGGAGTTAATGTGCACCAAAAGAAAGTGATTATACAAGAAATATGCAAAGACTGCAGTCTTTCCCAGAGTCCTTTCCTACCCCCTCTTTGCCACAGTGATGGAGACAGTCAGCACTTTTTTGTGCAGATCAATACTGCACTTGAATGTGACCACCACTCCAATTACGGCCTCGATTACAGAGGCATGAGTTTCCTCCTGCACACCTACCCCTTTATTGAAGAAACACCGTGCACACTCTGCCCATTGAAGTGATACCTGTGGGGAATCATTAACCCACTAATTTGAAATCAATTTAAAGTGCATTTGCCTAATGACATGAGCACTGTAAATTATCTATAAATTGTTAATATATGAGAAAATGACATCAGAATTTTTGTTTTATTAATTGGCTTTTCCAGATGCAAGTTATTTCTAAAGCTTTATAATCCATGTCTCTTGGTGAGCAAACATTAAAACTCACTTAATAAGATGCCTTTTATGCCAAGAAAATGTGTAAAATAAGTAAACCCGCTCTTGTGAACACTTCAGTATAAGGGTTTATGCATTCATCCTAGCAATTAGAGAAGGAGAAGTCATAGGGAGAGTGAAAAAAGGTCCTTTGAGTGTCTGTTCACGTTCTTGAACAAAATTGGTTCCAACCACATTTGCATTTTTCAGAGGCAAAAATTCCTTTGAGTGCAGAAACCAACACCAGCCCAGGTCACCTCTCTCATCATCCTTGTGCCTCCTTGGCAAGGACTCAGCCAGGCACAGACTGAGCTAAGAACCTCACCTCTCAGCAAATATTTGAGCGACAGACTCGCTGCCCAAAGCATTAGCAGGAAATGATTGTCAAAGTCTGTGTCCAGGGACCAGGCTGGGATTTCTTTACTGAGACAGAGGTGTTACAGACTAACTTTTCCTAACAACTTCAGTATATCTACTTCTAGTGTGGGAATGCAGAGTCCTTCTTCAGGTTATTTTCTTGCAATACCACATACCCAGGTCCACAGAAGTTAAGTATCTGCTCAACTAACACCTATTTCAGTCTCTCCCTCCAGTTAGATCTGTTTCGACAGATGGATCTTGGTACGACAGCTCCACTCCCTCTTTTCTCTTCCTGATCTTTTTAGGACCTGATGCAAAAATCCCTCAAACAGCACAAAGACTCTCAGGAGTGCTTTTGTGCACATAAATGAAAGCTCCTCCACGCACAAACCAACCACCCCTGCGCTCGAGCAGCAGCCGGCACGCACAGAAAGCTCCGTTTCTGCCAAAATAGAAAGCTGCAATCTCAAACCTTCCCTCTTCCATTAATGCTCTATTTAAGTCTGTCTTTGAATCCGTCTGGATTACACACCCACCCCCTCTCAGCAAACCCCCTTCCCAGACATCCCTCCCCCTCTTCTCTGCTAAATAGATACTAAATATAAATATATACCAGGGAGAACTTTTTGGGGAAAAAAAAAAAGATTGGGATTTTTTAAAAGCTTCCCCCTCCTTCATCTGCTCCACAAACCCACACACCAAAACAGAGCTGCTTTGTTGTTTACTTTGATGGCTCCCAACTGAGTTTGTCCCTTCACTGCCATTCATTACCACAGCTCCTGCTGCAAGAGAGCAATGCTGGGAATACCCTTTCCCAGGGATACACCAAGCCCCTCTGCTGCTCTCCTCTCGCAGAGCCCAGCAATGCCCCGCCAGCTCAGGTGATAAAGGCAAGCAGGCTCAAAGAAAAACTGCCAGATGAACACTGGCCCTATTCCCTGATCCCCTAGTGAAACCAATCCAGTCGGAAGAATTCCTGCCTGCTGATATGCTAATATTTGAAATGAGCTTTAATTGGTTTCCCAACGCTACCCGTGTCACCCGCACACCCATGCCAGTCCTCATTGCTGGCAGCCCCATTGTGCTACATCGGCACCCTGCACCACCACCTCTACAGCCCAAAGAGAGGAGACGCTGGGTTCCATGGGGCTGCTCTGCTTGCCCGACTTGTGCTCTGAATATATTTATTCTGGTGTGAAATCACAGCACGACCTGCTTCTGATCATTTCACAGTTCCCATCTAAAAGAAAACATCCTTAGAGTGGGGCAGAGCTGATAAGAAAATCCAGCAGCCCTGTGCTGGCTGCTCTTGGAAACAGCACGAGGGGAAGGGTGCGTGGGTGAAGGTATATGTAGGAGATTAGTGAGTCACACACCATCTTTAGCCAGCTAGCACTCCCCTGCAGCTCTGGCAGAGCTCGGTCCAAGAGTCCATTGATATCTCTGCAGCGACTGAGTTGTAGGTAAGGCACCTGCACAGGTACCACAGCTTTGCTGCTGCATCTGATCAGACTAGCTCACCTCCTTCCCATCGAACACAATTCCTCCAATTTTGTGCTGGCATTAAACGAGCATATCATTTGTTCCAGCTCTCTGCTCAGAGGCTAAGGCTTACAGTCCTCCACGCAAGCCACTTGAAGCAGCAGGATGATGTGCCTGGCCCTCAGGAAGGCCTTGTACCCCCAGTAACCATCATTTTCCTCCATAGCCCTCTGGAGGACCTTGTCCCCACTTCCCCCCACCCCTTTCAATCCATAAGCTCCCCCAATAACACAGCCCTGCTTCAGGCTGGATCAAAAGGACACCGTTCGACCCTACTGCCTTATAATCAGACGACAGGCAACATTACCAAGGACAAGAGCTCCGCAGTGTTCCCAGGGAAAAGACCAGTTGTCTTCAGCCCTTCCTACACCCAGTTTTTAACCAGCACCTCCTCCTCTCTCTCTCCCCAAATCTGCTCTCCCCCAACTGCCACATCCCTCCCAGCTCATCCCTCTTGGAGGGAAGGCAGCATAACTGATAGCCTGATGCAAAGGCTCTTCAGTTAAGGCACCAGAGAACCTCGAGGATGTCTCTTCCCAGGTACAGTACGAGGCCTTGCCTAGATCCCTGGAAACATCTTTGGGTTTGTGTTTATTTTTCAGTGTGATCATCAAGCAAGACAGCAAAGAGATTCGTCACCATCCATCACGAGCTTCATCGTTTAGTCATAAGATGTATTGCCCCCCTGCAGCAAAATAACACTCCAGCCAGAGCTCCCATTTGTTATGGGCTGGCTGACTGGGACAGCTGTTCGTGTCAGTGCTGTAAACACTCCATTTGGAGCAGAGACAGCAAAATTTAAGTGCTAACAAATGGGATTGCAGGCTGCCGAGGGCACGCGAGGTTAGCGGCTGGTCACCACCAGCTTTCCCCAGCCAGGCTCCTTGAGCAGCTCCGGTCCAGTGCTGCCAACCACCGACCTCCTTCAAACACAGCGCAGGGAGTGTGGCTCATCCCAGCTCTGTCCCACACGTCTCCCCACTCCAGCACCCCGTTAACCCTGCTGCGAGCTGCCACAGCACAGCTACCACAGCAGAGTGTCCCCAAAAGCCATCTGTGAGTGGGCAGGGAGGGTTTGTTATCAGAGCCAGTGGGATAAGGCAGCTTTCTCAGCTCTGCAGGAATGGGGTCAGAGCAGCAGTGCTGGAGGAAAAACTTACTTGTCTCCATGCGTTGAGAGGGAGCTGAATCTGCTTTTCTGTCGTTAGCTTTATTAGAAACGGCATCAGCAGATCAGACAGCAGAGAGAAGGCTTTCTGGAGAGCACTGGCGGACTTCCCCGGTAGCACACGATGATAACCTGCAGAGGACAGAATTAATGCTTAGCTGGGTGTCTCTGACCTGGTACCCTCTGTGCCTTCCAGGGTTAGAGGCATGCCCTTATCTCAGGTTTATTACCAGCTATGAAGACTGCTCAGTGCTAAAGCTCCAAAGCAGCAAACTGAGCCTCTGGCAGCAGCTAGGAGAAGATAACTGCATACTGGGGTGTCAGAGATTATCTGTCACCAGATGCCTAAACACACACTGGGGCTGTTCAGAGCATGCTTTCTCTCCCCACATAAGCTCCACTGTGGCCAGTGTAAGCCAGGCCCCAAGGAAACAGCAGCCTTCCTGTATTCCCAGCCTGCAGCAAGAGCCCCAGGACACGGCGAGGGTGCCTGCACCACAGCCAGCTCAGCCAGGGCAGAGCCTCTGCAGTGCAGCCTCAGTTGATACATGAGGGCTTTCTGGCAGCATCCATCAGTGGATTTCACTGAGGTCACAGCCTCACACATTAGACACAGATGTCACTTCCATTTTTACATCAGGAAAAATAAAGCTTAAAGACATACAAAGCACTGGCAAGATTTCATGATTTATCATTGCTGTCATCCCAGGCATTCACAACAGCCTGGGTTTACCCTTTTGCTCCCTTATAGCAGCTCCTCCAAGAGGTACGTGAGTACCAGGGGCAGGGGACAGGTCTGCTGCTCATTCACACCCATGTCTCTGACAAAGTAGAACCCCTCAGGAAGGCTGCAAGGGTTTAAAAGTACATTACAAATAAGCCCATCACCCTCTGCAGCCAGCCTGAGAACAGTCATCGGGAGCAGTTTACCCCCAAAGAGCAGACAGTGGGAGCACTGCGCACCACGCAGAGATAGGAAAAGTAAAAAGCTGGTGTAGTTTTTCACAGCATTCAGTCAGACCCCCAAGCCGTTTCAGCTGTCTGCAGGCAGCCCTGTGTCACCACCCCAAAGGGCATAGACTGAGTCTAAAAATACAACATGTAAAGCCAGCACACAAGACCAAAGCAGCACCTCACCACTATCTTCCTTTGAGCAGCCTTGCAGCTTAGGAAGGACTTTCTCTTGCCAGAAACTCCCCCCTCTCCAAACAAAGAGCTGGAAAGAAAATCCCACATGCAGCAGATCCTTCAGCGCTCTTGTGCTGTGTCTCATTCAGGAGACAACCACAAGCCCAGGTGACATTCAAGGAGATGAACCACCACTGCTCACCCTCTAGTGACAAAACTATATTGTCCATCCAACACAAACTTCTTGACGCAAAGCAGAGCGGTTGTGGCAGGTGCCCCAGGCTGTAAAGGGTCTCATCCCTTCTGCATCTGCACTATCTGGGTTCAACCTGGTTAGGGAAATAATCTCAGACCACCTCATTTCATGTGGGAACTTCTTAATCACCCAACACCCATCACCTGCAGTGCTCTGACAAGGCTGCAGAGCTCTTTGGTGATGGGGAATGAGACATCAGTGCCCACACCTGTAGCTAAGATGAGCCTAACACAGAACATAAGCTAACAAACTAAAGGAGTCACGAGGCACCAGGAGCTGCTTGCCTTCCTGCCAAAACTAGCTGAGCCACAAATGCTCTCGGTGCCACATTTCAGCTCACCCCTTCAGCGACTGGATGTCCTCGTACCCACCCTCATTCTGGGGACTCCGAGACTGCCACATCTTCCCCTAGAAGAGGCCATGACCTGGCCTCCCTGCCCACACACTATCAGATCAGCTACCCAAAGCAGCACCACAACCCTTCCTCTCAGACATATCCCCCTCTTGGCTAGTCCATATGCAGGAGTTACCCTCTCCCTGCCCTTATTCACCCCTTAGCAGCCCTTTTTGTGGCTTCACTACCTCCTTTTCCAGAAGGAGAACCTTTCATGGTTAGGCACCATGGGCCAATACTCAGAGAAAGACAATCCACTAACTTTCCATGCTCCCACTGTATTGGGCTCACTTCAGCTCCTGTGCTGGCTTACAGTGAAGGAAAACCTGGCACCCAGCCTCTGCTCATCACCACCCTCAGGCCTTGGGGAGCACATAATAGCTGAATAAACAGCCACAAGGATAAAAAAAAGAGCATCCCAGAGGCACAGCTCCCCACAGGTCTGCCAGAGCTCTCTTCACCGCTTGAGATGACACTAAGACGTGTCATCTGCAGGGTGACAAATTGCCAGGGAAGGGAAGAGGGTGAGTCGTCCTCTTTAACTGACCTTTGTGTCAATCACCAGAGGGAGAAGACTGTTCCTGACCTACTCAGGAACAGATAATGAGCCACACGGGGCTGCAGAGAAACCGTTCGTGGGCTGAGCCCCAGCCCTGTTGAACACAGGGCGATGTCCCCACTGGCACCGTGTATGTGTTAGGGTGCTTGGAGAGGGCTGGTGAGAGATAACGAGCACTGCGTGGGCGAGAAAAACAGCGAGGAGCAACGACCAAGTAAAAAAACCCAAAACAAAACAGAAGACGGTGGTTTTCATCAGCGTAGCTGAGTCAGACGAGTGTAAGGTTTAAAATCTGCCCATTTCTGTGCTAAGTCACCCGCAGCTGAGGGGAAGGGGGACAGGGGAGGGCGTTAAGGCCGGAGCAGAGGGGACGGGATGGGCAGCGGGGCCGGCGCCGCTCCGAGGCGGGCAGAGCCGGGCTGCCACCCCCGCCCCGCTCCCCGGCCGCCGTCGGGGGCTGAGCCCCCCTCGTAAAGCACCTCAGGGCAGCACCGAAAGCCGAGGCCGCCCCGCAGCTCGGCACAGCGGGGCCCTGAGAGGACGGACAGACCCCCACCCGCCTCCCTCCCTCCTCCAGCACTGCTCAACGCGGCCCCCTCGGCCCCACCACGGGGGAAACTACTCACCCGGTGTCACACCGTGTTGTCTTGTGTCGTGTCCCGTCCCACCGCGGCAAAGACAACCCATTCCCCTCACCGTCCCCCCCACAGCTGCCCCTTAACGGTGCCCTGACGAGGTAACGGCAGCACCTGGGCCCGGCAGCTCGTGCCAAGGTGGGAGGTGCGAAGGCTCCTGCCCCCCCCGTGCCGGGACCTGCGGCCGGTTTGGCAGCTTCTCCCCCGAAACAAGGGGCTCTGACGAGCCCGGCCCCGCTGGTGCTGAGGGGGGCACTTTCCGTCTCCCCAAAAAGTCCCCAGGGACGGGCGGGTGGTGCGGGGACACACGCACAGCGACAGCATCCTGCGTGCGTGGCAAGGGCAGGCTCTGGCACACAGGTTTTCAGAGAGAAGGTGGGTTTTGCCTTTCAAAGCCACAGAATTGGGGCTTGGGGTTTGGTTTCAGTGTGGGAAGGAGCCTGTGGGAGAAGGGATGCACCTGTGGCTGCTGCATTTTTTTCTTTCTCACCAGATGGTGACCCTGAGCCTTCCTTGTATTTACTACAACAGGGGTTTCACCAGTAACTTTGGCCCCATCCATAGAAGTGAGGGCTTGAAAACACAGGAGGTTTTTGCTGCGAAGTGCTGTCGGTGCTGTCCTTCCCAGCAGTGTCGTCGCTGGGTGCAGTGTGAGCACACCCAAATGAGGGTGCAGGGAGCAAACCTGGCTCAGCATGGCTGCACAGACCGGTAAATGCCTGGGTTCTCCTCCTATCCCACTGCTGGCCTCTGCGTGCATCAGTTCAGCGTGGTCCTGGGAGGTGCAGGGTAGCACTTTCCTGCTGCAGCACAGGACACAGACAAAACCTTGACCAGAAGTTCATGCCAGGCATCGTGCGTTGTGAGAAACTGCGGTGCTGCAGGAGCAGGCAGATGGCTCCCCTTCTTGTGGGGTCGGCACAGAGGTGCAATCTTCACGTGCTGCAAGGAGCACAGTACGGAGCAGAGGAGTAAAAGGCCTCCACAAAACTTGGATAAAGCTCCCACTCGAGCCAGCCTTTGTGCAGGCCTGTGTGGGATCCTGGGCTGGATTTTCAGACTGTCAGCTTTTCTGGATGTGGGAAGTTGGCTTCAAGGAGCCTAATTTCAGCAGCAGGAGCAATCCTGTGCATGTTGGGAACCAGTGCTGTGGCCTCATCCCCGCTGCATTACTTACACACACAACACGTAACATATCAGTGCCACTCTGGCCAGCACTACGCTTATATGCAACAGTGACAAGTGAAGGATCCAAAGGTGTGAATGTCAAAATATTTTATTTACAACAGTCTCCAAAAATCAAGGAACATTGAAAATAGTGAGGGTAGGAGACGACTTACAAAAGTAACACGTGTACGTTACATCAAGAATTGTGCTACATCACTCTGAGAACCGACACTCTAAGGTCTGCACATGACGTGGTGAAGGGGCAGTGCCCTCCCTCCTTGGGGTGCTCACACCTCTTCTCCCCTTGGCTTTTGAATGATTCTTCCTCCCATTTGCTCTCTTCTGCTTCCCGCTGCAAACCTTTCTGCTCATCTGCATGTTGCTTTGCCTCTGGTCCTGGCCATTGCCCCACCATCTTCCCCAGCAACTGCCCAAAGGAGGAGTGGAGGGGAGAAAGGCAAACAGCCAAACAACTACATCCTCACGATGGAGACAGGCCTTGAAAGACTTTCAGCTCTGGGACCCTGGGTACTAAGCCAGAGCACAGCAGTTAGCAGAGGCCTTTGAAAAGCGCAGCCTGTGAACTATGGCTTGTGTGCTGTCTGGGGTGAGGAGTGATTTCGGAAGAAATAACCAAGACACTGTGAGTTTGTCCTGCCTGGCTGCAAATCAATCAGCACAGCTTCCTTGGTGGACAGTGTGGGAGGATTTATACATGTCACAGGGTTAAATAAAAAGCCTTTTATAACCTTCCAGGAGGGCAGGCTGCTCTGGTAAGAAAATTCAGTGCAGGACAAGCTAAAAGAATTACATGGCATGACATAAAGCAACATCCCAGTTTGCTCCAGTGGAGACAAAGCCAGGGGTCTCTGGAGACCATTGCATCCACACTATTGTTTCAGTGGTCCCAGTAACCCTGTAAGCATGTCACATATCCTCCTTGGGGATAGTTCCCAGGCTGGCTTTGCTCTGGCACAGTTTCAGATCCAGCAGGGATTGACAAACACAGCCCAGCTCAGCCACTGATCCTCTTTCAGCATCTGCAGCCTTTGTAATTGTCATGGTCCGTGGCCAAACCTGATGCCCCAGTTGCCAGTACAGGCCCCGTGTGAACCCAGCACCTCAAGAGGCACCACGACATAAGGACACAGAGTGAGGAGACCTGGGTCTATTCCTTCCTCTGCCACTGATCTTTGCAAATCACATCAGCTCCGTTCCTCCTTGCTCCAAAGCTGATTTTGACAGGGCTGTTGTGAGCAGAGACTCTCTCCCTGAGTGTCCACAGCCATGGGGAGCCTTAAACTCACTCAGCAGCTCCAGGGAAGGCAAGAAGCAGCACCACCAGCTCTGTGCATATCTCACAGTGCTTCAACAATGGGGAGCAGTGCCCTTCTGCGACTGCCCGGGGCTGGCAGGGAGAGGGCTTCTGCTCAGGACAGGACCCACTCTGTTTTGTAGGAGAATGCACAGTTTCAACATCACCTCCATCATGAAACATTAACATCAGCTTTGCAGAACATAACCCTCAAAACAGGATTTACTAGAAACAAAGGAGTGGGCAGTTAACAGAAATAGTCCACTGCAGTGTGCTGTAACAGAACTCATGTATATTTCTGTTCAATTGCAGCAAGATTGTTTTGAAATGGAAAATCGGAGCATTCTCCACCAAGTAAGGCTGGTCTGCTGTGTTCTACTGTTTGAAAACACCAACACTGGCAGCTTCGTATGAAGCATTGTAACTCCCTAGCTTCCCCTGCCTAAGAAATTCTCCCTGAGACAACCTCCAGCCACTTTTAGTCCCAACTCTGTGAGCACCTTAGGCATGAGCAGCTACCACACAGAAGGCTGAACCTTGCTCAGCAAGACGATGGTGCCCAAGAGATGGTCTGGGAAACAGAGGAGTCATCAAAGAAAGAAGATAGAGAGAGATGTGGGAGGAATTCATTTAGGGTGAGCATCTGCTCCTGGACCAGTGCCAGACAGGTGAGGCCTTGCTTTTTATTGCTACGAGCATCTGCCTCAGAGCACTGATTCCCAGCAGGGCTGTCAGCCCCACCTGCACATTTGCTCAGATAAACCCATCCATTTTCTTACCTCTATAATTTTATGAATATTTTCTAATCCTGAGGAGGACACTGCTTACATGGAGGTGGATGTACACATCTGCTACTGATTTATTGTCTCCACAGACTCTTGGGGAGATCAGGGGGCTGTAAGCATTTTGGGGAAGGCTGGGCCCCACCTCTAGGCCTCTTTCACTCCACAGCACATGGAGAAAGCACCAGCCACCCTAACCACAGAGCTGCGCAGAGTGAAGTGGTGATGGGGCAAATGTCTAGATCGATCTTTTGACAAGTGTCATGACTACATTTAATCAAGTTTTCAGCTTACCAACATCCAGTGGGTCCTTGCAGTGAAAAACATCACATAGGATCACCTCCTGGCTCTTCTGCCATCCCACTACAATCTGGAGTAAGTTCCTCCTCCTCTCCTTGCCTCAGCTTCCTTCCTGGAGGGGCAAAATCTCCTCAATATGCCTTTGTCAGTCATCTGCTACTGCTCTGCACTTATCTCAGTCTCTCATTTTCCTTTCTGAATCGCTCCAGCCATTGCTCTCCCAGTACCACCTCGGACAAACAAGGGCAAGGTGATGCCCTGCTCCTGCTAGTGCCAGCCAGCCCTTCTGCACTGAGCAAGCCTGGGCTGGCCAGAGAGGAGGAACGAAAATGATAGCTTGTGCTTTCCCCTGCCTGCTCCAGAAAACAGGACAGATCCTGTCAGGTGCCAAGAACTCCGTTATTTTTGTCTGCAGATCAGACACCGCCAGATCAGACCCAAGAGACATAAAAGGTTTTCTACTACTTTGAAATTAATCTTCATCTTCCAAGAGTGGCTGAATGAATGGTCCCAGCATGGTGTGTCCAGAATCACGCTGGAGGTGGGGAGCTTACATAGCCTCTTTATAGTGAGCCTAAACACAGGACATCAGCAGCTTAAATGAGCTTTAAATTTTGCAGGATTCAAAGCACATCTATGCCTTGTCTTAAAGGCCTTTCAAGGTTTCTTCATGCTCAAAGAAGGAGGAACTTCCTCTAAGGGTGCACTCAGCACTTTATTCTCTTGTCTGGTGACCTGGAAATATCCATCAGCTTTAATCACCCCAAGGAGTTTGAAGCATTAGCTAAATTCAGGTCAAGTCACCAGCCAGAGCATCCCTGGCAGCAGCACTAGGGCTACCTTGCTCTCCCCTGCAGCACCCACAGAGCCACATGGGTCTCAGGGGGCTGTATATCATCAGCACACTGCCCTCTACACTTGCTGCCACTTAAAGAGTGCTCAGGGCACCATTAATTTGGAGTAATTAAATTTGGAGAACAGACATAGGGAAAATCATGGCTTACAGATCAATGTTGGGGCTGAACTGTGCACAGCAGCCATCAAAGCAGGACAGCTTAAGGACAGTCAAAAATCCTTTCCAGAACCATTTATTCATGGGCACTGGGTTCATTATGAAGGAACTGGTGCAGATCAGAGGCAGGTGTCAAGGAACATTCAACAGGGTGCAGAAAGGGGTAACGCAGCTGCACCATGGCGTGGTGAGGAGGAAGCCAGGTCTGTTCTGCTCATGCTCTCACCCTCACTGCCTGCAGCAGGATTGCTCTGGATTTCCCCTGCCATCAACAAGGGTCCTGTCCTGGCACTCCTCTCTCCAGCTGACACCTTAGGGAACCTACTTTAGGAACAAGAGTTTGATCCAGTTTCACAGGGACGACACCATGTGAAGGTGTAAGACTGTCAGGGATCAGAGCAGGGATACGCTGAGCCAAGCAGAAGCAGCTGCTGCTCTGTCTCAGCAGCACAGTCCCCAGAACTTGGCTGGCAATGGGGATGGGCTTCCTGGAATTTCCATCTTAAAAAGGGGGTCAATCCAGACAGCGAACACAAAGCCACCAGGGACACCGTATCTGCAAACAAATGGAGTCAGGCTGCTTTCTGGCCACCCCCCTCCATTGGCATCCCTGTAAATAACATTTAGTGCATCTCCCAGTGGGCCCAACCCCTCCCCTTCTGCCGAGGACCAGATGTGCTGCGTATCAATGCACACGCTTGGCTATTTCAATTTTAAAAATATGATAGAATCAGTGATGCTTAAAATGTACTTCTTAATGGCACCAGTTTGCGATTTCATTTTACTTTAATATAAGCCATCTGCTCTGAGCAGGCAGCAGCCGCAGGCTGAAGCTCCGCTGCCCTCATGTCTCCACAACGGAGCATGTCTCTGAGCTGTCACAGAGGATGCCCCACTGTTTGTGTGTGCCACCAGGCACGGGCTCTACCTGGCCCCAGTAGTTACCTCGTCCTCAGTCTAAGAGCTGACTCTGCAGGGACCTCAGGGCTGTCTGTTCTCTCTCCTGGCGAGGTCACACACTGAGCAGGAGGTGGGACTGGGCATCGATACTACCTTGGCCTCACTACTGTGATGAGGAAGAGGAGGGCAGGCTGCTGAGGGCACCAACTGCATTCCTGATGGCTGTTCACAGACCCAAGAGATCCCAGCAAAAGGCTTGCCGTCCCTTCAGAGAGAAGGGGAGAGCCACGTGTCCTGACACCCCCCACGAGCGATGAAAGCCGGTCACTGCAGGTGGTGCCACCCAACACCTCTAGTTTGGATCCCACAATGACACCCGTAAGAGCTCCTGTGCAGTGGGTTCTCTGCTGGTCTAGCTTGGGCACAGCAAAGGGGTGCAGACAATGCTGTTTGCCAGGCCTGTCCAACAGCTCACTGCTGGTTTCGAAGGCTCAGTTAGTGAGGCACAGGCTTGGCACGGGGGTAGGACATCACCTCAAGAGCCATCATTGCAATGCTGACCCTGGCCAAGGGGAGGGGAGGGACAGAGGGAAGGGTTTTGAAAGGGATCAGATGGCCTTCCCGACTTCTCCCCTTTTACCTTTGCGGTTCCAGAAAGCTCTGTTCAAAAAAAAAAAAAAAAAAAAAGGCAGAAAGAAAATTGAGAGGAGGAGACCTCCTCCCCTCCTGCTCACGGGCTGAGGTATTCCCTGGGCAGCCCTCACTGTCCGTCATCCATCCATCACTACCAAAATAAATACAAGTTTAGAGCAAAACCCATTAGAAAATAAAGTGCATCTGGAGTTGAAAAACTTCTGGAAAAAGGGGATTTTTTTCCTCTTTTTTTTTCTTACAAAAAATATCTTTTAAAGAAAAAAGGGAGTAAGAGGACAGAACGTGTGGCTCTTGGCATAGGGTCTACAGGGCTGTCCCATTAGGCAGAGGGATCTTAAATCCGCTCTTCAGCAGGGCGAGGCAGATGCATAGACCCAGCAGGCCAGCAAGAAGCACCCCCAGCACAGCCTTGAGGCAGGAAGTCCTGCTGCGGACGAAGGTGCCAGGCCCCATGATGCTCAGCAGGGCTGTGCTCACAGTTAACGTGTACAAGATGGAGACTCCTGTGTTGAGGGCCACAATCTTCCCAAACTTGGCAAAAGGGGCAATGATGCAGAAGAACAGCGGGACGGTGGCAATCACTGTGGTGACAGCGCTCGAGACAATTGCTACGCCCACGTGACGGACTGCTTCAATCGTCCTCCACTGGCGGCACGCGGTGGGGTCCTGGCAGAAGGGACAGAAGTGTTAAGGGGAGAGGGGACAAGCACATGGGGCTGTACTAATATTTCAGCCCTTGAGATGATGGCTTAGCTGGTCCAGCACAGAGATGCTGTGTGAGTGCAGATCGGACAGTTCATGCAGTCTCTGAGCACACTGGGCAAACAGCCATGAGGTTAAAACCCAGCAGAGGCAAAGTCTGCTGGATATTGTGCCTCCTTTCAGCCACACCAGACTGACTGCAGAGCCTACACAGAGGGAGTGCATGCAGGCACTAAACCTGGGATCACAGTTCCCCGAGCTTTTGTGGTCTCCTTTTACCCAAATAGGGAAAAGATGTTAACAAGGCTGGAGAAGCCTTGGAGGTCCAGCACAGCACAGCAATTTGCAGAGGTTACAGAACAAGCGCAGGGCCATTCCAGCACAAGACTGTCTTCACTGGGGCGTGAAAGGGAGTTGCTCTGGACAGAGCTGTGGCCAGTAAGAAAGGGACAACCATGTGGGTTGGACCCTCAGCTGGGTTTACTGTACTCAGGTGCACAAGCTCCCATCAGTCTCTGACCAGTCAGCTGGACAAGCAGCAAGCATCCCAGGCATGCTGTGAGGGTGGCAAGGCACATTCCCCCTTGGCCATCACGCCTTAGGTCCTGCATCCCAGCTGAGTGGCACGGAGGACATGAGTGGAATGGATGCAAGGTTATAGGAAGAAAAGAGCTCACCTCTGCCTGGTGTAGTGGCAAGTTTTCCCCTGCCAGCAGGTAGCCCTCCACCAAATGCACGCAGTAATCGACAGAGGAGCCAACGAGGATGGAGAGGGAAATGGCTTCCACAGCTCCCATTTCCCAGCCAGACCAGTACATGATGGTCACCACCAAGCAGACCACCCCTGTGTGAAGAAGGTCACGTTAGGTGAATTTAAAGGACTCTGGGACTGCTGTCCAGGCCTGCTGATAAGAGTCAGTCACTGGGGAGTCTGGGATCACACCCCTGCAGGTCTGCACGCCAGCCAGTCGGAATCTTGTTTGCACTCCCTCCTGCCCACAGAGGCAAACACTGCCCTCACCTTCCACTGGCCACTGGGACCATTCAATCAGACGTGCTGGGGACAGTGAAGTACATAATTAAATATTAGGCAAACTGACGGACTGATGCCGATCTAGACTAATGCTTGGTAAATGAATCCAAGCCCAGGCACGTGTGTGTGTGTGCACCCACGCACAGCAGGAAAGAGGGCCCTGTGTTTTGCTTGCTGGAGTTACACACAGGCTGAGTGCACGCACAGGGTTTTCTTAAAGGCAAGAGCAATGTTTGTTTGTGAGTCATGTGTGGGAAACTAAGTGGTTTTAAAATGATGGATTCGATTTTTAAAATGAGAAGTTTAGCAACACACTTAGTCCACAATATTGTCAAATCACCTGCTAGAGAAAAGGAACTATTTACAAATTTGCTTCAAATACTAACAAAACCACTAAAATGTTCAGCTTTTAAAATCTCCCACTGCTTGGAAACAGCAGCCATAGTGTAGATCCTTGGGAAGCAGTGCAATTGTTATTCAGAACATGTGGGACTTAATCACATTATTATACGTAACAGGCAGGGATGGCATTTGTGTAGCTAAACCCCCTATTTAAACAAATAGAAAGGATTGTGTGGATAAAACACACTGGGAATTAGACACACAAACCTACTTTCCCAGCGAGGTTCCTGTGCATTTGTTGAGTTTCTCCCATTCACCTAGGTATATCAGGACTGGCTCTTGGAAAGCCAAAAGGGTTTACACAGAGTAAGAGCAATTCACTTCAAATCACCAGAGACTCAGCAGTGCCACAACCCACCAATTTCAGACAAAGGCAAAGCCTGATACATTGGAATTGGCATTTTTACCTAAAATGCTGAGCAGCACTGGCAGCAGGAGGAGGATGTGAGTGGTAAACACCGCCACTGCAGCCACACAAATAACAAGCGAGAGGACGAGACCGTACAGGGCACTCTGCACTCCTGGAAGAAAAGAGCCAGCTAATTTGACACCTGGAAACATAGAAACATAGAATATCCTGAGTTGGGAGGTGACAGCCGGGATGAGAAAGGCACTGTGTCCCTGCTGGCAACAAAGCAGGCAGGCACTCACACTGGGAGAGATGGGAAGGGGAGGATGAAAGTGGGAAGTGGGTGATGAACTTCTTGCCTCTCACCCCAGCAGGCCAGAGGCCCTTCCCTTCTCTATTTCCCTGGGCTCTGCCTGGGATTTTGACAGTATACACTGCTTGGGGCAGACACAGGCTTTAGGAGATGCACAGCAATGGTAAGGGACTGAAGATACAACACATGCCCATCAGATGGGAGAGAGTGTGCTGTGAAGATGTATCAGAGAGATGGGCTCCTCAGGGAGAGAAACATGGCAGTGACTTGCCTATAATCTCCATGAAGATCTGCTTCCAGTGCTCACAGGTCTGGAAACCGTGCCGGAGAGCAGAGCCCTCTGGGAAGAGCTGGAGCTGCTGCTGCAGGAATGTCTCCCATTTCAGGTAGTCAGCATAAGTCTGGAAGGAAGACTTCCCTTTGTAGGTTGTCTGTAAGAAGATGAACATGTTATTCTCCTGTCGTGCTCTTTGGGACAGAGTATGTATGGCAAGGGAAGGGGTAGAACAAGCCAGCTGGAGTTGCAGCACCTGGGAGAACTGGCAGTGGCAGATGAGCAAGTCTGCCACCAGCTCTTTGCCTGAGCTCTCATGGTAAGAGCAAATTGTGGCATAAGCAGCCACTCTTAGCAACTTGTGAGGGCAGGAATCTGCCTGCAACAAGGCACAAACACCAACAAACACTAAATTATGGCTCCAAATGGAAGTGGCCAGTGCGGAAAGAGCAGAGCTAAACCCCCAGAAGTCACAAAAAGAAACTGTCCCAAGGGTAGATGGTGATGCCATGTGCTCACCGATTCAAATGCCATGGAGATCCACTGCACCTTCCCATCCTTCACCCCCACTGCCCCATGAGAGAGCTGTCCTGGCAGCAGGTTTGGCTCAGGGATGTTCTTGCACTCAGGGTGCAACATCTGCAGGAAGGAGGAGATGCTGTATCCTGGAGAGAAACAAAGAGCAAGGGATGGAGGACAGGGCAGGGAAAGGAAGCACATTGCAGCAAGAGGCAGAAAAAAAAACCCAAGAGAAATTTGCAGGTCCCATTTGTCAGCAGCTGCTTCCCCTTGGAACTCTGACTTGCCAAAGCCCTTGAGGTCTCAGCACCAGAGCCCTCAGCTGCTGCTAAGCTTGAGAGGGCACTCTGTGCCATCAGCACTGGACAGGACACTACCACCAGAAAGTGCTGAGTTACATCAGCATAGGAGCTGTTTGCCTGGCCTGGTTGGGATTTTCTCCAGGCATGAGACTGGCTTTTGGCCTGAAGCCAACATATACTTAGACTCAGCTCCACAATCTTGTGACCACTGAAGTTGGAAGATGGAGTTAGTGGTTACATATGTGAAGCCACAGAAGCAATGAGTAGCCTCATCACACAGAGATCAGGTGTGATTTGCTGGTTATTCAGGAGCTACTAAGAAGATATTTACTTGTCCAAGTCCTGGTTTGCTGTTGAGGACCCCAGCTCAAACAAACACTGCTGCAAGCAGAGCTGCAGAACAGGAGTCTGATCTTCCTCCTCATCCCCAAAACGCTTGGCACAGCACATGGAAGCATAGCCCATGGAGCTGTGACTTGAGCCAGGTGGAAACAGGCAGAGCTGTGCTGCAGCCAGGTCAGGAACGCTGACTGCTGAGAAACACCTCTCCTCCCTGCACTGCCTGCATTTATCAGTGACTGGGAGCTCCCTCTCCTTTCCCTGCTTCATCAAGTTGGGATCTGAAAGTTTAAAAGCCCTTAGTAGCCATACTGCTCAGATGGGAGGGTGAGAACCAGTCTCCACCCAGGCACCCAGTATCTCTGCACAGAGTCTGTGGCTGGCGTTAGTCCTACGTACCAGAGGGCAGGCACTGAGCTCCTCCTGGCTTCACCAGCTCGGTGTTGCTGGCGATGGCTTTGCAGAGGCGGCACAGGTTGCCAATCTCTTTGAAGAGGTCGAAGCTGTCGTCATAGATAACGCTGCCCTTTCACAAGGGGACACAATAAGAGCACCACACGTGAGGCATACACACAGCAACTGGCACAAGAAGGCAGAAGCTGAGTCCTCTCCCAGCATAATTTTGCTGGGGAAAGGCTGTGAATGTGTCAAGGTATCAGATCTGGGAGATAAGCTGTTCCTGGAAAAGTCACATTTAGAAACCTTTCCCCAGAGTAACTGATTTGTATTTTTTCATGTTAATATCTTGTAACAAGATAAACAATTATAGAAAAATATCAGTTCCCTAGGCCTTGAATTTGTAATGAGATTTTCATACTGTGCTCAAGATGGGTTTGCTTCCGAAATCCTCAGGAAAGCCAGATTTAGACTCAAAATTAGAAGGTTAGATATTGCACTCAGAAAGGGATTTTCTGAGAAGTCGGAGGTAATTTCAGTAAGGGCTTCCTGATCTCCATTATTTGTGAATCTGTTAAAACAGAAATGTACTTTTGGCTCATCACAACGCTACCATCTCTGCTATTCCATCTGTCTAGGCTGCTGTACCACGCTGCCTGGGCTGTGGGGATTAACTAAAAACCATCCAGGGAGACCTTCCTTCACTCATCAGCCCCGAGCATGCCGTGTACCATGTCTCCGATGACGTGGTTGTCTGGGCGTCGTGTGCGATTAACACCTCTGATCCCAAACACTACGAACACCATGGCTCCTGTGTCTACCAGTGGCCGCACCGCTGGCTTCCCGCAGCCCGTGTTCATGCAAGGATTAAATCCAGAAGTGGCCGACAGCTTTGCTTTGGGTGCTGCTGTCAAACACAGAAGAAGGATTGGTTACATCAGAAGGCGGCAAAAAAAGGTCTGACTCTCTGGCCCAGCCAGCCAGACATGGCTCAACAAGCCCTCACCAGCTTACCTTTCTCACTGGGAACATAAAGGATGCCCTTGGTGGGTCCATCTGGGCTAGAGCTGAGAAGACAGCCAGGAGGTGCTACACACACTCGGCCGTGGTAAGGGGGCTTGTGCGACTGGGCAAAATACAGTTTCCTGTGCAGCAAAGAAAGTTTGTTATGGGGGAGCAGAGGTAATAAAGATGATGTGTCCAAAGCATTACACAGAAACAGATGTTCTCAGGGACAGAAGGAAAGGAAAAGGTGAACAACTCCAAACCTGAACCCCTAGCCATTGCATATTCTGTGCTGCCTGTTCAGCCCAAGAGTTCAGGTGGGTAAGGGCAAGAGCAAGACGAGCAATGTCTTTTTGCCACCCAAAGAAGCCCCCAGTCACAGTCCTGCATCTATCAAGCCTTTGGCGCATTAATGATGCCATGGGCCTGCAAAATAACTTTGCAAAGATGGGGCACAGTTGCAGCAAAGCAAGTCCGAGGGCCATGGATGTCACCAACTGAGGGCAGGACTGGCACTGGACATCAGGCATCCCATATCGGCCACTCAGCTGTGCTGTTTTTGCGGTCTGGCCCTGAGTGGGTTTTGGAAGGTTACCGTGTTCGCTGCTGCTCCTTGGCGGCCACGTAGAAACTGAAGTCGAACTTCCAGCCTCTCTTGGTGTCACAGGACAAGGTGGTCATCATCCACTTCCTGGGGCTCGTCTGCTTAAGCAGCCCTACTGTGGACACACAAGCTGTCAGCTTCCTGGTGAAGTTACCGAAAGGCACTCTATACACCTAAGCAATGGATTAATGAAAACAGACACTTAACTCCACAGGGTTGCAGCCTGTTGCACATTAGCATCACACACTCCCCTCCTCCCTGAGCGCTGGCACAGCCGCACAGAATGAGCACTGCAGGCACAAACCCAGCCAGCCCCCAGCCTGCCTCCTTCCCAGGGTTGGCCAGTGTGTGATGGGGCCCCTCACCACCCCCATTCTCTGTGGCCTCGGCTGAACGGTGGCTGCTCTGTCCAGGGTGAGGGACATCTGAAAACGAGTCCTCCTGGGGTTGTGTGTGTCCCACAGGGCCTGTGCACAAGCAGTGTTGCCTGCTTGCCTGTGTCTGTGGACAGACAGAAGGAGGCAGTGGGAATGCAGCTGTCTCAGTAGCAGTTCCTACTAGAATGAGTTCAGCTGACGATGCCAGGCCTCATCTGATCTCCACAGACACCCACACTTCTGCTCCCATTGCCAACAGTTGCATCACAACAGCAACAGGTAAGTATTGTGGCACTGCAAGGCACAATCTTTAATGACACCAGGCACAACGCCCTCTGTGTTACTACCTTACTGTAATGCCCTCCAAATTTCACCCTGAGCTACCTAGGACCCCGTGGAGAGACCGGAGGAGGCTCTTGTGCTCACCTGTTGAGTGCTGCACTCTTGATAGAGGAGTCCAACATCCCTGGACTGACTCACCTGGAATGAAGGCACCTCCCCGTCTCCCGGTGACACCGTCTGCCAGGGGGCAGGGACACTGGCGTTGAGCGAGAATCTGTAGATGGCTGGCCTTCCCTTGCTTCTGGACTTGGAGATATACACAGTCCCCTGGAGATCTGAAGAAAACAGAGGGCATGAGGGCTAATGGTACTTCTCAATCAGCAAATCCTACAGACATGGACAGCAGCGAAGGAGGGCTCTTCTGGTTTGCTGTCTGCTCTGGGGCAGCAGGCACAGCCTCTGCCTTCTAGCAGCACAGCACACCTTTCAAAGGTTTTCACAAACATATCCTGAGCTGCAGTAATTCCTGACGGCTTATTGATTCATGTCATCTTGGGACCTGGCCCAATAACTATTCTATCCTCAAAATCCCCTGCAAAGCAGGCTGAATTTACTCTCCTCACAGCCTGCCAACAAGGTTTTGACACAGGACTGAGATGCAAAAGCTCTGAGCTCCCAGCCCTGTACTCAGACCAGAGGGATTTGTCACTAGACTGTACTGCCACCTGGGTTATAGGACCACGTCCTAGAGAACAGTAGGCATTCAAGGGAAGGGGGATTGTAATGATGCCACTTACATCCAGCACCAAGCTAGGGCTCAGTGGGGCAGGGTCTGAAGAGAATTATTCCCCATTAGCTATTCAGATCATATGGTTTAGTTTTTACTTGAGTAGATCCTTGGGCCCCGGACCCAAATGTGGTCAGTCATCATGCCCCACTTACCTTGCTGCCCTGTATCACTTATGCTCCCTTTGCTTCCCCAAGGTGACCCTGAGCCCCTCTTCTTTTTTTCCAAGGAGGTTCGGATGTTGTTCTGCAAACTGTGGGGCTTTTCCTGAAACAAACCTGTCCCACAAGGTTAGTCAGGGAGGAAAGAGCGAATGGCATGACAAGAGACCTACCAGCCCTGCACACACCGCAGACTCTGCTATTGAACACCTAACCCTAAGCAGGGAGCACAGAGCCACAGACCCCCAGCTGGTCACTGGCATGTGACCAGCACTTATGAGTAAAAGCAGTCACTTTTCATGGACTATAAAGGAATTGCTCCAGCAGAAACACTCAGGCAGCTCCTGGATAAAGCAGGAAATTCTTTTCAAAATACTCCACTCCTATAGGGAACTCAACCATCCCATGCCCGGTGTGTGCCTCCCTTCAACGGGGCCCATCCAATGTCCAATGAGATATTTGAACAATCTAGGCCTCTACCTCATGTTTCAGCTCCTCCAGCCCAGAGCTTGGGCCAGGCTGCACCCATTATGGTCTGGAGACCAGCACTCTCACCTGAGCAGGTAATGCAGGAGATGCCTTCAGCACTCAGGTTGTATTTCAGGTCTAGCAGCACCTGGATGTTAGTGTCTGGTCGGAACAAGACTGGAGCACGGCTAGCTGGATGGAGGCGGCTAGCAAAGAATATGGACAGGAGCAAAACGAGGAGAAAGAGCCCTGCAAGGAGAAGCCCAGGTAAGTGTGTGGGACCCTACATGCATCTTGGACATAGGACATACTCAGACAGCAGAGGTGTGGCAGAAAGACGGTATTTTCAAGAGGAAAAAGGAACAGCCCCTAAAGCACACTGGCAGCTGGGCTTTCTCATAATGAGCCCCATGCCCAGACAACCCCATCAGGACTTGCCATTTCAGATCTGAGTGAAAGGAGAGGGATGGGAAAGTCTCAGAGTTCCTCATGCAGTTCCCTTAGGGACTGACTGTTCTGGGGACACTCTTGACTGAGTTAGAAGCCATGTATTAGGTCCCTTTTTTCAATCTCTCGTCACTAATAATCAAGGCTTGGGGACTGACTGAGATGCTGACAAACCCTCTAAAATCCATGCAGATGGAATAGCCCCCTCCTTCCTTACCCACAATCACCCATCTGCTCTTCACTGCAGACCACAGCACCCAGTGTTCCAGCAGCTCCTGCAGATGACTTATCAAGTGACCCCGGTTGCTCTTCTCTGCAGGGAGCTGCAGATTCTCTGGCATCACAGATACCAAGGGGACGTCTCCCATTTCCAGGGAGACTAGAAAGAGAGAGAAATTAAAGGCAGTGTCAGTGCTCAGTGTCATGAGTGTCTCTCATAGCTTTCTGCTCTCCTTTACAAAGTCTTCTGCAAGGTGCTGTACAACTCATTCAAGCTAAGGAGATGCAGTAAGACCCAGGCAGAGGCAGTGACTTGCCCAGGATATCATAGGAAGCATCTTTCTCAACTCACTGCCATGTGACAACTACACTTCTAAACCCATAGTTCAGTCCAAGGCTTATGCTTCAGGCTATTCTTCCTCTGCCAGATCCCACTAACATTGTCCATATGGCCACAGGGACACTGCATGCTTCTTGGGCCAAGCAAGATTTGTCCCTGTCCCACTAAGTATGTCTTGCAGCTAACTACACACAGCTGACCTCTTCCAGACTGCAGCCTGGCTCCTCTCTGATCTCTTTACTCCAGCTCAGGGATGCGTGGGCAACTGCCCTGTTCTCTACAGGTGAGAAGTGGGCCCTTGCTGTAGCCGAGTCAAAGTGTGCCTGGCATGCTGCACAGCTGACCCACAAACCATGCTTGGTCACCAACTGGAACAAGCTGCTTTGCTTCTTCACGAGTTACCTGATGCCCAGGGGCCCCTGGAGAAAAGCATCCTGCTGTTTACTCTGCTCCAGGGAAGGCGAGAGTCATTTCCATACATTACCATTGCACGTGGCTCTGGCATACTAAGCAGACAGCTCTCGCAGCACAGTGCCAAAGCTTAGCTGTCTGCCTATCAACGGCAGCTCAGAGCCTGCTCTGCAGGGAGGGGGTCTGCACACTGCTGCGGCATTGATGGGCTCTTGGCCATTGATCCATTTGCCTCCAGTTCCAGTTTGCTGCTAAGCCTGAAGGCTACTCGCTGCCCAGACCACTCCCGTTGAGGGTTTTAAAAGGAAGAGATCCCAGCAAGTTTTAAAAGCCAACTACAACAGAGCACGACCCTGTAAGCACACTTATCTTCGATCAGGACTAGAAGGATTATCTCCTGCTAACAAGAGATAGGGAATTTCTAGGCTCTTTTTCTAGATTGCTTATGTGGTCTCAGGCAAGTCATTGCCCTCTTCTTGCCATGACACAGGACATGCTCTGAGGAGGTAATGCTGGAGAATAACAAAGTGTTCTCTCGCCTGCTTCCTAAATGCAGTACTCTGAATGGCAGGGAAGAGGAGAAAACTCTTTACTCAAAGGTGAGCTGTCCTGGTGCTATGGATTAGATGTTTCACGGCTACATCCGTGTCACAATCAGTGATTCCAGACAGAAAGTACAATCCACATTAGACCCAAGAGGATTAGCAAAGTAGTTACAAAGCATATATCGACACCCACTGAAGATCTCAAAGCAGCTTCCAACCATTAGTGAGTTCAGACTCCTATAACCTCCTGTGACAGCACCATCTCCAGCTTAAAAGTAGGGAAACTGAGGCATGGACCCATGGCAGAGACAGGAAGAACTGCAGGATGAACAGGGCAGGGCGGTCCCCCTGAAGGCACTACGCAGCAGGCACATACCAGGCTCCTCCTCCACGCTGAGCAGGGGTATGTCATCATCCAGATAGGGAAGCGTCTCTCTGCCTGCTCTGGAGGTGGCCTCCGAGGCAATGAAGAGATCTTCAGCCAGGTGCAAGGCACTCTTTTTGGTGCACTTCCGACTACAGCTGCATTGGAGCAGGGAAGGAGACAAAAGCATGAGTTTTAAGCCACATACCCTGCCAAGAGTTACCAGTGGGCTCCTTCAGTGACAAGGAGAGCAGCAACAGCCTGCTCCAGTCACTTGGAGAGACAACAGGCAGTGCCAGGAGCAATTTCCATTGCTAAGTGCTGAGAGGTCAGGGGCTGAGCTGCTATGACAAAGCAGCAGCAGGCTGGGCTGGATCCACAGAGCAGGGCTGAGCCATGAACACCGGGTGCTGAGTGATGGGAGTTTCAGCAGTTCATCTCCCTGCTAATGAATTAGATCAGGCCAGGTCATCTGCACTGCTAAAGAGCAGGGGAAGGTGAAATGTACTGACTTTTGAAACACAAATCTGCATGCACTGCTTGTGCTCACAGGCAGGAGCAATGCTGATCTGTCTGCCTTGCAGGGGCTGTGTCTCCACAGCTTGAGGATTTAGCTGGGCAGTAAGTGTTCTGAGGACACAAGTAGCTCCAATACTCCATGGGACTCAAAAAAAGGTATGACTGGCATTGCAGTCTTGCTCCAGAGAGGCACCTGTGTGTGCACCAGGAGGAACAAGACTGGGACCTGGCCCTTCCATTTTGCTCCAATCTTGAATGGCAGGAGTTAAATTCCCTTCTGTTAGAGACTAACAGGGAATGTCTAAGCCAAGCTGCCTGAGGGGGGTGAGGATAACTGAAAGGGATGAGGATAACCAAGGGGACAGGACAGGGATTTGCACACTGCCTTGGCCATGAGTTCCACAACAACTTCCCACCCACAGAAGGAGGCTCCAGGGCTCACCTGGTTTGGCAGGAGCTCTCTAGTGGGGACACATAAAGGGTCCATATTCCAAGAGCAGCTGGCATGGTGAAGAGCACAGCTACCCAGCAGCAGGACACAATCAGTGACATAAAGAGTCCAAAGTCATGCACGGCTGGGATCTACATGAAGAGAGAGAACATGGAGCTGGGATCAGCTGGGGCAGGAGACCCGGAGAGACATCACACCAGAAAGAGATATCTGGAGGAACCTAAGAATAGCACATGCTGACCTCAGTCATGGTAGTCAGCAAACCTGGTAGGTACAGAGCCGAGCTGGTCAGTGGCACAGGAAATATTGCCTTGGATGCTGATACAGGGAGAGTGCCCACTGCCTTAGAGCAGGTAAGGGATAGCCCTCTGGGGCAAGCAAGTCTGGCATGTCCCTGTGCTGACGGAGAGGACAGAAAGATGGTCCTGGTGGCTTCCCTCTCTATTAGGGCCTCCAGCAGAAACAGAAAGCCCCAAATCCCAAAGCTGCAGCATACCTGAGAGAAGATGTTGGCAGCATATGCTGCAGCTGTGGTCAGGGAAGTGAAGAAGGTGGCCTTCCCTGCTGTCTGGATAGTATGGATCATGCGCAGTCGCAGGTCCTTGAGGTGGGTGGCTTGGCGGTAGGTGTTGATGAAAACAAAGACATCATCAACCCCTGGGAAAAGAGGGGCAGATTTTGATACTTTGCTCACAGTAGGGACACGTGCTAAAAATCTAATTTGCCCTCAACATCTGACCTGGAAATATTTCACTTACAGGTAATGGAGGGAAAGGGCTTGAAAATTCAGTCTGCGTTTGCCACCATCACCTTTCTCTCTCCTGCAGGCAGGAGCTACAGCAAGGCAGCACAGGTAGGTTCTGAGTAAGGACATGCTTACCAATCCCCACAATGACAAAGGCAGCCACACCATTGAGTATACCCAGGTACTGGATCCCAAACACGACGTGGTACAGGAACAGAGCCACCAGGCAGCTTAGCCCAATACTGGCGATGCCGAAGAATGACAGGAACACTACAGGAGGAAAGGAACGTGGAACAAATGGTACTGCTGGCTGTGCCCTGGGAGAACAGACACCTCCCGCCTGCCCTGTCAGAATACTGGTTCCCAGGAGTGTGTTGGTGACAGAGAATAGCTCTGGGCTGCAGGAGTACCGCTTGCAGACTCCTTCCGCCTGCCCTGTCAGAATACTGGTTCCCAGGAGTGTGTTGGTGACAGAGAATAGCTCTGGGCTGCAGGAGTACCGCTTGCAGACTCCTTCCCACGAGGCCCATCCATGAAATTACATCAGCTTTACACCAGTGTCAGTAAGATGGGAATTTCCATCTTATTCCTGTTCTCCTGTGAGCCTTCCCCCCAACCTGCCCACAAATCTCTGCCCTGGAGAATCAGATTTGCATGACCTTCTGCATGCTGCTGTGTCACAAAGTCAGGCTGGTGTCAGGGCACCAGAGCCCCCCCTGGGGCTTGCACAGACACAGGGAGTCACGGTGTATTTGGCTTTGTGTGAGAGCAGGGCAGCCGTGACTGCAGCCTACCTGAGCAGGAGGTAAGGATGTAGACCAAGACAGCTATGCAGCTACTGCTGATGAAGGCCAGCAACATGTCATTGTTAAAGGTCCTCCTCACTTCATAGTCAAACAAATCCGTCCCTCCGTACAGCACCTGGACTTTGCTAGGGTGGGAAGATATGAAGGAAGGAAGAGGAGTAGGCTGAGTTGAGTGTAAAAGGGAGCAGAGCCAGGGGATTCAACAAAGCACAATGTCTCCCCCAGAGCCAAAGGAGGTCACTGCTCTAATAAACCTGGCTATTCTCTGAGGAAACAGCTCAGAGTGGTGAGAGCAGGTTGAACAAGGCTGCTGCTGGAGGTGAAGTTCACACAAGAAGGGAGAAAAATAAAAGAGCAGGTCTAATATTTTTAAAATTCCTCCAGTGCATGGTGGGTCTTTGGCACTAAGACTTGCTCTCAGCAAACAGCTCCTGAGGCCTCCAAAGCCAATTCCATCTGGAATGCTAATCATTGCTTATTATATTAAGCACAAAGGTAATAACCAGCAGATGTGGGCAGAGTGAGAGCTCATCAGAAATCATATGATTTACCAGCTTCTGGTTCTGGAAGCAGGCTCTGAGCGGAAGTAATCCCAGATAATTTCACCAGGAGTACAATAACACCGCACCACAGGAGGCTATCAGGAATCCAAGCTTCAGAACCGAGCCTTGGCCCCAGTTCCCTTTTGGCTTCCCATAACTGCAACCCGCTCTGCCAGCCCATCGCTGACAACGCTCTGTGGTGCCTGCTTTCAGGGCTGACAAGGGCTGGCTGCGTTTCACTCTGCTTTTGAAGATCCATATCCCTTGTTCTGGGAGCTATTGAGATTCAGGGCAGCAGGGAGCTGGAGACTGAGCAGGTACACTGACACGGGACCTGCTGCCTTCCCTCAGCTGCCTGGGTACTGGGCTACTCTTTTAGCCCTTTTAGCTCTATTTTACCACCTCCCTCTCACAAGCACTGAGCAAAGCTCTATTCAACCAAAGTCATACAGACCTGGTGGTAAAAAAGCCTGTATTTCCTGAAACTTATCCTGCCCTGAAATTCCCCTCCCCATCGCCCTGTATAAAGAGCAAACACTTCTGTAAGGAATTACACTAGCATGAGCAAAAGCAGAATCGAATCCATAGGTTGATGCCTTGAGGAAGGACTATTTCAGCCCCTGCATCAGACCAGCTGGGGCCAAATTCAGACCAGGAAGGCAGAGAAGCAGCTCTGTTGGACCCAGCGGAATTGGACTTGTGAGATTGAAGCAAACAGATCCAATGCCAGACGGGGCTGAGTGGAAAGGCAGGCACTGGATTCAATCTCTTGTTCTACTGTTGCTGCAGTAGGAAGTGGCATTGAAGGGAAGCATATGAGAGGTTTTCTGCCATATGCTCCCCACCCTCATCACAGCACTGGGCCTGAGAGCCCAGCTTCAAAGGAAGTTTTTTCTCCTTCCTCTGGAGCATTACGCCATGGCCACTGTTTGAGACTGACCCGCTGGTCAGTCAGTGGGTCTGAGCTGGCATGCCAAGCCTTCCATGCCTTCCAGGTGACACTGAATGCTGCAGGGCTATCAGAGCAGGCATGTCTGCCCTGCATAAACCTGAAGACAGAGCTTTTACACCCTCAAGGGCCTGTTCCATCCACTCCCTTAGTGCAACAGAAAGCACCGTCCTCTCTAACCTCTGCCTTTCCCTGCTCTCGCCTGCTCCCAGCAAAGCACCTGCCCTGTCTGCACAGACCCTCACCTTGTGGATTGCTTGGCCAGCATGGCCACGTAGGTGATGACAAAGTTCTGGAACTTGCGGCGCTGCTCCTCCCAGCGGTCCTCCACTGAGTAGTAGTTTGGCAGTGGTGCCCCAAAGAGGATTTCGCTCCGCAGCAGGGAGCTTTTCATGTTCTCGGCAGACAAGCCTTCATCCACATACCAGTAGAATTCGGGGTGGGTCATGGCCAGCTCCAGGGACCCTGCAGGAGAAAGCAGCATCATTTTTGTTAGGTCCTGCTTAGTTGACTCGGCAAGGCACAGGGTCTAGTCTGACAAAGGGAAACTGGGAGTGACCCTGTCTCAGAGTGATGCTGACTGCTGCTGCCTTGCAGAGAGCAAGGAGGGCTGGAGAAAGCTGAGCTGCAAAGACTCATGTTCCACTTCTGCTTTGTGACTCTGCTTGTGATGTTGCCTGCATGCAGTTCCCCATCAGGGGGACATCTTCCACCTGACTGTGATCTGAACCACAGCTCCCCTGAGCAGCAATGCACACAACATCCCCATCAATACTCACGCTGCTGGATGCACTTAGTTCTCATACATTGAGCCAATATTTGCTCCATCACACTGGGAAGCACAAGAGCTAAACAATGCCCATGGAAGATGAGGAGCCCTGGCTCTGCTGTGACCTGGTACCTCTGCCACCCGATGGTGTGAGGGATGCAGAGATGGAGGCACTCAGCTAGTTCTGAGTGAGAGACACTGCCTGTCTACCCCGAAAGTTCAAGTTTCCTTGAGTTCACATCAGAAAGACCCAGAAACGATGCTCTTTCCTATTTTGGTAGCAGAACTGTTACTCACAATGGAGCAGAGTGAGTTAATTCTTTGCCTGCTCCCTGTATGGCTCCTGGACAGCTATCATCTGCAGCCTGCGCTTGGGAGACAGATGGAGGCTTCGTCCCACAGCCACGTCACACCCACAGACTCCTCATGATTCACCTCTTTCACCATCCAGAGCCTCTGCTTTACTTTACTTTACCAGTACGGAGCTGGGAGGAGGAGGCAGTGCCTTCCTCCTCCACTCCTTATTGAAGCCTTTCCAGCTGGTGACTCACAAGCTGCCTTTCAAGCTCCAGAGCAGCCCACAGACCTCTTGCATCTGCTCCATGGCGCAGGGAAGCTCATCCCTATTGTCTGTCCAAGACCTGACATTCCTCTACTTAACCACGGTCTTTCACAGGGGACAAGGGTCAGTAGAAGGCATCTGTACAATGCAGGACTCCCCCTCATTTGTCCCTCTCCTGTGTGACCCATGACTGGGGTTGCAGGGGCTTTGCTGAAAGGGTAGAAGAGTGGCCCTAGCACAGAAAGAGCAATTCCTCAAGGCACAATGTGGCAGCATCTTCCTCTTTGCACAAGGCAGTCACCCCTCTTAGCTGCACACCAGCGACAGCCTAAACTTGCAGGAGATGCATGCCTTAAACACGCCAGCCCTCGACCATGGCCCTCAGCTCACCTTGGATGTCAGCAAGGTCTTGTCCCATGCCATCATAGTAAATCTTCCCTCCTCTCTCAGTGGGGAAGAAGTAGGTCATGAGGGAGCTGGGAGGGGAGCAGTAGGAATAGGAGCCAAGGGGCAGGTCCTTCAAGACCTCGTGGGGCTTCCAGCAGAACTCCCGGAAGCGAGGGTGGTCCATGATCTTGCGCTCAACCTCATGGATGGTAACCAGGCGCTCGGTGGTGAAGATGTTGTTTTCAGAGTCCCCCCGAGCCAGAAAAATGAGCTCAATGCGCCAGTGGGCGTGTGTCTGTGTGTTGGCGCTGATGTAAGTGCTGGAGTAGTCCCAGCGTGGGGCACCCCTCCCAACTCGGGAAGTCCGGTTTCCTGGGTTCAGGTGGGCACGGGGCTTGGGGGAGCTCGTCCTGCCCTCTCGGGTGCTGCGCTTGACCCGTGCGCTGACCCCCAGATGGGAAGCATTGAGGTGAAGCTGCTGGAGCTGCTCAAAGATGAGCCTCTGCAGGGTTTCAGAGGTGAAGTCAGCCAGGTCCCGGCGGTTCCTCCCCCATGACCCAAACTGGGACTTGAGGGCCAAGGCAAGTGCATCGAAGCGCTGAGAGGACTCGTGGTTGCGGATCTCGAAAGCATTGTAGGAGATGTCAATATCCAGGGCTGGGTAGTAGAGGAACATGACAACAGCCAGCACTGCAGGGATGGCACAGCCCAGGAAAAGGATGAAGCCAGCGCAGTACGGGTTGGTAAATACCCAGCCAACAATATTCCAGAAACCAGACACAGGCAGTGTGACACGCGGGGGCCTGACTCTGCATGGGCTTTTCCCACACAACAGAGCACCCTCCCAGCTCTTCCGGGAGCTGAAGGCTACCTCTTCGTCTTCCTCATCTAGCCAGGCGTCCTGTAACAACGGGTCATCATCTGTGTCCATGTCCAGCACCTGCACAAAGAGGCAGAGAAAAGCAGTCATCAAGGCCCAGCAATGGGTGTCACCAGGCACAGCCATGAATCCGTAGCAGTTGCTGGAGGGTCTCAGCAGCAGAGCCAGGGAGGGAGGCCCACTCCAGCTCTCTCAGCCCTGCAGCAGCAAGGCATGACTCCTTTCAAACCCCAGAGATTTGCTGCAGCCACTGAAAGAACAGGCTCGCCATGGGGTATCCCACATCTTGCCTGGCAGAGGAACCAGAGAGGGGAGAAGTTCAAACTACAGTCCCAGAGCTCAGTGCTCTGTCAGGGGAGGGCTCTGCATGGCTCCAGGAACACCAGTACGTTCACAGTACGCTGCACAGACTGCAGCAGCAGGAACATTTAATTAGCTAACATGGTTCTCATGCCCAGGAACAGTCCATGCTACCAGATGAAAAATGCAAGGGACTCTGTCTTCCTCTCCTTAAAACCAACAATAGATTTCCCCCCAGCTATTTATAGCTGTATTTGTCTCTCCCTCAAAGCGTGTGTGGGTGCACGCAGAACCAGAAGCACATGCACCCATACCTGCAGACACACATGTGTGCACGGACATGCACACATGACCCCCTCAGAGAACTCCATGTAACCCTGCTCTAGTCCCCGAAGGGCTATCCACTGCCAGCATGGGAAGGAAAAGGGCTGAACAACCCCGCTTTCCTTCCACCCCTGTGGGATATTGTTTATGGAGTGGGTTTTCCCAGTTCCTAGAACAACCAGGAAGCAAAAGCAGTTCCTGCCCCCATGGAATGAGGAGAAAACTCTCCCCGATCAGCCCACGCTTGGGCAGGAAAGAAAGGGAGACGCCCTGAGGTGCCCTCCTTTGCAGGGGGTGCCAGCACACACAGGTTCTTAGACTTTCCCATGTGCCTGTCCTGGGTGTTGCGTGGTGGCCTCGCAAGCCAGGAAGCCACAGGTGGTGGTCCCTGAGAGCAAAGCCCAGAAAGCCCAGACCCTGTAAGCATCACTCCCTTTCCCGGCTCCCCGCAAAGCCTGCAGCCCCCCTCACGGAATGAATGAACAGATTCCGTTCCTTGCCTGACCCTGACAGTTGCAAGCAATTTACACACAGGCCAGATGCAATTCACGAGCTTTGCTCCTAACCAGTGTTTCTATTTTAACAGGACTTCTATCAGCAGGAAGATGAACTGCCAGCACCCCTTAACTCTAGGTCCTCAGAAGATCTGGGAGCTGCCTGAGCTTGGGCCGAGAGGAAAAGCAATGGGGCAGAAATGCTCCCTGGCAGAAGAGGGGTGTGCAAAGGAGCAAGGGTCACAGCAAGCTCCCTGGCTCTGGTCAGCCTGGGTGATGCCTGGGGCTTTGTTTGCTGGCCGCAGCAGCTCCCATGGGACTCACCCTGGTCTGGAGAGCACCTGCGCTGGCAGAGCACTCCCAGCGCTGCAGAGCCTGTGGAGGACAGGGAACCTCTGAGCTCCAGCCTCTCTGCTCCTGCCCACACCAAGGGAAGCACAAATGTTGATCAGTGGCTTTAATCTGCAACTGATATTGTCTCAAAACATCCCACCCTTCCGGTCAGCGCGAGAGCAGGGACTCTCCCATCCCCTCGCCGTGGCTAGGCTCATGCAGCTGGCTCACCCACCTCAGCCAGGCTGCAGAGCTGTGCAGGAGGGCATGTGTAAACCTGTGCTGAATCCTCCTCCTGCTCTGCAATCTCACAGTGCAAAAACAGATGGGCACCCCTGATGGCAGATGGCCACAGTCCCTCTTCTGCCAGACCTCCACATTCTCAGGAGGCTAAGAAATAGGGTGGAGAGGGCAGCTCACAAAACTCTGCTGTCTTGTTTTCCCCCTTCACATGTAGGGCTGTTAGACAGCAAGAACAAGCAAAGACTGGTCTTTTCAAGTCTCTGGAAGGGTTAGGAGAAATCTAGCTCGTTTTAGCCTGCATTAAGATTTCTTTAATATTCAGGATGCATAATCCTAAACAGCCAGGGAGCATCTGAAAGCTTCCCTGAAGAGCCATGCATCACTGCGTGAGCCTTGGGCCCCAGGGCAAGCCAAGAGCATACGAACAACGCTGCCCAAGACAGCTACTGGTGTGGGGGTGCTCCTCCGCCTCAACTTCAAGGGCATGTATACCCACGTGCTCTTCTGTTGTTGCTTACAGAGAGCCTTACTTGCATCATGACAGGGAGGAGGCCTTCCCAAGGCCCTGAATCTGCATATAAATCCTCTCCCAGCTGCTCCTTGCTGCAGTCCTGCCTTCTCTCCCATACTCTACACTCAAACTCTCCCCGCAGAGCAGCCATAACCCCATCGATGCTGCCAAAGCAGTGGAGGGCAGTGACATCCTCCTGTGTGCCCAAAGCCTGCTGGCACGCCGGCCCCCCCAACACAGCACAGTGCCAGCCCCAGCCCCAGCTCACCCCACACTACTCGCCTTTGCAGATGCACATCCCCAGCACACACAAGCCCTCGGCCAGCATGTAACTCCCATCCATCGCCCGGCTGACAAGTACTATCACCCTTCTGCCTCTAAGAGACAAGCAAGGTATAACTTCAGCTCACGTTAGCAGTGCAGATTGGTGCTGCATGAATGTAGGTGCAAACCTCACTCATCCCATCTGGGCAGGGTGGTGTGTACATGCAGTTACCACACCACCCAGCTGCCCGTTCTCGCATTGCCCTGGGCTCTTCTTTAACAGAACAGAGTTACTGCAAGACCTGATCAAGCATATGCATTCTCTCTTCAGATAGAGAGCTAAAGAGCCATAATAATTTCCCATTTATTGAGCTACTGAGAAGGAGGGAGAAGATTCTAATCCCGAAACAGAAGAGCCTGCACGTGACAAGAAAGGGAAATGAGAGAGACTGAGATGGGAATAAGCCAGCAGAAAAAGGATCACATCTTTTTTAAACACAAGCTAAATCCTCAACTCAAGGAAAGGATCAGACCTCAGGCATCTCCCTCTGTCTCTCCCAACCACTCTCATGGTGACTGCAAAACCCACTTACAACAGACAGGTACCCACAAAGTACGAAGGCCAAGGCATTCTACCCTGTAGCTAAAGACTGGTACAAATCCTGATGCTGGTGTAAATCCCAGCACAGCAAACGCTGGAAAAGTGCCAAGATTATATGCACTCACGTGAGAACTGAGTCAGGGAAGGATGAAGATTTGGCGCAGAGATTTGGTGATCTGCAGATGAAGGTTCTGTCCAGAGGAGCACAGAGGCTATCTCACATCAGATCTGAGCCACCCCTGCGGCCCTACACACCAGACAACCTCAGCACCACGGCCATGAATGCTACCGGAGCCCAGTGGAAGAGGCTCACCCCATTCCTCCCTGGACGACTGTCACAGATGAACCAGTGCCTGGTAGCCTGGGCTTCCAAGCCCCTTGACATGTGCACCCCTGGTCAGCAACCAGTCTGACTGGAGTAATGAATTAAGCATTTAACGCGCTACAGGGCTATGGAGCACAAGGTAGGAGTACTTATGACTCCTGTGAGCCTGACACATAGCAGGAAAGAAGGGACAAAGCCAAACCTGGGAGACCTTAAGATCAGCAAGAGTTTTGCCCTTGACTGCAGCAGGTGGGATCCAGCTCAGACCCCAGCAGCCCTGTGGGGATTGCCACTCACTTGCACCCCAGCCAGGAGAAACACCCATGCAGCTCCCACGTGAGAGAGTTCTTTCTTCTGTGAAATCTAGGATAGAAGAAAGTCATTGACAAGTTGGGGAGAGGCACTGACAGATGAAGAAGCTAATTACACCCATCCTGACTAATTAATGCTGACTTTCAGATTAAAAAATCCTCACTAGTGTTCCATTTCAATTACTCGGTTGTTCCTTCTTACAGGAAAAAGGAAGCCTTGTGCATCAGCAAGCGAGAAAGAAAAAAGGAAAGAAAGCACAAGGCTAGAAGGGGAGGGAAAGACAATTTCTGTAATACGGGAGATTACTATCGACAAAATAATTAAACTTCACATTCGTTCCTCTCATGGGTAAAGCTTTCAGAGCAGAGCTAGCAGTTTTGTGGTCCTGGTTATAATCCTGAAAATTCTCGGCACAGTGCTGTTGGAATTGCAGCGCAATGATGTAAATATGCGTTTGCTGGGAAAAAAGTTCAACAAAATGATTTAAAAAAAATATATTTAAAGCTCTATCATCTGCAATGCCACTTGCCCACAGGAGGCAAGACAAAAGATAGAGCTGTATACAGGACGGAGGACTGCCTGATCTCCCAAACTTTATGAAATCAAGCACATGCATGCACACTCACTTGTAACTGATATGTCCTCTTTCACTGCTGACTGTCCCACGCTTCCTTCCCCTTACAGGCACTTTTACACCCTGGCTAAGATAAGAGAAGCTGGAAATGGAAGGAGCCAGTCAGACTCAATTACCTTAAAGGTCTTTTCCAACCTAAATGATTCTATGATCTATCAACCTGCTTTCGTAACGGACAAAGGCTGGTTGGAGCACTCAGCCTATGACATCCAGGATCTCCTGCCTGCTATTCCAGGCGGCCGACAAGCACTGATTAGATCTACTCATAATCACATGCCAAAAACAGTGTGGAAAGATTAGCTGCAAAGTCAAGCACTCACCAGTCAGGAAATGCCAAACTCAGGGCTGACACGGCATCCTTAATTCGCCCCCCTTCCATAAATGCTTTGCAGCGCAGTTTTTCTTCCAAGCCCAGTGGCCAAAGGCAAAGTCTCCAGCCTCCACCAGTGCAGGCGATGGATGATGCTCCCCAAACCCAGCAGCTATTCACTACCTTGTTCTCTCCTCAGTGTTCAGCGTGTGGTCTCCCGCCTCATTTCCTGCACGCTGCTCATGCCTGGCTCAGAGGCAGAATTATTAATTTCCTCATGAGCTGTTCAACACTGCCTGTCACGACAGAGCCTGAGGGCTGAACAAAGAGGACTGAACTGAATCTTCTCCTAGCATCTCTGAGGAGGAGGGGGTGGTGCAGTCCGCATCTGGAGGATGCAGGAGCTCAGGAGACCAGAAGGAAGAAAAAGACACTTATTTTGGGGGCCTAGTTTGACACACAAGATACCTAATTTCAAGTGCACAGAATGGCACAGATGGGGGCTGTGTGCAACAAACTGCAAACTCGCTTCGTTCTGCGAGCATAATTTGAGCTGTAACATCAAGTGTAACTATCATCGTGCAACGTAACCTCTATGCTGGCAAGAGACATCCAGCCTCCACAATGAGAGCCAATCTAACAGTGCTAACCAGTGATGTGCATGCCAGTACCTGGGACACATCAGAAAGGCTTACGAGTGCCAGAGAACACAAGGACCATCAGTTACCTCATCTCTCTCTACCTCTAACCTGGCCACGTGGACAAGGAACAGGCTGGAGAAAGGGACTGCAAGATCAGTATATTAGGAAAAGGGAGAGAGACTGGTTTACAAGGTGTTTGCTTTGCCATGTGAGAAGCCACTTCCTGCACACAGAACAGACCAAGAAGAAAGTGGACAGAAGAACTAGGTAACCTTACAGCTGTGATCCACACAAAAGCAAAAAGCAGAGCAAAAGCAGCTCTACTGTGCTCTGCTAGGAGTAAAATGCCTGCAAATAAGAACTAGCTTGGCCATCCAAGTTTCCTATTTTAACACCACACTTCTCCTGAATGTTTCCTTAATTAGGAAAAAGAGTGATCCCCCAGCCTTGGATCAGGGGGGCACCTTCACATAGCACTAGTCTGGGAAATTAAGGCAGCCCCACCATGGCTCCAGCAAGTACCAGCCATCAGGTCTGCCCTAGGGTGCCAGTTCCTAAGTGGCTCCAGGAAGAATCTGCATCCTGACAGATTTTTTAAAAATCCTAAAGGAAACAATAACTTGCCCCAAAAAACTTGCTTCAAAGTACTGAAACTGGCACTTTTCAAAGAGAAAGGTCACCAGGATTTGCTGGCATCAAACCATGCATGTTTGGTGCCCTGCCATCCCAGGATTGCTGCAGAGGTTAGCAAAAGAACTTTGCTAACTTGCATGGCATTGCCAAAGAAAATTCATTTCCTGAAAATAATTTGCTCCTGGTTATTGTAACTAATGATTGTGGGCGTTAGAAGACAGCTTCTTGGTTATAATCTCACAAAACATGCCTGGCAGCCTTGTGCCATGTTTACCACTGGAGTTACTTGCTCGTGTTAATGACACGGCCCCGCTGTCACTCAGGCATGTGGCACTTACAGGTTTCTGCACACAAATGCCAAGCAAGCTGAGATTCTGATACGCTTCAGAAATGACTTACCTAACCACTACAAAAATGACTTCAATTTTGTCTGAGCCCCAGCCACTCGCTGTTGCTAAGTAAAGCGTTGGCTTCTGCATC
The DNA here is from genome assembly GCF_013368605.1 of Nyctibius grandis. NCBI lineage: Eukaryota > Metazoa > Chordata > Aves > Nyctibiiformes > Nyctibiidae > Nyctibius > Nyctibius grandis. Next base: position 3,818,986 of record NC_090674.1, read on the forward strand.
AGCTGTGTGCCACTGGGTGCCTTGACACTGACTTCAAAAGCACCCCAGCTCCCACCTACCAGGGGCCCAAGAGAACAAGCTTGTTAAAGGTGTGTGGATTTCCACGTTCCAGCGTCTACCCCTGAGCACCTGTGTTCACAGCAAAGCCTTTACACATCATTAAATACAGATGGCTGCCACAAACCAGGGCATTTGTAATATTGTCCCAAGAAGTGTCACTCACTCCAGGAAAGAATCTCAGACCACAGAGAGGATTCACCAATCCCCAAGCCCCTGGAATAAACTGCCATCCCCAAAGCTTGTGTGCTGCTCTGCTATGAACTCAAGCTTCCCACACCACTGTCACCCTGAAAAGGAAAGCCAAGTCCTACAATCAGCGCCTGCCAGTCATTTATTATTCCACCCTGTGCTTAGGCTCCCCAGTTTACGTCACTGTGGGCACTGATACCACTCTATGCTCAGCTGCGTGATCTCCAGCTCTGACCCTGCTCCCCACACCTGCTCCCTGCAGCAGGAGGAAGTATGAAGACAAGGGCTGGCTGTGCCCTCTCCTCCATCTGCAGCTCCCCAGCAATAGCCTGCTTGTGTGCACGCTGTGCTTCTGGGACTGATCAAAACACCCTCCCCTAAAGGCCCCTCTCCAGAGTCTCCCCATAAGCTGCTAGTTCATTACTGAGAAGGAGGAGGGCAATTTCTTCCTCATCATGCACGTGAGCTGCTTTCTTGCCAGCAGCCTAAGCGGCAGTTTGTGCTGAGGGGACTTTGCTGGTTGTGGTTCGGTGGGCAGCGATATGAAAGGTAACAGGAACGCCAACCTATGCTGCCAGTCCTTCTTGCAGTCACAGCACAGGCAGCTATTTCATCTCCACTTCTTACCACTCCAACATAAAAAGTACAATTAAGGTTAAAAGAATATTGCAAGTACTCCCCTTCACCTGAAGTGTCTGTATTCAGCCAGCTCTGCTCATCGTGCTCAGACCTTCCAGGAAAAGGAGGTACAGGTAGAAAGTCCCATCTGCACATGTGTCAGTCATACGGGTCAGTGTCTCACTCCATATGCTACCGAGCCTCAGTTTGATGGATCTAGAGGTCTTGCCTTTGTGCTGCTATAATTTACTGACATCAGAAAATGCGAGGTTCACAGCAGGAAGGCTGTAAGGACTGCAATCTGTGGTGGAGACACAGCTCCCATGGCATTTCAGTCATACTCAGTTCTTTACAAGGGCTTTCCACATACCAGCATGAAAGAGGAACGGGTGATGCTGTAGTCCTCATAAACGAGGGAGCAGAAGACATGCCCAAGGTTGTTCATGTACCATTCCAGCTCCATGCACTGAGCTGAGCTCCTCTGTGGTATAGACATGGCCTCTTATTTCTGAGAATGCAAGGGCTTGAATTTTGGGGAGAATTTATCCTGACACTCACTACAGCTGATTGGGAATAGCTGCAGCAAACCTTGCTCTGTTGTCACCCATGGAAAACTCACTACTGATCAGGAGGGACTCACAAAGTAGCTTGCAGCTAGCTGGCTCTCAGCAGCCTATAAAGTGGGATCTGAGCAAGTATGTTTTTCTTACCTCCCACACTTCTCTCCCTCTGAATATATGCAGCTAGCTGCTCTCCTCCCATGAAAACCTGGTGCTTCTGGAACTAGATTAATTAGCATTGCTTTTTCATCTTCCCAGGATCAGTGAGAAATCTGGAAGCAGAGTGTAAAACTCAGAGGCTGGAGAGTCTCCAGTGCCACAGCTGACTGCTCCAGAGCAGGACCTGGCTGAGCACAGGGTTTTTTCAGAACAGAAGGAAAACTTCCTGAGGGGAAGGGGAGGACATGGAGATGAGACAAGATGCCTCTGTGCCTGAACAGCACGTCTGCAGATCCCCTGCCAGTACAAGGACTTAAAGCTTACTGCCAGCTGCACCAACCATGCAGAAACTCACATTAAACGTTATCATAGCTCACCGAGCACAGTCCTGCAGACTGTTAGCAGAGGAGGGGGCCGGGTCTCAGAATAAGCAAGCAGGCTTTAATGACACATTAATCTCAGGGAGAGTCCAGGATGCTTCCTAATACAGACAAGAGCCACTAAGAGCTGGTTCCTGTTAGTCCCTGTGCAAGGGAGGGAAATGTTGCTGGCAGCAGCTCCCAGAAGCTGCCAGTGAGGCCATGTCTATAGGATACAGATTTAGGCCACCAGGACCTCTCCCCTCTTCTCCTCCCCCCCAGTACAGACCCAGAGGAGTGTGATCTAAGCCTAGCACAGGAGCAGTTCAGCAAGAGGCAGACACCACCCTTGTCCTTATTCCCCTTCTACCACCAAAGATTCAGAGATCAACAGCCACACGAGCTGCACGAGCTCAGGAGTTCGAGAATGGCAATCACCCAGCCCAAGGGATACCAAGGGACTGCCATCTGCAAAGGATCAAAGCATTTCAGGCAACGGTTCCCAGTTCCTTATCGCATCCCACAATCCTCAGCCAGGCGTTCACAGGCTGAGATGCTACTTGTGCTAACTGCAGGACCGAGCCAACAAAAACAGAGGAAACAGTCATGGCTCTGCTATTAGTTTTTCTAGCTTTCCTGGGGAAAATCACATCACCTCATCTGAATTACTCTCATATTCTGGAGTCTGAGACCCTCACCTTCCATCCTTTCACAACATGCCTTGTCCCAAAGCCTCCTGGGATCCCACTCCACAAGCAAACACAGGCTATTCTTGCAGAGACATTGGTAAATGGATTTTCAGAGGGACTCACTCCACTGCCCTATGCTGAAGTGGAGCTGTGTCTGGCCCTCTGGAAGCCAGGCCCAGTTGGCTGAGGAAGGGAGCAAACTCACTGCAGGCACTACCCAAGTCAGCCAGAGGAACAGAAACGCAAACAGTACCAGGATCTGCAACATCACTGAAAAGATGGGAATGTAGGCAGGTGGTGTATATGCAGGAATGGATTTGGCCGCATGTGTGCCAAGATTTGGCTCCAGAAGGAATGATCTCCCCCACAACACATCAGAAACACAGGAGAAATACAAGGAACAGCACGAGGTCTGTAAAGGAAATGTCATCACAGTCTTAACTTAATCTGTCTCTGCTACTTACAGTGTAGCTCTCTGTTATTGGAATCTAAATAAGGTCAAATGCTTTACTGTACCACTTACACAGAAACCTATGCTATGAACTCTGCAGATACTGTGAGGTAACTTCCACCAAGGAATTGGCTCCATGTAGCAGATTTACAGGAATGAAGCTTCTTTTCTTCAGCTTAAGCAGTGCCACAGGGGATGAAACATTTACCTGCTGATCTATCTTGTTTCCAGCTATCATAGGCTGGTGTTTTATAGCTCCCTATGATGCTGCAGCATTTCTACCATGCTTTGTGCACAAGTATTGACATCAGTGACAAAAATGAAAGGAACCAAAGACCACAGCCCAGTTGCTGCCTGTCTCCAAGAGCCCCATGTGAAGTGACAGAGCTGAGATGTAAGGGTTAGGACTGGGAGAAAGCGAAAGGGTGGCCTTGGAAGTAAAATTCCATTTGGATGTGGAAAAAAACGGCTTGAAGCACATATATCAGATTCTGAGACACTCCAGTTAAAAGCACCTCTATAGATTTGACACTCGGGCTACTCCAAGGCACTGACAAGTGCTCGATGGGTCCTGAAGAACCACAGCTTGCAACACCTGGGCCTGGAGTTTGGAAATTGCAACTGTTGGCAGGAAGCATCAGAAGGAGCAGCTTTCTGAATAGTTCAAGAACTAGCCCAAGCTTTCCAGCAAAATAGATTAAGCTTTTAAAACAAGCTGTTGTCTATATCTTCCAGACCCACAGCTCTCAGTTTAAATGGAGCCCACTGTTTTACTGAGTCACTTTCATGCTCTTGTGGGCCCGTCCACCTTCCCATTTCAACTCAGCCATAAAAATTGGCTTGGAGATTAAACTTGGCGCATGAGTTGTTAGCTGGAGAGCAAGTGGGAGGGTGTGCAAGGGGGGAGGTGGAGCGAAAGAGGTGGCAGAGGAAATGTGAAGACAGAGGATGTGGCCAGGTTTGATTTACAAGCCGGAGTCACGGTTGCTTTGGGCTTTTGTCAGACACGTTTAAAAATGCCTGGTTGGGCTCTAGTTCAAATCTGAGTTTGCAGCTCCATCTTCTTCAGGAATTCATTTGCCTTGTTAAGGGGAGGAACAAAAAGACAAATTATTTGATTCAGGGAATCAAGTGTGCTGCCTGTTCAGCAGTACCCCAAGCAGTAGAAAGGATTAGGAACTTCTTTTTTTCCTCAAATTGTCTCCACAGACCTTAATACAGCACTCAAAAGCAATTCTTTCTCAGCTCCTGGGTGTAAAACAGAGCCAAGAAACAAGTCAACATATAGCACATCCCCCTAGGAGCAAAGAGCACTTTGATTTGTGCATCATAGCAGCTTCTATCAGAGCCTGCACAAACCCTTTGCAAACACCTATCAGATCCAAGTCCCTTGTTCCCCTAGGGAAATAGGTCAGACTATATGCAAGTTTACAAATGAATTAAGCCAGGCTCCACAGCCTAGCTCCAGCTCTGCTGGAATTCAACCGTTACTTTTGCTGACTTCAACAGAAGCTAAATACAGACCAGGCAAGTTACAACTACTGTTGTCAAGTTTGAGTTGCCATTTGGGGGGCAGCAGTGGTACCTATAACTCCAGTTAACAGTAACACAAACTGGTTGCCCAGAAATTGAGGCATCCAAAACCCAGAGTCATCTTTGCTACAGCGACCTTCCAGATCTGCTCAAAACCACATGATTTGTGGCAGAGCAACACCAGGACCCAACTCTTCCCAGTTCTCTGCTTTGATTACCAGATGCCCCAGCTCCTCCCATGCTCAATATCATGAAGTGTAAAGAAGTTAATACCCAGCAGAGGCCTGTGATGCTGACACATGAATTTCCTTTTCTACTATTGCTTTGCAAACACATAGATCCTTTGAGAACATGGGAAGGCAGAGGGAAACAGGGCTCCTATGATACATTTTTGTAGATAGATGGTGAAAGAAACCATATATTGGAGAAACAGAGACTCTGGCTTGCTAGCCCAACATCAGACAGCCAAGTCAGCAATAGCATCCACACCCTGAAGTCCCGGCAGAAAATAAATGACTCTCACCTCTGACTCTCCCCTTTAAAGAAGCAGAGAGTCAAGACCAGCAGCAGTTGAAGAACCAGACGACTGCCAGTATGTCTTTCACCCCTGCAAACACATTGGCCTCTCCCCCTCCACTATTTATGTAACACGAACTGCCTTCTATTCAGGAGGAGTCGTTCTCTATTAACAGAGCTTGGCAAAGATCAGGAATTAACTGTGCCAACCTTCGAGCTTGCTGCCTTAAGGCAGATGGCATGGAAAGTATCCCAGCCTTGTTCCCCAAACCTCTTCTCCCAGCAAGCAGAGATAACTCAAAACAGGACGAAGGGGTCAGGTATCTGTGAAGCCCTAACTTCAGTGCAGGAGACAGCCTGTGTCCGGGGTGCCCTGCTCTGGTACGGGCATGCCTGCCTCCCCACGGACAAGCAAAGCCTGCTGCACTGCCAGGATCTGCAGGCTGAGAGCAAGGGCACAGGCTTCACTGGAAGTTTTATACTTCCAGAGTTACAACAAGAAAGAGGAGATGCTCTGCCGCTCCAAGTCAATGATGCTGCAATCATAACAAAATCAGCACTGCTTACGGCTAGCGCTGAACTGTACCTTTATGGGAAAGCACATCCCTCTGGGCCAGCTGGAAGGACAGGATTGCCACAGTTACTGCAGACCCACGGCACAAAACACGAGCTGCAGTTGCAGAGTATCCTCTGCTTCCCCATCAGCAGAAGATAGCTGCTCTGCCACCCCCACCACAGCGGCTCTCCCAGGAGCAGATCCAGTGCTGGGGGCCAGTTCGGCCCCATGAAGACAGATCGCACTCAGCCACTGGTAGGAACAGACACAAGTGGCCTCGGGAGCTGTGAAGTGCTGAGTGTCCAGTTCTGGTGAAACCCGTATGACGTGCAAGTGCCTTGTTTTTGCAAAAGGAGGGCATCATCCCCAGGTCTAAGCAACCAAAATTAAACCTTTGAAGCTTGTTTTGCCAAACTTTTTGTGTCTGTATTTTCCCCCGTTAAGGGTGTAGCACTCCAGTTATTAATTGTTTCTGTTTTTCATGACTATAAAAGCATGACTCAATAGCAGTGGTGAGACCTCATAAAACTTCTCTCATGGTGCTGCAGAGTACAGTTAATGACAGTATGACAGGCAAGAGGGTCATAAATAATATTCTACTGGGTGCTAATTCAGACAGTTGTTGTAGCTCATGCCTGAAGCACACTGCCATCAATGGGACAACTTACAAACTCACAGTTAAGCCCATGCTGAAACATATTCTGGACTGGGGTCAATGGAAAGTCTCACCTAGACTTCACCTAGAGCTGCATTAAGCACTTAACTCTTACATTGTCTCCTCCATGTTCCTGAATTATTCATTAAGGGCCAGACACTGCAATCCATACTCACACTGCGCGTAATCTGTCCTTTAAACTGACTTGCATTAGTCTGAGTCACAGGCACCTTAAACAGCCTCACTGAATGCAGCAGAGCTATTCATGAAATAAGGGACTCTGCTGCAAGAGGCAGGATCCAGCCCTTAGAAAAGACATCAGTAAGGCTAGACCTCAGAGAAAATTCACCCTGGTAAAGCTGCATCAGGATGAATGAACTCAAGTAAATCTGTGTGAAATCAATCATTTAAAGAGATAGCCTGTTCTGTGGTATTGCAGGAGAGACATAAGCGAATGCTGGAAACTAGTATTTCATTGTTCAGCTTCATCACAAGGTCTGGAAACACATTCCCCTGCCCCTGGACACACATTCACAGAGCTGAACTGCAGCTTGCACACACACCTTGAGGACTGTTCTATGTCTCTATAGAGAGAGAAACAGGGAGGTGTGTGGAAAGGAGGAAGGCAAAGGACATGTTCCACTCCTCTTGACTGGCACAAAAGGAACAAAAAGTAAACAGGACTGCTTGTCACCAGGGAGGTAACAAGTGCCCACACTAACCAGCAACCCCTTCCTCTGCCAACCTGGCAACTTCCAGTAACCAAGCCTCCCAGACCACATTACTGGCTCTGATCTTGAAATCCCCCGCAGCTACTTAAATAGCAGATAAACTCATATCACAGGAGAGCCGATTACCGAGTACCTTTCACCACTGAGCCCAAATCTGTAGTCGGATACTTTTAAACAAACAATGGATGAAGAAATAGGCCAATCAGGTAAGTGAAAGGAGCAATCTTGTGCACTACATTGAGAAATATAACGGGGTTTGATTTTTGAGAATGAATTAATCTGTTCAGTTCTCATTTATGTCAGTGCTTGATAAGATTAGAGGATTAAACCAACTGTATGCTAAACGCTTCGTGCTAAAGAGAGTCTTGCCAGGATTTACTGCATGTTGGCATGAACAGAGACCATGGCAGCATCACCCAGAGACCCTGGGACTCACAGCAGGACCTGTTCAAACTTCAGAAATAAAAATCACAGCTTATCCAGATTTTCCATATGCCGTCAGGGTATGAACTCTATCCCTCTCCAGTTCCAGTCAAGCTTACTTATTAAGTACTTGTACCCAACAGGCAAGTCTTTGTATAAGCAGCACTTATCTCGGAGCACTGGCATCACAAGAGGATTTCAGATGTGCTGTGGTTTTTCGAATGCAAAATGTTAACACCGTATTCATGCCTCCCCCAGTGCCACACTGAAATGCACACACCCTACCACTCTCATGCTATACAGTTACATATACATACACACACATTGCAGCTACCCCCATAAACTCCTGCACAATGCAGCTTGCTGAAAACATTTCTCATTGACAGTTCAGAAATGACAGATACAGAAATGGTCAAAGTTCTCCTGTAACTGAACCACTTTTTCTATTGGCCTGACAAAGGCAGTTGTGATGTTTAATTCATTAATGCTGACTGCAGGTGTTGTTTTTTTTTTCCCCACCCCTGAGGATTAATTTGGCCCTGTACTTTGCAGAAATTGAATCACAATCTTTACCACAGTGGGTGACTGGAATGATGCTGATGCTACTTCCCAAACACCAGTCTGGTTCTCACATATTATACCATTGCATATTGCTTTGGGCCATTTGTCCTTTAGCTTTTCCCCATGTGTGTCTAGGTGAAACAGTCACAAACGCTGATGACTTGTTTCTCCTTGAATAATTTTTCTATTAGACAAGCATTCTCACTCTGTAGTGTAGCATTTTCCCTGTGGGAATACACCAGGTATTCATAGGGGCAGCAGGAAGAAAGGAGGAATGGATCTTTTAACATATAAGCATTTCCATTCCACCTTTGTTGTCTTTTTCACTAGCTCAGGTCTGTTTTATTCCAGGCTTAGGGAATCAAACTATTAGGCTCCAAAGAGGTAAAAAGTCTGGCTTGATGAGTCTCACCCTGAAGATGTATCCAGCGTGATAAAAGAAGTGTAGCTATTGAAACATCTCCCTTCAATACAGTTATTGTGTTGCTACGTTTCCACCTAGACACACAGCCTAAAAGAGCAATCAAAGGAAGCTGATGCTGTGGATAATATCTTTATCAACACTTCACAAGGCTGTTGGGGAAGAAGAGGGAAAAATATTGTCCCCGAGCAAAGTTTTACTGGTGAGAATATAAAGCTAGTTTCAAAAGCTCACCCAAATTTTCATAGGAATATTGTTTTAAAAAATTGAGCTTTCAGGGTAGCAGATTTTATGTGTGTCAGCGTGTGGCTTTGTGAGCAAAAAGTCTGCGTGTTGTGTCATTTGAAAAGTACTTCTCTTCCAATACACAAGTCCTCATCCCACTTGAGTCATGTCTTGCAGTCACAAAAGAGACATGCACCAGCCTTGTTTTAAAGGGACTTACTGCTTGCACATTACGGTACACCCTAAGACTCAGCACAGCTGTCAAAATACTATCCTAATAATTGCATAAGCTAAGGCTGCTAACCAGCACGCTGCTGTGCCTGTGTACAAAACAGAAGTGGAAGCGACACAAGACGCAGCAGCAAAGCAGATGCAAGGTCCTACACGTGCCCAAGGGACCTGCCACTTTCATCTCACTCCCTCTGTCCCAGAGGTTTTCAGTTATACTCAGCTCCCGGCAGCTCCCACCCTTCTCAAGTGCTTTCAAACACCGAGGCAGTGGCAACCAGCCCCACTCTTTTGTTTGGTTATCACATCACCGAATAAGAAAGAACACAAAATAGTTCATTTTCTCCAGGACACGGGCTGTTTTGCTGGGATGTCTTTGGAGACCACCCGGAATAGTAAGGGCTCAGGACTGGGCTGCAGTTGGGACTGTTGCTAAGCAATGTAATGTCCTTACTAAGTGACCCAGGGTTTTTAGGCAGGAAAAGTGAATTTCATACAAACCAATATGAAACAGGAGGTTACCTTCCATGTGCCAGGTACGTGACTCTCTTTACATCTTCTAGACAAACACCTGACAGCAGCTGCTGTCAGAGATGAGGATCCTGCCTGGCTGGACCTGCTAATAGCCCTGAGCACGGAGAATGCTGCTGCTGGCTCTCCTCCTCCTCAGAGGGACCGGCCAACCCTCCGTGAAGTCGGGGACACAAAGCTGCTCAGTTCTGGCGCCCAACTTTTCCCTCGGGAGAACAACCCTGCTGCAGGCACAGCTCAATCAGCTTATTATAGCGGCAGCCTCCCCGGGAAGCGCTCTCCTCGGTGCATATTCATGAACTCTCCAGAGCTTCCAGGGAGAGTTGGCTGAGCACACAACGGAGGGGTTTATCTGTTGTATTCGCAGGAAAATAAAAAGAAATGGGGGAGTGGGGTGGGGAGCTTAAAATAAAGAGTAAACTGCGGAGCGGGGGCAAGGGGAGCGATCGCAAGCTGTGCTCTCCTCTAACCACCGCCTGCCACAGCGGGACCCCGACCTACCCCCCAGGGCCACCTTCACCGGCAGCGCCTTCACCGGGGCTGGCGGCGAGGGGCCGGTACAGCGGGAGACGGCTGCGCCCCACAGCCCCCCTCTTACCCCTACCCCTCCCGGTCCGCCCCGCGGAGCGCAGCACTCACCTCCGCCCGGCCGGGCGGCAGCAGCCGCGGGCTCGCAGCGATGCCGGGGCAGAGCCGGGTACCGCGGTACCGGTACCCGCGCTGCAGCGCCGCGTCCCCCCGCCCAGCAGCGCCGTGCGCCGGTGCCGGTCCCCGCAGCCGCCGCCTTTTAATGCCGCTCTGCCGCGCGTCTCGGCCGACTACTAGCACGGCCCGCCGGCCCCCGGGGGCGGAGGGGCGGCCGCCAGCCTCTGCCGCTGCGCCGGTGCGGAGCTCCGCGCCCGGGCGCGGCCGCTGCCCGCTGCCGCCCCGCCGGGCTGCGGGCGGTGCTGCGGCCGCGCTATAAACCCTGCCCCGTGCGCGGCCCCCGCCCGCGCCGGCCCCGGGAAGGCACAGCCCCGCCGGGAAGGCACAGCCCCGCCGAGGCAGCCCCGCCGCGGGGCCCGGCCCCGAGCCCAAGGGCGGCCGCTTCCGCCGGGCGTGGGGGACGGTCCCCGGTGCGTGCCCGCCCCGTGCGACTCCTTGCCGGAGAGGGCAGGTAACGGGAGAGGCCGCCGAGGCCAGGGGTTTGGGGTGCACTTGGAGCCCTCCGGGGATGCGGCCCGTCCCGGGGTTGCCCTGCGCACCCTCCGAGGGAGCCTTTGGGCTACGGGCTGCGGTCTGCAGAGTGAAGGAGATGCCCTGTGCAAGAAGCTGCGGACCAGGGGGTGGGAATGTAGCTCTGCCAGGGCAAGGCACTGCCACCACCCCGGTACCGGGGGCATCTTGGAACAGAAGCTGCCAGAAACTTTGGCAGCAACTGGCCAGTGCTGCAGGTCCACCCCGGGGCTCTGGGAAGGACTCATCTGGTTTCCTTGCTCGTACTCTCACCGCTAGATAAATGCTCCATATAGGAGACATCCACACGCATTCAGTGGCAGAGGTATGCAGCAACGATCCCTGAATTAAGTAGCAGTCATTAAATGGGAGGTGGCAAGGCTATTAACTAGGGTGGCAGAGAAAATCTTTTTTATATGCACGCTTGCCCCTTGGGCAGCTAAGCATTCTGCACAGCGGGTCATCTCACTTGACCACGGACCCTGGCCTTGGCTTTCAGGAGTCCAAAGAGCCCTGTTTATGATAAAGACATCCCTGAGTACAGGGGCTTTGCTCAGTGTTGACAGGAGCTCTCCGATGACTGTGCTGGATACAGCGCTCTTGCATTTATTTATTGTGCGCTCTTCTGTGACTCACTCCTGCTTTGGAGGCAGGGAGAGAACAACATTCCCCCCAGCCTTGGCCTGTTTACTGGGGTGACCTGTTACTGTAATGTGGACTCCTGAAATAGCAGGATTATGTCAGTAAATTGCTGAACAACTACCTGATGGGAATGGCTTTTAAGTAGGCTACATTAGAGGGGTGACCTAAGCACATTTTTCCCAATATTCTTGTTTATTTGAGTGTTGATGGTGCCTAGGAAAAATATCCCCCATCCCAGTTTTTAGATAGATTTGTCAAGTCAATAACAAACAGAGAGCACCACAGCAAAATAGGCCCATCACCTGAGTCTGTCTCCAGGCAGGCGGCGGTGTCAGAGGCATTGCGATCTTTCTGATGCATCACCCAAAGTGAACAGGAAGCCAGGCAGACAAAGCCAGACCATCATCTTCCTTGTGGGGCTCCAAGGAATGCAAATTTAATGAGCCTTTGAAGTAAAACTGCATTCCGCCAGCTTTGCACGTTTCTGCCAATGATGGAGGTTTCTGCAGAGAAGGTGATGGTGAAGGGTTAGCAATTTTGTTGAAAACTGCAAGTGTACAGTAAAGGGAAAAACTGCTTTTTCTAACTTTGCCAGCGATGCGAGCGGAGCCGATGCTGATGCGAGGGACAGCGCTCCATCAATCACCCAGCAGAGCCCAGCGAACTACAGGGAGCTATCAGTCAGCACTGCGTACCAGCACGCCGACAATAACCCAGTCCTCATCGGCAGCGATTCCTAGAGCCCTCCAGGCACAGACACACGCATCGCCGGCGCCCTGCTCCCCTCTTCGCACGAGCATGCAGTGCACCGAGTCCTGCGGTGCACACACAGACACACCTGACACACCTGCTCAGGGATGGACCGTACTCATCTCCTCTCCGCACGCAGACGTACATCAACTCGACAGCTTTAGCTTTAAAACTTGTACATGGTTTTCTGACAGCATAAACACATGGCACCTTCCTTCACCACACACATGCCACAGCACTACGCTAGCCCTTAGTTGAACTAGAAGTTTCTCTTGCTATGTTAGCACCTACCATATATACATGAAGAATATGCCTTTCCCTGTCAATACCAAGACACTCAGGCTGCCACATCCCTCTGTTAAATACCACCCCATGAACACACAGGGGTCTGCACAGCACTCGAAAAGCCCTGTAATGGAATACTCACCTGGATGGGAAGGGGTGACTGGGGGGTTGGCAACTTCTGTGATTTCAGTCTCTCTTCATTCTGCGTTGAAAAGAAATAAAACATTTCAAATATTTGGGGATGGGAGGGGCAGGATGATGCATAGTGGAAACCTTCATACCTGGCTTAACATTTCTTTCCATGCCCCTGTGCTCGGTAAGCAGCCTCTGGCTGCTATCATTCCCCCCCTCAGGCCCCATATTTGTGTTGCCAAAATGAAAACATAGCTCATTACTAGTTTAAATCAGCAACACTGAACATGTTTTACTCAGACACAGGTCAGAACTGTCTACGTAAGCAGCAATATCCCTGCACATGAACACAAAATGTATCAAGCCGTACCTATGTTACTTGCACATACCCACACACGAAGGTTTCAGTGCTTTTTTTGCAGACTCCACTAACAATGTAAACACATCTACAAAGAATTAGCATTATTTGTGGCCTTTATTAACCCCACACGTGCACAGGCAAACAGCTAGCACACGGACTGATGTGCTGCACACTGCTGTTGTCCTCGTTAACCAGCGCAGGTACACAAACACACGTGTGACACCAAGAGACATCAGCACTGTACTGCAGTCTTCGTTAGTAAGCTGCGTGTTCACAAATGCCTGGCCTCATGCACAGAGGCACCCAGCTACCAGCAGACAGGAGAAGGATTGCTGCTGCACCTAAAGCCATTCCTGGCTAAAGGATGCCTTTTGGAGTTGAGAAGCTGAAAGAAAACATCTTCCCCGTTATTCCTGCTCTCTAACCTTCTCACAGTCTCAGCACAACCGCCTTCCATGCCAAAATCCACGGCCATTCCACATGCTTGTATTTATGGCCCCTCTTTGAAATTCTGACTGCTCATCTATGCAGAATAAAACTACCCAAGCAATCTTTCCTGTTCAGGTGTTCATTACTGAAGTATTAAATAACACCAGGCAGGCTCTCTTAGGCCTTGTAAATTTTATCTGGGGGACTTTCAGCTTCCACGAGGTCTATTACTGCCTGATTGCCTGCAAGGCTTTCAAGTTTGTACCAGCCAGCCAGCCATAGAGCAGAGAGGGCTGGGTAACAACTGAGCACTGAACTTCTGTTAAACACCACTGCTGGCTGGGGAGCCAGGCTCGGGAAGGTGAAATGCAGACGTGTGAGGGTGTACGCACGAGTGCACGCAGAGCCTGCCAGCATGTCCCGGGAGAATACACGAGTGTGTGTGTAAACGAGTGCATGTGCTTGGCTGTTAGAGACAAGCATCTGGATCGAAAGGCGACACTGTGCATGAGGGAGTGCAAGATTGCGGGTGTATGGAGAAGGAGTGGGCTTGTATGTGTGGGCCTGACCTCAGCTACACAAATGTCACCGCAGAGCAAGTGCTCAGGAGTCAGTGGGGTTCACGGCGGCACAGCTGAGAACGGGATCGGGCTCCGTGAGTTCCCACCTTTCCTATCTGAGCAGATTTCTGGAAGCGCTTGCTGTTAGCCAGGGCTCAAAGCAAGGCTGTTTGAATACACCAATAAGCTTAATAAAGTGGAGAGAAAATAATGGAGAAATGCAGGAAGAAAGAGCAGTACCCCCAAAGCCAGAGAGGTTCTGTTTCATCGGTTGCCAGCTAAGTGTCCCAGGAGAATCTGCAGGTACATCCAACACCCCTCAGCGCCTGGGGGCAACCCCTAAAGGATACTGAGCTGCAGATAATGCGTATTTTCAGAGGAAAAGAATGGGGAGTGGGGAGAAAATGCTCTGTTTAGAAACATCCCTCAGGCTTTTTGAAGTTGTGCTCTTGGTTTCCTGGTGTCTTCCTGTCAGAGAACTCAGAGCTTTCCTCCTCATCCTTCCTAACCCAAACATCCTGCCTGATGGAACATCAAGGAAAGGGATATTTCCTATCTGTCCACAAAACTAACAAAGGCACATCACAAGCTATTTCTATGTGTATTTATAAACCTCAGCCCTGACCTGATCAAGGAAAACAGCTTCTCGTTACCACTGACTCAGGCTTGAATTGCAATTGCCAGCCTATTATTTCTCACTCAGGCAACACTAGTACTCAAAAATTATGTTAAACATTTCCCAGAGGCAGAAACAATCCCTTCCCCAAAGAGCACAGAGGTGAAGGCACACAGCCAGCCAGCCCCCTCTTTTATTGGATAACATTTCTCATCTATTTCACGGGAGCCAGATGGCACCATCTGAACAGCAGTGGAGCTGGAAGCCTCCAGCCCCATCAGCGAAAGGGAAGCGTGACCCTGTGCGCAGCAGCTCGGCGCTGGAGCCCGCTCTGGCTCGGGCAGAGAGCGGCCGCAGGACCGCGGTGCCCGCAGGCAGCTGCCCCTGTGCGGGCACAGGACAGCACGGGGAGGGGGGAGGCTTTTTTGCATTCAGGCAACAGCGTAAATTTGCACGTGGAAACCTCAATCGCCACCGCTGACAGGTACAATCCTACGCTTTTGAGGACAGGAGGAGTTTCCCCAGTCCTGCAGCTCTCTGCGAAAGGGAGGCCCATTTGCAGATTGCCTGAGAAAAAGAAACAGATGTAAAGAGAGACAGAGTGTATGCTAAACCCCCGCTGCATGTGTGGCCTTTTCCTTGCAATTAAGTGAAGCTCATGGTTTTATGGAAGTTGTTTGTTAAAAAGGCCTTCCCTGCACTGTTTAATGGAGTCTCACCAGCATTCCCCAAAGGCTTCCCCAGTGCATTAGTACCCCACAGCTCACACCCTAACCAAACAAGCCTTCTCACCCAGTATGTATGGAGTGTGGGAGTGCCAGGGCTGCCATGCCTCCTGCGCCCGCCTTTCCACTGGAGTCTTGAAGCCCCAGGATGTCATGAATATTCATGACATAAACATTAGCAATAAGTATTGTGCAATTTGGACAAAAATATATTTTAGGCAAAAGAACTGGGAGAGAACAACTGAGAGAGAATCTTTACTCCTGAGCTCTGGGAACTACTGAATAGCATTTTCCTGAGCTATAACGGGTGGTTTTAAAATGCAAATCAGTCTTGGGTTTTTGAGAGACACTGTAAAAAAAAAAAAAAAGACCCATGCAGCAAAGCTTTATTGTATTGTAATGAATGCAGCAGAGCTGCTTCGTGCCAGCGAATGCACAGCGGATGCAGACCAGGGACTCAAGAAGCCCCGAGGCTTGTCCCCAGCTAGCTCTGCCACTGACTCACTGTGCGACCTTGAACATGACAACCTTTCCTCTGTTTCAGCGTTCTCATCAGAGGACATAGGGGAGGGGAGAGAGATGAGGCATTTCTGTGCCTCCTGGTGAGGTTATACATTATAGGCCCCTCTGAGGTGGAAGTCAGCAGAATGAGTGCAGCAGCTGTCTCCCTGCAGGGACCGATGAACTGGGACAGTGTTGCCCTGTTCAGAATGGCCTTCCTCTGGCAGATGCTGCTCAACCTCTCATATTGCTATTCCTATTCCTACTCCTATTCCTATTCCATAGTTCATCTTTGGCCCTTCTGTCTCCCTTGTGTTTTTCTATAGAGCTGGCCCGCTCCATGAGCCCCAGAGTCTGTAGAAAGCCCTCTGCAACTGTTCAACTCTTCTTTTTCACACCCACCTGTAGAGCACCTAACCCCACCTAATACACCTCTATTCCTCTATTCCTGGACCCCCAGGATCCACTCTGGGATCTTGACTCTGGTCACTCTGGGTTATCTCTGCCTTGGCTTTCTGCTAGCCTTCTGCTCCCTTCTGTACAGCCTGGTGGTGGAAGAGGTTTGGGGTGCCATTTATTTGTCCACCGTTGCCTCTTCGTATCAGCTGTTTTCACCACACTCAGACCCCAGTGTTAGTGAACTCTGAAGGGTAAATTGGTGATTTCTAAACTTGCCCCCTCAAAGCTGCACTCTCTACCCACAGCCTGCACATACCTCCTCCCACCGCCTCCAGCAATGCCCTCTCCCATGTACAGCACCGAAGGAAGGCTGCTGCATCTGGCATTTAGAAGCTAAGTTCACGCCACAAGGTCACATCAAAGAGGCCAAAAATCACAGTCAGCTGGCACTAGCCTTCACGTATTACTCACCAGAGAGAATATTAAGTGGTAAAGCAGAGGCAGAGTGCTATATTCCATTACCAGTCCTCTGAGCCCCCTCGACACCATGGAGGGAGAGCTGTTAACTGAGCTCTTCAACTGCATTTTCACTGACACAAATGCCCTAGCAGCTGCCTGACCTTCATGTAGCAGAAGTCTCAGGTCTCCTCAGCTGCTGTGTGTCACAGACAGAAATCACTCAGAGCCTTCTGTGTCCTGATGCATTTCAGAAATTATCTCTCTGATGAAGGCAAGATCCCAAAGGAGGAATACACCACAAGGAGAAGCAGTCACAGTGGGGAAAAGCCAGAGCGTTCCGATAATACAAAGCTAAGATGTTCAAATGCAGATGCCAAAAGGTAGGTTTTCAAATCCATATTTAAATCCCTAAGCATCAGACCTGAAGCTCCTATTACCCGAGTGCTCAAAGCTTTTCAAACCTGGCCATTTGTTTCCAAATATGTAAATAGGAATAAAGAGCGTCTCAAAAAATGTGCTACTGTACCAGCAGAAAATTTCAGCTCTTCACTGGAAACACAAATCTTTAGAGGCACTGTCTGGAACCAAAATATATTAGTTTAAGCTGCAATATTTGGGGGTTCAGATATTCCTTTCTGAAGTAATAAAAATAAAATATGTCCAAGCAAAGCATCCTTCCTTATTCCTTCCCCACTAGTTATGCAGCGGGGACAGTCAGAAGGTTTTGCATATTGGCAGCAGCAGTATAAAAGTGCTTCTGAGAATAAGGTGGGAAAAATGCTTGCTCCAGGAAGCCAGAACAGAATAAGAATCAGAAAAAAAAGGAGGAGGACAAGAAATCAAACTAAACCATTCACATGCTGAAACAAAGGTGCATACCCACGACCACTTTGGAAATACCAGGAAACATTGCTAATCTCTTCAGCTACTGGAGAACCAGGAGAGCTTGCAGAAGTGATTATGGGTCAGAAAATTACCAGAAAGCAAAGAATTCCTATAAAAAAGAAAATATTTCCAGAAATAAAAAGAAAAATCTAGCAATGTTCTAGCTCAAAAAATTCTTAGAAAACAAAAAATTCCTAGGGAGGTTCTAGGTTAGAAATTCCTAGCAAGCAAAAGGATTTCTCAAAATCAAACCTTCCTCTCCTGATGTAAATCACCGTGAACAATATGTGGGAAATGTGCCAGTGTGCACGTAGCAAACGCAGGAAACATTCTGGCCTAATGATTAATGCAAGAGAAGATGTCATTCAAATTCCATACATTTATATCAGGTATTTTTCCTGTTAATGTTGATGTTACCACTGTGGAAAAAAAATTAAGTGTGGAGGGAAAACCTGGACCGAATTCATAGTTGCTATAAATCAATCCTGTTCCATTTTGACCTCGGAAAGGTTGGCCAGTTCCTAGCAGTGGAGCACATGACTCATTACCTGTCTATTCAAACACCCAGTGGGAGGGAGTTCTATACGGTATCCGCTTGGCAAATAAATCTTTTGTCCCCCCTCTAAAATAGCACACACAGAGTTATCTCAGCAACAGCTATTTATGTATTGGGGAACTGAGCAGCTTTCATCTCTGGGTCCTTCTGCCTAGCCAAGAAAAGCATCCTGCCTGAGATTATGAAACAGAATAAAAGCTTGTGCTGTTTTCACACCCTGAGCAAACACGGAGCGCAATCGACACCCTCCACCTATTGTCAGTGAAGCTTTGTGTATTGCTTTGTGCAGACATTTCCATCTGAGCATCAGCCTGCTTGAACTGCTGATGTGGGAGAAAGGCTGTTCCACCCCACGGGTGAGGAAGCCAACAACCACTCTGGTTCTCTCTGAAAGAGCAAGAAAAGGGGCCATGTGTGTGTGTCTGAGCACCACAGCCCAGGCAGACAGGCGATGTGGACTGCCTTTTGCCAAATAGGGTGGCTCCAGGCTCTGACAGGCCAGCTCAGCCTGTTGTGATGGCTCCAGGTCATTCACTCTAGCCCTTCATACCAGTGGCAGCGGGTTTGTGCCCGTAGGGAAGGCTGCCAACCGCAGCCATGGCAGTGTGGGGACAGATCCAGCTGTGCGGCCTCCAGTGTGGAAGTGGTGACCTCCGGTGAGGGCTGCAGCTGAGAACTAGAACCATGGCTGCAGAAGAGCCCCTGGTCTCTCAAAATGGAGAAAAATGTCCCTTGGGTGGTGGGGCTGGAGAAATACCTTTTGCAGTTACTTTTGGTGGCATGCCCCTATTTACCAACACAGTGTTATTAGTACAAAGTGAGAAGTATAAGCAGGCAAACAGACAAAACACAGCCATAGGAAAAAGCTAAACTGTACATAAACCCAGACTGGCAGATTGATAAAATATTCTTAGGCAAGAAACAGACAGCATGAAAGACAGGAAGATGGAGAGAGAGATTTAGAACTGAACTTAATACTTCTGTGATTTATTTGCATTAAGCTCAAGCAGTGTGTGTGGCTTGGGTTTTACTTGTTTATTTTGCTTCCCAGACTGCCTCAGGTGCTGGCAGAGAATTGTTTTGTTGAAGTTGCAGTCTATGGGATGTTTTGGAAATTCATTGCCTCTGGGGAAAAATGAAGAGTTTCATAAAATTCTGCAAAAGTTCTGCAAGTTCTGAAACTCAAAAGAGAAAAGAATTACCCATGAAGTAGTCTGGATATCCTCCCTATAGTGAGAGCCCAGCTTTGTCTCCTCAGAGCCAGAAGACCAGAAACTATCAGCAGCCTTCTTACTGCGCTTCACATGAGGACATTCTGCAAATTATGGAAATTTTGTCCAGCCAGCCATCCTGCAACAGATGGCGAAGCTGTGAGAATGGCCAGAGCTGGTGGGTGGCATGGACGTGTTTACTTTACTGAGACCCAGAGATTAAAGTTCCACCAGTGCCCATCAGCAGTCTGTTACATTCATTTATTTATAATTATTTCCCATTTTTCCCTGCAGTTACATTTTAGAATTGTAGTTATTTAGATCTCTATAAGCATACAACGTAGCTCACATGACCCTGCCCCAAACCAGGGCATCCAGGATCCCTCCCAGGATCCCCCTGGTAATCCAAGTCCAGGCATCAATCTGTGGGACACTGAGCCCCTTTCAGCACACAGAGGTAGGACTGTGGTCTTGCAGAACCTCTTCTGCTGTGGTCAGGATGTTCAAAAGAGCACGAAGGAAAGTGGAAAAGCAGGGGAATATGTAGGTACAGGAAGGAGAATAGACAAAAGAGAAAAAGAGTGAAGGAGGCAGGTGAGTGGATTAAAAATGGTACAACAGAAGATGAAAACTACAGCATAGGACTGATACCTATAATCTCTGCTACAGAATTTGTGCAAGATGGATAAAAACAAAAGTTGCAGAGGAGGAACTTTCTTATGTCTAGCATGAAACTCCATGAAAAATTTTAACAGAAAGAAAAAGGAGAAAGTTAAAATAGGAATAGGAGACACAAAGCCACTGAAGTTGTGCAGTTAAAAACGCAGCAAGCACAAGTACGTGAATGCTGGAGAAAGGGGAAGGGAGAGGCAGCTAATGAAGGAGCTTGTTTGAACATCATAAAACATCAGTTGCTTCCAGACGTAGTGTGCTCCATGCTGCCTGCAAAACCTCGGCTTGCAGCACCATCCATTTCCTGGGCGCTCAAGCACCAGGGAGCTGCACTCTCAGGTGCTGTTTGCTTTTGATGAATGCTGCTGTGACAAGTGCATTAAACCCAGCGGAAGAGAGCTTTATTGGACTCTGAAAACCAGGGTCCATCACTGCTCAGACTACTTATAAAACTGTCCGGCTTGAGAGTGATACCAGCTTTTCCCAGGGCACGCAGGGAGGCATTGCTCATGCCAGCACGAGTCTTCCCACATACACCATCGCCTCTATTCCACGCCCTGCAACAGAGAGCAAACTGGGTAGCTGCCACATCCCCTTCCTACAATTATTAGTGTTTCCTCTCAAGGAGACTTGGTTTTAGTGGCTGGTTATCATGAAAGCCTCAAGTGGGCTTCAGGAAATTGCACACCACCACTAGTCATCCAGTTTGCAGGAGATCCCTATGGGTGGGACACAATGGAGGCTAATTATGTTTTTGACTTTTGGGATTCAGATCATCACAAGAAGGGTCTATGTGTACGCTGGGTCACAGGACAGGGGTGCGGTTTGATCTGCTCTGTGCTTTACTAAACCCACAGACTCATTATCCAGCTCCTGTTTCCAGGGAGCAGCAAGAGGATGAGAGCTCTCCCTCACTGTGACTCCAGAACTCAGCCAAAGGCTGACAGACAGACCGCGTGTCACTGCCTCCTGCTGTGGCTGTGATTTATGACGACTCTTCGTTGGTGTTTGAGCCAAGGATGGTGCCAGCCCGGTTGTGACCTTCTCCGCCCCTGAGCCTGGGTTCCCAAACACTCCCTATCTGCAAGCATCTTTTGCAGAGAATCTCACTCTCTGCTCCTGTAATGAGTTGCACAGCATGATATGGAATTAGCAGAATCTAAGTTATTAATTGTCTACAACAATTAGCCAGGACACCTGGGCCTTCAGGCACCTTGGTTATGTGTGGGAGCCAATTACAGTCTCATACATATTCATGCCACTTTATCCACAAACTGAGAGCTGCTTCCCCAGCTCTCTCCCCATCTTCTTTACTCAGACTCACATCCAGCCCACCCTGAGCCAGGAAGGAGAAGTAGTTTCCTTTCCTTTCACGTCTCACTGAAATCAAATATTTGCTGTGGCCATAACTGATGTAATGGAAATGCAGAACTAGCACATTTCAGAGGCAAGAACAGAAGTGGTCTGGCCAAACCTCGCTCGTGCCTTACAAGGGGAGACGGAGAGATCTTGCTGGACCCCTCGCCCTGTAGTCACCTGCTTTATCAACATACCACAACACATCATCTGGCTGAGCTTGATGAGAGATATTCTCACAGTTAGCAACCACCTCAACACCATCTGAGACCACATTTTCCAAAATACCAGCTCTTGTGGTGTAGATCAGTGTGGTCAGTGTATTTCCAGGGAAGCTGATGGATTTAGACCAGTTTATGCCCACTGAGGATCTTGATGGTAAGTGCTGAGTGAGACACTGGGCTGCACCAGGTAAGTCACGTAATGCCTGCGGTGTCCGCTTCCCATGGGTATGCCAACGCTTCGCTGCTTCCCAGGGCTGCTCTGAGGTTACATGGATAAATATCCGCGTGCTGTGCTCGTAGGAAGATAGCAACCCTGTGGGTACATCACTGAAACTATGCTTGACCCCAACAGGAGCTGGAGTGAGTGCATGGGGCTGCACAGGAGTCTTCTGAGTGCCTTCACCACAGCCGGGCCAGAGCCTAACCGGGCAGGGACACGTGTGCCTTGACAATCCATTGATCCACAAGAATGCCCATTTAATATCCCTCTCACAGCAGCTATCCAGGAGCTAAAATGTTAAATCCATAACCCGCTCTCTAGATTTATTGTCCTGAAGGCCTTTATGACTTTTGTGAGCTTTGGAGTGCAAAATAATGTTAGAAACACGTTATTTATCAAACACACTAGAGTGACTCCTCCTCAGCCATCACTGTCTGCTGTGGAAATAAATCCCTGCTCTGTGTTTGGGAAACAAAGCTATTTCTGTCACATAGGAGACCAGCTGAAGCTTTTGAAATAATTTGATTTTAATATTGCTAATGCTTGCTTTTTGATTTTGTGCACCCAAACAACTTTCTGAATGGGGCCCGATTGATTTTGCCCTTCCAGTCATTTTTAATCATCCTCTTCTCAGGCTGGCAAGAGGCTGGTCACAATTTTCAAGAGTGACTTGTGGTTTGGGCTGCTTCACTTCCGTTACGGACACCACCTCAGTAAAAATCAATAACAAATTAAATCACAGCAGGCAGTGTGACCAGTGAAAGAGTGGCTGTGCGCTGCGAGAGGGAAAGGGTTTGTATTTTTTTAAATTAGAGAGAAATTGAAAAATGACAGCTTTGTGGCTTCATCAGAAGTGCCCATGCCAGAAAGGTACTGGTATACACAGAATGTACTTTAGCATCCTACATCATATTAACTTGTGACTAGGACACAGTCTTGGTCCCAGCTGGGAAGGGAAACACCTGTGTAGTACACTACACAGCCTGGTCCTCCCCATTACTCCTGATTTATGCCATCTAACACCATTAACTTGAAGAAAGTACCTTCTGACTTAACACCAGTATGACATCAAAACAATTCCTCATTCTGAGAAAGGGAAAAAGAGAGTGTAATGCAGTCTTCTGCTCGAGCCTCCTACAACCATTTTCCAGTTCCTTTGAGTCTGTGAGGAACAAACCTTTCTGCCTTACATCCACAAGCCCATGAGCTCCCCCAGGGCAGGGGGAGAGACACCACAGACAGATTTTAGGTCTCCCCCACGTGCTTGTCAGTGTCTGTTTTGTTTCCCTACACACTCCCCTGGACAACACCAGCACTGCGATTCAAATTGCCCAAAGTAAGTTCTGGACTCTGCCAGTCTCGGTGTCTCAGAGTTATTGGCTGGTTTTATAAAAAGGTTCCTAGCATGTTGCGATCTATGACTGGTAAATGCAAACGTTTTATCTCTCAACAACTGTATTTAACCTCTCAGTTATCTGCTGCTTTCTTTCTTCCCCTTTGCCTGCTTCCCAGTTCATAATTTTTCCCTTTTTATTGAAGGGATTCTGCCTGTTAGGGGAACTTTGCAGAAGGGAAAATAAACAGATCAGTATTTGATGATATGCTTCCTGTTTAGAAGTTTGTTTCTCTTTCTTCTTCCATTGCATCAATATTAACATGTTGATTCGTAACAAACATAAAGTAAGTAAATAAATATACTCTTTTTCTCCTTTTTGAATCATAAAACTCAAAGCTATGGTTCCCACAGCAACTGTAACTCAACCTTAATGTGCCTGTACATTAAAAGCAGGGAAATTATCACCCAAGGCAGCAATTGAGTATGCGTGAGGGGATTACGTTACTGACAGTGGAAGGGCTGCGAAACGCTGAAATCCCAGAGATGTGAAACATTTCAGGTCTGTCTGTGACAAGATGTCACACCAGAAAAAAAGAAAACATCTCAGAGATCTTGATTTTTGTGGGCATAAATGGGATGAAACCTTGCAACACGCAGAACCGCTTGACTGAGGTGGTGTTACCTTTATTGTTGAACTCCACTGGCCTCAAAGGTGCCAAGGCACTCCAGAGCCAAAGATAGTGCCACTGAGCATACGTGTGGGTGCTCCTCCATTGTACAGAGATGATGGGGAGACCCAGAACCACATACAGTTGAAGGGTCTGACAGAAAGGCAACAGGTCCCCATGTCCCCCAGAACAGGGCATGCACCAGACCACAAAGCTAGAAGAGTCGTTAGAAGATCTCCTGCATCCCATACACAATCTGTCATCCATCCTGCCTCTTCCAAGCCTATATGTCACCCTTCTTTTCAGCTGCTCTCTAGGAGGGGCACAATTCTGAAATACAGCTTCTTAGAAAGGATTGGAGCCCACGGGGATACAGATGAAAGGCTGGCAGCATCTACAGGCAAGAGGTCTCAGTCCCTCCAGCTCTTCCGTACTCTGGCTGCCAAAGTAGCCAGTCACTGAAGGAAAGTGTTTTAAGCACGAACTGCATCCCAGGGGACTTTGGCTGAGTTATTCTAATTATTTGTACAATAAGATGAAAGAGCGACATGTTCCCGTTTCATAAAGGCTTTAGCAAATAGAGTTCACCAGGTGCTGATGCTCCTTTGTGAGGCCTGAGAGCTGAGAACTAATTAGTCCTAAATTACACCCCCGACAAAGACACAGCAAGGAAGCAGAAAAGAAGTACACATGCCAAACCACTAACGCGTGTCCTTTCAAATGGCAGATCAAATAGGCACCACCACTTCAGAGGGCCAAAGATGCCTCGAGCAACCAGTTGGTATTTACATTAAACAGCAAGGAGAAAGGCAGAGGAGGGTGGGAGAAGAGAAACAGGAAAAGGGCTGGCAGGAGTGGGCGGCGTGCTGTTCCCATAGGAAAGGGGTTTTCCTTAAGTTCAGGCCTTTGGGATCTGCACAATTGCTCTCAGCATCGTTTGCTGCCATTTTCCATTGGATGTACTTTTAAACAAGATTCACAGCCAGCTCTTTTAAATAAACATGAAGGCAGCAGCTTAGGAGGATACAGCTGGAGTTTGCAGAGCATGCCGTTTGATGTGTTGCATGATGCAGGAGATTCTGTGTGATCCTACAATTAAAGGGCTGCATCACAGTCCAGCCCAGAAGGATTAACACAACTTTTGCTTTCATGTTTCCTCACTGCAGGGCAGTGCTGGGTGCTCCTTTCACTCTTGCACAGCCTTTTCTAAGCCTCCCACCAGTGCTGCGGAGAGGAGACCCTCCTCCCCCCCGCTTCCAAAGCTTCAGAAGGGAAGAATCTCCCAGAGAGGTATCCTGGCCTCTGTATCAGCCAGTTAGCGGCACGCACAAAGCCAGTGCCAGTCGAGGGAACGCCTGAGAGGAGACACAGGCACGATGCATTAGCCAAAGCAATTTCACACTGAGAGCGTCCTGCAAACAGTCCTCAGTGTTCCGCTTGCACGCCTTCATATGATGAATGCTGTGCAGTGTACTCGTTTTATGTTTCCCTCTGAAGTATGTGTAATTGTCCTCTTCCAGTGGCACAGTCCTGGATTAGACAGACCATCACTCTGTTACATTCTGGTAATCCCACAACTAATCTCAGCTAGACTAGTACACATTTGAAGCAACTCCTCTGCTTGGATCTGAGTGGCTTTAACCTCATAGTGGCATGAATGACACTACCTTCAGCCCACAAAGAAGTCCTAAAGTTTATCCTAGAGCACAGGGCATCAAAAAAGACTAAAATCAGCCCATAGTCCCATAAATTCCATTCTGCAACAAGGCATTTCATCAGGAAGTGCAGAAGCTGTGTCATAGCTGGGCCCAGTTTTGGCCTGAGGAATCACACAGCGGTGCCTGGGGCAGCACCCAGCTGCTCGGGGAGCAGAGCTGGGCCCAGGGATCGGACAAACACCCAACATGTTCCGTAACACCAACTCCTCTCTCCTTTCCTCCTCTCTTTTCCCACACCTGTGATTCATTAAGCATCCAAAAAGCTGAGCAACCCCTTCCTATCCACAGACACCCAAACTGCTGAGGTGCTTTGGACGTTTTCTAGATGTGTTTCCTTTCTATAGATGCCTCCATACCTTTGAACCTTTGTCCCAGACCAGAGTCAGTCAGGAATGCTATAGACTTCCTCACTGGAGGGTAGGTATTAAGTTTTTTCAGAGTATTATCAAAAAATCTGTGAGATGTAAGATTGGAAAAAGCCCAGCACCTTTGCTGGCCCTTCCCTTCAGAATTTAACTAACCCACCTCAGCACAGCTCCATTCTCCTTCCCGATGAGCACCTCTTCCCTGGGAAAACCAGGTTAAATACAAGTTCTAAATCCCCTGAACTGTCCTGTCTTGTCCTAGCCATTCCCCTGATGTAAAGCAAAGCCTCTAAGGCTGAATGCCACTGTGGCATGAATCATGTTTATCATAACAAGAAACAAAGAAGGAAGAAAACAAAGGAAAAGGGAAAGAGGAGAGAAAACAAGAAAGGAAAAGACAAAGAAGAGTGAAAGGGAGTGATATAGATAGACCCATTAATTTGCCTCTGTTTGCTCTGGGATTTAAACAACAAGCTGCTACGTTTTTGGTTTATCTTGGTTCCTCAGCTGTGAAACGTGCTGTGCTCCAGCTTCTTCTGAGCTTTAGAGATTTGCCAGGGAGCTAGGAATGAAGCAAGAGGCTCAGCAAACAGAGATAGTAGAGGCCGCTTCATACATCACACTCAGAGGAAATTCATTCCTTTCAGCGCTGCCCATGGGTGAAATTACATTATATTCTGTTTGGATAATTGGATGTCATATACCACCCGACTCGTTATAGGATGGCATTTCCTTCCCTAAAGAGGCTGTTAGCAGCATCCCAGGACAGAGGACACAAGGCACATGTCCCACGAAGTATGGAGAAAAAAGTAAGGACACGGAGGTGTTGGCTCCGAGCAGTCCTGGTTAAAAACTGGCCCTCTCAGGGTCAGGTTAATAATGGAGAGGGTGAAAAACAGGATAAGGCAAAGCGTATGGAACAAGAAAGAGATGGAGAAAATGAAAGGGAGCAAATCTAAAAGAGGAGAGAAAAGGAGGAAGAGAAGGTAGCAGTAGCTTGGTTTCAAAAAGTGCTTTCAGTTTTTATGAACACGTCTTTTAGCACATGAACGTCTCCAGGTGTCCCTCTACAGACCTAACAGGACTGGTGTGTAGGTCTCACGTGGTAGATATTGGCACTGGTCTTCCAGCTACAGCTGTGAGGAACAGCCTCCACATCTCAAGGGAGGACTGATTTACTTGGACATTTTTCCCAGCACAAACACAAAGCATTTCCTTCTTAAACTGGGGGGTGGGATGCAGAGGTCTCTTAGCTAGAAATGCACTGGGTGGACAAGCCTGTGCCACTGTGCAGGGGCAGGTCCCATAACGGCTGCCTGTTAATCCTGTAGAAATACAGGAGTTTTCTTTGATCTCTGTCACTGAGGATCACAGAGGAATTTGGAGTCTCCCAGCCATGCCTTGCTGCATTTTATATTCACCAATTACCTACATTTTGTCTAAAATGCCCTCAATTTCCCCCTCATTGTGTCCTTTCTTGCAACTCCTCACTCCAGTTCGTTGATGGCTTTTTAATAGCACAGTTAGAGTTGTCAACACAAGCCAGAGGACAATTTCATGTGTCATATTGTCCCAGTGCATCCTGGGAGCTCCATCTGGCTCAAGCGAACTTATTTTATTGAAATAATCTCTCCTCCCTGCTAGTTATTGAATCGTCTTGGCTCAATGGCCTCGCTCAATATCAACTTTTCAGGCTTAATAATTAGTGCTGGAGAAAAGAGTTTCATTGAATAAGTGCTTAATGTCACACCCGATTAGGAGACGCAGAGATGACCTAACTAGGCAATTCAATTTGGGGCTGCAACTGTTCAGATGGGGGACAATTAGGAACATGTTCTAGACTGTGGATGGATGCTAGTCAGCGCCTGCAAAGTTATTTATGGGAACTATACCCTTCTCTTCCATCCCATATACTTTGGTCTTGCTTCAAGGCCTAGAAACAGATGTTAGCCCTTATTTTTCCACCTGAGGTGTGCTATTCCCTCATGTAATGTACTTCTTCAGAAACTTAATGTTGCCATCAGTTGATTGCAACAATTGCTGCAATTCTCCATTTAACCTGATAGAGTCACCAAGCTTGGAAGGAATTTCCACAAGCACAAACAGGCAAATACCTGGTTTCACCGAAGCCTTTAAATGTCAGCATGGCCACGACTGGGTCCTAAACCACATGCTCATTTCCTCACGAGAGCAGAAATTCAGAAAGTGACTTGTAACAGTAAGTCTTAGACAAGCTATAGAAGCAAACCATACAGAACATAGCAATTTGTTTGCCTGTCTGCTTGTCTCTATCTCCCTACCTGTCTATCTACCACTACCTACTGACTTATTTATCCACCCACTGCTGTCAGTCCTTCCAGCCGGGATGTTTGTGTACTGTGTTAATGGCTGATGTATTTAGTCCCCAAAGGCTCTCTGCTAATATCCCCTATTACATGTATGGGAAAAGGAGATTCAGATTAAAAAAAGAGACAAACCAACAAATATATTTAGGAGTGAAGATAAGAGACAGCGCCTAATTATTCTGGGGGATCTTCTGAATTATTTTCCCATGGCACTCTTAAAGTGAGTTCTTCCAGTTCTGGGATTACTGTCCTGACTGATCAACTGTCCTTCCCCTGTGTTATTTAACTAGTTACAAGCACTCTCCAAGTGACTCTGCTCTCTGTGCTCACACTGATTGTAATCCTGTCTTAAAGCATTTCCTACAAAAGTGATTTTTCCCACTTAAAATTCACCAATACACCAATCTTCGTACATATCACACACTGCTCTCAGGAGTGATAATATGAAAACTTGCTCAATGAAACCTACATTCCTCCCTTTGTCTGGCTCCCTCATCCCTCTTCTCACAGAGCCTTCTCCCCCACAAACTCTTCAGTGCAACATTTTTAATAGGATTTGGAAAGCACTTGATAGCAGCTGTCACCCCTTTACACCTGCACACAGTCCGCACTCTGCTCATCCCTTTAAATGAGCACATTGATCTATCCTTGGCAAGATGTATTTCATTTTCCTGAACTTCTGATCTGCCTGTTTGTCCCAGAAGAAAGAGTGACTAGATGAGAAACGTGCTCCCTGTTTATAGTGATATTTTATGTGCAAGAGATTGATTTGCTATGATAGCCCTACCTGGAAACCCAGCAGTGCCCTGAACAGCCTCCTATTACTACCTAAAAGATGCCTGTAAATACAACTATTCCTCACCCTAGGGAGTGAAACAGAAGAAAACCCAGCTCACCTCTGTGCCTGTTAGTTGGGTCCAGCAGGACAGGGTTTTCCTCAGGGCTAAAGGCTGAGGGGCTGGATGTTCCTCAAAAGGGACCAGGATGGACAAGCGGAGAGGCACAAACTGGATACCGGTAACCTATTCCTGTTGTCTAAAAAACTGCAAGTTTTGAAAAATGAACAAATGTTGGCACTTTAAAATGCTACAGGTCTTGAATCTGCCCAGAGCGATGGAGTCACACAGGGGCTGTCAGCGATGCTGCTGGAGCGAGGCAGTACCAGGCTGCCTGAAAGGCACCGCTGTAGTGCTGGGAGGTCTCCCCTGACCTCAGCGAGCGTGGCTCTGTGCGTGCTAACAGAAATGCTCCGCTCCCTGCAGTGCAGCCACGTCTGGGGAGGAACACAACTGCTACTTAAACTGCGCATAATGATGTGAAACACAACGATGTCTGGACTGCGTGAGTCTGTCCCTGCTCCGCTGAAGCGAGACAAGGTTCTGCCACTGAGAAGAGAGGAGCTGTGCCAGGCCCCCCACTGTAAGAGCCAGGAATGCAGTGGGGAGAACAGGAAAGCACAGAGAGGCAGGATGTAACTGCATACACTGCAGTTGGACAAATCTCTGCAACCGATGAAAAACAATTCTACAACTTTTCAACAGCTGGTCATGATAGAGAGGGTGTCTATCCTGCACATGTGCGTTCTCCATAACCAAATGTCATGCTGGGCTTTAATTTCAAGCTGGCTTGGATGGAGGAGTGCTGCTGAGTTGCCTCCATGCCTGGAGCTATGGATCAGCCTTTGATCTATTAAATAAATACATTATTTCCCTGAGACACCATGGAGAGCTTCCATCTGACGAGTTAGCCTACTTAGCTGAACAAAGCCTACTTAGCTTTTTGAGGCTGATGTGATCACCATTCAGGATAGCCTGCCTGCAACCAAGAGGACAATCAGACTTCTTGGCTGCAAGAGGCTGCAACCAGCATACCCAGAGAATGCAACCTCTAAATTAAGAAGCAGTGATGCCAGTGTAAAACTATGGATCAGGTGGTGCTCCTTACTCTGTAAGAAATGTGGAGGTCTTTGGGTCCCCCAAAGCACACGGTACAATACTTGGAAAGCAAGTTGGCCAACTTCAGGCCTGGACAGACCCTGGGACATGGATGTTATGGTTTTTGCAGACCAAGACTATTCCCAAAGACCATCGCTTTAGATCCTGGCTGAATGATTGCAGAGGGAAGGGCTGAGAAGAAGGGAAAGGTGATAGTCAAATTCTATTAGAAGAGAAATGGCCTTTTCAGTCACCTGGAGTTCTCCCCTACCAATTAGAAAATAATGAGAGAAATCCACAGCCTGCGACAGTTTCAAACCCTCAAGGCACTGTCAGCCGGTGGACACTGCCCTAAGCTGGCCTTCACCTACTTGGCTGTTCTGGTACTTTTCCTAGGCAACTCTGCTTTCAAAGTGATTACATGGGTGTTTCTATCAGTAAGCTAGTGGGGATCAGGACACTCAGCACCATCCTCCATCACCATGAATAATTAATTTTTAATTAAACAATTGGGAGTCTTTTTATTTTGCTAATTTCCTCTCAGTGCCAGTGCTGCTGCAGCAGCAGGAGGGAAGTAAGGGGCAGCAGAACACATCAGGACTATCACAGATTATCAAAGTGAGATTCAACTTCATAGGAATCTGGGGCAGCAGGCACTTCTCTAGAAAAAAAAAGTCTTGATTTCTTAGCTGCTTTAGAGTCCCTGGCCAGAACTTCAGCTAATAAGAGTCTGCATCTTGAATAGGATCATTTCAGGAAGACTTCACTCAGCTGTTTCTTCTCTGCTTCCTTTTTGCACTCTGTATATTATTCATGCTAGGACGTGTACAGTAAAGCAAGATGGCTCCTTTCTTTCCAACCTGGTCTCACAGACAGACACGGTGAATAATTATGCATGCAGGCACTAAAAAGAAAAATCACTTGGATGAATTAGGGACTTTATTTCATTGTTTATTTGTGGGAGTGAGAAACTCACCCTGGATCAGACGTTATTGCACATGGTAATGAAACACAATTACCTATTCTTCTCCATCTCAGATGAGAACAAAGAAACCTGAAAGTCCTTGGAAGGTGAAGGAGAGAGAACTAAAACCAGATTCAAAGTGAAAGGAGAAAAAGACCTTTGAAAGAAGTGGAGGCACTGGGAGCTTATTTTGTGTGTGAGATCTCTATTAAAATCAGACATTATTTCAGAGGCTTCCAGCCCTAGCACATAATTAATGAAATTAAGGTGAGGATTTGCTGCTAAATATTTGCTCACGCTACAGGGGAAAGAAATGGTGCCAAAACCACCTGGAATTTTATGGGCAAATAAATCAAGGAAGAGAGGTGTCTCAATTACTCAGACTACAGAGGGGAAAAGTACCTCTCTTTTCAACAGTTTTTGTAATGGTAAAAATTCCTAGCTGTTCAAAGAAGCTCACTGCCAGTGCTCAGCTTTGCTTTAAAATACTGAGAACATCACTAAAACATTCTGGGGCTGTGGATAATGGAATCAGGAAATAGCCAAAAGGCTGACATTTTCAAAGCTGCAAGTGGATTTGGATGCTGCAGCTGGGAAGGTGATTATGGGAACCTTAAACAACCTCTCTCCAAATTTTGCAGGAGTAACAGGGCTGGATGAAGCCATCGTGACAATGGTTGTTAGGTAGGACTGTCTCAGTCTCTCACTCCTGATGTGACACGGGGTGTGCCGCACATGTAACTCCTGTACTCTGCTGAGCTCCCTGGGCATTCACTTCTCTGATTAATCTGATTCATTGCAACTTGTACAAAAGATGCCTTGTAGATGTTCCAGCTCCGGCAGTTTCTAAAACCAAAATTACTAAGAGATAGTCCGAACTGAGGAGACAGGCAGCCTCGGTTGGAGCCTTTAGCTTGTGTTAAAGGGTGATCAAAATCTTGCTTACAGCTTTAATGGTCATGACTATGTACTTAATTGTGTAGTGGGGGTCAGAAATCACAGGCAGTGCTGTGCAGAGGCACTAATGTATGTCAGCTTTGGCCACTAAGGTGGACACCCAAAAAGCTAGTGACACTAACTACTAGTACATTTGGAAACTAATCCACAGGATGCTTACAAGTAGACTTAGCCTTTAAAAAGGGCTTGAATCTGTACTAAGCAAGCTATAGGAGGGATGAGTTTAGCCCTTTTTATAATACTCTTAATCACGGAGTTAATTTGGGGACAGTCAGGCCAGCCTTAGGTGCTTTAGTCAAACTTTAGTCAAACTGGGAGATGCCTGCTCTGAGCTATTTGCACAGGGAGAGGCTACTAAACCTTTTACTGCCCTTGGCAGCCACTTGCCTGACAGAGATGGCCCCAGAGCCCAATACAGCTGCAGGCTGGAAATGCCGTCTGCATGAATGGCATGTGCAATTAAACTAAGCTGCAGACGAAATACAAGGGTGATGGGCTCCCACCCCGCAGGCCACACATCATCATCAACTGGGATCTGGGAGGAACATCCTCAGACCGCCCTTCCTCGTGCCACAGGATTTACAACACAGTTAGTTCGGTACAGTACATCTTTTTTGATGCACCTATCACTAGTCTGTGAGAGAGAGGAAGACAAAATAGACTTCCAGGCTACTCTTCCATGGCAATTCCCAGGTATGTGGGGATGAACGACACACAGTAATAGCAGGTCATCACATCTACACTGACAGTGGTAAAAATGGGGTCAGCAGAGAATCCAGAGGTTTTCCAGGAGCCTTGCACTCCGCAAGCAATGGCAGGTTAGTGTGTGATAGACTGAGAGGCCACATGGAGGAGACAGTTAATAAAAGCTGGACTAGAAGAACCAATGTGTTCTGACACAGCAGTGACAGATTGGAGAGAGGGACAGATTTAATATCCTAGCATTATCCTTTCCCAGCCTAAGGGCCCTGGAATTGATTGAATAAATTAAAGCATTGCTGTGGATGACACTAGAGTTAAGGTCGTATCAGCACTTCCATCTCAACTCCCTATATTCTTCTGAGGTTTTCTTTGTTCATGTGTGGCGCAGAAAGCATACTGCTGAGCTACAATTTGGCCAAGACGATCTCAGCTCCCATGCAATTTTACTGTTAGAATTTTCAAGAGGAGGGAAAAAAAACAAGAAAAGAAGGGAAGTACAGAAGGGGGACTAGCTAGATAGTTCTATCTGGTGTGCTTTTGAAATCAAAGGATAAACAGGCCATGTCAGGCTACTCCTAAAACTACCATGTGCTCATTCTGTGTCCCAGTCAATCTCTCTTTGCAAATAGTGAGCAGAAAAATAGACTTTGAAAAGAAAAATGATTCTCTGATTCTATGAAAAATGTGCAGAGAACTCACAAAAAAATAAAGCTGTAGGCCAAATTAATCTCTGTGTAGCTTCACTTGCATGGAAAATTATTCATTCTTTTGTTACTAAAAGCAGCTAAGGTAATTGCACATGAACACTCTTCCACTTTTATTCTTCATTATCTCTTGGCAAGTCTCTCTCAGAGTCATCAATAGGATTTTATGTCACAACAAATCCAACTGCTTAAATAGAGTCAGTGCTATGACAGAATCGGGCCCTTCATTGAGTTGGTCTGATCATCAGTATTTCCAGGGCACCTCTCACCTGTGTATAGAAGAAGTGGGTATTGGAAAATGCTCAATATTTTCTTTAAAGCACTAAGCACATTCATCTGAGGGAAAAAACTAACCTCTGCACCTCAGAAACGGGGCCATGTCTTTTAAAAAATGAGATTTAAAACTGCGCTGTATCATTTTCATTTTTATAGGTTGTGTCATTGCCCAAACTCCTGTACCAGCCACCGCTGGGTCACCAGCATCCCCAGTATTACCAAAATGCTACACAGACATCTGTTTACACGCAGCTGGCTAACAAATAAGGGGCCAGTAGACCACACTCTGAAAGTTGTGTATTACATGTAATAAAGATTGGGGAGAGCAAATGGCCTCTTCTGTGCAGTTGTTTGCATTAGTGCTTAACATCACACCCTCTAGGAGAATGTCAGCTCCAGTGATGGCAACAACAACAACTTGCTTTCTCTCATTTTTTAATCTCATTAACCTCACTGTGCACAAAGCTCCAGTGCTAAAAAGTGAGCACTTAGCACCCTGCTCATTTTAGCAATCACCCACCTGACCCCAGCTCCCTCCTTATCTATTTAGCAGCATCTACAGGGCATCAGGGAGAAGTTTCAACCTTCCCCCTTCGTGAAGAAGCAGGTGCTCAACAACTTCACACCCCATAACATTTCACCAGACAACAGAGCAGGGAAATTCACCACCCTTCGCTGATTGGCAACTGCCAAAAAGCAGAATGGTTCCCGATAGCTGCATCCCAGGATGCTTCGGGATGAATTTGCACAGGAGAATGTAGTGCGTGACTGCTGTTGTCTTTAATGGGAGTCACATGGCTAAAGCTCCAAAGAGATACTTGGAAAATTTTGAGGCTTGATGTTTAAAAATGAGAAAAAGGTACATGAAACAGTTCAGGTCAGCATTCAACCGAGATACGAGGCAGAACAAGCTGGGACATTCAAAGCAGGTACATTAGTGTGCACCCCACCTCTACGCCCGCCGAACAACATGGGTTAAAGTCAAAGTATCTGAGTCACCCCTGTATTAATCTGCATTTATACCATCAATTTATGGGGGTAAACACACCAGTGATTCAGGCTCTCAGTGTCAGCCTCCGCGGGGACTTCAATGACTCCGTCAGCTTCTATCTCAGTCCACAGGCTGTTTGCCCATGAATTTAAATATAGATTGAACGTCAATGCCTCTTTCCACAAATCAAGGCTTCTCATTTAAAACATTGCACTTGCATGTTAAATAGAGACTAATTAGACACTCAAAGGGAGGACAAATCTAATTTGACTAGAAGGATATGGAGAAAATTAATGCAGTGCTGTGGCAGTATGGAAAAAAGCCTTTCACGCTGGATAAGTGGAAGCAGAACAGGACCTGTGACTTCTGTTCCCACTCCTGACACTTGCTTCCTTGTATGAGTCCTTTACACACTGCTGGTTTCACTGCTCCTTGGGTCACCATTTACATCAACATACAAACAGCCACCCTGGTGCTCCAGCATCCTACACACATCGTGCGTTTGTGCTGGGGGTCACAGGCTTCACATCCGCTGCGCCTATATTTGTTGCTTTTTAAATCATCTGCCAGAGTGGTAGGAGTGAGCTTATTAGCCCTGCTTCCCGAGCAATGTAAATGATGGATTTAATCTACTATAACACAGCTATCGCCCCCAGAAAAATCACACACCTTTTTGTGAATAATGGGGGCCTTCTGATGGGTTTCTCTAAATAAAACAGAGCACAGTTGGCTAAGCAAACTTTGGAGGCTACTCTTTAAACATCAACAGCTCATAGCATCCTCAGGCAGCGGAAGTTTATGAATCTCTCTCTGTAAGTTACCGCACTCATTAGTTTTAGGCCAAGGGAGCAGATGGCAGCAGACTTGTCTTTCCTTGGACACAGGTGGTAGAGTTTGCACCGCCCTTCATTAAAGGCTTTGACACTGTTAAAGTAACTAGTAATTAATCTAAAGATACATGTCAAAAGATTTTTTTCCTTTCATGAGGTCTGGGTTTCCCACTACATACAATATCCCTGCTAAGTAGCCAGCACAGCATAGAAGCTGAGAGGAAGAGGAGGGAGGCAGGAGGAAAAACAAAATCCAGCTTCCTGGCTATGATTTTTATTAGAACCATGCAAAATGTAAATAATGATGTCTCTAAATAAGAAAGCTCACATACTTTGGGGTACAGCCTCAGGTTTGAAATTCATCCCAGGCTGAGCCAGAGGTTGGCCAAGACTTGCAAAATTTTGGAGTAAGCTTGGGACCAGTGCAACATCGTCCAACACCCAACTCCAAACAGAAGGTGGCAAATTTAAACCTGTCTTCAGTTCTGATCAGACCTCTGGGAATTCACAATTTCCCTTCAGAAGACTGGAAACAAGCCATTCTACAATTGCTGTTGCTAAGCCAGGTGGAATTGGTGATTTCAGCTAATTACCTGTGTGGCTATTTCTGTTTGCACTCAAAACAAAAATCAGAGATCCTCAGCGAAGCGCAGCTGGACTCCTCCTTTAACGCAGCAGGACAGAAAACAGCCTGTAACCTGCATCTGATTTGGCTTTGATTCAAGCCTTCATCTGAAGCCTGCTAGGGACAACAAATCTTGACTGTTGATTGAGAAAATCCTGACACTATCTGGTTTTCAGGGCAGAACTTGGTTGAATTCATACATCCCCTATGACGACCCTGGGAGCATGATCTTTCATCAATAGCAGCCTGTCTTCTCAACAGCAGTTGGCGTCCTAGTGCTGGGTGGTACCTATCAGGGATGCCTGCCGATGCAGGAACACACGAAGAGTTCTTCCTCCCTGCTCCAGCTCCCTGCTCTCCTCTCATCCAGCGTGCAGCTGTTATCATCTCAGAGACATGAGACATCCAGGGAGTCATTGAAAAGGCTCATTTTTGACTGAGGATCAAGTCAGTGGTGTTTAGCCAAACTCCCTTCACAGCCCAGTCTCTTGATGCTTCTGGAGCTACATCAGCAGAAAATTTAACCTTTTTCCTGGTGTTTCTGTAACAGATTGCCCTATTGTATTGCAAACAATAAAGTGTGTTTCAGAATGCCAAAAAGCATCTAAAATGGCCGGCTAGCTCTTTGTATCCTGGGAACTCAACTGCAGCTGCACAAACGGATTTGAAAATGTGTGATCCGGGGTTATTTCTTATAAAAGGTCTATAAAGAGGTTACGTTGGAGAAATAGCTTGAAGAATAGTTAAGTGGTAGGCTTGAACCGTCAGCCACTTGCTACTCACACCACCTCCCCTCTACTTTCAGAGAGGGGAAGGCTAAGACGAGAGAGTCCTGATGCTGCCTTGGGTCAGGCCCTCAAAACACTGCTGTTTCTCCATCTGTACAACAGGTAATGACATCCAAGTTTTGCAAACTTATTCTTTGGCTAAACTAACTGAACACTGAGATCTCTGTATAATTGTAAGTACAAAGAAATCTCAGCAGCCATTTAAAATCAGGCTTTAGGATTTAAAAACTCACCGGATTTTAGTAGCAGTATAAATGTTACCACCATAACCAAAGTCCTTTCCATACTCTGTGCACAAATCCTGTAGCTCTAATAATCAAGGCAATGTTTAGTCTTCGAGCTGTAATATTTCTTGCCTTTTAGGATTCATCCCTGACAATAATTAAGTCTCATAAGGATGAAACTTAAATGAGCAGTAGCCTTCGGGGATGGTATTAGAGTGCTAACTGTGTTTGTGGTTTAAATATTAATGTCAAAGTGTAATTACCATCCACTAAGTTTCAAGCTAGTGTTTTGAAAACACGTTTAGCTAAGCAGGAAGAATGTGCTGTACCAGTTGGAAGCTTCTATACGGAAAGGATTAAAACTTAGAGCCGGAACAATTTCTCAACCAGCAAAGAGCACAAGGAGACATGCTTGGTGGGTGTTCTTCATGCAACCCCAGTGTGTGGTGGCTTCCCACTGCTGGCTGACTCCGGGCAGAACTCCCAACCTCTTCACACAGCATGGCGAGGCAGAAGCCCCAATAGCAGCAACGCTGTAATATCTCATCTCAGTGGGGGTCATGGATGTTGTGTGTCTACCTTACAATGGCAATGCAAGCTACAGCTGGGTCCCAGAGGAAAAAGCCTCATCAAATTGAATGCCACATGAAATTGAATGCCACTTTTCTCCTTGTAGCCTCTTTGCTCATTCCCTGGAGTCTGGGCAAGGATCCTGTTGAGTCCCCAAGATACCTCTGGGTCTGAGTGAGGAAGCACGTAAGTATTAGTTCACTTATCACATCTGGACTCCCTGGGTAGTCTTGTGCACTGATGGAATTCTCAGGGAACATTCAACACCTGGCAGATTTGAGCCTGTGGAAGAAAAGTGTACAGAGCAGAGGGATAGTAAGAGAAGGAGGGGGGTGGTGCATGTAAATTAGGTTTTGAATGGGAGAGAAGGATTCTGTGCCTGCCAGTGCTTGCTAGGGAAAGGCTGCGTTGCGGTAGAGCCACAAATTGTGAGCCAGACACAGTGACACTCTACTCTCCCTCTAGGTCTTGAGCATGAAACAGGGAGAGGCTGTAAGTCATTTCACTTCATCTCTCTTCGTTTCAGACAAATAGAGCAGAAAAGTCAAGCCAGAGAAAGTGGAAAGAGGGCATGAAATGGAGCTGGCTTTGTAATGGCTCGGTTAGCCTGGCCACTGGTTACAAGCGTTAATAGCATATAAGCTATTCCCACTGCTCCCAGACCTTTGTGTGATGTTAAAAGTGTGGACAGGAGGAGAAAGCAAGAAAGCGCAGAGCTAATGCAAACAAATCTTGCAGAGCGTTGCCCAGAATTAATTTCTTTTTCCTACCCACTGCTACCCTGTCCCTCCAGGGCTGGGGTTTGCACAAAAAGATCTCCCCTCTCCAAGGAAAGCTGGAGTGTCCCTGTTCAGGACCTCCTTCCATTAGAAATTATCCTTGTGCCCTGGGTAGGATCAGGTGATGCCTACACCTTCTCAGACCTTTGCACAATAGATGAGGGGTTAAAGATGATTTCTCCAATGCTGCCCTATGCCTCTGGGGACAGCAGAGGTCTGAATGGCCATGCAGGCCTGGTGGGCCACAGATAAATCTTTCATTCAGCATCTGTTGTAAATCCCAAGGAATCTAATGGGATTTGGCAATTTACTCCAGCTAAGGTTTAGATGATCAAAAGACTTTCTTCAAGTCAGCAGCACTTATGATGAAAGCTAGTCAAAATCTCAAAATATAGTCCCTCAGCAGGATGAAGATATTATTCTTTCTTTTTGAATTTATGTGTCTTTATTTTTATAATCTCTGTGAGAGGAGGGGGAGGAAAGAAGGAAAAAATAAAGTTTAAGAGCATGGATAAATTCTGCCTTGCTCAGCTTCTGCCCTGAGACACAGCTATCTCCAGGCTCTCAGTGACACATTAGCCTTCAGAGACATTGATCGATAGCTGGATTGCTGGGAAAGACTCGTTGCCAGTGCCCTAATGACCAGAGAAACCTGCCAGAGGAACTGCAAAACTAAGTCTGGTTCTAAATAATTAAGGATTAGGTGAATATTTCCTTCCATTAACTATTTCAGCTAGCACCCCAGCTGCAGATTCCTCCCTGCCTTTGATGGAGGGATTGTACCTTCAGCTGCTTTGGGATGTGACATTGCACCCCCTGTTCAGGCAATCTGGTCGCCTGGGTTCCGTTTCTGGCTCTCTTCTGGCAACATGCAGGATCTCACACAAACCTGGTGCATGTTTCAGGAGGAAACAGTGTCATCCAAAACAGACAGCCTCGTGTGGAAAATGGAGCCTTCCTCTCTCCCTGCCTCTGTTTCCCCTCCTGTAAAATGGCTTCCTGCTCTTTGGAGAGTGCAAGGGGTCTTTGCTGATGTTTGGTCGGGGCCATGAAGCAGAAATGATAAATAATAGAGTAGATTTCCTGCCTGTCCCCAGTCCCTGGCTCTTTCACAACCCCTGAGCTGGGCCCTTATTGTTCTCTTTCACCATGGGTCAGATCGAGCATGGTACTAAGCGTTTCCTGCCTCCATCCTAATCCTGTTTGTAACTGTGGAGTGAGAATAATAACAAAGTGATATAAATACTCAGTAAATGCCACCTTTGCTGCAGTCACTGGGAGCTGAGGGCAGTTTATGCTTCTTAAAGGGAACTCAGTACAATACAGGATTAGGTCCTGCTTGCTTTTCTGTCTCTAGTTCTTTCTGCCATTCCTTTTTCAACTTTGCCAGTCTCCCTCGCCCTTTCCAGGTATCTTCCACAATGTCCCTTCTGTTCAAACTCTGTACTCTCCCCGGCTGGGAGGACAGTCCCAGACAAAGCATCGTATTGCCAAGCAACATGTACATTATGTGTCTGCCCTGCTCTTACTTTATGCTGGATCAGGTATTGCTTGTCCTCCCACACGCAGTGTGTAAGCTGACATAAAAGCGTAAACTGGCTTAAAGTCTGAGCGACGTGCATGGGCTAATCCAACTGAATTGCAGCCATGTGTAACAGTGCAAAAATCAAATTTGTCCTGCCAGAAGAATGGGGATTGTATTGATCTTGTACAACGATTGTGGAATCACAGCTGCAGATAGCATCTGGAGATGCTTGCAGAGAAGGCAGGGGCTAAATATGGAATGGAAGGTCGGGTGTAAACCTCAAATCCTTCCTGCTCCAGAACATCTTTCCAGGACAGAGCCAAGACCTAGTTAAGGAGCTACCCACAGTGAACTGACTCTGCAGGTGTGGAGAAATGTTTGCTGATATTTCTAGAGGGCTAAATTCACACACAAAACAAACAAACTTACAGGAAGAACAAACTGAGGGAGCTTATAATAGTAAAACAAGAATGAAGTATGGCCCCACTCCCTTCCTAGCTATGACACAACTAAATCACCAGGCCCTCCCTTGCTATCACTTCTCTGGCAGGGCAAAAGACACAACAGCACCAACAAAACACTGATTTCCCAATAATCTGCTCCAGAAATTGCTGGGGATAGGAGGTGTCTCACTGCCTGGCCTGTCTGACGATGAGCAATGCATTTCCAAGGCTGCTTGATCTTGCCTGTCAGCCAACACACTGAGCAGAACAGGCATGTTTTGGCAGGGAGATTTTTTTAATCCTTGTGCAGAACTGAATGGTTTAATAACACAGAGGTGTAGATAATGTCTTCTGAATTAGTGGTTAGCATTGCAGTTCAACCTCTCATCAACTCCATGGAGAAAGGAGAAAAGAGAAGAAGAAAAATTAATGGATCCTCCAAACTGCTAGGTTACACTGACTTGAGGGCACATGACTGCTATCCCTGGTCTTGCATACATCCCCTGGTCTTGCATGCATTTGTGCCTATAGAAACGTTCTGACTCCACTCAGAGAAGACCAACTCCAGTGAGAGTAGTGGAGCTAGAGCCAAATCATGCTTCTGATGAGACCTAAAAGGCTTTTCCATTTCGGTGGAAACCACTAACAGCATCTAACAGACATCAGAATTTAGACCAACTCCCTCTGATACTGGAAAACAGGAAAAAAAGCAGCACATCATTAAAACAAAATCTTCCATAATAAGCAGAGTTCATTTATCTGTCAGTGCAGGTGACAATCCATCAGGCTGTCATCTGCCTTGACAGCTGTCACCTCGCTGAGACTGACACATTTAGAGAGCACAGTGTCTCCTGCGCTGCTCTCCCTTGTACTGCTCTCCCATGCTCATGTCCTAGTCACCACATTTAAAGCCTTTTGCCACCTCTTATGTGCACTTGATATTCCCATCTATCCATCTAGGTCTTTTGACTTCACCCTACAACATGCCTTTTGCTGCCAGGATTTACCTGAGATTGATTTGCTAGACAGATTTTTAATGCAACAGTCATTGAGGTGGGAGTTCTGGGACAGGGCCTCTTCTGACGTGATTTGGAAGAACTCCACATGCCCATCTGCATCACCTAACGCCCCACCTCTGTCACTTCAATTTTCCACTGCATCTCTCTTCTTCCTGCTTCTTCCATACAAGTTGTGACCCTCTCTCCACACTTCTACTTGTTTATTCCTTTTACAGTTTCTTTCTTTCAAATACAAATGCCTGATTACTACTGTCCCCAGCAGGAAATGGGGATAACAAGTCAGGCATAAAAGATGTTGCCTCCAACTCTTGTGATGGAGTTACTCCTACGTATACTAGGACTGAACATAAAATCAAGAATTCCAATCAGGAAAGTGGCCACGATCTCTGAAGGGAAGGACAGAGTGTTTACCACTGAGCCAAGCAATGAAACCCCCAAACCTCGTACAAAAGAAAAGAAGGGCATCCTTAAGCCTGCAGAAAGGGAAGCTGCAATGCAGGGCTGTTTTAGTCATTACAGTAAAAAAGGCCCTTGACAGATTTTGCTTTCTTGATAATGGTACAAATCCACGATAAACGCCATGATTTCACTGGGATTACTTCACATTCACGCTGATGCAAATATTATTAAAATTTGGTTTCTTACCATTAGTATGAGTACTCTGCAGCAGAACATACACTGTGCACCTGCTGCTGCT
This sequence comes from Nyctibius grandis, assembly GCF_013368605.1. Classification (NCBI taxonomy): domain Eukaryota; kingdom Metazoa; phylum Chordata; class Aves; order Nyctibiiformes; family Nyctibiidae; genus Nyctibius; species Nyctibius grandis. Next base: position 3,861,109 of record NC_090674.1, read on the forward strand.
GTAGTTCCTCATTAGAAATAGGATTATTGATTAAAGATCAGTACAGCATTTTATCAATTCTTTTTCCTTGTTCTCTCTGTCCCTCTCTCCAGGTCTCATTTATAGCCAAGGGAAGGGGAGAGAAACATCATCAGCAATTTCTGTCTACAATGAAATACAAACTCTTCTTCCCAAGCTTCCTCGTGAAACAAACCCTGGCAAACTGGCTGCTTTCTCCCCCTTCCACGAGAGTGACAAACATCTAGTAGATGACTAGTGCATCAGGGAGAGATCTAAACTCTTTGCTGAAATTGATGAGCTGGTGCATCGTTTTGGTGCTCCCAGAGCACTGCAGCTTGTGACTGTGGCAGACACTCACTGGCCCTCAGTGGGGGCTCTGGAGGGGGGCCAGAAGTATCTTTGCACTGCAGCATGTTCCAGGTTCCTGTTGAAATAAATGTATGTGCTGCATACTGCAGACAATTACTGTATAAATCACTGAGAGCAAAATCCAGAGTCCCAGCCTTTTACTCCAAGAATACAGCCTCTGCAGCTTAAGCTAAAGCAAAATTCCTTGAGCTAACTGCCACAGTAATTCCTTTACCTTGCCTAATTTGGTAGGGACAGATGGATGGATGTAGATACAGACACATACATATTGCTTTTCAGGTTTCTAGATATGACTCCTGAGCTTCCCTATTGTTTTAGCAGATGTACCATAGGGAAGACCAAGATTTTCCTTAATTATCAGTTTCATATTATCACCCTTTTCTCCTGTGTTAGATCATTTGACACTCCTTCCCACTCTGTGGGATTCCCTGATATCATCTACTAAGTACAAACAGCTACAGCTACACTGTTAATTGGTATTTATGCTGCAAACACTGTGTAACTACATGGCCATTTGCAAGTTCCCTTAGATCAGTCATTAATGATATTTAACATTGTCAAGTTATTACATTCATAATTACTACACAATTCAGAGTGTTCAGGTCCCTTGATGAAAAAGCAACCCAGAAAATTTACACAGTCCTGCCCGTGCCTTGACACCATTCCAATTGGATGTGATCGTTGCGGAATTCCGCATTCCCTTATCCTGTAAAAATGAGTACTAGCAACTGATTTATCCTGTTACCTTCACCTGCCAGGCAACTGGAGTCTGCCTGCAGTGTCAGTACTTGAGCCAGCTTCAAACAAGCACAGAGCAGCAACAGAAGCATAAATTTCAGTACGGGCTGCACACGCTTTCCAGGTGTCCTGGGTGTGTATGGCTCACCTGTGCTTACATCCACCCCATTGCATCCTTCTGTGACTGCCATGGACAGAAGTATACTACTTCTTGAGCTCCTTGCCTACAATATACTTGGCTACTAGGATGTTTTTCATGGGAGTATCTAATTACCTCCCTAATTGTGTTTTGGGAACATCTTCTAAAGATGTGTCTTCAAGCTGCAGCAGCTGGGGATGGTAGTATCACATCTTCCCTGCCAACTCCCCCCTGCCTGCTCTCTCCATATTTGTCTCATCCGTAAGAATAAATGAGTATCTCCTATGCAGTCAGTCACTTTGTGCCTGCGACTGCTACCATCACATTAGTGATAATGAGAATACTAGATCCCCAGAGATACAGGGAAGGCAAAACTTTGTTAGAACAAGGCAGAATCTTGTTGCTTCTGACTCTGCTGCATTTATGGATTAGGAAAATGTATTTGCGGAGTCATTTCTCCATTTTTCAGGCCTGCAGTGAATTTATACAGTCCCACCAGAGACTTGCATGCCATTGTCAGTAACCAAGAGACACAACTTAATACCTCAGAGAGCTCAGTGCAGTGTGTGGAACCACTCTGGCTGCCGGCCATGGTTCTGAAAGAATAATAATGAAAAAAATGTGCTTGCTACAGGACTGCAGACCTAAGGAAATCAAAATGCTATTGATCCCAGCCCATCCTGTTCTCATTACAATCTGCTCTGCTAGTGGCATCAGGAGTTTTGATTAAATCCATCATTACCAGCAGGGTAAATATGTCTTTAGGTGGCATAAATCAGCAGCACTTGCTATGCCAGTTTATGCCAAGTGTGAATATAGACCACTCTGGTATTTGTTACGTGCAGAGAAATAGTATATTGGGTCAATATAGAAAGCTCCAGTACGGCTGAGGCTTGCAGAGCATTTGTTTAACTAATCAGCTACACCATGCAATCAGTGTCTATTTTTCCTCTCATAAATAGGCATGCATGAGGGGAAAAAAATGATTGTTAAATACTCGTACAGCGGGTTTTAACAAACTGCAGTTTTGAGAAGAAAAACACAAGTACAAATAAAGCTTCCCAGCTGCTTATGATTTTTTTTCATCTGGTTGAATAAATAATCACCTTTGGCTAATTCAGTAAATACAAAACTCCTCAGAAATGGCAACTCAACAAAGCACCAAAGAAGCCCAGCACTTTCAGGAGGAATTCCCCAAGAAACAGCATATGCAGGAGGCAATGAATCAAATATTTCTCTCAGTTCCCCTAGATGTGAGAGGCAAGTAGAAATCTGAAATAATAAAGTAACGAAAGAAATATTTAATTAATAAGTGGAATGAAGAGACAAGAGCATGGCAAAGGGAATGATTTCCAGATGCTTCACCCTGGAGTCCTAAATAAAAGATAAACAAACTGCAAGCCATTACCCAATCATCTCCACAGCAGTTCATGTTTTAAAGCAGGTCTGCGTGCTACAGATTTACTAAAGTGCACTGAATAAAATACCAGAAATACCTTGGAAGGGGGATTACCACAAGAGGGAAGGAAAAGGCAATATGACATTGTTTTTTCACACACAGGGAAATAAAAACACATAAAGACATCGCATGGTTTGAAGCCACAGAACTGAGCTGGTGGCAACGTTGGCAGCTGGTGCATTCACCATGAAACCTCAGTGCCTTCTGTTTCCACCTCTATTTCTTGTTTTTCTTAGGAACATCATGCTTAAAACCACTGCCAGACTGGGAGTTGAGCTTGTGAATCAAAGAAAGGATATGGTGGTATAATCTTTTTCAACCCATCTTCTTGTAAGGTGGTTTCTATTGGTTTAACATCCCTCCATGGTCTTTATTAGCAAACAAAATGTGAAGCACTTCACATGCTCTATGTGAATTCTTATGAAGGAGGAGAACAGCAGCATAAGATAGATGTGTCAGTTGGGAGGCCTAGGAGATTGGCTATAAGAATTTTAAGGAGCTAATTTCAAGAAAACAGTAATCAAGGGAAGCTGAAAGGTTGGGAGAACATCATAAAAAGAAGCAAGCTGCTTCTCTCAGCAGAAGGAACTGGGGCGATATGATTCTCTGAGGGTCTCAGATTGGCTGCACCAATTCTATAAACTTTAGGTATTACAGCAAGCCAGCTACTAGGAAACTGCATTTTTAGATTATGATTCGCTCCGGATTAAGTATCCACATAAATCCTGTCAGCTGGAAAATGGTTTGTTTGTTTTAAAAGAAAATTATGTAACCAAGAAAATCCAATCTTTTCCTTTCTCCAGTTTCTTTCAGTTATGTTTTAACAATGAAGCTGAGTTTTACAATGAGTGTAACAGACAGGCCAAGATGAATACGTTCTGCCAACGTTAAAGCTGTAAAGGGATCCAACTACCCCCAAAGAGCCGCTTTCTCCATTACAGCAAAATCCAGCTGTACCTCCATCGTTCCAGGATAGCAGAGCACTAGATAACACCTGGCACTCACATGAGCTCTCACAAGATTTGTGTTCACAGCGAAGTTCATTTGTGTTACAGCTCCAGTGTACTCATTAATCTGACTCCTGTCCAGGCACAAGGTCCCGTTGTTACTGTATTGCGGTGTTAATAGCTCAAAATGATTAACAGAGAGAATGAGCACAGCTTGTCTTAAATAAAGGTAAGGAAGTTGAACAGTATAATTCAGTTCTCTTGGCCTCCCTGAAAAAGGAAGGAAAATCTGAGGTTTTGGTCAAGAAGAATGAGGCTTTCGGCATGTTCTGGCTTCCAGCCACAGCAAGAGTTAAAATAGAGAGGTACAGTGGGTTAGGGAAGGAAATAAATCACGGGCTCCAACTCATGGTGCAGTGTAACTCACACCGCACTGTCAAAAATACTTGAAAATAATGAGGTTGCATTTTGATAAAAAGGAAGACACTATGGTCTTCTGGACTATTGTGAGATGCTATCAGCTCTAAAAGTCCTGCAGTAATCTAGTCTGTGTAGGACAGTGTATAGCATTTCAGCCAGACATTGCCGCACAGAGTCCAAGATCATGTGGTTAGCTTGAAGTGTGCCTTTCAGAGAGTCTGTTAAGGTGAAACCCTTATTCTATTGAATCTGGTGCCAAAATGTTCAGTAATTTCAGTGGAAAACTTCCACTTGAGTCTTGATTTACTGAGTCAAAGTAAAAGTATTTACCCTAGTTCTCTACTCTGCTGACTCTGTGCTATGTTCTGCGTACTGAGATCAGCAAGGACAGCTCACCAAGGTGAGCACTGGGCAGATCAAAGCTTCAGGTTTCCTCATATCCTTGACAAAAAGATCCCGACGAAAAAGACATGCCTCACTGTGCTCTGTTGAAGATGCACAAAGGGGAAACAAAGCTCATCCCATTTATTTTCTTGCCTGCATGCAAAAATTGGTGGTTCTCTCATCAGACATCTGTGTGTGTTGTTAAACAAGCCCCACAAGCTCCCCTTAGGTGCCAGCAAAATGCTGAAGGGCCATTGTGCTCACATCTGCACTGCTCTGGAATTGTGAAGGTGCCCTTAGAAGAAGCAACTTAATGTCTGTTAATATAGAATTGAAATCACAGGAAACCATCCCTTTCACGACTCTTATTTTCTAAGCCTCCTCCCCACTTTTCTAAGTCTCCTCCTGTTCATCCATCAATCTTTGTATCTCTCTGCTTTTCTCTCCTTTTTGGCACATAAAAGCTTTGCTCAGATAACAAAAACCTATGTTCTTCCAGTCTCTGGAATGAAAGTCAATATAAGACAGCTCCTTATCTCCAGTTTTTGTTTTTTTATACCTTCAATCTAAAGGGTAGATTTAGATTAGATATTTAGATTAGATATTAGGAAGAAATTCTTCATTGTGAGGGTGGTGAGACACTGGCCCAGGTTGCCCAGAGAAGCTGTGGCTACCCCCTCCCTGGCAGTGTTCAAGGCCAGGTTGGATGGGGCTGGGAGCAACCTGGTCTAGTGGAAGGTGTCCCTGCCCGTGGCAGGGGGGTTGGAATGAGATGATCTTTAAGGCCCCTTCCAACCCAAACCATTCTATGATTCTATGCTTCAAGGGTCTTTATTTTATTCCAGTAGCAAATTTTAACTGACAATTACAGACACTTCCGTGCATGCAAGGTGCTTAAAACCTGCATTACCACTGCATTAATCCAGGCGGAGACTGGAAGCCAGACAAGGGCTGCCAAAGAGGGCACCTGTCAATGCATTCAGAGGAGGAGGCTGGGGAGACCATGCACAGAAGTACTAGCCATTCCCTGCAAAACACATGGCCTTTTTCTTCCTGTTGCCCCCTTTCCAGAGCTCCAGATTTAACAGCCACAGGTTAGAAAAACCACATACAGGATGTGGTCCTGCATGCAGTAATCCAATAACACACAGACACCCCCAAACCCCAGCACACGCCATCAACCAAAGACACAACTGCTGTAACACTGCATCAGATGTCATGTCCACACTTCAGGCTCTTTTCAGCTCAGCTGTATGAGTCAGTGGTGGGGAGGAGTGTGACTGGCACCAAAAGGTTGTTGTGAGTTACAGGGGAAAGGCTGCAATGGGAGAGAGTCAGGCAACACTGGCCTTCTCCCAGCACAGGAAATACTGCCCCATGGAAGGCAGAACATCGGCATGCTGAGGAATGCCTGGAGTTCTGGATGCACTGCTCCTCCTTCCAGTCCTACTGACTGCAAGACACAGCAAGCCCATGAACTGTTGAACTTGTGTGGTGACCTCTACACTGTGCAGCAGCTGCTGCATACATTATTAATGCCACTGTCTGTGCCAAGAACTGACCTGCTCCCAGCCAGGGTCAAGGTCCATTAATTATGCACTGTGAATTAGTCCAAACTGGGTGAACACAGAAACAGAATAACTTGCCATTGGGCCAGTGATCAGATGCCCTGAAGATGGAGTAACTTGTGGAAACATGAGCATGTAACACCTTCATCACACACAGACATGAGCGTATACTACTACCTTCATCACACAGAGCACATGAATAAATGGTGAAGCACTTGCCAGCACAGCCATCTCCATTTCACCCTGGAATCTGATTCATTACAGTGAAGGCAAACACAGCAGAAACACAGTGTATGACAGGCAGTGTAGCCCCTTCCCAAACCTACCTGCCATTCCATTGCCACATTTGTGTGAGCCACCCAGATCTATGTAAACAGAAGGGAGTCAATTAGTAGCTGATGTGAATGGTTCAGTGGAAAGTTATTATTTAAAAGCTAGTGAAGATAATTAGGGGGCAGTTTAATTAAAACATCAACTTAAACACAAAATGAATGCAGTAGCTTTCAAGCCCAGCAGGATGCACAGCTAGCAGATTCCCCTGGGAGGCTGCTAATTAGTGTTTGTAGTGACTGCAAATAATAAATAAAAATAATAATATTCCTGTAAGCCTTAGAAATATTAGGAGCTTGGGTCCTTTCTGTCCAACGAATGCCCACTGCTCAATCCCTACTGCATGCCCAGATAGTTTGAATCAGAGCATCTGCAGGATATTAGAGAGCTGTAGTAACTCAGACTAAGTTTTTGAAGGTCTTTGTTTCCATTTAATCTAACTGTCCCTGACAGCAGAGAGAACACCACTGGAATTCCCAAGAACCATGCCACCCAGCTGGCCACATTGCAAGTTCACTGGTTTTTGCGGTTTGTCCGTTCTCATACAAGGACCACTGCCATGAACAGGTTGTCTATCACCAGGAATCAAAAGAAAGCCTTGTTTTTTCTCACTCTGAAGTCAGAGGAGATATAGCCTAGGAAAAGTTGTTCCTGGGTATAAAGCTGCAGAGTCCTGGTGCTCCATTAGGAGAGACACAGAAACCTATGCAGAACTCAAGCCCATCTCTGACACTGCACCAGAGTCTCCATAGATGGATGCACCAAACTTTGTTCCCTTTTTAAAGGTCTGCAGAGCTCTTGCTGTAACATTGCCAAGGACCTGATTCAGATCTCAATGACACTGGTGTTGATCAGAAGCATCTCTTGCTCTTTTACTCTGCACACTGCTGCAGGCAACAATACTGAGAGTGACATTACCAGACAAATGGGGAAAATGTGAGACAGCTGCAGCATTGGGGGGGGCATTTGGGATTCATCCATTGAAACAGCTAAAACCAGAATTCTCCAGCAACTACAGAAGGAGATGCTCCATTTCACACAGCAGATAATTGCCAGGGCTCCCAACACAAGAAGGGAAGGTCTCTGCAGTAGAAGAGATGGTGCTCACAGTAGTATGTGCAGGGCTGTGAGGAACACAAGTGCCAGCGTTTTCTCAGCTGAACGGAGCTGAGCTGTGTTATCTAATTCCTGAGCTATAGATTCCGAGTTGCCCAAGGGGAGGGGAATGCATTAATTACTTATGAATCAATTGATCTGCTGCTATTTCAGGAACATCTATCTAATGGCTCTGTAGTAGAGATGATTCCCAAACAGCAGCTCCCTCACTTAACACAAGTCATCCCTCACCCTCCCTCCCCAAAGAAGAGCAGGGCAAGAGCCTGCAGTACAGGGAACTTCCAGGACGTAGGGCAAACTCCCTGGACTATCTTACCTGGCACCTGCGAGACGCCAGGAATTGAACCATTACTTAATTAAAAGCTGTGTGAATATAGCCTGGAGATCCTAGTCTGGAAATTTAAGGCAGAAGTTTCCATTTTCCTTGTCACTTCTCTAAAAGCTGCTAAAGTATTTCTGTCATTCTATGACCGTATATCTCTGCTCCGAAAGAAGCTCAGATGCAATTTAGTTTTACAGGAGTAGCCTTCTTTTGTAGACACATTTAAGACAACAGGAATACCACTCATCAAAGTGTCTCTGCTACTCTGTGTCACTGAAGCACAATTATCTACCAGCATACCGTTCCTATCTTCAGCTTCTCTCCTAAATAATTAAGTTCTTTGTCACACATCAATTCTCTCAGCGTAAGCAGGGTCAAAAGGTAACCTGTGCTCAAGTAAGATGTGGGGGGTACATTTATAGGAAAGAATATGCCCGTGATGGTCAAAATCTGCAAGGAATGCTTTCCAGTGGCTTTCTTGTTAATAACAATCTGTCACCACTTATCAAATGTGTTTCTAATCATCTCATCTGTAGTGTCTTTTATTTTAGCAAAACATCAAACTAGAGGATATGAAAGAAAACATCTAGTCTTGCACCGCTCTTTTCAGCAAAAGATATTGAAGCTTTTTATGCAGATAGTGTGTATCATTATAGCCGTTTTATAAACAGGAAAATGAAAGCACAGAAAGATTAAACGACTTGCTTAAGGTATTAGAGCAGATTGCTGGCCATGCCAGAAACAAACTCAAGTGCCTTGAGTGTTGCTCCAATGCCCTGGATGACACCAAGTAAAGATCAGCTCATTCACCACTGAACACAACCATTTCTCAACTGAAACTGTGGGTTATGAGCACTGCATACCAATGTTACACGGCAATTCAGGACAACTGTGACTTAGATGGTGTCTCTAATTTGTGTCATCCAATTCAAAATCCTCTCCCACGGGACACAGCTGGCAAACACCTGAACTCAGATTTGATCAGGACAACATTATCTGATTGCTAGCAAAGCCTGTTTCACCAAGTCGCTGGGGTTTTTAGTTTACTCTCATCCATCCATCAGGGCTCCCAGCAACACAACAGCTCCCAGCCAGCACCCGCATTAATCCACCCTTGTGCTCAGCGAGCAGCAACGTTCAGAAAGCCCAGTTTGGAGAGGCAGGCAGGGGAGCAGCTGCAATGAGGGACGGCGGACCAACAGGGCACGGTTAGCACACATAGAGCAGCTGCGGCTTCAGTGGAGGGGAGGGCTGCAGCTGCACACCAGCTAGGCACTGGGAGGGAGCAAAACACGGACTAGAGGGACTGAGGCAGAGGCTGGGAATAGCCATGGTTTGGGGCAAAGACAGAAGCTACAGCGCTGGTGGCAAGGAGCGCAAAGAAAGGGCTGGCCTTGATCTCTGCGCTGTCTGAAGTGCCCCTATAGGAAAGCATCAGGATCAGAGGGTTAATAAAAGCACTGTGCCTTGTGGCCTACAGCTCCTGACTGCATTGATCCAGCTTTGCCCATAGTGACTTGCTGTGCAAGCACAAGGCATGCATGAAACATTGGTTCACCACTGTCCTAGAAGGCAGCACGCCAATTACCGTGTCTAGTGACAGCCACGACAGCAGCTCTTGTTCAAGAGGAGCAATGGCAGAAGGGGAAGCAAAGGAACTCATCACTGGGGATCTGAATGAATCCGAATTGCATTTGCATTTCATTTAGATTTAATAAGGTAGTTATTGTTTGTTAATTACATGCCAATTGATTACTGCAGCAACATATTTATTGAAGAGGAATAATTCAGCTGAAGATGCACACCCTACTCATCTAAATTGAATTAAGCAGATTCAAAGCGATGTAGTGTCATGGAGCATACATCTCCAGTTTGATACACGCACTTTGGAAAGATGTCTACAATCTGGAATAAAAGCTGCTCTGTTCCACAGCAACCTGTGCCCAGGAGGAAGCATCACCCATGAAGGACTTGTGTGTAAGGTGCTGGAAGCCTATGTATGATACTGCAAGCCACAAAGCTGTGCTCTGCGAGGAGTCCTTGTAGTGCCTTACAGAAGCTTTTGCCAAGAAGAGATGTACACACAAACACAAACATGCAAACATACAAATAAATGGAAAAATACACAGAAATTCACTTCCAAAAATGGAAGCTGAAGTAATGAGAGCCATTGTTCCCATTCCATCCATCTTTCCAGTAAAAAGCAAGTTCTCACTTCCGCAAGACTCCACAGAGAGCTGAAAAAGCAGGAGGTCTGGCAAAGGTCACCCCTACAAAAGGCAAAGAAAAGGCAGAGTTCACAGCTTGTGCCAGTTCTGGAAAGGAGATGTGGGGTATGCGGGCATAGGGGAAAATTAAATCCCATTTGATGAATATGAGAGACTAAATGATCCTCTTCGTGATGGTCTTCACACACAAGCAGCTGCAAATCAGAGGACTGCTCCAGCCGGGAAATGTCAATTGTATGGAAATGTCATCTTCATTGCAGAGCTCTCCTGGGGCTGCTGGAAACCGCAACTCAACTGCATTAATTTCCAACCCTCTTTCTCTGTCTCACTTTCTCTTTTATTTTTCAATCTTTTAACCTTTATAAAAAAATTAAAAAACAACCATCTTTTCTGCATTCAGTATAATTTTGTAGCTATAATTGTGCACAAAGGTTAAAGAGTTTCAATTAGAAAGGTCACTCGAGGATCATGGTGCAGCTGGATCCACATGCTGCCTGCCGTTCAGGAAGTTAAAGATAGCACTGAATAGCTCCCTGTGCCAGGGCTGACACCTCGGGCTTTTTCAGTCCCAATAAAAATAAACTTTCAGTCCTTACTCTTCATATAGTGCAAAGGCTCACAGATCTCAGGAGATTTTCAACAGGGAAAATTGTGGCTTGAGTTCAGATTGAAGACTAGATCAAGAGGAAGAAAAGATGTTTACAGCCAAAGGCTATTCCCAAAGGGAGGCCACTGCCCTCTTGGAGGTGAGTGTCTCCAAACCGAGGAAACTGGCAATCTGGAGCTCATGACACCTCCAAAGCACCCACAGCACGAGGCAGAGTTCACACGCAGCCTTATCTAACCTCGCTGGCCAGGCTCCCATTTCCCACTTCCTGCATTCTCCATTTTTCCCCCTACCCTAGCTAAACTCTAACTTGTTTCATAGGGAAATAGATTAATGTATTCTCCAGTGTTGAAATGAGGGAGGAACAACAAGGTGCACAGGGGGGACAAGCGTATGGCTGGTCAGGAGAGAGGGATTACGTGAATTACAATTGATTTTCCACTGTTAATGAACCATGAAGTGCTTGTGATTGCATCTTGAAGAGATTTATAATTATTCATCGAATCTCAGAAGATAATTAAACTTCATTAAACACAGACATGACAAGCTTGCATAGTAAAGAATAAACTCCAGAGCAGGTTCCTGATAGAAGAGGGAGATACGGTGTTGGGAGATGATAAGGAGAACCAGGGGAAACAAAAGAGGGGTTCTTCACTAAAAACAGTTTTTGTCCAAACAAGAGATTGCTGCCCTCAATGTGTTTTTTCACCTCTTTTTCCTTTGTTTTTAAGGGTTCTTTCCTTTTCTTTCACACGTCATATCACACCACCACCTTTGCCTGACATTAAGAGTGGCTTGTAGAATACACTTACCTATTCTGCAGCAGTTGCTGTGTGAAAATGTTCCAGTGTTTTAGAGCCAGTGGGGACTGGTCCTTTTGCATATTTACCAAAGTGGCTGTGATGTACAAAACACAGACTGTGGAAGGAGCTGGGGAGAAGCAAGCGGAGGCAGCAGCAGGGAGATGCAGTTCATCACCACATGGATCAGAATTCCCAAACAGTTCAGCATTGGAGAGATCAAGGGAGCGCTCACTTCTTTCTAATAGTCTGGCCTTAGCTCGTGACCATGTGAAAATTTAGCCCATATAGTCCATATTCTAGAGCTTTATTAGGATATAATGGGACACACACTACAGGCTATATGGTATGTTCAGTACTGGTGTAAATTATGCCCTAGTTGGATACAAAGCATTTGAAACCAGATAAGCAGAATCTAAGAATATTTCAGAAAAGAAACTTATTCATCACAGAAGGAACCCACTGGAGAAAGGAAAAGCTAACAATAATGTGTACTGCTGAGGATCAAAGGAATCTTGGCCTGCTGGTAGTGGTAAGAAAAGCCATTAATCCAGAAGAGCATTTGTTCAAAATTTTATTACTGTGCTTTTGGGAGCTGTCAGTGATTACAGTGCCCCAACTCAGATAAATGTCTGCATCTACAAACACAGTCAAAGTATAACCACTTATTGGAGTACTCTGTCTTCTGCTCACACAAGGTATGCTGTTGGTAAGCCAAAACCCCCTGCTGTCTTGGCTTGGGGTGATCTCACTGCCTTTTGCATTTATGCTGAATTTCCTGAGATACACAGAATGAAGGACAGGTCCTCCTTACGTTTCCTCCAGCCCCCTTTATAGCATAACTTGCCTGATCTACCAAGGGTCATCCAGCACCAAGCTCAGCCAAACGCAAGACTGTTGGACCGCCACTACTACTGCAGAGCCAGTGGCTAGTGCTTACAAAGCAAGAAGGGGGTGTATTTCCAGGAGAAGTCAGCCTAGAGAAAAGGACAGAAATCTCAGACTTCCCCAGTATACTTTTTCTTCCTCTCAAAGGGCTCTCTTTTCATTACTGCCCTCCTAGAACTGAACATCAAGAGTTTTCAGTCCTGAGGCAATCTGATTTTATTAAGAATTGGAAATGTTGACATGAAGTTAAAAGGACCCAGAGAAGATGCTTCTCCCACCAGGCTGACGTAGCTTTGCTGAGCACACACGCTCTGCAGAGCACAGTGCAGATGGGATGAGACAATGCGGTTTGCACTATATTTCTAGCGTGAACATCTCTTTCCCATCCACACCCAGGGGAACAACTGAGCCCTACAGCTACATCTCTCTCATCTCTGCTTCATTTTCTAGTCCTGCCTGACATAACACCTCCTCTTTCCCTCGCCTCAGATAGACTTTAGAAATATAGGTCTTCCCTAGCACAGTGTAACTTAAATCACAATGTTGTAGCTAGCATTTCACTACAGTAACATTGCCAGAGACGCACAGTATATACAGACCAGCACGATAACAGGTATAGACAAAATGAAGGATAAACAGGCAGACACACAAGTGGAAATTAATCAGCTGAGAGCTGTTACTTATTTTCTCCCCTAGACAAAGTCTTTGTACAAAGCCTTTGTGCAAAGCCCAGAGTCTTTGGCACAAAGAGGACTCAGGTCTGTCAGGCCTGATTTCTAATTGGCACAGTTTAACTATAAAATGCGTTTATATAGCTCTATCATTTTAATCATTCTGTGAGCCAATTAAGCTAAACTGATTTAATAAAGGATCAAACCAATCTTGCTGTATATACCCAGAGTACTCGCTCCAATTTAACCGAATGAATTTAAAATCAGTTTCAGATAATCTGTGCAAAGCTCGTAGAGGGATTTCCTGTTCTTTCAGAGAAGAGAAAGGCTGGAGGGAGACTGTCTCCACCCAAGACCCTTCCTGTTTTGTTTTGCAGTGAATCACACATCCCAGCTTTGCAATGAATGAGGTTTCCAAAGGCAGCGTTTGCTCTGGCTCTCACCCCCGTGCCGTAGCACCATGTGTTTTACAGCATTGTCAAACATAATGATTCCTACCCTGGAGAGAAATTGGGTCCCGTTTTATATTTTATTGCCTCAGAAAGGACATTTTTTACTTTCCACAGTCCACAGTTGGCAGCAACAGCCCCATAAATCTTGCCAAATGCTTTTTGTTGATATATTGTCCAGCAAGAAGTCTGTGAGGCTGGGGCCAGCATGGAGTAAACAAGTTAATGGCCTCCTGATCCATGTCCGAAGAGGGAGAGCAGCACGGATAAGGAGTGCTGCAAAGCCACTGCAGACAAAGTCCAGCAGCTGGTGGCTGAGCTAAAACACCGCCAGGAGTTCGTTTCCCATACTTCATCCAGAATAACATGCAAGTTGCAATGCGTCCTGACCCCCAGGAAAGGGGGCCTTACACCAGAAAGCTCACCTAGCCCTGATGCCAGCTCACTCTGCCAGTCCTCGCGTTTGCTGCAAGAGCTCTGGCTGGCTCTGACAGGGCACGACTGTGCGGAAACCTGCGGGAGCCCCGTGCATGTCAGCAGAACTCATGGAAACCAGGATAAAGGAAAACTGGAAGGAAGGGAAAAGCAAGAACATACTTGTGCTGGGGAATGCGTCTGTGTAGGAGCAGATTTCACAGCTGAAGGGACAGAGCGCACTGGAGTTTACCGTGTGAGCACAGAGGAATGAATACAGGGGAGAGACAGCTCCGTGTCCATAGGGAGCAGGCTTGGTGCAGTTGCTGTGCATGCTTTCTGGTAGGAGGGTAAGCACATGTGAGATTGTTAGACATAACTGTGTTGGATATGGTGGTGAGCATCCCTATAACCAGATGCACATGTTTGTAGATGCAAGAGCATGTTTTGGTACATGTGTTCCTAAATTTAAGTGGACAGTGATGGAAGGGAAGATGCTTGTTCTTGCATTATGGAAGTACCCAAGATGTGCACTGTATGTGTGTTAGTTGGGCCAGGGGTAGGGGTGTGTGTAGGTGACGTGCTCTCCTTGTGTGTTAGCACACGTACATACTGATACACACAGCTGTCCTTGAGCCAAGCCCTAATTTCTAATAGACTTGTCCTTTGCAGGTGATGACAGAGCCTCTGCCTGAGAAAAAGAGATGTTCAGCTTGATTCCTCTGGGCAGCTAATGAGCCGCTTCCCTCCTCTCCGTCTTTGTCCCTGTGCTCCTCCCTGAGCTCCAACAGCACTTTGCGTGTAACGAAGAGATAATGCCATAATGACTTGATATGTTACACTCAGCCCAGTCGTAATGCCTTGGAACAACTAACTGCCACTGTGCAAGGGCTCTAGCAACTCAGCTGGTCATGTCCAGCTAATGCAAAGCCCTTTATGCCTCTCTAGGCACAGGGCCCATTCAATGGACCTTCATCGTGCAAAACAGAACCAAATCTCACAGTGCCAGATGTCTGCCCCACCCTTTCCCTCCAGCCATGGGGCAGGAATGCAGTCCTACAGACACAACCCATACCAGTCACTATGGCTGGCTGTGATTCCTTATGAGCTGAAAATTCTCCTGAGGCCTCAAGAATAAAAATACTGCTAACCCTGGCTGGAAGCATAATGAACAGGAAGAAAGATTGATTGCTATGGCTGTAATTAAGTGAGAGGCTTTGATAGCCTCATAAGCCACAAGAGCCAAACCATAGTCTTGATGTGGAATTAGAATGGCACAGCCTCCCTCCCTGCACCCCGCCATGTTCTCCTGTTAGGGCAGCACCTTAGGATTCCAAGCACGCAGCTGCCCTGCTCCAGGCTTTACAGGCTACAAGTCATTTTAAAGGTAAATGGAAGAAATGAGCTTCCCGCAGATGAGTGTGACAGGAGACTCAGGGACTGACTGCATGTGGGAAGAAGCAGGAATTGGCAAGCTGCCTCCCACCCTGTGCCTCACCTCCCACCCCGTGCCTCACCTCCCACCCCGTGCCTCACCTGATTATAAGGTGTCTCTCCACATTAAGCATAGCATTGCATCCATTTATAGTCTGTGAACAGTGTCTCATATGCAGGGGAGGAGGGCAGGGGGAGTGGGGGCAGAACAAGGAGGGAATAATTATCCACCACGGACTTGAATCCAATGAGATTTACCCCCTTCCTCAGCCATAAACATTGCTGAGAGCTCTAGAGACAAACAGACTTGCTCAGCGGAGGCAAACGCTGCCTGCCAGCCTACAGATGTTCAGCCTCCCCTGCATGCCAGTTCCCTAAGGACAACCCAGTTCTCAAAGGGGATGCAGCTCTCTGCATCCCATTCCTCTCCCATTTGCACACAGAAGTGATGTTCTTCCTTGGATATCTCCTTCACAGTATGAGTGCTGCCCCGAGGGGGCCAAGGCACATTTTTTTTCCCTCAGTGTAGCTAGTTGAGGCTAGTGCTCTGCCTGCCAGCCCCTCCATTTTGCAGCACAGCCACACCAATATGTTCCTATGTGATGGAACAGGACATCACACCATCCCTCTTCCTCAGCTCCTCCTCTCAGCCCAGCTTGCCACATGTAGTGCTGCTGTGCTGGAGTGGCTGCGTGTGACAACAGAAAACCAGGATCCTCGCAGACATGTCAAAAGAAGACATTGGCAAAGAAGACATTGGCTTGGCAAAGATCTCCAAGATCATCACAGCAACCTCCTTTATGAGCCTCTCTGCCCTCTCCCCCAGGTCCAACGTTCTGGCTCCTTTCAGCAAACACTCTCTTGTAAGCTGTTACCCGTATTTTTCCTGCAGTTCATGGGAAATACATGGGTCATGGGAAACAAAATCTGTGCCAGCCCTTGAGCTTGCACTGAGCTTAGGATAAACTCAAGACAGACAGAGCCTTTCCTATCCCTGAGTTTGCACTCAGCCTCATACCACCGTTAATGCACCTTGCCCTCCTCCTCTGCTTCAATCCCGCCCAGAAACAGAGAAAAATCTTCAGCCCATCCCACCCTTATCTCTTAGCACACAATTCCCTTTCTTCACATTTTTTTCATAGCTACTGTCCTCTATTCCACTATAACACTTTTACCTACTATTTTGAGTATGTGCATGTTAAATGTTTTTTCTTCTTAGAAACGATTCAAGAAATAACCAGGAATATCCTCCTACATCACATGAGACGTGATAGTTCCTCACAATGAGGTGGGGGAAGAGATGAAATGAGAAATTCTTGATCCTGCTCCTAGCTCTGGCACTAGCATTTTCTGTATACGTAGCTACTTCCTAGGGCTGCCTCAGTTTCCCCACTGTGCTGCCTCACAGAGACACTGTGAGACTGAGTCTTCTGACATATATAAAAACCTGAGCTCTTCAGATGAGAGGAGCTAGACAAGGGCACAATCATATTGTGACTTGATGCCTTTGAGCTTCCAGACAACAGCTCAACTAGCAAGATCCTATTGTAACTGATGTCTGAGCCAGACCAGAGGGATTCGCCTGTATCATCTTAACTTCACAGTGCCTCTCCCCCGGTGTGTTTGCACTACATTCCCTTGGCCAGGATGTCTGACCCCAGCACAACCCCACTTCAATCTTTGTCCATCACACATTGTTGGCCTTGAAACTCAGAGCACCAGGGGTGACAGACAGATCCGGAGAGTGACAGACTACCAGAGTCAGCAGAATGCAGCCTGTTGCCATGGAAATTCAAGCCCCCTTTTCAAGCATCTGTGCTGCTCAGGGGAATGTGGCCAGCTCCCACTGTGAAAAATCTTTGTAAAGAGTCCCGTGGAGAGTTGGTTTTGTATCCCACAATTGCTCTTTGCTCCCCAGCCCAATTATGTGTTCCAGCTGGAAACGACGGACCACAGCTTGGCTCAGGATGTCTGACGTCAAGGTGCATTGTCTAACAGATGAGCCTGCAACCAAGGACACGATTTTCTAGTACAAAAACTCTGTAGGAAAATTTCGGATTTTTTTTTGAATATTGGAAGAAATCCATTTTCGCTGCTATGCCACAGGGCCACACCAGGTGACGGCACTCGAGAGTACGCTTGTGGGAGACCTGCTTATCTGAACGTGAATAAGTTACATCTTGGAGGCGTATTTATTTGTCCACTACATTGACAGGCTTTTTTTGGATGTTGATAAAGGCATTGTCATAGGTGTGACATGCAAATAAATACGTAAAATAAAACCAAACTCTAGGAGAGAGGGGTGCTGATGGAAAATTCCAGCAAATAAACCAACATTTTTGGCTACAGCATATTTTGTAATTGCAGAAAATGCAAGCAGAGCATAGGAGTTATTAACTATTTCTCTATCATTTCCAAGCTTCTGTCATGTGTGCACATCACCACTCACACACATATGACAAGTATTACACAGTATTATGACTAAGAACATTTCTTTACATGCACAAGTTCATGATATTGCATATCAGCTGTGTATCCTGCATATACATTGGCATGTGCTCAAAGACAAACGTGCATGTATGCCTGCCACTGTGTCTATATATGCACATGTGGTACTCATCAGGGTGTAGACACGAAGCTCATGAAAGGAGATTACGTTCCCTTCAAAGGTGTAGTCACTTATCAAAAAGTTTTGTCAAGTCTAATCACGTGCACTGTTTTCCCCATGAAATGACTTTGCATCTCCAAGCTTACTCTCCCAATTGCATTGATCCTTTTGGTTCTTATGAAATAAGAGGTATTTAAGTGAGGCTGCTGCTGGTGGAGGCTCCTGCTGTAGGAGCCAGGTAATGAGCACTAGGAGCACGCTTGGGCTTTCAAAGCCCCAGACAGCTTCATTAGCCAAACAAAGGCCACAGCTCCCGAGCTGTACAAAGAGGCAGGGGGTGCGATGCAGAAGAGATCTGAGACTGAAGGCAGCAGTTCTTCACTACATTATTGCACATGTGGGCCCTCTGGGAGTGGCCAGTTGTTCAAGGAGTTGTGATAATAAGCTCTCTAAGGATGCTGGCTTTGTGATGTCCAAAGCACAGACACTTGAGATCCTCCCCCAACAAAAGCCCATGACAAAACACCCTCAAGACTTTTTGTTTTAGGCTTCATTCCAGAAGCCCTGAAAGACACTTAAAAGTCTAGTTCAACATGCCTGGTTTCTCATGCACTTTCTTACACCACAGTTAAGTAACTGTCAAACACTGCTGTAAAGAATGACCGATGCCTTTTCATCATCAGTGGCCCAAAGCCCTCCCCAAAGCGCACTGCACCCAAGAGATACACCACTATTTGTTGAGGATATCCCCTGAAATCCATGGTTTACGCTATAAAATTCCCCTGCCTAGCAGTTCAAAAAGTTCCTTCTGAACTTAGCCATGGAAATCTCTCACAATCCAAACAGCCTCCCCAGAGAAGAGAGATTTACTTCCTGCTTGTCTTTCCTGAAGTCTTTTTCCAGTGAACTCCAATGATGATAAACATGACAGGCACTGTAAAAGCCAGCAAGTGCACTGTTTCTTTTCCTCTTCCCACCATTGCCAGTATTCTGCTTTCAGATAGCAGATACAACACATAGCACATGTGTTTCTGGGATACCATCGGCAAGCAAGCAGCAGTCAGTGACCTCAGGAACAGCTTAGAGCTTTGCAGAACTGGATTCTCAGCCTGGGGACTTGCAGTGCCTCATACGATCTGCTTGCTATATGATGAACACACAAAAGAGAATCTATGTGATTCTTAATCCATCTAAGCTCAGGAACAGAGGGTAGAGCCACACTGAACCATTCATGGAATGAAACTGGTAGCAGGCTGTTTCGCACAACCATTTCAGCACAGTGACTTCCCAGTTGAGAATAATTTAATTTACAAACAGAAAACATAAAAGGAAAGTCAAGACTGTAAGCAAAGCAATAACAGAAGAGCCCAGTAATGAACGGCTCACACAAGAGGTGATTGGCTGATCCATGTGGCAAAGAGCAGCACAAAGTGGCTACAGGGAAATAGCAGGAAGAGATTAATTGCGGACACTGAAGCGCTATTTCCAGCTGACATTTATCTCTGCCTTGGAATTCCCAGTTGGAAAGAAGAGGTGACAACAAACAGGAGAAATTTACACTGGCCACTTTATGCAAATCTAACCTTTCTGTGCTTGCCAGGTGGGAAGCATTTATTTACTTTCTGGCTGCCTGGCTAAATTGGCAGGAGGAGTGAATCCAAACAGAATATGGAGAAGGTCAAAGAAATATGGCTTATGACTGTAATTTCAGGACCTGTTACAGGCATTACAATTTTAATGTGGCAGCTGAGAGATATACAGCCTAGGCAAATGAACTGGCAGAAGACATGTGCATGTGTCAGTGTATTCTTCCACATGAGCATTTCATTGCTCTCTGACAAGCAGATTCAGAGATGCTCATCTGTGGTGCAGTCCGTACCTGTGTCTTGCTCATAAAGGACCTCAGCAAATTCCTTCAGCTGATGTATGAAGAGTGATTAATTTTGGACCAAGCAGAGCAGAGTTCAATGGACTTTGTCGCAATGACTTTTCAAGATGCGAAGATGTGAAGCTGAGCAGTAACTGTGAGATGTCTGGGGGTGTATTTGTCACAATTTTAAATAGAAAGATAGCACTTATACATACACTATCAAATTAACGAGTTCATACTGCACTCTAACAAGTGAAAACAAACTCCTGCCACCCCAGAATAAGACTGCCTTTTTTTTTTGCACGCTAAATAATATCTCTTTGCGATATACAGTCAAGTTCGGCTTAAAAAGTCTCTTTTTGTGCATGTAAATAAAAAGCAGCCATCTCCTCAGTAGAAAACAGCACAAGAGTCCTTGGTACAAAAGACCAGGAAAAAGTAAAGACCCACATATCTGGCTAAAAGTATAGGGGAAGACTTCAGATGCGCTGCCAGTGCCTTCACACCATATGGAACCATGGTCACAACACAAGAAATTCAAAACAGTGCCCTAAAAATAAAAATGCCCTGAGATCTCTGGTCTTCCAGGTCAAGACTGCAGTTGCACAGCCCTGCTAGCAGTGTGCTCCAGATGCACCAGCTGCCTCCAAGAGTCTGCTAGGGCACTGCTTCAGTCTAGGCACGAAGGAAAATGTTACATTTTCCAGCTCAGTTTGCATTAGCCCACACAGCATCCTCCAAAATCCCACTGGCACTAGCACTCATACAGTCAGCATAAAGCCTGATTTTTCAAACATCACAAACAATTCATGATCCTACTGACAAGTGCCTTCAAGGGATTCATTTCTAGAAAGTACTCAGATCTCCCTGCCTCTTTATGGTATCAGTGTCTGGGCACGCAAGACCACTAGCTACATATGGGCAAGAGGGCTGCTGGCAGCCAGCATTTTTTAGAACTTCTTTAAGTCCTTTGAATTCAAATCTAAGTCTGGCACTTTATAACTCATCAGATCGGCTTATCAAACAGGATACTTTTATAAGTAAGTGCTCTCTTTTGCTTTCCAGCTTCAGAGTCTTTAGGTTGCACCTGGGTCAAACGTTCAAGCTTTTCACTGCAACTGTGAAAGACTGGAATTGACTTCTGAATAAAACAAAATAAGTTGTGGCATCTGGTTCCTCTGGGATCTCCAGGGTTGAAAAAAGAAGAAGAAATAATGCTAAATTCACAGTAAATACCATGGAAATTCGCAACATTTGAGCAAAATGACTAGTTCCTCAACTGATTCCCCATATCACACGGCAACATTAGGACCAAACCAATCAGTGTCACACTTAAGGGCCTTGTGCAGACAAAGCCAACATGTTCCCAACACTGTCTCCTAGAAAATCCAGGTTTCTCTCAGCATCTGTCATCCAGCCCAATTTTGCTTAGTACGCAAGAACTGACAACGGCCTGAGGTGATCTGGCTGCAGGGTATGCCAGGGGCATATTTCTGAACCAGGCATGTCTTCATATTTCCCCTGCCCTGCATCTCTGGCTGGCTGGTTTTGTGCAAGAAGGGGAAAAAAAAAGGATTTATGAAGGGTCAGAGAAAAAAGGCAATGAACAAAAGATCCCATAGGATAACAGAGATGAGAAATTCAAGGTAGTTTTAAAGCAGTTAGTGAAGTCAAGAGCCCAAGCTGACCTGAAGTCACAGCAGTGAGAAAGTAAATGGACTTTTAAGGACTTAGGCTGAAATTTTCAAAGCCTTTTCAACAACTTGGATGTTCATTTCCTTTATTTTATTGGTTTGTTGCCAAGAAATTCCTGTGGGCTGCTCTGATTCCGGAGGTCTGAATTTGGAAAATAGGAGCTAGACTTGCTTTATTTTTTATCTTTTTTATATATATAGATCTATATAAAGAATCAGCAAAAACAGCAAATCATTTCCTACACCATCAGGGGGTCTGAAGGGTCAAGAATTGCAGGCTACAGAGGAATCACTGCAGGGTGTAAAAAGGAGTTACAGAGACTCCAGAACAGCAGAAGGGCTGCTGACATTCATGGTCTTGTGGCTCTACTGCTTTCCCCTCCTTTTTATCATAAAATGAATAGGGTTAGATCAGATTTCCCCTAACTTACCAGAGTCACTGCAGCGTTGGGTGGAAAAAATGGAGGATTATGCTGTCCTAAGAATCTTCCATCCCATTCGTTTCACATCATTATTTCATTACCTGACAACATCTTTGTCTGCTCTGCAGTGTGAGGCTCTGGAGGCAGCATCCAGCTTCAGACACACTGCACAGGACAGGACTGGCAGCTCCACCATGGGACTACTTGCTGAGAACTGCCTGTCACATAAGTCTATGGCATTTTTAGGATTTCTCATATTCCATAGGTTCATGGGCTTCTCCCACCCCAATTCTAGACACCAGAAAAAGCCCACCCATATGAGCCATGTGGGTTGTTTCCCTTTTCAGAAGGAACCAGCAGTAGTGGAAATCAGTTTCTTCTGTTTTCCAGCTCTCATGAGTCTAGGTTAAGAAGACTTGGGGCTTCAGTTCTGTCAGACTATCGACTGCCTAGCAGGTAAAGAAAGCAATAAGCGGAAAGTAATTGATAGCAGCAGGTAGCTCCAATAAGTTTCTTAATCAATACAATTTATAGCAGAGACAGCTCCAAACGCTGAAGCAGGGAAGCCTAGCTTAATGTGTTTATAACCTTTCTCATTTTGTTTTGTTCATTTTTCCTTCCCTGCTTCTTTCAGCAGTGTTCTTTTGAGAACTAATTTCTCCATGGACATAAAAAGCTCATGCTTCATTCACCATTATCTTACAAACTCCTTGTAAATTGAATTACCTGTATGGCAAAGGGGAACTGCCCTAGTTCTCCAGGACAGAGTGGAGCTCAGACGCATGGCCTTGTTCTCAGCAGAAAGTAATTTAATTTTTTTCTGTTATGGCACAGCACAAAACAAACCACCATGCAATCCCAGAAACATGTGCTATGTGTTGTATCTCCTACCTGAAAGCCACTGGAATATACGGAGGTTCTTTTCCACATCCTTCTCCAGAGATATAGTTACAGAGTCTTTCTCCTTCTCAGCAACTTCTGCTTCCCAATATTATTCCTCTGGAAAAAAGATGAGCATCAAATTGGTTACATGAAGAAAGTAGATACAGAGGAATCTTCTCTGTATCAAGAGCATTTTTCTTCTTCCTTGTCAGCTGAGATGGGAAATGGAAGAGCTGATTTTCAGTTCTTTCAAAACTTTTCACAGAACCATGATCAATATTTTTCAATACATAGACAAACAAAAACATGTTTTAACCTGAAAAGGTCTGTTTTGATAAATACAAAAAGCTGATTATTATTCCAAATAACCAGATGGAGAATACTACAGAATCATGAAAGGTACATATTTGTCAATTACCAACATTTTTCAGGAAAGTTGTAATTAAAGGCCCTTTTCCAGTGGGTAAAAACCGCACACTTTTCAGCAAAAAGCTAAAAATACTGAGAAAGAGCCTCAGGTGAAATTTTTGGCAAGACAAGTAAAGCTCAGTAGAAAGCCTGTTCCATGGGAGATGTCTAATTCTGCTTCAGCGACAGAGCAGCCCCAGACATGCTTACAAGCTGCTAGATGTTCTTCCAGGACTATTAGATAAAGTTTTCCTTCTGCAAGAAACCTTTTACTATATAAGATGGTTTAGGAAAAAAAAATAGTCAGAGCTTCAGTCAGCTCCAACTGGGGAATCCCAAGTGAGCACATCAGAATTTAAGGTATCAGAAACCTTCACTTGTCCTCATGTACAGACTAGAAGCAGTAAGAAGGGAATCTCTAAAAAGCCAGACTCCCTGCTCCTACAGGATAGAGGTACAGTCGTGGTTTGGTGATTGCTTCTGAAGCTCTTTCAGAAGAGGTCACCTCAGTCTTCTTTCTCTGAGAACCATGGCCTTCTTGAGCTCACTGTGAGGAGGTTTTCTTTGTGGAGGGGACAACTTTCATGGGACAGATCTTCCTAGCAGGATAAAAGTGAGGAGCCTTCAGCGAGGACCCTAGAGAGGAGTTAAAATTCTTCCATGTGCAAAGATCCAGCCCAGAAAGGCCTAGGTGCACTCAAAGCCCACTTGACAAGCCCTCAGGAGGATGCTGAGAAACATTTGAGCCTGTTCCCAAACCTTGAGCAGGTAGATTTGCCTTCTCCCCTGGGAGCAGTGCAGAAGTGCTATGTCAGCCATCAGAGAGCTGCAGAAGGTCCTGGGACCCTGGTGGGGAACTGTCCGTACCCCATGCTATGCATCAGAACAGGACTCTTTAAGCAATGCCCAACTGCAGCAATGCCAGGAAGAAATATTGTATCAGGGAGATGATTTCCTTCTCTTTTTAAGACATTTTAAGCGAATGAATAATTCATTCTGAATGACTTTGAGCCGAGGCAACTCTCCATGTTACCACCTGATTATATGTTCCATAAAAAGAGATGACAGCAATTTATCTTTTCTCTTGCCGGGTGGGCTGGTGGTGGGGATAAATATGCTGCCACCAAACTGGAGTGATGAATCATCCCTCAGAGCAACCAACGACATCTTTACTGATCTGGCATTTAGTGCTTCCCAGTGGGAGCGGTAGGGAGAGGGACATCAGCATAAGCCTTCAGGAAAGGAGGGAAGACCATGGGCAATGGAGGGCTCAGTTCTCCCTGTTCACCCTCATGGGATTACTCACTGCTGAATATCCAGCAAAGGCATCTGAGCAGAAGACCCTTTCTCCTGAAAGCAGTGGAGTCTGCAGAGATCAGGTGTTCACGCTGCTGGCTGGTGCTAAGGAAAGCAGCTGTTAAGTCTCATTCTGCTTTATTATTGACTTGGTGAGGCTCAAGGAAAGGAATGCCGTTAGACATTCCCCAGAATCACGCTTCTTTCTTGTATAACAAGCTGCACAGCACATGCCAGTTGTTCAGCTGGGAAACAGGAGTGAGAGAGATTTGTCCTGAGAGTTAAAGCGCAGGTTTACTTAAAGGAGAGGGGACTGCAAGTGGGTGCTGCTCTGGCTAGAGGGAAAGCCCGCTGCCCTGTCCTTTAACCTACGCCCAATCTGAGCCTTTCCCAAGAGGGGATCATTAGCTCTGCCAACATGGGGCTTTTTGGATGATCTGAAACCACCAAGCACGGATCAATTAGGGCCCAGTCTGAGAAGTGAGGGCTTCCTTTCCTTAAACAACTCGATGCCCTGCTATTACTGCAATCCATTATGGGTTACCTCTTGTGTTTATGGGCATACAGATAGCTGCTGTCAAGCTACACCAAGCCAAAGGTAGCCAAGTGCTTGATCTCCTTGCCCACAAGCAACACGTCCTGGCTATAAGTTTTCTCCCCTCGCTGCAATCCCTCTGCCCTTAAAAACACATATACTTCATACTCCACCAGAAGTCCTCTGCAGCCAGATGCACCCACAAGCACTGGAGCAATGAAACATCTCCTTGTGCAAATATTGTGCCGGGCACATCCACACTTCCAGTGCCTTCACCTGCACGCTTTGTTCTGCTACCTCTGTCCTCCCCACAGCTCCCAGCCTGCAAGGGGCCAACACAGCATGTAAATGTGCTACAAAGACACATCCTCCCCGCCCCCGTGCTGGCTATGGGGAACATAAAACAGAGCAGAGATTGCTGCTATTTTATTATTTATGAAGCTTTGGTTATTTCGTATATAAATAATCCATGACTGCAAAGTGTTGCTGGCACTGTAATTGAATATTCATGAGGTATTTTTGTTGAGAATTTTCACCATCATTTCAAACCTAGACACAAAAATAAAAATCATAATAATAAAAATTTCATCTGTCATTTCACAGTTTCAACCTCTGAGAAACAAAATCTCTCTCTCTCCCACCCCGAGGGCTTTCTGTGTGGGGGGAACAGAACAGTAGGGTTGATCTGGAAGGCAGGTTCATGCAGCATTGGAAAGGAGCAGGAACATCCTGCATATAGCTCTGCCTGCTGTCTCTTAACGTTGTCAGGATGCTTCATCTGGGGAGGTATGCTGTCTGCATGGAGTACATGCAAATTCCCTCTCTCCCTCCTAGAAACATTTCTCTTTTCAGGTTTAATCCTAGCCAGAACCTTGACAGAGAAGCACCCAAGTGGGATCACTCAGCGTGGAAAATGGAAGCATGTTGCTGCCACCCTGTGGAAAATGGTGGCCCCCAATTGTTGGGGACCACTCTAAAGGTTCACAAAGCTACAGGTCATATGGTGGTTAAAGAGATTTGTGAGGCTGTCCTTACCCTGATGATACCCAGGGTTAAAGAAGCCAGGGAATTTCCATTAAATAATTACAGGATGTGCAAGGAAGATGTTTGGACACTTTGTAGGAACAGTTGATGGTGTCTGTACTATACCCATGGTGCACAGGGGGCATGTGCATCAAGAGGATGAAGTACTAGTGCTGCAGAGGCTCCCAAGGACAACTTTGACAAACTTCTGGACACGTGCAATGATCAAGTGTCTCTTGCATCCAGGGATGGTCTAATGTGGAGCTTCACCTGCTTGCCTTGCTGAGATTCCCCTTTTTTTCTCCCAAAGCTCTTTCTTCATTGTGCCCTTCAGCTTCTTCTATTCCATACAAAATAAAGGCAAGGGAGGACTAACCAAAAGATAGCAGCACTATCCAAGCTCTTCCCTTCCCCTACTTTTTACTCATATCTTCTGTGAGGAGGCTCTGCGGGTGCCTGCATGGTGCATCACTCCTGTCTCCTTATCATCCACTGTCCCAGTTCTCCTCTGCAATTTCCTCAGATCACAGCTCCTTCCTTTTTCAATTCTGTGAAGCACTGGATAGGCACAGAAAGGAAATAGCAGTCGGAGAGACAGCATGTTCCCAGCCCCTCTAACCCAGCCTCCTCAAACCCAAAGAGGGGCATATGAGAGCCTGGCAGTCAGATCTGAGATCCACATCCACCCCAATCCATGTGCAAGTGGTAAATGTGAGGCTACGTCACATCAGCACATCACAAACGGGGCCAGAGCTCTCAGAGCAAGAGTGCCTTCCAAGAGTGATTTATGGGCCCTGTCAATCCAGCAGACTGAACTGCAGAGACAGCTGGAGCGTGGAGCAAAGAGCAGCAATCCATCACCACCGGGTGGGAGTCACCCAGGAATCCATCAAGAGCTTCATCATGGTGACATCTTCGCAGAGGCAAAAAGAGGAACAAAGGAAAAAGATGGAGACAGAGAGAGTGAGCCAAGAATGGAGAATCCACACAGGGTTTCTCAGAACTTCAGAGCCACAGTAGTAAAACAAGAACAGGATGCCCAGGGAAGTGGTTGAGTCACCATCCCTGGAGGTATTTAAAAGACATATAGATGTGGTGCTCAGGGACATAATTTAGTGGTGGACTTGGCAATGCTAGGTTAATGGTTGGACTTTATGAACTTAAAGGTCCTTTCCAACCAAGACGATTCTATGATTCTATGTTTCTATTATTCAGCTGGTCCTGCTTTAAAGCCACAAATTACAATGCCTCACACAGCTGAGCAGGGCTTTCTGGTGTCAGCCATACCAGCAGCTATCAGAAATCGCTTTCCCATTTGCTAGCTACAGAGCTTTGTGGTAGGTCTTAATCACTTCCAGGTATGATGACTGGATGATTTTGATGGAAAGGGCATTTTATTGTTAGGGAGCTGCCACTGGCAGAAGGAATCAACCCCAGCTCCACTACAGAGGAGAAAGGTGATGCCCTATACTTGAAAAAATATAAAGCAAGCTGCAGCATTTTCCTACACGGCACTAGAGCTTGTACTCTAACCCAATGCTGACTCCTCAGCAGGAGCCAACCCGCTCCTCCAAAAAGCGCAGGCACACAGATACACGTATCCCAGACCAACAAGGACAAAGGCATGTACAAAGTCACAAGAACACACGAGATTCTTGCACAAGGCCCATACATACACCCAAGTCCAGAATAATACATGTACAACACCTTAGCACACACAAAGGAAAGGGGCACACACACAGATATAAGCGTGTCTGGAATGTACAAGTATGGCAGGAATATAAAAGGTAAATGCAAAAGATGCACAGAGACACACACTCACACGCTCCCCTGTGCAGTGCCACAATGAGTACAAGAGCGTACATTGTCTGTCTTTGATCTACAACTCAATAATAAGAGATATGTTAAGTTCCTCAGTAACACAACTCCATCCCCAAACTCCATAAAAAAAACAGAGAACGTGGTTTCTCCTAAATCTGTGTTGAACACCAGGGAGAAAGGTAAAGAAAAGAACTGAGCATCTGCTCTTGGAGGAAAGAAAAGCAATTTACTTTTGAATAGGGAGCAGCAGAACAAAGCACATTAATTCATTTTGCTCCAGGGACAGACACCAATGGTGTTTTGAGTCATGCTGATTATAGGTTAAACATGTGCTCCCAAAGCTCAGGAAAGATGGAGGATGTGTTGGGACCTCTTGGAACAGTATAAATCAGCTGAAAATTTGGCAAAAAAAAATATCTAATGAATAAAAGGATTCAGAAGCTGGAAGCAGGGGCAACAAATGTATTTGGGCATCACAAGGTGGATAAGACTCAGTAGGTGCAAGAGAGACGGGGGTGGGGGTCAGGAAGAACCTCTGTGGGAAGAAAGCAGAGGTGGGCATGAGCTGGAGCAGCCAGAAAGACTGCACCAGAGAAGAGCAAGTACCTGGGACTGTGAAGGAGGGGTTAGAGACTTCCTGGCCCAGCTTTATTTCTGATACCTGTCTCTTCTGGGGTCCTTTACTTGCCTCCAGAAGACCCTCTCCCCAGCTAAGACATCCATGCAGACAATATGTATCCACCTGCCCTGAGAAGACGTGAAAGTATGGAGACAATATGATTTCCAGTGTCATGGGAACTGCTTTTACAGCACAAGGCAGGCTGAGTCGTATCTAGCTTACCTCCAGCAGATTCTCTGGTGCCGTCTGAGTCACACGGACTATGTGGAGCCATTTGAGTTTATGATCCTTTTATCTCTCTGACCAAGGGATCATACACTGCTTCTCCCAAGAAGAATAATGAAGCCTCATACATTACACATCCCCCAAAGGACTTAATTTCCCTTAATCTAAGGGGAGGATTTGCCTTCAGTCTCCAGCCTTTTTATTATCCATTTGTTGCTCCATCTGCAGCACAGATCATAAAGGGATTTTTTATTTTTTAAGTCAACCTTTGCTTGGGCCTCATTAAGGCCTTACACAAAGTCCCAGACTGCTCACAGCTCAGAGAAATAGAATGAGACAGAGGCACTGAAGGCTGGATGGCCTTGTCCTCCCTCTTAACAGTGCACTGGAAGGACAAGGGGATGTCTGGCTCATAACCAGAAAAATGAAATGATGGGTCAAGAGGAATTCAGCATTGACACTTACCCTTTCCTCACACCCATGCTTGCTCTGAAATATGATGTTCTGACAAAAAAAGAATGGTTCTGGTTTGCTGAAGCACTGCTATTCACACTGCAGTAGCAGAAGGATTAGCCAGCGAGCCAAGACTCCTCTGTGCTACACAAGGTGCGAAGATATACGAAGAAGATTGCCCCTGTCCCAGAGAACACATCCAATATTTTCAGCTTGTTTTAAAGATGTGAGGTGCGTGCAGTCTATTACTATGGTGGCCTGTGGCTACTGCATTCTACTCTTGGCTCTTTCACTGACCCACAGCCTGGCCTTGAGCATATTTCTTCACTTGTCTTTGCTTCTCTTTCCTCATCTGCAAATTGGAGTCTTACAATTCAGTACAGTGGATTATTTTAAAGGGTTTAGGTGTCATAATGGTACAACTCAGCATGTAAAGGGGGCTCTAGAGGGTTAAACAAGACATTGCTTTCTCTGCTTTTTTAACAGCTATGTGCTAGCAAGAGGGAATACGTGACCGGGGAAGCATGGAACCCTTTGGTGCAGTTGCCCCAACTCCTTTACCAGCTATGCATTACACATATACATGTATGTGGCGTTGCCTCCTAAAGTGCTGCTGCTTTATTTTCTCCCCTTGCTGTTCTCGCTGAGCTAGAAACTGGCACTGAACTGAAAGAAATTTCCTTTCATTTTAAATAAATAATAATTTAACACTGTATGCTGCTGAATTCATTCTTGCATCAAAGGGGAGATGATTGCACTTCCCAGTCTGGAAAGACAGAGAGGGGAGGAAGACACAGCTTTATAATTAAATTTGCTTTTCCTCCTTTCATTGTGCATCTCATTTAAAAAAAAAGGAGTAAAACAAAAAAGAGAAAAGATAAAAGAGAAAAGCACACACAGAGCCTTGTGTCTTAGCCCCAGGAAAAAGGAAAAATTCCCTCTGGTTTGTCTCTTGCTGCTACTTCCATGTGACCACATGGATAACACAGGTAAGGGGACCCTTTCAGTTCTGCATGGGTGTCCAGCACACCAGGAAAAAAGCAGAGCCATTTCAGCTGCTGCCTGGGAGAAGAGCAGAGAGCTGAAACCTTAAGAAGTTGCTAAGCATTTTCTTTGACATCTCAGACACGTAATATGCTATTAGGGGCACCATTCACATGTGGCAGAGCCAAAGTGCCACAGCAAAGGGCACTGCGACACGCTTAGGATTATTAGGCAATTCGCCAGCTAGCTGTGCTGATGTGGCACCTGCTCTCCCTGCCTGCGCTCTGCCTTGGGGCTCTTTTATATACCCAGGCTGATCAGAAACCCCCCATTCACAGAAACGCGAGTACAAATGACCTTGGCATTGAACTCCATTGTACTGTGACCTCTCTAAACCCAGGCACTGACATTTCTGGTAAGCTATGGCACTAGCAGAGTTGTACGAGCATCCTTGCAGCTCTGACCAACCTCCCCAAGTTCTGGCCCAGTGTGCACTGGGGTTGGGCCTTGGAAGCCAGCCTGAATCCTGCACTGTCTGCCCGAAGGGAACATCCTCACGGACTGGAGATTACTCACCCTTAGAGAAACTCGTTGCATCAGGGAACAGCAGGAAACGCTCTCGTTCAATCAGTGCAAACAAGCACATTGCAACTCTCTCCGTAATGAGTCTACACTCACAGCCATCTTTCCCTGTGGAAAAATAAATGATTCAGTGTAAGGAGGCTTTGCTGAGTATAGTTTATGAGAAAGACAAAAATGTTTCCCTTAATAAAAGAAAAGCTGTTGAAGCTATAGGACTCAGATATTGCCCAGGTTAACTCCTTTAGAACAACCTTTGATCTCTGCTCATGGTGATCTCTTTCTCATTGCCTGAGTGCTCCACAGGCTTACATTCTCTGCACTACACCCACACTTTAGTCCCATGAATGGACATCCCTTGATCTTGAAGGCAGCTCACTTTCAGCACGGACTTTGGCCCAAGAACTGTCTGAATTCTGTGAATCTCTCTTCCCCTGCCCCTTCTCCCTTTGTATAGAGAAGGTTTTTCTCTTTGCACCTTCACCATTTAGTATGGCAGAAGGGGAGGAGGAAATCACCTTCAGCTTTCCTTGCCATCTGCATCCCAACTGCTCCAGTGGGATTTGGGCTGCATTCCAAATTGTTCCATTTGCAGTAGATCTGGGGCAGAGGGAGGACAAGCTGACCGTGACATGTCTCAGTGGATAAGACTCCAGGGCAGCTAGCTTCTGAGACCTTTCTATTCTGGCTACTCTAGTTATGGCTGTCTAGGGCTGCTGACCACCCTCCCTCATATAGCACCCCAATTTACCTGCCAATCTGCAGCATGGCCTACTAAAACCAAGCAGTTCTCCTACAGACAAAATTTAAACACAAGGAAATAATAAAAAATACAAAAGTGGCATTACTGTGCATTATAAAATAATGAAACCCCCTTTTTCAATTTGTTTCTACCCCAGATAGTGGCACTGATCAGCACTTTACAAAAGATGCTTCTTCCACATCGTGGCATATGTTATTACTGTTATTAATAGCAAGCCATTCCCAGGGGCAGCACTCTGTACAGGTACATTTATTTCCTTCAGAGCCCTGTCACCCCCTTGCTGGTGCTGCAGCTCCCTACAGCACACCCCACCATGAGGCAAGGGAGGCCCATGGAAAGTTAGGCGCTGCTCTGCCACACTCCAGGCACAGCTCAGCCTCGTCTGTCACTCAGGATGTGCCTGTTGTTAGTTTTATATCACTATAATTGCATTACCTGTGTCTCATACCACTGTTAGTTCCTGTTCCTTGCTGCTAAATCAAAACTGCCCTTAGGAGAGAGAAATACTTGGACACCACCTCCTTCCCTCTGAGCCAGCAGGAATGGGAGTTATCAACAACTTGATACTCAGTAATGAGGCAAACTTTCTCCTAGTTCCTTTTTCCGTCTCCAAGTGCTGACTCATACCTTCTGCCCTCTGAACAGGATCTGACATGTCCCTTTCATGGGACAATGGCTATTTCTCGGGAGGGCTGCAATAAACAGGTACATGGTTGAGAGTTACTATGACCTTACCACCAGCCTCAGGTTCCCAATCACTCCCTCACAGCAAGTCCTGGCATTCAGACACATGAGCAAATAATGAAGTGAGGCTTAACAATATAACATGCAACAACCGAACTGGAATAACCACCCTCCAGCCAACCAAGGTGAGATAAAATGGACAAGCAAGTCAGTGTGTGCCTGTTTCCGCAGTTGTCCACTGTCTCTCTTACCCACCTCAACCGCAAGCTCTCTGGGGAAGCGACAAGGTCTCTCAGTACCTAACAGAGCAGTAACCTGCCCTTTGGGATTCCATGTACTGTCACAGTAGAAATCATAGTGATAATCCAGCCTCAAATCCTGGCAAACCAAGAGCAAAATGTGTTCTTGCATCGTTCCTGGATTGTAACTTAAGCAAGGAGTAAAGAGATTTTGGGAATTTAGTTTAGGCAGAGAAGGGAGAGGGAAGGTTTCAAAAGGGTTTGGGCAGATGAAAGGTAGGTAGGCGTGCTTGGGACACTTTTGGGATGCTAGGAATTGGCTTGGGGGCAAGTTCCAGGCTGGATATGCACATATTGGGGACTGGGGACTGCTGGTGGACTGCTGCCTCTGTGGTGGCAATGAGATAGGCTAAATAGTGGGGGAGCCCAGCTGGCAGGCTCCATCATCTCCATCAGCAAGGATGGACATGGAACACTAGAACCATGTGTATCCTGCTCTGATCACTGCTGCTATGCCACAGGAGAGAAGGGTTTGGGGGAAAGCTTCAGTCCATGCCTCTGCATTGCAGCAAGTATGCAGAGCCCCAGCACCCCGCAGAAGGGGAAGGGATGAATGTGTCTGGCCCCACCCAAGTCCCACCCATCTTCCCCAAACCCACACCTCAGAAAGCCAGTGTAGCTGGCACGTCTCTCCTTTCCTCCTCTCCTCTTTCTACCTACACGATTGCCAGGGATGGCATAACAGGGGTAGAGAATAAATCAGGTGCTGTATCAGAGTATTCTATCCCTGACTGTGTAAAGAGCAGCTTTTGTGACTTCCTGATGTGATTTACCATACAATGACAACCTTTAATGTCCGCCGGTGTTATAATCTACTTTATCTTAATACAATCTTCCCCTGCTGAACCCTCCAGAGTCTTAACAGCTATTTTCAATGGAGTTTTTTTTATTATTATGACTTGATACTGTGATTACTGTTGCACTCCTGCTCTTTGTGGAAGGGGAAATTAATAAGTTTTTTCTTAAGCACTTTGCACCAGAGCTGAATACCAATCAGCTCCCAAGCTGAGTTTCTGCGCCTGCTGGATTCAATTACGAACCTTTGCTCTGACTTTCCAAGACACAGCAGTTTTCAGATCAACTGCATGTCAGCACATAAGGCCCTGTTCCACTTCCCAAAGGCTCTCATTGTGGGGAGGAAAGGCAACAGGCACTGAGCGGGGGAATAGGTGGCTTTTCCTCTACTCTCCTATGGCTGCCCCATTCGTAGTTATGTCCACAGACACGTCCCTGGATCAGGGCATTTGGACTCACCATGCCTTGGAGAGGAGGGTTAAAGCACTGCCATTTATATGAATTATCCTGCTCCTTTGCCATCCTTGCTCGGTCTCCCCACCTCCTCTCAGAGCTCACTGCACCTTCGTCTTCAGGAAATCATTGCACTAGGCTATACCACATCTCACTGCTCAAAGAGCAAGAACATTGCACATATGGGGCATTGCCTGTGCCCAGGCTCTTGGGGATGATACTACAGCATTTGTCTGTCCCTTTCCTGCTACTTCAGGACTATCGAGCCCTCATCATCTCCTAACTAGCTGACTGCTGAGGCAGCAGGATAAGCACTGGCTGCATGAGCAGCCAGGCTCAGAACCCAGGCTGCAGAGCTAATGCCAGTATTGATCAGGAAAACTGGAAAAAGCAAACAAACTGTCTGCAATTACTCAACTTGATGGATGCCAGTAGGTTGGTTTGCTTCCTGCGAAGATGCCAATAGCCTAACAGGGCAAACATTGCCATCATGTAATAAAACCATACAGGTAATTAAAAAACTCCTAGAAGGACTACAAACAAGAACATTATCTATTAACTGTTTCAGCAGAGCAAAAGGGAGTAGATAGTGAAGATTCTGCTTCATTTGAGGGGAGACAGATTTAATGGATACTTGAATAAGAGCTGAGCCACTGAAGAATCACATACAGTTCAACATTATCCTCTTTTCTGTCACAAAATATCCCCTTGGATATTACAGCATTCTTAAAGGCCTCAAATGAAATTAGGGCCCCTCGGCACTGTGTGTTCTGTATCAACACCTCAGAGACTTTATCTAAAAACAGAGAAAAAATAGGGAGGAAAGGTGGCTTGTCCTACTTTGCAAATGCGAAGTGGAGACACAGGAGTTGCCCTCTGTCTCACCAGCCACTTCCCAAAGGGCACAGAAACCTGGTCTCCTACTGTCTAATTCAATGTTCTGCCAGCTCAAGAGTGGAGTGGAGGCCATATCTGAGCACTATGACAGATAGATAAACTCTTGGTGAGAAAGCAGACAACAGCAGTCAGTGGCAGGCTTTGCTGGCTATCTCAGATTTAATTGACTTGGATTTATGAGGGAGAAAAGGGGCAGTGATGGAATAGTCTAAAACTGGGACTAAGCACAAGGTTCAGTGAGGATCTTGGACCGTCTCCTCTACTGCACGCACTAGTAGCAAAGAGCCCACTCAAAAGCAAGGATAGAAAGTAGAGGAAAAGGGGGAAAGTGCATAAAGTGAGAGACAGACTGATAGAGAGTTCCCTGTCGCAATGGCCTGTGAGTGGTTTCAGATTCCCTTTTTATGGTTAGAGCCAGCAGCCGAAGAGGAGCTGAAGAATTCAAGCAGCTTGCTGGCAAGCTGACAGTTCATTGGGTATGTAAGCCCAGGAGCAGGCAGTGCAGGCTGGTACAGAAGAGAGCACACGGCAAAGGCTCTGCAGAGGTGAATACTCTTCCTGGGGTGCCCCAGCAGCACAAGGTTTGGCCAGGACAAGGCAGGCTGCCCGGGTCACGATTCTTGGCATATTCATAACTGGAGCAATATCCTTTCTTTCAAGGGCTTTTCTCCAAAAGCACTGACTCTCCAGGTGCCTTGCAGAGTACATCAGACAGCTTTTTCCTCATTACAGATATGCAGCCTCCACGTCAATAAGCCTCTGATACTGGTCCTGGCAGGGGCAGGAAGCAGGGAGCAACATATCCTGTTTAAATGCGTTAAGCACTTCACCACACCAGTGGCTGGCAGCGTAATAGCCTCACACAACCCTCGTTGAAGCCAGAAAAATCTAAGTACAGGCTTCAATGAGAGTTGGGTTTGGCTGGAAAACTCTCAGATTTCTGACAACTCCTTGCTAAATATTGTAAATCACTCAGATCTCCTTCCTCTAGCATACCTGAAAAATATCTTCCTATCAAGGATCCTGAGCAAGCAACTGTGACCTTCATGTGCATCAATATTAAAGGGCAACTGCTCTGGCCAGCAGCTTAAGAGGAGATTTTGGAAGAAAGGTTGAACACCTATGCCATGTGCAGTACAGATTAGACAAGATTTAAGTTAGAAGGCAGCATTCAATGGCTAAGGGGGCATAGCAACATCCTGCTATTCCTGGCTGTCAACAATCAGTTGGGAGGCCTTGGGTGACCTTTCCCTGCCTCAGTTTCCCATTAATCACAGAGCAACTAATTTGTTAATGCTTCTGCAGCATTAAGGCTTAATAGACAGTGCTATGGGCATGTGAGCTATTTCTTCGCCAGACACAGACCCTGATGCAAAGTACTGACATGAGCACAGATCACAACAAAATGTGATACCAGATAAGTAATGGGAAGAGGCAGAGATACACAGATTAAAGCTGTGTCAGTTGGGTGACTCACCAGAATCATAGTAGTCACTAGGGCTTAAGCACAGTGTCTTTATAGCTGCTGTGAGCACAGAGTCGCTAGATCTCAGAATGACAGCCGGGAGAGGAAATGTGGATTTTTTTATTGTTTTACCTCTGGGGAATGTTTCTTGCTCACGGGAAGAGATAATTAAATCAACAATTAAAGCCACAAAGATTCCTGAATCACAGACAACTGTGCATTGTATCTGACCTCTTCTGCCTTGCTTACAGAGCACAGAAGGGATCTTGCTGATCTAAGAGACTTTAACTGTCTGGTGCACAGGAGTCACAGCCAGACAAACCCAGGTAGTGGGAAGAAATCGGAAAATCTGGAGAGCTATGGGTGTGCAGGGACTATACCACCTTTGAATGAGCTCAACCGGGGCTGCATTCATCTTTGGAGGCTTTGACACTACAAAAAATTCTAATGATTTTTTCAAACTCCACATTGACAGGAACAGCATGAAACTACCCTGATGTAAGCAATCCCTTCTGATACCGGTCCTTCGAGCTTAGGAGACAGGCAGACCTGCAGCAGGCAGTACCAGTTAGCCTGGGAGCCAGAAAACACAGCAGTATGGGGCCTGTCCAGCCAGCAGCCTCAAATGAAATAATACCTTCATATTTTTTACCACCAAGAGCTATCTCTCATCTACCACTACAAAAAAAACAGCAGGCTCCTTTACCTCCACACAACAGGTAATAAATATTTCTTATTGTTTATAAAAGCATCATTAAAGAAAATTTTAAGCACAGGAAAGAAAAAGTAAGGCAGAATTTCTCCTAACAGCCTTTTTGGTGGCAAAGCAGCCTTATCAGTGGATAGGAAAATTCCCAAGGCAGCTTGTATTCTGAAACATGTGGGAAATAACATCTCTCAATGACTCTTCTCCAACACAAAAGGGTTTGTAACAACAATGCTGACAGGATCTGAAGCCGGAACTCCAGATTTTCAGCTTTGACAATGGAATTATTGCACATTATTCTTTCTAAGTAAATTAAACCCATTAATCATCATAATTAGTAATGCTCTGTGTCAGTGATATGGTAACAGAGCTAGTCATTATACTGTGCTATTAAGAAACTAAAGAATGACACTACAGCCACTACATGCTGCTGCTGTCACTGGCTGGCTGCGGAGGAGTATGTTAATGCCCAAGGCTTAAGAAGGACTCCAACTTCAAAGAGATATGAGGGCAACAAGAGATACCATCTCTCCCATGCTGGCTTCAAAGCCTCCGGGATGCTGAGAGATAGCAGAAGAGAACAAATTCATCCTTAGTATGATTTTGCTTGAGCCAGTTCAAGCATGGCAGAAATTATTTTGGCCCATGAGGTTTCCCTCCTGATTTATACCCAGAAAAGCCAATATCATTTAACTGTGAAGACAACTCCAGCCACGTATCCCCAGGGATGGGCTGGGTTGCATGCAGAGTCTATCAGGATGCTGAGCTTTGGCACAATTGCCCTGGTGCTGCTCTCATCAACGTTTCACCACCATGTATATTGGAAATGCATTAATAATGTGGTTACTAAACACTAAAGATCTATCCATTAATAAATGACTTGCAGATTTTGATAAACATTTATCATTATGCAAGTGCCTTACACCAACCCCTAACATGTAATACTCAGATACTAGACGTGTTGAGCCTTTACAACCTATTTATGAAGTACCTTAATCTGGTTGTAGTCCTCTTTTATTTGTTTGAATTTAGTTATATGCATAGGCCACAAGTGGCAGAGGGTAGCTCATGTGCTAGGCGTAATATAACCACAAAAAAAAAAAGACCCCTGATGATCCCTGCCCCAAAGAGCTTACTAGCCAGGTAAATCATGACAAATAACTTTCTCAACAAGCTTTTCTTCCTTCTTTTGCAAACTGTCTCTGGAGAGAGGGAGATTTTTTTTTACCTAACAGATTTGTTACTTGAAATCAGTTACCAAAGTGTTTCACTAATTTCATTTTCGATATCGCTCACTAGTCAGGCTAGGTTGCTTAGTTACAATTGTCATTTGGAATTACTTTTGCTCCATGACTCGACAAACAATGAATTCCTTGATTGATTCTGATGTTGATGCTGACAGAAATGGAATTTAAAATTTCCTTCCCTCCTGCCTAGTATGATTGGATTATATGAGTGTTACAGAAAGCGAACACAAAGGAATCAATCTCGACACCTCCCTCATGCAGAAAGTATGTTCCTCCCAGTGATGCCAGTGAGACAACTTGCCTGGGGTGTGAGAAAGGCTGGAACAAACTGATGCAAACAGATGACTATTTGTCCTTTTATTCTGTGATGGGCATGTGCCTGTCGAGACAATGTGCCTACATACACCTGTGCTTGATAAGATGCCATCGCCCTGTAGTAATTGTCCTTACCGATCATACTTCCAAAACGTGCTGCTTAGGACAGGTGCCCAAACTATCCGCCAATATGGGATGCAGCAGATCCTCAAAGCACAATGTGTCTCACTGAACTGCAACTTAAATCTTCAGTGCAAAGCAACAGCTCTCAACTTCATGCTTCCTCATTCCCCATTCTCTAGTACCCCCTTTCTTTAACACATGCTCCACTCCATTCTCTTCACACTACATCTTTCCCCCACGTTAGTTTGCCACCACTCCCACACCAGTTTCTTCTGAAACAGCCAGCTTAGTCAGTAAGACAGCATTTGGCTCTTTTAAGTCCAGTATTTCTCATGTTGTGAGCTCCATCTAGTGATGTAACCGAGGCCGTATCTCCAGCCAATCTTGACACTGCATGCAAGGTATTTTGTGCTGGACACAAGGGACTTGGGATTGAACAGCACTGGGATAAAAAGCCCTTCTGCCTGTTGGAATTTCTCTGAAGACATCAGTAACTAAAGCATATCAACATCTAAGAATTTCTGTATGGCACAGGCAGTGCAGTCAGCTGGGGAGCTAGGTAGAAAGCTAGTGGAAAACAGAGTGAGACATAGTCCAACAGCTTCAAAGAGGACTGCCTTTATATTCATCATAGACAGGTCCTGGCAATTCTCTGCAATGAGTCAGATCTCCCATCCCAGGGAGATCAAATCAGATTATTTATTGCAAGCTGAAGTTGCAGAGGTTCCACAATAAATAGGAGTGCAATCTCGTTGACCTGCTTTATCCCATTCCTGTTTTGGAGTAACAATTTCACAGTCAAATCTGTTGTTTAATATTTAAAATTTTCTCCTTCCTGATTCCCCCTATTGAGAGAGATCACAAGACTCTGAGACAAAGTGCTCAATAGATTCTCAGACTGCATAAAATATAATATAAACCCAAACCAGATAGTTCCTTAATTTCAAAATAATTTACCAAGATACTCTCAGGCAAAAGAAATATCACTATATCTCTCTGTATATCTATCTGCAGTGTTTAGGATTTCATCCCTCATTTTTGTAAAATTCATGAAAGATTTATGAGTTATTCAGCTACTCTGAGTTCCTGGGATATTGCTAATAAACCTTCCTCTTATTCCTATTGTTACATCTCATCAGCCCCTCAGCCATTTCAGGCTTTTGGAGCATATAGAGATTCCTCTTTGTTGAAGTATTTTAATATCTGCTTCCATAAGATGAACACCAAGTTTTGCTACTCCGTCAAATCCATCATTTTCCACTCTCCCATCATAACTTAGAAGCCAGGCAGACGACACATTAATCCCTTGTTAAGACAGGAGTGGAGTTGGATGAGAGGAACCTCTGAAACCAGATAATAAATCTCTACAAGTGCTCCAGCCCTTAAAGAATTAAGCAAAGGTAGCTTTTCCTGAAAGTAAAATCAGGACTATTATCACTGCAAAGGACATACTGAAACACTGCCAGCATTCAGCTCTGCCAAATAAGTCTTCAAAGGCCCTTGAGGACCCATTCAAGTATGAGTCTTGTGCAGCAAAAAGAATGCTGAGATTTTTATTTTGTTGATGGTTCTCTTCCCGGACCTATTTCCATGACGTCCTTTCCCCTGCCACCATTCTCAATTCCTAATTCATACCATTAATTTCAAGGAAATCTCGGAATGACTGTGGATAAGCCACAAACTCCATCCTTGGTAGACCACAGGTTCCCCTCTTCTGCAGACTCTCAGAGCTGAGATGTAGTGCTTGGTCTAAGTCCTACTCACATCCCAAAGGTGAGCTGGCATAAGAAGGTTGTAGCTGCCTGCATTCAGCCACAAGACATGCTCATGATCCATCCACAATGTTTAAGATATTTTCAAAAGAAACCAAACAACAAATCAGAGAAACTCTTGTCATGGTTTCCCCAGGAAAGAAAACAAAGTTAACTCCATCAAATACACTCTATTACATAGGACCTAGATTTTCCAGTTTAAGTTTCCAGCTCTCCATGCCATAGCTTCAAGGTCCCCTCCAGGCTATGGTCTGAAGAAACTGATGCCTGAGAGCTGTCCAAGGTCCAGGAACAAAGCTGCTCAGCCTTAATAATAGAGACACAGAGACACTCTCCTTGTCAGAACTAATAGAGATATGTGCAGCTTCTCCAAGAGGCTTCACTTTGAGCAGATTCTCCAGAGCACACAGTGGATGAGCCCTTTAGATTTTAATCCTTTTGCTTTTTAATCTTTTTCTTTTTCTTCACAGTCTTATCATGCGCTGCAGTTTCCAGTGATTAAGCCTACAGCAGGAGGAGGTAAAATTCCCCTGTAGACAAAAGCAGAACAAAAGAAAGGAAGCGTTGATTCAGCCTCTTGTCAGCAAGCCCTTCCCCAGAACCAGGCCTGGGGAGAACACTTAGAAAAACATCTACACTTCCATCTTAATTACTGACGAAGTTTTCACCACAATAGCAACTCTGTACCTCAGAGTCTTAACAGATGTGCCATGACAATGCTCTGGAAAGATGAGAACTATTATGCCTATTTTACAGCTGAGGAGCTGAGAGCAGGAAAGGGAAGCATCTGATCCATTATCAGACACAAAACCTGTTACTGAGCAAAGAATTTAACATGAGCCTGCAAGCTGCAGACTAATGCCTTAACCACTAGCTGCTTCTATAATCCACCTCCTAAACATAAAACTCGGTATGAAGCAAGACTTTTTCTCGCTCAGTAACATTTTGCCCCTCTTCCCAGGACAGATCACTGCAGTGGCCAGACTTGCACTGAGTTTTACCATTTGAGGCTCTCAGTGCTGAGAATTCTCTCCCACAACATATCAGTGTCGTTTTTACTGGTGGTAACAACATTCAGACCATCAGCCAAGCAGACCATGCATCATTACAGATTGACCCCACAGCCTGATAATTCCTGTCATCTCTGCACCCAAGTGATCCAGTTCGGGGCCATCCAAACGTGTATTCATGCACTGTGAGACAGCACACCTGTATGTCAGAGCATGTAGGCACAGCACAATCTGCTCTTTGATCTTCCTGTCTGATGTTCGTGAGACACAGGCAGAGCAGGAGTTCATGAAAGCAGGAGGACTCCAAGCAGAACATAGCCTGGGGATTAAGGAGACAGCTTTCCACAAACTTGTCAGAAATCATGAGAATTAAGAATGCTTGGGATTTCACTTTCTTTCTACTCAGAGAGCATTCTGTTCTTAATTACAGTTGGCAGCCACAGTGGCCACCTCATTTGGCTTTGTCAGGGTTGAATTCAATTACATTTAGAAGGGGAAACAACATGCATTCCTTAAGTCCAAATCACCTTGGATGCATGTCCAAAGCAACTCTGGACAGCTGCTTCCTTTGTGAGGAGTTCCAAGGAATAGGAACAGTGTAGTGGCAAACTCCTTCAGGCTTAGAGATTTCTCAGTGCATTTTGGCAAAGAATGATCCTTTACTGCTCTCCTTACCTCTAAGCCCATCTTCCCTCCTCCATGAAATGAATAACAAACAAAAAAAGGAAAGGACTGGCAAATAGTTTCACTTCCTGGTCTTATATCTGTGACAGCACCCATCCCCTGTGTGGCCTCGAGCAGGCTGCTTCAGCACACTGCTCCTAAATTTCCCCGCTGGCTAAGTGGAGATGCGCAGTATAGCTGAGAGGCTGCAGGCAAGCCGTTATCCTCCACTGGAGAGAATCAGAACTAGTCAATCCATGTGTTACAAGTGCATTTATGCTGGCATTTAAGAGAGATTCTGAATTTTACATCTCTTGCCAGACGTAACACAGTCACACTCTAGAAATACTGGTTTTACAGTGTTATTGATTCCTCCTAATTAGGCAACACACAGAGAGAGAAATACACCTACACATGAGACAGAGATCAAATTTGGGAGCTCTCAGCTGCTTTTCTTCATGGCATTGTAGTACTTCCTTTCCAGCATTTAAACATACTCATAGCATAGGTTGTCTCTGCCTGAGTCTAGGATTTTACTGAGCACCTGTGAAAAAATTTAGTTAAATCTGAACCTTGACAAAGATCATCCCTTTGTATCTCAAAAACGTATATCCCACATTGTTTCATTCTGGATGTTTTTTCCTCTTTCATAGCAGATTATGCCCAGTAAAGCTTTGGACAGCCTGTTTCTGCTCATTGCCCACCAGCATATTGGATACCTCTAGCATGTGATCTCTGAAACAACCACTATCAGACAAGTCTCATAGTGCACCCAACCCAGCTGTAAATTCGAAGCCTGCAAATAGAGAAGACAACCTGGGAAACTTTGCTAGAGCAGTCTGGAAACTCTGAAAAATCTGTGTCCCTTTCTTGCTAAGCAGGCTGTAGCAGAATGATGCTCCTTACATCTCTTACTAGCAATAGGATCTGGCTAATACAAAGAAAGGCACTGAAAGTTTAAGGACCCTTGAAGAAAACCTGAGGATAACACAACCTAGGAGATAACCAGGACTTGCCCTGTAGATATTCTCCTAAAAAAATTTAGATTCACAAATTGGGACCTCTACGCTATGGAGGCAGCTGTATAGAGGCTATCCAGGCAGCTCCAGAACCAGCAGAGTTCAGCTCTGGGGGCATTTGAAGTCTGGCCTATTCCTCTGACTCTCATCCCTGTAGGTGTCTGCCTGTCAGAAGGGGGAACTTTTAGTCATTCTTTTCCAAAACTTTCCAACACAACAAAGACCCTGACACATTGACATTGAAAGAAAAGAACCTGCACCAAATCTTTAGAGAGAAAACACAGAACAAATGTAGTGTCACTCTCTATATAGCATCTCCCTTTATTCCCCTTTCGACAGCCCTGGGACCTGCTGGGATTTTAAGCACTTGGCATACTTAAATGTAGATTGGAGGATGGGAGGGCATATGAAGCACAATAGCAAGGAGAGGGAGGTTGACAAGAAAAGCAAGAGGGATGCAGGTGTTCTGAGTACACAAGGTTTATGGATGACTTATTCAGTAATACACCATCAATTATACTGATGCTGTCTCAGCTGGATTAACTCCTGGAGGACAGGAGGCAGCTGGGGAGATGGATTTGCTTTTCTGTCAGTCATGATCAAGACGAGCGTTCCCCACTCATTCAAGCAGGTACATGTGCACTCTGTCCTGCAGAGGAGTTACTGACAGCTTCACAAATTTCTGCAGGAGTCCGACGGCCATCTGCTGCTTTCCTACCTGACTTTTTTGGCAGGTCAGTGTAGGGAAGCTAGCACCACTGGTTCACTCTCAGTGCCATAATACTACTGCTGGTCTGGCACAAACTCTTCATGCTCAGTGAGCACAATTGCAGACCACTCCCTAACTCAGAAGATGGGGGCTCAAGTCTTTCAAATGTTTTAAACAGCTACCTAGAATCCACTGCACTGCGAGATGAGCAGCCTCCCTGCTGTCTACAAAGTGCTTTAAGACCTCTGGAGGGAAGGATTCCCACGGCGCATAGTGTTTATCACAAGCACAGCACCACACACAACATGAACCATCACAAAACAATGTCACAGCCCCTACAGTAAGTACCTAAGCGTACAGAATAAGAAGCAAAAAATGATGACTGTCTGTTTTCTCTTCAGCCCTCCTAGCTGGTCCATGTCATCACTTGTTTGTTGTTTGTGAAGGGAGTTTTTGTGCTTGTGGATTTCTGTTCCTGATGCTGGATCTACAATAATCCCATAATTGTGATGCCAAGCAGCACCTGAAGACAATTTTATCACAGTCTGTATAATGTGTAAATACCATTAAGTTAGACGGATTTTCTCATTAATTCTCCGTCCCAGTGACAAGCCAGGAATTAACACAATTGATTTTCCAGTCCCTGCTCATTATCAATCATCCAAGAACTTAGTCACATCTCATC
The DNA here is from genome assembly GCF_013368605.1 of Nyctibius grandis. Classification (NCBI taxonomy): domain Eukaryota; kingdom Metazoa; phylum Chordata; class Aves; order Nyctibiiformes; family Nyctibiidae; genus Nyctibius; species Nyctibius grandis. The sequence goes on from NC_090674.1 coordinate 3,905,416, forward strand.
TGTTCCACCTGGGTCCCAGCATTTATTTGTAGACTTCAACATATATTAAACTAATAAAAAACAATGGCCACAGCAAAAACCCAGCTCAAAACCCAGACAAGAACAAACTGTGTATGTTCCTAAGTCCTTTGGTGGGAATCTTCCCACTATGCACCACTATCCCACAGAGAACAAGCAGTGGGCAGGTTAAGGAACAGCCTGTTGTACACTGCCTGTTGCACTAATATTTTCCATCTTGCAAACAAAATAAATGCACACCTCTGTCGCTCTCTAAAAATCTAAAGAAAACAACAATGCACAGGGTGTTTGTTTCCTGGAGGCGCTCCATTTGTAATGAATAGAAGCTGTATAGTGTTTGCAAGGGACCTCCACAATTCAATGCAAATTCTCCCCATTACTCCCCCTGAAATGCTTCTAACTTTGCCACTTGTCTCCACTGACTGCAGTGGGAGTGCTGCCCTTCAGTCCCTCAGCAAGGCGAAAGACATGCATATCTGACTCAACAGGTTAAGAGAAGAAAGTGAAAACCTGGGAAAAAACGTGTAAGGCCAAAATGAAAAAGCAAATACAGAATAAAACTCTTTTCAGCTCTAGAACAGGTTCTGAAAGTCTGCAAATGGAGAGGAATCACAAGCAGTGGTGCTGAAGGGAATAATCTCAGTGTCTCACAGTTCCCACCATGTCTGTCCTGCTGTCAGACCAAACAAGTAGAAGGAAACATTCCCATGGCACGCTGGAATTTTGCACTCTTGAGCTTTCCTGATCTCCTCCCTTACCATCTCTTGGACCAGGAGTGGAAGTCTGGCTCATACAGAATTTTCTGCAGAAATCTACAGGTAAGGTAGATACTTAAATAGCAGTCTGGCAAATGCAAGCCCTCTGTTATGAAACAGATGTGCTTTCAGTCCACACAATCCTCACTTGGCCTCTGTATAAAACAGAGACTCTTTTGGATCACACCTTCTACTCTCATTCCCTTACCCGTATCCTCAATCTCTCAAGTATTCTTTTGCTTTTTCCATATCATACCACCCCACAGGATTATATACAGTGTAAATCTACCCATTCATCTACACATCTATTCTATTCAAGGAAACCCAGAGCGCCACACACTTTTCCGTAAAGAGAAACAAGTAGATTGCTGTAGACAATAAATAGTTCTGAATCCCCCTTACTGAGGGCATCTGTTCTTCTGGCATATGCAGCCAGAAGGGGATTCATAGACCAAAATCATCTCTCTGATCCATTGCAGAAAGAGGTGTTCACTCTGGCTATTACAGGTTGGTAATGATGAGCGCTGAATGCTTTTGTTGTGCTAAACTGTGGAGGCAAACCTCTTCTTGACCCAATAATCATTTGAAAACTTACGAGACAAGTGCTTATTGAGATGCTCGCTAATATCAATATAATGAAGCAGCTGCCTTTTATCTGCATCTGCAACCCTGTCTTCAGTTTTGTTCTTCTAGATAGTTCTCAGTCCTGTCATGCAGTGGTGAGTTCCATAAATCAATCAAACATGAAATAGTGGGGAGGAAAGAGGAAAGTCTCCTCCAACACATTTGAAGTGCACAGCTAGTCCACAAGCTCTCTGTCTTGCCCTTGAGGGCCTGTAAATACGTGTAGTCTTTTAAAGCCATCAGCTCTCTTTTTGTTTCATCTGGATTCAGAAAGTACTCAAGACAGGCTCAGAGATGGAGTTATCACTAGATAATAATCATCTTTATGGAAGCTATTTAAGGGTAATTCCAATCTTTTTTATTAGGTGACTTTTGAAACTTCCAGTGCAGGGAGATGGTACAGGTTTGGAATACTAAGCAATATGAGGTTAGAAGGGATTTTTCAATCCGGTAGCTGTTTCTCCAGATAATTGGATTCATAATCCCTGAAAGGTTATGATCTCAGTTTACTCTGCTGGGACAGAAGGTGCCCAATTAGTCTTTTAACACATGATCCAGTGCAGGCTCCGGCATTGCCTGCAAGAGACAGGTAACAATTTGCAAATCATCACAGGAGGGAAAAAATAAAGATGTTGCAGATACAGGGAAGTCAGGCTCTGATAGATCAGCTTCTGACTTGTGTTTTCCACTGGAACAGAGAGTGGGATACGCCTTTCTCCCAGCTGCTGTAAAACAACAGCTCACAACATCCACAAACACAAAGGATGATGAAGCCCATTCTCTAGAGGGTGCTGGCTGGGTAGCTTGTATGCAAGAGCCTGCTCCTGTCTAAACAGAGCCAGATAAACACCTCTCCAGCCCACATCTGTCAGCCCACTGTGAAGTCTTGCGCAGAAGGTAGTTGTCTAGGTAGTATTGCTGCTGTGTTGTCAGCTTTTTTCAAGGTTATGGCACTGAAAGGCACTAGCATTAGCAGAAAAGCATGGGGGATGGGGAAGTGTTCTGTTCTTTATAGAGAACCCATATTAAATCACAAAATAATCTCTCAAGGACTGTGAAGTGTTTGCCTGCAGCACAGAGGAGCTTGTAAACACAGTGGAACCAAGCTAGCTCTTGTAAAACGTCTTAACAAACGCAGAGCAAAGCACAGAGAGCAAATCAAACACACTATCCCCTCTCAGCAGGAAACAAACAGGAAACATTGATGGGCTTAAATCTGGTCCTAAACAAAAAAAAAAATTAGGAGCCAAAATCAGCAATGGTGGGTAAGGATCACTTCACAGAAGCTCGTGAAGTTCATAGTCCAGATTATATCTGGTGTCTTCTTGGCAGTATCACTGCTATCAACAACCACTAAATGTTTCATGTAAGACTCTACCAATGAATAAGGAGAGGAATGTGTCTCTGGAAAAGAAAGCATCCTCAAGGAACTGCTCATTTCTGAATGAGACACTAGACAAAGACTGGTGCCAAAAGAGGAATAAAGATCACAGACAATCAGACAAAAAGATGTCACCTTCCAGGTACCTAACCTAAAGTGGTTGTGGCAGCACAAGGAGCACTGCAAAAAGAGAATTCAATCCTTGTGGTTCCTGGAGATAAATCAAACCCACTGGTTTGTTAATATGGGTAAGGCTTACTGCACACAGATGATTTTGCAAGTTGTTAACTACACCTTTTGAGCAGCCAGGGATCTTGTCCAAATCCTCTCACACACCAGTGCTGTTGCACAGATGACGTTTTGCTGGGTTTTTTCCAATTCACTGCAGACCACAAAGGTGTGCACTACATTAGGTAAAAAGAATTTCTAATAAGTGTGCTAACAGCCTGCATGAGAAAAATACGGAGACTTTTTAAGGTTATACTGAAGATAAAACAAACAAAAAACATCTATCACAAACCAAGACTTTCTCCTTTATCAATGGCTGAGCTCATTTCTCCCTGCAGCCTGGTAAATACATACATTCACACGGAACTAGTTTTATGGCAGATTTCAGAATGGAACAGAGTTTTATAGCCCAACAGAGTTTTATAGCCCAACCTTGAACTCTAGCAAGCACAGAATCCCAACTGGTGAGGCCGTAAGATAAGCTGCAGCATCAGCTGCAGAGCCCTGCTCCCAGACAAAGCACAGGGACTAACATTAGGTGATGCAGTGAGCTAACAGGGCATCAGGGACAGGGGCTGAGCACAGCGGATTGCTTCTAGCCAGCTCCCCATGATCAGAAGGACTCCTGACACATCTCAGCAAGTCCTAGACAGCTCTTCCAGGTCTAGGACTATGCAAAACTCTGCCAGATCCCCTCAGCCCTATTCTATTTCCAGTCTTGGTTCCCCATATACAGCTCTTCCAGCTCACTTCAGTCCTGCCTTGCAGCCACACATACATGCTACTCTGTCCATCCAGGATGTCTACAGTGAGCACTGACTGAAATTATATTCATGGGCTAGGCAACAAGCCAGGGACTCTCTTTACTGTCATTCACTTGGCAGTGACTGGAACAATTTATAGCAAATTGAAGTGTAAGGACTTGATAATGAAACTTTCATTTCCATCTCTGATTCAGCTGCCACTTGTAAACCGCATCCAGGAATGGGCTCTGGAAATGCATTATAAGACCATTTGAGCTCCAGCTGGCACTGCCTCCATCTTTATGCCTTTACTTCTGTGCCCACCCACATCAGTATTGTTATTGTAAATGACTCCTCCTCTAGCTGGTCCCTGAACTGATCAAGCACCCCAGACTGATTTATTGCCACAAGGACACACAATAATGCAGCTCTCTGCATCTTTTACAGACAGGTATCACGTGCAGAGTTCAAAGCTCCCAGCACTCAAACGTCCTTTCCTGTCGAAGTGGGCTGTCACCCCAGCAAAGGGAAAGCAGTGCCTGCTGGAAGACCAGAGTCTCTTTGGACAGCTGCTTCACATCAAGGACAAAAAATGGGGCACAGACCGTGTTTGGCCACTGACATTTTACAAATGCCTGTGTTAGTATTGTAAGCAGCCCTCCCGTCACAGGAGCCAGTTTCTGACATTCACACCTGGATTGGCACCATTTGATGGTGGCCCCTTCCATCAATGCCAACCCCATCCCAAAGGTGCTTTATGCCACTATTTCAGCCAAACTGTTCAAAGCTACAAAGTTCCAAATGCAACATTTCTATATGCACCACCATAGCCTGACAATTTATGTCAGGTATATGACATAATGGTATATGACACATATATGACTATGTGGGGCAATTTTACTGGCAGATGAAAATTGAATAGTCTATTTCCACTATTCCCGTCACAGGATAGACTTTTCTACTGCACTGCCTCCCTGGGACTCAACCTATTCCCTGTCCCTTCCCCATACACAGACAGGGCCTCACAGAATTTAATTTTTTCCCCAAAAAAATGTTAGCAGGAGAGTGGTGACTAGGATGGTCAGGTTTTGAGTGTAAGAGAAAGAATCTACATCAAATTCAGTTTTCCCTAGAAAGTACAAAGCCTTGCTGAAATAAATGCTGAAAACATTTCTTCCCTTTAACTTTTCCTCCATAAGGTGTTTTTTTACACAAGTCAGAATGCAACACACATTCTCTCCCACACAAAAAAGCATACAGATCTCTAGAAAACAATCATTTTTTTTTTCTCCTGTGGGTTAGCTTGCTAGAGAGATTGATATTCTTTTTATGTCTCAATCCTCAGGAGACATTCAGGGCCCCTAAATTACTTAGATGGGTTTCTTCACCATCTGGAGATGAGTTAACTCTCAATGGGAATGTGCATCACTTTCGTATATGTATATGCATTCAACCCTGCCTGACTCACAGAGAGCAGAAACACCTTGGTGCTGCTGTCTTCAGCCCAGTACTCTCCTGTCGATAGGTGTATCTCACGTGTATCTACTGATCAGAGGCTGCAGAAAGGGACAGAAGAATCTAGGACTTGGCTGCTTCTGGCCATGAACATTGTTCAAAATTGGAGACTCCTATACACACACATACCCTGGGAACAGACCAGTCTCCTGCTTAATGGTTTCCCATGACATAGTTCTGCAGAAGACAAGGAGTAGGTCAGTAGATAAATACACAGGATTTGTAATCTCAGAAGGCACGTGCAAAGTTCACACACTGGGGCAAGTCACCTCCCTTGTCCAGATGCCAGGGTCTTTAGTCATCAGAGTCACACCAGCATCTTTGTGAAAATGCTGAGTATCTCTGGATGAAGGAGCACTATATAAAAATGCTGAAATTCCCTACGTGTAAGAGGGTTTTTTTTCTCTAGAATACCTGAATTTCTGTGTATCCACTTCTTACGCAGGGATACCGGCAGAACCACTAAAAACCTGGAATAGTTTAGGTTCAGCTTCCCCAGCTCATCCTTTCTCTTGCATTTGAACAAGTTAAAATCCTAGGATACAATGACGTTGAAAACCAGGTAATTTGGAATATGGATTTTAGAATTCAGGCTATCGCTGCCGAAAGGAGGACAGACGCAGGGAAGCTCTGTGTGCCATGCTGACCCGCTACTGCTCACAGAACAGCATGTGATTCCTGCCTTGTGAGGTAGTGGGAAAAAAAAATCTTTTGGCACAAAGACAGACAGGATTTCAGCTTCCAAAGTTCATTAATACATGTGTCCTCTCCAGCTCCCTTCTTTACCTTTCCCCTTAGTCTTCCTCTCCCCATCCACGTGCAAATGTTGTTTCACCTTTTTCTGGAAGCCTCAACTGCAAAGGTTTGAAGAAGCAGAGATGCTGCAGGGGATTAATGCAGAAAGGAACTTTATAGAAATCCTACAGCACATCACTGGGGAGGAAGCTTTGTGTTTCTGGGTGGCTAATTAACTTCTGCTTAAGAACTAATTTAAGGAAGAAGAAAGACCACATGAAGAATGGTATGGCACAGCACCAAGTATACTCTGAAGGCTTTATTGAGCTCTAGAACACACAAATAAAGCACACGAATCTCTAGCTTGTTATTCCCAACCTCTCCTTTATTTATATTGACCGGAGCTAAGGTTTGTACAATAGTGGAGCTATCCCCCACAGGTTAAAATATGACTCAGCTGTGGCATACAGTGGCCTTATGCCATACAGAAAGTAATTTATAACCCATCTGAAGTAATTTCATCAACCCTTGGGACAATGGCTAACAAGACTAGGAAGATCGTTTATTAGAACCTCTTTCCATCAGGTCAAAGTCTGAGAAACTGCTTATTTCCCACAGTGTCGTGATGTTTCACAGCCTTATTTGCAAACACTGCGTGAGATGCAAATTGCCTGAATTTGCCCCTTATACAGAACAGGCATTCAGTTTATTCCTTTACCACTAGTAAGTCAGCCCATTCAGGGAGCAGGCCTTCTCTTTTGGCTTACTGGGACACCTGAAAACATTCATTGTCTTTATTCTTTGGGCTAAATCAGTGACAAGGCACTGTTCCCCTCACAAATCAAACCACTGCCTAAAAAGAACTTTCTATTCTACCCTAAAAGGAGTTTATTATTATTATTATTATTTATTATTATTAAAATTGCTGGGCTATTCAGCCTTTCCTAGTTAACAAACTGGCCACTGATCGAGCCCTAGAACAAAGAGCAGATGCCAGGATCTCCCACCTCAATTAGCACCTAAAATCACTGCCAGACCAGCAGAGCTGCCCAGTTCTAGCCTAGCCTAGGACAAGACATCCGAAAGGTGCTCATCACAAGTTAGACTGTAGGAGGCAGACCCTAACCTCTTCTCCTGTTGCTGAGCTCTCATCACTTTCAAGCTCTTAGAGCAGCATGCCAGATCCGGTGTCCTAGCAAGGTTCTCACTGCTCTCCTTGCTCCCTGACAAACTGCTTCTGTAACACATCTCTCAGCCAGCACGTTCATCTTGATTCATTATTGGCAGAGCCATCTGATTAATGAGCAGATTCTCCTCCTTGTTGTTTTCATGAGAAAGCAGCACAATGGTGGCATAGATTTTTAATTCTTCAAACCACAAAAAATGAGGTAGTTTTAAGTACATATTTGGGAAGTCTCCTTTCTTCATTGTCCTGAAGATTTTTGATCCACTGGCTGTAGAGGGGAAAAACACTCCAAAAAACTCCTAGCTGTCATGGATGTAAAAAAAAAAATCCTCCCAAATAAGAAGGATGTGCTGACCAATGCAGTGACCTGAGCTGCGCAACCCCTAAAACCATAAATGCAGGAAGGACACCCCTCTTTCCTCCTCCAATAACAATACAGTCTGCTGCACAAAACCTTTTGCCACTCAATAAAAAGTGGACCTAGGATTACGGATCAACCTCTTAGAACAGCAGAGAAGTAGCAACACTGGAATCTGGTTCACCACTTCTCTCACGGGGAATCCGTTTTTTTTAGAGTGTGGAACAAAGTCAAAGGTATCAAGACAATCGTAGGGCTCTGCAGGGGCCTTGTCTGCCTGGCAGAGGATCTCAGCCTAGGGCATGGTGCCGCAGGGTGCTGCAGCCGGCACGGGAGAGCAATGCTGCCATCTGCGGACGATCAGAATTACAGACTTCTCAGGCTCCTTAAGCTAACTGTACACACATTGATATACTAGACTGCACCAGTGGCCAAGACAGGAAAATTTCAAACCACCTTTAGGCTTATTTATGACACACACAGGGGAGGCGTTATGCTGCCACAGTCCTATGAAGCAAATAAAATCATTACAAGTCAGGAGCAGAGACCATGGCACTGGAAGAATGGCAGACCACACAGGTGAGGAGGAAAAAGTCCGTCTTTATTAAAAAGATTAAAAGTTCAGCTGAAACCTCCTTACAAATGCTGAACAGTACATGGCACAGAAAACTGCATCAAAGAAAATTCTGCTCATTGATGAAAATACTGAAACTACTCTGAAGTCTGCCATTAGTAGGAGATGATCACTGCTACTGAACTTTTTATCCAATTATATGGAAGGACAGGACTACGTGATTCATAAAAGGGCTCTTACACAAAGAAAAAGTATGATCTTTCATGCACTTATACTATAAACACAGCAGACAAAGACCCTCCTCCTTCCAGGAAGACGCTCTAATACATGTGCAAAAATACAACTGGAGTGATATAAAATAATCAAATACAGCATAATTAACAGAATTACATTCAGATGCTTTATTGGATAAGAAGAAAGGCCAGGAGGTGCTTTAGGACACATTAAGAGATGGGCTACAGATCCGTTCATCTACCAGTGTAGACTCATCACATTGCAACACAGCTCACCAAGAGAGACCTGAAAGAAGTTTAAGAAGTTTATATTCAGGGAAAGTAGGATGGGACAGGGAGGAGAGGGGTAGGGAAAGAGACCCAGCATCCTCATCACAAAACAAACCAATGAAGGAACCTCTCTTACCACCCAATGTCTACATGGAGATTATTTTGGTCTACTTAACATTGGTTAAGTCACCTGTTAGGTTAGTTCATACCTAAAATGTTTTCTAGTACTAACACACTTTTTGGAAAGCACACAGAGATAAAGCACTTTTTACTTTCAAAGCTCTCTATGACAATGATGTCGGGCTCAGCATCCCTGTGAGGTAGGCAAAAATCAGCTGTTTTCTGAGACAGAGAAGTTAAAAGACTTCCTCAAAGCCATAGTGAAGAATGTGTTATTTACTATTAATATTGTTATGAACGTGGAATGATATTGTTTTTCACAGACAGGGAATTGGAGGCAACCAGCTAGTAAGGAATTACTGAATTTTCATCTCATTCTTACTATTAAAATGCTTTGAATGCCCCCCACCTTGAAAAGTGTTCCACAAACATGTACACGTACTAGTGAGCTCTTCCTTCATCTCTGTAACAAAAAGCACTGGTCCTTTCCAGCAGCAAGCAGACATCCTACACAGGGGGCTTTATCCTGCTAGTAAAGGGTAGCCTAGATACAACTAGAGTTACATACACTACTCCACCGATGATCGTACCCTAGATTTTTCCATTATTACAGTTATACGAGCCAAGTATTAGCTACTTTAAGGAATTTAGCTTGAGTACTCTAGTTTATGTAAAAGGAGCAGAAAAAGATAGCTATCCATTCTTTTAAACTGATAGCAATACAAGAACAAGCTATCATAAAACAAAGCACGCAGCTGCTACAAAGGGTAGCAACAAAACCATGCTGGGGTTAACCTAATAAACCCACATATCCCCAGTTGCAAGGTTAACAGATTCACCAGTTCAGTCCATATCCTAAAAAAGCTTTTGCTTTGCAGAAAAGTGAAGTGGGTCTCAAAGCCAGGCTCTTCTTTATTCTATAGGTCCACAAAGAAGTAACAGTAGGTACTGTATTGTGTATGTCTATACTGAAAACGGTTTCCAAAACCTTCTGGATATCTCTTTCCATCCAGCTGAAGCTGAACTTTGTGTTTTCTCCTCATGTTTCTAATCTAAACAAGTATTTTGCCGTAGAAAGCAGCACACAGTTGCTGAAGTTCATCTTCTCTTGTCTTGTGTCTATTCAGATTAGAGAGATCGTTTGCCCAACTTTAATAAAAGATGAAACTGTGGCTCATAAAATACGCCTGCAATGAATCCTTCCTGTTTACTACAGGGCAGCTGTAGCGCAGGAAGCCAACAGCTGGGTAACAGGATAACACGAAGCCATAAAAAAGTCACTTAACTATCTATACCATGCAATCTTGTGCCATCAGCTCATCTTTACTACTGTCACTACACTCCACTCATATAAAACTGAGCACTTTCAGCTGGACACCACAAGGCCGTAACTTACCTATGAGAGATGTAGGGTAACACCAGGCTAATTTATTGCTAATTTATTGCTCACGTTCAAAAGCCCTTCACACAGTGGCTAGCACGCTCCCACTGGGTTCAAAAGCTGTGCTCCAGGCACGAGCAGCTCTAGTTCAACGCCTCTATCAGTTCCTCTGAAGCTTTCCACAATTCCCATAAACAAACTTTTCACCAAAACCCTGCGTACGGGAAAGGAATACTTTTTCTTCAACACAGAAGAGAATGCAGTTGCCACTGAGCAACATGGTATGGATCAAATTCAGCTTTGCACTGGAAGTCACACTTTTTCCCAGTTGTGTTTGGCTTGTTTTTCACACTGCTACATAATTGCTGGAACACTTAGTTCTCCAAATGGTCACAACAATATTGAGTGGCAAGATCTGCAGGAGAAAAAACAACACCGTAAGGCGTAGCAGGGGGAAAAAAGAGGTGAGGAACTTCACTTCAGAGATAGATAACATTTAAATGTGATTCAGTCACACAAGTTCTGGACGCTATTAGGAAAAATCTTGTTAACAAAAATGGTTTCTTCCTGTTTCCAGTCCTAATTTTTATGCAGAGCCAATGCAATAATCCTGTTTTCTTTTTTTCTAACCCTATATCTTTCTCCTTTGCTCAACTGGGCTTCTTTTGGGCCTCCTTATAATAAGACATTTGACTATAATACTCCAGACCTCTAAATAAACAGAGAACAACAACTGAAAAAGAACTTTTTTTTTAAACTAAGAATTTGTTCTTCCACTTATGTATACATTAATCCAGCCAGAGAAATCTGGCACTCTGTCATTTCCCCCCTAGCTCCAAGACTGTCATTTCAGAGAGTAAATTCTAAGCAAATGCAAAAATGGAAACCACTTCTTCTATGCATTGAGGGCTTTTCAGTTGCATGATTTGCATTTACAGCTTCAGCTTTTGTGGCAGAATACAAATTCACTGATTTTGGCTTAAAGTTTGTGCAGTGGGCTATTTGTGCTCCATTTTAGTGCCAACATCCCACAGAGATAACACAACTTTCAAATTTCTAGACTATAAGGACCCAGCAGAAGTAACAGTTAATGAATTAGTATCTAGTGCATTTCAGGGGGCTTGGAAAGAAAAGCTCAAAATTTGGCTAGGAAAAAAAAAGCAACAACAAAAATTAGAACACACAACAGATGAAGATGAACTATGCTCACAAGGGAGTGAAGTAATAGCACCTACATCGTTGTGATGCTAAACATTTGGCAGTATTTTCTGTTTACCACAGAAACAGAGCCAATGGACTCCTTGACCGTGGTAAGAAAAGCAGTCACAAGAGCAATCACTGGGCTTGCGAAGGGAACAGAGAGTTTGTATTTGAGGCTCAATCTTACTTTCATTGAGTTGACAGTGAAAGAATTCAGTGGCAGAAGGATGAGGTTCTTTAAACATTTCCTTGTCCTCACGTTACCTTTCTCCCCTGAAGCAAAGCTGTACAGTTCACCCCTTCCAAAGAATTGACAAATCACTTTTTTGAAGTCTGTTGTACAAGCTGACCAAGACCAGAAATTATAAAATTCACATACAATCAACAGCTCAAGATGGTCTCTCCATTCTTCCCACTGTCCGTAATGGGTCATGTACCCACATCATCCCCGTTAATCAGTGTTAATACTGAATTGTGAGGCCTGACTCTACAGCTCTACAGTTTGGGCAGAGCACCGGCTGGTGCCAGTGTAATACCAAAAACATAGAAAAGCCCCAAGAGGAGATTGAGTTTGGCTGTCCGCTGAGGAATTTTGTTGAAGCTCTGACTCCGAAACTGCCTCTCCAGTGAAAATGCCATCGGGATGGTGAGTAGTGGCAATGCCATGCTGATGGTATAGCGTGTGGCCAGCACACAGAAAATCAGGTAGGGCAAGAAGAGCAGCACGGTGTAGAGAATATAGGAGAACGCCGGGCCGATGAGGATAGCCAAGGTGACAATACCCGCCTGCCGGTCAGACTCCATGTCTCGTGTGTTGTTGCTGTGCAGGATGGCCTCCGTACTGAGGGCTAGTGGGATAGCGTAGAGCAGTGGCGAGACAGACAGATAACCAACCTGCACAGCATGGGCAAACATGACAGCCAGGGGCCCGAAGGTGATCAGGATCACCACGTCTCCAAGTGCAACATACTTAAATCCAATTCCTGTGGCAAGACACAAGAATAAAACGAAGCATCATCAAACAACTCAAATGACAGGAGAGAATGGATAATATAACAGATCAGCCCTTCCTGCAGAAATATTGTAAAATGACCAATGAATGTGTAGCTATGGCCGAGAAGAATATTTTCTCTTTTTTTCAAAGATAATAAAGGAAATGCAGCTTCTGAATTTCTCCAAACAATGTAACAGAAACTAAGGGCCAGGTTCTAGTACCCATCTTCACATCTACAAGTACCTATTTCTGCAGAAATCTATTGAAATAAGGTACTCTTTAGTGTGATCATGCATACTAGAACCTGATCCTGAGGAAATACATAAAATGCTCAGAACAAAACACAAACCTGATAAGGTTCTTTCAAGGAAGCTAACATAACTCTTTGAAAGTTTGATGGTTTGAAACTGAATTTGTTTTTCTTTTCCTAATAATTATGTTTGTATCTACCCAACACAGGAAGACAATAAAAATATCCTCCTCTTATTAAGAACAAACACAAACTGTTCTACATTCACAATGGAACTCCATCTAGAGAAGAACAAAACATTCCAAAATAAAGTAACAGGTTCCACTAATAGAAAAGAACACACGCAGTGAGCTATACTGCTGAAGGATACAAGATACACATCAGGAAAAGTTTCGGCAACAGTTCTGATAAGCATCGAAAGCCATATATGTAAATAACAATGTCTCAACAGCACTCTCCAAATGAAGAACATAGCACGCCTCCTCCCACACCTTCCCACAACAATCAATGGCAGAGAATAAAAGTTTATGTAGCAATACTCCAGGAAATACCACAAAATATTTTTAGGGCGGTTAACTAGATAGATCACTTGCATCTTCTAGAAAGCCTTGACAAGTCAGCTAATTCTGTCACGTTTACATTCAGATTCACAGGAAATGGGATACAGCGCTTACCTCCAGTATAAAGGAAGGAGCTGGAAAGTCCTCCAAAGTATATCAGGGCCAGGTGCTCCAGCTTGAGCGTTGAGACAGCGTAGAGCCCAGCAGCACAGACACAGCCCACAGTGTAAAGGAAGACTCCAAACCGGACTACGTCCTGAGGCTCCAAAATCTGGTCCACCAAAGTCCTGTCATCACTCTTCTTGTGATCGATGCCTTTGGAGAAGTCGTAGTAGGTGTTCACCAAGTTGCCGGCTCCGTGCACAGCCAGGACGGTCACAGCGCTTCCCACCAACAGCCCCGGGTCTAGCGCTCCCTCGGCGCGGTACGCCAGAGCGCTGCCGAGCGCCACGGGGGTGAGGGAGGCACTGAAACTCCAAGGTCGGAGCGCCAGTACATAGGCCGCGCACTTCTGCCTCCAGGTGCCGGGGGGGGCCCTGTCAGCGCCCGCCAGCGCGGCGCCGGAGCCGTTCCTCTCGCTCCCCCGGGGGCTCTCGGCGCTAATGCTGATCTTCTGCGCCAGGTCTCCCGGCCCCATGCTCTCCCCACCGCCCACGTCTCACAGCAGCAGCACCTAGAAAGGGAAGGGCCGCGCGTTAGCCTGGCGCCGCCGCGGGGCCCAGCGGGGACGGGGGGGCGCCGCCGCCATGGCCGCGCGCGCAGCACCTGAGGGGGAGGCGCGCGCCGCCCTTACCCGCCTCACGGGCTCCCGCCCCGCCGCGCGCCCCCACAGCCCGCCTGCCGCGCGCCTGCGCCCGACGGCCGCTCCCGCCCCTCCTCAGCGCCCCCGCGCCCCCACGGCCTCGCACAGGGGGTTCCGCGGAGGGTCGCGTACCAGAGCAACGCCCGAGCGGCCAGTCAGCACCTCCAGGCGCCCGGTGTAAACATTAAACGGTCCACGTCGTCACGCGCGGCTGTGAGAGGTCACTCTGAAGCACAGACCGGCACTGCTGTATGCGCTATTACGGCAACGGAGCGGCTACAGCCGGGCGCTGCCCCGGCTGCCCTTGCTCCTGTCACAGGCAGCCGGACACATTTGAGCGCCGCACACCGGGCGCGGCACCGCACCGCGCTGCTCCCTCCACGCATGCGCACACGGCGCACAGGCTTTGCGGGAGGGCGGAAGCCGGCCTTAGCGCGGACTTTTCACCAATCGAGCTTGTTCAGCCTTTCTATTGGTCAGCTGCACTGCCACTCTCTCCCGACTAGCTTGATGATTGGACGGGAGGCCACGGTCACTCCTTGCGGTTCCTCGGGAGAAGAGGCGGAGCTGAGAGCGCTCCTTCCCTTTTTCTCTTTTTCTACTGGTCAAAGGCGGTGCCTATCAAGGTCCTTCTGGGAGGCTATTGGCCAGCAGCGGCTCGCCGGTCCGGCAGGCACGGGGGAGGGGAGGGCGCGGGGCCCGGAGCGGGGCAGCCGGCGGCGGTTGGGGCGGAGGCGGTGAGTGCGGCTCCGGAGCCTCCGCGCGGCATCGCCTTCTCCTTCCTGTCCCCTCACGGCCGCGCCGTCACGGCCCTCCCCCGCGCACTCCCGCCTCAGCGCCCGCCGGCCTGCCGCCCTGCGCCCTGTCAGTGGCACCGGCGCTCCTGCGGGCGCCTCGGCCCCGCGCCGCGGCTCCCCGCCCAGACCAGCCTGCCCGAGCCCCCCGCCCCCGCGGCGTTCCCGCTAGCGGCCCCGCGCCCGCCGCGGCGTCGGTGCGCGCCCCGCCCCGCCCTGTCCTGCCTCACCCCTCCCTCACTCCCGGCCTGTGGAGCGGCGGCGGCGGGAACCCCGCGGGTCCGGGCCTGCCGGCTCCTGCCCGCCGGCTGTCGCGTCCCTCTGCGAACGCGGCTGTGAGGGAACCCCCCGCGCACGGCACCCCGGCCGGCGGTGATGGGGCCGCAGCCCCAGGCTGCCCTCTTCGTCCGGGGGAGCTTCTACTGGCTCCCAGCCGCGGGGAAGCCCTGCAGCCACCTCACGCTGTACCGTCGGTGGTTCTGTGGGACCGCGGGAGGGATATTTGGGGGAGAAGGAGCTGAAGTTGTGGTGCCGTGTGTCGCTGTGGGCCCTTCAGTCGAGTGCTCGATTTGAGCTTATGCAACCTGAAAATCGGGGTGGGGGGGTTTCAAACCTCTAAAATATTTCCCACATGAAGAAAGGTTAATGAGAAAGTTTGATTACCTTTATGATAGTAAACATCCTCTTGCAATGATTGGTGTTGCTATATGTAGACTTCCAGTCTCTAAGTATCTGCTGGAGGATGTAGCACTTGCCAGGCCCTGAGTGCTGAGTCTTCCTTATGTTGGCACAACACTGGAATTTCTGTGGAGAAACTTGGATGAAAGTGTTCCAAGGAGGAGTCAGATGTGATAATGATGTAATCATGGGAATGATTGTGCCTACTTATTATGGGGTAATTGTAAACCCTAATCAGGCTGTGCTATTTTTCAGCTATTGCACGACCCTTGATTTAGAATTAGATCACTATGGGGCATCGGGCATCTGACCTACTGGAGCATGTTTTGGTATTTGAGGAACTAGAGAGCAAATAGGCTGGAGGGGTCAAGATATTTTGTGATGATACAATTTTATTGCAGGGTTGTAAGGCCTAAGGAATATAGTTGTTACTTGTAATTTTGTGCTCTACTGGCACAGCATCCTCACATGCAATAGCATGTGTGTTTTGGAAACAGGCAGCAGGGACAGCATTAAGAAAGCAGCTCAGAGATTTCAATAGCTGAAAGCAGTAAAAAAAAGTGTCTTTCTGAAGAACTTACAGGACTTGATGTCCCCGAGCCCCAACATACCACCATCATGTCGGGCACTGTGTCCATTCTCCAGCAATTTGCCAATGGCTTGAAGAGTCGCAGTGAAGAGACGAGGGCGAAAGCTGCCAAGGACTTGCAGCATTATGTCACCATGGAGCTCCGTGAAGTGAGTGCTGCAAAGGGGATAATTTATCCTTGTTTATCGTATGAGTCTAGGGCACTGGCTGGGTACGTTGGGGATGGAGATTTTGGAAATATGGAAGTTGGTCTTAGGAGGTGGGGCACAGCAGGGAGCTTACCTTGGCCCCAGCATATAGGAGACGTGAGTGAGTTGGTGACACAGATGGGTGGTCAAGCACCAGAGTAAATAAACTCGACATGTCTAGGCACAAAGAAGAGATACTGTTTTGTGTTTATAATGTATGGTTGATTTATTTTCTTTCTGTTTAAGTGACCTAGGAAGCATTGTCTTTATGGAGATTTTGGGGGCAGGAAGGAGAGAAAGAATGCTAAAAGCTGATTTGAACTTTTTCATTTTACAGATGAGTCAGGAAGAATCTACCAGGTTTTATGATCAGCTGAACCATCACATATTTGAGCTGGTCTCTAGCTCTGATGCAAATGAAAGGAAGGGTGGCATTCTGGCTATAGGTGAGTGAAAGTGCTTAATGCCTCTGGTGAGTTTTCTCTTCATGCATCTGTCTTCAGGGACAGACTTTCAAATGGAATGAGCTTTTATGATCGGGGCCTTATGTCTGACTCTTCAATACTCTGGGTCTGTGTTAGTTGCTGGGCTCTGAAAATCTTGTCTGTAAGTGTCAGCATGGGAGCTGCTGAGTGCTGAGAGTGGCTCAGTGGGCCCTAAGCTCTTCTGGGAGTCAAGCATCAAATGTGAGTGCTGAGCATGTGAAAATTCTGTTCTTGAGCACAGCTGAGAACAGTTTGTGCTATCCTTTGATATGCATCAGGGTGGGCTGACTTTCTCAACTCTCTTCTGTCTGATGAGATTGATTCTTGTTATCTAAATTTACCTGGCTCAATAACAGCAGCTTCCATCCCTGTGAGGGGCTCACATAGCTTCTGCTTTGATTCTGATCAGCTGCTCCATCAGTTGCTCCAATTGTGCTTTCGCTGTGACATGGCAGAGCTGCCTGCATCTTACCTCTCGGGGAAATCAGCTTGCATAAATACTTTCTCTTCCAAGCAAGTAGCCTGTATTGTAGCAGTTACTTCTTTAATAACCAAATAGGTGGTGCTTATGGTTTAGGCTCACAGACATCATCATCCAATCCCAACATGTTTGAAGACAGCGGAAGTCCCTTAGCTAGAGCAATCTGTGTTGACAACATCTGATTTTAAGCTGACAGTATCACTTTAAAATTGTTTCTATGAATTTAGTGCTGTTGAAAGGTGCCGGCTTGACAACCCTGGACACTGATGGCCTCTTTATCTACAGAGCAGGTACAACCCAGGCAACAGCAGTGAAAGCTTCTGCCACACTGCTGCCTGCCAGTGTGCCTCCACCTCGGCCAGGAGAGACCATCTCTAGGGCTGAGGGGGAGAGCAATTTCCTTGAGTCATTCAGTCTTTGACCTCTCTACTGAGGCAGACCAGCCGTAGTAGTTGCATGTGAATGGATGCCTTTCTGTTGGGAATGGGTCTGTGATCCCAGGGTGGATTTTTTTTTCCTCTTTTTAAACTAAAAATGGGGAAAATCTGTGAAGCTACTGGATGCGTTTTCCTGCCCACTTAACAAGTTCAGGCTCAAAAGAATGGTGGCCCTTTCCTATTGCTTGATTAATATTTTTTTCTGTAGATTTGCAGTTTAGGAGGAGTTAATGTGAATCTTTAAGGAATTGATAGGGAATACTAACTCTCATCCAGGAATTACCTACTTTTTGCCTCACTGACTCTTAGGGAGAACCTACAGCATTGTTCCCTTTCTCTACAGCAAGCCTTATTGGTGTTGAAGGAGGTAACGCCACCCGTATCGGCAGGTTTGCCAACTACCTGAGGAACCTCTTGCCGTCCAATGACCCTGTTGTAATGGAGATGGCCTCCAAGGCTATTGGGCGGCTTGCAATGGCTGGTGACACCTTCACAGCTGAGTATGTGGAGTTTGAGGTGAAACGAGCTCTGGAATGGCTGGGAGCTGACAGGAATGAAGGTCGAAGACATGCAGCTGTAAGTGATCTTTTTTTTTGCCTTCACCTGTCTTGGAATGGGATGGTTAGGATTAGTTAATGGTGGTAGGAGATGTGAACAGAAAGCTGTGGAAAAGCTCTGGTCAGGATCAGAACGGCTGCCAGTCCATGTCTGAAAATCTGTGATGCTTTCGTGGCAGATAGCATGAGATGCTCTTGTGCTTCATTGCTTCTGCCTTAGCCCAGTGACTAAAGAAGATTGAGACACCATTGTGCTGGGAACTGTAAAAGTATGGAGCTGGAAACAGCTCAGGCTCCCAGACACTGGCAGTCTAAATAAATGATACTACGGTCTAGAAATTATGAGGTTTGTCTATGGGTGCTCATCCTCACAGATTGTTACTGTTTCTCTCCCCACCTCCAGGTTCTGGTCCTGCGTGAGCTGGCAATCAGCGTGCCTACCTTCTTCTTCCAACAAGTGCAGCCATTCTTTGACAATATATTTGTGGCTGTGTGGGATCCCAAACAGGCCATCCGAGAGGGAGCTGTTTCTGCCTTAAGAGCCTGCCTTATCCTCACCACTCAACGGGAGCCAAAAGAGATGCAGAAGCCCCAGTGGTACCGAGTAAGAAAATAACTTTGTTTTGAAGCAGCTCCTCATAATGCGATGCAAATGAGCAAGCAGTGGTTTTTAGAAGAGCTGTCTAAGCTAAGAACCTGTGTCACCTTTGTCAGTATGTCTGATTGTCAGTAGAAAACTGCCTCCCCTTGAAAGGGTTGAAAATATAATGGCTTACAAGATGAGAAGTTCCTTTAGCCCACTGTGAAATTAAGCAAGAGACTTAACTCCATCAAGAATCCATTGCTCTATCTGTAGCTCATTTATAGCTATTGAGCCTGACCTAGTTTTACAGCCATGCAATCATCTATCTATTGTCATCTCTTAACAGCAGATGGTTTTATTAATGTGGATAAAACATGAGTGAAAAAGGTAAGGATTCTTTTACCTGAACCTCAGCTTTGCTGCCATTGTCACTTGAATTCAAGCCTCATAATATCAAATGAGGTTTGGACAGTGCAGTCAAATGTTGTGAACTTAGA
This sequence comes from Nyctibius grandis, assembly GCF_013368605.1. Lineage (NCBI taxonomy): Eukaryota > Metazoa > Chordata > Aves > Nyctibiiformes > Nyctibiidae > Nyctibius > Nyctibius grandis. The sequence goes on from NC_090674.1 coordinate 3,924,632, forward strand.
TTCCCCATAGTCAAATATGTGATGCAGATATTGATGAATTTTATACCATGGCATGGTTGACTGTCTGTTTGATTAGTGCTATTGAAAATGCTTTGCAGCAGGGTCCATAACTTCTAGGTGAATCTGAATTTTGAGGTGTTGTACTCTGCTATTTCTCAGTTGAGGTTTGTGGCTACTCTTGTAAAATTACAGGACATCAGTAACTTTTGACTGGCAGCACTGCTTTGTTTCCACAGGCTTTGTTTCTGCATGATCACTGAGGTTTTTTTTTTTCCTTTTCCTCCAAGCATACCTATGAAGAGGCTGAGAAGGGCTTTGATGAGACTTTGGCCAAAGAGAAAGGAATGAACCGTGATGACCGAATCCATGGTGCCTTACTGATCCTCAACGAGCTAGTGAGAATCAGCAGTATGGAGGGAGAGGTGAGCAAATGAACAAAATGGGGATTATGGCTTTTGGTTGCCAGATTGATCAACAATGTGTAGCAACTCAGCAATCTCTGGAAATATCCCATTGTGTTTGAAATGGGGCTGTTGGGCTGAAAAGTTATCTGAACATGGAGTCAGAGTGTTGATGATGACAAATTGAAGTGTGTCAGAGAAGTAACAGTGACAAGTTTGGGCAGAGTAGGTATTAAGCTCTGATGTAAAGTGCTATTAACTGGATTAATTACAATGAAAAAGAACTTTATATAGAATGACAACTCTCTGTTGCATGTTAGATACCCAAATATTTTTACTGGATTTTGCTTAGTTGATGTTTTACAGCCATTTGGATATCAATTATACAAGATGCTGCTCAGGAGATTTGGGTAGCACTGTGTTGGGAATCTCTTATTCAGCTAATTTTTTTTTTTTTTAAACCTGCTTTTCTACTTTGTCCAGCGCCTTAGAGAGGAGATGGAAGAGATTACTCAGCAGCAGCTTGTGCATGACAAGTACTGCAAAGACCTGATGGGCTTCAGTACCAAACCTCGCCACATCACTCCCTTCACTAGTTTCCAGTCTCTTCAGCCCTCTCAGTCAAATGCTTTGGCTGGTCTTCTGGGGTACAGCGCCCACCAAGGAATCATGGGTTTTGCAACCTCACCTGTCCCAGCAAAGTCTACATTGGTAGAAAGTCGATGCTGCAGGGATCTGATGGAAGAGAAGTTTGATCAAGTAAGTGTTTGTTCTTCAACTTGTCTACCAACATTCACAACAGTGGTTGTTGTAGAGCAATTGTCCTCCGTGTCCTTACTTAGCAGGCCATATTGAATTGAGGCAGTAAAACTCATGAATTTTATGTATCCTGGCTTTGTCACAGTCTCTCTTAGAGCAAGTGATTTACTTTCTTGGGAAGGAGTATTAATTATCCATCTTTCTGGTGGACTCTGAAGCCAAATGTCAGTAGAATGCCTTAAAGCACCCAGGTAATAAACATTCATGCATTACTGCCCATGGCCATCCTTCAAAGCCTGATCTATCTCCTTTCAGGTGTGCCAGTGGGTTCTCAAGTGCAGAACCAGCAAAAATTCTTTGATCCAGATGACAGTTCTCAATCTGCTACCACGGTTGGCGGCTTTCCGTCCTTCAGCATTCACAGGTGACAAGACAGATGGTTGGATGTTCGAGTGTTGCTGAAATAGGGCTGGAAGTTATCCATCTCTCTTTGTTCCAGATGAGCTTGTGCAGGCAATGCAGCAGTACAAAGGCAGTGCTTATAAGATGAGCAGATTCCTCTGTGGGAGGACAGGGGGTTTTTTCTGAATAAATGTGACTTGATATCTGATGCCAAAGTGTTGCTCTGTTGAAGGAAATGGATTGAAAACTATTCTCTGAATTCTGTGATCAATACCGTAAGAAAGAGAACCTCCTTTTTGTGTTTTTTCTTTTTTTTTTTTCCTCAGTACGTCAGACTTAGGGTTGAACTCTACTCTCTTGCTCCCACTCAATGTATCCCAAATATTATCAGCAGAGTTGTCTTCCCTTTTCTCTGTTGCATGTGCAAGGAAGTATCAAGTGAAAATGGGAACTACCTGCCAGATTTAAAGCAGTTCAATTGATTTATCAAGCAAGTTTAGGAGAGTGTCAGAGTTGGAGGCAAGTCACCAAGCTGCTCTAAGTGGGTTGGAACAAACTTTGTGTTATTGTTCCAAATTTCCAATAAATCACTATAAAAACAAGATGCTTGGATCTTATTTGTGTATAGAACCTGTTGCAGTGCTTTTTTTCTCATAGCTCTTTTATTTTGGTGATTCTTTTTTTTTTTTCTTAAAAAGAAAGCCTGCTGGGCTTTGAGAATTTTATTATATGATGACATGTGTTTGCCACTGCTCATGTCAGCAAATTTTATATGGCATGTCTGTTCTGTAGTTTTATACTTGTGAAAGTTTAATTGCAAATGTGATGCAACTGTATAAACCTAAACAAGTTTCAATATCTGTATTGTTCTCTCTTGTGGGCAGCTGATCAGTATCTTCCAGACACCATGAATCATGTTCTCAGCTGTGTGAAGAAGGAGAAGGAGCGAACAGCAGCCTTCCAGGCCTTGGGTTTGCTTTCTGTGGCTGTGAGGTCTGAATTTCAAGCCTACCTACCAAAAGTCCTTGAAATCATAAAAGCAGCTCTTCCACCAAAGGACTTTGCCCACAAGTAAGTGTGTGAAGGTTAGAACAAGAAACTGGAACACCTGTTCTTTGTAGATGTAGGATCAAATTATTGTATTAAAATCAGAGATACTTCAGTAAGACTGATAACACAGAAGTAGGATGAGGAAAGATGTTTGAAAAATAGCACCTCCTCTTAATTAACTTTTATGTGGTCCCTTCCCAGGAGGCAGAAGTCTGTGCAGGTTGATGCCACAGTCTTCACCTGCATTAGTATGCTGGCCCGAGCCATGGGACCCAGTATCCAGCAGGACATCAAAGAGCTTTTGGAGCCTATGCTGGCTGTGGGCCTGAGGTAAGCACAAGGCATGGGAGCACGTTTTTCTGTTAGCCACTGGATGGCATTGTAGGCCATACAGAATGAGACCTTGAAAGTCTTCAGATTGAAGAGGAAGATTATTCCTTTTAAATGATCTTTCAGAAGATCAGTATAGCTCTTTCAGAAGAATAATGTTTTAAGTGTTAATGTGTCTGTTGAGTTACTTAAGAGCATTGGTCTCTGTGCAAAGAAATCTTTTTGTAGAACAACTAGTGAATTCAAAAGCAATCTCCTTTACTTTCTAGTGTTCAAACACATTTGGCAACAGCCTGCAAAAATTTAGAAAGCCTCTGAAGGCCAGCAGATTTCTGCCGTATCAAATTGGCAGAGAAGGAGAACTGAAGTGCCGAATTATTTGCTCATAGCTTCTTTCACCTTTGGAGCTGGCAGTTCCTGTTGGAAATTTCCTAGCTCATGAAGCTGTTAGTGTGGGAGGGCATGGAGAAAGTATCCAGGTAGCACAAAGCTGTTTAGATTAGATTAGTGTTACCATGTGGAAGTTAATTTAGTTGCCTTTGAGTCTAAAAAGCACAAGTATAAGGAATCACTTAGATTTGTAACAGTATTGTAGCAATATTGCCTGATGTAGCAATGTGTGCTACCGTCCCAGTAGTTTTCTGGCCAAGTTCATACAAGAAGGTCATCTCATGTGCCTGACTTCACACGAGGACCCTTGTGCTCTGCTGGCAGGTGTTGCTGTGAAGTGTGAATGCCCACAATTATCTTCTGATAGGCAAAGGCATAAACAAAAAGGTGAAATATGCACCTCGTATTGTTTCTGTTATAATGACTATCTGCCTGCTTCTTGCCCTCAGCCCTGCTCTAACAGCTGTGCTGTATGACTTGAGTCGTCAGATCCCCCAGCTAAAGAAGGATATCCAGGATGGGCTGCTGAAAATGCTCTCCCTTGTTCTAATGCACAAGCCTCTGCGACACCCGGGCATGCCAAAGGGCCTTGCCCACCAGCTTGCCTCCCCCAGCCTCACCAACATCCCAGAGGCCAGTGATGTGGGTAGCATCACCCTTGCCCTTCGTACACTTGGTAGCTTTGAGTTTGAAGGTAAGATGAAATAAGGAAGCAGGGCGCCAAGGGGTATGGGTTATAAACACTAGTGCATTGGAGTAGAGTACGAGTAGCAGGAAAACTCTGAGAGCACTTTCTTTAAATTCCTGTTCCCTAGTAAGACCAGTAATTGAGGTGTAAACCTGTGTTAAGCTCCCCCTCTTTTTTTTTCTAGGCCACTCTCTGACTCAGTTTGTTCGGCACTGTGCAGACCACTTTCTGAACAGCGAGCACAAGGAGATCCGGATGGAAGCAGCCCGCACTTGCTCTCGCTTGCTCACGCCTTCCATCCACTTGATCAGTGGTCATGCCCATGTGGTCAGTCAAACGGCAGTGCAGGTTGTGGCTGATGTTCTCAGCAAACTGCTTGTGGTTGGAATAACTGACCCAGGTTAGTGTGGGGTTCAGCGAAAAGGGCTCTCCTACCACATGTTAATTTTAGCATGTGAGCAGGTCATGATATTAAGATTGTGTTAGAATTTGAACATATTTGCCACTAAATATGGGAGTTTACTGCATTTAAAGAGAAACAAATGTGTTTTTGCAGACCCTGATATACGTTTCTGTGTGTTGGCTTCTCTGGATGAGCGATTTGATGCTCACCTTGCCCAGGCAGAAAATTTGCAAGCTCTTTTTGTGGCCCTGAATGATCAAGTATTTGAAATCCGAGAGCTGGCCATCTGTACTGTGGGTCGCCTGAGCAGCATGAACCCTGCTTTTGTCATGCCTTTCCTGCGCAAGATGTTAATCCAGGTAATGAAGAGGGATGCCTGCAGTGAAAATAGAATACTTGGTATTGAGATTAAGATGGTGTTAAAGAACTGGGCTATCTAGCTGTTGTGAGTGTGTGGGAATATCTCCCTTTCGGAAAATATTTATTACCCAGCTTAGCAGGTTTCAGGAAGTCTTTTTAGTGATAGATGCTTGGACTGAAGCTGTAAGGATGTGTTAGAAAGGACAGCAGTCATTTCACTGCACATTCATCATGCTGTAGTTCTTTCCATCTGTATTGAGGAAGAATGTTTTGTGCTGCTTTTAGGTGAACGGATGGCACCACTTTGTAAATGTAGATGGTTTTGGAGCAGTCCATTCAGTTTTATGCTAATTAACTTTAGCTTCATTTAGACATAAATGACTGAATGGAGTATAAATGTAGAACACCCTTTAAAAGTGCTGAGATTCCTTTTTCTTTCTGTTGTCATTGGACAGGGAGGAGGAAATCCAAAGAATTTTTGCCTACCTTTATTTTCCCTGTTCTCATGCTTCCATTGTCTTTTCTGCAGATTCTAACAGAGCTGGAACACAGCGGTGTTGGCAGGATTAAAGAGCAAAGTGCAAGGATGTTGGGCCACCTGGTTTCTAATGCTCCACGCCTCATTCGTCCGTATATGGAGCCCATCCTTAAGGTAGAGTCTCTGTACGTTTACTGGTGACTTTGGAGTGGGATGATATAGCAAGTGGATACATGACCCTTAGGAGCTGCAGTTCTTTTGCTTCATCATAGCAGGAAAGTCAGATTGGCGTGGGTGTTACCCACAGTAATGCACGTATTGCAACAGTGTAGCCTAACTTGATTCTGGTTTGGGGTAAAGTTTGTGAAATAAAAGTTTCATTTACTGTTGTAATGCTCACCATGATGCAATTTGAGTCCCTGTGGAATCAATTCCAGGCATAAACAAAAGGAAAGATAATTTTGAGTACCGTATGTACAGCAAGGAGTCTTCTAAACACATTCTAATTTGTTCCTCTGTCACCTGCCAGGCACTGATTGTGAAACTGAAAGATCCTGATCCAGATCCAAATCCAGGGGTGATTAACAACGTCCTAGCTACCATAGGGGAGCTCGCACAGGTAAGGATACTGCAGGTACCTCTTTGCCATGCTTGTCAGTTGTTAAGCTTTTGGCAATGCTAGATGAAGGACTTTGATTTTTGTCTTTCAACAGGTCAGTGGGCTGGAGATGAGGAAGTGGGTGGATGAGCTCTTCATTATAATTATGGACATGCTACAGGACTCCTCCCTGCTGGCTAAAAGACAAGTAAGTGTTTGACAACTGCACTCAACTTGCCATCCACTCTAACGAAATATCCATGTGTCCCATCATAGCTGCTAAAATGAACCTTTAAATCACTAAATGCTCAAAGAAACTTTACAGAAGTTGAATGTCTGATGGATAAGGAGACATAATAAATTCCCTGGTCAAAACTAACCTTCTCTGGGCTTGATCTTTCCAGGTGGCTCTTTGGACACTGGGACAGCTTGTGGCCAGCACTGGTTATGTGGTGGAACCATACAGGAAGTACCCAACTTTGCTGGAGGTGCTTCTGAACTTCCTGAAGACTGAGCAGAACCAGGGCACCCGTAGAGAGGTATGAACATGAAGCTATCACACAACCACCTCTACAAGTTTTTGAGGGAGGGCAAGCTGTCAAATAAGTGTGTCTGCATAGATTTGTGCAGGGAGGAGTGAGGTGGAAGATCATTGTTGTGGCTGATAGAAGTATAATAAGCAGAATTAAGAGGGTCAAAGTTGAGTCAGTGAAATGGCCTCCAGTAGTTGAAAGGAAAGCATTGATGTTTTTTCCAGGCAATCACTTTAGTTCCAGATCTTCTCTCCTTAATCCTTAGGACCTTTTCATACATGTGGGTTCACATGTTGACTTTTGCCTTGGCGATGAAGTTCTGATGACTTTTCTTTTTGTTTCTGTCATATCAGGCGATTCGTGTGTTAGGGTTGCTGGGTGCTTTGGACCCTTACAAACACAAAGTGAACATTGGCATGATTGATCAGTCACGAGACGCTTCAGCTGTCAGCCTCTCGGAGTCCAAATCCAGCCAGGATTCTTGTAAGCATCTGAATTTCTTTCCAGTGAATAGCTTTATGATCTACAAACAGGTCTTGAATTTTTTTTTTATTTTTTCTTGTTGTTGTTTTGCTGTTACCAGTTTGTCTCTTCTTAAGAAGTTATTAGTGTACATGTTTTCACCTAATCCTTGGGTGCTCCTGAGTGCACCTAATACTAGAGTGCTTCAAGACCTTTTAATATGTAGCTTGTGACACTGGCTTTTTTCTCCTAGCGGACTACAGTACCAGTGAGATGTTGGTGAACATGGGAAACCTCCCTCTGGATGAGTTCTATCCAGCTGTCTCTATGGTGGCACTGATGAGAATTTTCCGAGACCAATCCTTGTCCCAACACCACACTATGGTAGTTCAGGCCATCACCTTTATTTTCAAATCTCTTGGGCTGAAGTGTGTGCAGTTCCTGCCCCAGGTCATGCCAACGTTCCTTAATGTAATACGGGTTTGTGATGGTGCCATCCGAGAGGTGAGTGTACTAGGGATCACTTTTTCTTCCTTCCTCTTCCACTGCCCTAAAGACTCCATTTTTTGAAAGAGAATGTGACTGGCTTTGGGCATTGCTGTGCTATGTGTTGCTGCCAAGCATGCTGCAGAAGTGAGGTTCAGCTTTGCTTTTTCTCTCCTGTGAGCATTTGGTAGAATATCCAGTGGAAACAATTTTTCTGCTGCTTATTGAAACAGTTGCTTCTGAGCATAATCCTTAGAAGGCTAATATTTGATTCTGTTTTTTTATCAAGCTGGTCTTGTTCAGGAAAACAGCCTGTGCAGCATCCAGAGCTTTCAGTGATCTCCGCGTTAATGTACTGTTGCAAACAGTATTATTAAATAATAGAGGTAGATTCTTTAAATTTCTGATGCAACCATGTACTTTGGCTCATCTGTGAGAAGGAAAATTCAATTTGCTACAGTCTGCTAACTTTCAGAGCAGTGTGGGTGGTGATTCCACAGCAGTGCTTTCTCTTCCTTCCCACTTAAGTTACAGTTTTAGAAGGAAATGAGAATTGTGTGAAGACAATAATGGGCTTAAGGTTCACCTAACCAGAGATGGCTGCTGTTTGCCAAGCCTTTTCCTCAGGCAGCTGAAAATAATCTCTGGGGTGGGAAGGGCAGTTTGTACTAGTTATTGGTACTGTATTTTATGGTGGGATGGGTGCTCCCTTAGCAGAATCCCAACCCTGCTATAGAACCACTGTTTTCTCCCAGACTGAACTACTACTCAGATTGGAAGGAAAACATCTCACACGCCTGGGTTGGCCGAACTCCTAGACCTGACTGATCTAACTTGCTTGAAAGCTATGCAGTTGTGCACACTCTGTTTAAAAATTTTCAGGTAAAAGAAGATGGTGAAAGTGTACTGGGGAGAAGAGCTGAGGTGGGTACACGTGACACTAAAGCCTAAAGGAGGCAGGTCCTTGTCCTATATGTAAGCATCCTTTCATGACACCAAAAAAGGCACAGCAGAGGAGCTCAGGGTTCTTTTTTGGTAAATGTAGGTGTACTGCTTTCACTAAAGTAGCTGATGTTATTTCTTACTTAATTTTCACAAAAATCTGTAATCTCTTTTTCTGAGCTCCACTTTGTGTTTTGTCACTATAATCTTCAAATACTGCATGAAGAAATTAAATTTAATATATGATAACTTACATTTTCCTAGAGGAAAAAAGACTATATACATTTATTTTGTGGACAAAGTGATTTAACCCGCATTATTTCATACCAATCTCAAAAGTAAATTCATTGTCATGAGTGAGTGCATAAGATTGTATTGGGGCAAAAGGAATTGCAAAACTGTCGTAGTATATCTGAATAATCAGTCAAAATTCTTCTATGGTACAATCAACCATCTTTCAAAAACGTGATATTTCTGGCAAGGACCAAACTCTCTTCCCCAGTAACTTTTCACCAATATATCTTGGTGGGGATGGGAAAGAGTACAGAAAGAATAGCTTAAAATGTGTGCCAGTTTAGTGTGCAGGCAGGGGGAAAAGATGAGGGGCTATATTTTTGGAAGCATCCTTCAAACCTAAATTACAAAGCTCTGTAGTTGAGGTGTTTGTGCTTGCAAGTCTGTTCTGACACTTTATAAATTTGCTGACACATTATAAACACCTATTTGTATGCTTGACTGTCTAAGGCTTTGAGCTTATAAAATTTTGGATGCAAGTTGGGGCGGAAGAAAAAAACCAAACAAAAATCCCCAAAACACCCCCCCCCACACACACACACTCCCAAAAACCCAAACCGCTGAGCTGAAGCTGCCAAAAATTTAGCCCCAGATTTTGAGCATATAGGAGCTATGCATGCTGTTTGTTTGGTATATGAGCTTGCAATTGGCCTGTGAAATGCGTTTACCCGGTGTTGCTTTGATGTTTGAATAGGCTGCATTGATCACTACACACTTCTTCCTTCCAGTTCCTGTTCCAGCAGCTAGGGATGTTGGTGTCCTTTGTGAGAAGTCATATTCGGCCCTATATGGATGAAATTGTCACCCTGATGAGAGTGAGTACAATCTTTAAGCCAGTATTTTACTGTCAGAAAAGGCGGATTCTGTCATTATGAAATGTATCAATTATTTCATAAACTCATATGAAGTGCAGAATTTCACGTATTTGAAGTAATAATTGTATTTTGAAATAACATGTGTTTGAAACAATAATATACATTATTACCAGTAACTGCAATAAGAGCAGCTCCTAGGTTCTTCTAGTGCTTGAGTTCTTTGGAGCACTTGGATTTTGTGCGCTTATTACTTTCAGAAAGATAGTTTTAGCAAGAGGTGTTTGGAGTTCATAAATAGGTGGCATTTCACTTCATTTTCACTTACTATTTGCAAACACTCAGAAGGATTAGGAAAAGTCAGTTGCCTAGAGGTTGTTTTTGACAGCTATAAATACACTGAAGGCACAGAGTGTTTTAAAAACAGACCAAAACTGCCAGTTTGTGTTAGTTGCTACAGCCCCGCTGAAGAACTGTTTAATTTTTTTCCTTTTTTTTTTTTTCTTCTGCAGGACTTCTGGGTCATGAACAACTCCATACAGAGCACAATTATCCTACTTATCGAGCAAATTGTGGTAGCTCTAGGAGGTGAATTCAAACTCTATCTGCCACAGCTCATTCCTCACATGTTACGGGTCTTCATGCATGACAATAGTCAGAGTCGCATTGTTTCTGTCAAGGTGAGTGGGAAGCTGCAGCAGCTGGGTTCGTTTGGGTGTTGCTGAGGCAGGTGCATGCCCAGTGTGCCATGCTCCAGCAGGGCTTCTTGCTTGTGTCTTGCAAGCAAATGGCATGGGTGCAGTTCAGCAGTGGCTTGGTGTGAAGCGATGCAGACAGTACTTTGTTTAAAGTGCAGGGCTGAAGCAGCGTTTCACTGGACACTGACTTTTTAAAACGCATCTCTCATGACTTTGAGTCACATTGGGTCATTTTTTCTTCCAGCTATTGAATGCGATCCAGCTCTTTGGAGCTAACCTGGATGACTACCTTCATTTGTTACTACCTCCCATTGTAAAGCTATTTGATGCCCCAGATGTCCCAGTGGTGGCTCGCAAGTAAGTGTTGGTGGCTTTGCAGTCTCTTTTTTTCCCTGTGATATCCAAGTTCTGCAATGGCTGCCCTAGCCATGTGTAGAAGTGAAATACTGCTTAGTTCCTTCCACGGGTTTTCTCTCAAATCATTATGGAAGGTTATTTTTGGTTGGACGTCACAGCACTGTTACTAGATTTTGTTGGGTATAGACTACTACGTTCTGGTTCTCACCTGCCAGTATTTTAGTCACTGCAACTTGCAAGCTGTCCTGCAAGTGCTAGCTGCATTAACGGAGTTCTAGTGACCTGTTTTTCCTATTACTATTGATGCCTAGGAGGACTGAGCATGAATCACTTATCTATTTTTACATCTTGTTTCTCCTGTCTTGATACCATGAGAGATAAGTCCTCCGTTCTTTCTGCTCTGACTTTAGAGCTGCTCTAGAAACAGTGGACCGCTTGACAGAGTCCCTGGATTTCACTGATTATGCTTCACGGATTATTCATCCCATTGTGCGAACACTAGATCAGAGCCCTGAGCTGCGAACAACCGCAATGGACACCCTCTCCTCTCTGGTGTTCCAGCTGGGAAAGAAGGTAATATTCTTCTTAAGCTTGAAAGCTCATAGAAGGAGGGGTTATTCCAAAGATCGAGGCTTTAAAGTTGAATATTTGTAATGCGCTCATTCTAGATTTTAAAGAAAACAGATTTTTCTTCTCTTAGTTGTTTCTGGTATCAGGAGTTACTGAAATCAGACTTTCAGAATTGATTTCTTATAAGATCAGTGAAACAAAGGTGGAATTTTACTGCTCTTGGTCAGACTGAGTAACTAGCTTTTGATGCCTTCCCATATACAGTACCAGATTTTTATCCCGATGGTGAACAAGGTTCTGGTGCGACACAGAATTAACCATCAACGCTATGATGTTCTTATCTGCAGAATTGTAAAGGTGAGTTGACAAGTATATTGTTGTTTGCATAAGGGCACTTTGGGGTTGTTTTCATGTTGAAACATGTAGCTGGGAGCTTCACTTTGCGTTACTCATAAAATGGAAGAATGGTTGTTTCTGTATTTGTGTGTTAAGTAAAGCTTTGTAAGGAGACTTTGAGATTGCATTGGGAAAATTATTGGCAACTGGTATCAAATATTTCCTATAGAAAAATCACTGCAAGTTCTAGGTAAGAACTTAGACTTATAGCCAGCATCACTATTTTTTTCTCAGTTGTTCTTAAATGTGGATTTACCCTATTTTTCCAACAGTTTCAGGACTTAAGGAGACCTTGTTATCTCAGTGTTCTCCACAGTGTGTCCCACGTTTCAAAAGCTCAGTAACTGCTTTGCAATTTGATTAGTCTGGAACAAGTAGCACACTGTGCTAGGCTTAGTAGTGAAGCAAATAGGAAAGAGTACTTGTTTTAAGGTGTATTATTTTGGCTTGTTATACTGGGAGCTAAGATTTCTTATCAGTTACCTTGAATAGAAAAGGTATATCATTCGAGTTCTCTGGTTTATAAGGTGTAATCATTGTAATGAAACACAGTTGTTTGCTTCACAGATTTTGCTCTGAGATTGGATAGTGCTCTGACTTCATCATCCATTTGGCTTGTAGAAAATGGCTTTTGTACGTGTGGGCGTGATCTTCATTGTAAGCCATTTATTGTAGGGCTATACTCTTGCTGATGAAGAGGAGGATCCCCTGATTTATCAGCACCGAATGTTGAGAAGCAACCAGGGAGAAACTTTGGCCAGTGGTCCTGTGGAAACAGGTCCCATGAAGAAATTACACGTTAGCACCATCAACCTGCAGAAGGTATTAATGGCAGTGAAGTAATCTTGACAATTTCTTGTTATGTGAAGTATGAACAAGACTTCCTAGATCACAAGGAATCATCTGTAGCTTTAGAAACATCTGTTTCAGACCCTCTGCCTTTTTTATCAGCCACTTCTCTTCTGTCTTAGTGCTACATTCTCTTGAAGCCAGTATAGAACTTAATAGCTAAGCTCTGGCTAATTTGAGCAGTAAATGCATGGAGCGCTCAGTTCAGTAGTGGGATGGATTGGTTTGAAAATGCTAGACTTAATGCATTTAGAATTACATTTTTAAGTATTTTTAAGCTGATGTTTCAACAGTGGCTTCAGCTCTTGATGAATTTCTGTAGGGAAAGAATTATTCATGTTAAATACTTGGCATGTCATGACAGGAATACATTTCGGGAAGATTTCTTAAAATGAGACTGAAGTACTGCAAATTATCTGGTAAAGGATTTCAGGAAATTGAGAAGGGAATCTTGGCAATGTGACTTGGAGCTGTAAAGAAGTAATGCTGCCTGCTGATGGACTTCTGCTTTTGGATAGTGCTTCATTTGGTAGTTGAATTGTCTTGCTTTGTACTGCAGGCCTGGGGAGCAGCAAGAAGAGTTTCCAAAGATGACTGGTTGGAATGGTTGAGACGACTGAGTTTGGAGCTGCTGAAAGATTCCTCCTCACCATCCTTGCGCTCATGCTGGGCCCTGGCTCAGGCATATAATCCCATGGCTCGGTAGAGTAATTTTGTTTTTTTGGATCACTTGAAATTGCAGATGCAAGCCAGATATTATAAGGAAAAAGAAAGTTACTTAAAAGCTCTTACGTTGCATAAATAGAGGTAGTTCCTGCTTTGGGACAAATCAAATAGCTGGCAACTTGATTTCATTTCCACCCTTCCCAGTTGGCTGCTCAGCGATGTGCACAAAATCTTTCAGTGGAATTCTGCATGTTAGTCTAGAAATAACATAAGGCACATAAAAGTGAAGCTGGAAAAACAGCAGAGTATGAAATAGTTTTGAGGATCTACTGTGGGTGAATAAAAATGCCTCGTGAGTGGAATAAGCCGCAGTGCTTTATTTCTTTTGCAGCCAGTATGTCTGGAGAAACTAGACTAGGCCTGGTTCTTCGTAGCAGAAGAGAAGAGCATCCTTGCTGCTGTGAAGAGTTTGGTCTAGCCTAAAATACTTGCTAGCATATGATAGTACAATATCTCTACTCTTGTAGTATTTCATCCTACTATACATTTTTAAATGCAGGTTTCACTGGGTTTTTAGTAGAGAATTTAGCTTTATAAAAGCTAATCACTGTTTGTTGCAGGTAGACATATAAATGCATTTTGTAGCTCTCTCTGAATATGAAGGCAAGTCCACTGTCAAATAGACTTTTTTTCATGGATAATGAATCCCCACCTCTCACTCTCTTTTATTTTTGTCCTCAGAGATCTCTTCAATGCTGCTTTTGTTTCATGCTGGTCTGAATTGAATGAAGACCAGCAGGATGAGCTGATCCGAAGCATTGAATTGGCCCTGACTTCTCAGGACATTGCAGAAGTCACTCAGACACTGCTGAACTTGGCAGAGTTCATGGAACACAGTGACAAGGTAGAGATGCTCTTGGGCAACTCTTTTCTAATGCTGGCTAGCTGGCTGATGTCTAGTCTATGGAAAGGGTGTGAAGAGTTCATGCATACTTTCTTCTTTTCTATACTCATCCTGCTTTTCATGTATGTGCTTCTACCCAGGGTCCACTGCCATTGAGAGATGATAATGGCATTGTCCTCCTGGGGGAAAGAGCTGCAAAATGTCGAGCATATGCCAAGGCCCTTCACTACAAGGAGCTGGAATTTCAAAAGGGTCCCACTCCGGCCATTCTAGAGTCTCTTATCAGGTAGGACCACAACTGATGAGACTTGTGCTCTTGCATCAGTACCCAGTTTAGGATACCATTAGGATGAATCTGGACAATTCTTGGGATTTCGCTCTCTGCCACAAGATGTTGTCGTAGGCTTACTAACTAGCTTGCAAATGTACGCTCCTAGCTGCTGTGTTCTGCCCTTCTATTATGTAATTAAAATTGTGATAGAAGCTGTGGGAAACTGTGCAGGAAAAAGTGGAGTCTTCTGATTTCCACCTCTCACCCTTCAAGTTCAATATGGGATGTTGTGGAGTGGCTGTAAGTTACATGAGAGAAATTTCTACACCTGCATATAAATAAGCCAGAAAAGCTGAAGTTCTTAATTAAAATTTCTCATCAAATTCTGCTCATCTAGCTTAGATAGGTCTCATTCTTCATATATCAAATAGAAGATATTATAACAAGAGTGTATTGTTTCCTGAGCTTTGTCAACAAGAAGGATGTTAGCCTGGAATACCTGCACAGGATTTGGTACTAAACTGTATGTTTTAAACTGTGGTTCTTGGTTTCATATCACAGAAACGTTAACTCTGCCATTTGAGATGGACAAATTGATTTTGGTTGAGCAAAAACTTAGCTTTGTCTCTATGCAGTGAATTTTTCAGCCCTCCTACTTCCTTGGAGTTTTGCTTTCCTGTTTGTTTTCCCTCTTTTATTCTTTCATCCTTTGTCCTCTCTTCTTTTTCTGAGGAAAATATAGAATTCAGTGTATTCCCTTTCCTGGCCTCAATCACTTGTGCAGCTGTTTCTTTGTGTGTCAAAAAGCAAGTTAAGGAGCAAAGACTGAAGTAAAGCAGGATTAAAAATTAAAGACAATTTATTAGAAATGAAAAAGTTCAGAAACCTTTAAAAATCCATTTATAGACCACAGTTAAAATAGTTGCAACTATAGTTCCACACTGTTGAAATTTACAGTATGAATAGTCAAACATATGTAAGGCAATTCCCAAGACATCTTTATCTCCCATTTCACACAAGACTGAACAATTTAAATTAGATTCAAACTCTCTTTAAGGTGAATAAAAATAGATATATTAACTATAACTGTCTTTCCAACATATTCAAACAACAGTATGGCTACAGGAGGTGTCTCTTTTTAACTGTTATTTTTAACACTGTGTTATGTAAGGGAGAAACATACTGATTTTTGATGTAACATTTTTAGGTAACTTGTAATTGGGGTAGTTTTCAGAACAGATTTTAATATTCCTCAGCACAGTATGCTGGCAAACATTCCCTTAAGTTTGAATAGCTTTTGGCACTTATGGATTCTCTGGTGTGTACCTAGTGTTTTGCTCACGGATACAGTGGTTTTAAGTGTTGGAGTTGAGGTTTTTTTGGCTGGGTCTGGATTTTTTTGCTAACCTGCTGTTCTCTCTTAGTCTTACTGACATATAGCACACTTATGTCCTAACCTGAACATAATTTGGTGGCAGCCCAGAAAGTTGCTTTCTAGTTTATCAACCTTTAGGTGATCTGTGGGTAGGAATAAACATCACAGAGCATATGGGACAAATCCTTTCTCCAGGGTTACTATCTGCTGGGTGCAGCCCTCTATGGGGAGTCATTTGAGGCAGCAGCAGGAGATGGTAGTAAAACTTCAGGAGAGAAGCTGGGCAATACTAATTAATCCAAAATTTTTGAGCTTCGTTTTTCCTCTGTGAGAATGTAAGCCACTTACTATACACTAAAGAAAGGTGCATCAGGGACACTTTTGATTGATTCCTCTGGCTTGAAACGAGTATGTCATTTTTGTGATTTGAGCCCCTCTTGGAAGGATTTACTCAGCAATGCTTACTCTACACACTGAAGGAAAGGCAACAAGGAGGCTTTTTTCAGTCCCTGCTTGGCTGGTCAATATTGAGGCAACCCACTAGTCACAATGCTAGTGAGAACACACCAGTAGGTTTTCTGAAGGTGCTGCAAGTGCATTCTATTCTAACCTATTCTAACACAGTATTTTTCCCTTTGGAAAGAGCCTGAAGAGGAAGAAATAAGTCTGAGCCCTGATAACACTAGTGGCTGTGGCTGGTGCTTAATGTGCTTTAGTGTTTGTGGGTGTATGTAGCAGTTGCATGTATTACATGAAATGAACAATTATTTGGCTGATTTTGAGCTGTCTGTTGCCCACCTTCTGTGCAGTGGCATCATCGTGTAGCTGTACAAACAAATATGGATTTCCTCTACGGTTTGAAATCCTCTGGCCGGATCTTCATCTCAACTCTCTTCAGTGAGTAGGTTGATCCGTGCCATCCGTACCAGGTGATGCCATCCATGTTCTTGGTGTGTTCTCCTTTGCGGTAGTAAACCCCGTTCAGATTGGAATCTGTGCAGCAGTTGTACCAATATCCACCTTTTCAGAAAACAAATAGATTTCTGGTGAGCCATTTACTTAAAAGAGGTATGTTTTGTATTAATAATAAGAATTATGGCTCTTTCCTGAGGAGAGTGACAAGAAGGCAGCATTTAATCCCTGGAGCATATGGCCCTAATAGCTGGGCTTGCAGGTAAATTCAAAACTTAACATAGATACTAAATACATAAAGGTTTTATAGTTACACAGTCAAATTAGTCCAGTAGCTTTTCATTTAGTTGCTCATTCCTCTTAGAATATTTCCTTGACATGTTTCTGTCTCTGACTCTGAGAGTTAGCATAGGAAATGAATTTGGGTTCTTAGCTTGAGCATCTTAAGGTGTTGAAAAGGTTTCTGGACTCTGCAGATAAGCTGTGCTATTTTATTGAGACTGATATCAGCAATTTTATTTGCATGTCGCATAAGGGCACAATGGGGAAATTAAAAGTAAAGGGCAAGATGCAGTGAAGATAATTATTGTAACAGACCTCATATAAAGTTAAATTGAATGAAGAGAGTAATCTCATTAGAGGCTCTTTATAGAGTAGGGATAAAGATTAGAATTCGGGTTGAACCTTGAGGTGTGTGTAGGATAATAATATAGGAGAGTAATTACAAGTGCCTAATAGTAGAACTTGAAACCTCATAAAAATATAAGAAAAATAAAAACCTTCTAGATATACAGGAATAACTTCTTGCATCACTGAATTGCAGCAACATCTGAGATAGATATCTGGCAGATAAGCATAATGGGCTGGATAACAGTATGTGTACATGAGAGCATGCACTAAATCATTTGAAGAGTAATGATGTCTGTAACAGACGGTCTGGCTCTGTGTAAATCTGCTTTAACAGCCTGATTTCCCACATAATTGTGTATTCCAGAACTGGTCACCTCTCCCTTAAGTAGCATCTGGATGGCAAATCACTAGTTACTTGGAAAGAGAGAGTTATGGGCTCTCTACAAATTACCCAGGCAGCTCTCTCACAGGAAGGTGTTTATGCGTGTTTTACCTTTACGGAACCGGGCACAGTCATCCACGCACTTGTCGTTGTCCTTGTCCTTCGTGCTGAAGGCTGTGTTGTTGTGGTACCTTAGGGAATCACGCCCTGTGTTCCCAGTGTAGTTCCCCAGAAAAAGACGATAGCTGTTTATTTCGTTGCTCAGGGTGAATTGCTTATATTGTGCATAGCGTGTGTTACCATCCCAGTCCTGCCACAGAACAGTGAAGACATAGGTCCTATTAGAGTAGTTTTATGAAAAGACTCCACCATCTATGGTTATGTACAGCACCTGTCACGTATCTTTTCTCAGTCCTAGATTTTTCACAAGTTTTTTCTGTCTCGGACACAGACTGCAGAAACTTATCTGTTAAGGCAAAGAAACTTTCCAGAGCAAAGCATCATATTTCCAAGTCTTATCTGCATGGGTATTAAACAACATAGGGAAACCTGGTGTGCAGCTCTTGCCTCCAACATCCTTGTCTCACAGTGTGCTGTCTCAAGTGATTTTTTTTATTTTTTTATTTTTTTTTTTTGTCTCTGAAAGAGTGACTTTTCGATATAAAGCCTTTCAGCTCACTTTTTCCATTGTACGTATCCCATCCCTCAAAGCTCTTGTACCAGCTCTAAACTAGTCTAAGTCAAACCCAAGCCTTTAGTAGACTGTAGAAATTTTTGTGGTAATAAAATGCAAACTCTTTTGTACACAGGCAGAAGGAAGTGCTGCAAAAGGAGAAGGCTCAGTCTCTTTAAAACTTTATGGGACATCTCCATGAATCTTTAAATCTGACGTGGTCAGAAGTTTGATCTCTGTCTGCAGTGGGTTCCACAGAATTCTCTAGAGCCCCACATGTTCCCTAAGAGCCCCCTAGTCCTTGAATTTTTCACTATGTCCATCTTACCTCCTTCTTCTGTAATTAAAGTGTGCAAATTCTTTGTGCCTCCTATAGACATAAAAGATGGTATCTGCTACTAGAGAATCACTTTGTAAGAAAAACCTTTTGCTGCTGAAATTGAGAGCTTGTTAATTACCTCCAACTCCACTCGCAGAACAGTAGGGCGTCTTGAAAGTCGGTAGATATTTTCATTTCCCAGCCAAAAATCTCCCCGAATATTGCCAAATCCTTCCTTGTATTGTTTCCAGTCCCTATTGAAAGATGTCAAACCAACTTTACGTCTTTGGATGATAGTCCAGCCACCTCCATCTGTCTCCATGTCACAGAACACCTAGAACAGGAAAAAAGGCAGTGCTTGCTTGTCAGTAGACTTAGGAAGGTTCAGTTCTCTTAAGACATCATTCTAGCTTTCACAACATGGAGAAATTCCTGTTTTGTTTAAAAGTCATGGAAAAAAAAGTATTAAATGAATCCTTTTTCTGTTTTTCTTAAATTTATACGCTTTCCTTCCTTGAAGTTAGCCCACATAAAGATGCTGATTCAAAGTGCAGGGTATCATAACTCAGTATGTGCTCTTTTCATCTCTGTGGTAAATAAGTATTTCTTGATTATATTTGAAAAGACATGTAATATACATTGTGTACTTGACATCCTTACCTCTAGATCTGGACTCCCCAAAAATTCATCAGGAGGTAGCCTGTAAACACC
Source organism: Nyctibius grandis (assembly GCF_013368605.1). NCBI lineage: Eukaryota > Metazoa > Chordata > Aves > Nyctibiiformes > Nyctibiidae > Nyctibius > Nyctibius grandis. Next base: position 3,943,733 of record NC_090674.1, read on the forward strand.
AGAGATTCGGTAGTTCCTTTGGTAAAGTGACGAGCAGTCATAGACAGCATCTACTTGAATCAGAACCAGAAAGTAAGAACCTGAACAGCAAGAACAACTCCCCTATAAGTGTGGCTTCTGTAAAGCTTAGTTTGTAGTAAAAGGAGTAGTTAAGTGAAGACTTCCCCCAAGTCTAACGGTTTCCTTAAATCGTTTAGTTTTGATCAATGCGTGCATTAGAAAAAGAGGTTGTAGCACTGAGACTTTGTGATGTTTTCTTTCTTTTGTGTGTGGTGTTTTGTTTTGTTGGGGTTTTTTTAAAATCTCTCCTATCCAAAGAGACATCTCTGCTTTCTCTTCACATTGCTACTGTGTGTGTCTGTGCTGGAAGGTAAAAAGGTATATATTTGCTGTCCCCCCACACCCAAATAATAAAGGCTTATCTAATAGAGTGGCTAGGCCTGCTGCCAGGTGCCTGTTTTGATTATGTGCTTGAACAGGTTAACTAAGTTTGCGAATGAGGCATATTTGCTCAGCACTTTTTGCACTAGAGCCTGTGCCAGAGATGGTGGCTTTTAGCTGCAGTCAATCTGTCAGTCTCTGCAAGCCTCCTTTCCTCCCAGTGCAGGAGCTGACTTGAAGATGATCAAATGCACAGCTATTCTTCTGAGGAGGATAAACGAGCTGAAGCAAGGCTTTATCCATTCTGACAGTTTTCAGTTTAGTACAGACTAAATGTCTCTTACCTGGTGAGGTGAGACACATCTGTTTTAAATACCTTCTGGGCCAGTTTCTTCAGTTTCTTCTGTGTGCTACTGTATGTTTTCCAAACCTTTACTGCGGCTCCAAAGAGAGTTGTTATGGGATAATTTTTGTTTAAGACCTACTGTAAACAATGGTGTGTCAAAATTAGCCACGTGGAACTTTTTGTAGGAAGAATTTAGTAGATAGATTTAGAAGTTTTTCCTTTGCATTTAGAAACAAAAAATCCAAATGAAGTCTTTTGGCAAACCCAGTTGTTCCAGACAACAGCAGTTTCTTTTTAAGGAAGTTTTAAGGTTGTTGCAGTGAATTCCATTTAAAGAGAGAAGTCAACAGAAATGACAGTTTGTTCTAGAAGTGACTTTACAGGTCGCTGACCTACAAAATGCACCTGCATTCCACGTTTAGTACAGGCCTGTGCAATCACTGTGTGCAGTGAAATTTTCCCTCAGGGAAGAGAGACTTTTGAACAATTTAACTGTCTTCTGGCTAGGCTTATATCACAGTTTGCATCTTGTATCATCTACAGCCTTGAATTTTTGCGAATTATCATTCCAATAATGAATCACTCTTTTACTCTGGTTCATAGATAGTCATAAAGATAGAATTACAAATCTCCAGTAATGCTTGGAGAGCATTTCTAATTGTTTTACCAACTTCTAGTCCCCTGTCAGCACTGTGAACTCGGAGGATATTACTGCCAGAGCCATTCCCTGACAAAGCCAGCTCCCTTTCTTTTTGGATTGGTACTGTAGTGCTCAGAAAATGAAACATTAGACTGTGAGTTCCTCACTATACAAATACAGTACCTGTTCAGTTTTTCCACTCCCTGATAACAGACATACAGATATTAAAATACAGCTGGATCTTTGGACTTCTGATAGATGAATTCAAACTAGTTTTCTCAGGATCCACCTGCCTACGGAAGAACTTTAAGCAGAAGCACTCGGTATGCATACTTGCTAATCATGTTAGTGGGACATGCTAGCATTAAGAACTAGTTGTTAGTTCCTTAAGAGGTGTATCTGGGAGCTTGGTGACTCCCTCCTTACCAGCTGAAGTTTGTGTGACCGTCTGAGCTGCCTGGAGTTGCATGATATCTATCTGGTTGTTCATTTCGGAGTATTTGCTCTCGGCATCGATGAGGCGGGACTCCATCTGCTTGGTGCTCCCTTCCAGCTCCATCACCTGCATGACCACGTTCACCCAGTCACCTTCCTGCTTCTTGCTCAGCTCCTGCAGCATTCTGCTCAGGTTGGCTACTTGCAACTTGAGCTCCTTAATCTCATCGCAGCAGCCTGTGATCTTGGACTGTGCATTCCCATTGATCGTTCTCCTTTTGGGAGGCTTCTGCAGCAGTGCTGGATAGATTGCCACAGACACAGTGACAGCGCAGAGCCATACCAGCTGAGCTGTGGATCTTGCTGGCATTTTTGCTTACAGCAACAGAAAACTTCCAGCTGACTGCGCGTAGTCTGAATGCAGCTGGAGTAGATAGGAAACTTTCTGCAAGTGCTGTAGCAGACTGGTACCTAGCTGTCTTCCAATGAAGTGAGTCTCTGAAGGTGGAGCCTGAAGAAGTAGCTTTTTTTTCAGACCCGTCCTGTTGGAGTCTATGCACTTTGGACATCTGTCTCAAAGCATCTTATATACTATTTTTCTGTTTACCTCCACCCTCCAAAGCTATGAAGAGCTTTCTGGCCCCTCCCTGTTCATCTGTTTGTATCAGGTGTTTACAGGGTGAAATTGGAACAGGTTTCAGCCAAGAAAAGCTGGGGAGAGCAGGAAAGACTTTACTCAGTTCTGTCTTGAAGGGGTGTGGGAGAGGGCCAGGAAATGAGGAGAGTTTCCAGCAATTGCTGCCTATTGGATTGTAGCCCTGTTGGTGACTAGTTCTGGCACTTCAATAACATTAGATTGTTAGAGGTCCAGAATATGAAAAGGCTGTCCAAACAGGAGGAGTTTATAGAAGGTCAAGGAAGGTAACTCCCTAGCAGGTAGCCCTAACTGCAACAAGTCCTGCCAATACATTCCCCAGAAGTTGTAGGGGTAACCAGGCTTGCACTATTTCTTAATTTAGATAATCTTTTAGCAAATTCATCAGTTCAGCATTTAATCCTCCTCTCTCTGGACACTGGTGTCTTTACACTATTTGTTTTGTAGAATTCAGTGCTGTTCTCTTTAGAGGTGGGATGTTGGAGGGTGGGATGGAAAGAAGTCTGCAAAATATGTAAGTCAAAACCCATGCCTGTGTTTACTCATAGTGGACAAGCGAAAGGACATTACTTAATGCTGAAAGACAGTCTACTTAAAATTGACAGGAGATGGGGTTTTTACAGGCAATGTGATCTGTCTAACTTCACTATTATGGGGTTTTTACAGGCAATGTGATCAGTCCAACTCCAGTATTATGGGTTTTTTACAGGCAATGTGGTCAGTCTAACTCCAGTATTACGGGGTTTTTACAGGCAATGCGATCTGTCTAACTCCAGTATTTTGGCGGCCAGTTTATTAACAGGATTGTGAAAGGAAAATCTATGGGTAATTAGAATGTCCACAGTCGCATAAAGCATAGGCTTAAGAGCAAATCTTATATCTGTAGATATTCAGAGTATGGGTCAAGTATCAGCTGGCTGAGGTAGCGACTCAGTGTCCTCTTTTATATCTTTTATTATTTCAAAAGTTGATTGTAGCTGTTTTGATCCCAAAGTAGAACCGTTTCAGCAATGGTGCAGCCTTTTGCAAAGGGTCTGCAACTTTTGTTCTAGATCCTTACGGATAAGTTGTTTCTCCACAGACCAGCTGCTCGGTAATTGCCCGACATGTGGGTTCTTGCATCTTCCTGCAAAGTTTCTGACTGTGATAACTGGCAGAGACAAGATTCAAATGAAGGAGTAAATGGCTTATGTACGTGCTCCTGAGGTAAATGCCGTTAAAGCTTCTTGGTGTCCAAGAAAAGAAGGCAGCTAATCTTGCACTTTTACAAAGAAAATAAGGACAAACCCAACTGAGACATGCTATCCCATCTAGACTTCTTTTGCTGATCCAAAGTAGCTGCAGGATTTCTGCTTGATCAGAAAAGCCTTGCTGATTTGACATCCACTTTTAGAGAAGTAGGAAGCATAATTTCTTCTTGGTGCAGTTTCTCTTCTTCCTTAGCTTTGTTACACTTGTTGCTAGATGCTTTGTTACTGCCTCTGATTTGCACCACGGCTGGCTAATAGTGTTTCTGCAAAACAGTAATGAGAGACCCCACAGGGTGTGAAGACTTAGGAAGATGAAAGTATAAAAGCACTGAAGGGGTGGAGTATGAATACAGATGTTTTATAAACCTGAATTTTCTTAGAGGAGGAAGAGGGGATCTTTTGGAGGCAGTCAGAATTAGAGATCTCCCAACAGGCAGTGTGAGTGTCTTGAGTTTCGTTGTGGGTAACTGCCTGTGTGCTGTACTTCAGGCAGAAACCACTGTAGTCTGTAGTACCAGCTGGTGAGGCTACTGTGTGGTGTTGGTGACCTGAGATATTGCCAGAGATATGCAGGTACAATTTGATTAAAGTACTGAGGATACCTCCACAGCAGGCCGTAGGCTTCAGTCACATTTTTGTCATGGACATTCCAGAAACCTTCCATAGCAAAATTACTTTTTATACTTCAGACCAGTAAGTGCCACTGCACACGGATGAAAGCCTGACCTTTTTCGTTCTGCCTCTAATCCTGTCTGAGCCCTCTTCCAGCTGGAGCTTCTGTCGTTCCCAGGGGCAAATTCTTCTCAGGCTTCCTATGATGAGAAACGTGTTTTTTTCAGAGTTGGAATAAAGAATAGGACAGGCCAGACTCTGGCTTCTCTGCCCCGAAAGCCCCTCTAACACCCCCATCGTGTTACATAGGACTTCAATCCATTCTGCTGCTGCTCTCACTCACTGTAACTCTTTTATCTGTCTTGTACAACGTGAATTTCACACACACTCACATCATGAGGCGCAGATGTGGAAGAGGGGAGCCGCTTGTAGGTCCGTGCATTCCCTCTTGATACAAATTCTTGAAGGATCCAGGATTCAGCCAAACTGTTGCACACAGATGTTACGAAACATTGCAGAAAGGCCTCCGAATCTGCTCTCTAGACTGGAGTATTTAACTGGAAATGAGACATCCAGGGTTTTATTTTGGGTTCAGCCTCTGATTTGTGTATCCTAATGCAAGCCATCTTCCTTTTGCATGCTTTGATTTACCTGTTTTAAAACAGAGATAATACTACTTTGTTCTGTGTAAGGGGGCGACAACAGACACGTTATGCAGGAATGGAAAAGAGCACAAATCTTCCCGTCTGTCATCACTTTGGAGGAAGCATTGAGAGAGATTTGGGCAGACAGATCTCTCTTGGCAGAGACCTTAGCCTTAATGGAATTTGACTTCTTTATGAGTATTTGAAAGATGAATCTTTCCCTGTTGCATGGAGAACTGAGTGTAGTCACTTAGGCAGCAACAGCTACTGATCTAGTCATTGCCAGATTAGACCAGCTGTAGAAGCTGACAGTCTGTAGGAAACTGTTCCACAGTTATGTACTGGTGTACTTACAACTTGAATTCAGGATCCTGTTATATTTTGAAAAGAGGCATAGTTTTGGGCATAGCTAGAGAGAAACTAGTTCCATGATTATTGAGTGGGTCCTAGTCCTGTTTTTTTCCTTTCCCCCAACACTGATAAATCAACCATCATTTGGTCTGAAATCCATCACCCTAGTTTTCCTCCGTTATATTTTGTATGTGGAAATACTCTCCTACACGGAAACTAAAAAGATGAGATCCTAAAGTCAAGAACACGAGGCGAATCCTTTTTGACTTTGTTAATGATGTAGGTTTGAAGTGGTTGGGAGAATTGAGTACAAATATGGTTGCAGTTAGTGTGTACCCTATGCTTATTATGTTGGTTGATGTTACCAAATTCAAGTATATTAGTATTACTTGATTAGAACCAGATATCTCTTGTCCCTGGAGGGCCAGATTAAATCAGAGGTGGGTTTGACTGACTGCCTTCTCTGGGAAGCTGTTCTGGCAGGTGTATGTGAAGCTGAGACAAGAAGAAAAGCTCAGTGCCCTGTGGCTATTTATTTGGTAGCCAGTCATTGCAAAACCTTTAATATGCATCTGGCAAATGCTTAGAATCCAGCATTCCTGGTGCTTGCTGAGCTGGTGAAGGCTCTCATCAGCTCTCTGCTGGCAGATCGCCGGAGTCCCCACTTTGTCGAAGCTCTGTGAGATACTGCTTTCCCCTCCCGGGAAGTGTGAAACTGTTCACCTCTGCCTTTGGAGATGCTTGTAACTGTTCTAACACTCACTCTGCTATACCTTTACAGTAATGACTAAATCCTAGTGAAGTCAAATCAAATTGTTGCCTACTGCAAATAATTATTGTAAATCTCTGAAGTTATGTGGGAAGAGGTGAAACAAGTGAGAGGGCCTGATGAGAAACAAAACACTGATACTTCCTACAATCATTTGTGATTTTTATTTAGTGTATCCTTTCTTTGCATAACCAATACACAAAGACTCTGGCTCTGTTTCACCTTTTTCTGCTAATTATCTTCATTGGCATTTTTTTTTTTCCTCGCTGCGTTCACTGAATCTGGTTAATAAAGAATAGGTGATAGAAAGCCTTTTGCAGCCTGAGCAACAGGGCCGGCTAAGAATTTTATTGTAACGGTTTTCACTGCTTTTCCTTTCAAAGCTCATGAATGTTTTTATTTGATTTGCAAGCATTTATATCAAGATTGGGAATTTGGCCAATTTTAATGCCTCTGAGCAATGTGGTGTGCCCTTGCTGAAAACTGAAGGGGCTGCTGCTCTGGCCTGTAAAGCAGTCAGTCATCACAACTGTTTATTGAAAACAGCTCTTTGCTGGTGCTGGTTTCTCAAACATATTTGTTCCCAGCATGGGAATAATTTTTAATGGCATGATGAAATGCGTTGGTTTTTAGAGTTGTTTGAGGGGCTGTTGGCTGTTTTCTGAAGTTGGTTCAATCACAGACTCAGGGATGCCTGAACATAAACTGTAGAATTGGGGAAACTGGCTAACGAAGCAAATTCCTTGTGCCAGAGGATTATCTGTTCCCCAAAGTACCCACAAAGTAGCAGTGCCTTCCACTTCTAATCCCAGAAGCAAGCTCTCAGCACTTCTTCAGAAGGAAAAACAAACTTGACATAGGTTGGTAAAATCTGTCCCATAGGGGAGCTTTTTAAACAAACTTGGGGAGACTGAAAAAAAAAGAAGTTTGGCTTCTTGTCTAGACTTTGCACACAAGCTGCTTTATTGCAAAAATGAGGTTTCTGTAGCAAGTTTTGAGATGCTGTCAATAAGAAATGTGTGTGTTCCCTCACAGATAGGCTTGGGACCTCCTGAAAAGGCTCTGCTAAAAGAAAGTTTTTCAGTTTTACAGGAAGATGGGGAAGGGCCCAGTCTCTTACTTCTGAGTTCTTGAAAAATTAATATATTTTGAGTGACAGAGAATATTGTTAGAGACTCTCAAAGATAATGGAAGACTGGAAAGCTCCCAGGACTGCACAAAAGAGAGTATTTCTGGTAAACATTAGACATTTATGCCTGGGGTTTGTGGAGGAGAAAAGTTGTTTTTCATTCCCAGTTCATGTCTGGTTTCTGTTTAAATAGCCTTTATAATCTACAAGCAACAGGAGTATATTTCTCTTAAATAGTGTTGTTCTTTGTGATTCTAGCTCAGTGTGCTACATTTTAGTCCTTTGCACATCTAAGATGTACATTTTCATTTGATACCTTAATAACCAAACAGTAGGTTTATGTAACCTTTCACTACTAATAAAATTCAAAGACTGAAGATTTTTGTCCAAGATTTTTATATCAGGGAGCTTGCCAAGGGTAGTCACTTTTTCCAATTACTATGTCATTCCATCCCTACAAAATTTTTTTTCATCAGAAGGCTTGTCACATTTTCATATCCCACTCATCATGATAAAGTGCTACAAATAAGTTAGGGTTGGACAGGAGGATTGGATATTATCCTGGCTACAGTACAGATATTGATTAATAATCCTCATTTTGAAGGAAAGTATAAGGATCTTATGTTGTTTTGTTGTTTCTTCTGATCACTTTGTTTATTGGATAAAATGTGAAATCAAACGGTGGGTATTAAACAGTGAAATTAGTGCATTAGTTCGAACTATATCAAAATCTTGTAGGCAATCTAGTTATTTCTGTGGACTCCCATTTTAATAGTCTACCTGCGAACATGAGGACAGCTCTGTCTTGAAATTAGTTTCAGAATATTTTATGTATGTACACGTAGCATTTAAAATATGTAATTTTGAAATGTTTTACTTGAGCATTAATGCTGGAAGACTCTGCTGGTCCATACCAGGCAGCACAGCTGAATACTTGGGCCTTTCCTGAAAGATGACATGTGTAACCTATGACCTACCAAACCTATATCTAGAAACTTCCAAGTAAGGAGATACAGTAGTCATCTTTTATGGCCTGCTGCTGAGCCTTCAAGTAACGTAGGTGGTAGTGGTGGCTTTTTTCTAGCTTCTAAACAAAAATGAACAGATGAATATGTTCTACCCTCAGAGGATACGGAGAACAATTCATCTTCACCTTAATATTAAACTTCATATTATCCTGAACTAAGGACAACTGCAAGGACACAACCCAGTAAACAAAGACTTAAGTTACTGTCTGCTGAGTTAGCCAACAGCATTGTTTCTATCTTGAGGGATGTTTTCCCACCTTCTTCTTTAATCCAGAAAGATTTGTAGTTATCCTTTTCCAGATGCAAGGCAAAATCTATCCCCCTGATTCTAATCCGGTAAACTGCCCTGATTTCCAGCAGCAATGCTGTGACTAAAACCCCCTGGCAACTCTGCCTGGCTGGAATATTAGCCCTTCAGGGCCTCTTCTGTGTGCATGGATGCTTCTCTGTAGCGTTGTTCATTCTGTCCCGTCTCCAGCACGATAACCAGAAAACAGCTCTGTAGTGCTTTAAGAGTGTTACAAAATGTGAGAAGATTTTGCCTGAGGACAGACCCCATCAGATCTGCAGGGAGAGGAGCAATGCCTCAGTGGTAGGAAGGTGAAATGGTAGGGAAGCACCGAATGCCATCATTTCTAAACATGTATTTTGAATGTGTTAACAGGACTCCATGTGGCAATGCTCTTCCAAGAGAAGTACAAGCTGCAGGCCCACTCTCAGGGAATTTGTATGCAGAGAGTTGCGGATCTGTTGAATACACATTCCAGTGAGCTGTGGTAACAGTGATTTTTGGGAACTGTCAATATACTTCCAACACTCAGAGCACACTGAATCCACCAGATGAGAAAAAGCAGAAATCCGAGGTCTTTCAAAACAAACATAAAACCTCCAAAACACAAGATCAGAACTTAATCCACACGCAACTGTTTCCCTTAGCCTGTAAAACTGAATAGCAAAATGATGCTGTGATTACCAAGGTTTTATTACTCTGAAGAAATAAGTCAGTGAATGTTCAGGCATATTATAAAGCCCACTTTGATGGATGAGTCTTGCTTTGGAGAGATTTTTGTACTCTCCCTGACAGTTGTACTTCTCTGTGTTTAGGTCCATTTCTGTCGAATCCCCCCACCCATCTTGTGTGTGCACTATTTTAATGTGGTATGTCAAAACATGATATAATTGACAGGAGATTTTCCAGTCAGTGGCTTATCCTAGTCTGCAAAATTACCTATCTTTACTCACTGTGTGGGCTAGATCATTTGTTACAAGAGAGTAATTTATGATTATAATGACAACACAGTATTATATCTACTGCTGCGTATTCTTTTAAATCAAAGTCTGCCTTCTTCCCCTTCCCTTCTTTCCCCTCCCTTTGCTTAAACCTAGCCATAGACAGCTTTGAAACATTTAATTCTACTTTGGACAGCCAAGAAAGTACGAAACAAAAAAAGAGTAATTGAGTGCACCAGGGAGCATCAGCAAAAGGGCAGTGCTAATTGCTGAAGAATAAAAGATAACCGCCAGTTTTGTCAGGAAGCATTGACAAGAAAGATAAGTTGGAAGTAATTAACTGTGTGACATGCTGGAAGTGATGTGTCTGTCAATGGCTCTTTAAATCATCAGGATATAAAATGTGACAGCCATTTGTCACCTTTATGAGGCACTGCTGCCTAGCTTTCCCTTGGGGAGCGTGGAGGTAGTATGTCCTTTGACTATGTTGCTAAGAAAAGGCATGGATGTATTTCAAGTGCTTCCCATTTTTGGGTGCCTGTCTTCTTCAACTGTGATTATGGTACATTCTTAGCCTGACTAACTCTGATTTGAGCTTGAGACATTCTGAAGTCCTGTTTCCAAGAGTACTTTACTTGACCTTCACAGATATCCAGAGTGTGTCTAGGAGCTTGGTTCTTCAGTTGTCAGGAAAGGAAACTTCCACAGACAGAAGAAATAGAGCACTCATTTGAAAATGTTACCTCTTGTTTGTTCAGAGAAACTCCCTTTAATACTATAAATTTCCTTGTCTCTTACTGATGAACAGGCCTCTCGTAGCAGGGGAAAAATATGCAATCGTTCTGAGGATAGCAGGAAGGGACATTTCTGAAAGCTATCTATATCTACAGCAGCATGTTCAAAGACCATTGAAAGTCTCTTTGCATTACTCTTAGTTGACATGTTTTGTTTTGTTTAAGAGAAAGGGGGGAAAAAAATCAGTACTCTAAAGCTCTTAGTAAGTGCAGCTGTTTGAGAAATTATGTCTTTCAAATTACTGGCAACTATTCTTCTCCCTATGCAGGCTGCTATTTACAACTGATAATCATATACAATCACTGTTTTGTGTAACAAGTTTTGAGAGTATGTGCAGAGAATACGCTTGCACCTATTGTTTTGCAAATATGTAGTCATTGTGTGTCTTATGTAGTCTAATCATTCACTTGGAAGTTTTAAAGAAAAAGGAGGATGTTCCATTGGTATTTCTAAATGATAGAGCTTGGTATTATCAAGCAGAAGCTCGTACCAGCCCTTAATAATTGCCAGCTGTGTTAAATGGTCTTTCTCTTTCTACCTTTTCAGCATTAACAATAAACTGCAACAGCCAGAAGCAGCTGCTGGGGTACTGGAATATGCCATGAAGCACTTTGGGGAGCTGGTGAGTCCTACTGGATAACTCTCTTCTACATGTCTTATGTTTTCATGGGTTTTGTAGGGATTTTTTTTGTATGTGTGTGTGGTGGTGGTGTGTTTTTTTAATCAATCATGTTGAGGTTCTATCCCCACTTATAATACTGCCTCGTTTGTACTGCCGGTGCCTTGCTGCCTATGGGGGTGTATACTGTGTTCTTAGCTCTGTACTAGCAAACGCTGCAGACAGGTAATATAGCTGGGAAAGGCTGCAAGATCTTGTGCAAGAACCTGATTTGGAGGAGAATTTAGCAGCTATCATTGACACTAAATGCAGCTGTGGAGAACTAGCAACTTGACAAAATAAGTCATTTTATTTAGAAGAAGCTGGGAAGGGAGGGAGGAAGTTCCTGTTCTAAGCTTTAAATGCTTCAGGGTTTTTGAGAAACTGCATCAACACCTTCCAGGTAAGGATCTAATGGAAGTTGTGCCTCTAGCCTCTCTCATCCGGGAGGCACATGAACCTGTCAGAGTTCATAGATATTAATTAGAATAGTAGATTAGCCAGTCCCTTACAATTTTGACTGCTCACAGAAATAAAATAACCCCGTTCTGTATTTGTTCTGTGTCTTTCTCTGCATGACTTACCTTTTTTTTCTTTCTTTCTTCTTTTTTTTTAAGCATTTAATCTGTGTTCAGGGACTAAAGCATCTATGCTGTCCTGCCAATGCTACTCTGTTAAAAAGACGATTTTGCAGTGATAATTCTTGCAGTGCTTTAGGGTGATCAGGAGAAGGAAGGCAGCCCTGGAAGCACACTAGACCAGCCTCTTTCATTAGGAACCACTAGAAAGTGAGAATAGATATAAGAACAAAATGGTAGAATTTCTCTGGTACATTGACCTAGACTGGAAAAGAAGCCCTTTCTGGGGGAAGGACAGACTTCAGAACATCTTTGCATCTTCTTATGATTCCTTGGGTGGATTGAGCAAAACTCTGTTACCTAATTCTGACCTCACTCTTTAGCAGTAACGTAGTTCTAGCGGTCAATGTAGTTCAAAATACAGAGCTTGCCAGAATAGGCAATGAAAAAAAAATAAGAGGAGCTGTGAGCTCTACTTTCAGGAACTTACCTAAAATATGACTGAGTTGAGAAGTTAAAGGACAGGTATATAAACGTCCTAAGTGGAAGACCTGGCATGCAGAGCATGGTTTATACTGACCCTGCCCACAGGGCTGAGAGAAGAATCTATTCTGCAGCCTATGTCAAGACATGAGCTGCCAAGGACTGAGCAGAAAAACATTGGCAGAGATAACTAGGAAAAACTGAGGCATTTTATTTCTTGAAAATTAGAAACAAAATCTAGAAACAAAGACTGAAGTTTGTGCAGCTGATAAGGATCACTGCTTGGCTTACTTTTAAAGCCTATGTTACAAACCACAGCCTTTCCTTGTGAGGGCTGTGTCATACTACCTGCTGTATTGAAAAATGGCCTCGCAGTAGCCAGATGCACAGTGTGCTGTTTGAGTTTGGGGTTTTTTTTTTTCCATTTAGTCACTCCATTCCTGAACACAGGACTGTTGTTATTGTTTAAATGCAAGCATGTGCAGCAATGGGAAGTGGAATATTTTATAGATTTACCCTTTTTGCTATTCCACCCGCTCCCCCTCTCCAAAAGAAAAACACCAGCTACTGAGCTAGTATTTCAGTGGCACTGAACAGAGGCATGGTGTTGGATTGATCCCTCTAGTAAACCCGAATTCATTTCTGTGCAGGTTGAACAATACTCAGGATTCCTGTTTTCACACTAGCTCAAGGCTCTTCTCTGTATCGTAGAAGTCCATGAGGATATTTAGAGTGAAAAAAGGGCTAAGTGACCACCACAGACACAGAATTTTTCAGGAAAAGTTGCAGTATTTGATATAAAATGGTGAATATTAATCCCACTGTTTATTCAGATTTTTTTTGCCCCCCTTAGGAAATTCAAGCTACCTGGTATGAAAAGCTTCATGAATGGGAAGATGCACTGGTGGCCTATGACAAGAAGATGGACACAAACAAAGATGATCCTGAGCTGATGCTAGGACGGATGCGTTGCTTGGAAGCACTTGGTGAATGGTAAGAGAGGAATGCCTGAAGACCAAGGAAAATGATGCCTTTAAAAACGGTACCTAACTCTTCTCTGGATGCTGTCATCCAGGTGCAATTTTTTCGCCTGAATTTCTATTTATTCTTACTTACTTAATAGTTTTGGTATTTCCAGCGACTTCTCACTTTGTTCTTTGAAGTCAGAAATGGTAACAACATCTCTAAGCCTTTTGGGATGGGCCATCTGATAAGTTAAGGTCTCTCTGAAAGAGAATCCGCAGTCTTATCACCAGATCAACCACACATGTAACAGAAAGAAATGGTAAATAGAGGGGACCTCTCAGGAAATATTAACTAGGCAGCACTTGTCAAAAACTATCATAAAAGGAGCCCATTGTGGTCCTCCTTTTTAAACCCTGATTAAAACATGAGAGATTTCTGTATTTATTCATGGTCAGACCTATACCTGTCCAGAATGCATGATCTTTTGCACAACTGTTAGTGAAATTGTCTGCTTCCCAGTAGTCACCTGGGTGTAAGATTATTCCAAATAAATTGGTGCCACTTTTAAACTCTTTTGCCCATCTTGTAGATGGCTGAGTATTTCATTATTAGTCTTTCTTAGCATTCATTAAGCATTGTCTTTGTGGGCATTTGGTATTTCAAACCCTGTGTTAAATGTGTGTTGTCAACATGTGACTGATTAGAGTCAGTTTTTGTGAGAGGGTGAGCTGGTAGCGACTTAGAGCTTGCTAGTTAACTGGGGGCTTCTGCTTTTCTCCCTGTTCAATTCAAAGAAGATAATTGGAGAAGGCATCCTGTGCACTGTAGCATGCAGTTCTACCCAGGGGCATATGTGATTTGGGCCAGGTTCCGCCTTTCTACTGAACTTTTCGTGTCACTAGAGCTCTCTCCTGATGGGTCCTGACGTGAACCCATGAGATGGCACACAGTAAGGAGATTCCTATTCACTGAAGTCATTTTCGTGTTAGAGAAACAGAGCTGTTTGAGAAACCTAATTCTGACAGCATTTTTTGCCCTTTTTGTTTCTAGATGAGGGTGGGGCATATTAGGTGTGGCTTTTTCAGTAGGAAAAATAGATCCTCTTACTGAATGCTTCTCAATCATCTTTTCTGGGAGTAGGTAGTTCCCACCAGGGATTTATGGAATTTCTCCCTCTTTGCAGGACATGTATTTGTTTAAAGTGTTCTCTCTGAACCTCCTGCTTCTTCACATATCAGTGATAAATATATTACAAAAGGTTGCCTTTCTTCTGTTGGAGCCAGATACTGTGCATCTATTGATAATCTGTAGTGATGAGAGCAGTCACAATCTCAAAGATCTGTGTGCTTGCTGTTGTGGAACTGTACTCCCATCTCTAGGCAGATGTTTTTTACAATTCAGAAGTGCCTTTGCAAAGTGCTGTCTACTACCTTGCAACTGACCGTAGGGACATGATCCTGAGACTGAGGATTCCATGGTTTGGCTGCTGATATTCTTCAGTAGTGTTCAGCTTGACTTTGCGCTGCTGGAGTCTGCTTGGCAGAACATGACAGTTAATCTAGAACTGATACTACGCAGAATCATTATTTCAGTTCTGTGCAGTGACATTTTGAAAGTACAGCCAAAATATTCTTAACCATTTGTCTCCTGATGTAGTTATGTCTGCAAGAGCCATGCTCCTTTATTAGCATCTATAAGGTCCTGATTTACTGCTGATGCTAGATTTGGTTTGGTTTTTCATTTGTTTTGTTGTTGTGTGTTTTTGTTTTTTTTTTTTTTTCTCCTGGGCCATTAAGCTGTCAGAATTACTATCCTGCCTGTGGCAGCCCATTGGTTTTGTTTGACTAATTCATCTTTCTTCTTGGGAGGGGAGAGGATGGCAGTTGAGAAGGCAAGTTGGCCTCTCTCACAGTTGGCAGCTCTTCCACTGCTACAGAGTATCCAGCCTGAGAAATTCTGGAACTGCAACACCCACAGTAATTGGTTTGATTAATGGAGCATTCACAGTTGATTTGCAATAAATAATATAAAAAATCTTGATGCTTCCTCTCCACTGGAGTTGAAAGATTCAGATCCCCTCTCAGATCTTGCCATGACAAGTCTTCATACTAGATTACAGCAGCATTGATTCTCTAGCCTATGTCTTCAAACTTGATGATGTGTTTATTGAAAATGTTTGAGAGCAGGAGCCATGCACAAGCTATTCAGATCATGTGTCCCTTGTTACTGACACTTGCAAAGAAATGTTGAGCATTCTTTGGTGGTGGTGTTCTTTTTTTTCCTTGGGAATGGGTTTTTTTTCTGTATTTGTAGGCTGGAGTTGACAGTTCAGTTTGTAAAGTAGGCATTACTAACTGCTGAGGAACAAATGCAAACTTTTCTCTGGATTTGTGTTTTCAAAGCATAGTGTGCCTTTACATTATTTTCTGGTGATAGGATATTTGTCATCAGACTAGCATGTCTGAGCTGGCCAGAGGAGAAGAATCCTGTTCTCCACTCTATATATAAAAAAAAAAAAATGATGGGGCTGATTGTTGTCGTATCTGTGGAAAGTGGTTGCTTAACAAGGCAGAATTCTTAGAAGAGGCTTTTTGCTCATCAGAAATTGTGGATTCTTCTTAGGGGGCAGCTCCACCAGCAATGCTGTGAAAAGTGGACACAAGTCAATGATGAAACTCAAGCTAAGATGGCTAGGATGGCTGCTGCTGCCGCCTGGGGTCTAGGTAATGTATGCTTGTGTGGTAGTATATGACAGCCCACAATGTGGAAGCACAGACAGTTTTAACTTCAGAACTACAAAATATAAGAAACAGCAAAATCAAAGAACAAAATTATTTACGTTGGGATATGAAGTAAGTGCCATTCAACACTGAAGCCCTTTGGAAAACCTGCATTTACATAAGGTCTCCCAGTGTGGTCTCAAGTATCAAAGAGAATGCCTTATTGGTCTGAGCAGATAATCAGCTACTTAACTGGTTCCTTTTACTTAGTTTTGCATTGAACATAGCTCAGACTTGAAATGAGATTAATAGAATTTCTCGCATTTGTGGCAGGCTCTTATTTACAAACTAGAACAGTATCTCTGAGCATTTTGGTAGGTTGTGTCTGCTGAGTAGACAATCGTAAGTGGAATAAATCTATAAATGGTCCACATATCAGCTATGCTGGTAGCCAGATCTTTACTAGAGAAGTTTATAAATCACTTGCTGTCTGCCAGCTTTTGCTGAGAAAAATTAATGTTTGCTTTGTAGGACACTAATTCATTCAAATGTTCTGGTAATGTCAGCATTTCAACTTGTTCATCACAAGGAATGCAAGAACCTGTTCCATAACGATAACAATTTGCCTACAAGAAAAATGCCTATGTTTTTGCTTGTCTGTAACTCTTCTGTGTATGTATATATACAGTTTCTGTGTTTAACACAGACTGTTCCTGCCAAAGACAAGCTATTGCAGAGCTGACTTAAATGTAGAAGTACCACACAGCATTCAGGCCTAGTTGCTGATGTCCGAGCACTGTAGCATAGCTCTGTTCTTATCTTGCAGAGAGGACTGTTGTATTACTGAGGATATCTCTGTCTCTGCAGGTCAGTGGGATAGCATGGAAGAATATACCTGCATGATCCCAAGGGACACCCATGATGGTGCTTTCTACAGGGCTGTACTGGCTCTTCATCAGGACCTTTTCTCACTGGCTCAGCAGGTAATTATCTTCCTTGTTGGCTTCCCAAAACTTAGTTTAAGATGAACTAGGCTATACTGCTGCATGGAAAGACATGCTGTTTTAAAGCAGTTGGCTATAACCTATGAATTCCCCAATAACCTTTTTTCCACTGATGTATTAGACCTCGGTGATTGAGCTTATCTTGTATTTCCAGAAAAAGAGAAGTGGATATATATACACATAGTAGTGGTCCAGTTCTGTAGAGTGTAAGAATGCCTTAGTAATTTTTAGGCTTCTTTACTTTTATATCTGTCTTCTAGACAGACAGTGCACAAGGATTATCTCAGCAGAGGTTCCATTCCACAAGGCACTGCTTGATAAAAGGCATTCACGGCATAAGACACACATAAGATTCTTCATGAGTGTTCTGTGCACTTCCATCTGCAACAGATGGAAGTGAAGTGCTTTTCAGTGAAGTGCTCATATGTATCATGTACCAGAACTTTTCCTCTAATTTTTCTGGTAGCAATGATAAATCTTAAATCTTGGATTGAGATAAGGAATCAAGGCAAGGAATGAGTCTATTAAACTGAGCCATATTAGTATGCTTGTTTGTCACAGAGGCGATCTGCAGAGCGACTTTTCCCCCTCTGTAGATGTGAAGCATGTTGTTTACTTTCCAAGGAAGATCAAGTACCGTTTCTCAGAATTCTGTGCTGGCTTGCCAGCTTAGATAAAGGAGTAATTCAGTCTGCTCTGTCAAAACTCATACATAGATTTTTGGGTGATGTGCACACTAAAATTAGCCAGGCATTCAAAGGGGTAGAGTTTGTGATTAACCTTTAACATTTTGAACAGGAAAAACTATAGATGAGAGATTATATAATGACTGGAACCAGAGCAGAATTTATTTCATGCTTGAAGAGCATGTAGTTGGAGGAAAAGAAATGGACTTTGCTGCCCTGTAAAATTCATAAAACCCTGGGGTTACGTAAAACAGTGAAAGCTTTTTTTTGCCATTGTATATGTTCAAGAGGCATTTCTTGAGGCTTTTTTGTAACTGACTCTCTTGCACTAAAAGGTGAACTTCTGTTTTCCTCTGTGAAATGTTAATAATTATGATCTCTACAATGACAGTAGGATTAGAAATACTGCAAACTCTGATTTGGTAGAAAGACAAACTTCAGACTGTGCAGGTGATAAATGAAGCCCCCTTGACTTCCCCTATACCTGCCCCTGGACACTGTTTTCCTGTCACTTCTTTCTGTTGATAACATCCTTTCCTGGTTCTTGTTGGAGGATGGGAACAATGCCAGCTTTGTTCATGAGATGGAACAGATGAATAGCAGTTCCAACAGTTGAGTAGATAAAACACAGCACCTTTGCCCCAATATCTTGTTCTGTTTCAGTGCATTGACAAAGCCAGAGATCTGCTAGATGCTGAGCTGACTGCCATGGCAGGAGAGAGCTACAGTCGAGCCTATGGGGTAAGTGTCTAACTCTCAGCCTTCATTTTCCTCATTGCTGCTTCAGACTGTCTCTGGAAGTTGCATAAAACTTCTGAGTAGCGCTTGGGTCGAACAGAAGACCTGTGTAGGCCCACAAGCTGAATGGCTTTTGTCAGATAAGAAACATAACTTTGTAGGAGCAGCTTTGGGACAAATTCAACAGTGAAGTGAGCTCCCTCTCCCCAAAAGAAATAAGAATTGACTTTTAGAAAGTTTGAATCAGCAAATCGTCTAGATACCACTACACATAGCAGTCGGTTCTTTACCTGTTGGGCAGCATATGTACTTAAGATTTTGATGCCAAAATACTGTTCCTTAATTATAGATTTGTTCTGTAGTGATTGGGATGGAATGTGATTCTTTCCTTCAGGCTATGGTATCCTGCCAGATGCTGTCAGAGCTGGAAGAGGTTATCCAGTATAAACTTGTACCAGAACGCCGTGAGATCATCCGCCAGATCTGGTGGGAAAGGCTGCAGGTACATCTATGTAAAGATCAAGAATGGAGATGCTGATGTGCTGGCATGAACAGCTTCCTTTCGAATCACTGCGATGGCTCAGCAAATCTTTCCATTTCTTTTCCTATCCCAACAGCATATACGCTTACATGGCTGCATGCTTTCTGTCTCCTTTGTGTTTGTCCTGGTTGTTTGGGCTTTTTGTTTTGGTTTAGTTAATGTTCCTGAGGTGTCTACTGATGTGATGCTTTAGTAGGGTGATTTAAGCCTTAAAGTAGATGTGTACAGAATGGAGACAGTAGTAACATTTCCAAGGCTGCTTATCTCAGTGTTGGATCACACCTGGAAATACTGGTTTGGATAAGGCTAGTTTGAACTTTTTACCTGGCTGGCTACCTCTTAAGGAGAAGTGAATTCTCTCACAACGCTGGAAAACTGGATGGAGAATTTACATACTTGTAAAAGATTGTCCTGTTCCTTTTTGACCTCTTACAAGAACATTTCCGATTGATTAGCCTTGTCCTCTTTTAAAAGACCTTTAGCAATGCTGCTTTCCCTGTATTTGAAAAGAAGTTTATGCCTTTTTTACTCTGAACAGCAAAAATCCAAAGCACCTCTGAAGTTTTAAATCAGCCAAATGTTTTGAGACTATTTCCTTACAAGAGGCATCCCTACATTGAAAGTGAACATTATCAGATGAAGTAGTACATACAGGAGTACTGTTTAAAGAGGTGATTCCTGCAAGGGAAGCTGGGGGGAAAAAAGCATAACTAGGGTAAAAAGCTCTTATTATACCAAGCTTTGATACACTGGCTGGTGGAAGAATTTCTCCCTATGTGTTCTTCACTGTGACTGCTGTATCTTCCTCCTTAGGAAAGGCTGTTGCTGCTGCATATTTTTTAGGTGTTTGGGAAACTGTGACAAAGCTTTTAGTCTCCCATCTGCATTCCTGTCTGGAAAAGCTCAGGAGCATTCCACAGGGGTGGAGAAACTGAGAGTGACAGGAAGTGTAATGTCTGAATACAGCTGTTTATAGTCCTGAAAGCAGTACATACAGTTCTTGCACACTTTACAGCTGCTTTTTAATAATTGTAAAAGGCCTGTTGGATGAGGTTTATTTGGATGCTAGGGATCAAGCTTTGCCTAACTCCCCAGCCCTCAATTTTGGGCAAAAAGAAAAAGGGAAAGAAATAGATGCTTTGGGGCTAAAGCACTTGCTGCTATTGGAAATTCTTTTGTTTACCTCAAAACTAAGTCTAAGTCGTCTCTGGATTAATACAAACTTCAGAGCATCCCTGTTACCCTGAAGTACTTGGCCATTACAGCGAGCACCACGTATTTGGTTGTTACTATCCCTTCCACAGTTCTACTTCTCTGTAGCATCCTTGAACATTTGAAATACAGACTCATCCTGCTCTGACTGACAATGTTGCTGTGCTTCTCCCTTCAGGCAGACAAGAACCAGACAATGCTTGCACAAGCAGCATAGCAGTTGGAACTGCAGTTTCTGGCAGAATATCAGTTCAGTCATGCCAGCCTCTAAAAGCAACACATGCGAGGAAAAGAAAAAGGGCAACAACAAAAATATCTTTGCAACCATTTGGTTTTGTACCATCTCCATATTGAGATTTGTCACTGTCTAAACCAAAAATAGGCTTTAAAACTAGGTTGAGAAGGGTTATAAAACTCTTGACCCGTTTTGGAATTGCACAAAGAGCGTTCCTGATTTTTTGATGCATTTCTGCTTTAGAAGTTTTTCTCCTTTTTCCATTAGAGGAAAAAGACTGCAAACACTGAGCTGGCTGCAGAGAATAAGAGTCAAGGACTTAACCTTCATCACACGTTGCAGTGTTAAAGAAGTAGCCAGCTAGTTCATAATGTTGGCCTGCTGTGAATCATGGGTGCTGAAGTCTCTCCATCTTGGGAAGAGTCTCTTCAGATTCTGAATTAAGGTTCTGTGGAGTAGATTGGAGATGAAACGCTAACAAGTTCTCTCTTCCTTTTTCTCTCAGGGCTGTCAGCGAATTGTGGAAGACTGGCAAAGGATATTGATGGTCCGATCTCTTGTTGTGAATCCTCATGAGGACATGAGAACTTGGCTCAAGTACGCCAGCTTGTGTGGCAAGAGTGGGAGACTGGTGAGCATTATCAAGCTCTACCCTCTACAGCAGGTTTTTAGATGATTGGCTTTGTCATGTTGCTTCAGCCTCGAACATTTCCAAATACTTTCATTGCCCAAGTAGGATGGGCTCTCCTCTGAGGAGGAGACTGGTCAGAAATTGTTGAAATACTAGAACTGTAACCAGCAGAGAGTTCATACTTGTAGCCAAGGTTATTTTTGTGGGACTAGTATTATACCTGAAAGCCTCAGAGCCAATTTTTTGTTGCATGCTATACCTGAAAGTTCTTATGCAGCACTGGTAATTATTAATAATAGCTCTCTCTGCTAAAGCACTCTTTGTCAAATCTAGAATGTGATGTCATTATTGTTGAACATTACAATCCTATTTCAACATTCACAGCAAGATTTATTACCAAAAATACTTGAAACAAAGACTTCACACTCTCTGCTAGCTTCTGAAATGAGAATCTAGTGCTCTGATCCCAGTGAAGACATATGGTTTATCCTGTGATATTCTTATGAGTCCAGGGAGGGGTAGTAAGGCTGCTGTGTCTGTGTTTTATCTGGAGGGTTGGAGGTATTTTTTAGTGGCGGGCAATTCTGTGGTCAATATGAAATGGAGGTAAGAATGAGCTTGTTTTAACCTGCTTTTTCTCTTTGCAACTTTCTCCAGGCTTTGGCCCATAAGACACTTGTCCTGCTCTTGGGAGTGGATCCATCTCGACAGCTGGATCACCCCCTGCCAACAGTACATCCTCAAGTGACTTATGCATACATGAAACACATGTGGAAGAGCGCCCGTAAGGTACAAAAGAACATAGTACTCTCTCTGTTTCATTGCTCAGGTTTTATGTGGTGCCATGCACATTAGCTCTTCATAACCCCCACAGAACAAAATCAAGGCTGAAGGTTTTATTTTTGCTCACCTAAAAAAGAGTAACTAATCCCTTTCCTTATTGTTATTCAGAAGATAAGCTTTTGAAGTTTTCCTTTAAAACTCTGTAGTGACAGAGAAGGCCTGACCCTGATTTTATTTCCTACGTGGAAAGACTATTTTTGCTAAACCAATATCAGGTACCTAAGGGATGCAGCCAAGATTAATGGTCAATAGTAGCGCTTCTGTCCTCACTAGGACTTTACTGTGTAGACTTGGTACTTGACTTTTTGTCCACTGTTCTGATTGCCAGGTCTCCACACTGTACCTATGGTCAGGGTTACATGCTGAAAGAGGGAAGTAAGGTTTCTTATTACCAGTTTTAGAAAAGTATCCTGAACAGTTTGTACTTAGTTGCTGAGCAGAACTGACTTTTATTAAGGACATTATTGAAAATTTCTAACTGAAAGACAGCTGAAAAGTACATAGGGTTTTGTCATGGGAACAATTTGGCTCCAAAGAGCCTAGGGTGAATATTTTTGACATTGCAACACAGGGAGAATTTACATAATCAAATCCAATAAGCTCCAGACTGGATAACTTGTCTTTTTTTTAATATACATTAAATCCTCCATTTATTCTCATATTCTGCCACATCTTTTTTATTTTTCCTGTCTTTGGGATTGCCAGCACTGGAGCAGAGCCATTGCTATGGGAACATTGCCATGACCTAACTATTCTTTAGTTGAATTTAAAAAACAGAAGGAGCTACTGATGAGACCCTGTTGACACTGTAAAACAGTGTCATGGTCTCTTACTTTCTTCAGTCAATGGCCCAAGAAGTGTATGGGTCTCCTCTGCCTGCCTCTTTGAGTGAAAGTGGACTTTTCTGTGTTTGACCTGTGATAAAGAAATAGATAAGATGCAGAAAACTGCACCTATTTTTTGCTTTCAGTGAAAATTTATTTCCACGTTGTCTGCCTCTCTTGTGAAGTTGTATTTAATCCCTGTGGTCCTTACTGCAACCATCATCCAATTACAGATTGATGCGTTCCAGCACATGCAGCACTTCGTGCAGACGATGCAGCAGCAGGCACAGCATGCTATTGCAACTGAGGACCAGCAGCACAAGCAGGAACTCCACAAGCTCATGGCACGGTCAGCACTGGTCCTTGGACACCCTTTAGCTGTATAGTGAAACTGATGTCTTTCCTGAGGTTGCAGGGTCCATGCAGGTGATACATTTCAGACAAGGCCCATGCTTTGATTAAAAAGAACAGGGGATTTCTCATTTAGGTTGTAGAGACCCATTTGATATTACATTCTTAGCTATCATATAATTTCAGTAGATGTTACTGTGACACATCAGCATAAACAAGCTTGTATTTGTCACTGGTGACTGGTTTATATTTTTCCAGCACTGTGTCTCACTGGCAGAAAGCAGAGCTCTCAGGATGACTATTGCTTTGGTTTTCAGGAGATCCAGTCAATAGAAAAGAAACATTTCCCACATGCCTGGCACATCTGTGCTTGGCAGCCTGTGCTCTTAATACAACAGCAGTGCTTTGGGCAATAGGTGCCCAGCATGTGATGGTCTCTTAAAATATTGTTACATTAAAAACACATCTTTAAAAAAATCTTCATTCTCCTCTGTGGATCTGGAGGTGCCAGATCTCTTGCTTTCAATTTAAAGAAGAAATTGCATAGTGCTTATTACTGAAGGTTTGCTATTTTTTTTTTTTTATTTTTAAAGGGAGACATGGACTTAACTTGCTTTTATGAGAATGGGAACTTGGTAACAGCATCATCTTATTTTTTTTCAGAGTGACTGTCATGGAAAGCAAATTAGTAATGAGTTGTACACAACATTTTTCTTGCACAATGCTTTCTGGAAAACTCAAAATATAGAAAGGACAGCTATGTAACTGTGGTATTTAAAGCCTGCTGACGGGAACAAAGTATGAAGCTTTGCACAAACCTTCACAGCCCCACCCTGCTGCAGTAAAAATATGTTAATTTTCCTTTCCTCTGGGAGGGGATGACTTAATGGGGTTCTGGCTTGGGGGAAGAGCAGTTGCTCTGTTTCCACTGTTGGTCTGTCGCAGTGTTCTCTCCAGAAGGCTAGTTTGTATGGTGATAAGTGTAGCTAGCCAGCACGCATGCTGTGTGCATTTTATCAATACTGATGAAGTCTTTTGGTGCTACTATTAGGTAGTTCTTACATTTATTTTGTAACTGATATAAATGAGGAACAAAGTTAGACCCTCATCTTTCCCCCTGGAAGTTAAACCATTAACTAGTTAGTTCCACACTTACAAGCAGGATGTAGGAGTTTTGAACCTTACATGTTAACATGTACGCTCCCAGCCTGCAGAAGAGGCTTGCTGAGTGGGGTTACCACATGAAATGTCTTTCAGACCTCAGATAAGAAGTCTGCCTCTTAATCCAGCAGGCTTCGTTTTCATTCTAGGTTCTGAGTCAATAATCCCTTTGCTTAACCAGGTGTTTCCTGAAACTGGGTGAGTGGCAGCTGAACCTGCAAGGCATCAATGAGAGTACCATCCCCAAAGTCTTGCAATACTACAGTGCTGCAACAGAGCATGACCGCAACTGGTACAAGGTCAGTAGGGAAAAGCTGCCAGGCACCACTGCAGAGGGATCAGTAAATTTGATCACATCCCATGCTACAGGAAAGGAAGATATTCATAGGGAGATCTCCTATAACTGTCTGCCTTGTTACTGCGGGTAGGATTAAAAAAACAGAGAAAGCAGCCCACGGCAGCCATGAGATTCTTGTTCAGAATTTTATCTGGCCGGTAAAACTAGGCCACAGTTCAGTTTCTATTCTTGCTTTTGGGACTTTCATGGTGGTTAACAGTGAAGGAGAAAGGATAATCTAACTGGAAAAAAAATAATTTATTCTCACTCAGTAAACTTGAACTAGGAAAGCAGCCTTGTTGCTAATTCTCCAAAGAGCCTTTGATTTCAGGGCTGTGAAGTGTCGATTGATATTTGGTGCCAGATCTTCTCTGGGACAGCTATCTCCTCCATTTCTTCCTGTTACACCTCCCCTAGTCCTAACATAATAATCTTCATTTTAAGCTTTGAAAACTTAAAGTGTATGTGAATGGAATGTGATTTAATTTTTGCTACAGAGCTCCTTTGCCTTAATATCCAACAGGGAGCTCCTGGTCAAGAACTCACCATGATGCTAGTTCAGATAATAAGGCAGTTAAAACTACAAGTGGTTAGAGAAAGCAAAGCATTGTGTTGTCTGCAGGGTATTACTTACTGCTGTTGTCCATGGACTCAGAAAGGTTGGATTATTATCTCCCATAATCAGAAAGTACAGGCTGCAGAAAGGATTCTTCCTTCTGACTTTCGTTCTCTCTTGTTGGCAGGCCTGGCATGCCTGGGCAGTGATGAACTTTGAAGCAGTGCTTCACTACAAACATCAAAACCAGGCCAGAGATGAGAAGAAGAAACTGCGTCACGCCAGCGGAGCCAGCATCACCAGTGCTAACACCGAGGGCAGCAATAGTGAGAGTGATGCAGAGAGCACAGAGAACAGTCCCATCCCATCTCCAGTGCAGAAAAAAGTCACTGAGGTACCCTTCTGCCCTGTTTACTTTGAGAGATTGGTATTTATTGCTTAGACACAGGACAATGTTATGGCAGGAAATGAGCTACTGTGTGTACCTGGCTTGTGGAAGCTCTATGTGTGCGTATATATATGTTCTCATAGCTTACAGCAAAAGTGAGGAAGTTCAGGTTAACTCAGTCTTAAGGGAAGAGGACTAAATTAATGCAAATGATTGTAAGTTAGCTGTGAACTAAAGCAATGGCATGGATGGCTATCAATCATAGGTGATACCATGTGCATTAACAAGTTCTGCTGTTTAAGCCCTTCATGAAAGATTATGAAGAATCTCTTTGATTTACCAGTTATAGTAGGGTTGTAGTTTTTAGGCTGCTTTGCTGTCCATAGTTTTGTCAACAAACTGAAGTATAAAAACACTTCACAGTATGTTCCCTGCCAGGCTGAAAGACCTATGTGTAGTCAAGAAAAACATAAATTCCAGGAGCAACATGTCCTGTGAGGAGTATGAGCAGAAGTCGACTATAATGTGGATTAGATCTGTGTTCCCACATATTTCTCCTTCTTTCCCTGTGCTAAGTTTAGGATTCATGTGGACTGATGCGCTTGTATAGAACTAATGCAGCAATTTTCATTCCAAAAGGATTTATCCAAGACCCTCTTGATGTACACAGTCCCTGCTGTCCAGGGTTTCTTCCGATCCATATCTTTGTCTCGAGGAAACAACCTACAAGACACTCTAAGGTACATAATAAAGCACATAGTAAATGATAAGGGCATGTGGTTTAAGATTAGGTAGAACCTGTTTCTGCTCTTTTTGTTATGGTTACACTAAGCGAATGCTTCAGTCCAAGCTAATTTGTGTTAGGTGGATTAGCCCTTATCCTACTATCTCTAGGTTCTGGGAAGAAGAGTCACTTGTAAATGGGTCTGAAGGTATTTGACTGGAATGTTTTGGGCTTTTTTGCTTCATTCCTAATGAATGTATTTCTCTTAAAGAGTCCTTACTCTGTGGTTTGACTATGGTCACTGGCCTGATGTGAATGAGGCTTTGGTGGAAGGAGTCAAGGCAATCCAAATAGACACTTGGCTGCAGGTAAGGAACACAAAGGGCTAAGACAAATCTCAGTTCTGGGGGGAGCTTGGGGATTTGTTACATGATATCCATGATGATCCTTTGCTAAACAATCCTCTGTAGGTGAGTGAGAAAGAATGAAAATTTTAAAATTGAAGATGATGTGCATTCGGTGGTGATCAAGCACCACTGTGCTGCTCTGATGTTAATTCACACACTTTATTTCAGCATTGCTTTGTAGAATGACTCTTGTAAATAAAAAAAAAGCTTTATCTCTTATTTGAGCATTACACTTTAGGACACATCTTACTCTTTCCATAAGAGGATCCTGTAACAGTTTGGCACAGAACACTTGTCATCTCACTGAGCTATTCTGCATTTCTGACACTGGAACTTTGTGTTGTTCTCTGACCATCTCAAAAATAAGTGGTGAGCCTCTCTGTCTCCTTTAGAGATTGTGAGGCCTCTAGTAGAGGGCAGAACAGCTTGTGAAGTAAACACATGAGATAAGAGGGATGTTTATTTTACTTACCCTTACTACTAGGTTATCCCTCAGCTCATTGCAAGGATTGACACCCCTCGACCATTAGTAGGACGTCTCATTCATCAGCTCCTCACAGATATTGGACGATACCATCCCCAGGTAAGCTTTGGCTTAGGGGAGGAATTTCCACAGACTGATAGCCAGTTAAGGCATTCTCTGTGCTCCATTTCACTTAGTCTAGATGCCTGCACTGGAACACACAGCAAGTGAGGCTAGTGAGGATGGGGACTATTTCTGCTGCTTCTTTCACCTCAGCACTGTTCACATAAAAATGGAAGAAGAGGTGGATAAGCCATGCAGCAGGGGAAGTTCTCTCTAATAGAATACTGCGTAGTGCAAATCACCTTCTTAAATCGTATTAGGTGACTACTAAGAGGCTACCCCATGGATGTTTTATCTGAATTTCTTCCTACGGTGTGGAAAAATCACAAAATGCTAAAAACAGTTTTCTGTTATTCCAGTTTGATACAGGCTCTCAAAGTCCTACTCAGTGAATTAAAGTCTTGTAAGCTTTTCAGATTGGAAGACTTTGAATAGCAAATTCCTATCACCTCTCCCCAGGAGCAAGCTTGCTTTCTCTTGTCTAGCCCTAAGGCTGCTAGCTATTAATGCTCTGCTAATCTTTCAATTTATGTAGTTCTTCTGTGTGGTTCTAAAATATTATTGGTTGATGTCCCTCATAGGCTTTGATCTATCCTCTGACTGTGGCCTCTAAATCTACAACCACTGCTCGCCACAACGCTGCGAATAAGATATTGAAAAACATGTGTGAGCACAGTAACACTCTGGTGCAGCAGGCAATGATGGTGAGTACTTGGTGTACCATAAAGTGTACTGTGTTTCAGGAATGGATGTACCACAGGTATAATGACACAGAATGACTATTGATTGATAATTTTAAGTACAATTAATTTGGCTTTTTTTGCATTTGGAAGAAGTTACAGTATTACTATAATTTAAAGTGAATGCTTTAATTTAAAAAGGACCATAACGTTCAAACACTGAGTTCTTGTGTTTCCTTATGAATAAACTTAGAGAAGAAATAAATGAAGAATCATCGTTCCATAAAGAGATATTTTTGCTTGATGAAAAGTAGAAACAAAACTAATCGAGCATAGTGTGGAAAAAGTAATTTAATTCATTTGCTAAAGATTTTTATGAATAAATGAAAAGTAATGCTTTCAGGGCAAGCTACACAAATATATAGAAAATTTCAAAAGCAACAAATAAGGTGAGAAAAGCCTGATCAGCTTCTTGCAGAAAAAAGCAAAACAGCATTGTGGGAGTTCTTGTGGCTCCCTCTAGCTGCCAGCAACAAATATTTCATAATCATTGGAGAAGAAAGCAGTTCTGCATTTGTAAGTCAGTATACAGTCATAGCGTTTTTCTTTAGGCGTTTAATCTTTTTTCCTGTCCTAAAACAGGTGAGTGAAGAGCTAATCCGTGTAGCCATCCTATGGCATGAGATGTGGCATGAAGGGTTGGAAGAAGCATCTCGTCTGTACTTTGGAGAAAGGAATGTGAAGGGAATGTTTGAGGTGCTGGAACCACTTCATGCAATGATGGAGCGTGGGCCTCAGACTTTAAAAGAGACATCCTTCAATCAGGTATCAGCAAACGACCAAGAGCATAACCTTCTGCATGCCCTCAGAAACAGATAGTGCATGTCTGGGATCCAGGAATTTCTGGATCTTTAGTTCCGATATGCTATAAAAATGTGAGATCAAGTATTTGTAATGCAATTTGAAAGTAGACTGTGATGCTCTTTGTGGGTATTAAGTGGTCTCCACCTGCTTCACTATAGTCTGTAGAAATGTTTTTCTTCTGTTGTTTTTCACTTCCTCCCTAGGCCTATGGCAGAGATCTAATGGAAGCTCAGGAGTGGTGCAGGAAGTACATGAAATCGGGAAATGTCAAAGACCTAACTCAGGCTTGGGACCTCTATTACCATGTCTTCCGGCGTATCTCAAAGCAGCTGCCTCAGGTGGGGGGAGAGGTACAGTTCTGCTGTGGGTCTTACAGTGCAAGTTGTCAATACCAATTTTTGTTTCATGTTTTCTGGTTACTCAAAACATTCAAATTCAGTATTCTGGAAATACCTGCACATGATTTGCTGCAAGTTTGCAGCACTTCCTGCAAGCATCTGAAGTATTGACAACTGACTGAACTGGTCTAGGTCCCTCGACAGCATGAACTCCTCGGGTATTTCAGTGAGATTTAACTGAAATTCTGGGGGGGTGTATTTCTCTTGTTTTTGGTAGCTCACTTCTTTGGAACTACAGTACGTGTCACCAAAACTCCTGATGTGCCGGGATCTGGAATTAGCAGTGCCAGGAACATACGATCCCAACCAGCCCATCATACGCATTCAGTCCATTGCTCCCTCACTGCAGGTCATCACCTCCAAGCAGCGGCCCAGGAAGTTAACATTAATGGGTAAGAGAGAGCAGTTTTCACTTAGCTATTCTAGTATTTAAACAGTCATTGCTTTTAGGTCAAATCACATATTTACCAGGTAAAACCTCTCCAACATTTCCTTTCAAGTGAAGTATTTTAGTGGTCTGGTCAGTCTGACTGCCACACTTGGCAGTTCGTCGATGCACGTGTATTTACTTTTGTCTGTTCAGCAAGAGTAAACTTCTGTGTATTAATTCTTTTGCAGGAAGCAATGGGCATGAGTTTGTATTCCTTCTGAAAGGTCATGAAGACCTTCGCCAAGATGAAAGAGTGATGCAGCTTTTTGGGTTGGTCAACACTCTGCTGGCAAATGACCCAACTTCTCTTCGTAAAAACCTCAGGTGTGTGTTGTGGATAATCACTGAATGTGCTTATGCACAAGTGGCACCTGAGAACAGGTTTTTTTCGCCGAGGATTTTTTTTTATTATAGTCACTAAATAGCTTGGTGAATAGTCACTGACTGCAGTTCTGTACAGTGTCTTTTAAGTATGAACATATCAAATGTCATCTGCAAATAATAGCTCATCGTGGGTGACATAACATGGACCTGCTAAAAGCAGTCTTTCAGTGAAAACCACGTAAGCTTTGAGAATGTCTGCAGATTATCTGGCACTGGTCTATCCAAGTGGATGTTTCAGGTCTGTTTGAAAAGATGAAACGCAGGGCAACTACTGAAAAGGCAATTTGGATCAGAATCAGATTTAATAGTAGTTGTTTTAAGCATCTCAAAATGTAATGATTCACAACATACAACAGTTTGTGCTCTGATTCTCCATTTTTTCCTGTAGCATCCAGAGATATGCTGTTATTCCACTGTCTACAAATTCAGGCTTGATTGGTTGGGTCCCCCACTGTGACACACTGCACGCTCTCATCCGAGACTACAGAGAGAAGAAAAAGATCCTGCTCAACATTGAACATCGCATCATGCTGAGGGTAAAGGGCAAAGCTGGCAGAGTTTTTGGTACATTCTTTTAGGACTCCAGTGTCTTAATGAAGAATAATGGTGTGCAGCTTGTTCTTCCTTTGCCTGTTTTCTGATTGTTATTGGTACCAGTAATAAATGCAAAAATATCAGATAAGAATTATAAAATGCTACCAAGAGGTAAAGTTGGCCATAGGTTTGTTTGTTTCTCCTTTCCTGTTTTAGCAGTGACCACAAGTTGTTACCATCTGGTGACTAAAACGTATTTGGAATTTTGCATGACTATGATGTGCCTTAATACATGGTGCCATGCTGCTGGCATTTACAAACACTGTGTCTAAGCAACAGGGCCAAAATTGGACAGACTGGAGAAACTGAACATTACTAGAAAATTTGGAATTGCCTGCCAAAAAGGAAAGCATGTGCCAACCCAGAAGACTTATTTGGATAATGGGTTTTGAAACATATTTACCTTCACAGTACTTTGATTAAATACAGCTATGGACTACTTTGTGGATGCTAAAACATTTGCTATCCTATTTAAAATGGATTTGTCACTGTTAGATGGTCATCTCGCTGTGTTTGGGAACATACTGGTAATATAAACTTGATATGAAATTATTTGATTACTGTGTTTCTCGTAGTACAACTAGGGATTACTGGAGGTGGTTTTTTTAAGTTGCTGAGTGTCACTTCTCAATTATAGATGGCTCCAGATTACGACCACCTGACTCTGATGCAGAAAGTAGAAGTATTTGAACATGCTGTCAATAACACAGCTGGTGATGACCTTGCCAAACTGCTGTGGTTGAAAAGTCCAAGCTCGGAGGTGAGTTCAGCACATGTAATGGATTGTGTTTGGCCATCAGCATAATGTGGAATGACCTTCTCTGCAGAATGAGTGAGAGATGGTGTTTATTCATCATAAACTGCAGATGAATCGCTGCAGAACGTGTATCCACACATG
This sequence comes from Nyctibius grandis, assembly GCF_013368605.1. Classification (NCBI taxonomy): domain Eukaryota; kingdom Metazoa; phylum Chordata; class Aves; order Nyctibiiformes; family Nyctibiidae; genus Nyctibius; species Nyctibius grandis. The sequence goes on from NC_090674.1 coordinate 3,974,875, forward strand.
TGTATCCCCTCACAAGGGGCCTTACAAGGCTCAGATCACAATGGCTGCCAGAGTGCAGTCTAAAGCACACGACTGGAGACTGAAGCTCCATGTACTGTGCATGGAGAGAGAAAAACAGGAGCCTCAATGTATTCTCTTAATGGCTTAGACATCTAATTAAAGGCCATGGGAGGTTTGAACCCCCTCAGGCTTATGAGTGCATTGCACCTAAGCATATCAAAGTTTCACTGTGCAAAATGCAAGTAGTTAATGGATAAATTAAAATATAAGCTGAAACATGCAACATGCCTGCCTGGCTTTTCCTATTTTGTCTCCACTTGTAGGTGTGGTTTGACAGAAGAACAAACTACACTCGTTCACTAGCTGTGATGTCAATGGTTGGGTACATTTTGGGCCTTGGGGACAGGTAAGTGAAACTGTAAAGGTTTCTCTTAAATAACAGCACAGACTGTTCCCTGAAGTAGCAAAAAGAAATCCAGAAGGAGTTTAGTGGCAGAGGTCTTCTGAGTCTTCCTCCAGATTGGTTCAGTAACACTACTTATTTCACATACTTTTTTTATCTAGTGGATATTCATTCTGTGAAGCAGGAACATCTAGTGCTACGAATGGTCACAACAGTTGTTAGAGACACATAAAGTCCCCACAAATACTCCCCAAAGACTCCTCTAGACTTAAACCAAATGAAAGTTAATGTTGGTTTAACTATTACTTAACATGGTGCTTTTTCTGATCTGCAATGCAGATGTTCTGGAGGGAAGTATGTGCAATCCAAATGAATTGGGATAATAATAATTAAAAAATAAAATGAACAAAGTTTAGTATATGGCTTACTGTCAAAAGGGGACATCATAACTTCCAAAATACTTTTGAAGACTATATTTTAGATTTAAGGTCTGTAATTCAAAAAACAACTAACCCCTCAAATGTTTTCATAACAAAAGCTTTTATTCCTGCACTTAAAAATCTTTATAATGAAATTATAAACCTTTGAAAATTGAATTAAAATGAAATTGGAACAAGTCAGCATGAATAGCAGCACTGTGATTTTCCTAGTCTGGATTGATTGTCTTCTCTTGTGGTGGTAATCCAATTTGCATTACTTCACCTGTAGCATAATTCATTACATTTTTCTATACTGAAAAAATGAAAAAGCATAAAACAAGAAGAAAAATTTATCCTAACTGAAAAATAAAAGTTCATATCTAAGAAATGTACTGACAGTTTTGGTCCAATAGGTTGTTTATCTTCCAAGGTGAGAAGATCTCTAACTCCTGAGAGGTAATGGCAAAAATAATGTGATAGATGCACTGTCAGGAAGCTATTCTGTTCATCCTGAGATTGAAAATCTTGGACAAGCAAGCTGTCACTGGCTGTTCTTGTTCACAAAGATAAATATCATTTCAGACTGGAGCTGCTGTGATTTACTTTGGGTTTTTATAATGGTCTGTCACCCTGTTTTTTCTCCTACTCTTTCATCAAAGACACCCCTCCAATCTGATGTTAGACAGACTGAGTGGAAAGATCCTGCATATCGACTTCGGGGACTGTTTTGAGGTGAATCTTTGTATTTGGACATTAAATTTTCTGTAATATTTCACATTTTTTGGTGGAACAGAAATGAATCTATAAGCCAGGACAAACTGACCTTGGAGTGTGATCCTGGGCAAGCCCTTGGCTCTCTTTTAGGCTTCACTTTACCTACAGGCAAGAATGAAATAATAGATACTTTATCCCAGAGGCATGTCTTGGGGATTAGCTGACCACCGGAAGAAGCAAAGAAGTGCTAACATCACTTTTCCATAAAATTTCTTGGAGCAATTTAAGCTGCTGGTAGGCAGTCTGTGTTACTTGACACTAGCAGCTGGTACACACTTGAGTTTTACCTCTGTTATCAAGTTAATTATCTAGCTGAGGAAACTGAGGAACATAAAGCTGGGACTTTATTTCCTATTTGGAATACAACTTTCAAGACTGTAACAAAAAACCACCAGTAATTATTCAATCTTAAATAATAACTTAGCTATTAATTTACTAATTCTCCATCATCATGTATTTAGGTTGCTATGACAAGAGAAAAGTTCCCTGAGAAGATTCCATTTAGGTTAACAAGGATGCTGACAAATGCTATGGAGGTAAGCATCCTCTCTTTAACATGAAGGAGAGAGTTCCTAAGGAAAATGGCACCCATTTTTCAGTTTTTCCAGTGTTTTCTGTTGTGGCTAAACCTCTCCACTCCTTAAGAACCAGAGGTGTTAATATTTCAGCTGCATTTTCTGTAAGTTAAAATATCTTCTGTGATCTTTACAATACATTACAGTGGAAAGCAGCTTTTTAATTGATGAAAAAAAACCAAACCTGAAATTCCTCCAATCTCTTAGGCCTTCCTTAGTTTCCTCATTTCAAATAGCTGTTTGCATCAACCAGACATGGCCAGTGACGTGGTATTTCACAAAGATCATCTTAATGGCAGAAGAGAGCTGCTTAGTTTGTAATGAACATCTGTCTTGTTCTCTTAATGAACGAAGCGTAGTGAATTCCAGTTCAAAGCACAAGCCCCTTCCTGCTCCCTGAATGTTAGGGTTGGAGTTGCATAGTGAACAAAGCAGCGTGGTTTACTCACTTCTTTCTCTTCTGAAGGTGACAGGCCTCGACGGCAATTACAGAATCACTTGTCACACAGTGATGGAAGTCTTGCGCGAACATAAGGACAGTGTCATGGCTGTGCTGGAAGCCTTTGTGTATGACCCGTTATTGAACTGGCGGCTGATGGACAGTAAGTGATTCTGATGAAACAGTGACAGTAAGAGAGTAATCAGTCTGATTTTATACAAGATATCCAGAAGCCTGAAATCCAATGTCTGTTTGAAGACAATCTGGTGAAATGGTTGGTTTGCACGTGCTATTTCTGTGTGCACACGGTTTTAGGGATTGTAATGTGAAATTACCACAGTGGTTAAATCCCTTTTGCCCTTAAACACAGATACAGAACTAAGCTACAAGCAAAATTATTTGGGTTCTTTTTGTATTAGTTGTCATCAGGAGATTGAAAGCTATTTTCAGGTGACGTAAAATCTGGAGGAGGAGAAAGACAGTCAGATCTGTATTGGTTGTGGACAAATTTGCTGTGAAACACTGAAACTCCAGCTCATACTTTCCCACACCTTATTTTCTTGCAGCAAATACCAAGGGCAATAAGCGCTCGCGAACAAGAACAGACTCCTACTCAGCTAGTCAGTCAGTAGGTGAGTAGAAAAGATGGTGTATGTCGTGAATGTTTGGGGTGGGTTTTTTTAGCAGTGCATAAGACTGGATAAATATATTCAGTCCTCTTGTCAAAATTAGACAGATGAACAGCTTATTATCATTAGCTTTAGGACTGGAAGTGGTGAGTTCAGTACTTTGGCTCAGAAAGCAGATGATCCTTTACAGTTACATTAACACCCTTCTAGAGTACATACGAACTGTTATAATGTAAGGTATAATTGATAGGTGATAGTTATTTACTTAGCTACCAAATATTAGCGTGCAAAACCTGGCAAGTAGTCATCTGACTGAACGTTGAGAGCTTTGCGTTGCATCTTGGCAGGTGTTTGCTGTTGGGCTGCAGAATAGGGACAGTGTTTCATATGAAGAACTCTACAAATAAACGTACTTATTTCATTGTCATTTTAGGTTAATACATAATTTCAAGTTTCTTTCAATTACACTTTTATACAAAATATTGCTTAAAGTTGGATTAGGCCTTCCAGTATGTTAGCAGGGGAAAAATAATGTTTGCTCCTGTGATATGCTTCCATTAGCGATAGAGATGTGTTGTGCACTTGGTCACAGTCAAATATGCTTTTCAAACGAGCTGATTAACAGTTTTGTCAATGTTTCCAGAAGAATATTATTTTATCTGCTCTTCAGCTTCACATTTACACTTTTATGTTTTCATGTTTTTTTCAATAGAAATGTTGGACAGTGTGGAATTGGGTGAGACAGCCCATAAGAAAACTGGGACCACAGTGCCTGAATCCATCCATTCCTTCAGTAAGTTTCATTGTTATTCATACTGATGCAGAAATTGTTCTTAGATCAGAAAACTTCATCGTGATCCAGATACAATTACATGAGATATGACAGATACTGTTCCTTGTCAGCATAAATGAGGAATATAATTACCTGTGTTCTCCACTCCAAAAAAAAAAAAAAGGTGATAGAAAATGTACTGGTATCTGGGTTGATTTGCTCTCAAGATGGTATTTGTGGTATTTGGGAAGGGCAGATGTAACAGCAGTACAAATGGGTTTATTGTTCAGATGAAGTCCTTATTCTTTTTCCTACTTCTGTCTTTCAGTAGGAGATGGGCTAGTGAAGCCAGAAGCTCTAAATAAGAAGGCAATTCAAATCATCAACAGGGTTCGAGATAAGCTCACTGGTGAGCATGTTTTTGTGTTTATGTAAGATACAACATAAAATCTGATGAGAGGGATCAGCACTACTTCTAGTGTTTGTATTTTGTGTTAATGCTTGAATTTAACATATTCTGATTAAGTGGATGAGGCCATTTTCCTGTTGTTGTGTAACACCTCAGTACTGGTGTCTGCATTTAGATACAAAAGAGCCTGATTTGAAAAGTACAAAGGTGATTGTAACTAAACAGACTTCATATTTTGCATGTCTTAGCTTGTTAGTGGAAGGTGAATTTCTACTGTCCTGGCTTTATCGTTTTCAGGATTTAGTTGCGAAATTTTATGCTCTTAAAGTTTATAAGAAACTACCCTCCACCTGCCAAATAATGTACTTGAAGGGATTAGGACCAGGATTCCAGCTACTGGAAAGTTATCTGTTGTTGGTTTATCCATTATTTGGAGAAGATAAAAGGAAGAAACCCTAATAATAGGGAAAACAGAGTTCTGGGCTCTGTGTGCCTTTAGAGGTTGTCCATGTTTGGAAAATTTTGCATTTTATATACTCAAAGGGAAGAGTAGTTAAAAGTCCTGTCAGTTCTTAACTTGCTACCCAAAAGCAAGTTATGTTATATGATTTGTAACTTCCATTTATGATTTTTTTTATCCTTTAATTTCAAAGGTCGAGACTTCTCTCATGATGAAACTCTTGATGTACCCACACAAGTAGAATTGCTCATTAAGCAAGCTACTTCTCATGAAAATCTGTGCCAGTGCTACATTGGATGGTGAGTTTGTCATTCAGCTAACTTTGCAAAATTCTTCTCTGAATAATCTTGAGCAGAGAACAGCTAAGGAAAATGTCACTTGTGTAGTTAGTTATATGTAGGAGCCCTACCTCATGTTGTATCTGCTCTGGTACATTTTGCAAGCCTATGACAGCGATCCCATAGACAGCCCTCTAAGACAGTTGTTGTTATAAGTAGTGACAGGGATTTTAGAACATTTAAACCACAATCTGCCTCAACGTTTTAAGTGTTTGAAATAGGGCATGTGGTGGTCACCGATTTCAGTTACAGTGAAGAGCCACATGTTCTAAAGTAAACAAAGATGATTTACTGTCATTTTGAGTTAGCTAACTTTGGACTATGCTTAAGGAAAAAGAACTTTTTTGTGTTTTTGAACATGAGTTAGCTGGAAAGAAGCATGGGGAACACCTGTCAACTTTTCCTGTGCTAAAATGGTGCCTAGTTAGGATGGAATCTCAGTCCTTCTCAGTGTTGCCTTTGGGAAACTACATGCAAGTCAGCATTACTACAATATCTTTGTTTTCTTTAGGTGTCCTTTCTGGTAACAGAAGATTCCAAAGTATCCACAGCCTTTTATTCTGAAGGCTTTTGCACTCCAAACTTGCTCTTCTACAAACACAAACTGAACATTGGACTGAAATACAGCCTTTGTCAAATATTTTGAAATGTAAATGAAAAGAGTTATTGTATATTAAAAGTTGGTTTAAGCCAATGTATAGCTGCTGTTGGAAAAAAAACCAAGCTGTCTGAAACACAACACTTGATTTGGGTTTCCAGGACAGTGAAGACTGATTGTACCACAGATGTCTATGGTTCCACTTGGTCTTTGGGGAACTGGTGATCCATTGAAAATAACTATATACGGGTTTTGACTTACTTTGCAATGTAACGAAGTCATTTGCAGATTAATTATTGCCCTGGTCAGTCCTGTCGGTGTGGCTGCAGTGAGCTCAATGCGCTTGTGTGGGAGGCTTCATTTAGATTTGGGGGCGTGCTGGATAACTGGAAAGAAAGAGAAGAGAAGCAGAATTTTACCATTGTTTCATTCTGTTACCTTGTTTTCAAACTTGATTCTTGCCCCAGAATTGGTAATTGTATATCCACTCATTACACTAGTGCAGGAGTCGTGTTTCAGACTAGATCAGGATATCAGAGCAGATCCAAGAATTGAAGACCTTGAGCTGAGCAAAGTCAGGTGCCTCTATGTGCATTGATCGGTGGCAAACTGGATGCAGGGTACAAATGAAATACCACTTGGGAGCTTCCCGCAGTGACTGGATTAAAAAGCAGTATTGGGAAATAACTGTGGGAAGTTAGTACTTGGCATAGGAGGCAGACATGGGGAGAACTGGTCATAACTTGAAACAGAAAATAATGGTTATTAAACATGAGGGTGAAGATAAAATTATGATTTATGAATTAAACATATTAAAAACAATGCACAAAATACAACAGAGTAGCCATGTTTAGATGCCATGTTGTATTTGAATATTTTTGTGCCAATAAATTACACCAAAATGTAAACATTTTGACTCTGTTCTTGTTTATTCCTAAGTACTTCTTAGAAAGAGACAGGGAAGCAGATTAAGATTTTCTTTTTTTTCTTTCCAAAAGTTTCCTGTTGCCATGGATTTGACTTGTCTTTTTCTGCATCGTTTCCCTTTTGCTAGCAGCTCGAGGCAAAGTTACCGAGACTGAATGATGTCTGTCACTTGTACAAAAGAAACTTGACCATACAACCCCTAAATGTTAGTTTCCAGCAGATGCGATGTCATCCATGCGGTAAGAACAACAACTTTCTCGGTCTCAGGGTCACAGCCCCAGCTCGAGGGCCAGCGGGGGGTGCGTCACTGGGGTTCCGTGGGCTGCCCCAGCCGCTTGTGCCCAGTGCTGCACCCCCAAAAGAGGAAACAGGGCCGTGGCAGTCAGGGGCTTTGGGCAGCAACGCCCCTGGCCTCTTTCCAGGCACGGGGGTGGCTGTGCCTCCGCTGGTGGGTGCCTGGCGAGGGAGAGGGCAGCGGCTCTCGCCCCTTTTAGGCCCTGAAGGGTCCCCCTGAGCGCCCCCACCTCGGGGACCCCCCTTTCTCCCCACCCCGGGGCCTGTTCCGCCACGCCGCCTGGGGGCGCCAGTGACACACTCTCCCCATGCACAGCGTTACCCCCGGCCCCCGCCCCTCAATGGCCGCATTCTCGCGAGAGCGTCTGAGCGTTGCGTTGATACAGGCGCACCATGGCGGCCGCCGGCCGTGAGGGGAGCGGCAGCGCGGCCGCGGAGAGCCCCGCGGGGCAGGAGGGGGGCCGCGGGGTGGCGGGGCAGCCCCCGGAGGCGGAGGGGAGCAGCGCGGCGGCGGTGCTGCCTGGCTTCGACGATGCAGATGCCTTCGTCAAGGTGCGCGGCGGCGGCGGGGCCGGGAGGAGCGGGGCGGGCGCCGAGCGCTACCGGTCGCGGCGCGGCTCGGGGCACGGCGGGAGCTGTAGTTCTTCGTTGTGGGGGCTCCCTTAACACCCCCGCCTAAGTAGGGGCCACCCGCGGGCGCTCCCCGCCGTGCGCGGCAGGCGGGGTGCGGGCCGCTGGTGCCGGGGACCGGAGCGGCCCGTTGGGGCCTGTTACCGCCTTGGGCTTGGGTCTCTGGGCCTAAGCCCGCTCCTGTAAGCGCTCCGGCCCCGGGTGGGGGTTTGCCGCCTCCCCGACGCGAGCCCTTGGAATGCAGAGGGGTCGGAACCCTCGCTGGGCGTGTGGCGATGGGCATTGCCCCTTGGATGTCACCACCAGCTGCGCTGTGTTTCACCTGTGCACGCTGCCGCTGCTTCCGAGAGAGGGAACGCTACTGGTTCTCGAGCAGGAAGTGTTGCAGTGTTTTTTTGTTAAAATAATAAAGTAATCGTTTGTGTTCCTGCTGATTTAACAAGCTTGCTTTCAGACCGTAAATACTAGACTCAGTTTTAAGTCTTGTTATTAGAGTTTCATCATTTTAATGGTCTCTAAATAGGCGATGTGAACTAAATGCCTGTAAACTTACGTTAAAAAGCCCCATGATGTTATGTATTAGAACCTCACAGTTCAAACAGACTAGGTAAAATGCATTTCTACCACATAGTATCCTGGGAGGAACAAAATACTGAAAAAACGCTAATAACGTGGTGTTCTTGCACAGTATGCTCTTGGCACAGTGGTAGCTGCGACAAAGGCGTCTAGTAGGCTTCCTCAGCCTGGCGATGAGTACGAGTTCTACCAAAGCTTCTCTGGCTTCAGGGCGTACTGTGAAACACAGGGTGACCGTCTCCTTCGCTGGTAAGGATGCTTTTACATCTCTGGGCTGTTGCTAAGAGCTTCCAATCCAAAACAGAAGGTAGCACACTTCTTTGGAGCCTCCAAACTTGCTGTAGATAAAAAGATGTTTTATTTCACGTACCTAATTCTAGCCAGTTTTCTAGTGCTTGGCAGTTTAAGTAACAAGTTTGAAGAGGGCATTTCATAATGATTTGGATAAAGAGCTGTGCAGAGAGCAGAGGCTGATATAAAATGTATTAGACTATTTTAAAAGTCATGCGGTTTATAAGAAATTAATTCTAACAATACTGTATAGGTGTTTCTTGTATTCACTGCTCACACGATATTATCTGTAGGTACTGCATTTGATGTATTTTCAAACTTCGAAGATGTAGAAAGTCGAAGAGAATTGGACGGTTTAGTGTCCGGCATGCCTGCTTTCAAATTGCTAATAGCTGTACTGTTCTCTTGCAAGCATGAGCAAGGTGATGCAATACCATGGCTGCAATAGCCACATGAAATACTGCAGCAAAGTGACAGAGCTGGAAGATAAATTTGATATGCTGGTTGACTCCAATGACGACATTCTTGAAAGAGTGGTAAGCAAATTATTTCTGGATTATTTCTTATAAACTGTTCAGTTGCTACAAGTTTTTTTTTCATTGCAGGAATTTCAGTGGTAGTGCTTTTACAGTTACATTCAGTGTTTCCTCGGTCTGGTGGTTTTCCTTTTTATTTTAAAAACATTTCCATATGCTAGGCCAGTGGTCACAGCAGCTAAGGCAGATGGGTTATGGTCCAAAGGGGAGGAAGGTAATGTGTGACTTGTGAGGAAACTAAATAGTTTGGCACAAGAACTTCACAACCTGAGAACAGGTCTGTAAATTCATAGAGCTGCTTCTCTGAGGAAACACTTCCTACCCCTGATGTTCAACATACTCCTCCGTCATTTGTCTGTCTCGTGTTGCACAGAATTTGGGGGAAATGGCTCTGGAGGTACCTACATGTGTGACTTTGTTCAGTCTGAGTAGAGTGGCTGAATATGGTAATTTAACAGGTGTTTGGTTTTCATCTCTCTTTTTCTGGCATTTAGATTATTTCATTGGATGAAGCATCAGGAGTGAACAGAAACCAGCAACCAGTCCTCCCTGCTGGGTTACAAGTCCCAGAGACGATAGTTTCCAGCTGGAACCGCAGGGTGAGGCCTCTGCACTGAGTTTTGCTGTGTTATCTCAGCTTTTTTCCCAGCATTGGCACTACTGATTTTTCCAGTGGAGCTGAGTAGTTTAATGTTCTTTCATGTTTTTTTACACATTCTAACTCCCTCTCTTTTGCTTTTCCTGTTTATTCCAACTTGATTCTGGATTCTGTGTGCTTTCAATTGCCATTTCAGTTTCACATACACAACAGCCTTTCTTTTGCTTATTCGTATGAATTCAGGATCCTGATTCAGAGCACTTTCATTCTTAGCTACTGGATGTACTGCAAAAGAGTGACTCGCTTTTGAGTTAGGGTTATAACTTTATTCCTCTGAATATTGGGTCAGGCTGAGTAAAAGAAACTTGGAACATCTGTTAAGTCATGTGAGTTTTACCTGTGGTTTACCTTTTTTAAATAGGTGAGAGAATTTCAGAAGAAAGCTGAACCTGAAACCTTCCAACTGCTTCATGCCAAGAATATCCCTAAACCACAGCTTAAGTTTCAGGAAAAGATTGATAATTCCAACACTCCCTTTGTACCTAAACTTTTTATCAAGCCAAATGCTTTGAAACCTTTGCCTGAAGGTAAGGGGTTTATTTTTTGTTGGGTAACCTTTTGAGAGTATTTGATACAAATATGCCCTCCTAGTCTAGAGGAGAAATCATTGGCTGTAAAAGCAAGTAACAGTAGGAGATGTTGACCATTTAGGTGTAGTAAGCTCTGTGACTGTTGTTTATGTACGTGTAATGTAAGGGTAGGTCAGCATACAGCATCTTCTTGTTGGTGTAGTAAATAATCTGTTCCAAACAGATATTCCATTGCTTCTCTTTGCCGCCATTGAACATACGTGATAAGAGTCACTCTGGTGCCAGAAGTGGTCTTGACTAGTCTAGCTGGCTTTACACATACTTCTTTCTGATTAGTTAGGAGTGCAGATGTATGGTTAGACCTACCTTAGCTTTGGGTGCTTTATCAAAGCCACCAGCGTAACATCCTGTCTCGGCAACGTGTCATTCTGCTGCTGGTGATTCATCCTTAGTCTGCACTGATGCGGTTTTGCTTGTAGTAACTGGGAATGATTGAAAGATTTTTCTGAAGATTTTTCAATCTCCTTCCAAGCTTTTGAGCAGAACCACGTTGTGTCTTACTTAACAACAGCCTGGTAAAACCTAGTAACTGAGTTGTCATTAGAGGTACAGACAGAAATCTTGCTGACAGCAAAAGCTGAAGGTCTAAATTGTTAGGATTTTTGATACTTTATGATTTTAACAGGATCTTGTGGAGGGGAGAGAGTAGTAGGCTGAGAACATGTTATGTGTGGGACCCACTCCAGTTTTTCCATATTGGGTTTTCAGCCCTCACAAAAAGTGGACGGGAACGAAAGGAGCGCCCTGAAGACTTGGATGTTCCAGCTGCTTTGGCAGACTTCATACACCAGCAGAGGACGCAGCAAACTGAGCAAGAAATGTAAGAAATTAAACTGACAGCAAGATGCTTGGAGTACCACTGCTGAACATGTACCTGTATGGTCCCATTGTGCTGATGCTATTCATATATAACAGCTCTGCATGTGTTTGTGTCTGCACACTATGTTGTGTGTGATTTGCTTTAGACATCTGCAGTTATTTTAAAGCTATGCTTAATAAGAGACAAAATTTCTACTCAATACGGAAACTACCATAGCTCTGAAAGTCTGAGTGCTCTGGCTTCATAAAGATGACTGAAATTTAATCTGTTCCTGTCTTCCTAATTTCCACAGATTTGCTCACCCTTACCAGTATGAACTGGAGCATTTTTCTCCTCCAGATAGAGTTCTCAAGAAACCAGAACCCCAGGTTGGTGCCCACATTAATTTAAACTTACTGCAGATGCAGTAAGTTTACAGCCGGCCATACTTGACAAATTTCAGAATTGAGGGTGGAAGTCAGGGGTGGGAATTGACAGAGAACATACCATGCCTAATAATTTGCTCTGCCAGATGTACAGGCCCATCCAGGAAACACCCTGTCATTTTATCACCACACTCGATGAGCTGGTAGAACTAAATGAAAAGCTTATGAACTGTAAAGAATTTGCCCTGGACTTAGAGGTAAACAAATTGCTTTTTCTGTTTAAAAGTTACATGTGTAGTGTTAGTGCCTAGGAGACCATTACATTCTTCTAGTCTGTTTTGTGGTCTTCTTTCTCCTGCTTTTTGTACTTTCTGACAAGAAAAGACAGTTCATGACCCTGACCTGTCAGATATTATCTGGAAGGGTGAATTAAACTGTGTCGATATTGTAAGTTTTCCAGTGGTAGTACTGGCTGCATGCTTCATACTGAATTTGATCTTCTTTCAATTCATCCCATGTTTTTTTATGCCATGTTAATGACTGCAGAGAGAAAGTTTGCTCATCTAATTGTGTTTTTCTTAAGTCCTCTGTTACTTTTTCTTCCTTCATTTGGGGTGCTGTTTGCTTTATAGTATTACTTCTGTAATGGATTCTAGCTTACATCTCCTCCATGTTTTTCAGCACCATTCCTACAGGAGCTTCCTGGGCTTCACATGTCTGATGCAGATTTCTACCCGAACAGAAGACTTCATTATTGATACACTGGAATTGCGCAGCGACATGAACATTCTCAACGAAACCTTCACAGACCCTGCAATTGTGAAGGTCAGCTGCCAAATTCACAAATTCACCACCGGAATTCCATTTTTCTTTTTTTCCTTAGTTTAATCTTTATTACAGTTAAAAGCGCACTGTGTCACTTGGCTCTGCTTTCATTGTAATTTGTTCGTGTGCCTGTTTCCTTGGTCTGAGTGGGAAGTTACTTGCCAAGTGCACTCATTTAGTAGTTCTGCACTTAACAGTGAAGGACAGAGAGAAAAGAAATTTGGTCCTAGACACATGGATATGAAACCACAGCACTGCCAGCCTGGAGTAGAAATGTTCTTATCATTCTCAATTTGTTTTGCTTTTCAAGGTCCTTCATGGTGCTGATTCAGATGTGGAATGGCTGCAAAAAGACTTTGGTCTGTACTTGGTGAACATGTTTGATACCCACCAAGCTTCTCGTCTCCTCAATCTTGGCAGGCATTCTTTGGAGCACTTGCTAAAGTTGTATTGCGATGTAAATACTGACAAGAAGTACCAGCTGGCTGACTGGAGGTTACGGTAAAAACTGACCCCTCAAATGGGCTGGAGCTGCAAGGTGGCACTTATCCTCGTTTGTATTGTTAGAGCAGGAGCATGTTTCTAGTTGCAAGCCCCATACTTGTAGGTTAGTCTCAAAATTTACAAGTACAGCATTTACCTGGCTGTGCTTTAAGTTCTTTTATGAGTGTTACATTTTCCCATGTTTCTTTAGAAAATGAGTTCTTTTGGGAAGACCAGGGAAGGTTAAGTAATCAAAAGCTCCTGGAAGCTCACTTCTTAGGAATGGCACTTAACCACTGCAGTATTATGGAGAAAGCCAGTATTTGCTCCTCTAGATCCCCCCCAGAAACATTCAGTCACCCGCATTAGGTAGATCCGTATGCTGTTGGAGCAATGAGCTTGCCTATGCAGGTGGATACTGCACACCACAGAGATCCCAGGTCTACTTTATGTAGGCTCTGCAGAGAAAGGAGAGTCATGACAAATATGGTAGCAAGCAGTTCTGCCATCTGACTTAGCTACACAGCAATCCTGCTCTCTGGCGTGTGAACAAGATGCCATCTGAATTGGAGAATGCAGAGCATGTTACTGCTGTTGCCCAACAAATCCTTCAGTAAGGAAACAGAAGAATTTCCATATTAGTTCTTGGCGTGTTTGACGTGCACTTTACAATAACATGCCTTGCAAGAGGAAACTGACAGTTTGGTGGGGCAACTGAAATGTATTAATGTAACTTTGGCTCTTTTTCTAGCCCTTTGCCAGAAGAAATGATGAGCTATGCCCGTGGTGACACTCACTACTTGCTCTACATCTATGATAAAGTGAGGGAGGCACTATGGGAGAGAGGGAAAGAGCAGCCCACTCAGCTGCAGGTTGTGTGGCAACGCAGCAGGGACATCTGCCTGAAGGTAAAGCTTCACGTGATTGGATTACCTGGATGAGAGAGGGGCTTAGTAGGACAGAAAGTCCTTTGCCTATTCTATGTCTGTTGCGTAGACACAGGTTTTTTCCCTCTTTGTGTGTCTGAAACACGACGCTGACTCAGTTGTGTGCAGTCACTTGTTGCACTAGCTAAAATCCTTGGATTCAGATGCCTTCTTGCTCTTTTTTGAATGCTAGCGCTCCTTGGCCTCCCAGTGCTTTCAGGAGTGTCTTTTCCAAGAGGGATATTACATTTCCAGTTCTACTGGATGTTCCTAGAAGTTCAAAGCCTAGCTGGAGTTGCATTATGAGATAATTGTATTGTGCCTGTGAAAAATACTGTTTGTGAAAGTAGGCCTTGTCTAATGTAAAGCTTGAAGATACTGTATGTCTAAAGCTGCTGCTGGAGTTGGTGAGGGTGGTTTTCCCCTAAAAATGGATGAGATGTATGTTTTTCAGGGATAGGCTTCTGCCAATAATTTAGGGTAAAAGCTCCAAAACACATTTTAACTGAGTTCATTCAGTCCCATTATGTCCATGTGAAATTCTGTATGTCTCAGTGAAGCAAGGCGAACTAGAAAGCACAGATTTGATACTGATCATGAGTATTTTTCTCTCCTGTCCAGAAATACATCAAGCCCCTCTTTTCAGATGATTCCTACCTTGAGCTCTACAAGAGGCAGAAAAAATATCTCAACGCACAGCAGCTAACAGCGTTTAGGTTGCTGTTTGCATGGAGAGACAAGACAGCACGTCAGGAGGATGAGAGTATAGGGTAGGAAGTCTTCTGTTACAGATGCTGGCTTAATACTTCAGTGAGTCTCTTGGATTGTGCCTCTCCCACCCCCAAGGTGGAACCACTTTGTTACCTGTAGAAATTAGTGTACTACCTCAGGCTGCTTTTTACAGAGAAGACCTGTTATGTTAGTAGTAAATTCTTATCTAGATCAGCCCTGCTTAATTTATTTTTAACTTATTTCATCTTTCCAGACCTTGTAATTGGGGCAGACTTGTGCACTTTGAAAGCATTTTTAAGAGTTTTTAACATTCTGTTACATTCACATTGCCTCTTTGTGTTGTAGATATGTGGTACCAAATCATATGCTGTTGAAGATAGCAGAGGAGCTGCCCAAGTAAGTTTTGTTCACCCGTGAGGAGTTTCATTTGATTTTAATATCCAGCAAGTCATTTCCCAGTGTGTAATTACTTCTGCAGCTGGTCCCTTCCTTCCAGCTGTCAGTACTCTTGTCTCTATAGTTGTTCAGTTTGGAAGAGAAATAAATAGCAATCCTGCTTCAGAAGGCTCCAGACTTCTTCTGGGATACATCCCTCTGATTTTATTCCACTAATAAAACACATTCCTTTGCATTGCTGTATGTCACACATCCCTCCTGAGATTCCTACGGTATTACAGAGCAAGAGAGGGATGAATCCCCCCATAGCATTTATTCAGGGTTTTTTTCAGTTCCTAAAGGGACTGGGAGGGAACAAGGGGCAGATCCGTTAAAACACCTAATTTATACAACATTTTCCTCAAACACTTGACACTCACCATCTAATATCCATACTTGAGAATAATAAAAATGAATTTTTAAATGCAAGTCCACTGCTGGGCTCAGCTTCCATAGATGAATACTGAACAAGGAACGAAATGAAGATGGGGACAGACAGACAGACCACAGAAAAGATAAGTGAGAGGAGAGCCAACTTAATGGTTTCTCCTTATCTGCACAAACCTGATACAGAAGAATTTTTCGTCACAGAGAATATTTAACTCTGACAGATTAATCTGACTTCTCTTAGTCTGAGTCAGGAACATGGTTATAGCTGGTTGCACGTCCTTTGAATGCAAATGCCTAAATGTAGCACACTGAATTTTTCTCATCTCTCTTTAGAGAACCCCAGGGTATCATTGCTTGCTGTGATCCAGTCCCACCACTAGTTTGCCAGCAGATTCATGAATTGCATCCTCTCATTCTGAAAGCCCGGGAGATGCCTCTTGTCAAGGTAGGAGTAGCTCGTACCACACGAGAGACTCATCACTTGCTTTCCATAAGCCAGGGACTGGAGCTAAATGGTACCTGTGATGATGTGTGTGCTGAAGTTTGCTCTTTGAACACTGTGAAGATAGTGTTCTGTAGTAGAGCAGAAAGATGTATTGCAACTTCTTCTTGTCTGTCTGTTGTCTGCTGTGTACTGGCTTACACAAAGTGTCGTTCCCTGGAGAACTAGAGCAGTAAAAGAACAGACACTACTTGAACAGGGGGTACTTGTCTGTCTTACATTGCACATCATGCTTGCCTGCGTGAGGAAGAACTGGACCTTGTGTAATTTGTTGGCCATGTAAATGGATTCATAAATCTTTTACAGCTATGGTGAAGCAAAAAACCCTAAGTGTAAGAGGTTCATTAGTTAAAATACATCATCAGCATGTTGATATTAATAGTCTTCCTCCTTTAGTGAAACAAAACCATTTGTGAGCAGGAATGTGTCCTTTCTGTGTGAGGTGTTTAAATGTATCCATATGCAAACACTGCAGGAGGAGAAGAAAGAACGTAATTTTATTACCCCGCTAGCTTGTAATAAATGTGTTGAAAGCATTGGTAAGGAGGCCGGCCTAGAAGAAATAGGACAGATGCATTTAACTGACTTATCTTTCTCTCCCATTCTAGTCGGAGCTTAGTTGGGCATTCACGACGAGAGAACCTCAATCCAGCCCTGAGGTACTGTTTACATAATATTTGTTACCTAATGTCTTAAGCCTTAAACTCAGAAACAGAGGTAGCAAAACGATAGCTTCTAGTAAATTGTTTATTCTCATCCATTTTACAGGTCTCTCTTTAGCGTAACGTTACTTTTCTATGCTAGACTCATAACATTGCCAGCTGTAAATTGGTATTTTACAAACCACCATAACAGCAGCACTTAAGGCTTCACCAGCAAACACTCTAGCTGCTGGACAGTTTCATGTGTGTTAGTCTATATTGATGGATCTGTAAGAAGGGAATTTTCGGATGAGTTTCTAAGGCTGACTCATTTACTCTCCTCATGCACATGAAGTAGAGCATCTCCGTTAGCCAGTGGGTGTTTGCACAGATATCCTTTTGATGGCAGATGCAATGTGCTGTGGCAGGTGGGCTATATTAAGAATACTCGGTCTCTGAATTTCACCCTTTTATTTGAATTTTCATTAATGTGTCTCTGCAATATGTGAAAACATATACAGATTCATAGAGTAGTGTAGTAATGGTGTTTTTAATTTGAATCTCTCTGCAGAGGCCAGAGAAAGCCTTATTTGGACCACATGACGGGTCCCGGATTCCTATGTATGATTTTCAGAACAACTCTGCTTTCGGTAATTTACACTTAACCTAAAAACTGTACTAATAATGACATGATATGGCTTTGACAAGGGGAAATAAGCAGCCCTGAAAAAACTTCCAGTGAAATCTTACTACACAAAAAAGCAGTAAAATATACAAGTGTCTAATAAAAATTTTGTCTCGTTTTCATGTAGACCCTGCATCAGTTTTGGAACGTGGTCGTCTCCTTTTAGCCAGTGAGAGAACAAAGAATATTCAGGGTGTTCTGCCAGCGTCGACATTTTTTATTGCTACTAACACTGTCACCGTATTCAGTGTAAGCAACATGTTTGTGATAGTGTCAGTATTTAAGTATTAGAAAACATACTTGATAATCTGATAAAACTGTGTGAAAGCGTTGCAAGAAATAGTAAGGTGGGACATGCGTGGAAATGGTACTGGCTTCCTCTCAAGCATATGGTGTAATGAAGACAAGTAGGTTAGGAGGCCAGCAAGTCAATTCCATCTCTCTGGAGGGTTACTGCCATCACTGGAGTTTCAGATAAAGTGAGAAATAACATGCATGGAACAGCAGTAGCCAAAACCAAAAATTAATGTTAATATTTCTTCTTTTTTTTTTTTTTAGGAACATGATGAAGATGAAGGAAATGAGAAGGCTTTAACCTCTGCGCAGCGGAAAGCCCGGCGTGTAATGGACGGCCTTGATAATCCATTTAAAATGGTAAAAGCTCCCAATACATATTTGTAGAGGGACTCTTAAACTACCTAGTGCAGAGGATGCTCTGAGCTGTTTTTCCAGGCATATCTGTAAGAGCTTGATTATAGCATCAGCTGCTGCTCTCTTAACTGTGATCGAGAGATTGTCCTTCTTACAAAGCATGCACACGTGGACTTGTTTTCAAAACACATTGAAATGCCTCTTAGATATATGGTTTTCTACATAGTAAACAGACCTCTCAGTTTTTTTTTAATCAAGTTTGAGGTTTTTTTTTAATTTGCATCCCATTTTCATCTCTACTTTATGGCTAGAGTTAGTGAGCTGATTTTACTCTTCTAATAAATCAGAAGAACAATGGAATACTTTGCTATAGATGTGGAGTGGCAAATTACTAGGAAATAATATCAAAACAACTTTTTCTGGTGTGTGGTTGGGGTTTTGGTTTTTCTTTTTTTTTTGTTTGGTTTTTCTTTAACATCTCTCTTGGCTAGAGCTGTGGTAACTTTTCTTTTTCCAAAAGGTGATCTATCTTTAGAATGTTTCTTAATATTTAACTTTTTGGAACATTTTAAGTAGCATTTTAGGAATGAGCTAAATGTCATGTGCTGTGTTTAAAGCAAAATGTTTTTTTTCCTCTCTACAGTTCCTACCTCCAGAATACAATCCTGGCTATGTCTCACAATATGCAAAGTATGACCCATCAACAAAAATATACGAAGTAAGACTCGTCCTAAAGATTCCTGCCAAGTAGTACAAAAGAAACAAATAAGTAGATTATTTTCCTTTGGGAACCTCAGCAATGTAGGAATTTTTTTTTTCTCCTTGGATTCTTCTTAGAAAAAGAATCTTAAGTTTTGAGAAACTTGACATGTTTCTGAATCTCTGGTTCATTGTTCTGTAGCATTTGTATCCTTCGAAGAACCAGGGATTGGAGACACTCCACCCTGTATCCCTTGTCTGTCAAAGCTACAAACTACTGCTGAAGTCGGTATCTGCCTTTGTTCTCATGGCTTGTTTGAAGCTCAGAACTTTTAAAGCACATGGTTTTACTTCACCTGGTGCAGCAGATCTTAATCTCTTTTACAATCCAATTTGATCTTTTGTACTCTTAATGAAGACCAGCATGTGGTAGCAAGTTTATAAACTCGCTTTTACCATAAAACTTCAAAGAAAGTGATCTCAGGTAATATTTTTCATTGCAGATCAGCAATCGATGGAGGCTGATGAGACGGAGACAAGTACAGGAGTCCAAGGGTGCAACCAAAAAGAAAGCAGCTCAGCAGTCAGGTACGGCCATTCTTCCCTTCTTCCAAGTGTTGCCTAGCATGTTTTTCCCAATACACATAGGTTGTTTCCCAGTTACAAGAAAACCTTAGATGATGGATTTCCTGATGGATGAGTTTGACAAAGATTGTGCTCTGTTTAGTTTGAGACCTGCTACAAGCTGGTTTGCTTGCTTTTTCAAAGCTCCTGGGTAACTTATTCCTGCGTTTTACAGTAATGCTTGTTTTTTTTTCCACAGCTGTTCATGACCAGACACTGAAGGTGTATAAAGAGGCACCAGAACATCTTGTGTCTGTTCGTCAGCAAGCTATGGTATGTCATTGAATTCCCCACTTCCAATGAAACCCTGAGCACTATAACTCTGAAATAACTCAATGATGGTCTTTTGATAGCGGTCTTTCTGTGGTTCTGCCCTGTGTGTAGCAACAGGCCCCTAGCGACTGTGCTGTGCAAATCCTCACATCCCTCTGTATCTTCAGTAGGGAATGTTTTCCACTGCTGCACCTCTCTGCTCCTCACTTGCCTAGGTTCCCCCAAATCTGCCTGTGGGGCCACAGCAGATCTCAGCCTCTAGTATCCGGTGAAATGACAACTTGGCTTTTCATCTGAGAAGTCCTTGCTGTGAGGAAATAAAAAAAAAGGCCATTTAGGCCCAAAGAAGAACACAGCGCTTTCTCCCCACACTATTATTGCCACAGGCAATAGGTGTCACTGGGGCCTAGGTCCATTGGGCAGTTCATCTGCATGCTTGTGTTCATGCCTACACAGAGACGTTTCATTCTCCTCTCCTGAACTTGTCCTTATTTCTATTCTCTGGGTTGCTTTCACAGCAGGAACAAGCTAATAAGAAGAGGGAGAGAGTCATGAGTGAAATGGGAACAGAGTTGCCAAAACAAGCAAAGAAACGGCCAAAAGCCTCCCAGCAACCAGAGGAGCTGGAAGCACCGAAACGGTTTACCCCCTTTGATTACAGCAAGTCCAACTTCAAAGTGTTTGCGGGTAAGATCTGGATCTCTTGCTAGAGTGCTGTAGGCTGTGGAAAATGTTGCCAGCTGAGCCCTGAGAAGGCTGTATGTGAATGTAGGTGCCAAGGCAGTACAAACTGTTACAGTGCACTTAACTGACAGTGAGGTAATGCTAAAAGAAGTGAACTTGGGGAATGTACAGTTTAGCAGCACTTTTCTGATTTGGAAACAAAATCCTGAATCCATCAGCCAAGGGCATTGTGGATTTGTATTTTGCTGCTTTTCTCTGTAGAGAAAGTCATCTGTTTAATCGGACCCCAGGAACTAGGAGGCAAAGGAGATTTGAATCCTTTGTAACAAGTATCTACTGAAAAGCATCTCCTGACCTTAAGAGACAGTTGTGGTTTTTAGCATGTAGGAGACTGCAGTGAAACCTCCTTATCATCAGAGGACCACCATGGAATGTACTGTTCTTTCTGGAAAATTTTAGTGACAGCTTCTCTCCTCTCTCCCTTAGGAAGCAGCACATCGACGCAGTCACCACAATTTGATCCTGCCAAGCAAGCTTACGCAGGCAAGGTATGGGCATGTCATGAAAGAAGGAACAGTAACGTTGATGATAGCATGTACCCAGCTGGGGACTCGCTGGGGAAGGCAGATGACTTTTTCTGGATCTGCAGAATGTTCCCTAACTGCACTTGGTACTGAGCTTCCAATCACAGACCTTCCAGTCACAAGCTCATACTTTGTATTATAGCCTCTTCCCATTCAGGAAGAGCTTTTTTTGGGGCCCTTCAGACTCTCTTGTTGTTTCCCACCTCTTCATACATTGTTCACGCCTGCACCTCCATACATCACAGGCGTGACACTTAGACCAGAGCACACCACCACAAATTCCCAATACCAAATCCAAGGCACTCTCAAAAATCTCAGAGTCAGTCCAGTTATTCCAGGCCGTGTAAGGTCTGCATGTTGCCCGCATTCTCCACCAAGTACTGTCATTAGAAAAACAGTCTCAGCTCAGAGAATTTTTACTTAATTTATTGCTAGTTGAGATTGAGAGGTGGAAGAGAAGAAAACATAAACAACCAAACACATACTTAGGGAAACCTGTGACCAGGACAGGACAGTTCCTGTGTCATCGTTGCCCCCCACCCCAGGCCACCCCCGCAGACCTGGGTTACCCTGCACAGTGCTCATGTGTGGAGTGTTTGGGTGCTGATGTGTGACATCAGTGGGCATTCAGACATGAAGTAATAGGGCACCCATGCGTGAACTCATCTGGCGCTTGAGTGTTAATTTTAAGTTCTGAAGCTCATTTCTTGCATTTCAGCCTCTTTCCTGTGCATGGTGCCTTCCTGCATATTTAACTGGAGGGTAGATGGTACCAGGGAGCATCTTAGATGTTCATTAAAAACTGTATTTTAGAAGCTGAACAAGTTTGTGCTTGATAATGTAGGAAACAGTTTCCTGTGCAATCCCTTTTCTGTGTCAATTGAAAACTTGTTTCAGAAGAAAAAAAACGGTGAATTTGGGGGGCAACCTGTTACAGGTCTTTCTGTCTGAATGGGTAAGATGTGTCATCAGTGGGGTATTGCCCCTGACATGTCGAGGTTAGACCAGTAGAACAGCACTTACTCAGGTGCATTCAGCACATGTGCAGTCCTAAAACATGACACTCACAGTGTGAACAAACAGTGTTCCTTGAAGCTGGAGGGACCTGATAGCACATGAATTTCATGGAATATACTGTATTTGGCAGGTACCTCACTGTGGTGATGGAGTTTGTGTTGTTTTTTTTTTTTCTTCTGTGCAGAGATCTGCTGGAGCTAACAAACTTCAACAATCTGGAAACCGAAGCATGTCCTACCTGGCGGGGAAAGCTGATAGGTGTGTTGTCAGCCTGCTCCCTTCGCAGTGGTGTAGAGTGTTTTCACACCTGTGCCCTGGAGCTATGGCAAAGCATAGCTTTTGTCCTCTATTGCTGTGGGAGCTTAAGCACATGTTTAATGGGAAGAGGTTGCGTAACACCTACTCACGTTCATTTATACGTCAGTATAAAGAAAAAAAAGAAAAAAAAACTTAGTCAGGATTAATGCAATGAAAGACAATTCTGGGTGGAAGGTTTGAAGTGCTGAGGTAAAAGTTTGTCTTAATAGATGTGGGAGTCGCTTTCTTTGGCCACAAAGATAGGTAGAGGTGGGGAGAACATTTGCCTAGCTTGGGAACAAGATAAATAACAGTACTGCCAAATATGAACATTCTTGTTCTGAATAGACACATAATGTGTAGCTTGTGAGGCTTGATCCTTGTGTATTATTTAGTCATAAAAGAGCAACACTACGTAAGGGCAGCGTTGGAGGGAAGAAGGTTCTGTCTGCATCATGACCCTTTCTCAATAATATCATTGTAACCTATTGTAGCTTTTCAATCTTGAGTGGATTCAGAGCAAGAGCTAAAAGTCTTCCTGTAACTCTCTTTTGCAGGGATTCCAAGTACCACTGGCCGAAGAGATAGGCCTTGTTACAGGACCCATGGGAGTTGCTGCTGAGCAGAACAACAGTCAGAAGCATTGTCACCATGGGAAGGCAAATACCAGTCATTTTTACAGAAATGTTTTAAAACCCATTAAATTTTTTTTTTTCCAAAAGAAAAAACATCTTAATTGATTTCACTTTTATTATATTCACGTTGGGTTTTTTCTAATTATACTCAACAATGTTGCTTTGTTTCTAATTTTGAAAGTTTATCCTGTGTCCTCAAACACAGTTAGGCTAAATGTGTCACTTCGTGGAGTTGCTTGAAGTCCAGAACCAGCATGTCAGTGGAGTATGAGAGGAACCTCTTGGCATCTCTAAAGCCAGCACAAAAATAATAGATTCAGTAGATGTGACTGAAACCCCAGGAGTCCAGAGAAGGAAATAAGGCCAGACTGACTTTTATGTTAGACCTTGCTTACTAATTGAACTGCACAGCTCATCTCTTATAAGACAAGGTAATATGAAAAATGAGTGTGTTTACCTGGCAGTTGTGTATTTTTAAGCAAAGATTTTAAGGTGGAGGGGAAAGAGTTAGGGTACTTTTTGGATCGGGGACCAGTGGTTTCACCATAAAGTTATAGAGTGAAAGTTTTTCACCATAAATTTAGAGAGCGAAAGCAGTAGCATTAGGTAGAAGGTGAAAACACAGCGCAGTATTGGGTTGGAGAAAGCCAGTGAGGTTCTCTGCTGCAACTGAATCTCAACCCAGTTATACTAACAGCTTATAGTTTTAAATACCCACAGTGAGTTACCCTGAAGTCTGTGTAGAAAGAGTATCAGCCAGTAATTGGATGGATGGATGGATGGCAGAGCTTACCCTAAATGCTGACAACTGAAGGCTGGCAATGCTGCTGTGGAAGAGGTAAGGAACATTACAGTTTAACAGTCGGGAGTACCCAAGGGTAGGGCTGATGTGACTTTGCTTGAAGCCACATTAAGTCAGTGGCAGAGCTGCTTCCTGCACTACCGGTCGCTGCGCTGAGCAGTAGATCTTGCTCCCTGTCCCAAAGGCCCTGTCTTTACTCTGGGATTTCCTTTTCTGACTAACGATTTTTTGGCAGTGAACAGAATTTACTTCTCTGACTGTCAGGCTCGGTGCAAGGACTGAGTCAGTAGTGGTAAAAGCTTCCCTCTCCGTTCCTAACTTGAGGGCTTTATTTTACAAAGAGTGAGGAGGTTTGGGATTTTGTTTGCTTGTTTGTTTTCAATCTTTTCACATATTTCTAAGGAGTAGGGTGTGGAAGGAACAGAGGAGGGGTTTTCCTCCTTCGCTATCTTAGCATGAACAGTGCCGACTGAGCAGCATTGTAGTGGTAGAACAGAGTCCCTTTCTGCTTGTAAAATCTGCTTGCATGGCTGAATGTTGGAGAGTGTTTTTGAAAAGAGGCAGTTAAATAGCAATTGTCTCTCGGCGCGTTTGCAGGGGCTGCCAATTCCCCTTCGTGTCAGCTTTACCACTTCTGGCATGTCTGTAACTTGAAGAACGAGTACCTCATACCAAAAGCCCCGTTGGCTGCAGAGGCATCAGAATTTCTGTAGTTTCTTCAAGTCCTCTACTTAAAATTCCATGCAAGGTGACACTTCAAGGATGATTATAATTTTAGTCCGTTTCTGTTCTCCGTTTACACACTGTGGCACACTACCGTAGGTTTTAAGTGTTTCTAATGGAAGTGTGAGACATGCTTTATTCATGTGGTTACACCTAGGAACCGGATGAAGTTGTAGCACTAGAATCCCATCATCTCAGACTGTTCTGCTGTCACGCAGCAGTTGTTCAAGAAGATCTTTGCATAACCTGGGTGCAGAACTACTCTTGGTGTAACCTTGGTGAATTTATCCAAGTCTGCTCTTCGCAGCACGCACCGCGCCTGAGTGCACGCCAGGGTATACGAACAGTAGCACGGAATCTGCTTTTGTAACAGCGAACCCGTAAAACGTCCGAATTAGACTTTTTTCCGAAAATTGTGAGTCACGCGCGTTTCCGCGGGCGCTCGGGCAGCGCCTCGCCTTCCGCCCGGGCTCTGCCTTTGTGGCGCGGAGGGGCCGCGGCGGCGGCAGGGCGAGGGGAGCGGGCGGCCCCTGCCCCGAACGAGCGCGGCCGCGGGAGGGGGCGGCGCGCCCTGTCCCCGCCGGGGCGGAGGCGGCTCCACGCCGGGCGCGCCGCCCCACGTGGCCCCGGGGCACCGGCCGCCCTACCCTGCTGGCGCCGACGTCACCGCCGCTCTGCGCCAATGGGGGCGCGGCGGCGCCCGGCCGGCCAATGGGGGCGCGGCGGGGCGGGGCGGCGCGTGGGCCCCTGCGCTGGGCTCCCGCGCCGGCGGGGTCAGGCGGCGGCGGCGGCCGGGCCGGGCCGGGCCGGGATGGAGCGCGGCGCGGCGGCGCTGATCCGCGAGGGCTGGTTCCGCGAGACGTGCCGGCTGTGGCCGGGCCAGGCCATGTCGCTGCAGGTGGAGGAGCTCCTGCACCACCAGCGCTCCCGCTACCAGGAGATACTCGTCTTCCGCAGGTGCGGCGCGGCCGGGGGAGCGGCCCGGTGCCGGGGCGGCGGCGGGGGGGGACGCGGCGCTCAGCGCCATGCGGTGGGGCCTGGCGGCGCTGGGAGGGGGCGGGGGAGCGCGGCCCCGGGCCCGGGGCGCGGGCCGGCTCCAACCCCGCTTCCCCGCTCTGCCCAGCACCACCTACGGCAACGTCCTGGTCCTGGACGGGGTGATCCAGTGCACGGAGCGGGACGAGTTCTCCTACCAGGAAATGATCGCCAACCTGCCCCTCTGCAGCCACCCCGACCCCCGCAAGGTGAGTCGCCCCCGGCCCCCCTCCGCGGGGTCTCCCCAGCCGAGGCCCGCGAGCCGGCCCCGGGGCCCGTAGATTGGTCCCCGTCCTCCCACCGGGCCCCTTCGGGGCTGCTGCGGCGAGAGGCTGGCGTGGGCCGTGGCTTCTGGCACACCTACGCTCGGCGCTTGACAGGGCGTCGCAGGCAGCCCTCGTGGGCCGCCAGAGCACATCTCCCAGCGCCGGGGCAGGACGAGCCCGGAGGGCTGCTGCGTTTCAAGCTGTTCTCTTTAGGCTGCACTGGGAAAGTTCTCCTGTGAACCGACCCCGCTGATGGCCGGTTTTCTGCCCTCTCCTCTCCCAGGTGCTGATCATCGGTGGCGGTGACGGGGGAGTGCTGCGAGAGGTGGTGAAACACCCAACCGTGGAGTCCGTGGTGCAGTGCGAAATCGATGAGGTGCGTTGGGCTCCCGGCTGCCTGGAGGTGCCACGGGGCTGACGGGCGGGCTGCCCGACAAAAAGCAGCCCTGCTTCACAGCATCCACGGGAGCTGCTGCTGCTTCACCTGCTGTCCCTTGTCAGCAGCCAGTGCGTTTGCTGCCGGTGCTGTTGGCGTGACACTGACAGCGCCACCTCTTTGCCTTTCGAGTCATCTACGTGGCAGCTGGCTGCCTCTTCCGTGTGATTTCTTTCACACACGTACAGTAGAGGCCCTTCCAGGCCAGCGTGGGCCAAGCGTGGGATCTGCAGAAGGAGAGCTCTGGCTTTCTGAAGGTGCTGCTTTTCCCTCGCCCCCGATGCAGAACAGAGTTCTGCTCCTGCCAGGGGAGGGTGGTCGCTTTGTTAAGCAGTCTCCTGCAACTGAAAGGGGGAAATAAGTGGGGAGGTATTTGTTTCCATGGTAGATGGGCTGGTCCTCCTCCTCTCAGTCAGTTTGTTCTGATATTTTACTTTCTAAGGAAGTTCTGCTATCTCCTCCAAGCAAGGCTGTGTTAGTAATGGGTAATGCTGCTATATGAGACTGTGTACTCTGTCTGCTAAGCTAAGTAGACATATGTGCCTGACACCAGCATGTTTTTTTGTCTCTGCCAGCTGTGAGAAGCTGGTAGCGTTCAGTACAATTGCTGGGCCTCGGGCAGTGGCTGTCTAACCATTTTAGAGAGAGAAAACTCTTATGGGGGGGATTGATGTAATGGCTATTGAGCAGAGGTGGGGATGTTTCTCATCTTGCATCAAGAAACCTGCTGGCATGGTTTTATTTAGGAAGAAAAAAGAAGTCTTTAGTTGAGATCACCTCTGCGAGTGATGTCTGCAGGGAAAAGGAGCACAGTGCAGTCAGATCTGTAATTGTATTCTCTTAATTCCTCAGGAGCTTCCTTTTGAAGCTCCCAAGTTGTTCTTGTTGCGTTTGGCAAGGACAGACCAACCGTGTCACTGAACCCTGAGGCCATAGGAAAGGGCTGAGTGTAGTTTGTTGGCTGAAGATGCTGACAGATCTTGAGGATCTAGCTAGGGAGTCGGATTTGTGCTGAAGGCATGGAAGGAAATGACTCATTGTGCTGTTCTTTCAGCTGCAGCTGCACAGTAGCCTGAGAATTAGCTCCTTGTAGTGCCCGCTGACCCACTTGTGCTCTCTGTGTTGCAGGATGTGATCCAGGTATCTAAGAAATACCTCCCAGGGATGGCAGTGGGGTATTCCAGCGCTAAGCTGACCTTGCATGTGGGAGATGGTTTTGAGTTCATGAAACAAAATCAAGAAGCCTTTGATGTGATTATCACGGACTCGTCTGACCCCATGGGTAAGAATTCTGGCCATAAAAGGGTTCTGCTTTCCACACTCCTCCTTTTCTCTTCTTCCTACCTCCTCGAAGGAATGCCAGCCTGCCCAGGCTCCTTTCAAGTGAAAAGGCTGTCACTGACTTGGCTTTTTTGGTAGAGAAAGGGAAGGATGAAGACCAGAAAATTGTATTAACAAGGCTTCAAGCTAGCTGTCACGTTTCGGTCCTCAAAATTCCACTTTAGCAGCTACTGCTTCTGGCAGAGAGTTGATCCTTGAGCCCAGGAATCCCACTGGCAATACAGCACCACGCTGGCAAAGACAGCTTTGCACGTGTGCCCGCTAACGAAGCAGTGGCTCACGTGCTGTTGGTGTAGGTACCCAGCCAAAGACGGCTGTAGTGAGGCTGCTGTGTCTCTGAAGGGGAAAACTGAGGTAGAGAGGGACAAAATATAATTACAGTGCCTCACTTTAGGGACCTAATGAGGGGTGCCTGAGTCACCTTCACTCTTCCTATAGTTAACACAGAGAGAGGCATCTCTAAAAGGCAGTTTGGAGCCAGAATTCAGTTTTAAAAATGCTCACTGAAGCAAGAGGCAGCTGCTAGGACTTTCTTTGATAAAGGTCCTAGGCTTGCTATAGAGCAAAGCTAAAATCCTGATGGGTCTGCTGTGCTAGGTGCAGGCTGGGGTTCGCCCAGGGTCAAAACGTTCTGCTTCCAGATTATCTCCAACACTTGTGATCACTGAAAAGCCATTTGAAATGTCTCTTTTCCAGTGCAGTCCCTGTGCAGCCTGGGCATTCAGAAAGCTCTCAGAAGCCTACCATCTTAGTCTCTCTCTAGATATATATCTTTACTCTCTTTTCTCCCAGGTCCTGCAGAAAGCTTATTCAAAGAGTCTTACTACCAGCTGATGAAGACAGCCCTGCGAGAAGATGGGATTCTTTGCTGCCAAGGTGAGGATGCTGTCTCTGGGCAGAGGCTGATGCCAGATCATTGCATGCAAAGTGAGGTACAAAGGGGACTCTCTTCTCGCAGAGACATGATGCAGGGAGTGAAATCCATTTCAGCTCCCAGGTTCAGGAGCGTTTTTGATCTGTATACGTCAACTCATGAACTGCTGGACTGTGCTTAGTAAAACTGGCGTAAGGGTCTTATCTTGCCTTTAAAACCTCATGAGCTGTGCAGAGTGGAGCAGGTTTGGGCTTGGACCACTGCTAACCTGGCACAGGCCTGTGCAGAGAAGAGGGGCAGCTCTCACCTTGGATCCTGTCTTCCTTTCTCCCTGCAGGTGAGTGCCAGTGGCTGCACCTGGATCTCATTAAGGAGATGCGTCAGTTCTGCAAGTCTCTGTTCCCTGTTGTGGAATACGCCTATTGCACCATCCCCACGTATCCCAGCGGGCAGATTGGCTTCATGCTCTGCAGCAAGAACCCGGTGAGTTTCAGGCACCTGAAGTGCCCTTTCCCATTCACTGCAAGCACCCGCAGAGCCTGCCTCAGGCTGTCCCTTACAGAGCTTCAGCTGTGGCACTGAGCTCTCCCAGCTTTGGGGCCTCTAGACTCATGCTGGGCCTCGGCTCCACCAGCCCAGGGCCCCAGAGCTGCAATGCAGCTTGCTCAGTGCTGAATGAAGTGCAGAACTGACCAGTAATGTAACCAGCTGCCTTAAAAAAGGACATGGTTTTCTCTCTGGTACAACAAACTTGGAGGGAGTCACTACCAATTTCCAGAGCGTGTTACGGCTTTGGCTTATTGATGCTGGCTGTTATCAAGTGGGCACCTGCTTGATAAGAATCAGCTTGTGACTGGTAATCTGCTCATACAGAGGCCTCCAAGTGAGAGTCAGTGTTAGGATGTGGGCTGGTAACTGTGTCAGACCACTGAAGTCTGCTCTCTTCCCGGTCTGCTGCATTACAGCAAGCCTGTAATGCGACCATTTCATTGGTTTAGGGAGCCAGCGGCACTCCTGCTGCTGTATTTTATTTATCTGGGGCACTGGCAGCGTGCACTGTGCCTGACTTAACGCAGATGTGGATTCTGCTCTGAAGAGCAAAAGCCTCCCTTCTTCAATGCTCAGGCACAATCTGACAGCTTCATCTGGCACATGGCTCACGTGCAGCCTGACCTCATATGCTGACGTCTGTGAATGAGGGCCAGTCACGCGAGGTACGGCCTGTAAACTCCAGCCCTTGGCCTGGAGCTGTGCAGAACCTTTGACCTCATACTAGAACAGAAAGTCATCTGTTTTCCTGTGAGCCCTCTTGGTTCTCTGCTATGAGTCAGGATGCCTGTCACACGGCCTTTTGCTCATTACCCAAATGCTGAAGAGCTACCTGGTTTCTTCATTGCAGAACACAAATTTCCGGGAGCCTGTGCAGCAGCTCTCACAGCAACAAGTAGAGGAGATGAGTCTGAAATACTACAACTCTGACATTCATCGGGCAGCTTTCATTCTGCCAGAGTTTGCACGGAAGGTAAGCAAGGCTGTGCTGCTACTCCTCCATCAAGGACAAGGTATGACTTTTCTTCAGCAGGAGTGGGAGTGTACAGGACTGAGGATTTCCTGCAGCCCTAAAGGCTTGTGTGAGCAAGTCGGAGCAGGACAGCATTTGTATGAGATAGCAGAGTATGAGTCAGTCTGGGAAGACTGGAGTTCAGTTTGGAACTGTTCTTTGGTTTGATGTCCCATGCCTTCATGGCAGATCGCTCCTACTTCACCTACCAAAACTAAGTCCAGGAGCCTGCAGAACTGGTGCTTCCCATTGGAAAGCGCCAAACGTCTTAGATAAAATGTGGTTGTGGTTTCTAGAGTAACCCAGAGGGTAAAGAAAGGATGCTCTAGCGTAGTCTGCCTTCTTGAAGGATAGTCCGTGTTTCTGCATCATTCCATCATCTCCTAACTGGGTTGCAACTGCAGGTTCTGGAAAAAACCTCCTCTGAGTGTCCTAGGAATGAAGGCAAATGCCACGGTTGTGTTCCAGAGCCATGTTTCTGTTGAGGACTGGTAGAGCTGCAGCAGGTCCATCCTGACACTTTTTGTCCTTGGTTGTCTCCAGGCCCTGAGTGATGTGTGAGACAGAGAAGCTGCTTCCTTCCTTCGAGTTGGACCCTGAGATCGTCAGTGATGTGGTGGGGACCTTCCCGGCAGACTGCAGATTTGTTCTCCACTGTGTGGGATTGTTTAACCCTTTGCCAGCCAACATTCCCTTTGATGATGTGTTAAAGATGATGGGGCATAAGCCAGATAAGACTATTGAAAAGGACTTATCTCTTTGCGTGACTTATTGCGTGAGGTCAAAACTGTTCTTTCCAGTGCTGGAAATGTAAGATGTCTTTTTTCTTTCTCTCCTCCCTACATCCATTCTAAATTCTCCCCTCCCTGTGCCCCCTTCCCACCTCCACTCCTGGCAACTGACATGATATATTTATAACTGACACGTATTTCTGCCTGGTGATCTTCTGAAACCTGGGAAGAGTCCAGAAGGGTCACTGACTCAGCCTTAAGCACAGAGAGCGAGAGCTTTGTGCACAAAGTTAGCTTGCTCTCTCCTCATAGGAGCTCCCTGCTGCTGAGATGTTTTGACTGGTAAACGGGTCTGAGCCTTCATGTCCCACTGCCCTTCTGAGACACCTGCACTGTTCTGCAGCACAGTTGGCGAAGTCACAGTGCAAACTGTTGCCATTCACAATAGGTCTCCCTCCAACCCTGATGGAGTAGCAGTATTAGACACCAGCCAGGCAGGCTGGCAGCAAAGTCTTGTGGCGCTTTTTGTTTTGTTTTTTAAATTGGTTGGAAACAGAAGAGCTGAGGTACCAACAGACTGACTCCTGTTCTTACTTCTGCCTTCAGAGCGGTTCCAAAGAATGTTTATCAATATGGTGATAGGCGCTTTATATATAAAAATATAAATATATATATATAAAAAACAAACCTTAGATCCATTGCCTGCTGTTAAGGACTGATGTTGGGGAGTCAGTTGTGCTGATAAATCTCTCATCTCAGTCGTGCTGAGATGCCTCAGGCCTGGGTATTTGCTAGTCCTTAGGAGGCATCGTTATTTCTAATGCTGCCCCCAGAATCCCCAGATGCATAAGTTGTTTTTCATTGTACTCTGTTGTAAGATGGATCTGCCTCCATTTCTTTACTTTTGTTTTAAAGACTCCATACCACCGCTGTGCTGTGGATGTCTTCCCAGCACAACCACTGTGCGGTTGTCACTCCCTTGCAATCCATTAAACACTCGGCTCTGGTTAAGGTGACATCAGTGTGGGTCGGTGTGCTTCTTTGGGGAGTGTGGGGGGTGGAAAGAGAGATCCTGAAAGTTTGCTGTGCTTGTCATAAGACATCCAGGGGTGCTCTGTGGTTGCTCTGACCTCCTCTCTCCCTTGTCTCTAGGGATGAAAAGTTACCATCAAAAATAAGCTCCGAAGAGTGATCCTGTTGCATGTTTTGTATTGTAACCTGACCGCATGATAGCTCCAGCTTCTGTCATCCTCTATGCTGCAGAAGTCAGTACCGTCTATCCAAGCTGTTCTCTAGTCCAAATGCTGCCTCTGGTACAGCTTTCCAAGCTGTTTTCTTGCTGCCCATCTCCCTGCTAGCATCATGTAATTCCTGTCAGGCACTGGCCCCACTCAGTTGCACCATCCTTTCCTCTGCAAAAATTACTGTGACTTAGTGTCTCCGAGGTCCTGAACCAAGGACTGAACTCAAGCTGAACGGGCTGGGAACAGTCGCTAGGTGGCATCAGGAGAAGACAAAAAAGCTCCTTCTGAAGGAGGCCTTTTGGCTTGGCTCGAGAAAACTAGAAGGAGCAGACTTGTGCAAAGGCTGGGCTTTACCATAATTGTAACCCTGCAAACAGCGTAGGTGGTGCAGCACTGAGTGCCTACAGCAAGGGATTTCTGTGGTGTCAGCACCAACCCTCCTACTTTCTCCCCTTTCTGATGAGACTTGCCACTTCTTTCCCAGTGCCCTTTTCTACTACCAGTATCAGTATAGCTTCTTTGTGGTCATAAGGGTTTGCAAAGCATTGCTAAGCTGCAGAGCTGAGTCTGGATCTCCTTTGTATTCTTCTGTTGAGAAGATTACACCCATTTTGTCTCAATTGTCAGGGTAAACGTCTCCTTTCTCCCACAGCTACTTATTAGTTAGAGCTATTGAAGCATTTGCATTGCTCAACTCTTGTATTTTTACTGTAAAGAGCAGACCAGTAATGGAGGCTGATTCTAGGGACCTGAAACCCCTTCAGCCCTTCATCCTTGATGGAAAACTACCTCTGGCACTTTCTCTCCCCTGGAATGGGAATCAAGACCAGGACTGTAGTCCAGGAAGGCCTTAGAGCAGTTGCCAACTAGTAACAAGTTAAAGCCTTTCACTCACCCTTGGTGAGTACAACAATGCCCAGGAGGGAAAGAGCTTCCTCAAACCTGTTACTAGCCTCCTCGCAACTAATTATTCCTTCTGTTTCTCTGAGCTCTCTCCAAATTTGTAAGTTCAGTGAGTGGCCAGTGATGAGAGCAGGAAGACGAGGCTGTTTGCCATCCAAGCCGCCCATACTCTGTCCATAGGGTCCTATATACAGTTTCCGAGTCATTCCACATCACTGTTCCTTACAGGCAGTTTCAAATACCTCAGTGCCTTGCAATGGGTGAAGACAGAGATGAGTGCCTGAATCAAGCGCTCATTAACAAAGCAGCAAGAGGGAGCAAGAGTTGGTGCATCTAACAGCTAGTTCCATCTGAGCAGCTCTGAGCACTTCGGGACTGTTAAAAGCCACCCCTGTGCCGAGAGCTGCCCCAAGGTCTACACACTGTTGAAGCTGCTAGAACAGTATTGGTGTGGCAGTCATCTGTCAGGCAATTGTGCCCACACATCGATTAACCCTTCTGCAAATGTATGTCTGAGCCGTTATGCTGCAGGAGGCTGTGGCCGAGGATGCTGGGGATTGAAAAGAGACTGGCAATTTGGGTAATGCCCAACAGGAGAAAACCAGCGGGGCC
Source organism: Nyctibius grandis (assembly GCF_013368605.1). NCBI lineage: Eukaryota > Metazoa > Chordata > Aves > Nyctibiiformes > Nyctibiidae > Nyctibius > Nyctibius grandis. The sequence goes on from NC_090674.1 coordinate 4,007,989, forward strand.
TCGTGTAGAATTGAGCACTGAACACTGGAAAGCAATCTTTGCAGTGTCTGCAGGTGGGCAACTGAAAGACTTGAGTAACTTTTTTGGAGTTTTAGCTGGCTTTTGCCCAAGCGAGGCTGTTCATAAGCAAAGATCCACAAAGATGTTGTTTGTCTAGACACGCTGCAGTCATGTTCCAGCATCTTATTAAGCTCGGAGCATAAGAAGAGGGATAGGCTTTGTCCCAAGTAACATACAACGTAATATCAGCCAGAGCAGGTGGAGACAAGCGAGGGAACAGAGCCTGATGGGCTTTAGCACAGCAATTGCTTAAGCCTCTTGGCGCCTTTTGAACTGTGTCAGACTCCCTGCTCTGTGCTTTACGCATTGAACTAACTCAATTTTTAGAAGTTCAGAAAAGAGCTTAAAGAAATTAAGATAAATCTCTTGCTTGTATCTCTTGAGCTCTTTCAGCTGGTTAATTGGCATGAGTGTCGTATTCATCCAGAGCTAATGTTATCGAGGCCTGGCTCAATTATTGCTGGAGCTTGGCTGGAGCAAGAGACTGCTGGAGTAAAGAATGACAATTCATCTTTCATCAGAGAACAACAGTCTCAGTAAGCAAACAGTCAAAAAAGTAATAACAAGTGCCACCAAGTTCAGAGAGTGGAAAGTTCCTTTGATAAAATGGTGGGGGAAGAAGAGAGAGAAGTGTGGACAAAAGCATGAAACGGCAGCTCAGGCCTAGCAAAAGAGACAAAATGTTGTTAAAAAGTAAAATAAGAAATTTAACTGATTTTTAAATCCTGACCAGTCTAGGTGACACTTTCCTGGTCATGTATGGGGTGAAGTGCTTTTCAAATATGCAAAAGGTGGGGAGTTGGAGCCAGGGAATCTCAATTACAGCACAGTGACGTGTGAAGCAGACAAAGGCGGGGAGGGTTGTTAGGAATGTCAGGGATTTCAGCAGCAGGCCTTTCAAGGACGCCAGCTCCCTGGCAAATGGGTTTGAAGGGCCGGTGGTGCGGAGGAGGGCTGGAGCAGGGACCCCGCAGGAGGGGGCTGCCCTCTCCTTGGTACTGAACGGCTGCTGCAGCAGCCCATGGCCGGGCACCTCCGGGAAGGAGTTTGCCTCACAAAGCTGATTCTGTGTGCCAGCGATAAGGGCCAGATGATGTATGTGATGACCCTGCATGTGTTTGTCCCACTTCAGCTGTAGGAGAGGAGTAACCAGATCCCCGCTCTATGTGGAGCGTGTGAATTCCTGTTAAAGCTCTCTCAGCCGAGCAGTCCCTTCTGCGGCGCTGGCGGTCTCGCAGTCCTGCTTGTTAACGTCCCTGGTGAGCTCTGTCTGACTGAATCCCACAGGGCGCAGTGCATATGCAATCCCTCGGGAAATCCAAATGGCAAAGAAACATTTCTGTTCAAGTCTTGTCCAGCTGATCTTACCCTCAACAGGATGAGTCTGGTGTAACAGAGGTCAGTTCGTACGTCAGTAGGAGATAACCTCAAGCATCCTCACTCTGCTTCGCAGCCTGAAATGCCTCCTACTTGGAGCCAGGCAAAACATTTTCAGTGCAAAACAGGTATTTTGAAATAGAAATGTTTCATAGCAAGTAGTTATTGTTGAGGAAGATTTTTGGTGGAATAACTGAAATGTTTAACTTTGCATGCATTTTGAAATAACGAGGTTTTGAGCATACCACTGAAGCATTACCCTCACCCTCCCTTCGTCCTCTCGCAGTCCCTCTGGGGTAGACAGACAGAGAAGGCAGCGTAACTCCCCTCTCTCCACCTCCTTAGAGAGCTGTAGCAGGCTTGCAGTCGTGCGTGCTCTGACAGCAGCATCCCTGCGGTACTCCCCTCCTCCTCCCTGCACCTGCTCTGCAGCTCTTATCGGAGAGGAGCGGGAGCAGTAGGCTCCAGCCCACGCGCACGCAGTCTCTTCCTTGGGTTTGTTAGATTAGTGCTGATGAAAAGCCGTGGCTGGGATGGCCACCTGCATGCTTCTCGGAGGCCCCTGGGGAGCACACTGCGAGGGAATGCTGCAAGCCTGGCCTGATAAATGAGCTGTGATTTCAGGCCCATGAACAAATTGGTTTCCCCTTCCAGGAAGGCTCACAACTGTCAGCTGACTATTGCTTTATTTATTGCAGTGGCCTTTGCAACTAGGGACTCCTGAGGGCAGAGAGAAAGGGTTCCAGTGACAGGAATACAGAAGTGTTTGAACCCTTCCTTCAGCTGCAGCTGAGTGTCTCACCTTTGGGAACCAGACTTTGTTCTGGAAGCCTGATGCAATTCTGCTACCTGCTTCAGGACATGGTGATCTGAGCCCAGACCAGGCCACAAATGGGCAGAAGATGGCAAATATCCAGGCCATAGAGGAAAGCAATTGAGAAATTATCTCGTTCCTTAATGTGGCATTTGGTGCCAGACATAGTCTTAGCTTTTGTAGTCCAGCAATGCCCGGTCTTTGCTGCTGTACAGACACACTGAGGAGAGGTCAGAGACCTCTTTCTTGAAAGATAAAATCTCTCCCATTGCATGTTGCTTGTGCACCGTTAGTCACAAAAAGATGGAGGTTGTCTGATGTGATTGTGTGAGCATATTCTGCTGTACTTCTGAACCCACTCTGCACCTCTGCTGAAGCCACACTAACTGTGAGCTGAAATTCTTGGATAGCCAGGCCTTTTCACGTTACAGTATACTGAACTTCCTTCTGGAGCATCCCCACCAGGTTCCCATGGATGTGTTCACGGGTCTGCTGATGTCAGACAGATGTACCCTCACTGTGAAGTGGCAGAAACCCACTCAGACCATGTGCAACTCCAGACAGAAGAGAGTATCAAGGAAGAAGACTTCTAAAGGGGTGAGTCAACAGAGAGAAAGTGGTGAGAGGAAATAAAAGAATGAATTGTCAGAAATGTTTATTCCTCCAAGGGAAGACTTTTAACCTTTCCTGTACAGAGTGATAAGCATTTAAAGGTTGGCAAAAAAAATAATTGGAGTGTTCTGAAAGGTGTAATAGCCAACACGACAGGGAATAGGGAACAGTAGGAATGAAGAACACTCCTGGTGCTATATGTGGACTCTTTCCAGTTACTAAAAAAGAGCAAATTTTATCACCATGGAGTTATTTTACTTCCTTTGGAGAAGGAGATGGTGCTATAGCCTATGGTGGGGAGATGGTCAGCAGCAGTGGTAGCAGAACCAGCAGGGTCTCTGCAAAGGGGCCAGAGAACCAGAGCTTGAGGAGGACAGACTAATGTAGGGGAAGCGGCAGAGGGAATGTGAGGAAAGGCACTAGGGAAGGTGGAGGAATCTGAAAAAGAGGCGTCTGATATTGAGAGATGCTGTAGCAGAGCCTGGAGGGAACTTGTCTGGATTTAGAGATCCAGTCCTACTGTGGGCACTAGAGTGTAAGTGCTTTGACGTGTCCCTATTCCCCTCCCTCCCAGCTGGGAAGAGACACCCAGCCTTGCCCAGGCTGGAAGTACAGGTTTTGGCTGTGCTGTGCTTGTCAGCAGGGCCACAGGTTTGATGCTGGCAGAAACTCTCTCCAAAGCCAACCCCCTCAAGAGGTAACAATTATTTTATTACTGCCCTTTAATCCAGGACAGATTCACAGCAGCCTGGTCACTGTTAACATCCCTGTGGGCCTCCCCAGAAGCTGATCTCTGTCTCAGCACATCATCCCTTTTTTGGCAGAAGAGCATTGTCATACTTGTTGACCCCATTTGCTCAACGAAGCTTTACAGAAAACAGCCCATTCAGAAGCAAAGCTGCAAACAAAACCGTATTTATTAGAGCAAGCAGTTTGGTTAACCAGATGGCCCCCAGCATGGAGATGTGGCTGCACTGCTTCTGCTGTCTGTCTAGCTTTTGGGCTAGTAGGCCCATGAGGTTTAGTCCTTGCCTCATAAGCAACAGTATGGGATTCACCTTCTGCCTGCCTGTCAGGCCAGGCACATCTCACACTCACAGGTACCTGCCCTTCGTTCCTCTTGAGCAACCAAGTGTGCTTTCTCCATTTGCTGTTCTCCCACTTTTACCTCTTCTGAAGCAGATCGGTTGCGGGTCATTTGGCAAGTCCCTGTGATTTGTCTGCTTGCTGGAGCCTGGTACTTCATTGCTCTCTGTCTCGAGCCCCAGACTGGCTGGGAAGCGTTTGACAGAAGCCATTACAAAGGGCTAACACAGCAATTCTGATAAACTAGCAAGATCAGTTTAAAAGGAAACAGATAATGTTTCATCTGAAACTGGTGTATGGAAGCCAGCTCTCTCAAGGGGAGGCGGTGAGAAACAATGAGGTTACAAAGTTTTCCGAGGAAAATTCATTTCTAGAAATTGCTAGATTGTAACCTTTCCCCACAAGTCCGTATGACTCAGGAAAGGTTTTTTTCTTTGTATCTTTCAGTGACGGATTCCAGCATTTCTTTTCAAATACGCATGGAAGTGATGGCATCTCTTCCCTCAAGAGCACCCAGGGTGGTGTAACTGGCATTAGGAGCTGGACTATTTGCAGGCAAAGCTTCATCCTGCTGTTTCCAGGAACTGTAACACTGGTAAGGGGTAGAAGCGGGGAACAGGTTTTTCTGCCTTCCGTTCTTATTTCTGCCACAGCATCCCCTTCGCCAAGTCACCTCCTTGTGGGTTGTTTTATTTTTTATGAGCTAAATTAGGATAACAATTTACCTTTTGACCTTTTTTTGACTGTTTGTTGTTAGGGTCAGAAGAGGACTTGCCCTGAGGCGAGTGCTTCTGGAGAAAGGGCTAGCGGTGAGATGGGATCTTAGCTCTGTCTCACACCCATCTCACTACTAGCCCTTTCTCCAGAAGCACTCGCCTCAGGGCAAGTCCTCTTCTGAGGAACGGTACTTTGTTTTCCCTTTAATACATTTAAACCCACAGCCTCCCAGTCAGGACTCACTGCTTTGACCTGTAGTTCCAGGACAGGTTCAAGAGGTATTGAAACAATATTAGGAACAAAAACCAGTAACCTCCAACTGGCTTCTAGGTAGTCTTACGTACATTTTAAGACAGATTATATTACTGCGTAGCTGCAGCCTGCGTCCCCATGTCACTGTAAAGTGAAAGCCAGGCATATTGGCATTCCACAGTGAAATGCATCACTGGATGCAGAGATCCAGATCCAAATACCCCGAGAGTCTGGAGCTGTTTGGACACACAGGCTGAGGTTCCAAGCCCATATCTAAGAGCTGGTGGCCACTAGTTTTACCTCTTCCCTCTGAATCACCCAGCATTGGCCAGAGGTTTGTGCAAGCTGGTGGCCTATTCTATCCAACATTATGTTCCCAAGCAGAATTCAGCTAAGTAGGAGAGGCACAGATAGTGCCTACAATTTCTTGGGTGGAGAGTCCCAAACCTTTGCTGCCTCAGTCTCTGCAGGTCTGGCACATGGAAAGCCCAGAGGCACTGAAGTATCCCACTCAAGCAGCCAAGTGTTAACAACCTCTCCAAAGTCTAATTTGCCTTTGATATAGACTTAATTGTTTGCGTCACCCACCGGGCTAGGGGGAGGGCTATAAAAGGGGCTGCAGCCATTGTCTGAGGCAGAAGAGAGCCCAGAAACAGCTCCCTCTCCCAGTCTTCCTAATTCAGCACAGTAGTCACAGCCTGTACATCATGCAGCTGGTGGCCAGCCTGGTGTCCGTTCTGCTGCTGGTGTGGAGCGTGAGAGCCACTGCACTGCCCGGAGAAGAGAGACTCGCAATACAGAACACGAGGGTGAGTATAATGCACCCTGTGCAGGAGCTGGGTGAGGTGGGAGCACAGAAGCAGGCTGGAGCCAGGGGAGGACTAATAAGGGCAATTAGGCTTTACCTGATGCAAACAACTCTTCCACCCTTCTCTATTCCAAGACACTACAGCTTCATGCGCTGCTGAGGCACGGGCTATTACTACAGCTTACTAGCCAGCTTATTTAGGAAAGGTACCAGGGCAGATGCCACAGAGCTGCAAAAGTGAAGTCTGAGCTAAGCAAAAACTGGCAAAAAGACCAGAGCAGAGAGGAGAGGGAAAAGGAGACAATAATACTGCCGAAAGAGTACAGCATGAGAGAATAAAGCAGAGTACTAGGGAGGGAGAGAAAAGATACGTAATTGGTAAAATGATCAAGGGAGATAATATTTTAAATAGGACTCATGGGAAGGACAAATGTTTAAAAGATGGGTTCAGTAGGAAAGTAACAGAGGAATAATAAATGAAGTAATTATATCAGAATAAAATTGCTTTTTCCAGAGTAGTATTCACAAGGGGAGTTATACTGACATAGTTCTGCTAGAATAATTACACCCTGAACCAGCACAGCTCTATGCAGTGGCAGAACTTATTATAGCAATATAATTATCCTACCAACTGGCAAAACTCTAATATCATAATGGCTACAGCACTATAATAACTTTGTTTTGCTGGACTATTTCCCTAAGAGGCCAAAGGGGTAGGAAGCAATAGCGTAACATAACCACAAGCTCTGTTCTGCTTGCCCTCACCCCGCAGTTTTCTCACCCGCACGCTCCTCTCCATCCCCGAGGTTCCTCTGAGCTGGGGTTGGGCACCTCGCACTCCGCCAGTCCGGTCCACAGCTGTATCCGTGAGGCTGCTGTTATTTCAGTCCTGCAGAGCAGCTGCCCAGAGAAGTGAAGCACCTCAGTGTTAGTTGCAAAGGCACTAACCTCTTTGTTGTGCGTATCCACATTGTTTTTTTCTGTCTTGGCGTGTGCTCCAGTTCATCCATCAGTGTCTTACTGCTTCAGGAGTGGGCTCACATCCCATTAACAACAAAACTGGCTGCAAGAAAGAAACATACACAGTGTGAGGTGCTAGGGCTAGCGTGCTGTGAGAGATCAGGGCTTCTGCAGCTGGCTGGGATTAACCCTTCTGGGGATAACGGTAAACTTTCAGCTGTACATTCTTACAGGAACAAATCCAGTACTTAAAACGTAAACTCTTTCTGGTGCAAATGCTAGCTGCTGGAGAAAAAAAGAAACAGGTTGTAGGGAATAAATCGATAAATAAGGCTTTGGTAAAAATGAATTCAAGTGTAATGACTCTTAGTCTTCTACACACTGTTGCTTATGAAGTAATGATACAATTATAATAGATACAATGATTCTCTTTAGAGCGTTTTACAAACTGAAAAATTCTTAGATACTGATGAACCAATCCCTACAGTCACCACTGCTGTAACTCAGGCAAATGTTTTAAGTATGAAGAATATCAGGATTTTACATATAAACCACCATAAAATGCATAACAATGCAAAAGAAAGATCTGCGCGTTCTGACGCACTGGTGGATGTAGTACAGGGAATTGAGTAGCTGCCCAAAGGTGTGCCACAACCCACCCGTGCTAAGATCCGTAGCTGCTGCCAAAGAGTCTTGATCTCTTGCAGCTCGGGAACAGCTATAAGCAGAAAGGATGTTAGCAATGGATTGGTGCAGGGCAAGAGCTGCCTTGTTTCACTAACAGCCACAGCCGATCATGCGTAAGGAATATCCCCTAACAGCAGGCTGAGCTTTGCTTTCCCCACCCCTGAGGCTGAAGCTGCTGGCTCTGCTTGGAGCAGGTTATTTCAAAACATAGCACTTGCAGCTAGGAAAGGAGCTTACAAGGAAGACACGACCCAGGAGGCACATTTAGCTGAGTTCCCCGGTCCCAGTCCATCTCCCAAAGGCTCAAGACATTCCTGTGCTTTTGCAGCACAGGAGTAGGAATCGGGATGGGCACAAACTGGCTTTTATCTTTTCTTCTGCTACAAACATAGCATGTCATTTTTCTGTGCCTCAGTTTCTCTTGTGGGGAAGCAGGGTTAGTAACTAGAGCTAAGAAAGTGATTAAAAAATAACCATAAACATTCTGTAACGTAAACTCAAAATAATTGCTGCTGCCTGTATTTATCTGTCTTTTGAGTTGCTCACCAAGTGGTCCTTAGCAAACGCTGGTGCTGACAGAGCCAGCAGATAGATGCAGCAGTCCCAGAGTAAACATGGCATTTGTGAGAAGTGACGTGGAAATGTGCTTCCAAGACTCCCATCCGCATGGCAAACAGGATCTGTTCCTGTCAAACCATCTATCCCAGCTTGTCCAGTACCACCTGTCTCCGCTAATGAGTCACAGAGACCAGGAATACACAAGCAAGAGGTAATTCCTCGGATTTGCTGGATGTAAAGTTAAGAGAAACAAAGTAACTCACAGCGTGTTATTGACGGAAATCTCCAAAGCACAGGCTATGCTCTTTCTTATACTGCTATGGCAAAGGGATGGAGCTCCACAACTCCTCGTTCATTCTGCTTTCCCCCAAGGTCAGGCTACTGAAATACAGGTTTTTGTTCTTGAAATACAAGCTGCCTCTTTCTACTGATTAAATATTTTGCTTCAGATACTTCGGGCATCTCCCCACCAACCCAGCCCTCTCCTTTGTTACATTTCATTCTCAGCATTTTACGGTGAGTTGCAGCCCTCAGTGTGCTTAATTTAATATTGCTCAGGACTCTGTGCCTCTTCCCCGACCTTCCCACAGCGGATGCTGGGCAGTCAGAGCAGTGAAGGGAGCACGGGGCTTACTAGGAGAGAAGGCAGCTTGGCATTCACTGACATTTAATTAGCGCAGGCACCAAGGACTTTACAGGCTATTCATGCCTGTTAGCAGCTCTTTTCCAGTTCTAACATGGCACGTGTGCCTCTCCCCATCCAGCCAGCTGAGCTGGATAGGGGACGGGAGAAGGGAGGAGTGACCTCTGCAGCCACAGGTTCCTCAGCTCCAGCACAGCTCTGCCGATAGGAGAAGCACCGGCTCCAAGGACAGGGCGCGAGGGGAGGCTGGGAAGCGACAAGGGACGCCATGGGGGACGTTCGCACCCTCCAACAACCCCCTGCCTCAACGGCTGTGGGGAATAGGGCCTCCATCCATCACTTTCCCCTGCTCTCTGCCCGCAGGAACAGAGCACAGTGCGGAAAGACGCCATCCTCAAGATGCTGGCGGGCCTGCTGGACAGCGTGGACGCAGGGCGCGAGGCGGCCTCCCTGGACCTGGACGAGGAGGGCAAGCTGGAGGAGGAGCGGGCGGTGCTGGGGCGGCTCGCCCAGCTATCGCAGCGGGACCGCAAGGCCCCCTGCAAAAACTTCTTCTGGAAAACCTTCACCTCCTGCTAGTGCCGCCCGGCCTGGCCGCGCCGGGCCGCCTTTCCGCTGACACCCTCCCCTCCCCTCGGCCACCCCGTCCCCCGAGCTCTCTTCCTTTTCTTCTCCACCCCTGAGAATAAAGCATGGCGCCTCGGGGACTCGTCTCTGCCTCTCTGCGCCCCGCCGGACCGGGCCGGGGTGGAGCGGGGCCGGGCCGGGCCGGGCCTCGGCAGCGGCGGGCGGGCGGCGAGGGCAGGCGGGCGGGCCCGGCCGCGCAGGGGCCGCCGGGAGGCGCTGGAGGCGGCGGCCATCTTGGGGGCGGCCATGGTGGGCGGCGGCCATTTTGGACACGCGGCTTCGCAGCGGCGAGGGCTCGGGGCGTGCGGTGGGGCTGAGGCGCCCTGCCCCACCGGGAAGGGCCCCTTGGTGGGAGCAGGGGCACAGCCGTCCCTAAAGGTGCTGCAGCTGCCCCCTCGGCCTCTGAGGGACCAGGTGGGTGTGCACATCGCCTCTGTGCCAAGGTGGTGGGTGGGGTGAGGCCCAGGCGCTGGGCGGCAGGGATTGTGCCCGTGGGGAGGGCCCTCTGTCAGGATAAGGTGCCATGCCACGATCTGGAGAGGGTGGTTTGGTGCTGGGCGTGTTGGAGAGAATTCCTCTGTCCTCCTTTCCACACTGACTGTGACTTGGGGGTGGCTGCGTGAAGCACCCAGGCAGTTCTCCACAGGTGGGGGGTGCAGGGGCATTGTCTGGGGGTTGTGGGAGGGGGAGATGTGCCCAGAGCCTGACCCACGTTTGGTTTGACAGCAGGTATCTCCAGAGTAGTTCCCTGGGTGCTCTGGGACTGTATGTGCATCTGAAATGCTGGGCCCTGCATCTGAAACCGATTGAAATAAACCGGCTGTGATCGTGGGGTCAACAGCTCTGACTCTGCTCTGGTTCTCTCATGGTTTCTTGGTGTCTTGTCATCTTGCTTAAACAAAAACAAAACACCTTATTTCCCTTACTTACCTTTTTGGGTGCCATTTGCTGTCTGGAGAGTAGTAGGGCCTGTTGTTTTATTTCTTTTGGCTTGCTGAGGAGCTTTTTGAACTGACAGGTAGTGTAGAGATATGAAAGGTAGGCATGTTTGAGTTCAGCACAGATATTTCTCTCTAAAGGAGACTGCTGAGGCCTTGGTTTCGCACACTGGCAAAAAAAAAAGGTAGGAAATTCAGTTGCTCTATTTGCTTTAATTCTTAGTATTAACAAGATGAGTTTTGGCGCTGTGTTACATTGCTGGGAATAGCCACATAAAATAGCAGACTTCAGCTGTGTGTTACTGAGCCTGTCTCCAAGGCCTGACTGGCCACTGGTGAGAACCAGAAGGTAGTTATTTGTAGTTGCTTGCTTTTGAAGCTTTAGATTCTGTTTCTGGAGGCCAGTGACCATGAGGTCCCTCATCTCAACAGCAGCGTTTTGGATTAATCAGCAGCCAGCCTGTTTTCTTACAGTTGAAGTAGCGCTTCCAACTCCCCTGCTCTCCCTGAACAATGAGTGATACAGCCACTCCGGTACCTGGATCGGCTGGCTTGCCGCTGCCACTTTGCTTTGTGTCAGGCTGCATTTTCACTGCGTTGTTTGCCATAGAAATTTCTGGCTGTGTGTCTCTGGCTTGCAGGAGGAGTTAGAGCCCTGTGGCTTGTTTTATTTTTCACTCCATAATGAAAAATAAGATCCTTGGTGGGGGAGCTCAGCAACTCAGTATATGGGTAATGGGATATGGAGGTTTCCAACTGTGTTGCCTGGAGCACCCAGCTAGGATGCAGGAGACCTGGTTTTATGCCTCACTTTGCTGCTGGCATTCTCATTTTATCATTACCTCCCTTTCAATACCTCAGTTTCCCTGTCTTTAAAATGGGGTGATAGCTCTTGTCTCCTTTTATATTTTTTCTTAAGCTATGTGGTTGACAAATGCTGTATAAGAGCTAATTATAGCTGTTACTGTTGCTAAGACCTGTGTAGCAGTATGAGACCAACCAGGATGCTAGTACCTTGGAAGTATTCTCATAAGAGTTGCCTTATTATCCACCATTAAATCTTGCCTGTGATAATACTGTTCAAGACAATGTGTAGTGAAAATGAGAAACCCCACAGCACATGGACATAGGGATTGCCCCTAACAGAGACTGTCTGTTCAGCAAACCTTGTTTGCTGTATTATTTAGTGGTTCCTGGAGGAGAGAGTAGTCCAGCTACTCAAGGTTGGAAGTAAATTTGGAAATTGAACTCTTCTTTCATCCCTACAGATGGTTCCTGCTGGTGTAGGCTGAGGCACACTGGCTGAGCACCAAGCAGGAAGCCTGCACTGCCAGTGCACGTGCTGTGGATAGGGGCCAGCGCAGTTGAGGCAGCTTCTTTCATCAGTGCTGAAATCAGTGAGTTAGATTTAATTTTGCAATTTCCTTGGTCAGTCAATGTGCTGAGGCTGAAGCAATGTGAGATCCTGCCTAATGACGGCATTTAATATTAGGGAGTGTGACACGATAAATCGGATTCAGTGGGAGGGGCTTGACAAAGGTTTATAAATAATGTGTCATATATGGGCATTTTCTATTTGAATTTTCACAAAAGAATTGTGAGTCTTATAATGGTATATGTCAAGTAGAAGGGAGCCAAGAATATGTTATTCTTTTTTTTTAGATGCAATAGCCAATGCATTTTAAAATCTTGTCACAGCTCAGAATAATTGTGTGTGTGTATAAGCAAGTGGATAATACCTATGAGCTATCGTCAGATTTTTTAAGTGAAAAAAGACACATTAAAAAAGATGCCAGAAGACAAACTTTTAAAGTCAGCTGGCACACACAGTGCTGACCTCAGCTAATTCAAGGCATGGTCCAGTGGTATTCACTGTATTTTTTAAAAATTATTTGTTTTTTGAAGCGGAAGCTAGCTCGTGCTTATGCATCAAGCTGTAGGCAAGTGAAGAAATTATCATGGGGATGAGCTCAGCTGTGAACCTACAGGGTATTTGGTACCCAAGGGTAACGGCGTGTGTGCATATCCTATCCCATGATAAATGTGAAGTAGTCCAAGGTAGCTTATTCCTCGATAAAAATAGAGTAAATTTCATTTATTCTGAGATCAAAGCATGTGCATACGTGGACAGATACAACAGAGGAACTAGGAGATAGTAATTTGAAATTTAGTACCCTCCATGGTGACTTGTACGTGCTTTTAGTAGTGAAGACCTTGTTCTAATCCATACTGTCAGGTCAGCTAGCAGGGATCAATACCTCACTGTGTGCATTTTCAGCCTTGGACAAAGGAGAGAGCTGCAATCTGACCAGACTTCACACAGATACTGCCTGTCTGCAGGTAGCTGGCAAATGGAGTTAAATTTAGTGGGAAGAGAACAGTGCTGCCTAGTCTGGTGGTGTATGGCTGTCATTCACAAACAGTGCGTGGCCTGTGAGGCACCTTTACAATTGATTACAGCTACAGAAAATTGAGGTTAAACCTAGGATTGCAGGGAGAATGAAGTATAAGGTTGCACGGGGTGTTTTTTTGTCTTACATTATCGTATTTGGCTGTGCTCAGAAACACTAAATGTGTGTTTGAAAAGCAGTGTGTCCATTTATTTAAAAAAAAATCTGTTTTGAGGTTGATGGTGTATCAGCAGTTAGAAGCAAGTGTTACAGTCAGATACCAACGGGGAAAAGAGTAACGGGGTTTGCACTAAAGGGAATCTTTTCTCCGCTGAGTCGAGTGAATTCTGCGGTTGCTCTTGGTCATAGATTAATACAGTGGCTCATGGAATGTGTCCTGATGGGATGCTTGTTTTTGACAACCTTTATCTGGTAAGTTGGTGGTGACAAACTTGACAACGTCCCTGTGACACAGAAGTGATGCTTTTATTTATCTTTCTTGGCAGTATGGGCTGGGAGATTTGCCTTATGCCTTGGGCTTCGTGGTGGGAGATCCTGATCCAAGAGACTGCTCCGTGTCCTGTCCTAACCATAACTCCATGTACCTCTGGCTGTGGCTCTGCTGACTTCCCTGCTGCACTAGGTTTTGTTGAGTGGAAGAATAACACAGGTCAGATAAGGCATTTGTTCACTGTCTATTTATTACTCACTGTAAATAGTTTGTTCGGTGACCTTGTTCTCTGAGCTCTGAAAGCCTCTCTTACTTGTGAAGTGGGCTTTGAAGATTTAACTTCAGTTACTTCTCTGAGCTCCTGTAGTCACAAACCCCTCAGCAACAGCAGGCTGTAAATGCATTTTGTGTTCCCTGGAGACTGCTCTGTGAACGCAGCTGTTACCTCGACCGTTCAGAATGTACAGTAGCTTCATGTAACACATGTGCAACACAGGAAATCCTGAGTGCAAATGACCTCTTGGTGAATTGGGAGGATGTCTTACACGGTGGATTTTTCCTGTCTTTGCTGAAGCCTGATGGAACTTGCAGGGATTTGAGAGGGGGATGCCAGGGAGCGAGAGGGAGTTGCCAGAGCACTGTAGTTTTTGTAGGCTGGGTCAGAAGGACAGGCAGTGTTAATGTGTTGTGCTGCTTGGTGAAACTGTAGTGTGAAAGTCTGTATGCTTTAAGTGCCTGAGAGGTGGGAAATCAGAAGGTATTCTCTACTGTTCCAACGAGGATTTAAGAGATGTAGCTTTTCTTCAGAGATTCATAAAGAGTTACAGTCAGAGTTACCACTAAGGAGTAGGTGATGAAGTGCAGGTGGGTAAAAATCAGTTATCTAGAGACACACAGCAAACTGGGACTTGTCAGTGTAGGGGAACTTCCAGAGTGAAGATTCTGACAGAGCATTACTGCAGAATATCTGTTGTGGTTAAAGTTGGTTTTTATTTCATAATAATCACTGAGCCTTTAAAGCAGGAAACATTTGGGAGTCAAAGGGCCTGTGTCACGTAAGCGAGACAGGAGCTAATGGAGACCAGCACGCTGCTGTTACTCAGCTTGTGGGAATAAGCCCTTTGCAGAAGCCTGGGAATATGGGCAGAGACTCCAGAAGCTGTCAGCCTGTGACCCAGACTGCTGGGGAGCAGCTGAACCCCACGCAAAGGGAGATCAGTTTAACTACCTGCGCTGAGCCCGTGAGCCGCCTCCTAACAGGCATGTCTGATCTGTGTACTCCTCTTTGCTGACTCCAGCACCTTTGGAGCTGACTGAGCTCTCACTCTTAGATTTGTACCTTGTTCTGCAGCTTGGGAGGGAGGTACCAGATGAAAAAAAGCCAGCATTTGAGTCCCTTAAGAGAGGAGCTTTGGAGAGAGCTGTTTGCATCTAGATTCAAACCTTCCAGCGTGTCTGCTTCCCACTTGTTAAAATTATGTAGGGCTCATGGAAGGTCTCAGAAGAAGCATTTGGGAGGTGAAGGAAATCTGAGCAATTCAAATCCATGTCTTCCACCTCCCCGTAGAGTGTCTTAGCTTTCAGTGGTAGGCTGGGCTGGATAAGAGGAGAGAGCATGCTGTTTCCCTGGGCTCAGGGCATTCAGCTGGGAATGAGGAATTTCTGTTCTAGCAGTACCTTGGGGACCTGGAGCACTCTTGTTTTAAACCAATTAATGTTTAGTGTAAAAAAAAAAAATTATAACTGATCTTTATAGCTGGGACCTTGTTGAATTTGGCTTGAAGTCAGGCCTACTTCCTACTGTAAGATTGTTTGCTGGTTAGGTAAGTCTGCTGTTAAAAATGTCTTCAATTTCACTGGGCTGTGCTTGGCTGGTGTGTTTTAGTCCCTTCTTGACAGAGAGGAAGAAGCCAAGGCTTCGTGGCTGTGGAAAGCTGCCCACTCCTGCTTTGTACATTCCAGAAATTGCCCAGGAGACTTTTGGTCCCAGAGGATGGTTTTAGAGTCCATCATTTTAGACATGTTGTAGCTTCGGTCACTGTTGCATAGAAGGAAGAGTCTTCGAACCTAGTTGATTTTGCTGTGAGTTTATTTATGTGTTTGAACAAGAGCAGATTGTCTAGAGAGCACTGGGTGTATTGGTCTGCATTAGTGAACCTAGCACAGGCAGCAGCTTAATTACTAGAGAAAGGGAAAGGAGAGTATTTCTGTGATAACATTTTATACAGAGCTTTTAACTCCTCCAGTTGGGACAAAACTCCGTGCAGGAAGTCCCCTGCTCAGAGTGAAACCCAGAGATCAGGACATGTCTCCGTGCAAGTCTTTTTTGCTCTGAGAACTCGGTCTCTTGTCCTTGGCCTTGTGCTGCCAATCTAGTCAGAGATAAATCAGTCCCATGGTGAGAGGTGCCCTGCCAGAAGCTTGGGTGCAGGTGTACAGACAGGGAGCTGCAGCTGCCTAAAAAGCCATGGATTTACACGTCAGGAGCCCAGAACCATGGGGAGCAAACAGCAGTCTTTGTGCTCTCGAGCACTGGCTTGCAAGCAGTGCTCATCTTCGTCTGTGAACTGATGAATTTACCCACTGCTGGGAGCCAGTGGGCTGGAAAGTGCCTTGTGATTGCTCTTCTGAAAAGGCTGACTGAACCCTGTTCAGTGCTGGAAGGCAGCTTGTCATGCCACGGGGCAGAGTGGGCTAGAAGCAAAACAACTGGGAAGAAATGCCACTGGTGGCCTTCTGCTCAATTCCAGAATAAAAATTCGAATGTCTCCATGTTGCAAAGCTGCCTGAATAGTGTGTGACTCAGAAGCTGTGCGAGAGGGTACATAAACCCAGCAGAGTGAGGTAAGGGAATGTCCTCCCTCCCTGCCTGAAACCATTTAGTCACAGGCAGGCTTGCATTTTATCAGTCTCCTTGTGTTATTGTTGTGGCTTGGTCTAAAATATGAAATGACTGAGCATTATTGCTGCAAGGAGAAAGTGTGTGCATGTGTGTATGTGCATATTCTTCTTTTCAGATAAGTAGTTGCTTCCACTTTTATTTAACTAGCAGTTTTCATGAAGGAATCTTTGTGAGATGATCCACCTTTGCCCATGTTCTTGTGCATCAAACAGGAATGATCATTCCTCTTTACCAGGAGACAAGCCAAAGTCCCAGCCAATGTGTCAAAGATCCTGCAGGAAGCAAGCAGGAGGGTGGGGACCACAATCGAGGAAATCTCTTTCTTGGGACACAAGATATGGATATGTCCAAATTACTGCACCTGGGGAATCTTCACATGGTTATGGAGGTCTCAACCTTCGAACAGTCACAGCCCCAAGCAATGCTCTCGGTGGAAATAATGTGCCAAGAACAGCCCATCTTTGTCAGCTCCTGCATCAGTTTCAGGATCTAGGCAGGTGGAGAGACAGGTTAATGTTTCCTGTTCCTGTAAGCCCTGTTCTGACAGCTGGTCAGTTCTGGCTGCAGGCCTTCGTAGCCTCTGAATGGCAGGCCATAAATCAGAGCTGGCACTTGAAAGAAGAATTGTAATGAAGGCTGAGAGATTAGAGGAGAATTGTTTTCCTGAGCCCCATCCCATTTCCACACGTACACATACAGACGCTTGCCCTGTCCCTCAGAACCATTTAACTAGGCTTCACCTCTCTGGGAAGATAGACTGCCTGGTAAATGAGATGTCATGGGCAAACGCTGCCCGAGCGTTAAGGGGATTATTTCCAAATTATTTGAAAAGACTGAGCACGAGGACAGAAACCATAAATAACAAGGAGCACTCTGGAAAGTACTTTGGACAGCCTCATGAGCCCTGGGGAACTTGCCAGTGCAGAGTACAGACGCAGAACGCGAGGGAACTCCATCTCCTCGAGGGTGTGCTGCGGAACAAGTGGGTCACCAAAGCAGTCGGCAAAGGGAAGTTTGTTCTGTGTGGCTTCCCAGATCCCTGCGGCAATGCAGGCTGCAACCGAGTCCTGTCTAGTCTGCATGGAATTGAGTATGAGATGCCCCAGGCTGGCCACTGAGAGCCAGTTAGCATAAGAGGTGTGTGAAATGCTGTTTGCAAAACACTACCAGGCTGTAGGCTTGCAGTGGCAACTTATGGTACAGGACACTTGGCCCAAGATACAGATGGCTCCCATCTTGCAGCAGAGGTTTGCCTCCTGCATACCTTAACTCTGCACATTTGTGGGTGGGTGAATGCTACTACACTGGTGTCATCTAAAAGATGAGCTTTGTTTTCCCACAAATTATGTGGAAGTGTTTGACTCCTCTCTGGCATTTGGACTCTACTTGTGCCTGTTTGTTCTTGGAATACAAATGTTATTAACAAGAAGAATAACTTGAAGAATAAGGAGTCCTGCTGGGGAATGACCATGATTGCCATGCCCATTGCACAGTCCCCTCAGGCATGTGTTCTCACATGTGGCTGTGGAGGCTCCTTTTGCTCTGTCTGCACAAGGCTTTCATAGTAATAAAACAGTTGTTTAATTTATCATTACTGTCTCTATTGCAGGAGGCAGTACACTCCCTCAGCTGAGGCTGATTCAACAGCCTGTCAGGCCTTCTTTAAACAGATCTGCCCCAAAAAATGCTGCTTCTCATGCTGAAGATCTTTCAGTAGGAGTAGAAGAGGTAAGATAGGAGAGGAGGAAAGTGAGAGAACATGCAAGTGACTGTCAAGGCCATCAGCAGAACAGCAGTACTTGAATAGGACATTGGTCTGTAGACTTCCAGATCCAGTTAAACCGAAAGTTTGCAGCTTTGAATTCCTCACCCATCTGAAGATTGCAGTGTATTGGGGGGAATATTACAGTGATATTTCTTTTCAGAAAGGGTTATTGGACATTGGAAGGGGCTGCCCAGGGAGGTGGTGGAGTCACCATCTCTGGAGGGGTTTAAGAAAAGACTGGACATGGCACTTGGTGCCATGGTCTAGTTGACAGGGTGGTGTCAGGGCAACGGTTGGACTCGATGATCCCAGAGGTCTCTTCCAACCTGGTTGATTCTGTGATTCTGTGTGATTCTGTGATACAAGAATAAAAACCTCACACTCTTTGGAGACTTTCTTAAATGAAAATATGTTTCAAAGCGAAAAACCATTAGGTCCATCTGTGTCCCATTACTAAGCTGGGGCTGTCATCCGTTTTCATTAGACAGGGTCTGAGCACGTGGGTGGGGACAGAGGCCCAGGCAGCTGCCCTGGACACCAGGCTAAAGAGCACCATATGGAAAAGCCTAATGTATGTTAACAGGCATCAGAGACCAAAATTGAAAGAATAATGGCCCATCCACATGCGGTAGCCTCGATGAGACAACCTCTCAGCACTAATCTGTCAGCTGCAATTTTGGGTCATTACAGTGCTGCTAAGCAGAGGCTAACAGACAAGTTGGAGTAATCTGACTTCGGCAAGAATAATCCTTCCAGCCGTGCTAGCATTCTGGCTCAGTTTCCTCCTTGCTAACATACATCAAACAAAATACCTTCCTTTCCTCAGAGATTCTTCCTGCCCAGCCTCAGGGGATCCCAGCCAAACATTTAAATTACATGCAATGATCTTTTAATTTGCTGGCTGCTTGGTGGCTCTGTGTTGCTCTTGCCACTTAAGATAAACACATGCTATAGCAAGACTGTTCCCCTTTTGCCTTCCCCACAGAGGCATACCTGAAGTCTTTTCATTTTGACCCCCCCCCTGAGTTTCTTCTTTTAGGTTTAATTGTCAGCTAAGGAGCCTCAGAGCTTGACTAAAACCATTAAGTACTCTGTGCTGTGAGTGCCTTGGTGTTCAGGTTGGAATCCAGGTTAGACCTGATATCCTTGTACCAAGTTAACTCTGCAGATAGCCAAATGATTTTGTTTGCCTTTCCAGTGGAGCTGAGCATTGCTGGAGCAAAGTGAGCTCTTGCAACTGCTTGGTGACTAGCAGAAGTCACCGGCAGATACCATGGCTGGGACAATTTAGGAGGTACTGTCATAGACTCTGTGCCTAATTTTAAATTAGAGGCCTATAGCATCTGCCAAGTCTCCCTTCGCTTGCTAGCAGGCCCAGTGCCTCCAGGGTATGTCAACAGTTTCTAGTGGACTTTTTCTGCATACAGCTTTGAGACTCAACAAGTGGCCGGCCTGCTGTTAGTAGGTAAGAACAGGTGGCAATGTGTCCAGCAGGTGTGAAAAAGTCACATATGTAATCACTTATGCTCAGCAGTCAGGTAACCTCTTAATCCAGGGAGTGTTTGAGTACCAATACCTGAGCATTTGTTTTTGTACAGCCAGTGCAGTGGGCTGGCATACGTGAAAATTACATGCTGTTGGATTCTTCAGCTGTGTAGTTGAACAGGAGTTACACAGGTATTTGCACATTATCATTTTGAGTGTGTGTACATACATAACGTATAAATTGTGTGTGGGTGGTCTCTAACATATGCATGCACGCATGCATGCACACACACGTGCACACATGTTCAGAGACATGTGCTTTGCACTCTGAGCTTTGTGGTGCTCCTGGAGAGGTCATGTTTCACAGCCTGAGACCAGCCCCACACAGGTGATGATTGCCCTTGTTTTTTGAGAGCTCTGTTCATGCCAGAGCAAAGCTGTCGACCAGTATCTTTACCCCAGCGTTTCTGTTGATCTTCCTAGACAGTCTGAGCTCAGACCCGAGTGCTTTCAGATGAGGATGACACTGTAGAATTGCATTGCCTGGCCTTTGGAAGTCAGTTGGTGCAGGGTAGAGAGGACAAGTCCAGTGATTTTTTCGCTGCTGGAGCAATGTGCCTTAGCGTCTGTAGCAGCTGGAGGCCTTGTTTGCAAACAGAATATAAAACAATGAGGTAGCAGTAGACAGCGTGGGAAGGAGGAAGGCATGCCCTCACTGAAGAAAGTATCTTGCCCCATTGCATGAGCTTTCTCTGCCTGCTATTTTTCCCCTGACAAGATTATTTTTTTCCTGTTTCACAGCAGCCAGGCTCTTTCCACTGCCCCACTTCATGCTCTGCTTGCTCTGTCTGTGTGCTTGTCTTTTGATGTCAGTCAAGCTATTTGATTTGTAATAAGGAAACAGAATGCCTTTTCCTCTGCTGCATTGGCTCCCCCCAGTCCTCTGAACCCCTCAATGCAGGAGGATTGGATTTATGCACGGAACAGCAAGTATCCAAGCAATCTCTTAGGGCTCTGCAGAGGCAGCTGGCATTAGAGAAATAAGGGGCAGTGGGGAGCAATGTCTTCAGGGATCACAGCAAGCAGCTATTTTGCTCTCCTGGTTTGTGATGCAAGGATAGCCACTGCTACATTAGATGACTGCACTGTCTCATCTTAGAAGCCAGGAAGGCCTCTGCGTGCTTTTCCTCCATTCATTAACCAGCCTCTTGCTTTGGCACTGTACCTGTGCTTCGGATCTGGAGGCACGCTCAGATGCTCGCTGTCCTGTTTATTACACCTGAAACATCTGCTCCTGACTGATCCGTCATTGCAGGGCTTTTCATGGAATTGCTGTCAGAATGCAGGAGCTGCCTTTCAAAGGCCCAGAGATGGTTTTCTCCCCTGACACAAGATGGTTTTCTGAGGCAGTTTTGCATGGTCCATTTGAGAACAGAGCTGTCAGGGGCTTTTTTGATTAAGTGGATGTGTGGCTGTGTTGACTTCAGTTTTACAGGATCTCAGAGTTTGTCACAGCTGAAGCTCTTTCTGTAGGAACATAGCTTTGGCAGAATTTACCTCAGGTAACATTTTTGCAGTTTGAAAACTTGGGGTCAGTGGGAAATCCAAACCGAAGAGCTACCCCGGGACTTAGCCTGGATCTCACACAGCTTTGCTGAAGGCCCTAGCTGCACTGCTGCTTTCCAGCCTTCTCATCTTTTCAGTTGGTTCCTGCTGCCATCTGGTTTTGCAGGGAAAGTGGAGATCAGGTCTCTGGATCTTAGTGGTACCAGCCTGAGGGGCACTGTGTTGGCCGAGCAGCTCTGCTCTTGCTGATTTATTCATGTGTCTGGCTTAGCTGTCTGCACGTGCTGTTGCCACAGGAGAGATTTGAAACCTTTCCTTGACAGACCTCAGTGTTGAGTAGTAAAAGTGTATTTTGAGACACTGTACAGGGTCTAAGGGAGAGTACGGGCTCATATGAGGTCTCTCCAATATCTCTGTGTCATTCTGTATCCTTCCATTCCACAGAAGAATTTTTTTTCCCCAAGGGAAGTCCTTTCTCCGAACCTTGGCTTTCACACATGTTGGTGGTTCTCTTGCCTTTGTGCTCCCTCAGCCCTCAAGCGTGGAAGGAGACAGGGGCACAAGAAGACAGCTGGGTAGGCTTCGCAAGAGGCATCTGTCATTTCAGGTAGCACCCAAGCTTCCTAAAGTGGATCAGTAACTCGGCAAGTTGCAGAGCACTGGAAACTGCAGTGACGTGGATGAAGTCCACTCAGCCTTCAGGCTGGCTTGGTCCTGTGCAGACAAAAGGGAAATTGTGGGCAAGAGGAGCATGTGTGGGGCCTGAGGTTAGCTATCTCAGTGCTCTTGGGATGCTGCTGCACCTGGCTAGCTGATGCCCAGCAGCCTTTTGGAGGTGGAAGGTTTCTGGGCAAAGGAACAGGGACATCATTTTTGGCGTTGTTCACGTCAGGTGCTAAGGACTGAAATCACAGCAGTCTTGTCTCTCCACAGACCATGCCAGAGGAAAGCCAGTGATGTGCACCAAGCATTCAGTTTCTCAGTCTCCAGGATTACAATTTTTTAAGTCAGCTTTCTTATTTCAGTGCTAGGCGGCAGCCATCAGCTTCAGGGGCCTTCATCACATTTTGGGGCTGTGAGAAACTTTTCAGACCTAAGATCACAATTGACTCTCCGTGTCTCTGCTACTGAACGGAGCAGGAAGCCGTATGTGGGATGCTTCTGGAAGTATTTATGTCTGTGGGAATCAGGCACCAGCTCAGTTAGGCACAGATTGATTTTTTTCCACATTTTCTTTCTCTTCCCTCATTTCCAGCCAGGATAAAGTCCACATCTTGCATGTGTTGATAGGATCATTTTAGCAGCTAGTGGGTCATGGGAAAAGCTAGTCCCCTCTGGGTTCTTGTCCGTTAACCGTGCTTGTAGGTACTGCTGCTACGTGATAAATTATTACTGCTACTGGTTTCTCCTTCACTTTTATTAAATGGTGTTTTCTGTTTGCAGTCTGCTAAATGGTTTGTTGGCTTTAGTTTTGTTCATGCAGGAACTCCTGCTTTCCTGCCAGCACCAACTTCACTGCCTGGGGTAACGATTTTTTGGCTGTGCAAAAATGAATATCAAAAGGTGTCCGTTTAATTACAGGATATCTCAGTATAGATTTCCTGCATGTGCAGTGTGGTAGTCTGTTCCCTGCTGCAAATCAGTTTTCCTGCTCTGTCCATTTTTGCCAGGGAAGAAGTGAGATCTACGTTCGACATTAACGTATCTGGCTTTTTACCCTCTATAAATTTAGACCTGTCTCTGTATGGGCTGGAATAGGTCTGTGGGAAACCTAAATGGTGACTTGGAAAGAAGCAGTCTGCAAGCAGTGGAATTAATAAAGCTTTATGTCCTGTAGCGTTGGCTCTCCCAGTTGAATTCCCTGGGGTCTTATAGTGGTGTGAAATCCCTGTGTGGATTCACAAATGTTTAAAAGGAATTTGAGTTAATTTTTCATTTTTTTTCCTCAGAGAATCCCCAGTAATAGGAATTCATTTTTTTTTCTCCATCCGCCTGTCTCCATTGCACTGATATCCCTGGAACTGCTTCTCTTCTGCCAAATCTGGTAGGAATTGACCGCTGGACTTTTAAAGTTAGTCAGCTAGGTTACCCAGGCAGATGTGAGCACAGAGGAATTTTGTCTTCTTTCTGTAGCAAGCCAGGTTCAAAAGACATAATTTATTAAGTATGCCTTTTTACATTATGGCTGTTCCAGGGTGGACGGGATAAAAGGCAATTCATGCATGTAAACAAGGCATGGAGGAGGTTCAGTCAGCACAAGCTTGCACTGGGTTATAATGTGCAGCTGAGACCTGGAAGACCTTGGCATCTCTTAAACTTGTGCTGGTAGCGTTGTGTCACCTGAGTGCTCCTGTCCCATTACACAGAACCATCTAACCAGACTTGCTCACTACTCTGAAATCCTGTAATGTGCCCCATTATTTTGCTTTCAACACCTTCCTGCTCTGACAACGGAGGAAACTGTACTTGCAGTAACATGCTGTTTGCATTAACAGTAATTGTAGATCAGCTGGTTAGAGGGAAAGAGCGTTGCCCAGCTCCCCTCACTCCCCCGTGCAGACACTGTCTGGAGCCACTCTGTACCTCCTCCCACTGCCTCCCTTCCCGCAGAGATACTACAGCTCCCTCCAAGAGCCTGCAGCATTCCTAATCCATCCACTCCATCACTGTCCAGCTCTCCCTGTCACTGACTGGGGCCTCATGCGCTGAACACAAGCCTGGTTTTTAGTGATTGCTGTTCCCAGAACTCAGCAGGCTGAAGGGGGTGGAAGGGAGATAAACATCGGAGTTCAACATCCAGACAAACACAGCAGAGCACGCACAATAAATACATCCGCCCCCAAATGCAAATACATCAGGAGAGGTTCCTTCCCCAGGGCTCAGAGCAGAGCAGGCTCGGCAACACAATGAGGTGAGTGCAGTCGCAGGGACCTCCCCAGCTCCTCTGGCCTCTTGGCTTTGTGCACGCCTTCGAAGGTGCAAGTGTGATTCTCATCTTGTTTAGCTGTTACTACGGTATGACTCCTCTGATACCTCCTGATTTCTTCCACTGTCAGGTGAGAAGGGTGCTGGGCCTGAAGATTTCAGCTGGCACTGAGATAATCTGATTGGTATCGAGACTGGCAGCTTGGGCGTGTGGCTTTTGGGGTATGATCTGAGCTGATGCTTACTCTTTCTCCGTTAATCTCTGTTCCTTTGACACAGGCTGATTTTCTTGCTAGCTGTGCTTTGCAGTGGAGTAAGCAGCAGCATTGTGCTGCAGAAAATGTATGGGAGGCTCACATCCCCCAGTTTCCCAAATGTCTACCCAAATCACAAGGAGAGAATCTGGAATATTACTGTCCCCAAGGGATATTCTGTCCGCATCTGCTTCACCCATTTCAACCTGGAGCTGTCCTACCTGTGTGAATACGATTATGTGAAGGTATGTGTAAGGCAGGGCGATGTGTAGCAGGCTGAGTTGTTAAAACCTGTGTATTTGTGATCCTGGACACATGCAGGACCAGCATAGCTGTTGTATGTACTTGATTCTAGTCTGCCAGTAAAGTTCAGGCTCAACTGATTTCTAAATGATGTATTGAGGCCCACGGGACCAGGAAGAAGTGGTTGTCGTGTCGGAACATCTGAAACTTGAGTTGTTTGTGCTCAGAAAATTGTGATGTTCCTCTCTCGTGAAGCAAAAGGATTGAAATTTTGCTCAAAACTACATTTGAGCTTCATTTTGCTGCAGTTACAGTGTGTGTTTTAAATTATCAAGTAGTGCTTTACAGGGTATAATGGGAGACCGTAAAGTGTAAGCGATAGTCTAAACAAGGTGCTGTCACCTTGTCTGAACATGCACTTGGCACACTTGCTGTGGTGTGTTTGCTAGCTGATGTGAGAAACAACCTCAGGAAAAGAAACAAAGAGGCTGCCTTTGGGAAGTGTTTGGGTGATGAGCGCTGTCCCTGAAGGGTTTGTGCTCCATGTGCTAGCAGGTGCTCTGGTCTAGGTGACCTATCGCTGATCTGAGGCCACGGCACCTCTGCGCTCGTTTTGTTGTTTGCATGGGCCTGACATACCTTAAAGAGGGAGCTGTATACATGGGGGGTATGCAAAGCCAGTGCGTTGGCAGTACTTCTGAACTGATGGAACCAAATCAGGCAGCCTTCTTCCTGTTTAGGAAGATCTCATTTCCATGGTTTTATATGGCAAGTTGCTCTCATTCCCTAAATCTGTGTTGTTCTTCAATGTCATTTCCTTTGGGCAGGACAGAGTACTCCTCTCTGGTAGGTCTGTAGTACACAGTTCTGTCACTACCACGTACAATATGAACCCCATGTATAAGAACATTTCTCCTGTGTTAAAAACACCAAGATAAATGAAGAGCTGAAACTGTAATAAGTGAATCATAGAGCAAGTGAGTCACTAGTTTTTAGAGACCTTTTACTATACATTTGAATTTCTCAGTGTATGAGACCTTTTTACTCCAGTTGTCTCTGGCTTTACCAAGATCTGATTGTTACTGAGAGTGTGAAGTTAATAAGAGCATTATAAATCAAGCATGGTGCTGATAGCCCAGGCTGGCATCACAGCTTTATGTGAGCCTCTGAAAGGAAAAAGGGAGACAAAATTATGGGCTTAAGTCACAGAGAACAGGGGAAATCTTCTCTGATCTGGACTGACCTCCAGGAGCACCTTTTGAGAGCATCCAAGCCTCCTTTCTCACACCATTAAACACATGCTTTCCAAGCCATGGCAGCAGGTTGGGAAGAGCAAAGTTCTGTGCTCATCTGGTAGATCTGTCTGCCCATTTTGCAGCTGAGCTCTGGTGGGAGGACCTTGGCTATGCTGTGTGGAAACGATAGTACAGACACTGAGGAGGCTCCAGGCAACAAGACATACATCTCCAGTGACAACAACCTCATGGTGATGTTTCGTTCTGACTACTCCAATGAGAAACCATTCACAGGCTTTGAGGCCTTTTATGCTGCTGAAGGTAAGAGACCAGCCCTCTTGTAGAGGGAAGAGACACAGCTATGGTGGGGTTGGTGCTTCCCTGTGCTCTCACAGACTGTGGCTGCTGGTGTTAGGTGGGAGAAGGCGGTCTCATTCTATAGAGGCAGATGCAAAAGGGCACAGGAACCAAAGGCCAACAAGCCAACCTCAAAACACAGAGTGACTCAGACCAAGACCGAGTGGTGTTGAAGGCTGTTGGTTGCCTAATTCTGTGCTTCACCCATTAGATATCGATGAGTGCAAACAGCTGTTTGATGGTGAACCCCTCTGCAATCACCACTGTCACAACTACGTGGGGGGCTACTATTGCAGCTGTCGGATTGGCTACACACTGCATGAAAACAAGAGGACGTGCACAGGTGAGCTCTTGTAGATCCGGAGATACTTCCCTAACTACAACATCCACTTAAATCCACTCCCAACACTAGCATCAAGATGAAAGCTGTGGTTTTTGTTGTTTGCACTATTCTCTATGCGCCTGGTGCAGCTGGAAGAAGGTACAGGGGTTAGTCAGGGCTGTGAGCCGAGGCCCTGGTTTGCAGAGTGGCTGTGGGCTAATTGTTGCCGTTAGGGACAGCAATATTGTGTCGCAGTAAAATGGTGCACTGACAGTTGGTTTTGGTTGCTCCTTAGGCAGCATCCACCTGTGTTCAGCTTTAGACAGATTGAATGGAGAAGCAAGAAACTTGTCGTACACTTCCCACTGCAGACACTTCCAGTCTTCATGGCTGCCAGTGCAGCCAGCCTTGGCAAAACTGAGTGTATCTTGTTCCCTAGGTACTGAGATACTGAGTATTCTGGACCCAAGTCAGTAGATGTGTTGGAAAAACTAACAATCGAGTTGCAAAGTCTAATGAAGAAATAGTTTGCTTACGCTCCCTGGAAGGACACAGGCCAAGAAGCAGTGTGGTCCACATATCACTGACACAGATACAATGATCCCCTCATTAACTGGGAGACAAGGCCAGGCACGGATCTCGTTCAGAAGGGTGTACAGTGTGAGGTTTACCTAGCTGACTTCTGCCTGGCTCTGCCTCTCAGTTCACAACTAGGGAAGGCTTATGTGTCGTCAGGCAGCGAAGCATCTGAATCAGAGCAGTGATGGGCACCTCAGGGTTCGCTTTGCAGTGGAACGTGTGCCTACACGTGGTGTCACATTCACCCTTTGTGGGTGCAGCTTTGCCCACCTGGAGCTGAGTCCTATCTGGAAAGAACCAGTGTACATACTGCCCACTAAATATTGCCACAGGTGGGAAGATAGTTTCTTTGAGCTCCCCAGTGCTGAAATGCAGAACTGGATCTAACTTCCAGTGCTTAAGGCCACCTGGGCATTTAGCTTCCCAACTCCAGCCCATTACAAACCCTTTCCAGCCATGTCTGACTGGGTCTGGTTCAAGACTCAAACTCCTCATATCTCCAGTGTATCGGAACAGACCCGTTCATTCAGCCTCCCCTTCCTGAAGTGACGGCTTTTAGCACAAGTGTATGGATTTACTTACGTTACAAAGCGTGTGCCTGGTCTTAATGTGAAGGTGCAAACTGAACAGCTGTGAACGAGCAGGCTGGCAGCTTTGCGTTGACCGTTCTCGTGTGAGCACTTATGCCCCCCTCCTTGAACGTAACGCGAGCAGAGGGAGCTTACCAGCAATATGGAAGGGCTGGGCTGCCCTCATGGGTGGAGACATGCGAATTAGTGCGGTGCAGCTGAGATGCTGGAACCTGTTCACATTTCAGAGGCCTTTAGATGCAGGTGCTGAAGCTGCTCCAGCCACTGGGCTGGGCTGCAAAGCAAAGGTCTCTGCGGATCACCTCCATGAGATGAGGGCAAAAGCTGCCCCTGTGATTTTTGGGCTCCTGGCTGAGCAGGCTGATATTGACAGGCTTTTTTTTTTTCTCCTTTATTTTCCAGCGTGAGATAATTAAGCTTCTCCTCGCTTAGGCAGAGATGGAGACTGATGTGCTGGGAAGAGCTGGTTTGCCCTCCCTCCTGACCTACCTGTTGCAGTCCGCCCAAGGCTTCTCTTGCTCGGTGGCGTGTATGTGTCGGTTTCTTGCCTTTCAGACCTGCCTCCTGCAGACAATAAAGAGGCTGTTTCTTGTTGAAAGCTGCTGGCAGCCTCTGGGGCATTCATTTTCTTGCTTTTCACATGTGTCACTGGGGAAAAGAGAAGGTAGATAGTAGGAGCTGATAAGAGAGGAGCCATTGTGAAAGGCCTCTGAGCATCACAGCTACCTGAAGACTCTTGAATTTCTTGTTCAGCACTTGTTGCTTGAGCTTCCATAGTTCTTAAACCACAAGAAGACTACACATTTGTTCCCTCATGTCCCTTTTAGATACGTTCTTGTCTGCACCCAGACATGTAGATGGAAACTATTTGTATTCAGAGTCTGTTCGCTCTTTAGAAAGGTTTTAATTTTTTTTTTTTAATCCCAATTTTGTGACTCTGGCCGTATCTCCCATTGGGAGCCTGGTCTTATGGCTGAAATGTGTTCTAGTGAGCAAAGCCGCAGAGTTCCAGGAGTTTGGTACAGTAATATGAATGTCACCAGGGCTGCTTCGGTGTCTTGCCTTCATACAAGGGAAGGCAACGGTGCCCTCCCCACAATAGATACAACACGAGGAATGCTGTTCTTCAGTGCAATTGCTTGTGGCATTGATTGATGCTCAGTCCCTCACGGTGCCTCTCACTGCTCCACATTAATATCCATTTGTTGTCCTTGTAGGCTGTACCCTCTTTGGGCAGGGACCATCTTAAAGCATGTTGGAGAAACGCCATGCTCGGTACTTGTCAGTGACTAAAGCTCCCCAGCTCTGTGGAGGAAACATGACGATTATTGCAAGAGGTTAACGAGTCAGAACTCAGCACTGTAGGTGGACTGCTGAAGATAAAACAAGGCTTTGTTTAAAAAGCTCAAGGGATTAAGGAGTATTAGTCAATCAGCATTTCCTTATTTCTGCAATTTAGCAGGAGTTGCTTTTAATTGTAACTTACGAGGCTCAGTTTCTCCAACCCCATCTCCACTCTTTAGTGCGTGCAGTAAATGGGGGAGGAACCCTTTTCCAAGTGAGCATGAGAGGGAGTGGAGAGTCCTTTAGATGAGACACGTGACTCATTTCAGGTCACAGCATTTGCAGACTTCTGTGTTACCTTGGGCAAGTCGCTTGATACCAGCGTTGAACATCCATCTGCGAAATGAGAGGTGACATCACTGCCTTGGCTCACTGGGAGGGTGCTTAGTAAGTGTCGTAGAAGGTAGATGCTGCAGAAAACTGCTCTGGGGGCAGAGTGGCTGTGCAAGCAGTTACCAAGGCTTACTTCTGCTGTATTTAATCTTGTTCAGAAGCTGTTTCATGGTCACAGTGAATTGTGATCAAAGCCGCTTGGAATTTTGTCATGGCTCGGTCATACAATTTATGACCCGCCTTTCATTGGAGACCTAATGAGGCAAAGACAATGGACTTGCAAGTTTTGAGGGGGTCATTTGTCAGAGTGCAAGCCTCTGGCAAACAGCTCACTATGATTCTAATAAAAATATGGCCTGAGCATAATTGAGCACTCTCTGGACAGCTCTAAAGCTTGGACTGAGATGTCAAGGGAGAGCATTTCTGCTGGCAGATGTTAAAAAATTATCTAATCCTTTTTGTGCTAGCTACTTTATGACTTCCTTGCTTGCAGACTTATGGAAAAAAATACTGCCCTGACAAAGGTAACTCCCAGTGGCCACATCCAGGAGATATTAGGAGAAAAGTAACGTCCAGTCTGAGCCTTTTCATCTTCCAGCTGCAAATTCCCTTGGACGAGCAGAGTATCTTCTGTTGGTTCAGCTAGTTTTGGCTACTCATGTGAGCACAAGTCAAGAGCTCAAGCACAAGTTTGTTGGTGATGACTCACATTTTTCCAAACTGTATTATGAAAATCTCACATCAAAATTAGGAAGCTGAGTTTAAAGGAGACAGATGTAATGAAGCACAAAGAACTAGTAGCCTCTTATCTTTCTTCTTCTTTAGTCCTTCAAAACAAGGTGAAGGCCAGTATTCTGAATTAGTAGGCTATTAATGAGGTACTGTTCTCATTTGTACTACAGCAGCGGGTGGGGATCCCAGCTCTGGGCAGAGGCATGGTGCTAATTTTTTGCTACGTGAACACAGAGCAATCACTGCCCCGAAGAGCCTCTCAGCCAGCACCTGGGCAGCTCAGAGCCATTCTGGAATGTGCATTGCTAGAATGGATCTGGGCTAAGGATCCCTCGAGCCCAGTCTCCTGCCTTAGATACTGGCCAGCATCTTATGCTTCAGTGGAAGGTACAGTTCAGTAAGTGATTTTTAAACTGTGCTCCCAGAAGTGTAATCCTGTGCCATAGATCCTGTGCTGTCTGTATGCTGCTTAGCCCAAGCTGAATTTACGGCACTAGCGTATAAAAGTTTGTCTTAAATTTCATATGGCAGCATGTTGCACTGATTAATTACATGCTACTTCTTAATCCTGTTTTTGTATCAGATTTGTGGTTTTCAGCCTTTGATTTCAATGTGTGTCCCTTTGCCCTTTTACTACTAGAGAAAGTAAACAGTCTTCAGAAGCTGTAGTCTGGCTATGCAGTGCTTTTCTGTCTCTACATGCACATAGATGTGTGTGTGTGTGTTACCACACAGTGCTCTTTGCTCCACCATTTCTCTCTTACCTGTTTTTATGCTGAGCTTTAGTCTTAATAACATTCCTTTAAACATACTTTAAGAAGATGACATGATCATAATGGTAAATAGAAGCCAGGGTGTTACTGCCTGCTCGCTCTGCGGTTCTTGTAAGAGAATTTAACCTTACCAACCTGAGTATCCCTTCTTTACACAGTAGATCCCATCCCTGGGGAAAAATGGTTTTGTAGGTAATAGGAAAGGATTCTGATGCAGAACTAACAGAGTATTTGAGATTGTAACTTCCTAATGATTTCAGTAGGGAGTTAGGGTGTAGAGATAGTACTCATTATAGTGTGGCTTGTATGCTTAGGGTAAGACTTCATGCTGAGTCTTTTTTCACACCCAAGGATTTCATATTTTCTTTCCTATCTCTTCCTATAATTGCCTCCACACTACTCCTGTAGGGGCTGTAGAGCTGGGACAGATATTAGCAGCATGAGGAAATTTCAGTTTTTAAGAGAAGCAGATTTTTTTGCAGTTAGGTGGCGGTGAGCAGTATAGTGCTAAAGCTGCGTATCGAGTAGGTTTGGGGTTTTGGGGTGTTTCTTAACCTGGGCTTGCAGCAGGTGGAAGGGAGCGTTATAGGGGGACCTTAGAGCCTGGGGAGAGGCAGTGAACTCTGTGTCACTGGCAGTATTTTAAAGCAGCACCTGCAGCAGCTCAGGAGAGAGTGCTGGAAAACATGCTTTATTCTTACATAGCCACCAAATGCTTCTGTAGTTTGAGGCACAATCAGTGGAATTACAGAAATGTGCATTTAGTTGGGAAGAATGAGGTAATAACAATTAAGGAAAAAACCCACTTGCTGATAATCCTCTACAATATAGCATGAAAGGAAAAGATTTAATTCCCATTGTAGCTCAGCTGATTTCTGCTGGTGCAAAGCAGTGTGCTGTGAGGCTCGATTCAGAGGCAGCCAGAACCTCCAGGTGAATTAGTGAAGCTTTGTCTGCTGCTTTGGACCAAGAGAGGCATTTCAAACAGGATTTAAAAATTAAGAGAGCGCTCAGTTTTAACAGAATAGGCATTTCTAGGTATTTATTAACTGTTTTGTATCCGAATACTTTCTGTAGCAGCAAGTAGGGCTGTTGCATAGATATAGGGTGGAAGCAAGTTTTGTTCTCTGAAGTAGAAGGAGCTTAGAATCTTGGCTGACAAAATCCATGGTTAGTTAAGGGACAGTAATGTTCATTTTCTCATTCACAACTTGGTCCCCTTCCATTAAAATGGCAACCTTCAACTCTATGGTCTATTTTAGGTGATAATCTGTAATTAATGACTGAATAATGACATTTGTGTTGGTGGAGGTTAGCATGGTGTGTTTGAGGATACAATTCAAAGTCAAACAATTTCCCTCTTACAATTAATCCAGCGTCACAGTGGTGCAAAAATATGCGGGTGTTATCAGGCAGTGCAGCATTCCTCATCAGCTCAAGGATTGCTCCTACGGCTTTTACAGCACATCATAAAGCCTGTGTTCCCAGCTGATCAAAGCACCACTTCACAGTGATCAGATGCTGTCAACAAGCAGAGATCCTCGGGGCACTTGTGGCTGTTCCTTCTTGCTTCTCTTCAGCAGGGAGCATTTGTGGCTCCAATTGTGTCGGCAAGAGGCACAGCTGGTTTTGCTCAGAGAATACAATTATGTTCTAAATGTCTGGCAGCAAAGGCATTAAAAAGAAACAGCGCATTCAGAGGCAGCAGCAGACAAGCTGCAAATTTAACACCTCAGAGTGTTTCCAGCTATCACACTTATTTCTGACCTCCAGCCCTGTGACTGTCTTAAGTGGTGCTTTCCCAGTGTCCTTCTCTGAGGTAGGAGTGCTGGATAACGCCGTGCCCTGGTCCTGCCACAACAGAGAGGGAGAAAGAAACACGGCAGTTTTCTTGGCAGTGACAAATGCCCCCGGTGAAATGGAGACTGGCTTCTTTTTATAGGTGGGTAGATATGTGGCTTTGAAACTTTCTCAAAGGTATAGGCTAGTGTAGAAAGATCCACTGCCTTTACCCAGTGCGGCTGAACTGAGTTAACACAACTATGATCATCATTTTCGGTTGTTTTTTTTTTTCCTAGCCCGCTGTCAGAGTCAGGTTTTTACTGAAAGAACTGGAGAAATGACCAGCCCTGACTGTGCAACACCTTATCCCTCGCCCAGCTCCTGCAGCTACAGTGTCCGGGGAGAAGACGGCTTCCTGATCACGCCGGAATTGATGGAGACCTTTAATGTGGAGACACACCCAGGAGTGTTGTGCCCTGTGATGTCCTTCAGCTAAGGTGAGGTTTATTGCATTTCATCACCGCTTTTGTCAGACAGGTCCAGTTCTTTTACTGCATCTTCTTCAGCCTGTGTTTTGCGATGTTAATTTACAGTTTCATCTGCCTTGTTCATTTCTTCCTCTCCTCCCTTCGGATTTGTTGTGGGTTTTTTTTCTTTCAACACCTTCTTTTTTGGGAAATTCACCAAAACCAAAACAAAGCAGAGATATGAGTGATGACATCATAGTTTTCATCACAACCTCTGCCCTTATCACAGACCAGTGATGCCAGGGGAGTCAGTTAAATCTTTTGCACTCAGTTTGCACCTGGGATGGTTAGAGAAAAGGCATGCTGTGAGTTACCAGGGGGCTGAGCCAGCACTAACCACCTGCCTGTTTTTTTAGACTTTGCAAGAAAGGACCATTCAGGTTCAGGGAGCCATTGTGTTAAAATCAGTTTGTTCTTCCATAAGCCTTATGGGGGAAGGAGTAAAGACAGTTTGTTTGCCTTCTCTCATTCTTTTCCAGGTAAAACACCCAAAAAAACAATTTGGCCCATTCTGTGGAAAGACATTGCCTGCAAAAATTGAGACACAGGCTAGTGTTGTGAATATTATTTTCATAACTGGTATCTCGGGAGCACGCGCTGGGTGGAAGGTGAAATACTCGGCAACAGGTGGGCAGGAAACCTCTGTGTAGTTCTCAAGTCCGGACTATTCCCAGAACTTCATTCTGGAAGGGCCTGGATAGCGACCCAGTTGAGATGGTGGTGTCACACTTGGTTTTCAGTAGAGTGCCTGTTAAACAATGTAGCTACTAGGTAGTTTACTTCTGAAGTAAGGTTTTAAGAGAACTCCAGAACTACAGTTGATCTTACAGATCAGCTCGGGTCCAGGCATATGAATTTATTTTAGGGAACAATTTTCCCAGCTTGTCAAGAGCTACGAGGTACGTGTTCAGGCACCAGACGTACTGTGCTGGTCCTGTCGGCGTAGCCTGGCTCGGTGCAGGCCGCTGCACACCTCTGGTGTGAGAGCATCACAGTAAGTCAGTCACAGCTTTTCCTTGTGTTCTCAGTAACTGTTGATGTGTGTCCGTGTGAGTGAAACGGAGTAGAGGAAGGGCAGAGGAAGGGTGGTGAAGCCTTTAGCCGTAAGTAACGAATTCGCTTTTAAGGGGAATATTCTGTGTTCTGATCCTCTGCAGGGTTGCCATGTCCCAGTCCTGAAGCACCACCCCATGGTCACATCGCACTGGTGCAAGCGCAGGGCGGTCTGGGGGACCACTGCGCTCTCTTGTGACATCGGATGTGAGCTACTTGGAGTGGGTGAGCCAGGGCGCTGCCAGCCCTATTGGACTTAATTTCTCAGGGATTAAACACGTAGGTGCCTTTTCTCATTAACAGTTTCTGTTGCTCACATACTGTAATTATGAGGCGTGTTCAGTACACGGGGTTTGTTGCAATTGTGCTTTGTTTGATATCCTCCCCAAAGAATTACAGTTCTGTGTTTGCCCGTGTGCACTTATGCCCGTGCTGACGCTCTTTGAACACTGCTGCTTAGAGATTTCCTTGTAATTATGTTAGAAAAGAATGATTTTGTGAAAGATTCACGAGATCAGTGTAGGGAGAATTTTTAATGTTCTTTCATTTGTTATTGCATCTCTCCAGGGAGGTTAAAACTGGAATACTTGCTCATTCCTGCTGAATGCTGCATTTCAGACTTCTTCCTTAGTAACATCCTGCTTCCAGGATTGCTCCACAATCACTATGGCCTTTATTAGCACCCACATTTAGATATATAGATAGTGATGGTGATGGTGTAAGAATTATTTACCTCTTCCCAGGTACTCTTACTTTACTCTGAAAGTAGTGCAGCAAAGTAAAGACATTTTAAGCAAATAAAAATCTAGTTACTCTTTTTCCCTTATGAATGAGCAAATAAATGTGTAACTGATGTTGTTCTTCTGTAATTAACCCTGTTTGGTGTGGAATTAATTTGACCTTTTCTTTCTAGTCATGCTGCTTGGAGAATTAAAATGTTATGAAGTCTTTTGTAGTGGAATGTCAAAGCGAAGCTTCTTGGAAAACAAACCCATGGCAAAGTGAGTTAGTAAGTCAGCGCTAATATTTGCGAGTTTGAAAACTTCTGTGTAAATATTTATATTTAAAACATTGGTTTTGTAAAGACAAGGATGGAAGTTGCAGTATGAGAAACACTTTATTCTGCTTGGTAACTGTTCCATTTCTTGTCAAAGTGCATTCTGTAGTTGTAAGTTGGAAGGTGTTTCAATTTCTGCCATTCTTTAATATCTCTAAAAAGCACTGATGGTTATTTAAAAAAAATAACCTTTGAAATAGTGTACAATCTCCCAGCTGTTTTATGTAACTAGCAAAAGCATCATCATCATGGGAGAAAAATACAGTACCTGTACTCTTAGAGTACTGGTACAATCTATCTTTAATTACTCTGTATTCGTTAATGTCTGTTGTGGTTTCCTGCGTACATGGTGTGCAGGGTGAGTCTTGCACAGTCACAGCTTAATCTAGTGGATGGGAGTGCAGATTTTCTGAGGAAACCACAGAATCTAAACCCTTTGCAGCTCCTGGAACCCAGCCGGGGTGTTATTGATGTCCGCCTGCCCGATTGTGAGCACAGAACCTTCCCCAGTGCTTCTGTTATCTCAGGTGAAGCGGCCTTGTACCATTCCCTGAAGGTCACAGTTGAATCCTGCTCGACTGGGTTGACTTTTGCAGCGCACTGCCTTTTTTTTTAAATATATTTTTGAACTGCTTTAGTTGCTGACTGTGGTCAACCTGCGGACACAGACAGCGATGCTGTTGCGGGGCCTGAGGAGATCACCTGCAATGCTGGAGTTCAGTACCAGTGTGAAGCCACCTTCTGCACCTATAATGATGGTAGGTCCTAAAGAGTGGCTCTTGGTTCTGACTGTGCAGAGCGAACACCCTCCCTTACACAGACCCGCCGGCAAAGGTCGGCAGAACCTCTCTGAAACACAACACAAAGGGTGGTAACTCTGGGAAGTGTTATTTGCATTTTTAAGGACATACAGAAAGGCTCCCCGGGTGGGCTTGATTCAGTAACAGCTGGGAGCTTAACGCATCCTTATCATTCCCCAGTTAGTGGTGTTTAATAGTGTCAGATCCTGGGAACAGCCAGAGGGGGGTAGGTGGTGCGGAGTCACCTGCTCATGAGTCTGCAGCAGACTCAAAGGAGCCCTAAAATACCATGTGTAACACAGCCTGGAGAGTGTCGCTTCTGTGGTGCTTTAAACCAATGCCCTTTTTATTTTTTTTTTCATTAATGCTTGAACTGCTAAATTAGTTACTGTGTAAAATTACTCCAGATCCAAGACTGAGTTTTGGGAGAAACATTTTACAATGTAAAAGCATAATTGTTCCTCTTATCTTTTAGATTAGAATATCTATATATTCCAATTGCCTTAATTTACATTCAGAACAAATACACTTACTTCTCTGTGCCCAAATTCCTCAGCAAAACCGTCTCTCTTGATTACAGAACTTTTCCAGAGGATGTACGTAATACTAATGAAAATTGCACTCTAAATCAAATATTCATGTGCAAGCAATTTTACCATTCCAAAACATTCTAGGAATTACATTTAGAATCATTAACTTAATTTAATCCACACAAGCATAATCATTCAGTGTCCAGATCTTAAAATGTTGAACAGTTATTGCTGCCTTCGTTGTTTTGCAGTGTGTGGAGTGCGGGGAAGTGGAGCTGTGGAGCGTAGACACGGGGGAAGGCGAGGGTGGGGAGGAGCTGAGCGAGGAGCTGTGCTGTTCCCGTGCTGCCCGCTGAGCTGGTGGGCTTCACCCCAACGCCCGTAGAGATGTGTATGCACATCGGTCATGGCATGGAAACCCCTCCTGGGGGGCCTACACAGGAGGCGCCAGTTACAACCCTTGAGGTGAAAGCATTGTTTTAAATAATTCTTAAAATACTTTCTTTTGTAATTCCTACCAGACATTACTTAATTACATTAATAGCTGGAGTATTGAAACACTTAGAAAGCAACACTAAATCCTGAATGTTTAGCTGTATTAGGCTTGAGTTCTGTTAAAAAGACAAAACTTGAGTATCCAAACACAGCATTAATTCTTTTCTGTCCCAGCAGCTGCTAAAAGACCTTTAGCTTTCCAAAGCTGCCCTCGGCCTAAGGAAGGCATTTCTCTTTCCTTAATAAAGTCCATTTTGTTTTCTTTGAAAGAGCGTGGTGGATTCTTGTAAGACTGCAGCTGTTGAACAAACACACGCCCAGCGAAAGCACAGAGCATCAAGGTACCAAACCCCCCTCCCCAGGGCATCCCAGCGGCACGAGCTGCACGCTGTGGGGGGCACTTACGTACCACGCTGTGCTCTTCGACGTACCTCTGGAGGTACCTGCTGTACAGACTACAGTATGTATCCCCCTACTCTTACATAAACTTCCTTTCTTGCATCTCGCATTCTCTCATTAGCATTTCACTTTCTAGAATAATGTAACTTAAAATGAAGTATCTTTAAAAGAAAAAAAGAGTCCAGACACTTCAGTATGTTTCTAACAGTAGTTTATTTACTCACTTACAAACACGAGAGGATACAAAGCAGTTAGAAAATACTACTAAAACTTGGAAATTACTCTAAAATTTTCAGGGATTCTGTTTGAGGGTGAAGGAAGGCTAAAATTATTAGCAAAGACTACTCAGTGCTGCCAGCCAGCCTGTTAAAACCTAAACCTGGACAATTTAAACAGAATTAAAGCCATGCTAATTACAAAAACTTACCATGAAGTTCCTTGTAGGGGGGTCACAGTTAGTCTTTGGAGGTCCAAGAATACCATTTTTAAGAGTTACTCAGCAGAAGTAGCTGGTAATAGTGCAAGTGCTAAAATGCAAAATTCACAGATGGTAGAGTTGGGAGATGATTTGGACTTAGGTGCAGAAAAAAAAAATATAAGCAACTTTTTGCAGTGGGATATGAACAACAGAAGTGTGGGATTACTTCTCAGCCAGAGTGTTTAGAACCCCTCTTTAAACCCTTTAAGAGGGAGTGAAACCCAGCTGATTTTTTTAATACTGCAAGTGGAAAACTAACGGTAGTGCAGTTTTGTCTGCTATTTAGATGGTCTTCACAAGCCTCAACGTAACATGGCGTAATGAAAATGTAACTTGGAAAGTTACAGGTTAAAAACTGTGTAAATATCCATATTCAGACCGTTCATAGCTACAGCACAGTAGTATGGTGTATAAAAAAGATGGATCGAGCCCCAGTGGGTTCCAAGCGCAAGTAGATTAAACATTCCTCAAGCTCCTACCGCCAGTGGAAATAATCTTCCACCAGTTTCTGCTGAAACATCCTGCTCTGTGTTAAGAACCTGCCTCTTAGTTGACATTTCTGTACCTGTAATAAACTCAGGTTTTCAGATCAGGACTTCTAGCAAAGTCTATGTACATTTACTGATGCTTTATTCAGCTGGGAAATCTTTCCTGGGACGAGCTTTTATAGCTTCCCTCTGGGCTGAAGGTGTTGCAGAACCCTACTTCCCATGAGTGGACTGGTCTGAAAACAAGTTAAACCCACACATCCCCCAAGGAGATGCTGTGGATGGAAATACATCTTGACAGTGTTCGTCTGCCCCAACCCACTTCTCATGATGAACTCCAACTCCTAAAAGAATAAGTAAGTAACACTCCTTGGTACAGATGTAATCTGGAGGGAACTGCTTACCATTCTAGGTGCGGGCACCCAAACATGTGGGAACTGGATTTTAGATCTATACGTATCACTGAACAGTGCAAAAATACAGTGGATTAAAGTTGGGTGTCAGGTATGGACACGTGATGGGCGGTGGCTCCATTTGACTTGTCAACTTTTAGAGCACGCTTATCTGAAACAAACCGAATTACTGCAAAAAAGCTTTACAGAAGTTCATCTCAAAAGGGTAAAATTAATTAACTGCTATGAATTCTTTGCATTCAGGGCTGCAAAACAAAGACACATATTACTTAAATCAGTTTTATTTAAGAATTTCCTACAGTGACAAATCTTATAAAAAGCATCCAAACACGAAACTGCAGCAAACAGCATTCTTCTGGGTATCTTACAGACAGTGGAACTTCCACCCTGAGAGGCACACTGAGCTCGCTAGTGCTCTCTGCTCCAAGAGCCACTTGCAAAGCACACCACAAGCTCAATGTTCTCATCACAAACCCCATCAGCTTCAATTCACGTTACCACACTTACAGATCATTAACAGAAAAAAACCACACACCATACAGCATTCACAGCAGTTGACATAAGGGAAAAAAAATACAAATATTCGTTTCACAGAACACATTCAACTAATTGATTAACTAGGTATAAAACCCACTTAAAGTCTTCCACATATGGATGTCCTTTGAATGCAACGAACACTCGTACTTTTATTTGCTATCATTGCTCTCCGCACACTCTCTCACCAAAGCCACAGGATTGAGAGACATCTCGCCAAGTAAAAGAAAACCTCCTAATGCACCACCAGGTCTCCGCATGCGCTCTCTCCTTTACCTCGCACATACCAGCCCTCTCATGCCTCGGCACCACCATCAATCCCACACAAGGTTTCAAAAGTTCAAACAGCCTTCTGGTTCCATCTCACAGCCTTGCGTTCACAGCGTTGATACGACTCCATGAAATAAAGAGTAGCGGATAAAAATGGAACACCCACCGTCTAAGACGCAGCATGTGCGGTGTGATGAAGTATTCTTGGATGAGAAAGCATGTAGACAGAAGTATTCCTAAGGCAGAATATTTACAGCACTGCTTTCAATGAAGTGCTTCTTCCATACACATTTGAAATGAGATGAACTGCGGAGATTAAATGAAGCCTTCATATCGTACTTTAGTATGGAGGGGAGACAGTGTTAAAAAGAAAAAACAGAAACAAAACAAAAAACGACACCGTGTTCTCCAACCGGGGCACTTGGAGAGTCTTATGGTGGGATCAAATTAAAAACAAGAGGGAGAGAATGCTGTTTCTGACCAATGGTTTCCATTTTGAACATGCAAAGAATTCAGGTAGCCAGGAAACAAGGGGAAGGTATTACAGGAGAAACCTTTCCTATCGCTTGTAGTGTTAGTTTACCTATCAGGCAAACAGCAGGCCGCTTCCAAACATTCAGTATCCCAACAAGATATGTAACAAAACTTATAAAATTCTTTTTTACCTTTCTTTTCTTTTTTTTTTTTTTTGTAAAAAAAGAAAAATGTCAAAAATACTGCTGAATATACTGCACACCGAACAAACGGATTTGGAAAATTTTAGTATATATGTAATTTACAGTATACTTACCATGAGTTAGAAAAATTTGATTTCCCACCATAGAGTCAGTATCAGAGCCCACTGCGTCTACATTCCCCAGCCTGACGATTTGGAATCCATGCTTGAACCAAAGCCTCCGTTAAACCCACTGCTGGAGCCCGGGTTCGAGGCCGAGCCCCAGCCTATCGCTGCCCCGGAGTTGGAGCCGCCGTACGAGTTATTGCCTGAACTAAAGCCCTGGTTCTGCTCCCGCTGCATGTTGCCTTGGGGCTGGTTGTTTCCTGACGGCCCCGACTGGTTCTGTTGACTAGCCAGCATGCCCATCATGCCCCAGCTGCTCTGCAGGGCCGCCTGCGCCGCTGCCATCATGGCGGGGTTGATGCTAAAGGCTCCAAAGTTCATACCCCCACCCATGTTACTGCCCTGGTTATTCCCCAGTCCTCCCCCACCTCCTCTGCTGTTGCCGAACCCCCCTTGGTTCCCAAAGCCTCCCGGGTTACCACCAAATCTTCCACCTCTCTCTAACTGTCTATTGCTATTGTGCTTAGGTTCAGCATTGGATATATGTACGCTGATTCCTTTAATGATCAAGTCCTCTCCACAAAGGGACTGGGCAACCTATAAGAAACAAGGGATTGATTAAATGTATGTCAGACGACTTTTTTTTTTACATGTTAGTAGTACAAGACAAAAAAAATCCCACATGATTCTGAGCAGATATTTAACCTGCAAAGGAAGCATATCCATGTACTTCATCCAATTTGAAGTGTTTAATTTCATATTCACTACTACGCTAACTGCGGTATAACAACCCGTCTGTACCACAGCATCTGGAAAGTGTCACCTTAGACAATTCAAGAAATCAAATCAAGCTAATAATACCACTGGAATTTTTAAGACAGTGGACAAGCAAGTGTTCCATGTGCAGTTCCAGAAATAATGCTTTATCAAGCTACTGAAACATAGGCTAAATATGACATTAAAATATTTTAAGACATACCTGATCATCTGCAAACGTAACAAAAGCAAAAGCTCGGAAGGGTTTAGGAATGAAGACATCTACCACTTCTCCGTACTGGGCAAAGAACTGCTGGAGTTCATCTGCCGTCATGTCCTCAGTGCAGCGCCCAACAAACACTTTTCTGCTACGCAAAGGTTCGTCAGGGCTTTGCTGGAGAGAATTGAAGAGGAAAAAAAAGAAAAAAAAATCACAACCATGCTTGAGAACCGAGTTACGTTATGGTAAAAGCCCCTTTTAATCTGGCCTGTTCTGAGGACTGAAGATAAAGGAAGTTTGAGATTGTAAGTTAAAGACTTGGGGGGGAAAAAAAAGTTCTGTTCAGAGAACAAGCCTGTACCTTGGTACAGGTGGAGAAGGGTCACAAGAAAATGAAGACAGGAGCAATACACAAGAACAGTGACAGCGCCCTGCAGAAGCTTCAGGTTCAGTTTTGAGTTCAAAGACTCATTCTGATCTTCCCTACGTTAGCTATTCCATCTGCTTTATTCTCCATGTATTCATGCAGCAGACAAGTTAAGCAGGTACTGCTGGGCATTGAAACACATTATTTTCAGATTTCCATCTCTACTTAATTCCCCCACATAACCAGCTGTTTTCCCAGCACTTCTTGTTCACTTCCTGCTCACCCACCTCCTCTCTACTTTCCTTCCTTGCTCACTTGTCCTGTTCCTTCACAGACTGAAAAGCCGCTCCCAAGAGTGGATCATTAATCTGCTCATCTAACACAGTCGCTACAGAAGTGCACTTGGAGTGTGTGGTAAAAATAAAACCAGCAATAAATACAAAAGTACCTTAGAATTGGGCAGTTTACAGTCACACCATCGTCCATCTATCATGTGCCGCTGAGACATTACTTTCACCTGGGTTTCATAATCCGTAAACCGAACAAAGCCAAAACCTTTTGAGTGGCCAGTTTTAATGTCCTTCTTAACCTAAGGCAAAAAAAAAAAAAGACTTTTAAAAAGTTTCTGTTATCTCACTGTACATGCCTACCTTTTCTTACAAAAACTACCATAATATTATATAGTCAAAGCAGGGGCCTGTGACACCTACAAATTGAAATTATTAGCTTGCCTTGAGCCCAAGCATAACCAAAAATGGGATATAAATATTTTGTACTAGTGCAATGGCCCAGACAGGCCAGCTGTGGAAGCAGCGTGACCACCAAGGGGGCAAACACATGTAGCTGCACTCGAAGGCAGGCAAGTCACGAGATAGTGGACAAGCCAAGTGTATCTGGATCAGGTGAGATCCCCTCCTGGGAGGATAAAAACACCACGCGTGAAGACAGAAGAAAAGTGAAGCAGGTTTGTCTGCTGAGTTCTGCCATCACAGAGCCCTCACGCCTGGCTGGGCCAGCTCGGCAGCCAAGGCCATCCAGGTCCCGGCGTCCATGGGACACAGCAGCACCGGGATGCAGGACACGTGCGTTACAGACTGACAGGCTGGTGTAGGCGGTGACAATACAGAAGTAACCACTAGTGTGAAGCGTGCTGTTACTGAATGGATTTAGTAAAGCTGTTTGAGAGTTCATCAGTCTTGTAAACACTCCCATCACAGCAACCTCTAATACCTGAACACACACGTACATATATAAACACACACATATTCAGCTACAACAATTAATAACAGTAATAAAAATTTAAAAGCTCTTAAAAACACTGTACCCATAAAGCTGATCTGCATGAATTACCACTCCCAAGTATTCCTGGCCATCTATACCTACACAAGCTGATGGAACAAAATGCAGACTAGGAAGAGACAGACAGCTTCACATCTTCTCTGAGTTTACATGGCTCAGTTTGTTTCTGCTGGCTTTGTCAGAAGACTGATTTCTACCTAATGTTCCTCCTCACTTGAGCTGCAAAAGGCTTTTACCTGCACCATCAGAACTTCTCCAAAGGTACTGAAATACTCCTTTAGGTCTTGTTCAGTGGTTTTCCAGGGAAGACCCAAGACTATTAAATCCGAAGTCTTTTGTACTGCTCGTTTCACTTTCACAGCTGATGATGCATCTGTTTCATCCATTTTCCTCTTATTATCTGAATACGAAGAAGTACATTAGACATCATCCTCAACTCTGGAAATTGTGCCACTGATTATGAACCACATGGTATAAAATCATAGACCATGATGAGAAAAAGTACAGACTACAAAGGCACATGCCAGCTGCTGGGAGCTTATTACTACAACACATATCCAAGTGACTACAAGTATAAGGAGAGGAAAAAGAACAGTCTCCACTTAAACCCTCCTCCAAAATGCAATTTGACTGAGTTAGTTCTGCATTAGTTTACTACAGTATTACCCAGCAACATTCACAGTCCTGTAAGCATGTGGAGAAGACAGGAATTTTTAATAAGAATATTTAATTAGCAATTTACTTCCCTTTTTTTTGGGGGGGTGGGTGGAGTGGGGTGGTCAGGCTCCTCTTTTTCCTGATCATTTGTTTTAAATGATATCTCTGACCAAACCATGGCTGGGGGAGAAGCATCCGTGAGTGCACAGAGATCCTGTT
The DNA here is from genome assembly GCF_013368605.1 of Nyctibius grandis. Taxonomy (NCBI): domain Eukaryota; kingdom Metazoa; phylum Chordata; class Aves; order Nyctibiiformes; family Nyctibiidae; genus Nyctibius; species Nyctibius grandis. Next base: position 4,051,499 of record NC_090674.1, read on the forward strand.
ACATCACAGTCTTCGAAGGTCTGTGAACCCTCCAAGGATAATGCAAAACTTTGTCATTTAAGTGCTTGTATGGGTAGAGAGTGAAAAGTCTTACTGGACATCTGAAAACTCAGTAGGGTCAAATCTACTCTGCAGGACGGATATATGAATAAAATCGCTGAGCTTCTGTAAATCGGAGGATTCAACAGTAATATTGTAGCCATGTTAAATTGGCAGTGACTCATACGGACCTCTTGACAAAAGCAAGCTCGTACAAACAGCCGAAGGAACGAAGACAAACCTTTGGGATAATTAACGACATAGACCAGGTTTCCCCATCCGGCTTCCGGCGCGTGCAGGATGCCCTCCACCAGCCGGACCCCCCTCATGCACTGCGACACCGGGTTCCTGTAGCGCAGCCCGCACGCCCCGGGGAACTGGGCGGTCACCGTGGACAGCAGCACGGTGCCGTCGTCCTCCGAGGGGATCTCAATGGGCTCATCGTTCTCGTCCTCCGTCACCCGGATATACTCCGACATCTTCGCTGGAAGGTACTAAAGTGCAGGAGAGGAGGGAAAAGCGGGCATAAGCCATCACCTTGTTTCCTTTGATGTGGTTTTAACCTTTCTAGCCTTAACGCATAAGCCCACCTGTATTTATTACACAACAGCGTACACCGAAACGCGTTATTCTCTGCCGTTAAAGCCTCGGGCCCTGCCGTACCGCCAGGCACGCGGACCAACACCTCGGCCCGTCCCGGAGCCTGCGGAGGGATGGACAGCGACGGCTCCCCGACGCAGCGAGGGCCGCCGCAGCCTCCCCCAGCGGGGCCGGGACCGGTGGCGAGCTGGGGGGAACAGCTCCTCTCGGCCCGCCCAAGCCTGCAACCTCCAGGCGTGGCCCGCTGCGCCCGCCACCACCGGCGGCCCCGGCCCGAACAGGCCCCAAGCGCGCCCGCCGCGCTCCGCTCACCGGCCAGGGAAGGGAGCGGCGTCTCCGGGAGACCCTCACCGCCTCCGCCGCGCACCGGCCCGCTGCCCTCCGCTGGCGCCGCACAAAATGGCGGCCGCGGCCGCCCTCAGAGGCCGGGCCGGGCCGCGGGGCGAACCATTCCCAGAGGCGGGGAGGGGTTGCAGCGGGCCGTGTCCGGCCGCGGGGAGCGCAATGGGCCCCGACCGCCCTTCGGCGACGCGTCGCCCTCACCCAGCGGAGCCTCAGGCTGTATGACCAGGATGGCTGCTGCGGCAGCGGCCGGCGAAGGGTCCGCTCCCTGCCGCTCTCCCCCCCACCGGCGGGCCCGGTGGTGCGGCCCTGCCTGCGCGAAGCGCGCTGTGCGCGCGGGAGCTGCCGGGAAGGGGCGGTGGCGGGGCGGCTCCGGTGCTGTGTGCGGGCGGGGGGGGCTGCCCCGGGGAGCGGGCGGGATCCCCCCTCCCCCCGCCCGGGGTTCCCCCGAGGACCCCGCGTCGGGCCGGGCGGCCCCGACTGAGGCGGGTCTCGCCAGCGCCAGGCTGGCGTTGGGAACGGCGGCGCGCAAAGCCGCCTGCGGTGTAAGGACCCGCTGTCCCGGTAGCGGCCGTCGCTCAGGTAAACGCGGTAGTTTGTGAGGGACCCCGGGGCCGTAGCGGCGGCTACCGCCGCCCGCGTGGGTGACTCCCGGAGGCCAGCCAGGTCCCGCTGTCGCGGGAGAGGGGACGCGGGGCTTCGCGCGAAGAGCAGCCGCGCTCTCGACCCCTCCTTCGGGGGGCAGCTCCCCGGGGCAGGCGGCGCCGGGAAACGCCTGGCAGGGACCTGCGGAGAAAGGCGTGAGGGAGCGGGGCCTGCCCGGTGTGCGAACCAGCCTTGGCGAGGGGCGGCGAGCCCGCTCTCTCCCATCCCCGCTACCGGACAGACCAGCGCACCTGATTTGTGGCCAGAAAAAGACTTAAGGTTAGAAACAAACCACCATCCCACCCAAAGCCCCCCACTCCCTCTAACAAGTCCTACCCAATTAAGCAGTTTATTCAGGGCAGAGAAGGGGTCTCCACCACTAGGGAGAAAGGTGCCGTGAGTGATCTTGGGTGTACCGAAAGCTCTCTCAGTTGGCCAGGAGGAGACACGGCGTGCGCTTTGAGATCCCTTTTTCACAGAACATAATAACGTTAGAGATGCCGAGTACGGCGGTCGCTGCAGTTCTGAGCATCAGCCTGGCAGTGCCTGCGTTTAAGGTTATCTGTAACGTTGGCGCAGGAGGCAACCCCTCTTGCCAAGAGACGTGAATGAGCGATACCGGCTGAGGCGTGTTGCCACTTGAATAGCATCGTTCTGCGCTTGGTAGGAAGGGTTGATCCAACATGCCTCCATCTGCAGTTCTCCTGCAGGCATTCCCTGAGGATCTTGGAAAGAACTAGATTAGCCAGGCTGACTAATGCAGTTTCATGGCAGCTCAGTTCTGTATATCATGTTTAGTGTTCTAGGCTGACACCCTCACCCCCTTCCCCAGCCGGTTCATCACTCAGAACTGATGTCTTGATTAATTCTTCCATGTGTTTGAGGGGTTTTTTGCTTCTCTCCTACATTCACTGCCCTGCTCTGACCTTGTATGAAACAATTTTGTAGGATTGATAGAAGTTAAAAAAAAGCTAGTAGTTCTAGCCCTGTCCTTTAATACCTAGTAAGTGTTTGCTATAACATGGCTTAATCCTCTCTAGACTCGATTTCCCCTTACTTAATGGAAAGACTTAATGGTTGTATCTCATTATACAGTATTATACACTTCTGAACTCCAAAGCCATTATGGCCAAGGGACACTCATGTTCTTGTTGCCACTTTTCTGACTCTTAAAAAAAAAAAAGATACACAGAAGAGCCCATCTACATACATTTTCCTAAGCCGCAGCGACAGGAAGGACTGCTGGCTGGGCTGCTGTGCCGAGCCTTCTCTGCTCATGTACCTTACACGAGCCTGTGTGCAAAAGAACCACGTGGAGAGGAAAACCAATGGTGATAGCAACGTGGTATTTTCCACCTGGTCTGGTTCCTTTTATAAGGTTAATTGCTTTCGGTAGCATAACCCTCTAGATAAACACTCCATTATTTAATTTATTTTGCAGTGATAATACTATAAAGCTATAAATTAGCTGTTCTACAGTTTTAATCAATCATTTTGTAACTGGATAATTGCCATTCCTCATCTCTCAGTTATTTTATTCTGATACTTTAATAATAAGCTTATCTGGTCCATCAGTCAGTCACATTAGTTGCAAGTCACATCAGAGACATCTGTAAGACAATCAGCTTTCATTACAAGGTACACATGAACAGGAAGCCACACAGGGTTGTCATTAGCAGAGCTGTAAAGTCCTGCCTGCCATTGTCATAGAGAAAAGTGCACTGCAGAGCTTTCTCTAACCAGCTCAGCTCTGTGACTTAACCAGTGGGCTGTACCATGCTATTATAAAGAAAATAATTCTCCTACCTTCTTCCTCCTCCTTTCTCCTCATCTGTTCCTCTGTGACACTCATCCAGTCCACATGTGCACCATGTTCCCAGTGCCCATCTAGCTTGACCTTCCTTGCACCGGTCTCCTAAAAAGAAGTAAAAATAAGTCATCTTAGTAAGGAAAGATGACCCTACTGCTAGGAAAGGCTAATGCAGTCCCTTGCATTAATGTATTCTGCTGAGTGTTTAAGACTTGCACTTAAGATTTCTTCAGTTGCAAAAGTTGGCTCCTCGCACCACTGAAACCCAGCCCATCTATGCCCATGTAACTTTAGACTCAGCCTTATCATTTAATTACCATTTTTCAACAGAGTTCTGAGAGGACCTGACTAGACACAGGGTAACGAGATAAGCTAATGCTCCATGTAGGCGTTCTCCTGAAATGCCTACATTTTCTAGTCATCCACAATATGCATCCCAAACCCGGTTCTGGTGTTGTCAAGTCAGCACTGAGGCAGTGTGCGTTGTTTGAACACGCTGTGAGGACTGAGCGGTAATTGCAGCGTGTCAACATTACCTACTGCACCATTTTGAGTCAAAGCTATAGTTTAGCAATCACACTATTTGAAGAGGTTGTCATGGCATTCAGCCAGAGTGACCTCTATCTAACAAAGCATGTGGTGGTAATTTTACTAATGAGCAGAGTAAGCATCAACCCTGAACTAGATTTCATGCAGGTAAAAGCTTGGAGAGAGCAATGAGCTGGATGCAGCTTGCTGGCTGTAAAACAGACAGGGAAAGACGGGCAATTATTCACAACAGAGACTTCTGCCCCAAGAGTTTGTTCCTCAATTTTTGGCAACAAACAAGCTTACAATTAAACAAATGTTACTATCCATTTTTCTGTAAGAACTGGGATTCTTGCAGCTCTTTCCTTCTGTTAGTTTGCATTATGATTAGATTTAAGTTAAGCAATTAACAGTAGTATTGCTCTTGAAGTAACTACCCCAGTGGGCATACAGCTAGTTAATTCACCAATTCCCTCACACTGGCAATTCGGAGTGCCCATGGGTGTAGGCAAATGCAATACTGTGGTACTAGCCATCACGTATATTGACTTAAGTGTGCCCACAGGCACAAAACAAAATGCAATACAATAACTATCTGCTGCTCTAGGTTAAGTGCGCTCATGGGTACAAGCTAACTCAGTGTAATGATCAGCTGTTCACCCTCCCAGAAGCACTCGGGATGAAAAACAACATCAATGGGCATCTAAATATAACCTCGTGATAAAAACACCCACACAACTGTGGGTACTGAAAAACACGGAGAGCTTGGGCCTATTTCTAATCATAGAGCAGTAAAAAGCAGGGGGACTTAATGAATGATGGCATGTCAGTGTAGTCAGAATCTGGCCTGATTTTGCCAATGGTTAGTAAATCCTACCTCTCACCCTTCTCAGGGGAGTTATTTTTTTTTCCAACATCAAGTTTCTCCTGCTTTATTGTGAGTGTAAGGAAGATGAATGCAGTTTCCCCTCTCTGAAAATGAAAGAAGTGTTCTCTGCAGAAAAGTCTGAGCAACATAGAAATGTTAGATCCTCCGTGTTGGTTCTCATTCTAAATACATTTAACAAGGAAAGAAAAACCCCCCATGTTACCACTGTATCCCTAGGACTGTGCCCTTAAGTAGCCTGCATCCTTTCGATCAGCCTTACCCTTCTCTTTTATACCTAAGCACAATCTTCTCTACCACATGCACCAAATAAAGCCCACCTTGAACGCAGTTGCCTGAAGGAGCAGGACACCCTTCAGTTTATTTATTTCTCTTTGTAATTTAAAGCCATTTGAGCCTCCAATTAAACATGCTATTATCATAGAAAAGGAGGCACTGCTCCCTTGAAGGAACAAGATCAGTAGTATTTCTTTTTTCCTAGCTACAACTGAAAATCCATTCATACACAATAAAAGTGATATTTTTGCAATACTTACTTTTTTTCCATTTTTCTTTGAAGGAGCTTTCACCACAGCCACAGGGACATTTGCAATAATTACTTCTTCCCCTCCCCAAAAATATCTACCGTAAATAGACCTTTGCCATACACAAGCAAGTTATCAACATAAAAATTTACTAATACCTAGCAGCCTAGAAACTACTACAGAAAAGTTTCCCTTAAACAAAATAAGCAGCTTCCACCCATGTAAAGTACCTGGAAAGATCACTTAGTCCATGGTTCTCACAGTAACATTCCTCCTAATCGTCTTAGTTGAAACAGCATCTAAGACTTCATTATAGTGCCTGGAATATTTCAGGCCATTTTCCCATGATCCTATAAAGCCATGATTTCAATGACATCTGTTTTAATCCACCTGAGATGGTTTAGGCCTGTTTCTTAAACGGGCAGAGTTTCTGTGTTCCTTTTGGTTCATGTCCTTATTTACTTAACTCTTCCAAGACTGATTAGAATGGGTGATATGTTTTTTAATCTCTCAGCAAACACAATCAAAGTCAGGTTTTTTACATGCTTGGCTCTTGTAAAGACCCAGAAGGACTCGGTGCCCATCAGTCTAGGTCCTGTCAGCCCTAGTAGCTGACACACTACGACGAGTCGCTGCTGCTATTTGTTTTACCACCAGACAGAGGCTGAGTGTTGGTGGGATAAGAAACAATCCGAATGGGCAACTAACTTATCTGAGAGGGAGGCTGATTAGATTGCATGTCTTTGAAACGGCTGGGGTCAGCCATCCAGGTGTGGTGGTGTCCTGGCTGCTGCTCAACAAACCCCATCATCAAAAGGATCAGCCTGGGTGGGAGCTCTGTTAGGAACTAAAAATGTTATGTAGTAATTGGAAACTCAGCAATGGTGACAAAAGGCCCCTCAGAGCTCCATAGCTGCTGCTGGCAGTTGGGTGCTGACTGCTACCTTTGTTTCTGGGCTGTGAACCAGGGTTCAAAGCAAAACAGTGTGTGTAGTATCTGACCTCTCCACCTTCTTGTTTCATTGGTACCTGTGGGAACTGTCAAATGTTTGCATCTTGTACCCAGAGAATGCAAAATTAACTTCATTCTGTTTTGTTTGGCAGAGTCACATCAAACCATCTGCAAGTTACCTCCCTTGCCTTTCTGGACCATCCACAGCAGAGCCTGGGAAGAATGTCTGCCTGTGATTCTCAGAGGTATCTAGTCAGTTCCCAGAGCTAAGTTCCTGGTGAAGATGTGCCAGGCATCTTCCAAAGGAATTTGTTGCCTCTTACAGTGTACTGGAGCTGGGATTCAGAGACCTTTTTTTGCTAGATTGTGTAGTAACTCCCAGCATAGAAGAGCATGAACTTCCATCAGCACAGATTGTCGTAAACCAAAGGACAAAATCCACGGACTGGGAACTGTGCTAGAGAGCTAGCTTCAAGTCCATAAAATTGCAAGTGTTGGTGTGTGACAGGTCCTAAATACTGAATACAAACCTTAGTGTTTACACTGGAGGTTGGAAATAGAATCCTTCAAAGGCAAAGCCACAGGTGGCTTGGGTAAGATGTAGCAACTATTCCTGTAAGACCTGGAATAGTGTGAAGGACAACTTTGGCAAGATCCATTCACAAGCTGTTTTGTCTCATTTTCCTTCTTTGCTTTTTTAATTTTCTTTCAAGGATTGGGCAGACAGTCTGGGGTGGTTCTTTGCTGGCTTTGAATGATGCACACTGAAGCAGGAGCTCAAGTATAAGACAAAGACTGTTTTTAAAATGGTTAGGTTTTACTGCCTGGTGATATTTTTTCGAAGTACATTTACTGAAGATTTATGTAAAATCTATCTTTTGTCTACTTAAAATATGTCAAATGGATGTACAGGGCAAAATTTAATGCATATGGGTTTTCATTATTTTAAATCATTTGCAATATAAATGATTTACTATGACATCAGACATTTGTTCTTTATCTGTCCACCATAAATTGAGGCCCACCCAAATTTCCAGTCTTAGCTATATTTCTGCATTCCCTCCCCCATTGTCTATAATCTCAGTTCTGTGATTCTTCATGTAAATGGCTTTCAATGAGGAAAAGAAGAGAGCATATAATTTGCCTTAATACAGGTAATTTTGAAAGAGGAGCAAGACCTTTACATGAGAAATAGTTGACAGCTGCGGAAAGGGGAGAACTAACGCTCACAGAACAGAAAGTCGTTCTTGATGAGAGTGGCGAGAGCTACTGATCAACCAGATGTGACCAAATGGAGTTTTTGTGCAGTTGAAACTGCCAGAGGTGATAGAATTCTGTCTTTCTCTTTCTGAATTTTTTCATGTCTTTTTAGTGCCCTTACCTTTATAATGCAATTAATCCAACTCTGGCCAGTTAATGTTGTAGGCAACCGTTTGGAAAACTGAGGTATTGGGGTAAGCCAGGCTCCCCAAGGTCACTGTGAAAGTCCATAGTGAAAAACTGGTGCCACCTGACACCCAGAATTGTGCTTTTATGATAGACTTTCTCCTAACAGCTATAAAAATCTTGAAACACTCAGACTTTTTGAAAAACCTTGTGGAAAACTGCATTCATTATCATGTTTGCTGGTTGGTTTATGACCGTTAATGGGATACAGACCTTTGGACCCACCAATAGCCTCTATTGAAGCCTTCCCAGCTCAGTAGTTACTGAAAATTCTTACTACCCAATAGCTCTTCTGTGGCCTACGCTACAAGAATTAAAACACCTGAACTCAGCCCAGTTTCTCATCCATGGATGTCATCTCAAAACCTACTGGGTGAACAGACTCTGTTGAGACTCTAATTTTTACTCAAGGAATTGAAAGACAGTTAAGTCTGAACCAAACATTGTATTATTGCAAACTTCCCCCCCTCATACCACATATCTTAGTCTTGACACAGCTCCCTTCTTACTCAAAGGATTGCACTGTTTTTACAATTTCATGCATTACTGCTCATGCACGTAGTTTTAAGGATACATCCCAAATTTGACCTGCCTAAAGATTTGTAACAATTCTGAGCAATATCATAAACTACAGCAACGTCCTAAGGGGAGTCTTACTTCTGACATCCAGGCTATCTGTCCAATCCTATAGCTACAAGTGTCCTGACTGCCCATTTCTCTCTGTTTGCTGTCTTTCCCACAGTGCTAGTCCTAAACCAAACAACAGCACTGCCGACAATCTTAATCTTGAAATCAGAGCAGGGTTAGATGATGTGGTGGGCCTGCATGTGCTTGCCTTCATTCTAGCTTCCAGTGGCTCTACCACGATGAGATCCAATTGAGAAAATCTCAGTGTAGTTCTGATTTATGTGCAAAAGTGCAGAGGAGAGCAGAAGCTTTTAGTATCTTGGGAAGTGGTTAGGAATTAAGGCCAAAGAAAGGACAGTCACGTCAATTACATCCTAAAAAAAGAAAACTTAAGTGAAAGTCCTGGCTCCTGAACTGTTTCTGGGCTGGCAGATGTTCACAGTTCTCTTGGCAGATACTGTAGAAAGCTAATGGGCCCATTTAGCTCCCCTCCCTTACACAATGGCATCAGTTTTACAATTTTGAGGGAGGCCTGGTGGGGCTGTGATATTTCAGCATTTTTCCTGAAATGAAATTAGCGAATGCATTTAATATTTTAAGATCTCTGATGATCTCTTGTCAGGAATCTCCACTGAACCCAGCACTTTGCTCCAGATGTGGCTGAGGGAAGAAAATCTCATGCGAAGAGCAAGGCTGACACCTGGAGGGGACTGCACAGATGCAGCGAGGGGAGCCCGGAGGAGTTAGACGGGGATTCTGGAACGCACAGCGTGGGTTAGGAAAGCTCAGAGACGGGTGGCAAGATCCCAGGTTTTGGAACTGCTCTTTTCTAGTGAAGAGGTGCTTTAGATATTCTTCCCTCTCCCGTTTTCCAACAATAAAGAAAAATCCAGATTTCTATTTCAAGGTATTCCATGTCTATTTTTTAGGAGTGGATAAGAACACAGAAGCAAACCCTGTGTTCATCTAGTTATTCACTTCTTCCACGTGAGGTTTTTCTTGAAGCTGATCCTAATCAAGGAATGCAAGGGAGCTTCTGGGACAAAGTCTTCATGCTTTTGGAAGTTTGCTTTCCAGCCTGGCAATCACCCATTCATAGCACTTACTCAAACCTTTTCAGTAATCTCTCTTCTCTGCCAGGAATTGTCTCAGTATTTGTGAATGCTGTTTTTGCTTGATCTAATTTTAGAATATGTTAATAACTGAGTTATTTACTGTGCTGCCATTACCATACACTTAGTATCTCACGAACCCAAAGATTATATGTCCATTATATCTCCGTAATTCTCTTTGTCGTTGCCAGTGTGGTTCCAATCATCATAAACTTTGCTTAGCAGTGAATAGTTGTTTATGGAAATGAAAAAAAAACAACAAATCCAACAAAAACCCCAACAACCAACAGTTATTTTCAGAACTCTTACATGCAATTCTACTAATCCACCTGCAGTACAGCTCCCCAAGTCTCCATGTGTCCTCACTGGTGTACCTCAATACTGACTGACTGCATATCTTTCCCTTCCAGCCTTCAGACTCCTAAAATAGCACCAATATTCAGTTCATCCTGATGAGCTACTCCACACATTCCCCACCCAGACCACCTTAATGGGTGAGCCGTGAAAATACTTGCTCCGGGCTGGGGTGTAGAAGAGAGACACGTTGGCGACTTCAGCAGCAGCACAAGACATTGGGTGTGCTGGAGGTGCTTCTTCTCAGCCCAGAGACCTGGGAGGTCTAATGCCATCTCTGTGGCCACTGTTTCTTCAGCGCTTCTCATTAACTGTGGCATGACTCTACAGAGGCAGTAACATCTGTCCCCCTCCTCCACCCCAGCAATATTGCCGACGCTGGATCGTCAGTTATGCTGAATTATACTGGATCGCTTGTGGTTATTCAGTGATGTAGACAAATACCAGTTCAAGATGAAGGGTGAACCCTGGCCACTAAACTTGTTTCACTTGTGACTCATTCCAGACTTCAAACCTGGCTCTTGCTGACATTTTATTAACCCAATTTGTCATCCTCCTAGCCCCCATTATCCAACCCAGGCAGGTTATTTACTTTGAAAAGATGTGCAGATAGCTTCCATGCGAATCGTAAGTGGATCCAGGTGCCATAGCTAGATTCCAGAGAGAGCTGTAGTCATGAGATACATGTGCTGGTAAAATAACTTCTGTCCTAGGTGCTTCGAAACTCAGTGACATTCTCCCTGTTTAGATATTGTCTGGACTCTCACTCCTGCAAAGCAGCCTGGCACCAATATGGTAAAATGCCTGAGTATATACCTTCAGGCCTGGGCATGGTCCCAAAGAGATCAGCAAAGGTAAATTTAAGCGTATACTTAAAGTTAAGCACATGCTGAAATGTACTCTTGCTTTGGAGTCAGAATCAGTGACTACCCCCTCCTAAGCAAATCCCTTTGAATCTTTGCATTTATCCCCAAATAAAGCTTTCTAGTCAAGAACTAGCTTGCTGCCTTCCAGAGAGTTCGTCATTTCCAGTTTGCAAGCTTGAGGAGAGAAATCCAGGAAGCATCAATAAATCCACTTTGACAGCAGAGTAAAGAGCTGCAAAAGGAGTAACCTGTCAGGGCAATGTGACTCAATTTCTCAGAGAAAGATCCTTTTTATAGATGGAATAAAAATGCCAGCAAATTCAAATAGCAGGAAGTGTCACACTTAATTGTCTCTCAGTAGGACAAAAAATAAATAAAAAGAAGGCAAGGCAAATGACATGGTTTTACATTTAGCAAGGGAAGTAATAACATAAACTGAGAATAATAAAATACACTGAGAATCTATGCACAGCAGCCTGAGTATGACAAAGGTATGTGTTCCCACATAAACATTCATTTAATCTACACATTTTTACATTAGACAAAATGAAGAATATGTGCCAGGGAGTTTAAAGATTCGGTGAGATTCACAGATTGGACATGAGGGGGCAGCCTTGCCTGCAGTTTATTGATGGCAAAATGCTGTGTAGTATCGAGGCAGGGTCATTACAGACAGTTTGGTTTGGCCTCCAAAGTTGCAATGTCAAGATCTGTAACTTTGCCCCTTTCTAAGCAAGAGACCCATCCAGGCTTTGCGATTTCTTTACTCAAAGGGTGAGCACTGTCCCTTTAAATAAGCACAGTGCTCTCTGTCCAACTGGGGAATGAAGCCCGGGCTACCAACAGTTATGAAACCTCCCTTTCAGAGCTTGAAGGCTTAGGGGCCGCTGCTACACTCCGAGGTTAATAATCAGTTTTAATATTCACTTAGGGGGCTGTAAAAAAAGAATGAAAATTTCCTAATTTGAAAATGGACTTGATTGGCAGCTTTATTATCTCTGTAAGGTGTGTGGCATTCCACACAATCAAGTCGTTTTTTAAAATAATCTCGCTGCTTAAGTCGTACATGCTGCTAATTGCATTTTAATAAGTCTCTTTAAAATCTTTCCATATTTTTTAATATCCTAATATTAGATAAGTGATTGCTGGGGACACTGGAGGGCACTGAAGTTTATAGAAAGAGGAACACCATAATGAAGCTTTATTGGGATGGCATCACCAAACAATTGCTGTGATAGCAACACTCCCAAGCTTGGAAAAGTGCCAGCCATTCCCCCCCTGGAACTGACTCAGACACTAGCCTCTCTGGCTCAGGACTGATGCAGAAAATGGATGCTTTCTGGCTCATAAAATGGCCTCTTTCCGGCTTGGAAATGACTGAGGAACTGTCCACTTTTGATTTGGAAAGGACTTGGAAACTGGTCTTTCTCCATTGAACAATGACTTTGAAATGCACTTTTTTTTTTGCTTGATTCTGGCTTGAAACTATTAAAATGTTTTTTTTAAATTTGGCCAGGACTAGACAGAAAGAAGAAAGGTGTTTTTTTTTTTTTTTACCAGCTCTATACAATAGCAGAGGTTGTGAAAGGCTTCAATGGGAATTAGAAAACCACGGCTTCAAGTAGAATAGATGAACTTTCCATCTCAAAGATCAAACCCAGTTAAGATGAGAGTGTATTTGGAAAAAAACATACTATGGTGTGGGGTTATTGGATGTCTATATCTCACACAGGGGACATGGGGCGTTATCCAAGAATACCAATAGCAATTCAGACTTAATCAAATCACCCTAAAATTAAAAACCAAACAAACAAAAAACACACCAAAAAAAACAGTGGGACTGAACTGACAAACTCCAGATTCAAGGACCCCAAATCACAGAGAATTTCAAACTCAGATTCAAGCTGGATCATGCGTGTGCTTCCACAGGGTCAGCTATTGCAGCAGTTACAAGCCAGTGGTGCAAGAAGGTGCCCCACAACATTTCATGTGCAGAGTCCAACATTTTCAGTTGGAAGTCTGCCTTTAGATTCAGTGCTGTGCTCCTGATATATTTCAGTTGTGTTTCTCCAATTTATGACTTGGGCAACTAATGTCACTTTCAGTGTAATTTAACAGTATCATCCATGTGGGGGGAAAAAAAAAAAGCAAAAATGTAATCCCAAATTAGTGTGTAACTGGCTTCTAGGGAACTTGACTGGGATAAAGGGACTTAACTTTTGCCAAAACAGAATGGCAATGCCAAATTTTACATTATATTGCATTTTGTCCTTTGCAATTCATGTACTGGGACCTGAGATCAGAAAGTTATTTTGAGAACTATAGTGACTTTAATGTATTGCCTGCTCTTATATGTTTTTTTCCCCTAAGTCTCATCTTCTGAAATCATGCTATAATAAATCACAATGTCAGCTTTAGTTTAAAAAATCAAGTTTCTAGCAGTTCACTATTAGTAAAGAAAACCAGAAAACATCTTATATCTTCTTAAAGATTCAAAACCTAGGAAACAAATACAGAGAATCCATAACTGATTTTTTTTTTCCTTTCAAGCCTCATAATATTAAGTAAAGTTTTTTGGAATGCAAGTTTTAACACTTGAAATAGGCAATACTGATATAAACATCTTGCATTAGTTTGTTTGAAAGTGAGCCATTTTCTGACTAACTGAAGATCTATTTGTCTATCCATGTGTTTCTTCTGTATATCATCAAAGAATCCTTGGACTCGGTCCATTGTATCTTTAGGTCTGATCTTATTCCCACTGAAATCCAAAGGAGTTCTGCCACTAACTCCCAGTTAAAAATGGATCAAGCCAGATTTTACATATAGTATGAATAATAATAGTTTGCCTATTAATACTAAATTTCTTATTACTAGTTGTGTATCTTTCTGGTTTTAAGGTATACGAGATGCCACTGTAAAGAAACCAATGTCTCTGACATGAGCCATGAGACAGAAAAAGAGTTGTCAGTTTACAAAATTTCCTCTCTTCCTCTCTTCTCCTTTTTTTTTCCCCTTTCTGAAAATAAGAGCAGAAGGTCTTGTTTTGCACTGACAGGCTGGGAGGCACATGTTCAGCGAACTTCTGCACAGGAAGTAAATGTCCAGGTCATATTTTTGCCTTTTCATGTGGTTCTTTTAATCCCCCAGATTGGGTTTCAGAAGAGTTTTACAGTTTCAGTTTTACAAAGCAAACCTTCCTTTAATGTTGGCATTTTAAAGAAAAAGCTTCAGTCAAAACATGTGTGTTTTACATCAGCCAGATGTGACGTTTGGGGGAGCAGGCCACAATGTGGCAGCCAGCTCTGCTGCAAGAGCTGACTGGGTTGGTGTTGGACATCGGATGGGAGCTACCGGTCCCAGATTGGGGATCAGTCTCCTGGCTCTCTGACCCAGTGGAAAAAAAAAAAAAAAAAAAGTCTCTGAGCAAAATTAAAGATCAGAGCATGGCCAGCATTGCTACTTGTATGCCAGGAGCCCACATGGCCACATTACAGAGCACAGCCCTGTACACCCAAAAATATGCTCTTGCCTAAAAATGGTTAAGTTAAAGTGAAGTAAGAGGTGTTAAAGGCAGCAGAGGCACACGGTGTCCAGCACTGCACCAGCAGTCAGCGGCAACTCCAAAAATAAAACCTGTCTCTGTATAACTTTTATTGAACATCACTGTCCCTGTAACCTGCTGTTTCCAGCACCTAATTTTTGTTATTTTAACTGAAAAATAAACAAACAATGAAATGCACTCAGAAATCTGTTACCTCTTACCAGATGGCCATGCCAGGTGGGGCAAGTCCTGTTTTCAGCTGTCCTCTCTAAATTGGGGCCAGCTGTGACAGGGTGGGGGCTTTTCTTCTACCTTTAAAAGCCCTTCCTGGAAGTATTGTCTCAGGATTGCTGTAGTTTATGACAGAGAGAGGATTTTTTTTCAGCAGCTAGTGCTGTGCCTGGGCTGCCTCAGGGCCTGTGTGTGTGTGAGGCGGAGGCGCCTGCTGAGGGGGCTCCCGCCGGACAACGGGGAGCCGCTGTTTTCCCGCCTTTTTTCCAGTCCTGCAGGCAGCCGCGGGTACTGCAGCACAAGCAAGCGATGGGTCTTCTGCAGCGGGTGCCTTGCCTGGAAGTATTCCCTCAGGATGGCTGGAGTTTACAACACAGAGAGGATTTTTTTTTTTTTCCAGCAGCTAGTGCTGTGCCTGCTGGGTCAGGGCTGCCTCGGGGCCTGTGTGTGAGGCGGAGGCGCCTCCTGAGGGGGCTTCCTGGGCAGCCGCCATTTTCCCGCCTTTTTTGCTAGTCCTGCAGGCAATCGTGGGTACAACAGCACAAGCAAGCGATGGACTTCTGCAGCGGGTGCCTTGCCTCGTCGTCCATGTAGCAGTGTCTGGCCTTGTCATCTACGTGGTGCTATGCTGGTTACCTCAGTAATTCGGGAATTGGGCAGCCTCTCCCTCCAGCCGCCATTTTGTGACCGTCAGAGCCCTCTGAGTGGCTCCTTAGGGATTGTTGCTGCTCTGGGCTGAGGCAGCTAAGGAAGAGCTGAGGCAGAACTGAGAAACCCTAGGCCTCAAAATTCATCCTATCTGTGTGGGTGACCTCCAGATCCCTCAGACAAGGGGTGTCTTGCCCACTTCCTCACAGGTCTCTTCAGCTTTCCTCGGTCGCAAGGCCTGTGTGAGAGCACCTTCTGGAGACAGCCATGGAAAGCTCGCCACAGCGTAGCTTTGGGACAGCCTGAGGAGAGACTTCTAGAAACACCAGTATTGGTGTCACACCACACCTGGTGATATATGGGACAGACTTGGGGAGGTTCAGCTGCTGTGAAGGACCTGCCTGTGTGGCACAGGCAGCCATTGAGGTGTCCTGGGGAAGCAGCTCTGTGCCTCTGCTCCTGCACCAGCAATGGGTGAGTATTTGCTCTGTTTCCAAAAAATGCACCTCACTGAAGCACCTTTTCTTGATCAGTAAGCTGCAGAGCCAGCTTTTGAATCCTCTGAAATAACAGCTGTGGTCTCTTGTGTTGACACCATTAATTTTTTCCTTTAAGTTTTGTGTCAATCCAAGGTCACTGGCCTCCAGGCCTGGGCTCTCCATTGATCTCCTTGAGTGATATAAATAGGTTTTCAACAGAGTTGCCTGCTTTTCTGACTGTAGCTAGGTATAGATTTTTGTCTTTACTGTGGCTAAATGGTATGGTCAGATGGCTTGCAGTAAATTTGGCAGAGGGTTAATTTAATGTCCTGGAGTCTGTGTGACTGGATGGAGTTGGGCTGGAGTATGTTGTTTCTCTGGGGTGAATCTGAAGTAGGTATATATTATAAGCTGTTCTGTACAATATATCTCTTTATAATATGCTTGAGAAGAGCCTGTAAGGCTGGTTTATCCCTTCATTAGGAGTGGGGTTGAGCAGGATGGTGTCTGGGCATTGGGATTACCTGGATGATGCACTGGGCTGGAACAACAGGCTGCCTCTTCCTGAGAGCAGGTGAAATGCCATAAAGACAAGGAAGCCTGAGTAAATTTCATGCTTTGACTGGATTAGTATAAGCTTTTCGGACTGACTATGCCACGGCTGAAGTGTCTTTAGAGGGTTTAGCAGGTACTTTATTTGGTGGAAACATATTTTGCTCTTGGAGTTGGTTAGAGTTGTGTAAGCATGCTACAATTTTTTTACTCAACCCATGTGTCCCCATTTCTCTTTGGCTGGTGAATGTCTTGATAGATAACACAAAGAAATAAATATAAACATATGTGGTTGTGTGTTTTCTTTTGAAGTGCGTGAGTATCGAGAACCTGATTATTATTTATCCTTGGCTTTTCCTCTCATCCCCACTCCAGTTTTTTCCATCTTGTTAAATGATATTGTTGCTATTAGATTCTGCCTAGCATTTTTTAAGGCCCTCTGACAGAAGTTAAACTTGAGTTGATACAAGTAGCAGGACTTTGTGAAGCTAACTTTTCGAAGTGCCAATTACCAGCAGTTTCCTCTGATATCACTTGTATGTATAGCTCTTTACCATCTCTGGAAATTGGTCCTGGAAATAAGGAACAGAAGGCTAAACTTTTTCCTGACATCATCCTGTTAAAGCTAGAGCATTCACTGTGGATAACAGGATTAACATCTGACCAAATTCTTGGCTGAAAACTATCAGGTGAAAGAAACAAAACCAAAAGTGTTATGATAGGAAATAGACTAATTGCGTGACAAACATTGACTCCCTTTTCAGACCACTTGCTCCTTATGTAGTAGGAAGACAGCCACAGTGTGACTGACCAATGTAGGAAGAAGGGAATGTGGCTTTCCCTCATGCCTTCAGATCACAAAACTCATATGACTAGGAGGAAAGTCTAACAGATGTGACAGAAATTTAGGAAATAAAGGATTAGTCCTGACTTTACCACATATTCTCTGTGACTGGGTCCATTTCATTCAATTTGCCATTTGCCTCACTTTCCTGTGCAACAATCCTGTGATGCAGAGAGGTAATAGAAAAAAAAAAATCCATCAGTAGCTGTGAGGCACTTGGCTGCTGTGGTCAGATAAGTACCACAGTGAAGGAAACTCCTCTAAGTATCTATTAAGGACAGCACTTCACAGGGCTATTGCCCCTTCTATGCAAGGTGCATGAAGCATTCCATCAATGCTACTCATACTCCTTCAATACCCCTGAGAAGGAACGCATTATAAATCCCATTTTACAGATGGGCGAACTGACTTTTCCCCAAGTCCCAGAGTGGTTCAGTGACAGAGCTGGGAATTGAACCATTAGACATTTTCCTCTTCATGACAGCTCTGTACAATCCCAGGACTCATTTATTTTCCCTATTAAAAAAGAAGTAAACAAGTATTTTCTTTCTGAGACCCGCTGAGGATGGGGGATTGGGGAAAAAATGGAAGTAAAATTAAAAATAAAATGACATAAGTCCCCACTGGCCCAGAGTTGTCCAGTCTCCTTTACATTCACACTTCTCTTTGTTATGTTTCCTTGAAGTTGAACCTCCCTAGAGAAGGGAACCTCAGTTTCTGGTGCTGGGTAAGAAATGCTTCAAGAAAAAGAAAAATAATCGCAGCTGCAATGTTAAAAATAAGAAGCTAATCAAAGGCAGCCCATGTGGGCGCCACTTTCATCTCTCATCTTCAAAGAGGTGCAAACAAACATTGTCGGCGTGCCAAGCAGCAGCCTCAGCGGCTGATGATCCCATTACTCCTCCAGCGTCCACCCTCCCCTTCCATGCTGCTGAGCCTGTAGGCATGGGACTCCAGGATCACTGCCAAGGTGGGAACCTCTAGTCACCGGGGGAAGCCACAGATGGAATTCCTCTGTGGATCCAAATTACTTCATAACAAACATACTTGCGCACTATAGATCATTCCTTGTGCCGTTGCCTTTAGAGCCTTTCTAGTAACAATAATAATCTAGTAACAATAATCTCTCATTCCATAAAATGCTGAAAAGCCTCTAGATCAGAGGTTTTGTGCTGGTGTTTTGGGGGGTTTTGTTTTCCAAAGATTTGGTTATTTTTAAAAATAATATCCAGGCTCTGATGAAATCCAGATGTACTTAGTGCAGGAGAAGAGTGTGGGTTAGTAGTTAAAGTGGTGGCAAATTGGAGAATTTGCAGTAATGGTTCTTCTCCCAACACTCTTGAGAACTTGCCTTGACATCACAGCAGCTAATGTATTTGTGCCTCGGTTTACCTGAGTTTACTTGCCTTCAGATAAGCCTGGCTGTTCCTGCACGCCCTAATGTAGTCCATGTAATAATAATAAAACTATCTCTGAACAAGCCAGTTAAAGTACCAAACCCAACATCTAGTGTGATACTCTGCCTGGGCTAATACAACTTCGTGTCAGAGTAATCTCAAGTGTGGTAATACTGCTACACTGTTCAGACTTCCAGAACGAAAGCATTCAAAGAAAACTTGAGTCTCTCTATACGTATTGTATGATGCAACATAGAATAATCTATCTTGGATTAAGAGGCCAAAGGATAAATAAGGTAAGGGGACTGAACTCTTCCCCAATACTGAGATTTTCAGCGGATGAGCAAGAGTGAAAAAAGATAATATTGCCTTGCCTTGTTTAGAGCATGAATGAAACGTTGCTCATGGATACTGACCTCTCACAGAGAGAAACAATGTCACTTCATGGGTAGTGTATGGGATGAGGATGTACGAGACCCATTCAACTCCTGGGATCTGCCACTGCTCTTGTGAGAACTCTTAGGCTATTTTACCAGCTGCAAAACCCCGATGTTTTATATAAATGGCCTTGAAAGCCATAGATTAAAGGAGCTAGGTATTATTTCTCAGAACTAAACTGCATCTTGATGCTGCCAGAATCTTGGCAGAGAAGATGCCTTTACCACCTTGTACCTGTCTGGGGCTTTCCTGCTCTGTTAACCTCATGAGCAACGTTACAGTAGCTGCAAGAACAGTTCACTGGTGCGGTCATCTACCCACAGAAGCTCTGTGGGGCCTGCCTTCTGTTCACGAGGAAAGACTGGGAGATGGAGGGGAGGGAGAAGAATTGGATCCAGCTCATCATAATGAGGAAAGCCTGTCCCAGCCAGGGCAGGATTCAATTAGGAGGCCAGAGGAACATGGATGATGCAGGGAGGGCACCAGGACATCTGGGGCTGCCACTGCTGGCAAGAATAAAGGTGCTTTGCCTAAGAACAGGATGCAATCATAAGGGAAGAGAAATCTGCTCCCAAGTAGCACTGATTCTCCCTCCCCTCTACAGTGCACAACAAGGTACAGATTAGACCATTACACCCAGGGGAAGCCACAGAGTCGCACTCTCTTTTTCATGGACAGTAGCAGGAAATCGGTGGATTGGAACCAAATGAGAAGCCTGACTCAAACCAGATGTGACCCCAGGGAGATCAGAAATGCAGAGATGTTTTTGCTTTGACATATCCGCCAGTGTTGAGGGTGGGGGAAGGCAGAGGGTGGCAGCAGCCGATTAGATGCTGCTGGATTATATCATGCTGGTAACAGGCCAGCTGGGTTTCAACAAAAGAACTGTGTAGGAGACCGTTCTAGTGCTACATAGTCAAACCATGAGTGTATCCTAAATTTTAGCTGGCTCATCACCTGCTTCAGCAGCAAGACTTTGATTGGGACCTTCATAGCCACACTCCTTGAGTTAACCACATCCGTAGGTTACAGCCTCTCTTGTGATGAAGCACTGCTGGCCAAAGGTACCCCTATTTCCATTCAGCCTACTTTGTAAAATAATTTTAGTCTGTTAGGATGGAACAGGGGAAAATTAAAGCATAGAACTATGGTGGTATGTGCTGTGAAGTCCATTTTAAGTACTAACACCAAAAACACCACTCTGTGCAGCTGGATTTTAGTTTAGCTCTTCTGTGTATAATTCTGACCCTCTGCTTAATGGTAATTAATTTCCAAACTCAGGAGACAGTGGTGAGAGTAGAATTTGAACTGGGTGACATTTTGCTTAAGACCCAGCTGTGGAGTCCTGTGATTAGGTAAGATTTTTTTCTTACTTGCATGAGTCAAAGGCAAGTTCTGACATCAATAGTCTCCAAAAGAAGTCTGAAATTCTATCACTGTAAAGGCTCTGAAGTCAAGTTAGTACAAAGTAATCCAATGTATTCATTCATTTTCAGATCTCATGATTATAAAAGCCTGATGTGTGAGTTTTTTGCTTATTTGATTCTGGTAATAATGAAATGAAATGATGGGAAATCAGTTTCTCCCCTGGCGCTCTCACTTCATCTCTTCCTTCATCCTCTCTTGTCTAAACAAGGAGTCCAGAATTAACTTCAGTTAGCATTAAATTCTTTCAGAGGCCTTGAAGACAGTGATCACTGTGTCCTTTATTTTATGCCAGGCCACAGGACATTTGTAACAGAAAGGCAAAATCCCTTTTCCAGCTGTTTGCTTCCCTGCTGCTGCCTTAGATGGAACAGTTAGTTGGTGCATTAGCTTGGGTGAGGAAGAGCCTGCAGGAGATCAGTGTGTTTCACAAGGAACCACTAAGTCGTGGAGGCTTTCTCTTGGTCCAATACCAGCACAGGCTGTTGCTCCCTAGGGGACTGCCTACACTTATGCGAATACTATTATCAGTTTTCATCTGTTACTTATGAATATTTCTGCGGGTGAAGCTGTTGCCCTTCTACTATTAGGGAGCCTGCATCTAGTCAGTGTCTGCTGAAATCCATCACTTTTTCTGATGACTTTTGTAGACTTTGGGACAGGAGGTTTCTGCTTAGGCTAGCAAATAGTTCTGTCCCTTTATATCTGCCCCACCAGCTGGAGTGCCTGGCAAATTAAGATGGGCTTATCAGTAAGAGCAGGAAGAAGCCAAATCCTTTCTTGCTGTGTGCCATCTAAACATCAAGCATCTGAAGGACAAATGCTCCACAGTTTTGACTGGGTAGAGTTTTGCACTCTATTAGCATGGGTGTAAATGTGCAGTTTGGTGGTGGTGGGGGGAATTGGGCAGACTGGAATTGGGTGAACTGTAAAGAAGCCTGTGTCTGCCTGCAGAATGTCTCTGACATCAGAATGAACCTCAGCATCATCCAGGAGAAGTCTGGGATGTGGTGAATATGGACCTAATGATACAACAGGAGCATGTTGCTGGAGACCCTGTCAGCACTCTCATGCTTTACAACTATATCTGACCCCTCCCAGGGATGGAGGGTGAGTTTCTGGTTTACATTAGCCCAGCTGAGATGCAGTGTTGACAGGACTCAGCAAGGTTTGCAGTGGAGTTTTGTTAGCTGGCCACCCCAAGCAGTAACAGAGCCATGCATGGGAGAGTGTTGCCAACTGGGTACCTTATAAAGCAGGCTGAGGGTGCAGCTTCTCGAATGATGGAGCAGAACCTCCTCCTCCCCCTTTCACAGACACTTCAATGATCGTAGCCCACAAAACTGAAATAGCTGTCAAAGAACAAGCTGGATTTCATTTTGCTGATGGTGGTGTCTGCATGGTGTTTAGCACAGAAGTTTCATTCCCCCGTGTGAAGGGCAGAAAGTCCCCAGTTTATTGTCTCAGTCCCCAAAGGAATGAGTTTATAGTTACAAGAGTCACAGAAATTCCTATTTGCAACAGAGAACACTGTCCTGGTTCATCAGTGAGACAGTAGGAATCACTACAGACTTGTAAAGACTGTTTCCTTGCTGGAAAGTGCAGTGGGACAGAAGAGGGTGGAAAACGTATTCCACTTTCTTAGTTCACCCTGCAGAATCCTTGGTAAGGATTACCCCTGAAGGTAAACAAGCTTTTCCAGGCTGGATCTATTTGACTCCTTGTTAAGTCACAGATGAAAAAAATCTGAACACTGGGATGTGGTCTTACAATTTATGTTCCTAATACTCTGACAGAGTTCAAGCTATACTAGAAACAGGGGATGTTTCTGAAATTGGAGTCTTTCAGACCTGAGGAGGAACAGGGTCTGAAGTTGGGAGAAGACTAAATAATCTGCAAAGCAGTGCACTAAAGAGAGAGAAAACATTTTACTTTCCTGAAGAAAATGAAAGCTGGCTCCTCAGTGAGGTACTTTCCAAGCAGTTTGCATAACCCTTGCTTGGAAACTAAACAGAATTGACCAACTTCTGATTTATGGCAGCTTCCTGTGGCATGTGCTCTGGTCTGTTTGCACCATTGCCATGGCAGCAAAGGAACTATTTATTCGTCCAGCTACCTCGCCATATCCTGGCCTTCCATTGGAGACAAAGGCGGACCTGGTTCAAAATGGCAAGGAAAGCTACTTAGCGTTCAGGAAATTAGGGGTCAAATGTAATCTTTTCCTATTCTTCTGTCTCTTGCACATTATCTTTTCAGACTGAGAAGGAAAAGATGTGCAGAACCACTCTTTACATTTAGAAAGCTGCTTTTATCTGAGGGTCTTAAGGGCTTCATAAAGCACAACCTCACACCGTTGTTTATCCATAGATAGTGTGCAAAAGTATGAAGTCATGGACTTGCTCTGAAGAATTTGCAGTCTAAAAACCCAAATTTTATCAGTCATCACAGTTACATTAAGAGTGAAAGCTGCATGCTAGAGTACAGGTTTCTTACTAAATTGGCACTGGTAGCCTACCATGCCTGTTTGGACAAGGACCATGGCAGTGTTTAATTGGACCCTCCATGCTCAACCTGGTTTTCAGATGTTCCTAACAGCTTTCCTGAAGCTCCATGCATCTTTCATAGTAGTAAGGGAAGCTTAAGGTTTTCCACTGCTTTTTCATGCCCCTATTCCACCCTCATAGTTGTGCCTCCAGAACATTTGTGGGGCTACTGGGTAGGCCAATTCAGTTATCTAAGCTAAAGTAAACCCATTTTGGAGAAAAGGGTTATTTCTGATGAGTCTGTTGATGCAGTTTACTGCGTGGTCTCATAAGCATTGTTTTGGCAAAATTGAGGCAGCAGTGGAAGGTGTTTGAACTATGTGAACATTGTCATGGCCACAATATATTCAGTAAAACTTCCTTCTTGATGTCAGCAAGCTGTAGACAGTGAGTGTATGTAAAGTAGCCCATGATAACTCAGAATAAGTCAGTGAGCAGAATGAGCAACTGGACGGTGAGATGGGACTCCTGTAAAAGAATCAAAAGGGCCAAGACCAGATTTTCAAGAACAGGCAAGTATATTAATGTATCCTGCATATCAGTTGTATTTACATACATGATTATGTAACTAGTGCATAAATGCATCTTCTTGATGTGTTCCAGCCAGTGGGTAAGGGTAAGATGCTGTGTCTAGTGTTGTGTTGCAATGGGTTGATTATGAAATAATTATCTCAACAGATATATATGGTGAGGTCCTGCTATTCTTAGAGGCTAGACAGATGTCTCCTAAGAGTGTTTGCTGAGAATCCAAGCCCTCTTTTTGTCAAATGTAAGCTATGCATTCAGTATGAAGCAATATGTGGATGTATAGGGTACAACTGCTTCGAGATGAGATCCCAGCAGGTCTGCCAAAAAAAACCCACCTTCCCCTTCCAAGTCTGTGTTGTCTTATTTTGCTGCTACATTTATAAATGCATTAAGCTTCAGTAGCAGTGTTGGTAGTGTTTATCTCAGGACTAATGTGTTCCTTGCTAGGTAACATCAATGTATATTTGTTCAGGATATATACCTTTATCTTCTCGAGACCCCTTCTAACCTTTCCCTTTCTCTCGTCTCCTCTGCCTGCAACAGGTACCCACACACAGTGCCCTTAACAGGATGTGGGTCATGCTTTCCGGATCCATAATCCAATCCTGCTCATTGTTTGCTTGGAGCTGCATAGATCTTCTTTTTTAATCTCTTCACATAAAGCTGTGGTGAAAGTTTCTGGGTTTCTCTGGCCCCTGTGGTCTGAGCACGATGGATTTTCTGTTTATGCACAGCCAGCCACTGTTAAATGAGCAGCACAAATTCAAGTGAGTGAAAAAGGATATGAGAAGTTGGAACTGATTTTGAGGGAGTAGATGATGTGAGCTGCAAAGCCAGGGAGTGTTCATTCTCCAAAACAAGGGGTCTCTTCCTTTTCTCTAGTGTGGGATTGAAGAAAGACGAAGAGGGGTGTGACATGCTAAACACTAATACTGAAATTCAAGACTAGCTTTTGAATCCCTGTATACAAGACAAGCACCCAATGGCTAATATGTGATAAACAGTGGGGTTTGCATGTGTCCAGGAGCTTCAGGTTTATTTGAGCTTCATCTGTTTTTAAAAACCTCATTCCTCTGAAATAATAGCTTTTATTCAATGGGTCTCATTTCATCCTTTGGGGGTCAAACTCTTGCTTGGGTGAATTTACTTATGTGATCAGGCCTTTTTATTATGGTTCTTGACTATAAAGCCTTTGGATCAAAATGAAGCAAGCCTTCCTTGCCAGCTGTGGTTCAAGTTCTCACATAAGTCAGAATCTGCTGTTCCAACAGTGATGATGAGATACCTGGGTTTTCCCTTCCATAATGTACTAACACCATGGATAGATTACTAAGAGCAACAATTTCAGAGCAAAAGGCTCTCTGGTTCCCAGCAGTTACTGCAGACATAGATGTTAGAGTGGAATGGGTTAACTTGGGGATTCTCAACTGTTCTTGACAGGCAGCCAGTGTGCTGGGATAATGGTGTCAAAAAGCAAGCTGAGTTGGGATACTCCTTGAAATAGGCAGACTGGGCATCCTTGGGGGAAGAGTTGATGATGGGGTCAGATAATTCACTCTTGATGTTAATTCTTCTCTTTGGAGCCAAGGAACAAGTCTGTTAAAATGTTTGCCCAATACTTTGGGGACAGCAGTTATAATTACACTTATTCTAATACATATCCATACACTTGGTGACTCACTGATGCAAATCTGTTTGACTACCTCCAGAGGGGTTTGCAGCAGAGGGTGGCAAAGGAGGAGACAATGTAATCTTTGAGTTTGAGCCCAAGGGTGAGATTTCTCCTCCTTTACATATCCTTGCAACTGTGATGGACTTCAGTGGGGAGCCAGGATTTTGCTTTTGGTTTAGCTGTGGCTCTTCAGCGAGATCTGACCAAAGTTCTTCACTGAGACAGTGTAATTGGGACATAAGTGAATTCCAGTCAGTTCGGGAAACACATCCTTTCAGTTCCTGAAAACATGCTATTATTAATTAACGAGCGCAAATACTAAGGGGGCCGCACGCCTTTCGTTCGTTGGTCTCAGACTTGTGTCTCTCCATTCGTCTCTTCTTGCTAAATTTTTCAGTGTTTTTAACATCAGACTGATGTTACGTATAATTACCAACTTTGCACCAAAATTATATTTGACATGGCTTGTGTGGGAAATTAGAGCATTTCAGAGACTACAAATCCACCTGGGAAGATGAGCCAGGCAAGACAAGGCAGCGCAGAGTGGAAGTAATTTGAATATTACATGTGCCCTCCTGAAAATGCCAAAATCATTTAAATTGCTAGAAAGGATATTTTCCCTAATTAGCTGTGTGTGCTGGAGGGTTCATAATAATGCACTGGATATGGAAGAATGGACTTGCAGAACAGAGGCTGCCTGTGCACCGCAGGAGGCAGTGAAGAACTGGCAGTAGGAAGAGTCCCCCCTTTCCTCTCTGAAAACATAAAGATATTTATCATCCCTGCAGCTGTTTACAATGATACCTCTCTTTTTAAATGTATAAAGAATGTGCCCAGTTACCTGGTCATCCATGGTGTTAGCTACTGAGGGAAATCAAGGGTGTGCTAGCTGTGAGGCTGTGCTCCAAACCCAGATCCTTCGCTATTTGCTGTTTCAGGAGGTTCTAACTGCCTTAGCTCTGCTCCACCCTCAGGCATCACTGTGCCGCTCTCTGACACTTCTTCAGCTTCACAGGGTCCCACAGATACAGTCTCCATTCCCCTCACTTTGCTCTTTACTCCCTGGGGCCCTGCTGGTATGTTCTCACTTCCTTCCACAATTACAGTGATAGCCCCAGTTAGGCCAAGCCAAGTCTGTTTGTTTTTTTTCCTCT
The DNA here is from genome assembly GCF_013368605.1 of Nyctibius grandis. Classification (NCBI taxonomy): domain Eukaryota; kingdom Metazoa; phylum Chordata; class Aves; order Nyctibiiformes; family Nyctibiidae; genus Nyctibius; species Nyctibius grandis. Next base: position 4,077,685 of record NC_090674.1, read on the forward strand.
CTCTAAATTACCCTCATGACTGTAGACATTCTGGGGAGATGTATGCAGGGAGAGCAAGAGGCGGACACGCTCTCACGGATCTTCTCTCTTCCTGACATCGATTGTTTAAGCACTAAACCATTCGCTGACTCTTGTGACTCTAAATGATGTGGGGCTTTTTCGAGGTTTTCCTCCCCACAGCTATAGAAACCGCACTGGAGCTCTAGTCTCTCTAATGTGAGGGCTTCCACCTGTGACTGTGGAGTGAGGCTGCTGCTGGTTCCATCTCCTTTTCTGCCATCACCGTTCCTGTGGTTTCTGCTTAGTTACATATTCATTTTTATAATGCAATTATCATCTTGTGGGATAAAGGAGGGGAAGACACCCTAATTAGCTGCTTAAAGCACTTTAAAACTGCATGTGTGCGTGTCTTTAAAGGAGACAGGACTGCAGAATGGATGCTGTTGCACTGTGCTGCATGTTTCCAGTGTTGAGCATTGCAGCTAACAGGATTGTACCTGCATTGCCTGATCCACTGCCATGGCAGTAATTTCCCATTTAACTGTCACGAGGTCTGGATCCCTGTTGCTTCCTTGCACCACAAGGTATCATTTGCACCCTAGCAAAGTGAATGTAAATCATTAGCCTGTTGTGCAAGCAGGGAGTTTTGGCTTGGGAGATTTTCAGAACTGCTTTATATGGAATGAACAACAACATGAATTTCAAGACAGGGTAGAAATGGGCTTCAAACTCTCCCACACCCATGTGCCTGTCAGGAATCCTGAAGCGCTGTAGTAATTCAGCTTCAGAGATACAGAGACATTTTATTCCCAATGAAATCGGAATTAGGTGCCTACATTCTCCTGGGGATCTGGCTCTTAACTGCATGGAAAGGCAGCTTTGTAACAGCAAGGAGGAACGTAACTATTGGCCAAGGATGCCAAAGCTAACACCTGCTTTTTGGGAAACTGCCCTGGCATCTTTAGTGTCCACAGAGTGGCTGGGCCCTGTGGTTAAGGTTTCAGCGCGGTCCTTGGCTTGCTTCCCTTAGAAAGATGAAGAGCCGAGTTGATTTGAAAACATTACTCCTGTATAGTTCATTGATTCCTTCACTTGCTTTCCGAGGACTGCAGGCAGGAGTGATGCTTGTAGTCTTCCAAAGCACACATGCCCCAATTTCTCAACGTCACAAGCCAGTAGCCTTTTCCAGGTGGTAACTTTCTTGGAGGTTCAGTACTAGGGGTCAGTATCGCTGCAGTTCCATGTGCCTGGTGTTGATGGCTGTGTTCAGGAACGGTGAGAGATGATGTGCCTGGATGGGAAGGGAGGTGGCTCCAGGAAAACTTGAAAAACTAGAAGCATTGTTTTGTTTTAAATGCTGATTGTTTTGTGTAACTTGGGCAACTGTTTACTATTCTTGCTGTACAGGAGAGGAGGGAAGTGGGTGAGTAATGCACCCTGATGAATTACTTTCCTTTGCTCATAAAGTGATAGTTACACCCTCTGTAAGATCCATTTTCATACAGTCTGTGGCCTTGATACTATTTTATGTTGTCTTCTATATTCCTTTAATGCAACTTCATTAGCAGCTCAGGGTTTCAGGGTTCCTCGGAGGGTTCCAGACCTTGGCATGTGCTCTGGAAGCCATCCTTGGCCATCCCACTTCCGTCTGCAGGACAGTAGGGAGGGTATGCACCATTGGCATGTACAGCCTCACCTGTGGTACCAAAGCTTCCACTAAGAACAGCAGGTAATGCCCTCCAGGAAGATTCCATAATGCCTTCCCTATATAATGTAGAATCTCTTCTAGCTTGTTTGCTACAAGGAAGGATCTGCTGTACAAAGAGCAGCTGGAGATGGCAAGCATTTACTTCGGCATTCTTGTGCTAGAAGAGCTGCCCCTACTACCCAAGCAGATTCTCCAAGTTTTCTTCGAGCGCCTCTCCTCTCCAGCACGATTTCCGTAGTCTCTTTTCTTGGCACTAGATGGTGCCAAGAACCCTCGTGCAGTTGCAATGAGTATGAGGCCTTTGCTTGCTTTGTACCTCGATGAGAAGATGCCTCTGGCTTGGTACGCAGGCTTTTCAGGAACTGTATCCCCCAGGGGCTGTTTCCCAGATCTGCCTCTCAATCAAGGAAGAGATTTATGAAGTGGAAAGATGTCACAGAGACGAGCTGGCATGAGGGGAGGGAGGGGAAGATTATCTTCTGGGCCTTGGGTTATGGGCAGAATTTTCACAAGCTATGCAATTCATAATTTCTTCTATGGGATCTCCTTTTTTTCTTTGTTTTTCTTTAAACAGTGTAATCTTTACTGAAAGGAAGGAGACTGCAAAGGCTATCCAAACAGGTGCACAACGAGCTCTTCTCTGCACAGCTCTGTACCATTCAGGCCTGACATGAAGCTGCTTCTCATAAAGCAGTCCTACCCAACAATGTGGCTGCTTACCTAATTCCATCAGTGTATCTTTGCTCTGATTTACCACTCACAGCTCTCTCCCAAGCAGAGGATTCTAGCATGCATACAATTATTTTCATCTTGGGAACTATCCTCTAAGACTACCTGAAATCAGCAAATTCTGTATATTCATGCCTGGATAAAAGATAAACACGCTGCTGAGTCCCACCAATAATGATCATCTCCAGCCTGTCCCTTTCCCTGTCCACCAAATGACTACCCATTCAGGCCACCAGCAATCGCGTCTTCTTGGCAACATCCCATCAGCAAACTGTGGCTGTGCCATGTTAGTGTGCAAATGTTGTGACAAAAGCAGTACAACCAGATAGGGAAACGGGGATCAAGTACCCCCTGAGATCTTCAGAGAATCACAGGGAATTGAGAGGGAAAAGCTGTTGTTTTTTTTTTTTACAGAGGAGGATCCAGATGTTCTGGGGGTGTTAGATCCAGCTGTCAGCTGAAATATTTAAAAGTGATATTTTCTGTATTTAAAATCCTCTTCATTCCCCTTGCAATGCTGCTTCATTGCATCTCACCTGCACTTTCTGTTGTTACTCACATGGTGTTCTTTGCATTCCTGACTTCAGTGACAGTGCTCAGAAGCAGGTGTGGCTCTAGAAACTTCCTAAGAGACAAGGAGTCCCCTCTTCCTGGTGAACAGATAGTGTTGGAACTGGGAAGCTGAACAAGGCAGGTGGGGCCAGCCTTGCAGTTTGCATGGTGTAGGAGACCAAGGAGTGGCAGGACTGAGCCCTGTTAGTGAAGCTGTGGAGATGGAAAGCAGGGCAGCAATAGAGTGTAGCTAACATGAGGTAGGAAAGCAACCCATTGAATATGGGACAGGTCTCTGCTGGAAGCTGACTCTAAGATAAAAGCCCTGTGAGTAGAGAGATACCTGAAGGAAACTGTAGGACTGATTCAAACACCCAATATGCAGGAAAAGGAATTTGACAAGTGGAGTCTGTGGAAGGGAGGGTCCTTGCTGCAGCAGGACCCCTCCTTCCCCCCCAGTAGTCCTATCAGGCAAGACAGATGACACGTGCATTGCTTACTTCTGTGCCAGGCAGTTATTATAAAAAAAAAAAAAGCAGAAGTGAACATAGATAAGGCAAGCACAACAGAAAATTAATGGCTGAAAAGGGCTGGCTAGAAAACATAAGTGACTCCTTATTTCTGCATCTTCTCTCTCTCCTCCTACACTTTCACTCCTTCTAAAATGTGTGCAAATGTACAAAACCCATTTTCTTTACTAGTCATTCAAAAGTATGGAGTTTATTTCCCTAAATATCATCTCATCTTTAGAGCTGGAGCAAATTCCCACCCAACCTAAAAATTGACCCCATGATTTCTTTGAACGAGCTTCCACAGCCACCTTGTAATGAGAACAGTGGTAAACTGCTGAGGAGTCCTTTGTGGTACCCTGTTCCATCAGCTGCTCTAATACCTTTTTGATTATCTCAGTGGGCACAGATATAAATGCTGCGCCTTGGATCCCTCACTTGCAAGCTATCTCCATTTTTTTTTGCATTTTCTTTTTAAAATAAAAATGACTGCTGATGTTTATGCCCCTGTAATACATTATGTATTATTTTGTTTTAAGCGCTGCCTTTTGCATCCTGACAGTAACAATAAAATGTGAGTATGGGATTCCTAATACAGACAGACTAATGTTTCCACTGCTAGCCTTCCCTATCTCTTCTTTTTTTCTTTCTGCTCTCTAAGCACTTTTCTAAAGGCTCCTTTTATATTCCTAATAAAATTAGAGCAAAATACATCGATTTACTGGAAAAGAGGGTTTGGGTTTTTTTTCCTTGGTGATAGCACTTTCTTCACCACCCCCCTCTTAAAAATGCTGGTGAATATTCCACATCAAAGACCTCCAATTTCTTCTTGGGGTTTTCTTATCAGTTCCCCAATGAATTATTTTTTTTTTTCATTGGCTCTGAGAATACTCTGCTTGTTGCCCCCACTACAGAGCATTTTGTCTATGCTGATCTTCTGAGGTAATTATCTTTCATTAATGCATTTTAGTCATATCTCCAAATACCAGTAAATGGCTGGTCTGCACATATTGGGAACTGATCTGGATGGGCCCTTTTTACTCCTTTTCCATCTATAGATTGTACAATCCATATCCTGATGTCTGACTTCCATTTCAGTGTAATGGATCCCCCCTTGCCCCACTCCTTCTGTTGCCTCTTAAACCAAGTTGAGCCAGCTGTAAATTATCAGCTCAAACTTGGTGGTGGTGTTGCACTGATATAGATAATCTTAACTGAGAAATTAGTTCTGTTGTGGTCATACTGCTGACTCTCGTGGTTGTAAGTTGTGCATTGGGTTCTTTATCTCCTATTGAGATTTGGGTTGATCCCATTTTTCTTTTTTGAGCTCTCTCACAGTAGCCTGCATGAGTTAGAATAAGGGGAGGGAACGATCGAAGCCCATCGAGTTTGTTCATACTCTGCACCACTGGAAAGCTTTCAGAACCCGTCACTGTGCTTTGGGGATTTTAAATTTCCGAGATATTCACTTAGTTATGGAATAGGCTAAAATCTGTCATGCTGATTTAATGAGAGAGTAGGGGAGGGAGGAGACACAGACACACACAAAAAAAGCAATTTTCCTTGTAACAGTTGTGTTAAAATATTGATACAGATGCATAGTGGAAAAACTTAACGAGTTGTTAGTGTTAGAAATAATGCCAGCATTAGACATCTCTTGTGTGCAGAGTTTCCAAGATGGTGTTCAGCATTTCTGGGAAAGAGATCTCATGAGAAATGTGGAATTGCTGTACCTGGGTCAGACCAGTGACACTTCAGTCTGGTGTCCTCTCCCAAGGCATCTGAACTGTCCCTGTCCTTCACCACAGAAGGTAGCGCTGCTGGAAGCCACAGTGTGGTTAAGACCTGACTATTTTTACCAAAAGCTTAGAGTAAGGTTGGCTGCTGAATGTTCCTGAGTGCCCTTTATACTGTATCTCTTACCAGGGGTATATTTTGAGTTCAGAACCAAGATCTTGTGGTTAAGGCAGTATGCTGGCACACACGCTATCCAGTCTTGATTCCAAACTCTGTGGCAAGCTTTATGTACCTTGGGCACATCATTTGTTCTGTGCATTACACTTATAAAATGCATTTTTTTCCGTTTTCTCCATGTATCACCCTTTGGTTCTGCAGGGTTGCAAACATGATAGAAAGGGAGATGTCTTTCTCATACATTTTTACTGTTTTCAGTACTGTGGTTCCCTGATTGCGATCAAGGCTTCAGCTTCTGACATCCAGGTGCTGTTGCTGCTTGGGTTCCTTCTCAAACTTGAGAGGTCTCAAACCTTTCAGATGCTAAGCTTTCCTTGGGGGTGTGTGGTCCCTGGAATCCTACAGCTTTACTTTGGGTTTAACAAAGAGATGATACAATGTGGATGTGTGCAGTAATAGGGACTTCAGAGTGACCCATAAAGTCTTTTCCAAAGCTGTCCCCTAGTCTTGGACTCTTCCACTGGTTCTTACTCCTGGAAAAGTCACTGAATTAATCCATTCTGCAGAGTATAAACCAAGTCAAACTGGGTATGCTGGGCTCTGTTAATGCAGACCTCTATCCATCAGAGACTCAGCTGAGACCACTAAATCTGAGCATTCCTTTTAAGATGAAAATGAGAAAGGAATTAATTTTAATGAGTGATGTTTTTGCTGCTGCTTGCCCTGTCATGTGTGGCCTCTGTGTAGACAGTGTGATCTGCCATCACGTCAGTGCTCCATGATCAAACCCCTTCCAAGAGGGGATATGTTACATGGGTTTCTGTGTCAATTCCAGTCTCTGAAGAACGTTGCCAATCCATTAAGAGCCTGGCAGGCTGTACTGGGAAATGCTAGCATGAGCAGAGAAGAGAGAGGCAAGCCTGAGAATAAGGTGGAAGGAAAGATTAATCTGAGCAGAAATTCTGTATCTGGAATGGACTTCCAGGGATTTATTGTCTTCAGCTTGTACTTTGCAGAATGTTATTCACCTTGCGGAAGGGCTTACCAAGAGGGCTTCCTAGCAGGAGAGATTTCCCTTAGGACTACAGCACCATTCGTGTACTGTGTGGTTTGCTTGGCATCCCTGGCTCTTGCTTGCCAACACCTGGTATTTTAGAGACCTGAGAAAACTCTGAGTTTGTTGGGCTGTGCTCTTTGACAATCTGCTTCAAATGAAATGCTTGAACCCTCTTAAGTACTAACCCTTTGAATATCTGGCCCTTGGTATTACTGAAGGCAGTATGGATTTGCATTGAATTCAGTAAGTGCTGGTTACTGTTCATGGTTGGAAATTAAAGACAAAAATGAATTATGTTTCTCTTTTATGGGACTGTTTTTCTTTCTGTATCAGACTGTACAGAGAGGAAAGACTAGGAAAAGCCTGCTGCCATGGCATCTATTGCTGCCCCTTGTGGGCTTCTGACAATGGACTGGACGGAGAGCTACCAAAATTGTTTTGTCTTACTTTAACTTAAGTGGTCTGACACTCATAGGTGTATGGCTCCCGAGCAGAAAGGATAGCCCTTTCCATTGGGAATGATGCCAGGATGAGTGTTTTATACTAAAGAGGGAAAGTGGGGTGAGTGTCTCCTCCTGTGGGCTGCATAGTATTTTGAACCAAGGCTGGACTAGAAGGACTATGCACAATACAGCATGTGGAGGGCTCAGTCCAGATTCCTGTCAATAGCAAATAAATCTTCAAAACTCTTCTCGCATTTGAAATTAATTGGTGGGGGAGGAAGGGCAGTGGCTTTTAATATATATCACTTCTCTGTAGATAGATCTGCACAAACCCCTCCTCTGTGTCCCCTTATGTCAAGGCTTTAGTCTGAATTATTCCTCTTCCCCTCCCCATTACCAAAAAGGCTTCTATCTTCCATAGCTGAAATCTCTGATCCTTTAAGCAGGAGGGAGTGATAGCTCCATTGAAAACCTACCAGGTCTCCGCAGGTGGCAATGGTGACAGAGCAGCAATGTGTGAATTGAAAGGACAAGGAGTCAGTGAAGCAGGGGGGTTGCTGCAGTGCTGCCATTAAATGATCGTGGGTAAATGAGTGGCACCAAGTGCCAAGCTTTCGAAAGCTGTCTTTCTCCTTCCTGGGGAAGTTCCAACTTGAGTACTGACTGTCCTCCTTGAGATCCTAACACCTTAAAAAGGAAGCATGCAAAATATAGGAAGCAATTTTTTTTGAGAGGACAAAGGGGGGTGATTTCTAGCCAGTTTCCCCATCTTTGCATCATTTCAAGTGAAAATGGCTTGAGGTACATTAATGAAATAGAGACCCCCAACCTGTTCCTGTTACTTTTGCTGGCGTTACATTTATGAAGAGAAGAGGGGCATCCTTTTCTACCAGACCTACCAGCCAATCTGAGCACAACTCACCCCCAGACTCTTTTAATGAGAATACTTCTGACTGGCATTGCCTTCTGGGATCCCAATGCGACTGACCCAGCACTGCTGAGTAGGACAGGGGTTGTGGGTTCTTGGTACAGACTGTTATATTCGGTTCCTTTTTGCCTGGGACCCTGGCTGCGCCCCGTGTTTGTGGGCTGTTCTCTTTTTGCCAGCTTCTCCTCAGAGCACCGAAGTGCCCCCACAAACCACACACCCAGAGCCCTCCATTCAGGTTTGTCTGTGCAAATCCCAGTTTGCCTGGTCCCTGAAGCGGGCTCAGAGAGCAATCAAAGCCACTGCAGTGCAATTTCCGACAGAGAATTTCCTTCCTATTTCTGAGTGAGTGAGTGTGTGTGTGTGTATTTACGTGTTTAAAAAAAAAAAAGAAAAAAAACATTTTGGTTTTGTGCACTAAGCACTTTTGAGGGCGATATGGGGCCCTGTAATACGGAGGTTTATAACCTCCTCAGCTAATGCTCTCTGACACTCTGTTTTGATATCATTACTACATTATACTCACAATTTTTGAGTGAAAAAATACAGTACTTAGAAAGTCGAAATTCATAAATAAATTCATGTCAAACCGCACTTAATATTGATTTTGTTAGTGTTCAGATTCAATAATAAGGTACTGCGTGCATGAATATTTAAATATAATCATCATTTCTGCATCTCCTAATGGCCTCTGCTCTTCTACACTCAATTTAAACACAATTTAAAAACTATAATGTATTGAAAAATACTAGGATTTAGCAATAAATCACCATTGGGATACTCCAAGCCTTTTATAGGATGGCTCAATATCTGCTTCTCAAGGGACAGCACAATTAGATTCATGTTTTTAAACTTCTCAATTATCCATATACCATAATTTTATGTGAAAGTTTGTTTCTCTTCCTCCCCCCTCCACCCCTGCTCCCCCTCCTCACCCCCCACCAGATACTCTCCCAGTAGGAAGCGGAGAAATCGCTAAGTGTTCTCTTAGCTGGGTTAGTATAGTAAAAAGGAGTCAAAGGTCACAGTCCTCAAACTGAATTAAATCCAGAGGCTGTCAGGGAAAGCAGAACGCTGACTCACTTAATCACATTATTTGGGGAAAAATCTAGGGGGAGGAAAGAGATAAAATGACTCAAAATGAACTTGCCAAGGAGGAAGCGGAGTTTTTATATTTATTTAAAAAGCAATATTCGTCTTTATCAAATAGACGCAGGATGGTTCGATGGGGATGGAGCTGGCTGGACATCTGCGCAGTTGCAGGCAGGAGAGCTCTGGCAAGCAGTTTTCTCCTTAGCAGGATCAGTGAGGGGAGGATGCGGTGCCCTCGGTTCCTTCAGTGCCAGGCTGGGTTGTGTGTTGGTAGGGGGTGTTTCTGTAGTGCTGGTCGCTAACCCATCTGAAAACCACACCCTCTGAGGTAGGTCATTATCATTATCCTCATTTTACAGATGGGGAAACTGAGGCACTGGTGGGTGAAGTAATTACGGCAGAGCCACAGTGGCAGAGCTGGGAGCTGGTCCTTGGGTTTCTAATGCTAGAACCACTGCTTAAGCTATACAGCCATTTTCTTTCTCCCATCAGCATCCTCGGAGCCTGTGATGGTGAGGGAGATACAAAGGATCTAGCATCGGAATGTAAAATAATAGAGCTAATGTTTTACACGAGCAGTAGATCTTGGTGGCTTTGGTACGGTATTGACTGCTGGTACTGAGTGGCTTGCCAGCTTTGTTGAACGTGGTGCTATCAGATGTGAGGAAATGGTCAAGAGATGAGGAGAGCGGTGGCAGTCTAGTGTCTAATGGAGAGGACATAGCCATGTCACTGGGTGATGCTGGCAGTGTCACACAGCACCCTCGCGACCCTATACAAACCACCATGCGGGGACAGGAGTTGCAGCTGGCAAGGGATTAAAGCATGGCATGACTAATGGCTCACACCCTGATGGTGGAGGGAGGGCAGAGGTGTGCCGAGATGAGCAGGGACTGCTAACCTTTATGATTCCTAACCAAGTGTCCAGAACTCCTTCAGGCCACATGGTATCTGAGTGGGTTTTTGCATATATTCTAAATTTCACCTAAATTCATTAGAACTGTTTTCTAAAGTTTGCCGTGTTGCATTGGAACTATTTTTTTTCCTCATTCATCTGGCAAAGCATCAGCTCCTACTGTCTCGGGGTCACAAGCAAAGCTGTCGAGTCCTGTGAGAGGATAAACCAGAAGTAACCAGTGGTAGAAATGTCTAACCAAGATGTCATGTTGCTGTTCTGCATGCCAAGCCATGGTGACTTGAAGGTCTGTTTGTTCATGTCTGTGGGAGGGGAAAACAGACGTTCCTTCCCTTACTAGGCAGGAACCATGTTCACCTCTCCTCTAACGGTTCTAGAGCTCCCTTGTCTAGCTCTTACATTGGTCTGCAGAATATGTTTGTCATCCTGGTACCAAATACTGTCCATCTTCTATTTAATAGTGAGGAAAGGAAGGAATAGCAGACTTTTGTTTAAGAAACAGGGAGGGAAGCAAAGACTATTGTGACCAAACCATTCCATGATTATGTGGGTGCTTCTGGAGTTTTAAGGATTTTTTTTTTTTTTTCTATAAATGACTCTTTGTGAGCTTCTCCAAAGTGTCAAAGAGTAGAAGCAAAATCTTATCTGAAGGGAACAGTGTGTGTCTGGCAAATGCAGTTCATCACATGGATTTCACCAGTTTTTCTGTGGATTCCTTCTTCCAGTGTATAGAAACAGGGTTAGGAAGCACCTGGAGTATTGAAGTATTGGAAGTGTACTGAAGTATTGGAAGTGTACTGAAGTATTGAAGCTTTTGCTCGTTTGCCCGCTCGCAGACCCTGCTTAGCCACATGCGACACAGCAGCAGGAATTTCCTGTCCTGACTAACCTGATTGTGCCTTTCCTTTTTATTTTTCGGTGTCCACAAGACACCCGATGCGGCTCACGTTGTAAACCCACGGTTCTATTTTCAGGACCATCCTCCTGTTGCAGCAGATGGAGGAGGCGAGTTTAACGCTCGGGTTTTTGTTCTTCCAAACCACCGGGCAGTCGGGCCGGCATCCCGGTGTGGCACAGCGCCGGCGCCGGAGCCCGGGCTGCCCGGCAGCTTGGCCCGGCGCAGCGGCGGGGCTCCGGGGCGCGGCGGGCGGAGCGCCCGCGGCCTGCAGGTGGCGCCCTGGCCCTGCGGGGGGCGCTGGCGCGGCCCCTGCCGGCAGCGGGGTGAGAGCCCCGGCGGGCGAGGGGCGGGCAGCGGGGCCCAGCCGGCTGGCACCCCCTCTGGGCGAGGGACGGGCTGTGGCAGAGCGCGGGGGGCAGCTCAGCAGTCGCGGGTACCAGCTGAGCATTGTTTCAAACAAGTGCGCGCGGTGAAAAGGCACTGGTATCTGTGGACTGACCCAACAGATGTCACCAACAGATCTGCATTGATTGCCGAGGTTGGTGCCTTGGCAGTGGTAGAGGCAGGTGGCACGTTGCTAACAAGCAATGAACACTGCTGGCAGAGTAGTGAGGAGTGTTTGGACCAGTGGGACAGTGGAGTGGCACAGTGCCATGGGCAAGTGAGGGCCATCTTTGACCCTCTTTGTCCTCTCTGCATTCATTCCTTTTTTTTCTGGCTGTATGAAGTCTAAATTTCTTCACCTCTTCCCTGAACCTTTGCTTTCCTTCTGTTTTCCTGTGCTAGCCCCACTCTCTTTTGTCTGATTTCGATCTGCTGCTTCTACCCCCTTTTTCTTATTGCCTGGAATGTTTTTGGCTGCCAGTAGTATCCCCCTCATGTTTACACCTCACTGGATCATGTTGGGCAGGAGAGGGAGTGAAGACTAAGGCCATTCCTGCTGGCTGTTACGGAAGATGGTGGGGGTTATACTAGGCCTGAGAGAAGGGCTATGGATCAGCTTGGATAAACATCTTGGATTCCAAATGTGGTGATAGAGACTCATCACTACTCAGCAGATTGGGTTTTTGAATGTTATCAGACTGTTGCTTCAGTTATCAGGAGACAACATGCAGCACTACCATACAGAGGATTGCATGGACTGACATATGAACCGCAATCGTAGCAAGCACACGCATCCAAGCACATAAACCCTTTAGCTCTAAGGAGTGCTTATGTGCACTAGAAATTCTATTTATATACCAGGAACGCTCAAGAATGGCTACACATCTTCTAGCTTCCCACAGTTGGGTACACATGTATGAATCAAGTGTTGATTATTGCATGTATATGGGGTTTTTTTTACTATGTGTTGTGTGGTGACTTGGATGCCACAGTAAGCTGTGGAATGCCCAGGTTTTTGATGGCAAGCAACTGGAGAGTGTGGCTAAATCAAGGAGACATTCTGGCATGGTTGCTTTGCTGATGATTTTTTTTGTTACTTCTATGGACTGGCTGCATTTCCAGGTGCCAGATTACATTGTGCCTAAATTCCTCTTATGAAGGAAAATCCCTTTCCCGTTTCCTGCAAAAAAGTGGCCCAAGTTCAGCACTTCCAGCTTCATTTAGTGATGTCACATGTCACAAGACACTATCCTCAGCAGTGCAGAACGTGGAGTTACATTCTTCAACCATGTGCCCAGCAGCTGGAGACCACTGTCAGAGCCCCCAGTGCTACCTGCTGTCATTTTTCTTGTTGTTCTGTCTGAATTTAATGTGATGATCAGAAGAAACATGGCCAAAGAAATAAACCTGAAGTGTGAAGGGTGGGTCCCTTGGTCTTTCAGTTGTGATCCAATAATTTTTTACTATTTAAAGGTAATGAACAGTTGTGAGTTCCCTTTCCTGTAGTATAACGGCTTTTGACTTCTACCTAAGCTGCAGCTCTCCTTGTTATTGTAGTTTCTGGATTAGGGGAATAGCTTGATTCTCTTTCAGAGCCTGTGATAGTCAAAAATCTGGTGCAGCTCCAGGGAATCTGTTTGCAAAGGGGAGAAACCCCTGAGTGTCTGTAGAAGCCGGCTCTGCATTTGCCCTGAAAGCTTCTATTTTCCAAAAAAGGAAAGGGCAAAAAAGCCTTGAACACTGATTCTTTGAAAGCTGTGAAACTCAGAACAGGTGTGAGCACAGGCAGCTGCCAGGGTGCTGTGTGCAGATATTCCTGCTAATGCCTCCTTAGAACTTAATCTCTGAAACCATCTGCTTATGGTGAGCACATGTCCCAGGGGGTGGGGGGGCAAGAAGCAAATCCAGCAGCCCTGCAACTTCTTCCAGTGTAGCTTGAGTAAGAATTTTGAACAACAGAATAAGCTCGAGTTCTGTGTCAAGAGGCCTTATTCCCAGCTTCTATGAAGCAGGAAAACTCTAGTGTCAGTTCCCCAACTTCAGGGTGGTTACTGTTAAGTCTCAGAGATCAAGATCTGGCTCATGACCATCTGAACAAAAACAACACACAAGACAGGTTTTGGAACTGCCATCAGCAGAACCCTTTGTCCCTACAAATACGTGGGATCAACTTTTCTTACTCAGGATCTCAATCTGAACAAGATCAGCTAAAACCTCCAGCAAATGCCTGACTTGCATTACTCTGGTTTTCCAGTCCAAAGTCACTGGGAAGTTGAGTAAGTCCTTTGGGTTGTCACCTTTAGTGCAGCTATCCTGATAATCTCCAGTGGAGCCTCCAACACTTATCTCTGAGTAGATCACTTCTCTTCTGCATGCATTTTTTCTTCTCTTGTTTCTTTGCTTTTTGACTTTAGGAGAGACAACCCCTGCTCCAGGGTCTCTGTTTGTTATTCAGCACAACGTACCTGAGGGTTGTAGGTGTTACTGTGCTAATAAGGGAATCAAACCCACCCACTGCTGCTGCTTGTGCTGCTTGCTTTTTACCTGTGTACACTGTTTGCAGAGGCCAAATTGCTCTCAGCCGCTGACCTATTAATGAAAAGCTAGTTTATCAACTCTGGCAAAAGCAGCAAGCAGTATTAGCCACTGTTGCCCTGTGACTGCCAGAAGCAGTATGGTGACAAGAATGGGTCATACTTCAGCCTGTGACTGAAGGGTCCCCAGCTTCAGAGAGACATTCAGGGACTTCCCCTGCATTTGGTGCTGGCCATAAAAAATTGATCATCCTTTGTTACAGCTTCACTTCTGTCACTTTCCATCCCAGAGTCTGTTTTTTACAGAAAACAAGCTACATTCATCAAAAATGACAGAACACAGACTTAATGTAATCATGTATGGGAACATGAATTGCAAATGCAGAACACAAGCACTAAAATGTATTTTCCATTACCGCCACAAAATGAAATAATCATGAACATTTTCCCCAAGAATGAGAACACATGTAGAGTACACTGACACCTCAAAATCTGCTGCCATGCCCTGGCCTCAGGTGCAGGTAGGCTTTGTGTCTGTCAGCAGGGCAGCTAGTATCAGAAGAGGTGGCTATCTTATCCTCACCATGGAAACTTGTGTTGGTTATTAGTTACAGCAGCTTCTGCAGGCTCATTTGGGTGACCTGCTGGTCATCTCTGGTTGTTAAAGATCTCATGCTACTCTTCAGCATAACTGAGCAGAGGTGCTGGAAAAATAGTTAATGCTGTGTTGCTCCTTAATTCTAGATTCTACTTCGAACTACTGTTGGATCACTTGCTGATAACCTCAAATGAGTCCTCTCACTCCTACCCTGCTTTCATACCTAAGCTGCAAAAATACATATATGCCTATTTAAAAAAAATCCGTTAACAAATTCAGAGTTGTACAGGGCAACATGTTAATCAAATTCTTCCTTGCCTTTGCAGATGTGCTGGGCCACAGTTTTGCCATGCTCTGTTGAACATCTGCTCTACCGCACTCCAGATGTGGCTGCGTTTCACAGACAGGTAGGGATATACCTGCCTTTATAGCTGACTCTCTTATTTGTTTGTAACTTTGTTTAGTATCAGAAATGCAAGTGACTGGATTACCTCTGATCAGGGTGTCAGGAGAGGCAATGAACAAGGGTAATAGAATTGGGAATAACCACTCTGTAAACTAAACTAAATCCAGTACTTGCTCAGTTATTTAGATCATATTAAACACATGCAAGTTTTAATCCAGCCTGTACTTGCCACAATTCTGCAAATACAAAGCCACTAATAAGGGATGTTGGAGCCTGCCCTGCTGAAGGATAGTTGGATATGGATCATGATGATGTCTGGAAGGGAAACTACTAGTTTGATCAAAGCCTTGTACTCAGACAGCACTGAGTGCTGATGGAATGATATAGAGAGAATAAGGCTGGTTTACATCTCATCCAACAGAAGCTGTTATGAGGGACTTATTGATCCCTGATTCAGCCACAGGCAATGGGTTAAATGATGGGATATATTTGAAGAGACCAGTCTAACTGCACCCAACAGGAGGTGCTGAAGAGAACAGCATAAAGGGAAGAGGGAGAGATTTTGTTCTAAATGAATTAAAATTATGTATTTGCATGAGAACAATTCCGACTATAAAAAATACATAAAACAAATAGACTCAGCAGCTGTAGAATCCAAAAGAAAATCTGGATTTGGAAGAGATTCTTAACTTCTTTGTACCGTGACAGTAAGAAAAAACATTTGGTCTTATGCATCTTTCCAGCTGTTTACACATAGTCTGTGTCTTCTCTGACAAGTTTGCTTAAGGACCTTCACAGACATGTTCATATGGTCATATAAATGCAATCTCTGTATATATATGCACATATCTCCACACTCTTGAACATTTGACACACTTTATGTGCATGTACATCATCTCATTGAAATGAACTTCCTCTTTGAATTAATGTGCCTATATGCATATACATCAGTATGTCCCAAGGTGCATATATGTATCTTTGTTCATATTCCCATATATGCATGAGGTGATCAACATAGTCAAATTGAAAAACTAAGTTATTCCAAATCTGTGTTATTTCTCATTTCATTCCTAAGGGGTAAATGGACCCATTCCAAATGAAAGGTAATCTTGGGACCTGAAGTTTTACGTTTCAGCATATAGTATGGTTTTAACACTCTGTACCACAGACTGTAAGCTCTTCAGGGAAGTTAGTAGATTCCCGTCCTTGTTTATGCGACCAAGGCAATGTCAGATTGTTTAAGACTTTAGGTGCTAGGACAGTGCAAATTAATAACAATGGTCAGCTGTTATGGAAAGATGAGATGGGCTGGGCAGGAAGGACCCTCAAAGAACCTGCAAAGCCATCCGTGGAAACTTGTGCAGAAGGTTTGTCACTCTTCTTTCCAATGGGTTGGAATACTTTCCCTACAACTTTGAGCACATACCCATTTCAGTGTTGTCTTTGCATGGCTCATAAAATCTAGCACATGTGGGCATTACATACTCTTCTCTAGAGCTAATATACCTATGCATATATAGCAAAAAAGCCCAAACTTTCAGAATTAACTCATAAACATTCATGTAATATGTCAAACGTGTCATCATCACAGGTAACCTTCTACGTACAGCATATGTGTGATGTTGGAAAGATGTGTGTTGTATGTACATAAGTGTGTAAACATGTATAGATTTTATGCTTGTGTATGTTTAGCCAGGAGTATGTGTACGTGTATTCATACAAGCACTGAATCAGGTATTCCGGTACAGCTAATACGTACGCACCTTCCAGAAGAGGGCATCTGGCTCCCGATGCAGGCAGCCTTTCTTAACCAATGGCCCCCAGCCTCTTGCACCTGGGCACTCACATCTTCCTTGCCAATTTGAGGTTAACAGTGCCAGCACAGGGTGAAATATTAAGGCAGCCGCTTGAAATTCAAAGTGTTTCTTTTAATTAATGGGTGGATGCCACAAGTTGATCCAATCCAGCTCTTAAATTAATCTTAATTACATGGATTTTGTAACTTTGGCATTAGCCAGCCACACAAAATATGTATTTCATAATCCTAGAAACGGGTGAAAAAGACTGCTGCTGAGCTGAGAAGTCAGCTGATGATGTTATCAGCCTCTGTGGCTGTGGGTGTAAGTGTCATTGGGGTGTGTCTGAGATCTTATCGGCAATACCAAATTAATTCACTCCTGCAAATATCAAAACAAGCTTTTTTGCCGGCAAGTAGGGAATAGGCAAGAGATTTCTGAGCTGCTATATTTGGAGTTTCTATGCCATCCAGTGCTGATACAATAAGAAATAGAAGCATCAGGGAAGGGAAGATGGTGATCTGTCCTGTTTGGTAATGAGTTTTGAGTGTATACCCAAAAAGTGCTACTCAAGCCTGTATCTGTTCACACTATACTTGTTGATTTGGACTGGGGATCAGGAAGCCTGCCTTTAGCTCTGCCATTGGCTTGCTGTGTGAGACTGGTCAAGGGAGGGAAGCTTTCTATCCGTGTCCTCTTGTTTTCCCTCTCGGCATATTTGTGCATTCAGACTTCTCTTTTTCTAGATAGGAGCTGCCTCTCAGTATGTGTCCATTCAGCATTACATGGCATCTAGGTGCTGCTCTGCTACAGATGATGATAATGGATAAATTGAATTATCTCAGGAGAATTGATACTGGTACTCTCTGTTAGGGATGAGCATCCATCATGCCAACTTTAAATAGAAAACAGAGCTGGGAATAGATGGTCAGGGATATTCATAGGAAATGCAGACACATAATTTGCCTAACCAGTCACTGTATGTTCTTTAAACAGGACGCAGGGACTTAGCCATCCCCAGGGACTGGTATTCCCTTGGGATTAACATTGCTGCTCACTGGATTAAATTCCCGCTTCTGCAGATGAGACTTAAAAAATGATGGATAAAACTGGGAGTAAGCACAATTGCAAGCCATTCTTTAGTTGTCTAATCTAAGGCAGGATGAGAGTAGAGTGTGTATACAGCCGAGAATGACTAGTTGTGAAATGGTAAAGCACATTTGTGAGCCTTTTCTCTGTCACTACTGCAAACCCAGGGGGTGGGGGAAGAGTAATGAGGAAGAGCAGAAGATCTGTTTGTGTGTGAGCACATTCACCTATGGAGAAACATTCTGCTGTACACAGATGTACACACATGCGCCCTTGTGCACACTTGTACCTTTTACTCATGCCTCCATAAGCATCCTTTTTTCACTTTACAATATAGGCACCTGAAATCTTCACAGAAATAATTTTTCTCTAGAATAGGCTTGTGCATGCTAATCTTATGTCTGACCTGTGAGTTCTCTCAGTGCCCGTCTGTGTAAAATACTTTGTTTGAAGACAGTCCCTCCTTATTCCTACAAACTTTTTTGTATTTGGCTGGTTTTCTACTGCTGATATACTTCTGTCTTTCTGGTAACAATTTTACCCTCCAAAGCTTTTCCTGAAGTTGCTTTACAGGGCAAGGTTAGCTTGGATATCAATTTGAGGGGTTGTTTTCATAGTACTTTTGGAAGCGTAAGTGGGGAAAATGTTAAACCTCATGTCAGTTTGCCTAATTGATGGGAAACTTGGTTGTGGCCAAGGAGGAGTAGATTTCCCTACTTCAGTCTTATGAATAATTTCCTTATCTGAAAAGAGAGAAGATCTAGTAAACACTGGCAGCCAATGCAACTATCCTCACAGGCTGAGATTCTCCCCAAATACAGAGAAAAAACAGGGAAATTATGTGCCTGACTCCCTTGGGACACTTTGTAGTGCTGAACCTGTGTATTTTATTTGTTTTGGTTGGAGCTGATGGAGACTTCCATGGGGTCAAATTATTTTGACTCCAATTTTTTCTGGTTTCTTGTGCTTTTCTCCAAAGCACTTGTTTCTCAAGTTATGGTAACGGCATCTGGATTAGATGAACTGCTCCTGAAATACTCTATCATTTCTGTGTTCTTGAGATACTAGAACATACTCGCTTTTGCAATTTTTAATCTCCAAGGCTTACTGGAGTTGGTGTGACTTGAATAGGAATGATGCAGAACTTCCTCGGTTTTCCAATTTGAAAACCTTTAGATGTCTGAACTCATCCAGCAACGGGGAGGAAGCCAGCAGGCAAATGGAGAAACCTTTCCAGCTTTCAGTGTAGGTAGGAAACAGAATGAGTTAATGTTGGCCCAAAGGGCCACAATAAATAATGAGAGCTCTTCCAAGTATATCGGGGGAAAGAAATACGAGAGAGAAGGTAAGCCCATTAATAAATTAGGAGAGAGCTGGAATCAATGGTGATTCTAAAATGGCTGAGCTACTTAACTTTTTTTTTAATTGGTCTTTAAGAAGAAAAATATAGAAATGGAATATGGACCATTAGGAAGTAATGAGCATCTTGGCACCCTGGCTGTTGATGTAAAGCAGATAAGGGAACACTTGAAAGAATGGATAGCAACAAATCAGCAAGTCCAGCTGATGAGCATCCTGGGATGTTTGGCTGCTGAATTCACTGAACTGCTGGCAGGTATTTTGAAAAGTTGTGGATTAAACAGGCAGGTCCTTCATGGTAAGTCCATACCAGTAGTTCTGGAACAAAGGCCAGCCTTACAAAGCTATTGGGAGCGATCCCTGCAATTACCACTTTACACAGCCCATTGTATTTTCGGTATGAACGGGTGCTGGGACGGGGGTACCTGAGTTTCAAGAAGCACAAGTTCAGAAATTGGCCAGACTGACAATCAAACTGGATAGTTCCTTTGCTTCACTTAACTAAAATTACCACTTCTGTCTTCTCAGTGAATGTGCACAATTTGACTGGAGCTGATCCAACTGTGCCAGGGAAAACCCACCTAATAAATTTACCTCATGGTTTGTGGATTTCAGTTTAGCTTAGTGTTCAGAAATGCAGCTCCTTCCCAACAGTCTACCAGATGGATCTCTGCTGGTGTAAGCTTTCTGCTGTAAGACTTCAGGCTGCTCTGATTTTTCCTCCAAATGAATTTTTTGGTATTTCAACTAGCTTAGTCTTTTGTACATGTTGCTGAAGTTGCTCCTTTGAGGTGAAGTACAATAGTGTAGGCTAAGGAGGTCAGGGCGCATTCTAGACTGGCAAAGTGACAGGCTCTCTCTGCTGATCCAAAAGGGCTAAATCCATTCTTTGCATATGGGAGCACCCAAGAGGCATGCCACCTCCCTGTGGGCATAGGTCTGTAAACAGGAGTGGTACCTTCCCGTTAAGAACCTGTGGGATTTCCAAGTCTGCAGAGAGGATCCTAGCTCTTTCTCCTGATTCTTTGTCAGTACTTATGGAGAAGATTGGTAAGCAGAATGTAATGAGTGGTATCACTAGATAGTATTCCCATTACAAAAGGGTTTTCCCTGTAAAAATATCTATGAAAGGGCCGTGCTTGCCAACATGGAGGAATCGGCACTCTAAATACGGCTAGTGGAAAGCAGTGTACGAGCACTTTTCAAGATGGAAGGTCTTGCTGAGCTGCCGTGTAAGATGGTGTAGCGCATTGTAGGCTGGTGCTCTCAGCCTAGAACTAGCTCAGTGATTTTTTTTTTTTATCAACAGAAAGAAATATGAAGCAGAATATGATGCACTTACACAGATGGATAATTTACTTAAGGTCTTATTAATGCCTTTCTCTGAAGTTTACTGAATAAACCATCCAGCAATACAGAGCTTCCCCAGATGATATTGTTTCAGGTGAATAAATTTGTTTCCCACATTTTCTTAACAATTGAGGTAATTTACAGGCTTTTGCCTAAAGTTATCTTTGCAGGTTAAAAGAACAGAGCTGGATTTTATCCTGTAGTAAGACCTGTTCCCTTTCTAATTTTCCTCCAAAGGAATTCATTCTGATTTGGTGTATGGTTTTACAGAATTTGGAGTTAGTCCTGAAAGCCCGTGCTCTGGCAAGACCTATCTAACAGCAGAGCTGCAATCTGGATCTTGTTAGGAGCCCCAGGTCACTGACCTCAGGGATCAATGAACGCCCAGCCAGGATGGCTTGCTCCCTGCATCTGCCCCTGCCGTCAGTTCTGACACGGACAGGGACAGTGCACTGTGTGCAATGTCCTTCAGAGTGTGTAGGTGAGAGATACGGTGGAGGATGACTCTCCCCAGGTATTTGATACCTTGATTGTGTAGAGTCTTTTCCATTTGCAAATAACGTATGGAATATATTAGCACAGAAGCTGAGATTCTCCAGCAGTTACATTCCAATTGTCTGTCTGTCTTTCTAATTTCTCCTCCTACGCACCTTCTTTATACCCCCCAGTGATATAGAAAGCTTAGACTTAAATGATTTCAGTGGGTGAGAGGCAGGAGGTGGGGAAGGAACTAATATGAAAATTACTTTAATTTAACAGTCTGTCACTCACACTGGCCCAAAGGAACCCTAAGACCATTATCAGTGACCCTACTAGCCACCCTGCTTCTCCTTTCCTCAAGCATAAACTTGAACTATGATACACAGTTATGGGTGAGAGCATACTTTGTTCCCTACCTGCATGTTAAGAGGTAAAATAGGGAAATGTTTGTTGATGAAGGTTGAGGATGCTATGAATATGAAGTCTGAACTTACCCTTGCACAGTAAGTGCTCAGAGGACTTGATAGCACTGGTGAAGTCCAGGTTTGGTTTATGTTTAAAACAGGGGTCTCAGAGGAAAAAGTCATCCCCGTTTGTGGTCACTGATGAAGCAGTTCTGGGCTATCGTTATTTATTAATGTATCTCTTGTGATAACGCCCAGGGACCCAAACACTGGTGTATTAGAGAAGGCTCTATAGCAGAGGCTGGATAGGGACACTCTGTCTCATCTCTTCAGTAATGGAGCCCTGGTTCAAGACTAAGGCTCCCAGATCCCACAGTAATGAATGTAATTAGTTCTAATAATGGGTGAGGTGATACTGTCAAATGAGGGACGGGACGGTTCAGCTGGGTTCTTAGGGCCCTGTTCTTGTTTACACAAAGGTCCTTTTACACCAGTCTGGCAGTGCAAAGAGGCCTGAAAGACGAAGTGAAAAGTTTGGAGGCTACGGTATGGGTCTCTAGCTGTGACATCCATCTGTGCTCATCTGACAGAGCTGGAGGGAATCAAATACCAAGCAAATACAGTGGACTAAAATCTCCACTGGTGTAAATCAGTATCACTCCTTTGATTGCAATGAAGCTGTGCTGATCAAGGCCAGCTGAGGACTTGATCCAGGGAATAAATGATTTTTGCCCTTAGTCTGTAAGTACAAAGTCAAGTCCTTGGTATGTCATGTCCCATTCAGTGTTAGAGAAGGTCATATTTCGCCTCCTTCTCTCCACCTGGGCTGTCCCCTCTCCTTTGGATAAACAGTATTTCCCCATTGCATTCCCAGTCCCTCACGCTTCACCAGAATTAAATTCATCATTCATTTTTTATGGTTTATACATAGCAGTAATTTATGTTTTCAAATATATTGAGGTCACACTTTAGCAGAAAAAGAGTGTTTCACATTTAAATTGAAGGCATGTTCGTTCCATTAAATGGAGATGTTTTGGATAATTTTAAAAGGCTAAAAGTAGTAGAAAGTAACATTAAAATAAAATTTGAGAGATGTAATTACACCTAATCGTACCATAAAATAATCAATACTGCATTACATTATTTCTGACTTCCCCAGTTATAGCCTTTTTTTGTTAAGCTTTTGAATATTGATGAGGTCAGTGGGGTCGCAGTCGACTCTCTGAGGTCTAATGGAGGTGGAATTAAGGTGATGTCCTCTCCTATTATATCTGCACGGGGAGGTGAGCTCTATACTTTCTCAAACTGGGGAGATAACATGGCATCAGAAGCCAATACCTCGGCAACATTTCTTGAGCTGAGATTAGGCTGTCAGTAACTGCTGACTGGGAAGCTGGCAGTGCTGTCTCCCCATCACAGACCTGCTCAATTATACACGCCGGGACGCAGAGGAAATGATGTTCACGTCAACAGAGATCATTAACAGCTGGAGACCAGTGTGTGTGAGGTGACAAGAACCAGTTCCTTCCAGTTCAGCCAGGGCTTTCTGTGTTGTCCCTGTGGGACACTGAAAAGGGGTCGTCTTGTGGCTGTTTGCTTCCCTTCTCTGCCCCTTTAGTTGTACGCCTCCACCTGACTCATACCTCATTCTGTTGAAACAACAGCCCCCTCTGACCGGATTGCAAAGCATTCATCCTTCACCAGCCTGTAGGTGTGGGGACATGCAACACACCAGAAAAAGCTGGGCAGCTGCTGGGCTTCAGTACAGATGTTCCACCTGGGACTTTATCCCCACCTGTTTGCCCCAGAAAATAGAGGTCTGCATCCGAGTGAATGTGTCTCTGTCACCATAGAGCTCTTGGTTTGAAAGGTCTGCCTTTGTCCTGGTCAGTACAGTTCTTCATTAGGGATCTTGTAGCCATCCGTGGGTTTCTGTTTGGGAATTCTTTCCTGTGTAACGAAAAAAAAGACCTGCTGGGAGACAACGATCTGTATTTCCCTTTGGTTCAGTGTGTACCCCTCTAGTTATTTTCATACTTTGGGCTAGGGCAGTCTTTGGCATTTAAAGCAAGAGATTGCATACTGGGTGGCCTAGGTTCTGCACCCAAGTTTCTGATAATGTACTGTTTTGTGCCTTCCTGCAAATGATTTAGAATTTAACCTAGGGAAAAGGATGGGATCTGAAGAGACATTCAGCATTAGTCTTAGGATGTGTATTTTGCCTTCTGTGCTACTGTACAATGAGTATAAAGTTCTTTTTATTGAAGTCTGTTTTTTGCACATTTTTGCACAATGGAGACAAGAAAAAGGTTTCTTTGCTTTTGATAAACCCTTTGAAAAAGGCAACAAAATGTAATTTTTCTGGGTTCTGATCATAAATATCAGGAAGGATGGAATTTTAAAACAGAACCAAATTGAGCAGTACCACTGCATTATCCATTTCACATTGCCACAGCATCCTCGGATTACAGTGCTCATAACAAAAGGAAAGATAACGAGCAGGGCCCTATCATTACCATTAATAATATAAACGATATAATGTATTTTTAAAACTTTCCTTAATGCAACACCAGCCCAGCCATCCCAACACTCAAATAATCACCTCTTCCCCACTATATAGATGTAAATACACAGATGAAAGTGTCAGCAGGGGAACATGCACAATACCATTCAGCTGCTGGATCTCCCCCTGTCACCTGGCTCTCTACAGAGGGGCCAGTCCCCTCCCACTACCCTTTCCCCACGGGACCAGCCGCTGCCCAGGCTTGCTGGCTGCCTGTGACGTTGTTCCTTCCCTTACACCCAGTGCTGTCACTGGGGTCTGGCTATGTGTGCGCCCCTCTGCCCTCATCAATCCTGCTGTGCCGATTGCCAAGTTATTTTCCTGGTACCTATTCCCCTGTACACCAAACTCTCTACTTTCCCCTTCTCCCACCCCCTTCCTTTTACTCCATGCATCCCATTTTGTACCTGCTCTGAAATCCAATTGATAGAACTCGTGGTAGAAGGTGGATATTTGCCCAAAAGCAAACTAACAGTGGCCCTCCCTCTACTGCAGACACAAGACAGCCCCGCTCTTCTGATTAGACTGAATTGCTTTCAATTGACTAACATAACAAGCTCCTGCTGCTTTTTCTTTTTTTTTTAAACTTGAAAATGGAAGGGACACTATTAGGAAATTTACATTT
This sequence comes from Nyctibius grandis, assembly GCF_013368605.1. NCBI lineage: Eukaryota > Metazoa > Chordata > Aves > Nyctibiiformes > Nyctibiidae > Nyctibius > Nyctibius grandis. Next base: position 4,102,019 of record NC_090674.1, read on the forward strand.
GCGAATATGATATTTAATTAGCAATATTAATAAATTAATAGAAGTAAAGAACCTTGTCGAGACTCCAGATTAATAAAACATGCTCTAGCTGAGTAAATGAGGAGAGCCGGGGATGTGATGCCCATAGAGGATACAGGGGAAATCTCACTCCCTGAACACCCCTCAAACAAAGGATGAGGGGCAATAGTGAATTGGGGCAAAGCTTTTTCTGTCTTGTAGTACCTCACACTTACACACTAGCGCTTTCCCTGTCCTTCCGCAATACTTATACAGGAAATTAAGTACAGCTTTTTTGCCCACCTTCTCCTTTGCCCTGCCAGAAGCTGAATGAGTCAGGGGTGGGGACTGAAGGAGAACCAGTGCTTGCAGGTGTAAGGTAACAGAAAGGACAGTGGCAGGGCAAATGCTTAGAATTGTTTGGTAGATCCATAGAAAGCAATAAAGGAGACTTCTAACGTTTTCTGATCCGATCCTCTGCTGAACACGGAGCACAGACTCTCTCCAGGGCACTTGGAGGGTTTTGCCTCAGAGGGACTCTCAGTCTGTGGCATATAGAGCAGGTCCACGCAGGAGGTGAATCAAGAAGGGAAGCAGTACAGTAATGTCAGTGTGGGCACAGCTGAGAAGAATGACCACATTAAGCAAAGGTCTGACACAGCAGGAGATAAACTGCTGTGAGGTTCACAGAGGTTAGTCCCAGCTAGGTGTCCCAGTCTTAATGTGCATCTGTCACTGCTTTGAATCTTGGGTGCTAACCCAACCTGGGGACCAGTGCTCTGCCACTCACTGATCCACTAGTCTGCAAGACATGCCAGCATATGCTTCAATTTAGGCATACCCGAGTTGGCAGCAATGTTTTTGTGCCTCATCTGTCCTGGCAAAAACTTTCTTTTCTGGACTCAGCAGGACAGTGAATGCAGAAGAATGTGGCACAGTCCTTTCCCATACTGCTGCATTAGTGCAGGCAATGGATCAGAGGAGACTGGGGCATCAGGACTCCCGAGATCCAGTCAAGCAGGAGGCTGCAGTGGTGGGTGACTTCAGTGACTTCATCTGTAGTGAAGTCTGGGACAGAAAGGGCAGAATGTGGCTCTCTGTAGCCTCTAGATATGTGTGGAGAAGACTTTGCAGCGTGGTGGCAGAGAATCATCAGCTGCGTGGAGGTATCTTAGCTGGTGAAGCACTCCTATGTCTGTGTGCAACAACCAGTACAGCCTCTTACCTTGATCCCTGGCTCAGGAGGGACAGGAAAGGAGAAGCAGCTCCCTCAGGAACCAAGCTATCAGTCAAAGCAGTAGCTCTCCTAGGGCCTGTGTGACATTCACACACATCACGGTGAAGTCACGCTCTCCTGCAGAGCATGGGAGAGGTGATTATTTATTAATGTACTGATCACTGTCCCCATGCATCACTCTGCTCTGCTGCAACCTCAGCAATGAAGTACTGGGACATCAGAGACCTGTGGCCCTCCATGTGCACACCAAGGGGAGATGTCTCAGCACCTAGGAGGGACCCCAGAGAAGGGCAGTGATGCTGGAGGAGAAGGCAAACACATGAATTGTCTGGCATAATGTTGAGGTTTTTCAATGCTTTCTGTGTGCTCAGCTCTCATGGATCAGCACCAGCCAGCCTGATGCTCCCTGTGCCTGCCCTAGGAGCCCAGGGTGCTTTTCAGCTCTGATATTAATGCTTAGCGGGCAAATCTCTCTGTCTGTGTTCTCCTCTACGTATTGGGAATAGTAGCACGTGTGGGACATTCATGGTTCATCCTGCACTGTCATTACTCCCTTCAATGCAAAGTGTGTGGAAAACTCTCCCAATGTAGGCCCTTACTCCTGGAGAAGGGGAAGCACTTTTCTTGTGCTGAAGGACAACAAGGAGGACAGGCAGGGCACAACCAGTTTCTTTCTAAAATTGCCAAAGGAGGATAATGAGAGGGATGTGACTGCCTTGCCTGATCCCCCAGTGGCTCAGCTGCTCTACTCCCTTCTCCAGGGATGCCTTGTCCCCACTATGTGGTTTGTGTTATGCTCCTGATGCCGACATCTCTGCTAATTAGGGGAAAGTTTCCTATTGGAATGGCATATTCACAGGCTTTCTGGGAGAGAAGTTCAAGGAACAACTAGGAAATGGTAGAGATACCTGGGGACTCTGGCTTGCAATGCCACTCTTGGTATGGTGACAAGTATACGGTAGGTGTGGCCGAAGAAGAAAAAGGAGAAAAGTTGGCTTGGGTGGGGTGCAGGGAGTAGAGACGGGTGAGGAAGGCATGAGCTCATAGATGTAGGCAGGAATGGAGCTCAGCAGCATGTGGATGTGAAATATGCATTGGGATCATCTTGGGATAAAGGAGAAGTCCTAGTGTAGGCAGTCATTAATCTCGGAGATGCGGACCATGATGAGGCATTCTGAAGCTTAGCCCCAAGGTGGGGCTGCCTTTGATGGCAGTGAGCGCATCCACAGGCTTTGGGGCTGTGCCTCTAGCAAGCAAGGGCAGCTACCTGGGAACCACCTCCTGACCCACCCTGGGTGGTGGGCACTTGCTGGGCCTTCCAGGGACTTTGGCTTTGGACAGTAAGGGGGTCTGCGAAGTCAACTACATAGACTGCAGGGGGAAGCATGGTGCTGCAGAAAAGCTTCCAGACCAATATTTTTTTGTTGTTGTTACTATAGGCCATTTTTTGCCCATAGATTGCAGGTTTGTAGCCCTTGGGTCTTGAGCTATGGAGACCCAAGGCCTTTGTAAAATGTTCTCTATCTGCAATGGTCAGTCTTGCCTTTCTTCCCTCCTTTTCACCACGGCTTATAAAGCACTAGGAAAATTCAATAGCAAATTTGAAATACCTGGGCTGGATCTTTGTGTTCAGAGCCCATTTCTGTGGCTGGCAAGAATCCTGAGAAAGAAATCCTGAGCCCTGCACACTGCCCCAGGCATTGCTGCTTATCACCCTCTGTGTGGGCCTGACACATCCCAGAAGCTGGCATGCACCCTCTGAGCTCCCACAGACATGCTGCTCTGCCACTGCATCTCCTTCCTGACCTGCTCTTCCTGTTCTGGCTCTTTCTTTAGCTCAGGTTGCCAGACAGGGAGCTGGTTTTCTGAAGAGTACAGGCTACTCCAAATCCACCTTCCTCTGTGACCCAGACCCAGCGTCGCTCATGTGAAAGACTAGGATCATAACCTTTTCACCACTATCCTGTTTAATCCCCTGCTTCCAGTGACAGACACTTGGTGGAAGCCTGAAGGACTGCCTGGGCTTGTTCATTAGCTGGAGCTCTGTCCTGCCTCTGGTACTTGGAACTGCCGCCCATGTAAATGACAAGGGAGGAAATTGCAGGCAGAGGAGAGACAGTGAGGAGGGCATTTCCTTGTGCAATAGTTGAAGGACTGGGGGAACCATCTCCACATCCCTGAGCGTGACTCTTGAGGCTGTGGTGCTCAAAGGGTCACGTCAGAGTTTGTCCTGGGAGTGGCTTGAGGCATAGCCACCTGTACAGAGTCCCACCCTGAGCCCCCTGCAGCCCATGTGGAGCCCTGTGCTCACACTGCTGCTGGGGGCTTATGGCATGATGGACTGCAAACCTCTGTCCTCCTGAGGGTGTAGTTCCTACATAGTTTCCCAGCAGTCTTCTGTATTGCATTGGGGTGCACGGAGAGCAGCAGGGAAAGCGCTAATTCTTGTCATCTTCTGCCTGGAGGAACCACGGCTGTTGCCAGCCCTGAGTGTAGGGATTTGCAAGGTAGCAGGGGCAAACCAGCTGCAGGGAGTTAATTTCTCCAGTTCCGTACACTATCCAAACTCAGAATCTGGCAAAAGAAGTCAGTCTGGGGATGCTGCACATTTGGAGGAAGCGCTGGGGCTGGTGTGGCTCGGGAGTTCTTAGACCTGTAGGTTTCTCTGCAGGAAAAGCTGTATTGTGCGTATTCGGTCCTTAAACAGGTGGTAAATTCTGTACTAAACTGTTTTGGCCATTGTAACTTTTCACATACTTGCATGGGGCTGACTTATCCAGGCTGAGGTGCTCTCCACTGAAATCTTGCAGTATCCTCCCCTCTCTACAAGGACTTCAGATTCTGGTGGGCTTAATTAAATCATCTCTTAATAACTGCTCTGTTAAAACAGCCCTCCCTCCATCTCTCGCTTAGCCTAAGGTGTGCAACCGGGGCGAGCGCTGCCAGGGAGCACGGCCGGGCCAGACCCGAACCGAGACCGGAGAGCCCCTCAGCGCCCCGGGCAGCCCCGGGGCTCGGGCCCTCCGGCAGCGCGGGGCGGGCGGGCAGCAGGGGGCGCGCGGGGCACGCCGCAGCGGCGCGGCTCGGCTCGGCTCGGCTCGGCCGCGGGTCCCCGCGCGCTGCCAGGCAGCGCCGGCACCAGCCGCCCCACTGTTTTGGCAGTTTAAGCGAACGCGGAGGGTGTTGAGCCGCGCAAGGGCTGAGCGATGGGGCGCGCACAGAGGGAGGCTTTGTCGCTCCCGGCTCCCCCGGTGCACGCCGCCGGCCGCAGCCCCGGCCCCCGGCTCGCCCCGCTGCGCCGCGGCCAGGCTGCACGATGCTGCAGGTACCGGAGCTGCGGCTCCTGCCCCCGAGGTTTCTACAAAGCCCGGTTATATAAAGTTTAATTATAATACTTGGCTCTCGTGTAGCGCTTTCTATCTGCAGATCTCAAAGTGCTTTCTAAGCATTAAACAAGCCTCACAATGCCCTCTCCCGTCTTCATGTGGGAGGGTTTGCTACACCCTTTCTTTCTTTATTTTAAATGCTGTCAGGAGAAACTGAGGTGGGAAAAGGCTTGCCCAGGATCATCCGGCAGGTCAGCAGCAGAGCTGGATGCAGAACTGAGAAGTCTCCTTGATTTGTTCCTGTCTTTAATTCCCTGGGAATGCTGCCTTCCTCCGGGAGCAGCTGTGCCCGGAATCAGCTGGGTTTGGGGATCTGACTGCCCTCTGTGCTGATCTGCAGTGAAATGCCTCAGTGACCTACACACAGTTCACAGCAGGGCTGTTCTCCTTTTAGGAGCTATTCCCCCATCCCTGCTCACCGAGTTTGGGCCCAGGCCTGACCATTGCCTGTGGTGGCTTTTCTTGACTTAATTTTACGAACAGCCAGTGAGGAAGGAGTAGGACCTGAGCTCAAGGTCTCACTATCGGAGGCTGGGGAGCTAATTTGGCTGTAGTGTGTTTGTACCTCAGAAGGGACCATTCCCTGGCATCTCTTTCTCCTTCCCCATCCCCCCTCAGGAAAGGTCAAGGAAATGAATGGGACAGCGCGATGTGCAAGCCTGTAAATATTTAGCAAGCCACTCGCTTTTACATTGCAGATTTTGCTCTATGGGCATGGCCGTTAATATCAGTGAGACATTAGCTCCGAAAAGCACCCGTCACACCGTTAACACTAAAAGTGCTCCGTCAAAGCGGCTTGCCGTGAATTACGGGACTCGAGCTTTCTTTATTAGCCTGGAGTTTGTACAGCAGAAACATCAACCTCAGACCCACAGCGGAGGGAGAAAAACCCTAGTAGCAAATTAAAAGGAAAGAGTGTTACCTGCAAAAGTGATAATGCCCTGCCAAGAGCTGGGGCAGAGAGCAACCTTTATCTTACATGGGGAGATCTTGCCTTGACAGACTACTAAAAGTAGCCCTGGTCTGTTCCATCTTTATCAGAAACCATGTTACATGAAGAGCGATTTGGGGGGCGGCGGGCAGGAGCGTTTCCTCAGGCTCTTTGACTGTGTTTGCAGCGATTTTTTTTTGTCTCAAGAGTAGGGATGGTGAATTTTTGGTGCTGGGGGAACCTCTCCTCCCCAGCCCCCCAGTTGCAGCCAATCTGCGGTTATGTGTTGGACTCAGGGTCACAATTTGACTCAGATTTCGTTTCATTTGCACAAAGACTCATTGACGCCCGGGCCTAATGAACATCAATATTCTTAATGACAAGGAAAAGATCTGTTTTATGGGACTCCAGACAGGCAGCGTCTCCGTGCTCCTTCTGCAGAATCACAGGAAAATAGCCCCAATCTCACACACGTTTGGGTTACCACCGTTACAAAGTTCAAACCCCAACCTCAGAGGAAGCTCCCCAGATAAGAGCATTTTTCTTGGGAACCTCTGTCAAAGTTTTGCCAAATTAACTGCTCTGCTGTCTTCCCAGCCTGACTTCTGTGTTTCCAATAAGCAATCCAATTACACACATTCTTTCTTTAGAGTTGTGATGATACTGTTGGTTTTCCTGCCAAAAGATTCATAAAAACATGATGGGAATTTTTGTTGCTTTCTGATTTTATTTTTTTTTTTTCCCCAAAACTAAAAATTCAAAGAGAAATATTCTGAAAAAAAAAATCAGAAAATTGCTGCAACTGAAACATGAGATTGAATGGGTTGCATTTGTCAGCTTGACTTGCACTTCTGTTTTGTTTTGGGGGGTTAGGTTATGGGTTTTTTTCCACATAATTTTGCATTTCTACCCTCAGCCTTTTGCATCTTTGGCTACCAGATGTGTCCCACATTGAAGAATTATTTCTCCTCCCTAGAGTGAAATAAATGCAATCAATATGAGTATTGCTCTCAGGGCCTTGAAATATTACATTAATGTTCCATGTGGTGACATTTTAGCTGGAATTTTCAAATACATTATGATGGTTCAAATTAATATTTATCAGATCAGCTTTTATATTTTGCAAAAGAGAGAGAGGGAGAGAGAGAGTAAGCATTATTAAAATACAAAATGCAGATGAATTCCAAAATCGATGGTCCATTTTACCAGCACTTTCAAAGGGCTGTGTTTTGCTTTCTGGTTTTGTTTTTAAATTTATTAGTTTTACAGGCAAATCTATTTATCTTCCTTCATTTATTTTTTTCACCCATTCAGTGTTTTTCAGTTGTTTCTTTCACTCTTCTTTATTATCCCAAAATGTAAATTATGACGTTAGCTAGGTTTTTTCTTTTTTTCTTTTCAGTGATTAAATCTGCTACATGACATCTTTGTCCTTTCTATAAATTAAATCATCTTTGCTTTCCACCTTTATCCACTGCCAGCAGCAATACTCTGATTGCCAGCAATAAAAGTCCTCACTTTACGGTCTTTATTTCCTACACAAAGCAAACCCCCCCTCCTTCTTTTCCCTGTGCTTAGGGTGCTTTTTTTTTTTTTTTGCTAAGGGGGTGGTGGGACTAACTCCTGTTTTCAGTGTTTCTCCATAAACAAGGAATTTGCAGAGAGAGATTGGAGAGGAAAAAAAAAAAAATCTAAACCACATTCCACTTTATTTCAGTCATTCCTAAACAGATTGTTCTATGAGGTGGAAAATCCAGGCAGATTAATGGTGTCATTTGTTTTGCTTTTTTTATATTTCTGTCCCCCCCTCCCCGCCACCCCCCTTCTGCCACTTTGGTTTGGTGAAAATGTTTGAAAAGTACCTTTTTTAGACTAAATGCAGCTTTAAAGATTTGTGGATTATCATCTGAATTTATTTTGTTGAAACAATGCTGCTTGTAGAATAGCCCTCCTTTCCCCCCACATGGAAAATCGTAGGAGCTGTCTGGGATCTTGCAGCATTTCCTTAAAAGCTTTTGCAATTCCTAGAGGGGAATTTTTGGAAGGGTTAATATTCCGGTTTAGAATGGAACAGTACTTCCAAACTTTTCCTACTTCCCAGCTTTTTTTCCTGTCTCTGAAATAGTTTTACTGTAAGAACATCTCACGGGTTTGTGACATGCAGATAGCCACAGGAAAGAACATGTATGTGTGTGTGTGCACGTGTGTGTGTGTGTATATAAACATCTTTATATACGCTCATATACACACACTCGCGTGCTCTCTCTTTCTGTCTCTGGGTGTATGGATGTACATACTCCAGGCTGCCCTTCCTATTTTCCTTCAATGCTGATCTGGGCAAAAGAACGACAGGAAACTTAAAAAAGAAAAGGAGGAGGAATCGATTGTTCGACCCGCACTTGAACTCTCCTGAAAGAGATAAAGCAGAATTTTCAATAGGTCCCCTGCCCTTTTCACCAGGAGGGAAAGAGGAGAAGAAAAACAAGAGATATTTATATGACAGCAGCTGCTGAAAATAGCATTTCAGAGCAATAAAAAAAAAGGCAAAAGAGATTCAATGGTAAAAAAAAAAAACCCCAAACCCACAACAACAGAGAAACTCTTTTTCTTGTGCTCCCCAACAGGCACATGAGCGGCTCGTCCTGGAAATGCATGCATGCCTCCTATAGATCTGTTTGAAATTATAGTTGTCATTGAGAGTGAATTTATGCTTCTATTGATCTGCAAAAGGAAAATATTAAATGGTTTGGTTTTGATCTTTAGCTGACCTCAGGGTCAAGGGTAGCCTAAGATTAGTATTCATAGAATTCATCACCAAATTGTAGTCTGCATCTACTTTATGCAAACATAGGGAAAACATTGAAAGATAAATACAAAGCAAAATGACAAACAATTTCACCACCACCCACCCCATCAAAAAAAACAACCCTTAGACAATAAAAACAGGGAGATACATATATGCCCAAACCCAGGTAACTGCATACAGCATAGACGGGGGAACGGAAAGAAAATACAGAGGAGCACACAGACAGAGGCAGTGAATTACACACACGGGAAAAGACACGACTCGGAACAAATATCAATGCACAACTATACTGAAACATGCCTGCATGAACACTCCAACACAAGTGCAAGGGGACATACAAAGAGCAAAACAAATATAAAAAGGACACTTCTTTTACATATATATATACACCTACCCAGGAAAAAAGGTGCACTTCTGTGGTGAAAAGGCAAGGAAAAGAGTATGTTCACAGATTCTCACACAACGCAAAAAAAGAGGAGCAAGCACAAATACAGTTAAACAGGTGCACATACTGATATATGCTGACAAACACAGTGATACACAGTTGTAAACATGTCATGACACATACACAAATGCAGACGCTTCTTGTATTAGGCATTGTGGACCTCCCTCGTTCTCGGTAAGCACCACACAAAGTTAGTGAAATAATAGACAAAGAAATATAGTCAGGTATGAGTAAATCATACTTGTGAAAGTCCTCCGCTAAGTCAGTTGTTCAGAAATTCAGGGCAGAATGCTTGTAAGAGCAGCAAAGCAATTTCACTTACTGACAGACATTCAAAGGCACAGGGAGATCTGTTTGCTCACAAGGAGAGTGAAGTCTACTCACAAGCATTAACAGTCCAGGCTAGAGCACAAGCGCTCCTGCATGAACATAGTAAGTGCCATTTGTGCACAAAGGAAGTATCTACTGAGCAATGAACGCACACTCAATGAGCAGAAGGCCCCATGCCTGTTTGTGTAGTTATCCCAGAGACAGAGGAAAACATCTGTAACTGTGTAGACAAAAACCCAACTGCACAGAAACTCAGTTGGGCACCACAGGATGCTCACCAGCACCCCGAGAAACTTAACTAAAAGAAACTCGGTACTTTCGAGGCAGACACAGCAAATACTCAAGTAGATGAGCAGGATAAAAGATGGTTTCTTAGCTGTTTCCAAGACTATATCCCGTGTAGCCTGTCAGCTGATAGCCAACGTAGCTGGTTTGCACTTAGTCTTTGCTTCTGTAGTTTCAGTGTCACTGAACACATGTGAGAAAGTATGGAGCACTTGGCAGTGGGCAAGAATGCGTGGTGCAGAACAAAAGCATTGATATTTATTTTTATAATCAGTTTTCCCCCAAACAGAGCTTTTTTTGACTAAAGCAAGTATTGTTAAAAATCTTATTTTTAAAAAAAATATTTCCTTTGGTCTACAAAACTGCAACCTGAGCACTCACCAAAAATATTACCATATTTTATTTTTGTTGTTTTGTTTATTTTCCCTGCTATAATTAAGATTCATATTTTAGTATAAAAGCCTCAACCAACTCTGAGGCCCACCATGCTTTGTACCACATAATTGCATTGCTAGAAACAGTCCTTGTCCTGAAGAGTTTGCATTGCAGTTGGAGGAGCAGAAAAAGGAAGCAGGAGAATCTCTCATTTACCAGTGAAGCCCCGAGGAAGTGACTTGTCCAGGCTAGCCATAGAGTCTTGGCAGAGCTTGGAATTGGAGCTGCATCTCCTGATTCACAGGCCATTGCTTCAGAAATGAGATCATCCTCCTATCCTGATTTAAATATACCTTAGCATGGGGCTACTAGTCGTTTAGTATTTGAAAGTTATGAGACCCAGTGAAAAACGTAGTAAGTATGAACAGGTTTTGAGTTGAACTTGTGTATAGGAAGGGCTAATTGGAATATATCACTATAGCTGGGCTGTGAGAACCTCTCAGCTCCGACCTGGCTTACCTGGCCTATGAACGCATTAGCCATTGCAGCTTATAGCACTTCCTCAAAGGAAATCAACTCTAGCACCAGGACTATTGTTTTTTCAGCATAACCACCTATATACGTGGGCTCTGGCACTACAGTTTCACTGGGAGGAATCACAGTCCCAACACTAGCCATAGCTATACAGGCAGGACTTCCAAATATAGACCCGATCGTAACAGCATCTTGGTGTGGACAGAGATCGCCGTGAGCACGGCTGTGCAGGGCACCATGGGCGAAAGCCGAAGGGTGCGATGGTGCTTGGCAGCGGGGAGGGGAGAGCGTGTACGGAGGAGGGCTCTGCGGGTAGGATCTGGGAAGTGACAGAGCAGGGGAAGGTGCAGCAGTATTTGTTGCAGAAGTGTAAAAGGAAGGGAACAACACAGAGATTTCAGTGGATTTCATCTGATACTGAGCAACGTGCATGACTGGAGACTGGTTCTGTAAGTCACTCATCATCCATTGCCTGAATCCCCTGAAGTCAAGGAGAGTGTTGTGTGTGTGTGTGAGCTGTACAGCCTGGCCCTTACTCAAGGACAGATCTCCCTACAGTGAAGAACCAGCGCTCACTTATTGTGACAATAGAATATTCTTTATTACAGCTGCAGGACAGAGCTGGCCGCTTGCGTGCTCTGTTCAGTGGATCACTATCTTCTCAAGGTGATGAGGAAACACACATTGCAATGGCAGCATTCCCAAAAATCCTCCTCATGATGGGAAAAGGCTTTTGTACAGGTCAGGTGTACAAAAATGGTGCATCCTTTCCTGACACTACCTCACTAGCATTAAACTTGTCAGAGATACTGGCTGTTTTGGTGCTGTGGATAGAGGAAATGCAGCTAGGAGAGTAGAAGAGAAGAAGAACAATTTTTCCCTGTTTGTTCAGTGCTTAGCAGTTTTTAGGTTGTATTATAATAGTAGTCTTGATTCATCTACTGTACTGAAATAAATATATATACTGGGCAGCTGCTTTTCCCCAGGCTGTGTCACAGAGTATGGATTCAATCATGTTTTCATCCTTTTGGCAGGTAGAGGAGGAGAAAGAGTGTGACAGAGGGTAGCAGCAAGGCACAGAGGTGGAGGCAGCAGGAGAAACTGCTGTTGTCATTTCTGTTTCTTTGTTTACTGTCTATGACTTTGTACAGCTTTTAACTCCACTGTTTGGCAAGAGAGCAGCTGGCATCACTTGCCTTCTTTGGAGCGCGTGCGCTGCCTGGAGAAAGACAGCCCAGCTTAGATAATGTGGGAAGAGATGGGATCTCCTCCCGGTGAGAACGTGGGCTTGGAGCTTCAGACAGTGTTGAAAATCTCTCAGGTCTGAACTACCGCTCACCCCCTTGGATCTCTCATCCATTCACCATTGTTCTCCTTTTCTCTTTATGCAGGTTTATTTCAAACAAACTCCTGTAACTTTGTTCCCCATTAAAATACCGTATAACCATTTATTCATCTCCCTCCCCATCTTCCCTTTTGCCACCCGTGGAGAGCCAGTAGTTCCCTCTCCTCTCTGCATTAATGCTGAACCAGTTTTCCCAGCTCATGTGCTGTTGGCAGTGCTCCTTTCTGGATGGTGTTGAAAACTAGGTCCTTCCCATTTGTCATTGTTAGATCTCCATAGCACTTTCTTCCTGTGTAACAGTTCTAACCTGGGTGTATTGACTGAAGCCTAAATGGCTGATGGCCAGAAATTCTTGGTAATTTCAGTGGGACTTGATACTCTTCATTTCTGGTCATAACTTGATCATATAATTTGGCTGTGTACTCTTAAAGAGCTGCTGTGGCTGGTGAAGTCATTCTTATATCCATAACAGTTTGTAAAGCACTTAAGGGTACCTTTGGATGAAAAGCACTAAATAAATGTTCAGCAAGATGATGTTATTTATCCATGTAATCACCTGTCACTTCCACCCAATTTTTGTTCCTCCCTGTCCCATCCAATCGGCCATATTATATGCTCATGCATATGGTCATGCACTCATCAATCCACCTTTATCCATATGCAGAGACACTCAAGTGTTATGAGAGCTACACAGAAAGACAGATGCATGCATCTAATCCTTGCCTGCTCATCTGTCCTCATCCAGCTTGTACAGGCACACAGCAACATTTTTTAAGCACTTAAGTGACTTAGGATCCTAAGTTCCATTTCTGAGAGAGGCTTAGGAGTTTAAATGCCCCTGAAAGTCAGTGAGATGTGTTCTCCGGGTTGCAATTCCTCAAGTCCCTAAGTGTCATATTTTCAAAGTGCTCTCTTTATCTAAAGATTCAGGTAGGCACCTTGTAGATTATCAAAACTGTTTAAGATAGGCACATAAATCCAAATGATTTTAATGTAGCCTGCCTTGAAAATTTTAAGACCCCTCTGGGCACTTATCTTTCAAAGGCTTCTAAATCCTTTTGAAAAATTGGTACCAAGAGCCTCTAGGATCCTTTAAAAAACAACTCTTAAGGTACTCGCCCATAGCCAAACTTCAGAAGAGTCACTGCTACCTTAGGTAAATCCATACTTTAACGATGCAGTTTACAAAAAAAGGTTACTCTGGTATCTGCTTTAATTAACGAAATACAACATTTGGTGATCCCATGATCCTGTAAAATACGGCATGGGAATCTCTTGTCTGCTCGGGCAGCCTGGGGGGGTCCTGCCCACGTTTCCTGGGCTCTGCAAGCAACACCGGCTCTCCCTTGTTCTCAGCAGGACTGTCCCCTGTGCCTCTGGGACAAGCCAGCCAGCAGCGGTGGGGAGAGCTCTGCTGGCTAACGTCTGGGTGCTGGGTCCCTGGATGATGGGATTAGGATTGTGGCGGGGATGGGATGCCTGTGCTGTATACAGGCCTCAACAGAAAGTCGTATACAACCCTATTTGTTATAATCGTCAAAAGATTTCATCGCTAACAGGCAGAAGGGCATTCGCCTGTCAGAATCCCCTGGTAGGATCCTGACTAGCTGTGGTTGAGGAAAAGGTTTGTGGAGAGGGGTTGGTGGCTCTGGTACTTGAACAAACTCCTCATGTTCAGCAGACAGTTACTGCTGCTGGTTCTGGTATCCCACCACTTTATATAGGATTCTGCAGAAAAATCCTATAAAACAAACAAACTTTCCAGGAAAGAAAATGAAGCAGAAAATCCTGCCCCTCTTATAAATCGTGTCCAAGTGGGCTGAGCTGGCAAGAATGCCTTCAAGTGTGAAGTTCTTTCCATTTTATGGCTAGGAGTTCCCAAGAGACCATCTTCTTTCTTCTTCATTTTTTTTTTTCTCTTGAATTTTTTTTTTTTTTTACCAGGGGTGGAGGGCAGATACTGTGTGCATGATTTGGCTGGTAGGGGCAAGAATCTGTCAGCAGAAAAAGGGCCGTCAGCAAGAGAAAGTGAGCTGCAAATTGTCCATTTCTAAACTGCTTGTTCATCTGACACTTGCAAACTCAGAAGCCACCTGTTCAGCCATCAGTCACCAAGTGAAAATGAAGCTTTCCTTAAACCAAGATTCTGACATATACAGAAAACTAAAAAGCGAAAAAAGAGAGGAGAAAAGGAAATTCTTTTGAATTTACTGTGAACTGAGAATAGAAACTAAAGCTAACACCCAAGGGAAGGTTTTTATTTCCCCTTCTCTCCAAACTGTAATATTCTAAGTGCTTTTTCAAACAGCAACACAAACAAACAATCAAAAAATCCAACACTTTTCATGCAACATTTTTGCAGAAATCCGGAAGTGTTTCTGAAGTCAGAGGTTGCCACCTCATCCCCCTCCCCCAGATAGTGGCAGATTTTTGGGGTGTGACTGACTCCTTGCTAAAAGAACACTCTGCATGTTAACAAGTGGTGTAGCTCTTTGAAGTTGCGAAACTAAAGAGTGGATTAGCTGTGATACCAAGTGCAGAGTAGGCTTTCCCCTTTCCATGCAAGGTCAAATTAAGACTAGACCAGCCAGTGACCCAAAAGTAGACCATACTAAGCAGCTGATTATTTTTTGCCCTCTTCGGGTGCAATGCAGCCGCCTCTCTGAAGGAGAATTTCAGGGTAGCAGCCAACAGGGTAGACTCTTACGTGCGAGGTTTTGCTGGCTGACCACAGAGCACATAGCCCATGTGCCTGATCAAATAGCTTGTGAATTTCATCATTTCAGACTTTTATGGTTTTTCCAGTTGCTGCTGCTTTTATAAACAAGCATTTCGGTGACCTTCCCCTCCGGACATCAGCGCATTCAGCTCTGCAAGAATCCCAAGCTCTGAAAGTTTATAAATAAGCCTTCTATCAAGTTCCACAACAGGTGTGACCTCCCCCCCTGTCCTAAAACTGAACAGTTTCAACAAGCAAATAAAGACTGCACAGTCCTGTCTTAAAGGGGAAGCACTCCGGAAAGTAGTATATAGGCCCGGATACTCTCAACAGAAGGTTTGGCCCATCTGCAAGAAGGGATTGTGTGGCCATAGCCTGGGGACTCCTGTCCCTTTGAGGTGGCCCTTTAAGCAAGAGTGAGAGACACAGAGTGGAACGGTGCTCACCATGACCTACACCAGCATGACATTCCCGGGCTGTCCCACGCACTGACCCCGGAATTGATTCTGGTAGGTTCTGAGTGCTGTGTCTGCCTGGCTGAGACATGAGATTTCTAGGAGACTTTTGTCATAAGCGGAAGGTGTACAACCAGAATCTCTTCACTTTCGATGGGGTTGCTGCCAGTATGTTGATGGTGCGTTGGCAACGCTGAGTGGAGAAGGAAGGGACAGGTCCTGTTGTGAGCTGCAAAGTGGACAGTCTCATACTTGTCTAGATTTGCTTAAACTGAGACTGTTCTCCTGATTTCTGGTATACTGCATGCATTATGTCTACTCCTTTACTTTTCCACTTTCTTCAAAATATTGGAGGGGAACCAGGGTCTTGAAGAGGGGAAACTGAAATCTAAGATTGCAATTTCTTTCTCTTGGTGACCACCTCAAAAGCTGAGATCGAGACAAAGATGAGGCTTCCATCTTTGTAAGAGGGTCCTACTGGCACTCTTTCCCTCCATCTAGCTGCAACATAATCTGAGCAGAAATTGTGAAATAGGGTCAAGAGAGGAATTCACCTATGGGAAATAGTATTTCTCTCTCTCTCTGTTCTATGAAACTGTATGGTGTTGTCTGTTTATTATACGTGTAAGCTTGAAAGGAAACCAAATGACTTGAAGTGTCTAAGTGGGCTTCTTTGTATAGATTATTATATCATATAAAATAACAGTATGGTGTTCAGTGAAGACATGCTGTGAAATCATTGAGACAGCAGGACATAGGGGGCACTTTGGTTCCAATATAATCAGTGATAACTGGATCTCAGTGTCATTGTGGAAGAGATTGGCTATAACCATTGAGACAGGAAAATACCCAGATAATTAGTACAGCTGAGGAAGCTGCTATAGCAGATGAGACAGGAAGACCCAATATGCTCAGTGCAGCGAAAGGAATCAGTACAATCGGTGTGACGGGGAGTACCTGGTATGATCAATATGTGCTACAGTTTTTTGAAGCTAGTGCGATGGTGTACTGTGGGACAAACAGAGTAATTCCACAACCAAGAGATGTAATGTGGTCAAAGATATGAGGAACCCAATGTGATCAATTGGAAAAGGGATTGAACGTTATCACTGGGTGCGGAGACAATGATAATGATATAATCAATAGACATCAGGTCTTCTGGCTTTCAAGCCTCATGCTGCCCATTCTTGACACTGAAAATTGCTTTGAAGAATATTTGTTATTACGTATATAGCACACAGTTTGCAAAAGCGTGAGCACATTGCTGTGATGTAGAAACAGCGTCAGGCTGCTCCACCGTGATGAATTGTGCTTGTCCATGTGGTCAGGTAAGTGGGTGAGTGGAGCATGCGCAAGTGCTAAAATGAGTGAATTTTATCAGATGTAGGGAATCGGTGGTGGTGCTGCAGGTCTCATGCTGCAGTCCCTTTTCTGCAGCATTATGGAAGGATTTGGTTCTAAGAACATCCTAAGTACCCTGCGGAGAACAATAAGAGCAGCCATTTGGCTCATGGTGAGCCTCGTCCCTTCTAATGCACTTGCAGTCCCCCTGGGCCATCTAATTACTGCTCAAACACAATAGTTGCAACGATGCATCATGCCAAAACCATCCAGAATAAGCCTCACACAGTGGGATTTGTTGTCAGTCTTGTCTTTTTTTTTATTTTCCTTTTTTTATGCAGTGCTGGTTAGAAAACTTTTTAACCCCCATCCCTATTCAGGGATCTGCAGCATCTGCATCTGGCTGGCATCTGTCAAATCCCCAAGAGACCCTAAAGAGAAGGTTGCTTCTGAGCTCCATGAGGATCACTGGATATTTTCTGCTTTGGTGAAGAGAAAGTTCCTTCCCAGGAAGTCTCTGCACACAGAGGCTTTTGGTGTGGGTAGATTTTGCTCTCCAACTAGAAATCAAAGTCCAGTCCTCCCCTTCAACTAAAGTCAGCCTCTGGGCTGAAGTTATCTCTAAGGGTACGGAATACCCTTTAACAGGAAGGGACAAGCTCTCTCCAGTGATAGTGTCTTTGAGAAGGTGTCTAACCACGTGTATACCATGTATATAACCTCCCATTTGAAAGAAAACTAACGTTTCTGTTTGCTGCTACAAGAGCCGACTGTAATCTTTGCTCTATCTGAACCCTTCCTCTGACACTATAAGCCCTGGTTGTCGTCCCCGCAGTGTAGTTTTGCCTTCAAAAATTATCATCCCTTCTCAGGGATGAGGGTGTGGCCTCTTACAGCAAACAAAGATAATGTCAAGCTTGCATACAGGTATATGGCCTGCCTGTACACATGTATATACATATACATGCAGGAATGCATACCTATACATTACCTGTGCATATATAGGAAGGTAAATGGATATATACAAACTCAGCCTGTGGTAGTTCAAACAGTTTCAAACATAATGCATAGCCTGGTGGGAGGAGTCTCGCTGGTTAAGATACTCTCTAATAAACTGATGAAGTTCTGTAAGCACAGGGAGATCCAGCACTGTCCCCCAGGCAGTCCACAACACTTCAGGATTTCACCAGCAATGGCCCCATAGGGGTCAGGAACCTTTTCAGAGGAACTAGTGAAAGCTCACGTCCATTCACCAGCAACGGACGGCGACTCAAAATCAGAGGCCAAATGCAAGAACTCTCAAATGTGAGGAAGCTTAAAATCTGGGTCCCCATGTCATGACTTAAACCTTGCGCACTTATACCTGAGGCTAAAGCCAATTCAGAGTCACTGATCCAGCCAAATTTGCTGACTCCTGTACCATAAGGCATTGACCAGTGTCCTGCAACAGCCTGAAGAAAGCGCACATAACTTCCATTTATGTGAAATCTAAGGGCTAGCGAGAGAGAGGGATTGCTCATCTGGGTTTCAAGTCCTATCTGTAGTGCTGTGGGGAGCTTCATGTTGCATTACAAATTGAGAGATGTGCAGGTGTATGAATGCAAACCCAGGAAATTTAAGATGTCTCTTCTCTGTTCAGTGTACTTTGCATGGTCCTCACTGGTGTGAAGGGCAGTTAGGGTGTGCAATGTGAAGAGAACAGACCCACAAAAGAGAAGCTCTAAACCAGCTCTGTAATATGGCCAGAAAGCCATGAGTGTCCAGGAGGTAAGCCTAGATTCAGAACCCGGTGCTCTGATATCTCTGGTTACTAGCAAAAGCATTTGAAAATAAATATAGACACAAATTAAAATGATACCATTTTTGACAAAGTAGACAGTAGTTGAAATATAATGAGGCACTGTAGAAAAATGCCCCTCCACCAAGCGAGCACTTGCTGGGCGGATTAGCCAGCATTCCTTCTCCTCCATTGAGTGGTGTCACAAGCTAATAAATATTTCAGAATTGGCTGTATTCAATCCAGCCCTTGTCCCGGTTGACGTCTGTTCTCTCAGTTTTCAGAAGGAGACAGGTGCAGAAGGATGAAAAGGGATTTAATTACTAAACATCCCCTACTCCCAGAATCCAAACACATGCTGTACTGTACATATACACCACACCTACTGTACTCACAAGCACATATAATACTCATGCACACAGAGTCACACCTACTACACTCTGAGACACACACTTATTGAATCCACATTGCACACAGGCTGCGCTTTGGAAGCAGAGGATTTGCATTGCATTGCACCAGTGTGTTTTGGCCATTGGGCGTGGAGGGTATGTGTGTGCACTGAAGTTACAGCACATATTCCTCCTCTAGAGCCACACACCCTCTTACAGAAATGCCAGAAAGACAGAAATGGCTTGTTTGTCCCCTCCTTGTGGCCAGTCTGTAAAAGAGTGAGAATTGGCTACAGCTGCCCGCTGCAAATACGAACTTTTAAAATTTTGTCCTTCTTGTGCTGAATGTTCTGCATTCAGTCCCTGCCTCTTCTCATTTCAGGCAGCAATACCAAGACTCATGCTGTACATCACTCTGCCCACACTGTAGACACCATAGAGTCCCTCACCTGCAGAGAGTATCTTACCTGCTTACATACATGTAACTTATTTACTGTATTAATGGTTTCTGTTTACACACTTTGATCCAAGAAGTGTACAGACGCCCTAACCATAACCTTTAAAAACTTCTGTTCTTACAAGGCTAGATTTTCAGATACTTTGTACCCACACTTGAGGACACTTTCAAGAGCTCCCGTTTAGCCACCACGCAATAAGCTAGGGAAATGGTGCTGCTCATTCAGTTGGGATCTGGATCACTGCTGTGGGGATGTTATCTTCTCTTTCAAAGACTTTCCTGCTCTTTGACAGGGAAGATCTAGAAGTACCTTTTACAGTAACAGTAGTCTTAGTCTGGGAGTTGTGGGCAAATTTCAGTGTGAGAAGCTGCATTCAACCTCTTTAAACTTTCCTGGCACTTTTAGCTACAAGCAGGATACTCCTTCATTTCCTATTCCAGGCTGCACTGGCCTGACGGTTCCTGTGGGTTGTTCAGCAGCAGTTGTGCTCCACCACAGAGACAGCTGCGTGGCAGAAAGGGCAGTGGTAGGCAGCGTGGCCAAGTTGGTGGAGCCTCAGTGGGGACTTAGGAGATAACACGTCTCCTCGTTCTGTCCCTCGCCCATTGGAAGAAGAAAGGTCATTTTATGCCAGTTGCCTCAGTTTCATCATCTGTAAAATGAGGCTAGTAACATGAACTTCTTTTGGAAAGTGATTTGAGATTTACTGAGCTAGCAAGTACTCGTCTGGATAGTCTGTTAGAGTGCTTTGAGATCTTTGAGGGACTCCTGAGTGTATCAGTGCAATATGTTGCTGTTAGCAGCTACTTTAGAGAGCAAAGAAAAAGAAAGGAATAGAGTTGAAGAAAGTGAAAGTTGGGTGCTCCTCCAGTCCTGTTCCCACTGGAATTATACTGTTGACTCCTGTCTAAGCAGGATCAGGACCTGGAAGCTCAAGTGATAGATGGTGACAAACACCAAGAAAATCAAAAGTGATGGATGATGAAAGCAAATGGTTCTCTGTCTGGGCTAGAAGGGGTTTCCAGATAATGTATCACTTAGGTCAAATACAGAACACCATTGGCTTTAGAGCTAGGTAATTAGTGTATCAGAAAATTGGGGGAAATTATGTATGTTTTTAAGATGGGCTATTAAGGCAAGCTATGAATTATTGAGAAGGGAAACTGCTTTCTTTGTTTTATTTAAGTTAACCTTGGAGAGCAGAGAAAGAACATCAGGATGATTTTTTCTGGGACACATCTTCTATAGCAGAGCACATGTGCTTGCAATGATATTAGGTCCCCGCTGCATCTCATACACAACAAACACATGCTTATGTGCACATATGTGCCTTCATGCATACACACACAGCAGAGCCTGAAAATACTCTTGCTACATGTGCACAGTACATATATGCACATGCATGCTTGTTAGCTTTTATATGCAAAGCTCCGTACACGCTCAGAATAAAAGCAGTCAGACCTGGTATGTATCACACAAATAGTTGGAATAGTACACTGAAATGTTGCACATAGAAGAACATGTGATAAATATAGCCTGTTCCCACCGTGCTTACACCACTCGAAATACTTCTGCAGACTCGTTTATAGATACACAAATATTTTATTAAAGTAATCTTAGGTTTCATATGCATCCCCAAATTGTAATCAAAAATTCATACTATTTTTTTCATAAATATTTGTGCAAATTATACATACTGAGCAAAAGTCCTGTGCAAGTTCCTGTATGGCCCCATCTTGAGATCTACAGTAACTTGTGAATTCTTAGCTTGCAAACTTTGCTGTGTATCTACACATACTTGCATACGCTGTGTGTGTTTGCGTATATTCTATTGATGGACTATGTCCACTCAGTACAGAATTCTGTCTTGCCTGTAGCAATCTGTAGAATGATTCAAAAGCTGAATTGGACCTCATTCTCCATTTGACTGGAGGGTTTTAGGAAGATTCCTGTGGAACTCTATTTCCATTGAAGTCTACAGGGTTTTTCTGGAGAAGATGGACTGCTCAGTTAAAAACAGGAGTGCTAATTAAGTTGATTCCACTGTAACTCATGGTTGGTTGCCTCTACTGTTTGTGTGACCATAAGAGCGTTAATTTGATTTCATGTATAAAATGTGTTTGTTTCCCCAAACTGCTCTGTTGGTTGCTGATTCTTCACATACTTATAGACAGCCTTAAGTTCTGGCACGGGGAGACTCTTTTTGGCCTCAGTATGACTTGATGGGTTTGCACAGCACTGCTTATTGCTAAGTGCCACCTCAAATTTTGCAGAATCAGAGCTTAAAACTGTTCTTTTCTCTACAAGACTGCCCAGCGAAAGCACCCAAAGGAGCACTTAATTTCAACAAGCAGATTCTCACCATTTCATAAGTGAAATAAAATTGTCCTGTAATCTGGGAAACATAAGCGGGACTGCAGGAGTCCAAATGGGAAAAATATTTGTCCCTTTTTTTCTTTTTTGACATTTACCACCCATTCCAAAATAACAGATTGTGTGACACATTAAGCTACAGTTTTCCAGTAGGGATAACATGGAAAGAACAACACCCTGCCTTTAATTTATTTGTAAAAACACGAATTTGAAAGATTACAGTTTCTTTCTTAAATGGGAATCTCTTCTGTGGCACAAAAGTTTTCTGTCTGTGGAATGATCTGTTTGGTTTCCTTTTTAGCTCAGAAGGGACTGGACATCTCTCCTGTTTCTGTGTGCAATAGATTGACCTTTATCAGGATGGAATTTGGAAATGTTAAATTATGAAAACGTTGAGACTTTTGCAGAAATGTTCTTATGTAAAGGATGAGGCCCAGGAAGAATTAAATTGCAAGAAATAATGGGCTTAAATTGCAGCAAGAAAGATTCAGGTTAGCCATTAGGAAAAACTTTCTTACGATAAGGATAGTTAAACATTGGAATAGATGGTCTAGGTAGGTTATACAATCGCCATCAAAGCAAGGTTTTAAGAACAGGCTGGGCAAACAAGCATATGTAGCTAGAGTTGTCCTGCAGAGAAGTGGCCAGACTAAGTTACCTCTGGAGCTCCCTTCCAATCCTATGTTCCTATGATATTAAGAGTCTAAGATTTAGCATTGCTTGGGTTATAGCTAATACAGCAATGTGTGCAGTGGGATGGATGGATGGTTGGATGTTGAGGACAGATATATCCTTTCTCACATTAACACTAGTCATGGTTATGGTCCATCTAAATTCCAGTGCATTGCTTAGAAAAATGTGCCCTTTAATTTCCTAATAAAACAGCTGGGTAAATTCTTCTACTTGCAGCTAAAGAAAAAAAAAAAGAACACTTGAAATGAATTTTTAATACAGATTTGAGTGGGATTGCAGCAGGCACTTCTGATCTGATAATTGCACTGGATCAGCCAGAGTCATCATCTTTTTTTCCCATCAGAAATTTTGTGTGAGTGTTTAGTGCTGGTGAAGGTTCCCAGACTGAGGGCTTGCAAGGTCTCCAGGTAGCTGGAGAATGGGGAGCCTGGGCAGCAGTGTGGACAGGATGGGCAAGGTCATGGGCAGCCACCAGCTGCCAATTCTCATCCCTTTGCATCCAGTTAATAGAAGCAAGGTCAAGAGAAATCCTCGCTGTTTATTTAGTCAATGGCCTCTACTGAAATTGCCAAGAAGAGCATAGAGTAGCACCTGCAGCATGGAGTGTAGCCAGCTAATAGGAACCAATGTCCAATCCCTCTCTGCTAAATGGTGACTCAGATGGCTGAATCCAAAGCACCAAACAAGGAAAAGACATATGTCTGTTCTTTTGAAGACAGACACTTTTTCCTCTTTGTACCTCGCTTTCAAAAGTATAAGTATTGTAGGAGCTGCCGTTTGGGGAGTCACCGACTTTACAGTGCAGTGAGTCTTTGAAGGGTTCTCCCCTGTACGTGGGGTCTGTCTGGGGACTGCTCACACAGCCTATCTTCAACCTACTGAGGGTAATCTCTGTTCCTTGGGCAAACACAGAGAGAGGCACCCTTGCCTAGACGGCAGTTCAGAGTAGAAGCCAACCTAGCCACTGGGATTCACCCTCTGGGGCAGCCTGTTTTCTTCCTTGGCTTTGAAAGGTTAAGGCTAAAGTTCACTGGGCAAAAGCTAGCCCTTGTGAATACCCCTTGAAAGAGTATTGGAGTAATACCTGAAATGTGTTCCCCTTTCTTTCTTTAAGACTATCCCAGACTCATTACACCATCTTCCTGCCTTTCCTAATTGACACTGGAACATGTTGGCTGGTATTGCTGTCAGTACATCCTACTAGTGAGACAGAGCTTGGATGAGCCAAAGAGTGCTTTTGTTGGCTTGGCATGGCTTAAATTAGTTTCTTGAGGGAAATCAGCTATCTTGGTAAAAGCACTTTGGTTCCTGTATCACTGCAGCTACACTGCAGCTTTTCGCAGTGTAGAAATACAGTTAAAAAATCATGGCCCTAATTGACATTACCATAAATAATTTCTAGCATAGACCTGGCTCTGAGTGAATGAGGAAGTATAGCAAGAAAAGCCTCTGTGTCCTATTACCAGCTGCCCTAAGCCAAGTCTTGCCTTGAGATCCTCCCAGCTTTGCTCCTGCAGCCTCACCAGACAGACCTTGTGGGACTGGTACAATCCCCAACGGTTGGGAATGCAGTGGTAAACACGGGAGGGGAATTTGGGCCAAAAACCCTGGCAAACCTGTGTTGACTTCCCCATGATTTCCTGAGCGCTTGGTTTTTTCCCTCAGCCTGCCAACACTTCCAGTAAGACAGTTGTGCTACGAGATGAAAGGGCAAAGATTCTCTGTGCCTCTCTCTCTGGGTTTTTCCTTCTTTTTTTCTTTCTTTCTTTCTTTTTATTTTTTTTGTGCCATTCTGGAGAGCCATTGGCTGCTGCCTGAGATATCCTGAGAGATGCGGCAATTAATTTTCTTTTAATCAAGGTCGGATGAAGTAAATTGGTGCGGCTCTGCAGCCCCTCATTTTCTGTTTTTGCAGTGATGCAAAACAAATATGATCAAATTATGCTCCTTCTCACCTTATTGAATTAGGAAGCGTGACTGATCCGGGAGAGCTGAGATGTTATATACTGTACCAATCCTCACCATCCCCCCTCCCTGACAAAGCCATTGGGAATCTTTTTGCAGGTTTTTTTCTTTCAAGTTCGGAGGGAAGTGTGGGAGTGGGTGTGGGTGGTGGGGAGAGAGTCCTATTTATTTGTCTTAGTCAGTGGGGTGAAGCTGTATATTTCACCTTACAGTGATGTGTGAGTAATCACAATAATCAGGTCCATCTGGGCTCAGGGATAAAATCTGACAAGAGGACAAAGAAGTTAAAGAGCCGGCCTGCAAAGAGAAGGGCCTTTCGTCTGTTCCTACAGCAGGTCTTACCTGCCTGTTTGCCTGCCTGCTGCGTGCGTTGCTGTACGGCTGGTGGGCTTGGAGGCACTCACCTGGGAGTGGAGGCTCACGGGGGGCTCTTTCCAGCTCTGCCACTCACTTTTGCAGCCTTGGGCATCCCACCTTGTCCCTCCGTGCCCCAGCTACCCTGCCTGTGCAATATGGGTAATGAAGTTTGCCATGAGATTCACAAATGAAAAGCATTACATGAGAGCTAAGCATTATTTGCACTTTGTTAGCTCTTAAGGACTATTTTGTGTTTATTCCATTGCAGCATGGCAGAGGAAAGAGGAAGAGAAAGAGCGAGACGTGCTCACACACAGAGCTGTCTCATGGAGATTTTGCTTATAGTTAGTTTGTTCATGTAATCTAAAATGAATGTTATTCTGACTGACAGCATCCGTTTGCTCTTTGTGTATGGAAAACATTACAAATGCTGTGATCAATACCACTATGGACATACAAATTGCACAATATATATAGTCCTGTAATCCACGGCTGGGAGGTCTCAGCATCCAGCAGACTCAGGCTGCTATGCTGCTATTTATTTCCGAGGGTCTCTGTGTGGGTAAGGGCTGCAGGAGTAGGCTCCTATGGTCCAAACTTGTACTACCCTTGAGGGAATAAAATATGGAGATGCAGCAGGAAAAATGCATAATGAATGGGCTAATGTGTACACTATTCTTCTCTGAAAGAAACTCAAGGTGGATGTGAGCTTGACCTAAAGGGATCCTTTCCAGTGTGATAATCATAGAAATGGACAGAGAAGTCTCCTGGGAGGGAGGAAAGTATGTAGTCCATCCTCTACCCTAAGGCCAAATCAAGTGATGATTGAAATATGAACTTTCCTTGAACGTGTTAAAGGAGCTGGCCCCAGAGAGGATGGGTCAGCACCAACAGGAATTTAGGACTAGATCCCACTGAACTGTGAACTAGTACTCTGCACACAGCATGGTGATCTCTGCACAGCTAATCTCAGTTGGTTAGATGATCTCATTGATCCCTTCAGAATGTACACTTCTATTAGAAACAGAGTACCCAGTAGCTATGGTGGCTGGGTAGAAAAAAGCAGGGCAGACTGAGAAAGGCAGTGAGTCCTAACTCTGGCTGGGGTGCAACAGATGAAATTCCTATTTTGGTGAGAACCTAATGACACTAAGGACCTCTGCTAGTCAGAGCGTATCCAAGCAATACCTCTTTGTGACCTTCATAACATGCTGAAATATTGGAAGTGATTTGAGGTGAGTGGGGAAAAGCCTGCCTTCCTGTGTCACCAGAGCCAGTACCTACTGCATGTCAGCCCTGCAGAGCCACTTCAGCTGGGCATCCATGTCCACAATGGGAAAATGGGGGGGAGCTGAGCACTGCGCAGGCTGGCAAAGGTGTAGACACCTAGAGGGAAATATGGCAGTATGTAAAATACTTCCCTAGACGTGCTGTGTGATAACAAAAATAGAGGTTATTTAGCTTTGAGTTTGGGTTTTTTTCCTTTCTTATTTGAGAGAGAGAGAATTGGAGAGAATGTACTTAGACTGTAGATTTTAATTTATAGACTTTAGGTGACCCTTTTCACCCTGACCCTTCTCCCTATCAGGTCAATCTTGTTCAGATTGTACTGCTCGTTCTGCTTAGTCAGAGCACAAAGCCAACCCCAGACCACGTTGATAAAAAGAAAGGGCAATTTACAACATATTTGTCTATTCGTTAGGTCTTCTATTTAAGCACAAAACATTATCTGTTTGTCTGTCCATCTGAAATGTTTTGTACTGCTGCCCATCAGTGTTGAAACTTAAATAGACTGGCAATCACAAATATTGTGGGGGGTCTCATGAAGGCTTGTTTTCCTGCCGCAGGTATAGAGAACTTCACTGGATGTGGGGTTGTGTTGCGCTGGGTGAGAGCAGATCTGGGAAGATGAGTACGATGAATGTTGTGTTAGTTATAGGAGAGCTGCTCAGCCTCACCTCCTTAACAGGGAGAAAGAAAAAAGAAAAGAGGTAGGAAACAAGAATTCCTATCGGGGAAAAAAAACACCACCAAAACTCAGAAAGTCCTCATCCTGTCAGGCTTAAGGAGAGGGCAAAGATACACTGGAAAGAGAAAACAAAATACAAAGAAAATACTAGGGAACATTTTTTTCCCATGTTCTTTGTTTTTAACCACCCTTCTCTCCTCGTTCATTAATCCTGCAATCTTTTCCTTTCTTTGAGACACTTCTCTGAGGTGTATGGCTCATGGCTGCCATTAGTGTTAATCGAAACTCTTCCCAGCGGGAGGAGGGGAAGACCTGAAGACCTCTTTGGTCTCTATAAAAACTCTGTTCCTTCAAAGGCTGTGGGTACAAAAGGGCTTTTGAAGCACACTCTGTGTACCAAATTACAGACTAGGCTAGGACCCTGACTGTAATTAATGACAATGCTGAGGGAAGGAGATACTTCTTGTTACATGGTCCAAGTTCAGGATACATCCATCAGGGTAGAAACAGAAACAAGCCCTGAAGAGGAGTCTCCTGTGCTAGTAGAGATTGGAGGGGCTCACTGAGGGACTGGCCAAACAGGTTTAACTCTCCCCTTCTGTCTCTAGCTCTCCCGGGTTGCTATATGCCTTAAGACCCACCATATCTCCTGTATGGCTTTTCTACATGTATCACTTCACAATATCAGTTGCTAACATCCATCAATGACCCAGATGTCTACTGACTTACTGATTCAAGCCACTGCAGTTTCCTCCTGCGGTGTTTAGTATAGCTCTCTACGCCCATTACCTCCATGTCCTCTGTCTTTCGTAGTCTTGAATCTTTTTGTTCCTCTCTGACATTTTTTCCCCTGTTCCCTCATTTTTTTCATCTCCTCCCTGCAGCAGATAGATCCAATTCCTTCATGGGGGAGGAACACAACCCACAATGCATGAACCCACCAGCTCAGCAGATTTTACTTGGTACTGTTTTGGCATCCAATCCTATCCGTATTTCTGTGAATCATTGTGCCATTCGTGATCAGAGCTCCAAATGAAACTCACCAGGAATTTTTATTACTCCAAGAACAGTGAAGTAATAGTCCGAGCTACCAATCACTGGAGCTGGCAGGACGGGCGCTCTCAGGGGAGCACAGGGCAACACAGCTTTAATTGTCCTTTTTTTTTCCCTTTCCCTGACAGTAGGAAAGGAACCTCAACCCTCTTACAACTCTCCCATCCTCTATTTTCTTCCAAAAACTCAGATCCTACAATTTCCATTTCCTGTGAAAAGCATTCTTAAGTTTTGGAATAATGCTGCCTTTGTGGCTGAAAATAGTTGCTGAATTGCTTGCTGAGAGTCTGATTGTTACAAATCATTAATAACATCCTCCACTTGGATTAGCTAGTAACAACACCTCATTGTGGTTATCCCTAGATCTCACAGCTTTGTGTGAAGCAGGTCAGGATCATTATTTTCATTTCACAATGATTATTATTTTCACAGAGGCACGAAGAGGTGGGATGTTGTGCCTGGGGGTAGAGCTAAGCATAGAGCCCAGGTTTCTAGAGCCTCATTTCTTGGGACTACACCCCTCATCACAAAAGATGGCAAAGGGTGTTCCCAACCCTTCTAGATCCAGAGTTTACCAGGAGTTAGAGGCTGACATAGCAGAGGGCATCAGTGAAGGCTTGGTACAAGGAACAACAGAGCAATTCTGGTTTAGGCAAGCCCACACTGGTACAGATGCCACAAGGAGCTCTGGTTGTGTGGAAAGCTTGTAGCTGCTGCATGCTGAGGCTCAGCCTCTTCCAGATGAGAAATGCAGTAAGGAGGGATGTGATTCCAGGAAGCAAAGATCTGCTCTGTGCCAGCTATAAGTCTTGGTGAAGAGCACACAGCTCACCTCATTTCTGCTAGAGTCAAAGCAGTGGCTTTCAGCTGCCCTGCAGGGGAAGGTGAAATAACTGTCAGTAGGAGAGATTCCCAAACAGAAAATGAAAGAGTTAATGACATGTCTTACCTCTTGAGGCAGACCCTTTCTGGTGAACACCAGCACTTAACTTGACCCACCTTGGTTTTTTCCCATCATTTATGTGACTGGGATAGGTAAGTTGCAGGGGAGAGGGGAGCTGGGAAGGACCATGTTCCCCCTCCACATTTTTAGCAGTGAGATTCCAGCTGGGTTTGGTGGTGGTGGCAGGGCAACCTCCATCTGGCTGAGTGCTGTATCAGGCAGGAGCTACTTTCAGGAAAAAGAAGATGGTGTGGAGAGTTGGGATAGGATGTTCTTGGCAGCAGCTGAAGGAGAGGCACAGGAAAAGGTGCTGCTTTTTGGGTGACTTTCATCGTGGCAGAGAGGCCTCCACTGTTCTTGCAGCCCTCTGGCTGGCAAGTTCCATAACCAGCATCTCTGGGTTAGGAGAGAGTGGTCTGATGCTACTGCTGTGCTGTTGGTCCAGCTTCCCCTCCCGAGAGGAATGCCCTTCACTCTGCACACAGGATTTTCTCTCGTCCCATTGAGAGTGGGCTCTGTGCCACTTTATACTTTGGAGGATCATTAGCAGAAATCATTAGCTATAATACAACCTCCCCCATAAATCTCCCCTGCACCTGGATCATTTGTCCATGCCTAATTTCCATCTCCCTAATTTTATGATTTGTCCCTCATTTGATGAGAGTTCCTTCCATTAATTGTGTAGTAAGTGCTTCCAGATAAAGGGCTGAGGAGTTGACCCCATCTTGGAAAGACACGGTTTGGGCTTTTTTCCTGAAGGAGAGAGTCCCTCTGAAATATTCTTGCTTCCCTTTCAGAGGGCATCACTCCAAATCTTAAAGGCACCACAGCAGCTTCCCGTAGGGAAAATGCCTCTTTCAGATAAATCCTGTTCGCTGGAGGCGCTGCAAGGCAGATGAAAGCAGCAAAGCTCAAGTCCAAGGTGTCCTCTGCCAGAGTTAGAAAAGTCTTGTAGGCATTATCTGTACAATTCAATTCAGACCAAAGAATAAACCTCTTCTTTTCCCCCCCTGGACCCCTCCTAATTATCATACTTTGTTGCCCAAAAGCAATTTTGTATCCTCCCACAAAAATCTCCTCTGCTGAACTATTTCATGTTGTATTAGGCTGCAACAGAGATCCTCAGCCTGTGTGATAATGGGCAGGGAGGGAATTGGTCGACTCCTTGGAAGAAGGGACTTAGCATCAGGCCTGCAGAGCTCTTTTTCCAGCTTTTCTGCAGACCTTCTGGGTGGTCCAGAATAAGGCAGCTCTTTCTCAGTGTCTCTGTTGCCATCTAAATAAGATGGTGATACTAGCAGTAGGGTGCCATGAGAGTTTAATTAATTAATTTGCAAACGCTGTGAGATCCTCTGATGAAATTCACTGCATCAGCACAAAGTCGTATTTAATCTATATTACATATGGAGATCCCAGGAGCAGGAGCATCCCAAATGCACAGGAAAACTGAACCAAAACGAGGTGCAGCCAAACTTTCTGAGCACCTCGCTGAAGAGTTTGTCTCTGGCAAACAGGAGAACTTTTCCAAATCGAAGCATTTGTCCTTGAACTTCTCAGTATGCACGAGCGTGAGGCAGCTGAAATGGCTCACACTGGGACAAACGCAACCCACTGGAGCCCTCCCAGAGCTGAATTTGACACAGTGGGCCTGCTCTAATATGCTGACTGTGTTTTCTTTCTCCCAGCCTAATCTCCCCCGTCTTTTCTCATACCTGTGCCATATTTGACATGGATGTTAGAAAATTCACTGAGATAAAGCTTGAGCCAAAACTCAGTGAGAGAGTGCAAAAGCTTCCCTGGAACCACTGAGGCTGTAAATGGTGCAGGAGGCAAAGCTGCCGGATTCTCAGCACCTCTCTCACTGACTGTTTCCTTTAACTGTTGATTTAGTCTTGAGGGTCTCTCTGTGACATTCTTGCCCTGGTGCTCTTTCCTCCTAAGTGTCTGTCCACTGCAGGGGTAGTACAAATTCAGAAGAAGGGCATAGGAGAGGAGGGAGGCGCAGTGCTAGAAGCAGCTTGCACATTTTACAGGTAACATTATCTTTTATTGGCATCCTAAAAAGAATGTCAGGCACTAGAGTGTTTTTTTTTTTTTAATTTCTGCTTCACTGCCATTCCACTGCAAGATTTTTATCACATCCATGATGCCAGCAGAGGCAGGCAGCGCTCAATGACACAACTGGCCATTCACAAGATTTCTGGAGACCTTTTGTCACATCCTCTGGAGCAAACTGTGAAGGTCTCAAAATCATTTCTGTTCTAAAGCTGGAAATACTCTGAGACTGAACAAGGCACAGGCCTTTTCAGCTGACTCTCCAGCCAAAACGGGCTCTCTGCTAGTCAGCCAGACCTACTGAGAGAGATCTTCCCATTGTTTTACCAGTTGAACTAACCTTTGTAGTAGTTAACCAAGACAGATATTTCTAGCAGTCATCCAGGCCGTGGAGTGTTCTTGCTCTCTCTGAAAGTCAGTAAAAACATTTCTATTGATGTCTGGGCCAGCAGGAACATTTTCACTGGCCAGGCATTGCTTTCTGACCCAAAGAGCTTCTCAGAGTCCAGGCAACTCTTCTCATTGACATATTTCATGTGACAGTTGACATTGCTTCTTGTTTTCACAGCAGCTCAGTTCTCTCTGGTCAAAGTTTATGGTAAGATAAAACCTTTTAGACCAGCAGCAGAAATTCTGGTGCCAAAAGACTGGCCTTGCAGTCTGTCTTTGCTTTCCTTCCAACCTCCTGGTTTTCCTAACTGCCTCCCTTGCAGTGGGCAATAAAAATATAAAAAGTATCATCACTCCCTTTGTCAAACCCACTGAAGAGGAGGTAAGTCTGTTCTGTAAGGACAGTTGTACTGTTGTCACAGAAAGCAGGAGTGAGGAAAGTCTTTACCCAGGTTTTGGATGGCTTGGCTGGTTTCAGTTGTGAACTGGAGAAAATACTGCATTGTGACTGCCAGAAAGAGCACTGGTGCTGGAGCACTGTCACCTCAGCTATCCAGGACAGCAAGTGCAGTTTAAAACCTGGGCCTTAGAGCCCCTGTGGATTTGCAGAGCCCTGTGTGACAGAGCAGGACCACTCCAGTGGCTGCCACCCCAGCCCCAAGCCAGCCTATGCTGTGAGCGTTCCAGGAACAGATTTTTACTCTGTGACTCCTCGGAGCCTCCGCGGCAGCTGCAGGGAGCCAGCAGCTGAGGTTTCTGGGTGTGTATGGAGGCAGGTGGAACTGGGCTGTGGGTTTTCATCCCGAGTTTTGCAGTTGCTGTCTGACCCTGCAAAGGCCTTTCCACTCTTCTTGCAGAAGACGGTAGAAACAAGCAGTTGAGCACCTGACCCTGCTCTGTATTCTCTCTGCCTTGCAACCTTCCCCTTTAGCGTGGAGCCACGCAATAAATGCTGATGCGTCCCCTATGGCAAGTGCAATGGCATGAGAAAGAAGCTGTGCTGTGGCCACAGTAGCACCTCATGCCTTTCAAATTCAAGTATGACTTTTCCCAGATATCAATGGCTGCAGGTATAGAGGCAGCCGGAGAGTTCTCCCACTCCTGAGTGCCTTTCACTTTTACCAGTCTTCAGACAAACCTTGAACAGATCCATGAGATGGTGAGAGGCAGCATAGTACTGCGTAGGCTGACTCCCACCTGAGAGGGGATCTCAGCAGGACATCAACCCCTCTGTTTCTCCTCCTTGTTGCAGTTCTGAGAACCATGGCCTTACACTAAATTTCTTTCCTAGATTTCTTTTGCTCGAATGGGGCTATTTTTACTAGCTGACATATTTTTACCAAGTGCCACCAAAATTCACAAAGCACTGAATTTTGGGCCTCATGGCAATAGGTGAAATATAGAGTAATTGTATAGATTTCATTGCATCTTCCCAGAGGATGATGCAGATCAGAGTTAAACCACCGAAAGGAGAAGTTCAGCATGGGTGTTGTCCAGTCTTTTGAAATGAAGCTGTGTGAGTTCCAAATGAGATACGCAGCGGCGTACCTGCTTTTGCAGTAGAAGCAAATGCAAAGCCAGCTATAGCCCTACCTTCCACCAAACTCACCCTCTATGGAAAGGATGAAATCATTGTTTTCCCTAGCAAGGAGGGACACTGGATATTATCTAATGATTATAGCAGGATCTAGGAAACAGGATTTCTGAGTTCCTCACCCTGCTGTGCCACTGCTTTACTGCATGGTCCGAGGGAAAACATTTCCACATTCCTTTCCTCGGTTAACGTACTTGTGAAATAATACCGTGCTTTATGTAAGATTTTATTTTCAAAACATATGCCATGTCCGTGTGCCACAGTACAATTACTTTATCTGAGATAACAGGCCAGGATAGGAAGCTTTCCCCTGTCTCTCTCTGTGCTCTGAGGTGAGCTGGTGGGATCTGGTTTTCTGAACCACTGAACCCCTGTGCCTCAAGTCGAAATCACTGTATAGTCAAGGTGCCAAATACACTGGAGAACATGGCCACTGAGTATGTACATTGAACTTTGAGGTACGCACGTAGAAGGAAACAGAGGAGCAGACAGCATTGTTGTTAGCATTGCCAACGACTTAAGCAGGTCTCACCTGGGCAGAATATTCAGCTGATGTTGAAAATCGTAGAGAAGAATGTTTGTCTCAGTTGATTCTGGCAGAGGACACAGTGGGTAGCCATCCCCTCCAGCTTTGAGCATTTAACTGGGTTGTTCTGACTCTCCTCCTTGGTTTTGGTGCTTTGCATGATCACAAGGTAGATGTGTGGTGTAGCTGATGGAGGATCGTAGGTGTACCCCCAGCACATGCAAAGTGCATAAAGGTGGTCAGTCACAAAATCAGGAGTGTGTGAAGGACCGGCCACGCAGATCTGCCCCCGTGTCAGACCAGGGGCTTGATTGCAATAGCAACATCCTGCAAAGTTCTGCTCTGGATGGGAATCTCTGCACCGTTAGCGAATCTCCTCAGGCAGGCACGCACCTCTCTCTGAAAGTGTTGTTAGGATCTGTTGCTGATCCAGACTGCCTAGAAAGCTGGATCTGAAGGGATAGGAAACTGCAAAAGTAAGGGCTTTTATTTTTTAGGTAGTCTGATTTTTAACTATGTAAATTCACGGGATTATATTCTGATGATCCAGACACTCTGGGTATGGAACAAACACTGGAATTCCTTTGCAAAATAAGTTCCAACGCACTCAGCATTGAGAGGTCTGATCTTTCTCCTGCAGTTACCATACTGCATTTGCGTATTACGCTCTGTGTGTGCGCACATGAGAGTGCTCTTGCAAGTGTAGAAACGTGTGAATGCGGGCAAGTGCCTGTGCATGAGAACATGTGCAAGAGGCTTTTTGTGCGTGTGTGAGAGAGGGCATAAGCATGTCTACAAACTTGTGTTTGTGTGGGAGTATATACGTGTGGGAACATGTGCATGTATGTAATTTTGTGCTTGTGTAGGAGAGAGGAAGGGAAAGCGTGGTGAAGTTATTTGAACCTGTTTGAAGGTCGGGGCTCCCCAAGGTTATCTGCTTTTTTTCCCTCGAATCTGTAAAGTAATGGTATTCACACTCACTACTTGAGAAGTGTTTCTTTTTATAGCTCTTCCAGATGACAAATAATGCCTGTTTTTGAAGTCCTTTTTAAGTCATTGTTCCCTGGACGCAGATACCATGTTTGGGTGCAGGAGGGGAACAGAGTGCAGAGCTATTTCCCCTTTCTGTCTGCAGGGAGCTTTACTGGGACTAGTGAAATTCCAGCCAGGATCATCCAAGGGGCTGCAGACTCACAGCATATGAGCTAATAGGACACCCTCTCCTTCAAGCCCCGTGACACAGTGAGAGAGAAGCAGACACCCACCCCAGTCCACTGAAAGCTGTTCAGGTCTAGGCCAGGGAGGCTGTAAAATCCAGCTGAAATCAGCGGTAGGTTTCCTGGAGTAAGCCTCCCCAAGTTGGCCCATGGAGAATAAGCCAAATTCAGACTTGGTGAGTGGACAGGTGTCTGGATCAGAGCCACCCCTTGTTGGGGGCTGAGGTTGATTAAATTTTGCCCATCTTCAAATATTTTGGGCACTGTTGACCCCTGTGGGCAGTATGGATGTGTGGGCAGTATGGATGTGTGGGCAGCACACACAGAGCGTTCTCCACTTCCCAGGGAAGAACAGCTACTCTGCTTCCCAGCAGCCTTCCCTGCAGCCTTGTACAACGCTTCGTGATAATGTTCTCTCGCCATAGTGGCAACCTTTGCTTTTTTAAAACTAGCTCCTTCTTCCTTGCCTTCCCTTGATCCTAAGTGTTTTGGCTACCATCTCTCTGTCTGGTAGCAGCACCAGTCATTCTGTGCCCAGAAATTGTTCTGTACTATGTAAGCACAGGAGTGGAGCAGGAAAGAGTGTTTTGTGCTTCTTTGCCCAGGGACAGACAACCGTGCACACCGCAGAGCACCCTCGTTCCTCGCTGTTGTAGTGGGGATTTTGTGCGCCCGTCACCGATGCACAGTGAGCTTATCCCCACCTCTGGAGTCTGGCCGCTGATTTGCTGTCCTCCCTGCGGATGGGATAATGGAGCTTTTCCTGCTGGTCAGATCCTGAGATGTGCTGGAAGCTCAGTGTTCCCAGTGGCTGTGATAGACATTTTCTGGAATATAAACTGAACGAGCCTCTCAGGATTTGGGCCAGAGGGAATTGCAGATACCCATAAAGGTGTTCAGCTTCATATTGGAAGAAGCTCAGGGGAAATGGCTTGTGGGAAAAATAACGAGCACAGTGGAAAAACAGGGAACGGAAAAGGGGCAGAAAGATTCAAGAAGTAACACAGAAGACGACAGGGAGAAAGCTGGGTTGAATGGATAAACGGTCTGTGAGCAGGAAACGATATCTGACTTAATGTATTAGTCAGACAGAAAAATTAGATGGTGTAAACTGATCCTTCCTGCAAGGGGTGCTGAACTTTTTTGGTGACTTTAGAAGGCCATGTTTACAGTAACTTCAGCTCGTGACCAGGCTATAAAGGCAGGCTCTTTGGGGCAGGGAGGAAGGAGCATTTCATTAACACACACACCTGCCTCCATGGGCAACCTGGCCTTGCAGTTACTGGGCTTTTATTTTCATTATAAGATTGTACTTTGCTTTTTAACATAGAAATATAAAATATGCATGTATATACCTTATCAAAGATGATAACATTCACAGGTAAGGGAACATAAGTCCACTTTATAGCAATAAATTATCTTCCCCACCCTTTTGGACTGATTAGCAGCTGCGTCTCACCTAAGCTTTCTAGAGTTTTCCCTTTAATTTTTCACCTGAATTGTTTTCTCCATTTTAGCTACACTCATAAGGGGTGTTTTTATAAAAGTGCCTACAGGGATTTCTGATCATTGTTCCCACTGAGCCCCTGAAATTAGACAGTCAGTTTTGAGATGCTTGCCCTACATGTTGATTATCACGGAGTTTAATTTTAATAACAAGAGGCAAAGGCTACTTTAGTTTGCACTAGATTTCTACTCACCTGTATGAAGTTACCCCAGTTTGCTCTGGTTTGCACATTCACTGACTAAGTGTGCTTTAAGTCTTAGGGAGAGTGAGGTTTGAAATTTAGAGCTCTTCAGCTACATACAGGATTTTAAAACCTGGCTATATGAACTGGTGCACGTCTGCTGGGGACAGTTTGATATGCACCATTATATAACTCGGTTTATCATTGTAAGCCATTGAAACTGATAAACTGTTTCAATCCATGGAAAGACAGTGTGTCTCCAATAGCACCAAGCCAAATTTGTTGGTATTAGGGTATGATTCAAGTCAAACCTCGGCTTAATAGGTTACCAATAAAGTTGCTACAGTAATTATCAGTGCAGTTCCAGAGTAAAATTTGCCTGGCTGAACCATGTTGGCATTTATGTTGGTTCAGACAAATATATTTTACTCTACCATTGCAACCGGTCAGGAGTATGGTCAGGTACTGCGCCTTGGCTGGGGAGAGGGGAACATTAAGCTGTAATAATTCAGCCACTTGAGATATTTTGGACATACCATTAGTGTACAGGCAATCCCCAAATTTTTCCTACAAATTTTCATGACATAACTATAGTATCTGCTTTTTCAAGTACACGAACCAATTGTGGACATTCAAATTACTTCATAACGGTGCCAAGCAGTTTAATAACAGAGGATAGGTAAGCAAACCCAAACCTCATAGTTTTCCCCTAAATCCATTGAAGGGAATAGCTGTGTTTGTGAATCATGATCCAGGACTTAAGAACGTGAGATACACCCCCAAAAGGAGCTGGTTCAATAGTTGCTCAAAACTCTTTGATACCATTTGGGACCTTTCCAGTACTTCTGGTTAAGCAAGTGCTCAGCTACTCTTCTAGCCTGTGGCTGCCATGTGTATTAAAGTCAAGTGAAATCTAAAGGTGTCAGGCGTTTATAATAACTGCTCCAGCATGTGGAAGGAGACAGACTTGAGTTGGGGTTACCTGGGACTCTGCTTCCACCTTCTCCCAGGACTGAACGCGTCATGTGGAGATCATACCGAAGCTGAACATCCTTTCTGCTTGCAAACGGTCTCTGGCGAACACTCACTCACAGCAGTGCAGTGACCTTTGTATTTCCATCTGTGTCTCAGGTACAGCGTGTTTGTGCTGTTGGAACAGGAAGGAGAGCTACCTGGAACCAGCCCAAAGCAGAGACAAGGGAAGCCTGCACAGGTCTGAGTACCCCACAGACTGAGTGCGCTGAGGTGGCTGCTGTCTGTACAGCGTTCCCAGGTGGAGCTAGGACAGGTTACACAGAGCTGGTTGGGTCTTCTCCCCAAGCTCACAAATGACCTATAGCTCCAAACAGAGCCTGGGATCCAGTACTGTTCCCTCTGCTGGCTCATTTCCTGCTGTTTTCAGAAGTGTCTTTCACAAGGAAACTGAACCTTTAACGCCAATAGAGCTGGATTCCACTGGCAGATCTGGGTGGCAGAAGTGTGTGGCAAAGTCAGAAATCTGGGTCTGGGAGCTGAGAGTGGGAGGGTGGGACACGAGCTTTTATGAAGGATCATTTTCTGAAGGTGAGGAGGCTCTGCTGGTATTGGTATCATACTAGAGGACAAATGTTCCTTCCCTTTGATCTGTAGCCTGTTTCACCCTGTAGGATTTTCACAAGAGGATTTATCAGCCTGTACGTTTGTGAAGTTGAAGCTGGAAAGGGAAAATAGTCCCTTCAGTCTTTGCTAGTGGAAATTGCTCTGTATGGAAACCCAGAACACAATGAGAAACAAATAAATTGAAACCCAGAGCTGAGAAATAAACAATCCCTGTGGGAATAGTGTGATCACAAGAAAATAAGAACAATAATTGCCCTTCTCTGAGGTTTCAGGGATCTTAAAAAACATCAAATAAGTCTCATAGCTCCTTATGAATGTGGTAGTGATCTTTTCCCCCATTTTACAGATGAGGATGCTGAGGTACAGAGTGGCAAAACAGCAGAAGTACCAGTTGCAGTATTTAGTATAGACGTACACTGCCCAGCGCAGTGCCTTTTAGAGATACCTGAGCTAGCTTGATATCAGAAGAGTACAGCTCTATTAGTACGGTCATCTGTCTGGTATAATTTTCCACTGCTTGCTGTACTTATTCAGCAGTAGCTTGGGTATCTTTAACCAGCATTGCACTGTGCAGTGTCGTCATACCTTGTAATCTGATTCGTATATTCCTAGGCCCAGTGTGATTTTCTGTCTGACCTCTTTCATATCATGGGCTGAAGAATTGCCCCAGCCTCTGTTCTTTACACTGGTAAGAACGTAGCAGAAAGCAGTCCTGCCCTGGTTTTAGCAAGTGAATCCAGGTGGGTCTTAGCAGTATTTCCCATCTCTTCACTTTTAGGTTCTAGGTTCATTTTTCAGGAGAAAACATTCCAGACTCATTCTCTAATCTAGCTTCTCTCTGACGCTTTTTGGCTTCACTGTGCGACCTAAAACCAAACATGGTCTGCTTTTCATGAGGGTTAAGAATATGAGAAAAACCTGAAGAAGAGAGATATGAGTGGCCATCAGCTGAAGCCAGAGGAAGGGGCGTTTCCTCCTGTTCCTTGGGACTGGCCTCTGGAGGTCACTGTAGCTGCAGAGAAATGGGTTGGGCAACGCATTAACCAGGCAGCAAGGAAAGCAAAACTTAAAAGGTAATGTGTCCAAGAGGTGGTTCTGATCTGGACTGGACTGTTAGACTGATTCTTTGTGTGCACGAAGGTCACCGTCCTCAACCAGGTTACAAGCTGAGTCTTTCTGAAGTGCAGACTTTTACTGTTGAGGCAAGCAAGTACCTCCCGTGGTTGCAGAAGGTGGCTGTAAGCTCCTTAGAGGGCAGTGGTTTATAAGCAAAATAGCCATAAATACATCAGCCAATGGATTAGTAACTTGTGTGTGTGGGTGTAGTACATGTGCATGCATATACATACAGACATGCATATACACGCATTTCTTTCTCTGCCAAGCTTATGCTAAGTGGTATCATTGAAATAAACTGCCAGAAGAGTTAGGATCTTTGGGTGAAAGTGTATATGTTTGAAAACATAGCAATAACAATATTTCCTTTGAACAGACCACTGTGTAAAGATATAATTCCATTGCAGAGGCTCACCAAAGAGTGGCTTGAGTCAATCTGCGTGCTAAAGCTGGTGAAACAAGTCTACAGAACAGAATTTGTTGGTGAACTGGTGGTAATTACACTGCAATGGAAGGTTGCTTGCAGACTCAAGGCTAAACTGAAAAATCGGGAGCACATTAACTATCATTACCTGCTGCAAAGCCCCTTTCACTATGAGTTGGTTTCACACTGCTGTGGGAAGGGGGGAAGAAGTAATTTTGGGATAAAGTGTATTGACTAAGAATCAGCATTTTCAGCTCCCTCGTTACTTGGGAGTGGTGGCTTCTGTTTTTGAACAGATTACAGAGAAATGCTGTTCTCATAGAAAAATTTCAGAGATTTCAAAGGGAAAGGGAGATCCTACGCACGCTAGGGAAGAGTAGCATGCAAAGATGTAACGCAGAGATACAACATTTAAAATGAGAAGAGTAGTGAACCTCTATGGGCTTGATCCAAATGCCTACTGAAACTGATTAGACTCCTCCTCCACACTTCAATGGGATCAGGCCCTTGATATTTTATAAACACAGATATATATTTAAAATTATTTAAGAAAGTTAAGATGATAGAGAGATTGTCAACTTCCAGCAGCGGTGGTTAGATAGTGTAACACCATCCTCCTAAGAGATGCTACATCAAGATGATCAGGGAATTATGTGCATAAAATAAATCCTCGGGCTTCAAGATAAGAACATACTGCAATTTCTTGCCATATGGTTCAGACTAAAATTTCTTGCTAGCCCAGCTCAGATTCTCTTCCTTCTCCTTCCTGATACGCTCCAGCTGAGCTCAGCTATTCCTGGGCTGGTTCTAAGCATATTAAGAAAAAGGTATGTCAGTGCCCACTGTAGTTTATTTTCAGTAATCTGAGCTGCACGGGCAACCCCTTGCGCTGCTGTTCCACTGTGCTGGTTTCACGGGGTCTCTGTCAGCGCCTCAGGTCTGCGTGTGTGTGGTGAAGAGCAGAAGAGGGACCCCAGCCTGCTCTCGGGGGGGGACTTCTGCAAAAGCTTAGCCTCAACCTAACTGTGCTCCCACTGGAGTCAGTCGGAGCTTTGTTGTGTGGGAGATTTACTGTTGACTTCAGCAGGGAGCAGAACACTGGAAAAATCTCACAGGAAATAGCTGATTAGAGAAAAGTAGTAGTTTAGGCCAAAGTGACGAGGAATCTTCTCATTCAGTTGGGATAGATGATTTTGATCAATTTTTGCAGTGGCCAGTGCAACGTGTCTCTATTTTACATGAGTGAGGGAGAATGAGGCGAGGGCGGGGGTGCGGGAAGAGAAAGAGAAAGCAGTTAATTTGACTGAATAAAGATAAAAGAATGCAAGCGCCACCGAGTTTGCTGTTTATCTGGACATTGTGTAATGTTGCGGAATCAGATGTGGCACTCTGGCTTTTGCACAGAAATGCCCAGGGAGAAATCCAGCCTTACTGCTAGCAATGATGAGATTTTTAGAGGAGACTTCCTGATCTCCTCTCCACAAGGCATCCACTTTGAAAGCAAATTCGTGGTACTCTGGAACTTCCTAACTAAGAGGAATTTTCCTTTGATCTGAGGAGTGAATTTCTGTTTTCACCCCACTGCAGGGCAAAAAAGAGCAGTGGAATGCCAGGGTGCCTGACCACAGAGACTGTCCCTGCAGGGGAGAGTATGGCCATTTGGGAGAGGCGAGAGCCCAGCCAGCCCAGAAAGACCTTGTGAATTCATCCAAAGTTAACCTAGTCCTTTTTGGTCGGGACGGAGGACTCTGGGTGTTTAATTTAGCAACAAAGGAGGGACGGGCAAGCTGCAGAGGTTGTAAGGAAGAGCGAAGCCTGGGATTACAGAAGGTCTGTGAGGTCCCGACAGGTCTGGATTGATTAGTATTCAGTATTTATAATATCTCCATAATGGTAAAACAAAAGAAAACAAGCCCAGAGAATGCATTTTTAATCATCAATCATTGCTCTTTGTTTGTTGTGAATGAACGGCGAGGGGAAATAGTCTCCCATAATCACCTCTCTTCACATCTCCTGCCACACAGGCCTCGCTGGGTGTGCTAAAAGGGAAATAAATAAACAAGCAGCAGATCTCAAAATAAATCCCAGAGACATGGGTGCTACGTGGGTTATCACACCCGCACACAGGGGTCTTGTTGGAGATACAAAGTGGGGGAAGGACATTTGAAAAGCAGGAGACAAAGACAAAGCACAGATAGAGCATTAAAAGTGAGAAAAAAGAAGGACTGGAGTTACAGAGGGGCAGCAGGTGAAGGAGGAAGAAGCTTTTTGGAGAATGATCAGTGGTGAAATAATCCGTGAGCAATTTCATGTCAGAATAGGGAGGTCTCATGGGACATAGGACATTGGGATGGAAAGCTTGAGAAGCCACCAAATCCAAAAGAATTTCAACCTTTTCAGTGTCTGAGGACCACTGATTTTAGGATTTCCACATGAAAAAATTATTTTTTTCAAGGATAGCATTCATTCTAGAAAAAAATACGGAAAAGCCCGTAGTTTCTATTAAGAGCCCCCAAAACCATATCTTATCAGGAACAGCACTATGCTGAACTTCTCCAATGGGATCCCTGCTTTGATCTTGCAGCAGTTCTCACAAGGCCTTTATTGTAGTCCCAAATGCCTCTTGGGAGGAAGGGAAACATTATAATTCTCCCTTAATAAGTGAGATAACAGGCTGCTGGGAGGGTAAGGCCCAAATTTTCTAAAGCAGGGCTGGTGACTCCACACCCACTCAGTGCGTTTAGCTGAATGTTCTCAGAGGGACGGGAGCCCAGAGCCATCAGGACAGCCTGTAAGGAACAGACACGCTACATCTGAACCCTATTGAAAAATAATAAAAAGGTAATGACTTTGTCATTACTGGACATGGGTTTGTCTGTTGGTGAAGGGGGAGGAAGGGGAGGTTTTCTGCATTCAGGCTATAAATAATGTTTCCCATTATCCTGTGCAGTTCTCATGCATTCCTCACGCAGCCCTTGGTTTGCCTCCATCTCACCTGGCCAGCCTGTGAAGCCCTCCATGCCATCCCGTTAGGCTGGCACACACCACTGGAAAAAAAGGAGAGGGCCAAGCAACATCTTGTG
The DNA here is from genome assembly GCF_013368605.1 of Nyctibius grandis. Taxonomy (NCBI): domain Eukaryota; kingdom Metazoa; phylum Chordata; class Aves; order Nyctibiiformes; family Nyctibiidae; genus Nyctibius; species Nyctibius grandis. Next base: position 4,143,874 of record NC_090674.1, read on the forward strand.
CCCGTGCCCCAGTGCTAGCATGACCACAGAAGACACTGAGCAAAGGCAGAGACAAGAAAGTGACCTCCTCTTGCCCGGGACACGGGTGCGAGGTGACCAAATGGGAGCAACTGTCAGCCTGGGACACATATTGGAAGGGATCAAATTTCAGAGAAGTCCATAGATAAATGTGCCTTAATAAAAGCTGTGCATGATACCTGAGAGAGTGAGTGGAGAAAGGTGTAGTTGTAGTTAACTCGGCTTTGTGTACTTAAACCAGAGCAGCTCAGCTGCTTAGTAGCAGCTCCTTAAGTGATTGAATCTTGGTTACAAAGCTTGACTTGGAAGGAGTTTAAACCATTTATTAAAAGGCCAAACTAAATTGTGATAACTCTGTCTTTAACCAAAACCAGAGCACTCACCAATGCTTGCAGTGTTTAGTGAAAGATGCTCAAAATTGCACATCCCAGTTTAGTAGATGAAGTTTCCTGGTAAAATGCAGATGGGAGGGACCCGAAGAACCTTGTTGTGACTTGGGACCTATCTGGAAAACAGCAGCATTTAAACTAAAGGTGTGTTTTTAAGTCAATGGCCCGAAATGTAGATGCCTACAAGGATATTTTTAAAACTGCATTTATATAGCTAGCTTGATATAATTAAGAACTGATTTAAGCTCAAACAAAATAACTCCCTCTTGCACCCAAATTGGAGTCTCCACACTGAGAATTGCATCTGTTGAACTAAATTAGTCAGAAAATCAGGGCAGCTTTGTGCTGTAAACAGACTTAGAGCTGTGGAGGATATTCCAGTTCTGTGTCCGGCTCTGCCACTGATTCACTGTGTCCCTAGGCAAGACTCTTAAGTTTTCCATCTATAAAGTGTAATAAAACCTATGTAGGTGCCAGGTGATGTAGTGCTTAATTAATTAGTAAATTAATATAATGAACTCTAACTTTTGAAGGTCTGTATCAGCACAAATGAATTGTTAATATAAATTTTTATTATTTATTGCTATTTAGTTGATTATTTTCTAACACGGGCAGGCTATTACAGACATACAACTTCACACTTGAATTCCAGTTTTATTATTGTTGCTGCTTATTTATTATTGTTTTCTTCTGCATTTATTTGTTGCCTTTAGCAGCCTCCCGTAGGACTAAGCCCCAAAGCAGTGGATATTACCCAGACACACAGAATAGTGAAGTCACTGGGAAATTTTGGGACAGAACTGGGGTTAAATGCCAGATATTTCTTGCTAAATGCCAAGTCTTTTGCTTGAACCTTCATGCAGATTTAAGGCAAATAAAACAGATAAGGACAGATTCTAAGCTGAGTAAATTCTCATCTACCCTCAATTATACCAGTATCTGTACGCCTGTAATTTGCCCCACACAGTTTCAGTATTTTTATTATGTACTTTAGATACTGGTAGTCATTGTGTATATTTCTAAGCAAAAGTTTGATGTTTCAAAACACAATCTATCCTCTTCAGTATAGATAAGTGTTGCCCCACTGCTGTCAGCGTAAAGCAATGCCTGCTCTGCTCTGGGGGTTTGGACCAGGGTACAATGCGGATCCAATCCATTTCTTTTTGCTTCTGGAGTGTGCATATGCAAAGAAATAGTTGCCTGTGAGAAAATGGCACTTGACAAACAATGACCACATGATATTCTCTGATTACTTGTGCCACTCTTATGATAAAAAATGAAAGCAGATAATATTATACTTGCTGGTGAAAAAATGCCTCCTCCTCCTTGCAATTACTTTTCATTTTCCATTACGAAACCAAGAAAATCCACAAGATTTTTCTCGTGCATGTTGGAGTGATTTCTTCCTTCTTCCAGTGAGTTGTGAAGCAGGATGAGAGGTTCTGGATAGCACCTTGGTCTGCTCTAGGTTTGGCAAAGGTCACTCGTGGCACCTGATGGCCATTGGGTAGTCTGTATGAAACAGATGACTGTTTCTGTCCACTTTGGTAGCCTGGTCAGCCTAGACCTCCGTCTCCTTTGCGCTCACCAGAGATTAAGTGCCCCTTTGAGGAATTAACGTGGCATTTAGGCCTATGTAAAGTATAGCACCTGGTCTGAGCGGTCGGGAACAAGGCTTCTAGGCCTGATTCTGTATTGCCACGCACCTCAGAGCAACAAGAACCCCTTTTGCAGTCCTTTGTCTTCCCCTCTAAAAAAAAGTGGCAGCCAGGTCACAGGAGGGTGAGCTGAGGACAGAGCTGGAGCCCTCAGCATGTATTTCTGTGCTTTTGTCATTTTAATCCAGGCCCTTCTCATGTTGTTTTAGCATCATTTTTCTTGTGTGAGTAATTTTTTAAGAGTACGTAGACTTTTCTCAGGCTGCACTTGCACAGCTTAGCCAGATGGAGTGTGTGTTCTGGGGTATGTACTGGGTGTGAATAAAATACATTAATGTCTAGTCTCCAGTAAAGGCGTGGCCGATACGCTTTACCGACAGCTGTGCTGTCATCAGTCTAAATATTCTGTTCACTTCCATTCTGTATGGCTTGTGCTACCTCATCGTGCTCATATCTCACTGCTGCCCAGCAGCGCAGGAAGGAACGTGACAGATCTTCGCTCTCGGTGTCCTTGCGCTCCACAGGTAGTCACAGCGTGCCTCCACAAGCTGCAACCACACCACCCCAGGGGGGAAATAAGAGGACCCTGAGCAAAAGGCGGAACCATTCCCAAAGTTGGGTTTAAGAGAGAAATTTCCAGATTTAACCAAGAGTTGTGGACAGCAGACGTAGAGGACGACCTAATAATGAGTTTGGATGTTATTATTGCTAATTGCTGAATGATAAATAGCATGAAAGGTGTCCTGCAATTTCAGACCATGGAAATTTATTTGAAATATGTAGCTCAATATAAGCAATGTCTTATGGGCAGTAAGTTTGCAGTGAGCAGGATGTCCTCTCCCCAAGGGCAGCAACTAATGGTAGAGCTACATGCTATGGTAGCTAAAGAAAGACTGGGAATAGATGAAACCTGTTTGGAGATGGAGGAGCACGTGGAATCTGAGCTGCTGATGGTCTTGTGCAACTGAACTGTTTGTTTGTTAAACGTTCAGGCAAGCATGAAATAGCGAAGATAGGAACCATAACCGTGTGAGGTCTCACTGCTCTTAGGAAATGCTGGTAAAGGAACCCATAAGGGCAAAGGCAACGATGGTGATGTCCAAGACTCTGGATTTTTCCACTGTTGTGTTGCATACATAGAAAAGAAAAGAGCAAAAACGAGAGATATTTTGGTTAGAGGTCTTTGGTTTAAAGGTCTTCGGTCCCAAAGAGAGAGTTCAAGTCTGGTTCAAGTGGAATCCTGAGCAGTGGGCAAGGAATCCCCACTGGCAAGAAGAAAACTGAATCTGCTTCTGTTAGAGAAGGTTTATTGTTGAATTTGCCAGGGCTGTTAAATCATGGCATAGACTTGTTAAGGAAGTACATCGTATTTTAGAGGAAATCTGAATGAAATCGGGTATGCCCAGAACTGGTAAAAGGCTCTTGAGATTGCTCCGCCGATGGCCATATTGCTCCTTTCTTAGACTTTCTGTGTTTCAGACCCACTTTTATGATGGATGCAGATGCCAGCACTTATGGTTTGGGGGCAGTATTGACACAAGAACACAAAGGACTTGTGAGGGTGGTGCCTTATTACAACACTAAATTAGCTGGAGAGAGATTACTGCACCACTTAAAAGGAACTCCCGCAATGGTTAAATCTATAGAACATTTTCATCCACTGTTCAACACGGAAGTAAAATTGCTTTGGGTTGATGACAGGAAGATGCTGCATAAATAGTTAAGTATGCATCATTTGCAATTTGCTAAATTATTTTCTTTCTATCTAGAACGGGCTGTGTAAGGTGTCATTACCTCAAGTTCTATCTGACTGAGGAGCCATGTGGTCTGGGGCCCTCACTGGGAGCTAGTACGGCAAACGTCGGATGGGCTGAGTGGGGCTTTGCACAGCAAACTGCAGAAAGCAGGGACTACAAGGTGAAAAGGCCCAGGTTAAGCATGCCGAGTGGGGCTCTAAAACCCACGCAGAGAGAGCTTTTGGGCAAGGTGTGGTTTGGAAGGAGGCTCGAAGCTGTTGTCAGAGGTAGTTTGTAGGGTGCCTGAGCCTCACGCCGCGTGCAGGGGAGCACAGGCATGAGAGCTTGTGGCAATAAACACAACTGCCTCAAAAACACTTGGCTGTCCCCAAGTTCTCCTCCTAGCTAGGACAACTCCACAGCACTCCAAAATTAGCCAGCTTCCAAGCAGAAGGAAAACCATTCAGTCTGTGTTCAGCACCCTAGATGAGACAAATGCAAAAAAGCGAACAAGAGAAAATAATAAGTAAATGCAATTAAAAGTAACGATGCTGATTTAATTAAAGGGCCGTATTCTCCCAACCCTTCATTCTTCAGGGATGCCTCATAAGCAAGAATTCATAGCTTGGGACCTGCTCTTCTATACTTTTGTATCAGAAGTCGGGATATTTACTTTCAGAAACACATGGTTTTTAACCTGGTGGTGTCTCTCCAGCACACAAATTCAAGAAGTTTGGTCTTTTTATTTTCAACAATTTATAAATACTTGCCACAGTTGTTATAACAGTCTCACACAGTCCTATTTACTCTAATTATCCCATTTTCATCCCCATTTTCCTGCTTTCTTATTGTGAGCAGGTATAACTACAGAATGACGAATACCAAACAATATTCAAATAAACAAAAGCCCAGTTTCTGCAAAGGCACAGACACTTTAAACACTCTTGAGTATTTCCACAGAAATATATCTCTCCGCTGTAAATTTGGTGTGGTTAGTAAAAGTCTAGTCTTTACAGGGACCTAAATATTTAGCTCAATAGATGTGCATCGCTAAACTTGTCTGTTCAAAATTCATGACTCAGACTGCCCCCCTCCCCGAGCTGCCAAATTACAGGATTTTCTCAAAAGCTATTAAAAATCCATTTCTTTGGAAGTTTCTTATTTGTCCTCTGGCTTCTGAGGCTTTTTGGGAGCACTAGGCCACATTTCCAAGCTTCCTTGTGTAAACACAAGTGCTAGAAACATGTCATTCCAGGAGCTGGGGATCAAAGGAGAACACCAAATATTGGAAGACTCACAATAAAAGCTCAAGAGCTGGCAGCTGTCCTGCAAACACTCATGTGTGTGAGTCACTTTTACTCACATGAGTAGTCACATCGAAATTGGAGGAATTAGCCTATTATTATTAATTATTGTTATTATTTTTGTGTGTGGCAATAGCACGTAGGAGCTGTGATCTCAGAGCAGGGCCCCATTGTGCAAGGCACTGACAAATCCAGAGCAAAACCGTGGTTTCTGCCCCAAAGACCTCACGGTGTGAGCATCGGACAAGAGGCAACAGGTGGAGACAGACACAGACAGGGAAGCGCACGGGAAGAGCGAGACGCTCCTGCGAGGGGTTCTGTGTGGGTGTGCTGACGCAGAGCTCCCTGCTCCCAATGAGTAAAGTTATTCATGAGTTTACAGGTTTGCATAGCTGGGGCCTAGGGCCCAAATCCTGCAAGCCCTGCGATGGAGGCAGATACGTTCACCTGCGCGCAGGCCCACAGAGTTAATTCACGCGCAGAGCAGGGGGCAGGCGGAGTGCAGGGGTGCTGGTGAGCCGAGGCTTTTGGTGCCTGTTGAGGGTGAAGAAAAGGGTCTCTGTGGACAGTTTTGCAAATCCACCACCGCAGAATGTGCACACGTAACTGTAACGTATACTGGCTGTCTCGGTAAGATGGAAGATAGAGCTGAGGAAGAAAAGGTAGAACCGAAGCAAGTAATTTCTTAACGTAGAAATGTGATGCCTGCCTGCTGGAAACTCAGGTGCATGCAAATGTAGGGGAACCCTTGGCTCTGATCCTGCAAAGACATCTCCCAAACCAGTCCAGTCCACGAGGCTGCCCGCAGCTTGCACCTCTGTTCCTTGACGTTTTCTCTAGGATCCAGTCCTGCAAAAGTTAGTCCTGGACATAAATGCAGCAAAGCGAGTACTGCAGACTGCTAAACCAAGCAATAGTACACTTGTAGATGCAATGAGACAGTGGTTAGTTCTAAACTTGAGTGAAATCCAGATTAAGAACGTAAGTAAAAGAAAAGTACCATGGTTGAGAAGTTTGTAAAATAGAAACTGAACATTATCCCTAGGAAAACCAGGTGGAGAATAAAGAAATGCACGTTACTCGTGATCTCTGTGGAGTTTAGTCTTAGGGAACTAAGGTGAGCAGAGGTCACCAGGCTGCAAAATAGCAAATGTTGTAGAACTTTCAGTGCCTCGCTGGGAAGGAGGACGGGTAGGGGAGAGGAACCGCCTGGTGCGGGGACAGGGCAGGAGATGGGAAATGGGGACACTTTCTCGCCTTTTCCCTTGCCAGGGGAGGGCGATCCGGTCCGGGTTTTGCAGGCGCCCCTCCCTTGCCTGCCTGCCCTGCCTGCCTGGAGACCGAGTCCGCTCCGTGCCCGCTCCCTCCCCGCCGCTCCCCCCTTCCCCTCCGCGGGCGGGCCGGGGCAGGCGGCGGCGGGCTCCAGGCCGGGTTTTGCGCGCCGCCCGCCCTCCTGTTAGAAATAGGAAAATTCAATAATCAAAGCAAAGGGGAGCGCGAGGAGGAAAAATCCGGGATCAGGGCAAGTTTGATGGCGCATGCGCGCTGCAGCCTCCATCCCAAACACACACACATTTCCCTTGACTTGGAAAGTCACCCAAAGCCGCCCCAAGTGCAGGTAAGCCCGTCCGCTCCCGCCCGGCCCCGCCGCCGCCTGCCCCGGCTCGGGGCTGCCGGGGCGCTGCGCGGGCGGGCGGCCGGCGGCGCTGCCCGGCAGGTGGGCACCGCGCCGCGCTCCGCGCCCGGCTCCCGCGGGGCAGCGCCCAGCCTCCGCGGGCACCGGCCGGCGGCGGGGCCGGCGGCGGCCGCCCGGCTCCGCGGGAGGAGGGCAGCGGCGGGGGGTGCTGCTGCGGCGGCGGCGGCGGGGCAGCGCCGTGCCCGCTCGGCGGCGGCGCCGGGGCCGCGGCGGCGCCCGTCAATTTCCAGGACTTTGGCAGGAGCCCGGGCAGGGGCCGGGGGAACACGTGTTCCCGCTCCGCGCCGGGCGCAGGTAACCGCAGCCCCGCCGCGCCGCAGCGCCCGGGGGTCCCGGCGCGGCCGGGCGCAGGCACCGGGGTGGCGGGGGGGGGGGGTGCGGCGGCGGCGGCGGCAGCAAAGTTGGGCGAGCGGCGGCGGGAGCGCCGGGCGGGCAGGGCCGGGTGCCGGCGGGGCGAGCCGCGCCGGGGAACTTTCTGCAAAGTGGCCGGGCCGGGGCTGGCAGCGGTTCGCCCGGCGCCCGCAGCGGGACGGCCGCAGCCCCCCGGCAGGGACGGGCCGGGCAGGGGCCGCGGCGGCTGGGAGCGCGGCTCGGGGCAGCCGGTGCCCGGCCCCCCGGGCGAAGCAGCAGGTTATTTTTACCCGGTGGCATTTGCAGAATGCGCAGCTGATTTGCCATCCGGAGCCAGGAAGTTTTCCCCCCTCCGCCTCCTTCCCCTCCTCGCCCCCTTTCCCCCTTTCCCCCGTGCGCGGCGGCGGGGCGGCGACGGGGGGCGCGGGCCGGGGCTCCCGGGGGAGCCGCTGCCCGCGTTGGAGGCTCCGGGGACGGGGAACAGGTGTCCGAGCCGTCACTCAGAGCCGGGCCGGCGGGGGGGCCGCGGGGCGCGGACGGAGAAGGCGAGGAGCGGTCCCGGGCCGGCACCGCGAGCGCCGGTGCCGGCGGAGCGGCGGCCCGGGGGGCAGCGGAGGAGCGGGGCTCGGCGGCGGGCCGGGCCGGCGGGCGAGCTGTCAAGAGGCTCGGGCGGGCGTGGGGCTGGCGCGGCCGCTCGCCCCGGTGCCGGCTGCGCGGCGGGCAACTTCTTCGGCAAACTTTGAGGGGTGGGATGCGGCCGGCGGCTGCTCGGGGTCACGGCGGGTTTGATCGATCGGCCCGAGCCCTCCTGCCCTTTGGGGCTGGGAAGGTGAAACTTTCCAGGAGCTGCCCGTCCACCTTGTGTGTGCCCCCTCCTGTCCGCGCTGCACTGCACAGCCGCTCCTCGCAGCCGGCTCCCTGCGAGAGCAGCTGTCTCTCCCAAAACTTCATTGATGAATTTATTTCCTCTATTGATTTGCTGACTCCTAGCGTGGAATAATTTCTTGCGAAGGTTTTGGGCACCTCATTTCCACGAGTCCTGCCTGCTTCCCACCTACCCTTTATTTATGTGTCGCTGCCACCTTGTTAGCTACCCTGAAGGTGGTTTGGAAGAGTTTATGGGGGATTATTGTTAAACTTCAGTAATCAAGTTTCCAGATCTTATGCCTCCTGTTTAATTTATTAGACTAGTTATTTATTCTGTTGATGATAATCTGTTGCTGGTTTCTATGGAGATGTTAAACTGATCTCTTTCAGAAATCAAACTCCATATGCACTAAAACGTTTAAAGGAGCAGCGTCCCCTTTTGTTTTCAGACTTTGTACCTTTTCAGTGCTTTTATTGGGCTCCTGTATATTTTATATATTAAAGCCTGAAGTTGAAGCTTTGTGCAAGACAGAGCTTATTATGGCTAACAGAAAGTCAGGGCTTTGATCCTTTTTTTGCATCATCATTTAAAACAGATCATTTTTCCCCCCTCATCACAGAAGATAGCAGAACCCTTTCAAGATCAAAGAGTCCAGCTAAAAACTATTGTTTAAAAAAAAATAGAAAAAGAGCCAGTTAAATTACGGGGATGTTTCCTTAATCTGCTTATTTTGTTCTAAAGATTTTTTTTTTTTTTTAGCAGTGAAAACAACAACAACAACAGAAACTTGTGGCAACTATATTGTTATTTTTATACCTCCCAAGTCTTTTTAATGTTAAAATAAGTTCAAAGTCAAATATCTCTAAAGATAAAGTGCTTGTTAGGGTGTTTTTATTACTTGGTTTCTAAATGTGGAAGGTCAGAATCCAGAAAGCTACCGCATTAGGGAAGGTTTTAATAGTCTTTGTCTCATCTTAATGAGAGAGAAATCTAAAAAACATTTCCCCTGCAACATTTACAAATTATTTCAAAGAAGTCTCTCTGCATATAACTCAGTTTTCATTATTTCTTAACTTATCTATTGCATTATTACATGTGATTCAGTGTAATATCACTTTATAAAAAGTAATTGAGGTGAGAGAAGAAAATTTTTTTTTTAGGCTTAAAATTTGAGAACTCATGGTAAGCTGGTGTGTTGGTGAGGCTGACGCACGGTGCACACCAGTTGGGGTTTTTTGCTCATCTTCTGGAGAAAAGTTAAAAGGTTTGCAAAGAAAATACTACCAGCATAATGCATGTTTAACACAGTAAATAACCCCTTGTTGTACTTTCTCTTAGTGTATCCTCAAAATGTTCCCCCTCCCTAAGCCAGACGTTCTTCTTCTCAGCATGCTTCTATACTAACCTTAAAAATAAAAGAACAATCCTAGAGGAAACAGTGCATGTAACCCTTGTAACTCTCATATATGTTTGTGTGTGTATGTGTACATACATTTCTATTTCACCTATATATATACTGGCACACGTATATGGAAAACACCTAGGTGGTTTATGATCTGTCCATACTAGACTTTATCCTTTTTCCTTGTTAATTTTTCTCTTCTTTTTTTTTTTTTTTGCATGTGATTCCTAATGTGGTGGATCACTTAAACATTTTTTGTACATATTCTGTTTATTTGTTTGATTTGAATTGCAAACAGAATTGACTCTTGACAAGTAAAAAGAGGAGGAGGGAAAAAAGGAAACACTATGGCTTTAAACTCAGGAGTTTGCATATTCTCCTTGTATCTTTCCCCTTTGCTAATTATTGTGTTGTTTTCAGAGCAAATATGTCATATCCATGGCGACCAGGCAGGTTTATTGTCTTTCAGAAGCAATAGCTCACATAAGTAATTAATGACTTCTTTTTTTTTCCTCTGGCTTAGGTTAAACAGATCATTCAAGGAAAGTCATATCTCTCTCTCCCTCTCTCTCTTTTTTTTTTTTAGCCCAGTGACATAAGAACATGAGTTAGAACAAGAAAATACTTTAACCGAGAAGTCAACAGCTTATTTTTCCTCATTTCTTTTTAAAAGCTCCAAGTGTCAGCTTTCCGCACACATGACGTTGTCATTCTTGCAGTTTCAGAGCGAAGCCTTGGTACAGGGAAAAGCCACCGAGAGCTGGAGTTCAGTTGGTGGTTGTGCAGCTGAGCAAAGTGTGTGCGTGTGTGTCTCCGTGTGCTTATGTGTGGGGAGGTATTATTCTTGCTTAAGGGTTTTGCTGTGTACTGGGAAAAAACGTTTCCCTCCCTATCCCCCCCCCTCCTTCTATCTGTATTAAAATCAGTGTTAAAATAAAGGTGTGTTTTTGTATCTTACAGATTGTAATTCAAACAGTTTCCAGGAAAGAATTAGTAATTCATTTTTATATACAGCATATATACACACACGCTTGAGCTCCACCCAAAACAATCAAGCTAGCTGGAAAAAAAAAACTTATTTCCTTTTTCTTTTCAAGCCCAAGCAAACTTGCACAGTGACTTTCAAAAGCTTATTAAAAATAGCCCCCCATTTTTGCAAGGAGTTTGCTGCAGGTATGAATCTTGTCCTTTCCCTTCCAACTCTCTTTCTTCCTATTACAGCTGAATTTGCTGTCTGTCCAAGCCAGGGGCTGGTTATCTGCTATGATTTACTGAGGTGGTGATTTTCTCCCCCCCCTGCCACCCCACTCCAGCACCTTCACCCCTGTTTTGCTTTTGCTAATTTCATTTTCAGAAGGATTTATACACAGTCCAGCTATATAAATTCCTTGGGAGATAAAAGCACCGCACACTTCCATAAACAAAAGCTTTTACTTGCATCCTGTCTTCCTTTTTTTCTTGAAGTAAAAAGGAAAAAACCCTAAAAACAAAACCCCAAGCCATCTGATTGAAGCAGGTATCATAAATGTACGCGGGTAATGATTCTGTATTCCACAATGCTGCTACTTTAACTTTTAAAATCTGTTTCCTTTCTGGTTTGTAACATTAATCAAAGAGCCGCTTCCTTCCAATTTTTCCACAGACTGGGGCTAATTAGAACCACTCGAATCGTATTTTGTAAATTCCATGTGGATGTTACTTTAGGTTTCAAGATCGCGAATGCTTCGGGTTCAGCCTGGCTAGGCACTCTTAGGGTTATTTTTATTAATGTTTCTGTCTCCCAAAGCAATTCACGGTTTCTCTCCGTTTACCCCAAATAGATTTGTGGGTTCACGCACAGGGGGGTGTGTTGCAAACAGACAGTACAAGTTAGGAAAAAGAAAAGCCGAGAAGGAAAGGGATTTTGCAGTGTAGTTTCCAAAGAGCAACAGAGAACCCCCTAAGTAACGTGAAGCTGAGGATTCAACAGACTTGATAATTGAGCCCTTAACCTCCTGATGTCTATATCAGAAAAACAGAGTCTAGCAGAGGGAGACAAAGAAGAAAAGCAAATACTGGGTAGGAGGAAGCTGGGGAGACAACTGAGATGTTGAAGTATAGTTCAGGATATGTATAAATCCGTATATTACGTTTCCTTAGGTTCAGGTTTTCCCCCTGGCGAAACGTAGCTGGTTTAAAGGTGGCTTTGGGAGAACCTGGTGTTTCTAACGCAGCCGAGAGCCTGGTATTTGTGTGGCGTGAGCAGATGTAACTTGGAGAGACTTCTCTTGGAATTGGTGTTTATGTTTCCCTGTTTCCTTTTGGTTTGGAAGGACTGACTAGCGATACTTTTATTTTTTAGTCTTCATGGGAAGTTAAATAGCGAGAAGTTGGGAGTTTTCAGGCTGTGATTATTGGTCTGTGCTAAAGGGATTGGAATCGAACCACTTTGAGCACCCGGCAGAGTGACTGCTTCCACGCTCTGCTACGGTATTTCTCTCCTATAGATCTGTGTGCCTAAATAGGGCATCCAAGAATTAGGGGGCAGTGGGCTCGCAAGAGGGATCTGAAAGTTAACTTGCTGTTTGGTATATAGACTGCAGCTTCAAAGAAAAGCAAGAGCGCATCGTAAATTTTGCTAAAATTAATCAACCGTTTAAGAGCTCCACATTAACGAGGTTTTCCAGGCAAGCAGCTTTCTTCTCCTCTTCTTCTTCTTCTTCTTTCTCATTCAACGTCCAAGAGGGTTGGGGCAGAGGGGGGAGAATAGGAGTGAGAAGAGGAGAGGGTGGAATTTGAGTAGAAATAATAAAAACAAAAAAGACTGGATTTGTAGAATATAAATCCTCATGTGTCCTTGATCCATATTGTCAGGGTTTTTTTTTTTTGGTCGGATTTGTCCTGTGTGCCTTTGACGGAAAAGGCACGTAGAGAGAGAGAGAGAGCGAGTGCGACAGAGGGGGAGAGAGAGAGACGTGTCACTGCTTTGGAGCTCATTATCATTCTTAATAAGTCTTAAGGAATAAAGAGGAGCATTGAGTGTAAATGCTGGGTAATCCTAACACTCCTCAAGGTGAGAGGAGTCTCGAGGACACAGAGAAAGAGAGCGAGGAGGAGGGGGCTACTGCGGGGGCAGGAGAGGAGATGTGGATGAAAGTGGTTTCCAAGGGAGTGGGCATGGGTTGGTAGGGCTGCGGCTCCGGGGCGCTTCGGTTTGGTTCCACAGGCCTGTGCTGGGGAAAGTTGTCTCCAAGTTTGCGTCCCAGAGATGGTAAGCAACCCAGCTGGACCTTGGCCCTGAAATATTGGCCTCTAACGGTGATGTCCTCTGACAGCCTTCAGTGTGAGGAACAAGTCTGCTGTCCTCCCTTCTGTGACCTGCGCTCCAGGGTCTGCCCCCCCCAGGGTGGGCTGTGGGGCTGGGTGCTTTGGCACCCGCTTCCTCACCTCGGCTGAGACCTCACTTCTCAGCCTGCGCACCCTGTTCCCAGCTCCTGTCCGTCTCACTCTCGTTGCATGTCACAGCTCCCGTGTGACTGTCCCCCGGCTCTGCCCCCCCGGCCGTGCGCGGCGCGGCGCGGACACCAGGGGGCTCCGCCGCGGGCGGCCGCGGGCAGCGCGGTCCCGGTCCCGCTGCTCGGGGGCTGCTGCGGCCCAGCTCGGGCTGCCGGCAAAACGTGGAGGTGTCTGTGGGTGCGCTGTGGATTCAGATACCGCCTTGGCAGTGTGTTTGCGATCGCCCTGGAGCGTTTGAGCCTGTGCAGCAGTAAGAAAGAGGCCACCGATGAAGTGAATTCAGGGGCTGGGCTGCTTGCTCTGATGATAAGGAGTCAGGAACCTGCCTGCGTGCTGGGTCCTTCCCTCTCCAGGCAGATTTCACCATACCCATTTTAAAGGGTGTGCGTGTTCCTGTTGGAAAAAAACATTTCAGGGTTGGCAGAGCCCTTCTTACTGTGCTGATGTGTAATGGAAGATGCTGAGCCTTCAGTGGTGCCCGCTGGCTCTTCATTCTCATCTCTTATATCAAGTCCAGTTGCAGGCAGAAGGGACTACTGTAACTGGGAATTTGCCTAATGCATCCAAAGGCTAAAGAGGAGGGTGGAATAGCAAGTGATTTTTTTATTTTTTATCCTACAGTCTGTGTTGTCTCTCTGGTTTAGCCCATAGCTTCTGACTGAAGTAGGAGCTTTACCTTTTTTTAAATGACTCCATGGACCTTGGACCAGGTGGGACGGAGTTGTGGAGAAGCCAAATACAGTGCGGTGGAAGTCTTTCTAAATGCTGATTTTTCTGGGTCCAGGTGCTTGGCTTCAAGGTTAAGGGTTACATTGGTAATATTATTAGGTATTAAGTTATTAGTAATGGAACTGCAGGGCTTGCCTGTACTTGGCAGAGAACCGCTAAGAAACTGTATTAGGGCTGAGTTCATCCTGGTTTCTCTGGTTGTGTCCTTCCAGCATGCCTCAACCCTGAGCTGGAGGGAGCAGTGGAAAACACGAATGCAGTTTTTGTGCATCGTCTGTCTTCTGAACTCGTTCCTGAGATGGCTAATGAGTTGTAGCAAGGAGGCAGGGGCTCTCGTACTGAGGGATGCGCCTGCAACCCCTCACGCTCGCTCTGTCCAATGGCTGCTGGTGAGGTGTCAGCTAATACCTTTCACGCGTGATTGAGCTGGTCTAGAATAGGACCCGGAGGTACAAGAGTCTGCACTCCCGGGGCGAGCTCTAGAGCCGTCCAGCTGCAGAGGCCTCGTGTGTAATAAGTGCTGTAGGAAAAGGGTCTGTGTTTGCAGAACTGTCAGTTGTTTGGGGCCTTTGGCTCCTTGCCTGCCGTGGCATTTTGGGGCAGTTTTCTCTCCAGAAGGTGTCCTATTTTCATTCTGCCACCAATTATGCTGTTTTGAAACAAAATGGGTTGCTTCCAAATTCTGAGCCATAGGGCTTGTCATTTCAATGACAACACAAGCCACCTCGGAGTCGGTCTCTGAGGCTGGTCCTGATCCTTCTGCGTGCAAGGCTGGTCCCAGTGCTGGGAGGGCAGCACAGCGCTGCGTGTACCAGCATCCATCGGACCTGGGAAGGAAGGAGGTAGATGAACTCTCCAGATTTTTCAGGGGCTTTTTAGTTTTGGATACAGTCCTTTGAAAGGACAGTGAGAACTGGAAAGCTTAGAAAGAGAATCCTGACATCCCCTTGATGGGGAAGGACTATTTAGAACTGCGAAAGGCGTCTTATTTTAGTTACGTACTAAAATGCGTTGTGTAACGTCACTCAGGAGAGGCCTGCAGCAGTCCTTGTGGAACAAGTGAGGAGAGTGTGACCCTAGCACAAGTTTGTCCGGTGGCCTGGGAGAAAAGTTGACTGGCCAACGTTTCCTGAAAGTACGAAATAGTCTGGTTCTGGTCCCGACTTTGACTTGAAGGTAGGGATGGCAGTTGACTCTAGCTTGTAAGGTAGTTCTTCTCTTCCCTAGTTTTGCTTCTGCTTCCAATAGCAGAGGGACCAGGGCTTTTTATTCCTAAGCAGCATGACTCCCAGCCCTACGCCTTTCCCAGTGTGGCTAGGTAGAGCCTTCTGGATAACAAGACACGAACGTAGGTGGCATGATGCAAAGTGAGCTATGTGATCGCAGCCTGTGGCTTCGAGGTATCTCCCTCCTGCTCCGCTCAGCCCATCCCCGTGCCAGGGAGAGCGAGGGCTGCACAGAATCACGCTTGTCTGCGTGTTGGATGATGAGACTGGCAAAACAGCTCCAAGGCTGGCAAACAGCTCCCAGCCTGGCTGCCTCCCCATGGTGGCTGTGTCTGCAGAACATCCTCTCTGTAGGGCTGCTGGTGACGAGCCCCTCCCTCCACCAGTGCCTCAGGCTGGCCCAGCTTTATACCAGGGGAGCAGTGTCCTTTCACACTGGTGAGCCAGCAAAATCTCTTCCAGGGGTTATTGTAACCTCTCCGCAGCGATTTGCAAACAGGCGTTCGGAGATAAAGTCTTGGTGCCGAGCTGAGGGCCGGTAGGGCAGATATGAAGCGCGGCAGGTTTATGAAAGGGAAGGTGTATGAAATGCAGCCTGCATCTCCCATTTCACTGCACTATGCCAAAACACACAGTTTCTTATTTCAGTCACTGTGATCTTTCAAGGAGGTTAATTTCCATGACGAACTCCGGGCCACGTGCTTGGAGGATTTATCTAATTAGGCTGACACTTTTCTTTTTTAAAAAAGAAAATTAAGCTGCACCTTGGAGGACTTAAGTATTTTAAACTGTGGGAGCGGCAGCAGGCTGTGTGATCCCTGCTCACGGAGCAGGGAGAGAGGAAATTTCCCCTTTTTCAGTCTCCTGTTTAAGACTTCACCAAAGGTCCCCATTTGCTTAGTTTTGTTACTTGGTGGCTGGATGCTAAAGAGTGTTTTATCCTGCCTGAGTGAGTCCCTAAAGCCTTAGCTGGCTCTTTAACTCATGTAAACTATTGATGTTCTGGGCTGTTACGTATTCAGGATGGAGTGGAGGGTAAAGGGGAGACCTGTTAATGCTCCTTAGCCATGTCCTAGAAAAACTGCATCCTCCCAGGGCAGTGAATGGAGTGCCTGCAGCTGTGAAATGATGGAGGTAGGTGTATGTCCCTCTCATCATGCTTGAGCACCTCATGCTCATGAATGTGTGTATCATTGAAGCTGGTGTGACTGTCCTTGTCTTGTCTGTGGTCACACAGAAAAGTGAGTCCCAGGAGAGTCCCCTAGTCCTTTGTGTTTGGGTTTCCTGCTGAAAATGCCTTTCAGACAAGAACTGGGACCATGCTGTAATAAAAAGAGAGGATTTTAGGTTGGGGCTGTTACATGCAGGGAAGCCCTGTGCTTTCCTCGGACCGGAGAGCTTTCACACTCGCTGGCACAGTGAATGATGCTGATTTTGTTCCCATCAGAGGGCTCCTGGAGTCCTGCTTTACACTCGCTGCCTGCTGCCTGCCCGTTACTTGGCAGACTTCTTGTGTTGCTGTTTGTGAATCCAGGTTCAGATGACTTCAGGTCTGATACTGCTCCAGCTGTTTCTCCTTGCAAAGGAGATGGAAGGAAGGTCTTTGCAGGGCACTGTATTTGCTACGCCACACTTGGACCACATTTTCTTGCAGCCCAGGCTGGAGCGGAATAGCATTTGTGGGGTCTGGTACAAATGGGGAGGGAAGTGTCCACGCAAAAGGGGCCAGCATGAGAGCAGCCTTGCTAACTCTGGTGAGGATACGTTGAACCCTGTGGAGCAATTCATGATGCAAGACCCTGCACAGAGTGAGAAAAATACGGCAGCCTTGTCCAAGGAGATGGTCGCTGGATGTGCTACGGTCCCCAGCTGATATGCTGAGGAATCCATGGTGGATTGAACCTGAGATTTAGTTTCAGTTTGTCTTTGGTGAGGAAAGGAACAAAACTAAATGTTTCCTTTCCTACCCCTGCCACCAACACAAAAGAAAAAGAGAAAAAAATATAATAAAATCTACCAGGCGCTCAAAGGTCTAACCAATAAGAGCCCTGTCGGCTGGGGAGCGATCGTTCTGGCTTGGTCAGCCATCCCTAACAAGTTACGGGTTGTATAAACTCCCAGCTTACAGCTGTAAATTTACTCAGTTTTGAATACAGCCACAAGCTGGCTCAGCAGGATCTGAAACCGTCTGCTCCAGTAGTCGTGGTATGCTTGAAATTCGCCACTTCTGGGGGCCCGGCTGTGGGCACGTGTAACTGTGGAGGGCCAGATCCTGGACCCACACCACGCATAGCCCTACTGCGCCCTACATGGAAAGGGATCTCACCAATATATGCAGCTCTGTTAATTCTTCTTTTTTTTAGCTTTTAGCTTCCCTGCCTTGGGTGAATGACTCTTGAACTCCACAGCAGCAGGTCCACTGCCCCCGTGCCTGGTTCTGTCCCTCACCTCAGGACAGGGAGCTTGGCCAGGGGGGACTCCCCTGCAGAAAGCTTCCACAGTGCCGCCCGCCGCAGCAACGCCGTCTCTGCGGGATCGTGGAGCAGGTGGGCAGGGTTTGGTCCATACGCAGTCTGGGGCCTTTTCCTGCAGTGTCAGCTCAGTCCTGTGCTGAGGTGGAGTCAGTGGGTGTTTGCTTGGGTGACTGAGAGCAAAAGCATAGTTCTGACTTCAGGGTTTGTTGCCGTGGAAGGGACCGATCTCTCTGAACACCTGTAATGTTGCAACCTTTGATACTCCTAGAAAGCTGAACTTTTGGCTTGTCAGCACTGAATCCTGCCACAAATAGGAGCATGTTATTTGCATTGAAAGGGAATTCAGCGCAAGTATGCAGTTAAATTTTGATCACCTTTTGTACGTTCAGAAATTGGACCATTAACAGCAGCTAGGCAGAGACAGTCTAGGGGAAGAGGGGCATCCCTGCCTGATCCTCATCCTGATCCCAGCTCTCCTCTTGCTGCTGGCTACATTTCATCATGTTTCTGATGGGGCAGCATTTTGTGTGAGACAAATCCTTTTATCTTGGAATGAGGCACAGAGTACTGCCATGTTATTCTCATTGACACCTTAGCCTTCAGCAAAACTGATGTGATATTTTCTGTTTGCTGGAATGGACTTGGAAGGTAGAGCTGGGTTGAGGGATGGCCAACCCTGGACCTCCTCAGCATGCACTTGGCAGCCTCTCCTCTGGGCTGCTGTTTGGCTCTCCGAACCAGCTTGTGACCATCTTCACTGGAGCGGGTGGGTTGCCTGGTTCAGGCTCCTCCAGGTATGAGGGTGGCGAGGGCAAAGGTTATTGGGATTGTACGGCTCCAAACACGGCGAGTGTTCACACCTGAATTCAGCTTCCTACAAATAAATGAAAATGAGTGGATGCAAATGAAAGGTTTGTGAGAGGTTTCCTCTCCCGTCCTCCTCCTCTCCCCTGTGGAGCTGTGCCGGCTCTGGCTCCCAAAGGGTTAAGGTGACTCATGCCCCTCTCACCAGATCTGCTGGCAGGAACGCTTCATCCCAGCCTCTAATTGGTGGTGTTTGCTCTGCACTTTCTCGCTCTGGTTTTGATGAAAACATTTAACCAGGAGCTTAGTGTGCAGAGGCTCCCAGCTGACAGCCGCCGCGCTGTCTTTACCAAGTTGTCCTTGCTGTGTAAATTCAGCAGCCTGGCGTAGGGGTGGCAGGGGAGGACAAACGTACACAGCGTCACAGCCCCTGGCCCCTTGGCTCCGCTCCTCCGGCTGCTCTTACCTACGGTAATCTTTAGGGTCCAGGCCCATATCTGCTTCAGTCTGCAGGTGCCTTTCTGTACCTGGAAGCCAGTTCAGAGCCTTGGGACTAGGCTGCAGAGGTGGGAAGAGCGGCCCTGGCAGGCCCCGGTCTTACCTGAGAGCAGGGGGGCAGCTTGGTAGGGCTTGGGAGGTCTGTTCCCAGACCATCCGGCTGCGATCCCGGGGGATTCTTCCCCAGAGAACAGGCTCCGACAGGCCCTGTGCCGAGGAGGAGGAGAGGTGAAGCTACTGGTTCTGTTACGTGGAGACAACCTACTCATTCCTTCCTATGCTGTTTGGGAGCTTGTGCAGGATTTTCCCAACACAGTCTTTCATTGCAGCTGTTTCAGGTAATAACCTGCTCATCTGTAGGCTCTTCTAATGGGCTTCAACCTAAGAAGTCTCAGCCGATTTTGATTGTTGCCATGCAAGTGGCAGAGAAGTTACCATGTCCTTATGGAGACAATCTTGAGAGCAGGCATGTCCAAGCTCCTCAGTTCCTACGTTACAGAACCCTTAGGCAGCAGCAGAACTGAAACAGCCCCTGGGGCAGATGCCAGTTTATCTGTGTTGCTGCTGGAAAATGCATTCAAATTTCTGCCCAAACAGGAGATTGTGACATGCAAGAAATTCATCTGAGCCCGTCGGGGCTGCCACTGCTCTGATATTTTACTTTTCTTTCCTTATCTCTGGTGATCTACCCTATGAACAGCAAAACAAATCCAGATGGGAAAATTTATAAACCAGAAAATCTGGATTGCCCGTTCCTGGAAAAGCGTGATTCCTTGTTCTCAGCCGCCTCCGTGTGTCATGGGGTCTGCCATGAGAAGATGCCAGAACCATTGAAAGAGGCCAGGCCTATGTCTACATGAAAGAAACGTGGCAGCAGTGTAACACCCTGCGTGAGTACAGGATCCAGAAGATGTGCCGCGCTGGGGGAAGCAGCATTTGCCCTAGGGAGGGTTGATCAACAGAGACGTTTGTCGTCTTTAGATCCATCTGAGGACCTCGCTCGGCATCATTCTGCGGAACTGATTATGCCTATTGAGGGAAATTTTCTGCTTCTTCCCTGACGCTGAGTGTTGATAGTCTGGAACCAAATACATGTGTCTCATTAAAACCGAAAAGAGCCAGGCCAGGCCCCGACTCCACACAACGTACTGTCTGTTATCAGCCCGGAGAAAGGGGAGCGAACAGGTGTAGGATAACAGCGCAACTGAGAGAGACCAAAGTGCATCATAAAATAAACAAACAGCCAGTGCTCCAGCTCCCCCAAAGGCACCTTTGAGTTGCAGGGTCTACAGTGTGCTTTTGAGTGTGCTCTGAGCAAGTGCCCGTTTGGGGCACCGTTTAATTTGCAGCCAGAAATGGGTTGGTGATTATCTGCATCGTGGTAGTGCTGGAAGCCCCCTGCCCGTTGGGTTGTGATCGGGGCTGCAGGAGCAATGGGACCTCCCTGCCTCAAAGAGCTTACGGTTAGGGGGAAGGAGGTGGCTTATAGGGCTGACCAGCTGTGGGGTCTGCCTTGTGTCATGAAATCATGGATGGAGAACTGAAGAAGGCACCTTAGCCTTCCTGTATCATAGGGAAGGATCGTAACTGTCTTTACTGTGACCTTCACAACCGGTACAGTCTTAAGGGAAGAGCCCATCCAGCCTCTTCTGTGTGGCAGTCTTTCCTCCTGAGATTTCCTAGGTGAAGATATTTGTACCAGGATTTTATTTGATTTCTTTGCACCTTTTCTTACGATAAGAATCTTCTGTTGCCCCTTGTGCTCTGGGGCTGGCAGAGCTTGCAGTGGTGCTGCTGGCATTTCCATTGCATTTAGCGAAGCAGCAGCTTGGCTTACTTCACCCCAGCAGCAGCCAGCGCTTTAGTGTCTTAGCGTGACTCAGCTGCGGGAATTATGCTTACCCGACAATAGCTTTTGTCCTTTGCCCAAAACTTCTGGCCAAGAAAAAGGGAAAAAGGAGGAGGGAGAAAAGAAAGAAAAGATAAAATTCTGCATTTAGTTGTCCTTTCATCGCAGGTGGTGCCAGTTGGTTTTTGCTTTATTTGTACAGGGTGGGGAGAAGAGAAAAAGAAAACAAGGTGGAACTCGGACAAGGCCCAGGAAATGTTTGAGCCTGACAACAAACTTCCTTTTGTTCAGGGGAGCGGGGGAAAGAGAACTGAAAAAAGGGGCAGAAGACCAGCTGAAACCAACCTCAGCCCTTTGCTGTTGGGCAGGTTTCTTCTTCCTACTCTTTATTGTTTGGGGTTTTTTGTTTTGCTCAGGTGTCTTGTGATCATTTTGTTTGCACTAGGGCCTTTGTGTGCTGCCTTCTAGAAGGTGGACAGATGAAAGGTTTCCTGGAGACACACTTGTTATTTGGATGGGGAGGATTTATCATTTATTCTAGAGGTATCCTATAGACTGATCCTACCCCTCTAGCCATGAAGATCAAGATGGCTAGAGGGGAAGGGTGAAGCACCGTGCTGTTCAGGAGGAGAGACAGATGAGCAGTTTAGGGGATAGGCGTGCAAGTGAAGGATTAAAATGTGGAAACGAGAAGGTTTTGTTGATGAGAAAAGGAAGAGGACCTTGAAGGCAGCTGTCAGGAATACTGCCTAGGGGACTGCTGTGTACCTCCAAGTGCTAGGGCATAGACCTCCCCATCACAGGAGAACTCTGACCAGCAGGTTCTTGTTGGCACAAAATCTCTTGCTGAGTCACCTGCAATGTTCTTCTTTCAAAAGAATTGGGAGTTGGGAGATAACTGCCCAAGGGGCACTAGAAATAAGAGTGACCTTGTGCTATATGGGACAAAATGGATTCTGGAGGGGTTGGGTTTCAGCAGGGTCGTTACAGCCAGTTCATCAGTGCTTCGTTTAGGTATGACCATCGCCATGTAGTGCCCCTGTGCTGCCTGGACTTGGTTAGAGCACTTAGAAGTGGTTTCCCATCCAAACAGGTGGTGACAGCTCTCTCTGTCAGGCACTTCCATGCAGTCCATGTGTTGCACATTCAATACAGCTGGGCTTGGGTGACACTCCAGCGACCTGTTTCTCTCAGGAGATGCTCTTCCCTAGGATGCTGGCAGGTACCTTCCCAAATTGCCCTTGACTTCTCCTTAGCTGGTGACTCTGTCCAGCGTTGTGGTCGTGTAATGTTGGAATAGCTGGGTAGTGAGCAGGCTGGGATGAAAGGCTGTGGAGTCTTTTCTTGGCCAGGCTAGGAAGATATTACACAGTGCTTAATTAATCTCTGTTATCTCATTTGGGTATCATGAAGTGTTGTACCAAAATTAGTGAACAAAGTTGTGGATATCGCCTGTGAGGCAGGTGCTGGCCATGCTCTCCAAAGAGAGGTTAAATGTTGTGACTTGGTTTGTAAGAGGGGAGGTGTCCAACATTCAGTGCATGAGAAGGAAGGAAGAAGAGCCGAGAATCGAAGTCGCTGCATGGAGCTGGACCAGCGCAGCACTTCCCTGCAGTGTCTTATCGAAGGGTTGCCATTCTTCTGATAATGGCCAAAACCACCGACATGCCTGGTAGAGTAAAAGAAAGCATCCAAAGATGCTGCCAGTTAAAACTTTTCCCCTGGTGCTGGGGAAGTCGATTCCCTGTGTTGCATTTAGTGGGATCTGTATCCTTGGCATCCTTTCTTTGCAGTGCAGGTTCTCTCTGAGTTCCATCAGACTGGCCTGGAGCTGTTCATGTACCGCTGAGCCTGTGGGTCTGGGAACCCTGGGTTGCAGGACGTGATCCCAGTTAAATAACTCCAGAGCAGAGTCTGAATTCAGTGAGTCCCCGGCAAAAGCTGCAATACTTCCACTACAAAATAGCTATTTCAGACTTACTCTGGGAGCTGCTGCGTTCAGACTTCGGTCCTCAGTCTTTGCCTTAGTTTTTGTATCTGTACAATGGAGATAATAAAACTTAGCACAACATGGCTTGTAGCTGAGAATTAAAGGAACGGTTTCCAGAGCCAGATGGGAGGCAGCTATGGAGCATGGGCTGTATTTTTGCTGCTAGTGTATTTGTCTGGAGTTTAGAAATTAAGGCGTGAGTGAGACTAACAGCGGAAGGTGAACGCACTTGCTGCTGGGGCTCTCTCTGGAGACGCTCTGGGGAAACTCGCCCGGGGGTCTCGAGGGAAGAGGCTGGCACCGGGGTGCTGGCAGCAGGAGCGGTGGGGGCCAGCGAGCGGCTCTCCTGCTGTCCATTCCACACGCAGGAATGACTGTGGGGAACGATTTCAAAGCCACCACTATGGAGATTAAGGGGATGAGAATGTAAATCTCAAGTAAAAAGGTAATTGAATGTAATAGCAAACACTGCTCGGTCTATGTTAATTTTAGCTCTTCCCCTGGATACAAGGCGCTGTATTAGTGTTTTATTACCATTTTGTTTGCACTAATAAAATAGTAAAATTTATTTCAAGGAAGTTGAAGGATGGTTTTACAATGCAAATTTGAAGAAATTGGACTTTTCATTTACGCCACTGCTATTTTAAACCCTGAAGGGTGTAAATTAGCCTCCTGTGCCTGGGTGAAATCCACTGCTTCCACAAGCAGGGGGGAGGATTTGATGTGGGGGAGAAGAGAACAAAACCAAATCATCTGAATATTTCAGAGAGACAGAGATACCTGATGAGGAGAGAGAAAAAACTGACTGCCTGGGCCCACGGAGAGGAAGGGCTGGAGCAGAGTGGGGAGAGCTGTTTGGAAAGCAGGTTTCTGCTGATGAGCTGCTTCGGCTGTTGAGAGCATCAAGAAGGGGCAGAACAGGGCAGGAGATGTGGCAGTGGGCACTGTGCCTTGTGCCCCACGCTGGCTGTACAGTTCCTGCTGATGAAGGAGGCACCAGTAACTGGGGCTCAGCAGATTCCCAGGTGCTGTCAATGACAGAGAGTTCCTAGAAGTGTGGAAGCCTTGGGCAGGTTTTGCTGTCTGGCCCAGGGGACCCTCACTCCCCACGTTGCCTGTACTTCTCTCTTTCTCTGCTTTGCTGTCTCCATCTTCCTGCCGTAGCCCGGCCCACCCGGCAGCCAGGCACGGCCTGCCTCTGATTCACCGCTGAGTCACGGTGCTGCCAGGGAAGGTGCCTCCAGCCCCAGAGGCTGGTTCAGCGACCTCCTCCTTCACTCAGGGCTCCTCTTCGGCGTGAAATGGAAAGGGATGGGCAGATTATCTGGTCCCTTTCACCTTCGTAAAGTTGTTTATAACAGTGCTGTTCTGATCACTCTGTTTTGCCACTGCTTGGCCTTGGTGTAAATGATGCTGTAAAGGCCAAGCCACACCGAATCGGGTCCAGAGAGCCATGTTTGGTTCCAAAGGTCCTGCGCTGAGCTGGCCGCGTGCCTCTTGGAGGCAGGTGCCTCAGGTGTAGAAGCATCCAAAGCTTAGCAACTGTCTTGGACTTTTCTGAGTTTCTGCAACAGGTCTGAAAATCTCACAGGGTAACTTTGAGGGCTTCATTCTCCTTGTGCAAACGGAGATGTGGAACACGAGTTGTCACAACCCCTTTTTCAAATCCCAGAGGTCCCGTTCCCCTCCTGGGGAAGGCTTTGAGTAGCTATTTTCTAATCATGTTCACCTTGCACACACGTTGGTCTTCAAGGAATACTAGCGTGAAGGGAACCACGCTGAGTTTCTCCTGTATAGGAGAATTAATGTTTTTGTCTGAATCTTGAGTGAAATTGTACCTTTGTTCATTGTCCTGAGCTGATCTCGCTCCACCTCATAGGATGGGTTGCTTTTTTAGGGCAAGTCTATTTACTACATACCTCCCCAACCCACATCAGGTTTTTGTACAGTGACTGAGGTACTGATTTGGGTGTGAAGCCTTCAGAGAACCCCTTTCCTTCTGATATCCAGCAGACTAATGGGCACCTGAGACATTGCTTATTCCTAGGCAGTTTCTGTCCACAAGTATTAGCGATTTTGCTGCCAGCCCAGTCACACTGCTGTGGGCTGCTCCTTCTGTGGGATGTAATTGCTAATGTACTCGTTTGGTGTCTGGCCTACTGGTCTAGCTGTTGCCCTGCATTCTTGGCCAAGTGGTACAGAGTGAGCTGGAGAAGAAAAACCAGCTCCAGTGATCTGATTTTACAGAGACGTAGATCTCCCAGCTCTCCATTTTATCCTCAAGAGGCCTTTCAGGACAGAAACCACTGTTTACCCCACACGGAGGCAGGACGGATCTTCGGCTTGTTACTATTTATGGTTCAGATAGCAGCAAATCCACGGGGAAAGTCGAGGCCAGGCACCAGGTCTTGTGTTCTTACCACTGTGCAACCTCTCCTGGTGTCTGGGTATTAAAGCCTTCAAAAGTTTTTGAACCCTCTTGCACGTTCAACTTGTAGCACAAAGCCACTAGCCCATGGGTGGTATCAGGCAGCCCTCTTAGACTCCCTGCCCTTCTCCTTTGGTGGGTGTAGCAGAGGCTGAGCCAAGGCTGAGGGCGTTACCAAAGAAAGCAAAGACTTATTTTTGGCATTGAAATGGTTTCCTATTCCAGGCGAGTCTGGGGAGCAGCGTGGTTGTGTACCCAAGGATTTAAGCAGTGCATTAAGCAGAGGGGTTACACTCCGGGTGGATTTCAATCAAAAACTATAATTACATCAAATAGCAAACGGAAATGGAAAAAGAGGATTACTAACTCGACCCTGAATGCTGTTGGCTGCTGAACCTGCTCCATTATTCACACCCCCTCTATTGCCTGAGGTGGGGTGTGTGTGTGTAGGCAGTAAGGCCCCCCCTCCTTTTTCCATTTCCTTCATCCATCTGATGAAGTCAGAGTCCCTGTGTTGGTATCAGTGCTTGGAGGAAGGCTGGAATTTGCATGACTTGGATTTGGGACTTTGCAGGGCAGGTTTGATCTCCCTGTGCAACTCTTCCTGGCTCCAGGCAGGAAGAACTGCTCAGCTAAGGCAGTCGTGGGAACCCCCAGGCCCACAAGCTTTCTCTCTTTTTCTGTTTCGTTATCAGACGAGTGTTTTGGACTCATCGCTGTTCATCCTCAAGGAAACTGGAAGGCGCCGGACTACAAACAGGAAAGGCTTTCTAACCTAGAGAGCTGGGGTAGTGTTTAGAACTGGCTGGGTTTGGTCTCTGAAAGAGACTGTTTTGCTTGGTACAACTCCTAGCCAGTCCCTCCCAGTTGAGGACTTACCGCACACCTGCACCCAGAGTCTGGGGCTCCCAGGTTCGCTCTCTGGTTCAAGGTGGAATGTGGCTTCCTGCAGTACTTTGAGATATTTTGTTGATTCCAGTTTGCCACTTCTGCTGTCTGGCACTGCTGTACCTGTCACCTGCCTTCTGGTCTTCCTCTGCCTTGTTTCATTGGTCCTGCTCTCCCAGTCCTTCCTCGTGTCTCTCTTCCTTCCTGTCATCAGCAGGTTGTGTCTCTACACGCCTGTTGCACACCTGAGGTTGGGAGGATGCGTAGTGAGTGCGCTGAGATGGCTGGAAGTGTTTATCAGACAGGGAGGATAAGGTATTCAATCCCCCGCTGCCTTCCCAAGCCTGCTTTCTCAGATGGTTTTCCAGATGTCTAATCCCAGATTTCGTAGCCCAGCCCAGCTCCTGTTTGATGGGATCTCTTCTCTGTTCATGCTAAGTGGATGAGGCGGCGTGCTGGAGCTAGGTCTTAATTTAAGCTACAGGAGAGCAGCACTCGGTGCTTTGCTGTTATGGCAATCTGCTACACCCTGACCAAATTTGTTGCCCCTTTTTTACCCGTGGCAGGTTCAGAGCTGGAGGAAGCAATCTGGTGCGTAGATGAGAAACCCCAATACGTTCAGTGGTGTGAGGGATGCAAGAGGTTCATGCATGGTCTGGGAAGAAGCACAGGAAAAGGACGTTAGTCTTTCCAAGCTCTGGATAGTGGCAGATCCATACAGGGTGAGACTTTGCTAGGTTCCAGCCTCTGAATGAAGAACATTTTAAAGCCAGCATCTGTATGGTTCTGCTGTGCTTAGCCTCGTGCCTGGCATTGTCTGGTGCTAAGGGGTGGCGTGGAGGTGTGGTCAGAGCAGCAGGCTGGGATTCCTCATCCTCTGGGACCATCATTTTGATTCTTGCTTGGGCTGTCTTTCCCTTTTGTCTTAAAAACCAGGAGCTACCCTGTAGTTTTCTTGCAGCTATTCCTTGGGACTCTTTTGGGAATGAAAGATCTGACTGCCTCCTCGCGTAAACTGGTGTTTATTCTAATGACTAAACAGGGTTACTCATGTTTCCTTCCTATAGGACAGGCCCCTAGATTTTGCCCCAAACTGTAAATTAGTTATATGGCACCGGCAGTTGTCTGCAAATAGTCACATGAGATTTTAGGGCTTCTCTTTTTTTTTATTATTTTATAATTTATGAGTGTCCCTGAGCTGGTGTCTGTAAGGATAAGCTGGCTCCCTGCACGGGAGGAAATTTCCCTCGGCAGTGGGAGTCTGTCCCTGTGCCTTTGGCCAAAGGTGCGTCCCCCCTCCGCTGCCCAGACTGGGCTGCCTTCTCCTGCCTGTTCAGAGGCGGTCGGCTGCGTTTCCATGGCACGGACCTTACCTGAACGTGAAACACTCGGCGAGGAATGGTGCTTTGTAACTGTGAGATAATATTCTTTTCTTATGGGCAGATCTTTGATGTTGTAGTACAGTACAGTGAACTGTAAAAAAAAAAAGCTATCTAAATGTAGGTTTCACTGAAAATAATTTAAATACATTAAGGAAACTCAACCTTAGTTAAAAACAGAAATCCCTTTTAGCAGGTAGGGGAAAGAATAATGTTACTGATTAACCGAACTTTTCTTTATTACACAAACAGAGAAAAAATTCTTAAAGACAAAAAAATGACCAAGGCACTTTCCCAGTTTATTTTCTTTCTTGTGCATTTTACTGACTTTAATTTTAAATTTATTTCAGGCTCCCTCTGCAGTATCTAGAGTCCAGATGTAATGGTTTAGGGGGCTAATTAAGAAAACCAAAGCCTTAAACAAACTGATTATGTCACTGTCCAGAAGAGCTGCAGTGGGAACATGAATAGTGAGAAATAAATTACATCAAACATCCTAAAATTTATCTGAATTTCAGATTTGTTTTTGTTACACGCTGTAGAAAATACAAAAATCCAAACATTAGGGGAAAAAAATTATAGCAGACACAGGAAGGCTGGAGTTGTCCTATTTTGTACGAGCTTGAATTTACTTCTGCCCGCTGTGCTGAGTCCTGTTTCTGCAGCCGTGAATGAGCTGGAGCCAGTGAACTGCTCAAGTGTGTGTGTGTGTGTGTGTGTCTCTTCCAGTCCAGGGCCTCAGTGGTTTTCATAGTCCAACTGTGACCCTTCTTCTGCTTCCTTTTGGCCTTTCCTAACGCTGTTTTGGAAATGACAACCCCTCTCTGTTCTCCTGTCCTTGTGTAAACCACAGGTACCTTTCATCAAATGATATGATCTCAGCAGACATGAAATAAAAGGTTTGATTTTAAAGGGATGTCATTTGCAGGTGTGGAAAAATAGAAGCTGAGGGTGAGGTTGAAAAAGAGGAGCAGAATATCGAGGTTCAGGCACCTGTTTTGGAGAGGTGTTTAAGACTTACAACTCCAGCTGAAGCCTTCCAAAGCTGCAGGTTGTTAGAAATTTGGAAGAACTGGGTCTGTACCTTTTTTCAGAGGAATATGCATGTGCATGGACATTTCCAGTTGCTGTAAGACATACTCTGTTATTCCTGCCTGCACCAGCTCTCACGTTACAGCACCAAAGGTCCCACTGGTTTCAAGGGGCCAGCTCAGAGCGTGAGGCACTGCAGCTCGGGGAGGAGGACGGGTGTTAGACTATAACCCCCTGAGAGCAGAAATGCTGGCAGGAGGCATCTCACCTCGGGGAAGTGATCTTCATGGGTTACTAGTTTTATCAGCAGTACATCCTTTTATACAGAGAGAAGGAAGAGAGGAGAGAAATTCCATCCGGCTCTGCTGATTCAGTGGAGTAAAGAGGCAGAATTCATTAGGAAAAAATTGTTTACGGGCACAGCTTTAGTCAGAGGTTCTTCCATTTTAACGTCCTGCTTTTTTATGATAGATTGTTTGAAAGGCGAAGCAAGCACTAGGGGCTGCTTGGTGTTTTTGTTTTTATTTTTTCATTAAAGTTTAATTGCATGACTTGTTATGTGATGTAACTTCTGGAAATGCCTGTTGTAGTTGCTTGCAAAATGATTTTTGATTTGTTATGTTTGGATCTTAGGTGCAGGAGTGTTAAACCTCAAAGAGGTACTCAGACATGCATATAGAGAGAAAACATATATATATATATATAGGATAGGTTTTGATTAATGAAAGAAAAGAACCGAAACTGCTGTGAGAGAAGAATCTCCTTTATTCGAAAGCTCTTCTGCTGCATCACTAGGACAGAGACTAAGGGCCTTAAAATTAGTATAACTATAATTTATATCCACCTTAAGGACACTCTTTGCCTCCTGATCAGTAATGGAGCCTTAAATATAAATGGATCCTCATCTTGCAAACACTCAAATATTTTCCTTAACTCACACGAGGTGTCAAAGGAAGGGTTTCTGTAAGGAACGTAGGGCATTTGCATAAGTACCCATAGCATCAAACAACAGAGAATTTGTATTGCATAAACAACAACAAACACATTAAAATCATACTGCTTTAATAGCTGAGAAAAAAATATAACAAAAACACTGAACCTGTAATAGATGTTGCTGTCTGTATCGGTATCGATTTCATCATTTGCATTGCCTTAATCTTGGGTGGGTGAAGATTAAGAATCTCCGTGTAGAGGTGCGTGTGCGCAATAAGCGGGTAACGTCTTAAGCAGCTTTCCTTTGCCTGGAGATGATGATTTGAGGGCAGAATGTTGCCTCCATAAAGCCTGGGTTTTGGAAGACAAAAGAGGATCTTTATAAATAAAAACCTTGAAAGGAAAACATCCATTAAACAGGGAACTGGGGGAGAAAGCGCTTACTTTAAGCAAGTTTTCCAAACTTAATGTGCGTTGTAAACATGACAGCAGAGAGACCTCCAAGTGCACACGTGAAACTGCCTCTTTTTCCCACTGTCCAACCCATCAATTCCCAAAGGAACTCCGGAGCGTAAGTGCTGAAAAAAGGGAGAAGGTAGAAGATGTGTTTGTATTATATAATCTAAAGCCTTTTCTGTATAAAACATTTATACCTGTTTAACTTGGGATGTGGTAGTTAAACTGATAGCCTGCATGGAAACAATTATTTTGGCTTAGTTCAAATTAATTAGTAACAAATTTCTACAAAATCCAAATGAAAGTAAAAGTGGTCGGTCTGCATTAAACCAGGACAAGTTTCCATGAGGTAACTTCTTATACTCATTTTTAAAAATCCGTGTCTTTGAAATACTGTTAACAAAGCATGAAAAACAAAATATAAGGAAATTCACTCTGTAGAGCATTTGTGAGTTAAGGTTAACGCGTTCATAAAATGATGATTAAAACATTGGCAATGGTCACCTTCAGCTGTGGTTCCTTTGAAAGAGAGCTGAGCTGCTTCAAAGTAAAAAGCAGTTCACTCAGAGCTGGGGAAAGGAACCTCACTTAGAAACTTCCCAGCAAATGGTGGGGCTGAACTGCTTTTACCTGGAAAGCAGTGGGGATTTCTTGCTTCCCATTGGGTTTCTGCTCAACCATGAGGACTGGTTTTCACAAGAACCATGTGATGAGCAGGATGGGCTTCTGCACCCAGAATGCGGGGTTGCTTCCTGCTGCCGGTAAGTACAGGTTTCTGAAAAGACATACACTTTTTTTCTCTAGTTATCATCCCTGAAAAGTTTGTCCCTCTAATTTTATTTTTATCTGGGATTTTTTCAGATTTTGTTACTACACATAATTTGTACATTTGTATTGTCTGTGAATAGTTTGTTCTGGACTGTAAATGACTGTCAGCCCGTACACCAGAGCAGGTAGGTCTAGAGCTGGACTCCGGGCAATTTTGTCTACAGGGCATCTGACCTTGGGGGTGTGTGTTTGCAGGGGTGGTGGACTCAGACTCTCTTGCTATTTCAGGATGCAGAGAAACGTTTCTGTTCTTGCTGGCCATCTTTCTAGCGAGTCTTTCTCTGAACCAGATAGTTACCTAAGCACGGTCCTGGACTGATCCCCTGCTGAGCAGCTTCCCTGTTGTAGGGTGTCATCTTTACAAAAATAAATAAAATGAAAAAAAAAAAGGCAATTAAAAATCCCACAAAACAAAACACCAATCTTTAGTGGAAATAGTCTTTCCTTAGACTGGGAAGTTCATTTAGCAAAGAAGGGGATAACCTAGTGGTTAGAACACAGACAGAAATCTTATCTTCTCCTAGCTCAGACTAAATTGCTATTTGAGTTTGGTCAGGTTACTTTAACTCCTTGTTTTCCCACCTTCACTGTGAAGTGAAGAATTCCCCTGTGGCGTGTCATGCGGTCAAGCTGGAAGTTTGACTGGGCAGCAAATATATCTGCATA
This sequence comes from Nyctibius grandis, assembly GCF_013368605.1. NCBI lineage: Eukaryota > Metazoa > Chordata > Aves > Nyctibiiformes > Nyctibiidae > Nyctibius > Nyctibius grandis. Next base: position 4,174,971 of record NC_090674.1, read on the forward strand.
CGTGGTGATTTTATGTCAGAAATCTGAGGATGTCTCTGAGTTCCCGTGCACTTGCTCATTTTTTTCAGTGAAATAACTCTGGCTTTTAAAACTAGCAAAAGCAATTAGTTCACTCCGGGGACCAATAGGTGGAAACATGTCATTTTAAAAAATGGATTTGGTTGTGGGGATCTCTGAGGCTTTATATTAGGTTAAAATATTTCTGCTGCAAGTGCTGTGTGTACACACCGGGTATGCTCTGTGCTCTGAGGAAGCCAGAGCTTGTTCAGCCCCGTGGTCCTTGTGCAGTTGGTCTGACGGCATGTAACGGTCTTAGAGTACTGCACATCACCTCAGCGTGAGCATATGTACGAAATGGACCTATAAGGCATAATTGTAACGAGTAACTCGGATACTGCGTACGCACCTCTAAAATTGGCTGGGTTAATAAAACGTGCTGATTGCTCCCTGAGGATATCAAGGGACTGGATGGTATTAGTGAGGGTCACCAGTTCAGATCTGGGGCAAGTTAGTAGTGACTGCGACAGCCGTGTTACATCCTTGCGTGCTGTTCCCCAAGTTTCTCGTAGGCAGGTATCTGTATCAGTACGAGGCCTGCTTTGCTGGCAGCTGGATTAAAAAAGGAGGATGGCTCTATGTGGTGCTGACACAGGGCTTCAGAGACCATTCCCAGTTCTGTTTGGGATTTCAGTCCCCTTTCCTGTATAAGTTTAAAGCACGAAGCTGCTCACCTGTGTCCTCTGGATTCATAGTCGTTCTGTCACACATCTTGCAAGTCTGCCACCTTATTTATGTATTGGAAGCAACAATTAATTTGAATATTGTGTTGTATTTTTTAAACAAAGATGGATGATTTCTAAGTTTCCAAGAGAAAAGAAAGGTGGAAATATTTGGCTATTGCTCTTGTTGACCACTGGTTACGGGGATTCAGGCTGCCAGTCCAGGACAGAGAGCCTTTTCTACCGTGGGAGGTGGAGTATCACCAATATACCTGCACAACGCTGCTGCATCACTTTTGTAAAGGAAAGGCAGCAGTCCCAAGCAATAAGATAATGAGAGATCACCACCTGCACCTCTGGGTGAGCAGAGGCTTCTTGGCTTTCCAGGCTGTGCCTCAGGGCTGAGTGCTGTTTAGCAGGGGTCTCGGGAGGCTGTCAGCACGCTCGTGTGTGGAGAAAATTGGTGGTTTCTGGCTGTGCTCTCTGCAACATCCTGCCCCTCCGAGACACACGGGAAGCTGAACAACGTGACATGCTGAGCAGGAGGGCAGCTTCTGGTCAGGCGCTTGTATTTTTGCTGCCTTAGCTGCTGTTATAAATTCCTCACTCTGGCCTTTCACTTCTGATATTTTTCCCTTGGCCAAATCAAAGACGGTTTTGTTACCTCCGGCTCCCTGCGGACGCGGCAGCTTCAGGCAATGAAATATGCTCCAGCCTTTAGAGGGAGGACAGGGGACCCGCTGCTGGGAATCCGAGGTGGAGAAGGGTTCCGGGAACAGGACTGAGGCTTTTGCCTTCGTTTCAGCCCTGGCTGCGTCCGTTTGCATGTGCAAAAACAACAAACCTGCTCGTTGTGTGCTGGGAGAGTAGATGAAGGTGCTTGAAAGTGCTGTGGGATTTATAATGTGGAATGAAAAACACACAGCAGCGTGTGGAGGCTGGCACTGAGACGTGCTCGCTCCTCCTTGCCACTACCCACCTGGGGAGGTACGGTCAGCACAGCTCCTAAATTAACATATACTGTAGTAAGATGGATGAATTGGGGAGAAGTTGTAATATTTGTGCCTAAAAGGAATAAAGAGAGGTAGATGGGATTGCCTGAGGTTCCCCTTGGACTAGGTGTGGAGGAGCACAGTCCTAGTGACCAGACATGGATATTTAAGCTAGAACTGAGAATGTGCTTTAGGCTTCTGGAACTTTTTTTTCCCCCCCTTGTTTTTCCAGTGGTGCTGAACAAAACTGGGATTCCAGATCCCTGTTTTCAAACCGTTCAAAAGCTCGAATGTACCTGTAGGACTGAGACCCAGCTGCCAGTCCCTGGTGCACAGGAGGGAGAAGGGATGAGCGTTTTGCTGGAGTCTGAGTGGAGCTGTGGAGTTTGCTCCTGTGGCTGCTAATGTTTGGTGTTTGGAAATGGAGAGTATGGAGCCCACCCTGATCTCTTGTATGGAGCTGTTCATGAACCTGGGAGCCCAAAAGTGCTTCTTTGGTCTTTGCTGTCAATGGTAGGAGCCCTGAAAGGCTTCAGTGCAGCGTGGTGGGCTCTGGACTGGTGCAGTTTCTGGGGGAAGCCCTCTTCTTCCCCCATGAATGACTGCCCTCACTCTTGGGTGATGTCTGGGAGAAGAGGAGCTTGAAGCCCAGCTTGACTGAGAGGCAGTGCCAAGGATTAGGGAATTACTGTGAACGGTAGAAATAACTCTTCAGATCCTGCAGCATGATCATCGTATTCCCCCCAGGGTCTGGGTGAGGACCGTAGGATCTGTTTCAGAGCTGCGAAGCTGAGGGATGCTCGGGAGGTTCCCTGAGGCGGCTGGGTCAGGGCCCTTCGCACTCTGTAGGAACTTCCCCTTTCCCCACGCATACGTCTTCAACTGCAGTTTGAGCAGCTGCTGTTTGAAGTAGGAGGGAAGGGTGGGAGTTTCTCCTGGAGGGGCTGCCCCTGTCAGCAGCCTTGGGGGGGTGGAGGGGGGGGAATCTGGCCAGCGAGCAGGAGAACGCACACAGAAATGATGCTGGAAGCCAAGGCTAGTCCTGCTGATGTGGCCCTTTCTCCTGCAGCGGATCATAAAATATGGCTCAAATTTTCATTACGGCCTCTATTGATTATCTTTTGGGACAGATGAATTATAGGGAACATTAAATTAAAAAAAAAAAGGGAAATATTTGAATGAGTTTGGGAGGTCGATGCCAGAAAGGCTGACGCACCAAGCCTTACCGGCACTTGCCTGCTTTGTGGGCTTGCTGGGCCCTCCCCGTGGTCCCCCTTGGGCGAGCGCCTGTCCAGGGACCTCCCCTTGTCTCTGTCAGCTGCCCTTGGGGAGCAGCAGGCTCTGCGGTGGCCGTGGGCTGTGCCTAGGGACAGCCCAGACGCGGAGGCGGTGGCTGGAGCACCTGGGTGCTGTTCCCGAGTCCTGCCTGATGCCACATGCGCTGCCTTTGCTGGGAGGTGGCCCTGGGGACCTTCCAGTTAAACAGTGCTTGATGGGTGTCTGGCTGGCACCTGCCTTGGAGTTGTGTAACGCAAGGGGAAAGCAAGGGGCTGTGAACAGGAAAAGGCCAGGTCATGGCATCTGGAGAGATTCGGATCTGGTGTAAATATACGTGTAGAAGCCAACAGTGAATCATAAAAGTAGTGGTGGGCTGTCAGAGCTTTGCCTCCTTCCCTGCACGAAGAGAAACATTGCTGCTCTCATCTCTCCTCCGTTGAGGGGTCTGTACTCCTCCCTCCAGGGTTCATTGAGTGCAGGAGCTGGTTCTTGATGTGGTTTGTGGTCAGGGACCTTTGACTTCAGGTAAGAGAAGTGCCAGGATCGAATCAACCCACTGTTAATGTGGCAAACTGAAGTCAAACCAGAGGAAGAGAAATCTGGCTTCTTGTTGGCTCTGGCCAGCTCAGATTTTGAGGATGATCCTGGAACTTTGTTCCTGTGGACTCTCTGTGCCTGTTCAGCTTTTCCAGGTTGTACCATATGCCACACGATGCTCTGTGCTCATCTGCAGGAGACGGCCTGGTGAGGCTTTCTCCTCTGCTCACTTCTCTGACTGTATTCCACCACAGAGGGTGAAATCCTGTAACCTGAATGTCAGCACGCTTTCAGCAGCTGGAGGTGGGGAATAATGGATGTTACCTCTTTCAAATGAGACGCAGTTTGGAGCACTCTTCCCTTTCCCAGTGGTAGCAGGAGAGTCCTGGAGCAGACCCAGGAGCTGGGTGGCTTTGAAATCCCTTCTCTGTGCCATGTTCCTGGGTTGTTTGCTGTCAGTCAGGCCGGCAGCCAGTGCTTCGGAGGAATTCTCTGTTTTCTTTTCTAAGATTGAAAAGAATGCAGCCAGGGTCCCTCTCCAGCCACCCGCCTTCACGTGCCAGCTTGCAAGACAAACATCCCCCCCTAAATACGCGCCTGCATCCGGACACGGGGTCCTGCATGGCACAGTCCTTGCACCCCGCTGCTGCTGGCTGACCCGGGGAGACACCCCTTCTCCCCTCCCCAATCCCCCTGCCACCACCGCCAGCCTTCCTTCTGCGGGTCAGAACGAACACCCAGGGTGTGCCCCCTGCTTCTGAGACGTGTGCATGTGTTGCGGTGGTGCCTTTTATCACACACATGCGCAGGTCCCCGTTTCGCTGGTCACGCAGCCGTTGGGCAGGAGCTTTGCCAGCCTGCGAAGGGCGAGTGCTGCAGGGGCAGAGCTGGCCCTGCCCGCGCCGCCGACCCGCGGGAGCGCAGGCGCTCGGGGTGTGCGGCCGTGGGGCTGCGTGCGGGACGCCTCGTGCCTTGGCCAGGGTGTTGGGGTGACCTTTCGGATAAACCCGGCAGTATTAAAGCGTGAGCATTCACCCCGCTATGGGAGATGCAGGTGCTGGTGCACGGGGCCACCTTTCCGAGCGCTTAGTGCACACTTGCGTGTGCGTGTTTCACTTCCTCGCAGCTCGCTGCCGATTTCACAAGCCATCCACAGAGCTTTGCCTTCACCTGGGCAAATGCAAAAGGTGGTGGTTTCCATGGCTCCCCGGCCTCGCTCGCGCGACACACCCTTTTTGTGTAAGCTGGCTCCCTGGAGTCGATTGTTTTTTGGCAAACAGCTTCATAAACTCCTCCAACAATTAAACTGAAAAGCAAAAAAAAAAAAAGACACAACAAAACTGCATTATGGAGTGAGACAGCAAACAGGTTGGAGCAACTCCCCCAGCCAGCGCCGTCCCCACCAGCTCTGGAGCTCGCCCCAAGCCCCCGGTGCCAGGCGGGGAGGAGAGGAGCCCGGCTGGACTCGGGGAGGTGCCTGGGCTGCTCCAACCCACCCAACTGCATGAGCTGACAAACATGAAGGAAAAGGTCATGTTATTCACTTTTATTTTTTCAAAGCTGCAAACATCCCTCTCTCTGGGAGGGGAGGCTGCACAGATGCCAGCTCTGATTAATTTAAATATTTACCAATCCCATTTTTTTTTAATTGTGTATGTTTGCGCTCTGTTTGTGTCCCATAAAATACCTGGTGTTTTGGGCGTACCCCGTTTGCAGGGTGCATGAGATCACACTGAAAAAATGCAGTGAAAAACATTTTCATGCCACGACACATCAAATAGGATTTTGAATTAAGATGAAGATTTTTTTCCCCCTTTTTTATCTCTGAAGTTTGGGTGAAAGGGCTTTCTTTTTCTATTTCTTTTTAAAATTCTTTTATTTATCTAGGAATAATAATTGCCATGGAAATCCTTTAAAAGTTGCTTTTGCCTCATCTCACCATGTCAGACAATGAAGCAACTGTTTGTGCTGGTCAGAGCACCCATTAGTGTGTATTTCTGTGCTATTGTCCTGCTGGTGGTTTGTTCTGGTGGGCAGGCAGCGAGCAGGGGAGAAGTCCTGAGTTTGGAAGCCTGTTCCAGCTCGAGCTCCTGGGTGAGCGGCGGCGGCTCCGCTCCCTTCCCTGCCCGTCGCTCGCCTGTCAGACTCGCTCGGAGGCAAGTGCTGTCTTTTGCTGTCTGTGCATCCCCGGCGCGGGGTCTCGTCTCGTTCGGAGCTGCCAACGTGCTGCTGAAGGCTCACGGGCGGCACTTGCCATCGTGCTTTTCAGAGAGGTGGCCAAGGTGAAGGAGTGACCCTTTGGTGGGCTGCCGGCACCCACTGGGCACAGAGACTCGTGGGTTTGTGTGCCCCGGAGCTGAGCAGGGTACGGGAGCCAGTTTGGGCACAGGTATACCATGGCACATCGTCCCCTGGGATTTTCTATGTGCTTTTGGCCATAGAGGCTTGCACTCCTCTGGGAGGGAAGTTTTATTTGCGGGTTCGAGCAATGAAGGCACTACTGACGTTCACCCCACCTCCTTTTAATTGTTTGCCGTGCCCATTGGGTCACAGTCTGATCAGAGCTACCTCTGGGAAAGTACAGAGCTGTTCCTCGGAAAAATGGAGCGTCTCCAAACTGAAGGTAGCGCTGCTGGGATCAGGATCCAGCCACCTCCTCCCTCTGCTGCGTGGCCAGCAAGCCAGGCAGAGCTGGGCCCATAGCACGAGTCTTCTGCAGGGGCTTTTGTTTTGTTGTGCCTATAAAAGACCACAGCTCGAACCTCCCACCATGAGCAGCAGGTCTTGAAGCTCTGCGTCGGGAGAGGCTTAGGGGGACAAGGGGGCTGAGACAGTGACACTTCTGTAAGGGGGGCTTACAGGGAGCTGGATGTTGGCACACGAGCCAGGTGTCCGCGCTGGGACGCCAGGAGCCCAGCTGCCCTGTTACCAGCCTTAGGGCTGTCACTGGGGCAGGGGAGGACGTCCCTACGTGTACGTCTGCTGGAGGAGGGGATTTGCACTGCGAGAGTTGGAGTCCTCTGGTCCTGCTCTGCTGTCGGGAAAGGAGAAGGGGAAGGATCAGGGTGGGTGTGCAGGGAGGGCAGCGGTTGTCTCATCTGAGCCATTAGCCAGAATTTGAAATTGGACCTGTTACTTTTGAGGAATGTAGGGCAGTGGAGGAGCGACGTTGTGTGAATGTGCACGCGGCTCTTGCTTCAGCGTCCTAGGAAAATGCCAGAGCGTAGGATGGCAAGGAGTAGTAATTACCCCACAGCTTCAGCTCCACCACTGCACTCTTTGATCACTTATTACTTTTCTATTCCTTCTGCTTCTTGCTGTAATTGTTACAAAATCTCTCTGCTTTGGGAGGGGTCCAGGACTCCAGGGCCCAATTGCATCTGCCCTGATTCAGAAAGTGGGTCATGCTGCTTGGTCTGGGAAGAAGATACTCATCTTGCTTAGCATGATATTTATTAGGAGATAGGGAAGGGAATGCAACCGCGCTGTTGCCTAGAAAATTGCTCTGGGGGGATAGCGAAGGACTTGTGAGGGCAGAGCACAGAAAGTTCTTGCGCACCCGGTGCCTGCTGAAGCTGTGCCACGTTCCCCGCGCCTGCATTGCCTGCTTCCCTCACAGCGAGACGTGGTGTGGGTAGATGGCAGGACGGAGGTGGACCTGGGGACAAGGAAGGGATTTGTAGCTGCTCACTCAGCAGCTGCCGGGCAGCGATGGGCTCCTTGCCTTCCTTGGAGTAGAGGCTGGTGGGAGTGGAGGGAGGGGAAGACCAGAGCTGGTTTGTTCATAAAGCCGTGCTGTTTTCACAGTAGCAAATGAAGGCCTAACCTGGTTGGCTTTTGCTGCTGGACAAGTGGCCAGCTGTGCTCCTGCACCCCCTGTGAGCCTGGGTGCTCAGTGTGCTGCGTGACACAGTGCCCTGAAAGGCAAGAGCTCCCCTGCTAAGAACAATGAGAAAACCTGGACCCAAAGCCTAGAGTCATTTACTCTGTGCTGCCTCTGTCTCTCATTAAACAGCAGAGAGAAGGAAACTCAGTAAAAGCAGCAGGTGATGATACACCCAGGGTTGCTCCAGCAGGGTCTCACAGCGGGGACTCTGCCACAGACCGCCCTGCTCGTGGCGGGGAGGAAAGCGCGGCTGATCCTGCCAGTCTGGCTGGGCCTGTGCTGCTGCTTGCTGTGAAATCACCCTCGGGATTATCCAAAGGAAGAACTGGCAACTCCAGTAACTTGGAGGGCCGGATCCTCAACTCGTTTAAATTGGCATGACTTCACTGAAGCCACCGAAACTGCACTGATTTTACACCAGGTGAGGATCTGGTCCAGAATCCTCTAAAAGAAGAAGACAAAGAGGGCACGAAACAGAGGTCTGGTAGAGCCCACTTACAAGCATGGGGACTCCTGGGCTGTCCTGAGCGGAGAGTGGGTCAGCAGGTCATTTCCTTACACCTTGGACAGCTTTGAAGGGCTCTGAATTCTTGTGGCCGTGGCGAAAGCCACAGCACAGCTCCCTCGGGAGGATGGGGACCCGCATCTCTGCCTGCACTTTGAAATGCGTGTTCCAGGGTTTGGTGAGAGCGTCCCGTGCTGCCCTGCCAGTGTTTCCTGCTCTTGGCTTTTTAGTGGCAGCGTGGTGAGAGGGGTCGGAGACACAGTGAAGACCCTCACCTTTTGATTAGGCCTGTCGTGAACCTGCTGGGCTTGTTCTCGTGGGTGCTCTAAGCCTGGCCCGACTTTTTCCGTACGTTCAGCACCAGTAATATCCCTTGTGGCATGTGATGCCGTTGGCTGTGGCTTTAGCCTTACACCACTGCCACCGCAAGTTCTAATTTCTCTGAGCCCGTGAGATGATGGGAGGGGAGCTTCCACTTCAAGGAAGGAGAGTAGCCGGTGTCCATGTCCCAGATGACTGCTCCACTGGGCAGCGTTAAGCACGTGCCTCCTGAAATCGTTAGTTCCTGGTGTGGCAGCCAATTTTGTTTTCCCAGCTCTGCACCTCATTCGTAGGTGGGAGTGTTATGGGATGTATGTAAGAAGGTACATCATCGTGTGTTTCTAGAGGAGGTTGGTTGCTGTAGCACCAGGCTCTTGGGACCTGCAGGGATGCACCGAATTCCCTCCAGCCCCTGGCACGCACTCGCATCCGGGGTGGATCTGGACAGGGTTCGAGCAACTCCCAGTGCAGCAGCTCAGGGCCGGACGTGAAGAAGGGATAAAATATCCAGCTGAAACTCCTGTAGGATGTAATTACCTGAGCTGGAAGCTGGCCAGGACAGCAGGTATCGTGCATCATCTGCTGGTGGTATCAGAAGGACCTGGCATTGCGGGAGAGGTGGTCAGGACTGAGGAGTGACGTTAATGCCGGAGCCAGGACCGCTCCCTCGAGGCTGCCTCTGTGGGCATTCAGCATAACGGCTTTTGAAGTCACTTGGTGTTTGTTTCCATGGTTGTTCTGTGCACGTACCATGGTGCCTATAAAATGCTCTTGGGAAACTACAGCCCATGGATAGATGGCCCTGGCCTGACGCTCATTCAAATGCTCCTACTTTTCCATTTAAAAGAAAAGAGGAAAAAAGCTTAAACAAAAAAAAAGGAAAAAAAAAACCCAAAGGAAATTGACTTCCCAAAAATTACACTAAGCTAACATTTGAGGCCTGGCATAAATCCATCACAGCCAGGAAGCTCAGCATTAACCAGTGCACTCCCGTGGCTGCCGGGAGGGGCGGCACAGGCCAGAGCATCAGGAGTTGGGGGCTTGGGGATGAGAGTCCCCAACATGTCTCTGAAGCGCAGCAGAAGGTGTTTTCGTGCACCTCTGCATGCAAAAAAGCAGCGTGAGATGCAGGGGCAGCTTTATGGTTTGGGGAGAGGGTTCACACCAGGCTCCTGGGGCTCAGATCTGACAGCTGATACCAGCACCTGAGCAGGGCTCCTTGCACCAGGGCTTTCCCCTGGGCTCCGTGGTGGTGGAGCAGGGACAGGGTGATGCAGCAGGAGCCTGCAAGCGGCTCCTGAGGAGACTGGAGAATTTACACCTTAGCCCAGGCTGCAAGTGAGGACAAAGTTGAGTCGTCTTCGTTCCCACTCGCACATGACGCAGCGTAGCATAAATCATGGTGACTGGCAGGTGCAGTTCAGCTGGGGTTAGAGGGCAAGGAGGGACGCGCGGGTCAGGCCGGGGGGCAGCGCTGGGGCTGTGCCAGCAGCCGGCCCCGAGCAGGGCACGGGAAGAGGCTCCGAGCCCAAATCGCGGCTGGTGCGGCGGGTCAGAGGTGGCCTGAGCTGGCAGAGCGGGATGGAGGGAGGCTGGCAAAACACCTGCTGCCTGTGCCTCGCCTTGGGCTGGTGCTGTCGGTGCTCTGTGTTTGCGAGGACTCACTTCACTCATCATTTGAAAAAGAAAAGAACGGGCTTCTGGACGTAGTGCCGCGAAGAGGCTGGCACCGTGCTGGGAGCGGGACAAAGGTCCGGCCGTGCTGCTCTCCCCAGCCATGGTGGGGTCCAGCCTGCTTTCGCTGTGAATTTTCACAGCTTTGGGGTGCTGCAGAGAGAAGACTTCGTGTCAGAGCTTTGATAGTATCTCATTTCAGAGGCTGGGGGAGGTCGGGATGTGTTAAGGCTGAAAATATTTACAGGTTTTGAAGTTGAAACGCAAACAGGAAAAGCCCTTTAAAAAGTGAGTGTAGTGGATATTCAAAACAGGGATTGCCATGGAAACGCCACAATATTTGCTTAAATTGACACAAAGGTTGCTGGTTGCAGGGTTCTGACTTCTTTGGCTCCATTTTCTTTGGCCCGGCACCTATCACAAATTGATCTCAACAACCCTCTTTTGTTTTGCTTCTTTTATTTTTGTCTGATGGAAATTAAAAAAAAACCACCGCCAACAAAACCCTCCAGTCTACAAATCCCACCTCACAGAAGAGTCTGAAGCTTCTGAGCTTCTGTCAAATGTTGGAGCTAGCACGTTCTTTGATTTTGTAAGTAAGGTAAAAGTTCTTTTAATGTGTGTATTTATCCATTTCCTCCAATGCAGGAAATGGAAGGGGATTGTCTTAACTGTCTAGGGAGAGCGGGGAGAAGGGTGAAACCTGTTGCAAAGGTGGCAGTGAGCATCCCAGGAGCACAGGAAGGGAAGTGGGACTTTCGTTGTCCAGCTCTTGGACCGAAATTTGAGAGATTTAGTTTTGGTTCCCAATTCTGCCTCAGATTTGCCAAGTGACCTTTGACAAGTCACTTAATTACTGTGTGTCTCACTAAACTGCAAATAATAATTCTTCCTTTGTCTCGCCTGGTTTTATTTGTAACGTCTTTGGGGCTGAGGAGTTACATTCGGTGTGGGGGTGTTCAAGACTGATGATAGAGCTCTGTTCTACCGGTAGTTGTAAGACGCACCCAAGCGAATGGTTCCCCACAAGGAGGGATGGCATTATGGCCTCACGTGTGCAGGAACGCTCCGCTGCCCGTGGGGAGAAGCTCTTTGCAGTAAGTGGCTTAGCACTGTAGGCTGCTTCTGCAACTGATTGACCTGGATTTTTTTTCTGGGGAAAGTTGGAGTGCGTGGCCCACCGGATGGTTACCTCGGTGGTTTGTACCTTGACTTTTGCGTTGCTAGTACCACACACGGCAGAGAAGGAGACTGGGATGCGGTGTGTTTGGCAGGGCATGAAATGCCATGCCTTGCCTTGCTGGACTGTGTTGTGTGTGACCAAGGGCTGTGGGTGGCTGTGGCATTTGAGGCCGGCGTCATCGCTTGTGCTCGTGATTCACCTGTGCTCTTCTGCTGCTCAGTAGGGAATATTAATTTCCTTTTGAAACTCTCCTCAGGGCAAAGAGACTTCACCAAGTGAAGGGACACCATCAAATTCACAGTGTCTTCACCTGAGACCACCTCCAAAACAAAGAACCTGACTTCTCTCCTGGCTTTGTACACTGGAATGGACCTTGAAGCCTGTGACTTCTCAATGCAAGGTACTGGCTTTTGTTCTGTGATCAAACCCTATGCTCTGAAGTAGGACTGGGGTGAGTGATTTTGGCTCTCCAGAGCCTCCATTCCAGTTCCTGGGGAATCTCTTGCCTATAAAGTTTAGAAGAGCTGCTGAAAGTCATTGGTTTGGGTGGTAAATGCATGGTGGGGTTTTGGTGTGTCTTGGGCTGGCTTACAAGTAGGACTGGGTTAACCCCTGCCATCGCTGCCCACTTCTGCACAGACATAGACACCCAGCTGACACAGCAAAGCGCTGGTTTGAACAGCTCCCTCTCTTAGTCTCCTTCCTAATGAGCTGGGGTGCAGTATTAACAACGAGCTAAGTGTATGCCAGAACAGCTAGCATGTGAGTCCCCTGGGTAAGTATTGTGTGGGACAGTTTCTGATTGACTTGTTTCACGAAAGAAGAGGAGTTTGAGGACGTCTGTGGTCACGGTGAGAAACTCAGAAAGGTTGTGAGGGGGTGGGACTCTGTGTTTCTAAAAGCCATTTTACTTTCTTCCCTGCTTGGCTCCCGTCACAGCTTCTCTACAAAGAAAGGTATGGCACAACATGGCTTAGAAGAAAGCATGTAGGATAACAACAGTGGGATAATGTGTTTCTTCTCAATGGTTTGGGGATTTGGGAGGTACCTGGTGGCACTGCCATACTGCTGAAGATAGAAGGGGCTGAGGATCCTCACTGTGTCTGGGCTTTGTATGATGTTACGTCTTCTCTGTAGGGGGTAGAGGTTTTGCCAGGAGGTCTCTCCATACTGTGTTGGCACCATTAAGTGATGATGATGCCTGAATGAAGAGCAGCAACCTGAAGTGCCTGTGGGGATTGTGTATCACCATGTTCCTCCATCTTTTGCTGATGTGCCATAAATGATACCTGGGCAAAGCAGTGTATCCAAAGCTGTTGTGAGTCACGGGTACAGCTGAGACCTGAAATAGAAGGATCAGGGTGGAGGGGCTGTATTGGCTGAGCAAGAGGGAAAACAAGGAAAGTCACAGGGCTAAGGTGTTGGTCTGGGGCTTCAGCTATCCCTGTCCATCCGTGGCTGTGTGTGGCACGGCGGATTTTACTCATGTTCTGAGTGCCTTACCTTAAAGAGCAACAGCCGTGATCCTCTAAGGCTCAGCAGGGCTTAGCACTTGCCACGTGTTCAGAGCCTACAGACCTGAGTGCTTTCAGTAAACGTGCCAGTAAATACAGTATGCTTCAGGATGGGATATGGGTGAACTGTGCCTTCACACACCTTCCTAGGGCTGAAACTCCCCTAGGGTCTGGCATACTTTATTTGGAAAGCTTGGTTTTGAACTGTTAATGTAGGGAACTCGCCTTTATCCCTGCGTGAGCTGCTCTGGCGCCTGTGTCCCCTTTTAGAGCAGTGGCACACACCTTCCCAGGCCTCTAGAGGCGAGAGAGCTTCCCAAATCGGAGCTCTGCCCGAGGGAATAGGGTAGTGGAACATAAAGAGCCTTGAGGTCTTACCAAATAAGACACAAATTCTCAGGTTTGACTGCAGCAAGTGAATTTTCTGCCAAACATCCTTATGTGCCTCTCCAGAGAGGCCCAACATCCAGGGAGAAAAACTCTGCTGAGGAAGCTGCTGCATAGGTTCTGGGTCCATTTTTCTGTCAGAGGGAGCTTTTCCTGTGACCCCTCTCACTGGTTTCTGCTGGTGTAGCTCCTGGTGTTGAAAGCCCTGCGTGTCCATCTGACATGGACCTGGGATGAGCAGGACCTCTGAGACAAGAAGGCAAGAGGAGGAGGCTGATATGTCAGGAATTCCTTAAGTGCTGAAGTGAACCTTAAGGTTCAGGTTCTTGCAGATCAGTAATCCTTTTCGATGTTTGCCTTCTCCTCCTAGTACCTGCTGGGTGCTTTGCCTGTACAAAGCTGAGTGTTCTTCAGGGGCTGTTTTCTGAGGGACAGAAGCTCATTAGAGACAACAGAAATATTTCCCTTGACTCCAGCTGTTTTCTGAGGTCCCCCTGGTTCCACAAGCGTCACTTCAGTGAAGGAGATGCATTCAGCCTTTCAGGCATGTGGCTTTGTGATCGCTCATGCTCTGGACTAGAAATCCCTGTGTTCCAGTCTTCAGCCCTGAAGCAAGTTGTATGGCTTCTACTTTCAAAACAAGCTCAATTTACTTTGGGCTACAGAGGCTGTTTGCACGTTCTCCAGAGCCCATCCCTAGGCTGTGATTGCTTTTTCTCTCTGTTTATAAGCACAAGCTGGCTGTTTAGTCCTAGAGCTATAAGGGTTGGAGGGAGTTTTCTTGTTCAGTTGATGAAGGGTAGCCTCTCACGTGGGGGAAAACAGCTAAAAAAAAGTGGAAAAAGGCTTAGAAATACCTGCTCTGTGTTTGAATTTGCAAAGTATTTCCCCTTCCTTCAGTCCTAAAGTAAACCTAAATTTGGGGGTTCACTTGGGCTGACTGCATGATTTTTGGTAGGATCCTTGGGATCACTACATGGGCACAACGGCCGAGGGAGCGAGGTGGGAACTCTGCCTTCTGCAGAACTGCAGCTGGCCCGGCACAGCCCGCCCTGACGGCTCAGATCCTGAGCTGGGCTGGGGAATATGAAACAGCCTTGCAAAATCATTGTGGAAATTTACCCGCCTGTGTATGAAATCAACTTGCCTGCCTTTGCCAGGAGGAGTTTAACTTGCCCATTAAAATATACATCTATTTATGTATTACTTGTTCTGTGAGAGAAAATTTTCCCAGGCAGTTACAAAACTCAGTCTAGACTGTAACGTGTGGCATCTGGTGGTAACATGCCATATACATATATCTGAATACAGTATCTACTGTATCACCCTGGTTGGGAGTTAATAGCACATATCTGGATGGTAGCGAGGTCTTTCCGTTTACAGCACGCTCTCACTGGAGGAAAGTTTGGCCCGGTTCCTGCCTGCACTGGTCTGAATGGGGCTCTGCCCTGCCTGCTTCCAGCCAGAGAAAGCAAGGCAGGCATTTCCATGCTGCCTGTTCTGACCTGTGGCCCCATGGTCCACCTAGGCTGGAGGCAACAGTTCTGGGGCAGAGCTCTTCCGGAATGGCTGAGTTGAGGAGAGGGAGGATGTTAAAAGCCTGTCTGGGATAAGAGCAGGGTTGTCACATCCATCTGCTCAGGCCCTGACGAGCAGCTGATCCATATTGTTAGCATATTGCCTGCCATATGGGCTAGCTCAGCTCTCCAGGAACGCTTGGGAGACCTGACCTCTAGTGTGACAAGATGTGAGCATGAAGGACGGGTTGACAACAGCCCTTGGGTCTCGGAGTGTGAAACCGTGTTTCAGCCACTTCCGCTGCCTTCCCCTGCGCTCACTCGCGTGCTGTCTCTGCTTGCCTCTCTCCCTCTCTTCTCTCTCTCGGAGGGTTTTTTCCTCCCTCCCCTGTTTTCCGCATCCCTGGTCTGCGCTAGATCAATGACCTTCACTCATAACCAGACTGGACAGTTCTGACTCCCTCCCCCGGGCCTTCAATCAGATGTTTGGTTGGCGGCTGTGGAAAGCTGAATGGGGGGAAGTCAAAGGAGGGGAAAGAGGATCGTGTGCTTGGCAGGCCTTGTAGCTGTCCTTACCGTATCTGGTCTGGGCTGGGAGTGGGACTGAGGCCTAATCCACTGAGGTCCTTAGCACCTCCTGCTCACTTGGATAAGGGCAGACGATAACGTAGCCTCCTAATGGAGGGCCAAGTCCAGCAATGGGTTCTAAGCAGGTTGGAAAGGCTCCGAGGTTCAGGGAAGGGCCCTGGTGCTGGAGTTCGAGGAGGGAACACTTGTAAGGCTCTTGAGAGACACAGAATGATTTAGTTTCGAACTAAAGGTAAGCACAGCCCAAAGCCCTTTCAGAACCCCTCTGTGCCCAGCAGCTAGTGATTTTGCATCTACAGCCATCCACATGAGGGGGAATAGTTGTCTGAGGTGCAAAAGCTGAAGAGGTTTCCTGGCAGTGAGGAAGTCAGCTGGGCAGGATCTCTCCCAGGTGTTGAAGGAGCTCTGAGAACAGAGCCTGTGGTGCAGCGAGGTTCAAGCATGGAGCTCACATGTATGGATATGTGGAACAGCTTAGCCCTAAAGAAGCCCAGTGCTTAAGCAAGGGCTGACAGTTGCCTGGCTGACTGTCACGCAGGAGACCAGCCTGCCCAAAAACTCAGATGGAAAAAGGATGTTCAGTACTGGAGGAGACAGGACTGGGCCAGGCCTTTGTGGGTTCAGACTTTGTTTTCCCTTATACCTTCAGTCATTCTTCTGACTTCATGTATGCTCAGTCTCCTGGAGCCGTTGCTGATGAAGATGGCCATCTCTTTCCTGAGGCTTCTGTCTTCACACTTGAACTTTTTGGAGGTTAAATCCTGGTGCTATTAAAGCAAGCACGAGTTTTGCCGTAAACCTCAGTGGAGTCAGGATTTCAGCCTTGGCTCCTCGCAAGAGGATCAGGATGTTTCCCAATCTTTCTTACCCATCAGCTCTGTCAGACCTGCAGGCATGACTTATTTGTCTTTTAGTCTCCCAAAGTAAGGGTTGTCTTTTTTCAAAATGCCTGTCCTGTGAAAGACAATACTCTTAAAAAAGCTGTGGTTTCACCCTACTGCTCTTCATGAAGGTTTTAGACCAGTTTAGGTGCTTTTATCCCTCTCCTTCCCCATATACCTACCTGCAATTGCAATGAGCATTAATAGTGTTTATTTGTAGAGAGGAGCCCACTGAGGTATTGCAAAATAAAACACAGTGATGAGTCGTGGTTTATTTACTCAAGCTTCACTGATGTAACAAACCTGATTTTATGCTAATAATGACTCAGAAGCGGAGTTGGGAGGAGAAGCCAGATCTCCTGATTCCTTTAACCATGTGACAGAATTTCTTCCTGTCCCCACTAGATCCAGCGGCAGTTCTCTCAGCTGGGATGCAGGCAGCAGTTGTGTGGTACCCTGGTGAAACAGCTAGCTCATAGAAAAGGTTACTAGTGCTCTGCCAGTTCGCAGGGTTCCACTGAACATTTAGGAACATGTTCAGCTCTGGTAGGCGCTGTATGCGGGGCCGTCCATCCGTCTGCAGGCAGCTGTCCAGTGGGAGCCAACGGGGACGCTGACCTGCCGGAGTTCCTCAAGGAAAACCAGCTGGAAGTCACTTGGAGCAATCAGGGCTAAGTAGGCACATGAGTGTTCGAGGGAAATGCATGTTCAAAATGTAGTTCTTAGAAATCTGTTGATAAAAACAAAAAAATTTGAAAAATGAACAAATACTGTAACGTGAATGTGATCTGTTCTCTGATGTCTTCTGCTGAGGGCTCATTCCAGAGCTGGTGCTCAGCCCATGGGGCAGTACTGGAGGTGAGGCTTATCTCACTACTTGAGCTGAATATGGAAAGACTGTTTTAGCATATTGCCTCTGACAAATTATGTATTAATGCTGGGGCTGGTTTTTTGTTGGTGTTACTGCAGTTATATATTAACCATTAAGAGCCACAGGTAAGCCATCTGCTGATGTAAAGCAGCAGAGCTGCATTTTCAGCCAGCAGAACTATCCTGATTTTTGCCAGGGCAGTTTACGATCTGTCCCAGTGTCTTTCTTGTGATTCTTGCTGAGTTTGTCTTAGCTGTACATTAATAGAACATACAAGAGAAAAGAGGAGAGGACAAACTAAGGTGAGCTTGAAAGTAAAATGAGCAAACAATATTGCTAGCCTTGTCCTTTCAGAAGTCAAAAGCTACTCTCTTCCTCCCCCCAGTTATAAGACTTAATAATACCAAAGTTTCTATGTGTTTAGGATGCACACAGATCACATTTCAGGTTGCTGTGCCCTGCTAGTGGGAGAGCAGAGGGAGCAGAGGGAGGGATAGCACTATACAGACATTGTTGTACAAAACAAAAATCTTATGTAACCTGCAAGATCTCAGGCTTTAAGAAAAACACAAAGCATTGCAAGGTTGACAAGAGTTGGCACATAGGAGCAATTCCTACTTGATTACCGTGTCCCTGAAGTGTGCTGACTTACAGAACAGCCTACTCAGGAACCTGGTTGCCATCCTCCCTCGCCAGGGCTAGTTACAACAGGAGCCCAAAGGCCAGGAATGTCTTGGTACACTTGTTTTACCCAGGGCCGTTCGGCAGCGGAGCAGTGCAGATCCTTCCTGAGCTGGTCAGGTACGGTGTGGAGGGGAAGGGGTTTGTCCTCTCTGGCATCCAGTCTTTGAGGAACTGGTAGCTGGACATCCCCGATCCCTGAAACAGTTAGGGATAAAGGCAGAGAGCTGTCCTGGGGATGGAGTGAGGAGAGCTGCTTGGCATCTTCTACCGCAGCAGCACAGCCTGGCGTTGCTGCCTGTCCTGCTTGTTCCCCGAGGCACCTGGGCCCTGGCTTTCCCCCCAGGAGGCTCAGGCTCCTTCCTTTGCACATGAGACTGATGTAGCCCTGGCTTTCCGAGCCCGGAGGGACCTGCTGGATGATGAGGGGTGCTTCCCCTGCCTCCCCCTGACTTCCCAGCACTCCTAACCTGGGGGTGGCCAGCCAGGGGGAAGGTGCAGTTGCCCTCCCCTGGAACCGGCTAGCTGAGCAGGGCCTGAACAGGGACCATTCCAGGTGCATGTGCAGAGCACTGAGCTCCCAGGCTTTTGGCCCAAACTTTGAAAATCCATAGATGTTCCCCTGGCAGAGGTGCCTCTCACCCCTTTCCCAGCTGCAGAGAGAGGTGAAGGTGCTTCCCAGGACCCCACCAAATCAGTCACCTACCAGCTCCTGGGCTTGCTCTTTGAACCCTTCCATCCTAGCTATCCTCCCTTTACCCTGTTCTCTCCTACCCACTTCTTGCTCGTTCCCCTGTGCCACTTTTTATGGGTTCGCTAGAAAGGAGAGGAGATTTTTCTTTCCCTTGTTTGCTTCACTCCATTACTCCCATCTGTTCATCCAGGCCCTTAGTCCCTTTGTTTTTCAGTCGTGTGGATTTGGGCTCTATTTGCTCTGTGAGATGCTCTTCTGGACAAGGCTGGTGTGGGAAGGAGGTCTGGTTCACAGGCCAGCACGAGGGGTGGGGGCAATGTGCCTCTTCAAATTAATCAGAATTTTCTCCTCCAGAAATGCTAATGGGGGAAAAGCAATTAAAGCAGCCTGGTTTTTATTAAGTAATCTGTGTTAAGAGCTTGTAATGAAGTTTAGTGCCGTTGTGACTCGATATTTCAGCTTCATCGGTTTGAGTCAAAACAATCCAAAGTGGGAAGGGAGCGAGGAGCCGAGCTGCTCCCCAGCAGTGGTCGCGCTGACTCTCCTTCCAGCTCGCTCTTGCAGGCTTCCCAGTATCGTGCGTATGAGACCACTCGCTCTTTATCCTGCCCAGGAGGGCTGTACTGCGTGAGAAGGGGGGCTTTAAAACCTGCACACACAAACTGGATGGCTGCTTCTGGTTTAAAATACTTGTTCTCAAAGTGGGGGTGACCATGGTCCCTTGGAACAGCCTTTGCCTCGTTTCTTGGGGTAGCTGCAAATACCAAGTTTTCTGTAGGGAGCGATGAGTGGACAAGGGACAGCGGAGGGGAGGTGGTGGCCAGGAGCGGTGAGACCCTCCAGCAGAGCACTGCATGCCTCTGAACAAGTCCTTAAAGCTTTTCCAACATCTGGAAAAGTTTTAGCTGCCACAGGGCGAGGGTGGGGATGGTGCCTGCCGTTCCTGTCCTTTGCACCTCCAGGCCTGTGCTCACCCCCCTCTGAGCAGCACAGCCCTGCGACCAGGGCTGCAAACTGCTGGGGGGTGCGAGCAGCTGGGGAAGGAGCCCATCTCCTCCTCCTCTCCTTCCTCCCACCCCAGGAGAAGGCATGAGAAAAAAGGGACAATGTCCCTTTAAACAACTACATGCCAAGCCTCTGCCGTCCTGTTT
The DNA here is from genome assembly GCF_013368605.1 of Nyctibius grandis. Classification (NCBI taxonomy): domain Eukaryota; kingdom Metazoa; phylum Chordata; class Aves; order Nyctibiiformes; family Nyctibiidae; genus Nyctibius; species Nyctibius grandis. The sequence continues at coordinate 4,194,350 of NC_090674.1, forward strand.
TATCTGAAGTCCAACCGCATGTTGTTCCAGGGCCGATCCGCTTTAGCTAATTAATAATCTGACAGGAGCCACCCAAGGGATTAGCTGCTGAGACGAGCTAGACCAAACCCCCAGCAAATGAGCCCCGCGCTCCCTGGGGACTCGGAGGTGACTTTGGGGGGCAGGGGGCTGCACCACATGCAGAAGGGTGTCGAGGCCCTGAAGGGGATTTATGACATCTGGGAGGGTGAAGGGGGAGGCGAGGGGTTACAATTTATGAGATGTAAACTAATAAATCAGTTAGTTGAGGAGGGGAAAGGGGGAGCACCAAATTAAAAGATAACGTCTTAAAGGAGCAGTGGAAATTGATGGCACTCCGTGTGGCGGGGGACACCAGGAGAGTTCCCAGTGCAGACCAGTTGTAGCTTCCTCTGCACTGGCTGCCTGGGAGAGAGGAAGAGGGAGACTGCAAAGCAAAAGAAAAAAGGGTGTTGATGAGGATTGAGAGGAAGAGAGATGCATCTTTGCACAGTTTATGCAAACAGATGATGGGCTGGCTTTTGTGGCAGGGGCAGCAACATGAAGGAGGGCTCAGGGCCACTTCTTTTGGTCACGGAAGACAGGGGCTCTGAGTGGTTGTACTGCCCCTGGCCTGGGAAGGGTTGGTGGGTAAGGGAGTGCACGGTCATCCTATGTACTTAGTCCCCCCATAGGACTGGGCTTCCAGCCCTGTAGGGAACTCTTTGGTCACCTACTTGTTAAATGAGATTAGTGGAGTGGGTCAGCTTGGAGCAAGACAAGTTACTATTAGGAGAGGTATCTGAATGCAGAAAGGGATGTATTTTCTTCTCCAGATTTGCCTCTTTGGTGACTCTTCGGGCAGTGATGGGGTTTGGAGTTTGCTCCCACGGCAAGTGTTTGGTTTTGTTCTGGAGACTGGCAGAGGTCTGGAACTTCCTGGTGGTGAAGGTCCATTTCAGATTCTCTTCTGATTTCAGGAGCTGTGTGCCTGCTGGGTAGGGTAGTGGCCTTGGGCATAGGTTTTCCCCTGACTCCTCCACTGACCAGTCCCAAAGCTGTTCTTCCTGTTGCCTTTCCATACCAGTCTCTTCTAGTGCCTTGAAACCTCTCCTGGGCTGAGGTTCTTTCTGAGAGCATGCCCAGGCGTCTGCTCTCTCTAGGGGCTGCTCTAATGCAAATGGTAATGCAAGATGGGATTTCCAAAAGCCTTCTTAGGAAGATTTGTAATCCCTGCCCCATGACAGTGCTAGACACAAGCTAATGGAGAGGGACCTGTGTGAGCTCTCTCTGCAGACCCAGAGCAAGCCTCTGAACCCTTGCCAAAGGCCAAGCTTTTGACGTAGTTCCCTGCAAGGGCAGGAGACTCCTTTGTTTCCTCCATCCCCATCTAGCCTGCAGCAGACCCAGGGCAGCGTTGCCCCTTCCCTATCCGGGGCTGGGGAGCGAGGCTGTGGCTGTGGAGTGGCAGGCGGTCCCAGGAGCTGGGTGAGCTCCTCCTGCTCCACCCCAACCCGCAGCACCCCAAGGCCTGAAGCCAGCCCGGGCCCCTGCAGCCAGCCCAGCATGAGCCACAAGCAGCTCTGAGGTGGTCACTGGGAAACGCCTCTTTGCTGAAGGGGTCTTGGGCTCATGTGGGAGCTGCCCTGGGGGAGTTTAGTGCGGAGCCTGCAGATCGCTCTTCCAGTGGGGCAACTGCATTAAGCAAACAAAACTCATCCGACTTCTTCTATGTATTTCCATCTAGAGAGCTACCTTGCAGCTTGCAGGGTCCCCAACACAGATGTGCTGGGCTGGGGCTGCTTCTTGTTGTGATTTTAAAAGGGAGGGAGTTGAGAGGGAGAAGTCCTGCACCTTGCTGGAGCTGAGCTGTGATGCTGAGCCACCTTCCTTTCTGGGCAGCTGTGGTGGGCACTAGCTTGTGCCTGGGCTGCCAGGGTGGTCTAGAGCTGATGGAAACCTCTCTGTGCCCTCCTGCCGGTGCTGCACCACCCCATCCCACCCCATCCCACCCCATCCCACCCCATCCCACCCCATCCCACCCCATCCCACCCCATCCCATCCCATCCCATCCCATCCCATCCCATCCCATCCCATCCCATCCCATCCCATCCCATCCCATCCCATCCCATGGCACCCCTCCTCACCCTGCTGTGCTTGTGCAGTCTTGTGGTGGGAGTGTGTGAGGAGGCTTTTCCGGAGGCTGGGCTGGCAGTCGCGCCGTCGCAGCCTCTCATACACACAGCCGTGGTTTGGCCTCCCTCCTGCAAAGCTGCCAGTGGCCCACGCTGCCTCCTGACCAACATCATTAGTGTGGGTATTTATATTTCATTAACAACATTAAGCCAAAATGGTATTAAAAGCAACACCAATGATAAATAGCTTATTAATAAACAGGGAACCGGCTGCACCACGCGCAAATTCAATCCCTTCCTTAACGTGTCTCTACCACGAAAACCAGCCATTTAACTCCTGCCATCCTGGAGAAATCTGGAGGGTGCTTTGGGGGAGGATGGGAAGCAGGTAAAAGCAGGGGGTAGGGGGACACAGTGGAATGCAGTTTGGTTCTGACTAAGGCAGCTGACTGGGGTGGGAAGCAGGTGTAGATCTCTCAAAGTGCCACGATATTTCCACTCCTGGGTGGGAGTCGTTCGGTTCTGTGTTTCTAGTGTCATTTCGGTTGTGCTAAAACAGCAGTAGTACAGAGAGCATGAGACAAAAAAGCAGAGATTTAAGATCCAAGTGAGCGTGTCTACTTTGATTTTGCTGTCCTCTGCCCTGTTTCCCCTGCACCCTTTCCCACACCTCTCCCTGGCTCGGGCAGTACCATCCACAGCAGCCACCAGTGCAAAATCTCTTGCCGGCACCAAGCCCAGTCTCTCCCGGTGATCTCTGAGGACAGCCAGCCCTGTCCTCATTCCTCCCTGTGTGTTTATTCTAGGGATTAAGAATGTTAAAAATGTGGCTTTTCTTGTAAGCTTGTCAATCAGTTTATTATTTTTATTTTTTGTTTTTGTTTGCCCCCCAACTCCTTACTCTCTGAAATGACTTCCCATGCTCCTGCCCCACCCTAAGTACAAAGGCTCTTTTATTGCTCTTCCTGCTCCTTCTTTCAGCAGTAAATTAATTGCTTCAGAAACTTGGATGAGTTTGGAGTTGAGGCCCCCCCGCAAACCACCTCTGGGTTTCTCAGAGGAGAGGTTCCCCTCTCCACACACAGCTCGAGCACTTTCCCAGCGGGGAGGACGTGGGGCAGGGCTTTGTCACTTGATCACACTCCCACCACGCAGCACAAGCTGCTGCCTCCTGTGCATCCACACGTGCTCCCCTGCTCCCAGGGCACGGGGGTCCCCCCGCTCTCCCACGTCCAGCGTGTGGTCAGCAGCACGTGCAACCTGCACCCAGCGCCCCACACGTGTTACCTCCAGAGGCAGCAGCGGCAGGTCCGGGGCATGCTCCTGGCCCCCGCTGCTTGTGTGGGCACGCTTTGCATGCAGCTCCCCAAACCGGGCATCTCTCCAGTTGGTCGTGCCCATCTATTGCTCTGGCTGCATGCACCTTGCTGGCTTAGGTTGCAGCGATTGCAGGTCTAAGACACTAACATTGTGGTCTCCCTGCTGTGGATTGGTTTGCTCGCCTTTCAGCTGGCATCATGCAAGGGCTTTACATGAAGAATGAGACCTCTTCCCTGGCCTGACCATGTCTGAATGTCAGATCTCACTTGTAAACAGTGCAGCATTAAGCATATTTTTCTGCACTGCTGTTCCTAAGCACAGTGGTGGTCCTGAATTTAGGATCTGAGGTGCAGCTGGAATCTTTCTGCCTCCTCCTCTCCTAGTCCTTAGGTCCTTCTGTTACAGGCTGGGCTCAGATTGGATGGGGAGGGAGCACAAGAACATTGCAGAGCTGGCTAGACTGATCTCCATGACCTGTGTCTTGTACATAATGGAGAGCAACGTAACCAGAAAGATGTTTTATCATTTGTTTGCATGCCAGTGTGGGCAGTATCATGGATCGCATGTCTCCTGGTTAGCTGAACTGTGAGTTGTGTGTCCTGACAGAGTCATGTAAGAGAGGGAACTCCTCAAAACCTGCCTGTTCCAGGCCCAGCTGATCATCATCGGGTCTGTCCCTTACTCACATGAGCATTGAGACACTCGGATATTCAGAGCAGGGAGGGGAGGGGGAGAGAAGGGAGAGAAACCAGGCATCAAGATAATCATGATTTCCCCAGAGCCGTGCAGGGAACTCAGAGGCTGATATCCCGCAGCATCTCTTCCGTCTCGCTCTCGCCACAGCATCGAGGATAAACAAAAAACCCCTGGTGCTGCTTTACGTTCTCTGGTCCCCAGCCCTCATCCTGGGGCATCCCTTCCTGCAGGGAGCTTGGCAGAGCAGGGTCAGGAGGGAGAGCTGGCTGTACTCACACCCTTTCTTCTGGGGGCTTGGAAGCGCTCAGAGAGTGGGAGGTGCAGCCTGGGAGTTGGCCATAGTGCTGGGTGAACATCTTGTCTGTAGATGGACAGAGAACACAGAGGGGACCCAGGAAGTTCTTGCGTGCTCCTGGGAGGACCCTCTCTGCCGGTTAGGAAGGAGGTTATTGTGGAAGCTGTCTCACATCAGCTCTGTGGCTGAGGGATGATGGGTGGGAGCCGTGTACCCTCCCAGTACGAGAACAGGTAGACCTGAACGGGTGTTCTGTGTCCGAAGGGCGGCTTCTCACAGGACATGCAGCTGTGTTGGGGGGGGTGGAGCTGATCTGTACCCAACTCCCAAACTATTGCACTTAGTGCCCACCCCTAGCAATTCTGCAAACTCCACAAGCTGCCTGTTCCATTGCAGCTCCCTCTATGGAGCGTCTTCCCTTGGAAGGAATTTTAATCAAACTTGACTGAGGAGTGCTGAAAAACATGAGGAAGTAATTAGAAATATGAATTTACAGCCTCCTGGAGTACCTCCCTATCTCTCTCTCTGCATAACGCCTGTGTTTACCCGTGTTTCCTACCGTTACCAGTCTCATTCTTCAAGCCCTCCTCCACTTCACTACCTTTGTCCAAACGTGGTGTGTCAGATGTGTGACCCTCAGTGCTGCCTCAGAGGGAAGAGAAAAGGTAGAGCCAGTTCTGGGGAAGGCTGTGGCCCTCACTTTTTTCTGCAAGGCAGTAATAAGCCAGCGGGAGGACAGTCCCAGGAGGAAGTTGCAGGTTCCCTGAAGGAAATTGGCTGGAACAGCCTCCCTGATTGTCTGTGATTTCCCAGCTAGATAGGCCCCGGGGAAGGGGATAGGCTGGAGCAGGGTGGAATCAGCCTGGAAATCCTCCGTAAGGTGTTCTTTTCTCATTTATGCTCTTCTTGGGGGTCTTTTTTTTTGGTTTTCATGCATGAAACCATTATTCTGCGAAGACTCTGAGCTTGGATGACTGCAGGATTCATAACCAGCTCCTAGGGACGGTCACATACTCCAGTGCCATTCACAGGTCACATACTCCAGTGCTGTTGGCTTTGCTCCCTGATTACAGCTTGTGTGTCCTTCTCCTTTGTCCCACGTGCACACACGGTGAGTCTGTGCGTTGCCTGTATAGAATGGAGAGCTTTCAGCCGTCTGCTCAATGCACACGACAGATTTTAAGCCCTTTGCAGAAGGGAGAGTGAGGAGAATTGCGTGGGTGAGGCTCCAAACCCAGTCCAGTTGCCTTGGGCAGGAATTAAGGGGCAAGGTGTGAACTGTGTGGGGGTAGCAGAAGAGCTAGAACACTCTCAGGCACTTCTCTCATCTTCACTTTGCTTTATTCTTAAGGCAGTAGAAGAAATGGCTGGCAAGTTACTGGGCACCTGGGAACAAGGCTATTTAGACAGTTGCCAGCCTGTGTGGGAATTAGGAAGAGCTCTGAATTTGTTGGTGGAATTTGGCAGAAATGGGTAAACTTGTCTGGATCATCCTACATTGAAGAACAAGCTGCTTCTAACCTGTAGCTTTTTTTTTTCTTTTCCAAGGGTTAGGCCCTAGGGGCAATTTTTTTTCCTTGGCCCTAAAGGGGCCAGAGAGCCAGTTGTCTCCATGCTAATAGGAGAAGGCATTCCCTGCATCTCTGTCAGGCATCTGGCATGGGATTGAACGGAAGGGTCTGAAGCCCTTGGGGTTACCAGGCGCCTGACTCAAACCTGAGTTTCACTGGCTGGGGCTCTCGTCTTCTGGACAGCAAAAAGAGACCAGCCCCAAATGCTTTTCCCAAATCTGCAATCAAAGAGGCTGCTGCCATGGCCTTACCCTGAGCTGTTTGGTGATGAAGGAGGGAAGGGGGAGCAGCATAAGTACTCCCTCGGGATCCCCTCTTACACTCTCATTTTCCTGTAACCACTTTGTTTTTTTGGCTAATTAAAGAGACTGAGTGGTTTTCAGCCTGTGGGGTTTCTTTTATTTGGTTCCTCAGCAATTAACTTTTTTACTGAACAAAGTTTTGATTGAGCTGGGTAGGATCTGGGGCCCACGTCTTGGTTTAAACTTTCGGATCCTTTCTCTGTAGTCCTGTGAATCCATGCCCTCTCCTGTCCCTTCAGTGGCCCAGTGCCACCTTCGCTTCCTCCACTGCTGATTCCTCAGTGCTGTCATCTGCTGTTCTGCTTTCTTCTCTGCCTTCACTCTCACCAAGCCCCTTCTTCTGCAGAGAAAAGGAGGACCCAGGAGCCTTTTTGCCTCATCTTCAGTGTGCTGGAGCCCAGTTTGTTCCAAGTTGCAGAGGCTTCCCTCTGCACAGCGGTTTTCCCATGACATAGTCCCAACGGGCTGGGAAGAACCTGAGCTGCAGGACGAGCCTGTCTGTGAGCAGATGTGCCCGTTCTGCTCCGGGGTCTCAGGGTGTTCGTGGGTTTGGTTCCCTCCTTGCTTGGTGCCTCAGCCCTTTCCTCAGCACATCTCTTGCTTTCCTCACGTTGAGAAGGGCCTTGGGCTCCTGTCTTCCCCTTGTGGTCCATGGGGCCGAGGCTGCCAGGCGGGAGGTTAGATGTCCGCGTGCCTGAATCAGCTGGCCCAGGTCCCATCTGCACCAGGGGCCCCGCAGCGCCTCTGTGTTAGCTGAGAGCCTGTGCTCTGCTCTTAGAGCTGGTGCTTGCCCTCGCCCCTCAGGGACTGCTCTTTGGATGACCAAGGTCATAGACCTCCACACCCTCCTCCCCTCCTGAAGGGCCTGCTCCTGTCCCGAGCTCTTTGCCGACCGTCTGGGCACAGCTCAAAGCACCTGACTCACACCGCGCTCTGCTCCGGCCCCTCCATCCCCCTCCCCACGGAGCGAAAGGGACCTTCTCCCACTCGCCTTGGAAACTCTTTGCTGGCTGTTCTGGAGTCCTGCAGCCCGCTGAGCTCCTGCCAGCCATTCGCACGAGGTAACCAGTGCGGGGTGTATTTGCTGTTCGGAGGGTTGGGGCTTTTTTTGTTGTTGTTTCCCCCAGAGCTGTTTCCTTTGCCGTTGTGTGGCGGCGTAGGCAGCTGTCCCTTTCAATAAGGAGCATCGGCACCAGCGTGCCGCCCCGTCCTCGGGCTGGTTTCACCCTCCCTCGCCCCCCAGCCCGTTCCCTGTGGTGAGCGTGCCCACGCCGGGGCGTGTGGGCAGGCGTGCGCGAGCGTTGGCTTGCCGGGGAGCGCACCTGCAGCGCGGGCACACACACGCGGGCGCTGGCGGGGCGTGCGGGCACCGGCTGGGCTGTGGGTGGGTGTCCCACCACGCTCACCATCCGTCCACCCGTCCGTCCCTCCCGTCTGTGTGCACACATGCTCGTGTGCCTGCACGCTCAGTACGAGGGACTCTCCCCCTGCACGTCCAGCAGCAGCTCTTCAGCATGCAGGAATCTGCATAAACTTCTTTTTTAAAAGGCAAAATGACAGCTGTTTGCTTCCAAAAAATGGCAAATGAAACACAAATAAACCCCCAACCTACTGTGTGCATGCACCAAACTTTCTGTCATCTGTAGAAAATACCTGGCCTCGTCCCCAAATGCTGGAGGTCTGAGACAGTTGGAGTGCAGGAGGGAGAAAAACCGTGGTTTCCAAGGACTGATTAGATGGCATGCCAAGTGTATTAAATTTTGCAGACATTTTAACAGCAATATGCTAGATAGTTGGGTGTCCCCTGAGGCTGCTGGATTTTTTATATCCTTCACAGAAGGTCAAAGCCCTCTTCTGCCTGCCCCCTCCCTCTCTCTCTGCTGTCTCTCTCTCTCTCTTTCATTCTGTGTCCCTTTCTCTCTCTGTCACCATCCCTCTTTCTCTTTTATTTTTCTGGTGCACTTTCTCCTTCTCTTTTGCTCTGTGCGTGTAAAATAAGAGATCCGTCGTTTCTGAGTTCCTGGTGAGTGGAAACTCTCGCACTCCCTGTGGTCTCCTTGCAGAGATGGGTATGCTGGGGCTTTCCCCTCTCTTTTCTGCACTTTGTTTTGGGGAAAATATGTTTTCCTCCCTTCACTCCCCAAACATCAGTGCTCTCCCCCCTTTTTATTTTTGTAACAAAAAAAAAAAAAAAGGGCAGGAAAAGAATCCATCTGGCGTATGAATAATTGAAATGGCTCAACTCTGTTCCTGTTGCTGTTGTTTGCTCTCAGTTCTTCCTCCCCCGCCCCAACCGTAGCGTCCCCCCCGGGGTAAGGCAGTCGGAGTAAGGATGTATTGATTCATTTGAGGGAGGGGGTACGGGGGGTCAGCCGTGCCGCTCCTCAGGGTTCTGTCCTGAGGACAGCGGGTGGTTTGCGGGGCGCAGGGGTGCGAGTGGCGGTGGCTCTTCCCGGTGTCCGTGGGAGGCCTCTCCCGTGCCGCTCTGCCTCGCTGGCCCCGGAGCCATTCCCCGGGCGACTGGCAGCGTTCGCCCCGCGGTGCCGCCGGCCTCCCTTGCAGGCTGGGGCTGCTTTGCGAGTGCCTGCCAGCTCCTCCTTGCTAGGGGAGGCAGAACGTGGCCCCCGTAAGTGGTGGCAGGTTTTGCTCTCCCCACAGCATCCTCCTCTCTTGCCTGCTCACTCCTGTGCCTCAGAGTCTTCCCGTCTATCCCCGCTCCGAGGCAGAGCCGCTCAGGATGGGGCTGCGGTGCCGGCCCTCCGCGCAGCGCTCGGTGGCCTCTCCAGCTGCCCTGCAGAGCCAGCGCGTCCTCGTTGGCCGGGGCAGGGGACCCCAGCGTGGGTCCCTCTCCCACAGCACTAGGACAGAGCTGCTGACAGGGTAACGTAAGGCTGCACTTGCCTCGCACCGTGCTCCCTGTTGGCTTAGCACTATGAGTGGGCTTACGGGTTAAACTTTTTAGGACATGTGTAACAGTCTAAAAAAACCACCTCCCTCCTCCCGACTCAGTCCCGGTTCTCCGGTGTGTGCCTGGGTTCTCCAGCTTGGCCCCAAGATGCCGAACCTGCTGCCGTCTCGGTTTCAGAGTGCCTGAGCCAGCCAAGGCACCCGTGCGCCTGGCATCCAGAGCGCAGCTTTTGCTGTCTCTTTAAAACCATTTAGAGTAAAAACAAAGAACTTTAGTGCATTAATTCTGGATGAAGATGGGTCTCCAGATGACAGCCTGATCCATATTCTTCCCCACAAGGCAACTTCCATTTTCCTCCTCCCCATCGCCTCCTGCTCAGTCTCTCTTCCTCCTCTCTGTCTGTCTGTCTATCCATCATTTCCCCCACTCTGTAGACATGAAAAGCTGACATAAGGTGTTGAACCTTTAAATATACACTTTGAAATCCTTTTTTTCTGTAGTTGGTAGGCTGCCTCTGATGAGTTGTGTGTTTTGAAGAAGGTATTTGCTGTGTGTATTTGTGATTATACTTGGCAGGCGTTTCACGCGTGGTGTGTTTTTGGGGGATGTTTGTGTATTGTTGGGGAGGAGTTTATATTTAGGCTCTGTTTTTTGTGGTTTGGGTAAGTAATGTATGTATGGGTGAGATGTGTGTGTTTATCAAGCTGTTTGTGTGTGTTTTTATTCTGTCTTGGTGTTTGTTGTGTGGGCATATGCCTGTGTAGTGTGTATGTATGTAGATTTGTATATGTTTTTCCTTGTGTGGGGCCAGTGTAGGAGTTTGGGCTTGAGTCATAAGGATTTTGTGTGTGTTTTAGGATACATACTCAGTGTGTTACGTGTGAGTTTTGTATGTAGTCTTTGTGATGTTTACTAATTTTATTAATTCTGGAGTTTGGAGGGATGGGCTTTGGTGAGTCTTGAGTGCGTGTGGAATGTGCATGTACAAAATTACAGGAGCAGCACCGAAGAGATGTTAGAAAAGTGATCGAGGAAGAGGCTGCTGGAAAATTCAGAGGTGCAAGCGTGTCGTTAATAACATTACTGGAGTGGTGGGTGTTCAAGGCCAGGAAAACTCCTACAAACTGATAGAGAATTTCTTCTTCCTTTTTTTTTTAATCTTTATTTTAAAAATCCAGGAAAAGGGAGAAAAAGCAAAAATATTTCAGATGACATTCAAATCGGGTTCATTTATATATATATATGTAGATACCTAGGTCTTTTTATATAAAGACTCCTACACATAATATAAAAGTTGCATGTAAAATCTTTGGTAACCCAGCACTTGGTACAAATAATGAGATATTTATATCTAATAAAACTGGTTTGATGGGGAAATCACTCTCTTCTGTGCAGGTTTCCATTTGAAGACAAGTTTCGGTGCTTGTGTTTGTTTTTTCTGACAGCAAAACCTGGGGTTTGGCACCGACAAAACATATTCCCTGTAAATATCTAAATATCTGTTCTCTGCCATAAACATTCAGAGATGTGCCCAATCATGTCAGAGGAGCCTATTTATCCACTTTGTGCTTTCATGTTACTTACAGTGCGCTTCGTGGAGAGGAAAAACGCGCAGCAAACTGTAAGCAACCAGGACAGTTACTGTCCCTGGGACACAGCAGCAGCGTCCATCGTGCAGGCTGTGTATCATAAGGGGTAGGGGGAGGCTCTAGGGCACAGCCCTGCTCAGCCAAGGCCCCAGAACACGCAGGCAAACGCCGAAGATGGGCAGAGGCCTGGAGAGGTGCCGCTGGGCTGGCACCCGGCACGTGGTGCGTCCGGCACCGCTGCGTCCAGCTGCGCGCGAGGCTGACTGTCGGCCGCTCTGCTGGAGCTCCTGGAGGCACTGGGTCCCCGTTAGCTTGTTGCTGTCCGGGTTAGCTAAAGAAACGTGCTGTACTTGGGCTGCCAGGTGAGCTGCCACCTTGGCACGGCAGCGGGAGGGGACGGCGGGCGGTGTTTGGCCGCAGGGTCCCCGTCAGCGGAGCAGCCGCCCGGCTGGCACAGCGAGAGCTGGCGCGGACGCGTTGATTTTCCCTGGTCTCATCCAGGAAGAACTGTGTCATGCAGCCAGTTGCCTGTTCTGTCTATCGATCATTGTTAACACAGTTTTCACTTGAAAACGCCGTGCTCCGGGCAGCTCGAAGGACGTTCAGCAAGGAGCTGAAGGGTAGGGGCTCCCGCTCTGAGCGGGGACGGGATTCTCATCCTTGCCCAAGCTGTGTAAATCCCTGAGTAACAGTACCACTGTCCTGGGGGGGAGGCTTTGATCTTGATTTACTCTAGTGTTGCTGCAAAAAAGAGTCTGGCCCACTGCCTTGTGGAGGAGGTAAAATTACCACAGATAAAACCCAGTCAGCAGAGTAGAGTCTGGCTGCTTTTGTTCTCCGAACAGGCCTTGTGGCACGAGTTGTGCAGAGCTGGGGGAAGGGGCCGTGCAGCAGGTACGGCTGGGTGAGGAGCAATTTCCTGCTTCTCAATTAAAATACATGTATAAATATGTTTTAAAGTTGCTTTGGGTTAAATGGAGGCAACCGTTTAGATTTTGCACAATTTTGAACCTTCAGTTTTAAAATAAAATGAAACGATGGTTGTAGGTGAAAACCTGGGAAGTGCAGAAACTTTTTGTTTCGAAACCAGGCAAATGAAACACTTGAAGAAAAAAGGCCTTTCTTTCTGTAAATGAACAATATGTAGAATTCTTTGGATTTGTGAAAAGTTTGAGCGTTATTTCATTTATATTTTTCATCGCAAAAAGTTTTGGTAAAAAACGTGATTCTGCTTGGGTGGAAAGATTTGTATTTAAAATATTTTTTAAAAGATGAGTCATAGTTTATTTTCCTGTAGGCTTTCACAGCGTTGCTCACATAATCTAGCGTCTCATCTGTTGGTTTTTGGAGGTTTTTGTTCATTTAACTAAGCTAAGCATATTTTGAAAAGGCTGGGAAGGCTAACGCTGGGATTGGAGACCTCTCAGGGCACGGGAGGCCTGGAGATCCCACGGCGATAGGGTCAGCTTTTAGTGCCACGGGCCAGGCTCCCGCAGCCCCCGGCAGGACGCGTCCCTCCCGTACAGTCAGGATGATGCTTCTCCACACCTGCCCCTCAGAAAAGTGTCACCTACCACGGGAGAGCATCGTTATGGATGTGACAGGCTCCGTTCCACGCCGGGTTTATACTCTTTGAGGTGTGGGGGAGAGTGTGACTGGGAACAGGGTAGCATTACCATCAGCTTTAATAGCTCCTTTTAAAAAATAGAAGAAATTAATTCACAGTCCTCCCAGAAGAAGAACAAGATCGTAGTAATTGGCACCTGGAAATGTCAGTCAGATTTCCCCTCCTTGGCTCCAGCACTTTGATGGTGTGTTTGCTGCTGGATGTGACTTTTACAAAAAGTTAAAAAAATTAAAAAATAAATAAAATAAATTTTAAAAAGCCCTTCCTTCATGCATATGGAGTTTTTGGGGGGGAAAAAAAGGTATTTTAATGCTTTCTATTAAATTGGGACTAAAAGTGGTGTCTTAATTTGCATTCATTAGCATATTTGCATATAGATCACTGAAATGGTGGAAGAGGAGAAGAGCCTATAAATGAAAATTCTTTTAAAGGCGCAGGCATCCTTTTATTTATTTTCAGTCTCCCTCTCCTTTGCAAACCTCCGCTTGACCACTAGCTGGATGGTGCCTTCCGCGTGGAGCGGGATGCAGCCGAAGGAGGCTGTACGGGACGAGGGTGCCTGGGGTTCGTGGTGGACGAGTTCAGGTTCGGGTGCCTGCAGCCAGCTCCATGCGCCGAGGACGGGCTGCGGGGAGGAAGCTGCGGTCCCTGCGTGGCAGCGATAGGGCTGGTGCCGGTGCCCAGGGAGCTACGGGTCTCTGTTGCCAAACCCGCTGCTTTTATCTCCACATCTGCCAGGGGCCTCCTGCTTGAGGAGAGCAGAGTGCCCAGCTGGGGATTTTGGAGAGTGAAGGGTTGGGCCACGCAGGGCCCGTGGGTTTTTAAAGAGGTGGTGTGGCTCCTTAGGCAGAAAAGATGCCTCGTGATTCAGACCTGGCCCCTGGAAATCTGTCACTTGGGCTTTCATCTCTTTGCTCTACTCTCACATACCTTCCCGTTTATTCTCTCCTGCAAAAAGATCTCTTTTCCCATCCTAAACCAAGGGAAAAGCATTTATAATTTTCCCCAGGCTTTGCACTGATTTGCCTGTAGTCAGTTATAATACGAATAGGAACAGTTATTCTTTTTTAATAAATTTCCCACTGTTATTTCCCTGTGATGCGAGGTGCCGTGCAGCCACCTACATTCACACTGCGGTTCTTCTCTTACGCGATGTGCTGTCTGGCTGTTACAAAACATAGTTTGAGTGGCTCCCAAGTGTTTGTTCCAGGCTGCAGATGTTTGGGAGTTACCCTATAGATGGACCAGCTAATTTGAGATAAAGACTGTAGTGAAGATAGATAAATCAATAATGAGAAACGCTCCTTCCTACGGAATTGAAAACTGGGATGGAAAGGGGGACTAGAAACGTTCAGCGGGGTGTGACGTGCCCAAGGTGTGTAACAGGTCAGAAATGGAGCATAGAAGAGCTCTTCCCAACACAAAGATACCATGGGGACAGACTGGATGGATGTTCAAGGCAAATTCCTAAGCTTCAAGGAGAAGTTAAGGCAGAGAGAAGACAGTCCACCGAGATAAACACGGGAATTCAGGCCGCAGTTTGCACTGACTCAAGCTGTTCTTAGCGGCTGCGGTTTGATCCTGGCTACAAAGCCCACTTAAGAAGATTCTTGGCCATGTCGCAGGAGGTGATTTGGCTGGGCAGAAGCATGCCAGGGTGCTGTGTTTGGCTCGGAGGGCTCTGGGGGCAGAGCTCTCCTCCATGGTGAGACCCCCCCGGGAACTGGCCAGCCTGCTCCCCCTCTCTGCCACCCACCTACCCACACATATCACATGCAACAGCATGAAGATGGTGGGATGATGGAGTTAAACTGGGCTGGAGGGACAGAACGGCCAAAGGACCGAGGGCGTTTGGTCTGTCCCGTTGCCCAGTGCTGGCATTCAACCTGGCTTTGGCTTCGTTGTGTTTGGGGAAGGGAAGGAGAAGGCGGCGTGAGAGCAGACAGGGGTGTCCGGCACCCAGGCGGGGCTCTGCTCCGACCCCACCGCTGCTCCCATCGCCTCTCGGCAGGACCCTTGGGCAGAGAAAACCCCCCTCAGGTGTTGGAGGGCAGGGGGTGGCTGAGAGCGCTCCGAGGTGTCCTTTAGGGTTGAGGCAGTTTTGCTCGTGCCGGGCAGCCCCAGCATCCCAGCGCGTGCGGCTCGGGAAGCCTATTGACACAGAGAGGGGGGGCGAGCGGGGAGAGGCTCCCCCCAACGGGGCAGGCGCCTGTGGGCCACAGGTGCGGTTCCCCGGCCGACGCGGAGGTGAATGGGCTCGGTGCGGGGAGGGCTGGGGGACGGGGGAGCCGGCACTCCACCGCTAATGAAAATCGGAAACCGATTGAACAGCACAAGGTGCCCAGGCAGCAGGTTGTGGAAATGAGGGAAGGGAAAGGGGGGGCAAGGGGGGGCTAATGGAAGCTTCTGCGAAGCGGATGTCGTATTGATTGCTGTGTGTCTATATTTATATATTATCAAGTATATAAACTTCAGCAGATGTATGGCGCATAGATAAATAAAATGCATGCTGAAAAATTAATGAAATGTACATGCAAATCCACCACCATCGATCACGCCGGCTGCCAGGACCAGAGGGCTTTTTACTTTTAGGCTTTTTCCTTCCTTTCTTTCATACGCTCGCTCTCCTTCTCCTCTGGAAAAAAAAAAAACACAAACCCAAACCCCAAATTCCCCCACTTGAGAAATTCCTCAGCCTGGGCCCAGCTGAAATGCGGCAGGATTTCGTGAGAATCTCAGTATTTCATCTGAGTGCTGCCTGCGAGCTGCGTGGGCAGGAGGCAAGGCAGGGCGGCAGCTGGTGACCGAGAGGGCACCTGGGAGGTGGCAAAGTGGTGTTTCACCGTGAGCAGCCGGCCTGTGTGAGGGTGAAGGAGCCTGGGCAGATGCAGGCTAAGTAAAAAACATGTTTAAAGTGGGAGGGAACTGTTATTTTAGGGAAGTCCCCAAAGCGCCTGACGCCTCCCGTTGCTCTTGGGGTTGTGGCTGGCAGGAGGGTTGTTGCAGGCATGGTTAGTGGAACTGGGGTGGGAAGACAAACCTGCAGCGTAAGGTTTTGGACTGAGAGTAGCCCTGGGAGGTTTGTCACCAAGTTCTGTGAGAGTGGCACAGTGAGAAAGGTTCCTGGATGCTTTTTCTTCAGGGATGGTGGATGTCTGAGGAGTTAAACGTGGGAATCTCCCTTTGTGCTGGGGACTGCAGCGAGTCCTGCGGGGCTGTGGGAGGCCTGGTTGGCACACGGAGCTGGGAGGGCAGCTCGCCCCGCTCCTTCCGACATTAATCCTTGTCTGTGCTGCAGGTATGTCCCGTGTGCCCTTTGCAGGCTTTCTCTGGAGGTTTTCCTCACTCTGCTCAGAGAGGCAGCATGCAAGAGGACTATGCTTGGAGGGTTTGGCTCCTGCATGTTGTTTCCAGACAGATGTGGAGTGGACGCTTACCACGTCCCCTCTCCTCCCCAGCGCCGTGCTGCAGCTGCACCGGGGCCCAGTGCAGAGCTGCGAGGTGCCCATCATCACCCAGCCTGGAAATGGAGGCCAGGGCCTGAGAGTAGAGCGGTGCCTGGCTCTTTAACATCGTCCCTTGCTCAGGACAGGGCTGGTTGGCAGCCAGGCTGCGAAATCATTTTACATCCCCGCAGTGGTTGAACGGTTCAGGTTGTGACCATCTTCTGTGAGCTCCTGGGAAGGCGAGAGGAGACCGGCCTTGGGAGGAGCGGCTGGAGCTCCTGCAAGCACCCAGCTCCCTGGGGGCTGCCAGGCTGCGCAGGGCAGGCGGGCGCCGGGTATTTTTAGACCCTCTTTCTGTAGTTGTTTGTTGTTAGCTTTGTCCCATTGTGAGTGGCAATGCTCTGCGCTCGCCGAGGGTCACCAAGAGTTTAATAGAGCAGCCACGCAGCTCCTTGGTGGTGCAGCTGGCGACCCGCTCCCAGCTTTGCTGCGGTCTCTCCCCGTACCCGTCCCGCTGCCCCAGAGCAGGGCTGCTCCCTCCTGCCTGTGCCGGGCTCCCTCGCTGGCAGGGCAGGGGGCTGGTGTCCGGGCAGGAGCGGGGCTTTGCTCTGTGTGTGTTTGGCAAGGTGCTGTATGGAGATGTCTGAGCTGCCGCTGGGCACTAATGCCCTCTGCTCACTGCTGTTATTTCTTAGCAGCGTAGCCTGCTTTCTCTGCTCCCTTCAGCCTCTGATTTCAGCGCTTGGTGTGACCTGCTTTTGGGGTGTGCTCCGAACAGAAACTGCAGGTGAGAGCCCGTCAGAGACCGCCTTCCTCTCCCTGTCCCGTGTCAGGTCGGTCTGTGCCACTCCTCCAGCCAGAGACTCTGCCAAAAATGAATTTCCTCAATCTGGCAGACCACATTTCATGCTGTTGCTCTGAACCAGGCAAGAAATTAAGAGGTTAGGGCTGTGTTAGAGCCCGGACAGCTGCAGTGTGACTCCAGAGGTGTAAGATGGCATGCGGTGACTTGCACCAAGGGAGCTGGGCTGGCCTCGAGGCTGCTCTCCTGGGCACAGAGATCACAAGCAGTTCTGGTGTGAACTGGCCCCTCGTTTTGTCCCATGCAGAGGCCTGGGAGGTGCTGAGGGCAGGCAGCCCCCGCGCTGGTCCGCTCCCCCCAGCTCAGAGCTGCAGCGCCTGGGCCTGGCTCCTCTCCCCGCTCCCTCCAGCAGCCGCGAGGGGAAACTGAGGGAGAGTTCAGGTGACAATTAAAAAGCCAAAGAAAACCCCACAGAAGATGAGCAGCAAGGCAGCGCGTTTTTTTCTTTGACACTTTTTCATTCCCCCCCTACTCCGTCTTCCTCCCGGTGTTTCCAGGAGACTCTCTCGCCGGCTCAGAAAGCTGCGTAGGCCCATGGCGGCTCAACCTTTCCCTCTCCCCGAGCCCCGGTCTAATCAACCCCTATAATTTATGCAGAAAATATGATTTATATTTAATTTCACCACACTTGCATTGTTAATTTGAGATGTAATTAACCCGTCGCTATGACAACTAATTTCGTGATGCCGTAAATTACCGCCGTCTTTTCATCAAAATTCAGTTACTTTGGCTCCTGTGTGCAATGTACTGATGCAATTAGGTTGCTAAGGGCAACCCAAAAGTGTTCAATTTCTTTTGTGTATCTGCAGTGGGGTAGAAGCTCTGGTGTGTTATCCCAAAGTCCTGTTTTCTTTGGTAAAGAGCGGGGCAGACGAGTCTGTGGAGGAATGTGCGTGAGGGAGACGGAGCGGAAGAGTGTCCTGCGCTGGGGTTTCCCTGCGCGAGCCTCTCCACCTCGCCCCGTGCTCATTTCTCGAGTTGGTTTAAAAGAGCCGGGCTCCTGCTCGCACATGACCCTGTTTGTCTTAAGCCAGTCTTCTCCCTTCCTCTCTCCCAAGCCTTCCTCCTTGATGGTTTGGGGAGAAACCAGGCGGCGAGGGAAGGCTTTCCCTGCTGCTTTCATCCCAAACGCCGGCGACGCGCCTCAGTCCTTCCCTAAGAGTTTGTGTCCCTCTGAATTCGTGTGTGCGCGCAGAGAGAACTTGTTTATATAGATCTCACCCCCCCTTCTTTATTTAAAACAAAAACCCTCTGTGTTGCTTTTGTCACGTTAATTCCCATTTTGCCAACACCAGGGGCCCAGGCAGACGAGTTACCAAGGAACACAAAATTTTAATTAGTGTATTTTAATCATTCAGGCTTTCCGAGCTAATCCACATACCCTAGAGAATTCCCGAGATGCAGCACTGCTCTGCTTTACCATTTATTGTTGAGTCTATTATAATTACTGTTAGCAGGTGGGGACTGGGAGATGTTTATTATGAGTTTTTCATCTTTAGTATAATTACCGAAAAAAAAACAAAATAAAAAGATGTTGGTGCATTTTGTTTTCCTAGAGGTTTTTTTTGGAGGGGGTATTTTTCCTGTTCCTTGCAGGCAGGTGCACACCAATTAGTGCCTTTTTCTTTGTTTTTTATTTATTTTCTTGATCACTGACTCACCTTTACTGTTTCAGGATGGAAGCTAGAAGCCAGTGGCTCCTGGATGGAGTGAGTTTACCTAATTTAAGGCAAGAGATTAAGCTGGGAGAGAACTAGACAGGCTCAGGATCCCGGCCACTGTGGGTGGGTAGAGTGTGCTAAGGAGGGATGTCTCCGTTTGGGGCGAGTTTGTTTGTGTTCTGCTGTCTTGCTGCTGTTTCTTAAGTGGTAAAGTTTCATCAGCGTGAGTGATGGGAGTCGTGAGCAGGTAGGAGAGAGTGTGCACAACTGCCAGCGCTGTGTGTGCAGCAGTGTAGGTGTGCACCTCTGGGTGTGTGTCTGCAGGGATGCAGCCATGGGTGCGTGGATGTTCAGAACCCGTCAGTGAGCAGAGTGTGGTGAGGCACTAAATCTTTGGGGATTGGGAGTGTTCAGCGTAGAGGAGGAAGGAGGGTGATTCCCTGAGCTCTGAGGTACGATGCTTTCATCAGTGAGCCTTTTGTTCATCCTGGCCACTGCAGAAACAACTACTGCTGCCTTTTGAAGCCAAACTTTTCTGTGTGATCCTTGTAACAAGATTCTGGCCTCTTGTTTTGCAGCTGTAGCTTGTAGCAGGGTGGGGAGTGTCTGTGCCTGTCCTCCAAGACCAGGTTCTAGGCAGGCAGGTGCCTTCTCCAAGTACAAACGCCTGGGAAAGGAGTGAGAGGGGCTGCCGAGGCTGCAGGCAGCACTGTTCCATACTTCTCTGTAACGGCCTGACAAAAGTTGGGAAGGGTGAGTCAGGCTGAGGGCATTAATTGCCCATTATATGCCATGCCATTAAGTAAGATTTTTAATTTTAGAATCTATGGAGTTCTCCAGGTTTCATCTCTAGTTTGGGGTTCAAACAGACTCTCATATCCCTAAGAAAAACCCCTTCAGAGACCCTGAGTATCAGCTGCACCCATCTCTGCCTGCTGTCTTCTGCCTCGTTCGATGTCTGCTCCTGTATCATTTGAGGAATAAGCTTGGTTTAGACCATCCAAACGCTAATCGGGCACCCCCCACCTCTGTACCACAGGCTTCTCGGGTTGAATACTGGACTGTGATAGCTTAACTGGGAGCTCAGACGGAGTTTACAGCCGTGTGTGTATTTAAACCTTTCTTTATCCATAACCAAGTGTGCAGTTAGGAATCCCCATGCCAAATTTCCCATGTTCAGGGGCTTCTCTGGGAAAATGCCATGCTGATTCAGGACAGCTCTGGTCAGGGACACCCAGAGCTGTACTGTGCATTCACTGCCTCTCCCCACCTCATGGCTGAACCAGAGGAACAAGCCTCTTCTCCACCTTGCACTTTAAAAGGTGAGTGCAAACATTTTCTTCTCCTTGATGATGATTTTCAAGTTTTCCTGGAAAATTCCACATCTCTGCACGAGGCCAGGGCCCTGGCTGGGGTGAGACCAAGCAGGATTAATTAATAAAGCTCAGCAGCTTACACAGGAACTCTGTAATATAATTATAGCTTCTGTAAGAAAAGGCCCTGGAGTCGGAGAAGTCTGTGAGAATCGCGCGGGGTTGGGAAGAGAGCCCTTTCAGCCCCACACGCTTCCCCGCACCCCGGCCTGCTCTTCCCCTTGCTCTCCAGTGCAGAAGGAGTTTCTGTGCCCACCGTGCTCCTCGCTACTGAGCCTGTCTTTGGTCTTTGCTGCCGGCTGTTCGTGCTGCCAGCTTGCACCCCGAGACTGCTCCTGGGGTTCTTCCCACTGAGAGGGGCATCTGCTCCCAAGCTCGAACCTCCTCGTTCTGGGGGCCCGTGTCTCTTCTGGCTTCGGCACAGCCCTGGTCAGGGTCCGGCTGTCAGCAGGGACAGCTCCTGGGAGGTGCGAGGATCTCCCCCTCCTCCTCCTCAGTGTTCTCCCTTCCAGCTCTTTGAGCTGTCTTCCTCCTGCTCCGAAGCAGCCCCAGCTCCCGGGAAAACCCTTTGTGTCCCCTCCTGCACCTTCCTACAACTTCCCCAGGCTCTGCCATCCCACTCCGCTGGGCAGCACCGGCCCTGGGCGAGACGTAGGAAAGTGCCCGGAGCGAGCTCCATTGAAAGGGCCGGGGCCAGCTGGGGACGGCCCCGTCCCCCCCGGAGACAGCACTTTGAGCCCGGGCTGCGGGGGGAGGCTTTTCTTCTGATTCCTCCAAACTTTCCCACCCCGGCCGCGGCTCTACAAAGAGCCCCTGGCCCCGTGCGCGGGGCCTTCCGCACGGAGGGGTCTCGCCAGCTCCTCTTTATTGAGTCTTCAAGCGCTGGCAGGACACTCCATTAAAAAGCCATTCACTTTTGTGTCCCCAGGCCCCCAGCCGGCTCCCGCTCATGTGACACTGGCCACAGTTGTAAAACAACAACACAAATAGTTGGCAACTACTGAGGGTTTTTTCAGACCAGGGTCGTCATAGCAACTTTCCCCAGTCAATCACCGGCGAGGCGGCCTGCCCAGGGTGCTCTGAGTGGCAGGGCAGCCCAGCTCCGGCGAGGAGCCCCCAGGAGGGAGCTCTCGGGGATCCCTGTCACGGAGACTCACCAGCCTGCTGTAATGCTTTTTGCCTCCTACGTTAGTGAAACACAGGCACCTTCCCTGCGCAGAGCGGGCACAGGAAGGGGAGAAGTCTAGTCCTCGATCCCAGAACTTCCCTGAGCTTGGACCTGGGCTGCAAGGTCCCTGTTCCCGCTGGCAGGGTGCCACAGGGAGAATCCCTCAGCACCGGCATCGTGCCAAAGGGGGCATCCAAGCCCTCCCCCTCCCCAGTTTGGCACAGCGCCAGGGGGGCATCTGAATCCCCCCCACGCCTGGCACGGTGCCGAGGGGCATCTGAGTCCCTCTGCCCGTGGCACTGTGCCCGGTGGATCCGAACGTGGCACATTGTCCTTGCATGTGGCTCCGCGCCAGGTTTGATCAGCACTATCGGCCTCTGTCGTGTCTTGCAGGATGTAGGACCAGGAAATGACCTGGCGCTCCTGTGACCTCCTTGGTGTGCAGGAGGGTGCGCGGGTCCCACAGGTTCTTGCATGGACGAAGGAGGTGGCGCGGCTGGGAAGAGACAGCTCTGCTTAGCAAATGGGCTAGAAGTCACGACGTTGTGGCATGGAGCAAGGGCCAAATTAGGGGAGCAGGATGGGCTCCCCCACCGTGGCGTGGGGTCCAGCTGCCACTGGGAGCAAAGGGAGCATCTCCTCTCCTCCTCCCATCCCTTGCCCTTGCACTTTCCCCTCCTCTCTGGTGGGTCTGCAGGACTGATCATGTGTTAGTGCCTCTACTGTCACCTCTTCTGGTCTCTGGAGCACCTCAGCACTGCTGGGCTTTTACAACTCCACGTTTATGACTTTGTTGCCTTTTGCCATACATCCTGGACACTTCCCGAGTCTGGTGGGACATGAGCCTGGTACGTGACTTAGCCCAGAGCCCGTGGCCAGGCACTGCGTGCAGCCAGCTCTCTTGGCTGGAGCTCTCTCACCTGTGCAGGTACCTGCCATGGCCTGTGCTCTAGAAGATGTGGCTTGCTGTCACTTCCGTCACATGTCAGGGTTTCTAAGCAGAGCAGACCTTGGGCTGCCGTTGTTGTCTTCACATCTCTCTACTTGAGGTTCCCTGGCTGCCTCGAGTGACTCCTGGAGGGGAGGAATGTTAAAAATCCGCTCTTGTAGTAAGTTGGCACCATATCCAGCCACCGTCTGCTCTGTGCCAGAGCTTAGTAAAATGTTGGCGAGGGCTGCAGCTCCGTAGTCGGGCCCCCCCTTCCCCTTTTGTCTCGGTTGGTTTGGCAATTGCACGGTGGTAACACAGCTCAGGGTGGCACGGGAGCTCTGCTGCCCATGTGCAGCTGGAAAGTGGAAAGGGATTTCCAGGCAGAGCAAATGATAAAGGGAAATGGGATGTGAGGGTCTGTGGCAGCCAGCCAGGGTCATGCCAGGCGTTCTGCTAACCCTGGCACCTTTGCAGTGGCTGGAGAGACGCTGGGGATGGATGTGCCCCGTACAGCCCCAGGGGAAGGTGCCGGGGGCGTGTTGCACCGCGGGCAGCCGGGGTCCCCTGGCTGCTAATGAAGGAGCCTCCAGGGAGGGCTCTCCGGGGAGGGCAGGGCTGCTGCCAGGCCTCGGGTGGTGCAAATCCCATTGGTTGGCACTGTGGTTACATGCACGGGAGCTGTTGGCCTGGGCAGGGGAGGAATGATGCCGTCTCCTTCGCTTTGTTCCTTTGCATCTTCGTCACTCTGTCTCAGTTTTCTCATTCATTTGTTCTTAATTATTTGTTAATTTCTTTCTGTTCTTCCTCAATTTGTTCTCTCAGTCGTTTGCTCTCTCATTTGCTTTTTCTTTCTTTTGCTTCTGTTGTTTGCGGCTTAATTTCCTCCTTTCATTCCTCTCCCTCTTAGTTGTTCTTTCTCTCATTCCTTCTGCTTTTTTCTCGCCTTCCCTCTCCCCTCCCCTGGGCATTTTCAGTATCTGTGGCTTTTTGCATGTGTTGTTTCTACTCCCAGGTGTGTTGCTTTCCTTCACAGAGAGACAACTCGCTCTTCCATGCAGAGCTCCCAGGGCTGCTGCCCCTCTCGTGCAGCGCTTGGCAGAGTGTCCCTTACCTTTGGGCTTTGGCTTTAAACTTCGAGGGTGGCCCCAGTGAGTGAACACCTGATGGGGGCTGACGTTGAGGAGGGAAGAGCACTCGCATCCTGCCCTGAGCAGAGGGTCGTGGCCAGGGAGCGGTGGTGGCTGGCCCTGGTGCCATGCTGGACGTGGCGCTTGGCAGAGGGAGGAGGACGAGGTGTCGGGGCCGGGTCTGTGACCTGTGCCTCGGCGATGTGTGCGTACACACGGGTGTGGGGAGGCCTCCCACGCGGGCCGGGGTGGGCACCGGCTGCCGGCACACCTGCACGTGCCGCTGCGCCCATCCACGCTGGTGCCGGGGTGCCAGCACCTGCCTCCAACCCGCCTCCGCTCCCGCTCCCCTCGCCTGCCCTTGTGCCCAGCCGTTCCTCCCGGGCCGCCGCGCTCCCAGCCGCGGGTTTGCCTCCCCACGCACCTGCGTGCGCCCGTGCTGGCGCCCGTGCGGAGGTGGGTGCCTCTGGCCAGCCCCTGGGTGCCTCCGCGTGTCCCGCTGCTCCGGCAGCTCCCACCCGCCTTCGCCGCCCTTGGCGTGCGCTTCGGTGCCGCACATGCCTGCGCACATCTGCGCTCGCGTGTCGCCGGCACACACGCCGCTGCCGACATGCGCCGGGGCTGCCTCCCCCCGTCCGCCCGCTGCCATGTGCTTTCCCATGCGCTCAGGCTGCCATGCAGTAAATTACCTCCCCCTTCACCCCACGCCCCCCTCCCCAGTACCCAGCCCCACTAAAGTGCTGTAACATAGTAGCTGCCTGAACTCCCATTCAAAGGTTAATATCAAAATCTGGAGCGGATTACCTAAAAATTACTTACAACACCATTAAAATTCTGAACTCTTTTTGTTGTGGCTATAAATTAATTTAAAATGTCAGTTTTTTTGAGAAATCCAATAAGAAATTGAGCCAACGGAGCAATCTGTAAACTGTCTGGCACAGAGGAAAGTGTGTCTTTTCAATCGACAAGAAAAAATATGGGGCTTAACTGGAACCATATGGCAGCGCACTTGAGAGAAATCTGCTGAAGAGGAGGGAGGGGAGGGGGAGCCCATGCAGGCAGGAGCGGCGGGAGAGCTGGCGGCTCGTGTGGGAGAGGAGCCGGGGCCGCCCGGCGCGGGGACCGCTGAGACAGGTGCATGGAGGTGGCCGTGCCCTGGGGAAGCCGGAGAGCTCTTTGCTCTTCCGAGGCCCCCCCGTGATGAGGCGTCCCATGTGGAAGGTGGTAGAAGTGTTCCCAAGGTCCCCGCAGGCGGATGCTGGTGTGAAGGGGCATCTTGGTTGGGGACAGGGCTCTGCAGCTGGTGTAGGGGACGCTGGAAGGCTCAGCAGTGAGGGCAAGTGGAAAATGAGGTGTTAACATGGATTTTCTTTGGCATCCATGCCCCTTGCTAGCCCACCAGCGTCCTGCCACCCAGCTCCTTCCGCAGCCTCCCAGCATGGCCCCTCCGGCCAGTGTCCCCTCTGCCAGGTGGTGTGGATGGCATGGCCCACGGGTGGCATCTTAGCGCCAACCCAAAGGCAAGGTGGGCACTGGGAGGCTGGTGGGGAAGGGCTGCGACTCCCCATCGCCTGCCCCAGCCCCCTCTCCTTTGGCTCACATCCCCGCAGCATTCCTCGTGCTGGTGAGAAACCCTGCTTCCCCTCTGTGTCTCCTGCCTGCCGACATGTGTTACCCATTAGGCCTTAATTTCAGAAGATTTACAACACATTAAGTAATTTGTAGGTTATTTCAACTTTAATCTGCTGAAGTCGAGAAAATCAAAATTAAATTCAAAACACACGGATCTTCAAAGTACTGGGATTGGGGACGGGAGGGGGTTGTTTACCAGCCCTTGCTTGTCTCCTCTCCCATGCCACTGCCTGTGTCTCTTGCCCCCTCCTACGACGCTGCCCTTCCTGCCACCTTTGCTGGTAGCAGGGGTGATGAGGGCTCTACAGATGGGATTCAGGGACCTCCTGGTTTTGGTTGAGGGGTGTCAGTGACGATAGGATGATGCCTTTTGGAGGTCCGCAGAGTGATTGACCACCTCCATGGCGCACAGGGGAAAGCAGCGGGCCTGGCAATTTCTGTCTGTCATCAGCTGAGTGGCAGATGTGCCAACGCTCCCTGGGCTCTGGAGACAATGGTTTTGCCTCTCTGTGCCTCACTTCCCCGCCTCTGTGTTGGGAAGAGTATCATGCCTTGTGCAACTGGGTGTGCTAAAGGCATTCAGATGCTGCAGAAAGGGAGGCTGTCAGCCCAGGGGTGGGGACCTGGGGACAATTGTTGTTACAGGCTTTCCTGTTGCTCTTCTACATCCACTGGCCAAGGGCATCTGTGCGACTCTGTCCCTCTCCGGAGTATTCCTCTTGCTGAAAGGGGTTGCCATGATCCCCTTCACCTATTCTTCTTCCATCTGCAAGTAAGATCACGGGAATGGTGTCCACATTGTGAATCTATGGTTGGAGATAATCCCGTGGGGTTATCCAGCGTTCCCATCAGTGTACTGAGCATACATCCTGCCCATAGCAGGATCAGATCATCGGGGACTTTCAGAACTGGTCTGGAACTGGTCTAATCATTCATTTTAATGATTAGAAAAGCCAGAACTGAGATCTTCTTTAAAATCTTGGGGTGAGATAATGAACTAGTTGAATCACAGAACTGGGAGTCTTTTCTGACGAACAGAGGCTGTTAGGGCGTTATCTTGGGGCTCAGGAGATCCGAGATTTGTCTCAGCTCTCTGCTGTGCCAAGTTTTGTGTTGATCTAAAGCAAATCACTTACCCCATTTGTGCCTCAGTTCCCCGCCTGTGTAGTTGAGATAACACACTTGGAGGAGAGTTGTGAGGATGGATGTGATGGGTACTAAACCCTGCGGTACTGAGAGGCTGGGCCTTGTGTGACTCCTAGAGTGGAGTCCCCAGGTGGTCTCCGTGCCTCAGTTCCCCCATGTGCACAGGGAGAAGAATAGCTTTTTTCTCTCCCCGGAGTTTGATGAATGGAAAGTGTGTGTGTCACAGCTCTGCTATTTCGCACTGATCTCTCCACCCACATCCCAGACGGTTTCCGGGTTCCCAGCCCACCAAATCCCTCAGGCATCTCTTCAGGGGCCCTTTCCTCTTCCAGTTTAGTGCCGCCTTATCCCAGAGCTGGGTGGCGGGGTGCAGCAGACATCCCATTTGGGAGCAATCCAGAACTGCTGAAAGGACGAGCGTGCTGACTAGTTGGTTTTTGTGCGTCCCTGAATTGCGAGGGTGCTCAGCCCAGAGCTGACTCTGTTGCCTTGACTGTCTGTGAGCCAGATCCCCTGGAAGTTGACTTTATCAGGAAATGTGTCATTGAATTACATTTAGGGATACAAGCACTTTTGAGGGCGATGTCCCCAGTTCTGCTCCAGTAAGGAATCTGGAGATGCAGGAAGTCTTCAAGCATGTTACGCTTCATCTACATCTGTAGGTTTTCCTGCTTCAGGCCTGAATACCTGGCTCTGTCCATCTCATATTCTTGCCTGCGCTGGGAAATTTTTATCAGTACCATCACAGATTTGTATTTTCTCTTAAGATTACTTCACACGCCTCACACAGCTGCTCTGACCTGTTTAAGGGGGTAGATGTGGGTACAGATGTGGAGTACGACTCCTGTATTTTACACAGACCACTGGGCAGCCGTCAGAGTAGTAACTTTCAGTCCCTTTTGGCCTGAGTTGGTTTTAAACCAGATGTCAAAGCATGTGTGGTTTAGAACAGAAATTGTTTTTCTAGTCTCTGCAGAGTTCATCTCCTGGGTCTTCTCTTTGCAAGGAAGAAAGAAAAGGATTTGTGTAGAGCAGTTGTTTGCTAACCCTTATGAAAAGGCTTGTGCAGAAAAGGTAAAAATTAATTTTGATATGTATTAGCTGGTCAAGCTAAACCCTAGAGAGCACCTCAGATTCACACTAATAAGATAAAACACGTTAAAGCTACAACCTGCCTTACCCACCTGAGGTATGTCTCTGCTGAAGTGGATGGCAAAACTCCTAGTGACTTCATTAAGACCCAGATTTCACTTCAGTTTTGATGGTGTCAGGAATCTGCCATCTTTCTTGGTGCAGGCCTGTCCTAAGACCCCGAAAGTTCAATTAAATCCTCCTGCCCACCGCTCACTCAGCTACAGGTGGTGTTTCTTTTTTGGTAGGGAGTGCTGGACCTGGAGGGGGTGCAGAGAGATCTCCTCCCAGCACAGGAACGCCGTTTAGCAATTAGTCTGGACTATGGGGCTGTGCCATACTCTGTTACATCCCAGCCCTTTCAGCTTTCTCCCACCTCCTGCCAGTGAATGCATAGTAGTAGAATGCTCTGGTAGTCATGGTGTCATCTCGTTCACATCTAGTGCCCTTGATCCTCTTGTGAAGATCAGCAAAAGTTCAGACTTTATGCAAGGTGAAGGAGCGTTATTGCCCTCTTCAAGCAAAGGGGAAATCAAGTCACAGGAAAAGTTAAATGAATAATTTACAGGTGTTCGTGAGCCTTTGGCAGAGCAGGGAGTGGTGCTTGAGCACCCGCCTCTCAGTGCTGTGCTCTAACTTCTACATCAAACGTTCCCAGACTTCTTTCAATGGATGGGAGGCAGCTGAATAGAGAGTTGGCCTGATTGATGCCCTTTCTGTACATAATCACAGAATCTCCCTGTGGCAATTCCAGCAATTGCTTACGTGGGAGGTAATGGCAGGAAAATACTCACAGTAGGATTTGTATGTGCTTTGTGTTTGCCTAAACCTGATCTCCTTGAAGTCCCAGAAGTTTGACTAGCCACTTCAATGCCAGCAGAACTGACCTTAGCACTGGGCATTTTTGCAAATCTGTGTCTTCTCAATTGCTTTGAAAGCAGGTAGGTAGCTGGGGAAGGAGGAGGAACCGTCCAGGTGTGAGTAGTCAGCTCTCCACCAGGTGATTTTCTAGGGCAAGTATCAAGATAAACACCCACCAGCTGGGAACCTCTGCTTTTAAACCCTGCTGCCTTTGGGGTGTGTCAGCCCTGGTGTCCTTATGCATCTTGGACTCTAAAATACGGTAATCTTTGGGTCTTCTGATCACGAATGGTGCAGGGGAGGGGGGTGTGCGTGCTTGGTCTCCAGGGAAGCGTGGCCCATACAGTGGTGGGTGAGCAGTGCAGCTTGGCAGCCTCCCACCTCTCCTGTGCGCTTTGACCAAGCCTAAAGACCTCACAGGTCATGCGAGCGTGCTCAGCGGTGGCTTTAAACTGGGTAGCCACAGCGTGGGCAGCACAGAATCCGGTACAGGCTAATTGCCCAAGGCTCGAATCAGCTTCTCTGGAAGGTTTTGCAGCGCTGCCATGGCTGCTAAGCCTGTGGTACCCAAGCCAGCTGTTACAGCTGCGGTGTAGATGTAGCCTTGCTGTGCCCCTTCCCACCTTCTCCCTCTCGCCGTCCTCTCTGCTCTGTGCTTGCTGGCCGATAAAGAGGTGGTGCCTGCTGTAAGCAGTGCTTGCACGGTGTGTGTGCAGGGTATGGCTGAGACTGGGGTGGGTAATTTGTCCAGTTAAATATCTAAGGGCACATGGGAAGGTTTGGGTGTGCTCTTTCCCAGTCTGATGGTGTTTGGTTCAGTGTCTTTGGACCAAAACCACTTCCCGGTTGAACTGCTGAATTAGAATGAGTTGTTGGAGTAGAGAATGTGATCCAGAAATGCTGAGCTGGGCAGCAGTGGTGAGATCCCAGTTAGGTGCATCTTCTGTGGGCACCTCTCCTTGCGAGTGCGAGATAGTGGGGTGCTTTCTAAGTACAGTTTGTGATGGTGCAAAGAGAGCAAGAGAAGACTGACACTAGTAACTCCTGAGGCTTTTGGGGGATAACGGAGCATCTTGCCCAGAAAGCACAGAAGGGGTCCTGAAAAGCTGCTTCCAAGTGACTCTACGGGTTGGGCTGGGGAGGGATGCAAGCTTGGCGTACAGCGGGAAGGAGGCCCCGGCTCATCCGAGCGTGCCAGGCAGGTAGCTGGTTGCCCTGTTTCTCCTTGGTGTCTGCTAGTCTCCGAGTCCTGGTTCACAGCTCCCTGCAAGCCAGGGATGGAGGAGATCCTATGAAAATGATGATATGTGACAATCAGTCACAGCAATTAGTGTTTTGGTTAACAGGCCTTTTTTGTTTTCTCTCACCCAGACAGAATGTCACAAATAAATCCTCGCCTGCATTTGCATATTAATTGGATCGGAGACGTCAAGCATCTTTCATTAAAGAAAATGATCTGCATATTTGGAGACATAAAATAGTTATTTTGATGGGTTTTTTTCATAAGATCAGGGGGTGGGGGAGGAAGGTGATGGGAGCAGTGGAAATTGAGGTAGAGTGAAGGCAGGGAAAGCAGCTTTTGTGGTTAACCCCTTGTGGCCCAGAACTAGCTGGTGCCCAAAACAAAAATAATAATATAAATGACAGGGCTCAGAGCAGCTTGTAGAGCACTGTGTCATCCTCTCCATAGCTTTGTTCTTGGGGCCATGGTGGTGGTGGGTAGCCACAAATGGACTTCCAAAATGTCTTCCCCTGCCAACTCCGTCCAGCCCCAGAGCTCGGTTGCTGCAGGGTCCTCCTTGTCATCTCTCTGTCATGAGAGCGCCTTGGCCATCCTGTTGGCTGCTCCGTTTCTGGTCATGCCAGCATCAGGCCTTTGGGGTGGCAGGGCTGCAGGACCCGTGTGCCGTGGGCACCCTCAGTGCCTGAAGGAAGTGGTAGCTACCGGAGGACCGTTGTGTGCCTTGAGGAACACGCTGGCCGCTCAGGCAGCCGGGCGGGTTGGGCAGTTTGGCCAGGGAAGGAGATCCTTGTGTTCAGGTCCTGCTCCCCTTGCCTCCAGCTTGGGTGAGTGAGGTGCCAGAGGGCTGGGGATGGGTGTTAGCTCCCTTGTTGGCTGGCACAACTGGGACCTGGGTCTCTACCAGCTCTCTCTGTTCTTCCAGAGGCAGTTCTTCTCCTTCTCTGTCCAGACAGCCCATGGCAACCTGTGGGGGACATGGGGATGAAGACGTGAGTGGTGGCTGTGGGGGTTTCTCTGCATGCCTGTGTGTGTGCTGGGCTGGGAGTCGGTGTGAGCTGCCATCCTGCTGCCCAGGTGTGTGCAGGGGCCTCGGTGCCCCGGGCCTCTACAGGGGTGTGCGCGTACGTGTTTCCAGACCACGCTGCTTTTTACCCAGCTGTCCAGGAGTAACGCATCTGTTTAAAACCATGGGACGGCTTGTTCTCTGTTTGTCTGGTCTGCGACTGGCTTAGGGAGCTGAAGGCTTGATTTGAGGCGGGGAAAAAACTTTCCCAGTGCCCCCAGTCCCAATCAGTGTTGGTGACCGTGGTAGGTAGGAGGGTTCACTCTTTAACTCCTGGATTTCTACCCCTACCCCAGACTTTGAGTAATTTTTTCCTTCATGTTGGCAGCAGAGCTGCCCAACAGCCCAGGGCAGGATATGAGGAACCTGACCCTCTACTACTGAAACTGTCTGGGGAATTTCTGTAGGCAGCATGCAGTGGCTTGAGATGGATTTTGGCCAGGACACTGAGGTTAACACTGCAATGGGATCCAAGGGTACATTCACACGAATGTAAATGATCACGTTATGGCAGATTAGCAAGTTACCGCTTGTTAGCTGTGCTGCGGTGTGGGACCACGAGCACACTCCTTGCCTGGTGCAAATTCCAGGTAAAATGTATTAACTTGAAACCACTGCAAATGTGGTCTGAGTGGGCTTTCCCTTGCAAGTTACCACGGCATCGGTGAGTGCCCTTGCCCCACAAGTGACTCGAGTAGCACCTGCTCACCCAGAGGCCTTCCTCCCTTGAGCCTAGTCCAGTCCTCGTCTGCTGCTCTGGTGATGTGGACTAGGACCCTCTCCAAGCTCATGTTGCTGAGGTGTCCCCAAAGACTAGCTGCTCCCAGTCTGCAGGTGTGGCAGCACCTTTGGTTTTGCAGGTTCCCAGTCCCTCTCCCTTCAGAGCTGCCCTCAGGAGTCTCGGCTGAGCATTGCAGGGGAGCACAAGCTTGGGATTCCCTGCCCAGTGCTGTGGTGAGAGGAGCTGGCAGCCTTGCCAGGCACAGCAGAAAGTGGCCTCTGGCCCCAGGGATGCTTGGAGAGGAGCCCGTGGAGGGCTCCCTGCCGCTCCTGAGCAGCAGCTTGGGTGGCACAGCTTTAACTCTTCATGGATTTTCCACTCTCCACAGGAATGCTGCCTGGGGTTGGGTCAGGGAGAAGGTGGTGAGAGACAGACATCTTTGCAATCATGGCACATCATCTGTGGCATGCTTTGCTTGGTTCTTCTTTTAAAAGCTAATCCAAGCCAGAAGGACCCCTGAGGATGTCTGCTGGGGTCACTTTTGAGGACTTCCCATTCCCGTGCTTTAGGAAACAGGAGATTTGGTTTAGAAAGCCCACCTGCCTTTTGGGCAGAGCACTGGGCTCGCCACGGGGCAGCGTGGCATGAGCAGACCTCTCTGAGGCCTCGTTTGCTTGGGAGTGTTTCCCCACATGCCAGCCACGACTCAGGCTTGAAGCTGAGGGAGTAAGGGCAAAGCGGAGGCTCTGGTTTGACAAGTACTCCGGAGTTGCCAGTAATGGAGTAGGCAGCGTGAGGGCTGCTGGGGTAGGCTTAAGGAAATCAGGTGGGAATAGATGAGAGATAATTTGCCTTATCGGAGTGCGAGGGAGCAGGTCTCTCTGGGCGTCTGAAACGACTGCCAGAAGGTGGGGAGGGCGGTACAACCCCAAGCGTGTGAGTGCTGGTTTGGGGACCCAGCTTCTTTTCTTGGCTCTGCCACGACCCATCTCACTTTAAACAAGTCATTGAGAGATGAAATCATCTCTCTCAGCCTTGATTTCTCTCTGCCTCTCGTATTTTAGCCCAACCACCTCGGGTCAGGGGCTCTCTCATCCTGATATACGAGGGGTCAGACCTCTTGGAGTGGCCATAATGGAGGGTGTAATGCTGCCTTCCCCCCGTGCCTGGAGTCCTGGCAGGAAAGGCTTTGGCACACGATAAAATCTTCAGGGCACTCTCTTCAGCAGGAAGGTTTGGCTTCCAGCTCCAGAGAGCTCCCTCCTAGACTGAGGGACTGTTTCACACCCCTACACTGCCTCGTTTCGCAGAAAAGGCTGCAATTAGCCGTGGTTCCTCCCTTCACCCCACACATCAAGGCATGTTGCTGGGTTTTTTTCAGGATCCTGATCCTAGGAAGCCATCAGTATCCAGGGAACTTTATCACACACACTCGAAATAACCCAGAAAGCTGCCAGCCCCATATTAGGGAATGAATCCCTGTCGGAAAGTAAAGTGAATGCAAAATTTATTGACAGGCTACTGTGACTGCAGGCGGTTTGTGACCCAGCCCCCTACTTTACCTCCACCCCTCCCCATGAACAACAACCCACAAACCCTCTTCAGTCCTGCAGCCTTTATATTTAGCACGTCTGGGTCCCTTGTCTCAGCTCCCAGCATATGCAGTGCGCCCAGGAGCCTTCCAAGGGCAATGAAACACAAACCGCGGGCAAGGAGGTCTGCACAGCGTCCTCCCCGTCTGCCCCACATCCAGTCCTCTCCATCCTCTTCAGTAGCTCAGTACAAATGTAAATGCTTAATGAAAAAAAACCCAACAAAAACCCAACGCCTGTCAGCCTAAAAATTCTTTTCCTGAGCTCAAACTGTGGCGGAGTTTTGCTGTCCTCGTTACTCCAGTGCAAGGCAGGCCGACGAGGTGGTTAGAGCAGGAGGTGTACAGGAACGAGCTCCTCCTCGTCGCTGCCAAGGACGGTGCTATCTCAGTCAATCATGTTAATCTCCAGTGACTAAGTTTCCCCATTTGTAAATCTCCACCATCGCTGCAGCCTCCAAACGCCTTTCATGTCTGCTGGTGAGTTTCCTGGAGAGGTTCATGGAGCTTCTGTTTGAGTGTAAAATTCTGCGTGAAGCGGGCGTTTGGGATACTTGGTGTGACTTTGAACAAAAGGTTTTGTTTATGGATTTTGTTCTGCTCTTCCTTATGAGGAGGGATGGGCGTTCAGGAGTATCTGCCGTGAGATAGCACGGGCTTAGGCGTGAGTTGCTGTAGAGATGTGAAATGTCGCTGTACTATATATGTATTAGCTTCTAGAGAAAAGAAGGAAAGTGTAGGATGTGCGTTAGCACTTGCATTGCACATGGTAATTTTCCCCTTGCAGTTCCCGTGAGAGGCAGGTAACTCCCAGGATCGCGCTGTACCGGAGCACGGAGAGGTTCAGGGTCAGACCTTGGCCACCAAGGGACTCGGCATCTAGCGAGTACTAGAGCTGCTGTCTGCATTCCTCCTGGCCTGCTGCCTGTGCTGCTTTGGGGCCCCTTGGCCTGGGGACCCCTCTGCTAGAAGCCCCTGCTGCAGATGAAGCCGTGGCCACAGGGAGAAGAACATGGGCAAGCAAAGAGAGACACAAAGAGAGACCCTACGTGACACTGGAGAGCTGTGACTTTGCTGTCTTTCCACTGATTTAGCCATCTGTATCACCAGGACATGTCAGCACTGTGACAGACACTTTATTTCTTAAAAACCACTAGAACTAGAAGGGTCAGGGAGGTGCACTGGGAGTGTGGGGTCAGCCGGCTCAGAGAAAGGCATGGCCACCACCAGCAGGGACAGCTGGAGTCCTGGGGGAGAAGAGAGCCCAGGTCTGAGGGCCAGGGTGGTTTGGGGAGAGCCACATCTCTGAGCAGGAGTTTCCAGCAGAAGAGGGTTTCGTGGTTTGTGGTGCATTCAGCTCAGCAGACGGGAACTTCAGATTGTCTCTTTTCAGCTCCTGCTGTCCTTTAGCAGTCGGCCGGCACCATCAATCACACCCAGGCACCATCAGGAAATGATTCCCAATCAATTATAATTGCTCTTCACCTACTTCCTGTATAAATCACTGATGTTTTACTGCAGATGCCAATGAAACAGGGGAGCGAGAGTCTCTTCCCTCAACTTTGTGTGTGTGTCTCAGGCCCACCCACCGAGTTCCTCGGGATGGCCCTGCCAGGCTGAGAAACAGCAGGTGATTGGGGTTTAAAAGCATCAGCATGTTCTGTTGCTCCTGGAAGCAAGGGATGGAGAGGAGGAGGAGGAGGAGGAGGATGCTGTGTGCTCTCCACATCTCTGGGATCCGTCCGCAGGTGGGGAGAGGGGCTGCAAGGCAGAGCCCTTCAGGGTTCAGCTGGTTGCAGAGGTTTTGTGCACGGGCAATGGAAGCAGAAGGCTCATTAACACTGGATTAGGTCCTAAAGCAGCCTTTCCCAGGGGGATCCTGGGTGGAGTTTACCAGACAGGTGTTCTCACTTTTTTATTCATTCTTTTTCTCCTTCCTCCCTTTCCTTGTTTCTTCTTCTTCATCTCCAGGCTGGATTGTTTGCTTAGCGAGGAGAGGTGCTGGTGTTCTGAGCTGGATTTGAAGCAGGGTATGAGACCTAGCTAAGGCAGCAGAGACCTAATGCGGTTTGATTTTTACAGTATCAAAACATTACGAGCTACTCTGTCGAAATCTCAGCAGCGCGTAAGATGGGATGAAACACCTTTGGGAAGGGAAGGTCAGAGACTGAAATACCCTTTTGGAGAAGGGCAGAAAGCCAAGCCAGAAAGGAGAGCTGCTCGGAGGGTGAGGAGGGGGAAGAGGAGGGTGAGGAGCCCGGGTGCGAGGGGGGCTGCCAGGAGGCCGAGGCTGGGCAGGCGGTGGGCTGGCGTGCGGCGTGGGGCCGTGCCAGTGCGGGTCCCAGCCCCTGGCTGGGCAGGAGCAGCGAGGAGTCTGCGTGGCCGTGGGCGTGCGGGGGAGCCCGGCCGGGCGAGAGCGCGCTGGGGCAGGCGCGGGCGGGCGGCTGCAGCGACTTCCAGGCGGATGATTATTTTATGGAGTCTTCAGAAGTCCAAAGTTATGTGTGTTTGTTAAGCGCCGTAACGCTGAGTTTATTTAATGTGGTTTTAACTGCCGCACGCTTTTATAAATCAAAATAATTAAAAATAATAAATTTGAAGGTTAAACAACAGCCTGCGCTGTGGCAGAGGAGAGAGAATGTCTCGGGGCTGTGTTTGCGGGGAGGGAAGCAGGGGTTCCCGACGGCTGCCTGCGCCGCTGTCACATCGCTGGGGAGACGGGGGCAGGTCTCGGGCTGGCGAAGCAGGGGAAAGGCAGTGCCAAAGTCCAGGCCGTGGCACAGCCGTACCTCCTCGCACCCTGCCAAGGCCGTCGTGAGGAACAGCACATCCAAGGGGCAATGGCAGCCCCAGTTGTGTCTTCACAACAGCCCAAGATCTCTGGTTCTCTTCTCCTTCTGGTTTAAAAGCACCTCCAGACACTTGGGTTCGCCATCCTCCTCATAGGATTTTCCGGCTATCGATATTCTTCTTGTTGCAGGGCATTTCTATTGATGCCACATCTCGGCTTGCATTATTTACACAGAGCTATCGAATCTGTCCCAGTATTCAGGACAGCCTGACAGAACCCAGCCTCCCTCTTTAAAGGTTAAACGGGCCAGGTCCCCTCGCGACGTGGGCTCCGTGCTCAGGAAATGCAGGGCTCTAAACAGCTACCTCCCCCCACGCCCCCCCTTTTCGTTTTAGCTCAGAAAGGTTACCCTGAGGCGCCTGGGACTGGGAAGTGGAGGGTACTGGAGAGTGTGTGTGTCTCTTTAAATGCTCTTTGTGTCAGCGTGATAAGGAATTTGATGGCTTTATCAGAAATACCAAAGCTTTATTTAGCAGGGTGAGGCGAGTGCCACTCGGCTCCACACAATCTGCTGATAAATTGGGGGGAAAAAAAAAAGAGAAAGGAAAAAAAGAGGCAGTGGGGGGAGGAAAGTCAAAACTTTCCCTCATTGCATTTGAGGTATGGCAGGTTCCAGAGGACGTGGAGCTGGGCACATTCCCTGGATGGTGAGGCCAGGTGTGTATTAGTGTCCTTGCTCGACACCAGCGCTCTTCTAAAGGACAGAAGCAACTTGGTTTTATCCGATTTCGTCTTTTGGTGTCCCCACTCTTCACCTAGTCGTATCTTGCACATTAGTCCCTTTTCTTATCTTGTCCTCAGTTTGCTGCATGTCTCACCTTCCCTTTCACCTCTGCCCGTGGTACTCGAGTGTTTGGCGTATGATACCTGCCTTCGGATAGAAAGGTCTTAGTGTTCTTTCCCTGTCCCTCAAGCTATGGATCTCAGCAAGAGGTTTAGGTGTGGATGGTCTCTGGGTCTCCTCTCCTATACCTGGAGCCTGCCTGCCGGATCAGATAAGTGGGAGGCACAGGCAGCAAGGTTGGAGAGGAGAGGAGAGGAGAGGTGTCCCATGGAGCCATTAGGCACAGCGTGGAGGGGACTTCTGCAGAGCATCCCTTTGCAGAGGGGTGAGGCCAGCGCGGGACTGGCAGGGAGCCCACAGCTGGAATGGGAAGCACCCCCCAGCTCAGGTCTCTGTCCCAGCCTGGACTACTAACCCAGCTGCAGGAGGACAGGCTGGCACCTGAGGGACATGTCCACCCTCAGATCTTGCTGTTCTCGCAGTGTCCCACCGAGCTGTGAGAGGGTGCTTGCCAGTGCTAACTCCGGTGCTCCTACAGACAGTGGGCAGACCTCGGAGGGGGAGTAGACTTGATTGAGGAGCTAGTTTGGGTGAGCTGCTGCTCTCCCCAACAGAGATATATGATCTATTGCAGACCACCATCCTGAGGGGACCCCCTGCAGCGAGGGCAGAACCGAGTCAGAGAAACCTTCCCTTCCGCCTGCTGTTGATGAGTTTAGGGAGTAGTGCTGAGCGGGGAGGCTGGGGTGCGTGACCCCATCCTGCTAGCAGTGTGTAATGCTCGTGCTGCTTTGCTTCTGAATGGGCTAAACCTTGGCTTGGTGGTTAAATCACAGAGGTGGGAGTCCAGCCTCCTGGTCTCCAGCCACAGCTCCTCCACCAGCTCCCCCATGGAAATCTGCTGCCTTCTCACCTCTGTGGAAGCACTCCCTGCACAGGAGCAGAGCAGCACCCGCGTTTGCAGCACAGCGAGGAGGATGCAGGGTTTTCCAAAGGATGCACAATGCCATGGCTTCACCAAGGTCAGAGGAGCTGTGCTGCCTGACTGGAACAGGGCTGGCCCCGTGTTTCTGTAGCACTTTGAGATCCGAGTTGGGAGGAGCTAGAGACAGACCCAGTGTTTCTCCTGATTTGTGTTTATCATTAACACATGACATCTATTATATATTGTTACCATGTTTTGTTGTTCATCGCGTGCCTGCAAGCAGGCCACACACATTGTGACAGTTCTGGTCCCTTCCTGATCTCGTGCCTCCACACCTTTTCTTTCCATCCTTCAGTTCATTCTTACTCCTCCTCTTTCCTTTCTCTCTTTCTTTTGATTTCTCCTCTCTCCTCAGCTTGCACGCACGCACACACACAAACACATACACAGACAGAGCCCTTTCACAGTTGGATCATCTGTTCTTGGCTCTCGCCCACATCTCTTTTTGATGTGGTTTCTAGAGGGTTTGGGCCAAGTCCCCCATTTCTCTCTCTGTCATCAGGAAGCCTGCTGCAGCCTCTGATTCCAGCCGGATCTGGTTAGCTCTGTCTTAGGAAACCTTGCCACCTACCAGAGTAAGACTGGTGCTGTAAGCCTGGCCGGAAAGGAGAAAGAGGGCTTGAGCTGCTCTACGTTACAGCCTTATGTTCTGGACAGTTACTCATGATTTACGCCAACGTCCCTGAGCACAGAACAAGGTCCTGAGTTGATGCAGCATGGAGTGTCTGGAGGCACTGGCTGTGGAGCTGCTCATTTAGAAGGTCTGTTTCCTTGATGGGCTTGTGTGGTGCTCCTCTGCAAAGCTGGCTGCAGAGGGGCAGCGCCCTGGGCTCTGGGCAGGGCTGTGGCTCTCAGCTCTCAGTTTGGGGCTTCTCGTGAGGATGTAAAGCACGTTCAGTCTTGGTCTCGACCTGGGGCATCTTTTGACTTGCTTGAACCTCTGTGTAGTGCATTGCTGCCCCTCTAGCTACTGTGTGGGAGGGCACCCTGTTCACTTCAGCACCAAGTCAGAGAGAACCGTGGTCCCCGGGAGATGCAGCTTTCGATCATAAGGCGATTCATCCTCCTGTGGAAGATCATGTAAAGGTGGTGTAACTGTGCATGTGAGAGGGTGAGCAGACAAGTTTAGAAGAGGCTTAACAGCAATTAGGTTTAAATGACCCCTCTTCTCTGGAAGGTTTCAAAGATCCCAGGTCACTTTTGGGAAGAGAGGCTTTCCTGAGTGCTCCTTATCTGATTTCTCTCTCTGCGGCAGCAGAGCGGCTGCATCGCAGCTGGCTGCTCTCAGAAGCGCGTTGGAGTCCCCTGGGGGCTGCTGTTAATAGTGGTGCTTTCAGCACAGAGCGGGTGGATTGGACAAGAGGACAGAGGCAGGGGACAGGGCCCTCTCTTCTTAATGTGAGCTGCCTGCTCAAGCTGCAGTTGTGGCTTGACT
This sequence comes from Nyctibius grandis, assembly GCF_013368605.1. Classification (NCBI taxonomy): domain Eukaryota; kingdom Metazoa; phylum Chordata; class Aves; order Nyctibiiformes; family Nyctibiidae; genus Nyctibius; species Nyctibius grandis. The sequence goes on from NC_090674.1 coordinate 4,232,801, forward strand.
CAAATCCTGTTAAGTTGGTGGCAAAACTTTCACCAGCCTCAGTCCATGGGCCAGTAAAGAGCAAACGTTTTCAGTCAGGTCAGTTCCAGGGCCAGGGATGGGTTTAGGAAAGAAATACCTGAGAGACAGTTTGCTTTAATAAAATGGGGAAGGAATTGAGAGTAGATTGCTTTGGGCATGGGTAATGGGGCATGGAGACCTCGCCGACTCAGCCAGCACTGCGAACTCTGTCCTGGTCACTCAAGCTGTGGCCGCTTGTCCTCTTGTCTGAAATGAGCCCGTCATCTCAGCCTGCTGCCCAGCAGGCTTGTGTCCCCTGCCACAAAGCATCTTTCCATGTGGCACTAACTGGCCCTTGCTGGCTGTACCAGCCAGGAGCCGGGGCCGGAGGGGCTGTGGAGCCTGGACCCCTTTGGCTTCTCTTGCGGCTCAGGGACGAGGTGGGGAGAGTTTGCCCCGTGGCTGCCCGACGCTGCTCAGCGCACGCAGCCCCCACACAAACTTTGCGTTTGCAGCCGGTGATCCTGGGCTAAAGTTGTTCCTTTCTAAAAGGAAAATTTGAATAGAATGGGCTAAAAGGCCTCGGGCTCCCCCAGAGTGGGGCTGGGGTGCTGGGACAGCACAGTTCCTCCCTGAAGCTGGCTAATAGAAATCAGTCCTGATTAGGATTAGTCCAGCCAGCACTGAGCTGGCAGGCTGATAATCTAATAAAAATTCCCAGGATTGGTTTACTCTGGGGAGGATTTGCGCTGGACGCGGGAGGAGCAGGATTAGCCCAGCTGTGTTAGGGAAGGGAGGGCAGCGGAGGGTGGGCAGGGAGGCTGCCGAGAGGGTGGGGGGAGCGAGACAGACAGCAAGAGTAAGTGGAAGTGACAGGGTCAGCCCGGGCCTTTGTCCTACAGCCTGATTAGAGAGTCTGCCCCCAGTTTCTTACACTTTGGGATGTTGTCGGACAAACTGGAGCTTAAATCTGTCAGAGCACAGTAGAGATTGGAGTTGACGTCCCGGGAACATATTCCTTGCTGTGCAGAAATCCAGCCCTGCTGGGAAGATGTAAAATGCCCATCCCAGCCCCCTTGGAGCTGGAGGAGATGCGAGCTCAACTTCTTCCTTCAGCTATGTTGGGTGGTTGAGGCTGAGCAGCAGAGAGGCTTGTCCAGAAGCAGGTATCTGCCATGAGTGGTCCATGTCCAGCTCCAGACTGGTCTCTCCAGCTTTGTCCCCTGATGGAGAGGGAGTCCTGGAAGCCAGATTGTCACTTTCCCGCTGCAATCACCAGGCTTTGCTTGACATGGTGGCAAAAGCACCCACCATGTGTGAGGAGGACTTGGCAGGAGATGCCTGTTCTGCCAGGGAATCTCAGGGTGGGCAGAAAAGCTCCTTTGTTGTAGGCAGGGAGGAGGCCTGAGGCTGCAGGCAGTGACTCTTCAGACTGGAGGTGCTGAGGACTTCTTTGACTGCTGTTGAAGACCCTTAGTAGGGGAGGCAGGTCAGGAAGGTCTTTTACAGCAGTATTAGCCAGACCCCAGCTGTGCAGGCACTGAGGAGCATGCTTCACAGTGTTGCTGGTTTTTTGGCAGCCCTGAGAGTGCTCCATGCCCCACCTTGGGTTGCCTGGGGAGCTGCTGGTGTGTGTGGTGCAGCGCACAGGCTTGGGGAGCTCCCGTCAGCCCTCGTCTGGCTGCTCCACTGGTTAGCAGAGGGAACCCAAGTTGCCTTTCTGCTGCAGGGCTCCTCAGCAGACAAGGCAGGAGAGAGAAGAGCCCCGCGATCTTCTGAACTCCTCCTTTAACTCTCCCTGTTAGTCCCTTCTCCTCCCCTTCAGCTCACCTGGACTGGCTCTTCTGTTGCTTTCCCGGGAAGCTCATCACAAAATCCCAGGCTCCTTAAATGTGTCACCCCTCTGGGGACGCTGCGGTTGGGTGAGGACGCCTGCAGAGAGAGACCCCTCAGAGCATGAAGTGGGGAGTCCTGCCTGGAGCAGGAGAACCAGAGCAGCCACTCCAGATGTTGATGGACAAAAGGCAGGAGCTGTGTAGGATGCAACCCCCCTCCTGAACTCTGAACTCCACAGAGAAATGCCCTCAAAGCTCCAGAGTTGCAGGTTGTGTGAGGGGTTTTTTTCCCCCTTTAACAGCTGCAGCTACTGTGGATGGGCTGGAGCATTGCCCAGCTGAGTGCATCTGTCTGTGGACCAGCATCCTAAAGCTCTGGGGTCTGGAAGTGGTTTGGGAAACACCCTCTAACCATGAACCCCCACCCCCAAAAAGAAAGAAAGAAAAAGCCTCTAAGATGCAACCAAGATAACTGAATAAGGAGAGCACTGTCCTCTCAAGGCTCGGGGAGCTGCATATATGATTGTCAACTTGATGAAATCCCCCCGGATGTAATGAGCTGATTTTCTGCTGTTAATATTGCATCTGCTGATGAAGGATTCGTTAGGATAATGGAACGAAGCTAAAATATAAATGACTCGCTGTCAAGCAGCAGCTTCTGCTTGTGTTCTCCTGACAGTTCCTCGGCCACGGCGAGGGAGTTCCGTGTGCTCTGCACACGTTCGCGAGGTGCGTGCAGTTATTTGGTCCTGCGTGTACAGGGACACATGTGTCAGAGTATGTTCCCTGTGAGCTGATCGCCCTGGGAGCCACTGGCATGTGCCCATCCCGACCTGCTGGCACGCAGTGGGGTTTCCTCTGTGCCAGTGACTGCTGCTTTTTGCCTGCCAGCGAGGACCGAACGGTGCTGCCGGCAGAGAAAGTTGCTCCTTCACCGGGCTGAGGCTGCCGGGAGGGGTGAGGGAGGGTGTGCTGGGGAGAAGGACCTGTGCTTTACTCCGGGTCTTTTCATATCTAGCGTGTCCCTTTTTTCATTTTGTTTTGTTGCCAGAGTTGCTGGGTTTTCTTTCTGAACGAGAGAGATCAGTTTAAGCGTGGTAGAAGGTGAACCCGATCGTTGCTCACAGAGATTTCTGAAGTGCAGAGCATTATTTTCATTGAAAAATGCAAAAAAGATTTTAATAAAAGCGATATTTAAGAAAAGACTGGACATGGCACTTAGTACTATGGTCTAGTTGCCATGGTGGTGTCAGGGCCATGGCTGGACTCGATGATCCCGGAGGGCTCTTCCAACCTGATTGATTCTGTGAGTCTGTGATATTATTGCTGAGCAGTAACCTTACATCTAGGCATAAACCCTCCTGGTTCCACTGGCTGGCTGCAGAGATGGTGGTGGTTTTCCCTGCAAAAAGTAAAACAGAACCAGCCCCATCAGTGAGGACATTTCAACTTTAGTACAGTTTCGCACACGCGTCCCCGACGCTGGTTTGCTCGCCCCGTTTCAGGGTTGTGCGCGTGTATCTGAGCGGGTGTTAAATCTTTGTTATCAGATGTGCAGGGAGGAGAAACCAGGAATATGTTTACAAGCATCTTTGGTATCTCAGACTTTCTGTCCGTTTCATAACAGCATTAACCAAAACATAACATTGCCGACCCCTCACTTTACCCTGTGCCTAAGGACGTGGGTGTTTTCCCTTGAAGTCCCTGTTTCTGGACACAGGAGACTGAATGAGAATCTCAGCTTTCATTGTTTGTTTGGGTTTTTTAGGTTTTAATCACATTTCTCGCTCTTCTGATTGCCAAGGAGGAAAAAAAAAGAATGAAAACATGAACTGTAATGGCTCAAAATGAAATTAAAAAGAGCCTTGCTTTCTGTTATTATTTTTCAAATCACATTTTTCAGCCAATAACGTCGGGGATTGGAGCAAGGGTTTTTTTCTTTCCAGTGCCTGGAGCTGACACTCTCCGCTGTGCTGTTTCTCCCAAGGTGTGAGGCAGTGGTCCCAGCCCCTCTAACCTGCACATCTTTGGTGGATGGTCAGACTCCCCTCCCAGTCCAGCAACGCCTGGCCTGGCCCGGCTCTACTTTTGGGGAGTTCCTCTCACTGTTCAGACTCTTCTCGTAGCGAGGAACATCGGAGGTTTAATTGAATCATTCTTTACAAAAGACCATGAATATAAATGATGGGGGAGGGGGGAGACACATGAATATGATGCTAGAAATTTTGCATTGAAATATCTTTGATGGAAAACAGCTTTCTGACGAAGTGAAGTTCAGAGCGTGTGCCCGGGTGCATGTCTGAACAGACCTGTATCACTTTTTCAGTCCTTTTCGTGAAAACATTTCTTTGCTCTTCCTCATGATAAACACCACATGGAAGAAAATTTTCAACTAGAAAATTACTTTCCCCAAGATATTTGGCAGGAAGAGCAATCCTTTTCTGACCAGCGTTCGGTCCAAATTGGATCAGAGCTACTCCCAAAGGAAGGTGGTGCAGAAAAGGTTGGAAAGCCTTTGGTGTTTCTGCGCTTTCTATTGCACAAGCTTTAAAGTCCTGGACTCGGAGAGGAAGAAGCTGGTGAACAATTTGCAATTTCTTTGCTGCCTCTTGGCGATAGTAACATAGCCAGTCCCAGGCAACTGAAAGCCATGAGCTGGGCTCCAAAAATGTGAGATCATCCTAGAGGTTTTGAGATGGAGTAGGTAGATGCCGAAGGGTATGACATTCTTGGACTTGCTTTCTGAATCCTTCAGCCTTTCTGGGCTCTTCTCTGCAGAATTAGCCTTGGCAAGGGAGAGGAGGTGGGCAGGGAGGTCTGACCAGCGTCCTTCCCTCTTGGCATCTCTGAGGCTTTTTATTCCAGTTGCTTAAAGGCAAAAAGCCAGATCCCGAGCCAGCACAAACCAGCAGAGCTCCGTTGGTGTCAGCAGGGCCTCCCTGATTCACACCCACTCGGGCTCTCCTCCCGGCGTCAGGGAAACTCTTTTGAGGAATTCGGTTGCAAATCCAAGCACTGCTTGGCCGGGACAGCGCGTCTGTGTTACGGGAGGGACCCCCTTGGCTCTGGGGGCTTGCTGGTGTTGGGCAGGCTCGACCTACAGCACCCAGCGTGGGGGAAGATCACAGCCCCCCTCTCCCCAAATCCTCCACTTTTGTTTTTCCTCCATTTCCACTCTTGTCCAGGTACCCCCAAGGCCCAGCAAGCCCAGTCACCTCTTCCCACGTACCAGGTCTCTTGGGCCATCACTTGGAGCGTGTATGTGTGTTTCTGTGTGTCACACGTATTTTTTTTTTTTCTGGGGTCCCCTGCTTCATCATTATCTTAATCACTGTTGTGTTAAGTTTCATGCTTCCTTTGACCTTTATTTTCGGCCTGGTTATGCTGTTTATCTGCCTCTGACACTTGTCCCCTGGTGCTATTGCCAGGGAAACCCAGCACAGAGGCCTTTCCCTTTTCCCCCACCCCCTTGTCCCTTTCTGTTTCATTTTTTTCTTTCCTCTTTTTTTCTTTTTTTTTTTTTTTGTCTTTTAACATGGTTTTCCTAAAAAGTTTTTTAATCAATCAAATTTGAGGCAGAAAATAGGCTTGGTCACGCCTGGTCCTTGGGTCGTGTGACACTCACTCAGGGTCCTGACAGCTCCTCAAAAGGGGCACCCGGGACAGGAGCGGGGGGCGGCAGCGCGTTTCCCCAGGAAAGGGCCCGTTTCCATGGCACTGCCCCCACCTCTCCGCCATCCGCCAGCCCGACGTGGGCCTGAGGCTCTTCAAAAGGGGCGTTGGGAAGCGTGCGTGTGTGCGGGGCCGGGGAACAAAACGGTGGCGCGGGGGCGTGCTGGCTGCGCCGACAGCTGCCGGGGCTCGCTGCCACCGGAGCTCGTGGGGAGCCAGCGGGAGCGACGGCGGGTGAGCCGGGGCCCCAGCAAATGCCGCATAATCAGGGGCTTTTCATAAATGCCCCATTTTTCATCCCCGTCTAAGGCATTTGCTCCGAGGGAGCTGGTAGCCCTGACGAGGAGGGACAGCGCTCCGGAGTCCTGCTGCACGCCCCTGGCTCTGCCCTCCTCGCCAGCTCTGCTCCCCCTGCTCCCTCCTCCTCCTCTGCCCCATCTCTGCGAGCTGGCAAGTGCCCACTCCTCTGCCCATGCCCCCCTGGCTATGGTGGGGCTCGTGCCCCCCTGGCTATGGTGGGGCCCTGCCGGGGCTGGGACAGCGGAGGGAGCGTGGAGCCGACCTCACGGCTCTGTTGATGGTACCCACTGCCACCGCGGCACGACCTGGTCTCTGCGTGTGCCTTTGCCATCCTCGGCACTGTCGCTTTTCCCTCGGGTCCCCCCTGCCCTGGGTCACCACCTGCCCTTCTGCTGCCTTCATCCCTGCTCCGTGCTGGGGATTTTAAAGCCCTTTTCTTCCCCCCTGCCCCTTTCTCAAGCTCTCTTCTTTCACTCTGCTCCCTCCATCCTCCTTTTCCCCATGCCCTTTCCAGTTCTCCATTTGTGCAGGGTCTTTTTCTCTCTCTCTTTTTTATAATTAATGATTAGTTTTAATTGGTTTGCTTAGGCAGCCTGACAGCAAATTAGTAGGAGCCAGCCCAGGGCTGCCGAATGCCAAGTTTGGGGACTCCTGTGCTTTACAGATGTCGGGGTGGGAGGTGAGCTGAACTCTTTGGGATCCTCCCTTGGCACCCCCCTCCTGCCGTAGCTGTGCTGCGAGGTGGGGGTCCGGGGCCTTTCCCGGTCCTGGGTGCCATCAGTGCTGGGAAGGTGGGACCGGCCGTGGACCTCCTGTCCCTCTGTCCCATGCCTGGCTCCAGCACTTCAGAGGTGGCCGATGGGCACCGAGCTACAGGGTTACCTCCAGGATGGCCCCTGTCCCTTTTCTAATGCCCAGCACTTGTTTTCCTCCTTTTTTCCTCACCTTTATTGAGCTCGACTGGGCTCTGCTCAACAGGCTCGAGCAGAGGGTGAAAGGGTGAGAGGCAGGGCAGGGTTTCCCCGGGGAGCGCCGTGCCCAGGGGGGTCCTCGGGAGCGATGAAGCAGGCGGCTCTACCCAGCGCTAAAGGGCAGGTAATGGGGAAGGGGTGGGAAGGGAAGGGGGGCTTTGCTCTTTCCTTCCTTCGCAGTGATTTCCCTTTGCTTTGCTTTTCTTTTCTTTGCCTTTTTTATAGCTCCCATTTTTCTTTTTTATGAGAGAGAAACTGCAGGGTTCTCCCAGGGCTGGGAAGAGCACTCGGTCCCAGGCTGCTCCCAGCCAGATGGAGGGGAAGAGGAGGGGGGCAGTGGGCCTGTAATCCTGGGAGGAGAGTTCTCCTGGTTGAAGAGGGTTGGGGATGGAGTCTAGGAAATTTCAGCACGTTGTTTTAGGAAGAAGGGGCAGGCCATGACCTGTTTGGGTTGCTTGTTACCCTCAGGTTCAGCACAAAACTTTGCTGAGAGCACTGACAGCCGTGTAGCCCGAACGATCTGTGGATGTAGTTGGTTTGTACTGTGCTACTGTCATTGCCTTGTAATGGCAGCCAAGAAAAGGGGGAAACAGGAGATAATACGAGTTTCCCTCTCCTTCAGCCCATGCGTTTTTCCCTGAGCAGCCCAGGATGGGTAGGAGATGCTTGTCGGGCTGGTGACAGTAGTGGGTGTTTCTTGTCCCCAGCAGTCCTGGACCTTCTCAGTTGTCCTTGCTTCAGGTGTTACTGGGTGCTTTTGCCCTTTCTGGACACCAGTCCAACCCTCCAGCTGAGTGTTAATATCTACATATGCCTTTTTATGGGATCCAGAGCACACGTAGAACTGAAATCAGAGGGATGTGGTGTCTTCCTGGGATTTCTGTCATACAGGAACAGCCTTTTTGTCAGTCACAGAGGTCCCTGCTGTATTCCAGATTCAGGAAAGGTAGAAGCCAGCGCAAACACCTCTGCTAGCAGATCCGTGTGGTGTTGAGCTGTGAGTGTACTGGCAGGCACCGTGCTGTGATACCTTGCTGCAGCCTGGCCCCTTCCCCGCACACCCGTACATTTAGAGCTCACTCAGGTGCAAACACTGATAGTGCACGTAGAGAGTGATGCTGTGCAGGTGTCCCACGAGGCTTGGAGGCTTTGGTCACAGTGCTCACTCCTCTGCCCCTGCCCTGTTCAGGACACACTGCTGTGCACACACACAGCCCAAGTGTCACTCCCCAGTCCCGACGTGACCCTCAAGAGAGAGTCCCTCACGTGGCTTTGCCAGTGTTTTGGACCTTAGCTGAGCTTTTGGGCCTCTGCAGAGCAAGGCTAGGGATGAGTCTTCCTTTCCTGGGGAGAGAGGGAGAGGGATGAGGAAGAGGTGTGGAAAAATACCTGGTAGAAAAGGCATTGAGACCTCCCAGCTCATTTCCTTTCTATGCGATCTTGGCTTATTCCCCCTGCTGATGTCCGTGCAATAGCAGAAGATGCATTTTGAACTGCTTCAAAACTTCCATGTTCTGCACACTTGGGAAGTCCTCTTTTCCTTTTCACACACCCCCAGTCTCTCAGGAGGTGTTTTAAGACCCTTTTCACTTTCTTGTAGGCTGTTTACATTTCACTGCACTTCAGTGAACCACGAAGGGCTCAAGGAGTTGGCCATACACATACCCTCGTGTGCCAACGAGACTGGGATGGATCCAGCCCTGGTTGTGACCCAGGCTGTGTCATCTCTTTGTCAGTCCCATGTTGACCAGTGCTGAGGAATAAGTCACGCTCAGACTTTTTTTGCCAGGTGAGGCCTGGGCCAGGCCAGACGTGTAACCATGTGCCCGAACCCTGGGCCGTAGCTCCTGCTAGTGGGGCACTTGTGAGTGGGGCTGTCAGCAGAGAGCTCAAGGACAGGCTGTGGTGGCTGTATTCCCACCCGTCGGGCCAAGCTTGGGGTGCAGGGCACTTGCTTGGTGGCTTACCAGGTTTATTGCTGATACTAGACTGATCAGGACAGCTTCAAAAATTGGTAGTGCCCCTGGAGCGTCAGGTGCTGTACGAAGGTAAAGGAAGGCACAGCTCCCTCCCTGTGAGAGCAGCCGTCCCTCTCCCTGGTGTCAGGGCTGTCCCCTCACTTCTCATTTTAGCAGTGCAGGTGCCAATATTCAGCCTCTCCCTTTGCACTTTAGGGGACTCCGTTATAATCGTGTAGTTCTTGACACTTGAATAGCAGCTGAGGATCACCAGCTGTTTCACCGTAGAGCTACAGGAGGGAAACTGAGGCACGGAGCTGAAGGTGCCTAAAGATGCCCTCAGAGTTCCCGGAGTGCCTGGCTGAGGGGTTATCCCACCCGGGGCCCTCGGCTGCCACCACAACCCATCGCCGCACAAGAGCAGCGATGCCTCCTGCCCTGCTGTGCCGTGTGTTCAGCTTGGCCTGGCCTGCCGCCCTGGCTCTCCTCTTCCTCGCCGGGCACCCCTCGCCCTCAGCACGTGCCCCCAGCCCTGCCTCGCCGGCAGCCCCGGCCGGCCCCTTTAAGGCAGGCGCGCCGGGGGATCTGCGCCGTGCCAGCCTTCGCTGCCAGTGCCTCTCCCGCTTCCCCCACGGAAAGTTTCCTGCCCAATTGTTATGTGTGATCCGATCTGAAAGTTGCTCTCTAAGCTTCTTGTCACATTTTGACTTAATGAAGTGCAACTGGAGTGGGAATTGGGGTTCATCACGCCAGTCTCACTGCGCTCCCTTGTTGTCAGAAAACAGGGGCGGTTGGGGACCGTAATGCAACGCTGCAAGTCGTTATCATTCCGGTCAGTCTGTTTAACACAAAATTAAACAAAGAACTAATTAGTGCCTCATGAATTAATAAATGCGCAGTTGCCGGGTAGGAAGGGGAGGAAGGAAAAAAGGTTGTTGAAAGAAAGATACTGAAAAAGTCGAATTAGGATGTTGTGTCAAGGGGAAAAAAAAAATCTGAGTCCACTTTGGTGAAGAGTTTGGATCCATTGGTTTGCTTGGAATAAGCTCCCCTCCTCCTGCTCCTCCGCTCTAGAGCGGCGATGTACGGGCAGGCACGGGGAAGAGGGAGGTCTGGATTTCTTCATGGTGTTCCCTAGAAGCTGGAGCTGGGATCCACAGGCCAGTAGCCAGATGTAAATATTTATCCAAAGAGCTTTATGCCCCGATGTGGGAGCTGGGAGGTGCAGGGTGGGAGCCCTTCCTCGGAGAGGAGGGAGGCTTGGGAGATGGTCATGGCGTGCACGTCTCCTTGTCCGAACGCTTTGGAGCTTCGTGCTTTGTGGTGAGGGGTGTTGTGTCATGGTTGGGGCCTGTCCCCAAAAGGTTCGTCTCCCTCTGACTCAGGGGAAGGAGCTGCCCTTGGTCTCCCGAAGCAGAGCAGGGGGCTGGAGCAAGTAAAGGGGAAGCCCCATGGAAGGAGGGCACGGAGGCAGGGAGGGTGGCGGTGGGGTAAGCAGGAAGAGAGGGGCAGGGGGAGGTGGCACCCATGGCTTCAGGGGTGGCAACACGTTGCTTGTTTTTCCGGAGAATCCAGGATTGTCACCGTAGTAGTGTGTAATCTCAGATTAACTGTGTCCCAGCGGTGCTTCCCCTGCCCCGCTCCTTGCCCTGCCCGTGCTGGCCGGCCCAGCTCCCCGCACGGAGGCACGCAGCACCGGGGAGGATGGCCGGTGCTCCCGCAGCGGGGCTGTGCCGGACACCCACCCGGCTGGCCAGCCCCGCAGGTGCCGTGCCGTGCCGTGCCGCGAGCGAGCGGGCTCTGCTCTGGCGCATTGTCAGGCAGGGAAGCAGGCAGGGCTGGGGGAGGGAAGAGTCCATCCTTAAGAGGACATGTCAAGTACAATTAGCGTTATCTGTCTAAATATGTACTGGGAACACAGAATACAAGAGGAGGCCTGGCTGGCTTTAATGGAGACATATGCAAGGTCATATTGCCTCATACAATCCCCCAATCTGATTTGGGGATTACACATTCTAAGTAAATTGGCGTTATTCCTCTTGCATCATTGATAAGCTGCGGCCGAAAGAAGGGGAGTAAAAAAAAAAAAACAATTAAAAACTCAAACCCAAGAATTGACCGTGCAGAGGGGCGAGGGAGTGAAGCCAGGAAGGCAGAGAGTTACAGGCAGAGAGCTCAGGGAGAGGGGGGAGAACAAAAGGGAGGGAGAGAAAAAAGAGCATGACAGAATGGCAGAGAAAGCGATGGAAAGAGCAAGGAAGAAAGGGAGAACAAAGGGAAGGAAAAGGTGGGAGAGGGGATGAGAGAGCCAGAGGGGCAGAGGGTGCAGGGTGGGAGACGGGCCTCGAGTGGGGGAGCTGTTACTCCAGCTGTGTCCGCAGCCGTGTGAGCACCAGGGTTTGAGGGGGGAAGGAAGGAGCCGGGCTGGTTACACATCTCCCTCACCCGCGGGGCTCCCTGCGCTCCGTGTCCGTCCATCCATCTGGGATATCTCACCAGCTCCTTCCACCCTGGGTCCCAGCCAACACCAGGCATCTATCTAGGGCGCAGCGTGCGGGCGGTGGAGTGCGAGTGACGGGAGGAGGCCGCCCGCACGCACCGAGCACCAGGGCCCCAAAGCGCAGGGGCGAGCAGTGGTGGCAGCACCGACTCCCCAGAGCCAAGTCCCTCTCGTTTTGCTCTCCGAGGGGCTAAAGCAGGGTCCCTACACGGGGCTGAGTTGCGGCACACGCTGCTGCGCCCTGGAGAGGGCGGCGTGCTGGGAGCCGATGCTTGGCACCCGCGGCTGGGGCTCCTGGATTCAACCACGGACTCACTGTGTGTGACCTCGGGCCAGTTTTTCATTTCGCTGCCACGTCTCGGGCAGTTGCGGTAGCTGTTCTGGCAGGGTTGCAAAACAGAGGCTGCAGGGACGTGCCGAGCACCCTCGCCACTGTGCATGAAGGCACCCGTGCTCCCCGCCACCCCCCAGCTCTGGGCTCTGGGAGAGGGCAGTCCCTGGCTGGCTGCGGAGCCGTCCTCCCCCTCCTGCCAGCTCTCCTCCCACCCAGCCTGTGCGGGATAACCCCCTCCGGAAGTCTCACGGCACGGCTTTTATGCTCTGTCACATTTTTGGAACATATGGTTTTAAATAATTCAATTTACTTTTCATGTGTTTTGCTGTGACTTTTTTTCCCCTGTCCCTTTTCTCTTTCCTCCTCGCTCTCTGCGTTCTCCGGGAAGGAAGGCGCACAGATGAGTGGATAAGGGGGTTCAGTGCCTTGGGACCCAGTCCTGCACCCCGTCTTCTTGCGCCCTATTGGTGTGCAAGGGAGGCCTCAGCATTAGCCCACTGGTGAACCTCTGGGAAAGAGGCAAGAGTGGAAAGGGAATCATTTGGCATGGAGCAGAGGGCACCCTTGGGTGTGTGGGCAAAGCATGGTGCACACCAGCATGAGGTCTGTCTGTGGTCCCTGGGAAGCCGGATTCAGGCCAGTATTAGCTGCTCTCTCTGTGCTAAATCATTCCCAGCCCTTGTTAGGAGCCTGATGCACAGCAAAGGGCAGGAGTGCGGCGTGTCTGGTGATGTGCACGGCGCTGCACGGTGCAGCCAGAAGCAGGAAAGCGCCTTGTTCCTGTGTGCAGTCTGGATGCCCCGTGCTGGCCCCGCTTGCAGCTGGGTTCTCACCCAGATTTTGTGAGTGTCTGTGCCTTGGCGCTTGGTCAGGTGTGCCCTGTGTATTAACTGGATCCCTTCTCTTCTCTCCCTAGGATGAACTGAATTTAGAGCTAAAAACGAGGCGAGAAACCAAGCCTTGAATTCTCCGAAAGGTAGGAGAGACTTCAGACTGCAATGGGTATGTCACTACGCCCTCCTGGGTTCTCTTTTCCTCTGCGTGTCTCTCACACTTTATGGCCTGCTCGCTGTGGCCGTGTCTGCACTAGAACTTCTGGGATTGGGCTGTTGTTAGTTATAAAAAGAGATGAAAACAGAAGAAGCTCTAATTCAGACATGGCCTATGTGTGTCTTAATCCCGTCTTTGTACACCAGTTGTTCTGGGCACCTGCTTTTGTCACTGTGGGTTTTCCTCAATACTTTCTTTACTGCCTTTATCTTTACGGGTAAAAAAGCATGTAAGGGCTTTGGTGAGGAGGGTATTGCTTTATCTTCATCCGTGTGGGCTGGTGGGAGATGGATAAGGTCCTTTCACTGAATAGGATGCAGTCTCCATCTACTGTGAAGTTTTGCTGAGCTCAGTTCACATAATTTAAGGTGGTGATGTGCATGCTCTCCTCCTCCTTGGGCACATTTTTATCTATTCAGACTGCAGCACCATGCTGGTAGGATGGAAGCAGCTCTGTGTCTCCAGCAGGATCCTGACTTTTCTGGGTTTTCCCTTTACCTAGACCTCATGGTCTGTGTTACTGCAAAAAGACCTCACCTTTGCAGTGTCCTAGAGCTGGACGGTCACTTAGTCTGTGCCTGATAAGAGGTAGAGCCTAGAGACCAGGGAAATGAAAGGTGATTGCTTCTTTTAAAGCCTTGTCTCCATGTGCTGGCTAGAAGGGTCCCCATGCCGGTGATGGTCACTGAGGAGTCCCTGCCACACCGAGGCAATTCCTGCTGTCCTTGCCTCCTCCTCATGGCCCCAGGGGGACCACGGGGCTGCCTTGTGTGTCACCCGAAGAGTTCCCACTCTCTTCCCCGCCTCTCAGCGCTGTACCCTCTGCAGCACCGCCGAGTCCAGCCTCTCCCTTTGCTCCTCGCCCTGTGCGACATCACCTCGGAGGTGCCAGGAGCACTCGCTGCGGCGTGTCTGCGCTCAGAGCATCCCTGCAGCAGTGGGGACCCCTGAGCCCCCGCGTCAGGGAGCTCATAGGCTGAGTCCGAGCGGTGTCGGAGGGGCCCGGGCTGGCTGGGGTGGGAGGGGGCCCCAAGCCGGGCTGGGCAGTGTCAGAGGTGACCGGTGGAAGGACAGTGTTATGTAAATACCGGTGCTGGAACATGGCAGGCCTGAATGGCCCTGCGCGTCCATCCATCATCGCTGGGGAACAGAAGCCTCCCTGGGAGCGCGGGGGGCCGGCAGCGCGGGGCATGCAGACACAGGCAGCATGTGCCCTACTCATAAACTGTTTGTTTTCTTTTTGTCTCTCTCGTTTCGGGGCACCCCACCGAGAGCAACTCTCTGTTTTGTCCTTGCAACCTCTCCCCCAACCTTCCCCCCACCACTTCAGCCCTTCCTTTTCCTCCCTTCTTCCCCCCACCCTTAAAAAAATGGGGGGGTGAAAAAAAAAAAAAAGAAAAAAAAAAAGTCAGTCCCCAGTTCACATTGCGGCTTCTTTCTCTGACTTCAAAGGCTCCCCATCATTGTTTGGGATCGGCAGGCAGTGGCCCTGAAAACGTGATCACAGCCGGGCACAGTGTAGGTCAGCACCGAGCGCCATGCTCCGAGCGCTGAAAGGAACAGGCAGATTCTTCCCTTTTCATGCTTCACAGCCCTGGTTACAGCGCTCGGCCTCGCCCGCGTGCTCCTCGCTGCGTGGCTATTCTTGCTCTTTTCTCCTCCTTTTCCTCCCTCTCGCTCTTTCTCTCAGGTCCCTCATTTCTCTGCCCCTGTGCTCTCATTCTGCCCTCCTCTGCCCAGCATCACACTTTGTTCTCTTTCTTCTTCCCGTTACTTTTCCTCCTGACTCTCTCCTGCCCGGTACGGCCCTGCTGCCCCTCTCTCTCACCCCTCTTTGGCTCTGTTATATGAACCACTGTTTTCTTTCTCCCTTTTCCCTCTTGTACAGGTCAGGCTGGAGGTTGATGTCCTCACGCTCCCTGTTCCTGCTCGGTAGCAGCCTTCCTCTCACATTTGCCCACGTTTCTGTTGCCCCTGTGACATCTCACTCCCTGTGCCCTAAATTGCGGTGGTTCTGCCATCTCTGGGCTCGCCCCCCCCAGCCCGCAGCCCTGCTCTACCCGCGAGGTGCGAGCCCGCTGCTTTCACGTGCGAGGGGCTGACTCCGCCGGAGCTTAGCACAGCCCTTCGTGGGGAGGCAGCACGCGGTGCCTGCCAGCAGCATCCACTGCCAGACTTGCTCTGGCTTTGCTGGTTAACCTGCCAGAGGCTGGCGAGCAGGGTTAGTGTTGCGGCCGAATTTGTGAAGGCAGGCGCTGACTGCACGTGTATCACAGGGAAACAGAGGAAACGTTTGAATCTCGTAGGTCTCCTGTGGAACATGGTGCTGATGGTGGTGCTGGTGGGCAGAGGCAGGCAGGGATAAGGCAGAGCGAAGCAGGCCCAGCGTGGGCATCCCAGAATACTTTTGCAGTGGATTTCAGCCGGGGAACATCACCTCGTTGTACTGAAACCTGGGCACGTGCCCTGTCCTCCACCCCCGGCAGCGGAGATCACCATGCTCGTGCCTCTGGTGATTTGTGAGGTTGTTTTAATGCCGAGGAGCCCACCAGGACTTGTCTCTTGCTAAATAGGCATATTAAGGGACATTGCGGCAGGGGTTATAGAGTAATAATTTGTCCTAATGAGCTGGTGTCACGTTCTCGTAGGCCAAGCCGTGCGCGAGCAGGAGCCGTGGTAGGAAGGGGCTGCACTCGCTGACCTGTCAGCCCAGGTTAATGAAGTAGTGCACGGCTCGGGTCAGAGAGCAGGAGCTCAGCTGGCCTGCAGCAGCGGCTCGGGGGCGGAGGGGAAGGACAGGGCTCTCCCCTGAGCCGGGTGCCCTGGGGAAAGGCCTGTGCGCTGCGGGACGGAGCAGCGGGATGCACGTTGTGACACTGGGATCTCCGTGCTGGGCTGGCGGGCTGAGTGCCACTGCCTCTGGGGTTTGGCTGGGGTTTGTCCTCCGGCCTTGCAGGACAGCCCAGCTTGGCACACGTGGATGGAGGCTGGAAGAGTACGAGAGGAGAGATCTCACCTCTTTTACAGGTGCTGCCAAGACGGGCAGGGCTGAGCTCCCACACAGCCAGACCAAAAGAAAAATTCCTCGCGACACCAGGGGAGAGATGCGGGCAAGCGGCCGGTGGTGATGGCCAGTGTGTAGCTGGGAGGTTTACAGAGAGATGCTGCAAGTTCATCCCCACCTTTCTCTGTACCCAGAGTGCAGGGACAGCCAGAGGAAGTTCTCTCTGTCCCTCCTGTTGCCTCTTTCTCCCCAGCTTTTGCTTCCCCATGGCTTGCTGAGCCCTGTACACCACCTTCCTCCTCCTCCTACTCGTCTTTCTTTGCTCCTTCCCCCCCGCCCCCCACTTCTCTTTGCTTTCCTCTGTCTCCATCTCTCTCTCCCTTTCATCTACTCGGAAGGCTTTACTCTACTTCCTTGTCACCCTAATTGATTGCATTAACCTTTCAGCGTATTGGATTTCCCCAGCACCGTGCAGAGAGCACTGTGCAATATGCTTATAATCTGGGCTGTAATGGACAGGCAGCAGTCAACGAGCCCCTGCTCCAACAGGTTCTGCTGACAACTTCTGCTCGGGGAGGGGGAGAGGCAGCGCGCTGTCCCGCAGCCCGCGCACACCCAGCCTCGCCGCTGCCCAGCGAGCAGGCTGGCAGCGTTACCTTGGGAGAACAGGGTCCTTTGGAAAGGATCCAGCCTGGGGAGCAGGGGGGAGATGTCGTATTTGACCCTATTCCTGTAATTTTTCCTTGGGTCTGGGCCCCCCTCTCCCCTCTCCGTCCGTCTACAGTTTTATTCCATCTGTTCAACACTACATTGATGTACGCTTTGTGTTTAGGCACTTGTTGCTAGTGGCAGGATGAGAAGACAGCAGCGTGGAATCTGCATGTTTCCACATCGTGCTTGCCTTTGCCTTTTCCTTTAATTTCAGTGTATGAGGATATGAGGGAGGTGGACACTTTTCCTGGGGTTTCAAAGATAAAAGCACAGGAATACTGTGCTCATGAGGAAGACAGCACCAGGGTGCAGAGAGATCAGGAGGCAGAAGCCCTGAATTATATCTCAGGCTTGGCCTTGGATAAATCCTTTCACTCCCTGGTGGCTTATTTCCCCCCCAGGATGGCAGAGCTGTGATTTCGGCGCCCTGTAACGTGCTGCAGAGGCTGCAGGAGAGCGGCGGGGAGAGCCGGGGCTGTTATCTCTGCTCGCTGGGCAGGGATGGGAGAGTGGCTGCAGCCAGGCAGTGGGGCTGCACGGCCGAGCGTCAGTGCTGACGCTGCCTGCGAGGCAGGAAACAAGCCCACGAGATGAGTGGCAAGAGCACGCGAGGCTGTTAGAGGCCTGGCGTCCCGCTGGCAGTCAGCGCCAGAGCCCAGAGGTGCTTTGGCGTTCGTTTGTTTTAAAGGGCTGCAGAGGTGGGTCTGCCACAACCTTCTGGTAATGGTGCCCCCTTAAAGCATCCCAGCATTTCAGCACAATGCTCGGAGCACCGAGCTGAGTTTTGCTTAAGCCAAAGTGATTTCAGCAAGTATTTGCAAGTTTCATTTGACGTGGACCATAGGATGGGACCTAGACCCGTGCGAGGCCCTTCTGTAGTTGCCTTAGCACAAGAGAGGTCTTCATTTATGGTTATGGCTCACAGTGTAAAAAATAGCAATAGTGGAAGTGTTTGTGATCACTTCATAGGTCTCTAGCTCAAGAGTTACATCATCTTGGTAAAAGCAGAGTTACTCCTGCTGCTTTAGAAGGTGGCCCAGTCTGCCCTGGGGACCTTTAGAAACTGTGCAAGTTCCTGAGCGCACCAGGAGGAGGGGACAGGGCTGTATCATGAGAGGTAAAGGTAAATCCCCAGGCTCTCTTTGTTTTTCCAGGAAGAAAGGAGAAATGACAGGAGCCAAAGAGAGGAAAAAACTTTATTCCAGGTGGTCATTTGGAAAAGTGGGAGGCTCCTTACAAGCCAGGAGGTAGTTGAGGGAAGGGACTTTATTTTAGGTTAAATAGAGAAGGAATAGGAGCAGGAAGCAAAGGATGAGAGATTTAAAACAAGCAAGAGAGAAAGAGAGCGAGCGAGAGCAGCACCTCCTAAATGGAAGAGTAAACAGGCACTCGGAGGCATTAACTTAATTGATTGTTCTGCAACAGGCTGAACGCTGTGTTATTCTGTCGCCGTGGCAACAACCCAAAAAAATTGTCAGCCTGTTTGGATGAAGTGAAGCGAAACATTCTCTAATTTGCGGTGATCCGGGTGTTTGTTTTCCTTCCGAAGAGGCGGGGGCTCTATTGATCTATTGTTTGCACAGAGCTTTTTTTTAATGGCGATATGGGGAAGGCAGGAGGCTGGGGTGTGCTCCCGGGGCTGGCGAGGCGGCCGGGGTGTCTCTGCCGTGTTTCCCCAGATGTGCCTTTGCAGGGTGGCCACGCGAATCCAGCTGAACTCCAGCGGCAGGAGCCGTCCCGAGGAAGCTTGAGGACAGGGGAGAGTGGCTGGGATGAGCTGGTGCCAGAGCTGCTGCTTTGGTCCTTCCCGTTCTCGTCCCGTTGGGTTCTTGCAGCCCCGTCTGTGTTACGGGCTCTGGTGTTAGGTAAGGGCAGCTACAATTGCCACAGGGACAAGAGCTCTGTCCCCCCCAGCTCCCTTCACAGGCCTGTGCTATCCCGTTCAATGTGCCTGTGCACACCCCGTGCGTGCAGGAGTGTATAGTTGCACGCTCCGAGAAGAGGAGTCGTGTTTGAGTTTTATCCCAGGCCCACAGCTGTGGTAAGATAACAAAGCGCCCGCTTCGAGCTCTCTGTTACAGCAGCAGAGAGATGAAATCCCTGGGCCAAAGGATGGGGGATTTTGTCCCCTGGGCTAGGGGCCAGCCTGCTCCAAGGGCTGTGTGGGACAGGAGGTGGGACAGGCATGGTGGGACGGGTGGGAAGGGTGAAGTGCTGCAGGCACAGCTTGGGCCAGGCCCTGGGGTGGGCAGCGCGGGTGGGAAGAGGCACCACACAGCCCGGGGGGCCAGGAAGGAGCTCCCGGGGGTGCCACTCGCTGTCGGCACACGCTTGGTTTCAGAGTGAAATGTTGCTGCAGCACTTGCTTTAGCTGGGAAATGTTCACTCAGAATGGGAAAGCCCAGGAGACTGGGGAGCAAGGCCACGTGGCCAGGGGTGAGCAGCAAGGCCTTGGGCCAAAGACGTGATGCCAAGAGTCGGGTGCTGTGGCAGTGGAGGGGAGAGCTGGCGAAAAGGCGCCTTACAGGGCTGCAGCAGGGGAACAGGCAAAGATGGCCCCAAGCCAGTGGGAGGTGAGTGGCAGCGGTGGCTCTGGGCCAGCGAGGGAGAGCAGAGAGGGTTTCCTCGTGACAGGACCAGTAAGAGGGACAGGCTGCTGACCTTCCTTGGGCATGGCCCTGCACACAGGTCTCACCCTCTCGTTTGGGGGTTCCTGCACTCCCACGGCCTTCGGGCACCCCGGTGGGGAGCACAGTGTTTCCCATCCAGGCAGATCATCCTCGTTACTCCTCGGCAGCGTCCCAGCCCACGCACAGCTAGTCCAGCTGCTGCACAGGTGCTGTCTAGTTGATCCCGAAGATTTCAGGGAGGGCTGTAGAATATGTTAGTGTCAAGCGCTGGAGAGTCTTGTGGGGTGTGCAGGGGCAAAACGCCACGGTACGTCCCTGCACTCCTGCCTCCCTCCCTGCTCCTTTCTCTGTTGTCCTGGGTGTTTTTCCTCCTCTGTTTGTACCGGTTTTGCTTTATCACCCTTTTCCTTTTCTCTCTGTCTCTCTGTCTCCCTCTCCTCTATTTCACTCTCTCCATCCAGTTTATAACTCTTCTGCTCTGTTGCTCTTTCTCACAGTGTAGATGTGGGGAGGTAAGAGCCTGGTGCTGGCGGGTGAGCAATGTCCCTAGGCAGTGTCCTGCTTGGGGATCTGTCCCCCGTGCTCCCGGTGGGCGTGCGTGGGTGGGAGCACCGGGGGCAGGTGGGAGAGGAGCCCTTCGTGTCTCCTGGGAGACAGCTGAGCTGCCAGTGAAAGTTTGGTGGTTATTGGCGTCAGGAAAAGCTAAATAACCCTGTAACTGGTATGAAGGTGAATTCACGGTCTAGTGAGCACTGAAAATACGAGAGGGCTCTGAGACAGGCAGAGTGTGGAGAGGGGAATACAACTCGCCCGTGGCTCAGGGCAGTGCAGTGTCTCCAGCGCGGTGCGGGTACATGTCCTGTTGCCATCCCGAGCGTGAGCCGCAGCACACCGCTGTCTGGGGGGCGGCCGGGGCGAGGAGGGTGCTCGGTGCTGAACGTTCGGTGACAAATGAGGCGTGCACACATCGACCCGGCAAGAATGCCTGCAGAGGAAGCCTGTGAACCTCTGGCTGCGGACAGCCACACAGCGTCTGACCGCGCAGCCCTGCGCACACGGGCGGCCGCGTGCCCACGCGGTGCCACGAGGCCGTGCTCACGCGTGTGCAGACAGCCGTACCCACGCAGGAGCCCGCAGGTCGCATCTCTGTGCGTCCTCGGGCACATAGATGCATCCACAGCTACGCAACGTAGGGGTGCAGGCACGCACACGCTACAAATACAGTCCTCTGCCGTCTGTATCGGCTCGCAGTCAAGTCAAATTCCTCTCTGGTGTAAGTACACGCCAGTCAGGCAGCACAGACAGATTTATCCCAGCGTATCTTGAACGTCTGTGCGGTTACCTGCTGTGAGCGGGAGAAGAGTTGCAGGAAATCTATTCTCCTTCCAGCTGGGAGAGGCTGATGCCTCAGAGTACCAGGAGATGCGCAGAGAGGAAACCCCCTTCAGCTCTTCACCTGGAGCTGGTAATCTCCTTGCGCCGAATCCCTGGAACAGGGGAATTGCATTTGATGCTCAGCCAGTGGTGATTTAGTGTTAGACGTTTGCAGAAGAGACTTTGATTAATTCGTAGTAAAATCAAGTAGCACTTGGGTGCCAGCCCCACATTCCAGGGTGAGCTGGCGACCGAGGTGCGCACTGGGCGGGCTGCCAGGTGCCTGAGCAATCCCCGCGGAGGTGGCAGCGCCATCCAACCCACAGCCTCTCCCTGCTTGGGCTCCTTAATTATTAATTTATTTTTCTCCCTTCCTTGGCAAAAAAATAGTATTTGGTAACGACCTCAAATTGCAAAATGCTGATGATTTGGAGAATGTGTCACAGAAGCTCCAGGGTGATAAAGGGGAGACGAATCCCAGCCAACAATCCGGCTCAGCCAGTTTGCCTATTTATTAAAGAAAAAGCCCAGATCATTAACTTTTTTGTTGTTGTTCTGTTTGCGGGCAACTCCCTGCTGGCAACTTTCGGGCGCCCAGTAAATTAAACCGAGTATCGGCCTGGTTCGGGGCAGCCTGAGCACCTCGTTAAAGCTGTGAAATGCGTTAGGAACTGGCTTCGTTTATGTTAGCGCCTGAATAAACCCTTTAGGGTACCACGCGAAAGGGCTCTTTGGCATAAAAGCGGTGTCGGAAAATCCTCGCTCACTGCCTTGTGGAGGGTCCGGTGTTGTGACAGGAGAGCTGAGCTTCACTTCTCCTCCCACTGCTTGTTCACACAGTTAATTGCCCCTCGACACGTTGCCGTGCTGTCCTGGTCCCCGAGGAGCAGGGCTGGAAGAGAGCATCTGTAGGCACAGGCTTTGTTGGGTCCCCATTTGCCTGCTCGCTTGGGCTGTTGAATAAAGAACAGTTTAGGGCTGGGCTTGCCTGCCCAGTGCCTCTGTGAACTCGGAGAGTTCCCTGCGCTATCAGGGAAGGGTGATCACGGCCCCCTCCTCTGGAACGTCCCACGGGTTCGCTGAAGTAGTGCTTCAAGCTAAATCAGTTTGCTGAGGGCTCCAGCTTCCCTTAATTCGGTGTCAGGACCAGGCTTGCATGGCTATTATTCAAGAAGCTTTATCAGAAGCACAAAGCTACCATCTGCCCTCCTGCTTCCCTCTGGGCATCACCAGCTCTCCTGCCCTGGGTTTGGCACACTGAGACTCGAGGGACGGCCTCACGGAGCCCGTTTGCAGGCAAAACTCGTTTCAACTCCTAGAGAGTCTCGGCTGTTACACTGGCTACAGGAGCGTGGTGGCTACAGGAGCGCGGTGGCTTGTCACCAGTCGCTGGCAGAGCAGCGCCGAGGTGCAGGGAAGCAGCTAGAACTGAGGAGCTCGTGTGGGAAAAGGGAGCGAAGGTGCTGCTGAGATCGCCAGCCTCTCCCCTTTCCTCTTTCAACCCAACTGAGTTGTAATTAGAGCTGGATTTTGGGTTTTAATCTCAGCTGATATCCGAGCTCTTTCCCTCAGAGGTAGCCCCCTTCTTCCCTAGGCCTGGTTCATGTCCCTCCACAATCATTTCTCTGGTGAAGCCTGCCCAGACCCGTGCTCACGTGGGTGCTGATGGGAGGAGAAGGGTATTTTTCAAGGTTTCTGCTAGGTTTTTTTCTTCTGAAATACAAGGATGTGCAATTTTTTTAGTTTCAATTTAGCATTGGAGAATTTTATAATTTAGTAATTAAAATCTCTGATAGGCTTTAGAAATTGCAGCTAATTGAATTTAATGGGAAGATGATTTTCAATTTTATTTGATTACCCGGACCCCTGGCATTGGTATTTATGGGAAAAAAATGGGAAATGTGCTGTGTGGGCTAAGATGGCATAATTGAATTAGGGCTAATCGGATTTCTTCGTCATGAATTTCACTATAATTTTCCTATAATTTTCCATTAGATATCTAGTTTACAAATATTCACAAAGAAATGAAGCTCTTTCGGAATGGAGATTGCTGGCTAACAGGATTACGGGGACGATAGCTCGGCACTGCCAGCCCGGGCTCCTTCAGTAATGCAATCGCTGCGTCTGCCTCACACTTACCGCCCGCCGCTGCTCCCCGCACCCCCGGCCCTCTGCCAGGGCTCCCCGGGGGCCGCGGCCGCGCTTCCTCCGGGGCCTGGCTGCCGCTGCACGGTGAGGTGTCCGTGTGCCGCCTCACCGCACACACATCCTTGTGCACAGGCACGCGTGTCCCTGCCCGTGTGTGTGCACACGTGGTGTTGGCGGTACCTGGGCTGGCTCAGTCCCTTGCATGCGTGTTCGCGTGTCCCCCGTGCCAGCGCCGGCGGTGCCCGGGCAGCCTCGGTGCGCCAGCAGGGCCAGCCCACGCGGTCATGGGCAGCTCCGCGTGTGCTTGTCACTGTGTCCCACGCGCGAGGGGACGCTTTGCCTGCCCGCCCTGTCACTGCAGTGGGGATGCTGCTGTCACATCCCTGAGGAGGGGTCACAGTCAGTCCCCGCTGTTTGCAGTCCGGGGTCTCCTTTCTCTGCTCTTGCTGCCCATTTCTTACCTCCTCCATCATCTCCCCTCACTTCCTTGCTGTCACTTCTAACAACTGAGTGTCCGTCCCGCCTGCTCCGTTGGGGACAGTCCCCAGCATCCCTCTGTACCTGCCTCACTGCCCCCCTGGGAGCAGGGCTGACAGCCTCTGCCTGTGACGGGGCAGGGAGAGCAGAGCAGAAGACGTGCCAGGCTCCCTCTGCCTTCCCTCCTGCCTGCCTCTCGCTCCTGCCCAAGCTGGGTCAAATCCAGAGTGAGTTTACGGAGACCATCGCTACTCCGCAGCATGAGAGTCCTGTAAAATCCAGCCTGTCCCATCTCTGCTGCTCGCTGGGCTGCATGTTGGAAGCCTTTCCCTGTCTGCTGGTGTGACCCAGCCCGTTCCAGGGGACAGTTCCTGGCGGAGCGAGTCGTTACCCTGGGCAGTAAGTAGGGTAGGAGCTCCTCTCTACCCAGAGCTACTTGCCATCCCCATGGCATCAAGCCTTCCACATATGTCCAGGGCAGGACAGTCTCTGCTCAAACATCCGTGACAATCCAGCCCTGGCCTGGTGCCCAGGCAGGCGTCACGCCGGTGTGCTGCAGGAGCCAGACACAGGACCCGTGTTTGCACGCTTAGGTGTGAACGTGCATGTGTGCACGTGACGTGTGCCTCGTGTTTTTGCTCGCATCCGAGCGTGTGTGTGCAGGAGCACAAGCTGGCTTGCAGCTCCCCTAGGCAGAAATTGCCTTTTTGTTTTGTGTTTGCCCCGTGCTCTGCAGGAACGGGTCTTGCCCAGCCTGGGACCTGCCCTGGGGCAGCGGTTTCCCGGTGCCTCCGAGGCCATCGCAGTGCCTGGTGTGCCGGGCTGGGGCTCGGGGGCTCCGTGGGGGCTGGCTCAGGGTGCCGTTTGCTGGCTCTGCAGGCACAGCGCCCGCTCTTCGGTGCCAGGTACCTTCCCTGTTGGATGCGATGCCTGGGTAGGACTATCCCCTTGCCTCCTCGCCCTGAAGTCCCCAGGCTGCGCTGTAATCGCTGTAGTAAATTGTAACTAATTGTTAGTGCGTTCAAACCCCTGCCACTCCTTCCCCCTAAGTCTTCTGGGCCCCCGCGGACGCGCAGCGTGCGTTCGCTGCCGTACGGCCCGCGCCTGGCGCAGTCGTTCCCTCTGGGCAGCGGTCAGGAGATGAGCAGCGTTTGTGGAGTGCCTGGACGAGCAGCAGCCACATGGTGGGGAGCTGGGGTCAACCTGTTTGAGTGACGCCAAGGAATAGTGAATGGCAGAAGCGATCCCGGCAGAGCCCCACCCGCGCACCGAGACTCGGCACAGCCGCTTTGGCAACGCTTTGTGGGCGCCATGTGCCAATAATGTGATTGAAACTGAATTGAGAAGGAAGGAGCAGAAGAGAAGGAAAGGGAAAGAAAGCGTGGATTGTCTGCTCCTGCCGCCCAGGCCCCGAGGCCTCCGGGTGCCTCCCTTGACGAAACAGAAATCAAACAAAATTACAGAAATAGGGCAAGAGCATTTGCCTAATAGACTCCCCGAGCAGGAGCAGGAGGAGGAGCGCAGCGCTGCCAGATCTCCAACCTGCAATCTGCGAGCCAGCGCCCTGAGCCCACATGAATCCCGAGCACGGCCCCGGGCCCTGGGGTCAGCTCCAGCTAAGGAGGGGGAAACTGCCAAGAAAATGGGCTAAGCATGAAAAACAAAGGTAGGAGAGACACACAAAGGGGGATGTCCCACATATCAGCGTGACTCACCCCCTGCTCAGCCCTGGCACACTGTCTGCGGGGAAAGCATTAAACTGTAATAATAATAATAAATTAATCATCCTTCCCCCTCCCATTGCACTTTTCATCTGAGGATCTCTGAGCACCTGGCAAACATTAATTACTGCGAGCTCCTGACGCCCCTGGGAGGGTGGGAAGGGACAAGGCGAGATCTCTTCACCTGCCGCGGAAGGGCAGCCGTGGCTGGAGCGGATGGGCAGCAGGATGAGGGGTGCTGCCTTCCCTCGAGTGCTCCTGGGGACCAGGGGGTCCGGGAGCCGCTTTGTACCAGGGCATGGTGGGAGGCAGCTTTGCCTCGGAGAGGAACCATACCCTGGAGGGATGGGAGGAAAGGAGAGATGCTGCCCTAACGGGGCGCACAGGGGTCCCCAAAGGAGCAGAAAGCTCCACAGCCTCCGAGAGGGGAAAGAACAAACTTTTCTTGGGTAAGAGGCAAAAGAGGGAGGAGGATGGGGAA
The DNA here is from genome assembly GCF_013368605.1 of Nyctibius grandis. NCBI lineage: Eukaryota > Metazoa > Chordata > Aves > Nyctibiiformes > Nyctibiidae > Nyctibius > Nyctibius grandis. The sequence continues at coordinate 4,257,967 of NC_090674.1, forward strand.
ATAAAACCTGATCCTGTGACTGGAGATCGCTGAGATAGGAAATCAGGCCTCGCCATTGCGTCAGCTGCAGGGCGTGGACTTCACCTGAAAAAACACCTCGGCAAGTTGTTCCTGCAAGGAGGAGTGGGAGGGACAGTGGGAAGTCTGCGGAGGGGATCCTCCGGGTATGTTTAGGTTGTGTGTGTGGGTTCATGTGTGTCATGGCGTATGGTTATGTGTGCATTTGAATGGGAGCGAGCACAGAGTATCATTTGCTTTGTTGGGGTGCATATGCATGTTGTGTGTGCGTGCTGGGATGGGAGGGGTGGGGGACATTTGTATACTGATGTGTGAACGTGCTCAGCTTGGTGCGTGTAGAAGAACAGGTATGTTCAGAGGGTCTGCGTGGCTGTGGATGTGCAGCGACACATCCGTGTTACAGCGTGTGTTCCCCCTTGTGAAGAGTCTGAGGTACAGCTGGGGCCGCTCTCGTGGGGTGAGCAGAGCTCCCACTGCTTAAATATGAAGTTCACAGGAGAAGTGCGAATGGAGAAAGCTGGGTGAGGCGAGGTGCAGTGAACTTACGGGATGCGTCAGCAACCTCACACCTGAAAGAAAGCGTTGGGTCCAACCTGAGCTAGGACAAAGCCAGGGATGAACCAGCTTCTGGCGCTGTCCATCGTTTCCCGGGGTAGGATGTTCCCTGGCAGGTGCTGTAGAGTCTGACTGGGGTGTAAGGACCAGGGCAGGCTCTGACAAGGGTGGTGGGTGATGTTAGCTGGGCTGGTGTCTGTGTTAGGGCCAAGTGAAACGCAGAGAGGCAGGATTTTAAAGGCAGCACTGGGTGACAGTGCTGGTCGGAGCCGATGGTTAGAAACCCGCAGGGAAGTCGGGGCGATGCCGATAACGTTCTGCCCATCTCTCTGAAAGCAGGAGCTTGATGCCCCAGGTGGGAAGGGGAGCCCCGTGCAAGGGCTCGGCTCAGGAGAGCCGCTTGGCTGGGCTCCCGCTGCTGGCTGGGCATCACCCGGGCAGGGCACGCTTGCCTCCTGCCTGACACGACTGTCCCCACCCTGCTTCCTGGCCCGGAGGGTCCCCGGGTTGCTCCAGTTCACTTGACTTTGTTTAGATTTTTTCCAGGAGAAGCCAGAATACTTGTGGTTTTCACAAATGCCTCCCCCTCTCCTCTCCCTTCTCCCTGCCCTCTGGCCCCGTGCGTTGCCCGTACGTTTTTACACATGCAAATGCAGCGCTTGCTGAGAGCTGGGTCGGATGATGAGGTGCAGTTGCAGTGTTGGGGCTCTGGGCTCAGGACGCTCTCCGGGTGCAGTGTGTCCTCGTGTGAGGAGCCAAACAGACCTGGGCTCCTTCCAGCCCTGTGACTAACCTGTCCGGCCGCTTTTGGCGAGTCACTTCCCTCGCTAGTGCCTCAGTTTCCCCATCCATGCAGTGGGGTAATGATGCTGGCCTCCTTTGAAAAGCACATTAAGTTCTGCTTATAAAAAGGGTTTAAGAGCTGGTGAGTTCATGGGCTGCTCCCCAGCCCTGCTCTGCCAAAATCCATGGAGCCAAATGTGGTGTGTTCACAAAAACAGCCTACAACCTGCTCAAAATACCTATTTAATCAGGTAAATAATCTGCTCGTTTGTTTTAAAGAAAGAGGCTTATATCTGTGTTTACCCAACACGCCTCTTAGAACCTCCCTCGCATTCTTTGCTACTTAGAAAAATAAAGCAACAAAAAAATGAGGAAATTCACTGCAAAAGAAAACCCACCCCTCCTGCGGGCCGAGCGCTCCCGCGGCGCAGCACCGCTGCCTTCCTGTGACCCATTGGGCAAGATGCTTTTAACGTCCCGGATTGTGACACCGGCGACGGGCACCCCACGGGGGCTCCGGCCCCCCCTCGGAGCCGTGCCCCCGTCCCACACGGCCGAGCCCGGACACGCGTGGGATGGCCGTGCCCGGGGCAGTCAGCCCTACCCGGGGGTGCGGGTCCTGCCGCTCCCCCCGGGGCATCGCCGCGGCTCCTTCCTCGCTTGCTCCGCGGCTCCCCCGGCCACGCGGGGGTCCCGCTCTCCCCGCCGGCGGAGCCCCACGCGTGCCAGCGCCCCCGGGGTGCGGGGCTCCAGCCCCGGCCGGGCCAGGTGACCCCATCGCCGCCGCTCCGCTCCCCGCCCCGGTCCGGCCCGCTGCGGCCCCGGCCCCGCACCTGCCCCCGGCGCGGAGGCGTGTCCGCCGGCTGCCAGTCACCGCCCCCCGGGGCCGCCGGTACCCGCCCCCGGCCCCGCTGCCAAAGTGACTCGGGGAGGACCGGCACGGCAATGACATCAGTGCTTTAAACAACTTGTTATTCGGGAGCAATCAGCTGCAATTAGGTATTAATTAAGTATTATGAAAGTTGATTATTTAAGTGAATTCGGCTTTCGTCTCTCCGACTATGGTAAGTACAGTACAATTGTCCTTTTCCTGCCCCCAGCCCCCCGGAGCCCGCGGTCGGTGCCGGTGCCCCCGGTGCGGTGCGGTGCGGTGCGCTCCCGGCCGCCCTGCCGCTCCTCTCGTCCCCTCCGCCGCGGGGCCGGGAGCTGCGGGCGGTTCCTCCGGGACCCCGGTGCCCGCGGTCGCCGCCGCCGCACCGAAACTTTTCCGGGCGCCGAGGCGGGTGCGGGGCGGTGCAAGGGGCTCCCGGGCCGAGCGGGGCGCGGGGGCGGCACCAGGTGCTGCCGGGGGCTCGCAGCCTCTTTCACTTTTCTTTCACTTGTTTTACGGAAGTTGGCTTCCTCTCCCGCCGCCGCTCCGGTCCCGCTGCGCCCCGGCCCCGCGGAGGCGGGCGGTGAGGTGAGGCGGGGGCTCCGCTCCGCTCCGCTCCGCTCCGCTCCGCCGGCTCCTTCCCGGCAGCGCGGCGGCCCCCGCGGGCCGGGCCGGGGCTGCGGGCGGGCTGCGAGGCGCGGGCTGGCCGGGAGAGGATGCGGAGGGGAAGTTTATGGGGGTTTTGAAATGATTCTGCGTTTATATTTGCTGTAAGTTGTGTGGGTTGTTTTCTCTTTCATTTTTTTCCCCTTCTGAGCTCCGGCGTCTCGCTGGTGAAGGTTGCTTGTCAGGTTCCTGTGCTGTCTAAATGAAAAGGAATTTAATTTATTTGGGACAAGGCAGTGTCAGATGAAGAGGCTGCTTATTACATTTAATGAGTATTTTTTTTTTTTCCTACCTGGGCATATCTGGGATGGGTTTGTTTTTGTCCTTCCATGTGAGGTCGGTGAGACCTCCCCCAGCCCTGCACATCTCGCAGGGAGGAGGAACGGTGGCCAGGCGGGGGTAATGTTTTGGTTTTAGATTGCAGGCCCCAGTATTGGGGCTGGGTGTGGTTTTGGTTGTAGCTTTCTGTGGCGCGTCCACTGGTTTTTGATCAGGGATGAGGACGGGGAGCAGGGTCTGGCCTGGTGGTGGCTGGGCTGGTGCGTGGGCTCAGCTGGGTGTGGTGGTGGCCAGGGCTCCATCGGGCTGGGGTGTGATTGCAGCCAGGTCTGGGGGGCTCACTGGGCAGGTGGGTTTTCCAGCCCTTGGCCAGTCTGGGGCCAGGTCTCGTTTAGATTTCACACAGTGGGCAAATTCGGAGTTTGGTAGGAATCCCTTGGGCCACGTTACCTCCCTCTGTGGGACCCAGTCCCACCACGTTGGCCCCGTACCTGCTAACACAACCGTACCTGCTCCTCCAAAACGGTGTGAACCATTCTCTCCGTTTGAAAACTAAATGGCAGCGATGGGCCAAGCAGGCCTGTGCTGGCGATCTGCCACGGTCCAGGTAATTACTGCCGGAGCGTCTGTGTACGTGTGTGTGTGTTGTTTTTTTTAATAAGGAATAAGATGGTAATAAACTGGTTGATGATTGACTGGGCCTGAACTATGTACTCTGATATTTTGATGGAGAGGATAATTCTGTCGTCGTTTATTTCATTGATTTATTTATTTCTATTATTGGTATCAGGAACCGAACAGCTCAGGAGCCGCTTCCACCGGCGAGCGCGCCGCGCCGGCCCCGGTTGGGTCCAGCCGTGGGCGTGTGGCTGCCTCCCTTCTAGATCAAGGAGCTGGGAGGCTGCGTGGGCAGCCCAGGAGTTAAGGATGTGGTGAAACTGCAGGAGGGCGAATGCTTTAAAGAGTAATAAACAGTGATTTACCCCTGATCTCCATCTCCAGGAGCTGTGGCAGCGCCGAGATGGGATCTGCAGGCAGCTGCCCGGGTGTTCCCGGCCGGGCTTGGCCCCGGGGAGGCAGTGCCCCCTGCCGGCTGGAGCGCTGCCCACTGGCCAATGGGCCACCGTGCCTGCTGGCCAATGGGCCACCACACCCAGCCTCCCGCCCCTGCCCAGCCCACCCAGCCCCGCTCCCCCAAAAAGGGACTGCAAAGCCAACACCTTCCCCCTGAAAGGGACCCTCCTTCTTCTCAGAAGTGTGGTGGGCGCTCGGCCTTCCCCCGCTGTGCCTGGGTAACGCGTGGGTTTCGGTGCTCCGGTGTGGGAACCAGGGCCGCAGCAAGCCATGGAAATGAGGATCTGGGAGATCTGTTTAAGTCAGCATTACGGTCTGTGTGTGGGTGAACCCGTCTTGTCATGATCTCGGGGCAAAGACCTGCCCCATAATCACCACCTCTAACCCTTATCTACTTGGGCCAGCTTATCTCCCTCAGTCGCTGCCTCTTGAATTCTCTCCAGGCCCTCGGGCTGTGGCTCCCCGGAGGCAGTGCCCCAGGGCTGCTCACACGAGCTGCCAGCTGGCAGAGGCGGGTCCAGAGGGGTTTCTTTCCCAGAGGAACTCGGTTTGTGGGGTCTGACAGGCTGCTCTTGCCGAGGGCTTTCTCAGATCAGTCAGTCCTTGCATGGACCTTCTAGGGCCAGAAGCGTTCGCAGTGGTTAAGGGCTGGAAAGAATTCGTGGACTGAGTCCATCCGCCCAGGATCGTGGCAAGGTGTTCCCTACATGTGACTTTCTGCAAGTCTGGTTGTAAATATCTTGAGTGACTGGGCACCTGTCATTTCCTTTGGGAAACTGTTCCCCAGCCTAATTACCCTTGGTGTAAGATTACAGGAACTGATCTCAGAATGCGGACCAAGAAACCTGTGGTAAATGGGTGGAGAAACACCTAGTTTTCCACCGAAAGGGTCATTTTGTGACTTTGTTTTGTCAAATCACTGTTGTTGTTTGAAACACCCAGTGGACAGGAACACCTTCTCTGGGCTGGTGCCAACTCTTATTTTTGTTTTTGACAGTACAGATTTTTGGAGAGGCGTTGACTCAGTCCAGGTCGGTATCTCTCCTGTGCTGAGCTCATGGTCTACAGAAGGTTCCCAGGCAGTTCCTTTGGTGTTCAGGTCACTTTCCAGTAACCCTACGAGATGCTTGTTGGGTGGAAAGCATCCAAGTGCTTAAGCCTACCTAGTGAAGACTCTTCTTTGGGAGAAGGGTTTACCCAGGCAGGGATTAACCACTTCATTGTGGTGTTAAGCAGTTAAGCAGAGCCCAGCTATGACTTGAAGAGCGTGCTGCAAAGCCGGTTGAAGTCCATAGGAGTGTTTCTACTGGTTTGGCGCTATAGTGATAACTCACAGAAAGATCAGAAAATTGATCCCTGAGATAATAAACTTCTGTTTCCCCACCTGCACTCTGTCTGCCTGGTCCTGTTCCTCCCAAACCAGGTCTGCTACTGACAGAATAGTGGGGGCCTGCTACTGTGTGAGGTTCCATGTCCTTGCGCTGTGAAACTCAGCGTCTGAGAGCGGGAGAGGCACCGTGTACTGAAACTGCCTGAGTGATGGAGGTGCCTCAGCTGAAAGGGATCTCGTCTTTAATATGTACTTATAGAGCATCAGTTTTTCTTTGTTTTCCTGGACTGTTTATGCTCCCACTCCGAGCCCTCCTTGCCACTATCGGAAAGGACTGTCTGAGCTCGGAATTTATTTCAGGGCTCTTGACTTGTCTGTCCCACTTCTCGTGCTGTCGGAGCGCTCGGCTGCCCTCGCAGCGAGAGCTTTGTGGCCACTTTGACTCTCCCTCTGACATCAAGTCGTACCCCTAGGCTGCTGTGAAGGCTACAATTTAGGTTTCCCTCTGAAAAGTTGATTGAAAGTACATGGAAAGTAATGAAAAGTCCTGTGGGAGGTGAAGGCATCCATTGCCTGTGCTGCATCTCCCACCTCCACCTGGGCTCGCTCCCTCCCTCCCTCCCTCCCTCCCTCCCAGGGTTTGGAGCCGCGGCCGTTCCCAGGGTTTGGAGAGCTCAGGTGCCACCCAGGGCTCCGCTCCCAGAAGTGCTGACATCGCAGAGGCCCCGCTGGCCGATCCAGCTGGGGTTTGGGAGAACCAATGTCCTCGTCCTCAGCTGCACTTTGCAAAGCAGAGAGGGGGCAGAGGAGGCTTGGCTGGGAGCAGGGGAGGGGCAGAGCCTCCAGCCAAGAGTCCCACGCGGCCCCGTCTCCTCCCCTCCGGTTCAGTGCGGACTGGATCAATTTGGACGTCTTCAGCAATAAAAAATGCCGATGTCGTCCTAATTCACCAGGCCCCGAGATGACAGCAAATTTACATTTTTTAATTAAACTAGCAGCCAGTTTTTATGAGAGGGGGCTGGGTTATGCAAATCAAATGGTTGTGTACGAAAGATTAGGAGAGTTTGGGAATAAATTCCACAAATGCTAATAAAAAAAAAAAAAGAGAGAAAATGAGAGGGGGGAGAGAGAGGGACATTGTTCCATTAGCCCCTTTTAGACTGATTTCCCTAGGGAGAAAGCAGTGGGGGGTGAGAGATGGAGGCAGCTTTCAGAGACAGGTAAAATCCATTTTGAGGATTGAGAGCCCCTTGGACCAGGACCTTGTTGCTCCCTGTTTCCTCTCGCAGGGGACATGGAGGCAGACATCAGTAGCAAAAGAACTTGCTGCTTCTAATCCCCGTTCCTGCTTGACCAGTGACCTTACAGGGTGAAACACGGGCCGGGGCTGGGGAGCTGCCCCCGGTGACTCCAGCCTGGTTGAGGACGTAGAGGGGGTGCACGGGTGGGTCAAGGGCTGGGCCAGGTCACAGTGGTGTTGCGGGAGGATGGACCTGGCAGGGTGACAGAACAGTCCCTGGGTGGGCAAAGCCTGGACTCTGGCCACAGGTGGGTACTGAAAGGGCTACACAGAGCTACTCCGGAGTGAGACCCTCTTTGGGCTGCCCCGTGGGACACAGAGCAGGGCCGGTGGCTGGGATCGGGACCCTGCGGCTTCCTGCTCTCCATTGTGGTGCTGGTGGGCTTTGGAGAGGGATGATGATGCTTTTCTGTAGACGCCCTTGTTGCCCATCCATAGGGCTCTCAGTGGCTGAGTCCAGCTGTTAACTTTTCCCTGGGCATTAACCTGGCACCAGCCTCCTCCCCTCTTTCTCAGGAGACTTCCCATCTTTCTTCATGTGGTGATTCCAGAAAATAGAACAGTTTGTCAAGCCTTTTCCAGAACAGATGGTTACAGTGAACCAAAACCATGCGCTTCACCCGTGTAAAACATGTTCTTGTTTAAATTTCCCAAGGAATCCTGAGTTCTCATGGCATTTGGGAGTTAGGTGTGGTGGCCAGGTACCGAAGCAATTGTTTGCTCTGCCATGGAGAAACACAACCAGAAAATTTCTGGAGGCTGGGAAACTGCTTAAAGCTCCCAGTCCTAAGGCAGTTTCATGCTCAGAATAAAAGCTGAACAACCCGTGTAGGCTGGCAAGAGAGAACAAGGGGTGGAGAGAGGGAGATACAAGGGAAAAGGATGGGAAGACTGAAGTCACTGGGTGCACTTTGTGGCAATCCCCTGAGGATTTGGTGCCTCACTAGAGAATTTTGCCACCCATTCCTGGTTTTGGGGTGTGAAATGATGATTCACCTACATGCACATGTTTTGCTTTGGAGAGGTGACATTTTAGCAGAGCCTCTTGTGAAATCAGTAAAAACACCGAGCTCCGCTGGAGCATTTCTGGAGGTGTTCCCCACACCCAACACCTACGTCCCCGTCACCGTGTCCTGCACATGCACATCTGCCCCAGACACTCGCCCACCCCCATGCTCCCGGACACTCACGTGCCCTGTGTTGGTGTTGTGCTGAACTTGGTGTTCTCCGAGCTGCTCTGAATCATAGAATCACAGAATGGTTTGGGTTGGAAGGGACGTTAAAGATCATCTAGTAAAGTCACGGCCTTCCTCCGCGCTCCGCCACTGTGCGCTTTCGTCATCGTGGCCACGAGTGGGTCTGTCTTAGCAGCAAGAGAAGATCCGTGTGGTCTGTGCCCCATGTGTGAGGTGTCCCTGTGCATCCCCCCCCATTCCTGTTGGCGGGGATGGGAACGGTGGCCTTGGCGACAGGCTCAGTGCACGACCGCAAGCAGGCAGTTGTACGGGGGATTTTTGTAACGCGAGTTTCTGAGCTGAACTAGGGCCAAGTTCAGCCGAAATCTGACAAGGAGAGCTCCAGAACAGGTCTGTGAGACATGGCAGAGTCTGAGGATTTGGTGTGGGATGAATAACTCCTAATCTATAAAGTGGGCATAATCATACTCCCCTGTGCAGCCCAGAGCCAGGGCTGGGCGCTTCAGTGATGGAGATAAGTGAATGAGGCCTGGCTGCGGTCCATGGGTGGGTGCGGGGTCGGGCAGGAGCGCTCCTCCCTCCAGCCGGGGTGGGGTGGCCGGGGTGTGGGAGAGCTCACCCCGCTCCTGCACCCGCCTGACCTGTGCCACCCATGCTGCGAGCACCCATGGGTCCAGGGTGGGTTGTCGTGGACCTGCAAGGAGGGCTCTCCAGGGCCTGGGCAGGGAGGTGCAGGGCTCCAGCTGAGCTTTTCTGTTGTAACCGTGCCGTGGTGTCAGCCCCTCTCCCGAGACTGGCTGGGCCAGGGCAGAGCAGAGGAAGAACCAGGAACTTTTAGCTTCCATACATGGGAAACTGTCAAAAGCCAGGTAGCAACACCAGCTTTTGTCTGGTATTTCCAGAAAAACCCGGCGGGACCTGGCATCCCAGGGCATAATTTATTATGGAAAAATAAAATAATAAAGTCCCAATCCCTTTGAGGCCTGAGTCATAGAAGCATCTTCTCATTAAAGCAGCTCCACCTTTCTGCATGGTGTTTGCCAGCACCGTGCCTGCATGAATCCACTCCCTGAGCCGGGAGCAGCCCTCCTCCTCCTGCGCTTCCCCAGCACCCCTCTCCCCAGCACCCCTGCCCTTACTGGGAGGAGCAGGAGCGGTTCCACATGTCAAGCCAACTTCTCCCCAGGCCTCCCTTCTTTGAGCCGGGGGATGTTTTGTGGGCATGTTTTGTAGACAAATGCCTTCATCTTTTCACCCACCTTCCACCCCCTGTGTTATCAAGTTCTCTGGGCACGGCCCTGGCTCCCGCATCCCCCTCTCCCTGCCACGTGGTGTGGAGGTGTGTGTGGTATCGGTCCGTGGCTTGAAGCTCTCTTCCAAGTGGCCCTCTGCAAGCAGGGGAAGGAGAGGAAGCAGCTCCTGGAGTAATTACCATCTGCGTGTCCCGAAGGCAGGCAGCAGATGTTAGCAGAGGAGGACGGGGTTGGAAGAGGGTTGAGGGAACAGAGGCTGGGGAGAGAGGGGCTGATTTTTCTTCTTGATTGCGTATGAATATTTTTAACAGAAGCTCAGCAGGGCAGGAATCACAGTTTTGCAAAGCTGATCCATGTGCTTGGAAACTTTCAGAGAAGGCTCCTTTGCTCACTCTTGCTGTTTTCAGTCATTCACTCTTGCTTTTCTCAGCCTTTTTCTATGCTGCACTATTTAACTCTTCTTGCTAGAGAGTTTTCCTTTCTGTCCTCCTTCCTTTCCTTATTCCCACAGCCCTGTCACTCTTTGTCACCCTCCTGGACTTCCCATTCTGCCTTTGATTCTGTCTTGGTTTTCCTTTCCTTTTTTTCCCCCCCCTCCACCTCCCTTCCATTATCTTACTCTCTTTATTTTTCATTTCCCCATTTGTCTGTGGCCTGATATTCAGATGAGCAAACTTCTTCCAGTTAAAGGAGGTCATGAATATGAGGATTTTTCTATCAAACAATGAAATATGGCTCAAATTACTCTAAAGAATAGGGCCCTTTTCATAAACCACCTGCTGGTTTTTTTTGAAAGAAAGCACAACCACTCGCCTGTGCGCTTCAAGCAGTTGTCTTTCATCTCCACCTCGCCAAGCTTTGCCGTTCCAATTTCTTCTTCTGAATGTGTTGCTCTTGGAGGACTAAGTCTGCTCTTCCCAGACTGCCAGCACCCAATGAGTCTGGGTTTGGACAGGTTGGGACAGGCCTGTGATCCTGGCAGGATCCTCACTGCTTTGAATGATGGTTTGTGATGGTGCTTTTTTGATTGCGGTGTGCTTATTTTGGGGTTTTATTTTTGTTTTCAACAACATTTTGGTCTGAAACTCATTACCTCCCAGCTTGGCTGAGGGGGGAATCTCATATTCAGTGTTAGCGGGGCATGGAGATGCACAGACACCCCTGCCCTCTCCTCGTCGTGCTGCTGTGGACCAACCCTCTCCCCTGGTCACGAGGAGGGCTGTGGTGGAGGTGTCCTGCTCAGGCCTGGACGCCAGCCCGGGGCTGTGGTCGTACCCTCACGGTGAGCCCCTGTGTGTGCTGAGGCTGAGCTGAGCTCTTGTTCCAAACTGATCCGTCAGGGCTGATTTTAGTACCCCCTGCCTCCCCGCTGAGGCTGGGAGTTGAGTTTGGCTGTTCCCAGTGAGATGAGGGCCATGCCTGCAGCACCACAAGAAGTTAGAATAGATCTGTGCTGGAGGTGAGTCCCTGAGCCCGGCAGGACCCCTGCGGACTGGGCTCCAGGCTGCCGTCCCCTTCCTCCCAGCCACGTGGCTTCGGAGAAGGAGCGGTGAGCGCAGTGGCTGCAGACGCCCTTTCTCTGAGACCTCAGAAAGCCACGTATGTGCTCCAGGACATCCCTCGCTGGCTGTGTCCTGGCTGTGCTTGGCCAGACGGTGCCCTGCCCTTACCAGCACCAGTGCAGCTTGGCCGTTAGCCCCTTAGGGGGGACAAGGAGGTGGAGCTGTGCCCCGGGGGCCTGGAGAAGCATGGGCAGAAGGGTCTCTACGCTCCCCTTGGGAGCTGCCACGAGGCAGGCGTGGGCAATGCCAGAGATGGGGACAACAGAGGACACCAACTTGTCTCAGACTTGTGTTCTGTTTTCAATGCAGCCTGTTTATATTCACCTTAGTTGCTATTTTTTCCCTACATACATGGATGCGTCTTGTCCTCACCATCTTCCCTGAGCAAACCTTGCTGTTTCCTGCGTGTCTGTCCTGGGAGGTGCACAGCATCGTCCCTCTTGGGCAGAGATGGCTGTTCCCCGAGGAGGCAGCTCTCGGTGCGCTCCTCCAGGCGCCTGGCACAGCCCTCCCGCCCTCTCCCACCCAGCCCCGCGCTTCCCCGGGCAGAGGCTGCACACGCAGGCTGGGCTGTGTGAACACGGAGTTTGTTTTGCCAGGGTGACCTGTTTAATCATCTCATTTTCTGGTGGCCGTTTATTCCTCGTTTCCACGGTTACAGCCCCATTAAGAGGAGAAGCAATAAGGCAGCGAGTCAAACAGGTAATAAAAACATTAAAGCCATGTGCGCATTGGGAGGGAGGGAGGGCGAGCAACACTCAGTGAGACGAGACGGGCCGTGCCAGGGAGACAGAAGGGTCGCAGGGAGCCTGTGCACGGTGTGGTAACAGCCGGCTCGGCTCCCGACCTGCCTGCACCCAGCAGCACCCTGCCCCGCTGCCTTGGTGGGCGTCACTGCCGTCGGCGTGCTGCTCTCCCCATCGCCGTGCTGCTAACACAGAGCCGTGAGCGGCCAAAACCGCTTGAAATCAGAGTATTTTTGCAACTGTATTTTGTTTCAGGGCTGTGACTGCCTGGCAAAACTTATAACTTGCTGTTTCTGTTTAGTTACTGGGATGCTGGTGGATCCAAACGTTTGCCGTTGCAATAGCTCTGCTGTGGTACTTGTCAAGGTACCTGCTGGGACTGGTGTCAGCTGTGCTGGTACCCCGAGGAGCGCGGCTCTGCAGAGCTCTGCTCCTGTTCAGGTCTGAAAGTAGTACCAACCGTTCAAAATACCACACTAAGGTATTTACAGCTGGCTACCTAAACCGACACAACCCGGAGTATCACGACAGTGGTTTGAGGCTTTCCCAGGCAGAATAAGTATCTGTGTATGGAAGGGCGTATTTCTGCAACCTCCAGGAGAAGGTCAGGCTCCATGGAAACAGGAGAGCTGGGGCTCTGCTCCGTGGCAGCACATGGGCAGCCCGCAGGCAGGGGTGGGCAGGTGGTGGGAGCCGTTCACCTGGGAGCAGGGGGGATGCCCTATGGCCGTAGCTAGAAATCAAGGGAGAGCTGGGGAGGGCAGGCAGCACAGCTGGGGATTGTCTCTCTCCTGCTAGGAGGAACCCCCAGATCTTCCATTGAGAGCTCATAAAAGGGAAGCAGCAACACTAGGGAACCTAAAGCGACTCCTCTAGAGCGAGGAGAAGGCAGAGAGCCCTGCTGTCGTGAGAAAAAGAAGGGGATTGCTTTCAGAGCAGCTCACTGTCCTCCAGGCAGTCTTCCTCGGCGGTCAGGGTAGGTGGGAGCCTTTTGTTACTGTGTGCTTGTTATCCCAAACCTGACTTGGCCAGCAAGGAGATTGTGGCCTGTCTCCCTTGGGAAATTGCAGGCTAGATATAGTCTTGGGCATAAACCCACGACCTGACTACAGAAGCCAGCAGAGTTACCTTTCCTTTTCATTTCCCGGTGGCCATGGAGGCCAAGCAGCATTGGATCTTGGATGAAGAGATGTTAGTGCGTGAATTGACACTTTTAATACCTGTCTGTCATGTGAGGGCCAGTAGCTCTCTCTGATGGTTGAATGGAGAGTGAAATGATGTCACTAAGAAATAACTTTAGAACCTCCTTGGACACTGCAAGCCTGAGGCTTGGATTTTCAAAGTCATGCTGTGGTGGCCAAATTTTGTTTCTTTGGAGTTGGAGGTTTATCAAGATCGCCACATCTGAGAGCAGCGAGGAGGGCTGGGCTCTCTGGAGACCTGCCCTGGACTGGAGAATATAGACTTTGTGAAGCTGCTCTTCGTTTCAGACAGTCTGTAGATTGGTCTGTGAGCTGACTTGGTAATTAAGTATGAAAACGATTCTCCAGGACCCGCTCCTCTTACCATACTGATGTGAAGGGCCCCATCCATTCCCGAGAGTGGGGAGTGGGGTTTGACCTTCCTTTGTGTGATCTCTGGCTACACCGTGTTGTGCTGTGTATTACCCAGGGTGGGCACAAACCCTTGTGCTTTATGCAAGCTGCTTATACGTAATGGGCTTAGGAAGAGCGAGCAAAGCACGTAGCTGAGAGCTCCCCTGCTCCCAGTGGGTTTGAGCTGCCGGTCGCTGTCGTAAAGGAGTGGGTGCCCCTGGGCTGGAAGGGTTCTGCCCTTTGAACGAGGGTGAGTTTCACTGTGGATGAAGAGAAGAGGTTAAATATAACAGTTTCCCTTGTATAGGTGGCACAGCCCTAACAGTAAACAAAAATATTCAGAACAAGAAAAGAGAGCAAGAAAATAGTAATAGAAATGCAGGGAAATGGGAGTAAACTAACTCCAAAGGTGTTTTACCTGCTGGCTTTCTCTGTTGAAATACTCGACCCCATTGCAGCCCCACTTTGCCCTGTTGGGAATTTTTTTTATTTATTTCTGACATCGTTCTGGGTTTTATAGTTTCTTTTCTCTGGACTTTATCAGAAAGCATATTTGTGGTGAGCGCCTGTGAAAGGACCTGGCTTGCTGAGTAAATATTCAACGTGGAAATGAGCCGCATGACCTTGAGGGGGGGGAGAGGGAGGAAAGCTGAGAGAAATTCATAAAAAGCTGGAAAAGAAAAGAACAAGGAGAAGGGAGGGGAGAGGAAAAAAGATAAAAGGCCTGGCCAGACTGAAAGAAGTCACACAGGAGAGGAATATTGGTCTGTCTTGTTAAAGCGGTGATTGGACGTGGAGTATTGGGCACCTTAAAGAGGCCCGATTCTCAGCTGTGCTGGGCACTGACACTTTGAAAAATAGGCCCTTTTAAGGTGACTCAAGTTGGGCAACAAAAGTCAGTAGTCACTTTAGATCATCTTGGCCCGTGTTCAGGAGGGTGAATTTTATCCTTGGCGAGAGGCCAGCGGGAGGCCTTGCTGTGTACTGTTCCCGTTCCCAGAATAGGACTTGGGGTGGCTCCTGGACCTCGTGCCGGTCCTTCGGGGCAGGGGCAGCAGCCGCCGGCCCCAAACTCTGGGCTGAGCCTCTGCCTGCCCTCCCCGCTCGCTGGGCAGCAGTCGCCGGCCAGACTCAGTGGTCACAGCCCAGTTGTTCTCGGGTTCAAAAACTGGGCCTGAATTAATTTGTGGGGGCTGTGGGTGTCTGGGAGAGGTGCTGGACAGACGAACAGCCCCTGTGCTCAGTGCAGGAGCCATCAGGAGCAGCCGTGCAGGTTCTCCCACCACCCACAGGGTCCCTCAGGTGTGTGAGAAGCAGATGTAGATATTTGCTTTTGGAAACTAGCGAGGTTCTCGATCAGAAAAGACCATGAAAACACTGTTGCAAGGAAAATGCATAAGGAAATTTGGGTAGAAACACACCGGCATAGCTGCTGAACCACAAGAGGTGAAGTCCAACCGCGCTCTGGAGTTTGGGTTTCCAGAACTGCCTGGTTTGGGCTTGAAGGTTTGTACTTCAGTCCCACACCTAGGCCTGGATGATCTAAACTGGATTTTTAAATTGTATATCATAGAGATTGGAGAGAGTTGAGCACTGAGTTTCTGCAGGTTTGTGTTTTTTCTGTATGGGGTGTTCCTCTACGTGTCCTTAGGATCTTGATGACAGCAGCACCGGGAAGCCCTGGGGTCCTGCAGCTGCAGCCGGCAGGTCTCTGCTGCCTGTTTTCGCAGGAGGGATCTGGGCACCCAGGGAGCTGGCACCCAGCAGTCGCGGGGGCTGGAGCAGAAACCCTCGCGCTGGTCTCCAGGCAGCCAGTGGCTTCTGCTAGTTTTTTGTTGTTTAAATGCATGAAAAAAGTTTGGGTGCATTTAGAGTCCCCTTACAGCTCATTGTATTGTCATTTCTTCGGCTACGCAAATTCTCTTCGTTTTTGAGAGGGGAAGTCTCACTTCAGTGGCATCAGCACTTCAAAGACGCTGCACGCTGCCATAAGCATTTCAGAGCGTGGGGCAAGGGCCGTGCTGAAGCTGAGCCCTCGTTTGTGTTGAAACAGTGCTGATTGCTGTTCTTGGGTTAAAACAAAATAGCTGCACCAATGGTCTTTGCATACACATCTTCACATTTGTCTTCCTTTAGGTGGGGGGATGATTTATTTCTTTCTGTAAGCCTGAAAATTGTAGAATTACGTTTTCATTGCTCGTATGGGAGAGCCCTACTGTATGGAGCAGGGATTTTTTTTATTTCTTTCCAGTTGGAGTGCATGAAATAGTAGGGAAAAGTCTTGTCTAGTGATGACCTCAAAATAATTTCTATAGCAGGGCAGCGGGATGTCAGGCAGACAGTATGCAGCTGGGTGGGAAGTGCAGGCAGTGGGGGCACGGGTGCCTGACATGGAGGAAAACCGGCATCAATAAAAAACATTAGTCCAAGGCTTTGGGAGGAACTGGAGCGAAGTCACCAGTGCAGATGCCAGGGCAAGGAACTGTAGCTGTACGTTTAATAGCTTTGGATGTTTGCTTTTATGTGACAGTTGCTGTTCAAGCAAACAGATTGGAGAATTCCAGACTTGCATGGAGCTCAGGGGTTTTACTTATACGTGCTGGGCACAGGACGTGAGCGGGGTGGGAGCACAGGGGTGTCCGCAGCAGGAGGAAGGGCCCGGTGCCTGCTCCTCCCCGTGCTCGCTGCCCCGTGCACCTTGAGTTACGTGTGTTCGTTCGCTGAGCCGAGCCTTCCCCTCTCGCTCCCGTCTCCTGTCTCTGCCCTGAAGTCCTTCTCCCCCCAAACTCGCCTCAGTCACCTGCTCCCCGCAGCTCCTGCCATTGTCCTGCACACCCAGGAGCATCCTCCGTCCCATTCCCGTGTGAGCACATCCTCTGCCCCCGCAATGAAGGTGCCCATCATAACCCTCTTGGCCAGGGCCCTCTGCGGCCCGCGGGGCCCTGCCCTGTGCTGGGAGCCCCAAGTGCAAAGCAAACGGCCGTGCCCGTGTGCCGGGCCTGCCCGGCCTGGCCCTGGGTCCGGCTCAGACTGCCCAAAGAGCACGGGAAGGCAGACGTGCTTTCGCAGTTTATTCTCCAGAAGGAAAGCCTGCGAGGGGTGAGGGGCAGCCTCCTCGCAGCGAAGGTGTTAACAAATAGCAGGTGATTAAACATGACAAGCAGTGACATTTCTGTGTGGGGTTCTCAGTACCAGCAATGCCAAGAATGAAGCTATAAACCCTGACATTTTGTGTTATGCACTGAGGTTTTTAATAGACATCTTTCTCTCCCTCCCCCCTGTTTATTTCTTTTATTCCTTTTTTCTCTTCTGTCCCCTTCTCCCTGTCCCTGTCCCTCACCCTGGCTCTGCCCCATCCCAAGTGCCCCCTGCCTCCTCTTCCATCGCTCCCTCCCTGCCCTTAGCTTGCCTCTTGTGCTTTACCAGACCCATCTCTCCGATGGCCTTCACTTTTTTCTTTTGTTCCTCTTTTCCTATTTTCTTGTTACACTTTTTCCAAGCTTTTTTGCTTTCCGTGGCATCATTCCCCCTTCCTCACTCGCCTCCTCCTCCCCTGAGCTCCCAGCGCTGCCATATGCACACTCGCAGCCTCTCGCACATACTCGCTCCCACACTGTCGCACCCCACCGCTCCCCGCACACTTCCCTGCTCCCCCCCACGCTCTCGCTCTCTCCTGCACCGTCTCTCACATGCGCTCGCACTTGCTCTTTTCTTTCTGTGCTTCCCCTCTCTTGCTCTTCTTTGTCTTTGTCACTCCCTCCTGCTGCCATCCTCCCTCTCTCTGTTCTTTTCCACTCTCTCCCCTTCTCCCTCCCTTTCCTTTCTCTTTTCGGGGCCTGATGTAATACGCCAACCACGGGCAGCCAGGCCAGTTGCTTGTCAGGGAGCAGGTGTCCCACCCCTGAGTGATGTTTTTGTTAATAACATTTTTGCCCTGACTCAGAAGCCGCCGTTTTGGAGATGGGTCGCTGGGTTTTTTTTAAGGACAGGAGCTGAGGAGGCTGTGCTTTTGGGAACAGTTGCCGGGTTTGTGCTAAAAGGATTGCAACAGTTGTTCTGCTGAGCAAGAAGCGTTGGAACAACTGCAGATTCCCCCCTCCCTCTCTCTCTCCATATCTATCCAAAGGGCATTTGGAGGTGACACCCAGTGCACCGTCCCCCTCGCAGCCAGCTCTAATTGGAGCCGACGGGCTGCCGCTGGCTCTGGGCTTTGGGAAGGGAGCGCTGAGCCGCTGGAGTTGGCTTTGCCCAGCAGCCCTCTGGGTTAGAGATAAAACTTTCCTCCGCTGCCTTCTCCTGATGGGGTTGTGGGCACAAAAATTAGGAGAATGCTGGGGTGGCCAGAGCATTAGGACACAGAGCTCTCCTCTGTATCAGCAGGTCACCCGGGCTCGGCAGTAACGGCCCCGCTGCCCGGTCTGGACATAGAAGGTGGTGTGCGGGCACACGGAGACAGGAGGGTTTGGTGGCGGTCGTCTGCTCCCCAGCGCGGGACTTGCCTGGCTCACTGTGTCCGATCGGGCTGCCGTCTCCTTCAAGCAGAGGCCGGGGGCAATGCGTGCTGCTTTCCACTGGGCAGGATGGAGGTGGCGTGGGCTGGCCCCGCAGAGCCTGTCTGCTCAGCCGAGTCGGCCTGGCCATCAGCACCAGGGGCTGAGCCGTCCCCGTCTGGCTGGCCCCAGTGACAGTCACACTGCAAATGCCATCGCAAAGTGCCGCCTGGGGATGTGAGGCATCTCCAGAGGCTCTCGGAGCTGCACAGCGATTCCTTCTCATCCGGCTGCGGGAGGCTCTGCCTCTCCCCAGCTCCCAGGGGAGGCTCTGTGGGGAGCTCCGGGAGAATTCCCGTGCACACGCTGTCTGTGCGGTGCGGTGGTGGCCTCCCGGCCCGTCGCTGTGGCCGGCACATCTGCTCTGAGAGCAGCCAGGGCAGGCAAGAGGCTCTCGTGGGTGGGCAGCGAGGACAGAGGCTGGGGCAGCTCCCATGTGCAGGAGGTCACTGAGGCCCCGGTGTAAAGGGCTCAGCAGGTATTTGAAACGAGTCCAAACTAAACTGCAGCTTCAGTCCCAGTATTTTCTCTTCCTTGACTCTGCAGGCGCTCTAAAAATCAAACTATTTCCCCCCTCAAGACCCTGCTTTCCCATAGAAGTGCCTCTCCCTCCCTGTCTGCCCAGGTCGTATTGATCCAGCACCACAGACAGTGGCTGCAGCTTGAGTTGCCAAGTAGGGCAGATCGATAGAGACTTGGTGTGGGATTTTTGGCAGCTGGGACGTCTGTTTGTCCCTCCTCCCCTCCCACCATCCCTCCAGGAAACAGCCAGCGTCACGGTGAAAGCAGGTGGAGCCAAGCCCTGTCCTTACGCTTTCCTCTCACCTCGTCCACCCGTGTCCTCCGTGCCGGAGGTGTCTGCGGGAGCCTGCACGAGGCTGCGGGGAGCACGTGGCACGTGCGGGGCCGCAGTGGTCCCCTCCCCTGCGCTGGCTCCACCAGCCCCTCTGTGCCGCTTACCCACTGCAATGGCCACGTTCACCCTTCTGTGTACTGGGGCAATCCCGTGGGTTGTTCCAGCATCCCCGAGAGCAGGATTTGGCCTTTATTGTTTGCGCAGTCCTTTTATTGAACAAGGGCTTCTTCCCTGCCTGGATCCAAAGTAGCTCCCCTCTGCCCTTCTCCCCGGCTGTGGCCATCAGTGCTGCTGTCACCTTTCCGCGGGTGGGGAAAGCGAGGCACGGTGACGTGAAGTGACTTCCCAAGGGCCAGAGAGGGAGGCAGTGCTGGCCTTGGGGTTAGAGGCCACGTTTCTGGCTGTCCTCTGCCAGTGCTCAGCCCCTTGGCTGTGGGCCTGGGACAGAGCTTCTTCCCCACTCCTGGGGCTGCCCAGGGTGCCCCGTCTGTGTGGGTCCGAGCGAACGGGGGGAAGAGGAGGCAGAGGGGAGCAGAGGGGTGCTGTGCCCGCAGCTTCCCCTGCTCCATGGGGTCAGGAGAGAGAGCTCTGCTGTAAGACGTCCTTAACCCTTGCCAGCCCTCCTGGCTGCTGACCCTCTGACAGGTGCCGAGCGCCGCGCACAGTGAAGTTAATGAAATGAGTATTTCGGGGAGAGGGGGAGGGAGGCTCTGTACGGCACCCTGGGGCCCTGGGTTTATTAATGGTGACCTGCCATTAAAGACTAAAGTGCTAACCTGGTCATATTTAGCAGTTTTCAATGGTATCCCAGTGGCCTCCGCCTGCAATATCAACTCCTGCCTTCCCCCCGCAGCCCCAGGCCGGCAGGAGCTGACTCCAGAGTTTCTCTGCTACGATGAGTCTGGTGGGCAGCACTAAGAAGTCTCTGCGCTGCTGCTGCCAGACAGATTTCCACCCCCTCCCGCTGCTCCGAGCAGCTTCCCCCTCTTACTGCCGGGTCTTGCCAGGGAGCGCTTGGAAAAGAGGACCAAACCCTGGCATCTTCGTGATCTTCTTTACTCAGATAGAGCCTGGGGGTCACTAGGAGAGGGAGACGTGCCAGTATGAAGCTCGCAGGATTTGGCCATGAAGGAGAGGCATACCCAGGCTCTGCAAAGCGCTCAGAGCTCTCCGAGAAAGCGCTGGCAAGTTATCCCTCTGAGGTGGCAGGCTGGGAAGCGAGGCAGCAGCTCTGCCAGGCCTGATGAAACCAGGACTTGAGGCTAACAGCTCCAGGTCAGAGCAGGAGGGCTGCCCTCACTGCTGCTGTCCCTCTTGCTCTGGCCCAAGAGGGACTTGGAAAACCCAAGCACGGGGGGATGTCCCCTGGGGGACAACAGCAGTTGGATATTGCAGTGACAGGCACTTTAGGAAGATGCTGCAGGCTGCTGCTGCTGCTGGTCCAGGCAGGGATCAGTGTTAGTAGAAGAAAAAGAAGCCCCAGAGTCTCCTTGAAGCTAATTCTGCTCTTGATGCCTCCCCAGAAGCAAGATCCTGCTGTGCTCTATGTGCCAACTGAGATTATTGCCTTCCCTGATCACTTCTTCCAGGATTAAAAACTCAGCACAGAGTATTTTGCCGTGTGTTATTCCAGGATACCCGCTAGAAGCTCCGTGTGGTGCAGACCCTGGCAGAGGGCTGGGGGAATCACGGGGCGTCTCCAACTCGGGCAGCTCCTGCTGCTCAGGACGGGAAGTGGGGATGCTCCTGCCCCCTCACACCCCTGTTTTGCCTGGGGGAAGGCATGAAGAGCGAGGCCGTAAAGGATTTTCCTCTCTCCAGCAAGCCCTGTAAGCCACAGATCCCTCGTCCTCACAACCCTGCCCTTCATGTGGGCACGTTTGTCAGCGCGGGCTTGAGGCCATTCCCCAGCAGAGCCAGCGAGGGCAGGGGCCTTGTTCCAGCCGCCAGCTCCAGCCCCCGCAGGCTCCCAGCAGGACGAGTGCCGGTTTGGCAGCCAGGCTGGGGGCAACCCTCGCTCTCTCGTTTGGCTCTGTGCCCCAGCTGATCCAGAGCCAGATCTTGCTGTAATCCCTACATCCTGTTGCAGGTCCTTAATCAGCTGGAGCCAGCCTGGAAAAAAAAAACCAACAACCAAAAACCCAAACCCCAAAGTGTTGTGGTTAAAGCTCCCCACTGCCGGGCGTGGGGAGGAGAGTGCGGCACCTTCCCGGGCACCGGTGGGAGGCTGGAAGGGCTGGGAGAGATCGCAGATCCCTTGCTAGGGATGGAGGCAGAGAAAAGGGTAAGTGTGTGTTTCTGCTGGGGCTTTCAGCAGGACCCACTCGTTGCTGTTCCCCTGCAGAGGGGGTGGGTCGGGGTTTGAGGCATTGATTCCTCCTGTTGTCCCACCACCAGCACAGCCAGGGATGCTGGCCCTTCAGCCAGCGCTGGGCAGGCTCGAAAACTCTCTGGGTTGTTGTTGAGTTGTTTTTTTTCCCATTTAATGCATAGAATAACACTGATGGGTCTGAACAGCTCCAGCCAGGCGACGAGGGGAAAGAATAACAAGCTCCTGAATGTCAGGCAAAATTATGGGCCATTGCTATTTAGGGTGAGTCTGGTGGATTTAGGGCCTCTCTGTTCTATTGTCCCAGCTGCTCTGAGCATTGGAGCAGGCGAGACACAAGTCGGGAATTTTATTGCAGAGCATGTGCAGGGAAAGGCTGGTTCTGAGCGTTTCCGGAGTTGAACAGCAGCGGTGGGGGATAGGGGACAGTTTCTGTTGGGAAGTTGGTGAGATGTGGTACTGGGAGGAGGCAGGAACCTGAAAGTGCCGGAGAAGTGGTCATCCAGCCCCTTTGCTTCCTGCTCTTTGTCAGGATTCAGCTCCAGATGTTCCTTAGACTCCCCAAGTCCGTGTAGTGTTGATCTCCATCCATCGGCCCTTCGCTGGCCGGCCAGGTGCCGCTCTCTGCTGGAGCTTCCCTTGGCAGACCCTCCTGCTCTCCCTCCTGCATCCCGTGGGCACATGGCTGCTCAGCCCCTCACCTTCTCGCCCGTCTCTTGTGAAGCATTCAGGGAGGTGGTTTGGATGAAAGACAGTGCATAAACATGTGCATTGAGTGGGGATTGGGGGTTTCGGTGCCTTCTCTTGGATTGCTTTTGACCGGTACTGGTGCTGTAGCCAGGGCTGGCACCGCGCTCGCACCGCCTGCCAGGTATGAGGGGGAAGAGAACACAGAAAGGATGAAGAAAGTGCTGTACAGCATGACAGAAGCAGGTCAACCATGGGAAAGTGAAGTCTGCACCAGTCCTGAACAGGGTGTATCCTAAGCTTCCAGATTTTGGCAAATACATTATGTCCCATGCCAGGGTGGGGAGGAGTTGCAGAGAGCAAAAAAACCGCTCTTGCCCGGCTGTCTTCACAGGCGTGAGGCTCGGCAGGGTGAATTCTTTGCTTCTTTGGGGCTCTTTTTGTTTGACCGGATTAAAAAGCCTATTTGAGTTTCTTAAACCATTTAATCTAAAATCCCCAGGTAGATGCGCCATTGGATTCAGTTTTAAGCTTATAAACAAAATAGGTCTGTGTTTGTCTCTTCTTCATTTTGTTCTAAAGAAGGAAGGGTTTGACCTGTCCTTCCTGGAGGTGTCGGGGGGGGAATTTGGGCTTCTTGTGCTTATGGATCTCCTTGAGCTTTGCGAAGGGTGGGGAGGTGCTGGTGTGACCTTCCCGCAGCTCCAGGCTAGGTGTGCGTGTGGCCCGGGCAGGCGGTGGAGGAGGGAGCAGGGGCCGAGCTCCGCTGGCTGCGTTAGATGGCTGAGTCGGTTCCCAGGGCTCAGCACCCACCTGGAGTGCTGAGCTCATGTAAAATCCCATTAAGACCATTGCTCTGTGTCTAGTATGGGGAGATGGGAAAGGAGGAGACCATTGGAAGGTGGAGAAAATGGGAGAAAAGTGTGTGGCAGTGTGATCCACTGGGTAATTCCTTCCAGTTCCTGCAGCCCTTTGAGAGGAGCTGGTTCTCCTCCTCCTCTCCCAGCTTGCCCAGCTCCTTCCAGGGCTTCCTCCTGCGCCCATCCTCTCCACCCACTTGGGGTTCTTGCCTCCTTTCCAGCTCTGTGTGGCTTTATTGCTACCACTCCCTGCACTTCTGAGGAGGTTTCATGGACATGAGACCAGTTGGGGCTGCTCTCAGATCAGCCCAAGATGGAACGGTTCATGATCCATGTTCACAGGAGAGAGGTGCTGGTGATACCTCCAGGAGCTACAGGAATGTCGCAGCTCCGTGGTCCACAGTGTCATGTTTCTGACAGCGGCTGGTGCCAGATGCTCTGAAGGAAGGTACCAAACCCCACAGCAGGCAGATGGAAAGTGATCTGCCCCTGTGTCCCCTCCGTGTCCTTTCCGTGTGTCCGGCACACACCAGCTCGAGTTAGCGATGCCCACACGCCCGTGTGGGATGGCAGCGGCAGCGCTCGGTCCAGCCCTAGCAGGAGAGGTGTCCCCTCCCGATCCTGTCCCCAGCCGCAGCAGAAGGAGGCCAACTGCTGTCCCCGCTCTCCATGGAAAGGCGCGGTGCATGCGGCCGTGGGAGGGCCACGCGGGTAGGCTGTCCTCAGCTCTTGCAGTCCTTGCTGTGAGCAGAGAGGCCTCCCATGCCCAGGGCTCTCAAGGAGATGCTTTAGGAAAGGGGGTGGTGGGAACAAGACCATATCCTTGTCCCCCCGCTTCTCCCAAGGAGCTGGAGACAGACGGAGGGACAGGCGTCTGTCCGAGGGCAGCCTGACTAGGGGGGAGCCCTCGTGGCTTTGCCAAAGGAGCCTCTTTCTATATGGAAATGAAGAATTTAGGCTAATGGAGCTCAACCATCTCTAATTTTGCGATGGCAGGAGGATTTTGATTGAAAGTAATTAAGCAAGCTAGCTGTAAAATTAATTAAAGCAAAAGGGGGGGATTTTTTTATTGGATTGGATAGCGATATAGCGGCTGTCAAATGGGGGACGGATGGGGGTGACCTGAATTCTCTGCCCTCCCTCCTCCCACTCGGGACGTTTATGTCACTTTAATCTCCTTACAGCGGCTGGTGTGCATTTGTTTGAAATAATCAAGGAAATATGGTCAGAAATTGTCAGCTTTCAGATCTAATTTACCTGACAGCCCTGCGCGGACCAGTAAGCCTCTGTGTGCGTGTGTGAGAGTGTGTGTGGTGTATGCGACTGTGTGGCCATGGAGGACTCCTTGTCTCCCTTCTCCCCCTCTTTTCTTCATCCTGTCTTCTCTTGCTTCCTAGCAAAAATACTTCTGGCACTGGGACCACCCAGCACCTCACGGGAAAAAGAAATAAGTTTGAGAATTTCCCTGCGGTCCCTTCTCCACCCCCACCTCCCTATCAGTGCCTCCTCCCAACCTGCTGCCTCATCCTTGCGCCATAACCAGCTTTAGGGTTTAGGCAATATAGGATTAGGGGAGGTGGCTGTAATTCTTTATTCCAGATGGCTGGCAACTGCTAAACCCACTGTCACAAGCACCGAGTTATAAAAATACTTAAATTAGGCCCTTTGTTTCAGCCCATGCCCCTGCCAAGCAGCTCTCCTGGTGTCCTCAGCGTCCATGGGACAGGTGAGGGACTCTCAAGGCTATGGTGATGCTGGGGAGAGGCTTCTCTGGACTCTCACCTCTCTGGATTCCCTCGCTTGGCTCCATCTGCTTCTTTTTGCCTTTAGCACTTAGAGAGACCCTGCAGTAAGAGGAGCTGGGCGTGACGTGGTGTACGTGTGCGCTTACGGAGCGGGTGAAGGGCCTGATCCAGGGGCATACGAAGGCTGCAGCTCTCAGACATCTTACTGGGGGTGCACACTCTCGACAGAGATCCAGGTTCCCTACTCTGGACCTGACCCTGCAAGTACCCGGTGACCCAAGCTCGGTGCACTGGAAGCTGGGGAGGGAGGGCAACCGCTGTGGGGTCAGCGTTTCCTCAGAGCTGCCCTGGTGCCTCACATCTGTCTTGCTAGGTTGGCTCTTAGGGTTATTATTTATTATTTATTATTGTTCATTAAGTGCTGACAGAGTTGGGGCTTTTGTTTGTTTTGTTTGGGTCTCCATTTAGAGGCCTTTGCTGAGGCAGACTTCAGTGCCAAGACCTCAGGCGCTTTTACAATTACAGCCCGTGATCCTATTGTATTGTTTATGTAATGACGCTCAATCCCAAGGGCTTCTGCAGCCTTTCTTAGACCCAAGCGCCCAGCACCTGGCAGGGAGAGTGCAGGGCAAGTGCTGGCCCCTGGTGCCAAGGAAAATCTCTGGGCTTTACGTGCTAGAGGATCATTAGTACATAGACAGACCGGGCTGGACCTTGCTGCGAGGATCCGCATGCAGGGAAGTTGATGAAGCTGCTTCAGAAGGAGGAGCAGGTGATTGGTCCCTGCCATGGTCGGTGTGGTTGTGGGGTACCTCGGTGGCTCAGAGCTGATGCTCTGGCTGTTGGGTGTCCGCAGCCCACCGGTCTGTCTCCGATACAGTGAGCTGAGTGACTGGTCTTTGTGGGCCAGCTTATGTGACCAGTCCCCTGAGTGTCCCAGAGCACCCCGAGCCATCTCAGCACTGGGACTGAAACTTTTACCCTGTGAAGTAGACATGTGGGAGGTGCCTCACCAGCTCTGTGACCCGCTGGCCATGGGTAGGACACGGTCTAGTCCATGACCAGCCGCATGCGGCTGTGCTGAGGTGGGTGATGAGCTCATCACCATGATTCCCGGGTTTATTTCCAGCTTTGCCACTGATTCGCTTTGTATCTGTAGCCATGCGGATGCATAGCTTTGTGCCAGTGCTTCCTCATCAGTGTAATGGGTATAATTAGGCTTCTCTGATTGAAGATAGTGCCGAATGCTTCGTGTGCTGGCAGATTTTTTTCTTTCGTTTAAAAGTCCTTTCTGAAAACAGGAGGCAAGACCCGATTTTAGAGTGCTGGTTCCCATATTGTATTTCAAATACGTGTGGATTAAAATCTCTGACAATATCAAACCCTTTCCTTATGGGACAGGTCTGCTGTGAAGTGTTGGCTTCCCACAAACCTAGCAGAAGCAGAGTTAGGTGAAGACTAAGTGCTTCTAAGCATGCAGGCTTCTCCGTGTTCTGCAAAATACGGGGGTTGCGGGATGTGGCACTGCTGATCTCCTGTGTTAATTACAAATATAACAGAATGTAATATCAAGAATAGTCTAAATAATTTCATGGCCTGTTAACCAAAAGAGAGCTTGAGTTCTGGGACGTGGACCAGGCTACCACTGATAATGGTATCTGAAGTCAGTGGTGTCTGGAAGAAGGGTCACACTGTGCTGGCTGCTCCTGCTTCCTTCTGTAGATTGCAAGACCAGGTGATTAAAGGTGCATTAGATAATTTTCTAACATAACATTCCCTACAGGCAGTTACTGGCATTGCTGTAGAGGCATCCTGAACGACGTGTGGGAAAAGGAAGTGCACAGGAGAGTCTCTCTGCATTGTGGAAATGTTTGAGCCCCCCATGCAAAGCTGTGCTCTGTGCTGACTCCAAGTCTCCTCAGACATGGCCGAGGAAAATGCACGTGAGTGCTGACCTGGGGGCGCCTTCGGTTGTTTTATTTGCACCTACTTGTACCTGTTCAATACATCTTCCCTCTCCAGCACTGCCACTCTCGCTGTGAATGAGTCTGGAGCCCCTGACTCCAGCACAGCCAGGAGCTGGAAAGCATCCTGCAGTGGGGTGGATGGGATGGAAAGTTCAGATCTGGGTGGCGTGTCTTTTTCTCTCAGTTTGATGTGAGTGGCAGTGGAAAGCCATAAGCTGAGTTCTCCTGTCACTGACGTGCTGTCAGCTGGGAAAATCATTCTTCTGAGCTTAGCAGAGTGACATTAGCATAAGAGCAGTCAGAGAGGGATCGAGCCTGGCGGGTCTGGCGGAGGAGAGCTGAGGCACTGGGCTGAGAGTGTCTGGGATATTTGACATGTTCATTTTGCTTGTGCTCAGGGCTGGGGCTGAGCCGCTCACCCTCAGTCTGTGGGGCAGGAGAGCCCTTCAGAAAGCAGACTGGCAGCTCTGCTCACGCCAGGTCAGAGAAACCTTGGGAATGTGCAGAGATGAGATCTCCAGGAGTGAGCCATGGCGGAGACGCCTGTGTGTGCCTTGCCTGGGGACGCAGTTCAGGCCGCGGAGCTGCTGACTCTCACACAGCATCTCGCTCCAGCACTGAACTGGGGCTGCTGTTCTGTGCATCCAGCTGGCTTGGGGCAGTGAAGGGAAGAAAAAGCCAGAGCCAGCGGCTCAGGGGGTTTCAGGCAGAGGTTGCCCTGCCTGACTTGCAATGGGTTCGGGGGCTTTCTGTAGAAGCTGTCTCCAAGGGCAAGCCTGAACAAGCCAATTACTCTTAATTTCCCATGGAGGCAGAAAAGCCACTGAGAAAACAAAAATGTTGCAATAGAAGGTTTGGGGATAAGAGGGCATAGTGTTGCTGGCCAAACAAGACTGTGTTTGATGATGTATCTGTCATGCCATTTACCTCCCTGGCAGTGGGACCCGAGGACCTCATGAGGATTCAGGATAGGCTTTTGTGAACTCATCCTGAGCGGTGAAGCTGGTGCTGAACGGGGCGCAGGGCAGCGAGGAAGGCATGGCAAGCTGTGTGTCACGCTTGCAGCTCATCTGCTGGGGCCCAGTTAAAACAGGGGGGTAAAGGAAAAGGGTGTCAGTATGTCTCCCACTCACCCTCTCCCTTCCCCCTTCCTTCCTTCTCACACTCTCCCTGGAGCACCGTGCAAGTTTATCAATTTACACCAGAATGCAGTAAAATCTCGGAGGTTGCCAAGGTCTTGGTTTCATTAATTCTGAACCCTGATATGCCAGCCCCCCGCTCTGGCACTCCTTTGCAGGGCTGTCGCTGCTAGTGCAGGCTCGCCTCACGGCTTATTAAACCAGCACCTCTGAAACCCAGGCTGAATTCAGATTCATAACATCCGATTCCCCCATGTCCCTTGCTCCCCCAGTGCCTAGAAAACAGCTTATTAAAAATCACTACTGGTAATTGTCTGGGAAGTCACATTTTTAACGCTTTCCTTCAGTTCTTGAGAGTTGAGCTCTCTCCTTTCCCAGACCACGGAGTAAATTGTGACCATCCCTGCTATTTACTCCAGACTACAGAGGATTTGAAAACGTTCCTGTAGGGCCAGTCTGCCCTCAGGAAAACCAGTGGATCCCAGTCACAGTTATCTTTGGAGGGAAGGAATTCTTCCCGGGCCTGGTGGAAGAGCAGATGGAGGGAGCAAAGGCCAGGCAATGGGTTGCTCAGCAAGCAACCGCAGGGACTCGGCGGTGGTTGGTGGTGGGAGGGCAGGAGTAGCAGAGTGGCCAGGATCCCCCGTCAAGAGTTGTAGCTTTTTTCAGTTGGTGGATATTTGTCAGTAAGGGATAGTGTTGAGCTGGAGACCACTGAGCTGCTGGAAGGAGAATGAGACCTGTTGACTTTGAGGAGCTTGAGATGTGCCTTTGCCAATATAGCAGCTGCAGAAGCAAGCTGGTTAGCTCACCGTTGAGAAAGCAGAAGACAGAGTCCTCCTTACTAGCGAGGGGACTGAAGGGGAGGAATCAAGTTCATGGACTGCTCTGAAGCCAAGCCTGGGGCATTTGGAGTACGTTTTCATTGCAGAATGAATTTGCAGGACCCGTGCATGACTCTGAGCTGGCAGGTTAGCGTCCAGGAGGCGTGGGCAGGCACGCTGGGTCCCAGTGTCCTCACTTGTGCAATACTGGGACTTCTGGGGGCATCTCCTGGGGTTGTTCACAGAGCTCTGGTGGGCGCCATCAGCAGCAGAGTCTGGCAGAGTTTTCCTCCTCCTGCACCCCAGCAGAGGAGGGAAGGGAGGCTGTGGGCCGGCCAGCCCGGAGTGCAGGGTACCAGACCTGTGGGAGGGCTTTGTGGGAGAGGGCTCAGGGCAACACTCCCCGAGTTCGCTCTGCACGGGAGATACACCCTTACGGAGCTGTCGTCTTATTTGCAAACTGAGCAGTTGTACTGGAAGAGATTTAGCAAACATGGGACTGCACAATGCTGTGTGTACTGAGTCACACATCAGGGCTAGAGCCAACGAGCACTGGGAGCTACTGAGGCAAACATTTGAGAATAGTTACAATAGGCACCAAAAATATCTTCGCATGAGATCTTTCTGCATTGCTGCATGTTGGGTAACAGGGAGGGCTGACAAGCTAAGCTTAAACTCTACCCACATGCTCTAGAGCTCATCCTGGGCAAGGCGGGCAACTGGGATGGGAATAAAACAGAGGAAAAGCAGTTTTGCTCGTATAGAGGCAGCCCTGGTTAGCCAACCTCACACAGGCTGGGAGAGTTCTGCTCTGCTGGGAGAGATGGGGTTGTCGTCCTGCATAGCAAGTTGGGCTCTAGTGTCTGGCCCTGTGGTCCTGGCTCTGACTGCATTTCAGGAGGGAATGACCCCAGAATTACTAATACACTGTTGGATCTGCAGCTCAGAGCTCCCCACACCTGCACGAGGCCAGGGCAGGATCGGTCCCTGCGAGATGTCTTCTCCTGCCTGGTTTTAAATCTCCCAAGCAAGGGGGCTGCTCTTGGGGTCTCTTGTAAAAGCTCTCCCTGTTGCAAGATTTTCTCTCTATTAAAGGAGCTACTTCCCCAAAGCCCAGGTCTGGTTTCAGACACTCACTTCCCCTAACTCAGATTCTGGGGGCTTGTCCAGCCTTCTCAGCAGAACAGGAGAGCAGCGGCGGAGGCTCTCGGTGCTGACCCTACTCGCACAGCCTGACCGCAGCTCAGCCTCCTGCCAAGGGACCCTTCGGCACCCTTTTCCCGGTCCCCCCGCACCCTTCCCTCGCGTCCTCTGTCCACTGCTCTCCGCACCCTCGTGCTGGGACTGGGATCGGGATCGCCCCTCGGCCCCCTCCTGCCTTCCAGCACACCAGCTCTCCCACTGGTTTTACAGCCCTTTTTTTGTCTGCCAGCGCAGGGCACTGAAAAGTGCTGGCACTGCCAAAAACCCTGTGTGCACTACGACTCCCCAAACATCCCTTTATTTTTATTGTTCTGTTAATTACTGTTTAAACTTTAATAAGTCACTTCGTCAGGAGGGGGGACCTGCAGTGAGGTTTCTGTGCAAACACTGGGCCCGGCAGTGACTCTAGTGTAACATAACCCTTTATACAATGTGGGAATGTTTAGACTGTAACAGAAACTTGTTATTTTAATGACAGTTAAAGGGGGAAAAAAAAGAAAGGAGCGAATGAAAAAGGGAAGCGAGTTTGTTGGGGAAATGGCTCATCTCAATCTCTCTGTCTGGCCTCTTTTCTCTTGGCTTTAATGATAGCTGGATAAGGAGGCTTTATGGCTTCTGTTGAGGCAAGTCTTGTTCCCAGAGATGCCCTACACGAGGCAGTATGCGGTCCCCTCTGTTCTGCGGGGTGAGGCTAACAGCGGAGAGATGCTGATGGAAGCAGCATGGCTTGATTTTGCTCAGAGGCGGCAGCAGATGCCTAAAGCCAATTTGAGCTCAGTCTAATTATTCTGACCCACACAAGAGACTTTCCCCTTCTATTCGGAGCTTCTTCCACTGTACAAGTTTTTAAGTAGCTATGCTGAAACAGATGCTGGCACGCCATAGATAAGAGGGTCCACGTCCTATGGAAAAATGGACCTTCAAGCTGGAAAATGCTGCCTTATTTTGGCTGGTCACCACTCAAAAGGAGGAACCATTATGGACACCTGAGAGAGGGGAAGGGGGAGAGAGCCTGGCTCATCCTCTTGGCAGCAGGAGGACAGAGGGATCACAGGCATCCTTGGTTTTGGATTGTGACTGTTGACATCTGTATTGCTTTGAGGTAGTGGAGGGTGTCCCTGCATCACAGCGCTGAAGTCACCTCCAGGTTTGGCTTGGCTATATTTAGCGCTCACTATAGACAAGACCATATAGAGTGATATATATGATCTGAAAACCTTCAACTGCTGCTGACCCCTCTGCTGCTACAGTGAAATCCCCAGAATCTACACAGTTTGGGTGAGGAGTGACGCATGACTGGGAGAAGGGAGAGCTCCCACCTTTACCCTGACCAGTTTGACATTTCCCCCTCCCCAAGCTGGTCACTGGTTCCCTGGGGTGCTGGTCCCGGGGCAGCCGGGCTTTCCCTGCCAGCCGTGGGTGGTGGGACCGCAGGGACTGAGGGAAGAGAGGTGTGAGGAGGGTAGGGCGGTGTGGAGTGGGGCACGAGAGGTTTGGCAGGAGCTGCTGGGGAGGAGGAAGCTGGGATGGTGTCGGGAAGTTGAGGAAAGAAGAGGGGAGAGGGAGAGCACGCTACAGCTGAGGCTGGCAACGGGGAGGGAAGGGGGACACAAAGGGCAAAACTTCGGGGGGAGGTCAGGAGGATGCAGGGTGTGGGGAGCACTTTGCTGGAAGCAGAGCAGGAACCTTCCTTGGGCGCCAGCTCATGGCCAGGAGCCCTGTTCCTCTGCGCAGAGACCCTCTCTCCTCTCTGCTGAGTTTCTGACCAAAACAGGAGCCCGGAGGACTTGCACGCTGTAAAGCTTTTTGGTGAGGGCGAATGTAGGGTGGGGCGGGAGGGGATGAAATCCTGGGCCTCCAGGAGACTCTGTTTTCCCCTGTGGGTGAGCACGCGGGGAGCAGGCCAAAACGGTTCACGCTTTCCTCACCCGCTGCCGAGGTTGTGATTGTTATTGATTGGGTTTGCTGTTCTCGGCACTTTGTGTTTTTCCAGCTGAGCATTGGCTGCCCCTTGAATATTTTTTTTTTTTTTAACCTCTGCTTTAGTTCCGATACCCACAAACACAGGGGCAGGTGTGTGCCCAGCCCCGTGCCAGCCAGCGCTGCATGGCTGGGCTGAGCCTGCGCCGGGGCTGCGCGAGGGTCTGTGTAGGGCACCGGTAACGTGCAAGCCTGCTGTCGTAGGATTAAATTCACAGGTCTGTGTTATCTCCGGAAGCGTGTCATGCAAAAAGGTGAAGAATCTGCTTTTGTAGAAAAAAATCAGTGCCAGGGCTTCATGTTGAAGCAAGTAATAGGGACATGCACAGGGACTTACCACGCTTGGGCATATATATCTGTCTGGGGGTGCATAAGCTTCAACCCCAAAGACAGAGAGGCAAAGGAACTGCTACCTGGAGAAATAGTTTTGGTTTATTTCCACCATGTGGTCGTGAGTTTCAGACCCTGCCGAGCCCCTCGTATTGGCCCTCGCAGAGCTGTGCCTGCTCGCGGGGCCAGCGGCAGGAGCCGTCCCTTGAGGAATGGCATTTTCCAGGTTCCTGTGTGAGGCTGAACATGTCCCAGCTGCAAAAATAACCGCCCTGTGTGCCCCGTGGAAACAGGAGCAGCAGCGACGCGTCCGTCTGCGCTGGGCAGAGCCAGCTTGTGAGTGATGCCCCAAAGGGGCACCGAGGGGCTGCGAGCTGCTTGTCAGGGTGTGGAGACCCCAAATAGGGACCTTTGGGGGAACGAGCCCGTCGGAGGGGCAGCGGGCAGAGCAGTGGATCCCTCTGGGCCTCGGGTAGGACCGGTGGGTTCCAGCAAGACGTTAATACCGACGGGGCCAAGGCGAGGGGCTGAGGTTGGCACTGCCAGGCACCGAGCGCAGCCCCAGCCCCTTCCCCCGGCCCTGGGGGGGGTCACTTTGGTCTGAGAGCGGGCACTGAGCTCAAGGGTAGAACCCCCTGGACGGAGCCAAGGAGCCGCTGGATAAAAACCGCTGAGGTTTTCCTTTTCTGTACAGCGCGTTTCCCTAAATTGCCTTTGACTGTGTGCATCGCTAATGAAAGTTTATGCCCTTGTTAGAAGGACAGGCAGGTCCGTTCCAGTTAGGGCTGGGTCTATCCTTCTGCCAACTGCCCTCCCCAGCACACACACACGCTCGCTCGCTCTCCCTGGTGAATAAGTAGAGGCTGTTAGTAAAAAAAAAAAAAAAAAAAGGAAAAAAAAGAAAAAGAGGAGGGGAAAAAAAATTTCCATATTTGTGTAAGTTGCTTTAAAAGCATTTTATCATGTCATAAAAAAAAAGGAAAGTACTCTCGGAAATTGATCCTGCACACGAGCCCATTGGACAGAAGGACGTCGGGATGTTAATGGCTATTTTGCTCCAGGGTGGCTTATTAAAAAATTTATACATAAATGCTTAAAATTGCATAAATTATTTAAAAAAAAAACATAGTAAGCAATTTGCAATCCCGATCCACTTTTCCTCTTTTTCTTTCCCTCGTCATCCTTTTCTTCCCTTCTTTCTTCCCTAAAAAAAAAAAAATTCTTTCCCCCTCTTCTCACCCTTGTCCCCTCCCTGTCTGAAAATGCGATGCGTCCAAAATTGTACATGTGTGTGTGTAAAATAAATACGATTTTAAATGTGACCCGCCACTGGCCAGCGGAGCTAGCTACGAGGGGGAAATTAACACACAAAAAAAAAAAGAGGGTAGAAGAAAAAAGAAAAGAAAGAAAGAAGTTTGGATATGATGAGTGTTTCTCGCAGGCGTGGAATGTCACCCACATATCCTGGAGATTGTACTGGGGAGGTTTATGATGGTTTCCCATTGATTTGTTTCCCCGACGCAGCTGCCGACCTCTATTGAGGGACAAACATAATCAGCACTGACGCAAATTAGATGGTTATTCGTTTTGAAAATTGACAGAAAAACAATAAAAAAGATGAAATGCTCCCAAATCAATAGATATAATGAAATTCAAATAATCCGAGAGATGAGGTCTCCATGGCAACTGATAATGTGGAAAAGAAAACAATTTAATAAAGGACAGACACACTTTGAAAACAGATTGGGCAAAGGGAAGGCGGGGGGGCGAGGGGGGCCGTGGGGTGGGGGCGGTGGGAGGGGGCAGCGGGAGGCGGGGGGAGCCGGCGCCCGCTGCCTCTCCGCTTGGGTAGCGGTGCCGTAGTGAAGGATCACTGTCCATCCCAAGGACGCTCGCCATAATTAAGAGAGGCTTTCGGTCCAGAAAGTGCAGATTCAGGTTTTAATACACAAAATTATTTCAGGAGCACTGAATCGGAAAGTCGTTTGTTATGACCTTCCTGAGAGGCCTGGAGCAGGGCATGTTGGAGGCGCGGCGGCTGAGCCAGCTGAGTTATGGCATATTTGTGTTTTTATAGTGCGGAGGGGAGGGGGAACGGGGGAAGAAGGTTAAACAGTATTTACAGCTCAGTTGTTTTCAGAAAGGAAAGAGAAATAGAGTTCATGAAAAGATGCGAGTGGAAGAGAGAGAGAGGGGGGAGAGGGAGAGATCCCCTGCCCGGCACCCGCACTGGGACGCCAGCTCCAGTGGGACCCTCCCCGGTGCTGTTGGCCTTGAGGTGTGGGGCGCAGCCGGGCTGGGGGTGCAGAGGGGCTCTGCGGTGGGACGAGGAGCGTGGCTGTCCCTGCGCCGAGCCTGGCCGGCTGGGAGCCCGCTGCCTTCTCACTCCAAGCTGCAGAATAAAGCGCTCCTGGCACGCAGGCTGTGCTGGCGGCGGGTGCGCGAGTGTGTGCGAGCGCACGGGGCTGCTCCGCCGCGCGGGCAGCTGCGGGGGGCTGTGGGGGGCTGCGGGGGGCTGTGTGTCCGTGGGTGCTGGCCGCGGGTGCGGGGCTGCACAGGGCTTGGTGCCCCCGGGGAGGTGCGTGCGCTGGGTGTCGCGGGGTGCGGGTGTGATACTCGTGCGGTCACGGGTACGCCGAGGTTTGCGTGCGTTAGCGTGTCCTGCATGTGTACTGCTTCATGAGCACGTGCACGGGCGTGCGGTGGCGTGTGTTGGTGTGCTGGGTCATGTGTGCCTCTGCATGTGATGGTGCACCTGCGCGGCCACGTTTCTGTACACGGGCGTGTTCCCGCTGAGGGGCGTTTGCAGTTAGTGGTAGCGCTGGCACATGGATGGGCTCACGAGGACGGGAGGGATAAGAAGATGAGCCCTAATGCCCAGAAGAAAGAGCAGCAAAAGGCAAGAGAATTAGCGTGGGTGTGAGCCCTGGGAAGCGTGGGGTGGGTGCCCGCACAGCCCAACCACTGGGGTTTCTCTCCCACGCCGCTCTGACAGGACTGCTGAGTTAACCAGCTCAGGGATGACCCGCTGCTTTCACACCAGAGCTCTGCTCTCCTCTGGCCGGACCATGAGCCTTTTCCACACCAACAGGATGGACAAGTGTTTCTCCTAATCACATTGCACAGTATGGCAGGTGCCAGGCATCTCCGGGGACCAAAGAGCCTCTGAACTCCCAGTGCTGCGTGTGATGGGTGCCTGCTCTGGGGGTTCACAAAAGACTCCCAGCCCCACCTGGGGATTAGAGAAACCTTTAAGGGATGGAGGGCTGAGGTGCTCTGGTTTGCTCTCTGTCGTGCAGCTCTGGCTGAGGTCTCCCTCACCTCGTGTGGGCTGACACACTGATTTACTTCGCAGGACCTTGAAAGACCACAGTAATGAACTTTTTCTGGCCCCATGTTTCTTAGTGATGCAACAAGCATTCAGGCTCCCAACTCCCATTTACACTCCTGACTTCCCACTGCAGTTAATTAGGAGTCTGCGTTCTTTGTTGGGTCTGAGCTTAACAGTGCTGAAAGGGATGGCAAATTGCTCTGAAGCTGCCTACCCACTACCGACAGGGTTTGGAGGGACCCTTTTTTAGGAGGTGGCTCACTTAAGCCCTGCCCTCTATTAGGGATGACTCTGAGCCCCGCCTGAAGCCCAGGAGCTGCTCTCCACTGACTGGGATGGTGATGGGTTTGGATTCTCTGTACAGTAACTCGTTAAAGACAGTCACCAAGAGGGACTGATGAAACTCTGAGCAATTCCCTGCCGAATCTGAGTCCCTTAAGAGACCTGTTGTCTCTCCCAAGTCCTTTTTATTCCCTCAGCATCAGGTACTTGCAGCTAAGTCTGGTTCCCTCCCCACCACCTCGATGTTTCACTGCACCCCCTGCCCTGCCTCTTGCGGCAGTTACAGCGGGGTCTGTGTGGCGTTTCGAAGAGGCTCACATCACAGGCTGGCTGGCTCTGCTCCGGAGGCTTCCCCAGCCCTCTTTGCTCTCCACCACCCCTTCCCTCCCTCTTCCTCTGCGTCTGCCGTGTCCTCCTGGCACAGCACCCGCAGCGTGCATGTGTGGCTACGGAGAGGTGAAGTTAGGCACCGTGTTTGCATTTAGTTGCCCTGACAACACGCCTGGCTTCACAGGGAGTTTTCCAAGGGCCACAGCAGCCTGCCGGGACCTGACGGTGATGAGCTATTACTCTTCACTCTCCCTTTTGCGTCTTTCCCCTCAGTTTTCTTCACAACCTGGGGGGAGATTGATGGCGGGATTCTGATGTAGATGTTAGCGGTTCTGCTTGATTTATAGAGTTACTTAGGCTGAGTGAGGCCACTTAGGCTCGTCTGGATAGTAAACCTTTTAACTGGACTAAAAAATTAATAATAAATAAATAAATAAGGCAAAGAGGAGAAACTGGATCAGAAGAGCCGATCCTCTTGGTTTTATGTTATCTGAAAGAAAGACTCTGAAGGCAGAGGCTCCCAGGGAGCAGCCTCTCAGCCTGGGGAGCAGCGAGACCCTGCTTGCTGTGTTAGGCTGGAGCTCTGAGAGCAGGTTTTCATGGGACCAAGAGGAGGAAACTGTTGAAATGTCTCATTAAAGATCCTATGTTGACAGACAAACGAGAAGGTTGGCGGCAGGATGCAAGGGACTTTCGAGCTTCAAACTGTCCTGAATCAACTCTGTTCCTCTGCCGTTACCTGAATTGCAGTAGAACCTAAAATTACGAACAAGATACAGGGCCTGCTATGCTGGGCAAGAAATCCTTGCCCAGCTGGCTGACCGTCTGAAGAGACCCAGCAGGTCAGGGGCAGAAGGGGAGCCTGTGGGATGTTATTTGCCTAAAGAGAAGGAGCAGGTCAGCAGCAGAGCAGGGAGCAGGACCAGAGTTCCTGACTCCTGTTGCTCATTTTTTTCCCTCTTCTTTCTACTCTGCTCCTTCTGGTAATTCTGGAAGTTCCCTGTATTACTTGTGTGCAGAAAGAGGGGCTTAGTTCTTGTCCTTTGGAGGTTTGGGGTACGTGAGTGCAGAGCGGGGCGAAGGAAGAGGCCAGGGGCTTTGGTCAGCACTCGGGGTGTGCAGCGGCGCTGTAGGGGCTCTCGCAGTGAGGAGGCTGGGTGTAAAGAAGATCAAAGCACATTTAGGATCGTTTTTGAGATCTGCTCGGGAAAAGGTTCAGACGTGCGTTACTGAAGAGCTGTGAAGGAGGATTAGTCCTGTCCTTGCTCGCAGTTGAACCCCGTTCCCCACCGGCTGTGCCGGACGCCTGTGAGGAGCTGGGCGAGGAGGGGAGGAGGCCGCGTGGCAGAGGAGGCCGGCACCGTGCGAGGGAGCAGGGCCGGCGCGGGGGCTGAGCTGGAGCGGGGTGCGCAGGACTCTGCGGGCTCCGGAGGACTTTGCGTCGCAGCCCATTGCACCATTGCAGCAGGAGCGGCTGTGCCTGGGCTGTGCTAGGGCCAGCTCGCTCCTAGTGTGAGGTCTGGGCTGCCTTTCTCTCCCTGGCCAGTGATATATGGCATAAATTAGGCCTCTGAAGGGGGATACTGCATCCTTAAGAAGAAATATGTCCTCATTTTTCTTAAACACCGTTTGCACTGAGTGAAATGTTTAGAAGGGACGCTGAGGGATAACTTTATTTCTTACTAGGGAGTTCAGAGCCGTTCAGTTAAACCCATAAAACACTGGGAGTAGGGAAGCTGACAGCCTGCCCGTGCATTAGAAAAGCCATTACTCATCTAGGGGAAATTCACCCCATGCTGGAGCCTTGAGTTACCAATGGGGTGGTCCAGGGGAGGACACAGGATCATCTCCCTCGGCCATCTAAGGGGTCAGTAGGATGCTCAGAGGTGGAAAAGACTCAGTTAGTAACAATCCAGCACAGTGACAGAGTGCTGATAGGGAGATCTCAAAGCACCAAGTAAACACGGCCGGGCTCAGCCCGCTGGGTGGGTGATTGTCCTCATTCCTCCTCCTCTGCATGGGGAAACTAAGGCACAGGACGCTGGGGAGGCTGACGGTTACACCATGCTCGGAAGCCAGGCTGGCAGCCAGCACTCCTAGCTTTTAACCTCCAGCTTAAATCACTAAAACCAAATTCACTTCTGGAGCAAGCAGTGAAAGGCAGGAGCCCTGACCCCCTGCTCCACGGCTGCTGCACGGCCACGTTCCCAGGCTGGCGTCGGGAGCCCTGGCTCCACCTTCATCGCTTCCACTGGAAGACGAAGGCAAGGCCTTGTAGGTGTTAGTAATGGGAACTCCTATCTCGGGTGGTGGTGGGTGGTGTGGTGGGCTGCGTTACACGTGTGGGCTCCTGCTCTGGCCCGGGCACCTCACCAGTGCGGGCTGGCACCGTTCCCCAGCGGCTGGTGTCCGAGGGGACAGGGCCACAGGCGCCCAGACAAGGCATTGGCCACCAGGAGGGTGGTGACTTTCTATTTGGTATTTTATTTTGGAGGCTTGACACCAAAAGATTTAATATTTGTTTGAAATGAGAAACAGTTCTCAAATGAATTTGGAGAGCCTGGGAATTAATGTCAGCCCCCC
This sequence comes from Nyctibius grandis, assembly GCF_013368605.1. Classification (NCBI taxonomy): domain Eukaryota; kingdom Metazoa; phylum Chordata; class Aves; order Nyctibiiformes; family Nyctibiidae; genus Nyctibius; species Nyctibius grandis. Next base: position 4,296,191 of record NC_090674.1, read on the forward strand.
CCTCCCCTCCCTAAACACCCCTCCTCCCCGTCAGCTCAGCCCCCCCCTTTCAATTTCTGAAGCCTGCTGATTTGAATATTTATAAATATCAGTAAATTATTTATTGTAGCAATCTGCTGTGCCATTTCACCAATCGCCATTAACACTTTAGGGCTCGCTCTTCAGGAGGACGAGGCTGGAGGAAAGGGGCACGTGGGGGCTGGGAGCGTGCTCTGGGGAGGGGGGACAAAGCGATGCCGGGAGGGGTTACCTCTGCGTGCGGCACCGGAGGATTTGGGGGTGTTTGCAGGAGAGGGTGGGGACCCTCTGTGCCCAGTACTAGGGGACACTGCAGGGGACACTGGGAGAGGACACGGGTGGAAGGGGAGGCTTGTGTTACTGGGAGGAGGCAGCAAGGGGATTGCCTGGCGGGATGCGGTGTGTGCTGCAGCCCCCTTGCAGGCTTTGCCCCGCGCTGTGCGGGGACCTCGCTCTGCCTTAGAGCTCAGCATTAGCCCTCTGCTTGTAGTTTGTGTTCCCTTGAGCAGGAAATTTCCTCTTGGTTTCTCCTGTCCCATTCCCTCCCTCTGTAATCACAGTTCTGCAGTGCAAATACACACCAGTCAGAGATGATGTGGTTATTTTCTGTCTGGGGTAAGGGTGGACTCCCTGTGTTCATGAGCTGTTCTCCTTGAGAAACCCTGGTGGGAAACAAGAGTAGCCCAGCAGCCCCAGTGCAGGGCACCAGCATCTCCAGAGCCCCGTCGCTTCCCCCTCCTCTCAGGATGTCTTCAGTCGTTCACTGCCCAGTGCTGGTTTCTGTATGGTGCCCCTCATCGTCACCAGAAAATTACAGCTTGACTCTGCGGCTGAGGAGGTTGAGCAAAGGGAAGCGGGACAGGCTCGCTGAAGGGAACTGGTACTGGTCTCTGCCCCTTTGGGCCAGGCTTGAACCAGGCTCTGGGAGGTGGAAATAGGGAGGAAAGTGGCCTTTTGTGTGGCTGGAGATGCCGGTGTGGCAGGCAGGAGAAGGTCAAGCAGTGCTGACAAGCGCTGGCCATGGCGACCAGAGCAGAGTCCCCAGCTTCCCCGCCCCGGTTTGTGATGGGGTGTGTGGGGAGAGCCCTCCCGGCTGTGGGAAAGCAGGGAGCGTCGCTGGCAGTGCTTCGGGAAGGATGCCCTGGCTGCTCGCTTCGTTTCTCCTCCCACGTTTTTGATTCTCCTTCTCCTCCCCGGCCAGTGCTAAGCTGGAGCCTGTCAGGTCCCACTCTCGCACCGAGGGCTTTCCCCGGCTTCCCGCGGATGCGCGCAGGCGGGATCCATGCTTGCAGGGCAGAGGAGGTTGTTAAAGAGCCTTTGTGAACTCCCCAAGGTCAGCCAGAAGAGACAGCATCCACTAATCCAAGGTCATTTCCTGGGCTAAAAGCAATAAAATGTTTTATTGATAAACTGAAGAGGGGGAAATATACACACTAAATCCACTCGCACACGTTGTGGGCCATGCCGGGGCTGTTCTGCCTTTGCCCTGGACCTGCCTGGGATAATGCACGAGTTGTGCTGGAGGGGAAGTGTTTTCTGGAGGGGGCTGAGCGCTTGGCTGCCCTCCCTGCCTCCTCCCGGCGTGTGGCTGGGCACTGCCAGGGCATTGCTCTGGGGAAGCATGTTCCCAACGCCCCAGCAGCCTGCTGCTGTGAAGGTTTGGCTCCGTCTTAGGGGCCACAGCTCAAGTGTGAAGAGGCTCCGGCATGCAGCATCCTCGCCCCCAGCCCAGCAAGCCGTGCTGCCCTCCCTGCTTGGGGCTCCTGCGCAGACCGGGGACTCTTCAGTCAACCTTCAACCAACAGTGGTTAAAAAAGAAAAGGACTGTGCAGCATGTCGGTCCTCCCTCCCTCCCCCTCCCCGCCCCAAATAATACTGTTAATAATTAATCGAATGAGATCTTGCAGCTCCTGGAAAGCTGGCACTGGGACCTCCCTTCTGAACGGAGCTGCTCAGCTGGGCTTAAAACTCTTCAATAGGAATATGAAAGCTCCATCTGTTCGACGTACCTAGCCCTCTGAAGTGACAGCGCGCCGCCCCTCCCCAGCCAGCGCCCCTCTCCCTGCAGCACGGGCCCTCCTGCCCCCCCCCTCAGCCCTCCTCAGCCCCTGCCCCGTCCGCGGGGATCCCCCTGCACCCCCGGCTCTTCCCACACCAGTTAACTCGGGCTGCACAGCCAGGGCCCCTGCTCCTCCACCCGTGCCGGCAGGTCCACCCAGCTCCCACACACCCCTTCTCACAGCCGGGACCCTTCCTTCCCTCCACCCGGGTGTGTTTCTTCATTGACCCCAAGCCCAAACCAGACTTTGGCTCTTTTCCTTTCCCTGCAAAGCCAGACTTTCTCTTTGCAGCGCAGTTTCCCCCTTGGCTGGGATGCCCTATTTCTGTCCCCACTGCAAAGCCCTTTGTTCCCACCCACGGTGTGCACCCCACTCCCCTCTTCTCCCTTGGGGGGAGGCAGAGCTGAGTCTGAGTTTTAAGAGTTTTAAGAAGAGACTGGACATGGCACTTAGTGCCCTGGTCTAGTTGAGATGGTGGTGTCAGGGCAATGGTTGGACTCGATGATCCCAGCGGGCTCTTCCAGCCTGATTGATTCTGTGATTCTGTGCCCACCTTGGCAGCACCCCACTGCAGAGTTCACGGGTGAGAAAGTGCTATTTTGGGGACTGTGTGGAGGGAGAGAGCCTGGGGCTGCACGCGGGGACTGGGGCAGAGAGGGGCAGTGGGGGCAGCAACCCGGGCTTGTCTGCAGCGAGTTCAAGGGGTGATGAGGCAGCAGGATGGTGAGGTGGGTTCTGTCCTCCTCCTTGCCAGGCCTGGCTGCGGCGAGCCGTACCTTTGCTTCGAAGGGAGGTTTGCTCTCAAGATGCCACGGGGCTGGGTGCGGAGCGGAGGGAGCCGGTGTCTCCTCGCAGGGTGTGGGGAGGGGGCAAACGGAGTAAACTCCCTCCCGGTGGCATTGTTTTCAGAGGAAGCGCTCAGTGTAAATAGAGCATGTGGGAGAGTTTGTCCTGGGCAGAGATGAAAAGTCCGTGTGACAGGCTCAGGTTATAAACGGCTTCCTCAGATTGATGTGAAATCAAAACATTTCTATTTAGACGAAGAAAATGAAGGGGGATGTTTACTTAGCCTGGAATCTTTAAACAGTGCGATGGAGATGTGGGGTGATTTGGGGTGGGGAGCTCAGCCTGGGGGGAGGGAGCCTCTGCCTGGTGCCAGGGGTCCCTCCCTGCCTGGCAGTCCCGACCTCGGGCAGGTACGAGGGTCCCTCATTCAGCAGCTCAATTCCTCTCCCTCTGCCCCAGTGCATGAGCCACAGATGCTCCGGTCCCCTCAGGCCTGATGGCCATCTTCAGCATCCCTCTGTGAGCAGGGTTTCCTTCGTCTTTTGAAAATGAGAGGCTACAAGAGGGGAGTAGAAATGTTGATACAGGTCCCTCCTGTTCCATAGACAAGGCAATAAGGCAACAGAAAGGTAAAATGATGTGTCCAGGCTTGCAGAGGGTTGGTTGCAAGGTTGGCAGAAGAAGCTGGAGTTGTGATTTCCTGCAGCCGTGCGAGCATAGGTGGGATGGAGGTACCTAAGAGTCCTGGTACGATGGGGCAGAACCCATCTCAGGAAGGTCTCTGGGAGGGTTAGTTTTATACATCAGGGAAACGGTATGTTTTCAGAACTTGCTTTATTTTTAACTTAAACTTTAGGAAAAGATTCTCAAATTGTTAAAGAGCAGCATCGCCGTGCTCAGAAAACATCCTCAACACCAGGAGAAGGGACAGGAGAGATGCAGAGGGGAAGGGCAGGCGCTGGGGAGGCAGAGGGGCAAAGCCAGCGTGTGTGAGGTGCAAGGAGGCAGGAACAGGGATGGAAGACAAGTCGCAGGCTCCCTGGAGTGGCTGCGTACGCGGCAAGTGCAGCCTCGGGAACGTCTGTTCCTCTCTTCCTTTGAATAAATATTTATATATTCATTTGCCGGCTGGTGCACGCACTTGGCTGCTCACCTCCAGCCCAGAATAATGGGACCTGCCCTGGTTGCAGAAAGGGGGAGGACGGCGGGGATTCGGGCTGCCACGGGTCTGCATCCCAGTAACCTCCAGCTGCGTGCGGTGCTGGTCTGGGTGTTGTGAGAGCGTGGCCGGGGAGTCACCGGGCAGCCTCGGGGACGCGGCGCTGGCGATGCAGCGCTGACCCAGCCCCGGGCAGGCACCGTGCCGTGGGCACCGTCCTGGAGGCACCGTCCTCACCACCTGCAGCCGTGGAGGCTCCGCTGGCCCTTCGCCAGAGCATACAGGCGTGAGCTCGAGGTGTCCTGGCCGGGCTCCAGCTGGAGCTCACAGCAGCCTCCTGAGATTCCCTCTGTGGTACCAGTTGCGCCTAGGATGGGCCTTCGCTTTCTGCCCTAAATAGAGTGGGAATGTGGTGGGAAGGGAAGGTGCCAGCACACAGAGACTTGTGCAGCTTCATGGGCGTCTGCCTGTGCCCATCTGTATGCGCGAGGACCGTGTGCGTGTGGTGGGGGAATGTGTGAAAGGGAAATGCGTGGGGAAGTGTACGGGAATGTATTTTGGGGAGGTGGGACGGCTTAACCCGTACGTGTATGACTACATCTATGGAGCGTGCCAGCGCATACACCCAGCTCCTCACAGCTATAATTTCTAGATGGGGAGGTACGTGTTTGGGGGCAACGTGTGCGTTCCCTTCATGAAAGCATGATTGCACGTAGGTGTTAGTGCCGGGGGGGGGTGCGCTTGGGAAGCGGAGGAGTACATTTTGCCTCCCTTTGTGTGGGGGGCTGATCTGTTTGTCGGGGGGTTATTTTTCTTGCAGTCCTTGACAGGGAAGCGTGTCTGAAGCTGTCAGGAGTTTATGCTAAGCAGCCACTCTCTGGCTCTCGGACAGCAGGTCTAAAGTTTCAGTCTGTTTGTATTGGGCTGTCATGTTATGGGATTAGGGGCTGTCACGATGGCTTCTGGATGCGTCGTAGGGGGTCTGATTAATCTCACTGTGCTTCTGTGGAGCAGCACCTCTGCGCTGGTGACAGGGAGGTGTGGGCTGAGCTGCCACGAGGGACTCCTCTGCAGGGGAGGAACCCATTCTCACCATTCGAGGTCTGGAGACGGTTTCTGTTCGCTTTCCATGTGATGGGCCCCTCGTTCAGCACACGTGAAGTCCAAGAGCACATTTTGGAGGGACCTCCAGCAATATGTCCCCAGTAACTCCAGTGGTGGGTGTCCAGCAGGCGTTTTGCCAGGTGCTCTTCCTGAGCCCAGGGACACAGAGCAGGGTCTGCCTCGGCACTGCGCTGGGGGAAGAGCCAGGCTGTGAGCACGTTTCTTGCCTTGGGACCTTTAACCCTTCTTAGTCTGGGTTTCTCTCGGAGGTATCATAAATAAAGAAAGAAATGAGACAATGCAGCTGCTTTAGAATCAGTTTTTTGCTTTTATTTGTGATTGAATCTTGTTAATTGTTGGTGCAATAATTACGCCAGTAACTCTGATAGGGACCATTTAGTTCAAGATTCTCCGTGACCTTGAAGTTAAGACCTTACCTTCTTCCTTTCTCCCCCCACTTTCTCTTACCCCTCCTTTACTAGCTGTCACATATGAATAAACTACATTAAAATAACAAACCCACACTAATTAGCTGATTGTGCTGGGAAGTGTGAGAGCAGAATTTCCTGTGTGCGAGAGCGAGCGAGCAGGCAAAGGGGCCTGATCAACTGGTACCAATCCAAGGCGATGTTCTCCCATACGACTGCACACACCAGTCTGGTTCTCCAGCACCCGCGCTTGCCAGGGCTCCTGTCCTCCGTACTGGTTCTTTCTGGTCTATACTGGTTTTCTTCTCTGAGACTATGTGTAAGCCCCATTAAGTGAATTCCTCACTGTCCCCAGGCTTGGGCTTGGGAAGCTGTTCTCCCTGCTACTGGTGCTTGGGTGCAGCTACTGGCTGGTGTGGTTTTGGCAGCTGACACATCTGGGATGGAGCTGGGGACCTCAAAGCAGGTGGTGCTGCAGTCGGAAGGAGAGGGCAAGTCAGGCTTTTAACAGACTTCATATCCTGCCTGAGCCAGGAGCAAAGGCTGGGCCATACAACGTTCTCCTGCCTGAGATATTTGGGGCCTTTTGAGCCCAGTTCAGTCACTCTTTCTTGAGGTCAGTGGCATCCTTTGGTGCCAGCAGGTTCAGAGCATGCCTCTCCCCGGGCTCTTCTGGCTGGGCTTCCACTCAGAGCTTAGGAAACAGATGGCAGGAGGATGACACTGGCCATGCCTGAAGGCCCATTGGGTTGGGACGAGCCGTTTGCTGTTTGGGTTCAAGTTGTCTGATCCCACTAATGCCCTTCCTTGCTTCTTTCCCCTTTCTTTTTCCAGCTGAAAGAACTATATGCACTGACGCAGCCTCAGGAAAACCCACAATGGCTGCCAAGCGCAAAGGCGGCCTGAAGCTAAATGCAATCTGTGCCAAGCTGAGCCGCCAGGTCGTCTTCGACCACGGGGGAGCCGAACAGGCACGAGCGGACAAGGGGCCGCAGCGGGAGAGCAGCAACAAGGACCTGCCTCAGCCTGGGACCAAGGAGCTGGGGACGGAGTTTTCTGATGGACTCAGCCGCGTGCAGAAGATCGAGGAGGACAAAAGGAGGGAGGTGATTGAGAAGTGGGTGAACGGGGAATACAACGAGGAGCCCTTGCTGGGGCGAGTGGAGGGCAAGGAATGTAAGGGTGCCGAGAGCGCCGAGGTGCCCCCCGAAGGGGTTTACATGGTGCAGCCCAAGGGCTGCAGTGACGAGGAAGATAACGGCGACGAGGCGGATGCTCTGAGGGGCTCGCAGGATGGCAGCTTCTTGGATGACAGGGATTCAGACGGGACGGCCTCAAAGGACGATGCCTACCGCTCCTCCAGTGGCGAGACAGGCTCCAAGCTGGGGGCAGGAACCACCTCAGGTAAGCCCTCTGCCCCTCCGCCTCCCCGTGTGAGGCAGCTGCGCGGTCGCGTTTTCTGTGGGACAGACAAAACCGTTGTGTGTCCGTGCCAGATACTGCCTGCATGTAGCAGCCACGGAGGAGGGTGGAAGCCCCGACCCCCTTGCAGAGGCTGGCATTTTGCTCTTGGGGCTGTTCTGAGTTTGCCTCTGGTTCAGCCTCCCCTTCCCAGGAGGGGTGTTTGTTAGGGTGGGTGCAGCTGGATGGCTCCTCCCAGGCCATAGATCCCTTGGTGGAGCCGATCTCCCCCTGTTGACTCCTTCACACCGTTCAGGTGGAGACGGCTGTGGTGCGCGCTGGTTTCCTGGTCGCGTATTTCCACACGGGGGGGAAAGCAGGGAGTGCCCTTGGGGCCAGTCCCGGGTGGGTTCTGCGGTGTATTCACACGCGCAGGGCAGTGCAGGGTTGTGTAAACATGCTCGTGCCCACGTGTTGCACCTTACGCGACGGGAATTAACGCCGAGATCAGTGGCCACCGCAGGAGCCCCGAAGGCCGGTAACCCCTGGTGCGCTGCGGCCCCGCCGCCCGCGGGGCCACCCCTTCCCCTAGCTCTCACAGGCCGGGCCGGCGCGGCCACCTGCCAGAGCTCGGGGGGGCTCGGTGACACGAGGGCAGCTGCGGGAGGAGGCGCCGGGCCTGCCGTGCCGGGCCATGCTGGGCCAGGCCGTGCCGCCGGGGCTGGGTCCGCGCTGCCGCGGGGCGCCCACACCTGAGGGAGGGGCCTGGCCCCACGTGTGCCGCCGCCCCGCCCCACCTGTCGGGGCCCGGGCGAAGGTTCTGGAAGGAGCGGCCGCTGCGGCAGGAGGTAGGCGGGGAGGGGGGGCTGTCCCCGGGGCAGAGGGTGTGAGGGCACAGGGGGAGGCTGAGCCGTGCCAGGGCAAGGCCAGGGTGGCTGCCTGCCCGTTCAGGCCTTGGCTGCTGCCCTCAGCCCCTCAGGGCTGTGGTGCTTGGGGCGAGCTGCTCTCCAGGCCCTCCCTCACCCCTGGCTGCCCCACAGGTACAGGTGCCCTTTCTGGGCGTCAAATAAGAGCCCATAACAGAACCGGCCAACACGTAACGCGTGGCGTTCCCTTCTCGCTGCTGCGTGTTCCCCCGTCCCGGCCGGAGGGGCTGAGGGGATGCCCCTCGCCGTGGCACGAGGCAGGCCTGGGGGCCCGTCCTCCGGCCGAGCCCGTGGGGCGGCACACCCTGAGCTTGGGGCGAGCTGGCGAAGCCGCCAGTCCCAACCCTGCGTGTCCCCCGCCACTTCGGTCCTGGATGCTGCCTTGTGGGCAGTTGCAAGGTGTTTTCCCCCAGGCTGTGTGTGCATTTCTTATTTTCAGGTAGCTTCTGCCTTATTTTTGTGGTTCATTCAAAAGCTGAATTCAGCAAGAGATGTTGGGGCTGAATTTCTTTCTCACTTCTGATACCCAGGTTCCCCCCAGATTGATTTTGGGGGGCGTATGAGTGCTAAGCCTTGGTAAAAGCTTAGGGTAAATTGAATTCTCTCCATTAGGGCAGAGCAGCTCCCTCCCCCGATTTGTCACTCAGCTGGATTGAATCTGTAATGAAAGATCTCTCCCTAATCTGCTCCACCTGCATGCACCCCTCCCCTGATCTCAGCACTTTGTGAATCCATCAAACTTTCCTCCTTTTGTGTGTGCGCGTGTTTTCCTCCTCCTGTTAATAATGCAGCCGAAACTCATCTCTGCCTGTCCGTTCCCCTTCTGGAGAGGCACATTCTCTAGTCTTCACGAGTTCAGTGGCAGCGCACATAATTATGCATATAAGATATAAACAGAGCTGTTTAATTATCCTTCGCCACATCAGTGACAGAGTAATTAACAAACATTGCAAGATCAATGAGGAAAAGTGTGACCTTCAGTTTCCTTTGATAGGAAAGCCCTTGTCGTTCCCAGACACAAGGTGATTGTGCCTGGGCTCCGTTTATAGTTTGTTTTAATTCCCCACTCCGTTTGCAGCTTTTATTTGCTACGAAAACTAAAAGGAGGGGAACTTAAATGTAAAAAATATGTGACCAAACTGGGGAAAATGAAAAGGAATGAGGTTTTTCACTAGGGTAGGAGTTCTTAATAAAATGCCTTTGTAGGGCTGTATTGTCAAAGGATTATGCGAAAATGTATAAGCATTGATGGGGGGCTGAAGACTCAATTATGTTTAAGGCAGGTAATGGCACATGCGGGGTCCGGTTTGCATATACAGCCCCATGGGATTTGACTTGCAAACAGACATGCTGCCAGGTCTGGAGCGTCTGTTTCGAGAACCCTGTTGTAAATGTCGTTTGCACTGTTTCCCTGGAAAGCACAAACTGGAACATCTCTTGCTTTGGAAAGGACAAAGTTCTTTTCCTCTTCTTTTTCTGTCAATGTTCCAGAAAATGGATTTTAAGCAGTTCATCACCCGAGACCTCTCAGACCTGGTGTTACTGGGTTCAAGTTAAGTTTATTCCAGTGAGATCTGGAGCTGCCTATACCAAAAAGGAGGTTTTTTTTTTTTCCTGTGAGCTAGGGGGTAGCAGGAGGGAGTCAGATCAAAGGAGAGGAGTACAGCTCTGCCCTCCTGGTCAATGCGGCTTTGGGGGAGTCATCACAGGAACCTGGTTTTAAAGGTTTTGAGCACCCGTTGCTCCCTCTGAGGACATAGAGGATGCAGAGCTGGCAGTGCTCAGCAGCATTTAAAATTGAGCGCATACTTCTTTGATCAGCTGGAAACTTGGGTAAAAAGCAGGAGCCACACAGAAAACCAGATCCTACATCTAGCTGGGCTTTCTTATCAGTGGGGAGGTGACCCTAATTATACGGACCTGAGAAGGGTTCCTGCTTATAGGAGTCCCAGTGTGTACACACACAGCCTGCTTTATGGGACTTCAGCTACTGCTTGTGTCCTCCACTAGCACCTCTTGTAGTCTAATGCCAAATCCCTGCCACCTCTGTCTCCTCCTAGGATCAGACAGTGAGGCTTGTCGTGCATCAGGCAGGAGCTTGCAAGGACTTGGTCCACACTATTCAGTCCTCACGCTTTGAAGCCAGATGGGGAACGTGCATGTATGGTGTCCCTGTTTCTTTTTCTGAGCCACCCCTCGGAAACAAGGGACTAGCGAGTTGGTTCTCAGTCTTGCCTTACATGCTTCCCTCTCTGGTACAGCTAGGAAAGATGTTCAGGAGTCGCAAAGCTGGCGTCTGTCAGGAGATGGGTGTCAGAAGCTGATCTGGACATGCAGATATATTTCTTCATTCATTCACGCACCCTCTCCTGCACACTGACTGACCCGTACTTCTCTACACACATTTATATATAGCATTTAGATTTCCCAGTACGTTCTCTGACAGAGATCCCTTTCCACAATCTCTCACTGACGCACACATACCCAGGGAGATTTTCCTACACAGTCCTGTGTTCTTTACTCTGCCTGTTACTTTACATAGCAGGCTAAAGCAGTCACCAGGAGCTTTCCCCAGCTTTCAAGTTTCTCCTTTCTTTCCTTCGTCTGTTGGCTAAGTCTCTTAGAAAGGGAATATTGGACCTGTTTTCAACAAGGGGGGTTTTCTCTTCGTAATTTCCTGGGGAGACTCCACTTGGGAGAACATGCATGATGAGTGCCAGTTTATTGCTCCTTATCCTATAGCCCCCAAGTCTACATGTTTTCCCTCCCAAAGCGGATAAAGGACAGAGCCCTGGCTGGGACGTCCCATCCCCCAGTATCCAGACCTTGTGCTCCATTTGGGCTGTTTTGCTTTTCCTTCCATATATAGTGCGCTGCTGCAGGCTATTTTTAGCCCCTTTTTTGCTAGCTTCGGATCCTTTGTGATACGATAGCTGCTCTGAGACACACAGATCTCTGCTCTTTGGCAATGCCCACAAATGGAGAGCGGCGGCAAGGGGAGAGGGAGCCCTTTCATTATCACATAGAAAAGGAGAGAAAAATGCTGTGCAGGGGAGCGGGGGAAGAAGACCCAGGGACAGCGCTGCCTGTGCCTTTTCACAGGGATTTGTGTCCCAGCCGCTGTCCTGCTTCACTTTTGTCTGTGTGTGGATGTGGGGAGGGTTTTCTGTGGATTAGGTAGTAATAATTACCTCTTCACTGTTGTTTGAAAGTGTATGTGAAATGAGTTGGCTGGGTCTCACACCATCTTTGTGGTGAGACAGCTCCCTTCCATAAGCTGCCTCCACTTGAAGAGCCTCTAGGTTAGGTGCCTGTGTAAGTAAGTGGAGGTTGTCTTGGCTTTAGGGGATGTGTTGGTGGGCTCACACTGGGATGAGGGAAGGTGTCCTTGCCAGGCAGTGAGTAGTGGGAACTGGCCAGGGCTTTGTCTCAAATGTGGATGAGGAAAGACCGAGCAGCACTGGCAAAGCTGTTGATTAGGGAGGTTATTGCGATCATCTGGAACCAAATTTGAGCAAACGAAAAACAGAATGCAAGGTGTTTTGGGGGATGAGGGGATTAAACCCAGGGTAGTGAAACCTGAACTCAAGCTCAGACTTTACAAAGCTCAAAAAAAGGTCTGAAAACTCCCCCTTTCCTACGGTGTTGGGTTTTGCATCTAATTGTTTGCACCAGCTGAGGTCTAGCCGCACATGCGTACCAAAGGTGCTTTCTAAGACCAGCTGTGCAGATGAGAGAAGTTTCAAAAGGAGCTGGTCTCCTACAACATTTCATTTTCTCCAGTGTTAAAAGAAAATACTATGTTTCCTTGAATCTCCCCTCTTGATTTTTGATGTCTGTGGTGCCTGAACCAAGCTGGGATTTGTAAAACTGATTTGAGATGTGGGATTGAAAAAGAGGGTCTCCCCTCTTTTTTTGTGTGCTGCAGGTTAGGATAAAGAAGGAAAGGGGTTGGCTGGCTTTCAGGGCAGCTGTTAAAGCTAGTAAAAAATCACGCTTAACAGTTTAATTTCCTATCACATCCTCTCTGTGGTATTCTTTCTCCCCTTGCAGTTTGGCACAGGCTGGCTAGAGTTTTTCTGTGTAGTGCTTGGAAGTCAAGGCATTGTTTTACAGGTCCAGAAAGAGAGGAAAAGCAGAACAGGGAAAGCAGATTTAACAGAAAGAGGAAAGTGTGAGACCCAGTAGGGATTTCATGGGTTTAATCGCTTCTGTTGGGTCATGGAGTTAACACTGAAATGGAGGTGGAGAAGAGGGAAAAAGGTAAAAAGGAGAACTGCTTTAAAGCAACATGAAATTATTTGATGTGTCTGTGTGTGAAAGATAAAGTTGATGGCTCTGGTAGGGTGTTGGAGCGGCTACAGGAGAGGGCCAAGTGGTGAAGCACAGATGAAATGATCCTACCTATGGGGATGGAGTAATTCAGCCTTTCCTTGTGGTTTCCTCTGACAAGTCTTGTTATTGGACGCTGTGGGGTGTGATTCTGCACGTAACATCCTTTCAGGTTAATGCTGACCCACGAGGTTGAGCGAGGACAAAAAGCTACAACCTGAGCCGGGCGCTGCAGGGGCATTGCCACCCGTTCTGTAACTAACAGGGTGTTTATTCTGAAGTCAGACACCCCAAACCCCATGCAGGATGCTGGGCCTAAGTACATGGAACTGGAAATTCATTTTGGACTAAACCAGGTCCCAGCACGTAGCAGATGTGTCTTTGTCTTTCTGCTTGCAGGCTTCAGGCGTGTTGTTTGCATTGTCTTTCTCACGTACCACATACAGAGGCAACTAGTGCAGCAGCACTAGGTCTCATGTGCGCGGAAATGCTCCCGTGTACGTGCGTGTCTGTGCGTACGGCATCCTTGGCTGTCAGATCCTCCAAATCCTAGGGGTCCATTTTCATGCTTTGCATCTGTTGGCCTGTTCTGTGTCTATAACTTGGTGCCTTCCTTTTCCACTATGTTTCAAGGCAATGTTGATTTGGTTTGAGCTGGACCCAGTGCCCAGAACCTCTGTTCTGCTGTCAGTGTACCTGCCTGTGCTGGCTCCCTGTGAACCACTGTGCTTGCCCATGAGAGCTAGAGTGAGTGACTGGAAAAGATGACGAGGGAGGTTTGAAGGACTCCTGCACACAGTAAATCTTTACTCTGCAGGAGAAAGCAAGAGGGAGAGGAGGAGGAGCGCTGTGTCAGACTGAAGCCTAAATGAGTCCAAGCTGGCACGTCAGAGCAATCTTTATTTCCTCCTTTACACTGATATTGGGTGACCTCCAGATGTGTGTTCTTCCCCTCCTGGTGGCCTGTGAAAGTGCCTGAGGGAGTAGGGGAGGGAGGAAGGGAGGGAGAGACCCGAGGAAGGACAGCTTTTGCTCATTCTTTCTCCCTGTGATCACGCTCAGGTAGACTGAGCCCTTCCTGCCCCTTCCCCAACCCACGCTCCAGAGAACAGGCTTTCTCCCCCTCTCTGGAGCCCACATCAGGACAACAGCTCTTTCTGTCCTCAGTCCAAATCCTGATGGAGAGAAGGCTGTTCCTTACCCATTTTGCGCCTGCATGGACTTTTCCCTTTACTGGTCTTACTGGAAGCTGTTCCTGGCTGCTCAGGAGGCTGCCTGCAGGTTTCCACAGCCTTCGCTGAACGCGACCCCTTTTCACGTAGACAGTAGCAGCTCTCCAGTCATTGGGACTGAGAAGGAAGGGAGCAAGTTGGGTGAAAAGAAATCTTACAAAATTGACAGGGAAGGGAAGGACTGCAACAGCTATGGGGAGCTATCCTGTCTTTGTCTTGCTTCTCTTCTTCACTCCTTCCCCCCTACTCCTCACTGCCAAGCTTCTCATGCATACAGCCTTTGCTGCTCTTCCCCCACCTTCATTCATCTCCACCTCTGCTGCTTTCCTCCTCTACTCTGTGCTTTTCCACCTGCCCTCCTCCTGCTCCACCCTATGCATTGTCTTGCCCTGTCTCCCGTATCCGTTTCACACCGTGCTGTCCTGCCTGCTCTCAGCCCTGCTGTTCACCAACACAGGTAGCATCTCTCACACGCTTCTACCCCCCTTTACACATGCAGACACACTGCCGTCCATCCTCTGTGCACCTCCTTCCATATGCAAACACACACAAGGACAGAGCTGTACAGACCTCGGCATATTGGCGTTGGTCTCACTTCCAGTAAAATTACTTTTTCTTCATATTAGGCCAAGGCAAGAGTGCAGAGACATTTATGAAACTTTGTTTAATGTACTGAAAAGCCATCGGCTAGAACATTTAGGAAATTGATTTTCCTGGCATTGATGAACTCTTTTTATTTTACCCCAGTATTAATTACTTTTTTTTTAAAAACAAATTAATTTAAGAGTCGTAAAACCTAACAAGTGAGCCAAACGTCAGTAGATCATGTTCCCCTCTCCCCTTACTCCCCCTCCCTGCTACTAGTGGAGAAGAAAAATCAACGCCTTGCGTGACTCTCTCACTTTGGCTCTCTGTAGGGGAAGCTTCATCGCTGCGAGATTATGCCGCCACCACCATGAATGAGTTCCTGGGCATGTTTGGCTACGATGATCAGAACATGCGGGATGAGCTGGCCCGCAAGATCAGCTTTGACAAGCTGAACGCTGCTACCTCAGAGGCCACTGCGACTGCTGCCTCTCTCCCCGGCGAGGATGCCATGAGCAAACGAGCCCGCTTCTCCAAGTATGAGGAGTACATCCGCAAGCTGAAAGCTGGAGAGCAGCTCTCTTGGCCCATGCACCTGGCCAAATCTGAGGAGCTGGGCTCCAAGCTGGGCAAAGAAACTTCCTCAGTGCTGGCACAGCCCATTCGGGTGCCAGGTCCAGACGCCTCCATGCAGACGGAGACCAAAGCCACCATCCTGCCACTGCCCTCTCCCAGCAGTTCCCAGATGCAGGGCCTGATGTCACGGGCCTCCAAATATGACTTCTTCATTCAGAAGCTGAAGACGGGTGAGAGCATCAGGCCACAAAATGGCAACACTTACAAGAAGGCCTCCAAGTATGACCTAGAAAACGTCAAGTACTTGCACCTTTTCAAGCCTGGAGAAGGAAGCCCAGATATGGGAGGAGCCATCGCCTTCAAGACAGGCAAGGTAGGCCGGCCTTCCAAGTATGACGTGAGGAACATTCAGAAGCTTACTCCAGTAAAAGCTCCAACGCCCAGCCTGGCCCCTGCTCCCCTCGCCAGTACCCCCAGCAGCACTCCAGTGGCTGGGCCAGAGCAGTCCGTCTCATTGCCATTCAACACTCCGGAGTACCTGAAATCAACTTTCTCCAAGACAGACTCCATCACAACTGGAACAGTCTCTACAGTAAAGTAAGTGTCCTCCCACTTTTCTCATCTTTGTATTAATGGGGGATCATACCTAAAGTCTGTGTGTGGATCAGTGTGCAGTTCCAGTTCATGTGATGATAAATACTGCACTGTTGGTGTGCTGTTTCTTTTTGCTCTCTGTTGGAGTGTCTGCTCCTCTGTTGCACCTTATGTCTCTACCTTATTTGCACTAAGGATGTGGCCTGCCATCAGCAGTCACAGCCATAAATCTAGAGCCCACTAGCTTCTGGGTTTGTATGTTAGAATGAAAGATGAGGGAACATGGTGCTGTCAGCACCCTAAGGTCAAGGTTGTAACTACTTTACTTTCTCCTCCTGGTTCCCCAGGCATCCAGCTGTGTCTGTAGGAGAACCTGATTCTTGCTTCCATTTAACTCAATGGCAAAAATCTGCTGACTTTACTGTTAGCAAGATGGGGCTTTTTGTTTGTCCCAGAAGTCAGAAGACATTTTGGTGCCTAATTCTCATCAATTTTCACAGGAGTTAGGCAGATATGTACTTCTGTGGGGCTAGGCCTGTGTCTTCTCAATTTGCTTGTTCCTTGCACAAATGGAGGTGATTCAATTACCCCTTAGACTGGGCAAACTCATTAGCCCAATTACCACTAATAACCTCCTACACATACGTTGCTGGCAATCTCTGCAGTGATGCCATTGACTCAATGGAGATATCTGAGGACCTTGCCAAACGTTGGATTACTTTTTAATGTGGCTTCTAGAGGTGGTAGCTGGAGAAAAGCTACAGATGTATGTGAGGCTGCAAGCAGGGAGGAAGGGAGGGACTCGTCTGCTTTCTTGTCATGGTTTGGATTTACTTGTTTCTCACTGTGGACCTGGGGCTGTTGTGAGCTGTGACTCCCATGGGGTCATTTGTAGTTAGTCTAGGACCTCCGGCCTGCACTTCTGTGGCAAATGCCATCACACGCACCCTACTGCTTTGCCCTCTGGTGAGGAGGAAGGTTGTTTTATGGTGAATATGTGGGCCTAGGCGGCCTTGGGCTGAACCCTCACTCAAATGCTCTTTGCAGTCTCAGGCAGGTCTGCATCCCCCACTTCCCACGTTTCCCCACCTGTAAGGCAGAGGTGATGGTACCTGTCCTCCTTGTGAAACTGTCATTTCCCAGCTGCCTGCAGACAGATTTGGGAGCTCTGTGGTTAAGGTGTATGGGAAAGGGCAGAGGATTATTAACATTTGCATCTGGCCTCTGCTCGGGATGAACCCCGTACGTGCTCCAGATGGCAGGCAGGGACTCCTATTACTGAAAAACACCGTGGTGTAAATATTCCTGTAGGCACAGTGCCTTGTTGTGATGGGTGACTTGGCCAGGGACTCTGTGCCTGAAGAGTCTGCAGAACGCTCAGCTGCCTGGAGTTCAGTGGCCACCCTAGAGCTGTGCTTAGGGGGCTGTGAGCCTCTTCTTATCTGCTTTGGTGTTGCACTGGGATCCCAGTTTGATTTCCTTTCTTTTGCTCATTTCCTGCCACTTGCAGGTGTGGGTTTGCAGCACCACGGTGATCCCTCCTCTAGCCACAGGACTTCCTCAGCTGGGGCATCATGATGGGGCTGCAACAGGAATGGAGGTGACCAGGGCCTTCAACCTGGCAGTTCCCAGTGTCCCGATCGCACACTGGAGTTCAGAAGGGCCTCTGGTCCCTTCTCCTTCAGGCTGCTTACTAGATACAGGCTTTCATGATAAAAGAAAGCAGCCCATTAATTGTGCTGGTGGAGGAAGTGCTAACTGTGGTATCTGGGACCTGGCTTTCCATTCACAGTCCCCACTGGGACCAAATAACCTGGCAGGAATTACCCCTTGCTCTCACACATACGCTTACACACCCTAGCCATGGGTTTAAACTCTAACATCTAATGCTATTAACCTGCCCTGGACTAATCTACCTACTTCAAGTGAAGTCTGTGTGAAAGTGTCCTTGTTTAAACTGGGTACAGAGCTGTCATGAGTAGGAGTGGAGCTTGGGTGGGGGCAAAACTGAGAAGGAAGACGGCATCCAGCCTGTCTGGGATTGTGTTGGTGTTCCATGGTCTCTTAGGTAGGCTGGAGTCTGGTCCTGTATCTCTTCCTCTTGCTGAACTCATCGAGGATGTAATTTTTATCTGCTTCTAATGATGTTAAGTAACCCAGGCTTATGTGACAGTTGGGTGCAGTTGAGTTGGTTTTCTCATTGATTAAAATACATAAATACCTTTGCTGCCCCATCTGGCTGTTGGAGTTGGGGTATCTGTGTGAACAAAGAGGCAATTAAAGCCCCATCTGGGGGGCTGTAGCCACGTTGCCAGGACTGGGTAGGAGTACACTGTGCCTGCTGCCCATAGGAACTGTGCAGTAGCTCACAGCATGGGTGAAGCACAGAGACTCTTCTCCCACAGTTGAGCCTACGGCAGATGTGTCTCAATGGCCCTTCCATGCACGTAAGGGCAGTGTTGCAAGGTGCCTCAGGGAGATGTTTGTTTTCATGTGGCCATCACTTGTTCACGTACAGGTATTTAGTTTTTTTCTGTGGAAAACCAGATTTTCACGGTTGGTCTTCTCAGTGTCTTCAACAAACTCAGCTGAGTCCTGCAAAGAGGGTCCATGCAGGAGGGGTGATAGGTGGGCTGTATGGTTCCCTAGGACAAGAAGGTACAGGATTTGAAGGGAGGTTAAACCCATGGGTGTCTTTGCTGGGTGCTCTTCCATGGGCCCTCTCTCCTGATGTGTCAGTGGTGTGTGAGAGAAACAAGGAGCTTAGGCTGTGCCCTGTTCCTGCCTGCTAACCAGCTCTGCCCTGTGTGTTTCTCATTAGGAACGGATTACCCACTGACAAACCAGCCGTCAGCGAAGACGTAAATATTTACCAGAAGTATATTGCCAGGTAGGCAAAACCCTTGACTTTCTTGGGGAGAGGGCTGGAAGTAAGAGGGTGGAGCGGTGGTGGGAGAGCTGAGGTCTTGTCCGTCTGGATCAAGTGTTTAAACCAGTCATTGGCACTTCCATTTCCCTCTGACATCTGTACTCGCTCTGTTGCCCTGCTTGGGAGAGCAGTAGCTGTGAGAGGTGTACAAGCATGCCAAGAGCGTGCTCGGCTCCTCAGAGCTGTTAGACTTTGTGACAAATAGTGGAAAAATGTTTCACTGCAGAAGCCCAGGATTGAAATGGGAGCACCGCCTCTTGACTGTCGTTCTTTCTGTCCATTGCCGTGCTGTCTCCAGCCTCTTTCCCCTCCCATGTCCAGTGCCTGCAGGAGGCAAGCAGAGAACATCTCACCTCTGAAAATCTGGGCTGGAGGAATTCACGAGTGACTCGAGTTTAGGCAGGTCTTGGCATCCATGTGGGATGTTTATCCTAGAATATTTCTCAGCTCATTTATATGAGAAGCCCTCACTGTATAAGGTCCAGACCTTATCACAGCTCTGGGCAAGCTTAGGTCAGGAACGAGCGATGCTGAGAGGGAGCCCAAGGCTATTGTGGTGAGGCAGAGTGAGTAATGCCATGAGAGCCAGAGGGACAGAGGAGATTATTGCGTAACACCTGCCTGTTCTGTAGCTCACAGTGTAGAAGGTCCATCAGCCTTTGCCCTGGCCTGTTGAATCCTCCATCTGTACTGTGAGGAAGCTCACTACGAAAGCCCCTTGTATACAGAAAGACACCAGTCAGGGAAGCAAGCAAACACTTCTCTCCAGAGATAAAACTGAAGGGTTTGTTCCCACCAGCACTTGGGCACTTATTAACAAGAGGGGAGGGAAATGTGTACTGTGCTTTCCCTCCTTGCCAGAGCCTACAGAGAGTCTCTTGGTGGGAGGCAGTCGGCTGCTAGGAAGGTGCAAGGGAAGATCTTGGCCCATCATCAGGGCAGAAGGGTGGGAACAGTGCTCTCCCTAGTTGGAGAGTGGAACAAGAGGTGATTTCCCTTCCATCCCTTTTGCCCAAATCCCTGATGGAGGAGAAGGGAGCAGAAGACCACGCGGGACGAGAGGACAGCTGCAGCACCACATGCAGCTCCTCAAGCAGCAGTGCCTCCAGTGCGTGTGGCAACTCGCTGCCTCCTGGGAGAGTACAGGAAGGAAAGCAGTGGTTTAAGCCCATCATTGCACGGGGCAGAAGGAGCAGCACCCTTTTATCACTGAGATTGCAGGAATCGCAGAGGTTGCAGTGAGGGAGGAGATGCCACCCTTTCTGTCCCCATTTCCCCTCTCAAGCAGAGAACTGTGTAAACACTTCACCCACATCCAGGCTTTGCAGCGCTCTGCAAGCCCCTTCCCCTGGGTCAGGCAGGTATCGGAGGGAGGCTGGTGAGAGAGCGAAGGGACACCACATCCTGCTTAAAAAGCTCCGCAAGCCTTGGCAGCACAGCCACTTCCCTTCAATTTACACACAATTTTAAAAAAGAGTTTAAAGCCTTAAAAATCAAGGGGTGGGGGGAGAGAGACACAACACTCTATGTCTGTACTGCATAATTAGCTTAATGAGTTTGCCAAAGCCACTGCCAAAAGCTGCCCAGGGATAATCCATTCTCTCACACAACAAAACAAAACCTCTTACTTAGCTAGTTTGGGTTGGGTTGTTTTCCCCCCCCCTGTATATTTATAATTAAAAAAAAAAAAAAAGACCACAGAAAAAATTATTATTATTATTATTAGTGCCTCAGCAGATGGTGCTTCTGGCAGCACTTGCTTAAATATTTATTTCTGTGTGGGTTTCCTCCCCCCTTATAATTGGGGTGGGTTTTTTTTTTCTTCCTTCTTTCACATCATCGTTACAGGGTAATGAGTCTGTAAACACTCTCTAAGCATGCTGACTTCTTTATTTATTATTTTTATTATTATTTATTTATCTTGGTTTTTCTTTCTAACTCTTGCCAGATCAAGACTAGTTCTCTCTGGCCCCAAAAAGAAAAAAAAAAAGTGAACTGATTAAAGCAAGGGAAGGGGGTTGTTGTTGTGAAAATCAATCTATGTGCCTGCGTGGACAATTTAGGAGTTTGGATTTGCATATCAGTGTGATTAAATGGTCTGTGAGTTTGCTTGTTTCAGGTGTGTGTGTTTGATCATGTGCATGGAAACTGTGGGTACGTTCATGTAAATTAAGAGGGGTGTTGAGGTACCTTAGAGTATGTGCATGTAAATGTGCGCCTGTGTATGTGTGTAGTGTGGTGTGTAAGCTTTCCTGTTATGAAAAAGCTAAACAGATGCTGTGCTTTAAAAATTAATAGCTTTGAACTGTTTCAAGTGTCAGAAGAAACACAGGATAAATATAACCCTTTAGGAGCCTAACCTTAGAGACGGAACGAGCAGAATTTCCCCTTTGTGCTGTGTTTGCTGCTTCCCTCCTTCCCCGAGCACACGGTTTGGTAGAACACTTGCCTCTCCCTTCCTGCGCTGCAGACACCGCAGGCACGCACACCTTTCTGTGGCACGTGGAGGGTGGGAGTTTGAAGCGCTGGAGTGCTTGTTTAGCTGTTGCTTTTAAAGCTGAGCCCGTGAGTTACTCCTGCTGGGATGCTTCAAGTAACTCATCCCATACGGTCAGATCTCTGCTGTCTGCCCTTTCTTTTACTGCAGTTGGCATCTCTGGTCATTTTGAATCCTCACTTTCGATAATATTTTGGGCTGCTTTGCCTCAAAGGTGTGTATTTGTCAGCAAGGTCTTTACCTTCCTCTTCTCTCTGCCTGGCCTGCACTCCACAGTTCCCCAGCCCTGCACAGCCCTTTGCTCTCTCTTCCCCATCTCATCAGTGGAATAGGGAGGAAGCTTTCCACAGAGCAGTTTCTTTCCTTTAAAGCTGCTGGTGGTGCTGCTGACATAAAGCCCTGGACTAGCAGGACCAGTTGGTTCGACGTGCTGCCAAGCTGCATGTACCTGGGTAATGCCACGCTGACTCAGGCCGTGCCCTGCACTAGCCTCACAGTTGCCCGGGCGTTGAGCAGGAATCGCTTCCTCTGCTTTCAGTTCCACACCTTTGTTTGTGCAGCCAGCCTTGCTGTTTGCCTTGTGGTTTGTTTCTTCTCCGCTGCTGAGGTTTGTTCCAGTTTCTCAATCACCTGTTCTGACGTGATCCTGATTTCCTGCAGTATTTCTTCTCCTTCCCCAGGGAAAGGCATGTCTGCTCCTGGCATCTGTCCCTGTCTCCCTTTGTGAATGCTGAGGCAAAGGCGGCATTTAATTTTTTAGCAATGTCTAGCTTTTCTGTCAATTAAGTCCCCTTTCCATCTCCTAGAGGCCCTGCTGTCTCCACAGTTGACCTCCTCCTCTTCCTTACTGTGCTTCAGAAATGCCTTATTCAGTACCGCTTTTCATCCCGACTTTCTATCCTGCAGCTTAGTGTTACCTCCCTGCTCCTGCCCCGTTCCTTGATTGCCCCAGGACACCCTCACTCCCCTCCTTTTTGCTTTTTACCCGTTGCCCTTCCGTGTTTCTTTCCCGTGCCCTTTATCATATGCACTCCTGCTGTGTTTAGCACTAAGTGACGTGAGGAACCTTTGAGGAACCTTTGAGCAGATGGTACTTTATCTTTGAATGTTTCCCCTCTGAGTCCCCTTCTCTCTGCTGCTTTTCCCGTTCAAGCTCTTCAGCTCTTCCAGGGTCCTCTAGAATACGCATCAGAGAGTTCATTGCACTGATCAGCCTGTTACGGCATCGTCCCCTTTTGCCAGTTACTGCTGTGTCTGTCTGTCAGTACGTTCTATGTACTGTCTGTTTGTATGTAGATATTATATGGCTTTTCTGGGGTTTTTTCTACCCTGTGTCAGGAGTTTCCAAATTTGCTGTGTGGAATGCTCAGTGGTGGCCTGCAGAAATGGATTAGGTGCATGTTGTTGGCTGTTGCTTCTTGTGTCCTGCTTTTAATTGCACTCAGAGGCAGGCTGAAAACCCTGTTTTTTTGCATTGCACTGTTTTTTGTTGTGAGCAAACACTGTATCCACATGGAAAATAACGATTAGCAGGGCTGTCATGCATGGGAGAAGTTGTGCACACAGGGTCGAAATGGTCTGCCTGTAACGCTTCGTTCTGTTCTTCTTGATCCCTCTCGCCTATCTTTCCATTGATCTGTCCATCTTATTGAAAGTTCCTATATAATCTTGCCATGATCATCTTCTATCTGCGTGGCTTACCATCTAATCCACTGGTTTGCAGTCTTCTCTGTAGTGTGACACCATACTGTGATTTAAAAAAAGTCTTGACATAACTCGTACAAACAAATGAATGCCTGAGCTTTCCTGAGGTCCTACTAGATGGGCGTATACCTAAAATTTAGAATCCATATTTGACTGATGTTTATTTGTCTTCTGGCATGGGAGATTTCTGAAACTCACTGCTGTGGTATCTAAACTTACACATGAGAATTTTAGAATTGCATGATATTTAATTCAAGGAACCCTCCTTCCTTACTTCTCCCCAAGTAAGCAACTTAGATAATGGAGATTAATTTCGAAGGGAAAGACAGATTAGGGATGTACCAGACTTGAATGATCCTGCTTAAGAAGCACCTTTAAATAGTGACAAATAAGCAAAGGAAGGCGGGAGGGTCACCATCCTTGGAGTGGAGAAAGGAGATGGGGTTTAATGCCATAAACATGTGGGATGAAAGCAGGAATGGGACTTACTTTATTTGTACCTTGCTTATAGGCACTACTGCCAGGACACCGTTTCATTCTCTCTCCCTTTCTTTCTTCTGTCCTCCTCTCATGTTTGCAGGTTCTCTGGCAGTCAGCACTGTGGACATATACACTGTGCATACCAGTATCGAGAACATTACCACTGCCTCGACCCCGAGTGCAACTACCAGGTAAAAGAATGGCAAAAAGTTACCAGCACAGCTACCTGAATGTAAAGGGGGACAGCCGAGGGGAGACGTGTGTCCTCCTGGGCTTTCCTCCCCCATGCATGCACCTGCCTCTTCACCTTTCCGCTCTGAAAGAGGGCAAGGTGTATTTTGAATTTACTAGAATCCTATTTTGTTCCCATTTAACCCCATCTAATGCCATTTAACCAAACCCGGACCACTATAACGAAGAGCAGAATATAGATCAGCTCAAGTCAGTGGGAACTACTCCAGTTTTACATCGGTGAAACCAAGAGAATAAATTCTGCTGTGTTACAAATTGTGCCTGAAACGAGGCAATGCTGATCTGTTAGTCTGTCTCTTTCCCTCCTGCTGCCGGAGTGACATTGTAGCAGCAGTATCTGCAACAAAACACCCAATAAGACCAGCAGCAGTCCGGGATTTGTGGGGAAAGTGTGGGGGCAGGAGCATGTGCGATGCTGTAATTGCTGGGAGAATTGCCAGGGTAGCGACGTCAAGCCAGCCGAGTCACGTGCGGTGTTTGTTTACCCTCCTCCCAGGTCTGTGAGTTTGACACTGCCATTTCTGTGGTCAGGCTGCGTGTGTGTAAGGGGGAATCCCCGAGTTTGCCTCTACTGTGCATCAGACACAACTTCAGCTCTACCCCAGGAGACCTTTGGGTCTCAAGGGAGTGAGTCTGACCACAGTGTAGGAAGTTGATCCGGATCTGCTCAGCTTGACTGTGGGTTTCTATTGATCAAAGGAGAGTTTGTCTCTGGGACGCATGTCGTGGTCCTCCTAGCCCAGCGTTTGGTAATGGAGATGAGTCTGTCCCAGCCGTGGCACGGATATCTCTGCACCAGAAAGAGAGAAACACAAAGAGTGGAAAGACAGAAAAAACTATTATTATGATTGGCCTCATGATTATTTCCTAAGGAGTCTGGAAGCTGCTTGCAAAGGAGCTGTCTGGTCTCGCAGGGAATAAGGATTTAGGCTGCTTTTTAAAATGCAAATTATTTTATGGCTGAGATATATTTTAGAATAAGTAACGCTCTGTAATAAGTGGGCACAAATTAACGATGATTGGCAATAGCAATCCTGTATGTACGCCCTGGGAAATCATACCTCCAGCCTCCAAGGGACTCCTGTTGAAATCTATATCCCTATATTCCCGTGCCAATACCAACGAGATTGATCAGGATTGATATTATAGGAGGAAGGAGTGGAAGCGATAATCATTTGTTTCCTATGAGGGAGACTAGAAAAGTTGTTAAACATTAGAATACAGGCCTTTGCAATTACTCCTCAAAATAAATGGATATTGATTTCTTTTAAAAAAATCAGATTTACTTTCCCACTTTCACTGTTAAATATTGATGTCTGTGGGAAATAGAAATGAAAAGCTTCATTTTAAAGGCACTTAGCCTGCTCTGACAGTGGGGTACCCTTTCATTACTTCAAGCAGGTAGAGGATGAAAAGGATATTCTGGTCATACAGATTTAGCTCTGAGCTCTACTCTGCCATCTTTTTCTGTGACTGGAAGAAAGTTCAATGTCCCTGTTTCCCTAATAAAGCCATCCTACCTTGTAGGGGAGGCAGAAGACTTACAATGGGAAGATACTGTGAAAGAGCAGAGTGCTTTTCCCAGTTTCTAGTCTGACATGAATGTGGCAGGCAGTGTCTTGCTAGCCACCACAGTGAATGATTTGGAAGCTTGGATTACTCTCTTGTAGGCTGTTTAGTTCACTGGTTTGCTTTCTAACTATAGCAGTTCTTGAGATAGTAGCAGCTAAAATTATGTTAGAAGAATTGCAGTCTTAAAGCCGCAGGGAGCATATTCTGGACATCACCCCAGTGTCATGTTTACAACTTTTCATGTGTATATGCTTTCCCTTTACCAAGAAGATACATGCACACAATTACTCTTTAATCTGACTCTCTTGGGGCGATTACTGCTGAGTTTTAAACTCCTGGTACCAAAAGTTTAACAACAACAACAAAAATAATCTGCCCCAGGATTACTCACCCACTCCCATCACGTGTGTCTCACTGTCTGTCTCTGTATCTCTCCAGAGATTCACTAGTAAACAGGATGTGATTCGGCATTACAACATGCACAAGAAACGTGATAATTCCCTCCAGCACGGCTTCATGCGCTTCAGCCCCTTGGACGACTGTAGCGTGTACTACCACGGCTGCCACCTGAACGGGAAGAGCACACACTACCACTGCATGCAGGTAACAGCCGGGCTGGGGATAGGTGGGAGCACACGAGGCAGATGAAGAGCCATTGTTCGAGCTGTGTCCTTGTTGGGGTGGACTGAAAGGAATGCTGAGTTCAGGCAGCCCAACACTTCCTTGTTAGAGGGCGAAGGGGCAGCATCCTAACCATTCATAGCCTCTCTTGCTCACTTCTGATTCAGGTGCCTCTTTGAAGAGTCTGTGCCCTGTCCTCTCTGCACTTCTCCTGCCAAGCGCTGGGAAGGCCCAAGGGAGGCACCAGTCTCTGTTTTCAGAAGCCTTGGGCATGCAGTGAGGCAAAGCAGCTCTCAAGGTTTTCTCTAGTCTTGGACTTTACTTGTTCAAACAAGTCCCGTTTTCTGAGATTCAGGGACTTCTCTGTGATGCCACTGCACTGCCTCTACCCACATCTGATCTGTCACTCCCTTGAAGTCAGACTTTTCTGTGACACATCTGGCCTTTAACACTGGCTTAATTTCCTCCATAATAAATTTCTAAAGTAATTAAACTTTGATGTCACATATCTAGAATTAACACCCCATTTCCTTCACCAGTGGTACTGGAGTTTACTTGCCTATGGTGTAGTCTGGGAGCTTTGTTTCAGGAGCCAGCCAGGCTTCAACAGCAGCGTGGCCAGAGTTGGAGCTGCTGCATAGATGTGACAGTGATGCCTTTACTGTTTTTAGACATGGACACACCAGATTGTTTGGGTCTTATCCTGGTCCTTCTTCAGATTAGAGGGTTTGATATGTGCTTGTTTCCTTAGAATTGTGGCTTAAACCATTGCCATGAGAATGTGCTGTAGTTACACACACAGTAATCAGGCAACCCTGGGTGAAAGCTTTGCTGTTCTGAAAACTCAGGTCTCACTTCCTGCCCTATCCCAACAGTTTAAGACTCCAGTTAAAGTCACAAGGCCTTAATCACATGCTTAAATGCTTTGCTGGGATAGACTTGAGCATATGTTTAACTTGGAGTCAGGTAAGCTTTCTGAAGTCAATGGGGCTTAAGCACATACTTAAAAGTTAGGCATGCAGTCAAGTACTGTCCTGAATAGGGGCTGGTTAAGTATGTGCTTACAACGTTTGATAAATTGGGAACTTCATGTGACTTTCTCTTGAGGACATTTTCTGTTATGCTTCCATAATATTGATTGTTCAGTTTCTTCAAGTGACCAGGATGGGATTTGTTTAATTTTTTTTTTTTAAGAGTACAAGGAATGTTTCACAGCTTTAAGTTTGAATAGAGACCCTCGTTTACACAACTATATATGGGTAATTCCATCCTGTGCCCACTGTCTTCCAGTAGAATAATGCCCACGTAAGCAGTGTCTTACAGGAAAGGTGTCTGAATATAAACTCCCAATTAAAGAAAAAAATGCTTAAATGGCAGAATTTGTGCCATCCATCTTGTGGGGTTTTTTTTTTCTTTATGTCCATAATTGGTGTGGATAAAATTCAGTTAGTTGTTTATATAAACTGACATTTTTTTAGGCTTTAGCACCAAGAGCTGCATTGCAAATTATTCCTAAGGAGGTTTTTGTTTAATTCTTTTTTTTAATGCCGTGCAGGGTCTGTCTTTTTTCAAGGTGTCAGTGCGGAGGGAGAGAGGCTCTTTTATATTGGAAATAGCTGGAGATGCTTTTTATTTTTTTTTCTGGGTATTTGTCATGGGTTTTGTTATTGCCTGTTTGAATCAACCTGGGCTGAACTAAGAGGTGGTGTTTTCGTTCTCTTCACTTCTGAGATGGTGCAGGCATTGGCACACGTTGTGCTAGAGAAGAAAAGAAAAAAAAAAAAAAATCCTCCCTCAGCAGGGCTGAGGACGTTTTCAGATTCCAGTGTTTTTTTACTCAATATGGCAAAGTTGCCCGCTTTACCCAGAGGAAGGCAGGTTTTCAGCATTCCGTCCTCGTCACACCATTCCCATTTGCTGCACGAGTTTAAAATTATTGAAGTGGTAGTCTTGAACAGTGACAGGGAAAAAAAGTCACCGCTTTGCTAAGATCAGCTGAACACAGGGTTTATGCTTTGCTAGAATGAAACCCGTATATTACAAGCTCAAAAGACTGGCCTCGTGTTGCACCACCCTGCCTTACCTCCCAGAAGGACTAAAGAGGTAAATAACTCATTCCCACTCAATTTTGTATTCCCCAAATAGATGACAGTCCTACTTCATTCCATGTCGCTCCAAGAAAACAAAAAGTAATGGCATCTGTCAGTGTTTTCTCCTTAAGAGCAGGAACCCTGCTTACTGCCTCTCTAAGCAGGCACGATTATCTGTAGCTGGTCTTTTATCCTTTTGCATCCTCTGCTGCTTTTCTTACTGTTTCATGCCCAGAGACTTATTTTTTTTTTTTTCACAACTGCTCTATCGGTCTTCGGATTGGGAATTAAAGTGATGACTTAATACTCCTAGGAGAAGTGCACAAATGGAACTATTAAATGTGTGTGTGCTGCTTGTATGTTTATTATTGCTGGTGGTAATGGTGGGCTGTTAAAGCGCTGTGCTGATGACTCCCTGTTTTGGCCTGGGGTAGGTGGGTTGTAACAAGGTCTATACAAGCACCTCTGATGTGATGACCCATGAGAACTTTCACAAGAAGAACACACAGCTCATCAACGACGGGTTTCAGCGGTTCCGTGCCACGGAGGACTGCGGCACTGTGGAATGCCAGTTCTACGGGCAGAAAACCACCCACTTTCACTGCAGGTGAGACAGCAGGGAAGGGGAGGAATCCTGCCTCAGAGTTGCGTGGTCTGTCTGCCTCCTTCTGCCAAGTCATAAATTGAGGAGTACACACAGGGACTTGATTTTCCCTGCTGTGACCTTCTCAGTATACTGCTCTTGAGAGAACTCCAGGGCAGATGTGACTTGCAGGATCTTGCCACACACCCCTCTGAAGGCAGGAGTGGCCTCTCTGAGGTGATCTGAGGAAAGAGTACACACTAGAAAATACATCCTAGAATCATTTGGGAAAGAGATCACAGTGATCTTCAGAGTTCAACTGAAGCAGGCCATTAATATACTGCTAATCCCAGGGTTATTGTAGCTGTTCCTCAGAGTGGAGTGAGCTTCCCAGCTCTCTCACATGGCAGCATTTTTGCTTGCCTTGCTGTCGCAGGTTAACCCGCATAAAGCTCCTCAACCCCTTTGCAGCCAGGGCCATTGTCTCATACTGGCCCCGGTCCTTATCCCTGAGGGAGGCAGGTGACAGCAGTTGGGTTGTGCTCCTAGCCCACACAGCCAACCACCCTCTCCTCCTCCATGTCCTTGCAGGCGACCTGGGTGTACATTCACCTTCAAGAACAAGTGTGACATTGAGAAGCACAAGAGCTACCACATCAAAGATGATGCCTATGCCAAGGATGGCTTCAAGAAGTTCTACAAGTATGAGGAATGCAAGTATGAGGGCTGTGTCTACAGCAAGGCTACCAACCACTTCCACTGCATAAGGGCAGGCTGTGGCTTCACCTTCACCTCCACCAGCCAGATGACCTCCCATAAACGCAAACATGAGCGCCGGCACATCCGGAGCTCTGGAGTGCTGGGCCTGCCTGCCTCTCTCCTAGGGTCCAAGGATAATGAGCAAGAGGAGTCCAGCAATGATGACCTTATTGACTTCTCCGCTATGAGCTCGAAGAACTCCAGCCTGAGTGCCTCCCCCACCAGTCAACAGTCTTCCGTTTCTCTCATAGTCCCAGCTGCGCCCTCCTCTGCTGCTGAGCTGGCTTCCTCACAGGCCAGCAAGTCTGCCAACAGCATGACACCAGCCACCAAGATCTCTGGCCTGCTCTCCCAGGCTCTTCCCAGCAATATACCCTTGGCCCTGGCACTCTCCAACTCAGCACTTCCTGGAACAGCTGGATCCTTCTTCCCCATCATCCCCAGTCGGGTCTCTACACCACTTCCTGCCAGCTCAGCTAATCTGATGACTGCTGGTTCTTCTGGCACCAATCCAACATCATCTGCTCCTACGGATTCCTCATCCCAGGCCATTTCGGGATCTGGTGAGCCAGCAGCTACTTCCTCTCCAGCTCCAGCAGCATCTATAATGGAAAGGATCTCTGCTAGCAAGGGATTAATCTCTCCTATGATGGCCAGGCTGGCAGCAGCTGCACTCAAGCCCTCTGCAGCACTTGAAGCAGGTGAGTTACCCTCATCAGTTGTGCCAGTGGTGGGAGGAAGAGCAGTGCCTGATGACTTGGAGAGGAGTGAATGAGAAGCCACCCAGTTGTTCATAGGACTGGAGGTGGGGAGGAGGTAGTAAAGGAACATAAATGGGAGAATAAATTTGGTTGTGTCCAGTAAACCCTTGAAGAGGGCAGTCTGGGCATGGTTTCCTGTGGAGCCTGGCTATACCCACGTGGCCAGAAGAGAGGCAGGAAATGCAGCTTTGCCCACAAATGGAGTAGTCTCTTGCCAGATCTGAAGGAAGAGTGTTGCCATCTGTATTACCTGGTTTGCTGCAGGCTGAAAAGAGAGAGGCACTGTATTAAAAATAGAAACGAAGAAAAAGCTTGGCCAATACTCTGTCCCTGCAGCTCCCTGAGCTGCAACGGGCAGCGGCACCGTGAGAGGGGTAAAAGGTGGGAATGAGAAATCCCCTGGGGCAGCCCGGAGCTTCTCCTGCTGCCACCTAGACCTGGGGCAGGTAGTTGCTGTGCCCGGCCCTGCCAGCAGGGACGTGGGGCTCCCTCAAGAGCACAGGGCACCTCCACAATCTCCTGCCGAATGTGGTCAGCTCCTGGTGGGCAACGTGGGGTGGTGGAGGGGAGGCTCTGCCTGGCAGCACCCCGTGGCATCGGGCTGCCCCTGGCCTCCTTCCCCGGGGTGTGGGGAGGCCAGGGGAGGCTGCTGGCCCCGGGGTGTGAGTGCTGCGATGTTCCCTGCTACCCAAGAGCGAACGAGGGAGTAGGACAAAGTGGTCTGATTAAAGAGGGAGGGGAAATTTTCACATACTTTTAAAATTATTATTTGAAAAATTGTTTCCTAAAGCAGAGAAAGGTCATTGAGGGAACTATTTTCCTTTATTTTTTAATAAAATGCCACTTGCTGTCTGAGAAGCAGCTCGCCGTCAGCTGTAGTGCCAGAGGGTAAATTAATATTTTAGTCACTTGGGGATTGTGGAAAAAAGCTCTGCAGACATGTTCCTGTCAGCAACTTTTTTCCCCTCCTTTTTTCTTCGCTGTTCTTCCTAATTTTTTTTTCTTTAATTCTCCTCTTTTTCCTCCTTCCCTCTTTTTTCCCTTCCTTCGATTTGAATTTTTCTTTCACGGGCTCACCACTAAACCTCCTCCCCCAAAAAGAAGAGAGTTCCCCCTTTTTGTGGGGACAGCGCGACGGCGGTGGGAAGAGGTCGCCCAGTTTGAACCGGTCCCATTGGCTGTCACCTTCGATAGCCCCGGCAGGGCAGATGCTCCTGCTGGGCAGGCGCGGTGGCGGGCCACCGCTGTCGCTGTGGCAACGCTGGGATTGGGGACGAGAAAGGGGGCTTGACTAGCAGTCGAAAGCTGCCACATTGCCTCAGCATTAACAGAGTCTTTAATAAACGCTTAAGAGGCAGCCCCGCAAATTAGTTATGACAGTTTGTGCAGAGAATCAGGTCTCCCCCACGCTCCTTCCGCCCTTCTCCTTTAAAGGGCCCATAGCCTGGACAACTTTGACATAATTTTGCAATAATTATCACTTGAAGAATTTCCACGCTGGAGTGGACGTCAGAACCCATCATGTCAGCTTGGCAATAAACGCTGACCAGCAATCCCAGCACGTCCCTCCCGCCCCCACTTTTTCTTTGCTTTTTCCATTTATGCACCAGTGCTGGTGATTTAACTTACTTATTTGCCACTGTAACCTCATTTTAGACCTACATTTTTCATTTAATTTTTGCATTTAATTTTGATGTCTTTCTCAAGCAGGGAATGGACAACCAGCAGCTGGACGGTTCAATCCAGTTCAGGTGAAGCAGGAGCCTGGGGAGGCCATGGGATCATCATCCGCCACCAGTCAGGAGTCGTTGCAGGAGCACAGCTTGGACCTGAGCGTCAAGGATCACGGGTGAGAGAAGTGCGCAGGCAGGCACACTTACTTCTTTCCAGCATCACGCCCTGAGAAGTTTCCATACCTGTAATATGAGAGGACACAACATGTTGATGAAAGGCAATTTCACAGTGGCTGAGTTGGACACCCCCAAACCAGAGGCAGGAGGCTCTCTTTACTCCCCTTTCAGTCTATGTTCTCCAGACCTTTTTTTTGGGCTCATAAGCACTAAGTACTAAGGCTGCCTTTCAGCGTGCCTAGCTGTGGCCATAAGGATTGCTGCCTTGCCTTCTCCTCCGCTGCCAAGAGGGCCTGTGGCCCTGGCAGTGTGAGTCTGCTGTCAGCATCCCCCCGGTTCGGTGGCTGTTTTGAAAGTTCTAATGGGATGAAGGAGTAAAACATGGGGTGGGTTGTGAGTCAGCTAATAAAAAAGTGTGATGGTGTGGACACCGGAGGAGGAGGTCTGCACTGTTTAACAGCTGAAAGAACTAAATTCTGCAGACTTGGGACCCTCTTTCTCTCCGTCTTGGCTATCACAAGTAGAAGAGTTTGGCCTGCCCAAGGGAGGGTGGGCATCATTCTCTTCCTCCGCATGTAGCAGGTGAGGAGTGAGGCAGCTTGAAGGGAGAAGGATTAATCTCGGTGCTCACAGTCCCTGTGCACATCTTAACTAAACCCTGTTGGTTTGTGTGTTCCAGTAATGAATCAAATGGCCACACAGTCTCGGCAAATTCATCTCTTTTATCCTCGCTTATGAATAAGGTAAGAGCCATCCATCAAACGCCCTTCAGTCCCCCCACCAAGAGAAATTAAAGCTGCGATGGCGGGGAGGGGGGGGGAGAGATGCGTTTGTTTTTTAATGTTTTGCCTCTAATAAGATGAGTTTGTACCATTTAAATTTTGAGACCATTTTTCATCGGGTATAATTTCAGAGCCACTGCTTACGAATTAATTTAATG
Organism: Nyctibius grandis; assembly: GCF_013368605.1. Taxonomy (NCBI): domain Eukaryota; kingdom Metazoa; phylum Chordata; class Aves; order Nyctibiiformes; family Nyctibiidae; genus Nyctibius; species Nyctibius grandis. Next base: position 4,328,430 of record NC_090674.1, read on the forward strand.
AACTGGCTGAAGAAATATATTGCAGCCTCTGACACCTTTTTTTTTTTCCCCCATCCTTTCTAGACAGAGGAGGGCTCCGAAAGATCTTTTTTTTTTTTTTTCCCATTTTATTTCCAGAACCTGGCAACTTCTCTCTCACTCTCTTTTTATAGTTACTCATTTCGTTTATTTACTTAAAAATGTTTTCTTTCATTGGGGGAGAGGGAGGAGAACAATTTGTTTTTATGAAAGAGAAGAAGAAAAAAATTAGAAGTTTTGAGCCAAAATAATCAATTGTTGTCTTTCTGGTGTGAGTAATGGTGTCCAACAGAGCCCACTTTACCATGTTCTAGAATATTTATTTTAGATAATGCACGGTTTCTTTTTCCTTACTTTTTCCTTAAATTATACATCACCTCAAATATATATTTCCCTTTCACATGATAAATTCTACTGTACCAAGATTAATTTTGCTGTTGTATACAACTGCAGTAGAGATCAGGGCAGCCTCTGAGCCACGCTTTAATATTCTACTGTGTGATAGGTTTTAGAGGCATAACTATTGCCATCCCCTTGGCTCTGGGCGTTACATGCATCAAGGCCATATAACCCTCAAGAGAGGGCAAAGTGACTTTGTCTGGTAATCTCTCACCTCCTTTCTCTCTTATTTCATCACTCTTTTTTCTCTGTCTTGTTTAATTTCTGCATTTATGCCACTTTTCTCCCCCATTGGCTCTCCGTTACACTGGGGTTTTGATGTTCCCTTTTAAACTTAATTTCTTATTCGTTCCTGCATATTGTCCCTTTAGTGATTCCAAATATGCAGCTCTTTCTCTAGTGAGTAAATCTGCTTACTAAGTCTGCTGTCTGGGGTCCTGAGTAATTCTGAAGGCCTCAGCTCAGGGAAATTCTGTTTCAATAGATACTTCACTTGAAAATCTCCAGGACAATACGAGATTTAAGCCTATGCTTAGAAATAAGCATTTGTTTGTGTGCAGCCCTGCATAAGATTCTTTATGTTGTGCAAAAGAAGTGTAGCACAGGTACAAAATACGAGTTCTTCAGGTTTGTTCCTTTTTTCAAGAAGGAATGGGATTAACTGATGACATAAACCAGCGAAGAACAGAGCCCACTGATGTGAAGGAGCCTGTTCCAAGGCTGAGGATTGCAGAGTCAAGCTCAGTGTGCTCAGAACACATCACACCTGCTTCTGCCTCTTGCTGCACACGATTTCTGTTTGTGGAGGAACACTTCGCTATTTGTCTAGGAAAAAGAACTCTACAGAAACAGAATGCCCAGCAAACACCAATGGAAAAAGACAACCTGAATTTCTGACTCCAGCCGTAAAGAGCTGCAGTCTCCACAGAGCAGCAGGGGCTTTACCTTCAGGGGGCATTAAGAGAGCCTCAAATAGCCAGGGTTCCTGTAGCGTACTGCAGGTTATTTAGGGGGGCTGTCAGGCTTAATTAACTGATATTTATAAAGGGCTTCGAGATCCTCAAGTGGGTGGAGTTTATAGTGCAAATATTGGGCCCGATCCTGCATTTTATTCATGCTGAGAGTTTCACTGTTATTACTGGAGGTAACTGAGAGCACAGCAAAGCAAGAAGGGGTCTGGGAAATCATGTGTTTAGTAGGAAAGAAAATTTTCTCTCTAAGACTTGAGTAACTTCTTTTTTCTATCCTGCCCATCATACACCTGGACCTCTAAACCTTCTCTGTGTAGAATCTATTTGAAACCTTTCACACAAGGCAAATTGTGAGTCCAAGACCTGCTTTGTGGAGGACATGTCCATGTAGCACAGAAAGTGACATAATTTCCCTACTGAAGTTAGTAAGAATTTTCCAGGAACTTAAGTGGAGCCAGAATTTTTCCCCAATTGAATGAGATTTCCTCCCTCCCACCCCCAGACATGCCTGATAGTTACTTTAAAGAAGGAGACATCTTTGTGGCTGGGATAAGATGATTCTAAATAAACTAGAGCTTACCAGTTCTATCCCCAGCTCTGTACTAAGAGACCAGCATTGTGTAGGAGCTATATAGGGTTATCAATGTTGAAGCCTGCACACCTTTTCCATACTCAAACAGGGTATGTCTCTCTTCACCTCAGTTTCCCCATGTATAAAATAGACATGATGCTTCATTACTTTACACAAGAGCTATGAATATTAGATGGGCACCCAAGTACTTTGTCATAGTTGGGTGGAGGATGCAGAAGAGGGAGGTGTTGCTAAGTTTTGATGATGCAGCTGAGGCAGCCTGCGCAGACTTCCTGTCTTCTCTCTTAATCTTTGAAGACACAGCTTTCCATGGGACAGCCCTGAGGGTATCCAGACTGGCAGTGCCCACAGCTGTGTGCTGGGCTTGATGCAGTGTCTATGTTCTTGTTCCAGATGTCCAAGACCAGTGCCAGCCTTGGCAACCTGCTGAACATTAAGACAGAAGGAGATGGCAGCCAGGCTGGGGCTGGAGAGCCAACACAGTACTTGGGCAAGGCAGTGAAGGCACTTGTCCAGGAGAAGCTCTCTGAGCCATGGAAGATGTACCTGCGCCGGTAAGGAGAGCATGGAACTGGGAGTAGAGGAAAGGGAAAGTTACTTCCTTTGCAAAGTGGCTGGCTCATTAGTTCACACTTGAATGCAGAGTTCTCTTGAATTTAAAGGCCTAATTCTGTGCTATGCTGATCACCTGCTGGAGTGCATTTAGTCCTCAGTCCCGGCTGGCTGCAGTAAGTGTTAATGTCCCGTAAGAAATATCTGTCCACATAGATCCTTTTGCAAAGGGATCTTGAAAGCCAACTACGAGCACAGATCTTCACATAGTACTGTTAGCCTAAACTTCATCTTAGGCTCCTCTTTATGTGCCCAGTCTGCAAGGCCAGGGGACCCGCTGCAGCCTGCTCTTAGCGCTGAACTTCTGTTGGACCATGTTGAGTTACTAAACTGCTTGCTGTGGCATTTCCTCTGATCATAGGAGTAGGCCACTGAAACAAGGAGTATAAGGTGTATGGGAACTGGGATGGTTTCTGCTGGTTTTGTTGTAGACAAGGAGGCTCGAAAGGAAAATGGAACAGATACAAAACTCACCCACACACAGACACGTGCACATACATGCCCAGACAGACACATGCTTTGAGCCTACACAGATACACCCAGGCACACACACAGGGGTTTGTGCTCTGATAGTTGCCTACAAATGCCTATGGACACTTTGTAAATCACAAACTTCAATGGAGAAGACTAGAAAGTCTTCTAGTCCATCTGCCTCTGCCAATGTGAGATCCTTCCCCACAGTCCATTTGCATTTTGTCCAGCCCAGTTTTAATTATGCCAAGCAGCGTGGCTATTTTCTTGTCTCTGGCAGCAGCGTTCTACCACCTAATACGTTTCACTGTCACAATTTTTTTCATGGTATGCTGCCTGAATTTCCCTTTTTGTAATTTTGTTGCAGTTCTCCTGGTTATATCCCCTTGAACCACAGCAGATGATAATTCCTCTCCACAATTGGACTTCACCCCCTTCAGATCATCACAGACTTTTAGCATACCATTTAACCAAGCATTCTCACTTCCTTTAATCTGACTTTGTAAATCAGTCCCTCCAGCCTGCTGAGCATGTTGTTGCTGTTGTCGTTGCTGCTGTTCCCTGAACGGGTGCAGCATTGGGCTGCCAGTCCTGTAGCACCACACCAGATACAACAAGCTTCCTGCCCCCATATATGCACCTCACAATTGTGCTACCTTGTTTGCATCTATACTGCATAATGTATATGTACCATGTTTACCATCCACTGCTACACAGGATTGCTTTTAATGTTGCTCTCATGAGTCCCCTATGTATAAAAACACCCCCCACCCCCTAGGATGCATTAGCTTTATATTTCCAATTACGACTCTCGTGTTCTGAACCTTCTCCCTTGTCTTGCAAGGCCTCTCTGTTATTTTTCTCCTCTTGCACTGGTGTTGCCAACTCCTCCCAGTTTAGTATCTTCTGTGAATTTCATTAACACGCTGTTTACTCCTTCTCCTAGATTACTAATGAAGATGTTAAATAAGCTCAGACCTAACCAAAGTCATCCTTGCAGCGCTCGCGAGATGCCTCCTCCCAGCTCAATATGTCGCTGCTTGTCATTAGCCTTTGTTTACAGTCCTTCAGCCAGTTTTCAATCCATGGGGTAGCATTCACATCCAGGCCAATCTGAATTAATTCTAAGCATATGCGAGACTGTATCAAAATGCTTTACTAAAATCCAAATATATTGCATCCCTTCATCCACTAATTTTGTAATTCTATCAAAAAAAGCAATTAAATTTGTCTGGCAAGATTTATTCTTTATAATCCTGATGCTGTTTATTGCTCATGGTTCCTTTATCCTCTAGATGTTTAATGATTTTCTCCTCCCTCTTAATATTTGTTCCATTACTTTACTGGAAGGAGAAGTTAAGACTAGAAGTATGATAATTGCCAAAGATCACTTGTCTTTTTTTCCCCTGAAAGAATCAGTACCTAGATTTTTTTTTTCAATTTCCTAGTACCTCCCTCTTCTCTATGGCTTAAAAAATAGCAAATAGTAATGCAATCAGTTTGTGAGTTAATTTCCATTGCACTTCAGGACATACATCATCCAGACTGGCTGATTTGTGCATATTTATGTTTTCCAACCAGTCCCTTTATCTGCTCTTCTAGAAGGTCTTCATTGTATCCCTAATTGTCTGCTTTGTCTTTAGTTTTCCTACCCAAAGCAAATTTTATAAGGTAGCCATTTTTGACTCATCACCTCCCATTTTTACTGGACCTTCTAAGTACAATACCTCTTGTCTCTGCTAAAACCACCCCTTTAGCTTGCAGTAACTTGTTTTCTTATCTCTTACACCACACCTTTATGTTCCTTCGTCTTCTCCCTGCAAGCCTTAACTGCCTGCATGTATTCTATATCCACTGACCTTCCTTCTCCAGCACAAGTTTTTTTTTCCTTTTTTCCTTTACCCTCAAATTGTTACGAGGCCCCTCCTGGGACCACACAGCCTGCTGTTTGTTTCTTGCTTTCCTGCTCATCAGAGCAATTGTAGTTTGTTGTATCTTAATTATGCAAGATTCCTCTGTTAAGTTTCAGATCCTTCCTGCCAGTGTTTTTCACTTGATTTCTCAATTCCATGTGATTCTGGAGTTTCCTGAAATCACATGTATTTGTGCTGTTGTTTCAAGGTGGGGCCAGGCCGATTCTGGATCTAGATTCCCCTGAACCACTGTTGTTTCTTCCCTTTTGCTACTCGCAGTAAATTGAAACAGGAAAAAAAATGACCTGTAATGTCTCAGCAGTGTCCTCTTGGTCTGGATTTCCCTCAATTTACTAACCTTTGGTCATTGCTCAGAGCCTTGGCTTTTGTACATAGGCAATCACGAACACTAATGATTTTCATCTTTTGTTTCAGAGTAGTTCTGTATTTTGCTCCCACCAAAAGTGAACAGGAGTTTCTCAGTCAAGTTCAATTGGAGAGACATTAGGTTCTTGCTCTGCATGTTCAGATCTATATAACAGGCAATAATGCCAGCAGTGCTGTTTGTGCAGCAGGGACAGTGACGTTAGAAAACAGACTGGTAGTAGAGTTGAAAAACCAAGAAAATGTGTCTATTCCAACACCACTTCTCTTCTGGGCCCTTCCATAAGATGCCTGCTTGTCTGCTTTGGCCAGGTTTGGTACCAAGGATTTCTGCGATGCGCAGTGCGACTTTCTCCACAAGGTGCATTTCCATTGTGTCGTGGAGGAATGCGGAGCCCTCTTCAGCACCCTGGATGGAGCCATCAAGCACGCCAAGTAAGTGGGAGAGCGCGAGTCTCGGGAAACCTTGAGAAAACTCCACAGCACGCACACTGCAGGCCGAGAGAGACCGTACTGAGTAATTCTGGTCAAGAGCAGGAACGTGGGCAGTCCTGAGGGCAGCAAATCGGGAATCCACGTGCTTCCTGTGTAAACGTGCTCAGCTAAAATTTTTGCAGAACACTATGTCCTCTTCAATTTTGTTTTACAATCGATGTGCTCAACTCGTGAAAAAGAGGTGTCTCACAGTGTGGGCAAGGCTGAGAATTGGACATTTGTGTTTTTCCATAGCCTACTTGAGAGTGTGTTCAAGGAGACCCATATTTCTTACAGCACACAAATACACCAGAAAAGAAAATACAGGAGGGAGAGAATCCTGTAAACCCATCCATTGTCACTGGGTACAGAGTTTTTGTGGAGGAGACAGCTCCCAATCACTGCAGTGTAGAAAGCACTTTATTGTTCTCTGTCTTGTCATGACAAATCTCTTTTAACAAGTTTTCCCTAGACTTAGTTTATATCGTTTTGTTTCAGAGGTTCACATCACGTGGCTATGGATCTCGAAATGGAGTGGTCAAACTGCCCAGCCCAACAGCAACCTCCTCCTCACTTTGCCATTTTCTATATTGTAAACCCTTTGTCATTTCACATCATTTTGGAAAGCAGCAGACAGTCCAGAGCTTGGTAGCCATAACTGTAGGCCAGATAATGTGGCCTATATTATGGAGGGCTGTACAGCGTGCTCAGAACTGTAGACAACTCTTGGGTGAAGCATGAATTTGTTATGCTCCCACTGTTACAGTGAGGGGACTAGCAAAGGGTGGGTGGGATATTGGAAATTTTCCCTGTTGCAGATTTCTGTGGAGCATAATCTGCAGTTCAGAACCACGCCAAGTTCCTTTTAAAGGCAATGGAAGATTTGCCCAAGTAAAGAATGAATAAGGCCTTCAGCAGCTGGCCACGTGACTGGTTCTGCAGGGGTTTACAGGGAAGGAGATGTTGCAAATTTTAAGACAGAAAGATCTGTTAGCACAGTTGGTCTCTGGCATTGGGTAGTTCCCTGTGGTTCACCACTACAGAGTACTGGCTTTCACAACGGTGATGGGAAGCTGCCCTCACAGGCACATTGATCTTACTGACTGCAGCCGTTCTTGCATCTCTCTGATTTCAACATGTTATCGCACCTTTCTGTCTCCACCCCTCTTAATGAATTCCCTTCTCTTCCCAGGCAGCCTAGGAGGCCCCTAAATCTTTCCACGTTTGCAGAGGCCCTTTTAAGATTTAACCTCAGCTAATTTGTTTGCAGACTTTGCCACATTCTTGTTGGTGTTTAATCATTACATGCAATGGTCAAGAATTTATGGCTGAATTACTCTGTCTTTTTGCAGTTTTCACTTCCGAACTGAGGGTGGAACTGTGAAAAGTAACTCTGAGTCTCCCTTCTCAACTGCTACTGAGAATAAGGCTTCACTGGCCCCTTCATCACCATCTGCTACTTCTGTCACCATGGCAAGTGCTCCTGCCCTCGACGTGCCCACTCCAAGTCCAGCTACTGTGCCCTCTGCCCCCACACTGCTAGCTTGGAAGCAGCTGGCTTCAACCATCCCCCAGATGCCTCAGATCCCAGCATCAGTGCCTAACCTGGCAACTTCACCCTTGGCAACGACTTCCCTGGAGAATGCCAAGCCTCAGGTCAAACCCGGATTTCTCCAGTTCCAGGAGAAGTAAGTTGTAGATGCTGCTTGCCTCCTTGTGTCCTCTCCAGCCTTGCAGTCCCCTCTTTACTGCTCCTCAGAGCTGTAGTACTACATCTGTATTCACCCATTGAGAGACCTTCTGTCTAGAAACTATGCTGGGCTTTATCTCTCTGAAAATTTTCTTGTATGAAGTCTAGAAAATACCTTCAGTTATCCTAGGAAAAAAAACAGGATTTTCGAGTACAGCTGGGAGTACTTTTAGGTATGAGTTTAGAGGAGGAATAAACTTGCTGACATATCACTGAAGCCTTTTTTATACCTCATGAGAGCTGTACAGAAATACATGCATCTTTGCAGTATTTTTGACACTAAAGGCTACAGAGGAAGCATAGCAGCTTTAAAATGACACCTGACTAGCCCACCTCTAGATCTTGCTGCAACTCTGAGACTTACCATGAGCTTCTGTAGTTGAGCAAAAATCAGTGGGCAACTGAGTGCTCAAAGTAACACAGAACTAAGAGCAGATGTTTACAGATTGCTGAAAAGGAAGTTTGCTGGATTTCTCCTGGGTTTGTCCCCTGTAAGCTTTGTGGCCTTTTCCTAGGAATGCTATCTGTAACTCAAGTGTAATACAGCTTTTTTTTTTTTTTCTTCAGTGGAGAAGGCTAAGGGTCACATAGTGGAGGGGGCACAAGTGCTTGGACTTTGCCTTACAAGGAACAGGTCTCCTAGCAGCTCAAGCAATAAGGAGCAAATCTCTCTCACTTCACATTTGTCAAAGTTCTGCTGTCCTGGCTGAACTTGTGTACAAGTGTAATGAATCTCCTTAAATTCTGTGCCTCTGGGTTTGTAGTGTTAGTTTACAAAGTAATTCACAAGGGAGGTGTTTGGTAGAAGGTAACATACCTTGCTGAACTTCTTTTAAAGCATTGAAGAAGTTTCACAGTGTTGCTGTGATGCTGGTGTTATTTCTGTGACATAGACAGAAAGAGGCACAGAAGTTAGGTGGTTTACAGGAGGACATAGGAGCCCAGGATCAGGTCAGGCATTATAGCTTAGTTATTCAGGCTGGTGGAGTATCAGTCTCTGGGTCATATATTGACAGTCATTAGTCTGCTTTCAAAGTAGTGTATTAATTCTATTTCATGTATGTGAGTAGGTATCATTGGGTACAGTGCTTGGGATCCAAGAGATCAATGTTCAGCTGCCTCCCATCTGACCTCTGTGCAGCCAGAAATCCATGGAATGGGGGGGGGGGAGTAAGGTACCAAAGCCATTTAGCTGATTAAACAGGCCACTGCCAATTTTGTCTAATCAGGGGAAGCCCTGGCATCTTGCAGTGTGCATGCCCGAGAGTTTCATTTCAGTTACACAAAACTGAGATGGAAGAAACCATCTGACCCCATTGAGGTAAGTACAGGCAGAAAGGGAGGAACAGCATCTATCCAGATCTTGAGAGCGCTTTAAATCGGAAGTGTGGCCTTCAAAGACTACAGAACCCACCATGCACTGCTGTATTTTAATAATCTTATTCAAGAAAGTGCAGTAGCTCCGTGGAATTGCAGTAGTGTTGCCAGCATCAATTTTACTAAAGAGGAAGGTGGCTATGGGAAATCTGGAGGCCATGTTTGGACCAGAGGCTTCAGCTGGGCTCCCCTTGAATTAAATTTTGGCAAAGAAACAAATGTGTGAAATGAGTGAAGGTGATGATTGGGTTTTGGATGTTTTCCAGTGATCCCTGCCTGGCAACGGACTGCAAGTACGCCAACAAATTCCACTTCCACTGTCTCTTTGGGAACTGCAAGTATGTGTGCAAAACCTCTGGCAAAGCAGAATCCCACTGCCTGGACCACATCAACCCCAACAATAATTTGGTGAATGTGCGAGACCAGTTTGCTTACTATTCGCTGCAGTGTCTCTGTCCGAACCAGGTAAGAGCAATTAAAAAGCAGTGTTCTGGCTGGAGTATACGTGTGGGAGAAGAAGAATGGAAAAGAGCAAATAGACTACCCCAACAGCGAGGCTGAGTGTAACTGTAGAACCATTGAAGGGTCTAGCAAAATGTTTGGTTTCCATCAAATTGAAAATAGCAGGGCTTTTATGTTTCTGTGACTCAAGTGAAGTGGACAAAGCAACTAGAGTGATCTAAGAGACACAAGATGAATTAAAATAAAAATCTATGACGAATACCAGGGAAAGCCACGAGTTAGGTTTGGTGTATTTCAGTGTAGAACAGTGCAATACAGAATACATGACAGGGAGCACGTTGGCATTGTGGCTTGTGGAAGATACAGTGGGTGTGATCTATAGTATCAGTGCAGGCCTCCCTCTCACGTCTCAGAGGGACAGCATTCGTAGCAGGCAGAGGAGAGTGTATTTGTTTTAGATATGCTTAAAGCAACCTGCTGTTTGCTCCTCTCTAGCACTGTGAATTCAGGATGCGAGGGCATTACCACTGTCTTCGTCCTGGCTGCTACTTTGTGACTAACATCACCACCAAGCTGCCGTGGCACGTGAAAAAACATGAGAAGGCAGAGAGAAGGGCAGCCAATGGCTTCAAGTATTTTACCAAGCGAGAAGAGTGTGGCAGACTAGGTGAGTTTTCTTCTCTTTCCCCCGTCACCTTTCTCATGTCGTCTGTCCCATGTCCAGGCTAAGAATGCCATGAGTTAGAGCCTGCAAGTTATGCGTAAGATGTATTTGGTCACTAAATCACTTAACAAGAAATGGAACTAAACAGAAAGCAGTTCCTGATCTGCCTGAGTTGAAGCTTGTTTTCCCAAATAGACCCAAGTTAAATGGATAGAAACTGTAATATAGAGGATATTTTTATATCAGAGCCCGATCCTGAACTGCCTGGGATTCACACAACCCTTCTGGTTGTGTTTTGGCTTACCAGTGTCACAGACCCAGTCTTCCCTGTTACTCCTGGTTGGAACAAAGGCTGAAACAAAACAGGGCTCAGAATAACACTTCCGGGTGCTGTTCTCTCACATTGCAGGGAAACAGCAGAATAACCACAATAACCAGAACCAAACTTTTCTTTTCAGCTTTGAATACATCCAGCATTTATACCCAAATGGTAGCTTGTGGTAACCAGGGCAATGAGCGTCAACACGGCACAGCCAGTACTTACCCAGGTCTCATTTACACATGTCAGTAGATTCAGCAGTTGCTGTTATTTACTCAACTTTAGGTGTTTCAGGTGATAGCAGGGGCTAGACAAAGCAGGACAATGATATATGACACGCAGCCTACACAGATGCCCTAGCAACAGGCGAGCCTTCACCTGCCCTTTGCTGATACTGTTTCAGTCCCCCAGCACTGTTTGTTCTCCATCCCAAAGAACAGCACAACGTGAGGGCAAGTGAGGTGGGGCTGTGGGGGAGTGCGATACCTAAACAAACATAAACTTGGCACGCACATAAAACGCTATCTGCGAGCTAAAGATGGGCTGGGTGATTCAGGAGCTGTTTGGCAGCGGGGCGTCTGCAGGCTGTGCGTGTGTCAGCAGTGTTTATTTTTGGGAGTGAGGGGATACATGCATCCAGCAGTATGTATATATGCCTATAGGTTGGGCTTGCCATGCAGTAAACAGCCATTTAGCCAGCACTCTGCATTTGCCTATGTAGATCAGGCAGCATGATGGGATGGTGTAGCTGGATGTGTTCGTGTAGGTGTATATGGTTACATCAATATGCAAATACATGGCTACTGCTCTGTGCTTTCTATGTTGCATATGTACATATATATATATATATATATATCAGGTGCGGAAAGCACTGGCCTGCTTTAAGGGCTGTGAACATTTCTGAACAAACACACATGATAGATTTTTTTTTTATATGTATGTTTGTGCATGTATAAATATATACATGTATGTATGGGTGGGGAGGGAGAGATGAAAAAATAGGTACGTATGTAAGTAAAGGTGGCTGGGTGTAGATAGATGATAGATAGATCAGTAAAACTGAGCCTGTCTGTAGGTCTGTACCTCTGTGTGTATAAGGGTATGGCCAAGGGCTGATGGAGAACAGACAGAACGTGGTTATTGATACAGCTGTGTTTTAACTGCAACAAGCCATTATTTATCAGCTATAGAATGTGGCTGTTCAGGATTGTCTGCTAATGAGCTACACACACTCCCAGCATGTATGGCACTATCCACGAGGAGCAAAATGTGTCAAGTGCTGTATGCCAGAACCCATACAAATTGCTTGTTGTTCAGTAGCTGCCCCATTACACTGCAAATTTGGAGTGGCAATAAACACTTCCTGGCTCATTTCTATCTGCCCAGAGAGCATACGCTGTCCAGAGCTAGAGCTTTTAAGAGGCTGCTTTTCTGCGAGCACAGTTAAAGGAAAAAAAGAGAAAAAAGAACTTTACATTTCTGATGTAATTACGAGCATGTATTCTCAATTGTAACTTCTATGATACAGTTAAATGTCTTGGTTTTGTTCTCTTTGTAAAGGAAGAGGCGCTAGCTAAGACTGGAGAGCATTAGGCCCTGCTAGATGTAATGGTGACGTTCCCTGTTTTGTAACAAAATGAAGAGGGATGGAACTAGTCTGCATTCTTAAACCTATATACACTGTAATGCTCTCTTGCAGTTGCTCAACAGGCAAAAAATCATGTTTTTTTTCATTCAGGACTGTTCCTGAAGAACCCGTGACCATTGATAATCTTCAATCCACCAAAAATCCATGTAGCAGCAGCCTTGTCCCATCTCCAGATCATCTTCCCTGCAGTATCTTTCCCTCTTGATACCTTTCATGTAATACATACAATGGTTTTGTGTCTGTAGGTTGCAAGTACAACCAGGTGAACAGCCACTTCCACTGCATTCGAGAGGGCTGCCAGTTCTCCTTCCTGCTCAAGCACCAAATGACATCCCACGCCAGAAAGCACATGAGAAGGATGCTGGGGAAGAACTTCGATCGTGTTCCTACTCAGGTGACTTCACTGGTTATTTAAGTTGTAGATCCCCATGTAGTGTTGGCCCCTTTGGTTCCTTGCTGCAGAACTGCTTTAGTGCCAAGACACCCGTACCCAGACTCTTAAGGAGGTGTGTCTGAACTGGGGGATGCAGCTGGGATACGCGAGTTCACCCAAGCTAGCTTTACCTCATTGGACTTACACAATACGAGGAAAGATGATGAAGCATAAGACATCAAAGCATTACTTAGTGTAAACAGCTTTTCCTTGTGAATTATGGAGGAAAAAAATTGAGAAGGATAACACTAAAATACTCATATTTACAACTTGCACTCCCTGCTTTCTCAATATACACCAATTGGCTTATTAAAATTAAAGTGCTTAGGATGTGGAAGAATTGAATGTGCTGGTTAAAGCAAACATTTCCTGTTGCACATAAAGAATTATTTGCTGCTTCCACCTAGGATGGGAGAAATACCAGTCTTGAAATTTCTCTTCCTGTATTGATTTTGGAGTTAGTTTGTCCTCTCTCAGGAAACAGCAGAGCGGTGCAGCTGCTTCTTTTCTAACACATCACTGAGAGCAACTGGCAGATTAGGTTTGTCTGTTCCATGAAAAGTTTCAGCTGCAGCACTGAGCTGTGGCTCAGGACGGCAGCAGTCCTGCTGCTTGTTCTTCTTATTCCTTAGTTGCTTTAACTTCCAGTCACTTGGGAGATGAAACAAGCTAGCTTTATCTAAACGCCTGTGCCTGATCTGACCCTAACGATGTCTTCTGGTATATGAAAAACAAAAGGGGTCATCTGCAGAAGCAAGCTGGGAAGCCCCTTTCATTCCACAGCATGGGAATGAGAGGTCCCTATTAGTTATTAAGGACTGTCAATAAGTTTAATTGTTCAAGTTTGCTGCAGCTGGATTTAATGAGTTCACAGATGCCAAGGAACTGGTGTTACTGTTGTGGTAGCTTTTGTTCTGAACACGAAAAGCTTAGGTACAAGAATCAAACTTAGGAACGATTTAGCAAATACATTTGTCTTCACTGCTCTGCTAGTACATGCCGAGTCTAGCCCTAAGAATTTTAGTACATGCTGAGCAGAAAATGCTAGTTCTGACCTCCGTCTCCTTTCACTGGCAATCCTCTCTCACTTCAGCAGTGGAGAAGTAGTAATCATGGCCTGAGCAATCCTGGGAGCATACAGTGCTCGTCTTACTCTGTTGCCATACTTAGCCCATGGAGCAGTCCAGCAAACAACAAAACAAGGATGAAACCACAGATCAGGGCATGTGGCAAAGCTAACAGATTGCTGTACTGCCACTGCCTTTCTGCATTTAAATGTACTAACTCCAGTTCTTCCCATTCCTTAAAGCTCAGTATGCACTTATGGTGTGTTTGGATATACATTGCTTCTGGGTACCTACCCATGTAACTATCCAGGCCACAGCAGCTGTATGTGAGCAGAGCACACACGTACATCACTGGTTTCAGCCTGTGTTCCCCTGTTGCAGTGTCTCAGCATGCAGGCGGTAGGGCAGTCATGTCAGGAGTCGTATTTCCAGTCCCTAAACGCAGCAGGACCTACACAGTAAGGTAGTAATGCCAAGATTAACACCTCCTGGTTTTCAATGCATCAGAATCCACACACCAGGATGCTGGTGCCAAGATTAACACTCCCAGCCTCTGAGCGCATCACAATTCACATACCAGGATACACGTGCCAAGTTTAGTGCTCTGAGCTCCCAATGAAGGAAGATGCATGCTCCTAGCCATGGGTTCCACTCACAGGCATGTTCCAGCTATCCCTCATGAACTGTGGCAGAGAGAAGTAAACATGCTGGCAGATGGTTTTGGTCTTGGCATCTTTCTTTTGCTGTGAAAGTCCCTGTCCTGTTTTCTTGCTGCAGGTTATTGGCCACACTCCAAGAAATGAAAATCTCCCCCAGGTTGGCAGCATGGCACCCAGCCCAGCCTCATCAGGAACCCCAGCTTCCTTTCAGGGACCCCCGAGCATGATGGACACTGAAACAGATGAGTACATGGACTACACTGGCTGTAGCCCTGGGGGTATCTCCTCTGAATCTTCCAATATGGACCGCAGCTGCTCCAGCACTCCAGTGGGCAATGAAAGTACATCAGCAGGTAAGAAAGAGAGAAGGAGGGGGGTGTGGGAAATGGATCATCAGTTGCCTGTTCTCTTGGGAGATAAACTCATAAAGAGAGGCCAAAAGACAACTGCACCTTAAAATATAAACTGTACCAGCTTCACAGTAGTGCCTCGTACTAACCCAGCTCCCTCCATCTTTTGTGAGAAGAGATCCACCAAAATGTGCACCTCAAGCACCCATGAACTAACAGTGTATCTTTTTTGTCCCCTGAAGAGGTTTTTATCCTCTGTCTTGGAGTTGGATCTATTTTAATAACCAATTTTAAAAAAAGAAGTTGTGGGCCTGTTCTGTACTTGGTATTTCCCCTGATATCTTTTTGTATTTCCTTGTGCAGCATCTGAAGTCAGGCACTTTCCTATAGTGTTGAGGTACAGAAAGACTGTACAGTAGTAAATATTATATACACAGGGCAAATATTATATACACAGGGCAAGTATTATATACACAGGGCATTATATACACAGACCTACCACATCTTCAGAAATCAACATATAAAAGCAGCTCACTGAGCTCCATTCCTCATGCAAAAACTCTTGTTCCACTTTGTGCAGTGTTGCACGGAGGAAACCTCCATCATCCCCCCTTTTGGGAAGTAAGTTTCTGCCATTGTTTCCTGTTTGCCAGGATAATGTGCAGCCATCTCCCACTGCCCTGTATTAGGGGTTATCTTTTCAGTACTCAGATATCCTTTACGAATTCTGTTATCGTCTAGTGGTGATCCAGGGCTCTCTTAGCTGTCCTTCCCAGGGTTAAGTGTTACATTCTAGACAGGCTGCCTCACTGAGTTTGCTTTAATTTCGCACACATTTTCCTACTTTTCTTTCCCACACCACTTAGATGAAGGTTATCATATAGCACATCTAACCATATGTTGTATGAACACTGCTGGGTCATGACAGTGGCTGCCCCATGACAGGAAAACTCCTCCAAAGAGTTCTGGTGGGACAGTGGTTGCTGGCACTCTCTCCTTTGTCAGTGCACCGTCTGCCCCGAGTCACACGTCCTAGGAAATGGCCCCCACTGCTATCCAGGTAGTGTGAGTGGGCAACTCCACCCACCCAAAGTGTAAGACCACCCTTACAGCTATTAGTTGGTACAAGTTAGCACCAGATAAATGAACAAGGACCAAAGAAGCAGGAATTTCTGTGTGAGAGCCTGTGGCTCTTCCCCCATGCCACTAAAGCCACTTTACCTTCTGCAGAGACAACCCTCCTCTTCCTGATGCTGTCAGTTCCTCACCTTCTGTTTCTTCTGTTACAGTTCTGTTTCATACATTTGTGAATGTATTTTCCATTTTCATCATATTGCTTCTGCTCTTGGGTTCTCATTTCAGTTCTTTTCTTTTGTTTTTTTTTTTTGTTTGTTTCGTTTGGTTTTGTTGTTTTGGTTTTTTTTTTTTCCTTTTTTTCTGCTTTTTTTTTCTCTCCACATTCTCCAGGCTGCCTGGTTCCTTCTACTGCTACCGCTGCTGCCGATGATGCTACCCACAATGCACCACAACCTCAACCACCATCTCTGCCTCCATCTTTCTCACAAGCCCTGCTTAGGTCTCCCCTTCCCACCCTCCCCTATCTTTTCTCTCCATCTTGTCTCTCATACTCTCTGCTCAGTGCCACTCTGGGATCCAGCAGAGGCATTGTCATGCCTGCCGCCAGCACCACTGGGTTTTCGCCCATCATTGCCACTCCAACTCCAGTAAAAAGTGACGTTCCCTTAGTTCAGGATGCAGCAGGTAACACTTCTTTGCTTTCTCTCTCAGTGTCCTGTGCCCATCTCCTTCCCCTCTCACCCTGCCCATGTTTTTTTCTCTGCACCTTTGGGTCAGTAAAAAAGCATACGTCACTCTGTGTCGTCTTTAACTTTACCCAAGGGCCCGTCCATGCCTACTCCTTTTGACTGCTGACACAGTAACCACAGCTGAGGAGGGTGACCAAAACCACAGCAAATCACTGGCTGACATTCGGATACCTGAGAGCAATTTCCACCAAGTCCAAACTATGAGAAAAATCTAACAAAATCCATAGCTAAAATGCACTTTCAGCCTCTTGATAACAGCAGGGTGGCCACAAGGCCAACTGTTGCTCACGGAGCATTACTGGGACTTGGAATTCTTGTTCAGATCTTCCAGGCCACCCAACCCAGTGCCCACCATAGTCTGCTGCACACATCTCAGCAGGGCAACGTCTGACAGTGTACCCAGTTCCTGTATTTTTATAGATCTTGTAAGCTTCACTGCTTCCTGTTCATAGACAAAGCCATGAAATTCAGGGCTGCTTTCCCCAGCACAAGTAACAGAGCGAAGTGCAGTCAGTGTCACTACGATGACATCACCAGCCAGCTCAGGCTGTTTCTCACACTCACTGTTATTTACATCTGCTCTTAACAGCTGCAGAAAATACATCTAGATTTTTAGTTCTAAGCTGCCATGTTTCCCATGTGTGACTAAGATCAGAGATGTCTCAGGCTGGGGATTCTCATTCCAGCTGGGAATGTTTTTTAGGGTGTGTCTCAGTTTTGGCTTCTTTTCCCAACTCCCAGCTCTTTTCTAGTTAATTAAGGGCATATTTGTGCTTAAAGTTGACACATAAGAGGATTCTGGCAGCCTACAAATGTCTCAGTCATTCTTCCTGCCAGTTTTAGTAATGTGCAAATCCAAGGACAATGGTTGGGAGTATGGCTGGAGGACCAACTCCACTTGGAAGTTCACAGGTTTTTCTCATGGGACTTGGCAGGAGAAGGATCCTTGCCCTGTCCAGAGGAGTGTGTTCAATGAACAAAATACACAAGAAACTATATTTTTTGCTGCTTTTTTTTTTAAACTGGTTTGCATGCAACCTGAAACATCTTACCTTTGTGCTATACTTTCCTCTAATCATATATTTTAAGTTCCTTTTCTTTTTACCTTTGTATAGTTTTGTGACTGTTTACATTATTAGTAGTTGAAAAGACAAGCGTATGGCATGCATTTACCATTGAGATTTGCTTGGGAGTAAATCTTTTGAGGCTTGTAATCTTCAGCTGGGTGCTCGGGACTGAACGATGTCTAGTGGCTGAAGGAGCAGAGCGTACCAGGTTATCACCTCTCTTTTGTATACCCCTGCTCTGAAACTTTGCCTGTATGAGAAAACAAAATTGGTTTAACTAACGTTTTAAGCACCTCTGAACTGCTGTAAAAGCTAGGCAGGTACATTGAGTTTAAAACAGGTAAAGTTTAAATCCTACTTATTTATTTCCCACATTTCCCATGCAGAGTCTTTCCCCTAAGACGGCTGATCCCCTGTTCCTGTCAGAGGGCAGACAAGATGAGCATTCGTACTAATGATAAAAGACTTGATGGTTTGGCTGTGATATTTTTTTAAAGAAGGAGAAAGGAGTTGATCTGGATAGCAGCAATTTGTCCAGGCAACGATGCACTTATGCTAGTCGCCTGGAAGCGGAGAACTAGATTTTACAATACCAGATGTTGGGAAGGGGGAGCAGAGAGTAATTGGCCACAGATTCTGTAGCTAAGAACGTGCTAATTTAAAAACTACAGTGACGGAAAGTTCTTCTTTCACTGGTAGCTGGTTAAATGAGCCTTAACGTGCAGTTTCCACCAGCTACATGACACTAAGCTGCTCTCACCATGGAAGCCCCGAGCTGGTGTCCTTATTTGCAATCTGAGCAAAAGCACCATGTAACGAGTGGGTGTGGAAAAATCCTTTGTTCTGTGCTTGTCCTGCAACCTGCATAGCCCGGCCACACGAACGAGGCAGGAGATGAGGTTGCTGCTACCATTTGCATTGATTTGTGTCTTGGAATCCAGCACCAGTTTAACTTTTGGAGGCTTCCCTCAATGAGCACCACCTTGTCTTAAAGGGTTGTCATTTGAAGAGCCAGATATGGCCAAAATAGCATTTACCACTTTTAATACCTGCTTATCAGCCAGAAAATAAAATAATTCTACAACAGTCAAACAGATGACTGTTTCTTCAGTCTCCTAGACAAGGATGCAAGCTGCTCTGGATTCTCAGGCCCCAGGCACTGCATGTCACAAATCATGGCTCTTTTTAGAGGCTGGCAGTTGCAGCATGAAGAGAGGCAAAAAAAAAAAAAAAAAAAAAAATTATGTTTTCCTTGCAAGCTATAATTTCCAATTACACTCACAATTCTGCACCTGGTGAGAAATTCTTGCCTCCAACCTTGTCTGTGCTGCACATTGATACCGGAGATGGTGGTTTGATTCTGGAAATAGCAAGCAGAGAAGAAAAAAAAGTTAATAGATATAATGAGGTCGAGTCCTTGATGTCAGCTTGATCCTAGGGGACGTGAGCACTAGCCAGTTATGGTAGCCCTGTGAATGGAAGTGGAAGATAGATGAGGGCTCTTTATTTACTAGGGGCATCATGTGATTTTTGAGACCCAAGGGAAAGCTGTAGAACTGGTATTTTCTCTGAGTCCACTGGCTAGTGATGATGAGAATTAGCCCCATTGAACATCTGTCCATCTGTCTTTCTAAGTGCACTCATCGTAATATGTGGGCTCATTACAGTGAGCGATGTTGCAGTCTCCTGGCCAAAGTCCATCCTATTTCTATAAATTCCCCCCCTTGCAGTTTTAATCACGCATGGGATCTTCCTTCGCTTCCTGCCTGTCCTTGGCAGTTGTAGTGTATTACAAGAGCCTGGATAGGGGAGGACAGTGCACACGAACCAGTTTTTAGCATGCTTAAACTCTTTTACCACTTCACCCCAGAGAACTACAGTAAAACATCTCCGTCCTTGGACTGGAACAAGGCAGCTCCTCTGTATTAAAGTCTGATTTGAGGAAAATAGAACTCGAGATGAACTCAGCAGCAGGAAAAACAGAGAGTAGCAAAACAGAGAAGCAACAGTTAGCATTTGGACAATATCAATATACAAGAGCAGCAATTAGAGGCAAGGTGGGATATGCTGCAAACTGAGGAAGCCCTGTCTGGTGGGCATCAGCCAGCCCACGATCCCAGAGTTCAGGCTTACTTGGAGCTCGAGGGATGAGGTGCTGGGTGGGAACAGTTGCAGTCTCGTGTCTTGGCAAGTACGGAGCTTGCCAGGATGGTTAGGAGATGAAGAGAGACCTGGCTGTCAGCAACACCACTCTTTGCTTTCTCTCCTCAGGGAATACCATCACTATGCCAACTGCCTCGGGGGCCAAAAAGCGTTTCTGGATTATTGAGGACATGTCCCCGTTTGGCAAGCGCCGCAAGACCGCATCCTCACGCAAGATGCTGGATGAAGGGATGATGCTGGAGGGATTTCGGCGCTATGACCTCTACGAGGACTGCAAGGACTCCAGCTGCCAATTCTCTCTCAAGGTTACCCACTACCACTGCACGCGGGAGAATTGTGGCTACAAGTTCTGTGGCCGTACCCACATGTACAAGCACGCCCAGCATCACGATCGCGTTGACAACCTGGTATTGGATGATTTCAAACGCTTCAAGTCTTCACTGAGTTGCAACTTCCCAGACTGTCAGTTCTCTGGCAATAGCACACACTTCCACTGTCTGCGTTGTGGCTTCCGCTGCACTGACAGCACTAAGGTGACAGCCCACCGTAAGCACCACGGCAAGCAGGACGTCATCAGCGCGGCTGGCTTCTGCCAGTTCAGCTCAAGCGTGGACTGCGAGGTGCCTGACTGCAAGTACAAACTCAAGTGCTCTCACTTCCATTGCACCTACCCTGGCTGCAAACACACAGTGGTGGGCATGTCACAGATGGACTCGCACAAGCGCAAACATGAGAAGCAGGAGCGAGGGGAGCTTCCTGCCATCTCTCCTGGCCCTGAGGGCCTTGCCCACTCCACTCTCGAGTATGACATCCAGAACTCTTCCATCAACCTGGACAGTTCCCTCAACCTCAGCACTGACAACAACAGCTCCCTCTTCTTCCTGCAGAACGCGGCTGGTGTGGGCCTCAATGATTCCCTGGACCTCAGCAAGAAGCAGTCAGAAGTCACTGAAGGTCCATCACCGAGCAGAGCCGGGACCGCACCTCAGGAGAGGGGGGCGGTGGCATCTGGCTCTGGTGATGTGGAGGACGAGGATGACTCTTCCCAAGAGGATGATGAGGATGATGAGGAGGAGATGAATGAAGAAGAGGAGGATGATGAAGAGGAGGAGGATGATGATGACGATGAGGAGGATGATGAAGAGGAAGACCTGAACACAGATTCTGAAGAATCGCTGCCTGACCCCGAGGGCCTGGCCACTAAAGAAGATGGAGAACCAGAGGAGGCTGCTTCTTCCACAGACCATGGTGATGCTTCCAGGCCCCAGGGCGAGCCAGCCCTTACTCCAGCCCCAGCTCCTGCTCCTGCTCCGGCTCCAGCTGCTGCCCCAGCCTCTACCGTTGCTCCAGCAGCTTCCCCTTAATCTTAGAGACAACAGCAGCAGTGGTTTGGTTTTGCTCTTACACAGAATTACTAAGAGGACCCCATATGAGGCAAGAATAAAGATTGGGATGGCAAGTGAAAAACAAACTCCGTGTCACATACATGAGAGAGAGGGGAAGGAAGGAAACCCACGCGCCTCCCCAGGCCCCGTCAGACACACAGGCTCGCAGCAGGACTGGTGCTGCATCACTTCATTCTGCAGATCACAGAACGGGGGGGCAGGATGCAGCAAGTAACACCCTTTTATACAGACATGAACCTTGAGGGTACCAGCTGCTTTTCCTTGCTCCCTGCACGGTGCGTGGGGCCTGTGCCCATCTGGGGACCCTTTGTTATGGGTGGGGGCTCTATCCCCCCATTTTTCTTTCTGGGTTTTATTTTTTCCATGTTTTCAGTTGTACGATATTAATAATAATCTCCACTTCTTGGAGGGGGGTGGGTGGGAACAACAGGTAATGAATTGTAGAACTATATATTTGTGTGTGTGTCTCTCTCTATATATATAATGTACACACACACACACACATATATATAAAATGCAAGGAATTGGTGTCACAAAGACAACCAGCTCAGCTTTTGCCAGTGGGAAGGAGGGGGTGAGGGGTGCCCGCTCTCTCTCCACCCTTCCCCCCCTCTTTCTCCAGCATTAAATGGCATCAGACAGCAAGGGTGGGAGCGGGTATTTATTGTCACATAAATGAGGACGCATTAATGAACGAGCAGGGGTGGGAATGGGACACTCCTCTGTTCTTCCAGATCCTTTTTACTATTAATAATTTTGAATGCTATTTATATTGTAAAACTTTCTCAGTCTACACTTCCTCTGTAGGACACCTCTCCTCATCCCTGCTGTTCTGCCTGTAGGGATTTAGCCGAAGTAACTTGGGAAGAACACAGCGGGTAGTTGAAGGGTCTGTCACACTGGAGGACTGGGGTTAACCTCCCATCCAGGTCCATCTCATCCCAACCCCCACGTGCTTCCTCTCTGTTGAGGGTGAAGCGTTTTTGTGGTGCTTCAGTATCCCCATCTCAGGAGGGTGTGAGCTGACACTCTGTCCCACGGTGCAGCACAGGGAGCACCGTGCTCGCAGAAGAGCGTCCTAGCCCATAAAGCAGCCTTGAAAAGACTACTTGCTCTCTGACCCACGCAGTCATACAATGACAGGTATGTCCCCAGTCCCCAAGCCCTCGTCCCCAGCCTTTCACTGGGGATGGGCAAGTCTTTCTGCATGGACTGACACGCATCTCTGGTGACTTCTGGGAGAGGGTGAAGGCACCACTGAAGAGGGAGGAGAAGGCAGGCAAACATTCAGGATCCCACTGGGGGATGTCTTGCTCAGACTGGGGGGGGGGTCTCTTTTGCTCAGGACTGGGGTGGGGAACCGGGGTGGGGGCAACACTGTTCTGCAGCACCCGTAGCTATTGGCCCAGTCATGTTTTTTTGCAGCTCCAAAACATGAGGCTGCTGCAACCTACGCAGCGCAGAGAGCTCAAGGACGGGAGGAGATGCTAGCTGAGGCCAGGGCATAGTCCAGCTAAGAATTAATGCATTTCTGGGTCCGTGCTGGTGAATTCTGACAGGTAGGGCTAACAGCTTGGGCACTGCATAAGCAAATGCAACTATGCTGTGAGACCTGCCACCTCCAGAAGCTTGGGCTTTCCCCTGCTTACAAGCTCTTCCCTGCTCTTTTTTCCCAGCCCAGTCTGGGAACACACACTACAGGCTACTGTCCCGGACCCTGACAGGTGAGACAGTAGCTGTTTGACCCCCAAATCCTCGCCTGAGTCTGAGAGGGTTTGTCTACATACACCGGGGCTCCAGAAGGACTAGCTGTATGAATTAACTCTGATAATAGTTATTTCAGTGCCAGTTTGTAAGTATACCAGCCTAGCAAAAGGTTCCTCGTGTCTGAAGTTTGTCCCTTTTTTTTAAAAAAAAACCTAATTATTTTTTCCTGACATCATGCAGGTGCCCCCCCGCCCCCATGAGCACTTCAGCTCCACGGGATCCCCATAATGTGTTTTCACCCTGAACAGCTACAGGCCTCGAGAAGTTTAGGTTGGTTCGTGGGTGGGTTGTGTTTTTTTTTTAATTATTTCCCTAAGGAACTGGTGCAGATCAGGTCTGATTTATAAACAAGCAGCTCAGCTGTGTAAATGTGGGGACAGAATGTTCAGATAACGTTTCAAAAGGAAAGGCAAAAAAAAAAAAAAAAGTTGTACAGTATTTTTCCTGTGAAGGTTATTACTATATATAGAACAAAAGAGAAACCACCGATGCCAGGGGATGAGGGGGGTCATCTGCCTTCTGGATAGCCCTTAGATACGGTTAATTGTGTGCAATTTTGTTTTTCTCTTTTTCTTTTTTTTTTTTTTTCTTCAATGTAGTGTTTGTTTGTAGGGGTGGCAGGGGAGGGGGGGCCTTACTGCTGTGGTTTGAGGCTGACTTCACACTCCTAGCACTGACCGGAGCTGCACGATTCCGAATTCTAACTTGAATTTTTGTAGAGATGAAACAAATGAAAACAAAACAAACGAAATACTGTTATTACTAGTTTGTAGTTTATTTAAGTCTTTGGAGTTCTTTTCCTCTATCAGCTATTTGTGTGGCTTTTATTTTTATAGGGTTTTTTTGTTTGTTTGTTTTTGTTTTGTTTGGTATATCCCCTGCCCTCAACTGTGTGTTTTCTAGCACAACCCAATTCTTGAATATAATGAAGCTCACGCTCCTGGGGCAGAGCAAGGGAATGAGGCCCTGGAATTTCTAGAAATGGGATGGGGCAAAAAAAAGATTTTACTTTGCTGGCGTCTGCTGCAGGTTCTACACTTGTACATTTTCCCCATATTCAACTACTTAGCTGGGATGGCGATGGGCTCCAAGAGGAATCCTTGGATGTAACACAAGCCACATCTTGCAAACCAGATGTGTTTATGTTGTACCACTGAAATCAGCATGATGTGTATCAGCGACTTCTGGGGGAGCAGGGCCGAGCCTGCTGCCTCCAGTACAACATCCCGCAAGGTTTCACGAAACCCGCCTGTGAGCGGGGTTGACCCTGAAGCGAGGGGGGGTCTGGGCTCCATGCCAAGGCACGGGGCTCGCTTGGGCCACTCGGTTCCGTTCAGGAGAGACAGGCTGTTTGAACCTGCACCGGGACGTAGTGTTTTTACCTCTCCCCTTTCATATCTCACCAGACTCCACTGACTGAATCACTGCACAACAGTGGGAGGAAGCAGAAGTGTGTGGAAAAAAGGGGTAGAAGCTCTCCCAGTAGCTCTGCTGACGCCAGCCCGCTGTGGTTGGCGCTGGACGTAACACGTCACCCCAGGAGGCAGCTTTAGGCAGGTGCGGCCAGTGCAGCTGCCCCAGGATCCGCGCTGGAACGGGGCCGTTTCACACGTCCTTCTGCGTGACCACGCGTGCCAGAAGGGCCTGTGTTTATCTATGCACACCATTTTCTCCCCCAAGGCACCCTACTTCTCCCTAACATCTCAGCCTTTCTCCCAAAACTTTTATCACCTCTTCTCCGGGCGCTGGCACAGGGAATGAGGTTTCTTTCCTGACAGGCTACTGCTAAACGCGACGCCCGAGCAGGGCCTGACCCCCAGCCGGTCAGATACCCCCAGGACAGCGGCCCCACTGCCCTTCCAGGCAGGGCCGCCCGCAGGCTGGCCCCACCCCAGAGCGCGTCTCGCTCAACCTTCTCCAAGACTCGTTTCTCTAAACCTCTTACTATGTCTCTGTTCACAACAACAACAACAAAAAGTCCAGAAAGTTAAACCCGTCTTTTTTATTCTGCCGCGTTAAGGCTCTAATTCAGCAAAACCCTTGAGCAGCCGCTTTGTGAGGGGGCACAGGCGTAGGCCCACGCTTAGGTGCTTTTCTGAACAAAGGCCTCAGCAGCACCGAGACCCCTGTTAGAGCGAGGTGGTTTGTCACGTCAGGCTATCGGATCGCTAGGACTGTTAGTACAATACTGCGGAAATATGCGCTTAAAAGAACGACCAGAGAGGGAGAGTCAGCAAACTGTATGAGGAGGGGGAAGAGGAGAGAGGAGATGGAGCTATTCTGTCCAAAACAAGATAAAAACCAAACAAAATAAACCTTGAGATGGACCCTCCTGATTCTGCTACCATTCACTGCTGAAGAGCAAAAAAAAATGAAATAAAACAAGAACTATTGACTAGATTGTTCATTCTAGCCACAAACTCAACTGGATTATCAAGTCTGCGTGGAAGGAATTTTGTAAAGAAAAAAAAAAATTTAAAAAAAAATTTTCCAATGTAGCAAAAAAAAAAAACTTTAAAAAAACAAAAATGAAAAAAAAAAAGACAAAGAGGGAGGATTCTAGCCTTTTGTAATATCCATATTGCACACTAGGACTATAAGCCATTGCTAGCTCATTTTGAATTTTAAATGTGTAATTTTTTTTGTTTTGTTGTTGTTTTTTTTTTTTCTTTCCGTGGGGGAGGGGGGAAAATAAATGCTTGAACCACCAATGCTCTTTTTAATGTTTTATAAATATGTATGTGTATATATATAAATATAAAAATAATATGTATGCACATATATATGTGTGTGTGTATATATCTATATGTATATACATATATATAGATATATAGATATATATATAGGTTTTGAGACAAAAAAATGCAGAAAGTGAAAAAAAAAAAACACCCTAAACAGGATGGTGTGCTCTGATTTACTTGAATCTGGTCTCTTCAGCACCTGCGTTATTAAGAACTGAATATTTTTCCACTTGAATTTAGTGCTATTAGAAATTTAATATATGTGTTTTATTTATTTGATTTTTTTTTTTGCATGACTGATGCAAGGTTTGACATTTTCACTCAATAAAAACTGGAAAAAAAACCCCAAAGTTTTAAGTGATCAAGTTGTCTTCTTGATTGAGGAGGTGTTTTATTTTTTTTTTTTAAGAGCTAACAACCCTTGGAGCAGTTTGGCCCTTTAAAGCACTGCAGTCCCAGTAATGGCCCTGCACCCATTTAACAGCCACTGTTTTAGCACTAGTACTAAGGCGATAAGAGCAATAGGAACGCAGTGCTCTCTGTATGGACTCTGGCCTCAAGCGTTTTAAGCAGCCCTGTAGTTTTACTTGAAGTGCTCACTGGGGCCCTGACAGACGTGATGCTTTTACATCTCCATGATTTGCTAAACTGGGACCTGGATTAGAGCTGGGACTGCTCACGTTTTGACTCTTCCCTTCCTACCTTGGCCTGCAAACTCAGGGTGGTGGATTGGGATCCGTGGTGGAACGGTTCTTGCTGTAGCCCACTTGAAACCTTACGATGCCATTCAAAGCCCACTAAATCAGTAGATGTTTGACTGTCACCCCCAACAACAGAGAGACAAGGAGCATGAATGAAACATCCTCTCTGCACAGAAGGGGTGGGGGCTAATAAATCACCACTAAAATGCAGTGTTGAAGCCGTATACTCTGACAGAGCTCAGCAAGAACACAGAAAGCTGTATGCCACGCATCAAAGATGTGAGAGAAAGCGTTCCTTACCTGGCCACGCCATAGCTTGTTCCTGCTGCAGAAACTTGTACACACCATGCACTTGTGAAGTACGGCGACTGCCATCGGGGATGGGAAAGTCTTTCAGGCAAGAGGGTGTCCTGACAGCCACGGTGCCACGCACCACTGCCTTGGTACAACTGATCCAGCCATCGTGAGTGCTGACAGGAAAGGAACAATAGATTAGATAAAGCCACTGCACCGCACGCTCAATACAGCTGGTCCCCACCACGCGCCTGTCCAAGGCTCATCCCAGGCCTGAGCACTTCCACGCGGAGGTGGGGCTAGAACAGGCTTTCATCGCCAGCATCCCTGCTCTGACCAAGGCAGATGCCATTTTATGGGGAAGTAAGCAAGTTACCTGGGGGGGTGTGTGGCAGGGTGGGGAGAGTGTGTGGTCACAGCACTTAATGTGCCCTCGTGGTATCTGCCAGGTAACGACATGGCCCGAGTACTCACCCCTCGGTGGAAGGCCATCGCAAGCACACATCCTACCAGTCCTTGTGGAAATTTGTACATATATAAAGACGTAACTCTGCACAAGAGCTGCCTCTTGTTGATCCCACATCCCCTCCACCGTGCCCCAAGTTGTTCTTTCACTGGTGAGGCACGAAGACAGCACACAGACCAGCACGCGTCCAGCTGCCTTCCTGGTAAGGCCGGGGCCACATGCCCTGGAAACACAACTGGTTCTGCTCCAATGGCAGCTATTTGGTGTCTCCGCAGCCATCCCCTCTTAGCCTCGGTAGTGCCCCATGAACTGCCCCCAGACGCTGGCCTGGCACGGACTGCTGCTCTGATGCCCATCCTGCCAAAGTGCTGTTGGGAATGGGGGGGAAGAGCAATGGCAAAGTTCTTGTTTTGCCAAAGAAAGCAAAGAAAACCCCTCCTGTGTGGCTCTTCCCCAACCATCTTGAAGCAGCTGGGTCTTTGCGCCTCTCTGCCACCCGTCAGAGAACCCAGGAGCAGCAAAGCAGCACGTGCCAAGCCTGACGCATTGGCAGCAGCTGCCTCCTTATTAGCAGAGAGGATTAGGCTCCTCTCTTTCAAAGCCCCTCGTTGCTCTGCTGCAGCTCCCAGCCATCCTGTTTTCAGATGTCATTATCTGAACATGCTCCTAATCCGACCTTGGAGCACAGAGGTTTGTTCTCGCTGGAGCTCTGCCCACAGCACACGGGATAGTTACATGACTGTGTTTCCGGGGAGGGACAGGGGACACGAACGGCACGACTCGCTGCTTGACAGCTCTTGCTGGAACTTGCCTGCTCTCTGTGGAACTGCCTGCACTTCATGACAGAATCACTCAGTCAGGGGAGAAGCTGCAAGTTGAACAAATCAAAGCCTCACTATTGCATTTGTTCCAAGCCCTCACAAGTGGTGACACTGCAGCTCTGCAGCTCTGCGTCCAGCCCTGCAGCTGGCGAGCCACGGAGAGCAGCAGACACCCGGCGAGGCTACGTGTTCTAACGGCAGGACAAAAGCTGGGCGGTTGTTGCTGCTATTACACTTTGATTACATCAAGTGTATCCCTGTAACAGCATTTTTTTGTGCGTGCAGGACCCTACAGTTACACACACAGCCACAAAACTACACTGCCTGTTTTATGCAAGACACTGGCTACCCACTTTTCAGCACACTGCCACCTCTTCTGCAGCACCCACCAACACGGGCACCCGCAGCGGGAGTATCCCTTGGCACCAGCCCAGCCATAAAGCTCAGAGGAGCACTGCTTTCCCTCTCAATTAAAGACTTTAAACCAACAGAGGCAGCAAAAGTTCAATCGCCTCAAACATAAACAAGTAGCATTCAAGGTATTCTGGGACGCAGAATGGGAGACCAGATGGTTCTGCTGCTGCTTCCAGTCATCCTGGTTTTTAGGTGTCATCAACCAAACATGCCTAGTCCAGCCTTAGCACATGGAGACCTGTCCTTGCTGGAGCCGTAAGGGCTAACAAGGACAGAAATAAAGACAGCAGACTGTCAGTGTTGGCTGCAAATGAAGGTAGGAACAGCCATCACGGTGGCTCAGAAAGACGATCATCGCTATTCATCCAAGAGCTTCTCACAGACAGTCTAGCAAGGGCATTTTTAGAGATTACTAGGAAAATAATACTTTGGGTTACACCTCTCCTTATGTCACAGGCCTACAAGAACAGTTTTTACACTGTTGTAGGCATTCATTTAATTTGCAGGAATCTTCTCTCACAAGCTCACAGCTCAACCCCCCTTCAGTCAAGCAGCCATCTCACAGGGAGCTGTGAGGACCAGCACGAAGAGCAGTCGGTGCAGGGCAGCCAGCGGTCATCCCCGAGGCACACCATTAGGTGGGCAGAGCTGGTGACCATGCCCAGCGAAATACTCCTCACAGCTTGCTCAGCTGAGTACAGAATGCAGTAGAACATGTCTGACTCTGGGAGGATATTTACTCCAGTAGCACAATGCCTCCTACACCCAGACAGAAGGAAATTCAGAATTCTGGTGCTTACTGGTACAGAGGAAAAGCAGCTGTTATGATGCACAACACATACTGGGCATAACTTACAGCTTGCAAGGACCAATGCTCAACACGGGCTTCCAAAGGCATAATGGCATTAAGAAACACCTGGAGACTTGCTAGGGACATAGGTCTGTTAAATAAGTCCATCTTTATACCTCTAGATTAGAGAGTGAAATTTGGAACTGAGCAGGATTTTAGCACAGAAAAGCAGTGGTCAAGTCCTTGGGTATGAGCGTGGCTGAGATGCCCACAGGAGCCCAGTTTCAGGGGAATCCATAGGGCAGGAAAGGGGAACTACACATGTGCTGCTGCAGCTTTAGAAAAACCTACTGCTGAGAAAATAGGGCCTGCCTCCAATCGGGTGGCAGGACCGGAGACTCCTTTGTGCTCTTAGAAGACCAGCAAGTTATTCTAACACATCCTCCTCTCTGTAACAAGAGGCCAGAAGTAGAAATTTTGACAGAACACTGACACAAAAGGGGAAAATCATTCACAGAATGGAGAAAAAAATAAATTGAGGCAGCTTTTGGTACTGTCCATGTTGTTCAGGTATGGGAGCTAAGATAGAAACCAGCCGTTAACAGATAACAACCAGCTAATAAATACTAAATGCCTTGAGACTTCCTGGAAAAAAAATCTTTTCACTGGGCATTGGATATACTAACACAAAGCAAGAGAGAAGTATTATGACACAGAAGTGACCAAGAGAACGTGCACCAAATGTTTAAAGCTAAGACCTTCACTTGACCTCTAAAATTTCCTTCACAGTTCTGCACGAGCCCTTCCCAAGCAGCAAGGTTCTGAACCAACAGGCCTGCATCACGGCTTGTGTCACAGCGGAGCTGTGCATTTGCACATCTGGTCTGTTGCACACAAGCACAAAATTGTGTTCATAAACCCACAGGTGCCTTTTTTGAAGACCATGGGAAGCCCTTTTAAAGAAGCAGCTCTTGGGGAAAGGGAAGGAGCTATAACCAAATATCTCCCCTCCCAATCTGCATGCAATCTGCATAGAAGACTGAAGCTTTCAAACACGACAATAAAATCTCACATCATCTTCAAGGGGAACATGAACTTTAAAGACTTCTCTGGAAGTTAATGAGCAGCTTTTACCTAGCCCAAACAAAACAAGGCATGTAGGTTGTTGGGAATGTTTTTGCAGTTTCACATAGGTGCACACACACGAATAAATAAATAATTTCTGTCTTTCTCTATAAATCAAGGCAGAACTTAGTTTAATACAACCAAACTTGGAAAGAGTGAGAGCATGCATGAATATATCTGTACACAAGACTTGGACATGCATAGCTACAGCAAAACAGACAGGTTTGCCTAATATTTGTGTTGGGGGAAAGTGTGGCAGTCTCGGGGAAAGCACCCGCTAGCACGTGAAGGAATTGCATGTGTGATATTTACTATACCTGGTATATTTTATGGGTATCTATAAAAGCTAAGGATAGGCAAGATGTCTTTGAGTCGCTCTGTTGCAGACACTATTACCTGGAAATCCAACATTCAGGCATGAAGCCCCCGCTTTTTGTGTCTCTCTCTGCTGTCTTGAACAACCACCACCGCTGCCTGAAAGCTGACAAGGCCTAACTCCGGAGGCAGCAATCTCTAGCAAAGGGGTGAGGGCAAAGAGGGAAGAAGGGCACTGAACAGCATTTGTAGGTACAGCAGGTGTTAGAAGGGATGACAAGTTCTTCATGCCAGCCCTGGGGCAAGAAGTGGCCTCACTGGAGTCCCTAAGACGCATCTTCCCCTCCAAGGGCCAAACACTTGCTCAGAAGATGGGAACATGGCCCCTCCACAGGCAGATCCCTTCATCCTGCCCGTGGAGGCAGGGTGCTCTGGCCCTCGTCCTGCTCCTGCCCCTGCAGTGCCCCAGACCCATCCTGGCTGAGAAGGGGTGGCCAACAGCGGCAGCTTCCCTCCTTCCTTTTGCTCTTTTTTGGCAGGGAAGCTCTTAAACAAACAAATGAAGAAACACTGAGGATTTAAGTAAACAGATGAAGATTTATCTGACAGGCAGCCTGAGCCTTTCCCTGCCCCCTTCCCTTCCCACAGGGCAGGGTGCTGCCTGTGCTCCCGCTGTGAAGCCAGCTACCAAGAGCATTTGCCCCGAGCCCTCGCTGTCACTGACAGTCCCCAGGGCCCTTCCGTGATCCCAGGCCACAGCCAAGCTCTGCCTAAACATCAGAGCTCTACAGTCCGAAACATCAGAGAGGATAAAACAAAGC
This sequence comes from Nyctibius grandis, assembly GCF_013368605.1. Lineage (NCBI taxonomy): Eukaryota > Metazoa > Chordata > Aves > Nyctibiiformes > Nyctibiidae > Nyctibius > Nyctibius grandis. The sequence goes on from NC_090674.1 coordinate 4,359,710, forward strand.
CATTTGATCTGGGGCCAAAGCAAGTCAGAAAGCCCCTCACAACTTGTTCATTCAGCTACCAGGTGCTAACCGTGCAAGTCACATCTCAGCCACAGCCAGTTGCACCCACAAGATGGACGGGAACCAGCTCTGGCAGCACCGTATCTGCCTGCCCGTGCCCTGCACCCATGCCGGTACCGGAGCCGCCTGCGCAGAGGTGGTTCCCCGCAGCTGACACAGCCACGACCCCTCCACGTCCCCTCTCCAGAGCTATGGAGGGGCCACCCGCTGCCAGGGGCACGCACTACGCTCCTCTGTTTTACACAAGTTAGCAGACTCTGCCTCTGGTTTTCAGACTTGGGGAAAAAGGGAGGTAAGAAACCTGTAATAGTGTGATGTTCCAGTTCCAGTCAAAACATCAGGGAACAGAGGAGGCTGCAAAGCAAGAGGGAGCCCCAACCTCCATCTCACCCCCAAAACGTGCTGGCTGCTGCAGTGGAAGCCTTGGTATGGCTGTACAGCAACGCACAGACACAAAAACACACAAGGAAGCAGGCAAATGGGCAGGCAGAGATGAAATCTACAGTTGGTACTGTAAGAGGGCAGGAAGCGAAGAATAGTCCATCTACACAGGAAAGCTGCAGCAATTTAGCACAAAGTCTTTTGTGCGTGCACGTATTGGTTGAAACTGCTTAAGTAAAGCAAATCTGTTCAAAGAGATGGAAGAATGTCCACCCAAGAACTTGCTCTGGTTCAATTAAATCAGTTAAAGAAATTAATTTTAAAGAGGTGTCACTCCAGCTCCACACAGTTAACTCCTCAGTACTAGCTTATAGAAGCAGAGGGATGAAGTTGGAAGCAGCCTGTTTCTGAAGTGTTGGAAAGAGGAAAGCGTTAGGAGACAGGCAGGCATGAACCAACAACGGGGATGCGGTACAGAACAGACATGCCAAGCAGACAAGTGACTGAGAGACAGACAAACAGGCTGGCAAAGCGACAGACAGAAAAACAGGCAACAAGTAAGCCAGTTGGACTTCTAGATCCTCTGAATCAGCCCTATCCAGCCAATCACCTTCTCACCCAGCAGACACAATCCTAAGAAAAGCAATTTTACCTGAACCAGAAAAAAATACAATGTCAAATCCCCCCATACTCCTCTTCAGGCATGTTTTTGCAACCAGAATCATAAAACACCTCTCATTATTTGCACAAATATAGAAGAAAAAAAAATCCTGAAGGGTTAAATCCTTCAGCAGATGCAGAAAAGAAGGGCTTGGTGGGCAAACAGGAGTGTTCTTCTAAGATGCTCCATATTGTAAGTAACCCCTGAGCAGTCCTTGCAAAGCATTTGGGGAGATTTTTAGTCTGAAAGACACTTTACAAAAATAAATTGTAATTGAGTTTAATAATCTTCCCCTTTTCAGAAAGGGCCTGACAGATGCTGCCTAGTGCTCACTTCTGCCCCATTTCAAATATTTTTACCTTATTTGGATGAAATATATTATTTTTCTAATGAAAGGAGGTTGGTGGGTTTTTTTTTTTTTCCAAAGAGCTGGTTTTCCCTTCGTCCAGCTGGTGCCTTTATTAGGTTAGTGCTTGCTCCCTTTTGGGGATGGGATTGTTTTTTTCCCTGAGCTGGGAGAGACCATGCCAGCCCCTCAATCTACAAGTGCGCAGTTCAGAGCTTCTACTGCACAGCAAGTGGAGGAGTTGGGCCGTGCCCTCCATCTTCGCTCTTCCCTGACACCCTGAAACTCCCTTTAGGTACATTTCCATTATTTTATTTCCTTTTTTGAGAGCATATGTAGTGGTAAGAGCCAGCCTTTCATCAGCATAATAGGTGGACACAGCTCTAAAGGTGCCTATGGAGGCTCACTCCTGAGGAAGTAGCATAGTCTGGGGATAAGACAATAAAAGAGAAAATGAAGAAAGCTGGAAGCTCTCTCCAGCATCCGTAGGTAAATACTTTCCTATGTTTCACCTCTCAGCACCCCTTTATTTATGTTTTCAATCCCTGGAGGCCAAGCCCCTCTCTTATTTTGCGTTTGCATACCACCCCATGGTATGAGAGGTCAAGTCCAGGCTGGAAGACTCTCAGCTCAAGCTTAACATCAGTTTTTGGTGTACACAGTCACTACCACATACATTTTGTGCTTAACATAAAACACCACCACAGAGAAAGGACCTTGCAAATGTTCCTGTTGTCAAAGCCCTTGGGAAATACATGCTCCACAACCTGCTGGGTGTGGAGGGTCTAGTCAAGCATGGAGACCTTGACTTTAATACAACACATTTGCAACAAAAAGCTGCTCTGGACCTGCTGTCTAGCTTTTGTTTTCCTCAAGCATCACCCTGCCCCATCAAAGGAGAAGCAAAGGCAGCCTCCGTTTCTGTAGCAGGCACTGCAAATGAAGGGAATAGAGCAGACACAGACTGGGTTTTTCCACAGGCGCCTCCCTGCCCCAGGCAGTAGCCCACCATATACCACACTTCCCTCCACCAGTACACATCAGGACAGACCTTCTGGCCACCCTTCTAACAAACCCCAGACCCGGGTAAGGTAGCCACTAGCAATGCAGCCAGTTCCCCCACTCTATTGAAGACAAAATCAAGAGAGTACATTGTTATTAAAAAGCACTTACTTGCCAGATGAACCTGAGTTGCAATAAGCAAAGGGCAAATCTAAAATGTCTGCTCCACAGCAGGGCGAGCTGGCTCCCTGACCAGCGCAGGCTGCTCCAGGAGGGTGGTGCAGCTCCTCTCCCGCAGCTGTGCAGCCCAGGCTATCAGGGCACAGTGGCTACAGCTGGGTGCTGTGCTGCAGCCCCGCACTGCTCCCACCCCAAAGCATCTGGCAACGGGGGCTGGAGTGCAGCACTTTATAGGGGCTGGGGTTTTTGTGCGAGCTGCAGGACCTAGCATGAAACCTGGTTCCCCAAGCTGGCTTTCTCTGAAACTTGTCTTTGCCACGTATCTGTATTTACCAGCCAGTGTTTTTTACCATCGCAGGTGGAAACTGAGGCACACTTAGAAGTAAAATACTTTGCAAAGCAGCAGGATCACAAGGGATCCTACAGTCCATCCTCTTCCTTCTGATCCCAAACACTGTTAGGTTACACCCCAACATACAAAAGGCAATAAAAAAAAATTCTTCCTGCTTCTCACAAAGATGCACATAGGACTTATTTGTAACACCTGGGGGTGAGGAAGGTTGGACAAAGATGATCAGGAGACACCTCTCTTAACCCTTTCCCACTTTGTCACGTTTTTTGAGTTCCCCACATTTCTCTTGCAGCTACTGAAACGGGAGCTTTTATATGCTCAAATTTCTGGAAAGCACCAGCCTGGTATTGTTTCCTCTAGGAGAGAGAGCACAGGCTCACAGGGTTTCCCTGAGATGTGCTCAGATGACACTGTTCAGAGGAAGCTCCCTTCACCTGCTTTCTATATGTTACCAAGGACCTATAGAAACCGTGTTACGAACCCACTGAACTCACCAACCAGGGGTGTTGTTATTCTTCTTCCTGTGTCAAAACAAAGGCTGATTACACAGTGAAACAGAGTACTTGAATAAGCCAGGCGGTGGGTAACTGCTGCTGCTGGCTGGCTTGTTCTGCAGAAAAAGGTTCGCTACCTGGTCATCTTTCAGCTACCATGATGCCATTCTCAGTGCCTACTGGCCAGTGGGCTAAACATTTCACGGGGCAGATGATCTAAGAAGTTTGCTTCTAGCAATAAAAAAAAAAAAAAGAAAAACATTACAAGTTAGCAGCGAGGCTACACGGTTCATAAGGACCAAAATACTTGCCCTACAACTGTTGCTATGCTGGAGAGACAAGGAACACGAGACAGAGAAATAAAACTCGTGATTCACGACAATACCTGCTGGTAAGAAGGTCTGGCTTCTTCCAAATTCTCTGCTGGTGGGTTGGATCTCTTCAACAAAGTACACAAACACCCCATGAGCAGCCAGAGGCCCAGAGTTAGATTTCTTTGAGCAACAACGGCTACGATGGAGTTTCTGGTATTCATCAGGTTGGGGAAAGGAAAAACTGTGACCTATTGAATTGGTAAAGGTTGTAAGAAGCAAAAACTAAGGGAGGGAAAAGGGCAGTTGAAGAAAACTGCCTTTTACTCTGCACCAGAAATCTTGAGGTAAATGAATTGAACACTGGCAACATGGAGGAAAAGGGGGGAAAAATGAACCCGCAGGGATGCTTGTACTGTAAACCTCGTAAGTCACTCTGCAAGGCACATACCTCAGCAACATATTTTCCACATTTCACCAACTGCTGTTGTCCAGGCACTTTCTATTTTCAAAACCTTCTATGTATATAAAATGTACACAGGCAGGACAATACTTTTTCATCACATCCCTGCGTTCAGACGTGTTTTCTTTTCACAAGGATTCTTGGCTTGGAGAAATGAAAAGTGCCATCTCTTAAGAAAAGCCTTTCCTTTTAAACACTTTCAAATTTGCCCTGTTTTAGCTAAACGTGACGTTCTTTGTGAACGTTAAACAGTGGCGAGAGAGACTGAGAGGGAGAGGGGGGGAGACACACACACACACACTCACTCACTCCTGGGGAAGATATTCGTCCATTTAAGGAATGAGAAATCATCACATTCAGCAGCAGGTCTAAATACAGTAATATGAAGGTCCCTTTCACTCCCCCTGAGCAGGAAAATGTCACTGTGTACCAGACACCCAAATACTCAGGAATCAAGTAAATCCCTCATTTTTAAGAAGGGAGCCAAATACTTCTGTTGAACCAAGATGGGACTGCAGTAGCTACGAATTACTTGCTGTACGCCACTTCTTTCAATGGCTTCTGCAGTGACATGGCAGGGTTGGAGCAGTCATGGGATACGGCACAGCATTCCCTGCTGGGAGATAAGGCCAAGGGGCCGGGGGATATCTCACACGCTGCCTTCAGCACCTCCTGCTGCCAGGGGTGGAAAGGAGCGGGGCGCTGCGTTCTGCACCCTGCAGAGCCTCCCGCTGGGAGGAGAGGAACCAAACAGCTGCATTTTACTCACTGGATGATACATCCCTCTCACCCTCTGCAACCTCAGAGGCGACCTCACACTACAGCGTTGCTGGAGCTATTTATAGTGTACCTTATATTGCACTTACACCGTTCTCTACACTGCCTCCTGCTGATAAAACCTAGTATTGGAGCAGTCAGAAAATCAACCATAAATGTCCTTCAGAAAACATTTTATAAGGATTGGATTTCTGTAGCAGTCCCTTTTCCCTCCCTTTACCACCCTGCATGCATATTTCTCCCCAAAATAAGAGCCACAGTAATCCAGTAACAGCCTGGTGTTAAATAGTGGTAACTCGTATTTATTACAATTATATACAATCGTATTTTATATTTGAAATCTATACATGATCACACAGACGAGCACACTTGCTTGGTGAGGACAGTGAGACTCAGTTGTTACAAGAATTGCTCTGCTAAGAGGCTCTGATGCAGTGAATAATATAATTGGACACCACCGTTTTACCAGCTGAGAACACAATGCTGCAAATGAGAGGTTTCAAAATTCACTGGTTTAATTTGTGTATAGCCCCAATGGGGCAAAAAAAGGCTGGACTGGGCAAGAAGGGCCAGTGATGTACCTCAGAGCTGGAACTGTTCTCTCTTCTGTAAAGACTGCTTTGCTGAAGCAGGTGCCTGTCACTGGGAAGGTGCGGGTCTCAGCTGATCATTTAAGATGGGTTTTCTCCTCATTTAGGGAGAAAAACAGGCTAAGAACCATTGCAAAGATTCAGAATTAACCAACTATTTCACCATCTGATATTACCTCATTCATTCATTCATTCAGGGCAGCTATAAGTAAAACGTAAGATGTCAAAAACTGATGTGAGCTCCTTGTCTTTGGAGGAGGAAGGGTAATAATTGGGATGAGTGGGGTCAACTTCTTTTAAAGCCTTCTTTTATTGGGGAGCAATCAGTAACAAAGCCACCTGTTCTCATGGATTTTACTGTGGCCATGAAACCTGGACTTGGTCCCTAGCAAGAGGCCACTTTGATGAGTGTAAGCATGTGGGGTGGAAATAGTGTTCTTTGGACCCCACAGAAATTTAGTGTTTTTAGATGCTAGGTAGTTTCAGGAATTTGAGGCTTGATATAAGGCTTGGAATAGCCAAGACTGAGATCTGGTGAGGAATTCAGGGTTAAAACATTCTTTTTTTTGGCAACAGAATATCAAGTAGTTTGAGAAATAAAACAGAGGGTTATTTTGGGAAACAGAGAACTGATTTGGGCCTTATGTGGGGCTTAAAGGCTTGTGAAATCAAAGAGCTCAGGACAGATTGGTTTCTGAAATTGGATAGAAGGACTCTAGGATGCAGCGAAGAGGCTGACTGTTTCAGGAGAGATGGTGGTTTTGTAAGAGGACTTATCCTGTAGCTGTGGTGCATGGTAAGGCGATTGGTCTTCCAGCCTAGGCAGTGACCGCAGCTCATGGGGAGAGGGTGGGTCTGGGAGGGGAGAAGAAGCCACTGCAACATTGTAAAGCCCTGTGGTGAAACAGGGCCCAGCTTGTTCACGGGGCAATCACGACCCTACTCAAGGTCAATCATGGGAGAATCACTGGAGGGGATGGTGGCACGTCTCTCCACAAAATGGGAGAGGCACCGGAGACAGTGCAGGAGGCTAGGGAAGATGTACAGCAGCAGCAGCAGCAGCCAAGGTGCCTTAGTCAATCTCATTCTCGTTGCTGGCCCCCTCAGGTCTTCGTAGCTTTTCCACTTGCTCATTAATCTGACCATCCCCTCCTCGCCGGTCCTCAGTCTGGACACCCAGACATTCCTCCTCGTCCACGTGGCTAACATCATCATCCTCATCGTCCTCTTCCTCCTCTTCATTCCTTTTGGTTTCCCTTTTCTCCTCCTCACCCTGCACCTCCATCCGCACTTGGCTCTTGACGTCAATCACGGCCTTGTTGCCCTCCTCTGTGCTCAGCAGATGGCAGCTGACCTTCGAACCCTCAGGGCTGTGGTTCTCCTTGACTGGTGATGAGGTGGTAGACTCGTTGCTGACAGGTGAGATGTCACTGCTGCTATTATGGTTGGCAACAACAGGGTTGGAGGGTGAGCTTGGCTTCACTGGGATCTGCCATGACGGGATCTTAGGAGCCGAAGGGGAGGGAGGGAACTGCCTCCTTGGGGGAGGGGAAGAGGGGAAGAAAAGGAGAGAAAGGGGCTTTTATTAAAAACACCAAGGGGTTATCATTAGAGAGACTGGTATTTGCACTGGGGACTGAAACTGCAAGTCTCCTTTGTCATAAATGAACAAAACCAAGGCCACTTCACTTCTTCAGCCACAATCTCAAAGTGCTTTGCAAGCACCCAGTAATCGAGCCTGCACACACGGAAAATATCACAGCTGGGCAATCTGAAGAACTAAAATGATCTGGTTTGGCCAATTTCACAGAGTAAGCTAGCACTCAGGAATGCTGCCTGGGGAAAGACATGAGTGTCCCTTTACAAAACAATCGGTAATTGATTGGTAAAGAAAATTCCCACTGGAGCAAGAAGTCAGACACACCAGGTCCTTGTGCCTGAGCCAAGGAATTTCACCACCTGGCTCTCGCCTCCACTGTGATACACAGCTATTGCACGCTGGCTCGTTACAATCCAGAGCCTATCTCCTCGTCCCAGCATGCACTTTACATGTTTGGGCCAGGTCCTGGCTGCTGCAAACTGGTTCAGCTTCTCTGACTTGAATGGAGTCATACTAGCTTACACCAGCTGAGAAAGCTGGCTGCTCTGTCCTTGAGTCCTTTCCAGGTGGGCTGTAAGGGCTGGATAGTGGCAGGCTAATGCCCAGCCCTAACAGGAGAATCCAAGTACCAAACAGGACCAATATAAATTCAGTGGGGAGCACTGGTGCCCTCAGAAAATAATCTATCATGAAGAGCAAAGCATGTCTGATCTAGTGCTCCCCATGCATCCTTGCACATGTGAAAAATGGGAGTATGAAGAGGTATCAGATCAAGCTCTGAAAAGGATGCTGTGGCAGGGAGTTCTCAGGCCCCTCAGGTGAGCTGGCTAGGGCCAGGGACAAGACCAGAGCAGACGAAAGCTGGCTGCTCTCATACAGCGAGCGCTCAGACACAGCAGATTACATTTTCTTAGACTGAACTAGGAACAGTAGCTGCTCTAACCTCCCTCTTCCTGCTGCCACCACCAGCCATCGAAGAACTCTGCTGATCTAACCTCCATCTCTTGTGAGTGCAATAAGCTAATGTCTGCATTATTCAACCAGTATCATAAATTCAGTCTCGAGACTTTCTTGGCTCTGGTGTTGCTGCTGCATCCTCACTGCAGAAACATTTGCCGTTTTGTTAAAAAACAACCCCCCAGAAGTTTTCTTTTCTCCAAAAAGCACTTATCCCCCAGCTGTAACCTTCCCATTGCTGAAGAGGTGTCATTAACTAATGCTTTCTCCCCAGCAGTGATGCTAGTACGATCCAACTTAACAGACAGTAACTTAATGTGTCCTCAACCCTCCAAAGCTTTCTACGGTGACCCCTGGGAGGAATGGGAGGTGTAGTGAGAATTTAAAAGGATCCTAAAGCCAATGTGCTTTTCAGACGTCTGAAAAGCCCACTTGCTGAGGTCCAGAAGATCTTGGACCAGATCAGTCTGGTCCAATCTTAGACTGATCTTTGAAGTCCATCTCTTAGGAACCAGATGACTTGAGAAGACTTAGTTACACGTAGAAGGAGGCAAAGGAGTCATATCAGAGTGAAAGGATCAATAGCTGAAAAGCTAGATAAACTCTTAAGTAATGTACTTGGAAAAAAATAATTTCCTCAAGAACTGAGATCTGATCCCTGTTCTTATGACTGTCCCACAGGCTGGGATTTATACCACCTCATTTCAGACATCTACTACACTGTAAGATGTCTATACCTGAGATAGCTAATCGAGAGAATCAGGCTCTGCTGAAGTGCAATTCTTTTCATCCTGGTTATGCCCTAACCATGGACAGGTCAGCTGAACTGTGTCCAGAAGTGACTCTCTCTCTAACAGAATGCAGGTGCAGATGCAGTCAATACCTCAAACTAGGTGAGAGGCATCCTGACTGTGGGAAATGGCAGAGAATTCCTCTATCGTAAACACAAAGGAAAAATCTTATTAATTACCCAAAGCGCTCTGTGATTTAAGGCAAGTTTGAAAAGCATTTTGAGACCTGCAAATAAAAAGTGATAGTGGAGTGCAAAGCGGTATTATTAAGATAGCAGTAACAGGATATAGAGCTAGTTCCTGTTGGAAATGCCCTTCCTCTCCACGATTGAGGGAATCCCAGAAAGCAACCCTTTCCCTACACAATAATCTGTTCACATATTCCATCCATACCGGTTCAGGAGAAGTCCTTTTAATGAGTAGATCTCAGATTTCAATTCATTAATATTCTGTGACTCCAGAATCCAGTTGGTGGAAGTTGTGGCCTAGAACATGAAAAAGAAGACATAAAGATCAAAGTATGAACTGGGAGGTAGTTCACAAATGTCACTTTTTTCTATGTTATCCTCTCTCTCCTCCCATCTGGGAATCTCGAGCCCTGGGGGTAACATACATGAGCTCTATCATTTAAAATCTCTCAGATCTGAGCAAAACAACTTCCACAATAAAGAAGGACCTGAATGGGTCCCCACGATGATCAGAAATAATAATTGTCTCAAGATGCTAAAAACTATTCAAATATTTGCTTTGCGTTTGGGGGACTAATTAATCTTGTCTCCCACATGCCATGCACAACCATTGCTGAAGCATCAAAGGGGGACCTTTCTTCTCCGATCAGAAGGAGGCCAGCACTTGTGAGAATCCAGACAAAGCTAGGTCCACATGGGATGTTTTCCACCAACATATCAGACGGAGAACAATACACAAAGGGGTAAACTAAATCATTTGACACTGACCTAATGAATGATTTCTAGAGAAGAACAACTAGAACTAGGATCCTGAAAGGCAGTGGGAGTTGCATTGAATCAGGTCCTTTACTCTTTCCCGTGACTGCACTTAGCTGAGGCAACAGATTCAAATATTATCTATTACCAACTATTTTAAAACCATTTGTTCATTTTGCCTAAATCGTTAAATAAAGAATCGATTATCTGCACTCTGTGGTGTTTAGTGGTGGGCTGATACATCGATGCTTGAAAGTTGCAAAAATTTTCCCTAGTAGATTTGAAGAATTAGAGCTATGCTTGAGTTACCAGATTGTATCTCCAGGAAGAGCTGGACTAGGCACCATCTCTCAGATATTTCAAGGCAATGAATGCAATTTGGTCAGGAAAGATGATAAGTAGCTCATGGAAGCCTGGTACAGCTGCTGTCAGCACTGCATCAGAATTGCTATGGGATATCAGGCAGAAATTAGAGTAAGGTGACAACTGAGGAGAACATGCTGCAGGTAATACTTTTGGCAATCTTTCTTTTAACTCCTTTGGGAACTTGAGAAATGGGAGGAACATTCTGAAAGACGGATCATGGCCTACGGTTGCCATATCCTATCACTCTAGCAACTCCTGGAGCGATGGGCTGAGTATGGGACCAAAGAACACTCATGTCTAGCACTTCCCATAGTAATTTCTGCTAAAAAGCCATTAGGAATGAACCCATTAGTGAGCACTGCTCCAGAGATACTCCTAATAAATCCCCTGACAAAGGAAGCCAGGACTGAAATAATACAAAACTCCTCCTCAGCAGTTCCTGCTAGATGTAGCCAGAACTGGTTGTTCCTACCTATTCTTTAAACAGACTTCAGCTAGTGCTGAGTAACCCTGAACACCTACGCAGCCAGCACTGCTCACAGTGACTTCTGGGCTGTGAACCCAGTGAGCTGGGAGAGGCTCAGTCTGTAGTAGCTGTGATATACACAGATGCGTTCCCCTGGGATTCACACTCCCAGCCCTCAGACAGCAAGAATCCAGGAGCCACTGTTCTGGCTTTCCAAGACCTTGAAAGCTACAGCAGCACACTAACAAGGGAGTGATTTCCACTCACTGGCCTGCAAAGGACTCAAATTTCCAAAACACATATGGTGCCAGATGCCTAGGATTTAGAAATAAAATCTGACATCTGGGGCTTTTTAGCCCGTCTCTTTAAAAACAGTTGTAGAAAAGTCAAGCCTTGAATTTTTATGTACGTTTTTTAATTACTTAAAGTCCCTCTTTTTAATTTTTTACAGCATGCCAGTAGGAGTTTAAAAAGCAGATATAAAAACTTACATTACAGCTGAGAAAACACAGCTTTTATTCTTTGGTTTGTGGGGTTGCCCAAGTTTTTCTTTGTACACATGAGGTTTAAATATCATAACAATGTGTGCTACCATTTCAGTGCAGGGGGTAGAGAGGGGGGAGGAAAAACTTCTTCAAGGCTCTCTAAACCACTAAGACTCTTATGCCCTTTTTGCTTCTTAAAGCTCAACATGTGGTCTTAATCTTAACACTTAAGACCTGAAAACAGTTTTCCAATTTCCGGACTGGCTCCAGGCCACTGACAGGCCACAGTTCCCAAGGAAAATTGAAGTAGAGTGTTGTGACCATAAACTGGCTTTCATGGTTGGGTTTACAGCTGTGCCACTGAGGGCTTCCTACTGTACAGTGTGCACACCACAGTCAGCTGTGGCCCACCAGTTACACACCATCAAAGGGTCTGTACAAGATTAAAGTATAGGTAAGGGGAGAGAATAACTGTTCATGCTCTAGGTAAAAGACTGTAAGCATTGTCTAAGTTTTCTTTTTTCATAGTAAAAAGAAAACTCTCTCTGTACAGGGAATACTGCAAAATGACTGGGCGCTGAATAATCACAAGTTTGTGAGTGAAAGGAAGACTTCATCTCCATGTGACTGGTTCAAATCCATCCCACCTCACGTGTAACCAACACTTACTGGCTGACAATGCTTAGGCCAATGGCTGCAAAGTACTTGGGCGATGAAAAGCACTAATTCTCATTGTCAGAAAGAAAATCAATTTTGGTTAAAAGTGGTTACTTGTAGTTACACATGTAACAACACAAACTAGTCAGAACTGATGGTTTTATTGCCAGGGTCAAGTCAGGAGTCAAGGGGAATGGGCCACTGTGCATGACTAATGTGATTGTGATGGGGCCACCTGTTACACTAGGATGATCAAAATCATTGAAACAAGAAACCAAATAGTAAGAATGTTCGGCCATTACCCGGCCTGGATCTGAACAACTGACTTAGACACAGTACTTCAAGTGTGTGCTTGGCTGAACAAGATTAAGTCATTGTTTTGACAATGTATAAAGGTACAGGAGAAATATAAACATGTAAAATTACATATGACAGACAAATAAAACCTCTGCACAACTAGCCTTGACCTCTTTTGGTCAGTGGACTAACAGCACAATTATTTCATCTCAAATGTGATGCAGAAGATACAGAGCTGAGAACAGGTCTGAGGGCTCAGATACACAGGCTCCATACAAAGCTATATAGCACAGCCCTCTCAGAAGTTAGATGTATTTCATTGAGTACCCAATTAATACCCAGTGCTTTAAACAGACAGCCTATGGAGAAGCCAGATGCAGAGAAGCTGGCTGGGGATACGACAGAGCTGAAGGCTGGACTGCGAACCTAATGAGGTGCTTTCCATGTGCCCACAAAAGAAGCCATGCCATGTTGCAAAGAAGATAGTGATGTTCTAAAGCTGAAGAGTTGCAAGTGGATACCTTAGAAGCAGCCAGTTCTTGGGTGAGCTCCTGGATTTTCTGTTGTTGCTGGATTAGCAGTTCCTGGACAGCTGCTAAAGTTGTCTGTAACTGAGTTACTGCAAGGGAAAAAGCAGGAGAGTGTTAAACTGAGATACATTCACATACACACACTCACACACGTCCTTCCTGCTGTCTAGCTACAGAGATGCCTCTATTCCTACTATATTTAATTTATCTACGCCCGCCTGCTCACTTTAATCCATATGATTTATCTGCACTACGGGTAATCTACCTGCACTGCATCTAACCTCCAGTATTTCTAGTTTATCTTTCCATTGTATAGATGTCTATAGCCCACAGTATATCCGTCCAAAACCTCTCCCTTCTAATTATATTGGTTTATGATTTGTACATCTCCCTGAACTTACACAATGTTTGTATCATTTATCTATCCTGGGCCTCACGCAGGCAAACACTGGGGCTAGCTCCAATCCGGGAAGAGGCTGGTCTCAGGATTGACCTTAGGGTATCATGAGAAATGAAAGACGCTTTTCTTCTCACCCTCCACTAAGAAGTATTAGCATCCTCCCACTCTCAACCCACCAGCTCCTTCAACCCCAACATCTTGAACAAACTTACTGCTGAAAATCATACTTTTTCCATCCCACCAACTGAATATACTTTGGGCTTTTCCCCTTTTATTTCAAGAGAACACCCTGTATTCCCCTTCTGCACCCCAGCAAACACTGAAGAACTGCTGCTAGACTCCAGCTCCAGCTGTAGGAGAACTTTTTCTACTTTGGTACTTTATCCAAAGTTTCCAGGCAGTAAACAAGCTGATAAAATAAAATAAAATTAAAAACTCTATTGGTGTGACAGGTAACAGCTAATCCAGACCATCATTAGGGCATTGGGTAATGAACAGACACCCTATAGAGTCAATAACAGAGAAGGTGGCTAGGGTCAGGGAGGCACAGTAATTACAGACTCTCCTGACCCTTCCTCGGATTTTCAGATGGAAGGTGGGGGGAAAACACCAAAAAAAAAAGCCCCTGAAAACATCAGAGAAGCAGAAATTAAAAATGAACTTTACAGCCCTCCGAAAGGCTGTCATTTTATTCCCCTTATTAATATTCTGAGGTTGGGAGCCTTTCCGTAAAAACATAATTAATTGAGGCCGCGCCGACAGTAAACAAGCAATTTCAAATTAAACCGAAATGACGGCGGCTTCATTTGCAAATGTGAACAGATTCTCAGAGCAGATAAATGAAGTCACCACATAAAGTGGAGGTGGAGGGAAGGAAAAGGGTGGGGGGCTTGGCAGAATGGAGGATACAGGGAGAAAGGCTTTGAGGGGTGAATTGATGGAGTCATTAATCTTTACCTGTCTGTGTCACACTGCCACTCATCTCAGAAATGTTTGACTCAATCCTCTGAAGTTGTTTCCTGTCTTCTTTGCCTCCCATGATGAGAGGAAGCAGGTATTTCTGCATGGAGCACAGAAACTTTTAGGAAATAGGGATATGCAAAGCACCCTTTCTAATCTACCTGAAACATCCTCAAAGCCCACCACCCAAACCTCGGCCTTTATCACAGAGCCAGTGATCATTTATCCACACACCTGGCTGAGAAATTCCCTCTACGGTAGGTGTTGAAAGAAGCTGCAGAAGAGAACATATGAGTTCTGTGGTTACATTTCTGGGGGTGCTAAAAACCAGTTGCTAACTCCCTTTAAGGTTTCCTGGGACAGCTCTCAGTGCAGAGAAACATCCATCACATATAGGGGACAATTTCCGATCTTACACTCTCGAATGTGAGCACGCTGATGTGTCGCAACATTTGAGCTACATCTGTGAGGAAAGAAATGCAGAAGTGGGAAGAGGCGAAAGGCCCAGGAAAGGCCAGAGGAAGCCCAAGCCAGTGAATGAGAGGTATTATAAAATCTTCTGAACCTTGGCAGAGGAAGGGTTACGAGTCACAGAGGGAAAAGCAGAGATCTGGAGCACAGCGAAGAGAATGAAGGAACCAGGGCTAAAGGAAGTGAGAACCAAGCTCGTACAGGATGGGAGGCAGTTCAGTGACACTGTACAGAGCCATGAAATCTACCTCATTCTGCCCTGGCAGAGGATGGACTGGATCTGATAGGTCACAGCTCTCCTCTGACTACCATTGATCCTTCTGCAGCACCACTCCTACAAACTGAGTATGCACTTTAACAAGGGCACATCCAAGCATGGCAGGTGAAAAAAATGTGAGAGAAGGATGTGGAAACAGCCCCGACAGTGCCTATCAATTCTTTTTCATCCCAGCATTTGAGGCACGTACACCCACTATCAGGGCATACATACAGGATGGTTTCTGAGACAGAGCTGATATCCAAACGGACGGGTGGGACAGCCTTCTTTTACACTTAATAGCACTGGTTTAAGATTTCAGTGTTGCTGTACACAGCTCTCACCCTCACAAAGCACCTGTACACATACATGTTTACACTCGGACAGTCTGAAAAGCAAGTGGCTTTTGATGACGTTCATAAACAGTTCTCTCTTAATCTTCACAGAACACACACGGACAACTATTTTATCCTAGCATCCTGGCTTTCATATAAAAATCACTATTTGCAAACTCCCTGAAAATCCCATGAAGGGCAGAGGGAATCTATCAATCTCCAAAGATTTCCTACTCCTATAAAAGAATATGGGTCTCTGCTAGGCACACAATATGCCTTATGAAGTCTGGATAGACAGCAGAGCAAGATCTGTAAACAAAGAATACAGCTGTAGGATATATTAACAGCATCAGTGACATTATGCCAAAATATTTATGTAAATCATCAATATGTGTTAGATAGTGTCATTTAGTAACAGCAATGTGTTCAGGTCTGCAAGGCCCAGCAGCTGTTGTCTTAACATCTCTCTGGACATTTATCAGCCCCACCGTTCTTTGCAAGAATGAAAAGATCAGTAAGGTTGGCATCACTACTTTAATATAAAAACATAGGGACAACATATCTCAATAAAAAGCCATTCTCTTAAATCATGAACTTTACCTGCATAGATGGAACATGTTGGTTAATCTGGCCTCTCTCTCTTAGCCTGAGACCCAGAAAATTAATGATAGGACAGGATAAGAAAAGTAGTTTTAAACTAGAATGCCAACACTTCTATTTGTAAAATAGATTTTACTAAACAAGGCAGTAATTGTTAATTAAAGAAAAAACAAACATGAAAGCCATTGACCTCTCATTAAGTCTTCATCTCTCTCCCTTTTTCAAAAATAAAACACAACTTCTACTGGACTAAAGCTCTTCAACACTCTGTTGTGTTGACCTGAAGCACTTATGTCTTTCTATGTAGCCACGGAATATGATTGTTTACCAAAGACATTATCTAACGTCACTTAACAACAGTGCTGGAAAGCAAATCCAGAGTGAAAGAATGTGTTCAATTGGAGAAACATTGCACAAGAAATAAGAAGGGGCTGCTGTCTCTGCAATACACAAGCAACCACATGTTTGCTCTACCTTCTTCTAAGCACATTGGAGTAGAACTACAGGATGTATGGCAGACCTGGAAATTAGCACCTTCTTTTCAACGTGCTGATGGGTCAAAGAAGATTCTTTCCTTATACAATTAAAATGACCTTGTTTCTAGCAGTTTGAGATCCACTGCTAAAAACTAGTTTTGTTTGCTCGCCACTTTTTGACTCGCATTTTCATGTTAAGTGTCTACATTTCTCAAATATACCAATGGCAGTGCCAGTAAGAACAGAGACGCTTCACCAACTTGGAACTAACATGATCATTTGGACACAAGCAGCATAACATCATTCTCTCAAAGTACAGTGTAAGAGTAGTGAGGGAGATATTACCTTGTAGAGCTGGTGGAATCCAAAGGCAATTCCTGCCATTATGATAGCCAAAGCCCCATAGTCTCGCCATCTGGAGCTAGGTGGACCTAAAGGCCAAAATCAAGAAATAATCATAGTCAGAACTGCAGGTGACATATTCATACACCCATTTTATCAGAGAAAAGAGCAATGAATAATGCCAGTTCTGCTGTTTCTTAGCAGGCATAGATTTACTGAGCAGGGGGCATTAAGATGCTGGTAGTCCCTCAGGTACAGTGTGCAGGCTTCTGGCCCTAGGACATTGAAACATCTGTCTAGACCTCTAGCATTGACACTGGCCTTGCACGAGGTGTCAAAGGGAGATAAATCACAGCAGCAATTAAAAAAGGTCCATCAAGCTGTTCTGCCCTACCCTTTCCTTGCAGAAGGCACTCTGAACCCCACTGCGCTTTGCCTAGATAACTGTCTGTGGTGTTAGTGCTAGCTAAGGCTAACTCATTACTTGAATACCAATTGTTGTTCACTATCATAATTTTTGAAATTGGGGACAGAGCCAGAGACCCAGAAGAGTGCAGAAAAAAAGAAAGAAGGAAGTGTTTTGAGAAAGAAGATAAATCAGGGCAATAAATGGATTTACAAACACTGTGTCAGCAATTACAGACCATTTCAATAAGGAAGGATCCAGTGTCTTTCAAGCCTGAATTACGAATAGGAACCAAAGCACACATAAACAGCAGAGAGAAAATGTGCAATTAAATATCTTCAGAGAGAGTTACAGAAGTAAATAAAAGTTTGAGATATTTAACACACAATTCTACACAGAAGCTTAGAGACTCCACACAGCAAAGCAAAGATATGATATGCTCTGCCCCTTCAAGCAGAAGCAGAAGACACCTGTAGTTTTCCACCAGCTTTTTCCTTTCACCTCCCTCGCAGTTCCCTTAATGAATCTTGTACAGCCCCCAGTTTTCTTTAATAATAAAGAGGATGCAGAGTGATCTTTCCTAAAGTTCAGTGGCAGGATGTGGGCAGAACTGATGAGGTGAAGGCCAATGTACAGTCTCCAAACAGACAGATCCAAATCTACATGTGACCTACAATGTCTCAGAAACACATTCTGTTCTCCAGACTTTCAATTTAGGCTTTCAAGGGGAGGCTTAACTGGCTGAAATGGCTGGAAGCTTGTCTCCTTTCTGCTTTGCTCACCTATTGCCCTTTTTCCTGTTGCCGAGATCTTCTGCAGGCACTTCATTGCAACAGTTACTCCTAATCCCAGCCCTCAGGCTCTACAGACACCTACCGACTCAAATACTGGCACTCACAGCTTCTTACTACATTTTAGGACACAGCTCCTCAAATTATCCACTGGCTAGAAATGTGAACAAATTAAAGCAGCTCTGTCAGAACTGGTGAGTAGTGTCACCAGCAGTATTTTGGGTTGCTGCAGTTGCAGTTTTGGAGCTTAGGCACATGATCAAATTATCATAACTTTTTAACTTAATGAGTTAACACACGTCAGCTAAGCTGCAGTAACTGGCTGTGT
Source organism: Nyctibius grandis (assembly GCF_013368605.1). Classification (NCBI taxonomy): domain Eukaryota; kingdom Metazoa; phylum Chordata; class Aves; order Nyctibiiformes; family Nyctibiidae; genus Nyctibius; species Nyctibius grandis. The sequence goes on from NC_090674.1 coordinate 4,377,785, forward strand.
ACATGTCAGGATTTAAAATCATCTCTGGCTAATCTTGCTGCAAACCCCAGTCATTCAACCCACTTTCCCCTCCTTCCTCTGCTCCCACTGTCATTTCTGGTGTCTGAAGTCTCTCGGCTGTCCAAGTCTCTTCCCTGAACTTCTGACTAAAAATATCCTTCTGTGACAACACAACTCATTCCAGGCTGAACTGCCTATTGTAAAGGGTTAATTAATCTCAAAGGGTCTGTGGGTCTAATTGTGCCCTGTCCATGGCAGACCTTGACTGGCTGTCCCTAACTACCTCCCAGCTGCGGTGACCTCTGAGGAGAAAGGAGAGACACCCGTACAACCCTGTCCGCTTTGCCCTCTCACCTCACTCATCTCTCCCTCCATTCCTGTAATGCTTGAGCTAAGAACATTTTATTGCCCCCTGGTTTTCATTATTAATGAAAAGGGACCAGAATGATCTTTCCTAAAGTTCAGAGAGTCTATAAAGACAAGAAGCTGAAATGCCATTTTACTCGTTTTAGAGATGTGTGAAATAATTCTGTCTTGTGGCCAAAAAAAGTGAGGGGGGTGGAGAGGAAAAGTGAGTGAGTGAGGGATGCAGTAAAGGCTCTGCATTGACCACATCAACTTTACAATGTTATGAAGAATGTCACAGCTCTGCCTAAAATCCACATTCCATCTTCCTTTTTCTCTGCAATACTCTCATCTAAAACATGGGGTGGAGAGAGGGTTAGAAGTTTGTCAGTTGTAAGCTCAGGGCTCACACTGACTTCTTTGCATATCCTCAATTTCCCCACTTGTAGAACTGGAACAAAATTCAGAGAAAGTGAAAATGCACTAATAGCCCAGCTACACTTCAGTTTAGGCACTGGGGAAGTAACAAACCATTCTACATAAGAGACCGGCAAATGGAAAGGGGACATTTTCTCCAGCTCTCTGTCTTCTCTAAGTATATTTGATTTTCACAGCAGCGACCGTAAATTGCACTTCCAGAGTAAACACGTACTATTTTTAAGATCCCCATTCATCTCAGAATTAACTTCCCTGACATCAATTAATTAGGCCTTGTGCATCCAAGTACGGTCAGCCTCACTAGTATCCACATTTAAAACCGTAGAAACAGGCTGGAAGAGGTGATTTTCCAAAAGCAAACAGTGAACCCATGGAAAGGAGTTGGGGGAAAAAAGGAGTTTGGATTCTAGTTACCATTTTTAATCGTAAGAGAAAACAGTCCGTATTCTACAGCCTCCCACATTATGAAGACACAGGGGTGGGAGAAGAACATCCAAATGACAAGAAAAACAGTCACAGGAGCTGATTTTTAAGCAGGTGTAAAATCTGCACAAAACCCCATAAATGGAGACCGTAAATACCACGGGGAAGAACACAGACCGTACCTGGATGATAAGCATGCAGCTTTGCACACCTAGCTCAGAAACTCCCCTGAGTTTGCTTGTAATTACAGGGGTTAGAAAGGGAAAAAAAAATATAAACCCAATTAATCATTTAAATATTTAAAGTCAGATTTTTGTCCTCACTGCTGGATTAGTATATTTCATAACGCCACAGCAGACAGCCCTGGTTTTTTACTGGGGGTTCATTTTAGAGCATGTTTAAACTAGTCAGATTGAGTGATGCTTCCAGCAACTAATCGCATGTCAAATAAAAGATATTTTATGTAATAAATTACTGCTACAAGTAATTCAAATGTCATTTATCAGTTTTATTATCAGTCAGGCAAAGTCTTGTTTCTCTATATTAATCAAATTCAAGCTTTTTTTAAGCCTCTTTTTTTTTTTTTAAGCAGTTTTGACACCTCTTGGCAAAAGTACAAACTGGAGGGAAGGAATTACTCCTCCAGAACAGGAGGAGAAAATGCAGAGATAGTATTGAGCTAAAATACAGTGTCTAGAAATTTAACTTAATTCTTGTCTCTTCCTCCCAAAAGTTATTATGGTTTCTCTTAAACCAAACCCAGGGGGAGTTCGGCATACAAGAACTGTGCTACTCTGAAGGCTTACAAATATGCTTCTTTCTCATTAACTCTTAAAGAATAAGAAAGTACTTACATAGGTAACAGCTATTGCCAACAGAACATTAGAACATTAAGCAATACCTAGCAGTTCAATTCGTACAAAAGGAAGTATTTAAAAATTAGAACAGACTGAGTTGACAACAGCAGGAGATCAAGCAAGTAAAATCAAAAGGAGTGTGTAGGATTTCTTGCTCTGACTCACAAGAGTGGACATCTTATGCTGGAGTTGCTGGCAAGACCAGCTTGGCTGTTTGCTCCATTCCTGCTGAATCAGCTCTGGAGATGGTTCTGAGGCCATCCTGAACTTCTGTACTTGTAACCCACAGTTTTAACGTAATTTTTAAACATGAAGCAGCAACACCTTGTGGGGAGGGGAGACAGAGAAAAATTAGGTTTCTTAAGACACTAGCCACTGCTTTCAGGGCAGTACCTTCCTCAACTGTTTCTCCTTTTTGCTCTGTGAGGGGTAATTCTTTCTCTCTACTTTTGTGATTTTGTGTAGAGGTGTCAAAACTACTCAAAAAAACCTTGAAAAGAACCAAAAATATAAAACACAGAATGGGTCAGTCTTCAAGACCTAAACTCCAGCAAATCAGAGGCTGCTTCACAAGAAACTCAGATGTCTTCTTTGGGGAAGACAAATATAGCTCATAATCTTGTTCAATATAAGCTCTCCCAACATAAGTTGTTCCCATCAATGAGTCAGCTTAGAGATTCAGCAGTCTACCTATCTCGTTAGTCCTTTGGGGATACTTTTGAACTTCAAACCTTGCAGCATTCCAACACTAGTGTCATGAACACTCTGTAAGAAGATAAGCATAACAGATAGACAGAAAAAGTAGTAGTATCTGTCTTTCTCTGTACATGACAACTCCTGACAAATCTGTGAAAGATAAATTGACTTAGTAAACTATTACAGAAACAACTGTCCTGGAGCAGATTTGGACCAATTCAGAAATATTAATTACAGGATTAGCATCCAACTGATGAAATAACCTATAGCAAACAAGGCACCTTGAAAGAGCACTGAGCCACTGCACAGTCTTATCCATCAGCTCTAGAGAAATTCACATATTCTTTCTGCAGTTCTGATACCATGGAAAGCACTTAACAGGAAGACACAAAGACGGATCCATCATTAACAACACCAGTACTACACCAATCAAGGACTAGAATGGGGCACAGATGACATTTAATTAAAACAAATATTTTGGTCAAATGAATACCGTGTATACTTAGCTATTTATTCTTTTTATACATCCATTTAAATATTATGCTTAAATAGAAGGTCTACAAAGAATGGCTAGAGAGAGGAGGAATAACACCTAATGAACCTATTGTCACCATTTCCCCGATTTTGGGGGCTGCTAAAAAAGACTAGCTCAAAGGCACCAGCTTTTGGTTCAAATTATTTAAAAAGCACCAATCAGATCACAAAGCCAGAGCACCAGTTCACAATTATAACCCCTACAAAAGCTTTACTTTCGTGGTATTTTTATTCACCTTTGGTTTCTGAGCATTACAGAATGATACTTTTAGACTTCTCTTTGGAGTTGTTACTGGGAACATTTTGATGTTTAAATATTAGTTAAGATTCTTACCTAGCAAGAAGAAATTGGGAGCTGGTGCTTTGAGGAAAGCCAAAATAGTAAAAGGGAAAAAAACAAACAGTGATAAAGCTGCACGGGTTAACAATGCTGACAATGTGTTCCAGTTTGAACCTCCATACTTCTTTCCTGCCCTACCCATATTAGTGGAACACTATAAAGCAAAGGAAGATTAGCTCTTCCAATATTGGGTTGTGATATGAGTTAGCTGAATGAGCAACAGATACCACTAAGAGGGATCTGGCACTGTTTCTTCAGCAAGAGAGCAGATTTTGCTTTTCTGGCATTTTCTGTGAACTACAGCAGACAGTATTAGCCCAGGAGACAGAATTCAGTCCTGGAGTCCACCAGCACACCCAATACAACAGTCAGAAATATTCCAGTTCTGAGCCCAACTCCATCACAAATGTTTTGCTTCCCAAACTGTGCCAAACCAGAGTATTTAAAAACTCAGAAAGCATGTCTAGTCTCTAGCAATAGCAAAACTGTGCCATAAACTAAAAACCACAGCCCTGAGTGGACTGTTACATCAGCCAGTATCTGATCTAGAGCTGTTCAGGAGCAGTACCAAAATCCTATTCTTAATACTTGGCAGGTAAGTGAAGTGCTTTTCAAACTGCCAGACACACATGTGAGCTGAATAGCTCCTTTTGATGGATTTTTAATGGTGTGTACTTTGGTTTTTATTGTTTGGAGCTTAGATACTTTTTTGCGAGGTTTGTTTTAAAATGCAAATATATATGTAAATTTTGAGTCTACACAGATTATGTTGGGATTTTAAAAATTCTCTGAGAGTGTATTTTGTACACAATCATATCCACACAGCCTACACGGAATTTCGGCTGTCACTCCTCAGATTATTTAAAATCGAAGAGAGAAAGCTTGTTAAAATTAAGGATCCTTATTAACTCTTTATTATTATTATTTGTAACCTGATAGCACTCTTAAAACTCATTCATGCTCAGGGGTCCATTGATCCAGACATTAAACTCACACAGAAAGTCACAGACTAAGTCCTTAAGACCTTGTATTTTAGCTTGCTGTTCATGCTGAAAATATACCTCTTTCAAGCAACTGTTCAAGGCATTAAGTGTCAGAGTTCAAGGAGTGTCTAGATGATGCTCTTAGTCCTATGGTTTAGTTTTAGGTAGTCCTGCAAGGAGCAGGGAGTTGGACGCCATGATCCTTATGGGTCCCTTCCAACTCGAGATATTCCATGATTCTGTGAACTGATGGGTTGCCTGACAGGTCAGGAAAATAAGTCCTCTAACTAAAATATAAAACTTTACGACGATGTCCAACAGCTTACTGAACAGAGTCCACTGTTGCAATAACTGAAAATGTAACAGTGTTGCACTTTTACAGCATCTTCTATCCAACAGTCTATCAGCTCTATCACATATTAATGATCTAAATAGTAGAAAACTCTACTGATGAAAGGAAGCATGACCTTAAGCTTTAGAATGGAAGACCGAGTCCTGCGTTGACTAAACGCTTATTTCAAGTCCTTATAGTGGGTCAGAATCTAATTTGTATTGACTATACTCCTTCAGGTCAAGAGGTGTCATCGGCTAGTATGTATGATGTTTGTTTGTAGACAATGATCATTTGTATCGCACTTTCCTTGTGTAATATGATCTTGTCACTTGCATCAACAACTATGAAGTGCACTCAAAGTAACATTTGGTGTCCAATTCTGACAAAAAGTGTGGTATTAGTTGAATTGAAATCTAGGATCTGGCACAGAAATCTGCGAAATTGCTGCTGAAATCACTGCAGAAAGCAACAGGACCAGATGTTTTTCAAAGTGTTACTTACTATACACCACAGGGTGAGAGGGCTGAGTTGGCACCAGCTGTGTAGAAGGACCTGGGGACTGTGGCTCATCCGTGCTTGTACCCGATTGCTGGAAAGCCAGGTCAACTTCTTCATCTGTCAGGCCTGGGGGAGCAGAGGAAATGAAATCAGTTTAGCACCTTTACCCACTGGATGCACGCATAATTAAATTCTCAAGCCAGGCAGAACCCTTTCAAGCTGCAAAGAATTTTGGCACCGACTTGAGCAGTAATGCCTCCCCAATTTTGGATTCACTGGAATGTCTTCCTCTCTCTTTCTCTGTTGCAATTTAACCTTAAGCGACAGAATATTAGCCTCAACGCTGCTTCCAAATGTGGCTCATTCAATTTCCTTAATTTATCCTTGAGTTTATTGCTGCTTTTGAAGTAGCTTTCTATTGCAATTCTCCATTCTTCCCCCGAAAAAAAGATACCATCAACTGCAAATGTGGCTCATTTTAATCTGTAATGGTGTAAAAAAAAAAAAGAGGGGAAAAAACTAACAATAATGCATGAAAACAGACAGGGAAACAAAAAACTAATTATTGGGTTAGACGACTAATTAGTCTAGATCGTTTCCGAAGACGGGAATAATTTGCTTTATTTTATGACAAATGCAGAAATAAAAAGAAAAAATCAGGACTGACTGTGATTAGTATGAATGGAACACAGAATGTAAGGAGGAAATAAAACTATAACAAAACAGATCAAAACAAGGCCAAGCCCAAACTTTCAGCTTAGCATTGCCCCGGCCTATTGCTGCATGATTAGATTGCCCTAGGGCAGCCTGGTTTTTATTTCACGTGGAGCTGTAGTAACACTGCACACATGGTACATGTTGGTGCAGTCACTCCTGCCATCAGGAAATGCCAAGATGACCATCTGTAATTGGCCACAACATATGGAAAGGATTTGGCCAACAAGGGGGAAAAGAAAAGCAGCTAAAGGATTCACGATGACCAGCATCTGTGAAGAAGGAAGCACAGCTGGATTATTTTTTCCAACAGGAGAAAACATCCTCTGGAAGAAGAATTTAGTACTCAGATGGCAACCACGATGTGGGGCCTGGACAGCTGTGTATTATTTGTTATGTTATTCTGCACAGAAGCAGATACAAAGCCAGTGTCCCTGCTATGAGGAACATGTGAAGTGCTTCAGGACCTTTTACTATACATGCAGCATGTATGCAAAAACATTCAGAAAGGTTGGAAGTGAGAATATAGATTTAAGGAAAGAGATTTAGAAAAGAAGAGACAGACCACTTGATTCTCACACAGTTGTAGGGACTGAGCACAGTGAGGGAAATGGTATGAATATGACAGCAGTGGGAGAATAATGGGGGGATACTTTCTCTCCATCACTTCCACTCAAGATCCATGAAGTATTGCTAGTAGATGAAATTCCTGAACTTAATACTTTAAAACACTTTGCTCTTTAAGATTACAGGGAGATACAATATAGAAAATGGCCAGGCTTCCGGGCGTATTACCTAAGTTTCAAGAAATTTTTTCAGGATCTTAAACGTCCCTGCATACTGGGGGTCTAGACAGAATAATCGGTAGCACAAACAATATTGCCAGCAATAAATACACAAGTCTGTCTCAGAACTGTTATTTAATATCATAAAGCACTAACACAGTACCTCTGGTATTCAGAAGGCTTTATTAACAGATCTTTTCCTTATTCCTGCGAGTATGTGAGGTACCGTGAGTTCCTGTGAGATACTATTGTATCTACTCCACGGTGCAGATACTGATGCACAGAGAAGTTAGGCGATTTCTCTAACATAACAGAATATTGTCAGTGTCAGAAACAGTATCAGAAACCTTAAGTTCCTGATCTCTGGTCCTGCAATGTGACAAAATCACCCCTTTACTTGTATTTGATGCATGCCTCAAACAGCAAGGAACCAAAGCCACACATAACAGTATGGAATAAGATTTGCAGTGACAGTAATAAACGGCATATGAACACAACTCAGCCTACTGTTCTAGTCCCAAAAGCAATATTTATGGTGTCTAATCCATGTTAAAAAGCAAACTCCAAATCAGAAAGAAGCTGTTTTAACCAGCTCCTAATTATCCAAGGTAGGAGAAAGCACGAACAGATGCCAACACTGCAGATCACTAGCAACTATGGAATTTCATGAAGATGGAGACAACATTAGCTGCTGGCAGCAAATGTGCCTCCCACTAGAATAGGGCATTTTGTTCTATTTTCACACAAAGACAGCAAATCTGATAATATTTAACACTTAGAAATGTACAGAAGTTATGGAGGATCCTTACTTCATTCTACAAAAGGAGTAGGAAACAATGCTTACCGTTTCCCAACCATACTGCTCCTTCGATTCTCATCCTGTTTGGGAAAAAATCCTAAAATCTTTTGCAAATAAAACGCACTTGTAGGATTATTCCGGTCTTGCCAACTAGGTACACTCAAGTATCACTGTTTCCATTAAAACCCTGCTGTATTGTGAAGAAAAAGCTGATGTAAGTGACAGAATGATGGGAAACCTTTCACATTTGAGTTCCTGGTTTGAATCCTGTGCAAAGCAGTGCAAATTAAAATAGGTATTACTTCCCTGGACCATTCTGGTGCCTTGTGAAGTGGTCTTGTTCATGGTACTAGTGGCATTATACAAAAGAACATCACAGCTACATCCCTTCTTAATTATCAGAGGAAAAGACTGGGAGTGCCATCACCTTGGAACACCTCCTTTTTATTCATCTGAACAAGATGTTTTTAAGACCCTGTCATCTTGGCCTCCAAGCATCAAGGGAATAATCTCCTGGAGCTGATTCCTTAAGCATATATATGGAGTAAGTCTGCACTGCAACTAGTCATCTGAGGATTCAAAAATACACCTGTCTTCATGGTTGTCATTTCTCACACACACTAACAAAAATGTAGAAGATATTCTAAGACTGTCCTCAGGCAATTATAACTAACTCATCAAAATTCCCTTTGGACTGAATTTTTTTCAGATTCACCACCTACACACATGTATGCCCAGAGGATGAGTCTTCCAAGCCCCAAATTATTCAACCTCGATATATTAATTACATAGAAAAGTAGGAATTTCTAAACCAGATCAAAGTGTCATCTGTTCTGATATCTCGCCCTGCTTTATTTTATCACAGCCCTTCTATCACTGCATTATATAAAAAAGTATCCGTGGTCCATTCATTGTTCTAATCTAGCAGGAAGCTGGTAGCCCAAAAATAATACCACTTCCCTTGGATGCAAAAGCAGGGCCGCGAAAATTGGAGCTTTGTGTCTAATATAACTCTCAAATAAGTATGTCAAGAAAATCACCTCAGTTTAACAGAAGAATTGCTTTAAATCCACATTCTCAACACCTAGGAAAACAAACATTTTAGTTCTCCTGGAGTTTCAGCAAGATCAAGACCATGCAGAATGCAAAAGGTTAAAAGGAACAATAAAGGAAACTGCCAATTGTAAGTGAATTATATTTGGCTTTGAAAGCAGAGCCACGGCTATATTATAAAAGGCATCTCTTTGCGTTGTTTACCATCACCCTGACTAATGCAGACCTTTTTTTTTGTTTTAAATAATCTCATGCAAATTAGACACACACTTCCTTCCAGTTGATTGCTATCTGCAAGGAATAATCTAACCGCAGAGGGTACTGAGCAAGGACTGAGCTGCGGAGAAGGATGCAAGGAAACTGTCTTCATAGCCCTACAGAATGCAAACCTATTCCCTTCCCCCAACCATCCATTCCATTCCTCTACAGCACCACAGCCATTGCAAAGAATTAGTCGTAATTTTCACAAAGCCTTAAAATTTCCTTTTCAGACTGCAGGGTGTTAATTTGAATAATCCAGCACCCATGATTGTTTTGCACTCAAAGGTTCTTGCTGACCCTCTTTTGTGATTGTCACTGCTGTCAATCAGTTTTCAGGGATCACTCAGCCTCTGTAAATTGTAGTCAAACACAGAATCAGAGCAAGTCAGAGAATAAAATGGGTTGTCACAAACATTTCTTGGTGCCTGCACCTTGGGTATTGTATAAAAAGTTCCTTTCCCCAAGAACTTTTAAGCCTTGACTGTCTGTTTAGGCCTTTTTATAGTATCTACTACTATTTAATATAAGGACGTCATGTACATCAAAATACTGTTCCTGTTATGACTGCTCTGAAGTAGAGGAGTACTTAGAGGAGAACTGTTATCCATATTTTAGAGATGAGGAAGAAATGAGACATACAGATATGAGAAGTGCTCCAAGGTCAGAACTGAACCTCTGACAGTCGGAAAATAAAACTCAGGAGATGTGAGTCCCAGTCTGTTGCTTTACCATAAATCCATTCTTCTCTATTTTCTGGATGAAACACAGTAGCAATAATTGCAATGCAAAACCCTTGCATGAGCTTAACTAGATGAGCCACTAAGTTTTTTCTTTTCCTTCTCTGATACAGGCTCTGATGTAGGCTCTGACATTTCAGAGGCAACCCTTTTTCCCATCCCATCCTATCTTTTTTTTCATTATATTCCTCCTTGCATTGCTCAATCCAGTAATTCATGCAAGATTTTCACAACCTGAAGGCAACATTAGTTTTAGTGAGAAAACTTCTGGTTAGGAAGAAATTAAAAACTCTGCCGTAATAGGGAAGGGTGGTGGAAAGAACTAAGTTCCTTTTGTGGGTTTCCACCGCCAGTTTTATTACCACTCTGACAGACCACCCTGGAGCAACCATCACACCTAACCTTTTGCAGGGACAAAAGGCAGGGGAGGGGTGCAGGGTGGTATCTGTTCTTGTTTTCCTCACACATGCACACACTTTCTATTAAGAAAAAAACAAAACAGAACTGGACAACTTGTTTAGCTACAACAACCTCTATGATTACCCGAAGTTAGTGCATGGTATCGTATGACTAAAAGGAAGATCTACTGGTAGACACCCTGAAATGACATTACATTTGAGTTCCTGGAAGCCACTGAGTCAACTCTGCTCAGAAAGAATATGGCCACATTTTAAAAGAATCATCATAAAAACCTTCTGGGATCTGATCCAGATTAATGATTCCACCTGTTCAGTCAGTTACACACAGTGCTGGGTGATTCTTTTATCAAATATTTGTCCTAGATCCTACTCGGTGCTTACTTGAACACATTTCAACAAGGTCAAAAAGGCATAGTCTCCACATCAATTTTCTTCCACACATCTTGGGTCACGGGGCATTCAGGAGGCCGAGCCCAACCCGGCATTTTAACAAAACCTAAGGTCTCAGAAACAAGACTCTGATATTTTTACCCGTCATTTACATTAAGACACTGTATTTGAACGTAAACATCCTGCTGCTGCACTTCCAGCTCAAACTTTGTGTAAAGGAACCCACACATCAAAGGGAAACTGACTGGTCTGAACTGTCGGGCCAAAAAAACGCAGAAATAAAAGTAATTTGAAGTTACTGAAAGAGCTTTGAATTCTTACAGCTTTATTAATGTAGGAGACTTAATTACGCAATTGCAATCTTTAAGAAACAGGATATACTTTACCCCATCAGGGTGACTGAGCAGCATTCAGAGCTATAAAGGTGCTCAGCTGCACGGCACTGACAGTGCAATGCTAAGAATTACAGTGAGCCCAGCAGGAAGGAAAAGGTTAAAATAAAAAGTATTTTGGCATAACAAATAAAAATAAATAAATAAATAGATCTGGCAGCAGTTTCTCTTCCTGGCCAAGCTTTTTGGAGTCTATAATAAAATCAAGTGTAATGGAGGAGAGAAGGGCAATGTCAGAGGGTGAGGGTTTGGGAGAAAGGTTGTTAAGTATCTCCCTCTCCTCAGCTGTGTTTACTCCATTTACAGGACCCCAGGTGACTGATAGACAGACAAAAGAAAAGCAAGCAGATAGTAACCCCCCTCTGGGAGCATCAGTAAAGGGGAGGACTCCTGACATCATCCAGAGCCCCAAACTCTCCTTAGCCACTTGTAATTAAAAAGACAGAGCAAGATATGCAAACCAGAGAAAAAGTAAAAGAGGATTTTTTTTTATTTATTATTAACATTTTGTTGGAACAGTAGAGTGCAATAAGGACTCTCAGAGCCGTTAAAAGTCGTTGGGTGACCTGCAGACCCCTATTTCCCAGAGCCTTGTATAAAATTGAATTTTTTAAACATAAATTACACGTAATGACGACACTGTAAAAACTAACAGTAATGGAAAGCTGTGCTGTATTTCATTAGCCTGTATTATTCCGTGCCACCTGATCCAGCCGGGCCTTGTTTATGAGTTAGTGTGTTAGCAGATGCCGATGGAAGCATTTGCTTCGACCTTGCTCTTCTCATTGGGGCATGAAATTACGACGGCAGCACCTTGATATTACAGCCATAAATACAGTAAACTGCAAATTTAAGCCAACGGCTCCTATTGTCTCTGAACATAAAGCTGATCGGTATTTATTTAAAAGGAGAACGAAAAAAAATATTATATATCACCTTGTTTATGGTTCCAGTACCCCCCCTTCCCCTAATCTGCCTTATTCACTTGGTTAAATACTAAACAAACAAACTAAATCCTCCCTATTTTCTACTGATTAAATATTCTTATGAAATGAGTATTGTCTTCAGAAAACTGGATCAAAGTATTTTCACTCTGAGTAAGAAAGGGCGAGCTACTTGCTTAGCATGTCTTGGAATGGAAAAAACAGGAACAAGTACTACAACTTTTCTTCTTAGTTTTCTGTCGATGAGAAGTTCAAAATATAAAATGACAAAGTTGCTTCTGGTCACTCATTCATGTCTGTGTGTAACATATATGCGTATGCACATGAGAGAGAGAAAGAGAATTATGTTTTATTCCAGTTGTTTTCTATTTAAAAGTATCTCCCTTGTTAATACTATTTCAAAACGAGGAAAGGTATAGGAAAAAGGATTGCAGTAGGATTAATGGGAGGGGAAAAAAATGCGTAGGATTCCTTCTCTGAGGCAGCAGACAGCAGGGAGAGTGCCTCATTCTCCTATGGGCATTTTGGGTAAATGCCCCCGTTCACTGACAACATACCCACTAACATTTATTAGGGGGGAAAAAATCAAACACAAAGGCAAAAGGACATTGTAATATCACAAAGCATATCACAGCATAAATCATAGCATTATAAGTCAGTGCAAAATGTATTTCACTGGTAGTTTCAAGGCAGGGAAAATACAGTTTCACTTGTAGTAAGAGAGGTCAGGTCTTCCTCCTCTCCTGTAAAGTAAGCTCCTTGCTTATATGAAGTATGTTATCTCTGTTCCATATAGAAAAAAAGGAAGGGATACCTTAAGTAAAAGCTCTCAATACTAAGCTATATATTTCACGGGCCAAAGCACTAAGAGGAGAATACGGGGAACAACATGCAGGACAGAGTGGCTGGATAACAGGACTCGGACTCGGGATTCTGAAATGCAGAAGTCCTATCAGATGCAGTGCTATCACAGCCTTAACAGGATTTGGACACCTCATTTTTGAATTAAGCTACAACAAATCTTGGGGCAGCAGACACCATAATTCAACAGGCTCATGGTGATCGTTCCTGATCCTTACTACTTGTATTATAATACTCCTTAGAGACCCCAAAAGGCATCCACTGTGCACGTATTGTGCCAGGTACTGTGCAGAAACAGAGGAGAAGGCAGTCAGACCCAAAGCGTTCAACAGTCTATGTGAAGGAAAGACAGGTTGGAAAGAAAAACACTGCACACACAAATGAAGTAACTTACCCAGAGTACACACCAGGTTTACGAAATTTCCTTTCTATTAAATTGGGAACTACAACAAAAAACGTTCTATAAAGGCGAAAAGATACTAATTTCTTCTACAAGTTCATTTCCAGAAGTAGAACAGTTTGGTACACGGCACTTCAAAAACCTAGAAACTAAACTTCATTACCAAAACTTACCACAAATTTTAAAAACAGCAGTATCAGAAAAATGTTTGTGTTTCAGATCCATTTACTTGTGTGAAAGAAAAAGATTCTGTTAAGCAGCTTGTTGAGCAATAGTAACAAAATGATTGGCCTTTGGCTACTCTTTGATCTGTGATAATATCTTTAGGAGCTTCTAAGGAGAAAGCCAGAGGTTGTCTTAAATTCGGGTAAGGTAAAACACTGGCACTATGGGAGGTTTGGTTTTGATCTACCTTCAGAACTCCAATTTTAAACTGCGTTTCCAACAACTTGACCCAGCAAGTCACAAAAATGCCGGCACTGCAGCTGAAGGAGCTGGCCTGGAGGATCTGCAGTCAACCAGCCATCTGTGACTCCACCACCTCCTTTGTTATTGCAGCAAGGAATAACCAGGCCTTTCACAGGTATGGGCCTGAAGACAGTCTGTGTTAGATTTGACCTAGCAGACTGGCCCTAATGTGGAGTAACTCCAGATTAGAAGTCACTGTTGATCGGTTATTACTGAACTAGGCTGGCCTGCAATTCTAGAACCAGACTCTCTCCCCAACTCTGCATTCAAAAGAAAGGAATTGTGTAAAAGAACAGCAATTTCAAGCCATTGTAAGGAATTCTTTAACCAGATTTGTCAGAATATCTGAAGGATGACTTATTTTTATATCTAAGAATGAGAAAGTCTGTCCTGATGCACCATTCCCCGTTCCTTATATTACTCTGGAATTACTGATTGCCCCAAACACACTAACATGAGCATCTGGGTATTTTCTACATTAGACAACACCCATCAGGGAGCAGCCTCTGCAGACTAAGATTAACTGCAATGTGAAGAGCAACTTGCCTCAATGTTATTTCTTCTTTTACTTTCAAAACTTTAAACTTTAGAAAGGAACAAAACAAACCCAGTAGAGCAGCCTTATCACATGAAAAATCGTATAAAGTGTACACTAAATGAACTTTCAGGGTTTGGAGAACGCACAGAACGGAACACGGAGAACTGTAGCTACAGCTGCATGTTTCTAAGAAAACGCAAAACCACATGGAAGTAGGTATGGAAAAAATATATGGAAATGTAAAGAAACTAACACTGGGTGAGGAGCCATGAACACAGGAGTCTCAGTCCTTTTTCTGACAGGTATTTTCTCACAACATTATAGCGCGTCTTTACTCCTCTAACCCAGTTTCTATGAAGTGGAATCAGCGTTAGACACCTAGGAGTCAGGTACCATTGCACTGAGAAGATAAGCTCAATTAAGAAAAATACACCTAAATACTACATATTTGATTATTACGGTATAAATGTTTCAGGTAAATCTGGTTTGCACTTCTCCCAGAAAGACAGAGACGCTAACGCACTTATAAAAAGACATGTCAGCAAGTATTCATTACAGATTATAAATCACCCTTGTTCTTCTTTCTTTTGTTTTAGAGAAATTTTTTTACATACCATTAAAATATTGTTTGCTGAATGCTACTACAAAGGTAGCCACCTGTAAAATTAAAGGCTGATGCTGCCAATAACAGTGTTGAAATACCTTCTGTTTAAAAGGCAAACCTACTTTGTAATTTTTAACACAACTGTATAAATATTTCTCCACCCACCCTTCACAATTTTGTTGGTTACATCGCGTCTATTTAGACAATAACCATCTATGTCATCACACAGGATGTTAATCTTGGGTGGAGAAGAAAGAAACAATAGCAAATGAACTTTTAAGAAACCAAGATTACACATTCAAGCAGGGTCCTTCATGATAAAAGAAGAGCGAAGACAAAAAACATTAGGGGACAAGTCAACAAAACAGCCAAAGTTTTAAAAGATCATTTTTCACCTTTTAGTTTGTTTATTGTTATTTTTTTCTCCCCATGTGCCTTCAACAGCTCTTCAGAGTTCCCAAGAAAATTAAAGGAGTCTGGATTAAACACCCAAAGGACGACTAATGCTAACAATACTAAAAATAACGAGGTTAAGTGGTGGAAAAACTATGGTGACCACACACGGAGAACTGGAGTGGTAAGGTAGAAAAGGAGTTTCATCATTGCCCCCTCAGGACATGCACAGAACATACTAACTGCTGCTAGTTCTCCAGGGTTCCGATTACCATGCCAAACACACCTCCAGAGTTTCCTTATTAGTATAATAAAAAGCCTCTACACATTTGGGTTCTATTCCCAGCCTTGCTATTGACCTTGTGTAGGTCATTTATCCTCCATCTGCCTCAGTTTCTACATCTGTAAAACAGGACTAACGTTACACAATATCCTTTGTAAAACGTTGGAGACTGACACTGACAATTATCATGTACAAAGACTGACAGTTTTGAGAATCTATACATACATTATATGCATTTGAGCTCTGTAAGGCATTTGCAACAAATAATTCATTCAAGTAACAAGTTTGGCCTTTTTTTTGTGTTTGTAGCTCATCTTTGGAAATACTTCCAGATTTGTAACTCTCACCAAACTACACAAGGACTCAAATTCATGCTTTGCTTTGACTGGGTGCTAAAATACGTAGCATCTCTCTGGTCTCCTTTCGGGCAAGTGTTGCCCTCAAAATCCAGCCACTGGGGTTGAATGTTCAAACTGGAAATACCAAAATACCTATTTTTTTAACACTGTCTGTTGTCTTCTAGTGCCTCAAGAAAGTTCCAGCCCAGGAGTTAAAACAGGAGTGGCTACACACAATTCACACAGAAACTGGAGTGAAGATTAAGAAACATTTATGGGCATGTTCCTGCAACATAACACAAGTCAGATCAGTAGGTGAGGCAGCTGAAGCAGCTGAAAAACTTGCTACTAGTATCAATTCATACTGCATGAGGATAGCTCTTGGAGTTCCAGGACTAGGAAATATCCCCTAAACAAAGGAATCACCTCACAAATAAAAAGGGAGTGAATAAAAATGGGAAGATATTCCCTTCCGGGCACTACATAAGAATGTGTCTCCTTTCCACGGTGCCAAAAGCCCAATTGACACCACTGTACAGGGGCACCCAAAGAGCTTTTCACAGAGTCGCGGTCAACGATGAAGGGCCAAGGACGCACTTGGCAGATCGCTCTCTCTCCACTCAATTTTGCACAATACAGTCTTGAAGCACAGGAATCATGCCAGGCACAGACAGAACACTCTTGTAGGGGAAGCAACTGTTTGATGTGCCGTTTAAGGGGCAGACGTCTGAGCAGCAGCTTCATCCTTGGTCCCCCAGGGATGACAGCCCGAGTGCCAAGTCCAACGACCAGACAGAACAACTTACCCTTTACAGTCACCGCAGTAGATGAAGTTCACCAAAAGGACTCGGATTCTTTTCCTCCCTGGTTTTCTCTTACTGCTACTCCTGTCTGTCTCAGGTGGCCTAGCGTGAAAAAAGCTCTCCTTTTATGCTGCAGTATCTGGGACCAGGCGAGGCCCTGACTCTGCAGATAACCTAACAAATGGGCAAGAGCAGCTTGTGTTCCTATTGACAGTGCACGTGCTAGTAAATACCAACCTCCAGGGTATTCTCAGTAAACACACAGCCATCCCTAGCTTCTAAGATACACACACACGCGCAAGCACTTGCTTTACCCGACACTGAACTCACACCTCACAAACAAATTATTTAACTACTCTATCCCCCAAGGAAGACAGTGATCATTTCAAATGCAGCTCCCTGCTCGTCTCTCACATACACGCAACGGCCTGATAGGTTAAATGCTGCCATTTAATTACAGTAATGGAAGCTGCTATTTTTTGGTTCCCTTGAATCCTCTCTCGCTCTCTTTTTTAAACACATACACATGACATAAAGTCATCTTTTAAACATGTATTTTATATTTCCGAGTTTAACAGCTGCATTCCTCTGGTTACTTGAAGAGCAGGAGCAGTAATATTCTGATATTCTTCCCTGTACCTCTGAGCAACTAGCCTTTTAAATGCCACATGAAAAGGAAGGCAGGTTGGGGGAGATGCTGTAAGAAGGGATAAATGCTAACACTGCAGGGGCCAATCTGCCCCTTCATTTACTTAGATGCTGTGTGTTGATTTTATTGAATAAAACTAGCTTAACCTCCTCCACCCCTCCCCAAAGCAGCTGGGGCCTGGAGAGGATAAACATGAAAATGCTTTGAGTAATTTTACTTAAAATGCTATAAACACCAGTACAGCACACTGCCAGTGTGCCACAGTATCGTTATATTTTTATATATATGACTGGGAGTCAGAATTATCTCAGACCTAACTGTTCTTAATATATCTGACTCAGTTTCCCCATCTAAAATGGGGATGGTCTTTCCTCTGTTTCCCACTGAAATTTGGAGTTTGCAAACTGTTTGGAGAATGTAAAGGTCTAATCAAGAAGAGGAAAAGTAATCAGTAGAACATTAAATTAATCTTATAATCTTGCCATTCCACAAAAGGTGTCACAAGCTTAGTCAGTTAATATATGTAGAGTACTTTGAATATGCAAAGTGGTACAGAAATATGGGATATAGGTTTGTGAAATTCTTGAGCATGCTGCAAAACACTTTTTTTTTTTCTCAAGTGAATTCAGGAAGGGGGCTGTAGGTGGCCAAAGGCTAGAGGGTTTTATGGTTCGTTATTATTGAAGGAGGACACGTAACACAGTATTACATGAGTAGCACAATAACTACTTGTGGATTTTACATTTCTTATTGTGTGGCAATTAGAAAAATCCAGAAGCAAAGGATAAGTACTTCCAAGTCAAAATAAATTCTTAACCTATGCTAAGGCCACAACACTCCTAGAAAAATACCCATATTACACCTGTCCTCAGCTTTATTTGTCCTCTAAATGTGAAAAGCTTATTTATTTGTTCTGTGGCAGTTGGCTCACAGTCAGCCAACCATCCATGCAGGGATATTGCCCATCTTCATTCTCTGGTATGGATATCCACTGGTATCTCTTAAGGATGGAATCTTAAAAGGTGAGGCAAGGCAGAGACAAAGACAAATTTAATTTTATCACCATAAAAAGGGACATTTCCACATGGGCAGCAAGGACATGAATATCATGTGTATGCGGGGGCGGGGGGGATTATAAACGCATTTTTGGCGAAATTCAATAAAGCTGATTCCACTGCATAAGGTCAGCAATTTACTTTTAAAAAATGATATGATTGCAACTTTTAATATAACCCATGTATTTGCTGCAAGATGCTCTAGAAGATTGTGTAATGTAACCACCCGACCTCTCCACAGGAGCAGAGATCACCCCATTTACCCTTTATTGTCTTGCTAAAAGCAATGCACATTTGCACAGTATGACAAAGTCAACAGCTTTTACTTCAGAGAGCCTCAGATTTCATCGAGAATGAATTCTCTGCTCTCCTCCTAGGGGAGTGGAGTCTCCCCTGGCATAGGTTCCATCAGAAAAAATAAGAAAGAATGAACCAAAGACTAAATTCCCCTTTTAGCCAAGGAAAGAATAATTGCACTCCAGATTAAAATTAAGAGGGAACAGTGTGTAGCAGAAGAGCAAATAGTAGGATTTCATGTTCACGGGCACCCAAGACGTAGTTTTAAACAGGGTAGAAATGTTGTCTAAGAGAACCTAGAGACTTATCTCATACAGGAACTTATTTTATCTCTCCTAGCAGGAAAGTATCATTACTTCTGAGATGGGTTTCAGCAGAAGAGCAACACAGATTATCCTAATTACACTCCTTGTTTTAGCCCCAAGAGAGAAGGCCGTCTCTTTAGACTCAGAATACCAGGTTCATTCACAGAGCAGATCAGGAACTGAATTCCTTTACTTGCTCCAGGAAGACCGTGGGGAAACCCTGGGCTGGATGACCATGAAGAGCAAATTCCTGCTATCACAAAAATATTTTTATACAAACGTACATAGATTTCTTCAACTGTCTCAAGGCGAAGCTTGCTTCAAAGGTCAAAGCTGCAGGGCTGGATTAGGATTGCACGCAATCTGCCTGAGCCTTGACATTCTGACATTCTAAAGTTTGCAGCTCTCCCCTCCCATACGCAGCTGACGGAAGTAACTTCTCAACCTCCCTGCAAGTGTGGCTTTTACTGCAGCAAGCAACTTCAAAAATCACATGCTGCAGCACCAAGAACTCCGAAACAAGCATATCAAAGCAGTTTATAAACAGAGCTAACATAAATCTTGCTAAATCAATAATGCAAAAGTGGTAATTAACCCCATTTTACAGATGGGCAAGCTGAGAACAAGTAACTTGCCCAAAGCCAAGCAAGCAGTCGTATCTCAGATCTCCAACGCCTGCTCTTACATTGTAACTACAGAAGTGACTTTCTTTTGGCACTCTGCATTTACTTTCACTTGAAAACATGATAAATAAATTATTAAATTTACAAGTCAGACTTAGGGTCTGGGTCTTTTCTGCCCATCGCTAAGGCTAACAATTTCAAGACTCAGAATATAACTGACTATTTTAGCATTGTCTTCTAGAACAGACTTCAACTCACTGCGCTGTAATCATATTGGTTTTTCAATGCTACCAGGAATGAAAATATTATTTTGACAGTAAACAAGGCAGATATGACTCAAAAGACACTCAGTGAGCAAGAGGAGTTAATTTTGCAAAGCCATTTTTAACGGCTCTTTTACATTACATAGTTATTGTCAGATAGCCAAGTGGAGAGACATCATTAAACCCATGACATTCCAATTATTTGTTAAAATTAAGCTCACAACCAATATTTTGTAGCATATACAACTTCCTGGGCACCAAACCGGTCTGTTCCAATTATCAATAATTTTCAAGGTACAAAAACATGTCAAAGGTGATTCTGGACTCTTCACTGAAATCGTGAGGGATTTCTGTGACCCAATAGAAACAGGAGATGTAGCAGACTCTTCACCCAATATACTCTAAAAGAATCACCTCTCTTGTTCTGTTGAGTATAGATCTAAATGGTTCAAGATCACTGTAGGTTGAGCCTGAAGTGAGAGAGGAAGGATATTACCACTAATGTGACTTGTATCCTCTGTTATAGAACACATATACAGGCATTTAGAGGATGGGAAATTTGAGAGTCGCTCCCTCAATGCCTTCTTCACAACATCATTAAACATCAAAGGGTGCCTCTTGTGATGCACCTTCGCAATACTTCACACAGAGAAAGTCATTGAGATTTTCATGTTTTTAATATTAAATAGCAGAGCTTGTATCAAAGCCCTTTAAAATAATCTTGCTTAAACCAATACACTGTGAAGATCAGTAGGCCCTAAGTTTTCAATTACTTTTTTTTTTCTGCTCCCTTTAAACAGTAGGACTCTTTCCTTCATGTTCAGCAACATACGAACTGAGTTCAGAGCCAGGAGTCTAGAGTATTCAAGCCAAACGTGCAAGTACAAAACACTGCAAGATGACAAGCTTGTTGGAGCTATTCAGTAACAACGATGATGTATTTTCCTACTAGTGAAAAGCACTTCTATGAAAGGACTCTTTAGTTCCAAGTAGAGCTCACCAACAAACTTCTGGACCTTAATACAGAAAGTATTTCTTCAAAAAACCCCAAAATGTTCTGGAGAAAAAAGAAATTATTTCATAACAATTCAAAAACCATTTTTCCAAATATTTTCACCGGAACATTATGGTACATATATGATTCTATCAATCTCTTTTATTATCAGTTACAGTATTAAAGATTCCAGTCTAACCAATACAGAGTGATCTGACAGGTCTGTAATATTTCTTTTTTTAAAAAAAACTCTGCAATTTTAAATATTAATCCCTATTTAATATAAAAACAAATTTCCAAATCTCAGAATTTCCAGTGAGACAGAAATGTATGGTTCAACCTAGTTTCTAGATACCATTGAGCTATAAAACCCAATTGTTATAAAACAAATGTACACTGAGTACAATGTTATTCTAAAATAACAAACTCACTTGTAAGTAACTGTAGTTTCTATCAAACACACAGACACTTTCCTTAACCCTCTGGCTATTATAAACATTAAAAGGCAGCAGACAGAAAGGATTGCCTTCCTTTGTACACTGCATCACACAGCTAGTTATGCCTAAACTAATGTCAGGTGGTTTTCTGCCCTCTCTTGAATCACTAGTGACTGGGACAAGAGTCAAAGATGAGATATGAACTGATTTCTCCATGTGGATAAGGACTAAATAGATTACTTTTTCCAACCTTCCTTCCAAATCTTGAGAAATGATAGTGAAGGCTTTCTATCAACTATAAAGATTTTATTCCCAAAACCCTGACAACTCCAAAGAACAGCCGTATCTGATTCCCCAGGATGTCCTAAGGTTGATCAGTTTATCACATTTTGTTACCACTGTTGCTGCAGGTCTCTTCTTGCCAAAGGAGCCAAGAAAATCTGTAAAGTTCATGACAAGTTCAGATAACACAAACAGTGGTAAAATTGATGAGGGAAAAGAGTCAGCATGATGAATAGTCTGGTACTGAACAGCAAGTGACAGCTATGCAGACAGAAGACTGGCAGGACAGGGAGACATCTCCTTCACAGCAGATGAATAGAGATTCTCAATCATTTTCAGGAAGAAAAAAGAAGGCAACTAATACAAAATACAGAACTGTGGATCGAATTTCTGGATCATGAGCACATCTATTCATGTGGATTATGAGACTCCAGCAGTGAAAATCTTCCCTGCTTGTCGAACGTTATCAGCACTGGGAAAACATAGCAGAGTGCCAAAACCAGATGTGACTGCCGATAATGCTGACTCAGATAGGAGCTGCTGTGACTTTGTTAGCCATGAAGGCATTTGTTCTCTCACTCTTCATTGTTCAGGTCACTAATAAGTTCCTTGGGAGACAACCAGATTTCCCCACTTATGCAGGGTTGTATTGACCCAGAGCTTGGATGGGAGGCACCTAAAGAACAAACTGGTAGCATGAACAGGTGTAAGACATATTTTTCTTTAACCTAAGCAAAGTATTATAAGGCACATCAGCTGTCTTTCAAAGTCATAAACAGAGGCCTAAGCATCTTTAGTAATTAAATATCCCACAGTGCTTTTCAAGAATCTTAGCAAATTTTTTACCAAGTAATTACATTCTTTATCCCTAAAGCTCCCTCTGCAAGATCACTTAAAGTGTTCTCCATTTCCTCTCCTAAAAACCACCTAGTGATGTTACGCAGCTGCTGTCCTCTACCTCAGAGGTGGATGCTTTTTAGTGGAAAGCACTGTGACATCTAGATAACCCTATACACACCATCAAACATGCTCCATGCAAATAGCTGCGAAGTTTCAATGGTTAATGGGTACAACGCGCTCTAAGATCCTCAAACAAAAAGCATTATGAAAATGTAGAATGCACTGACTTCCGTTTAACCTGTACAGTCATCTCTGTAAGTCTACACAAGCTGTTAGATTTACTTTATGCTACTTGAACACTCATTCCAAACTTCTTTAATAACCAGAAAGCACACCCTCCCTGGTTCTACCTATGCTAGTGAACTTTCTCTCATTGTGTGTTAAAGTAATTTGTTCTAAATGCTTAATACACCAAGTAGGTTCTTGCAATAAGTTTTTGTTACCAGTACGTGAATTCCAGGTCTCACTTGCAGCTTTGCAAGTGCAAGTGATGAGGTCTGCACAAAACGTTTACTAAACAGCTAGAGAACAAGTTACACGATCTGCAAGTACAAAACAGGACAACCTCTCACTCACACAATCAGCTGTGCAGCGAAGACAAGTCTTCACTCCTTTTCTTCACCATCTCTTAAATCCACATTCTGTCAGCATGTTTGAAGAGAAGGACAAGTCATCTAGCACTCCTTGGATAGTCTACACTTACAACCTAATCACACATGTTTGTATCAAACATGGTAATTTCTAGAAAAGCATAGGGTTTGGAGGGCCATGGCAGTTTGGCCCAAACAGGTATTTTGACAGCACAGGCTACTAACTATAATTTTTGTATGAGTTGTCACTGGACTCTGTTGGCTTGCATTGTATTTTCTTCTCAAGGAAAAGCTTTGTAAAAACTGTTCGAGCTTCACTGAGACATGTTAAAGAATTAATTACATATAAAGCTGAAGGAGAAAATTAATTTTGGAAACACAAGAGGTTACTTTTCTTTTCCTCCCTTTTCTGGAAGTGGGGGAGGAAAAGCAGTTATTTTCATCTTCGTGCTGGGGGCAGGAGTTGGGAGCTGTCCAGTCGATAACCTGGCCACCAGAACAAGGTTTGTAATTAAAAGGTCAGTGACCTGGAAAGCTAGGGCCTCACTCTCAGGGCCTCTCTGTAATGACGGCGCTATTAAATTAAGACTGTTATGAAATCAATGCTAAAAAAGCTTTCATGGTAACGAGATTCCATTCAAGGACATGCAAACTGCCTCATGAAATGGACTTAAATTATAAAAAAGAAAAGTAATAAAAGGGGGTTAAATTGAAATCTGCTGAAGAATTTACTTCCTTTAAAGCCCTCCAGCAGTGGGCTGTGCCCCCTTCTCTCAGGTCCTCAAGGTGATCCACTTGGGTTTCTTTGGTAAAGAAGGAAACACAGGGGTTCAACTTCAAATGCAGCCTACAGAAAAATTAAGAAAATTAAGACAGTTTTCTACTGGAGATTCTGGGGCTGACAGCATTTGTTTCCAGGGAATCAAGTGTCTTTGAGCTCTAACTGGGAAGGGGCATGTACAGTTAAATAATTTATTCATCCTTTCAGAAATCACCACAGCCTGGTATCCTGACACTGGCAAAATCTTCTGGAACTCTGATGCACTGCAAAAAACTGTGCAAGACCTACAGGAAAACTTTGTGTAGTAACTCACTTCCTGCCAGCCAAAGTAATGAAACAGATGAGTAGATACAACATGTAAAAGGGCAATGCTTCCAAGAACCTCCAACTCATTTCACCAAGCAAGTGTACAACTGCTTTTGGAAGCATGTAGCCCATTGTGTTACATATATATACAAAAGACCAATCCAGGTAGTAGCACATCTTCTGAAGACTGTCCAGCCTTCTGGGTGGACATTTTCCCAAGATAACGCAACAATTATACATTTACTTGCCTTAATGCACTTCTGTTCTCCCACCACTATAATTTCTGAGCTCCTCATATGCTTTTGTCTGTTCCCACAATCCCACTCTGGGAAGGCATTACTGTACTCGTTTTACAGATGAAGAGAACAAGCAACTAAGAAAAGTTTTTCATCCAGGATTACACAATAAGTCTGTAACCTAGCACTTTTTCCCTTCCCTGCCCCAAAAGGCTAGCACCCTGAAAAACAGAGCTCCACATGTATAGTGCACTTCCACCCCCTTTCTCTATCATGCCAGAAGTTACAGATTCAGAACACACAAAATTAACAAGCCACATGAGTTACTCGATGGGTAACTGAGCAGTACAGGACATCTGAGGCACAACAGTTAGATGACAGACACATTTCCACAAGGGTTTAAACCCCACATGCTGTCTAATTACTCCCAAGGCGCCGCTGATTCTGTGGCATGTCATCAGCAGAATCAGCGAGTTGGACAAAAAACAAACAGCGTCTTTTTTTTCCTTTCTTTTCTTTCAGATACTCTGAGGGGAAACAGCTGTTTTTCCCTTCATCTGAAGAAGTTCATGATAAAAAGGAGGAAATGTCATAAATTACACAAAATGCCAGTGTAAGCTTCAAAGAAAATGATAAATGATTCTAATAACTTCATGTTTCTCATTAATGCCTCTGTATTTGGGAGTTTAAAAGTGCTTAAGACAACAGAGGAATCTCATCCAACTCTTGAAAGACCTTTTACAAATCCAGGACACCCTCACTCTCCCACCTGTCATCAACACTATCATCCCATGTCCCAGAGAGAGCAGTTCAGGAAACCCCTGACCTGCAACTAACCAGGAAAGCCTACTTGCAGACTCTGCAATTGCTGTTTCACAAGAAACCAAACCCAGTCCTGCTGATGATCCTGAACAAACTTTTAGTTTTTCACTGCACTGAAGTGCATTAAACAAATCCCAGTTCCTATATTGAATACTAATTAATACTAAAAGGAAATAACATTTGATTGGCCTTTTTTAGGAAGGAGACGCTTATAAAAAAGAAGAAAAAAATATAATTCAAGGCAGAACCACCTCTGCGAGTCTCAGAAGCGAAATTTCTTAGGCAAAGTTGGGCTTGCAGGACCTGAAAGCTCAGCCACAGCTAATGCTCCAAGCCTGGTCAGATTCCATATGGACCTATTTCCAGTGACTGCTGGGTACTAACACTACTGGACCCTGCTCCTTCCTATCTCCTACTGTTAGGTTTTCAAACAAACAATTAGCACAAAGGGAAGGAGAGCTAATTAACAAACAGGAACGAACAAACAGTTCTACCAAACCATTTCTGCTCTTTAGTAATTATTAGGCAAGTAATTCATAAGAAGTATTAGTCAGGCCACAGTTTCTCTATGCCTCCATCTCCCCACCCTTCCTCTTCTCCCAGCCAGGGATTTATTAAAATTAAACAGATTAGATGGAGCTCCTGATACTAAAAACTGTTCAGCGAAGCCTGCGGTGGGGAAGTGCAGAGCAAACACCAGAGACATTTGTCTCTAAATTGCTCTAAATACCTTCTGCAAATGAAATTCTAACCCAGCTGTGTTGAGAGAGAAAATGAGGAATAACTGGTCATTGTCAGCACAGAAGAAGATCAGGCAGTTATAATATTGCACGATATACCGGGGGCTAAGGATCTCTCGGCAACAATAGATTTTGTATCAGGTTACCCCGGGTAATCAGCACAGCTTTTAGGCTCAGCTTTCCCTTGCTTCATTGCTTCGATGATAGAGTTGAAATCCCCAAGCTTTTATGATTAATTACTCCCCATAGGTCCACATATTTCAAGGAAAAACTCATGGAGCACAGTAGCCAACAGGCTCCAAATTGTAATGCCATCCTGATGGCAGGGCAGGGCAAGCAACATACCTGTGTGATTGGAATGTTCTCTAACTGGCACTAGGACAAGCAGTGAGAGGATCATGCTCCAAATGATGTACCCATGAGCTACTTGTCATGACATCATTGCTAAAAGACAAGACTGCCATTCCCTTCTAGGTACTTTGCTATCCAACATGAGCAAAGTGGTGCATATACTTGGAACTCTCCATCTCATGACATCAGGTCTCAGGCATCTCAATAAACAATTCATAACCCCAAACAGAATAATATATATTTCATAGGCTTCCCTACTTTTCAAAACTCAAGATCTTTAGCTACAGAATTTGATGTACCCTGAAGTACTTATGACTTCAATGTATAAGTGGGTCACTCCCCTCTGAAGTTTGGAGTTTGTATTTTCAGTGTTATTCCAACTGCTTAAAGTGCTCCATAGTGTGTGTAATTAACTCCAAGGTAAGACTGTCCTATTATTTACATATTGCGGTGAGGATCTAAGCAATATGGTCCCAGGAGGGTAGCATAATATGGAGTGAATTTCACCTGAAATGCACTGTAAGTTGTGGACTAAAAACATTAAAAAGAAAAAAAAGAACAAAAGATAGTTCCGCTATGAGTCAGAAAGTAAAATAAATCCTCAGTAGGCAATGGCCAAAGTATGTTCCATCTGTCTAAGACGATATAGGATTTGTCAGGATCTGTTCTATCCCTGCTATAGAAAAGGGCTAAACTCAGTCAGTAGTTTACCATTTCAGCCTGAAAGTCAGGTTGACCCCAAGCTTGACCTTAACCTGAACTTGTTTACTTTCACCAAGTCCTTCGCCCTTCATTCCTCTCTCTGGCTCTCTTCGGAAATATTCGACCTTTTCACCCAGAAGCTGGTCATTCTAAAGCCAATGTCACTCAGGTTAGAACTGACCAACTAGTCCGCAACTCTAAGCTGTCCTCATTTCAGAAAAGATCTGATAATAGTTAACCCAAAAACTTCCAATGTGTCTTCTGTATTCTACAATTCCACATCTGGTGTCAATATTGCTCTAGTCAGTTTGGAAGAAAAGAGACTGTTATTTCTTACAAACTTCAAACCTTTTTTTGAGACAGACTAGTTGCTTTGTCCTTAACGTTTAATTTCCACAGCAATACATTTTGCCTTCACGCTAACTCAAGCTCCTTAATTATCACTGAGACCACAATCTTAAGAGTCCATACCTTTCTTCTTCAGAAATGCTCTTCTGGTTGCAAGAGGACTTTGGCGGACTCGTGGATTCTGTAAAAACTTCACTGCTGTCACAATCTGATGAGGGTAGGATTGGAGAAATAGAAGAGAGAAAAGATCCAAGTTAGGAATGGTCAAATTCCTATTTTACATTGTGCATTCTGTACTGCAAAGTAAGGCATCACATCCAACACATGGAGACGGTCTGGAGCTGACACCGATCCAACTTTCAGAAATGGTTCAACAAGCATCAGAGTTCGTGGCTCAACTCTAATCAGACAGCACAATTACGGTATTTCAGCCTAGAAGCTTCTTGTTGAATTACTCTTGGAGCAGTTCAACATGTACAAAAAACTCCATTAAGATTCTTAGGGGTTTCTTGTCATTTATATTGTGGTCTTCTTACCTAAGTTGGCTCCTATAGTTGAGGGCAACCTTGAGACAATGCATGTGATCTGTAACAGTAGGCTTACTAGTAAGAATGCTTCCTTTCTATCTGATTAAAGCTCCCCGCAAATTCTGAGAGATTAAGGCCTTTTCTGCCATCACTCTAATTTACTGAAAGCAATAAATAAACCTCAGCTTCAAATGACTGGAAAAGCAGCAACTTCACATGTTTTGGATCACATAACAAAAATATCAAAAACATCACTTTTCATTACATAAATGGGTAGGTGAGTGGTAAAATTTATGTTCCACACCGGCAGAAATCACAGATTACTTTTGTCTAAAGACTAACTTCT
The DNA here is from genome assembly GCF_013368605.1 of Nyctibius grandis. Classification (NCBI taxonomy): domain Eukaryota; kingdom Metazoa; phylum Chordata; class Aves; order Nyctibiiformes; family Nyctibiidae; genus Nyctibius; species Nyctibius grandis. The sequence continues at coordinate 4,405,969 of NC_090674.1, forward strand.
ACATTCTTCTTTAAGGTGACATAGCACTTAAAAGAAACCACTTATTCAAACAAAGGGTAAAGTATGGGATAATACTGAATGGCATCAACAACCATGGCATTAGTTTTTTACATTTCCAGCTAATGCCAATGAAAGGTATTTGATTTTTTTCTTCATATGGTAGGTCAACTTTCCACATACTCTCCTGTACTATTACACACATAATTATGTGTTGCTGCAGTAGTGAAAAACAGCTGATTCACTTTATTTTTATAAAAAGACACTTGTTCTGATTGTGGCATCAGGGGGAACAATGTACCTAAAGCTAACAGCACTTGGGAGATGGACATGTCCATGTGAACTAGTGGAAGAGCTCACTTCCTTCCTCTAAGAGCTAAAAATAACCATGCATATGTATGGAAGAGGTTTTTCTCCCCAAACAGTGGCATAAACCTTCTCCTAAAATGGTGGTACATGCTAGACCTATGTTAGGCAGGTCTTGAAGAGTTTATCTTAAAATAACAGTTTCTGGAATTCAGTTCCAAAAAGGTTTTCAAAACTTTTCGCAGCAGAAAAAGAAGGAAAAAAATAGCATCACTATTGAAATCACTAAGTTTCACTTTATGTTTGAATCAAACCCTTCGAATATGCATTTCTGGTCAGAGAGCAAAGTTCTGATGGGTTTAATGGCACTTTCAATGTACTCCTCAGTGCATTCCATCAATGTTTTTTTTCTTTTAAATTGCATCTCTTATTTCTTTAAATACATTAATCAGGCTAGTGTAGGCAAAACGGATCCATTGGACAATGCAATAAACATGAATTATCATCTATCCAACACGCATAATGGCTTAAAAATACATAATAGCAGGTGTAGTTTAAATGATTAGTTATTACACCTGTGGTGGGTCTGATTCAATTGGGGAAAATCATCTTTAATAGGTTAAAAGGTTTAGATCACCAGGCTTCCCTTAAAGTGGCTGTAGAGAGGGTATGATGGAGTACGCTGTCATTACTAATTCATTTAAGAAAAACATGGGGGATACAGCAAAGAACAGCATAAACGAGCGAATCCAATTTAAACATCAGGTAAAGCAGAAAACACCTTTTAAAAAAGCATGATAAATGAATTTGGGAGAGAGATGAAATTGACATATTTATTTTAACGGGAATTTGACAAAGTCCCAGCACACTTCAAAGTTGGGAGGATAAAATGAATGGGGCATTTTTAATTCTTTTCCTTTTCTTATTTTCCTTCATTTTTTTTCCATAAGTTTACATTGAGTAATTTTGAACCATAAAATACTATAGCAAAATACCCCACATAAAGTACACTTCGGTTTCATTTATGTGCACTTGATCTGTCTCCAGCTGAAACGCAGGTGACAGGCAAATCACAGATTTAAACTGTGCCCATATTACTATACCAGATGCAGAAATATAAAGCGCTCAAACTAATACCCTTAAGATAATATGCTGAATAAGAAAGATGCCCAAATGAGCGGACCAACAGATATGTGAACATATCAAAACCACTTTCCTTCTAACAATAATTACTTGTTTGTTTCTTCAGAAACTCCTCAACACTCCTTCCCATATCTAGTGAGCTGGAGACACAGACACACAAGGCCTGCAGACCTGAAATTCTGCAAGCTCTCTTATTTAATTATCAGTTTTTAAGCATTAAAAAACCTGTAAGAAATCAGCAGTATCTTTCATTGTGCTATTTCAATCACAACCATGTGAACATTTTATTGATTCTTTCATAAAACTTATTTTTGTCTTGTAAAAATGTAAACATTGCAGTAGTAAATTTCACTCCAAAATAAACTTCTATTTTATCTCTTCCCTGCATCACTTCCTCCATTATTCACAAAGTTTTTAATCTTAAAACAAAATAAAATTACAAGCAACAACAAACTTCATCAAAAAGCATCCTGGACATGTATTCCTCCTCCCAGTAATCCCATGTTTCTCATATCTGTTTGCATTTACCTCTGAACATTCCTCCTGTGGGCTGAGCTGAAACTTCTTCATTTTTATAATTCATCTTGTATACATGAGCAACTTAGGAAGCAATTTTGGCCGTGTCAAAATGCCAGTATTTTCAACAACATACACAAGAACTGTCCCACCTTCTATGGATCGTTTTCTTTGCACAAACAAGGGCAACTACAGTCCATAATTTAAACAACAGAAAAAGGAGGAGGAGGAAGATGAGAAGACTTTGCAGTCCTGTGTATGGCCAAAAAAATCATGCAGCAAATAGCTCTCTGACTCAGCTGGTAACACTGTTCCATACTATTTCTGTATCATTTGTAACACTTCTCCAAATTTTTATAGTATTAGGCCACTGCCGAATAATGTGCATTGTATCACTGCCCTGATTCTTAGATCGCCAGCACACGCTGGGCAGCAAACTAGTGTTATCTAGTGGATCAGGTACATATTTCTCTTACTGAAAGACTGCATATTTGGCTTTTAAAAGCAAGTCAATTCCATAAACTTGCTATCCCACCACCACTTCTCCTGCAGTGATCTGATACACAAAGATGTATTTCTGACACTGGGTGGTGGTGGGTGGAATCCTGCAGCGGGTCTGGTCCTACCGCTTGATGTTCTAATTAGAAGATGAATGTAACTATTCACGGATTGTATTTGTGTCTGGCCAAATTACATAAATTCAGGCCAAATATTCTGCTTCAATGTCAAAGATATAAAACGGAGACAGGAACTTTATTGCAGATGTTGTGGGAGTGCAGCAGGCTGGCGAAATTCTGGGCCGAAGCGCAGCGCTTTGACACTATAGCCAAGGTCCCTCACTCCTAATTTCCCTCCCTTTTGTGTTAACGGGGAAGGTAAAACCAGCCTTATTTCTTATTATGCTCAAAGCTGCAGGGTTTCCAATGAAGCAATCTAAGCTACTTTATCAGTTACTAGCATTAGAAAAATAAACCATGACATTTAAAATACTGCGGCAAATGCCCACTTTCTACCATCTCAAAAAAAAACAAACAAAAAAAAAAACCACCAACCAATCAATTAACAAAAACATAAATGAAAATCACCTAAATCACCTTCATCAATAAAAGTTCCACAGGATTCAGTAACAGAGTTGCACGTGGAAAACAGAATCAAAAGCCACCAGGAGCGCAGCCCGTAAGAGCTCTAATAGATTTCCTAATACTGGGAACCCTCTGTGGGTTATTACTAAACAGCATTTGTTGATAGACCGAGACTTTGAGATGACCTGTGATGTAAAGGTTGGGCCTGAATTATACGTTGCAAGGGATGGTGTTTCATCTTTCTGAGTGGATCTGTATCTGTTTAAATGCAACACTTCTTTTCATTACGCAGAGGCGGCACCAGGCCATGAACTATGCACAGACAGTTTACATTACATGTGCGGAAGCAATCAACACTGGCAATATACATGACGTATGTAAAAGAAGTTGGAATTAATTTTTTTCCAGTGTATTAAAAAATAATAATATGGCAGTATCAACAAACACTCAACCTATTTCAGCCAGAGCAGAAGGCCACAGCCATAGGGCAAATGGAACTGATCAATATATTAGCCTACAGCAACACCCCCTCAGCATACGGCTGCATGTTTGCAAGGCTCAGAAGATTAAATTGTCTGTGAAAGGTTTCTGCACTCCTACTCTAAAGGAGATACCCAGAATCCTGTTAACAAGCATCAGGCTAAAGCCAAGTTACGTTTTAACAAGGGCTGACTTAAAAGCCTGGCACTGCAATGAACAAGAAAACCCCTTCAAACAGAAATGCTGCATTTTAGTAAGAAATCAGTGCTCTGCCAGGACTAACTTGACAAATATGGTTATCGGTGGCACACGGAAATAGTTGCAAAGCAGCTGTTAATCAGGGAAACACATCATAGAACGCTGATGCTGCACTCATGAAAAAATGCAAGGGGCTAATTATGAAGCCATATATCTCACTAAAGAGGCACTGTTCCTTCAGCCTCCAGGCAGAGCCCTCTGAGTCGGGGTCCTGGGACACTACAAACACAACGTTCTCCAACACAAGCTTCCTTCTCCCAGGACAAACCTTTTCCCAATTCAGTGTTCCAGGCCCCAGCACTGCTGTGAAATTCGTATTTCGCAGTAACTGCTTGTTATTTCTAAAGAAATTATCTGCAGGTCCATCAAGAGAGAGGAAACACTTTAAAGCTCCTATGATTTCATTGAAATTTTTATGAAACCATATAGAACCCCAGGAATTATTTCTGTTGCGAGAGAACCTAGAAACATATGAAGTTTGGCAGATCTCAAAGACTTATCCAAAACAGTTTAAAAATGCAATTACAGCAATAAAAACCCTCATGTAAAACTGAGCAAAGAAAAAAAAAAAATACAATTTAAAGCAAGATTCACAGGAGTCAGAACCAGAAAAGAACAAAGGCAAGGAAGAAACAAGCTTCAAACCGTATCTGAGAGTAAGAACCCAGAACTAAAAGAATACACAATAGTAACCAAAAAACGGTAATAAAAGCTACAAAGGAACAACCCCAAGTGGCCGCAAACTCAGACAACTGAGAGTTCTGTGAATGAATCTAACTCAAAAGCATCAACGCAACAGACGAAAGGTAAGAAAACAAATTCCAGCCGCGTCTTTATCGCCCCGTTTTCACTGACACTCGCAAGCACAAGGTTCGTGAAGGCAAACGCGGCAGCGCGCTGGGGCAGGGGCCGGGCTGCTGCGCGCCTGCGGAGCGGCGGCCGGGGCGCGGAGGGGCCGGGGGCGGCGGGGCCGGGCGCGGAGGGGCCCGCGGCCGCGGAGCCCGCGCTCCCCCTAGCCGAGGCCGGCGGCAGCCCCGCGCCGCAGCCGCCTTCACCGCCGGCGCAGCCCAAATTACGTGTTTTCACTCAGTGGAAATGAAATGTTTTGCAAGATGAAACAGAAAGAAAATTGAGGTTTTAGGTAATTACTAGTTGGCATTTACATATCACAGGCTGGTTCAACACCTATTCATTTTCCTCTTTTATTTCCAATTTTTTAAAATTGCTCATTAAAATGAACACATGACAGGGACGGGGGGAAAAATTACTCTTCCTCTTTTTCCTGAGGACTAAAAAATCCAGATCCACTTTAAATACATTTATCTATAATTATCACATACAAAAAAGCCTTACTTAATTTACATTAATAGGGTGACCAAAAAAAAAAATTGATAAAAGCCAGGAAAAATCCAAGCTGAGCTGTCTTCGTGTCATCGTGTTGTGCCTGCTTAGTTCCAGGGACAGCCTCGACGGAGCCAGGACCCCTGCCACTCCCCACACATGCTGGATGAGCAGAAGCAGCAGCTGAAAAACCTTCGGTGTACGCTGCTACCCTATTCCCATCAATCTCACCCACCAGTTCAGCTACAGAGGCGTGCTTTCAGATGCTTGCTCTCCCTTCAAGACACTTTCCCCTCATTTTGCCTACTATTCTCACTACAAAGAAGTGACTCCATATAGTCCCTGTTCTCAACTTTGTTCCAGGAGCCACTTCACACTTCCTCCAGCTGTTCATAAAGGCGTGACCTTCCCACCTTCTTTATTCACACAGAACCAGTCTTTCCTCACATAACCTCACCATTTCCAGGGATCCTGATCTGCAGCTCCAATCAGACTTACAGACTGAGCTCAGTGGCCTCTCCATTCAGATTCTCGTTGTTCAGTTAAATAAATATTTCCTATGCAAAGCCCTTGATTTTCCTGTGCCCTTCAGCTTTTTTTAATTTTAACCTTGTGAAAGTCTTATTTAACCCCACAATGCATTCTAGGATACAATTTGTATGAAAAATGCTATATAAAATAAAGTTTTATTGTATCGTATGTTAAGGATATAAAACACCCCTGATAGAAGTGTACAGAAGCTGACATGATAGACTAATATATTTTAAGGTCTATTGTGTAAATATGTATTTAGGGAATTCTAAAGCATGGTATTATTGACCCAAGTCTCTCTTAAAACACATTGATATATGGAGTAAAAGCCCTTATGAAAAGTAGCAACTTCATCTGTGTAGTAGTTACCTTTCAAAGTGAAATATCTCTGCCATCTTCAGTTTTTTCTCTTTCGATTTAAAACATAGTGGACATCTTGACAAAATTCCTCACTTTTTAAGAGGAATAATATTCAAGTCATACTTACATGCATAAAACTAAAGACAACACAAAACTTTTTTACACATGCTTTAAAAGAAACGTACAATAACTATTTTTATACACAGAGAAAATGTGCTATCTATGGATTTTTTTATTCCAGAAAGAAATACACCTCCAAATGAGACTTCATAACACCAGATTTAACACAATACAAACTGTTACAGGGAAGGGATAAATGCTGGAAAAACATCTTAGTAGAAATATGAGCAGAAGAGCAAACTAAATGTATTAAACTGATAAAGCAGCCATAATAAATTTTAGCCAATGAGTAGCATGAACCGTTTTTCTAGACCTCAAACATTTTACCTTTTTATTGAAAAGAAAAGATATAATCTTGCTTTCAGAGGAAAAATAAACTTTTAAAATCCCATTTTTGTACTTCTGCCTAAGCTTAAGTTCCAACCTTCCTATAATCACCAGTACCACCAAAGAAGGTATTGCAGCAAGATGAACGAGGTAGGGGGGTGCGGTGGGAGGGGGGGAATAGTGCTCGCAATCCAACTGGCAACAATTATTTGAAGTTCTGTTTACATAAAAACAGCAATAACCTCAGCGCTGAATGTACTGGATCACTGTCGATAATAGATGGACTAGAAGGTCAGTCTCATGCAAGTAGGTAAGGTATCTAGCTTCCAAGTGTGGATGAAGCCAGTGTACCATGGTAAGGTTAACAAACGGATTCAAGGGACCTAAGAAAGATGCCAGAGAGGAGGTGAAAGGTGAAAGCTGATTAAAGAGAATCTCATTTTTATAACTTTTCATGACAGAACCCAATTTATACATCTTGCTTCTCCCTTCTTACAGAAGGAAGTTTAGGGATCACCAAGGCTCTGTGCTGTAAAATTAATGCAAGTGTCAAGCTGTTGAGCTCAATCACTCCAAAGGAATGTAATGATTCAGTGTCCAAGATGCTCGCAACAGCAGAACGAAGATCATTCTGTGGCTCCACAACTAAAAAAAATGCATGATGCAGCCTTCAGAGGAGTGGATGGCAGCACCTCCAACTCTTACCTTCTTCACTCCTCTCTCCACATTGCCATTACCAAAGAGTTCAAATACAACAGCTTTTTAAAGAAATCTCTTTTACCCTATTATCCTCACGTGTGCAGAACATAAAAAACAATGAAGCTGTAATTTATTACATTTACATTCTTTTAACTACTGGGCAGACAAGGACTGCTGGAGCTCCATTCACATGCCAGGGAGCTAAGAAGATGACGTAAGGGTAGGAAGCCCGTGTCACATCTGACAATTGTGCCTGAGTACTTAAAATCGCTATTGAATGGTAGACTCCAGAAGGCTAAATCAATCAAAGAGATGCATCAGAACAGAATCATTACTTAGATCCTTCTAATTCCACAGCCAAGAGACTAGAAAATACTAGTAATAAAACAGTTTAGATTTAGTGCCAGAGGATCGAAAGTAGAACCCATCTGTGGAAGATGCTATAGAGATGTTCTAGACTGAAATTACTCAAATGGACGGGAAAAATCAGCAAGTTATTATTCCTTGAACCTGCTATTTCAAGAACCCCATTTAATAGAATTCTTAATCCGTGGGAAACATAGATTAGAAACTGAGTGTTTTCCTTGCAGCAATAAAACCCCAAACAATTAGAGGTGAACTCAGGGGGCTATGATGGCATTATTACGTGGAAGATCTGAATGACAGAATGAATAAGGAGATACCAGAGGAAACAACTTGGATCACCAGAATCTAACAAACAAAAGATTTCATGTTGGAAACATTAAAGAAGCTGGAAGCTGTGACAGGTGCGCAATAAATCATGCAAACCACAGCAGTTGGGAAGTAACAGCAAAAGGAGAAGGACTAAAAACACTGGAAGACCTTTATGTAAATTTAGGATATTACTTAGAGCTCTTTGGGCCAAGAATTGTCCTTTTACGCTGTATTTGCACAGTGCCTGGTGCTGGTCTGCAACTGGCCTCCTAGACATTTATTACAACACAAATAATAATAAAGACTGAGCAGACCATGCACTTTGTTCCTGCTGTTAATTGCCCCATTAAGGGAAAAACTAAGTAAGGGGCAAGAAATCTGATTGGCCAGAGCTGCCTAGTCTATGGGGATTGCAAGTGGAATAATTTTATAGATTCGAAAGCAGCTGCGTCCCTTGTCTTTGTCCAGTTCTCAACAGAAAGAAGCTCACATCACAGAATTTCTCCTTCATATGTAGGAACTTGCATGAGCAGCCTCAAAAGCAACTGAGCTTCCCTGTCAACTCTTAGGATGCTTCCTCTACAACAGGAGTGAAACACAATGTAAGGGCAAACATGAGGAACATTGCCACTGTAGCTGCCCATGCCATAAATATTCTGTGAACAGCGGGTCCACTTCATTTTCCCTTGGGGTCAATTTGGCATTTTTTGTGGATGTTATGTTCACTATTTAAAGAAACAAAGCATATAGGGGTCAGGACGAATTCAGGATGCTGCTCAACCAATACAGCACTGTACGTACCAAAAAATAACGTGTGCTGATCACCAGTTCCTCCCTCTTGAAAGACTTGAGTAAGATCTCGCCATCCTAAACTGAGTTAAAATGTCCAAGAGAATTAGTTCTACAGAGAATTATACTCAAGCCAGGGTGCTCCTTACTAGTTTCTACACAAAAATTTGGGTCCCAACCAGGAAGGCCTACAAAATCAGAGAAGGTTCAAAATGGCACTTGTACTGTTTTTTGTCTTCCTAAAACCTTGGCACAGGCAGCACATGTCAGGGGCTATTATAATTGTACTCTTTACATGCTGAAAAATTAATAAACAATTACTTCAGGAAAAAAAAAGCAAGCAGTTGTTTTCTTGACAAACGCTGCAGAAAGCATCAACAATTTCTCTGAAATCTGGGTCCATACCACAGCAAGGGATTAACACCAGGGTAAGAATGGCCGTTGTTGCCACGGAGAACTGGCCCAACGGAAAGCTTGAGTCTGTAACGTTGCAGTTTTCTCAAGACTCTACACCTGACCCATAGGAGCTACAAGGCATTTTTCTATCTTTGTAACAGAAGAAAGTCATTTCAGTCTTTAATGGTGCTTTGGCCCAAGTACAGGCTGCTCAATCAATTTCTATTAAGCCACAAAGTCCAAAATTGGGGGTAAGTGTTTGAAATGCACTAGTTTCAGTCCTGCTGGGCCAAAAAGGGCTTCTACACTGCCTTCGTGGCTGGAAACTAAGGGTTCCCTCTACTGTGGTAGGAAGTCAAGCTCAGCTCCCCAGGAAACCATGAGAATGGTAAAAAATACACTTTCCTCAACAAACAAGTGAGACAGCAAACGTCTGGGACCGTGATAAATATTTATTGAAATTTATTTGCAGCCTAAATCTTGACTAAAATCTGCCATTCAATTAGTTCTTCCCTAAAATATTGGCAAGTTCTATATTAACTTCCTTGAGAATCCAGAGGGAACTCAGGTGCACTTGCACTGAAAGGCTTCCAATTTTCTTTAAAAAATTAAATAAAGTTAAATAAATCCCACATATCCCAGACCCATGCTACTCAGTCTTCTCCCCACCTTAAATCAATGGTAACCCAATTCAAATGCCTTACAGCTCTGTCTGAGAACTAGTGGAGAGATCAACGCTTTTTATCTTAAGGATTATGGATTGCTACTTGGCTGACTAACATACCCAGCAGCCCATTAGAAATACCACAAAGGGCACACTGTTTCTCCCTCCACCCCTCAGACTTGAGAAAGCAGCATATAAAACTTCACCCCTTCATGTAGTAGTTCTTAGCCTGCCTGCCTTGTTTCATACTCTAAACATACCAAGATTTATTAACCTTTACAGTAAAAACAAATAAAATAATGATGAAGTAAAAACACAGTGATGTAAGGGCTGCAGCTAGCACCGTTTATCTGTGGAAATCCAATTAGTGCTCAAGTGGCAGAGATACCTGGAAAAGTGCTCACAATCAAATCAAAAAATGATACAAAAACATTAACCTGATGGCTAAAAACTCCACATTTAAGCATTTAAAGTAATAAAGGTGCTTTTATTGAGTATTTTCTATATTTCATTAGGTCCCATATTGACGAGGAGCCCTGGAGATGCATTTCCTGAGCTTTTGGATCCTTTGACCAAATGCTTGAATTGTTGTTGTTGTAAAACAAAAAAAGAGTGTTGTTTGCTAGAAGGGCAAACTTCTTCCTGCAGTAGCAACTACAGGAACGATTGCATATGCAGGAAATGCTGAGAAGCCTATGAAGATATTCTTAGATCTGACACACTCATTCTGTACTCACTATGACGTGAGCAGAAATGTTGTTTGAATTATTTTTGCATGTAAGAGTATCTGGATTTACCTCTATTGTTGTGCTCTACCAGAAATTCTTCTCCCAAAACCATCGCCTCATGTCCCTTGGCTGGGAAAGTGACTGTATTGATGAGACAGTTGCTAGAAAGACAAGTACCCACTGTACACCTTGATGGTCTCAGAAAAGAAGATAGGAATTGAATAAATGATGAGATTAGTGGAGCCCCTTGGAATGTAGGGCCCTCAGATTAGGTCTGCTTACAAGACTTTCAGAAAGAGCACGCAGTACAGTGTCCATGCTCTGTCTTTCTGAATACTGTGACTCTGCTGCTTTTTGTCAGCATTAAATTCACTTGAATTTATTAAAAGAGGAATAGGGAGAGAGTCACTGTCAATGAGCAGAAGACCAAACTTCTGTGTAAAAATTTTCTTCATCTCTCTAAAACCACAGAAGAGGAGACAATAATACTTCATCAGTTTGGGAACATCTAATAGAACCTCACCCATTGGTTTGCCTAGAGCAAAATGTTACACTTGCTTCCAGTATCAATTTATGCATGCTGCTCTTAAGCTTTACACAGAGGAGTTGAATACACCCATTCAGAATAGACTGCATTAAATGCAAAATAAAATGCACTTAAAATCCATTCCAAGGTGAATTAACTGATTGAAAAGAAGCAAGCTTCCTTGAACTATACAGAAAGTATATTTATATTTCAGAAAGAATTTGTATTTTGTCCATCTATTTTTAAAAGTCCAAAAGTCTTTACTACCTTCCTAGGGAGAAGGTTTTATGACAGATCACCGTCAGGATTTTTACCTAGTGCTAACCCTTAACTTCTTTTTTGTAATATGTATCCACTGCTCAGAAATAAATTTAAGACTTAAGAATATCATATGAACAGCTTGGCTTGTACTGGGTACCAGAAAAAAATGGTTATTTCCTGACTTTACTGTTTCACTGGGCTGCTACTCACATTCATATGTTCTGAACTGACTGGCCCTATGTGTGGCATTCTCTTTCTACAGAGAAAACATTCATGAATTATCTTTTAGTTGCCAAAGAACCTGTCTTCATGGAGCAATTTCTTCAACTCTTTAACTTTTGTACTTGTTACGTAGCAAGTCATAAAGAGGAATGTGATGCCTAGAATTTGCACGCTGAAATGTAAAATGTTTAAAATAAAAAATTAAGGACAAAACCCCTATATCAAAGAGATTCAACACAGCAATGTTTAGATTCCCCTCCTTTCTGTCCCCTGTAATCAACAGGGATGAGTACTGGGTAAGAATCAGTGCTGAGAGACCTCCTGCTCCTGTCTGGAGTATAGAGAGTCCTGGTTTCTTATTGTGCATTTGCATGTGGCAGCAAATGTGTAAATGTTTTAATAATACAAAAATCCCAATAGAGTGGAGGAGGAGGATATGAAAGAAAGAAATACAAGGACATTTACTTTCTTGAGAGTGAGAGAGAAAGGAAAAGAGAGAAAGAAGATGACACGATAAGGGACAAAGCAAGCTTTCTGGGGTATATCTGGAAAAAGCTAGAAGAGAAATCATTAGGAAGTCCATAGTGCATCTACAGTGATACAGTGCGGATCAATTCATTTAACACTGCCCTGTACATTTACAGAAAAGTACTTTTGATATAATAAAGGCTCATAAACACACAGAAATTGGGTTAGACCTGTTTCGAATTCCTGCCAAACAATGGTTCAGAAAAATGAAGCTCTATTTTAATTAGCTCGACTCAAGAGTGATTTGATAACAGCAGATGCTGTCTGGATGCTTTCAGCTTGATGGGCTCCACATACATGAACTTAAGAGTGGCTTTGATGCAATTAGATATCTCTCTCTCCTTTAACATGTGTTAAGCTGAACCAATGGCTTGTGTCTATTTAACAACTTGAACTAGACGGATATTGACACTCTTCCTCATTCTTCTCCAAATGAGTGGAGCTAAAGCGAAGAGCAGGCAGCTGATTTGGGGCTAACCCATGCCATTTCAACAACTTGAGGACAGAAAGGAAAGGGCACCAACACGCTACCCACAACGTAATATTAAGGTCTTAACATTAGATCTGTTTCTACCACACACCACATTTCCTGGCATGTAATTTTTACAGGCTTGGTTAGTCCCAGTCAAAAAACCTGCCCTCTCAATTGCTGCTTCAACTTACGTCATTTTCTGTAGAAACAAGAGGGACTCAATAATAATTCCATACATCCCTTTCAGTCCTGTATTCCCAGAAGATACTTCATACACACACTGTACCTAACAAATACCTTCCGTTCAGTCACGGTACAGCTCCCCCACCTACTGTCCACCATGTTCTTTTAGAGACAACTTCTTTCATTCCTGGAAATATTTGTGCATTGACATCGTAGAGAACCCTTTGCCTTTCTAAAGTGATCTACCTACCTCACTCTGTACCCATAAAGTGCAGGCATTTGCTAAAGGACACATGCAACATAGGAGCTGCTTTAATGCATCAGGGACAAGGCTAATAGGAGGTCTTGATTTGTTAATTATCTGTCAGTTTGTCACAGCTGGGCTTCAAGGAGTGGGTGAGGGGGAATCTTTCTGTTTGGTTCTTTCTCTAAATGCTGAATTAGGCTGTCAAAACCTTCATCCCACCACAAGAGGCTGTGAAAAGAAGAGCCAGACTATCCTTTTCTTCCTCCTTTTCTCAGCAGGATATGCTGCTTCAGATGTCCTACCCTCCCACCATGTCTCTGGAAACGTATATGGCATATATAAAATGACCTTCACACCATCACACCATGCCCAGTGTAGTCAAGGGACATTAGCAGACCTGAGCATGATAAATCAGAGAGGAAATCCCTGTACCGGGGGAGCATGCAAGAGGCATTTATTCTGCAAGGAGTCCTAAAGTTGCTACCTGCTTGAATCAGCAATTTCAGAGCAGGGTTTTGGAAGGCAAAAAGCTTGGCCCCTGTGAGAGCAGACAGATAGATATACATGGAGTTATAGAGATAAAGAGGTGGAGCAGTGGCAAGATTCCCTTTCTTCTTACATCTCTGCCCCATGTAATCCTCTAAGTAGGGGAAAAAGTTCAGGCTGTGAAATGGGATAAAGCATGGAATACCCCCATGGAGACAAAGCCAGAAAAGCAGAAAGCAGACCGTGATATAGCAGTAGAATTTACTATAAATGTTTATGCCTCTTAAATCCAGCTAAATGTGGCCGTTAAGCCATGAGAGCCTAGGGAGATCCCCACCCACTCCTCTGTTTTCCCTGCAGGCCACGTCCAGAGCATCCCATCACTCAAGTCCTCTCCTCAACAGGCCCGGATTATGAAAAATCCCCTGCAGGAGCTTTCCACATGCAACAGACACGCCCCTGTTCCACCACCAGCCATTCTTCTCCCTTTCAGGTGTGGGAGGCTCAAAATTTATTCCATGTACACAGGGGTACTGCCTGCCTGAGATGGGAAAACTGAGGGCATTCAGCTCTGGCTTTGTACAGGTGATCAGAAGCTATAAAGTCACTTGAACTGGAAAAACTGACCATGAGCATTGCCCTGGTCCATTGTAACAGAAAAAGAAGGTGTTTCAAGTTAACATTTGTTTATTTGACACTTACGACAGCCAAGGAGCACATACATACAGTCAGTACACAAGTCAAATTCTCAAAACAATTTTCTTCTGTGGACCATCTTCTCCTACAGTTTGACAAAACCGGTGCTTTTCATCTTTTGAGCTAGAACCCCTTAGAACTAGCATTTAATTTTCTAGTGTGGTCCACCTACCAGTATACAGCATGTCAGCTGTAAGGGTAGAATAAGAGCTACAGTTTCCTCGCCTCACTATTTAGTTCTGAACACTAAAACAAACAATACATTTTTGCACAGACAGTCCTGCCTTCCGCACATGGGGCCTACTGAGAAATCCACTGGGGACAAAATAACTGTCTTTATCTTTCATCAGGTAAAGCTAATAGACCCATTTCGGGGAACATTTGCAGAGCTTGTCCCTGGAAAATAAAATTTACTAAAGCACTCTTTCTCAAACTTTATGCAAGCTTGACTGCCTTTTGCACTCATCTGTTGTGGTGGCTCATCCCACATTCCTCAGCTGAGATGGCAGCAAGTTCCTTCAGGAAAATGAGAGTTACTGGAATAAATGCTAACTCTTCAAACTAGGAGGAACAGAACTCCTAAGAGCAATTACAAGTAGAAAGCTGTTTACTTGCTAGTGACTTTGTGACTTCCTTTGAAGCCTTTTGCATCCCTTTGGGGGTTATAACCTAAGTTTCAGAAACACTGCTTTAAGGAACTAACTATAAAGAGACATAGCATTGGCAATGACAATGTGATGACATAGCATCATTCCCCACCCCACACCTACATAAGAGTTTAGGAGCAATTTCCCAGCCGGTCCTGGTGGCCTCAGCCCCTTCGCCTTCAAAAGCTCTGCCCTACAGTGATACAGACTCATGGGTGAGATGATGCTTGAGATAAAGACCCAGTAGCATCGATAATAACACCAATGCAGCAGTCAGCATTAATTATTCCAAACTACTATAGGGCAAGGCCTGTGTATTTTAAAACATCTGTCTCTCAATCTTCTGGTCTTTAATAAAATCACCCTCCCAGCCATAGGGTGTAACTGGAATTGTACATACGCATGTGCATGCAAAAACGTAAAGGCATAAGGAGAGATTCAGGTCCTCATTAAAAAATGGAATAAATAAGAATTCAATTCACCAAGGAATTCTGCCAGAGTCTGATTTCCAGATCTGGTTTTGCTGCATTCTTGCCCACAGCCTGCAGAGTTCTGGGTGCCTCCCTATCCTTCTCCAGCTGCACAGTCCTCTTCAAATTCAGACTTCTTGCACCTATAATTACTAGGTGCCCTGTGCCAGGCTCCTTTAATTAACCAACCCAACTCTTCTCCCTTTGGGATCAGACTAAGCTCTTTTTTATTAGTTCCATCATTAGTTCCACCAGTATCTAGGCCTAAGCAGGATACCTTATACTACTTTGTGAGTGGGGCTGTAGGGTGCAAATGACCTCCTAAGCACCTGCCTGTAGAAGAGGCAAAGAAAGAAAGGCTATGAACCAAGGGGAAATGGCACAAGGAGCCGATACACCACCTTTCAAACCTGATTACATCAGCAAAAATGACATGGCTCAAAATCCTCAGGAAAATGCCTTGCATGAGGGGGACCTTGGTGTGCCCATTAGGTGCTGCTACAGTGCTGAAGGTGCTTAAATCCAAAGAGCAGAGAGACAAGAACAGAATAAAACCCCTTACTTGTCATTACACTGGAGCCAACCTTGTGATTTTCAGGGCTCCAAGAAAGAGCCAAGCATTCCTGGAGAGCACTGTTCCCCCAAGCCTCACTCTCTCCAGCTGACACTGTCTTACCAACAGCTAGGATGGAATGTGAATTACAGGTCCATGCAACACCCTAGAAGAGGGTTTCCATTTCACTGTTCGTACTTAAGACTCCATGTTCCTGACTCCCAGGAGAACTGGTAGATCAGAGTCCAGATACTGTCCCAACAGTTCTTCTTCCTACCCTGCATGGTACTATGGAACCTCTTGCAGGCAGTTTCTTTAGCATTTATTGGTATTTTACCTTACCCGAGATTCCTTCTTTCTCTGAAGTTGTTTCACCTAATTTCTAGACAAACTGCAGCACGCATGCAAAAAAGAAATGGCAAAATGCACACTGGCCTTTTCTGGACCATGAGATATTCTGCATGTATGTGTTCATGCATGTGGTGCAGAAAGAACGGGAGATGAAAAGCAAAAGAGCTGGCTCACGTCCTGTGATTTCTTAGGACAGGCGGTCACTCTAGTTGCACAGCTTGGCTTCCCCAGAGAGTTTTCTCAAGGAGAAACCAGCCATCGATCTTGGGACACACAACTTCCAGGACCGTTCCTTATCTCAGAACAGCTTCTGCCACGAATTCCTGAATGCGCTTTAATGTTTAAATTATTAAATGCATTAATGTATTTACATTATTCAAGTCTTATGTGCATTTTTCTAAGATAATTTATGTATAAGAGTTTGAATGTCCATGACTGTTAATGTCTACAACCCTTCCTGTTCATTATTGATTCTGGAAGGGAAAAAAAAAGGCAGTGTTTTAATGCCTTATTTTTAATGTATTAAGAGTCTGAATAAGTGCATTCTCTTTTTTCTTTTGTAATTTCATAATTTAAGTAGTGCATTTATTAAACTGACACAGTATGAATTGTGGTGAAGTCTGGCACAGGTCCATGCTGCCAACGCAGCCCAACCGACCATCACGCTACTCTGCAAATCAAGTACGAGCTCAGCTCCTCTTACGCCAGCTTTTACTCCCTACCTGAAATCAGAAGGGACGGAGACTACAAAGAATTCTTTTTAAAATACATTTTCTTTGCTATTTACACGGCTTTTCTCTGTCATCTCATTTTAAGTCAGTGAAAGTTTTCTTATGCTGTTGATGAATTGTTTTAATGCAAACCTGTTTTTTCAATGAGCTCTGACACACATACTACGGTTAAAAAATTTCTACAGTACTTTTCGAGCCCAGTAGCTCCAAAGCGCTTCAAAAACCTAAACTGAACATAATTTTGTTGTTTCTACACCACAGTTGCGCACATCATAAAACCAAAAATTTGCCCACAGCTTAATATTCACAGGCAAATCATATACAGGAATCAGGTCACCTCCACTGTTGAACCATGGTCACTTCTAGAGCAGAATGCAACAGTGATTCAGCAGTAGCTGGCCATCTTGCATGCCACTTTGGGACAAGAATGCTATAATAGGCAACAGAAACTGCAAAAAAACCCAGCTAACACAGAATAGAGCTACCTCCGCTCACTCCACCCACACAGAAATGGTGTTGTATGGACATGCACTTTATATATAAATTATGTGTAAATGCCTTAGATGTTTATAGCCAAAAATACTACTTTGAAAGTCCAGTTTTTACTGCCAGACAAATCCACTGCCAGCTGAGCCTACACAGAACAACAGTGACACCCGATGGCTTCCAGCTTAACCTTCGGACACGCGTCCCCTGCGAGAAGCACACAGGGGCTCTGTGTCCTCTGTCACTATGGGAGCCCCAACTCAAATCACCTATCAGAACAACTCATCAAGAAGCTGAACTGCAGAGAGATAAAACTTGCTGTACGTAGGCACTGTATGTAATTATGAGTGTGTGCATAAGTTTCGCAGTACATTCTGCGTAATTACAGCCCTGCCTGGCACAGTTGCCAGTGCGAGCATGAACACACACGCACACATAATGTATGCACAATATTGTGCATATGGACTTGGGAAAAGACAGAGAACAGTGAAAGTTGCTGGCTGTTGTTTTAAGAGCTGACTCTGCCATTTCTAAGGTTAAGTTTGTGTTTTTTTGCTACTCATTACCATTCTTTAACTGTTACAATTTATATCAGCATATAATGTTAAATAATTACAGGGAGCGGAGCTCACTCTAGCGAGGATATAAATGCGCTGTGGGATTCTACAGATTTAAACAAATAACACTCACAGCAGGGGGTGAGCAGATGAATTAGCATTAATATCCTGCCTGGGAGATCCCAGTGCAGTGTTATGGCTTAAATACAGATCTTTTCTGTAACAGTCAATATGACAGCTACTAGCAATACAGCCCGGCACATTCACTAGTCAATATAGCAGCTGCAGCTAAAAGAATGCCCTTGTAATAATCCATACAGCAGCCAGTTAAAATAAATAACTTCCCTTTAACAGTCTATATCGCAGCCAACTGCATTAAAACCTTCCCTTTTAAGGTCTATACAATAGTCAGCTAAATGGAAAAATTGGCATCCTTCTTGGCAGCTTCAGAGGGAAGTCAAGCTTCAAATGGGCGAGAGACTGAATTCTGCTCTCCTCTCTTGGGGGACAAGGAGGGTCCCTTCCGTATCATGCTGGTTGGGAATCCTGCAATGCTGCTATCACAGCTTGCAGTTCAAGTTTTGTGAGATGATTTAAGTCTCCAAAGCCATCACTTCACTATCTTTCACAAGCAATTACATTCACTTTAAAAAATAAAACCCAAAACCTATTTCTTTACTGATCAGAATAACGAATCAGGTAGATGACAGCTATCCAGGAGTAGCCAGCACATATATCCTATTTCCTCAGAGCAATGGCAATATGCTTTTCCTGGCACTTTCACCATGAGAGAGATGTCCCATCTCAGTCCAAAAGCAGAACCCAAACTTGAACTCTGTTGAAAATCAGTAGCTGCTTTTTTACACTCTAACAAGAAGCAACAGGCTGAGGTAGGCTAGGAGCCTACCTCCCTTGGACAGTACCGCAGCATTTCATTTCGCAATAGCGATTGCAAAAGACCTTAATATAAATCATGATAGAAACGGCTGCAAAGCATCCAAATCTGAAAACTGAACTGGAGGAAAACCCGTTCTAGAAAACCCACAACTAGTTCTGTCATGAGGCCACTACATACCGTTTTTGTATCTAGGGTCAAATTCTGTTCTCACATATATATATTTTATACTGGTATACCTCTTCTTCTGTGATGGAGTGGCTGTAGATTTACATTGCGAATTAACTGACCCGCAAAACAAACCTGTAGAACTTCGACAAATTAAAACAATGCTTCTTGAGGCAAATTAGAAAGTAAAACACAAAAAACTCCTAAAGCACTTAATACTGAGCTTATAGTTTACAAACTGCTGTACAGGCAGTAATAAATCTAAAAAATTAAATGTGCACATATTTTCATATTTTCCATACTGCTAAGAGATTTTACTGATAGGGAATTCTGCCACTAAAATACTACATTTGCTAGTTTCTTATAAAAGAAATGAGATAGATGACAATTTTGTTAGAAATTGGAATGATAAAGCAGGAATGGCATTTATTCTTTAAAACTCCACAAATTAAAAACATCTGCCTGCTTTCTTTTTAAGAAACCTGTCCCTTTGGGTATATATTAAAAAACATAAACATAAACGAGGGGCCTACAATCCCACCAGATGTTGGGCACCTGGAGCCTTTTCCAGTAATTGATCAAGAAAATACATATTTTTTCAGGTAACAGGAAAAAATTATCTCTAAACTCTTTTGCATAGTCAATGCTTTAATTTATTTGATCTCAGATTTTAAGGGAAGACTGCAGCTACAAACACATTCCAGCTTATAGCCTCCCAAATTAAAAATAAATACACACCACCCCTACTCCAGAAGTCACGGTTTGAAGCTTTGACCATATTTTGCAAAATGACAGTTATTAAAAACAACAAACATGCATCACAGTGAGTCATCTGGTTTCCAACTTCTGAGTCAAAAGGGGCTGATTCCACACAAACTGAAACCTGGCTCTCTGACTACTTGCATGTTTAACGATTTGTATCTCTGCATCACAGCTTCAGAACAGGATGTGGAAGAAAAGAATGAAAAGGAGATGGGAGAAAGGGGAGGGGGGGGCGGGAGAGAAAAAACACTTCTTTACTGGTCCCAGTGTCATTGCAAATAAAGACCATGTCAAGATTTAAACCATAATAATGGAAAGGCTATAAAGGTCCCTGCTATAATGTTTCCTCTGATATTCCCTTTCATAAATGCTCTCTTTATGTTGCATGCTTTGCAATAATACATGTAATGTTTGTGAACTAGCCCCGCTGGGGCAGCTGTATCATATGAAGCTTCACAGAATACAACATTAGAAGCTAGACAATTCATTTACCAGTTCCTCAACTTTTGTTAGCTGCACCTATCTTCTTCAAGAGAATGCAACAAACATGAGGAGACAAGTAATCTAAAGCAACGTCCAAATATGTTTAGCTGGAAACAGATCTGTATGTACCAATACATGGACGTGCAGCACGGAGTTACCTCTTCCTCCAGTGCAATACCTTTCTGGATAAGGCTAAAAGCCTCTTCCCAGATCCTACATATATAAGCAAGAACCCCGAACTCGTTCACAGCTATGCCAATCGGATCGATAGCATTCTGAGCTTCCTCTTGGCAGAGATGGTGAGAACAACAGTGCCAACAGTACCTGCACAACAGATCCCTCCCAGCACCAGTGCCGTGAGCCTCCTGATGGCAGGGCACAAACACACGTGCATGGGTACTGGTTGCAACACCTCTTTCATTTTGCACGTGCACAGCAAGACCCAGTGTCACTTCAGGGAACACACGGGGCTGCACGAAGCTCAGCTCTGCCTTCCCAGAAGGAATGACCCGCATGCCTGGCAAGAGAAGTATAGAGAACACCACAGCCTCTGTAAGAATTTAGGATCAGACTGGAATCCCATGGGCCTTTAGTACCGAATTTCCCAAGTGACCTGATACTACTACTTTGAAGCACACTGGGTGCTTGGTAGCTGACCATTAGAGTGAGAGCTAAATCCATCTTTACGAGATTGTGGCAACCTGATGTTGAGAAAGGGGTTGTCAAAAATATAGTGTCGGGAGGGGGGCTCATCTCAGTCTTGACTGTAATTCTCAATCACTGCACAGAAAGTATTTATATCCTGTTGGCAGCATGTGTAACCAATGCGACTCTTCGTGTCAGAGCTGTCAATTACGGGCTTGACTTATGAGGAAAGATTAAATGAGCTAAATATGTAGAGCTTGGCTAGGAGACCAGGATGGGGGTGGGGGAAAGGAGAATGATGTGATAACTGTCTGCAAACATCTAAAGGGTGCAGATGCTTAAGGAGGAAAGGAATCACTTAGGGTGGCACACAAAACAAACAGGAGAAGCAAGCTGGAAGGAAAACACAAGAAATTCTCACTGTATAGCAGGGAAACTCCATTCCAGCAAGATGTACTCTGCTGTAGAATTGTATCCCAGGAATACCATAATTCAGGCCATTCAGATGCTTGAGAAAACACTAGGAAGTTGACAGCAGAGGAAAATCCTCCTCTGACCAAAAGATAAAACAGATAATGTAAAGAAGTGCGGCACATTGTGAGCGTGGCTGATGATATGAAGCTCTCTCTCTTGCTTCTCTCCAGCTGTAAAATCCTTTTACTAAAAAGCTATGCATATTTTCATTGTTACTTTTCCAGAAAGGCAATTGTCAAAGTAGCAGCGGTGTGTTACAGGATCACAACTGGGAAGAGGACACGGTCTGTAGAATTGTAACAAGGAGAAGAGCTATGTAAACACACATACAAAACCAAACCAACCAAACAAAAAGTATTCAGATGTTTGGACGGATTTGCAATGTAACTGACATACAGAGAAATACAAGAAATGTGAAAAGCAGGGAAAGTCTCTACTCCAGCAAGTTGTTTAGGAACTCCAAATCTGAGAATTATACCAACTCTCAACTTTTTGTGATTTGACAGATCTTGGTTCTGAAGGTGCTGGCATCAGAAGTATCTGAAGGATGTATTCCTGCGCATCAAAGCTGGGGAAAGTTCTTTCAAGTTCTTGAATAAGCCATTCTGCCCTTTGTGTCTCAGCCAGATTACTTTTCAACGTGATGAAGATGCAACATATCCTTTGCTCTGAGGCACAACAAAGATGCCACAGACATTGAAAACAGATTCTTACGGCATGATCTCCCAGGTAAAAGTAGCAGGAAGCCAAGAACTGAAGAAGAAGGTTATCACATATAGGCAGTTATAATTTTGTAAGAATCGCTAGCTGTCACTAGGCTCTTTTTGATTGCAGTGACAATGACACAGGCAGCATCTGGATACAGGCAAAAGGAGTCCAACTGCTCAGTGGTATTAGAGGTAGGAGAGGAATTAAGAATCTCTAGCAACACTTTCCAGGTTAGGAATTTAATAATGTGGAGTCAAGAGACACTCCAAAGAACAAGTCTCCTGCATAAAGTTATTTCAAGAAGCTAAAAAGGCAGCCGGTCCTGTGAAGTTCTTAAGCTGGTTCCTTCTTTCCCTAAGCAGAAAGAACTGTGGGCAACTGCTGCCCTCTACAAGTTGTTCTGCTCATAGCATATTTTCCACACACATGTAGCTGAAATGATACTATTAGCTCACCTTGATCCCATAACCCATCATTACCAAAGTGCCCACTGTGCAGGCACCTCTTTGCTATGTGCCATCACCTGTGTGAAATTAATAGGTGCCCTTTCCAACAGCTGGGATGCACACAGCAAAGTGCTCCCAATCTTTCTGAGCAGGCAAAGAGCCGGGCTGCCAACCGATACAGAACAGCCAGCTGATAGCAAAGCATGCCATGATCCGGAAAACATTGCTGGTAGGGGCAGCAAGTTTAGACCTTCAAAACATCACAAGAACATAAACAAAAAAAATAAATTAATTTTTCTCACGGGGAAAATATCAAGTAATGTTAAGGATTTCCTAACTGGGTGCCAGTATTTTTTTCCAATGTCACAAAGCACCGTAGCTTCCATTTTACCTTCAGTGAGAGATCTAGGATCTCTGGAAGTCAAATCATACCTAACGTTAAAAAAGATTCTAACCTAACTCCTAGTACTTCAATTTCCTTGCATGTTTTGTAAAGAACAACTTAAGAGTATTACAACTATTTTAAAACCATCTTAAAAGTCTTCTGACCAGTAACGTTGGTCTGTCTGTAAAGCAAGTAGGAAGTGCTTCCAGAGGTCTCTTCTGCACAAGTGCATAGAAGATTATAAGTGCTAACTCACCACACTTACTCATAGAAAATGACTGTCCCTATCCTAGTTGTTACGCTGCCTCACCCACCGGCTCTAAAGTGTCATTTAACCTGTAAGCTCTTAGGGACAAGCAAAGCCATTATTACATTTTGTACAGTCTGATAGGGTCTTGACCTGCTTTGGCCTGAAACTACTGCAAGTTTCTACCTTTCATAAATTAACATACAATGCTACAACAGAAGTTATATGCCAAATGACTACAGTCCACCCACTCTTTTAAAATTGGGATTTAAAAGAATTCCAAGACAACTTTCCCATTGACCTCAGACAGGCAATTTAACCTGATGTCATAGTGTTCCTTTAACTATGCTCAGTAAGTAAATTTGCATCTATGTGTTTTGCACATATTAATATATTTTTCTAAATCAACAGAGTAAAAGGAATTGACAGATTTAGAAAGTACATTTTGCATGAACAACAAAAGTAATCAACGAACACACAGAAGAAAGACAAAAGCAGGCAAAAAACCTAATAAACTCATCAGAAGGTCAAACACAAGAGAGGTCTGCTTAGTAAATCATTGAATTCTCTTTGCAGCTAACCAAAGGATATTGTGTAAGGCAGTCACACACCTCTGGCTCCCTGTTCCTGGCCCAATAAAACCAAAATCTGCACAGTAATTGCCCTCCATAGCCTCATGGAATTATTGTCCAGCACTGGGAATCCACAGTAAGCATTCAGGACCTCCCCAAACAAACGGAAGCATCATCACACCACAGGGTTACTGCCTGTACCGAGGTCACAAAGCCGATAGTCTCTCTCCCCCCTGCTGACAGTGGTAAATTATCCTGACTAATGTTTCGCTGGGGGCTGTAAGTTAGTTGCCTACTGACTCTGGCTGTCTGGAAATCCCCTCTGGATAGATTTACTTTCAGAGAATCATTCTGGGTAGGCCACTACTCCGAACAAACCCATTGTGGCAGACAGAAAATTTGTACAGTAAGGAGGTATAAATCTTGTCTTAAACAATATAAGGTGGGAAAATGGAAAGCAAAAGTGTGATGGGGAGTGTCCCTCCAGTACACTCCAGACCCTCACATCATTTCTGGAAACAAAAGTCCTTCTGAAAAAAATAACACTTTATACAAACCTAGACTAGATCTTTGAATTTAAAAAGAAAGGATAAGGATAATACATGGTATTTGTTGTGTAATAATGTGTTCCAGAAAACAAAGTATGAGTTTTTCAGTCATTTCAAACAACCATTGCAGGCAAAGGAGAATCTTCACAAAATTCCCATGTATCTCATTTTCTGTAGGGTTTGATAGGGCAGAAAGGGCATCTACTACTTCATAAGAAGAAGAGGGGCATGGATTCTCAGTGTGCGCAAAGGATTTGTTCATAAAAATTGATTCTGAGTACTCTTAACTAACATTAGCCCAAACAAGCTCTCTCAAATCTTATGACACAGTTCTGTAACCTTTCATCATTCCCACTCACGGTTTTGTTCACATGGTTAAAGACAACGGTATCGTTAGTGTTAGACTCTCTCAACTTCTAATTACACCAGTTAGAGCTTAAAGTAGTCAAACCTAAAATCTCGATTGCAAAGCCCCTTCCTCAGAAACCTAAATTAAATTCCCTTTAACCATAGTCTACTTAAGAGAAGCATTAACAGAATGGATAAGGTTTAAAAGGAGGCAACGAAACAAAGAGGATCTAGTAATTCTGTTGGTCTGCCATTGAATGCTAAGCACTCAAATCCAGGCAGCTGAGAAAAAGGTAAGTAACTCTGTCCCGTTTCAGTTTCAAAACTTTTATCCATTATAAACACATATCACAAATTTTACTGGTTTCCTTCCAAGGAAACTTACCAACTGAACACAAAAATGTAGAGGAATGAAATATGCCCATAACCAAGCCCCAACATCATGGCTTCAATGTGAGATCTCAACTGATGGTTCAGGAAATCAAACACCAAACATGTTCAGCATGGACATACTGATTGATGTGATATAGAAATGTCAAGTCTCTTTTCTGCTCTCCATTTTTTTCATTATTCCTCAATCACCAGAAAGGCAGTCAAAACCAGAAGAAGAATGAACTAAAGGGGTAGCAATATACCACAGTCACTTCTAAGAACTGTATCACACATGCAAGGGTAGAGGCTTTTCCAAAGACATAAAAGGGGCAGAATGACACCCCTGTAATAGAAATTACCTCATTTACCAGGCCAATAGACTAGGTCTCACATCTATGTCACCAACTTGCTGGATGAACCTGGCTAAACAGTTAATCTGTACGTCTCGATTAGCTTTTCTAGAAAATGAAGATAACACAGACATATCCCCTAAACACAATAGTAAATGTCTGCAGTGTACCCTATGATGTTTGCACACAAAGGGGTGTTAAAAGTATTCTGGCCATATCATGACCCTTAAAAATTTGAAAATCTGTTTAACAAAGGGTAGGGAAAAGCCACGAGGGCTCCAGCACATACCAACAAACTCTACACTAATTGCTATAGAGGCAGCAGTAATTCTTGTTACCTAGTGCCTTTTGACAGCCTGTAAAAAAGGGAATAAAATGTCCATATTTCAGTGTTAACTGCTATCGTCTGCACTAAGAAACAGAAAGAAACAGCACATGCTAAAAATAAAAGAAGAAAAGTTAAATAATGCTGCAAAAGAAAATACCCTGCTCCTCATGCCATGATTCACAGATTTTGTAACTTAGTGAGAAAGCAAGAGAGTGTTTTACATTTACAGCCAGTGCTTTTATATTTACAACTAGTACTTCTTCCAGATACCAAGCACCAGCAAGGGAATGAGTATGTTTTGTGGCAGGGAAAAAGCAAACTAAAAACAAACAAAAAAAAAACACAACAAAAAACTAAACAAGCAGCATGTGGAAAGGCCTCACTTACAAGCTCTGCTTCCTTAGGTTTTTCCTACAACCCAGGCCCCTGTTAGGGGCTCTCATATATATAACCTTCATAGCTGTAATTTAGACTGCAGCAGATTCAGCAGAAAGCAAAGGCGAACAGCAAACATATTCACACTCTTGAGAACATCTCAAAAGCAGCACAGTATGGTTAAAAAGCTACAAGATGCTGCTAGGGAGAGACAAAACAAGCTAAAAAGAGATGCAGAACAGACGATGTAATTACACTAAAGAGAGAAAACAGACCAAAGAAACAAAGATTTGAGAAGAAAAGGGAATTTTCTAACGCTTTAACCTCACAGAAAGGGGTTTTGTCCTATGTAGTTAACTCTTTTGCACATCCCAGGACTTTGCTTTGAGTGGCTGCAAAAAGACAAACCTATTCCCATTCCACAAGTGTTCAGAGGATTATCATAGGTGGCTGCACACACAACCAGCAAGGGCTGCAGCAGTGTTCACTGATAAGCTGGACTCAAGGAGAAGCTGATCCCGCACTGATGATGACAAACGTGGCTGTAAACAGCAGCAGAGCGAGATGCTGACACTCTGCTAACACAAGGTTACACTTCCCACTATGGAGCTACACGGCAAATTTTAATGGGCCAAGACCGACAGCTAGGGAAATGAGTGTCCGCTCTCTGCTGCAAAAATTATGGCTTTTCCCATCCCCCTCCAAGTCATTCTCCACTGTCAGTACTGTAACACAATGACCTCTTATTAGGGAGTATTTTTCAGTTGGGACAGTTTATTGTAAGGACACTGGATAACTCAAGGGATTAATGGCATGGATGAGAAGTCCCTTATCTCCAGTTTGGTAGTTCAAAACATCAAAAGTGGGTTGAAGAAAGAGCAATTAGGAGTGTGACACGAGTTTGTAGGGCTCCATTCTGAAGGCCTCAGTGAGGCCATAAACGTTAGCAAGGTATGCTCTGAAGACCCAAAAAGCAGGACACAATATGATGTGTCAGACTGCATCTGCTACACGATCTTGCAGAACGCTGAAGTCCTCTTGCAAACAACTAGAAATCATTGCTTCTCCTGGATTCCCGTTGAAAGCAGCAGGCTGCAGGGGCACAGAGTACACAGAAGATAGTGCCACTGAGCACAGAGCAGAAAGTATTTAGCACCTTGGAGGATACAGTGCCCATCAGAATCACAAATACAATACCAAACCAGTTTGAGTCTATAATGACATCTGCTGATACAATGCAAGATGCTTTAATTCTATTGCTTTGTCGTACTTGTGCATAACACCACTGATATGTTCCAAACGGGTCACAGTCCTATGAAGCACTGAGTACTTTCAGTCACCAATTAAGTCAAAAAAGGTGAGGGGATACGGAGCAGAATTTGGTCATGAGACTCTTCTCTCCCTCTTCTGGATTTTTTAAGTCTTCTTCAACCACTTAACACCAGATTCAAAGTCAGCAATGATATGCCTGAGCACACGGCTTTCCCGTACAGAGCCATTTGTGGGATTCAAGCCACAGTTTGTTCTGGTGTTTCTGTAAACATTTTTATGACATGGCGCCATGTGCCTCCAAGTCTGCTTTATGGACCGAGATCTACGGCATGCGTTAGAAGGCAGCATGCATGATCCTGGCTACAGAGAAGCCACAGTAGTGTGGTGGAAGTTAGGTCATCTGGCTCACAGAACTGAACTGCTCATTTAATAAGGCTTCTACAGATACTCAGCTGGAAGCAATAACGACTCCCAAGCAAACGTGACAAAGGCTGTGAGAGTTTAATATAAAAAAAAAAAATTAATGAAAAAATAAGGAGAAAACCTCCACCTTTCAAAGGCCTTTAATTAGCTCACATGCAAGACTCACCTTTGTGACAGTAAAGTTTATGTTGGAGTTCTCTAAATGTATAAATATTTTTATGTGGTAGGAACACACACCTATACAGAAAGATACACAACTGCTGTGTGCTTCCTCTGAGCAATTCTTCAGTTGCATACACAGTAAGAAATTAATTAAATCAAAGGTAATGTTAGAATCTGCCTTGAGAAAGAGAACAAACCATCAACCAGCACAGGCTGTGATGATCTGCTGCCTGCTCTGACCTTCCTGAAGTGGGGGTGGGGGAACCAACCCCAAAAAAACAAACCACCAAATCCATCACAAAGCACATGGCGTCAATAACAACTTCAGATAATCTCACATACAGATGTCCATGCAATGAAGGGACAGCACAGTGTTACGAGACTAGAGAGATTTTCACTGCAGAGCTTAACAGAATTCACAAACAGCCCTTGCATTAGATGCGTTTTACTGACTCTTCCCAGTTCAGAGTCTTTACTCACATCTCCCTCCTTTAAAAATCATCTCCTGGGTTCTCTAGATAAGAGTTACAAGGTAAAAATACTTTGATGTGGCCAGTGACACACCATTATGGAAAGTACTTGAGTCTTCTCACTGCAAACAGCTTGTATTCACTAGGATCACCAAATGAAAGCCAGAGAAGACACTCAATTAGAGATTTATATGTTTAGGACAATAACATGGGCTAAGAATTTTGGCAAGATTTTGACTGAGTTATAGATGGCTGAAGAGGAAGGAAAAAAAAAGAAAAAGAAGGTTGTAAAAAAAATATACAGCAGCTCTAGAGAGTAGTGGCTCACTTCCCACTCCGCGTCACCATAAAAATGAAAACAAAACATGGTTCTCTTAGTTATCCTCATACACAAAAAATCCCAGAGCTCTTTCCAAAACAGTTCTGGAGTGAAAACATTGGATCACATGCACTGCCAGCTGCCAGACACTTCTAAGCTCACTCTGAGTGCATCTGAAAATAAAGACAGCTTGAATGATGTCTCTGAGCAGCAAAGGTTTTTTTTATTAGACAATAGCACTAAGAATCTCAGTTCAAATTATGCTGCACAGGTCTTTCTTCAGGCTCTTTACTACATAAGCACTGATCAAGAGCATACGTTGCACACACTTAGGACAGGCAGTCCGTGCTCAAGGACAACGCAGTGGCCTGGGTGACCCATGTCTAACCCCCGAAAGACAGGAGGTTATGACTACAGGTCAGAATTCAGAGGTCAACATAAGGCAGGGCAACATAAGAGCAGGGCAACATAAGGCAGTTTACACCTTTTTCACAAAGCATCAGCTCCTTAGAACAGCAAAACAATGGATGCAAAATGATACAGCAAAGAGAACAACTCATGTATATTATATTATCAGCAAAAGATTTTATGCTGCTGCTTGAAGAACTTACCAGAGGCTCTCGAGATGCTGCATTTTCAGTCGCAGGGCAGGAGCCAGCCTGTAAAGCAAAAGGAAGAGTGAGGTTACATTGCCACCTGATGGACACAATTCGAAATACTTGTCTGTTAAGCCCACCCTTCCTATGAGCAGGATTTAGGCAGACACACTTGTTCCTGCTATCAGTAGCAGTTCTGCGATGGACTGAAGACAAAAAGGTCAGAATCACAGAAAAAAAAAAACAGTTCCAGCAGCCCCCATTTAAAACAACAGAATTCAGAGAATCTGCAGAACTTGCTCTAGGGAGCCAGCAGTTAAGAGCCAGAGAGACTACAGAGAGATGTCATGAAAGAAGTGTTCGCCCTAACTCAAATTCTGAAATACATGGTGCAGTGAACAAACACGGTGTGAAACTGGGACTCGCTCTGCTAAACTCTTGGTGGCAACACTTGTCACACTGCGTGGTATAAGACAGGACATTTTCATCATATATGAAATGAGGATAGTAACTTGCCTGTCTCAAAGGCACCTGATGAGTAGTTGACATCCGCAGAGAATTTTGCAATACTAAAAGGAGGAAATGCTGCAGAACCCCAAAGTACTGCTAGTGAAGTGGATGCAAAAGCACCTCGCTCTGATTCCACGGTTCACCTCCTCCTCTCTAGAAGGACTAAACTTAATTTTGACACCGAGCTTCTCCCACTTCCATGACCCAGTAATGCATCCTTTATTTTCTGCACTGTTCTTCTAAAGATTTCAAAACAACCATGATTTAACTAAACTTCACAAAATGTCAGCAATACCAGTACCATCCTTGTTTCCCACACATAATTAAGGGACATAGTTCTAGGGCAGATGCTGAGCACCTTACCTTGCACACTAGGAAAGGGTAGTACAGAGGAGGAAAGCAAAACTATTTAAAGCAGGACAGCAAGCCAAAGACTGGACTAGAGTTAAAATTCAGGAGCTTCCACCCTCCAGGCTCACCTGCAGTTTTGCTCGTATTCACTCACTCATCAAGAACAGGTATAACATTTTAGCATAGTCCCGTGTTTTGCAGAATTACTCTCTGGGCTTTTCTTCACTGCCAAACTTGCAAGTTATAGCATAAAGGTCCTTCAGTGACTTTTTGTCCTCCAATTCTATTAATTCTATTAATCACTTTTATGCAATATACCACACCTTCAAAGTATCTCAAGATTTTTTTCCCCATTTACAAAATATGCAAAAAATGCAGATTAAAAATAAGAATTTACCACAAGAGGGTGCCAGAAACTCAAATATACTGCAACTCAGCTGCTTCCAGACACAATCACAACCAGGGCCCAGCCAGATCTCACAGCTAGGCAGTGATTCTCTAGAGAGGCCCTTAGTGTCTTCATGTGCAGTCATCATCATTTTTGTCACTTCACTATGTATCTGCAAAAATTTCAGCCACTAAGAATTCACTTGACATAACCACTGCAAATATCAGCTTCAACACCATACTGTAAGTCATACTGCCTACTCTGTCTGTAGTGGAGACAATGCTTTGCGATACCAAGAAAAGGGCACTTCTCTCTTCAACCTTGTCACTGGCTTCCCATTTTTATATGCACAGTATATATCTGCTTTCAAACCTTTTATAGCTGGATGAAAGAAAAATAATGAACAGCCTCAAGATCCATCCACTCCTCCAAAAATATGGAAAACAGATGAGAACCAACACAAGAATACGGCTTGCATGATTTATTAATAAGTTAACTGAACCTGTTTCGGTTGTGGATAAACTTATTGGTGCATTTGAGCTGCAACACTCCCCCCTCTGCACAATGCTTAAGGCAATATATTAATTCACAAGAATGAGAAAATTAAACTAAGTAAAACAGATAATAAGCCAAACGATATCTGACACTCCCTTTTCAGCATCTAAGCTAACTAGATTTGTAATAGAAAACACAATAGGACCCAAACTTAAACATGTTAAGCAAGGCACTGCTACTACTCATAGCCTTATGGTGAATACTTGGCAATAAATAAACAACCATCATCTGTGGTAGAAAGTAAATATTTTTTAAAAATCTATAAATATTTAGTGTGCAACGGGGACAACATTTCCATGAATCCGTAACTGTCAAAACTGCAATGGCTGCATAAGAGGAGGGGCATTTACATTCTGCTAGACTAATACAGATATTTTCATTGTTTTGTTTTATTCCAAAATTGTCCCCTTAAGAGTTCATCTACTGTGCTATATATTCTTCAGTTACACCCCCTTTTTCCAGCCAAAGCTGTGAGATGCTCTCAAATCCCATCCAAGCCAATAGAATCTGAGAGCACTGAACACTTCTCAGCTAGAGTTCTGGATGAGGAATGTGCAGCCAGTGTAAGATACACACTAGATGGTGAAGATGGGGATATCACACAAGCACACAATGTAGGGAAGGAGGAAAGTTAATATACAAGCAGGGCTGCTCCTGGTGTGTGCGTGCAGGGGGTAAATACTAGCATGGCTACCCTCCAGCTGAACTTGAGTGCCACCTCGTGTACCTGAAGCAAGGCAGACCAACAGAGCTGCCCTGTAAACCAAAACCCTGCCACTAATGAAGTCGTGACAGGCCAGGAGCCAAAAGGGGTGCAACTAATTTGCTACTGCCTGAGAAACCAGCATTTTGGCATACAACGTGACAGAATCCGGCAGGGGAGCTGTTAATTGACCGTTTTCACCCACAGTGGCTTCAGACCACCTCTCTCCTCAGAGGAGCCGACACAAAATAGTCTCTCTGCGGTGCAAAGTTAACTTTGCAGCCTGGGTGTTCTGCCTTATCTCAAATTCTTACTGATTTAGAAAGCAGCACAAGCACTAACTCCACTATGTTCTTTACAGACGATGCCTGAAAAACTCTCCACTTTACACATAAGGTAAGAGTTACCATTCCCCTTTTTCACGATGGATACAGTGACAGAGTGACTTTCTTCATGTCCTTAATTTTAAAACCCAGGGGGTGCTCTGGCTACATTTATGAGGCTCATTAAAAAGCAAGCCTTTTCCATTTCCAAACATCAAGCCTTCTTTGGAGGTAAAGCAACACTAAATAAATGTTTAAAAAAAAAGGGTGCAATGGGAGGATACTATATCCAAACTCAAGAGAACTTTAATGTTTCTCAGGCAACTACATTTGCCAATTGATCAGATTTATTTCTCAGAAACCTCTAGTCAACTGCCTTGTAGACTACCCAAGTGACTTACAGATCAGTCGCAGGTTGTTCCAAGTTTCCTCAGTCTGAAAGCATTCACTCGAAGCAGGAGGAATGGACTGTAACGCCTGCACCTCAAACTACGAAGATGAAAACACATGGCCAATGCAAAACTGCCCAGCAAGCCTACTGTGAGTTTGGTAACTTGGCCTTTCACAGCTTAAGGAAGAGATTTGTGCCAGTTACGCAGAGTATGAATTTTATGTAACTTATTTCTATTTCAGTTTAGTTCAACGTTTCCTACAAACTCAGCCTCCTCAGTCCAAAACAAAAGGATCAACACAGACGTTCACAGAGATTTAGTCAAATCCAGATAGATTTGAACGACTGCACATAGAAGTGTCTCAGTGGCAGACTTTGCTCTATTTTCTTCCCTGTTGCTGAAACAGCCAGCCCTTCCATCTCCTGCCAGCTGCAGGAGGGCCCTCTGCAGCCACCTAAAGGATTTTACAAAATTCCATTGGTACCAGGTACTCAGGAGTCTGTCCGAGATGCTGGTGAGATGAGAGAGCTGCCAGGAGGTTACTAAATTCGAGGTAGGTAGAGTTTGCAATGAAATACAAGTTACCCTGGATCATGAGCGAGCCAGTGCAAGTGCCCAGAAACCTACGTTACATACAACTGCACTGTACTTCTATTTTTCCCTCTGGCTCGCCCATTCCTTTCAGGTCCCAGTTTTAAAATACCTTATGCTTTTAGTATGTTTCTTGAGCATGTACTGAAGCCAGCAAACTTACATTTCTCTTTTACTCTCCCCATTCAGGTTTTGACAATGCTCATACTCCGTCTATCATTGCTTTGCCCTTCTATGCTGTTGGTTCCGGGATCTTTCTCCCTCACAGTTGCAAGGCAGAAACATTTTGTCTAACTGGTACTCCACCCCATTGCAAAACCCAGCTGACACATAAATCGTCTCCTTCCTCTCTGGCTGTGCTCCCCCCCTCCATTCCAGTGCTTTACTGAGTGTCACACACAGACCCTAAAATGAACACCTGCCCACTGCCCAGGGGCCCGGCCCCAGCAGCTCTTCCCCCGTGAAGCGAAGCTCTCCCGGTGCTGCGGGGCACAGCGGAGCGACATCAACACCGAGAGGCGCGGGGCCGCTCAGCGGGGCGCTTCCCCCGGGAGCAACGGAGCACGGCGGCTTCACCGGGGCAGCGGCCTCCGGGGGGCAGGCAGGGGACGGGGGGGGGGAGCGCAGCGCGCACCTCAGGGAGCCGCTGTCACCGGCCGCCGCCTCCGCGCGGGCCGCTGCTGTCGTGAGGGCGCCCGGCCGCAGGCCCTCGGCGGCGCGGGCTGAGGGGGCGCGAGCCGCCCCCCCCCCAGTGACCGTTACGGCAGGTGCGCGGGCGGCGGTTCGCAGCGAGGCCGCGCGCGCGGCGGGGGGGGGGGGGGGCGGGAAGGGGAGGGGAGCGGGACGAGGCCGCCGCGCGCGCCCCCCACCGCCGGCCGCGGCGGGAGGAGGCGGCGGGGGGGGCGGTGTGTGTGCAGAGGCGCGGTGCCCTCCCCTCGCCCGGTCTCCCGCGGCGGCGGCCTCGCCCCAGCCCGCCCCGCCCGTCCCCTGCCGCCCCCGGCCCGAGCCGCGCGGGCAGAGCGCCGGCCCCGTGTACCTGGCTGGGCTGCTCCGCTTGCTCCGAGGAGGCCATCTTCCCAGGCCCGGCTAATCCATCCCCGCCCAACCGATGGAACGCCCTCACCGCCGTTCCCCCCCCCCCCCCCGCCCCGCGCGGCCCCACCGGCTCGCGCTGCAGGCAGAACGAGTCGAACGCCGGGGCACCGATGCGCCCCGCGGGGGAACCACTGCTGCCATGAGTTTCCGGCCTCTGCGGCCTCCCGCCGGGACGGGAGCCAGCGGGTGGGCCGGCTCCGGGCAGGCCTGGGGAGAGCGAGCCGCAGACCGGGGGGCTGCGCGGGCTGCAGCGTCCTGCCGTGCCCTGCAGAAAAGCCGGCCATTGCCAAAAGCTGGGCCATTGCCAACACCCGCGCCGGGCCGGGCGGTGCGGCAGGGCCGGGCCGCCGTGCGCAGCCCCGCCGTGGCTGCTGACAGGGGGATATCGGCCATCGCTGGTTTACTTTGAGGGCTCCAAGGGGCACGAGTAACAGGTCCGGTTTGGTACGGCCGGCCCGAGCTCCCGTGGGGAACGCCCTGCGCTGCGGCAGCCCCAGGGGTCCCCGCCCCGGGGGAGCTCCCCCGGTACACGCCAGGGCGGATTTACTGCACGCCTGTAGCTTGTCTGTTTATATTATAATTTCACAACCAGCACACTTGTCCGTAAGGGAGTGTATTATTTGAATATACCCAGGCACGCTCGTCCTATTACTTTGTTTTACAAGCAATTAAATGGCTACCTTCTCATTTCCACCCCTCAGCCACCGGCGCCGGCTCCGCGCCCGGCTGCGCAGGACTCCGCGTCCCAGCGCACCCCGCGGCCCGTCCCGGCGGGCCCCGCGCCCGCCCCCCTCCCTGCTCCGCGGGGCCGGGCGGCGGCCATGGCGGCGCCGCTGAAGCGCTGCCTGGTGCGGCGGAGGGACGGGCGGCAGCAGCACGGCGTGGCCGCCTCCTGCCTGCGGGAGCTGCGTGAAAAGGGTGAGGGGGGGCCGCCCGGTCCCGCCGGGTTGAACGGGCCGCCACTGCGGGGCGGGGAAGCCAGCCGCTCTCCCGGGTCTCCACCGGGCTGTCCCCTGTCCCCGGTGGGCTCCCCTGCGCCGCCGGTTCGAGCCCCCGCCCGCGGTTTGTCGGAGGTGGCGGGGCTGGGCCCGACCCATGGGACAGACAGAAGGAGAGCGGGTCTCCGGGTGGCACTTCCTACCGGGGGAAGTGATGGGAGGTGGGATATAAGCGTCTGGAAGTAGTTTCACTGAAATGCATCATCTCTGCTGTGTGTGTCAAGGTTCGCAGGGAGAATATTGATTTCTGGAGGGGAAACCGGTGAGTATGTGCGAAAAAAGAGCTGATGTGCAGACAGGTCCTGGTCTTCAGCCTAAATTGATAAGAGCTGCTTGTCTCTTGTGATGGGTGTAATAAAAGGGTAGTGCATGTATGCATATGCCACTTCTATTATTTCACCAAGTATTTTTTTCTGTTCTGCAGCTAGTGGCATTCTGGCTCTTGACAAGGCCAGGGAGCCCATCACCTTAGTTCTGGCAGAAGATGGCACCATAGTGGATGATGAAGATTACTTTTTGTGCTTGCCATCTAATACCAAGTTTGTGGCACTGGCCAAGAATGAGAAATGGTCCAGCAAAAGCTTAGGTACTCTGTGGCTGAGGGAGCATGGAAGGGGAGGGGTGTTTGGAATAGACCTGGTGCAATTAGGCTGTCTCAGGTGGATCAGGAATGACCCATGAAACTGGTGACTCTTGTGTCAGACAGTGGAACAGCCTGGCTCTCGGAGTCTGTGGATGAAGTGGACAGTGGTGCAGAGAAGTGGAAGCAGCTGGCCAGGCGACTGAAGGATGACCTGTCTAATATCATCTTGATGTCTGAAGAAGACCTCCAGGTACAGTGGAGAAATCTCTAATTCTGTCCTTGGCTCTGCCCATCATCCATTTATCTCAGTAGATGGCACAGAACAGAAGTAAACAAGATCTCGAGCTGAATTCAGCTGCTGTTGTTTGGCTGTGGTGCTAGAGTCAAATTTCTGCTTGAGGGGAAACACAAGTGTCTGAGGAGGATGCTCTTAATGACTGATTGTCCCTCACAGCCTGTCTTTGCAATTCTGGCAGCAGGAGGGCAAAAAGTCAAGATTTGGCCAAATGGCAACTAAGGTGGGCTCCTTCCTTAAAACCAGGCACTTGCATAACGCGTCAAAAGGGAAGGCTGAGCGGCATGCCACATCTCTCTGCTCCAGAGGGGTCTGAAGAACTGCTGTCAGTTTCCAGAGCTGATTGATTCGAGTACCTGACTGCTTAACCCCTTGTATGTGGTGAGGCATGGTGATAACTGCCTCTCCGTGTCCTCCTGACTGGCTTTCTTTCGTGTAGTCCCATGCACTCTTAAGAAGTGGTACATTGCTTGCCAGGAGTTGTCAGGATTTCTGTTAAAAATGCACACGATTCCACACTTTCCTGGATGCCTTTTGGCTTCTGGTAAAGAATGCTGGCTGGTGGAATGCCACTACAGCCTCCCATAACCAGGCTGACTCGCTGTGACAAGAAACCTCGTGAAACATGCTGGGTTTCATGAAGGTGGAGGCTCTGTCATTCAGGAGGCTTGCTGTTTGTACTGTCATCAGTGTATGGAATGAGTTAGTCAGTCAGTCCACGTAACAAGAGCACTCTCGTTGTTTTAAGGTGCTTATTGATGTACCACGTTCAGACCTGGCAGAAGAACTTGCCCAAAGTCAAACCAAAATCCAGGTATTGCAGGACACCCTGCAGCAGGTGCTGGACAGACGAGAAGAAGAACGCCAGTCAAGACAGCTCCTGGAACTCTACCTAGAAGCCTTGAAAAATGAAGACAGTATCTTAAGCAAAGTAGCAGGTAGGGAGCATTAGGATGCTAGAGAAAGAGCTTTTCAGAGATGCCTGAAATAGTTGGGTGGAATAAATACGGCAGAGTGAAGGACTGGAGCGAGTCACTTGCTTGGCAGCTGTTAATGTGGTGGATGTACTGGCTGGTATAGTGTAAGAATTCTCTGACTGGGTGAGACCAGGAGTCCTCTCACTGCTGCGTCACATTTCTCACAAGGCCTGAAAGTAGAATACTGGGGGAAAAGTTTAAATCATGTAGTCATCCTTAACATTATGGATCTCTCAAGTTAGAGGATGCACCTAGATAGAATGCATATTTTATTAATCTCAAAACCATCAAAGTAGTCCGGACCACTTTTCCTGTCCCATGTTTGTCACGGGCTATAATGATTCTGCTACTTTTCAGCATCTGAGACTGTACCAAGAAAGGAGATGGATGTGGTGGACACGGGTACCAGCAGTACAGGCACTTCAGCCAAAACGTCGCTCAGTGACCAGATCCTTGCTGCTCTGAAAGAGAAATCTGCTCCAGAGCTCTGCTTGGACAGTCAAGATCTAGAGGTGGGTGAGAATGACATAACCATATTCTGGCAAATCTCTCCCTTTGGAGAAAGAGGTTATAGGGGAAGCTGCCCTTGCTTCTGGAGGCTCTAATGTCAATATATCTCAGTCTCACAGTGGTGAGATTTAACCTACTTCTCTTCCTCAGTAACACTACCCCTTGCTTGGAGCTCCTCTGTAACAGCCAGCTGACACTATTCCAAGTACTCAAGTCTTTCCTCTGAAAAGCCACAAAATAATTTTGGTTTTGATCTCTGCCAAATCATAGTCAGACAGTGCTTCAGCTGTCTTACCAGCAAGTTTTTTCTGTATGCAGATACATCTCGCTGTATTTCTTTTATACATCCCAAATAAAAATAAAAGCCTCCTTATTTTGGAAAACAGTGTAAATAAACCCATATCTTGGAAAGGAAAGTCTAGGGAAACTTTAACCATTAAAAAGTGTGTTCTTTCTAATGCTACGAACTTGCTACTCTTGCTTTTCCCTGCTCTAGAAACTAAGTAACTGCTTTCTGTTCCTTTGAACATCTGAATGTAGCTTCAAGTTCTAAGCCTTGGTAGAATATTCAAAATCCACTAGCGCACGGGAGAGATGATGAAAGCTGGGAACATCTTCAATACCAAATTGCCAGTATTAAACAGGTGTCTCGTTACTGCTGTTCTAAATGTGGGCAGAGAGGTTAGTGGTGGAGGAGCATCAGTAGAAAAGACTGTCAGAAATCTGTCTTGCTACAGCTGGTCTTGAAAGAAGACACAGAAGCCCTGGCCTCGGCTCTAAGATGGGAGAAGCAGAAAGCTGAAGCTCTGCAGCAAGCCTGTGATCAGGAGCTCTCCAAGCGTCTACAACAAGTGCAGACTTTGCATTCCCTAAGGAGCACATCAAAGGGCAAGAAAACGCTACCCTGGGGAGACTGGCTTAGTTCAAAACGCAAAAAATAAGACTGTAGTGCTGCTTGCAATTTCTTTTTTTTGGATTAGAATGAATACAAGCTAAGATACATCCTGGGAGCCATAGTTTGCTGGTCATACTGTGGTCTGGCTATAGAGAACTAAAATCTGGACATTGTCCTGAGGCTTAAACTCCTGTGATGATTCAAATCATGTGTAACCAAAGGGATTTTGACTTTTTGCAGAATACTAGAACAATGGTATTGCTAAACACAGCATGTAAGGGTTCAGCTTTGAATACCTGGTTGGGAGCCAGAAGCTTCCATCTGATAGTGAGGGATCTAGCTTCTGAAGGCCCAGGCAGTTTCCCTACTTTGTCCTCCCACCTTTTTCAGTGTAGAGGATGGAAGACCTCTGGAAGACACTTTGAAGCACAGTTAATGAACAGGGCAGAGGGGTTAGCCAGCTGCTGTCTGGCTTTAAGCTCCAGCCTGGGATCTAGGAACTTGAATTCTCATGCTAATTTCATCAGTTAAAGTAAATTCCAAAGTCCTTTAACTGCTGTGCTTTTTCCGTAAGGAACTCCTGCCTCTTGGGTGTGGTGTAAGCACTAACTTGTAAAACACAGCAAAGGTGGAAATACTTGCTTTGTAAGGCTGTGGGGCTGAAAACTTGTATTTGGCCTGTCTGTATTACTGTCCTAATCATTAGTAAAGTTTCATGATGCTTTTGTATTAACTGGCTTGTTTTTACATTTGTTAAAAGTCTTTTTTTCTAATATCATTAAAACCTTTTTACCTTACTGTTGGACTAGTTTTGATGTTCCCACCAGCTGCTATGATTAAAGAATGAGCTGATAAGTACAGTATTACCTTACAGACAGAGGAAGAAGAAATTAAATACAGAAGGACTCCATTTAACCTGTCCAATGTATTTAGGTAGAACACATGTTCACGCTGGTGACGCTGCACCAGAACTCTCACCTGGCACAATCTGTTCTTCTCTTGTGAGAACAGAAGATGCATATGGAAAAAATCTGAAAAGTCAGCTGAAACTTCTGAGAAAGTTTTAGTAGGTACAAATGTTTTCCAGTATCATGCAAAACCCTCTGATTTTTTCGAGGTCCCTTCCAATCCCTAACATTCTGTGATTCTGTGATTTAACATAACCTTAAATGGTACAGGATGCCAACTGGTGAGTGTTCCTACAGCTGGCGTTCAGATGAACCCATTGCACGTAGACATTCCAGTTGAATTATGGCACACTCAAAGTCAGAGTGCTGGTGTAACTCATAAATATTCTAAACAGTTAGTACCTTTTAGCAGGTAAGCAAAAATACGTAGGGTAACTTCAGATGAAGCTACTCATATGGGAATTGACTGGACTTAGGGGGGAAGCTTGCAGTCAACTTTTTGGTGTGTTTTGCTGGGGCAAGTAATTGGTTCTTACAATATACGCTTCTGGCTTGTAACATTATGGGCCATGGCAGGTAAAAAGGTTTCCTGCTGCTTTAAATAGCTACAAGCTTTTTATTTTCAAGGCTTTCTGAAATAGCATATACGGCTGTGCATTAACAGAATGTTTAAAGCACGCTCTGTTGCACTCAAAGCTAATTACACAGGCTACCAATTGAAACAGCATGCAGTGAGAAGACTAGCTGTCAGCAAGCTTTTTCTGTGAGCTTATGTCTCAGCTTGTGATTACCACTCTCTCCATTATAAACCAGTTTTCCAGTCGTGCTCAAAGCTGCAGTGCTTTTGCTTTTTTCAAGCTCAACTTGGCAATGGAAATTCTACTCCTCAAGCTGTACAAGAGGAAAGAAGGGTTTTACCTGTGGCTTTTTCACATCTACTTAAAATAGCAGACAGCATAATTACTTCAATCCTGTGTGTATTAGGAACATTTAACTCACCTACTTCCACGCAAACACTGAGATGGAGTCACAGAGACCATGCTGATCATTCTTGTAGGAAGGCAGTGATGGTCCTTCCAATTTAGCCTTA
Organism: Nyctibius grandis; assembly: GCF_013368605.1. NCBI lineage: Eukaryota > Metazoa > Chordata > Aves > Nyctibiiformes > Nyctibiidae > Nyctibius > Nyctibius grandis. The sequence goes on from NC_090674.1 coordinate 4,446,309, forward strand.
AGGAAAAAAAAAATGGGGGGTTTTCATTGCTGCTTTTTCCTCTTTTCTGTTATCAAGGTTAGAGCCCTTTAGTTGCCTGTAACTTATTAAATGCTGCAGTTCTTATGTTACAAAATTCAAATTATAAACTAGACCTAGCATAGTATGATTTAAAGTGTTGCTTTTGTCTTAATTATTCTGTTCTAATAGAACAAAAAAAAATTTCAGATTTTCATATTCTGATGGGAGCTGCAGTTATACTCTATGCTAAAGCTGAGCTGGCAGTTTAATAGTAATATTGACTGTTACTTGCAAAAAGAGCAGGTCTGTAATACTTAACTCTCTTTAAAGCTCTATTATAGTCAACATCCTTCAAAAGTCTCCATGAAAAATGAGAAGCAATTAACTACTGGCTAAGAGACTCCAATGCTGCATATCATCCTGTAATTTCTATAAAAAAATCCTTTTTTAGCGGTCAAGTTTATGTATTGCTTCTTGGATCTCTTTCAGTAGTGCAATCAAAGATGAAAACTGCTAAAACACCTCCATGTAATTAGATTTTTAAATGTAGCAGTACATTTATCTGTATAAATTGATGGTTTTTTAGTATAGACTTTACTATAGATCTTTGGATCATTATATTCTGAAAGTTGTTTCATGGCTAGAATTTCCTGTTGGTGATAACAAGAGCTGCTGCCAGATCTAGTATTTCCACAGCTAATAATCACAAAGCTTTTCAGCAAACAATCTTTAGCCATTGGCCGTTCTGTATGCCAGTAGTGTATATGCATGTGTGTTTGGAGAGGAAGTAAAAAGAGATTTTAGCTGAGGACAACAGACAACATCAGAGCTCACAAACTTTAAGACATATTATTTCTCTTCCTGACATATTGAGCTTAATGACCTCAAAAAAAAGATCAGGTAAGATGTGTAATAAACATTCACTAGGCCTTCCTCTTGAAAGACAGCTACTGTGTTAGCAAAATGCTTGATGCTTCTAAAGGCCTAGGAGTCCTGTGAAATAAATATCAATTTTCTACTCAAGAAAGGAATAGGATAAACAATAGAAGCAAATCAAATAGAATGGTGCATGTCTTGGTAACCAGACCCCTACAAAAGTTGCTCCTTTAGATACAGAGCAGAGGATAAGAGCAAAAGATACCTGATCATTTTTTGCTTACCTTGCCTATGCAAGTCAGAAGCTGCCCACCTAAAACATGCTCTGTAATCTCATTTAACCTTAAATTAGGTCTATATTTTGTAGACATGAAATATATTTGATTCCCTTAAGCTTATTTAAGCTGCACAGACGCTTTAACTATGCAAGAATTAGCATTTCCTTGATCTTATTCCTGTAACATTTAAGAAGCTTTAACTTTTGAACAGGGTGACCGAGCTGCCCAAGATTCATGAGGATGGATTTTGTATAGGTGTTCAAGAGGGAGGGATACAGCATGGAAAGTCTAAAACATAGCCAGAAGATGTGTGAAAACCTAGGGTGGCTGCCATTATGCTTTTTTTCAGGGTAAAAATTTCAGAACATCAAAATCTTGAGTTAAAGTCTTTAACATATTCAAGTAGGTAAACCTACCTTGTAACAGATTCCTTCTTCAGCAATCAATCTGCCATGAATGAGTGTCCTCAATTAATGGTCTTCAACACTGCATTAATGATTTCTCCCTTAAAGCACCAAGAAAAACCTTTTGCATCTCCTGTGGGATTGGGCTGGTGACCAGGGCACACTGAGGTACATAAAGCCTCATGAGCTTCAAGAAAGCAAGTGATGTGTAGTAGCATTGGAAAAAAAAAAGCAATATGAAAACTGCGTAACGTAAGCACTGGTATGCCAAGAGGACAGATTTTCTGTTGATTACAGAATTGCTAGTTTATTACCTACCTAGCCTACATCAGTCAGTAGAAGAAAAATTCTAAAAGATCCCTGGAAGTGGAACAGTTTGGAATAGAGGAAAGGGAGGGTATTTAAGTGTCATTGTGTAAAATTTCCTGTATAGAGCCAGAGACAGGGATTCATGCCATTCCTATTGTCTTATTTGATCAATATTTGATAGTTACAGCCTAAAAAAGGCATGTGTTTTTTTCCCTATCCACTGATGTAATGGATATTATAGCTTGAGTATTATAGCTCAAATACCAAGTAAGAATAAAAGGGAGCACATGTAAGGAGTCCAGAGCATTGCTCTTTTTCCGTTGTGTCGTGTATAGCTGAGTGACTCTAGTCCAGAAAGTGCACTCTTCTTTCAAGAGAACAGTTTTAAACAAGGAGCAAGGCTACACCTAGAAGTTCTCAAGAATGATCAAAAATAATCTGTCATCTGGTACCTTCTTTATCTTGGGGTAGTATTTAAGGTATGAGTCTTACTAAGATGAGAACCTCATGATTTTAAACTTGGTTTTGGGGAATTGTCCTAAGCTGTATCCTTTAGGAAGGAACAAGTGGCTTCAAAGAAGAGCTTGTCTCATGAATCAAGGGCTGAGCAAGAGAAACAGTGTTCAAGTCTTCCCTCTCTTGCTGCGTATTTTAGACCATCCTTGGCAAGCATATTCTTGTTTGATAAAGTCTGCCCACACAGTAGCTTAAGCAGCCTTCTCATTTTGCTTGGCTACATCCATCTAATACCTTGTGTCTTTAAATCTGCTTCTCTTGAATCAACAGCATTTGGTAAATCTCTGTGAGTGCAGTAGAGGGCAATGGTGACACATTTCTGACCCCCACTCCAGAGCCCTGTTACTGCAGTGACATTTAGGAATGTAACGCAACTTACTGAAAGTGCAGATTGTACACCAGCAGTGTCACAGGTGAAAAATGACACAAAACATGTTTTAATTGTCAAGACAACAAGCGAGAGATATGACTATTAAAACAAAAATAAGCAAAAGTATCAAAAATAGAAGCAAGGAGCAAGTCAGGCAATTACTGGAGAAACTCAGCAGCAGCATGGAGGGAGTTGCACATACTGAGGTATTAAGGTCAGTGAGAATGTTCTGCTTTAAACTCTTTATTTAAAGGATTTCCTTTTTAATAACAGTAAGATACCTTTTTGAGAGCAATTAAGGCATTTTGGCTGTAAGCTTTACTGAATTCTGACAGACCTTTCATTTTGGGGACAAAAAAAATCCAACTCATCACGTTCACCTAAAACCCTAAAGATTCATTACTATTGCTAACTTGCAAGAGGAATCTCTAATAGGCTAACTTCGGTTCCTCTAGGATAATAAGAGAAAATTACCAGAAACATTACTTGAAAGGTAAATCATGCCATGTTGGAATCTTCACTTTCAGTCACAGCTGCTTCTTGTTGCCCAAAAGTTCTCCCTCCCTTGGCTGCACTGGACTTCTTTTTCTTCTTCTCCTTTTGCTCCATGTTACTTGATACAAGCTCTTCACTCTTCTGGGTTATATACTTCAGCTGAGAACAATAAACTAATCGGTCATCTACTGAGGAACTTCATTTATTCATGAGAAATTAGAGAGAAATGTTTAAGAGAAATTATCAAGGCAAATTCTTAGTATAAAAAAGACGACAAGACACTCCAAAAGGGCTGACAAACATCAATTAGTTTTAATTCTTGCACAAAGCCCTCAGCCTAAGCTCCATATCCTCAGATGCTGAAATGCCCTGGCAAGACTAGGATGTATAAACGTATGTTACATCCATGTCTAGAACCAAGACAGCAACATCAGCAGTTACTCAAGAGTTGTAGTTTGCCAAAATATGATCTGAGTACAGAAACACTGTAAGATACGTCTGCGCCCACTTGACATAAACAGCACACGATAGTTAGGAACACAAAATTCAGCTCCAGCATTTACTGTGCCTTCTCAGGCAAGTTCATGTTGCGTATTTCAAATCAGAGATGGAAGGAAAAAATCCTCTCACATAAAATTAAAATTAGTATTGGAAGTATTCTACTTCATGGAAGCATTTACATGGACTCAAGCTATTCCTGACCTTAGGCTAAAACAAAGGAACACAACATCAGGAAAAAACAGTGTGATTTACTTCCAAGATTGACAAGGCGTAATGTGTCTGTTTATTGCACTTTCATACTTGGAACCTTTGCAGCCCTGTTGCAACCAGAACACTGCTGCTTGAATGGCAATCAGATCTGTGCTCCCACAGTGAGGTATAGTGTCATGAAGAAAAATAAGGTGAAAATTTAAAAATCACTGGATTGTGCCCATCCATCATCAATAAGCCAGTGGAATTGCTGAAGCAACAGTTGCTTCATCATCTATAGCCTTCATTCAAATGCTCTTAGGAACTAACCAATTGGTTTAAGAATGTTGTGAGACAGAAAATACAGTGAACCTCACCAAAGAATTGCTCCTTCTAGCCAAAAGCTTCACATCTTCTGTAGTGACCGTGCTTCGTTTTGCATGCCTGCATAAAATTAAAAAATACTCCTTAATGTGTTTGCCAACATCGGTTGTAAGAGGCCACACAGCATCTAATCCAGAACACTAACTGAAAGGGCTTAATAACCAAACATGCCTATCTTTTCCAACTATAATACACAAAAACCTGTTTTACAAGTTTGTACGTGTACATCTAAATTCCCACACTTCCTGTGTAAAAACAGTAGAATTTAGCAACCAGAACTTCCAAGCACCTCTGTTCCATTCCCTCTTACATGCCACTAGGTCGCTGTGGTAAGCTTTGACTCCTTAAAACGTTCCCTTACCTCCTTGGAGCAACCAGATGAAACACAGGCATGCTAATAAGCATCTGTCACTCCCAAACCATCCAGTACCGCTATGTATCAACGCATTTGACAATTACATACAGTTATTAATCTAAACAATCACTTCTACCACACAAACGAACTTCCAAGATCAGGAAGAAGCTACAAGGGAGTATCTATTTCCTAACTTCACAGCCCCTATTTAATCAGCCAATAGAATCCCTTAAAACTTGAATTACAAGACATATTTTAAGGATTATTTAGTTATTGGAGCTGGATACAAAGAAAGAAAGCCTTTGTAACAATCAAGTGTTCCAGTACCTACCTTGCAAACATTTCAAGGTCTTTTGCAAAGTTCTCTGGAGAAAATACAAAGACACCACATATGTTAAAATGCCAGCTCTGAGTAGGAAGAGGAACATAATACAGTTCTAGCTGTCACAAAGATGTAACTACAAATTATCCAAGTTAGTTATGAGAAGCGACCATAACTTATTACGTGCCACTCTGTTGCACAGGCAGGTGGCCCACACAATATTTCCACAAACATTTAAATGCTTTTTCCAGGTCTGAAATATAGAATCACTATTTCTTATACTTTAAAACACATAACGAAAGAAACAATGCATCAGTGACACCTAGTTCCAGTGCTATTTTTTTAAAAGCACCGTTTCTCCAGCAATTGCTCTCGAACCAATAGAGAATACGCAAACTTGTGTACCGCACTGCCTGAAGGTGATCTCTGAGATGGCTGCAATGGTTTGTTTGCTGAATTGCATGTCTTTGTCTTCGGCAACATCCTGACACAGGCAGCCAGCCGTGTAGTGAACCGCGGCCTTCAGCCTCTGAAAGGATCCAAGGCAGCGACAGGTCAGCTCTCTGCAGACTGACACACCAGCTCTCGCGTAAACCATCAAGACTATTTAAAAGGAGGCAACATAAGGGACCCTTTATGGACCCCAACACACCCCGCGACACCACGTTTATCACTCAGTGCCCCGTACGCCCCCGCCGCCCCCCCCGGCTCCATCTTGTCCCGGCCGGGCCCTCCCCGGGCGGCGCTGGGGGCCAGCCCCGGCACGGCAGGAGCGGGGCCGGGGAGGAGGCGGCGGCGCCAGCCCCGTCGTACCTGGGTGAGCAGGAGCCGCTCCTCGCCGCCCGCCGCCTCCATGGCGCGGCCCTCAGCGGCCCGCCCGCGTTTCCCGCCAAGCGCGGCGGGGCGGGGCTGCGCCGCCGCCATGTCGGAGCCCCCGCCCCGTCACCGCGCAGCGGGAGGGGCCGCTCCGAGGGACGCCCGGGCCCTCCGCAGCAACGATCCCTGAGCGGTTCCGTTCAAACGAGAGTACAGACAAGCACCGCTCGTGATAAACTCACACCCTTACCGTGACTGAGCAGCGATCAGGTTTCGGCACAGTGGGATTCCAGACAGAGCAGATACTTTCTCAGCACTAATATCATACTAAGCGCTAAAATACATTGGTGAGAGTATCCCGTTTTCCCCCAAAACACAACGCCTACACACACAATAAACTGGCAAAACTGATCCTACTGTCCACCACAGTAATTTCCAATACAGTTTCTGCTGGAAACCACAAGTGCTGGGACAAACTGACTACTGGAATGTTCATGATTCTCCAGTTACCAGTTGCCTGCAATTTGTCACACATTTAGTTTATGGAATTCCTAAATCTTGCAACATAATTTGTGGAAAAGCTGCTTTAAATTGAAAGTAATCTTTTTCTAATTATACAGATATTCAACTAATAACTAAGTAGGTGTCTTAGCAGAAATAAACGGAGCAAAAAATTGATATAAAAATCAGTGCACAGCACAAAATGTAACACTTGAGAGGTTCTGAGAAAAAAAAAAAAAAAAGGTACAGGCACCTAGGTGAATTTTCAGAAGTCCTGAAGATGATTGGCAGTGGAATTGCAGGAAGAGGATATCAAATAAGGCCAACTTTGCATGCTACTGCCATGCAGGGAGATCTGGGGAAAAGAGTGCAAGCACACAGCTAAGCCAACAGTTTATGCCAGAGCTTAAAACCAGGAACAACCATTGGAGGGAGAATGGCTTGGTGACAGGAATATCAGTCTTGACACCCTTGACTTGCATTCAAGTTTCTCTATGATCCATCCCACCGTTCACCCTTTCACAGAAAACAAACAGAGCTCACAGTGTGAAAGATTGTGTGGAGGGGAACACCCAGGAATTAATCTGTAAGAACCAAGCTACGGCCTGTTACGAATAAATGATGACAACCAAAAAAAGGCCTTTACCTCCCTGGAATCTTGTGTAGCCTTACTGTGCTGTCTGCTATTCTCCACTTTAGCAATTATTGAAATGTAGCCATCTCTATCTTGATCTCTATGAGCTTATGCACTATAATAAAATAAAAATATTATCATTTCAAAATGTATTCTATTAAATACTGCACAAAGACATTTTAGCCAGTTTTGGCCAGCAGCAATGGAAAGAAAACACTTCAATGAATTTATAAGCAAGTTTATTTAGCTTTCTTATATGGCATATATATATATATTGAGATATATATATGAAACATACCCACAAGTTATTACAAAAGTGTCCAAACACAAGTTCTAGCACAGTACAGTAAAAAGTGGTATTCTAGGAGGAATATCTGAGATCTACAGTATCTTGGCTTCAAGAGGAAATATTTCCCTTAAACATTGTAGGCAGAAGAGGACACATTTCCTCCATGGCCTGTCCAGTTAGTATGGATAAATACGCCTGGCTTCGATAACAGTTCGTACGTATGTGCACCAAAGTAATCGCGCTGAGCCTAGAATAAGAACACACACACACACAAAATAGACACATGAACATCACAGTCATATAAGTACTAGAAGTTGCAGCTACTGATACTTGACTATAGGAATACTAGAAATAAGATCTGACTCCAATATGATAACATTCAAAGTTATTTAATTCTCATTCTTAGCAAAATCACAATGAAACATTTACTAATATCTAGTAATTAAGAGTTCTGTAGAAAGACAAGTATATTATTTCTGCTAGGTACTAATCTAAAAACCAAGCACTTACATACATTCAAAGGTTCAAAGATACTTACTTCTTTATAAAGCATTTTGATTCAAAGATATCATTACCCTTGGTTCGCAGATGGAATACTAACACATGCTGGGCACTGTCATACCAATACCTCTGGTGTTCCTTATCCAGACATCTCATAGTATTTTATTGCCATGAATTTCAGGTTTAACAGAATTACATTAGGCAATCTATGTCTTTATCTTTACATTGCTGGAGTGATCAGGACATACAGCCATCATGGCCTTTAGATTAGTATCTAAATAAGAACGTGATGATATTTCAGTAGCCAGAAGATCTGCTACACTATTTCAGACACCTACCTGAACCAGGTTAGCTGGTAATATTTCATGCCTGTATCCATCATAAAAAGAAAGTGCTGTAGTGAAGCAGGGCATAGGGATACCAATCTGTACTCCAGTACTGATCACACGTCGCCAGGAGTCCTGGGAGAGACAAAAATGGGTGGGGGTGAGAAAAAGGAAAAACTAATCAGTGCTTGCTCAGAGGTATGGTGCAGGCATACGAACTATTCCAGCATAACAGCATATGCTATTTCACATTACATGAAATCTAATGACCAATTCTGAGCAAATGCAGCAGTAGATTCCTGATTTTACATAAACAAGGTTGATCCAAAATAATGGCAAGTACGATAGAGGACAATGGCAGTGCAGACATATACTTCACACGCAATCAAACCACAGCCTCCAGGAAGGATACTGTCCTTTCATATAATCAGTGCATCCCAAAACGTACTGAGCAAACACTGAAGCACTTTCAGGACCCCTAATCAAGCACAGTACAAAGCCTGCCCAATGGCATAAGAGGTCAGCACAATACTCCAAACAGACGTGGATAATCCTCATTTCAACCGTACACCTGATTTAGTAACCTGCACGGAATATTCAGCTTCAGTTAAAAAAAGTATTAATAGTAATATATGGCTGCTTTGTTGGTCAGATAATCTGGTTTTAGTTCTGCCTGTCAACTCCATCCAAATTGGGACACTGTTTGGACAGACCTAGGTCTAATGAACAGCAGGTCTGAAATGCTGTTATTTTGGTGCTACTCAAACAATGGTAAATAGAACAGATCTTTATACTCTGTACAACTGAAATCCAAGTGCACAGCAGGCACAAGATATAGGGCAGTGACGAGAATGTTCCCACAGGCTAGACATTTTTTCCTGACATCGTGGTTCTTCTGAATTGCTAGGTTTCTGCCTAAGGCTCTTCTGTAATACTAAAATGGAAACCTTAGGTTTCCAAGAGTAGCTTGGCTAGTATCAAAAAGAACCATGACACAACAAGAGCTACACGTTCTTTGCTCCTGTAACATCTTTAGGTTGACAGTACAAATATACCTTGCAACATTAAACGAGACTTCGCTTCATCACTTGATGTATCTGGATGCTGATCCAGTCTAAATATACTTGTGAAGGTATAGGGAAAGAACCTGGGAAAGAAGCTGAAGAAGTCCAGACTATAACTGTTGTTTTTATGCTCTTCCTTCCTTGGAAACTCACCTGACAGTTTTCAACAGCTGTCTTAAAGAAATCATCCAACAGCAAATTCTGGAGCTCAGGGTTTCGATCAAAAGCATCTTTGATTTTTCCCAGGAACACACTAGGCAGAACACATGTAAACCAGGAATAAAACTTCACAGCCCAGAATCCAAAACTCAACAGCGCCAAAATTTGACTCAGCCACACTCAAATTCCAAACATTGAGAAAGACACAAACAAAACAAAGAGCAAAGAAAATCTGCAGTAGCTAAACCACCAGAAAATTGGCTTCATCTGGTAACCTTTAGTGTCATCTATAGAAACAGCCTCTCAGTATCTCACCAGCAGATTAACTCCATGGATTCTCCAAGAAAATCTCTAGGCTTATAGGTCTAGCAACACATAAACCAAATTGCCTGCTCTTCTCCCCTCAGCAACTAAATTACCTCCTCATCTTAATTACCTTCTGATGATGCAGCCTCCCCTCCACATCAGTGCAATGCCACCGTAATTCAGTGTCCAGCCAAATTCTTTGGCTGCTTGTCTCAGCAGCATGAAGCCTTGAGCATATGAGATAATCTTGGAAGCATACAGGGCCTAAAAAAACAAATTCACATTCCAAGTGAAGTCCCACAAAGCTGAACGAGAAACTTCACAGCCTACATGCTTTGTTTAGTCCACATCTCATCAGGGTTGAGTACAGCAGTTACATTCCAGTCAGCTGAGAACCAAAATATCCTTTCCAATTGTTGGAAAGTTTGGTCTCAACAGAGAGAGATCAAGAGTTATATTACCCATTACAAAGACCAGAGTGTTGAGGTGAAAAAAGTAAGCTCCGGTGTGTGAATTATGACCTCTGCACCCCAGCTAGTTGACTTCCTTCAGCACTGTTCTTTGGTCAGGAAAGGAACTGGTCCCATTATGCTTTGTGGACACCACTAGAAAATGCACAATGGCATGGCTGAAAGCAAGAACCAATTGTCATGAAATGTAAACATAAGAGCTCCTCACCAGGGTCTACAGCATCCAAAATCTGCTTTGATACGTAGCTTTAATACAGCGCTCTGGCAAGCACAATGACTCACCTTACGTATGTCCTCCAGAAAGGCCTTCTTGTTCCCACCAAACTGAGTCACTTTAGGCCCATGCAGCAGCTTACTGGCCTGTACTCTCTCATCCTTGAGGGAAGACAGGCACCGTGCGAACACAGCTTCACCTTTAAGTATGGGAGGAAAGGGCAGAAAATTAGAAAGTTCAGCATCACTGTTAAGGGCTGAGGTACTTGTCCTCAAGCACACAGTGAGAGCACCGCTGACTGCTGAGCCACGTACACAGTGAAACAGCCACATGGGAAGAGAGGTGTACAAATTAATCATTTCAACAGCATTACTGAGGGACCAAACTGCCAGTCAGCACAACCATTGGGTAAATATTGACTGATACAGCTTTCAAATTATAAAGGAAAAAAAAAGCCACAAGTCACCTGCAGGAACATTTATCCTCAGGAACCTTCACCAGCTCTTAGTTTTAAGAATTTACTTTAAAATCTCTTCCTATCTATAAAAGACAGAGAATGTTGTACTGCAGTCTAGGGACAGGCAAGGCTGAAGATTCACTAATTATTCTATAATGCTTTGAAGATAAAAAGCTGTTGCATAAATGCCAGCTCACATTACCTAGATGTGCTTTGAAATACACACATGCAAAATAAGAGCAATTAAAATCAAGAATAAATCAGCAGATTAACTTGTAAGAGGAAATAAGTTTTACAAATCTGGTAGGCCCATAATACTAGTATTCAGAAGCCCGTAAGAAAGTTTTATAACGTCACTAAGCAGGTTACTAAATGTCATTCACCAGAGCTAAGGAGTTAGCCAAGCAGTATCTTCAGCTCCTAAAGAGAAAGTCTGAATGCCAGTCTCTTGATCTGGCTCAGTCAATCCCTAATCATGCTGTTTTAAGTTGTACTTATTTGCAATTGAAGACGGTATTGTTGAATGGGAAAAAAAAAAAGAGTTTCCTTTCCTGGGTCTGATAGAAGGAAAGCAATCAAGTTTATTATAGTCTTCATATTGAACTTTTCTTCCACCTTTTAAGTGAGCCGTGAATTACCAAAACAAAAAACCCCAAACTCCAAAATAAACCAATCAAAAAAAAAGAAGAATGAGCAATGTTTTCACAAGATTCTGCATCCTCCCTGCAGTAGGATTAATGGACCGTATCAAACTGGCTCCTCTCCATTTCTGCAAAAACTTCCTTCTACACACTGGGGAGGAGAAGTGTGGGGGTGAAATCAGGAAAAAGGAGTAGCATGTCTCTGCTTTTACAAGCAGAAGTCTGCAAGTCATGCTTATGCAGTAAAACCACACACACAGCAACTGCCCTAAGAAGGGCCATATTTGCATAAGGGCTATTGCACATACTTCCCTATCAACTCATCATTACCGAACAATGCTCCTCTGGCATTGCAGAGGACTAATCAGGGAGTGTCTCCTCCACCCTTGATCTTTGCAAGAACACCAGGCAGGAGAATACTGACAGCAAAAGCGAGAAACGCTGTTTCAAGCCTAGAACTGAAAGACTCTACTGTAGTAGAATATTAAAACAATTTACAAAACTTGTTTTGTAAAAACGTTGTTGGAATGCAGCCACGTTTCTCTGATGGCTATCACTACAGTTACTCTCTTTTAGCCTACTGAATATACTTTTTCTTATCTTCTAATACAACAGGCCTTGACCAGCCAAGGCAAAGGAAAAAGAGGTAGAGAAAGCATGAAAATTAAAGACAATCCAAGAGCAAAGAACCTGTTGAGTCATCTTATTTACTCAGCAGGAAAGTCTGCATTGGACCTGTGGTAAGAGAGCACACTAAATGTGTTGCAGATGTATTACAACCCCTGTGTCACAATTCCACTCAGAGGCCAGGCCAGACAAAAGGGTAGGTAATGAGACTGTTAGGTATGTATGTGAGCAGGTAAATTCTCACACTTTAGGGATATAATTCAAAGCAATTACAAAATACATTTCCATCATCTTAGTTTGGCTTTGGATCAGCAGCCTTATAACCACAAAACAAAAACCAGCAGCAGTCCAGAGTGTATAAAGAAACACCACAATCAACTGTTGTGGAAAAAACACCACCACAGGGTAGCAGTGTGCTGCTGTTCTCAAAAAAATCTGTCTGTGCTCCTCAACCCATAATACAGTCTGGCCTTCATGTTCCTGTTTAGTCACACTAATGGTGGGTTAGCTAAGTTATACTGAAACACAGAAATAGAAGACTTAGGTAGATACCTGAAAAAGAATTCTTATGCCTTCAGAGAAGTCTAAGCACTTACCAAGCAGTGGCCAAGCAACAAGGTTTTGAGGGTGTCCTGCTCCCTCTCCCTTTTTTTTTTTTAACATTTCTAAGGCTATGATGGGATTTGGAGTAGCAGATAGAGGGTTACTGAGAGGAATGTTGCATCAATCTAGCATGACACTTCTAGCACAGCACTTACTTCACCTGTCACCAAGTCATCACGAGCACTGAGAAGATACCATGGACAAAGGCATGATAACAGTACTACCAACATTTGAAAAACAAGGTAAAAAGAAGCCCAGCAAAGAAAAACAGTAACAGGTCTCAAGGGCAGAAAGACTGCAACAGCTACACTTAGAAGAAGCTCTTCTGTGAGCCAAGCCCTAGTGTGGGCTCATTTCTGAGATTACCTATTACCATGCTCCTTACTGTGATGTGGTACATGCAGGTAGGAAAGATGAGGCCAGATGAAAGAGCCAGTTACCTATGAGTGTGACAGGGACTCCGTATTCCAGGGCAGAAATGGCTGTCCACTTTCCTGTGCCTTTTTGTCCTGCGCTGTCCCTGATCTTTGGGAGGAGGTATTTGCCATCGCTGTCTTTGAATTTGAGAATATTGGCTGTGATTTCAATCAGGAAGGAGTCCAACTCTGTCTTATTCCATTCCTGAAATACCTGGAAGAGGAGAAAAAGTATATATGTATATATATATATATACACACACACACACACATATACACACATACACACACATCGATTTACTATGGATCTACTATGTAGAGCAACTGATTTATTGGTACATGTATACATACACACACATATATGTATACATACAGAAGGGGGTCATACTATCTCAGTTACTGGTACCCTGCCACATTTACCAACGATTTCAGCACCACTGAAAGGTTGTTGTGCAGGAGCCCTGCACTGGAAGGAGCACAACCCACACTCAAAGCTGCAGAGCACCCGTGTCCACCTGGGAAGGCAGAGGCATAGCTCATCCTGTTGCCTATCATCATACACACTGAAGGCTGGAAACAGAACTGCCCTTTCAAGACACATCATACTTACTGACTTGCTTCAACAGTCTTTGCAAGATTTGCCTATTTGATTATAATGCTCAATGTTTTACTAGTTTTTTTCAGGCACGGTAATTCGTATCTCTACACATGAAGGTGCTCCCTGGGGAGAAAACAACTGCAGAATGGGAGAGTTAGACAATTTCTATAAACATTCAGGTGTACGTGCCTGCTGCTCCCTACCTCATTCGAAGCTCAGGAATGTTGTGCATTGCCCTTGGCAGAAAGCATGTCAGAAAAATTAACTTCATGTACGTACAGCAGCTTTACCCAAGCCCAGCTGCCTCCATCAATGGCAGACAGCCACGACGGCTCAAGAAGGCAAGACACAAAAAACTACAGATCACCTTTGACATTTCATCATGCTCCATGCCCACCACATCTTTCATCAGGTGATAGGCCTCACAGATCAGCTGCATGTCTCCATATTCAATCCCATTGTGCACCATCTTCACAAAGTGTCCGGCACCCTCCTCTCCTACCTGTCAGGAAACAGCAAAAATGCCATCAGCAACAGTGCTGTCACCACTTCCAGTGTTTAACACCTGCCCATGGCTTCCTTCCACCTAAAGGAAGGAAGCTCAGTGCTAACTGAAAACACTGTGGGTCACAGATCCATTTAGCTCCCCCAGCACATGACCCAGCCATAAAACTTTGTCTTTCCATTGTATGGGATAAGTTAACACAGATTGTAGATTTGAATTGAACGCAGTCAGCCAGAAAAGCAACCCACTAATGTTGCTGGTTTTATTCAGGACAAACATGCACGAGTTTCAGCAACCAAACTAACTAAGCACGTATCTAACCACAAGTTAAGATCAGTATCAAATAAATATTTACCCAGTCACAACAAGGTTCCCCAGATCCCACTTTAGCAGCAATGCTTTGAAATATGGTCTTGATGTGAGGCCTGTGGGGAGAAATAAGATGCCTCAGCAGATAGGCAGAGGACACAAACACCACGAGAAAAAAAATCCATTGGTATGATGCATCCTTCTGTAACCCGCCAAAAGGCAGCCTGGGCTGAGGGCACGCTGGCAGGTTGATAACCCACCACACAGCAACGTCAAATAAAATGTATGTTTTTCCCAGACCTAGACACTGTTTGCAAGAAATGGGGACAACCCATGTCACGCTTACAGGGTTGTGCAGACAAGCTTAATGTACCTGAAGGAGCCCAAATATTATCTTCTCCACTTTAGAAATGGGGAAATAGAGGTAGGTTATGATACAGGCTCACACTCAGGGAGGACCCGAAACAAAATCTCATTCTGTTCTATAGTCACAAGAAAAATCCAGAGTGATGTGGAGGAGGAGAGGGTAGGAGGGAAGAAACTCCACAAATGCAAGTCAGGATATAATTATCTGCATTACTGCAATAATTAGGAGCTTCTGTCATTGCCAGGCTCCCCCAGTGTAGTAAATTGCTCAGCCAGCAGGACAGCATTAAAGAATGCCAAGTTTGAAGCAACCTAAAGGGACCCCTGGGAAAGGAGCAGGGGTGGCACAGGGGCTGCAGGTGCTCTGAAAGAGATGGGGGACAAATTTCAGGTAAGGGTGGCAGATAGAAGCTGTCTTTACTGAGCTGTATATGGCAAAAAGATGATCATACAGCAGATTACTGTTATGCTGTTTCTGGCTTTGTGCTGTCAAATTTGAACAGGCTGATACTGGTATGAAATGCTAAAGCAAACAGACAGGGACATAAGAGATTCTAAGGCTCAGGTAAAGCCCAGACACACCTTTTCTTTCTACATTTACAGAGAGAATGAGCAACCAGGGATAAAGTCTAATATGAAGACTGATGTACAGTCCTTTACACTAACACGAGTACAAAACCGCAGGGCATGGCAGAGACTTGCAAAAAAATTCATGTATTCAATGGTCGGCACAAACATGTACTGAAGCCTCCTTTTAGAATGTGTGTCACTGCAGGGATGTTTGCTGCTGCCTGTTTCACGGTTAACAGCTTTCCAAGTGCGTAGAAAGAAAAAATCCCAAAGAAAAAACACAAAAGGAAAATCATAATCAAGAACAGTACTCTTTTAAAATTTAAGCAAAATTCTCTTCTCCCCTGGCACACACTCCCTTCACATTTCTGTATGTACTACTTTTGCCTGTGAATTCCTGGAAGAAAAACCTGCCTTTGTTCTCCCTGCCATGAAAGCTCAGCACTGCCTCATGACCCCAGCTAGGTTGAGAAATCTTGGGCCTTGAGGAAGTGAGATGACAACATATCTTGTTTTCTCCACACCCACGTCCTCCTCCTACCCTCCCTCAGCTCTCAATGTGAATAGAAGATGATTGTTGCAGGCCATTCTGAAGAAGAATATATTAGCTCA
Source organism: Nyctibius grandis (assembly GCF_013368605.1). Taxonomy (NCBI): domain Eukaryota; kingdom Metazoa; phylum Chordata; class Aves; order Nyctibiiformes; family Nyctibiidae; genus Nyctibius; species Nyctibius grandis. The sequence goes on from NC_090674.1 coordinate 4,462,292, forward strand.
TGCTTACCAGGCTTCTTTGGCTCCTCCTGGCATGAGTGAAGGACCATATCTGGCACCCTCCTCTCCACCACTAACACCACTTCCAACAAATAAGATGCCCTTTTCCTGTAGTTCCTTACAACGTCTCTGGAACAAAGAGCAGAGCAGCATTATTTAATTTCTTTTCATGCCAGAGCCTTACAAACAAAGGTTAGCAATTCAGACCTAAAATTAGACTTTCAATTCTGCTTTGGATGTGCTACAAAAACCTTAGAGAAAGCTTGTACACACACCAAAGTGAACATTAGGAAACTTCCTGTTGCTTTGACATGGATCCTTGCAAAAGAGGCATACTGAGAAAACAAAGTCTGTATAAGCACCGGATAGAAAAGAGCAGTACTGGGGCTGGGGAAGGCTCAGAATTAAGTGTCAGGTGATACATGCTGTGTGCAAACATGTGGGGGAGGCAGATTAGGCCCAAGGTGGAGCTGCTGAGTTCATTGCAGAGTGAAGGTACAAGCATGGACAACTATTAGGGGCACTAATTCCCTCTGAGTAGGAGAAGCACAGGCTGAGATCTACTGTAACAGTTGCTGTTTAATAGGCTGCATGATCTAGTTTTGCAGAGATAACTCAGTTTGGCCTTCCCTGAGCAGAGCAGAGATGGCATCTTATTGACTGACTATTCTGATGGTCAAAGGAAAATGAATCATATGTATTTTATTCATCCACTTCAGGCAGAAAACAGGCTTACCGTGGTATCTCTATACTCAGAATTCCCACCATCAATTATGATGTCTCCAGTCTCCAACAACGGCACCTACCAAAAATAAATCAGCATTTTGGTTTCCTCTATGCATTCAAAACCTCATTCGTGACAAATAACCAAGATCTTCCAGAATAAACTTCTCCAAAAGACAGCAAGAAGTCACAGGTGGAAAGAATGTTTGCCTCACCAATTTATTGATGAAGTCATCCACTGCATTTCCAGCCTTCACCAGCAAGATAATGCGACGGGGCTTCTTTAACTTAGAGACCATCTCTTCCAGGCTGTGAGCACCAATCACTTTGGTTCCCTTGGCCTCATTGGCCAGGAAGTCATCCACTTTGGAAACCGTCCTGTTAAAAGCACAAACCTGAAGGAGCAAGAAAACAACGTTAATAAAAGCTGCCAACAGAATAGTTACTTTAGCTCAGACTACAAATTATATAAGAAAGATTCAACATCACGTGCTCTCCCACTTCCACCTTCCCTAAAGACAGAGAGCAGGGGTGAACCTGCAGCGTGTCTTTGCAAGTGCCTTGGGAACCTACGGTTAACGGCCAAGCCCAAAGCAAACTTCAGGGAAAAATCACACGTAACTAACGTGTCAGGTGGCTAGCTGAGTACAGGCATGCACTGCTGTTTTTCTCTGGAAACGGGACAAAGGGCAGCCTAGGTGATAACTAAAAGGAGGAAACAACACCCATTAAGACCATCACAAGAAAAAAAAAACCACCACCACAAAATGCTCAGCTCCAATCCCAAGTGCTAGCGAGCCAGCCTTTCAGAACAATGTTTGCCGTTGCTTACCACAAAGCCATGGTCGTTCATGTTCAATATAAGGTTTTGACCCATCACAGCCAGTCCAATCAAAGCAATGTCAGCTCTGGAATGTGGAAGAACAAAAATGCCAAGTAAGTCTCATTAGCAGTGATCTAGCACCAGCATCCATGCCCTCGTCAGCCTGTTCTGATCTTGTCAACTGCCAGGCCAGCCCACCCCTTTCTAACAAATGCTGTAGCACATTGATTCTGTAGGCTATCACCCTTGTGGCTCCCAGTCAGTCCCGCAGAGTGGAGACCAACTTACAGCATGTTTCAAGTCACCAAGATTTCTTCTCAACTACCAAGACACAACGAGATGAGGAAGAGCAGTGAGCTACCCAAAACTGCACTGGGAGGCAGAGAGTAGTGAGTGTCTCTAATGTGTCACTGATGGATCCAGCTCTATCACAGCTCCACGTTTAACAGACGCTGCACTAGAACATCATGTCTGAACACTACACCAGTTTTTTTGCTTCTGCAACCCAAACTGCCTCAGATGTGGGGTGAGCAAAGGAAAAGAGGGAACCAGAACAGGCTGCTAGAGGCTGCCTCATTCAGCTTGCAAAGGGCACGCACGCAGAGAAACCCAACCTGTCTACTTCTATTCCTTGGATCAGGAACAAGCCTCCCGCCTCACAGCCACGACTCCAAAACTGATCGCTCCCGGGTTTTATCAAAAAGCCCCTCAGCCAACCGGCTCATTCTCCTGTTGGTCCCTCGGCCGCCGCAGAACCTCTAACGGTGAAAGCCCGACCCGCCGCCGGGCGGCTCGAGGGCCCCGTCCCCTCCTCCCTCCCGGACAGGAACGCGGGGACCAAGCGGCATCACCCGCTTCCCCGACATCGGCCCGCCGGAAAACCAGGTTTTGCAGAGCGTCCCTCGGCAGAGGCCAGACAGGCTCCCGCCTCCCCCTCAGCGCGCCGCGGGGACGCTCCCAGCCCGCTCCCCTCGCCGCTAACGGTGTGTAAGGCCGCTCCGCCGGCTCTCACACCGCCACCAGCCGGTTTCGGCGGTGTTCCCCCCCCCCCCCACCCCAGGGCCCCCCGCCGAGCCCCCCGCCCGCACTCACTCAGCCATGGCGGCGGCGCTGACGGGAGCTGTGGGCGGCGGCGGCGTCCCGCGGGGCTCGGCCTGCGGCGCGCGCCCCGTCGGCCCTCAGCCGCGCGGGCGGGGTGGGGCGGGGCGCTCCCATTGGCTCTTCCGGCGAGCCCCGCCCCCTGCCCATGGGCCGATGGTCGGGGCGCCCCGCCCCCTTAAAGGGGCAGCGCGGGGCGCTACCGCGGCGGGAGGCGGGGCCGGCCCTCCCTCGCCGGGAGCGGGGCTGCGGGCAGTGAAGGCCCCGAGCACCCGCACGGGCTCGCCGGTCGGTCTCTGCTGTCCTCTCCGGGGGGTAACGCTCCGACGCCGCCTGTACGGCCAGAGGTGCCCCGAAGGGCAGCACTGCGGCGGGAGGTCCGGCCGCCTCCGCTCCCAGCCGGGTACAGCCACGCGTGCCTCAGCGGCAGTACGTACCCCTGGGCCAGCCCGGGAGCCGCGGCCGGCAGCGCCTGTTGCGCCTTTTCTCTCCTTTAATTACAGTGTTCATTGCCTTAACGCGGCTGGTGAAGCACCAGGGTATCACAGCTGCCGGTTTGTCTTTGAGGGGTCCTAGAATTTGGGCAAAAGAAAACTTAGGAGACCTGCCCCTCTGTCAGCGCTGAGGTTAACGTTCGGTTTAAGAGAAGAAAGCTCGTTTCGTACCTTTGCTCCATGACAGATGCATCATCAAGACAAACCTACATTTTAAGCGTGTTTCTTTCCTATTAAAGGCACATTCTAAACTTGACGACTGGCAGCAAACTGGCCCATCAAACTTACGGTCCACCTTATTTTTGGGCATTGAATGAATCTGAAAGCAGTAAAACAGCTAGCGTCTTCTCGAAGTATTAAGTAAGCTGTCAAAAGAGCAACCAGAAAAAAGTTAACAGGTGACTCAAGTGCTTAATTGAAAAAAAAAAATGACTCTGCAACAGCAGCAAGAAGCAAGACACCCATGATAGCTTTTTCAGATAAAGAACAGATCTAGCCAGCAGCCTGATAAAAGTGCTTCCCCATCACGCAGCTGTTTTACAGTTACAAGAGGTGTTTAACAGCAAGCGGTGGCCCATTTTTGTGGGGCTTAAATGCTTTGGGAATGCCCTGTCCACTTTCCTTGCCATGACTTCTTGAAGCTGCAAAGAACTTTCCACTTTCAGACCAAGACCAGAACGATTCACAGGGATTCCCTGACACATCTTTGTCCACAGAGCTGGTGCCTTATACTTGGCCGTTACGTTGCGGTGGTTTGATTTCACACGCTTCCTGTCATGTTTAATGGTCACCCCCAGATAACCAAGTTCAGTACTGGCAGCAGTACTGGCCACCCTTATTTTATCTTTCAAGCAAAAGAACCTTTTGAAAGCATCCAAAACCTACTTAGAAACGCTGCATAACCTATCAAAGGGGGAAGGATGAGAAGGGCCTCTCATCTTTCTCAAGAACAGCAGAGACAAATTTCTTTCCACAGAAGCATAAGCTTGTTCAGGACAGGTTTTGAAAACAATCAATACAAGATACTAGTAATTAAACCATAATAAAAGGAGCACGCAGTTTATCTGCTAATGCACTGGTTGTACCTTTATTGTTTCACCTCGTTCACTAACAATTCAGTGGTGCAAGGTTACCATACACAGTTAGATATCTGCATTGCACACCTAAGGCTATACAGCAAATGGATCAGAATTAGTACAAATACATGAACTATATTTACATTTTGTATACTCAAGCTCCAAATATCGGATATATTTACAAAATAAAATAAGAAAATGAAAACCTGAAATTAATGTACAGTGTTGCTGATACACTCCTTCGCTGGGATGAAATCAGTTTGCAAAGAGATTTGTTCAAGAAGGCCACTTATACAGCATATACCTTGTATACCTTGTGTACAGAGAGATTGAACAGGGAAATGGGGACCGCAATTTAAAAAAAAAAAAGTACAGATTTCAGTGCAGCAGCATGTCTAATGTCCAAATTCAAGAACCTTAATCAACGCGCATGAAGTATGAACAAGCAGAGCAGAAAATTAACTGATCCTGGGAAGTGCTAATCATTCAGGACTCCCTCTGCTTCTCATCCCTGGTTTCAAGGCAAGCAAGAGGTAGCTCAGTACTGCTCAGGATCAGGCCGGTAACTTGGCAACATTAAGAACTGAAGACTCATGACCTCCATACCCTCAGTTTTCTGGATACACGGCTGATCCCGTTAATTTAAACTGTTCCAAATAACATTGGACACAACCATCTGGTTAGTGGTGGACTAGTTTTGATTTCAAATACTTAGAACGCATAAATGGCCTTCTGAACAAAAAAAAAGTCAATCCTGTTCTTGAACAGCTGATGTTTTTAAACAAGGAAGCACAAAATTAATACATTCCTGCTACATACAGTACAGTTCAGACCACGTATTGGGGTTATTAACCACAATGGAGAGATGCAACGCACACATGTTAGAGACCCATTTTACAGTACATTCAGCAAACCGTTCCAGAGCAGCACTAGTGTCCTTCCTTTGAGCAGCAGGTTAACACCTGCATCCTCAACAAAAACACCCACCACAGTATAAACTAACACAAACTAAGGCTGTGCAAGAGTACCAGAAAGATGTATATGCATAGGTGGTATTAGCTGATTGTATAGTACCAATGGGTGTTATTCCAAAGCTAATCCTCTTTCTTATCTAATGTGCAATTAATTACAGATGTATAAATATACAATACATTACATAAAATTAAATCTCTGTAAATTAGATAACAAGCAGCAAAAAGTAAAGTCTTTGCTTTGAAATACCTTGCTGATCAGTACTAAGGACTATTAGACACTGGCAAAAAAAAAAACCACAACCAAACCTTTTCTCAGTGGTCTGGAAATAATATTCCCTTCCCTTCTGCATCCCAGAATATAGGAATCTTCTTTAAAAAGGTACTTAAAGTGCATTTCTAAAATACAGTATAGGAGGTTTAGTTTAGTTTCAGAATATCCAGGAAGCTCCAACGCCAGTGACGTGGTTTTCAATGGACAAAGAAGGTAATTTTCTCCTTCCTTTTAGTGAGGAACACAAAAACCCCCAAACACAGCACAGTTTCACACTCATTCTCTCCAAGGAATGCCTGGCAAGTTTACTACTAGTGCTTATGCTCAATGGGCTGGCAGGCCCACAGCACAGTGCCTCATCCGCAGTGGCTGAGTCCCAAGAGCTGGCTGACTCCAGGACTTCACACACACACAGCAAGTAACTAAGAGTAGGTTTTTAGATGTCCAGAGAAGGCAGCTTAGCACATTTTTTCCCTTCTTGCCCTGTTTCTAAAAAGAAATTTCTAACATGTTGGGCTAGATCAAAAAAGCTTTTAAGTGAATGGAAATCCACTTTTTCTTTTTTTTTGCTTTGTTACCCTTTTAAAGGAAACTCAAACTGATTAAGTAGGGAAACCAATGTCTCAAACTAGGCTTCGATAATTGGTGAAAAACTGTAACTGTGTGCCTTCATGTCAGACCTGAAAACAGTAATGCCCATTTGAACGCCACACAAGAATCTATTTTGTCACAGATTATGCAGCTTTCAGAGATACTGATGCTTAAAAACAGAATTTTGCTCTTCTGATGATCTGTTACCCACATAGACATCAAGTCATAGAAGCTGCTTGGAGTCTTTAGATTGAAGAGTAACATCTACGCAACACAGCTGTAACATTTCCAGCTCTGTATAAATGAAGCATCTGTCTCTTCCTGCTTTTAAAGGAAGATCCCTTAATCATGTTTTTATGCAATGCCTATATCCCCTTAGTTCATTTTCTGGCTTATCCAAAGCAAAGACTTAGCAAACTAGTTTTCTTCTAGTTAAAAAAAAAAAGAAAAAGATAGAAATTAAAATGCTCTCAGTGTGTCACAAAATACCACCACCTAAATCACTATGCCTCCTCAAACTGGGTCCACTTTCATTATAAACAGCGGTGATGGCAGCAGCAACTTAGTGCTTAAAATTAACTTAATTCTTGATATCGGCTTAGCTCCAGCTTGGGGAGCCCTCTTGCATCACTAGCAGTCTTACTTATCCACACACTGGGAGTGCATTATCATCCATTGCATAACAAAGGGATATCATCACTGTATTAAGAGTCACACACAATTAAACAAGACAAAACCAGAACAACAAAAAAATAAACATCCCTGTTATGCTCCTGGGTCCCCAGGATGCTCCCTCACTCTGCCTTCCAGCTCTGAAATAAATCTGAGGACCACAGGAGACAGCATGAACACATGATTTAGCTTGAGTACTACCTCGAAATATATAAAGATATGTCCTAGCAAGTGTCAGACTCCATCTCCCTGCTCCTTAGCTAACCATGCTTTTAGGTCTCATTACGCATTGCACTTCACAGAAGAATGAAAACCCATAAAGCTAAAAAATTGCTCAACTGATGCCAGTCCCATGTACACTTTTGGGCACAGAATTTCCAATGTATGGCATGACCTGCTGATGAGTGAGCTGAATCAAAACGACCTTCTTGAACTGGAGTGTGCCTAGATGTGCCTACTGTAATAGTGGAACAAACCCCTTTTACCTCTCCCTTGAGAGGTCGGAACCTCAGGATGAAATTCCTGTACATACCCCAGGATCACAGCTAGCCCTATCGGTCCCCAAGGTAAGTATAGCACAGCAGGCCAAAACATAGCCAAAGAAAACACACACACACCCCCCACAACATCCCTGAAAACCTAAGAAAGATGAGTTCACTTCTCAGAAAGGAAATCCATTCTGCCTTCCTTTCTTGGGGCAAGGACCAAAACTTTGGCCACAGGAGAACTTACATTGTAGGTCAAGAACTAACACCACGCAACTGATCTCCAAGAAGCCAATTATTACACCCCACTGACCAGGACCAGAGTCCACTTGATCCGTCCTCCAGGAAGGATTAATTCTGAAGTTAAAACTAACTAGGGAGTTTTAGCTGATGAAAATTGTAGTAGGGAAATTAGGAGACATTCAACAGTTATTCCAAAAGGAAGTGAAAGTGTCCTGCTGTTCCCTGGAGAATACTGCAAGTGCTAGGTCTAGAGAGTGTTTTGTAGACAGAGGATGCTTTCCCCCAGAAGAGATGCGATGTCATCTGAGTATCACACATAAGGGATGCATGCATAAAGCAGGCCTGTTGAACGATGCCGTAGAGCAGCCTATCCTAACATACCAATGACAACCATAAATCTCTTCGCAGAGAGGTGAGAACCGTTGCTGGAGGAACTCCCAAGTCAGGACTAAAAGCAGAAGGAGGAGATAATGCCCTCCCATGGTGAGCTCCTGAAAGCGCTCTGGGGAACACCACACCGTTCTGCTTCCACTTAGCCCTCTCCATCTGTCAAATATGAGGCTGAGCATCTAAAACTTTAGGGATTATATCTAATATTTCAGCGATGTGGTTTATTTTTCCTCACATCAGCACAAGTTCCGTCTCCTCAGCTCAGTTCAGAGGCAGAGGAGTGAGTGCTAATGTTTTGGGAAAGAGTTAAAGCCAAGCACTGCTCACCTGCCACCCCACAGCAAGAGTTTAAAGGCAGATTATTCTAGCCAGCCCCTCGTGGTTTGTTCCCTATCTTTTTCCAGCTCATACACCTTGGCTTGTTGGACCCTGGAAACTCAAAAACTTGCACCAAGTCCAAAATCAAGTCTGCCCAGATAGATTTGTCCAATATCAGCTTTCAACAGAGTTTAAATCAGCAGCTGGATCCAGAAAGCCTGAGGAGCTACTGCAGTTCCTGGCTGGGTAATGTCTACATAGACAAATTTATCTTTCCCTGGCACTAGAACTTTGCCCTGAGGGAACCCATGACTACTGCCAAGTCACAAATTGAATGAAAAACCTGCAGCAGTCTAGACAGACAACAATGGACAGTGGGACAGACACCAAAAGGTCAGTTGGAACAGGAAAACAATTGTTATAAGAAAAAATAAATAACTTTTTTTTTTTTTTTGCTTTTTAGAGTCGTGCATAATCACTCCTTTTTTTTTTTTTCTTTCTCTTTTTTTTTTTTGGCCACATGCTACTAGTAGGATTCTCAGCACAAGTGAAAAGAAACAAGGTAGGGTTAGAATACCTAGAAAATGTGCTGAAGGACTTGGGAAGGTAGGGGAAGTTAAGCCACAGGATTACATACAAGAGAAACCATCAAGAATCACAAAGAGAAAATGAGAGGTAACACTTCATCTATCAGAAGGTGGGGTAGGGAGAACAGATGAGAACATTACATGGACTCAGTACTTCAGCTGGCCCGTGCGTCTTCGAGCCAGTTTTGACCTGTGCAAGAAAGAAGTAAAAATTATTTGTTGAACTCTGGAAGTTTATTTCTCTTCTCCCCCCACAGTTTAAATATCCTTTCGTATAGTCCTAATTTACTTCATGTGTTTAAGAAAGTAAAACGTATTAAGAGCTATAATAAGAACGGACTTCTCACTCTTCTGCTGTGCTCCTTTAAAGGAAGACAGGATCTTTTAAGGACTGCACTGTTAGGAAATTATTTGATGTTGTACAGCAATAGCTTAGTTTTTAGTTATTTTTTTTACTGAAAGGAAGAGCTACTGTAGCATAGTAAGATCTCTCCAGCAAGCACGGGATGTCTGTGACCTGTGTTAAAGGGAAGACTTCTAGAAAGGGAAGGAAATGAGAATTTCTGCTTTAGCTCCCAGTCAAGAGAATGAAAATGCAGTCCAGACCCGCCTGCACAGAGGCAGTGAGAAGCTTTATAAATTTGTAAAATAGCTATACAAGGCAACCATTTTGTGCCCTCCAAATGTAGTATTGCATGAAGCATATGACACACGTTCAAACTGGATACATCAGTTAAGAATGTCACAAGCCAAAGCAACAGCCACTGCATTTCCTGAAATACAGGGCCCACCCTCCTCCCTCCTTCAGTGCACCCATCTTGTCAAATTCTTCAGAACAAGATTAAATTCTGTGACAAACTATCTGCCTACCTGCTTATGACCATCTCACTATCTTTATGCTTTGCAGCACTGTCTCCCCAGGAACTGCCTCTTACCGTATCGTGCCAGCAAGGAGTGGATTGAAGGCATATAACCAGTCATTCATGTCTTTGTCGTTGATGGCCTGGAGCAGGACCCCACGATGCTTTGTGCATACACCAAATGTGTTGGGTGTCTGGAATATTAAGGACAACTTAAAATACTAAAGTCTACAAGCATAGAAGCTGAGCAAACTCAGGGTGGTATGGATGCACTACTACCTCTGATGTTCCTGCTCTATGGGTAAATAAACAATAGCTCTCAGACTGACCTTTACCATGGCCTGCTGATCCTCACTGTATTCCACCTGAGCTGTGGATAAGTTTATGATTCCTCTTTCTACAGGATCTTTGTCACTGTTGTAAATAAAAACGTAGGGACGGCGAACCACCACAAAGTGCTTGGCCCAGGAGCTGGAGAGTGGCTCCTTGAAGTGGAGATATCCTTTCTTTGAGACCACAGAGCTGGAAAAAAACAAATCAAAACAAATCCACAGATAAACAGGAATAAAATTTCCCCTAAATAAAGCACCTACTAAGTATCCCTATTAATTGTAAAATACTGTATAAGACACTTGGTCCTTAATACATTTTGTCTGCAACAGTATTATGAAAAAGTTCTTCTACAGAAAGTTGAACTTTGTCTTCAAGAGCTATGCAAAAGTCTGACAAAAAGAAGGACCCACAAAGAACTCTACTTCAGTGAACTTCAGCTTTTGATAACAGACCTCATATTTAAGTCACTGGAAATCCTCTTCATTAAGTAGATGCAGGGAACGAATGCTGCAGAGATCAAATATCAAGACAACTCTCATCGGTCCTGCCTCCATCATACAGAACTCTGCAGTTCTGCTATCACCTGTTTAATTTACCTTCCTCAAATTGGGCAAAGAAACTACAAATCTCGGACAGCCCTTGTGACAGCTCTCAGGAAGCTACGATCATGCTACAACAGAAAACCTACCCTGGCCTGATTTCCTCAATATCTGGAACGAGGTTTAGGAATTCATTCTTTCCAGCTCTGGCAAGATAGGAAGTTTCTACTGCAGGAATTATCTGGAACTGTTCCACCTCATGACAAGGACTGGAGGCACGAGAATTTGCTTCTGGTGTCCTTTAAAAAAAGCAGAGAAGGAAAAGTAAATCACAGCAAACCAAATGAATGTGACAATGGGATTTAAAATGCATCTACAGCCTAGCCTGTCTTACAAGTTTCATCCTCCAGTCCAGATTTTTTATATGACATTGGAATCCTTTTGTACAATATCAAATAGAATTTCCCTTGAAATCTGTGGAATAAAACTTACAATAACTGCTAGTAAGTTGTTTCCCCACTCCTTCTCCCTCGTTTCTCTTGCCAAACACAGTCACAACACAGAGGCATGCCTTACGGTCGTTTGATGTAAAATGTACTACTTCATCAGCACTCCTCCTCTCAGGAATGTTAAACTGAGAAGGTACAAATTACATGTCTTTCACTAATTAGTTATTCCCAATTTCATCAAAAATATTTTCTACAGATACAGCTGAGAAAGATAAACAGAGATTACTGGACAAACTGGTTTATTTTGTGCTGTTGGTAGTAGATCTTTTTAACAGACCTCTGAAAAAAAAATTGTGGACTCTACATGCTGAAGATGTACTGGTCACTGGAATGACAAGCATCTGACTGTTCTTTCAGCACAAAGAAAAAAAAAAAACCACTTCAAAAGAACAAAATGGGGAAAAATAATTGTGCAGAGTGATTGTAAAAGATAAGGCAAGGGGGCTGTAGAGAGAAATATCTGAAAGTAGGGAAAAGGAAGAAAGGGGGAAAAAAAAAAAAAATCAGAAAACATAGCAAAGAGAATTGTGAAGCACTGAAAAGTAATGTTTTCCTATTAACACCCTGTACTTACTTCTGATCTATTGAATTGCACCTTGAATCCACCAGAGAAGGGCAGGTAGACGAAGGTGTGAGAGTAGCACTGCTGAAACTCGACACTGATGGGTCCCTCCCAATTGGAGAAATATCTGACAACTACAAGGACAAATACAGGCAAAGGATTACAGAGGAGTTGTTTTTGTAGCTAGTGTTCAGTCCTGGCTAGAACACGGTATTCAGCGTGCCGAAGGCTCGGATAAGAGAAAGGTATTTCTATCAACCATTCCCCTACTCAGCAGTCAAAGTTTTGCACACAACCATCATAAACCCATCTGGGGGTGAAAATACAATGGCACTTCTGTAGACACAGCTTGTTATTAATGTCCTACACTTCTGATTATTCACACCCTGACCTCCTCAACAGAATATTAGACTATCCAGTTTGCAACTTGGTGTCCTCTGTGCCTTCAGTCAGAATTTTTAAAAGAGCCGATTTATCCTTTTACATAGGGAAAGTGTATGTAGGAAAAGATAGTAAGAGCGCTTCCAGTCTGCTAATAAACCAGAAGCTAAACTACAGTCCAGGTTCACACCATTTCTAATTACTGCAATAGTCTTGGAACCTGATGCTGAATAGCTGAATGCTCCCAATAGACTGAAAATAAAGAAAATTAATATGAAGTGTTTTGTCTCTTCATAGTATCAACAGATTTGACAAACTACAAATATATTGCTGTTGTACTGCAAATGTAGTGTATTGTATTGCATGAAATATTTACCTTGCAATCACTGATGCTGTTGTACACCTGGTTAAATTCACGATTGAAAGTGTGAGTAAGAAGTTGCAGACACTAAGGGAGGGGGTAAAAACAAAAAACACACAGAAAAGAATTTTACATTTAGATTTTCAGAGAAATTTGAACACAAGAGGTAATTTGCCAAGACACACTTGGCAGCTCATGAAAGAATACACAAATTCTAAACTGCTGTGAAAAATCCCAGAGCAAGAGGGGAATAATCGCTTCCCTTGATAAAATTAGAAAGTTTCATTTACAGAATGAATTTACAGAATGAAGGGGAATGAGGTACAGCCACAGCACAAACCTGGTCACCAGCACTGGCTGGTGAGGATGGGTGGCTTCCCTATGGAGCATACTAAAATGAAACTCGCACAATACTGGATATTCACCATGCTGAGAAGCTCATCGTTAATCTTTAATCATCTTTGGCACCTCAATTTAGACCCATGATGCTTTTCTCATGTTATACCTTGGTGGCCAGCTCCTTCTCCCGATCCACCAGGCTCTCTATATCTGCTGAATCATAGCCACTGCTCTCGCTGGGCGTCACAGCACTCTCAAATGTTGTAGTCGAAATCTGTGAGGAGATGCTGGTGGAGGTACTGAGGGTTCCACTGCTCAGACTGGGAGACAATGAGTCACTCAGGGACTTGGGGATGCTGTCACCAAGCTTTTCACGAAGCAGAAGGAAATGTCGGGTTTTTTCCACCTAGTAAGAAAAGAAACCAGTATCACCTGCTCCAGGGTGTTGCCTATTGTACAGGCACTGAATTCTCATGCATTCTTCTAAGATTCATACCAGTAAACATTTCCCCTGTGGAGGGGAGTTTACAATGGCACTAGAAGTTGAATCTGCCTTTGTTGAATACACTGAGATTCTGAGCTGAAGATTCTACTCAGCAGCCAGCCACACACTTTGTCTTCTCTGTCAGAGAATTTATTTAAATCTTGACTTTGAGAACAATCTCCCATCTGGGAACCTGTTCAGCTTAGAAGGTCTCACAGTGGATAGACTAAAGGCAAATTCAACGGTACAGTTGTGCTTTTTCTTTCATTTGCCCTGTCTCTTTACTCACCTCATGCAGCAGTTCCAGTTTCTCCAGTTCCCACTGATGCTCTAGAATGAGGCTGTCACCCCTGGGCCTCCAACCTGCCAGGTTCTCCTCTCCTCGCACATATGCCACAGATGTATCCAGGACTTTCCTCCTCCTCCTCTGCATTCCTGAGCAGTAAAAAAACAACATAAGGCATGTTAAAAACATAGCCAGAGGGATGCCACCAAGAGACACTAATTAGCAACCTGCGAAGAACCAACACTTCTGCTGTCTGGCTGGAAATACACAAGGCAGTGATTTCATTAACAGCAATCACACATCCCAAAGAGATTTGATTTAGTCCAGCTTTCTTACTTCATTCAGATATTTTCTATTAGCCACAATAAAATACAAACTCCTGTTCAGTCTAATTCAACACAAGAACTTCAATTGCAAGGTCTTAGAGGAAAAATATACTGATACTACGTGAACTACATTCCTTCCAAGTTATCAATCTTGCACCAGATATCAGCAATATCTTCAAAAGACCAAGAGAAAACTCTATTGCTGCAAAACCAAGTCTCAACTGTGTTAGCTATGAGCCATGTATTATGCCCTCTAAGTCCATGACCCAGGCACATGCCCAGTTTCCTATGAACCCATGGCAGAAAATGTAAAGTTTTCAGTGAATTCTTGGTTCATCAATGGTAAACACAGAGCCAGCTTGAAAGTAAAAGCCTGGATAAGTTTTTTTTATGGAATGGCAATGTTCCATTGCTCCTATGAAACACAAGAACTGCTTCGCATCAGGACAGATGTGTTCACTCTGTTCTGCCTATGAGATTTTCTGCAATATTTCAGTTTACAGCATCTTTATCACTTGAACATCTGGTCGCTGCTTACCTGGACTTCCTGTGTCTGCCATTTTGCATAAACTTAGTTCATAGATTCCGGTTACTCGATTGCTGTTCACAAGAAACCAGAGGGGGAAAAAAAAAAACACTATTATCTTCAGAAATAAAGTGTATTAGCTTTAGTTATGTGGTCCCCAAATTAGAAGTTTAAGTTAGCTGTTCGTTAGAACTACATCTGAATTCTAATCTTGACATAAAATAGCCAGGACAGACTGCAAGATGTCTAAAAACAGCATTTCTCCCATGCTTCCCATCCCCCCTTAGACTCGGAGAGCAGCTGCTGCAGTAAATTCCAGGTCAGGATCAGGGTCATCTATGTGTGAGCTTGAAAAATGGATCTCTCTTCCCCACTGTTCAGTCAGAAGAGGCTGGAAAAGGGGTCAGTAAAGAGAGAAGCCATCAGAGTTTCACTGAAATAAATGCAAGCAAGAAAGAATGTTCAAAACCAGACTGGAGAACAATAACTAGGTAGACTTTCAAGGAAGAAATAAAGAAAACTAAGCTACATTCTCCCCATGCTCTCTAAGAGAAAAAGCGTATGCTGACATCAAACATCGATACCAAAATTGGTAACTGAACTTACGAATCTGGAGATTTGGAGTAGCCACTACCAAAGAGATTGCGTAGTGACCGTGGTGGGGAGATCTTGGCATCTCGTGAGTAAAAGACCATACAAACATCCTTTGTTATAACGGCAGGCTGGATGCAGTGGTCAAGCTAAGAGAAAAAACAGTAATGAATGAGTGGCTGCAGACAACCATGCCAAGTTACACTGCTTCCCTCTTTCAGTGGGACAGCTTTTTGAAATTTGTTCTTCTTTGGGTCTTCGGTGAAGCGTTTTCATATGTGTTTCTGTGAAAGAGAACTGTCAAATCTCTTGATGCAGCTTGTGGGTGAAATAATTGTACTACACAAAACAACAGCACCTTACACACAAAGCCAAGAGCTAGGCCAGTGTTTGTAACACTAGTAGGACTCACATAGCAACGTTCGCTGATTTCAATGGAGTTTCAGATATAAAGACAGATAAAATGAGGCACAGAAAGGTAAGGAGGTCACCAGTTTCACTTCACATTTGTTGCAAGGCAGTAATACCTTGACATCAAAATGTTAACTGTGAATAAATTTTTCCACCCTGTTCTCAGAAAATGAATAAATACTTCCACTGGCTTCAGGATTCAAAAATCACATAGTCCAGTAAGTATTTATCTCAGGTACACACTCTCTGCTGTCTCAAATAGTTATATTTGAGTCAAAAGCAAAAAGGAAGGCACAGGTCTCTAACCTCCAGGTAAGCAGAAAGGGTCATATATATCTTCTCTCCATATGGTGTCACTCGATTGAGGAGAAGGGAGTTATGCAAGGAGCTATCCCAAACTGCTTCAAACCGATAGAAAGTCCTGGAAAAAAGTAAAGTAAAAGCTCAATAGTAAGAGTTCCTCTGCATCCCTCTCATCGGTCAGTGTAAAGCATCTCTTCATTGACATCATCCACTATGACTGCTACTGATCTCAGTGGCTTAGATAACAAATACTTGAAGCAAAGACCTTCTCTTCTTTCCCAAGATTGATTACTTCTGCCTCAAATAGTGTGGCATAAGACCACTGCCTGTTACGAAAAAGACTAATCTAAAAGAGAAAAGAGGGAATATAGAAGAGAACAAAAGCTGTCATAACACTACAGGGAAGTCAGCACTAAAGAACAGTGTTTCTGAACAGACAGAATTCCTCTCTATTGCTTCAGGTGCAATTCAGCCCAGCTGGACCTCCGAAGTACATGGGAAGATTCTTTTTTATATGCAACAATTATTCTACATCATATTTTAGGACTAATATAAAGCAGCAGAAGAGATCCCCCTAATACTTTGTCATTTAAAACCAGCAGCTTCTGACAGCAAATCAGAATGATTGATAGGTAGAGATAAGCCCTATAATCAAGTGATAAAGATTTCTTTCTGTGTCCCTATTAGCTTCAACTAAAAACTTGCAGATCTAACACAAACTTTTGTAAGAAGTTTCTTCAGTTTGGTACACGGAAAGAAAGGAGCTGAAGGCTCCCACAGTTCTCCCCCACCAATCAGGAAAGTTCATCTGTTCAAGCAAAAAGTGAGAGATGGCATCAGACACAGGACAGCTAAATCATCAGGTCTAGAGCCACCAGTACACTCTCTCCTCTCTAACAGGGGCGCAGGGAAATGAGCTCTCCCCTTTCCCACAGGGAGAGACTGATTTCATGTAGGTTCCTTTGGAAAGACATTCTATACCCTTATTCAGGAATGGAGCACGCTTTGCAGTTTTCTACACTGCTAACAGAAAAGGAAGGTATGAATTCTTCATCATCTCTGTAGAATTTCCCTCCCAAATCCCCTTGCCTTGAGGTTTTCCATCCCATTTCGAGTCCAAATGATGTGGTACTAAAAGAAATAAAGTGCTTCATGTATATTATTTTTTAAAAACAAGCTATATCTCTGAGGAGCTTCTGTATTAATGCCCAAGGTCAACTCAGAAAAATAGAAAATGAAACCAAAGACAAATGACAAAAAGCAGGGTGGGGGTGGAATGAATAAATAACAAAAAACTGAACAAAAGAAACATGAAACAGCCTGAGAGCAGACATATGAGAAACAAAGAGTTCAGATCTCAACTAGAGTTCCAGAGAATCCCCTTTTCCTGATACCAATTACACAATTCCTAGCTAATGCATTGAGACACCATGAAGTGTGCAGTCAAGTCATATAATTTGAGAATATTGCTAAATGCTGTTTGCATTTCAAGTAGCATACTTAAGATACTTGTAAATATCTTGCTTCTATTAAAAATGCTACAGAGAAACATATTCTAAAGGCTAAGTAATTGATAACTTTAAAAGCATTGTAATAATCCTTACTTGAGTTAGATTAGGCAAACAACACAGGTTGTCCTCTTAACCCTTTACAAATCTGTGTTGAGTCCCTATATTTTAATCTTTCATCATGACTTAGTTATGAGAGCAATTTTTTAAACTTTTTTATTTGGGTGGAAGAAAAAGTAGTAAAACCTGGTTCTCCACAGGTGGGAAAGCCAGTGTACCTAGCCCCTGAATCAGCTCTGCACCATTTGCCAAACACGATTTCTCATCATGAAGAGAGAATACAGGTGTAAATGTTTATCAGTGCAGAACTAACTGCCCCTCTTTACCAAAATGATGATTTTTGGATGAACACCAAGTTGAAGTCAAACATAGCTTCAATAAAGTTACTCTGCTGGATTTTGTCTAGCCAGGAAGTTAAATATGCACAGTCTTGCCTGTTCAAACCAGAACTTGCAAGAATAGTTTTAGAGGGAGACAAAACCCAGAAGTGAGCAAACTTCTTTCAGCACAGCCAACAGCACAAGGAGGAAAACGGAGCACAGAACGAGCAAAGCACGGAAACCAGGAGAAACAGGTTAAAGGCACCGATGTATAGTTAGAACTGATTTTTAAGGGGATTTTAGCATTAGTGAAAGGTGGTGAATTGAGAGCACTGAAGACTGAAAGTCTTCTTTTTTTTCAAAGAGGCAGAACACAGAAAGCAGAGCGCAAGTTGTCCCAGACTGTGCAGCCAGCATGCTTGGCTGTGATCCAACCTGGAAGGGGAAAAAGGAATCCAGTCTGAGCAGCTACTACATGTCTCGCTTCTCTGCCAACTGGTGAACTAAGAAGTAGGAACCACATGGTTAAATTTCAGATGCAAATCAAAGCTAAGAACAGAGGGTGAATGCCAGTCACATGGCAGCCACTGCTTTTTGTTCAGTGCAATTCTGAGCTGGAATTTCAAGTAACCTAATCATTCAGTCCTTGACTTGATACATTACAGAGTCAGAGGCAGTAAGAAATTCCAAATTTAGTTCTTTGATACAGAACAAAGGAAGAAAATCACAAGGACTACAAAATAGGAACTGTGTTCTGATGGCACATTTTGAGAATCAGAAAGGCCGAACGAAGGAAGCCATCTCTTACATGTGAATAGAAGTTTACCTTCAGCAGTCTCCCACTGAATTGTACCTGAATAAACCCCTGACACAAAGCAGGAGGAGGTGTACTACTTCTGGAAGAGCTAAGAGGTGTGCTAACAGAATTCAGCAAAAGCTAAAAGGGAAGCGGCAGCAATACAAATGGGACATAAAGCATTCTATTTTCAAGAATCTTTATGTACAAAGGAAGCAAACAGAAAATACCTAGGCATATCCTTATCAAGAAAGAGCCTGTAAAAACATAGAAAGAGCTTCAGTTAGTGCAGCCAAAAGCAGAACAGAAAAGCAACAGCTGAGAACTGAACAAGTGGACTTAAAAAAAAACAAAACACCAACCAGAAAACAAGCCTGCAGACAATGAGCAAACATAAGACACATCCCTTACCAGGGCTTCAATCCCACTCCACCACCCTGCCGTGCACTCAGCCCACAACTTAAACCTTGGCATTTTGGTAAGAGATGGTCAACAGCTTCACTTCACTCATACTCATTCTTCATCCAAGTGGCCCACCTAATAGAAAACTATACAGCTATATAGGAATTTCTTGAAATGGCCAGAAAACAGAAAGTACAGGGCTTTCCAACTGCAAATCCAATAGTATCAGACTGGAAACTAGCAATAGTCCCCTTATGTTCCAGTTATACTGATCCATTAATTCAAATGCACTAAAAGTAAAATACCCACTTCTCAGTGGAAGGCAACGAATAACTGCTGAAAAGCCCTATCACTGTGTGCATTTACAGACACTAGGAGGAAGACATCCAGCTGGTAGGAGCAGTGTCCTGAATCCACCTTCAATATCGCAGTGGTATTTCAAAGTCCAAGCCTCTAACGGAGAAGGAAGAAGCCATTTCAGCGCCTAGAAGGATACTGCCTCCAGCATTCAGCAGCTGCAGCAGAGATGGGCTCCAAAAGAACCCCCTCCCCTCCAGAAACATTCAGATTAAAATTTCAGAGATGTTCCTGCTTTGCACCAGCTAAACAGAGCCACGGAGTGGTCAAGTGACTTGGCTGATGTCAGAGTAGGGAGAGGCTGTGCCAGCAATGCAGCATTCTGCTTCACTGCCCTTTGTTGCAGCCACTGAAGCAAAACAATGTGGAGTCTGACTGATCTTTACAGCAATGCACCCTAATGAGGAGACACATGCACCCAGAAACTTCTCAGACAGGGGCCCTGCTGTTGTCCAAACGGCTGCAGTTACATGGAACAGACATTCCCTTCCTAGAACTGGAGTCAATTTCTGATACATCTGCATAAATCCACAAATTATGAAGTTTACTTTACAAAGAATGGCTATTGTTAAACTGTCACATGCTTGTTCCAGGAATAACACAGGTATGTACACATCCATAAATATATCCCCCAAGATTGCCCTTGTACTTCCATGCTGTATTCTAGCAACAAACCTTGATGGCAGTTTAAAAGTTCTGGGTTAAGTTCTGAGACTCCCTTAAGCTGTTCCCTTCCATCCTCCCTTTATGGTGCTTACAAATTAAATTAAAATGCATTCTCAAGAAATCCTCTGTGTAGACCAACAGACTTCAGCTTCAGCAAGAATTTATGGTAATGCTCATTCTCTATCTGTATGCCCTGTGCCCATGGAATTCTACATTTAACAGTTAGCAACATTCCCAGCTTTCCAAACGTTCTGCTAATACCTCAGAGGTCAAAGGAATTTTAGATTTCTGCTAGAGTGCTCAATTTATTCACTTACCTATTGGAGCTGTGAGAGGACTTCAGGTATTTTGCAGAGATAATATTCAAAGACAGAATAGCATCCACAGCAGCTTCATCGACCTCTGCTTTATTTCTTATACGTCCTGAAAAGGGTAGGAGGAGGAAATCAATTAAAACTAAACCTGAAACACCAAAATTACCAGTAGTACTTTTTCTTCCTTACATAGCAACATGCAAAACAATATACTCACCAACAACCAGCTCTCGCACATCTTTCCAGTGCAACTCACTGCCCTTCTCATGGATAATGGTGACTGTGATTCTGCGCTGGATTCCCTGGTAGAGTTCAAAAACAAAACACTGGTGAAGTATTCACACATACACACACCCCCCCACCCAACATCCTCTATTTTGCACTTCTACTGCAAAAATGAAGCAAATAAGATCATTTAAATTAGTCTAGAACAGCGAACAAACACCTATGTTTTTCAGGGCCCTAAAATTAACATAAGAGGAACATTATATTCTCATATGTAACAGAAATTACACTTCTCCCTCCTCACTCCACAAAGGCAGAGGGTTTTAACCTAAAATAGTCCTGAAATTGTTGCTACACTCTCAAAGAAGGTATGTTTGGTCCCTGGGATATATCAGAGTTGACCACAAAAACAAGCAAATACTTGGGTAATGTGTGCTTATATACTTATATGTTACATTAAAGCATATCTACCAGAAGTTACTAGAAAATAGCAACTATTCATGCAGATATTATCCTCCTTTGTCACATGTATCTGTTACAAGTCAAAATATAATAAAACTTTGTAATAGCTCGGAAGAAGGTAAAATTGTAGACTAGAAATAAACGCCACATCTGAAAAAAAAAACATTCCCCAGGTGTTGGTTTCAACAGATTCCACTCTTCCAAATCAGGAAGACAGCTATCCACAGAGAAGGTGTTTTGTGTGTGTAACTGTTTCAAAAGCAGTTGAAAGATGTTTGCCTGTATTGTGGATCTTGCAATGGAATTACAGAGGCTAGAACTACTCTGGTTTGAACAGAAAGTAACTGATGAGGACACCAGTAAATCCAGAATTAACTTTTTTTTTTTAAGGAAATGATTGGAATCCAGTCATTAGCATTCTGACCCCCGCACTGAGATGAAACTTGCTGTTCTACAGCCTTCATTAGTACCTGGTGAAGCAGGAACGTCCCCTGACAGGGCAGGCCTCCAGTGTGGTCCACAATAGCAGGAATATACCTGTGTGAGACAGTGAAATCAACAGGCAGGAAAGATAACACTAGCACAGCAACTTTGCTCTGTATTCTGCTGCCAACAGTTCCCTCTCCATATAATATCTGAAGAAATGAGTGTTTCTGCTGACTCTCAGACTGGACTCTACTGGACCACAGTACCAGTGAAATATAGAAGTATCACATACTGTACTTCCAGTACTTTTGGAAAAGTCTGTGGAACTCACTTCTCAATGTAATCCCTAAAGACCTGCCAAAGGAAAAACTTCTGTGTAGCAGAGGTGAACATAAAATAGGGCCTGCTAGACGACTTCTGGAGCATCAAGTCTCTAGTGACCCAAAGAATATAAACTCATGGCCTACACAGGGTAAGTTTTCCCAGCACCTGCTCAGCTGGTGTGCATGGGCTTTCAAAGTGGAAAGATGACTTCAAGTGTGAAAGAATGTCATTCTGTCTCTTCAGCCCTTTCCAATGGGGACAACGAATGTCCGCAGAATTTACGCCCAATCACTACAAACCAGCCAGACACCAGGCTGACATAAGCCAGGCCACTGCCCAACCTTCTCTGAACAGAACAAAGAGTAAAAGATCAAACGCCTATAAAATCCTGTTCTTAAAACATAAAAGATTAATACAGGACTTACTCCCCTGTTGGTTCCAATTCGCTGATCTCAAACCACACAAGAAGGTCATATTTGCTCACACTCTGGCCCAAGCTGGGTTTGCTCATAGTATTTAGCTTTGTAGCTGGCACTTAAAGAAAAAAAAAAAGGAAGAAAAAAAAAGAATGGTTTACAAAGACTGAACAAGTAAAGCTTACCGTAGGGCTCACAACCATGTCTTTCAGTGATCCTGTGTATTCTGTGTACATATGCAGACCACATCTTTTTCCATGAAAATGATGTTGCTTACAGCAATCATTATTTCTCAAAGTGTTGTTTTACAGGTCCTTATAGGTGTGCCTGTGTAGTCTCTTTGGAAAAACAAAATGTGAATTCTGTTTCTTTTCTGGGTAAAATAGCAGCTACCTCAGAGGGACAGAATTGGTTATTTACAGCACTACAACCTCCTCACGCTGGGTAGCAAGCTTCAGTGCCATCATTTACTCTTCCCATTCATTACTCAGGGTAGTCACTTTCTTATACCCATCATATGCAGCCACACATGAACTCATTCCAGCTGGACTCAATGCTGTTGATAGCAAGAGGAACATCAAACACGCCAGTCACTCAAGTTTACTGCTAAGCAGAGAAACTCAAAAGCACCAGAAGAGAAAAACAACGGAAAGACACATTTAACTAAACATGAAAGCCAGTTCCAGAAGTTCTCATGGACTTGCACTGGCACAATTAATAACCAGTGTCTTTTTTTTTTTTTTAATAAAACAGAATACAAATGTAGTGAGGAACAGCACTGTTAGTGGCAAAAAAAAAAGATGATGAGCAAAAAAGAAACCTATATAGAACACAGCAGAACATTTCCTCTACAGCTAGCTATTTTTTCATATGCAGCATCTCTCATCCCAATCTCTCAAAACTATGTACAGAACACAAAAAAATTAGAGGTTCAAGAAGTTTCAGGGAATAAGATACTTAGCACACTGGAGTTTATAGCCTCTCTACATGGTTCTCTCTAGAACAGCCCTAAACTTAAGCACAGTATCATCCTTCCATGACCGCAACCATGGCAGTCCCAAGAATACTACATGATAAAGGTAAGAGAAAAGGAATTTTGAAGCACGTTCTGGAACTACTTCTACATCTACCATAGATCAAGTTTGGCTACTAACCATCTCGTTTAGGAGCCCGCTCAGTCTGACAACTGGGAACAGGCAGAAAGAGAAAAGGTGGCAGCTGGTCAGCTCCATCCTGGAAAGCAGCCACAGCAGAGGATGCAAGCACGTTGGCATGCTCGGAGAACGTGTTCAGCACATGCACGTTTACATAGCCAGACATAAGATACCTAATCAACTCAATTTTTCTTTCATGGTCTGCAAAGGGAATGGAACACACAAAGAAAAAGGATGGTAGAAATATGCAGGTGAGAGAAAGCTGGAGAAGAAGGAAATAAAATGTGAAATGGAAAAAGCCACAAAAGAGTTCAGCATGCATTATTACAGTTAAGCAAAGAAAACCACGGGTCATTTCAACAAGACTGACTGACTAAACAAGAATGTTAGAGAGCAAAAAGATGAAGCAGTTAATGAATAGGCAAATTTCCAGTCAAGTCCTCAGTGAGCACATAAAGAGCCATAGCCAGATCTCATGGAATATGGTCAACACCCCAGGAATGGAAATTCTACCATTTAAAGAACCAAGGAGCACTGTCTGCAAGAGGAGGTTGAAAAGAACACATAAAAAGGAAGACAGCCAGCAAAGACAGATCTAATGCCCTTTGCAACATCCACTCCATGACATTTCTTAGTGGCCTGAATAGCTTAGGAATACACTACAACCTTCATTTTCAGTAGCAGACATGTGATGTATAGAATTAGAGACCTGTTCTCACCTGGCTTTGAGAGTGGCATAGGGGGAGGAAAGAATCTTCGGGAAGGCTGTGGAGGGCTGTAGAGAAATGAAAAGAGTTATCAATATAGAGGCAGCTAAACATAAAAAATATATACAAATACATACACATGCATGTATGTATACACACACCCCCAGTACAGTCCTTCCACCCATTTTTGTCTCTAAAAATATCCTCACAATCCCATGAAGACACGTTAATATCGCCTGTAAGGAAAACAAGTGGACTCAGCACACTTCTCAGACTAACCTACATCCTTTTTCTGTTCTAACTTAAATATTTTTTTTCTTACTGACAACTAGGATTAATTACACTTTCCAACTGCTCTAACCCCATTCCACACTGAAAATTTAAGTAGATAACAGGCACTTCCCAAAATAACTTAAGGAAAAGGAACAAGCCTCAGCTGGCGTTTCCTCTTAAAACCAGCACGTGCTTCCTCTTTGCAGCTGCTGCCTTCAGTAGGAGGGCTAACCAGGCCGAGCAATGCAGACAACAGCCTCTTGCCTTAAGCTATGAAGATGACAGGACTATGCATCCTTTCCCTGGTTCCAAAAATTCAAGTGCTCAGCAGCTTTGGCACTCGTATGTCAAAAGGTTGAGAGCGTTTTGTTCTCCCTCTAATCTTGTCTCTTTTCTTTTGTCATCCTGCCTTTATGCATCAGGCCACTTGCCCTGAGGAAACACTGCATCTTGGAGCACTGTTAAGGTTTACCCAGAACTCACTGAGACCACAACTGAATTTCTGAGTACCATGTTCTACCACCACAGTGTTCGTAGGTTGGATGCAGCTGTACTGGCAAAACAGATTTTCACGTTTGAGATGGCAGAATAATTCCATCACTCACTAACAAAATATACTACACTGGGTAAACAGGCCTTTACCAGCACTCTTAGATCAGCCAGGAATCCTACTAGTGAGGGTGTGGCTATATAATTTCAGGAGTATGAAAAAGTACTGCCCAAACTGCAGAGCTGACCTGAGCACGATCACAAGCAGCCTTTAATGCCAGAGCAGTGAACAATACCTGTTGAGATCCTGTCCTTGCAGATGGAGAGGATGCTGCTGATAATGCCCAAAGACTTCAAACACAATAGGCTTTGTTTTGATGTACTCCACAAATGATTCTGTCACTTCCACAGCAATCTATTAGGCCAAGTAAGGAAACAAAATAAGACATACAAAAAGGAAATCTTATATGTGTGAATTTTAGGAGTCTGTATTTTTCATGTGGTTTAGTGCCACTCACAGTAAAAGCAATTGCACTCCTTTGTTGTTTAGGCATTAATTCTACTCTTCGATAAAGGAGAAAGTGAAAGCCTCAATATCAGGCATTTTAAGTAGGAGAAGAGGAGGCTACATGTAACCAAAGGATTATACAGTTCATAAAAATAGATACAGTCAGTTCATCTGAGATCATGAGCACTGCTATTCACATATATTTTATTTCCTGAATTCTAGACTGCTTTCATTGAGCATCCTGGAAAGGAAACAGAGAATTCAAAGGCAGGAAGTAGAGGTGAAACAGAAGAGTTAAATCTGCCACACAGAATCACTCTGTATTTTGTTCTCTATTGGGGATTACATCATTCACCTGATAACTCCTCCTACTGTCTATTCTTAATAATTCCTCCTTTCCCATACACCTCTCATGAGTTCAACAAGAATACACACACCTCCCAGTGCTAAAACAGGCACTTACTATTCATGTAAAGTTTTACTCACATTCTGAACATGGTAAAACCCAAGGGGAGTCCCTCGACCATTGTTTTTGAGAGGTTCTGTTGAGAAAGCTTCATCATGCCGATGTAAAAAGCTTTAAAAAAAAAAAAAAAACCAAAAATAAAACACCACAGAACAGGTTAGTGAATATTGCGGTGCTGTGTACCCAACACTGAAAGGAAACTCATAAATTCATTCTGCTACAAATTTACAGCGAGTTGAGTGATGGCCTAAAGCTAGGAGTATTCTAGTCTTTGGGACAATTCCTGTACTTGTTTTGTGTCTTTATTACTCCCATTTTTCATTCTCTGTCTTATGAAACTAAGCCAAAGAACACTTTCACTTGAGAGCTACTGATTTACTCAAGTGTCATAAAGGTTTCATTCCAATTGAGCATACGTACAATCTAATATCAAATTTTTCACATTAAAAGCCATTATCAAGCAAAAACTTAAGATATCTATAACTAGTAACTTAAGAGTCCACTCTGATTCTTAATTCCTTTCTGCAAAACTTTATTCCTTAACACCATGCCAACACAAAGCAGGTACTGCTCATAACAGGAATTCTAGTCACTGACAAGGTGTTTTTCTCTGCTATACCACACTGCCACTGACATGAAAAGCTCTCAATCAGACCCTCCATTGCCCACTATTATTTGCACTCTCTATCAAACATTCATTGCCTACTGTAAATAAGGACAAATTCTTACTTGAACTGGCAGAAGATATCTGCGTATTCAGGAAGGATGCCGCTGGCCTGTAGCACCGTCACACGGAAGGTAAACACACCACCCAGCTTCAGGTGATCACCAATTTCCTCAGTGAATCCTTCCATAGTCATCTTTCCATCCAAAGTGGCTGACTTCAAGTCTTAGGGAGACACAAACATCCCACATAAAATCCCTTTTTTCTTTTTCTCCTTTCTTTTCTTAAAATATTCCTTCAGGCAACAGTTTAGTCCCATCACACTTCTTTGTTTTTCTTTTGAGCCCAAATTATTTGCTGATAATCAAAAGATCCAAATACCTGGGAGCAGTTTTTCTGCACAGTTCTTCAAATGAGTAACTCCAGCACCTATCATATACAACTCAGCAGTTACACCTCTCCCTACCTATCATATTCTTGAAGGACACTCAGAATGCCTTTCTATCATTAACTGAAAGTGTCCCAGATTTCCCTTAAGTTCTCCAAAACTACTACATATTTCTTGCTTACCTAGCTCATTCATTCTGTTGATCTCCTCTGGAGGAGTGGTAACCTCTGAAGTCTGTCCTTGCCCTTCCACAATTCTTAATTCTTCCAAAGACAGCCCAGACCGAGTCATTGCAACTGAAGAAAAATCACTCTGAAAAATTAAATGAAGTTGCATGTATCAGACTCCCGCAGCTTCCGGTTTTGCCATCTCCTTCTTCCCCCTGCGATACTTATTCTTTATTTCAAAGCACAAACTACTGCACTCAAAGAACCCTAACTCAATTTTAAGACTTCTTACCTTATCAAAATATTCATTGTCAAATGAAATTTTAGCTGTGCCAGACTGTCGAATACCAGATCCATAATCTGGGGCTTCTTCATCAGCTAAAAAACAGAAAAAAAAAAGAAAAAAATGATGGGGAAGAGAGGGGAAAAACCATCAGTTATCTAAGTGGAAATTCTGATTACAAGGGAAACCAGTCTGTAAAGCAGAAGAGGCCTGGTTCAAGTCATCCAATAACAGATCAGAGGAAGAGCTGGAAAACATCAAGGCAGAAATCTATCCATCATGAACGCAAGTGTGGGAAAAGAACAAGAAAAGCTATGAAGTTTCATCATGGATATGTTTAACTTTAGAGAATTTTGAATGCAAAAGATTAGTACTCATTTTGATTATTTATTTGCTTCTGATTATACCTGAGGCAGATTAACATATAATACAACGACCCACATGGGAATGTATACTTGAATGATTTAAACTACCACCTAAAATTCTATAGCCACAAACTAAAGCAGTCACACTAGCAAAGCTTCACAAGTACATGCTGTAAGTTTGAAAAGCGGTTCTGTCCATACAGTCTGTCCATTTAACCTCCTCCTCTTTGTGGAGAGTAACAACAGGGAGGCCTGGTTAAATGCCAGATATTTTTCCCGCAGTAAATGCATGTTTGCAGGAGAAATCCCAAGATTCAGAATGTGTTCGAAACTTCGCTTAGGGACCAAATAATGCCATGGCCCTTTTTCAAGAGATGTCCCCAGTTTAATCTCTATTAGCTATGGTGTATTCTACTTATTTGGACAGATAAACAGAATATTTATTTGGAAATATTTGGTCAATGCTAAGGAGACCAAACTAAGCTAGAAATGACATTTTGGTACACATTAAAATAGATTTTATTTCACTTGCTGTTTCAGTCCCTGCCAGAGTGATTCTTACACATCTTCAGAGTCTGAGATTTCATTATATGTTCCCATGGAGACTGAAACTTCCAGGGTTACCCTACCTAAACAATAAAGAAATGTTGGCAGGTAGCCACTGCTGGAAAGGACAAATTATGGGAAGTGTGTGCACTCTCACCAGCATGGATAAGACACAGCTAACGACCAACAGCAAAACTCAACTAGCTCATCCCACATGGGGAAAGTATAAAACACCAGCAGCTGACTAGCAGGCTGCAGTTAAGCTCTGGCACACGTACAGTGGCAGTTCAAAACTGGATGAGGCAGTTACCATCCCCATAGATCTACCCTTCTGTTCTGAAAAGTTGATATTTTTTTTGTGATTAAACAGTATTTTAAAGCAGCTTCTAAGTCTCAAAACATTTTAGTGAGACAAAGAAATGGAAATCTGCTGCTGATTTCTGTTTATACTATGCTGAAAACTGTCAGTTCAGGAACTTCTCCACATGTTATTCAGTCAGAGAATGGAAGACCACATTTCTGTGCGTTATTTAGAAGGATAGTTTGAAAAGGGCAAACACGTGGTACATTTAACTTTTCTGAAGTCATCACAACTATCAAATTTGCATATACCCTTGTGCACCGTTTATACTGCATGCCAGAAAGAAAACCTTTGCTTTATTTTTAGTTTTCAGACTTACTGACACTAGTTAGCCCTTTCACTGTCTTAAAAAGCAGTATTGCCTTTGTTGCCAGGTATGAACTTCAGTGGTCAACAGCACCATTTTAAAAGCTTCTCAGCAGTAGCATTATTCCAAGCTTTACTCATGCTTGGTCCATATGGTTCATAGCAATGAAAAAATTCTAGCAGCCAGTTAATAATAAAGAACAAGTGTTCTTTGCAACACTAAGATTATTCAGGTTTGAGTATAAGAGCGAATAGTTTGATTTGTTTGCCTGTTTTTAAAAGCTGCAGCTATTCATAATGTACCAAAGAGTTGCAATGTAAAGCTCTCAGAATATCTCACCTGCTATAGCTTGCACTGCTACTCGCAGAAATCCTCGTACTTCTCCTTTCTCACTAACAACAGCCACTCTGTGTATAAGAGGCACCGGGTACAGCAGATTGCTCAGGTATACAAATGCTCTGGTAACAGGAAGGAAAGAAAACACAAACAGCATTAGGCAATCAGCTGCAAAACCAGATTGCAATATTTGGTTGGCTAATGGGACAGTCAAATCTTCAGTCTACTTTACTCCATCTACTAGACCTGCACTGTGGTCATGAATCCATCCTGTCCACACAGGGCTCTTCAGCAGCGTCACAGCTAAGTGAAGCTGCAAAATGCTCTAAACCAGTACACTGGAGACACAGGGCTTGGATTAGTGAGTTACAAAACACATGAAGGAGACAATTTAAGATGATGGCTTTATAAAAAGGTAATTTTAGATGCACTACAGTTGTAAATGGAGCTGTTAGCAAGATGGTAGAAGTCTACTAAGTAACTACTGATTATAAAGAATTGAGTTTTCCCCCATAAGTGTAGTCTGAAGTGATAAATTAAAACAGAATCAACCTACTGTGTTCACACAGCCTCAAATATTTTGCTGAACATACAAAAACACTCTTCAAAACAGACTGACTGAATGTTTTCTCTCTTCTACATACATTTGATAACACTATATACAGAGTAATCAGAAATCCCCCATAAACCATAAGTCATCTTTTAGGTTTCTTGGAAGATTCACTGAGTGTACGGGTAATGGAAGACTGATAGTCTTCACAGCTAAATATCTTTAGGAGTATTATATTTATTTCTTAAAAAAATAAAACAAACCAAACAATAAAACACCACAACAGTACTCTAGAGCAATCATTTAGAAATTAGAGTTTACAGTAAGAAAAGGAACATTTAGGCCCAGATGATCCTGCCGTACACTAACTTTTGAAGTTATACACAAGCAGGGTCTATTTTGGAACAATAAGTTAACAAGTTTTATTGTATGTATGTTTAATTAAAAGTTAGAGTAACATTATTAAGTTATTTTACTCTTCTGCAATGAATTGCAAAAGTTCTTAAAACACCACACGCCAGTGTGATTAGCTTAAGCAAAACTTTTAAGTGTTGAGAAGCCCAAACAAGTCAGAATGGCTCTCAACAAGGGGAAAAAATGGAAGGCTTTATTTACTGAGCTGTTTCAGAGTTCAGAAGAGTACGGAGATGCATAGAAGTTTAACCAATAGTCATTAAATTTATAATGACTAGCCAATTATGTATGTAATTATTATGAATTTATGCATATTAAATTATACTAAACACCAGTCATTTGTGTAACTGGATTTCCTTCTTGCAGTCCTTTTTATTAGTCTTTATTATTAAGTGTAATTAATTCCTCAAATTTATAACTGTTATTGTTTCATATTCATAGGGAAAGTCCTGCATGACAAAAGAGGGCTGAGAGAGAAATAAAGATGTTCACTGCCTCTGTCTGGAGAGATCAGCTGCAGAATTTGTTCTGTGAACACAGCACGACTGATCCAAACTCAACTCCTTGTGACACAGCTAAGGACCAACGTCAGAAAAGGGAACTGTTGCTCCTTGGGTTCACATGCCCGTTCCCAGAATGAATGAATTCTCTTGAAATGACAAGGTAGTCAAAGAGGTGTCAGTTGTGAACCAAAGAGACAAAAATAATGCTACTAAAAACCAAAGTGGTGACAAAATGCAAGAGAGAAGAGAATGATTAAGAAGGCTATAAAAAGGAGCAAAACAAAAAATGAAGAAAACCACACAACAACAAAAAAACAACTGCAACATAACACTTGACTAGGATTAGGATCTAATTCCTTTTCAGTCTGCTCCAAAGTGAGGTAAGCACTGATAAAGCAGGGGAAGGGAGAAAAGACTAAATTTAAAGTAACAAAATGCTAAGTTTAATTTTATTTTTTTTCTCCAAGAAAACATTTTCCTTTTTAGCTTTGAAATTTCAGGTGGTGCTCATTTGAGAAAGCAGCATTTCACCATACAAGAAAACAGCCCCCCACACCAAACTGGAATTGTTCACTTGGACTGGACCAGGGATGGAGTTCAGGAAGGTATGTAGTCATATGTTCAACATGAAAAACACACGCAGTTTGAAAACCACATTTCAAGCTAGGGAGAACAGACATTTTTCCCCAACAGAAAGACATCTAAATAGCCTTGCACTGATATGTATACAGTAAGAGACAGTTTCACTGACTAGAAGGTGCAGTCATTACAGAAGCATTCCTACTTCAAAGCCAAACTAGTGGAAAGTGAAAGCATTAATTGCATGGAAAATCAAAATGTGTTTTTATTTGCATGGCTAAAGTTCTGAAGCTGCTGTTCAACATATGACAGCCAAAGCATTCAGCTTTATTAGCAACTACAATTTTGTCACCTCAGTAAAATGATAATCCCAAAGAAAATAAAAATATTTCTCGTCTTCCTTAACTTCCTTCCATCCAGTCACCCAGCTCACTGGAATCACTTTAACTTAGAGAAAGAAAAGCACAGAATGCAAAGAGCTTTAAGCTTCCTGTTTGGTGACGAAAATGCTGGATCTCTTCTGGAGAATGGAGAGCAATAGCACATTTGCTGTACAGAGAAAAGAGCTGTTTTATGCAGCGATACTGCCTTCCAGCACCACTCCATCTGCTTCATCACAAGACAGTATCAAGTTAGGAGTGGATGAAATCTTAAGGTTATCCTCCTCCTCTTCCCACAATCTGGGAGGACTCCCACTCCCCAAACATCCCACATGCAAGTGTCCCCCTGCACCTTAGCCCAGCAGACTGAAAGAGGGGGAGCTGTATTAGCAGAAAGATTGGTGAGGTAAAATGGCATACTCACAACAAAACTAGTAATGAAATTTAACAAACACAATTTCTTTTAAAAAAATCAAAACAAAAACAACAGAACTCAGAATGATGATGGATATTTTTAAATAAACACATCAAGATTTAAATAAAATATCCCATAGTCCTCTCCCACCTCCCTTGAAAACGTAACAAATGCTTGATATGTCACACCATTAAATAGAATCAGCCTTAAAAGACAGCTCAGCATGCCAGAAGAGATGGCTAAAGGGACCAGCTCTTTTTTCCCTTTTCTTTAATAGTTAATAGTACAAATAAGAGACAGTCACAGCACAGAGCGAGAAAAACAATACTGTGATGCCCAAGGAGTTGGATAACTACATGATCAATTTCTCCTCCTCTCCTTCGTGACCTGGACTCATTATTGCTGATGACCTCCCCCAGAAAATATTAAAAATGATTTTATTTTTGTCCTACACATTCCACAACATATAAACCAGTACACAGTTTAAAGTGTTAAGGAATTTTGGTTTTGTTATAAATTGAACACTACCTTGAGCCCAAGACAATATCTACCTAGATGGGACATACCCTCTGCTACTTGTAAGTCCCACTGTTCAAAAGGATTCTCATGCTGGAAGATATTGAAGAATCAAAATAGTTTCTACTCAGTGGTGTTAAACAGCCTAACAGCTTTCTGCTGACAGAGTCAGCACAATGGAAGAACCGAACAGGAACAGAAACAGAACAGAATAGAAACCAACAACTGGGAAAAAGTCATTCAGCTGCCTACTCAGAGATAATACAAACTAAGTTTCATTCCTCAACACCCTTTACAACCCAAGCAGAGTTCCTTAATATGTGCAGCTTGCATGGTCCAGGCTAGTACCCTTAACTGCTGCAGCTTGACACGTCTGTCTATAGAGACAGAGCTCAGCATTCTTCTTAGTACATGGAAACGGGAAGCAAGTTATGTGATTGCCAGGAAGCAGAGTGTGTCCATTATACACTGTATTTGCTCAGCTTGTGCTGTGCTTCCTGAAGAGTTTGTGAAATGAAGATGAATAGCTCAACTTTTTCCCAAGCACCGAAGGTCCCGCTCTGAAAGAACACACACAACAGGAGAACACGCTGAGGATGCCAGCACTGTGAGAGGAGAGCAGCCCCAGGCACTGCAAACAGGGCACGTGTGCTTTAACTAGCTGACAGCCGCTTCCAAGCCAGTTAAGACGGCTTTCCCAAACTGACTCTTATGGATCAGATTAACCTGAAAGAATTAAATTGTATGAAATACATTATGAGACATAAGGGCACAAATTCACAGAGATCAAAGAGGACTAATGCAATTTCTTGCATCTTCAGTAACTGCAATTTTTGTTTCAAAGACTAGATCAAGGAAGTTCGAAGTTTTAATTACAACTTGTAAATAGGTCCACTAAAGACAAAGACTGAGGTTAGACAACACAGCTAAACTGATCTAAAAGCTTGATAAAAGACTGACAAACTCAGTCCTCCATTTTTACAAATAATGCAATCAAGTTTCCTGCATTTAAGGAAACTGCAAAAAGATCCCGCCTGCCTGACCATGAAGCTTTCCCTGCTTACAGTCACAGACAAGGATGAAGTCAAGCTCTGGTCCCTTCTCCTTTATTCCTCCCTTCCACCAGCCACGGAGTCTTACCCCCTCTTTTGTACAACACCTGTGGTAACCACCTCCCCTACCGCTTTACCAAGTAGATTGGTTTATAGAGTGACCAAATAAGCAAAAAAGCATCACTGGGAGAGTGGGAGCAGAAGAGAGGGGAGCAAAGTCACTAAATAAAATCCTTCTGTTTCTTGGAACGAGTGACATGTTTGAGCAAGATTATCTCTGAAGATACAGTACAAAGTACTACACTTTTTTAACGCAACTTGCTGTCCTTAGGGACTACACCACAGACTGAGGTCTGATAATGCCTTAATCATAGCTTGGTTGGCAAAATAGATAATACTCTAAAATACATTAAGCAAACTAGTTTCAGAAATTCAAGCACATCGCACAGGGGAAGCGCCGATGAACACCATCAGCCAGTGAATTTTAATGATGATGACTTCTCACTACGTAAGACTTGCTACTGGGTCACGCACAATCTGAAAAGTCAAATCATCTCAAAGAATACTCTTTTCCGCATCCAGAAAGGACCATTCTTCTTTCTCCTCGTGCTATCTTTTCTCTTCAGAAACAGAGGATGTTAGATGAGTTTTCAAAAAATGGATTTATCGGGTTGGACAAAGACTTTCCACCATACACCAAGATTCTCTTCTATGGAAGAAAATTACATGCTACAATACTACCTTAGTGATCTTGCAATGGCTAAATAGAGCGTTCTTATAAATAACGCTTAATACTGTACACAAGCAAAACCACATTCATTCTATGTTGTGACAGTTATCTAGAAATAGAAATAAATTTTCTTACATTGTCGCACCTAAGGGTTATTTTCTCAATTATTACTTAGGTCTTCACAGCCTCTGACATGGGAATTTAAAACTTAAATGTTAAACTACACTCATTCTCTAGCAATTCCTATTTATGTATACAGATACTCTGGCTGGCTTAACAGATATTCTGTGCAGCACAAGGCAAAGCCATTGCAGCCTACAGCAAGAGCTGGTCCCTTTTGGCCATTCTCACAGTAACCTCACCAACCTTCCCACTAAAATGAACCAAGGGGATCGGTCGTAAAACGGGTCGCGCCCATCATTGAAGAGGTCTGATCCCTCCTCAGTTCCAACGTCGGAGCCAGTATCATCCACAAAGGCCTCATCATCAAAGTCCTCCATCTCATCCTGCTGTTCATCAGCCAGTTCAGTGATGTCGGAGTCAGCCGTGGAGAAAGTGGGGGAGGGCGTGCGATCAGCGAGACGCTCATTCACGCAGCCATGGAATATGGGGGAGCTAGATATCAGTTAACGGAATACCAATTAACAGAGTGAGGGGAAAGAAGAATGCTTCATTTAACAGCCGTCTGTTGCCATCAGCACAGAGACCACCTGAACAACAAGCAAAGGCTTCAAACCATCTGGACTGCAATGAAATGTAAGGGAAGGGATTGCTAACAAAGTCAGGGAAAAGAGCATCCTTGAACTGAGCAGAAGCAAATGAAAAATGAATATAAACATGGTTGAACATACAGATATTGAGAGCACATCATTTAAGAGAGCTACAATTCTTATTTCCAACACGTAGCATTTTTATAAATAAAAATATTGTAAAGCTGTAGCCGACGTCAGGAAATACTAAAGACTCCCATCAGATATTAGGTATTCGCATAGGGTATGACCAAACTATTTGAACCACATATGTAAGTAAGGCCTTGGGCCACTCCCCCCCTCAGTTTCCAGTGTTCTTCATATTCTCACAGCTCTGCTCCAGTGACTTTAGAAAGAACTTAGCTACCTACCTTTTTTAAAAATAAACTTATAACTTACTAAGGGTTCAGTCAAATCAGATCCTACAAGGTTACACCAGAACTGGCAACATTCTAAAGAGCATTTCTGCTCTTCACTATATTTTAAGTCTATAAGAAACCCCTGAAAGACAACACACACAACTAACACTAGTGGCCATGCAGGTTATAACCACATTTGTCGTCAAAGTTCATCCAGAACTGACAAGAGTTACCGGCGTACCAGCAGTTGAGATGATCATCACATACCTTCCAACCAACTTGAACCAATGAAAGCGATCATAAAAGGGGTCACTGCCTGTCATTGTGCTTTCATTCTCATCCTGGGTATTAGATGCCATTTCCCCAGCTCTGTCATACATCTCGCGCATCAAGTCCAACCTCTGCCTGCATAGAAGAAAGCAGGATTAAAAAAAATTAACAGTGAATAGAAAAAGTCAGTGTTTAGAGACTGTGGAAAAGACAAATGTCTTTTGCCTATTTGCAAGAATACGATGAAAATAATTCAAATTACAGTCAGAATTTGTGTAGCTTCCATAGAAAGAGAATCTTCTTTATTTAAGCTTTTTATTATAAAATATACCCTATACTACTAGGGTATATAAAAGCAGTTGGCAAGGAAATATTTACAGTGAAAGGAACATGAAGAAAATTAATGGAGAGACATGAGTTGTGATGAGCCTTATTAGATTTAAAAAATAAAATCTAACCTCAAGTTACAAAAATTCAATGTGGAGGCAAGGTAAGATGCTGCAGAACAAATGCACTTGTTTTAAGAATCTAGAAAGCTGGTATTTAAAACACACCACACTGTCTGGAAAGTTGGCATTTGTGAGGACACAGAGGAAAAACAAGTACAACAGAGAATGAATAGCAAGGGGTGAAATTTTTCAGTGAAGCTCCTTGGTTATAAGGAAGTCTGTTCTCCAGTAATATTCACATACTTGAGCTTTTCTAAGGACCAGTAATGCGTTGCTCCATTCTTCAGATCCTGGACTTCCACAGCTACCACTGTACGGGGAAAAGGCCTATTGTCCCGGCTCTTCTCCAGCTCTGTGGGCAAAAGCTCTGGTGGCAGCGGTGAGTAGAGGGTGTCTGTCAGCAGGACAAACTGAAACTGCACCTGAATGGAAAAATAAAAATTACTTTAGTTCTGAGAAGTCAGAGATCAGCATCACAAAGGGGACAGAGACCTATCCTAAGGCAATGTATGAAGCCAGTTTGACTTTCATCTCTGTGAACAGATTCAATTTTTTTTTAATGTCACTTTTTTTTTATGTCTCAAAATGGCATAAACCATATTTTTTCAGCCGAGTACACGTATCTTGCCTTTAACATCACAGCTAGCAGAGGTCTGGAAAACTACAGACCTAGCATATCCTGCAGCACCCACTTCTCTTGGAAAGATAAATGACCACATGAAGTTAAAAGCAAAAAGGATAAGACAGGGCCCTGGGGAGATGTGCACATACATCTGTTTATGATGCTGACAGGAACAGCATAAGGGAAATGAAGAAGAGGAGAATATATCAACCAGATTTGCAGAGGATGTTCATTCAGCCAGAAGTCGTCTGAATAAGAAACTCACGATTTTCTGAACCCTTTTAAAGCCCAAACTAATAAGCAAGAGACATATAACTTTAAAGACTACAAGAATCTCTGAGCATTTGAAGCAGGATTATACAGTCAAAACTGATGAGTCAGAAAACTCAAAAAGACCCTCTGCACATCCCTACCTTTTTCTTTAACTCCACACTGATTGCATTGGCTTCTTTCAGATATACTGCATTTCCCCAGAGCTGGTCCCTCAGTGAAGTAAACTGGTGAAATTTCCACTTCCTGAAAGCCCACTGTGCGAGCTCATACTCATGTCGTGTCCAGGGCACTACGAAGAGCAAAGAAGCAGAGAAATAAAACACTGTGGCTTCTTCTCTAAACCATCACATGCAGTACCAAATACTACCGCTGACTGTGTCATCAAGTTCTCAATACCTTTTCTGGAAGAAAAGAACAGAAAACAAAAACCTGCATTTTTATTATTCAGTGAGGAAAAACCAGATTCAAACTTCCTCACCACCAGCACTGTAGCTATAATGATCAGGTAAGATTTGGAATAGAGAAAACAAAATAAATTCTACTTCTATTCTTTTATATTAGTTAACAGTTATTAAAGCCAAATACTGAAACAGTGGAATGAAAGCAAGTATTATGGGAATAATAAACTCTATCTACTGTCCAGAAATGGAGTTATATACACATGTCACAGCATGAATTCTAAGAATTCCTACCAAGGAGAAAAAAGAAACTTCAAAATCAAAAGAAGGAAACAAAGGCAACAGTATTACTTTGGTTTAAGACATTTGAACTCTGTTAGTGCCAAGAGAGAGATTCCTTCAAATTCAAGACCACCAAATCCAAGCTTGTAGTTAAACTGATCTAGTTTGTGCATCAGTTGAATTTGGGGATGTATATCTACTGCTTATGTGGAACTTATTCTATGAATAGGTATTTTACATCTTTATGCTGTGAAGATTACAGATCAAGAAGTTATGAAGCACTTCACAGCTTTCCAAAGCGAGTTTTCTATCTATTGCAAGAGATACCACAGCAACTGCTCCTTTAGGCTTGGCTACATCCAAATTAATTTTAGCTTCAAACTCACCTTCTTCCTCTTCTTCTTCCTCCTCTGTTGTTTCAGCTGCCAAGGATCGTGTCTCTACCTGCTTCTGTAAGGCCTGCAGCTTACTCTCATAGTCCTGTGGGGAGAGAGAGGAGATACCGTGTAGGAGGACAGACAAAAGCAAGAACAGTTAAGAGAGACTAACACCTCAGATGGAATGACAGACACAGAGAACAAATATATAAAGACGTTTCCATTAATGCTCAGAGGTCACACACCAACATCGATTGTTTTAGTACAATCTGTCCTTGAAGAGAGAGAAGACAGAGGCCAATAAAATTAAGATAGTAGTGATGTTTTTTAAAATCATCAGATACACATGCTCACAGTATCTGTCAGAAGGAAAGGTTTAGGCTTTTTTTTTTGCTAAAGACTGGAAAAAGGTGATTTTTGGGCACCTGCTTGCTGCTTTCAGGGAAGTAGGAAAGAGACAGAAATTGAGAAAAGTAAAGAAATAAATTTAAAAGGGGAGGATTATTCACCTTCATTTTCTCAAACAGAAGGATTAACAGCACCACTGATTTGCCTTTTGATACAAAAAAAATCATTTCAGATTTTAGAAGAAAAAAAGACATTTTGTTTTCAATTAGATTTTCCTCTTGGGATTAAGTATCACTCTCTCACATGTGTATTTAATATATCACGAGATGAAAAAAATACCACCGCCCTTTCAAGCGGGCAGAGAAGTCTGTGCAGAGGTTTTCCCACAGGGAGCACTCCAGCAATACCTTCTGGTGTACGAGCATTTTCTTCCTGTTCAGCATAATCACATCTTGAAATAAATGCTACTAAGACCTAATGACCCTTTTATTATTTGCTGGTAAAACAAATACAAATTCAAGGTATTTAGAACAGACACACTCTCTGTGCTCCCGATCTCAGAGCCTAGCTCACTACTGTATTTTATTTTTTGGAGATAACCCTTTGGCAGATATTACACAAGTGAAACTGGCTTCTCAAGATTTTTATACAAGGGCTGCAACAACAATTCACTAAGAGTGTTACAGAGTTTTTAAGGACAATTCTTGAAGCTACTCATCTTGTATTCCAACCTTCTCTCTTCCACAGTCCCAAATCCTAAAATTCTTCTCCAATGCGCTGTTTGCAGTAACGCATTCTTAAGTGTAACAGCTATAAAAGGAAAGCTTTACACTTCCCTCCCATCCTATTTAAGCATCCCACCTAAATAGCTACATTACTTCGTTTTCCCAGAGCTAATACTTAACACTGCCACAATGTGGTTGTGTCAAATTTAACACAAGTTCAGTCAGAAAGACCTTTGGTATTTGGAAAAGAGATAAACCTAAAGTACATTCCTTTAAGTTTATAAATAAGATTTCCTGGAGGTCACATTAAAAAGAAAAAAAGGTAGCTGGGCTCAGAACAACCACCTGAAAATGCAGAATTTTCAAAACCACGAATTCAATACCCATGTCCTTTAGGGAGAGAAAACGGAACTATTAAAGATAAATTTATCTTAAAGATAATGGCCTTTGTATAAAGGCTGCATTTTAATTTTCTAATTTCCTCTTGCAATTTTAATTGGCTAAAATGCTCCTTCATTTGTGTCTGCTCTATTCACTCCAAGATGACTACATACTTACAGTGTAAGTAATCCTCAGGCCAGCAGCAAAAGAACTACAGACAAAACAAGCATATATCCTTTCTTTTGATATTCCTTCTGAAATTCTCAATAACTCACCAAAAAACTATTCTAGACTCCATGAGGAGGTTTCAGACTTATCTATAGTTCTGAAATACCCAGCGTACTCTTAAAAATTCATTAACAAAGGCACTCTCTCTGATCTTTTTTCCTCCCCACGCATGTAGATAATACTATTACATTTGAAACCAAGATAAAACAGGTCAGATGTGAAGTGACAGAAGCAAGCTTCTCTTACTTGCAAGGAAGGGCAAAATAATTTATTGTCCTGTAGTCTGAAGTAGCTAATCTGAGGGTGTCACTTTGAGTAGCTAGATTGTAGAAATGAAAAGCTCTTCAAGTAGTGTTTAGGTAGAATCTTTGATCAGATTCTTTTGGAGAAACTGAAAAGCTGCAGAGGGAATGGTAAAAATCAGGAGCATTCCACTGTGAAAATTCTACTTCCAGCATGAGAAAAACAAGCATATTAAATTCATTCAAAGACAAAGACCTGCTTCTTGTCTTCTCTATTTTCAGCCTTGTGAGCTAAGTAAGTGTATCTTCTGTACATTTAAATACCTAGAGAAATAAATGCTTAATATAAGGAGACATTTTTTTATTGACTCTACACTTATAAAAATTACTTTTAAAACTAAGTAGTGATGTTTATTTTCCCATAATGAAAAAAGAAACAGGTACCATTTCCCTAAGCAGAAAAACAGGACTAAGATTGCCTCCTGGCACTTCGTAGTATTTAAAATAATTGGCACTGAGCACTAGATGAAGGATGAATTTCAGGTTGGTACACACAGAAGGTGCACTGACTGCACTGTAAAAGGGGTTGGTTTGCTCTGCTGAGAAAC
Source organism: Nyctibius grandis (assembly GCF_013368605.1). NCBI lineage: Eukaryota > Metazoa > Chordata > Aves > Nyctibiiformes > Nyctibiidae > Nyctibius > Nyctibius grandis. The sequence continues at coordinate 4,502,585 of NC_090674.1, forward strand.
CAGTCAGCTCTCCAGGTCAACACTTCCACATCTGATTAGTGATAATACACATATAATTGTTAGTACTGATGTAAAGGTGCCTCAACTGCTAGAAAAGAAAAAAACCTGCATCTACAAGCTGCCCTGAAGGTCCATGCCCTAGACTCTGTGGAAGCCAGTGCACATTGTTGTACAGCTTCAAACTGGTTGATATCATCAGCTCCATGAATGTGGAGAAAGGGAATACAAAGTTTATTTTGCCCAGGGGCATGGAAATATCTAAAGCCACAATAACCACAGATTTTCTGAAAACAGAAGAAAAAAAAAAATCATACACTCAAACTAGGCCAAGCTTTTTAAGGCCAGACTGGACCAGCTTTTTAAGCAGAACACTGCACCATAACAACTTAGATTCTTTGGATCTACGTTGACATCTGCAAAGGTACTGTAGTGTATGCGATTCCCTCCTGTATTTGAGGGATACAAAAAAGACAGTTTCTTTTGTCTTCTGTGAGCAAATAAATGGAGAACAGCCAGCTCTGTATTTTCTTCCAGAATTTAGATAAACAGCACACAAGATGGTACAATGGGACAGCACTGAGGAGGCCTATGGCTTGTATCCCCTTGCACTATAAAAAGCTTTTTTTTTTTTTTAAATAAGCTATGTGACAGTAGACACAAATCTGTGTAGGCTGCTTTTCACATAACAGCAGAAAAATCAGGGTGGACAGACTTTAAAGAATCTGACTGAGGAACAATTAAATAAACCTTTTAAATTCTCCTAGAACAATACCAACCCCAAGACAAAAAATAAAATCAGGACAAGCCTGCAAATAAGTTTCATTTCGATTTCACTGAGACAAGTCTGACACTTACAAGAGTATTTCATAGTTTATTGAAAGAGCACTTGTTACAATACAAACCAGTTCTGCTTTTCACAAGGCAGATGCTTGCTCTTAAGACAATCCAAAACTTGTTTTTTCTTAAACAATGGACAAATCTGAAAATCTCATTTAATTCAAAGGCAGCTCACTGCTTGCTTTACAGTACAAACAGGTACACAGCATAGATTTCTCATGTTGCAGCTCCTGAAGTGGTTCAATGGGAAGTATCCAAGTCAAATTTCAACATATAAAGGATAAAGAAAAAATGTCAACATATAAAGGATAAAGGACAAACAGTGAGGGAGATATTGAAACTATGCTGAATGTACTGGTAAAAATAGCATCCTCTAATTAAATAGATCACTGAATTCAGATTGCTTGAGAAAGGATGTTGAAGCCAGAGGAGCATTAGTGGTATGTGTTTCCCCCCCACCCCCCAAATCCACATGTCCCTAGCAAGTCCTAAAGGCTATTTAAGAAATCATCACTAAGGCACAGGTGGATACAAGCCAGCTGCCAAAGCACATCAGCACTTCGCAATGGCAATTAAGCTCACTAAAACAGCACTCCCATCACAAATGCCACATTCCCATTAACCTGAAAGCCTTTTCACACAGTCTTCTAGGGAAGCAGCTGTTCGTTAGCTCCATTAGTACAGAATTTGGAGGGAGAGGTGTGCATATTTCTGAGTAGTCCAAGGACATCCACAAGTTCTCACATTGCTTCCCTTATCAGATGAGGCACTGCACTCTAATTAATACTCAGTTCTTAAAGCGGGCAATTATTTTTAAAGGACTTCTTTTTTTCTCCAAGTCTTCTGTAATATCCTCCTAAAAGCCAGGGAAAAAAGCTGCTTCCTCTGAGCAGACTGGGCTCCATTTTGACATTGACTATCCTTTTTCTTTTTTGTCAAATCATACAACAGAAAAAAGAGGGTTGTTTTCCTAGTGCTGCACTAAAACAGTGGGGCAAGACAGACTGATGGTAACCTATTGTTCATCATCATCACCACCACCACCACCCAGGCATTCACAGATATTTCTTCTCAGATTTTTAAGCTGAAATAAATTGGCAAAAACTTTTTAGTGTTTAGCGTTAAAATATCAAGTAGCAGGAGTTTTTAATCTCATGTCAGTACATGTAGTTGCATGGACTTCAAAATTACTCCGTGTTCAGTCACGTGGTGACTTCACATCAGCAGCCACAATCCTCAGCAAAAATGGGACAGGGGATAAAATTGGTTTGATCTTCTCTCACAACCTATCCCAAGAAGACTAACTCTTGTTTGGCTCACGTATTCCTACGGAATTGAGAGGATTTTCCCAAGCATGCATTTTAAAGAGAGCCCAAGCCTTTCTGAGGATATGAAAGAACTCATTACTCTTGACATGCACAAAAACAAAGTGCAATGCACTACTAAAACAGGATTCTAAAACAAAGGCAAGAGCAAAATATTATTTGCAGCCCAAAACTCATTTTGCAATTCCGACTCAAGCTCAAAGAAAGTATTGCTCATCTACAAAGCTTCTTTAAGAATCAAGACATTTTTGGACATGATGCTTTATTTCCTTCGTTCAAGTAGGCCAAAGCATGAGACAAATCTAAGTTACAAAGCCATATTTAGATACAAAATTAAACCTGCCGTAAAAGAAAATGTCCAAAGTGAGGGGACCAGCTGATTCTTTTAGGACAGTCAGAGGATTGACTTTGTATCTCCTATATCAGAGGGCCAGTATCCTATCAGTAACACATGTGCAGAGACTTACGAGTTGACACTTGATTAATCGATACGTAAATGGTGCATGGCTGCCACTTACCATGTGTTGCAACCAGCAGCTACACGGTTGTGGGGGGTGGGCAGGGGGGGGAGTAGGACAGGAAAAAAAATAAGATGGAAAGTAAGCTTGAGGCACTTCCTACTCACCTACAGCTATGCTGAAATACGTACAAGTAACAATTACCAGTAGGGCTTAGATGTTACCAAAAAATAAGCAACCTCAGGTAAATTAAGGACATTTGTGCAAAACAGCACAAATCATTTACCTGTACAGATACACAGTGAAGTGGACCTATCTCACCAAATGTGGTCTAGTAGCCAATTTTGTTTTTAAAATTGCATTCAAGTTAAATTTAAAAGCAAACCAAGTCCTCAAAGCTTTAGATTGGCTTATACTTAAGTCCACAGATTTTTAGAAGCAAGTGCAATTTTGTTTTGCACTTTAAGAAACTCAGAAAGAAGAAAGTGTATCATTAAAATTGGGAGTCTCCAATTGAGATAAAACCCCAAGCTCATAAAGCCTACTCCTTAATCAATAGCTTTTCTGTAATTTGTTTGAAACAACCTGAAGTGGGGATTGCAAGCATTTGTTTTATGGCAAATCACCTGTAAATACAGACCTCTTCAGATCAAAATAGATTATTAAAAAATCTAACTTGTATTTTGAGTGTAAGGGAGAAGGAAAACTAATCTTATTTTCTCCTCAAATTGACCTTCTCCTTTATTAAACAAGTCTTGAAATGGGGGTTTAATCCAAGACCAGAGGCACTAACATGAGGTATTACATTAAGATGAAACAGTTCAATTCTCCTATCTTTGAGAATTCAGCTAATTCAAAGTAGTGACCTACAAATCTTCATAAAAATAAGTATTTGAAGAACATCTCCTAGACACATGCCCAAGAAAGCTGAAAACACAAAAAGATTTTGCTTTTTGAGGCTTCTTCCTGCACCAGAGTGTCAAAAAAATCCTAGTTCCTTTCCACAATCTCTGTATAATAATTAAAAACTATTATATTTAAAGATACAATGGGAATTAGAAAAAGCTTATTTCCAAAGTATTGCTTCAGCAATATATATATATTCTGACATAAAATTCCATTCAGGCAGGTTTAACTGTCACAGCAACTTCATATCAATAGTTACGAATTTAAGCAGAAGGAGAGAAGACATCCCCTGTTCAGGGAGTAGGACTGTTGTGACCCAATAGCTCTTCTTAATTTCTCTATTAAAAAGCCACATATCTTGTCAGCCGACAATTTTTGGTTTACAGATTATTATTATTATTAAGAATTTGAGTTAAGAGTGGAAAATATTGTTCTGAAGAGCCAGATCAATTTAAAAACAGATGATCAGTTTCCTTATTGCTAAGAAAAAGGTCACAAGAAACATTCAATGCTATTAACTAAATTCCTCTTTTGATTGTCTACATAAAACACAGGAGGAAGGTAGCACTTTGTAAGTTCCAGACAATATTTTCAGTATTAGAAAAATACTCCAAGACACACACAAAAAAAATCCGGTAAATGAGCTAGCAGGGAAATTCTCCTCTCCACATCCCTCCCTCCAAGCCTTCTAGTCTATGAAAAAAAGTTCTTACAATTTTTCAGAATATTCTTCCAATCAATGTCGTTAAAACTGCAACAAAGTCACATGCAAACTGAGCGGGCTGAAGGGCCGGTACCTTGTGGTTGTATGTCGAATTACTCAAGTTCTACCTGGCCAAACAAAACCCAAGACATAAGCAAAGCCAAGCCTGGCTGTTTCGTAACAATAAGCCAGAATTGCCCCTGCTTCCCTCCTCCCCCAGACTACTCCTGGCCAACTAATCATACTGTGGTTTCTCTGCCCGCTTTGAGGTTAGGTGCTGAGAGCTGGCGCCTCATCCGTGGGGGCGTCACAAACTGGTTATAGTGGTTAAGCCGGTCAGTCTGTTTTGGGTGGAAGGTAGCGGCATTGCCTTCTGCACCGCCTCCGTTGTGATTGCAGTACGGTTGTCTGTGCTGGTGGATGTGCCGTTTTTGCTGGAAAGTCTGCAGGTCTGGGTTCTGCTGCCCGCCGTACGAGTGCAGTGATTCGGACGAGCCCGATGCCTGACGCCGCAAGCCTTTTTGAGAGCCATTATTGAGAGAATTGCTTCTCCAGCGCAACTGAGGTGATGGCGGCTGCTGCTGATTGCTGGGCTGTGGCTGTGTGTTTAACTGCTGCCTGTTAATTTGGATATTATCTTGATTCCTCTGGGGACCATAAAGACTCCACAGCTGCTGAGGGTCTTTAGATGCAGCTCTACTTTCTTTGTTTTCATCTTTGTTCTTTTCATCTTCTTTTGGAATTCTAACCTCTATAACTTCATCCTCTGTGATAATTATATGGGTGCCTGGACTCCACGAGTTCCTGTGTTTGGGATTGCTTTTGAAAGGGAAGCGGGGCTTCCGATTTTCAGGCGGAATAAACCGGTGAGGCATATTTTGGCGACGAAGTTGTTTTGCTATTTCCTGCTGCTGCAGATTTTTAAATCGAATCTGTTCTTGCCTCATCCAACGTAATCGCCCACGTCTGAAAGCTGGATCACCTGCCATTAACTGAGAAACACGCTCCTCTTTAGCAAGTTCATCATTCTCGCTTCTTTTTAACTCATCCATAGGATTCTTATCCACATCCACCACACTGGCAGAGTTTGGAGACTTAGCATTAGCTATGGTTGACTGAGCTTTCTCTGGAGACCCTATCAGAGGTAAAACCTTCTCCATTTTTAGCATCTTATTTCTAAGAACTTTTATCTCTTCATCCTTCATGTTGTTCTGCTTCTTCACTTCTTGCAAAATATCTTCCAATTTGTCTATATGCACCTTAAGGTCATCCACATCAGTTATTCCTTTACCATTGGCCATAACATCTTCGATTTTCTCATCTCCAACTCCTACTGTATCCCAGACATCACGAGCAACAGCTCGCCATGATTCACGCTCATTTGGATCTTTTTTCCCATACATGGCACAAAGCTCTTTCATTTTAACAATGGCCAGAGCCTCAATCTCCTGCCTAGTGTGCCTGAAGTCATTGAGTGCTACCTCATAGCATATCTCTTTCACAGCCTGAATCTTTAAGTCTGAGATGGTAACCCATTTGGAGTCTTTGCTAAGGCGTCGACGTTGGGGTATCTGGTACATTTTAATAGGCTCTCGTTTCTTCCCACTGCTGGGGAGGCCACACTTTTTTACAATGGTTTGGAGCTTGCTGGGGGGCAGCTTCTCTCTCAGGGAAGTGATCAGTCTCCAACTCTCCTCACACGATCTCTTGTCCGAATCATCCCCACTATCAGAGTCTGCATCCTTTGGAGAAACAAAAATCAAGAAGTGGCCCCAAAATAACCAAAATTAAAATTGTAAGAAAATGGAAAAGCTAAACAAGAAGTAGCAGGCAAAGAAAACTAAATCAAAAATCAAAATAGAACAAGTGATAAGGAAGTCCCTGAAGACTGAGTGTTAGGACATTAAATGTATCTTCAAGAGTCATGGATTGTCAAAATAGGAGCTCTTCACTAAATTAACATATTTAGAAGTCTTGTTATCTCAAAATAGCAGATAATCTAAACTCTTCCCTCCCAATCCCTTCCAAAATCTTTAAATAGAGCAACTAAACCCAAGTTCCTGATTAAAAAAATTAAAAACCAAGTGTAAACTGCACTTTACACATGCTACAAAGACATGCAGATCCCCGCCACACACATTTGCCTTGGTGACTGCTGTTGCTTCTTTCAGCAAATCCTCCCCAGGTAGGTGAACACAACAGCCATCATAGAAGGTGTCATGAGCAGCCAGAGTAAGTCGGGTTAACACTGGTTAGTAACGTTGCACGTGGTTGCAGGGATGCTCAAGTTTAGAATCCACTTCACTACAATAGCAGCCAGAGAAGTGTTAGACGATAAGAAAAAATGAAACAGAAGCAGCCGAAAGGTTCAATGTTAAAAGGACTGTAAGTGCCACTATGACAGGTGAAGACAGTGGTTCATACTCCAAGACTTGCTACAAGCTAGAAGGATATCCAGCATCAGAGTTTCAGAGGTGGGTTGTGGTTTGTGGGGGTTTTTTTCCCATTTGTCACCTTGTTGCTTAGTTAAAACAAAGAAACCATTAACAGTCTTTTGTCTGTCCGAAGAATGAGTTTCAGAAGAATGTAGCAGTAATGACTTTTTTTTTTTAGATTGTTTTATATGAATTCTCTATTTGATATCCTTGATTTGTCCTCTTCTCAAACCCTAGAGCCTGGAGCTTCCACACACTTTCTAAGAGTTATGCATGTTTTGCTGCTTCATTACAGGTTTTCCACCTTTTGCTAAATGATTTTTAGTGAGCAGTGCTTCAGGTTTCCATACACTAGGAATGTCTGTTCAAGTATACTGCCACCAGAAGTTAAGGATATCCATTACTGCTTACTGCAACCAGGAATTAAAGTCAGACTACTTTTCTTTAAAGGATTATTAATTTAAGACATCTCTTTAGCAAACAAAAAGTCCTATGTATTATTGTGATCCAAACATCTTCAATAAAACACAGCAGTCGGTCTCTAATGAACCTCTACCTAACACCCTTGGTTTTCACATAGCGGATTACAATACATGAGAAATCCAGAACAGTAACAGCCAGTTATTCTAAAACCAAAGGACACCCAGGTCATGGACTCAGAACCACAGGTTCCTAGACTTAAGACTTCGGGTAGAAGACCACGAAGAATGGGGAATACAACATAATTTGTTCCGGGAATGATGAAAGGGAGCAAAAGAAATACTGTTCTGCCCTATGGCCAACAAGCTCGACAGCCTAAGATTCACATTATTTGAGCTTTTTGTGACCTTATGCATTTTTAAATATTTAAGAATAGCACTAGAGAATCAGCTTCTAGTTTAGGCCAAAATATATGCAAAACCCTAGTTTAGAAACAGAACATAAACTCTTTGTGAGTTTATAGCCAACAAAATTTGTGGCCTAAGGAAAGAGCATCTAACAAACTGCATATTGCAGTGGAACAAAAATGCTCTGGAGGAAGACTCTGCACAATCTACACGTTCAAGGTTATGTCCAGAAATGCAAAACACAAACTACTCAAACACTAAGTCACAAGTTCCACAGGATTATTCTTATAGGTTACAAAATTACCGTATTACTACTTATGGGTAAAGCATGTCTTGTGTATAAAAAGCTGATTAAGAGACACTATGTGGTCCTGGCCCTGTGTGCACTCAGAGGTTAACCAGACCAATTAATATCGGTATATACCCACATTCTAATATCAAGTGGTCACTGCAAAGGCATTATGACCAAGAAAACCAGGAAGATTTTACCTCTATTAAACACATTTTCACATTCAATTTGTAAAATGAAGAAGTATTATTTCTATTCCCTAGTAATACTAGCAAGGCAAATATATTAGTTGTAAATTTGGAGGGACAAGAGCTATTCATTTATTTTTTTTGTATAGCTCATCTAACAAATAAATACCCAAATTGGCTGGAATCCCAGCACAAAAACATCTGGTAAACAGGAGTAGCCAGCTTCTTATATCCAAGATTATACTCCAATTTAGAACAAGAATACTTATATTTCAATATCAATCTTACAGAGCAGTAAGTTAGAGAACCTGATACTGCAGCTAGATATTGCGGCAATGTAAATACTTTTAAGGTACACAAGCTGAAATGCATTCCCAATTTCCCAATCATTATTCAACTACTGTTGTATGAATGCATTAATCCTGTCTGTTCCAGACTGCATACAGTGACACAGAAACAATGAGATGTGTCAAGAAGTTTTGCTGTCACCTTAAATATTCTGATTAAGCATTGCAATAAGCAGGATACTGCTTAACAGATCAATGAGCTCATTTGATATGATCCCTTAAAACTAGGAACTGTCCTTCAGGAATTACATTGGTAATGCACATAGGATAGTCTTCCACCCCTGTCCACTAATTGAAATGAGCAAAACCAAAACAAGCTTAAAGAAATCAGCAACTTTATTACAGTATTAAACAACTCACTATCTAAAGAACCTTCCCTTAATCTTAAGTATATGGGGAAACAAATTCCCTTCACAACACTTCTATAAATGCAGACTTATTTGAAGCAGCTCCTCAGACAGTCAGTTCTCACACCTTTAATTCATACAATAGCTTAGCTTTTGCCTGTAAACTGAAATTTAAGGGAGGGAATTCCATTACTTGCATCTCCTTTGACACACAGCCAAAACTTACTCGATACTCAAAACTATTTTTCTTTTCACATTGCACTGATTTTTGCCATACTACTTTCAGCTACACAAGTTTTAACTATAAAATTGCAGAGATGAAATATTACATTAGTCACATCTTAACTTCCTTTCTGAACTAAGTCTTGCTTTGGTTCAAAGTCTGCAACCACTCCTCTCCATCCAATAAATTAGTCGCTTGCGATGAAATAATTAAGAGATGCAGAAATCTTTAAGTGTATAATATAAAAAACAATTATGTAGCTTCTACCTATGGAAGCTGCAGCACTTTGCTCCATTCTGCTTTTGGGTGAAGGGAAGAGCTTTACAGTTTAAAACCCAGCATGCATTTAACCCACAGTTTTCAGTGGTCTCAAACTAATACTACAAACAAATGAATCAGGATTTTGAAATTTTTATTAGAATTCAGGCACAACTCCATTTGCATTCTGATTAAAAGACAACCCAATGTAGTTAAAACAGAATCAGGAGACTCAGTTTTCTTAAGGAAATCTAGATTTCATTTCTGGGCTTAGTCTTGTTTTTAAAATTCACAGGGTGCTTGAAGACTGCATGCATTTCTATTTGTAATGCACTTCAGAACATATCTGTTGTGAAAAGACTGAAGTCTTCCTACACAAGACTTAATTTATCAGACTTCCTATTTAAGAAATAGGTGGAATGGTGGAATTCCCACTGTTCTGCAAGATTTAACATTCCCTTTGCACACTGCTCCCTAGTCATAACCCCACCATCGGTATGTGTACCATTAAGATCCTTACAAGGAACTCCATGCAGGGGGAGGGAGAAGGGTTAAAACATGCACAATGCAGCAACATTTTCAGATATCATTCAAAAAAATAAATCTAGCATATCAATGTTCTAGGAATCTCTTTGGCAGCACAAAATTAGTATGTTCTGGTGATCCAAGACAAAAATAAAGGCAAACATCCCAAGAAGTAGCTGTTTAGACTACTGAAAAGGAACTTCAAAAAAACCACAGAGCATAGAAATGCCCTTCTTTCAGGTTAAGTTGCAAGAAATCCAACCTGTCCCAAGAACTGATTAAAGCCTCTTCACTGTCAATTACAATCTCTGAATTAACATGAAGGAGCTCACTCATACTGATAATAATTCACTGTAGGCACAAAATATTTGAAAGCAAAGGGAGAACTGCATTGTGCAGACAACCCAAGCAGGATTCCTAAACTTTCAGATAAGCAAGGACAGGAATTACTGTTTGCCAAAGGTATAGTTAATCTTAAGTAAGGACACATACCAGCCTTTGCTGCTCCAGCAAGAGATCAGCTTCCTCCTTCTCCTTCTTATACAAAATCTCCATTTCTTGTAATCTGAAGATGAACAAAAGAACAGAAGTAGCCAAAGAGGGCATTATTTTCATGTTGGTATTACTCTATGCACATAGTCCATGAATTACAGTGACAAAAATCATTCCATTCAAAAGGAACTGTTATTTGTCTATTACAGTACTATAGAAGTGAAACCTCCTATCAGTCCTTCACCAAAAAGCCTATAGAGTTAGTGGCAGGTGCTTACCTGTGATTTTTAAAGGAACTAGAGCACCAAAACACTTAAATAATGAGGAAACTTTCTGAACTTTCACAATAGGTAGCAGAGATGCTACGTCGCAGAATCTAGGTTTAGGTTTTGCACAGACACCACCTAAATAACCTACAGCTGACTCCTGCTTGTTTCAGGTAGAAATTTTGGGTTATTTTGTTACCTTTTCTCCATCTCCTGCTTCATGTCAATGCCCTGCTTCTCCAGAAGTTCCCTCTGAGCAAACGTCCAGTCAACTGGCTCAGAGGGAGTCTCAGCTGACGGTGTTTTCTCTCTTTCTGCTCGTGCTTGCTCTGGATGGTTGAATCTGAAGACATGATTTTTACCCATGATGATACGATTTCCTAAAAACAGTAACACGAGTTAACTCTTTCATGTAAGGATTCCTTTTTCCATTGACAAACATCACTGAATGATTCATCCCATTTATCCTGTTGCATGACAGCGTAAGACTGCCTATGAAGATTTCTACATACATTCACGTTAACTAGGTGACAAGAGAAAAAAAGAATGCCTGGTTTGTACAGAACAAGCCACTGCTGATAAGAAGCAGTGCTCATGGAGGATGCCATCACCCTCAGGGGTCCGATCTAATAACTCAGCAGAGTTTATCAAAAATCAAAGGACAAACTTGGAGATTGACCAACAGTTGCAGTAAATAAAACATCACTAAATCCCATTCCTCTCCTCCAGTGACAGTGCCAAAATACGGGCAAAAGCCACTTCAGCAGAATTTTCAGCTTGGAAAAGCCTAACTTCAAACACTGGAATGCACAGTGCTTACTTTGCTTTAAAATTTGGTTTACATGTATTTATTTTATTTGAGTCCTAATCAGTGGGATTTATGGAAGGATTTTACAGCTTCTTTTACACTAATGTCAAAAGAGCTGAAGAAATCTAATATTTTTAAGTCTTTCGGCTAAATCCTAGAGATAGCAGATATCTACAAAGCCTGAGGCATGTGCGTGATGGAAGACAGTAAAACTCCTCTGCTCTTCCAGAGAACATATTAACGTAGTTAAAATTTTAAAAAGGCATTCTAGTAAAGAGACCTTCAAAGTAACCAAAATTGTTCTTCTCAATATATTACTAAAATACAGGCTCTGAAAGATGCCAGGGACCATGTCTATATTCTTCTAGTAACTCCATTATCTAGAGGCAGGAGGAAAAATAACTACTTTTTTTTAAAAGAAAGTAATTACTAAATGATAAAGTCATGGTATTCAATATGAGCTATATGCAGGCACAGAACAGCAAAAGCTGTTCTTCCTTCGTTGTCCAGACTTGTGCTGAAGTCAGTACTCTTGGTTCCATGAAAATACTCACTTAGAACTTGGTGCAAATAATTCAGAGGTGGTGGTTTTGTTTGGTTGTTTTTTGTTGGGTTTGGGTTTTTTTGTTGTTTTTGTTTGTTTGTTTGTTTGTTTTTACCAGTAGAAAAATGGGGAACAGACACAGAAAGCATCACAGCTTGAAAGAGACAGGTTAAAACCCATAATTTAGGGAAGTCACTCCCTCCTAATTCTTCCCCCACATGCCTTTCTAAAGGAATGTAGAGGACTGAGTAGGAAATCTAATGAGAGCAAAGAGAAGCTGTTGTACTTCAGCAGAGGGTCATCCTAGCTTTGCCAGGAAACTGGGAATTTTCCATCAGCAACTGACAGTCTGTCTGCTCTGTCTCACTGAGATTGCCAAGGGCAATAGGCTTGGGCAAGAATGTTTTTGAATAATATCAGGGTAAGCGGAAGGACAAGCAGGATGCTGCATGGCAGTGAATATGGAAGTACACTTACAGCTGGTGCAGCAAAGAACAAAAGAAAACAAACTGCAACAAGAGAAGAATGGTACCAACTTCTGTTTAAAAGCTACACTCCAAAGAGGCAACACTGCTGTCCTTCAACAGCACCCAGCGTTCTCTACATACGATGCAAATGTCACATATGGACAATTCTCAGATGGAGAGTCTACAAAAAAAAAAATCCGCTCTAACATTTCTTACCTGAGCGCAACTGCACAGGCTGCACAACCCTCTTGCCGTTAACGTAGGTTTCTGATCGTTCACAAGGCTCCAAAGTAACAATAACTATGAAGAAAACAACATAGACAAATGAGACTTTAGAGAGCATTGTATAGAAACAGAAGTGTGCAAACCCTAGAGGCCTCTCATTTTCTGCCTAACACCAAAACAAGACAGAAGTGAATCACTCTTTGATGCCATGCTGGTTAAAAAAAAGAAATAAAGCCCCACGAGAAAAATCAATACTACTGACACCTCCACATATTGCAGTTGGAAATTATTATTTTTTCTGTTTGAATTTTCATGTTTATAGTTAACCAAGATCAGAACTTCACTCTTATACATGCTGTAGCCTGCTATTTGAAGCTATTAACACTTAAATTTTATTTTCCGCCCCTAAGACTCAAGAAAACAGCGAGTCAAAGGTGATGGTTTTCTTGAGGTAAGAGAAACTTTCAAATACCAGTATTCCCTGGCCAACTATCAAGTGAGGAGTGAAAGATTCAGCAACACTTTGCTAGGAGTAGTAGTTTTTTTACCTTCACCATTGTTGTTCCTCTCACTTCGAAAGATACAGTGTTCTTCTTTGATATGAGCCCCACTCAATACAATGTCTTGCCTTCGCTCAGCATCAGCTTGGCCAACCCTGGGTCCAACAGAAGATATTTCAAGAGCAAATCAGACACTTTCTACAACTCTGTGTAGGACAATACAGCCTAGGAATATCCAAGAAAAAAGTCTGAACTGTTAAGACTATCCTTCATGTTTAAAGGTTTGAACTAGCGCTTAACTCTGCATTGCAGAGAACTTACCAGATTTACCATGAACTGGAGGATAACAGCTTGACAAAAGAAAAGAGAAGCTTTCTCTCCCTTAAAACATGTAATTTAAAGAGAGAATTAAAATGTTAAACACCTCTGGATTTAATGTGTTTCATTCCCTCTTGTGTACTCCCTTCTCCCTTTAGCAAAGGAATGCAGAAGAAAAGAGAAAGTGACAGGAACTTCCAGAGGTGTGTTTCAGCTGGCATACAGTGATCATCCCTTCCAATAATCACCATCTGCACTTTAACAAGAAAGCAAAAATGGCTCAGGAGACTCCTGCTGAATAATTTGATGCCACAAGCAGCTTCATCCAGCTTCCAGACAGAGAGAGGCTGGCTGTATCCCTGGAGCATGAAGATTTATGATCATTTCAAATTCAAGTATTTGAGTAATTCTACATACGGACAACTTAATTTTCAATCCTAATGTTTATGAACTTCTTGCTCTACTTATTACTCCACACATTTCCGACGTCAGCTAGCTAGGCTCAAAACTTACAATGATTTCTTAAGCCCTAAGCGATTCTCATCATTCTGTGCTGAATTCTCTACAAGTTTGATATTCTTTTCAGTAGGTCCAATGCATATTACAGTAGTACTATACAACAGCACCTGTTTGTGTACTCTTCTCCATCTGTTCCCCAGGAATATACAAACAAAGCAACCAAACATGGCTCAGTGCTCCAAAAGCAAAATCCACCTCTCTTCTTCCAGATATCTTGACAACAAGTTTTGGAATATAATCCGTTTTAAATTCCAAATCTGGCAATTAAATTTAATCTCATGTATGTGAATGCAGAATACATTAATTGTACAGAGGCATGGGTAACAGTTGATTTAAATAATAATGTGAACACTCATCCATATTCCAGTTGCTTTGATCAAGTACTACAATTTTCAATCCTCCACCCATCAAAATCTCAAAGGCATTTTCAGTAAGTTTTATTACTTTTGTTTTGTTATCACGCTTTCTTTTACTGCCCAGGTGTAGTAACAAACTACTTATAAAGCTGAGTGACTGCACACATTACTTTTAAATCACAAAATCAACTTAAAAGAAAATGCATTTCTGTACTTTTTTCCACCTACAGCAATCTCATGCTGCACATGTACCTGCAAGTTGAATAGCTCAAGGCACAATTATTATTTAAACTCATGGTGTCTCCAGAATGGGGATTTAAGCAAGCAAAGAAGCAGACTTCTGTACTAGCACCAATCCTCACCTAGTAATGCCATCTTTGATGTAGTAAAGCAGACATTCAGACATGAGTGGATCTTCATTAAGGTTTACAAGATGAGGAGTCTGAAAGAAAAAAAAGAAAATTTAATTAAGAACTTAGGACCTACTTTCAGGCTTCTTCCCACAGCTGTGGAGGATGTATATTAATCCAGCAGGTTTGCTATGTATATTGAGGTTATTCCACAATGCATTTTTTCAAATATAACCTCTTGCAGCACTGAAATGCATCACAAAGTAACAGCAGAAATACAGCTCAGCTTGCTTAGTTATCTGAAATATCAATCAATAGAGAGAATGAAGGTTCCTTCTGGGGGAAAATAAAAAAAAATGATGATGATGATTCCTTGTAAAGTCTCTAAACTTTGATAAAGGAAGTCCAACAGCAGAAAAGGTTGCTTCAGTAAAATTTTGAAACTGATGTGGAATCAACTTTGGCTTTTCTTAGGCAATATAGGTCAGGTGATCATTTGGCAAAAAGTTTGCTAACGTCAAAAGAAAAATCTAAAACTACCACCAATCTCTGATACAAACAGCTAAAAAGCTCTTCATCTAAAGTTCTTCTAAATTTAAATCCACTACGGTTACTAAACCAACCTTCTTTGGTGAAAAAACCCCATTGGAATCAGCAAACAAGTCACAAGGCCTTGGTGTGAAAATCTAGCCAGTGAGATAGCAGTAAAAACAAGCACAAAAGAAAAGGCAAAAATGATTAAACAGAATTAAAAAAGAAGGATGATAAAAGAGAAATAAAACTGTTAATAAGTCACTTGTCCCTTTGTTACCCTCAAATAGAATAAATTTAGCAAAAGGAAATAAATTTGGCTCGGATTCCTTGGGAACATTGCTTCCATCAACTTATTCTAGCTGCAAAAAGTTTACTTAAGAGAGATGTTAACAGCACTTTACAGAAGCTCAAAAATTACTGGATGTTCACAACAAAATTTGTCTTTGAATGAAGAAGTCTGATTGTCAATTGTTCAATGGAAGACAACTATAAAGACAGAAAGGGAGAAAAAAAAAAAGGCACCTTTTTCACCCCCAAAAATATAGGGGGCACCTAAAACCACACCTGAAGATGTCCCATGCCGTCATCGCTATTCGCTGCATTTAAATCAACATTTGGAGCTGTATAAAGCTCTTATATCAAGAGAAAACTGGAGAGAAACCAAATCCCAGGCACAGCCATCTGATGTAACACCACTATGACTTGTACCACTTGGACACTTTGAAAACAATGCTGTACCCTGTGCATACATGTTTTAGCATCTGAGTTCATTTACTACATTAAATCAAAGTCTGAACGGTCTTTCACAGGCAACAGAGCTTTGTAAGAAATAAAGCTCAATAACTTGAAAGATGATGCTAGCAAAACCCACTACTCACTCATTCTGAGATCTATTATTCATCCACAGCCAGTTATGTCTGCAACTTTCTCCTGTACAGCATTCCTCAAGCATGAGCTGAAGGATCTTCCCTGCTCCCATCTTTGATGACAGCAAAAGCAATTTAATTTCCACAATCTATTTGAAGAAGCTTCCTGTCATCAAAGGCACAAATGGTAGATACAGCTATGATTGCACAATGTGATACCTTTTAATTCATGAAGTGGGCAAAATTTACCTTACAGAGTTCAACTTACAGCTCAGCTGGCAAAAACACATTGCTGTCCTAGCATATGATGAGATTTATACTGGTACCTCAGAAGTGTCAAGTCGTTATAAAAAAAAAAACCCAAAACTTCAAATTTGCTATCTACATCTCCTAAATTTTCACAACAGCAGCCACAGTTACTAGAAGGAGAACTAATGAAACTGAAGTGCAAGGATAGCAAGGAACAGAAGCAGACAGGACTAGCTCAGGAGTTTTATTTCTCCTAATAAATCCTATATGGGTAAAAATAAATACTATCTATTACCAAAGCAACTACTTAATCCAGATGGCATTTATACACAAACCTGATCAGCTGAAAATGCACCAAAAGAGTCATCAAAAAGAGCTGAGGGCCTCTGAGGGAAAATCTAAAAGGAGATGAGGATCCATAACATAAGAGAAAGAAATGTAAAGAACACTCAACGAATTAGCGTCTTTACAAACCTGGGGCACTTCTGGAGTAGATATCAAAAGCAAACGAGAGTTCTACCTACTCCAAACATAACAGTCTAACACTACTTTAAATGAAGGATCAAACACTTTAACCAATTCTGCTACCCTGTATTTCTGTACAATGCCTCTACATAGGTCAGCATTTAACCTTAGATCAAGTTTGTTACACACTTGCACATGGAAGTTTCAGGCTACAATATTACCTTACGCTTCTTGTTCAAAGATTTTTGAGATACAGGAACGTACGTTCTTTTCCTTGTACTTCAATAATTCTGCTTTAACTGCCTAGATAGCTTCTTTACTAACTTATCATTTGATATTAATAGCACTGATTTATGCCCTTTTTCTGCACAGTTCTGCTTCTTTCAAATTTCAGAAAATGGAACTATTGACATGTACTGAAAGAAATATTCCCCTGCATCCCCTGTGGTCAGTGGTTCATTAGATTACAATCCCTTTTTTCCAAGGGAAAAAAGGATTAACAAACATTCAAGGAAGAGCACCTAAACAAGACTTCAAACTTTTCTGTGTATCTCAAAGAAGAATAGGTAGAGTACATGAAGGTCACACACAGCTACTGCACAAATGGCAACAATGATCTAAGAGGCAGCATTTCTGAGTAGCTCCCGAACCAACAGGTAGGCAAGGAGCTGCAAACACTCCTCCTTGCAGCACAGACTTTTCTAAAGGAAGGTACAAAAAAGTTCAACCATTTTTTGATATCAGAAGTCTCCCCATTAACTTTTCACGCTGCTGCTATTTCATCATCGTATTAGGCTAGCACATGGCTCCATACTTTAACGACCAGTGGAAGCTACCATAGGCAATTCCTTCTGCAGCTCTGTAAAAGCATGACGTACTGTTGCATCATGTGAATGAGGAACAGCGTCCAATTTTATTATTCTGGGCAAAATAATCCTTAGATGTAGAGTGTTTTGATAGATTCTAACACTAAAGCTATTTCCAAAAAGATATTGCACAAGGAACTTACTACTAAGAGTCCAAACCTCACTTATGTTCTGTATCTTACATGAATACGAGCCCTTGTGTGAATAGTAGCTCCCTCACCACTCTCTCCTCCCAGGCTGATCAGCCTTTTGGAGACATGATGAAATAGTTACTCATTTTCTCTACCTTTTTAGGTGAGAAGACTCCCAGTGTTCCTCCGTCTTCGCGAATGGCAACTCCCATTTCTGCCAACAATGCCTCCCTGAGAGAGAAAAACAAGGTATTTATCATATTTTAGGCTTCTTAGACAAAATAAGGTCTAATGAAAGTCATGTAATGAAATATATTAGACTTTCAACCAGACTATCCACTGACCATACAGCCAGGACTGTCACCACTTCATGTCACAACAGGGCAAGTTTCTAAACTTTAGTCCAAGAGTTTATATGTCTGCAGAACAGCAACAGCAAAAATTTGACAGAGATTTAACACCATTTTAGTGCAATCACAAAGTAAGTACATTTTAGGACATTACACTCATTGCTTCTTTAAGGAAGGTTAAAGTCTGTTCTAAATTTAAATATTTAATTTAGATACAAGGAGCTACCACTATTCATTAGTTTACAAAGACTGAACTGGCTCTTTCTGATCTAATATAGAAAGTACTCCCTCCTTCTTAAGACATAAAAAGGATTGTATTGGGTTAAACTGTTCATGTAACACAGTATTCTTGGCTTTGACAAATCACAACAGTGATGCCAACACAGAAGAATAAGAACATGGCAAACACCTTAACTGTAGGAAATATAGGAAAGCATATGGCTTTCAGCATTGCCCCTACTGTTATATATAACACCAAGGTCAGCAGAACTATCACGAAGCACTATTCTGCTGTTCCACTGCTTTTGAACAGAGTAACATCCTCCATTTTCCACACTTCTGTTTTCTAGAGACCACCCACATCTGCAGCACTTCTGATTCCTGACCTTTCCATCCTAATGGCCTCTGTTTTCCTCAGCTTCTCTTCCCATGTCTCATTCAGCTCTGCAATGATCTTCTCAGATTCCTGTGTGAAAATCCCAGAAGCTGTTTTACAATTCTTGTCAGAGTTCCTTACATAATACACAAAGCAATTAAAAGTTCGTGCTCAGTTCTAGACCTGAAATTAATTTTGGATATAAAAAGTACTCTCAGCACTTCAAAACTCTAAGGAGTCTTCCTTAGTTTTTAAAAGGGTAAATAGCCTTGAAGGCAAGCTGAGAAGAAAAGACGACTTCATATATAACCACAATTAGACTTTAATGTGAATCACCTGAATTTTTTTTTTCCCTTTTTCCTTTTTTTTTTTTTTCAAATCTGATTTACAGACATCATTCAGTAACTGGATGCCAAGGGACTGCAGAGACCACACCACTATTTCTATGGCAGCAGGTTTCTAATAGGAAAGGGATATGCAGTGTGTGTTCCAGCCCATTCCAATCCCTGTGGCAATGTCTCACAGACAGGACATGAGAATGAAGCATAGATTCAACACAGCCAGCTCTCCCCACTCATCCACCCATGGAGATCGGGGGGGCTTTCATAAAAATTAAGAAATACTTCACTGTAATGCACTTCTGATGCGGTTCAATTCTATGCAGAATTGGGACAAGGCTGCTATTGTCTGCATAAAGCATGGTACTCTGTGTGCTTCACATTTTAATCTGTGGGGGCTGGGCGAATACAACAGTGGCAGGATTATTCTTCCTCCTTTTTTCAACTTTGGGGCAATTTGGTTTTCTGAAAGCTGAGTGCATTTGCTAGTCAGACTTTGTCCACACTAGTGCTGACCAGGCTTCCTGAAGTCTATACTTCTGATCAAATTTTCCATAATTACCACCGTATCAGAGGGCCTGTAAACAAGAATCAAGATTTCATTTATAATTTAGTTGTAGCTCCAGGCTACAATTAAACTTAAATAATCCTAACAGGAAAGGCTGTGCAGGAATCCATTTTCTAGCCCACTGCAGTTAAGTGCCCTTTTTAAGGTGCAAGTGGATTTCAGACAACTTCCTACTGGATATATTTATGAAGGGAAGTTCTCCCAGGTTCACTGCTATTTAGCCTTGGAAAAGACCAAAATAATAGCCTCCTCCAGCGATACGTACCTTCAAACGTTCGATAGCCTCTTCTCCTCCAGGTGTCGACATGATTCTTTCCTGTATACTGGACACAGATGTTAAGCCCACCTGACTACTGAGAGAGCAGGAGGATGGAGATGCAGTGAGGGACCCCATGGAGGCTGTGGAAAAATTGCCAGGACGTTGATTCTCGGAGGCTAGCAAGTATCTATGCTTATTGTTCTGAAAATCTTTCAAATCTGGGAGAGAGACACACAGACACGGGGAAGGCAGAAAGATGGGAAAGAGGAAAATAGGAAGAGGGAAGGAACAGGAAAAAGGAAAGGAAGGAAATACCAGTGTAAGAGGAAAGCATTTAAGCAGCAACAAGACAAGTTTTGCAATTTTTAGATGGCAGTTCTGAAACAAATCTTTTAATATTAGTATCGATAACAAAGATAACTCAGTTCAGACCCTGAGGATTATTAGTAAAGACTGCATCATAAAATTGAAAAAAAAAAGTTACACACTTGCCAAAAAATAAACCATCCTATTCCTAACTGAACACTAACCTGAGCACCATTGAACTCAGACCAGGAGCAGATTCAGTTCCTGATGAGATTAGTGACACTTTGTGCTGAAGCCTGAATAAACATCAACCCCTTAAACTCAGCAAAACGTTCTCTTCCAGACACCTTTAATCTAAAATGATGATTAAGTAAATCTTTGTCATAGCAGTGGTTCTGCTGCTGAACCACCCAGACCACAAGGACAAAGAACTACCCCTACTTAAACTCTCACAGGAGAGTCAGTATGTAAATCACCTGTCAGGCCATGACAGGGAGCAGAGTTTCCTCTTGACCCTCCTGATCGGAAAAATGGAAATCTAAGGTACCTGATCAGTGAAATATCTGATAAAGCTCTCATACTCCAGAAGGTGCTTTAAAGTTCTTGGTCTTAGTTTAGATGAAGAATGCCTTAAAAAAACCCCAAAATTTAATAAGGCAGCTTGTGTAGCCTGAAAACCTGGAGGCCTGAAAGATGCCTCCTTGAAAGACAGAAAACAAGGAAAAAGTGCATGAATGATTTAAGAACAAATATCCAAATGCAATTTATTTTAATCTAATTTTAATCTAACTTAGCTTCTCAGATAGGTCTGTGAGCCATATCCTCAGAATAATCACACACCAAAAAAAAAATCTTCTAACATGGAAATATCAGACAATTAAATAACTCAGTTTTAAAAATTGATAGTTTTAAATTCTATTTCAAAAACAAATCCTTTAAAATAAGTATCCTTAGGAAAGAAACAGGTCAAATCAGACCTTGCAATTTATAAACAAGGGCTTCACACTTACAAAAATGAGATGCTCACCCAGACATTGCATAAATTTCCACGTCCTCCTACATCTCCTCTACTCCTATCCTGAACAATTCTGCTATTGTCAGCCTTACGCCCTAGTTCACTCCACATTCAACCTGCTGTTTCAGCCTCCTGAAACTGATCGAGTCAGTTTGAAAACCACCATCTGCAAACACAGGAAGCAGGGGTGGAAGTTCAACAGAAGAAAAGCAGGTTAAGGAAAGGGAATGCCATCAGGATGAGGAAAGCAGGCATGACAGAGCAGGGAGGATGAAGTCTCAAAAGGCCAACAGACGCATGCACTCCTGAAGACGAAGGAAGTGGCACTTGCAATAGCTTTCACAGTTGCTGTGACCACAGAGAACCAAACCCCTCAACATCATGCACGCTTCTCCTGGAGGCTGCAGCTTTCACACGGATGACATATGCACACGCTGGAAGCAGCATCAGAACGTACAAGGCCAGGATGAGTCTTTACACCACCAGTAGCTTTAGTTTTAGGAAATTTCAGACAGATCTCTGCCAGTTGATACTGTTTGAGTGAGGGTGAAGAAGACTGGCTAAAAGAGTTTTTAAAGTCTACCAACCCAAAATTTACATATAATACATTTCTCTTGCAATGGACTACGTCTATTTCCCTTTCATAGAAGCAAACAGTAGAACAGAAATAACATTATATTTGCTGACTGTTTTTAACCTAAGTTAATCATCTGCAACCAAGTATTTGAGCTCAAATAAGAGACCTTCATTAATACAAGATGTCCAACTTATTTTTTTTTTTTAAACAGAGGCTATATAAAATAAATAAACCTCAGTCTCCAGGAGGAACTGATAACATTTCATCTTGAGTTAATCAACTGACTCATTTAAAACAAATACTTCTAGGTGGAAAAGAGATGTTAAAAGGCCAGGAACCTAGGTGAGCAGAAGCTGTTTCAACTGAGTAACTTGAGAAACATTTGAAAAAAAGATTTTCTAGTTCAAATCTAAACTGTTGGCTGTCATGAAAACAGACTAAAGAATTACCACTCTCCTTTCTATATTCTGCCAGAAAGCAATGAACATATGTTGCATTTTAAACTTTCCACTTTTTTTTTTGACTGTCAATCTAAGAAATGCTGGCTAAGCTAGTTTCCATGAAACTACATTGCATTCCACAGTGGGTGTTCTGTCTGGGATTTCCCTGTGAGAAATGCTGGCATGCAAAGCTCAGTTAAAAGCTGACCCAGAGAAAGCAAGTTAAAAAGAGAACCACACAATACACACATTTGCCTCCACTTCCAGAGTATTCATCTCCCATTGGATCAACTGAAAGGAAGCAGGAGGGAAAATACAAGAAGGATCAAAATTGAAGGTTCACCAGCAACACAGGAAGGGAAGAGAACACTACTTGATGTTTAAAGAAACAAAACACAATTTTCAGTAACACATAGTTTTTTCAGTTTTGATTTAGAACCAAAAAACACAGACTGTACCAAGCATGAAAACACCTGCATTTCATTGTCTTCTGGCCCCATTCTCTTGAAAACAAGCAAACAAAAAGGTAAATACATGTTACACATCTGTAAGCAGTCTGTGATTTAAGTCAGGACTTCTGCTTCACAGGCAAATAAGCTCTGAAAAATCCAAAAGTGGTGCAACGTTCACCTTTTTTTTTAAAGCCAAAAAAATTTTATAATCCACTGGAACACATTCTGTGTTTTTACGGGCATTTCCTTCACTAGGAATTAAATAATTGGTCATATTATAAGAGAATGTAGCAGCTAAAATTTTAGTTTATATGCCTTATTTGGAATGAGGACAAGGAAATAATTCAGGCACAAGTTTGTTCTGGTGTTTTAAGAGGTTGCTGGCAAAGCAAATCAGTACAATACCACTCTGCCAACTTAACTCAAACTCGCCCCAGAAGAATTCGTTATTTGTTCACAAGCAGCTGTTTCATAGCTAGTTATTTTGAGATGACAAATGGTTTGTCACTCAGGACACTGTCTAACAGGAATTAGCCACCGTTTTCTTTTCTAAGCAAGGATGGCATTGAAGCCAGGTATAAACTAATAACCTTAACCAGTTAAGGAGGAAGAAAAGATGCTTGCTTTCTCAGTAGGAAATTAAGTTTCTATATCTCAACTATCCTCCTTTTATTGGCAGCCAGAAAAAAAACCCTTCATAACTCAACAGGGCAGCTCTTGAATGTGTAAGTTTTATTACAAAAAAAACCAATTCTACAGGAATAGGAAACTCCATCTCTAGGTTTTTCCTTAAGAGTTTGAAGGTGGCCTGTCAACTCTACAGACAATCCTAGGATGGCTTGTTTAATGACAGAAGAGGCTACCGTTCCTAAAACCCATGTTCAAAATTTAATATCTGCACTTACATTGAACTTCCCTGTTTTAAATCCCTTTCTCTCGCGGGCCCAGCTCTCTCTCCTCTGTAAGAGAGACCAACCTCAAGATGGTAAGGTCTGTTTAATCCACTTACTGTCAATAATATCTCCCAGCCCTTGGGCACGCAGGAGATCCTTAAGCCTTGTCACCTCCTCCTTCAGCTCACGCACCAGCTTGGCATTGGGATCTTCATTGATAACAGCATTGCATTTAATCTGTTTTGCACGATCAGCGTATCTGGAACCAGACCAAAAAAAAACCAAAACCGTATAATGAACATATAAGCGCTCCCCTATCTTATCTGCAACAGGACTCCAGCAATATGGGAGACATTTAGCTTAGGCAATAAACCCCCAGCTCTCTATTCATATACAATAGATTGGTTTTCCTCTTGCAGGGTAATTGAGTTCTTGCCAGTATAGAGTCTTCTTCCCCACAGACTTTCTCAAAGTATAATAACCCAAAGGTTTGAAGGATAGAACGTGGCCATTAGAGCTAACAGCTACCCATATCCATCTTGGATAAAAACAAAGTACCTTAAAGTGCTCAAAGTTTCATCGTAGTTTATGTCTGCCGGACTCAAAGCAGCAACCATTGCGGTTCTGGAGTTACCACCTATAATGAACAGGCAAGGTTTTAGATGAAACTACAGTGCACAATCTAGGCACTAATTACCTACTAAGTATCAGTATTTTAAATAAATTATAGAATTCAACTATATTCTACATTACTAAGGAACACACAAAAATCATAGGAAAGACAGCTGTAACTTTAACAAGGGTGGAACTATATGACTCAGGTTTGACTACTAAAAATATTTAACCTCATACTTGATACAAATTTAAGTTAAGTGAGTTAAAAGCAGTCAGAAAATTTAGCGAGAATTTGTTTCCATATTGGCACAGGCAAATCCGACATACCTAGATTCTCTCGAAGCAGCCATGTTAGTACAGAATCCCTGTACGGTATAAAGTCTGTCTTCTTCTTTTTTTTAGTCTACAAAGAAAGAACACACTACTGAAAAACAGACACATCCAGCTTTTTTATTCAGTCTAAAAGAAAGTGATTAATTTCAAAAGCTCTGGAACAGAATGTGAATCCTGGGTCATCTGTTTACTTACACAAATAGCATGCAAACATCTTGCTTCAAGAGATGCCAAAAGTTTAATTCCACACATTTAACACAGGATATGCTTTGCAATAAAAGGCCTGATTATAATTTGTGTGAAACTCCTCTTAACACTCAAGAGGTGCTTAAAATGTGAGTGTTAGTCTTGCAATAGTTCTATTGTCCCTTGCCAAAGGTGAGTAAAACTACAATGGACAAGTAAAATTACTAAGGGCAGGTACGCACCAGATGTTACATCTGAAAACTAGAATAGACTATCACCTACAATCCACCATGTGGAGTAAAGAAAAAAAACCATGGAGACCAGAAGCATGAAAGCAAAGACAAAAGTTATCCCTACTAAAAGTAAATATTCCCAAGGTATGTCACCAAATCAGGAACAGGGATGTAATAAAAGAATATTCCTAAATACATACTTAAGTGTGTACTTTTCATTAATTCAGCCCCAACCTTAGAACATTTTTAATTCTTAGTCCTGATAATTCTCAGGCTTCATGACTATAATTTATAGTCACAGGAATTTCTCAAAGACCTGACATAAAAGATCTCTGCTCTTTGATTCCAAAGCGAAGAGAAGAAAATCTTACACTCAGGCAAAAAAGACAATATCCACTACTACTCAGACCATCATACCTTATTGGTGCAGTTATCCTAAGTTGAAAGCATTAAAGAAAGAGGAAGAAGATACAAGATGAGTTTCTAAACAGAGCTTTAGACATAATTTCCATGCTAGCTTGGATAGTATTTTCTTTTCTTGAGGAGTCAAATGAATGAGAACAGTTTTGATTTAAAAAAATCTAAAAAGCACTTAAGCTACATGAACATGTCTTCTAGAGAAATGCAGGCTTCTTTTGCAAAGCTAAATAAACCAATGCTTCAATCTATCGACAAATAAAAGTTTCTACCAGTCTGCATCACGTTCACAGAATACCATCAACACTATCAAAAAACACACAGCTAATTTGGCCGAGAATGCTAGGCCAAGAACAGTGAATGATTCTGCTGTACTCCATGGTTTTTACTGTCTCTGTGTCATTACCTATGGAAAGGTTGTTGCAGGTGAGCAAATGTGGTACTTACCACTTCTGCCAGTGCTGAAATAACTTTGCCCAGAGTTGTGAGAGACTTGTTTATATTTGCTCCTTCCTGAGAAAACAGAATCCAGTATTATATAGTAATTAAAATGAATCTCTGTAGACTAAACAAGCCAGATGTCACAACCATGATCAGAGAGGGGGGAAAAAAAAAAAGTCTTCAGTTTTGCAACTATTTTTTCCATACTTATAACAGCAATCCTTTCTTTTCCTTATTATTTGTCAAGCAAAGACTTCACACGGTGTTTGTGCACCCACTTCCCTTTCTTTCCCCATACATCAATGGCCCAGTACCTTTAATCGGGTTCCTTTGGCACCAGTTGAATCAGCTCGCTCACTCCCAGCTAGATCCACAAGGCTAATTTTGCTGACCTGAATAGAGAAAGCACATTAACAACGAGAATTAGTTCTTGGTGAACTACGCTAAGAACAAAACTTCAAACAATTCTATGGCATGAGAAGAACTCTACTGTCTAAAAAATCACCATAGTGTGCTTAAAACTACAGTCAAACCAAGTTTTCACAAGCAATTAGCCTGATGCTGTTACCTTATAGATAAGAAGTGTCTGGGATTACGCTCTAAGTATCACTATACTCTAAATTACCCAAAAAGAGAGAGGAGGTGGTGCCTTCAATACATATTTTTTTTTCAGATCCGTCCACAGCAGTCAGTTCAGAAACATGAACATTACCTGTACTTCAGCTACTTTTGCGTGCAGAGCCTCTATTTCAGAGTGATAAAAGCCAGAAAACTGTCCCATGCTAAACAGTGTATGTCCTTTTAATATGCAAATTCCATAAAGTGCCTAAGTCTCACTCATCTCAATTCCTGTGCCCAAAGAAAAGAACTGACGAGTCAAATATTTTGCACTGACAAGCAAAACCACAGAAAGTTCTGGGAACAAGACTGGGGAAGGTGAACTCCTTTCATTTCATATATCCATCCCCATAGAACACAGTCCTTAAGGCAGTATTTTTCCCACACCTATATATTCTTCTCCTGCACATATTCCCCATTTAGCTGTTTTTAGCATTACAATCAAACAAAATCCCATAAGAAATAAAAAGGCTCTGTCAAGGCACACAGCAAGTTCACCCTTAAACAAAACACCAGAAAAAACAATTAATTCTCATTTTCTCATTATACTGCCACAAAGAATAAGTCACTGCAGGGTAGATTTGTGGAAAAAAAGTCAGAAAGCCACTTCTTATCTGTAACATACCTTCTCTGTGCAAAGATCAGTTTCTGTGTCATGCTTCTTCTGAGTAAAGACAATTGTAAACACAGCATGAGAACGGCTGCTGGTTTCATTCATGTTGGTAGCGGCCACAGTCCTAAGATATGAACAAATATAGACAGGTTTAGAAAACAGCAGACTCTATGCTGCAAGTACAACTACTTGCAGGGCTGAACGTAGCTGTAGAGAAATGAGACCAAGAGGCTGTACAGTTGATGTTCTGCCCCGTAACCAAGACCAAGCCACATAGCATTAACAAACCCTTTGATTTTTCACGCCTGAATTACTGTCATCTTCACCACAGTTTAAACAGAGCTTCCTCGATCTCTGTACTCAATAATCTACCTTACACTCAAATACACAAGAAAATGCAAGTGGCATTTATGTCAGTCTTTCCCACGCATTGTTAAATGGAGCCTAGAGCTGACATGAGAACAACTACTAATGAACCAGAAGCTAAAGCTAGAATGCCACCTTTAGTCCTGACCACTTGAATGAACAAGAAGAGGCTGTGTCTACATGTTTATTTATACCAATATAGTGACAGAGTACACAACGAAGGCAGAATTACAAGCCAGTATAATTATTTACGTACTTCATCTCAAGCCATTACAAGCCTTAAATATCTATACAGTGATTCGCAGCACTATTTCACCACACAAATTAATTTCAGCCTTTTAAATGCATTGATCAGCACGTATTTCAACAACACTCCTCATGTGCCTGGAGTTTTTTAAACAAATGCCAATGCATCACACAAGATTTTAAAGTTGGTGCTATATGCCATATATCCCCAGAACAGAGATAAAAATATAAAACACGCTACCATCACTAACCTGGCTTTGTTCCCGGCATCCATGAGGTCTGCAATGTCTGTGTAAGACGTGACTGCTAACTTGGACAGATCTTCCACATATGGTCCAAGCAGAGGATGTTCTCGCACCCGCAAATTCCCTTTGTTCTTCGGGTTCAACAAGTCTCTGACTCTCTCACAGTAAATCTCCATGTAACTCACCTGAAAGTAGGAATTTGCATAGACAATTTAGTGTTTAAGGCTTCCTCTGCAAGCAGCTCTGCAGCATTTCAGAATGCCACTGGCAGAAACTCCCCCAGTTCACTACAGGAAAGGTGGGTGTCTCAGTTCATGTAACAGTGTGAGACAATGGCAGAAGGGAAGAAGAGTCACTAGTCTCATGCATCAGATCTCCAACAGAAGCTGCACGCCTTGCATCCATGTATAGATCCCTCAACTATTTCAAAAAATATTGGTGTTTAATCAAAAATTATACACTTGAGTTCACAATCATTTTAACAGCTTTACTACAACACAGAAGCAAAATTATCTTTCTAAAGAGGTAAACAAGACAGATGGTAAAAGGAGTCTGCCTACAAGGAATCTCTCTTATGAGCCTCCAAAGCAAACTTAAGAAGGGAAAAAATTAGCTTCGTCTGCAGAAGCAACTTTTGATTCTAAGCTATACCCATGTCCTGCTGTATTCCTGAGTCATCAGTACAATTATTCAAACTATGGTAATCTTAAATCTCCACCCTTAGAAATAAATTAAAAGTTAAGATTATTTTTAAATGCATTCTTTAATTTCTATGTTTCTCATGGCACTAAGCTTATCCCAGTCCAACAGGTACTTAGCAGCTCCAGCAGTCAAGTTATTAAATATTAAAAGAGACAGGAAGTTATTCACTTTCATTCTGTGAAAAGATTACAGATGTAAGCAGCAGTTTTAGATATACAAAAAGATATCTTCAATCTCTAACTAAATGCAATTCAGAAAAATGAATTCTATATTCAAAACAGATCACAATACACTATTTATACACTTCCATCACTGTTTCTGTCTAGCTGTCTCCCTTCGCTGCTTATTTGTCAGATGTTAATTCTTTTGGATTTCCATTATAAGAGAGACTATTTCTCTCTCTCTCTCACATGCAAAAATTATGCTTGGAGACATAATCAGAACCATAAACAAGTACCAAAGAGAAAAGACATCATGAAAATGTGGGAACCTGCTCATTCATAAATCCTGAATGTGATGCTCCTATGGCATTCAAGCATTAAGTCATCAAATGTTAATAAAATACAATTAAATGAAGCATTAAAATGGACAGATTCAAAGCCACACAACTAGTCATTTTCCAGTTCTGTAACCTAGAAGCAGCAATGACTGGAGTTCACATTTATTAGCAATAATCACATTTGACTTCTGCTGGCTTTTTGGTCTTCCTTTCTTTCAAAGCCTGCAATGTATTTGCATGTCAAGGCATTAAAACTGATTGGGGAAAAAACAGTAAGAGAAAGAAAATACTGTTTCTGTGAAGCGCCTGCTTTTATTTTATCAGCGTCTTAACGCAGCATCAATAACGCAGCACCTAAGCTCAGTCTGATGTCCAGCACACAGATATTATTTGATCTCTCACCATACTCACCTCTACAGAATATGACATTTCCTCATTGCTGTTGTCATTGATTTTCTCAAACAGTTCTTCACACAGCTGGAAAGAGATTAAACCCGAGTCAGAAATTAGTCTTTACTGAGTAGTAACAAGTAACTATTATAACATGTCATTAAATTGGCTTCAGAGTGAAGGTGGGAGAAGAAAAAGAACCTATTACATCAACCACACACAGCCTCACTGGGAAGATACTTCATCTCAATTCTACATCACTATTATTCAATCTTATTTTATACAGTATCTCAACAATTGTTCTAGGTTTAACCAATTTTATTATTCTGCACTATAAAATTAGAAAAAAAAGCCTATAATAATTAAAATTGGAAGTAATTTTAGAAAGGAATGATTAAAATCCTTAATCCTCTCCTAGTCTCATAAAAACAATAGTCTGTTCATTTGGTGTGCTGAAGTTCCAGGATTCAGATTTAAATCCATAGGCAGAAATAATTTCTAAATTTGTTAACAGTATCTTCATATGAAGCATACTTTAACTATCAGCGGTCTACTGCTTCAAGAGCACTTGTCTACAAGTAACTGAAATGAGAGACCTAAAATTAAGATAATAAAGGAAGAAGAACTGAACAGTGGGCAAGCCATGGATATGTATTTGGAGATTAAAAAGCATGGGTACAGAGAGGAATAAGAGTAGAAAGAGGTTTCTGGAACAGACATCTACAAGCCACTGTATGGAAAACAAACAGATTATGAAGAATACAGGCCAGTTATAAAGTGTACACTCTGAAGTATTCAGTCAACACATGGTTAAAGTATCATAAAGTTCTGCACTAGGGACTGGCAGACAGGGAATTTTGCCAACAGCTCAGAATTTAATGTCAACAACCTGTATTACTTGGAACGCGATTGTGCTGTACCTTCTGTGTACGTGACAAGAAAGAGAACAGATCCAACAAGGTCGCCCTGAACAGATAATTCATTTTGTACCTTTATGAGAATGCCTCCCAGGGAAATTGGAGGGAAATGATTTTGGTTTAAAACTGTAGTAGATAACAGGAGCATTATTAAATCTACAGGAGCACTATTAAGCTAAGGGGTTTTTCAGGACAATGTTTAATTTGTATGCATTTGAGGTTTCAGAAAAACAAATAGGAATATCAAGATTACAACAAAAAACTTTAGCATGAAGCTGTTGTCACAGATTTTCAGCTCATCTCACCTGTTAACACTTTATATTACTGTAATAAAACCGAAATGCTTAGATATAACAATTCTGTTCTTCATCACATTAGCTCTTTCAACGTGATTTGAAGCTAATCACCAGAACACTTGCTCCCTATTTCAGTACCTACGCCCATGTTATTAACAGAGAACAATGCTCTGTGTCATTTATTTCACACCTGTGGCACAGGGCCAATGTCTACTGCAAACCTGCAGCAGAATGAGGACTCAAGCTGTTCAGCATATTTATTTATTAAAACTGAAACCCAACCTCAGTTTTCTATTTTGGGAGCAGAGGAATGCATTATCTTCCAACAAACTTGGCCCACTGTCAGCACCTACACACTGAGGACGGCCTGCACTTAGAACAAGTGCCACAGAACGGCTACAGAATGCTGAATTCGTGATGACAGCATAAATTGTTGCCAATCAAAATCTCCTGCTGGGGTATCTCAACTTCTTCAAATTTCATGGCAAATGTCAAAAATCAATTTCAAGGGGGGAAAACCCTAACACTTGGCTGTGCTCAGTTGCCCTAAATATTTTTTCCCCAATGTTTTGATACACTTCATTTCTTACCAAGATAAAGTTTCTGGCACGTTCATCAGTACTACCACCTTGTGAATTCCTGCTGAATATAAAGTGCTTAAGTGCTGTCCTAGCTAAAGTCAGAGAAGGAGACAAGAAACCCAGTGAATAAGACATCTCCATTTACTAGTTTGTTGGGGAAGTGGAGAAATTGGATGTAGGAAAAATTATACAGACTGTATAGGACAATTAAAAAAAAAAGTAATAGAGGGAAAATTACTTATAATTTTCTTTCTCTAGTAAATTTCTTTCACTTCAGAAGTAAGCTGTGGTTCTCTCTTAACTGTTATTGCAATATAAAAAGAGTGTATAAGCAAGCATGTGTCTGAACACACTATAAAAACAAGTCTCTCTTCTGGGTTCTGTTCTACCTGCGGGATTATGCCTGCTTGGCTCTCCTCCTGCTTGCCCATCATTGTATAGGATTTCCCAGCTCCAGTTTGTCCATAGGCAAAAATGCATACATTGTAGCCCTCGAAGGCATGCAGCAACATCTCCTTCCCAATATCATTGTACACACGGTTCTGAGATGCAAAGCAGGGATCTTCAGGCTGAAAAGACACGAAAACAGCATAAATACAGTCTTTTCCTATCATTCAAGTAACATTGCAAAAAGCAGCTGGGTTTTCTTCTGTCTTGTGGGTCAATCCCTTCGGAAGAGGCAAATGTAGCACGTTTTTACACACAGCCTTTTCCCAAGGCAACACCAGCTGGAGAAGAATGACAACGACAACCCTTGCGGGACCACTCCATTGCTGCTGAGGAAACAACCTGCACAAAGAAACCAGCTCTGCTTTGTGAACATTGTTGACACTATTGGAAAAGTTTCGTGTAAGATCATCGACAAACCAGGTTCAGGGTGTTTGGGAAGAAGGAGGCAGGGGAAGAAAATCAAAAGTAGAGTTCAGAGAGTCAACACAAATCAATAAAGGGCTGCAAGCTACAAAAATCCCACAGTGGCTGGTCTTGACAAGGGCTCTAAAGAGCAGCAGGGGGAAAAGAGAAGCAAAAGTTGCTTAAGTTTATTTTGTTGGGTTTTTTTAAGATTAAAAGAGTGTAAATACATCATTAAAATGACCAAGTTTTTCTTGCAGATGCCTAATTCCACTGTCTAATGCAATCCAGGTTTCTATTTACAACCTCACTGGTGACTACAAAATCCCAAAGTATGTCAATACATATTTCAAATTAGCAAGCAGCTGAACCGGTCAAGGACAACGTATCAGAACATTCTTCTATGACTAAAGGTTAGCAATAAAAATGGAACATTAAAAAAAAAAAAAAGCAAGCTACTTTAAAGCAATTTAGCCCAGTGATTAAACAAAAACTCTACTGCAGATGCATCCAGTGATAGAAATCTATATAAAGACAAAGGAAGTTATCACTCTCAAACACTCAGCTGACAAGTTTGTTACATTTTGCTGCACATGCAATGAAAAAAAATCTGTTAAAGAATACACTTGCCAGATCTGAAGACAAATATGGAACCTGTTCAAAACAAAACTTCATGAATTGTAGAAATTAATTCTCCATTTTAAGCAGTGCGTTTCAGGCACTCAAGGCACTGTACTGATCAGACTCCAACATCCAGTCACGAGAGGCATCCCAAGATGCAGCTCCAGGCATGGTACAGGATACAAAAATACTGACAGAAAGCTAGATTCAGTGTATATGCTCTTTTTTCTGATGTCCTTTCTCAATCATCCAGGAAAGCCCTTGATAAATATACTTGAAAATGTTATCATACCACTGATTATCTACGCAGATGTTATGTTGCACAAACCAGAAGAGACTGCACAGATAAGATACCACTGAAATCTGATTTTGTAGGACTATGTCACAGTATATGACTGTTATTCTTAATCTAGCATTCTCTCTTTAACACTACTTGCTCCTGAAATCAGGACAAATTTAGCTGTGCTAACACTCTAATGTTAGGCTCAAGGTTTTATCAGACCAGTTCTTTTCCTTGATGCTGCTTAACCGCCAGTTTTCTGGAATCACATTCATAACGTTCCTCTGACCCTATAATCTACTTGCATGGTTGCTCTGCAAGATTCAGTAAAAGAGTTGCACAAATCCAGGTTTTTCATCACAAAAACAATCTTGTTGGCCACAGATTTGCTCAGAAATATTAAGTCTTACTTGCACCATCCAAGTTACTAAAAATAGAGAAATGCATTATCCCTTATTTCTATATCTTTTTGAGAAAATAAAGCAAGGGAGGGGTAGATGGCAGAACAACACAGTTCTGCTGTGGAACAATTACTGGAAGTCAGCAAGACCTTAGCACCAATTCGCAGGAGGGTGGGGCAGAGGAGCTAGATGAGAGTTTATTGCTTTTGCAGCTATCAGAAACACGGTTTACTACTGTGGCTTTTCCAGATACGCCAAGGGAATCCGGACACCTCTCCTTGAACTGTAAGAACCTGAGCAACTTTCACTTGTCTAAGAGCAAAACTGAATTAACTGTGGTTCACACTCATCCTTAAAATATTTAGAACAGAACATTGCTGGAGAATATTTTAAGTAAGCTTTCAAATATTCACAACTTGTTATCAAACTCCAGAAGCTTAGCTTTCTGCTCCCCCACACACACAGGAAAAGACAACATACAATGACAAGCTTTTAATCTGAATAAGGGTGAAAGAGACAGGACAGAAACATCTGACAGGGATGGCATGATCAGAAGAAGAGAATGCAGTTAAATCAAGCCAGCCAACAAAAAAAAAATATGGTTTTCTTGTAAAAGAACTTACCGATGTGTGGGACCAATAAGAGTAGTCAAAGCTGAAGGACTTTGGTGCTTCCTTAGGATTCTTTGGGTTGACAATACCTACAGGAAATAAAATTCAAACTCTTAGCTAACTTGACATTTAGGAGCATAATTAATGAGCTTGCTGACCCTCACTTAATCTGTGAATCTGAGTATTCACAGAGTTGCCACACTGCACAGGAGTAATAAGATTGAAGTAATAGACTCACAGCTTCCTAACACTGTATTTCTGTAGGCCTGATTTAAAATAAGTCAAGAAAAAAAATTCCTAGAAGGAATGCTGCTGCTAAACAAATCTTCTGTTGGACAGAAAGCCAAAAGTAGGTCATCCTGGTCCCTTGGCTTTTAGAATGGAACAGGCTTTTGGGAGGTGAGGGATATTAGCAAGAAGGAAGATCCAAAACACAAAGAGTTTATGAATCCCTGGTGATTTCACAGCAGCACAACTCAAGCCTATTTTGAAATGCACGTTACACAGTACAATAGCTCACTGCAGAGGGATTTTCTTTAATAAGCTCAGTATTTTCAGGGCATTGAAGAAGGTATGAAAAAAGTTGGATCTACAGACATTTCAGGGATTATCTGCATAGTTTATGTTAATGTTCTTTCATATGCACAAAGCCTACAGACAGATTTTTAATAGGACTGACATTAATTAAACCAATCAAATTACTGGTAAATGTTCTTACTGTATACAGCCACTGAATCCCACAGTGACCCCCAACCAACCTGTTGGTTTTTCTCTTTGGAACTTCCATAAAATATACAATGGCCCCGTGATGAAGTTCACATACACACATACACACAAAAAGCCAGAACAAAAACATGCTTGTGTATAGGAACTATGTTATAGCCTTTATCAGTCCCATCCAAAAGCTGACCTCCAATTGCCTTTCCAGCTCTTGCTATCCTTGATTTAATTTTCTTTCCAAGGTATTCATATATAAGAACCTACGAATCTTCAGGTGAGTTATGGCACTGAACACCTCACAAATGCCAGAATAAACATGCTTTGCAAAAAAAAACCTGCTTTCATATCAGTACATCCGTAAATTTTATGCTATTTTCCTTTTCTCAGATCCTCTAATTCTTTCCATATTTGACCCACACATGCGAATTCCCCACAATTAATGAAAGCTCTTCCAGATACCTCTTAGGTTGTTTTGTTGTTTTTTTTTTTTTTTTTTTTCTTTCCTACCAACAAAACACCTTCCTATAACCTTTGCAGGGCAGGGGGGTGGAGAGTAATACACAAAGGATTCAGCTGCCATTTTAATGGCATACAGAACGTCTGCAGTTTTGGTATTCTAAGGTCAGTAATTTATAAGCGTAGCTCTTGCTGCAGAAGTGAATCTCTACTGCTTTCTTCTTTTCAGTACTACAGTGCTGGTAATACTTAAACCTATTACTTTCAGCAGCTGTTTTCAATGCCATCTGTGGAAGTAAGGATGCTAAAAAGGCATACTCTTTAGGGTATCAAAATTAGATAAACCACCTTAGATTTACACATACCCATCTGCACCTAAAGCGGCAACCTGCCTTTTGAAGTGATACACTGATTATGATGCGTGCAAACAAAATCTACAAAGAAAGAAGCTATATAAAGGTGCTGACAGTCTTCCTGGGGATGATTTACATCCTGATACCAGTCATCCTAAACAAAGGATGCTTATTTCTCACATATTCATGCCGGTTAGGCTATGCTTTGGGAGACGGGGGCTTCTCCCTTTCCTTCTGTGATAAATAAAAATTGTAACACCCACATCTCTTGCCATTTCAAACATGAACTTAATAAAGTTGCACTGAAACCTCTGAAAATGTGGTTACAGAATCCCCATTAAAATCAAATCATTCATCTACCAGATGCTGTGTCCCTGAGCAGGGCTGTTGTCCAAAATTACAGAGTGGAGAAAAGATCACTGTCCGCATTGCAAATAGCAACAGTTGCTACTCTATTTCTTGTGGCCAACTCCATTTCACTTGGATGCACCTTGTGCTGACATTCTTGCCTTATAAAAGCTCACAGACATGCAAAGCCAATGAATAATATGCCTTGCACCAGTACAGTATCAAATGGCAAAAACACGTGTGGCTTTGGATAGCAACATGGGCATCAACACATAACAAAGTGGTAACCTAAGCAGTCATATACAGCTTTAGTTTCTCTTCACTAGTTTTGACCAAACAGCAGTACATCTACAGCACGTGCTATTAAACTAGTTCTAAAGTTCAAATGAATAACAAGTCCCAGAAGACAACTCTCCTGCCCAAAACTAAAATCAGTTCTCTCCTTTCAGTGTATTCCAGACTGCTACAATTCAACAACTTCTCATTCATTTATTTGATATCAAAGCTCTGAATGGTAAGGAAGAAGTAATGCCTTGTACCTGGAAGTTTCTACCCAAAAAAGCAGTGCAAATAAAAACCATCTCCACATTAGTTCAATGTAACAACCTTTGGGGGTGAACAACATTATTTTCTTCAATTGTTTTGGGCTATAAGTTCAAGGGAAAGTAATCTAACCATTAAAAGCAGAAAAAAGCAGCAATAAACAGAACCCATTCCTATGTACTAGAACCCATTCCTATGTACTGTATAACACAATTCAAAGCAGATACATGAAAAAATGTATTGCCAGCTTCTCTCCTGACAATACACGTTCTGTTGCTTAAACTCAACAGCAAATCATTTTAACTTAAACTCTTGATACTACTCTTGTGAGAGGAGCCATGACTAGGGAAAGAGAGAAGCCACTACCTTTATTGGTACATTGCATTTGCAACACTCTCCTGGAAATGGGAAACTCCTAGCCTGGCAAACTGTGAAGGGAACCAAGACAAGCAATCACAAAAGAGAGCTTTGACCTCACTTATTTACCTCATGGCATGACTGATTTGTCTCCTCTTAGAATAGCTTTTTCTTTTCTGTTTTTATATTGTTGTTTAGAACCAAAGAGGACATTTCTCCTGGCCAAGGCAAAGCTGCACTTGGTCTCTCCAAGGAAACATGAGTTAAATTGCCTTCTAAAATTCTACTGTGTCAGAAACAGAAAACAGAACAAGCAGCACAAACTTCAGAATTATTCAAAACCAGGTTTGATGGGAAAAAAACACACTTCCCATTAATCATTTTTAAAAAAACTCTAGGAATAAAGTCCACCACTTCCAAAAAGAAAGCAAAGCTGCCAAACGCTTAATCAGAAGAACAGTTCGTTTTTCCACTCAGCTCGCTGTGCATAAAGGCACACTGACCACCCAGGAAAGACAAGATCTCTAGCTATGCAACAGGCTTAGCGTCTGGAAAGGCACTACAAGCTTGCCGTTACAGCTTCAGGATACTTGCTTCAAGCCTAAATTTGATCCATCACATTTGTGAAGAGTAAAGTTCAGGCTACGTGATTTATGCAAGTGGTTCCACTCTGCCCCATTTTTTTTTTCAAAGCCATTTTTTATTATTATTATTTTCTTAGACAGGCTTTCCTCAGCTCCTTCGCACTAAGTTCCGTGTCCGGCTCACTATTTTGAAAACGACTTTCTGGGATGTACGTTTTTGCAAAGCATATCTTGAGAAGTGTATCAGGAAAGGGAGATTAACGTGCAAGAAAGCAGCTCTGTCAGAGGTTGGGAATGCAGCTGCCTGGCCAAAACCTTCCACTGCAACAGAAACGGGTAAGAGAAAACCTCCTGCCTGCCAGGAACTCTGCATGCTGTCCCTCACTACTGTGATCCAGACACAGCCTTTTCACTCAGCTTCTAGTCCAAGCCTGAAGTCTATTTATCCCCATTCCTGTTCTGTACACAGAGTCTACAGCCTCCATTTTCAGAATCACTGGTTTAACAGAATTCTATCTACAAATGAATCCAGCAGAGCTGACTGACTGAGAAAATATAAGATTACTGCCTCAATGGATTTCAATCAGACTGAAACCCTCTTCGACTGGCACACTGAGCTACCCAAGTGGGTAGTTACTAGCATCAGTCATGTCTGATGTGGTCTGAGTTTGAACCAAGTGATCAGACATGCAACAGTGTGAGATAAGACACCTGAAAGAAGATGGTGATGCAGCTAAGAAACCAGGAATTCAAACTGAAGTAACTGACCCAACTTGAAGGTGTCTTTTGCACCTGGCATCTTCTTTGGAGGGACAAGCAAATCCATGCAATCTAGCTACTTTTAAAGGAAGCTAATGGATATTTCTGAAGAAATTAAAAGACTTCTTATAGTACAGGTAAGCTTTATCCTAAAAGTTCATACACCAAATTGGGAAAAAAAAGGAATGATCATGCAGAAATTAGACTGAGTGGGCAACATTGATTTTATGCACCGTGCTACACAGCAAGCTGTGTTTTCAGCTGAACAAGGAAGGAAATAGAATTTAAAAAGTAAGAGGACTGTTTCCAACATCTCCAATACCCACAAGAACACTAAAAGCTTTACAGTTATTTTGTTTGTTTTTTTAAACTATGCAAGGCCAAGATGAACTGTATTAATGAATCATGAAATAGGTCGTCATCTATCTCCTCTCACCCCAGCAGACTGAGGCAGGGTACCCAAGCTAATGGTTTAATTACAGAGCCTCAGGAAATGAGAAAGGCAATAAGGCAGCCGATCACAGCAGGAACACATTAATGGCCTTTTTATCTTACAGAATAAATTTGTTTATCTGCTATTTCAAAGGTCCAATGTGGCAATTAACTCTTCTGTTTGCAAACTGACACTAAGGCTTTGTGCTGCAGCTATAATTAGTTACCATCAGCATGGCACTGTAGCAACTTTGAACGTTGGAGTTAGGTTAAGCAGCCAGTTTCTGAGAAACTCAACCCCTTTTTCAGGCCCCTTGCTTCACCAAGAGCCAACTTCTTAAGTCATGTGGAATCTTTCAGCTTTCCACAAGTTAAGGTTTCTGCACCAAACAAACTGGAATGGCTATTCTACAAAATCACCATCTATACCATTGCTACTGAAAAAGGTTAAACATGACTCAGAAATGTGGAAAGGATGAAACAAGCTGAAGATACTATTTTCCTACTGCAGTGTCTAAAAACTCTTCCGGGATCAAAGCTGCAATCACAGTTTGAGTTAATGTCCATCATTTACCTTTGGAATGGAAGGCTGAGAAAAAGGCATGGGGATATTCACGTTTTTAAAATGTACTCTACAAATTGTTGATTTGGTTGAGGGAGATAAATGCCCATATTATTCCTTTTCTTTATTTGAATTATGAATTTCCAGAAATTTTGAATAATATGCTTCACCTTAAGACATAATAGTTACATCAGTTTTCCACCTTGGCAACCAAATAGAATAAGTAGAAGTAATTACGTCATAAATTGATATAAAATTCAAATAAAATCCCACTGTGTGAACAGCTATGCAGTATTACTGTTTAATTTGGAGCAGTTTATTTAATACTCACTGCCATCCCAGCCTAAAGACACAGCTTGCATTTTAAAAGCTTATCTCTCCTTACAGTTACATAGTAAGCCATACAGAGCTGCTTCATGCCATCTGAGGTGCCTCTAAGCAGGAGTAATCTACATATTCTCTGAAGCTCAAATCATTTAAATAATTCTTTTTAGCTGCTTAGTTGTTTAAGTTTGATGGGGTTTTTTTGATACCTGTAACCACATATGAGTTTTATATATCACTGACCAAAAGGTAAGGAAACCAACAGTTTTAAAACAAATTTCTTCACACCAAATAATCTCAAATTTTGTATCATTACATAAGACCCACATACTTTAACTAATTAGTCCTTGTACAGGACAAGTATATAGTAGGAGCAGTACAGCCTAATAAAAGATAAGGAGAAAGCAGGAGCACAATCAATGAAAGAATTATCATTTTAGATGTGCTGTATCAACAGTAACAAACCGATCTCCACAAAACGTTGGATTTTAACATGCCCTTA
Organism: Nyctibius grandis; assembly: GCF_013368605.1. Taxonomy (NCBI): domain Eukaryota; kingdom Metazoa; phylum Chordata; class Aves; order Nyctibiiformes; family Nyctibiidae; genus Nyctibius; species Nyctibius grandis. The sequence continues at coordinate 4,542,405 of NC_090674.1, forward strand.
AACAGGCAACTTCATTTCTTGGAATAAGGTACTTCCGCAGTCCATCCTACTTGTTCCTTAATTAACATTTTTCATACCATCCACCATCTGCTTTATCAGCGAGCACAAAAATAACATACACTTTCAACCTTTTGAATCTATGAGATCAAATTCATTGCTAGTTTTTAATTTTAGCAAAAACCATTAGCAAATTTTGAAAGACCACTTCACTACTGAAACAGTACTCATTTTGCAATATGTATTATTTTGCAATATGTATTATTTTGCATTCCTATTGTCATTTTGGGCATCTAAACTTTTTTGCCTTACAATCCAATCTTGATTTGTTGAAATTAAAAAAGCAAACCTCAAATATGCACTTTATTTTACAATTATAACCAGAGTGTGGAGCACAACAGAGAGCTTACGCAAAGTTATAGTCTTCTAGGATACTTTCAACTGGAAGCAGCATTCTCTGTCTTCTCACCCCTTCCTAAACACATACACAAACACATTCCCACTTCAAGCCTTCATTTCTGGACTTATACTTCCATTCTCAATTAAAACTAACCAAGTAAACAGACAGTGGGAAACCTACAGAGAAGAAAAAAAAAAAAAAAAAATTAGCAAGCAAGCTTAGCCAAGATCAGCCCCCTCATTCCACTCCCGTCTGCTCAGCCACATAAATATTTTTGCAGGCCCGAAGAATGACCAAAACTACTTCTTAACCACTTAAATCTCATGTCAGATTATGATGACACTGAATTTGCAGTCCAAGCCTAATCTGTTTTCACCCCAGTCAGCACTGCTCCTCACCATGTCACAAATTTTGCAGGTTAGAAGTTATCTGCAGTTCAGTATCTGGGGAGAGAAGCAATTCTTTCTAATAAGCTCTTGGAATAGAGAGATGGAGCGCAAAGCACACGAGAGGTAAGAATTTAAATTATTCTCTTATTCCTCATTTAAAGTCAAGTCACTAGATTCAACAGCTCCACCTCTGTTAGCGATCAGACTCATATTACAAGGCATCCTGCCATCAGACATGCCACATATTAGTCCCTGTGGGGTGCTCCAGTGAAGAACTGGCTAACTGCAGTTTGCCCTTCAGATAAACACCAGCAGGCAGAATTAACTTGGGCTAAATCCTGGGATTAGCCGATATACAGTCTGTGCTGGGGGAGCAGACAGACTGATAGATTAATATTAAAAAAAAAAAAAACAAACAAAAACACACACGAAAAAAACACCAAACTATCAATTACCAGTCAGAAATAAAACCTAATAATGGTGAAAGTCAGGTACAGAACTGGAGAAACTGAACTTCCATCATCTGTGCAATACCATCTGCTTTCTGACGTTCCCATCTTCCATTCCCATATTGCTACCACGTCTGCCAACGCTGAAGGCACAAAGCCTCTTTAATTTCTACGTACGAAATAAAATGAGGTTTCATCTCACGGAAGAGGCTTCACACCAGCCTCAATAGTTCTCCCAGTGGCAGCAGTAACCTACACAGAGCGCACATTCCTACCAAATGCCAACACATACTAAGAGATAACAGCCAGCAAAAAAAGGCACTGCGTGTCTTCAGCTTTGTTCTCATTAATCATTGGTAAAGGAATAGACTGAAACTTCCAAAAAACATGCTAGTCTAGACAGAATTTTGGAAGGGGTAACATTCCATTATACCAAATAATTCTTCTCTGTGCCTTCTTCAAACTCTATTTGAATCAATATAAGCAGTAGTTTTATTTTATGATGTCTGAATAATCAATTTAACCAATATAAAAGATCTGGGGCTTTCACAATTGACTCCACAAGACCAAATGAACATTAAATATCCAGTCTCTTAAAATGCATGGGTCTGGAAAATATATCTGCGCCATCTGTAGACTGGAATGACAACAATGAGAACACGTTTGTCACTGAGAGCAGGGTGGAGCAGGCATTCTTTATTTGTTGGAACGTGAATAACACCCCAAAGACACATTTAATACAGGCTTCTTTCCTAGGCGTACGTTGCAATCAGATATATGGCTATACTGTTTTTATAAGACAGACTTTCAGGGTTGTTATTACAAGAGATAAATGAAGGGAAATGGACACTTCCAGCTTGTAAAGCAGTGCTTTCTTTTCAAAGCATTGCTTGCATTTTTCAAATCATTAAAAGGGAAGGAAACCAAGTAGAAGCTAAGAACAGCTCACTTGGAATTCAACCGGATTCTCTCCCCACTGTGGAATTTCAGTCCCGTACTGGGAGAAAGGTTGGATGGGGGAGGGAGTTAGGCTCAACAGCACCAGAGCAAGGCAAACGCTTGCTCACAGAAGCTGCTAGAAAGCCGCTCTCATCCTCAGCTGCTCTTACAGATCCAAGCGCTATAAATACCATCTCTACAGCTGGTGTTCAGGGAGAACAGCATGCCAGCAGGCTTTGCACCAAGCAGGAGCTAGTCGAACCATACTGTTCTACCTATCTGGAAAGCTGAACCAAAACCATTCCAAAACTTCTGCTGTCACCAGATTACCTGAAAACGTCCTATTGCAGAAGATGCACATCAGGTCTATGTATGCAGTCAGCTCAAGCACTTGGAGTTGAGCTGAATTCTTTCCTCACATGTTCCCTGCTTCAAGGCGGATAAAACAGTATCTCCCTTCACCCCCTGCTTTCATTTGTATTCAAGCCTTCTCTTGCCTGTTACAGGACTTGCAACAAATGTAGTAATTAGTAGCAGGACAGCCATTAGAACTACTGGGGTAATCTCTACTACTGTGGCTTCTTTGACTTCTCCTTCAAACCAATTCCCAATTCAACCTCAACTGCAAGACAATTCATGCATCCTCCACATGACACACAACTTATCTTCCCATAAAATAGCCTGTTTTGATAACACACCTACCACAAATGCAACGTAGTACAAAACACTTAGTAGGACAAACATTTAGTTGTAACCAGTTACGAGAATTTACAGAACAGAAAATCAGTGTAGGGGCTAAGTGACTTTACTCCACTTCCATTTATTTTCCCAAGACAACCTCATCATGTAAGATGCAAGCATAAAAAATTGGAAACACTTTTAAAAAAAAGGAAAAAAAAAAGGAAAAGCATACACACACAACAGGGCTTCTTTTCCATTCAGTGTGTTTTCCGTTCTTTTCATTCAGAAAACAGTTAAAAATTAGATCAGAAAGAAAAAGATGAACAAACCATACTTTTTTTTCCCCCCTTTAAGCTTCTTTGAAAGAGGTTACTACTTTTCAGAGCCACATGACAATGAAAAAAGGCAAAATTTAACAATATCCCCTGTCAATGTATACCAATAAAGTATTGGCTGTATTACTGATGACATTACCTTGCTCTATGAACCTTTCAACAGTTTTGACTTTTGTATTATTTTTCAAATATCAGCAATTTTATATTATATTTCAAATATCACCAATTCAGACAAACACACCATAAATCAAAAGCCTTTTAAGTTAAGTCCTGCTTTCCCACCCATTTTTATTTTGCTCCAGAACAACGGCATAAAGCAGGACACATCTTAAAAGAAAAAAAAATTAGAGAAAAAAAAAAAAACAAACAGAAAAGGAACTCCAATTAGATGTTTCTCTATTAATTTTTTTATTTAAATATTTAGGTTTAGACCAGAGGTTTATAAACCTTAGAGAAAAAACAAACAAACAAACAAACAAACATTAGAAGAAAAACATTTTTTTCCTCCACCTCTACCAATTAACTCCAGAATGCCTTATGAAGTTTTCTCATGCCAAGGATGCCATCTTGAGAACCCAACTGCCATATGTCTACAGCAGCAGCTGTGACTATTGTTACTGGCAGATAGGAATGCTCCACTGTGCCTATTTTCATTAAACACCCAACACCTTAAGCAGTCCATGAAAGAACCTTCCAACATTACCAGCCACAAAGACTATTACTGAGTTAAAATCTAAACAGCTAATTTTCAGTCCCAACCCGAGGATCTAGTTGCACTCACATCTTTCAAGATAACAGACTGTGCAGGTGCATTTCTACATTACTGTGGTTCGTGGCAAACCAGAATATACAATAATCTCAGATGAACTACAGTCTGAGAGCTTTGTTTTACTCTGTCACTGGCACCCACAAGATGCTAAAACCTATTTTCATTCATCTAGTGCACAATTAATGTAACATCAATCGCAGAGGACATATTCCAAGTAGGATACTCCCTCATTTCCCTGCTTCATTAGTTTAGTTTTCTACATACTTATTATCTTTTTAAAAGAATGAACTAGATGGACTCTTTGCTAGTGATGAATGTCTAAATGCTGTCTTGCAGCTACTAGCTTGAACCTCTGCTTCATTTTCATTTTTTTTTAATGTACGCATTATTTATTAACAGGATTATCAAATCAATTCCACAAAAAAAAAGCACAAACAAAAAAACACAGGAAAACCACAACACTAGGGAAGTCTTTAGGCACAGAATAGCTTAGCTTTTCATTCCAGTAATCCAAGGCAGCAGCTGCCAACATTGTTTATATGTTACATTTCAAAACCTGATACAAGAATGAGCACAAGAACTACTGACACACAAAATACTGTCAGATCTATAGCTCAGCTTTCATGCCAGCTATTACACAGCAGAATCTATTTCCCACTCACCACAAAAACAGTAATTAATGAAGTGGACAGGCAGCAAGTAATTAATACATCATGGGTAAGAGGTATTGGTGTAAATCATTACGAACAAAAAAAGTGAAAAAGCAGGAAAAGACAAAATATACTCAATCAAGATATGCTGACAGCCATGATCTATTCCTGAATTATTAATTTCAAAAAGCTGCTTGTGAGTTTGACCTGGAGCACGATAAACCACCTATCCAGTAATTTAAAGAAAATATTAAAGCAGATAAATTTTCAAATTAATTTAAAGACTGACAAAATTAAACAGTTATCTCAGAGGAAGAGACGGAAGTGTTATTTCAGAAGTTTCAGTATTAGGTAGGATTTTATCAATAAACCACCACCACAAAAAGCAACTTAAAAGTCCACTGATATCAAGTTTCACTTGAAAATATTCTGTAATAAGCAGAATATGAAACAAAAAATATATTGGGTATCACCAAGCCAACGGATAGCAAGGACTGCTAACAGAGGGATCACCCTAGGGATCAATATGAAAAGTCCTCAGAGCCCACTAACTTTTCATTTAAAAAACATAAATGGAGTACACCTGTGATACACTTTATTATCTACATGTCCATACAGTTTCCCTAAAATAACCCTAAGCAATTGGCCTCTGTTTCACTATAATGTAGTCTCTGCCTCTATCAGCCAATACATTTGTAAAACTCAGACTTGGACAAAGTTTAAACTCGGGACCCACCAAGGATTCACAGAATAATTTGGCCAACCAATACATGAAGAATTGAAGACCAAGCAACAGTCAAAATCCCTTCTTGGCTATCAGACTTCACACTGTCCCATCAATCCTGTTCATCACAATAGCCCATTCGGCTTTAATTCCACGATAAGGGAACTTTAACTGTCTTGGAGGCTTAAAATAGTCACTACCCAAAATATCACCAGCCTCTCAGATTTGCCTCCTGTGAACTTGATCAGTGCACAAATGAAGAAATAACCTTCAAATAACATTTGAAGGTATGAAGCAGGAACTCCATAGGCTAGAATTACTACTGAATTCCCTTTATTTTTGCTGCATCAGATACGAGAGTCAGATACATTAATGTCACTTTCTGTAGTAAGCTTCTAGCCAACAAGTTCAGATTTTAATAATGAGTAGTTCAATAACATAACTGTGAGCCTGCAAAGACTGAGGGATCATGAAAAAGAAAGAATCCTTGGCAGAAATAGAAATACTTATGCCCCCAAACCTAACATGTAGCCTAAAAGCATACCAGAAGAATTTCAGCTTGAAGTTATGTGTGTCAGACAACTTCATTAAGAAGATTCTTTAAAGAAATGATTTCTGCTCAGGTTTTTTCCCCACCAAACAATGCCTTTTTCATATCTTTTATTATATGAACCTCTTTTGTTCAACAAGCAAAATTACTCCTCTGTCTATTGCTTTCGTCTATATTTCTCCTCTAAGAGGGAAATAGAGAGAAAAAATATCCCCCAGATTGTAAGAATGTGTAACTATTTCAACTGATGATTCCTTTCCCACATTCTGTAATGGCCTCTGATGACTTAAACCTGACCATCTGTCCTACCACCGATCTTGTATCAGAGCCATAGGACTCAAATAGAAGGCTACAGATTAGAGCATTTCCAGAGCACAAAATATAGCAAAAGCTGTAAAGAAATTTCCAACTAGATAAATCAGGAAGTATTTTTCTCCTTTTGAAAGCTGATGTAGTTTCTTGAAAATGCGTCTTTGTAGTGCAGCTCTAGCATTCAAAAACAGAACCAGTGTCTTTTGCCTTGACATCCCTTTCCTCTCAGCTTTCTCACTCAAATTATGCTCCTAACAAAGGCAGAGACTGTAGAAGCAGCACACCAAGCACTAAAGCACCAGACCCAAAGAGGAGTTATACTACAACAACTATCACGTGGTTGTCCGCAACGTATCCCTATCTGTCAGTCCATATGATACTCCCACACCCTGAAGTTAACAAAAAGGTTTTCACTTTGGTATTCTAATCTTACTGCAGAATTCTTAACTCGCCACAAGCAAACACCATAAACAACCATATCAAAATCAAGGTACTCGTGATTTAGACTTTCTAGTCAAATTCAGAGACAATCCAGTTGGTAATGACAGCTTCAGACAAGAAGGAGAAAAATTCTAGATGATATAATGTACACAGTACTCAGTTTAGTCCAACAAAAAGAAGAGGATTAAGCAGGAAGGGAGAGGAGAAAGAAAAACGCTCTTACGAGACTAAAATAAACTTACTGGTTGAATTGCCTTGCATCTGGATGATACATTTGGATTCTTTGCTGGTTTCTCGGGAATTGAAGGGCCGGACCCGAACAGCCACCTTCACTGAAGCCCCCGACATTCTGGTTGCTTGTAGTGCAGTCAAGAAATTGAAAGTGAAGGGGTCACAAGTGTTTCAAGTTATCCTTCTTGCTGGTGTTTTCTAAAGAGAAAAATATAATTTAGTTATTTACACTAGTGCATTGAAGATGTTGATAAAATTAGGAAGGTTCAAAGTTGTTTGATAACTTCAATTTCTGCTCTGCACTCACCCTCCCCCCTCACCAAGCTGTCACTTCAAAGACAGAACTGGAAATACACTTAAGAGCACCTGTACACTGTCTCCCTAGTCAAAAGTTTCTGTCATCTCAAGCAATTCTTCTGAAGTATACAGATTTGTTTTCATTACTTGGTTTTCTGCCCAGAGAGTACGGAAACCAACACAGAAATGAAGACCTGGTTGCAACGTGTCTTAGGCTTAACCTAACAAAGAGAATTTTAGCAGTGAAGATACAACTACTTAGATTTCAGCATGAGCTAACTACCATATACTACATATCCAGGTTCTCTAGCTGTCAACCCTTGCTGGCACAATACATTAGCAACAATATTAAAACTAACACCATGTGACAGGCCATATCACATTGACTTTCAACACACACCATTCCAGAGAAAAGGGTGTGCCCAACAACATTAAAGAACCCTTTGCAGTCCTGGGAAAGTCCTCTTCTCAAAGGTAATAAAAACTCATTAACTACTTGTCTATCTAGTGATTAAAGGACACACTATAAGGAAGAAGAGGAATCAAAAATTATTGCCTTTATGGTAAATATTACTATCTATCTTCAATAAATGTTCACCAACAAATTCATCTTCGTTATCCAAATACTTGTTCAAATCCTACCACATCCAAATGATGGAGCACTTTAGCTGATAGGGAACTAGCCAGGATACCCACAATCCAAACTTCAAGGCATGTCTGAGAAAGTATTGAAATGTAGGGTTAATAAAGATTGATCCAATTGTATTGTCCTTGACCAACCTTTTCCATTAGAAGAAAGTTTTTCAGTTGGTCTACAATTAAGCCGTTTAACTTATTGCCAGAGGATACCATCAGTACTGAAGTTAAACAGACTCAAAGAGCAGTAAGATAGATTCAAAGAAAAAGCCATCAAGGTCTAGTAAAAAGCTACCACCCCTGGCTAGGAAAGCCTCCATGCCACAGACTCTCTGAACCTGGAAGATTATACTGAGAACACATGATTACATGGTTGATTTATCCTTGTGTTCTACATCCCTGCTACAGCCACTGCTGAAGACAGGATTTGGGGCTAGATGAACCTTTGGTCTGACTCAATGCAGTCATTTCTATCTTGAATCTGTGTTAACATGGGCAGAACTCTACCCTGCACAAGTCACCATGCCTGGCCCGGAAATCTTGACATCTTCTTTTATGGTTATCTATACACCACACGTCCAACAAAATGCTCATTTCAGGGTTGTAATCACAGCGCCACAAAAGGACAAAACTTACTAGCACATCTAAAGCAGAAGCATTTCAGCTCTAAAGTAAGTTTTACAGATGGTAAAAATACTTGTACATGCCTAATTCAAGTTATGACACACCTTCACACAGTGCAAAAAGTTTTTAATAACACTACATTACTTCATTAATGCCATCACATCGTGAAGGCAGAAATTAAATTGCCCCACCAAGTAGAAGCAGTAATTTAAAGCATTCCTTATTTTAGCAGGTACCTGAGGTATCTCACCCGACTACAAGAATAGGAATGTCTTTAGGAACAAGCCAACTGAACTTCAATATCAGTGGCACAGCAAACTGGTACAGAAATGATTCATGAGACAGCCACACAGTCAACTTTAGGTTAGCATAGAATTTTAATAAGTTTTACTTAAAACTTAAGCATAGAATAGAGCAAAGAAGTAATGGGAATTAATTCCTGTGATCTTCCGAGTTTAACAGAGATTCTGGGTTGTTTCAGAGGACTGCTTCATTCCCTCTTGCTCAGAGGTGCCTACTTTTTTGTATAACAATGTATCAAACATGTAGCTTCATTATAACCTTCTTCCTGAGTATCGACCATGTGGAATTTTTGCTCTCCCTTCTTCACATGACCCTTGCACAAGTACCTGTGCCCTCACACGAAAGCTAAGTGCCAAGACTAATCCTGATACATCCCAGTAGAATTATTCAACTGACCCTGAATATTGCTGCTAGAAAACAGGAATGTCACTGTACATGGCCACTCAGCATTCTGTTTCTGAAAGAGAATTTAAGAAATCCATCAAGTGCAAAACCTGTTATTATCAAGCTCACAGTGACATGGTTTACTTTCTGATTGCAGAAAAAGACAAGTAGGTGGAATTTGCATAGGGTGTAGCACATCACAGAAACTCCTCCTGACAGTGGCTTAGTGGCTCTCATCTTTCTTTTCCCCATCTATCCATATTAACGTGAAAAACAATTTTGTCAGCATCCCACATGGACCAATGAATAAAGGTAAGGCCATTAATGAAGGGAATTTTTTTTTAAGAAAACAAAAATACAACCAATGTGTTCTTATAATATTATTTATGAAATATAGGGAGCTTATTTTCCCTTCTTACTGAAGAGCCCCACACACAAAGACTTTTTTTCTGCTGTTTTCATATAAATACCTCTCAGAGTACTACATTAATTTCTACAGTAATTAGTATATCTAGGGAACTAGCAAACAGAAGATGCAGTGAAAGAATCATCTACTTAAAAGAAGTCTTGAGTACCCCTGAACAGCATATTCACAACAAGAAAGCATGAAAAGCACATGCCAGAGACTCCATATGCACAGCTAAATGATAGCCTTGTTTGAAACATAGCTGTGAAGAAATTCTTACAGAACAGGTCACAAAATCACCTACAACAGCATAAAAATTTAACTGCTGGACTTCTGCAATTACCGACTTTTCCCAACCCTAACTTCTGTGCTCGTAGAAAACTAAATGTGGTGTAATTTTAAATCTCATTCATTCTCAACTCTGCTACTTTTCATAGCTGAAGTAAGCAAAATGCCTACTTGTAGTTGCACAAGGACTTCAGATGTTTTGAACACCATCTCACTATGCAAGATGTAATCTTCCTTAATAAGAAAATTAACCAAAACCGATTCATTTTTCCAAGCTTCCCATACATTTAACTTGTTGGGGTTTTGAGGGTTTTTTTTTCTACTTCTCAGCAACTTTAACTGGCTGTAACACTTTATAAAGGCAGCATTGCCCTCATCTTACAGAATGAGACCAAGTTGCATGGCATCAGAGATAATAAATTGCAACTGGTTTTTCAGGGTTCACATTTCCCAGTAGTATCACTCACTACTACAAAACGCTGTTGTCTACAGAGTTGTCTACGAGACGTAACCTGCAACAGAGCAAAACAAAGTGTGCAATACAGTCTGTGTCACAGATTTAGAAGAACTATCTTTTTTTTTAAAAAAAGCAGCTCTCTTTTATATGTTCATTATAGGCTTAGAAGGCTGATTCATTCTAGCATGGATGGCGTTCTCCTAACGTCTTGGAAAGAGTCTGCTAGCTGTGTATTTTTTAACGTTCAGTCTGTATGAACCCAGTCAGGAACCAAGTAAAGAAGGGAACTGCGTGCCCGAGTCTTTGACGTGATATGCCACCAGCTTTAAAACAGGTGGTAGATAATATCTGAGTTGGTTAGTGAGCTCTATCAGCACAAAACCAAATCCTACATATTAACTTTACACTTATTTTAAACTGTTATTAAAAGATATGCACCATCCACCCTCTAAGTCACACAGTGAGGTTTTAATATTAAAGTGTGGTGTGTCATTAAACAAGTCATCTAAATACCTTGTCTGTTTTCTGTTATTCAAGCTGACAAACCCAACGATGTTGGTCAATCACCCTTCATGGTCTCAAAGCACTTCTAACTAGATTTGGTCTTTCACAACAATATTTCAAGAAACAAGCAACAAGCTGTTCATTATGACTTGGATCCTTGGACATATTTGAAAGTTCTGGCAAACCAGTTTTTATGCAATGTCAAAATACGGAACATACTGCTATTTTTTTAATAAAGTTACAAGTAGAGTAGGGATTTAGAGTCAAATTGTTATTTATATATTCAAAGAAGTTTGCAACCAGTTCAAAGTGGTTACAAAAACAATATTCAGAATCTGCCTCTCTACATTCAAAAAAAAAAACAAAAACCCAACACACATCACAAATGAAGAAGCATCATTTTTAATTAACATATCCAGCCATTGTGTCATTATGCATAGGCAGGGCTACCAAAGAATGTGCTCTTTTAAACAAAAAAACTGCTTGTAACTTAATCAGTACAACAGCTCTAAAGAAAGAAAATGAACAAGGATAGAGATTAGTATATGGAAAGTTAGCAAAACAGCTGTTCAGAGCAGCAGGGGTTTATGAACAAGGGGACCACAGCGAATCCAATTTTAGGTCCTCCAGTAAGGATCAGGTAGTGCTGACAGTCTGATATGTCAGCTGAACTCACACCCTATGAATTGCTATCTTTGTACCAAGTGAAGGTGCCAGATAAAACAGCGGTACAGAACTTGGCGACCCACTGAAAATCTGATCATATAAACATATGGCTATTTATCAACACACCAACGTACTGGATTGTGCAATGACAAAAAGAACTGAGCTAAGAAGGAGCTGGAAGCGAAGAGAAATATACTTCAAAATTCAGTATGAACGTATTTTAAATTTCAGAGAACAAATACAAATTCATCACCCGCTTCTGGTGAATTCCAGTCTCGGTTTAATACCCATATTCTGCCAATGACCCCAAAACTACCAGGCCTGTCATCCTGTCTCCTGACGCCTGCCTCCTGACTGAGCTCAGAGGATTGTCAGATCATCATCCCAACATGGCTGCCTCGGTAATTGTGCTGTACTGAGTCCAGGGACAGATCCACCACCTACAGGGCCACAAAAACCGCCCTGAAAACCGCAATCCTTTATACATTCCTGCATCTTCCGGCTGCTTGAGGGACTATGCCTCCCTCCTGAACGAGCAATTATCGCTGCCACCTCATCTGAGCTAGAAAGGAGGAAAAGGACAGCGAACCGCGGCGATATTCGCGACCCACACCGCGGGCTGGATGCAGACGAGGAAAAGGACGGGAAGGGCCGCACCGCCATGGCTCGGAGCGCCTGGGGGAAAGGGGAAGGACGCGTCCCGGGGGACGAGTACGCGCATCAGGCAGATGCGGGCGAGGAAACGCCGAGCCGGGTCCCACGCCCTTGTGCCGCTGCCCTGACAGCGCCGGGACACCCTGCCCCGCCAACACCCCCCCTTCCCCCGCGCCGCTTCCCAGGCCCCGTCCCACCCGTGGCGCCCCCCCACGTTCCCCCCGCCGAACAGCTACGTAAACCAGCAGCCCCCGCCTCCCCCCCCGCATTACGGCATCCACCCCACCCCCCGCCCCGGCACCGAGCCGTTCCCCTGCTCGCCTCCCCCCGCTCCCCCACCGACCGCCGCCGGCGGGCCGAGCTCCTCAGCGCAAGCCGCCCCTCACCTGGGGACGGGCGGGGGTATCCGCAGAACGCGGGCAGCGCGGGGCCGCCGGCGCCGTCAGCAGCTGGGGAAGGCGGCGGGGCCGGCGAAGCAGCGCAGCGCGGGGCGGAGAAAAGAGAAGAGTCCGGCCATCGCCATCACGCTTCGCCGCCTCCACCGAGGCTGGGAGACCCCCCCCGCCCCCGCCGCCAGGAGAGGAGCAGGACGGAAGCGGGAAGGGCGAGGGAGGGAAGGAGGGAGGGGAGAAAGGGGGAGGGAGGAAAGAGAAAGGCCGCGCCGGGAAGAACAAGCGCAGCGACGCGCTCCCCACAGCGCCGCTCCCACACTGACAGGACGGCGGGGCTCTGCGCCCGAACCCGCCTCCGCAGGGCGAGGAACGTCCGTCCCGCCAATAGCCGCACGCCTATGCGCCCTTCTCCCTGCAGTTCACCAATCGACAGCCGTAAAATCGGCGTGTGCCCGCCTCTCGCCGTGCCAATCACAGGCTGACACAGGCACGCACCAATCACAGCTCAGAGATGCCCGCCTGCAATCACGACGCGCACTCCTCCCTGAGTGAATCCCTCCGCCGAGCCTCGAGGATTGGGGGAATCGGTTCTTCTCCATCGTCAGCCAATCAGAACTCGGGACGGAACAGGCGTCATCCCTCTTTTAACCTATAGCGAGCGGCACGAGGACACCTCTGGCCTCACTGCTTCGTCGTGCTGTGTGCGTGCGCGCCCCCGAGGCTGAGGCGGCCTCCGCTGCGCGCCAGGGAGCGGCGCGCGTCGTTACCAAAGACGTGAGGCGAAATCGGGCACTTGTGGCTAAAAAAAGCCTTTCAATGTACGCGGCTGGTTGGCGGCTCCGAGTCGAGGGGCCCGTGAGCGGGGAGGCGAGCCTGACCGCCGAAAGGGGGGGTGAAGCGGTGAATTCGCCAACTCCCGCCCAACTCCAGTGGGATTCAGTAGGGTTTGGAGTCCTGAACGAGGCCTAACGATGGTAGTTCAGAGGGCAGGGATTAATTTTCCCTTTTCCCTCTTCAGACCGTTTTTTTGAGCAGCCTACGGTATTTTTTTTAGATCTCGTAATGTGTTTTTATGTAAGTGATTAAATTGTTTTGGTAAATGGTGTAGTATCAGCTCTTGTACTTCCAATAATTTCGTGCATATTCTCATAGGAAAAAAATATTTTTGTGGCAATAACTTCAGCTCCAAAGTTCCTTCTTTCCATTAGTACTTTGATCATTTCTAGTGTTTGAAATAAGTCTTGTGTTTAATCTTACAAGCATCTTAAAATAATTAAGGTATTTCATGTAATATTATGTATTTTCCATGTACATACCATCATATGCAAATTGGATTTAAGCTGTTGAGAACAGTTGGGACCTGAGATCTCTAGTTTTAAAACGAGTTCACAGGCCTCTGGCTGCCACCGTTAATCTTCCCTGTGTCTCTTGTGCTCCCCATCAGTTTCAGGGTTTTGGGAGAATTATTTGTTACTTTGTTTGGTGAAAGAGAGACTTTTCCCCCTTGCCAGTCTCATCGTGTGTGCATGTCGTATGCAGTTGTGCCAAGGGATGCAAAAGCCTAATAGCTGAACAGTGGTTTGTATGGAAATACCACCACAGAACCAACAAAGCAAAGAGGTGGTTTTCGTATGTCCTACAAAATACCATTATTTGAACTTTGGGAGACTTCCTGTTGATGGGACATATGATTGAGTGGTGTTTTTAGTGTGGTGTAACCATGCTAACATCTATCTAGGGCCATGCAGAATTATGTCAGCTATAATTTCTCTGAAATAAAATAAACAACCCCCAAAAAAACAAAACCTGTTTTGAAATCCTCTGCAAACTGTCAGGACACCAGCTGCGTGCTGTAGTCCTCCATGGTAATAGACAATGTGATTCATTTTACTTCAGCAAAGTTTGTGTCGTGTCTCTTAGGAACAGTAGTTTGTGCATCGCTGTCTTATGTCTACGTTTGGAGAGTACTCACATAGAATAGTTCCAGTATGTTAATTCAGTTGTTGGCTTACAGAGTCTTGAAAAATCTGCTGGAAATATTCAAAGAAAGTCTAGTTAGACATCGAGAAAGGAAATGGTAAAGGGCAGATGACACATGCTGTGTAGCATCTGGGAGGTCACTCAATGCGAAGGGAAAAAAGAGGAAAAATGCTCTTTAAATATCCAAGTACAAAGTTGAAAGGTGGTCAGGTATTAAGGCAGTCCTCATCTAGCTGGTTGTGATGCCTTTTTAATAATAGAACTTAGGCATTTTATCTCAATTTAATTAGACTAACCTTCTCAATATCATTTTTGAAAGTCAGGTCTCCTTGGGTAATGTAGAATTAACTTATTAAAAAAAGTGCCTAAGTGGAATTCTACTGCAATGTTCTGCCTATAAATCCCGTTTAAAAAATTAGTGTCCATTCCCTTATAGGAAAAGGACCATTCTTACTCATTTTATACGTTTCTGACCAATAAATACCATATCACCCTGCAAAACAGCAGAAACAGATCCAATTCCCTAGCAGTGTGTGCATGTTTAAAACCAGAATTTCAACATTCCTTTTTAAGAAAATATTCACATAATAAAGGTCCCCACCACAAGAAAAATGTTCTTGAGCATTTATTGTACCAGAAATATGAGAGCAAGGAGTACTGTAAAAAATTTCTTGCCTTTATTAGTACTAACAAATATAGTTGGTTACTGAAATCACTGAGATATGCTACCTAAAATTGTGAAGCCCGTTCAAATACAGGAAAGACGGTAGGTTTAAGCTAAGTGGTAACGAAGACAGCTCCATTGCAGGGCAATGCTCGTGGGGATTGTTAGTCAATCTGTTGCTGGCTAAAGCAGTGTTGCCATACCCCTATTAACAGCATTAGGCTGTCCTTGCTGCCAGCAGGGAATAGTTGACAGAGATCTAAATTGTGCTGTTACGTAAGTATAAATTGTGATATAATAGAATCAATCGTACTGAATTGTATTGCTGTAACATCAGAACTTGCCCCAGTCATTTCTCTAGTCACATAACCAGAGGGCAAGTAAAGACCAGTGATATAATCTTGTAACGTCAAATTTTCCAAGAAATGCACCTTTTGCAATGTTTATGTAAATTAGCCATTCTTGGGATGAGCCATTCACAGCTCAAAGCTATTAATATCCTGCAGATATACGTAAATGTCAAAGGTAATTTGATCAATTGATATTCTGTGTTCTCCAGTCTAAAGTCTCTGAATTATAATAAGGTTACAGCTGGATTGAAAAAGGTAAATTACATGTTAGTAGGGGGAGAAGAAATCATAAAAAGCTGCATGAATGAATAAGTGAATTAAACTAGGGATTGTCACACAGCTGATACACTTTTGTGGGAGATTTATTCTTAATCCAATACTAACCTCAGCTTTCTTTTTCAGTTGCTCAAATGTCCACTATCCACTGAAAGCCAGGAGTTTGATTTACTTTTGTCCCCAGAGGACACCAATATAATGGTACTTTCAATTGCTTGTATTAAGACACATTTCAGTATTCTACCCCTGAATGCTGAATTTGGGAGAGCGTTTCTCTAAATTCACACCTTTGAAATACTTGATACTAATTCTCCAGCTAAAATTGTTTTAGCCACTTAATGTTGGCCTTTGTGTCTTCTGTAGTATCTGCATTGATACATTTTCAAGTGGTAAATGGATCCCATAATTAGACAAAACAGTTCAGTAATGCACTTTGCTATTTATATTCCTCAGGTCAGTCTGATATGATGGCAGAATAAATATAAATTCAGATTCTGAAGGGCATTGTCTTGATTAATACATCCTATACCAAATGTAAATATTTTTATTTCCTCCTGTGAGACAAAGGTTAAGACAAACATCCTGAACTTGTTCAAACAAGCCTTTCAGCTGGTACAATGGAATAAATAAAAAAATAGGATTTTCATTTTATACTTCCATTAAGAAGACCTAGTTCCATATAGATTTTCTGCTGAAACATTTAAATTCACAACTGTCTTTGATATTAGTTGTAAGACTTCAAGTGTGAAATATCAAGAACTATTGGAGAATAGCAGACCTCAAGCCCTATACAGGATACATTTAAGCAACCAGCTTCTTTTAATTTAAGGATGGATTATTTCTGCTTGTGCTCTTCTCATTTAAGAAAACTGCTCATTGCTTCCACAGCATCCTTACTCACAAAAGGTGGTGGTGTCTCTAATTTGTAATAGCTGAAGAAAATTAGAAGAAAGCATTTCTTCCATCTTTCCAACACATTCCTGGTCAGTCAATAAAACTAAAAGCTGTATGGTGGTAACTTACAGAAAAAAGGCCATAATGTGAAACCATAGCAGTTTAATCATCCTCCAGTAAAACCAAATATACACTGCTGAACAGTTGTCCTCCAGCAAATAAAGTAGAAATTCTGGGATGTTTGTAGAGATTTCATGCTTATAATCCTTAATAATGAGGTGACAGTGGAACATTTAAGAGTTTTTCTTTATGTAGAAAATAATTACCTCTTTACTAAAAAAGAAAACAGACTTTGAAAGTTACAGCTCGCTGCATACCCTTGTAACACGTTCAGAAACCATGCTGGGTTTGGATGCTGAGTGACAGCTTGCAGATAAAAGCAGAGCAGGATCTTCTCTGACTTCTGAAGAGGGGGAATTTCAATTTGTTGAAGGAGTGAAGGTTAAGGAACTAAAACCAGTCAACAAACAAGTTTCTCTGTTCCAAGGGTCCCTGCAGACACAAACTTTGCAATCTTCCTCCCACCCTTGGGGAAAACAAACACACACACACACTGAGGTGGGAGAAAACCCACAACAAACCACCACCAAAACAACCCAACAAAAAACCCACTACATCTTCATTTTCATGGAGAATTACTCACACATCTCAAAGGTCAGCACTGGATTATATATAACCTACCCAACATTCCCCCTGGAGCCTGTCACCAACTGTCATGTTGCTATGAATAGATGTAAGAGTCACCCGCTTGGGAACATTCATCAGTTCGGAGCATTACTGATATCTGTGTGCACAGGAACGTTTCACACAATTCACTAAGTTATCTCCAGATCCTACATCACCATTGGCAAACCTGAACGAAGCCACCCAATCATTTGTATTTTTTATACTTTCACTGACACACTTAAAGGAAAGAAAGAAAAGGAAGCACTTTGTGCGAGTGTGTATCATTTATTGTAGTTCAAGAGAGTCAGGAATTGAACAGAAGACACAGCGAAAAACAAATAAAAGAAAAACAACCTTTTTTTCAGACTGAATTTTAAAACACTGGTTTCAAATCCTTTTTAAAAAGGAAATTCAAGTATCATATGCAGGGGGCAGTAATACAAAAATGTTTGTGAATATTTTTTTTTATTCTTTTTTTTTTTAAAAATGTAATTCTACATTTCCTGCACCCTTTCTGCTTTGGTAAGGCCAAGCCATGGATACAAATTGGTACGCAACATAAAAAATGACCCCTGCCCCAAACTGCAGCCTCTGAGAATAAAAGGATCTGCTCTCTGCGGACAAGCTCTAATGGCTCAGAACTGTCATTTAGCATATATCATATCTGCAGCATTAAAAGAATGGATTTTATTTTTTAAAAAGTCACCGAAATACTGGCATTCCCAAGCATCTCATTCATGGCAGCTGTTTTAATGTATTTCTATCTCAAGGCTTTTCAAAAATACCAGAGCATCTAGATCAACATAAAGAAAAGGGACATTTCACAGAACGGAAATTAAAATCCATGTGTGAAATCTTTGCTTTTTTGAAGTTATCCTTGTCTCTAACACCAATTAAAAACCAAATATGCAAATATGTGTAATATAAAAATACGATCCCAAGAGTAACACTTTGTGGCAGGCACAGTTATCGCACAGAATATGTTCTTTTGAGGGCAGGGGAATGGTTTGATTTTCACAGGGATATTTTTTTTTTTGCATTACAAAAAGAAAGAAAAAAGAGACAGCAGTGCAGGTTTGATGGGTGGAAGAGGAAGAAGGGAGGGAAAGAGGAAAAAGTTACTTTAGCAGCAAAATGTCCAAGGTTCTAACCACAATCAAATTAACGGATATCTGGCTGTAAAAAATAAGGTTGAAGGGATGCTGCCCTGATCCATTCATCTTTGCTAAAATAATTCAGCTGTAAAACTCCAAAATGTGA
Source organism: Nyctibius grandis (assembly GCF_013368605.1). Lineage (NCBI taxonomy): Eukaryota > Metazoa > Chordata > Aves > Nyctibiiformes > Nyctibiidae > Nyctibius > Nyctibius grandis. The sequence continues at coordinate 4,561,033 of NC_090674.1, forward strand.
CATATTGAAGGACAGTTTTGTAACATAAGCAACTTCCTAGCTTGTCCTCCATGTTATTGACCATCATTACCACTTAAATATATGTACAAGAATTAAGCCGCTTTTCTCCTCGTCCACATGCTTCTGGTCACTACTGCAAGTCAGTGCCCGTGGGCGTGCTAATCCCATCACTAGCTTTCAAAGTGTATCTGCTCCACTATTACCAGAACAGCCCACGCCCTGGTCTTCCCATTGGTGTTGGCGTGCACTGCGAGGGAATTTTAGTGGTCAGCATTCTGCTTGTCTCTCATCCAGGCTTGGATCTGCTCTTTAAGTTCTGGCACTAATAGTGTAAAGAAAAGAAAAAAGAATGATTAACTTAACAGTTAAATTATTTATTAATACTACTATAAGAAAGCTCCTCATGACCGATAGCAATTTCTTGTCTAGAAACCTGATCAGGAATATCTACTACTATTTTCTTCTCAATCAATATATTTTCTGCACAGCTTTGAGTAAATGAATTACTCATTCACCTACCATAATAATATCCTTTAACCTGGTAGCTGTGAAGGCAAAGGTGTGGGTTTCTTTCCCCAGAAAAAGGGAAAACAAGAAGGAATGAACTCTTCTGTGCAAATTGAGATGAAAGAACCGTTACCTCTACTGAGGCCTCACCACTGTCTTCTGAAAGTCTATGGAACAAACTGCACACAAATCGCTTCCCCCAGTCAACAGTTCCATTGCTACCTCTTAAACAGATACCTGGTTCCAGCATATTTTCTGTCAGCGTCTGACGATTGAAAGGATCAGTAGAAGAGTTCAACAGATGCCTCAGGATGATGGACCTGTCCATAATAGTTCCAGACGGCAGCCTCACAGGATCAGTCATCAGAGTGTCCATGAGTGGATCTGAGGGCACAAGTGTCTCCTCATTAAATTGAAATCAAAAGCTACAGATTTTATCTGCACACAAAAATAGGACTGGAGAGTACAATCCTGGGAAAAACAAAGAAACTCTTAACTCTCTATATTTACTTAACGATTTAATTGAAACAGAGCAGGATGCAAAGCTTCATAAACACTACATAGTTTCTATTCATATATACTCATATTTAAAATCAAAAGTAACAAAACAAATCCCTCTTTTCCTAAAAAGTCAGTGTTTAGAAAACTCAACTTGCCTCTGAATTCATCCGGAGCATCACTGTAATCAATTTCTGCACGGGCATTCTTGGCAACAATTTCCTCCACTTTCTCTGCCAGCAGTTTGAATTTCTCTATTGCTATGGTTGACTTGATTCCAGCCTTTCTCATCTTTGAGATAACCTCCTCAAAGAGCTCTTTACTGTAGGACCTCTACAAGCAAAGCATAAAAAGACAACTTTGCTGAGCTGTAGTATCCTAACATGCCATGAAAACTCTGAACATCTTTTAATGCATTTTTAAAACTTCAGGAGGAGGGATCAATGAAACCTCACCATTATGTCAGACAGAAAAGTAGTACACAGATAACATTTCATCTAGCACCAAAACCTCAACTTTGGGGTAGATTTATGCTTTTTTACTGGTCATCACTTCTGTAGAACAGTTCAGGACCAAAAAAGAAAAAAAAAGGCAACATCCCCTGATCAAAATGAGTAAGACACTCAGAGAGGCTGGTTTTAATTATTAGGACTGTCCCTTAGACAAAACATCTTGTCTTGACACTTCTGTCTGTATTCCTGTTCCCACAAGTCTTGGCTGAAAATATAGCATAAAATTAAGGTATTTTTTGATTTCTTAACTTCTCTGCTAATGTGCAAGGCAGTACTGGGAAAGAAGTGATTCTTTCTCCTAATCCAAACAAAAACAAACAAAAAACCCACCCCATGATGTTGCAAAAATAGTAAGGCAACTCAGAGGGAGCTAATGCTTGCTGGAAACTTGCCAACCGGTGCAGGACGGACTGTACAGCTGCATAGCACAGCACTCAGGGAGACCAAAGGCATATCCTATAGTTTCAACTGAAGCACACATTGCTTTCATGTAAAAAAAGAAATTCAGGCAACGACTTTTGAAAGCTGCTTATGTTCTAAAGACACTGTTTTCTTTTAAGTTCACAATGCCATGTTTTGATATAAGCCTTTTAATAAAAATTCTTTGCACTTCAGTGCAAGGCTGAATTAAATGACAAAACAAAACACACTAAGTCTCACAGATTTCTGTTTTCCTTGGGGATTTTAAAACGTTCAACACAGCCCTGCTTCTTTCATCTACACTATATCACACCGAGAAATACTATTCACTACTAAGGGCACACAGTGCCCACCCAAACTCCTTTCTAGTCCCCAGAGGAGAACAGAACTATGGCAGTATGCCCAGGGCTTTATAAATGTTTTCAGATTCCTTCTAATACGTGCTAGGATTTGCAAACGGAAGATGTATCAAAATGCTTTAGAGAGACCCTGCCATGATCAAGCAACTTTTTGTTTGTTTTGTTTTTTTCTCCAATACCAGTAGCCATTAACCAACTGTGCACTTCCTTGGTGTTTCTTTCCCCTCGTTGACAGTTTCCAAGATACTAGTCACTCCCCTCCCTTTTCATGAAGGGCTACTTTGTTAATTAAGCTTTATTCCAGTTCCCACACCAGCAGGCTTCTTTCTTGTTAATCCCGATGTCATTGCTGTGCATTTTGCTGTGGCTACTGTCGATGAACGAATGATGGGTAACATTCTCACTTTCATATATACTGAACAGCATAAAAAATACACTGCATGCTCATTCTACACAAGCAAACACATCAGGTCTGTTTCAGAAGAGTTACTGATATTATCTGCATTTATCAGAACTCAAATAATTACAGAAAAAAAGATCATGAGTTGCTCTCATACCTCTGCTTCACTAGACATGCAAATACAGCTTCATGTATTGTAAAACAGCCTCCGCTAGAATTTCAAGTAGCCACTGAGAACATTTTTTTCCTCTAGATTTTGAGAAGTTCGTACTATGAGACACAGGCATGGAGAGATGCAATTCAGGAGTCTGACAACTTTACAAGAACACAGAGGTGAGCGACAGCTTATCTACCTTAAGAATGAACATTCTGCTCTGATGACTACCATGAGGAGTTCAAGCGTGTCTCACGTATGTTGCATTTTGTCAGTTTATTACACAACTATTTAATGAAGTGATATAAAAGGGAATACAGTTTGGAAACTGTTAGTCTAGAGAACGCACTTTGGATTCCTAGATGAGGCTCTTCTCAATCCTGGCTCTGCCTGTTTCACATGTTCTTGATGAGGAAGCAGGGAGGGAGTCGAAACTGTTTGTAGGCTTCAGTTTTCCCACTTGCAAAATTAGGACAACATACGTCTGCTACTGTACACTGAGGGTGTAGCTAATAAGCAACTCATGCTCAGGAAATTTCCTATGTGTGTGAAGTGCTACAGGTGTTTATGTGTGTCTCTAGGTTTGCAAAACACTTTGAAAACATACCCATCTACAAAGATCAGGCAGAGTATGAACACAGATGATCTGCTGAAAGAAAACAAACTGCAAGCATATATGACGGAAACTGGGTGGCAGCATACAAGTAAGATGAAACTCTTCTAGAGTATTCTGCGAAGTCCTGTGTGCCCACAATGCTTTTGCCCTTCCGCCTCATCGTTTTGGAGCTCACCTGATCATCAGCAATTGCTTTAGCAAAGCGAGCACAATCTAGCTGTAGGTAAATGTCAGTCAGTTGGTCCAACAGCTTCTTTGGTTCAAACCCGTATTTCTCAGGGTTTTCAACTTTCAGGTCACGGCACTTGGGGCCACACAGTTGCTGTAAGTTAAAGTTCAGCATAGCAGCCAGTCGTGGTCCAAGCTCCTACAAGACCAAAGTAAAACATAGATCACAGCATGAAGGCAGCAATGAAGATTATCACTAGATTTGCATACAGCAAGATGTGGAATTATTAACTAATAAAATTGAAATTTTGTAGGCTTGTAGGAAGTCTTTATGCATGCTTTCCATTTAAAAAAAAAAAAAAAAAGCAAAGAGCTTCTGTCTAGAAGAATCACACCATCTCACTGACTCAGGTAATGCTCTTAACATAAAGTAACCTCAACAGCAATTGTATTTCAATGAGTTGGAGAAAGGGGAGGAGAATGGAGACAAAGGGCTACCAAACATTTCCAGGATATTATCCAACAGGAGCGATATTAGAGAAGCTAGAAACCAAGTTAAATTAGAGCAGGACTTACAGGTCTGAGAAAAGGCTTTTGAACCTGCTTGGTAAGGATATGGAACATATCAACAGTTTCTGTTGCCAGGGCAAGATATGAACGAGAGACACGCTCATCCTGAGCTAGCTGCGACTGCCGAGCCTGTTGCTGATCCTAGAAAATAAACACTCAGTGGTTACAAGTCCATAGAATTTCCTACATCATCACCAATCAAAACCTTAACAGCCATAATGCTAGCATGATCTAGACAGATAAAAGAACAGACTGCAATTCAAATCCACATGTGATACATTTTTTAATTTGAGGTACAGCTCACTTTTACTACCTAATACTAAACAAAAGCCTGCAGCAATTTTCCAGAATTCTGCAACACTAAAAATGGATGCAAATAGTATCACAAGACTCCACAGTTATTGAGTCTGGTTACATCCTGTAACTGCTCCTCACAGCTGCAGAACTGGGTTACGCTTCCTTTCCATCCAAATGCCAATACTTCAAAACCAGCTTGGGATCCGAGAGTCAAGGGAGGTTCTAATTTATGCAATATCATAAGTAATAAACACTCCACACTGGAACAATCTGTAGATGATGTACCAGCTCATTTTGTCACCACAGTAATGGCTTTACCTTGCTAGTAGGCACAAACAGGAACAGAGGCTTCAGAAGAGCAAACCAGAGTATACGCAAGATCTTTATAGCTTTTCTTTTCAAACACCTTTGGTTTTTTAAAATCAATAACCTTAAAATAGAAACACCTAACACTGGTGGGTCAACACACACAATTATTGCTTAATCAGGCTAAGGTCTGAGGTATAGGACTCTTAATTGTCTGCATCAAATCTACCCAGGATCAATGCATTAACAAAATAAAAGCTTCTGTTCCTTGAAGTCAATTCAACTGGCGAGCATCTTCCAAAACCTCCTTCAAGAAGGTTAAAGTCTTAATTTCTCCACTTAGAATTAAGTGCACAGTAATTTTGAACTTTATACTATTTCCACTTCAGACTCTTTGTCAGCCACAACATAACTATGCAGAATGATGTTTTTTGCAGAATGTCATCCAGAGTGACCACGGCCATACTGGCAGCAAGAAAAAACATCGAGAACTGCTTCTCATGAGCAGCTCTTTCGTTCTGCCCCTTATTAAAAAGGTTTTTTTAAATGGTCTCATATTAAAAAATTAAAAAGAAGTAAAGGGCACTTTGAAAAACAGCTCTGTTCACCCTGGGCAGCAGGTCCCATTGTTCTTTATTCTTCATCTCCTCTTGCACTTCATGGATACGTTTTAGGGACTCCAGACTCTCATCCAGCAAGAAAGTTGTGTCATTTATCAGCATGTTGATGTAGCGAACAAACTGCTTCCCAGAGCTGAAAACATTGAAACACAGTTATCACGGCAGAGTAGGTGGGTGTGCAGACCAGACTGCAACCCCAGCAACACTCCTTCTGCACTGTATATTTCAAATAACGATCCCATTCCCCAAGCCAAGTTGATTGTGGTGTCCAGAACTCAGCTTAGAAACACTCCAGTTCTACTGGAAGGGGTTGCCATTTAAAATACAATGGAAAGCAGCATCACCCATTCCCAGTGGTAATGCCCTCCTCAGGTCATTGCCTGAGCAGCTTGATGACAGTAAGCAGCATTATACACAATTTCTTACTCACTTGAACTCTTCCATAAATGTACCATGGTGAGCTATATTCTGCCACAGGCTTTTGAAAATGGTGCTGATGTGGTAGCGGATCGTAAACTTGTCATAGAATTCACTAGTAGCTCCAGTATGTTCAACATCTGAAAAAGAAAACAGATCTCAGAACTGAAATCAAAACTCTTTCCCACCAGGATTCACCTGCAACACACAACTCCCCTGCTGTCTCCAACGTGATGAGCTTCAACCACCAACCTTTAATAGATGAAATTCAATTCCCATTCAGAAGTCTCCATTTTAATCCCCATTAAAAGAAGCAAGATCTACCTGTTTCTTTTGGGTTTTTTTAAAAGGTTACAGTTAACACAGCCTTTTGCCTTCTAATACTCATTGCTTACTGTACACTCAGTGAACTACAGACGAAGCACTTACCTGTGTAAAACTTCATCAAGGAGGGGACTAACAATTTAGTGGAGAGAGGGTGATTCTCAATCATTTCAAAGAACTTTTGTGTCCGGGGCTGAACAGCTGGATTTGTCATGAACATCACTTCCACCAGCTTGGCTACTAAATAAGGATTTCGGATGTAGTTCTGGTTGCACAGCATCACAACAAGGAACATCACTATGTCCTGAGTACAGGGCTCATAGAGCACCTGAGGAGCGTATCTGAGAAGAGGGAGATGAGGAAAACAAAGTTAAAAACCCAACCCTGCCTTGTCTACAGAAGATATATCATATACATCAAGTAAATTCAGATCACTCATTAGCAACAGGAAGAGTTTAGTCTCATTTTATCATAATTCCCCATCTTTCTCTACAGAAACTAGATTCTTACTCTTCGAAAAGGTCTTGCCAGCTGTCCACTGGAAGTCAAATTTTAGCCTGAAACACTATAATAATCTTTTGTTGTGCATAATAGCAAACTTGCTATGAAGTACCACTGTCACAGCACCTCAGGAAGGCAAAAGCAAACATCTCCTCATCATACAACACGAAGTCTGAATTTGAAGGTACATTTCTAAGAAGCAAGTGACCAGTTCAGAACTCCAGGATTACATCTGGAGAGTATTCATGCCCATCTGAACTGCTAAAACTATACAGATGCATTTCGTCCCAGCACATTTATAAGTGGAGGAATTTTCTACTTATTAAGCTTTGACTTTTTAAAAATATTATTCTAATGATTTAACACACCATGAGATCAAAAGGACTCAGCAAACTCCAAACAATAAAAAAAATTCTTTGGTGTAGGGGGGGGAGGTGGATCAAAAAACCTCCAACTTTCTCCCAAGATTAAATTAGGTTAGAAGGGACTCTGGAGCTCATCTAGGCATTACATCTGCAGCAGTGCCTGCCAATGCCATTATCTTATGGCCGTTGTTAAAAACCAGAACAATAACTACAGAATAGCTAGGAAACTACTTTTGCACCCTAAATTTATGTGCACACCACCTGTTACAGGGGTAAATGATAGTACAAGTTTCCTTTAGATACAACTTAACTTACTGTACAATAAAAAATAAAAATTCAGCAACATCTTCCACATAAAACTCTGGCAATGCTGCAAACACCTTCGGAACTTCAGGAGTTAAAGGCAGTTTTATGCTGTAGAATAAGAGACAACAAACAGGACAGTAAAATAGCAGGGTTAAGTAGAAAGTGTCATGAGCTCTCCTGGGGAATTCTGCTATGGGAACACTTTTTTAAAGTTCTGACACTGACTTTTTTAAAAACCACGTCAGTACTTCAAATGTACTAAACATACCCGAGGGTTGCTCCCCTTGCAACTGAACCTTAAACTATAAATAAGACATATATTCCATGCGAGAACGTATGTCACTGACATAAATAAAGTAGCAATCATGCAAGAATGCAGAAACTGTAAAAAAAAAAATTAAAATTCTAGAACTGCTAAATTCAGTAAACAATCTAACCTGATCTGAAATATCTTTGATACAACTTACGCAGACAATGCTGACACTCACTTGGGATAGGCAGGGTCGAGAATGCGAAGCATCAGCTGAATCACCATGCCGTAGAAATTCAGACATCTCCTGAGAAAGTTTTCATCCAGCAAACCAGCATCTGCACAAGCCTTGCACCTCACCAGTTTCTGCAGAATATGCACATAAAAACTGATCCAGGGCAAGACAACGTAAAAGGAAAGTCAAGCCTATCCAAGCTAATCAATATATCTGTGAATTCTGACAATTATACAACGGTCTCTTCTTAAAATATGCTGTTATTTGAAGAAAACAGGGCACTTAAGCCCCAACATACTAAGAAAAACATACACACAATTCAGAGTTGTAGGGACAGAGGAGCCTTTTACAAGCTTTATGGGAACAGTGAAAGAAATAACAGAGGTGTCAAAGTGGGAAAATGTGCAATTAAAGTCATTTTGGTGATACAGTTCAGAAAATTTGTGTCAGTTTATACTAGGAAGACCTAAGCAGGACAGACCATCTGAGGAGAGGACCCCAGCATTCTCATCTTTGCAAGAATTCTACATGAGGTTAGGGACTCAAGAGTTCCATCTGTATCTTGGGCATGGATTGTGCACGCACAACTGCCCGTGAACAAGTCACAATCCCTTGGCTGTTCTCTCTCCAATAAAAATATTATTTTCTTCTGTCTGAGGAACACTGGCTACGTTAATCTTGGTGTTACTTTGAATTTTAAATTCACCATTCATGTTGTATTGTATCCTGACCACCACCTAGTGCAGTCAAAAATATAACAAGCTCACATAGATTCAAAATCCACCATTTTCATGAAGCATCAGTGGGAAGTTGCATTTAAACATTAGGACACAAAGTTAACATACAGACAGGTTGACAAAGGCATTTAGTTGAGAACTGAATCACTTACAAACCTTAAGCTGTGTCTTGCAGCGTTTCAGCATTTCTCGATGCCTCGTAGCCAGAGGAGAATCCTTCCATTGACTCTCATTGTTTTTCAAATCTTCAACAGTCCTGAAAACCATAAGCAATAACTGGTTATCCTGACAAAGGGGATATGTACTGCCATCTACAAGGCATTTAACCTACTTATCTGCTAAATCCCAAGGAAATACTGAGAAGAAAAGTGGGGGAAGAAGCTAATAATTTTCATAGAAGTTATCCATTGTCATAACAAGAAAAATAAATTGCTTTTCTAAATGCAGACGGAGCATCTGCACAGTGTGCATTCAAAGGCATGACAGACCCTAGCGCCAACACACATGCCTGTCGGGCAAACCAGAACAGTGCAAAAAAAAAAAAAAAGGGATGAAACACACAGAAGGGATCTATCCTGCCTGACAAATCAGTTTTATCTACTGTATTTAAAAAAAAAAAAAAAAAAAGAAAGGTATTTGCCTTTTTTCTTTTTTCACACTGAAGTCTACAGTCACTCTAAAGGAAGGGCAGCTGATTAGAACAAAACTCAATATACTGAACTCTATGAATACGGTCGCTTTTCATCCCTCCTCTAAACACAAATTCTTTTTCACATCAATCTTTGCCTACAGCAGAAAAATAGCCAGTCTAATTTCTTTATTACCAACATCTAATTACGTTGCCCAGTGTTGCAAGCACCTAAGCAATTCATGGAAGATGCACACCAAGCTCCTATTGATGTCAGTAAAAGCCAAGAGCTCTTCACTCTGCACTGTCAGATGGAGACTGCTGCACAAGCAATTCCTTTGCAACAATTCTAATTGAGGAAAAAGAAGCAATTCCTTTTTTAGGCTAAATGTATGGCTTATTTACAAGTAATCCACAGGCTGTTTTATATGAAATACTTTTTTCTTTAAGATATACTGACTCTTCCTGCTCTGCTCTCTGCAGCTTCCCAGGTTCTTGGCCTGCATGTGCTTTAAAAACTAAAAATGAAATCATTACGAATGCAGTCCAAAAATCCTGTAATGAACTCATGGTATTACTGCCAAGGAACATTTACCAAAATGCAATGAGTGCAATTATAAACAATGGAAAATACTGATGATACAAAAATCTGTTCTAATTTTAACAAGAGTATTCTTCGAGGTTTAGCAACTATAAAAGTCTATTTGAATTTAAGCCAAGAGAAATGGAAAATAGCAGTATCTCCATGTCAACATCATAACTTTTATTTATAATTTTAAAAATGGTAAATCACATGCTGTATTACATGTACATCAACAATTTTAAGCGTTTACTGCTGAAGGCTTCCCTCTCACCACCTCCCCAAGAGTATGACAAGTTATCCCACCTCAAAAGCCAAGGGGAAAAAGGTAAATATCTTCTGGGACATACAAAACAGCACAGGCACAACTAACAATGTCTTGTTTCTGAAATCACAAGTCATCTACAATGACTTTATCATCAGACACATAACTTTATATGCACTCCTACAGCTATGCCAAAGACCCTGAGGCACTGTCCACACACCACCACCAACTAGACCACAGATTAAGTTATAATTTTTAAAAGTTCTCTTTTAAATAGAATGGTCTTCCCACCAATTTGAGCTGCCTTGTGTAACCAGTATCCTCCATCCCACTATTATTTGAATTCTGGATTCAAGCCACAGTTCGTCAACGTAAGCAAAAATCCATACAAAAGCAGCAGATTAACAAATAGTCAAGATGATCTGTACTCAGCAACGCTTTTACCCAAATTGTCATTCTAGTCTGCCTTAAGTTTATAGGACTTGCCATCATGGTGAGGGGACAACACCGTGACGATGCTAGGACTCTTGGATGCACTAGATAATTAACAACTACTAACCTGTTGAGTTCCCTGATGGCCCGTAGTCTACGTATGTACCGACGGCAACTTGGCAGGATTGAGAGATGATGGGCGTGCAGGGTTAGGAAGAAACATTCTGTTGGGAATTTCGGCTCAGAAAATGGAGACGGATCCCTGTCTAGAAAACAAACAAACAAAAAAGCAGTATAGGTGAATAAATTAAAAAAATGAACTGCCTTATCTAGGAGTGAGACCTTGAATTCAACTTTCTTTAAAACCAGTAACAGCAGACAGCATCAAGAAAAAACATTTAGGAATAGGGGAATTAATTGCTGGAATCAAGTACTTCCATGTGCCTCCAGTATCAGAAACAGAAGGCAGAGTAAATGCTTAACATATCTTAATAGCAGTACTCACGAAGTTCAGCAATCCAGGCTGTAACATCCTCCATTGTTGCTTTCACTCTTGTCTCATCTGTTGGGAGGTCAATACGACACCTGGGATGAAATATGTACATGGGATCGACCGTTTCCAGCTTTATCTTCGTACTTAGTTGCTGTAGTACCCATAAGAAGTTGAGCATAAAGCCATCTGTAGACACCAAACGATCATCTGTCTGTGGGGTAAAAAAGTAAATAGTTGAAGACATAACCTCAGAAGTACAAGAGTATTTTCTGCTGCTTTAACAGTATTCAACATAAATGAAGTATGCAAGGTCAAGAAAAGGGAGAAGTGATGAAGCACATGGATCTGTAAGGTCACCTTTGTGATACTGGGAAAGTCACTTTCTAACTTACATATCCTTCTCTATGGTTCAAGTAGTCATTCTCAAGAACACTAAATAAACATATAAAAAGAAGCAGTAGAAGACCTAAGAAATTAGAAGGGCTTAAAAGGGCCTCTTTCAAGAACGGTTTCCCACAGATAGAGACAGCAGAGTGTCAAATAGTTGCTGAGCTTCAATTCAGAAGTTTTCTCTTAAGTGTAAAGTTTCTATTACTTCTTCACTGGAATTTCACAGAAATATTCCTAGTAATGGTTCCAAATGTTTACTTCTGAAAAGGGGACTTGCAGACAACAATGATGCAAACTTCAGTTGTTCAGGATTCATGCACAGATTTTATCACAGGAAATGAGTGCAATGCATTAAACAATGGCAAAACAACATCCCTGTTGTTCCACTGGAACCATGCCACTTCATATCTGCATTACTCCTTTTACAGAAACCATACAAAGCCTAGCAACTTCCCAGCTGGGAAGTAAGTTTTTTAAACATAGTCAATTGGAATGAACGAAGCCCCCATGGTGGGGGGGTGGGTACAAAGCTTTAAACATCTAACATAGAATCCTTGTTAATGAAGTGACATGTCAGTCCTAAGAGAGGCAACAACATAAACTGATCAACTATGTAAAACAGAATAATTTCAGAAATGGAAAATATATTGAAAGAGATACAGACTGATGACAGGGCTTCTTGCCTGTTATAGTAGGCACTCAAAATTCTTTCATCCTCCACTCAAGAGCCACCATTGCAGAAGCCATCTATGCTATCTGTGCACTGACTAGGCCCACGAATTACAGGAAGTGTTCCCTTTATTTACCTGCATTTGTGCCTTTTTCATGTTGGCATTGACAACAGTTGCCATGTAACTGAGAGCTGCTTCTCGAGTTTCACCATTCAGTAAAATACTATGTAGAATCTTGAACAGCTCTTGCTGGAATTGCAAGTAAACATTCTGTCAGGTTACACATACTTCTCAACATTGCATTCCTGCTTTCTGTTGCTCCATATTATATATGTTCTACAAATTCCACAAAACTAACTACAACTTCTGTTATGGACTTTTTGTCAACATTATATGCATATATTAGTTATGAAATTAGTTACAGAAAAGATATATATAGTGGACTATTGCACCACACACACTACTAATATGCATTCTTTTATCCATCCTTTTAACATGAACTATAACCCATGACTAACTGTTCTGTTACTTTCTGAATTGGCCTACAGCCTTAAATAAATATTTGTAGCACTATTTTTTTTCCTAATTCCCTTCAGCCATATCCTAACAGGTTTGTTGTTTAATACAGAAGCTAGATTATTTTAGATTATAATCTTTATCTATGTCAAGAACAAAAAACCTCACAATATTTTTGCATTTTTTTTAAAACATGAGAACACTTACCCTTGCTAATTCCAGGTAATGTTGCAAAGACTGGCTAACAATCCGGGTGTTTTCAAGAGTAATGGCAGGCCCTGAGAAGTACTTTTCAACTACTTTGTTCTGAAAGTAGGATGAATATTGGCAAATGTATCAAACTTATTGGGGAAGGGAAAAACAAACAAACAAACAACAAAACCCCCACCACACTACTATCAACATCCTCTGTAAACTTACATCATCTTCAGCAAAGACAGAGAGACTGAAGAAGGCTCCAAGATAGGAAAGCCTTTGCAGCTCTCTTCCTGCACCTGGGCTTAAAGATTTAGGCAACCACAACGGCAAAGAGACAACCTAGAAAATAGGAGAAATAGCAAGTTAATCCAAGCTGCCATGTCGGCCATACCACTTTATCTACAGTCACCTTTCAGCGTTTGCCACATGCCGTCGATTCTTGAACATTCAGTCATGCTGATAGCTAAATGGAAACATCTCCCCAGTATTTAAGCACTCCAAGCAAGTCTGGTTTGTCACAGTTTTTCCAAATTCTCAGGGAAAAGGACTCCCTTTACCAGTTTACTTTAAACTATTGTTTAGCATTAGATACTACAGGCGCCCTGTTGATAATGTTCTTTATAACTCTAAATGTGGATCGTACGATACCAACAACAAAATAAGCTCCACGGTTCTTTTAACTTGAAAAAAATTCAGACAGGATACACTTACCAAGCTGCACATAGCGTGTGTTTTCCCAAACTTGATTTCACAAAGTTCACATAGTGCCTATAAAGAAATCCCAAGAAAAATTACTTTTGTGTGTAATTCCTAAGTAACCTGTCTACAAATAACAAGCTTAACATGGTAAACTGCTGAAAGAGCCAAACCTTTTTCCCTTAATCAGTGGAAAAACTTCCATCTTCTACAATGGTGAAGAGGTCCAAAAAGAGCTAGAGCACACCCTGCTCTCATTTTAGCTTTTACATCTGTTCCAAGTTGTCTCAAAAAAGCTAACATGTCTCACAGGATAATAAATTATTGCACTTATTTCAAAAATTAGCTGTGCAAATTGTTTGTTTGTTCAGAACATAACTATGCCTTTGCTGGACTCCTGAATTGCCATACAAAAGTCAGTAACAACAATAAATAGAGCAATTGTTCTATATGTACACCAAAGCCTTTGTCTTTTGAATCAGAGGGGAAAAATGTCAGATGAACACAGAAGCCAGAAACAAAGAACCCTATCCAAGATCTCTAACTCCCTTTCAACTGTAGCACAGAAAAAAGAAAGCAGTTACAACAGACAAGTCTGAAAACACAAAAATACTGTAGGCTTTCCCATATCCCACTTCCCCCGTATTATATGTTCTCATTCTTCAATTATACTATAGCTAGTAACTACTACTCCATCCTTTTGGTGCACACTGTGCCAACTAGAGATGATCAAAATGGAGTATCATTTTCAAGTAGCCATCTTACTTGTAGCCAACAGCCAAATTTGCAACAGTTCGCAATTTAAATTGAAGGGAATAATAGAAGAGTGGGAAAACACAGAACCAGCAAAAATCGTTATTTTTCCAGAAGTACCCCAGTTGCTCAGTCAATTTGATTTGCAGCACCCCAGTTCAGCTAATTTCCTGACGTACAAATTACCTGAGACCTAACAGCCTTTTTTGGCATCACACACTGAAGATCCTAAAATCTGAAGGTGTTATCTGACAATGCTGAATTTAGCCAAGGATTTAGCTTGCCCTTCTGTGGCCAAGCATGCTTTTCAAAAGACTTTTTTGTTTTGTCAATAAAAGCAGTGGGAGGGAAGCAGATCTAGGGACTAAAGTATGCACTTTAAAAAACCTAAAAATAAACCCCCCAACTTTTCAGCCAGGGAGTATTACGACATTTTCCTACAGTAAACAGTCACCAATTCAAATAATTTTAGGCTTAATGCAATAAATTTTAGTTTCCTACATACAAAAGTAAGTCAAACAAACATTGGTATGGATATTGGGCCTTAATTCCCAGACTTGATTGGGAGGAGCTTAGCAGGATTTTATAGCCATCCACAGTATTTTAACCAGTATGCATGATGAGATCCATACATTTGATTAATCTTATGTCAAGCAACACATATAGACATTTGAACAGCCCACTATACAAACGCTGTACTTTAAGCTTAAGATATTATTGACCTCAGACTTTACTAGATTTTTAATGGTCTTTTACACATCTCATACTAAATTAAGCTTCCCACATAGTTTAACAGTAATCCACTAACCAAAGAAATCCCAGAAATGTTGAAGTACATTATCTTGTATAGAATCTGCATAAGTTATCAGTAATCATAAAGAAACTGCTTCTAGAAATTAACGGTCCTTACCATAAGAGGGTATTTAAAATTGTCGCTATCAAGGGAGCACTCTTTGGAAGCTACAGCCAGGCCTTGTAAGATGGGAATAAAGATCTGTAAAAACATAAATTATTTTATTCAAGAATAGGAAGCAATCAAATGACACCATTGCTGTACGGTGCATGAAATGCCTGTTCATTCTTCAAATACTGCAAGTTACACAGAAGAAAAACTAAAGTCTTTTCCTTAAATTTGTATCAGGTAAGCCTGAATGCCTAAGAGATTATTCAAAGCTAAAAACCAACTTGCTTGGTATAGCATAAGCGTGGTATTGACTTGATGCCTGGGCATAACGACTTACCCATAAAAACTTCTTTTCAAGCACTTGTACGTATTTTTCCTGATCACATTCTAACGTGTTTCCAAACATTTACTTTGCAAACCAAATAACTCCCAAGACATGTACATCTAGATTTGGACCCAAAGCTAACAGATACAAGCTAACAAACAGTAATGTCAGCACCCTGACAGAAAGCAGGTGTGGCTCCATCAAGTTCTCTGCATGTGGAAACCACAGGGGAAAGCAGACACACATTTCATACAGCATCACTGTAGACACCGTATGCATGTATGCAAGCATGTATACTACATACACAAACGAGAGCAGAAATTCTGTAGAGGTCTCCAACAACCTGATTGCCCAAATGGGTAATAATTTATTTGCCTATATACTTGATGTAATAATATAGCTTTAATTTTGCATGTCATGTAAGCAAGTTGGTTTCGTGCTGGTAAGTTGTAACTGTGGTTAAGAGTAAAGATAATAAAGCAGCAGTCAAGGACTGCTATGAAAAAGGAAGTGATATGACAGGAACTTAAAAGTAATTTTACCCAATTAGTAAGTCCCAATCACACAGCTCTGACAACTATACCCTCACAAAATAAACTCTTACGGTAATTTTGCAACAATAACAACAAGACGTCCCACTGAATTTTAAATTTGAGTATATTGTGTTGCTTCTATGAAGAGACAAAAAGCATTATTAAATCATATTACAGAAAAGGACTACAAAGAGCTTGTAGAATAGTAGAATCATATGATATAAGTATTTATTTTTTACGTATGCCTTACCTGTTTGAACACCTCTTCATCCTGGTAAGTTGTTCTCACCAATTCTTGGATGAAGCCAAATGGGAGATTCCTACACAGCATATATGGTACCAGCAAAGACTGCTGCTGCAATGACCTTTATTTGTATAAAAAAAAAAAAAATCCCAAACTACTGATTATTTGCAGTAGTATACGTAACAGTATTTGCAAAAATGTCAGAGTAATCACATCTAAGGACGTGCCATAAAGCAGATTATCAACATGTAGACACGCCTACTCCTTTCAGAAGTAACTAACCTTGTCTCCTCAAGTTACTTATGGAAAGGTTATTCTGAAAAAGATGCTGCTGCCAACATCACACTTCAGTTTAATGAGGTTGGAAGAAAATAACAGCTTCTGTGTAGTAATTGGTTCTCCCCTTACTCCTCTCTAATGAAAAGACTCTTTGTTAAGCTCAACTAGCGAAGAAACAACATTTTTTGCTGTTTAGTTTTTCAGATCAAGAAAAGAACATAAGATTAACCTTTTCTGAATTAATACAGTCATTACTTTTAACTGCTCCCTAGGATTTTTGAAAAAGTATCTTTATGTACTTATTACGTATATAACACTTATTCTAATGTCAACACTCATTCATGTAAAGACAAAACTAATCTCAAAGAACAGTGGAAAATTGGTGCAGCTTTAAAGATTATAGAAGTATTGTTTGGAAACACAAATACAAAATTATGCAGATTTTAGTAAAAGTCACATATCCTATTTTAAAAACCTTTTTACTGTTCCAAGCAAGCAGGCTGCTAGTCAAAAAACTGCTGTTGAAACAACTGCACTTGAAATCTCAGAGTCCTGATTTAGTGTAGAATGTCTACACACAGATTTACATTACCAAATCTGTTGTGGTAAACTCTCCGAGGTCAACAAGTGTTATGCCACTTCAGCAGTTGCCGCTACACATTTTGATACAGCCTGTTTCTCAGATGCAGCTCTACTGGTTACTGACTTTCACAGGAGTAGGGCCCCAGCAATCCGCAAATAAAACAGTTTGTGCACAAGGTAAGGCAGAAAGCAGCTTGGTGAACTCAGATCCCCCCATTCAAACTGTTCAAATCAACCTGGACCATTTCACCCAAACACAACTACAAAATGCTTCAGCTGCTCTCCACCAACATATCAGTGGGAGCAATAGCCTCCAATGGTAAAGCAATAAACTATTCCTTGGGCACATAAACGTATCCTGCTCCAACAACTGACCTTAGTTTTCTTAACTAATCTTCAGAAGAGGGGAAAAAAAAACCCAGAACAGTTTAACTTTCATGACTAACATCAGCTGTATTTACCTTGGTTGTGTTAAGGATCCCTGTAGCACCAAAGCAGCATGTGAAATGCACTGTGATCGGATGTTGCTCAGTAACTGGCTAACTGTTGGCTGGCTACACATCTGAGGAAAATAACTTTATTTTAATACAAACTAAAAGTATTCAGAGACAGAACAGACAGGAAATATGATACATTTCTTTGTTCATGCAACATGAATGTAACATGCAAACTAAAATTAGCACTACCCCAGCTAAAAACCTTTCAGATTCTATATAAAGTGTTGGTTGTTTTTTGCCCAGAAGCAAAAGCTTAAAGCAGAATACAGAATGCTGACAGGGAGCCGGTCTCACAGAAGTATGTTTTACGTGGAATAAACTTGGATAAAATGCAGTAGATGCAAAGGGAAAGGGCAGTTTCTAACACAGTGCTTATTTTAGGGATGCAAAACATATACGTGATTCAAATACGGTGTATTAATAAGAGTCAAAGGGACCTTATAAATTCTATAAATCTGTTTCTACAACAAGAATGAGCTACTAATTTCCATCAACTTTCCCCGCTAAAGAGTAAGGGGAGTGTCTGCAACAGCACTGATAAAACCTCACTCATCTGATACATACCTTTGGTGCTTTTCTCTCCTCTATTCCAACTCTGTCAAAACACTCAATGAGGTAGTTCAGCATCTCTGTCTCCTTACAATTTTCAATGGTGAAGTGGTCACTACAGGAATCGGAAACACTTGAGCTGCCAGAGCCTCCCATACTTTTAACACACACAAAAATAAGAAACAAAGCATTAGGTACAGCTCTTGTGCACAATCAAATAATTCATGAGCTCTTGACTTCCTCTGTCAGTTTTCTGAAGACTCCATCCTATCACACACATGGCTCAATAATTAAGATAATTTCTGTGATCTATGAAGAGATCTCCATTGAACAGCTTGTCCAGCTCTGAAAGTTCAGCTGTACTGTAACACGACTGAAGAATCAATTATCTTATTAAAGGAAAAAGTATCTGAAAGAGCAATAAGGTGCATAACTAACGGGAATCAATAAATCTTGCTCTCACAAGGCAACACCAAAAACAAACAGCCTTTAAGTTGTACCTGACATCAAAACTGTTCGGATACTCAGGACATCACAGCACTTGCATGCCATGATGCCACCTCTGCACAGTTTCTGCACAGTCTCTGTATATAGCATTCAAAATGGTAGGAATCCCACCAACTCTGTTAGCACTAGCCAACCCGTGGAAGGGAAGATCCTCCCACTGCAGAGAAGAGACCTTAGCTGATATATGGGGCTACAGACAATCACTTTATATATTCTAAGGAAGGAGAAAAACAAAACAGGAGGTAATGCATCAAAGCGACTGTTCCTTTTAAAATTTCCACATTAAAGATCATTTAATTTCAACTCAGTTTGTTTCAATTCCCTTACAGTAAAATATGCCGTTTCATTAAGTAGCACAGCTTCGGGGGGGGAAAAAGAAGACATTGATATTGCAAACATGAAAACAAAACCCACAAAAACAAAACTATGCTTGAGACAACAGAAAAATTAAATACAAAAGTGAGAATATACCCCACGACTCTCAGTCTTAGACTTATCTCAACAGAATTCTTCTCTACATAACAGATTGGCAAAGTTAATTAAAGCAAAATCCTCATTTTACAGAAGAGAAGACAGACAAGATATATGCACTTTACGTAAATGGAATTTTTAAGAAATAGCAATTACATGGATGGTCTACTGCTATTCCTCAAAGAAAAGTCTATGTACAGTCAGGGTGGATTTAAATGAAGATTAATTTATAAGTCCCAGATCTTAAACTGTTTCCTTATTTGTTTCCTTAAATGCAGCTTTTAAAAACTACAAACTGTGTTCAAAACTGGAATTTCCTTTAAACTGTAAAATAATTTATATTTTAATAATTGAGCTGTACAAATCTGTTGTGCAAGCTTTACAATCCAGCCAATAAATCAGGGAAAGGTTATTACTGCTAAGCATCTGGTAGCTCAGCATGTTAAGAAACGTAACTTCTAATAGCAGCAATCATTTTGCAGAGAGAATTTGTTTTCAGTTATTCAATTAAAGCTAATCCATGTAAAATGTAGCTCTATTAAAATAGTACTCAGCAACCGTGAAATCATAGACACGTTTTCTTTTCTATAGTCTCACTTTTAAACCTCTTGACTTCTCACATTCAGCTTAAAAACTAGCCTTTTAAGAACATCAATTTATATCTAAAAAATTCTGTAGTTAGTCATTCTGTTAATCATTTTACTGCAGCAGTAACTGAAATTACTCTAATGCAATGCTCCTACATCCTTCACACACATATTGAATGCCTCGGTATTTTCAGAATGCAAGTTGCTGCATAATTGTACAGTCACTGTGTTTATAATTTAACTAACATCTTACTGCTGTCTGCAGAATGCCAGGACATAATTTACAAACTAAGACTCCAGAAGTACAGCAACCTCAGAAATCCTTACCAAAGGCTTTGCAACTCAACTGAACATATGGATTAAATTTCCAACAGGATAAGAATTAAACAAAACAGTGGGGGAAAATAATCCTAAATTCCACATACACAAAAAAACCCCCCTAAACCTGTGTTACCAAGTTCACTCTCCTGAAATTAGACTGGAATGGAAAAGCAGAGATGCTATTGGAAGGTCTTCTAGTTACAGGCTGACTCTAGCAGTGGTGTCCCAACAGTTCCCCACAGGAACAATCATAGACAGAAAAGCTAGGGGGGGGGGGGACTTCCCCTGACTTTTGCAATACCTAAAATACTTAAAAGGGGACTGAGAGTCTTGGAGGAACTCTCTTCCTCCCAGTTGTTCAACATGCATGTGGCCTTTAAAACTCTTATCTTGTTTCCCTTATGCATTTGTAAATTGTAGCTGTCTGTATTAGGCTACGTGGCCAGCCGTAGGCCACCTCAGAATTACGATCAAACATAATCAGGGGTCTAAATGCTCACAGAAAGTGTTCAGCATACCAGCAAGGCTACAGAAGTATCATTTTTCAGGAAAGTCTTCCTAAAATACATTGGTTTTATATACAACATGTATTCCTTTCTCCAGTTTGGGTTGATACAAAAGAAGGGGGCATTTCTTTGGGAATTTTAGTGCATGTGATGAAGCTGACGAATGTTAAGTTTTAGTGGGAAAAGAAAGAAATGAATCATTTTCACCAACAGTCTAATAAAGAACACAAATCACTTGAATATGACAAACAGTTGCAGGAGGGCTGCTTATTTTTCACACTAAAACCTCAGTCCTAATAGGAAAACATTTCTGTATCAGCCAAGACATTGCAGCATTACTCTGCAATGGAATGTAAAACTAGAGAAGATCCTACCCTGCATTTACATTTCCAAAAGCTTTTTTTTTTCCTTGGCTATTCCAACTACATCAGCCTCTACTACTTACCATGTCAAAGGACCAGTTTAAACTTTCGGGTGCATTTTCTTTACAGGCTAAAAGAGCGATCCTCAGCTGTCAAGCAGCAATGAATCTTCAACAAAGTCACACGGTTTGCATCAGCTGGCTATTTGCCACTGTATCTTTTCCTACATGATAGCCTTTGTCCTCATTTTACATTTTTTGGTAGGAAAACATGCACATGATGTATCACTGGCTTTAAAATTACAACCATGGGTAAATAATATTCCTTCTACTCATATAGTCAATGAGGAGTTCCGCTCAAACATCATTTCAGAAACCATGCTCATAAACCTAAAGGCAGTATGATTAACATTCACTTTATCTTAGTCATCTCTTCAAAAAAGAGCTGACTAACTAGCATTCGTTATATGTGTTTATACACCATCTTAAGAACCCATCCAAGTCATCTCCTTGGCTTTAGTCATTTCCCAAGTTACTTTGAAGAACACCTGACACTACACAGACTGTTAGTTCCTAAGCAACCACGCATGCAGGTTACATTCTCTTTCTCCAATACCTGGACCCAAACTGGACACAAGAAAAATCATCATCTTCATTTTCTTCATCACTACTGTCCTCAGACACATCAGAAACGGCAAGAAGGAGGAGGGAGAAAGGGTTGTCGTATATACTACCACAACGAAAATGAAAGAGGCCATCAGATTTTTTAAGCCAAAATAAAAAGTAAATGGTAGCTGTTCTTTGCAAGTCTGCCAAAAACCATCTTCTCTAAACATGCAGGCAACAGGTAACTCCATGTTAGTAAAACCAAGACTATACTAACATGCTCTGTTAAACTACTGCAAGTTATTCACATATCAAAACACCACACGTTCACAAACCAAAAATTTTTAAAGAATTTTTGAGAGTAATAAAAATTATGACTGAAGTGGGAATGTTTAGACATAAACCAAATAATAAGTATTACAATTCTAAGCTACTGAACTTTAAAGCAGTGGTCTCAAAACCTTGCCTGCTCATTTCTCCCTCCTGCAGGGACTGGGGATTCCAGGAGCAGCCAACAGAGAAAATGCTGTAGTACTTGGCATACTGAAATAGGCTGATCTGTAATTTAAATC
The DNA here is from genome assembly GCF_013368605.1 of Nyctibius grandis. Lineage (NCBI taxonomy): Eukaryota > Metazoa > Chordata > Aves > Nyctibiiformes > Nyctibiidae > Nyctibius > Nyctibius grandis. The sequence goes on from NC_090674.1 coordinate 4,583,061, forward strand.
TTTGCACTAGGGAATCAAATCTAACACAGTCCGGCAAGTAACAACTTTCAACAATTCAACTAAAGCCCTACTGAGAAAAGTGATTTCAAAGCAGAAGGTCTGTTTGGTTTACTATCCAGCAGTAGCAACTGAACAGAAAGCTAATGGTCTAACTGGAATGGATGTAAGAAGAGGAGGAAATTAAAACAATATTGCTACCTTTAAAGTAACTATATTACACTTCAAATGCTCACAGAAGCAGGTTTAACATTTTGGCAAAGATTGCTTGTTAGGAAGTCAATGTATTAGCACAAACCAAAACGCAGAAATCAACTCAGGGTAAGTAGGGTGAGCTCAGCACAAACGTAAATTCTTCCAGATTGCACGATTATGCCACACCCTGCACGGCACACATTAAACACACTCTTTTGTTCTTGTGAAATACCTAGAAGGAATCCTGTTCAGTAAAGAAGAACGCCTGCGCAAGGTACTGGGTGAAGCAGTAAACAAAGGTGGACCCATTGTTGTGGGTCTCTGTCTGGATGTGATGACTGGCATGGCTGGAGGGCTAGCAGCCATGGCTGGAGGACTTGGTGAACTAGACGGTATGGAAATATTCAAGGAACGTGGGATGGAAGAAGCTGAAAAGCCTCCAGAATGGGCAACAGTGTATGGCCGGTACCTCGGTGAGGAAGGCTGCGTCCAGGAAGGGCTTGTTGCTGTGAGGTGAGAGCTGACAGTAATGGAAGGCACAGACGTAGTGGCAACTGAACTGGCTGGTGGGGCAAGAGATGAACCAGTCATTGGTACATAGCTTGTGAAATTGGTAGTAGGAGCTGGACTAGTCCCATAGAGACTAAACCAGTTACAGGGGAAAAAGAAAAAAAAAAAAAGGCAACAATTTAGGATATGCAGAAAAAGGGTGAAAAAGATAAAATGAGCAAGAGAAGCCCTTGCCCTTCTGATGACTCTTCAGCAATAATTCTGCACCTCACACACATTATTCCTTTTCCTAATGTTGACATAAAACTATGTCACAATATACACATTTTTAGTTAAGAGCCATAGCTTTCACTGATGCAAGTTAGGGATAGTTCTCAGAAGGAACCAGCTACATGGCTTTAACCTATCAAATACATTTCTAGCCATGGCAATGTAATGAAAACGGTGAAATGGAGGGACATTCCCATGAAAAAGAGTGAAGAAGTTTAAAAATCTATTCTTTTTCTTGTTCTTGGGACATTTCTACACCCCTCTCTCTCTTCTAGTCTAGCAATCAATATTCAAGTGAAATCAGTATTCAGTTATAATCAGAAGTCACCTGGATAATGAACTGGAACCAAAGGAGCCCACATTACAGAACATAGGGCTGCTTCCTGGGTTGGAGCCCATGTTTAAAAGCAGGCTTCTGTCAGGAGACCGGGCAGCTGCAGCAATTGGCTGTGATGTAGCTGTCAGGCTAGCAAATGGGTTTTCATCCCTTGACTGGGTTGACATCATCAGCACTTCCATCAAAATCTGCCCGATCAAGTCCTTAAAATCTGAAAACACTTTTAAGAATAAAAGAAGAGAGTTAGTATCCTCACCTACTGTCTTCATCTACACATTAGTCAGAGATGTAAACATTATCAGAGATCTCAACCAAAAAGGACAGTAATTTACTTCTGTGAATTAAGTGCTGCTTTTGGCAAAAAAAAGACTGATACTTCACATTTATAACTATCACCCTGTCTATATTAACTAGGTTCTGAAATTACAGCTACACAAAAATATAAATTTTATGGAAAAATATAAGAGATCATAGATGACCTAATGTCATTATTGTTGATTATTAAAGTTGTCTTGTCTGTCCCTCTCATATTTTCCCCATGCTGCTGTTGAGTTGGGTAAGTCATGTCAAAGAAAGGAAAAAAAACATGCACATACCTCCCACATATGCCCACACATAAAATAACAATTTTGAATTTGGTCATATCTTATAGCTGACATGTAAAATATAATTTGTTATATAAAACAATCAGGAATTCTTAGCTTATCAAATTAACTGTTAAATGTCTATTATGATGCAAGACAATCTATTAATTCAGTAAAAGGTTTCTAAAAAAGAAAAATCCAGCAACACTCCAATATCAGCACACTAGTTTGACAACAAAACATAACCAACAAGAGCACAGCAATTGAGTAAAACAGGAGCTATGACCAATTGGTCCCACGTTTCTTTTTTGGGGATTCCATTTCCTGCTACATCTGCTCATAGCAGATATTGAAATCGAGCAAAGACCACAAGTAGGTGGCTCCAGCATCGTAGCTAAAAGTAAGAGTAGGGAACAAGCCACTCAGTTGAAACAATCCCTAACAGTGTTACCACTTCACATACCTACCTTCCTTTGGGTTCTGCTTAAACTGGGCAGAGAGTGAATTCAGGAAGATCACATCTCTGTCTCGGTCCTTCCACGAGACTCTGAAGATCTTACAGACCAGCTGTAAAGCTTGCTCCTCAGATACTTCAGACCCAGACAGAGGTTCCTGGTTTGGAGGGGAACAAAAAACCAACTTATTTGCAACTGTATTCGTTAAGTCACAATTCTGTGAGATGCATGTCTTCTTAAAACAGCTTCAGACTAACACTTAATGGCAGATTTTGTATACTTATGAAGGAATATAGATACATTTGTCAAAATTTATTTGGAAAAAAACCCTGAAGAAACACAAAAGAGATGCAGAAAAGATGTAGCAGAAATACACAAATCCAGTAGGAAGCAAACTCCCAAAACACATTTGAAAACATTATACTAAGAAGGGTAATCTAACCAAGATACCTATGATGCTTTAGGAATTAATTGGGGATTCCAATTTTCATTATGCACAAGTATTTTAAGAGTTTCTTGTAAAAATGAAAGCACAGGAAGGAGCGAGCTTCCCCAAGTCTTTCCTGCTTTCAGGTCTTTGCCCAAGATAAAGACATCTTTCACTTGAATGAAGAAGTCAGGACAGGACAAAAGATGCAAGAATTTGCCTAGTTTCCCTTTCTTCCAAAAAAGGGACATCATGTAAACTGTGCTCAAAATGAAAAACTAGTTTCTCTAAGAAAAATGCTACCATATATAGTGGCTAGCAAAGGTCAAATGGGAGGGTTCTTGCAATCCTAAGGCCACTTTGAGTGTGCACCTGAAAAAAAATGATGAAATACAATGAAATAAAACTCAAGAAATTACCCTTACAATGTGAGGAGAGATAGCATTTAAAAACATTTCCAAAACATTGGTGACAAGCCAGCAACATACTCTGTCCTCCCCTACACTCTTCTACCAACACTGTAAAAGCAACATAATACACAAAATAGACAATTCAGCTGCACAGAATTTCAAAGATGGAAAAGTTTTAGCTTTGAGGCTATTTTCCTGCAGGAGTTCTCTTGTGAGAGTTGTAGACATTTACTAGACAAAAAAAAAAATACTGATATTTGACCAATACAAGTGCACATTGTATTGCTGTGTATCATACTTCCTGATATAGTAATACTCTTCTTTTAGAAAAAATAAGTCAGCGAGGAAGAACAAAATGAGGATTGAAAAAAAACAAGGTTGCCACTAAAAAGCTCCCTTTTTTCCTTTAAATGTGAGACCACATAATGGCCACTAGATAAGCCTAGATCGAACAGATTTCTAGCAACTACCAGCACCATACCCTTTTCAAAAGCTCTCCCTCAAACCATTTAATAAACCATAAATTTTGGCACATTATCACATTTTTATTGACTTAATCGCTCTTCAAGTACTCTAGTGTTTATGAGTACTTCTATTTCTGCAGAGCAGGCTTTATTATTGACATCACTTCCAATGCAGGTAACCAGGCAAGAAAATTTTTTGCTCATAAATCAGGACTACGCTGTCTCCTATCCACTTAACCTCTTGGTATCTCCAAATGAGCAAGAGGAATTGAACCAAGTTTGCAAAGTTTTCTTTTGCTTTCCACCGCTCCCCACCCTCCCTTCAGGATTGTCCTTGATTCCAAGCTATTTATTTCACAGGAGCACAATGTAAGCTGTCCGACTGCCTGATTTGCAGCTAGGAATTGACTGGAAAGGGTTCTGCGGCAGGGTTATTGCTGCATGGCTTTAAGCCAGGCTTTTACCAACAGACCTTATTACTGACAGTGCAGGAATAAACAAAGACATCTAATGAGCACTGCAAGAATTGTTGTAGAAACTTCTCTCCACTACAGTGATGTCCCATTTCTTTATGGCTTTATTTCACATGGGCCTTAAAATCAAATGACAAAGAGGACAATTTTAGAAGTGAATTAGAGCTTTGTACTTGCTTGCTTTCTTTTTCTGCTTTAAAGGGTTCTACTGCCTGCCTAAACCTAGCTAAATATTCTTATTTATTTTCCTATAATATCATTAAGAAGAAAATCTTATTACATAGCATTATTTCCGCATACATAACATTTGAAGCAGTACTTTGTTAGTAGACCTCTAAATGCTACACAAACAAGTTGCAACAAACTTCAGAAGTGTCTTAAGAAATATTTCTTCAGGTCTACTGCATATTAAAAAATAGATCTGGGCATTAATAGGTCCCTTTGTTATAGGATATATGACAAAAACATTTTCTTCAGAGTTTTCAAATATCATTCATAAATCAATTTGAGACAATCGAAATGCAGCTTTGATATTGGAAATTTCAACTTTTTTCCTTCCCACAAATTTTAATGAGGAAATGCAGTGAAGAAATTGTTCACGGATGACATCTGAGGGCTAGTTCCATCCTCTTGAAAGCAAGTAATCAAAATATGGAGATAACTGAACTCTCTGCAAGCTAAAACTCTGCATCACTCCTCCATCCTAAATCCTTTGTTCCTGTTTCTATTTCATTATTTGGAACACTTTTCACACACAGTTCTAGTAAAGAAATTTCTCCAAAAACCAACGCTGTCCCTTTTGAGAACGAAGAGAATGCAAGACAAGCCCCAGGAATACTAGTGATTACAAAGCTGCAGCCACGTAAGGCTATGTCAGTAAGGAAAAACACAACACATAAGCAAGGGCAGAATTTACCAAGTCTGAGGCGAAGTCTTCATAAAATAAGATAAAATAAAGTTAACTTTGTACGTTAACAGAAGCATGTATTACACCGAAAACAAAAAAAAACAGCACTGTTAGTGCCAAATTGCATAATCCGAGCAGGTTCTCCCATGAAATCCTGAAGCTCAACGTTACAGTAACATACCCATGTAGTCTGGAAGAGAACAGCCAACAAAAAACAGACCAACCTTATCCGTCAGACTCCTTTTCTCTCTGCGATCATTCTCATCAACCTCCATATTTTCAATTCCTGAATCCACATCTACCTGGGACATACTGGAAATGGAAATAAGAGAAGAAGCCCATTAACTTGTAGAAAGCTGCAGACAGCCCTCCGAGATGCTGACTAAAGAAGTGTCACCTTAAGTAGAAGCAGCAGACAAAAACCAAAGCAACAGGAACAGCCATATGCACAAACAGCGATTAAAATGAAATGTTTCTCATGTTACATTTATTTTGAATTCAGGAAACACAATACTAAATTTCTTCAGAAGGCAATACAAACTACACAGCTATCACATCCCATAACCTTTTCTTTTTAAAATAGAATAGCTGAATTATCCCCACCAGACATGCTTATCGTTTAATGTCTAAAATAATGCTTTGGTTTTTATCACGTTAGGTCAGGAATCCCCATTAAAACCAGACTAGAAGAAGCATTACAGTGGTCTAAAGAGTGTGACATTTTTAAGCATTAAACCCTATTGCATTAACACGGCTGGAAATGAGAAATGGCAGAGTATTTTCCTGTGTAAGTGGACTTGATGATTAGCATTGAGCAATATTTGCCGGCTCATTCAAGCTGCATTTTTTACCTTTTCTCACAGGAGACACTATCAATATCCATGCTTTGAGACCGAGAGAGCGACTGAGATTGTGTTTCAAGGCTGTTAGATGGGGAACTGCTGAGTGAACTCACTCCTTCGCTGCTCTGGCTTCGGTGGGCTACTCCTAGAGAAAAGGCACCACCAAGATTACTACTTCAGATGAGAAGGCACTACACAATTATTTGGACGGAAAATGAGAGGAAATACTGTTTTTCAATCCACCTTCTTAGTAATGCATTAGGAAATAAATGTTAATAATATTCACATTTGACTACAGATAATCACATTTTCTACCTCCCTTTGCAGCAGCAATATAGGAATGCTTACCTGCAGTACAACACAGAGAACAAAACTAAATTTACATCCATGAAGTGCTCAGAGATTCACTCCCATAAAAAAAATCACTAGCAAACTGATCTCTATAAGATTGCTCCATATACTACCTTAAGACTTTGTCAAACCCCTCTGAAGTCAGTCGTATCAGAACAGGACTTCACGCTGGGTCATTACAATGGAGTTAACTTGGATGAAGACATAGGGCAAAACTTACCTGAGTTCTGATAGCCTTCCCACAAAACCTCCCACAATCTATCTGACCACTTCAAACCACGATAAACCTGTCTGCCAATACACAAACATTTCTACCTTCAGGTAGATGTTTCCACACCTCCTGCTCTGTTGACATTATCGTTCAGTTACGCACTAAGATGGATCAGGACCTCATCTATTTGAAAACTAACCATCTACTTTTCCTAGGTTAGTTTTCACCTGGATTAAGTCCATGATCCACCTCACCACACAGTTGCTACGGACAGCAGAGGGAGAGGCAGTGAGAAATACTCCTTTCAACAAGAGTCAGACCTAAGAAGCTTAATAGCCAGGTAACCACAGCTGAGTTAACACAGTAAGTGAACTCTGCACTGTTCTTAAAAAAAAGAAAAGTCACCTTTGCTTCTGGGCTGCTTTCTATAATCATGAGGACAATACACAGTGTTAAATTCCATCTGCAATGAGCTTTTCTCAGTAAGCGCTTCTGATAGCTTTTCTCTGTCCTGCTTTGCACACAAGGCAACAAAATAAGCAGGAAGGAGTCACTTCAGGTATTTCAGAACAGCACTGTAATTAAATTACAAGATTTAAGCTTGTAAATTACTATACTTGAAAAAGGGAAAAATGTAAAATTTCAGGAAGCAAATAGGTATAGAGTTAGAGAGTTCTGCAAGCTTACCAAGGAGCATTTGAAAAAATACTATTCATATCAAGTTATTAGAAATCATATTGAAAAATCTGCTTAAAACAATCTTGACATTTGTTTTGAGATTGGTTTTGTGAACCTCTTAGCTTAGTAAGAGATTGGTTTCGTGAACCTATTAGCTTAGTAACACGACATGCAAAACAATAAGTTTTCAGATAAAGATCACAATAGTGGAAAACATGCCAATTTGTTTTGATTTCTAAGATATCCAACTCAAAATAAAAATCATATTAATTTTTTTAGGTCAAAAGTGGTATTACACATAAGAATATTGTCTTCACCTCTCTGCAGAGCAACCCTCCCAATTTTCTATGCTTTTGGCATTTGTCTGATTTCAACAGATCAGGCATTATTTATATCTTCTGAAATAAATACCTTTTGTAAATATCCTACTTGTATTCGCTCCAGTAAATAGTGAAATTGGCAAAGTAACACAAAGGAGAAAGCAAATACTTTATTCTGACACTGACAACGCACAGTCACAGCCTACTATTAATTGTGCCAAATGCTAGTAATTAAAGATCAAAAATGAACTTGGGACTGATTGCTAAAATGGACCTAGAAACCAATCAATAAAAACTGTGTGGCAAGACTGAAAATGTTTTTTCCCCCTGTCTCCTTGGCAGATTGGCTTTCTTTTCTGTAATATTCTGTAATATTAAACTGCATTACCAACTTCAAGCTCTGGTGACCCATATTTTAAATGCCATTAGTTTACTGATACCTGGAGAACAATTGTATCTAACCAATTATTATTTGGAAAACTAAAAGTAAAGGTACTTTTTACATTACATTCACCATTTTAGAATGTTTCTTTCTGAATATTATTTTCAGTAACAGCAGAAATAACACCACTAATACTGTCCATGTTCTAAAGATAAGGAGTTGCATTATAATCCTCAGTAGACACATAATGATTTTTGTCACCAACGTGCCAGCCTACCTGATGCACCGATTGGAGAGGTAGCTGGGGTCATGCTGTGGACATTTAGGCCGAGACTATGAGATGGCCCCGGGGCTGGTGCGACTACAGGTGGCCCAGGGGGGGTCTCTCTCTGCGGTGACGTAAGTGGCGTCGTAGGCTGGGAAGATGGTCCACCTGCCAACCGAGCAAGGCGCCTGCGACGAATCTGCAAAGGAAAGAAAATAACAGCACATGAACAAGTTTGTTTGCACGTACACACGCACACGTGCCCCATTTTCACCCTTAGGCCCTCCCACGGCAGGGGCATTAACTCCTGTGAAACTGCAAATATAGAAGCTTTACTTGATAACCTGCTAAATGGAGCCGAGTCCTACTGCTGGTTCTCTGTGACAATACGAAAATACCCTTGATGTTTAGATTTTAAAGTACGTATTTAGTGCCTTGGAAAACCATTCACACTGGAGGATACCGTGTTTATCCCTCGAACAGTTGTGTAAGACAAGTTTAACATTTACTGCTCAGCAATTTCAAAACCTGTAACACTCTTCCCCATTTATTTTGGCATTTGATGAAACGAACTGCATTAATCTGATAAAAGGGACAATATGAACATGACCTTTGCCTTAATTTCACACCACATGATACTAATAAAAACACCCGTGCTAAAGAAGATCCAGTTGAAAGTTACTAAAGACCACCACTGTTCAAGTTAATCTGAAACAGATCTGCACCACTAAAAATGGACGGAAGCATCTCAGGAAGTAAAGACAGACAGTAATTAACATCCTCTCATCACCTAGAGACATTCCACCACACAGAATTTAAAAAACAGTTTTTGCATGTTACTAGTAAGACAGAGATGCATCTGCCTTCAAAATCCGACTTCAGAAAACTGTAATGAACCTATTTATTAAAATTAGTATGTGACCGCATAACACTAATATTATACATGAAATATAAATAGACAAAATAAAACTTCTAAAACTCATAATTTATAAATGCTCCAAGTGAAATTTGAAGCATAAACAAAAACCATAAATTATTTATTATCACAGGCTGCCTCAGAGGATCTGTTCCTAAAGCTTACACCTTCAGCTCAAAATAGGCCCAGCACAAAATAAAAGTATCATATTTGAAGGTGTCCACACCCTGCAAAAACAAGCAAAGCATGTTATTCCCTCTTTGTATTATGTTACTCAAGCATTGCATGCAATGTACCAGTTTTCATTTCTGCTCATAATCCTAAAGAACTGCCAAGCAAGTGAACGAGTGAACAAAAGATTTGTGTCAAGTCAATGCCTATGCTCCATCACTGCAGTGATTTAATGGGCTGTGAAACCTACCCCAACAGGAAGAATAACAGATCAAATTAAATCAGACTTCAAAAACTGTGGGAAAACAGTGTCTGGAACTACATCTCCCTTCATGACAGGTGTCACCACATGAACATGGAAGGCAGCTAGAAAATAAATTCCTTTCTTTTTTTGTTCCTAAGACAAAAAAAAAGGCTACGATTAGAATTTCTTAATCCCTTCTCCTTGTCAAGCGAAATAGGGGAGCTTATTGCATACAGAAACTGTTCAGCTTTGCCATAAGAGAAGCTGTACACAACAGGGTCTCTAAAAAGTTATTTAAAAATATCTTAATTTTTCTTCACATGTATCTTATATCTTAATTTTTTAGCTGTTTATCTGAAAAAACTACAGAACTACCTCACCCCTCAGAGGCACACCAGAGAAAACGTCAGCTACATGTCCCCATATCGGTTTTCCCTATTCCTGAATCCAAATGATGTGTTCATAGCTCACAAAGCCGTACCAAAAATATTATCAGTAAAACAACCTAGCTGAACTGAAATCTGTTTGGATTAGGGGGTTGAATTAAAGTTGAAAAAGCTGTTTCCTTATCATTCAACTAATCTATAACCATGTTTTTCAGTAAAAGGAATGGCAGGGAGGAATGAAGAAAAAAAAATATAAATACACACACAAACAGCCCATATATGCAGAAGTGGCTAAGGGAGAAAGATGAAGATTAATTACGTTAAAAGCAAGAAAAATAAATGTGATGTGAAACTTTTCCATAATTGTTCATATTAATTCTTGCTAGCTAGTTCCAAATCTGATGTTAGGAAGGAAATATGTGAGGAGAAAAAGGCATAGATATTAATCAATATATTTACCAATTTATTCTCAAATACAGTCAAATGTTCACTACTCAAACAAGGTCACATCCCTCACAAGGTGTGATTTGCACAAAAGCTCTCTTCATCATCTCCCAGTGTCAAGCAGACAACTGAGGTCACTTGTGTCACCCAGCATTCCTTCACCTGCAGCACTAGGCTAGACCAACGCCAAAGCTACGTCAAACCCAGCTGCAATCATCGCTGTTGAAACAGGAGGACACTAAGACAAACTTCCTGCCTTGTATGTGTCACTCTTGGTCCATCAACCACCCACCTTTCTTATGGACCAATCCCCCAGACTGTAACATGACCTGAAAAAAATTCTGAAAAGGGCCCGGAACAAAAATCTGAATGACACTGAATGCTTTTAGATAAGATATTGCAATTAAAACCAATACAAGATTTTTCCCTGCCCCTTTAAGGATGATAGGCAAATTATACTTAGTCTTCCTCACTGCTGAACAAATTAACATTAAAATATAAATAAATTATTATAAAATATAAATATTTCTTCCACTGGAAGAGACAGCTTTCACAACTGAGGGTACATTTAGCAATTGTTAAAGGACGAGATTTGGTTCTTGGGTACCCTGAGCTGTCATATTCCTCTAGGTTTACATAAAATTATCACAGAAATCTGAAATTTGATCTGAAGATTAGAAAATCTTAAGTAAGAGAGAAAAAAAAGAGGAGAAGCAAAGATGATATGCTAGAAAGGCACAGGTGCCAGCTGAAAGAGACGTTTACGAACACAGCATAAAACCAGTGCACACATTCTGTCCAGTTAATTCCCTTGGGCCTTAAGACTAAACAGCATTGAGGAGGGAAGCGAGACAGGCTTTATGGTCAGGGCACAACATGGGGACGCTGAAGACACAGCTTGTTTGCACAACACTAGGCACAATGGGGCCCCAACCTGTTGCCCTCACATAACACAAATAACGTGTCAGAATTGTGTGAGTTCAAAGTGACCTCACTGCAGACTGAAGGACTCTCCAAACTACCACGAAGAAACACATCGCTGGGTTTTTTAAAGTATTTTCTTAGCCAAGGTTCGGGTACCTCAATAATACCCAACCCTTGATATCAGCAATAAGTACTTGCAATAGTGACATACGACAAAGGTGTCTGATCTCATTGGTTGAATGGAAAAAGCACGTTGTTTTTTAATTAGTACAGTTTTTGCTGGATATATCTGGACTATGTCTTTGAATAGCAGCTTTCAGAAATACATTTTTGATCTTTTGATCTGGACTTATTAAAAGCTGTTAGCTGGACACACTACAACAAACGATATAAAAATAGCACCCTGTTAAAGACAGTTAAGTGATAATTTGATTATGCAGAAGACCAATAAAGATACAACCAGGAAGACTGGTCCCTCAGGCTCACACACTCTCAGCTGATAAAGAAAATTCTATATCAACATCTGCTTTAGTGGCAACTGCGCTTAACGAGACTGTAAGGAATTGTTTTATTCTACCATAATCATAGAAAAGTTCCAAATCTGTACAATAAAGGGTAATTTGAAGGGACAGCTTTATTTTTCTTGTATTCATTAGAGCACGTCAAGTTGGTTTAAGAAATGCTTCATTTTCTGGTGACACTAGTCATGTTCTAGGCTCAGAAAACACTACTCCAAACCACTCAAAAATCATGTAAATGTTAAAAAATGCTAAGCTCACATCATTCGTTCCACTTTAAGCCACATTTGGCTTGACTCTGCTTTTTTCTATGCAGTCCTTATTCTCATCTTGTGCTATCTACCACTCATGCTAAAATTCACACACTAAAAAGGAAATTTCTTTTCTCCCCTCCTAAAGATTTTAGTGTGGTCTGTAGTGAATGACAACTTCTAGTGCTCTAACAAAGTAAACACTGAGTTGATAGCAGTGGAAAATATCTTCTTGAAGCTAAAATATATATTGTAATCCCAAAGCCATTATCAATTGTCTCTGTTGCTCTTCAAGTCACAATCTGTTAATGCTATACTTAATTATGGTTTGATATAAGAAGATAATCTAATCTACAAGAGGCTTGCAATTAATTTCAAGTTTAGCTAAGTGTTTTTCCCCCTCAGTCACTGCCAGATAAGAAGTTAGAATCACAAGTCACATATAACGTATTTTAGAAGGCTATTTTTCCATATAGTCCACCTCTGATCCAGGGTCCACTGCGTCAAGCAACAGTAAAGCAGAGATGTGGAGGAATATTACAATCGACGTGGCTCTGACTTTTCAATGAGGGGGCCATTAACGACAAAAAGTGACAGCTTGACTCTCTTAAAATGATACAAGACTGTGTCAAGCAATCACCTAAAAGACCACTCAGCTTTGGTTCTAGCTGAACTGTACTAGAAAGACATGGAAAAACTTGAGTCACACGTTTTGCCAGCAAAGGTAGATGAGTCCCTGCTGGAGAACTCATTTTCCGCAGCCTCAGTTCCACAATGCAGTGGTTTTGATGATGTCGTGGTTTGCTGAAGCAATGACACAAACAAGCTCACATAGGCTAAATAATTCTGAAATTAATCATGAAACACCTCATAATCAAATGCAGTTTAACAGTCAGAAGAATTGCGTGTAAACAAAGCACCTGTATAATAAATACACCTATCAAATTAGAGATCCCTTTTCACAGTAGAAGTTACTACACCAGCGTCCTAGCCCACGCTCCCCAACACGGGAATTGTACTCCTTTTCCCAATGCTTCCACACAGTATCAGGACCTTCATCAAGCAAACAGCACGAGTATTTCCTCCTAGTTCCTGCTGCAACATAATAGGATTGCTGCTACATGACATACAACATAAACTTCTTAACTTTTCAGAACACAAATCTGAGTGACAGCAGCAGCCAACTTGCTCTACGATCCCGCCGTAAGATGTGGTACAGAACAAAACCAACTTCTTTTGATCCTCCCTAGAGTATAAGTGCAGCAATGAGCCTACGCTGCTGCTGGTCCAATGCAATACACTTTAATATGAAAATATTATTTTAAAGATATGAGGAAAGATTTGAAGTTGTACGATTTAGGCATCACAGTGGGAAAATCCTTATATCGTGATCAGTACCACAACAGAATTCATTTGAGAGTCCTCCAATATACAAGCAAAACATAACACCTTAGTCTATATTTAAGAAAAAAAACACCACCCTTTAAAAGGAAGAAACAACAAACAGTTCACATTATTTCATGTCAGATGTTTGTCAATCACAACATAACACCTATAACTCCTAAGTGAAAGAACAAGAGCTTGAATAAAAAAAAGTAAATCAAAGGAAGCACTGGAAAACTGGTAAGCCTGTTTCAAGAAGAAATTATATTAAATATAAGACCACACACATCCCTTGCTTCTCATCAAAGAGTCGGAGGAAGCAAGACTTTAAGTGTTTTACTATGTTAAAGAGTAGAGGTTTTTTTAAAATCGCACACAGAGAACATATAAAACACTTAGTGCTGTACACAGAAAGGAGACATCCTCTGAAGACTGCCTGGCAGATGGAAGCAGAGAATAAACAATTAACCAGGAGAGAAGCAATTCAACCCCATCGACCAGCCAGGGGGTCGCAGGTCAGGGACAGCAGAGAGAGAAACACGAAAAACACTGAGCACAGACACCGGGAAGCCAGAGCGCCTCAGTAACGCTCCTTCCCACACCGAGCTTTCACCTGGGGGTCAGGCAGAGGGCCCAGAAGAGCCCGGCCGCCCCCTCAGGCCCCGGGCTCCGCCGGCTCACCTCATCCGCGCTCAGCTCCTCCATCGCTTTCCTCTTAATGGTGAACGGAGGGAGGGCGCTTTCCTCTGCCCCGCCGAGGGGCAGCTCCGAGGAAGCGCTCTCCTGTCGCTCTGCCCCCCGGGGCGCCTCACAAGGGCATCTCCGGGGCGGCCGCGCCGCGCCTCGCCCCCCACCAGCCGGCCCCGCCGCCGCCCCCGGCCCGCTCCCTGCCGCCCGCCCGCGCCTCAGCTGCTGCCGCGCCGCGCCGCGGTTGAGGGGGAGCCGCCCCCCGGCTGCCCCAGCCCCCCCGCGCCCCTCGGCCTCGGCCCGCGCCCGTGCCGCGGCCCCTGCCCCGCGCAGAGATTATTCATCAAAACAAGAGGGCAGCGGCGGCCATCTTGGGGCGGGATCACGTGAGGCCGCCCGGCGCCGCGGAGGGAGCCGGGCATGCCGGGCCCCGCGCTGCGCCCACCAATGGGCAGCGCCGGGAGGCGGGGCGAGGCGCGGCGCGCGGGAGGGAGAGGCGGGGCCCGGCGGCTCGTCGTGGCGGCGCGGGAGGGGCGGGCTGCGCGCGCCATGGCAACGGGGGCGGGGGGACAGGGCGGTGCTGAGGGGAGTCGGGCGGGAGGGGGCCCGGCGCAGCGGGTCTGTGAGGGCTGAGGGGAAGGGCGGGAAGGAGCGAGTTCCCCGCTGGCAGACGCGTCGCCGCTTGCCCGGAGGCGGGAGCAGCCCCGCAGGTACGGAGGTGGGGATCCAGGCTGGGCTTACGCTGCGGAGCCTTCCCCGTTTTAATGGGTCCGTACGTGCTCGGCTCCTTCAAGGTGTTCGCCCACTTCTCGGTGACGAATGATTGAGATACTACAAGTTTTTGTCTAATTATTGCAGCCTGTGTAACATACCAAGAGAGAAGGAAAGCACTAAGCCTCCAGTGAGTACTGGGCCTTCGCCCTTCCTAAGTGTAGTTTGAACCTGAAGTATTTTTTTCCTTTCTCTGGTAAAAACACAAACTTTTCTGCACCTCGTTCTTTCATTGTACCACAAAATGCTATTTTTGTGAAAGACTGTCATCTTCTCCTCCTCTTTCTTTCCCCTCACCCTCAAAATAAATCTCCAGCTGGAGAACAAAACATCCAGGGTCTGTGTTGACTTTAAGTGAACTGGATGTTCACTTCTAGCTCTGCTTGTTTGATCAGCTACGCTACATGTAGGTGAAAAATAAAAGTTATTTTGAGAAGTTGCTCTTTTGGGAGAGAACAAAAAAATGGGAGTTGCATCAGCAGATTTTTGCCCCGGGATGAACAGTCACTAATAATAAGATCTTAATAGAGAGCTATGTGCAGTGCAGCGTAGTTTGACTCAGGGAGTGAAAGAATCCCATAAAAGGACGACAACAGGATGTTCCTAAGAGGGAAGCAAACTGGTCTGTATGAACAAGGGGTAGAATTAAGACATATTTCTATAAACACTGCAAATAATTATAAAGCAATAAAATTGATTAGATTTTTTTAATGCATATGAGGCAGACACGATATTTGGTCTTGTGTTTCAGTATACATCTTCCTTAATGCACTGTATTGATTTATAGGTGTTTGAACAAAAACAATGTTTTTGATGACTTCACCAAGGTGCCCAGAATGGGAAACAAATTCTTTTGTAAATAATTGGATCATAATATATATTGCTGGTCTTTTTGTAGAACACATATCTATTGTTACCTTTGATTTTTAGGTGATGCTTCATTTTGTGTTTCTTTATCTTCTTGGGATTATGTTTCATTTTGTTATTTTCTTTTCTCCAAGGGAGTTGGGGCTATAATCCAAAGCACAGGCTTTTACGTGATTTCACTTGCTGGTTTGTTCT
This sequence comes from Nyctibius grandis, assembly GCF_013368605.1. Taxonomy (NCBI): domain Eukaryota; kingdom Metazoa; phylum Chordata; class Aves; order Nyctibiiformes; family Nyctibiidae; genus Nyctibius; species Nyctibius grandis. The sequence continues at coordinate 4,598,896 of NC_090674.1, forward strand.
TATGCTAAAATATATAGTCATTGCACAGAATAGTATGCAAGAAAAATGATTAGGGGACTACATACAAATGTATGTCTTAAAAGCTTTTGAGTAAAAATTAGTAACCTTAAAGATACTTCTGATGGTGTCAGGGAAGAGAGTTATGTGCTCTGTTTAAAAGTTTTCTGTTTAAGTGTGTCACAAAGACCAACTTTTAGAAAAAATAATAGCAAATTACATCCAGTGATACAACTCCTTACATTTTTAGATATCACTCGTATAACTTTTTTTTTTTTCATATCATCATTAGGGAAAGTGTTTTAGAGACTGTTTTGTTTTTCCATTGTGTATTTTGATTGTAGAATCCAGTAGGTAACACATTTTTGTTCACCTCTCTATAAAGTACTGTCACATGCAGCTGGAAAACCTAAAATCATTGTAATACACGTGGTCAGCAGTTGTGCTAAAAAACTCAGACATTGGTTGATGAAAAAGTTTCATCATCAAAGCAATAGTGTAAGATAACTGAAGTGGTCTGAAACACCTTTGAGTAAAACCCTTCAAGTGCTTCTCTGGGGAGCTTTGTTCTTGTCCTTCAGTTCTGTAGTTCAAGTGCATATCTTCTTAAAAAGGCTATCTCAATGTCTTTTTTTTTTGCCTACTTCCAGAACATGTGACTGCTCCCTTTTTTTTTTCACCTTGCATTTCAAGATGTTTAATTTGTATTTTGTGAAAGCATGTGAATTGGTTAGCATATAAATGAAATTAGGATAAGCTGTTTTGTCACTGCAGTAGCTTCTCTCCTCCTTAAGATCTCCAAAGCATCCTCAAGTGAGTTCTGCATAGCATTATGTGCTTTCAAATCAGCAATCTGAAGTAGGAACGTAGCAATAAGAAAAGTAATATCACTGCTGATAACTCTTCTATATTTCTAACAGTAAGGACTTCCTAATAGCAGCCTTACTAATGAGTTATTGTACTTCTAGTCATACAGGTTTCTAAGGTTGCATTTTTCTGATTTCTGCTTGGAGTCTCCTTTTGTATTAACAGAGTTCTTAAGGTCGTCGTTGCCTTTCTGTCTTGCTTCTTACGCGTATCTTATGGAGTGCACAGCTTAAAAGCTGTGGGGTTTGAGAGCATCTGCAATATTTAACACAAAGTGCTGCAGTGAGGAACCGCTCCAATGTGAAGATGCAATACGTTCCAGAGGTGCCATCTAGGGGCGTAGTGAAGTCTGCCTGGCTGTTGCTGCATATTGCTGATAGATATGTTTGCTGCATGAATGTTATTTATATTAGAACATGGTAACAGGAATTCTGTTTTCAAATAAATGAAAAAATACTCAGTTCCAGAATGAAGACACTGTCAGGATCCATAGAATAAGCAGCCGGCATTTTACAGCTTGTCCCCCGAATTTCCCTAACTGTGTAAGGAATACTACGTCTTCATATTTTGGAAACTAGCTTAAATTTACATAGTCGTCTAGTAATTATATGGGAGAGGGCCCTCAATCTACACAAAAAGCCCTTCACTCTTCAACAGATTTTGTCTGCCTCTGGTGGTAGCTTTAAGAATTCTGAATTGACAAGTATCAGAAAGGTGGTGCTACTTATGTTTTAAAATGTCAGTGATTACTTTAGATTTTTTTTTCATAGAAAGTAATTAAGTTACTGTCACGGTTTAAAGCTGGGCCAGCTATTAACCAGGTGGCAGATGCTCTCTGTTAACCCTCTCCCCCCCACCTAAGGGAAAGGGAAAGGGAAAAGGGAGAGAGACTTATGGGTTGGAAAGTTAAAACAGTTTTAATAAACTATAATAATGAAAAAGAATATAATAACAATAATAATAGAAATAACCAAATATATACAAATATGTACAAAACCAAGATCAAGAGCTTGGAAATCCTCCTCAGGCAGAATTGCTCCCCCCAGTACAGGCAGAGGGGAAAAGGCAGTAGCTCCCCCCAGCACGGGCAGAGGGCAAAATGCAAAAGCTCCACCCAGCACAGGCAGAGGGCAAAATGCAAAAGCTCCACTGCCATCACACCTGCAGGCTTTTAACTGGAGATTTGGCAAAGCTGGTACCAATCAGTGGGAGACAGGAGGGCCCCTCCCTCCTGGGCCCCACCTCCAGGAGGCAGTGGGTTAGTGATAAACAGGAAAGTGAGAATGACATGTATGGGATGGAATACCTTGCCGGTCAATCCTGGGTCACCTGCCCCATCCACTCCTCCCTGCAGGTACAACCCCCTTCAGCTCTTTACATGTAAGCAGTGACCTTGGGTTCTCTAAGACTCTTTGGCCTGGTTTGAGCCAAACCAGGACATTCCACCCCTTATTCCATACCATTCATGTCATACTCAGATCACCAGTACCTTTTCATTTTCAAATATATATATACATATCACTAGTCTATGATTCATCTTTATGCGAAAAGTCCATCAAGTTCATTTGGTTCAGGATTGTGGGTTTGCATCTGGTTAGCAGTCTCTCAGCAGTCTTTCTGGCTAGCAGTCTCTCTTTTGTCATGGTTCGTGCCCACGGGTTGCAGGTTAAAGATGTCAGACTCGAGGAGGTTACTGGACGCCACTTGATGAAGCTAGCTCCGGTCGCATCACCACTGTCTTAACCTAAAAGACACTTATGCAGCAACAACATACAGTTCAAAATTAAGTAGTCTCACCCAGAATCAGATCACCTTCAGGGACACATCGGACTTCACCATCTTGCAACATCACCCACCAAGTACATCCAGGTCCCTGAGCAAAAGCAATCCCACGAATGGGTTTACCTTTGCCCGTTACAGGAAGAATCCAGACAGTTTTTCCCAATAGATTCCTTTCATGCACCACCGGGACTTTATCTCCTTCTACTGTATGTAGAAGGTCTGACTGAGCAGGGCCAGCTCGATTGATAGATCCCCTGGTGTTAACTAACCAGGTAGCTTGTGCCAGATGTTTATCCCAGTTTTTAAAGGTTCCACCCCCCATTGCTTTCAGGGTAGTTTTTAACAGCCCATTATACCGTTCAACTTTCCCAGAGGCTGGTGCATGATAGGGGATGTGATATACCCATTCAATGCCATGCTCTTTGGCCCAGTTGTCTGTGAGACTGTTTTTGAAATGAGTCCCATTGTCCGACTCAATTCTCTCTGGCGTGCCATGTCGCCACAAGATTTGCTTTTCGAGGCCCAGAATAGTGTTCCGGGCAGTGGCATGGGGCACAGAGTATGTTTCCAACCATCCGGTGGTCGCCTCCACCATGGTAAGCACATAGCGTTTACCCTGGCGGGTTTGAGGGAGTGTGATATAGTCAATTTGCCAGGCCTCCCCATATTTATATTTCAACCACCGTCCCCCATACCACAAAGGTTTTAACCGTTTGGCTTGCTTAATTGCGGCGCATGTTTCACAATCATGGATAACCTGTGCAATAGAGTCCATGGTTAAGTCCACCCCTCGGTCACGAGCCCATCTGTATGTTGCGTCTCTCCCTTGATGACCTGAAGTGTCATGAGCCCACCGAGCTAAAAATAGTTCACCTTTATGTTCCCAGTCCAAATCTATTTGGAACACTTTAGCAGCTTGATCCGCTTGTTGGTTGTTTCGATGTTCCTCAGTTGCCCGACTTTTAGGTACGTGAGCATCTACATGACGTACCTTCACGACTAGTTCCTCTAGCTGAGCAGCAATATCTTGCCACAATTCAGCAGCCCAAATAGGTTTCCCTTTGCGCTGCCAGTTGCTTCGCTTCCACTGCTTTAACCACCCCCACAAGGCATTTGCCACCATCCATGAGTCAGTATAAAGATACAGCCTTGGCCACTTTTCTCGTTTAGCAATGTCTAAAGCCAGCTGGATGGCTTTTACCTCTGCAAATTGACTTGATTCACCTTGTCCTTCTGTGGCTTCTGTGACTCGTCGTATGGGACTCCATACAGCAGCTTTCCACTTCCGATGCTTTCCTACAAGACGGCAGGATCCATCGGTGAACAGGGCATACTGCTTCTCATCCTCTGGTAGTTCATTATATGGTGGGGCTTCTTCAGCACGTGTCACCTCCTTTTCTGGTGGCATTCCGAAGTCTTTGCCTTCTGGCCAGTCCATGATCACTTCTAAGATTCCTGGGCGATTAGGGTTTCCTATTCGAGCCCTCTGCGTAATTAATGCAATCCATTTACTCCACGTCGCATCAGTTGCATGATGGGTAGTGGGAACCTTACCCTTGAACATCCAGCCTAGTACTGGTAATCGAGGTGCTAGGAGAAGTTGTGCTTCAGTACCAATTACCTCTGAAGCAGCTCTAACTCCTTCATATGCTGCCAGTATCTCTTTTTCAGTTGGAGTGTAATTGGCCTCGGAGCCCTTGTATCCTCGACTCCAAAATCCTAGGGGTCGACCTCGAGTCTCCCCTGGCACTTTCTGCCAGAGGCTCCAGGTAGGACCATTGTCCCCAGCTGAGGTGTAGAGCACATTTTTAACATCTTGTCCCGTACGGACTGGCCCAAGGGCTACTGCATGCACAATCTCTTGTTTAATCTGTTCAAAAGCCTGTCGTTGTTCAGGGCCCCACTGAAAATCATTCTTCTTTCTGGTCACTTGATAAAGAGGGCGTACAATCTGGCTGTAATCTGGAATATGCATTCTCCAGAAACCCACAACGCCTAAGAAGGCTTGTGTTTCCTTTTTGTTAGTTGGTGCGGACATTGCTGTTATTTTGTTGATCACCTCTATCGGGATCTGGCGACGCCCATCTTGCCATTTAATCCCTAAAAACTGGATCTCCCGGGCAGGTCCCTTGACCTTGCCCCTTTTTATGGCAAAACCAGCTTTCAGAAGAATTTGGATTATTTTCTCCCCTTTGTCAAAAACTTCTGCTGATGTATCACCCCACACAATGATGTCATCAATGTATTGCAAATGTTCTGGAGCTCCACCCTTTTCTAGTGCAGTCTGGATCAGTCCATGGCAAATAGTAGGACTGTGTTTCCACCCCTGGGGCAGTCGATTCCAGGTGTACTGGATACCTCTCCAGGTAAAAGCAAACTGTGGCCTGCACTTTGGTGCCAAAGGAATAGAGAAAAAGGCATTAGCAATGTCTATGGTGGCGTACCACTTGGCTGCCTTTGACTCCAGTTCGTATTGAAGTTCTAGCATGTCTGGCACAGCAGCACTCAGCGGTGGCGTAACTTCATTTAGGCCACGATAGTCCACAGTTAATCTCCATTCTCCATCAGACTTTCGCACTGGCCATATAGGACTATTAAAGGGTGAGCGAGTCTTGGTAATCACTCCTTGATTTTCTAATTGTCTAATCAGTTTATGAATGGGGATCAGGGAGTCTCGATTGGTGCGATATTGTCGTCGGTGCACCGTGGTAGTAGCAATTGGCACCTGTTGTTCTTCAACCTTCAGCAACCCCACAACAGAAGGATCTTCTGAGAGGCCAGGCAAGGTAGACAGCTGTTTAATGTCCTCAGTCTCTACAGCTGCTATACCAAAGGCCCATCTGTACCCTTTTGGGTCCTTAAAATACCCTCTCTTGAGGTAGTCTATGCCAAGGATGCACGGAGCATCTGGGCCAGTCACAATGGGGTGCTTTTTCCATTCATTTTTAGTTAGGCTCACTTCGGCCTCCAATACAGATAACACTTGAGATCCTCCTGTTACTCCTGAAATGCTGATAGATTCTGCCCCTTTATGATCCGATGGCATTAGGGTGCACTGTGCACCAGTGTCTACCAGGGCTCGATACCTTTGTGGTTTTAATGTGCCAGGCCATCGAATCCACACAGTCCAATAAATCCGGTTGTCCCTCTCCTCCACCTGGCTGGAGGCAGGGCCCCCCTAATTAAGAAATGGATTCATGCTGCTCACAGGGACTGGACCTTCATTTCTCCTATTCACACTTGGGAAAAAGTGATTTGAGGCCCATCTCCCCTGACTGGGGTCCTGCTCACTGGTAACTGGAGCAGCCATCCTCCTAGAAAAATTCTCTCTGGTATTTCTTTTAGCTTGCAACTCACGTACTCGTGCCTGTAGGGTACTGGTAGGTTGTCCATGCCATCTGCTCATGTCCTCCCCATAACCACGCAGGGCACTATCTTCATACTGTCGCATACAGTTAGCCATTTCGCCCACACTAGATCGTGCCATAGCATCTTCTCCCCATACTAATATTGACAATGTATGGGTATATGTCGGTGGAGCATTCTTCACAACCTTCCGGAACATGGATCGGTTGCATTCCACTTCATCAGGATCTACAGGATCTACAATGTCCCGTGGGTGTCTATAAATGATCTCTTGCACAGCCAGTTCTCTAAGGTAGTTAATACCTTTTTCTATAGTGGTCCATTTGCTTAGGTGGCTCATAACATCATCTTTATAGGGATACCTGCTCTTTACAGCTGACAAGAGTCGCCTCCAGAGACTGACAGTGTTTGACTTTCTTGCGAGCGCTTTATCAATACCACCATCTCTGGACAGGGATCCCAACTGTCTGGCTTCTCTGCCATCCAATTGCATGCTGTCTGCCCCATTATCCCAGCATCGGAGCAACCAGGTAATAATAGGTTCACTGTCATAACGGCTGAAGTCTTTCCTTATATTTCTCAGGTCCTTCAGGGATAAGGAGTGGTAGGTTATCTCTACGTCCGAGTCCTCTTGTGATAGTTCTGCTTTAGAAGGGCCTTTCTTCTGTGATGGGTCTGCTTTAAAAGGACAATCAAGGGAACCCCCATCTGTGTCGGGCCCTAACTCTGCCTGAGAAGGGCCCTCACCTGGGTCATATGATGGCTCTGTCTTAGAAGGCTCTGAGTCATCATCCTTCTCTTCATGAGCTGATTTCTTTTGGTATTTCTTCCTGGTTACAGGAGCAATTGGTACAGATTCGATAGATGCTGGGGTCTGAGTAGATGCAGTGGCTGTCGTGGGAGTGCTGAGAGTCTGAGTAGCTGCAGTGGCCATCTTGGGGGGTGTAGCAGCTGTGGTACAGGCTGCCAAGGTTTCAGTGGGTTGAGTGGCTGTAGCAGCAGTACACACTGTAGGATCTGAGGTGGCTGCATAACACCTACAACTGTCCCTGCACCGATATTTAATCTTATCCCACATCAGAAACACATTCAGGACAACCAAAAATAAAAACATGCCACCTAGACAGCACCATCCTAATTTCGCAAAATCTAGTGGAATCAGCTTGGCAGAAAAGGAGAAGGTACTATTTCCCAAAGTAAAACTGGAAGTGTAATCATTAACAGAATCAGCTAAAGGACGCCTGGAGCGTGCAGATGAAGTTGCTGCTACTGATTCGCGATTAAAGCTGCCCATCATTGTGTCATAGAGATAAGAGATCGGAATATTAACTGCCCAGTTTATCACAGCATAAATCAGTATCAAACCCCATACCAAAACAATACATTTCGACCAGCGCCCACTGCTAAACTGCATGTAAACATTCATAAGAAGCAAGCAATAACACAGTGCCCACAGCAGGTAAGGCATCATTGCAATACTCAATTGTGAAAGAAACTCCATAAAAAGATGAGATAACACAGCATTCAAAAATGACATCACCATCTTCACTATCTGTTTTAACTTTCCAACTCCTGGTAAATCTCAAAGGAAGAAATCTGATATTCTCTCAGCTGAGCTCTCCAGGTCTCCTCCCACCAGAGCCAGGATTCAACTTATCAGAGTAACCTGTTGGAGCTTCTCTCGAGCCCCACGTTGGGCACCAATAAATCTGTCATGGTTTAAAGCTGGGCCAGCTATTAACCAGGTGGCAGATGCTCTCTGTTAACCCTCTCCCCCCCACCTAAGGGAAAGGGAAAGGGAAAAGGGAGAGAGACTTACGGGTTGGAAAGTTAAAACAGTTTTAATAAACTATAATAATGAAAAAAGAATATAATAACAATAATAATAGAAATAACCAAATATATACAAATATGTACAAAACCAAGATCAAGAGCTTGGAAATCCTCCTCAGGCAGAATTGCTCCCCCCAGTACAGGCAGAGGGGAAAAGGCAGTAGCTCCCCCCAGCACGGGCAGAGGGCAAAATGCAAAAGCTCCACCCAGCACAGGCAGAGGGCAAAATGCAAAAGCTCCACTGCCATCACACCTGCAGGCTTTTAACTGGAGATTTGGCAAAGCTGGTACCAATCAGTGGGAGACAGGAGGGCCCCTCCCTCCTGGGCCCCACCTCCAGGAGGCAGTGGGTTAGTGATAAACAGGAAAGTGAGAATGACATGTATGGGATGGAATACCTTGCCGGTCAATCCTGGGTCACCTGCCCCATCCACTCCTCCCTGCAGGTACAACCCCCTTCAGCTCTTTACATGTAAGCAGTGACCTTGGGTTCTCTAAGACTCTTTGGCCTGGTTTGAGCCAAACCAGGACAGTTACTAAGCTTAAGCTAGATTTAATCAAACTCTTCTCTTTCCACTGGTGATAAGATCCCTACAATGTTAGTGTTACCAATAATATGCAGCAACTCATTTCACATGTGACTACCAGGTTGATCTGACCACTTACATGTGTTTACACAAGGCAGAATAAAACCTGCTTCTCTATACAACATTACACAAGGTCAAAGAGAAAGACATTTAACCTAATTGAACAGATGTATGCAAATAAATCTTAACTAAAGCAGCATTGCTTTCACTCCAGATATGTGCTTATAGAGTTCAATTATTTTGCAGACTGGAATCTACATGGATTACTCAGACCTGTCTTCATTGTTCTGGGATTTGATCACAGGCTGGTTTCCTCTGGTAAGCTGAACTTAATTATTTTGAGCACAAGCAGCTATGGCACAATATAGGACCTTGCATTACACATTTAAGATACAAGCAAGTGGAGTTAACTACTAGTCTGCATCTTAAAGAGATCCATTTTGAAAAATAAATCTATCCTTTGTTGTCTGCTGCTTTTATCTTCACTTCTCTACCATCGTTCCCCCTCTGTTTTGTTAGATGTTGGCATGCCCCTCTAGAATAGGCAGTTTTTCTTGTTTTGATTTAGATTGTTAGTTACCTAGAGAACCAAGCCATATGACTTATGTTCTGTGTCGTTTTTTTCCCCCCCTCCAAAAACACATTCAGAATCAGGTACTTAAGATTGGTTTGGATTTGGGCGTTTATTAGTAAAAAATCAGATCTTTAACACTGGCAACAGCAGACTTATTTCCTGAGCCAGAAACATCAGACCATTTAGGTTAATAGGTACAAGGAACCAGTTCTCCCCATCACTGGGCATGACGATGCATGATCTCCTGTATATAGCTGTCTCTCCATGTAGGAACCAGTACACATATTCAAGCTCTCTTGAAGACCTGTTTACATACTTGATTCTCACAATGAAGCTCCTACCAAAAAAAACACAAACAAAAGTATAGATGTATATAGTAATCAAAGAAACTGCTTCTAAAAGTGAACATAGATCCTTTGCCATGACTACTGACCACCGCTCTGCTGCCATGCTAATCAGTTATGCTTAACACTCTGAATTTAACTGTACAAGACAGTGTTACAGTGAAGTTGTTCCAGCTGAATTAAATCAAAGCAGAATGTTCTCACTATGTACCACCCGTTACAAATACTACAGAGCTAGAAAACAACTTGTGCACACCATGACCACATTATAGATCTTAATTTTGTCATAGAAACAGAATTAGTAGAAATCTGAAGTAAATACCAGGTGGAGGTCATCTCCTTCAAGCCAGTGAGTCCAGCCCCTGTTCTTCTTCTCACCAGTCTGTACACAGACAAGTTTGTCATTTTCCCAGGTAACTAGGCTCTGTGGGAGAGGAAACAAAAAAGTGTTTCTGTATGTCTTTGTCTCAGTTCTGCAATATACTCGTAGACAATGTCCTTTTTTCCTGGACAAAAGGGGACCTAAATACTACTCCTGAGGGAAAGTGAAACTCCTTGTCTGTAACTCAGGCTCCTACCTCTGCATTGCATTACAAATAGTATTCTTGAAACAATTTCAGCTCAAGTAGCTGGATTGATCACGGCATCTTAATTTTGTCACGGCCTCTTAATTTTATATATTCAGCCTTACCTTGCATTTTCTGTTATCCAGGCCTTTATTATCTTCTTCAAACTCTTCTCCAATTTTGAATTGAAGCGAATAATCTCTGAATGTGCTAGTGGTATGGATATAAAATGAATCACCATCCTGTTTGATCACTTTCTGAGGCTTCAGCATTTTTGCTATCTTGCGTGTTGCAAAGTCAATACCTTGGATGGGAGGCAAAAAAGGTCAGAGTTGTATTTATCACCAGCCATTTTGACAGTCAGGACTTACCTTTATTACTACTAGAAGCATTTCTTAGATAGTTTGACCTTACTGCTATGCAAGGTTTTGTTGTTTGGTTTTTGTTTGTTTGTTTGTTTAAAGCTGTACGTTACACAGATCAAGTCAATTATTCTTGTACAATTTACTCTTTGGAAACCAGTTTACTCAATTATTGCAAAATTCCTATGCAAAATTTCTAGGACTTTGAGTCAGAAGAGTCCTTTTGGGAGTGGGGGAGAGTTGGTTTCCCCCGCACAGACACCCCAAGCTTGGTCTCAGACTTACCCTCTGCTTAGCTAGAGGGAATAGTTAATGCCTATTCTCATCCTTTGCCAGAGGAAAGGCATTATGTGAATTAACAAGAAATCTTTGCGCCCTATACCCTAAATAGGGTGAAATGAAGGGCAGTCCTAAAATGAATTACTCAGGCTTGTTTTCAGGACATGCCACTTGCTATTAACACTTTTTAAGTGCAACTAGAAAACATCACACTTGTCAAAAGATTTCCTGGTTATCTGTAATGATCAGATTTAACAGAATCCTGATGTTGTTGGTAATACTGAGCCTAAAGCAGTGCTTCTAGGGTTTCTTCTGTTTCTCTAGTACATGTTTGTTTCTTTAGAGGAACAGGCCATCTATTTGGCAGGTAACTGAATCACATTGCATCCCAACAGCATGCTCAGAGTTGGGTTTTCAGGAAGAGGGATGGGTAAAATGGGGGGCTGTGCATTGATTTGGTTATTTTCATCATCTAGATTAAAAGTGTCATTTTAAAGGACCGCTAGAAGTTTCTCACTTTATGCAGGCTGGGGTTGTGATCTTGACAGGGTGTGTTCAGCTACCATGTGTTGAACCATATGGCTCATTATGCAGTCTGTGTTTGAAGGGGACTTCATTACTGTATGCATTACAGCAGTGCCAGAATCCATCAGTCATGTTTTCACATAGTTACCAGTTTATTTTAGCATAGAGGAGTTTGAATTCAGTACGGGCAACAGCTGTACCCGTTAAGCCTTAACATGGTTATAAGAATGCATAAATACAAACTACTTACAAATCTATTCTTTAGAGGCAGATAAATTGAAGGGAAGGCTAGGCCTGGAACAGCCATGTCCTTATCTGTAACCCCCTAGTTACTCAGCTGATCAGATATTAGCCTCCTCATTCTACTTACCCTGGCACAAAATTTTTTAACTCTATCTCTACCATATTAAGTTCAGTCCTTGGTTTGTTCAGTATACTGGCAACCAAGCAGGAGTAATTAAAGATAGGTTGTAGATCATCAACAGGATTCTTTGCCTTTACTTTTAAGTAAGTTCCCCCAATTACATCCTGAAAACAAATTGCATTTTTCACAAGACTGGTACTTATGTTTCATTTAAAAAGCCCTTGACTTAGCTAGACAATGTTTATTATCAAGGAACAGCCAGAATCTCTATTCCATTTGAAGACATTAACACATTAAGTGTATATTACTTAGTATGCAAACTGAGGAATAATTTCTCATTATAGGAGCACCCTTTCTTTTTTTCTAATTGGTAACAGAGCAGAATTAGAAGCAGAAGAGTTCTTTCACCCTGTTAAAGATAGGAACTATGCGATTTAAGTAGGTCAGCCAGCATAGATACAGCTAGAAAACAGATTTCATTCCAGTTGTGTATACAATAACCAACAAGGGACACTGTTGGTCATCAGTTTACACAAATCAAAAAGGCAGAAAGGGGTAGGAGAGGCAGGGAGAAGGCAGCACACAAGGTTGCCTGCTGTCACAGTCTGTCATGAGCTTTGTACAAGAAAGCTAATAAAGTACTGAGAACTTTCTTAGTTCCCCATTAAAGCACCGTTAATCTCTCTCTCTAAAAGATCTGAGCAAGGTAAGAGGTTAGCTTCAAGCACTCCAGGAAAGGGACAAGTCACTGTAATGAGACAAGGATTTTGTAAGCTTTTTAAAGATAAATGACACCAAGCTAAACAACTGCCTGGAAGTGGCAAATACCCAGGCACTTTTTTGTTACTTAATATTTAATTAACCCCAGACATAGGTTCTGCAAGTTTGTGCTCAAAAGCAAGAAAAATTGAGTGGACAGGGCAAACTCTTCCCTGTTTCTGATGAAAGCTGTAAAAAATTTCTACTTTTAACAAGTACTAGGCTGAGAAATTCCTGAAAGCTGCAAGGACACTTGGGTTACAGGATGAAGTATAGTTTATGCTGGCTGTTTATCAAGAAACAAAGATCCTTCCATTGTTTTTCAGAGGAAAAAAAAGCTTCAGCTACATCTAGGTTATAGAAGAACTCAGACTCTTAAAACTCAGCAGGACCCTTGTGGGGGAAGGATAGAATCATATATTTTCACCTACCTAAGGCCACCATATAACCTTCAAAGTTGTCATTGCTGATAAGGTTCCAGGTTCCACTGAAATCCACAGGCATTGCCAGGCTGTGGACAGAAGACACAGTCAACCTCTGACCAAAAAGCAAAAGTGAAGAAGTAGTTTTCTAGCCAAGCCTTATATAAGGAAGACTGTGGGTGGGATTACATTGCAGAGCCTTTCTGATGGAGGGGAAGGGTAGTGTTGCTGAGCCAATGGGTGAGAGGGTATCTGTAGATCAGCTCATCTGCGTTGCAGGGAAAAGTTCAGAGTTTCTGAAATCTTTGTGTGGAGCAAATGTTAATAGCCCAAGAGTCGTAATGCAAACCAAAAACTGGTTTAAACCATTTATGTCCATCTTGTATACTTCAAAGGGAATAACGGACAGATTTTGTCATTACTAAATTTCCCTGCATGTGTATTGATCTGTGGCTTTATGACCTGAAATGCACATATTTGTTGAAAAGGTGATCTACCCACTGTAAATACATGCTATATTTGAACAGACAGGGATTGACTGTTAAACTGTGGAGAGTATTGTATCAGCAAATTTTAAAGCAGTACCTATGACACAGTAATAGAGATAAGTATTATATCTTGTTGGTTTACGTCTGGGGTGAATAGTAGGCAGCATCATTGTCTAGTGGTTGTTACAGAAAAGTGAAAGACTAATCTTGTTTGTATATGTTATTTTCTGATGTGACTCTCAACACAGATCTACTGTGCCACAGTTTACCTATTGGTGTTCTGGTTTCTTTAATGCTGTTAGTTATATCGTAGTTAAATGAACGTACATATACAAAATTCTTTATTTTCTCAGATGCCTTTTACCAGACAGAAAGTGTGTGTAACAGTTAGGCATGAGACAGCAGATCCAGAGGCCTGAGCTCTGTTCCCGGTTCTGCAGCTCTGTATTTATCAGTTTTCCTAGATAGGCAAGAGGATGAATACCTGTTCTTGCAATCCACTTTCAGCTCCTAAAAACAGCTAATAGCAATAACAAATTCAAAAAGTAGTCTCATGTATATGGAAGATGTAGCTCTCCCCTTTGCTTTTTATTCTTGACACATCCAGTAAAGGAGAGATGATACAGAAGTTATTCCCACTGATGCTTTATTAGATGCTATACATTGGGGCAGAGCATATAGGGAGTAGAGCACAGGATGCGGCAGGTAAGCTTCAGTGTTGGACTTCAGAAAAAAAGTGAGAGAAATCTCTTAAGTGATGACCCAGCCATGTGTTTTGAAAAGTGAATAAAGAATGCTTGACTTTGAAGAGAAAGGACATCTAAGGAATTTGGAAGTGAGATTTTATTTCCTTTAGAAGATACATAATTCTCCAATCTCTTGCAGTTCCTCCATCTGTGGTTACTTTTTGCAAACTATATGTCTTATTGTTATAATCTACCAACTGAGAAATATGAATGTAATAATCCTGAACTAGGCACTCTAGAATTGCTAAGTACAGAAGAGAACTTCGTACTTCAGTTTCCTCATTGGTAAAATGAGGAAAACAATCATTCCTGAAGACAGGAGTATGCTTTGAGCATTAGCTTAATCCCACATTTTAAGTGGTCGGATAGGACAGTAATGAGCACCACAATGAAGGCTGTGTTAAAAGAAAAACCCAAAATTGATAGGCAAGAGAAATATTAACTGTGTTGCTCCCTGTAAAAAGGGAATTTGGAATTCTGAATCTTGAATGAGGAAACTCATCTATAGCTACTACATTTATCTATTTACAGATTTGGGTTAGGCTGAATAAAAAGATAGTATTTTGCAGAGAAAATTAAGTTTCCCTGAACTTTAGCTACATTTTTGGAGCTGACAGTTTGACCTATATGACTCACAGAATCATGCGAGTAGGAAATTAGAACGTCAGATCTTGTTTCCTGTTTGCAGAGGGATATTGTTCTCTAACCTATGCTAAACTAGGAATGGCACAGAGAAATGCAAATTAATGTTTCCCCTGGACTCAAATAGTAACATTTCACCCATATGTTGCTATTACGAGGTTATGGTAGTAAAGCACTGTTGCAATACTACTGACTTTTCCAAGTAAAGAGAAGTCAGTACTTGGATAAGCCTGAATATAACATTTTAATTGAAAATTAAGATTATGCAGATTGTCTGGGATGTGGTGCTCCTTTCTGTTAAAAAGTGTAATTTTTGAACAATGATGTTCTGTTTTGTATAGACAAAACTGTACTGACATCATTCTACCTACTTAAAAATCATGCAGTCATCAGACATCAGATTTGGTTAATAACGGGATGACTAAAATTAGCATATTACATGCAATTTATTTTATTGAAAGACCCATCACACGTAAGTACATTAAAAACCAGTGAAATATAACTGTTTTAAGACCAAAGCTTTATAAAACATCCTATTGAATTTGCAGTTTCTCTAGAATTACACAAAGTGCACGAACACACACCAGCATCATTATTTAGAAGAATAAACCTAGACTTAAAGTGCAGTTTTACTCTGAAAAGTGACCACATAGATAGGGTGCTTTCCCATTAGAAAGATCTGCTGTTTATTCAGACGCACACTGGTTGACTCGAGTGCTGAAAAGACATTTTTCTCACCCTCTATTCTTCCCAGTCATAAAGAGAGACAGTGAGCAAAAGAGAACAGCAGATCTTGTCCCGTCCTACACACCATCAATAATATAGTTATCTGCAATCAGTTACGGCAGTTAGATTGCTAAGGTGTCACGGGGGGCATAATTTATCCTTCAGTACCTTTATTACTATTGATGATAAATAAACCCAACCTCATTATTGAAGAACAGTGTAAGCTTGCCTGAGCTCTAGGGGAAAAAATAGCAGACTAAGCACATATGATGCAGGAATCACCAAGAACAAAACCTCAGAATCCTTGATGCTACTTTCTGTCACAGTGCTGTTACAGCTGCACTTCTAAGTTGTGACTTGATTTTATTACGCTCATCTCCTTGTAGATTCCCTGTAGACAGCCACCTTTACAGGCTGGAACTAGTAGAACACAGATGTTCTTGTGTATGTTAATTGCAGAATTTAATGTGAGGCTCCAAGTTTGCAGGCCTGATGCTAGCTCCACTGCAGGTTACAGGTTTTCCCAACGGTGTCTTGACTCTGCTACTGAGTTTTATATGAGCCTTGCAGACCTTAGGGCCACCTGTGATGTTCTGTGTTTGGCTTCTGGCTTCCAGACTCCCCCTAAGCTCCTAGCAAAGCCTAGACCTCTGCCTCAGCTCTTTGGGGACCCCCTGCCCAGGGAAGGAGGATGACGGGTTGTCACGGTTATTCTGGAACATGTCCCTGGTTCTAGACTTGCCCAACAGCATCTAGGCTTACTGCCCTGGGAGTCTCACATTCTGCTGGCTTTGTAGATCTGAAAAATGTGAACAGAGTCATCCTGTGGAGATTGTATGAAAAAGCTGTTGGCCAATTAGGTAGTGTCTTGGAAACCTTGACATTTTTAATAAGGCACATAGTCCAAACAAAAATGGGATGACGGCAAATAAAGGGAGGTATAATTCTATCACCATGACATTCACAGTGCCTCTCTAGTTTATATTCACATAATACAGACAATATACTGTTAGATTCAATATCGGATTTCTAGCAAAGAAAAACATTTCACTTATGTACAGTCTTAATATCCTACCATTTCTTCTCAACTCCAGTTTTACAGAAAACAATTCTGGCTATATACATTTGGCTCAAAAGTATATTATTATTTGAAATAAAGGGACAACTGTCTGAGAATCAGTGCAATGACACTATTATTAATTTCTATCCATTAAATCAATGGCTATAAACTAGTTTCTGAAGTAGGTCTGTCCTTCCATGAGAAACAGTGCTGAGCTTAACATGCAGCTCTGGAAATGTGAGTGGAAAAGTAAAGCACAAGGCATTTCTGGGAGCAAACTGCATGACGGCAGACAAACAGGCTGCATATTTGAAAGGCAGGCAGCTCAAAGCATGGCATATCTACCACCACTTCAGCCAGCAGGAAATTTTTGCCTTCCAGGATGGAGCTAATTTCTTTGAGGTGCACCACATGTTGGCAATTTAAAAACAAACTGAGTTATATAGGTTTGCTATCAGTAAGTGGTACATTTTGAAATTAAATGGCTCTGTCTGTTACAACACCATAACTTATTAAAAGTATTTGTGTTAATATTTTATAAATAGCAGTCAGAGCAGTCTGAGTTAAAACTAACCAGAACATTTTCATTTGTTTTATTTGTAATTCTCATATGCAAGTGTGAATTTTTATACTTAGTTCACTGCACTGTGACAAAATGTTTAAATGTGAAAATCTTATTATTGGATTTAAAAAAGATTGTGTAGGTCCAATTATTGAGTGCATCAAACCTCAACAGCAACTGCATATGTACTAAAGCCACAGAATTAGCCCACTATTTACTTAAAAAAAAAAAAAAAAATCACAAACAACCCCTAAGAAACACAGTTTCCTGGACTTAACTGTAGCTTTTTTCACAGCAGAAAGTAAGTTAGTTGTATAGTGCCTTAGTTCTTGGAATTACTTGCATATTTCTGTAAGGGAGCCAAGACAACCTCAGCATTCCTGTCTTCACTCTCTGGACCATACAGATTATTTTTTTCAATGTATGCTTGAACTACATCAGGCACTAGGTAACGAATGCTCTGGCCCCTCCGCAGTGCTCTTCTAATCTTGGTAGAGGAAATGTCATTTGTGATCCATTCTTCCACAAGGTGAATGTTATTCTTATGTCTCCACAAAATATCAGATTCATAGATGAATTTCTGAACGCTGTTTCCAGCCCGAGTGATGCATACAAGGCCATGATTTTCCACAATTTCAGTGATGTCCTCCAACTTCCACAGATTGGGGATCCCAAAAGATTCCAGTATGTCACTTCCACAAAGCAGTTTAACCTGTGGGACACCTTAAAAAAGAAAAATAAGTGAGGAACAGGGCTTGTTTTAGGCTGCCAGATTTTAGCTAACTCGATGGGGACATTTAATTTCTAGGCTACTTCTCTGTACCTTTGGTTAAGATGAGACAATGGAATGAAATTTTAAAAAATTCAGAGCATATAATTTATAATTAGTAGCCTCAATACAGGATTTTTCTCAAAAAAAGGTTATGGGAGTCCCTTTGTTCAAAAGGACTGGAAAATAAACTCTAATATGCTCATTTAGCCTTGGGGTGAATCAATCACTGTGAGGATCAAAGTAAAAGAAAATATAGAGAAAATTCCAGAATAGCTAAGTATGAAAGGATATGGTAATGCTGTTAAAACTTTATCTGACATTCCATAGAGTTACAAAGGAGGAGCTAGCTTTTACAGGACAGGGGGCAGAGGGGATTATGTAAAAGGAAAGAAAGCATGGCCCAAAAAAAAACCCCACAGACTGTGACCTGACTTCAGGGGACTCTCTTCCATACTATGTTTTATAGGGGATCTAGAGAAGCATGCAGATAGAAACCACCTTAAAGTAATGGAAGCAAAATTGAGAGTGCTACAGATTTGCAGCTTCCAGTAATGTCACAGGTTGGTAGGAATGTAGTACAACATCTGTCAACATAATATGAAAAAAGCCTGTCTGATGCTGTTCGTCTCTTCTTTGAATACACTTACTTTAAAACACTACCAATTAAACAGTAGAATTTGGAAAGGTTGAAAGGAAGAAGTCAAGATTTGCTAACATAAAGGATTAAGATGGTCATTATGCAAGGCCATTCAAATTCTATATGAATAGATATAATTGTACATGTTAAGCTAAAGAACTAAAATTAAGATCTAAAAGCAATAAGCAAAATAAATGCTACTTAAAATTACAAAGCCAAGCTACGTCTGTTGTATGAAGTTTTAAATTACAATTTAAAATGATCCTGTGCCCGGACACATTTTGAATTTCAGGACTTAATCCTGTCTTTTCTTTCTTCAGCAACTTATAATATGATCCAAAATTCTCAGCTGTAACTACAGTTTAACAAAGTTCTGTAGGTAAAATGGATAGCTCAGACCTGTTTCGGTTCAAATTTATATTATCTTGAGTATTTTTCATGTCCTATACATTTTACCCTTACAGTCACCTTGTTACAAAGCATACTGTTTTATGCTGTGGATCTAAGGGAATAAACTTACTCAGTGAAATCAGAACCAAGAACTCGCATTAGAAACAGTTACTCATCAGCACAATTCCCTTGAAATAGCAAGTGTTGTTAAGCATTTGATTTGTGAACAGACTTAACTTTTTATATCTGGACTCTGATTTTTCTTTTTAACGGGGTCATGCCTATTTGGTTCCTGTTTCCTCTTCCGTCCTGGCTTTGTTAAAGGTATAGCATTCTGCACACTGTTCGTGGGATCAGGAGATAAAAGCTTTTGATGATGGTACCTGCAAAACAGATGTATTTTAGGTATTTTAAAGATGTAGGACAATATAGGGAAGAGTAAGGCCTACTAAATAATCTATCACCACTTCCTCTTGCTGTACTTTCACAGACAATCCATGCAAGAACTGATCTGCTGGAACAGGGACTTGTGAGAGCTGGGTCGTGAGATGGCCAAAGTGCAAAGATTTCAAAGCAACAACTACAAGGTTGGTTTGTTTCTTCTTTAATAACAATGTTTTAAAAAGAACCTCAGTGAAGTAGCAGTGACTGAAAGAGTAAAAAATGTAAAACTTAAAAAGATATTCCTTCAGACAATTCTCATGCCAGGCTTTAAATACACAAATGGGCAGCATAGAACAATTGGAATTAAATGACAGAAGCTTGTGTAACATGTGTCTACCCTATTCTAGTCTTATCCTTCTTCATGAATGCCTTTTCAGCACAAAAATTGAATAAAACCTAAGAAACAATATATCTTAAAAATTGTTCACAGGCTCTGTATGTTTAAGAGTAATGGTGCAATCTTTCATTTACAATGCTTATATAAACGTACTTCTGACTTCACTGAGTCTATTCATATGATTTGGGGTTAGCCTGCTATTATTCTAACTTGTTAGAGCTAACACCATTCCTTATCCTTCTATAGGTTCTTGAGACTTTTTAGGGTTTGGCTGAAGAATACCTTAAAACTTTTAGTGTTTCCAACCACTCACTCTGGCTGCTTTCCCAATCATCAACTTCCACCCAATCTGAGGTTTTTGTAGCTAGTTTTGCCATAGTTACTCGGTGATTCGCACTGATCAGACCTTTCTTCTTATATGCATCACCTACTGGTGAAATTATTCCCTTGATTACTTTGTATTTTCCTGTGGAAAAAACACATCACACAAGAACATGAAAAGTGGTTGAGCAGATGTTACTTCCACTGTATTGTATTTGAACAATTACATAACCATTATTCACTGCAGTCCCTAGGAACACCAAAGCCAGCTCTGACAGCCGGCCCAGTGGAAAAGTACAGTACACTTCTGCCCTTGTGCAAGGCAGCACAGTTAAAGATTTAGTAAGATATATTAGAAAGATATGTTTCTATAAAGAAAACCTGTGAAACTCATGCTTTAGCTCATTAAAATTAGTAGTAAGACTGTCCTCTCATGCATTTGGCCTACATGATTTTCTGCGATACATACATGCATACTAGCTTCAACATCTAATTAGTATTTCCAAAAAATATCTATCACTGTCAAACAGGCATTCAGATACACAAAATAGTCACCTTAACATTTAAGTGTCTATTAATCAGAGCTGTCTGAATGATCTAAACTACCATCCTACCTGTTTCATGAAAGTAGTCTTTAGCCAGCTCAAATAACCTCAGATGCATGTTGGTAATGGGATTGAAGGACCCACAGGCCAGCAGTACTACTTCAGTCTTCTTGTCAGGATCTTCCATAGCCACTCCTTGCAGCTACAGAACCAAGTGGAGAACGTTGCTGCTAGTTACCAGCCACTACAAGAAGAGACCAGATGAAAAAATAGTTATTCCTACTTATTTGTGCTGCCAATATCAAATTGAACACTGTATTTTCCTTCCATCAATATTTGGCCTGTGATTGTTCATGTAATACTGCATTATCCAGTTTTTAAGAGATTAAAACCACCGCCTCTCGTTCTTTCTGGTTGTCCCTGGATAGAGGTACAATGCCAGGTGCTGAGACAGCAGTGGCATTACATTGCAGAAAGGGTAGTTCTTCTATGGGGCTTTAGAAATCAAGGATGTAGAGAAAAGTGAGTGTGCTAGGAAGAAGACATATGTGATAGATAAGTGAACTCACATTTGCCTTGCCCATGTATTATCAAAGCAGCTGTAGCTCCCTCCTATATGCAAGAGAAAACATCTTTAAAAATGAAATCACCAAAAACAGGCTGCTTGCCCCAAGAGAGGACAGCGTACTGCCCACTCTGAAGAAAAGCAGCTCATGCAGAAAAACTTCATGAGGAGATATTATTTGTCCTGACTGCAGGACAAACTTTATTAGAACTTTGCAGTTTTTTTAAGATGCCAAGAGACACATCTGCAGGGAACTTCCTTATACGTAACTTCCTTACTTCTAGTGCTTACAGGGGAGAATAGAACATCCTGTGACAGTTATGAGTGCTGCTACTCTAAATTGCAGTGAGTCTTTTCAGCAAAATCTATAGAACTAACATTATATTCTATTAAATTCTGGAGGAGAGGAAGGTTCACATTTCTTCGTTTGGGATTTATTTACATTTTACACGCTCTTGGTATGCGGGAAGAGAATGCTATGGGCTAAACATGAAAACAACCAATCTACTTTGTGTACCAGTGGAACAGATGATAGAAGAATAGTGAATTAAAAAAAGTTTAGTAAAAGCTGCAATTAAATACCAGATTTTTTTTCTTTTTTAAAATACAACAGCACTGTTCCAATTTTGAACTTCAGTTTCAGAAAGCTGTTTAAGAATTGGTGGAAATAAGGAAATTTCACTACTTATATTTTTGATTTCTCCTCATACTAGATGGATTTTTGCTTCTCAGTGCTCTTTTCTTTCATGAGAATATTCTGGCTTGCCAAGATGGTTTCCCCTAGCCTGGCCCTGGACAAATGAAAACTGGACTATGTTATGGGCCATTCTCTTGCTGTTGCTGTTTGTGAGATGTGCCAGACATCTGTGTCGAGCACTGAATAGTCTGCCATTGTTTCTACAGCAACATCACTGCCTGCAAAAATCCCACAAGGTCACCCTCACATTCTGTCTCCTTTACAAAGAAGCTGAGTGATGTTCGCAGCCATCACAGTGGTGAGATATCAGCACAGCTGAATCTTCTAACAGCTACTATGTACGAATATCAAATAGCCCTTGAATGAAAAAAAAAAAAAGGAACTCTTGCAAGGCTTCATATTTTGCAAGTGTTAGTACTTTTCTGTGCTCTCAAGAGTTTCACAAACTTTCACAATATTCTTTATTGTTGCACAGTAGTTCAGCACTGGAAGGGTTTGGTGTTGGAATGCAGTCTTCACAGGGGCATCAGCTAAAGAGTTACTATGGGAACAGGCAAGGAAGGAGTTGGACTTGCCTTTCTAATGCATAAAGCCCTACTTTCTAAAGAAAGTGACTCATGCTGCAAATTTGAAAAGGGTTGATTTTCTTCTTAAAAAAAAAAAAGCAAGGGCAAAAATAATAGGAAATTTTAAGATGAAAATTTATAGTGCCTTTTCTGGTGTTAGTCAAATGTCCTTTTTTGTGCTGCTGGCTAATTTCACAATCTTTAGAAACAGGCAATTATTGCATCATAAACTCACCTTGTAGAGCTTCATATCTGCATAGAAATTGAGACTATAAATATAATTGAATAGTTTGCACATACCCTCAGTCTCCTAATTTGCATTGACATCCTCTGTCTAGCACTGTTCTCATAGAAAACAGCTGCACAGTTGATGTGGAGAGCGGAGGAAATGACAAAGAGGTATCACCCCGTGATTACCTTCACTGTTATGTCATCCTTATAACCAAGACAGCACTGTCAGAGCTGGGGTTTGCTTTGTACGAAATGATCTTCATAGAGCTCTGACTTTTGGGGGAAAGCTATGCGATTTGCACATCCCAGGAGAGAAAAAGACGACTAGGCTCCAGTGATGATTAGAGCCCAGCCACTGCCTGAGCTGTATATGGAACTACACCTATTCTTATTGTACAATAACATATAAGTACTTTTGATGTATATTACATATAATTATTACATATAATTTGGCACTGCTTGACACAACTCAATATTGCAGTTTGACCGTAAGACCCAAACTAGCAACCCAGCTCCTGCTTTAGAGAGATGAGAGATGTGTATGCAGGTGTTTAGTTTCACAAAAATGAGAACAGTCTTAAAATAATTAATGCTATTCTATGTCAAATACTAAATGAAATATTAGTAAAACCTCTCTACAGGGACTTAAGATGGGGAAACAAAGTAAAATGGCCTTCACTCAGATTCTCCCTGAGTGTAGGACATCCTAGATCATTTTCCCTTCTCCTTCAGAAGGAACAATAAGGTGCCCTGTGATGTATTCCTTTACATATATGCTTATATATCATCTTGTCATGCTTATACATAATCTTACCAATATTTAACGTGTACTACTTGCAGTCCTACTAGTGCTTAGCTGGATTGGACACGTATTTGCACTAAAAAACATCAAAGTATGCTTACAGTAGGTTTGGGGATGGTTCTGAAAACCAACCTGTTAGCTGGTGAGTGTGCTTTGGTCAGTCCCGTTTACATTTCAGAGGTAAATATTTATTAAGCATGCTTATGTATCTGTAGAATATAAACGTCATTAAACATTGAGTTTAGGGTCCGCAGGCTGCAGCCGGCAGCTCTCGCACGCTCAGCGCTCCCGTTTTCGGTCCGTTTCACTCACCTCCTCCCCACAGCTCCACGCCGCGAGAGGCCTGCACACGGGTCCGGCCCCGAACGCGCGGGACGCACGATCAGGCCCCAGCCCAGCGAGTCCCCCGCCCTGCAGCACCCACCAGCGGGCCCCGCCGCTGCCCCGCCGCCGTGCTTACCGCCCGGGGCCGCACCGCCAGCTCCGCGCAGAGGGGCCGCACTGACCTGTGGCGCTGGCGCCGCGCTCTCATTGGCCCGGGCGCGCCGGCGCCGCGCTCTCATTGGCCCGGGCGCGCCGGAAGCGGCGCTGGTGGGAGGCGGTCAGATCCCGCCCGCCGCGGCCTGCCCCAGGTGAGGTGGCGGCGGTGAGGGCAGCGTGCGGGGCCGAGGTGGGCAGAGAGGGCGGCCTCGGCCTCCTGCCCGCGCGTGCGGGTCTGGGTGGACTCGCCTCCGCGAAGGAGGAAGAGCCGGGCTGGAGCCCTGGCCTCGGGGATGGGCAGGCAGGACCCGGATAGTGCCCCAGTTCCTTCTTCTCGTTTCTCCTCCCCCCGGGCCTCCCGCTCGCTCTCCTCTCTCGCACCTTTCCGGCGGGGAGGATCGCGTTTCACTGTCCGGCTGCCGGCTGCTGGAGCCGTTGCCGTTAGTGCAAAGGTCAGAGCTCGCTGGCTAGCGGCTGTGGAGCCGGTGCGATACCCGGGGCTGGCCCGTTGGTCGCTGCCGTGGGCTGGCCGTGTGCTCCTGTTTGATACCCAAAGCAGCACGAATTTCCTCGAGAGTCCTCGAGTTTTCTACAGCTAATGGTCCTATCTAAGGTGTTTGCATGCTTCAGACACTGTGCGTCCGGGTTGCTGTCTCTTAAATAGTTTCCCAAGGGGCAGTTGAAGAGTAGAATCTGTTGTTTCATACAGCGGGACCTCAGTATTTCAGTAATTGCTGCATGGTTTCAGACTTGTTTGCTTTTATGTGCCGTGGCTGTTTGAATTATTACCTTGGTTAACTGCCTCTAGCTACAAAGAGAACAGCCCTGTAGACCCAGCCTAACATTTCTGTATTTCCACTGCAAGGGTCTCAAAGTGTTTTGATTAGACATTCCATCATGAAGATATTGCATAATTTTGTTGATACTTGGAGCATTTTACAATAAATTTTAACTTGTTGATACCGAACAATAAAATGTTCTTTCTCCTAGAAGTGTCATGTAACAACTGTAAAATTTTCATGTGAAAACATAAAATGGCTTCAAGAGGAACAACAGAGACCAGTAAACTAAAACAAAACCTGGAAGAGCAGTTGGATAGATTAATGCAGCAGCTTCAAGATCTGGAGGAATGCAGGTAATAAAACCAGATGCTTTCCTCTTACGTGGTAATATTGTTCTTAAGTGGTTGGCAGAAGAAAGTGGTACCTTTCAAAAATCTTATGTTTTTTTTTTGTTTTATGTTTTGCTGTGGCTTTATATTTTTTAAATTAGGTAGGATGTTTGAGTTAGGCAGTAAAAATTATTTTTAAAAACCTATCTTTTTATTAAGATAATTCTATCATCTTTTTGAGGAACATGTAGGCAGAAATACTCATTACTATTTTCTTTGAAATTTTATATTTCAGTGTGACTTCTTAACTTTTAATAACTACTCACAGGATTCACAGTTTTCATATGGTCTTTTTTAATAGCAGTTAGCAAATACCTTTTGCGTCTGTTTTGTTTTGTAATTATGGATGTTTGGGTTTGTTTTTAGGTTGTCTAACATTCTCATGTGATTTGTTTCATGTGATTTTTGTGTTAGTTTTTTTGTGGGCTAATAAAATTTCAGATAGATTGAATTACCAAGGAAAAGGTGTTTTTCTGTCTCAGTACTTGCAGTACTTGAGGAGGCATGCTTCACGATATTCCCTGACATCCTTTTCTCCATGTTAACATCTCAGGTTTAATCCTATGAATTAATGTGTCTTGTTGGATCCTCTTTAGAGAGGAGCTAGATGCAGATGAGTATGAAGAGACCAAAAAAGAAACTCTAGAACAGCTGAGTGAGATCAATGACTCCCTGAAGAAGATTATGTCTGGAGATATGACTTTGGTGGACGAGCTCAGTGCGATGCAGCTGGTAAGGGTGATGTGTTACTAAAACAGTTCACGTTCTGCCTGGACTCAGTGAAACAGAAAATAGACAGAAGTGGTTCATTATAATTTTTAGACAGGCACATGTGAAAGCTAGTTCTATGGATCTAATGTTTTTATTATTTAATACATGTGTACCTACAAAAACTTGGTTAGGTGTCTTCATTTTAAAAGAAAAAAAATGTTGAAGTATTATAACCATAACACTGTAGAAAAAACTGTGGGAAACTGCAGGGACTAAATATATCAGATCCTTAATATGAGAAAATAACATAAAATAATACAAATTAATTTAAAAGGTGTGAGGGACAATACAGGACAATATCTTTTGAGAGAAATAAAGTTCATGCCGGTTTGTTAGAAAGCGTAAAGATAGCATTTCCTGTGCTCTTATTGCCGATTTGTATTTTAGAGATTCAGGAGTGACTGTGTAACTTTAAGTTATTTTAGTGAATTGATCTTATTTTATGCTGAATTCCAAACTTTTGATCTATTTTGTCTCTTCTCAAAGGTTTAATTAGAGCATGATTTGTTCCTTCTGAGCCCTGTCTTTTAGTGGGTTGTTTCCAGAGGGATCATGATTTGTCCAAACATAACTGTGGTGAGGTTTAATCATAATAGTTTTGATACTCCATAGAGCATTTTGAATAACAGTAGCAGATTTACCTCATCATTTACATTCTGCTTACCCTTACAAGAGCTGTAATCATCAGTGTGGGCATTAAAACTGCTAAAGGTAGCATAGCACATCCACTTGTGATGTGCTAATATCAGGAAGATGTTGGAAACTGTTAGAAATTAAGACCTGGACTGTAATGAGAAGTTTCACAGCTCTTTCTCAGTGTAGTTGCACTAATCAGTGGATTTTTTCAAGCCCTGCATAAAGGTCATATATTTTTTCATCTCCCTTCCATTGTTATGCAAAAAAAAGAAAAGCTCTCTTTATCAAATGATGCAGAGGATACTAATGATGCTTTCCAGCCTTTATTAATCTTGTCATGCAGCTGTAGCTTCTGACTATTAGTTCTGGTCATTCTTACTCTTTTCCTTGTAGGCAATACAAGCAGCCATCAGCCAAGCATTTAAAACTCCAGAAGTAATTAGAATGTTCGCAAAGAAACAACCAAGGCAATTGAGGACAAGACTGGCAGAGGTGAAGGCTTCTATTTTACTGTAAAAACTGTTTATTTGAGCTAGACTGATTTAAATATGTAATGACTGTAAGGAGAGCACCAGGTGTACTAGAGAACTTTGTGGCAGCATCATAAGGAGACAGAGAAGTTCTCTTTCAGAATTTGTTCAGTTTTAAATGTTCCTTGAGGTAGTGAGGACAACCATGTGTATTTCTTGAATTATCTGCTAACTTGCTGCTTCAAAACAAAATGTGTTTAACAGATAGTGAACTGAGTATAACTGTAAATAGAAAATCTGAAGAGTATGAATCTGTAATTGCATTGAGGGGCTGGAGAGTGCACTCGATGTTTCAGAGATGTAGACTGAACTTGAGATCCAGGTAAAGTGAAATGAAATGTGATTCCTCCATGTATCAGTGATATGTAAATCCATAATTTTGAATGAATAGCAATCTTTTAATCAAAGAGATTCACGTTTGGAGAAATCAAGAATGCTAAGGTTAGGTGCAAAGAGTATTTGCAGAATGGTCAGAAAAACTTCACGGCCATCTTCTAAATTATGGGTAACTCTGTCCCTTACTTCCATAGGTACCATGCTTATTGATGATATTTTTAGGCTGTTGCATTGCTCGTGCTGTTGGGTTGAGCGAAACTAATGGGAACCTTATATATTTTAACTTACTTCCGCCCCGCTATACAGATGGACCGAGACTTAATGGTTGGGAAGTTGGAACGAGACCTGTACACACAGCAGAAAGTGGAAATCCTGACTGCCCTCAGAAAGCTTGGTGAGAAGGTAAGGTGTTGGTATGACAGGTGAATAGAAATTTCTATCTATCTATTGAAGAGGAATTTGAAATCATTAAAATGAGAAATTACAACTTCTG
The DNA here is from genome assembly GCF_013368605.1 of Nyctibius grandis. NCBI lineage: Eukaryota > Metazoa > Chordata > Aves > Nyctibiiformes > Nyctibiidae > Nyctibius > Nyctibius grandis. The sequence goes on from NC_090674.1 coordinate 4,626,471, forward strand.
TTGATGAGCAAATAATAAAATGCAGCTTGCTTTTGTAGTACATAAACGTCTTTCCATTTTAATGCTAAGCTTTCTGAAACACTGACTACTGAACCATATATCAAATAGTATTGTATATTTATCTAAGGCTGTTTTTACTTTAAAACGCTTTCTTTAGTGGGTCATATGAATCAGTCCCATATAAGCTGGTACAAGTTTATGGTATTTATAAAAGCTACAAAACAGGTCTGTACTTACTTTTGTATTGGTGATAATACCTACCTCTTGGTGGAAGAAAAATAAATTGGAGAGATGAGTGATAAACTCATTGTTTCCCCAATGGGTATATCAGTGGCAGAACAATCCCTGTTTTATACCACTAGAGGGAGGAAGAGAAGTTATTTATTTTTGTTGAGGGTGTATGAAGAAAACGGGTTGCTATATATCTGTGTTCTTAAACTTACTTAGGAAATGAGGGAATATAACGGAAAACATCAAGTGCAGTACTTAAAGGAGCTGCATTCCAAGTAGATGATAGTAGCAAATGCGTTCCCTCAGAATATTTTTATTGCTTGACTGTCAGAGAAAAAAAATATTTTGGAAATAGGTTAAAAGGCTCGTTAAGATTGTGAACTGAATGCACGAAGATATCTAATCCTCCTGGCATGAGTTCCTTGGATCACTTCAGACAAGCCACTTCACCGTGCTTTGACACAGCCTCTGTGTCTTTTAAAATTATCAGTAACCTACTTCACAGAGGACTTGCTGGGACAGTAGTTTCCCATCTGTTCTGAATGTGAAAAATCATGGTCAATATTACATGTTTGTCTGCACAATAGTGCAAAATGTTAAGTAGCCAGATGCTTGCTTACAAAGCACAGCAAAGGCACATAACTAATACTTCTTCCTTCATTCCAACGTCATTCTGAATGCCTGTGCCTGATTTTTCGTATTTTTAATAAATAAACTGACACAAACACTGTGAACAGTTTGACACACTTATGCTTTGCTTTAATAAGGATATATATAATCTGAGGCTACTTAAATGAGCAAGTTTTAACTTGGAGTATCTGAACCTTCCAAATGTAGGTTACTGCTTCATTATAGTAAATATTTTATGGGCATCTGTCACGAGGCATCAGAGGACATACATAAAAGCAGAATATACATGTGCCAATGTCACTTTCAAGGGAGAGGACCATTTCTAGGTCATTGACTCGTAGCATGGTCAAAGCTGGTAGTGACTGCATGTTTTGCTTTCCTCAGTAGGTGATATGAAGCGAGCTTAGATCTTAGCTCGTTACTGTATTGACCACATGACAAAAAAAGTAATTGACATCCTTTGCATAGTTTTGGTACAGAGGTACCATGTGACCTTTTCATCAAAAATTATCACTGGAGGTCAGCTTGAAACTTAGTGGTGCATGTAGAGGCATGTCTGATGTTGCATATGCTGTCCTTCCTGGGCTGACAGGCACCATTGAGAAAAAATTCAGTGGTAGAGGGAGTAGCTTGCATTTTATATTGGCTTTTAGAATGTTAGGTAACACTGCCACTTAAAAACTGCAAATTGACAACTGCTGTAACCTGTCATAGTTCATGTGTATGCCCATGTAGATGGTGGGAATTACGGTGGTGGGAATATGCACAGTTAAGGCACCAGGTTCACAGTTGTGGCCTTTTTGTTTTAGCTCACTCCAGATGACGAGATGTTCTTGTCAGCAAATGCTGGTACAGCCCTGAACCAGTTTGAGAGAGTCTCCACTGACCTTGGTAAGTTTTCATTCTCATAACTTCCAATTTCTTTGCCTCATTGAACACTGATTAATAGAAATACCTGTGATTCCCCTATGAAAGAGAAAATACGAACAAAACCGTCTATAAAATGGCAAGTCTCGCCCATAATTCTGAAGGCTTAAGTGGTCTGTCTCAAGCAGAGATACCACTCCTACAGTTAAACACGGATTTTTTTTGCATTAATGACTCTCTTCAGGAGAGGCTTTTCCTCTGCTTGATGCAGAGAATTCAGCAATTATAGGCACATTGTCAAAATACAGCTTTAAAGCACTCTTCTTGCCATGACTGTCATAACTCTAATCATATTGACAAGACCTAAAGTTCAGTTATAATATACATTAAATAAGCACAACAGTTCATTCTAGCATTACAGTTAGAATTGTGATGAAAAAACTATGAATGGCAGGAACGTGCCAGACTAGGTCAGGGTACAAATAAACTGTCTCTGTGACCTACCTTTCAGCACTCCTCTTCCTGAGAGTGTAAGCAAGGTGAGAACCCTTTTGTTCAAAAGGGTGCTTCATTAGAAGCTCTGTAAGGGGGGGTGGGTTGACCTTGGCTGGCCACCAGGTGCCCACCAAGCCGCTCTCTCATTCCCCCTCCTCAGCAGGACAGGGGGAGAAAATAAAATTAAGAACCCATGGGTTGAAATAAAGGCAGCATAATAAAGAAAAGCAAAGGCTGTGCACAGAAGCAAAGGAAAACAAAATGATTTATTCTCTAATTTGCATCAGCAGGCAATGTCCAGCCACTTTCTGTGAAGTAGGGCCTCGGTACGTGTAGTAGTTCTTTGAGAAGACAGATGCCTCAATAACAAATCCCACCTCCTCCTTTCTCATGGTGTCATGTGCTATGGACTATCCCTCTGGTCAGTTTGAGGATCCTGGCTATGTCCCCTCCCAACCTCTTGCCCACCCCAAACCTACAGGCCTTTGGGGGCGAGACAGCCTTCATGCTGTGCCAGCACTGCTCAGCAGTAGCGGTGTGTTATCAACACTATTCTAGCTACAAATACAAAGCACAGCACTACGAGCTGCTGTGGGGAAAGTTAACTCCATCCCAGCCAGACCCAATACAATGTGGCTGGTTTCAGACCTGTCAAGCCAGTATGGCTCTTTTTTTTCTAAATTAGCTCAAGTGTTCTAGTTTTCAAAATGTAGATTTGATTTCTTTTGATCTCAGATGTTTTGCTTGATTTAAATTGTATATAAGGAAATTCACAATTTCTACTAATACTGAAACTGTTTTTTTCCTCTCATAGGATCAGGAGCGAAAGTCTTTGCTCTAGCCAGTTTTGAAGTAGAAAAGGCAAAACAATGAAGAGGTGCGTTAGGCTTGTGTCTCTCCAGTTATCAGCAGCATTGGACTTCTGTCATATGGCATTTGTTTTTTCTATTTTTAACTGTTGGGAAAAAAAAAAAAGTCAAAACAAAACAAAAAAACCCAAACCCTAAACCTCTTGTGTTCTCAACCAGAAGATATGAAGTAAACAGCCTTAAGTGCACTTTGGAACCTTGGTGTCTGTACCCCTTAGTAATATAAGCTCTGAGGCTGAACACTAAGTGGTACTCTAAAAACAAAAGTGTGGTATGACTGTCTTTGGAAAGAAGCAGCTATTTTGAACTTTTCTGAATGTGTATTTCTCTAACTATTAAAACATAATCTTTTTGCATGTGGTTGTAGCAAGCAGATCTTTTTCAGGAGCAGTCCCAGTGAGTGGTTTTTTTGGGTGATTCTTCACGTTGCATTCTCAAGTTGTCTTAATTTTTGTTTGGACTCCCCACTAAGTAGTATTTACTAGAAATGCACTGAAGCTTTGAAAAATGGACATAGTTTATTTGAAATGCCATCTTTCTACAAACTGTTTGCAGAAGAACCAAAATGAGACTGTATGCTGATGGTTGGCCCTTATCCGCTTGTTCGCTCTGCGCATGAATGAGTGCTGTTGTGTCCCAGCCTTGACTGACAAACAATGGAAGCCCTGTAGGGAGGCTTCTGGAGTAATTTAACCTTGTGTATTGAAATGACAGGGAATTGCTAGGAAATGGCAATGAGAAGCCCTTTCTGTGACCTCTTACTTTAGCTCTATGTGTGTAACTATGTGCTACCGTTATTTCCCAGTATTTCTGAGGTAGCATGAAATAGCTTGCAAGTAGAAACGAGTTTAAAAAGGAGGGGAAAGCTCTCATTCATGGTAGGTGCAAGTGTCCATTTATCAGATGGTGGTGCTGTGGAGAGGGTAGGGGCTGTGTCTCTACAGAGAAGTTAGAATCCTGAGTAATCTCAGGGTGTAGGAGGGTTTAAAATCTCATATTGTTGAATTTTGAGCTCAGAGTGTGGAGAAACTACTTGGGACTCTCGATGTGTGTTTAACTTCCTGATAAACTAGTTTTTGTAAAGTCAATATTAGGGGTCTTGTTCTTAAAGTACTGGCTGTTTCACACTTTAATTCAGTACTTGTAGCATTTTGAGCTGATTCGAAGCCTGTATTTCACTGAGAATTTTTTCAGCTTGGGAAATGTGCATTTTGGGTCTTCTCTACCCTTGGTATATATTCAGGTGCTGATCTAATAATATTGGCAACAACAAAAAAAAAGGCATTTCTTAATTGAATTTCGTACCTATTCCCCATCTTATTTTGCCACTAGCTAGAGAAAAGTATACAGCTTATAGCCATAAAAAAATAATGGAAAAAAAAGTAATTTCCCTATATTTCTGTGCAGAAAGTTCAAACATTAGACAGTTCTGGGTCCTTTGGACTATGTGTTTTAACAGGGTTAGCACTTCCTTTCTTTGGAGAGCTTCAGAAGTGGAGGAAGTGTTATGAAATCCCATTGGCAAAAGGAGTGAGTTAGACTTGAGCTTCAGTGAGAACTGCCATTAAATTGAGTGAGTGGAGTGGAAATAGTCTTAAATTTGGGTAGCCTGTTGCAATGTTAATCGTGGTGTCACATAGTAGTCAGTCTCTAAGTGGGTAGCATAGACTATAAACAGAAAATTAACATGATCAGTCATAATTTAGATTGCACTTATGGGGCATAAATACCCTATAAATAAGCAGGTTTGTCTAATTGTAAACTAGGACTGGAGTAAACTAGAAAATGTGCTTTTTAGAATGTATTTTGCTTTAATAGATATCCTTTTGAAACCTAGTATTTTAGAAATGAAAGGATACACAGCATAGACAGCATGGTTTATGCCTTTCACTGATGGAACTTTTTTCTCTTTTTTTTTTAAGAAGCTTTTATTTAGATGGTGTCTTTTGTCCATCATATCAGAACTATTTTCCTGTCTGGGACAGTATTATGTTCTCTGACAAAGGCTGATTGCAGCTTTATAGCTGAGAGCAGCTTATTAAAAGATGTTATTAGACAGTCTAAAATTATTGAAAACAAAACAGTCCATGGGGACTGTAGCTGCCTTCTTTTCCTTTCTGCTCATTACTGGTGCTCAGTAACTCTTCTCCCCCCACACCCCCCAACCTGCTTGCTGCATTAGTATGTAAATTACATCTCTCAGCACTCCCACAGATCACAGTAAGTTTACAGTACAAGGATATGGAAATCTTTTTCCTTGTAATTTGAGAGGTGTAAGTTTCCAGGAGAAACTCTTTTTATTGATTTGCAAATATTTCATGATTTTTTCAATGTTTCTGTACTGCAGGCAGTTGTAAAATTCCTATTAAATTGATCCTTGACTGAATATCTTTTTAACATTGTGCTTCTGCTCTTGAAAAGCTCCCTCGTGATTTAGATGGACAAAGATGAGACTGAGATCAATGACTGATATTAGTGCAAGATTCAGTGTGCCAGGCCAGACTTCCCTTCTCAAAAGTTGTGAAGGGTCAGAAAGCATAGCTCTAACCCAGAGGCTGGCTGTGTCCTGTAGAATGCCCTGACTATAAATGTAATTTAACAAGGAAGCTGTTGCCAATATGAAGCTATTCCTATGTTGACACTAGCAAACGGTTATTTAAGTAACCTGCTTGAAGTGGTTAGATTAATTTCAGAAGCCTGGTAAGTTAATTGGTGTGCTGGGCTAAATATTTTGCCAAATAATCCTGGGATGTACCTCCAGTAGTATCACAAATGATTCTTCCAGGGCTGGAAGAAAATCCATAATCGATTTATTATAATAACCATTTGCTCAAATAAAAACTTGTAACAAAAAAAACAACTCCTAAATGAAAGCATGGTTTTGTCATTTAACATACAAGCTTGTGATGTTTGAGTTCCACCCCCGGTTCAGCATTAGACCCTGGCAGATCACTTATTCTCTACACATCTTTCTCTCCTGCAGTAAAACACAGATTATGATACTTGAATATCAAGTGCTATGAAGTTGTTATTGATCATACATTGCTTTGAAGATTAAAAGTGCTTTGTTTTTTGTTTATCATTTACTTCTGAAGTAAGAATTGTAAAGTACAGTAGCTTTAAACACATCAGCAAAGTTGCCCAGGGTTCTTTTTGGCCATATATAACCTCCCTTTTAAAATCTTTCTCTATAGGGTGAATCTAGTGATTGTACTGATCTTAAAAGTGTTAGAGAGAAAACTGAAGCTTCGAATGCTCTGTCACTCTTCTGTCTTTGTCTCCTTGTATTATTTCCCTTCTTTGATCTTGAATGGAAAAGTAGCAAGTGATCTTTGTCTTAAAGAAAAAATACAAGATTTCTTAAGAGATCCCTTAGATCATCATGTTACCTTGCCTGTTAAATACATTTTGATAGAGAGTAAAGTCTTTGACACTATCTGACAGGATAAATACATTTCATTATAAGTAGTCTCTAAAATAAGGCCTTAAGAGGAAATACAGACATAAGGTTAGTGGATATAACTCTATGTAAGGCATTGCTGCATCATGCACTGAAACGTCTACTGTAATTTAACACACTGATGTGTTAATGCTATATTTAACAGCAGATTTCCTTTTAGAACAAGTTCTAATCATAGACCTCTTTTTTTTTATCTTGCTATCATAATAGTTTGCTGCTTCATAATGTTTAGGATCGTGTTTTCAACATGCCTTGGTAATAATTGCAGATGTACTGAAAACCATCAGGCAGAACCACCTGCAAATCCTGTGGACAGAAGTGTTAATGTCTGGGTAAATAGCTTTTCTTTTGATTGTCCAAGTTAATATCCTTGTAAGGTGGAGATTGAAATTAAGTTTTGTAATGTTGTTGTAAAAGAGTGTGCTTTGCAACTTTGTAAAGGCCAAATTTAATCTGGGAACACTTCTGGTTTTGAATAAAATATGCAGCTGAGAAGGTTTCTTAGTGTATAAACTAAGTCTGGATTAACAAAAGAAAGATTGTCGTAGCCTTTTCTATACTAAAGGGCTTTTTTGTCGATCCTTCTAAAATACCTCTGCATACCTCCTCACTGCACAGTGAAGAAACATTATATATAGTAACTAAGGCAGCTGAACTATTTCTTTAATTTTCTAGTATAGTCTCTAATCTACACAAGTTGTGCTTGCCACTAGTTATGCAAATGTCAACAGACTGTTGTGACCCTACATCATTTATTATAGTGTCCCAAGTATGCAAAGAGTTGATTGGTTGAACTGCATTTAATTTTCAGAAAACACTGTACTGTTTCTGCATCAGAGCGTCATTTTGATGGATTGGAATTGTCAGACTAAGTCTGAAATATAAAAGACTACCAAAAGAAAAAAGATTGCAAACTGAAAACAATTCCCTCATTGGCTACCACACACCTCTTCGAGAGAAACGGAGTTTTCATTATTGTTGCATGTGGTTAAATCAGATGGATAATGAAAGCGGGGCTTGTGTGTGCAGATGCTGCTGGAAGCCCTTAATGAGAGGGAGATGCCAACAAATACAGAGGGACTTGGAGGGTGGAAGCAGCTGTACTGTGAAGGAATCCTAAATGAATTTCAGAGCTGATTAAGAAAGAATTGGAGATCAGAGAAGGACAGAGTGAATTGAGAGATTTTTTCTGTGTCAAGCAGGGATTCAGAGGAGAAGGTTTCATGAAGTTTTTTCTTACTAGAATGAATAGCAGCCTCATTAAACAGAAGAGATGAGAAGCTATTGAAAAGAAAACTCCATTTCATCTGTTAGATTTTCGTAAAATAATATCCAATCTTTATACAAACTTCTAAAAATGTTAGAAAGACTTAACCTTTAGATAATTAAGCTTCCTAACATTCCCCTGCTGATGATAAGCTGTATTATTCCCTTTTTGTGGTTGGGGCAAGTAGGGTGATGATTGGTAAGATAATAGATTTGATCGAGTGTATCTTCTGTTTACTCTGTGAAGGTCTGTGCGTTCCCATGAGACATGAAGAATATTCTACTAAATCTGTTGCGGAGCTAGGAGTTAAGCGGTTTCCTGAGCATCCGTCATGTCTTATGATGATAAAAGTGACTACGATAATGGCAGGATGTCACCTTGCTTGATAGCTGAACATCTCAGTAAGCTTGATGGTAACAAACTAAGGTGAGGCAGAAGCTGATTTAGACTCAGTGTTTTAAGAAAACAAAATTCTCCAAGGGTAGAGGAAGCCTTATAGTATCTCTCTCTGCTAAAACCCTTTCTAAATAAATGCAGGGTATTAAATTGATGCTATATAAGATTGTATTGCACTGTTGTACAGTCAGCCAGCTAAATTAGGAGAGCGAGACAATACTTAGTCATAAAATGGTGGTTTGCCCACAATGTTATCAGTAAGAAAACTCATACTGTTGCAAAGATGCAAATGATGGCTTAATTATATGCTCCTACTAGCATAAGATGCTTTTAGATCTTTCCCTCACACTCATGTACTGTGCTAATTAACAGTAATCCAACTGGAGGATCCCAGAGCAATGCTTCTGCATATTTTTTTCAGCTTATGCTGGAGCTCTTATGTTCTTTTCTTAAATAATTAATAATCATTACTGCCTGCTGTGCTGTGGGTCTGTGCTAGTGATCTCAGATCCCAGCATATTTGCACCATTCCTGTTCCTGTCAGCAGCTTGGTTTTGCTCTTTGCACAGGCTTTCATGTTAAGACCTTCATTAGCTGGCAGTGGGGTATGGATTTCAGTGCCGTTGGGCTTTGATGTCATGAAGTAGCAAGCTGTTAGAGGAAGTGCCACCTATTTCATTACTGTGACTATTTTCATGCAATTAAGTTAAATACCAAGTAGAAAACAGATGCATTTTACTAGATAACACTTAGTACACAAAGCATTTTTATCTTTAGGAATTTTACCCTTACCTTGCTGGCTCTGCCAATGCATATTATAGGTAAGCAGCGTTACTGTTAAGGCTAGTGGGAAACCAAAATGCCCATCAGTGATGGAGCAGGGGTGAGGAACCTTTGATGGCTTCTGTCTTCTTTTTTTAATTATTTTTTATAATTAATTTCTCTGAGTTCAGTGTGGTTTTACTCTGCTTAGGTCTGTCTAGTGGAAGGATTACTTTATTTTTGAGTGCTTGAATGACCAAAACGATATTCATTGTAGTTGGAGGTTCTCAGAAGATGGCATTTTCTGTATTTGCTGAATTAGCATGAATTCAGCTGTACTGAATTAGGCAGTGTCTTTAACTTTCTTAGCATAGTATTATTGAAAAGTGGGCACGTAACCTGTTTTAACATTAGTGTGATTTATCTAATATGGCACTGCGGGAGAAGTTGTGCTCCTCAGCCTCGCCCCGCTGAGCAGGACAGCTGGAGGGGAACGTGAGCTCAGGGAGATGCTCCGCACCGCGGCATTTCTGAGTCCGACTCCAAGGATGTTTCTTCAGGTAAGCACACGGCTGGTACCAGGAGCCACACTGCGGGCCCCTCTGCTGCCGGCGTCTCGTATGTCACCTGTCGTGATGGAGAAGCTCTGTCGCGGAGGGAGACCCGCAGCCCGTGGCGGTGGCGGGTGGTCGCCCATGAGTGCCGGCGGTTCGTTCCTTCGCCGGAGCCGCTCCGGGCGCGCTGGCTGCCCCGGGGAGCCGGGCTGAGGGGTCCCGCCGGAGGGTCCCGGCGCCGCCAGCCCCGCGGTTTCCCTCGCCGCGCTCCCGCGTGGGCGCGGCCCGGCCCTGCCCGGCCCTGCCCGCCGGCCCCGCCCCTTCCCCGCCGCGCCCCGCCCCGCGCGGCCCCGCCCCGCCCCTTCCTGCCGGCCGCCTCGCGGGTGGTGCCTGCGGCGCCGCCGCTGCCCTGGGCGCCGGGACGCGGCGGGTCCCTCCCCCGAAGCCGCCCAGGCACCTCCCTCCCTCCCTCCTCCCTCGGGCCGCCGCGGTGAGTCACGGCGGAGGAGGCGGCTGCTCCGCACGGCTCCGCTCGACCCGCCCGGCTGCCGCCGCCCGTGCCGCAGGACCGCCGGGGCCGGCCCGGCCCCGCACGCAGGTGAGCGCGGCTGCCCTTTGTGCGCAGCGCCCGGCCGTGAACAAAGGCGTTCGCCTGGGCCGGGGCGCCGCTCCGCCGGCCCCGGGCCTCCGCGCCTTCCCTCTGCCGCCCCGCCGGGGCCGGCTCCCGAGCCCTCTCCCCGGCCCGGCGCGGAGCCCGACCCGGAGCCGCGGCCCCCGACCTCCCCGGGGCCCGGCGGCGGCGGCCGAGCGGTCGTGGGCGCTGGCAGGCCGTGGCCTCGCGGCACAGGTACGGGAGGTGCCTGTTTAATGTTCTGGCATCATCTCTTACGTCATGTGGCACCCTGTTCCGCGGCGGCGGTGTCCCACCCCAGCAATGGCCGCGTTTTTGCGGCAGGTGAAGTCATTCCCACGTAAAGCTGCTTAAGGTGCGCTGGAGCCGGCGGGAGGGCAGGTGTCACGTCCGCAGGCGATGCAGGACAATAGCTGGACGCCCCGGCTCAGGGCAGCTCCCGTTTGTCGTACCAAAAGTGTTCGGTGCTGCACGGTGTCCGGTCCTTGGCGTGAAACGCCGGTAACTTGCGTGGGAAAATTGCTTCTCGGCCAGTATTTAATAGAGGGCTTCGCTTGGAGGTAATTTCTACCTTGGCTAAAAATTGTGTTCCTAGAGTATCTGGAGCAGCTCTCTGTAACTTTTGATTTAGCGTACAGATGGGCAGTCTGTGTTGGTGCACAGTAGTTCCGTATCTTTTGGAAAGATACACGAGAGAGGGACAGCATCATTTTCCGACTGGGAATACATTAGTACTCCAGAAAGCAGATGAGAGATGATACTAGTTTCTGCTTAACATCCTGTGCTGCATCAGGGTACGTTTGACTTTCAGACTTGCCTTTGCTTTCTCCTCAAGAAGAGAATATTTTGCTCTGTGGTATATCATCTTTTATTTGACCGTTCCTCATCTTGGCACATTGAACAGAATAAGCTTTGATGCTCTGTGAGATGAGAGCAAGACATTCTGCAGATGCAGTGGCTTAAAAAAAAACAAACCACCAAACTCCAGAAAACAGACATTGGAGGCAAGTTAGGTGTGCTTGTGCAGTTTTCTGATTGGAGTTGGCTCCAGTATGGTGATAGCCATGTCTATTGAGTATTTTAAGAACATAATTTTTAAATGTTTTTACAAAATCAAAATTTTATATTTATTTTTTATTGGCCACTGAACTTGCAAGCTGTCAACTTCTTTTGCCTTTGGTATTTTTGGGGCTCATGTATGATGTGAAATAGCATGCTGAAGGAGAAAAGCTATGTAAACGGTGGAAAGTGAGGCTTCTGTCTGTTGTCTTAACAAGAATTGGTTAATACTCATCCATTTCACTAGATATATAGCGTAATAATGTTAAGTATTAGGGCTGCACAGAAAGCAAGTTCTGAATCCCAGTTTGATGGGAAATCTGTAGTTGTATCAAGTTCTGCTCTTTCCCATCCTCTGCCATTTCCCTCCTTCCCCCATCCAGGGATTTACAGGACTTTGCAAGAGGACAGAGGGGTTTCCAAAACAATTTGTGTTATTTTCTAAACAAAACCAAAAGTGAACTGAAACAAAACTTAAGTTTTGTAATTGCAAACATTGACTGTGATATACATCTATTGCTAAAAATTAAAATATCATCCTGCAGTTGCATACAGGCAAATAAAGCTACATCTGAATGTGTTTGATACAGTGAAACTAATGTTAAAGGTTGATGCTTTGCCCAGGAAACAACTTGTGTGGAATCGATCTGTTTATATTAGTTTGAGTTTTTCCTCTCCAGAATGTTTGTCATCTGTAACCAACATAAACATTTATGATTTTTAGTAAGTATTTCAATTTCTAAGTTTGTTATTGACTGCAAAGCATCCCTCCTGAGCACCTGACCTAGTTTTAAGTGTCAAAAATGCACCCGAGTGCTGTGCATATGGAGAGGCAATAGGCTTTTGGAGGCTGCTGTTGAATATGCTTGCAGAAACTTCCAGTAGAGTTTTTTCCACAAAAGAAAGACTGTGTGTCTTCAGAAATATTTCTATACATGTGGATGCAAAACTGTATTTCTTTTTATTGCAAGCTGTCATCAGATTGGATTTCCTGCTGAAATGCAACAAGGACAGTAGCAGCAGTTACAGCTGTACCACACCATTGTGTATGTAATGCAGAAGGGATTGAACCTGATGTTAATGTTTTTAGTTGGAAAAATTGTAATCCTATTAAATATGCCAAATATTTATATTCTGGGGGTTGGCGTAAGTGTTAGAGCTAGAAGGTGGTTATAATTCAATTTTCAGGTAGTGAGAGTAAATTACTTTTTCTGCTATGTTTCCAAATATGTTAATAGTCAGGATGGTAAAGCTGGTCAATCATGTTCTTTATTTGAGCTATCAATGTGGTACTTTTGGAACGGTATAGTGGGATGTTCAGCCAAAAGTAAACCTTGATTTGTAATAAGAAAGATGCCAAGAATCATAATGTTTAATAGTTCTAATAGAGCCCTCTTTAAAAAAGCAATTAGTCCTGTATGTTTTTCCAATAGACTAACTGAAATCCATTATATCTTGTAAGATTATGAGTATACGTATATAAGTGGGGTTTGATTTTTTGGTCTTCTGTGTTAAATGATATAAGCAGAAACCATACATAATTCATATTTATAATGCCTTTAAAAATTTCTTTTTATTATTTTAAAAGAGTTATTTTAAACTCTCTACATTATAGGTATTAGAGGGGTTTTTTTGTTGTTTAGTTTGAGAGTTCTGATTTGCTGGAAAAGTAATAGTATCCATTAATTAATGTCAATAAAGCTGTTGGGTGTATACAAGTATGTGAATAGTCCCAGAAGATGTTCATGTTTTGATGCTGATGAACACCAAAGTTGTAAAATATTGGAATGAAACATTTTGTCACCTACTACACATTGTAAGTAACATTGGTAGTCTAATGGTCTTCTAAGTACATGGGAAAATGATACATAAATAGGTTTTAAATGTACAAACTTAATTTCATTTAGGAAAAAAAACAAAACACTGTTTACTGTTGTTGATGCTGTTGTATCTCTGAGAATGGATGAGACTGACAGTTCTTTTTCCCTTTAAGGAGCTGTGGCCTCTCTGTGAACTTCGATTGGAGTAAGAAAGTGGGTAGACCAGAATGAGCAAAACTACGGAGTGTTAATAGGTGAGAAGAAACCAAAGATCAGAAAAATAACGTTAGCTGGTAATTCAATAAGGAGAACACTCTTCTGACTCTGGGATTTTCAGGCTCAGTGTTGGGGAAGCATTATGTAACAAATGCTCAAAAAAAATGAGGAAAGTTAATTTCTTGTTTCTACTCCCTACTGGTAATTTGACAGAATGTTACAATTCTTCTGTATGAATTCAGGGAGTGTAATCATACTTTATGCTTTTCAATAAGTATTTTTAAAGTTTTACAGAATATCAAATCTGCCAAGCCTATTTTTCTCTCTAAAAAAGTAAGATAGATATATGTCATAATTATTAATGCTATTTTAAAAACAAACCAACCCCACAGCCTAAAAATCTCATCTGGAGATAAACTACCATGAAAAAACCCTAAACATTTCAACTTATTGCATTATTGGAATTCCTGTGACTGACTAAATTAGCTACTGATTGGAGAACAGAAATGGAGCCAATAGATCTGTACAACCATTGCACTTGCCTCAGGATGTTCTGTTTTATTTCCTGCAAATACGTAGACCAAGAATTTATTTGATTTTTCAGAAAGTCCATTTTCTCTTTGTTATGAGGCTGACGAACAAATACGGAAGCAACTTAAGTAATGACCATGACCAACCTCTGAAACTCTCTGACTCAGTTTATCCTTCTATAAAATTAGTTGACTACTTCACAAGAATGTTAAGATGCTTAATTAAAGTGTAATTGTCTTGCCTCTGAACTCATCCAGGTTCTGATTCAATGCACATTGAAGTCAGCGAGGAGCTTTTAATTAATTTCATTGAGCTTTAAATAAGTGTACGTGTATGCACACCCATGTACACTTAAAGGAAAGGTGACCTAAATTTTTGCAGCAGAGTTTCTGTAGAGCAGCAGTGTAAATACTGAAACGGTTTCAAGTAAACTACTGATGGAAGGCTTTTTGTAGAAATGAGAAGGGAATAGTGCAACTGCAGTGATCTCTGGTGCCTGCTGCCGTGCTAATGTAATTTTAATAGTTTCCTAACTTTGAGTGTGCTGGATCTTAAATGGAAAGCTGAAAATATCATTGTGTCCTGGCAGCTTGCTCAGTTGGTCAGGAGAGGCAATATCAGACTACAAGATAAACACAGTAACTGAATGTTTATGCAAAAATGATCAGCAATAACACACTTAATATAATTAACTTTAAGAGTTGATGCCAAATGGAGAAAAATAGGAGCATTCACATCTGCTTAGCTGCTTTTTTTTCAGGAATGTCTGTAGATGCCAAATAATACTCATTGGTTTATGTGGAATTCATGAAAGATTTTGCTTCACTTCAGAGGTCAGAAACATCAGGTTTATAAACAGAACTTTTATCACTGAAAACGTGGTCAGCAGCTACAGAGGAGTCTGCAAAATAAACCTTTCACAGTTCACATAAAACTGGTTGCAACAGTTTTCTTAATGTTTCACTCTCATTATTCTTGGTTCACTAGCTCTTACAAAATATGTTTTATACCTGAAATAAAATTCTGTGTGTGTAGTAGCGTGTGTGTGGAAATCCAGTTTTGGCACTTTGGTTTTAGTATATTACTTTCATTGTTCTTTTCTTGGTAGCTGCAGTTTTTGACATAACTGCTATAAGCTCCTTTCTTCTGTTGAGAAATTAAATATAGTAAAGGTGTACTGTAATTGTACTAACAGTTTGGGAAGTGCAGAAATCTGTCTGCAACTTCAGTAGTTCTCTTTCCCCATTCTGCCTTAAATTGGTGGTTGTTGCATACAGTCCTGCTCATGGAAACTTTCTGAAGGGGTCTGGAATCTTGCAGTAGTTTTACCCTGTAGAAGGATCAGCCTTGTCCTGAGCGTTGTTGTTAATGGTCTCTGGGCTAACACCCTTTGTGTTATTGGTATATACTGGAGTTTGATTAATCAAAATACATATTGTTGCATGTGCATGATGCCCCCGTTCTAGGGGAGCGGTTGCCATTTATCCTGTAAATACACTGACTTTTACATATATAGGAGATCTTGAAGCAATCAATTTTAAGTATTTGATTTCATTAGTGTGGATCTCTGAATAAATCAAACTTGCCACACAGTTCCACATGCAGCTAAGCTTGGTTGCCTCTAACATATGTGCATTCTCAGTTTTACCTGTGATTCTTCCAGTTTTCATTGTACTCTGAAATAAATCAGTCCCAGCCCTGATTGGGACTTGATATAACCCTTAAAAACCCCTGTAGGCAGTAGTTTGTTTTTCTCCAGCCCATGTGTGTGTTTGTACAGTAGTGCTAAAGGGAGATTCCTGCTGTCAAACTAACGACCTCATACAGGTTTATTTCACAGTTCAGGGCTAATATAATTAAGGTAACATTTGAAATTGTGGCTAGGGAGGAAGGAAATTGCATCCCTTTTCCTGAGAAATAGGAAGGTTCTTGAAGGCAAGATTTCCTTCCTTGTAATCCCACTTTACCAAAAAACTATAGAAAGCAAAATGTCTGTGGTACAATTGGTGTGTAATTAGAAATTTGTTTTAAACTCGTGAACGCTAGAAGTCCTCTCTTAAAATTGACAAGGATTTTTTTCCTTCCTCCTCTCTCCATCAGATATCTTTGCAGTATGGTCTTGTTTGGTGACCTAAAGAAGGTAACTCTTTTGCCCATATTATCCAATAATATTAACGATGCTAACGGATCACTGAGGAGGCAAAGGTTTTGTGTTGTGGTTAGTGCAAAAAACATGATCAAGGAATATATTCATATTAGACAAATAGCCATTAATTCTTAGCTCAGCTTTCAGCGAGAGGTATTAATAAAATACGTCTTTAAATGGTTTAAGAAACTTAACCATACGTTGATTCAAAACTGAAATAACTTGTTTGCTTTTTTGATTATGCAGAGCATCCATGGGGAAAGCAGCACAGATTTTTTTGGTTTTTTTTAATTTTTTCTTCTTTAAAGAGGCAAGAGAAATAGGTGTCATAAGGGATATATTTATCACTGTTTTAAAGCAAATTTTATTCATGTATAAGGCCAGAACAATATTTCATGTTGTTGTTCAATGGTTAGGCAATTTTGGTAGTCAAGAACTATTAATCTAAGAGTCTCTGGTCCTAACACTGTACTTTGATACAGTATTGCAAAATATTAAAATGCTAAGTAGTCACCAACCTAATAACAGCTCACATTTTAATTCCTTTTAAAAAAAATCTAGTTAGCCATAATGTCTCTACTGTAAAGATCTGTAGGCATTTTCAGTGTAAAATGTATATGATCTGGCGTTAACGATGTTCAGATGTCAGTATAAATTACAGGGCAGCATAGGTCATGCTTTAAATTGAAAGCTATCTCTAATATGCCAGGCATCTGTAGGAAGATACTGTGTTGATCAGTACGAAAGAAACGCCCGTAAATATAATGGTGCTTCAGTGAGTGGAATGGTGGAGAGAAATCCTTTCAGTAGGCATTACTCATGACGTCTGCCATTGCTGGTTAAATATAACAATGCAGTGTGCTTAGGCTGCTGAGAAGTTGGTCACTGGACCACAAGCAGTTTGACTCCAAATATGGTAGGTCTGGTTTTTGGAGGCTTTTACTGCATGCTTGTAAATTGAAATTAAACATTATTGTTATTTTAACTGCTTACAGATACTTACTGGAATTTTGCCTGTTCTGATTTTAGGTTGTTCTGTAATGGTTCATGATTTGTTAGTGGCGTCACTTGCCTTTTTGTTAAAGTTGACTGAAACATCAAATTTTTGCACTTGACATAGTTTAGTTTCAAAAATCTGAATACAAATACAGTGTTAATGAAACTATTTGGTTGGAAACATACCAAATACTGAAGTGCCTCTCCATTGGCACTGCTGGTAATTCTGCACATGTGCTCGTTCATGCATGTTTCTGTTTCCTGTTCCATTGCAAGCCACTTCAGAACTACTGGAGAAGGCAGAAAAAACATCCTCCACCTTGGGCACATAGACATACTTGCATCGATTTTGACATGTACTTTGCTGTGTAGGCGTGGTAGGTTCATTGTGAAGGCTGAACCAATTTCTTTTACAGTCAGCTAATTCTTTATCGGTGTTTATGCTTCGTGAGCGTAGGGGGTTTATGTCCCATGTGTTAAGTTTTTTTTTTTTAGCTTGTTGAGTTTAGTTTCTGTAATATAAATGGCAGTCTTCAGTAAAACCCAGTTTTAATGCTAATGATCTGTAAGTCTTCAGAGGATTGTGAGTCCAGTGTTACCACTTCTTGCAGAGCTGCTTTGAAAACGTGACTTTGGTCATAAAGCTGATTGACATTACAAGGAAACGAAGTGACCACAATTAATGGTCTCGATCTTCCTTGTGCGTGTTTGTGTATTGGCCTTGGTTCAGTGTCTGCAGTGATCATAGAACAGGCGTGCTGCAGGAGGCTCTGTCATCGGTGTCAATAATGAATAGTCAAAAAATATGATACTTCATAGGTGGAGGTGTTATGGGTACATATTCGTACGATGTGTGTAGCATGCCTGCCATATAAAATGGGATAGATATATTGAAAATAATTTGTTGATTCTTGTAAGCGGTTGATAAAATTTTTACCTAATATTGGTGCTCTGTTTTTTCACTGGTTTACGATTCAAGTTAAAATCAAACTATGAAAATAAAGCTAATTTCTTAAGAAGAAGAAAAGGCATCTCAAGTTTGTTATGTCTGTGTGCTGGAAACTTCGCTTTCTGTTTCTGAAAAGATACAATATTTACAAAGAGATCCATAGAAATCACTGCCGTACAGTTTTGTTTTGATGATGGATGCATAACAGCAGTAATTCTTTTGTGTGGGCTACCTGGTAGTTAAAATCATTTGCTATCTATCATTAGTGCCTAATTTCCTGTCTAGAATATTTGTAGCTGTGTTATAAATAGGGGAAGAGGTGCATGAGCCTCTGTGGGAGATGCTAATGGCTTGGACAAGAGCAGCACTCATCAACCCATCTGTTGAAGACCATTTTGAGTAAAGTATTGTAACCTTCTTTTAGAATTGTTTCTTTGACTGGGATAGACCTTCTGTATAAGCTGCTGTAGCTAAGTGGTGTCACTTTTTAAAGAATCTTTGACAAATTCATCTTTGAAGTGTGAATACCTTTGTGAAATGAAAGTCTCTTTTTAAGGTTTTGTTGCTGTTACTACGTTTAATTTCAGAGGCTTCAAGTTGACTGACGTGAACTACCTAAAAACCTGTGCTGCTTAATTTAACTGTAAGAGATGTGACAGATGTCTTCTCTTTGAGAGGTTGCTGCTGTGGTACGGCAAAAAAAATAATCTGGTTTCTGTGTGCCTGAAGGTCGGGAGGCAACCACTAATTTCATAAAAATGGTGATTATAATGGTAGGATTTTTGTCTTACAGTTAGCTTGAGCATTGATGTAAGAACTGGTTTAGTATGTTGGGAAGCTTTTTTGAATGCACTTCGTTACTATTTTTGAAGTCCTTTTTGACACTCTGAAGGGTGGTCCAGCACTGGGAGAAAAAAACCTGCTTGTTTTTATAAATTTTCATGTCTAAATGGCAGTGTTTTGGGCTGTTCCCTTTCCCTCTTCAAGAAGGATGACTGTACTGTTTTGTTAAAAATTTAAATTGATGTGACCCTACCACTGGAGTTCCAGCTGTAGATGGACCAAAATCTGACGCTGGGGTTCAGATTCTAAAGTCAGCTAAAAGATAATACTGAACATAGAAACGAAGACAAAAAACCCCACATGTATTAAATATTTTGACTCTTACTGTTGACCTATGAATAGTTAGCTGTAATGAATTCTTCATTGTCATATTCCCCTGGAGATGGGAATTAATCCAGCCTCCAGCTGCCTGTGACTGAAGGTCATGAGTCAGGCTGAATTAGAGGAAAATTTGTAGAAGGATTTTGCAGACTCTGGTTCCTGACTTCAGGCTTCAGGCTCCAGCTTGGAAGGTTTTTAGGGCTCTAGCTGTTCTCTGTAAAATTTCATTTGAAAATTAAAAAGGCTTAAAGGTGCAGCATCCCCTTGCACTTACAAGCTTCCCAGTGTGACCATGTTTTAACCACTGAAGTACTCAATAGTGTAACTGTGGAGGCTAATAGCTTAACCTCGGATAATGATATCATAGAGTTAAAGGGACCTTTTCATGCTGGCTGTTAACTCAGTTTGTGTAGCGCAAAGGAAACCTGCAGCGGTTGGTTTTATTCTCCGTAACTCCGTATCTGAGCTTTTATAATCCTATCCCATTAATTGAGGTTTTTAGCTGCCTTCAACAGAACCACCCAGATCCAAGAAAAAAACTGAAATTGTAGCTGAACTAACTCCTGTTGGATTTCTTTTGGCTATAACTGGAAGTGATATAAGATGTTAAAGAGGTAGTCAGCTGTGGCTTACATTTTAAAGAGCTTGCCAGATGGCTGCTGTAAGTACCCTGAATTATTAAAACTAAATATGTAAAATATTACTCACATTTAATGACAGCTTACTGCCTTTTTCTTTTTTTTCCCCTTAATTTAGGCTAAATTCCTTAGTTTCACTTTGTTTTTTCACATACCAGTAAAATGTGGATGTTAGGAATTTCAGCATTACAGAGGAGTGTAGTGTTGGGGGGAATATGTAGCCTGAAGGAACAAAAGCTCCTGTTGCTTTCTCATTGCATTAGATAAGCATGTCTTTAAAATTAAATGGGATGCTAAAGTAGTTTGCCTTATGCAAAATTTACAAGCATACCATTTTTAGCGTGTTTTTTTTTTCTTTTTCTATTGGGATGTGAAATTTTTTGGTTTTTTTTTTAAAAAAGATTATGGGGGGGGAGTCAGAGTAATTTACAAGTTCTTTATTATGAACCCATCTGTGGCTTGTCCAGCAGAAAAGCCCTTCCAGGTTTTGAATTCATAAGAGTATAGGTGGAAGTGAGGGAAATACAATTACAAATCTGTAATTTTCAGTTGCTGCGTGTTGGAATCCTCCTCTGCTGAAAGCGTTGAGTCAAAACAGTTCTTGCCAGAGAGCTTGAGTTTCTTTAGGAGCTGTTTCCATCTGTTCGTAAAACAGACTAGTTAAACTGAGTGTGAGTACACAGTAGCTGATGTTCTGAATCTAGTTAGGAAAAAAAAAAAGGGGGCTAACTGCAAAGGGAGTATTTTTTCATTGCGTACTGTACTGTTGTGTCCAGGGTCTGTAATTGAAGAGAAAGCTGATATGGTCTTTGAGTTCAGTTTTTTTTGGAAGGATTATATTTTATATTCATTATAAACTTTTCAGGACAAGTAACAACATGGAGAGGTAGGGAAGCATCTCTTAAATGCTAGTGGAAAAGTTAAAAATACTTAATCTCCTTCTACTTCAATAACATACTTGTAAAGTAACCCAGCTGTTTTTCAGTGTAGACATACCTACATCTTCTGGTTCCAAAACCACGTCCAGTTTACTCTTATCTCTTACTGTCTTGCTAGAAAATATAATTTCAATCTATAGTGTTTTGCATGGAGGTGGTCCTTACACTTTCTTTCGCAGGGGGACAGGATTGTACATAGTCTCTCCACAGCCAAAGAGATTGGTTTGGTAAGCAGACAAACGGGGATCAGAACAGGGATGTCGGGCGTGCTTGACTCTGCCCAGTCCACATGTTGGGCCTTGCAAAGCAGAAGGCATTCCTGGGATCCTCACCCAGCCCTTCTGCAGGCAGCGTGGGGTATGAAGCGCTGAAGAACAGGACAGCTTTGCCAGTTGTTTACTGACCAACCTCCTTTCCTGCTTGGGAAAGGGAGGGAATGTCTTTAAACCCAAATTTATTGCTTTGGCAAAGCTGGACTGGCAGTTTTGGCTGTAATATATAGATCTTTCTCATTTATTATTCTGTCTTGTGAATTATATTAAAAATAAATGAGAACTAAATTTCATTCCCTACACCTGCCAAACAAGGGAAAATTAGGTGACCCAGTTATGTCCTTTTGCAGTGTGTTGGATGCAGCAGGACAAGCTTGTAAGATTTAGTCTTTTAACACGGTTTAGTGAAGAATGTAGTCATTTCAGACTAAAACTACAGCTTTTGAAATGCACGGGTTAGGCTTTTTTATGAGAAAGGAATTGAATAATGGCACTGGAGAGTAGAACCATGCTTGGCTGCAAAATAGATAAGGTATCAGCAGCCCAAACTTTCCTGTTGGCTTTGCACATCTGCCTCGCCCTTACCTGGAGAGACCAGTTCCAGACGTGATAGAACAGTGCGTTCTGTATGGCTTCGTCAGCCTTTGGCATCTCTTCCTTTAGTGCTAATAATTCAGGATAAAATTACCAGAAATTCAGCTGGGACCCCCAGTAATTCTTCGCTTAGGCCAGTAAGTATCAGTGAACGTGTAACTGGGCTTCTGAATAGCTTTGGCTATTCACTCTTGAATGAACATCTTCCCAGTTCAGTTCTGTTAATGCTGTGGGGATTCCTTCAGCCCAGTACACAATGGTTCTTGTTTTTCTATCCCCCTGTCTGGCTTTTTGTGCTGAAAATACAGATCAAAATGTTGTCTTTCAGGGAATGTTTCTCATATGCAATATAATATATCTGGCAAGAATAGGTAGATAAATTAATTCTGTTTCAACTATAAACACCAGGATTCATTAGTGTTGTTGATAAAAGTTTGTTTATGATGTACAGGATGTGCAAAATTTGTTTTTATCTTTGCTGATCAGCTGACGTTCAGCTGCCAGCATCCTGCAATTGGCATGTTGCATCCTGATGCTGGTTCAGTTTCCTTACGCTGTTGTAATTCAGTGACGTGTACTTTAAAAACAGGTTTATTTTCAATTAGGGTGCCTTACATTTTAGTTTCAAAACTCATTTGGGGAAGCAGCATGATCTCTAAGTGATAGAACCTAAAGTGAAGACTTTGACCTTTTTCCATCTCCTATATGGCCATCTCTGAACTTGTAAATGTGACTTCACTGCTTTTAAGATTTTTCTGTATGTTAAAAAGTACTCTTTGTAGCAATCTCTGACCCAAGTGTAAACCATTCTAAGGAAGTTGAATTATTTAGGGCAGAAGGATAAGGATGGATTGAAACTGTAGTCTTTGTGATTAGAATAGTTCTAATTTCATTTCCATGGTAAAGGACTGTGCATGGTTTTATCTGTTCTTAAATCCTGGCTGGGAATGTAAGCCCATTGGGGAAAGAAGAATTTTGATTTTTAAGTTTGAGAAATGGTTTTATGTTCTTGTATCCTAGTGACACCTAAGTTGGAAAGTGTTCAGGCTTGTTTTTTTCTTATATTCGTGGGAGTACGTGGTGTGAGTTTGGCTTTGACAGAACCTCGTGACCAGGAGAAAATCTGAATCTTGCTTTCGTGGTAGAAGTGCTGATTGGTGTGATGAGCCCAAGCAGCTGTTTGGAATACCTGCGTAAATGTAGAGAGGCTTGTGTGAGGGTAAAGTGATACAGACAGACCTGAGTCCTGTGGCATTAATAAATGAAATGAAGCAGTCACCGCTTGCTTAGACAGAGGGACAAAAAATTGGAACTGAGCATAGGCAAAATAAACGATGTTCTGACCTTGCAGGAATCGAAGGTGGATACAGGTGAGCAGAGAGGCAGAATTCAGAGCTGGTAATTGCGACTGAGGCATAGAATTATCTGACCTGGAAAATGCTTCAGGAGTGGATCATTGTTTAGCACACAGGTCTGTTGGGACTCTTAAGATTGTGAGCAGAACTCATGCTAGTCGTGATTCAGCTGTTCCTCAGCTGTCCTGCTAAACTCTTTCTCATATTTTGCACTTCTTCCCTCCCACCCCTAAAATACACAGTTGCAAAATATTTTTAGATCTTATTTCTTAGGGTTCTTTAGAGATGAATGTGGAAACGTTGATGTATAGTTGAAAATATTGGAAGAGCTGCCATTTAGAATAGATAGGAACAAATTGGTAGGAGAACCTTTGTGTGGCTTTGGACTGGTTTCCTGGCCTTTCAGTCTCATTTTGTTCTCATACTTCTAAGAAAAAGTAATGAAACCTGATTTATTTGACTTACTCCAGTCAAATTTTTGGAGCCTTTAGCAGTAAAGGTGCTTGTTACTCGGAGGATGTGCCCTATGGTTTAGCAGAGAAGTTCTCACGCTCTGGTGTGCAAGCTTGATGTTCCACCCATGTATTTGTTATGACAGTGGTGAGGTGAGTTTAGCTGGAGGCAGCCCCGGGGATCGGATGAAGACAGCATGGTTGGAGTGCTGCTGCTGCTGGCTTGTAGAGGGACTGGGCTTTTGCTTGAAAGGGAAAAGTGTCTAAAAGACAAGCCTTCTGGCTGTTGTGAAAATGGCCTGTCTGTGGAGGCTGCTTCGGTTCTTAGCTGAATTCCTCTGAATTTATAGAGTTAGGGGTAAACATTTGATCTTTCTGTTTTCGTTTGTATTTGGTGTTAACTATAACAAATGGATGGATTGCTATTATTTGCAATTCAGGGTGTGCATGGGGAATTTTAATGGTAACTATAAATACGCTGTTGCTGTCAGTATGACAGGAGTGCATCTCAGAAGTGGTTGCTTCCCGTGCTCTAATCCTTTCCTTTAGGAAGGAGTTCACACAGTTGTGAGGTGAGTATTTGTACAGTGATGGTGGTGGTGGGGTGTCTTTGAAGTCCATAGAAATGAGAACAGCAATTAGTTACTGCAAATGGTCCCGTTGTCAGTGCTGTAGGATAATCTTGGGACTACACTGCACATTTAGAGGGCAGGAACAGTGGGAACTAATTAGTGAGACAGGGCTTAAATAATCCTTTCAGAGCAGGCGATTTCTCTCGTCTGGATAGGTGAAACAATTCTTTTAAGCCATTGATAAAGCTCAGCTGCTTCCAACACTTGTTAGTGAGAGACACTGTTGAGAACCTATGGGTGAAGCTAGCGGGTATTTTGGATTCAGCATTTCTCTGACGAACCTGGGGTAGAGAACAGATGAGTAGCTCTAGCTACTCCTGTCTTGTTTCCCTGCTAGTAATGACATCTGCATGGGGTGGTGAACAGCCATGAAAGAAATTGAATTAGTCTAGATTTGCCTTCCCTTGGTGACCACAAATAAAAAAAGAGAGAGGGTATGTTTGGTAAATTTAAGACTTTATTAACAAATGGTGCAGGTATGCATATCTTCCCTAATGAGAAACTCTTAACTGAGTACAGCAACTTATGCTATTAATTACACGATTCTAGCTGTGATGCTGTCCTGAGGAGCAGCCACTTGCTATTTCATTGCGTATTACAGGGGGCTTGAACTGTCACTTCATTTATGAGATTGCTTGACTCAGAGGGAATGTGGTGTATAGGAAGAGTTATAAATCCTTACCATGCCCTGATAGCCAGTTGTAAAATATGTTCAGAAATATGTCTCGAGTCTTAAAAAAAAAAAGTCTGTAACTCTTAGCTGTTGGTGACTGAACAGTGAGGTTGGACTGAAAAATTCTGCGCGAAAGCTTTTCCAGCCCAGCTTTCAAGTGCCAGTCTTCGTAATTGCTATATACAGATAACATATGCATAGTTGAAAACAATAATTTTGGTCAAAATCAGCATGCTTTACATTTCTCCCTAGTTTTCCTCAAATCTTTGGTAAGCTATGCCTGGTTTTGGGTTTTGTTTTTTTTTCTTAACTGGAAGAAATTACGTGTCGTGACATATATTGGTTTTTCCAGGGAGTTGGGTTTTATGCTGAAAGCTTCTTAAAGAATGCAAAGCTTGAATGCATTCCATTCTCAAGTGATTGGGAATGTCATTGGTATGGTCAGGGTGTAAATCTTGTAGATGAAGAATGACTTGAGCTTTAAAAAACTTATTCTTTAAAAATAAAAAGGATCTACAAATTCCAGACAAACCTACAGCTTTAGGAATTTTGGCTAGACCATGTTCTAAAGCAGACTGTGATTCAAAGCATATTGAATGAAGGGTCTTTCGGGTTTTCAGCTTTGTATATTTCTGTAATGCTTTGCTCGTTTGTTTTCACAGGGCAGTTTCTTCATACGTTTTTTCCAGCTACAGTCATTAATTGGGACTGAACACGTGGGTTATCTGATCTTCTGTGGTTTTTAGAAGCAGGTACGTTGGCAGGGAAATCTCTGATGTTTTTGGTTGGGAACGGGGGGGTGATGACTTCATCTATGTGCCAGAAAGAATTGTAGGGCTAGGGAAATTCTGCTTAAGTAATGTTGCATTATGTGTAGCATATTAATGTAGCTTTCTTGAGAAAGCAAAGTTGATAAGTACTTTCATAAGATTTTTCAGTCCTTCACTTGTAAAGATGGATTGTGCTGTCTTCTGGGCATAGACTAGCTTTGTAAGTGGCTGTGGAAATTTACTGAGTAGTATATGCTGGGTAGTATTGTCATCCTAAACCACAACTTATAAAAGCTTTATGTAACAGGAACAGAGATGTTAAAGTTTTTCATTCTGGGGTCTCAGTACTGTCTTAAGACTTTTGTCTTTCTACTTTGAGGTCATCAATTAGGAAAAGCTGTGGTGACTGAGGCTGTTGCCCAAACTAATTGTGCAGTGTATGAAGAGCAAAGCACTGTTGCTCTGTAATCTTAATTTAACCTCTTTATACATATATTTTGATAGCTTTTGAGCCATATTGAGTGCTTTAGTACTTTTATCCTTCCTGTTAAATAGGTAACTTCATGATAAATCCATCTTGGCTGAAGTTCACTTTAGAAGAACCAGGTTTTGATAGGCATTTCCATCACCCCTTTTTAAAGTTTGAAAAATTAATAAACAACTGGGAGACTATTATCATGGAAAACAATTAATAATGACATGTATAGCCTACAACTCTCTTGTAACAGCTGATGTGTAGAGGAATGCTGAAATGTGGTCTCCCTAGCTGGCATGGGGGCAGCCGTGGCATTTTCCTGGTGCTTGTGTATGGTGCCACCTATTGATAGATATCCCATAGAATTTGTTCCATTTTTAAACAATAGGTGTGTTACCACCTTTCAGGTTTTTGCTGTTGTGCTTTTTCTTTTCTAAATCGATTTCTTTGGCTACTAGTACAGCACCTTCCCTCTTCAAGTAACAGTATTAAAAAAAATACTGTGAACCAGTCACAACCTTTCAGACTTACTTGGTATCTTGATAAGTGTTTATTGTTTTATCAGTCTCTGGATATGCATAACAATGTCTCTTGCTCACTGTCTTTTGTTCATTGTGTTACTATTGACATCACTTGTTAGCACTCACTAAATTGCACTGTGGGGTATACACTTGTAATCTAATCTACTTATTTGAGTTGACACTACACAAAAATATGGGATAGTTTTATTCCCCTTTCAGAAAGCAGTTTGCTGATTATAGCAATAAAATATGATCAGCTTGCACGTTTACAGGGTGCAAGTTTCTGAGCAGAACCATCTATAGCAAATCTTCCCACTGGAAACTTACTCAAGTAGGACTGGTGATATAGCTTTCTCCACTTTTTACTACTGTTATCTTATGCTAAGTAATGTGGGTGGTAAAGCTTATCCCAGCAGCTGCTACTTAAGTTTGCATTACTTCTGACTCATTCAGGAGGGCCTATGTGTAATTTTAAACTGTTTCCACACCCAGATTACTTTCCCTTAAAAGTAATAATGAAAATAAAGTGAGGAGAGAGGTTGGTAATGACTAGAGGAAAACATTACATGGAAAACAGTGAGTTTGAACCTGTTGTGACAGAGTCTTCACTAAGCATGCCTCATATGTGGCGTATTCCTTGGTTACTAAGGTTCAGGAAAGCAGATTTATAGCTTAGTATAGGACCAGACCCAGTTCTGTAAATGAAAACTAACTGGAGAACTGTTCTGGAGCCACTTCTCCAAGCTATGCATGATGGAAGAGGGCTGGCTTACGCCTCCATCCACAGATGCCTTAGCGGGGGTTACGTTTCTCCAACACACAGTACTTCCAAGAGGTTTGTCTAGTTTGTTACACTGCTGTACTAGTGTATTCTTCGAAGCACCATTATTTTCTAAATTTGAAGTTAAGATTGTTATTATTGCTGACTTAATGATCATGCTCCAAAATAATTTTTAATAGCAGCTGAAGAGCATGCCTGAACATTTTTTTTTTGTCGTGGTAAACACCCTATCGTGGAACTTAAATAATTATCAGATACACAGACAACAAAGTATAATCATGCTCTGCACTAGAGAATTTAGACAGCATAGTCTGTTTATTCCATAATGTAATTATTTAAGTAGAAAAGCAAAACTTCAGCTTTTAAATGATAGGACAAAGGATGATAAACTCTAGTCCTTCCCTGCTCCTCTTAGCTCTTCTTTCTTGCCAAAACCATTTAATGAGTTTTATTAACTTTTACAAAAGTGCAGTGGCCTTTTTTCTATGATATAAAAAGGAGAAAAGAGTTTAGATTTCATCCACCTTTTGTTTAGCCATTGCAGGCTTGATGGTTGTGCGTTCTGCATCCTGTTTTCATACTGGTTGTGCTTATTTATGGGAAAAATCCAAAACCACAGGCTCTTCTGTCAGGGTGATTCTTTCATCTAGTTGTTAGAATTCTCTTTTTCTACTCATGCAGTAATGTAACAACAGATAATGAGCTAGTAAGGGTGTGAACATCGGCCTTTTTGAATGCTTGAGTTGCATATGTAAGGCCCAATTTAGCTCTTCAGATTTTTAAGGATTTCTCTGATGAAGCATGTGGTTCCTTACTCTCCCGGGCTATTAAGTGGTCTGCCCACTGGTGAAAAGCAGGTAGTTTGGAAATTAAGCTTTTCCTATTTTTCCTATTATACCCCATTATCTATTTTAGTTTGCCTTTTTCTAATCTTATATCTTCAGGAAATCCAGGAGCTGGCAGGAGGGGAATGAACCGTGAGGGCGTCCCCGGCAAGAGTCCGGAGGAGATGTATATTCAGCAGAAAGTGAGAGTCCTACTCATGCTGAGGAAGATGGGATCAAATGTAAGATGCACTGTCAGAGCCCATATTTTGTAGCTTTCCAGACATAATTTTGTAGTAACTGGGATAGTGCTTACTGAGATGGGCAGGTGATGGGCTGGTTTAATCGCTGAATTCTTTTAGCCGTCATTGATTTAACTGTTATCTGCAGTTAAACACAATTGATTTTTGGCTTGTGATGCCTGAAACTAAATATGAGCATCTGATCATTTCTCTGTACACAGTGAAGCTTTTCATTACTGGAAAACCAGCAAAATAAAGCAGCTGTTTTAAGGCAACTTTGAACCTCTCCATGAGTGCACGATGTACGGTTTGCTGCTGTGTCCTTGCTGATGGTATAGTTTGTACAAATAACAGATTAAACTGTTGAAGAGTAGCATAGAGGCAACTCTGACGTTTCTTATTGGGAAGTCAGAGACAATATCTTCAGTCTTTCCTCATTTTCCTTTTTGCTGACTGACTCTTTGTGCCTTTCCAGCTGACCGCTAGTGAAGAGGAGTTCTTGCGCACATATGCAGGTGTAGTGAATAGCCAACTTAGCCAGCTTCCTCAACACTCGATTGATCAGGGTGAGTACTGGATTTATTTGCCTTGTGTTTATTTCATCTGTGAGAACTGTCTCAGAAAATAACCAAATTTAGGCTCCTGTAGTCCTGTAATAGTATGCAACCTATTTAAACCCATCCTGCAATCTGGGATATGCAAGTCATTGCCTGCAATAATCTTTGGTAGAGAACTAGTGTGTACTGTTCAACAGGTAGTTTTATTTTAACAGGTAAATCTTAACAGGATGAAGAGCATTGTTAAACATCTTATTCTCCACGATAACTCAAAACATTGATGGCCAAAGTCCTATGAACTGAATGCATGTATATAGCTTCCTACTCTATGTAATACATTAAATACAAATAAATTTTAACCTGACTGATTTTTGCTATAGGTGAAGTTAAATTCAGGAATACATAGGTCCCTTTAGTTCTGAGTGTGTCTTACTGTATTCAGTATTGATCCTCTGTATAAGATGACTCTGATCTAAATTTTTGTATTTCTTCTTAAACTGGACATTTGTGCTTAAAAAGGAAGACGACTGGGGGTGGGTGTGTACGCTTCAAACTGGGAGTTTTACAACAAAATCAAATGTGAAGTAGATACAGATTTCTAAGGTACAAAAGCAATATTATGTGTATGATAATTTAGTTACTGTTGCTTAATAACACTTTTGTCACAAAATAAAATGGAATCATCTAACAACATCTTTTGTTTTTCACGTTTCCATGAATGTGGAAGTAAGGTGGGATGTTATTGTTTCAGTAGAGTGAGAGGGAAAGTTTAGCAATAGGAGGAATTTGTTTTCCATTGCATTTCTTTAATTTGCACAATGTAATTAATTCCTGGACAGGGGTAGTAGACATTAAATAAGTTTACAAATCTGCTTTGGTTTGTTTAGCTTCCCATTAAGGGGATGAAGTATGTGCTGCTTTTACCAAGACTTCTGCAAAGAATTCACAAGCAATTGTGTGCTGCTGCTCTGAATCTACTAATCTCTTCTGAACCTGAATGTTTCTTTCTGAATTCTTTTTTTCTCCCCTTCATAGGCCTCGGTCCAGATCACATTCATAATGTAGGATTTGGTATTGAAGGGAAATTGTAAGACTCATATGCCAGAAAGAACTGAGTTGAGCAGAAATTTAATACAGATCTAAGACCTTTAGAAAACCAGTAGAAACACAACCTGCACAAACTTGCTTTTCAGTTGTAAGCATGTGTGTTCATTCCTCACATAGCTGGGGGACTGATGGAGATAGATATACTTGTGTATTTTGGCTCAGAATTCTTAAACTTTTCTGCCAGTCTGAAGTGAAAATTTGCCTGTTTCTCTCAAAAGCTGAGGCAGACATATTCAACTAATAAAGACTGTCTTAGTTGCAGTTGGCATTTTTCAGTGTTATTCCTAAAGTAGTTACATTTCTGACAGTGAAAATCTATGCTGAATTACCTGCACTTTGGCAAAGAAGAGATAATAAAACAGAAGTCCAGCCAGGGGACACAGGTAATTAGTAGAGCTGTGCTCCTGCACAGCTTGATCTCACTTTCTTGTCTAAACTATATGGTTTTATTTTCTGTAACATTATATTTTCTCACTTTGCAGAGGGCTTTGGAGACTCAAAAAAATGAATTTTGACATAACTTTTAAATGTAATCAAAAGAGAGACCAACAGTTGCTTAGTCTGCATCTAGACTCACTAACCATGCAATACAGGAAATGCAAGAGCTTCACACATTGTTCAAAAAGTCATCTTTGTCCCACATTTGAACAGATGCTAACTGATTTCTCTTATCATTTTAAAGTCCTTGAAGATTCTTAAAACTTTGTCCGTAGGGAAGTGAAGTCCTCCCTGTTGATGCTTGCTTTGATCTAATCTGAGACACTGCTGTCTTTCCTGGGAGATTTGACCCCACAGGCTACCTTCGCTCCTCCCAAATTATAATGAGGCTGGTGGTCTGACCATTAAGACTTTTCTTGGTAGGGGAAAAAAGAACAAAGAAAGAATATAGTTAAATATTTAGAGAAGTGGGAAAGTATGTTGGTTCTTTTCATATTCAGATATGCCATCTCTCCCAATTAAGTAGTGAATAGTGTGAAGAACAAAAGAAAATGAGGAAACCTGGCCAAATACTTTTTCCTTTGGAGAAAGATGAAGCTGTAGTATGCTCTATAGACATAAGCAACTATAATTTATTGCTCAGGACTTTGATTTCCTTAGAAATCTCTCCAGATTTCTCACAGTCAGTTATGATAATGTTGCTCATTGCTCTTAGGTGTGGTGGCTTATGCAGCAACAGTCATTGCTGTCTGTACCTTTTGCTGTATCCTGGTGATGGTGAAACAGGAAAGGTCGATTGTGGCAGCATTGGGAATAGAGACTACAAATTGCGTAGGTGTCCAATTTGCCACCTGAAGGCAGATCCTGTCTCCACTAGATGGCATGATCTTGTGCTGCAAAACCCCGTCCCAAGTCCACACCCTGAGGTACTTAAATGTTTTGTGTTCTTCAGGGTTGCTTAAAAGAATTTTCTTCCCTGCTTTTCTGCTGTTTTCATTGAGTCTCCTCTGGAGGATTTTTTTTTTGCCTTTATGCAACTTGCCTTACACAACAACTAAAAGATGTGTTATTTAAGGAGTAACTTAGAAAGAGTTAGTATGTGAGTGGATTTCACAATCTCTTCTTCCAATAGTAAGACAGATTGCTCTCAGCCTAACTTGTCCCAGACCTATCTTTAGAGTCACTTTCCTCCAGCAGACACACAAAAGACAAAGATGTTTTCATACCACCATTCCATTCCAGAAAAGGGAATGACATTTTTGGCCTTAGCACTCTAAAAGCTTTGTTATAGACCTGCAAACTTTTGTGTGTCGCTTAAAAATGCTGAAGTCTAGCTCCAGAATTACAGGAAAGTAGTTCTGGGTTTTTTTGGGTTTTTTTGTTTTGTTTTTTAAGAGGAATATAGAGGATGGATAGTCTAGAATTGTGTAAGTGTCTCACAGTCTCTGTTACAATTTTTATGCTTTTCTTATTGTGCATCCATGAAATACTGTCTTAGAACAGCTGGCTGGTGGCCTCATAGTAATTACCTGACGTAGGACTACTGAGCTTATCACTGTATGGTGTTCCCTACTGCGGTTTCTGATGAAGATTTGTCTGCTGCTTTGTTGAGTCTGTTTGTTTGACCACAGGGAGTCACTGCAACCTCTGCGTCCAACGTATCTTTGCAGCAATGTGACAGTGCGTTGAAGGAAGAAGTTTACACTTGTCCCTGCTAAATTCAGGTGCTTGTGCCATAAACCTTCAGTGGGCCACTATTAATAACAATATCTCTGACATTGAGTTCCTCCATGATACTCTGCTTACTGTCTTAGGATTCAGCAATAGAGGTTAATTGCTAATTTTGATCAAGAAGCATCTTAGAATACCTCTGTAATTTTCAAGCAATCCTGAAGTCTAAGACTCCCCCTTCTGTTTGTGCTTATTTTTATAGGAAGAGCAGAAACTAAACTCTTGATCTTTTTATTTCCCTTCTTGCTTTCAAAAGGAATTCATCAGTTCAGACATACGAAATCACTGTGGTTTAGGATTGTTTGCAGATCCCCTTTTACATTTGAAACCTACATTTGGAACGCCTTCACTCTTGGAAGCATCTGCACTGTGTACTGTTGAAACGAATCTTGTTTTCCTGACAGGAAGCTCAAAGTTATTCTGATGGCATTACTGAATATCTTTGTGTAAATCAGGTAATAATGACATATGTCCGGGGCTCTCTAATGTGCTGTAGCAGATACCAAATTGAAATTAGTGCAGATCTTTCTAGTATGTGTTCTAAACTCTGTATATTCATAGCCACAACATATATTAGAGCAACAGATCTGTGAAGGGATCTTAAATGACCAGAACATGTACTCCAGTCTTAAAATAGTCCCTTTTGTTTTTTATTTTTAATTCCAGCTCTATTTGCCCTTTCTTTTCAGTGTATTCCAGAATCTCAGGTTGTGCTTAGTCCCTCAGTATGTTGACTTTGATACGCTTCTCTAGAGGTGCTGTTTTCCTGACATGGGCTGCAGTCCACCAAGAGCAAGGCACATTTAGGCAATTCAGATGTCTGGATTCCGTTCATAGCTTGATATTTTAGCTATTTTTATAAACACTTTGGCCTCCTTTGGTTCAGCCATTCTCTTCTTCAACTGATCCAGACAGTCGTGTTGCATCCATGACATTTATGAGGCATATCTGATGTATTAAAAGTACTTTATTATCCATTGAAAGGTCAACTGCTAGCAGAGGAGATGAGATCTCAGTAACCCAGGAAAACCTGAACAACAGTTATAGAACTCTAGGCTGAAGTATTTAATACTTAAATTTAGCATTAATTAAGAGACTAAACATTAATATCATGCTCACGGTTTTTTATAATAATTTTATTTTTGGATCATTGCTGTAGTGTTGTTAACACCTATATGAAAGTGCAAAATATAGGGC
Source organism: Nyctibius grandis (assembly GCF_013368605.1). Lineage (NCBI taxonomy): Eukaryota > Metazoa > Chordata > Aves > Nyctibiiformes > Nyctibiidae > Nyctibius > Nyctibius grandis. Next base: position 4,659,711 of record NC_090674.1, read on the forward strand.
GTTTTTCTTTACTTCTTTAGCTGACATCCATGGGTTGTTATTTTGTTTTTATGGCTCCAAGAATAACTGAGGAACCCAAAGGTATCTATGTTCAACCAGTGTACGTGCTCGAGAGTGGATGTAATCATGAGCTGTTTTGAGATATTAACATATTAGTTGTCTTCCCTGCATTGCAGCAAGAACTAATGCAGCTCAGACTCATTGGGTTTCTTGAGCTCGAAATCATGAAATTAAGGCTTCCTCACATATCTTTAACACAAGCAAAATGCCTCTCGGGAAGTTATATGCACAGAAGCATCTCCTCCATAAAAACCATATTTCCTGTTTCCCAGTTACTTACATTTCTAAATGGCAGGCTAGCACTTGGCTTCCTTAAGTCGCTCCTCTGGCAAATCTGTAAATGGAAGCTGTGCAGCTAGTAAGCGTGAGATGTGAATTATACTAAGACCTTGGTGATTACAGCTCTGTTGTTCCTATAGCAACAGGAGTGTCGTGCTGGTTCTTGAAGGAAGCTGGTCCCTTGGGGAGGGCAAAGCTGAGATGCAAACACATGCCTTGGCTAGGCTAGACAAATTCTCTGGATGGTAGGGCATTAAAAATGAACCCAGGCTGCTCGGGGAGTTAGGAGGGGGACCATGCTCATGAAATACCAGATACTGGTGGAGAAATGGAGATAGAGCTCTTCTCAGTGTAGTTTTAGTCTTTTGAACACAATGCTTGTTTTAATGTGCTCCTCCTCTCAGCAGTGCATGTTGTATTTTTAGAATGCCAGACTAGGTACTAATACTGGGAATTTCAGAGAAAAGTTAATGTTTAGAAGATAGTTGCTGGAACGTAATTGAAGCAATGTGTGTATGCAAAGATCTTGAGGGAAGTAAAGAATTCTTTTTAATTTGGCAGCCTTCAGAAATTCATGACAGGCTTAACCACTTGATCTCTAAAGGCTTTTTGGGTTTAATTAATTTTGCAGGTGACTACAAGCAAATCAGGTCTATGTATCTATTCATCATTCAAAGAACGCTCGGAAATAGCAGCTGTTAGGTGCTTCAGTTAGTGTGTTAAGGTAGTGTGGTTTTAATCCAGCTTGTACCGTACTGGCTTGATGTCACTAGCTGAGTACTTGCTGTGGAAAGCATTAGCTTCAGTCACCTTGGTGAAATTTTCTGAAACTGAGGTGAACTGATGAGCAGTTGCATGTGCTGAGCTCAGTGGCTACCTACAGTCTTTACTGCTGTGCGGTAAAGTTGTTTGACCTTCAGATCATCTTGGCTTGCTAAGGCTGGAGTCCAAGTGGTGTAAAACAACTACAAAATTCAGCAGTCCAAACAACTGCAGTTAGAACATAATTGCAGCAGGATTTTTTTGAAAGTTAGTGGGGTCAGACCGTCACTATTGCTTTTTAAGACAGGACATAGGCCTACCAGTTATTGTTAATTTCTAGGAAGGATGAGGGTGGGAAAGTGTAAGGCAGAAGAAGTGGGCGAAGTATTTGCATGTCTGAAAATTAGTGGCAGTTAATGCTTTGCTCATGACAGAAGATGGGGAATGTTTTGTTGGGCATATGTAAGTCTATTTCAGCATAGAAACGTGTGCCCAGAAAAGGGGCAGCTGCGGAGAGAGAAGTTGTATGTATAGAACGCAGAAGGCCAGGTATAAGTGTGCCTCTTTCATTGTTCTATACGTTAATTACTGGAAGTGCAAGGCACAGTGAAGGATGTGCTAAAAGTAAACATGGGTCACCGTCCTATTGTCTTAGTTGCAGGCTTCTGGCAATGTGCAGCTTAACTTTATAACCTGTGCTCTGCTTTTAAAATCTTTTTTTACTTGATTAGAAGGAAAACATCCGTTGTGGGAGCCAAGTGGGACTGCAGCAGAAGCTCTATTCATGGGTACTTTAATCCTTGCTTTCCTTTCACCACATAGAAACCCCTGCTCTATTCTCTGGAAATGTTTGTACATGAGCACAGGCAGCTGGAAAATTGCTTAATGAGCAGACTTGTTAAATTGGTTTCATTTAGCTCTGTATAGTTTGGGTTGTAGGACTGGTCTTGAACAAAACCTGCTTTTGTCCTCAGAAATGTGGATGACATTTTTCTGGACGAATGTCACCCAGTTTTTTTTGCTACAGGACATCTTCAGAAATAATCATGCTCCGTAAGTGGCTTCTGGAGGGTTGAAAGCACTGATGAGAGTACCCCTTTCATGTGCATACTGTGCTCTTACCCTTACTCGAGTTCAGCAGAGAAGTTTTCCATTCTGTTTTCAGATCATTGAAATGCTCAGCTAAAACCAGTAGGACTCACTGCCCTTCAAGAGATTATGGCATTGTTATAACTAACTACTCGGCTTATGGACATGAAGGTATCTTCCCTTTTCACAAGTTCCCTGAACAAACTGGTTCCAGATCTGGGAAATACTATTGCATTTTATATCCCAGTCAAGAGTCACGGTGCTGGTGAAGAATGGAGAAGTGCTGAATAATGAACTCTCTTTTGTTAGTGAATATAAAATAAGGCCACGAGGTGCAATACCCAGAGGGCAGGGATACATGTGTTGAAAGTGACTGGGCTGATGTTGTCTGGGAACCATCAGTTTTCGTGTGAAGTAGATGGTCCTGTACTCATAACTTCGTGCTAGACTCAACATTGAGAGCTTGCAAGGACTTTCTGTGTGGCTGCTGTTTGGACAAAGGATGTCTTCATCTTTGTAATAATGTATCACCTTGCTAAGGATAAAATTGGATCTTCAGTGTGGGAATAAAAGAAATCAGCATAGGCTCGAGTCTTTACTGCAAGATGTTGTTCTGTTGGGTGTTGTGCCCTCGGGTTACCCACCCACTTGGTTGTCCTCCTTGAAGGTATTATTGTCTTTTATTTGATAGATCAAATTGTCTTTTTAAAGGCAGTTGCCTGAGGCTCTTCCAAATGCTGGCTTGCATGTAATTCCTGCAAATGAAAATGTTGGTCATTCTACCAAATAACAAAAGGAACTGAGGAGGGAGCAGGAAATAAAACTGTTCAGAATTGTGTATAAAATCCATTCTTTACTAATCTTGTTTAAAACTGTACCATGAGACATAGAAATACATCACTTCTAATCTTTATCTTTTTTTTCTTCCTTCTCAAATTAATAGCTAAACCCCTTTAGACATCTCTGGTCTTCACTGCTATCCTGTTCATTCCTGTGTATTGTTTTGCTGCTCCTTGATGTTTTGGTGGAACTTTCTAACTCTGTATTGCTGTCAGATTTCATTAGTATATGACTACTTTTCTGTTCCAGGATCATTTATGAAAGTATTAAGCAAAATGGGTGCAAAGGCCAACCGTTGAGAAAGTGCAGTCATAATAATCTCCTTTTCAGCCCAATTATTATCTTTTTCAAACACAATTCATAATCTTTCCTTAACAAATTGTTTACCACCTTGGTTCTTGTTCTGATTGCCCATCTTAATTTAAAAAGTACCATATGGGAAACTATGAATTGTAAAGTGCTAAAGAACATCAGAGAGGAAGCCTGCTTTTTGATGATGTTATGATAAAAAATGCGCTTTGTTCATGAATTCAGGTAACTTGAAAACTGTAGTTATTGTAATTACATTAGTGGTAAAACAAGGGTGCTGCACACTGACTGTGCAGTTAGCTTTGGCTGTGAAACACTGAAACCTGGAATCCTAGACCCATTCTCCATCCACTGTTCTACTTCTTCCTTTAGGATGCACATCGTAATAATTCATTAATACTGCAGGTATTCAAGCATTTTGCACACTTTTACAGTGTATTCTTGATTTTACTCTTACTTTTTCCTCCAAATAGATCACTTTTAAAATTGGGCTTTTTCTGTTTTCCTGCTGTATTGACAAGCTGTATTTCTTGTACTCCCTTCTCGTTTCCTATTCAAAGTCCAGGCAAATGGCAAGTTATCAGAAGTGTATATGGACAGTGACACTGGTATTGAAGCTGTACCAGGTGGGCCCAGAAAATCGGAGCAGGAGCTAGCTCCGTGTGAACCTGCTCTTCAGCCATAGCTATTTTGATCGTGAAAGCCAAAATGAACTGCAGAATTCCCGGCATCCTTCGTGCCAAAAGCTATTTTTGCTCATCGTGTGTTCTAAACGGCACAGGAGGCTGTGCCTAGGAACAGTGCTGGAAGCTGGAATTGTTGGGGACAGGCAGAAATACTGAGCTGTGTGTTTAGGGCTGCATGATTATCTGGAATGAAATTTCTGTGTGAAATTTGTAAGGATGCTTGTAAGGATTTTTTTCATATTTAGACTGTAGGAAGGGGAGACCCCAGGAAAACAGTCAACATCTGTGAAGTAATCCAGCTCATCTCTTGTGCTAATGTGACGTCATCTGTGATTTTGTGGTTGCTAGGCTGCTCCAGCTGCTCTGGACTTGCATCGTGAAGCCTCCTCGACTTTAAAGGGGGATGCACGTAAAACACAGTGGCATAGGTTGTGCTTTATGTGCACTTGCTTTGTTAACGCTTCTAAGCGTCAGTACTCCCTCCTCTTTAGCATAGACTTGTTTTTCAGAACCCTTGCAAATAAAATCCTTCTTTTTGTAGAGGCCACTAGTTTTTGTGCATTTAAAAAAAAAAAACAACATGGCAACTTGTTAATTCAGAGCTGGATCCTAGTGCTATATATCATTTATGTTTTGATCAAGGAAAAAACAGTTTGTGGAGGAGATGAAAAGGGAGATGACTGCAGGGCTTCTGAGTGTTGGCAAGAGGGAGCATCACAGCAGTTTTTGATGTAGTTCTATAAGATACGGATCCTACATATGAAAAACAAACTACTGCTTGGTCCTTAATATTTCCTCCTTTGAGCACGTATAACAAATACATTGTGAAGTGTATAAAAATAAATGTAGCTGCATTTCATAAGCATTGATTTAGTTTTTAAGGATATTAGCGAGGGGAATTTACAACCTTCTCTTCTCCCCCTTTTTTTGGCCACTTTTCCTTCTATATTGCAACTAAAGAGCAAATTAGATAACTGAAAAATGGAATTAATTAACTATAACAGATGAGGAATTTTTATTAGTCCTCTTTCATTTACCTTCTATGCAGGTGTATAGGGAGAAGTTGCTTGGGGCACAAAGCTGAAATCTGCTTCTTGATATGCTTCAAGTAAAAGACTGGAGAATTTTTGCATGCTGATGCTCCATCCAAGTGAATTTGAACTTTCCAAACCCTAGTAAGAGAATTCTCTAGAGCTGATCAGTTACCTGAATGGGACAGGCAGTCGGTGTTGATCTTGGCATTTCCTACTTTATTGTGTAATCCTTTAGTAGAAGCTTTGGAGAAAAACTTATTAAGCAAAATTATCCCAAGCAGATCGAATTAATTAATGAAGGCCAAAATGGTCATTGTGAGTAATCTGTTGCACTTAAACACTTGGGCTCATTTGAATGGAGGAAATAATTTTTAGAAATTATATAGACAGTGAGTGGAGGATTCATCACATTTTCTAATCAGTTAGATAAATGCTGTTAGAGGATCTACAGATGAGAGAAAGCATTTACTTTTATCTTACTTTCTCAGGGATCAAATTTTTACCAGAAATTAAAAATACTAAACTCGGCCCTTCAGGGTTGTTTTCCAGTTCTTGTCTAGACTAGATATATTGATTTAAACCACTGCTTTGACACTACTGTATGATGTATTTTTATTTCCATATTGTCCTGAAGACATTTCTCTTTAAGTGACTGTTGGGCCACACTCTACAGTTAGGAAGTCCAGAGAGCTGATTTTTTTTCTGAATATCTCAAGGTATCTTTTTGAAGAGTGAGAGCTTAGCATGGGACGTTCTTCCCAAGCCTTTATCAAACATGATTCTCAAACTGTTCAGGTCTTTTTACTATAAATGCCCACTTGAAAGACCACACAAGTTTGTGAAGACTTGGAGATGGTTATAGGAAGGTACTAACATCTTTCTGTGCTTAGGGAACATGGGTTTTGATGGTAATTACACACAGTTGATAGCCTCAGTTTGCGGGGGGGGGCAAAATCTGGTAACTGAGAAAAGTCCACACACCGAATTCTTCTGGAAAAGATTTCTTCGGGCTAGGGATAAAAACATTACAGAGCAAAGCTGTATCTGTTCCCTGGGCAAATGGAAGCCTTCAGTTTGAAAGAAAATACTGCACTTCCATTAGAGAATGGCACGTTCTCAAGACAGTTTATAAAGGGTGTTTAAGGGATTTTCAGTGAGGGGGGAAGCAAAAACCTTTCACTGGCCTATTAAAACAATTTTTATTCTTAAAAGCAGAGAGTAATGAATATCTAGATGTAAAGATAAAGGATATCTAAATGTCACTTTAAAAGGACAGCATGATGCATAGGGCAGTACAAGTTTTATTGAACAGTTGAGTTCCTTATACTTCAGAGAAGCTCCGTAAGTCTCTTATGCAGTGCCAGAGTTCACAGGGCAGTGAAACCAGAAAAAAAGATTATCTGTACATGCCTGTGGCGACAATCCTATGAATTTTTTTTTAAAGTCTTGTTTCTTAGAAATATGTGAAAGCAAGGAATTCCTGGTTTTCTTTAAAAACAAACTGATTTCCTTAGGCTTGCAAAGGAGCATTTTAAATCTATGGTTGAAACGTTTAGACCACTTCAGGTTCCAGTCTCAGAAAAAGAAGAAAACACGGCTTTTTCTGTCCTCTTTTTCCTTTCCCATTGATTTTATGGATGTGTAGAATGACAGTTTGGGTACTGCATCTATCCACTGTTCTTTAAAGGAAGTAATTATGGCACACGTTTTCCTGTATCCATTGTTATTACAGGTGCTGAGGATGTTGTGATGGCATTTTCCAGATCAGAGACAGAAGACAGAAGACAGTAACTACAGGATACCTGAACAACACAGAACTGGAGAGGACAGTGAGATTCCTGAAGACAGAGGAGGACGGCTGAGCACTAATAAGTTACTTTGCCCACCCTAATTGTTCCTTGGTATTCCTTCTCCTTTGTAATTATGTTTCCCTTTGCCCAACCCTCAAAATGCATCTCACAGCCATCTATTCCTATAAGTTTTTGCCACTCAGCTGGGCTGTGTTAATTAAGGACAAACCTAAAGGTGTATTTTTGATTGGCTCAAACGGACAGGCTGTGATTGGCTAAAGGAAGACAATTTTTCAAACTTGACCAATGAAAACCTTTTATCTCGCATTTTATTTTATACTTTAAGGAAAGTCTCTTGACATCCTACTTCTGAAGAAGCTTTTTATGCTGTGGTGCTTACTTAGGTCAAACTTGTGAATTTGAAGAGGGTTTGATTTGGCTGCATAGAACTGGAAGCAACTTGTGATTCCTTGACAATGCAAATACTTTCTCTTCAGTTGGCTTGCAGGTCTTTTGCTGACTTTTGACGTCATTTTCGTTGCAGAAAGCTGATGTGTTGGTGCATTGGTTATTTCTTTATACTTACTGACTTGGGGGAAAAAGACAAATGTGCTTTGCAATATTTATTACATCTACACACATATAAACGCTTGCTTTTTTGGGTTTGTTTTGGTTTTTTGATTGGCTTTGAAACCATGTTTTTGATTTCCTATTGGCTGCAGTGTTTCTGATGCAATCAGTTTTTCCACACTCATCTGCTCTGTGGCCTCAAGCTCTTTTGGGAGCATGTGTCGAAAGCATATTTAGCTCAGTAAGTCTACCTGTTTCAGCTGGAACATGGAGATCACCAGCCGCTCTGTGCTGCTGTGTGGGCTGTCCTGTGAACTCCTGGTAGACCTGGCTGTTCAGGTGGCTTCTCTCTTTGCTTCTGACAGAGGAGCTGTAGATATTTTGCAGGAATTGCAAGAATGAGATCTGTGGCTGTGACATGAATTTGCCAAATTTGTATAGAGAATATGTGAACTTGTTTAAAATGCTACATATAGTTCCACTTTAACCCTTTAATTGCTGCACAAGACTAGCTCTCACATAAGGAAAACTTAATTATCATTAACTTAAATCCAGCTTGCACTGGGCTTTAATAAACTTAAGTTTCTAGTCACTTGAAAAATTGTATGTGGTTTGGCTTCTTGTAACTGTTTGGTGATTTGTAAATTATCTGGATCTTCTAAGATAATACCATTTTATTTAGGCACTGTTCCAAGAGGCAGTAGCACTGCATTAAGCTGTCCAGTAGTGAGTGTACAGGTGACACTCTCAGGTTTACTCTCTTAGTAGCTGCAGGGCCTTAAAACACACACAACTGAGAAACCTGCAGTGAAATTCCCGAAGTGCACTGACTGTTCAGGAATCTGCACATCAAATTTCTAGTACTGCTGCCTAAAACCTAGCACTTCATTTTCTCTCATACGTGCAGGTCATTTTTACAATACTTCTAGATTTTTCCTGTGGGTTGCACTGACTTTCAGATGTTTCCAAATCTATTAAAGCAGAACTCCATTCACCTGTTGCTGGTTCCTTTCATATGGTGGTTAATTATTTGAAGTAACAATTCCAGAATCTGACTGTGACAACATGACCATTTTCATGGCAAGAAATTGTGATTGCAGGATGCTGTTATGGTCTCAAAATGGGGAAAACGCTTGAGAGGAACCACGGAATGTATGCGAAAGGAAGAACGGACTTGTAAGCAGCAGGAGGGAAATTATCTTGAGCAAATAAATACTGTGTGATGAGAACAACTGTGCATCTATTTATGAAAAAGATCCTTTTGATTCAGTTGCAGCTTTGTAAAGTTCAATGTGAAAGTAAATCTTTTACCCCTGTTTGTTGGGGACAGTTAAGAAATTTATTAAAATAAACCAGGAACGCGCCCAGAAGATTCTTTAAATTTTGACCTGGTTGCCTAAGAGGCACTTTAATTTTAACTTTGGTGCAAAGGGGGGCAGCCCTTAAAGGGTTAATTTAAGGGGATACGTGTGTTTCTGGCTGCTGGCTGGAATGAATGGGCTGGATTGTGGTGGCCTGTCGTTGTCGAGCTAACATGCATCCTCCATGTGTATCTATGGCATTTCTGAGCTGTTAAATCTTTTCAAGGAGAAAAGTGAAGTGTTTATGTGGTTTAATCTTTTCACTAAAAATGTAACTGTTGGGGAGAAAAAAATACAGTTTTTAATAGCTACTCTTGTTTCTTATTGATTTATTATACTGTTAAACCACCAAATGGAAAATAATTGCTTCATCTTTGTGGATGACTTCCATGTAGACTCCAAACTTGGGAGTCTTGAGTGGTATGTTGGGAGGGATATGTTGAAAAAAGTCAGTGTGGTGTATAGCAATGTGATTTGGGATTCAGAAACTGGAGGAGATGTAGTATCTTGAGAATATTTGTGCTTGCTTGGTTACCTGTGTGCTCTCCCCTTCTCCACTGGTGATTTCTTAACTTTAAACCAGGGCTGGAAGATTTATAATAAAGAATTCATATATAAATCAGGGAGAAGGTAGTGGAAAAGAGGGCTTTCCAGTATTCCCCTTGAATTATATTTCTAAGTATTTATCTTCTTGCTATGATAACTAAATCCCTATTACCCCTGTGGAGCCTGGATTAATTGGGTGGTAAAGAAACCTACACAGAGTACATCAGCTTGGTTGACTTGTTTGTTGTACATACAAATTTCTCTAGTTTTACCCTTGTGCTTTTGCCTTCTCAAGCAAACCATTACTGATAAAAATAAGAAATCCAGTGTTTTGGAGGTCAAAGGTGAGTACAGATCTAAATTGAAATACATTTGTAAATAGAAAAGGCTGTATAGTTCAACTGCCAACCAAACAGTGCTTAAGGCGTTCGGTAAGGGAGCATAAAAGCTTTAGAGGCATCTTCCAAAAAAGCACACATCCTTTGCATGGTCTCTTTGGGACACATAGTCCTTTAGATATCAAAATGTGCTGTTGTACTTCACTTACCAAGCTTATCTACCTCTCCTAACACTGTGTTTTCGAGAGCTTGAGGAAAAGATTTAGAGCTGAATCAGATACTCCTCTCATCTCTCTCCAGATGGGTAGCAACTGCTGTAATTGTCGGTAGGTCATTGTGTCTGTGAGCATTGCCAACTGTAAATGAAAATGAGACTCCACCATTCAGGTAGGCCTTTAGATTGATTCTCCCAGGTCCTAAAAATAAACCCTGGAGTAAGAGAACATCTGAGCTGGTGGCACAGCAGCACTTCAGAGGGAGCTATTGCCTGAAAGAAGCTGGACCACTACTAAAATAAAATAAGCTCTTCCGATTTTTGTTCCTGTTCCTATCTAAGGTAAGTAGTTACTATAAGTTGTCTCCTTCTCTTGTCTGTTCAGTGGCCTGTGTGAGAGTTTCTAATGCTTTACCATTAAATATGTTTCAGTTCCATAAGGTCTATATTTCTAATTCACCAGCAGCCTAAATAGTTCTGGTGAAGGCTGAAGATTAAATGGCCCATGAAATTCGAAGACCCCTGTCACCTATAGAAGAGACCATCCTAAATAAGACTTCAGGGTCATATGTGGGATACATTTCTATAGCTGTTGAGAATCTGTTAGTAGACTAGAGCAGTGCCATGTCTAAAGCTATCAGAGTTTTATAATGCAAGAGAAAAAAAGGGGCCAAAAGTTGAAAGCTTTGAATCAAATGTATGTAATGTGTGTTAGAAATTATTTTATGAAAGACGTACTGAGTGCCTGGGCAATGAGGGGAATGTATGATTGGGATTACTTTAAGATCAGTCCTTCAGCTTTTTTCTTGGTCTCTTGCCTCCCAAAGGACTATGTGACAGAGCTGACAGCAAAAAAGCCTGCGGGGTACTGGGACCAGCAGAAACCACACTGCAGTTAGAACAGTTTCTGGAGGTTTCAGAAATCTTCAGCTGTATTCAGTCTCTACAAAAGAAAGAGCCCTTAGTGAGTAAGCATCTCTTCCTCACTGTTATTCACCAGTAAGAGAGTGTTCCAAAGCTTAGTTGTTAATAAAGAACTTTTAAGAAGCTTTGTTAAAACTATAGAGTATTTGGCTTAGGTGTAAGAGTAACAGGAGCACTAAAATGATGCACAGTTGCTGCCTTGGTGGGGTATTTGCTGCATGCAGTTGACTTTTAAATCACCTGACAGCAATATGATATAGATCTAGCCTCAGCATCAACCTGTTCAACACTCAAATGAAACTGGACCTATTTGTCACTCAGCGCTGCAGTCAGAGGTGTGTGTTGTATGCAGGGCAAATCCTTCCCTGGTCACAGCATCAACAGGATATAAAATTTATTTTTTAATTTCTTTTAGGTGAAATGTATTCATTTGTTTTATTTCACCTTCTGCTGCAGAGTAGTGTTAAGGATCCTGTCAGTTAGGTCTGGATAAATTATTTCAATAAATTTAGGCAATATGAACGGCCTCGCACAAAACTAGCTTTTAAAGGTGTTAAAATGTGTCAAATTTTGATAATCGTGAGCCGAGCACAGTGCTGATGAGTGTTTGCTGGGCAGACTTTTTTCTTGCAGCCTCAGGTGTAGCATGATCAGTTTGCTGTAGTGCTTGCATCCTGCAAATTTTGTATCCTGTATAATCTTGGACTTCTCTAGAGCTGCAGTAAATAGGTCACTGGATTGCTCTGGTTCTTCCAGATCCGCCTTAGACTTGCTGTGTAAATACAGCAAGTCTATACAGACACTTTGCACTACAGTTTCCCTTAAACCTCTTCTTATTACTGATGCTTTTCACAGTTTTACAAATATAAAGATGCTGTATACAGGGAGGCGCATTATTATTACTTACCAGGGTAAGAGAGGAGCTTGGATCTCTTCCCTGTCAGACTCTAGTAGGTTCCCATACAAAGACAGAAATCACCTACTGTCTTCTGAGCTCTGCTTTCATTTTCTTTGCAGCTGATTTGCCCTAAGCAGAATTCCTGCAGTATGTTATAAACAACCTGGCTAGTCTCCTTTGTGGCCTGAAGCACTTCAGTTTTCGGGATTGTTTATTTTGGAAAAGAGAAAGTTTTTTTGAAGCTTTATAACCTGGCCTGCTTACAAGCTGCCTCATGTATCAGCATGAAAGAGTTACACATACAGGGTTTTTTGCTGTCTTGACATTTTCCAGGTTCTCTCTCCTTGCTACTAAATGCTAATCTGTGACGAGAGGCCTGTGAAACTCAGAACATAAACTTTCAGCCTCTGTTTAACAATTACAATACTAACTCCAACCCAGGTATGAACTGATGTTTCTATACTTTTCTGTCGTTTTTCACCTGAGATGGTTATTGCTGCCCTTTTCTGATGCAGTTACAAATACAGCAGTCCCTACAGGGTCAGAAGATGATCCTGTCTGTACCTTATGGGAGCAGCTGGAGACACTCAATGCACAGCAAGCACACTCTCCCCATGTGTTGTGCATGTCAGTGCTACACAGCACCTGAGCTCTTTGGGCCCCCCAGAGAAAAAGGCCCTTTACCCACTCTGTGAGTAACACAGGTGGTTAATAACTATTTATTTTCCAAGGTTGTAAAATACTTCTGATTAACCTTGTTACTTTAAATTGGTTGAGCTGAATCCTATGGTTATGTCTGCATTTTGAGTTGAGACTCTTAGAATATTAGGGACCCATTTAGCTAGATTTATGTTTTAATCGATATTTAATAGCATTCTTGGCTTAACTGTTAGAGTCTTAGCCCCAAGCAAAGAGTTAGCTCCCTGTGTTTTACTTGCACTGCACACCACTCTTGTATAGCTAATTTCACATTTCAGATGATACAAGTCATAATTAAGTTATTCAAGCATGCAGAGTTTGCTGTTCACAGTGTAGTCCACATGTTGTCACATAAAACACATTCCCAGTTTGCAGTGAGGTGAAAGTAATTTTACAACTCTTCTCACATAAAGCCTATGGCTGTAACTCAGTATTCTCGTGATGCTTGCAATAATCCAACTGATGTAAGAAACAAGGATGATTGTTCTGAAAAATATCTTTCCCCAAATGAGGGAAATTTTGTGAGATGAGCATGGATAATATAAGCTCAGATCAAGGCTTGATGTATAGATACACCACAATAAGAATGTGACTCCAAAGCCTTGCTCTCTAGGTGTTCTGCCTGTGGAGGTTTAAGTTGCCACAAGAGCTCAAAAGTTGCTTTTGTTTCCTGCCCTTAGTGTGTTCCTTCAGAGAAGATAAATGCATGATGTGGTCCAAGACTGCAGAGCAACTTGTGACTGGAACTGAAACATAGCTTAATCGTGTCTAGTCTGCCAATGGGACCCGTGTCCAACTGCAGTAGCGAGGGAGTGCAGCACTGGAAGTAGTCATCTTTATAGTGTAGGGTAAGACTGTGATGGTCTGACTGCTTTGTCACTGATGGTTTGGGGGTTTGGTTTTGGTTTTTTTACCTTTGTGAAGGGATGGAAAGTTCCCATGATTTCAGAGGAAGGATGCTGCTTCGGAAGAGAGCAGCTTTGGATGTTACTTAGATACATACATTTGTCCCATGAAGCAAGAGAAGCAGCTCGTGTTGCTGCTGACTGTGCACTGTAATCCATTTTCAGCTTTACCTGTGACCTCCTAATCGGTGGGCACAGTGTAAATTGCACTGAATGTGATGGGAATGGACAGCGGTAGCCAAGCATTTTCCTTCAGTCTTTTGTCATGTATCTCAAGTGCCTGCAGCAGACAGACATTAACTGTGTGTCGCCTGTTCGATGTCTGCAGTTAATTCCTGAAGTGTGTGCCTGATGCCTGAGCACAGCTAGGCATGGAGTTTTCTCCTGCAAGTAGAACAGTTCACAACATAGTCTGTATTCTAACTTATGGTTTATTTTTTAATACTAGATTCTGCTAAATATCGTGTGTGTGAGAATGAAGTTGGGGCAGGTCAGGAATGGATGAATTTCTGTAGGTGGAAGCATAAGAGGAGAGGATTCTGCCTCGCCATTGTATTCTCATAAGCTTCTTTGAGCCTGGAGAAAGATGGTAATTAAACCAGACAGAATCTTAAGCTTTTGACTTGCCTCACCAGCAGCACCAGACTCTCTAAAAGGAGCTGTGCTGCATGCTGGTTCTGTAGCATGCGTAGCTGCTTGTACCATATGGGCATACAGTAGAGCATTTTGTTTTAGTCTGGTCTTGACCTTGAGGTCACAGTCTCCTGCAACTAAATGGGACATTTGGACTTATCCTGGCTAGTGTAGCTACATGATCATTTTTACTTGATTTTTTTTTCCCCTCTCTCTAAATGTAGCAAAGTCTAGATGTCAGAGGACTGGAGCAGCACAGGGAATTAAATCTTTTCACTTTCAGTGCCACTGTCAAAAGGAGGAGGCAAGACTTAGATAACTGAGAAGTGTTTAGATTAACTACATACTGGTAGCAAATAGGAAAGGCTTTCTAAGGGTTTTGCAGACACCAAGCCAGCAGAGCTCAGATGTGTACCTGCTCTAGTAAACAGTAGACTAGCATAAGTAACACTGCTATGTGTGTGAAGATTCACAGCTCATATCCTTCTATAGAGAACATCCTTTCCTCTGTCCTTAGAGGTTTAAATAGAGGATTTGTCAGAAAAAGCACTGTGACTTAAGTAATGGTGAGACTGATCGCAGAGCAAGAAGTCTTTGACATAGTAAGATCCTAGACCTGGTAGTGCTTACAGCTTAAAGTCAACACCTTGAATTCACCTCAGGCAGAAGGAACGTTAAATTCAACTGTGTCAGGTTGCTGTAGAGCAAAGCCACAAAAATACCTCTGAAACACAAGTACTGTTAGATAGGTATCACTCAGAGATCGTAAGCAACATTCAATCTGCAGGACTGGGTAGTGACTTAGTTAAGCTTCAGCCACAATTAAATTGGTTCTGTATTTCTTTGCAGGCGAGGCCACGCTGCTTTTGTGGTCTGATGGATAGTGTGTTCTGCCACCTGGGTAGAAAGAAGAGGTCATGTGTGGTGTTTCTTTAGTCTCCTGTCTTGACACAGTGCAGAGAGTTGGTTCCTGACTGGACCTGAATAAATCTTTGTGAAGGTTGTTAGCACCATTCTTGCTTAGAGCTACTAAAAAGAGAGGGGGAGCAGAAAGGGGGAAAGAGATTAAAGGGGAAAACCCAGTAGGTTATAAATGCATTTTCCTCTGTGCTGGAGGTTAAATGGTATTTAATGCATGTGATAGAGATACTGTGATTAAGGAGCTGTCAGGCAGAATGAGAGCTGGGCAGCAAAGGGAGCAGAGATGCTTGAGGGAAAAGGGTATGAAGATGTTCTAATGCTGAATTCTCTTGTGCATGTCTAGTGTATGATGTGTGGCTTTGTGTGCCCTTCACTGAAAAAAATGGCTATTCTATAGATATTTACGCGTTTTTTCCTCTTCATTGCTCAAGTATCTTTTCTGTCTGAGATGTCTCACTGGTTACTAGTGACATTATTTAGACAATGGTCAAAAACTAATCTATGCTGCTACTTCAGGGTCTAGGATTAGGACTGCAGAATGGCATATGATAATCTTGTACATAAATCATGGCTTTAACAAATGGAAAAGATGTCACACTGTTCTGTTTATCCTGTTTACCCCGTTGCAGAAAGACTAGCTCCTGTGCATCTTGCTCAGTTTGAGGAGGACTCAGTCATTGCAGAGCCTCTGGATTTTTAGTTGTCCTCATATACCTCCTGTTCAAATCGGCAAAAACTGGCCACTCGGACTCATTTTTAGATCAGGTCAGTAAATACTTGACCTGTCCTGAGTTGTATTTTAATGTAATGTTACACAGACACCAGTCATTCCCAGAGGCTCTTCCTCACACTGCACGAGGCTGCCTGTGTAAGCTGAGCTTCAGACAGGATGATATGCCTGTCTCGTCTCATAAGCTTTTTACTTCCACTCAATGGGCAATGTATCACTGAAGCAGCAGTGAACGTGGAGAAACGTGTGCTGTTAGAAGGCAGTGCAAAGCTCTGTACTTCAGTCATTTAACACAACCTAGGATTTAGAGCCCCCCCTGCTTCCTCTGCAGAAGACAGTGTGTCATTCCACTTATTCGTCTGGTCCGCTTTTGACAGACACGGAAGAATAGTGGATAGGCCAGAGGGAGAAAAGGTAAGAAGTCTTAAATCAGAGGCTCATTGTCCATACTGAAAACAAGAGAAAACATGAAATGTTAAAAGGTACAGGTGGAATGGACATTCATGGCTGCTGAATGTTTGTCTAGGTAGTAGGATGGTCCTTGAGATCATGTTGGGTCCAGCAGAAGCTCATCCCACGGAAAAAGTGGGCACATAACCTTTACAAAAGAACTCTCTGGAAATGTTTTATCTTCCTTCACTAAGTAGAGGAAAACATAGAGTTAACAATCTAATGGATACATTAAGCAGCGCATGTTGGGATGGGGTAAAATCCTTACCTTCGTGCTGAGTACAAACCATGGTGACAATGGTTTTGCTGGGTACATGAGCCTTAGCTCCAAGTGTGTTTGCTTCCTTCCTTGTTAAGACACTACAGCTCTTTGCTGGCTCCCTTTTAAGGCTAATATGCTCATAACACCTATTCAGCACGTACAAAAGCCACTGAATAGAATTCTGCTGTTTTCCTACTGGTGGTAGGTCAGTGGCTGAGTCAGTGATAGAAACAAACCTCTGTTTATCTTATGGTGTGTTCCCAGAACAGTATTCCACTTCTTTAACACAACCTTCCCACCCCAAGACAGTTTGCTGTCAGCATTTAACCTCCTTTCTGTTGCGGTGTAGCAATGGAAAGCGGCATGTAGCTTGAAAAACAGGAGACAGACATGTCCTTGTAGGGAGACTGTCTGCCTTGGAGCTCCCCACGGGGAGGCAATCGGCTCCTGCTGTCGGCAAGGAGCTCTCGCTCACTCGGCAGCATTAATCAGGGCTGACTGTTCCTCTTAATCCTCTGATCCCTTCCATACGGACGAGAACAGAAGCGACGCATTTGCGTGTTATGCTCTTCACTGAAAATAGGGCTGGCTCCCTGGCTTGCAGCAGGCAGCGATTAGATGGGTGGGTGATCAAAACATGATTAGCAAATCTGCAATTAGAGTGAAGGCCAGGAGGGCAGTGGCTTACTGCAAGGGAGGGTCACAACTGGTATCTGTCAGGATAGAAATAAATATGTGAAATAACAAAGGATTTAGCTGCACCCTTGTCTGATGAGACCGTAACTTAAATAGCCAAGACACTGCTAGGAAGAAGGTGGGAGCACTGGAATTTTAGAGAAAGAAAAAAAAAAGGGGGGGGGGGGGCTTTCCTTCTGGACCAGATAATTTTTAATGGGACTTTTAAAATCACCAGAGATAGTTTATGTAGCTAAAACATGGCCTTGGAAATTGGAACATCTGCATCGATTCTAAATTTTGTCCCAGACACTTTTTGTGACTGATATACAGGAACTTCATCCTTTTCTTCAGCAGCTGGACAGTAAAGGTATTGACCATACCTTGCAGAGGTTTGTGAAGCTTTTAATATGTCAGTGTGTGAAGTGCTTTGAGACTATGTGGCCAACGTCTAGCAAAGCTGCAGACGTGATGCCAGATGTGACGAATTTGGGCAGGCCAGGAGTGGAGAGGAGTTCATGTCAGATACCACAAGTAGAGGGAGAACAAGTTTGCTTGAAGCCAGTTGCAAGACAATGGCATATTTTTAGCTTATTTTTGTTGTCTGTAAAAAAAAAAACAAACCTATGTGATGTGGAAAATATGGCAAGTAGAACTCTGTCTCCAAAGAGCTGTTCAGTAAAATTGATCCCATTTTTCTACATCTAAATAAGTGTTCAGATTAGCTTCAGAGACGGCAAGATTGGCCCCATTTACAGCACCATGCAGTTTGCTGTTTTCTCAGGAGTAGGAGGCACTTGCATGTAATGATATGAAATCTAATATTGCATGATGAAAATTCAAATTACACCGTCAAGATCCAGGGAGATCTGGGAAACTTATAATCCGTGGTCCAGATGCTGGAAATCAATTCATTGATACCAACTAATTTAACTGGGGTCTGTGCAAACAGAGGGACTTGTTCTTGGGACTCTGGCTGCAGCATCGGCACCTATTACACAGTCCCCCTGCGCATCCATTCAGCACACTGCACAATTCAGGGGGAGAAGGGGGTAGTTTGACTAGGGAGCCTTGTGCACACTTGGGAAGAAAATGCTGGACAGCTGTTTTTAAAGTCCAATGACAACCAGTAGGACCTCAGTAGTTAAAGCATATACAAGCTGGGTGACCTGTGAATTAACCTTAGTAGTCCCATGTTTGTATGTTACAGAAGGATAAACAACAGGGTTAAGCTTGTGAGAATTCAAAACTGTTTCTAGTGGGTTGGGAAATTGAACCTAGGGTCTTATGCCGTTAAATCAGTCCCTCTGCCTGAAACTCTGGCCCAGCAAGCCGGCCTCACAGAGACATAAGGTGATTCTTTTTTACAGGCCTATTGCATGACAAGCATTGCACAGCAGGATATTAGTATAAATCTGGTAAATAGAATTGCATGGGCAATAAAAAGCCTTTACTCTAAATGCTTTCTGTAGAGACAGTTAATGAACATAGTGACCTTTATTTGTTTTTTTAAGACCGTTATGAAAAGATACAGGTGGGCAAATGTTTAAAAATGCCCTGTTCTGGTTCTGAATATTCTTGGTTCTGAATATTTCTTATTGCATAGTGTATTTAAAATAGACTTTGTGCTTCTCAAGGTTTGCTTGGGAATTGGGACTTGCTGTCTATGATATGATCATTTAATAGCAGGGAATTTATAAATGCTGCCTTTATAATGAAAATAATACTACTCTGAATTTCTAGAGAGGCTTTCATCCTAGGATCTTAAAGTGCTTCACAAACAGTTAATGAAGTCTTACTACCTCCTTGTGGGATAGGCAAGTTGCATTAAATTGAGAGGATAAATGAAGCATAGAGAGATTAAGGGACTTGTCTGTGGGTAGAATGTCGGTGGTATCACCAGGAAGAGAACACAGCAGCTCTGTCCTGTCTCAAAATCTTACCTTTACAAATACTTAGGACAAGAGCTCTGTGCTCTCTGAATAGGGTCAGTACAACTGGGTTCTCAGATCAGGTTTGGAGGGTTGTTCTGGTTTTTGAACCGTATAGGAAATAATAAAAAAAACCTGTCTTCAGTGAGCCCTTAGATAATTTTGCTCTAGTAGACAACCATTCAAAATAAAAAATATTCCAGATGGTGTTTTCAGAAAAGACAGAACAAGCTTTTTCAATGCTAATATTTGCCTGCTGAGGTTTTATTTCTCTTCTTCCCCAAGGGACTTGAAAGCAACGCAGTACAATTGAGTGGGTAGAATCCCCAGTAATGGAGGCAGGCACAGTTAAAGGCAACTTGCCATCATAAACAAGCCTCACGTTTCCTTACCAGTAAAACTTGTACCAGAGAGCAGTAAGTAATGAATGTCCACTGCTGTCTCTGGGAAGGAGCAAGTGACATTCATTTTGTTGGGTGACACCCCTGTTCCCTGCACACACAACTGTATTGCAGCCAGAGCCACTGGAGACCTGGGCATAGGGGATTTGGGGGACAGTGTGCTGAACAACCTTCTACTAATTTTCTACCCTGTTGCAGGAAGACATAATATTTTGCTCCTTCTTCTCCTTTCCCAAGCAACCACTTACAGAAGGAAACGGTTGGACATCTTTTTTTCCACAATGGGGCTTTTCTAGCCATAGCAGCATATGAGACCTCATGGAGATTCAGATATGCTTTTAGAGAAAACTAGAGAGGAACATGTTTTCAGAGGAACAATAATTTGTCCTGGAGGGAAAAGAACACAAATCTTTGTCTGTGGAGTACATCTATACCTACTTAATTTAGTCACATCTACCCACCTTACTGTCTTACAGTAGTAAGAGTGCTTGTTTTGTTTTGTTCCCTAATATTTCTTTGGAATATCTGGTAAGTGTTCATCTGTGGATGGTCTGTGCCGTTGTAAGCCATCTTGGCTGACCTTTTGTAACTTTTTTTGCTAAATGTCATTGAGTTTCATGGATGTCAGTGGGAGATTAAAGATCTTGGTCACAGTGAGCCTTTGAAGAGCAGTGATGACATTGCTGGAAGTGTGCAGCAGTGCTAGTACAGCCGTTATGGCCCTGCTGCTTCAGCCAGTGATTATGATGCTGGATACACAACTGGAGGCTTGTAATTTGGTTTCCTTTTAGAAGTCTGTGAGAGGAGTATACTCGCCCAACAGGAGAGTATCTTCTCTTCTTTTTGCTGAAGAACCCTGCTGGAACTTCTCTGTATAAGCTCACTTAAAAACCCATTGCTTGATTTTATTAATATGTATTTGGTTCCTTTTACCTATGGAAAATTACTTATCTGAATAAAATGCAAGAATATTGTCTAACGAAAGGGGAAAATAAAGAGTATAATTGTGTTAATTATCAGAATACCAGACATGTAATTAATATGCCACAGGAACAAAGAGCAAATGTACTAATAGCACATAATTGGGCTTAAACTACACCCTTGGTAGAAGTCTCTGCAATGGAACTGTTGTGTTTGTGCTCCTTTTCAAATTAGCAATAAGGAATAAATTAACATCCATTTTCTTGCCCGTACAAAGACGGAATCATATTGTGGGGCAGTGTAATGAATTCAGGGAATGCCTTTACATTCCCATATGGCTCCTAGGGAGGGGAATACTCATGCACATGGCTCTTCTCTTCTTCCTTGCAGGAAGGCAGGCAGAGAGAAGAGGAAAACCTCATTCTATGACCAGATGTTTGCCGAATACCATGATCCCAAAGAATACAAAAAATCTATAAGCTGAGTAATTTCAACAGTGTCACCAGTAGCTGGTGCAAATATTTGAGTTGGTTTGTCCATCCTTTTACACGTGGTATGTTACTGTATTTTTGTTGTCAGATAAGGAAATAGGTAGGGTAGGGGCTAGTCACTCAACTGGAAAGAAAAACCATAATTCCCTTTCTGTACTCTCTCCCTCTTTGTCTTAGTGGTGTCTTACTAAGCTTTACAAATAATATTTAATGTTCTTCAGAGGCCACAGTGGCTTCAGGGACTTAGGAGACCTCAGTACCCCTTCAAGTAACGAAAGAGATTTTTAAGAAACAGGTCCAGTTTCATTCAGACTCCTATTTATATGACACAGCTTAAAATAGCCATTGTGGTATTAGATGCAAAGACTTAAGTTAATAAAGCCTAAATTTTGAGGTCCTTGAGTCAAGTATTGCTTTTTAAATAAGCACTTGAAAGCCAGTCTGTTCAACGTATTTCAAGATTCAAGGTATTTCAAGGTATTGTAGTACTTCTTAATTTTACCTACCCTCTTTGTGCCCTGCTTTCCTAAATATGCAAATGGAAAGCCTAGAAATTCTGTCTTATTCAATTGTAATGCACCTGTCATCACAATATCTAGACACCTGCCTTTCTACTTCACAGAAGTATTGTGAGAGTGCATTAATTAACGCTTATAAAATGCTTGGAGATCCTAGGATGGAAGGTGCTAATGGGTTGTAAAATATTATAATGATGTTGCAGAATATTCAGCCTCTCTCTCTTTGTAAGGAAAGACTTGCATCTTTCCTTCATTGCTTTCATGTTTCTAGATGCATATTTTGCAATAGAAGTTAAGTCTAAACAGGAGAAAAAGGATTAAACAATGTAAAAAGATTGCTAATGCTGCTAGTTTTCATGTGAGGAAGCTAGTTGTTTTTATGTACTTCTTTGCTCATGGAATTTTCATTCTGTGTCTCTGATGAACCCATACTTCAACGGCTTGTTGAGAATTCTCTGAATGTTCAGAAATGTCAGGGGAGAAGATTTTCTTCTTCAGATTGCCAAGGCCTTAATTTGCATTCCCTAAATCAAGTCTCACACATGATCAAAGCAGTTATGGAAATTTTCGAGTGTGGGGAAAACCAGCCTTCTAATTCTTTCTCCTCTAATATATACAGTCAGGTTCCAACGTATTTAAAATCTTCATCCACCAGATCTAAAAACACATGAATTTTATGCCGCTTTATGTTCAGAGGGTTGCAACTGTGTATGTTAGGGACAGCAAGGCTAGAAAAGATGTAAGGGGTCACCTATGTATGTTTTCTCTTCAGGCTGGTAGGGGCATTGCTCTAGCATTTTGTGGTGGAGTTTTCTTTTGAATGACCCAAAAGATGCCGCTTCTGCCTGTTGCCTTACAAGAGTACTCTGTGGCTTCATAGATCTCATTGTGAGGAATTATTTTTTTGTATTCACCTTGAATTATCTTTTTCTTAATGTCATTATTGTTCATTCTTCCTGCTTGGCTTAGACTGATGAAGCCACTATCAAAAAATACTAGAATTCAAATTCCCAAAAGACTTTGGGATTTTCCTATTGCTTTCTCCAGTGGGAATGGGAGGAGCTAGAGTGGAGCTGTAATACAGCTTCTCAGAAACTGGGCTGTTGTTGCCTTCGTCTAATCTTTTGCTTGGCTGTACAGACATCTCTCATGAGCTTAATTACTGCATAGTCTCTATGGCAATTGGTCCCCTTTCAGAAGTGGTTTCAGGGCAGCTGTGATAAATCAAATGCTCAGCAGAGGAGATAAAGCTGGGTTCTAACTTCCTATTAAAAGCAGTCATGATCTGGAAACAAACTAGTATGCAGACATTAATTGTACTGAGATGAAAATAAGCCCACACCCAGTTCTAGCCTCTTTAAATAAAGACTGGACCATTTTCTCAACCTAATTCTAGACTGTTTGAAGTTTGGAGCATCTCCCCATACCTCCCCTTTTGAACAAGGGTCCAACTCTAGTATCTAGAAGTAACAGTGCATATTCTGCATGTATTCAAAATCATTTATGATCCTGAGCTTTACAATCGGATCCAGATCTGCTGTTGACTTAACTGAGCATGTCTCGCTTCTCTCTGTATTTACGTTATGCACTGGCATCCCTTAAGTAGCAAGCAAAGGCATTTATTTTTACCTATCACCTTATCTTTTCATTTCTGGCTGCTCAGCTCCATCCTGACAAGTGCAATAAATGTGTCCTCCTGGGTCCTTGCAAGCTGGGCATTAGTCACACTGTGCATTTCAAGGACATCAGTCCGATACTTTTTCAGCTGTAACGGAAAACATGTTCTGCCAGGAGCCATTTGTTCCAGTTTTGTTGCTTACTAATAAAATAAAAATCATTGTTTTTTTGGAGCTTGAGAAGCAGGTCAGAGAGTAGGAGGGGAGACAGGTGGTAAAAACGAAGGTGCTGAAGTTAGTTATCTGAGTTTCTCTGAAATAATGGCATGTGACATTTCAGATACAGTGAGAGTCCCTGTCAACTTGTGAAATGCAGTTATCTCTGGCAAACAGCATAGCTGTTGTTTAGCAGCAAATAGCACTGCTGCATGGCAGGTCTCACACTGGGCAATTTAGATCAAATTTAGTTTTGTGAAACAAAAGGTATTTGAGAGGATGTTGTATTTGCCATACTTTTAGAGTACGTGCCAATGGAACATCAGTGGTGATACGGATCAGAATTTCATTTTGCTGTCTCCACCACAGGTGGAGTACCCATCCTGTCTGTATCCTCAACCACTAAACTGCCAGTTCAAACCATTTAGTCATCTAACTAAACAAAATAATCTAACTGATCTTAAAAGACAGACTAACGAATTGCTGGCTTTACTGAATCAGTGCCTTAGTCACAACTGACTTGGGGGAGTTTTGCTTGGAGAGGGAAATGCAATCAATGCTGCCTTCTTCCTTGGAAATGTCCCAGTTTCATCATGACTGATGCAGCTGAGTAATTAATCTGAGCTGGTAGTGTCATTGTGCAATAAATAAGGCTTACCTGGACATAGCATTTATTCTCTTAAAAATGTCTCTCCTTTGTAATTCTGCAGAATCAGAACCATTTAAAGGAGTCCTGACGTCCCTGAAGTCCTCTTCTTACTGTGGTTGATGGCAGTGCACTTTCCCCCACTGTAATGCATGATGTAGCCCAAGTGGACTGCAGAGCAAATTTTGATCTGTAAATTGTCTTTTCTGCCACACCTAATGAACCTAGGTTGTTCTCCGGTTTAAAGGTAATAATTTATTTTGCAGAAAATGTTTTAGGGTATGTGTATATATTTGCATGCCAGCTGGCCACTGACTTCAGGTCAGAAGCCTTCTTCAGATGCTTTTATATTGACATTCAAGCTCCGTACATAGTTGTACTCCTAATCGAAAACTAGTATTTGGGCAAATAGACTTGTGTTACATCATAGATTCATCAATGGGCAATTATCTTTTAACTGATGACATCTTGCCTTGCAAATCTCTACTAATAGGGTCGTTGTTACTCATGCATTAAGTTAGTAAGACTAGTTTGAGAGTCATACTGAGCTGGACGGTCCTTCTACTCTCCATACAAAGGAAAAATACATAATGTAGCATACTGTCAGCTGAAGCTGCGTTGGCAGAATGTAAAGACTCAGCTATCTGGCAGCAGATGGGCTACAGGCTTCTTCTGACATGATCTGCCATCCAGCATATGTTAGACAGGCTGAGAAATCAAGCGGTTTTAGACTGAGGCTTTAGCTTTATTTGAAAAAAAGACATCTTAGCTCTTGATCGAGCGGGTGGCCTACAGCCCACAGTCAATGAAATAAATGTGGACTAACTTGGTTGCTTGGTTAAGGGATAACTCCATAGCACAGGATAGTAACTGGGGTGGTGTTCATTGTATTGCACCACAGTATATTTCTCTTCAAATTCCTTTTCTGATCTGCACACACTCGTATTAGCAAATATGCTTAAGGTACAGCAAGTAAAGATGGTTGGTTTTGAGGACGGAAGAAGCCGTTGGGTGGGCAGAAGAGCTTGCCTTTGAATATCCAAATGCACTGGCTTGCCACAGACCTGATTCTGTCAACTTGTGGAGACCTCAGGGCCTGATCAAGGGCAGTAAGTTGGTTTCTCACCTTTGGGTGGCTGGTCCCCCCCCCATCTAGAGTTTGGGGTAAACAGGCAGCAAGGAAGGTAACAGTATTGGGCTTGCCTTGGGAGGGAGGGGGAGGTTTTTCCAGAATAGATTAATCTTGGTATTTAAATTGCATAGTGTTTTAAAATAAAGAAATACCACCTCTCCAGGATCTTGAACATTCTGGACTTTTATTTTTATTTCACTGTGGGAGTGAAATGGCTAATAGGTACAAAGCATGAGTAGTCATGTCTAATTATAAAATAAGTTGGTTGCATTTTAGTTGTCAAAACTCTGATCATAGTAAGGTATTTTTTCTTCTGTTTAAGCATTTTCTAATTGAACTTTTTGACCAAAGAGCAAGTAACTTTTCTATTACAGGACAGGTTCCATGCAACTTAATTATTCCTATGAAACTTCTTGATTCATACAGTACTTGTGAATTTTTCCAAACAGAACTAATAGACTTTCGCCTTGATAAAAGTCAGTAAAACTATACTAAAAAAGGTTTCTCACTATGCAGAGTATTTGTCTAAACTGCTGTTCCTCCACTCAGGCAGGGTTAATGCTACATGACGGGACAGTTATTTTCTGCAGCATGTTGTACCCTGGGGATGAGCACCAAGGAAACCCCTTCGGTCTACAAGCATCAACTCGGAGAGGCATAATGCTGCTCTAAGGTGTGTTTGTGTTTAAAGCAGACAGATCTCTGTAGGACTGCAGTTTGAGAGCTGTGAAAACACAGCAAGAAAGCATGTATCTGTTTCATGGTGCTTGTTGTAGGCAGGTGTGGGCAGTTTGTTCCTTCCTGGGGTGGTTCAGAACCCAGCAGATGCCCAAAGTTTGTGCATCCTGCTCCCAGTGCCTTACTGGGCCGGGCTGGCTGCTGCTGCCCTTGGTGTCAGTGTTGGGTTAGTTAAAAAACAGCTTTTTGCCTTTTTGCTGAAAAGATCTGTGAACAAACAGCTTTACAGGGGTTAAAACTCCTTCTCCAATGTCGGGGGTTTAAATCAGCTGGGAGGCACCAGCTCAGCCCTGATTACCCATTGCCCGCAGCTGCAGCGACGTGGGGACCTTCAGCTGGTGCAAAGAACAGCAAAAAAAACAACGAAACAACCAAAAAAAAACCCCCGAGCCCCGGCACACCCCATCCCACCTGGGTCAGCGGTGGAGGAAGGGGCCGAGCAGCGGCGTGGGCGCGGTGCGGTGCCGCAGTGCCCGGCGCCGCGGGCTCCCGGGGCGGGGGCGGGCCCGCCGCCATGCTGCGCAGAGGCGTTCCCTTGCGCGGCGCTCGGCCCCGCCCCGCCGCGCAGATGGGCTCTCCCGCATCCCCCGCGCCCTTGGTTCGCTCCCTCCCCCGCCCGCGAACCGGCGCGGGGGGAACCGGTCGCGCTCGCCGCCGCCGCCATTTTAGGTGCCGCTGGGGGGGCGCCGTGGTGCCACGCGGGGGAGGGCAGGGAGGAGGAGAGAAAAAGCGAGCGGAGCGCGGCAGCGCAGCGCTTCTCTTCCCTCCTCCTCTTCCTCCTCCTCCTCGGGGCCGAGCCGAGCCCTCCGCAGAGCAGAGCCTGGTCTAGCGGGGGCGCCGCAGCCGCCCCGCCAGCCGGGGCTGCGCGCTGCCCTGCACCGCTCCCCGCGCTGCCATGCCGCCGCCGCCGCGCCGCCCGGGCATGCCGCGCTCGTTGCCGGCCCCCGCCTCCTGCCTGCTGCTCGCCGCGCTGCTCTGCGGAGGAGCAGGGGCCGCTCGAGGTAAACAGAGCCGGGGCGGGCGGGGGAGGCTGCTCGGTACCGGGGGGAAGGGGCGGGAGGGCGGCGGATCCGGGTCCCCCCCCCCAGCTTGCCCGCCGGCTCCCCGGGCGGCCTGTGGGGCTGTGCCCCCGTCGGACGGACCTGCTGGGCGGGGAGATGGTGTCCTTGGCTCCCTTCGTCCTTCGGGAAGGGGAGGAGGGAGCGCAGAGGAGGACATCTCGGTGGTGCGATCGGGGAGGGAGGGGAGGAGGGCGCTGGCCGCCCCTCCCCGGGGCTCGCTGGGGGCCGGGGTGACCTCGCCGCCGCCGTTGCACCTGCGGCGCGGCCGGGAGGGAAGGGGGGGGGGGGGGTGCGCGGTGGATGCGGCTCGCCCTCCTCCTTCTCACCTGCGCCGGGCTGCGCCCCCCGAGACCTTCTTCCCCCGGAGGTCAGTCCCCGCCCCGGCGGTGCGGCCGTGGGGGCCCGGCCCAGCTGCGGCGGTGGCGGTCGGTGGCGGCGGCCCGCCCGTTACATAAGCGCTCCCTCAGGCTCCTCACTTGTTGCGGGGGAGAGGGTTCGGCTGGCGAAATGCAGCGAGGCCCGCCGGTGCCCTGGGCGGGCCTGGCCGGTCTGCCCGCTGCCAACGCCGCGCTCCTCAGGGCTCGGAGAGGCGGCGGCGGGTGGAGCCGTGCCGGGGCTGGGGCTCGGGGGAGAGCCTGGGTGGGCGGCGGAGTGGGAAGGGGCAATAAAACACCTGGGAGAGCCCCTGGGGAGCCGAGCCTTCAGGCTGGCGTAAAGAATGCTCGTTTGGTTGTTAGCGAGAGCACGGAGCTTTGCTAAACCTTAAGCGATACGGTATTTTTAAACATCGGCCTTGTGGCTTTTGATTGATCTTGTGGAGTAAAAGCATACGCATTGCAGGTCTCCTGAGCAGATTTCAGTCAGAGGCTTGCAAACGCTTCCTTACCTGAAGGTTACCCCTCGAATGGAGGGTGCCATTGCTGCAAGATTTAGCTGATGGTATGATGAGATTTGAGATCTTGCATTTAATTTGAATGGAGATTAGAAGCGTGGCTTTAAAATGGCTTGCAGATACATTAAAGGGGAAGTTCTTGATCTCAAACAAAACCAACTCATTAAGGACACATCTTGCTGCAGTTTCCCTACATAGGATCAAGAAGCTGCTGCTGTAGTAAGAAGTCTGCCAGCTGTTTAGATAGTGGCCATAATTTACCTGTACAAGATCTCTTAAGTACAACCTATTCACTAGTATTCATGGAACTATTGAATTTAATGCTTACCACGCCAATACAGAAGCACAGTTTCATTGAATTGCTAGGCTTTTCCATCATTTGAAATTACAAATAAAACCAAGGAAAGCTAATACGTCCTTGGAAATGAATGGCAATTTTAGATAGCGTTGCCCAGGACAGCTCTGTTAGTCAGCTCTTCTGCAGTCTGTACTTGTTTTCAGTCTAATCTACAGTGCTGCTGGACCGCAGGTCCTGATCTGGTAAACTTCATCACACATAACTGAGTTACAGGGTGAGGTCTGGTGTGGCGTGGTATGTGCAGTTGCCTTAGTCGTCACGACATTTTGGCTACTCTAGGTAGGCCTGTTAATAATGTTACAGGAAGATGCATTTAACAAGTAGGCTCTGGAGAACACCTGGAAAGCTGCTGGGGCAACTTGCTCTCATTTCCACGTTGTGAGGAGAAACATTTGTTTGGAAGCATTTATGATAAACGTCCAGTTTTGTGCTGTATTGTCAGTTCCATTTTTTTTTTTTCAAGTGCAGCTTCATTTTTTTTCATTGTGACTTTACAAGTCCTTGTTACTGAGGTCACTAAGATTTATTTTAAGTGGTGAGAACTGAATTGTGCTTGGTTCAGTAATGTGCTGGAATGGACTGGAAAGGCTACAACAGGGTGGTGAGTTCCATTCTCCAGTCGTGTGTGTTCCTGTGGTTGGAACAGGGGAGTGAAAAGTGGTTCCTTTTGGAAAGAAATGGAAATAGCTTTTGGGGGCTGTGATCTTACACAAGAGTTAGGTGTGAGCTAGCTGACCTACCGTCTTCCCTGTAGTTCTTTTTAGGGGTGCAAAGAGTGGTTTCAAGTTCTAAAGAAGCATATTGTTGTCCAGCTGATGCAGAGCTCCTAATTTAACTGAATTTAGCTCGTAATTGGTCAAGTTGACCCAAATATTTCTGAGCTTGTTGGACTAATGTTGCGGTGGAAAAGCAGTGCATTCAAATTGTGTTTGTCAAAGTGAAACAATTGGATATTGTATCAACACAGCTGAATGGGGAGTGGAATGGAGTGACTTTTGAGATGAGGGGGCAGTGCATCTAATGGCTGCTTCTTCCGTAGGTACTGACCAGGTAGAGCGATACACCTCTGTTGCGTGGGCCCCTTCCAATTTATTGTCCTTTAGGAAGGGTGTTGATTGAAATACTGCTATCTTGAGGAAGCTTTGCTGAGCTGTGATTATTTCAGGAAGTTATGTGGTGCTGTGAGTGTCTTAAATCCAAACCACAAACCACTTTCTCGCTGCCACAGTCTTACTGCAGATGTTTCTTTGACACGGTAACAGCCTTTATGGTATAGGGTTAGTAGTTAGGTTTCTATCTCCTTTTTGGAGGCAAGGAAATTTAAGACTACCCTAAAGGATTATGAAGAGACAATTTGGCTATTTATGGGGGCTGTTAGGTTTTTTTCCTCTAAGGATTTATGAAAGTAAGAGACTACTGAGAAGAGACAGAATTAATCAGTGCTAGACCTTTCTATGATGCATAATGCTTGGAAAAGCATAATATACAGCCATCTGTTCATGCAAAAAATCTTTATCTCTTTTTCTAGATATATTATATAAAATAATACACTGCTGTGGAAATTGAAATGCAGGAGAGAGGGTCTGGGCAAGCATAGTCTACTTTGTGTGTTTGGAATACTATCGTGCCAGTTGCTTTCTCCCATATTGTTAGACTGCAGGTTGTGCTGTCTGTGCCAACTTATCAGGAAAACTTACCAATAGAAACTTTTTTAGACTTGTAAATGTATCTTTGGTTTGAGGTCTTAATGTTGCTGCAGACTTGAAATCACCAGTTTCAGATCATTGCAAAGAGGTTTGTTTTTTTTTTTAAGGAGAAGGATAGAAGCTAGGCTCACAGGCTTCCATTTCTCATGGAAATTAGAAGGCTTGCAGTTAAACCCAGATCAGGCCACAGGACAGTATAATGTGAACATCTCAGATTAAATTAGAATTCTGGTATTCTGGGTAAAGTGGCATTTTCTGCCATGAAAATCAAAGTATCTGATAGCTTAGAGGCTCGTGGCTATGAAACTGTTCTGCAGCGGAGAAAAAACTTGTCATCAGTGATGCGTTCTGAACAAAAGCACTTGTACCATTTTTCTGAGCCTTATCTCTCATTCTATTTAGTTGTATTCGGGGAAGTCTCTCTGAAATTTTGTTTATGATGTTTAGGGGCATACATCTCGTATCATTACCATTATTGTCAAAGACAGAAGCGATACTTCAAAAAGTGGGAGAGTTCAGTAAGTCGGAAGCCTTGGTCTTAAATAAATCTTGTTTTGCACTCTAATTCATTTGATTTGTACTGATTGACTCGCATTGGCTTCAGTAGGGACTAAACCTCCTTAGGAGCCTTTAGAAAGGATTATTGGAAACCTCAGGGCCTTTGAAGAACTGTCTGTCCTTTGTTTATGGTATTAGGTCTCATCTCACTTCCTCTGTATTAAGATTGAAAACAAGTTGCTGCTGCTGCTCCCCATTGGTTTCCCTGGTTTTAAAGCGAGTCAACAAGTAGAGCCAGAAGTGCCGGCTGTGCTGAGATGGTATTTGCTGTGTTTGTAAATAAGATTCCCTTTCAAGGAGTGAAGTTTATAAATATGGCAACAGTTAGTTTCTAAGTGATTTCCACTCTTGCACTATAATTAGCAACATTTAAGAGAACGTTTATTAAATGAATGTTTACAGGTAGAGGCTTATGTTTTCTATTTCAGTGTTCTGTTTAGTTTAAAACATTTTAAATTTCACTTCAAAAATTAAGGCTTTGTTGCCTTAATCCTATTTAGACTCTTTTGTGGTGGGATATTATTGTTTTGCTGTTTTCCCTGCCAGGCTTTTATCCAGATTGAAATTTGGTCAGTATATCCTCTAAGGTCTTTGGTGCTGTGAACATTTCTTCTGCTGCAGGTGTGGATAATAACAATTGCAACTGGTTTCTAATCTGTCATTTGCATGTACCTTAGTTACATGGGAGTTTTGCTATAAGCCTGAATCTTTGTAAAATAAAATCAGATTTAGGTAACTGGTTCAGCATAGAACAGGAAACTCTCTGTTAGTGGTGATAAACCAGAGATTTTTCCCTAGGCAAAATATCATTTAATAAAACCTGTTGAATTCCTACAGCTGTTAGTTTGAATATGGTGTTTGGAGAATTAATATTAATTGTACAGGCTCAAACTGTAGGCACCTAACAATTTGTAAACGTTACCTTGTGCTCTCAGTGCATGGCAGCTGAGCTTCCAGAGCACAAATTAAAAGTGCTCCTTGACTGTGGCAAAGAATCCAAGATAGAGAACTGAGATTGTGGCATGAATTTCAACCACGTGCTTTTCCTTCAACTAGGAACCGTGGAGGTTAATGTTAGTGGGTGCCTGTGCCCTTAATCCATCTCCTAGTGCAGATTCATCCCCCTGTATTTTGTTACTGCCTACAGTTTTCACGTCCCAGTAATGGAAATCGTGGTTTGTCTTGGAAACCAATAGTACAGATAAGAAAAGTTTCATGCTATCGAGAAACCTGGCGTTTGAGCAAAACATGTGTACAGGTTTATCCAGTTGTTTATACCTGGTTGTAAGATGGTGATTTTTGATAAAATTCTAGGTATGAGAAGACTCAATTAAAAAACAAAATAACTCTTTTAATTACCACTGACCTATTTCAAGTTGTTTATATACAAAGTTAATCCTCACCCTTTTCTAACAGAACAAGGAAGCCAGCCCTGAACTGCAGGCTGGTGAGTAGGGCAGGAGCAAAACACACATAATAATCAGGCCATGCTACACCCTTTCTTATTAAACTTTACTTTCAGGGTGGAGAAGGCATATTTTATTGTGTAGATCTTTGCTCCTGCGCTGAGCTGTATTTTTCTGTGATTATGCACTATACAAACTTTTTCTTTTAATGATATTGCTTGAAATTTCATCAGAACGGTACTAAATAATGAATGTTTGAGGTAAAACATACTTTAGAGTTTTGTTGTCTCACTGAAAGGCATGCTTATATTTTCTTATATCAAGAGGAGGACAATTAAAAGATGCAGAGTAATCAAAACCTTTGTCAGCCCTTCAGGACAGGAGTAAAGGACTGTTTGCAAAGTTCATTGAGTGCAGTTCAGTTGAATTGACAGAATATAATTTTCTTTATGCAATCTCTGGGTTTTTCATGAAGCCTCAAAGGTGGATTTTAAAAATGAATATTTTATGTTTATCTGCTGTCACGATACTGAACATCTAGCCTTCAAACTGCAGTACTCATTATTGAGTTCATTCAATATGTTTTACCAGTTAATTCTTAAGAATTTGTTTTGACATAAATCATCTTGATCTGGTTCTAAAGATATATAGCATGGCTAAATAACACTACATATTAGAAGCAGTTATACAGAAGAAAAAATATTTTCAGCTACAGTCCTCCCTGGTTGAGGTATGTCTAAATCTTCAGTTATGTAGGCGCCAGATGCCATTTAAGTCAAAAGAACTTCTGACCACTTGTAAGAAGGTAACTGAAGTCCTCAGAAAGGACTTTGATAAGTACATCTCATTTTAATGTTTGCGTTCAAATACTGGAACTGAATTAATTCTGATTGTCTTAAGATTATAGCTTTTGATTAAAGTTTCCATTCTAGCCCTAAACCCCATTGCCCTGTCTACATATTCATTAATTCCTTTAAACAGCAGGAAAAAGTTGCTGCTGGTTGATCTGATGGATTGCATTCTGCAGCAGCAGCCGATGCTTTGGTGAAGCATCCTTCCTTTGAGGTACATTCCTTTTTTGCACAACACTCAGTGGTAGTTCCAGTCAGTCAAAGTTGGTCTGTTCAGCTTCATGGGAAACTGAGCGCATTTACCTATGGTATTTTAAAAAGAAAGTGAATGGTATTTTAGAAACCAGTGTTCAAGGCACACATCACATCAGGCACCAGCTCCCTTTCCTCCTATAGCTTAGCAGCTTATCTTTAGCTAAGATAAGCTAGTTTTTAACGGTGCAGTTTGCTACCTGGAAAAAGAGGTGTGCTTAGCTGTCTTTTAAATTTTTTTGGCCAGTAAAAACAAAGTAGAAGTCAGCTTGCTGTGTTGTGCCAGGGTAGCTCCCCCCACTTGACTAGATTAAATGCTGGTTGGGATTTACAGCAGATTCCAGTTGAGGCACTTACAAATAGTGTGAATATTGTATTTCAAGGAAACCAGTGTAGTTTATCCTAGTTAAATGGCAAGAGATTAACAGCTCAGGGCACTTTGTTAGTGTCAAGCTTGGAACAGGCCAACTGTTTTGTTTTGAAATTAACATTCTGGCTTTGAACAACTTTCTCTGTAGATTTCAGGAGTTTTGTGGCAATTAAAGAGGAAAAAAAAGTGAAAGGATAGTTTTCAGTCCAACATTTAATGATATTTAAGCCAACTGAGATCAGAATACTTGGTTCCATTTTGCAGTTGGTTCAAGGGAAGCAGTAATGTATTGCTCATAAGCTGTGCCTCATATTTCAAATGCTAGCTTGAGAGTTTCTTACCGTGTGTGGTTATGCTGGAGTCAGTAGATCACAAATATGGATAACAGGCGTTTCCTGGATATTCAGCAGTAAGTTTGGTGAGTTGTTTTAAAATCCGGTGATGTGCAGCCTTCATAAACACAAAGGGATTTAAGCTTTATGTTTTAAAATCTGGTGATGTTTTTGCTTCCCTAAACACAAAAGGGTTTAAGCTTTATGATTTTTTTTGTCTACAGCACAATAAAAGGACATGACTTTGCTTTTAACTGGGCCTGTTGTTTGAAGGTTCACTAGGCTCTGCAGATGCTTAGGATATTCATAATTCTCTTCATATGTGGTTACAGTACTTCAAGCTTTTATAGAGCTCCCTACCCTACAGTAGTGGGATTTACTGTAGGATTCCTAAATGAGGAGAAGGTTTCTTAATGCCTTAAAAAAAAAATTTGTAATTTACATTCAGAAGCATTAGAATGGAGATGGGAGTTTATTTCTGGTGGAGATGTGTTCTAGTATTTCATACGAGGTCCTTGCAAAGACTAAGATGAAGGGATGAAAGGACTCTTGATATATTCAGTTGAGGTGCAGCTGCCCCAGAGGCACTGACAGAACGGTACACGACTGCATCCTCCTTGTGCTCCGCACAGACATGGCTGTGTTAGCGAAACGCTTGTCTTCAGATTTGAATCAAGAGACGTGTTTCAGTTGGAGATTCACACTCTGGCAGATACTGGCGCCTTCCCTCTGAGGGAGAAGTGGTGTGTTAGTCCCTTTGAGCATGACGAAGTTTGTTTTAAAACGCCAAGTTCTTGCAGGGTGCCGTGGCAGTGTGCTGCTCTGGGTGAATAGGACAATGTGGTTGACGTTTAGCTGGCTGTTCGGGACGCTGGATATTGAAAGCATGCCCGGGTGAGTGTATTGGGGCAATAAAGACAGTGTTGCCATGTTGAGTAAAACCACATGGCGGTAATTAAACACTGTTTGCATTAAAATAGCTTGTTGTGAGTTCTCTTGCTGCATTATGATGTATGGAGATATTCTATCCTGTCTAGCAGTTCGTTGCTACTAACCAGTAAAAGATTGCAGATGAAAGCATACTGGGAGTGTGTTATGGTTCCCTGTATGAGTTCTCTGCCTCTAGGTTTAATTGTTTAAATGTCCTTTTATCACCGTTTTTTTAATTCCCTTGGGGAAGTATATGACAGGTATCATGAATCCATTTTGGTTTGTTGGAGAGGCAGGACTCAAGTCTAGGTTAGCCTTCCATCTCTGCCTCTTTTGACAGTCTGTTTATGTAATTCTTTAGAAAGGTGAAATAGCAGGACTCAATAGTGTAATGGTGTTCTAGCTGTAGTATATAATTTGCTGTGATTGCACAGGCATTAATTTCAGAACTTGCACATGCTTGATCTCATGAAGACCAAAATCTGGCTCATGTCACTTATTGAATGCTGGTTGGTATGTTTGTTATAACCTCTAGCAAAGCATTTCTTGTATTTGTCTGTGTATAATTTACTGAAGATGACTTTTTTTGTATAGTAAGGAGCAGTTTTGAGGTCCTCTTAGATGAATGTTTTCTGTAGGTTCTAGGCAGCTAGATACATACGACCTTCCAGAATTAGATCTGGGAAAAATAGTATGAATTTAAGAAGCAAAAGTGTGTGGTAGCCTGTGAAGTTTTTTGAAGTAGCAGATGTACATTGCCCAAAACAATTTAGGTGAAACCGATGCATGTAGAACCTCAGGATGAAGAGAGCTAGACCAAGAGAAATGATGTATTCAGCTGTCAAGAATTAGTTGTTACACCACGTATACTGGTTCTGTGGACTACAGGCTGTGTTTATTTTTGGAGAGCATAACATAAAAATAAATATTTAATAATCAAAGTGGTTTCAAACCTTTTGACTTTGTACTTTGTTTTCCTTTCAGTTAACAAGCATAAGCCATGGATTGAAACAACCTATCACGGTATAGTGACAGAAAATGACAACACTGTGCTCTTGGACCCACCTTTAATAGCCCTGGACAAAGATGCGCCTCTGCGTTTTGCAGGTAAAGAATTCATCTGCATTTCTTTTTTTAAGAAGTGGAAAAGCTTTCTTGATGACAAATGCTGTGTGTTACTTAGTGTGTTTTCCCTAACAGCAGCCTAATGTTTCAAAGCTTTTAGACCCTGGGAAATGTTTGTGCATGGACCAGTTTTATTTCATATTTACAGCTGTACCCAAATATCCAGACCAGAGAGTACTCTGTATTGTAGATATTCCATGCTGCTTTCAAGTTCATGTATGTATGTTAATTTTTCTGTTTTGTTGGTGTTGATTGTTGTGTTTTTGTTGGTAGTGCTTTTTTTTTTTTTTTTGCATAGTGTCTAACCTTTTCCTCTATCCGTTGGATTCTGCATTTCACAGCATTCAGTCTGGGAGTTCTGAAATTATTTTCTTATCATTCTGAAGAGAGTTTTTGGTTTTCTTAGTGGTTTTGATTTGTATCTTAATAGATTGAAAACAGTAATTGGTAGAATTAAGGTTGCATTTCTTCTGTGCAGTATTTGGACCGAGAATTCCTGTAGAAATCTAGACTTTCTGTGATAAGCTTGTTTAGCAATTTGGGGCGTTTAAAAAAATGGACAGCCTCATCTACCTGAAGAAAAGTCTTATTCTCCTCAACAAAGAATGTAGAGAATGATAAGCAGTATTATGGAAAGTACTTTTTTGGTTTCACAAAATATTAGAAAACTGTGTTTGAAGAATAGCATCGGGCATCTGCAGGTATTTAAATTAGTTGTAGAGGGTAACACAAGCTTAAATTAGATGCTTGCAGAAGCTTACGTGCTAAGTAAAATTTTAGAGCTAAGAATCCTAGTAAAATACCCAGAGGATGTGACATTAGCCATTTTTGAGAACATTGCTTAGCCTGTCTTTGAGGAGGAAGTGATTGAAAAAGAGAGCGATTAAATTAACAGCCATTTGAAATGTTCAGCATGCTGAATGCATTGTGTGCTGCAGTATTATGGCAACGTGGTCACAATTTCTTAAAGCAGTGCTTAAAGTAATGGTTTTGTTGCATTATCATAAGGCTGTAATTATCTCCAAGGCTGCCTAATAAATTCAGGAAGTTCAGAGATAATGGCAAACCTCTGCAACTCAAACTTTCTCATGTATTGGATACACATGGCAGAGGCTATTGAGTGATCTCAGCTGGAAATAAAACTGCTGTTTATGAACAAAAAACCCTTTCATTTCCAAATGAAGAAGTTTGTGTTGGGATACACAAAATCTGTTAAGTAAGAAGAGGTATAGGAAAGCTGACTTGCGTTCGTGGTGATTAGGAGAATATTAATCATCTCTCGCAGTTCTTAAGTGCTTTAAATGTAGGTGCTGGTAGTTTGACAGCATTGAACAGGTTTTGAAAATGGCAATTTTATACCTCTCGGTCAATAGTAAATTTTTCTTAAGTGCTGGGTATCATGAAGCTTTAAGAAAGTACTGGCAGAATATCTTGAAATATATTGTCAAATTTGCAGAGGAAAATCCAATATCAAAGCATCTCTTCAAATGAGACTGCTTTTCAGTTGTGTTGGTCTAAATTGTATAAACCTGCTTTCATTTAATGAACACGTTTACCAACTGGAAGCTGGTTTTATTAAACGTTTGTATAAACCTGATATATTTTGGCTTTCAAAAACTAACAATTCTTCAGTAGCAGCAGAACAATGGATTTACAATAGTTATCTTAAATTCTGAGTGTAGCACGCTAACGCTGTGAAGAAATTTCCTCGATATGACGTTGTTGGATTCAAATTGCGTAAATTTTGAATGACTGTGCTGTGGCAATCTATAAAAGCATTTGTCTGCCATTAAATGGAACAATAGTTGATTCTGTCTTTGAGGAGACCAAACGTGGGAGATGTGTTGAATCAGCGTTACCAGTTCTGGTTGGTGGTGCTGCAGTCATGTCCTAGGACGGAGAATAGCGGTGGTGTTGTCCAGCAGTGTCTATGTGGGTGTTCAAGTGCGAGAAGCCCATTAGATCAGTGACATGTTTTTACAGCAAAACAAAGTGTTCTCAGGGTTAAATGGCTGTTTCAGCCCTAACTGGTATATTCCTACTTTTAAATCAAATTTATTCATGCTTCAAAAGGTTGGATATTTTAATTAACTGTGCCCCCTAGCTGAGCTGTGAAACTTTTGAACTGTCTGCAGGTTTAAAATATTTTAAATAGAGCTTTTTGCTTTATTTCAGTTTTGAGCATGTCAAAACATCTTGAAACTAGTTCATTTAAATGCTTTGTAGTACCTGAACTGTGGGGCAAGTAAAAGTCATACTTTATTGCTTTGCTCACTCTGTGCTGTGGATAGGATCCCAAAATTTAAGTGTGCAAAAATAAATAGGGTTATGTAGACATTTATTTCTAGGGTAATTTGTATGGTTTTAAATCTGAAAAAATACACTTTTGAAAACAGTTTGAATATAGTCATGCCAGGTTGCCTCATCATACTGCCTGACTTTTAGAGACCCTGTGGAATCAGCCTTGTACCATGATTGCTACAGATCTGCTTGAGAAGACAATGACCATTGTCCTTCCTCAGTGAAACTGGGATTCGATCCAGAATGGTTTTGCTGAAAAAATAAAATAAAGGACAGCTACATTTTCTATTGTACGTTAGAGTAATTCGTGTCCAAAATCAGTTTAGCGCCTGAAGCTCTCAGTGTGGGTTTCCCCTTTGCTATGCAAAAAGGAACAGAATTTTTATTGCATTTGAAACAAACAATGTTGTATCTGGATGCCTTCACATCGCTGAACGTGTTTTGTTATGAGAGTATAACGCAGGGTCTTGCTAGCAAGATGTTTGAAATGTTTCCCTTGTGGAAGGAAATGTGTCCTTGTTTTTTGGATGTGTCTGTAATAGGGTTTTAGTCCCTCTTCCTCCACCCCTAGAGAAAACCACTTCTCAGCCACAATACTTTATTTTCCCCTTACTAATCTGGGATGCGAGAAGTATTTTAGTGGGGGTTAGGAATTTTTTGACTTAGAGTGTGAATATGCATAGAGCTTTGAAAATGATCTTGCAGAATCTCTATTTGTTCTTTAAAAAAAAAAACAAACCATAAACCCCAGCAAACGTTTGTGCCAGCCCCTCCCCGGAGGTGTGTGCGGGTGCCCCGTTTCCACGCCGCGCCGCCAGCCCGTGTTTGTTCGGGCAGGAGCTGTGCTGACGTCCTGTCTGCGCCAGGCCTGTGCCTAATGCGGCGCTCAGCTGGAAGGGGTTGTACAGGCGCCATGTGTAGAGGAGATGAATGACACCGTGTAATCAAAGAGATAACGGTATTGATCTTGTCACATCCAGTGAGCCTACACCAAATGTTTCGCAGCCGGTTGGCAAACGGAAGAGGAAATTTTGTTGCAATAATATTTCAGGCGTTTTTGCATCAAATTTAAGGCATGCACAAAGTGACGTTTTGTTTGGTACCTATCACACATACAGATGCAAACTGAAACGGAGATATCGCTAATTGTGGCATTAAAATATTGGTTGGCTTTTTAAGGGGTTTGTATGGTACTAAGAAATACTTGTTTAGGAGACGTTCTACATATATTGAAATGGGAGGCTTTCCTGAAGGCTTTCTGTGATCCTCCTGTAGCCTGCTGCATGGCTAGAGCTGGGGGAATACACCTCCTCCTGTGCAGTGGAAATGTGGAGGGACAGCTGGCTCCAGAGTTTGAACAGTGTCCAGTCAAATACTGTATGTCCAGTTTAAATGTCGTACGAACCTTTTTTATAACTATATAATACATGTAAGTATTTTGCATCATTATATCATAACAGTACAGAAGGAGATGAAACAGTAAAAATGAACAAAACCTTAAAATTCTACCAAATCCTCGGTCATTTGTTTATGCTACACTAGAAAGGAGAAATACAGAATGCCTTTAGGATACAGGGTACTGTGTGTTTTCTGGCTAACCTAAGTTCCACAAACCTGTGGTATCTGTAAAATGGAATGTTTTTTCAACTGTAATTACAGCTGAGTGAAACACTCTAAAGTTCTATCCTAGTTACAGTTTATTTAGCTGAACAGTTTCCAATATATCAAATATAAACTAATTGATCATCATTCTGTTCTAGTATTAGGAGAGGTAGAAATTTATTTCAGTAATGTATCTCAGTTTCAGAATGAAATGAGAAAAAGCATTAAGCACATACGCCATGGCATGAAACCTTATGCAGCATGATACGGGACTAAGCTTACTTAATGGCAATAAAAAAAATTCACTGCCAAGAAGTCTATAATCACAGAGAGCCTTACCTGTAATACATAAATATATGTATTTTGTAACTGAGATAAAAATGAGTATCACCTATGTATGGGAATATTAACCTGTAAATTGTCTTGAAACAGCTCTGTAACAGGTATTTTTGAGAAAGGAGGGGGGGCTTTAATTTTTGAAATATTTTGTACTTTAGAGAATTATTCCTTTTTGCTTCTTTTCATTGTGGAGACACTTTGAAGAAGGGAGCTTAAAAAACCTGTTAGGTTGGCAGCTCTGCATTTGCTTATTTAAAGCACTTATAAGTAACACCATAGTTTTCATGCATTATAACTTTTTCAGTCATAAGAACCTTGTCTATGTAGTAATAAAAGGGCTTTTTGTTAATCTTACTCGTGTGAAGTGGAAAATATGATTGTACAGGGTCAGTTACTGTTCTGAGAAACATGTGGCAGGAATTGAGCTTTAGTACACCTTGAATTGGAGCTTCACACTTTAAAAAGCATCTGGAGACCCACGGATATATACTGGAGAGCTTATTTATGTCTTATGCTCAGGAGCCAAAAATATAATGCCTGAACTTCCTAGCAGCCAAACTGGTGTTGGTGCCAGGGTTAAAGATCACTTCCGATGACAAAGAACTGACCAGTTTTTAAACAGCCTCCCCTTCTCCCCAGTAGGTGATTGCTGCATTAATACACTTCTCCCTCTTCTCTCCATTGTCAGGCTTTCTGCTTTAATGTTCCCTTCCATATATTTTTTTTTTCCTGTAATCTTAATGTTTCACACACAATGCTTGACTCTTGAGGTTAGAGTTACTGGAAGGGAGCAGGGAGTGGGTGTACAGGATTAAGAGCTGTGGAATATTTAACAGCTTGCAGTTGGAAGGTCACTCCTGGCTAATCAGTGGTGTCAGCCATGAATTTAAGCAGTGTAAAATTTTCTTGAATGATCCTATTGCCAAACCACATTAAAAACCAGGATAGTATTTATATCCTGCGTAAGAATAGACTGAAATAAATTATGCGGGTGCCACAAGAGGCAGCATACTTGGTGCATTAAAATAAAGAGCTGATTATAGATCTAGGGATTACCTGAAGTGCGTTTCAGGGAGAACCTAATGAGAGCTATTTCAGAAACTGGCTCCTTTTAAAATGAAGGACTACAAATCATGATACATTATGAGGTATTCTTCCTTCATTATATTTCTGCTTCAATATTAAACTGTAAATTTGCTTTTTTAAAGAAAGTATCTCTTTTTAAGGCCCTTCAAGAGTTTAGACGTGAATAACTGTGTTCCTGCAAGTCATTTGAAATATGTGAGAATTAACAGGAGATCTGCTAGAAGTGGTTTTCAGGGTACAGGTCTGCTTTGTTGTACTGGAATTCAGGTCAAAGATGGTGGCAATCGGGAAAAGATAAGTGATGGATGATATGTAAGAGGTGGTAGTTTGGGGTTTTAACAATTTATGGTTTCCAGGGGAGGGAAGAGCAGGGTTAACTGTCTTCTCATTAAAACTGTGAAACCATTTCAGGTGCCTATCACAGTCATCTAATACCATTGTAAAACTCAGTTATACCTGAGATCTCCTCGTAAGCTGGAAAATCCAGGACACTGTGGAAGGCTGTACGTTTCTGGAGCGGCTGGCGGGGGCAAGGCAGGCTGCTGGGGCATCCGCAGTGCCAGTACGGGAATAGATTTGAGTGCCTGAACCTCTCCTGCCCAGCATTGCAGTATTTCAGCAGTAGAATACAATGATAGAAGCTGTTGGTTGCTTGTTTAACCTGGAAAAGAAATATGCTGCCAGGAAAATACGTAGCTCTCCCCATTTCTTACATTAAAGCTTTTATGTTCATTAGGAACACAATTTAATGTGTATATTTTTAAATCATGAATTATGGCAATAGTGTCGAGTTAAGTTTGGTGTAGAATTTAAATTTTGCAAATGCTAGGTGTTATATAGCCTAGACCGATAAAAATTTATGTGGAAACACAAAAATCCCGTGACTATTTAAAACTATTTTTTTTTCTGGAACTTAAGAGGGGAGTATGAAGTTTTTTCATTGTGGAAACATGGTGGTTTCAGTATAATAGATAAAAGCTTGTTTAAATTATTTAACATGTCTTCTTTAAATAGAATAACACAGATAAATTCTGATGAAAATTCTACTTTATGGATAGTTCTTCATCAACGTGGAATTTTGAAAATATCTTTTGTTTAGCAGTTGGTATTGTTAAAAAAAAAAGAAAAGGAAAAAAAAGAAAAAAGCCTTTTGATAAGCTAACTAAATACTTCAGAATTCTACAAATGACAACCTGGAGTTAAAAGATTAAATCATATTTAACGTAACTAAAACTCTAAAATTGTAACAGTTACAGCAGATCGCCACTGGAATTTTAAAATACAGTTTTTCCAAAGCTTTTCTGTGTAACGTGTGCATCTTTGCCTTTTCCTTATTTGCTCCCTTTCAACCTTTCCTGTTACTGACTTGGGTTTATCTTTTCTCCCTTTAGAGAGTTTTGAGGTGAGAGTCACCAAAGAAGGTGATAAAGGGTTCTTTCTATCCCTTTTATGAATATTAACGTACTAACTTTGGTTATGAAATGGGGAATCAGCACTTAAACAGAAGATCCTGTCATGCTCTTTTGTCCCATTTATTCTCCCAGTTTTTTTCTATTTTAAAATATATTGATTAAAAACTGTTATGTAACCAAACCCTTGGTTAGAAATATCTGTAAATCAGACATCCATTTGAACCATTTGGGATTATTGTACATTGAATGGGCACTGAAGGAGTCGTTTTTGGGGAAATTAGTGTTTTCTCCTATTTTCACTGATAACTTCTTCGGGACATCTTAATTTTTTTCGTATGCTTTGTAAAGTAATATTTAACGGCCAAAGCATTATAACATCTTCCCTGCAGTACACGTCCTTCAGTACATACTTCAGTAGTCTAAAATCAGAATCAAATACCTTTTTTTGACTACCTCTCGACTTGTTTACAGTAGGAGTGCATTCTTGGTACTATGGTACCACTGCAACTATAATAGCAAATAGTGGTTTATGTTGGTGTAAGAAAATCACCTTCAAAACGTAACAAGTCCTACAGGTACAGCACAGTGTGGGTGATCAGAGTGTTTATTGGGTGGCTTTTGTGAGCACGGCTCACTCCACACAACGCGCTGACTGATGGACCTAGCTGTGCCAGCAAGGGTCTTGTCGTGTCGTCTTAGGCTTAGATGTGCTTTAAAATGATGTACTAGGGGCTTCTCTTGCAAGTTCGTTAGGGTGAAGGGTTTGACTAGAAAGGAAAGCCTACTAAATCGTTCCACGTGAGAGCTTCCTTGGTCTGTGTTAGTAGCTAGCTGTTGAAATGGATGCCTGAGAAGTTGGTATTTCTACCTTTCTCATTCAGTAGTTTATTTTGATTCCCTACTTTTAGCCAGGTACATTGCACAGGAAGACTTTGTTCTTTGATCTGTTGACAGAATTTCTGTAATTTTGGTGCTGAACCTGTACTCGAAGCTTTTTCATCCCTTGACTTGTAACTGTGCATTTTAACCTTTTGCTCTGGTCAAAATAAACAAGCTGCCCAGCTATTCCCAGTAGCTTGGCATAGAAGATACTACCAGTGGCCTTGGCTGTATGCTTTCATAAGATCTACTCTTACCCTAGAGCTATCTCAAGTACTCCTGTGAAATGCCTGTCTACATTTCTCTTTTTCTCTTTTGTATTCCTGCATGAATGGATGCAAAGTAAACAAGTTGCTTGGAAGGCAGACGTATGCTTCTTTTTACTAAAGTTCCCAGAAATCACCCATTTTAAAGCACAGTGCTCTTGCTTTGTCCACAGACCCTCACAAACCCTTGGCTGCAAAATATTTGGTCATTTATTTTAAAAACGTGTAAAGATGTTGACCAGTTCTAACCTCTCTTACTTTGAATCTGTAGGTGAGATCTGTGGATTTAAAATTCACGGGCAAAATGTTCCCTTTGAAGCAGTGGTAGTGGATAAATCCACTGGTGAGGGAATAATACGCTCTAAAGAAAAGCTTGACTGTGAACTACAGAAGGACTACACGTTCACCATCCAGGCCTACGACTGTGGGAAGGGACCAGATGGAGCGAATGCAAAAAAATCCCACAAGTAAGTAAATCTGTGGTGGGCTGAGGGGAAGTTTGGTTTCAAGTGGTCTCCTGCTCGTGGTGATTTATGGTCTGTGTATTAAGAGTAAATGCAAACCAAGTGTTAATACTGGGAGACTTTCATATAACGGTAATATAAATAGCAGCAAGATGGATGTGAACTGTTTTGACATCTCTTTAGCTGTATTTTAGAAGATACTGCTTTGTCCCTTGATGTCTCTGAATTCACGTTAGACAATAGTGTGGGGATAGAAGTAGGAAAACTGTTGATAGAGTTAAAATCTGGCTTGAGTTGATATAAAGAGTTTGCATGGGATACCAAGGCTGGACATTGTTTCAGAATTCAGTTTTTAAAACCGAAAACCTGGTTCAAGATACTAAACTTGACAAAATGGAAAAGAATACATGTCGTTTCCAGACAGCCTCA
Organism: Nyctibius grandis; assembly: GCF_013368605.1. Classification (NCBI taxonomy): domain Eukaryota; kingdom Metazoa; phylum Chordata; class Aves; order Nyctibiiformes; family Nyctibiidae; genus Nyctibius; species Nyctibius grandis. Next base: position 4,703,915 of record NC_090674.1, read on the forward strand.
CAAAAAAAATCAAGATCAATAGCATAAGGTTCATCTCTGCCTAGATTAAAGAATGGGAACAAAGCAATCTTTGGCTAATCTTTATCTAAAGAAAAAACCACAATATAAAATGCTCTCTAGAACATCCACTTGAGAATAATTGTTTAACACCCTGGTGTAAACATCTGCAGAACATGTGGAAGATTAGTGATTGTTTGAAGCAAAGAAGAGCATAAATAAGATGAGGAATAGACTAGCAGCAGTCGTCTTGGTGACAGATACAGCCTTGGTACTCTATAGTTGTATGCTTCAAATAGATGGCAGAAAGTTACCTCCATAAGGATTGCACTTACTTAAATGCTATTTGATACTCAGTTTGTCTTTTGAGGAAAGATTTCAAAGCGAAAGATGGCAGCAAATGTTTGTTGGGTTGGCTGGAATTACATTCTTTGTTCAGCTTGATAGTGTACAGTTCCTCCTCCGCACTGTGGAACTTACCTGTATTTTTCTACCTGTGTTGGTTCATTGATTTTGGTTATCCAAATTCATGGCTCTGTAATGAACCAGTACAGCTCGAGCAGCACACTCTGCAACTCTTCTTTTTCCACAGCAGAACAATGGGCTTGCAAGACCTGCGCCTACAAACCACTGCTGGTTTTTAGCTCTTAAAGTCAGGAATAAAAAGAGTGTGTTTGGTACAGAAGGCCGTTTTTTGTGGCATTTATTTAGCACATAGGTTAAAATAAAACCTTGAAGATTATTTTTTTAGCATAAGCCTTGGAAAACTTTTGCTTTTATGGAAGGACTCTAGTGACTGAATTCTTTATTAGTTTATATTCCAGCTACTTTTCGTTATTCACCTTTTCTCCTTGGTCATTGACAGAAACTGTGTTGTTTTCCTGTTCTGTATATACCAGCAATCGGTGACAAGCGTGAAAGGACGGAATTCAAGATCCAATCTGTTCAGGATTATCTAGCTAGCTATATGATGTGTTAAGGTGTATCTTCCACTTCTGTGATTCTTCCGTTTAAATTGCCTGATCTCCCATTCCTACATCCAAGAAATAAGCCAGTTTTCACTGACTTACACAGCTCAGTACTTGATTACCAAAAGAAAGCTCATCAAATGCACTTGACTGAGCTCTTAGTCTAAGACAAGTCTTAACTGTCATTCTTGTTCACATGAAATGAAAATTGGGTGTTTATATCGAATACTCTTGACAGCAGGAAAGAACTTGAAGGGTTGTACTGTTTTAACAGAAGTAAAAGCCTATTTTGTCACAGTTGTAATTTCTTGTATTTCTGTAAAATGGCGGCAATTAAATAGTCACAATATAAGAGATGGAATTTTATTTGCAGTAATAAGCAATAACCTAGAACTCCGTTGAATTATATAGCAACACACTGGAAAAATATCCACTGCTTTCCTGGTTTGAGTAGTTGAGGTTGTTAGTTTTATTAGTTACTGGTCACTTCTTTCAGGGAGCTTAAATTCTGAAGGATAGCTTCATCTGTAAAAGAGGGAGCTGTTACATCAGATGCCTTGCCTGAATGGGAGTTCTGCAATCCGTATGAAACTCACCTTTCTGTTTTCTTTCCAGAGCAACAGTGCACATTCAGGTGAACGATGTTAACGAGTATGCTCCTGTGTTCAAAGAGAAGTCATACAAGGCAACGGTTATGGAAGGGAAGAGGTATGACAACATCCTGAGAGTGGAAGCGGTGGATGCAGATTGTTCACCTCAGTTCAGCCAGATCTGCAGTTACGAAATCGTGACTCCGGATGTACCGTTTGCTATTGACAAAGATGGTAAGAGTACAGTGCGAGATGGGGTGGGAATTACTGTAATTTGCTGCCCTAAGAACAGGACTTCAAACTGGACAGTGTAGAACTACAGCAACCCTGTTTTAACCCTGTCCTACAACATAGTTAAATGGAGATGTTCACTTTAGCAGTTTGAATTGATAATGAAAAGTGAGATGTCTTTCAATGCCAATACCATGTGCTATCTACTGATGTAAGGAGCAGATGGTGTATTGCATGTGTTTTGTTTCTTGTAAAATGCTTTTCAAAATAAAGGAAATATGATAGATGTGTTATGTTTTAAACCAGCTCTTTGTAGGCTTTTTTTTTTTTCGCCGTAGGTTTCTGTTCTGTATTAGGATAGCTTTTTCTAATTAGCTTTCAAAAATGAGAGTCCGTGTGTGTGGTTTTCACATTTGAGGTGCTCATATGTGGCTGTGGTGATTACAGCATCATGGTTATTGGTTTTGGAGGGTAGTGATTTGTTTAGGTCATTTCCTTCCTGCCAGTGATCTGTGGACCCTTCAAAATCTACAGACTACTTCTAAGGGTTTAAGCAAGCTCGTTAAGCAAAGCGAAACAGTTTTTAGTGAGCTTTAGTTTGAGTTTTTGGAGGATCCATGTTGCCAATGGATAATTTTCATGGGTGTGCTAATTTAAAAAAAATTGGAGAATGTCAAACAACTCATGTATCAGTTACCACCTATGAACAGTTTCATTTTGAGTAATATAATAGACTATTAAGAGCCTGATAAGTCTATACCTGCTGTTCTGTGTATGTGTGCTCGTCTCTGGGTTTATGTAATTTTTAAGGATCTGGGCCTGATATCTGGCATTGAAAATTCAAATAGTGAAGGGCTACTTCACTTGCAGGTGTGTCTATTAAAGTCTTGGTACCTGTATGCAGTACCTAGGTGGTACCTGGATGCATTTAATGTGGCAACGTCCCTGAGAAATTAGTAGATACTGATGTCTGCTTACTGCTTTCTTTTTGTGTCAGGTTATATAAAAAACACAGAAAAGTTAAACTATGGTAAAGAACATCAGTATAAACTGACAGTAACAGCATATGACTGTGGGAAGAAGAGAGCTGCTGAGGATGTGTTGGTTAAAATTAGCATTAAGCCTACATGCAAGCCTGGCTGGCAAGGTTAGTGTGATCTCCTTCCTATCTGCTTTTAGCATTTGCCAGTATCTTCAGTTAAACATGAGAGATTTTTAATATTGTTTCTTTGGATAAATATACAGGTTGGAGCAAAAGAATAGAATATGAGCCTGGTACTGGTTCGTTAGCTCTCTTCCCCAGTATGCGTTTGGAGACATGTGACGAGCCGATAACCTCAATTCAAGCAACGGTTGAACTAGAAACCAGCCACATTGGTAAAGGCTGTGACAGAGACACCTACTCTGAGAAATCTATTCACAGACTCTGTGGTAAGAACACTTCTGTTATAATAAAGTGGTCTCTTGCTTATGAGTTTTTCTTTGAATATTATGTTAGACCACAAATGAATGAGTGGATATGGTCTTCATTTGCATGTAGTTTCCTCCAGCATTTTGCCCAGCAGGCAATAAAGAGCATGAAATTGGCTGAAGGTGACTTAAAATAATTGTCAAATGCAGTAAAGATTCCCTTTCTTCTCCCTCTCCACTGGCTTATTTAGACTAATAATTTCCCTCACATGAGATTCATGTTCAGGAGCTGAAAGGATGTTACATATGTGGAAGGGTATGGCCATTAAAACCTCTCTGTTTTTCTGAGGAATGATGGATGTGAAGGATGCAATGTAAGATACACATGGTGAAAAAGTAGGTGCGAAAACCAAGAAAGTATGGTTTGGAAAAAACAGTTTACTTGCATCACTTAGGTTTATACTGTGCTTACCCTAGGAGTAAAGGGCACATTGGCATGTACTTACACTGCAGTTTTATGAATCCTTTGTAGCCAATATAGAAGAATTGAGATTACAGGACAAATTATCACTGATGATTTATGTCTTCAACTTCAGTTGAAGTTAGTTGAAAGTGTGAATAACCCTAGAGACCCAGGCAATTCTGAAGCCATTCCCTGATTAGGTCACTGTGACATTAGTGATTTAGGCTTGAAGTGGGGAAAAAACAGCAAGCCGAATACCTGCTGGGTATCATTGCTCCTGACTGTATTACTAGACTGTGATCTGGCAGGGGATACTGATGCAGCACCCTCAACTGCATGGGTATTAGTCTTACAACTAGTACAGTGTCAAGAGAAAGGCATCATGTTCATGGGCCTGAGGGACAAGTGGTATTAATGTAATCGTTCCTGAGATAGAGGCAAAATAAGGTTTTACAGCTGTAGAGATAGTAACCAAAACAATTTCAATGAGATAAGTTGTCTACCTAGAAGTTAAATTTATGGACGTCATCGTGATATGAGATGTCTATTATTAGTGCCACATTATTTAAAAGGAGAATTGCTTGATGTGTGGTGGTAGTGCATAATCCTGACAGTTGGTGATGAACAATTAGTGCTCAGAAAAAGATCGGTTTGAAACTAGTGGTGATGTTTTTGGTTTCAACGTTTTTTCATTTGAGCGTTTTTTATTGTAGGTGCTGCTTCTGGCACAGCTGAGCTACTTCCCCCTCCAAGTAGTGCTGCTAACTGGACAATAGGTCTTCCTACTGATAACGGTCATGACAGTGACCAAGTCTTTGAATTTAATGGCACACAAGCTGTGAAGATTCCAGATGGTGTTGTCACAGTCAACCTGAAAGAGCCCTTCATGATTTCAGTATGGATGAGGCATGGGCCTGGAACCAAGGAGAAAGAGACAATTCTGTGCAATTCAGACAAGACAGGTTTGTCAATACTTCAAATATAAACAGTCTCATTGGGTTTTATTTGTTTGTTTATATCTGTTGTGGCAGCATATGTGAGAACCTTTAGTTTTTTTTCTCTAGGTTAGGTTATTCTTGAAGGGAATGAAGGGGGCTGCAAAAGTAGCTCTTTATTGTGCTTACCTATAGAGGCATGGCCTTAGATTACCTAGCTTCAGTTTCAGATTAGGCAGCCTTGTTTTTCTAATTTTATTTCAATTTATGTTATGCATTTGTTTTTGGATTTGGAGATAGACGTGTCTGTTTATTGTATAGTGTATTACCCATGGGTTGTTCAAGAATGTTTGCCCTAACTACTGTTAAGAACATTTTTCAGTCCTCTTAATGTGCTTGATTTACTTCTACATTTGTTTCTTCCTATCAGTTACTTGGGGATTTGTGTATGAAATACAGAACAGGTGAATTTTGTGGAGTTCTTAAGGTTTACAGAAAGTAATAATTTTAATTAAACCTCTTGTGCAGATATGAACCGGCACCACTACACGCTCTATGTACACAACTGCCGACTTGTTTTCCTCTTCCGCCAAGATCCTTCAGAGGGAAAAACATACAAACCTGCTGAATTTCACTGGAAACTGAATCAAGTAAGTGTGAAAGGACAGTTGGTAGGATGTTAGAATGCAGTGAAAACCATCGGAGACTAAACTACCTGTTAGAATAATTATTACTAAATACTTTTTGCAACTCCAGACTCCTGATGTCATATTTTATAGAACCCAACAATACTTACTGTGTTTGTGATGAAGTGTCAGAGGTAGCTTCAGCTATACCTTTTCATCTTGAGTATGAAATACTGCTTTAGTGGTTTTATTAAACCCAGTGGCATACTCATGAAATAAAGTACAAGTCATTGTCCTGAAAGGTAGTAAAGTGTGGATTTATATGTGAAAATACATTGTCAGTCTTTTAGCTGTGATGGCAGTTATCTTCACTAAATATACTATAAGGTAATCTGTGTGAGAAAACAGGAACTATTCCACTTTTTTATAGCATTAAAGTATTTCTGAGTGACATTTTTGCAGATCAAAATGTTACTAGGATAACAACTTACCTTCTTAATCCTTTTGCACCCTGAAATAAAATTTGTGACTTTTTCCACGTTGCGAGCAGTAGCTACAAATGAGTTTTCTTAGTTGGATTTTACTCCACAAAAATAGAGTTAATAAACCTCTGAGATATGCAGGTACTTTCTGCTTCCTATTTAGAGAGAGGAGGTGTCTGTTTGTGTTCTTTCAGTCATGTATTCTTAATTATTTTAGATTTCAAAGTGAAGACTATAATAACTAATCTTTACTTTGGTCCTACTAAGATCTGCAGAAGTTAATTCTGTGAATTCATATTGTTTGTGATCATGAAGAGTGAGACAGAAGGCACTAAGTATTTTGTGTGCTTTTCCAGCTCTCTGTGTTTCTCTAGATTTCTAAAGGTTCTTTTAGTGGCTTTAGGTTACTATTACAGGTCTGTTTTGCCAGTTACCTAACAATGAGTTACTTTCTAACATAGCTAACTATATCCTGTTTTCTATGCAGGGCAATGTTTTGATGGTAAAATGCCCATATATGTCCTTATGGGAAGATTGTTACTTTCCAAAAACTAATCAGCTTTCGCTAAAAATAATGCTGTCATGGAAGGCTTTTTTTATATTCAAAATTGTCGTGGTTTTCTCTGAACAGTCCCTCTCAGCAAATGCAGGTCCTTTGTCAAGAAATGTTGTATTGTAACAGTATTTCAGAATGTGCTTGCGTGTAGATATGTATTTTTAAATTTAAATATACTGTTATTAGATATAAAAATTGAAGGAATGGAAATACATGCAGCTTCCTATGTTGGCAGTAGAAGAAAAGAAGCTATTTATAAGTGTTTGACAGTTGGTTTGCTTTTTTCAACGTGTGCCATGTGTGAAACATGAAGTATGTCTATACAGGCTTATAGGTTGTCAGTATGTCTGCGTGTATGTATATGCAAAATGTGCATCAGATCAGTTATTCAACTGTAATTTAAAAAAAAAAAAATTAAAGTAGAATTTTTAAAACTTTCTTTGCTCAGGTGTGTGACAAAGAGTGGCATCATTATGTCCTCAATGTTGAATTTCCTGCGGTGACTCTTTATGTAGACGGTGTTTCGTATGATCCTTTCCCCGTGACGGAAGATTACCCACTCCATCCTTCAAAGATAGAAACACAGCTAGTAGTTGGAGCATGTTGGCAAGGTGACTACTTACAATTGTTGATAACTTTTAATTAACTTTTTTGTTTAATGAGATCTTTGTGGTTAGCCTAGAAGTACATAGCAGATCTTTTTAGTGCCTGAAAGATAACTTGTTTTGGCTTTTGCAGATTATTTTTGCTCCTAGCTAGGATCACATATTTCCTTTTAGTCATTTTTTCCGTGAGTGTATGAAATACAAAGCTACTCACCAAGCAGCATTCCATCAAAGGGATTTTTGTGGTAACCATGGGAGTAGAGATAGCTTATTTTTAATACCAGTTGTAAGAGTACATTGTATACTTCAGATTACTAAGCAGAACACTTAATTTCAAGTAGGTTGAAAAACATATTGTAGAAAAAGTGTTCTCATAAATGGAAGCATGACCAGCAGACAATTCAGCGAAGCAACAGTGTTGCTGTCTCTTGGATATTTTACCATTTCTGCTTATAAAAATAAATACAGAAAACATCTGCTTTATTGTATGCAGACTATGGCTTAAAACATGATATTCTGCAAGCTGTAAAATGCTGATTCATGTGCTTTAATACTTGTCAAACCAACTCTTCAAAGCTTGAGAAAAAGAAGAATGCATCTGAACATGGAGGCTGATTACCAGAGACCTTTGTAACAAAGCTCTTGCTTCGTAGTCCTGAACTGAAATGTTTGCTTGCTGATTGAATTACACCCTAGCTGGTATGAGGCTGATCTTTTTGGTCAGAGATAAAACAGTGTTAAATCATTAATTGTAGTTCAGAATATAGAGTGTAGTCGCAGTCTTTAATAATGCATAGAAGTAGCTTGTGAATGAATGACAAAGGGAAAGCTTTGAGACATTTATATCAAATTAAGTCTTCTGTCTTATAATGTCTCTTTTCTTTTTAAGTTTTAAGGCTTTGAAGTGTGAATGAAGGTTAAATTATCAAAATACCCCATCCATCAAATTTACTATTTTGTGACAAGTTCACTATCTTTCAGTATTAATGTTGTTTCGGTGTTAAGTTCATTCTGTTGTCCCTTCCTTTCAGTCAGTTAATTATTTTCTCCATAATTCATCTCATTCTGGTTGTGACTTTCCAACTATCTCTTATAGCTCAAAGGGAAGCTATAGTGGCTGGTTTTCAAGAAACTGGAGCTTGGAAACTCTGTTCCAGCTAGGTATATGGATTGTGTAATGGCTTCCATATATGTTCTGCATTCTAACAAAAGCATATACATTTAGTTTAAAAACTCCTGTGCTTTCATATTGGCACTATTGTATGGTTTGTTAATTACTTCTGACATGGATTTTTTTTTTAATGACAGCAGACTGAAATAGGAGCATTAGAAGTCTGGAAAACAGAAACTTGGGGCACCAAGTTAAAAATTCCACCAAAAGTCTGATTTTTAGGGGATTAGAACACAGGGGAAAAAAATATGCCAAAGGAGTGAAGTTAGTGCTTCAGGCCATCCTCTGTCTTAATAAGATTTTAAAATAAACCAGGCCGCTCTAAGTATATACATACAGCTCACCTCTAAGGAGAGAGAGATTTTTATACTTTTGATAAAGTTGTTTTGACTTTTCTTTTGAAAGATTAAAAACTGTTTTTCATTTTTGGTGCTTCCTTCCCCCAGACACTTCCATCTGATAAATTGACTACTTAATACATACGATGCTATTATTATGATTAAAAAATCTGTGTCGGTAATGGCTCCTTTTGATGAGCATTTAATACCTTTTGGTGATTTGCTGATACAGGCTGGATCTCACCTTAATTTCCCCTTTAGTAGTTGGGAGAGGAGGAGATAAATTGAGCCAGTGGATAGACCTGTATCATTAGTAACAGAGGTTTGTGTGAGATTGGCTGTGGTTGAAGTGTTCTCCAGTGTGACTGTTCTTACTGCACCTCATGTATGGGGCTCTTCAGGTGGTCTTGCCATGAATGTTATGTTCTCGTAACAACGTAGTAATGCTTCTTCCCTGCATTGCAGCTATTAGTGTTCCAAAGAACTCATAATCCGTGAGAAGCTGGGTCGAGTGTGAGCAGACTTTGGGGAAAGCTCTGCTGTGTATTTTCTGTGATAAGAGAGTTTGCCAAATTGTAACTACTTGGTCCTTTCCCTCTTGTCCTATTCTTTGTCTTGCTTTTCTACAGAATATACAGGAAATGAAAATGACAATGAAACTGTGCCCGAGACCTCTGCAGGTTGCTGGAGTTTTTTCCCTACTGTTTTATTTCATTTTTAAGCCAAGACATTGCTTCATCTCGCACACAGCATGAAATGCAGGCATTGCATTCGGGCCATTGACCTTCACATAATCCTCTCCTAGGCTTGTTTCTTCATTGTGCGTCTATTTCCAGAGCTTCATCAGCTGATTTTTTTTCTTTCTTTTTGGTTTTTGTTGTTTGGGGTTTTTGTTTTGTTTTTTTTTTTTTGGTGGGGTTTTTTTTTGGTTGCATCCAAATGCACATCCATGTACAAATCTGCAACCATTGTGATTGCAGTGAAGTGGTGTAAAATAATTTGCTGATGTAAAATATCAGCTGTAATTTCTTTCACTGAGTTTTGTTAAAACATCGGTTTAGATGTAGATAACTAACATCTAGAGGAAGGATGCTGATCTATTGTGATGGGCATTGCCCGTTTTGCAAAGAACCAACTAGTAGGAGGCGTTACCTCAATATGAAGGTTCAGGTTTCATAGTTCATCTCATTGGTTCTGTCTGTCATTTCTGAAGAACACCACCTCGCTGTACGGGCGATTTCTTTTGAAATGTTTGTTACGGAAACATTAGCTTTAGTTTCATAGTTCAAGATGGCCACACCTGTTTTGAAGGCCATGTGCATGGTGAACTGTTTAATTCTTTCTTTATGCTTGAACATAATCACAAGGTTAACACCCAGAATGGATAAAAACTAACCCGCATGTATATAATACTTCGTGGTACCAGAAGGTGTGTTTGTTGTTTTACAAAAGCAAAAAAAAGTGAAAAGAATGAAAACACAGAAAGATTTTTCCTTCTTTCCCTTATGAAGGTGGTGAACTCCACATGGCGCAGTTTTTCCGAGGCAACCTGGCAGGTTTGATGATTCGTTCTGGTAAACTGGAAAGCAAGAAAGTGATAGATTGCCTGTACACCTGCAAAGAGGGGCTGGACTTGCAACTGGCTGATGGTGCTGGCAAAGGCCTGAAGGTAAAGTTGCGTGTGAATAAAGGGGAGCATGTCTGTTGCTTTGCTGGTAATAGTTACAAGTTTTGCTGGCAGAGTTAGTAGTGTCCCAAATAAAACAAGCTAATCTGTTGTGACGTTTTGCATTCAAATTACATGAAAACCAGGAAGTCTTTCTTGTACAGACATGGTCTTAGTGGAGTTTAAGAAGGAAACTCCACTGCGTTCTCTTCAAGTCTTGAAGAGAAATTCCATGTTTGTAAGCCTTTGTTTTACCAGCTATACCAGGTTGTCTAGTAAAAGCAGCTTAGTAGAATGAGACTAACTCGCATGCCTTTTTTTAATAGCAAGGTTGTGTGAGCAGAGCTAAATTTCTCCTTTATATTAGCTGTCTGTCATATTACTAGAATCTTCACATCAGAACTATGATAAGTGCCTAGAAAGAACAAAACACTAAATATATTTGACTGGAATAAGGAAGTGAATAGGGAAGTTAAACTGTGTACTACAAGGCCAGTAAATAATGCCCTTATTGCTTCGAATACAGATGTAATCACCCTAGCGTTTACCAGGCTAAGCAGCGCTGAACTTCCAGTTTTTATTACCTGATCATGTTACTGTTTACGTATTCTCTTACATTTTTTTTTTCTGTTGTTTCAGATCCACATGAACCCAAGTCAGTCAATGCTGACCTTGGAAGGGGATGATCTTGACAGAGTTGATAAGGCCATGCAACACGTTTCCTATCTGAACTCCCGCCAGTTCCCAACACCTGGGATCCGGAGGCTTAAAATCACCAGTGTTGTCAAGTATGTCCTGTGCTGAAATAATGCGTCTCTGTATGGTGATGCTGAAGCCTGGGACGATGTTCATGTATCTCAGTTGTGATAAACAAAGGAGTCTTGGTGTATGTAACCATCGCACGTTTGTTTTCTACACCAGCACCCTGTTTTCTTCCTGAGAATGTAGTAAGGAGTGTGTAAGATAGGGAGGAACTTATTGCAAGGGTATGCTGTGAGTATGTCTCCAGCATCACAGCCTTCATTAAAAGGTGTTATCTGTGGCTGTTAGTCATAGCATAGAAAATGGGGCCAAATGTTAACTGTAAGTAAAAATTGTAAGATTGCTCCCTTGGTGGGGAATTCTTGCTTTCTAATGCGGTTGATGAATTTATCTAAGACTCTTGGGTCTGAGACAGAGCTTTTTAAAAATTTATTAAGCAATTACTCTGCATAATTGTGCCTCACTCTCAAATAGCCTCCTTGACTGTACAAAACTGCTCCTGTATCTCATAGATGTTTCAATGAAGAGGCCTGCGTCTCCGTTCCTTCTGTGGAGGGATACGTAATGGTCTTGCAACCAGAGGAACCGAAAATCAGCCTCAGTGGCATCAACCATTTTGCCCGCTCTGCTTCAGAGTTTGAGAGTTCTGAGGGTGTTTCCCTCTTTCCTGAGCTTCGCATAATAAGCACCATTACACGGGAGGTGGAGCCAGAGGGGGACGGAGATGAAGATCCTACAGGTAACCTCCTTTTGTGCTTAGGACTGTTGCCTACCCCCACCCCACTGAATGGTCACGTTGGAGGATCTTCCTCTTGCAAAGAGGCGTGGATTTCTCTTTTAAAACAGAATCTAATAGGGGAAAAGAAGGTGTATATCTTTTGTGAGAAGGTGTAAATACTCCGCTCTGGGCTAACAAAAATTTACCTGGAAATGGTAGTAAGCCCAGGCCAGTATCTTCATGTAAATATCCTTTGTTTGTATTTTTGGGGTTTTTTTGGTTGGTTGTTTTTTTAATCATTATTTCATGAATACATGCTCTCTTCACTTCAGGCCCAGACCTTAATACCTGTTTTGGAAGAAGAGTTGTGTTTGCATGTGACATTTTATAGCTCCTGGGCTCTTTTGTCTACTTCACCTTTATTTCTGCTTACCTCTTTGGCTTTTTCTCTGCTTTTTAGTACAAGAGTCTTTGGTATCTGAAGAGATCATGCATAACCTGGATACATGTGAGGTGACAGTGCTAGGAGAGGAACTGAATCAGGAACAAGAAAGCCTGGAGATTGATATGACACGATTACAGCAGAAGGGCATCGAGATGAGCAGTTCCAACCTGGGCATGATAATCACAGGTAGGGGTTACTGCTTCTGGTCTTTTTGTAGGAAGGATCTGAAGACAGTGATGGCAGGAGCAGTGTGCTAGAGACATGATTTGTAACACCTTACTCCAGATACTTTGTTTTTGACTAGAATTTCAAGCTCAGAGGTGTTACAACTATTTTGTGGAAAGCTGCGATTCTTGAAAATACATCATTCTAGAACCTGTTCTTCTTTCGTGTCCCAAATTGCAGGTTACCGCTGGACGCTGGAAATGAAGTACGCTTTGCCCCACAAAAGGCTTGTTCCTTGCACAGATAATGCAGTGCCTAGGAGCATACATCGTTCCTCTCTATTTTATATTCAGAATATGTTAATGTGTTCAAAAGAAAGGCTTCTGAAATCCCTTTAAAGACTAACTGGGTCTAGGATTTTATTACAACATCAATCACAGAATTTCAGTGGAGCCACATGTGTGTGTGTCTGTGGTATTACCTTTTTTCTACTAACTGAAAATCTCTCAGCCAAGAAAACTTGTAGATAGATAGTAGCATTTGTCAAGTATATGGTTTTGTACTAGTCTTTTGCAAAGTAATTGTTTTACTTGTTTATTTCTCTGAACAGGTGTGGATACTATGGCTAGTTACGAAGAAGTTTTGCATTTGATACGCTACAGAAACTGGCACACTGTTTCACTCTTTGACAGAAAGTTCAAATTAGTCTGTTCTGAGCTTAACGGCCGCTATGTCAGCAATGAGTTTAAAGTGGAGGTATGTCAGCTAATTGATCACTCTGAGAAGTTTTAGAGCATGGATGGCTAGGAGGATGGAAGTGGTTGCCTCAACTGATAGATAATTGATCAACTATTGATTTAGATTTTTGTCCTGTAAATAAAAACTAGTAAATGTGCATTTCAGACAGTATTTTATATATAAATGTGTTCATAGTCCTACATTTCAACTTTAAATAAGGCTGCCTTAACAAAGATGAAACTGTTGTGTTGTGGAAGAAATAGTGTGGCTAATGGAAGCGTGAAGGCAAAATGGTTGAATCGGGAAGACAGCAGAAAACTAGCAAATAGAGTAAGAGTTGTGCAACCAGAGACTTGAGTGGCCTTTGCGTATAACTTCGAGGATTCTGCAAATGAACTTGCTGGGCCCTTCACTGGTTTTGCTTGTGTAGTGCTTAAAACGCTGTGAGGGCTTGTGTAAGAGCACAGACAGGCTAAAATTGCATTTCCTCTGCAGTAGAGTACAGGTTAATTATTACTTAGTACAGTTATATCAAATATGTGGAAGTACAGCAGAAGATTACAGAAAGGGCACTAAAATTTCAGGTGCTGGATTGTGAAGTTATTAATATTGAGAGGAACTGTCAGGTATCTCTGTATCTTTCAGTTATGAGCTTGAATTTCTACATTTCAAAGCTGACCAAAGGGATGACAGTACAGTTAATTGTATTTACCACTAGTTGGGTGGTTGTGGCGGGCTGCGGAGCCTCTTGTGTTGCAGAATAGGATCTTTTTAAGTAACGTGGTTTTGTTTCCTGAGGAAATTCTGTGAGCTTGAGTTGGGATCTTACCAAACTGTTGAACTGCAAATGCTTTCCTTGTTCTGTAGTAAACGTGCTCTCTTCGTGTTGCGCAGCTGCTCAGGTACCCTGTATCCCAGTGTCCCACCACAGGAGGGGGTATATTCAGCTCTGCTTGTTTTGCAAGGAAACATGAAATGTGCTGTGCAAATGAGGAGCTTGCAGTTGTACCTAAAAGCCAGCTATGCTAAGTGTGGGTTAAACTTTAAAGAATAGGGTTTTTTTTAACCCTTTGACTGTAATATGGATTTTTTTCTTTGCTGTTATCTGAAGATATACAGCAGAATAAGAAAAAGATGGGAATGAAGAAAATGTAATTGATGTATCTTTGTATATACTGTTATTTCAGGATTAAAATGGCTGGCTACCAAATTTGATAATAAACTGGCTTTATCTGTTTTATTCTGAAATAGTGGTGTCTGTAAACAAACTTGCCAGACTAAAGAGATTTGAGAGCTGTGAAACTGAAGGGGTTTGTGACAAGAAATTCTAACATATGAGGAGCTGCTGGTTGGGGTGATGTCCCCTGAGACAAGCCATTGCTGTGTTGAAGGAGAATTGGATGCCTGCTCTGGGAAATAGATTTTTTTTTTTTTTTTTTTTCTCCTTTCTTTCTGTCTCTTCAGAAGTAAACTGTTACATTTCTGGAGTTTAACATTTTCTTGTTGTTCCTAGGTGAATGTTATCCACACAGCCAACCCAGCTGAACATGCTAATCACATAGCTGCACAACCCCAGTTTGTCCATCCAGTGCATCATACATTTGTTGATCTCTCTGGTCACAACTTAGCTAACCCTCACCCATTTTCAGGTAAGAATTCTCAGTCACGAAGTTCAGCTTTTTTTTTTTTGTGCTGTTAAACTGTCACAGAGGCTTCTTGCTGCAGAGAGGTTTTTTCCCAGAGTTTAAATCAGTGTGTTGGACTGTAAGCAGCTACTCGGTCCTGTTCTGCTGTTGCCTGAGCAGGGAGGAGCAGATTACTAGAGATCTATGAAATATCTTCTCCTGCCAGCAAGAGAGCTTTCTGTGGGTGTGTGTACATCGGGAAATGGGAGGTGTACTAGTCTTGAGGGGACTGTAAGCCCTAGATAAAGGACTGGGAGGAACTGGGACACTATTTCTTGTGAATGGCATGAGGAAAGAACTGCAGTGTTATTCCCTTGATGAGTTGTGGTATCTGTCCTTCCTGTTCTAATTATATTAATTTGGCGTGGGTGTAGGATGTGAGAGGAAGAAAAATAGGCATTTTAGAGAGGAGTCTGTGTGTGTGGTGGAATCTGCTTTCCATGTGTTGTCAGTCCTTCAGATTGATGTAATTATCCTAAAGGAACTAAGTTGTAGTTCTTACTCTCCAACTGACTTTTTAAGTGGCCTTAGACAAACTGCCTCTGTGTAGCTACATATAATATTTGTATAATGCATTTCCCTCTTGCAGGTGAGGGAAACAGAGGACTAGTTATTAGTATTGTGTAAGAGTTGCTTATCAGTATCATCTAAGAAACTCCTTTTATTTTCTTGTTGCAGTTGTTCCAAGTACAGCCACTGTTGTGATTGTGGTTTGTGTCAGCTTCCTGGTTTTTATGATTATTCTGGGAGTGTTCCGAATCCGAGCCGCACATCAGAGAACGATGCGTGACCAGGACACTGGAAAGGAAAATGAGATGGACTGGGATGACTCTGCTTTGACCATCACTGTGAACCCCATGGAGGTAAAGCTGGTGTCTCAGCACTTCACAAAAAACGCCCTGTTCCAGCTGTGATGGGTATGGTTGTACATGGACAGTCATAGAGCAAAACCAACCACTGAACACAGAGTAGAGACATTAACTGTGAATTTTTAACGAATGTGCCAAAGTGACAAATGCCAAGAGCAGTTATGTTTGGGGTCTTGGATGTGTTATAGCTTCATGATACATAAACGGATTTTACAGGTCAGTGTCCAGCACTAGCGTTGATCGTGCTGCACGGTACCTTAACCGTGGTCCGCTTTTTTCCAAAGTTGCAAGGATTTATTGTTGAAACACCTGTGTTTATGATGTTTCCTTCTCCTGTGGTCGACATCTGAATTTTTAGAAAGTGAGGAACAAGAAAGGTGTACAACCTTAATGCTGTTTGCATGACCTTCCTGAAAGATCTTTTTCTAGTAAAATTTGAAGTACTGGATTACACCTCAGAATTTATTTAGAGTGACAGGATTGATATCCATGTCACAAAGCTGTTTTAAAGAGCGATACTTTCTTTTTCTTTTCTGATTGCCTCATTAACTGGTGAACTTTTAAAACCAGTAAGGAATCAGTAATAGCTCTTTGCAATATAGTGCCTTGTGCCTGAATTCAAAAGAATAAAAAGAATTTTGGCCAGTACAATATCAACAGCTAATTTCTGTCTTAACAGACTTATGAGGATCAACACAGCAGTGAAGAGGAAGAGGAGGAAGAGGAAGAAGAAAGTGAAGACGGAGAAGAAGATGACATCACTAGTGCAGAGTCTGAAAGCAGTGAGGAGGAAGAGGGAGAGCAGGAGGAGGACCAACAGAATGTCAATAGACAGCAACAGCTGGAATGGGATGACTCCACCCTCAGTTATTGATTCCAGCTGTTCCCTTTGTCTTTATGTTTCTGCTCTACAAGACTCCACTGTAACACACTCCGTTGTCACCAAGGATTCGTGGTGTTTAAAAAAAAAAAAAAAAATTATCATTCTGGCCAGTAGATTCAATCCTCACCCAGCCCAGTGTTTGTGTTCTGTCCGCTAGGTCCTGGTGCTGTTCCTAGAGTTGTAGTTAGCGCCTCTTTTCCTTCAGCCATGCCTCAGTGACTGGATTTTTTTTTTATGCTATGTGAGGAACCACCTTGCACTTTTTTCTTCATGTCATCTCAGCTAAGTGACTCTACAGATCTGTAGCCATTGCACATGCATTTCTGAACTCTTTTTTTTTTTTTTTTTTGCTCAGTGAAACAAACTTGGCTTTGTTCCTTTTTCTAAAAGATGCAAAGGTTGCTTGTTGACAAAGGGTAAAGCTGCTCATTTCAGCCTGTTTTCTTTTTTTCCCCCCAAATTAGTGCATGTGTAAAGTGGCAGAATGAGGTTAATATGTAGAAGATTAACAGACTTTTTAATATTTTGTAAATATATTGGAATTATGTAATTATGTCATTTGTGGTAGTGAAAACAGGGATTGGGGTTTAAAACATGCTAAAGTAAAAAATCATGCAGCATGAAATACTAAAGTCTCGTACTACTGCAGCAGGAGCACGGGCACAGTTGTCTAGTGTAGATGTTTCAGTAACGCAGTGTCATTGGCCTTGACTGCCATGGTCGCTCATGCCCCGCTCTGTTTTTTCTTTCATTTTTCTTTTCTTTAATCTCCTTTATTTTTGCAGAGGGAACAGACAAGCTTGTAAGAAATTGAAACGGCTTTAGGAACCTCTGCAGAGTGGTTCAGCCGCCCTGTGCAATACACTTGTTTGGTTTTTCTTTTTCTTTTTTTTTTTTTTTTCCCCCTCCAATTAAGTCCTGGCGTAAGGACTGTGGGGAAAAAACACTCCTTGGATGGTGGGCAAATTAGTGTGCTGTTGCTGTGGTGTGTTGCCACAGCTCCTGTTAATTACTGTGAGGCTGCCTGTAGTACAATGATGCTCTGTTCATACTGCTGACAGGGTGGATTATTCATTTAGTTGATGGATTGTTACATTGGTAACTGAAGCTGGAAAGCCAGAGACCTGTGTACCTGTGCACCGTGGCTGCCAGATGGGTGTTTTGGTTTTTTTGGCTGTTAAGTTTTTCTAATTTGGTAGTGGGAGGGGTTGGGGCATAGCTGCTATCATTCCTATTAAACACACTCCTCATTCCCTGTAGCCCCTTGTACAGTAACTTGGACTGTTGGTGTATTAAGCCTTTGTTTACACTTAGTAATTGTGTTTTCCTGCTGGTGAAAAAACTATAGCGTAAATTATCCAACCAGAAAACCTTGGGAATCATGTTAATATTATTCCAAGTCCAGATGATTTTGGTCGTTTCTGATCAAAGTTTAACTTGGAATTGCAAAGGACTTCTCTAAGGAAAGAGCTGAAAGGTACGAAAAGTAAGTTATGACCCCATGGTGGAGAGGGCTAGTCTTTTTGTAAGGCAGGGCTTGTTTATTTAACTTCATTTGGTCTTACGCAGAGCCTTGAATAACGAATTATCTGCTTACTTGATTTTTCTTTTACGTTTGGAAGTGGATTAAACAGAGTAACTTGTTTTGCTTGTAACAGGAGACCAGGACTCCAGTCACTCAGCACGGTAAGCAAAGTTCTGGTTTTTGCTCTCGTACGTAGTCTGCCTTGTTGTAGGTGCACAGACCACACACACCTCGTGCACGGCAGGGAGATGTTGCGCTGGGGAAGCGTGCTGGAGGAGCAGCAAGCCAAAGGGTGGGGCACAAAGGGTCATAACTCAAAGAGATAAAAGATAAGGATTGATCCAAATGTTTCTATGGTTTTGATTTTCGGAGCAGACCTATTCTCACCTTAGTGACGTGTGTCATGGGAGCTGACGGTGGGTTTTATCTGGGGTAACGCTTGACTGCGGAGTGCCTTTTACAATAGTAGATGGACCTGGAAGCAGGGAAGAGAACCCACACAACTAGCTTACTGTTTTTTTGGGGGGTTGTTTTTTTTTATGTAAAATTTTAGATTTCTAAAATGGGGAAATGGTTTTGACTACTTACGTGGTAATATAACTGCTAGTTTTAAGTAAACTGGGAAACTTTTAACTTATGTCTGACAGTTGTCCTGTGTTAATGTGTAGAAGACTTATCCTTCCATATACTGTTGCTGTAGCTGCTGTATTTTAGACCAAAACTGATCATGACTTAATGGTAATACTGAAAGGTTGTAAACGGCCCGACGCTGTTTGCAGCCACTGTGGGTATAACTTTTCAGATGTGTGTATATTGGTAACAGGTCAGTTTGGAAAGTCTATAAGCTACAATAAATTTCTGGTTCTAAAGGTTGTTTGCATTTATTTCTTAATGGAACAAAGTTGAATCAAGTTATACTTACTGTGTGCTAATTTATAGAAGAGTTTTGTTGTGTTTTCTTTGATCTCTCCGAGTATAGACAGACTTTGGCAGCATCTGTGTACAATTTATCAATCATCTGTTTTATTTTTTGAGTTACAAAACATGTACCTAAACCAACTGAAAAGTTAAACATGTAAACATTCTCTTCTTACAGAACCACAGTTTGGCTTAAAAAAATACTTCTTTTTTCAAAGGCAACAGAATAAGCACAATCAGTTTGTACAGAGTTGAAAAAAATAATCACAGAAACATCTCTAAATAAATAGAAATAGAAAGGGGTATCATTTTGGGCATATTTGTAAAATCAGAAGCTACTTATTTATAGTGAAATGTAATATTTCTCAAAGTGATTTAAGTTTCAATCTTCAGTACAATTCAACTTGCTGGAAACTATCAGGTGAGTTTGCTGCTTTGTAAAGTAGGAGTCAAAGGCTCTTTGCTGACCCAGTATAGCCATCGGTTTTATTGAAGATGCTATTCCGGTGGTGCACAAGGAAGAACCACTTGATGACTCACTGATATTTTTACTTCTTGCAGGTAAGTCAATTTTCTAGACTAAGTAACCTCTGTAAAATTGTGCTGGATTGAGAAACACCTTTGGAATTGCTCAGTTCTTGCAGTTTACACTGATACAACTTTGTTTTATTGCACTTACTTCTGAAATTGAAGGACAGATGACACGAGCCACTGCTGCTTTGTACTTCTGTAAAACTGTATTAGGGCTGGAGTTTTCTGGAAACACTACCAGAACAACAGCTGGAGGTGGGAACTGCTGTGAGCGTGCAAACCCAAGTACCTAACTGGGACTAGGGAAACTACTAGGTCAGACTGCTGGGCTGCAGTGTGACAGGCAAGATCCTGGATGATCAATTTGTGGCTATTTAAGAGAATTGCTTTGACATTTACAGACTTGTAGTATGTTTTGTCCCTTCCACAAGAACGTACAAACCACTGATGAGGTGGTTGTGGTTTCAGTGCATCTCAGCTTGCGTGTGGCCTGATAGTTTTCATACTTTTTGCTCTGTAAATTAGCTTAATAAGGAAGGAAATAGCACTATTTATCTATTCTCTAAAATGGAGCAAAGTTGTGTGGCCACAGGGAACTCTGCAAGTCTGGGCGTACCACGCCACAAAGGGGCCATCGATACCTGCCTCTCCCTGCTGCGGGAGCAGAGATTTCGATGGGTGCAGGACTGTTTTCTCACTGATTAGCATGCAAAGAGCTTTAAATCCTGCAGTATTTTATTCTAATATCAAAATAACTGTTAGAGCGCTGGACCTCTTTTCCTTTTTGCATTTCCTGTTCAGTATTTCAGGAGGATCCCTGCCAGTCTTTATTCCATGATTGTGGCAAATTTTCTATATATTATATTAAGCTTGGGTGCAGAATGTTTGGTCTCCACAAATCTGGCTCTTAAAAAAAAAACCCACAAAAGATGGCATCATCAGTTGCATTTGTCCAAGTCCTTATGGTAATGTTTTTTTTAATTGGACGTAAGAGATACAAGCATTCTCCTGCTCCTAATCTAAATTGTGACACTCAGCACCCTCCTAGCCTGTGAAGCATGAGGTTATATAATACTTAAAACAGCTAAAAAAAAGATAGTTTACTGTCATCATTTGTTGACCAGTTTCATGGATCTATACTAATAATTGAAAATATGGATTCACTGTTTTTAAGACTTAATTTGAAACCTGAGACCACTGTCTGCTGTTCAGTTCAAGAAAACCATGAGTAATATTCTAGCCTCAGGAGAACCACGTCAGTGAAAGTTATGTATAGTATATTGCAGAGAGCTCATCCTTCACAGAGGACACTACTCACAGCCTACAGGAAGTTTCTTTTAGTCTAATCTCTCTCCCAGCAGCAGTTCTGGGCGCGCTGGCTCCAGTCGAGATGGTGTTTTGTTTCCTGCAGGTCAGTTTATAACACATTTACCCACTGCTGTTTCTCTAGTGTTAGGGTCAAATGCACAGTTAGGGAAAGACAAAGCTGGCTGTCAGTTCCAGCTACGTAGAAAGTACAGCAAAAACAATTACTTGCTGCAAACGTACTTTCAGTATTATTTACTATTAAACAATATGCTGAAGAACTATTACAGAGGAATGTGTTAGTAAGTAATGTGGATCATATGGAAGGGTACGTGCCATTCTATCTTGAAATATTCTGGGCACTTCTCAGTCACATACAGTGTCATTTGAAAGGTGTAGAAAAAGGGGATCTCCAAATGTAAAGTTAAAATGAGTTGTCTTCTGTAACACTGCTTCTAGTAACTGGTGCTCTATGAGGGGCAACCTGTTTGATATTAATATATACAAAACAGTATAGGATAGACTTCATAACATCTTTTATGAAAAGAAACAGTAGGTACTTTAAATCAGAATATAAATTGGCAACAGCGTAATACTAAATCATCATCTACTAGCATCTGTTTGTGTGTAAAGGTAACGAGGGAAGGGTTCATTAAAGGTGTTTCATAGTCCATTCACTGACCAAACTTGGTATTACCTACTACTGTTCATTTATACTTAGGGTAGAAGTTACTTTTTTAAGGCACTGTTAACTTAGCTATGGAGCTGATGAACAACAAATATATTTGAACTTGTCCTTAAAAAAAGAAAACAAACACAAGGGTGGACTGAACAGCTAGTACAGGCGGCGTTCTTTTAATTTTAAAGTACGGGGATACCTGATTTTAAAGTATTAAAAAGAGCTGAAAGTCAGGAATGAGAGGTACCTATGTGCTGGATGCAAAAACACTATCAAATCAAATTTATCCCAGTTGACTAACAGGCCAGTTAGTTCAGGCTCTGTCCTAAACTTGCTCGTTTTGTGTGAATTTTAAACCAGACAGGAAAGCTAAATTTACACGAGAGAGTAGTCCATCATTTGGCAATACAGCATCTCTTGTCACTTGAGAAACAGGATATGAAATGCCTGTATTTTTTTTACCTACTTAAGTAAGAGTAAGTTTAAAAAAGTTCTGTGAGTAAAAGAAAATTGCTTAACTTAGAGCATACAAATCAAATACAGGATTCAGCTTCAGGTGTTTTGAAAATTAGACCGTGCTGTTCTTTACAAGGCAGGAATGGTAGCACCTTTGTGGGAACCTGATGTTGTGAACACTGGGAAATGGAAGGAAGCACCTCAGGAAATGCTAAAGGAAGCAGGTACTAACCACGCTACTCCAGCTATCCTCCAGCACGCCCCGTAGGCTGCAGCCTGCCTGACGCACCTGGCTGTGCTCCTGGGAGGCCCTGAGTGGCAGCAGTGGCTCCTGTCCACCTGTCCCTGTGCAACACCAGTGCTCAGAACTGCTCACCAGGTGAGGACACTCGCTGGAGACAAAAATATGACACATGAGTAGAAATACACGATTGATTACAGCACCTTGGGGGAGATGGGACAGATTCTGCTTGGGAAGGAGACGGAGGCAGCAATGAGAACAGGAGGAGGCTGGAGCAGACAGTTTGTCCTGATGTAGGTACCAGCACAGATGACCACAGCTCGGTCTTTGGCTGAACACCCATATGGACGCACAGTCTTTGCACACCAGCTCTATTAGTGGACACAGAGTCCTGTACCGTGGCTGAGAGGAGGAAGAGTGTGGAAGGGAACAGAGAGTAAATGCGTAAGAAGATGAGAGCTGAGATGCAACTTATGCAAGTAAGTGTTTCAGTGTTTAAACCCACTCATCCGGCACTCCTCTGTCCTTACACAGGAAGGCAGACTGGGCAAGTAACAGGCACAGAATGGTACCATCTGTCCCAGCTGACACTGGAATTACAGTGTTGGATCCCAGTGATGACGTAGGTGGAGGCCAGTGCCCCGCACGCAAGTATTACAGGGAAACCAGGTGGCAAACTAGCTCTAATGTACCCCAATGGGAGGTACGTGTAGCAACCAGTGTTACATGCCAATTTTGAAAATGCAATCTTACTGTTTTCAGGCTTAAAAACAGAATAAACAAACACAGAAACCCCAAGAATTGCTTGAGGCTCAACTCAAGTCTGACTTAGGAAAGCAAACAAAAGAAATCCCTAACAACCCACTGGCCAATCCAAGCCTGTTCTTGTGGCATCATTTTTTTTGACGGCAATAGGTGGGTTCCAGTTCAGTTTCAGAACACTTTGGACTCTGTAGCAGAGAGACAGTAATACAACAGCATGGATATTTTTACCCTGTCACAATGCAGAGTAAAACAATTTGTCCAAGTCAGCTTCAGTGGTGATTTAAGCTGACCTACCTTGGCGTACACTGAAACAGGGTAGGAGGAGCGATCACGTGGTGAAGTTAATGCCTCTGAGCTGTAATGGTGGGGACCTAGACGATGGGTTGTATTATATGAGCTACAGGGGTAGGAGGCTCTCAGTGTTCAGCTGAATTTTCAAGAAAATAGAAATAGACACATTAACACACTGGAAGGATGTTACAACTGTCTGAACTCCTCCATTAGATGTATTTGAAGCTTAACAAGTGCTGAAGGATACAGTACATCTACCTACCTCTCACTGTACGCAGTAATTTTATTGCCTCACATCTCTCCCTTGTCCCCCAAAGATCTACAGCAGACACCATCACGTGGCTGACGACAGCCCAACAATTTCTCGGTCACGGAGATATGTCAATCTCTGGGAATGCAGGTGCAGGATCTTCAACATGGCAACATCCAGCAGTCTAAAAACCCGTCCACAATTGCTGGACTCAGTGCAGGTATTACCTTGTCTCAGAGCAAGTGTGCAGGCTGATGTTGCTCTACTGTCTGTTATCTTTAGACACATTATGTGCCAGCCAGTTCACTTTGGTTTTCCAGCTCTCTCGCAGGGCTTCATTAAACTTCAGTCTGAAGTGCTTCAGTGCCTCCTCATCTGTTTTCCCAAGAGCCAGGGAATCCTGAAGGTGAGAGGCAAAAATCAGTGTACCCTCACTGAAAGTGCAACTGAACAATTAACTGCTTCACTACTAAAGTGTTTACTCGCTAAGAAATTACTCCACTGAAAGGAGGAGCACTGAGTAGGAAATGAGTAGCCAGGTATTGTTTTAAATAAGTTATGCACAAGGTTTTTTCATTCTGATAAATACATGCATCCTACTCCTATGTGGGGGAACAGTGGGGTTCTTAGTGCTCTTGTACAAAGCTACTGTCCTTCAGCTGGCCAGGGCTGTTGTTTAAGAGACAAGCTGGGAACAGGAGATGATACACAACCAGAGAGCTCTGCCTCCTTCCCTGCAAGCTGGTCCTACAAGGTACCTACTGCCTTTGTGCCAAAGAATCTGAAGTTACTTCCTGAGCAAGAGTATCTGGCATTTCTGATGTCCTGCACATGAACGATGGACGTCTACTCATGATTTTTGGAACTCATTTGCTTCAAAGAATATGCCCTCACATGCTGAACTCCTCCTCACTGAGCTACAAGATCAGGTATTCAGTTTTAGCCCTATCTGGGCTCTGCTTCTCTTACCTTTAGATACTGAATGTCTTTAGAGCAGCTGAGTTCTGGCAGGCCAGCAGCTTTCATCAGTGCAAACAAGTGCAGGAAGAGAAGACCGTGGCGCCTCAGAATCATGTAGGCTTTTTCACAATAACCCCTGAATCTGTTGAGAAAGGAAGATGAGGCAAAGGAATGAAGGATGCAAGCTGTACCATTTTATAAAGCAGGACCAGGTATGAGTCTGAACTCTGCTGTCTGCATTGATGATTAACAAGCTCTTTCACCTGCTCTAACAGGTAGATAATAATTTATTTGCTTTCATGTGTACACACAGCTATCAGCTACATATCATTGGCAGAAATAACTTCTGAAAATTCAGAGCTTAAAAAGCTTAAGTCAAGTTTAACTGCTCACACTTACCTTTCAAACTTCTCGTTGTTGTTGGTTTTTCCTTGCTGGATGACATGCACAAAGTCGTAGGTTAGGATGAAAGGAACGCGTTCTCTATTGATACCAAATTTAGTCTTGAAGTTCCCCAAAAAGTGACCAAAATCAATATGGAACAGCTGAAAATAAGGAAGAAAAAAATGGTTTTCAGAATAGTATCTATTTCAGTTGATCAGTGTTGAGTTCTCTTCACAGTTACTGTATTCAAAAGATACTGACTGCAGGATTTTGGAAGGGAGGAAAATGACCTCTCCTATGGCACTCCTTTGGGAAAAGAGGCATTAGTTACTTGCCAAGTTTTTCTCTGGTGTAATTAGATGTTGGATAGGACCGAAAAGGTACTTACCCCTCTTCAATACTTGGTATATCTGAAAAAATTTCAGGCTTTTGTAAAGCCTTAGTGTGCCACTGGTAGGAGCAGAAAGAGAACTACAATGGGCACCCTACCAGTGCAGGCTGCAGTCCCAGACAGTGGGTGGAAAGATGACGTCCTGTTTTGAGGTTACTACAAAATATTACTTGTGCAGGAAAGGCTTTTTTTTCTTTTTCTCCCTCTTTTTTTTTTTTTTTTTTTTTTTTGAATACCAAGCACAGTGAAATCGCTGCACCACCAGTGCAGTGATGGGAAGGAGGATCATGGGCAGAACCAGGCACACTATGGCAGTTTTGCACAGCTCCTATAAACCCTAAATACACACACCCAGGGCTGTAACACTGCAGGGCATCGGCTCCCCCACGTGGACACAGAACTGAGCAGCCTCTGCTCTGCACAAACAGTTTTGTAGCTATTTTTTTTGTAGTATTTTTTAATGGAGAGAAGAGGCAGCCCCGAGGTAAGGGCTGCTGCTAGCCACAGCCCAGGGAGGGAGGTTAGTGTCTTGTTAGCAAATGACACAGTGTCTCTGTCCCTGCTGTGACCCCAAAACAAAGGCAGTGCAAGGTTTCTTTGAGCACGACTGCTTGATTTAGGGGAATAAGACGCAGAAGAGGGGGATGTTACACAGGAACAGTGCGGGCAGTTGCGCATACCTGAGAGATAGGAGTCTCAAAACACCAGGAGCCCATTTCTCACTTTCAAATTCTAACTAACTAGCTGACTTCCCTGGACCTGCAGGAGACTTACCTTGCAGTGTCTAGCACAGGGTTGTTTCAGGCTTTGTAGAATTCACAATTAAACAAGAAAGATAGCTTAGACTTCCCCTTTACCTAAATATTACTGATGTAGTTTAGTACATGCCCTGTTACCAAAGGGATTTTATTTTGCCTAGTTTTGCCCTTTGTCTTCCAAACAGTGTATGAGAAGATATAAACTCTGGTAGCTAGTGTTGTGTAATAGAGAAGTAAAGGAATCAGTACAGGTATCAGTGTGAAATTAAAACCATGTACTGATCACTGGCATTCTTTTTTTTTTTTAAAAAACCCACCAAACATTTTTTCTAGGAGGAGGACTACAAATACATCACCTTGGGTACGTAACCAAGGATCTTACCTAGCAACTACAAGCGATTTGTGACTCTGCTGAAGCCAAGTAAGTCTTCAGACTGATGGCACAGTGCTTGAGTTTGCATCTGCAGAGAGTTTTAGGTCTGAGAGGTAGGAATTGCTCCACTGTAATTTCAAAGTGGGTATTAACAGCGGCAGCTGCTGGCAGTGATGCTTACAGAACTGTAATTCAAATTATAAAACTATATTTACCCTCTTAATGATAGAAGCTATTGAGAATATTTGTCCAGTCTGCCTCTCGGCCGGAAGGCGAGGTACAGTCCTTAGCAGTAGGATTGCACTGGGATGTATCTGTCCATTGCTAAGTAGCATTCACGCCCCTCTTGCAGTGCTTCACCAGCAGCAGTGTCCCCATACCTGTCCAGTCTCCCGGATCATGATGTTATCACTGTGCCGGTCACCTATCCCCAGCACGTACGTTGCCACGCAGTACCCAGCACAGGAGAGAGTGAACTCCTCTATAGCTTGTTCTAATGCGTCGCTAAAGAGGGTAAAAAAAAAGATTGAAAGAGAATTTTACATTGAACACCAGTACTTCACCACTGGAAAGTTGTTTTTATAGCGTCCCCCAAGCAAACCTGCAGGAGAAGATAAGGGAATCACATGGCTGAATGTCTGCAGTGCTCTCCACAGGCAGTGCTCCCATCCATGCTTTACAAAAACCAGCTGCAGTAACAACTCTGTGATTGGAGAGGTCTGGCTAAGGTTGTGTCTACAATCTTAACAAAAATGGTTTAGTCTCAACTAAATTAACTCATTTCTAGATCTTCACAGATCCAAAAGACAAAGTGGGCTCCTAGAATGGCACCTGTTGGTGCCCTGCTACCTTAGAGTAGCACTGATGTATTGCTGCTGTCTGGTTCTGTATCTAGTAAAACCCCAAGCTACACAGCTTTTGTGCTGCTTTTTTTCACCTCCTAGTTTTGGCGTTACTCCTTCTGCCCCTTTTCCAGCTGCCACCACACTGACTATCTATCTCTGGAGAAAGTAACAGGACTGATGGGAACACCAAGGTTTGGATCCAGCCTGTGGACAGCGCTACCTTAAGCTACCAAAGATCAAAAAAGCTTGCAAACAATAACCCAGATGCCTCTGTTTCTGTTCAAGACCCATAGAGATCCACCTGATGCCTTCTGGCGTGCCAGGCAGTGAAGCAGCCACAGATATTGTGGGACAGCTTGGAAATATGCATAACTGAAGGAAAAAATTGAGTAAAGCAGAAGAAATGTCTCCAGCTGGAAGCAGTAAAGCAGCACAGAGTAACAGGTAAGCCCACTTACCCTGGGTTCTTGGATTTTAGCCAGTTCAGCAGTGCATCCTTGTTGAAGGCTGCAGTGGCCACCATGTTGCTCTTGTTCAGCTGGATGTTGGCAATGGTGTCTGAATGCATGACTACTTCTATCAGTCCAGTCTTGTCTCCTGTGGAGAGGCAGCCATAAGGGGTCATCCTGCAGAGATGAAAGAAACCCTTCCACTGAAATCTTGCCCAGAAGTGGGTTGTGTTGACTTTTAAGCTTTCCCTTGTCTGCCATATCTACTCCGTATCTATTCTGCGTTTCTACTCCTCAGTACCACAAAACCTGACTAGCTGCTCACAGAATACCAGACAGACCTGTCAGGGACAAAACAGGCTTGCAGCCAAAATGGCCTCAGCACACCTGATTTATCCTTGCAGTAGGACAACCATGTGCACATTACTCACCTCAGGTCCAGGCCCTCCTGCTTCCACAGGATGTCCATCAGCTGGATCATCTGCAGAGTCAGCATGTCCTGACGAAGATCTATAGAATCAGAGAATCGTTTTGGTTTAGTAAAGACCATCAGCACAGAGCAATGTTTATTAGTGCAGTAATAGTGTAAAGCCACCCTACTAGGCACCTTAACTCAGACACAATTACACTAATGGGGGTATACGCTACTCCGCTTTGCCACAGCTCTGCCCACAGTAGTCAAGGGAGCACTTTCGAAAACATCTGTCTGGTCACAAGAGTGAGCAGCAGCCACTCTAACCCTACAAAGCCTGGACTGCTGTAGCTCTTTCAGACTGCACATCAAATCTCTTTTTACCATGCGAGCATATCCAGCTACTACATGCTAAAATCTTAATGGAGAGGGCAGCAAGTAAAATAGAGAGGAGAGTTTACTGTATCTCCAGCTTACTGTCAAAAAACTCAGACACGTTGATGGTCCTCATTTACACAACATTTAATGGTCCATTATTTAGGCCCACTCACTACAATAAATACTTGAGACTATTATGCCTCTGACAACATACCCTTTAAAGACTTACCATCTCCATTTTTAAAAATAATACCCACTCCACCTCCACCTGTCTCTTCATTATTGAACACAATCCATAAAGGTTTCATTTTGGAGTCCATAAATGTGCACTGATCCACACTAGAGGAAACAAAAATATTACTATCAGAGTTTCCATCTATTAAAAAAGCAGCCATCTAAGCTGCAAATTCAACAGCATCTACAAATGCTAACGGACTGGTGACTTCCATGAGAAAAGAGGACCCTGGGGTAACCAGCAGCCTGGCTCTACTGAACACAGGCTGAACAAAGCCTGTGGCACAAATTAAGAGCTGCAGCTATCTTCCTTACCAGACTTCAGCGAGGATAATGTTGGGGTTCAGAGGGGACTGGAGGTGGGAAAGTGCTTCAAGGTAAGTTTCCTGCTTCATGCACACATGCATCATCTCCTTGGTTTGAGGCTTGGTGGCCTTCTGAGAACTCGCTTTAACAAAGTCATTCAGAGCTTTCATCTTGTTGAGTGCTTCTCCCTGAAAAAAAAGGGAGGGATGAAACAGGGTTAACAAATAGGAAATTCCTGGAGAAAATTTAAAAACTATTAAAATCTACTGGGAAGTGTAAACCTTGGTTGTACCTCTTACCTTCTCTTCAACCTGTGGCAATGTCACACACTGTGATCAGCTCCTACTAAATGGGAACTCATTCAACTCATCTAATAACAGCAGTTGTCTGCCTTTGAACATTTCAAACCATTCCAGACACACTGTGTAGTTTGGGATGTGTGTGGGTGAGTAAGAGATGAGCAAAGTCACACATGATGGGGAACTCCAGGCTCTTAACAGGATATGCCAAAACCAATATAGCAGTTAAAAGGCTTTTTTTTGTATTACTGATAACATTAAGTTGCAAAAGCCAACAGCTGAGAAGCAGCTCCAAGCAAGAGGGAAGTCAGTCATGGCTAAAAGCAATTTTTACCTGTTTCATCAAAACTTTCATATGGTGGGTGCTGCCTCTGCAGTAAGCTTCCAGGATCAGGCCAAACCTCAAGGCAACTGCAGGAACATGCATTTCTGACCTAGGGGAAGAAGGGAGGTTAAAGCAATTCTGACTCACTGCAGCGAGTGACTAATTCTCCCATTCACACCAGCACAAGGAGAGGAGGGTGCAGAATATTAGCTGCTGTTTAGATTCTTTCTATGTACTGGGGAGGGGAAAAATTAACCCACCCTAGAACGTGATGTAGAAAAACCACTGCTTGAAGTGATGAGAGATCTTTCTGGATGATTAAACTGCTAACCACTCCTTTGCGAACATTACTTAAGGAGCAAGGACAGTTCAGAGTCTCTGGCTCAGAACTGGCAGGTGGCCATGCATGGCCAAAGTAAATTTCACCTCACAGGCATGTGTATATAAATGCATTCTGAAAACAACCTAATCCAAACACCACCACCACCACAACAAAAGAAAAAAATAACAAATAAACAAACAAATAAAACAACAAATAAACTTCTGGAATAATCCTTATTCAGTGTCCCAAGTAATAAACAGCAGTTCCTGGGTTTTGGTAATCACAGCAAGGAAATCCCACCAATGCTTTGATGAAAGACACTCGTTAAAGGACAGCCAGTAGCCTTTAAATAAATACCCTGGCATCGATACATACAGACACGCTTGCTGTCTCACTTCACAGAGCCGTGACAAAACCAGTAAATGCTGGTTTCACTCGATAACTGAGAAAAAGCCTAAAAATATTTGCTCTGTACCTCAGATGCCAGAAGAGGAAGTGGCCGATCTTGCGGTTGGATAATGCCCTGTCCAGCAGGAACTTGGTTAATTCACAGTCTAAGTAGGATTCATACTTTAGCACCTGGACAAGCTGTAGCAGATATTGGAACAATTCATGATCTCTGGGGACAGAAAGGAAAAATAAGACCACCTTATCTTTACTGCAACAAGTGTACTTGCAAAAACTGTAACGATAAGACTGTCAGCCTTGTTCACAGTCCCCCTCAGCAGCCCTGAACATAAATAGAAAGGGGCTCCACACATCCCTTCTGGTGAACACTTACGTCAGCTTCTTTAATGAGTTGATGGCAAAGGAACCAACATAACGGTCGGGAAAGCTAAAATCCAGCAGTTCCAAGGCATTCAGGACAGGCAATTCTGGCCAGGTCTGAAGCAGGGAAATCATCTGTAAGGGAAAAAAAGAAATAGAAAAAGAACAAGGTTTTTATGACAATGGATAAAAAAAAAACCCAACCTAAAATTCTACTGATGGAAGAGCAGCTCCTTTGTGGAGGGGTAAAACCACGATATTAATCACTATTTATAGATGCCTCAGAGCAAGTTTGCAGACACCAGCTCAAAAACCATCAGTCTACACCCTCCAGGAAGGCTGACAGGGGGAGCCATCCAAGCCCAGGGCAGGGTTACATTTGCTGTAACACCATTAGTGGAATGAGCTCTCTGGGAAAAGCTCTTTTCTGCAGCATAATAATGTAGACTAGAAAAGGACCTTTCGAAGATCCTGTCAAAGCTCTTGAAGTAAGGAGGGATTGAGCAGCACAGAGACCATCCCTAACTGATGTCTGATGTTCTCAGTGGAAGAGATTCACTGACCCCCTGAGGTAGCTTGTGCTGGTCTCTCACTATCAGTTAAGAATATCCAATCCAGATCCTATTTCTGCTGTGAATTAAACAGATCTTGTCTTGATCTATTCCCTTGTTTCTAGAGGGAATAGGCAAGACCTTGTTGGTCAGTAATGAGTCTGGGACAGCGCACAAAGCCAAACGGAGCCCAGAAGAGCTGAACCTCAACTCAGCTGGGTACCACCCAGCATACATTCGCAGTGACTGGCTGAGAACAGAACATCTTCCTCAGCCTCACTGACACAAAACCTACTTGCACAGGGGCGTTGCCAGACGTCACCTGCTAATCTGGCCTCCCAAACACAACACAGGAATGTAGACACTGAAACATGGATCAAAAAGGGAGCCTTGGCTGCCAACCCCAGCATCCTCACCTGGGCAACATCGTCATGCTTGTTCCATTTGGTGATGATAAGGAGCTTTGCCAAAGCTTGTGGGTATTGGTCACGGATATCGTACCTCATCTTCCACACCAGGTCTTTCTCATGCTCATATAGTTCAGTGTGGCTCCTCCGCTCCAGTATCTCCTTCAGTTGCAGCTTCTGCAGATGGGAATCACAGGAAAGAGCATACACAGGGCTCAGTCTCAACCCAGAGGACCTGCTCAGCCCAGAGAGACCCTGTAGGACTGGGGAATGACCCAGGTTGGTGAAAAAAGCTGGTTGGGGCTAAGGGGGAAACATATAACTTGATCTATGAAACCAGGCTTGCACATAGCTGAAAAACTGACGCCAGAAGACTCACCTCCTCAGGATCTTCTGGTGCAGCGCGGGGTTGTTCTCCGTTCCTCCCCAACTCCAGCAGCTGGGACACAAATAAAGAGTTTGAGAAAGGCTCCTCATTTCCTCTGTACTTCTAGCTCACCATCACTTCAGGCATTTATGCTGCGTTAGAGATCAGTCACTTGCCACCTC
Organism: Nyctibius grandis; assembly: GCF_013368605.1. Taxonomy (NCBI): domain Eukaryota; kingdom Metazoa; phylum Chordata; class Aves; order Nyctibiiformes; family Nyctibiidae; genus Nyctibius; species Nyctibius grandis. Next base: position 4,735,890 of record NC_090674.1, read on the forward strand.
TGGAGAATAGAATCACACCTCTCGCAGCTCAAGTGTCGGTAAGTTACTCAGCAGGACCCCTCTGCTCAGAGGTGTAACCTAACTGGCCATAGAGCCCCTTCCCTGGTAGTAACAAGAATGAAGGGATGAGTCCTTCCCCCAGAAAGGGCACATCTGCACACTCGTAGTTTGTGAACAGGGGCTCTGGGTCCCTGAGCTCCAGGCTAACATGAGCCATTCCAGATCCTGAGCGCTGGTGTGTGTTTGCCAAGCAGGCAGCGCTGCCCAAGCCACCCTTCGCACCGGCACAATCCATTAAAGCTTCTGAGCCAGAACATGCACCATGGAGGAGCATGTGTGTATGTCCCTGGCAGAGCACATCTCCTTTCTTTCCTGTAACAGGCACATTTCGTCTTCCATTTTAAGTGCCCAGTTGCAGTGACAGATGGAAAATCCCCACACCACACGGCATGTTATCACCCTGTGCTGAAAGGGAAGGAGCTGTCTACTCACACTCATTTCCCCTTTTATTCCTCTTCCTTCCTATAAAGCCTAACGCTGCTGCAGTTTAAAGGCAGCTCAGTTAAACCCATTTTTTTAAACAAATGCTCATGCGTAAGAGCAGCTTTACCTCAGTAATTCACAGCTTGGAAAAGTATTCACTCAAAGGTCCGCTAATTAAGAGAAGTCATCAAATTTTCAATAAACAATATCTAGTCATCAAGTTTCCTTGTACTCGGTCCCTGTCAACAGCTACCCAAGAGACAGTGACACTGTATGCTCCTGCACCAGCAAAGCTAGGGAATTTCTGTGCCTCCCAAAAAAAAATGTCCATGTCTCCTACCTGCTCAAATGACGGGTAATACACAGGGTGTGATGCAACGCTGGGGAAGCAGATGACCAAGGCTGCTGCACTTTCTGTGTTGGGGTTGCATTGTACTGTGCCCATGGGGTTCAGAAGTTCCCCTTTCTCATCTGAAAAGCAAAGTACAAGAACCCATGAACCCAAATCTTCTGATGGTTTGGTCCAGAAGGCAGAGCACAGACTGTTTCCAGCTCTGCGCTGGACACTGCCTGGCCCTGAGCAGCTCACTTCATTTTCCTGACCTCTCACAAGTGAACTATACATGACATCTTTAGGACAGCAGCTACCTCTTATGTCATACGTGCAATGCCAAGCAAAACAAGCCCTTCATCTTGGCAGGGCTCTAGATGCCATCACAATATAGAGCAGTAATCATACTGGGTCTGCTAGTCTGAACCATTATGGCCCCTCCTACAGCCCAGCGGAGACCAATGCGGAGTGCAGGGCATCTCCTGCCATTGGGGTGGAGACTAAAGACACAAACCAACACAGTAGCTCTATCTCCTGACGTACCTGGAAAGGAGGACCACATGGGCAAGCAGCACTCCCCTGTTTTCAGCTGGTCCTTATAGTCAAAGAGCATGACATTCACCCAGGCGATCGGGCAGTCCTGCGAAGCAAAGCAAGCAGCTCATTTGGGTGCTGTAACTGCAAAAGCTGGATGAAGGTAAGAGAAGACCTAACAAGAAAGTGAGATATCTCCATGCAAAGCAAACCCCTCAGAATAGCCAGGAATAAGAAGTTATATAGTCTTGATCTTTTCCAAGTCTGCAAATTGCTACACAGACTGCTACAGGCAGGTAACTCCCCATTCAAGGGTATGTAGGCACCCCCTCACCAAAGAGTTGCTGTAAAGAACACACCACCCAGGCAGCCAGGCCTGTCTGCTTACCTCTTAAGTTCTCCTAAAATCAGAGTACAAGATGGCATCAAATTCAGATACTTGCCAAAACCTGGGGTCTTTTGTGTAATGCTGAATGGCACCAAACACTCCCCACAAACACACCTAAAACTTCATCACCCAATATTTTGCAGAGCTGAAGAATCTCTAAGTTTCCAGTAAGGCCTTGCAACTCTACACTTGACATTTGAAGGCGCTACAACATATATACTTATATATATATAATTAAGAACCTTAATTTTGAAACAGGGAACACAGAGTCAGCATGACTTCAGAAAACTAGGCAAAGAATGCTGGATATATCCGATAATGGGAAGAAAAGGCATGGCTCCTTTGTACAATAATAAACACTATAGAAATCAAAATTCACACTGCCAATCCCCCCTCTCACATCCCTCAAAATATAACCCACAAGCCCAACCCAGTCACACAAGCCAGCATCATTTTGGAGGTGGGAGACTCCACCAAGTAAAGTGACTGGGACGCGGCCAAGAAAGAGAACCCATCTCCCTGCTCTAACCCAGCTCCCCGCCACCAGAGCACACAGACATATTCCACAAGTGACCTAAGATTTCCTGCAGCCAGGTTCCCCAAATGGAACAATTTACTTCACATAACAGTTTCAGCAATGCCAGCATTTCACTCACCCGCTCAGAAAACACCAAGGCTTAGGCATACGCTAGCACAGAAACTGACTTGCAAAGAGGTTGTGAAGCAAAATTCTAGTGAGACGCACCCACAAACAGCGTAATATTCAAAGGGAACCACAGTGAGACATCTTGTTCCACTGAGACATTACAGAGAAGGTATCAGGCTTACCCTGAAGATACACCAAAGGACTTGGGGGAGGTAGCAAAGTCAGCATTTTCCCCTAATGCAACAAAACGAAACGCTTCCAAGTGGCCTCTCACAAACCTTTGAGCTGATTTGATTAGACCAAGTATCTTCAGTAAAACCCCATTTGAGACATCAGCTTCTAGCTCATAGGCAAAAGCCAAACAAAACACCACCACCAGCAATAACCTTTGCTAACAGAGTAAGTGACATCAAACCGCAGCGCAGAGCCTGCCAAAACACAAGGCAAGGTTTTTGGTGGATAAGGTCCAGCAAAGCAACGATTCAGCATTGTAAGGACAGAAATATCTCCTGCATGACTTACAGAAACACTGAAAGCCAGCCCTCTGGGTGACATTACCCCTCTGACTCACCCCAGTCAGTCTCAAGCATGCCTGTTTTTGTGGTAGTAAATTATTTAGTCCCACCTATCTGCTCTGGACAGTCTGCACAAACAACATTCACATAATTCACCTCTGAGTACCGTAAGCAAAGCAAGCAAAAAGATTATTAATCAAAAACAACAATCAGGGTGCACTCTGACTGTCACCTCCTCTTACCAATCATTTTAAATGAGATCTGGGCACCTTACTCAGAGCTGCAGCTGACCACTGGGAAAAATCCATTTCTGCAGAGCTCAACTCCAGCAAATATTGTGATTTTATATTAAGAGCTCACCAGAATGCATCCACCTTTCCCCAATACCAGAACACACATGAAAAAGATTCTCTTAAGTCAGCTAATCAGGCTGGTTTTGTTTTGTCAATCAGAACTCCTTATGACTGCTTCAAAACTGAAAATTTTTCCAGTGTGACCACAAAAATGCAGCCGGTGGATGAATCAGATACTCTGTTCAACAAAAGCCTCCAGCAGGAGTTGGAGTTCTGCTTTTATTAAACAAAAACACAACAATAAAAAGGTTGATTCTGGTCCTGGCCTCAAAATATTTCCAGTCTGAAGTCTCCAAGCCAGAAACTAGTTCACAAAAGCAACACTCACGTGTTGCCTGTTGCTCCCCAGACATTAATGCACCGTAACCCTGAGAACCTTTTTGCTGTCAACACAACAAAGCTCAGTGACTCTCCCAGCACTGAAGAGGAGCTAGCAGAACTGAGACTAACATCTTCTGTGGTCACATTTATCAGTCCCTCATTTCTCTGCACTCTAGTAAAGATGGCACAACTAATCCTGTGTTTAAAGCATTGTAACAGGGTTTTTATGGCTGCAGAAACAATAATTTGCAGAGGAATAAACGCATTTGTTGCTCACAAAGAAAACTCTTCATGTGCAAAGAGCTAGAGGCATCATGCTTAAGTTATAACACTGGGAAACCAGCAATTCAATTACAGACCACACTTAGATCTACTGTTAGTGACTGGATTATTAATGGACTAGAAGTTTTGGAATAAAGGGGAGGAAAGTGAGAAATACCGCTACATCTCTGATTCAGAAGCTCGAAACAAGAGCTTCCAAAGTGATTTAACAGTAACCTTGAAGATCCTCCACTTTCATTTTACCTCACCTAAAGCTCTGCTGTAACCCCTGTTTACATTCCCCATTTTCTTCCCCCTTCTTAGCCGTTACTTTGCTCCACGAGGGATTTGCATGACAGACCCCACCAGAAAGGAGATGCAACACCGAAGATGGTTTAACCACAACTACAAAACAAGGAAGTTGCGGAACAGCAAAACAGAGACACCAACACAAATGATTCCTCTTTATGTGCATTCAGATGCTGGGTATGTTTCTTAATAGTCTTTCTGAACAAGAAATTACATTTAAACAACCTTTCCTACAGGCAGCCACTCCTCAGTTTCCTATTCTTGTTGAAGAAGTCACTGGCCATCTCTCTGTAAGCTCTTTTATTAATAAAGTCTTCTGAAAGCAAAGGGCATTTGGTTCAGGACAGTGTCCTGAGTCCTCCAGCACTGGCAAGCCCTGCTCAGTCCCACACTGGCTGTACTTACAGCTTTCTTGGACTTCTTCTTGGTGGAACGTGCCTTCTTTGCCTTCTCGATGACAGCATAGAGGGCAAAGCAGAGCCGCGCCATACGGGGAAGATCACAGATGTTGATATCAAAATCCAGTCTCTGCTTCCACACTGGCTCTGAGCAGACATTCACTTCAGAGCTTGACACCATCTTGCAGAGCATCTCATTGCCATGAAAGAGCCCTGCTTGCACCACCAGCTGAGGGAACGAGAAATAAGAGAATATCATGAATCCAGAGGGACTTGACCTGTCTGCTTAAGCACATGATTAGAAGAGGAATGGGACAGGGCATCCACTCCCCTGGACAGGATGCCTTACTCCTGTCTCTTTCCCGATTCATTGACACATTAAGTTCCTTAATCTTCATACCACTGTCAACTAATATCACCACAGGGCAGCAGCTCTGTTTGCTACTCAGAAACTTCTGCAGGAGAGTGTTTCTAACAACACATGGCTCTATTGCTGGGCTGCTGGCTAGCAGGTTCCCTTCCCCTTCCTGTTGTGCTGCGGTTTAGAAACTGCCCAAAGGCTGAATGAAGCATAACAGAGGATCACGTGTCAGCCCTGCTTTCCTCACCACACAGACAAGACAGATGCAACTGGGAAAGCCAAAACACAAAACCAAAACCCGAGACTGAGTCAGTACCTACCTTCATTCTCTCATCTGCATTGACCTTGCTGCCTTGCACCAGCTCAATGTAGAAAGGATGCTCTAAGGACCAGAGAGAACCATAGTTTGGCTAGAAAGAGAAGAGGCGTCCGATCAGAAAGAGACACAACAAAGACCTCTCAAGCCAGTGCCAGACCTCATCTCTCATCACGTGCTTTTTGCTCCAACAGAAAAGCTCACTGCATTGCAGGTGGGCAGCACGAAGTCTGTGACAGCCAGGGAAGTTGTGGAGGGAGCTGGAAGGCTGACTGGAAATTCCCAGCTCTTAGACCCTAGCTAGGAACCTGTCCTGAGAGAGGCAGGGAGAACCAGCTGCTGTTCCCAGGCAAGATCAGCATCTCCAGGAGTTGAGGGTGACCCCACTGTGTCACTGCCCCCTTTTACCTTTTTCTTTGGGAGCGGGGGAGGCTTGGCAATCATCTTCGGGGGGCTGGCAATGCAGTTGGTCTGCTCATCCCTCATAGCAATGATAGTGGAGGAGTGTACCATGGTCAGGTGGGGCGTCTGGCCTCGGTGCAGGCAGCTGCGAATATACTGCAAAGAGAGGACAGAGTCAGCGAGGATGAAACAGCCAGGCAGGCAAGAGCAGTCAAGCAAATCAGAACTGGCTGAAGTAGGAACAGGTGGAAGGAGTAAGGAAAGGACACAGCAATGATTAAAAATAAGTTTTAATTTATCTCCTCTAGCTTTATAAACCTGCAACTCACTGGACTCATGTTGCCAGAACTGAGAAAATAAAGTGCCTTTTATAGCTGGCATTTCATTGACTGACTCAAATGGCTGCATAAAGGGAAAACACTGAGAAGGATTCAGCACTCCCAACAGCGGTTTGCCCTGCCAGGGGAACACAGGATACAGGGTTACTTGACCAACTTTCAGGAAGAGAAGCCCCAGCCCACCGTGCAGGCAAACAGACGTTTCCAGACCCATCATCTATAAATGCATTTACACAGCACTTGGTACCCAGGGACACGCTTAGATCACTAGCCCCCAAGACCATAAGGATCGGTTAGGTTGCTAGAAGTATCCCTTGCCCTAAGTAGCATCCAGGTCCTGCCACTGGTGTGTTGCATTCCTGTAAACTGCATTGCCTCCTTGATGGAGGATGACATGCCTCAGTCCACCCTCCCAGCCAGAAGGGGCCATATGGGAACAGACTGATTGATAAAGCAAGACAAAAGGCTCACCTGGAACTGGTACAGAGGGTAGTTTCCATAGAGATATTCACATTTCCCATTCACCTGCAGGGTGTAGTCCTCTGGGTTCTCCACTGTCTCATGGCGGAAGACAGTAGCCTGCTTCTTGATAGCATAGCTCATTAATGTGAAGGGGAACTCCTTCGGGGAGATCTGGAAAGTGAAGCTCTCCTGCAACCCAACAACACAGCATACACTGTCACATAGCAGCAAAGGGCTGAAACCAGTACAAGCAGCAGCTCAGCGGACAGGTAACAACATTCCATTGCTGGCGATAAAGAGAAGGATAGGAAGGCAGAATTACTCCCCCACACACATCAGCAAATAAGTAGGGATGTTTGCCAAACTGGGCAGGAGCATGTTTCAGCAGCGCAAGCGCAAGGCTGGAGATCAGGAACTTCAAGTCCAGTTTAAGTAGAATCACCAGTTCAAGTGGTTGCTAGTCATTAAAAATCTTCCCACTCTCATTTCACCAGCAAGGCAGAGGGTGGCTAGGGTCACCATGCTCCCACAAACTGCTCTGGAAAGCCCTTCTCCTGTGAGGGTGGCTCCTGCTTCATGCCCAGGCACAACATGCAAAAATCACACTAACCAAGGGTAGCAGGAAAGAACAGGGGCCCATGGGCAACACAGACCGACGCTTGCAAGCAGTGTACGCTGAGCATGAGCTGAGCAGACTCTTGGGCTTCAAAAGGAAAGGCATGTATTGGATTCTGTGCCCCTCTCCTACCCAAAATCAAAAAGCCTTACACCACCACATGTGCATGCAGCAACCTCAGCTACGAGCTAACCAGTACACCCAACGCATGTTCAGGAAGGGGAGCAGCTCCCTTGGTTGGAGGCTCAGAGTCTCCCTCCCAACCACTTCCACAGGCAAAGGAATCTGGAGAATGAAGATGAACACTGAACATACAGAAACACTGTCCACGCACACATTATTCTGTCTCCAAATGCCCAAAGGTTCCCAAAGGGAAAGCACAAACCAGTTAAACATTGTCACAGAAAAGTTTGTGCTTTACCCCGCCAGACTGAAACTTGACGTTGACAAAAATGTTCTTGGTGGTGGTTTGTAGAGGACCAGTCCCAAGGGCTTTGGCCATGGGCTCCAGCTGCAAGGGAAAGTTGTACTCCATCCAAGCTGCCCAGCTGAGCTGCTGCCGCTTTGCTGCTCTTTCCTCACAGAACTGGCACATTTTGGTGCGGAAATCATTCACCTCTGGATCCTGCACAGAGTCGAACTCATGCAAACCTAAGTGGAGAGACAGAAAGGCAAAATAAGCATCTGCACCCAATGGGAGAAATCAGCCTTTGATAATCAAGTGCCTGTGAAACAGTCTTCCTAAACACATGCATAATATTTGGCCAAAAGGAGAACAGTCAGCCAAGCTACTAATAATCGCTTATTTACCATGTACAATTGCACCGACTCAGTTACTACAGCCTTCTGCCAGCAGGAAAGATCACTCTTCTTGGGCCTGCGCACACACTGTTCCCTTACCAGATCCACCAGAGACCAAACTGCTAATTTCACCTCCTGCATAAGCAGGGCTCCATCGCTATTCCACACGTAGCAAGGCTGTCGAGGACAGAAGCATGTTTCACCTACAGCCAGCACCCTTGCCACACCTCCTGGCGCGACTGACGATGGGGGAACTGACCTTTTCCAATGAGCAGGCTGATTTGGGAGTTAATAACCTTCTTGACTCTGTCACCTTCTCGAGCCACGAGCCGCAGCACTGGCAGGAAGGGCTGGATGTCACAAAGCCGCCGCTGCTCGTCCTCCAGCTCCTGCTGTTCTGCTGTCTGGTTGATGCACGTGAAGACATAGGCCTCGGGATCACTGAGCATATGGTACAGCGGCTCATACTGAGCGTGCTTCCACACCACCTGGGCCGGACCAACAGCACGGTGAAACTACCGCTGCACTGCCAGAACCTCGTCATCCTCTTACTGTCACCCCACAACCTCCCTCTCCCAAGATACACCGTTTAGCGAAGGGAACGCACACCCAAACCTTCTCACAGTAAGTACCTGCTGACTGCTAACCTTGTGAAATAGAGGTATTACTCCCACTAGAAGTAAAATTGGGTCAAGTAACTTGCTCCCAGTAATATGAAATCTGTGACAAGAGCCGAGAACTTTTCTGAAGTCTTCTCAACACTATCCAGTTCCCAAAGATCCTTTGCTCCCACTTCCACATGACTGTTCATATTCCATTTCCTCCCTCTCATCCTAAGCACCCGCTATAGGAGACAAAACCCTGGAGCAGATGGGCCTCTGGTGTGACCCAGTGTGCCTACTGGCTGCAAAACACAGACCTGCAACTTAACAACTGGAACCAATCAGCTCTGCTTACGGGTTTTTTTGGTTGGTTTTGTGTTTGGGTTTTTTCTACCTGCAAATTGCAGCATGAGAAAACTTGGAATAATCTGGCACTGAGCTTCTGTCCCTTGTGACCTGTGACTCATCTAGGCCAGGTTGCTGCTGCAGAGAAAACCTTTTCCACTGTTTTCCTTCACTCTCCCCTAACCCCACTCCCTGCCCAGGGAAACAAGGAAGCAGCCACATTTCGTTCACACGTGGTTTCACTACAGCATTTTATTTCCTCAAACGAAGCACTAAGAAAAATCCTCTCTCCCATTACCGTTCCCAATTTTCAGTATTCAATTTCTGTGAGGCAAGAGAAGGCTGGGCTGGCATCCTGAGTACTCCGAGTCAGTCCAGCATCTGTATTTGACTATTTGGGGGCAACTTCTCTTACTTGCATACCCATACACAAGAGCTTTCATAATGAAAAACCCAGTGTGGGGACTGGTTGGGTCAGGTGAGCAGTAATTGAACACACAGTCCACAAGCCCTGCGTGGCCAACTCAGATCTGCCCTCACTCCATAGTTACTCTAATTCTCATCCCAAGGTTGGACAAGGACCCAGAGAATCGAGCCCGACACCGCTGGCACCCCCAGCAGCACCCTGTTGCTGGCAGTCTCAGGAGCTAGACGTGGGTTTAGTGGATTGCAGGGGCTGTCACAAGGAACTGCCTCAGAGCAACACAGAAGAACCTCAACTTGCGCTGAGTTAACACCCAACACGTTTCCCCAGGTGCTCCCCAAGAACAGACTCCTAGTTCTAAGAATTGCAGATAAGACTGTGGAACAAGGCCGTTACCTGCTTGATGGTGCCCAAGCTGGCATTGCAGGACACAGAGAGGTTTAAGTAGATGCCTGTGGGCAGCAGAAAGTCCACCTGGATGTTTTGGTTTTCCCCCTTGGACCAGAATTCCATAGGGCAGTAAATGCCTGGGGGCATCCTGCTCACTTCTTAGCTACCACCTGCAAGAAAAGGGGAAAAAGTCTGTTGCTGTTGACTATATAATATCTCCTCAGATGTGTGTCGGGCTCTGTAGAAAGTTAATGTGCAAAAAGACCCAAAGAAAGGAAGGTTAGTATATCCCCATAGCTCAGGAAAACATGCACCTGAGTCAAATTTCCAGTCCAGTGCCTTTAAGCCACAGAGGCATTCTTGCTATAGAATTTGCTTCTATTTCAATGTAACCCTTTCTTAATTTCTTCTAGACTGGGATTAACCTACATCTTTATTTGACAAAGAAATTAAATAATTATCTTCACTTGAGAACGAAGGCACTTGTCCCGATAGTGCATCTACAACCAAGCAGCCAACAGAAACAAGGAGTCCCTACCCTCGGCTTTGCAAGGCAATCCTCAGGCCACATGCTCCAAGCTCCACGTTGTTTTTCCTGAGCTCAGTTCCAGTCTGCAAGAGGGAGAAAAAGGTATTGCTGGTTGCATGCATTTTTATACACACAAACAAGTAATACTCCACTGTATATCCCCCCTCAATAAGTACAGCAAAAAAGAAATCTAAGGCTAAAGCGATCAAAACAGGTTTGTTAATTCCATCTGCATCCTTTCACTTGGCAGGGCTCTACAATTTATTCTCAGAGCATCCAAAGAACACGAACAGAAGAAAAAGAATTTGAACGCTCTCAGGTATAAACTGTTGTTTTCAAACACATGATAAGTGCACGCATGAACAGCTCAAACAGAAGGCATTCAGCAGAAGCCTGTCGTATGGTTTCTCTCTCAAAGACATGTAATACCAAAGGCAGAAAAGCGGCTCTAACTCCCTTCAAGCACCTCAGCAGAGAAACCAGCTCACCTAAATTCCCTCTCACTTACCAGAGAGTTTTTCCACCAGGTCAGCAGAGAAACACGCCAGCAGTACAGCCTGGAGGGTGCTCACATAGCCATGGCTCATAGCTGCTGTGGAAACCAAGGCTTCAGCCTCCTGCCAGCCTGACTCTGCTGGTTCTAAATTCAGCCCTGCACGTGCCCGGAGCAATTCTAAGTGTCACTTATCCTCAGCATATGAAACGAGTACAGAAGTTGCTCATTCACAACTTAAAACACAGCTTTGCAGCTGTCAGACAGTGTACAAACTTAGAAAGAAACTGAGCAACATGCTGCTGAAGATTTGGGTCTCCCAAATCATGAAGTCCTGCTGGCAGCTTCTCGTGAGCCAGCCCCGTGCTTCAGTACGACAAGAAGCCCAGCATCTTATCTGCCAGCGCCTGGGAGCACAACGCTTCCCCATCAGCGGTGAGGTCAGGATTCCCAGAAACACGAGCTGTGTTGTATCTGTCCTGCTTCCTCAGCGCACACGCTGTATCACACAGGGACCAGATAGAGAGACCACAAAACCACCCATGTGCCTTAAGAGGGCGGGAAGTAAAATGGGGAGGAGGCAAGGCTTACAAGTTTGAATAAAGCAAAACAAGCTTCCCTCGTCTTCTGCTCATTAACAATAAAACCAGCAAGTTTCTAGAATATCTGCTACCTCAGCCTTTCCCAATGGCAGCAAACTGGCACGACTCTACTGCCCAGCAGTGATGGAAGACACAACAATGGCTGAACTGCTTCCTTCTGCTGAGGGTTTCTACCTGATGCCACATCCCATCGGATATGAAGTACCTTCTCGAAGCTATTAGCACTACAAGGTCAAGTTCAAGTTGCTCAGTACCTGGACATTACCCAGTCAGTATTTAACAAGCCAGCAGTCAACATAAAACACACTAACGCAAATCTCCTCTCATGAAGTTTATCAACCACAGCTCTGGTGTTTACAACATACAACTGCTATTGAGAGGGGGAGGAAAAAAAGAAAAAGAAAAAAAAGCAGCAAGATCACACACAGAGCAGCGTTCCACAAACCTCTGTGAGGCTGCAGCCTTAGACAGACACGGAAGCCCTAACGCCCACGGACAGATTACAAAATTACTAAACCCCAGGACTACAAAAATACCTTTCAAGTTCATAAGAAACGAGTGGCGCAGAGCTCTCAGGTGACGCGTGTCGCGTGGGAGACAGCAGGAAGTCACTTTCATTGCAGGCATCAGCTTAGCTGGGGGAGGAGACCACGGGAATTTTAATGTACACACGTGCTTGACATGTTTTTACCCCACAAGCAAATACACTTAGCAGATGTGAACCAACCCTAAGCCTTCATGGGTGCAGACCCACTTCAGTGGGTGCTCTGAAGGTGTTTTAAACTTGGGTGTGCTTTTTTGGTGGAGGTCGCGGGGTAAAACAGGTCCGCGGTACACTGCAGGCAAGTCATTTGAGCATTGATAGACTGTAAAATTAACCCACAAATTCCCCTCCAAGAACAGACTGGGAAAACTCCCGTAGCAGGTAAGTGTGCCTCCAGCGACACGCAAGCAAGTCAAACTGTGACTGGGTGGGGGAGTTCTGCAGGGGGACTCCCCCCTTGCAAGGCTGGCTGGATACTCACCCCCAGGCACCAGCCACTTAATCACACAGCAAAAACATGCGCTATCTGCTTCTCTTGTGGCATCACGTAAAAAATCCTGATTCAAGCTCCAGTCCTGTGACGTGGATGCAACCAACAGAAGCTCACGGTAAGACTGGCCTTTGCAGCTCTGCCTGCTGACAAGTATTGACAACCTGGCTATTTATTCATCTAAAAATGAACACATGCTGGGGAGAGGTGCTAGAAACACAGCCTCAGGGACAGACAGCCCGCAGAGGTGCGTGTGTCCGCTGTGCGGCCCCAGTCACCCCAGCTGAGCAGGGCCTCCGGCACAGCAGGTCAGACCTGATGCTCGAGCCAGCCTACAGGACCCGCAGCAAGCTGGGCTGAGAGCTCACAGCCATCCCCTGCCGACTGCCACCAAGAGTCACTCTGAGCCTGGACATTCAGCCAGCAGCAGCCTTTTATGCCAGAAGGATGGCTTTGCTGCCTTCTTGAATACCTGCTAACATCATTTATTTTGGAGGTGGCATTAACGGGACAGATTTTGCTCTTGTGTCAACAAAAGTGTTTCCTTTACAACTTCCATTAAGCTTCCTGTAAAATACGGATCAGTGTCCCAACTGTGCTGTTAGGCTGTCACTGCTCTCTTTCAGTTCCTGGGACAGTGTTGCACCTTCAGCATAGACGTGAGTTGTAGCAGAGCTCTAATTGTCTCTGGTTCCTCCTTCAACACATATATACAAGTGTAAGACTTGGCCCATGAACTAGGTAGGAAAAAACTAGGACCCCTCGAAAAGGTGTGGAGAAGCATTCAAGTACTGAACAACCCCTAAAATCAATGCTTTTGTATCTTCAGGGTCCACTTCTTCAAACCCTAGTTCAGAATACTCTAATCTCCTTTATTTGTTTTACCGTAATAAGACTTCTAGCTCTTCCAAATATAAAAATCAAATAAAGGTTTTTGCATACTATTAGCTTCTGGTTTGTACACTGATCTCTTACATCCTGCCACACAATTCCCTGCACCGGTTCATTCATTCTTTCAACAGTAGTTCGTTGTTCATCCAACTCTATGTAGTAGACACATAGTTACAGTGGTTTGATAATGCCTTTTATTAGAGATTTTTAAGCCCCTGATTAGTCACCTTTACTCCCTGCTTTGCTGACACAAACCATTAGACTGATGTAGACATACAATATAGTCTGTCCAGGACAACTGGACAAGGGATGAAATTGCACACACCTAACTTGTCAGGCCTCTCAAACACCACAGAGCATCCCCTTCTCTACCAGAGGGGCTGATATAAACCAGCATTTACATACCAAAACCAGCATCTTCTGTGCACCAGAATGTCAGCAGAGAACTATAGATTTTTCTACCTTCCAAGGAAGTCTTCTAGCTATGTGGAGGCTACAAGGATCAGGCTTTGAACAACCACAGGATCCAAAGAATCCCTTGGCTTGTGCCCTTCCCTTTATGAAATAAAGGCTCCTTTACTTTAAGCATTTCTATTGCTCAACGCCCGCCTTACACATGCACGCCCCCATAAAACAGGCTCACAGAGAAAAGTAATGGGAAGCAGAACTACACTAATGTAATCTGAACTGGAGCTAACCTTGTTTGTGTGCAGGGCTGATGATGAAAGGGGTTGTCAGCAAGCAAAGAGATAGGAAAGCAGAATGTATACGTGGTGATAAAAACAGGCTGCAGTTCTGTGGGGCTCCCAGCTCCAGAGCAACTACAGAATAAGCATCAGTGATACACCATCAGCGAAGCTCAGCAGGACCTTAGATCCAACCACAAGTAACAGCCAGAGGGAGGGAAAGAGGAGCTCAGGTGAAGCAACTTAAGAGAAACAGAAATGTAAAGCCATACCTCAATTCTGGAAGTAAAACAGGATCACTAGAGAGAGGCCAAGTAGCACCAGGGACTAAGAAAAGCATCTGATGGGAGGACTCAAGAACCTTGCTCTGGTGGAAACTTTCAAGCAGCCTTTTAGGCAAGTTCTCAGTCAATCAACTACACTTCCAGTACTGTCTGAGGAAGCATCTAGTGGGAAACAGTGTATTTAGTGGTTAAAGTAAGAGCCTGAAAACTGACAACTTACAAAGTTCCATTGCCAACCCTGACAATTGTTTGATGCGTGACTTCAAACAACTAACTCCTCCGTGGTTCAGCTCTCATACGCACAGTATACCTCATGAAGGATGTAGCAATTCTTAAATGCTGGCAAAGTGGTTTGGGATCTTTGCACTCTTGCTATTACTGCTAACACGGGCATAGCCTGAGAGCTGGAGGAAGCTGTGATAAATGAAAGCTTCTAGCTGAAGGGGTTGCTGAAATTAGTCTTTTTCAACTGCTCCTGTGAGTGGACAATACCAGAAACCCAAGCGCATCTTGCTGATGAAAACAAAAGATAAGCCATGCATTTCTAATGACCCTCCACCACTACATCCAACTTTCTTTGCTTTCAGGTTCCCATCTCAAGCATACACAGCACACTGTGCTTAGGTGTTACAAGACTCTCTTCAGAGAGCTCTTAAAAGACTTCCTCATGCCCTGCCAAAACACACAATCCACAGCTAACCCACAGCAGAAACACACATCGCCGTTAGCAACTAGAGCAGCACAACTCCAACCTCCAAGAAGGTACGGATGGCCAGATATTGCCACGCATGCACAAATCTCTGGGTGACCCTTAATCGCAGCAACAAGGTGCCAAGCGCCAAGCCTTCCAGGTAAGGTCCGGGCAGCAATCCTAGCAGCACAGGACCCCTCCACCACCCCATGGAGCCGGTCAGCAAGTCACATGAGTAGCCACACACCATCCAGTTCCTGCCCAAAACAGCCAGCCCACTGCCATCCGCCCGCCTTGGAAACCCAGCGGAGCCCCGCTGCCAGCACATCTATTCCTGCGGAGGGGATGCGGCTTCAAGGGCTGACCCCCAAAGCAGCTAAAACCTCAAATCGCATATTACCAAGTCCTAAAATGCCCCATTTTCATAAAGCAGAAGCGATTTTTCTTAAGGAGAACACAGTTTGTTCGAGCAGCCCGAGGAGCGATCAGGCGTTGCTGCAAATGGCAGAGACACGCGCAGAAGCGGGACGCGGAGGACCCGCGCCCACCAGCCGCGGGGACCGCGCCCGGGCCCGCGGGGTGCGCAGAGCCCCGACCCCGCTCCTCCACCTCCCCCCGGCCCAGGCCCGGCGCTCACCTGCGCGGCTCCCCGCCGCCGCCGGGCTCCCGCGCTGCCGGCCCCGGCCCGGCCCCGCCCCGCGCAGGCACCGCCCGCGAAGCGCCGCGCAGCGCTTGCCCGCGACCCGCGGCGGCTACGCACCGGCAAGCGCGGGTGGCCCATGGGGAGCCCTGTGCACCAGTGACCCTACGCTGGGCAAGCAGCCCCGCACCCGATCCCGCGGCAGCTGCACACCGCGCACGGCGGATCCTGCGCCAGCCGCTCCGCGCCGGGCCCCAGGAACGGCCCAGCCGCGTGTCACGCACCTGTAACCCCGCAGCGGGGACGGCGCGGTGTGCTCCGGTAGCCCAGCGCGGCCCAGCAGCCCCCCTTTGTCACACACGGGTCGCTCCAGCTGCGCGCTGCACACCAGTAACCCGCGCAGCGCTGGTTTGTGCAGCCTGGCGCGCACGGAGAGGCACAGCAGGCACTGCAACATCCTCAGGAGAAATGGTATGTGTAAAACTACTCACACAGATCTAAAATGGTTTAGGATTCACTCCTTCCCCGGAAAGGGCTCCTCTGACACCCTCAGTCACCCCATTTTCTCCATCTGGAAAAGTTTTGTGCAGTAAGGATGGGGAAGACCCCAAATCCCAAAGGAGTCAAGTGATTTGGGGGATGAGAAGAAATGCCCCCAAGGCAGTCAAGGTGCCCACGGGGCCCAAGGTAGGAGCAGGGTAGTAGTAACTTGTAACAGGCCTGATGTTTCACTAGCACCCGCTAGTCATGGGGGAAGAGAGGAACCAAGCACGGCTTTAGATGCTGCATCCCCAGCACATACAGGCTAGCTGCCCTTTTTTTTTTTTCTCCCTCAACCTGTTGTAGAGGTCCATTGGCTGCAGGGGAAACCCACCCAGGCACCAAACCATTGTGCAAGGGCCTGTCCCACCAGAGCCCCCAGGTGCCTCAAGGGTCGGCCACTGAGTGTCACGGGAAATTAGTGGCTTCAAAGCAGCAACAGAGGGGATAAGAAATGTTTCCAGTGTTCAAAGACAATCACTCTCCTCTGTCTCATTAAATTTTCAGCAGCAATTAGATACTCAAAGACCATGTGCTCATTTGGAAAAAAAAAATCTCTCTTCACACGTCTCCCCTTGCACTTGAGAAGTGCCCACCGCTCTTTGGGTCATGAATAATAAGAGATTGTGAACCTGGATTCGTGCTTTAGATTATTTCACTCCCACACGTGGAAACAAACCATCTCGGTACAGAACACGGTTAGTGTTAGCGCGTCGCCCCGACTGGTCCTGCAACTTTATGACTCCCAGAATCACCCTTTTTCCTAAAGCTTCTACTGCTGGAGGCATGTGATTAAGGTATAAATTCTTTTTCTTTCCATGTTATAATCCAAGAAAAGCTCATTATTCTTAAAATCTGACTCATTTTTTTCCCTGAACATTAGTAGTTGGCAACACAGATATCTTACCATCAGTACAAAATGTGACTGTTGAAACATTCATTCTCCAACTCTGTTTGAATCTACTATCACGTCTTAATGTGACCTTTTAAAGCTCAGAAACTGTCTATTTTAAATCATCGGCCCTAACATGTGTTGAAGATATTTTTAACAGCCTGTTTACAGGAATTCTGGTTTCTGTTCTGCTATTTTTTTTTCCTTTTCAACAGCTTTTCTATTCATCATCTCCAAGTTTCACATATAGGACTGTACTGAACACTTATAAGACATTTGCCTACAGAGCCTGTGAGAAATTGGACAACAGAAACCGTAAGGAAGGGAAAAAGGAGCTGAAAGTCAGAAAAATAGTTGTAACCTGCTAGATTAAAGATCCGAGACCTCGAGGAAGAACAGAAGGGACAGGTCAATTAGTTGGTTTTCCTCTGTATTATTGAAAACAAAACAGTGCTCATGGGCTTGAAGAAAACACTGGTGCGAAGGGCTAGTGGCATCCACGTGGCATTATTTCAAATGCATCCAATATTAGGTGTGTGCTGAGCATGCCTGTTCAAAGAGACCATCTCCACACCATGCCAATCTGGGATAAATTTATCCGGAGTTGTTCATGAATCTCTGAAAGGCGAGTTTTGTATTCTCTCAGACTGCATTATAAAGGACGTGCACTGCGGACTACCCAGGGTTAACATAAAACTGTAGACAGCAGAAAGACAAAGGGACAGCAGGGAAGGGATGATGAGTTTTCAGACATTGTCCATCACACAACTGCTGGCTCACGGTACAAGTCTTTGCAGGATAAGAAGTGCCCAGAGCTCACAGGAGAGACTCCTTACAGACCGGGATAAAAATCCTGCAGTGCTTAGCTAGGATTAAGGGCTGCTGCCTATTATATATTCACCAAAGCCAAATCTAAAGTGTGATTTTCTTTTCATCTTTTGGCTGTACCTCAGTTACAATGACTACTCACATGAATACCTTCTTTTTATGTCCCTTTTCTTCCATAAAGACTTTTTTGAGCCCTTAGTCTCAATTATCAGTCTTTCATAGCCCACCTCTTGCCATTTACCCTTACATCTTTTTTTCCAGGTTGTTTCTTCTCTTCGCTGCTCCAGGTACACCATTCTCACGTGTCCGCTTGCCATCTTGGCATCGATGGGCATGGTTGGGAACACTGACTGTACAGCTCCTAACCACCTCCCTTCCAAATCCCTTCCCTACACCAATTTGCTGCATGAGAAATGTAGCCAACGTTCATAGCCTAGATGAGACAGCTGGTCAGCTTTTGGAGGAAGAAGGAACAGGGGGAGAAAGAGGAGGAGGATGACAGCAAGCAAGTAATGTAACCACAGTGCCTCGGTATTTACAGGATTGCCCCAGCAAGAACACTTTCACCTGCCAGTGGGGCACCTGGAGAGATAAAGACCATGCCTGCTCTTCTGGGTCCAGAGCCACATTGATGTTGGCAATTTCAATAAATAGTAACATTGATGCAGCTGTATTCACCGCTTCTACAGACAAGGCTAGAAGCAGCCTCTCTTATCCTCCACTTACTGGGTTATGGGGTAAACAAACAAATAAATTAAAAAAACGCCAAACTCACCACATTTAATTGCACCACAAAGCAAACAGGAAGCCTGAGCAGCCTTAGGAGAGTTGAAGCTATTTGCTCCATGTGGTTAACACTACCAAACCGGCGGGAAACCGCGTTTTCGCTTCAGCTGTGCAGTTGGTCTGCAGATACGGCTGGTAACTTGCTCTTATTTAAAAGTCAAAAGAGGTTTTTTTAGCAACAAGATCTGAACTAGGCTCAGAGCCGCATGAAGTGAACGACACTGATCCACACCGGCCGTCACAGAGGTAAGCAACAGGGCTCGCCGGTGTAAGTACAGCCACGGGATACATCCTTCGCTGGGAAATGCCTACGGCCAAACCAAACAGTACTTCAAGATCTGATGATCACTGTTTCTTTTTGCATCTTACACGAAGGGTCTCTGTGCTATAGCATAATGCTACACTGCTACAGACTCTTTGCTCTTTGTTGGGATTCCTTTAAATGAATAGATATTCACCCAAATATCTACTTGGGGCCCCCAGGCTCTCTTGCAAGCAAGCACTGTGGACACTGAAGGGAAGTTAGGATATTAGGGTGAACTGTACTGAGTATTTCAACTGCACCTTACAGCCTCCAACTGCTGTCCACATTCATTTTCACATTTTGAACTTCCCAGTTCTCCATCTTCAAATAGCCAGAGCTGCCACAGCCATACCAATTATGATGAACTTCATAAACAGCTTAATACTGCTGCATTTTACAGATGTTTATCTTTATTCAAGTGGAACACAACATAAAGGATGAAGGGAAGACTAGACATTTGTCACTTCGAAAATCAATGCTCGAGCTCTAAGGAAAGCGTTGACTAATCTAAACCAACTGCAGATCCAAAATGTCCTAAACTTTGTTGGGGAAATTCAGATATAAAGCTACAATTTTAATGTGAAGCCCCACATGATTATTCATACAGCAGTCAGCAGCGTGGCACGACATTAGTGATAACTGTGCCACTAGCCAGGAGCGTTATCAAAGCAAACACTCATCCCAGGGAAACCAAGCTCTGATCTAGCACTGGGAGTGTGACAGCACCAACCCAATTTGACATAAATTCCTGTTTGATAGGAATATAGCACTACTAATAATAAATACTAAATGTTATTAATATATTCAGGATACATACACTTTCATTTGTACTGCTTAAAAAACTTACACAGTACATACTGTAAACCCCGCGTGCCCATGCTTTTCCTCCTTTGTTCTTGACGTGCAAGAAAATCAAGACACAGAAATGACTTGGTCAAAAGTTACACAGGGGGATGGTGGAAAAATCAGATTAGATCTCTGGTGTCCTCGGTAAAGGACTTGTTTTATTAGGATAATGTAAATTTACTTGTAGAACATCTATTCAGGGAGGAGAAGAAATAATAATAATAAGAAAAGTGGAGGAAATGGTGACTTAAAAAAACAATTAGGTCCAGAATAATTCTTGTAGGTTGGGAGGTGACTGGGCAAAGGACAGCAAGTGCCTTGGGACCCACGCCTGGTGGAAACATAAAGAGGTGATGAACAACAACCACCCAGGAAAGAGCTGCAAGGAAGACGATCCCACAGTTCCTATGATAATGTTGGTGCCTGCCAGGGCTGAGGAAGGGAAGGAAGGAGGCCGTGAGGGCACAAAGACAATTGCCCTGGGCAGAGCAGCACAGCCAGGGAACATGGATTTGCAGCAGCAAGCAGTGCAAGGATCGCAGAGTCTCTCCACCTCCTTGCCCTGATAACTTGTCACACCCTGAAGCACACATCCTTAACCAACCCCAAAACAGATGCTGGTTTTTGTCCTGTTCTTCATCTACGCTCAAGTACCCTTCCCAGGAGGAGGATATTTCTCTAAAGAAAAATGCGGCAGTTATTTCATAGCTTGGGCTTTGGGACAGCTGAGTGCACAGTGGTTACAACATGAATTGTTTTTCTTTCAAGAACAAGGCCACAGTTCGCTTGTTGATACTGTCACAGGAGATATTTCAGAGAAGAAAACCATGACAAAGCCTCAGCACATTTTTCTCTTCATTTGATGGACATTCATTCAAACAAAAAAACCCACTAAGCAAAATCTTTCCGTGAGCTGTATAGAGCTGATGGGGAATTATTAGGGGGTGGGATTCAAGGACCTGAGCAGCCTGTTTGTTCAAAGAGTCTCTGAAATAGTGTCAAGCCTGGGACCCCTGAACGTCAGAGAGAAGGGAAAATGATGACACAGATAGTCAGCTCTCTTGCTGAAGGCCAGAATGGCGTCCTTTGGTGCCCTTGTCCAGACAAAAATACTGTTTTATCTGTGTGACTACGCATTTAAATGAAGGACATTGCAGACCTGAGAACAATGCATTCCTCCACCATGTCCCCATAAAAGTTCGCAGAAGAAAAATAAGCAACAAGAACTGACCTGAGTTAGCTGCAGCAAGCAGCTGAGATTCCCATCTTGATCATCAGCAACACCACAGGACTTCTAAAGGAGGAAAATCCCTGGAGGCAGTTCTCCTTAGGAGGTTATCAAAATGAACCAGGAAGCTCCGTTTGATACCTCCTTGGTTGTTTCTTCATCAGAATTTCAAAGTTACAACCCGTGCCCGTGCCAAAGGACTATGTTAAGGAAAAAGCAAGTTCTCTTAATTGTTGGTGTTGCAAGGAGCACAACATCCCAGAGAACGGAGTGTAAGGTATTAGTCAAATGTTAGATAGGAGGAGACACTACTGACCCAGTTCTGCAAGATATGTGAGGCTACAGCTATGTCAGGGATACAGTTTGAGTTACTGACTGCAAACACGTAAGACAAAATGGTTTGGGGAAAAAACACAAACCCAACAAAAATCCCCACCAAAATTACACGCACTGCTCCGAAAACCCAAGACTTAATGCTTTCAAGGACAGCACCTGGAGTAAGGTACTCATGTTCTGCTCCTCATACTGGCACTGATGCCATGCCTTTTAATCAGTTGTTTCACCTGTTTCTCTGCGTGCAGAATACACATAACATTACTTCCATGTTTCACAAGGCATTTTGTGAAGCTTTGTTGTTTGTACAAGTCATTTGAGGTCTTTAACTGATGGTGCTACCCAAGTTCAAAGCATCAATGCCTCAACGCAAAATATTGTTTACTCCTTTATCACTTCCAAATATAATTGCATACATACACACAGCATTTTCCCCCCCCCACAAGGAATGCCTCTCAAAAACTCACTTCTGTTGAAGATGTTTGTTTGATACACTACCAAAGAATGTCAAACACCAATGGACAGAAGCTACATCCCTTTTCTGACTATCAGTTCTTCAGGAGGGACAAACAACTTTCCTCTCACTTTTTTGCAACACCATTTCTTGGGAGTACCTCTTTTTCCAGAAAGTGAGTGATCTATAAACCCACAAATTTCCATTATGAGTTGTAACTGCCTGCTTAACTAAACCACGCTATTTAATCTTGAAATTACTGTTAGGGGATTCTGGATCCTTTTCTTTGCTAACAGAAGAAAAGCAGCACCCAGTCTTCCCACATTCAGAAGTACACTTCAAGTTCACGTGAGTGTTGAGTTCTCAAAAAATATAAAACTAGACCTCAGTGATAAAGTCAGAGCACTAAAAAAAAATATAATAATAATTAAAAAAAAAGTCCTTCATCCAGTTTGGGAATTTTGGGGGTCCTTATTGTTTCCAGTAAGACCGGATCTTGCAAACTTTTGTGTGGGTGGCTGTCTGCACACTGAACACAGACAGACGCAGGTGCCTGCCCACACCAAATATTTTGCACAAACTCATGAGTTTGTTATATTTGGGTGGGTTTCATTTGTTTAGTTTTATTTGATGTTTAAAGTGTGTATTCCAAAGTAAGTAACATTCAGAAGCCAAACAAATACACTCTCTGCATAAAAAACAGAATATATGTATCATGTTACAAAAGGAGGCAGATGCCAGTGACAAATGCTTTAAGAATTTTTTAGCAGCCACCTGAAAAATCACTTAAGAGTCAGAAATAAGTAGCAAAGGCCATTGCATGAGTCACCAATGACAACAAGGAGAAAAGGAATGGGAAGGGAAGTTTTTGTTGTTTTGTTTTTTTTTTTTCCTAAAATGAGAGATGGCTTTGGCTGAAAGAAAATTATTATTTTTACTATTACCAGAGTAAAATTTCTATTTGTGAACAGGGGAATTTCCACCTGAGATACACTGATGAAGAGTTATTTATGTAGCTGGAGGTAAAACTTCAGCTCTTACCCTGGGAACAGCGTTGAAGGAAAAACAAACTTTTTTCGGTAGCAGGAAAGTGCAAAATTTTTGTCCTCAAATTTTGGTCCAGAAATAGATAATGTTTGTTTTCATTAAGTCTTTAAAAATACTTACAAAGAAGAGAAGATGTATTGCACAGAAGCAAACATTCCAGCCAGCCTAAACAGAACTAGGACTGGGAAACTATACCAGACAAATATTAAATACATTAAGCACTTACACTATATGCTACAAGGGTGAGTGTGCCTCTCAAAATAAAATTAAAAGCTTCATTGTTTATTATTACAGTGTCATCATTTAAAATGTGGCAGCAGCCAGGATCTGAGTGAGGTCGGGTCTCCCCTCACATCAGCAGGACGCACTTAAGCAGCTACATTTGCTGCCTCAAAGGATTTTTGCAGGTCTCACCCTGCCCCTTTCCATGACACTGGCCATGCTACAAACTCCCTGCCTTAGTTTCCCTTTCAGGACAGTGGGAACAGCAACGTTTAGTACTGGATCACTTAAGAGATTAGCCTGTTTTTTTCCCCTGTCTTCATTGCTGGCTTTTCTGCTATTCCCACAGAAAAGGGAAAACCAGAGAGTACCACAAACTATCAGAGTCTTTAAAATCAGTCACCTAAAACCAGAGAGACAGGGGACTGTGATGGGGAAGAGCCTTCAGGAAAGTTTTCCACCAGCCCAAAACCATCCACCCCAGTGCAGAGATCAGCAGTAAATCACAGCCCGAGGGATAACTTCAGCCAGTCCTTGGGATTGGTCCCCAGCACACAGTTTGGTCGGAAAGAGCTGCTCAGTGCCAGGCTGGCATCCAGTAAACCAAGGGTAGGAATTGTATTGCTCAGCAAGGTGACAACTTTGCATTGAATTTCCTATTTTATTTCCTTGTTACCTGCAACAGGAAAAAACTCAACCTCCCATTTCCTTCCTCCTACCCACTTTCTGTTTAGTGTTTGAGTGCAAATTAGCTACAGACAGGAGCCAGATTTTTAATTTGCTCTTCTTCTAAAGGCCATGGCTAGAAAGACACAGACCAAAGTCTCCTGGATAAAATGACAGGGGTAAGGAGAGGACAGTAACAGACACACATAGTTAGCAGAGCTCCCAGGCAGCCAGAAACATCATGCCTGGATGCCTACAGGAAGAAACTGGGTGCCCAGCACTGTCAAAAAGAAATGGACTGTGCCACGGAGTTCATGCACAATTTGGCAAGGCAATGCTTTCAGAATTAGGCTTGGAAAATTAATGGAAATATTTAATGAAATCTGTGCAGCCTCTTTCCATAAGCACCAGCTTCATAGGTATGTGCTGTTATGTACAGCACGGTAATATTGCCAGAGCACACTGCCAAGCCACGCTGCTGTGTGTGACTTGGAGAATGAAATGATCTGGAGTTCCCACTGGAGATACCAACATGGAAACCACAGATCGATAACAGCCATTTGCTAGAGCACCACAAGAGGGGATGTAGCTTGTTTCCAATGACCTGACCATAAAATCCTACTTCTAGAAAGAAAAGTTTTGAAAGAATTAGCAACAAGAAACAAGGCACCAGAAAAGGGAACTATTCCATTTACGTTAGTGTCAGTGAAGAGTCTCTCTTTACCATCCCATTTCAACCTGATATATTCTCAGCCAAAGAGCAGCTCCCTACTGATGGGGAGCCCCAGGGAACTTTGCTTGCTTTGCTCCGAGAGGTCAGAGATGCTGGGTCTTGAGGTAAATGTTTTGCTAGGATGCACTGGCTTCAACACTGTCCAGAGAGCTTATGGGCACTGAATTGCCTGCAGCGTGAAGCCTGCCACGCTCTGCAAGCTGGGCAGCCCCAGCATCGTCACTGCAGCGCAGATGGACATGGCTTCCAAAACTGCAAACTGTATCAGCAACTGTTTGGGGCTCTGCAGGGTAGAGAATTGGGGGGTGAAAGTAAACCATGACTGGCAATGCCTCGCTGTGGTTATCTACTTGCTAGATGTGTGGCTCATCAGTCAGATGCCCAGCAGGTTAACGAGCCTCCTGCAGACATGTGGCACCCCAATGAACACTAACGGCAGCGTTTCCTGCCTGCTTCTGTGGCGACCAGACAGCACCCACCTGCTCATCTGACAGGTTCCTTTGGGACGCTCTGGGAAGCCAAGACGCTCACCCAACTCTCTAAAGAAAAGTCTGCAAAGAAAAGGGGCTTTTAAAAACATTTCCTCCCTACCCTCAAACACCCCCAACAAAAATACACCCAGCTACTACACGTGATTCCTTCCATGGTAAAACCAAAAGAAATTCACAAGCCCTTTGACACTAAAAATGATTCCTTCCTCCTCCTCAGACTTCTCCTTTTACAGAAGCATTTCTCTTTCCACACCATTTCCTAGCCCATCACACTTCTCTCTTTTACTAGCTCCCACCCTGGAGCCAGACGAATGCCCTCTCAAAACACAGAGCTCCTGATGATGCCATATGGGCTTTTAATGTCATGCCATTATAACCTGAGCCACAGCACCCACTTACAGACCACTCAGTACTAGCAGGTCAAACCCTGACTATTCCTCCGAGCACATTATTTATTTACCATTCTTCTCTTCCTTCAATGCTTTGATGATTGCTGCTGCTTGTTCCCATGCACTCCCTGTGTGTGCTAGCACTGCTTTCTGTTCCTGAAACACCAGACAGTCTTTTCCCTGTGGTCACATAAACAGCCACATAGCAAACTAAGATTGGAGTAGCTCCCTTAAATTAGCAAATGACAAAAAACAAACCGACCAACCCCTCAAAACCCACACCTGATCTTTTTTTCACTGCTGAATCAGAACCAGCAGAAGCCCAGAGATTTTAAATATATTTTGACAAGAGATGCACAAGTACACACATCGGATCTCGCTTACCAGAATGGCTGAGCTCTTGTTCCCCATGGCTCCTGGCTTTACTGAACCTTTGTCTTCCCTTATCTCTGTTCATGGACACCACCAGCACGTTTGGTGATAACAGATTACTTGGCACTGGGAATTGCTCAATCCAGAGCATCACAGCATTTTTCCCTACTCCTCTTCCTGAATCTCTTTTGTGGGATCCAGCTGACCAAAGGAGGGAAGGCAGCTGAAAGTTTACTCAATTTACAAGTGACAAAAAATAGCCTGTGAAATCCTGCTATGTTGCAAAACAAAACAAAAGATGAGGACACCTGACAAACTTGCACAGGAAAGAGAGCTCACAGAGCAAAATCTTCCCCTTCACACACTTCAGAGATAGCAAAATGCCCAGCCCTGAGACAACAAAACATGGATTATTTATCACCTTCTTGATGGCCAGTGTTTCCAGCTAATCAACAGATGGTTGTGCCTGCTACCTTGGCTGCACTTTGGAGACCTTGTAGCTACAAGCTGGCAGGGGTAAACGTGTTCTGACAGTTCTGCCCAAAGACTGAATGAGCCCAGCAAACAGTGCTCCCATCATCTGGGCCCAGGGGAAAGTGTCTCCCTCCATGCTGGCAGCATCAGGAGACACTGAGCGTGAGTTGTCCTGCAGTACTCCCCACTTACTCCCTTTGGATCAGTCTTATAGCAGAAAATTAAAACCACTCACACTGCTTCTCTTATGTCGCAAAAAATAGAGGAAGAGGCCATCAAAAAAAAAAGCAGCATAACTGATTCTGAAAACAATGTTTTTCTCTGCTCTCAATGAGGAGTCAGCAGCTCTGATTGCATGTGTGCAAATTCCCCCAAAGTTTCCCTGAAACTTTCCATTACAGAGAGACAACTGAGCTCTAGTAAAGACAGCCATTAAGTTTATGCTGATACTTGTTTATTTACTTCAATTAAGATATCTGTTAGATCTTATCACGGGTGACTGAATCACCCTCTACTACATCGTGTAGTTGACTCTCCCTGAAGGAAAGCAGCACATCAGCAGTTCTCCAGATTGCAAGTGCTCAGAAGTCATCTGCCTGTTACAGGGCTTCTCCCTGCAGTGATTTTCCCCCTTTTTAGCTGGTTGCCTTAAGTGAAGAACGATGTTCTGGTGGAAAGACTAAACTGCCAAATGTCAGGTTGCTTCCTTTAATGCACAAGACAGTTGTAGCTTTTATGCTATCTGCATGCATGACATAGGCTTACAAAAAAAAAAATCTCCTTAGGTAACATAGGAAAAGATCTCTGTGAGAGACTGCACAGAGCCAGGTGAGAGAGCAGTCAGACGCAGCTCTCCAGGAGGAGAGAGCATCTGCTAAATGCTAGACAGGTGCCTGTTGTGTTTCCCACAACAAGTGGGAAATAAATCCAGAAGG
Organism: Nyctibius grandis; assembly: GCF_013368605.1. NCBI lineage: Eukaryota > Metazoa > Chordata > Aves > Nyctibiiformes > Nyctibiidae > Nyctibius > Nyctibius grandis. The sequence continues at coordinate 4,762,876 of NC_090674.1, forward strand.
ATAACGACCCTAGGAATTAACCTGGAAGACATGAACGGGCACCACCATGAAATCACCACTGACAAAGCTACATTCAGCACACAGTAGAGACTCACTGTTAAATCTTATTAACTACATCCTTGTATCACAGTAGACAGCTCTGCCCACAAATCAGAACCCACAGCATTACACTGCAAAAAAAGTTCATACGCTTGCTGGCAGCTCTGGAGGGAACTGTAAAAAGGAGAAAATGGAATCCTAATGGAAGCCTGTTCCTGTCATTTGGGAACCTGGACCAACAACATTCTGGACAGGTCCTTTACAGCCCTGGTACCAATTCATATATGGAAAAGCCAAGCAATCCTTCTCAACAAACATTTGCACAAGCTGTTGTTGCCTCTCCTTAGATCATTGGTCATATCTGGTACCACTGGTAGCATCTGTTAAAAAGCCATGAAAATGGCATTTAATCTGCCAGAGCCTTTGGTGGAAGCCGAGAGTGGGCAACTTAAATGAGGTGTCCCTCCCTCCTTGCTCTGCTCTAATGTGCATGCAAAGCTCATACATTAATTTTTCATCTCTCTCCCCAGCCACTGATTAAAGGGATGCCTTACCCAATTCCCCTTCCTTTTTTATCTCCAGTGAAGTCCTATCTCTCCATGCTTTGGCAGCTGTTTTTCTCCTCCTCCCTGACCATTTGCCTGCTGTTGTCTTGCTAATTATTTTTACAAGGCTCAATAATTGATGCAATCTTTCCCATTTTTCATCTCCTTCCTACAGCACTGTCTGGCAAGCAAGGAACTCCACAAGCAGCTGCACTCAGTTGGCTGCCCATTCGTCTCCTGCAGAGAGGAACTGTTGCCAGAACAAGACTTTGCAACCTAATCCTCTATTTACCTTTCCCTGGACTCTGCAACTGTTATCCAGAGGAGCAGCTTTTGAAGTCACTTAGCAACATGTTAGCAAACCAAGGGTCTGATGTCAGCCATAAAAATAGCATCTTAGAAACACCCTTTTGTGTCACGCCTTGAACCAAAGTTAACTGCAGCCATCCAGTTCCATTCCTCAAAAATTTTCGCTTCTAGAGAATTTATCTTTTGACTCACGGGCAGACAAGGCAGCACCACAGTGATTTCAGATCAAAAATAACCTTTCGTTCTGCAACAATCATACTGACTAGAGCACAGGACTCCTTGTGCCTCTCTCCAAAGCTTGCAGCATTGAACAAGAACACGGATGAGATACTAAAGTGAACATGATACAGGTCCCATATGGTAGAGCAGCTCCCTCAACACAAAGATGAATTACAGATTTAACTAGAGTGAGTAGAGACTCACTCATGTTAAGTCTGTGGGACACTGGGAAAAATGTTTTCAAACAAGCCCTGTTTGGGAGAGGACTCTGCTATAGGTTTGACTCAAGCAGGACACCTCACGGTGCAGCTCCCTCATCCAGATGATGTCCTAGAAATAGCTTTCTTCACATGTTGCCTTTTACTGATGATCAAACAGACCATTTCCCCTTCTCAAAACATAGAAGGGAAAGCACAGCATTAAATACAGGAATTACACTGACAGCAAAGTTCCTAATGCAACTTGTTTTCCATGAATGCTGCTGACAGAAGTCACGGCTCTCAAGAATTTTCAGTTCTTTGCAAACCGTTAGTGATTGCTGTCTGGCTCACAGTTTGGGAATCACTTCTCTGAGCAGTTTGCTGTCATCCAGCCTTGGCACCAGCTGCCAGCTACCCAAGGCCATGGAAAGGTAGGGCAACTCGTACCTGTTCCACTTCAAACTAGATGGTTGCCCATGTCACACACTAAGCAAACCTTGACTGCATGGGTTTTTTTAAAGCATAAACCCCCAAATTCTGCAGGAATTGGCACTGGTGGTTCATCTTTCAGCGTTATTCCAACACTGACTACATCTGACTGATGATCACAAGTATAGGACAAATTCTAGTTTTGTCCATTCAAGAGCAGCTGAGGAAGACAACTGCCAAAGAGGAAAATTAACAGAAGGTCTGCTGCCATCGCGCAGCACCGAGCACTGCATTTCTGAGGAGCACGTGCATACCACAGCACCACCTCCTCGGAGAGCCACTTCTGTGGTACACAACAACAGGATCACACCCAGAGAAATACATAAGCATGTAGTGCCTTTTCCAAAGCCTGCAGCCAGACCTTTTGCAAGAGTCGCCAGAGCCTTCTTCCAGCCGACTAACCGCCACCCCTGTCCTCCTTGCTGCTTGCAGCTTGTTGTTTCAAAGAGCAGTGGTGTGAAAAAACAGGAAGCCACGCAGAGAGAGAATACAGACTGAGGCACGAAACTGCAGCAGCTCCCCCAACACGCACCCCACCCCCTCTTCCCTTCCCACCCCCTTACCACAGGCCACGTTCTTGGTGAGAAACGCTGCACTTGCTCTTGACGGGAAACCGGTTACGGAGTCGCATGGCCAAAGAGCCACTGAGGGCGGGGAAATCCAGCAGCGTGAAGGGAAACACGTCTCACTAGACTCTGCTGGTCCTTCTTTGCTACCGTTAATAACACATAAAACCATTTTTTAAATTGCTAAAACCAAAAGGGGAAGGAGTGAAGACAGATGTGAGGCCACACAATGGAAAAGAATTAAACAGTCTGATATCTAGTGGTGGGAAAGGGGAATGCAATATTTCCTTAGTCATTTTCAAAGCCTCTGTATTGCTTACAAAGGGATACGCTGTGCTGTGGTTTATTTATAAAACCTATAAGAATGTTGACCGAGGCTATAACTTGAAGAAAAATAAGCAGAGGTCAAGTTTTCTAAATGCAGTCACAAACCCAAGAGAAAGAGGCTTACCAGTCAGACCCTCTGCTGTTAGAGGGATGCGAAACACAGGAGAGGCCGCAGTACTCCTGAGCTGCCAAAAAACCCATGCAAACCACGAACAATCCCCCTGGTTTAAATGCAGCCAACACTGCAGTTCTCTGTTCCAGCCAAGGAAGCAATACGGGGAGTTGGGGGCGTGTGTGAGAGTGTCTGCATGAGGCTGAGGGGGATTCCCAGCACCTCCCTTTGTTGGCAGTGCCAGCCAGCTATTCCTCCTAGGCTCTTAGCTTTTCTGTTTTGTCTTTTTAAATAACTGATGAAGAGAGATGCTCCTACAAGCAGTGATTCAGAGCAAGGCCTTCATCTAAATGCTCTGAATCATTCTTTGGAAGAGATCATCTCTGCTGACAATTGAAGGAGCCTCTGGAGAAGGCAGCCAGCTAGAAGAGATTATTAACTCTTCTGTGGCATTCACATCAAGATACCCGTGTAAGAGACCTAACTATGTGCTACTGGGATTGTGGCTCAGTATCCAAACCTGCTCAAAAAAAGGGACAAAGCAGGTGCAATAAGGAGCATGAGAGGGGGAAGAACAAGACCCCTTACAATGAAGTCTGCAATCCAAATACTTGGACCACAGATAGTTCAGCCATGTGCATCCCTACTATCCTTACAAGGAATACAATAAATTCCACCCACATCTGTCTGGACCTGCCCATAGACCCCATCACCTTGAGAAAAATTAATCAAAGCCCAGCATGATGGGGGATGCTGCTGGGAGGGGGCGAGCAGGAGAAAAGGGCAGTTGAATTCCTATTCCCATCTCCACTTGCAGACTTTTAGAACCTCCCTTTGACATTGCTCCAACGTGTGTTTATTGTTTCGTTTTCCAGAGGGGATGGCAATGCAGAGGTCTTTTCTCTGCAGACCCATCTCAGCCTCATCAATAACGCTCCTACCATTGGTACGCCGGCACAAACGCACCGCCTAGTGGCAATCACAAATGGAAAAGCTGTGGAACTAATAAATGCTGGGAAATAAATCACTTTTACCAATTTAAACTGGCTGCTAAAAGTAACGAGGGGGCCAACATGACGCATAAACCCACTGGAGAGAGCATAACTGTAGAAGTCCAAACTGAAACACTTTCAAATGCTTGATATTCAAAAATCTTGAGAGTATCATGTGTCCAGGACCCAAATTCACTAGTTAGTTTTGAAAACCTTGGAACAGATGTAGCTAGTAATTTCCACTGTGCTCATCATCTCTTGTGTCAGAATGGATGCCTCAGACACTAGAGTCACAGAGTCATCTGAAAATTAAAACAGGAAATAACAACAACCAAAAAAAGGCCACAAAAAACCAACAATAAAGTCCACTTTTGAGTATGACATGCCTATTTCTTTCTACTTGCAGGATTACATGAGCTGGACAACGCCTGCAGTGAAGTGCTTGCTTAGTTGTAAGTTGCTGTAAATGGTTGTAAATATAAACCATCTTTTTGTTCTGCTGATCTCAGCTGGGCCCTGGGCCAGGACTGAAGCCTGTAGCTGCTACCACAACACACACTAAGTAGAAACTGGCAACAAGTATCTCCCTCTGAATAATGACTGTGATATTAAAACAGCTAAATTTTCTTTCATTTACAGACTAAACTATCTTTATTTCTTTCCATTATTTTATGCCTCTAACAAAATAAATGATATCAACCCGCATGCTCCCTCACGCCACAACTGCGGGGTGCACTGTTGGTTTTAACAGCCAGTGACAGTACACCAGCGAGCACTGGGGCACGCTATCACAGAATAGACATTCCCACAATATTTTTTTTCCTTGTCTGCAATGTGGTCTGAATTTAAATCGTTATTTACTTCCAATATGTGCAAGCCACCACAGGTCCAACAACTGTCCCGATCAAATGCAGCTCCACCAAAGCTGCAGACAGCACAACAGGCCTCTTTATCCCCAGAAGGGTTTAAAACCCCATTGTATTTTGGCCAACAGATTTTTTTGCCCTTATTTTATTCTAGTCCATTTTCTTGAAGAGTAAGTAATCACTCATTTACATTTTGTGCCTTTAAAGCTAACGCATGTGTTAGCACAGTAAGAAATTACCATATCTTCCTCTACCAACGTTAACAGAAACAACACTACAGAAGGGCAGCAGAAAACTTGTTCAAAATGCACGGTTCTGACACAAAAAGCAGCACTTACACAACAGATATGCATGACTTGTGTGTTTGATTTGAGAAACACCAGGATATTCAGCTACTGAACACCAAAAAAACACCCCCCACGCAAAGCCAGTGCTGTCGAGTGCCTCATGAGCCCTGGGCGCAAGGCCTGCCAGAAAACCGCCTGGACTCTTGTTCGGCCTATAAAATTCACTTTATCCACTCCTTATAATCTCTTATTTTCAAGGGGAACAATGAGGGCAGGAGTGATTTTTACTTCAGAGCACATAAAAGTAGCCTTATCTATGTATTTGGCAGGACTACACACAAGACAATACCACAACAGGGAAGGCAGAGAGCTCCCCTCACGCAACCCAGCGTGAGGGCACCGAGTCATAAAACAGGCCGCGATGGAAGACAGAAATTGCCATCACTTACCCCACTCCATCCCCTGCCAGGCAACTGCTGGGGTCGCAGGCAGCTTTGCTCCAAAAGCACTCCCTGGTTTGGGCTTGGTTTCCACAGAGGTACACACACCTTGCAGAAATCAAGAGCTAGTGGGGACCCATGGGCGCAGGCAAGTGTGGGCCCCCCGAGCAGGGAGAGCCTCTCAGCCCCACCACAACTACCTGAGCCCAGCAGTGCCTGCAAAGAAGCTTCTGGTTCTCATTAGTCCAGACGAGCTGCAGCTGCACATGATCCCAGGTGCCCGGGCAGGCCAAGGGGAGGACCCTGCACCCTCCCACCCTCGACCTTTGGGTAACATGAAGTTACCTGAGAAAAATTATTAACTGGCCCCTGAGAAACTGGAGCAGCTGTTGCCCCTCTCCAAGAGAGGGTATTCCACATTAAAAAAAAAACAAAACAGAGAAGCCTTCTCAAAAACCCCCAGCTTTGCGGCCTGCACTGGGCATAAATTGCAGCCTTTACTGCATTTGCACAGGAGTGCACAATTAGCACAATGAAGATGACCTGGACTGAGGCCTAGACACCTGTGAGGACACATAAAGTCAGACTTTCAGAAACTCTGCCTGTTTTCATAATTCTGTGCACAGTGGGAGTGCAGAGTCAAACTTTTAATACCCAAAATTCAGCAGCTGCAGTTTCACATACCTGTATTGTTCACATATGCTCTAAACCATAGCAGGGACTTAAAAACTTTACCAAAAACAGAATGGAACTATACATTATTTAAAACAAAAACCCTAGAAAAATTTGTTTCAATTACATACAGACTTCCCACCAGCTTTAAAATGCAACAATTCTTAGGTACTTGCATTCCACTTTGGGCACTGAACTGATTTTATAACCAAAGTTCAAATACAGTTCTTCAAAATATAGCAAGTGGTTTAGTGTGCAAGATTATTAGTAGCTACATGAAAAATGAGACCAAAAGAAAACAAAAAGCAACCTGAAAAATCATAAAACTGAAGTATCTTTAATACGTTGGCATCCTGTAAGAACAACTATAAAGCTGTTGCCCCAGCTAAATAACAGTATTTCCAGCATTGTTTATATTGTATTGCTAGAATTTAAAAAAGACATCCAGAATCACTTTATAATTATAAGAAAGTATAAAATAACAACTATGAAACTGGATTTAAGTTGCACCTTCTCTCTCAAGGATTATCAAGAAAGCATCAAAAAGTTTATATACTTTCTGAAGCCACAACTCTTAGGAAGTACTATTTATTAAACAAGTAATAAAATACAACATAGAACAAGTGCTGCTGTTCCCATAACAGTATTTGAACTCTTCTCTCCCTTAAATCACAGTCCTTATTAGAAGCATATTTTGTCTCTGAACCCTTATTTTGAAGGAAAAGCATAGAAACTACTCCCTCTGGAATGAAAAGGGGAAAAGACCCTTACATAGTAATCATAGCATCATTTCTAAGAAACATGTTAACAATGAACATATATAAACATATATAACAAGCAACAATATAAAATATTTTTACTGTATGAAAAATCCCATATAGGTTCACTTTAAATACAAAACCACAAGAGTCCCAGTATTACTCCAAAAATCTTTGTGTTTTGTGTTCTGTTGTTTTGGTTGTTTTCCCCCAAAAGGAAAATACATATATTGCTTTTTCATAAACCTTGAAAGACAAGTTCCAAAACGAGTTTAAGGACACTTGAAAAACCAATTTCCCTGCATAAACCAAGTTGCACTTTTGCAAGGACTAGCATCTACAGTACTCTTCATGTACTTTCAGATTCAAGAAGACACAAGATAACTGATTAGCTCGCCCAAGTTCTGCAGTTCCCTTTCAGGCTTGCCTGAAGGTTCAAACAACAAAATCATACCCCCCCCCCCCCCCCCCCCCCCCAGTCCCCAAATCCAGACTGATAAAGCAGAACAGAAGCACAACTCACACTCCTCACAGCACAGAGGAGACAAACAAGGTGGCACATCTTAGTCCCTGCAACGGGAACTTCTCAGACCAATCTTCCTTCAGGCATTTCCAAGAGCTGAGCGTTTTTAAGTCACTTTCTCCGAAATTCAGTCGAGCTGCAAGAGCACCCCGAAACCCGCAGCACGAAGCCGACTCAAGCTCTGCCGAGCAGCACATCGCCCGTGCCCCGGCAGCGCATCCCACGCCGGGGACTCATTTAAAGGAGGAGGACAGCTTCGCCCCCAGGTCGCAGGTTACCCCGAGGTCCAGCTCGGCCGGGCGCAGAGCCGCCCTCGCCCCGGCACCACCGGCGAGCGGCCAGGCGGGCAGCCCCGGCGGCGACCCCAGGAAGGCGGGCGGGCCCCAGCCGGGCACCTCGGGGCAGCGGCAGCCCCGGGGCAGCGGCAGCGCCAGCGCCGCGCAGTGACCGTGCGGGCAGCCGGCGGGGCCGCCGGGAAGCGGCGGCGGAGGCAGCGGCAGCGGCCAAGGAACGGCGGCGGCGGCGGGGGGCGGCGCGGCGGCGGCGGCGGGCGGCGGCGGCGGCGGGGGGCGGCGCGGGCGGCGGCGGCGGCGGTAGTCGCCCCCCGGGAACATGTCCTGGAAGGCGGGGTCCAGCGCCCAGTCGCCGCCGCGGCGGGAGGCGGCGGGCCCGGGGCGGCGGGGCAGGCGGCGGAAGCAGGGGTTGAGGCTGAGGTTGTGGCGGACGCTGTTCTGCCAGCCCTTGGCGCCGCCGCGGTAGTAGGGGAAGCGCCCCGCGATGTAGGCGTAGATGCCGCTGAGGGGCAGCCGCTGCTCGGGGCTGGCCCGGATGGCCATGGCGATCAACGCCACGTAGGAGTAGGGCGGCTTCTGCAGCCCCTCCGCCGCGACCGGGCTGCCCGCCGCCGCCGCCCGCCGCTCTCCGGGCTCCGCTTCCCCCATGGCCCCGCGCTCCCCGCTGCGCTCCCGGCCCCGCCGCTGCCCCTCTAAACCCTCTGTCCACCCCCCCCGTTCCCCCTCCCCGGGCTGTTTGGGGTCGCGGGCGGGTCAGGACGTCGCTTTGGCTTCGCAAACCCAAATAGCGAGGAGCGGGTCAAAGGCGGCCCCGGGACACCCGCCGGGCCCCACGGCGGCGGCGGCGGGAGGGGATTGCGGGGAGGGGAGCGGCCCGCCGGCTCCTGGCACGACCGGGAGCGGAGCTCAGGGCAAGGGGAAGTACCTGCAGTAAAAGCAGTGGAATATATCGAATCTTACCGTTCCGGTGCGGTGAGGTGCTCAGCCGCACACCTGGCACTGAGAGGTGCGAACGCATCCGGCACCGCACACCCGCCCCGCTGTCCCAGCCGGTACCGGCATCATGGCCGCGAGGGGAAGCGGCTCCCCGCAGGTGCCGCGGGAACGGCAGCGGCGCAGGGCTCGGCACCGCAGCGAGATGCGTGTTATCAGTGTCGCATTCCTGAAAGCACTACAATTCACCAAACGCTTCAAAATACATCCGTGTGCAAAGAATTACCAGTGGGATGATGGATACCTACACCTTTGCCAGCAATTTAATTATAAAACACATCCTCCTTTGAGAAGTGTTTCTTTGATAACCCTTATTTAGTTTAAAAACCTCAAACAAAACCACCAACAACCCTTAATTAAAAAAAAAAAATCATGACTCACTAGTCTGGAAGGAATCAGCTCCTCTTTTCCAAAAGTTGTACAGAGCAAAGAAACAGAAGGAAAACATCGATGACTATCAGGCTGTTGTTCTCAGTTTGGTGGGTCAAACAATGCTGTCATGTCTCATATTTTAAAAATACTGTACAGGTCTTTGAACAGAAAACCTTCCCTGGGCTAGATGGAAATATTTAAATTATTAAGAATGAAACATCCCTGCTGGTTATAACAAATCTGCCAACAGCAGAAGGAAGGAAGCTCTTTGATGGCGCACAGGAAGACTCACCTGTATGACCACAGTTTAGTTATTTTTATGCTAACCCTGTGTAACAGAAAAGAAAGTAAACAGAACCCCACTGTTGAAAATAAAAACAGATTGCAGAACCAAACAGGTTTCTACCACTGAAAGAAGAGGGGGAGAAAGGAAGAGCGTCCAAGTGCATTCCCTTCTGCATAGCAATACACAGAGCTTCTCCAGGTATTTAAAGACAAGACAGAATACATTGCCAGGTCTTAAAATAAATTAGCAGCACATTTTAATAAAGTAAAACATGAGTCATAAAAGTATAAATGGAGGAAAACTACAGCCTTTGAAGACTGTGCTTAGCAAGCTTACGTGTAAAAGCTTACGCCACCAGTCTCTTAATATACAGTACAAAATAAAAACGTAAAGACTATAAAATAACACATAAAAGCAAAATCTTGGAGAGATTCTCAGCCCTCATCTCACAGAGGAAAAAATCCCTTACATGCCACATGAACACAAATCGTAAGGTGTGCAGATAACTGGGCCACTCCAATACTCCGTGACTGTGTGTATCTTGGGACAAATTCTGGGGCCTCACTGAACATCCCTTACACGTGCCCAATCCTTACCCATCTAAATCATCCTCTTGGCTTTCTTGCTGACAGACGTCTGGAAGATGACTGGATCAGGACCAAAGCACCCGCATTCAGTACCTCCCTTACAGCCCTCCTTCCCCGCCTTCCAAAGTACTGAAAATCCAAACAAAATGAAATAATGCTGGTGTTACCATGCGACCCTACAGCCATCAGCTGAGGTCAGGGCTCTAAGGAAACAGGTATGTAAGTGCCAGTCCCTATCCTACAGGAGTCCAAGACAGCCAGGTCCCTCTGGGGGTGCAGCTGCATCTGAGAGAAGTTCAGAGCATCAGTTAATAGCAGGAGATGACTTACCTTTTAATTGATGGAAAGCCTTCAAAGCATAACAACGTACTTCCCCTTCCACTTGCATCTCCAAATCATGGTCGTGAGCTTCTCCTTGCTTTGGGGAAGCTCACAAAGCTTTGTGCTTTCTCTTAGTTCTTGCTAGCTTTAAAAGAGTGAAGACATCAAAGTTAATCTGACCAGACACACATACAAGCACAAATACCGTCTCCTTTTCCCCAAAACATATTCAGCTCCCCAAGAAACAGAATCACACTAAGGTGAAAACTTAGCAGTTTTTATTTTTTAAAGAAAAATATTCCTCTTTAAACACAAAGCATGAACTAAAAACCTCTGAGGAACAGCTCCTCCTCCCTTGGAGCGCATTTAGCTAAACTGTACAGTATTAGAGCTCCCCAAACAAGCATACACACATGACATACAGTATATCTTTCACAGAAAATAAAGGTTTAGGACTCAAAATTGTCCTCCTCATCCTCTCTAGATACCCACTCCATCCAAAAGTATTGTCCCTTATTCCTACCACAGGACACAGTGATGGTAATTTCTGGATGCAACATATATTGAAAAGAAGAGTATTGGCCAAATTGGCCCTTTCTAGCCTTCTAACAAATGTCTGCGAGAGAGGTTAAGACCATAGTTATTTCCAGGAATGGTGCTTGGAAGGAAAAAATATAGCAGCATCCACAGGCAACACAAGCCTTTGATTCCAGCTGCCCTGTGTTATGGAACCCAGTCAGTTTAGCACTGTTTTATAGATGTTCCCATAACCCAAGAAGTGGGAGTGGGAATAAAACATTCACAGGCCAAATTTGTTGTGTGAGCAGACAGCCTAAAATTCAGTGAATTTGCCCTACATATGCCAGCAATGAGGTTTTTTACACATTGCTACAGTGACCAATTTCATGTCTAAGATTTTATGTAAAAAGATATGATGACCTTCAGAAATCAGCAACATTCTCTCTATCCCCTCAAGTAGATATGTGCATAATACTTGTCACATCTGCCAAACTACCCAGACTGCGGAACCAGACTCCAGAATCCAAATTCTTCCTAATTCGGAACAGCAAAATCATCAAAAGTCTCTGCAAGGTCTCAGAACATGCCTGACAAGCCCATAGCCAAAGAAAAAGTACCTGGGCAGTTTCAAGGGAAGGCAGGAAAATGGAGCTCATTTATTTCACACCTGATCATTAATTGTTGGTATTATTAAGTCACGCTCACATCTTTAGCGGACTGTTTTGTAAAGCTCTTTTCCATTCCATACACTCCAACAGTTTTTACAGTAGGAAAAATATTAGAAAAATAAAATCTCACCCCTGAACAACACTGTATGAAGATCAACATCATCAGTCACAAAGATTTGTACAGGGGGACCAGATAATCTTTTGTTTCCTCCAAACCAGCTTCATATAGAAAACAGCAGCAAGATAGACACAGTATCTAAGAGCTAGATTAAGGCCAACAATATAAAGACAAACACGGGCTCAGATCTTTTGAAATGGAGAAACCCTCCAAATGTTTTTATACATCTGCATGCACACGCGCACACATGCACACGCATACTCGTGTGTACGATTCGAGCGAAGGCTTCACAGCTGTGAAAGCACCACTGGAGAGTGTTCTAGCACCAGAACGAAAAAGTTGGTTTTCTTCCCTCTTCAGCAATAAAACCCAAAGTCTTTATATTGCTTTGGACAAGGTCACCAAACACCCTTCCAAGAACAGTTTCAGTGAGCAGATTCAGAAGTGCAGTGACAAGTTAAAGGGTTCTTGTTCTGGAATACGGGTAAGAAGAGGTGTGTTGAGAAGCTGCAGCTCCTTGGTCGCTGGAAAGGAGGAGAGAATTTGTATTGCAATCCGGTAGAGACAGAGACCAACTTGGACTCCAGGTGAGCGCGATGGTAAAACTCAGCGCAGACTGGGAGGTGAAAGTGGAAAGTTTGCATACATGAAGTCACAGTGCACATCTGTTGGCATAATAAAGACAAGGAAACACACAGTATTCTCTGGCAGGCTTGTCTCTGCATAGGAGGCCCTTGGGTATGCTGGAAGTTAGGACAAGGATCCACGAATGGGATGTCACACACTGCACCAGGACATCATCAAAAACAGCAGAGGTCTAAATAGAAGCTTGTCAGTTGGTCTGCTAGCATCTTGCCTATACACATGCTCAAGTGAGCCTGCAGAAGTCTATAAAAGGGACAAAAATCTCTTAACAGCATGGGTATGGGCCAGGTTTGGCTACAAGTAGCAATTCATGCAAGTTACAAAAGAATTAATCATCAACCTGCAGCACATCTTTCTGCTGGGGGTCTCTATCCTGGGTCTGGGCCTTGTACACTTAGCAAATCCCAATATCAGATTGAGGCGTCAGGTTTCTGGGTAAATGTATACAACCAGACAGCTCCTCACACATCTTCTAATAGAACAGATTTGTGCGATTTACAGCAAGAACAAGCTATGCCACTCGCTGCTTCAATGAAAACACCAGCAGTCAGAGTTGTGAGCTGAAGCCCTTTTACTACGGTGCAAATAACAAAGGGATCCTTTCTTATTACAGAATTAATTGTAACAGAATTAACGCCTCCTGGGTAAAGCAAAGCACAGGCTTCCTCCTTCTAATGCAAACCACAAAAGGATGTCTGTGCGGGGTCTGTGCATACCTACAGCAACAGTGCTGGTTGGAGGTATGGACAGACAGCAGTTTGTGAGAACCAGCACGACCAGAACACTACTGGTGGAAGTGGCCTCAGGACACAACCCAGGTGGAAGCACGTAGATATACAAGATGCAAAAATACGACAGAGCAGCCAAGGTCACCCATGTGCTTAGGCAAACTTAAGGCAACTAAAGAAACTTCACTGCTAATTTAGAGGAGAATACTAAAGGGAAGAGAGAAGAGGAACCACTGGGCAAAGAGGCTAGGAATGCTGTTAGAGCAGCCAAAGCCCAGCATTAAGTCATCCCTCTTCTCCAGCTCATTTGTTTTAATTCTCCTCATTTTACCAGCACCATCAGCACGAGGTTAATGTGTCAGAAAGAAGAGCTGGGGATAAGTTCCTATAAAACGTAGCTTACGCATTTTCAGGTTTGTGTCTCGGATCAGTTCCTTTGAAAGAAAGCGCATGGGCCATTTGACTGGCCTCTTGCTTTGAACTGGAGCTTCCTGGGTTCCTCGTCATGACAGTTGAGTATACAGTAGTTTTTTTTTAAAAAAACCAGCATGCACCAGTGGCACAGCCATTAGACATGAAGCCATAGTTGAATTCTTGTCTCCTCAGACGCAGGTGGAACCAGAAAGAAAGGGAGTGTTGGCACAAATCAGTGCAGGCTCCGGTAGACATAGGCTGATGTGAAGATAGCGTTGAGAATCAGACTCACAGCTAGAAGACCTCGGAGACAGGAGTTACCAAAACGACCTTAGCAGAAGAGGACAACACAAAGAAAAAAAGGAAGAGTAGATACTAAAGAATTGATGAGATAAATAACAGTGAACATATGTTGTGCTCTTTCTCGCTCTTTGCCCAGCATTTTCACCATAAACAGAAATTGCTGAAGCACTTTTCCAGTCAGGAAAGATTCCACTGCTCTCTTTGGTTCTATTTTCATCTCATCGCCTTTCTCAACACCTGCATCCCCACGCCTTTCCTTCTGTCTCAGTTCAGCACTCTGTCACTACTCTTCAGACAGTCCAAAGAACAGGAATAGCCTTATTAAGGTCTTAAAAAAGCAGGCAGAAGATCCATTTTGCGACTACTTATTTATTTGACCTCAAGATCAGATCACTACTACAGCACAGGAAAGATCTTGGTTACCCTCATAGAAATGCTCACGCATACGTGAAGCACTCACACAACTTGTACCTACCTCTCCAGCCTGCCAAATCTTCACCTTTGGTAGTTGTGTCTACCACACAGGTAGATGAGTGTGATGAGCGATCCTCCTTTTTGAGGGAATTGTCACTGCAAATACTCCCTGCTTCCATAGCAGATCTCATATCTGCAAGGAGAAAAAGATATGAAAATTCAGAAGGCACCAGTGGAAGCCAAAAGTAGCAGAAGTTACCAGACTAAAGCTAGACATGAGTAATGAATGGTTGCCTGGTAAAATCATGAAAGGACTGAGGACAGGAGCTGGAATCACGAGGCAAATTTCACTGCTGTGCAGCAGAAGTCACCTTCATGTTTGTCTCATACACTGCCCATATCAGCATCATCACATTTGTGATTAAAGGAGTTATCCAAACAGGGGGAAGGCAGTGGCAGTAGTGTCCTTGGGGCACCACTAAGTGAGAAAAGGACATGTTTTGGCAGACAAGAGGCTCTCCAGGCCAGTGGATTCTTAACAGAGCTTTGGTAGCCTAAGAGTAATCACCACATGCGTTTTTCCTGAAGGTTTCCCATCTATTGTGTGGCCTAGATGATGTACAGCTTTGCTTGCAAGCCAGCTCCTTCCTACAAAGGCACTTCCAGGAGCGCAGTACGCTGCCAGCATACCGTGCATTCCCCGCTCACTGAGGTTCTTCTTTGGAAAGGAGGACAACTCGGTGGCAAAGATGTTGCTGTCTGAGTGGGTGTGCTCCTCTGAGCTCGTTGGGGTGAGCAGAGCCTCATTCTGAGATGGGAAGAGCAGCAGTTTCTGTCCTTTCAGGTTCAGGCGGGCAGGGCTGATGAGCGGCCGGCGGTACCGCAAGGAACCTGAGCTGGAAGTCACAGAGCCAGCCACGGATGGTGCAGGAGAGGGGATGCGGGAGGGAGCACAGCTGCTGGACAGCAGGGGGAAGTGCTCTGAAATGAAAACATCCCCAAAGAGAAAATAATGAGATTACAATCCCAATACAATAGGCACAGTTTTCTTTAACAATTTTACGAGAAAAGGGAACGGGAGTTGCAAATGTCCAACATATCTTGTACTAAAATTCTTTATTCAT
Source organism: Nyctibius grandis (assembly GCF_013368605.1). NCBI lineage: Eukaryota > Metazoa > Chordata > Aves > Nyctibiiformes > Nyctibiidae > Nyctibius > Nyctibius grandis. Next base: position 4,778,005 of record NC_090674.1, read on the forward strand.
TCCAGTTCCCACACTGCAAAACACAGAGAAATTCCACGTGCACTTTGGTACACTCAAGAATAACTTAGACTAGAGATGGGTTTATCAGGAGCCAGGTGAGCTTTCTCTCTGCTCAGTTGTGTCCATTCAGGAGAGCCTGCATTACACATGCTGTTTTGCAGGTAAATTAACCGTTCTGGCATGTCCTTTAAAGGCTGTTAGGATGCAAGGTTTGCACAATGGCATTAGCCCAGGCTGTGACTGCATTTCCAGCAGCAAACACTTAAGCAGCACAAACAGCCAAAGGACCCATTTGGGGTCAGGAGGGCAACAGACAGGTCACTGAAGGACACAGGAGCAAAAAGGCAGAGCAGACTGAGTAGCCAAATTAGCAGTTCCTTGGGCTGGGGAAGGAAGGTGAAACAAAAGAGCTGCCCTAGGAACAGTATAGTCTCCTGTCAAAGCAATTTCAACTCAGCTATAAAGCAGGGAAGGGATCCTTGCTTTGTCTCACTGATTTTACTGTGCTCTCCCAGGGAGAAGGACATCCAACACATAGAGCCCCTTATTTTAATGCAATCCCACTCTTAGCTGGAACTCTCTCTGCAGAATTTCTAACAGCGAAACTGACATTTTCACTAGGATGTGAGCAAGGAGGAAAGAATTAAACTTGGATCATGTGTTTCAACCCACTCACTGCAAATCCTGCAAAGACAGTTGCGCTGCATGGCCTAGTGCATTACCTGATGTAGGAGATTCCTTGGACTGAGATGACTGCGAGGCGGGTCGACTTCCACTGAACAAGTAGCCAGAATCTAAAAAGTAAAAATAAAACAGTTTCAACCTGGCTAGCTCAGCTACTGGAGGTCTATCCCTCAGAAATGTTAACTGCATCGCCTTGTCTCAGCTCTGCTCCCTTCAGCTCTAGCAAAAAAAAGCAAACTACACAGAGCAGCCAGAAGGAAGGGGGCAATCGCTCTTGCCAGATCAGTTATCTCAATCACGTCCAAAAGCTGCTCTTCTCCATTACCATGTCTAACTGCTCCTGTCTCTCTCCCACACATAGCCTTGCAGCTTGCACCATACTGCCACAAAAGCCTGGAGAAGCCTCTGGATTTCAGTAAACCCACAGCAGGCAAGCACTCAGTGAGACTTTTTTGCTTCACCAAGATGGCCATGGCATACTGCGTACTTTCTTAATGCCAAAACCCAAATTATCAATGCTGGATACTCCTTTGTGCCACAGGAGCAGCAATCCCTAAGCAGGACTATAACACGTGGACACCTCACAGCCCATTTCCTTCTGAAACACTGTACCACTCCATTGCCATTTCCATTGGGCCAGAAAGTTTCATGCACACTTACCCGCTCTGGCCAAGGAGGGGATGGTACCCAGCGAGAGTGCTCTGTTGAGACGACCAGGAAGAGAGGAAGAAGAAGTTCTGCGTGGGGATCTGAAGAGCTGTTGGTTTGTCAGCTGGAGAATACTGGGTGGTGTTGGGACAAAGAGGGACGCAGCAGAAGAAGGGAAGCCAGTCCCAGTGCCACTGGGAAAGACAGTAATCGAATCCCCAGAAAGGTACCTGCAAATGACACACATGACAGACATTTAGCAAGGAGTACATTCCACTAACTCCCTCTCAGTTTTACTTCTTGCATGGACATTTGCTTTGTTATCAGGTTTGTACTGATGTTTCAGTGCAGAAGTGCAAGATGCAGAATGCTTAAGAGTTTATGGGAATGCTCCTACACCTTTGAAACTGGGGAAGGAAGAACTGCTCAACCTTACTTAAATTATTGTGCATGGACCTGTCCCACAGTACAGGGTGGAAAAAATGGTGGCACAGTTTAGGAACTCAGGTGCAAATAGGCATAGTACCTTAGTTCTCTCCCTGGATGAGAAAATTACCCAGAGAGCACCCGAATGCTTTACAAAGTCCAGATACATACAGGACCAACATCTTATATTTGTTATGTGCACATGCAAACAACATGCTTAGAAATGTCATGACTGTGGGAAATAAGTAGTTATCTACTAGTCTCTTTGTCTTTAGAAACCACAATCAACACCTTACCTCTGATGCCAGTATAAAGACAAGTATCTTTAAGGGTACCTAGATAAAGATCTAGGCACAAGAGCTCTGTTTTAAAACTAACATTCAAACCTCTTTAATACATTTGCCTTTATTATACTTCTGTGAGGTAGGGAAGAGTCACTACCCTCACTTTACAGATGGGAAAGAGAAGCAAAAAGAAGCTAAGTGACTTGTCAAGGGTCACATCAAAATCCTGATAGACACAAACCTGGGTTTTCCAATCCTAAATTGAGGCCTAAAACCATTACATTTTCCTTTCTCTACATATCATAATTAGCCACAAATTTGTGTATAGCCACATGTACTAGCATATATGTACTAGCATAGCCATTCAGAGGGAACTGTGCTCCTGTAACGTACACTCCAGGAAGTGTCTTGCTTCTAGTGCATTAAAAAATCTCTATTGTAGTGCCTGGAAAAAAATTAAATTGTCAGTAATAATGGCAACTGTATTTCTAGGTCTGGGAGTTGTTTTCATAGAATCATAGCATGGTTTCGGTTGGAAGGGACCTTAAAGATTGAAATTTTTTTTCCAATGGGTTTTCAATGAGTTTTTTCCAAGTGAAAGAGGGGAGCTGTAGAACAGCATGTCCAACTTGAGAACACAAGATGAGAGATAACATACAAAGCATACTAAGGGTACCTGTACCAGTTAGCTTGATTTTTAAGTACTACAGACAGAAACTGATTTCTATTTCACTGGTAAAATAACTATATGAGACAACTTCGTATCTCAGTCTTGCACTGTGAGGTGATTTATGCATGTGCCGTTCTCTCTTGGAGATTAAAGAGGTGATGCAGCAATATTATGCAGTGCTAGCATGTCCAGAATAAGCAGTCTAGAGTTAGGATTACAATTTAAAATATCTTATAAAACTACTTATCTGCTAGTATGAGGCAGACATCAACAATCCCGACCAGCTTAATCAGGCTGAACAACATCTGAGCCAACCAGCTTCCTGGTGCTTGCAAGCAGGACATGCCTTTAACAGCAGCAAGGAACTCGTCAGTCTTGCAGCAGAACCTGCCCAACCTCTTCAGGTTCCAGAGGACCTGGGAAGGGTGTCGTGCTTCGCAAACATGAAGAGTCCTTTAGTGCACATACATATACACAGTTGCCCCACCACACACACAGATGTAAGTAGCAGATGTACGTGTCCATCTCAGCTTTGTAAGAGAAAATGAATGGGAAAGGAAATTAAAAGTGTGGCTCAGGACTATGATATGAATCATATCAGAAAGAGTGATACCTACCACTCACTGTGCCATCTGTGAAGGGCCAAATCAGAGCATCGCCTGTGAACAACGTAGCTATTTTTTCCTAACTTTGTACCTTTTGTATCTTTGGGCTAAAGGATCCAACTTTACACAGCTCCCTGCTGCACTGGAGAACAGTTTATCTGGCTTATTGTTTTTTGGCAGTTTTTCACTTAATGGGCTGGAAGATATTACAATCATTTATCACTAATAACCACAATCTCTTTCCTGGGATTGTAACTTGTTTGGATCGGACTTCCATGGGCTCTGCTGCTAAACAGTCCCACTTCTCAACCTCACCAAGTTAGTGCAGTCAGATCCTCTGGGCAGCTGATGAATCATTTGTCTTGCACCATCCAGAAAAGGAATTTTTCTGGTTAGCAAAGAAGAGCTGAAGAATTTTAAGTATAGCATATTAATGCCTTCAGACTGAATGCTGATGAAAGAATGGCTTAAATATTGGTCTGCTCTGAACGAAGTAAATTCCTGCAACATGTGCAAAATCCTGTTCTTTTTCTATGCGCTTTTCTCTTTAGCGTTTGCCACTGTCAAGTCAAGAGGGCTAGATGCTGCTAAAAAGCAGGGGTGCTGTCATGGGAATGCACTTCATGCCTGAGAATGGTCAGCTGAACTAACACTTCTTTCAGAAGCAGATGAAAAAAGGTGAGGAGATCAAGAGGATCACAAGGCAGGAAGCAGCCACATCAGAGCCCTGGAATGGAGCAGTGCAGCTGTGTCTTTGCTCTCGGACTACCACATTGCTCCAAGCCATTTGTGATAACAGTGGGCCTGGTAACAGTGAAAAAAAAGGAAGAAGGGGGGGAAAAAAAAAAGGCTCTGGAGTCAGTTTGTGGAAATAGTCAAGGCCCGGAAGCCGTTTATTTCAGAAGTTGGTATTATGAACATCAAAAATGGGGCATCTTAATTAGTGTTTACAACGATCACAGCGTTACTAGACAGTTGGGCACAACTCTGCTACACAAGATACTTTAAAAATAAATAAACAGAAGGTTAAAAAAAGAGTATTACATGGTATGGGACCGTACACTGTCCTGAAGAAACACCTCCTGCCAGCAGAGCCTCCCCTCCTCTGTTCCAACACCTCCCTCTTATCCAAAGACAACACCACATGTGTGTGCCTTTTTAATTCACATTTTAACCAGAGATGTTGAATCACCCCTGGGATAGAGAGAGACACGGGAGAGCATGGGTCAGGTCAGACTACAGGGCTGTAGATGGACCCACTCCTACTATCAGATAATTCAGTACATGAAATAAGAAGGTAACATGCAGTCACAGGCAGCTTGCTGTAGGTGCCCAGGTTCATCTACCTGGAGGCAGCCAGGGAACCATGTGTCAGTCACAGGGTAAAATGTTTCCTCTGGACTTAAGGTCCCATCATAATTTAGCTATGAGTTCATCATGTATAACTGCACCATTTTCTGCGGGCAGCATGGGTGCTGCTGCCCAAGACTGCAGAAGTAGCTCACTATTGCCTCACTGCTGGCTGCGAGACAAGCAAGCTTCTGTGGGCTGCCATGCAGTCACTTGTCTGGTTTGCTGCATCGCATCAGTCAGTGCCATACCCCGTGCCTCTGGTCAAGTTGACAGAATCAGGAGTAAAGAGCAATATGGTGAATAAAAAACAGGCACAGGGAGAGGGGAGAATAATGTTAAAAACGGCACAGGTCTCAGACACATTAAGATTTTGATATGTGACTTAGAGAGCTAGAAACTTCAGCTGCCAAGACTAAGAATTCTTTTCTCCTATGTGTTGCCCTCTTTTGGATGAAAAAGGAGGGTTGAACTAGAGCTGAAAATGCTCCAGCTGCCAGGTCTTGCACTAATACCTTCTGGAGTAGAGACAGATGTTTGGCATCAACTTTGCCTTCCCGCCTAGCTGGTAGCGCAAAGGTAGGGGTGTATACACATCCCACGGCTACAAAAATCCAGACTTGCTGGCATGACAAAAATGCTCAGAGGATCCCTTCCCTGCCTGTGTACTTGACAGCTTTGGTCCCAAATAAGGCTTTACAGGGGATGACTCAAGGTACGCTTCAGGACTGAGTACTGCCCCTTTCATAGGACAGCATCTGCTACAGCTCAGAGGCCCCAAGTGTACTTGCAGGTGTCGGCACACCTGGAATGAACAGGCAGGTTGTATGTGACAGCACACAATTTCAACAGCATCTCTTCAAAAACTGAAGCAAAGCCATATACCACAGCTCCCTGCTTTCATGAGTGGAGTCAGTCTGGAGCAATTAATTATATTAATTTTTATAAGAGTATAAATAATTTGTCCACAATACATCAATATATACTTTCTATACTATCTAAGCATGATTATTAGCTTCACATAATTTCAGCGTACTTGAAAAATATCCATAAAGCCAAAATAAAACACCACTACACCATTTGTATATTCCCCTCTTGTCCTCACCCTTTGGCACACCCGAGCTCAGTTCACTAGTGCATGCAAAGCACGGATGTAGGAATGGAGGAGTTAAGAGAAAGGAAAGAATGAGATACAAATACAGTGTATTTAGAATCATAAAGGGCCACAAAGGCATCAGTTTGCATGCACTGATGTCAGCAAGGGCTTCAGGAAGACCAGAAGTAGCAGCAGCAGAGATGCTTCCCTGGTTGCTAGCTCTGGGTTCTCCCTCAACTCCCCTATAGTCTGCAGAGTTGCTCAGAGTGCAGCCCAAGTATCCTCTTAGGCCCTGCCACACTCTCTGGTGGCAAATGAAGGACAAAAGCAGCGGCCTGGCAGACATACAGGCACTGCTGTCCCAAGCTGCAGCTGTGTCAGTTCTGCTGAAGCAGAGCAGCACAGCGTTGTCACAAATGTTGTCCAAGGAAAGGCACTTCATGAACCCACACCAGCCCCTTTATATATCCAGCTCTGCTGGGCAGGGTACAAGATGATTTTGAGTTGGCAGATCAGCCACGGCCACTGTAAGAGTAAAGACCAGAGTCAGCCACTTTGGGCTGGAGCAGATTTGATCTCAAGTGACACACAAACCCGCTAACAATCCCTCACCACCTCAGCTCCATTCTATAGTACCATCCTCTGGTCCAGACACCAGCACATGGCTAGTGTTAAAAAGCAGCACCTGAAATTAGAGGCTTTTGGGCTAAAATCCTCTAATATTGTTGAGTTAAGATGTTTGCATGCTCTGGCCTGCATAGCTGGGAGAATCCTCAGGCAACAAAGCTGCATTTGGCAACCACAAGTTACCACATGTTGCTCTGTGGCCTGAAGTAAGAGTCCAGCTAAGTGAAAACAAGAAGCTCAAAGCACTGATCCAGTGGTTCTGGATGATTTGTGTGTCAGCTGTGTTGGTAAGTTACCAGCCCTTTGTCAGCTATTAGCCCCCTCAGCAGAACGAAACGTATACCCATGCATCATACAAAATAGCACCTCAGCTTCATGAGGATGGTGGCACTGTGCTCAGATGTTGGACTTGCACCAAAACACCTGAGCTGCAAGCACACATTTCCTTCTGCCGGACTCACTGGGGGAGAAGCAATCAGAGCTAGATGGCACATCTAACTGCTGAGCTATTTCCTAACTGAACCTCAAGTGAAAAATGCAAAGTTGGCAAAGCACCTTCCCTACAGAGCCTGCAGCATGGCACAGTGTTTAGAAGAGTCTATTTGGCATTGAAATCAGGTGTTGCTGGAACAGTCTCAGTAAAGGCTGTGGTGGTTTAACTATTGTTTTTTTTCCAGAAACAGTCGACAGTAAAATACTGCTAACTTATAACTGATCTTCTTCAGGCCTAATTGTCTAAGGAGACACAATTGGTACAGATCAAACGCTCGCAGTTTATAAATCAGAACACCTCTGGAAAAAACACCTTTCTCCTCCTTTCTTCCCTCTCCTCCAAAAGATCAATCATCCTCTACCATCAGCAAGAGCATGTGAGACAAAGCATGTGAGAAAAGCAGAGAGAGAGGAGACTGTCAGCATCAGAGACTCCAGAAGACCAAAATTTCACTTGCTGCAGGTTTGGTTTTGAGGTTCTGAGGTTTTTTGCCAATTTTAGAAGCAGCAGCACAGACATGCTGAGGCACCAAGAAGTGGGAAAATAAGCTGACACCTGAGCAAAGACAAAAGCTTCTTTGGCATTAAAATTGAACCACACTTCACTATGTTTTGTTATTTTGTTCCGCCTTTGAAATTTCTCCAATTATGAGTCCAAAAGTTCTTCAATTATAAATTGTGGACAAAGCACCACAGAGACCAGGGCTTCAGTTGTACAGCTTGGCCATAAAACAAAGTAGGTTTCTGATGTTCTGACATAAAAAATTACTGCAACTTGTAAATAGATTTCATTTGTATTAATCTGCATAAAGTGAAGACAAATGGATTTCTCGCTTGCATGTCAACTGCAGTTAACATATCTCCCAGATTAAAAGATTTTAAATGCTTTCAGTGGAGATTTGCACTTGCTGTGCAAACAGAGCTACAATATTTCTTAATGGTATTATTCAGGCTTCACAGTGTAAACCCCACTCCTTCCCACAGTTCTGCCAACTGCCTGTTCCTGATATCTAGTGTGCATCCTCCCCAGCCCATCACAGTACTGCACAGGGAAAAAGACAACAAGAAACAATCTGGGACTGTGAGCTGGAAGACAAACCTTTTGGGTCAGGACTGATAAATGATGGGAACATGGAAGAGTGGAACCAGACTTTGCAGACGCTGGATTCCTTTTGTGGACAAGTAAGTAAACAACCCTCAGAGCAGCAGCATCAGTCACAAGCACCAGAATGGAGAAGGGTGTTCTGTTTGCTTGGAGGTGGATATTGCAGTTATCTGAAGGCACCAGAAAAAAAGTTCCAAAGGAGAGTACATATGGGAAGCAGGTTTGTGTGTCCCCTTCCCAGGCCAGCTGTTAAGTTACAGGCATGTGGTCTGCCCATGTACCTTCCCATGACACGCTCAAGTTGGCTTATTGTTAACAAAACTCTACAGAGCTTTTGTTAGTGCCACCTTTCAGCTTTCACAACAAATACTGGTTTGAAGAACAATAACTATGAAAAGCTATGAAATATCTTTTGTTTCCTTTAAGAAAGCTCCTATAATTTCACCAGCATTTGCAGCATCCAGTAGTGTCTGAATTTTTCAAGAGATGCAGATACTTCACAGTGAGAGCTCCATTCTGATTATTTTAGAGTTTATACATAGGAAGATCAAGACACCCAATTAACTTGTATCAGACTATTAATGTGGCAAGTTCCATTGCGCTATTCTGAACAGAAGAAAATAGCAGATCTTCTGTAACAATGCTATTTCCTCTTGAAAGACCCAAACCCGAATGAGAAACTCAGTGGAGTGCCTTGCAAAAAACAGTGCGGGATAATCAGACTGCTTATCCTAAGAGGCCCCAAGAAGTTAATCCTACAAAAACCCAAGCAGCTGAAAGCTCCTTCCTCCCCATACAGTAACACGCAGTCATCACAGCTTTCAGCAGAGGACTGCCAGGCAACAGTCACAATTTCCAGACCCCTTTCTGCAGCAGCATTAGCACCAATGCCAGACTTCAAAAAAGAACCCCTTCAAGTAACAAGAAAAATCCATCTCTATTGCCACACAGTCCCACAGCAGAGGCTCCCACCCCTTCCTACAGCACATCCTCCTCATCTGTGTTCTCAACTATATGAAGAACATTGACTAAGTAGTGATGTACAATGAAAGCTGATCATGTCCCATAGAATGTGGTTGTTAGTCCCATCTTTCTTCTCTTTCTAAGGCTACAGGAGTGGAGGAACATATGCATTTTTATCCAGTTGTGCTTTTACACAGATGCTCCTCAGGGAGAGGAGGACGGGTAAAAAACCCAAAGAAAACCAGCACAGAGAGCAACAGCAATCGGTAGATTTAAAAATTTAGCCTAAAACAGCTGAATACTTTCAGATGTTCAGTCAAGACACCCTGAGCTACGTAACCTTTTAAAGCACCCTTTTAAATAAATTATTAAAGTTCCAGTCAAAAGCACTTAAGGACACCTCCCCATTTAAACTGGGAGTCCTAGGAGAATGGCAGAGCAAGAGAGCATGCAGTTAAGTGATGCTACACAGTGGAAGGCAAGAACCACCAGGTGATGGACTACATGTGTCCCCTCCTCGCATGCCTGTACACCATGCAGTGTTACTACAGCACACGTTAGGAGGACTTGGAATCCAGAGGCAAGTTCCCATCAGTTCAAAATTAAAATGACCAGCACCATTAGAAAACTGAAGGTGGCCTGGGCCCCATGGAGGATCAAGGCAGAGGATTCCTCTGTGACTAAGGATGGACAGGCAGTGAGAAGAACCAGAAGGAGAGGAGAAGCCAGAATCTCTTTGGCTGGAGGAGCAGAATGGGGAGGAGGCGGCTGCATTTATGGAGCAGTTTGTGAAGCAGCTGCTGGAAGAATTAGCTTTGGGGAAGTTGGATATTTGCACTGCTGACGTAGGATTCAGGAGGAAGGGAGAATGGAGGCAGCAGGAGTAGCTTCCATGGCTAGCACCAGCAGTGGAAGTGCTCCAAGCAGCTAGCACAGTAGGAAGCAAGGATGGGAAAAAAAAGAAAAAAATATATATATAAAGGAAGAAAAGATCTTCACTGCTTATCTAATTTTAAAAAAAAAAGGAACAGAGGAAGGGGAAATAAAAAGAGGAGAGAGAAGCACCAGTCGCAAAGAGTTCACAAGGCTTTTTTTCCTCCTTCCCCCAGCGTCACTGCTCTGGCTCTGACCTTCGGGGCCGGTATCTCCCATGGCCCGTTGACTTCCGCGTGGCCACTGCTGTGGTGAAGCCCACCAAGCAGCACAAGGATGTGGTGACAAATTTGGCTGTGTCAAGCCAGTTGGGTGTTTCCGTCTTCAGGTACCTCACAGCTAAGTGCAGACTCATCACTATGAACCACAAGACTGAAGCAAACGCATCAATTCTCCGGAGCCTGCAATTCCAAAAAGAAACCAAACAAGACAAAAGGTAAGAGTTTAAACACCCAAGAACCCCCTTGGTCCTGAGCAAGGAGAGGGAAGGTGGGGAAAAGGTGGGGAGGGTACACAAACTGAGCACGTTATGTACTATCTCTCATTACGGTTGTATCATCTGCAGCCCCTCCCACTGCTGTGGTTAAGTACCTGAATAAACCAGTTCCATTTTCTACCAGATTACGGAGCTGCACAGGGAGCTTTTCACTCACAGTAATTCAAGCTTAAATTGAATGAACCAAGGCACAGATCCAAAGCAAGCTCTGCTGTCTCCATCCAGCCGGCTGGCAACCCAAAGAATAACAAGAACGGTGCCACCCAGTACTACGTATGCCATTCTGGCAAATGTTTACCCCCTGGCTCACTGAGTCAAGACAGGGCAAAAGACCTCCAAGATAATTCAGTTTTCCTTTAAGTGAAACAGAAGAAAAGAGCACACCCACCTGATCCGCCCAGCTAAGAACATGGCCAACAGGCAGGTGAACAGCCCAAGGACAGCGACTGCCATCTGGTGATTCTTTGTGTAAGCCCATGAAGCACTCAGTTTCTCCACCATCTCTTCTGGGAGCAGGCGGAGCAGCTCCTGCCAGCGGGTCACCATCATGGAAGTGCCATTTTCCAAGTCTGCATGTGAGCTTGTGTCAGTCGTGCTCTGAATGGATGCTGGACCAGAGGAGACAGGAGGAGGGACTCCTGCACTGAGTAAGAAGGGGTCACCTGGTCCATACAAGGCCATCAGAACCAGTAATGCACAGCTGAGGAAGGCCAAGAACCGCAGAAATACCACGTGAGCTGGTGTGGTTATGGAAGCAGAAGAGGAGGATGAACATAAATTCTGCAGAGGAAGTGAGAAATACCTTGTCAGAAGGTGAATGAACTGTAGTAAGGTTTTATGAAACACTTCCAGACTGTATGGTTTACTGGACAGTTTTGCCCAAGTCCTTATAAGTCTCTGCACTGGGCTGACACCACGTGGGATGTTGTAGACTAGCAAAGAGCAACAGCAGTGCTATGAGTAGAAGCCAAGGTCAGGCAGGGCAGTAAGGCAAGAAGGTCATAATTCACTTCCCATTGTTCTTACTCCCTTCCCCCCCCTCTGCCATGTACCCAAGCTCCCAGAGTTAGAGAGCCCCAAGGCCACTGCCTTTCCCAGCAGCAAACCCAGGTGCAGAGGTACCGAGTTCTCTGCACTTCCACCTAAATTCCCTCATCTCTCCCACCATGTACCTGAGCATAGGTCTTGTCTGTCTCACGGCGTTTGAAATTGTGGCTGAGCAGCAGCGCCCGGAGCTGCCGATTCTGATGTTTTATGTAATACTCCACAGCAGCCTGGCATGGACGGCACAGCTTGTAGGTCTGCTCCAGATGGTGCTTATACACCTCAATCTCCTCATCATATTTGCCCTGGTGAAAGAACAGGAGAGGAAAAGTAGGTGAGAACTGCAGGTCCCTCACCACTTATCATGCTTGCTACTGACATGCAAGCAAGGCACGCTTCCAGTCTCCAGAGGAACAGCCCCCTGAAACCAGGCCTGAACAGTGTCCAAGCTAGAGACCAGCCATATGACCAACTTTGCATGGAGCTGACCCAGCCTCCATATCCCAGAAGAGACAAAACAGCCCTTGGAGAAGGCTGCTGTGGCCCAAATTCAGGATGCTGAATTTCTGTAGCCCAGTTTTGTTGTCTTTGTTGAAACCTTATGAACTCAACACAAAGCAGACCAGATAAGGCAACCCAGAGGATGAATGCATCCTACTATAGCGCAGTCTTATAACCCCAAGGTTTGATCGTGGTTGAAAGGTAAGGCGTGCAGCACTAAACTCTCTGCATGAAACTCTGGGGAGCCATAAAACCGTGAAGGAGAAAGCCCACTATCCTATCCTCGATGCATATTAAGTAATGGGAAGGCCAAGAAGTTGCTCAGCAGGAAACCCTACTGCTGTAACTGTAAAATCCTTTTGCCCTCCTAGGCACAAATGCCTAACCAGGGAGATGATGTGGCTGCACAGGATTCCCCTCCCACTCCACTAGTAAAAGTAGAGCAGCACAGACAAGGTCTCAGGAAAAACAAAATCTGTTAAGGCTTCAAGGTGACTAGTGGGCTGTTGTGCCTACCAGATCCTGTAAACTCAGCTGGGTCAATGGTAAGTACTGGAGTTATAAGCTGATCTCAGCAACGTGCATGTTTAGTTGTGAGCTCAAGCTTCAACTTCCAGTGTCCATCTAGAACAGGTCATTACATTCTGGCTTCAGAGTAGGAGTAGGTAAATTTGCAACACTAATCAGTAACCTTCCCTGTGCTGGAGTGCCACATAGCATTTCTGAAGACCTCTGGAGCATCATTCCATAGCACACTGAAAAATTCCCATCTCTCCTGCTTACTAGGCTGCAGCATAGTACCATTTGCAAAGCCAGACAAAATAAATTATTACAGAGCAAATTAATCAGAGCAGGAATTAAACAGAGCAGGAATAGCAGATACATCCATGGGAATGCCTTGGACAAACATTTTCCTGTGATGCCAGTGCCTAACAAACACTTACCTCCTTCCTTGGTGAGAACGAAGCCAGCTGTTTGATCTTCATGGTTTGATGGCTGTTGCATTTCTTGCAAAGCAGAATTTGGCTGTTCACCCACTGTTGAGGTTTGGCAGGATCACAGAAAGTCGTAGCACCCGACACAACATGGTTAAGGTGTTCCATGTACTGAGCAGGGATGGGCTTGTTGTAGTCTCCATTCTGACAAGAAGCAAAAAGTGGGCAGGAGGGAAAGTAAGTATGAGATCATAAAATCAAAGCCAGGTATCCTCTGGTTGGTAACAAGATTCCCTAAGCTCTGCCAGGAGCATTGCACTCCATGCATTCACCTATGGATTCTTTCTCAAATTTGATCAAGTGATCAGCTGCTGGTTCACAGGCTCTCAGCACAGAGCTGCCAGCTGTCAAACTGCTGGATATTCATCTGCACTGGGCCAGTATCATCTTAAATGAGGAGCAGGGTTTTCCCACAAGCACTGTTCCACGGGGCATGCACCTTCCCAGCCACGCTTCAAGCAATTTGTCACCGTACCTCTTGGAAGCCGTTGTACTGCTCACAGTTGGGGCAATCCCAGCAGTTGCGATTCCCGTATGGCACCACCGTGTCCTGATTGCAGAACCAGCAGTTCACTGTCACGTGTGTGGGCTTCCTCCTGTTAAGAAAGGAAATGTGGCAGGCATCAACACTGAATTCAGCTGATGCAGAGGAAAGCAATGGCTTTCAAACAGAGAAATGTGAGAGAGGCTGGAATAACAGTCAATCTTCCCATTCAGTATGTTTAATGGTATGACTCAGAGTTTTAGTCCATCTTTATTCCAAAGTAGAAATAAATTTCTGCCTGATGCTCATATCTCTTTGCGCTAATATCATGGACATGCCAGAACTTTAATAACAACCTTGTGAATAACCCACTTCTCTGTTTTTCAGAGGCATATTTGGGGTGCAAGTCCTCTCCATAATCAGCAGCGTTAATATACGTGAAGGGTGCAGTAGAGTTGCTGCTTAATACACAGGATTCTGGGGAACAGAAGTTATGATCCACAAGAACTGCATATGATGGTTCTCAGAAACCTGGGAAACAGGCTCATGGCTACAGTTTTGTCTGCCCTGCTTGTTACAAAATTTTTCAAGGACAAGGACATATCAAATTATCCCATGTTTCAGGCACTGTAAATAGCTGTTTCTTCACAGCTTTAGGATACATAAGAAGGAACTGAGGAATCAACGTCTTCCCCAGTTTTAATGCACTGGAACTGAAGAGACAAAGACTAATGACCTTGATCCATGAGCCTCTTGTTTTTTAAAACAATCCTGTTAAAACAGTGACTACAAGGGAAACAGCTGTGACACAGCCCCACTGCAACAGGTTGTGACAGATGTTTGAGCAAAGAACTTCAGTGGCCTGGCCCTTGAGCCTGCCTGCTAAGGAAGGTCTGCATTTGTCTTGAAACTCAGTGCAATACCCAAGAGGAAGCTTCCTGGCCGGTCAAGGCAACACAGCTCAGCTGTCTGGGTCTATCAGAACCTGTCCCAGTCCCACCTCCAAGGGAGGGCAGCTGTAAGCAAAGCCCAGGCAGGGAGTCACTATGGCAGCTATGCAGACAGATGGACCCAGCTGCCACCAGACCTCTTTGCTGCCTTACTCCACCAAGTAATCAGCTTGCCTCCCGCTGCACAGCTTCTAAGGCAGCAGTGACAGCAACTGAGCAGGGAGGCTCACGGAGGGCCTGGAAAGCAAGTAACAGTAGCCAAAGTGCTCACCAGTTGAGAGCAACTTCTTTTCTTCCTGCTCTAGGAAACATTCTCTGCTACTCCAACATTCTGCAGCAAAACATCTTCTGAATGCTGCAGAAATGATGTCTGGCATCCTGCAACCGAACGGGCAGGTGGTTCTCCCCTTAGTTAAGCTGCCTTCACCTTTGTAGCTGTATGCCTACAATTAAGATTCTTCCCCACTCTCATTTCCATAGACCAGGTCTTGAAATTTGGTTTATAAAATATCAAACTCTCAAGTGATGCTTGGGCCTCCTGTTTTAAGTATAAATGATGAGGATAAGCTTGAAATGAAGCACCAGAAAGAAGCTGAAAAAGCCCGAGTGCACAGAGGATTCCCTGCCAGATGCTAAAAGAAAATGGCTGGAGCTACTAGGGTGCCAGATTCTCATCTCAAAATAGATGCATACACCCACACCCCTCTTAAAATGAATATTCACTGCTCATCTTTCTTCATCGCTGAGGGGCCTCAAAACAGTAAGTGATACAAGTTAAAAATACCACCATTGGAAGTGACATGCAAAAAAAGAAAAAAGTTTTAACACAGACAGAAATCTAGGTCGCTAGTGCAAGTTATCCATGAGCTACAACTGTCCAAAAGACAAGTAAACCACATGTCAAAACAGCCATATGAAGGATGGACAGCAGCACCTGTTGGTGCTAGTTTTATCTCACTATCATAGGTGTAAAAGCCAGGAAAATATAACGCACAGGCTTCAGCATGTTAACTCCCAAAATACAAATCCTACCAAACCTTGAGCACAGACTTTGACAGCAAGCACAATCTCAACTCCGTCCTCTGATGTCAGTTACTGCACAGGTCCCAGGTACTGTAGAAAGTGCTACAATCCCACCTCCATGCTGCTGTGGCACCATCCTCTGGCACCCACAGAAATAAGACACTGCACTTCAATCTCTACCTTCCATGACATGACAGAGTAGGAAGAAGCATTAATTTCAAGGATAACACAGAAGTGGAAAGCACATGCCAAAAAATTAGTAGAGCACGCATGCTATAAAGCAAAAAAAGAACCAATGCCAAATGCTATCTGAGAACTTGCTAATATCAGAGACCAAATCCTTAGTATACTCGAGACTTTTCCATCTTTTCCAAACAGGATTCCATTTCTCCCCCTTGAGGCTAAGGAAGCACTACCAAGGGTTAAATAGCAGCCCTTCATTCTCACAATGTATGCAAAAGAAATTGCTAAATCCTGGATTATTCAGGATAAAAAGCAATAATCCTTCCTTTTGTGAATGTATAATCTGTTGCCATAGAAATAGGTGCAAAAAAAATCAGAAGTTCCCAACCTGCTGGATGCAAAAAGAAGAAAAAAAAAGGTCATTTCAAGCAAGAATATGTAGGTAGGGTGCTAATTTTCTAGTAATTGGGCAGGAATTTAAAAACAAAAAACAAGTACTGCATTTGGAAAGACTCAAATATGGATTTAATGACTTTGGAACTATATATACATTGACTGAATTCAGGCAGCAGCTGAACATAAGCTAGAGCACACATTGCTTCTGAAGTCAGACATTCTGTTACGAAGAGACAGACAATGTAAAACTTGGCATTTACCATGTGCTAAATCCCTTACAAAACACTAGGCAAATCATCCCTAAGGAGTTTATAATCTAACACTGTATTAACTTGAACTAGCTTCACTGGACAAAAAACCACCCTGCAAAATAAAACCTGAACAACAAGAAGTGATTGAATTAATTACTGCATAGAGATTCCGTTAACAGCTGACTTGCTGTGCTAACTCCTTATGTAGCCTGCACACCCAAACAAGCTAGGAAAAAATCCCAGGTTTGGACAAATTGTTTTGCAGGTAGAAGATCTTTGCTTAAGACAACACTGGGGGGACATACCTGCAGTAAGCTCAGTGATGAGATCAACACCTAAATGTCTGATACTGCTCAGACAATATGACAAAATGTTCCTTTGTGGGAGGCTAGCAGACTCCTTTATTTTGCTAACAAGCTTTCTGTCTGATACTGATACCCTGTTTAGCTCACAGTTTGGGGTGCTCCTCGTGGCAGCTCAGCGAGCTGTCATAATTCCAAGTTGTGCCCATGTCCATCCCCTGCCAGAGCAGACCCAATGCTAAACCCCATTTTCCTATGTGAGAAAGACACATCACAGCAGTCTAGATTCCAGCAGGCAAACTATATCATAGATGCATTTGCTCAGAATTAGCAGTTGTAGACAGGGTTGAAGATTTAGCCACAAGACCAGATTTCTAGTACAGAGTCATAGGTTATAATGCAGCCTATCCTTTCCCAAGAGACAGACTTAGCTTCCTCCTAACAGGGAAAAGGTGCCCAGTGGACCTAGGCAGGGACACAGACCCACAGTCATAACCACCTCCTGTGCTGTCCCCCTCAAAGGCTGTCTTCTATGAAACAGCAGCTTTCAGGAGGCAGCAACTTTTAATACTCTAGAGAACACCGGCCATCAGGACAGGATTCTCCAGAAAAGGTGCCTCTTTTTGCCATCTCAGTATCTGTGACAGGCTTCTCAACTAAATGAACCAGCTGCACAGCAGTTCCTGAGTTCCCACCGGCCTCTTTCAGAGTGCGTGACGGCTTACCTTGACCTGACTTGCAGAAGGAGCAGCCTCTGCCATCACTGACACAGAGAGTCCCAAGAAATAGATCTTTGTGGGGTCCTCTATATTGGTATGGAACAGCAAGTCAGTAGCTAACAATCAGGAGGGGCACAGAAGATGAAGGAAATGTGGCTACAACTGCTGGTCTGAACTTAGCAACCTGACTTCCAACAATATGTAATAAACAAGTAGCCAAGCTGTGATCTCAAAGAAAGACCACAAAATATCAGAGTTTTCCTATCTGGCTCAAACTCGTAAGATTTAAGGAGTTCCTGTGCGTACCTGGACATCAAATGTTTTTTTCTCCCTGATACAAAAAGCACAGTCCTAGATGCTGGCACAGTTACAGTAGTGTAACTCCACATATTGACAGTTATTTCCCTTTCTATGTAAGTGCACTCATGCTGAAAATGGAGCAAAGCAGGGCTGTATCATAACATTAACATCAAAGGCAAAGGCAGTATCACGTCTGTGTTTGGATCAGTCCCTTATAAAACTGGCCTCCTTGATGACTTTGGAAGATTCATCCAACTAAGGCAAAGTAAGAAATTAGGTAATATCAGAATAGTATTGAGAAACACAAATATGTAGCCCCAAAGAATTATCAAGGTCACCTCCTGAAAACCCTTACAGCTCACCAGCAGTTTTCAAGGACTTGGGAAGAAATGCTTTCCATTCCAGAGACCTTTTGATGAACTTGAGCAAAACAAATCCAATCTCTTCCCTCAAAAGACATACTAGCCTCAACTGAGTCAAAGAAATGCTGCCTGCTTCACTGGGGATTCCTTTAGGCCACTAGTATTTTTTAGCTCCCCTAAACATGCCACAGAAATGCCCAGTCTTGTATACGGGCTAATATTCCACACACCATTTATATGGTTATAGAAACAGCAATTACTTTAGAGCAAACCTGAAGTATTTCATTGTGGATGCAGAAATACGTTTCTGTTTTAAAGCATAAACCAGAACTGAACCTTAAAACAACGAGCCCTTGGGACCGAAGAACTCCACAGATGAGCAGACTGCTCAAGTCTGTTCTGTTACACAGTCTCAAGTGCCTCTTATTCTATATATTCCTACATTCATTTCAAGCTATGCTAAATTAAAATCTGTCAAATTAAGCTTTACTCCTTTTATGAAATCTGTATCCTGATGCTTTTCAAACCCTGTTCTCAACTGATCTGTGTAAATTTGTTCTAAGGTCAGAAACGTTTTGTGCAATTAAGATACAAATGACCAAAGAATTTTGGTCACTAACTAATAACTTCGACTTCTGTGTATGTAATCTTCCCAAGTTTTAGCACTGCACTAACAGCACTCTCCCACTGCCATCACGATTTCACCTCCAAATCAACCAACATAAGCAGCAAAACATTCTTCCATCTGAAAATGAGGAAAATCTTCTTTACTTTGAGGGTGCCAGAGCACTGGCACAGGCTGCCCAGGGAAGGTGGGGAATCTCCTTCTCTGGAGATATTCAAACCTGCCTGGACACGACCCTGTGCATCGTGCTCTGGGTGACCCTGCTTTGGCAGGGGTTGGACTGGGTGATCTCCAGAGGTGCCTTCCAACCCCAACCAGTCTGGGATTCTCCTTCCCTGCCTCAAACACGTCAGAAAACAAGAGAGGGAAACCCCGAGCCTCCAGCAACCTTTGTAATACCGCCAGTAGTAATGCCAGCCCCTAGAGTACGTACTGGAGGAAGGGAAACGTTTTAGATTGCCTAAGCACAGCTCCCACGGCAGGCGAGCCCTTGATGCTCAGTGCGGGCAACGCAAAGAGCCGAAGCGATTCCAGGGGATACGGAAAAACGTACCCAGGCATTTACCTATAAGTTTTTGTTGCCGCTGACAATTTGGGGGGATCTTTTCCTCAACACACGCCTCATGGATAAGACCACCACAGGGACCGAGCCACACCGACCCCGCGGTGGGAACCCTCGCTTACCTCAGCCCTACCTGCTCTCTCCACAGCCCGCTCAGGCCGATCCCTCAGCCCCGCGCGGAGCCCTCCCGCCGCCGCGGCCCGCACCCAGCCGCCCGTTCTCTTCCTCCTCCTCCGCCACGCCGCCAGGCCCTGCCCGGCCCCTACCTCCGCGCGATGCGGCAGAGCAGCAGCCCGACGGCGGCGGCGCAGACGGTGACGCCCAGCCCGCCGGTGGGGCTGCGGGCCAGCAGCGCCCCGTCTCCCTCCATGCCGCTCCCCCACGCAAGGGCCGCAGCCATCTCCGTGACCTCATCGACGGCGTTTGCTTTGTACGCGGAGCCGCCGCCGCTCCGCCCCTCCGCCGCGGCGGGGGCGGGTGACGTGAGTCACGGCGCGGGGAAGCGCCGCGTGAAAGGCCGGAGTCGTGCGGCGGAGCCGTGAGTCAGCGCCGCAAAGGCCGAGATCGTGGCCGCGGGGGCGGCCCGGCGGGCTCCCTGCCCTTCCGGGGAGCGGGCCCGTCGTGCCTGGCCCGGCGCCGAGCTCAACCCGCCTTTTTTCTTCTTTTCCTAAATTTAGACGCGGGACTCGCTGTGTTACAAAAGCACCTCCAGCCCTTGTACGTGCCGGCCCTGCCGGAGCGAGAGGCCGAGAAGCGCCGGTGGAGGGCGGCTGCAGCAGCCGGGGACTTGCTCTGCTGCAGGCCCAAGCCTGGGGAAAGGCTTTCAAGGACTGCACCTCCACCTAAGGAGGATTCCCCCCCTCTAGGGCCACTTGCACAAATGAAACTGGAAACAACAGGGTCTACAACAAGGCAGAGAACTGGCAATTAAATTTAACATACATTTTTTGAGGAAAAAGGATAGCTGTTCGGAGAATTACTGAAACAAAACAGGCAGAGGAAGAAGAGACAGTTCCAAGAGAACAGGTTCTCTATCAGGATGTACTTTCCTACCAAACCTCCTAGTTGTCTGGGGAAAATGGAAGATCCCTCCACTTACACTGCTGTACCCTCCCCACTGATTTTAGAGCTTATCACCATTTTGTGGTCCCTGATCAACTTTACCCAGTAAACTACGTGCTGCAAATAACATCTCCCTTCAGCCAAGGGATAGTATGGCAAGTGGAGCAGGAATTAAAGTACAGGGCTCTGCGGGCAGTTCGTTACCTGCTAGCCAGAAGTCAAAGACTGCTGCTCTACGCTTCCCCTCTGTCTGGATAGACTGATAATCAGAAAGCCCTCAGGTCTCTGATGGGAGTAGTTCCCAGGTCAGACTTGTTCAGCTCTCCCCTAGAAAGCAAAGTAACACCCATTTATGCTCTGCCCCTCTCAGCACGCATGGGTGGGATTTACTGTTCTTGCAGAACTGGAAGCAGTTGGTCTGACAGTCATGCCCTGCTTTTACATGAAGGTGAGAGGTAAGACCTCTCCAAAATGAGACTGACCCTGCCTCAAATTGCGTAGCTGTTTTCCTGGTTAAAAAAAAAAAAACCTGTCAGCACAACAGACAACTGCTTAAAATTCAAGAGAGCCAGGTTGTGTCAACATCATGTTTTTAAAAAGCCACAAATGGAAAAGCTCCTCATAGACAAATAATGGTACTGGAAGCAAGCTGTACTTTTTAAGCTTGTCTTAACTGTGGTTGGGGTCTTAACTGTGGTTGGGGTCTTAACTGTTCCATTTCTATCTCCACAGATTTAACCATGGAAATTAATTCTATGGAACAACAGTGACTATTTTCTCTTGATAAACGAGAGGGGGACCTAATTTTTCCATCTCCCTTCCATTGTTTAGCTCAATTATTTAGGGATTGTTTTATGAGACCAAATGATAGGGAAAGGAGGAAGAACAACCCAGTAATTTGGCACATGAAGCCCTCTGCAAGTCCTCTAGGACTTCTGTACTTGAGAGCTTGTCTATTTTTTCTACAGAAGTCCCTCCCTTCCTATCAACTGTATCTGTCATATCAGTCCAACCATAGATGCATTGTTTACCAGAAGTTTCCGCCTTCAAGGAGCTAATGAGGAACTTGTGCAAAACAACTATAAATCATGGTAAGGGGCACAATCACAACACAAGCATGTATCACAACCATCAGTAAATGCAGATAATTCTGAGGGATATCAAGGCAACCATGGATACCTAAAGGGAGGCAGTAAGTCTTACAGTATAAGGATTTGAGATATCTTCAAATGCCTAAGAAATGCTTCCAAAGCTAAATTAACCAACATGAGTAGCTCATAGTATTGTAGCAACAAGGTGTTTGTAATTTCAGTTTAACAGTTAATTTATGAAGGGGAACAGACTTGGTCCTGGTAAAGTTAATGGAAACTTTGTGGTCACTTCAGATACGACCATAGTTTCATCACCTTACTGATAATTAAGCTACAAAGGGTCTAGTAATGAAGCCTAAACCTGGAGGGAAACTGCCCAGGAAATTTTAACCAGTAACAAATTTACCTACCTTCCATGAAATTGACTTCCTGTGGAAGTTGAAGAAGTGGAACGAACAGTGAAAAATGCTTTTAGTTTTCCCTTCACAAGCAGAGAAAGGTTGGTTGTTTTTAAATTCAGATATCCCTTTGGAAAACACTACTTCAAATTCTTCCCTCTGGTAATAGGCTTATTCCATACTCAGTGACATCAATGGGACTGCTCACAGAGCATCACCTAAAAATGTTAACTCTTTACAGGGTTAAGGAATCAAGGGTTAGTGAATTCAAAAAATTCTAGTAGAGAGGGGAAGGAAAAAGTATTCAGAAATTCTGTTAGCTCCCAATATAGCTTATTAACCCCTGTCAAATTAAGACTAATTCTGCCAGGGTTGGTAGCAAAGCTTAAACAAAAATCCAGCAGAATTCCTGATTTTCCATCAGATTTAGGCAGAACAAGAACTTGTTCACTTTCTCCTGCTTTCTCTCTTACAAGTCCCAAATGCCTCAAAAAGGTTTGAGTCCCCTCTCCTCATTCTCAAAAGATATTAGCAGTCTACACATTTAACTAACATTTTAAAAGGGAGCTAGTATACTGTAAGTACAGAGAATGCTAATTTAAGAAAGCAAATCTCAGAAAACATTTCAAAGTAGCAGCACAAGTGTCCTAGTTCTCAAAAATAGAAACAGCACTGTATGACAGTTTTGGCTCCTATAAAGAGACTGAAGCTTTTGCTGCTCATCGTCTCCATAAAAAAAAGCCATGCCAGTTTTTAGTTACTCAACTGTTTCCTATTTTAGTTTGGGGCTAATGTGATACGTTCTTTTCAGTAAAACATAATAGAAATAAGTTATTTTTGCAGTTTTGCCTCATCATGAGGTATACACACATTCTACCCTCTTTGCACTATGCTCCTCCATCACATTGATGTCAAATATGACCTCAAGTATCAGTCATCAGCTAGGTTCTAATGAGAACAAACATGAAGGTTTGAATCCAGTTATCAACCCATTATATTTCTGCAACAAAATACTAGCCTGAAAACTTGATCTTGTAAAAGACAGCCCTACTCACTACTAGGCTGTTTCTTAATGCTTTGCATGATCCTTCCAAGTCCAAACGCCACCTCTGCTGTGTGTGGTCCTTGAAGTCAAAGATGTCCGTAAACACATGCTCAAGAATTCAACACCTGCTCATATCATGAGAAGCTCATTGTTCAGTTCAACAGCAGGGAAGACTGAAGCTGGGCTCAAATGCTGTAGAGTTTGTCTCAGCTGCCAAAGTAAATGACACTAATGAATAGGAGAGCATAATATGGCCAAAGCAGAACACAAATCTACCTATTTGAGTTCTAAAGTATTTTATCCTGCACTATCTGTAAGTATTCATATACAATACTTTAATTGCAAGGTACTGCTGCAGTACAAGTGGTAAAGAGACTACTAAAACTAAAAGCATACTCCAATATTTATGAAAGGACTAATCTCAAGTATGCGGGATATTTTATTTATAACCGAAAGGTAAGAACTGTATCATGAGTACTGTTGAAGAATACCCCTTTGATATCGTGTCTTTGAAGAGCAAGGCAGATATTGTATCTATATGAAATGTGAGAACTGTTCAACAGGCTGCACTAAGTTGGCAAATCCTTATTTCCTTCAGTAAGAAATCAAGTAATGACATAAAGAAACTTCACATAGGCTGTGGATTTTTTTGGTGTTAATTCCAGTGACGTGTCCCTGAGATAACATCGTATCTCATTCCCATCAGCATCGTTCTGGTGTGCGTATTTCATACCATCAAAACAGAGAAACGTATTACAAGATTGTCCCACTTGAACACTCCAGGATGTTCACACAGCAATGAACAATGCACCTTGAATAAACCAGAAGAACTCTCAAAGTTACATGGTCATTAGGCTATTACAGTGCTAAAAATTGACATGACTCCAGCAGTAAGAAGACAGAGTTTCAAATTTCCAAACCAGTTCTTCTCCTGTTTTAATACGGTTTTAATGAACATCAGTCCAAGAGATCACTTCATAGTATGAGGTACATTCCTTGACCACATATGGCTGTGCTTAAGGAAAAGGACAAACATAAACTTAAATTAAATAGTGTAATTTAATTTAGTAGCAGTTTAATTATCATTAAGTTAAAAAAAGTTATAATTAACTATTAACGTTAATGACTTGAGACCTTTCAGAAAGCACGAATCCAAAAGGAAATATCCAGCAGGTGGTCACAGACCTGTAGTTTTTTCACCAGCGCTGCCACCTGCATGGGCCTCTTAAAGACTATTTGTTCAACGAAGAAATTGGCCTACAGTCCGTAACAGGAGTCTTGGCTCTGCTACTTTGCATGGTCTTCTAACAGATACACGATCAACTCATAGGTGGACAACACAATGGCTGTGTTTGGTATCTGCCGGATGAGTTGCGCAAAGAGTCCTCTATAGAAGGCGAGGTAGCCTTCTTCACGTGCTACCAGACGTGCCGTCTGAATGAAAGTCTTGTATTTAGTGCCTTCTTCTCGCAGCCGTGTCCGTATGACCTCTACAGAAAAGCAAAACAGAGCCCAAAGTTAACAAGACTTAAACCTTCCCGTTGAGAAACATGCCATTACCAGGAAAGAGCATGCAAAACCCAGGGACCTTACAACCTTCCCGTACCAATTGCCTGCCAGTACTTTCAGCCATGGAATCCTGTACACATTGCCCTTGAGGCAAGAAGCAAAGTTAAAGACGAGTTCACTTTCATGTGGAATAAATGCATTATTTGCTCATTCAAGCTGCTACAGAACTAAACGCTTCACTGATGCTCACACAGTCAATATTGCTCTTTCTATACAACCATGATAACATTCACATCTATCCAAAAAGAATAACACTGCTCAGCCCACAAGTGTTTCCCACCACTTGTTCACAGAATCCCACAGGCTGTGGGTACTCAGCTAGATGAGGCTACTAGTGAGAACAGAAGCATTAGGCATTCAATTTCTTTTTGGCATTTTTTGATTTATTTTTAAACTAGGAAGTCCCAATCACCAACTATGTGGCTAACTAGGAATGGTGGGACCAGTACTGAAAATGCCAATGCATGTGAACACGCCACAGTAACATGAATTTGGACATTCAAACAACTAAGAATTTTACAGCCCTAAACCCCATCATTCATCTTGAATTACAGGCAACAGCTGTTCTACTACAGTCATGAATTGAAAAGTTAACATACCATGTGGATAAGCAATACAAGAGGCACAGCCCTTGGAAACAGCAGCAGCAAACATCAGTCCAAAGAAGTTTGTCGAGTTCCTTTCGGTCCCATTAGGAGAAGGGGGCAGTTGGACTTCCTTTAAGTGCTTTTTTAAATTTTCATAAATAGCAAAGCAGATAATGGTCTCAGAAATCCCAGCATAAGAGGCAGTCAGGCCTCTATAAAAGCCGCGGACACCTTCTGTCTGGTAAACATATCTAGCACACTGCAAAGCATTCATTGGTTTTGAACCCCTGACTCTAAAAAACAAACAGAACAGAGCATATAATGAGCCCAGAAAAAGAATTAATATTAAAAAAACCTTATGGCTTTCAATAGTTTTTATAACTACAGAAATGGTTCTCTGTCAAGTTTTACTCCAAACATCTTCTAGGAAAGCTGCATAGAGCAGGACTCTTGTACCAAGAGTGCACATTTGACTTTGCTCATTCACTAATAGATGCTCGCAATAATTCTTTCAGCTTAAGTTCTATCCAGTCTGTCACAGTTCATACCACTGCTTTAAAAGTCAATAAGCACTGAAGAGACACTGCTTTGTGTTAAACTAGTGATTCTATTTAAAGTCGATCTTCAGCAGGCCAAGAGACAGAGGTCTGCTACATGAGAAATGATCCTTCATTTTAAGAGGCAGCACTCAGTTGAAAGCTGCCACCCTGTGAAGTGCTGGAATTAAGTCTTCTAAATTATTCCTAAATTGTGATGCCTTAAAGGATCCTTCTTATCTGACCTTATCTGTCCTTGCAGGAAGGAATTTCCATTCTAAGCAGTCACATTATTAGCAGAGTCCCTTATTGCTTCGATATCCACCAGTGATTGTGAATCGCTCAACTGAAAGATATTACTGTCAAATTCCCTCTCTGTCTTCAGGAGGTATGGTTAACAGTAATACAAAGCTAAAGGAAGCAAAAGAACATTAAACCACTGCAATACTGCCTCTAGAATGTTTTATGAAACTCAACTAATGTGGCTTCACTACAATTTAAAACCATCACCCCCTCTGTTTACAGCTGCCTAGCTGCGTCTCAGTAACCTCGACTTGTTGCAGTAACACACACAACTGTATGAACTAGGATCAGTAAAAGTGATGTTGCCAAATGGGACACAGACTGCAACCTCATGCTGAGCCTCCCTCATGAACTCTTCTGCCCTTTCCATAGCCTCTATTATTGCTGTATCAAAACATTTCAGTCCTTGATATCCTCAACATCAGCCCCTGAAGTACAGAAGATTCTGTAAGCAGGAATCTGAGAGAAAATTAATGCTATGCCCAACTTTACTTAAGATTTACAGTGAAATCAGAAACTGAACCTAACCTAGCACTCAAGGCACCTTCCACATCCTTCTCAATAGTAACTGTGCATCAAACTGAAGTAGGACACACAGAACCTTAACCTTTAGTCTGACCAGGCAGAAGCATGGTGGTTTGAAAGGTGGAATTAAGATCTTGTCAGGGAAACAACCGTGCAAGATCTATCAAAGTACAAACAGCCATGAGTAGAAACGTGAAAGGTCAGTTTTCCAGAGGCTCCCTTAGCTGCTCAGTGGCATCTAATCTCCCTCAATCAGTTACTTACTTCCGTTCCAGTTGCATTCTGGTTTTCACCATCCATATAGGATTCATCAGGGAATTTGTGATAAAGGCTGAAAAAGAGAAAAGAAAACCAAAAGTATAGCTAAATCCAGGTCGGTGTATTGCCATGGCTTTATACACTGTGCAGTAAGACAGCTCTAGCTACCAGCTCTAGCTAGAGGTTTCAAAAGACACGCAGGTACGTAGCTTACAATCTCCTTCTTGCCAGAGAACCATCTCACGTTAAACTTCAGGAGGCGTCGACCAATGGCCTAGGAATTTCTTAAAGGATTCTTCCTTTTTGCACCTATTTGAATACGTACTTCATGTTCCTAAAGACTGCTGTAGACAAGATACCTACCTTACTGGGTTTTAGAATAATAGATAAAAGGAAGCCTGTGGGGAACACACGCGTGGTTTGTTTTCCCCAAGGCTCTAGGTGGTGCCGTTGAGCCACCTCATTAACAGAATCCAGCCTTATTAAGGGGTTACCTTGGGAAAGATTACTTTTAATGATCACTCTGCTGACTGATGCTTGAACTAATGGAGCTCTTCTGCAGTATTTTTCCTACAAGAAGAAACTATTTTTCCCATGCTGGTGGGAAAAATACAACATCCTAAAATAGTATCAGAAGTTAGCTGGTGTCTACTAATATATTTTTTCTTACTTTCAGAGACATTACCATAGCATTGCAGTTGGAAAAAAGTTCATCCCAAACTAGAAATATTTCAGTGTTGAACAGGAAAGCAGTTCCTCTGCAGACAAGGTAAGTTAGGAGCGAGCAAACTCCTGTTTTCTGGCATATACAACCTCAAACTAAGTGTCCATTTTCAGAATGCACCACATGCTGGCCTCAGTACTCATTCATATACCACGACTATCCAGAGCTGTCAGCCAAGCCTGGTGTGTTAGCCTAGGTCCTGTACAGACAGACTGGAAGTCCAGTCCCCACCTTAATTAATTTCCTATCTATTAATTAATTTCCTAACTATTGAGAGAGATAGAAGAAGTCTTGTAGCAAACAACAGCTTGGAATAAATACTTTAAAGAACTGAGGTGCATCTCAGAGCCACACAGATACCAATAAATGTATTGTCTGCTATTGGCGAGGGGCTGGACACTGGGGTATTGCTGCAGACCACATGGAAGATGAATTACAAATACAAACCTGCAGAACCCGCAGAACAGATGTGCACGATGTTGCTGTTGGGCACAAAAATGCCATTAAATCGCTCTTTGGCTTTGGAGTAGCATGCAAAATAGACAGCTCTGTTGGAAAAAAAAAAGAAAAAAAAAAAGGGAAGAAAAGCAATGTAATACAGACAATGTCAAATCAGACCCATTACTATTCTGCCCTCTGCCCCCTAAAAAACAAGACTTTCTCTCCAGAGCCCTCCACATGACTACTTCCATCTACAAGGACACAGTGTTGGGTTTTTTTTTTCTCCTTATACTACAGTGCCACTACCTGACTTGACACCCACAGGGCAGAAATATTTTACTTTCACACTAAGTCTGAGACAAGAGGCAATATGGTCTTGAAGACAAAGCAAGTTGGATGGGATGCCTACACCAGGTCTGGCATTAAACACACTTTGTAAACTTGGAATGTCACTGTCCTACCTGGAGCCTATGTTTTCCAGAAATTTGTTCAGCACTGTAACTGCCTTAGCAGCACTTCACGCTTTAAACACTTAACCCTGGACTGAAATGAAAGTTTTACACACCTCAAATCCCTGCATAATGCATAGGAATAGAGGAAGCTCAGCTGATCTGCAACAGTCAATACGATGAGTAAGAAGCTGTCTGAACCAAGTATGTTCAGAGCACAGGTCCTTGAAGTGAGCTGCTAGAAGGTGGATATTGATGGCTATGATTTGAGAACTTCCATAAAGTACCTTATTTTAATCTTATGGAAGAATATGAAGGAACACAGAAGACATCATGAGTGAGTTGCATGAAAAAGCAGGCCGTCTTGGATTCAGATCCCTGCTGCAAAGATTACCTGTACAGAAACAGGATTCCCCACTTCCGGGGGCAACATCCTACCTACTAGGCAAGAGGCCAGAGAGGGAGCACACCACTCCGCATGTTCCTTTTTAACGGGTTCAATTTCAGGCAGAGAACATCTGCCAATTTCCCGATTGCTAACAAGTTTTAACATTTGCTAGGCACAAAGATCTTCAGAGGCACGTCAGAGGTACATGTGGAAACCATTTAGGTGCCTGTAAGACTTCCAAATGCAAACAAACTTTGTAGCTACTTTTGTTGTTGCTGTTAAAAAAAAAAAGGGGGGGACATACACACACACCTTTGGGGTTACGTGGCAGCAATGCAAGTCTTTCCCCCTCAGCTGTAGTTTTTAATTTCAGAAGAATTTAGGCAATCAAAGAACAGATAGGTACTCCTCTCCCCTGGCATCTAGCTCCTACTCAGTGTTTGGCAAGCACTTTTATGTATTCACAGGGAAGTAGTAGATCATATTAGAAAAATGCAAATATTAATCCTACAGATTTTTCTGCACTACTTTCTCTTGTTTTCTCAAGCACATGATAAGTGGCTCTGGCAAGGACTTGGAATTTAAGTACCTTATTTAATCTGTACCCTCCAGTGTTATACAAGTGTAAGGCAGATTTTTAGAAGTATTTCTTGGTATGTATACTGTGCAGTACACATGCACAAATCTCAGCTTACAAATGGGATAACTTTATGACCTATTCTTTTGAATCACAAATGCACTGCAACATTTGGGTTGGTACCTTAAATGTGTCTTTTAACAATAGTTTAACTATTTACCTTGATGGTGCAACTCCAACCAAGTTTGGACCCAGCCCTCGGAAAAGTGACCTTGGTCCTTCTTTTTCCAGAATTGACCTTAAAATAAAAGCAAACAGGGGAAAAAAAAAGATAGTATTTGGGTTAAAAGTTATTCTTCTTGTTCTGTCAGTCAGTCTAAGGAACTGTACAAAAGCAATGAGTACTAATTGTGAAACTGTCAGCTTTTAAGCTACAGAATCATAGAATTCATTTCTTGTGAATTTTTTCACAAGCTGACTCTGATGAACAAAGAGTGTTTTTGGCATTCTCTGTATCTAAGCAATTCAGGAGTTTGCTTCTTGTATAGAGACATGAAAAAAAGAAATCCTTTTCCTGTTCACAATTACCTGGTGATATGTTCTTTCCCCAGAGTGCAAGTTGAATGTAGCAACCGTACTACAAGCTATGTCTCCCCAGGTAGTTCAGGGATATCTGGTTTTGAGGGCATTCAAAAGAGTTCACATCATCTTTCCCAAGTGAACTCCAACTATGGAGGTACTGCTGTGAATCACGGTCAGGACTGAACTTCATGATCAGGTCTAAAGCAGGAAGATCACTAAATGATGCTTTCCCTCAGTTCTACAATTGCTACAGCCCAGCTTTCCAAAGCCATTTCCACCCACCTTCTCTCACACCTTAGAAGGCATGCTGGGCTAGGACCTCTCTGAAGAAGATGAACTGTTTGGATGGCTTCCCCAGCAGCTGCCAAGTTCTGTACAATACCTTGCTGAAGTGCTTCATTAAAACAGACTTACCTTACAAATTCCTTGCACTGCTAACAGCAGACATATTTGCAAGGGCTAAAACAACAGCCAAACACCAGTAAACAGCCAAGTATTTACCACTGAACTCCAGGTACAGTCCAGTAATCACTGGGATTTCAGTGCACAATTGCTAGACAGCAGCCCTCTTAACTGAACTCACCATGTGAAAACCATGCAAGAAAATCCAGATAACACCGGGCTCCATGGGTAGTTCACATGCACCTGGTGGAACTGCCAATTTTTCAGAATTTGCCTTCTAGGTCATTTGCACTGCTGAGAATGTTCCCCACAGATTCCAAAACCAAGCTCATTAGACAGAAGATACAGGAGCTTCTGAAACACTTTTTCTGCAGCAGAGTTGAACTTTCTGTGTAAACTCCAGGGCTGAGTGTCTCTAAGGAGACAGATCCACCAACTACTTGTTCTTTGTCACTTAACAGTCACGACTGCAGATTCCAGCTGGGGTGACTCATCAGAATCTTAAATGGATTAGACAAAAACAGCCTGTCCTTCTGGAGTGCTTTCTATTCAGCAGCAAGCTTAACCTGCCCTCCTGAGCACCTACTTTCTTTCTATTTACAGCAGTTAAGGGGCTTTCATGCTTAACACCTTTAACTCTTACAGAGCAATTTTACATGTAGGGCTCTAATGGCTGCTGCTTTAGCCACACAATTTTCCCAAACCAGAAGGCCCTAGTCATGTCCAGTCTGGCAATGCGTGCATGACCAGGATTGAGAAAGGGATGGAAGACTAAAAGCAAGAGACCTAACTTCACTTCTTTCTTCATACATTTATATTTTATCAGAAAGGTCATAATCAACAGCATTATCTGTTCTTCATAGATGCTGTCTGCAAGGAAATGACAGCGTAAATATTTTGCTCTCACTTCTCAGTCCTCTGAAGTAAGCAGGTCGAAAACTTGGTGATACATGCAGCTGACCAGTTCCTGAAGTGAAATTAAATCAAGATCATAGTCACCAAATTTAACGAGATTAATGAATATATTAAAAGTTTGACCTAATTTTAAACCATTTCCTCTCTCCCTAAAAGAAAAAGACAACCCCAGAAAAAGATTGGCTAAGAGTATGAATCAAGAACCTTGTGCCTTGAAGTTTTCACTTCCTTTAGTTACAGCTGCCTAAAGTCCAGTGCTGCAAGGTGAAAAGATAGCAAGGGAAAGCAGATGGAAATCAAAGGCAACAGGCACTACCTTACATTTTCAGTCACGAATTGCTCTAGACTCACCTCTGAATAGACAAAGAAATGTTTGGCAGGGGAAAGAAGCACTGTTTACAATACAGAAACTCAAGTCCCAGAACGACTCTAGCCAGCTAGTTCTGCAGAGAATTTGAATTAGCACTGTACTGTTATATAACTGTGCAGCTTCTCCCCAGGCAATCTGCCAAGCCTGTTGGCCTTACATAAAACCATTCAACTGGCTTTCCTAGTCATTATTTTCTTTGGCATTTCTGCTACCTGATCTAAATAGGACCTCTCTGCATCACCCTGGGGTGCCCAGTGGTCCAAATAAACTCAATCCATTTGCATGAGGTCTGAGCCATAAGTTTA
Organism: Nyctibius grandis; assembly: GCF_013368605.1. NCBI lineage: Eukaryota > Metazoa > Chordata > Aves > Nyctibiiformes > Nyctibiidae > Nyctibius > Nyctibius grandis. Next base: position 4,809,608 of record NC_090674.1, read on the forward strand.
TGGTGCTTTGATACAAAATACAGTAGTAGAGATCTGGACTTCAGAGTTACAGGTAAAACTACTCAGCAGCTGTAAGCTAGGTGATTTCACATTTCCTCTTCTTTATGAATACACATCTGAAAAGGGAACAGTTGGAGCACCAACTGCTGCAGTCTGAACCACACAGAAGGCTTGTAACAGAGATTGTAATACAGGTGTAGATAGGATTGATGCACAATAATAATTGGCAAAGGCAACATCTAATAGCAAACAGAGGAGAGCTCATTAAGTCAGCTGTAGCTGAGGAAAAGAGAAAAGCTTCCAAGAGCCCAATTAGACATTATATTTTAGCGAGACTGCTTTTGCAAAAAGTGTCCTTCCTCCACTCTACAGGAGTTTCTGTTACAGATCACCCGCACCAGGGCAGACACGCATAACTTAAAATATATGGGAACGTGAATTCTGGAGGTCATCTGGTGCACGCTCATGCTCAAAGCAGGACCAGCTTCAAATACAGATTGGGGCCAACAGGCATCACTAAGTGCAGCAAATCAGAAACCTTGTTACAATGCTGGTCCATTAAGGTGAAAGAAAGGCTACAGGCTCTCACTTTTGTGTGACACTCCAAAGAGACAGCGCTTCAAGAGAGGAATTAAAACTTCCCTCCACCAAACAGGTAAACAGCATGGGCAGCAAGAGCAACAAGTATCTCTACCAGCTACTCAAAGCAGACTGGGAATGGCTCCAGGAAAAAGACAAAGACAGTGTATATGGCTTATTCAGTCCTTCAATCATTTGCCAAGAATTGGCTCCAGCTAGTATTACCTGTTCCAATGCTCAAAGGAGACAGTAAACATGATTATTCCCAATAAGAGACAAAGATGACACTTCTCAGTGTTGAAAAAGAGAAAAAGCCCTTTCCTCCAGAATATTTTCTGTGATAGTTCCCACAAGCTAAGGCACATCAAGAGTTTACAGTATGTCCTGTGTATTGATCTCTAGGAAGTCATAACTACCAAAAAGCTTAAATGTGAGGAGACAATTTAAAAATAACACCTCCAGACACTTATTCAAATCAATTCACTTTGGAAAGTTTCTAAGCAGTGGAAACAAATTTCTGGGGAAGTTTAAAGGAACATTCAGGAGTCCTGAATATGTATGTGTTTTTAAAAGGATAATTTATCTTTCGACTGCTGAAGGCAGAAGCCCAACTGACACGAATCCTTCCAGTGCAAGTCTGGAGCAAAATCTGCATTCTGTGTTTGCACAGAGGAATTGAAACTCAGATCACTGGTGTCAAGCAACACTGAATGACAGGAGGAGCAGTACTCACTTGAGAACATTAAAGAGCCCAGGTGATACAGATGTTGGCCTGACCATTCCTTCACCACTGATGGTCCCCAGTTGGACTTGTGGGTAGTAGACAGCCCGGAAGGCTAGCTTTGAAGATTGGAGCCTAGTCTTTATTACCTCTAAGGGACACGTAAAGATGGCACCAACTGTTCCTCCGCATCTGTAAAACACAATTTAAACAGAAGACAATCAGGAAAACATAGCTACACAGATGTGTCAAATCACAGCATGGCGTATAAATAAAATCTGAAGATTGTCTCCAGTTGCTCCGCATCGTGGAGAAATTATTAGGAAGCAGGGCAGGTTGGGCATTAGGCAAGGGAGACTTCCCAAGCCCTGGGGGAGGGGAGAGAAGGTTGAGAAACTGTTGTAATGATCATGTGCAGTGATGAGATTGGTAAACACAAAGATGATACCCAGCACTAACAAAAAATCCCTGACTGACCATCTGCTGGTCCCGTGTTCTGCCAGGACTTGGAATTCTGCCTGTAAAAACTTCAGAGGCATCCATGTTTCAGAGGTTGTTGTCCTAAAGCAGACATACCCTTGGATGGATTTTTCTTATGGGAAGCAGGAAGCTGGCAAATGAGAACAAGCCACTGGGGATTAGGACACTGTAGACTGGAAACACAGCAACATCATTCTTCACCATTTCAGTACTTATGATTAGAACAGCTGACTACAGAAGTAGCAAATATCAAAACTACACAAAGTTATGCCCTCTTAAAAAAAATGGATATCAACTACTTTTTTGGGGATGGAGGGAAGGAAGCTGCAAGGATGAGAGGGAGGGTGGGAAAACAGAATAACAGGACAGAATTCCCATGCTCTGATAACGGAAGGACAAAAATAAAATACTCTACACCCACAAATAATACATGTGTGTGTATATACACATATAAATATAGACACACACACATAAATAAATATATAAAAAGAAATAAATTATCCTATAATAGGCATATACTCATCTTAATGTAGTCAGACTGAGCCTCAGGCTGGGCCAAGAATATAAGGTGTACGAGTCCTAATTTTCATTTTAATCAGTGATCTGGAAAGTGACTGATCAAACCATTTCTCTCTCTGCTGCTGTTCCTCTTTGGTAATTGAATGTCCCTTCTGTCAAACCTCACAATTAAACATGATGTTGAGGCTGGCTAAAAGGCACTGTATCTAAATTTTATTAATCAAACACATGGGGATTTAGGAAGACTAAACTAAAGATTTCAGTTTTTTTCCAAGGCATTTACTACAACTGAACATACTGACTGGGACATATTTTCTTTGTTTACACAAGTGTCAAAGCATGTGATCCCTTCAAAAACCTGCATTGGCGATTTTCCTTAGAAAACACCACAAGTCAACAACTTAACTCTCTTTGATGTTAATATGAAATTGTAATTTAAGTAGTTTTCCATGAAAGGGAGATTAAATAAAAAAAAAATCCTATCCTTTGTCTTGCACATAAAAAAAGCATTGCTTGATAGAGTCATAAGAAGTTTCTACGCACTAATTTGGGAACAGAGATCCATTAAAGGACATTAATAAAGATACTAGTGCATATTTTCTAAGGCCCCATCTATATGTGAACTATTTTACTAGGAGAATCTTTTTTTTTTTTTAACACAAGGAAAATGGTAATTAAAGAATGGCAGAAAAATCCAAGCTGTAGATACATACTGGTTTATAAATGCTTTATCCAGTACGGCTTATTTTGCTTGTGGAAACAGTATGTCTTACATCAGACAGTAACCATTCTTTGCCAAAACCCTGAAGCTCCTGCACTTGCACTAACAGCCTGGCCACCCTGGCTGTACAACCTCAAAAAGGTTCTTTATAAGGTTCAAAAAGACACCTCAGACCACATGGCCGGGGAATACAACTTCCTAACAACAGTTTTCATGTTTCGCAAGGTTCTGTCCAGGTATGTGATCCCAAACACTCTGCTTTTCAGATACAAGCACATCCAACAGAAGAAACTGTGTTTTCACTGAGACTGGCAACATGATTGTTAAATCACAGCATGCTTTAACGAGTTTCTCCTTTAAGTTCTTGCTTCTTCCTCTTCCCTGCTGAAAGGGGAAAAACCTAAACTAGGGACAATCCATACATCTAAAGTGACAGATACTATGAGAGAGAGCTTTGCCTTCATCCCTTTTAAACCACTTATGCTTTGACTGTTGAATAAAGTCACGAAGTTGTTCGTGAAACTAGGTACGTAGCAGCTGAAATTGTGTCATTTGGCTCAAAAATGACAGTGTTCACCAAGACCTTATCAGGCCTCCGATTACTTTGTGTACTGAACTGGGGCTTGGACACAAGCTTCCTCTTGTGTCAATACTACTCTGGAGGACATCGCTTTGCGTTATCCCTCTCTGTTTTGTCAGATGCACAGCACATTGCTCAGATTTCTCTGAAATTAGACCCTGGGGGAAAGAGAGGTCAGGAAAGGCTTCTCCAGCAAAACCTTTCCCATTCGCACAGCTCACACTTACAACTTGGAGTAGGAAGTGTTTTGAGGATCCCTCTTGCAGATCCCCACTGCCACCCTTCCTACTATGTATGTCCAATACAGACACAAGTATGTATAATTAACACCTGACTAAACAACATACTCGAGAGAAATTGTAAGTCTGTGGGAACTCGATGAAGAGAATTTGATTGCCTTAATTTCCAATTAATTCATCTACCAACACTCCACCTCTGTGTACTCCGTCTTCAGTCCTCATTTATTTCACATCTATGAACATTAAAACAATACTTTCACAGTAACAATTCATAAATTCAGAACAGTGAAAATCCATTTGCTGCTTCTGAACTACCAGCTGCTCAGTCTAGAGTGACATCTTGCCATACAATTTTTTAGCCTCTCTGGCATATTCCCTCCTGCATCAGCTGTCTTCTTGCCTTCCTAGCCCACTCCTTGCCTTTCATCCTTTTAGTCTGATAATCCAGCTAATTTATGCAGCCTTTAATATTTAAGTACTTATGGTAATGCACACGTAACCCTCTGATATTCAACACAATGAGTTAATATCTGCATCATCAGTTTTAACAGCCCAGAGTTCATGTCGTCAGTGCGACATTTAAGAAAAAAGCATTATCTAACAGAGCAATTATCAGAATGTCAACAGGGTGCATACATTTATGTCCCAAATATAAATACACAGCAGATAGTTCAAACAAGGACTTTGATGTGTTGGGCAGCTTTTTCAGATGAGCTGATTTTCCTCCACATGGGAATTTTCTGCATCATACCCTGGTGTTGCTCTATTCCCTGGAAAGATGGCTGAAAAATAACACACTGTGCATAAAAGAAACACTTTTTATTCCTAGAGTGTTCCAAATGCCTGCGTCTGGGAAGAAAGGAAAAACAACCAGCCTTCCTCAGCTACATAAACCCTGAAAGATTCAGACTATGGATATACAGCCAGATAAATTTCATTTGGGAAAATCTTATGCTGCAATCAAGGCAAAACCTCCAAGTCTTCACACTGGTTTGAGTCAGGGTTTTTTTTCATGCATTAGTGCACAACTACAGTTCCAGAGGTGTTAAGCAGTGTTTAGTGCACTAGCCTCTTGCAAAAATCCCACAACAATGTCTAAATCTGTCCTCAGTCACAAAATAGAAACCTCCCCAGGAAGAACAAACTATGGTATCTTCAACAGGTCACACGGCAAGCATATAACAAGAGGTTCCCAGCTATGCTCTGCATGGACCACAGACACAAAATCTCTTCAGTGTGAGACACCCAACAATTCACCAGCTTTGGCCTGTCACTTACTGCCAGAAAAACAGTATTTGTACTTCAGGCTTTGAATGACTCCTCTAGTTACATGATGGCCCAGGCATATATGGCCATTAGAGCAGTAAGATACAGTCCTCTGCTTTGTCGTGTCCAAAGGAACTAAGGCAACTGTTGGTCTGAGAATATGAAACACGCTTTGTGTTTATGGAAATACATAATGTACTATACATTAAGAGCTGCAGAAAAATGATTTACTTCCATAAAAAGAAAACACTGTTTAAAAAACATGCCAGGGATGTAAATCTCAAAATCCAATTCCAATTTTTCTCCTGCTGCCAGCTTTCTATCTTTACAAAGTCCACTGCCAATATACCCATGACTTGCATTTGAAATAAACTCTCAGCACCCACTAGCACAATTGACATAGATGCCAAGAATCTTGATTAAGAGTAAGGCTTACTTCATCTGTCCTAGATTTAATCACTGAGCAATATTCTTAATATGAATAACACCACGATGCTGAATGTCAAAGGAAGTTCTGCAAAACAAAAACAAATCAAAAAAGCATCCAAACCTTTAACGATCTTTCAGTAGAGTACCACTGACTTTACTAAGATCATGAGCAAAGATGATGAGCTGCTTGGTTAGAGGAATCATAACTTATAACTCACCCTGACACATTTTGCTGTGTGAGCATTTGAAATTCCCTCTTCCTCCCCAAAGGACAGCAACTACTCTCAACATTTAACAGTGAATTTTGACAGACAGGAGTCAAGTGAAACACTTGCAAGAGAAGTATTGGCACAAATAGTCTGGCAACTACTAAATGTGTGGCACATCACACAGTACCTATATGAAATCAAGATAAAAAGTTTGTTCCCAGTTTTTGCCCTTTGCCAGTTCTATGAAGAGCACTGCAGCCTCTAAATACCACTTCTTAGGAAATCCCTGTAGCAAACAGTATTACTCCAGCTAGCAAGACAACATGGAGTAACCTCTGCTGCAGCCTAGTCCACAGTTTTTCCCAAACTAAAATAAGCAACAACTGCACTGACTTCAGCAGGGAAGCTGGAACCCAGACTCGTAAACATGCTTACATCTGTTGTGCAACTTAGGCATCATTCTCTTTGCTGCTTCCTAAATCTTCCCTGCCCTCAGAGTCATCTTCCCATCAAAATGCCAAGACCTTTTGGTTTGCTGTTACTATTGTAAGCCTTAAAAGGAACTAACAGAAACAAAAGGAAAGCCAATCTGTCTGCCTATAAGAAGCCAGCTAATAGGAAGCCATCTCTTTCAACAATTGGAGAACACTTTCTAACATTCAAGTGCATTTCATCACTCCTAGCCTCTCAAGTACTAACGCTTCTACTCTAGCCGTGAAGATTATCTGAGGCTGGCCTGCCATTTTTGTGCACACATAAGGATATTGTATTACATCTTCTTAATTTAACACCACACCCCACCCTCACCTTCACAGGAAGGTATCGTAATACCAACAATGTCTCTATCAAGATTATTTCAAGTGAATGGTCTGCACAAATACTTTACAATTGAACAAAGGTTAGCACCTTACACAACTTATAAAGTATTATGAACTTCCAACACCACCTTCTGCTGGAGAGGTAATTTTATCCAAGGTCCTGGTTCTGCAAACAGGTCTGTGTCACAACACAACCCTTTTATTATAATAGAGTTCTCTAAAAGAAAGTACCAAGGTAAAAGTATTTGAAGGACTGAGGAAGGACCTCAGAGACTATTACTCAAGCACTAGCACACTAACAATTCTTTCTAAAATTCCTTTGAGGATGTAATAGATGTAGCAAAATATTATCACAGCTGAGCTCCTTTAATGAGATTTTATGGAGCAGGCATCCTTTACCACTACTACTAAAAAACAAAACGCGTAAGGCAGACATAGCACAGAGTCTCATATCTAATACCATTTGGGTTTCTCGCGTGCCTACCAGCTGGCTGGTCCAGCACCCCTCCAAACACATCACATAGCTCCTACTACGTTTCTTACATGCAGAGAAATAATAGCTTGGGCAACAGTTCGGAACTGATGTTCAATTTCTTGTTCTACCCAGTGAGCCGTAAGAAGTCTGTATTTCTCACTTGAAAAGCAGAGATAACAGCAGGAGTAGATATGTACACACAGGGTATGGAAGTTCAGGGCCTCGAACAGGGAACCGCTCTGAAATAAACTGTTTGGATGGTGGGTGAGTGTGTGGTTGACCAAACACTTCAGCATTGGCTGGTGCATGAGAAGACTAAATTTGCTGTCTCATTTTCCCTTCTGTAACATCACAGCAAGATAAATGATGGTACACTTTTCCGCATCCCTGTAAATAACAAGATAGGCAGAACAAGAATCAGGTCCAGCAATGAACATTTAAATGCCTGTATACCCTAGAAGAACCATCTCTTCCCTCCCTGCTGTATTTTCATCGCTGCTTTAGAAAGAGATCAATCTTACTATACCAGAGTGCTCAGGGGGATATTCCCTGCTGTGCTTCCATTCTTTGCCCCCATGCTCTCTCAAAAACAGATCGGACCTGGTGACTTCCTAGGCATGCTGCACAGAATGGTTGTTTACTAGGATCCTTCGAGAAGGCAGAGGGTACATTAAATGAGTAAGGAAGATGTTGATCACCCAGTACTAGATTAAAACACTGATGAGTTTAAAATTCCTATATATTTATAGTCTGATGAGTTACGCGAGGACACCTACAGTCCTGGACAGGCATTGTTACTATCCAAACAAGTCGCATGTGATCATTCAGGGCCAGTTTCTGTGACAGGCTCCAGGTACTACTCTAATGCAAGTGGCAGAAGCAGGGGGAAGGAGAGGACTTAAAACAACACATAGTATCCACATCAGCAGAAGAAGGGCGGTGTCTCTGAAAAACTTAAGCTTTGTTGCGTTGAGTATTGTATTAAATGAATTTACTACTTCAGGGATGTGTCAGAGAAGACTGAAGTCTCCTGTTTAGCAACAGAAGAAACAATGGTCTACAATTAAACAGATTTAAACTAACAACAGATTTCACATTGGTTTCCTAACTACTGTCAGCTGACAAGCACTACAGACTATTCTACTACTAAGATAGCTTAAGCCATTAAAAAAAGATTAAAACAAAAGATTTCTGATAAGGACAGAGGTGCACACAACAGCACTTCCCATCTAAGAGATGATTTTTTAAAATTTATTTTTAATTTACACCATAAAATGATCTTGCTGGACTACTATCAAAACTACTGTAATAAGCTAATTAACAAGGCTTTTTGGGAGGGCTTTTGGTTGGTGGTTTGTGGGTTGGGTTGTTACTTTAAGCTTTTAACACAACAAAAACAAGTAGTTTACAACCCCTGACAAGAACTTAAAGGGCCAGGTCACTTACTCTGAAGTAGCAGGACCTTCTCTAACTCTCTTTCCCCCCATCCCTTTTCCCTTTTTGGAGTACTTGCTTTTCAGTACAATCATATGGATCGGGCAGTTACACAGCCTCCACTATTACCTGTCACCTATACACAGGTTATTAAAGTGTTGTGCAAATACATTCCTTTACAAGATCAAGCTTTGGTCCATCAAAAAGCACGAAGCCTGCTGTCTGGACAATGCTTTTTGGATGACATCCCTCAGTTCCTGCTTGCTTCAGCGGGAGCCACATACCAGTGACTTAAACTGTTTCATTTAACAGAGCTGGATGCCACAGCTATGTAAGATTTTGACATTATATATAGCTAAATGTCACAGCAGCCCAACTAACTGCCCAGCCTCAAGTCGCACCACGATCCTTTCTGCCCCTTCCTGCTTGGCTTGCTAAGGACGCATGTCCTAATTCTGGACAGGCCCGCCTCGCCTCGCCTCCTTCACACCGCAGCGAGGTGAAGGCTGCCTCCTCCACACAACAGCGGGCACGCAGGTCGGCGAGGGAGGCGGGGGAAGAGGCGGGCTGCGCTCGGCGCCCACAGCCCCTCTCCCCGCTGCCAGCCGGCACGCCGCGGGGAGGCCGCCGGTCGCGCCGCAGCCAGCCCGCCGCTCACCGAGGGGCCTCCACCGCGGCCATCAACCCGGCGCCCAGCCCTGCCCTCCGCCGCGGCGGCCGCACTCACCCTCCGGCGAAGAGGTGCAGCAGCGTGTTCTCCTGCGGGGCGCCCGCCATGGTGTTGCCGCCGCCGGCTCAGGCCGCGGCTCCGCCAACGGCTGCTGCAGCCGGAGGCCGGGCCGCGGCGGCCACGTGACGGCGGCGGGCGGCGCCCACGTGACGCCGGCGGGCGGCGCGTGGTGCGTCAGAGGGCCGCGCGTGCGGGGCGGGGCGGGGCGCGCGGTGCCCCCGCGTGGGCGCGGCGGAGCCGGCGGGAGCGGTTCCGCGGGTGATCGTTAGCGGTGTTTGTGTTTAAGGGACACACGACATGAGGCTTTTAAAATTCACGCTTCCCTAAAGTCAGAGGAAGAACTTCGGCCCAGCGCAGTGATTTACACTCATGTGTAGGATAGATGCCATCAGTTTATATGCTGCGGGTTAATGTCACAGCCAGGACATTTACCAATATCTGGCTTTTAACATTAAAGTTAAAATCCTGAGGAAAACATAAACATTGAAATCTACAAAAACACCCCAGGTCTGCATGTTTTCCATACACACGAGTTTTCTGTTGCCCTTGACAACAGGCTTGAGCTAACAGCCTCCTGGCTTAAATTCAGGTCCAGACATGAACTTCACTCCTGCCTTATGGCACAAACCAGACTTCCCAGTCCTACCACTGCTTAGGCGCTGGAGTTTGAAATTGGGGTGTGCACGTTCCCAGCATTTAGACTTCAGCCTACTCAGAGGAAAAAAATGGCTTCAGGGTTAAAACAAAGAGATGAAGCAACACCTGGGTCCGCACGGGGGTCAGCACTGTTTGGGTGTGCCTGTCCTGGATCCTCAGGCTCCAAAGAATAGCCCCTTCTAGACCTTTCTGTTTCTTTTTTGAGGTGGTGGTGATGAACTCTAAGATGCTATAAAGAACGGGTGCCTCTAAGTGATCTTGTGTGGTGGCTGAAGAGTAATGATTTACTGAAGCAGAATCAGTCTAGTGGACAAGGGCGATGGGATCCCTTGTCTACAGAGTCTGCTAAACTAAGGAATGAATACAGCATTAAGTGCAAATAGGATCTGAGGCAAAGTTACACCTCTGGCCACCTGGTCCCCATTCATACTGGGATCCTGAGGACCCCAAGTGATCATCGAGATTTTATAAAGTTATTCTTTGTAATGACGTAGAATATATACCAGAGATCCAGGCAGCAACATGGATTTGCTAGTTGTAAATACATCAAGGATACTGGGCCTGTCAAACAGTGAGATAAATGAAGTTTTCTCTAAAGCATAATCGCAACGGATCATGCAAATGAATGTAAGAATAAAAACAATCTGGAGAGGAGATGACTCAGAAGAGAGCTGGTAACCATTGCAGGCTTATCAGAATGTAGATGACACTATTAACATATCTCTTTTGTTTGCTCGAGGTATTGATTCAGCCACCATGTGATCTTTGGAGGCCCACCTCATTTATAGTGCCTCTCACCTGCCAAAAAAAACCACTGACCTTATCACAATGACAAAAACTTCCACGTGGGTATAAGCATTGAGAAAACACATCTGTGGTACCTGATAACATCAACACAACCAGAACTGGCTGTAAGGACCCCTTTGCTAAGACTTCCAGCTCAACACAGCAGTGGTACACATGCACACTGTGAACAGGTAAGGATTCACATAAGCACACATAGATACACAGCGAAAGCTGGGCCAAATATTGTCATTTACACACATATATAAACTACAAATGCACAAAGGTGGGACTACTAGCCTTTTGTATTCACACACACAGGGCCCTGTTACACAGGAAGGGTGACTGTGCCATGGGAGGCGAGATGTTCAAGTAGGGAATGTACTGATCAGCTATTTTAGGGGGCCAAAGACATGGGGGAAGCTGATCCTGACAGGATCTGACAGGCCAGAGTTGTGCAAGTTGTATGAAAAAAGATGGGAAGCTGCTATGGCAAGAGGGGTTGAGGAGAGAAGGAGCTGTGCCTTCTGGGCATAAAGGAGGAGGGAAAAATCAGTTTCAGTAACTGGAGCATATAGGGTCCTTCAGAATGTGCACATGGGATGGGTGTCCTTTCCCTCGATTTGTTTTATTCTGTTGTTGTTCCTTTGCTCTTTCCCTGCCCGTATGCTGTGCACATGAAGAATCTCTTGCAGCTGTCAGTTGGTAAGTGGGCAGTGGGCTTTTCTGCAAGGCAAAGGGCCGGGCAGCAGCAAGAGCAGCTGCCAGGCAGGAGGGAAGTGCCAGGGCCCTTGTCTTGGGTGGCAGCCCATGCCGGGCCGGGGGGGGGGTGTGCGGGAGGCGTAGGCTCAAGACAGCCACTCATCAAACAGCTTCCAAGAAAACCCTCTGGACAAGGGTTTCTAGCAGGACTGCCTGTGATCTGAGACCTGGGGAAGGATGTGTCCAGAGCTGTGTTGTTTTTGAACACAGCCATTTGGAGTCGGTTCACTGACTGGCATGGCAGGGTTATGTGTGCAGGAGGGAGGTCACATTACAATTCTCAACGTTAAAGCTGTAGGGTCCGATTTCCAGTTTCTCTATTTCCATGTGGCTGAGGTAGGACACATGAAGGTCAGCAAACTTTATACTGTTTGTAACTTTGGTGTAATGTACGCTTTGCATCCTATGGCCCCATACAAAAGCAAAGATGGGCAGCAATGGAAAATAGTCATAAGGGCAGACTGCAGCCCATCACCTCCCTGTCTGCGCCGTGAGAGATTTACCAGGCCTACAACGACTTCTTTAAATACTCAACTCTTACAGAAGCATCTTCACTCACTTTATGCCCCTTGAAACTGCCAGACACATGCAGCAGCCATTGAAGTCTGGTACTTGAGCTCTCATAATTCATGTGGAAGCAGTTTAGGAGACGTCTGACTGTGGGCAGCAGAACTGACAGAGTTGACTCCTCAGTCATTGCATCTACAGCTGAGCACAGCAATTTAAATGGTCGTAGATTTCAGTTAAATTTAATACATTGCAGCAGCTAATGCAGGTTTCTTAGGCAGTTACCAAGACTGTCTACCTATGAGCACTATTCTGCTTAGTTCTCTGTTTGCTGTAGGGCATGAGACCACATATCCCAATTTATCCCCACTAAGAATGTTTAGGAACAAGTTACAAGATATTGAGAGTTTATATAATGTCAGTAAAGTAGCTACAGGCTATTTATGGACAGCATTGCCTCTAAAGAATACTAATTAAAGGGGAGGACTCTACTGTAACATAACACCATACTGGTTGGAATCACTATTTTGATTAAAACTGTACTTTTTCACCTGACTGCTCATCTACACTAAAGGCACTTCTGAACACTAAAGGCACTCTGATCCACAGAGCCCTCTGCTGCCACCTAGGAGCACAGAAAGGTGTTTGGTTTTTTCACCAGGCCACCATTATTAGCTTCTGAAAATGACATACATTAAGGTGACAAGAGTGCTCTTCCATCACCAAATCCGAGGTTCGCAGGGCCTTTGCTAGCTGGCCTAGCGAGGGGATCAACAGCTTATGGTTTTACATTTTAGTAGGTGATAAATTATCCTAGTGAAATTTACTGTTTACCCTATTTACCATGGCCAGCAGGATAGTAGAAGCAGTAAAAGACACGAATCTAATTATCTTGCCAAGCTCATTAAGGAGTCTGTTACACGTGATTCCAGCTGGGTGGCTTGACTGGGCAGCCTGAATATGCTCCAAGCTGCACAAGAAGCCTGTTTGCCTGGGGATCACTGTCACGCCAACAGGGCAGCAACAGGTTACTGGCTCCAGACATTTATGCCACCTGCTTCTGCACTGGCTAGAAACTTACTCCTGGAGCACAGTTCAGCCTAGTTGGTATGGGTGGGCCAGAGGACACTGTATACATTCACTGGAGCAATGCATAAGCTAAATTTGCACATTGTTATTAGCCTGTGATGGTTCTAGGTGAAAGGATACTTGCAGCCATGCCTCTACCTCTCATTCCCCAGCAGAGAGCACTGTAAGAGCAATGTTAGAAGCACAGCCACCTTGGTGCAGTGAGGAATTAGGCATGTGAGGTTTGATCTTTAACAGATCCTGCGCGTGTTCTCTGACTGCACCTCCAGTTTTGCCTATGTATGCCTATCACCCCCCCGGACAATTTGTAGATACTCTGTCTTGTAGCTCCTGTTCCGTTTCACGAAACACATCTCAAAGGGGAGATCAGTTCTAAAAAGCTCAGGCATCGATGACTTTTTCTGAAGCCCTGGCAAACAAAGGCATTGGCACTGTTTGAGCACCTCGCTTGTTTGAGCAATGGCAGAAGTATTACCTGCTCCTGGCTGTCATCACCTTTACTTCCATTTCCTCAGCCAGGTGGAACAAAGAGGTATGTTTACTTGTATCTGCTTGCTTCAAGAGCTGTACAGATGGTCTGTGCAGTGGGCTGCCTCTCCTTCCCCATCATCATTTTCCAGTATTGATCTGAAATTGGGAAAAATATTGACTGTCCAACCTCCCACACTGCTTCACATGCCCAGTGGGATATTGTTAGAAAGTCAGTCTCTTTCTTGCTTCAGCCATCCATTGAATTTGAGCTCTTGGGGTACCACACACTACGATGTGTCTGCTCTTCCATTACACAGTGCACTTCACCTATAGCAGCTGAAAGAAAGAGCACTGCAGAGTGTAGGTATTCAGTCCAGGAGATACAGCTACAGGCAGGGAAATCCGAGAGGAAGACAGGTTTTGTGGTTATGCTGTGAGTGTATCAAAGCACCAGGAGAGTGGGCCAGATCTGGGAAAGCACTATGTTCCAGACACTGTTTTTATAGCATGTTGAGTATTTCTAGGGAATTTCATGAGGATAAATGTGCACAGAAGCATTGTGGCCTCCATAGATCAGACACCACAGGAGCCACATCAGGGGAAGTTCCTAAGTTACTCCCTTGCCAGTACAGCATGAACCCAACCAGGAAAGGGTTGAGCTGGCTATTCTTGGTACTTGTTTTGTCTGGTGGCTTCCTACAAATTGGAGCAAGGACTCACCAACTTGTTCCACATCATTAACAGCTGGCAGCTTCCCAACCATTACCAGCGTACTCTGGATTTTACCCAGCAACTTTGACATGAAAGACATTGCAGCACCACTGCACTCACTGTTTTAGGTCCCAATCCAGCTCCCACTGAAGTCAGTTACTCTTTTTCCACTGAGTGCAGCTGGAGCTAGGTCTGGCATTTCTGTAACAGTTCTGTCTCAAATCCTCAGCTAGCTGAAATATGGGTAAAATAGTCCTACACAGATAGATGCCTGCAACTCAGCTATTTTCTGGCATTCAAATTAAAACCAGCAACACAGTCAAACAAGAGCATGAGGAATTATGTTTCTTTCCTGAAAATACTGAAGGTCGGAACTTAGAGCAGCCAAAGAACCTGGTGAAAGGAATCTAGAAGCCTGCACTAAGTCAGTGTCTGTCAGGAGGCTGATACATAGGCGAAGCTTTGTTCTCTTTTCCAAAGTGCATCCCTGCCAGGAGCACCATCAAAGAAATCTTTCTGGTGGGGATGAAGATACTGATAGCACTCAGCTGCCCTAAGAATGGCTGAGGTCCTTGCTCGTATTTTGGAGGAGCCTTGGGAGAAGTGTATGTCTAAAAGAGTATCCAAAGTCCAGGGGTGTAGGAGCATGCACGTAATAGGAGAGTCTGTGATTCAGGGCTCCAGGAGGAGCAGCTGAAGCATGAGGAGCTACCTGGACCCCATTCAGGAGTGAGCTCAGGGATTGAACATCTTATGAATGGGGAGTGGGCTGGGTGGGGAACTTAAAAGGTACAGGCTCCAGCTTGGTGCTTCCCACCCTCCCAGGGCAACACGCCAGTCCGAGAGCAACATTCCAGTTCCAGCACAACGAAGCGTGAGAGTCACTAACCATACCCTGCATCTTCGATGCAACATCTCTTTCCCTCCCTACTCAAATTAAATTGCTAGAACTGGACTCATATTAAACCATTAGGGTTCCAGTGTGCTAATCCATTCTGTTCTCAAGCTCTGAAGCCTTAAGCTGCTTCCATAAAGCTACATGGGCAAGCAATGGACTGATACCAAAATCAAATGCATTTCAACTTTGGTGGAGCTGAAGACTGAATCCAGAAGCTGTAGCTCAACTCCTTTATGGAATTTGGTGGAGGCAGATTCCCCCACCTCACTGAGGACACAGCCAGGTCTCCCCACTGTGTATGTACAAATAAACTCTTATCCTCCTTTCCGCATGTGTGTGTTGTGTGTTTTAATTGCAACCATGTCTATTTTATTGCTCTTTTAGTGTGTCTTTGTCTTTTTGTCTCTGTAATTTTATTGTGGGGCTAGGCTGTTTTTACTTAATAAGAAATGGTTTCATGAATGCCCTGCAGCTTCCCACTCTCTTCCCAACCTGTGTGCTTTTGCAGAAGGATGGTTATTTATAAAGAAAACGGTGCACACTGTTATTATAACTCCGTATTTCAGCACAGCTGTTGGAAGAGCTGGTGAACCAGCACACACTGAAGTGCCCGCAGCACAAAGACATCACCTGGCTCCATGTTTCATTTCCCATAAACCAGAATAAATGGCATGGTAATAGAAGGGGTGGGCTAGCCATTGACCACAGGCATTCTGTAGGTAGATTTATGCTGCGACTGCAGAGGGCCTGGATCTAGCCTGCCCTGCCTCTCTCCTGCATGTGGTTAAGGAAAGAGCAAGAGAAGAAGAGAAGAAATTAACACAACAGAGAACTTGAAATAAAAGTGTTTTATATCATCTCCCATAAAACATCCCATAAATCCCTGCCCTCCTGCTCCACCCCTCACATGTTTTTCATTTTGCTGCCTAGCTGAAAAACAGAGAAGTGTAGGGTACAAAGCACACATTCTTGGTGGGAGAGGCTCCCCCCTTCCCTACACACTTCCTACTCACACCTTGTCCCTGTGCCTACAGCATGGCATTCTCTTCTGGTAAGTAATCAAAACATGGAGGAATTCAGCATCTGTCTACCATTCGCATAGCTCTAATTCCTCCCCCTCTGACATCTCTGCCCCTCTACCAGCATCCTCAGCTGTCTTCTCCCAGTGCAGGGGAAAGGCTCTCACTTGGGCAGAATTGCTGTGACTTCTCAGCCACCAGCATAAACCCACAGGTAACTGGAACTAGGCCACCAGCAAGGCCCCCAGGCACACTGATCTGTCCCTCCAGTCATGGCACAGAAGGTCACCACAGACAGCTGCCTACAGCAACCCAGAAGGGTTTAGGAAGTGTCTTCCACTTACCAACCCTACAGTCAGAGAACCCGGAGCTCTTCAGAAATTCATCCCCCTGGATGATGCAGCAGCCACTAAGGTTTTCTGAAGACGGCAGAGAATTTATTTCTGTCCTGGAGTTCACTGGCTCACTTAAGTAGCTTTTCTGAATAGTAAGTCTCTAATGCCTGAACATAACCTAAACATCCCAAGTGCTGTATAAATGCTATTAATTACTTTGAGTAGAGCTGGATAAACATGAATGCTAATGCTTCAATTTCAGCATCTACAGCTATGAGAGTTTTGCCATTGGACAGAAACTGCAGCTCAAGAAATTGTTAGATCCACACTCTCCATAGAGTTAGAGGCCCAGTGTCCTCCGAAGCTCTCCGGAGTTGCAATGCTGTCTGTCATTGCTAGCACGGAAGCTAGCATGGAGGCTTCCTTTGCTAGCAAGAGAAATCACAGACAGCAACTAACTTCCAGGATCAGCCAGGTTTCACTCCTCCCACCTCCACCCTCAAGCACTCCTCACCAGAAGGAATGACCTGGTGTAATTCCAGGAGCCAAACAAACAGAGAGGGAGTGAAAACGCCTGCCTGACTTGCACAGAAATGTAGTTGCCTTTATTTTTTAACAAGATCTGGTAGGACAAGCTCCAGGCAGACGCCAAGAACATCTTGTTCAGAGGCAAAGATTTGGAGCAGGTTTATTCCCAGTGTCCTCTCCCTCACTGGGTGGGGACTTACACCAGCTGATACCCATTTTCTCCAACCAGCTGGTGACATACACTGTCAGTCCTGGACTGTGTCAGACTTCAGTTCCAGCCCTTCTGGGAGGAGAGTTGGGTTTTGTTACCATGGCAGTTTGGCATGTAGCTAACCTGGTAGTGACTCTGTGTGTATACGAGAACCACTCAGACAAATACAGTTCAGACCAAGGTTGCATGTGGGTGGAGGCAATGTACTTTAATAGCTCACTGTACAGTGGCTTTTGTATTTTCCACTTCTCCCAGTGCTGCTGGGCCTCATTCTGGCTTTGGCACTGGTATCCAAACCAAACCATCTATCCACTACACTGTGTAAGCTGCCATCCTAACACCCAGCTTTTGCTGGCCTAGCAAGTAACCTGCTGGTGCTTCCCCTCAAAACCACTTACACATTTGGTAACTTTAGACCTTGCCATAAATGGATTCAGCACATGGATCTGCTGGCAAACTGGGGAGTTCTCTAGGCTCTTCTTGGAATTCATGCCAGTCACCTCCAGAAGTGGTCCTTCAGCCCATGCTCTGTTTTCTAACGTGCTGGCCAAGCCAATCCATAAAGGAAATGTTGGATGGGCCCTAAATGCCACTGCAGTTGTGGTACCTTTTTATCTGATCCTCAGGATTCCACTGCAGTTTTAATCCCATTGTCAAGACCTGCATGGTTCACAGCTTAAGGGGATAAGGCAGGTAAAAGGAGAACTATTCCCATTTTATGGATGGGTAGAGATGCCTGTGGGAGTTGGCAAGTTGGCAAGGAGTTGGCTGACTGCAGGGTGTGCCAGTGTGTGATCTTATGGTACGTTGGCTACTGTAAGAAACATGCCCATTGCTAATCTGCAACTCCATGGCATATGTCATCATTTGATGAAGTTCACACTTCTTTGTCATCTCTGACTGAAACAATGAGGAAAGGCAAAGGATGAGAATGAGTTAAGAGGGAATGAGAAGCAGCATAAGCAGATTTAAAAAAATAAATTAGTCACTGCATTCAAGGCAAATGGCAGCCTGTTGATATATCCCACCCGAAGGGGACTGAAAAAGTGACCTCATGCTGCTTGTCAAATACAATCCCATCCCTCCCATGACTACCTAATGCTCCATCTGTCTGGAAGCAAGTCCCCACTGCACCAGGGCCAGCTATACCATAGAGACAGAACACTGCTAGTAATTTTCAATAACTGTGTATTATACAACCCACCCTGGTCAAGGCATTTTCCAGTAATTGTAGGAGCAGCAAACAAATACTAAGTCTTGCACTGTAACATGTACATGATGCAGAATGGTTGAGTGCTTAGGTAAAAGTTTATGTCACGCTATACACACTGGGCAAAAAAACCTTAATTCGTCTTGATATTGCTATTGTGCCTAAAGACCTAGTCATGGACCTGGATCCTCAGCGTGCTGGGTGCTGTGCAACCAGACAAACAGGAGGATCTCTGCCTCAGTTTTGTTGTTCAGCTTGTGTGTAACGCCCTTCGGTAACACAATCCAGACAGGCAGGGCAAACTGCAACCACCATCCCAGCAGCAGCTGATGCGTCTTGTGCAGCTGATGAACTATGCAAGAACCAACCACAGATTACCACCTGGGCAGGGAGAGTAGAGCTGCAGAAAGTCTCAGTCCCTCTTATCCAGGAGCACAGGCACAGAAGATAAGGAAGAAAGTGTGCCACTTTCTCCACAGACTGCTGCTCTTTCCTTCCTCCCTCCCATTTCTGAGGCATCTAAAAATCCAGGGACAGCTTTCTGCTTCCCATTCATGCCAAACTTTTGTCACAGCAAAGCAAGATGCAAGTCATGTCTGAGCCATGCTCTTAGTACCCAGGCTACTTCCATGCAGAACAAGGTCATACTCTGTCCCTAGCTACTAGCACACATACCCATATACCCAGCCACAGAACCGGACCAACACTGGCAGAGTTGCAGCCTGCTCTAGTGCTTCCTATTTCTTTTGCTGTTAGTTTCAAGGATGAACCCAAAAAGTAACCCATTATTGACTAAAGTCTAGCAAAGCTCTTGGGACCCAGGTTGCTGTTCAGAGACTGTAAGGAGTGTGCCAAGAGGCTGTGTTGCCTTGAGGATCCTTGGGAAACAGTCTGTGTGTAAATCTTTCCCCTTGGATGTGTTTCATGGAGCCATCCAGAGTCTTGTTAAAGCCACAGACAACAGAGAGGTGGCAGGCAGTAGCAGGTGGCTGGATACGATGGTGCAGGAGGCCACCTGAAAGGACCAGGACACCACAGTGCCTCTGCCTGGGTATAGTTTGTCAAGAGCTCTGAGCAGAGGTTGAGCTTCAGCCAATTTGGCTTGCACAAGTAGCTTTTCACTGAGGATTTTATGGGGCTCCCTGGGACCACAGGCAGTGGCAGCCCCTCTCTCGCCCCACCTCATTGCCCTGACGCTAAGTTCTTTTACAATTATTATCTGAAGTCAGTGTTTAGCTGTTGCCCAGGTAACAGCTCAAACATGCCTCACCTCATGGCCTCCCTGCAGCTTCGCATGGCTGCTGGAGAGCTGGGAAGCAGACTTGGTGCCAGGCACTGAGGAAATGAGCTCTGCAGCCTCCCCGGGACATCCCAGAATATTGGAGAACTTGGAGGAGAAACATCCCCAGCCAGATTCCTGGGCAGGCACCTCATCCAGCACACAGCGCCTGACACAAAATCCACAGGATCCCCCCACACCCCTCACATCCTTCGGTTTCTCCGAACACATACAAACCCATGAGGCAAATGCAGGCCAGCTCACACCACTCCCATTGGTACCTCTCCCCTACCTGCGAAGGCAGGCCCCACGACATATCCTCTGAAAGATATGTGTGCTCTGACACACGTGAGGAATACTTACAGCCAAGGATATAATCCTGCAGTACATACCCTGTCCTCCTGAGCCACAGCCTGAACTGAGATACGTGAACTCAACACACACAGCCTTTCAGTCCATGCAAGGGGTTAAGGAGCTGGAATGAAGGTTGTGGCAGGCACTCAGCGATCCTATACTGCTAATGCAGGCAACTGACTCACTGAATAAAACTGATACTATCAAGCCTGGTGTCCCTGCTACAGCCTTCGTATCAACGTGCTCATCTCCCAAGTCAAAACACAGTTCTTGCAGTGTTGAGGTTCAACCTGCTATCAGGAAACAAAATAAACACATCTGCATGTTGCTTGGTATATCAGGCTCGAAATGAGGGTGCTGACAAAGAGAATGGGACCTACAGTGCTGGTGCCTTGCATGTATTTCTGGCCTAATGCACAAGGAAACAAATAGCAAGTTGGGTTACAAGCAATAACATGTAGGAGGCAAGTGCTGTGCCCCCGGTGCTGCAGGTCATTTGCTGGAGTGGGGGTCACGTCAAACAGGGAAACTATAGCCATTTAGCAATTTCAGTTCCTCTGTGCCCGTAAATCTGCAGAGGGATTTTTTTTTTTTGTTATCTCTGTGGCAGTGTTGCACTCTAGCTCTTAGCCCCCAGACAAAACCCAGAATTGAGAAGGAGTTCATGTAGCCTCCCTTACCTAGATACAATCCGGCCTTCAGTGGTTCACTGTCCTTAGTCAAAATACATATTGTCACTCACATGTTCCATGGGGAAATACATCAGCTTTGCTTGTGACTCTGTATTTACTAGCAGAGGGTCCTGCTGCAGCTGTATCAGGGTGGATTTAACAGGCAGCTAACACTTGTTTGTTCTTCCTTTCCAGCAACCCCCCCTCCCCAGTATGTCAGTCTGCCTTCCCAGCCCAAGCCCAGCCTCAGCTTGGATCTGTCCAGGCTAGTGAAGGTGAGTCTGTGATGTTTTGGGCCTCTTGCACTCAATGGTGCATTGAAGCACATCAGGAAAGGATAAGGTCAGGTATTTCCTTTGGGCTGGGTGCCCAGTAGCTTTGGAGCAGGAGAGGAAGAGAGTTTCCAAGTCCCCTTCAGAAAGTGGGGCCAGTGCTACTCTGGCATGGCAGGAGGAGAGAAGGCTCTTGCCAAGTCTCTGGACCCCTGATCAAACGCATTGGGGCACCTCCTTTGTGCTAACAGATGAAACTGCTCCTCTCATGAACTTGGGTACCCAATGCCAAGTTTAGATACAGTCTAGACGCAGTAGTGTATTTATAACCTTGGCACATGATGTGGCAGGCAGTGGGGTATAAATAACATTCAAAAACGATGAGGTGCAAAGTTATTTATACATCAGGGTGCTGAATGTAGGGTACCACAGCCCCAAGGGCTAAGGTCACAGCTTACTGGAGACAGAAAGAAGCTGCCCTGTCAGCAGGAGTGGGTGTTCGGAGAATGGGACACAACAGGAGCTAAGATCACTGTCTAATCCCATACCTGATCTCCAGCAAGACACCAAACTGACCACATCTCACTGGTAATTTTGAACTGCAGTAGGTTTTTCTTCAAGAATAAATTTGATTTTACCTGTTGCCACAAGAGATGAAAAGAGTGAGGAGTAGCTGAATGGCTCAGCCATTGCCCAAGATGTGGACAAATCTCCATTCAATCTCAAGAGCAAAAATGTCCATATTCATCTGGTAATATTCACAATAAAACTCTGCTGACAGTTTGACACCGTCCAGTGGATTGAGTGGTAGCAACTCTCTCACAAGTCTAAGAACTGACTAATTCATGGCAGTAACAGAAGTCAGCATCTGTACTGCATCTTGTGTACAAGAGAACATGAGTACAATGAGCCTGCAGGCTGTTCAGGCTCTGAGGGAGTAAGGCATTCCTGGATATACAATCTCAGCAGCTCCTTGCAATTAATTCAATTTTATATGACATAGATGCAGTCCACTATCAAGCAAGGTTTGGGTGACATTGTCCTGAGCCGACAATGTCAGCTAAAGATCTGGTTGAGGAAACAGAAGAGTTACAGAATGATTTGTTCCAGAACCTTAGCCTGTTTATGGATAAAATTGATCTAAAGGAGGGTTAATATCTATGGACCTCTAAGAGCTCTTGGGCTGAAACAGGATGGAAGCACAATGTGTTATTATTTGCCCAGGAGTCTGAGCTTTAAGCCAGCTCTCTGGCTTCCTTGTGGAAACTGCACCCTTAGAGTAAGCTCACAAGATTATTTTGATTCCATCTTGGCCTTGATACAGGAACCAGATAGTGTTTTTAAGTGCTTATACATCTCACCAGGCAGCAGCTCTCTGGTATGTTATTGTAGTGTGGCTAAGTCATGTCTGGTGGCTATTAATGTCCCAAGCCTCTTAGAACATGGACACCCTGTAAGACAGGCTAGCTGAGACAGCCAGGCAAAGTGACAGGATCAGTCAATGATAACAGGGTGAAGGAAGTCTCCATGTCAAATCTTCCTTCAGCCCTTCAGGGAAAGGAGTGTCACATCAAGAGCTGGACATGACTGCTCTTCCCTCTCCTTGCTACAGAGGGTTTTAGGTTACTGTCTCTGGGTGGGGAGAACTGGTTCTGCAGGTAATGGTGGGGGAGCAGAAGGGGAAGAGTAAGGTTGGACTCGTGTGGCAATAAATACCCATCCGTGTCCTTTGTGTGACTTGCATGTCATGAAACACCTCAACCTTCCACCTGGAAAGAAACTTTTACAGACATAATTGGCTTTAATAATAGCTTGCACAAACATAGTACTTTCTCCTGAGTATCCCACGCACTGGGCAAACATCTGTCCTACAAACCTCTGCCCTGAACACAGAGATGTCACTGTCACTCCTACGTAGAGATGGATTATCCAAGCAGAAAGTATACTGCCCAAATGTTAGCTCATCCTAGAAGTCAGAGAAAGGTCAAAGAATCAAATCCTCCAGTGCTTTCACTAGGCAAATGTCCCTTCTCCCTAGCAAGTTTTTAAGGAGCCTGTTTTCCTAATCCGTGAGAGTAGCCTTACTCGGTTTCTCTCTAGCCATGAACATGGGCCCCCAGTTCTGTGCTGTACGACACTCAGATAAACTGTGGGGCAAACACCTCCCACTTAGAGCTGTAGTTTTGTATGTTGACTTTGCAAGGGTTCAAAGCAAAGATACCATCTTTCATTATGTGCAATGGAAAGAGTTTCAGCAAAACAAGATTCTCCCATACTGCAAGAATCAGAACATGCCATTTCCCCACGCTAAGTCCCATTTCACACTGGTGTGGATCTTGGGGCTCTCTGCTTTCAAGTATCTGCTGCCTTTTCTGTAAAGTGAAGGGAGATATCAGCAGAGACTGGTTTCTGCAGCATCTAGTCTTTGGAGGGAGAGGGTCAGACAACACAGTC
The DNA here is from genome assembly GCF_013368605.1 of Nyctibius grandis. NCBI lineage: Eukaryota > Metazoa > Chordata > Aves > Nyctibiiformes > Nyctibiidae > Nyctibius > Nyctibius grandis. The sequence continues at coordinate 4,833,019 of NC_090674.1, forward strand.
CAGAGGCACTTGCAGATCTTGGAAGCTTTCTGGTGGGGAGGCCTCATTATCAGTAATCAGTGCTATGATTTGTCAGAATGGCCTCTCCTCTCTCTCATGCCCAACTACCTGTGAGAAATTATGTTGGCCCAGGCACTTGAACTGGATTTCAACAGAGAAAGAATTGAGCAGGGCAGTGAACCACTGCCCATCTCAGTGGGCCAAATCCTTCATCTGACAGCCATAAATGCAAGAGTGAGGGGGAAGTGTCAGCATTGGGATGCTGAATCATCTCATCCCAGAACAAGCCTTTGAGAGGTCACCTAGTTCATTCTGCACAGACTGGGGAAGAACTACATCAGCATCCTTCCTGGCAGCTTGCTCATTGCACCCTCCCAGCTGCAAAGAACCAAAGACTCTCCCTTCTATTGAAAAAATGCTTGCGCCCTTCTCGGGCTACTACTGAGCACATGGTCCAAACATCTTCTGAATGCCCTACGCTGCACCACAAGCTACAACCCATCTGCACTTTTACATGTGAAGGCAACAAAGTGTAGTCTACTTTATCTGAGCCAACTATCTGCGTAGCACAGACCATTTTTTGACTTCCAGCCTAACATTAACCAAAGTGTTGAGACTTTACAGGTATGAAAAATAGGAAAAAGAAATGTGTGTGAAAGAGAGAGGCAGGGAGAAATGATAAAGATCAGCCTGTCTCATGCTTCCTCTTCCTCCTCCCCTCCTCCTTTTCTATCCTCAAGCAGCTGTAGGGCATGATTTGATTTGTGCTGGACTGAGAGGATGCTGCCAGGTCAGCAGGATATATTGTCCATTTAGACACAAGGAGTATTATTTAGTCTAGAGACTCTCAAAGGAAATATCCACTTGCACGTGAAAAATCTCTGGAATTCCATTTGCTCCTTCCAGTGTCCCTGTATCTGCAACCTCCAAAATGCAGTTGCTGCTTTCTCCATTCTCTGCTGGCTCTGGACTTCAGCTGCTCTTTGTTCAGCTGAGCTCACAGTGAGTTTTTGCCTGCACCAGACATGTTAAATAGCAGGTTGAAAGTTTTTCCTATATCCCCAACAGATTTGCTCATAGATGATTTGCCGATGACTGCTTGAAAGGGAAAGTTTTCAAGCTTCTTTGGAAAGGAGACTTTGTGCTGCTCACCCAGACCAGTATCTACCCTCAGTGGAAGGTGCTGACATAGCATGGTGCCAGGAGAGTTTGTAAAAACAGCCAGTGGATAGAGAGGAGTGGGAGAGGAGGCAGGTGTTGATCCTATCTCAGTTCGAATTATGGAAATAGATTGACCTCTTTTCCCAGGTTTTTGTTTTGATTCACTCCTAGGTTCTCTCCCTGCACTCCACTCCTGCCCTGTGTTAGTTTCCTTCATTGCAAAAATAGCGTAAAGCTATCTAAGACACTGAACGGCCTGCAATACCGTAGCAGTTGAATGTTCAAGTACCATGAGTATATTATATTTGTAGTGCTTCTGTGAGGTCAGCCAGTGCATTGTTCCCAGGTGTGTAGAGAGCAGGGGTGTTTGCCTAAGGTCATACATAACATCTGGGAAGAAGGAAGGGGTTGAATCCAGGTCTCTCAAGTTGCAAAGAGAAAATAACAAAGTAGGGAGCAGATAGGGAGAAAGATTTCAACAAGCAAGACTCATTCTCTCATTGAAACATCTCTAAATGTCAGTTAGCTAAAATAGCAAACCCACCATTTTGCTTCTATTTTCAAGAGGACCAAACCAAGCCCAGGTATTTTGTTCAGAACACCTGGTTTTCGAACCATCACCCTCAAAATGTCCATGTTAGAATCTCACCCTCACCCCTGCCCATCACACCCACAGTAACCTGCTGGATGACTGAGCATAATTCCCTCATCTGCCAAGGAAACCAACATGTCAGCCTGCAGTGATCTGTGTCCACTCGATTTTTCACTGACAGGGTGGAGCTCAGTGGCACACAGAAATACAAGGCGGTATGGCTACATGGATTAGAACCAGGGAAAAATTCATACTACGGTTTTCTCTTTCATGGTTTTCTCTTCTCACAGCAGTGAGGACAGCTGGAAAGCTACGTGAATGTCCTTTACCTAGAGAGGCTCTGTGTCTGGGGGAACAGGCAGTCTTGCTAGAAAGGTGATTTCTCTATAAACCAGCCTGTAGCTTTGACTCCTCTCACAGCGCAATGACTGAGAGCACTCAAAGTGGGGAGGCAGAACAGTGGCATAAAGGATATGATGGCAAAGCTGCAGCAGCCTCCCTCCAGGTGTCCATTACACAAAATTTCCAGCCAGACAGTTGGCTCTGATCTTTCCCTTTCTCCATGACTTGGGTATCCGTTGTCCCAAGCTTTCCCTGGAAACCCCAAGTAATGGACACTTGCTTCTATGTTGCTTCTACTTTGCCGTCAATACCAGACAGAAAGGGGGCCTGGGAAGTCTGACAACATGTCAAATGCATTTTCTCTGACTAGTAAACTGGGCAATTTCATAAACCGGTAGAGCTGAGAGCATCTGTGCTCTCTAATGAATGCAAGCCACAGGTACATGAACACAATTCACATCTCCATGGGCTTGGATGAAGTGGGAGGCATAAAAGACATCAGAGCAAGAGAGAGGCTCCAAGAAGCTCCTGGACACAAAAGCAGATTTCAAAGACTTCTTCCCATTCTGACCAGGAAGGGAAGTGGGAATGGCATCTTAAAAGAGCTAGTAGTCTAGCAGCAATTGTGTAGAGAAAGAACGGGCAAAACAAAGGCTCCCATTTTGATGTGCAGTTGTGGTGCAGTATCAGCGTTCCCACACTGGGTAAGGGCGGCTGCCCTGTACAGACGGCTGCAGGGCATCTGGGCCTTGTTTCTCTCACTGTAGGTCTCCTTTTATTTCTGAGGAGAGGGCTGCATGGGGTGGCCTAAACCACTAATATCTGGCTTCCTCCTCCACAGCCCTTTCCTTTGCAGGCATAAGAACCCGCAAAACCCAGGCATGAATATGTGGGAATGAGGAGACATGGCAGGCACCCAGGACAAGCTGAGGAAGCCTGCACAGGGAAAGGTCATGGCTTGTGTTCGCTGCTCCCAATCCCCAACACTCCTTCCTGGTGAGCAGATGAGGCACTAATCAAAACTTGAATCTACAAGGACTGAGTAGGTTTATCCCCAGTGCTCCTTCACACCCCCTTAGCAGCAGGACAGCAATTGGCTTCAAGGCTTTAAAGATGACAGGGCTGACAAAAGTACCCAGCCCCTTTGTATGGGGAGATGGATGGGAGACAGTCCTAGCAGCTGCAGTAAGACCATGATGCCAAGTGCAGCCAGATTTCACAGAGCTCTGTGCTAAGCTGTACAGTCTCCATTCAGCTGTCTCTGCAGCTGTGCTTAGCTTTCCCTTATTCCCATCCAGGAATATCAATCACACAACCAGCTCTCTCTGGGCTGTATTAAGTCCTTGCACCATGTACTGTAGTGGTCCACCCCTACCTGGAGAGTAATAAGCAGTCTCCTCCCTCCAGCACCATCCCTCACTGGCACTAATCCCTCAGCTCAGGTGACCGGCCCCATATGCCTAAAGCGGTGGCCCAGGCTTGCCTAAGAGCCTCGGAGCCAGAACCTAGTTATGCCCATGCACGCTTTCCCTTCATCCCTTCCCAACGCCTTCACACTTCCCCAGGCTTACTGGTGGAGATCTGTATCATTGTATTCCCTGTCTTGTTATTAAGATTTATCTTTTAAAGAGCTTACTGAGATTGCTGTAGTGACGCACTTGCCCAGTGATGTCATTACCCTCACCACAGCTTCCAAGGCATTTTTGAGTCATTCTGTTGCCACACAAGCAGAGCTATTCGGCTGAATAATAAAAACACCTTCCCCTCCTAGAGCAGTAGACACTCAAGGACAGGGAGTGAACAGGCTCACATGCACTCGCCTGGTCCTGGGAGTGAGAAAGTCTGGTGGATTTGCAGCCATCTCTTACCCACTCTGGGCTGGCAAACTTGACTGGGTTCTTTCCCTCAATCCCTTGCTGTAGTTTTAACCTGTTGTTCCCCATCTTTACCCTTATGATTAGGCCAAGTGCTATTCCTATTTGAACAGAAGTTTGTGCTAATTTTGAAGAGAAGAAACACTTCCCCTCACTCCTTCCCTACCTAAGTTTGGCAGAAGTGAGCAGTACTCTCCAGTTTCTTTAATACTTGAGCCTAACTGATGCTATCTTCTTCTCACCACTGGATCACAGCCTGCATCCTTGTCCTTACTCCTCACAGTTGGAGGAGAAACTCAGGTGTAAGATGTAGCTCAGGAACAAGGAGGAACATTGTCTTTACAGTATGTAAGACTGATATGTAACGCAGCATAACTTTAGCAGCATGAAAAGATTGCTAGGGAATTCTTAGGATTGGGAAGGAAGGAAATGATACAAACAAACTAGATCCAACACACTTTCTATTGTTAAAGATTCCTGAGATATTCATACACACACACAAGAAAGAGCCAGTTCTGCTTTACACAACCACCTTTTGTCTCCTAAAATTTTTCTAGGAATTTTACGTCCAAGCTTTGTACATTTCTCATTTCCAGTGCTAAAAGTTATCAGATGCCATAGAGAAACAGACAGTAAATTACACTGTAAAGCAAGAACACTTTTCTACACTATGGGCAATCTATCTATTTAGCCAACACTTGTAAGCTTCAAACCACACCTGATCATGACACACAACAGAACAGTAATGTCCCAATGAGACACTGGCTGGCTATGTTTTCACCTCATGTGCTGCTCCCAGCCTAATTAGGGAGTGCCTCCCAAAAGGGGCAGTGTCATGGATCTGTGCGCTTTAGTGAAGAGCCATGACAGCTTGTATGCAATTCCTTTGATCTACGTAGTATGGGGGTAGCACAAGGGTCCTTTCTCCGATTTTGAGTAGATGTGTCCTGCTCGACCATGGCCTCACTCACAGAGGAGGAGAGAGCTCTTGGCAATTCACTTGTTGCAAAAACACTACTTCTGACTTGGTTTCTCCCCCTGCTTGGTGCGCAGACACTGACCATGGCCTCGTGATAAGGGAATCATTGTTGAGAAGTTATAAATAGCTATCAGGCAGGGGTCACCAAGTCTGCGTTACTCACAACAAATGTGTCAGCCAAAGTTCTTCCATCAGGAAACTGCATTTCCCACCCTTGTCTGTCTCACTCTCTCCTCCCTTCCTAGAGGTGTCTGCACCACAGGGTATTAACTCCTCTCTCTCCAAGTTTGTTTCCTCTCCAGTTCCCATTCCCTTTCCTTTCTTTAGTGTGGCAGGGAGAGAGACATGCAGGCACTCACTTTAACAATGACATCGTTCATCAGGATCCTCTCCTGTCCTGACACCATGGTTTGGAAAGTGCATTCTGACATAGAATAGGGAGGTGCCTAACCAATGCTGCCCTTGTGACAATAATTAATGTAATTTAAGCACTGTGCTCAGTAAAGAAGCTACAGTCAGGTCATACTAGTGAGTCAGAGTAGAGAGAAGTGAATAAGGGATGGCAAGTTGCAACACTGAGCTGCTCAGGACAACTCCTCAAGTTTGGGGAAAAGAAATGCCAGAGGCATCAGTAAATCCACTGAGGAAAAGGCAGTGCTGCATAAATGTCAAGCAGTCCTTTGTCACAGCCTATGGGAACCTCTGCTGGGGAGCCAAAATTGAGATTAGGCCATTTCTACGTAGCAGAGAAAAGGCTGTAAAGGGTGGCAATGTTGGTCCCAAAGACATGGCTGAGATTACAGGGAAATTAGCATTACACAGTTGTCTTTTATAGACACCCAGGGGCAGGTGAAAGGGAGGACAGGGCTCTGTTTTCCCCTGAAGTATCTGTACTAGCTATTCTCAGAAGTTACTGAGCAGAAAACTCAATGACACGAGTTCCTAAAATAGCAAGTTATATGGACTAAGTTTTTTAAAATTTTGACTCACCCATTTGTACACTTCTAATGGTAAAGGTCTTCACTCTGTGGAAACTCTGCCTACCAGAACTTGAGCTGACTCAAGGGAACATTTATTTTGGGAGACTGTCTTTTAAAAAGAAAACGAGGGGATCAAACTCTGAGCACTATTCACGTTTATTCTTGCCTTCAGTGAACTGCTTCCTGTGCAGACAGAGTAACATAAAAACTAGGCAACACCCAAACCCAGAAGCACTGTGTCCCTGCAAAGGGAGCTCTGGGCTGGAATTCAAGAGACTTTGGCTCAATTCCTAACTCTACACTGGCCTTTTGACTGCAATTCAATGAGTCAATTCATTGATCCATGCCTCAGTTTCCCTACTTCTGTAACAGATACAGACATCCTTGGGGGCCTATTCCCAAACACTGCTAAGTAAGTGTTAAACGCTGCTAATGAGCTAGCCTAATTCAGCCTCCACATGATCCCTGTTCCTAATGTGTTTATTAGGCTTCATTCTTTCTAAAGGATTCTGTACTTCAAACACTTCTCCTTAGAATAAAAGGCAAGAAATTATATACTAATAAGCAAACAAACAGCTTCATCAGCCAGGAAGAAAAAAAAAAAATGCAGACAAAGAGACTTATTTGGCTAGGTGACATCCTGCCCAGGCAAATTGCTAATTGCCAAAGAAGCATCTTGTGAACAGAGCTGTTTTTGTGTCCTCCAGTGAGGGTGTGTTCAATCTGGGGAACAGGGCAAGATGGAAACTACACAGAAATGAACTCCTTTAGCTGGGGAGAAGGAGAAAGGCTATGTAAAGATGACCCTAACAAGGTCACATCAGGAGTCAGCCCTCCCTTTTTCAATGACAACCTCATGAAGGCACAACAGAGGCTGGGCTGACCCTAGTGTCTGTCTCCTCCGGCACCTCAAGGTGTGTGGTTTCAAATCCTGTCTGCCTCCTGGTCCTACTGAGCAGCAGTGAAAGCCAACAGAGAGGCCGGAATAAAAAAAAGAGAACAACCTAACCCCAAATCTCTTTAAAGGAAGTCAAAGGCCAGATGTTCCTTGCTTCCTGTCTGCTGCCGCCACAGTCGCCATAGCCTGTGGTTGTGGTTAGTCTGTCTAGCGCTTGTATGTGAGAGACGGAAACTGTTTACTGGAAACTCCCCCCAGCTCTGTGGCTGATCATCTGCAGCACCATCCGACAGCCGATGGCCTTGCAAAACCCAAGGTTTATCTCAAAATGGGAGGTTTTGTTTCTGCTGGGCTCATGTTGCCAAGATTCAGAAAGGTGTTCCTCCCTCAAAATGTAAGATACGCAAGCATGAAATTATTTTTTAAAAAAAAAAAGTGTACTTTGGACTAGTTTTAAAAGAAATACAGCAGAAAATGGTTTATATCTTTACAACTCTTGCTGTGATAGCATCATTCTATGCTTTATGCAAGAGCAAAGATTGACCTTGTAATCAAAATTAACCATTTTCAGCAGGCAAATACTGACAGAAATATCTACTAAAATTACAGTTAATTCAATCAACCATTTTCTGCTTGTGAAGTTACAGAAGCTCTTCCTTGACATCAGTGGGCGTTTAGACTGGAAACAATCTTTTGGATGGAGTCCTTCAAAAGCCACTGTTTAAGTAAAGCAAGGAGAAGAATCAAATCCAGTCTGTTTCCAACAAGTAAAGGGGAAGCAATAAGGGGCGCAGCAGAAAAGTTACGCTTTTTAAGCACTATCTACTGCTCTTCCTAATCCTACTAAGGAAGCATAGGCTAAGTTAGACCAGCAAAGTGTATAGGATCTGCACAACTCTTGTTCTTGCCATACAATTTATAAGTCTAAGTCCAGTTTGGACAGTGGCAGATGATGAGTCTGTACCAGGTGACAATATACCTGGTGGAATCAGGATAAAACATTTCTAACCAGCAAGCAAAGAGAGAACACTGATTATGGGATTTGTAAAATGACTACGTAGATGCTCAATGGGTTTAAAGAATCTATCTGGGTCTTGTGGTAGGAGGTAAAATCAGAGCCTAACAGTCCAGATAATGTAGAGCACAGAGAATATTTACGTGCCAGACTTGCAGGACACCATGAAATCAGAAAAAGGCAGTACACATCTCTATCTCCATTTGTACCGATTAACGAGCACATTCTTCCCTGATGGTAAGTTACGGAAAACCCTCCCACGCAACCCAGGAAGTGCCAGGAACAGACACCAGTCCTATTTACTAGTACCCACTGTGGATGCCAACACTGTGTAATAGCTGTGGATAGTATGTGTCTGGCAGCTCTACCATCTGGCCAGCACTGCACTCTTTGCTAGAGAACAATAGCGCAGAAAGATGGTAATAGCAAGCCTCACGTTGCTCCCTTTGGCTCTTCACTCGGAGGAACTGGGAAGATTTAAAGACATTGTCTAACAGAAATAAAGGTGCCTTTTGGGCTCTGCCTTTGTGGGCGGCCAGTGGCTTTCACACAGAAGTGATATTCCCCTCTCCCCCCAAATGAAATCTTTCTGGCAGGAGAGAACCTGAAATCAATCCCCACACCCTGAACAGCAATCTCTTTTCCATCTTGTTTTACTATATACAAATATTCTCACTCCCTTTTGTAATACAGGTGAATGAAAGAACTATGTTTCAGTGAAGGAAAATACAAGTGCATATGCTTTGTTGTAGCGTAGAGCAATGAGGAGGTACTTCTTTAAACAGTTGGGAAGCTTTCTGTTGGCGCTATATCCTGTGCTAGGGAGCACTCCAGAAACTAGCAGGATGTACAGAGTCAGGAATAAAATGTTAGCGTATGTTTAGTAAACACCATTATATTGGATCACGTTTCTTCACATTGCTTCTCTGTAACTGGCTGCCTATGAATCAAACACAAAAAATAAATACAGTTGTCTCTACTACAGAAAAGAAATTGTAAGCAGGCAGAGCACAGAAAGCAAAGCAGACCAGCTGCGTGGCATATTTTGGCCACTGCTGAATAGGTGGAGTGTATAAGATGGGACAGCATGTATACACATTGCTAACAACTGCTCACAGCTCTCCTGAGATCAGAGCACAGCAAGTAATCCAGCACAACTTTTGAGAGGCTGGACAAGTCTGCAGTGAAGTGGAACTAGAAGCAGGACACACACAATTTATCTAAAATATTGACAAGGCCCTGATAAACCATATTAATTCTTATCCTGCATGTAGAAAACTGTATTTTTTTCTGCTTGAGATATACAGAGGGCAACAATAACAGTCTTAGTAAAAATATGTGCAATGCCTGGGGGTAAAAAGCACTGCAGAATATCATAGCACTATTTCTCCGTGCAGATTAGGGCCTTGGGGACCTCATGGCCATTCTTTCCCTTCCTTACGCAGGGCACACTCTCTCTGTCTTTTATTTAATTGCGGTGTAATCCTGATTAGTTACAGCTCGTTCCTTGCTTCTCCACAAAGCCATGTGGGCAGCACCACTCGCACAAGGCTGTCTGCCTCGGCTCTCTGAAGCAGAGCCAGAGCAGGAGGAATGAACCACTGCACTGTCTGGCCCCCTCTTTGTCAGGAAGCTGTTCTGCTTGTAGCAGAGACAGAGGCCTTCGAGGTGGCTGCAGGAGGATGTCATCCTCTCCACATGCGGTGGAAAAAGGAGGGGGGCAGAGAAGGAGTGCAGAGCAGGGGACCTGCACAGGGAGGAAGAGTATAAAGCAGGAAAGAGAGGCGAGGAAGAACAAAACCAAGGGAGCAGAGCAGCAAGAAAAGTGAATCCAGCCGCTGGTATAAATTACTTCAGAAACGCTGAGCTGAACCAGTCTGAGGGACTGGATCAATTCCATCTGTGGTATCAATCCATTGATGTCAGCAGACAGACGTACTATGCAGTTGGATTTGACCACTTCAATGGGGCAAACTTTGTTCCCTTCAGAAATATCTTCATCTGGTAAAGCACAGACTTCTGGCAGCCCTTTGGCTTGGGACAGCGGGCTTGGACACTTGGGTGCCATTCTGTCTGGTGCACATGGCCACACTCATTACTTATGTACAATGTGTGCTCCAGTCCAAAGCATAATTTGCTCATGCATCACACCTTATGCCCTCTCTTACACCTGGGGATAGGTGAGCATAAGAGATTACTAAAGTCAGTGTCATCCATCACACTAATTTCTACTAGTGCTTTAAAGCAGACCAGTGGATAAGAAATAAGTAACCCAGAGCTAAATGATTTCCTACAGATGAAACCCTCGTGCCCCTCTGACATTTCCAGTGCCACCTCTGCTCTTAGAAGGTTGTATCTTATACCAGTTTGTCTGTGTGACCTTAAGAAAGTGATTTGCTAATTAAACACAACATTTTCAACCTATGAAGTCTGCTTAACCAGCATGAACTATTCTCTTTCAAGTGGTTTTGGCTGCAATTCACAATAATTAGGGGGATTTTCCATGCTTGTCCTTCTCTTTTTAAGCAAAGCTGATTTTTCTGCCTCTGATGCTTAGCCTGGGTGGCATTTGGCCACCAGCTATGTGCAGGAATCATATGTACATCCAGTGATCTTAACCTGGCAGAAAGGAGCAAGGAGTAAACGTAGGGGGTTGAACTCCACTGATTCTCCCCATCATTCAGCTCACTTCCTTGGTGATTTATTCATGCCAAAAAGGAGCTGGTTATACTTCTGTAATCACCAGGAAGGAACCGACAGCTTCATACCAGTGAATGAGAGCAGCATTGCATTCAAAATCTCCCTAGATAGATAGTGCCTTGGGTCATAGTACTCTAACAAGTTGAATCATGTATCCTTACGGTCACAAACAAAGCAGGCAAATTCTTTGGGGTCTGTGTCTTTTGCAAACTTCCTACTGTGGCTGACTTGTGACCTGACTTGTCTCACACATAGCAAACTGGCTGTGCAGGGAAAAAAATTCATCACAGACATTTCCTCCGGCAGTGGCAAATAAATCCTGGCTAATTCCATGCCACTAAGAACCAAAGGGTAAGCAATCCACAGAGCCACTGGATGCAAGCAGTATCGTCACTTTACACTGCCACCTGCCTGGGGCAGAGCTGACACCCTAACATTCAGGACATGTATACATTAAAATGTTTTGCCTGGCCCAAAACCATCTACGGCGCTAAGGCAACAGCTCAGCCTACAGACAGGCCTCCTCACCTTCCTATCCCTTGTATCCAGGACTGAAATGGGCATCTCTGGACCACACGTATTTAGGCAGAGACTGATATGTTGCAGTTTGGCCTCGAGTTTACTGATGATGAGACATAGCTGTCATTACAATCAGCCATCACCATTATCAGTCAAGTCCTCCTCACCTCTGCCTGGATGTGCACATTATGAATAACATCCCTATTATGAATAAAAGCTTGGTGCTAGCCCTTAGCAGAATAGAAACAAGTGCTCAGAAGATTCAGACCCAGCCCAGGTCAGGGTGGAATTGAAACACTGTGTGTGCCCAGGCAAATCTTTTAGCTTCCCCAGACCTCAGTTTCCCCATCTGTGCAATAGAGATGACAGCCCTTCTCTCCTACACAGGAGCATTGTGAGGCTGAGCTCATTAATGTTTGCCAAGCTGTTTAGAAATCCTCTGACGGAAGTTGCTGCACAGCATGAGCACAAAATTGTTGGTTTTTGGGTTGGTGGTTTTTTTTTTTTTTGAAAACACTAAAGAGATGAGCTGTTGAAAGAGTAACCAATATAGTTCACTGCCTCTTTAGAAATGCCTGGTGAAATCCTAGCCAGCAAGGGAAAGGGGTTTGCAAGGGAGAAGAGAAGCATGCTGATGCCAAGTCCAGTGAGAGAGTTCTGGCACAAGAAGGATGAAAGCATCCATCCCCTCTCACACTTGCCTGGTGAGGAGAAAAAAAGAAAGGAAAAAGGAAAAGAGAGAAGGAAAAAAAGAGAAGGGAAGGAGAAAAAAAATAGAGAGAAAGAAAGAGGGAGGGAACAGCAATTCAGCATGGTTGGAATAACTCTGCTCACTGTAGCCCGTCCAACAACAGCCCCAGCGGATCATAAAACAGCCTCTCACATCCATGTGGTTTTTGCTGCTAGGAGACAAGGTACAAAACACACAACCTCATGCCGGGCTCTATAAAACCTTATATTCCCCCTCAGACCCAGAGTTCATCTGAAGAATTTGCATCACCTAATTAGAACCAAGCCAAGTTTTGAAACAACAAAAGGTTAAATAGAGAAAATGAAAAGCCCCTTCCCCTTCTTTGTCCCCTTTTTTCTGATTACAGTTACCATAAAATTTGAAAAGTACCTTCCTGACGTCTTCCCAAGAGAATTTCCACGCAGAAGCTTTGCTGGCAGGTCTCAGCTACTACGCACATTTGAAGGTTAAAGTCACTTCCTATCAGTGGTGCCCAGAAGCAGGTGTACCCCATTCTCCTGCCTCCATGGTGAGAATTGCTGACAGCTCCTGAGAAGCACAAGGAGACCCAGCTGCTGTTGGCATTTGCAGGGTTGTTTTTCTGTGCAGAGAATGAGAAGCCAATCTCTGCTGTTACAGACAGTGTGATGAATTTTCTCTTTTATTTTAATTCTTTTTATATCTTTATATTCTTTTTTAGTTGTAAATGAGGATAAAGCATGCTGTGCCACAGGTGCTTGGGCTAGTGTTGTCCCTCTCCATAACAAAGACCCTCACAACTTACCTAAGGAACTTTACTGCCGTGAATTTCCTTTGTGTGTGAATGCACAATCCCTGATACTCCAAATTTACTATGCAGCTTTATCGACACATCCTCCAGCTAACTCTGCCCAGGGCCTCTGATGACTGCAGGCCATCATGCATACAAAATATCATGGCAATTCTGTGACTGGCTGAGAAAACCAAGGTTTGGCAGGCACATGCTGAACGGTGCGGCCTGGGTTGCGGCTGTCCTCTGCTCTCCGTGCCGCTCCCCATGGCTGGCCAGTCCCCCAGGGCAGGGAGGCCATGGGCAGCTACTCCAAGCAGCGGCCTGTCAGCTGCAAAGCGTGAGAGCAGGGAGGAGTGCTTGGGAGGAGGCTGGTGATTCACAGGGCCTGCATCCAGGCATTACGACCAGCAGAGACCACGGGCATGTCTCGCCTGCCCTCACATGACGCAGGCCGCAGGCCTCTTCTGCTGTGGAGCCAGAGCATTTCTCTCAGAGGATCTACCAGGCTGCATTTACTGTTCCTTTCTGAGGGGGCCCTTGGGAAGCTGCTCCAGCAGCTCTTCAGCCTCATGGCTAAAAGCCCACACTTCATTTTTGCTCTTATTTCTCCCTTGCTGTGGACAGGCAGGGGAATGTGGGGATTTGCTCACCCTCTTTGCACCCCCTCACCCTGCCAAGCGGGTACCCTGGCTGGCTCGTGTGCAGGCCAGGCCCCGGCTCTGCCCGGCCCTCAGGGGCAGGGGCAGTGGGAGCAGTTCCAGCACAGGCCTGCAGCGGTGGAAGGCCGTGGCAGGGAGAGGCGGCTGCCCAGGCGGGCAGCTCGCAGAGCAGGGAAATGTCCCTCTGCTTCAGAGAGGCAGGCAGAGATGAGAAGAGCCTGCCGAGAAGGAGCTGGCAGCCTGCTCAAGGCACGGAAAACATGGGGAGGCGAGTGCCACATTATTAACAACTGCAGGACTGCTCTGGGACTGCTTCAGCACGGCCTAGTGTAGCTTCCCCCCCGTGCCAGGTCCCAGGATCAGGCTGTGCCGACTAAGAAATGACACTTACAACCCTTGGCAGCATCCTGCCAACACGGCCAGTGACATGCTGTGACAGCGAGCGTCCGTCCACGCTGTGGAGAGTGTTCTGTCTAGGAGAGAAACAGCTGCGGGGTGATCCTGGGCACAGTCCCTTCGGCCCATCCGCAGGGTGGAACAACGTCACACTGATGTGGCAGTGGCTTCCATGCTGGTGGGACTGAGGAAATGGAATGCTATTACAGCCTTAATCCAATCAGGCCTAGCAGCAGCACAGTGAGGCCTGTACAATACCAGCACAATGTGGTGAAATCTCACAGCAACGAAAGGCCAGCCGTCACTCTGTGGGACCTAGAATGGCACATCAACACTGTGTGGCTAGAGGCAGGCTTGCGGTGGATGCCACAAGGATGAACACAGTATCAGGACCCTTCTCAGAACTTGCCAGGCCAGAGTGAAGAGCAGAGCCTGAGGCCTGTCCTTGGCTTGCTTCCCCCCCATCTACCCACACTTTATTGCTTCGGCTAGGATTTCAGCAGAGGGGCTCTGAGTAGAGGATGTGCTGTAACTGTGGGTTCAGATTATATTTTGATTACAGAGGCTGTGAGCAACGTTCATTCCTAGTGAGTGTATCATGGCTATGGCTTCCGGAGAAAGCAGCCAGTAGAACAGCAACAGATGCCTGACAGGGAGGGCCATATCCGCTACAGCCTGTACACTCCAGAGGATGCAGCTGTATCCTCCCCACCAGGCTTGCACTTGCATTTTCCTTCATCAGAACTCAAGCAAGTGCTGCACCTCCTCTCCTTGCAGCCACAACAATAACTGACCACCTAAGTGTGCCTGCCCCTCACAAAATGCTCAGGTGATGGGCAGAAGGGAATTAAACACCTCCTCCCTCAAATAGCCACTGTATTTGCCAAAAGCCTTGGGCTGTCTGCAAGAGGAGGCAGCTTGTTTAGGAGAGGAGTTACTATTACCTGGCCTCTGCAACTAGAGTCCACCCTCACAGTCTTCCAACACCCACAGAGACATAAGCAAGGACCTAGCCTAGAGGCGTTGATGTCAAGGAGACCTGATGGGCACTGTATGCGTCACTGCGCTGAGTGAGAGGAAAAGGTTATCTCAGGGAGGGAGAGCAGAAAGAAAACAAGGACCCCAAGGATCACATGCTCAGAAGTTGAGAGGGGAAAGAGGTCAGTTCCTGGCAAGCAGCTCAAAACAAACCCATTGTTCTGAGTGAGACTCTGTCGTCCCTCTTTCACCAGGTGTTACCTGGAAAATCCATCTGCCCCATCACCATTCCTCTGCCCTGGCTGCTAGCAAAACAGGGAAATTCATGAGACAACTGTAATGGCACCAGCTTCCTGGACAGTCTTGCCTAGAGGAAGATCAGCAGATCTGATCCAATGACTAGAGTAGGAAGCACGCCCTGGACTGAACTGGAGAACTCCGTGGGAGAACTGTGCACCAGGCAGCCCTGAGACACACTCTCTTTTTGGCAGAAGCGCCACATCCCATGGTAGGACACTTACATTTCATTACTTCTGTGTTTTTTCCTGGTCTATATATATCTGCTCTGTGGGTTCACCAGCCAGACACTGCCCTGTGGTAATACATACCAGGGTTAGAAACCATACCAGCCCATAGAAATGCTGCTGTCTTTCTGACCACCATACTTTTTCCACTACCTGCTGTCACCTTCTGGAAAGGCTAAAAGGGACAGACAATTTCCTAGAAGAAAGAAAAAAACACCCAGGCCTTCCAGGCCTTTCTCTGTATGTGAGAAAAGAAGTCCAAATCTTTTCCTTGCCCCAACTCCAGCAACTCCAGTGAAAAAGGTCCCTTCTGGTTCTTCTTGCATATATTCCAGGGCTTATCCCTGGACATTTCAGTTCAGAACAAAGCTCTAGTCCTGGATTTTGCATCCTAATAAAGACCATAGCCCAGCAAAATGATGCTAAAACAGAGTTCTCTGTCATGTCCATCACTGCCTTTGCCTCACAGCACTGCTTCCCTGCGTGGTGCCAGAGCAGGCTCCATGGGTACGCGTGGAGTATATAAGCCTTTTGCATAGAATGGTTGTTTTAAAAATTCCTTGAGATCATAGTGCCAAAGAAAGGACCCTACAGAGGCCAGTGGTGTGTATAAAATGAAAATATTATGCTCCCCAAAATGCTGTCATGGGGAAGCAACAGAGAGGAGAAGGGAGCTTCTTGTCATGGGTGATTTATGGTTGCTTTGGCTCACAGCCAGCTTGGAATACCCCAAGCCTTCGGAGAACCTATGGAAATGAAATGCTGAGGAAGTTGTACGTCCTCTCAGAGAGTCAACTAAAAACAAAGTGCAGGTTTTATAAACATGGTGTGCGTACACTATTAAAAGACACTCTTTCTGCTGGGTTTTGGCATTGTGTCTAATACTGCTGGCCAGAAAGGCTGGTTGGGAGCAGGAATTTGGGGATTTCTTAAAAATGACAGTATTGGAAAAATGTTGAAATGTTGACATTTCCCACAAAAGGAGAGTTCTGAATTTATTTTTGGTCAGGAACCATCAAACTATCATTTTACTTCTTTTGAAATAATATCCATGTTCAACACAATTGTATGAGCATGATTCTTACAATATTTAAAAGGGAACATGAAAATTTTAACCGTTTTTTGCTCTGTAGTACATAACTGCCCCTTTATTTGTCAAGAGAAAAGCAACCCACCAAGCGCTTTTTAAGCTTTGTGATTTTCCTTTTTTTCTGCAATAATCTCCCTTCAGAGACACTAGCTTTGAACTGGTGGTAACAACAGACAAAGTTAACTCAAGTGTTCTTTACAGAGGTCACCTATATGAGTGTTTAAATTGGAGCAGGTGCTAAAACCTGAACTTAGCATGTTCCTGAGCTGAGGCCAAAGGCAGGCAAACACTGAGATCAACAAGCTTTACCACTGACACCAACAGGATTTAGCATAAGCCCATTTCTAATTACAATTGTCATTAAAATTGTAAGGCACGTCCTTGTTTTTCTGATATCTAGGCACTGCTTGTGTGCCATTCGTCCCTTATTGATGTGAGTGTGCTGGCCCGTAACTGTAGCCTTGCTCATCTGTTTTTTATCAAGTACAACTACTATTTCAGATCAGAAGAGAATGTGTTCTACGCACAAGTATCTTGTCTGCTTTGGAGCACGGCAGTTTCCAAGCGGATGCCACTCTGGCTCCTAGCCCTGTCTTCCAGAGTCAAGCAATAAATTCCATTCCTTCTACACAGTTTAGCAAAGGCCATATGAGTCATCACTGGGTGTAAGGACAATGATAAATGTTCCTTTAAAATGGTTTCTGCTTGACTATTCCTTCTCTAAGAGGCCTTTTGGGAAGATCTAAGCAGGTCCCTGGAAAGAAGTGCAGCTCTGGGGCCCTGACAGAGTGTATAATGCTTTCTGCTGTGAAAATCTGAAAAGACGCTTCTCCAGGTAATTAAAGATATTGTCCTGCTCCCCAGGGATAGGTGCAGTTAGGCTATTTGTTTCATGGGCTGGTTGTGGCTTGGCTGTGGTGGTAACTGCGTGGATCCCGTTGGCTATCTGTCTGCTTTGAAAAACCCCAATGAAAGAAGCTGCTGGCAATTAACACTGCTCAGTAGGATGAATAGAGGGAGCAAGGTACAAGCAAGTTACAAGCCAGGTGCGTAGAAAAGGATGACAAAAAGGGAGAAATGCAGCACTTGGTGATCTGAGCTACATGTCCACATTTTATAAAGGCTGTTGGTTCCTACAGTTAATAAATGCAGGTCTTAGCACACTGTTCTCCCTTGCATGCTCCCAGCGCTTGGGGGTGGCAGGTTCTGGAGAATGCTGCACAGTGGCTCTGCACAGCTGTAACGACGAGCAGAAGCAGCAAGAAACTTTCCCCTTGCTGCAGGAAAAGCCAGCTGAAGATCTGTATAGTGAAAGCCATAGGAGGCATAAAAACATTTCCAGTGCTCCTCTGTGAAACCTAGATGTGCTATGTAATTGTGAGCTCCATCCCCTGGTTCCTTATCTGCAAACTATTTACATTTCTGAGACACCAAGCATCCCCTGGCATGGCCCCAGCCAGCTCCAATCCCCTCCAAGAGATGGCAAAGGAGGTGAGAACTGTGCTGTGCCTGCCTTCACACGGCCAGTCTCTCCTGCCAGTCTCTGTCTGCGAGCTAGTTTGATAAGAGAAGGAAGAAAAAAGAAAAAAACCAAAGCCCCAAGACTATTTTTATTTATGATCATGTCCATGGGCCACTCTTTGTCTAGACAGCTGGTATTATTATCTGAAGCTGTCCTGGAATCTGAAATACCATTTATTTACAGGGGATATAAAAGCCCTAGATTAAACAGTTTATTAAAATAATCTGGGAACTGACACAGGGCCCAAGGAGACCAAAGGTAACAAGCTCTAGAGCAGACATCTTTCTTTGTCTTGGCGGTAGAGATGTTTTCTCAGAAAACAAAACAACACAACTTCCCCCTCCCAGCCACCCCTCCAAAACAATTTGGCTTCAGGAGAGCGTCTCCTTTTGCTTCCTCTCCTCCCACCTTTGTTTGGCTGCTTTAAACATCCCCATCCACCCCCCCAACACGGGAGTTTCCAAACAAACTGGTCACCCAATTGCAAAGTGGGACTGGAGAGCAGCAGTTCTTTCTTACCCTTCCAAGAAAATCCTTGGAACTGGGAGCTGCTACATTTTCACGTAGAGAGGCTCCGAATGTCACAGATGCAGCAAAATGTTGTGTGGACACTGACATCTGACAATTTTTTTGCTTCTGCCTGCAGCAAAAAAATAAAAGCAGAGAGGTAGATAACAGGAGCCCTCAGTCTGCCCTTCTGCTGCCACAGAGGCTCTGCCAGGCAGTGCTCAGTGCCCGCTGCACTTGGAATGGCTGTGTTGCAGACCACCTGTTTGGCCTTCACCCTGCACTCATTTTTCACTGCCAGTTGACAGATTTTGGAGGTTTCCAGACATGGAGCTAAGCAGAAAAAGAGCAAAACAAACTTCTGGGCTCCATCTGCTCCCTCCCCTTGAATGAGCAGTGCACCACCACCCAGGGCAGCATATAAAAAGAGTTTGATGGAGTCACCCTATAATTTTACACAGCAGCTGCCAAACTTTAAAGACAAGCTACACTAAGTATGAGACCTTCCCCTTTTAGAAGGAGCCAGTGGCTCCTTGTTGAAGCAGAAAGTTCGGATTAAATGAAGCATTAGACCTAACACATAACTGCTTGGCTAGTGAAGTGCTACAGTGCTCAAACCAGAGAGGGACAGTTCACTCGGTAAGGCAGCAGCTGCAGGAGAACACAGCAACATCAGGCTGGCCAGGGACTGCCTTTGTGCAGTGCTGGCAGGGGCAAGAGTTGGGCTAAGGATGATGGGCAGAAGTTCTCAGCAGTTTGAAAGTAGTTTTACTCAGAGGTCTAAGAGGGGAGAAGCAACCCTGGGTTCTGTGATCCTCAAGTTAAGAGTGCTAAGACCTTCTGTTTTACTTTACTAGTGTCTAATGTGGGTTTTTCTCATGCACCCATTCTGGCAGCCCTCAAACATGAATGCAGAGCATAGGCCATATTGAATGAAACTACCGATTACTGTTGGTAGTCTCATTTTAAAATACACTCCAAGGAAATCTGCCATTCTAGTCCAATGCAGGTAGTAAAGAGGGAAACAAAAGCCTTGTGCAAATCACCTCTGTTGCCTGTGTTCTAAAATTCAGCTATTAAACATGTTAGTTATGAAACTATTCCCTCTTTGTCTACTTCATTTAGAGGCAGATACTTTTATAGTGCAAAGAACAACTAGCACAAAAGTCTCTATATTACAAAATAACAATCTGCTCCCTTCTTGCATGCTCTCTGCAATCTTTGAAGCACCTGCCACATTAGCAAGAAGGCCACTTTCCCTGGAGAATAGCTGAGTTTTGGCTACTGTTGCAAGACTCAATTTACTGGACCATGGTCCTGACCCAAGATGGCCAAACTTGTCATAGTACAGAGACACTGCTAATGAGTTCAGACTCTGAAAAGACAAATTCCAAAGCACAAAGAGAAAAGGATGTTTTCTTTTCCGCTGGACAAAACACAACTTTTCTGGCAGGCACAAGTAGGACAGTCTGTCCACTTTGGCAATACCCTGCACGCCTGGATGTACACAAGTGTGTTTTTACATGCAACCCGGTTTGATTACACAATCTCCCTCCAGGAGAATTTGGCAAGAAAGATATCTGAGAGACTTCAGAAACTGAGAGCAGTCCGCAGCATGCTGCTTCTCTCACACTATTTCTAGAACCATTTGGAGCAGCTGATCACTGGGAAAACAACCAAAGAAAACCACTCTAACTGTTCATCAAGTACCCAGGCCTGCCATTTTGGAGATGCAGCAAGGTTGCAGGTTCAGCTTCCATCACCAGCTTGTACCTATCAACCTTTATCAAACAGCTAAACTGCTGAGTCCATGATCAGAACACTGAACTAGTCCCTAGGCTAAATCTTTTCCTCCTCTTTGTTTTCCCAAGAATGATTCTGAACCTTTGCCATATGCATCTGGTAAGAGATTAACATGTCAAAGGCCTTTCCTGACCAACAAGCTTTTTGCACCTTGGCTTCTTCTTAAGTTGGATCTGCTCTTTTAGTGTTCATCCCTTCTTGAAAAACACTGTTTAACACCCATCTGGGGAGATAGTATTTAATGCTGGCGCCCAATTCTCCTAGACTCCCAGTTAAACTTCTCGGAAATGCATCATAGTTTGTCTTGGGATTCTCATGCTTGTTTAGGTTGCAGGTATCCCACCTGTATGACCAGAATAGTATTTCGTTTGCATTTGCTGTTTGTAGAAACATGCATGCCTTGTGCTTACTGAAATATACTTGAGAGTAGTGCTAGTGCCAGGCAACCTTGAAGAGAAAAACAAGTTTATTCTAGTGAAGGTCATGGTTAGTCTTGATTATGAACTTTGAAACACAGATAGCAAACACAAACATAAACAGAAGCAAATGCAGACCTAAAGCATGTGTGGCACAAGTCTCTTACTCTAAATATCAGGCATCCTCCAAGGCATTGCTTGCCTGTGGATCAGCAAGCCCACCTCAAGAGCGTCTGAACTCCAGGATGCAGCTTCTCAGAGAGGGTTCCTGTCCAGAAATGTCTGTCCCCCTTTTAAACTCCACATTTATTTGCAATTTTGACTTTTTTTTAAACACAAATAAAAATGTCAGATTGCATATGAAGAATTACCTTCTTTCCTTTCTAAGAATGACGATCTTATCACACAGTACTTCACTTTGGACTAGATAGTTGGCATCTGTGAGAACATTAATCAAAAACATCTGTATTTATCCAAGCAGGATGCATCACAAGGACTCTGAGTGCTCATTCTTCTAGGTTTTCCTTTACAAAATCAATTAAAATACTTCATTTCTAGCATTCTGTAAACCTAATTTTCATTGCTGTAATTTCTTATTGTGCAGCACAGTTTCAGTCAGTTTTCATTTAACAGCATTTCAGAGACCACACATGATACATTACTACAACTTACCATTTTAAGGGTTTACTGTGTCAGTGTTCTTATCAAACGCCACAGCCAATAACTTCTGAAATCTTGAAATCTGTGCACTGTCTATATCAGGACAGAATGAAAAAATGTCAAAATGTCACCCTTAGTGATCAAATTGCCCCACCTGTCTGCTTGATTCACTGTCTTCCCCTGGGCTTCCATATAGCTCATTAAACAAACCAAACCAAAACCAGGCCTTTCTATAAAGAAAAAGTTTGACATGATTAACTAGCTTTGCTGGTAATGTGTGCAACCCACCCAGGTGTCTAGACAGTTTGAAAAATACAGATCATATTTAGGAGTAACAGCTGTTACTCCTCAAGTCTCTGTTGGACCTCAAATTAAGTAGGAACAGACCCTATCAATATTAGGTGGTCCTCTTCCAAAGGAAACATCCAGCCTGTTGCAGGAAATTAAGTTACTGATTCAGTAGGTAGCACTTTACCTTTCAGATCAACATACCACTTGCGCAGCCTGAGAGAAAGTTCTGTACTCCCAGCGTACCTGCTTTGGGAAAAGTTAGGGAACAAAGAGTTCAGACCCTCAGTTGTGGGAAACCCTCAGTATTTTTTCATAAAAGTTAAAGAAAAAAAAAAAAGATCAACACCTGTGTCCTGGCCAGATGCCAGTTTAGGCAGGTGTTTCTTGCCTGCCCATGTACCCTTTAGAAGTTGGACAGCATGTTTGCTTATGCAGGTTTCAGACAGTAAAATTTTGCTAGGCCCTCCTAAATAATAGTTAATGTCTTAACAAGAGGTTATGAGAGCGAACAATGACAGACTCTGGTAGGAACAGGCATTTATGGAACCCCTGAGGACAAACAAGGTGCTATCTAGAAGGTTATCCAGAAGTAGCAGCTATTTCTTGGCCTACATCCCCCACAATACCATTGCACATCAAAGCTTCTCTGCACCACAAGCTGTTGACTGCAAAACAGTCATACACGATGTTAGAGGAAAATCCAGTGCTAGGTGCCTAAGAAGTGTGGACCCAAGCCCTCTGATTATTAAAAGATGCAAGTCTGAGCAAAGTCAAAAACTGCAGGTTAAATCCATTTAACAAGGACCTTGCCTTAAGATGCTGCACTTGTATAGATGTGGTTTTGTAGGAGCGTGAGTGGTGCAGAAGCACAGAAAGTCAAGGATGTGTGCTTCTAAACCTGTAGGCAAATCGGACTGCTCCCACCTGAGCAATTTTACACAAATAGTATAACTGGCTGGGATGCTGCTGGAGCTGGGCAAACAAAGGAAATCTTGAGGTGTCCCTGTTCAGCACGTATACCTTTTGATTGAGTCTAATTTGTCATAGTTCTGAAAAAACACAAAAGGTCTTTGCTCTGCTTCATTGTATTTGAGAATTTATTGCCCATCTTACTTACAGAGGTGAAAAAAAAAGATTTACAACTCAGCTAAGTTAGAGCTAGTCAAAGAGGCTGCCCAAGCCATGAACTGTGGGTGTTCAGTGTAAGGTTGTTTAGCAAGGCCTAAATTCAGGCTGTAAGTGCTTTTATAAGAGACTGTAAATCACCTTAACTTTTATATACTGTGGCAACATGTGAGCAGAGGAATGTGGCTGGTCTGTGCTAGTCCCAGAAAAGGTCCCAGATGAGGCCAGCAGATTGGGCGGCAGACGTGCGATACTGAGCCTTTGAGTAACATACTCAGACTTGTATCTCCCCTGTGCTACGTGCGTATGTGACTCGGGCAAAGGGGTGGGAAACCAGCACAGAGGTGCCACAGGAACAGAATGCAGAGGGGCAGCTTGAACACCCAATATGAAGAGCATTGCTAAGCAGTAAGCAAATTGTAAAACACAAGTCAGACAAAACATCTGGCAGCTGCTTCAAATAGTTTTCTGTCTGAAGGGCAGACAAGCCTGCAATAGTTTCGAATCAAAACATGTGCAAGGACAGGATCAGTGCTCCAATGTTTTGTGCAAGCATTGAACAAGTTTTGTTCCCTTCAGCACTGTTTTGTATGCCAAGAAAGGTTGTGCTTTGGGTTAGGTTTTTAATTTGAATAAACTTTACTAAATAAATCGCTATGTATTTCCTTCTCCAGTCAAATGCAACTTTGTCTTTGGCATAAGATCAACAGCATTAGCTCTGCATAGGAAGCATATGGGAGAGAAGAGGGGGAGCATGCTAGGTCTTACCTCATGGAGGAGAAGAGGTGTAACTGCCAAAATAAGTTCTTAAAAGTATGATGCATATCCTTTTACGTTTGCACATCCCAGGCACAGGGAAAAGGCAAATTCCCTTGTGCTGGTACTGCCTAAGGACTTGACATGTACGTATTGATGTCTAGGCTCCAACAGGGAAGTTGCTTGAGGTCAGAGAAATCAATCTCAGTTCTGCAGATACAGGAGACAATTGGCAACTGTCCCCCCACCTCCAAGTTTTTCTGTCTTGACATTGTCATAGCTTTGGCCAAGACCCACAGGAGGGATGATCGCTGGTGCAGATATGCTGCGCAGGAACGAGTGTAACCTGCACCCAAGACCTGCTTTCCTTTTGAAAGGAATTATGACAAGACTGCTAAAGTAGTATGACATACTTCCTTACCAGCTACTAAACTCCTCCACTGAATACTTCCCATCTTCCACACTTTTCTAGACCCAAATTAACTTTCACCAAAGCCTCAACTTCCAGGAAGCAACAAAAGCTACTCCACTACTTGTCTAGAGCATCACGATGCCAAGATTCTCTGCAGAATTGCCACAGCACTTCTGTATAACCAGCAAGGCAACAGCAGGCATATCAAGGCCAGAAGCCTCCTATAAAATGTAGGAACAGCCCCATGTGCATAAATGTGATTAGTGAGCAACAGCAGGAAGATGAGATGCTGGCCAGGGTAACAGGGTTGGTTTTTAAGAAGGCCCTGATACAAGTAGGACTTGCAGTTTTCAATGCTACTCAGGAAGGAGTAGGTCTGCCTGCCACATGCCAGTGCTTGATGACTGGCAATGGCAGGGGAAGCAGAGAGCCACTGATTCATTAGGACTTGCTACTCTGTGATATCATTTGTTGATTCCACCAGGGCCAATCCCCATCTCATGACTTCCTCTGCTGTTGCCATGGCACTGTACATAAACACACAGACTCCCAGCCCTGAGCAGGTCATTTGTTTCAAATATTCCATGCAGCTGGAACACAAGCCTGTTTGGGTGTCTGGAGCCGAGCATGAACTAATTTCTCAGTCTTCTGCAACTGCCCCACCTTATGCACCCTCCCCAGCCTTCTGCTCTCCCAGAACCCCTCCAGCCACACTTCCAGCAAAGCAGAGGCAGCCCTCCATGAAAGGTAAGGGGACACCAGCCTTGGTCACGTGCAGGCAGAAAATTAAGTATTTCACTGAAGTCCTTCACTACCTTCCACAAAACAAAAGTTACAATTATTGAATATGCTGGATATTTAGGCTTAGGATCTACAAACAGTTGGCTTTTACATGTGGGAAAAACAAAGACAATTAAGATATCCAAAATACAAAAAAAAAAAACTTACCCTGACTGGAGACAAAGACAAGAAACCACTTGCCTTTTTTTTTTTTTTTCCTCCTTTTAAGCTCTCCTCAGCCAGCACCCTTATAAGGCAGTTCATAAGCATACCTCTGAGCTTCAGTTGAGCCTCACATATTGTAGTGTGTTTGTGTGAACTGATTATATCATGTGGTTTTCACACAAAAGTTGGTAGCTGCAGGGAAGACAGAAAAGTGTGTGGACAGGAAGGAGAATTAAAGCCTTTGTCATAATTGACAAGAGTATCAAGTCATCTCACTGACAGTAAGTTTGGAGAGGCTTAACCTAGCGGCTGATACAATTCAAGTGCATTTCTGTATTGCCCAGGTTGGAAGTGGAAGAGACTGAAGGCACAACCAGCAAGCAACAAACAGTTTATACTCCACAAAAAATATAATCCGTATCTCCTCACAGGCCAGGAACGAAGCCTCTTGTGCAAACAGATCTCAAAATACATGAAAACACAGCAACTTATAGCAATGGGTAGGGAATGACTGAGAGTTATTTGACCTAAATCAAGTTCATGACCTGAAGAAGTTAACCCAGAGACATTGAAATCAGCCATTTTTCAAGCACACCAGGAATGACTCTCCCAACACTCAGCTCAACCTGCCACAGCACCTTCTGTAATTAACTGTGTTGTTCTACTGGCTAGGGATCCCTTTAGCCCTCACCATTTTATTTTGCTTTCTTCTATCCACCATCTCCCTTCCTAAGAAAAAGGACAGTCAGGTATCAACATAAAGTAGTAGATCAGTGACTTGTTTTCATATGAGCTGCTTTTCTGGAAGAAAAAGAAAAGTTGTCTACTGTAATCTAGGAGTGAAATTTGCAAACCATCACAATGCATCAAGTTTGGCAAGATAACCAGAGCCCTGTCTATTGAATCTGCTTGAATCTATTTGAAGAAAAAGGAGTATGATGTAATAAGTCAGTTGTAAACCAAGTTAAATTAGGAAACTAAGGCTGCTGGCTCATCACAGATTTTATTCAACTCTATCTGGAGTAACCATTTTTAGGCACTAAGGGCAGCTCTACAAAATCTCAGGTTACCCCACCCTTCTACCCCGTACCAATAGCTGCAGCTTGCCCTCCACCTGTACACACCTCTTAGATGCCACTTTAAATTTGTATTCTTCCAAGGACAGACAAGGCCACAACACCTGTTGCTTCTTGGGAGTAAACTCACCATTCATGTAGAAGCTAGATATAAAGAATTCTGATAATTTCATGCAAATAAAACCCAACATCAAGTAATATTTAATAAAGTTTATTAGGTTATTGAGTATTATCTACAGTCATAAAATAGAAAGTCAGAATTTAAAACTGTACAAAGCAACGTACTGGTGAAGTGAGAAGAGATGGAAACAAGGGAGCACAACGAACATTAGAAGTAGGGAGAACACAGCTGCTTCCCTGGAGTTCTGGAAGACACTGGTTCAAGTTGAAGGCAACCTAGTAGGGCTCCATACACACTGAATTTTCTTGCGTCGCACCCTGTGACAGAAACTAATACAAACCCCTACGTTAAAAAAATCATATAATATTAGATTAAAAAAGGGGCACATCACACCCCACCCAGTCTTGGCACCAATTCTGTGCTTTAAAAAAATACTATGCAAGTAGTTTATTTTAAAAAAAGGTACCCTACAGCAGCTGTTTAAAACATGTTCTTATACATACACCACAAATATATATATTAACATTTTCAACAACTAAACTCATTTGTACCTACACAGAACTGAAGGGATAACTCAAGAGCAAAAAACCAACCACACAAACATTTTTCAAGACAAAGAAATGTGCAAAATAACCCCAGAAAGGCAGCATAGTAACCTGTGGAGAGGTCAAGAGAGCAGCTCCTGCTAGTAAAGGAGTATCATCCTCTTTACTTGGCTACTGAGGTGAGAATTTATTTGGGATGTGCTGATTTTGCCTGAATTGCTTGTCCTGTTTATTGCAGTTCTCTCCTGCCCCCCACCCCCAGCTCTGGAGAGGTTCAGTTTCTTCTTGCTGTGCCTGAAGATCACCCCACTGGCCTCTGTTAAAGTCTCACAAGTTATATTCCGCAGCAATCGCCACCTGGATTTCTCATCTGCTGATGGTACTTCTGCAGACACACTGCTACCACCTTCGCTGGGACAACTTCCCACCCCCAAGGAAGAAACAGAGTGTGCTATTCCTGCTGCATAGTTAAGTGGAGATTATGCCAATGGTCTATGACAGAACAAAGCCTCATTTGGATGACTTTAAGCAGCTGATTTAAGAAGAGAATTCCATGGCAGAGCCATTAGAGAAACACATTAATATGTTTCTCTAAAGCCTTAACATGAAACAGGCTATACAGAAAGTAGACCTAAGATGGCAGGACCTATAGCTGTGTAACAAATCTCAGCTCAGCTTGTCTCACCCTATTGCAGGAGAAGTTTGTCCCCTCCCTGTCCCCACATCAGCAAGGAACCCCTGATCCTGGACTAAAACCTGCAGGTTTAAGTCAGGAAGAGGGCAGGTGAAGACATGGTATGACTGCTCAATCAGCTGAGTCAAACCCACTAAGAGGCAGAACAGAGAATGGAGCAGTAGAACCGAGAAAGCAATGGTGATAAACAAGAAAGCAGGATTCACTGCCTATGAAATAACATTAGAACATGGTGAGAAGTCCTGGCAGAGATACAGACATCAGCAACATAACCACCTTCTCCAAATTAAGAAGTGTTCTGGTGGAAAGGTTCTTGGTTTTGGTGTTTCAGGGTTTGGGGGTGGGGTGGTTTTTTTTTGTTTTGTTTTTAAAAACTCAGCAATTAATTCTTCTTGGTATTCCAGACTCTTCCCAACTGTGCTGGCCATCCCATGCCTTTCCATTCTTAGGACCTGGTCTTAACATTTCTACTCCTAATGCCTTCCCTTCCCCCAAATTATGTTCTTCCCTCTAGCTGGTACAGAAAAATCATTCACTCCCAGGCTCTACAACCCAAAGCATGCAGTACAGCCTTTTCTCAGGAGAAGCAGGGAAGCACAGAGCTTCTGTAAATGTTCTTTTTGTAAGTGTGCTGGGGAAGTGACTTCCAAAGAACAAAACACTCAGTTGTGGAACAAGGATTACTTGAGAGCTTGCCAGTAAGGGCACATGGAGACTTAAGCAGTGGCAGGAATATTGTGACCAAGGAGTTCCAACAGTAGCGATGACATGAGGGTGGAGAACCCATTGCCCAGTGGGTCAGCTCCAGGTATTTTGCCTTGGTTCCAACTCTCTATCCTTGAACACGAAGGTCATTGGTAGAGCAGGTAACTCTTGAGAGAGGCTGGCAGTGGCAGTGTAGGGATCTCATTCAGTCTTTCCTTGCCCAGAGCAAGCCTCACAGCTCGCCGACACAAGTCCATCAAAGGCAGTGGTTCAGCTGGAAACAAAAGACCCAAGACATTAACATCCCAACCCACAAGTTACACATTCATTTTGCTAGTTCTAAAAATCCCCCAGAAAAGACTGAGCAAGAAAAACAAATGCCTGGCATGTTTTCAGGACCAAAGCCATTCAGCATTCACGTATCAGCAACTTCAGCTCATCAAATACACAGGCAGAGCATGATGTTTCTGTAGAGGTTATTTAAACCATACAGGTATGTGAACAAAAAAACCAGAATCCCCTAATGGAAGTTCCCCCTCTGCAATACCATTCATTCAAGTCAGAACACATCTTCTAGCCTATGCATCTTATTGCAGTAGCCAAAAACCTTTGTAAAACATTCACTGAAGTAAAAGACTTCAGCAAACAGTGTGATAGCATCATGTGGTATGTGTACCCAGAAAGTATCATGATTTGTTTCTCATATAGTAGGATGTAACAGCTGTCAGTCCCTTCATTTGTACTACATACTTCCCATGAAAAACAAAGACATCCAAAGCTTCATGTCACTACTTGTATTGTGATATTTTTCCATTAGATGATTCCCTCCTATATCATAAGGCTGGGAAAGGTACAGGCCTTTGGCTATCATTTTTGCATCCCGTACCTATAAACACTGAACAAGATAATACTCATTTTTCAGGAATAGCATATGGGGCACTTTGATGCTGAAGAGTCATTCACAACATACAGGGGACTGAGGTCAAAGCCAGAGTTCACACATCACAGCAGCAGGGAGGAAGATACAGATTAGTTTCTCACAGCTCCTGTTGCTACGTCTGTCAAAGCTCACCTTTACACAATTTGCTGCTCAAGCCTAAGGGGTCTCTCCTCCACCAAGAGAGGGCAAACACAAAGACATCCTAAATTTAGCAGATAACTGGACAGCCTTCTAACAGCCTGAGGACTCCGTGTGCATCATTAGAAAGCTTCCTTTACACACGTCTTGGGCTGAACACAGACACCTAAAAACATCCACAGGAATGGAAAAGTTTGGCTGAGAAGCTGCAGTTTTCAGGAACCTTGATAGATGCCAACAGCTCTAGCTTCCACTACTACAAGCCAAATTAATCTGACTGTTCATACAGCTGTTTTGAACAGCTGAGAGACAGGAAAAGCTTGGTTTTTCTGAGCATGGGCATGTCACTGCATTTTTTACCAGAATTAATTCCATCAATAAGGTGGATACAAGTCCCTTCCTTCCAGGTTCAAAGATAACAGCTAACACTGCAAAGCTCAAAAGAAGAGTGTTGTCAGTAGCCTCTGATCAGGCCACTCCTGATTCTACTTTGGAAAAAGTAAACAGTCATACTGCTCCATGTAGAAAACACTTCCAATGAAAAGTGGAGAAAGCTAATGTAATTAATTTATGTAATTTTTGGCAAAAAGTCTGTCAGAAGGAGAGTTTGTTAACTGAGAGACTTGGTAACAAAGTCAGGAAATGCACGCCTGAATTGGTCTGCCTCCTCCTCTAGTTAGCAGCCAGAGCTGAACTAATGCCCTACTTCCCCCCCTCTCCTTCCCTGCTATGGATCACAAGCTATTACCTGCTCCAGGGGAAGCTGCAGTGGAATGTTTTTTCTAGCAGTTCTCCAAGTGCTTCAAGTATTAATTATTCCTGAGGAATCATACCTCTATATGCACACCTCTTTTGCACTGATAGCTGAGTGGAAAGCAAACAGATCTGTCAGGGCAGTGCTGTTGCTTTCCAAGCCCCACCATTTGTCATACATGTTCTGTGCCACAAGTGAAAACGGGGCTGCATTCAGCCCAAGGTACTGCTGGTCTTGCCTGCTCATGATCTACCCCAGGATCCGTGCTGCCTCTGCTGCAGGGACAGGTCTCTACAGCTGGACTGCATGTCTCAGCTCTGGCTGTGACATGAAGAACAGAGAAGCCTGTTACTGGCAGCACTCCTTATGCACTTCCCAACATAGCTTATTCTTAAACCACTGGGGTATTCAAAGTCTGTCCCCACTCCTCCTGCTCTGTATGGAGATAGCTGGGACAGAGGCATTGTCTAGCCAGCATCCCAGAGGACAAGGGGCCCTGACCTTCAAAGCCTATAGACATTAACATAACAAATACATTCCAGTTTAATGACCTTCAAGGAGAGCATCTTCTTCCCACAGAGATTAAGAACAAGAACTTTGTCCTCATGTACTTTATACTGGTAACCCAGTCTGAGAGTAGATCTTGAGACCAAAAGAGAAAGCACACACATATCTGACCTCCTTCCATTCACAAGAACTACAGTCACTGGACAGTGTTTCTATTGAATGCTCAGAAGTGGTTAGAGCCAGACACCTTCTTTCTCTCTGTGCCAAAATAGCGTCCCGTCATTCCTGGCCTTATGCCCACAATTCACTCCTATGCTGAGAGCACATTACAACCAAATCCAATACTGGAGGTGGCCGTTTCCTTGCTAAGTGCTGTTCTGTGCCAACAACTCCACAGACTTGCTGGCTTTGAGCAGAGCTGCAGATTTTGGCTTTGACTCTTCAGAAAAACCTGGTTACTGGAGCTGCTGCCATTCTGTAAGCTGTTGTGGCAGAGTGAGCTAGGTTTCTTTCTTTTGGTGAGAAGGTGCTCTGCCAAGAGCTCTCTATTTGGTCCTGCTGAGTTGCAGCATATTTCTCAAAGAACTTGTGGATTTTGCTCCTATTCCCTTTGCAAGGCTTTCCTGGTTATCCCGACAGCTCAGTTTTTCTGGTGCCCAGTGTCAGCTTTGTTATACCTCATATCACCAATGCCAGGGGTTTGCCATTGCTGGCCCAGCATTAGAACACATTCTAAGCACAAATAAGAGCCCAGTATGCTACAGCCTTTGGGCAGACACTGTTCTGGAATGCAGGGGAAACACTATTCTTTTCATATCAATACTGCCAAATTTATTTCACTAACAACATAAATCCAGATTTTAATCCACTTCCTTCACCTCTCTCCTCCACCCTACCCAGAGGACTGAGTCACAGTCTGGCCCAATGGGAACTTGTGACTATGAGAGATAACAGACTTTAGCACATTTGGACAGCCAAATTTATTACCAAGCTTAGCTAGAGATTGATGTCCCTATTAGTAAAAGGCCTGGCATGCAAGTTGGGCTGGCTACAATCTCCAGCCCTATGCTAGAAACGAGCACACCCTGCCCTGAAAGAAGCAGAGAAGTGAGCTACTTCTTTGAAAGATGAGACATTCCCATTTCCTTAGATAAGGACTTCTTCCCACTCTTGCCTGCAACGGATTTCAGAAGTCCCTTCACTAGACATTCAAGGAGGGTGACTGTCCCTCAGAGACTGTTTCCAGTAAAGAGACACCAGGATTACATTGCCAATAACGTGACTGTCAGAAGGACATTCCTGCTGATACTTTAGTAGCAATACAGAAAGGTTTGTCATCTGTGGATAGACAACTCGCATCACCTTCTCCCACCATACTACCTCCCCACCCCTTGCTTGCTCCCTGCAGTGCCTTGGTAACAGCACACATGTACAGCCAGACAAGCTTTTTGCATTAGCCATTAAGGATTCAGAGCTGTATCCAGCAACCCTACTGCTGATGGGAAATCCTCACCTCTCTAGCAAAATTAAAACCTTCCCCAGCATGGTCTAGTAAGCCTGCAGTTAAGTACCACACAAATCTGCGCTGCTAGAACAAATACAGGGAGTTATACTCACGGTCAAGTCCATTCAAGTAGCGCATCCGTATTTCACAGTGTCCCCACACTGCGCTTACCACTGGATATAGCTTTTTCCCTTTGAGTCCCCGAAATGCAACACCCATGTATTGCCCATCTACAATGAAGCTCAGTGTCCCATCATCCATGTCCAGAACCACCAGGAAGGAGTCCGGCACAATGAAAGTTTCATCTGGTTCTAAGAAGGCAGGATAGGTTTTACTTGGCTGGTTCTTGCCATCGTGGTACAGCCTGTTGCGCCCAAGGTCCCACCCCCAAGATTCATGGTTATTTCCCACAAGCGTCGTGTACCCTACTGAATGCAAAGGGGCATCCGCTGTTGCCACCCCTACCACAGCATGCGTGCCTCGCTGCCTCATTGCCCACGTGATCTGCCACACATGCAGTCCTCGTGTATATCCCACTTTGCCTCTGATGGCATCTGTACTCTGAGCCACCGGATGCCGGTGAAATATGAGTTTGTCATCCTCTTTCACAAACACATTCAGCGAGCGATCATCATTGTTCCATGAATGCAGTAGCTGGACTTCATACGATACCGGAGGCATGTCCAGCAGCAAGTCCAGACGTGTGGGTTTGCTATAGTCGAGTCCTTGGAGTTCCTGTTTCAATGGCCTGTATACAGGGTCCCGCATATCCACAGTCTTTATCCCACCTGTGACCTTCTGACCCATTGTGTGTTCCAATTTTGCCTATTTAGAGGCTTCCAAGGCAAGCTCATCGATTTACCCCGCCACTCCTGCTGCCATTCAGCCCTACAGAAAAGGTTGCTAGGAGACCTTGTCAAGATGTGCACCAGTCAGTATTGCCTATGGATGGAAAGAAAAACAAGAGACGAGTTAAACATTAGCACATACAGCCCTGTATGCAACATTTACAGATCACAGTTTTAATCTGTTTATCATGACAACTTGTTCTTCCTTTCCACCAGCAGTGACGAAACAAAGGAGGAGCCAGGCAATAAAAACAAAAGCGTCTCCATCTGGAGAGTTACAAAGCTTCCACAGACCAGCTGGCAAAGCAGCTAGCAGCCATTGATACTGGTTTGAGGAGATAATTCTCTTCAACCCCACTAAAGCTTTGTTAAGTACCTTGGAGGCCTGACTGCAAGTCCAAAATAGCAGACAAAACCTGCTGGGTCCAGCCTCAGGGGACACTCATTCCAGCAGCTATTGGTACTGTTGGCTCCACTGAATTACTGTAGTCAGGAGAGCAGATAAACCTGCTGTATGGTTTGTCTCAAGTGAGCAGCTTCAGTTGGGGCAGCTTCTCTTCTCCAACAGAAAAGAATCCCCAGCTTCAGACACAGAGTCCAGGTGGGAGGAGCAAGATTCTTCTCACAGTTTAGCAGTTTTCCTTCCAAATTTCAGAGCAACCTCTGAAGTTTAAGCCAGCTTGGCTATAGATACTAGCTCACTTTGCGTACCTCTCCTCCAGCACTGCATCCACTGAAGTGTCTCTGCTCTCACTCAGCAACACAAACAACCCTCTATAAGCCAGCTGCCAAACTAGGGGCAGCTATTAGGAGCATTAGAAGTGGGAGGGGAGTGAACTAGCTTTCTAAGAAAAAAAAAAAGTGTTATTTTAACATTTCCTGAAGTGAGGCAATCATGCAGGGCTCCTGCCAGCTACAGTCACAACACTTACTCACAACCAAGGACCTCATCTGGCATAGAAAGATAAAGCATGAATCAGATCTGG
The DNA here is from genome assembly GCF_013368605.1 of Nyctibius grandis. Classification (NCBI taxonomy): domain Eukaryota; kingdom Metazoa; phylum Chordata; class Aves; order Nyctibiiformes; family Nyctibiidae; genus Nyctibius; species Nyctibius grandis. The sequence continues at coordinate 4,866,483 of NC_090674.1, forward strand.
TTTAAAAATAAGGTTACTGGACACAAGCAGCAAGGCTTCAGCTAGAAGGTGACAGGGAAGGCTCATGTATGCTCTGGGTTAGGGATCAACTCACCAGCTTCCCAACAGGTTTTTACTACTAGTCCAGGGTATGCCATTGGAACAAACCTCGTAGTTCTTAAGTAAAAAGAGACAAGACTACTTTTCCTTTCCTTCCCTCCTTTTTTTCCAAGTATGGAGAGGAAAATGCCTGAGGTTCTTTAAAAGTCACATCCCACTGCACATTACTAGGCAGCAATATAGCTATTTCAAACTATTCAGGGTCCTCAGATGTATGGCACTGACAGACAGAAGATGGCTTGTTAAACTTCTGCCATTTAAATAAGGTCCAGTCACCTTATCAGCTGCTAAGATAATTGAGACATCCTGCAAGTTAAATAAGTACCATCTACAACATCAAAACAAATCCCAAATTATGTAAGCCAGCTGGTCAACAGCTGAAAATGAGCTAGTAACAGCAAAACCAGTTGAAGGATCCCAGTCACTGGATGCCACTGCATCACCCCTCCCCAACACATTTTTAGTTGTTCTGCCCCACAGCTCGGGTGCTTGGGCCCAAGTATTTCCATGACACACAGGCACTCCCAGCCTCTAAGGGCACGGGCTCCCTTGCTCTGTAAGCCTAAGGAACAGCAATATCTCAAACCAAGGGATCCCAAGAACAAGCAGATACAGACGTGAGCTGAGCTGCTGGTGTACAAGTTCAAGTACACGGCTTTAACTACCTTCCAGAGACAAAGGAATGGCAACAAAGGAATGGCACATGGACAAAGGCTGTCAACAAGGCACTGGCTAAAGCACACTTGGAAGTCTACAGGCAAATTCAGCTGTTGGAACTTTGATTAGGATAAAGGAACAAAACATTGGCAGAAGGAGAGGCAGAGATTTCCTGAGAGCTGTACAGAACATGTGAGAACACTGCAGAGGAAGCAAGAACCAAAACAAAGCAGACTGCCAGACTGTAGGAGTATTGGTGCAGGCTGCTTTGAAGCACAAAATGCTTGAGAGAAGTAAAGAGAATACAATCCTGTGCTCTTCATTAGCAAAACAATGCCTCGTTCAGGATGACTTTTTGCCTTTTGCCAACATCAGCTTCATCATATTTCTCTCAAAGCTGCTGCACCAGAAGGGGAATCACCACAGTGAAAGACAACAGGGACTTCTGAAGCACATCTGAAGATGGGACAGGATACCATCTCACTGACTACTCCAAAGAGAAAGCAGCCTTTCCTGAACACAAGCACCACTCATCACTTGCATTAGTTATGACCCTTTTCCCAGGCAGACTAACACTAGGTGAAGGACAATGGCCATAATAAAGAAGAGCAAGGAGGAAAGACAGTAAAAAGATTGGAAAAAGGGGTCGATTAGAGTGAGAGCAGGTCAGATACCGAGCACCATATGCCAAGATTTAAGTGCAACACGGCTCCTTATTAGAGCAAGGCAACAATTCCTTCTCAGAGCTGGCTCCCCTGTTCCTGGCACTAGCCTAGTCTAGAACTGCAGCGTGGCACCTTACCCTACAGTCAGGAAGCACAAATATGCTCTCATTTATTAAAAGGAAAAGCCTCTTCATGCACAAGACAATACATGCACTTTCCCTCAGCAGGACAGATACAGAAAAGATTACTCTCTTAAATTAATGGATTCATGCCCTGGGCAGCTTGATGTGAGACACAGCCAGCCGTAAATGAAAATATATGGTAGGGAATTAGCTACTTCAAAACCTTTGAGCTGTTACACATTTAAGTACCAACATAAGCACTGAAAGGGCTTTTATCTATCATATCAACAGCGCAGGCTTGCTGCAATTTTGCTCTGCTTTATAAACATAAGCTTATCTCCATGACGCTCTGTTCTGCTCCCATGCTATTTTCAATTTTATTGTTAACCTTCTAGGTTTAAAAGCTTTGGAACAAAATTATAAGGGTGCCTTAGAAAGAAATGTTCACTGCTGTTCTCAGTGAGAATTACATCTCCCCTCAGTTTAGCTGTTCAGAGCAAGCAGGCAATTTGCCATACTAGAAAGAAATGCCAGGTTTCTAAACAACTGCTTGCTGCAAATTGATCAAGGCAGGAGACAGCAAAGACATTTCAGTGGAAGGTGTCAAAGTCTCCGCTGCAGAATGGGGAGAACACAGTTCTGCAAAGGAAAGAATGTATATGGCAGAGCAGAGTTGGTGCTCAACAACTTCTGTTTAGGCATTGACATGAACCACGCAAAATAACTGCCTACCACAGACAGACCTCTCCAGCTCAGGCAGTCATCTTGATTTAGTTCACCAAAATGCCATGTACAACAGAGTAGAGCCATATTCTGTGCCCATGGCCACATTTACCCACTTCATCTGGCGGTGAACCTCAAAAAATACAGCCAAGAACCCAGCCAAGCAGATGACATGCAGGTAGCAGTCTCAACTATCAACAGCAGAATATTTTGTCCCCCAGCATTAATCAGCTAACTAAATCTTGATTTCAAGTACTTCCCTCGTGTCCCCCAAAATCTAGAGGAACAGCTTGCAAATGTGAGGGTAAACTGTGCCCCCTAAACAATTCACACAGCTAGATTAAAAAAAAAAGTCATCCACATTTAAAACAAAGCTCCTTATCTCTCCCAGACAACTCACCTTATTCCTACCTATGCTGGCAATTCAAACCCATTCACCTCATCTGAACACACACTAGAAATGCAATCCAAGCTATCAATACAGTGAACTCAAGCCAAAGAATACTCACCCAAGATGCCCTCATTGTTTTATGAAGGCAAAAGGCTGTTCCCATGCAAGTTTTGTCACACAGTGGGAGGTTATTTCAGGTAGCTACATCTCAAGGTGACGTAAGAATTTTAACAGGCTGCTGTGCAGATTTTCAGTGCCATTTGGAAGCAATTTGCACAGTGGCAAGAGCCCTCAAAGGCTTGCCTTGCACACAAGGCTAAGTACTAGTGCTAACCATTCAGAAGTCACTGTCACTGCTGGTTCCATGAACCAACTCAACTCCTGAGCTGCCAAAGTGCTGCCAGAGGTGTAGTATAGCATCAGTGGTTCACAACTGAAAAACCCAGAGCATAAAGAGTTCTAGAAACACCCTCCCCAAAACACGGGGAAGCAAAAAACCCAACAACTTACTGGAAGATGCCTGCAGTTGTTTAAGCACCTGTGAAGCACTCAGCCACTGAAAACATCTGTTCTCTTGAGGTTGAATACTGGCAAACCATTCTCCTTCAGTTACAAACTTTACCAGAAAGAAGGATCAGAAACATTTCAGACCATTACAAAAAATTCAATAACTTTAGTTCAGAAAACCCATGGGTCCTCATAGGCCCCCCCTTGCTCTGCAGCTCAACACCTATAGGATACCTGTCTGGAACATCAATTTACAAGATTACATGAAGGCTCTGAAATTCCTTGATTCCTGATCCAGTCTGACTTTAAGTCTATTTCTTCAAGTCAGTTTACTGTGGCTCTATTTCCCACTCCCCCTAATATTTACTGAGTGTACTTCTACAGGTAAGAGGCCAGACCTTTAAACACCTAGCATACTCTGGGTGCTCTACAGACAGAGAATCAGAGCCCTACCCTAAAGACTTCCAACCTGGAAAACACCTCAGGAGAAGGGAAGAATATATATTCTGCACATAGTCATTTACTTGTTTACAGCTTTAGAAAGCTGAACTAAAGGATCCCAGACAGTACTAATACATGAGAGTAAAAAAACCCACTGTAGTTTTGCTCAGGTTTCCATTATTTTACTAGAAAAACATTAAGTAAACTTGGTCCATTTTCTTGGGTTGAATGTTCATCCCACAAGCCAATAGACAAAGGAGCTACACTACTCCTAGTTTGCTGACTAACCTGATGGCAGCAGCTTCCCTGGGGTCACCTTTCACATACTTCAGATATGTGCACAACTAGTATGTCAGAAATTCCCCACAAAAACCTTTCACAGTGCTAGCCCTTCTTTAACATCATCTCTAGAAGCTGCTTCAACACCAGAGGTTTTCCCCTTCTTCCCTTGGTGGTGCTGAGAACAGATCCCTTGATCACATAAACCTTCTGTAAAACCAAGCTAAAAGCCAAGATGGATCAGCAGTGCTACAAAACATCCTATATGGGGTGGAGAGAGAAGAACTCTCATGCCTCAAATAACATTCAAACTTTAGCTCCAAAGAACCAGGACACTCAATTTTCCCTGCATTAATTCTTAGCATCAAAAAATGCACTGTGTATTTCTGCCTACTGCAGAAACTGGCCACAGGAAGGCTGTGACACCTCATCCAGCACTGATGCAATCACTTCACCAGCATTCTGGGTTTAGCACCCTTCCCACCCCACTAAATATTGATCAAACCTTGGGGAAAAAGTAAGCTCACCTGTGCTGTTGAAGTTTTCCAGTGCTGTGTTAGCAGAGACTAAGCAGCTACAGAACAGATGACAGGAGCAACTGCACTAACAACATGGTTAGAGCTGGTTTCGGAGTGTTGCAATTTTGCTTAGGTCAGGGCTGGGCAGGCAACCCTCATTGCATAGCATCGTTTTGGCAGCTCTGTCAGCCTCACTATCTTGCTCTACACAGAGAAGGTTGCCACAGGGGCAATTTCCTCAGCCCCACCTACTGAAGAGCAGAAGTTGTTTGGCTCAGCAGGTTTAGCTGTTGGCAGGGCTTTGTGGCCTCCACAGAAAGTGAAACTGCAGTCACTCTGAGATCATAAGGTGTGGGGCAAGACAGAATTAAGACGGCACGTGTCCCAGCAAACAGCAAAAAGGAAAATCCTCCAGCAGAGTAAGAGGACTCTGACAAGTAAATAAGCTCAAGAGATGCCAGGGATGGGGAGGACAAGACACTTAGTATTTTGCAATGCTTCATTTACATAGACTATAAAGTTCACAAGCCCCCTTGCTAAGCAAACAGCCTCATTCATCTACCAAGCAGACACCAAGAGCTCCGCTCTTCTGTGCACGAGGCAGCGCCAGCATAAGCATGCCCACCCTGACACATACCAGGAAAAGGCTTCTGTCCAAGGAAGCCAAGAGCATGTCATCATACAATGCTGCTAAGACTTGTAACCACTAAGAATCAGCTTGTCTGTATGAACGCAGCACTCCAACATTCCTCTCCTTGGGATGGTTCAGTTTCTGCAGAAGTTTTTAGCTTTTTGCAATGTTGAAAGGCAGTGGGATAAAGGCAGCATGCCCTCTTACACCATGTGTGGAGTGTCTGGTTCTCCAAAGCAAAGCACTGAAGTTACTCAGAGCAGCACATCTGAGTAAACTAAAACCTGAAGTAACAACCACCACCCATCCTCAACTAGGCCGCTTATTAGAAACCAACTTAAGCAAGTTCCCACTGTCCACTTACCCAGCCCGTTTCTGTTAACTGCAGTACTGCATAATCTAGCAGAAAATACTACTAAGCCACAGAAGAGAGGTTACTTTGCAAAGTATTTGTAATGATGGAAGCACCTCAGACAAAAGGAGTTCCACAAGTTCCTGCCAGAGACCTTCCCTCCTACTAAAGGCTAGTTACAAACAGCAATTTTAGTTGCAGAGAAATTAAGACATTTCTTTAAATGAAAAAAAAAGTGAACTCAGTCTGGCTTTCCTCACAGAGGAAGTTTAGCGGATGTTTCAGAAAGGTCATTAGACTCTACAGCTCTGTATAAGGTAGCTCCCAGGTACCTTATGAATGCCAACTGCATGTTAAAGACCAGGTTCTTTAAAATAGCTTCTCAGAGGCAGAGTCCAGCCATTTGCCTGCTCTGGCAATGCCATCTTTGGTGTGCATCAAGTCTTAAAGTGGTCAAATATTTGGAGTTAAGTCCTCCTTTTCACTTGAACCCTGTACTTAGTGACAGAATCTCTTCCCTAATAAGCCTTCAGAGCCACAGTGGAACATATATTCTTCCACAGCCTCTCCCACTCATGACTAACAGGTACTCACAGGCACAGCACCAAGATCAGCATGCCATGCTGACATAATGGCTCTGTCCACCAGAACAATCCCTGACCTCTCATCCATCCCACATGCCTGAGCATACTCTGTAGTGTATTGCAGAACATATTTCGTAACAGATGTTGGGCTGGAGACTTTCCTTACTTAAAGGACAAATTGTAGTAAAGTATCTCATCAAGACCTCTGCTTCCTTGCCTCCCTTGAGAAGCAGAGGAGGCCAGCCTGAGTGCTAGAAATCTGCACCCATAAAGCAGCTGAAATCAGCTTTTTAGAAGACTCACTACAAGCCATTATGTTCTTGGCATGAGGCACTGTTAGTCCATCTTCCTATGGTCAGTCTACTTAGACCAGTACTCTAAAGCAATTCTTTTGTACATTTTCCAAAACAACCTTGAAGATGCTTTGTTCTTGGTATTCTGACAACAGCAGCATTTGAAATTAAACAATTACTACTGCTGGCTTCAGACCTCTGCATTACCAACAGCACAGTTTCTCCTTGTCTCCTTGTCTGGTGTGTCCATTTCCTTTCCACCTGTACTCATGGTCTGTGGCCTTTACAGAGCAAAAACTGTGTTCAAGTCAGGACAATGAGACTCTGGCTAGAAATAGTTCATTTATTGCTAGTGTAACATACAGATGTTAAAAGGATTTAAGTGATTTGCTCTGGTTTCCCAGCGTGCTAGTTGTACAACAGAAATTTACACCTACCCCTAACATTGCAGACCACTGCCACACAGGCATACAAGTGCCTGTGCTGCAGAGTAAGCAGCATTATATGGCATAAGAAGGGTTGTAAGTTGACCATGGGGCCTGAGAAGCCATGGTAAAGTATGCACAGTGAGTAGGGGCTGACTGAAGAGGCCAGAAAGCCAGCAACTAAGCTCTTCCCCCATAAGGCAGGATGAAGCCCTGAGTTTACCATCCCACATTGAACTGACAGCTCTACATCTTAGCTAAGCACTGAGAAATTTAGCCAGAGTCCCTTCCCATGTCCCACATGTGCAGCTGCAGCCCTGACCTTCCTTACACCTCTCCCCTTTGCTCCTCTCTAACTTCCTGCTGGTCTAGGATATTTGTTTGTAGCCAACTGGTAAAGTGCTATTTTCCAGAAGCAACTTTAAACTCTATTCTAGCAAGTATTTACAGGCAGTGTTACAAACTTAGAAGGCTGACTTGATGAACTTGGGTTCCAGGTAGAATTCGGCACCTGAATCATGCTTGGTGCCACAAAACAGATTGTTTTGCAAAGGACTGAAGAGGTACCTGCCCTGACAAAGTTAAACCACAACACTGGTCTGCTTTATCTTCCCATTCAAAAGTATTTCAAACACAGTGACTAGGTTGGTCAGCTGCTCAGCAGCTTTTGTTGAAAACTGATCTGGAAGCGGGGAGAAGCAGCGGAAGCAGGACAGTGTACCCTTTCACTGTAGTTATCGGCTGGACCAGAGGATGATCATCAGATCAGGTCTTGTTCCAGTGCAATGAAATCCACAGTCCAACAGTCTATTAGTCACTGTTTTCTCTTCCTCCAGCCCTTCCCATCCCACTCCCTCACGCTGCTGTACCAACGGAAGCATCAGTGCAATCACACTGATGACTGAATTGAGGAACCAATCCAGGATGATATTGTTCCCCAAGCTGTTTCACTGCCCTGTACTACAGACATTTGTCCCAGCTCACAAGAGGAGCAGAAGCAAGCAGCAATTATTTTGACAGCCATTACCCTCCAGAAGCCATTCAACAGGTGGAACAGTAAACTGTTCAGCATTGGTGTTTGACAAATGAAGCCAGCACCTGGCCAAGTTGCCATGCCTGCCTAATGTTTCTCCCTCCTTCCCTCCAGCACTGGAGCCATAACATCCCAAGATAGGCTGTATTTAAAAAGGCATTTCCTCCACAATTAAGCCACCATAAACTTTAAATAGTAGATGTTTATGTTCAGAGCTATTTACATTAAAGAAGCCCACATAATCCATAATAAGCCACCCTCTTGCACAAGAACTCTCTGCGTTTAGCTATTTCCCCACTTACTAATTTGCAGCCTACACAGCCCACTGTCCATCCCTCACGTCCATTTAAGTATCTTTATTCATTAGTTTTGTCTGATAATCAGTAGATGGGGAGGTGAGCAGTGGGTATAAAGAATAAAGCTTGATGTTTCTACCTCTGTCCAGAGTTTCCATTCCTATATCAAAAGCGGTTTTTTGCTATGACTGCAAGATTGGCCAACAAAACAAGCCATCGGGACAAAGGTTTTGGTAACAAAGCGCTGCTTTCCCCTTGAAACAGTTAACAGTGAATCCCTGTGGTTTAATGCTAGCAGCAGCTGCATTAAAAGAAAGCCCTGTTACAAGTTCTCAGCAGTCACCTACCAAAACTCCCCTGCTCTCTCCTTCCTAGGTAACAGCAGGGCAGAGCAGAGACACTCATACAGCTGCATCTTGTGCGATCCTCTCCCAGTTCATGGGAGGTCAGCCTCCTATTTGAGCGATCCTTTGCCTAGAAGGATCTTTAGCAAGCCTTTCTCATTTGCTATGTGTTTGAAAGAATGAGGGGAGCAACATGGTCGGGCTTCAGAGTAAAACTATGGTATCCCACTTGCTGGAAGTGCTAGTTTTTAAGTCCTAGTTTTTTCCAGGGTAGCTGCTGTGTTGCTTTCAGTGGGCAGAATATGGCAATGTGCAACACCTCCAGAAACAAAGAGCGCCCATCAAGGGTTGAATGAAGTCACCTAGTACACACCAAGTACTAATACCTGCAGGAGAACAGGAACTGAGCCCTTGCTGTATTAGAGTCACACAGATCTGGGTATTACAGACCTGAAAAGCAGCATGTTCTCAGATGGCTTGAAAGTGTAAGGTACACAGCAGGTTGTGAGGATTTCAATCCCTGCTCCTAAAAGCAATACAGTATACTCTGTCAGGAGACATATAGAATCCAGCAGGATTCCTTCTCTCAGGAAAACCATTTGCAGTTTGAGCTATTTTAATATTAAGGTTGCTCAGCTACTGCCTCCACCTTCCTCTTTTCATTTAAAGATGTCACAAGCACTGCTAACAGTAAAGCAAAAATCCCCACAACAGAGCAGCTGCCAAACACCAGATTACTCAGCCTGTTGCCCTCAAATAGGTTTATTGTCTGAAGCTTCAGTACATGTATCTACATCAAATACATCTATGCCAGAAGGGAAGTTGTGCAAGTGTCTAGTACCACTCATCAGCACTACGGAAAAAGCATAGTTGCAATCTGGGCCATGTACTAAAAACAAATAATACTTGGTCCATTACAACAGTGTCTCTCTGCTCCCTCCAAGCAGAGCGTTAGATTCTTACAGCACCACAAACAGAATACTGTTCTCTGCGAAAGAGGGCAGAGCAGCACATTCACTCAGAGCAAAATCAGAGCCCTGGGGTGCAGAACTGAAGTTATGTTCCAGCCCTGCTTCATTGCCACTCAGCTTGGGAAGCTTCAGCACATCACTTCTTTGGATCTGCATTTCCCCCATTTAGATGGGCAGCAATACCACTACCAACCTACCATGTAGGGTAGGAGAAAAACACTTTTCGTATGAGGACAAGGTCAATGAAAGCGTTGCACACTTCTCATTGCATCCCAGGGAGAGAATTGGGGCACAAGAGGACCAAAGAGGATGGCCCACAACCTCCCTGCTACTGAGGAGGAAATTCCAAGGCCCTGCACACTTAATACCCAGCCAGACAGTATTCAGATCCTCCTCACAAAGCACTGCTTTGTCCCTGACATTTAAGGAAGCAAAAATTAGCTTTTCTTTCTCCAGTTCTACAATTTATTTACATTTGCATCCTCAGCAACTCAGTTGGCATCCTTTTCCTCACATTCAACAATCATGCTCCACTTCCAAGTTCATCCCTTTCATCTTCCCTTTTACAGTCTGCATTTAGTCACTGTGTTGACCTCTACTGTCACAGCAATCCCACCACAGCCAAGAGGATGTGAGGACAAGCATGCTTCAGCATCCCCCTTGGAAACAATCCTCCCAGTGCATGCAGCTTAGCCACATCACTCTTTATGAAGCAATGCACCTTGCAGGAACAGGGCTCATCTTTTTAAGTGGAAAAGATGAAAGCCAGAAGCTGGATGTTCACACAAACCTCATGCTTGGTACAAGTCTTTGAAGGCAGGAAGGCTAGGGAGGGCAGGGTGAACTGGGAAAAACACTGTCTGGCTAGAGGATACAGATTGCTTCACTACCAGAATGAAGCATCTGAAGACTTGTGTTCTCCTCAGCTCCTTCCCCCTTCCATGCTCCACCTTGAGCTATGTGGTTGGCACTCTTGTGATAGCATTAGACACGCGCTGCAGCTTATAATCAGCTGAAAGGAAGAACAATCCGCAGGAACACTGTGCATCAACATCAATGTCTGCCACCCTCTTCCCCACATACAGCCTCACCTTGAGCAGCTCAGCCTCATCTATACCTCCCACCCAAAAAGAACAGCCACTGATGTTCCCAGGCAAGGAGGGATCTGCATGTTAGCTTAGAGCAAGCAGGGTTCAGGTGCTTCCAACCCTCAGATTTGTTTCAAAGGAACACACAATTATCTTCAAGATAAAAACAACAGTTTTATTATCAAAATTAACTAGGTACTTTGCTTTGAAATACAGTTTCTTCCCCTGCATCAAAGGGTTGTTAATTTTAGTCTTGTAGCAAAAAAAGTAGAAGAAATGAAAGCAGCATCTGCTTGGAACAGATGAATGCAAGATAAAAGGTGTCTGTAACAGAAAGCTGGCAGTAACCTTATGTTTTCTATTCAAGTTTGATCTGGGAACAACAACCACCCTTAAAACATAACAAAAGCTGTGGAAAAACCCTTTCCGAATCCAACAACATAGCTGGAAGACGCAATCTCTCTTCTCCAATTGCTGCAACAGCCAGCTGAGGTGAAGAGTCCAGACAAATCCAAATGTGCTCTCCCCGTGTAATCGAGCACCTTGGCTTGCTCAAGTCCATGATATCCCCCCTTCAGCTTCCAAATGCCTCTTCCCCTCCAATACTCTAGAGAGAAAGCAGTTTCCTAGGGATCTCCCTTAGCAAAAAGGAAGCAGAGCAGAACACCTCCAGAATGTCTGGGCATAAATGGCTTGCAATCCAGCCAGTAGGGAAAAGAAAAAAGCCTTGGCATTTCTTGCCTGCCTAGTATGGTCTGTTCTTTGCAGAAAGGCAAGTCAGGATCATCGTGGGTTTGTTATATAACACAAGTTTAGACATACTCAAGTCCAGTCCTGTAACAGAGGCACTGAAGTTTGTCACAGAAGTGTATCAAAGGTAGGTCAACTGTGCTCTAAGTGGATTTACTTCACACATGAGGGTAAGAGATTGTAGCTTTTACAGCACTGAAAATATTAGGAAAAGTAGCCATGCTGTGGTGTACAGTGGGCTTCCACTGGAAACAAACCAAACAGAAAATTTATGTTCTCCAATGCCACTCACACCATCTAACCACGAAGAAGAATACAAGCACCTTGCTCTTGTCTGCCCCCCACCCCAGTACCTCTGAGACAAGTCCCTCTAAATATCTTTACTATGCAGACTCATTAGCTTTACTGAGGGTCACCTTGATCTGCCATCCTGAGGTTTTGGGTGGAGAAGGACTGTTTTCTGCCCTTTCCTCATGCTTTCACCACCCCCGCCCCGCCATCTGCTAGACCTGACCCAACCCATTGCCAGCCTCTAGAAAGATGTATTCACTTCATTTCTGAAGCAGCTCCCAGAAGCTGTGTAACTCAAACATTGGTTAAATGAGCAAAATCCCAAAGAGCCAGATAAACATGCAACAGACTAGTGCTGAGACATTTATCAACATTCAAACCACTCCATCAGTATGGTTAGCGAGGTAAGGCCTCCACATCCAGGAATACACACAAGCAACAAGCCATCTCACAGCAGCTCTCAATAAAGTGCTGAACTAAGAGGATATTCCTGGCAGACGGATTACACAAGAGACAACTCACACTGCCAGCTTTACTGGAACATACACAGCAACTCCCCAAAGCAGAGCATTCTGGGATGATGCCTCACTAGTTTTCTGACTTGTCATTAGCCAAAAACCTTTAATGACATGGTTGGACTCTGTGTTTAAATGTAATTGACCTGGGACATACCATAATTAGGAAGAGAGACGTGGTACATCTCAATGAAGCCTACAGCTGGGCAGAGACTCAGCATGATGCAATGTTTTGCTTTCACCATTACCTGAAAGGGTCCTTGGAAATTGCTACGGTTGTTTGAGATAGGCAGGGTGACCAAAAGCTTCAGCTGGGTTCTGACATCATCCAGCAAAAGGCTTCACATAACATAGAAGAATTTTAGAAAACTTTTCTAGCCTGCTTGACATTTTATCCCCATACAAGCACAACTATACAAATCAGATTTGAAAGTGCAGAGTGCGCCAAACTGTAATGGATTAAAGCACATTATACAAACTGTGGCTGCAGGAATACACATGCTGCCTTCAGGACATCTGCACTGTAAGGTGGCCAGATATCCAAGAGCAACTTTTTCCTGGAAATAACAGTTGTGGTAATACAGAACAAATGTTTTTACCAAAAAGCACGACCAAGACATGCACCTACAGCACTGTTCACAGTTGCTTCATTACTGGTTAGTGTTGAGAGCTGCTGGTTCAAGTGGCAAGGAGTTGAATTTGTCCCTTAGTCTTGCTGGGACACACTCAGAAATGCATTGCGAAGCAACAGTTTCACTGGCCTAAGCTCTGTAAATGAAGTGATACTTTAAGTGTCTTCCTCATCACCTCCTGTGTGTCAACATTAAGCTGCACCTCAATCATTTAGTCTGAGCAACACAACAAATCTGTATGATAAGGTCTAACACTGCTAATTTACATAGTGGTAGTACCACTCCATTGGGAGAAAAACTAGTATGAAGTAACAGTTCACGTCAGTTGCTTCAGGACATGCAAGCAGAACAAGTGGTTAGGAGATAGTCATGCTTGGAACCATGCAGAGGGGATATATTGCTCAAGAGAGATTTGTACAGGCTTTTTGATGGTAAACAGCTTTAAGAGTCACCTTTTCAGATAGCATCTGAAAGCACAGAAAATTTTATTCTGGGCCACTTTAGCTTAATCGTCCAGACTGACAAGAGGGGATACTAAGATAGTTTTTATTCCTTCCGTTTCCACTTTCCAAATGCCCTGACACCACGACAGAAGCCTGATCAAGCAGAGTTTGAAGAACACACATGTTCAGTGTCTCTTCCTTCCCTCCCTAGGGCTTCTCAGCAGACTAAACTGTGGGTTTCCTCTCTAAAACAGCAAAATCCCAGTACCTGTAATTAAGCCAACAGCTTTCTGCTGTGACTATTCCAGCCATTGCCATCTGAGTCCTTTCCATTAAGGTTACCCATTCAAAAACCTCTCCAATGCAAGAGACAAGGAACAGCGCAATAGTCAGTGATGGGACAAGTTCATTAGATGTAAGCAAACCTGAGTTGTCTTATCTAGGCATTAAACAGCTGCCAGTACTTTTACAGTTCAAAGGCAAGAAAAAAGCTGTACAGTCAACCTATCCTCCCAATGTACCACAGTCATCACGGGTCCTCATAAGTCAACATGCCTTCTAAATAAGTGTTTAATCTAAACATTTGTACAGTCACTTAATTCCTGGTGAACCAAGCTATTTGATGTGGGCCACAGAAAGCTCCCATGACATCAACGGAAAGTTTCCAATTAGGAAACCAAGTTTGAAACACATTAGTAGAACTTAAGAAATAGAGAGAGGAAGAAACCTTTTAGAAACAGTCAAAATATCTGTTTCTTATGAAAGATGCACTAATATACTTGAGAACATGCAGAAAAGATAAGCTGCCTTGCTTTTTCAGAGTTTGGTGAATAACAATTGTAGAGAAATAAGCACAGTTACGGTAGCTGCTCCCTTCAGTATCTAATTTGTCTTTTCTAAGGCTGGTCAGTCTCAACCAAAGTATGTTCAACTGTTTTTCAGCTGCTGCTGAAGTCCTTACTGCTCCTTTTGAGGAGGCTGGATGGCTTTGCCAAGATTTGCTGCACACAAGCATCAATTTGAAAGTAATGAGAAGACCACTGCCACCCACCATTCAGTGCACCGCAACCTCCCAAACATGAAATAGATGTAAACTGTCTGGAATATCAAACCACATCCAATAGTATTTTCCTCGCTTAAAAACCTCACACCAGAAAAAAAAACAACTTACCTTGCAGTTTTATTTCAACAGTCAATTCATTACACTACTCCTTCTAATACTCAACGAAAGTATAAGCTGAAGTTACCCTACACACTCATCTCCTACAGATAATCCCAGTGCTTTGGTGATACCATACGAGGACTTGAAAAAGCTGGCTACAGAGATATTCACCCTGGATAAATGCACCTAGGCATGTGTTAATTGGACTGCCCAGCTTTTCTATCAGACATGCAAGCAAAGAGGGTGACATTCAGCAGCTGGCAAAGCCATCGCTGTCACTGCTGCCAGCCTGCCACCTGCTGGGCCACCTGCTTTGTCCACTCAGGCCCAAGGACAGGACTTCACCTATTCAGCACCACAGCCCTGGGTCAGACACGATTTCCATGACAAACTTGTTTTGTGGGGGTCTTAGACATGCCAAAAGAAGATTTAAGAGTATATAGAGAACTGCTTTAGCACAAAAGCCATCTCAACAGTAAAATCACTGATGAGCCTTCTGCTGTAGTGTTTTGCACCTTGAAATGGATATTCCCATGAGGCAAAGTGTTCTTTCGAGAACAGTCTAGACTGGGGATTGACTGGCATTTTTGGAAGGTTTGAAAACAGCCTAATCCAAATAAGATAAGACGGAGCACATGCCTCCAAACAACTACTAGTTATAACACCCCACCCTTTCTCTTCACCTTATGACCGTAAGCTTGAAAACCATTTTCCCATCTCAAAATACACAGGGGGATGTGTCATCAGTCTTAATATATAGTCTACGGCACACTGCTCCCCAGTGCCCACTGCCTCATCTGCATGAAGAAATCTCTTCCCACTTAAAGCTCTAAGAGCCATTCAATTCTTCTTACCAGAAATAGCAAAACCAACAACAGGCATCCTCCATCTTCACAGAAAAGTGTTGCTACACTTATCCCATAAAAACACAGTCCAGCTGAGGATACGCCATATATCTTACCTTGCTCTTGTACGTTCCTAGATGCATACCAAAAGCCATGCCTCCCATCTGGCCTAAAGCTCAAACCTGCTTCTACCTACTAAGCTTAGTCAAGAGACACTGCACGTGTCCTGTCAGCAGTGTGAAGTCAAGGGAAATTATATTTACCCCCACTGTTAATGTGCTGCCACATGGTTGTGCCCACAGCAGCAAGCTGAGCTGTTCTACCTAGAGGGATCTGCCTGGGAAGGGAATGCCAGCATACACTTACAACCACAACCCTACATCAAGGGACAAAGATTGAAGGCACTTCATGAGTCACAGCCAAATTGCTTTTTGGAGAAAAAGTGTACAGCAGAAAGTCCTTATAGAAAAATACCACCAAGTATGTAGGCAAGCACACCTAGCAGCAAAGATTCTCCTCTTCCAAAACTAATAAGCTCAGTGAAGCAGCAGATTCACTGGAGTTCCTTGTAGGCAAACATCTGGACATATCTGCCATCCTGGAGTGACACTGCATACTTGGCAAGTTTCCCCTAGTAAAACAGTGCACTCCTCTGGCTATGGAGCAAGCAGGAGGGCAGTTGCACAATCACAGCCTGCCTGCAGATGTGCGTTATTGCTCCTTCCAGGCTCTCCAGTCAGGTGTCCCCTCCCACCTAGAGTGTTGACACACAAAGCTGTGCCTCTTGCAAATCCAGTTCAGTGTCCACACACCAGGCTTTATCTGATTACTCAGATAAAGCCTCAGGTTTTAATATTATTCATGCCAAAAGTGCAGGTTTGGGCCTGTGTGGGCACATATGATCTGCCCCTTCAACAATCTCACTGGAAAGCAACACCTAACAGCTGCTTGGCCTGCATCATACTGAGATGATCAGAAGCACACAAGGAACACCAGTATCTCAACAAAACAGGAAAGATGCAGCTGCGGAACATGTAGAGTGAACCCTCCAGGAAAGCTCTCGGTTCCTTCAAAAGCTGCTTCTTACAAACACTGAGTTAAGAAAGTTAAACTGTTTAGCAGCTTGAGTAGATCATATCAAACTCAATTAACTAAGGCAGACAGCAAGAGCAAACTGCAGTATCCAAATTCCAGGATGAACCTCAGCCACTGAAATGGACCCATATTAATAAACATAAGATACACACTTTGCTCTTTCTTCTTCTCCCCATCCCAACATACAAGTCAAACCCACAACTTGGAATATCAGTAGCATATTGCCATGCTTATCTGCCTTCACTCCCTGGATTTCCACCAGTACCCAAGCTCACAGCCACTTCACAGCAGATTAGCTGTCCCTTTTTAGCTTCTACACAGCAGCTGTACATTGGCAAGACCGTGTGCCACATACCTAACCTTACAGCAATATCCTGCTGGAAGCAGTGCCATGTGTGCAGCCCTTCTGCCCTTTTCCTCTTAGGCTGCAAACTAAGCTATGCTAGCAAGATCCAAGAGATGCATGTGCCTGAATCAATACCAGAGTCAAGTCTGAGGCTGAAACCACTTATAACTGCCTGTCTGATCCTTGTTGCAAGAGGAACACACAGCACTCTAAAAAAGCTGTGAGATAACAGGGAGGAAAGCAACGCAAAAAAAATGAAACGCGTTCATTAGATTGATTCACTCCCACTCCCAGCTCTGTGTTGTTCCAGCTGGAACTGCACTTCATGCCATATGGAAAACCCCAGAACATTAATAGTGAAACTGTGTGGGACATCAGGCAAGGAAGCCAAGTGTTCAAGCCAGTAGTGCAGAACCATGACAGCAAGCTGTAGGTAACAACACAACGGAGCCTGCAGCAGCTCATGCCTATCATGTAACCCCAGAACAGAAAGTCCAAGCAACATTTCCTGCCCACAGGAGTCAAGCCAGGTACTTTCTGGATTCACAGAGGCCCCAAACCTCTTTTCAGCAAGTGTCAATAGGTTTCTTCTGCAGCTGTTCAACAGTTCATAGGCACTAGGACATAAATGCCAATTCTCACAGTTCAGATTACCCCTTACCAGCTGGTCCACAGTTTTAGTTATTTCTTTACATAGGCACCACTTGGAACTTCAAGTCCCAGATGTACTAGTGCCCTGGGCTTAGTATGGAACAAAGCAATCCCTCCCTCATTGTCCACGTTCAATAACATGATCAGTTTAGCCTTCAAATGGCATGTCTATTAGAGATAGGCCCCATGTAGAACTGCTGACAACACAGCACCAACCCCGTCCATTCCACACACCCAGTGTCCCAATTCCTCCATAGTATGGACCAAAGACTACTGTTTGGAAGCATTTCAAGGGTCATTCTTCTCACTGAGAAGCAATGCTTCCTTCCCTACAGCACAGCTCACTAGGCTACACCACTACAGACCCAGGGATCCTGACGCATCACATGACAATGAATTAGGGGATCCAGGTAAGAACTGCACCTTGGCAAACTCTGGTACTTCCTTCAAGCCTCCACACGCTGTAGTTGGAATCCAGGCATTTTTCACATCTCTAATGTAGAGTTTAACTTCCAAAAGCCATTAAAACGAGAAGTTATCCACAGTGAAGTTCTCAAAAGTTTTAACTAAGAATTTCTAAACATCTGATACCAATGTAGCCTTCTCATGTAGAGAACAGCTTGGCCTTACCCCTTGCTTGCTTTTCTTGGCTGTTTACCATCTGTGGCTCACGTTCTTTAGAACTAAGTTGTTTCTGCAGTTTTTGTGCAACCGAGTGCCTTTGTACATTTATGGTGTCAAGGCCCCATCTGGGATCTCCTCAGGACAGATTCCTGACTTGATAACATACCAGCTATCCAAAGAAAGCAGTTTGAAACTAACATCTACACAGCTGCTCCAACTTACAAGCTTCATCAAATTCCCCTCCCAGGCTATACGAAAAAGCCCATGTTTGGTAACTCCATTCAGACATTACCACCTTCTGCCCCAAAGCTCTCAAGTCAAAAGTTGTTGCTCTCACTTTGAAATCAGGCAGATGGTGGTGGAGTTGTTTTGGTTTGTTGTTTTTTAAGTAAAAAGCTTTCTCCTCCCAGGGAAAGTTTTGCAGGTTAAAAGCCTTACTATTATACAGTAGCAGCACTGCTTCACTTTGAAGTCTGTCTTCCCATGTTCTAGCAGAGGAAAAACTGGCAGAGCCGTAAGACAAGAAAATGTTAGTGGACAAGGCTCTCCAGGGTTAAGGAAAAAAGATAAGGCAAGGGCAGGTGGCTGTTTCTCTATTAAGACCAGAAAAAGATGTTAATCCAAAAATCTTTGAAGCAAAGTTCAATGCTGCGTAAGCACAACACAAAAACAGAAGGAAGGATGGCAAAGCCTCTACCACATGAATGAAACACTAGGAAGCCGATGACAAGCTAAGCCCCCCACCTCCTAGCTGTGGCACTTCCACACTGTGGACAGAAAAAACATTTCCCACCCCACTGCCAGAAATCCCTGCATCATAAGTCTTTTCTGTCCCAACTACTTTGATGAGCCACAGGGTAGAGCCCATCAAATAAAACCTGGTACTAGTATCCATCCCCGCCAAAGGTGTTCAGATAAGACAAGAGATAGCTTTATTTTCTCCCTTCCTAAAAACCCTAAAGCAAAATGGTGAGTGATTGAAGCAAGGCCACACATCAAGTCAGATGTATAGAAGAGATTAGCCCACAGCTGTCCCTGGCTTGCAGCCCTACACTCATCCCTCTAAACCACACGCCCTGGGGCACACACAATATTGTCAGATTGCCACAAGCACCAGCTGGCCTGGAAAATTCTGGACCTTAAGCCCAATCCCAAGCATGCCAACATGTGACAAAAAGAACTGTCCCCCGCAGTCATGAGACAGCACCAAGCACCCATCTCACTAGCCAGTACAGCTACAGAAGAAAGCAGCTCCTGTACCCAATTAACATCCAGAATGAAGATTTAAATCACATTCACTGTATAAAAACACTCCTTAGACACATGCTGTTTCTAGATGGGCAACTCTGGAAGATAAAGCTGCATCTCAGTAACACTCATCACTAAATTTATACATTTCATTTAATTTCTACAACTCGCTAATTCCTCCAGGAAGGCATCCTTCCATGCACAAGAGCAAGTTTCCTTCAGTCTCCTATCATATTCAGTGGCCCAACAAGACTGCTGGATCTTTCCAAGACAGATCCATTATATATTCTTTCTAGGCTTGATACTACTTCACCCAAAGTGTGATCACCTGGAAGAGAATTTCCTAATCAATGCAACAGACCAATTTACTCAAGCCCAGGAGCTTCCAAAGCATTACCTCTGAGGGCAGAGCAGTACAGAGTTGAAAGGGAATCAATGAACATCCCCCCTACCCTACCTCTTTTAAAAAGGTGACATTGCTTTAGTAGTCCCTGGGGAAACACAACTAACGTGGTACTTTTCCCCCACTGTTTGCTTGGAAACTAGTACTTTTAAGCTAGGTTTCCTCCCACTCACACTCAGTAGAGTGTTTGGCCATCTCCTGTATCCCATCTTTGCTAAGGACAACTGCACTGATCCCCACCCCCAGCAATTATTTATTGAAACAGTGGCAGCTGCAGTAGTTACTCACATGGAAGTAACTCAAGGGAAGTTGTTTTTTTTTTTATTGCTCAGAGCAGTGTAGTAACTGGAAGTGAGTCAACACCTTGACATCAACCCCATTCTGCAATGGCCACCAGCAAAGCTGTCCAGTGACTGCAGTTTGGTAACCTTGGTTCTCAGACACTTACTCACTTTTATTCTGCAGGCATTACACAGTTTTGTCTGGAAGCAGCTAGTGTCTAACTTGTATCTTGTACCAGCAACTTAACTTGCCAAGTCGCATCACATACCTACAAATATAAAGGAGCAGGGCAGCAAATTCACAGCCAGCCACACAGAGTCAAGGTTAGGGAAACTCATAGCAAAATAGAGCTTGTTAGTATAAGCCATGCAGGTCTAGTAAGCTGTTTTTCCACTACTATAATGCTACATCCCTCTACTAGTTACTACAAGTAGAAGCCTCCTTGCACAGGACATGAAGATAAGCACAGCCCAGCTGAGGTCATCTCATTGATACTCCCTGCCAACACCAGTTAATCCTCACTCTCCTTGTCAACACAAGCCCTCAGTGACTCCAGACTCAGTCACTACCTGTATACTACAGCCCAAAACTGTAAGCACAACTTGCATTGGCCTCTCAGAGCTAGCCTGTCAGGTGCCAATTCCAGTGTATTCAGTGACACCAGCCACAAAATTTGTCTGAGACACAAACCTCAGACAGCCACAGCACATACTCCCACATCTTGCATTCTTCAAAACCTACATTGTGACTTGGAAGATTAACTGTCAGCACTCATTCACAAAGCCTGGCATACACAGGGTCCTGACTGGCTCGCTGCTACAGATTTTTTAATTCCAGTAATTTCCTGAATCCTTAATTAGCCCTTGCAAGACAGACTTGACAAGACAAGCAGCCCTTGCAGACTGCTTTCACTTTTTCTGAGGAAAGGAAATGTAGGGGCCCAGGGAAAAAAAGACACAGGAGAGCAATGAGCAGAGCACGTTTTCCACATCCAGGATCTAGCAGCAGTGAACTGACTCCACACAAATACAGCACACATCGGCTAGCCAGTTCCTGGAACACAAACCCACATCTCAAAAGTATCTAATAGAGGTTTACAAACTCCAACCACATTGTAGTGCACTTCAGTAACCTCTAAAGCAGAGGGGAGAGGCTGCAAAAGCCTGTTGTTGATGTACTGCAACAATACGATGCCCCCCAGAGGAATACACTGCTGAAGTTCATCCGTCTTGGTAAGAACTCAGGAGAAGAATAAATTGCTGCTTTATGCATCCATCATCACAACTACCAAGAGCCACGACAGGGCCAGTGGCCAGGCATACTGACAGAGCAGGGAGGAGACAGGCACAGTAGCCACTAGATGGCCAGGGAAGATGATCCTCCACAAGCCAGCTGTGTGCTTCTCGGCATCACCATTCACTTTGTAAACAGTAGCACTGCTCCATCACATTCCCAGTAGTTCCCTTATCAGCTCACCACAGAAATATCCTTCTTCCTAGGCTGGGATAGCCACTTTGACCCCATCCATCCTATAGCCAGATCTCTTTTACTGCAAGCCACTGGAAATGCCACATAGTTTGGTCCTGGTAATTTAGCAGTCAACTTGCACCCAGCGAGACTAAGCTGCCTATACTACTGTGCTTTGCAATGCAGAATCTGGTGTAGAAATCAGACATTAGAGGGGCAGAAAAAGCAAAGATTGCTTTCTAGAACAAAAGGTTCATAAATTCATCCTTCATTGCTATCAGGAAAAAAAAAAAGCTGATCTTTCTCCAAGGCAGCAACTCCCATTTTTACAATCCTTTTGTAAACTTCCTTATCTTGAGCAACGGCTCAGACAATTCATACGTTTCTAACCAGGCATGGCCACCACCACTCATCAGCCACACTGACTGCCCACATCTCAGTCGGGTAACACAGAACAACTGGCATACTTCAGCACAAGGCTACAAAAAGATTAGTCTCTTCCCCACCAGTCTAGGTACTTCAGATATAGGATTCTATAAGCTCCCGTTGCATTAGCATAGGTTTATATAGTAAAAAAACAGACATATTAATTAGGCCTTGTAAGGTGTGCTCCAGAGACCACCGCTGTAACCACAGACACTGAACAAACAACCCGACTTCCTTAATGAGTTGAAGATCTCCGAGCTGACATTATCAGTGTTTGCTTTTCAAATCCACACACGGCTACGCCAGCTGGCCTCTGGCAGCCACCCATCTCACGGCATCCCGGCCGCAGCCCCGCGAACGCGGGGAGTCCTTCAGGCCCTGATGCTTCAGCAGCGGGTGCCCCGTTAGCCCCCGCACCGTGCCCCGCGGACACCAGCGCTCCCCGGGCACGGGGCCTTCCGCGCTCATGTGCGGCCCCGCAGCAAACGCGACTGTGCCCGAGCCACCCGGGGCTTGCGAGTGCCTTCGAGCTGCTCAGGCGGGTCAGGACTCTTGGCCTCAGCCCAGCCTGGCGCTCCTTGGTTTTTAAGTTGGCACCGATTCCGGGCGGCTTGCACGGGCTGCGAGGGAGCAGGGAAGAGGAGAGACCCGCTCCGCGCCCGCCGGGAACGGCGGCAGGGAGAGAGGGAGGCGGAGACCGCGGCAGCGCGGAGCCCCAGGCGGGGACACGGGCCGGTCGCCGCCACCGCCCCGGAGCCACCCGGGCCCGCGGGCACCCGCCCCGCACCGCGCCCGCCCCCGCCGGCTCCTACCGTTCCCAGGCTGCCGGCCGGACCATGGCAGCGGCCGAGCCCCGCCAGAGGCTGCTCCCGGGCCGCGGTGCGGTGCGCAGCGGAGCGCAGCGCCCGCCGCTCCTCCGCCGCAGCGGGGAGGCTGGAGCCGCAGCACCCCAGCTCCTCCCGGCGCCAGGCGCGGCAAGCGGGGCCCGGCCCGTCACATGGCCCAAATAGCGCCCGGCCGCGGCCCCGCTCCGCCCCCGGCCTGGCCCGGGGCGCGGCCCGCTCCGCCCGGGCCCGCCCCGCCGCGGGCAG
The DNA here is from genome assembly GCF_013368605.1 of Nyctibius grandis. NCBI lineage: Eukaryota > Metazoa > Chordata > Aves > Nyctibiiformes > Nyctibiidae > Nyctibius > Nyctibius grandis. Next base: position 4,889,173 of record NC_090674.1, read on the forward strand.
CCCGCCGCGCTCGGGAAGGGGGCGGGACGCGGGGCGGGGCGGGGGCGCGGAGGAAGCGGCGGGGCCGGCCCGGCGGAGCGGCCCCGGCCCCCGGGGCCTGGAGGCGCAGCCGGCAGCGGGGAAAGTGGTTCATGGGGAGGAGGAAGACCGGCGGCGTCTGGCCCGGGCAGAGCCGCGTCTCGCCCAGGCGGAGATAAACGCTCAGCACCCGGCGGTATTTCTGGGGAAATGGGGCTTGTTGAAGTCTTTACCACCCTGCTTGCTCTGAGAGTGGCTAAAACTAGCAGCGAGTTTCAGGCTTCTGTTTCTTTGTGGAGAATCTAGTCACTTTTCAATGAACTGCATCCTCAGTGCCCTTATCCATCGACACAATGTTGCAATGTTTGTTTGCAAACGCTCCAGGGAACGTGTTTGCTTTTTTAACACTGATTTGTTTACCAAAATAAATCGGGGAAGTACAATCCTGTTCATTTCAGTGTTTTTTAAAAAAGCAACTTTTTGGACAAATTTGATGCAGTGACGTCTCTTTGAGATGATTCATTTTTCAGTGTTCCCAGAGAAAAAGAGTCCGTCCATAGCAATAGTGCTTGGAGCTATAAACCAGTGGATTGTCATAAATTAAGCAAGCCGTATTGCAGGGGATACCTCCAAGGACCACCTAAGAGCTGCAGGAAGTGGTATGAATGATTCAGGAGGTGGCAGCCTGCCATCTGAGTCAGTGTGGAACAAATGCCCCTGCGTGCTGCTGAACGTATTGTTTCTTGGGGTTAGACATTAACATTGGGCTTTGACCAGTTCTCATCGCTAATGGTCTTGAGGCACACGTGCAAAAAGAGCAGGGTTAATTTGTGTGTCCTCATTTTTATGTCCCTACTTCCAGAGGACTTTGCTTTCATCTTGGCTGAACTTCATTTCCAGCACAGGGCCTTAATTCAAACAAGGTTCAACCATAAATGTGCAGGTGCGTTCTCCTTACCTACCTTTTAATTAGACAGGATACTCAGCCATTTTTCTCCTGGCTGTGCTCCTCTTAGGGAGTGGGGAGGTGAGTAGTGAGGAAGGTGATTCCTGGGTGCATACGTGTGCTGGATGTCTGGGGAGGCTGGCGGAAGGAGGTACACTCTGCTGAGAGCTGGACAGGCTTTTTGTCACGTTTCGTGGGCCATGCATTAATGTACAACTTAGTTATACCAAGTGCTTACAAGGAAAAAAATCCTGCAGCTGCACATGGGACGAAATGAAATTGTGTGCTCCCCAGGGGCCATAAGCTCCCTGCTGCTAGGTTATTCCTTCAGTGGGGTGGTCACAGCAGGACATCCAGTGACGTACAGTGGGGCAGGGTCCAGTGCTGAACCCACTGAACTGTCAGAAGAAGTCAGAAAAAATGAATGTAATGCAAAGGCCAAGGTGGGGTATCTACCCTGCTGAATGCTCCTCTCCTCCTCACCCCTTTCAGGCCGTGCAGTCCAAAAAAATCCCAAAAGAGGATTTCAGCCAATGCAGGGAAAGAAACTCTGTTGAACTCCATGGGACAACGCATGCATGTGAAGTGGTTCATACGTGCATTCGTATCTTTGCAGGACTGCGGCACTGATTTGTTAAGCGTATTTTGAAGTCTGTGGGGAATTGTTGCTCTATGCCAGCCATTGTGGTTCATTAAAAAAACACATTCACATTAGATTAAATTTATTACATTAGCTGACCAGAAACACCAGGGAGTTTGTAGATACAGCACAAATATGTTCTTTCACACCCTGCAAGATAGAAATGGGAGAAGTGTTATGTTAAATAGATACATATTTGGGTAGCTTTTTCAAAACCACTTTGCTTTGGCCTGGTCCTGTTCCCATTTAAGTCAATTTTCCCCACTAATTTTAGCAGAAGTTCTTCAGCAACAGTCCCCCAAACGTGCTGTGAAAATCTTCCCCTTTAAGCTTTTCCTGCAGATTACTGTTCAGTTCTTGGACAGTTAGCCAAACCGTGGGGGCCCATACTCACCCAGAGACCCTGTAAATATTGCTCTAAGGGAGCTGCAGAAGGATTTGGAGTGCAGACTGGCTCCAGTGTTTTCTGTCGGCATGCTTGGAGCTTGCTGTGTGAATCCATCTTTGTTTGTGGTGATTTCACCCAGCTGATCTCCACTGTTCAGAAAATCCATTCCTGTCTCTTCTGCTGATGCCAAAGACGTTAGAGGAATGTGCCAGGCATACGTTAGCTGGAGAGGAAGACAAACTGAAGTGTTGTCTAGGGAAACTCCAAAGCTGCTTAGAATCAGAGCTCTGTGGACGAGATTCTCCTTCACACTAGATCAATCTACTCCACCTACTGAAGTATGTCTACTTTAAATGCTTTGTTTCATTACTGCCAAGGTGGGAGACTGCTGTAATGTGAGAACCTGATTGGTGGGAGTGGGGCAAGGGCTAGCATGGATTCACAATCTAGGAAGAAAGAGGTGAGGCAGCTGTTAGTTAGTTGGCTGACAGTAGCTCTTGATGCCTAGACATGGATGGGGAAGTTTCCTCCCACCCTGAGACATTTTCCTGCCCATTTACTGTGACCCAGGGGAGTAACAGAGCAATGGCTAGGGCCAGGGTCCTGGGGGAAGCCCAACATCTCGCTTGTGGAGACTCAAAAGCAGGTTCTCCTTGGCCTGCCTAGCCACTGCTCCCCATGGTCAGCACAGCATGAGCACCTTCTGCAGCAGCAGAGACATGTCATCATTGAGTCCAAATTAGTTGTGAATGGTGTCTGAGAACTGTACAGGAAACTCAGCAGGCTGTAGTCTGCCTGTGAATTCTGCTGCTCTGCTAACTCAGCCACAGTGGTGTTACCTGCCTCCAGCACTGGGCAGCACTATGACCCGTTACCTCTCCCTGAGCGCCTTGCAGCACATTGCCGTTGCCAGACTTGAGCTGCTTTGTCTGAGGGCTACTCACAGCCTCGCATTTTCTTGTGCACTAGTTCCAGGTGTGCAAGGGTGTCCTGTCTAACAGAGATCCCTGTTCTTTACAGCGAGAGGGAGAGATGGGGTGGAGGAGGTACAAGAGCAGCAGGGAAGTTGGAGGAAACCAGACGTGACAAGTGCTGAAGCAGAACTTTTCAGCTTTGTGGTGGCTTCTCGCCAGATGAGATCACAGCTCCTATGGAATCTTGTCTCCTTTTATTTCCTTAATATTTGACTTTCTTGCTTCCTTAAGAAGCAGGAATTGCTAATCTTCAATCATTTGCTTTGAATACTGTCTACATCCCAAACAACAGTGCAAACAGTGGCAGAGGGGGGTGGCTGACAAATGCCAGTGTTTATGGCTCACAGTGGAATTCCTCTAAGCCTGTTTGGAAAACTAACTGGGGATGGAGCCTGGATTAGAACAGACTTTTCCAGCTCTTATCCTTGTGAATTTATGCTAAGATTATTAAAAGAGAGGTGGGAGGGTGAATGACTTGGCATGCCTCCTTTTTTGTGCTCAGCATTCAGTATTGTAGATAATCTATGGGGTCTGGAAGTGGATGGGCACCCATCTTCTGAAAAATGGGTCCCTTTTGAATGTCTGAAGTTAAGCATTTAAATCCTTCTTAAGAGCATGGACTCTCAGGCTGATACAGACTTTGTAGATGTGCTTTATGCCTGACTGATACTAACCTTGCAGCGGCAGGCTGGTAGACTATCAAAAAAGGGGATCCTATTGCTTTGCATTTGGGGGGGTGTATAAAGACAGGCAGGCAGCAAACATGCAGCTTTCTATACCCTGGGGAGAGAGGGGGAGAGAGAGAGTAAACACTCTGCCCGGAAACATGTACGTGCTGCACGCAGGCTCTGCCTGTGGGAATTAAGGGAGACAATGCAACAGATAGTGAACAATGAGCGTCTGTGATGTACAGCAACAAAGCCAAAGCAACCCAGTGTGCCGCAGAACAGAGAAAGAGACTGTTAAAACAGCAGCCTCGTGAGGTAGAAATCCTGCCAAGCCTGCCTAGAGGACAATCAACAAGCCCTCCTCAGCTGGAAGGACAATCAACAAGCCCTCCTGAGCCATCGCTCAATGGGATGGAAAAGGGAGTAAAAGAGAGTGGGATGGAGGGGGCAAAAAGAGGCATCCCCAAGGGGCCGGGAGAGCAGGCTGAGCAGAGCTCACTGTGCCACAGGAGATCAGTGCTCATCTCCGCGCTGTGTGTGGCTCAAGGAACAGCAGCAAAGCAGTTGGTGTCGGAGGCCCAGCTGGGCTGGTCTGTGCCTCTAGGAAAAGCTCCCTTTGCAGGACAGGGCTGGGAGAAGCGGCTCCCATCAGCTCCTGCAGCATGGGGAAGCAGCACCCTCTGCTGCTGCCTCGCCGGCCTTCGCAGCACCTTTTAGTGACAGACACCTGAGTCCTTCCAGGGAGCAGCTCAGGAAAAGCATCTACAGCAGAGTCCCTCTGCAAGTCAAAACACTGCAGCGTGTGGGTGGTTTGTTTGTCAGACAGTCTGGTCATGTCAAAATACTGCTGTTGGGAAAGGAGATGCCAGGCAGCATCTGCTTGCAGCAGATAATGGCAATGAGAACAGGCCCTGGCTTTGTGCTGAAAAGACTGTGACTGCTGCTGTTCCCAGCAAGTACTTTGGCTGATACTGTTTGATGAACATGACTCAATACAAACAACAGGGATGCTGTAGGATAAAGCTCTGCATTCCTCCAGCAGCCTCCTCCGGTCTCTTCCAAACATTTTATACCCCCATGAGGCAGCTAATTTACTATTGCTGCATCGCAAGAGGAAAGGGGAACCCAGGCAAGCAGTGTGACTCGCCCACAGGGAGGCCGTGGCAGAGTCCTGCCCCTTCAGCTTTCGTGCTAACCATGGAGCAGCGATTCCCGTGGGGCTGGGAACACAAGGAAGGAGTCCCGACTCATCCTATCCCTAAGCAATCCTACCATGGGGCATGCAGCCGTGATGATGTATCACTACCAGACTGGCTCCCTGGAAAGCTGTGGGATGATGCAGGATCCATGCAGTCAGAGGGATCCTAGTCGTTCATGTTTTTTCCCTCCCTTTTGCTGAGGACTTTTTGCTTTTCCCAAATTAAGCTGTTTAACGTCAGTCAGGTCTATCCCACAAGCACATTCCCAAATGGGATATGCACAGCTCAGACAGACACTTGGTCTGAGAGACCAAGTCCAGAGTACTTGGTCTCTTCCTCCTATTTCCTCCCTGAATGCAGGCTGCCCTCTTCCCTAGCATCTGACCCCAGGTTTCCCTTCTTCATGTGGGGAAATAAGCTCATCTTCATAATGGCTGCAGCTCCAGTCCCCCACAGCTCAGCCAGAGACATACATTTGACCTCCCATTCTGCCTCCCCTGTCTCATGATCTTCCTCTCTTCCTCTCTGCAAGTAGCTGGGGGGAATCTCCCCAAATTTTCAAACACAGAGGGTACTGTGCCAGCCTATAAAATGTGCCCATGTAAGAAAAGGAAAGCATGAAAAAAATGCCTGAATCCTGTTAAAAATAGGCTGGGATCTACAGAAAAGAACCTGCTTAACGGTTTTTGTCTGTGCACAGGTCTCCTTTCAGCAACAGCAACACTGCTCAGAGCCAAACATCATTCACACAAGACCCAGATTGTTTTGCGGAGAAGGAGATGCCTACAAAAAGGGAGCCCTGTTTAAGGAAAAAATGAGGCGATGTCTGGTCAGAGCGCCACCAGGACATAGTTTCTGCGGGAAATTCCTCTCTGTAGAGCAATCTGTCAGAGGAGAGCCAACATGTCCCGCCGCAGGGAGCAGCTTGAGGGCACAGGCCTGGCACGCTCTGCAGTGGTGCTTGCAGGAGGACCCGGTGCTGCATTGCTACAGGACGCCGGGCCAGCTCTCTGCAGGGGGAGCAGCTGGAATGAACCCGATCGATTCACATCACCCACAGACATTTCACAAGGCGGCTTGTTTCAGGATCGCTCTGGCTCCTGAAATGTACCATTTTTCACTCTCTCCCCTCCATCTCCTTTCTTGCCCCTGTTTAGGCAACGGCCACATTTTTAGTCATCTGCTTGGGGAAAGGAAGGCAATAAACTAAATCCCTACTAAGGCAGGCAATGACTAGTAATGAGGCACAAATGCTGCTAAGGATTGCCCTGAGCTGTGGCCAAAGGAGAAGTCAAGCACAGCACCAGAAGATTTGTTTCAAAAAGCATTAAAGACACTGAAAATTTTGCTACTTTTACCACCACTGCCTCTGCTCTCTGTATTTGGGGAGGATTCACTAATCCTGTAACTGCTTAGAGTATCTCTCTTCAGTGACATGCAAAGGTTGCTAAACCAGAACAAACCTCTCTCTAAACTAGAATTAAAGACTTCTGAGCTGGATGGGACAATACTGTCCCAGCCCTATGACATGACTGTTAAATATCCTCACTTGCACAGCTATCTTCAAATGTATGGGTCGCTTAGCATCACCAACAGCATCAGAAAGTATCATACACATGTCATAGCAATGTACCTGGATGCCCAAGGGAGCGCTGGGGAGGATTTGGACACTGAAGAGGAAAAGACCCACATCACTTGGTTCTATAGAAATGCTCTGCTACATTAGCCACTGAAAACCCACAGGAGTCTGTGAATGACAGTGCCCTCTCAACTGCATTCAGGAGAACTAGCATTTGTGAATCAGCAAGAAAACATCTGATTTAAATCCTCCTATCCTCCTCTTGCCAGGAAAATAGAAACCTTCCCCTGGGGCAATAGGATGAAATGGCCATGCCTTTCCTCCTCTTTTCCAGGGCACCCTGCGCCTTTTATTTCTATGTAATGGGGGTGCCAGGTGAGACTTTCCTTTCACCGAGGAGGAGGTGGCTGGTTCTGGGCAGGAACACTTGGGTATCAGCTAAACCGGAGGCTGGGTCTCCATGCTGGGACCGTGCGTAATGGCTTCCTCACCAGAGTCACAGCACAGCTCGTTTGTGAAGTCCAACTGTATAATCTCAGCTCACAGATCTTGAACAGATTATAGTAAAAAATGCAGCTCTCTAAAGCCTGTGTTATTAAGCAACTCTGTACTATGGTGATAGTATCTATGGAAATGCAACTCAGGGAGTAAATGTGGATCAGTGGAGACTTTCCCAAGGCCTGGTGATTTCAGGACCCTGCACAGTATTGGGTGATTCCATCTTCTCACCTTAAAAGGGCTTTGGCTGTTCCCCTGTTTGGAAAAGCCCTGGCCTTGTTTGGATGATACACACACACAAAAAAAAGTCAGAACATTTAAGACTGCTGGTTTCACACTACAGAAAACTGAACACTGTCCTCTTTGTACAACTGGAACTTTAAAACTTCACTCCCCAAGAGGACAGAAAAAAAGCCAGAATGACCACCAATCATTGAAAGAAATTAAAAGACACTTTTGTTAAAAATTATTTTTTATAAATATAATTCTCTATTCATTACACAATGTAAGGAATCACAAAACTTTACTCATGGGAAAATAAGATTTATAAAAGTTGAAGTGAAAAATGAATTAGTTCCAGTGTTAGTCTTCTGTAAAACATATAAATAATCATACCATTGAATTCTAGCAATGCACTTGCCATTTAAAAAAATGGTAAAATTGGTATCAATTGTCACTTACAGGAGAAAAAGACCATAAGAAGTTATTCCATGGAGTAGCTTTTGCAAAGAAAGGTTAATACAAGCTCTCAAGAAGGTGCACACCTATTAATAGCTTTCACAAAATAAAAATAGCACCGCTTCCTTGGCCTACAGCCCAGTGGATTTCTACCATTCTTCCTCATCAGATTTGTTGCTCGTTTAACCCTCTGTCCCATCTACAGTCTCTCTTGCCAGTCACAAATTTTATATATTTAAAAAGATTTGTTTTTCATTTGGCAAATGCTAAGTATTAAAGAGTTTAACAGGAATTGTCTGTGTAAAAAGAAAATACAGTTCTAAAAAAACCACCAAACAACCCAGAGAGCTACATTCACCAAGGAAAACGTGTAAGCTTTTAGGGGATTTTAATAAAATCTAGGATGAATTTTGGGGTGACCCATTAGAGACTTCACAAATGAACCCTGTTTTCAGCTGGAAAGAACAGTGGCTCTCTGGGAAAAAAACACATGCTTATTTAAAAGTGCAAATAAACCTCCCTAAAATCAATGTTTATTTCAAAAGATGCCAGCCAAATATTAACAAGAAAGTGTGCAGAAGTAAGAAAACACCAATACCACAGTCATCTGTAAAGCAGTAATAAATTGTCATTCATAACAATATATTTATTCTCACACAGGTCAATTTTTTCATTAAAACTTGTTCTCTCACACCAAATACAAAAGAACTGGAATGAAGTTAACATGGCTATTTTTGTTTAAAAAACAAAAAAATGATGTTTGAATTTATGGACATACCAGACCTAAGACATCTTCCTCTGCACAGCTGTTTCAGCCACTGTGGTGTATTCTGCAGTCAGTGTTTGCTAGCACTGATGTATGAAGAGAGCTATTCCAGAGGAGTTATTCCACTTAACTCCTACGTGTATGCTCTTACCCACACCCCGCTGCCAGCATATCCACTGGGCAAGCAAGTCCTGCAGCAAGGAACCTGCAGTGCTCACCCTCCTCCTGCTTCCCTATGCTACTCTCTTCGCCTGTGATTTATTTTCACCCTTTAGTGTTTGTGCTGGTAGTTAAGCCTGTAACTATGAAACAGGCAGGAGCACACTTATTCATGAACACCCACACAAGATGGATAACCAGCCATCCCAGTTGTCAAACCAGACCAGTTAAGGCACTTGTGTCTCTTCTGCGTTTGAGCTTTTGAGCAAGCTACACCACCACAACTCCCCTCCTTTCCCACGCAAAAAGCAAAGGGATGCACATCAGTGCAACTCAGCTCAGCTTAGTCAAACACAGAATGTAAAATGCAGCTTTTCTGGACCATCTGCAAGGTGAGGGAGGATAATCTGCCAGAAATCACTGCCAGTCCCTGAGAACTCATAGAATGAGACAAAGACAGAGAAAGATCATTAAAGAAAACATTTCTTTGCTAGCTAAACCCAAACAACTCCTCTGAACACCAAGCTTTTCCCTCAATAATTATTGCACTGCAGGCAAATACCAGCTCTGTGAACTGCCATATTCCTCACCCTGTCCCCATTATTCCAACAGCCTAAAAAGCAACGTGTCTTCCTTCTCCATCCCCCATGGTACCAGCTATCCACTTAATGAAAGCAGCAAATTACTGCTTATAAACTCAGCCTCTGCTGCTGGGAAATTTGCAAAGATTCAGGACTGCAATGAGCTCCCAAATCAGTGTCAGCATTTAGGGGCCATATGCCACAAAAGCAAATGGGCGTCAGGGCTTCCAGGAGAGCATGGCCATGGCCAGTGGCTGGCTGCCACCAAGGTGGGCTGCATGTGCAAGACTACAGACCCACATGCACAGAACCATCATTTTACCGAGACAACTCTGTCCCAGCCAGACTGAGAGGAGCAGAGGATGAACTCGTTATTACTGTCTTCTACCCTGAGAATTAAAAAAAAAATTTGGCAGGTACTTAATTTACCAAGTTTCCCGTAGTGCCTGCGAGGTAGTTAAATGCTAATAACGACAAAGGCCTGACAGGGCAAACTGAGGCACTTCAAGGTGAGGTAATTTGTCCAAAGTCACAGTCAGAATCCCTAGCAGAGCCAGAAATGCTGCACTGGGCTCTTGGCTCCTACTTAGCTCTGAACACTGAGCCGAGCTCCTTCCCGAGCTCAAATGTCAGAGGCCCTGCAGGCCACGGATTTCCCAGAAGGTTAGAGGAGTCTGTCAGAGATGAAGCTGGTGCTGGCAACAGAAAAACATGGACGTTGTGTAGGAAAATCCAGGCTGTAAGGGCCACGCAGACAAGGGAGGAGGGTGATGCCTCTGTGAAGGCATCACCCAAGCAGAGCTTCATAATCCACATACCACACCAGCTGGCCAGAGCTGGGGCTGACACCCGAGACAGGCCATTTCCTTGGCTCATAGCCCACCCTGCTGAGCAGGGTGGTGATGTCGTGCTTACCCTTCCCCAAAACCAGGACAAACACCTGCCTGGCCTTGTTGATGAGGGGTAAGCTAAGGCTCATTCTTTGGTGAGGTTTGACAGGGCTTTCAGTCAGCACCACGCTCTGAGCCCCTCTCAAGCCATTTTCAGACTGAGGGAAGAGCGAGGCAGTGTGGCCATCAGTGCCCACCCCCAGCACCACCAGGTCAAAGCTGGCATTGGCCACCAGGGCCACGATCTCCTTGGCATACAGCTCTGTGCCTCTGTCCTCTTCCACACAGAGCCGCTGGTTCAGGTGCACAGGCATGGGGTGGACGTTGAAGTAGGGCACCCTGACACTCTGGAGGAGGTGGTTGTGCAAGCTGAAGAAGTTGGACTCTGTGTCACTGAGAGGGACACACCGTTCATCTACCAGCCAGATGTGGGTGTGCTTCCACGGGAAGGCATAATGGTGTCTTGCCAGCCGCTGGAATAGGACCACTGGGCTTGAGCCACCTGAGAGGGCCAGGTGGAACTGCCCAGAGCGTGCCACAGTCCTGCTTGCTGTCTTCTCAATGTCAGAAGCCAGCTGGGAAATCAGGTCCTCAGCCCATGCTGAGACCAGGGGACTTTGCCGAAATTTGGTCTGGATTGTCCTGTAATCACTTGGCATCAGCCTGTTGGGGTTCAGCAGTTCCACTGGCTCTGCCAGCGTGAATGCCACTTCCCCACTCACCATTTCGAAGTCTAAGAGGTGCTGGTTCTCCACACCCCCAGGGTAGAGGCGCAGGGGCTGGTGGGAAATGCTATCCAGCAGCGGTGTCCAGAATCCCCAGGAGGCCAGCAGGTTCTCAGTGGTAATGAAGAAGTCCTTCCTGCCATGGTAGATGTTGGAGATGAGGACGGAATACGCATCTCTCTCTTTCACAGGGCTGTACATATAGTAATCAGTCAATGGTTGTCCAAAAATGTGCAGGTCTGACTGACCCACTGCTTCTCTCCAGCTGCCTTCTGGCATGACAGGCCTGAAAAGGTTCCTGCTCACAAGCACCGCAGGGGTGTTGAGTGCGCCGTGCCCGATGTAGAAGATGATCTGCTTGGCTTTACACTGGCTGTGCCCTGCATCCCTCAGGGTCTCGCTCTGAGTGCAGTAAGCCCGGTTCTTGAAGAGAACACGGACATAACCTACCCGTTCATCCAGAGCTTTCCCAGAAGTGAGGAGGAAAGGGACCCCTTCCCAACGCAGGCTGTCACTGTGAATCAGCACACCTGAAATGACAGTGATCTCAGCTACCAAATTAAACCTCAACAGCAAGCAGATCTGAGGGGATTTCTATCACCTACCCATCATTCTTCTTCCTTAGCTCCCAGAAATCCTGGCACCCACTGTCTCTTGCTCCACATTCAGCCCTTTCATGACATCACTGGACTAACTGCTCTCCAGCTACCCTGCTGTGCTTCCTCCCGGGTATCCCACTTAATTACCCTCCTTTCATCTTGCAGGAAAACAGTTTTTGAGCACAAATAGGACTCAGACAAAATCTTTAATGTTCAGAAGACACAGCACAGCCAGAGATGGCCCTGTGGTCTACTAATCACAGAGAACTGCCAATACATTAACCCTTAGATGCAGGCAGCAACTCGACTTTATGAAAAGGCAAAGGAGTTTGCAGGCCACTTCTAAAAATAATGCACAGATCTTATCAAGAATAATGGAACTAGGATCTTCTGCAATGCTTCTCACTGACTGGATTGTCAGTTAACTAACATGACAAGTGTATTTCTTGTTACAGCTCCCAGTTACCATGCCAGGGGATGCCTGGAGACATCCCTGTGTCAGCAATGAGGTCCAGAGTCATGGGGCTGGTATCAGCATACAAGGACTCACATCTCCTGCTCTCCTCAGCTCTAGACTATTCCCCTCTCCAGGGCCAAGACCAAACTCTCACCTGCAAAGGTTGGTGTTGTGCTGATGTAGCCTGGTGCCTTTTGCAGTTCCTCCTGTACTTGGCTGGCATACGCCTGATACTGACCCAACACAGCACTGTTTTTCTCCAGGCCCCGCAAGGACTGGAAGGCCTGCAGCTTGCCCTGCAAAACCTCTTCGGCACTGCTCACGTTGGCTGGGAGCTCCATGGTCAGGAACATCAAGGCCTCTGTGAGGTGGTTCTGCAGCACGTCCCGGATGACTCCGTACTGCTCGTAGAAGCTGCTGCGGCCTGAGGACAAAGAGGAGGTAAAATACTGGTAAACTCATGTGGTTTTCTTGCAGCCTTGCCCTCTGCATGCATAATGTGTGCCAAGGAGAACAAAGAGCATGAACCCTAATTGGTTTGCACCAAGCTCCTCTTCTCCCAGCCCAACAATTAAAGCTATCAAGCTCAGAGAAGCTGTGGATGTCCCATCACTGGACATGTTCAATGAGCACTGCTCTTCACTGCCTCTTTTCCCCTGGTTTTCATGTCCTCAGAACACAAAAGAGGGGCTGAGCCATGCCCTTGAGAGGCAAAATTTCATGCACAGATCCCTGCTTCTCTTTCCCTGCCTGACTTCTCATGGAGGTGGGAACAGGGGGAGAAGGACAATGCACTTATAAAGTCACTCCAACGGATGCCTTTCTGTCTCCCATCAGCAGCAGGCTGAACACTGCAGACTACACCACAGCCATAGGCTTCCCCTATTGATTGATACATTTATCTCCCTTGCTCTAATCCAAAGGCACATTCATTAATGTAATCAATGCTGCAGACTTGCTGGGAGCCAGGCTGCCAGCTGAAGCCGCACAGGGGAAAAAGACATCAAATGAAAAATTACAGTTGTTCAGAGCAGGGACAGTACAGGGTATAGCTGGGGCTACGCACAGACAATGCTGTTCTCCCTAAATCTCTCTGCAGTGCCTCCCTCTCCCACAAACAGGCCCAGGTGAGGTCTGCGCTGCCAAACCAAAGATTACTCCAAGTCTGATAAAGATGCATTAATTGAGTTTGTGGTGGCTGAGGAAGGAAGGGATGGAGGAAGGGAGGAGGAAAATAGAAGAGGAGGTAAAGTGGGTGGAGAAGCAATCCTGATGTTGCAGAACTGAGGGCACCTGACATCCCAAGAAGTGCTGCGGGTGGCAGTCCAGCCCAGAGTGCTTTATGCTGAGCACTGCAGAGCGGATGCTGCAGCACTGCAGGGAGAGATTGCAGCCGTGTCCTTCAGCAGGAGAACCATGCTAGCAACTCTGGGCTTGGATTTTCTCCCTGCAATGCTTTTTCTTACCACAGAAACGAAGGGAAAGAAACAGGCAGACAAACACAGACTGACGTAGGTACCTGGACTGACACCAACTAGCCGACACGAGTAACAACCAGGCAAAAGATGCAAAAGCATCTTCCAAGAGTAGCGCAAATCTATACTCAGTAGGAGCTTGGTAGCTAACAGGACATGAATACAAAAGGGTTGCTGTTACAACAACCAGATTATTGCAGCACTGAACTGAAGTGGCCTCAGATTGCATCAATTCCAATTCCAGTGCCTTTTACCAAGACTGGGGATAGAAAGCTCGGTGCAATGCCCCCAGAGCTCTGCAGCAGAAAAAGGTGGGGGATTCTGCCCCTGCTCCCAGCTGAACTGCAATGGGAATCTTTTCTTGGAAGCAGCAACACCACCTGGAAGTGAGTCAAACCCTAACAGAGAAAACATAAGACAGTCCCTCTCTACTTCCAGGGAGGAACATATCATTCATCTGCTCTTTTTTGTTTCTGCATCAGCACTACCTCAAGGGCCACTTTCACATAATTAATGACCCTGCCACTTCTCACTCACTCACCCTAGCTCTGCACACTTGCCTCACCAACCTTTAGCATCCACAGTCTCTTTCAAGACAATCTCCACTCTTTCCACATGATGTCGGTTCCAAATTGGATCCAGAAACTGTCGGTTCTGATCTCGAAAAGGCAGGATATGGGCTACAGCCTGTGAAGGGAAAAATCAAAGACCCAACAAAAACTCACCAGATTTCCACAGTATCTCTGCCTCACTGCCCCATGAAGCGCTGGGACATGGCCAGCTCTGGAGTGCCAGCAGACATGCCACACAGCGAGAGCAGAGTGGGTCAGAGAAGAGAAAATCAGCAAGAGAGCCTGCAGGGATGCACAATGGGGTCTTCAGTGACTGTACAGAGCAGACATTAAAGGTCTTTCTGAGGCATTTTGAGGTTTCATGTGAAAAAGGATGAACTACAAACTGCAAGGCACTCAGTTTATATCTGTGAAAGGACAAAGGGCTGAGTCAGACCATCCTGGGACTAACGTACAGTTCCAAAGTGCTGAAATACATCAGATCAGATGCTTACACCACTAAAGCCATTTGCTCTTTTTGGGAGGAAAAAAAAAAAAGTAGAAATCCTCCCTCTTAGTAGAGATACTCTCCTTTCAGCTGGACATGCAACCTTCTGAGTAAAATCTGGCCACGGTGCCATGGCTGGAACAGGCTACTTTCAAAATGTGGCATCATGTTCCTCTAAAACAAGGATGGCATGTCCTTGAACACACTCCCTCTGGGACAATGCAGCTCCACATCCTGAGCTGTCCCTGCAGCATCCACTCCTCCATGCCCTGAGTGGAGCACAGGGCTGGAATAAACCTTCTCCTAAGCATCCTGCAAAACTAACATCCCATCAGCTCCACATCATATCAAATTAAAAACTGCTTCTAGAAGCCACGGCTAAGCAGAGAGGCCTGTGTGTAATGAGATGGGAGAACTGTGAGAGGGAAAGGGCGTTGCTTATTCAGCGAAATCAAAGCCCTGACCTTGGCGAGACGACCAGATGAATTCTGCATCTCTCCTTCACACACACACACACACACACACCATTCACCCCTACACTCTGCCTTCCCTCTGGAGAGGGGACCCTCATCACCCCAATGGGAGAAAGCCCTGCTTTGGTCTGCACATTTCCTCTGCTCTGTAAGAGGATGGGCAGCAGCACGGTACAGGACAGGAATAAGTACAGGACTCCATAAGCAAATGGAGGCTTGGGAGCACACTCGGTGGCTCTGCCTGAATTTGAGAGGGGAACTTCACTCCATTAGGTTCAGAGCTGACATCCAGCACCCTCCCAGCCACTGAGTCCCTCAGCCTGGTAAGGGACTGTGCATTGCAAGCTGCTCACCTGTTTGCCAAGGTAATGGTCCACCCGGTACATCTCCTCTTCCCTGAAGAAGCTTCTCAGCTCTGCAGCCAGCTGCTGGGCTGACTCCAGGTCATGGCCAAAAGGTTTCTCCAGCACCACACGCAACCAGGCTCCTGGAGGCGGTCTGCAGCTGCTGTTGATGTGGCGAGCAATCTCTGTGTAGGCAAACGGTGGTACTGAGAAGTAGAAGATCCTTCCAGCTTCCTTCAGCCCCTCCTGGTGAAGCAGCGTCTCAATCTCTCTGTTCAGCACAGTGTAGTTTTCAGCAGTCTTCAGCTGGTGGTATTGGCTCAGCTTCAGGAATTGGTCCTTGAGCACAGCACACCTGTTCGGAGGTTCATCTGGGGGACAGGCCAGCTTCTTCAGCACATCAAACATCAGCCTCTGCCCTGGCTCCAGAGCTGTCAGTGCAGCCCCATGGAAAGTGAAGCTGTGGCCACTGCTCACTTGGTCCATGTACAGCTGGAATAGACCCTGCCACAAATACTTCTTGGCCAAATCACCTGTGGCTCCCAGCAAGACCACTGAGATGTGGCCCTGGGACACTTCAGCCAGTGATGGCAAGGCTCCCATGAACAACACTGTACACAGGACTCTTCTCAGCATCTTGGGACAGAAGAGGTGGACCCAGGAACACTAGAAGACAGGATTAAAAAAGAAAATCTGTCAGTCCATGTCACAGTGCAAAACACAATGCAAGGTACTTGCTTTCCCATGGCTGAAGAGCCAGGGACTTCTGCCTGGATCCTCCATCCAACAGTCTCTCCTCCCCTCCATGATTTGAATCATAGTAGTAACTGAGGCTCTTGAAAACACTGCAGCCTCCTTATGCAAACCAAGAAGTGGAAGACAGCGTGTGCCTACAGTCTTTTGGTAGCACAAGCATTGCTCCCACTGCTGAGTTAATGAGGGGGTGTCAGTGCCTTTAGACTGGGAAACCGAAATCCATTTTAATACAAATTTCAGAGCTGGCTACAAACGAACACAGGTGCCTGCAAATTAAGTACTGCGTCCAACAACCTCCTGTTTGGGACTTTGCTCAAATGGTATGATGCTGTCTTGGCACTGCTTCATGTCAATATTGTCACAGCAGCTCAGGAACCAGCACAACCACCAGCAGTTCCAATACACAGGCTCTTCTTTAACACACTGCACTTTAGTGACTCATGTGCACCACCGCTCTCATGAACAAAGCTGAATTAGGTTTTAATGAGCTACTGAGAGACATGGTCTGATAAAGCAACACAGGGGAAGAAGTTTAGTCCTTAAAATTGAGTCTAGACATGAGCCAGTCTAGATGCTTCCTCATGATGATTGTGTATGCAGAGAGCAGACAATGTGGGGTTTGTGTCCTGCCTACTGCAGCTTTCCGTCACCAAAGAGTGCATATCAGCACCCGTTCTGGCCTTCTCCACTCAGTAACTCCAGTTACAGCTGCACCTACACCCTAGGGCCAAAAGCTATTAGCTTTTACCTGCCCAAACTTACTCAGGATTGGTTTTCCTAGCCTGGAGCTCAAGGCCTGGTCCTTGCTCCCCTTCAATGGCAACAGGATCAAACACAGATGTTGCCCTAGCCCTTGGCTGGTTCTTCCCCTGGAAAGCTCCCAGAAAAGTCACTATTCCATCACTAAATCAACACAGGATCTAAATCAGCTAAAGGATGAGGATAACTAAAACAAAACAAGGAGCTTCTGAATCTCTCTCCCTGTCTGCAGCTTGAACTGCTCCTTATAAATCTCATGTTTCTCTCCTCAGCAGACTCACCTGAGTAATACAGGAGCTTTACAGAGACTGCAGTGGCAAAAGTAGCTGGAAACTTGCCTTCTTCACAGCCCCTCCTGAGCGCAGATCTCTCTTCTCCTGTGACTGAGTGTACAGCAGACTTCTGATCAATGGTCAGGTGAGCAAGCAAGATAAGGCAGGTTGTTCCCTTTCTGGTAAATGGGGGGAAAGACCCAATTACAGCAGAGAAAAAGTGAACGTGCCTGTGCCAGCAACATCCCAGCACATTCACTTTTTTTTTTTGTTTTCCTTCCCCCACTATGGGGTTATAATGCAGATGACAAAAGTTTCCCAGTGCCATAAAGTAATATTTACATTTGCTTGAGCAACCTTTGTTCCAGGAACCTAGAGAAGTTTGACATACAGCCCGTTGCACCTTGGCAGGCTGCAGTTACTGCGATGCTGTACAGAGACCACAGCTGAAGAGCAGGTACCTATTATGGAAAGGGAAGGGTTTGGGTGGGTCATTCTCTTCCACGTACCCATGGACACGAGTGAATTAGCCAAGTAGTTTCCTGGCAGATTCAGCTACACAGTCACATGTATTTCCAAGTCAACTGAAAACCAGTTTCATGACACTCCCAATTGCAAAATATTGTGCTACATTGCCCAGAATAAGCACAGTAAACCCAGGGATGTTTGTGTACTGCTTTCATATCAGATAATCACCACTGTTGACATTAAAAAATAGAACTCAAAAAATCCCCCAGCCAGGCAGAACAAAGTTACTCGGTCAGGCTTCAGGAAAAGACTCCTGGGCCTGATCCATATAAAACACTGTAAGAGCTTAACCCAGCAGTAAGCACAGGACTGGGCATTCCCTTGCACCGTCACTGGAGTTCTGGTTTGACAGGAGCTCATTTCAGGACTGTAAGTTCCCCTGCTGTATGGAACAAATGAAAAAGATCTTTTTTGTTACTGTTGCATCCCCACTGAAAAATAATTAACAGATGCATGGCCAAGTGCAGCGTGGCCTGGGGCTCCTACAAGGCTATGCACATGTGACACGAAGGAAAGAGCTACAGAGATTCTTTAAGAATCAGGAAAAATATATTAGTCTTCTGCATATGCAAACATTAGAGCAGAAATGACCCCACCATCAGCTCCCGGAAAGGTCAGAGGCTTAATGTGGAGACTCACATTAAAAGCAAGTTGGGAGATACATGAATTAGTGTCTGGCCTTTCTTGTTAACGATCCAGTGCAGCACTGACACACTCCTGAAAGCAAGCAAGCAGCACGGTGACAGGAGCTCAGTTTCCAAAGCCTTGGGAAAGTAGGAGGAGAGGGTTACAGCGAGAAAGATGACTACAGTGCGTAGGCACCACCTCAGCCACGCACACACCAACCCCAAGCGATGCGATCCCTCAGGTGCGTGTCCCTCGCTGTTACAGGCAGCCTGCGCCAGGAGGGACCCAAACCGTCACCCACCTGCCCCGGGCTCGGCCGCTGGCGATTTCCTCCCGCTTTCCCAAGCACTGGGGATGCAGAAAGGACTCGGTGAACGTCCCTCACCGCGGACCGAGGTAAGGGGCACCGGCACGCGTTAGGACCGGGGCCCGGGGGTACTGGGGAGCGGGGCGGCAGGAGGGAGCGGGGCGGGGTCTGCAGCGCCCACGCACCCCGCGCCCGACAAGCGCCTCTGCCCTGCGCTTCTCCCTCCACCGCGGAAACCGCCGCGGGCTGCTCGGGCTGCCCCACCGGGGGACGGGCGGAGCGGGGAGCCTCCCTCCGGCCCCAGCACGGTCGCCCGCCCCGGCCAAGCGGCGGAGAGGCCGCCGCACGGCGCTACAATACGCGGGGCTGCACGGCACGGGACGGGACAAAGCCGCCTTTTCACGGCTGCCGCACGCAGCCGCGGCCCTGGGAGCCGCGTTAAAAGCCGCCTCCGCCCTCCGCCCCCCGGCCCGGCCCCGCCGCCGCCCCCCACTCACCTCCCTCCCACCCCGGGCCCGCAGGCCGGCGCTGGTGGCGGCGGCGGCGGCTGCGGGCGGGCCCGGCACAGCGCCCCGCCCGCCGGGGCGCTCCTCCCACGGCCGAGGGAGTCTGCGGTTGGCGTCGGCTGTCGCCGGGCAGCGGCGGTCGGGAGGGGGGAAAATTGCAGAGCTAAGGGGGCTCTGGGAGTTTCCTAATGCACCATTAGACCAAAACCTTTACCCAGGCCAGGAGTTTCAGAAACCGAAAGAAAAGTTCTCTGTTTTCCCCAGTTGCACTGGCTGGTTTTTTTTTGTATTATATATATATATCTGTATGTGTGTGTGTAGTTATATTTGCCTACAGACTTTGCATTGCTTTGTGTCCTGAACTTACTGTGACTCTAGCATACCACCTTCTAGCTGCACATGTGCATCCACAACTCCAGTCCTATGTTTTCTAAACAAAGGAAGTACCTTGTGAACCTCCTGGAGTGTATTTCAGTTCAGCTTGACAGTTCTTTTAGACACATCAGGTTTTGGGAAGGCAGGTGGGGTGATGAGAAGCAGACAGAAGAGAAGCAAAACTACAAATGTCCCCTTGCCCCTTGTCACCCAGAATGCACAGAGCAGAGCGCTCCTATAAAATGTCCTGGTATGATGCAGAACTTTCACTGGAGCTCAGCTGTTGTCTTCAAATTCACTGGGGTGAACAATGTTGTAGGTATCGTTTCCCTAGCTGGCTCCACTAAGTACATTAATATATGGAAATCTTTACTGTTGGTGGCTCTAAGGTCTAAGCAGGCTGCAGTCAGACTCAGGGTCTCTGCTAGCATTGGGATCACTGCTACATCAGGGCTCTAATTCTGATTTCCACCAGCTGCCCATGAAGCAACATGTAAAATTAATATGAATATTAAAAGCTTCTTTGTTAGCAGCCCTGGCCAGCCAGACTTCCCAGATACGATCCTAGACCTCAGAAAATGCTGTGTTTTTGCAAACCCTGATTTGTATGGCAATAGCAAGGAGTTGTAAAGCAAACTTGCATAGTTAAATAGCTATAACTGTATCCAATAATAAATGGCATTACATTATATAGCAAGACTAAACTCCATTCCTATTGTCTTTTTCACTCAAAGATCTCAAATTATTTTGCACAAGTAGATACACTTTACCACAACTACTTTACAGATGGGGAAACTGAGTCACATTGGCAGGACTGAGAACAGAATTGGGGTCCCTGGCTGCTCAGGCTGGTGATCTAGCAACGACATTATATAGGAGACAGGCCTTGCATTGTATTTGTGATATAATTTTGGATTTACAGTGTAATTTCTTGATGCCGTAACCTTTTTCACCATTCTGCTCAGGAGGTTCTTCCATCAGCATGTGTGCCTGATCTCAGAAAGACCCTTTATGATATTGCAAAGGTGTCAGAGCGACACAGAGCGTTAGCACCCAGGTTTGTCTGCAAGATACGGGTCCAAACTAGGGATGCGGGAGACTGCAGTCTACCCTGCTTCACCTGACACGTTGCTTTATGATTCCAACCATGTTACTAATGCAGCTTTGCACTGGGTAAAGTCTGAATGCCTCTACCAGTGGTCCTATTTCTGAAACCCAGCAGAGGGTAGATCACAAGCATAACTCAAGTGATGACATTTAACAAATTAAACTTGGTGAGGGGGTAAATAACTCATCTGAAAGAGCCGGCTGGACAAATAATCCAGCTCCAGAGATCTCCCCTTACTACTCTGTGTGATGTCACTACACAGTATATTTAGCAAGGAGCTTAGGGGAATCACTGCTATATCCCATAGCTGTGTATTTAACCTGTTAATGACCTGATGACAAAGCTTGCTTAGCTCTCAGAGGCTAATCTGTGTCTGTTTGTGTACAGCAGACTGTGGGAAGACGTAAATGGGAGTCCCCCTTTTACAGTCTTTTCTGTTCTGGAAGGAAAAGGGGGTTTGCCATCTACTTTTGCAGAAATCATTAAAGTGCAAATCTCTCTGCTGCATATTTCTGGCACATTGAATGAGGTGAACAGCTGAGGCCCTGGTCACTTGAGGCTGTTATTATTATAGATAGAGCTGGAAGTTGGGAGTAACAGCAGTTGTTTAACATCTTCTGTTGAGAGACCATGTTGTCAGCTAGTTATATGAAATTGCAGGGGGGTGTTCACTCTGTGCAGTCATTTTTTGGAAGTCTCTGAAAAAAATGGTGCAGCTATTTCTGAGCTGAAGGTCAGAAGATAAAATAGGTTTTTTGACCATGTTAAAAATATCTCAGCTGTTTCATTAAGGAGCTCTAACATTTCATAATTTGGGGCAAGTAAGATTTTATCAGGATGATGGTTTGGATCAGAATGTGCTTTTGTCAGAAAGAGCGTGCTTTTGTCAGTGCCTTTTCAGCCTTAGTTGCATGCTCCTTTAAGGGAAATAGGTCCAGTGTGACAGAGGAGACATGTGATGCCAATAAAGGAATAAAAGGTAGTTAGCAAGGGAAGGGGCATTAAGGAGCCAGGTGTTCTACAAGCAAATAAAAGCTCTGTAGGAAAAAGAGCTGTTCTGGTTGGTGCTTAAAGATGGTGTTTCAGAGGAGGAAGCATTAAGCTGAAGAGAGCAGCTTATCAGCTGAGACTCTAGCCTATAAAGCTTGGGTAAGGGTTGTGTTTTGGCATAACGATTGAAAGCTGTTCCATAGCAAGTGGTCCTTTAGTTAGGAGGGGGAAAAACAATATAAAAAGTGAGTTTGATGTAATGGTAGTTTGTTGCCCTTTGGTGTTGCATTCACAGACTAGTCTCAAGGTGTGGAGAGGTGAAACTGAGCCAGGATGGGGTTTTTACTGCCTTTAAGAGGTAAGGTGTGCTTCAGTATAGCAAGCTTTTGATGGAGTGATCTTAGAGGAAATTTGCCTGGTATCTGCTAAATTTATTAGTCTACACAGAGGCATCTACTGCTAGTGATCTATAGATGTGGCTGTAAATGAATGAGTAATTTCTGTGGATGCTTTATTATTCCTCAGTTTTTGTGTGTTGTTTCATGAGCTGGGAGCCCTGCTTGGTCATGCTGCTGCAGAGCCTGGTGGAGCTTGGTCTGTTACTGGGTTGGGGGGACAAGCTTCCAGGAGAGCTCTGAAGTTCTAGACCATCAAGTTCATGTGATTCTGAGTAAGGCTGTTAATTTCTCCTGTGAAGCAATAAAGAACAGCTGTACAGTAGCTGGGGTTCTTAGTAGAAAATAAAATTGCTGTATTGTGGCTTCTGGAAAACCAGACTGTACAAATCCTAACAGCAGTTCTTAAACTGGTGTGGGAGGGAGTAAGAAAGAGGGGCTTTGTTATGGCTATTGAGGCAAGTCAATGACTTAGCTACTTAATGAGTTCTGGAGCTGCAGTTGTGCTTGAAGTTGGTTTGTGGTTAAGCATGCTCACTTAAAGCCTTGTATAGGCCTGATAGGGGGAATCTCCAATCCACTTTAAGAAGTTTACATTTAAATACTTATGCCTGTTTGGTATTAAACAATTCCACCTCAGTGCATCCAAACTGTGTTTAGAGGCTGGAAAGCTGATCTACACAGGAGCCCTGTTGTAGCAATGGCAGGTGACGTTCACAAGACCTGGCTGCTCTGGTGCTCTGTCTGGACAGCTTGGCTGTTAAAGAGCTTAGCATCAAAGTAAAGCTGAGACACTCCAAGGTGAGAGAGTATTAGAGCAATACTGCCTCTTAAGAGCTTCTGTTTCTATTGTTTGTCGACTTTCCTTTTTAAACTGTAGCTTTTAAGCTGTAGAAATCATGTCCAGTGAATGCCTTGCAGGAGTGCAACTGGAGTGGGGCAGGAAAGTGTCTTAACACTGACTTGCTGTGAAGCTTGAGTGAGTGGCATTACTAGCTAATTCAATTACCTCCCTGCTGCTCTCCCCATCCAGTCATGGGACTAAAACATTGACTTACTGCCCCACTGTAAAGTTCTGTCACCAAACTAGATGAGTCCTCAGCAGCATTGCTGCAGTAATGATGCAGTCTGCTATCCCTCAGCAACCAGGACACAGCTGCAACACAAATACTCCATAAAAGCAGTGACAAGGGGAAAGGAGTTGGGGGTGAGGAGAGTTAATCTTCACCAGGTACTCCACCTGAATCAAAACAGAACTGATCAATCAAGCAAGCAAGCTGTGCCTACTTTCTGCCTTTTGTTCTAACAAAGTGATGCTCTCATCAGCTTGATCAGCAGATTAAAGATAAAGTGCTGGCATCTTCCCCAGGAATTCCTGCACTGAGACAAGCTGCCTTCAGTCCCCTCTTCGGTCTTGGGATAAATGAGGAAGGAAATGAAAGTTATAGGTTAAACATGCTGTTTCATTGTAATGTAGGGAAATATTATCTTCCTCTTGTTCACAAGGACAAAGGAAGCTAGGCAGCTTTGCTTAGCTTTCAGTAGCCAAAGACATTACTCGTGGCTCCTGAGGACCTCTCTGGGCATTAACTAAAAAAGTTGTATCTGAGGGGGAAAATAAAAATCATAAATCAACTACTGATTCCCATTGTTGTAGACATAATGTGTGGAGATGGACTAACATCTGCCTGCTCAAGGTAAGCAGAGGTGGTTCACAGATGAAGTGATTCCCTCCTCTCTGCCCTTGGGGTTAATTGTAATCATCTTTCCTTGTTCCTTCTCTAACATGAGCTGTACTCAATGTGATCGAAGCTGATTCAGAGCTTCAGCACTTTTGAGCCTGTATCATAATCAGTTAATTTACTTCAGAAAGAAGCACAAGGCAGGCAACTTGTGTTGCCGTCTGGCTCTGATGGCTTCTGGAGTGCTCAGGAATTGAAACTGCAAACCTTTGGAGGCTTAGCTATACCGTGGCAGTACTTTGTCCACTGAACAATGCTGGCTTTCTCCAAACTCTTTGGGGCTGGGTGAGTAAGAAATGACTTCTCTTGGCTTGTGATGTAAAAGGTGGACAGATGACTGGCATACAGGGAGTACTGTAATCGCTGAGCTCCCTGAAGTTCCCCAAAATGTACTTGACTGGAGTTTAATATTTGCTGTATCTTAGCTAAATATTGATTGATGAAGACTGACACACTGATCTTCTAAAATTGCTAATGGATATTGTTGTGCTGGTAATCAGTTTCCTGACTAATTAGTATTGGACATTTTTTTCTAGATTAAAAAACCCAACAAAATGAATAGTATACAAATAGCACACTTATGAGAAGAAACCTTCAAATACATGGAGGCTTCCTAGTCTAGGAATACCTTAGCTCTTGCTTTGACTTTTACATTTTCAGTCCTAGGTTTTTATCATTCTGAGTGCAACACTGAATGCCAGTGTCCACCTTTATATTGAATTCTTATTGAGTGATACAGGCTTAACCATTCCAGTAGGGTTCTTTTTTCTATCCAAGAAGTATTGGAAACTGTAAAAAAAGCAAAACCACTATCTACCAGGCACCTTTATGTTGTAATATAAATAGTGGCCTAGGCAGTATCTGATGGCATAATACTGCAGCAGCGCTGTGTTGCACTTCATGCCAGAAAGCTGATCAGCCCAGGACTGCTGCACTCCAGACAGCTGAACTGCATGAATACAGCTGAGGGAAATCAAAGGTTTTCTCTGAGCATCTGACAGCTGAATGGGAAAGCAAAGCTGAAAAGATATCCCTCTGCCCTTATCTCAATGCCACATTAAGATTAGGCAGATTGATAAAGTTTGACAACAAAATCCATCGTAACATATTTCTTCTCCTATAACAAAGTGAAATGCACCAAAATGTATAACCGTGTTACTATTAATGGACTGTATTGCAGCAGCAAATTGGTGCAGAGTTTGAGATGCTCCGTGTTCGGTGCGTTCCTTGGCATATTGCACACAGGCTGAGCACTGGAGCTTTGCTTCATTAAAGTGGTGCTTTTTCTCATCTTATCTACTGCAGATTAACTATGTGTTTCTGGTTTGTAGAGTGAGGGGCCTTGAAGTATTGTGAAACACTTCAGTAAATCAATGCTTTCACATTTCAGTGAAACATTTTGACATTGAGGAGAGTCTCAATGAGGGGAGCTTCCTTAGCTGTAGCCTTCCAATGGCTTAACCAACGGAGTAGTTGAGGGATAAACTGTGTGTTCTGTCAAACCAATAAGAGGCAGGAATTAAATGTACACAGGGCAAAAAGCTTTTCTAGGCCTGAGCTGGTTTAAAACAACATAGCTTTGCTGAAGTTAGTGATAGGGCTTTGGATCAGGCTTTATGCTGTTCTGTGTAGCAGGAAAAAAACTGGACCTATTAAATCTTTGTGGAAGGTATGAGCTTTTGGGTTTTTTTCAAATTTAATATTTATACTTGCAGCTTCTGTCTGAATTCTTGATATGGTTAAGACTGGTGTTAGCAATATCAAGGAGAAGGAGATTTCTCCCTGTTCTTTGTCATCTCCTGCCCTTACTGATGAAAGAGCACTCTCCCTGCATCTTTCCAGCTTCTGTTTGCCTGAGAAGCCACTGCTGACTTCTGAGTAAGTTCCAGCCTGCACCCTGAATTTAGACTAGCTCAGGCTGGAGCAGAGTACGTTTGAGAGGCTTCTGCAGATGTCTGACTTGCTTTTCATTTTTCCTCTTACCAGAGCAACATCACCAGGTGAGAAAACCCAGCAGGCAATCAAACGGCTCAGTCTCCACCTTGTCAGGAGATACGGCTGTACAGAGAGGGAGCGCTTGCTTTTTAGACACAATCCTATAGGATCAGGGTTCTTGCAGTGTCAGGGATTTAAGACTTTTTAACTCCCCCCTCCCCCCTTTTCTTCCCTTGCTTGTCCGAACAGCTCTGGGCTCTCCCGGCATCACTCCAGAGCAAGGACCCGTCTGACACCGCTCATGCCAGGTCCTGCCTCCCTCCCAGGAGAAGCAGCCTGCAACTTTTGCTGCTCTAGACAACGCTTCATCTCTGAGAAAGCAGAGCTCTGCCGAGTGGATTTGGGGTAAGAAGAGAGAACTTCTGAGGGAGGGAGGGTTTCCTAACCTGGGTTAATGTCAGCTTTTTCCTTTGCATGGTCTTTTAGGAAGGGAGGCATTTTAAAGGGGCTGTGGTCCATCCTCCTGCAGGATTGTCTCTTATAATTGATAAAAGATTAAAAAGTCCAACTTCTGGCGTGTGCTTGCTAATTAAACTTCATTCCGTTTGTTTTCCTTTCTGCCTTCTTAATTCTCCTCGGGACCAATATGAGGGAGGCTGAATCAGTGAAATTTTTTTTTTAAATCTGCTTTTTTAAAACAAACAAAAATCCCACCATAAAAAAAAAACAACCCACCCCCAAACCAGAAACTAAACCCACTAAAATTACTTGTCAGGGGCTGTGGTTTTGCATTATCCCTGCCGCTGGTTTTCCAGGCGGGTGGTGGGTTTTGGATGCCTTCAGGCTGGTGCAGTTGTGCTGCAGTCCGAGCCCTGCGCTCCGCTGCAGAGCCCTTGCCTGGCTCCTGCTGCTGCAGCCCTTCAGGAGAGGAAACTTCCTGCATCGCCGCTCCTTTCCCCCTTGCCTGACACTTCTCGGCTTGTCTCCCCTCTCTCACACCCTGTCACCCCCCCTCCCAAAGAAACTGGGGGTTGTGTGGCAGGGTGCAGGAGGACGAAGGCGAAATGGGCCACTGCAGCTTTAAGAGTGCAGCAGAGCCAGAGCTTTTCTCCTTCAAGTGATCTGCAAAGCAGCAGCCTTAGCCAGGGATTCCCCTCTTCGTGCTCGTCCTGAGCTGCCAGCTGGAATCAGGGCTTTCGCAGCCCCAACTGACTTGCCTTTACCTCTGATTTTTAAGCAATCTGTTAAAAAAACCCCAGTTGTTTCCTGAAATGACCGGCCTCAGACCTCAGCTTCAGCACCCTTCTCCTAAAAGACCATGTCCTTGTGTGCTTGTATCTGCTGAACTGAGCTTCAAAAGTGTGTTTTATGAATCTAAGAAAAGTGGTCTCATGACCTCCAAGCATTAATACCTTTTTTTATAGCCTTCAAAAGTTGAATTTGTAGTGGAAATGTGTTAGCACAGCCTTTTTCTGGGGAAGTTTAACTTGCGTTTTCTGGAGAAATGTGCAGTCTGAGCAGAACTTGTTAATGGCATGAAGACTGAATTTTTAACTATAAAGTAAAAAAAATTCTCTTGGACATAAATGTCTGTTGGCAACTTGCGTTTTCCTAGTATAAAAATATCTATATTAATTGAAGTGTAGCTTCTTACCAGTTCCAGAGTCTTGGTAACCGTATGAATGAATGGGGCAAGGGGAAAAATGCAGTTTGGGCAATTATCAATTCTGTTGAAATAGCAGTTAAGTCATCTGTGCTGAAATCTCCATAGATAGGGATTTCATATTATGTGTCTGGGGGCAGGGGGGAAGCTACTCAGCAGTCAGTTGTTCCAGCACATACTGAGTTAGATCCTTGCTGCTGCTGTGGAGTTGATGCTGGATGATATTAGCAGCTTTTGAAATGACTAAATATTTGACTTCCTTTTTTTTAGTGATGTCTCTTGACACCAGGAAGGGTGTTCTTGTCCCCACTGAGGCTAAAACAATTACTTGTGTCTGCAACTTTATTTGAGAGTAGTAGTGTGTGTTTACATTGATTAGATCTGTAATTGTGGTGGCTTTTTTATCGGTGCTTGCACAAGGACTGGGAAAAGTCAGTCAGATCTGTAGGAAAGGTAAGTGTTATCCTCACCACAGAGAAGGGGAGCTGGGACCAAAGCGTGATCTCTCAAGGTCACACAGTACAAGCTGATGGTAGAGGCAAGCCCCTAGGTACCCTCAAGTGCAAAGCTGTTCTTTTAAATTCAGTGAAACTTTTAGATCTTCCATCAGAGATATCTCTGGCCCCAAGTCTTGAAAACACAAGGGGAGTCATAGATGTGAGGACAAACCCTTGAATTTTGCATGATGTAAATCACGAAGTAACTGCAACTCAAATGGTTGTGATGCAGACTTTATGCAGCACACTAATACTATGTTACTTCTGTTTGCCTTGCACATATTAATGAGCAAAGAGACTTAATTGCATTTGTAAAGTACTTATGCATGTTAGTGGCATTTATGAAGAACCACTCTAATTGGTAGAATAGGAACAAAATAAAAGTAACTGAGCTAACATCAGGCTTGATGTAAATCACCAAGGGATAATGAATGTGAGAGGGTGTTCCAACGTATGGGCATTGTGGAAGGATAATCAGCATAAAAGCATATTGGTCTCTGCCTTAAGAAAAAAACAACTGCTCTAAAATTGAACAGAGGAACAGACTTCACCAAAGGTGATACAAGTGGTGAAAGCATGGGAACTGCAGGGAAGCAGCGATGTTCTCTGGACTTCTGCTTTCTAGAAGTGGGCAGGAAAGCCTCTCCAAAGGGTTTGTCTTCATGTCTCCTTCAACACTTGGCAAGATTACTCTCTACCAGATATAGAAAATGAGAATGATTATAGAGGACAAAAGTGAGCCAAATCTAAGACTTGTGCATTTCCAATAGCAGTCCCTGTGCTGAAGTGTCATCACACTGGTAATCTCTGTTCTTGTGAAGTATAACTGATTACATGCTACTATAGAAATTTAGGGCAAAGAACCCTTCAGTGCTGAGCAATGGCAGGAAAAGTTGCAAAAGACAAAACAACACCAGAGAGCAAGGGTTGGGAGACGGAGGATGTACTTTATGCTGTCTGTTCTCTTACATCCTATGCTGCCCTAGCAGTTCTTGCTTTGTGCACCTGGGAAGGCATCCTCAGTCCACATGAAATCTTCACTGGAGTTCATAGCACCTCCAGTACCACCTTAAACTTCTGTGCTATGCCTACAGCAATCCAACATGATGGACATCCAGATAGTGTGAATATAACAGTGTTATATATATTGAAAAGCCTGAGTGAACAGATTCAGTGCCTCTGAAACCTAGACTTTGCTGTGTCTGGTGAAACACCACATTTCAGCTGATTTCTTCCTTTAATGCCAGTCTCTGATCTGGAAAGCAGTGATCTTTTCCTGGCTGCCATATTGATTCTAGAGTGAGTTTTAGCATTTTGAGCTGCCTGGGGTATTTGTTCCTGCTAGAGACTTATTTTTGTAAGAGTAAGGTGTCTTGAGAAAGTACTAGTTTATTCCTAGTGCCTGCTCTTGGGGCTCATGTGCTTGCACAGACATATGCCATACCAAATTCTCTGTGGTTATAGCCAGCACTGCTACCAGAGCCTCGGATGACTCTGCTTCACCACATGTTAATGAGTGGGACTGAAATGGTGGTTTGCTTGTTGCTACTGACTTTTCATTATCTATTTCCAGAGGCTGGTATAGAAATGGTTAAGAACGACTGGGTCAAATGACAGCATGCATTTTTGGAGAAGGTAGTGGGTTCTGTGCCTGGTGTCCCACTGCGAAAGGCACATATCCTTTAAATATTTGGATATGTCTACAGTTTGCTTTAACTCTTGCCTTTGGTGCTGCTAAGGCAGATGTAGCGTAGTGCAACAGCAGGCTGTGTGCTAGGCTGTAGGGGTGTAACTTATTTCCAAGCTAATATGTGCTTCTTCCCCTCCTCTCCCTTAATGAATGCCATACTCCACGGGTATTACCTAGCACTGCAGCAAACTCACGTGTGATAAATTTCTTTCTTCCAAGAGGTCTGGTTTTATGAGTGAAGAAATACAGAAGTGATGTGAGGAAGGGTCTCTTATACAAAGGGGAATTTAAAAATTGCTACTGGACCCCAGCTGGAGGGTGGTCACTGGTAAGGCCTGTACCTGTGAGGAACTGGGAAGATACGCTTTCCCTTTCTGAATAATGTCAAGCATTTAATAGTTTTGCCCATTTTCCCACAGACCTGAAACGGTTGGATTGGGGCAAGGGAGAGAGGCTGCTTCTCTCAAAACCTCTGCAGATTCTTCCAGTTGGCTCTTCCACTGCAGAATCCAGAGTGATCAGGAGTGCAAGGGGTGGGGGGAATTGTTGGCTGTCTCAGTTGTGTGATGTGATGCACCAATGTATTAAAAAGCCTTACCAGCTGTTGTAAATTGCTTTCTGCCCATCCCTGTCTGACACGTGAACACAAGAATTCCCATGTGCCAGGAATCTTAATGTTTTCCCTCATACCTCTATGCCTGGGCATAAATATCCTTAAGATGTAATTTTTCCAGCTCAGCCTTTAGAATTTCTAATTATGCTGGGAGAGCTAAGCTGCAGCGGGGTTGCCATCCGGCTACCCTCCTTGTGCCTTTCCCCCTCTTTTCAGACAACTGATCTTTTGAGCAGAGAGAGTCCCTACTGCTGAGCGAGGAAGAACTAAAATTTGGCAAATCTAAATGGGTTTTAATTTGCATCAATATTCTGCAGCAAATAACTGTGTACATTTATAAAAGGAGGGCAAAGCTTAACACATTTTTAAAAGCTTACTTGTGATGAATAGAAACTACTCTGCTCTTGTCTTAAAGAACAAAATTAAGTGAGGATGTGCTTATCAAAGATGCCTCTCACTTGGTTTAGCAGCAGAAGTTGTGTTGAATCCTGTGAAAACAAAGTAAGGTCCCTGCCCCAGAAAGCTCACAGACAAGAGCCCATTATTTAAAAAAAAAAAAGCATGGAAATGGCCTTGAACCTAGCTGTTGACCTTGAATTGTTGGTGAAATTTTTGGGTTTAGAGTATCAGTGGATTGTAATTTAGCATCGGTCATAAGTCCTTTGCCAGTCCTGTCATTCAAAAAAGGTGGAGAGTTGGCTGATTAAGTACCATTTGATTAAACAAAGGGAAATTATGTGGAGAGCCACTTTCAACTTTGAAGGTCACTGTCAAGACTGGGGAGAGTGTGGGAGAAAGTTTCTGGTTGAGGTGGTCCCTAGGGTGCTGTGTTTTGGCTCCTATGGAGCTCCCAGGCTCTGAAATGCTTCCCCACACATACCTTCTCCCAGGGGACACCTGAGTGTACCTTCACATAAAGAACCTTTACATAAAGAACAGTCTTTATTTTTTGCCAGAAGTCATTGTTGTGCTAATGCAGCAGCAGAACACATGATGGTAACCTGTCTCCATTGCGCCCGCTGCGCTTCAGAGGGCAACATGTGAGCAGCGCTGGGCAAAGAGGGGCCTGAAGCAAATAGCCTTGAACTGAAGGGCGGGAGGAAACTGGTCACTGAAGCCTATCTTGGAATTAACCTGGACTGTGGCAAAGCGTGCAAGGTAGAACGCTGGGTTGCAGTCCCAAGGAGACGGACCTTGGGCTGAATACCAGGAAATATTCCTACGTAGAGCTGGTAAAATTGGCGTGTCTCAGGGCGGGGGGCAAAAGCGCTCTGCAGAGAAGCTGTGTAAATGTGGTTATGGCACACAGAGGGTAAACTGAGCAGGATCCTTGTGTGCACCTGGAGGAGTGGTGCAAATAAGACCTGCTCCTCCCTGAAGGCTCAGCCCTACAGACACGCTAGGCAGGCATTCAGTGCCTGATTAGTGTCAGCTCATGTGCCTTGGGTAGATGGGGAGAAGTGGAGAGGAGGGAACACTTTGTGGTTTGCTGGCAAGTCACCCGCTCTTTGATGCACTGCAGCAAAAGCCCTGTCTGAAAACTCTTCAGCAAAGAAGGACATTGCAGGGAAAGGGCGGGGGGGGGCGAGCGACGATGTACGGCAGGACTGAAAGATGCTGCTGCAAGCGCTGTGACAGCCAACCCCTTGTGCTCTGCTTCCCCCCCCAGTCATTTAGCAATTGAGTTGGCCAAGTCCATTGCATTATGTCTGTGAGTAGAATGCAGTGTCCTTTTACTGGATGTCCTTCAGTTGCAACGAGGGATGGTACTGCGTGTGGGCATGTCCCCAGGGGCTTATTGTAACAATTCAGGTAACAGTCATAGGAAGCGGCAAGGCTCCAAGAGGTGAATTGAACTTGGGTGACAAGCCACCACTGCAGCATCCGCTCTGCAATTGCCTCAGCCAGGATGTTACAACGTTCTGGGGACTAAAGTGGCAGACGTAGCGCATTATGTAGCAGCGTTGATGGAAAGGAAGCGTGGACCAAAGAAATGGCGAACTGCTGATTCAGTGCAGGTGATCCTTGGGTTATTGTTGTTGCGGCATGCGCAAGGCGTCTGGGCTGTACCCTGAGGCAAGCAGTAAGATAAAGGGCAGTTCAGGGGTCTTCTCTACTGGGAATTAAAGTTTTTCAGTTGGTAATAGCCTTTTTTTTGGCCCCACAACAAATACACTGTTGCTGCAGAGGAAGACTGCAATCTGCAGGCCACCCTGTCAGATGATGTGTTCTGCCCCTCTTAGGATAATTACACGCAAAGTGGCAACTGAAGAGAGGAAGACCCTGCTGATCTGTGGGCCAGGTGTAGGGCTGCTGGCCACAGTCTGCCAGGGACTCAGAGGAGCGCTCATAAAGGGGACATCCTGCTAGGCTGCTTCCAAGCCGGACCTCTGGGCAGCCCAACCTGCTGGCCGAGCAGAATTTGGCCACCTTGCTCTGGAAGGAGTTGCAAGAGGGTGTGGTAAGGCTTTTTAACTCTGTCTCAAAGTTAACCTGTTAGCTTAACTCCTTATGCTACAGTCATAATATTGAGGTGGAGGAGAGGGGGTGCTTGCTTAGATTACCTTATGTGCAGTGTCTTGTGGTGCTAATGAACTGATAGTTTAGCACTGGGGAAGCAGAGTTTGCAGGAGACCTCAGATGTGGGAAAAAAAACTTGCAGTGGCGAATTGTTTCTATTCTGACCATTCCTGTATAACACACAAGTTGAATGCATCATGTGATGAATGTATTTCTGCTGGTAGGTAGCATTCATAATATTGATGTTTAGCTGATGTTTATTTTCAGACTTTCTGTTTTGAGAAACTGACTCAGATTTACATGTGATGAGTGTTTCTGGTAACAAAGCTCTTAAGTCAGAGCTGTGTTACTGACAATGTTGGTGTGTTTAGTTGTATAAACAACTTGCCTGGCACAACATCTAAAACCAGCCACTTGAACTGTGAGCATGGAACTGGCATTTGTGTGCCTGTGCAGCTTGATTTAAAGCTGGCCTTTTTTGCCATATTCTCCTCATATGTCCTGAAGAGCTGCAGTGGCAGCTGGGAGGGATGTGGAGACCCACGCGTGCATGTTTTCCAAAGCTTTGAATTGCTGTTCTTGACTGCTCTGTGCAGTGCCATCTCAATGGGCTCAAAGCTGCTTTTCACTAGGCAGGAATGGGCAGGGAGTTTGGAGAAGGATGGATTAGGAAAAGTATTTCTTTCCATGGCAGTCATTTGAAGAGGAATCAAGGGTTGCAGCAGCAGTGGCCAGGCCAACAGAGCTGTCGGTGTTCTACTGGCCTTGCATTGTTCCTTGGGTGCAAGGGTGGACGCTTGCTGCTGCATAGGCTCCCCTCCCTAAGCAGCTCTGCATGTGAGGCAACTGAACTTGACCCCTTTTCTTGCTGAAAACTCTGTTGGTTCCACAGATGTGAAACATGCCACAAAATACCTGCAGTCTGTTGGGCATTTGGGGTGGGGGAGCTGACAGCAAAAAGCACAGTTTTCTTAAACTAATTGCCCAGAAGACCCTTTGCACCTGTGAACTAGTAGGGAAAATATGATGAGCTTCTCCCAGATGCCTCTGAAGGAGACCCTTCCATCTGTACCCCTCCTTACTGCTGCAGCCCTGTGACCTCTTGTGCCTGCAGAGGCCCTTGGTGGGGGATGTCTCTCCACTAGCACTTCAGGTTAGAGGAGGACAGGATCCCTTGTTCCCAGGACAAGGGGTCCCCTCTGGTCTGCTGGCTGCCTGCAGAGGGAAGCAGAAGCACACCAAGTTGCAGTCCTGCAGCCTTCAGCTGCTCTCTGCTCTTTCAGCCTTGGTGTCATTAAAAACAAACAAAAAAACCCCACCCCACAACACCTCACCAAGAAAAGAGGCATTTCTCTTGCTGCTTAACGATAAAGCCTTTGAGTAGCAGGGATTTGCTACCTGTAATTGCACCAGCTAATCCTACTGGCAAGCTCTGTCCTTCACCTTAGGTACTATTCTTAGTTCAGTCCCTACTGGATTCTTGACAGAGCAAACGCTAAGGCTTGGTCTGTGCCTTTGGAGAGATTAGTTGAACGAGTGAATTGGGAAGCATCTTCCCTCTCTTTAAGAGGCAAAGCCAGGTAGAGATTGATGGAGACCCTGCTTTTCTGAGGGAGGTAAGTCAAATGCTGGTGGAAATGATGATGGGTGAACTCGGTGAACTGTAGCTAGCTCAAACTCAGCCCAAGGGAGTGGACTGAATGACCTAAGTTTCTTGTGACTCTTTGCTCTTATGACCTTAGTATGAAAGTCTGTCTTTTGTCTTCCTTCCTTTTTCATCTGTAGCTGCGTCTCCGGCTTTATTTGTTCCGTCAACTAATACACAGAAACCACAGAAGCCCTGTGCCATCCAGGCCCTGCTCTTGTGAGTGGGTGGGATATTGGGGAGGAGTGATGCAGTCTAGGAGGAGATTGATGGCCGTTTGAAGAGGTGTCTGCTTCTTAGAGCAGTAATGTGACTTCTGTGTCCTCTGTAGCAACAAGCCCTTTCTAACAGGGCAGTTGCAAACCATGTCAATGTGTTGGGGTATATCTGGACCTGGCAGTTGTTGCTGGATGCTGTCTCCTGTCCAGCATGGACATCTAGGGGGGTGTGGCCTTGCTTCGGTTTCTAGCTGCTCATGAGGGAGAAAAAATCTTACTGAGAGAGACAGATCCTGATCTTGTAACTGGTACATGTCTGAGCAAAGCCAAACAGACTATCAGAGTGAATAAGGCATTTCAGTTTGAGCAGTCAGATGTTTCAGTCGTCACTGGAAGCATACAGGGTTGCCTGGAATGCCATCCCTTGCTCTGTGCTTTAATTAGTACGGCTCTTTATGCTAATCACTCCGCTGCTGTTTCCTGTTTCTGCAGAAAGGGGAAATGTTCACAGGCTGTTGTACCCACAAAATGGTTCGGGGGGGAGTTTGCTAGCGTTCTTGGAGACCAGGAGCTTCTGGGAGATGATGCTTTTGGTGATGTCTAAATGGGGTTTTTGGCTGTTTAGACAGAGGCAGTGCAGGAAATGGAACTGGACCTGAATTGCTGTGCACTGATGGGGGAGGCTAATTAGCATGTGGCATGCAGGGGTAGCTTGTATATCAGACCATTACCTGTGAGGTGGTCTTTCCTTGTATCTTAACATATTTCTCCCCTCTTGGGCAAAATATGCCTTCAGAAATCCTCAGAAATGCTTATTGATACATTTATTTATTTTATTCCTTCCACCATCTTCACTGATTACTTTTCTCTTCAAACCCAGCACCTCTGGCAACTGCAATGTGATATAAACATAGCTGGACTGCTGCCAGCAGCCTGGACCATATAGGATCCCTGACAACCTGACAGTCATGCAGGGACTTTGCAGAGTTCAGTGAGCCTTCCTGAGACTTGTGTCTCATCAGGGCTCTTCTGCTCTTGCTGCCAGATCTTCAGCAGTCTTTCCAGTTACTCTCTCCTTAAATGTGAAGCAAAAGTAAAGCCCAGCATTGACAGGTGTACTTGCAGAATGTGACAGCTAAAGAACAATCCAAAGGCTACAGAAGCTAGATTTAGGATTAGAAAGACCTGGGTCCTTCACGCGACTGTGGAAGTGGTAACTCAGATCTGCAAGATGAATGGGAGCACCAATAATCTAGCAACTGAAGCGTTTGCTGAGTAGCAGTGTGCTCACTGATGCTCATCACTTTGCTGTGCTTACACCTATGCAACTGAAGAGACTTTGTCCCCATCTCATTAGCTGTAATTAGCCACTGCAAAGTATGTGTGTACAGGCATGTATGTCTGCAGCAGTCATGCCAGAAGACAGCCTAGGGAGAAAGTATCTGCAGAAGAGCCAAGGAGAGCTGGACCCGTACCTGAGTTTTCAAGTCAGCGAGTTCATGGCAGTTTGTGCTCCTCTAGCAGCCTGAGAACTTATGCTTATGTTCAAGTTCCAGATGGTTCATGTGTCTTAGTCCCCATCCCTTGTCAATCTAGTTGCTGCAAGCAAAATCTTGAGCAGAGAGATAGCCGCAAGAGCGAAGTAATGATATGCTTAGAACCCATCATGTCATCTTGAGTTGGTAGGTGAAATGTGCCATCGTGCTCTTAGACTATGGCATAGGAGAGGTAGCTGGTTCAGGCTAATGCTCCCTCAGTGTGAGCTGATATTTGGTCTGTTAACTCCTGTTAACACAGGCTATGAGCTTGTGCACACGGACAGTTAATCCAGCTCTGCTGAAGCATGGCATTCCCTTAGCTAAGCTAAGGGAACTTGTTCAAACATCTGACACTGCACTTGGATGCCTCCCACATTTGCTTGCTGCTAAAGTTTCCCAACTTAGACGCTAACCAAGGTGTTTCCGCAATGGAAGATGTAAAACAGGTTATTGAGGTTTGTCAGGTTTGTGTGAAGACCTTGGGCTGTGTTTCAGCCATGTTTTACGTAGCCTCTGGGAAACGCTCATGATACCAGGTAAGAGGACCTGTTGAGTAGGCACAAACCACCTATGTAATAAATACAGCCATGAACACAGTAACTGGTGTTTTACATACAGAATTTCTGTTCATTGTTAACAGGCCACTTTGCTGCAATTAAGGTGGCTGGATTCTCTGCTCCTTACAAGTGGATAGCTACAAAGTCCTTTGCTTATCTGCCCTTGCAAAGGAGATCTGGAAACAGGTACTTTGGGGAAAGCCTGAATTCTTCTCCTGTTTCCCAAGAGTTTTGCCACTATATGTTAAAGTGATGTTTTTTGAGGGGAGAGAAGTCACGTATTAGTGACTTGTGGCTGACAGTTTAAGTGTTCATGAATCTGCCTGTGTAGTGGTACCATTGAGGGGATGGGGTTGGAATGGATGGGTAGTAGTTGGGACCTTAAAGGAGGCACTGAGACTGCTGTTTTCCTTCACATTATTTGAGAATACTCTTTTACCCTTGGTAGGTGAAGTGGTAACTTGGTGTCATGATGTCTTGGCTGCAGGGTGGAGATCAACAAGCTGACACTCAGTGAAGATGGCAGGTAATTTTTCTGTGCATATATATTTCTTTCTCATCTGGTATTAAAACTTACTGCTAATATCTGTACACAATACAAGTTTTTAACTAGTGCATGATACTGTAATTAAGGATAACAGTGAAGGTAAAGGTGAGTTAAAGTAAATTCACATTCAGACCATAGTTCCCTAGAATTTCAGGACAGGCAGGATGTACTAAAGTAATCTGACCACTAAGCAGTGATAATTAATTCAGTTAGTCTACTAGAATGCTGGGCTGAACCAGAATGTCAGAAAGGTGATTCATCTTGATTTGAAGATAAAATAATCCACCATTTGCCCAGGTACTGAGTTTCAGTCCCTAATGCAGTTTCTCTGCTTAGTTTAAGCTGAACCTCTGGCACTGGCTTTTAGCCACTGGCTCATCTGCCTCCCTCTGCTGTGAAGAACAAGCAGCAGCATCCAGCATTTGTCTCTGGGGAGACCTTCCTACCCTGTAATCAGGTTATGTGTGAAGGCAGCTTGGTTTAGCAATAAGGGCACCTGGGGGAAAGCAGCGAAGTGCCATTTGCTGCTGCAGGAGGGGACAGCCTCAGTGTAAGTTAGTCTGATCTCTGGGCACTGGAAACTTCAGGGGGACTCTATCAATTGTCGGTTGAAAAACGCTGTAGAATTGGGTGGTCTGTATAGAAGTGTGCTTAAAAAGAAAAAAAAAAAGGAAAAAAAAAAAAACCAAAACCCAAAACAAACCCACAAGCTTGGTTTCATTTTGTGCAGGTTTTTTCTTATTATCATGGATGGATTTAATGGGCCAAATTCTTTACTTTCTCAAGTAGGTAACAGTGGAGTCACCCAGTAAGGCAGCAAGGTTGCTCTGAGCTTGTACTGTGCTGAAATTGGAATCTGGCCCTGCAACTTTATTAAGAAAAGTAAATGTGAACGCTCACTGATATAAAGGGGAGGAAAAACACCTGCATCATGTGAGTGGTGAGGAGGCTGCTGCAGTTCCGTCTCTGAAGGGCTTGTTATTAATTAGCTGTGTACACAGTAAGTGCTTCTCTGGAGAATGAATGAGGTGCCTTAGTGTCCCTCCACAACCCTACCATTTATAACAAAACTGGGGAGTGGGAGCATATTTGGGGTGGGTGGGCTTGAGCTGCATGGGCTGGCAGGAAGAGAGCCTCAGACCCTGACGGAGGGGTTTGATTGTGTGCGTATTTCAGACCTGGGGTCCTGCGCCGGTGGGTTTCCGATGTCCTTGCTGCAGTATGTGTGCGGTGCCAGTTCGCTTTTTGCAGTTACTGGAGCCTCTGATGTGATTGCAAAGTTGTGGGTTACATTCCTTTGCCAGGAATAATCCTGGAGAACTCTCGCATTCTTCCTAACGTGGGCTTCTTTTGGTGAAATAGATTGAATTCAGCCCTGGCACAAGTGTGCTGAAGTTGAAGTGCTCCTGCTCAGTGTATTTCAGCTTCGCTGAAATCAGTGATGTAGCACCAGAAGAAATGAGGTCCTGTAGTGTCACAATTATGGGTGCTGACCTCTTGCTGTAGCCCACCCGAGGCTGTGGGAGAGCAGCCGTGGCACCCAGGGCTGACACGCAGAGGGCTGGCTTCTCCTCTGACCGGGCAGGCTCAGGAAGAGGCTTTACTGGGGCTTGTCTGGGCTTGTTCAGGCCTGAGCCTGCCTTTGTCTTTGCGATCACAGGGATCCGAGCGGATCAAAGAGGATCTGCCTCTGCGGTTTGCAGCTGCCTTGCTGACCAGACCTCCTTGGGAGACCCCAGCAGCAATCTGCTGCACCGGAGCCTTTCTGACCTTCTGTCTCTTCAGGTAAGTGCTGTGTGTGTTTGTGCTTGTGCCTGCAGATGTACTGTATGTATCTGCCTGTGTTACACTCTGACAGCTTTTCTGCAGAACCTGTTCATGTCTGAGTGGGGCTGTGGAAGGTGGTGGGGGTCTGTGCAAAAATGTACAGACAGGTGAGCTTTCAGAGGGCTTGAAAGTAGTGTAGGAGAAAGAGTAACTGCCCTTGACAGTCTGTGTTGGGGTAAAGGGAGTTTCCTTTCCCTTCTCTTGTCTTTCCTTTTCTGTAGCCCCCTTCCTTCAAGCCCTTCACACACAAATGCACATTGGGATGTTGGGGATACTGGTGAGTGCCTAGTTTTTGAGGGATCCCAGGAAGTAACAGCACCCAAAAAAGCAGCTGTGCGCTCACACTATCTGAATGTACTGCAGCTGTACTGGGAAAGCTGAGGATGCTACTTAGCAGCTTGAGTCTAGTGAGCGGTGATACTGGTGAGTTGTTTGGCTTCTACATCCAGGAGACAAGGTAACTGACTTCATGTGGTATTAGCCACTCTGTGGTTCATTGTCATGTCTAGCACTTACACAGGGGAACATGGAAGCCGAATGCTTAATTCTTTGTGAGGAGCTGGCAGCTATCCCCCTCTCCTGCTACACTTAGCACAAGCTGTCCTCTCCGTCCTATTTCCAGTGTTGTTACCTGGCTCAACATGTTGCCTCCACTTTCATTTTGTCATGGAAAGGATAAATAATAGAGCTCAAATGCTGTTATCACCTGATGCTCGTATGGGGGAAGAAGGCTCTGTTATGCTGTGTTTGGCTCTGCTCCCCACTGCCCTTGTTCAGTCTTCCTGATCACTGGCAAGGTGAAGCTTGGCTTTACCTGCATCTGGGTGCCCTGTGCATCCCTCACCTGCTTATCATGAGGTCTCAGGTATTTGTGCAAACTGCCAATGGGGTTATCTGTTATCTAGGTAACTGTTACGTTACGTAGGAGAGGGCCTTTCCATTACTTAGGAAGGGGTAAGTAAGTACCAGTCCATTAGAGCTAATTGTCTACACTAGCACAGGTCTGGGCTGAGGGTTTGGAGTTATTTCCCCTTATTATTATGCTGCCTTTCAGGGGCATCTCAGCAGAGCAGGCAGGGTGAATGGATATGAAGTTTTGTTCTGTATTTTGAAGACAGGCTCACTCATACTTACCTCTGATAGAAAATGTATTCATTTGTAAGCAACCCACCTCTCATCTGAACAGTCTGTTGATATTTTATTAGCTGTATATATGCCAGTGTGTTTTGGAGCTTCCACCTAACTGAGGGTGAGTTGGGCTGGTTGTTAGTGGCTTCATAATTAAGTGCTGTGTGGTGCTTTTTTGTTTTGTGTGGCAGACCAGAGATAAGAAGGGTTATTTTGCAGGACCTGGAAGTAAACATGTAATATTTGGTTATGATGAATGACATTCGCTTCTAGTGACTATTTTGCTTCTACCATTGATGGTATTGGCAACCAGTAATGTTAAAGGTGCACCATTCCAGCAAGGAGTTAGGTTTGCATGTGTGTTTACATTTGCAGGCAGCTGCAGGGAATTTCAGACTGGGCCTTAACCCATTAACACTGATAGTTCCAGTAGGCACATTGCTCAGACTGCAGCTCTTCTGTTCTTTGAAGAACTTGTGGTCTAACAGAGTAACATACCTTGTGGGTAGGGTTGCATCTGGGACTCTGCTTCAGGCCAAATGAACGCTACAAAGCCACTGTGAAACTGTTGGCTCTGTGAAATGACCTGTTCGGTCCAAATTCCAAACAGGGTAAGAGGGGCAAAGGATTCTTAAATAATGGGGCTTCTTTTTTCTTCCCTTCTGCTTGCTGCCCTCTGCACCCGATCCAAGGATGCCAAGTACAGGCAGGTCTGGTGACCATGATTCTGTCTTGTCATCTCACACTGTGTTTTGTCCCTCAAGAGAAAGTTAACTGACCTATTTTAAATAGCTTCAGAAAGCTGCGGCACAAAATGTTTGAGGGGTGAGTGACGTTGGAGCAGTAACATGAGGCTAAAGTCACTGCTTGGGCAACTGCACTGATTTTTGGTGGAGTAATGCTAGGGATGCTTGCTGCTTTGTCCCTTTGACTCCAGACTGGGATTCTCCAAAACAAGTTTTGTGGGCTTGTGAGGCTTTTTTCCAGCCTTTTTAAGTGAGAAGAATGTTAAAAACATCTATCTAGACAGGCAGAACTATGGGTAAGCTTTAGGGAGGGTGTTTGATCAGAGCAGGAAAGGAAAAGCTCATCTGAAAACAGTAGCTTATAAATTGTCTATTGCTGCTAGCTGACCATTGCATTCTGTAATACTTTGCTCTGTTTCCATCTGTTCTGTGTCATGGAGGATGGACAGGCTTATAATGTAAGGGACAATAGCAGATTTCATACCAATAATGAGAACTTTTTTTCTGTCCTGGCCTATTGACATCTCACTGCATGTACCTTGTCTCAAAGGTGGGGGAACTAGAGGATTTTTAGTACAGATGTTGAAAAATCTTTTCCTTGCACTCACACTATGGCCTTGGAAGAAAGGTGGTTAAATGAGAAACAAAACATCAGTGCTTTCTTGCTGAAAAGATGTCATCCCTCCTTTTTAAAAACCAGTTATTTCTGTTGTTCTCTCCAGCTGGATGGAGAGGACATCTCAGCAGGTTTCCTTTTATGACTAGGGTCTCATTTTGAGTATATGATGGAACTTGCTGGTTTATTTTGTAGGCAAGTCTGTGTTTCCTTGTATTTTGGAGGTAGAACACCAGTAATCTTCCAGTAACTGGTACAGACCATCTCTTAATGCAAATGGAGGGAAGTTAGTAACACATGAGCCATTGTTTTGTTTCCAAAGAGACTCAGCTGAAGGGGCTTATACAACTGTGGGACTCTAATTCGAGCCCTCAGTTTTATGTATTTTTTTCTGTTTGCATTTGAATGTATTGTAGGAGCAGTGACCAGGCATCAAAACTATTCCCAGCCTGTCTGAAGCAACCTTCTCCCTGAAATAAGAATCCTTCACCCAGTGGACAAGAAAAGGCTTTGGTAAGAGGAATTAGAGTAAACAAATTGTATACTGCTAAAAATGGAGTTTGAATCTTTCACTTGAGCCTTCCTGTAGATGTTCACCCCTGGAGATGTGGGTCTACTATTATACCTCTTCACCAGGGAAGCAGCTAAGATGCAAGACTCTTACCTTGTCTAGAATATTGTGGTGCACTCATGATTAATTCAAATGCATCTTACAAGGGGTAATAGTCTTTTCTCTTGTGTAACTAGATATCGCCCCTGTCAAGTTTTGCTAAATGCAGGCTTTACTCCCCTCAGAAGCCAGGATGAAGCTAGATGCAGGAGCAGTGTCTGTCACTGTTTCAGTACAAGTAACCTTGGGCAGGGGAGATGTGGGGAAGGAGATGTGCTTCTGGGGAGCATCCGAGAGTAACTTCCCCAGTTGTGTTGCAGCCATCCTATTGCCTTTCACCAGCTTTGGTGTCACAATGTGTATCTTATCTCCTTGGGCAGATGGGAAGGCCGATAACATGCTGATAATAATCCTGATCTTCACATCTCCCTGCATGCTTTGGTGCATCTCTTTGTGTAGAGGATGGTGACAACTTCAGCCAGTGGTGCATGGGACTCTTCTGGAGCTCTCTGCTATTGTGA
Organism: Nyctibius grandis; assembly: GCF_013368605.1. Lineage (NCBI taxonomy): Eukaryota > Metazoa > Chordata > Aves > Nyctibiiformes > Nyctibiidae > Nyctibius > Nyctibius grandis. Next base: position 4,931,525 of record NC_090674.1, read on the forward strand.
GTGGCTGACTGAGCAGTAGCAGGCACCAAAATGTGAATTTCCCTAATGCAGCTCAGAAGCTGTGCAGGCAGCAGACCCTGTTTGACCCTTGGCTTCTTGCTTTGAGACAAAGATGTACAAATGGGTGGGTCTGGCCTTGGAAGAAGAGAGAGGAATGTCCAGAAGGAGACTCTGTAAAGATCCCTCAAAGATGATAAAGGAGGAGCCTGAGCTTAACAACTGGAAAGCACCGAACTGCTGTGACAGTAAAATCTCTGCTCTGAGTCAGCCTGGCAGCATGGCAGAATCAGTCTGTCCCAGCAGACTGAATTGGGGGGATAGGTCAGGAACTTCTTGGGTTGGATAAACTTGTCTTTCCCAAGCCCATCTAGGCTATAAAATCACAGGTTTTTATTTTTTGAACTGACATACTAGAGCAGACATGGGGCTACGGACGGCTGTGACTCTGGGTTTATGAGCTATGGCTAATGCTTGCGCATTGCTTGGTTAATGAGTCATGGGTGCTTACGTGTGGCTTCCATCCTCTGAAATCTGCAGTGCACTGGACTCTGCCCAAGCCTCTCCCAAGGTACTGAATCAGCAGAACCCTGAATAGCCTGGTGTTCTTTGCTTATACTGACTGCTGCAGAGTGGAGCTAACTAGAAGTGGTAGCCTCACTACCTTGGTAGCCATTGCAGCGGTAGCCATTGCAGCCTTGGATGGGGCTGTCCACCCTGCTTTACTGTTTTGCACAACCGACTGCTACAAAGTACTTTGTGGCATGTCTACACAAAAATTCGTGGCACTTCTGTAGATGTAGTAGCTAGCACAGCTGCTAGTAGAGCTGTGAGCTGTTTGTGTAAGCTCCAAAATGACAACTCCTTAAAGACCTTCTCTAAGATGCTATATGGGGAGAAACAGTGTTTATGGTATTTGACAAATGACCACAGAGCAGGTTTAACAGAAGATTTTTGTTTCTGCTTAGACCTTTGGGTGATGAAGTTCACTCTGTGTGTTTTATTTAAGTTAGATAAGATATGGGGAGGGAACTGTGTAAAGGGAAGGCAAGAGGTAATAGGCAGTAAGTTCAATGTGTGAAACGTGACGGTGCATCTGCTTTCTTAGTAACACAAGTGCTAGGTGCTGTTCTGGCCAGTGAGACTGGACTACCTTAGAGCTTGCAGTCAAAGTTGTGATGTTGCTGCTGGACATCTCTGATCTCATTTGGGAGAGAAGACAGGGGAAAAAAGGTAATGCAGGCTTTGTTAAATATTATTACAAGGGGAAGAACAGAATTTACTAGAAAGCAGAGGGCTTTTTTTGCTTGTCTTCATTTAAAAAAAAAAAGTGAAATCTGAAAGAAAGGAAAAAGTTGCACTGAAGCTGGCAAAGAATGAATTGTTTAACTCTGTGCAAGAAGGCACAAGTCTGGTGTACAGTGTGTGTGAGCATGTTCCTCACTGTACAGTACGTGGAGAAATTCACTAAGTGATGTGTATATTAATTCCATGGCTTTATCTTGTTTTGGTGTGGGGATTTAATATTGTTTAAGCCAGTGATATTAGCCAGGCCCAGTGAGATCCCAAATGAAGATTCACTTGGGTGAGATGTGGTAGATTTTAAATATGATGCCTTTTAAGGAATGGGAGGAGATGGTTGCTCTAGGTTTTTTTCACAGTATCCTTAACTGTACCATGTTTTATGGAATTTTTGTGTCTGTATTTCTTGGAGTAGGTGAGTGAGTGATAGACATAGATGTCCTCCAGATCTCAGTAGTGGAATAACCTGAACTCTTTCCTGAATTTTCCATTTTATCTGAGAGCTTTTGTGCTTCTCAGACTGCAGGAAAGTTTGTGGAAAGAAGCTACTGAGAGCAGATCTGGCTGCCACCTGCAACATGATCCCAGGGCTACAAAACTGCTGCTGCTTCTTCAGTTGTCACCTGCAATAAGACGAAAATAGCCTGTTACCCAAATGGCTGTGTCCCTCTGAGCTGAGTGACTAGCTGAAAATCAGTAGGGTTACGAATGCAGCTGTCCTACAGGTAGAAACGCTGACCAATCTCACACTAGGACGTTTATCTTTTCCCCATCATTGTCACCTAAATTGCATGATTTTTGCCTATCTTACTGTTTTATGGAAAGGAATTGCTAGTACTGTCTACTTTTTTCTCTTAGTTCTGCTTTGTTTTAGACAGCCTGTGACTCACTGCAAAGATATTGTCCCATTTCCTTATTAGCTGTGAGGCTGGCCTGCAGGAGTGGTGGCACTACGTGGGGTGGAGTCGTAGCTGTATCAAGAAAGCCGGAACTCTCTGAGCTTGCAGTGAGTCTGAATTAGGAAGCAGGTGTCTGCACTGCTCTGGAGCCTGTGCTCAGCTTCTTGCAGTATATCAGGCGTAGCAGCAGGAACCTGGGGTCACCTGGGAGCTGAGATGGACTTCAGGTACCACTGCCAGCTGCATAATCTCCTACCACAGAACTGTAAGAAACTGGTAAATATTTTTCCTATCTAGGGTCATGTCAATACGTGTCATAAAGAAAGTTTCTGTTGTGTGATTAATAAAAAAAGGTAAATGGGAGTTGTTCGGCAGCTTGTGTCCTGTATTTGGAGTATTAAGATGCTATTGGAGGAGAAGGAAGTGGCAGGAAAAGTATGATAATAACGATGCTTAATAAGCACTGCCAGGAGTCATAGCCTAGAACTGTTTTCTGGTTGACTTAGTGGCATATTGCAGGAGTTGCAGGAGAAGATGGGATAATACAGCACTAGTTTGAAAATTTTTGGAGAGACTAACCTGAAACCCAGGATCTGCATATCACAGGATTTGTAGAAAATCAAAGTCAGAATTTATCAAATGTATTCTTATCTTAAAGAGGGAAACCTGTTTGTAAGGTTAAGTCAGGAAAACTGTCTGTGTTTGGAGAAGCAAGACTCTTCCTCTCCTACCTGGAGGTGCATAATAGGAAAGACTGACACCTTCTTTGGGAGAAAGGAATTTGTTCTTGCTCTGCAACCACCATAAGTGGTTTGGTATAGCTGTAAGATAATTTTTTCTCTGGGATGCCAGTTCATCCTAGTAAGTGTAATAGACTCAGCTAGACATTACTTCTAATTCTATGGTTTAGAAATAGGGTTGATTAAAACAGTCTGTACAAAAGACATCGAGCATCCTGATCTAGTTTTGAGTTTAGCCTTGTTTAAAATGAGCAGCTGAGCTAGCTGACCACCAGGAGTCTCTTCCAACCTAAATCTTTCTGAAGTTTGAAAACTGTCATTTCATCTTTTTCATTCAAACTTTCTCCTGTTGCTGAGTTTCACCCACAAATTTCACAGATGAAAATTAAGCTTTGTTTTGCCTTAAAACAAGGAGTATTTGAAGCTTCCAGTGACAGGATCTGTTTGCATCAGGCGTCAACAGTTGTTCAAATCTTTAGAGAAACTTCATGTGATTCTTCAGGTACTAGCTCAAGGCTTGTGACTAGGTCAGTCATAGCTTAAAATTCCACCAATAGGAGGATGGCACAACGCTGGGAATGAACTTTGAAATAAATGTGCTTAATTAAATGAAGCTTATGGTATCACATAGTTCAGTGATGACAAAATGCTTGCTGCAGATCTTACCTGACAGGACTTTTTACCTTTCTTGGAATGTAGTATTTCTGTAACAGGAGAGTATTTCCATCCTCCCCACCCTTCAGCTTGTTGTTTTATAGCAGTGATTTCTTTATAGGCTAATTCCTTGTAGAGGATTTCCTAAAGCAGAATGCTTGTGGCAAATGCACAATCACAGTAAATTTGTCAGGTGCTTAAACTAAAGGGAGGAGAAAAGGATTTGCTGTTAGACAAGCTGCTGAAACAGAAAAGGTGCTCAGCTTATTGGCCAGCACCTTTGCACAGGTCCCTTCTAACTCTAAACTAGTGAAGTTTTTTGGATTCCCTATAAGACTTCAAAGCTGTTCCCAAGTCAGTCATCCCTAGAAATATAGCTTCTGACCATCTAGAAATGAGCAAGCTCAAGAGCTGGATAGTTTTCTTCAGCATAGGAAATGCTTGCTTTTCCTGCAGCCACAGCAATGAATAATCAGAGTTAAATGATTCTGGGTCTCTGCAGAGGGGATGCCTTTTGTCCCTTAGCTTTTGCTGTGTAGTTTTCAAACTGGGCTTGTAAAACTTGAAGGATCCTTGCCTCGCTGCCAGCTTGTTTGGACTCCACATGATGGTAAATCCCATTCACATCTGTGGAGGAGGCTTGTGGATTTCCTCTTTGTGAAAAAAACACTCATGTAGTTAAAAGCTTTGACTTCCAGCTTATATGTTGTCTCTAGGTGCATCAATAGGAAGGGTGGAGAAGGATGCTCCCACATACCTGCCTGTGATAAGATTTCATTTATACTTAATACAATGAAGATTTTTGTCCATATGAAGGAAAGATGACGTTTTTCTAAGATGACTCTGCAGTGATTTGGGAGAAAGAATTAATATCTTGTCTCATGCAACACAGTTGTTAATGTTAGTGCAGAATAATCTCTTTAGGAGTAGGGATGCATTCTTCTACTATATCACTGTACTGTGCCTAGTACAGCAGTCCCCGTTTGGTTGACATCTTAGAACCATGAAAAACATAATGAGCTCCACTAATTTAACAGTATTGTCCAGTTTTATTGATGTTTGGCTGCCAGGAGAAGGTCTCAATGGATTAGATCCATCTGACACATACGTTAGCATCTCAGATGCTGGCCCCTCGCAGCTGAAGGCTCGAGCAGATTTGCTTGGACCAGCTGAGCGGTACTGATGTGACATGCTGCACTCCCTCTTTTCTGCCTTGGGTGTTGGGCACGTATTTTTTGGGCTGCCCTGCCTTTTTGGGCTTGAATACAAGGTTGGTTTTGCTGCTCCATGTTCTCCCAGAGTGTTCCACAGTTTCAGCTGGATGACTTGTTTCCTACTTTCCTAAAGCACTAGAAATTCTTATAGGTATCTGTCACGGTTTAAAGCTGGGCCAGTTATTAAACCTGTGGCAGATGCCCTCTGTTATCCCCCCCCCCCTCCCCCCAGAGGGAAAGGGAAAGGGAAAAGGGAGAGAGGACAGTAGCAAGCAGCAGAGGGGAGCTAAAATGATTTGAAAAATCATTATCCTGCTGCATAGATATGAGGCTGTTCCCCAAAGCATCTCTTCCCTGGCCCTGTCATGCTTAATTTTTAGTGGCTCAAAGGAGAGTTTTACAGTTCCCAAAACTGCAATTCTGCAGTCTCAGATGTCCCCGAAGTAGCATGAAAGGTGTAGTATCCTCTTCTGTACCAGATTGTTTTGCTGTCCTATTGCTGTGCTTGTCCCTGACCTGTTAATTGCCTTTGAGATAGTCTGGTTTGTTCTGATCCTGATGGGAAATGCTGGAGACATGATGAGGTCATTGTTTAAACAAGACAGGTAGTTCCAGAGTGGGACATGTTTTCAGGGCAAGAAGGTGGGTACTGTTGTCAAGTCTTGATTTTGATGTTTTGGAGTTGTTTGCTTTTTCCTCAGGGTGAAAAGGTTACAGTCAAGAAGTGATTTGTTAATTAACTGGTGCTGTCTCCTGGGACACAGGGAATGGAGCCCTTGTTCTGCTGTCACTATGCCTGGTGGGTATTATTGTTGTCTGCTGTGCCGGTTGGATTGGTGTGCAGTTACAGCACTTCATGTCACCTTCGTCAGTCTCCTCTGATACTGTGTAGAGGGCATGAGCTTTTCCTATCACGTGCAATGTCATCCTGTACAATAGAAGCCACTGAACTTTATCTCATGACTCTTGCAATAAACCAAACAGGTTTGTCTTGTGCTGTTGTGTCTCTTTTGAAAAAAACATACGCACCCAAATGCTGGCCATTCTGAAGACTGGGTGATGGCCAGGGGTTTGGGGTTTTAACATCTGCTTTTCAGTTGGAAGTGTTTCAATTCTTGCCCTTCAATTGGTGCTCCTGCCTTTCTGCAGGATGGCAGGTTTCTGATACTTATTGGAAGATGAAATACAGTTTCACTGTGAGCAAAACAGGGTGAGAGCAAGAAAGAATTGAGTCTTGGCCCGCTCTGTCTTGCTACCCAAGCACAAACCAAATTATCAAGTTTTTGGCATTTGTAATCTGGTGCATTAGGAGGGGGAATAGAAGGCTTAGATGTCTCAGAATATACAGGTGTAGTGTTGCCAGTGGATCACTGAAAGAAATCAGAGGCTGACAAAAGCCAGTGAGCTTCTAGTCATGCAGCATGTTTTACTTTTATACTTGGGTGTTGCACAAGAGGCCCCCTTCTGAGTAATAACCTGCTTTTGAGGCTATGATGCAAGAGTTAAGGAATTGCTTTGCCCTGAAGGTTGTCTTCTCACATGCTCATATGTTTCCAGGAACTGAGGGTTGCAGGAATGCTAGATAACACCATATCTTGTGTATCTCAGGCTGTTCCACATGTATAATAGGAAAGTCAAATGGCTTTAGTACCTTTTTCATTTGTTTTGCAGATGATTGTGTTTCCAGTGAGTTCTCTTTGTCTAACATATCATATGTGTGACCTAAGAGCAGAGCTGTGCAGTCAAGTGAACCCAGCAAGAGTTTAAAGAGTTTTGTCTTACATTATTAAGCATCTGGAAACACTTTTGTTCCACTGTCTTGCCTGAATGGTGTTGTGTGAAACTTGGGAGATAAATGTGGATACGTATAAATATGGACAAGTAAGCTGGGTTTATCTTGTTAATACTTGTAATTCCTAGAGGCCTTGACCAAGATTGGGGGTAAGGGACAGGGTAATGGTCAATTTATGGTTGTGAGCCTCTTCTCCCTTGAAAGCTGTTTAATTCAGTACTGCTGCTATTGCTTCATTAACTCTTTGTTTGTTCCCAGACTCTTGCCTTCTGTGAATGAGAAGAGGAGCTCGATCAACCTGCCCTAGCTTCCCTCCTTGCATGATGCCAGCTGTGAGTGTTTCTTTGGCAGTGTCTTAGCTGGTTGTTGTGAACAATAGTCAAGGAAGCAATCAGCAAGTATACTGCCCTAGAAGTGCTACACGTTGTTGGGCCTGCCTCATATCTCCATGGCTTGAGAAGATGGATGGGGATCCAGGTTGGGATGCTGCCCAGGTGTACTGTGTTGCACTGGAGCTTGGGGTGTCTGATGGAGCAGAGGACTAATGTGAGAAATGCCACGGGATGCTTGACGATGTGGTCACTGCATCAGAGAAAAGAGATGAAGAAAAGAGAAGATCAACATGTTGCAAGTTACTTTGCTCTTTCTTTGTCCTTCCCACATGCATCTTCCTGAGAGTAAAATACCAGCTATTGTTAGTAACACTGCAAAAACGCAACACTAGATACTGGGAGAAGGGCCTGCTTGTGGGAAGAATTCATCCGAGCCTCAACCTCAGACTGGTAATGACAAGTGAACTTGGCTTTGAGCCTAGCATGGGAGCAACTCACCTGTAGTCACTGTTTCTCCTGGGTGCTGGTAAGCAGCTATATATTGTAAACACATGCAGTCAAGTGCCCAGAAACTTAGCTGATCTTTCTGGAGAAGAATTCATTAGATTTTAATTATCCAATGAGACATTACTTCTTACCTTGTCTGGATAAGAGGGAGGCAAGGAGGATTTATGGAAAGGACAAATCTACAATATGGGATCATTCTAAGGGAGGAAATGCAAAAGCACCTCAACCTTGGAAGAAGGAAAGACCTTGCCTAAATCTTGTGTAAACTTGTAGTACTCACATAGAGGATGAGAGCTTACATTAACTTTGATAAAACCAAGTTGGTTTTGTGTTTTATTCTCTATGGCCCTTGCTGACTTGGCATGAGCTGGGTGCCATGATCTGGGGACACTGGAGTTCCAACACTGTTTAAAAAAAAAAAGCACAAAACAAAACCAAAAAACAAACAAACAAAAAAACCCTAGCTATGACTTTGGCTGCCCACACTTCTGTATGCCTTTTTTTTCCAGACATGAACATAATTGTACCAATTACAGGGAGCTGTGAAGCTTCAGGAACTGTCTTTATAAGTTCTGCACTCAGAAGATAATGAATGGCCAGAAGGGAGCAAGGTATCCTTCCGTTGCAAGTCTTCTGAAACTTCATCTCTGCCTTTGCAGGATATTTGTCAGATGTTTTGAGCTAGTACATCAGATTTCCTGATAAAAATACTACTTTTTCTATGGCTTTTGACTTCCAGGTTTTTTCTCCTTTATAGAGCCAAAGATGACCATCAGTTCTATGCTTTTTGTGGAGAAACAGTGTGTTATAGGTAATGAGAATGGCTAAAAAGTATCATTGGAAGATCCCCCAGAAGATTGCTACAGAGAGTGCCTCTGTGTTCTGTGTAAATGCCCTTTCTAGTGCCCTTCCCTGAAGTGCCACTGCTCCATACTTGAGTCTGAGCTGGGTGTTGGCCGAGTGGAGCTGATGCAATGCTTGGAATGTGGTTGGGGTGACAAACATGTGGGGCTTGACCTGTCTCACTTAGCATGTAATTCCTGAGCAACTTCACCTGTCTTAATAAAGTCAGTGAGTTTCAATGCCAGGTTGTAAGCGAATGTTCTGCTCTTCAAGTTTCCTGTATGTAACTTTGCAGTAGTGCTTACACCAGGGTGGCTAGAAGTGACTAACCATCCAGTTAGTTTCTGTAGATATGTGGGTGCTGTATTTCAAATAGTTGTGTTAAATGTGCTCTTTGCTACCCGGGAAAGCAGCATGATGCAAACAGCATTGTTGAATAGAGACTGATGTTCTGGAGTTCTGCGTTGGGGACGTGACTGCGGCTGACCCCTTAGCTGGATGAATGGTAGCGGCTGTGTACCAGTCTGGGACCTGAGCAGTCAGCACCCACATGTGGAGAGAGAATCTGTAAATTGTTTAACAGAAATATTTTATGTCTGCCTTCAAAGAAGGAGGGTGAGGAGTATGATGTTGTGTTTTACAACCCATTTTCAAGGTTGTATTTGGATTCTGGACTGCAGATGTTGAGTGTCCTTGTGTCAATGGAAGAAATAGGGTACAACAGAGCCCAGGAGACTTTCCCTTTAGGAGAATTGTCTCTTTGCTGCTTCACACTTCATCTGTTTCAAATAACTTGTGTGAAATAACTTGAGTGAGGCTTCTAGCTCAGTAACCAGGGAAGCTGACATGCTTCGTTACTTTTCCTACTTGAGGGTCTCATTATTAGCTTTTATATTCCTGTCTCATCTGTGTTAAAGCTACAGGCTGTAGGCAGACCCTTCTGTTGCAAAGTACAGTGTATACCTCTAATTCAATTTACCATAAAAGCTACACTCCCAAAATCCTACTATTTGGCCTATTTTCCTACTACTAAATGTAAGAGTTGTAGTCCATACATTTTTATTATAAGCAATGAGAATGGCTAAGAAAATAGCATTGAAAGGTTGCCACGAAGATCCCTCCTAAAGAGTGCGTCTTTAGGCTGTGCAAGTGCCCTTTCTAGTGCCCTTTCCCAAAGTGCCACTGCTCCATACTTGAGTCTGAGCTGGGTGACCTTAAGACCAGGTCTTAAATATAGTATTTTTTTTTTGTTCATGGAAAACTCTGTTTCATTGTGAATGTACAATATTAATACCTTTATTTTTCTCCATGCAGCCACAGCATGAAGGAATATCCCATATTAATCTCCTAATTAAATTGGAAATGAAAAACTATCACAACACTTGGAGCATACTTTAATTCATTGATTGTGCTGGCTTGGTTCCAGCAGTGTAACTAATTACATTCTGCCTGCAAAAAATTCTCATTGCTCCTGGCTTTTTTGGAGAGTTGCTGGCTTGAATTCTTGTGTGATCTCTGCAGCCTGACTACACATTTTTGATGCTAATGGAAAACTGCTTAAAATGACTAAGCATCTCTCCTTGCTGAAAGAAAAGCCATTGGGCTTGCTAAAGGGACCCAGGACGGTGCTCTGCGGTAGGTGATGAGCGTGTCCTGTTCCAGCTGTTGTGTACACGCGCTTTTCTCTGCGGATCTAGTGCACTGCTGATGGAGCATGAAAGGCTGCTTAAATCCCAGGGTCATCTTGATCCAGCAAGCTTTTACACTGTCATGCTTGCCTTGGGGCCGTTCTTCCCAACAGTTGGAAATCTGTTATTGTAGCAGTTGCCTGTCATGTTGGTCTGGTTAAAGAAAAGGGGACTCCATGCTTCAGTCTCTTAAGAATCACAAGGAGCCAGGTTGGAGTACTTGAATGCTGAAAGCAGACCTGCCTGCCTTGGAGGACACACTTCTGTGTTACTGTTGAACAACAGAGGGGTGGGAAGCAGAAGAATGGTGGGTATTAATCTAGAAATAGCAGCAGCAAAAAAGCCATGTGAGAGTTGGCTCTAGTCCCTGCACCTACTTAACTGACTGCCTTGTTGCTTAGCATTCTTAGTGGGTATGTAGGGAATGTATTTCCCTGTGGGTTTTTGCTTGATTTTTCTACATTTACTTGAAGTTGTTGTTGTCTGGAGGGGGCAGCTACTGAAAAATTATGAGCATCCCTAGATGTCTTTCATTAATGCTATATTGAAAGCTGTCTGTATTAGTGTCTATCCAAAATGGAATAGATGGGGTTAATAAAGTCAAGGATTAGGTCCTTAATCTGTGCTAGGACTGCTAGAAATGTAGATTATTTTTTTTTTTTGTCACATGCTAGAAACAGCCACAAAGGGCAAAACATGAGGATTTTGCCTCTCAGAAGCCTTCTCTTAACCATGCCTCCCTGGCTTCCTTTCAGCTGATGCAGTGACCCTAAGGATCAGGTGATGACTTAGAAAAATGGTCTCATTCTCCTGGAAACGAAGAGCTCAGGTGCTGGTAAAACTGTTGGTTGGCTTTTTTTATTGTGTTCTGATTCCAGAGTTAGGTTTATGTTTCCAGAGAATCAGGTTTATTAACTCTTGGCTAGATGTTCTCATATATACATAGTGTCTTGCATGGGCATAGCCAGGCTCTGCAGAAGATCTGTGTTGCTGAAAGGTTATGCATGATGCATTTAATTCTGCATTCCTCTGAGAAGGGTGGGAATTGGGTGTCTTATTGCTCCCAGGCTGAGCCCTGAGAAGCTAATGAGTACCAGAAACAATTGTACTGACTTCCTTGAGAGGAACTGCATGGTGATTTGAAAACTAAAATATTAAAGGGGTTTTGCTCAAATTGAGCTTCTAATGGCTGTTTTTTAAAATATTTTCTGATTGTTTCAGTACGTATTGCCTTTTTTTTACGGGTGCGATGAAACTGGGCTCTACTTTTTTCCAGGCTCCTACTTGAAAGTACTGTCTAAGCTGTGGGCATGATGCAGGGATGGCAAAAGGTGACCAAGATACATGTGCTGGTGTTAGAGCCATCTGCCTTCATCAGGGATAGAGAGATGGCAGAGCAGCGCTTGTTAGAGCAGGACAGTGGTGATGGGGACAAATATTCCTGTCTGGAACAGCAGTGACCTCTCGTGGGTAGTGAGGAGGGCTGGTTGTGCTGGCAGTTGGCACTTGGAGTCAGAGGGTATTATTCTGTTGTAATTATGTCTGTGGCCTTAAAGGCAATGTGGTAAAGGGAGCTCGGATTCTCTTGGCTGGGTATCAGAAATAAACAGCTATAGATGGTGCTAATTCTCTTCTACCTTGTGTGTGTGTGCTCTGGAGCTGTGATGTGAAATACTGTCCGAATTGTCCAGACTCCTCTCCCTGGTGAACCAAGAGTTGGCCTTCGAGCACATCAGGGGAGTAAGAGTAAGACCAGAACTTTTGCTTGTGTACTTTCTTCATGAAGTGTCTTCATCTCTGATAAAGGCTGTCTCACTGATCTGGCACAAAATCAGGAGAGTAACACGGTACTATGCAAGCAAGCGTTGTCTGTGATATGCAGAGGTACTGTGGGGGTCTCAGCTCCTAATAAATACTTAAAAGCCCTGAGGCATATAAACAGGTTCCTGGTTAACTGAGAACTATACCTCAGCCCAACTTCCCAGCCAGCTGCAAAGGCGAAGTGAAAACTTGATGTTGAAGCCTTTTTTTTTGAAAAGGTTATGTCAGTACATTCTATCTCACAGTTAGTGGAGGTAAATTTATGTAGGTACAGCTCAGCTGATGCTTTATAAGATACAGGGTGTAGCCTGTGTGTCAGAAAGCTCTTTTACTAGTCGGTGAGATGAATTCAAGCCAGGAAAAAAGACTTTGTCTTTCCACCAAATACCAGGTTTCTTCAGTTCCCTGTGCTTTAAGAGCAACTGACTGAAATTCTCAAAGGAGAATGTTCATTTTGTGTGTTGCTGTATGACAAGCTAGTTGCTTAGATTTTTACTTCTGAGCTGCACACAACGCTGCCTTTGAATTGTCATGTATCTCTGGGCAGTTTCCAAATATTTCTGTTCTCTGGACAACTGCAGATTCCATGGGACTGAAGGTAGCAATGTGTATTTGGGCAGAGACAGCTGCACTGCTACCCTGCAGTTAAAGGTACCACTCTCAAGTTCACAGGAATGCCAGAGATGTGGGATGGGGGATGTCTTGCACATGCAGATGTTAAGAAAATGAAAGGGAGTGGGAATCTTTAAGAAGTTACCTGCCTCTTATTACTCAGTTTTGAAGCACTAACTCTTCTGCATGCACTTCTGTTGAGTGATGACTCCTGTGTGTAAATTTACCATATTCCTATTTTTAGAAAACAGGGAGAGACCCAGCAGAATCTTTCTGATTCCTAAGGGAAAGATACATCTCAGTGAATTGAGACTGGATGTATCTTGATGATTTGTCTGGATGTTTGTGATAGGTGGGTGGGTGTCTTGTGCTATAAAATTGTGGAAAGAGAAACCAAAGAACAAGGAAGAAGCTGAGAATGTGTAAGAGCAACAACTGGGAATGCAGCCTTGACAAAGTTTCGTCTTGTGGTTTTTTTTGGGTCAGATGGTAGCTAAAGAAAGCCTGGAGTAATGATTAGTTAAAAAAAGCTATTAGTGTCAGATTGTGTTCAGGGGAAATGCAAGTTGCTGCAACTTCCTTATTCTATAAAGAATACAGAGGGCATCAGGCAAGTCAGAAGGAAACAAGGACATGCTTTCAACTTGCAAGCTCTTTGAAGGGAAACCCACACTTTCTTACCAACAGAAATGTAAAAATCTCTTTAACGTGGTAGTGAATGAATGCTCTATTGTGTCTGCTTATCGTTCTCTGCTTGACAGGTTGCAGGAGTCGGTGCTGGGGTGTTTCAAAGTAAAGAATGTGGCAGGTAAAGATAACATTGGTGCCACCTCGGGAGGGTGAGGAGCCGGGGGAGGATTGCCGGCCTGATAACCTCTGCTGCTGGGTGTTGGTTCAAACTGTGCCCCGTGAGTGTTCTGCAACGTACGGAGAGATACCTAGATATGTCTCGGGAAAGGGTGGGAGAGTTGTGTGCTCTCCGTGGGGAAGAAAGGTATCAAGTATGGCTTTAGAAGATGATATTAAAAAAAAAAAGGGCATTTCTTCTCGAGTCAGCTCCTCTGTCCCGTCGCACCAGGCGGCCCTGGCGGGTCTTCCTGATGGAAAGGGAGGAGGTTGTTTCTGGGCTGGCTCACAGCCCCACGGCCCGGCCACTGCCGGGGCTCCCTCGAGGCGCTGGCCCGGGGCTGCGGGCGGGGGGGCCGGGCCGGGGCTCGCTCACATGACGGTGGGGGCGGGCCGGGCCCCGCCGCTCCCCGGGCCGGCTCCGCGGCTCCTCCTGCCCTTTCGCTTCTCCTCCCTCCGCTCTCCTCGCCCGCCCCGTCCCGGGCGCAGCCGGGCGCTCGTCTCCCTCCCGGCTCTCTCCGCTCCTGGCTCTGCTGTTCCCGGGACCGGGGCCGGCTCCTTGTGCCTTCTCTCCGGTATGCCCGGGCCTTTGCCCCCCACAGAGCTCTACACCTCGGAGCGGGTCATCGTGCTGGTCTCCTGCGTGCTCTCCTTCCTGGGCTCCAGCCTCCTGGTTTGCACCCACGCACTGTGGCCGGAGCTGCGGACGCGGCCCCGCCAGCTCCTGCTCTACCTGTCGCTGGCTGACCTCCTCTCGGCCCTCTCCTACTTCTACGGGGTGCTACAGGACTTCGACAGGACCTCATGGGACTGCGTGCTGCAGGGCGCCCTGTCCACCTTCTCCAACACCAGCTCCTTCTTCTGGACCATGGCCATTGCCCTTTACCTCTACATCACCATAGTGAGGGGCTCGCCCACGGGCACAGGCTTGCTCTGCTGCTTCCACGCCGTGAGGTGGGTGCTGTCCGCTGTTCCTGGGAGAGCACGAGGTGTGTGGACCCCGCAGGCACCCACCCTGTGCCCAGGAGCCACCGCTGCGGTGTGTGGCACGCTTCGCTCTTCCATGGAGTGCTCAGATGGCTGCTCGAGTCACCTGCTCCCTTCTTAAGGATAGCGTGCCCTTCTCAAGTTCCTTCTACACAGGGATTTTGCTGTCTTCTAACTAACCAGCCCTGCTTATTTCCCCCCCTCCCAAGTGAAGAAATGGAGACATGGAAAAGTTAAAAATTATTTGCTTGAGGTCACATAGAAAAATCTCTGGCAGGAGATAATGACTCTAAAAATCCTGGCTTCTGCTTTCCTTCTACAATCTGCTCTGACATCCTAGAAATAATATCATGAAACTTGTGTTTGCAATACTGGGCTGCTGCTGCCAAAACTCCCGTGTTTGGGATCTGTTTCCACAGGTCCCTGGTTTCCTGGTGCCAGCCTGATCTATAGAGCCTTCCCCCTTCCCCAGGCAGGTTCCTGTTGTCTACACGTGAGGAGGCTGCTAGATAAACACTCTGGGTGGTTTTGGCATGTTTGATTGAAAGCAAGACAAAACTGACCACAGTGTAGCTTTATGTCTCAGTTTCTTCTATTTAGTGAGCTGGTTTTCCACATCATGTTTAGTAAAAGCTTTCATTACGCAATTTGAGCTTGGGGAATCATGTGCTACCTCCACACTGAGCAAAACTGATCCTTTAGTCCCCTGTGCTGCCAAGCTATAGCAATAAATTATGAGAGGAATGATTTGTTTTTTTAAAAAAAAAATATCAGGGCAAGTACTGAATTTTCTTTGGTTTCTTAAATATTTGTCACCTTTTCTTTTCAAACAGCATCATTTGGGAGATGATTGCATTAGAGTTGAGTCTGGGTAAAGGTGGGTCGGAAAAAGACATTAAGGCCAAGTGTGAATCAGGGAGGAACTTCAGTTCCTGCCCTACCTGTTCTAATTGCTGGCTGACAGCAAGGTCCGCACGGGAGGAAGCCTGCGGTGACCGCGCACGCATCTGCATACACCAACATGGTGTTGGTGAGGTTGAAATAAGATGCAGTGGGACAGTGGGAGAGTTTGTGAGGCTATTTCATAAGAGAGTTGCACTGTAAGAATGATGGAGAGGATGGAGTGTCAGCAAAGAGCCGTATGGGGCTTATGGAACAGAAAAAAGGAGTCTGACTTCTTTATGGGCATGCTGTCTACATCAGGCTACATCAAAGCGTTGATGCAAATCTGGCCTATTTGTAGTTTTCCTGTCTGCTAATCACTTGTTGTGTGGCCTTTGTCTGTACTTTTAACTTTTCCATCTGGTTCAATGCTTCTCAGCCTCATCAGCTATGAAGTGCAAAAAGAAACGGGCAGATTCAGTGAAATAATGTTGGCTGTAATCTGTGCACGCTTTAAAACTGTAAAAATCCTGGAAGATTGCTGTGACCCTGCAACAGAGAGAGGAAGAGGAGTGTTCACACTGAACTTCCTCTGGGTGAATTTGCTAGGTTTATTTTCAGGTCTTTGCAGTAAAAATAAAATGCTATCTTCTGTTCTTGGTATTGTGAGCTCCCATTGCTCTGTTTAAAGGTCAATGTAGACAGCTTTCATTGAAGAGCTATTACCAGGTTTGGCTTCGTGAAGACTCCCATTCTGCACAGAGATGGTGTTTAAAGCTTCTTCCTGCTTTCTGATCTGTATGAAAAGCCAGCGAAAACAAGTGAGGACCTGCTCTCTGCCCATCCCCTTGTGACATGTCTTCCTTCTTTCGTTCCCTGTGCTTTTTTCCCCCCTTCTTGCTTCATAGGTTGCTAATGGAGTCCCACAGCGACCATTGCATGAAGAGTTGTTTGATTCTGAGACACTTCTGGATGGGATTCAAGGCAGGATGGTGTTCCATCATGTGTTTCCTATTCTTCACAGGCAGTTACTCATAGGGGGCAAGTGTTTGTAAACATGAATACTCTATTAATGCTGAGTGTAACCAGAGACTGACTGTTCTTTAGCCGGGGGGATCTGACTAAATATATGTTGGAAGTCAGTACCTGAAATTTTCTTTTTAGCAAAATTAGGATGTCACACTGGATGAAACCTGTTGAACAGGCTGGTTTCTTCTTGATTCATGTTGTAACACATCCACGATTCTACTGCTTGACTAGAGAACTACAGGCTCTGCTTTGTTTTTAAACTTGTGTTGAGCTCAGATGAGCTTTAAAAACAAGCTTACAGTTAGCTTTGAAAATATTTACGTAGTTTTAAGTTCTGGCATCTGGAGTGTAAATTTCCAGGCTACATCACTTGCTCTGGATTTCTAAATATCAAGTATCATTTAGTTGGGTAATGTCATCTTTGCTGTGAGAGTAGCTGATCCAAACTGGGGGTGAGGAATGGACCAGAACCCACCTTGGGGTTGTTTCTTGCTTTTTTTTTTTTTGCTAGCAATTGCTGTCAACCTCTGAAGTATTTGCATTTCGTGATCAGACTATGCAGATGGTTATAACCATATATATGCTTACTTTTATATGTGTATAAAAACAAGTAAAATATATGTGTTTGTGCTTATATATATGTTTATAACCATGCATATATATATGTATATATGCATGCATGTTCATGGAGTACTTGGGGATGCTTTCAGGTACTACTGCATTGTACATCTGAGTCCTCGCTGGGCTGCCTCATGCATAATTGTGCCAGTGCTAAATTTCAGCACTGGACTTAAGTCCCTAAGTGTTGCCTGTAAGGTGCAGGGATCTCTTGAAATTTGCTGTGGCTTTATCATTTAGTTTATAAAAGCTTGTAGTTCAGGCCAACCAAAGTGTGAGCTCCCTGGCTGCTGATGCCTCAGCTTTGAAATGCTTGCGTGCTTCCCTGGGAGCAGGATCTGCTTGGTACCAGGGAGTTGGTACTTTGGGACTGCAAACTCAGTTTATATGTTTGGGGTGGGGAAGCAAAGATTAAATTGGAGCAGATTTGGTCTGGAGTCCTGCTTACAATGTACACTAAAAGCTTGCTTCTGAAATTGGCTGGTATATCCAGAAGACTGATTTTTCTCTCTTACAGAGTAAAAATTCCTGTCCCCAGAAGTCATCACCTGCAGGCTCGCTCGTAGGATGGCTGGTTGTCTAACCTGTGCAGGCAGGTGACTGCAAGTCTTCCCAGCTTGTAAGAGTCTCTGGGGAAAAAACAAAAAGCAGCTGTGCAGCATAAATCAAAATGTGGTAATAAGCAACATGACCCAGGCGTAGTGAGGACAAGAAAACCAACACAACTTGGGCTGTATGCTGCTATAGTCTAAGGGTCCTTGTCCTACCTTGCGTAAATGCAGCATTGGTGTTAACGTGGAAAGATACACTGGGTTGAATGTATTTGTATTAAGAGATTGTTGGGGGCTACATCAGGGAAACGAATACTGTTGTATCTGCCTTAGAGCTGGGGGTGCCAGCATCCTCACAGAGTCGCAAGGAGCAGCCTTCTTTCCCTTCTCTCCCACATTGATTGCGTTTATATCTGAGTGTGCTTTTGAGAGGCCCAGCCTACATAACTGCACTGATCTCTTAGATCCTTTTTATTCCAGTCTTTGCATATGCCTTGGGTGTATAATTGTGATACTTCTGTTCCTCCATTCTTCCAGATGGGTATAAAACTGATATTTTCCAGTTCTTGGCATTCTGTCATTTAGGGGTTCTTAAGAATAATCAGATCACTAGTCTCAGTTCTCCTTTCCAGTTTTCAGCAATAGAGCTGAAGAAGTTCACAGAAATGTCTGTTTCCTTTACAGATTCTTTCTAACTCCAGTTTGAGTTTGAAACCCTTTGTCCTTGGTGTTAGTTGTAGTATCCCAATACACTATTTCAGTGAAAACTGCCTGATGTGTGGCAGTTTTCTTCCACATTCTTCCTTTTACTAGTTACATACTTGATTTTTTTAAGTCCCTTGGCTAATGGTCTGTTATCTCCTACTGCAGCCTCTCCCATGTCTGTACGTACTTAATGCTGTTCTCTTTTATATCCATGCCTACTAATTTGACCTGGTTTTATCTTCTCATATAATTATTTTTCAGTTTTGGGTCACTATGGAGATCATTATTTAGGCAAATTATTTTTTTAATATACTTCCTTATTCTTGGTGCTGGATTCATTTGCGCTTGTGTGGCTTAATATGGTTTCTTTAAGGAAGTGCCAGTTCTCTTGAATTCTTTGCCTTAGTGGTCAGCTTTTCCAAGTGTAGAAACCTCCATGGTGGTGGCGATGGTTGGAATGTTTTCAGAAAGCCTGCTCTGATAATAGCACGGGGAGGGCTTCCTGCAGCACAACTGCTCTCAAGTGACAACACTGGCTTGGATTAGCACTGGCTGTTCTGAACTGGACTTTGAAACAAAATGTTCTAGACATGCTAAAAGGTTGACTCTGAATTTTTTACAGCATTATATTTACTCCTGTTTTGCGAGCAAGTGAACCCAGACGTTATTTAAGAGTAGGAAATGGGGTATTTTTGAGATCTAATATTATGAGATTATCTCTGATTTTTCAGTTGGGCTGTGGAATTTCAGATAATCTGGTCCAGGCAACTGCTGGTTGCCTACGTAGTCTGACGCATGTGAAACAGATTTTAGGAGGAAGATCCTTTTCATGTTCTCTGCAGCTGCTCCAGGCTGCCTGTGAAAGACAGGGCGAACCAGGAAGGTAATGAGGGCAATATAGTAATGGCTTTGTTTTCTGTGCATCTGGAAAGACCAGGAGGGTTATGCTGGAAGCTGTCTGAGCATTTCCTGAAGCATTTGTGTTATTTATTGAGGAATCCCTTGTCACTCTTAAGGCTCCACAGAACCTTTCTCTGAGGATGAGTATGGCAGGTGATGCATTCAGTTGAATGCAGGGCAGCATTTCAGTTCTGGAGTAACTTGTGAGTTGTACCTCACTAGCTGGGGCATGCCTCCAAAGTCCTGGGTATTAACAGCATCCAGGAAGGGGCTGAGTATTTTTACCTTTGGGCCTGTGGAATTTTTCAGTTCTTGCTCATGGTTTTTTGTGGGCAGCCCAAGCTGCCAAGTGATTTAATTCATGTGTGTCACCACAGTTATTCTTCTGAATGCTTCCTTCTATTTGCCTCTGCTGTCAAGAGAGAAGCCAAAGTCCAAACACAGCTCCAAATTATGTGAATGTCTCCTCTTTGCTGTCTTAGCTTTTTGCTGTTACTGCTAACTGAGTGTGTTCTTGGCTTAACCTTGTTCTTCGTGTTCTTTCCGCAGCTGGGGAGTCCCCCTTGGCATTACGGTGGCTGCTGTAGCTCTGAAGAAGATTGGCTATGATGCCTCCAACGTGTCTGTGGGCTGGTGTTGGGTCAACTTGGATGCAGAGGATCGAGTCTTGTGGATGTTGTTAACAGGGAAAGTTTGGGAGATACTGGCCTATGTGACTTTGCCAGTGCTCTACATTCTCATCAAGAAGCACATTAATAGAGCGGTGAGTATTTTGCTGCTTTCAGCTTAGGTTACAGACTTGCTATGTGGTTATATCCTCCCGTGCTCTGAGGATTTCGCCGCGTGTTTAGCAGCTGCATAGGCAGGAGTTGCTTCATATACCACGAGATGCATCCACCCCTGGGAGAAGCAGCACAACTGATTGAGCAGCCTACAGCATCGTTGCACAATGACTTAGGACCAGGAGAGTGTAAAAGCCTTTTGGAAACTTAAGGGGTGATGGGATGTACATGAGGGAAATGTAAATCCTACAGTAAGAACTGAAATAGGATATGAAGGACAAAATTCAGCTTTCAGTCTTGCACAGTTCCACTTGTACCAAGCCTGAGTTTGGCGTTTGGACTTACCTAATGTCAGTCACTTTAGGATCTCTAATGATAGTTTGTGTTTATGAATACTTGTTTTGTACCAGCAACATAAAACCCCATTGGGGAATCTGGGCACTATAGCATTAGGCACCGTATGCATACACGCTACAGGAAGACACCCTGTCTTAGGAGGGTTTCAAAATTCAGAGGCTTATTTGCTGCTGTTCCTTGTGAACACAAAGAATGGAGGCATCTAGGACAACGTTTGCATAATAGAGAAATCTAGATCGAGAGTGGCAGAAGGAATTACATCCAGAGATTCCTTTTATTTCTCTAAGTTGTATTAGGGGGGAAAAAACCCCCAGCTGGATAGATGTCCTTCTGGAAAATGCTGTCACCACAGGCTTGCTTGCTGTCGTGGAGCTATGTCAGGGGTAGTTAGGGGTAAACACCAATCTGGTTAGGGCAGGATCCTGCAGATGAGTTGGAAGAACAATGTAGTCTTAAGCAGTCCTAAGGCTCCTGGGAAAGGGGAGTTGGGAATGGTTTGCTAGTGCCTGTCACCACCACCTGACATAAATCAGGCAGGACTCTGTGTTCCAACAGCTGTCAAAGATAGTGTGTGACTGGCTGGAAACCTGACCGCTGCCTGGCCGGGCTCTTACCCTGTTGCTCTGCCAGGGATTCCTGCGTGCTCCACTCTCCCTTCCCTGCTCCCAGCCCTGACCCTTGCACAGGAGCCGTGCTGAGGGCAGGCAGCTCTCGCTCTGCTCTCACAAGAGGGGGTCTGAGGGCTAGAGCAGCAGTGTACAGGGACTTTGGGACTGGAGCATCTCTCTTCTTATCACTAGGGCTTTCGCCAAGCCTGGCAGCCTGCTTACTGAGCCTCTTTACTGGCAGGAGGTCTCCCACTTCTAAGGAAGAGCAATAGGCAACCAGGGCTGGGTTTGGGCTGTGTTAATGGCTGAAGTGGGTTCGCAGGAGTGGCTCCTGCACAGTCTGAGAGGCAGGAGAGAAATGATGGAAGTAGCTGTTGTGGGGGACACATACGTGCAGGATGTGTACAAGGGGCTTTCCAAATGGAAAAGCCTGCATGGGAGTGGGTGGGAAGCTGCACTGAAAGCCCTCAGTGGGGTTTGACTCAGGCCACCCTGCAGTGTTGTCGTACAGCTTGGTTCTGGAGGAAATAAGGTGTGAGGACTGTGGGAGCAGTGAGTGAAGAAGACTATGCATCAGTCGTGTATGGTCTGTAGCCCTGATGGCAGGAGGAATAGTTTTCTGCAGGTCAGCCATCCTGAGATTTATCCTCTTCACCCACATTCCTGGCCTTCAGCATCATGTGTCCCTGCAGCTGCTCTGTGGGCCATGTTGACTTGCTCTCCCCTATCCAGGAATCTGAGTGCATCCAGTAGTTTCTACTGTAAGAAGGTCTCCTGGGCCTTACACCTCCAACCACCCAGGTCCAGGGTACATATCTCTGGGGTTTTTTTTCTAAAAAAAGGTATAGAAGTGGTATAGAGAGGCTTGCTGGCTTGTCCAAATCCATGGAAGCCCATTGCTGACAGTACACGGTCAGAAATCAGGCAGCAGGTTCTACATGGACATGCTGAATGACTGGTTCACATGAGCATAAATTCCTTCTGGAACTTGCTGGCTGTGGCTGTGGTGAAGGCCAAAAATTTGAATAGTTTGAGAAAGATGAGCCAGACTTCTCTCCATAAATATATATATATATGTATTTATCAAGAAGCCTTCCCAAGGCCAAACCATAGCCGTGCATTTACCAAGTGCTAAAGCCAGCAGCAGTGGGGCCAGGCCACTGGACCAGCAGAACTATTTTGTGGAGCACCAATTTTTTTTTTTTTACATTATTATGAACTAGTGTCTTGGTAACTACATAGCGATGTTTGTTAATATAACGCTGTAGTGGGACTTTGATAAGGGCCGGATATCCTGTATTTGCCACTCCTTGGCTTCTGCAGGAATGTTTGCGTTAGCAAAGGCAGAATGTGGCTGAAGATTGGTGCTCATAACTGTGTCCCTGTCAACTTCCCACAAGATGCAAAAATTTAATTTGCTTCGGAAAGAATCCCTGGAGCTAAATGTCCAATGTGTGTAGCTCTTTGTTCATGTTTTTGTCTCCCTCCCACCCTCCATGGAAGCATGCAGCACTCTCAGAGTATCGCCCCATTCTCTCAAGAGCACCCGCGTTTCAGCCCCAGACTTCCATAGCAGATAAGAAGCTGATTCTCATCCCTGTCATCTTTATCATCCTCCGCATCTGGAGCACTGTGCGATTCATTCTGACCCTCTGTAACTCCCCTGCAGTGCAAAATTCAGTCCTGGTTGTCCTGCATGTAAGTATTTGCCAGGAAATGCATTAGAAAGAGGATCTGGGAGGGAGATGAGGGTTTGTTGCTCTTAGTATCACTTTTTTTGGGGCAGGATGCAGCGCGTACTGGTAAAAACCCATGTGAGCTGCAAGAACATCAGCTCCTTCCTGGCAAGTGCTGTCGGGGATGCTCAGCAATAGCTACTCCAGCAGCATCTAGTGGCTACGGGGAATAACTGCGATAGAGGCAGTGGGCAATGCGGGTGGCTTGTAGGAAAAGCAGGCTCAGACCAGAAGCGTTGGGTGCCTGTCCTTCAGCAGGGCTCAGCCTGCTCCTCCTCTAGACCAGGCTGTAGAAATGGCAACCCACAACAGCCGTCTGTCTGCTTTTGGGTGCAAGGGTGGTTTTTCTGAATGTATTTTTCTCATTTAGGTGGAGGTTGCTGGCTGTTGGGCAGTACTATAGCTGGGCTGACACAGTGTTTGCTCTGCTCTGGGGGTGCCTGTAGGAACAGCACCAGTTAATTCCTTTCTTACCCTTGCAGGGAATTGGTAACACGTTCCAAGGAGGTGCCAACTGTATTATGTTTGTGCTCTGTACGCGGGTGGTCCGGACTCGGCTGTTTTCCTTCATTTGCTGCTGCCACCATGATGAGTTGGATTGGCCTTTGCGAAGATCAAGCAGCTACTGGCAGTGCCCAGAACCCCCCAAGGACAAGGATGTGCCAGGCCCTGAGCGGACGAAACCCCTGCTTTCCAGCACCTGAGCCTGGGCTGCCTACACCTCGGTGTTGATGTCTTCTTTCTTGGTAAAGATCTAGTGTGAGTCTTTCCTCCTGCCCTGCCTGTGCACAGATTCATGATGTGAGGGGTGGGGAATGGCTCTCCGTAAGCCGGTGACAGAGAGGTAGGTTTCCGCTGCCACTGTGTGGGTTCCCTGTCTGACTCTAGAGCAGCTCCTCATCATGCTCCTTTGGGGTGAAACTATTTATAGAACCGATCCACTCCCCTTCCCTGTGAGCTGGGCTAGTGTCTGTTACTCAAGCCTCTAAAATGAGGAAATGGACTGCAGTGCTGTCTGGCCCACAAGGACAGGACACCAGTAGAAACTGAAGAAGAGGAATTAGTGGCTCCTGCTGATGTAAAATACCCTGCACACACACGTTTCTTCAGTACTGCACAGTTCAGATGTATGTAGTGTCCCAAGTATTTCTCATAAGGTAATGCAACCCCTGCTGCTGATCATCGTGAAAAGAAAACAGAGGGTGATTCATCCAAGCTTACACAGAAAAATCTGTAGGAACAAAAACTTGACAGCAGCTCTTCATCATTTTGGGTACAAGATTAGACATTGATGCCCTTGCATTGGTCTAGTTGCATCAGCATCTTGTTTCCTTGAGCTTGACCTCATGAGTAATAGTTGTAGAACATGCTGGGGTGTCAAGACTTAATCCATTTAAGAGCACTTGGGGCTGGGTTGTTACGTGGGTGTCTGTCTATGAAGCAGATATTGACAGCACTCTCTTCAGTAACAGTGTAGCTGAAGGAGGTGAAAACCTAGAGCAGCTGTCCTGGCTGGTCATCTTCGTGGAGGCAAGGCCAGAGAAAGAAAAACAGCCAACAGAGAACCTCTCGGAGGTGTCTGTAGTTCCTAACACTGAAGCTGACTGCAGCCTAAACATAAGCAGTGGTGGGGTAACAGGGGAGGTGGTGTGCAGAAATGCTTGGATGCTCCCAGCAGGTCCCTCTCAGTCTCTGGCATGAAGTGCAAGTGCAGGGCTGCAGTTCTCCCTGCAACCCCACTTGTCTGTGAAGATGACTCTGAACTCCTTCCTGCCAGGCATGGACTGGAGAATTTTAACTCGGGTGTTTTTGAAGGTGGCTGAGGTTGGGGCATCTTGCTGTACTTCAGGAATGAGTCCATCATGCCTGTTTTCAGCTGCTGCAAGGTGATGTCCCTGCAGCTTGAGCTGCAGCAAGCCTGTTGTCCTGGCTCAGGGCAAACCTGTGCGCACTGGCTGCAGGAAGATGGGGCAGTCCTGGATTTTAACTGTGCTTCATTTTGAGCAGGTGCGGGATCATCCCGGAGTCCCACAGAGGGAGCTCAAGCCTGGGGAAAAGCACCGCTGGAGTAGCTCAGCAAACAGAAGAGGTCCTGCTTCTCCTCAGTGTTACCTCAGATACCAGCTGCTTTGATTTTGAACTTTGCTCAGGATCCTCTGGAAGATAGTGTTTGGCTGTACTCCAACTTTCTGGTTTTCTTCCCTCCTTCCCCTCTCCCTCCATTATAAATCTTTAGATGTTTGGGGGTTTTGCTTCTCTGTCTGACAAGGCAAATATGTTGTGAGTTCTGGGGTGAACGAATACCATGGTGATAGGAAAACTTTAGTAACTCCTGAGTAGGACTATCTGAGTGTGGATTTCAGTCCTAGTGTGTGAGGTCTTCCAGGGAGCCCCAGACTGACTCCTGTTCTTCACTTGAATGTGGACAATAGTGTGCAGACATGCTTGTTTTGTGGTGGTGATGGATGGTTCCTCTTGATGGTTTATTCCTCCTTCTTGGTGATTAGGGGGTCATCATCAGGATTCATGGTGGCAGCATGCTTATTGCCTCCTGGGGAAATCTGAACTCTTCAGCCTCCCTTGGTGCTCAGGGATATCTGGATGTACCGCCCCTGCCTCCAGCAAGGACAGTCCTCACCAGCACCAAGATGATGCCTGGCATGGGCTCCAAACTCCAGATGTCCTCTGCCGAAGCACAGGTTACAGTCTGTTCTTGTGTTGGGAGTGTTGTATCAGAGCTGGAGCAGGGATGGATTTTGTTTGCTATTTGGAGACAGTTTTAATTTATATACAGCTCCTCACTTACTCGTTTTTTAAGCATTTTCTCCAACTTTTACAAAATAAAGTTTTGTTTCTTTACCAAGATGTTGTTCAAGCATGTTGTGATGGGGCTCAGCACCTTGGAGAGTTTGGATGAGAAACTCTTGCAAGATCAAGGCCAGGTTGGATGGGGCTTTGAGCAACCTGGTCTGGTGAAGAGGTGTTCCTGTCCATGGCAGGGGGGTTGGAATTAGGTGATTTTTAAAATCCCTTCCCACCCAAACCATTCTATGATCTTCCTTCAGGTTTCTTTTGTCTACCATAAAGACTAAGGCAAGTACAGGAAGACAATTCTTTTCTATTGTAGAATGGATTTGTATCTACCTTGTAGATCTTGCATCTACATTGCACATATGTTCCTCTTCGTATCTTTTTTATATGTATAGAAGTGTAAACCTTTCATCAATTTGAGCAACCTGTTCACCAGTATGTGTTATTGTAGTTCATTCTTACTGGCTTATTGCTATGAACTGTGAAAAGACCTCTGAGAAGTGGTTGACCTTATGGACTGTGGCTCGCAGCTATGTGAGAGCTGCTGACCTTATGGACTGTGGCTCTTGGCTATGTGAGATTACAAATGTTACATAATCGTGAGATTATGAATTGTACTTTCTCCAGATGAGGCCAGGCTGTAAGGTGGGTGGGACTAATGTTGGGGAGAGCTCGTGCCATCCCAGGACTTGCCTAAATAGAGAGAATTCAAGTCATTATGGGGAAAAAAACCTGAGGCTTGGGCAGGCTGGCAGTTGAGTATTGCTTTGTAGGTTGCCCTGTGATTCCAACCTGTGAATAAACCTTTCTCAGAGTAGGTTCAAACTTTGGCCGTCTCACAGGGCTGGAAGCAGCCAAGGCCCGTGGTGTCATAAGTGATGCTGGACCATGGCTGTGTGCACATGATTGAGTGACAGTGTCTGTTACTGGGGTGGCACGATGCTTCCCATCTGGGCTATCTGCTCTTCTGTGGATGTGTCAAATTTAACTGGTTGATCTGGGCAGGCAAGGACAGGAGTCCAGATGCTGTAGGCAGCAAGCAAAGGGAAGCTTGTTTGTTCTGCAGCGTCAGAAGTGATTGAAGGCTCCTTGCAGTATTTTGGCTGCTCTGTCAGGGACACTTGCAATGTGTGCTTTGTGTCAACGCTCTGCCTTCTGACTGCACGACAAGCCCTTGAGAGAAATGTTAGCTTGCACATCAAGGGTTGTCTTTCAGCTTCTCTCTCCTAAATATTGCCATCCCTGAGCACGTCTTTGCCACTTGGAGCTCCTACGCTCAGTGTGCTCCAACACATGGGCTAGGGGCTGATGTCAGAACGAAGGGGAGGGAGATGAGCTGTGTGCTGGTTTCCAGTAACTCTTGGGGGTCTTTGAAGTTCACAGAGAGGTTTTAAGTGTATAAAGACAGAAAGAGCTGTATGTGTGGGGAGGGTGCTGGCTGCCTGTTATGGCCAGTGGAGCCTGGGGAGGGGAAATAAGAAAAGCTCTTGTTTACCTGCAGAGTGGGCTTATTTATGCAGCAACCCCCTTTCCTATTGCTAGGGATCAGGCTGCCATATCTACCTTATAGTTGGCTGGAAGCTATTTATGCAGCTGATAAAGCAGTACCTGTATATGACTTAATTGCGGGTAAATAAGTTAAATTATTGTTTCACCTTGAGGCCCCAGTTGTAGCTCAGGACTGTATGTGATATTGAATTAGCCTTGAACATGCAATTCCTTCCCAAAACGCAGGTGGACAGGCTGCTAATGTCACTCTTTCGGCCATGTACTGCGGGATGTCTCCTGCTGAGTCTCCTTACTGCAAGCATTGCAATCGGCGTACTGCAGCGTGGCTGACTGCCAGCTCCTAATCTAACCATCGCTTTTCTGTAGCTCGTGGCTAATGTTCTCCAGCAGATTTATTCTCCTGGAAACTAAGCCTCCCCTCTGAATTATTTTTGCCAAAGATACCAGGATTTCATAGGATCCAGCTTTGAACACAGACTATTGGGCTGAGCGTGAATTGTTCCCTGCACACATGCATGGGAGCTATTACCGTGTGGTTGACAAGTGCGGAGGAGATAAAATACAGAGCTGAGGTAGAGTCTTCAGGAAAATGCACACTGGGGTGAAGAGCAGGGTGAAGCTTAATATGTGCTGTAGCTGAAATTGAAAATGTGCTTGTAAAATGCCTATAAAATTGGCTGTCTTTGCTTGTTACTGGCTCTGTTCTTTGCCCAAATCCAACAGGATCTCAGCTGCTGAAGTTACACCCCTGCAATTGCTTTGAAAGTCCAAGAAGTTCATTCACCGTTCTGTCTCCCTTCATCGATCTCTTCCAAGATCATCACAGTGCCAGTTACCACCTCATGGATGTTGTTACCAGACTCTTGCTGTGTTTGGCAAATATTCAAAGTGTTCTGCTGCCATAAGCAAATATTTACTCTGGTGAAGGATTTCTGATGGCAAACATACGTGTCCTGTTTGATTTCTGTATATGTCAAGATTATTCCTTCAAGTTCAGGGAAGGAGTTTAAAAACCATGATAGAGAATTGAGTATCGGAGTGGCTGTCATTCTGCCAAGAGCTCCCAGAAGAATGATACTCTTTAAAGAACAGGAATTCAATGAAAGAAGTTTGTCCTCCTTGCCACATGTCCACTCCTGGGGCAGAACAGCTCACTTTCCATTTCCCCTCTTCTGGCCAAAGATCTGTGAAAGTGAGAATTAAACTAGAAGCTGAGTGAGCTGTGGCCCGTCCTGTTTGTTTTGGGGTGCTTTGAGCAATGTTGGGAGCCAGCATGGGAAAAGCTGAGCTAGCTCAGAGTGTCTTGGCTAGTGCCAGCTACCTGCGTTCTCTCAATGGAAATGCAGAGGAAGGTAGAGAAAGGTGAGTTATGGGTGAAATGAATATTCTGGTTTGCATTTCTCTTGAGTTAAGACACCATGTGATACATGGGACTGAAGCAGGAGTAGTTCCTGAAAGACATGAGTGTTCTTGAGGTGTGATCCACTGTCAAGATACCTGAGCAAACAGCATCCTTGAGGATGTTAACTTGTAACAATAAAAGGCAAATGACAAGAAGTCTAGGGACTAAGTTCCGCTACCCTGAAAGCAACAGGGCTCTGTTCCCCTTCCTCTTTGTAGAGCAGGATGCTTTCACCTGCAGGAAGGGAGGCTGCAGCCAAAGAACGCATGCAAGACATGTGAACAACTCCTGTTGCTCAAGAGGATGCATTTTTTTAAGCTGGCTGTAAAGACAGACGGACCCGTAACAACAAGGTTTGGTTCCAATTTCTCGGGCTGCTGGAGGTATCTGTGAACTTTGCATTTCTCTGATAAACTCTAGAAATTGTAGTCGACTATTAACCAAGTCCTGTACTGTTCAAAGTAGTCTCATAGTGTAGGAGGTTAATACTAAGCCAGCCACACGTGGTATACCTGGCATGTGGAGAGAGAGGAACTTTGGTTGGTAAAACAGTGTGTTCTGCGCACTGTCAAAAACAAATCTGAGAGGATGAACCTGTTCTCTGCGAACTGTAGAAGTGCCCTGGGTAAGGTAGGACAACGAGCAGTATTTCAACTCAAGGGCAGATATACAGTTTGTGGCTGCAGGGGGGTTAATGCAGTTCAGTTTTATGGCTGTGGCCCATGGCAAACACCTTCTCTGCCAAGGCTGCTCCTGCAGAATGCCCCATTTTCCCCAGCCTCTCTAGCTGCGCCGTCCACAGCTGCCCCTGGGTGCAGCGTGAAGGAGCAGCACCTCTGTTGCTATAGACTTGCCTTGTTGATGTACATATAGCTGGGGGAAAACAGCTCATTTAGCAGCTTTTGTGATAAGTCTGGCCCTTCCAGTTGGACAGCAGAGCCTGTTTGCCCCATAGCAAGGCAGCACCTCTGTTTTGAGTCGAGATCTGGCAAAAGAACATCTGACCTAGCAGCAACAGACTCGAACAAGGAAAAGAAAGAAGGCATGAGGGAGTCATGCAGAGTAAGGGAATGATCAGACAACAACTGACTTCAGCTGATAGAGCTTGTCATTGATTGGATGCTCTCTGAAAAGTCACAGAGGGGGATTTTCTGCATGGGGCGTTTCCATCCCCTGCGTCGTCTGTTTTTCTATAAAAGCCTGTACTCGGCATGTGTGATTCCAACACCAAAATGAAGTTGAAAGAGAAGCAGGAGAGCTCTGACTACAATGAAGGTTCAAAGGGGGTAAGTGTGCTGGTCTCTATACTTCCAACTCGAGCCTCCCACAGAGCTACAGAGCAAGCTATGTGAGGTCTGCAGGTCCTTGTAGAGGAAGGAGAAGACCAAGATCTTTTGGGCTAACATGTCCACAACTGGTCTCATACAGAGAGCAGAGATGTGTATGTCCTTGAACCCAGTTTGTCTGCAGCATAGTGTTGCACTGAGTCTCATGATTTTGTCTGCAGCTGACCTACCATGTAACTTCTGTGTGACTTTCCCCTTCTGTGTGTGAGTTTTCTTTCCTACTTTCTAATCAGTTTTAGGCTGCAGGTGGTTCTGGCTGGGGGGCTGCCTTTCACAGCAGCATTTTTGTGGAATCTTGCACAAGGCAATGCTCGGGTATGCCAGAGGTTTTCTTAAAAGTGCTGAATGTGTATAATTAACACCAGTGGCTCTTTTGAGCTCCTGGGATTTGTTTAATGAGAGCAAGGCAGCTTGCTTTTTATCACCAATGTGAGAATATCAACATTCTACTCCGAGAAAATGTATCTGGAAGCCTCAGTTTCCTCCTGATCCTTACTCTGTGATCAGCTTGAATTTTGATCTCCTGGAGTGCCTTAAACTCTGCAGATGTCTGGAGGTGAGCTGCTAGGGCTTCTGAGGGATATAAGGAATATAAAGAATACCAGCAGCTATTTGGACAAATGTTCAATTAGGGAAATGACAGATCCTTCATGAGGGACCTGAGTTGAGTGTTGGGACACAAAACCTTGCAGACGTTAAGGCTAATGATGGTGACAGAAAATTTTATGTGTTTGAATGAAAAATGACTATCGATGCAGCAGTAATGAGATACATTACTGAGCTATAAAAAAAGAAAAAAACAAACCAGCTCAGTCAACACAGTAGGACCAGCCTGAGGGCTGAGTATCAACTAAATTGTTGTGAAAAGCAGCTTGCTTGTAACCCTGAGGAGCATGTACCCACAAACGTGGCTGGTGTTTGATCCTACTCCAGGTGGCAATTTCACCCTTCTGTTTAACTGCAGAGCGCTGCTCTTACACCCCACAGCCAAGCCCTCGCTGAGCTACTTGGATAAGTTCTAATTGGTTTCAGTGGCCATCGGATTAGATCCATAAACAGCTTGATCCTGACACGTGGGAGGCAGAACAAGCCAGCATGTGGAAGCAGAACAAATGAACAGGAAAAGGGGTTTTGCCACTTCATGCAGAAATCCCTTCTTTTTAAAGCTTTCCTGTGCCAATATCCTGTGTTATTTCACTAACCAATTTGCATGTTGGAAAAAGAATAATTGCAGACAACTTTTTTTTTTTCCCTGCAGGGTGGTATTTTAAGAATGATAACTTAAAAATTATTCATCATCCAAATGATCCATCAATACCAGGAAAGAGTAGAATGAATTATTGTAATGACTATGTGCAAATGAAGCAGAACAAAATGAGCTACAATGAAAACAACCTATTGAGCTTTCTTTATACAGTAACATGAAGTGAAAAACACAGACGGCAAGTCTTAGGGTATTTCTTTATTTTTACTGAATGCTGTTTATGCCTAAAAGCCAAACCTGCTTCTAAGCTGGTGTTTGTGCTTTTCCTTTCCCCTCTGCAGAAAATGACACTCTTGCTGGCGCTGGTAGCACTCATATCTGCATTTGGATCTTCTTTCCAGTACGGCTACAACGTGTCTGTGATCAATTCTCCAGCCCCGGTAGGTTGGACTGTGGAGTGGACCATGACCTAGGAGCAGGTTTACAAACACAACAAGGCAGGACCGTAACGGTAGATTATGGGTGGTTGTGGGCAGATGCTTGTACTTCGTGCTTTGACTCACCAGGCACCCGGTGAGAAGTGGTTTCCCAGGAAAGGAAAGGGGGGCTGTTAAGGGGTGTAACACTGCTGTTCGGGCTTTGTGCCTAGGAGATGGGGTGTGAGAAATGCCTTCCCTTCTAGAAACCAGGCAAATCCTCTTACATTCATTTTCCAACTCAGACATTTTGTTTTTTTTATCAAGACATTTGTTCAAAGCTTTGTCATTTGTTGTTAACTAGCTTTTACAGCGTGGAAATTTTACTTACTGTGCTAAACCTGCTCTGTATTTCATTCCAGTACATGCAAGACTTTTACAACCAAACCTACTTCGACAGGAATGGGGTGCCAATGGACAGTGGCTTCCAGACGCTGCTCTGGTCTCTCACTGTGTCCATGTATCCTCTGGGTGGCTTGTTTGGATCCCTCATGGTGTGGCCTCTGGTCAACAATTGTGGCCGGTACGTGACGGTGGTGTTTAAGATCCTTTGCTGGGTTCAGGTAAGGCTTGCCTCACCGGTCACTCCAGCTTGCCGAGCCCATAAGGAGCACAACTGTGTCACACACACCTTGATGAGCTGGTGATTAGATGCTGGACTCAGCGATACATTTTTGTCTCCCATGTGTGGAGGAATTTATATGGCTTCAAAACTATCAAGGCCAGGCCGTATGCTGGGCGCTGAGCCAGGTAGAGAGCAATGCTGAAAGTCCTGGGCTGGGGTCTGAGATCAGGCACAGCTTCTGCTGCTCAGTTTTCCTGAGAAACTTCAGTTCTTACTTGAAGCCTTCATTCCCCGCAGGAAAAATGGGACAATCACCATTTTCTCTTTGATTAGTCTTTGGGATAGTGATTCATTTGCATTTTGGACAGGGTAACACAGAGGGCATCTATCTGCTATTGGGGCCTTAGAAAAAAAATATATTGAATCTGCCTCCTTTCCTATTACTTTGCAGTAAGGGCACTTTGCTGATAAATAACCTCTTCTCCATTGCTGCTGCAGTCCTTATGGGAACCTCAGAGCTAGCAAAAACCTTTGAAGTAATCATCCTTTCACGTATTATCATGGGAATATATGCTGGTAAGTGGATGGTAAAGGTAGAGCAATAAATATATTCTTGGCTATGTGAAGGCTTCTTATTCTTACACCAGATGGTTTCACAGGTAGCACATTTTAGCCGTACATCTGTGTAACAATGCTGTACGTGCTGGAATAACAGTTGTCATCTGTGTGTTGCAGAAGTACTAAAGATCTCTGGTAAACAATGGCAGAGAGACTGGAATTTAAGGCGTGCAGATTTACTGCAGATAGTGGGAAGCCAAGGAGAAGGGTGTATGTGAGTTGCTGGTGTAAGTGGCTGTGTTAGAGCTACAGTAACAGGGAACAAACCAACCCAGACTGGCTGGGTATCCCATGCAGTGCTGTAGGGAGTGGGTGCAGAGCCAGGCTGATAAGGGTCCTAACAGCATTTTAGGCTCAATTGATCGGCTTTGGGCTGGCAAGACTGACGTGCTCCATGGTTTAGTAGTGAGTTGGGATATGCTGTAGAGATAAAATGAGAAAACAAGAAACTGACATAGGAAAACAATGTGATCTGTAACATGCAGCAGTTGCAATGGGTGAGCTAAGGCAGGAAATTTATCTAGTCTAATGGTTTTGTTTTGGCGTTTGACTCTCCTAAGCCTGGCAGCTGCTCTTAGCATTAAATCTTCAGCTGGAGCAGAAGGGCTTGAGTGTGAGGCTTCCATATGTACTGAGGTTTGCATAGTACTGTGGTCCAGCGGGGATCACTTTGGTCTTGCATGGGAAAGGGGCATCTTACTGAAGATGGCGAGTGCGCTGATGCCAGGCAGCTGCATGTCTAACATTGTTCTCTAACTACTAGGTCTGGCTTCCAATGTGGTTCCCATGTTCCTTGGAGAAATGGCCCCCAAAAATCTGAGAGGTGCTATTGGGGTAGTACCCCAGCTCTTCATCACCATTGGGATCCTTGTAGCTCAGATCCTTGGTCTCAACAGCATCCTTGGGAATGCCGAAGGTAAAGCCCTGGCTTGGGATTTCTCTGTGGGCTCCACGGGGGAAAGATTTCTCACAGTTGTCGTCTTGTCTCACTTGTTGCAGGCTGGCCTGTGCTGCTGGGGCTCACTGGGATCCCATCACTAATTCAGCTCCTTATATTGCCCTTTTTCCCTGAGAGTCCCAGATATCTGCTGATACAGAAGGGCAATGAAGAGCAAGCACGACAAGGTACAGTATCACCCTTTAAAGAAAGGGGAGGTGGAATGGGATAGATCTGACTGGAACATCACTGACAGCAACCGACAGTGAAGCAAGTGTGAAATACTTCATTGACATGTTGCTGGTGGATGGAATTCCTGCAACATTGCTCCTTTCTCTGCGTATGTGAATCTCTGCCTGCCCGCCATGGAAGCACTGCTGCCCATGGCTTACATATTGTTCTGTCTTGATTTAAAGCAGGAGAGCTCACTGTAGACCTTCTCTCTGGGGTCCATAACTCACCTTCCTCTCCCAACCAGCTCTGCGGAAGCTGAGAGGCTGGGATGATGTGGATGATGAGATAGAAGAAATGCGCCAAGAAGACCGGTCAGAAAAGGAAGGAGGACAGTTCTCTGTACTCAGCCTGTGCACCTTCAGAGGCTTGCGATGGCAGCTCATCTCTATCGTTGTCATGATGATGGGCCAGCAGCTCTCTGGGGTTAATGGGGTGAGTGGGAAGGCATGTGGGAAAGGCCAGTGGGGTGATTAATAAAGGGATGGGACTTTAGAGTGGATGATGTGGGGCAGTGCTGACACAGGAGCTAGAACCTAGGACACAGGAATACCCCTTCATCAGGGACACTGGATCTGAGTCATGTTGTGGTGGGTTGACCCTGGCCAGTACCAAATCCAGTACACACAGGTACCAGATACAGAGTCAAGCTGTCCTGTTAAGGATAGTTTGGATGTTTTAGAGTAAGGTGCTTGTGACTGGATCCAAACACCGACGTCTCTAGAAATGAAAGAATTCAGTTCTCAGGCTTCTGTGCACCAGTTCCAGGATGTAAAAGCAGCCAAAACGGGATTCCTGTTTTGCCTTTGGCCACACATAAACACAGCTGTGGTTTTGCTGCAGGTCTTCTACTATGCAGACAGAATCTTCCAGTCGGCAGGTGTGGACACCAATAATGTTCAATATGTCACTGTATCGATAGGTGCCATCAACGTCGTCATGACTTTGCTTGCTGTAAGTTTCTACTAGAGTTCTTCAGGGTTCTAGCTTGTCCAGTCTCCCCTGTCTGTCACTGTTTAAATCAGGTTGTTATTTACACATACTGTGAGCTGCTTTGCACAATAGATGCCCTGCAGTGTCCCTTGGTTGAAGGCAGCTATGTTAACCAAAGTAATTAATCATGGTGATTTCTCAGAAGTTGTCAATCTCCAGTCTCTGGGCTGATATGCCCTCCTCTTGCTGTCCAGTGTCACCATGCAGGGCTTCCACCCAGTTCTCACTGGGACTGGGTACTGAAGAATGGCCTGCCTGTTCTCTCAGTGTTATTGACGCATCCTGGGTGATTTCATGCCCACCATCCATCAGTAGATGCTGGAAATTTCACTGAATTTCCTAAAAGACAAAGACTACCTTAATAAATTTTGCTGGAATAAGTGCTGTGCCCCAGGTGTCTGGTGTCTCACCCTCTTCTCTCTTTCAGGTTTTCATTGTGGAATCCCTGGGGAGGAGAATCCTTCTCCTTGCTGGCTTTGGATTGTGCTGTCTCTCCTGTGCAGTGTTAACTTTGGCCCTCAATCTCCAGGTGTGTAGCTGAATGGCTCTGGTGAGCCTACCCGTGCATTTCTGGACCTTCCAGGGAACATGCCATTGGTATATTTTGAAGTTGCTTCTACACTCAGGGGGAGAGGAGACAGTGTGAAAGGACTCTCTGCTTGTATATCTACCTAAAGTAAACCCAGGAAAAGCTATGATCTTGCTTGTCTGAATACCACCTCCAGTATGTCGTGGTCATAATACCCATTGCATCCATTTGTTGGAAGCAAGGATCATACCCAGCCTATGATTTTTGTGGCGAAGTATGGACCTATCTGGCAATGGAGGGTGACAGTGGCTTTAGAATGCCTTCAAATCTTACTACAAACAGTGCCTTGGATGTGTTGGTGACATTCAGAGAGGAACCACATCTAACCTGTGATTAAATTCTTCACAGACCACTGTCTCATGGATGTCCTACCTCAGCATAGTGTGTGTCATTGTTTACATCATCGGACACGCTATTGGAGCCAGTAAGTATGTACAGCCTAGTCTCCTCCACAAGCTGGGTAAAGCCAAGTGTTACATTGAATTTCAAATCAAAAGCTTTGTGGAGCTAATCTAAGGAGATGGAATTTCTTCTCTGTGTGGCCACGCACCTTGTTGATTGCCAGCTGGGCTTATTGATGTTCCAGTGATTTGCTGTCTGTGTCCATGAGGCAGGGGAGAGTCTGGCTTTAAAGAGGAAAAGCAAAGGCACAATTGTGCTCGTGCCTGAGATTCCCCCAGTAAGATCTCGAGCAAAACTACGCTGAGAGAGTGAGCCCTACCAACTGGGCAGAGATGGTGCATGCTTGCATCTGCAGGTGACAAATCAAATTAGAAGCAAGTCAAATTATATGCGTGGCCCTGCAGATCACTTTGCAGCAAGGAGATATGCAGATAGATGTGGATATTGGAAAGGCTTTGTCCTGACTCAGCTTCTCAGCATGGTAGAGTTGTCTGTGTAGCTTGGAAAGCCCTGCCAGAGCCTTGCTGGATGCAGCAATGCAGTTTTGAAACTCCTGTAGAGGTTTCACTGGCACATGAAATTACAGACAACCTCTGTTAAGGTGCAGCCATAGGAGAGAAGAGGTTGATTTCTGTGTGTGAGCTTAGGAAAGTCATTTAGTTGCCCTGTTTTGTGTTTGTTTTTTTTAAATCCCTTATTTGATTTATTGGGTATTTCTAAACACTAGTAGTTTAGAAACCATTGCCTGCCACTGAAATGAACAGTGTCATCTAGGAATTCAGAGTGGGAGAATTGCCTTTGGGATTCCCAAATATGCAACTACCTTCCAGGTCCGATTCCCTTTGTGATGATCACCGAGATGTTCCTGCAGTCGTCCCGACCCGCAGCGTTCATGGTGGGTGGGTCTGTGCACTGGCTATGCAACTTCACTGTGGGGCTTGTGTTCCTCTACATGGAGGTAAGATGCAATCACGTGACAGGGCAAGACTTCAGCTCAAAATTAGTATCTTCACCCCTGTGTTCTTAGAGAGCCTTTTCAATCCTGAGAGCTGGAAATGCCCAAGCTGGTTCCCAGTACCTCTATGCAGGATTACATATTAAGGGCAAGAGACTGATGTTAATCAGCAGTGTTTTTATCACATCTGTCTGTTGCACATGCTTTAAAAGAAAGCAGTTATTTTTGCAGGTGAATGTCTGATCCTGAATTCAGGAACAAGGAAAAGATTGCAAGTTCCCCGTCTTCCATTGGGGGATATAGAGGGTGTCTCAGGGAGACAATTTTAGCTCTAGGTCACCAGTTCAAACTGGTCCCCAGCAGTAGCCCATAAATTGCTATGGTTGCTGATATTTAGCCTGTGAAAAGGGAGTTGGTGAGTTTAGGATGATTTATGTAACAAACCCTCACCCTCCTTTTCCAGTAAATCCATGGTGGTGGTACAAGAAGCCAGAATCTAGAACCATCCCTAACTTCTAGTCGTTCAACTTAAAATACATGCACATCACTGTGGCTGCTTTTTTTTTTTTAAATAGCTATTGCAGGGTTCAGCATGTCCAAATCCTGTAATGTACTTAACTGGACTATTCCTCTGATCCCTGCTCTGTCTTCTTTCATTGCCCTAGGCTGGACTGGGGCCCTACAGCTTCCTCATCTTCTGTGCCATCTGCCTCGCCACTATAGTTTACATCTTCTTTATTGTTCCTGAGACAAAGAACAAAACCTTCATGGAAATCAACAAGATCATGGCCAAGAGGAACAAGGTGGAGATTCAGGAAGACAAAGAAGAGCTTAAGGATTTCCACACTGTCCCAGGTGGGCAGGCAGAGAAGAAAGAAATCTCCAGCAGCAACCTGTGACCCAGCCCAGTGTCTGGCCTGACCCAGATGTGTTTGAGGATCTGTTCAGCAGGAGAACAAATATATTTGATATTGATCTTCATTCAGACCTTCTGCAAACTTCCCACAGCAGGAGCTTCCAAATAAGCCATTGTATCTTGAGAGTGTTCTCACTGTGAGTAATTAGCAGGACCATTCTGCTTCATGGCATAGCCACTGGCAAGGGAAATTGCCTATTCATGGTGTTTGTCACAGGGAAAGGGCAATGTCCTCAGACAGCTCAGTTCCTGTGATAAAGTAACCTATGTCATCAGGTGATGTTGTGCCCCTGATGTCCTGACACTTCTCAGGTGACACAAGCCAGCACTTGGGCTGGGTTTTGGTCAGTTGTTTCAAGGAGTGCATTATATTCCTCTGAGGAACTCCTTCATGTATTTGAGGGTCCAGCATGAGTGATGCCAGGCCTTTGCTGCTCAGGGGTGGAGAGATTGTCAGTTGTTCTGAGGTACTTTGTTAGATGGGCTGATAATGGCATTTATCCTGTCAGCTCTTGTCCTTCCTTTGTGTGTTTCAAAGGACCACTAAACTGGAAATGCATATCACCATAATCTCAGCCCCACCCTGCTCACTGGATTCTCTCCTTCATATCAAACCTAGTCCTCAGCTGTGGCTGAGGAGTCCTTCCAAAGCCTTATTCTGGAGGTTAGGAGTCATCCATCTGGCTGATGCTTATTCACAGCCAGTTTATATCCAGTTGTTCCAGTGGCACTCTAGTCTTTGAGCTATTTAGCTCTCTTAATCCTTTAATAACCCCCATATCCCTACTCTGTAGGCATGAGCCAGTTGGAGCTCATTTTTTCCCCCAGATACATAGTCTTGAACTCCAGTAAGAACCTCCCTGCTGTACTGCAGGAGTCAAATTCAGGTTGATTCTTGTGCCGTGGGCTACAGGTTGGAGCCTGTGTCTGTAAACATGTCCAAGTTTAGCTTTTCACATTGAGTTCCTTCAATTTAGTTTTTGAAATAATTCAGCTTTCAAGTATTTGAAACCACTTGAAAAAACTTCAAATGGTTTAGAGCTTGGTCCTTCTAGCGGTTTCTGTTTATGTCCCCTAAGGGCACTATTCCACCTGAAGGTTAAATTGGCTTGGAAAAGCTGAGTCTGAAGGACTAGTGCTGACTCTCAGAACAAAGTAAAGCACCCAATGATTAAAAATGGAGGATTTCTTGAAGTATTTATTAGTTTAAGGGATTTGGGGGCTAATTATGGCATAATTCCACATGGGGAAATTCAATTTAATTAATTGTTATGCAGGGCTGCTGCCCTCTGTTTTGGAAAAAGCAGAATTGTTGAACATCCTGGCATGAATTTTGTGTTGTCGATGGAGATGGTCCTTCACAGGATTAACTTTAACATTAAAAGATGAGTTTTATACCTGCCCTGAAACTTGTGATGTATCCATCTTGAAAAAGAAGCTGTTTCCATGCTCAGTCTCTACGTCCATTTGCAGAAAAGAAGGCACGACACTGATCAAAGCACAATGATCGCACAGGACCACACTCTGTCCTGCAAGGGCCTTACGTACCCTTTCCCATGTGACACGCCTGCAGGGCAAGGGGTGGTGATTTGAAGGAGGGATGCATGCAGGGAAGATGGTGAGGAACTGAGACTGGGTGAAGGTGTGAGAAAAATTTTACTTGAGAAGCTGGCTCCTCTGACCAAAGACAGTGGCTCTTTGACATGTAGGAAGATCTATGTATGGAGATCTAAGTCAGCCTCCTGGGAGGGATGTGACAATGCAAGGTGTTGGACTGGGCCACGTTCTGCTCTGTCTCTGTTCTTTGACTCTGTCCCACTCGTGGAGGCTTTGCTCCCATGTACCTACTTGGACAAATGACCTGGAGCACTAGCAGGTGCATAGTGAGCCTATACAAAGCAGAAGGAGAAACAAGTAGATAGTCTAAGTTTTTCCTCAGTTTCCCCAGCAAGGAGTTTGGATTCTTCTGCTGCCTTAAAAAAAAACAACCAAACAAAAATAAACCAACTAAAACTGGGGTCACTGACAGCTGGTGTCAGACACCAGAACCACCCCCCCCAAGAGGGTCATGGAGGTTTCTCCCCATGCTATGATATCTCCCTTCAGTTGCCCTGGTTTGCACAGTGCAAGTGCCCGAACATCTGCAGGACTGAGAACTTGGCTCCACAGGTTCACGTGAGTCATCCACCCTGCAAAACCATTGGAGAATGTCCCAAGAAGAGTGTCTCTAGCTTTCCCAAGGACAAGCGTCCCTCCAGCCTGGCTCACGTACCCCTTCTGGATACTCTTTTCTTTACCAGCTGCTCCATTGAGCCATAAATTTGCCATTCCAGACTGGGAGGTCCATGCCATGCAGTAGTGCAGCCAGTCTTGTGCCTTGTGGTACAGAGGAAAGCTGATGAAATGGCCTCCTATCCACAATCCCACATCTGTGCCCACGGTCATCACTAGCTCATTATCCCTCTCCTGTGTGGAGTAGGAAAGCACAGTCTGACTGCCAGCGTGCTGGGCTTTTGCCCAGAAACATAAGGTGAAGGCTTGGAGGGACATATCATGGAGGGGATGAACATTCACAAAACTCTCAATGTTTTCCACAGGGAAGTAGAAAGCTGGAAAAGTGCTGGATTTAATACCTGAAATAACCAAAAAAGCCAGTTGTTATATTTCCTGCTGTGCTTATAAATCAGCCCAAATCCTGAAGAACACACCCACAGGAACTGGCAGGGCTGTCTTGAGCCACAGGTACTGGTGGGTTTCTTACCTATGTGGCTCACTCCGTTCAGCAACTCTCTCTTCATGTCTTGGAGCTGTATCTGGATTTGTTCCAGCCTGAGGTTGAATTCTTCTGGATGGCATTGTTCTAGAACAATCAGAGAGCTGAATTTACAGAAGGCCAGGACCTGTACATGATAGATTTTCTACTTTCTAGTTTGTAGAAGGTTTGGAGAAAACCTTTTGTTTTAAAATACAGCACCTCACGTCCATATGGTGCCTGGCTAATGAGCCGTGCCAGAGCTGTTTCTGCAATGGTCAGTCTACCTCACCCATATGGATGTGGACACACCTGAACCTCACGTTCTTGTGTGGGGCCATGTAGCACTAGTTATCTTGGAAGATCCGTGTGACACCACTGCAGTTAAGACAAGGCGCTGGCACATGACCTACAGCCACCACTGCACCCTTAGAAGCAAGATGTGTTGGCAGGGGGTGAAGAGCCATCTCCACCTGCTGTGCAGGACACTGCTGCTCCTGGGAAAGGTGATCACCACCATGCCCAGCTGAAGTGATTTGCAATGTAACTCCTTCTGCATAGCTTTCTTACCCCTCCCAGGGGAAAGCCTGAGTCCTGCCTGCTGACTCCCTTTACCTTGGGTGAGTTTGGTTCTGAAGGAGGACTCCACCACCCGCCCGTTGAGGGGCTGAGCGTGCCGGTAGTCGTTGCGCAGCGTCCTGTTGTGCCAGTCCAGCAAGGTGTTCTCCAGGAGGCTGATCTGCGGGCAATGCAGGCTTATTACAGAGGGCAACGGGAACCCCTGTGGCAGGGGGGTTGGAACTAGATCATCTTTAAGGTCCTTTCCAACCCAAACCATTCTATGATTCTATGAACATCGGTTTTGCCTAGAAGTGCAGTGCAGGTCCTGCAGCTCAGGATCAAACCTAGCAATGTGTTATAGAGGAACCCACAGGGTCTCTTGCTGAGCATTAGCAAGGGAAAGGAGCAGAACAGGAGGGCTCTTATCAGCTAATTCATGATAAAGATATTTTGCCTGAAGGAAGTTTTTAACACCTGCCTGATGGTATGCATGGGTGGAGATTTTTGTTGCTATTCTGTAGCATACTGCTTTCTCACAAGTGCCTACTAGCCTTCCTCCTCCCAAAAATAATATTTCTTTTTCAAATGAGAACACACTGTGATCCTCCACTGCTGTAGACTCCACTTTATCTTGCTCTTCTCCTAGAAGAAAATGTTTCTGATGCTTCTTTTTGATTAAGGAAGACGAACCACTCTGCAAGACTCATCAGTAAACTTATTTTGCAAATGTGCCAATTATTTTAATGTTATGAATGGCTTTTTTATGTGGTTTTTTTTTTTTAGGGCTGTGGTTTGGACTCTCTGGCAGTGGCTTTTACCTTGTTGATTATGACTGGTCTCTTCTTTTTTACAGTGCTTCAGTATGGTTGAGCTTAACTGAGCAGAGTGCTTTGTTATCGCTCAGGTAAACTGCTGCTGTACAGAAACTGACTGTACGTCACTTGCTGTGATGTAGCATCACAGTGTCATTACGGCCACCTGTGATTTCAGTTGCTTGGGAGTCTATCCTAAAAGCCCTCTGTGAGAAATGCCCTATTAGCTCCTCTGTCAGGCTGTTCCCAAAATCACTAGAGGGCAGAAAAGGGAACTTGCGTGGAAAGGTGAAGTGTGGAGGAAAGAGAAGCTGCTCTGTCTGGTAAAGAGCTGTCACTGACCTGCGTGTGTGACAGGACAATCGGAGAATGAAAGATGGTCCAGATCACACTCTCGGAGCAAGGTGGGGTTGTCAGTGAGCCCTGGTACCTGTAGAAGTGTGAGAGGTCTTCTGGCAGCATGGCTTGGACATCCAGAGAAATGAGCTTTGTTGATTGACCTCAAAAGGAAGCAGAGAGGCAATATTAACAATTAATGGAAAACAAGGAGAAAGGGGAGAGTGGTGGTAGAGCTGCGGCTGGCAAATGGCTTTGCCCAGAGCCCTGGTATATGAGAGCTTTGGCACAGCTGGATGAAGGTGGAGGGAAGTGCATGGTCCTTTCAGTTTGCCATTCAGAGATACCTGGGGGCCTGGAGGCGGTAGGCAGCTG
Source organism: Nyctibius grandis (assembly GCF_013368605.1). Taxonomy (NCBI): domain Eukaryota; kingdom Metazoa; phylum Chordata; class Aves; order Nyctibiiformes; family Nyctibiidae; genus Nyctibius; species Nyctibius grandis. The sequence goes on from NC_090674.1 coordinate 4,973,717, forward strand.
CTATTTGATGGTGCTGCGGTGTGTTGTGTAGACCTACCAGGAGTATGTTTATTGCTGCCTTGAGCATCTTCCACACCACCCCGCTGTGCAAGCTGCATGGGCAGGGGTGGCATGAAACTGTGCGTGCCTGAGGATGCTCGGCCACATAATTGCAAGTAAAGCAGCAGCAAAATATCTAACCCCAGACCCAGTACCTATGTACAGGTTTTGAGAATATCAAAGATAGAGAAAGGGATTCCCAGGTCTTACCTGCAAACCTGATTTTTGCCAGTTTGGAAATGAATTCACTGTAGTAGGTATTCTCGAAGTGTCCATCCTAAACACAGCACAGAAACTTGAACAAAAGGTCAGTGACCTGCCTGTCCTTCTACACTGTTGATCACCTTGGGGGACTAACTGATGAATTGGGAGACAAAGAGAACTATAAGGATCCTTTTTAACCACTTCTAAATCCACACAAAATCAATTGTTGCCATTTGCAAATCGGAGCAAGGCCTTGAGGATAGGTACAGCAGGGAAAACCCAGCTGCCACACCTGATACTCCATCTGTACTTCTCATGGGGCAAATTTTTCTGGGGCTCCCAAGTTGTAGTGGCGGGTATTGTGTGAACCCCAGATGGCATAAGGGAAGAATAGTCCTGCTATGGCACAGCCTCCTCAAACTGGTGGCGGACATCATCTCTTAGGATAGATGTGCAAACCTAGGACAGGCTGCTTGTGTCTGGACTGCGATTATGGTATAAACCCTGATCACAGACTGGCCTTGCTCAGCAGCCTGAGCATCAAACCTACCGCATACAGGAAGGCAAGCACAGCCAGTCCATTTGGTTTGTCTTTGGCTTCTTCAAAGCTTGAGTAGTCGGCTGCGTTGTAATGGACAATGTGCAGCTGTCAGAAGAGAGCCAGGGTCATTTAGCAAGAAGTGATAAATGGCTTCCTTGGTGCTTTAAAGGACTTGATATAGACTGAAGGGAGAGTCACCATCCCAATTCCAAGGCCAAATAGACCTTCAGTTTAAGAGGTTTGTGATAAATGTGGAGGAACAACTCCAACTTTGAAGCATAGAGTGCTATTGCAACATTCTCCAAGTCTTCTGTGCCAGCACCATCAGGCTCAGCCCTTGCACTGCACCAGCCACCTGCACTTACGGGAGCCCTGTTTCTCCCACTTGCCTCTGCCTTGCTTCCCCCAGGCTTTGTGGGCTGCAGCTTCCCATTGCCCTTTTGCCAGACTCGCCACGCACCCTCCCTCCAGCCCACTCTGTTCACAAGTACCTCTGCAAAGTATCTCATCCCATCTATGGTGTGTTCAGAGCCACTGGTCTCCAGATCCAGGCCACCCCAGTGCAGATGCATCTGTACGGCTGTGTAGAGGCCTGGGAGCCCTCTGGAGATGTGCATGGTAGGTGGCAAATCAATCTGAACTGAAAAAACAGGATGGGAGACAGCAATGGGTGCAGCCATGCCCGTTTTTGTAGTTATATTCACGGTGCCTAGTGCTTTCTGCCAATAACACCGTCTGAAATAATCTGGCACAGTCATGTTTAGGGAACTAACCCCAGCATGCAAGGAAAACCATGGAAGCTTATAGCTAGGCATGCTTAAAATCTTCCCTGACCTCAGGCTTGTGCAGCACAAAGGCCACCCCAGGCACGAAGATGACTGGGCACGAGCTGTGTCTGCAGACTTTTTTTTCCATCTGAGCAGCTCTGGGTTTTTCCTTAGGCACTCAAAGTGCTTTAGTGCTCATCTTTCGCACAGTGCATCACATCTTGCAGGGCTCTGCATGGATTTGTTAACTCCCTGGATGACACTTTAATCTTCCAGATGCCCTGCATCAGAAAATCATTGTTTTGATGTCGACAAAAGGATAGGAAACTACACGTGTGCAGTCAGATCTGAAAGCTAAACCTGCAGGAATTAATTTGTAGGCAGTCAGGGTAGCAATGCTGACATGAGAGCTTCTTCTAACTGAATGTTGAGCTTGTGTGGGCGACAAACAGGAGTTACGATTTTCAGAAATACAGTCACAACAGTCTATCTCTGAAGGCAGTATGTCTCTCCGCTTAATTTCCTTGCTCTCACTCTCTATTTCCCTCTCTCTCTGTTACAGAGAGGAAGAAAGGACCGTCATCCAGGATTAAAGAGCCACCATCTTTATGTTCCAAACACCCTCCCAAAAATACTCATTCCCTCCCCGCTGCAGCTATTAGAAAATTCTCTCATTGCTCAGCTGTAGCCTAAAAGCATTATCCCAGCAGTACCAGCTGATGAATTATTTAGACAATGAATTACAGACTGCAGCAGGGGAATCCAGGACCTCCTAAGTTATAAGCCTTGCCCTGAAGCTGTGTGGCCAAAGGCAAGGCTTTTAACCCATGCTGTGCTTCAGCTTCTTGTCCTGAGACCTGAGGTACCAATCCTCTGACTATAAGGGAGGGATTCTCCTCTGTGTTGTACTTTGGCTGACCTACCTCTAACCCAGCCTTTGATGCAAACTTGCCACTGAACTGTGGTTCTCTATTCCTGTCACTTCTAGTTCTTATTGCACAGGGGCAAAAGATGCATTTTCTGAATGCAGAGAAGAGTCCAGCATGCCCCAAACACCACTCACTCCTATAGTCCTGTAGTTCACTGAAAGAAAGGGTCAATCTGTAATGGTCTAGCTGCCTTTTATCTCTTTTTAATGTCTAACAGAGAAAATATCTTGTAGAAATGTAACTGCCTTTTATGTCTCTGGTTTATATATGTGTTCTGGAGAGCTTTCCTGTGTGATTGGGGAAAACAGCAAAACTAGGAGAGCAGAATGAAGTGAGATGTCAAAGCAAAGTAAGGTGAGTTCAAAATAAAAGGGGACATTGTCTGTGAATAGCATTTTAATTAGCTAAAACGAATAATCTCTTCCTCCACTGTCATGAGCTTGACATCCTCCCAGGACATCTGCTCAGCCAGGGAAGAAAAAAACCTGCCTCCTGCTATGGCAAAGCTGGCTCATTCCACTGCATGTCAACCTAGTGTCATTCACTGGCCAGGGAAGGTTTGTGACCATGTTCTAGCTCTGGCAGGGAGCTGAGATGGAACACACAGGAGCTGTTCCCAGCATGATGCACAGACACCTGACCTCAGCAGTGCAGTGTGCTAACAAAGAGGTGTGGATGGGAGGGTTGGGTTTTTGGACAGGTCTGCCATTAAAGACAGCTACATTTCAAAAACTTTTTTTTTCAAAACCTTTTTTCATGTTTGTTTTTTTTTTTTCAAGAAAGGGCTTTGCTTTGCTGCTTCTGGCCCGTTCCCTGTGCTGTTGGCTGCCAGCATCACCCACTGTCATGGAAACAGTGCATGGGAGGTTCCCGCATGCTGCGTGTGCAGTGATCCATGCACGTACAAAGCCATGGCTCGGGGGCAAAATGGGGCTGAAGGTGACAGGCAGCACTTGCTTCCTTGTGCCTTAGAGCTGCTCTTTCTGACAGAAGGGTGCCTAACAGAGCTGCTGCAGGACCCAATAAACTCCTTGAGCTCTATGCCCTGATTTCTGTTCCAGGCTGCTCCTTTGACAGCAATGACTTCTTGACTAGCTCCCCTTTTTAGGTAGGTACTGAGAAGGATCCCCCCCGTCTTACCAGAGTGACCGTTGTTGGTCATTGTGAAATCCCCCTGCAAAGGCCCATCATAACCACTCAGCTCCAGCTGCAGTAACTGGGGGTTGTACCTCACTTTTTTCCTCTGGATGTCGATGGGAGATTGGTGCTTGCCAGCGCAGTCCGCAAAGTGCTTTCCCCAGTGCTCTTCATCCAGCTCGCCTTCTGTGTGGAAGCAAACCAGGTTATTAGGACGTGGTGAGAACTGCTGTTAGCTCAGGAGTCACAAAACTCCCCTCATTTGCCAGCAGGACGTGTCAATCTAGTTATTATAACACCAGGAGCTGCAGCAATCAAAGGCTGCTCTGCCTTCCCTAGAGTGAAAATACACATTATTCTGTCTGCAGGACAACTGTGCTGCGAAATAAGAAACCTGCATTGCAGTAATAGCTTACAGATCCCTGGAGACTGAACCTCCACCGAAAGAGCAGTGTTTATACAGAAATGGGGATTTAAATGGGTCTTAACCAGTGTGAGAGTGATTAGGACCAGGGCAAGAGGTGGGAAGTCTCTGCTTAGGATCAGGAACTGGCAGCAAATTTGCTATTTTTAACTAGTGAGAGAGCTAATGGCAGAAGAATAGGAGTGAAAGGGTCCTAATTGCAATATTGCATCTATTCACCAATAGCCTTTGTTTTAGCTTGATTCCCAGCCCACTGAAGATTGTGAAAGGACTACCATTTACTTCAGTGAGCTCTGCAAACAACCGCCTGAAACTAATGAAAATCAGATAAAAATTTCACAAAATATATAAATACATAAATAAGCACTTCTCGGAGATCTGCACTGCATGGGATATGACAATAAAATAATAAGCAGGCAGTATTTAAAGCTTTTCCTTCCAGGATCATCCAAAGGGCAGCTTTTATTCTAACACATTGTAAAGATTTCCCCCATTGTTTGAACCTCATTGGTCTGCCAACTCTGACAATGCAGCCTAACCACACAAAGGAGTAAAAAGGGGTGACATTGAAGAGAATCCCTTTCAAGACACACAGGCATCAATAAAGTGGAATAAATTAGCTGCTCTGTGGAGATCTTTCGCTAACGGAAAGAGAGTCAAGCTGAGCGTTGCTTCTGCAGCACAAAAAGGATGGGAGCGGCTTTAGCAAGCAGTAGCAATCGCAAAGCAGCCTCATTTTTCATTACCTTTGTATGTCCAGTGCACGAGGTGAGAGCAGCTCAGAGGCACCAGGAGCAGGTGGCACAAGCCAGCTGTGATCCACATGTCTCTCGCTGTATCTGCAGTCAGAACCAAGGTGGGGAGTGCATTTCTTTAAAAACCCTCAGGAAACGTAAATACCAATTTACTCCAGGTCTGGCCTTTCCAACACCCACCCTGCCCTTCTCCTCACCCATCCAAGACAATAACAGCAAATAATGCCACAGAGATATTTTGGTTTTCAAAAGCGCTGAGCATTCAGAATCTTCTTAGAAGTCAAAATTGTAGACACTGAGCTCCTTTGAAAATCAGACTTCTGAGGCCAGATTTAAAACTGCTCCACACCCACAAGCCGAGTATTTCAAAGCATTTTCCTTTCAACACATTCCCTACTCACTGAAAACCTAGTTTTGAATGTGAGAGATTTGCAACCTTTGGAAAATTCGGAGCTCTGAAAAACTGGTTAGACTGTTGAAAGATACAGGCATGATACATGTCCCTGCCACTTGCACTAATATTTGAAATTATTATTTTCAGCTATAAGGTACATAATAACAGCAATTCAACAGTAAGAGCCATAGATGAGTTACCGATTTCATGTGAACTCAGGTTTCTAGGATTAGGCTGTGCTGAACAACAGAAGCAGGCGTTTTTTTTATTCAAAATCTTACTCTTTGCAAGTGAATTGTTAACATTAAAAGGCCTTCCCTGGTTTGCTGTTTTGCACAGTGCATATTTAATCTTTGGGAACTGCTGTAATATTGAGTTGATTAACCAGATGTGTGTTTTTCCCTCTCTCCCCTAAAGAAGTCATTTATTCTGACAGTTGCACTGAACTGTGTAAGGACTAAACTAATCAAACACGCCCTGCAATGCACTTCATAATCCTTGTGTATCCAGTTGGGTAAATAGGCTTTGAAATTAGCTGAGGGAGAAATTTTGGGGGTTTATACCTGTTAACACTCCAGGATTCCACAGAGCAGCACATGAGGGTGTGAACAAGAGGCAAGAGCAGGAGGTCACCTCTGCACCAAAGAATCCCTCTTGTCACCCTGCCTTTGTGTGTGTGCCAAGAGCGTTTAAATGGATGTCATTTAGGGACAAGCTGTTCCTCTTGCCTGTGCTTTATTGATCACCTAGCCCAGTCTGCACAAAGGATTTGAAATACAGCCCATTCGGGAATGCACTGGTGCCAGGAAACTGGAGATGACAGTGAATTAATTTTTAATGGAGCTTTTGCAACACACTAAAAATGGTGACATTTCACTTGACTTCAGCTGTGGGTGCTCAGCACATCCAAAACCCACACCTCTGTTAGCTTAAGTTAGCTTTCCCCAAATTAGTGGCTACTCTGGAAGACACTGCAATCTGGGGAGAGGATTTACTAAGGGCACTAAGTATGAATTTGTTTTGGAGTTATGACAGAACAATAATTTTAATTAAACTCTTTAAATGTATTTGAATATTAACTAACTGCAAGCTGAAGAAGGAGTCCTTCTCCTGTGTAAAGTGTTGCACACATCAACAGTCGCTTATTGGTTCTTGGAGCCATAGCTTTTTTTTAGTGTATATGGTATTAAACCTGGCTGGCTTGAGGCTTGTCTTTATTAGTCACCTTTTTTGCTACCTTGATATAACTGCTGGAGAGAAATATGGACGTAGTGCCTGGGAACTCCAGGTATCACGGCAGGACCGTGCTTGAAGTAAACTGGTGTTTTACAGTGAAGAAGATTGTAGGTCTAACAGGAATCACCTCTGCACCCAAATTTGGCCAGTGGGAAAATCTAATGTCAGATATCTCAGCCATGAATATTCTTGGCACGATTTCTTTGCAAAGGCAGGCTACTTTCACACAGACGCAGTTACACAGACTTCAGCCTCCCCCTCTCCTGCCCCGACTATAGTAGGAAATAAGCCTTTAATCCCACATCATTGGCTTCCGTGCACTTCACTTTTGTCTCAATGGTTTTCCCTGAGTCTTTGCCATCTTTTAAATCCTGCTTCTCCCAGGCTATTCCCTCTGTCCTGGCTGGCCTGAAGCTCAGCTCAAGTCTGACTTTCAGATCCATTCTGAGTATTTGTAGCCACGTTAAAACCTTGCCATTGCATTGAAGTAGGTGGCTCCGTTCCTCTGTGCTCCTTTGACCCAGAACCTGAAAGGGTTAACTCCTTTCCTTCTGAATCTGCAGGAATTTCATCAGGGGTTGCAGCAATAGCTGCATCACTCCCCAGTCCAGCAAACATTTGGCCAGGAACAGGCTGTTTGATGTGAGACGGACAGATTGCCTTCAATCAGGCTGGCTAGGTTTTCATAAGAGAGTCTAAAACCTCTGCAAATAGAGCTCTCTCTGCTGCAGTCATGCTGGAGGAATAAAAGTGTTCAGAGCTTACACACATTTTGTGAAAGACAAGCAGGTAGTGCTGGTAGGCCCAAACCCATGAGTGAGGCTGGCAATAGCTGTGCGGACTGAAACACGAGATCCTTTTATTCAACGATTTCTGTAATGTTTTTACATCTTCCTACCAAAACTGGTCCTTGCTTCTTTGACATTTTGCCCATGCGCTTTTTTTTTTTTTCCCCTCCCATTTTTGCCCCCTGGCTTTCATCTACCTACAGAGCTCACAGAAGCCAGAGGCAGAGCAGTGCTACAATTTGTTGCTCCAGTTCACACAATCCCTTTATGCCTCCTTCCTCTTATATAATATTTTGGTGTGCTTGGCTAAACTCACCTACCGACACGAATTCAGATACATTTATTGATTCTACTGAAGCTTTGTGGTAGAAACAGGCTTTAAGGCAGTCAGAGACAGATATGGGACGTTTACACCAGTGTTCCTAAAAGCAGGATTTGCCTGTTTTAAAGCAGAGAGGTTTCCTCAGTGAATTCCATTTCACAGTCTAACAGATCTCAGCATTAGCTACCTGCAGTTCATTGTCAACCTAAATTTTCTTTTGCTCAGTTTCAGCCAATTACTCTCAGTTACAGCTATAGCCCTTGGATTATCTTAAAATACTTTTCCCTCTTTAATGTTCACATCCCTTCTGGGGTGATTATCACCTCGCCGCACCAGGAGCAGCCTTTCACTTGCCATTTCCCCAAGGTGGTGAAAAGGACAATGTGATGCTATAAAAAGAAGAGAACATGGTCAAATAATCTCTCTTCACTTCCATTTCCAGGAAATGTAATTACAGTTCTTGTAATGTCTGTATAGGTCTGCTGTACAGACTTTGCTGAAAGTGACTTCATGTTCTGGATCTCTGCTTGAGACTTAAAAAAAAACAAAGTGTGAAAGGAAGGATTAGGAAGGGGGAGGTCAATCTTCCCTCTGCATTTAGTGTGAGGTACACAGGAACGTGGCCTGAGGGTGAGGATTGAGAGAGTGTTGTTGAGAGCCGGCCTGGGAGAAATTTTTCCACCATACCAGTGCTCTATGCTGTGGACTGGATGGTGGTGGGATAAAGAAGGAATAATTCAGTGACAAGACAGCTTGTCAGCATGTGCAAATACCTGTCCACCTTCTCAGACACTGTGTTATTAGTATTTTACACATATCTGCTCCTCCTTCCACAAAAATATTCATTTTGCTCCTGATCTCCCATTGGAATAACATGCAGAGGAAGCACAGTTGCTGCTCAGTCTCTCTGAAAAATCAGTATTAGCAGTGCGTAAACACGGGAGAAGACCCCAAGCCCCTTAACAAACAAACACTCTTCGCAGAACAAACAATGGCTCTGGAAATGTGGCTGTTGCCCACTGCTGGGTAAGCACTTTTCCTTTCTTATTTCAGCTGCATTGTGTGTTGAGCAGCTGTGACATCCAGTGGCCAAACACAATACGGTTGGGTTTGGTACAGGATTCTTCATACACAGTAACAATAACAGAGCCTTTCCATTGCACTTTTCATCTTCAAAGAGCTGTACAAACAGTAATTCCTTAACCCCTACACAGCTCAGTGAAGCAGCTGAATGCAGTGACCCTAAAAGTACACACGAGAAGGGGAAACCACTCTCCAAGCTCTCCATGAGCATGGCAATCACCTCAGGACCTTCACCCATTACTGCAGAGAGCAGCTGCTCAGGGAGAAGGGATCAGAAAGGTGCAGCTCATTTAGTATCTGATGAAGAGGCCACACCTGAGGGAAGGGTTGTGCTCTTTTTCCTTAGAGCAAGAGAGCCCATGGTTAGGGACTGGGAAAGCTATATAAGAGGCCACAGCAAGACCAGAGCTGGTTTGGAAGAGATGCTTTGTCAGAGATTTAGTCAGAGGAAAAGGCTTCTGCAGTGATTTTTGTGAAGATATCAGAGGACTTTGTTGATAGACGTGGAAGGTAGGGAAGGGAGTGTAAACATGAGTTTGGATTGAGAAATACAGTGGTGGAATTGAAGAAATGGGACTGTAATGAGATCCCAGCGGTTAACTGGGATTCCTGTTGTGACAGGTAAATTGGAAGATACAGAAAACACGGAAACAGACCAGTGGAAAAGAGGAGCTGGGTCTCACCCACGGAGCAGGGCATCCCAGATTGGTGCCAGCAAACATCCGTTCCATAAAGAAAGAAAGAAATGGACTAAGAGCTGCGTTTTCACAGGCCCACGTTAATGGGGAGGAATGGTGGGTGTAAAGTCTTTGACAGAAGTTTAATTATAGCATTTAGTGCATCTGCTGCATTTCAGATTTCGCTCAACTCTTTGCCTGTGCTTGAGGTATGTCCTGAGGGAGCTGAGTGGGCCAGAGTGTATAGAATGGTTTGGGTTGGAAGGGACCTTAAAGATCATCTAGTTCCACCCCCCCTGAGCTGCTCACAGCCTGTGGGAGGCAGTTTTCAGAGGTGCAATTACTCCATATCCCATAGAGTGTAAGATCCAGCAAGACATGTAAAAGTTGTGTCTAGGTACGAGCTTGCCACCTTAAGCTTCTTTCATAGCCCATGCAGAGAAACAGCCTCGATACAGATGGTGTGTTTTACATGGGTATCTTTGAAGTCAATCCAGACAAGCCTGTTCCCTTTGGATTATAAAAGCAGGCTTGCATGACTCAGAGATCCAAACTATGGACAGATGCATCCAATTTCAGAGATCAAGAAATCAGTCCCCGCTTTCCCCAAGTCATCTGTGCCCCAGTGTTTGTTTGCCCAGCCCTGCAGTGGGGTTTTGCTGCAGGCAAGGTCCATGCAGGGACATCAAGCAAGAGCAGAAGTGCCCACAGCCCCTCCTCTCCCGGTAGCTCATCACCACTGCACTCTGCCTGTGCAAGAGCAGGGGAGGTGGTAGGAGCTAAAAGTGATTCCCATGAGAATGAGGTCGGTTTTTAAGGCAGGAAGACAACATGAAGGAAATTTAAATCCTACTGTCTGTGCTGTACCTGTTCTGTGGCAAGAGAATCCTGCTTGATAACCCTTGTGCTTTACATAAATATTATGCACTCATTAAGAAAACAAATGAGTTGTTATTGGTTTAGTTGTAGTGGTTTTTTTTTTTCAGGTTTCCATTCTAAAAAAACCCTAAATAGCAAATATAATGGCTAATCGATTCCTAGCTTGCTTTCCCCTTTATAGCAGAATATATTCCAAAGTGAGAGGGAAAGACCTGCTCAGCAAGGAGCCTCCAATACCCGGTAAGAGGCAGCGCAAGACTTGCACACTGGGCTCTATAAAGGGGATTACTTAATGGTTTTGTCATGGTTTGAATGAGCAGCTATGGCCTTTGGATGCACAATTCCTGGCAATTAATATCGAGCTGGTGTAAAAGCTTTCACTTTCACCTCAAATCACCATATCAGATCATTAGCTGCTGGGACATGTACCCTTTGGTATTAGCACTCTGATTCGTGCCTAGGGTCACTTCCAAATAACCCATCACCATCACCTGAAAATGGGTGTAGTATTTTTATACGTAGGTTAGCATTTACAGTAGTTAAAAAGTAGTTTATATTCTTCCTGTTCCAGCCACCTTATCTGCTTTTTTGTTGTTGCCATTGCTGTTGTGCAGTAACGTTCCATTTTAAATAAAATATGTTCAAAATATTCTGCCTAGTACGTGAGTTGGAGAAAATCAGAAATCAGACTGTCAGGTGAGCTCGCAGGCTGAGGTCCCTGCAGCCATGCAGGGTTTGTCACTCTGATAGCAGATCCTCACTGACAGTTTAATTTTTGTGCTGTACTTGCAAGTTTTCTATATGAGGACCTGAAAAGATCTAATTCAGGCTAGGTCCATCCCTTACCCCGGTCACTGCACTGAAGTTACTTTCAGACTGGCTATTAAATGCAGGAACCGGTGGCTTTTAAATCATTTTCAGGACACTAACCAGTCCATCTCTAAAATCCCGGGAGAAGACAGGAGAATTAAGCGAAGCAGTGGAAGTTACCAGCATTAAGATAAGACATCAGGTCTATCACCTCAAGTTGTTTCATTATTCACATGCCTAAAACCTGTGGTGTTTAATCGCACAGAGTTAAGCAGTAAGACAAAAGCATGACAGAAAAGGGGGATGAGAAGCAAGAGAGAAGGATGCAAAGTTAGAGGAGGTTTTGAATGCCTGGAAGAAAACATCTTAAATAGTCATCCAATAATTTTAATATATACCCAGAAACAGCATTAGTCAGACTCTGCCATTACCTTTCCAATGAACTTTCCTTCAAAATACCACGATCTGCGGAGCCAACGAAGAGAAGAAATCTGATCGCCTTCCTCCGGAGACCTCACCTCGACTGCGGTGACGTAGTAACGGAGTCAGAAAGCCTCATTCATAAGGCTGCTTAGATGCAGGACTGCTGTTCAAAAAGAAACCTGTCAAAACATAAACAGGCCGGCACTTGCAGAACTGTCGGGTAGAGTAGGTGAGGGTGGTGCATCCACAGCACCACAGACGCATGTTCTTCAGGTGCTTTGGGAGGCGCTGGGGAGAAAGAGAAGTCTCTGAGTGTTCAGGAAGCGTGTTCAAGGTGCTACAAAAGCTCACGCCCTGGAATGCACCCTATGCTGCATAATGGTGATTAAGCATATTAATGCACCGGCAAACAAGTCCTGATCTGCGGTGGTTCTGCTCCCTGCCTTGTAATCCTCAGCTATTTGAACCAGCGATTTCACCCTCTGCAAAGCTCTCACCTCTCCTGCCCAACCACCTTAAACAGGGAAGGAAAAGACTGGCCTAGTCAGCTGCTTTGCTCATAAACACATTGCAAGCAATCAAAATACTTATATATATATTACACTTATAATTTTACCACGGCCTGTAAAGCACAAGGAATGACTAGGCCTTGCAATGGAAGGGGATCTTGATCACGAGAATTGTTTTCCATTTCTGGGTGGTGGATGCCTGTAAGCCAGATCTGTGTCGGTGGGTTTTCTCCATCTGCTCCACTAGCATGTTACACCGATGGGTTAGTGTACTTGCGTGGGCTGTCCAACTGGATTACTAGCTACAGTGGCTTTATGTTTCCTGAAACTCTCTGTTCCCAGTGTCCACCCCCTTAGCCATACATCTCCCTCCCAAACCATGAAAGATATATGTTATTTTAAAAGAGTGCACTGAGTATTTGATTGGTAACAAGCCCGTATTCCCACAGAAACTCATGCCAGCTAGATATCTCATAGCCTTAGGGATGCTCAACTTTTGCTTTAAAGAAAGAGAAAAAGAAAAATCAGGCAGGATACATGAGCGAGCAGTGGCATTTTCAACATCAGCTCTGACTTTTATTTCAATATGTATGGTACAGTGCAATTTTAAATCTGCTGATCCAGGAAAAATTATACCAACACCTGAACAGTGCCAGACTTGTGATCATGGATGCCTGATCAATGCTGCCTCTAGCTACTGTAGTGCCAGTGCCTTCAGCTGCTCCCTCTCTCGCGGACACACGATTCAGTGGAGCGGACACAGCTCTTGGCACAGCGTCTGCGGCCAGAACCACGGGTGAGTCCTGCCTGCCGGGGATGGGACCGTGCGAGCAGGGGGGGACGCAGGTTCTCAGCACGCAGCTTGCTGCTACCACTCCAGCAGAGGAAATTTGCTTGCTCTGTGCTGGTTTTGTGGTCACAAGGAAAGAAGAGCCTAGGCAAGGGACAAAAGTTTAGGCTGGTCTTCTACAGCCAGTCCTCTCTCACAGCTTTGGCTCGGTTGAACAGGAATATGGAGCTGCAGGAGGCTCCACGTCTGCCCACCACCAAGCTAATTATGACCTTTCATAGCATGTCTTCTATTCCCAAAGAGCACCCTACCATACTTCACCATCAGTCTTTCGCTCAACTACTACAATGTTGAATTTCCCTCGCCTTTAGGCTTTCTTGTGCTCCATCTTCTCTAGCTCATTATAAGACTCAGCACCTCCACATGATTTTTTCCATGCATTGCAATCAAGGGACTTTTACAAAGTGCAGAGATGGTGGAGCATCTCTAATCCAGCAGTTACCCAGCATAAAAATCTGGTTTTATGATATCCCGCATCTGATGGCTCAGGAGCGTGTTTTTACAGGGAATGCTCCCCTCTCGTGCCTTTGCACCAGGAAGGGTAAGACTCCACGATGAGTCAGGAACTACTGCCAAGGACACAGCTATAAGGGGTATAACACGCAGCTTTGGGGAGTTGGCACTGCAAAGAATCATCTACCTATAAAGCGACAGTTTAATTCCAAGGGCTTTTCCTGGCCAATATTGCTTTACCTCAGCTGTGTGCAACCCAGCAGCATTGCAACCTGAGTCACGGCTCTGCAGGCCACATGAATCTGCACCCCCAGCAAGGCAGAAAAAGCACAAAAAAACAGCTGCGGGCATGTGGGCCGTATTGCACTGTCACCAACCAGCTTGGGTTTCACATGGCATCTCTTTGTGAGGAGCGTAGGAGTCATGTGGGGGGGCCCCGTGGGGTACTGGGGCAGCATGGCGTGCCACGGGAAGGCGGGCAGTTCAACAGATTTCCTTTGGTTTTTATTAAATTTAAAGCTTGTCTCGGGGGGATGTTCTCAGGAAGGAAAGAAAAACGTGCCCAGAAGAAATGATCAGTCATAGCCAGGCTGGAAGGGCGAGGCAGCTCTGGAGCAAGCACAAACAGAGCTAACTGCAAGCAACAGCATGGCTTTGTATGGTGCAGTCAGGGTGGACGGGGCACTGTCAGACCCCTGGAGCCCCTAGACCCCAACTCCAGGCTTGGGGAACTTCACAGGTTTGATGTTATATACTTGAAATACTGTAGAGCTTGTCTCCCATCAGTCTGAATGCAGGCTGTGGAGTGTCAGGTGAAATGGGAGGAAGCAAACCCAGGGGAACTGGGAGTCCCCATGGGTGTACACGCATGGGTTTGGGCTCTGCAGTGTCCCATCAGGACAAAGCGCTGGTCTCTGCTTGGGGCTTCATGCCTGCACGGCTGGTGACGGTGCTCTGCCTCGGGCAGGAGCAATCATGTCCCAGGAGTGAAGGCTAAGGGCACGGGAAGGCGAGAAGGGACAAGATCGTGCCATTCCCAGATCAGCCTATGGCCTTGTTCAAATGTTTTGACCTTGCAAGGGGATTCCCCTCAATGCAGACTCCCTTCCGCAGTGCAGTGTGTGACTATCCCTCAATTAAAAAATCCTGGAGGAAAAACAGGCTTCTGGGAAGCATGGGCACAGTGATTCTCCATAATAAACCCACAAAGACCTTGTGTTACAACTGCAGTTTATCTAACGTAACCAAAGCAGTATAATCCCTGGGAGCCATCTCACTGGGGAGAGCCTGGAGGAATGGTGGCAAGCAGGGCTGAGGGGAAGGAGGCATGACCCCCCCAGCACCACACACCCCACGGTCCCATGCTCCAGCACAGAGGAGGAGATGGAGCAGGGCCTTGCCAAGCTGGTCACAGGGAGCAGCTACCAGGGGGGAGTTGGATCAGTGAGTCCAGGAGGGAACAGGATCCCTCCGCAGTGCCACAGCTGGGAACACCTCACGTGAGTGGTCATGTTCTTATGAAACACCACGACACGTGGTTACCGCTGAGTCCATAGAAAGTTGAGTATTACTTTCCAGGGATGGAGGCTTTGCCAATCACAGAGCACCCGGTTCATTCAGTGGTGTGTGGTTCATTCTTCACCATAATGCAGCAGACTAAATAATTATCAATGAATAATTTGATGGGGTTTTTTTTCAACATCCACGGAGGGGCTGGAGCTTTTCAGGAGCATGAGTCACTCCGTTTTGGCAAAGTCTTTCATTCTGTGGCCTGGTGTTCAGCTCTGTTCTGCTCCATTATCTTTTGGTCACAGCATAGTCTTCAAGCGTTTGGGGCATCAGATGCTGTTGTGCAGATCCAGTCAAAACACTTGAAGTTTTTGTTCCTGTTGGCACACCAGTACCTGAGGTGTCATAACCGATCACACGGGTGCTCCTTCTCCACCCCAGGGAGTGTAATGGTTATTCACTTCAAAATCAAAGTAGAAATTTATTGTATTTGTAATTAACCTTTTCCCAGAACTGATAACCGCCCCCTCTCTCCCCAGCCTTGCTCTTGCCACCCTGCCGCCTTCTTGCCGGTTTCAGTCGCTGTTTCTGCACCCGCCTCGGGTGAAGCCATGGCTTGGGAGCAGGGACGGGATTTCAGCAACAAGGCCGCACTAAGCTGAACCACACGCTTGTTGAGTCTCGGCAAAATCAAGGCCCAGCTTCCAGTTTCAGTGACCACAAACACGTTAAATTCCTTTTCTCTCCCCCCCCGGTGTGTGTGTGTACGTTTACACAGGGACACGCACAGCCCACGCGCCCACGTACGCACACGAGCACCCGGGAGCCGGTTGCTTTGCATGTACACGCCAGCGTGGCCCTGGGCATGTCGCTGGTTCGGGCTTTGCCACACAAGGAGACCCCCCCCCCCCCCAACCCCACCGTGCACCCCCGGTCCCCGCGGCCCCCCCAGCGCCCCCTCCGCACGCGCGGGGAGGCAGGCTCCGCCTCCCGCGTCAGACCCCGCCCACCGCGGCAGGCCCCGCCCCCGCCCGCGCTGGGATTTTTCCACGAGACGAACGGCCGGGCCGCCGCGGCACGTAGCGCACGCACGCGAGCCCGCCTCTGGCGCGAGGAGGTAATAGCCAATGGGAGAGCGGCGAGGGGCGGAGCCGGCCAATGGGAGACCGGAGAGGAGCTGAGCCGACCAATGGGGAGCGGGAGGAGGGCGGCTCATCTGCATGGGGTGGGCTATAGCCTGGTGTCCGCGCAACTGCTCCTTCCCAGTCAGCGGTGAGGCGCGGAGAGGTGCGGACGTGCGGAGCGGAGCGGAGCGGGGCTGCTGGGCCGAAGGTGAGTGCGGCGGCGGCGGCGGCGGCGGGGCCTTGCGGTCTGTTGGCCGTGCGTGGCCTCAGCGGCCCAGCCCCTCCGCAATTGTGTGCGGGGCGAGGGGTCCCGGTGGGGTCGCGGTTTCCCCCTCTCCCCTTCCCCGGGCAGCAGCTCCGGAGCGTCTGCCGGCCCTGCGTGCGAGCCAGGCCGGGCCTAGGCGGTGTCCGAGGGGGTGCTGCCCGCTGTGGGCCTGCTTCCTTCCAGCCGCATGGCGGGGTGGGGAGGTCCTGCGCCGGCCGCGGCCCCATCAGCGTGCCCGGGGCGGGGGGGGGGGTGTAAAATCTTCTGGGGAATATGGTGGGTCAAGGCTTCTTTCAAAGGCAGGGCTTAACCTCTCTCTCTTAATCATTAACAGTTGCGTGTCGTGATTTTGGACCTTCCCCTCTTTAGTGGCAGTGGATGTCCTTCAGCTTCGCATCTCAAATATTTAACATTTGATGTCAGCAATCAAATCTGTGTGCCGTAGGTCTCCCAGTGGGGTTAATTAAGTACTAGTTATCTTAAGCAGTTGCGGGGAGTAGCATCTGACGACTTGATGTGCATCTCTGGATGTTAAGGTGTGGGGAAAAAAAATTGCTTCTTAACCTGCTTGCCTCGTGCAGGGCTGCAGGAGAGGATCTTGGTCTTTCTCCTGTTCCGTTACTTGGCTGCTGAGTCACAGGGCAGGGCTGTGACTTTGTGAGCCTGGCAGGAAGTAGTGAAGTTGGTCATCCAAACCCACACATGAGGCAAGGCAGTTTCAGGCCTCCATCTTATTAAATGAGAAGAGAAAGTAGTTTAACATGTCTGTGACTTATTCCCTGCGAGGCATTATTATTTAAAACACGTTGCATCATGTTGCAGAGCATAGAGGTGAATTAATACCATGTGGAACATGAAGGAACAGGATTGGAAGATGACCTTGTTGGTTCACATTTGTCCAGTTCTTAGGAGTGCTTCAGCAGGAGAATTTGAGTGTTAGGATCTAATACACTAAGGTCAAAGGTCTAATGAGCAGTAAGATTTTTTTCAGAGTGTTGATGATATGAGACTTGTAGTCTTGCAGGACTTTTTAAGTGTCACTTAAGACTTCCACTGATCGCTGCAGGGCAGTTCTGTAATAAGATACTGAGATAATTCTTACTATGGCCAAACTTCAGTGTTGTTTTTTTCATCTCAATTCAGATGCTTGGTCTTAACCCTGTCTTGACTTTAGAGAAATGTGGCTGCAAAATAACTCACAAGTACAGCTTTTGGTGATAAAGTTGGCTGTAACAAAACCTCTGGAAATAATTTTAAATCAGAGTAGTCCACATTGGTGTTAGAGTACTGCCTGTGCAGAGCACAGGATCAGATAGGGAATAAATGGTGAATTCTTGGACTTCAGTTGATAGCGAAGCTTGTACTCAGAACTGGGAGCGGGCTGTAACTTAGCCTTGAAGTAGGCAATATCGTGTGTGCTCCTGGGAAGGCCAGGAAAGCTAGTGTGTGTGGTTCCTCCTCTAAAGGGAGGCACTGACCTTGCCAGCAGATTATAGTACAAAAAAAAATGGTTTAAGGCAACACGCATTAAATACCAGTCAGGTATTTGCGTATGTTTGTCTAGCTCCATCACTGGTGCGAAGGTCTGGAGCAGGCAGTGCTACTGATGAGCTCTTTGTGCTCGGTTAGCATTTCCACAGCTAGACCCGTGTGTGGGCTGACTCTTACTTTCTAGATGAGTTGATTGAATTGATTGAGGCAGAATACATAATATTCAGCTTGTGATAAGCTAAACAGCATCAGATTTTTACCCAGGAATAGCTCAGTGGGAAAATTGTTTCTTGAACACAGAAGTGAGGGGGTTTGCAAACTGAGCCAAAAAAAAAAGGTGTGAGGAATTTCTGGAATGGCGCAGTGCTGTGACATCCCTCTTTCCGAGGGAGAGGGAGGGTCTGCTCAGAGGTCACTTCTCAAGGACGCTTGAGTAATGTTGGACCTGGCAGACATTCCCAGTGGAAGCTCTTGCAGCGTGTCTTCCTGAAGTGCCACCTTCTTTGTGAAGGTGAACAAACAGTTCTTGCATTGCATTAACATGTCCTGTGAGCCGGTTCTGCTCTCAAAGAATAAGGCACCTAGTGTTTTGTCGCAAAGCTGTGTTACTGAAAACGCAAGTAAGGCATGGCAGGTGCCAGCCTAGTAAGCTCTGAATGCCTTTTTCAGATAAATGGGGATTCTTCCTGTTAGCCATTGCTTGGTGCAAGTGCAGAGATAAGTGTTAGTGTGGATGGGACTGATAAGTGGAGAGTTGCAGGGATTTATTTCTAGCTTAAATATTCACTGATTGAAGCAGTGGCAGCATGAAGGCCAGCTTGAACTAAGTTGTCTTGCTTCTTGGGTTAGTTGTATCATCTGTCAGGGTGTGGGTCTTACTGCAAAGCAGGCAATGCCTAAAATATTTGAGCTGCCTGATACAATATGCTGCCTAGAGGCAGGACAGCTGGAAGGGACACTTCAAAGGCAAGGGGACAAACCAAATGGCTACCCATGTTTTGAAATTTTCTTGTGGAGGAAGAATGAGTGCATGAAGTTAATCCCCCCTCACACACACATGCGCTCTGTACAAGCAGCAGTATTTCTAAGGTCCTGTTTTCTTAACTTTGTCGTAACTGCAGAGAGATTTGTGACCATTTCTGTACAAATGGTTGCCACCCACATTGGCTTGCCAAAAAGCCAGCCTCCAGATATTTCCGCTTATGAGGCTGAGCTTTCTTCTCTGCAGATGAGCTGGGTTTGGTGCCAGTCAGTGGATTACAGGCATTTGCAAGACTTGATTTTTAAAATGTAGCTGAGCTTACATAAGGTATTCTTTACTGCAGTTTTCTTAAGGAAAAGTGTGTAGATATGTGAGAAAGGGGGAAAAGGGATAATTAAAAAGATTGTGATGATTTTTCTTCCTTTTAAGAAAAACTATTCCTGTAAGTACTGAAGACAGGGTGTAACTATTAATGTAAGTTCTTGATTAGAGCTGTGACTGACTGTTTCTATTTCAAGATGGGTTACGTTTGGCTCTAAACAGCCGCTGTGCATACTAAGAACTGTTGCACTTTATTTTTTTTGTCAAAGAATTCTAAGTAGTAGCAGAGATTTCCTGTATTAGGTGACATTCCCTTAGATCTCTCTGGAGACAAAGCTTCTGGTTTTAGACTGCTCTTCCCACCTAGGCTGAGATTTCTGTCCTTTCAACACAGGACTAACTCTCACCAAGTATAAAAGTTTTGGCAGTTGAAATAGTGTGAAGTGATGTTTTTGAACTGTTCTCACGATTGCAGGTGTTACTACAGGGTGTAAATGCCAGGCTCATGCTAGCAGCAGCTGTTGGTGCATGCTGAGAGGAGTGCAAGGCTTGTGAGGTCCCTGGGGAGGGTGTCTGAGGGGGTTTCTGTGCCCCTGGCACCCTTGGGGTGTGTGGCAGAGGGACCAGGTGGCAGGTCTCATGAGTGAGTGAGAGTTGGTGCCAGCTGTGCCTGTGGCCAGTTCAAGCTGCTGGAAGCCTCTAGGGAGCACCAGCAGCCAGGGTGGGGAAACAGGGAGCGGGATCTGTAGGGAGCGGCATCAGCAGTTTGCATGGCAGCTCTGCTGGTGACTGGGCTGCTGCCTGCTCTGCTTACCTGCAGGCTTAGGCTGCAACCTGACCATCACCCCAACTCAACTGGTGGCTGTGCAAGCCTACCCAGAAGCTTGAAGTCTCCAGGGAATTAGAAGGATGACATCTTTCAAAAGAATTACAGCTGTATTAGCGGACTCTTTTTTTCCCAAGGACTATAAGGACACTGTTACCTGCTGAAAGAAACTTGTGTCCACTTGCCACAACTGCAAGGCTGTGACTGAAGCCCAGACAGAAGCACTGCAGCTTACCTGTGCTGACATCTCCATCCAAACATCCTCCCAAGGACTGGAATAGCTGTCCAGACCTTAGGTTGAATGGAGCTTCAGTATCTGGAAGTCCCCCTGGCACATGAAGGCAGTGGTGGATGTCATTAGCTGCAAGTGCAACTGTGGGAAAAACTCCTCAGACAAGTAGCTATGTTACAAGAGGAGCTCAACACAGGTGGTGGTCTCCTCTATCCTCCCAGTCAGAGGAAGGGATTCAGGAAGGAGGAGATAAATTCATCAGGTGATTGCCTGACTGCCTAGCTGGTGCCATACTCTGGATTTTGGCTTTTATGATCATGGATTAACCTTTGAGAAGCTGGATCTTTTGGGAGCTGGTAGGATTCACCTGACCAAGTGGGGCAAGAGCATTTTTGCCAACAAGCTGGCCAGACTTATAGGGAGAGCTTTAAACTAGGCTTAGTGGGGGAAAGAGATGGAGTTTTGAGTAAAAAAGAGGCAGCGGCTGCTGATTATTATGAACCAACAGGCAAACAGTTGTGAAATGCCTCAAAGGAATTCAGGCTTGTTCTTAAAAGGCTGACAGGGTTGGTAGCCCAACTGAAGTGTCTCTATACCAGTGCACACAGTGTGGGTAACAAAGAGGAGGAGGTGGAAGACCCTGTGTGCCTGGAAAGCTGTGATCTAATTGTTATCACTGAAACTGAGTGGGATGAATCACATGACTGGAGAGCTGCAATTGATAGCTATAAACTGCTCAGGGTAGGCAAGGAAGGAGAGGTGTAGGGGTTGACCTTCATGTGTTTAAAAAAAAAAAAGAGACTGATCGCACAGAGCTGTGTTTGAAGAATGTTGATGAACAGGTTAAAACCTAGTTTTAAACTGAAAGCAGCTAGATTTAGTTTGGATATAAGGAAGAAATTTTTTTATGATGAGGGTGATGAGACACTGGAAGAGGTTGTGCAGTGAAGTTGCGGATGCTCCATCATTGGAAGTGTTCGGAGTCAGGTTGTACAGTGCTTTGGGCAACCTGACCTAGTGAAAGATGTCCCTGACCATGGCAGGGACATGAAACTAGATGATCTTTGAAGATCCCTTTCAACCCAAACCATTCTATGATTAATGTTAAACTTTTCTTTCCAGGTGTTAAAGATGTCCATTCTTAAGATCCATGCCCGTGAAATCTTTGACTCTCGTGGGAATCCCACTGTTGAGGTAGACCTCTTTACCAACAAAGGTGAGTCCTTAGCTGTAGATGTTTGTTCCTTGTATCTGATAGAAGTGAAGAGGCAGACAAAAGTATACAGACTGTCCTGTTCTAGCAGTGGAATTGTGCTTACTCTTTCCTCCATACATACCACGTGTTGCTGAGCTTGCTGTGGGACTTGCAGGCAAAACATGTACCTCATTCTACTGGGATGAATTTGCTGAGCTCAAGATATTGAAGGGTTTTTGGAAGTGAGCTGCTTCTTACAGTCTAAACTGTGCAAGTGTTAATCCAAACCTGCCTTCCTCCCCTTGTCCTGAGCATAAACTGGGATAGCATTTGCAGACTCAAAGTTAACAAGGCCTTCGTTCCTATCCTTAAGCAGCTGGTAATGGTCTTAGTTTTCAGTGTTCCCTAAACTGTGTGACTGCACTTGAAGTTTAATTCTTGCTTTGTCTAGCAGTCACTTTGTGTAATGAAACAGTCTTCTGCTGCAGAGTTGAATCTTGGGTAATGGTTTCAATGCAGGCATGACTAAACAACTTGTCTAATTGGGTTTTCACATATAACGTCTTATATTTTTAATTATTGTAGGGCTTTCCCTTGGTTTGCTAGTTGTTCATCCCACATTTGATAGGATCTGACAAAGGCATTGTGCAAACACATACCAGTGTGGTTTGGTGGAATGAGCAAGCACAATAGCTGTAATACACTAACTAAAGAGCTGATCTTTCTGCCTCAAAAGATTAATGCAGTCATTTAATGAGATTGCCCCTGGTAAGCTCTTTGCTGCAGTGGGATAAGGGAGAGACTGGAGACTGAAGCTGGCATCTTGAACCACAGGCAGAACAGACTCCAGCGTAGTGATTTGCTCAAAGTTCAGCATCCATTGGCTGGAAGAATGGGCTGTCTGGGTGGTTGTCCTGTTGGTGGAAGAGCTCAGAACTCATATAACAAAAGAGGCCTCCTAATTGTCCCTTGTATGCTGTATCTTAGAAGAATTTAAGAGCTTGCCTGCCAGATTGAGCTCAAAAGTAGATTCAGTGAGTAAAGCCAACTTTTTTGGAAAGGGAATGGATGACTTTCTTAACTTAACACTTGAAATGCACAGTGGAAGAATTGGTGATGCTGTAAAGGAGCAGACAGCTCTCAGGATCCCTAAGTGGGCAGAGGTGTGGTTTATAGATGACCTCTTCCATATCCAGGCATGGAAGTATGTGGTAGGTTGGGATGGTGTATGGGTGGAGGATGTTTTGTGGGTTTGAATGGGCCAAGACAGTTCTTTTTTCTGTTGTAAACAGGTATGTTCAGAGCTGCTGTTCCCAGTGGTGCCTCAACTGGAATCTATGAAGCTCTGGAGCTTCGTGACAATGACAAGACACGCTACATGGGAAAAGGTAAAACTGAACTTTGGTACCCAGCTTGGCCCATTACAGTGGCTGTGCTGCTGCATATGTTTGTGCCAGATTGTAGCAGAGGACACACGGGCTCCTTTACTGCTGTCAATATTCTGGACAAGGCATGGCAATTAAGCAAAAGCAATGGAGATTAACAGTAAGATGATAGCAATGCATAGGGCACACAGGCTGCGTGGCTGGGGCAGAGGTAAAGCAGAGACTGCTGGATTTTCCAGGGGCAATGTGGAGAGTGACTCTGCCTCCAGCAGTGCAGCTACGTAGTGGTGGAGATCACTGTATGCCTGTAGGTGGGTGCGTGGGGCTCAGGCATGCCAGCTAGGTGATAATGTCTCTAGTACAATATGCCCAACATACTTCGTTACGGCACCCCTGTTGCCCTGCATGGCGGTGTGTGTCAGAGTACAGAGTGCTTTAGTAGTGTAGCATCTAAACGACCTGTTCCAAAAGGCTTGGTTATACTGCAGCTACTCACAAGATCTCTTTGTAGACCAGATTTTCAGAGAACTGTTAAATGTATCTGCTCTGGCACTGCAGACTCCTGAGATCCCAGCATGTTAAATCCTGAACCTGAGGCTTGTGCCAACTGCTGACCACAGCTAACACGCAGCTTTACACTGGTAATCGTGGAAGTGCTTTTGTTTCGGACTGCATAATAGCTAAAGCCACTACAGCTTTTTGTCTTTCATTATAGGTAGCCAGGATACTTAAGTTTGTGTTAGTGGTGTAATATTTTAATTGCCTGGGGACTGATTGTATGTTCTGAAAGGAAACTAAACACAGCAAGTCACCAGACTGGCTTGGGAACAAGTATGGGGGAAAATGAATAGCCACATACAAGATGTCTTTACCTAACAAACATCCTAATTGTAGTTCTTACGACTGAGAGCTTGAACAGTCAGGACTCCTTTTTAGTTTGCTGCTGAAAGGGCACTGGTGATGCCTTCCAACTCTATGCAATCAACGTAACATTTGGCTGGGAGAGAGAATTACTTGTCTTCAAACCTTTCTGCCAGTCACGTGAAAGGAAGCTGAAATTTTGTGCCATTAAGAACAAGCGGTTAGAGTGGATAACTACTGAATTGAACTTGGAGAGCCTTGTCTGAGAAGATTCATGGTTGTTATTACTTTAACACAGAACAAACTCCTAGATGACTGAATATCCTAAAGCTATAAAAGAGCTGATGCTGTTTACCGAGGGCACTTTTCCTTGAGGAGAGTAAATGTGTACTTACCTCAGTGTGCTAAATGTGTGTGTGCTTAGACCTGTTAAATCTGATCCTCCAGGCAGTTCTTCATGGCACTTAACTAGTCAGTAGTCTGAACTTCCACAACAGGCTATCACAGCTGAAGGTTTTTTGTCAGCTGGGGAATAACATGAGTTAGGAAAAAATGATCACCAAATGGGATGAGTTGCAGATAGCTGGTAGGTCTTTTGTAATAGAAATCTGCAGACTTAGAGCATTTAAAAAGCAATGAATGTGATTCAGGGTGCACTTAATTAGCATTCATCAGTTCTGAAGCTTAGGTCTTTGGAAATCTTTAAACACTATACAAAGATGACTATTCCTTAGGCTAATATTGGTAGCTGGCTAATGATGCTCTCTGCTTATGGGGAAGAAGCAAGTTCATACTGGAACTGCTGTTTTATGCAATGGTGGGTCCACGTAGATTAAAAGGATGGTGCTGTGTTCACGCTTTATTCCCTGTCTGAAGCCAGGAGCAGACAGTCAATTTCTGAGCCTGCATCCAGGTACAGAGACTGTGTACTTCAGCATTGTATCAAGTGCAAAACATGTGCTAAGGTGATGCTTTAGCGGTGTTACTAGATGATAGCAGATAGTGAAATGCCTGAGCTGCTGCACGCTGAACTTCTGGGGAAAGTTTTTCTTTCCCCTTACTCATCCATTCTATGACTGGATAGGAGTAACCTATCCTAAAACCTTTTCTAAACGCTGTCATTCAGCCACTTGAGATTTGGGTCCACAATGGTGTTTGCAGTAGTGTGGAAACCTGGGTGGAAAGACCAAATACAGCCTTGCTGGCTGATGCACAGTTTCCTCTACCCTTTGAACCCTTTTGTTTCTAGTCTGTTGCTCAGTATCAGACACTTGCTGACTTGTAGGTCTGTTTACCTATTTGTGTCCTTTTCTTTTTCTTGCATGACTGCCCTTGGTTTTGGCTGAGTCTTCATCTCTTCTTTGATCCTCTTGTTCATTTCGCTTCTGTCAGGTGTATCCAGAGCTGTTAAATATGTTAACGAGTTCCTGGCGACAGCGTTGTGTACACAGGTAATGGATGTGCTTCCAGTGCAACCTTGTCACTTGGATGAATTTCTCCAGTGCATGGTCTTGCAAACTAACATTGCAGCAGGCATTCCTAGATGATGCTTACTTCATGCGACTTCCATCAGTTGAGATGACCTCTGTAAGCGTTCAGATTTGGCTGCAGCTCAGGTTGGATTGGGGTTTGAATAGCATGAGGTGTTATTCTTGAGATTTTATTGTTACTGAGATCACCTACTAATGCCTGCATAACCAGTGTGGTTGACCAGTGTCTGATTTGCTTGTTCCTTCCAGGTGTCTCAAAAGCTGTTGAGCACGTCAATAAAACAATTGCACCTGCACTGATTAGCAAGGTAGGAGCAATTTGTCTTCTGCTAACATCAGGTATTGCCAGTCTAGTCTGTCCTAACTGATGGGTTGTCTCTCTAGAGACAGTTACAGGAACTGTATTACATGGGGGGGTGTTAGCCTGTGTATTGGAGTGCATGTGAACAAACTGACCTATGGTAATTGCTTTACTTAATGACTGCATATCTAACACTTAATCAAAACAATCTCTAGCAGCCTAGTGTTGTAGTGTGCAGACATACTTAAGCACCTGAGAGCTTTGGTGGTGTGCAGTGAAGATACAAGCTGCTTTATGCTTTAAAAGGTGGCTGAATGATGAGGAGAGACTGGGTTTTATCCAAGCTAATTAGGAAGGGAATCTGAGGGGATCTTAGTAAGGTCTGCTTGCCTGAGGTTCCCGTGCCCTTTGTGGGCACTAAGCTGTAACTAGAAAGGATGGTGCATGACTAAGTGGTGATGCATAAAGTGACTGCACATTCTTAGCGACAGTTCCAGACATTCTGTACTAAGTTACAAATGGGTGTATTTTGTGAGCAAGCTGGTCTTTGAGCTTGCACTAAAGGGGCAGGGGACACAAACTGGGGCTTTCTCCTATGCCATACCAGGCAGATAGCAGTGTAAATGTCAGGAAGTCAAGGGACGTGACAGCCTTACAGCTCTGAATGTGAAGAACAAAACAAGCTTTTGATGTGTCCAACTTACCTGTCAGCCTAGGTCTGTTGGAAGGGACCAGAAGATGCTGCCATATGATAGTGACAAGAACTCTCTCTTCAACTGTTGGTAGTTGCCCTTAAGCAATTCTTGATGCCTTTCAGGGAAATAAAAACGCAATGGATGGGTGAGAGTTTGTAGAGCTATGTTTGGTGTCAAGCAGTGCTTTGCTTGCTTCTCTCTGCAGAATGTCAACGTTGTGGAGCAAGAAAAGATTGACAAACTGATGCTGGAAATGGATGGATCTGAGAACAAATGTAAGTGGGCTTTGTGTTGCAGTGAGGCATGAGAAGATGAAGATTGGTTTATAGAATTCTAGCTTACCTTACCAGAAACAATGGGCAGTGCATGCCATGTGCTGTGCACTTCCATAACCAAGACTGTGGTGCTGGTATTGCTGAGTCTCTTTATGAAGACATAACATTTCTGTAAACAATTTCTTTGTATTTCAGCCAAATTTGGTGCCAATGCCATCTTGGGTGTATCTCTGGCTGTATGCAAAGCTGGTGCTGCTGAGAAGGGTGTCCCTTTGTACCGTCACATTGCTGACCTTGCTGGAAATGCAGAAGTCATTCTTCCAGTTCCTGTAAGTCCCTTGATGGGGCTACCTAAAGACTTGATCTGACCAGGTGCTTCATGGTCTTGTGGTCTTGGATCAAGTTTTCTAGAGAATGAAGAGTCTTAACAAAAATGCTGTTATCAATTTACCCTGAAACATTCTGACTTGACTTTTCTTTTTGGTTACTCCAAGGCTTTCAATGTGATCAATGGTGGCTCCCATGCTGGCAATAAGCTGGCTATGCAGGAGTTCATGATCCTCCCTGTGGGTGCTGACAGTTTCAAGGAGGCAATGCGCATTGGTGCAGAGGTCTATCACAATCTAAAGAATGTAATCAAGGAGAAGTATGGCAAGGATGCAACCAACGTGGGTGATGAGGGTGGCTTTGCCCCCAACATCCTGGAAAATAAAGAAGGTAAGAGTGAGCTAAGTGTGGGAGGAGGTGTAACTGGTAGCCAGAGCATGAAGACCATACCTGTCCAGTATGAATGGAAAGCAAGATCAGTAGGTTGTAGGACTTGCTGCTGTTTCTTGGCTCTGCTTCTTATCCTGACAAACTTTCCAACATGCTATCCTGGTGTGGTCCAGGGTAGGACCACAGAGCTGTTCCCTTGGACACCAGCTTATGCACTTGACAGGATGGCTTTGACTTCAATGCCTCATTACTGTGTCATTCCAGTAGCAGCTTAAGGGAATTTTACCCCCTTCCAGTTGAAAAGTGGTGTGGGAATGTGTGTGCATTGCAGGTTTCCCAGAAGTCAGTAGTCAAAGCTTAGTGGAGTTGTTTTCCTACTGACAAAGGAGGAAAACAGTTTGAACTATGCCTGGTGATGTGTGGGAGTGCCTGAAGGCTCGCCTGGGAAGTTGCGGCATTTGCTGCTTCCACAGCCAAACAGTTCTGTTCAGAAACCTGGGGGGGGGAGGGAGGCAGTTTGTCTTGTGGAAGGTGAAATACCTGTTCCTACAAAAACAGGAACCAGAAGAGCTGTTTTTCTTCCTCTTTTGCAGAAATGGAGCTGCTAATAAGCCAGCAGAATGCTAGAACTCTAAGTTGCTTGTTACTTTAAAGTTGTTAGTTAAATTATTGTTGAAAGTGGCCTCTGAACTGCATTGCCTTTTCTGATGCTGAAGATACTGATCCAGCACCAAAAATCAGGGCATTTCTGAATCCCACAGTCCCATGCAGGTCTTGCTAGGTCTGTACCCTAGCAGACATCACTGAAGATGACCTTGAATGACCATCAGTCCAAGGAATTTGTGTTGCTGGCAGCAGCTGCTTTTGCAGTTTGTACTACATGAACATCTTAAAAAAAAAAAAACCCAAAAAACCCCAAAAAAACCAAAAAACAAA
Source organism: Nyctibius grandis (assembly GCF_013368605.1). Taxonomy (NCBI): domain Eukaryota; kingdom Metazoa; phylum Chordata; class Aves; order Nyctibiiformes; family Nyctibiidae; genus Nyctibius; species Nyctibius grandis. The sequence goes on from NC_090674.1 coordinate 5,001,542, forward strand.
CAAACAAAAAAACCCCAGCAAAACCAAACACAAAAAAACCCAAACAAAAGCACTTAATCTAAGCTTCCTACTGTAAATAGCCTGGCTGATCCAGCTGCTTGGCTTTGAGTCAGGGGTGATTAGGAGAGTCTTACTGATCTTGACCGTACTGACTTTCCTTGCCTGAACTCTGTGAAACAGGGTAGCATAGTGGATAGTATCCAGAGTCTCCTACTGAGTAGTTCTGTTCCTTCTTCTGCATATAAATGTGCAAGTGGAGAACAGGTTGATGCAAAGAGAGGGTGCCCTGTGCAGAGGCAGGCTGTGTATCACGTTGCCTGTCAGGGTTTGGATGCTTACCACTTCCATGGTCAGCACCTGATCTGAAGCTAAAAGGGATTAAAATGCAGTCACTACTTCCTGCCCACAGGCATAAAGCTGAAAGAGGATGTAGTATCATCTAGTATTAAGCTTTCTGGGCTGACATGTAGTCCTGCCTGAAGAGATTATGAATCCCATAATGGTGTCTCAACGGTATAACAAGCTAAAAGCAGTATTAAAGTAATATCTTGTTCCAGTCAGTTCAGAAGTGGGAGAGTTTAAGAACCTTTTCTGTGCGGCCTTTGGGCTTTCTGTATGGGGGTAATGGAGGTTCTTTGCAAAGTGAATGCACTGTTGTTGGTAAGTGAATAGCTTTTGAGTTAAGATGTTTGTCAGGAACTTGGAGATACTTTACCATGTTTCAGCTCTGGAGTTGCTGAAGACTGCTATCAGCAAGGCTGGCTACTCTGAGAAGGTTGTCATTGGCATGGATGTGGCTGCCTCCGAGTTTTACCGTGACGGAAAGTATGACCTGGACTTCAAATCCCCTGATGATCCCAGCAGATACATTACTCCTGATCAGCTGGCTGACCTGTACAAGGGCTTTGTCAAGAACTACCCCGGTAAGTTGTTCATCAACAAGAAGCACGGTAGCAGTGTTGAACAGGGATTGATTGCTGAAGGAAAGAGTTAGGATGCAGCCTCTTTTATAAGAGGGATCAAAAGCAGAACAAACAGCTGGCCTGTTAGGAGACTTAGGATGTTCTTTGAGGTGGGTAGTACTTGGCTGCAGCACTTTGGTACCATGGCTTTCAAACAAGACCTTTAAGGGTGACACTGTCTTAATGCGCCTTGTATCCCTCTGCAGTGGTGTCCATTGAAGACCCATTTGACCAGGATGACTGGGCTGCCTGGAAGAAGTTTACTGGCAGTGTTGGCATCCAGGTGGTTGGTGATGATCTGACTGTGACCAACCCAAAGCGTATTGCCAAGGCTGTGGAGGAGAAATCCTGCAACTGCCTCCTCCTTAAGGTCAACCAGATTGGCTCCGTGACAGAGTCCCTGCAAGCGTAAGTTCTTCCCTCTTGGCCGTGCTGGGGAGGGGGATTGTCTAGTTGAGGGAGATGGACATACAGCCTGGAGAGAGTGGAATAGAAATCTCTTGATTGGGCATGTGTGAAGGGAGAACAATTGTTAACTAGGAGAGGATATTGACAAGTAAACCTGTACCTTCGTGGTCTTGAAGTCATCAAACAAGTTCACTGGATTTAAGCATGTGTAAAAGCAGCTCTTTATCACTGCATTGTCACATGACTGTAACATGTACCGAACATGTACCGAAGGGCAGCTCTGTCTTGCCAAAGCTTGACTTGGCAGCATCACTAGAGCAAAGGCTGCTAAGCAAATAGGGATGTTTATCTGTTTATCTCTTCCAGCTGCAAGCTCGCCCAGTCCAGTGGCTGGGGTGTGATGGTGAGTCATCGCTCTGGAGAAACAGAAGATACCTTCATTGCTGATCTGGTGGTTGGTCTCTGCACTGGTCAGGTTGGTATCTGTAGCTGCTGCAGGCTGCCTTTTTGCTTGATGAGATAATATGGTGATGATGCCATGCTGCACAATAGATGGGGTCTGCTCTGACTTAAGGCATGCGTATTTGCTGTTTTTGCAGACAGGAAGCTGATTTGTCTAATGGGAGTGTGACAAGGGAACGTTATCTTGTGTAAACTCACCTTGAACTGCTACATTAAAAAAATCTTAGTCAACTCCAGTGGGTGTATCAGGATTTTCTGATACTGAAGCTGTTAGCAAATGAACACTCTTTAGCTCCCAAGCCCTATCCTGTTTGAGTAGACAGATACTTAGTCTGATGCTGAAATAAAGCTTGTGATTATGCTTAACACTCAGAATAGAATAGTTTTGTGTTGGCATCTGTGGCCTTTTCTCCTATAGTTCTTTGCTAACTTTCTGCTTTCCTTTTCAGATCAAAACTGGTGCCCCTTGCCGATCTGAGCGTCTAGCCAAGTACAACCAGCTGCTGAGGTGAGACTGCCAAGGGGAAAAGGGTTGAGGGTTAGGCCTGGCATAGAATGGATGGTCCACTAACACATTCGAGGCACAGCTTGGTCCTCTGCATCTCAGAAACACTCTGCAGCTTAAAGACACAAACTGACATGGCAGAGGTGCTTTTGGGCTGGTGCTGGGCTAGGATAAATGAGTTGGATGGGTTATGTCCATAACAGGCATGCTAAGGGGGAACATCAGACATTGCCCTTCTGTCTGCATGATGCCCTTCCCTTGGGCAAGCATTTACAATGTTTGAGGGAAGTTATGTGAGATGGGTGGTGCTGACCAGTGCAGTTGAACATGCCTGTAACTGAAGTTGCTTGGTGGGAACTGGCTTGTGACTCCATGGTAGTCTGCAGTGCCAGGTAGATCAGAGGGTAAACCCTCATGGTAAAGCATGAGGCCAGTAGCTGTGCTACTGCAGGAGTTGTGTCTGCTCACACCCAGCGCTCTCTTCCCTTTCCATCAGAATTGAAGAGGAGCTTGGCAGCAAGGCCCGTTTCGCTGGAAGGAACTTCAGGAACCCTCGTGTCAACTAAGCTGTGTGGATCGGTCTACCCCTGTTCTGGTTTAAAGCGCTAGTTATCTACTTAGATCACAGTTACCTGTACTAGAAAGATAAGGGCAGCTGAAGGAAAAAGACCAGTTTGCAGGTCCTCTTCCTCCCCCTAGATGTTTCCTTCACCTAGTGTTTTCACCAGCTCTGATCTGTTACTTGTAATGCTCCACTGCTTTTGTAGAACAGTCCCTGGGGGGAGTTCTGTGTATTAAACACCCTCTGGGATTGTCACCTTGTGACTCTGGGAATAAACACTTTAATTCCTTTCTCTGCCTGTCTGGTCTTCAATGTTTGGAGCTGTGTGACTTGCAGTGCAGCAAGAGGTACCTGCAAACAGACAGTAGTGTTTTTACATGTGATAAATAAAAGCATCCAACAACCCAATGAAGTGTGGCTTTGAGTTACTTTGGGGCAGACTGAGGAGCAGGGATACCTACCCCTGCGTAACCCCATCCTGTTTTAAAGCCATTTAGCAGGGAGCAAGAGTTGGACTGCTGTCACTGTGGCTGTGGGGTGGACCTAACATTGCTTTGTGATAAATAGACTAAGATTTATCAGGGTGCATGTGCCTGCTATTGAGAGGTGGCCTTCAAGGATATGTTAAAGTCATTTGGAAGGGGGGACTAAGAATAGGTTTCTAGCCCCTAGATCAGTTGTGGTCCTGTGGGAAGAGAAAAAGCTCAGAGGTCTTAATTTATCAAAGATGAGGTGTATCCTGACAAGTGCTGTGATTAACCTTTATCTTGGACTGTTGCAGATGCCTGCTTGTCAGTCTTGTGACAGTGTTGCTGAAAAAATGCAGTGATAGCCTTGGCTTTTAGCAGGAGGTTGGCACGTGTTAACCACGCTGCAAGTGAGTTTGTAACCTCCAGCTTGATCTGTCGCCTCTTTGCGCACATGTAGTTCAGCAGGCTCCGAGCTGTAGAACAGTGCTGCTCCTGAACCCTGGTGCCTGGAAGAGAAAAAAGGAAAAGCTATGTCTGAAATCAGTGATTCGAGGAGATAATGATACAGACATTTTCATGTAACACAGTACAAGGAAGCCTGGTATGAGTTGGATGCTGTATTCAGTTAAAAGCAAAACCTTAGTCACTGTTAACTGCTGCATTTGTTTTATCTTTAAGAGCACTCCAAGGTGTAATTGAAAGCTGATCTGATAGCTGCACTTTAATTTTTACCCTATTAGTATCTAGGTACCAGATTTCACATGGGGGAAGAAAAGATTTTGGGGGATTTCCAGCTGTGTGAGAGCAGATGGCCATAAACAAAAGGCTCAGGAGCAAATATTTGTTTCCAAACCCCTTTGTTGTGTTCAGGTTGCAGCTCTGCTGGTTTGGCTGGGGAGGGAAGGGAAGACAGGGAGAAAGACTGCAAAGCACATGGCTCATCCTTGGTCAGTGCTCATGATGTTCTTGGAGATGAGGAGGAAGAATTCCTTTTTCCTGGAGTTTGGGGAGAGGTGGTTCGGTGGCTCTGCCCTTGTTGCTCAGGGCAGTCATTGCCCAATTCAGAGTGGGGGAGTGGAGCTGTAATGTTTGCCAGGCAGGAAAAGGCAAATTATTGCACAACTGAGGGAGTGGTTGGTTAAGCCAGTAGTTGTTAGGTTTTTTCCACATTAGATTTATAAGGAAAAAGGTTAATTTCTGATTCACTTCAATGACTCTTCTACTGGTCTTTCAATTCCAGAAAACTACCAGTGGCTGGAAATTTGTGTGATCCGTGAGGAGCACAACAGTGCCCCGCTGTGGGCATTGCCTGTGTCGTGTTGTGGTGTCAATTTTCTCTCCGGGTTTTAAATAGCTAAGATGGAAATGGCACATTTAAAGCCAGTGATGCTGCAGGGTATGTGCCATCATTTACCTTAAACCCTGGATCTTAAAGAACATCTTCAGTTCTAATTTAGAAAAAAACAAACCAGACAGATGTTATTTCAAAAGCTGCTGTGAGGAAGTACGGAGCTATAAAATGCTGAGGGGTGAGGTCTGTGTGTTAAATCCCTGAATGCTCCTGTCCAGCAGTGCTCTGCCATCAGAGGCCAAGAGGCATGAGGATGCCCTGGGAGGAGTACAGCCAGAACAGAGATGTCTGAGAGCTGCTGGGAGATGTTAGGTCTGCCTAGTGCTAGTGTGAGTAAACAAACGCAGGCACAGCTGGCTACAGAAACCAGAGCAGTAACTGGTACCATGAAAACATCCCATTATTGGGCAGTTGGCAACTGTTTCTCCTTATGAGATTCTGTCAAATCTCCTTCTGTAAATTCTATAAATTTACCAGCCAAAGCTCAGCACGTTAGATGCCTCCTCTCACAAGTATTTGTCCTTTCAGAGGGCATTGGTTGCACTCCATGCAGATTTGAAACCTGGTGCACCTTTCACATGTAGCTGATCTCTGAATTAAACCTGTTAAATGAATAAACCAGCTAATTACACACAAATCCTATCAAGGGATTTTTCTTCTGTCAAAAAGGCAAGCTTGTAATATATGCAAAATGGTTTAGAAAGCTTTTTTTTTTTTTAGAAACCATGTTGTGAAGCAATAGCATGGCTATTTCTCACCTGGTACTTCAGAAAGTGAAGTCCAAATTCTCAACCCACCTTACCTGGGCCTCTGTGTTTACACCTGTTGATTTAATAAGCATCAGAAAGCAAAAAGAGCTGGGAAATCAGGTCACTGGTTGCCATGAGCTGACAGTACAGCTGTGATGCAAGGATGGACGTGAGTAGTGGCTGGCACTGGGGCTGCTGGACTTACGGGCAGCTACACAGACCTGGGGGAAAATGGAAGCTGGTGCCCTGAGCTGGAGCCCTCCTCTGTTCAGGGCAGTAGTTTGGTCCCAGCTCTCAAAAAAAAAGCCTTCTAATTCTGCTGGTTAATAATGCTGCAAATGAAGCCCAGGTATGAGTTCCTTATCATGCACACCTTGTCATCAGTGCAGTGGAGAACTGTTACAGGTACAATTACCAGATATGTTGTGTCTTAAAATAATCAGGAAATCATGTGCAAAATGGCAGGGTTAGAACATTGCTGGGGCTCTAAAGTCAGATGCTGTTGAGCTGTATGCTCCTTTCTGCACCAGTCAATCAATCCCACAAGGTCAGATGCTGTGCTCACCTGTCCCATCAAACCAGAGCTATGTAAAGCTTTCAAGTTAAATCTCAGAGAGTATTTGGGCCAGATCAGCAAGGTGCTTCCAGCTGCAGAGGGTTCAGGCTCTACCTAATGAGGCTACAGCATTGAAAGGAGCTGCTTGCACAGGAAGAGACGAGACCAGAACAGGTAAGTGCTGAAGCGTGGGACTGTGGTTTGGAGATAAGAATTTAAAGTGTGTGAGAGAAAAGTGAATGATTGGTAACTGTGTGTGTGTGTTTGGAGTGAGGGGAATAAGTGGATAGGGAACAAGATTTGATTGCTGAAAATCAAGACCTAAACCCTGCAGTGCTAGAGAGAGATGTGCCTGCTCCTTAATCAGGGCTTGAATCCCGCTGCAGAGCTCCTCACCTTTCTGTACTGTCCCCACGGAGCTCCGACTCGAGAGGCTGTGCTTTATACCAGAGTGCGAATGTAGCACAGCCAGTGTCTTTATTGCTGTAATAATTTGCAGGGATGGCAGTCTTCGGAGCAGAAGGAGGCATCGGCTTAGCAAACACGAGCTGGGAGGCTATTCTGAGAATAGCAGGCAGCCTTAAAAGCAGATCTGAAGGAAGAAGCAGGCAGAAGAGATGACTGATGAGCAGGGAGGAGGGGCGGGTGGCACTTTTGGGAGCTATTCAGGTAACAGGAGATATAATGGAGTGATGCAAAGGACTAGAGTGGAAAGATCTCTTGTTACCCACTGGCTCTATTTCTAGGTTTGTAAAGGTAACTTTTCTGCTGTGTAGCCCAGCCTGCTCTTGGTATTAATTTCCTAATATCTTGGCTTCTAGGTCTCATACAGGCCCTGTCTCAAAGAGTTTGTTCTGGACAGAAAGGGATGTTGCATCCCTCTCTAATCAATAAGAAACCAAACAATTCACCATTTGGCTTTCTCACCAGACATTAGCCCCTGGCAGGGAGGAAGCACATCATTCATAACCTTCACACTCAGAACTGAAGCTGTCAGCACATGTTTTTCCATCCTTTGGTTATTTTGAACCACCCCTAGAGCCTGCTCACTCATTTGCTAGTAACGTGGGCATCAAAACTGGACCCCATCTTCCAGCAGCAGCAAGTGTCAATCACAGCAGTACTGTAACCATCCTGGTTCGGTTTGGTACTGTGGGAAGGTCCCTGTCAGATCACCCAGCTGGTGAGGACAGCTCTGGCCCTTGAGCACACAGACCTGATTTTACATGTGTCCGTAACACGATGCTGGCTGGGGTGATGATCTGGATTGCTCAGTGTCCGTGGTTCATCCTGTTCACCTTCCTTCCCCAGTTTTTGTGTCATTCAAAAAAAAGTTAGAAATGATATTTTTTTCTTAGGTCATTGATTTTAAAAAGAAACAAAACTACAACTGAGCAGTGGATCGACCCTATTCCTTGCAGGAACTGCTCAGCTCGGTGAAATCTTGTGACTTGCCAGGTAAGAGATTTTACTACCTCTAACACTGCTAAGAACAATTTTACACCCAATGCTTTTTTTTCCTCCTGCTGCTTATCCCGGGCATGCCTCATAGGATGCTTCCAAGCATCCTGTGCCCAGAAAAGTCACTGTCTCGTGATGGGCACCCAGCAGCCAGTGTGACCAACCTGGAGGAGCCTGTGGCATGCACTACTCACCCTGGGCTGCTGTGCCCTCTGCTGTCCCTGGGAAGGGACCTTGGCAAGCCATGCCCCGTTCGTTCCCCTGTCTCTGGAGAGGCAGAAGCTGTGGGTGTGAGCCATCTTTCTTTGAAGGCAATTCATTGACTGCAGCGCTTCGTCAACACCCACTCGCTCGTTCACAGACAGACTTGTGTGAACAGCCTCGCAGGCTGCCCGGGGCTTGTCGGGCTGAAGGAAAAAGCCCCACAGCAGCGCACAGGACCAGTAAGAGCAGGCGAAGGGAGCGCAGCTGCTGTGTTTTCCCCACTGGCAGGAGGGTATTTGGCTTTCCTGCTGCTGTGTAGACTGCAAGGAGACACGAGGGTGGATGGCGGATGCAGGGAGAGAGGATCTGTGCTGGGCAGCCAGCCAGCCCTGCCTGCCCTGCGGCAGCATCTCAGGCTACGGCCTCATGCTCCCTTTCACAGCAGGATTTAAAGAACTGTGCCAGGCACCAGCTTAGTCCCACCACTCCCTTGGAAAGCTTTTATTACTGTTCTCTTTGTATTGCTGGGTGAAATTATTTCCTCGTAGATATGAGCTGTGGGTGGGTGTGAGAATAAAATGCAAGAGCCCTTGCAGCCAGTGCTCTGTCTGAGCCCATGGGAACACAGCGTGCCCCTGCATCTGACGGCTGGGGTCACCGTGATGGTGCCCAAGCTCTCCCGTCCTGGGGAGTCCAGGTTTGGGCATTTCTACAGTGAGAGAGATTCCCATTTGTGTTCCATCTTTTGGTCCCCAAGAGGGACTGAAGTGCTATCTGACCTGACGCATTTAACTTGCAGCACCTGAGTTGCCTGAACCTCTCACCCCACAAACCCTACTCACTTTTATTGTTGAGTCTCTGTTTAGCAGGAAGCATTTTATGACGTGTTTTAATCTGAGAAGTCATCCAAACCCACCTGCTGACTCTGGCTTACAAAGCGCTTGCAGTGGCAGTCACTGAGACACCGATGTCCTACAGCAGCTGCATTAGTCAAAGCAAAGGACACAGGTAGAACTTCATACATCAAGATGCCAATACGCCTCAGTTGGTTGCTCCGGGCTTTATCCATGTCTCATTTTAAGTGCTTGTTCTCGCTCCCTGAAATTTTGCAGAAAGATCTTGAATAATATCTATTGCATTAAACAGGCATCCAGTGCTGAAAAATAAGAGGACTGATTCTGTTAATTCAACTACCTATGCGGGTATCAAAACTAAAATGCAAGTTAAGATGCTTTTCAGTCTAAGTCCCAGCAGGGAAATCCCTGCAGCTGAGCACAGAGCAGAGCAGAGCAGCTCAGCCCCTGCTACCAGGCGGGGCGGGTAAGAAGGTGTTGGGGTGAGGATGACCTTGGGAGAGGGCACTGGGGAAATGCCTCCACTGAGTTTTCAATCTGCTTCTTCAGCAAAGTGTGCAGACCTCGTTTTTGGTGGCTTATGGTGACCTGACCCTCTTGTTGCTTATTTAGAGTGACAGGATCAATGTTCATCGAACTGACCCAGTAAATGTCAGACTGCTTCTGATCAGAGACTTCCAGTATCAGCTTAGGTGATCAGTGTTCATAGATTTCAAGGACTGAAAACACCATTACAACCTGACTGGATTAAATAGGTTTCACTTAACCACTGTCCCAAACAGAGACAACCCTCAAAGCTACGTGAATGCACCGTGTCTGAGCCTACTTTCTCCCCAAACACTGCTTACACCAAGAAGGAAAGAGCCATGGGGTTTTGCAGGGGAGAACAGACATTTGTGTTGTCCTTTTGCTTCCTTCTCACTGTGACCAGAAGCTTTGCAGTTTTTAGGTGTCTCAGGTGTTGCTGTGTGGCTGTGCGGAACGGAGTCCTGCCTAGAAAATGCCCTGCCAACATCCCAGCCTTGCCATTGCTCCAGAGGCACCATGGTGGGCGAGTATCAGCATGGGCTGGGCTTGGGGATTTTTGCATCAGAAGCCTAATGCCAACCCTGTCTCATTTGCACTGTTGTGAGTACGTGCAAAATCAAAAAGATGCTGAAAAAAAGCAGCGTCTGCTAAAGCTCCTAAGCCAGTACTTTGGTGGGTAGGTGACAAATCCCTGAAAAAGACCTGCTTGCTCATCAGAGTGGAGCTGCAGGGCTTTTGTGGAGGCAGGTACCAGGCTGTGCTCCTACCTCCACACTTTTATTTTTTGATTTGTCTTCTCATGAAAGCAGGTCTGCAAACAAAAGCTGGGGAAGGAAAGCTCCCAGGCTGCTGCGCTGCTCTTCCGTTGCAAAGCTGACTGATCCATTTTACTGCACTGCTTTAAAGAAGTCCTAACCTGGGGGGTTTATGCTCTGTAGTACTCAGTTTCTTCTCTTATCTCCTGCAATAAACAGTAACTGAAAGATGCACATTGTGGCTTCTACGTAGGCTATAAAATCGCTGACAGCGGGAATAGCTGAATTCAGAGCCTAGAAGTCTACTGTCCCATCAAAATCCAGAGAGCAGAGGTTTCCAGGCATGTGCAGCCTGAACCTGCCTTCAGTCCCTAAGCAGGAGAGGTGTATGTCTTTAGGAAGGCAAATAGATTTCTCTCTTACTTAACAAAAACTAAAATCCTCTTGCCCAGCTCTTCAGGATGAAGAGTGTTAGGAACAAGGTCTCCAGTGGAGAGCCCCTATGGAGATGCCAGGAGTTTGTGAGCTCTCCTCAGCCCTGGACCTCTTCTGAGACCTCAGACGTGTTGTTCCATTTCTCTGTTGCTCACTTGTCTCACCTGTCCCACGGGATGGATGACACTTTCCAGTAAGGTGGGGAGAATTCTTCAGTCAATTTTGTACAGTGCTTTGAAGATAACAAGTGCTGAGGGGAAAAAAGAGACAGTGCTTGAAATGGAAATTTTCACATTTCCATCACTATATTTTCTCTCCTTTTAAAAAAGCACATTCAAATGTACCATCAAAGCAGCCGTGTCGCAACACCAGGGAAGGAGCAGCTACAATGGGGAGGTGGGAACCAGCAACGTCCTCCTGGAGGAGCAGATTTGCAGCGGGAAGGACAAAAATGCTGATCTGAAATCAATCCATCTCTCTCTCCCTTGAACGCTTTGGCCATTTATAACAGTTTAAAGTGAAGTCAGTCACCGAGGACAAGAGAAGCTTGTAAATCCATTTACTACTTTCTGCACTAAAGAAGCAGCGGTGAATTTATAGTGGAAATGCAGGAAGTGCACAGATGAGGTATTGCACATCAGCGGTAGAGGATGGCTCAAAAATATAATTTGAACAAACAGAGCTGTGTTAGATCACCGCTGTGGCTTGCGCAAGGCACCTTGTCCACGCCTGTAGGATCTGACCTTATGCAAAACTGGCACGTTTCTGTTGGGACAAAGACTGATGTGCCTCTGGCTTCTCGGTGTGGGGCTACAGAAGTAGCTCTAAACATGCCCATGTATTTGTGTGTGTGAATGCGCACGTACACAGTTACTGCTTGATGTCCAGTGGCTGCTACTTCTTGGGTCCAAGGCTGTGATACTTGAAAGTGAAAAGGTACCATAATACACAGCAAAAACACACACAAAACCCTCTGGTGCTTAAGATCCTTTTTACAGTATTCTGCTTAAAAGGACTACGTTCCATTTGTGATGTTATTACTACCCAAAAGCTGTTGAAAGTTAAGTTTGTTATATTTTCTTTACTTACCAGATTTTATCCGGTATGTAAATCACAGAATGAATTACCTTGTAACTATCCCTAGGTATAAAGGGGATACAGAAAGCAGCATCAAGGGGTGATGCAATTAATCCCACTCATGAGGAAAGACTGTGATTAGTCATTTGCAGCTCCAGCACTGGTGACTTTCAAGGTGTACAAATCTCCTGTTAGATACATTTCATGTTCTGCAGATGGCCATTTTGTCTTCTCGCTGCATGCACTGGAACATGCCCAAGTGTACAAAAATGAGAGGAACGATTGTTAGGGCTGAAATTTTTTCTTCATTTTCAATGGGTTTTTTTTTTTTTTCTTTGCATGGCACACATCCTGGGCTTTGATAAATGAATCTCACTAGACACTGTGGTAAGCCAACCTCTGCTAATATTCATTATGCAGAACCCACTAGGAAATGGTCTGAGTCAGGGAAATGGAAAACCTTTGAAAGATAAAAGAAAAATTTTTCTTTTTTTTTTTTTTTTTCCTGAGGAAACTAATTTATAACACTTTACATTTCTGGGATCTGTTAGAACATTAAACCCAGAAATTTCAGGGTTATATGTGCTATCAATGTATTCAAAACTTCACAGCAAAGATATAATGATTGAGCCATGTACAAAGATACAGACAAGGCACTTTTTTAAATCACAGAAAATGTATTCAAAGGTGACTCAGGGACCTGATGTTAAAGAATCCTAAAGAAGCCACCGAGGTAGAAGCTGGGTGTGAATATACTGTGTGCCACTGACCTCACAATCTCCGCAGTGGGAATGTTTTCATCCCATGATAAATAACCAGTTGCTTCTTCCTCTTCCCGTGGCCCTGCAAGACACCAGGAGCATCTGTACCATAGTCACCACGGGGTAGCTGATACCCAGTAACTTCCCACTGTGGCCTGTCCTGTTGGTAACTTGTTTCTCCAGCTTCTGAGAAGTTGCATCAGGCTAACAAATAACATGATTCTTTTTAACAGATTCTGTTGAGCCACTGTAATTTTGTGTGCGCTTGAATGTGTGTGAATATGCTCAAATTGATTTAAATTTCATTTACATCACTTTTGCTTTCATTACAAGACATACAGCCAGTTTTAAATAGAGATAACTGTGTCTAGGAGGAACTCACAACCATGCAGTGCATTGTCCTTCAAGTGATATGAGACTTCCAAAAGGTTCTCTAGTAATATGTGTGAAAATGAGATTTTAAATTCCTGAGATTTCTACAGAAAACAAAACAGAAAAACCCCCAAAGCACAGAGTTTTCAGTTAAGGGGCTGGTATTCAGATATTACAAAGGGAAAGAAAGAATATAATCCTTTTTTGGGAGTGGAGTTAGGTCATCTGTAAAAGCCTCTCAGAATATTATCTTCCAAGCTAATCGCTGTATTGACATTTGCCCGTTTCATTAGAGCTGAGATTTTACTGCATTGCTGAGGTTAGAACCTGACTCATCTGTCATGGTCAAGGACTGGTTTGTAATTTCATGACTGTAGAATTAAAAAAAAAACCAAAACCTCTCCCTTATTTGAACTAGTTGGGTTGAAATGGTGTTCACAGAATTCTCAGTATTGGTGGTTTTTGACTTCATAGTTCCTAGTTGGATTTTTTTCTCATAGACTTTTGTTTCATTCAGTTGGCAAAGTGACAGTTACTAAAAAAGAGCCATGTTAGAACACATTTGTGAAGAGATAATTTTAAAAAGTTAAATATACCACATACACTGACAGTCAGATGTCAGATATAATAGATGCAAGTGCTAACAACGGGAGAAAGGAAGAAATGTTATCTAAAACCACAAAGAAAAAACAATTCAGGCCAGAACTAAGTCAGTTATCCATGTAATAAACCTCCACTACTGAACAGATAAGTTCATGGTCTCTATAATACACTGTCAGTAAACTTTGCAGCAAAAGGAAAGTGTCAGGGAAGTTTTACGCATGTGCAGGAAACAGATCAGCACCTGAAAGGAGTCAAAAATTGTCTGCAGAATCCTCCTTTACCCAGGGTAAGAGTTCTTCTTGCATCACACTGATAAATCCAGAAATGCTTCGTGTCATTATTATGCAAATGTGTTTATTCCCTTCAAGAGTGTTTCTAAGGTTTGCTGGCTGCACTACAGATACTTTGCTCTACCCACATGAGTGTTATCTGGATTTGGCAGCAAAGTTGTCATTAAACATTTTAACTCTTCAGTCATTGATGACCTATTTTGTCTGAAAGTGATTTTCCTTTTGCATCAGTGCCTGCTTTCTGTCCATTCCCTAAGTGGTATTTTGCCACTGGTTGGTTGGTTTGGGTTTTTTTTTGTACTGAAGAAGATGGAATGGTAACAGACAAAACACAGTATGACTTTTCCATAACAGAAGAATAATACTACGAACCATTTGAAGTTTCTGCTCTGTCTTTTGCCTCAGTGGGTGCCAGACGCATGCCCAGCAGAACACAGCTCTGTAGTTGAGAGGCCCCAAAGGGAGCTGGCAGAACAACTTGGGACAGGAGGTCTGTGGGAGCGTGGAAGATGGGAAAGCAGCAGATGAAGCAGGAGCAACGCCATGTGTTTGCCGCTAACCCGAAAGGCACATCGCAGCCTTCAGCAAGGCTCCTGGAGCACCTCAGAGCGTGCTCTTGGCTAAATGAGCTCCATGATGCAGCTACTGCAGGGACGCCTACGCGTGCACCGGGGACAGGCAGCCCTGCCAATGGGTCGGGGATTACTGATGGGAATCTGGTGCGCCCCTGTCTGTGGTCAAGACAGAGGCATTTCCAGCTGACAGCAGAAGCAGCATTTCAGATCCAGAATACTCATATAGCAGGAATGTTGCTGCATCAGATCTTAGGAAATATCCAGGGGTAAGGCACAGGATTTTGAGGATTAACATTTTGTGTGTAGATACCTTATGCGGCATGTTGGAATTTAAGTCTCTTTGTGGATTTGGCCAATTAGCCTTTCTCTGCATCAGCGATTTTATACCTCCCAGGAGTGCCGGGGGACAGACGCACGAAACATTGCAAAGATGTCAGAAACTGCCTTGTTAGAGACCTGCTAGTATCTCATATACACAATCTATACGTACATAAAATATTTTACATGTAAAACACGCCCAGCCATTTCGCCATCAGTCTCTCTCCGCTGGAATGTGAAATCATGAATATCTGCAGTCACCAGACAGAGCAATGATCTCTCTCTGCAGCATTTGGGTCCTCCTTGATCTTCCTTGTGTTAACTAAAGCTTGGACTACTTCAGCTGGTGGAAGATTACAGGACAAGCTCTGTGGCTTCATTTATTGTTGTCTGCAGGGAGGGCTGCACCTTTGCAAAAAAAAAAAAAAAAGCGTCTTCAAGTGCTATTCTGGCAACAATGCTCTGGTTAAGAAGCAAACTTATAATGGAATCACTTATGCGTGGTATGAGGATGTGGGTGTGCCTGCTAGAACTGCCTGTGAATAGTCACCTGCTTCTGCGGCTCAACTGGTATGAATTTCAGGGGGTACACAGATGTTAGTTATACAATATAGGAGGAAATTCCCCCCAGATGTGCTTATTTTTGTTTAACAACAAAATATGACATCAAAATGTTGTGAGTAAATCCTTCTAAGAGGAAAGAGTGAGAGAAAGAGAGAGAGAAAGGCTGCTTTGGAGAATTTTCCCATCCCAGAGATGGTGACTGGAAAACGCCAAAGACAAGCCCGCTGTTGCAGTAATCCGTACAGTTTTTAATGCATACATCCAGAGACCAAGGAATGTGTAATTGTAATTAGCAGAGAAAATAGGAGAGATGGAATCAGACTCTATCAAGGACAGCTTAAGTGTAGCCTCCAAAATGGCTGTGTCAGACATTTAACTGATGTGCATTTTTAGGCGCTTATCTAAATTAGTTATTAGAACACAATCAACTCTGTGTCTCAACCTCTGGTGGTAATGTCCCTGAAGTTATGCTAGGGCTAAATTTGTCCTTATGTTCAGGGCAAAGAACTAAACTCCTCTGATGTACAGACCTCAGATATCCTTGTGTGTGCCTCTTGCTTCGGTGAAAGCAGTTCCCGCTTCCCTCTGCTAGAGGCAATGCGGTTAACAGCCTCCAGCTCATCTCCTGTGATACTACTAGAATCAGCCATGAAGACAGTTTACAGAGACTGCAAACAGTTGGGGTTATACAAGTGTAATTGAGGGCAAAATCTGTCCTGACATATCCTAGTGCCTTTTCAAAAGGAAGATATAATTCCACATGAAATTTCTCAGATCCCCAGGAAGAATGTGTCTTTCTTTACAGCCATGTGATTTATTTTGCTGGCCTGTGTTCTGCAGATGAAAGGTGACGTTAATGTTAAATAAGAAGTTTGCTCTATTTTTGGCACCGGTACCTTCATGCAATCTTTTCTAACTATGTGAGAGCTCAGAGATGAAGCAGCTTAGAAGTCTTCTAAGTGACCAAGTATTTTATTAATTGCTACTTAGTAATTTGGAATTCTGCTGTGGTGACAACTTCCTCACTGCACAGAGCAATAAGAAGCAGCATTGTCTTTTTATCTACCAATGGACTTATGCATAATCTTAACTTTTTGTGCAAGACCAGTAACACTGGCTTAATGTGACTAATACGGAGCGTGGACCTAAAAGGTCTGAGGGACTGGAGCCACAGCATAGCCAAAAGCTTCTGACAGAGCCATAAAATATTGTACCTTGTCTCCCATTGAAGACACTTCAAACACATTTACTCATAATGCTGATAACTGTTTACTTATTCATGAGAACAAGACAACTCGGAATAAATACTTGCACGCAAAACGCATGTTGAACACGTACTACCCGGTGGAAGGGTACTACGTGACGTACAAACGAAGCAGTGCAACACCAGGGCTGCTCCGCCTTCGCACCAGGCCTCGAGCAGCTCCCAAGGCCGGCCTGGGCTGGGCCGCATGGCCAACGCTCGCCCGCCTGCTTGGGCCAGCGGTGCCCGGGCTGGGACAGGCCGTGCTGGAGGTGGCTGGGAGGTCGCGGGGCTCACGCTCAGGCAACCTACGAACAATTGTTTTTGTCATTTGATTTTTAAAGCGACGCGCAGAACAATTAAGGGGTGTAGGTGTCCGTGCGTGATCTCCGCGCTCCCTGCTGCTGGCGGGCGGTGTGTGGGAAGGCCCGGCCCCGCGGATCCCCCCCGGCCCGGGCTCAGGGCCATCCTCCCCGGGCCGCGCTGGCGGGGTGTAGCGGCGTGTGCCCAGCACACCCCCCGCTCCGGGGCGGGCAGGACCGGCCGCCTTTGTGCCGCCGGGCGGGCCCGGCACGGCGCGGCCCGGCCCCCGTCCCGCTGCCCCCCCCGCCGCCTTCCCCCTATTCTTTTAAATCACTTCCATCCACTTTCCCGATTGGTTCCGGCCTCCTGCCGGGTCACGGGGTGCCTCTCCTCCTCCAATAGGGAGGCCGGATACTGGTATGCGGCTCCGGCCTGGCTGCGTTGCTGAGTGCCCGTTCGGTGCGTGCGTGCGTGAGGGAAGGCAGGCGGAGGCAGCGCTCGGCTGCCTGGACCCCCAGCCCGCCGCCCCTCCTCTTCTTCCTCCTCCTCCTCCTCCTCCTCCTTCCCCCCTCCCCGCGGTCCCCCGGCCCGGTCGCCGCCCCGCTCCTTGTCTCCCCGTTAAAATGCCCCTGGGCTGCCGCTGCTGAGGTACCGCGCGCGGACCCTGCCGCTCGCCGCCGCCCGGGCAGAAGAGGGGAGCCGCCCCCCGCCCCAGCGCCCCGCTCCCGCCCAGCGGCCCCGCCGCCGCCCCCGCCGCCGCTTTGTCCCGGCAGCGAGACGGAGCCGCCGTTGATGGTGTAACGCAGCGCGGAGGTAGGTGGGCGCGGAGCGGGGCAACTTGCCGGGGTTTTGTTGTGACGCGAGGTGGGGGGGGGGGGGTGAGGCCTTTCCTTGTGTGGATTTATTGTTATTATTTATTTGTTGATGGGTATTAACGAGTCCGGGAGAGAAGAAAAGGAAGGGCCGGGTGGGGGAACTCTGGGAAGAATGCCCGGGGCTTGGCGCGGGAAAGGCGCCGAGGGGGATCGTGGCTGCGGGCGTGGGGCTGGGGGGTAAAGTCCTCGCCAGACTTGTGCCTGCTCCTGCTTCGGGAGGAGGGGTGCACCCCCCGGGGTGCTGGGTCTGACTCAGGGGGGGGGTGTGTGTTTGGGGGTTTTTGGTTTTTTGTTTGTTTTTGGCTAGAGAGCGTCGTGTCTGTTTAATGCTCAATAGGGGAAGGGTTCCCAGGGAGAGGTTTAACTCGTTAACCTTTTAAATAAACGTGAGGTTGGGAAATGTTTAACTTAAAGGGACACACAGAGGAAATCGACTTGAGTGCTTAAAAGAAGCACTTGTTTTCATGTGTGGTAGGTATGGAATTGTGAAAGGATGGTTTTATGCAAATGAATTTAACGATAACATTTTCAGTAGCATGGGAAGGGATGGGTTTTTTCTTTTTTGTTCCTTTTTCCCCTCTCCATTTCCCTTTCTAAAGTGTGAAAAGAAGATGACCAGAATCAGAAAAGTAGTAGGAGGTAGACAACATTAGAGGCTTCATTGCTGAAACTGGCTGTTCAAGAAATTGCTGGGAAGAAAACAATGTGATTCATTGTTGAAGCGTCTTTTTCCTTAGATTTATTTCTGCACTCTGGTTGCAGTTATTTTGATTTACTGACTTCTTATGCTGAGTTTTTCCTCGAAGCAGTAATGTTCTTGGAGATTAGAATCTCAGAACATTTTTATGCAGTCAGCAGGCTCTGCTGTCTGATGTCTGTTTACTCCTGAGTTACACTGACCAATTATTGAAATCAAAGGTATTATTTTGCTTGTGCACCGATGTAACTGGAATGAGGAGCCTCAGCCACTAGTTCTTACTGTTACACTTTAGTAAAAATGCTTTCTCAGAACAAATCTGAAGTGTCATAATTCAGATAGTATGGCTGTTCTTAAATATGGGATTTAACCAGATAAAAACGAATACTGTGTCAAAAGAAGTAGTTGTTGGTTGTAAAAGGCGCGTGTCAAATTTCCGATTGATGTGCAATCTGTAATATTTTTTGTAGTTATAGTATTACCAGGCAAACATTTTGGTTTTCTTGTACACTGCTCCCTTAGAATTGAGAAATCCGTGGTGGTTAAGAGGGGTGGAAGCGTTTCTATAATAAAAAAAGCACTTCTGGTAAATACATCTTATCTTGGTTTTACTCCTTGAGTTTGTACCATAAACTATGAACCGGGGTTGATTTCAGTGGCCTGGTTTGGATGAATAGCGATTTTGGAGGTTTGTCTTGCTGGTTGATGAGGTCTGGAGGGAAGAGAAGGAGGTAGATGCACACAATGCCCAGGCTTGGGAGCTCATTGTTCTTTGCCGTACATTCTGCTGCGTTTGGGACCGTGTTCTCACTCAAACATGGCATCTCTTCCTTTTGAGACGTGAAAGGGAATGGGAAACGTTTGCTACCTCTTTCCTCCTTCCCCAGAATGGCCTTTTGGTAACCTTGCAAAAAAGCAAAATAGTAAATTAGAAGCTAAAGGGCGCCAAAACATTCTGTGTGTTCCTTCCTCCTCCCCTCCCAGCACTGGCTCTGCTTTCTGTGTAAGTGAATATATAAAGAGAGAGGGAGCACATGAGGTGAGACTTGGAAGTACACTCTTTTGAACCCCTCTCAACTTTCTTTCATGTTCTACCTTCTCCCCCCAAATGAAAATACCAGCTGGCTTGAAATAAAAATTACTCCACTTCAGATCTGTGTATTGGCTTTGGGATGTTTGGTCTGGAGGCACGTGTGCAAGGAGAACTAGTGTCAAGGGAGAATACTTCTGATAAATGCATCGAGATGACAAAAATAAAAGGAAGTGTGCAGAGGTTGATGTCAGTGTACACGTGGTTTCCTTTCTTGATGATTGTTTAATGTTTCTGTTTTTACAGCAGCATCTGTAGGAAAAAAAAAAAAACAACACAAAAACCAAACAAAAAAAACCAAACCCAATTGTCGAATCATGGCATATCTGGAGTTGAAAGGGACCCATAAGGACCATCGAGTCCAACTCCCTCCTTCTTACAGAGCTATTACTATAGTGTGTGCTGAAGCTGTGAAAGAGCAGCTGCTGTGCCAGGGCTTGAGCTGCTCCCTAGATTGGGGTATGGTTAAATCTCAGCTCACTGATAACTTGAGCGAGCTTATAGTATTGAGGTATGCAGAAGGGGGGAAAAAATAACATGTGGGCGTTGAGGGAAAGATGCCAGTGTGCTAGATGCTTTGGAAATAAGCAGCAGTGACTGTCATGGTTTAATTCTGAGGCTTCTGAGTTTTGTTTTTGACTCTTTAGATGACTTCAGTGTATAATCAGGGTAAATGACTTCAGTTTCCTTACCTGAATAAAAAGTGGTGATTACCTCTGGATGGAGGACACTTTTTTTCTACCACTCATATAGCTTTCGTGTGGCTAGTGGTGATTTTAACATTATTGTAGGCTATTGTCTGCATGAATGCAACGATTTGAGTTCACAGAGAGGTACAGTGAAGTACTTATGCTGCCTCTCTGTGGCTTTATGATTCCTATGGCATGTGATTTTGTACTATGGAGTGACTGAGAGAGGGATAACTCTCCATCTGGAGAAAGCTCTTGAGGCTCCTATGCAAAATGGCAAGCATTTCTCTGGCACAAAAGGTAAGTGGAGCTAGGAGAGACAGACCTGCCTTAAACAGTGATTATGTAGCTGGATTAGCAAATACTGATTTCTTTGCATACAGGGGTTTGTTTTACCTTAGTGGGGGTTTTGTATGCATGGAGAAGTCCATCCTGTGGTGTTGTGGGTATAGATTCAGTGCTGCTGCAGCAAAAGGCTAATAATTAACAACACTCACGAATGTGAAGAAATATGGTGTGTGTAATTCTTAATGCTGATTACAGCTTAGGTGAGAAAAATGGCATTCTGATGTTGCAGTTTAATAACTGACTTTTTTTAATAACATGCTATTTGTAAATTTACTATCAAAGCTACAAAATGCATCTCTGTTCTAGTCATACTGGGTAGTTGTTTTGCCCATAAAGAAGTTATTTCACTTTTGGGAGTGGGAGGAAAAAAGAGTGCTGTGAGCGTATAGAATTTTGCAAGTATGTGTTAGTGGCTGTGTAATGGCACAGCAGAACCTGTGTTATCCTCTCAGCAGAGCTGTTGGTACATTAAGATTGCCTGAGGGTGGCTTTGATCATTACGTGCCATATTTAAGGACACTCTAAGCTTCAGTAACGTGTTATGCTCTGTTGTTGGCATGTGAATACAGTACTCGAATTGTAGCTAATTTCTAGTTTAAAAAATAATGACAATTGGAAAACGATTAGTTACTATGTGATCCTGAAATGAGTGAGCAACTACATACCTTTAAAAGGGGTGGTCAGGGTTAGAGTTAACCATTAAAAAAACCCGACCAACTCTCTAACTTTCTAATGTATAGGTGTGGTTTTTTTAAGGATGGTATCCTGGTTCGAGTAACTATCTTAAGGTTCAGCTATTTTTCACTCTGGTTTTGCTGTGTAAATGTATTGCATTTGTTTCAGTTGTGTGAAGTCTAAACAAATCATCCTGCTTGGCTTAAAGGGATGCATAGTATCTGACTTTAGCTCAGAGCTTAAATTTAAATCAATAGGCTTAAAACACAGCATATTTTTTAAAAAAGACCTATCTTGGAACAAACCCCCTATTGATTGGAGATCTGTTTACTTAGTGTGCTTTTTTTAAAGCCGCTTGAAATGAAGCTTGTGCTCCACTGATGTTAAATTGGTTTATTGCAGTAGGGAAATTGGAAGGTATGTGAGATTGGCATTGGTGGTGTGGAAGGTATCAGAAGGAGGTGAGTGTGATTAGATGCGGTTTGGAAATGGTGTTTCCAGCAAGCTGCTAGAAGGAAAATCTGGCCACTTCTTGGAGTGATGGGAGGTGTTGGGGAGCAGGATCCACAACGCAGCATTGTGCTCTGTGTGTTGGTTTGCCAGCAGCATTTTACACAAGCTCTTATAATGTTGGTAGCTGTGCCCAACTGCTCTTTTCAGAGAGGCTGATGTATGAACAAAGGAGCAAACAAGATATGAATACTACGCTGGCTCCTTTTGATTTAGAAGTCTACTGGGGCAAGGAATTGCTGTAAGTGACTGAAAAAAACAAACAGATCGAAATATTAGCTGACTGTTCACATCTCAGTAGGTGTTGTTTGTTTTGATGTTTTGTTTTATTTTGTTTTGGTTTTTTTTTAATACAAAGGTCTGTTTAGTTCACTGAGCATCCAGAATAGTGTGTTGACTTAGAGAAAAGTGAAACTAGCTTAGATACAAACATCAGTTTTTCCTTTAAACCTAATAGGGATAATGATGGCCTTATTTTTTTTGTGAAATTCTTAGAAATGTGTACATGAAATGCACTGTATCAGAGCTGATGGTGTTTCTCTGAATTCTAGGCATAAAGGATTGCATTTGTATTTGGCATCTTAATTCTGTTAAAAGTGCAGCTCTGAAAATGTAGATCAGCTTAGGTATTGCATAAATTTGATAGATTAAAATTTTTTTATGATGGAGTTATTGAAAAATGGGTAATTCTATGTATTTGTAGGTTGTCTTTTGTTCTTCCTGCAGTACATGAATGAGAGCCTAGTTCACTGTTTTAAGATTCAAGATAAGTGGTAGAAAATGAGTGCTCACTAATTTTGAGGTCTTAGTTAATCTATGTATTTAATCTACTTGTCTATATTTAAAAAATTCTTATCATGTTATTATAAATCCCTGATACTGAGAGTCAATTTTGGCCTGTTTCAAATATGTGACAGGATTTCTGTTTTATAATGATGGATGTTATGTGGTCTTTTCTAGAGCATGCAGTGAAGGTTGTAGTGTAAATTTATTTTCATGACCGGCAGTACTAATGAAGCTTATGTTCTAGTAGCTCTTCTGAGGAGACAAGAGCTTGTAAGTCCTGACGTTTGCCCCCTCCATCCATGTTAATTCCTCTTTTCCCCCTGTCCTTTGTAACAGTTGGATGGGCAAGCGACGTGGATGTGCCTATGGACGAGCTGGCTGCCAAGCAAAATATAAAATACTGGATTCTGTCTGGCTGTGCCTTAGTGGGGATGTAATTAATTAGAGAGTTCTTTCCTATCCATCTGCTGGTTTGCACAAAACTTCCAGGAATGTTGGTTATTGCCGAGGTGACTGTTGTGGCAGGCTGGTTTGAGCATCATGCACCAGAAGTTACTGGCATGAACATTTGTGCCTAACGTGAGGCAAGGGCACATTAATGAGGCAGTGTAGGATAAGTTGCTGTGTAACTTACTGACTGTTAGATACACAGCAAGTGTTCACTCTCAATGACAGTATATGTGAGAGATGCTGATTTTCTTCCCCTGAAGGACAGGTAACTTCAAGTGGCCCCTCTTTACTTCTGTCCTTTAGTAAATGGCTCTGGGTGCTTAACACAGAGTGGCTGTGACTCATGGGACCTCATCTGTGCATTTATACCTTGAGTCAGCAGTGTGCAGTACTACTCATTCCATAGCCACCCGTGTATTACATAAACATTGTCTTGTTTTAGCTCATATCTTAAAAATTTTAACAAAAGATATTTGTAATTGGCACTAGAAGCTCTAGTGAAGGGAGGTTTTAAGTTTCCTTTAAGTGAGAATCACTTCAAAGCACGTATAGACTATGGGAGAGCTAAAATGTGTAGTGAATAGTAGACTTTTAGTGTTAGAGTTGCAGCTAAAGGCATTGCGTCAGACTTTTGATGCCAGAGACAGGTCTTTTCTATACTGCTACTGAAATTGCTATGGTCTAGAGGCAGCTTGTAAGACTGTCCTTTGTTTTAAACCTGAGCACTTATGATAATGACGTGGTTGTGTTACTTTGTAAAGCAGGATGTTCTAGGCTTGAGTGTGTTGGTGTGGTGGAATAGAGAATTAAAACAGAATATGATGGTTTCTATCAAAGTCTACTGTTTTGGCAACCAGTTTAAAGGAAAATGGCAAGTTCAGTTAGTAATTAACCATGTATTATAGGATGGTGGGGGATCAGAAGCTTTGTGCTAAATATCAAAGTTATTAAATACATGTGTTTAAGGATTATGAATCTTCTTAAACAAGTGTGTCTATGACTTTAGCCTGCTGATACCAACAACTGCAAGGGACTAGAATACATGGAGTTGATGCTAAAATGCCTCTTTATCTTTTCCTTGATTTGGGAGTCTTCATCCATTCATGCATGTTAACATGGAAAGTGTCATGAATGTGACAGAAGAAAGTGACGGTACATCATAGAATTTTAAGTGTTTTAAGGCTTGTATTTCTCTAAGAAATTATACCCAGTGAAAAAAAGGGTGCCCAGGCAATTGCGACTTTCGGATTTGCTTTGAATTAAGAAAGAGCACTTGGCATGTGGGAAGGTTCTTTGTGGTGATAGGGTGGACACGCACATCAAACACTTTTTCCTATACCTGTAATTGAAGAGTGGCTCTGAGCTTGGAAAACTGATTGAAGGGAGCTACTTTTCTCTTAAACTTCTGTCTTACACTGTGTGTGGGGGGGAGTTTTTAGTTTGTTTGATTTCGGTATTTTTCTTCTTAAATAGTGATGCTCATCTGTTCTTTGGAAGTTTTTCTTGCCCACAAAAACAACTTAACCCGTCTCTTGGAATTCTACCTGTGTTCCTTTAATTCTTCTTCAGCTCGTTTTCCCATCCCCTCTGTCTGCGATAGCTTTAATGCTGATAGTTCACCTCTTGTTCAGGTGCATCAGCTTCACTGTGGTCATACTTCAGTATGATCTAGAACTGAAATATGAACTTAGAAGTATGAAAGAAGCTTCAAAGTATGAACTTATGTTGGTAAAGTTGCTTAAAATTTACCTGGTTAAGGCCCAGTATCTGACAAGGTTCTGCGAAGATAGCTTTGCCTTGCTCCTTGTTCGTAGTAAATTTAAAAATGGGAAAGACCACAGGTTCTTTAGTTGAGCAAAACACACAATTTAACAGTAGTTGTATGTTCTTATGGTACCTGATAGCTCTGTGCCAGGATGGTACATCTTGTATAAAAAGAAATGCAATGTCTCCATTAGAGACCTTCTAATGAGGTCGGTGCAGGAGACTTAAACACTTAATCCTCATTTGTGCAAACTGGGAGTGAGATGCAGGAAATCTAATTTATGTCTCCAAGGTCATTCATTTTCACAAAACTTAATAGACCTGCCTCTGACTGCTCCTTAAACCGCTGACTTATGCTACTTGCCTTCTAACGTGAACCCTTAAGGTGAGAAACTTTGCCCAATGACAGAATGAACTCAAAGGTATCCATACATTTAAAGATTTCTGTGAGTCAAATGCCCAGCTAGTAGGAGCCATCAGGAAATAAACTGGCTTACCTTAAGACTGGTTTGAGTGCACATTTAATTTCTAATGTATTTTATTTCTAAGTCTTAAACTGTAGGTTTGTTATTATCACACACAAGTTAATTTGGTGTAACTGGGAACAAAATTGAAATGGGCATGTTTTTAGTGAAGTAAAACCCACTTTATTTTTTGAGAACTTGCTGCGATTTGCCCCTTGTATCTGTGGTTAATCGGGGAAACATCCTCCCCCTTTCTTGTTCACAGTGTTTTCTGTGACTCAGTTTCCATGGTAAATGTTATATTCCCTGCTGTTTGACTCAACTGAACTCAGGGCAGAAGCTATGGGAGGCTTTCAGATGATGACAGCAGAAAAACTGTTTAAGGCTGCTCTTGTGTTGGCCAGCCAAAGCTGGAGCAGGGTATTGCTTCAGAGGTTAAGCTTTAAATCAAAGGAATTGAATGAGAAGGGGCAAATGTGGATAACTTGATGAGGGTGAATGTTTGTGAAGAAACATAGATGGAGTATGGTAATGCAAATAAAACAGCCTAATGTGTGACGATAGGGAATATAGGTTAATGGGTTGTTCTGTTTATAGGCAGTCTCTTGGTGTTGGGGGGAGGTTGTACTGTGTGCTTCTGGAAGAAAGTCTGAATGGTACTTGGATTAGGAAAGGCCCAAGTCCACTGTTGCTATTAAAAGAAAATATAGGCAGAATCCAAGTTCTCTTCTGACCTGCTGGAACAGTCCTGGTTGCTGTTTGAATGTCTTCATCAAAGGTTTGAGGTATTGTAGGAGTGCACTAGGTGAAAAGATAGTGGTGCACGTAGTCTAGTAGTCTTAAGATTTTTTCTTATTGTACTAATTTGTAGGGAGGTGCTAGAATTATTAATGACATCTTGCTATATGTCAAATGTCCTTTAGCAGGTCAGTAGAAATCTATGTGGCTTTGTAACATATTTATTTTGCACCTCTGCTTATATTTTCATAATTATGCCAATTTCCCTACTGTAGACTTTGGAATGCTACCTGCTGTTACTCTTTTCTGGTGATTAATGTGATTGTTTGAGGATGTGTTTCTTTTTCCATGAGTCTCCGCTTACCTTCCAGGGCTGGCTTTGTTAAACACAGTTCTGCAAACAGCGTATCTGCTCGTTCTTCTGGTTGGAAAAAGTCATTTGATTCTTATTTCCTGCTTCTCTTCATGTTGAATAGACTTAGTCTTTTATTGTTGAATTTTATTGTCTAACTGCATGCTTCTCTTTCCATGTCTGTAATATGTGAAAAATGAAACTGGCTCCACTTGTATTCTCATTGTATGTCACTTCTCTCCATGCAGGCCTGCTTCAATTAATGAGAGCCCTGTTCTCTTCCCTACACTAATTATTCATCAAATAACTACTTCCATAGCTTTTGTCCCAAAGTACAAGTTTAGTAAGATGTGGAAAGTAATTACTTTTGTGTATGTTTGGTGAAGTCTTCTGAGTCCTGATAAGTTATATTCACACTTTTCCTTACTGGGACTTTTCTGAGGCCCTAATGCACATGTTAGTTATTCTTGAATAGAAACAACGTCTGGGAAGGATTATTAATGAATGAGGCTTCTTGTTTATAACATTGTTTGAAATTGAACATGTTTCCTGTATTAAATCCCAAAGACATTTTAATTAGGTCATATATTTAATTCCTGAAGATGATAAAGGGTCATGCTACAAGTAGATAACAAGAGAGACTGGAGAGATTGTGTGTTGTTAATTCATAACAAGAATTTAGATGTTGTTGGTATTGCAATATTTGGATTGTGCTCCAGGCACTTAAAAAACAAAACAAAACCAAAAACAAACCCTAAACCAACAAACAAACAAAACAAAACAAAAAACCACAAAAAACCCCCCCCAAAAAACCCAAACACAACTTGTTGCATGATCTCAAGCTGAACAGCTCACTGCAATTGAGTTTTTCAGCTTATGAAATAGGTGTGATGATACTTTGTCATTGTTATCAGGAAGTTTTATAGATGTTAAGCAATATGAAGATGCTGATTTTTTTTTTTATACCTGTTTACTTTGCTAATCCGAAAACGTATGTTAACGGAGTTATACATTACGTGTTTCCTCTTTGCAATGATAATGAAATAGCTAGTTAAAGCTTTAAAAACAACACAAAAAATCCCCCCAGACCTAGGAGCTTGGCCACCCCCTAATACAGGGAGAGCTTGACTTGATAGCTCAGAACCATGAAAATCTGTGCTGTGACAAACCTTTAGCTTTCTTTTTATGGTATGTTATTGTTTAGTATAGAGGACCAGCGAGCTATAAAATAACGATGAAGTATGCGAGGGTTTTTTGACTTTTTTTAATGGTGAGTTGTGCGCAACAGTGGGTTACAGGAACAACAGGTAAACTCTCAGGAACCTGTTGTTCTACTGGTTCAGAAATGACTACATTTCAGAATTATAATTTGAGCAGTTCTCTTTTTAGTTTATTGTGGTTACTTGCACCTTGTTTCCCCCAGTGAAGAATGCAGTTCTTTTGGTATTTAACATGTTACTATTTTTTTTCCTGTTGGAACATAACCAGGAGGTAAGGTGTGCTTTAAAAGTGGCTGTTGTTTTGGTGGTGTTTTTTTTTATTTCCATATTGATGTCTGGAGATTGATATATATTAGGTGGTGTATTTGCATCAAGGCACCAGTGAGCTCTGTTCTATGTGGCTATAGATAATCTCTTTTTCACTGTATCTTTTAGTTTAAGACATGGTTGCTCTTCTTTTACTTCAAAGTCTCACTCTGATGGCAGCTTTCTGTTGTATCTTTGCATCTGTTATTTTGTGTCTTGATGTATCACCAATATCTATTTGATATTACTTGTCGATGCCAAAGGAGTTAAGGATCTTCTGATAACAGTAGCTGTAGAAAATATCTAGTTCTTCAGTACTGAATGGAAATTATTCTTATTGTTTTTTTAAATGAATGTTCTGTTAGTTGCCAATTTTGAATTATATTAAATTTTCTTCTTAAAGTTGTAGAATAAATTTCTAGCTTGCTGTTTTCCATGGTTCTCAGAACTGTTTTATGCTACAATTCTTGTCCTGAATCAAGTTTGCATTTAAAATAAGCTTTGTAGGAATTACTGTAACTTCTTACTCCCTGGTTTACTTATTTGTGCTTTCAGCAGAAAATATATGCCTTTATGCGTTGTAATAGCAGAATGTCTCTAGGTTTTACTAATGGAGAGCTCCTATACTTAGTCTCCCTCTTGTTACTAATTGACTATTTGTTCATTCAGAGAACAGTTCTGAATCGATACTGGAAATACGTTCTGAGTAACATTCTCTCTACCTCCTTCAAGTGAATGAGATTGGGATTTTGCTTTCAGGTGTACAAAGGTGAAAACATAAACGTTGAATGAGCCTTCCAAGATGGAAAGAGGTGTTGTCACCCATTAGTAAGCTAAGGAAAGCCAGAAGGTTATTTCCTGTGTACGTGTTTGCTTTTAATAAAAATAGGTTCTTTAGAATCTAGTTCAGTAGGAACATGATTTGAACCTTATTTAAATGTGATTCTTTAAAATCAGTCTGTGGTTCAGTGGGTGTATGAAGAATAAAATTCATATTCTCTCTAACTTGCTTCATCCCCTGCCCCCAGGGGAGAGGAAGGAAGGGCTCCAGAGAAGAAAATAAGACAGAAGATATTAATACTTGCAGTGCAGAAAACAGACTGATCCTCTGTGATCTTAAGTTTGTCTTTGAAGTCCAACCAGGTCTATTCTCTGTGTGGCTGGATGTGGTTTAGAGCTTGTATAGCCTTTCTGTCTAGTCTGCGATTAGGAGAAGAGGTGGTGGCTGTAGTGAGCTGGTGTCACGATTAAAACTAAAATATTCTTTAAACTTTAAAACTTGACACCATACAAACAATTATTGGGGAGCATGTCTGGGTGGAAGAGGTCTTCATTCTCCTTCTTTTCTGAAAGTACTTAGGCATGTGTATGAATCTGCATGAGTTGTTGAATGTGGTTGTTTTTTTCCCTGCTAGTTTGTTTTTTCTTTTGAGAGAAAATGAAGACAATGTCCACTGTGTTAATTTTCCACACTATGACAGTACAGAAAAACACCAGACTTAAAAAGCAGAGCTTTGTCTTCAGTGGAAGTTCAGGCAAATGCCTTAGTGATGAAAAGCGTTTTAAATTTTGGAAGTAGTGGATTTTTGTGTGGGAAGAACCTATCTGAGTAGCATCACTTAAACATCCCTTTGAGATTGCCTGCTTAGTTCTTGATGTTAACAGTTCTCAGGTCATCATCCCAGTTCCTGCTTGCAGAAATAGGACTTTAGGGGCCAGTCGTCCATAGCACAGTGTGACTTCTGTAGCTGTGGAAAAATGTCTTCTGTTTCAAAAGACTGCAGATGTTAAGTGTGTGTTAGAAAACTTGCAGAGCAGTGGCTGATATGCTCGCTCTAGTGACTTGATTAGCTATGAATTTGGACTGTAGATAAACTGGCTGTCAGGGTGTGCTGTAAGTGTTGTCTCTATAGCACAGTACAATTTTTTTCAATTTTTTTCAACCACTGGTATCAAAACAAACTTCTACTACAGGGACTGAACACTGTGGAACCTGGAATTGGAAGTTATCACATTAGTGAAAAACTGCTTAGAGATAAAGGGTGTGCGGAAAGTCTGACGTTTGAGGGTAGCCCTGCGTAATGAAATACTTCAAATCATTAAAGAGGAGGGAGCTGATATATGCTATTACAGTGCAACGTCTAAAGGAGCTGGTTTCAAAATGTGAAATAACTTCCTATGAGCAATAGCATCCCTCCCCGATCCCTTTAGGAGCTGGATATCCATCTGAATTACATTTGTCCATTACGATTAGTTGATACATTCCTGAAAAGACAAAGGCTTTGTATAGTCTTGTTTTTTTGATGATCCTGAGCTTGAGGAAACCCACATTTCTCTGTAGTGGTAACTCATTCAGCTGCGTCTAACGTTTGATGCTGTCTTGTAGGAGGCGAAAATATTTGCTATGCATTTAGTTCTCAGCGAAGTGTCATAGCTGACATATGTTTAAAGAAATCTGCATTAGATTACAAGGTTTAATTTTGCTTGCTTGTGTTCATATTTATTTTTTTTTCTCCAACATGGGATTTCTTGCTATTTTCTTGATGTGAAAAGAGCCCATTCAGTGCCTTTCATCATGGCATGGTCTAATCCAGAAGGAAATTATATGAAAAACTTACTGGTTTGGGGAATGTGCTTCTCAGCAAGAAGAATGTCACAGCTCACCTACACATCGTTTCATTCTGTGTGTGGCAGGATGGTTCTTTATAGATATATTTGCTTTTATATGTTAAAGAGCATTCCTTTTGTGACTCTGAATAACCATAAAGCTCAGAATTACACAGTTGAAGTCTTTGAGGTGAGAAATTGATTCAGTTTTGGGATACAGTTAGATGCCACTTCTGTGTTGGTGACAGTTTTTTGATTGTTAGCACCACATAACATGGCAGAGCAGAATTTTGGGCTTCGTTATTGTTGGTCAGAGTAGCGAAGAGATGTCTACACGTTCAGCCTGTTGAGTGTCCATTGGGTGGTCAGCCTTGACCTGTCTGGGCTAGTTATTGCTTGCCACAGGTATGAGGCAGTGGTAAAGGTAAGCAGAAAAAGCTTTCTGGAGGCTTTTGGGCAGTTTGAAATATTTCTAACTGGATTTAGAAGAACGAGCTGTGGAGATGATTACTAGGAGAGCTTGAGAGTGCAAAATATATTTATGGAAACAAGCCAACACTTAAACAGAACTGTAAAGACCCGTCTTCTGATCAGCTTTTTGATGTGAAAAGAGCTCCCCAGTTTGAATTACAGGGCTCTGGTGAAATGATTACATGATGTATGTTTAAAAATAGCAGATGTATTTTATGTCCAGTCAAATAAGGTTCTTGGCATTCAAAACTCAAATGAAATCGATGTTGACTTCATCTGACAGCCAAGTGACTCAGATTCTGGTTCTTGAAGAAGAATTGCCTTTTTTTAAATTTTAGATTAATTCCATTGTAGCCTGTAACAACAAATAATCTTGTACTGGATTTTCTTTAAAAG
This sequence comes from Nyctibius grandis, assembly GCF_013368605.1. Taxonomy (NCBI): domain Eukaryota; kingdom Metazoa; phylum Chordata; class Aves; order Nyctibiiformes; family Nyctibiidae; genus Nyctibius; species Nyctibius grandis. The sequence continues at coordinate 5,032,348 of NC_090674.1, forward strand.
AGTAGGATCCATAACTCTGCAAGCATGCTTCAGTTCAGCTATTTAAAGTAGCTTTTTTTTAATGCTTATGCTAAGGCAAGTTATAATTGGTGAAAACTATTTCTTCAGTGTGAAATGGTCTGTTGAATGCTGCTTTAGCTTGTTTCTGTGCACTTCAGTTTGCCAGATTAACAGAGCTATTAATAAGAGCCACACTTGCTTTTTCAGCATGAAAGAGTTGGTAAGCATGGAGCTATATGTAGTTTGTATTTTTAATTAAACTTGTACTGGGATTATCGTGTATTACCAGTTACCTTCTAGAAGATTATGTTCATAAAAGGTTCATGAGTTGTTAAGTGGAAAAGATTAAAGTGATTGTTGGCATGTTAGTAGAATTATTTGTTGCCTACGCAGCATTTGTTCATAGCTTTAATTTGCCAGTAATGGCAGACAAGTAAAATGCAAGCGTCTGAATTTTAAAATCTACACTAGCTGACAAAACCAAGCTGTATTTCAGAGTGATTGTCCTTTTCATTATGTTTTTTTTAATGTGGTGTTTAGTTGCTTAGAAATATTGAGTGGAAGAATCGGTTTGTTTTTCAGTGTTTCTGTACTGCTGCTTTGTGATGACACTTAATGGTGTGACCAGAAGAGCGTTTTATTAAAGAATGGAAAACCACGTAAAGCACGGAGGGCACAAATGAGCATAAAGAACTGATGAGCAGATTCTGGAGAAGATAGCTTCCATTATAGTGGGCTTGTAAATCCTTGCTGTGTTGGTCGGTTAGTCAATATAGGAAAGGCGTTGAAGGAATCCTGCTCTTAGATAAATAATGTGTTGAAATACAGGGCTTGGTGTGATTGTATGTGTCTAGATCTGTTTAGAATTAACTGTGAAGTACGTTGCAGCAGTAATGAAGAATACAGTGGGTGCCTCTGTGCTGTTATCAAAATCCATTAGTAAGTTTTGCTGTGCTTGAATGCCTTTCATTGTTACGCTTTCTGATTCATCCTAGAGCAGTGTAAGTAAATGGCATCCATTCTGTGCCGATATAAACAGTTCCTATATGCTGTACAAACAATGATGTTACAGTTTGAATAAACATCTGTTTAGCTTCTAATAATGGATACCAGGCAGGCTGTAGAACTTTTAGCTACAGTTGCATGTATTTTAGCTACAAGGAAAAACAAAGACGGGAGAGGATATGGCAAACTTTTACATTGATTATGCACAGATACCCTGTGGAAATGCGACCTGTTACTTTGAAAGGTAATCTGTGGGCTGAATTTTTGTGTGTAGACTGACTTGTTAATGGATGTAGTAAAACCAGTTTCCAGCGCCTCCTGTGATGCTACAGAAATGTATTGCGTTATTCTGCTCTGTGTGTCTTCAAAAAAAAAATTTCCCCTCCCATTTTTAACAAGAACTTCCCTTGTAGTTCTTTGAATTTGCGTGGGCTGCAGGAAAAGGAGATCTATCTGTATGTGAGTAGATGTGAGTCAGTGCATCATAGCAGCCTTGCGCCACCATTGCACAGTGCTAATGCTAAGCCCGTGGTTTCAAACTGATGATGACGGTAAACCTTGACATTACCACTAGCTCTTCCCCGTGCTAATACACTTATCTCAAATTTGGAGATGTTTGAGATGATTAAGAATTCTAATCTTAATTGCTCTTTGGTTGCCAAAAGTGTATTCTGTTAACAGTATGTCCAATTTATCTCCATCCAGCTTTCCTTCCACCCCATAATGATGGTTGCATGATGTTGTCAGTTTAAAGGTGTGCCTAGCTTACTGAATTTCCAGAAAGACTTTGTGTTATGTGACTGTATGTAGAGGTCATGTATTGAGTAAGATGTGTGTAAGTTTAATTTGAAAACTTACAAAGCGGTGGCCATTCCTAGTGTTCTGCTTTGAACTGTGAAAGCACAATTCCTGTAGCAACCTGCAAAACCAGATTTTCATTGTGGAATTTCTGAGAAATGCATCACTATGTTTTGAAACATAACTTCTTGGGGCTTTTTATGTTCTTACACATAGGCAATAGATACATGATAGCTAGTTGCCACATGGTGGCAATTTTCTCAGTAAAGGAATTTGTGTGGATAGGAAGTCTGAACTTTCTTTGCTCAAACATGAAGAACGCAAGCATGCTTTAAGTTAGGCATATTAGTTACGTTGATCACTCTGTTTTCCAGATGTAGCAAGTTTGTGAAGGGGTATATATCAAAGGCACTATCAAGAAATTAGCATTAGCTCTGTCTTTGAATTTAGTATTTCGTGCATGTCTAGCCTGTAAAATGCTAAATGCAATTTTTCAATTATAAAGGCTTAGTAAGGCTTAGAGATTATTTTCTGAGATTCTAAAATATGTACTATTTAATACATAATGCAAAAGGAAAATCTGGTTTCTTAATGTAAGAACATGAAAATGGAACCAGCTGCAATATTATGCCACCCTGATGCAGCTTTGATGCTGCATTTTTAGTGGTAGATTAAATATTGATACCTCTCTCTCCCCCCTAACCTTCCAGTACACTCTTAAAGCTTTTGCAGTTGTTTTAAAGTTTTTATAGATGAACTGGTCAAGCTTCTGTAATTTTTTGCTCTGGATTTTTATGAAGTATTAAGAGTTTGTTTGTAGTTCAGGGGAAAAACACCTACATGAGCAATTTTCTTCTATACAGAGGTGAATCTGTTTCTGAACAAGAAAACTGCAGAAGTTTGTAAGCTCAATTGAAACCTCTTCGTATCGATAAGAATGAGCATGATGTCCCTTGGCTGTAGCAAAATCATACCCAAGATCAAGTAAATAGTAAACTAGTAAAATGGAAAATACATGTGTAAGTATATCACAAATGAAAGACAGATGTTAGGAACCCAGGGATTACAAGGGCTGGTATGAAAACCATGCAACAATCTGATGCTTGTTTGAACCATACGTTAGCTCTGAAGTGTGAGTTATGTACAACTGAAACTGTTCAGGATACTGGAAAAGGTTCTTATACTTGTGAGGGTTAGGAAAGGAGAGTGGTTAAGAGATTTATAAGGCTGTCAGAATATTAACTGTGAGTTAGGGTTTACTCAAGTTGCCTTTAAGCTCCACTGGATAGTTAGTCTTTTAGAGGCCAAAGTGAGATCAATACTGAAAACTTCCTTTTGGTTTTGTAGTGGTTTATCTACCTGGCCAGACTGTACCAGTGAGGTGGGATGCAGATTTAAACATCTGTAGTGATATCCTGCAGTTTCCCTGTAAACCCATGGTCCTAAAAATGTACTTGATATGGGTATAAACTAGTAATAGTTCTTGCTCTTCAATGTCAAGCTCTGAAAAGCTCACTCAGCAGGGAGATCTCTTCGGAATTGTGGTTGTTGATCTTTCTGCTTAGTTTGTTTGCTCTTCTGCAAGCAGTTTGTACAAAAAGTACCTATTGCATAGCTTGCTTCTGGTTTCATAGTATCATAGAATCTTCTTGGTTGGAAAGGACCTTTAAGATCATCAGTTTGATGCAGGCTTTCCCATCTGTCTTCCTGCAATTTCCCTTTACTGTTAGTTTGTAACGCAGAATGATGAGTAAATACTTCTGGGTGGTAAACTATCAAGAGTAGAAACTGAGTGTCCAATGTAATGTTTCACATTAAAAAAAAATCAAACAAAACTATCTCTTCTTGATAAGGAAGAACGCAAAGTACTTTAAATATTGGCAAAAATCAAAGGAGGAAAGATAGCACTTAATTTGGAAATGCAGCATCTGTGGTGAACTTGAGTCCATTAAGAAATGATAGAGCAATAAAACTTAAACCAGTGGAGGTTTTTGAAGTATATGGGGAGATGTGGAACCCAAACCCATAAATCCTCTTGTTTTTGGAGTAATAATTTTGTGGTTTTTTTTTTTAATTCTGTGTGGAGAGAGAATTACTAGTGCTGAGTGCAGTTTTTCATCTTGTCAGTAGTTTGATTTTTCTGCAGTAGCATGTGTACCTGTTTAGCTTGCCTTCCTACGTCTTGGTAACTGGGCCAACTAGTTATGTCTGAGATGTATGAAGGAGAGGGCATAACATTTGAATAATGGTGAGCTTGTTTGTAGAGACTTAGGATCTAATCTGTGCTTTTTTTCTGTTGAGCATAGCCTGTTTGTTTTTAGAGGATTGTAGGAAAAAAATGTGTGGGACACCTCACAGGTATCTGTGGAGGTGAAAGGAAAGACTTGGTTGTGATCTTACCTAAAAACAACCTTCATTCTGCTCTAATAAGAGTCAAAAGTCTATCAGAAGGTGCTTGGTTTTGTTGCTCACAGGACGACTTTTTTTCTGGATGTTGTGGCTTGCTTCCTCGGAAACAACATGGCTGAATGATTTGTAGGGACTAGGCAGTCCCAATCTCTGACGTGTGCTGGAGGTTGAGTAAAGGACACCTTTAGTTACGTCCAGTTGTAGTAAGTAGTACTGGCTTTCCTAAACAGCTGTTCTTCAGCTTCTGTAACCGTGACATGAATTCATCGGCTGACTGCATCATTGGAAATGGAAATGGCGCTTGACTTAGCTCGAAGGATCAGATCATTGACATTCAAGGGACAGAGTGCAGTCAATATTCCCCAATTCTAATAAAACCTGGCAGCTTTACAGTGACAAGCATCGTACCTGGAGACCGTCACATTTACAGAATTGCCAGTAATAAGTCTCCTGACTTTGTTTTTCTAAGAACCAGGAGCATTTGTGTGATGCAGTGGGTGGTTTCTATAAAGACGGGTAGTTCATCTCCAGCTGGCTCCAAGACTCTTGGATGTTCTTACTGGGTAGTGTGAAACAGTGTGTATGGTAGTGAAGGGAGTTTTGGTATTCCCCCCAGTTTGGATATGAATGCTGCAGATTAAAGCCCACCCGTTGTTGCTTTTTTTGCATTAATTCTCCTGTGTATTAGTGTGTGTGGAGTGGACTTACCTGCGCCTTGACTGCTGAAAGCTGGCTGCTGGGGCAGAGAAGGGTGGTGGGCTGTGGGAAACCACTGCTACAAAACTGCTGTAAAGAGCCGGGAAAGGCAATAATGTATAGCTCTGACAGAATGCTCTGTTCTGCAGCAGCACGAGGGGAAAATAGTCATATTCTGTGACAGCGAAATCAATAGGGCCTCTGTTGAAACGAATGAGAATTTTTATCTCTTGAGGCTATTGTTGAGGGCAGACAGAGGCAAATGGGTTCATGCTTTTGAAATAATTCTCTAAGTGTAAGGGAGAGGAAGATGCTTTTAAAAATTGAGTGAGCAATTATGAAAAGGAGGTTAGTTGCCACTTCTGTAAGTGGTTCCTTTTTTCAGAGTTGAGTATTCAGTATTTGAACAAGCACTGGGGAGTCAGCAGTTGTAGCAATCACAGAATTTCTGTTTATGTATTTATTTTGTGACTTCTGATGTGGTGTGTGTTGATTTGAATGTCTGTAAAACGTGGATGTCTGTCCTGAAGAAAGCTTAACATATGTATAGAGGTAGAACTTCTGGTTTCAAAGGGCATAATTCTGCAAAATATAACTTCAGACAAATACGATTATATACCAGCATCTTTTTCATCCTTGAATTTTGGTGTTTAGGTTGTCCCAGAGGATGACTCTGAAAAGCATGCAATTCTCAAAGTGCTGATCAACACCGCAGACGTACTATGCTGGAGTTCTGCAATCTAGAGCCCATTATTGACTGCAAAGGTATTAATAGATATTTGGGAACAATAATGGTAACATGGATTACTTAGTAAGAACACAGTGGTACATGGGAGTAGGGAGAAACGGGCTATTCTGAGTCTTTCAGGTGCAGTACCTGTTTTTCCTGGTGCGAAGCAGATGAGAGAGTAACAAATGATTAGAGTATAACATTTGCATGCATGAGGTGTACTTGACTACTGGAAAGCTGTGATGCTTCTGGCAACTCATGGAGTTCTTGATTGGTTTTTTTAATTTATTTTTTGTACAAAAACTTGAAATGTGTGATGTTCTGTTTTTGCTTTTGACAAAATAATTCTGGATAATACGGTGTTTTGGCTAGGCACGCAGCTCGCTTAAACTTCAGAAGGAAGAGTGAGAAATTCCAGCTTGAATTTCTTGTTTATAAAACACGTGCTCTCACCTCCTTCATGTATGTGTATATATGCATACATATATAGCTGTGGTATTTATTATGCAAACAAGGAAAAATGAGTACTCACTGGATTGCCAGGAATGTTTGTGCTTTAGCAATTTATTCTAACCTACTCATTTTAAGATGGGAAGTGTTTACTTAGGTCACTTACCAAGTTTGATACTTTCTTGTTTTGTTTCTAAAATGCTCGGAGTACCAAAGGCTTTTGTGACATCCTTACTTCAATTACTGTAGTGAGAACCAAGAAAGAAAAACGTTTTTTTTTTAAAAAAAAAAGAAAGAATAGCTTGAGTTTCAGAAATACTAAGCTGAAGTGATTTTTTTCCCTTTACCTTGTCAAATTAACATGATTGCATGTTTCACTTTTTATGCTAAAGAGTTTCTGATCTTCAAAGGCAACTTTCAAAAAGACATGCTGGTTCAGCCAAGGAGACTAATATTTTAGAAGGAATATTACCAGTAATAAAAAAGACAGAGTTATGATAGTTTGCATTAATTTTAATAACTTTCTGTACAGCTCTTGAGTCAAGATGTGAGGAATTAAAAGGAAACATGGTTCTTAGTTTGACTGCAGTGTATTTATACCTCATGTGTAGCGTTATCGCACGCAGACATGTGAAAAGGCTTCATGATAGTAGTGCTGTAACAGAGGTGTGAGTTCATTTTCTAACCTCTGTTTAGGAGTCACAGGACCCTGTATCCATATTGCCCCTACTTGTGATCTCTGCCCTTCAAATGGGACAAAATGCTATGAAAATTACCTTGAATTTCAGTAGCATTGGCTTTAGTAGAGGGGAAAAAAAAAAAGTAATGTGGTCTCTGGTGCTTTAATTGTTATCTTTTCCATCAGAGGCTGGGAAAGAGGTAAACAGTATTTTTGAATTCAACTTGAGTAAAAGCTTGTTTTTTGTTGTGGTAACGTAAGTTAAGGTTTTCCATAATACTGCAAATGGAGAGTGAGGAAAAAAGGTAATTACTTAAATACCTGGGGGGTGGAAGGAGAGCAATGATTAGGATTTTTTTTTTCCTGAAAAGCCTGTTACCTGGTGGGATGAGTGAGAAAAAAATTGAGATGGGATGAGAGAAAATAAGAAAGAAATGGGTCTGTCTTGTCAGAAAGTCAGAACTCTTATGGAGGAGATGAGAACAGTCAATGCTAAGGTGCATTGACTTACTCTAAGTAAGTCTCTGATGACTAAGGTGCATCACTCTGCCTTCCAGTGATGTGCATGTAATACCTTGTAGCTGGTGTGTAAGCAAGAGAAAAAGAAACTAAGAGCTGCCTTCCTTGCCCCCCTTTATAAAAGATGCAAATATTTTTATGTGGTCTAAATATTGTTTAGGAACGAGAGTTCCTAATACATGCAGCTGCCTTTTCATGCGCAGTTATCCACACAATGCATGGTTTTCAAAAAGATGTAAAATCGGAAACAAATGTAGGTCTTCCACTTTGTAAGTATGGGATATAAGTAGAATATCTTATGAGTTCCTGTGAAATGTCAAATTTCATTTATGATGATAGCCATCAATAATGCACCAGATGTTTTGACTGCATTTAGTCTTGTATTAAATTAAACATAGTCAGGGGTGCATGAAGTTCATCTTTAATCCTGCCAAAGCTGGTGCTGTTGACAACTACTTCTTGTGTTCTGTGGTTTTGGGTTGATTTTTTTTTTTTTGGTGTTGCTTGTAATTGTGTGTGTATATGGCTTGTGTGTTTGTAGGTGTCTTGCTTATAGTAAAGAATTGCTCTAAAATTAGTTGTCTTCACTCAAGATTACACTCAAGTTAATACTGCTTTGAACAAATTATTTTCTTCCATCCTGTCAATCAATTCTGACATTATTAGTTTAACAAGTAATTACTTTCTCTGTCTGCATTTTACCTGCTGAAATGGAGGCAAGGTTATAAATGGTAATAATTATATATAATATTTCTGTTGTAAGGTAAGCAGAAAACTTCGAATGGGTTGTATCTTGTACTTAGTAATAACCTTTGTCTAAAATGCAATCCCCAGTGATGTGTTAGTGTGTAATACAAAGCCTCTGTAAATGCTAACTAATGTATTTAGAATTTTTACGGCTAAGAGTTGATACCAACTGTACACTGGCTGTTGAGCAGAGAAGTGTATCTGCAGTGTGATTCTTAGCAACGTGTGGAAGCAGTAGGGTAATTAAGATGGCAAACCTTGGAGGTCTCACATCCCCTCCCTCTTCCCTTAGAAAATCAGCTACATCATTGAAACAAGACTTGAAAAGCACGGTCTGAAGCCAGAATAAACACCCTGAAATTTTTATCATAATGTTGCTTTTAAAAGTCCTAAATGTCCTCTATTTAAAATGAAATTCTTTTGTATTAACCTGCTTTCATATGCTAGCTTTCACCAGACTGCAGAATTGCCTGATTTGACTTTCTAATGTAACTGTAATGAATCTTCAGGGAAATGGAGCGATTGAATGCATATACTGTGCAACTCCATTGTAAAATATTCTGTTAGATCTGCTATATTTCTGATTTTATTTTTCTTTAGGGGAGGGGTGTCCCTATCAGGTATTAAAGCCAAAACCAAATGTATTCTCTAGGGAACTTCAGGAGCTCAGACACCACAGTGTGTAATATTGCCTTGATTAAATATATTTTCAGCATCACATACATAAATACGCTGGGTGAAGGGAGTACGGCTATATTAAATTCAAAGGCGTGTATTGGGAGAGAAAAGAATGAAGATTAAAATTATTGGCAGATAGTCTTGGAATGGGCACAAACAGAACTGCTGTGTGTTAGGCACGCGTAGACAGCAAGGTGAAAGACCTGGTAGCCAGATAAACACTGTGTATATCTGTGTATAATAGCTCATAAGGACACTTCTATAGACATTGTTATAACATAAGCATTATATTCTGCGCTTTAATGTAGCAGCTGGTGGGCTTTTTAAAAGGGATTTCTGTGATACAAGTCTTTTGTAACTGCTGTATCCACAGTGTTTGTAATTGCTATAATATAACGCTGTTTTATTTGTGTGAAGGAAATTGAACACCGGAGTTTAATAATTAAGAATTTATTAGTTAAAACCTCATGTTATAATTAGCCAGATGCTGCTATTTTGAAATGGTTAGCTGCAATTAGTGTTTTTAAATAGAAGGGTCTTGCATTTAATGCTGTATAGGCTTGACTTTGAAGATTTCAGTCTTTAGAATCTATTGAAGTCCAATTGAAGGTGTATTTTTTCTTTATTCTAATGAAAGGCAGTAATCATACTGAAATTTCAGGCTAGGTAAGTCAATTTGAACAATTCAAGATTTATTGTAGTAGTATTGTAGCTTGTTTGGGGGTTTTGTGTGTTGGTTTTTTTTTTTTCTTTAAGTAAAAGATGTTTCTCATGCAGTGTGTGTGTATATGGACTTTTTTTATTGTAGTGGGTTTTTCTGTTTGGGTTTTTCAAAGATAGTAGAAGGAAAACTGTGGCTGAATTGATTGTTTCATTTTAGCCACAGATAATCCAACCAAATTGGCAACCATCGTCTGATAATATGTGTGTAGGAGATCTGTAGGTGTCTGGGTTGGAGAATGCGTGGGACAGGATTTTTAAAAAATGTGTTAGTTTTTTGTCATGGGCAAGTATTTTTTTAATAATGCCAGCTTGAGTGGGGTGATGAAGCATCTGATGGGCCCTCCTGAGAGAGGATGATTATACTGGAGAGATATCAAACTATGAATCATTTACACTAACCTCTTGTGAAGCACAGCTTGCATTTTTAATGAAGGATGATTGCATTTCATAAACAGACCTTTAAAAATTAAAATAATATTGATCCTCTTTCATTTAGCTCTATTAAAACTGTAAGCTATGTATCTCCTTCTAATAGCTACAGGACAGATTATTTTTAAAAATATATCAAAGTGCCCACAAAAACGCTACGTAGAAGGTATATTTTTGTGTTAAAATGCCTTCTTATTCTGCAGCTGTACTTGAGCAGTGTCTGACTTCTGAACAAAACGACCGTTTGAAGAATATTGCATGCACCCTATGTGAAAGGGAGGGGAGAATCCGAGTATCTAATGTTCAGCTTGGCACCTGACAGCCATTCCTTTCGTACTTTTATTTCAGCTCTGAAATGTCTGTTATTTGCAGTCTTTACTCCCAGGGAAGGCCATACCCAAGTACCCTTGTGTGTTGTCTGTGTTGATAACCTTTTAAGGTGATATATGTAGTCTTGCTTTTTTTGGTTCCTGTTTCTTCAAGCTGATGGCTGCAACAGGTAGAGACGGCCAGTGTGATTCTTGAGCTGCGTTCAACTTCTGAATGCTGCGGTGTGCAACTGGCTCTTCGAGCTGTCGCGTATCCTCGCTGTGGTTGCGATGTTACTGGAGCTTCTGGGGTAGCCGGGTTCTGCAGCAGCAGGAGGGAGGAGGCAAGCAGGTGGCGTGGGAAGGATGTTACCAGGCTGTCCTGCAGTTCTGTTGCCTACTCATCCCACAGCTCTGCTGCAGCACGAGGCTACCCGAGATGCCTTTATAGTCTGGTGTGTGTGGAGTTTTCATACCCTTCAGCTTTGTGTTCTGTGTCCTTTGATTCATAGGGGCGTTCAGGTTAGTCAGCTTTTTAGTAAACTCTTCCTTGTAAATTAAATCAAAAATAATACTTGCAGAATATTGGCAGTATTGTGAAACAATCTAAGTTCTGGTTCTGTTTCTAGAGAGTTAAGTACCAGTGGATCCTGGTGATGTGCAGGTTTAATATATTTTCAGTGTTTGGTGAGATGGGAACCTTTTGTATGATAAATAGTCTCTTGAATTTCCTTTAATTATGTACATTTGTGGGCCAAAGTTATTTTTAAGGCCCTGGGTTGAACGGATATACTCTAAAACTGAAGAGTAAACAGAAGCAGCAGCCAGTATTGTGGTAGCTCTTCAGAGCAGTGATTAGATTATCAGATTATTCTAAGCGATTTTCAACATTGAAATATAAGAAATACAGAAGCTTCCCCCACTGTTATGATTATTGCGTTTTTTATTTAATCGTGCATTATGTACATTGCTGTTTCTCCATAGATTTCAAACTACTTTACAAAATAGTGGAGTATCACTCAGTTTAGATTTGGTACTTGAAAAGTTGGGCAAATGAAATAAAGGCTGGAGTTGCACAGAAAAGATGTTCTGTGGACTTACTCCATATCTTGTCAGTGTTTTCTGCTCCCTCCTTTTTCCTCTCTGGTTTCCTTCCATATAAAATTTAATTCCTCAAATCCATTGTAGCAGATGGACTTGCATCTTCCTGTCTCTAAAATGAGTTATATACAAATCAGCCTTTTGTCAGGGCATGTGAAAAAAGCAGTCTGTGTTTGGAGTCAAAAGGCTTTAAAACCTGTGTCTGTCACTGCTTCAACACCAAGAATTTATGTGTTCCTATGTGGAAAATGTACGTTCCGTGTTTATCTATAAATGAAATTTTTCTACCGGTTGTTGCCATTTTGCATTCTGTTTTTGTAATCATCTTTTATAAAATGGCTTTATTGTTCACTGATCAGGTGTATCCTGCATAAATAAAACATCGTCAGTAATTGGCGGTGACAGATTTCCAGCACTCCCTCTCCTCTCCAGTGTGTGCAGCCTCTGACAGTTGCAGAAGGCATCCACGGAGCCCAGTCCGCACGTAGGAAAGTCCCTGGGGTAATTGGCTTTGACGGCTACTGGTCGCTGCAATAATACTGATCCATGAGCTTGTGTGAGCTGCATAATGCCTCGAGGATTTTGTACCCATCAATATGTCCTCAGCTTGAATCATTTTTTTCATACTTTTTCTGTGGCAGTTTATTAAAAGAAACGCTTGCTACATTTACTGTGCGTTTGGTATCTACACAACCTCGGCTGTCACGGTGGATGAAAACACTATCCTGCAATTCTGTGCAAAACACTACTGTGTGTCTGCAGCTGATACAAAGAAAATTTCTCCTGCAGTTGGTGGAAGACACTTGCAGTTCAAGTATCTTATGTAGGTACATTGATGTGTTACAATTATCTGTGACAATAAAACGTGATAGGTAAGAGCACAACTGCTTTTGTTTGCAAAACTGAATAAGCTGTGAGACAAACTCGAACACACAGGAAGGCAGAGGTGTACATGCTAAGGGAAGACCAACAGTTTGTCAGCTGTAACACAGCTGAAGGCATGCTAACTTGTTTGCTTTCGTGAATAATAACTTGGATTTCTTTTGAGTTGAAGGAAGGTAATGCATTCCTTCGAGTGCTGGTACCAGCCACCCGGTCTTGAATTGTTTTTGCTAGAGTGAGTTTCCTCCACTAACTGTTTATGTGTATTTGAAGAGAAGTGATATAATCAGAAATGGTTATGATAAGAGTGTAAAGTCCCTATCAACAGTTTGAAAAGGCCTAGTGAAAACCCTGTTTGCTCTGCCCTCTAAGTGAGGTACGACACACTAAAGACCGCTAAAGTAAGGGTGTTTCTGGTGAAGCCTGCTTTTTATGTCATCTGCTGCTGTTGCACAGGCAATGTCAAGAATTGCTGGGCCTGATCCATGTACTACTTGATGCAAGCAAGAAACAAGTGGTGACAGGCAGCGGAAGCTAATCCGTGTGCTATCTGTACGGGAGAGGACCAATGTGGAAGGTAGTTGCACTGGCCATCTCTCCAGCATTCATATTAGTTAAAATAACTGTCAGTAAAGGTCACAGTCTTGCTGATCCAATGTGAAAGCTACGCAATCTTGTTAGCAGACACTGTACCACATGAAAGAGGATTACGTAGCAATAATAGTTCATAGTGTATCTTTTGATTGCTCTCCAAAGGTGATTGATTTATTTTCAGGTGTATGAATGACAAAATACAAAACTTGAGTTAACTTCTTAATAAAATGTACGCTTCATGTAATACTTCAGATGTGCTCTTCTAAATAACCTCGTAATGATACACAAGCTTGCCCTGACTTAAGAAGATTAAGGAATTAATGTCAAATTACAGACATAACTGCAAATACTATTTACTCTGTTCGGCATGCAGGAGAGGTAGACAGCTGACAAACATTTTTAAGATTCTTTTTTCTTCTTAAAGGAAGAATCCCGACTGTTACAATAATTTAATGTTAGTGTGTCATGAGTGTGTGTGAGGAAAAGATGGCATTGACCAGTGACACTGTAATTGTTTGGTGAGAGTTTGGCTAAGGAGACAGGCAGATCTGCTCAGTGGTTGAAGGTGTCAGTTTAGTTCTACATCAGACAGTTTCTTGTACGTCAGCGAAGTCTGGGAAGATAACAGTTTTACGGTCAAAGTGTACGTGTGCAGCGGGTTAGTTTTGGTGTGAGACAATGATAAAATGCCTAAGAAGATTGTCTGTGTTACGTAATACTAATGGAATCATGGATGGATAAATATATTAATATAAGGGAGTGAGAAAATGCACAGACTTTAGCTGTGGGAGGCACAAACATTGCTGCTGAAAGCCATGGCATAATTTCTGAGCATGCTTTTAAAGTCACTGTAGCTAGTTAAAAATAACATGTAATAAGTTTTAGTTTTCCTAGCTGTAAATGGCTTACCTTAATCTTTCTATTTTGGTCAAGCGAAAGGGAAATGAGGTCTGAGGAAAGGCTCTGGAGCAAAAGACAGGAAAGCTACCAAGATTACTTATCTGTCAGTTGAATTGCAGGTAATATTTATTTATGTGCACAACAGATTGCTCATTTTCAGAATCAGAGCAGTAGTGGTTCTGCAGAAAGAATGGTTAAAACAGTGGCCAGACTATTGACCCTTTTTGAAAAAGGAATCTATGTTGAGAGATGTGGTAAAGATTTGTAGTTATCAACGCTCTAAATTTGTCTTTCAACAGATGCTATATTTAGCCACTGTTCTCAACCATTTGTTGATTTTGATGTTCAAAGGTAAATAAAACATATATGAAGGCACGAGTTTAAAACTCCAAACTGCTGCTTGCACTGACAACTGTTATAAAACTGCAGACTCTGGATGTGTTCAAGTATAGACCTGTGAAGAGGAAGTCTGGTAGATACGTTAGCTGTATATGACAGTTAATTTAGACATTAAAAGCTGTGACTTTACAGCTTTTGTGGCTCAAAATGCAGTATCTTGCAAATGATATTACTAATCCAGCAATGTTTTAGATGGTTTGGCACTTATTTCCATCAGGATATTGCTAAAGATTACATTCAGAGTGATTATATTTAAAGCTTGGGAACATAATGTTAACCAGTGTACAGAAACTGCTTTTATTCTCTATTATGGTCACCCGCACAGGTGCATGTTTCTGTTTGTAAAAAGGCATGTAAGTAGTTGCTATTTTGATACATTGATCAAAACCAAGAAGAACAATGTAGAGTTTTCAAGAAGGACACAGCTTAACCTCTAAATTACACTAAATAAGCTAGGATTTCTGATTGATATTTTTTGCAGTCCAAGTAGCCTGGCCTGGTTTTGTCAGCTATAAAATAGCCATTGTGGCTGTGAAGTTGAGTTTTTGACTTGTATTTGTTAGGCAATTGCAAGAGCAGGTGTTATTTTGAACGTCACTTGCAACAAATATCTCTATGGAAGTTCATTTGTGATGGAAGCTTGTTATATCCTTTCTGTAGGCTACAGTTTCTGACAGTTCAGATTGCAAAAAATGTTTCTGACTTTTTTTCTTCAAATCTTTATTTTCCTGGTATTGACTTAGTGTGTTGGAGAGACAAACTGTTTTCTTCTGCCTCTTTGACTGTATGTTGAGCTTATTTAAAAACCACTTTTGTTTTAACTCCTCATTTCTCCTATGAATTTACTTTAAAGGAAATGGTTGTTTGACGATAGCCCTGAATTCTTACGGCCCTTAGAGTTCTGTCTGTGTCCAAAATCAGGGTCCTCAAGAGATCTTTTTGAATCCCCTTAGATGAAGGATGAATATCCTCTTCTAGAAAGATTAGAAGGATAATCATAGATTTTCTGAAACAGAAGATAGGTCTTGCGATCCTTTCCCAAAGAATTAAGTGACTGTCCTTGGGAGGGCGTTTCCTGGTTAGAGATTGTAAAACCTCCAAGTGCTAATGGTTTTTAATTGCTTAGTGTTGGGCTGCAGTATAGGGCAGTAGAGTCCATATCAAATTCCTTTCAGTTTTGGCAGTTGTGATAGGATGTGTATCCATGGAGTATTAGAAGGGCTGGGAGCATTTTAGGGAGAGTCTAGGTATTGCTGTTCTCAGTCATGGCTCTTGTTAAGAGTAACGTCCTAAATTAAAAGTTGAACTCCTTTTAACAAGCATTTTAAACCGTGAGAACACAGCATTGGCAATAATTGCATAGATACAGGACAGACTTCCAGGTCACTTAATTCAGGTAGCTTTTCCATAGATTCTCCTCTGAGCATGGGAACTGTTTCCCTAATGACTAAAAAAAGTCCCCTAGTTGTTTAAGATTTTACCTAAAGCTGTAGCTAAAATTCTTAGTCAGAGAATATTTAAATCTGCAAATGTAGTGGCTGTTCAGGTTTCTCTTTGCTGCTCTGTGGCAAGAATGAGGCATTTATTTTACAACTTAAAGTCTTGTCTGGACTGCTTGGAGTTGCATGGTCATCCTGGTACGTGCAAAATTAGGGGGTATGGTTGTTTGGGATCCGCTCTTTTGTTGTACTGAATATACTTTGCCTTTTTCCTCTGGAAAAGTGTACTGTTTCCCCCGAATATACACTCAGGTAATACAAAACTCATAATTTTTACCTCTGACTTGAGTGGTTATGAGGATAGTAATTGTTTCAGCCTGATGGAGATTAAAACTTGTCTCCCATGTCAGTTATTAAATGTGGGAATAGCTGCAGACTGGGGAGTAAAATACTTGATTTACAGTCCAACTCTGTGAAAGGCTGTAATGCAAGAACTGTATAGATTCGTTTGGTATAAAAGCTTCATTTAAGAGGAGAAGCAGCAGCAGCCTACTAGACCAGTTCTGGTTGTTATTTCTGTTTTAGGAGGCTGAAGCCCAATGTGGTGATTTGTGTGGTATAATGATGGTAATTCAGAGCTGGAAGATGAGTTGTCTGTAATTTTAAGCCTTTCTCAGTGTTACAGCTTCTTATCAGCAGAGTTTACAGGAGCTGAACTGTCTGTGATACATGGAGTTTTCCTCCTTTCTCAAGTTAAAGGTTAAAGTTATTACAAGCATGTCTGGTAGCTTTTGTTGGCATTGAAGAGCGCTTTGGACACTTGCACATTATTGCTGTGGACATATTTTTCTATTTAACATGGTGAGCAGTTGTTTAATTGGAAAAGCTGTTACTTCTCTCCATCCTGACTATAGTAAAAATCAATGTCTTCTCTGCAGTCTGAACTAATGGGAATCAAACTCATTGAAGGATGGAAATGGTTTAATCAACAGAGAGCCATCTTAAAGGTTATTTAAAAAAAACCCACAAACAAACCAAACAGCCCCACCCAAGCTCTGAAACTGATGACCAAAGCATGGTGCTTCCTATCTAAAGTTGGACTAATGGAGGGAAGGTCGTAGAAGTTTTAATCTGACATTGATATAGTGATGTTCTTGGGAGCTATTTGACTTCAAAGTAATTCCTTTTAAACACCACCTACTGTATATATCTTCAACCTTTGGATGAACTGGCAAAAATGAGGTCTAATGACGGATTTCTTTGTAGTGGAAGCCATGAAAGGCACTCTGTCTATTCCTTCCACGGACTGAATCAAACAGGATTGTCGGGCTTGTTCTTGACCTCATTTGTCCGGTGAGGTCCACTTATTTAAAATATATCTGTTGTATATCTGGTTATTGGTATCCCAAAGTGTAGATATCTTTAAGAAGTAGCAAAGGGAATGAGAACAACATATTTTGCTGCCCACTCCTTTGGAAAAATGTAGGTGGTGTTGGGGTTGGAACTGATGTCTTGTAACCCTGTAAATTGGGTAATGGACTAAGCAATCATTGCTTACATACCTTGTAAAGGGAGGCTACGGAGTATACTTGAAATTGCATTCACTGTTAATATTTAACCTCTGTTAACAACTGTGCTTTACAAATGAGCCTGCAAATACAGGCTTTGGTTCTAGTTAGTTAGCTTTCCAGTTCCTCCTCTTCTCTAAACTTCAAGTTGATTTTTTTTTTCCCAGTTAGTTCACTCCTGACAATTCCCTGCTTAATATATTTTACAGCCATGACTTGCGCTACACACCGGCATCCTCATGGAAGTTAGACGTGTGCAGTGGGACCTTTTGGTCTGTTGTTTAGCGGGAGGGTGCTAGTTCTTGCTGTCTGTGTATGGTTACATGAATGGGAGGTTACCTGTGCATGTGCTGTTGTAGGCATGTGATTTGAAAATTTTTATTCTGAAGCTTAATGACTGGAGGCTATAAACAGGGATGAAATGGATAACCTAGCGTGTGTTCTGTGGCTGCTTAATGATGACTATGTTAGGGAAAGTGAAACAAAGTGTAACTTTTAAATTATGTTTTCACCTCTTGATATGCCACCCTTGGCATGTTCAGATCCTAAAAAGCAAAGTAATAGATTTTATTTCATGAGGAAGGTGCCTGCCAAGCTTTAACACAAGTCTTATTAATGGGTTATTAATGAACTCATGAGGTGTATGTTTATACTTGTTACTGGTAAACCACTAGCATGAAAATTCAGCAGCTCTTGTCAGTCACCTTATCAAAGCCCAGACATTGTGTTCGGAAGAGAAGGAGATAATAGCTCATGGACCAAACAAAGAACACATTTAAGGTTCTGTATATCGCATGTCAGAAGACCTGCCTGTGCTCCTCTGGATTTTTGTGCACTTTGCATACTGGTTTTCTTGTTCTTTAGTTTATATCTTGATTAATGAATGGAATTGTTAGCTGGCGTGGGAACCAAACGTATTAAAGAACTTCCTGTGATGTTGCTTAACTTTGTGCATTATGTTTTTTTCGTAATGCTTTCAGTCAGGCTGCCGTCAGCACTTGAGGGGAAAACTGAATGCTTAAAATTTGCAATTGCAAAGTCAAGTCTCTACGTGGTCTTTGTGGCTTACTTGAATTTACAGTGTTTTGGTGGGTTTTATAATGGTTTTTTTTTTTTAAGAGGCTGACACTAGATGGCATACTGCAGCTTGGCTATGTCACCTGGTTAAAAATGGTCACGGATTGCTTCTGAGCCCTTTTTGCTGAAAGAGATTTCTTATGTTTCTATGCAGTGGCTTTGCAGCTGTTTGTTTATTGTTACATGGGAAACTTACCTCTCATCCTCTGAAACTCATGCATTCCTTTTGTCCAGGAGTGTTTGCTTTTCATGTAAATTCAGTGTGGAACATGTAAATATTTACCTTAAATGAATGTTTGTTTTGTGGAATTGTCCTTTTGTGTCTGTGTTTCAGTTAGGTCTTAGTTTGCAATCTGCAGGCAGTTGATTTCAGCAAAGGTGTAATGTCTGGAACACGGTTTAGAACGGGAGGGAGTGGGACTCTCATGTTTTACAGGTTTTTGGAAGTACTTTGAAGAAATTACATAGATAGCTCTCACATATCCTTATTACTATGTTGCCTTGAAATGATTTGGTTGCCCAATTCTGTTGGGTATTATATATTTTAAGTTTTTCTGTCTTAGTTTGTGTGGATTGCTGTGTTTTCTCTCCATATTTCAAGAAGAGACAACTAAATCGACCTGGGATGCCTTTTATATTAAATGCTCTTTTTGATAGGCCATTGAGGGAACAGTGTCAGGGAAACACTGGCACGTTGCCAGTAGAGCCTTCCTAAAAATACTACCTTAATTTGTGTTTCTGTAGTAGCTGCAATTCATGTGAAACCAAGGTGAACAGAGTTGAGACTAGCGTGTTTTTACTTGAAAATTTTGAAGGAAGTTCAGAGTCAGAATATAGTTACGTGAAGGGGATTTTTAAGCCCTTAGTGTGATTTTATGTTAAATGCTCATAGGAAAACATGCATTGTTTTGATAAGTAGCACAGAACTGATTTATGTTAAAATACACAGCAGGATCTATTTTTTTGAGGGTGTTTGATAAGTTAATGTAAACCATGCTTAACCATTGCTTCCTCTTCATCTACAGTGTGAGAGATGTTGTGAAACTAATTTTGAAAGGCCTTTTTGACTGTTAATTGGTTGATATTAGCTATCAAAAATCTACTGCTTCCTTTTAGTTCACTTGAAGCTTCCGTGTAGGTGGTTGAAGACTGCTGTGTGAAAGATGTTCCTACCTCAGTAAATCCCTATCTGTTTGAAAGACAACTCAAGATCAGTTGAGTCCAGCAAAATGCTTACGTAATTTGTGTGATTTAAGGAAGGTCGTATTGCACTCTGAGCAGTACAGTTCTGAATTTATCTCTTTATCAAGTCTTCCAAAGTGTAAAGAGACCTTTTTCAGAAGGATAAACATTATTACATGTTTTGGGGGATTCTGGAGGGGTGTGGTGGAGCAATGCCTGAATTAGTTTCGTACCCTAGGTATCTTCTCTCATAGTTTGGGGAAATCAAGGGTTTCTTCCCCATGTAACTGAACTGGAGTCTTGTGGTTTCAGACTGTTAACATTTTTTCAAGATTATAGTAGAAACTTCCTGTTTTTAGAGCTTATCTCCCCATCTGGAGGGAAATATTATTATAGGTATGGTCACATCCTGTGGTTATTGTCACTTAGAAAAAGTCTATTGAATTTTCTGAAGCCTTTGAATGTGAGTGTGATTGCTACACTAAAAACTCAGAGCTGTAGTCACATTTACTCTCTGCTGTGATTTCAATAAAAGACCATAAATCCATTGCAAATTTTACATATCTGTTAGTTCAATTTCTGCTATACTTGGTGTGTTGAGAAAATCTCTTGGTAAAGAATCTATCTCCTTCTGGAAGGAAGATTGTAAAGGAAGCATTTGGCAGTCGTTTCCTTCAGCTTGTGAGTATGAGCATGCCTTATATTGTAATAGTTTAAACATACCACAGGCTGTTGATAGAGGTATCAAATTTTCCATTC
This sequence comes from Nyctibius grandis, assembly GCF_013368605.1. NCBI lineage: Eukaryota > Metazoa > Chordata > Aves > Nyctibiiformes > Nyctibiidae > Nyctibius > Nyctibius grandis. The sequence goes on from NC_090674.1 coordinate 5,052,420, forward strand.
CCAAAGTTACTTTTAGTTGAAACTGGAGGGATTTTTTTCTTGTTTTGTTTCAGGTAATACCTTCTAAAATAAATTGTGTGTGTCACTTTGTAGTGAAATTCAAGAAGCTGCTGAACAGGTTGATGCCTTGCCTTAAGTACCACAAAATCTGGCAGACACAACTGGATTTTGTTTTAATACTCTTGGCTTACAATGTACCGTTCTGTAATTTGGAGTTTCCCAGGACAGAGATTTTCTACAAACATTTTGGAATTTAGGTATTGGTCCCTACAGAGAAGAGGAAACGAACTGGAGGAGAACTACTGAAAAAAGTGATTCCTGTGATTAGCAGACATGAACTTCTTTGCTTAAATTCTTCTTGCCTGGTTTGCTTTGATTTCCGCATCCGAAAGCTGCAGCTGGGTTTCAAGTTACTTGTCTCTCTACTTGTTCCCCAGTAGCTTGGTCACAATATCCCAACCGAGTTTAATACGCCCCATACTCACATACTTACCTATGCACATAAAAGCTTTTATTTTAAACATCTTGCAAAGTTGCTGCATTCCTCAGGTTGTTCCTCCTTTTCTTTTTAGCTTTTTTTTCCCCCCTCCCCTTCTCTCTTCCCAAAGAAAGCACACTGTCCTGGCTGAATTTTGTCCTTTTTGAGGTGCAGCTACTTTAGAGCATTGTACTTGAATTAAGTTTTAACTGTCTCCCCTTCTCTGCCTGGTGTTTGTTTTTTTTCTGGGGCTCTTTGTTAGGCACGCTGAAGTCTGGTTTCAAGGTTTGTATAGCTGGCAGAATTGAGTCTTCAGCATTTGGAGGGAGAAGGGCATGGGCTGACACTAGTGTGGACATTCACGTAATTCTGTGGGGACTTGAAATCAAACTCCTAGTGGGCTGGGCCAGATCTGTTTGACTTTGGGGCTTTTTTTTTTGGTTGGTTTTCCCCCCTGCTCCCCCAACACTTACTAAGCCAGGCCTTCCTGTAAAATCCTGAGATTTCCCATGCCAGCACGTGAATTACCTTAGTCTTCACAGCTCCTTGGGAGAGCAACTTCTTGTTTTTTCTTTCCTACTGTGACAGAAATGCTGCATGGCTCCAAGATGCTGTACAAAAATATATACAGCAGATTTCTTCCGAAGAAGTCTCTATCCCCATTCTTCAGCTGAGTGATTTGGGGATTTGAGAGAGGCAAGGACGTGGTTGATCCAAATTTCAGCAGTTACACACTAAGCTAAAATAACTCTTCGTGTGCTGATTTTAAAGAACAGCTGCTTGCTGTATATGTAAACGTGATGGAGTGGAAGAGGACAAGGCTCTGGGTTTAACTGTGTGCAGAGTTTACAGTCTCCTTATGCAGGCTTGGATTACAGAATGAAACGGCCTTTTGATTACGTTGAAGCAATAATAACATTGCACTGAATTTCCTCTTAGAGATTACATTTCAGTAGGGTGGAAAAGCACCCTCATATAATTGTGGAGCAAGCTGTAGCTGACTTAGTGCTGAGGCAAGAAGCTGCTTAAAACTCAGTGCATGTTTCCTGTTGTGTATTCACTTGTGCTCACAGATCTACAAGTGTAGACAAGGCTTTCCCTGCCTCACGAAGGTTTGAAGACATTTGTGTGTAGACAGTAGTAACCGTCTTGTCAAGAGCTGAGTATCCTTTATTCTCAGCTGTGTTTATACTAATAAACCAGTGTGTTCTTTGCAAAGGAAGAAAATGTCACCTCTAACCTGACCGAAGTTTTGTATTTAAAATAGGTAGAGCCTAGCTGCTGTGATGTTGAATTGGAAACAAAGAGAAATGGGTAACAAATCTCAGTGCTCCTGTTCGGAGCAGTTAAGAGGTGACCTTTCATGCTAGTAGCCCAGCCTGCTTTTCCTCTCCTCTGCTGAGGAATCTTTGGTTGACCGTTGGCCTCAGGAATTCTCTAGCTAATTTTCAGCTTAAACTGCCTCTGCTTCAGGCTTTTTATTTTACTGGAGGTATCACTGTTGTTTTGGCTGGGAATATACGCACCGACAGTGGAAGAGAAACTTTTGATGAGGGCTGGAATTAAGTGACACACAAGAAGAACAGTGTCAATAATATTGAACTGTTAGCTTATTCTCCTTGAACCCACTCCCTTCCTTTTCCTCCCTACCCAATGCCAAATCCAAGGGGAGAGCTTGATTTACGTGGAGCTCTGAAGACAGCCTTAAGTCTCCTTTTAAAAATAGGTTCAGCTTAGCAGGGGTTTAATGTGTGACACTTGTTGCTTGCCTAAGCTGGGAAGTAGTGTTATATTAGCTTTTAGAAAACACTTGTCATGATCGCATCTCTGTGTGTTCTTAATTTTAAGGCTTCTTTTTTTGTACAATTTGTACACACAAGCCAGACAGTGTATTTGGACCTGCTTTTAAAAAAAAGTTAACTGGATGAGTTACTGCATGACTCCAGAGTGAGCTGCTTTTAAGTGTTTGTGGGACTTCTTTGTCTTGGATATCTCCTTAAAAAAAAAAAAAGTTAATTTGCCCATTTAATCGTATAATCTCATTAAGCCTGTTTACGGTTAGTTTGTGTTTCAAGTGTATACTTATCTGGTAGAGCTGAAATTGCTCCTTTGGAGCAGTTTTTCTAGTGGGTGAAATGTTTATGCGTACTTGATGGCTAATTCTGTCGGAAGAAGTGGAGAATGCTGCTGATCGATAGCTCTTGTGGCTTGGAGTGAGCATATCTGTATTTAATATCTTTAAAATTTGTATGTCTGTATTTAATATTCTTCAAATATGGCAGGACTCGTGTGAAGTTATGAATTATTCGTGTTTGTTAGGAATGGTATGTCTAGAAAGCAGCACGTTTTACAGCCCTTTGAAGATACACTGTCTGTCACTACACAGTGCTCAATCTTTCATGAGCTGGAGTGCGTAGGTACAGTACACAAAGTGTTACAGTATTCACGGAGAGCGCTGAAAACCGAAAACTGGAAGTTAAGGGGTGCTTTCCAGTTCTTAGGTGTAAGGAGAGAAGGTGTACCTGGGTCTATGTGTACACGCCTTTAAGCAATGTCAGGAATTACTGACAAGTCAAAGCCTTATTTTTTTCAGATTTCCAGCTTCTGTTGTTTCTTGTCACGACCTTAATGTTTCTACAACTAGGTGTTCAGTTTAATTATAATGTTTATTACAAAGTCAGATATCAGCTCCCTTGGCTGCGTGCTTAGGCCTGTAGCGTGCGGAGTGCTTTGCTTGTAACTGCATCCCTTGTCTCAGTTCATTATCTGTTAATGGTACTCAACATGACAGCGTTGTTTTGATAAATGGAGGCTGCCAGGAAAACGGGGCTGGATTTTGCACGCGGCGGAATCGAGCTTTATTTCATTGTGTAACACCAGATAACTAACGCACGCCGGACCAAACACAACAACATGTTGTGCGAAGTCTGTTAGCAATTGCTCCCAAGCCATCGTTCAGTGAATCTCCACTCAAGCCTGCTGCAGGTCTCATTCTCTACGGTATATTTGCCTAACCCTTGTGGAGGTAGTTTTTGCTTGAGTAGTCTTGATGGGTTTTGTGTATGTATAACTCACATTTCCCCCCCCTTTTTCAGACATACATGCTTTTAGTGTTGATCTTAAAAGAAATGCTGTTGTAAGTTTGTAATGCTGTGACTAGCAAAGGTGTATTTCATGACCAAGAAAAGATTTTCATCTTTTATAATCCATTTCCAAAAGACAAGATAAAAAGTCCCTATTGCAAAATGGAGCTTGAGGCTGTATTCTGTGCATGTTTTTTTTTTTTACTTCAGTCTATGAAACGGGGGCAAATCTCCATATCTCATAGGAAAGCCAATTAGTGAAAGTTGGGTTGTTTCTGATGTCAGTGCTTGAATGCTGTGGCTGTTCTGTTCATTCAAGAATCTCCAATATGCTGTATAAAAACAGATGGGACTTCAGATGATTTCACTGCCATCTACCACGCAGCTGAATTCTGAAGTGGGTTTGCCTTGGATTTGCAAGGCAGTGTCTGAGATACAAGAATACTCTCCAGTTCCGTTGCTGTGTTTAGACTGCTGGATGCTGTGCTCTGCACTGCTTGAACAACTTTCATCCTGATGGGATACAAAACATTCTACAGATACACCTTTTTATTTATTTTTTTAAATTTGGCTGCATTTTTCCAATAGGTACTGACTTTTAGGATTTGTGATCTGAGCTGGCTGGGTCACCTGTCCTGAAGGGATAAGGTGTTTTTGAACAAATACCATCAAACAGGGTATTTTTCACATAAATGGAACTTGGCCTGAATTAACTGACTGCTGGAAAGCTCTTTTGGAAGTCATTAGAAGTAAACACTGATTTAAATACACACTGGAGCAGTAAGTTCCTTTCTATGATTTGCCAGATGTCAGGCCACATTTGATTAGAAAATTGAAGTGGGGATAAATGCAGTGTGGTTGCTTTGTACTGACTTAAGGATTGAATTTCAGCTCTGGCAGGTTTGGAGCTATCACACAGCTACTCGCTTACAAAGCTTATTTTGAACCAGTTCTTTCGAAGATAGGCTCCAGTTCAGAAGCTGCTGTAGAATGAATATTGCAGGAGCAAAGCTTGTGCTGCACACCATCTTCAATTTGTATTGATCATAGCAGTCTTGCAATGTGGCAAGGGCGTTAGAATTAATCAGCTACTTCAGCTGTGTTAGTGGTTTTAGGGAGCTATTTCTAGAAAGTACAGAATAAATTTTGAAGTTGGACCTTTGTCTCCTGAAGGACTCCTGTGCTGTAGTGCAAAACGTGGTAGAAATATCTATGGATAAATAGAGGGGAAAATATACAGCTACAAATAATTAACAGCATCTGGAAAGAATAAGTTGGCAGACAGTACTTGAGGGTGTTGCTCTGATTAACTGGGTCTGTGAACCTTGATTTTTTTTTTATATATATTTTTTAAATTTTTATTTTTTAACTTGGTTTTGTAAAACCACGCTGAGGATGTGTACTCCCTTATTTTATAGGTAAAATAGTACTGCATGGCTAGGACATGGATTTGCTTGGCAGGGAAGAAGCGTACATTGCCCTCGGGTAATGGATTACATAGATGACTTGTTTTGCGTTTTGTACTGCAAGGGGAATAGCAAAGCTTTGCTCTAAAATGAAGTTGGTCCTAGCAGCTGAAAGGTCATGGTTGTGGTGTTAAAGAACAGCGCAAGACATTGTGACATTCAGAGAAGTTAACAGGTTTGCATGAAGACGCATAGTAAGAGATAAATATTCATTATTTTAAAAAATTGCCAATCAAATACAATTAAAAGGAACACGTTTTGCTGAGCAGATGAATTTCTGTTCCTAATGGGGGAGGGAAGACGTCATGGAAAGGATTTTAAACAAAATGGCTTACTAATGGCATACACTGCAACAGCATCCTCGTGTCCAAGTGTCTTAGTGTGACACTGGTCAGGCATCTTTATCCATCTGAGGGATGAAGGCCGGGCGGGGACGGGCTCCCTCCACCCCTCGGGTTTATCTGCGTTTTCCCCACCCCCGGTGTGTGTTGATGAGCGGTTGTAGCGGCGAGGGGCGCGGGGGGCATTAACATTCCTGCCTGCAGCTCGGGACGTGAGCCGCCGCGCTCCCGGGGATGCTTCGCCTCCTTCAGATCTTGCTTGCAGATGCGTTTTCTAGCTGACCACGCTATTAAAGAGCTGCCATCAATCACGGGGCTCCCGGTTCCGGCTCGCCTGAGCGGGGAGGAGGCAGAGGCGGGCCGCCGCCGGGGGCGGGAGCGGGGGGCTCCGGGTGCCTGCCCGCGCCCCGCCGCGTGCACCGGGGGAGCGGCGCCGGGCCGGGCCGGTGCGTGAGGGGGGGGCGGGGCGGGTTCCGCGCCGGGTTTCCCCCCGCGGGGCCGGGCGGGGGCCGCGGCGCGTGGCGGCGCCCGCAGCCGCGCTGTGAGGGGGCGGCCGGCGCGGGGGGGGGGCGGCCGGCGGGCCCGGGCGAGGCCGCGCGCTCCGCCGCCAGCTCCGCGCCCCGGCCCAGCTGCCGGGCGGCGAGGCGGAGGGGCCTCCTTTTGTTCACCAACGGCGCCTCCTCGTCGCCCCCGCTTCCTCCCGTCCTCTGCCCTCCCCGGCTCCCCCCTCTCCTGCGCGGGGTCCAGCGCGGCGCTGGGCACCGCGGCCGCCCCCCCCCCTCCTCCTCCGCAGCAGTAGAGGGTTGGTGGGGTCAGGCTGGGAGAGCCGCTGGGATCGCAGGCGAGTTGTGTTTGCCCGGCGCCCCCGGAGCTGCGGAGCCGGAGCCCGGGGCTGGCGGTGAGTGCACCCCGCGCTGCCGGACCTGACCCCGGAGCTGGGAAGGCCCCAGGGCTGCGGGGGGGGTCTGAGATCTGCTTTTAACATCACGGGTGAGGGTCGGTGCAGCGGGTCTCCAGGCCGGGTTGATGGGGTAACTTCGGTGCCTTAAGCACACACGTTGTATTTCCAAGAGGAAAACCGTTAAGGTTGCTCTTAAAGTTGACTAATTGTTACTTAGCCAATGATAACACAGAAAACACCTGGATGGAGGAAAAGCTTAATTCTCTTTTCCCATTTTGGCTACTCCAATTTTTTCAGAAAAAGTTGGATCGACTTGGTAGGTGAGGCGGTCGGTTTTATTGGCTGAAGGAGTTCAGAAAGCTGCAGGGTTTTATTTCCACAACAAATGCTTCACCTCTGTGCTCTAAATATAAACAGTGAAGCGGAGTGCTGTGTTTAATTCTGTTGCTTTTTAAGCAAACGAGATAAGGAGGTAAGGGTTGCATTTTCCTTATCCTGAAAGAAAGTAGTTTTTCACTGCACTTGATAAAATGGAATGCCTTTGAAGTACTAATTGGGGCGGTGTGTGGTGTAACTTTTTTTAGGGGTGTTTAATCATGTTTTAAGATAGCGACAGGAGACCTGCTTGGCCACTTTGTTTCCTGAGGAAGAACCCAGCTCTGCTTTGTTTTGCAATTGGTTTTAAGCTCCTCTTGAGTACATGTGGCTTTGCACTGCATGGGGCATTGTGTGAGTGGCTGGCCTCCTTACAGCCATATGGGGCTGCTTGAGTTGGATGTGAATGAAAATGGCAGTTGACAAGGTGACTTAATGTGGTATTTTTTTTTTCAAACTTAACATTAATGTTAGGCATGAAGTAGAGAAAAGCAGAGCATAAAATCTAATGAAGTGTAGTTTCAGATGCTCCACCAGTATGTTTCTTTTGGGAACTCAGTTTAAAGTAAACTGGATTAAAAACCCTACAGACGAACACTATTCCAATGTAAAGCCGTTAATCTGTAGGCAATTAGTTCCAGACGTGCAACCAACTCTGCATTTTTGTCAGTTTTTGTTCTTACAGGCAATCGCATTTTTGAATGCCTGGTGAAAATCACAAGACAGACGTTTTAGATGCTTAACAGCAAGTTGAGAATTGCGTGTGGGAGCAGCATTTAAAAGCTTTTATTTGTTTTTCCAACCCTGTAATTTAGTAGTGTTTAAACTATTTTATAAAGGTCTCAGGGACCACTGAAAGGTGGTTTTGAGTCCAGAGCACTTGAGTGCTTATTGTGCTCGGGCAGGCTGGGTGCTTGGCAGGCAGTTCTTGCCGTGTTATTTGATCTGGCTGCACGATAGAATTGACTAGGATTACACCGATCCCCCTCTTTGAGAGTGATGCATCAGCGAGTGGTGTTCAATAGCGTATTTTAAGACATAAACTGCATGTATTCACTTCAAGCATGTTTCCAGAGAAAGGCAGTTAAGAATTTGCCTTGTTTTGCGGTTAGGATTTGTGAATTGAGGCGAGGGCTGACGTAATCTAGCCTACCACTTCCTTTGTGTGTGTTTTAGAGTTGATAGTGCTTTGTTTTACTTAAAATAGCCGCGACTGTTTCCTAAATACTTCTCTGTCTCCTTTGTGCTGTGGCCTTCAGTATAAGCAGACAACTTGGTGAAGTTGTGATTATGCCTCTTTGAGGAAATGGTTCCTTCGTTTTGTCACTAAGGTTCAGTGAATTGCTTGTATGCTAAGTAGATGAGACTTTAATTTTAATTAACGTAATGATGTATGCAGCTGTTCTGTCAGAATGCATCGAATGTCTTTGCAATTTTACTGCAGGTTGTAGAGAACCTCTTGGTGTCTCTCAGCCCCTCTTTTGCTTACTTTTATTTATGTAAGGGTGACAAGATGGGGCTTTTGTTTCCTGATGTGAGTGGTTAATAGCTCATCTGTGAGAGCTTTGTTCTGATTTTTGTGTGTGGGAAAGAAAATAAGCTATTTATTATTAAACTAATCCTAAACCTTTTAATTTTTTTTTTTGCGTTGAGGGAGGTTATGCTACTTATTGTTTTGCTTAAGAGTAGCCAGAAGGAACCCCTAACTTCCTAATTTTACAGGGTCAGTGACTTTTTTTTTTTTTCTGGTGTGCTGTGAATGAGTTCCTCTTACAGGGATTGACCTGTGTGTAGGTAAAGCACTTAAAGGGTGATTGTACTATCAGTCTGGAAAAAAAACACACCACTTCTCAAGTGTAGGAACAGTACCATTCCTTTTTGGCACCTGAGGTAGTCTTCATACTGCTGAAATTTTGATTTAATAGACCAGATTTCAGCAGGTGAAAAATATTCAGATCTCCAGAAACTCAGTGGAGTTACTTCAACATGAACTGCGAGTACAGCTTGACATCCAGCTCATAATCCAAAAATCCCATACTGAGTACCTGAATTAACTACTTGGTAGCATTTGGTGTGGTTGAGGGTTATAGGCAGAAGAAGCCAGCCTGCCAATAATCTTCTGCTTCATCTTTGTAGTGGGGTGCTGCAGATTTTTAGGAGGATTGTCTCTTGCAGACATGCAGTGTATTCTTTAATGAACATACAGCTTTATAGAGCTAGCTCTGAAAGTTAGGTCAGTGTGCATATGTTAACCTTTGCTTGTTCTGGGACTTTTTCAAGTGATGTAGAGAAGTTGTGCTGATACTGTGTATGCTGAATTAGGAATAAAAGCAGTTTGTAAAACACTGAAAACCAGTATTTCTGTAATTTGTTCATATGTGTATGGGTAACATGATATTTCACCTGAGATTCAGTTACTGGTAAAAAAAACAATTATGAAGGCAGAGTGTAGAAGTAGATATTGTGTTGAGATTATCATGAAATGCTGTTTTGGCCAAGTGATTTTCAAATTAAGGTTATTTCTTTGCAGCATTAGCCTGGGCACTGAGAGCTGAGTGGATTAAAAGGCGATAACTGGAGTTGCTACAGTCCCCAGCTGTTGGCCTTATCCCCCCGGTGACCCATGTTACCCTGGTCCCCAAAGCAGGGGTGTCTAAACTGTGAGTGAAACTTGGTTTTGAGCTGCCACTCTTCTCAGCCAGACATGTTTAGTTAAACAAATTCTACTTCTACTTTGGCTGAGTGCACCAGGCAGACAACAAAAGCAATTCAGGAGCTAAGTTGCAAGTGCATCTGAGATTTCTTTCTTAGGGGTGTGATAGTTGTTGGGGACTTGGCTTACTTGGCTCCCTAGCAAAAAGATTCAGAAAATTGGCTAGAACTAGCAGTGTTTTCTAGCCATTAGGAAGCAGGAATTCTGTATGGCCTGTGGTGGTTGATGCAGATGCTCAGCACTTTCATCTCTGTAAAGGCTACAGAGTACCTTTGCTTTACTAAAGCGGTGGCTTACAGATGTGATTGGGTTGGTCAACAAACGTGTCTATTAGTTTTATTAATTTTTTGTGAGCTGTGGTGTCTTTGCCAAGATGTCTAATTCTTAAAAATATATTTTTCTTTTGAAACTTGTGTATTTAAAGTGTAAGACTCAGATTAGTAAATGACTTATAAGAACACTGAGTAGCTTTATTTTGCATTTTAAGGGTAAATAAGAGAGATGGTATCTTAATCACTGTAGCCCTAGAGTAGAAAGCTACCTGATACTCTGATATGAATCTCTAATATTGATTGTTTAAAGATTCATGAAATTGACTAAGTTTTTCATCTTTGTAGAACACTGAATGTTTCTTTAGAAATAGGCCCGTCCAAGGGGCAGCAGAAGTGGCTTTGGTGTGGGAGGTTCTTCCAGTTCTCTGATCCTTACGCATCACTGAGCTGCAGGTAGTATGGATATTTAAGCATTCAGTGTAATGAAGATTCCCAGCTGAGATGGACAGGCCTTTTCTTAGAGTGATTTAATAGCCACTAACATGTAGATTAATGTGCAAATATTTTCTAATATGTATAAAACAAGATGATTTCCGAAGGGGCATTTTAGCGAAGAAAGGCTGTGCCAGGGAAACTGGCATCAGTTGGCATAGGTCACTGTCATGTCATCTGGACCTTGCTTAGCCTTGCACTTTGTTTAACTGTTTCTCATGTTGATCTGTGTATTTCTCACAGAACAAAGTTCTCTATTACTAAAGAAAGCAAAAGCCTATAATGATGTAACACACTGAATTAAGTAATAAAGGGTAGGACCCATGAAAAACTTCCTATAAGCTGGCTTTGTTTATGGAAAATGCCATAAAGCATCTTTAAATGGATCAGAGGAAAGTCTGTTTTTTATACTTCAACTTTCTTAACAGAGGTGAAATTCTCTCCAGAAGAATGAACAAAAATAATATTTATTCCAGCGTTTGCCTGGGGTAGTGGTTTGAGTTCTGACCTTTTGGATACAAAGTGAGAACAAATAGTGTTGAAAAATGTAAATGATTCAAACAAGCTGGCCTTTTTTAGGGAACTTTTTTGTCAAGTTTTGCCAAGAAAAGGTCTTGGTGATTGGATAAACATTTTACTACTGGAATAAATAGTACTTGATTGTGATGCATGGATTTCCTTATAACCACATGTTTTTTATGTAATGGTGGGTTTGGAATTCAGGCTTTTTCTAATGTTAGCAAAAGCGTGGAAGAAATGGTGGCTGTAAATTTAGCATTAACAGCGTAGCTGTGCACTTTCTCTTGGGAAGTAATGGCAAATTTTGAAAGCAGACTTGGTTTAGGCTTCTCTGAAAATGGATATCACTTTCATTTTCATATAAGATGACAATACAGTGTGAAATAACGAATCTGAAATGCATTAGTATTGGTTTCTAAAGTTAGGTACTTGCAGATTTTCCAGTCTTTTTTTTAACGAACTGACTGTAAAAAGCTGTATGATAGGTAAACCTGTTATTAAAACCAGCCAATGTTGGTGTAGATACATCGCTGCTTCTGTAACACCAGTTTTGTACATGTAATAAATTTTGTCCTAAGCTGATTTGAATTTTCTTGAAACTAGGAATAAAAAAATGCTTTGGTTTTGGCAGTGTTTTCTTTGTGAATCTGCTTATTTGTAGAGATCAAAATGACCTGTTTTTGAAATAAAGCTGAATTTTTGTTAATAGGCAGTAAGTGTTCCAGCAGCATCTGGAGTCTGATAAGCTTTTACTCTGTTTAGATGTTTAAAATTAAAAGCATTTAGTAGTTGGAACGTTACTGTCGGGTTTTATGTGTTAATCTTGTTTTAGAAGATCAGTGCCTTTGTTTTGATCATTGTTGGGCGCTGGAGGAAGTGCAGAGAGTTTAGCCATGACAGTGGATATTTTAATCCCTAGTTCTGTAACCTCTGTTCTTGTTCAGCTCGCTAGTAAAATGATGGCAGTAAAAAGTTCTTGAACTTAAAATTGATGTTGCTTTAGGTTCTTTACTGGGGAGATTTCAGCTCATTAATCTAATAAGTCTACAAAATGGATGTATTTACCTAAAACAGGATGAATATGTGATTTCCTCTGACTGTGGGAGTTCACAGCCTTTCTGGTCTTGCCAGTGGCCCCCTTGCCTCCCCCCCCCTACATGGGTTAGAAAACTGTAGAAACCCAGCAAAGAGCAGTAGACATTTTAATCCAAGCACAAGTTGGACCTGGGAACTTAATTATTTGTATTTTTTCCTGTTGTGAAGTTTCTTGGATTTAGTCAGTGACTGATGACTAAAAGTGGCCTCAGCAGGTAGTTAAATTACAAGACAGTATGAAAATGACTGAGCCATAATATGAGAGTCAATACAATTCAAGCACTTAAGGTTGGGGGGGGTCATCTTCCTCCCCCCCCAGTTTGACATACTAACAGATCCCTGTAGAATTTACTCTTACAAGCAGTCAAAACATGCTATATTTATTCCATTTCCTATTGAAATCTAACAAAGCAGACAAAAAGCAGATTTCCCTTTCCTGATAACAAGCTAGTTGTTTGAGATTAGAGCTGGGAATGGATTTTTTTTTTTTTTTTTTATGTAGCAGTTCCTGCTTATTAGTTGAATGCTCTTAGGTAATCTCGTATGCTGGTTTGTATGAGAGTATGTGAGGAAGAACACGTCTAACCTGCCTGTTTAATATTAGACTATTGTAATTGGTTTAAAGTTGGAGACCTGGCCTGTGCTTGTAGTTAAGACTGGTATAAAAGAGTTAAGAGCAGCCCAAGGTTATTAGATCATTTGGAAACTGATTACCCTTTCACAGTGTAATAAAGTAATTATGAATAGTGTATGAAAATTGGTTGCAGTCTGTTTCAACATTATGACTGCCTGTCTTTAAAAGAAAATTGCATTGTCCTCTTTTGTGTTGATCTTATAATTTGCATATTCAAAGCATGTTAGATATTTGCCACTTCCAGCTGTAAATGCTAAGTAGCATTTAAAAAAAAAACAAATTATGCCATCTGTTTGTATAGGTTTTCTGTGAGGGTTTTTTGTTCTTGCTAATATTTCACCTTGGGTCTGTATGTGTAGCCTATAACAGAGGCTACAGTCCCGTAGCATCTCATGGGAGAGGCTACGGGACTGTAGGAGAAAACAGTCTAATCCCTGAAGTGCTGGGTAGTTTTAATTAGGTCCCAGTTGCTTGGGTAACTGGCACTTGGTGAATTTTCTTCTGTAGTATTTTGAAAGTAGCTCTTAAGTCAGCTCCTGATTAGTTTAGTGTTTTAGGAAAAAGCTTTGTGACATGACATCCTTCTAAACTCCTGCCTGTTTAGTTGTTGAATGCTCATGTGCAGTAAATAATGGAAGCTTCATAGCCAAGAATCTTCAAAGGTATGCTTTTACAAGTAAAACTTGATTGCATCATATTTATAATAAATAGTGTAATTTGGTTTGCTGTCTTTGGTTGCTAAAGGATCACCCCAGGTTTTTATTTGAAAGAACAAGTGACATATGGTAATCCTAGTTTATGTTATTGTGGGAATAAAGAAGGTCTTAAAAGATGTGCCTTGGTCACAGGTTGATTAAACACTGCTGTGAAGAGTTTATGGTGCTTTGCTTAGTCTAGTGTCTTGTCCACTATAGACTGCAAACAGTTTTAGTAATCTTTTGATGTTGTTTCAGAGCTGTTAGTGGTGTCTAACCTTAAAACTTTACCTTGAAAATAGGTTTAGGAATTTCGTGCTGCTTCATTTAGGAAAGATAACCACCATTTTGAAGGTGTTTTCAGTGTGATCCATGGCTTGAGTGGTCTTAATTTGTATGTCATATGGGGTATTAGCATGTAATTATGAAAGCTGAGGAGATTTTCCTTTTTTATTTCATGTGCTCATTCTTCTCTTTAAATGTTTTAGGTCTCTTATTTTTGTGAGAATGTATCCTTCAGTACATGAAGGATGAGTAGTCCTGGATTTAAGGAGGGCAAGCACAGTACTGTGGCAAAAGTTTGATTTTTGTGGCCCTCTGCCATCTCCCGATCACCTTTGGTGGCAAATGATGTGATGTGGTGGTATTGTAATGTCAGTGAGACCACCAAATTTCATGTGTGGCTTAATAATCGTTTTTCTGCTACAAGGACAAGTGGATCAGTAATCTGCTGATCAGAGAGACTGCTGTTTGAAACAGAAGGTATAGTGTTGAAGCACCTAACGCGTGAGACCTGTGAACTGATTCTTTTTTCAAAAATAATGCTTCAAATCTGATGAGGAATTCAATTGGTTGCTGCTCAGGAGCAGTAACGTGGCTGCAAAGAAGGTGGATTTTTCTGTTATCTTTGGTAGTATGTACGTATTTATTTTTTTAAAAGAAAGCTCACTGACTTCCAGGAAAGTGAACCACACTTAAAGGAAAAAACCTACGGAAGCTTGTATGGCGAGAAGTTATGTTGGATGCCACTGAGCAAGCGAGAAATTCACGTGTAAAAAACTGTCAAGACCAGTGTGTAGGTGAGTTCCCTGGGCTGTTCAGCACTAAGTACAGGTTCTGTTTGCCTCTGTGAACTTGCTCAGAACTTCCCGGTGCTGCAGACGGTGGTAGCTGCACGAATGGAGCAGGACTGCTCTTATTGCCTTGCTGTGGTTTGCTAGGGTGAAATGGGTCTGTGGTGGTTATTCTGGCAAACACCGTGTTTAAAATAAATGCAGATGAGAATGGGTGCTGCTTTGTAGCCATAAAAGTTTCTGCTGGGCAGAAAAATACCTAATAAAGAATCTGAAAGTTTTTAAAATTCTCAGTTATTGAGTCATAATCAGTTTGTTTAATGCAGTGTGTAGTTCCATCAGATATTCCTGCTAACCGCTGCATCTCTGGAGTATACTGAATTTAGTGAACTAACCTCAAGGCTTCGAAACACTGTGGAAAAGCAGGTTTGGGAGTCAGCCAACCTGTAGAATAGCCTGCTTGTGTAAGTTTTGATGTTTTATGAATATAATTAAAATAGACTTATTGTGGTCTGTCTTAAATTCAAAAATAAAGGCTGGCCTTGTGTCAGTAGTGAATTCTACCTGTTCTGTCACTCTTGTAGATGCATATAGTGTGCAGTGCTTTGATTGTAACTGGTTGTGTTGTTCTAGGAGAGTTGTAGTAGAAGTTATTTGGTGCTGGAGCAAATGTTACTGCTTTCCTAACTTGAATAATCTGAAAATGACTATAGATAATGTTTTTTTGTTAATTAATCCATTCTACTTCATGATCCTATGTGTTAAGATAGCCTATGTCTTCTAATTTTCCTTGTTACTTGTCAATAAAAACAAATCTGTGGGATTTGTGTGATTTCTCTCTTGTGTTTAAAAACTCATGACATCAAGAGATGGAATATTTCCTAATTACCTGTTCACTGCCATTTGTTATCTTACACATTCAGTCTTAGCTGATGACGGTATGGGAGTAAGCTGGCCCTGCCTGATTAAAATGAAATGAGGTATTACAAATGCACAATACTACATGTTGAACAAGGGATTCATGCCTTAGTATTACGTGGTGATTTAAGTCCTTACTATTTGAAGAAGCAAGAAGATAAAGTCAGGAACTTCAGATAGTAACAATTTTTGCTGTGATATGTCTGTATGCATAATAGTGTAGATTTTCATTTGTGGTTTTTTTTTTTCTTGGAGTGTAGAGATGAAGCTGGAGGTGGGTGTGTGCTTTGTTTATTGTGGTGTCCTATGAGTATAGTCTGGAGACAGGTTATTGCAGGTCTCCCAGGCTCTCAGCGTGACCTTGGGCAAGTTGTGTGTACTCATGGATGTCTAAAAGACATCTAGCTCTATTTTTGGGATGAAAATATGTTGGAAGTTAAATGCCAATATTGACAGCTTTGGTTTTCTGTCACATAAGGTCATACGAGAGAACATATGATCTCTTGAAATACAGACCCTCTTTGCGAATACCTTTTAACATGTTTTGAAATCTTTAGCAAGAATATAGGAGGAGAATGAGCTGTTGTGTAGGTTTACTGCAGACAAACTTTAATTTAAACCGTACACCTTTCTCACAACTTTCTGTGCTTGTGCTTATTCTTTCTTGTACAGAGTATTGTGTTGTTTGCTTTTTGAATAATATTCCTGCTGCCTCATAGCAGAACCTGCTTGTGTGGCTGAAGAGTGAAGATCAAAGGTCATACTTCTGCTAGCAAGGTTTTACTACTTTAAATACTAAATATTTGTTACTGTTTTCTGTAAATGCAATAAAGGAAGTGAGATGCAATTTAATACATTTCAGTTGTTAACTATTACGAAATTATGAAGAATATGCTGACCGTTTGCTGTAGACAGTCTATAATATGAGACAGATCAAGCCTGCATTTCACACATGAATAAGCACACTTAATCTCATGATTACAACAGTGCTTCTGTACTGGGAAGAGAGGCTTTGTAGGCAAGAAAATTCTGACGTCTGCTCTGTCATTAACCAAAATAAGCTGCTGCTCAGAGAAAATGAGAGCAATGTCTGAAATTAAAGACTGTTTCTCTAGACAGAAATATCATTTGTCTTGATGCTTAGGTAAAAAATACTTTAAAACAGTGGACAACAAAAATTATGTCCTGTTAATCTATTGCTCATTCTGATAACGTTGTACCATTTGTTCCCCCTTTGTCACAGGGCTGAAGGAGAGCAGAATTTCTTTGTTTCCGCTGTTGTGGAATTTTATGGAGCACTTAAGTGGCATAGCTTTAGTCTTGTAGATGGTGTCTGCAACTCTCAGGATGCTGCTTTCTTTAGAGAGAAACTGCTTTAATTATAGCCACATTTCAGTGGAAATGTCTGGTCAGTCAGCTCATCATAGGAGCCCACCCTGCATTTATTCTTCCATTTTGAGTAGTTCAAATACACAGGCAGTTGTCTGGAGTTAAATAAAACTGTTAATGTGGCTGAAGACCAGAGTTTTTTTGCCTTTACTGCTCGAAGGGGTTTGCCAAAAATAACCTGATCTAGTTTTTTGTTTGGGTGATTTAAATGAAGATATTTTGGAGGCTTTCTAGAAGATGAAAGGGTTGAGAGAGGGCAGCTGAGTGTTCAGCCATTTAAAAATGGAACATCCAATGGAAGAAAGCATAGTTTTATATATATATATATATGTGTGTATGTGTGTGTATATATATATATATATATATGGAATGACAGTTTGGTAGATATTTGTAGACATGTTGCGGAGATGGAGGTACCAAAACAAAATTTAGAACAGAAATTGAATTTAGTTGTGAGTAGAGTTCTAGGTGTAGTTATGTTTGTAGTCGCCTGCAAAGCAGCAATGGTCTTACTCTAACAAACACACACAAATGAATATTTTCAGTCTTATGCATAACTCATTTCTGTCTTAAGTGACTTCACAGGAAGGCATGGGTGTAGTCATGCATTCCTTAAAACTAGAACTATTGTAAAATGGACATATGATTCCATTTCATGGAAGTATTCTTTAATGTTACCGTTAGCATGGTTGCTATTGTGTACGAGGAATGTCTCTTTATGCTTTGATTTCTTTGGTGTTTCCCTGGTCTGAATTTACAGCATTTGGGAATGTTTATATTTTACCTATTTTAGTAAATATACTACAGATTTTTTTTTTTGCCTGTCAAGAAATCCATATGCATGCTTTCAAGGTTTACCCTTTTTGCTTTTGAAAGTCTGTCGTCTTTTTCTGAAACCTTTGTCAGCAAATGAGTTTTTTTACAATACTTGATGATTTATCAGGAGAAAGTGTAATTTATTTGTTGACATATGGATGGTTCCATGGCTAGCTTGTGGTGGTGAAGGTGGAATGGTTGCAACTGCCTTTGTTCTACATTCTCCACCCTAGTCTCACTTCTTGTCTCTTATCTGTGTTTTGGTGGCTGAATAGTTACCCTGCAAATCCAATTCTGGCTTGATACAGTTGCTGGAAGGAAAGCAAAGTAATTGTGGCTTACAGAAGTATAAGCTGTTCAAAATAATCTGCTGTATATCATAACAAGTTCTTGTTTAACTTTTTTTTTCCTGTTTTAAATGTTGTTAAGCAGCCTTATAATGCAGATGTTTTCTTGTCTCCAAATGACATTAAATTCCCTAGATAATATTCTTGTTACAATAGCAGCTCTTTACAGGTCCCTTGGGCCTTTTCTCCCCTAACAGCCTTTTAAAGTGAGGGAACTATGTTGCATTATATGGACATTTTGAAAAGTCCTTTTTTTTTTTTTTAAATGGTGTTATGGGAGGACTACTTTACATTGCTCAGACCTATATTATAGTAGTCATTTCCATTAGCCTGAATGACTTTAGAGAAAAAGAAGTAAATACGTGGTTTCGTATTTACTGTCTGTGGATCATTGTTTGTTCCCATATGTTATGACTATTGAGGTCATTAAAGCACCTTTTTAAATGACTAGAGGAGATCTAAGCATCATATTTTAATAGAGTGTATCGATACAGTGGGCTGGGATCCGAATCTTTGTACTATAGTCATAGTTCTGTATGTTGGTTCTGGAGTGGCCACCTGGCCACTCGGCCCTTAAGCTTCTTGGTATGTGTGAGAGGTGAAAAGGGCATAGGGTTTTGGAGGGGCTGTCTGCAGTGTTTTGTGTGTCACAGCATGGTGAATGTGGGCTGAACTCTGCAGCTGGTGGCCAAACCAACAGCCTCATATCAAAATGCGTGTGCAGGCAGCTCCTTGCTGCTTTTCAGATACCTCACCAAACAGTAATAGAGAGAACAGAAAGTCTAGCTGATTTATTTGTTAAGTTTGAGAAGTCCTATTGGGAGCACAGAAACTTTCTAAGACTGTATTGATTTCATGTTGCTGCTCTCGAGTTAATGTGGGGAGAAACTGTGACTTATTTGGAATTACATTACTTCTATGGAAGCCTGTGTGTAAAACTGTCTAAAAGCAGGTGTTCTCAGAAAGCTTTTGTCAGATCACTGTTGTGAATATGGTACATAAATTGCCTGACCATTTTCGGAGGAGGTAGGAGGTGATACATTCACCCTAAATGTTATCCCTCATCTTTCAGTCTACTCTGTGGTCAGAGCTGATGGTCTTGTAAAATTTTTTTCTTAACACTTACTGAATTTATGACCTCTTGCAGGTAGATAGTAGTTCTACCTGTCCTATGCCAATTAGAGTACCACAAAGAAAGTGAAATGTCGCTTTCCTCTCTTGGATCCTTACCACTCCAATCTTTAAAAATCCTCACAATTGCTGGGTAAACCTGGCTGCTCTCTGAGGAAAGATTTAAAGATACTTGAAACATTCTTGAGTAAAATGAAATGAAACATGTTCCTACTCTGAACATGTAACTCTGAAGACACGCAGAATAGCCTGTCATTTTCTGTTGATAAATGTAGTAGTTTTTTTGCCTTGGGAAATCTTGCTTTGCTTTTGGGAGGAATCTCCTTCACTCTCTTCTTTTCTCCTGTTCCTTTAAGTTTTGTAGCATCAGCATTGTGTTGAAGAGAGGGAATTATGATCTTACCTAAGCTGTCATCCTGCATAGCTCATCTGTCAAACAGACCCTCGACCTGGATTTCAGAATGATGCCATAATATCCCAAGTCAGAGCGTATCAGTGTGAAGGTGGAATGTGCAGTGGGAGAGTGCTGATATGCAGCATTATACAGACTGTGATTTCAAAACTGACAGCTGTGAGCATAGCTGGTGTAAGGCATGGCTCAGAAATAGATATCTTGGTTTTTTTTTTCCTCAGGTCAAGTTGGGTAAATAGCAGGGAGAAAAAAAGGTCATTGTCATGAGAAACACCTTGAATTGTCTGCCTTTATTCAAGTGATGAGTAGTTCTGAGCTGTGAGAGATGCCCCTGAAGTCAGTGCCTGTTTGTTTTCTCTCTGCACACTAGCTGCTTGAACCATTTGGGGATGATTAGTAGAGAGCAGTTCAAAGTGAACAAAACACACGTTTAATTGCATGCACTTAGAGGGCTTACAAGAGCTGTGGACTGTAAATATGTAACTCATAATGGCCATTACTGGCTGAAGTGTTCCAGTGCTATATTTGTGTTATAAACTCAAAATGCCAGTGAAGGAGATAAGGAAGACAACTGATAAGAGGCACATCATTCATTGGAGAGCTTTTCAAAAGACTTTACAGCAAACTTGCCTTCCAGGAGGGCAACAGACTAGTCCTGTGAGGGAGAGGCTTGCAATTCTGTGTATGCTGCCACATGGGATGATTCTCTCCTGCTGCCTTCAGGAGTTGGGGTTTATTTTCCTTTCCCTGCTACTGGCAGGGAGAGATCTGTGTTTAGGCTCTGTTTGTGGTGGTTGGTTGGGAAATACTGTAGATAAACTCAGCAGGGTCTGGATTATGAAAGCTGGGGCAAGTATCTGTAGCAAAATCTCACTCCAAACTGAGTGAAATACTGTCCAAGTGTCATGGTATAAAGCTCTTGCTGTATCTTTTTTTTTTCCCCCTCTTTTCCTTCCTATGCTGGCTTCTCATTGAATTTGACTTCAGTTTGCAGCCTGTGGATGTGTGGTGTCTTGAGGCTACTAGCTCTGGCTCCCCAGGTTGGGATAATGAATGGATCGTGGGGATGGGGAATATTCTTAGGGATATCCTGAATGAACTCTTAAAATACTTTGTCACTCTGAATATCTGCAACTCACATTTTCAACAGCAAATGGAAGATAAGGAAAGACGTGGGAGAAAGTTGATAACAGATGTTCTTAGTCTTGTCTGAAACTTAAAGGTTAAACTTCTGTGTGCCTCCCCAGGGAGGTCGACCCCATGCAGTTAATGAGCTTTTTCATAGAAGGTGGGATCTTTTGAAGTCTAAGCTGTGTAGAAGCTACTCTTCTGCGTGTTTGAAGGCAGGCATGTGTGTATGTGAACTAGTGCAGCATTTTGATACCTGCAGTTTAGCACTTAATTCTGTCTTACAGCTGAGATTTCCTTTTCCTAATGTCTTATTAGGGTTATTTTTCACAAATGATCTTGAAGGTTTTCTTAGAGCAGTTCTTTGAACCTTATAAGTATATGGGGGAATCTCTGTAGGCTGTGGTGTGGGGTTTTTTTTTTTATTTATTCCCTTAGACTAAAACCAATTTAAAATTCTTCCTTGACATCAAAATTAGAAAAACACTGTGGAAGGAGCTCTAGTTCCAGCAGTTGCAGCACATACTTCCTTTAATCTGGCATTTGCTGAAAACAGTGTCTTTTTATCTTGCGATATGAGACTAAAAGCTTACAGAAGAATGGTCTGGTTGTGTTTATTAAGACTGCTAACACAACATCAAACATATCTTGTTAAAAGATTTCTCTGTTTGGCTTAAATAAGAAAAAGGAGCTCTTCTCCATATTTTAGTTACCCTGCATACTTGGATGACTCCTGTGTCAGTCTCATAGCATTTCTGTTGGACCTGCCTTCACATTATCTTTAAAACCTGACTCTTTAATACTAGTTAAGAGGTTTAAGTACTTAAATGTGCAAAGAAGGGTATGTATGCCTATTGTTCTGGTGATGGTTTCCAGGTGTATAGATCAAATAGCTGTCGAGCTGTGTGTAATGGGTAAGTGCAGTTTGACCATCTTAATAACTCACAGTGCCCAGATCTGACTGTAACTCATTTCTCATGGGAGAAGTATTGTCTGAGTTGGATGGCAGGATGTGAAGGTTTTTGTGTCTGAACAAATGATGAAACTTTAATTTGAACTAGATTTGAAGTGCTGGAAGAAAAACTCAACCAGGTGAAGGTGGGGTAATGATCAGTTGAAAATAGCGATTATGAACTTAGGTGCTTCAGGTTTTTCTAAATGGAAGTTTAAAGGTTGTATTGTGCCTGCTTCATTTCTCATAAGATACTTTGGCAGTAACTTTTGTTTAGATTGCATTTGAACATGCATCGGCAGATCTAATCATATTCATGATGACATCTTTCGTTCTCTCTGTCTTTGGAGTGAAACTGAGAAGGGTTTAGTCAGAGTCAAATCTAACAGCTGGCTACCTCTGGGTTTGACTAGAGAAGGACTAGTAATAAGATACGTGTATATCCTGTGTCCTGAAAGGTGGCTGGGACTTTTGTGTGTTCTCTTCTGGAGTGATGCTGCTCTCAAATCACCTGTCAAATAAGAGAAAAATCCAAAGGACCATTTCAGGAATGCAGGGACTGTAACTGCAGTGCTTTTCTTCCCAGCTTCATTTGCACTGAGGTGTTCCTCTTGAACTTCTGTGGGCAGAGGTGTCATCCTTGAGACTTGTCTGAAGTTGTTACCATTTGTGCTGTTCTGAGAAACCTTTGTGCATTGTTAAACACCTTGTCTGTATAAAAATGCTGTGTTTGCAAGCACTTAATGTGCTTGGGATGTCATACTAAGTACCAGAATGCTGGGGCAATGTTCTGACTTGGTGAAGCACCTGCTTTCAGACTTCTCTTTGCTTGGGACGCTTATTGCCAACTTGCCTTCATTGTGTCTGGCCCAGACTCCTAAATTAAGGTTCCTGTCTCCTAAGAGAATCCTGGTTTCCTCTGTTTCTTCATTTCTGGAGACATGAACATTTTAACAGGAGTAAGAGCATTTGAATGTGATTTGAAGTTGTAGGTATCTGTGTTGTCTGCTAGAAAGCAGAGAGCAGAAGACTTTAGCGAGTAGCTCTGCAAACACATTTTTGGCTTATGTTTGACTTCTAAACTGTTTAGAAGATAACAAGGACCTTTAATGTCTGATGGCATACTGAGTGGAGAGAAGGAAGTTGGCCCATACTGGATGTAATAAACTTACTTGGATAAATGGACATATCCTGAAGCTCTAGTTAAAAAATAACAAACTGAAAATCTTCGAGTTGATTGCAGTGAAGCTGAGATTTTTCCTCAGGTTTTTCAACCTGTGTTGAAGAAATAATGGACGGAAGCTATTCTTCCACTCCTTTATGTACCAGTCTCAGCCATTGTAAAGTGAATGTTCCCCTTTTAGCTTAAATGACTTCTTTCCCGAGATTAATCTCTGAAAAAATTCCCTGTGGAAGCAGCAGTAAACCAGTATTAAAGGCAGTTAATACTCTGCAGCCTGTGGTGCTGTAACCTGAATTTCTTTTCTCCGGTATGATGACAGAAGCAGCTGCTTTGGTGGTTGCTTGGTACAGTGAGAGTGAGGAGCTGCCAAAAAGTAAAATTACTGGAAACCCAAGTGACGGAGTTTGCCAAAAACCACTTAAGATTTTCAGTGTAGTTGCTTCCACTGTCCTAATCCAGATCTAAACATCTGTGTGATTATTGTATTTGGCAAAATGTATCATTTTACATACCAGTTTACTTTAGAAAACAAAAAAGAAGACTCGCAATATTTTTGTGATGATGTTAGTTTTATGCATGCCATATTCATGCATAATTATGTATAGAATGATAAAAGTGCTTAACCCGCTGCAACATCTGTAACTGATGAATAATGTTGGGTCAGCAGATGTGTTTTCACAGTATTTACATTTTAGTCAAGAGTGATTAGACAACAGTACAGCTTTTGAATAGGGAGTTGGTAGTGTTCTCCTGTTCCAGTGTGGTTGGTGGGTGAAGTAAGAATGTGTGAGATGAAATGCAAATGCTTAAGTGTAGGTGATGCAGTATTTCAGTTGTAAGATACTTTCTGCTCTTATGGTTAGAGATCCTTCCAAGTGTTGGGTGTACGATTCTATTTATAAATCGCTGTTTGCTTTTTGTTTCTGCTGTTAGTAAATAAAAAGTGTGGAGGTAGCAAGGGGAAATGTATCTCACTGTAGAGGCAAAATGTATCTTGGAATCTTTAAAACATGCTTGGATCATTGCTTAAATAATAAAGATTATTTATCAAATACTTCTGTGGTAATAATGGCTTAATCTTAATGAAGTGGTTGCTGATAAAACAATTTTTCATTGCTCTTCTGGTAGTTCTCTATTTTACTGTATTTTTTTTTTTCCTAATCATGGTGGAACTACTCTTAAGGTTATGTGACTGCTTTATTCTTAGAGAGACAAAAGTAGTCATTGTTTCATGATGATGTTGGTTTAATCCTGCAATATTTTTGGAATTGAGTATTTTTTAGTAAAGTAGTCATGGAAATGTGATGTATTTGTGTAAGAAAGTTGAATAGTGCTTGTGATGGGATTTCGTCGCTTGCCTTTTAATGCTGGTCGAACTAGATGGAGACTGATTAGATGAAGAGGCTTCCTGCACTGTTCAGAAATACATTGGCTATGAAAATTACTTTTGTACGTGTTCTTCTGAATCAGGAGCTAGGAGGAGGGTGGCAATTTTGCTGTATTAGTAGCTGGAAATTTCATAGATGAACAGACTAACTGAGAAAATTGTGGTATACGCGAATTCTTGCACAGCCCTACAGTGAACTAAATCATTATGAACATAATTTTATGTTTATTTATGCAATGTTACTCCTCTATGAAGAACTTTGTTGTGCAAAGCAAAAAAGGGAAAAAAAACCATAATAATTTGACTTGTGATAAAAACATTGAAGTTCTTTGTTTGAATTCAATCTGAAACAGCAAGGGCTGAGATCTGCAGTTATGTGGAGAGTTCTGTTAAGTCCTGCAGTGTTTGTTCTTGTTCATTAATGGTGAGAACTGGAATTCATCAGTGGTTCCTCTGCAGTGTGTGACCCTTGGCATTGGGAAGCTTCTCTCCTTGCGCTCCCTGGCAGGTTGAGTAGAGGGATTTTCTCTCTGCTGACAAGTTGGTTTTGTCTGTGCCTGTAAAAAGTGTTGATGAAGATTGGAAAATAGGGGAAGGGGAAGTGCATTTGGTATGTTACTTTTGTAAAGTGATTTACTTGCCAGCTGTGTGGAGGTCACTGTGTATTTGATGTGGTGTTGATCCTTAAACAGACTCCACTAGTTTAAAATGGTTCACTTGGCATTTAAAGTCAAGTTTGATGAGGAGCCAAAATCTCTTGTACATAGGTTGAGATGCCACTACTTGTAATTTTTAGATTGCCCTGGGAAAGTAATTAGTTTTCATTCAAAATGAATAGATTATTTACTCTCTAAAGTGAATTTTGTCTCAACAACAATAGAAAAAAAAAGTCAAGCTTGCTAGTGGGGAATTTCTTAGCCTCTAGAAATTTAAGACATTTCTTAAGTCCCTGTAGACCATTGCTATCACTATTACCTACAACTGCTCTGGCAATTGACAGGTTCATTGTAGTCGTCTCGACTGGAGTTTTGTTGGATTCCCCTTGTGTGTTATCAGAGTGATGGCAGCTGCTATAAGGAGGAAAGAAAATAGAATCATTTCCTACCTGGATGATCGGTTCATTCAGGAAATGCCTGGGAGATTCAAGCCACAGCCTGAATTGTATCAGCAAAAGCAATTTGTCTCTCTGGCTATTTCCATTGCTGGAAGTAGTAGTCAACAGGGAAAAGAATATTGTAGTCTGAGATTCATGTAAGAGTGAAGAAACTTCAAATACACAGGATCATTGACTTCTCAGCTGACTTCTTAAAAATCAAAATAGTCTCTTTCCTTCTCTAATGTGGTTTCAGATGCTTCTTGTATGAACATTCAATCTTCTTGGGTCCCTGACTTCCATGCTCTAGCATTTTACACAGTGGACTAATTTCAGGTTGCACCAAATAATAGCTTCAGAAAACTTAGGAATTGGATGTGGGTGAACTCAGCTTTATCCTGAATTGGTGAACTAGGGAAAAAAGGTGACTTATCTTTGTGTGTTGGATGCAGCCTTCTTGAAATATCCTTCTTTCATGAATATTTACAGAACAAATGGTATGTTATGATTCTTGTTCAGTAGTAGCTGTAACTGTTCAGACTGCTGCTATTGAGCAATATTAAAAGGCACTTGCAAATGCTTCAGTAGGTGCAAATTCATCAGAGCCTTTCCAGAGAAGGTACCAAAAATTCTCATACATGTGCTGCTGGCTGTCACTCAGAGATGTATCATGCAACCTGTCAGTCCAGATCATTTTGATTTGGCCAATAGAAAGGACATTTTAAGGAAACTCTCGATTTTTAGTAAAAAGAATAAAGAATATAACTGCATAGGGCCAGTATTCTTTGCCTTTCATTTGACTAGGTACAGTAATAGTGTCCCATGGGGAATTAATCCAGACCCCAGTTGCAGGGTACTGGAGGGGAGTTAGTGAGTGGCTGGGTGGTGCTTGGCTGCCCACCGGGTTAAACCATGACAGCAGGCAACTGTTCTGTGCTCTTGGTTATGGTTTGAGGACCCTGACCCATAGGTCCAAGCTTGCCAATACTCTTATAACAGCAAGTCTGATTTTTTAAACTTATACTTACATTGAAGGTAAAAAAAAGATGCAGTTGACATTAACTTTATTGATTAAATGATCGGAGAAGTAAAACCATAGGATTATCTCTTCCATTCCTATTCCCCAGCAGGGAACTGAATGTGAAGGTGATGAGTTGTAAAATCCATCTCCGTGTGTTCTGTTATTGGTAAAGCAAGCATGAATATTTTGATATATGTACAAGCAGATTTTGTTGGTGCACTTGTAACTACTGTGGTTTGGTTTGGTTTCAATTAATTCATTCCTGTAGTCTGTGGATTACAGGTTAGCCCTCTTTTTGGAAAAGCAGGGTAGGGGGAAGCCTTCCTAGCAGATTGCCCTGGGAGGTGGCAGATGGCATTCTTTACTCTGGACCAGCTTAGCAGGGCATCCACTGCTGGTGGTGTGATGTAAACCACCACAGCCATTTGCTAAACTTTATCATTTGCTTCAAGAAAAAAAGTTATACTCTTCCTTTCTTGCACTTGCCCCTTCCTAAATGTTTTTGTTTCACTTGTGTGCTTCCTATTCAGCTTCAGGTATAAAATGGTATGTGTTCTCAGTGAGCACTTCCCATCCAAGAAGCTGTTATATTTCTGTAGTGAATAAAAGAATTTTCTTAAGGAGTTGTGAGATCCTTTTGAGGATGGAGAGAGCTTTCAAACATTTTACAAACACTTCATAAGTTATTTCTACAAATACTTCAAAAGACTGCCTTGTATTTGTCTTGTATTTTCCAGACCCAATTGCTTTAGAATGTGGGGTTTTCTTTGTTTTTAATTTTTATTTTCAGAAATTGAAAGAATTTTAAATATTAACATGGGCTTTTCCCCTCTTTCTCCCCCCCACCCCTTCAAGAACCTTTTTAAAACGCTGGGGTTGTTGGAGTGGTTGAATTTTTCCTGGATTTGAGTGAGAAATTCAGAAGACTGAAGCCCAGGCTCACTGTCTACCTTTCACGGAGGCCCAGCCGTGAGAGGACAGAAGAAGGCACGTGGCGAATCATGACAGCAGACAAAGAAAAAGACAAAGACAAAGAGAAGGACAGGGATAGAGACCGGGATAAGGAGCGAGACAAGAGAGACAAGGTGAGGGAGAGTGAGAACTCGCGTCCTCGACGGAGCTGTACGTTGGAAGGAGGCGCCAAGAATTATGCAGAAAGTGACCATAGTGAAGATGAGGACAATGACAACAACAGTGCCACCACAGAGGAGTCCACAAAGAAAAGCAAAAAGAAACCACCCAAGAAGAAGTCCCGGTATGAAAGAACAGACAACGGTGAAATAACATCTTTTATCACAGAGGATGATGTTGTATACAGGCCTGGAGGTAAGAAATTCTTATGTTTCCTTTGAAAGTAGTTGTGCACCAGAGCTACCAGTCAGTTGGCTGCAGCAGACAGCACAATGTGCCATCTGTTAATTTAAATGATGATTGTCCTAGGGGCAGGTTGCCACATTTCAATTGGAGATGAATATGGATATGCATGCAAAAGTTTTTGACTATATCTTGTAATATCTGATTTGTTGGAATGAATTTAACTCTTCTTCAAAAAAAGAGCCACCTTTTTTTGTTTTTGCTACATTATCTGTGTATCGTATGGAATCTTTGTCCCTGGGAATTTCAAAGCTAAATTGGATAGAGCACTGAGCACTGTGCTCCAGCTTTGAAATGAGACCTGACCTGAGCCAGAGGTTTGTCTAGGTGGCTATAGAGGTACATTCCAGCCTTTCTGACAAGTTTTTCTGTGAATCTGTGATTTCTTTGTAGAACTCCTCTCCTGTCTTCTGTTTGTGAAATATAAATCAAGTGACTTAAGATCTCATACCTATTATGCCATTGATTTCACCCCCCTCATCAATAGCTTGCTAACGCCTGTGCACAGCAGCTTAGTTACTGATCAAAACACTTGCTGATACTGACACTATCTGAGATGTTTTGGGGACAGAAGCAGAAGCTTGCGATGTGCTCTGGGTATCTTGGAAGTGCCACTTAATTACTGCCAAGTTCACATAAGGTTTTTAGGGTCTCATGTAAGGTTTCAAGATCTAACCTGTGGCTTCTGCCAGCTAACTTTTTCCTCAACATGAAATTGTACTTGAAAATGAGATTATTCAGCTGGCTGTATTCCCCATTTTTGAGTAAAAATTTCTGTGTTCATCTAAACAGCATTTTGGAAGTGTTGATTGCAGTTGTTTGTTCCACCACAAGGAATAGTTATGTTTGGCTTTACTGTTCAAAGCACTGGCTTAAGGGCTCTAGTAGCTTTATATTACTTTTCTGTAAAATGATCGGTATGCTGTAGTAACACTGCTGGAGCAAAACAGAGATGGATTCAAACTAAAAACTATGGAAATGAACGGGGTAAAACCTTGTCCGATTTTTCCATGAGGTGCTGTATATCTCAACTACTGAAATCTTGTCGTATGAGTACAGATGTCAATGTTTTAAATGCTCTGTCCAGTTGTTGCTGTAAATGCTCTAGAATTCTAGTTACACGTGTGGGCAGCATCAGCTGCAGATACAGATGGGCTGAAATTCTGCTGGTTTTGGAGGTGTAACATTCTGTACTTACAATTCCATGTGGAAGTTGTAGAGCCTGTTTTCATTTAGACCTACCAGCGTTTCTCAGAACAGCTTGACTATTGAAATGCTTCAAACATCATTTCAAACCATTCAAAAGATACATTTTTCTCTTGGTCAGGGCTTGTAGGTGAGTAGTATTTGTTGCTTGAGCAGTAGCAATAGGGAACCTGCAAAAGCGTCAGCTTTGGTGGCAATCTTATTTTCAGAGTCAGAGGATGAAAAATAATTGAGAAGCTGTTAAGAACAGCTGTTGTGTGGGCCCAGTAGTACAATGGATACGCTGGGTTTATTGCAGAAGGACTTTGCTTGAAGTTAAGATGGAAAATCAGTTTGCGATGTCAATTTTATCCCGTAGTAGGATGGAGAAGTACTAGCACTCGTTAACCTGTAGATGCAGTGCTTGGAGTACCTCTGATGGCTGGGTTACATATAGGGAGATGTATTTGTAGCTAAGGGGACAAATTACATAAAAATTAAGAGGGATTAAAAAGGTTTAAATTAATGAGACTTGCGCAGCAAGGATTAGAAAGGTGAAAATTAAAGGTGTGTGCAGAACGGATAGCTGTCTTCAGCTTACGTCTTCTAGGCTTTAAGGAAAGGAAACCCTTTCCATTCGTTTGATTCTTTCTCTTAAATACTCTGTATCTGATACGGATGAATGTTAAAGGTCTGTGTTTTCTTACTCTGAAGTCCTTGGTTAAAATCTCATTCTATGTTTACCCCATTGCTGTACAGTACTTAATCCACCACTTAATATCACTTTTTTCCGTGCTAGGCTCAGCAGCTATATTTGAGTAATAACAAATAAACTATAAATAAATAGATAATAAAGATCATTAGAATTTTTTTGAATGAAAGGTTGCACTGTACTGTTACTATATAAATACTGTTCTTAATTTGCATAGCTATAATGAATGTGTGCATAGCTTTAAACCATGTATTAAAATTTATTGAGTAGAGCTCAGACAACGCTATGCAATTAATCTTCTCTACTTTGTTGGAAATCACACAGGCCTATCCTAAAAGCCTGCTGGCCCACTTTCCCATCTGTCCTCTCAGTTTCCACAACCTCCCTCCCATTTCCTTCCAAGTCTAATCTGTTTGTTTTGTTGGTTTTTATTTCCTTTTTTTTTCCTTTCCCCTCGCAGTTCTTACCTTGCTTTTGTCAAAATGACTGTCATGGTAGCAAATTAATTTTTATTGTACAATATGTATTCAGATTTACTTACAAGCTTCTTTAGTATAAGGTAATGATAGTATAAGGTAATTGCATCAAGACTGAGACTGTGTTTTTTTCCTTTTAGATTCAGTTAGATGATTTAATGCTGAATTTCCTTCCACTTCTAGTGCAGATTGAGTGCCATGCTACTCCAGATAGCATGGGTGATCTAGTGGCTTTTGTATAGGCCCTGCTTTTGATACTTGATGAAGAGAATAACTTGCCTAGCTGGAAGAGGGAGCTATATGATGGAAAACAAATAGCACTTTCAGTTTCTGGCCAATGTAGTGAAAGATAAAAAAGGTAATGGTGATACTGTTCCAGAGAACCTTTTTCCCCTCCCTATTCTGGAGGGCAACAACATGCTTCAAGTCTTACAAGGATCTGACATATGGAGGTATTTTTCTTGTCTTCACCTTGTCCTTGAACATGGAGATTTTATTTTTAATATCCCAGTAAATTGCTCTTATGAAGTAAATGTGTCAAGATTCCAGAAAAATACATGGTAGGAATAACTGCATCAAAATAATAGCTGGTTATGTGTATGCTTTTGTTGCCATGTTCCTTGTTCTCTGAACTCCTGCATACCTTTCTTGCTGGAGGAAGCTGTATGGTCCCTGTCCCCTTCCACCCTCAGTCTGTTCAACATGTCAGGAATGGGTATTGTGATATGAAAGCCACAGAACTTGATACTGCGGATATTGTTGCTACTGAGCAGACTGCTTTAATGTCGTCGTGGTGGCACCTTGAGTGCTGGACTGGAAGAAAATTTGGATGAAAGTCTTAAGTTGATTTGGAGCCTCAGGAAAGCAGATGACTTGATACGTCACCTGGAGATGAGGACAATGTTGTTTGCTCTGCCTACGTAGAAACATTTAAAAGGATCTGCAGGAATTAAAAGGATTTATGAGGATCTGTTTCTACAGTGACATCAATAGCTATATAAACAGCACATCAGCCACAGGAATCAACGTGAGGTAACACAAGGTGAAATGCTTCTGCAGGGAGAGTAGTGTGTTATAGGGTTTCATCGTTTTATAGCAAATTGCTTTGGAATAGGTTACACGAGAGCCTCTTTGTTCTCAGTGTTTTAAGATCTGTGTGAAGCTGGCAGAAGAGGTGCAGAGTGTTAGATATGGAAAGTGTGGTTTGATATTGTGCAGGGAAAGAGGCAGAATTAGCTTTATGTGGATCCTGGAATGTGTGGCCTAGTGTATGAAAGAACAGGAATGTGTCTCTCATCACTTTGAGATATTTTAGGCAATCACTGTTTGGGACAGCTATTGGACTTTCTGGTTTAGTTGCCCTTTTTTTTTTTTTAGGTATGGGAAATCAATATCACTAGGATGAAAGTGAGATATTGCTACTGGAAAATACAACTTGAGTACTGACTTTTCTGGATTTATACGTTGATGATGGCCCTTTAAAATTGTGTTCGATTTCTATCCCTGAGTGCTGTTTAGGAGGCACCATAACCCCATAAGCTGTTACCTGGACAGAGGAGGAAAGAGAGACTGAATTTGCAGGTTGGATGTGCTGTTGTGAAATACTGCTGCTCAGTTGTCACCAAATGCATCAAAGTGAGACCTTACATACTTTTCACTTCGATACATTCTGTGATTATAGCGTATGTGGCCATTTTTCAAAGGGAGCACTTCAGAAGCCATGAAATAGTTTGCAGTCTTCAGTGGCTCTGGTTTGAAGCCTGCAGGTGTGGGGTTATTGCACTACCACAATGAGAAAATAACAGAAGATGGTGGGTCATCTTTTGTGAGAACCTGCAGGCCTGACATCAAAGCCCGTCCTATGGAGTGTGGCCGGTGGAGTTCCAGTCACAGTGGAACCAGAATTATATTTACCGAAGATCTAGTCAGACTGAGATTTCTTCTAGCTATCTTAAAATCCACGGTCAATTTGGTTAGCAAGCGCTAGGGCTTCTAAATTTCTAAGCTTTAGTTTTTGCTGGCTTAATTAATTGTTAAACATTCCCTTTATTATAAATGCGTGGAGATGTTTTGCATTGTTGTAACTGAGGAGATTGCTGAAATCGTTGTTTTAATGTAGAAACCTCCATCAGCTTTATAAAAATATAAACAAACATATAACAAATACTTATATATAAATATATAAACAAAACCAAAGTGCTCCCTCCTTCCGTTTACTTTGTTGATAAGTGATATACTGGTATTTGGGTTGAATGTTGGTGAAATTGAAATGCAGGAATTTGGCTCATGCTCTGACAGGCTTGTATTTGATATTGACCCATGTGTTTATTATTCTAGATGCTGCCTTCTATTTATTCTGACAGCTTTACCAGCTGACAAAGGTGGCCATGCCAGAATTAAATATAAAAATACATATAATATGAAGATTTTTTTTTTTCTATAAACCTTGACATTTTGGCAAGTGATTTTTCGGCTGCTAAAAAGCTGGGAGGTGAGGGGCAAGTTAATTCTTTTCTCAGTTTTAAAATTTGAATTTTATGCTTGGACAGAAGGAAGAAATGCAACAAAATCTTCTTTTCAGCTTTTAGGAGGTCTTTGGACAAACTGTTTTCTGTCCATATTGCATGGGTTGACTAAGTTTGTCATGGAGATGTGTATTTTTGCATGTGTGGTTTTGTCTTCCCTCAAAAGCTTTATAGTTGAAATGAGCATGTATTCTAACATCACGCACTCTGGATTTCCCTCTTCATTTGAAAGTCTGTTGCCATCGTGATACTAATTGAAATAATCAGATAGCTGGTGACAGACTTTCAGGTGCTGTAAATCGGAGTAACCTCAGGAGCTGTGCTGCTCAATGTGCTCCTAAGAGTTCCCTTATTTTTCACACTTGCACCACTGTTTTCAACCTTGCTGCATATGTGAGTAGCAGTGAGGAAACCTCGTAACAATCTTTTTTTAGAAGAGGAGTTTAAGACTTGTGTTTCAGTGGAAATAAATGCATTCTTTACCCACTCCTCCTTTAGTAATTAAAAGAAGGGAAAATAAAAATAGAGAAAAGGCCTGGATTAGTAGGTGAGTCTTCAAACATGTCAGGAGGGTTAATAAAATGCATAAAAGCATCACAGAAGGATTTTCTTTGAAGCTGATTGAAGTCTGTAGAGAGCTCTTTCCACATGCAGCTGAAACATGATTGTTCTCTACTGTTGGATATAACAGCGGTTGTAATTAGTTTTTTTAATCAACATTTGAGATTTTATGAAAAGTGTGGTTTTTAAAGGTCAGGTGAATAAGAAGTGTAGAAAATAATGAAGGTTACATGACAGCATACATAGACTACTTAACTGCATGTAAGTAATTTTCTGTCTGCGCTGTTAGCATAAGCAGAAAACATAAGCCAAAGTGGAAAAAGAAAAAAAGACGATGCATTTACTGAGTTGATATTCACTCTTAAATGTGGCAAACATTGCTCTGCATGTGGGCAGCTGTTGGGGCTTGACAGATGGAGTCTTAAGTGCAGATCAAGGTTGATCTAGTAAATGGATTCCTCTGGCTTTGTTTGGCTTTTGTGTATAAATCATGAAGAGCAGCACTAAGGAGGTGAGTGTACCAAGGGGTGGGGGACTGGGGACATTGCTGGTCTATCAGGTAGTTTTTCATATAGTCTTTGTTATTACATGAAATTGTGGCAGTGTTTTCATAACAGATGAATTGTGCAAGTGGAGAATTGTAGATAAGACTTTCTCTCTACGGTTATTGTTAATACTTTGTGAGTCACCCCTCTGTGTTCCATCGTAACAGAACATGGGTCACTAACAAAAGGAGCTGTGCTACCTCTGACTGCCATGAGCAAGTATTACTCAAAGTAACACGGATTATGTGAACTCTATAAACATGTGCTGTGTACTGAATGAACTTCATAACATGTTCCCTGAGAAGCCTCTAATGCAAAATAAAAACACTTTATAAAGCTGTGGTGTTTTGGAGCTGTTATAGGATGAATGTGAAACTTCACATGAACACTTGTTGACATAATTTTTTTGTGTGTGTGTGATACAACAGCTATAGTTGAAAATCTGTGGTAACCGTGGGTGACTGTGGAACACAGATAAGAGCAGTTTTGCAGACTGCATTAGGGGATTATTTTTGCAGAGGATGAACGTAGAAAGATTTTAACCTAAGCAAAAAGTAATGCTTCCTGGGGAACGCAGCATGCCGTTGTGAAATTAGGAAAATGGAAATTTTGAAATAAAAAGACAGTGGGTGGGAAGCAACTGTGGAAAATTGGACTAAGGGGAAGGAATTCCTTGAAATAGTGGTTTTCAAGGAGAGTGGAGTTTGTGGCCGTAGTAATTGTTCATGGCCTGTCCTCAATTTATTTCAGTTAAAATAATTTGAACTTCTAGTGTATGAATTTACCAGCCCTTTTTCTTACTTTTACTCTGTGGAAGTTACAATGTCTTTTATTGGCCATTAGATGAAGGAGTGTTTGCTCAATTAAAATGGCAACATCTGTGTATGCAGTAAGCTAGAGTCTCATTTTAGGTTCTGGACTGGGAACGATGCTACAGTTTCCCATGTAGCCCAGCAGTTTCCTTGATACCAGAAGATTGCTTTAACTTTTATCTGGACATCTTTGTGATAAATTGGGGGAGGAAGGGAGGGAGTGAAATTTAATCTGTCAGAATTTTGATCCTGGGACTAACCTTTGCTGCTTCATTTTGGAATACAGGTTTCGTGAAAATATCTTGTATAAGGATTCATGGGGGATGGAGGAGAAAGCTCATAGGTGAGGGAGATACTTCTCTACAGGTTTGACACTCAGTGCCACATGTAAGCAGGCTAAGTGAAGAAGAGTGTGTTAAAGTGAGACTGCTTATTTTTTATTGTTTCCAAGTGGGCCAGAAAATGGAAGAGGTTACATAAAACTTGAGAATTGATGAAAATAAATTCTCCTTTAAAAGTTATCTCCATTTTCATGTTAGTGCTTGATGGACCAGACTGGTAAGGTATTTGTCTGTAACTGCATATATTCTAACGGATCACTGAATTATTTTTTTCTGTAATATCGTAAATTTTGGGCAACCTATTTGGTTTTCCTTTTGTCCTAAAGAGACAGGTTTATATAAACAGTATCCGGTAGCAGAGCGTGTGTTGCTCTAAAGAAGCATCTCAAGTAAATTGAGCTACAAATGGAAATATTTTTGATTTGCTTCTGCATTGGCAGGAAGAATGGATCTATCAGGTCTTCTTTTTTTCTTCAACGTCCAAAATGTGTTATGCATTCTTTTACCAAAAGCAGTAAAGATATTTAAAGCAAAAAAGGATCAGAAACTCTGCTGTAAAAGGAGTGGCTAGATGTACATGAAAACCGATAGAGATTGAAGACTTCCGTTTGTATTGTTTGTTTGGGAAAGTAACATATCTAAATGTAGACAGATATTTTTCTTTGGCTTGAAAATTTATGCTTGTATCTTTACTGTGGTGATTGTACTCCCCTTAATAGTGAGGAAAGCATTTTTTTTTCTTCATGAAATGGGCATTTCCTATTTAAGCAGCTGACTAGCATACTGGCATGATCATTATGCTTTAAAAAGAAAGAAAAAAGGTAACACACCAGTGTTGAAACAAAGTAAATACACTTCTGTAAGATCCGCTTTACAGATGCTGCACTCATCTGTTCTGTATAAAAGGCATCTCAGAGCTATTTACAAATTTAAACAATAGGAAAATACTTTTTTGTTTCAGAAAATACGTATTGATTTTTTTTTTAAAATACAGATGTTTTCAGTGCTGCTAGGTGTTTGCAGGTAGGTGAATATCAGGTTAGCAGACAATAGGGAGAATATGACCTAAGCTTACTTGACAGGAGTGTCTGTATTTGCATCACAGCAGGCCTTGAGGCAACAGACTGCAGTATTTGAAATACAGTATTCTCTGAAAATCATCCTCGCCCAAGTGACACATTTAGTTTTCCCCTTCTGAACATGTATTTCTGTTCAGGGCTGCACCAACAACTTATAAAGTGGGTTACTCTCTATTCATTTGTCTAATCTGGAAGATGAAGTGATGGGCCAATTACTAGGGAAATAGTAATGGCTGTAATTTTTTTCTAGTTGAGGGCTACACAAATAAAGCCCATCCATATTTTGATGAGGTATTGTAGTGTGTTGCACTTCAATTATGAGAAGGGTAGCTAAGGGAGAGAAGTTAAGCAACCATTTGGTGTTTGTGGTAGGCTTGGGAATAGAAGAGTTTTCTCTTCCAAGTCCTCTTGGTGTGCTTGTTTTGCCTACTAGAGCATGGAGTTATAATTGTGCATGGTCCAACAGAAGAACTTCTTAAACTCAAAGCCATGTAGGGACACCAGTTTTCATGTTAAGTACAGCTTCATGAGCCAACTGTATACTGTAGATGTCTTCTAATGTCACCATTGACTCATCACCAAAACTTGGGAAGCACAAGGGAATGGAAAGTGCATGAGAACCAAGATTCTGTATCTCAAGTGGTACAGAATCTTGATCCCTAAATCTCTTCAGGTTTGTGTGTGTGTTGGCCAGTTGTGTGCACTATTCAAAGACATTGTGGAGTTTGTTCAGTTGATTTCATGTGGACTGTGACAACTTCTCCTGTTGTTTTCTCAAGGCTTATTATTAATGCTTGCATTTAAGGTATCAGAGGAAATATTCATAGCCATTGTTCAAGTGCGTTGTAATTTGTGCATTAAGGATTTTTTAAACAGGAAAAAAAAGAGCTCAGGATATGTACAAAAGTGAGGTCATGTAGCCATGTGGTACGTTTGTGGTGCTGCTCATCTTTTGTGTCTTCCACAGTACTTTAGAAATGAGTGTCCACGAAGAGCTATTGAAATGCATCCAGCTCAGGTTTGAGACAGGTGGCTGCATAGGCATTTGTAAAATATCTGTGAGAAGTGTTTGGAGCAAGTGTTGCACCTCTAGCCAAAGTTTTCTGTGACCTTAAAAGATCAGAAAAGACTGTCTTAAGTGGCACGCGTGCAGTAAAGCTTATCTCTTGCTAAAGAAGGAGCTCTTGGACTAACTGGTTATTTAATTAATTTTTTTAGTGGCCTACACTCTTGTTTCCACCCCTCCTCCCTTTTCACGTATTTAATTGAAAAAGAAAAACAATTCTAAGAGAGGAGGATACACTAGCATGAGTTAGTGGCTGAGCATCTACACTGCCTGCTTTCAGTGTGGCATTTTTTGGTAATGCTACTTTCTGGATGAAAATGTTTGGTTTGTATCAAAATGGTTAACAGAGTATGTCTGGATGCATCTTGCAAGAACTGTATAGTGTTGTGGACATGCATGAAAAGAGCAGAAAAATAATTGGTGTGGGAAATCATGTAGCTGGGTGCCTGAACTGCAGAACAGTTGCTTTTATAAAATTGGGAACTGCAGACTACAATTAGCTGTCATTAATTTTGTTGAATAGAAATATGTTCCATTTATTGTACAATCAGGAGCCAGGCTTGAATGAGTTTAAATAGATGAAATCTAAATTATACTGACAGTCCATTAAACAGCAGCAAAACCCCTTAAAGAAAATGGATTCGCTATGATACCAGTTTATAATAAAATCATTTGCCAAATAAGAACTATAGTCCAGGCAGCAGGAATACTCCTGTGAGTTTCAAATGAACACAGTAAATTGGTTGAACCATTTATTGCAGAACAGGGCTCTAGCACATTGTTTTCTGACAAGGAGCCAGCAGCGTTGCTTGAAATCTGCTCAGCAGGATGTGACACTAAAAGATCAGACTAGCAATTTGTTTGTTGTCAGCCATATGGGGGGAAGAGGCAACTGTATAGCTCCCTACCTGTCAGTGGGAATATTTTTCTAGTTAAAACCATGTGTTTGTCATTCCCAATGCATTCCTCCCTGTGTTCCTGTGTTTGTTACTATACCATCATGCCAAATGTATTGCCGTAGTTCAAGGTCTGTTTTCATTATTGACCTTTGTTTTCAAGGGTTTAGTAATTTTCCTCTATTTGGAATACAGGCAAGTGCAGATTTCGGCATTTAGAATTCATTGAATGTTGCAGATATTTCTCTCATCCTTTAAAAGGTACCACTTGGTTATTAATGATCTGTAACTGCTAATATCTTAATTTTTCTGGGTGATGGTGGTGAAGGATTGTGGCATGTAAGTACATGGAGATGAAGAGCCCTGCTGCTTGGGGCTCCCACTAGTTCTGGCTTGGGCACAGGTATTTCTGGAGAACAGTTTGGAATTGCCTGATCGTGCTGCTTCGCTGGTTGGCAGAGGGCACTAGGACAGCTGAGCCTTTTAGTTTTAGACACCAGAATAGAGGAATGTAAATATCTTAATTCTGGGAGGTAAACATCCTTTAATTATTTACTTATCCCACAACTTGTATTCAGGGTATAGGCATATATACACACAGACACATTAAGAGTGTCTTCCTCACTCTTAAGTCCTTATATATATGACTTTGTAAAGTCTATAAATAAAATTCTGTCTCCCAAAGAATTGAGGTCCATCTCAATAAACAGTTGGATTTCTTTTTTCTTTTTCTTTTTTTTTTTTTTAAAAAAATCCAGGATCTGATGAAACAAACCTGTTTTAGAGGGCTTGTCTGGACACTTTCTTTTACAGTTTCTCAGATCCAACATGAATTTTTACTGTGATGCTACTGAATCTTTAGACTTAAAGAGAGCGTTGGGATAAGTGCTATCTCTACGTTAAGTGAGAAGTAGTGGATGTGGAACAGGAGTGTACATGTGTGCTGCAGGGGTAAGTATACCTGAAGGTGGGATTTTAGCACACTGATTGAATGGTTGAAGTAGAGCATGTGTTACTACTGAGTACACGAGCCTGATGATTCGTCTGGTTGGTTGTGACAGTGTAAGAGCTTATGCATGAACTACTCCAAGTTGGTGTCCGACGAGCTCCCCCAAGTTGTACCTGAATTGTTAAGAGTGGTTTTTTTTACACATCTGGCCTATCATTTTTCAGAACCTCTAACTCCAATATAGAATATCTGAAGGAAAGCAAAATGAGGGAAAGAGTGCATAATCTAGTGAAATACTGGCCTGTCAGATCTGGGAAATGGGTGTATATTTGGAACTCTGGTTGCTTACAGCTACACTGTGAAGTCTGAGCTTGTTGAGGTACGATGGTGGGGGGTTGTAGACAATTCTTTTGACAATGGCTTTCAAGGAATATCTTTCCTGGAGAAGTGTGGTGCTGTGCAGAGCCTAAGGCTTTGTTTCTTCAATGATGCAAGTGTTGACTCATTAGGTAGCACATAAAAGGAGTCTAATTGTGAGGATGGTTACTACAGAAACTGCAGCATTTAAGTTGAAAAGGTTCATGTGTTCAGGATGCGGTTGGTTTTTTTTCCCTGAAAAGATCTTTAGTCCGTGTTTTGGAGCTGTAATTTTAACAGCAGCTTTTAGTGTGGGAATATTAACGTAACCCTTCAGAACTAGGGCACATCTGGTGAATATCACAAGCCCAAAGGCATAACGACTGTGTACCATGTGTCGTAGAAATACTTCCTCTCCAGCGGGATGTTTTACACAAAATAGGAAAGTAAGCAAATGCACTCGTGGTTGGAGACAGGCGGTGAATCCCACGAGCTGTGCAGGGAACTTAAGATTTCTTTGCTGTATTTTGCCATTGTAGTGGCAAAGGTTATGGAAAGCCCTTTTTTTTTTCCGTTGGAGAGCTTGCTAGTTTGACACCAGTACTCTGTGGTGTAACAGATCAGATGGTTAACTTGTCTAGGGTGCCCCTTGGAAGCTGACACGTGGATGTTATCTTGCTGTGGAGAAAGCCAGAGTGTGAATTTATAGCACACCCATTTCCTGCCTGGTTACTTGCTTCATTCTTGCTCTTATTTATTAATAAATGCAGGATGATGTGAGGATGACCAGCCTTCAGTAAAAGAAATTAACTTATACTTTGGTAAGTGTGTAAGGATGTTCAGAGCAACGATTTTTGCTTGCTATAGTTCATCCTATAGTTTACTTTAGTCGTTCGTTTTGCTGATTTTTCACTGAGTGAATGTAAATAATCAGGCATCTCC
The DNA here is from genome assembly GCF_013368605.1 of Nyctibius grandis. Classification (NCBI taxonomy): domain Eukaryota; kingdom Metazoa; phylum Chordata; class Aves; order Nyctibiiformes; family Nyctibiidae; genus Nyctibius; species Nyctibius grandis. Next base: position 5,092,154 of record NC_090674.1, read on the forward strand.
TTTCATTTTCTATTAGTGGTATGATTCTGTCTATAAAGTGGTTATGAGCCTTGCCCAACAAAAGATATCCTTAATTACAATTATGGGCCACTCGGTCCATGATTCTGTGTAGTGAGATGAGTAACTCGGAGTATTGGATAGTACTTGTTCAATAATTGGGGGGCTAGGAATTGTGTATCACTGCAGGGCAACTTCAGTGGACATGACACTGAGCCATTCAATTGCTGACAAGTTTAAATTAGGAAATTTATAGTCAGCCTGAATTTTTTTTTTTGTTGGGCTTTTTGAGTGGAAAGGATTGAATGTTAAGGTTAGTAGACATGAATATTAATATTGCAGGAGCAAATAGATGTCTGAAACATGCTTGTATTGTGAATGCCTGTCTAGAATAATAGATGTTGAAATAACAGACCAGAATTTCTTTCAAGTGCCTGAAGGGAGAGTGCACATGGGTTCATTGTGTTTTAGGCTGACAAACAGCCTCAGGCTTCAGACTTCTATTTAGCATGAAGAGAACATGTCACTCAATTTATATAAACCTGCTGATCAGTAAAAGAATTCAGAAGCAAGTAAACTTGTCAGCGTGAGGAGCATCTTTATTTTGTGATCTTATGGGTTTTTTTAGCTGTTTCTTTATGACAAATGGGGCATCTTTTGTAGTTGTCACAAAGTGGCAAGAGACGCTTGGACACAAAGCAGCCTGAGCACTAGTGGTGAGAACGGACTCAAGTTGTCAAAGTCTACGCAGAAGTTCTCTGCAGCCATACAGAGATAAAAGCGTCTCAGAAATACGTGTTCAGTGGAAAAACATGGTGCAATAGCACATTCCAGTGTTTTAAGGATAAGGAGGGGCTGTTCTGTATTTTTCATGGGCATAAGTCTTCTCTGCGCAGGTTTGTTGCATTAGAAAAATGATAACACAATTTTTCATTGTTGCTTGGGTCCACATCAAAGCTGTTTTTCAAAATAATGTGTTCGTATTTTGAATTTCTGGCAAATGAAAGTAATTGCTCTTTATGGTGAGTTTTGAGTGGCTAATGTGAATGCATCTATAAGTGTTTTACTTCTGGCATTTCTCCAGTTCCTGGGGTTCATGACATTGCTTTGCACCTGGATTAACTTGTTTTCTTACCTGTATGGCCGCTATTGCTTTGGAGACATCTTAACTGGGTGTCATCTTTGTTTTATATCTTGGCAGGCAGCCAGCAGTGCCTTACTTAAATGCAGTGTACTAGTGAGTCAACACGTTTGCTTTATCCATAGTAGGTGCCAGATTCTCTTTCGTGTCAGCCATTTCAGAGGGATGCTTAGCTGTTTATTCCCTGTGCTGGCTGATAGCAGCCTGAAAATGAGTCTGAGGCTTGCAAAACAGATATTTAAAAAAAAAAACAAAAAACAAAAAACAAAACAAAAAAAAACACACAAAAAAATTGGAAGTTGTGGTGTTTCCTGTATCTGAAATCTTGTAGCTTTTTATATACGTTCCCCAGTGAATCCTGGCATGTGAGTGGTGGAACATTGTGTAAATGGATGATTCACCTGGGATACCGAGCGGTTGGTTTGAGTGAGTAGAGGGCTGCCGAAATGGAATGATTAGCCAAGGAAGTCTGGGATAACAAAATGGTGCAGGAATACTTTGATGTGGTTAAATTGCTATAGCTTCTGAATAAACTGGATTGAATCATACTGTATCAACGCAAGGAGGTGAAGAGGATTCATTTGGTGAAAGGTAGCTTGGATGCTCACCTCACAAGAGAGAGTGACTTCATAGCTCCTGTGGGATTTTCAGGATTTTGGATGAAAAGTGCTGTGTAAGTGTGAGTTACAAGTCAGAGATTACTGTTCTCCTGGTGTTGGTGGTTGATTACATATATGGTATGTAATGATAAATGTACATACGTGTGCTGTTGCAACAGCTGTTACTGTCCTTGCTAGGAAATACACGATTTGAAATCGGTCATTTGGAAAAGGCAAGTTATACTTGAAATGAATGGACATGAGAGAGTAGCATCTTTGCCTTCTAGCAGGCTGCGTGTGAATCTCCTGATTTCTAAGGTCATTATCATTAATCAGGCACTTCTTTGCTGTAATTTTATTCTGAGGCTCTGCTTTTGTTGTGGGTATTGCCAAGACTGTTTTTAATACAACAGACGTTATTTTGCAGCAACCTTGTAGAGTCCAGTTGTCAAAAGCAAACAAAAATAAGTACTCAGCTTCTGTCATGTCAAATGTAATTTGAGAAAGCCCAGTCCTTCCCTGAGGTAAATCTAATTTAGTTTGCTGCATTTCATCTATGATTGGTTGCCTTGGTTTTCTTCACAATTAGAAGAGAAAATGTTAGTGCTAGGTTCTTAATAGCAAGCTAACCACAAAAGATCTGATTAGTTTCCTCTCTGTCTTTGAATCTGGTTCATAGGTTGTGAGCTGGTCATTTTTATTAACTAAATTCTGAATGGTCTTCTGTGACTTCCTTTTGTTTTTCTAGCAAAATGTCTATTCAAATCAAAGTTATTTTTTATGCAGTTAATTCCCTTATTATCATCATAAAGCATCTAGTTTCTATTTTTAGATCACACTTAGAATAAATTACGTTATGCAAATGAAATGGTGGCTCTTTCTAAGCTTAATCTGCTTTTTAATTTATCCTGTTTTTATGTTCTTTCTTGGAGGTACAGAAGTTAATTTCCATTGTTTTAAAATCTTGTTTTTTTAAAGATTGCGTATATATTGAAAGTCGCCGGCCGAATACCCCGTATTTCATCTGCAGCATTCAAGACTTCAAACTGGTAAGGAAAATTTTCACATCTCCTTCTCCTTTTCCCTGCCCCATTCTCAAGTGAGATGGCAATATTTCTTAGGCTGTATCTTCCTGTAGCTCCTCGCTCCTTCTGAGTACATCTTTAGCTTCTGGAACAGTAGCTGTTTTGCTATGAAGACAGCGATCTATCTTTGGTATAGACTTACTTAACTGGGCTGCAGAGTTCAAGTTGTGGTCTGCATCGTTATACGGTTTTGTAATCCGCAGAAATATTAACTTTGAGTTGAGTATTTTTGGGAAATTGTGGCTCAGTAAGTGAAGTTTTTCCTGGGAAGTTAAATTTGGCTGTGCCTTTACCTCTAGCTTTATATAGCCCAGCTGTGTAAATGGAGGCACGTGGGCTGGCTTGCGGTAGCCTGTGTGTCTCAGCTGATCGGTGGACTGAGAGTTGAGGATGCAAAGAGAGACCAGACCAATGTGACCGTCTGTATTGATTTGGAAAAATATGAAAACGTTTAAGAATGCTTCAGCACTTTATTCTTTAGAAATGAAAAGTCGAGGATCTGTGCAAGAACAAGTTGGAGTTGTGGTTTGCCCATTTTATCTGAAATTGTACGCTTAAAAGCTTAAGCGTGTTCCTTCCCAGGATGCTGTAGCTGCACTAAAAGCCACTTCTTGTGCAGTGCAAAGCAGGAAACTGCTGCCTGTTTGCCACCTCTGCTTCTTTTGGACTTTGCAGGGCTTTGGGTAGTGTAAGCAGGGTATTTGGAAAAGGTAGCTGTACCTGCTGATCATCGTGCTGCTGTTGGTGTATGGAAGTTCTGAATATGTAACAAACTGTCCTCCTTATCAGTGTATGGTCTGCTGGCGTGGATCACCCACTATCTGTTGCTCTCAGAATATATCTTCCTTTTTCTAAGCTTTCTTAGTCAAGTCTTCCATTTTATTCCTTACAAGTTTATTTTGTGAGACCACAGTGAAGGAGAGCATGTAGACTTTCTTCAGTATTGATGTCCATGGTAGTGCTTGGCACTTGTGAGCACATGCTCTCCTCCTCCCCCCCCCTCCCTTTTTTTTTTTGTAAAGGAGCTGTTGGATTTGTAGTTAACAGGTTCTAGCAATGGGTTAAGCCACAGTTGTACTACTCTTGCACATTAGCAGGTGCTCTTGTGTCTGACTGGAATTACAATGGGATAGTTGCCATTCTGGGCAATAAGTTCCTGCTGAGTTGCATTAATTGCTCAGGATATTAACAACAAAAGCTGAACCTTCTGTTGTCAGCATTGGTCTTGTACAACACATTTAAGCTGTTTGCAAAACTATGTGGGGAGTGCATTGCAGTATGTTTTAATACCTTTAACATTTTTTTTGAGTGGTTCCTCTTTTCTTCAACATGCAAAGGGTATGACATCAGGCTTGCTGGCAGTTTTGCATATTTTTTTCACATGGAAATAGTATCATTGTTTCATGTTTACTTTTGCCTTCTCTGAGTTCTTTAATTTCTCTGTTAGATTTTGTTTCTTACTGACATCATGCATAAAAGGAACTTGTAGAAGTGGCAAAACCAAAAAACCCCTTGATGCTGATTGTGCTAGCAAAAATGAATCTTCAGTGTGTGTGTTGCTGTTGATTTTACTGTTGGGGGAAAGGAAAGCTGTACAATGGAAAGGACACTTGATTTCTTTTCTGGTGTGAGATACCAACAGGAAAACACTGTTGTTTTGCCTTCAGCTAAATATGTCAAGTGAAGCAGGGAAGTTAAAGTCAACAGCTTTGAAATGTCGCCTACTAATTATGTACATTATTATGTTGGTTGTCGTAAACTAAAAATTTTTGGCTGAGTGTATGAGCCTTACCGTATACTTCTGTTGTGTTAGGTGCAGGTCAGGCACAGGAGTTGATGGTGGTGTTTTAGAATTACTGCGTAGCTGAGGCTTATTTTAACGGTGAATTTTTAAGAAACTAGTCAAAATAACTTTTGTTGTTCAGAATGATGTGTGATATGAAAGGTACCACAGGGAAAAACTACTGTGTGTCTTTAAGGAAGTTTTCGTTTGGGTCTGTTTTTTTTCAGTGGAAGATGCCACAGCAAGTACAAATACACTTGCTTTTACTTTGCCTTGCCACAAAATGACAATGAAAGAGAAAAACACCGTCTAAATAGATGCAGTTCCTTTCTGGTGTAGTAGTATTTTTAGAATCCAAGGAAATTCAGTGCTTGTTTAGGACCCAAGCAAAGGGTTGGGAACCAGGAGTGAGGCAACAGTGAGTATTTTTAAAGCACAGTGTCTTGGATCTCTTCTGTTATTTTCATCTGTCTGAACTTTACTTAAAAAAGCAGGTGGATGATATGCAGAAACTGGGAGTGAATGAAAAGTCACTTCTACGTTTCAGCTGCTGGCTTCATGCTGAGATCTGAGTGCTGGGTTCAAAAACCAGCTGCCTGTTGTAGGAGCCTTTTAGGTTCAAAACTTGGTAAGATTTCAGGATGGATGAGGGAAGGGATAGCAGGGAAAACGTGCTGATATTTTTCTTCCTCTCTGTTCTTAAACAGATTAGAAATGCAGTGTTGGTCCAATTTATCCACTGAATCGGATGTTTCCTTATACTGTTAAAAAATGTTCTCTTTTTTGATAGGCTGTATTTTTCAGCTTTTGATTTCTAATCTCTTTTGTCTTTGTATATTCAAGAATTTTGCAATTTCTGTATCTTTGGCCACTAACTGAGGTTTCCTAAATTGATAGTAAATTTGAGTTATGGCATTATGTTTGTTAGACTTTCCCTTTGTGTTCATTCTGTGTGTCAGACTCTGTAGAACTGGTTACCAGTATCTCTCTGATACTTTGGTAGAGAGGCACAGTGATCTTTGTACTGGTGATGGGTAGTCCTTTGACAAACCATTTCAGTTTGTTTGTAAGGCATTCTATAGGAAGTTCATAAATCTTCAGGCAGTCAGCAGAATTTAGCATAAAGGTAATTTTGTTGGCAGTTCTTCAAAGGCAAAGAAATGCTGCCAAAGCCACTGTAGCCTGATCTGAACCAGATCTAGTTGCCAAAGCTTTTGCTGTGCCAATACCTATTAAATTCCACAGAGATGCACAGATCTAATACAGTGCAATAATAGAGCTGTTGGATAAAAATAACTACAGGTTTCCAAATAGTGGCATTATGTTAACTCGCTTACTATCCTAGATGTCTTCACTAATAGACTTTTGTTTTTATTAATTCAACTTTTATTAAGATAGCAGTGATTGCAGTGTAATTCAAGTTTCTCCCTGGAAATACGCAGTGCATTTAGTATGGATGTTGTCCACTTCCAAGCAGGAGCACATCAGGGCAGCTGAACAAGCAGTTGGGTTTAAGTGGTCTTCTGTAAATCTGGATTATGCAAGGTTATGATTAGCATTAGAGCAATTTTTCTAATGTTGCTTTGTTCCTTGGGAAACATTTCTTTACCCATTTATTTTAAGCCTATATTATCCATCTTCCAATGTCAGTTACTTTAAAAATATTTTTTTAAGACACAGCAAAATATGATAGGAAAGCTGAAATATGTGGATAAAGCTTGTAAAAGGGCACAGTAATGTGGCTTTAATACTTCATTGACATAACTTGACTGTTGAACAACTATAAGAAGGAAGAAAATGGTGTTTGGTAGAGTAGTAAAACTGGGGTCCATTACCACGCACACGCATTACCTTACACACGCGCACACCCCCAATTGCATAAACTGAACTGGCTTTAGGGAGAGCTCTGTGGTGTGATGTGAGTGAGAAATGCAACAGGAATATTCTTTTAGGTCAAGTAGAAGTTAAGCAAACATTTCTATCCCTGTGCAGAGGAGCCCAGACATGGACACTTTGTATGAGCCTCTTCATCTGTCTAGTGGTGCAAACCACTTCCTCAGGAGACAGGAGTGGATTTAGTGGGTTGTGAGCAAAAAAAGCCTGCAGCGTTGGTTACAAGATTGTTTTATCCCAATAAGACTTTGCTCCTCACCTTAAATAACCAGCTGTTGGCTTAAATATGATGCAACAGTAGTAATTGCATTTCAAATATGAATATGTTAATTATGTAACGCATCTAAACCCATGCGTATCCAACTTTGATTACTTGCCTCAATTTAAATATCAAAGGTAGTAAAAGCCATGGATTATTGAAAATATGTTTATCTATATGCAAAGATCAGTAGTACAAGAAGATTACTGAATATTAGTGTTTTGGGAGAAAGAAACAAAGCACAGTGCAGAAGTTAGGTAAATTTTAACTTCCATCCCAAGGAAGAGCATACTGATTTGAAAATGTAGCTAGTCACAGAACATTACACTTAGGAGTGTGTTGAATATAAAGGTCTGATTAATTTACTGAAACAGAGACAATTCCAACTTCTAAGTTGAAAGGGAAAAAAGACACATCAAAAATGAAAAAGAAAGTGGAACTATCATCCGAGAAGTTTAGATGCTTTTTCTCTGCAATAACAAGTAGAGGTGAAGTGCGAAGTTAAGTAAACAAGAACAACAACAAAACCAAAGGGCGATAACTGACAGCCAAAAGAAACACGTAACTGCTGGTAATAACAGGCTCTCTCTGACCGTGATAAAAGGTAATTTATACAAATACAACACATCTTGCAAATCTGCCCTCTAATCCTGTCATTTAAACCTTTCTTGATATGAATTTCCAGTGTTTGATAAGTAAGTCCTTTTTAAGGTTTTCTTTTTTGACAGAGAGAGACAGAACCCAAGCAGCAAATGGATTTCAGCAGCATGCTTCTGATTTATCGTATTTTGACTTAATTTAGTGTCACATTTAAAATGCTAATGGGCTACGCTTTGAATCTAAGAAACTTTAAAACAGAAAAATGGTGAATTTGCCGTACAAAAGAAGACGTTATTAATTGTGATGCAGTTGCCCTTTTGTGCCTGTGTGTTTACTTGATTGAAGCATCTTGACTGTGGTGCTTTCTCCTTGAAGCCTGATTTGAATGGAGTATACAGCTGGATTGCCCCAGGGCCTTGTAACAATTTATAGTCTGGATGGAAAGGCAGAAGTGCATAAAAAGACAGTTGTGAAATGCCGCTAGTGCCCTGTAATAGAAAATCTGTGTGTGATGACCTTGTCTGTATGGGCCTGTGGGATCATTTTACTGTGATCCAAAGGATTATAAAGTGGAAAGTATTGCATCTCACCTGGAATAAAGAGGAAAAATTAAAAGAAATATGTTTTTCTAAGTTATGCAGTATATGCTTCCTCTCCTTTGCATTCTTTTTGCATATAGCTTTGCATTTTAGCAAACATGTTAAAATTACATCTGTTTTTCTCTGCACTTTTACAGGAGCTGGTGTTTTTGAATGCAAATGTCTGGGTGAGCTTTCTGTAGCCACAAGCATTTATGTATTTAAAAGCCTCATTCTGTTTGTAGATGAATTGATGTTCTGTTCCTGAACTGCAGCTGAATTAATTTGTGGCTAATTTTTCCTGGCCAGTTATGAGGCAGCATGACCTTTCCTTTTTGGTGTGGAAAAAATGCTGATTAATATAGATTCTTGCTTCTCCAGATTCATCTCCTTTTCTACAGCCAAGAAAAGGCTGAAAGATTTTCTTTCTCCTCAAAACCTTTGCTAGAACTGCTGTCCCATGATTGCTCAAGCCTGCTTCAGCATGGCAAAGTTTGCTATTCAGGTGCGGAGCAGCCTTGCTAATAAAGGGAGAGACGAATGAGACGTTTGAAGGAGTGCTGAATAATTTAAAATAAAAAATTTAGTCTGCAAATGAGATTGGCTTTTATGTCTAATGTGAAGCAGATTGAAGTGGTGCTGTGATTACAGTGGGGCATGTGTGGGGTGGGAGATCAGTGTGGAAATGTGGGTATAGGGAGCTTTGAACGAAGTAGCAAGGAATGATGAAGAATCAGGGGTGACAGTTTAAGGATTGCATGGCAGGAGCTGCACAGTGATTAAATTCACTGATGCTGTCATTGAGCCGTAAGGCTGAAGATAACATTCTCTCCCCGTGCTGAAAACAAGAATCAATACAAACTCCTTGACAGGGGCTAAATTATTAAATAGAGCCTTTCTTACAATGTTTCATTATCTGGGATTTACCTCGGCTGGTGATTTGTCAGTAGTGCAGGGAGATTTGCTGGGCATTTTGTATTAAAATCATTCCAGATGCATATGAATCCATTTTGATAATTCCCTTCCTTTTTACAACACTTCTGTAGATTTTTTAATTTTTTTTTTTCAGGTGACACTTTGAATTTTCACACAGATATTAAGCTGTGGTACATGGTAGGGTTTGGTCTTGCCACATATGTGTAAAAAAAAAAAATAAATCTTTATGTAGTAACAAACTGTTCTTCAAGTACTGAGTTGATTTGCTTTCGGTGTGTTAAATTAGCAAGGTATTTGAAATGTCTTTCAGATGAGAGTTCAGAACTGAAGAAAGAGGAATGAGGCTGCTCTGTGGATTTATGGGTATTGAGAGTTTCACTGAACTAGGTTGAAAAATATAGCAACATTCTTCTTGTTTTGTTATATATCTTCTGAAGGCAGGAGCAGAAACCATCCATTCTGAAGCAGCTAAACCAGCATATCTTGCATTCCTGGAGTGCACAGGGCTGTGTGAAGATGCTGTATTCAGACCTGGCTGGCGCTGGCAGAGATCTGTAATTTCATCAGTGGCATTATTTTGTCGAGTAAAGAATGTTTAGCATTTTTGTGAGCTTTTTGGTTTTGTTTTTGAGTAGCTTTGATAATGCACCAATGCAACTAAATTAATACACAGAGCTACAATGTTATGTCACAATTGCAACATTGCCCTTTGGAAAGGGAGACAATATTCATATTTGGGGGTTTAAAACGGATGGTAGCATTGTTAAGAATAAGGATTAAACAGCTGGAAGTTAAGACTATATGTATGTATTTTAGGGCTCAACTCCGGCTATTCCTCCATTCCCCTCCACGCGGCCTAGATCTTTACAGTTGAATCCAGGCCTTACAACTTAGGGGGGAACAACCAAAAACCAACCATGGAATAATCCCCAGGTTTTTTTGTTTGGTTGGGTTTTTTTTCCATGCGATTACCCTGTTTGTTTTTGCACCACTGGGCATTCAGCAGGCCAGCAATTGGAATTTTCATTGCTGGCTTCTTGCCACATGAAAAACGAAAGCCTGTCTGGAGGCTGTTGAGGATTCACCCCCGATAAAGGCTCTGTGAGCTCTTTCACTGGCTCCAGGGGCTGCTGAAGCCCTTTCTATAACCCAGAGCTGTGTGAACGGCCTGCCCTGCTGCCGTGGCGAGAGGCTCGTCTGTGTGCACGCACCACGTTGTGTGTACGCTCCAGAAGAGAGAACATGGCGGGCGGCGCCTTAATAGGAGCTGATGATGCTTGTCAGCTTCTTTTAAATCAGAAAATTGCTCCCATTCACTGTAAAGCTGTTTTATTTTGAGAGCCAACTTCTGTATAAAACAGAAAAGGGAATTCTAAGAATTGCAGGGGGACAAAAATAGGACTGAATGTGAAATCCCATGCTCATTTTGCAAAATTGCCATTGTGTTATTTTTCCTAATTTTATAAAAAGGAAAGCAGAAAGCACAATTGATACAAATTTCATTAAGAAAACCCCCCACCCCCCATCTGAGTGTGATCCAAGGACAAAAACAGATATTGAGCAAACAGGGAAAAACGAGAATATACCACTCATGGTTGTAGAGTATAATTGGGGTCGCTTTTCCCATACTGTGTTATCGAGAGGGGACATGTGTGGCTAATGATTTGTACGTGAGAACACTTTTAATAGCAATGGCTTGATTGTAGATACAGGAACCGCAGAATTTATTATCATCCCTCTGTATATTTGACTGGCCTGTATTTTTAGTTTTGTTAGGCTCTTTGTCATGGTAGCATTGTCTTCAGCATCTTTTTTTTTCTTTTTTACTTTTCTACTGTCTTGTTTCCTCCTACTTACCCAAGTAAACCTATAGCTGTTTCCTACACCTGGTGCTGAGATAATTGACTGCTAAAGAAATCAGTAACTGTCAGCTTGAAAATATGGGGGGAAAAAAATTGTTATTTCTAGCTTTTAGGAAAAAAAAAGTATTAAATGGTACATTAGCTGCTTTACATGTAGCAAGAGAAAATGGAGTTAGAATAAATTTAGCCATGTCCTCTAGTGTTGAATAGTGAGGGCATCTGTCATGTTTAATAATGCTCCTGACCTTTAGGATTATTGAAGTTGAAATTTTCTCTCTGGTCATTGGGGGGTACTTGAGCACTGTCAGATTTCCTGTGTCTGTGCTAAGTCTCCAAAGATACATTGTTATGCTTTGTAAGCTGGTGAAGGTAATTCATTAAAGAAATTTGTTTTCCCTCTTTCAAAATGGTTTTCCTCGAGGAATGTGAAATGTCACTGTGGTCACTAAATTTTAGTGCGTGTCCCATCCCTCACCATTTGCCTGCTTGCCTTTTGCTGGGAAAGGGCAACCTGGCTGATGTGCTTCATATTGCGCTTCAAGGTAGTGATAATGCTCTCGTGAAAATAAAATGCTCAGTGTAGCATGTGGAGGTGTAGGACGACAGAAACATCCCACTGCCAGCTAACCAAAATGACCTCTCTGCTAGCCGTGGCTTCGGTGGGGAGTTGTGTTTCGGTGCTGTGTTATCATAGCTGTGAAACTCATAACGGCTGTGGTGTAGGTAGGGTTAAGGGCACCTTAGATGCACAAGCATCTTGCTAAGCTTATAAATCCTATCTGGATACTTAAAAACAGAACATGGGCAGAAAAGAATGATGCATAATATGTAAAATAGACACCTTTGATTTTTTTCTAGCTACATTGGAGAAGTGCAATTGAGTTGTAGTGTGAGTTCAGTCATGGAAACCATCACTGAGACCACCTAACTAAAGTTTTGTTGTAAGTGCTCTAGAATACCAGTGCGTGGTCAAAGGTGGGAGGTGGCAAGTGTCTGCGATGTTGGCACTCTTGGCAGAGAAATCTATTCATCTGAATCTGTGTAGACATGTGAGTGTAATCAGAAATCTCTGTTCCTCCTTCCCTGCCCCATATTGAGTTGGTGGGACTCCTCCTGTTTTCCGTAGTTTCCTTAAGATTTCCGGACTTGGGGACGTTTAAGATTATTGGCACACACGTGTGTTCATCTTCAGTTATGGGCAGCTTTCCTTGCAAGTATTTCTTGCCTTCCTGTTGTGCGGCTGCTCAAGCAGGTGGCAATTGTCTTTATCCATAAAGATCAGCCGTTGTTCCTCTTTACTCTGAAGCACTTGATAATGTGAGAGACATTGAGCAACTGGTGGATGTTCTGAAATGTCAGTTTTCTTGATTCTTGCGTGTCGTTTCCATGTACTTCCCCTCATCTTGCTGTGTGACTGTTGTGTAGACCAAGTATGTTCTTGAAGGCAGGTGATTATTTGGTCTGTCTTGGCTAAATTTGAGGTTACACAGCACTGTGTCAAAAGGTGGTGATTTCATATAGATTAAAAAATGCTAGGAAATAAGTCTGTTCTAGCAGGCTGCTGGTGAGGTACAAAAATGCTGGCATGGGGAAGGGAAAATAGTATAGATGCTCTTTGAATACCTGGGATGCGTTCTGTGTTTGAGGCAACACATCTCCCCGTTTTATACAGCAGAGACTGGTTGAGCCACGTAGGAAAATGCTCCAAGTCAGCTCCACCTTGTGACTGTCTAATAGAGCTTCAGATCTTTTGCAAATCCTTTTTTCTTCTGTACAGAAGGCGGCATGAGGTGTGTGTGCTACCAAGGGGCTGTTTAGAGAGAATAAATGGGGCTCAGGGGCTGGCAGGCTGCCTGTCTGCGTGAGCCCGAGATTCACGGGTTTTGTGTAAATGAGATAACCGGTTCTTTTCCCTGCTTGGGACTTGGAGCAAGTGAAGAGTAGGGATGTGATGGATGTGCATTTTTGGCTCTGTAGTCACTGAACACTAATCCATGGAGAATTTGAACTTGTAATTTTGATTAAAGTGATTGATTTTAAATCAGCCTGAGTTCGTTTTGGGCCATTAGAGGGTATTTAAAAGGAAAATAACTCTTTAATTAAATTAGTAGTGTATAAGTATCCTGCTCTGCTTTCTAAGCAGAACTTCAGTGGTTTTTACAATCTTATTCCTTTCAGCGTCTTGTTTCTTGGCACATCTTAAGGTTAAAAGCAATGCAAAATTATTGAAATAAACTCATTTGTGCTAGGCAAATCTTAAACTTTATTTGAACTTTTTCCTTTTGGAAAATATACAAGCTGTACTATTCTGGAAAGCAGTTCTTGTGATAAAGAACCACAAGAGGAAATACCTCTTTTTCCCATTTCCTAATAGTGAAGAGAAGGTGCAGAGACACCTCCTATGACTGCCTATTTGACAGCTTACAGTTTGCTGAACCAAAATTCCATCGTGGTTTGCATTTTGTGAACAGTAAAACGAATTCTTTTCACTGTGTGGTGTGTCAGGTACTTGATTCTTTACTTAAGAGATGGTGTGTTTTAAGCATCCTGGGTTAAAAAAGTCTAATTATAGGTAGCAAAATTGGAAGGGTGGTTCTTATCTTTCCAGATACGTTCTGTTGTCAAATCAATCTTTTTACTAATTTGCTCTTTATGTATAAAGCTGGAACAGCACAATTGTAGAGATACTTGTATCTCTTCTGGTTATCAGTATGCTTTCTATGATTTTCTTAACGCTTTTAACCATTGTCTGGATAAGTGAATCTTCATGGCTCTGCTTGATTTTTTTCCTTCATTAGGTCAGCCTGATGTCATGGAGCTCTTTGGGAGTTCTTGGAGTTTTAACACAAAATATGACAGTTTTGCTGTAAAACCCCGGGTAGAGGTAATCTCTCAATCTTAGGATGCATGTAGGATCTTTGCTGGGACAAGTGTTGGAATCAGCCTGTACGACCAATGCAGCAGACTCTAGTCTAGGACATTGTAAATAAGATTTGATGAGCCATAAAGAAGGTTGTTCTATTTTTCCTTTCCCCTTACATCAGACATATCACTAGTGTTGTTGATCTTTACGGTCTTGCTTGTCCAGATTTCATAGCTCAGTATTTGTGCAAAGCTGTATGTTTTCTTTTTGAGTGAGATTTCCACGAAGTGGATTCATTACTAGTCACAGTCAGTGTGCGGATTTTGGCAGGTCAAATAATCAATTTAGTTCCTTACAACACTGAATTTTAAAGGTGCTGTTGCTGGCCATGTCTCATACTGATGACTGTGAGGAAAAAAGATTCATCCCTTCTGTTTGTGGTTTGCAGTTGGAGAATTCCAGTGGATGTCTGATTCACAGGGGCTTTTTTCAACTAGCCTAGCACCACCCGAGTGCTTGCACTTGCTCTTTAATGCTCTGTATCCTAATTTTGCTGGGAAAGCTAACTAATGCTTCACTGTGAATGAGCATCCTAGGAGGTCTGTATCCCATGTTTATGACTCAGTGTAACATGAAATGCTGGAGTAGCTGCGGTGTTTAAATATATGCAACTTCATCTACACAACAGTGCTTTCATATATGGAAAAGGTTCTTGATCAGAGTTCAGGCCACTTGACAGCTTTACCAGTTTGTTGACAAGTAACTGTGCAGTAGAAACTGGAATAAATGTGGCATGTGCATGTTTGTACATAGAAAAAGAAAGTGGGAGAGAATGGTTGAGATGAGGTTTACACATAACCTTGCAGAAGGGAAAGGAGATGGAACACTAATGCTGGGAATATTACTTTAGAGAAAGAAGTTGCAGCTGTTTACACCCTATTGGCTAGAAACACGTCTGGAATATTAGATTTATGGAAAGAATCAAGTAATTAAGATAAAAGAATATATATGATTCACTGTGGTGGAATAGAAAGACATAATTTATGCTCTGTATCTACTGCAGTTATGATTAGTGACCTAAGGCTGTTGAACTTCGTCTTTATGGATTGCAAAAATGCTGTGACAGTTTTCAAGGGAATTGCTCTCTTTGAGTTTAAAGAGATGAAAATGGTCCCGCTAACAAGGACCAGCTTCAGTATGTGCTTTCATATTCTTCATGTTTAAAAAAAAAAAAAGGAAAAACGAAAAAAGGCAATTGCGTGCTTTGATATGTCTGACCCATAGGACCTAGTGAGGCAGAAGGTGCATAATATATAATATCACACAATGCATGCAGTGTATGCCAAGAACCTGCAGAAGGGTATTCCCTTGGATGCTTTTCAGCATGTCTGCTGCTGAAAAGAGAGAGAAATATGTTTTCAAAAAAGGAAGCTGTTATTTGGTGTTAGTTTTCTGGTTCTGATGTGTTGCAGTGTTTCACGTATTTGTGTTACAGAATTGTTCATGAACCTGGGAATTCTTGCTCCCTGTGCTGTGTTCATGATCAAAGATTATTGCTAGTATGGACTGTGACTGAGTGCTTCCCTGCCTTAGCTGAGGCAAATTTGTAGGGAAATACCTGAAAATTGTGTACTGATTTCAGGTACTCTGTGCTTTTCTGAGCCCTCAGAACATTCTTTCAATATAAGCTGTTAGAGTTTTGAAGTAGTTTGGGTCTTTAAGCTAAAAACTTCACACTCCGAGGTGTGAAGGAAGCAAAATTCCATGAACTGTGGTAAAATATCATCGTAAATCTTGTATCTGGAAACTGCAGCTGTCATGATGCTCTCTGCAGCCTTTAAACAGCTGGGAGAGTATATGGAGCATGCTTGCATTTGAAATGCAGTAACTGCACAGTAAATATTTAAATTTGAGCTAATATTGCATTATATTAAAGATCTGTTTATTACTGTACTCATTGGAAAGCACTTGTAGGACAAGTGTTACAGTTTACGTTAGTTTGTGTTGGAAAATGTATTTGTCAGTGTCGCTTGTGCCAGTGCCTAAATATTTTATTTCTCTTTTCTAAGGTAATAAACACTCAGGTAGCTCCACACCTTTTTTAAAAAAAAGGTTTTTAAAAACAGTCAAATAAGGTTCTACATAAATTTCTTTAATAAGTTGTAGTAACACTTGGTTAGGGTGTGTTGGTTTGTTTTATGAAAATTTTTTCTTTTTTTATAAGGTGAACTTGCCAGTTTCTGCAATTGTAGGTAATGGCTTCACACAGAATTCTTAATCAGGTGTCCTGTTGTTTTCAGTAAGTCTGTAAAACAAAAAAATTGGCTATGATTATGCGCTTCATATAAATCCGTGTGCCCAGAACAATGGCAAAGATATAAACTTTCAGTAACAATACACGATGATTTCTGAGTCAAGAGCATTTGAATGTGGCAAGATAAGTTCCATCCAATGCCTCTAGAAATAAAGTAAATTAATTTGAATTCTACAGGAGGACTGAATGGTTTATGGAACTGCTAGCTGGTCTCAAAGCATTCTACTTCTGGATCTCTGACTGAATTAACACCTTGACTTTTTAAAATGGAAGCTATTAGTAGCTTCATTTGTTAAAGTTGTAGTGCTGTGATGATTATATTGCCCAAGACAAATGATTAGCCTTAGAATTGTGTATTAGCATGGCTGTCTGTCTGCACTTTAATCTTAATTCAAATGAGAGTGCAGATGGTGTCCCTGGTATGTGTACTATATGTTTAAAAACTGTGTATCTTTGTTTCAGAACTCCTTTTCTTGTGGTTCATCTTGGTTGTCTGTATGTTCACGCATGACTTTCAGCACTTGAGAAAAGGGTTTTTTTCTTTGTACCTCTCTCCCAACTTCTCCTTTGAGCATTTTTCTTTTATAGCAGATAAATGCATCCATTTTATTCTCCAGTGTAGTTATTTCTGATTTTAACATTTTCAATATCTAGCTATTTCCAGATGAATGGAGGCCATCTTTCCAACCCACGGGTTTAGATTAGATTGCAGCCTGTGGACCTGGCTTTGGGTATGTTTTTTTTATGTAGTACTGATTTACATATAAATACAAAGAAATAAAGTCTAGTGTTGCTAATTCTAGCTATTGATATTGTGGCAGACAGCAACAGTCTGTATCAGAAATTCTCTGTGTAGTAAGATACAGTTGTATCTTCTACACCTTGACATTTTTTTTTTAAGATTGTTTTGTTTTCTTGATTAGCTGCTCTCATTTGTTTCACGTGAATTACTGACAATATTATTTTTATTAAGGCTATGTCAGGACCCTGTTTATCAGCCAGTGTCCAAACACCCTAATATGTGAAGGACATGCGTAAAAAACGGATTTTTTTTTTTTCTGGTTTAAAATGCTAGCTTTTTCTATAATGCAGCATGTTAGGTGCAGTTTCTTAGAGGATGTAAACATTTAAGTAACGGACCATTTCATAGCAGATGTTTACATCCTCTGAGAAGCTGCGCAAGAAAACATTTACTTTCCAGGCATTTATTTTCCAAATACACTTTATTTCCTC
The DNA here is from genome assembly GCF_013368605.1 of Nyctibius grandis. Taxonomy (NCBI): domain Eukaryota; kingdom Metazoa; phylum Chordata; class Aves; order Nyctibiiformes; family Nyctibiidae; genus Nyctibius; species Nyctibius grandis. The sequence continues at coordinate 5,109,297 of NC_090674.1, forward strand.
ATAGGAACAGTGTTTGCTTATGTGGTGAAACAGCCATGTCACAGGATCTGGCTGATAAGTCTTTTTTTTATCCTTTTCTTTTTATAATTTTAAAACCCAGCTTGCTGGCAAAGCGGGCCAGTTTGCAGAGGTGCTTTGATTTTTCCTGTCACAGAATTCCCCTGACTATTAGGCGGTATTTTAACAGCCATACGACTGTTCAAACTCTGTGCTGGGTTTGCAGAGCAAACTGTCTCCTGCTTGTTTTATCCTTTAGCTCTTGGTATCCCTTTGTTAAAAGGTAAACCCCTTAGTGAGATGTTAAAGAAAATGTGGCCTCTTGATATTTAAAAGGTGAGAAATCTATTTGAACTGTATGTGATGGCTTCAAATAGTCCCACCACTGTGTGCTGCTTGTTTTAATAGAAGTGATAAATACTGCGGCTGGTGTTGCTCAGCAATTAGATTTGAGCTATATACTATAAATGACATTTAATGGCGAATGTCAGGCGTAGTCTGAATGGTATCTTCATTTCAGTGTTGTGTTTCTTTGGGATACTGCTTAAAAAACCTTAATGGAATTTAATTATCGGAGCATATATTCAATGATTAGTTAAATGCATTTGTAATACCATTAGTTGTTAGGTAACTGTTTGCTTATTATGCTTGACACAGAGTGTATTTGATGTACAATGTGTATCGTGTGCAGTGCAGCAATAGAAATGCTAATCAGCCCGTGTGTTAAGGAGGGTCGCTATCAATACGGTGTCAGCAGCTCGCTGCCAAATTTCCTTCTGTGGGAAAGGCGTAATCTGTAATCAAAGGGGAGCCTGTAGAAGCAGCAAACATGAACGGAGATGCTGTGATCAAAAATAGTGCTTATTGCTTTCTCTAGTAGTGATTTTAATTACAGCCTGGTACTGAGTTCTCACCCCTGTTTGTGTCTTTCGTTATGGGGCTTTGGTGATACTTGTAGAAATTATAGCTGAGATGTGGCATCTCCGCTCTTCATCTGTGATTGCTGTACAGGAGAGCTGAGTGTGCCCTGTATATGTGCGTGTAGAAACGTGTTTTGTGTGTTGTGAAGAATCTTCAGCACGAGCACGATGCAAGGTTACGTGGGTATTGCGGGGGGATAGGGCTTGCTAATCAAAAACAGTGAGGCTGGATGGACCCAACTGACTGTCCCCAGCTACGGTGTGTGTCTGTTCTCTGCTTTCCTCCTGGGCCTGTGTGGAGGCAGCACAAAGTTTATCTGCACAGGTTCCACACTCAGCCGATCTGGATCCACTGGTGTAGACAGCTGCTTATTTTCCCCAAGAAGGGAGCAGTCAGCTGGGGAAGGCTTTTTGTGCCACAGAAGCTTTCCTGGCGGGGGAAATGGGTGGGCACACTGTCTTCTAGCCCTGACAGCTATAATTAAACAGCCTTGTTCGTGGGGAGATGTACGCTGTAATAGTGTGGTTACTTTATGCTTTTGCTCAGCATAACTGACACCAGGAACCACAGATGGGATTCAAAGAACATAAAAGGGAAACGGAGCAGAAAGATACCACAAAGGGATTAAATGAGGTAGTAAGCAATGACCCATAACCTTCATGAAAGATATTTTGATAGTTTTATTTTAAGCCAGCCAGTTTTTAAGCATAACTGCTTTTTTTACAAGATGAAATTATCTTTTGTCATTTAGAATTGCTCTGAAATTTTAAGGACATTGTTGTACTTCAGTACATTTCACTGATAGGAAAGCAGGTGACTTGCTAGATCTTGGCACAATAAGCAGCTTTGCTTCTAGTAAAGCTAAAAAGTTTATGGAATAAATACGGTAGTTTGTTTTAAATACAGAAGTCTTTTATAGTCATTACCTGAAATGAGTAACATTCTTTTTCTCCTTGAAAACTTGAATGAGGCTGTGTTCAATTCTGTTTTCTGGATTGCTCAAAAGTTGAAAGCCTGTGAATGAATATGTATTTAATATCTGATATACTGTAGGATGTAAGTGTGCTGTTTCTGATCTTCTGTTCCCGTGTCACCACCAGCTAAAAGTAGGGTACTTTGGCAGACGGCCAATGCCCTCGTAGCATAATTTTCAAGTAACCATATAGTTTCGTTTTGATAATTCTAGTTTGCACTTGTTTTTATATAATGACACATACTCTTTTGCACATGTGCAAGTATCTCATTCTGTAACTAAATTAGCTGACTTGGGCCAGTAACTTATATGGTAGATTTTTTACGTACTTCTCTTTGTTCTGTCTCAGTAGAAAATAGGAGACTTCATGTTAAATTTTAATGGCCCTATGCCTTAAGAAACACTGTCAAAGAATAAGATTTCAAGCAGTTACCTGTTCTTTAACAAAAATGGTAAAGCCTAAACCCTCCAGTATGCTATTTCAAGGTTGCTTTTTAGAATTTTTGTCAAGATTCAAAAAAGACAGGCTGAATTTTTATTTGGCTCATGGCAAGTGTCTTATTAAAGCTATTGTTCCGTATGGGCTTAGGTCCTGGAAAGGAATGACTATTTGCCTAATGGTATTTTCATTTGTTCCTTTTGTTTCCTTTTCCTTTCATATGGTGCCTAATTCACAGATTGATATCCTATGGTTGGCATTCTGCATAATCAATGTCAGCCTCTCTGTGTCAAGGGGAATTGCTGACATGCACCCCTTGGCAGTTCATGTGGAAGCGAATAATTAGAGGACATGGTTTTGAAAACAGTGAGAAAATAGAAGCAGAAGAAGGGGATGGAGGTGTCTGAAAGGGTTTGTCATCTGAATCCGATTCTAGCTGAGAGTTATGAGCTCTTTGAGGATGAAGCTGTTATCAATGTGTTGGAGAGGATTATCTTATCTCTAAAGTGCAACTTTAGGAGTGCAGAGCTCTCTTCCTTATTGATGCCAGTTCTGTGGAGTGTTATTTGGCTAACTAGGGAGGTGCCAATGTGTAACACCTCCCACCTAAAGACACAAATGGAGTTGTGAGCTCTCAATCTGCAAGCACTTCCCTGCTTTGGTGTGTGAGTAGCTGAGGTGTCTGCAAAAGACAAAGAACTAGTGCAGCGTACTGATTTTACTGGGAAGGTCTGCTGGTGAAGCTGGGTCTGTGTACTGGTTACATCTTTGAATTATAGCATAACAACTCTTGGGTGACTGGGGCTGATTTTTGGTTTAGTGATTTCAGGATGTTTTGGACATCTGGAAAGCAGAAGTTGAGGGGAAGGGAAGCTGTATGAGTGATACTAAATAAAATTAAGAGCTGGTAGATAACATTTATTCTGTATTAGTTGATTTGTGTGGAGGGGAAGACAGAGCCATGAGCAGACAGAGGGAGGAAAGAAAAATGCATTCAGATAGCTCAATTTGTTGAGCTTTGTCTTAGAAGTGCATCTAATTGAAGCACAATGAAATTCAGTGCTTACCTGTATCCTGACGAGACAGACTATGCTGTTGAATTCACTAAGGTTCAGGCAGTCTGTGAGTGCAATTTGTTGCAGTTTCTGATGGATCTTTCCCTAGTTCTCAGTTACCATAATTATTCTTTGTCTGTCATACACACTATAGAGTTCTTGTGACTGGAATAGCTGTCCCACCAGAACGTCTAGTGCTCCTAAAATGGCAGTGTAGCAAGTTTTGATAGTACAGTTCTCCTGGTGATCTGAAGACTGTATTTTTTTAAGACAGTCTAGCAACTATAATGCCAAACCACCCACACAAGGAGACAACATATGGCAGCTACTATGAATTAACATGCGGATAAGTAGCACATCACCTAGTGTTTTTAAAAAGGCTCGAGCCTTGATAGCTGGAATCGTAAGGATTTGGCTATCTGGCCATCGCCCCACAACGCACAAAACAGCCTTGCAGGCAAGGAGTCATGATTTAAGACTAATTTTGGCCATGTTTTACAATCGTTTAAAGGTGTAGGCAAACAGATTGTTGTTTTACACTTGCGTATATGTGTATCAGTATGTATGTAGGCTGAGATTTACAGGTATGTTTATGGGACTTGTATGCTGTCCCCTCTCCCTGTGTAGGAAGCAACTCTGTCTACAAATAACCTGCCTATACTACATAATGTTTACTGTTGTTTGCAAACAGTTTGCTTCAAACTTAGTAGAAACTGTAGCAGAGATGCAGAACAAATAATCCTCTCACCAAAGCAGGGTGGCTCTGAGCAAAAGGACTGTTTCTTGTATAGTCGTTAGGACAAGTGTGTCCCTGAGGTGTTATGAGTGTGTCTGAGTGTAAAAGTTTGAAGTTCAGGGGAAGGTGAGTGTGATGCCTGTTTTGCATCTCTTGAGTTATTTGTGCACAAGACTGAATTAATTTCCAGCGCTCTGAGGTGACTTCATGAATTCCAAAAGGAGTTTCGTTTGTTAAACTTGTGAATAAAAGGGACACGAGAAATTCTTGCTGTAAACAATCACAAAATGTCAAGAGCAAGATGTTGCGAAAAAAATCCGATGTTGTTTTGTCAATAAATTATGCTTTCTCCTACATAGATCACAGAAATGGTACTTCACCCTGGAAACAGCAATATTTGATACCCCAGGCAGCTTATTCCCAGCTCAGCTCACACTTCGCTGAATACACTGATCGATTATCCGCGGCTTAACCAAGCCTTCTCATTTCCTGCTGTCCATTACTGCGCTCAATCAAGCCGGCGGTGCTTTGTGGCCTGCCTTGTGCGCCAGATAAGCCATCAAGGCATGTTTCTATTAGAAAAGCTCTTGTAGGTGGAATAGTCATTAGATAACACTAACAGGTTTAAAGGTTGCAGTCTTTGTGTTGGTTTGGGTTAAGAGGACAGGAACCAAAAGGGCTGCGGCCTTGGGTTGGTGTTTGAGGGGCAGAGAGGATTAAACTGCACATGGCCATAGTTAGTGCTCTCATTTAACGTTTTTATTTCTGGCTGAATACTGATAACTCTCGCTTTTGACAATGCTTCTGTGTTTGCAAGAAGTAATTATGTGTTAATATGCATGCGTCCGAATTAAATAATCAAGCGGCAAAAATAACATTCATTTGTAGTAATAACCTCTGTATTTCCAAGCTGGGCTTTCTTGGCTTACAAACAGCTGATCAGGTTTCTCATTTAATTACAAAACAGCCTACAAAAAGATATCCTGAGAACTTGAAATGACGTGCTATGGCAGAGAGGGAAGAAAAATGATCCTTGCTGTGTCTCTTTAGCTCCTGATTTCCAGATAGCTTCATTTGTGTCCCCCTTCTGCTTTTTTTTTTTTTCTCCAGGGGATCTGGTATGAGTAGCCTTTATTTTTCTTTTCCCCTCCTTTGAATATTAGTAAATGTCAGAATTGAGTAAGTATAAAAATTCTTCTACAGTAACAGTAGAAATACGGGTAGCAATTCAACATGGCAGGGTGGGGTGAGGCACAGCTAAGTCAAACCTACCACTTGTATTGGAGTCAGGCTGATACTGTGTCATGGACCATAATTAGAACTGTCTGTGTGAAGTGAAGTAATCATTTTTGGGGGACAAATAATGCCCCAAAGGAGTGGCTTAATTTGTAGTGTTAAAGAAATATAATATCTACTTGAAAACTGGCTTCGTGAGGCCAGAGCTTCTATGCTGCAATGCACAAGATATTTATTTTGAATAGTGGAGTGACTGTTAAAATATTTAACATGGTGTTGAAATAATACAAAGAATTTGGTAGCTTAGTATTAATCACATGATTTTTTTTTCCCTGATAGAAAAATTTCATTGTTGAAGATATGTTTGAAAGGAAAGATGTGCTTTTCCTTGTTTCTGTTTTGCTGTTTGTTTCTTTGAAATAGCTACTACTCAGTGACTTCAGCGTGCCCATCTGTCATCTCCAGCGTTTGGTATATTGTTTCCAAAGCTAGTGGTGATTTAACAGGGTATCTAAATAGGGCAAGCAATGAAGGATGCTGCTTAAATCCCTCTGAGAGAATCTGCAGGACATCTGTGATCATTTGCACAATTTGGTTAGTCATAACCCTGGGAGGAGAATGTGGCATCTCGTAGGATGTGAATTGTAATGTGCAGTGACGTTTTCAAGTGTATTCTGAAAGAAAACTGGCACCTTGGAGCTGTCACAAGTGCTGTGGAAATCAGAACATTCATACTTTCAAAGAGAACCGGCAAGATTATTTTTTTCCTTTTTAAGGGAGGGTCTTATTTTTAAATAGAAGTTGACCAGATGCTTGTGAACTGGGATGCTTTAATCCCTTTACAGCTTTATCTAGTTCTTGTTGAATGTCCAGAACTGATTCATGTCTTTTAAAAGGAACAAAAACCAAAACAGCAACAACAACAAAACCCCCAAATGAGCGCTTTTGAGTACTGCAGCAATAGACAATATTTTCATTTAAGGGGAGAATGGAGTTTTTTAGCACAAGGAATCTTTTTGAGCTGACAGAAAGACACTTTGAAGCACTTGCCATTGCTGTGCACTTGCCATTGCTGTGATTTCTGCAAGTCTGAATTTTGCATGTGGCTATCTGCAGCTTTTCATATGTAAAGGTGTGAAAAAAAACCCCAGTAACACTTCATGAACTAGGGGACACTTCTTTTGTGTGCACATGGTTCTAAAATAAATAGTCTACCACAGAAGCTGGCGCCTTGACACCTCTGAGTATAGTCTGCTCTGTAAATGACATATATATTTAGAAAGTTGGCTGGCAAAATAGCATGTCTAAGAATTTCTGTGCAATGAAGGATGTAAATGTGAAAAATAAGATTCTGACAGATGTTTGATATTTTTAGGGAGATAGAAACTTCAGGTTAAAACCTACAAAATCACACATGGTGGAGAGGAGATACAGAAAATACTTTTCAAGATGAAGCTTTTAAGTTAATTGGACAAAACGCAGCAATCACAGTAAAAAGAGATATTTAGAAAGGCGATCAGAACCACCCTCCCCCCCAAAAAAACCCAACCCACAAACCAGACAGCCCACAACCCAAACCCAGCTGCTATCAGCAGAGCACAAATAGCAGCTTAATAGTATGTCGGCGTATTTTTAGTTGTATCGTTGTCCACAGACTTTTCTGTAAAAAGTTACTTGCACATCTCGGCTGTAAATATTTTTGCTGCATTCCTTATGTGTGGAGGCGTAGAGTGGTGCCCTGAGTGTGCATTCTGTGATTCAAATGACAGAGGAGTCGGCATCGTGGAGCATGTGCTGCTTTCTGTTTTGAAAGATATGAGTCTGTAATCTTTAAAGATATGTACATTGGCCATGTTCATCTTTTCCTGTCATTTATAATTCATTTACAATACTTCATAAAATTTAGTTTTTAGAAGTTAAAAGCCTAGAAAGTTGGTGTATGGCATGGCTTCAAATCTATCTTTGTAGGCACCATTTAGATGGATTGTCTATTGTTTTTATTATCTGTTTTAGTTCTAATTCTACCTTCATCTTTTTTTCTCCATAGTTTTTAAAGATATGTCATTTTTGTTTCTGAAGTGTAATGAACAAAAAGCTACTTTTCAGTGTTATGAAAACCCTTGTAATTTTGTTTTCTTTGTAATCTTCCCCTCTGAGGCTGCCTCACAACTCCATGATCAACCCAAAGAAGTTAATACCATTCGTGTTGGCAGGTTGCAGTGTAGGGCAATTCATCATTGCCATGAAAACTTCTTAGATCCAGCCAGCCTCCTGAAATTCAATCTCCTTCCCTGTGTTCCTCCTGATTGTGAATCTGATTTCAGGGGAGGAAATGTTGTTGTTCTCTTTCACCGTGCAGAGTAACTGCTAACCTCTGGAATAAAACACAGTGAAGGCAACAACTGAGGCGTTCTGAGTCTGAGTGCAGCGTTTCAAACTGGGCAATGAGAACCTTCCCATCAAATTAAAATGCTTGAACCAGCAAAAAGCTCTGGGCTGTGATGTTTTCTGAGTGTGCTCTCAGGGCTTTGTGTAACAGGAGGGAAACTTTTTCCTCTCAGCTGGGAAATGCAAACAGAATTTGGAGAGAAATGCTGGGTTAATGTTTTCCATCACTGTTGCACGCAGTTCTTGTAGCACTAATAAAATTTATGAACTCTTAGCAAGAGGGTAACAAAACTTTTACTTGAATTTTTCTTTTTTTTTTGTCTAAAGAATTCAGAGAGACTATTCATAAAGAGTGATGCCCAGAACTTTATTTCGGGAGCACAGAAAAGTCTGCAACCCCCTTTTTTTGAACAGCAGGCAGCAGAAATCAGTGTTGCCTCTCAGAATTTGTCCTTTGGATTTTTTTTTTTAATGCATTAGACAAACTCGGTGTCTTTGACTGCAAATGTGTTATTCAAAAAAAAAAAGTAGGTTCAGGTTTCTCCTGTACAGCACAAGTATGCTCGGTATGTTGTTGAATGTTTTTTGAGGCATTCCATACACAGAGCACATGTAGTGGTGGGTTAGTTAACAGACTTTTCTCTGGCACAATGCTGCCACTAGCAGCTTTTTTGTGGTATTACATGTGTTTTTAATCAAAGGTTTCAAGAAGCGCATTTACTGGAACGATTTTGATGTTATTTATTAAGCAGAAAAGGGTGGAAATTGCTGTAACAAGCAGGCTGATGTGACCAGGAGAGACAATAAGAATTTTCTGGTCCAGTAACCTGTGATTTAACTTTTAAATGTAAATATTTTAAAAGCAGTCTAAGAAGGGTTTAGAGAACTGTAGTGCAGAAAAAACACACAGTGCTTGCCGTTGCCTCATCCTGAAAGAATGTTAATTTCCCTTTGGGCCTTCCTCTGCTTCTCCAAGGTTTTGGAGCAGCAGGAAGAGTTGACTACTGAGGGTTTCAAAGATAAACTGAAGCAGAGAGTCTGTGATAACTTGATCTAAAAATTCTCTTTTAAAGTGGTGTTTATGCTTCGTTTCCTCCTAAGAAGGAACAAACTGGTAGCTGGGTTCTCAAATGAAAAAGGAGCGCTTGAGGAAGATAGTTTTGTGTAAATTTTGCTGTTGTATTTGTGAGGTACGTGAGCAGTCAGAGCCTAGAATTATTGGGATTGAAGTGCTGCGTCCTATTCTTTTGTGTAAAGGAGTGTAATAAAGAACATCTACGATTATGTCTGAATCCATCTGTCCTTGGGGGAAAAAAAAATCTGGTGTCTCTTGGTTACAACTGTTAAGAATGGGTGGTTGGATTGTGTTGCTACTGGTATTCTTTTTTGTGTGTTTGGCCTAAATACTTTTTGTTTGTAGACATTAACAGACTAAGATCATGCTGCATGAGCCCCAAAATTCCAGTCCTTTTCTGATCCCTGCCCCTTCTTTTCTTGTGTTAGTTTTTTGTGAGTGAATACCTTCTATTTGCTGGTCAGATATATAGAGATACGACTGCCTGATGATGCACTAGGTTCTTGTTGCCTTTGTCTGGTTTGAAAGTCAATCGTTAGCACCTTGCCCTTGTGTCATTGTTATAGAAATATGTTTTCCTCCCTTTTGGGTCTTACCTCAGGTTTTCTTCAGTGTGAAAACAAATTTTATGCTTTAGAAGATTGTGTCAGATGTGGTCTGATTTCCTTTTAGTAATGCCTTTAGACCTTCTTTTTCAGAGTAAACGGGACCACCTCCTTATGAATGTCAAATGGTACTATCGCCAGTCTGAAGTCCCAGATTCAGTCTATCAGCATTTGGTTCAGGACAGACACAATGAGAATGGTAAGTTAGGCTCTGTAGAGTAAGGCCTTCTTTACTTGTACTCTGAAGCTTAACAGTCTAGAAAGCAAGAACACTTTTGCGTAGGGATGTGAAGCAAGGACTGTTGATGAAAACAAGATATTAGAAGATGGATTATAGTGTTTCTTCCCTGCCTTGTTTGTTCTAACCAGTGTATGTCCTGTAACCATAGCTATAATCAGATGCGTTTCAGGTATGGTTTAAATACTGTGCTGTATTATACTAATCCCTTGAGAGAGAGTAACAAAGAAAAATAACATTGGGTCCTTTGTAGGCCTTCTGGATGGTGTACTAATGCCTAACTGGCTGAAGACCAAGCTGTCTGAAGAAATTGTGAATCTCTTCTATTTTTTTCTGATTCTGCCATAGTGCAATGAGAACTGTATTTTACATTCATACTATCTTGCACGTATGAATACTCACTGTGATTAATGTTGCAGTAAGTGAAGTAACTGCAGCACTCGTAGCCGAGTTCCCCCTTTTCTCTTTGCAAAACCCAGTGTGATCATGGGTTTAATAGAAGCAGAAGAAACTTCAGTACATATCCCAGTGTCATTTATCTCTTGCCTCTAGGGGAGACATAACATTTGCTTCTATTCTTGCCAGGAAATTTCCTTGAGGCAACTGTTAAAATTCTGAAGATACTCCAAGGTGAATTGTGATAGTAAAAGTTGATGCTTGAAATATGGAACACAGCAACTTTTTGGTGCATGACAAAGTCGAGCATACGTTCTCCTTTTTGCAGGCATTAAGGACGTTTTGAGTGTGCTTTTAGCAAAAGCTGCACAAATCTAACAATTCTCTTGCTAATTTATTTGGAACTTCTGACAATGCGATTATAGAGACAGTGTCAAAGTGAGCATTTTTGATAACATGGCTGCTTTTTTAATGTTACATTCTTGTGCATGTGGAGAAGTATTTTTGTGTGTTCTTCAAAGGTATTATAAAGAAATAATAGAAAAAATTGTCTTCCATTTTTTTAACACTGAGAATTTTCTGTGTTTGAACATGAATATCAATATTTATCCCAAAGCCAGAGCACTAAGCAGTTAGCACGGTCAAGATTTTGTTGAAGATTTGAGATTAAATATGCAAAGCAACCAAAACGTTAACCTGGAAACCAAAAGTCAGTGATAAATTAGTTTGCCTAGTTCCTTTCACCTAGGAGTGACCACTTCCAGTGTAGGTCAGTGGATGTGTCACCCAGTACCCCTGAAATCTGTTTCCCTTCAGCAGTTCCTTAGCTATGGCAAGGGAGAATTCATGTGTAAAAACGGGTGTCATGTTATTTCCATACCTGAAAGGCCATGTAAACAATCTGAATGTCATCTTCACACTGAGGAGTGTGTTTCTAAAACATCCTCAGACTTTGACCTGTAAAAAACACCTGCAAAATGGCAATGGTAGCTGCTTTCAGATTACAGCTAATGTGTTGGTGGTTTTTTGTTTGTGTTTTTGCTTTCTGGCAGACTCTGGACGAGAGCTTGTTATTACAGACCCAGTTATCAAGAATCGAGAGCTCTTCATTTCAGATTACGTTGACACTTACCACGCTGCTGCCCTCAGGTAAGTCACAGAGGATGTGGTGCAGTGTCTGAGGTGGATGAGAAAAACCTTCTTGAGAGAGGTGCTTTTCTGTTCTTGTGTGGGGATCGTTAGCATACTGCTCAGCTTTCTCCTCATCTCCTGCAGTAATTAACTTCTGTTATCTGTTCTCATTCAAAAAGAAGCTGTAATTCTACAATCTCGTTTTAATCTCAGTTAATCAATGTTGCTCAGAAGATATTGTTTCCCATCATTGCCAATTTAGGTTATTGCTGGTTCCCGCAGAAATCCTACCCTTCCCTCCTCTGTGTTTGATTCCACCATTAACAATAGCATCTCCTAGGGAAGTGACTGTGAGTACGTTGCCCTGATTAAATTGCGTTAAAGGCTTTTTGCTCTGAGGCACTTGTCATTGTTGCAGCTCAGCTAAGAGCTCCATTAAAAACTGGCTGTACAGACAGGAGGTAATGGACCCCTGTATTGTTCTCTGTACTATCTGCTCTTCCCTGGAGGTTGCTGCTCTTTTTACCCACTAAGTTTTTACCTTTAGTGGCTAACCTTTGACTAGGCTGAGGGAATACACCATGACTTAAAACTGTTTTCAAATAGAAACAGCGAGGCATTATTTTTCAGCAGATTTTGAACATGCCAAACACGCATGGGTATTGTCAAATGGAAATTGAATAATCTCCCTGATAATAATGCTCAGATGGTGTTTCACTAGAACCATCTGGAGACATTTTTTGTTCAGAGTCACTTTGCTGAAGCTGCTTACTTCAAGACAAACTGGCTGCAACTTCTGTTACAGGGGTGGGAAGAAGCCTTTGATTTACATGTTAGACTTTTTTATAAACTCGGAAAATTCCAGTGGTGTGCTATAATCTCATGAAATTCCACAGTGCCTTTTCTGAGTTACAGAAGGTTGCCTTCCACTTTTAAATTGGCGTGCTTGGAAACAAGCTAGCAGGAGGTTGTCTGTCCTGATGGAACCAATCTTGGAAATCTAACTGTCTGCTTAAACAGAGAGAAACTGAACTACGTGTATGGAATTTTCCCTGGGAGTATTTTAACTTCTCTTCTATGTCTTTTCTTTTTCTTCTTTAAAGAAAAGATAAAAATGGAAAGATAAAAATGGAATATATGTGTATACCAAGCAAACCTGAAAAATAACCTTCTCTTCTCTCCTTCTGAAAAGAGTGGAGTCTGCTGAAAGCCCAAACTGAACACTTTCTCAACCTGCCTTGTGTTTTATCTGCCACCTTTCTGTTTGGAAGCCCATACCGTGGGCACCTTTCAGATCACTCTCTTGTTTCTCTTTGTTGGCATATGATTTCACTGTTGTGTTGTTCTGGATTGTTCATACTTCTAATAATTCTTAAAGGCTTGTAGATGGTATCTTAAGATGCTGGTAATTGAGAGGATATGCTTCTGCAGGGTAAAGATATATTTTTGCTGATTCTTTTCTAGCAAATTGTGATTAATAGACGTCAGTAATTTTCAGTGTACAAGGCGAACGTAAGGGTAATTGCACATGATGTTCTTGCAGTTTGAGGACATAGAGTAGGCAGAAAGTATTGTGATGCATGAAAGGAGGGTTAACATGAAATTCTAATTTATTATAATATGAGATTATTTCTCTGCCCTCTGGAAGCAAATGGCTCTGGTCACACAATGAATTGCTGACAAACTGGGAAATAAAACCAGTGATTGTAGCTACCAATCTTCTGCTCGAAGCAGTGGAAAAATTTAACTAGCGGATACTTGTAGATCCGTGTGGAAGTGTGTAATGGAAGTTATGTCCTTTTTACCTATATGATAAATCTTTGTGGCACTATGTAGTACTACTTGTCTGAAATGCTTTTATGAATATAGATAATACAGGCTCATCTGTAAAACGCTTATTAACTGTCAGATGAATTATTGAAAGGAAACTAAGTATTTTTCCAAAAAATCCTTTTAAAATGTGAATGTAATGTGAAATATCAAACCAAATACCCTTTCTAACTTACTTACTTTCTTTCAAAATGACTAAACTAGGAAACTTAGCTTCAGCCACCAGGGATAAAATAAATATTAGTGAACAAGTTTGTCTTTCAGTATTTGTGTGACGTCTCAATTACAGGCCTTGTTAATGTTCCATTACAGCCTGGCATGACCTGTGCAAAATCCAGCTTTGTCCTCTGCCAGAAGGGCAATTGACTGGGAATTAGGCAATCATAGGGACACTTATGCAGCCTCAGCTCACAGGATCGCGGCATCGATTTTGTCTTAGAGCAGTCGGCAACTTTATTCATCCTTTATCCTTCTGGTGTGTTTTTTCCTCACCTGTAGTAGTTGATGTTGTGTACTGGAGAACTCATGTCAGAAAAAGTTCTTGGTGGCTGTGGATTGGTGAGCCTTTTTGAAGTGCTTTACCATGAAAAGACTAGGAAGGGAAGCAAGCGTAGCATTGCAGCTTTCTAGGGCAGTTTTTCAAGTATGCAGTGCTTTTAAGCTCTGCTGAGAAGACCAGGCAAACAGATCCAGTGTTATTACACTCAAAATAATTATTCATCTTGGTGTACTGGTGGCAATAGCACTTCTCATTCCATTTTAACCAAGACTGGAAAACCTTTTTACGATGTTAAATAAGCCCCATAGCAGCTTATTTATAATAGCAAATACTGTTCAGTAAATACAAGTGGAAAGAGATGCTATCTGTATTAATACTGGAGAGCCTGACATACTGAAAAAGAGCAAAATCATGTGCTTTGTTTATTGCATTCAATCGGGTTTATATACAAAGCACTAACTCTTTGGCTGCCTGGCCCGTTTATCTCTGCCCGCTTTTGATCTGATTTACTGGCAGCAGCAAACTGTCGTGCAGTGAATGACAAAACACGAGCAGCTGTTGGACGTTAACAGTCCAACAAACCCTTGAGGAAACGAGATGCAACTTTGTACAGCTAGTCTGCATGCTCATCCTTAAGGATAATGACTTCATCAACAAACTATATTAAGAAAAATCAACAATCTGTTGTAGAACAAGCGAATAAATCCTCTTTTCTCCTTTTCTCTCTCTTTTTAAAAGTGTCTTTGTGTTTTACTGTCGTGTGAAAAGTAGAAGGAAGAAACTTGTGTGTGTTTGGAATTTGCATTGTTAGGTTTGCAGTCTTGCTAGAAACAGCATAGCTTTGGTTTTTATTTGGAAGTGTTACTAAGCTGTTATCTTTCTAAATAAAAAGCTAACTTCCCAAATAATATGAATAGTAGAATTTTTGAAGTTTCCTTAAAGATGTAAGTTTAATAGGACTGTAAAAACTATGAAAATAAGACATTTTCAGGATTGTATTTCTAGGGTAGATATTGTTCGTTAGTCTGATTAAATTTGGGCTCCCCAGGACTGTGTGGGGGCTGAATAAGAATTAATTAATGTTTGTAGAACACCATCTGAGACCTTGTAACTGAATTTTCTTCCCTTTCCACCATGGGAAGAATCTGCGTGGTTACTTGTTGCAACAGGCTTATGTGTGACGTTTTAGACATGTATGAGAAGACAAGGATGTCTGTGGCTTATACATAGATTGCAGTGGCACTTAATTAAAATTCTAATTCCATTTTCCCCTCTTTCTTTCAGAGGGAAGTGTAATATCTCCCATTTCTCCGACATATTTGCTGCTAGAGAGTTTAAAGCCCGAGTGGATTCATTTTTCTACATACTGGGCTATAATCCAGAGACAAGGTAAGTGAAGTGACTTCTAAAGGCAAGCTTTACTGCTGATCTGAACCTGCAGGAACAGGGAAACTGCTCAGGGGAAGAAAAGTTAAAATCAAGGATGATGCTGATAGGAAGGTGGGGTGGAAGAGAATGGGAGGGAGAAGCTACATCTTCCTGCTGAGTGTATGTATAGGAGAAAAATCAACAGTAGATAACAAAATTGTGCAGTGAGTCGTGATACCCGATTTCATCGCTGGGTAAATAACGTAGTGCCTCAAAACAGGTTTTTAGAACTGTGAAATGTGTTTAAAGGTTGCAAACATGAGCAGGAATTCTTAGCTGTCTCATTGGCTAAATGCACACCCCTGAAAATACTTCAAAGGATACATTCACATGTTCTCCTAAGCAATGCTGAAGTTTACACACTTCTAAGAAATCAAATTTCAAGTTTTAAAGTGTGGAAATTCATGCTTTTGTGGGTAAATACTCATATAGGGTCCCATATCAACAATTCCTAGTTTATGCTTCACTGCCTGGAGTAAATTAGAGGTACAGAAAGATCTTTTTTGGGGAATTAACACATATTTGGAGAAGGTACATTCAGTGCACTCTTCAATTTCACAGTTCTTTCAGTCTGCCTGGGAGTTGTCCAACCAATCAGCTGGGTTTGGACAGCAAAGCTGATACTAGACTTCCTTATTTTTCAGGTCCAAACCCTAACTTTTATTTTTTTCTTTTATGTAGTTTTGTAAATACAGAGAACGCCTTACAAATACCAGCCTTAAAGAGTTTGTTGTCGAGGGGTGTATTTCTATGAGCACTTGAGTAAAAGATTAATAATGTGTAACAGGGCTCAGCAAGGTCTGTGCCGACTGGAAGTTGTGTTGTTTCTTTCAATGTGGAAAATGTAATTAACTTGTGGACCTTGATTTCTAGAGGTATTGTTGAGAGAAGTGTTATTTTAGGTGGGGATTAGATAGGCAGGTAAATAATGAATATTTGGATTGTTACATTGTAGATTTACTTTTTTTTAATGCAGATACGAATCTTTATGCTTCAGGGCGAAGCCAACCACTGACTGTGTGCTGTTAGGAAGAAACTCCCTGTGTGGGCATGTTATTATGTAATTGCCTATTTATGAGGCTTCCTGTACCTTACTCTGAAGTGTCTTAAACTGTCCGTGTGTCTGAGTCAGGGTACTGGACTGGGTAAACTCCCTTAATCGATTCAGTTTACATTCCTAGCGGGTGCTGTCAGTGTAAGTCCCTAGGAGACAAATCTTGGTAGCGTATGGTGCTGAGCTC
Organism: Nyctibius grandis; assembly: GCF_013368605.1. Classification (NCBI taxonomy): domain Eukaryota; kingdom Metazoa; phylum Chordata; class Aves; order Nyctibiiformes; family Nyctibiidae; genus Nyctibius; species Nyctibius grandis. Next base: position 5,125,485 of record NC_090674.1, read on the forward strand.
TGGGAAGAGGGCATGAAATCCTATAATATTTTAAAATACAATATGTTAAAATGTTTTTGTAATATCATTTGTGTATTTTTTGGAGCAGTCCAACAAGGCGAGGCATTTATGAAGTTTGTCATGATGCACCTCTGTGATACTCAGCACCATGCTTGACCTCTATATTTAACTTTGTCACTTTTCTTCAGTGCATTTTAGCTTTGAGGGCGTGAATGCGAAATGAACTATTTGTATTAGTGTTCAAGTTCTGTGTTTAATGGATGATTTCTCTTATGAAATGCCATTTATGCGAGTTGTTAGTGCAATTTTAAACCGACTTTCTGTGTAGAAGTAGCTGTTAATTCTTCCAGCTATTACAAAATGACTGAGCCTGAAAAGATCAATGAAATGACAAAGCGTAGCACTTAGTGATCAGCTAATTACTTACACTAACCAGGTCTCAAAATGTAGGTTTTTCTTCATTTGGTTGCAGCCAGGGTGTTGTGTGGTTTTGGTTTGTTTTGGTGTTTTTTTTTTTTTGTTTTTTTGTTAATTCTAGCTCTTCAAGTCTTCATTTTGTCTTGGCACAAGGAGAGGTTTAGAAAAAAGAGCTGAGTCTTTAGGTTGCTTGATTATTTTTGACCTGTGTGTTTGCTACTGATTTACAATGCATGCTTCTTTGCATACCTAATTCTAGATATATTTCGCTTTTGGAAGTAAAAGTATTGTAACACACCTTGGAGGATGACCTGTTAATGGTTTGTCTAGAAAAACAAAACTTTGTCTTGAACTTGACCTGCTTTTCTAACGTAGCGTTTTGTTTCACATGGAGAGGATGGAAAATGTTCATGGTAGCTTGAAGTAATAGTATGTTGTAGGTAAGGTTCTGAATACTGCAACGTGACCCTCTCAACTGACTTATAGAAATGTGTGGTAGGATAGATTCTTACACTGAACAAGCTTGAGCTGTGGATTGCATCTGCAAAGATGTAGTTCTGTTTGAGTGATTTTTATTTTGTGTTCAGCATAAGGTGCTCATATACTTTTCCAGGACTCTCAAATGCAGCTCAGTGTGTTGGGAATCTGACTATTTTCTATGTTTTCATGTGTTCTGTTTGCAAAACAACGCGCAAAAATCCCACACCCCTAAAAATATCCAAAACACTGGTGTGGTGGATGTGTAATCAGAGGCCCTTTTGTTCCTGGAGCACACAGTGCTAAAGGAAAGTGTGCTTTGTCCTTTCTTTTCTATTTGAAAGCTTGCTGACTATAGATTTACCTTGGGAAATAATCAACCATGATCCTATTGTTGATCATTCTGTGGTCTGGAAGTGGTAAACCTGTGCATTTTGGGGTAACTTTTTTCTTTACAGTGTGTATCAAGCTGTTGTTTTTTTTTTCTACAGAGTTTGGTAAAAGATTGCACACTATGTTTCAGTAATTCTCACATCAGTGAGAAAAATCTGATTGTGGAATAAAAACATGAACTAATCTTAAAGCTAGAAGCTGGGTGTTATCACCTTGAACAGAGTGTTAATCAAGCTAGTAAGTAGACCTGAAATATGTTCCTGGCTCTCAAGGGTGTGGAATACATCCACTAAACTTGTATAGCCAGCTGAGAAAGAAAGCTCATTTTATGCTAAGTACTTCAAAATAATGAATTCCGTGTCTCTTCAGAGAAGTGACTGCTCTGGCACTGACTAATCCCACTAACATGGAATCCCACTCAAACTTTTGAGTTCCCCAAATGGCCCGATGAGACCAATGAACTTTATCAAAGAAGCAATGTTAGGTGAATTGTATATGCCCCGAAATTAGTTTAGAAGCATTTCAGAGTATATAGAATAGCAGTCAGGAAGCATTAATGGACAAAGAAAACCAGACCTGATGTACCACTTCAGAAAACCAGTAACCACGCCAGCTTGAGTTAAGGTGTTGGTTTTGCTATTTGAGTCAGAAATCAACTCTGCCTGTTAAAAAGAAACGTGCAGCAAGGCTTGGGAATGCTGTTGAACGTGCTGTTTGACCTCAGGCAGCTGGTTTTCACCAGCTCACATCTTACCACTCGTTTACTACAACTCTAGTTCTTACCCTATGTGTAGTATAGTGCCAGATGTAGCTGATTCTGGCAAGAACTTCTTCCAGTCCTTCCTTTTGTACTCTGACGTCCTGCATGGACTTCCAGAAACAACTGTGAACTGTCTCACTCAAGGATGCAGGCATGCCCAGTGCCACCAGTGGTGTTGGCTGGTTCTGTAGCATACTGGCATGTACCAGGCATTCAGCTCTCTGATCTCAGGAGGAAATAAATACATCATGAATTTTGTCTGACACTGACATCTATGAATATATATTGATTTAAATGCTACTGAATTTTTACTTGGAACTAGAAATAATCAGATATTTTACAACCAGTTTTCATGGCCATGAATCAAAATTACTCTTCCACAACATAGTTTTGCATTGTAGAACAAAACAATACCAAACATTCAAGGCATGGGTGAATTTTCTGAGTAGATGTTTTGGGAAGACCAGGGTCTTGTCTGTGTTTTTATTCCACAACATTTGCTTTTACTTTATTTTTTTTTCTTCTGAAATGTTCTTGTTTGGTGATGTTGTGAGTTAAATGAGTGTTGGTGTGTCTTTGAGAGGAGTGTTCCCAAGAGTGAAATTGAAGGTGACTTGCTCTTTCTTGTCCTTCATGTCTTCCTATTTTCTGTTGAAAGTCTGAATCAAGAGCCTCTCTTTTCCCTTTTTTTTTTTTTTTTACCCCTCTCTCAATGGAAAGCATAGTGAGGGGAGTACAAGTTTCAGTTCTAGAAACAGATAAAATCGTGTATATTCTTACAAAGTCAAGAAGCCAGTGTGGAGTTGTGTGTAAGTAGGGTTTTTTCAAAGCTTCCTCTTAATATTGCCTTTTGTTAGTAAAAATCGTAGTTGAATGGTGAATTGACATCTACAACCAAAATGTGAACAGAGGCTGAAGAGGACTGCAGAGCTCTGTGTTGCTATTTGGATCCTTTCGTCTCGTTAATTTTTAGCAGTCAGAATATTTTGATTCTATGCATATTATAATGCCTAGGGCAACAAGAGAGGGTGAAGTGATCATAAAGGTTTTTAAATGTATCCATCCTCATGTCTCAAATCAAAGCCTTAAAATGAGTTCTTACTATGATTACACTTAATAGAACACTGACAGTTTGTGGCGTACTTTAAATAAGACAATTCCTCCAATGTATCGTAAGTCCAATTTTTTTTAAATAGGTTTAGCAATTTTATATACAATCAGGAATCCTCCTGATGGGGGAAGTCAGGGGCTGTTTGGTATGCCCATGTGATGTGAAACAGATGGCTTCTGTATGTCTTACAAAACAACTTTGCTGTAATTTAGTATCACTCTTGTCTGATATTCCTGGGAAAGAATTATGGAAGATGCTGAGCACCCTCACTGCATGTCAGTAGGTATTGTCATGCGTTGAAGTGCCTTGCAGTTGATTCCTTTTAAATAAAGAGACAAAAATCCCTCCCCAAAACTGTATTTAGATAAATGAATGTATAACTTCCTTGGCTTGTTCTTTCTGGCTGATACCACACTTAGTAATACCATTTGGAATACATTATTTCTGTGTGCCCGTATGTCAATTTATCTCTGAATTGGAGGGTAGCATAAAAGCTGAGAACTTTTTCTCAAGTTCATGTTGTGAACTTGAGGGGAAAAAAAACACAACCCAAAACAACAACAACAAAAAAATCCAGAAATGTGTTTCAGCTGTAGCTGAAATCAAGGCTCGATACATTTGGCCCTGTAAATGTTCTTACTTAAAAGTGGTCAGCTGGTAAACACTGTGCAACGTATTTGGGGTAGTTAACGTTTTTCTAGGCTGTAGTCTGGGAGGGTTTGGTCAGTCAGTCTTGTTCTGAATGCATTAACCTCCTGTAATATTTTTATAACAGAAGTGAGCTGGTAGAATGTTATGGTGGGTTTGTCTTTTTGTTTTTGTTTTTTTTTTTTTTTAATTTTAAAAGCACTTTATAAAACTTTATTGTGTTTCGGGAAGCTTTAAATACATAGCCTAGCATAGTTTAGTATTTAAAAAAAAACATAGGATCTTTTATCATAGTTGGTTGTGTTTGGTTTTAGGTTTTTTTTCACAAGCATGAGCCAAGCCCATCTATCCTGTATCTTGGAGAATGGCTCCTTCAGATTATGAATGAGCTTTGGTAGCGTCAGATGGTTTCAGCAGAGCTATGGTGGCTGAAATGTTCGAGTTACTGAATGTTTGAATAATTATTGCAGGTTCATTGAAGAAGGCAGACTTATGTTGGTGAATGTTCCCAAGAAGGGGGTGGGAGGTAACGTAATATGGGCAACAAGAAAGGTGTACCCACCTATGGTATAATAAAATTTTCTCACTGGATTAATGTAAAAGAGAAAATTTGGGATTGTTCTGTGCCCTGGTCTGTTTTGCTTAGTCTGTTTCTGTCTTTTAAAATTCAAAATTTGAGAAATTGTTTATCCTTCTCTAGCCTTGCAGTAAATTTGGGCATCTCAGGTGCTCTAAAATGGGGGCAGGTACACTAATTAAAGTATTTTATTCCATAGGGGGAAGGGATATTGCCTGCATATAAATGGGTAGCTAAGAATCTTTTTGAAAATTACATGAATAAACAGGAATGCCAAAAATCAAGGATGATGAAGGAAGCTGAAACAGTGAGTTGAGTCTGGCTCCTCTTGGGTTCACCTTGTGTTCACACGTGCTTGTGAACGGCAGTGGCATTGCTGCTGAGAATTCATATTCTTTAAATGTTCTCATATATTGCATTATTCACACGTGGAACAAAAGTATTTTGTGAATCAGCCTGCTGCTAACAAATTGCGTAGCAAAATGTGAAGCTTCTGTCATTTGCATCAGTGAAAACCTCTAAGCCTTTTAATGTAATTTTTTTAAAAAGCTAATCACAAACTAGGAAAAAAAAGCTTTTAGGAGCCTTTTTTAAATCGATGCGTATTTCACTTGGGGAAGATATAAAAAGTGCTGGAACAGGGATGTCTGCAGGCTTTGAATCGCTCCGCTCTCGAGCGTTGGCTGTACCAGACCCCCTCGCTAAGGCCCCACTTCCCTGCACACTAGCTTGGTGCGCAGGAGCTGCGGAGGCTGTTCCGTGTGTGCTTTATTTACGGAAACAGCGGGGTTCGGATTGATTGCGTCGGGAGGCAGCGTGTGGCTGAGGGAGGGTCACAGCACATGCTCAGTCCTGGCAGTCCGAGGGCGAAGTTTCTGCGTTCTGCGTGCAGGCTTAGGTCATAGCACAAGCTCAGTGAAAGCTCGCTGAGGTCTCTCAGGCTGCATGTGCCTCCATTTTGAGTTGGTAGAGTGGAAAAGGCAGAGTTTTAGCTGTTAAGTAGAGGGTTCAGGAGTGCATCTAAACCCACAAGAGCCTGTCATAGTCATGGACGATCCATTCAGCCCCTGCAGGTAGGCTGCATCACTCTGGCCTCCCCTAAACGAGGATGCTTTTTGCTGTTATTTGTGACTTCTGAAATGTTGATGAAATCATTTCGTTCCTATTGCATGTTCCTCAGAACCTTGTAGTCACGTCGGCATCGCTGTGCAGCTGTCCGTGTGGTGCATGAGGGCACTGAGCGGGGAATCTGCTGCCGAAGGGGTGCATGGAGCAAAACCTTGAAGCTGTGTGGGCTTGTTTTTTTTGTTGTTCTGTTTTTTTTAACCCTTCCCCTCGTGGTGCAGTTTTAATTTCAGTTGTGCTGTCTGCATGCCAACCTTACGGCAGGTCTGTGGGGAGCCGCAGAGGCACTCCGCAGGGTGTGCAGGGCTACCAGAGTGGCTGTTAGGAAATGTTTGGGCCTGCGACAGGCTGTTTAGATAATGGTACGGGGAGGGTTGTAGATCAGCAGCCATTGGTTGCTCTGAGGAGGGGTGGTTCTCGCTTGGGTTGAGGGGCAGTGATCCTGCTGATACTTCCTCAAGTATTAAGGAAAAAAAAAAAAGTAGCTGGCACGATTCTGCTTGCTTGTCAGTCACGTGCAAATAACACTTCTGCACCTAAAATGCAGCAATATTGTTTTATGCAGAGAAGCTTATTTCTGTAAGCAATACCCACATTGGTTTTATCAGGCTGGCAAAACACTTAAAGTTTTAGACTGATTTGAATAAAACAGAGGACTCGGGCTGTACAGTTTTGTGTAATGATAGTGTAGTTGCAACTGGCTTTGAGGTCCTTGTGGGACAGCCCTCAGTGGCTTGTCACTGGGTTTGAGAGGACTTGGGTGTGTTGAATGGGAGTAAACTTGATTCTGCAGCGTGTTCTCGTTCACGGCGGTGTCTGAACTTGTGCAAAACCGGGTGCTGGTCTGCCGTGTCCCTCTGCCTGGCCCGCTGGCTTGAGAGCTGATCTCGGCACCATGGGGGCTGTTGCTGAGGGGAAGTACTTCAGTCAGGGCAACTTGGCTGTGAGTTACTGGGGTGCATTGAGTTTGAAGGTGGCAGGATGGTTTGTGCTGCTCATGGTGACATCTCTGGAACTTTATAGCAGAAGGTTGACTGCTGGCCTTGCACACACAGTCATTCACCTCCGTGGTGTGCGTTACTGGGGCTACCTTCTTTCTCTTGTCCGGAACTGAGGAATGAACGATGAATAAGACTGCATAATTTTGCCTGTGTTAGTGCCATGTCTGTATCTATGCGCTGTCTGAAGTGTTACTCCCTTTTCCCATTTCCTTTTACACCTATAAAGCATAAAAATCAAGAGCACCTGTTTAGTTTGGGTCACTTTTGCTATTGGCTGAAGCAAAGTCATGCTAATGATTGTAGAGCATAATTCCCTTGAACTGGCTGAATCACCTCGTAGTTGAAAGGGTTGTCTCTGTAGGCCTAGGCTTTAGAAACATTCTTATTCCTAATAAAGGAGCTACTTGAATATGTCCAGGAATATGACACTGCTCTGCAGGAATACAGGGGTACAACACCTTGTGTCCTTACCATTTGTTTTAAATGTTGACTTAGAAGCAAAAGAGGATGCATTGAGGGTTGGGGAGGGTACAAAGCAGTATGGTTTGTGCCATTTTTCAGTGATAATTTGTGCATGCATTTAAAAAAGATTTGGGAAAAAAGCCACTTCTAAACTTAAAATGAAAATTTGATCATGCTTATTTTTAAGAACTATAAGGTTAACTTACAGGTGGAAAAAAAATGAAAACACCTCCATGTTGGAACAAAACAAAATCTGATTGTCAAACAAAAGTATTACATTTGGCAAAACAAATACTGCTGGAATAATATGCCAAATAAGACATTCTTCACTGAATCACTTGCACATGAGAACTTGTGGATGTGATGTTGGTTGTATTGGCTCGCAGACCTCCCCCTTGAAGGGTGCCTCTGGTGTCCATGCTGTGCTCGTGTACAATCAGGTGGTTCCCGCTCCTAGAAAATGTATAGATATTTTTATTCCCTGTGGCAGTACTCCTCTCACAGCAGACCTTCAGCGTTCTTTGAGATCTCAATTTTTCCTTTCCACGTGCTTCAACACGGATGTCTTTCACCTGTATTGCCAGTTGTGGGGTTGGTCAGCCAGTTTATAACGGAAGCGGTGCCTTAGGTTTGTGCATAGACGTGCAAGAGTGTTTATACTTCGGTTTAGAAAAAGCAACAACACAAATAGAAAACGAGCCTCCCTGCCACCCACCCCCCTAAAAAAAAAGGCAACCAACCAACAAACAAAAAAAAAACCAAAAAAACCCACAACCCCCCCAAAAATAAGCCAACCCAAAAAGCCCCTTGGTAGTAGGAGAGGTAAGGCTGTCTGCTGTCAGCTATCTGTGGTACTGGCGAGATATTCAGTGCGCTGAAAAGACCCTTTCTCCTTGAGCAGACATTGGAGTGTGCTCATGCAGTTACTACCAGTGGTGAAGTTTTAAGCAGGCTGGATGCCCAGAAGATTCTCTCCAGTTCAGAGTCTGTTGGTAGGTGGTCTGGTGAGTTACAGTTCCACTCCAAACAACTGCAGTTACAAATATATTATGGGAAGTGCTTCTATTTTGTCCTTTGGATGAAGAAATAGTGGCCAAGTACTTGATAGTCTTACTTCCCTTTGTTCTGGCTTCATTTTAGCTTTTTTCAAGACTTAAATCAGTAAGATTACCTCTTCCCCCTTCCTTCCAATTCTTTAGGCTGTGATTTGCTTTAATTAGAGCTTTCTATTTATTTCGAATTGTATGATGGAATTAGGGGTATCATCAAGCTTGTTCTATGCTTCACATTTTTCATGCTTATCACCTTTAACACATGCTGTTGCTTCTTTATGTATCTGCTGTTCAAGGAAGCTGGAGATTTGTTGTCAAGCAAGTGAAGAGACTGAGTGGCAGATCATCGCATCTAGTCTTGATGAAGCTTTATGGAAAATAACTGCTAGGTTTTTGCTTGGTTCCACTGTCCTGCATATAAACTGTGACTGTGCTGAAGAAATGATGCTGATGTGGTATATAGTCTGGCTTAATAATGAATATTTGCTGTGGGAAGTGCAATGGTACTGCCTGGCCATTTTAGAAACTATACAAGATAAACCCTTAAAGCAACATAATTCCATGTTGAATTCATTTACATATTTACTTATCACTGTAAATGTTGCTTGCAAATAAGTAACATTCTCGTTCTATTAAAATCACATATAGACCAGATTAAAAAAAACTTTGTATAATATGAAGGTTTCCACTAATTCATTTTTTTGAACTTGTGATCAAAATACTGGTGTCTTCCTTATTTGACGGTAAACAAATATTGGAAAAACAAGTATTAGAGAGGTGCTCAATGAAATCTACAAGCACGATACTATCCACAGAGGTAGTTCCTATGTGGAGAGTGCTTGTTTCTTTGCAATAACTTGTGTGGCAGAATAGCTGTATTACCATCACTTCCATCCTGCCTTTTGCGTAGGGTACAGTACTTCTAAGGACTGTATAGTCTTTTTTTTTTTTCTCATATATAAACCTGATGAAAAATAAGATTATGTTGAAAAAGCTTTTCCTGTCTGACTCAACCTTCTGCAACTACTTCCTTCTCCAAACAGCAGCATGGGTGCAGAGCACAGAGTCCTCCACTTCCTTAAAGTTCTGGCTCTGCGATCGGTCAGCAGGTTTGAGCTTGTACTGAAGATAAAATGTTAGGACATGTTTATTCATTCCTGCTTTAGATTGAGCAATCGCTGAAAACATTCCCGTATAAGTTCATTTGCCTGAAATATGGGTTTGGTTTCTTCGCTTGGAACACAAAATTGCTCGTGGATTTCTTTTTATTATAACACGCTGTTACAACAGGTTTTAAACAAAACTTAAACTTACTAGAGGCTGGCCATTAGCAATAATATTTTCTGAGCATTAAGATACTTCTGGAAAAGGGATTTTATAATCTTGCTTAAAAAAAGGTCTATGACATAAGTGCAAGCTGAACACATGAAATCATGTAACTTGAAGTAATATTTTTTTATGTAGAAAATATTTGTTGGAAAAAGCTAAGAAGCCATTGCTTAATCTGTAAATTGATATCGATCCCCATATAATGAGGACAAACCAACAGGACTAACTCACTGTCTTTAAGCAAGAATTGCTGTTTGTTTAGGAGGGGAAGAGGGGGAGCCAGTTCTGTTACCCTTAGGCACCGATCTCACAGGTTTGTGGTAGTTGTGGGATTCTTTTGGTTGAATGTTGAATGGCCTCAACTTGATTGTCCCTTTTGTATTTTGAACTGTGTGATGTAAGAACATAACATGCATGAGAATGGTCGTCCTGGGTCAAACCAAGGATCCGTTTGGCTCAGTAGCCTGTCCCCCAACAGTGACCATAAGCAGATGCTTGGAGAAAGTAAGAATAGAGCTGTGATATATGACAGAGGCTTGTTGTGTTTGTGGGCTATTTTGCATCACTGTAGTGAAGTCTTATGACTTCTTAGTGCTGCAGAGGAGCAAATGTATGTAAAGCTCTTCTTTTCTAGTTAATACTTTGCAGCCAGAGCCTGTACAGCATCGGCTGAGGGAGGAGCATGGCAAGGGAGATTCTGAATTTTGGTTTATGGATGCACGGTATAAAACAAAACAGAATATCCTAGCAAATGAATCGCTTGAATGTAATGCCAGTCCCCTTCAGGCCCTGATAAACTATTTTTTTAACCAACTGAAGTTGGAGTGGAGTAATTTTGTTCTCTCCGGTTTTGTCCCTCTAGAGATGGAACAAAACGATCCTTGCCAGTTGTTTTTAGAACTGCCTCTGAAGAGCATTTTTTTCATCTTGGGTATTGGACCATTTGCATAAAGGGATTTTTTTAAAAACCTCTTCTTGAGACTTTCTCTTTCCTAACTGCTTCAGATTTATGTTAATTTTACAGAAATCACAAATATCTAGGAATTGCCTTACTGTATCACACTTTGAATTTATGTAACTGATTATCTTGTCAATAGCAGTGACTGTTTGGCTACATCAATTTTAAAAGTGTGTGATTGCAATTAATAATCTATTCTACCTATTTTATATATATATATATATATATATATAAAATAATCTCTAATCTGGTTTTGGTTTTATTTAGTAATCCATCAGTTTTCTTACCAGGCTTTGTAAATAAACCCAAACCTTGTAAGATTAATTGTTTAGTGCTATAGCTTGTTATTGCTTATTAAAAACAAAACCCCAACCCCCCCAAACCCCTGCGTATCCTAGCCGTAAGTTGTCTTTCCTCTTTTAATCTTTCATCATATAAAAATAATGATGTCTTCCAACTGTCTTTGCACACTTCCTCAGCTAACAATCTGTGCTCACACTGCGATGGTTGAATCCATCGTAATCACTGTGCTGGGACCCCTCCTGGTCTCAACTCCGGAGCGCCCTGTCCCCTTCTCCATTCTGTGTCCCAGGATGGTGACAGCTACTTACACTGATAGTGCTTCTAGTTTAATCATTGAAACTTCTTTGGCACTGTGAAGTTTGCCTTAGTGACATGTATGTGTTGGAGTAGGGAGTGGTTTTTAGCAAGTTGGTTTTGCAAACCCTTTTTGGAGAGCTCTGAAGAGAATCAGACAGACTGTTAGAGAGGTAGCCTGTGGCTGAGTGATTTGGCCAGTTTAAAAACCTTTTCCTGTTGAAGCATCGCCCTGGTTTAATTACAGGTCACCTCAATATTCAGAATCAGGAATGATTATGCCAAGAGTGGTTAAGTGGGTAGCACAGAATGCTGTCCTATATGTGATGTTTAGGTTGTGGTGTTCTGTTTTGTTTGGTGTTTTTTAAACTTACTGGTAGCCTTAAGTTACTTTCCTGTTCTCTGAGCTGTTGCTGGCTAGTAGCAGGTGTTTTGGGAAGCCAGTGGAAGTGCAGTACGTGGTGGAGAGCATTGAGTGCGTGGTGACCACAGCAGAATGAAATTAAACCATGTTCGTTGCTGGATGAAATGGATGAAGAACAGAGTTGGTTCAATGTGATACTGCAGTTGTACCACCTCCCTCACCCGCTGTCTGAGGCGTGAGAGTCTGTATAAAACCTGTGCAATTACTGCATAGCATGTTTCTTGCTGAACTTTGGTAGTTAAAAGGAAAACATGAAAGAAGCAGGATCACCATTTCTGAGATTCCCCCTTGTGCACATGATCCCTGACCTTGAAGGTCCACCTTACGTATACAGCGTGTGTAGCTTCTTTCAGAAGCCTGGCTTCCTAGCAAAGATCTTCACTAAATGTGCTGCGTAAAGAACTGACTTGGGTGCATGTCGAGGATAGGACAGTGCAGAGAAGTGCTACGCAGAAACCCTCCAATGCCTTTTGCCATTGCCTCCAAGCTCCAGAGGGTTTTGCCTTGAGTTTCCAGCCTCGAGTCCTGTATGGCTCTGGCAGTGCTGTAATAGCAGTTGGTGTTGCAAGTCCTGAACCTGAGTTCTCCCCACAGCTGACCTGGTGTACTTCGTTGCAGCTCAACTCTGTCCTGTGGCAGTTCTTTTGTTGCCGTTTTTCAGCCCTTAATGGCATTGCAATGCTGCATTATTTTCATGGTCAAAGGCTGCCAGCTGTGCCAGCTTTTGTGTAAATGGTACGAATCCGGTGTACAGTATAGACAGGGAGGCAGGTGATAAACAGAGAGGGTTAAACTTGTTTCTGTATGGGAAATCGTGCAGGAACTGTTGTTGCCAGCCTTCCTTCCTCTCTTCCCTTCTAAAGCTGATAAATGAAAGCTCTGCAGCACTCTGTGCTGTCTCCTATTCCTTTCTCATCCTCACCTCTGAACCGTTCTCTCTGTCGTGCTGCTTTTGGCCTTGAACCCCCAACCTCCCCTGTTGCTTTAGAATTGAAAGGACAAAGCTTTATTGAACCAAACATCCTCTCTCTTCCCTCCAGACTGTGTGGAACAAGCGTCTCTCGGATGAGTGTGCCTGTTTTGCCCTGCTCTGCTACAGAAGCTTCTTGCCTTTTTGATATTCAGTCGCAGGCTTCCAGCTCCTCTCTGACCAGCCCCTGTTTACTTTGCAGAATACACCGTTGTCATGGCAACAGGTTACTTTTCAAAGGGAACATCTTGTCATTATATTTAATCCACTGCAGCTGAAGAGGACTGAAATATTAAGTTGTTGTTGCTATGGATACTGCTTTGTTACATCAGTTTCTTTTGTGTCAGATTTCATATACAGTGTCGGGTCCTCTCTTTTTCTTTCCCGTAGAACAAACACAGAGTGCCGTTCCGTTATTACTGTAATTGCTCTCCACCAATATAATTTAGCTTAAAAATCTACAGTGCATTTTAGTTTCCATAGCAAGAATTCTCTTTCCATTTGCAAACCCATTCCTGGGGACGTGGAAACGGTAAAAATCATTTAACAGATTGTGTGCCCTTGCAGAGCGATCAGCTTTGTGCCCTTTAAAAAAAACAAAGCGTGATGTGGTGCAATCTGAAAGAGCTTCTGCCCAGCAGCTTAAATCAGCTCAGCCCTTACCTTGTGGGGCAGGGGGAGGGAGCACCTCTGGGCTGTTGAGTATAATCAGGCAATGGTAAATGAGTGATGAAAAGGCACACACAAATATTTCTCTCAACACTTCATTTTCAGGTGAGGAATCGTGGTTGGATAGCCACGCTGAAGTTTCCTCGGCCAACTCCACCTGAACAGTTCGGGGCAGAAGTCCCATCCAAAACTTTGCCTTTATCTTCGCAATTCCTTACAGGATGCTCCAGCATGTTGTGATCACTCTTGATTCTTAAGTGCTTTATTTATCATATTCAGTGTGATGCAACTGAAAAAATTGGGAGGTGGGGGATATTTGACCCTCTGTTTTTTTCCTATCGAAACAGAAAATAGCTTCATGCTCTGTTTAAATACAAAACCTACTTCTGCCGCCCTTGGCTGGTGTGAGGTATTGTAGCTGGCAGAAACTGCATAGGCATGCTTTAAATTTGACTTGCACTGACTGGTAGAGATGTGCCTGGCTTTAAAATGAGTACTGGGAAGAAAGGAAGAGCATCAGCATTTTCTGGTGTCAGCTTCCCCTTCGGTCCTCACAGGGAAAAATTCTGACGCCTTGTAGCTGAAAAAATGTATCCTAGTATTTAATGTACAACTTTGTTGTAAAAATAAAATTGATTTTCTAGTTCAGTCATTTCTTTGCGTAACCTGAAAAGGAGAGGACAGTGTCAGATCATGTCTTGCAAAAATATGCATTGGAGAAAAACATTTTGACACATTCTCATTCTTCTCAGGAGAATTTTGGCACGTGTTTTAGAGTGGATCTGCTTACCAGGAGGGTAGCGTTGCGTAGACATTAAGACATAAGATAGAGTATTACAAAACCGGTGTTTATTCCTGCCCGACAGGTTCTCCTGTCGCCTTGTCTTGGACAAGGTCCGTTCAGATCCACTGCTGTAGTTCACCCACTTGTGCACCATGAGTAACATTTCAGAATGGTCAGTAAGGTGAAGTTTAACTTAATACACGTATGCAACATACTCTGAAATTTTGAGGTGAAAATATTCATAAAGGTATGCAAACGATCCTGTCAAAAAAAAAAAACCCTCCAGTAATCTTTTTGGCTTCAAATGGTACTGAATGGATTGGGCTCTACACATGGGTAGTGTTGCTCAGGGCTAGCAGTTTACAGTTGTGATTTTAATTTTTAAAGTTTAAAGGAAACTGTTTCTCAGTCATTGCTGAAGATGGCTGTGAACACAGCAGGGTGAGTAAGGAATCCTGCAGGGTGGCAGCTTCCGTGTGAAATGATGTCATTATTCCTGTAACAGCAAACTGCAAGAGGAATTCAAGTTTGCTGTTCCCAGACTAAAGATGGTGATCTGTTAGGTTTGTGTGTGCTCTTCCTTGCCACTGTGTTGAGACTCGCTTAAATGTTTTGCAGTTATTGAAGTGTTAAATTCAAAAGTTTGTCTTACAGCAGCTCTGAATTTTGTCATCCTTTTAATGTAATATGCAGAGTATAAATAAAAGATGTCGGTTTAAATAAGAATTTATAGGAAAAGAAGAATGTTGATCTTAAGGATATTGAATTTCCTTGGATTTGGTTATGTTCTTTAATGCTATTTTACAGCAGTCTTGGAGAGTCATTTAAGTTTTCAGGCTGTAGCTGCATTCAGTAGCCCCAATACTGATGTTCAGGTACAAGTGTCTTTATAGACGATAGTGATCTGGCTGTTGACAACAGCTGGATATGTGAGATTACAGCAGAGAGGTACCATGGATTGAGCTGTAATCCTTGAGAAATTAGTATTTCCAGGAGTTTTGTGTGCCTTCTTGTTGCTTATATTGTAATATATTTAATAAAGAAAAAGGGTCCAAGGGCACTCTTCAGTGACAAAGTTTTGTTTACTCTTTTAGTCCATTCAAAATTTAGGAAGAGAAATAAATTCCGTCATGTCAAATGTGTTACTCTGGTTTATATTGGCATACCTGTAACTTCTGTTGTTGCCAGGGTAATTCTTCTACCACATGCTGTGACGTTTCAGTAACTCCAGCCAATGGTGTGAGCAGCACAGAGCCCTTCAGAGTACAGTTACCGCTACGTGGAGGAGAGTTCACTTGGAACTTGAAGTTTTTTATATAAATATCTTTTCCAAATAGAGGAAAAATATGAGAGCTGAGTGTATTATGTAGAAGGGAAGCTCTTTTGGGATGAATTGAATTAAATTCACTTCTGCAAATGTTACAAGGCATGTTTTTATTGTTTTCTAGATTTTCTGTGCTTCTGTGTTATGCTGTCTGATGTGATTTTAGCAAATGAATTAACACGAGCAATAATAATTTTAACTTCTTAAAATAACAGCTAGGTAATTTTGCATGTGAGATCCAAAGTAATTTGAATGGTTTTCCATGAACTCTGCCTGTAAAAAGAGGAATTAGTTTTGCCAATTCTGGCGATGCAAGGCTCTGTTCTTCAAAGGTTAATACCCCAAATACTTTTATTTAAGATATTTTCTCTTTCAAAATGAAAATGACCACAAAGATGTTCACGAGGAACGTGGTATTTCCTGTGTATTCATCAGTAGCATCGTGCTTAGCATGTTGTCTGCTTTATTTTAAGTTTGGTGATGAAATAAGCAGTTAAAGGAACTAGTAACAGTCAGATGCTTGTTGGAAGGTGATTCTCTGCATAGCTGGCTTTTGGGTTGGCTGGCTAAAGCATAGAGCAGTTCAGGCAGATCTTGATTAGAAGTTAGTGCTACTTCTGCATTGCATGAAATCTATAAACATCAAAAAGCAGCAAGATGCGTGTCCCATTATCAGCTGCCCAATGCTTGCTTTCGTATTATTTTTACTTCTCTTCCATTTGCATTGGAAACGCAATGACAAAAAATACAGAATATGATCCTAAATGTCATTAATTGTAATTCTTTCTCATTACTGTTTTTGTTCTTTTTGTATTAGGAGGCTAAACAGTACCCAAGGTGAAATCAGAGTCGGACCCAGCCATCAAGTAAGGGATTTTGTTTGTATTTGCATATCCAGAGGACGTGCTTTTGCCACTTAATCTGTTCAGAGGACACTTATTTTAAGTTGTATACATTCAAATACAATGAGTGGTTTTTAGATTCATCATGAGTTAATGAGATTTTTCTTATGTCAAATGTTGGTGTGTTAATGGTTTTTAGTAGCAGAAGTGCTGTTGGGTTAATTCTAGAATAAACCTGAAGGAATCTGAGTAACTGTTGGAAATGAAGGAAAAATCCCAGCTGATAGTTTGTTCCTGGGATGTTAGTTCTAATTTGAGGGAAATCCTTCATAAGCATTGAAAATAATCTGTTCTTAAAGAGCATTAACATACAATTTACTCTGGTTTGTAAGGCCAAATCTCTCCCTAGGAACCGAGTGCTCTCCTTTACCTGTGGGATTGACTTTGTGCTGCCCAAGTGCTGGATTTTTGCATCCAAGTGATGAATATTCATTCAGACTCTTTTTAAAATCTTGTTCAATAACTAGTGAAAGTAAACATCTATGGAACCTATGTAACACTCTTAAGGGTATTTTGCATTTAGAGGAAAAAAGTTCGTGGCAATTAAACCTGTAGTATTCTTTTCACTAGTCATAAGAGTACGGTAAGTGATGCCTTCAAAACAACTTTCATCTCAAATTGTCATCTAATATTTTGGCAGGTATTAGTCACCTGTGCTGTAAGGTATAATTACAGATGCATTCATGGATGGAAAAAAAGTAGGAAGAAGGCCCACTGGTTTAGACTACTGTTGATTTTTGCTTGCTTAATATTTTAAACTCCATTGTTCTTTCACTCATTTGCTGAGCATCAATGTTTCTGACAAATGTCATCACTAAGAGGATATATTCTCATCCTGCTAATTAGTATAAGGTATAATCTTAAGGTATATGAATGGTTGATTGTAGGCTGTGGTAGGAAGTCAGATTGAAGATTATATTTGCTGCTTTCCTTTCTGTCGTCTGATTCATTCTGTGGGAAGTGTGAGAATAGTCTCCTTTACATCCTGGGCTTTGTTAACTCAGGGAATGGATTCACTTTCCTCCACCCACCTTATTGAGAATAAGGTGTATATATAGCAGAATCCAGAAACAACCCTGAGATCCCAATAGCAGTTTCCGTTGAGTATCTGTTGCCTTCATTTTCCCTAAATTATGCCTGTTACAGATGCTAGAGGACTGTTGGGGTTGGTGGTTTTTTTTTTTTGATATTTGGTGCACAGATACCTCAAACTACTGCTTGTATCATAATAGCAAGTTGGGACACAAGTGAGTATAAATGTTTTGTAGAATTGCAGTTGTTCTCAAAATTCACATGCAGAGGAGGAGGAGATTGGGTCTCTGCTAAATGTTCTCCTATGAAAACTTCTGGCTAACAAATTAGTGACCAGAGGTGTTCAAGAGGAGGTTGCACTTAGGGGTAACTTTAGCAATTAAGCATATTTCTAGGGTGCATAAGGATGAACATTATTTTGTGAGAGCACCCTGGTTGCTAGAATGCACAGCGCTCATAGAAATCTCATCTTGGTATAATGCTTGCTTATCCTTTTCCAGAAGAGAAGTTCAATGACATATCCATTTTCCCAGGGAAGATGTGAAATAAAGTACAGATTAAAGAGCAGAACATGAAAGACATCTGAACCTGTGACTTGTAATTACTGGTTATGTGTAAATGTTGCCTCTCAAATATGTTTAGCTTGTAAGTATAGGAGGTAATTATAGGGCTTAATAGCTGTTTCGGAAGAGGCTCTTAGCTATCTCATCCCATAGCAGTAGATGACTAAAGATGCTAATTGGGTCTCTGGATACAGTGTAATACTTATTTAGTGGCAGAGTTCATTTCACTGAGCTATCGCACTGTCAGGAAATGTCTTTGTTTCTCTTCAGAGTTTTAATGGTTTACTGAGGACTTAATTTTAAACTTAGTGTCAAATGTGTAGGGTTCTTTACTGATTTAAAACGGTACATATGGTAGCCATGTTCTTGCCATCTTTCATATTAGTATGTTGTATGTTTTAGCCTGGCAAGCAGGAGTTGTAACAGCATCTTTTTGACAAATGAAAACTAACCGTCTCTTTGAGGGTAAATTGCCCAACAATGTTTGACTTCTATACAACGGAGGACTACACATGCAGTACAAAATGGTTTACTTTCAAGCTGTGCTGTTTCTGCAGACATGCTTGCCACTTGGTCCATAATACAAAAGGGCTTCACTGGTGGTGGACTGAGAGGTGGTGTTAACCCCCTATAATTGTCAGAAAATGAACTGCCCTTCTACAAGAAGGAATTCAGGATAAAGTGAATAGATTGGGGCTTGATGACCCAATTTCCTCAAATTTCTGAAACTTGGATCAAATGGCTTCACCACCTGTTGTTTGAATATCTTCCATCTATGAGATCATATTCCAGAGTATTTACAAACTTTTTTATCAATAACACGCATCCTCCTAACATTGTTAACAACTGTAATGTCTGCATGAACTCTTCATTTCTTTTTCTAGGCGAAGCTTCCTGATCTACAGCCATTTCCTTCCCCAGATGGTGACACAGTGACACAGCATGAGGAACTTGTGTGGATGCCAGGAGTCAATGACTGTGACTTACTTATGTACCTTAGGGCAGCAAGGTAATTTCAGCCAAGATACTACTGCTGTCTTCAGAATGCTGTAGTGGAAGTGTGGACTGCCATGTATGTGCAGTTGGCTACGGTCACGCCTTGCCATTCTGCTTTGGTGTAGCATGGATGTCAACCAGATAAGCTGAAATGTTTAGTTGGAGACAAGAATGCTCTGATTTGATGTTGGGCCAACACAGAATCTTTCAGTTGGCCATGGCTTTTGGATTTAAAATGCAAAGCCAGCAGTATGTGCCAGCATGATAGAAAGAGCGTTGGATGTGTACTGTGTAACCAGGGAAGTAACTGCTCTGAGTGGAGTAGCTGTGGTAGCATAGGATTCCTTCAGAGACTCAGTGTTTTTTGAATGAGCTCTAGTTTGCATTTCAGTTTCACACAGATCTCTGGTGTGCCTGGTAGATTAATCATATGCACGGGTGGGCCTCGTAATAATTCAGAGTATGAGTAAAATATTTGTAGTTTGCAAGAATTCAGAGATGTGGGGTATCTGCGATTTAAGTCAGTTTTCTAATGTAATGAAACTAAGATTACAACAGGAGGTTTGCTGTCTCTGGTGAGACTCTGTCGTCATGTCTGGAGGTTATATCTTCCAGAATCCTGATCAGGCCTTGGTACTACTGCAGTGCAGATCTTTAGTTTATGAAATCCACTTAGATTGGATTTTAATTTTGAATTAGTTATTCCATATGCTGAGGTGACTCATAACAAATAGCAGTGTTTGTGGTGCCTCGTTTTACTTGTTTCCGCAGTATTGCAAGGCCCTGAAATGTTGAGATTTAAGGTGTAAATATACTGTTTGTTTATTGCATGATATGTGCATCAAACAGTAGCTGAAGAATTTAAATTTTTTTTCCCCTCAAACTATAAAGGAGCATGGCAGCTTTTGCAGGCATGTGTGATGGAGGATCCACAGAAGATGGTTGTGTTGCAGCCTCCCGCGACGACACTACCCTTAATGCACTCAACACAGTAAGTATATAGAACTCCTGTATGGAAGAACAGTATTTCCATTTATTTCTGGACTACTTAAAACATATAGTGCATCAAAGATTTAGCAGGTAAAATAGGTTTACACTTGGGAGTCTAAGGAGCCTGTAGTTGTACTTGTAGACTTCTTGCTTCTGAGACTTAGATTAGTCCCAAAATATTTTGTTTCTGTTCTGATTCTTTCCTCTTTGTGTTTCTAGTGCACATCTGTTTTAGAAAATCACAGCTGATTCATTTCTCTGAGTGGGGGAGCATTTCACACTTCTGAAATAAAAGCACTACACAAACTCTTTAATTTGTCCTCTTAAGAATCTTTTTTGGCTGTGTGTAATATTTTTACCTGCTGTTGTACTGACTTCCCCTTCCCCCCAACAGGACATCTTAATGTACAGCAGGAAGACTTACCCTGTGGTGCTCTTGTAATCATCTCATTAACTTCAGCTCTGCTGCAGTTTCTCTTTTGGAGGTGTTGTGGTGCAAGTGCTCTGTTCCTCTCTGGGCTAGTTTTCACCCCTGTATCGACACGGGGTAGTTCCCATTAGTCTCCCTGAACATGGACTTTTGTGCTTCCAAGACAATGCAGTCTGCAGGGTTTGACCTTAATGGCTCTTGAAAGGACCTTAGGTGTCTGTGATATTTCATTTATTCATGGCTCAAAAATCTACTCTGTGTGCTAATATTCTTCATTTCAAGTTTTAGAAACCAGTGAAGACACTTCCCTTGTTCACTTTGAATTTTTCTAGAAAAGTGTTTTCTTATGAATGATAGTTCTGTCAGGTGGGATATTTTAAGCAACTTTGACTTATTTCTGAGAACCTCCTTTTTTTGACTAACTTAAAATGGTTTAGGTAGGTAATTTGTTGTCCTGACAAAATGGGTGCCCTTTTTGTCTTTCTGTTCACCCTCTATTTAAAACATATCAGATTTAGCTGATAAATGATTTGTGAGAATCTTACCCTGCGCTGTTATGTTTTTGTTTAGAAATTATCATCTGCAGCCCAGAAGATTAATGTAAAAAAAATTGATATGGTATGATTTCTTATTATGGAAATCAAATAAATTTCAGAGCAGCGCTTCATATAAATCAGTCTTGACAAGCTCCTTTACTGGTGTTTTATTTATGTAATAACAGATGCTGTAGCCCCCAGAATGATTTATTGTTAATTATACGAGATAGAAATGAAGATCATGGAAGGCACAATGCAACATATATATAAACTCATTGAAATGATTATCTACTTAATGTTCCAGGTGAATTTCAACTCCTCTTCCTCTGTTTGGCTAGTGGGATTTGATGCCACATTTGTCACTGTAACCCTTAGGAAGGAAATAAAAGTTTTCTTTTGGAGTTTGTTACCCTCCTGATGAGTGTTGGCTGTCAGATTGAGAGGATGGAGGAGGACATACTAGTTCCTGAAAGTCTCACCATGATATTTTTAGATGGAGAAGGGGTTTTTTGTTGCACTACTGTAGAACAGGTAGCAGAATTTGGCTGGCTTTCTAAAACTAGCTGGGTTTTGTGCTTTATTTAAATACTCATGAACAAAGATCGTTTGATGCATTAGACCTTAAAATATTAGTCATGTAGGACGAAAACATGCATATTCAGTACACTTTTATTTTTCCATTTCATAATTGAACCATTTTTTGTCATTTTGGTACGTGTGTTATTTTTTCTGGGGAAATCAAAGAGCCAGCAACTCTATCCTCATATGGTAAGAAAATACCACCACTTAAGCTTGCATATTACTACATGGAAGAAAGACAAAACAATCATATGCTAATATGGTATAAATATCTCTTTACTAATAGCATTGTTCTGACTTCTCATAACACACTATTATATGGGAACATGTCATTATGAGTGACAAACATGACAGTATAATATCGGTTTAAGGAAATTCAGTTCTAAGTAAGATGTCACCCAGACAAATTACTCCCTGTTTTAACTTGCCCTTAGACCAGATTTTCTTGTTCATTAACTACAGACAAGGTTGAAAGCATTAAAAAATTATTTAAATATATGTTAGCGTTTCTTATTATTACTAGTTTTCCTTTTGGATGAATCTTAATTAACAGCTCCTCTCATGGTTCAAATGAGGTAGCATAGCACTTCAGGGGCCATCGCTCTCTGCCTGGGCATGTTGGAAAATGAAGCCACTTCTACTGCATAAGACAATTTTGCCACTTTCAATTTTCATTCATCCTTATCCTTGCTCTTAGGGGAAAAACTTCAGCACTTCATTTGTAAGGTGAGTCAGGAAATCTTTCTAGAGAAACGGACAGATTAAAAGGGCCAAAAGTGACTGCCATGGTTACTTGTAAAAATTGTTTTCGAATATGTAAAATATTTTAGGGGGGAGAAATTATTTTTTTTAAATGCTGTTTCAACTTTTGCAGGTACTTGGCAAGTTTTTGCCCTGGGTGCTTGTGGAGCACTGGCCGTGCCTGTTGTGTTGACCCACGAAGGCAGCTGGCACAGTTTTCTCCCTCAACGGTGTTGTGTTTCCCAACTGGATTTTGAGTAGTTTGGCAGAGCCCTGGCAGTACCAGGGCGTGAAAAGTGGATGTACCACAAGCATCTGGCTTTTTAATCTCCATCATTAGCATCTTAGATCGCTTTGTATCAATTAGTTATTTAGAAGCTTAAAATAGATTAGAACTGGGGGGAGGAGATGGAAGTAGCTTTTTTTTTTTTGGCCAAAGCAGTGGGGACTGATTTCTCTATTTTCAAGCTGTCAGATACCACAAATCAGATATTTAAAATAACAGAACTAGTAGGAATTTTCTCTTGAAGTAGCTTACTGATTTCTGTCACCTTCTTTTTTTTGTTAGTTTCGACTTCTGTTGCAGGCCAAGCTGTGTCAACTAGTTACAAATCAAAACTTCCCAGTTAGCTGTGACAGCATGTTGGCAAAAGAAGGTTGTTGGGCAGAGGTGTTTTGTTGGATAGTTTAGGTTCTTGATTGGTTCAAGGTTCCGTTGTCCTTGGGCATCAGAGGGAGCTCAGCAGAGTAGTTTTGTTGTCTGAGAGGGCAGTGTATTTTTTTTCCTCTGATCCAGATTGTTTAGTGTGTTGCAGCAGGTGGGGAGGAGGTAGAATTTCAAAGAGGAGGGGGGAAGGAAATTCCTGGAATTAAAGGGCGTTTGGGGCTAGGGTCTTGTTGGGTATCACATGTGGTTGATAAAAATCAAATCTTGCTGTTTTGGAGGATGAGCACTTTAAAGAATGCTGCAAATTTGAAAACAGATTTTGCTGTTTCACCTGATAAGATATATATGCTATGGAGCATATTCCATTGATAGCAGGGAAAGATGTCCCTAGCTATAAAGAGTGTCTGCACCAAACTGAAATTTGTCAGCTCTGCTACTGAAAGAAGTGCCCTGAATTACATTTTGTATTAAATTAGGTGCTTGGATTAAGAGTAATTACACCAAAAGACCTGGCTACTCAGGCTGCATGGCAGTAATTCTCATTCTGCTTTTCATTGTCCTTGTTGTCTTTTTCCTTCTCTCTCCTCTTTATTTTCTACTTTCTTAAACAGGCTACAGTTTCACAGAGCTACTGAGTATCTTGACCATTGTCCCCTTCAGTGAGAGGAGCAAATCCCTCATTAATAAGAACAGTGTTCTTAAGCCTGCATAGATTGCAATAACTGGTGCTTAAATAGGGATGTTGTGTAAATATCATCTGTGCAGTACCAGGCAAATACTATCATCATTTATATCTTTGTGCCTTGACCAGTGATAATTCAGTGGAAGAGGCAACACTCGAAGCTGGGAGAACTCCTGAATTCCCGTGCTGTCCTGTAAATGCTGGACATGACTCCATCCCCACACACGTGTGTGCTGGCTGAACAATCCTTTCTGCATTTAGTGGCTTTTCTGGGTAGATTTCAAAGTAGTTCAGTACTCCTTTATCGCTGTATAGCAGCAATTTTTCCTTAGAGAAAAAGACTCTGGAATCTAACAGTGTTCTTAATGGACTGCAATTATTTAATATTGTAGCATGAATGCAGCCTAACTCAGATGGGCTTTTCAAGCGAGATCATAATGACTGTAATTGCAAAAGGATGCCTTGCTGAAGTAGAAGCTGCCAGATGCAATGCCAGTCTGCTCTAAAAAGGTCACAGTAAAAGGGACATTTAAATTAAGTTATAAATTACAATTGAAGAACAATATTTTGATGAGCAAGACCAGAGATGTCAGAGCTGCAAGGTGTAATTCATGGGTTCATTACAGAACAGAGGTGCCTGACAGCTGAGCCATGCCAAAAGGAGAATTTATTTGCAATATCACGCAGACAGAAAATGGCAGCTCTGCTGAGAGGCTGTAGTAGAAACTTGAAACCTTGTGGTAACGTGCAGGCTTTATGGTAATAAGGTTGCCTGTGATCTAGCGTTCTTTAGTGACTGTTGTAATATAAATGAGGTTTGTGGACACGTGCACATTCAGAGTTTTTCTTTAATCTAAAATCCTGTCCAGTGATGCAGAAATTGCTGTATTTTCTCTTAGTATAAGTACCTTTGTGTTGATTCCTTTTGTTGCAGTTGTATACGTACATAATGACACAGTGGTTCAAAATTTAGATGGCAGAATTAATGCTAAAAATGGTGATTCTGTAGATGACAGATAGCAATCCAGTGTTTATAGCCGTACCTTGAAAAGTTCAACCAGAAGTTAATGAAACCATAGGCAGTCATCATTAGCTATTATTTATATGTTTGAGTTGCTTGCCAGTAAAGTGCTTGTATATATTAAATGGCCGAAAGTAATAAGCAGAGAATTAATAAGCCAGATTGAAACAAATAAATTTAACGCTGGCACTTATTAAAAAAATTTTTTTCCTTTTTGCTGCATTATCCTACTCCTGGCACTTATAAAAGCTTTTTTTTCCGCTTGCTAAAAGTAACATTTTTCAGAAGAATCCAAACCTGTATCAAGTCTGTTGTTTTCACATCTGTGTCTTTTCTGTTATATGCCTCCTTTTCATTCACGTCAATGTTTCTGGGTTTTGTAATTGTTATTAATGTAATTACTTGGTCAACAGTTAACGCTCTCATTTTCTGTTGTTGATTTGGGGCAGTTCTGATGGCTGTAAACTCTTCTATTTTTCAGTAACCAGAGGAGTTGCCTGTTAGACCAGTCTGTTCTTTCTGGGCTTGTCTGATTATTTTTTTTGCAGATTGAACTGCTTGGGCAATAGGGCTGCCAGGGAAAAACACGTGTTGTCCTTGAGGCAAAATAAAGATGCCCTCCAAGTTACAAAGAGGCTTTGGCATGACTGCATGTTTTCGGAGGGAGCAGAGAGGGAAAAGAAACAGCAGCACTATTCTCTTCAACACTGTCAAATTTCCTAAGTGAAGAATCTTTTAGGTAGTGGCATGCACAGAAAAAAGCATTTGCAAGGTGAGCTGGCAAAACAAACAGCCCTTTTTTGCTTTAAGATGGATCGGTTCCTAGTGCTGGAGTGCAAACAGGGAGAAAAATTAATGTGTACCCAGCAGAAAAGACAACATCTTATTTTCAGGCCTTGAAGTAGGTATTGCATACCACAGGAGTCTTGAAAAAACAAGTTAAAAAAAAGTTAACAGTCAGTAGTGGTGTTTGAGCAGTGGCACTGCGAGTCCAGCTTTCTGCTCCTGCCATTTGACTTGTGGCTCGTGTCCGATGGACAGATCATTGTCTCGCTGGCGTGGAGGTGCAGTCCTGGGGGCTGACACTGCTGCAGTCAAGAGGCAGATTTACAAGCCGTCGGACTGTCGTACGTTAGGAAATTTCACTTGGGGAGACAGGTTTGAAAGCAGTGGTTTCTACTGAGTGATCTACCCGAAGGGAGGTTGTAGTGAAGTGGGAGTCGGCCTCTTCTCCTGGGCAACTAGCGATAGGACAAGAGGACACAGCCTCAAGCTTGGCCAGGGGAGGTTCAGGTTGGACATTAGGAAGCATTTCTTCTCAGCAAGGGTCATTAGCCATTGGAAGGGGCTGCCCAGGGAGGTGGTGGAGTCACCATCTCTGGATGTGTTTAAGACAAGACTGGACATGGCACTTGGTGCCATGGTCTAGTTGCCATGGTGGTGTCAGGGCAATGGTTGGACTCGATGATCCCAGAGGGCTCTTCCAACCTCATTGATTCTGTGATTCTGTGATCTCGGGGAATGCATCTCCCTGCCTTAGAGCAGAGCGGGGTGCCAGGGATGGTCCAGTGTGTTAATGCAGCTCTTGGCAGTGGCTTGCAGTGGTTGGGTAGCTGGAGAAGGGGAGTGGGGAGGAAGTGATTTTGGGGAGCTGAAGCATTGTTTTCTATTGTTACTCTGCGAAGGTACATATAATCACTGCACAGAGTATCTGTAACTTCCCTGGAGGTGCCATATAGAAAGCTGAAAATGAACAGAAAACCACTCTGGCTTGCTTTTCTTTCTTGTTCCCGTTATATTAGCCAAGCGCTTATTTTCCTGCAGTAACACCCTGTATGCTGTTGTTATTTTAGTTGTTGGTCAGGAAAAAAAAAATGTTCAGGCTGCCAGTTAAGGGAACATTACTGTTTGTTCTAAAAACACACTGCAGGTAACGAGCTTTGCCCAGCAGTGACCTTTTATTTTTAGAAATGCTTTACTTTCTCTAGAAGTCCTTCAAGTATAAATAAATTTGAATGCCCCAATAGCTTGGTGGAGGTGGAAGAGCACCTTCATCTGTTCAAGATCTGCACAAACCTTTCATAGAGAGATTATTTACTGGGAGAACTGTACAAAGCTGGCTTTTGGGGGAAATGGATTTTTATTATAGTCTCACTAAAAAAATGTCCTGTTGGACCTGTGATTTGGTTTTTCCCTTCCTTTCTATCCTGACTCAGATGTCTGCCTTTATTTCTTAGTAGAAATCACTTAGACCTTCTCAACAGAAGTAAATTTGAATAATTTACTTACAGCTCTTAAAAGTCTCTGAATCATGCTACTGGATGCAGTATGAGTGCAGGGCGTTCCTGTGCACCAAAGAGCTGCAGTCTGAGTTAAGACAAGACCAGACAAAAGCAGCAATATAAGGAAAAACCAGTATTGTTAGGAGGCTGCCCTAGGGTGGAAGGGGTCGACCATTGTCAAATGTACATAGTCAGCACTTATGAATTGGTTGAGAGGTGTGAGCAGCGATAACAAAGTAATCTTGCTGGTTTTATTTGAAGCAGAATTCAGTTCTAAAATTTCAGCCTTCTGACATAAGAAAAATTAGAATTTTTTTTCGTCTTGTAACCAGGTTTTGTTATAACTTTATATTAATAGTGACAAAGTAGTTCATATCTTGTCACTGTTTAGTAACTGTGCCTTGATCCCTGTTCAGTTCATCAGTCTTAGGAAAAGTTCAAGAATTATAGTACCCGTTGAAATGTTTTCTGAGAGCGATTAAGCATAAATCTAGCAGAACGGATGCTTCTAGAGAGTGGGATGCAGATGGCTCAGGATAAATTCTGGGTAGGAAGGAAAAGCAGGAGATCATCAGTGTACAGTCATACTTTGTCCCTATTGTAAATAAACTTTTGAAGGTCTGTAAAATTCTGTGATGTTCATTGAGAGCTTTGAAGCTTTGGTTTGCTTAGCACCTTGTTTAGAAAAACTGCCTCTTGTCTGTGTAGGGAAGTTTGCACACAAATTGTTCTCCCTTTTGGGTTGAGAAAGATGATTCCATTTTTGTCATCCCAGCAGTATTTCTTTCTTTTAAATCATTTTCAGAAGACATAGAGCAGGCTCCTGACTAGTCCTTCAGTTCTTAAAATCCCACTGTACTTTGAAGATAGGACAGGCAGTAAATCTGCAGTGTGCTGACTGTTCTCTATCAGGAGTTAAGAGACGGTGATTCTCATGGGTTCACTGTGGAATATTTTTTTTTCAGTGTAGTAGTTCTTCTACCTCACCCTGATTTAAATGTCTACTGTCTACTTCGGGCAGCTTTTGATCATATAGATACCGAATTTATGGTAGACAATAAGGTACACTGTAGGCTGTGACCAGCTGAAACAGTAATGTCAGCTTAGACATCCCTAGTTGCTTTTATGGACTCTGTAGCTGTCTGTAGAGGTTTTTATTTCTTCTCCATACCTGTTTTCCTACAACACAGTGATCTTTGCAGTGCAATAAAAATAGAGAGAATTTTCTGGATGGGTAAACTTGACATCCCATGGTTTGCAATCCCTCCTGTGTGTTAGTTTTTCCAGTTGGTTTTACTAATCTGAACAAAATATGCTGCATAAAATATTAACTCCTTTTGAAAAATATTTTGTTGGAGCTTTTAAAAATTTTCCTTGGAATTTCTGATGTAAAAAATACTTCTTAAAGTTAAAAAAATCTTCAGTGCTTTGTGGGCTCAAACATTATCTGGGAGAAGTTTAGGAAGGAAGGGGAAAACATACTAGTTTTAATGCTGTTTCTTCTACTAATAAATCCCCAATTACCCTTAAGGTTGTTTAAATTTCACTTCATGTATCAACACTAAAAATAATTAGGCATAGAACATCTCATGTGGCCCCCTTCAGTGGTTTTTCTCCAATATCATCTCACTGCTAATTCCATTGAATGATCTATTTGTCTTCTTTATTTTTTAGCTACATGAAAGTAACTATGATGCTGGAAAAGCCCTGCAGCGCTTGGTGAAGAAACCTGTGCCAAAACTGATTGAGAAGTGTTGGACTGAAGATGAAGTGGTAAGGAAATGAATTATTCCCTTGAGCCTTTATAGTTCATATTGCTTCTCTTGCTTTTTTCTTTCTTTTCTTTTTTTTTTTTTTTTTCTAAAGAGGTTATCTCTATGGGAAAGAAGAGGGGCAAATAACTTGCTGCGCAGGATAAATTTTTGCACCATTCTGAGTTAGTGGGCCCTCGTTTGATATACAGAACTTCATTAGACTGGGGAAAATACCTTTGTAATAGTATAATAAGAGAGGAGATCAAGTGATTGGTTTTGAGAGGATGCTGTAGGGTAAATGAACAGCTGCAAAACTTCTGCACTCCAAATTTCACTGTCATTTTCACCTCCAGGAAGGCTGGCCACAGTCGCTAACTGGAGTGGGACAAGATGTAAAAGGCATACAAAGTATTGTCCCTGTTTTTTTCCTGCTGGTATTGGAGGAGGCTTACAGTGCCAGCTCAAGTTGGCTGATGGGAGGTTGGATATCAGTGTTTCTCCTACACAGAGTTTGAGATTAAGTCCCTTCTTCCCCTCATATGGAATATTAGAAAGTGTTTACTGGAGTAGTTCCTGATGGATGAATCTTTGACAAACAGCAGACCAAGAATAGCTTATCTGAAAGCTGGGATTTAGCCACGCTGTCCACATTTACTTTAAAGTATGTAGAAATTGTCAGGCTCCAAAACCGTACTGAAAACAGCGCATCCATCTTATCTGTAGCTCCCAAAGTAATGTATGGACACGATGAATTTGCAGTAAATCTGCAGTGCAGTATTTTGTCCTCACAGTTCCAGACCTGGAATCGCTGAGAGATTTGGGCTCGTACAACGTAAGGTCCTGGCCCGCTGCAGGTCTCACCAGCTTACGCAGCTTAGTGGTCACCGCGCTGGTTCTTCCAGACAGCTGCTGTTTCAGTGTGTGCTGGTGGTTAGTCTGTCTTGGTTTGGGGTTGGAGTGGAGGCAGGGAAGGAACATGTAAACGTGTTGTTCTTTCCTTCAGACAGAGGTTGAAGTTTTTGATATATATGGCTTTGGATTTAAATTTTATGGTCTGATTAGTGGGGAAAAAAAAATGTGACCTGAGAAAGACACCTCTTCATAAAAGCTGTAGTTGACAGAGAGGGTGTGCTGCTGGGAAAGTGCTTCACACTCAAATAGACCACATTTTTCTTTTATTTCTGGGTATTTTTCCAGACTCTGGGGGAGATGATATCTGTGTGAGAATTAGTGAAGCTCAGGTGCTTCTTGTGGTTCATTCTGCAGCTTAATTGCTGCAATTGTGAGGTTTCTACTGACTTAATTTTTATACATACAATATAATGCAACTGTGCTTATTAAACAGTTTTTCTGTAGGGTTGTAAATGGAAATAAATCACGTGAAGTTGGGAGCAAATTATAGATTCTTAATTTGCTGACACCCTGTAAACAAACAGATTCTTAAATATTGCATTCAACACAAGATGCATTTTCTGGCAGCATTTGGAATCCAAATGCCGCTGCGTTGCACCCCTTTGTTTGTCAGACCTGGCGGCTTAAGCCAGCACACAAGTACTTGACTGCAAAAAAAAAAAAGTGAAACTTGTGCGTTTTCAGTACCCAGGAGAAATGCTGAACAAGTTCACTTGGATTACATCCTTAAAGATATTTTGCATTTTAATGCTGATGTTAATTGTGCTTAACAGAATAGATTTATGTGAAGTGTAACATGTGAGAAGACAGTACCTCTTTAGCAAGCTGACTAGGCATGCCTGGTTTTGTGAAAATGGAAATGTTGTATTTCATAGCTCAATAACTAGGCTGCAGTGTGCACTAAAATAGAAAATCAGAGGATTGGAAGTTAGTTATGATAAAATATTTATCACAGAAGAACTTCAGACTCGCTTATGGTTTTTACATTTCACTGTTGGAAAAGCTTCTTCTTTCATGTACCATATTGGAATAAACAGGGATAGAAATTGAACTTGTGATGTATACTTACCAGGTGTATCAATGAAAAACAGGTAAGGTGCAAGACAGCATTGCTCATGTAAAAGTGACAAGAGAAAAGTTTTTTGGGTTTTTTTCCCCTTTGAATGAATTTTTAAGCTAGTTTGTTAATTGGTAAAGTAATTGAAGAAGTAAATAAAAATTTTCTGGTCTTGTTAAGTTACTAATAAAGTTGCAATGGTGCTATAAAATAGAACTGATTAATAATGGGTGAAGTTTTTTAGCATTTTTTAATTATTCAGACAATGGCTGGAGAGGCATTTTTAAAGCTGTGTTTTCTCTGAAAGTCTTTCAGGGAGTTATTCCAATGAATTATGTGTGCCTGATCTCTCCTCATGTAAACCTTTCTGCAAGAGCTAGATTAGGGGTAGGCAAGGCCATATAAACCTGTATTAAAGTAGGCTTATTCTGAAATCCAACAAAGACCCTTTGTGGTAAGGAGACTGCCTGAAGTTGTAGAGTGAAAGAGGATCATGTGCTAACAGCAGCAGCAAAGCGAGGGAGAGGAAGAGTAAAAAGCCCAGAACACCGTTTCCTGAGAAGTTTTACTGTTATCTTGTCATAAAAGGAAGTTTTGTTTAGGGAACAAGTACTTCAAGTGCTCTGCCCTTTGTTTAGTAACTCTGTATTCATATTGTTTTAACCTCTTTTCTCTGCAGACTTTCCCACATTCACGGTTAAATAGCACAGTGCCGACACCTCTTTTTCTGTGTAGATTTTTTTCAGTCTCCCTGTTTTTTTCCATTGGCTGCACGATGCTGTGAATGCCATGGCTGCTGCAGCTCAGGGGGTTTTGAGCGGTCCATGTTAAATTATAGAGAATAGAGCCCTACGAATAAGAAAAAGCAAAGTTTATTGAAAAGTGAAACATGACTCCAAAAGTGCACACTCTGTGACTACAGAATAATGATCATTGACTCTATAAATCATTGTCAGGCTCAGCTCATTTTATCCTATTTGTTCTTGTGCTGTTCCATCCAAGTTTCCAGAAACATTTGGCTGCCCTCCAGCCTCAGCGGAGCCAAAGATCAAACTGTGCTCTTATTTATAGACAGCTAAGCTCCACCTGCACAGCTTCAGAGCGTGTTTGTCCCTGGCAGTTTGTAGAACACTCCAGATTAAAGCAGCCGTACTGCACTTCTGAGTGTTTCTGAGACTTGCAAGGGAAGCTTCCTTATTGTTGGCTCTGTGAAACTGAGGAGAACTTTCTGCGTGATGCATAGGGTGCTCGAGCTGCGTAGAAACTCCACAACGGAGTATTTTTCAGAACACGCTGATGTGTCAAACCCAAAGTCTGGCCAAAACAATTAACTTTCGGTGAGAACCTTATGAAGTGTCCCCTCCCCATTTCGTGATGGCAAGCGATGAGCAGGAGGAAGCTGCTGATAATCCAAGAGACACACTGCGAAGGGAAGTGGGAGACCCAGGTCCAAACCATGTCCCTGTTTGGGCTGGACTTAGAACGAATCGCTTCTTGTGGCCCAGGAAACATCTACTTACTTAATTTTTACAACTGGTATAAATAAACAGATACCACAGCAGGTACAGAGCTTTGGTTAGTTAACCTCCTTAACTGAGGAAGGTTTGGTGGCCTGTGACCAACTGAAATAACGTAGATCATGGCTTTTGTTGACTCAGTTTTTCCATTCCTGCCTTTCTAATCCTATAATCATACCCTGCCCCCTGCCATGCCTCTGGACCCCAAAAAAGTTGCAGTCCCCCTTTTGTTATTCTTAAGTTAATTTTCTGCCAGATTTTTAAGATGTCACATTGATGCAGGGAAAGAACTTAGTACAAAACTAATTTTTAAAAGTTTACACTTCCCTAAATCAAAAATTCTCTGTAAGTTGGTTGGGCTATTACTTGCACAAGTATTTTAACTGAGTCCATTTCCACCGTGCTGGATGATTATTGTAGTTGATTTTGTTGTGCACACGATAGCAACTCTGTGTCCAGCACAGGTCTCTGTCGTATTCAGTAGTATTTGTGATATAACACTGTGTGAATAACTCAAATTTATTGAAAAAAATATTTATTTATAAAGCTTTTAACTTTTTCTGTGGACTGTTGCCCAAAGATCAAGCCTTGTTAATTAAAGCAGCTTTGTTGCCTGTGACCAAACTGTCAAGTGAGAGCTGCTTTGTAGTGATCAACACTGATTAAAATAAAGGATGGAAGTTATGTTATTTTTACTACTGTTGATGTGGTTACAGAGGTTTAGATCAAATTAAACAGAGGATAAAATTTGCCAGTGATTGAATTAAGTGGAAGGCTCTGTAAATATGAAGACGGAGGTTTGTTGTCTCCCTTGCGTTTCTAAACCAATGGCTATTTTTAAACCTTTTTTATTCCAGTATGTAAATTCAGAGGCATACTGTGAAAAGCAGCCTTCCACACTGCCTGATAAAAGTGGCTAAAGAAACTTCTTCAGTGCTGCATGTACACGCAGCTCTAGAGCAGCTGTTTCCTGTTTATAGAGGCTGATGCTACACCTGACAACATCCATTTCCAGCAATGATTTGGTGAGGGTGGGGTTGGTTTCTCTTGTAATGCTTGTGAGTTTACGTCTGTGGATAAACTTGTTGAGCAATTGTCATATATAATGCCATATTTAAGCACTTTCTAAGCATGTGCCCTATGGACCAACATTCAGCAGCATCATTTGGTGGAATCTTGTTAGTGTCAGGCTGCAGTTTCAAATAGAAAGTGATGCAGTTCAAAGCAGATGCATTATTTGGGAAGAAGTCATGAAGCAAGTCCTCTATGTTGACACAGCTGGTGGCAGTGCCCTCGTCCATGTTTCCTACCATTGAAGGCTGTGTCTGACACGTGGCATGGTGGTCACTGCTAGAGCAAGGTCGGTGTTGCTGGGGAAGGGGACGGACTTAGCCATTGGGCATGTGTTCCATGTGATGTCTTTCACTAATAGGAGAATAAAGAGTAACCTCTTCTCTCCTTTCATCTTCAGCCATCTTTCCTGGTCTCCCTAAGCCCTGGTGGCACCCAGTCTCTGTAACACTGCTTTTGTCATTCTACGTGCAAGAGTAGGTTGTAGTACAGACAAGGTGTAGTTAGTATTTGTCTTACTTTCAACCCCCTGAGAAAACAGAGATGCTTCACTCAAGTTCAGCAAGGGATTGTCAGAGTGAGGGAGAAGTGAGCTCTACTCTGCATCTCGTGGTCACCTCTAAAAAGGTCTCTCTAAATCTACAACAAAGTATAGACATTTTTGATGCAAGCAATCAGAAATCCCTATTAAGAATGGAACGGTGCTGGTCAATTCTTCTTCTCCAGTTGGAAATATATCTTCTCACAATTGAAATTGTATTTTGAAACATGCAAACTTAGTTTGTTGTCTATGGGGAATAAGTACAACAAACCTGAAACTGAGTGCCTGTATTTAAACTCTGGTGCTTGCCCTGATGATGTGCTGCTTTACTTTCCACAGCTTCCAAATCTGGAACTATGATCATTAACTTCTTTCAGTTAGGTTAAATTGAACACCCCTATTTCCTAGCGTGGTTTCAGTGGAAATATTTCACAAGAAAAATTGTCCTTACAGGATTTCCACCTGTCTTGGGACAAAATCTTCTCTGCAAAATGGCTTTTATACTTTCAGTGATGTTCAGTACAATTCTGACCTTACCCTTGCCCCAGGTCCAAAAATGAGCTTATTGTGCACACTTCCATTTCAGATAAATAACCTATCAAATGGCTATCGTTTACAGAGGGTACAGGGTTCATCTTAAGCTTTGTTAATTTGATGAAATGCTTTTTTCTGGTATGCCTCATGTATTGGAAACGGTGAAGGAAATGGAGTAGTTCTGACTCTTCTTCACCTAACAGTCCTGCTGATTTGATCTTACATTTTTGTCTCTTCATTCAGAATGTGCTTTTTTCTGTCTTTTTATCAAAAGTACTAACAAAATCAATACGGCTTATGGAAGAGAGAAATACAAATCAGAACTAAAGAAACCTCTAGTTTATTAGGTTTTTAATTAAACATGATGAACACATTTTAAATAACACAAAGGCCTCAGGCTGAGCTGCATCTAATCGAAACAGATTAAGTCACCCGTCCACACTTGGGTAATTATTAATTCTGTTTACTTATGCATGCTCGCTAAAGGCAGAGTTCACTGCTGCTGTGTTGCAGTTTATTGCACAGGGATGCTTTTGCTGCATGGATTTGTGCTCCTAATTAGCATTCAGATGTTGATTATGAAGAACACTGGCGAGGCTAATTGAGCCACCTTTGAAATTCAGTGCTGTGTCTTCCAAAGTTAAAGAGGATCTGGGGGAAACAGTAGTTTTGCATTATTTCTTGTTCACTTCCTCCTTTTCCTTCTACACTTGGTCCCATCTTTTCAGATGTTAAATTCTCAGAAATTGCTAAGTGTTCCTTAGGAAGAAGGGTTTTTTTCACGTGTGCATCTCCGTGCAGAACTGTAGACGACACACCGTGATGTCCTTGATAACAAGCTTTTATCATGAAATATGCTGCCCTTTAAATATTTTAGATTGCTTTTGATGTAGAGTAGTTGAGGTAAACAACCTAGATTCAACCAACCTCTTAAATTTATGTGCAGGGATAGTTAATCCTTGCTGGTGATAAACCCTAATTGGCCATGTACATAGATTTACAAGTTCATAAATTTTAAAATATCCACACCTGGCTTCAGCTTAAAGCTCATTTGTCATTAAATACAAGGGGAGATCCTGCTGCCAAAAATGACAAGATACAGCAAACTGATTTCCTAACGTGTTTGCAAGTATTTGTAATCCAGTGTAGCTGGTCAAGAAATTACTTATGCAAAACACACTTACTTATTTGCTTGGCTTCTTTGCCTAGAATCGTCTTCAAATGTCTCTCGTCTGCCCTTTTTGGAGTATCTGCTCATGAAAATATTGTTTTCATTGCTCACTCCTTTGAAGCCAGGCTTTTCAGATATGCTGGAAGACAGAGCTGCTTACTGGGGCAAAAATACCATGAATTTTATTTACTGTTTATATGGCAGCTATAGGAAATGTAATTCCTAGAAAAATTGAAACAGAGCCTCTGGAATAGTCAGGGGGCGAAAAACCATCAAGGGATATTTGAAAAGGAGGCTGGCATTGCAGGGCTGCATTTGAGTAATTGAGTGGGCTTAGAGGGTTAGGATACCAGTTACTGCTTAGTTTTAATTTTTTATCCACAAAAAGTAAACATTACAGTGTTATAGAGGAGCGTCAGTTTCTACTAAATTAACATTTTCTGGAGTTCAGAAATCAAGCCATCTGATGGCACTTGCAAGTGTGTTAATCGGGAACAGCTGAAAATTAATTTAACATTGAAATATAAAAACCCCACCAAACACAAATTGCCATGGTCTAGTAGGACCTTTATTTTAAGAAGAATAAGATTTTAGTTTAAGAGTGGGAATGTACAGTCTTGTCTGTAGCTTATTCTAAGAACTTAGAGTGTGAAATAACATCAGTCCTCACAGTAAAAAGTAACTGATGAAGGATGAAATTATTTTGCTTTGGGAAAATAACTTATTTAAAAATTGCATAGAATTACAGTTACTTAGCAGTTGGCAGGTATACAAAATTACAAGATGCAGTACAGCTAGAAAATCAAAGGTGTAATATGGCTAGAAGAGGTGAATTTAGTTTAAACACAGGTTTCTAGACAAAAAAATAATCTTTTTGGTTGTGGTTAACTTACATCAGTCTTTGATCCAAGTCCTTGTTTAAAGGGATCAATATTGCACATACAGCACTGAGTTTATTGTCAAGTCCTTTCGGAAATAAGACAGTGAATTAAAAATCAATTATACGTGCAGAAAAGTTTGTGTAGGGCAATCAATTTTGTCCTTTTAGTTTGCAGAGAGATTCCATTGTTTAACCAGCTGTGAAAAGGAATGAATTTTAAAAGCCTCCAGCAAATGAGATAGCCCAAATGGGGGGGTTAGATTAAAAAAAAAATTATTTCGGCATTTCATGTTCAGCAAAGGCTGCCTTCAGGGATAAATCTATAAATCCTGTCAGTGACCTTGGCTTCAAAATGGGTGATTTCACTGCTTTCGGTAATCTTCATCTTTCCACAGCTGCCAGATAAGTTAGTCTTTTCTTAACAATATCATTTTTTTTATTTGCTTTGTTTAACCGCCATATGTTTCTTGATTCATCGTCTTTCTGCCTTCATGTGGAATATTTTTATCTATTAAGCACTTAGCATATTGCTGATCCCAAAAAATAATACAACAAATATTTACACTGGCCAGTTGCCACAGCTTAGAAGGCTATTTCTGTGTGGGGACGGGAAGCTAAACTCTAAACTCCAAGTTTAACTCCAATATCAACTAAATAATTTGTAGGTGCTTTCAGAAGCTGGTGTTTTGTTTTGTTTTCTAGAAAAAGGTTTGTAACAGAGAGACAGAAGCACACACACATAGTTCACTGTTGCCAAGGGGAAAGAATCCGCTGCTTGAAAGATTAATAAATACGACAGCAGTTGATTGTTGAAACCATGTTTTTCATCTCATTTTCAAGGGCATCTTAAAAATGGAGATCACTTACACTTCCTTGCATTCTCGATCATCTTTCTGTGTTCATTTAAAAATGAGAACAAGGCACTGGGGGACTCGAGAGATTGCATTCGTTCTCCCATAGGGCAAAGTGGTTATTTTATAAATGAAGAGGGCCAAAAAAGCGATCCGCCGTAGTTTCTTAGCAACAGAGCTGGAGTCGCTTTTAACGTTCGTGTATGTCTTACAAGTTCTATGTATAGAAGCATGAGCTGTGCTGCTCAGCAGTATTGCAACTGAAACAAAGACTGTTCACCCTAGCCTGGTGCAGGGGAAGAGAATACACCGAGCGTGTAACACGCTGCACGGGCTCGCCTGGCTCTTTCCTTCTCCCATCAGATGGTGTTCTGGTCAGTGACACAGTTACTGTCTTCAATACTCTGACCTTTTATGCAGATTTTATCTGCCGAGAGATCCGGAATCTGGTTTAAATATATCATCATCCTGTGTCCTGTTCTTCCCCGAAAGGAAACTGAGTCATGACATTACAGCAGTAAGAGCAGCTGGAGAGTGCAGGGATCATCAAAGCTCAGGGGCTTTCTAGGGTTCATGCTTGTGCCATAGCAAGTGAGTGTAAGTGTTCACCTCCTGTGATCATAGTGAAACTTTTTTTGCCCCCTATCTGTCTTTTGGGGGGAGTGGGTTCATCTTGATTTAATTTTAGCTTTGATACACAGTGTCTTTTTATCTTGCTTACATTCCACTCGCCTATTTACTCTCCATTTCTTTGTACATAACTTAATTTCCAAATTCTGAAATGTAATTTTTTTTAAAGATAATCCATATTTGTTAATAATATGATTGACTTTTAAAAGACTGATAGTGTTAATAAGATATATTTCACAGTTTGCTTCCCATTCTGAATGCAAATGCAATAAATGGCCTTAGATTTCTGGCTCATGCTCCTTGGTGTGCGTTATCCCAACATCTAGGTTTGTATGAGTTTATGCTTTTGAAAACAATTTTATAATTTAAATATAAGAATGTTGGTTAGCTGTTTTCAGATCTTTTTGTTATTGTTGTTTTGGAAATGCTATAAATAGTGTGATTTAAATTCAGGTTCACCTTTTCTAATGGCTAAGGAGGGGTGACTGGTTTATGGGCTTGTATTGATAGCAACATCCAGAGGTCTTGGTTTGATTTCAAATGTTTTCACTAGTCCTGTCATTTCAGTAGTTTGGTTGAGTTTATCTGTCTTGTAGGTGTTAAGAAATTTAAATTAGTCTACAGGATCCTTACCTCCTTAATACCTAAAAGTGCAATTATAATATAGTAATAAATAATGAAGTGCTTTGATACTTTTCCATGTTACGTGTATGATAGAAATCTCCAGCATCTTTCCAAGTTATTTTGGCTTTAGTCTAAGTTGATATAGGTAAAAGTGTTTCCTTTTGGAATACTTATGTCAGATTACACTTCATTAAATACATAGAGCCCAGGAATGGATTACTTGATATGGCAAATCACTATTTTGTTTTGAAAGAGTTTGCTGTCTAACCATGGGAAATGGCAATTTGCTGTTTCTAACAAGATTTGTTTTAAAAACACACAAAAAAACCCCTTAAAACAAGCGTAGAGGCAGATTACAGTGTTGTCTCCAACTTGGCAAGATGACATTTGATTTTTTTTTTTTTATACCCCCCAGTTTTTTCCTACTGATAGTTCAGATCTCTGTCTCAGCCTTGTCTGTCATTCTGTTTGAACGTGGAGCTGTCAGCTCAGACTAAGGGGGATCCTAAGGCTGCACTGTAGCTGCAGAGGGTGTAGGTCAAAGAGGTTCAAGAATGAGCAGAGCTGGAAACAGGTGAGAGTATTTTAGTCAGAAAAGAGGATGAAGCAAATGGGCTGCCCTACCCTGCTTGGCAGGGCAGAGGAACTGAGTGCTCTGTTCGGGTGCCGGGGCAGCAGCTGATGAAGAGGGTGGTGTTTGCTGGTGTAAGTGATGCTCTGTGGAGGAACAGCAGGGAGGCCGCGTTGCTGTCTTGGCCAAGCCAGAAATACGGAAGCAAACAAATTTATTTTCCAGTGTTAAATGGTAACTTATTTTGAATAACTATCTAGCTTCCTAGATCTCTTCCTCGCATCTCCAGGCAATGCAAGATGAAGGGGGGATTGGAGCGGGGAGAGGAGAAACAACTTGGTTTGCCGCCGGGCTTGTGGCGGGCGCCATCTTGGAAAGCTGCTAACGCTGACCTAGTTCAGGTTCTCTTTCAAATGCAGCATTCTTGCTTGAAGCTTTGATTTTCATGTTGGAAAGGGTTCCTTTTTAACAGGTATTTTGATTTTTCTAATAATTATGAAAAAAATTTTTTTTCTAAACTTTTCCAATGTCACTAGATCCTCTGTGGTTCTGCCTGACAGCTCATCTGAGAGTTATTTAGTAAGGCCCAGTGGCCATTGCAGCAGAAAATGACAAAATGCTTCTTCAAATTGGTATAGTGACATAATTCTTATTCAAGAAACTTTGATTACTGTCACAATATGGATGCTCTGTGTGCTTTAGTGCTCAGGACTTAATCTTTCTTGCACAAGCATAAGCAGTGTGAATGCCAAAATACACCTCATTTGCAAGTTCTGTTTGCATGATAAATTTTATTTTTCTAATCTTCCCTATCAACAGCACCGATTTTTTTTTTTTTTTTTTAATCTTTCAGATGACATAAAAATGCATTTTAATGAAGCAAGTTATATAGCTTTGTCTCCTTTTGTGTATAAGCAGGGCGGCCATATTCAGTTAGGCTGAAAAATGATCATTTGTTCTATTACAGGCTGTAACAGAGTGAGCGAAAAAACTGTGATCCATCACCAGTTGCTCAGCTTTATGTTACTTAAATCACTTGCCATTGTGTTGGTGGCTCTGAATCCTCTGTGGGAGCCATTATTTAATTTAAGTTTGTGGAGGTGTCGCTTGTTTGATAATAGGCTGCTTCTGTAGTAGACGCATAGTGACTAAATATTAATCATTTTCTGCATCCATCCAAGATTCCTAATTAGCTACAAGGGTAACAGTGCCAGTAAAGCTAATGATTATACTGCCATAAAAAGAATTTGACAGCAAATAAGGACTTGATCCAGAGAGATACTCAGTACCTGCTAGTAGTGAGGAAGTCTGCGAGAGCTGCGAAGGTTTAATTTCCGAGTCTGGCTCCATGTTGCTTACACAGCAAATGGTGATTCTCCAATGCAGCAGTGCCGGGGCAGCTTGTAAAGACTGACTGTGCTTCTGCAGAGGTTCTCTTATGCTGGCGTGTGGTTAGGTTTTCTCTTCCTTCCTTCTTGTTTAAGTGTTGGGTAAAAGATGTGTTGATCAGTGCTCATGAGGGTGCATTTAAAAACGACCGCTTTGTGCTCCTTGTCCAACGTCGCTTTTGTACTTTCCTGTGTCTGTGGTTTTGAATAAATTGTGGTAAAGACGCAAAGTGCACATAGCTTCTGGGTGTGTGGTTTTGCTGCAGCTGTTACTGGCCTCTTGTTATCTCACTTGTTCCCCTATCCACTTGTGCATGATCCACTATGTGTCTTCTTATTCTTTCCTTCCTTTCCTCCTCTCCCCTCCACCCCTTCCATAGTATCCGCTCAGATTTATATAACTTTTAGGCTACATGGGGAGATTGATCAGACAGGGGCTTATGCATTTAGAGGAGCTAATAAATAAGCATCACAGCATATTACCCTCCACTGCATTGGAATAACTTCAAACACTCAAATCAAACATTCCATTTGTTACAAAGTGGGGAAGGCAAAAGAGGGCACCTCTGTTTTATTAGGGTGCAGATTTCATTTATCTGGTAGGGAAGATATTGTCCAGTTCTACGTGTCTGGGGAGGTAATTTCCATAGGCTCAGCACCACTTGCCCCTTGCCTTCCTCCCCCCAAATATCTACCTTTGAAGTTTCCTTTGTTATAGATGCATTTCTGGTCCTTCATTTTCAATTCTTTTTTTCTTTCCTCTCTTATTTGGGGGTCACTTTTTCATATTTGGCACCATTCCCCCCCCCCCCAGTAGATGGTTTTATTCAGAGCCCCTTACACAAAAGAGAACTTACGAATCATCTGATTCTTCTTAAAACTACTTTTATACATTACTGCCAAGATCACTGTATGAGCCAGCATCTTCCTCAGTAATTGGGTGCCTGCGTTGCAGAAGTATCAGTCACTTCACTGAAATCTTAATGTGCTTCTGACAAAAATACAACCAACAGCGAGGGTTGTGGTGTGCGTTCATGACAGGAGCTTGCAAGGAAGTGAAACCTTGTGCAGTGGGACTTAGTGGTTAAAAATAATGAAAAAATATTAATAATTATAATTAGCAAGCTTAGCTGTTTATCTGCTTTGTTATAAGCAGTTTTCTTGCTGATTTTGGTGCTCGGGTGCTGCTTGTACCGGCGCTGGCAACTGGCAGTAGCTAAAGAATTCCAGTCTTGGTGTTAGGACAGCATTGGTGCTGTTTATTACATTCTGATTCTTTTAAATATAAGGCTATGAAGACAATCTTCTTGCCACCATTTTGTCTCATTATTCTTGGATTTGTTCATTGCTCTGAAGTATGGGAGCTCTTGAAGTGGTTTTATTTGTTTCCTTCTGTCATTTTCATAAAGTCACCATTTGAAGGCAGAAATAGTCTCCAGAATAATTGACAATAATGGTTGAAATCCCAATGGAACAATATTTCTGCAATAGGGAACTTCCGCTAGAAATACTATGTTCGAGTCTTGAAAGGATCACACAGTATTTCAAGTAGTCTGAGTGCTGCTTTTTTGTGCTTGGTGTTACAAATTGACTGAAAGGACAAAAAATGTCACACTGAAAGAGAACAACTTCAGGCTTGCATAATAGTGTTAAACTTGAGTAAACGGACATGTATTTTCAGAACTCTGTGTGATCAGTGTAATAAAAAGAAAATCTTCTGGGGAAAAAGAGAAAATGGAAATATCTGGATGTTTTAAGGGAAGAGCTTAAGTGGAAGCTTATTTTGTGTTAAGCCTCACGTTAGTTATTAGCCTTGTGGTCTGATCTCTCTGAACTACAGCTCACGGGTTGGGGGCTGGTGTGTATCTGTGTTCACCCACCCATGTTATTGCCTGGAATGGGCGTTTTAGTATTGATGATTTAATGGAGATCCGCTTTGTGTTAGCGGGCAGCGTGGTGTTCCCTACGGTATTGTAAGTTGAGTAAAAATCCTGTTGTTAAGAAAAACAGTACAAGTAGAATGAAATGCAGAGGGAGGCTCATATATGATCTTTTCCTCTTGGCTTGTTTCTGCCCAGTAAAGGTGAGGAAACATAAGGAACATCTTCAGCCCTGTGGAAGACGGTACACATTCTGATGTTGGCATTATTAAAGGAAATATTAATAACTTTAAGAATGCCCTGACATTGCCGCTTTTGGTACAGGTATTTGAGATTCAGAGTATGTGAGGAAGAGAAAGGTTAATATTCCAAATTGATGCATGAGAACCATTCCTTTGGAGGAAAGGTGCTGTAATTGGGCATTGCTTATGTTCCACAAGTGCTGCTTTTCTGGTTTGGTTCATATTACATATGCTGCTTATGTGTTTGTATCTGCTTTTGGATTCTATACTTTGACTAGTTCATCCTGTTAAAGAAAAAAAACAACAAAAGTTTGAACTATGCATTATTTCTACTACTTCCCTGTATTTAAAGGGAGATACTTTGAGATGTCATATGGGAAAGGAAGTATGTCCTTGTAAAGGAACATAGTGTCCAACTTTTTACTTGCTCTTTAATTTTGAGGTATAAAAAGGCTTTTTGTATATTAGCATTTTAACAGCAGCTTAAAATAACAATCAGAAACGAATCTCTTTGTGTACAGAAAAGGCAATCTGAAGTATAATCAAAAGCTTTCTGTTGTCTCTTGGCAGCAGCATATTGTTTTGTTTCTCTGGGTCACATATGTGCCAGACTTTTGTTCTCTTTAACTCTTAAAATGCGTCTTTAAAAAAATCATTTATGTAAAAACACTCAAAGCATTTTAGCTTTGTTTGCAGCACTGAGAAACTGCTGATTACAGGAGACAACAATCTTCACGTATAAATAGAAAGCTCTTTTCTGTCAACGAAGGCAGGCTCCAGTTTGGTGTTGAAGGTTTGTGTCCACAGAAGGGGATAGTCTTAGACTCACTGTGTGAAACCTTGATTATGGACACGTGCAACGTGATTGTTTTCTGAAGATCACGAGTCTCGGGGAGGCTTTGTGAGCAACTGGAGTGTTGCACAGATCTGGATCTGCCTGTCGCGCCTGCATAGGCGGACCCTCACGTCTGTCAGCAGAAGGTCTGTCATGGGTGTTTAAATACAAATGTAGGCAAGTTGGCCAACCCAGTTTCTTGCAGGTGGAAATGATTAAGTTTAGTAGAATAAGGACATGATTGCCTGCGTGCTAAAACTGCCCTTCTGCGCTGCTGTTCAGAGGAGAGGTATGTAGGGTCCTGAGGGGTTGCGCATTTCCAGCCTCCCGAGGGTCAGGACTTGTTGCTCCCTTCCTGCAGCTCGACCCTCTGTCGCAGTGCTGCCAGGGGGTGAGTCCTCCAGACGTGGTTTGGAGGAATGAACGCCTCCTCTTCCCACCCTTACTTTGTTAGAGGAAAGTAAATTGCCAACTGAACAGTCTTCAAACAAGAGTGCTCATCTGTCCCTGCCTGTTCACCTTTCTGTTGGAATGTGGGGCCAGGCAGCAGCAGTAGTCTTATGATGGATAATAATGCTTGTAATAATCCACAAATTGTTTTTCCAAGGAGTCAAGGTTGTTTATCAAATACCCCTTCTAGAGCTCAGGAAAAGTAAAGCCGGGTTTGCTTTTTTCCTCCTGCTGCTGCTTTAATATCCAGCCTTTTTTTTTGATCTGTGCATCAGCTGCTGATGTGCCACTGCAGGCTGTTCTCAGATCAGGTTTCTTGGCGTGCTGTTGACTTTATCTCGTTTACCGGATCACGTTTCTGTTGCCATACGCTGTGTGATCGCAGCCTCCCCGCAGCTTTTTAACAATTAGTAATTGAGCAGGAAGTGTGTGTTCATTACAATAGCCTTTTGATTTTGATTTTACAATCACGCAGTGTGTTGCACAGAGCGGAGGCGGGGGAGGCACTTCTCCCAAACACGTTTTTGACAGAGAAGTCTGTTGTTGCAGCCACTTGGCTATTTGTCAGCAGTTCTCAGCCATCCCTCTTGCGCAGGTTGCTTGGCAACCCGGGCCAGAGCCATCGCATCACGGCCGGTGCATTGCCAAGAGCAGGTTGGTAGATGATTTATCGGCGAGGCTGCGAGCGTGGTGAACCCGAGAGGCAGGACTGGACCTTTTAACAGGAACCAACATGAAATGTGGAGGCGAGAGAGAGAGAGAGAGACCGGCTGGCTTGGGAGCATCAGCTGGGGATGTGCAGTGAAAGCACCCAGAGCCAATAATCAGAGGGCACAATTAGAGCAAAAATAAAGGCTCCTCGTTTAGACATAATTGATTTTTTTTTTCTATTTAGTTTTCTCTGTCTCATTTAGGCTGTCACACAGAAACAGGTACAATGCAGAAAGTGAATCACAGCTTTGCACACTGCTTTGGGTGAAGCTGAAATATCTCTTTATAAAAATGGCTCTGTTGAAATACTGATGGTAAAATAAAGCCAGGGTTAGCACATAAGGTTAGCAGTGCCCTGACAGCTCGAAGCCTGGGGTGAAGGAAGAGTTGAATTCTCCCCCGGCTTTGGAAATGTCTGAGAGCTGTTGTGTCACCTTCGATATCGGGTTGTTTCATACAGACTTTTGCATTGATCCCTGGCATTAAACAGAGAAGGGAAAGAAGAGTTTTATAAACAGGCATTTACGTAGTAGTTCATGCTGTGGTCAAATGTAGAACTGTTACCCCCTCCTTAAAACATCACCTTCAATAAACTAAATGGAAGGGAATTTCAATAACCCTTAGGTAAGCACCCCAGTTCAGTTGCTGCTGCTGCCTTGTAAGTCCTTTTTCCAGAATAGTTGTGCTGAGGGATTGGCAAGACGTGTAAAGCGTGTTGACAAGAGCATTTTTGCATAGTTCTAAGAAGGTGAAGAGGAGAGAAGGGCTGATGAATCCACTTTGACCTCTTGAATGGCAGTATAAATACTTTATTGAAAATTCTAAATAAACGTGTTTGTAACTA
The DNA here is from genome assembly GCF_013368605.1 of Nyctibius grandis. Taxonomy (NCBI): domain Eukaryota; kingdom Metazoa; phylum Chordata; class Aves; order Nyctibiiformes; family Nyctibiidae; genus Nyctibius; species Nyctibius grandis. Next base: position 5,170,447 of record NC_090674.1, read on the forward strand.
GTAATCCTGCTCTGCATGCAATCTCATTTAGCCAACTGTGTATGCAAATGTGCTATTAATGTGTTTGCATCCAGTATAAATACACAAATCGAATCTGTTTATATATGTAATTTACACACAGCTGTGCTCATGCTCACTTAATACCAATATTTTCAGCAAGCGAGAGGTACCATGGGAGATCTATTGTTCCAAACAAAAGCCAACAGTGCAGCACCATGGAAGGGGGATCATTATCATCTCAGGATCTTTTGGCATTCCCTTGAGGGAGTCTGCTTAATGACTTTCTGTCTGTGTCTATGCTGTGGACACAAGGAACGCAGGCTCCGGTGGATGCTGTGTGCCGCTCTGCATCTGTGTAATGCTTTGGTGTTGAATCCCTTACAGTTTGGGCTAGGATTTAATTTTTCAGTATAATTTTTCAGGAAGACAAAGTGATCCGATTGGGAGGGAAAGCTAATTGTTGGGTGCCTTTAAGCCTTTCAGCTGATAAATTTCTTGTATGTTTATAGAGGATACTTGATCTTACAGGCACATGGCCTGAGGAGTGTTTTAGTGTTTTATAGTATAAGGATATAAAATTTCATACTAAGGAGTATAAGTTTTTAATCACAGGTAGATGACCAGCAATGCACTCCAAAAAGGCTTTGAATATCCAATGGGAACATTAATGCCTTTTAATATAGATTGGTATCTAATGAATACCATCAACATATTTTTGGTTTTCCATAATATCTTTGAGTAAGAGGACTTGGTGAAAAAGAATTTTTTCTTCAAAATATCACGAAGATTAGAGGACAATTTTGTCTTGACATAATTATTTCATTAAAATAAACTGACAAGAAAAATTAACAGACCAGAATCTATTAGAAGAAAGCTGAATTTGGTTTTAGTATTTTGAACTCAGGTTACAATCTGCTGAATGAAGAAGCAAATTAAGTAAGTATATTTTGGAGGTAAGCGATGCTTTCAACCAAAAAAAAGTATCTATACACACATACATGATTATTCCTTCCAGTCTTGCTCTACAAAATGATCACCTGCACGTGTGCCTTCTCTCTTGGACTGGAAGTCTGGAAACATGTTGGTGGCCCAATTTAAGAAATGTTTGTGTTTACAGTTGTTGAAAAGTGACTGTTAACCAAACCTGTCTCAAAATTGGTAACTTAAGAATTTGTAGTTTGTAATTAAGCAGCAAGAACTGGCATTGCAGGGTTTGGCTGGCATCCGTTACTGTTCACGCTTCGCCATCATAGCTAGCTTGGTATGTACAGCGCACCAAGGACAGGGAAAGAGCTTGACTTGCTGTTATTCCACAACTTTCTGCAAGCCAAACAGATCACGAAAGAGCTTGTGTGTATAGTGTCAGTGGTCATCACAGCACAGACGTTCCCCTACAACAGAGGTCTCTTGCAGCAGAGATTTGTAGTAAGTGGTTGCAGACATCTTCAAGCAGTTGCCAGACCGTGTGAACCATTTCTCATACCTTTGCATGGCGGTGTCCCAGAATAAGGTCCTTCAAATCATGACCTGTGCTTCAGTGCAGCCTCTTCAGGCGCAGACTCTAAATTGCAAGCTGGTGACAGCTTTCCTTCCTGCGGGACTAGACAAAGAAGTGCTGCGGTTAGAGAGGGGACAGGGCAGTAACCCGAACCTAAGAGCATCTGAGATGTTGTAGGCTAAAGGCAGATAACACAGAGGGAACATAGATATGTCCGCAAAGATCTGCCGGTTCTGCTTGCGTGCTTGAGATGCGCTCACATCCGTGATGCCAAGGTCTGTGGAACAACATGCAGAGACATTGAGGGGAGGCTTATGCTGTCCTTCTGTGAAACTGCTTTGCCAGCCAGGTGATTTTTGCAAGCTTGCTGTTAACTGATATAACACACAACAGCACAAGTCTCTAATGCTAAGGGTGAAATTGCTTGCTGCTTCAAAATTAAATTTAAAAAACATTAAGCAGAGTTATGGTAGTGACAGGAAACAATGAAATGAAGTTCAGATGAGGTTGAGGCATATCCTGTTCTCCAGCAGCAGGGCATGTTAAAGGAGCGTAGCAGAGGCCTGCATGGAGATTTTTCTTGATAGTTCCTCTTTCCCAATGGACTGATTATTATTTTTTTTTTAACAAAGGTTTCAGGTGAGCTTCATTCAGTCATCATGCTTGTTCCCCATTCTATGTGCTGCTGTTGTAACCTAGAATATTCTGTTACCTTGGGACCAATCCTTGTTCACAGCAGGTTGCTCTGAGGGTGTGCGTGGGTTCTGAGAATAGCTTGGATGTGTGTGACAGCTGCATGTTCTTTAACTTAAAGCACCTCTTTTTGCCCTTGATGGAATTACTTATTGGGCGGTACTTAGTCCTGTCTGTTATTGAGCATATAGAATTCCTTTGAGGTAAAGATACAACAAATATTAGTACCATTTTCTGCTACAGCCAGCTGTAGTTTGGTGAAAAGAAATGTGAATAACGCAACTTATGTTCTTGTAAGAGAAACCTTTGCAGTTATGACCAAATCTCATTTTCTTTTCAGAACAACTGCCATAACTTTTCATCTTGTGAAATTTAAGAAATAAAGATGCATTTAGTGTTTATTTGCTGTTAACTATTAAAACCCCATAAATTTTCCTACTATATTTACTATAAAACTTAAAAAGGCCTATTAAATATGGAAGATGGTGACAACTTCAGTTGACATCTGCCTGGAAAACCTTGGGCCTTTCAAAACATGCACTGTACCTATTGCTTTTTATATGCTTATAATTAAGGAAAAGGTTGAGAGAAGAACTTGCTGTTCTTGGACATAGTCTAAAGAGGAGATTTTTTTTTTTTAGAAAGACTGAGGAAAAAAAGTCCTTATTTCCTGGATTGAGTAAGAACAGAAGAGGCTCTGTGTGTATGTATGTAAATATATTGCATTACAACATGTTCTTCACTAATTAACCAGGTGGAAGTCATGGGAAGGGAATGAAATAGCACATGGATTTTCTTAGAGGAAATACATTTGATCTAAACCTGATTGAAGCATCACCTCAGAGGAGACATATTAGTAGCAGTTATGAATTTACAGTTTATCAGGGTCATCCTGCCTTTCTGAAGCCCGTGAGGTTTCAGTTTGAAATTCTTAAATTGATTAAACAGGTTATTTTGTACTAGATGTTATTCTCTCACACTTTTAGAAACAGCTTTATTTTAGATTTCTGCAGTAAAGACAAAAACTGAACGAGGAACCTCAGTTCTCAGTTAAAACCTGGGGTGCTGAATTTCAGCATGCAGCAGCAAATTTTCCCTGCCAAGCTGTAATCTCTTGATAATAGAAACCCTGACGCATAACCTTAACTACAGCTTTGCAACGGCATTATCATCACATTGATAAACATGCCATCTGAGCTCTGCTAGTCAGAACATAATGGCTTTGTGTATCTTGTCATGATATTTGTTTCTTGGGATAAAATATGGGACCTGCAAGTAACACATATGCAAACATTAACGTGCTTGTTCCTTGTTCTTCCTCGGTTATTTATAGCTCCCTGTTTGCACGTTGTAGCAAGAGACTGCAGAATCTAATACATTGCATTGGGGAAGCTCGAATTATAAAATGGTGTTAGATGTGGTGTGGCTGGTCAATAGCCATGGTAACCACTTTGTAAAATAACTGTCGTCCGTCAGCACTGACTGACCTAGCAAGCTGTGGGATTTCCTAATGCTGCTTCACAGCAATAATTATCCATAGCATTTTTTATAAAATTGTCTTCAGTTTGTCTTCAGTGAACAGTACAAACAATAACGCTGACAGAATTCTGTCATAAATAATGTTTTCAAGTTAAACATAAGTGGTAACATTGAAATGTTTATTTTAATTTTTAAAAGTGCAGAACTTGGATTTTTAAACCATTGTGCCCTAGAGCCACTTCCACTTTTTATCAAAACTTCTCTTTCTTGTGCATCCGTAGGTTTAAGCCTCATTGATTTAGCAGCCCTTTATTGTAAGACTATTTTAATTCAGCAGCTGTCATTTTCAGATGCCTTCTGTGAGTAGTGCAACATCTCCTGCACCATTAAAATGCAGACATAAAATTTGTTGCATGTCATCTGTGCAGAGGAGAGAAAATTTAAACTGTGTTATGCAGTCTGGTTTATAAGACGCTGGAGAGCAACAGGTCACTTCTGATTTGGTGTGCAACTATTTAGTTCTTTTATATTTAAAAACGTTTAGAGGTCTCTATTGTGCTTGACTTGGAGAAAAGAAGTAGCTGTTCTTGCTGCAGGCTACGGTAGAACTGAACATGATGCCTGAATTAATGGAAAACTAAAATAGGAAGGAAAAACTGGAAAAGAAAGTGTTTTTTAAAAACCTTGATAATTTTGTTAAGCTTTAGACTTTCTGAGTTTCTGAAACTAATTTTTGTGTGCTTTGTTGTTCTTTGTGGATTAAGAAGTGGCACTCTTGCCTTTCAATAGAGGCAAACAACTATTTTATAGTTGGGATCTTGCACTGCCTCAGTGGCCTAGTGATGATTTTGGATGACACCGATAAAGGTGATGGCATAATTGGCCAAAATTTCAGAATGCCAGAAGGATCGACTTCATTCATACCTGGAAATTTGGAACAGCATTTCGAGCTCCCTCTAATTCTGTTATTCAGATAGGCTAGATGCTAGGCTTACACTCCCGGTAGGGATTTCTGACATCTCCTGAGTTCAAAGGAAGACAGTTTGTCATAGGGTTTTTTAATACAGAGTTGAATCACAACGCAAAACAAACATAAAATAGTTGGGTTAAAAGGAATCTTAAAAAAGAAATAAAACGGTCCGCTGAGAATTCAGATGCACCACAGTCGTCTTTGGGAAAATGAGGAATAGGGAGTCAGGGCTTTTTGCTTTATGCAGTGGACCAGATTGCTCTCTTATGTTTCCCTGGTTGGAGTGTTCCAGCCCTGGTATCTTCTTACTCCCCTACAGCTTTTTATGTCGCATTTTCCTATATATGCTCTGTTAACTGATGCTGCAGAAGCATCGTGCGTCTGATACAGTGCAGGAGGCAGGGATGGCAAAGCCGGGAACTGAGCTGCATCGTTTAGAATGCGAGTTCCCTTTGGATTGCCTGTTCTTAAATGTTTCTTGATTTAGTTTTCATTCTTTGTGATAAGCTGCAGACAGGAATTATACTGCTCTTTGGGATGTTGGGAGTGGTAGGAGGGCACCTTTGCTTGCCTGGTTGCTGCTGCCATCTTTTCTTACCCAGAAGCACAAACCAGAAGAGGTATGTGGGTGGTGCCAGGGGAGTGATTGGCCTCCCCCTCCCTGTAAGGAAAATTCCTTGTCATTCACGTGGTAAAAAGTGAGAAGTATGTGTCAGTGACCAGTTACACACTGTAGGCAGACTTGGCGTCTCGCGCTCAGATATTTGTGTGACTTCTGCCTGTGAATGGGGGGCTGGTACCTGCTGTTAGTAAAATTTTCCTTGTTGAGGAACCCAACACCCCTTGTCACTGAACTCTTAAACTCCTGAGTGCTCTGTTCGCTGGTTTAAAAGGAGCAGGTGGGTATGAGCAAATCATATACTGAAAGGGACTGTAATCTCCAAGCATATACAACTGGTGGTTAATTCTTGTCTCTGTGCCTCCAGGCACATTCTTGGCGAACCCCAGCAGTCTTGCTGGTTTTGAGGGTCAGGGTTAGGTAAGGCTAGATCCCTGTGGGAGCCTATCTGCACAATAATGTGCATGAGGTTCCAAAGAGACTGCTCACTCATATTCACCATTGTGGTGGGAGCTTATGAGGCGTACAGAGCACTATTTTAGTAGTGAATTACCTTTTCTGGGATTCCTTAGCCACTTCACAATATGGAAGCCTCTAATCACCTGCGCACCTCCTTCAAGCAGATGTTTGCTAGAAGAGTGGTCCAAAATGCATTAAGCCAACTTGAGGTATGTTTCTTTTAAGGGAATTATTAATTCTCATCTCCCTCCCCCAGAATGTTAGGGCCCACATACTTAACACCCCTCATCTTTTTTGCAGGCAGAATTTGGTATTTTCTAGTCTTTATACCTGTAAGATTATTTATAGGAAAGGAAAAAGTCCTCAGACATGCTGTGTTCAGTCTTAATCTCTTGATTCATGGTGGTGACATGTTGGGGGGTAGGTGAGGCTGGTCCCAGAGCTCCGGGCTCGCATGGGCAGCACCCTGCAATCGATTCGCCGAGAGAAGGTGCTGGCCCCGAAAGAGAGGAGGGGAGTGAGCGATGCTTACAGCTGGAGGAGTTATTTGGGGGGGAGGGATTGCGGAGGGGAAACCTGAGTGCAAGGGGCAGCTGAAGGGGGGACCGGAGGGTGAAGCAGGGCGGCAGAGGGGTGCGGCAGACGAGATACAGCAACTGGCGGCGGGGAAAGACGCGGCCGCGCTGCAGAGCCCCCGGGGCCGGGCGGCCGTTAATCCGCCGGCTGATTTCGCGAGGCTTCCCCGGGGGCGAGGGGCCCGGCGGGGCCGGGGCGGGGCGGGGGGACAGCGGCGATCCAGGCCGCCTTTTGCGGCGCGCCCCGCGGGTGCCGCCCGCCCAGCCCCGCCGCGATCACATGCTGGGCGGCCGCGGCCGCCGCCTCCCGCCCGGCCCTCCGCGCTGCTCGGCTCGGCTCGCCTCGGCTCCTCCTCGCCGCTCGCCTCACCGCCCGCGCCGCAGCCCCAGCCACGGCCCCGGCCGCCATCGCCGCGGGCCGGCCCCGCCGCGCTCCCTCCCTGCGCCGGCCCCGCCGCGGCCGCGTCCCGCCGGGCCCCGCCGTGCGCGACTGCAGGGCGAGAGGAGGAGGAGGAGGAGGAAGTGTCTCGGCGTGGCAAGCGGCCGCGGAGGGGGAGCGGCGGCCCCGGTGCCGTCGGCCGGAGGGCTCCTCGGGAAGCCGTGTGCTGGTGGTGCTCCGAAAATCGGGGCAGGGTGAATCCGGAGGGTCGGCGCCTGCCAGGAGTCCTTAACCCCTGCGACACCTTCTCTGGAGAGTCACTTTTCTCCCCTGAAAACCAGCGTTGCGTATTTTCCTTCGCCTGCTGCTTCTTAGTTGAGAAATAGACTTCCGAAGGGACGTGCAGCTGAATACTTGGGGCGTTTGGGAGAAGAACTGACTGTGGTACTGACTTTTTTTAAGCTTCAAATGTTGGAAGTTTGACATAGAAGGGAGTGTGGTTGGATTTTTCGGTATCTTTTCAAAGCCTGTTTTCCCTCGCCTGTTTGCAGTTGCCGTGTAGGTATACGTGTTCTTCTACCGACAGTCCTTAACCGAAGAACATTGTTTGGCTGTTGTGCTGATTAACAAGATTTTTTTTTTTTTCCCGTTCTGCTGACGTACTGTTTTTGTTATCTTTTATCACAGAAACGTTTTATTAAGGGGTTGAGGCAGTACGGCAAGAACTTCTTCAGGATCCGAAAGGAGTTGCTGCCGAATAAGGAGACTGTAAGTACATTTGGACTTCATGTAATTTGCTTTTTTTCTTGCTGCTTCAGTGTTTGATCTTACGAAACTGTTTCCTTTTCACCCTGAACTGAATTCTGTTCAGATAAATGGAAGAGAAATCCACAGCCAGAAAAGGGAGCTGCAATTTTTAGTGCAGTTTTTAGGTCTTAGTGCATGAAAGATGTTACATAAAATAGTCGTCATTGCTGGACGGAGTCACTGAGGTTGGATGAAGTGTATTTATGGAGACCAAATCTAATTTTAAATTCTGACATTATGATGGGATAATACATTTATGTCACCCGGTTGGGCTCAAATGGCAGTGGGTAATTAAAGAAAGGCTAAAACAAAACAAAATCTAATTGAATCTGGAAGACTGAGGTATGTGCCTGCTCCTGCGACCTGCAGAATTCTGTTGTTGTATTTAACTCTTCATGTTCCTGAAGCGTGTGGACAGCAAGCGTGTAACTTCGGTTTCTGAATTGATCTGTGGCTTATTGCTCTACTGAACTTCAGAAAACGTGCATAACTGTCATTCTATTGAGAATCCTGGCAGGTGCTTAGACGGAAGATGGACAGGGAGGGGTGGGTGACTTCTTCAAAGGAAGGAGGGTTTGGGAAGCTTTGGCAATCTAGTTACTTTTCCATTAGTCCAAGCTTCTTTAGAAGCTTCGGTTTCTGTTCTGCAGGTGTCATTTAGCTGCTGGGAGGGTGGTTTTGGAAAGCGGTTTTCATATTTGTTCTGAATTTAGAAGGGAGATAATGAAAATTGAATTAGACTTATTTTTCTAGCAATGTGTTAGTGATCCTGAAAATATTTATTTAAAGCATAACTGGTTGTTTAGACTTTTGAGTGTGTGGAATTTGGATGTTCAGTAGGGGAGAACATGACTGTAAAAATACTTTAAAACCTATCACTTACTGTAGGACATTTCCATTCTCTTCCGGGATGTTCTTGTGAGACAGTGGTGGGATATCGCAATCTTTCCTTGGTAAATAGTAACGCTGCATAAGTCAAATAGAAGGGGGAGGATGAAATGATTCCTGGAGTGCCTCAGTTGGTGTATATGTTCACTGATTGTATTGAGAATGATGGGGAAAGTTAATTACCAATCAAGTGTAGGTAGACTTTGTGTTAGTATTCCATTGGATTTGGAGGCATGAAGGCCCAGTGTTGGAAAGGTGACAGCTCAGAAGGAATACCGAAATAGTGTGCTTCTTAGCAACACCTAACAAATCCAGCACGTAGCCAGCTGAAGAAGTCCTTTCCTCTTTTCTTTACAATATCTCCTAGCAATGTATTTACAACAGATTGGTGTTTACTTAAGAAGTGAATTCTGCTGGCGGTAAAGTTCTGAAGTTTGAATTTCAGCAACTACGAAATACGCTTTTAAGTACAAAATGTCTCTTTGTGATAGAGAACGGTTTGGAGGAGAAAGGAAAAGAAAAACTAAAGAACTGAGAGCTGGGGGCAGGTGTCTGACCCTGTTTGTACTGTTTGACTTCTACTTTTGAACTTGGCTATCAGGCCTGAGGCTTCTTGCAGAAGTTTTGCAAGTTTGCAAGTGGTGTGAAACTTTATGGAAGCTACCGTTTTTCAAGCATTACATTTTTGTTTCATTACGTCTAAATTTTTAGTATAGAGAAGACTAAATATGAAGTTGGAGCAACTGGGCAGCAGTGTGTTGATGGCTTTGAGCAGGCTTTTTTAGCCCCGGGTGGTAACTGATCTACAAATAGCCTTTGACCACCAAGGGATTGTTTAATCTCTGTTTCCTATTTTTGCCCACAGGTCTCACTTCTGCTTTCTTTTAATTCCCAATCTTTTTCAGACAAAATTTACAACAGTTTTGCTGCAGTAAGACATGCAGAATAAAGGCTGGAGTAAATAATATTTGATTATCCAGGTTTGCTTTTCCTCCTTAAAGTGGAATAATTAATAATGTAAATTACAAGGCTGTGGAATTAATATGTCTGTATTTTTTCATCAGCAGAATAATTTCAGAGACTTTGCCTGCCGTTTTTCTATTGCAGTGTGAAGTAACCCTCTAGCAGTTCCAGAAACACTTGAAAAAAGGCCTTATTTTCCTGTTTAGCCACCATATTAACATGAGATGAAACTCTAAAAATTATTACATGGATGCAGCAGCGCTACGGCAACTCCCAAGTTCTGCAAAAGCTACTTGAAAATGAGTCAGGGGCATTCTTGAAGAGGCTTGCCCTAAGTGGGAACCAGGCTATAGGTCAATCCATCCTGCACATTTCTAATTTATTAGAGTTTACCTTACTAGTCACTGAAGCCTGTGGGGAGGGGAGCCAGGGTTTTTGCCTCTCTGCAAAACCCGCTTAAAGTTAAATCTCCTTATTATCATGCCTCTTGTATAATGCGTGCCTTTTCGAGACGCTTACATTTATGCTGCTTTCACTGAGGGAAAACTCTTCCCAATATCCCCTTAAGCCCTGCAGTTGGAACACTGCAACAGTGGAAGACAAGTCATACAACAGAAATGCAAATTTTCAGTAGAGACTAGGCCTATTTTATATTAAAGCTGATGCTGCTGTACAGGAAGTCAGAATATAGAGGTGAATATGACATTATCTTTCTTTTATACTCTTGGAAGGTGTGAAGTGGCCATGGTGAGAGATGAAAATTAGGCCATTCCGTATTAAGTTTTCACAAGCACGTTAAGGAATGTCCTATTTGAGTTGTGCCTTTACTTTTTTTTCCTCTCCACAGTTAGTGTACCATATCTTTTAGGAAAACCCTGTATTTGTCAGTGTGTGTTTTAACTAGTTTAATATAGGTTTTCAACTTTTTTTTAATTGCTGCTTCTACATAAATAACCAGCAAGATAAAAACCTTTATGAAAGAAAATATTTACTGCATATCTAAGCTGTATGTTTGCTTAGGTCTTCACTCTTCCAGTTTATTTCAGCGTTTATGTCTGAGAGGGGTTCCCAGTAGGCATAAGTGTAAATAGCTGTGGCATTCTCTTCAAGCTTTTACAAGCAAGAGACACAGGAACTAAAATCAGCTCTTACCTGAGGTTGCCCTCTGCTGAAATGGGAATGCTGAGGTGGGTCACGGAAAGCCAATAGCTGTAAGGCTGGATCCGTAAGTGTTAACCTTGGGATGCTCTGGAGAAAACGTGCCTCCACGTAGATGAGCTTAAATAAAACTTCTGAAACTTCCTTGGGTTTCCATTGGACTCTTATCTTAGATGTACCTTCTGTACCTTCTCCTCTGTTCCCGTGTATCCTTCTTCTCTTCTGTTCCTCCTGAATAGTTTTCTCTTAGTTATAGCTGGCACAGCTGGTGAGGCATCCTGCTCTCACTTGGTCCATGCTTAGCAGCACGTTTGATTCTTCTACATGGTAAGCCGAGAAATAAATTTTGGAAGCACCTATGTGACATGAACAGTTTTCATTAATAACTTTCATTTAAATTCATACGTTGTGAGAATGCAAGGTACACAGCTGGCAGCAAGTTTTCTTGAGTATCTGATTTGGCTTTAAATGTGATTCCCCCTTTTTGGGGTTAATTTGATAAAACTTTGTGATAATACGGGATTTTCAAAGTATTTCAAATTCTCCTGCTCTGAATTCTTTAGGTGATTACACTGAGCTACTTGAATTTGAGAGTTTTAGAAGCCCCAGCATTCTGAAAGGCCTGAGATAAGTGTACTTACATGCCTACAAGGTCGAGGATTGACTTACTGTGTTCTTGTAAATAGCTTAACTCTGTGTTAGTGGGTTTCCCCATGCAAAATGGAAATAGAAACATGGCATGAATGTGAGCTTGTGCAGAGCAATAATGTCCAGTCAGGGCAGGGGAGGCCAAGTCATGGTGTCAGCTTGCTCAGATGTAGAGCTGGGTCCTGTGCCACTCCACCTGCCCTTGTGCTGGTCACTCATACACTTCTGTAAGCTTCATGTAAGGTGCAGTTTGGGTTTGCCTCAACTGTTTAAGGCCGTGGTCCCAGAAGAAACAGATTTGTTTTCCCCTGGCTGGAGGTCCTGCCGCCTGCTTCACGTCAGATGTGTTGTCGGAGCAGCGGAACTCAAACCTCTTATGCCAGTTAGCCATTAGAAACGGAGGGGGATGTATGTGATTGTCCCTTTGGCAGCCTTGCATAGATTTAAGGATAATATCATGTTATATCATTAGGTAGCCATGGCATGTGCTGCAATTGAATTGGGGTTTTGGAAACACTGTGTCTTTCATGGGAATAGGCCCAAGTATTTTTGACCTCTTCTACCTATTCTTAAAACTGGGGATGACACCTCCCTGGGTGTTGTGAGGTTCTGGAATGACTCCTGCTGTGTTCTTCGGGGAAGGTTTACGGTACAGTGATTGTGACCATGGTCAGTTGTCTGCTTGTCTTTTTTCTGGCAGGCTGAAGCTCCTTAGTGAGCCTTGTAGAGCTGCTCTCAGTGAGAAGTCTGAAAAGAGGACAGTGAATCTTTGTGGAGACATGCAGACTTTGGTCTAGTTCGCTTTGAATTTCCCTGTTGAGTACATAGGTATCCTTGGTGTGTGTGAGTTTTGGTTTGGCTGCTTAGCAAGACACGACAGTGCAGTCGAAAGGTCTTGCCTCTGGGTGAATGCTTCTGTATTTAGCTTTAAAACACAGTGTAAATTGAAATTTTCAATATCAACTGTTTTCCTTAGATCAAAATACCTGCAATGTGCTGTATTGATGCGTGTGAGAACTATATATGCATCGCTTCCTTCTGTAGGAAAAATACTCTCTCTTCTGATAGTAAAAATCCTTCTCTCCAAATTAAATGCTGTTGGGATTTATCTCAGAGACTAAATAAGCTGTGCTCTGTTAATGTTAGGAGACAAAATGAGTGCAGCGTGAGCTTTCAGCATAAACTTCTGTTTAATTTTAGATTGGGGTTTAGATAAACAATTTTATTCTTGCCTCATTAATGCTTAATCTTTTGTTACATAATATACAGTATTGGCTTCCTGAGTAGCTCTTAAATATAGTGCAAATGTGTAGTAGCTGAAAGGTCATTGCAGTTACCATATGTGCAGGCTGGCAAGGTGTTTGTCCTCTCTGAGGACAACTGTGTACTATTCATGTCGACAAACAGCCTTAGTAATATTTGTCCAAAATTCTCATGAGCACGTGGAAGGTAAAGAGTCTCCCTCGACATAATTGTTCAAATAGCAGTTTTCCTTTGATTCAAAGAGGGGGATAATTAGGTGAATATATTTTGGTCCGTTAGTATAAAGGGATTAGTTAGCCCTACATTGGCTTTTTAATATTTGCATTTAGTGGTATAACTTATTTGTACCAATAGCTGAGCTCGGCTGTGGCATGGGCGTTATCACTGTTCTCCTTTCCCGAAGGAAATATATTTTATTTGATGGTATATTCCCCTAGTGACAGGATATTAATACATCGCGTAGTCAGGGCATACTATTTCCTGACTTGTCTTTGCTGCAGGAGCGTTCAGAAAGGGACAAGCTGTGTAAGCCTTTTCTGTTTGAAAGCTGAACCTTTTTCCTTAATAACTTGTTCTAGCCTAGATGCAGTCAGAGCTGAAATTTTCCATTAGAGTTAGAAGCGACTGCCAACATAAACAGCCACTGCTTCTTTTCATTTCATCTCATCTCTGCTGCTAGTGCTCCCATCGCATGGGTATTACAGTTGGAGGGTTTTGTTCTTCTTAAAACAGGGACTATAGGCTTCACATTTTTAAAATTATAGCCTCTTTTTTTCTTTAGCCACAGCAGATATCCTACTGGGCTTCAGTCCATTTTGAAAAATGGGCAGAGACATCAGTTAGTTGCTTTTCCTGTGTCAGTGAAACCACTGATTGATTTGCATAACAAACTCTTCTGTAGGGAGCATGTTGCCTTTTTTTTTCTTTTTTTTTTTTTTTTTTGAGTGTGGTTATATGAGGGACAACACTACATTAATATGTTTGGCTTTAAGGTAAAGCACTGCACTGAGGAGGCATACAGTAATTCAGTTCCCCCTTCTCACCAGGAGCAGAAGAAGTAAGCCAAAGAATTTATTGAAATGCTGAGGTCATAGGAGCTGAGCTCAGATGGAGATATTCCTAAATTTAAGTGGCGCTGAGCTGAAAGCTGTTTACAAAGCCTAGATGATCTCTAAGGGATGTTCAATATGTGTGTTCACTGATTTGGCTTGGTTTTAGAAGTTTAACTTGTTAAACCTATTGCAAATGTAATCATTTTATTGGATAATAAACCAGAAGGTTTGGAAAGGTCTTTACAGAAATGTAAAGATCTAACTCTCATATACACCGTGTCGTCTTCATCTCTCAAACTGATTTCAGGTCTTACAGGGGAGCAGAGCTGCCAGCTGTGTGCTTTATTGGGCAAGCTTGGGCCGCAGTCCCAGCCTTGTGGTTTATATATACTGTGTGGGTTCCTTTTGTTTCAGTTTCCTGGGTTTCCTTTTTCAGCTTAACATGTCCTGAAGGTATATATTGCTTAGGTCTTAAATCCTTGCTCTGTGAACTGCCTTTTTACATTGACTGTTCGCTTTCGGGGCCCAGTGCCACTCGTCTGATTAATGACTATGGTTAATCTTCCAAAGACTAAAATATCCTTTCGCATACCAGTGTGTCTCAATTTCAGTTGAAGCAAGTAAAACCAAAGAAAGTGCTTTGTTTTTATTTGTTTTAAATCTCTTAAGAGAATAAGAGAATTAATTTTCACTTGTATTATTTTACTTCTGTATTCTAAAGGTAATTTACAATGTCATCAGCTCAAAACCTGGGCTGCTTATTTGAGTTTCCTACTGAGAAACCTTTATAGGTGAAGAGCATAAAACCAGAAGGTGTATTCACTGTGCCAACTGGACTCTAGAATTGCATTTAGCATGGGTAATAAATCAACCCTGCACTCTGGTGGACTGTTTTTATTATTTTACATTACAAGATTGGAACTCATTGTTTATTTTTCTCTGAAGGTTTAGAGGTAGGTAGGGGTAAAATATTGTTGCAAGCAAAAGAGGGCCATTAGGCAATTGCATTGAGCTCTGTCAGAGAGCCAAAAAGGACAATTTCTGCTTTGTAGTGAAAGGCATGTAGTTGAAGATCTAAGCCAAGATTATTTGGGAAATCGATACAATATTGTCTGAGTCTTCCTCCACAACTGAGAGAACACAATGCTTCTGTGACTCCTCATAGTTCTCTTACGCTGCGTTTTCCTTACCTTCTGCTTATAATTCACCATCATAAGGCATTTCATTTTTATTTTCTTATTGTGAATTCTCTCTTTGCATCTATGCTGAAAGGGTATGTGTGACTGGTTAAAATATTTTTGTTCATCAACAGCTGTGTACTTTTTATTCTGTATTTTTCTTGCCCGGTGAGACAAGATACTGGCTTTTCTTGTTTTGTAGCAGTTGTCAGATTGAATCAAATACTCAGACATCAATCCTAGGGTCCTATGAATCTCAGGTACATAAAATAGTTATCTATTTGAGAATTTGTGCAGTTTATTTTCATGGTTGAGTCTCTTATCCTGGCAAGATTCTTTTCCACGGATGCTGTGGAAAAACCAAACCCTTCACATTGTTTCCCATCCAGTTACCAATTGAAGATACGCTTTCAAACGTGAAGATGGCTTTCAGAAAGGCAGAACCAAAAAAGTCATATAAGCAACAGTGTTGTTATGACATCCTGTTCTAGAACAGTGCTAATGTTATAAAATTTGGGTAACTCCTTGAATAAATTCATCTGTATAATCCTGCCTGCTGTCTGAGTTTTGAAATGGCTTAATAGAGAAATATTCTCCACGTAACCCTCTCTGTGGTACTAACTCACAGACCCACGACTGATACCTGAGGATTTTATGGTCTTTAATTACATACATAATGTACAGCACTGCTGGGTGTGGAATTGAAGTTTTTACAAGTTCAGAGCTGAGTCAGAAGCAAAGCTAGTGACTTGCTGAGGGAAACCGAAAACATCTGTGGCAAAGCAGGAAGATAAGCCTTGATGTCCTTCGTAAGAGTTGCATTGGTGTAAAAGTGGTGTTGCACAAATCTCAATGCACAAGTACTTGATATAATCTGTGAAAGACAGACATGGCTCAGTGGCTTTGTTTTATGGCAAGTTAACATCATTATAACTTCTGTTAGGCATGAACGTGGTGTTCTGTGGTGGTGGTGTGTGGCTGGGGGGGGACGGGACGGGACCAAAGGGGACAACACAATGCGAGTCTCTTTGGAAGAACAAGATAGCAGTGATGAGTATACGCTTCAGATGTTGTCTGCCTGGTGCTGGTTAGTCCCTCTTTCTTATCGATGCAGTGGGAATGCTAACTTTTAAAAATTCCTGTATGGAGCAGACAAAGGAATTCTTTTTAAAAAGGGTTTTTAGAAAGGGAGGGAGATACGGAGGCAAGTGGCTTGTCGGCAAGTGGTGAGTTTTATGGCAACTGCTAAAGTCTGAGATACTGAAAAAGGAACTGCAGTGAGACTCAGGCAGTTTATGCAGCTAATTCAACTTGGTGTTTAAACTTGGTGTTTATGGCCTATATGTAATTGGTTTTTTTTGATTGTGTGTCTGTATTTGGTCCAAATTTTATCCTCAGTTACCACTGGAAGCCAGCGCAGACGCTCACAGACAGTTTTTGCCAGACTTATGGCTTGCTTACATTTGAGGAACAAGTATTCTGTCTTGCTACTTGATTTTCTCCTCCTCAGCACCCACACTGCTTTCTTATCCTAGTCAGGGATAATGAAGATTAATTACAAATGTACCATTAAGGGGGAAACAATGGAGGAGGGGCAGCTAGACTGTAGCTAATGTAACCGAGGATGTTATCTAGGTGTTGTCCCAAGTGGTGCCATTTCATGTGCTTATTACAGTGTGTGTGAGAGAGAGATTACAGTTTCAAAAGGTATTGCAGGAGTTTTCTTTGAATTTTCAAGTTCAAGAAGTGAATAAATATAAACAGCTTTGACCTATTGAGAGAGTCGTGTTACAGGAGAGGCAGGGTGAGCTGGAGTTCTTAGTAGGGCAAAGCAGTTTTCAGTTCCTTAATAAAGACATTAATAAAATCATTGTCCAGGTTGTGTGGGCTTCAATAGAGCAAGCCATTTCGGGGGAAAAAAAAGAAAAAATTGTCTGTTGGCAGGGAGTGAACTATACTTTTAATGCGTCTTGCCTGCCACGCTGAGCATGAAATTAACTTTCTTCTTATACAACAGATCATTGGCCTTAATCGTTGCTTCCTGTCCCAGATGGCACCGTAAGAATGGTATCTACAGTGTTCTTTTGGCATAGAATCGGCCCCCAAATACATTATTCAATCCTAAATATCCTGTAATATGCTGCTATAAGTGCACTGTGAGAGCAAGACAATAACGACTTCAGTAGACAGATGCACTCATTTTGTCATTTTTGTTTCAAACCAGCTGTAAAAAAGAAGCAGGGCTTGATTACTGTTGTCGTTTTTCTTTTTCTTGCCAAGGAAAACTCCCAGGAATTGCACAGATTGTGGAATAAACTGAGAACGGGGAGTTAAGAATAGTGGCTTCTGTTTAAAGGGGCTGTGCCACAGGGGAAACTAAGACAGTTTGTGGATGTAACAGACTCTGTAAGCCTTGTATGTCAGGAAACATTTAACATCACAAGCTGAAGTCTGCCATGTTTTGCTTTTGTTTGTTTCCCCTTTGTTTTGTATCTGAAAAGGAAATCCATAGGGGTAGGATGGAATTCAAATTCTCAGGACATAAAAATGCTGATGATTCCTTATAGGTGATGGTGGGGTTCTTTTGGGTAAACATCTGCTTTTATCACAGCAGCACGTAAGGGAAGAGGCCAGTTCTGCAAGGGGTTCAGTTGGGAGGAAGAAGGCTGCGAATTCAGCCCACTGCTTCACTTCTTGCCTTTAATCTAGTTAGGAGGGTACAGGTAGTGTCGCATCAAATGTGGAGTAATCAAAGCAGGTTCCACAGAAAACCTTTTGTTTTTTACATCCCTTGTTTTTTAAAAATCTCAGAGTGTGGACGGGTGTTTCCTTCTGATTTAGATACTTCAAGATTAAATTTTTCAATTCTCCTTTTCTTTGTAAACGTGAACTTAGAAACTTTCTCTTTTGGGGAGACGTAAATGAAAGAGATGATTTCCTCAGCACTGTATTTAAGAACTTGGGGTCTTTAGACAAAGTGTTATGAGATTAATGACAAAGTCAAAAATGCTGACAGTACTGATGGTTGGGAAATCCTTATTGGCTCTGGTCATGTGGTATATAGAAAATTGGCAGGGAATATTGTTTCTTTTTATGCTACCAAACTCCTGTACAACAAAAGAAATCTGGCATTAAAAAGGTGCTGATAAGTACTTTTATTGCCATGGTGAAATAGATAATTCTCGTTGGGTGGAACAGTTGAGTTGATTCTGCTCTTTTCCCTCCCCCAAACACACTTTCTGTGCTCCCTTTTCCCTTCCTCCCGCTGCCCCTGACACAAGCTGAGTTATTTTGTACAGTGCCTCCAGACCCTAACCTTTAAAGAAAGGGAGAGGACGTTCCAGGTTATAAAACAGCTCTTTCCTCTTGCAATTTGAGAAGTCCTCCCTCTTGTTTAATTCCGAGCCTGCTTTGTGCCAAGTGCCTCTTGTTGTGTAAAGCTCTAGGCCATCCCACAGGAACTCTTGATTTATTTTGTTAACTCTGCCCTTCTCTGTGGTCTAATGATCTGCGAAGCTCCAAGATTTTTGAGTTGAACAGTGGTAGTCTTAAGAACCTCCTCTACTACATGAAAGTCTTAACACTTTCCACATGCTGGGTTTGTGGCCTCATGAAAAGCTGACCTCCTGCAAATACAGCGTGTAAAGCCAGGCAGCCTGGGCCAGGGCTTGTTAATGCTGTTGTGGAATGGGGGGGAGAGGGGAAAAAAATGTGATGAAAACTCTGGGCTCTTGGCCAGCAAGGAAGATGTGATACAGTGAACGTGTTTCTGTTGCCCTTTGATACTGTTCAAGTTTGATTAGCTTTGCTTCTGGTAAGCTTAATTGTGGTTCTTTTCTTCTTCTTTTTTTTTTTTTTTTTAAAGGCTAAGGAGGGGATCTTTGCCAAAACTCAAGTCTTTCATTACCTGAATTGCAGTGAGAGGGAACTGGAAAAAAGAATCATGCACCTCCCCAACAAACAAACAAAATCAACAAACTCCCCAAACAAAACCCCATTAAACTATAAAAACAGCCCTTTTCTCTCTCCTTTCCTTGTTCCTGCAGCCCTACCACTGTTACTTTTCATCTGTTACTTTCCCCTTCCCTGAAGTTTCTTTTAGACCTTTAGGATTAAGGGTGAATTTGGACAAATGTGCAACGCTAACTGTGTTACTGGGATTGAGCTTTTCCAGTTAGCAGCACAGGATAAGGGAAAGAGGGATTTTTGCCATTCTAAATGCTTGGTTATTTCTAAGAGCCCAAAAGACACGTTTGTTGCCTGCGTAGGAGAGGGTTTGTCATGTAAGCCTCGTGACCTCCTCAGAGATTGTACACTTGCTCGTTTGTGTAGTAGCCTTTTTGCCTGGGTAGCGTTTTTCATGTTTGTCTGTGTGCTTTGCTAGAGCTTGGTTGGCTTCTCTGCTATTTTGATGTTGCACAGACTACACTTTCTGGGTAGGTTTCCTTTCATTGTATTGGAGTAATACAGTTGCAACGTATAATGGCTTAGATACTGGCAGAACATAATTTACAGAAATTAGGTGGTTTTTCGTTTGGACCCTGGTTTTGTTCTGCAGAATTTCATACCTTGCAGATTCAGATGTGATTAAAAATATGTGGCATAAACCTTGCACACTCTGGATGCTTAAAGAGCATACAGAAAAAGGCATTTATCCTAATTCCCACTGTTAAATCAGATCCAGTATGTAGAATAACTCTGGGGGTTGTATAACTGGACTTTCACCTTGTTACAAAGTGACGTGGACAAGGGCTTTCCGCCTCCAATGCCCTGTCAGAGTTGTATTGATTTAACAACTCCAGCTCATGTTCTTCTTCTGTGGCATTTGATGTGATAGATTGTTGTTGTTGCCTGGCTTTAAAAGAACATTCTTTTGTTGTGAGCGTAAGAGCTTCTCAAAAGAATTCGTCTGCTCGCTGTGGGCATGGAGCTCTCCTCCCTATCTTTCCCTTGTTTATATTCTTTTAAGGTGAGTAATGTTTTTGTTTCAGAGAAATCTGTGTTTCTTAAACTTGTAAACCTTTCAAAAATGATTCAAGTGATTTTCAGCTGAAGGATGAAAAGAAGGAAGCTAAAGTCTTGTTAGATTTGAACAACCAGAGAGTTTTAACCCGTAGCAGTCCAAGATGTTTGGAAATAATGCATATACTTTTAGAAAGGTTTATTTAATAGGTATGTATCTACTGTAGAGAGACAAGTGGAGGTTGTAAGCTGCTGTTTGTGGTTGTTACGAATGATCCCACTTGCCCTGCTCTTATCTTCTGAATATTTTTCCTTGGACCATATTAATAGTGCTGCTGAAGACAAATCAGTGGGATTAAGTGTTTAAGTGAGAACTGCCTTACCATTTCCCCACCTCCTCTGATCACTCTTTTATCATCCTTATCCCATGGTTACACAATCTCGAGTCATGACTCTAAAAAACCATGCTGGCATTTAGAAATGGTGACTGTAGGAGTTTTCATGGCTTCAGCAATTAAGTGGCATGTAACAAATTTATGTGACTCACCACTGAATAGCTACTTGTAGATATTTCTGTCTGTGCCAAATCAGTGTTAAGTTTCTGGGGTTTTTTTTTTTTTGAATTACTGAAGTTTCCCTTTGACCTTTTCAAGTGAACTTATGTAGGAAAGTTATGGGAGATTTTTAAAACGTAAGTTTCACATTATGTTTGTTTGCTTTAGTTTTCATCTTGGAGCTGAACATGTGGATGGAACTCTGCAGAGTGTAAATAAACAGCCTTTCTGGTGCACTGTTCAGTCTTGGTTTGTCGTTCCATAAGGGTCACATTAAAATGAGGAAAAAACCCCAAAACAAAACAACAAAAACCCCCAGACTAGCAGGGACTTAATATCTTAAGTATAAGTAGTTCTTTGGGCTACTGATTTGTCGGATATTCTTTCTTTGGTATCTCTCCAGGAATACACCATCTCTCCTTCAGTGCTGAAGAGAGTCTATTGTGTAACTTACATCCCAAATACTCCGTTAATCAACGTCTGGCTTTTGCAACTTCAGTGTAGCTGTAATGCTCTGTTGGCAAAGGGAAGGCTAATAAGAAGAGGTAGTTGCTTTAATTGAGTTAATGTCTGTGGTTGAAGTCTTTGCAGATTGAGCGGTGCGGGGGAAAAACACAGCTGGTGGAAATGTGGTGGACAGACACTGATGGATCCCGTGTGCTCCAACACCTCAGACTTGTCCGCTTCCAAATGGTTGTCACCGGGTGGAAGGACGGGGTGGGAGGGGAGCTGGTCTCTTGGGTACCAGGCAGTTTCCTAAGATCATCCATCTGTTTTTATTCCTCTTCTCCCCCACTTCCCAAGGTCACCTTCATCTGCAGGATGTAGTGGGGATTTCCATTTTATTTCATTAGAAGCGCTTTTGAAGGGCAGCAGCAAAGTAAGTGAGATGCTGCCAAAGCTTTGTTGCGTCTGTATTATTTTGCCTTGTCTCTGTAATAATTAATGTTGACGTAGCTTGCTTGAAGGCTGCTGGGTTCCTGGCAGCTCTGCTTTCTTACTCCCCAGGGGATCTGTTAGCCGTGGGATATATGCCCTCGGAGATGCAGACACTGAAAAAATAAGTTGCAGGTACCTGCATCTTTTCTGAACAGAAACAGTGCGCGCCGATTAATTAAATCCTTTCGTAGGTTAAAAGCCTTTTGGTAGGAGGCTTCTCTGCTCACTTTGGAGCATTTCTGAGGCGTTGTGTGAAGTGGTACCTTGTGAACGCCGTGAGCTGGGCACACCTGGGCGCTGGGAGGCTGCAGGCTCTACACCTGTCTGGGGCCCTCCTGGGCTCGTGCTCTTGCGAGTTTTTGTAAGCCTGGTGAGTAACCAAACCACAGTGAAAACCAGCTAGTGAACCACAGAAAAAGCTTTGTTCGTGTATTTGACAATTGGAATGGTTTCAGTTATGAGACCGCTTCGCAGTAGCGTGTGTGTGATGGATTAGGGAAACATGAGTAATCGAAAGCCTGTCTTGCTGCTTTGTCTCTCGAGTCTTTTCTGGAGGGAGGAAGACGTGCGTGTTGTTTGGGTTAGCAACAGCTTGCTTCTGAGTAGGAAATGTGAGTTGAGGCAGCCTGCGTGGTTTTAACTGTAAAAAAAATAACGAAAGTAAATGCAACCACTGTAAGAGCTTCCTATTTGAATTCAGAGTTGTGTGTGATATTTGCTTCCATACTTTTTCCACTTTTAATACATTTTTTAAAATTTGACTTTTCAAGGGTGCTGTGGGAATTTATGCCTAGTTGATATTCTCATTATTGATGAGAATAACTCTCATTATTGGATGTTACTCTGCTCGAGGTAATTGTCTGCTGTGATTGACTGTAAGGGAATAATTTGTACTAGTTGTGGGTTTGTTATGTTTTGTTGTTGGGGTTTGGTTTTGATTGCCAGAGCACTGAATATAGAACAGGTACTCTTTAACAGAGGTAGCAAAAAAGAACACAGGTAGATGGCTGTATCTTGTCATGCTTTCACCTTGTCCCACATATCTATTTAAAAATTCAAATATTCTTAGAAATCTGTGTATCTGTACAGCAAATAACTTTTCTTTTTCTGAAGTTGGTACCTCTAAGGCCAAAAGGAAATTAGTGTTTTCCTACGTTGTTGGATGTTATTCTTCTGTGTGTTAAACAAACATTTTCTTTCACAGTAAGTTAAAATACGCACACAGCCATTAACTACTGTACCTGGAGAATATCCTAATTCGGGAAGCAACCTGGTTTGTTTTCCCTTCCACAGTTCAAGTCTTGTGAGCTGGATTGTTCCTCTTGGGTAAGAACCACCAGATGATTTAGTAGGGATGTTTGATGGTTGGGCTGTGCAGCTTTTCCATGCCATGCAAGTGACACCGTGTGCTCTGCTGACCTGTTACCTTCTTTACTACAGTTCACGGTTAATTATTTTTTCCAGTTGACTTTCTTTTGAACTCTTCCTGTATGGTGAATTAGCATAGGTTTGGAAACTAAAACAATGATTTGTAACTTCTAATCTTATCTGGACTTGTTAAACTTTTATTTGAATGTATTCCAAGGAGCGCAGCATGTGTGGCAGACAAAATGAGTAACAGACTTGTTACTGATCAACTTAATCTCAAAAAACCATAATATTAACAGTTTCCTCCTTCCCTGTTACCCAGTTGTTCGAAGTAACACAATGTTACTGCAAGCCTCACTCTTCTCTTGTAGACTACCAACGCAGGCTGCCGTGAAGGACAGTCACAGCCACTGGTAGTTAAGTGTCTGATAGTATAGCTGCCTGCCCTTTGAAAACTGACTTCATGTTAACAAGCACATTTCCTAGGGTACAACGCAATCATCTAGTTAATGACTTGGGATGGGGGGAAGGCACATGTTTCAAGTTACTCTTGGTTTTTGGTTTTAAGGTGGTAGCACCAGTGAGTGTTCATTCTACTGTGGTAAGCAATAATGAGCAGAGGTATCTATTGTGGCATTAAAATTGCAATTAATTTTGGTTTTACGTGATGTAGTCTCTCTCTTGACTTGTCCACGTAGGAAAATCGACTACCACATTTGTGCAGAAGCGGTGTAATTTTCCTGGAAAAAGTTAACCCATTTCCAGGGTAACATGACTATACTTTGATATGATCTGTTATATTCTTAGTATGCCCCTGTCATTCTTTGGTTCACTTTCCTGAAGCTGTGAAAGGTGATGGGAAGGAACAAGAACAATAGGAGAATGTAGCATCGCTTTTTAAAACAAACCAACCAACTAAAAACCAAACCAAAACCCCAAACCAAACTACAACAGTCAAAACACACCCAAAACCCCATCATTGCAAATTCCTTGCCTCAATCTAATAAAACTACAGGCTCGCTTTCAGGCAGGGTTTTCAAACACGAAGGCTCTGACAGCCGCGTACAGCCTGTTCCGAAGGTGAGTGTTCAAACGTGCAGGTAACGTCAGCCTTTTGGAGATGATACACTAATGCACTGGGGGCAGCCTGGTTCCTTTTATCTCGAGAGGGGCTGCTTGTAATGTTGAGAGTGTGGAGCCAATTATTTTAGCGTTACACGGCAGTTGATGTTGGGTTTTTTTTTCCTCTGGCATGTTCCATAGTCTTACGCCGCGCTTCTCCCATCCTTTTCTTTTAAGCGATTCTACCTTGTTTCAGATACTTCTGGTGTTGCTATTGAAGGTAAAAATGTCTTTAAGAAAAAATATTGCCTGGTGAAGTAAGCAGTGCTCTAAAAGCTTGGCATTCTATTAAAAAAATAAAAAGCCTTTTATGGTAAAGGGGGGGAGGATTGATTAATGCTGTGCATGGACAGATACGGTCAGACTGTGACAACATCTTGAAAACTTCCTTTGAATGTAGAGCACAATGGTCATGTGTTTAACCTGTAATGCCAACCACAGGAGAAATGCTTAGTATAAAGTTATGTTTTCTCTCTCAGAATTATTCTGTATTTAACAAACAAGCGAGATCTACCAAGCTGTATCTCCACTTGACAGGGAAAAAATACTTCAGTTTTTTTTTCTTTTCACAGGTTGATGTTGCTTTTTTATTTTACATTATGTGTGCTTCAGGAGAAGCACAGGAGAGGCTTTATAAGGACTGAGTTGTACAGGGAAAGGAAAAAGATAAGAGCTGGAGGATTCCCAGAATGATTTGTCATCTGATGTCAACATGGCCTTTCTATCTGGCCTTTTTACCACAAGTTTGATGTGATGGAGCAGTACACAGAGAAACCCTTTACAAAAGTTACAAGTATTCGATGTCTCCAGGAAACATTAACTTGCGCACTACATGGGGTTGTTTGCTGAACTTGGCCCTGAGCCCCAGCACTGTGTTAAACACTGATCCTGTTTCGCAAAGGGAAATCTTCCACACTTAGAAGGAAAAATGAGAATGTGTCCCCACCAAACAGACTTTTGGCATTCCAGTTTCAAACTTACAGTGAAATCAACACTGAACATCCATCTCAAGCTTTTTTCCAGCACTGAGCTGTGTCATTGGATCTCTGCATCTTTCTGAAGAATTTATTTATAGCGTAATATTTTGCTGTAGTAAACCAAACTCAAAATGTAATGCAGCTTAATAATAGATGAAAGCAGAGACAATACAAGCCTAATACCTATGAAGAGGGAAATAAACCTGGCTTTGTTTACGTGAGGGAATCGAGCTTTTCTTGAGTAGTAGAGTGAAATGGAGAGAGAAATGTTTCAGGGAAGCAGAAGGGCAGCTCTAGAATAAGCTTGTCCAGCTGTTGTAGGGAAGATGCTACGTAAGTGGCCGAGTGGCTGTATCACAGGTCGGTGCCCTTGCTGGACACCTTTCCTGGGGTCTGCACTTCTTTTTCCTCTCACATAAGCACGCAGGGCCAGCGCTGGCCTGGGGGGATTGCTGAATCCGAAATCCTGTTGTCACAGGCAACCATCTCTCAAATCCCTTTCATGAACGGATCAAACTTCATATTAAAGCCCATAAGGTCTGTAGCCATTTGTTCTTGTGCCAATACTGTCCTTTTGCTTTAACGGCTCTTCCCTCTCCCTGGCGGGTACCTGCCTGCGGAGCTGCAGCTCTGTACGAGGGGGATTGTGCAGCCCCAGAGCGATGCAGGTGCCTTTTCGAACGCTGCAGCTGCTTTATGTCACCCAGTGGGTCAGAATCTGAAATTTGCCCAACTTGTGAGAAACAGCTATTCGCAGGTTAGCCTGTCTGGTGGTGGGAATCAGAGCTCTTGGGTTTTACTCCTGTCCCTGACATCTCTGGTTTTGAGTGGCAGTTGATTTTGGGGTTGATGAAAAATACTACTGCCTTAACTTCTTCGTTCCATCATACTACTTTTCTCTCCCACTTCTATCAGAGGTTAGCATCCCCCTGCTGGGGATGGGGCATGGGATTGATGGCAGCAGACAGATTTCATCTCTGAAGTCACCATAGGATGATTTGCAAGACCTCGTGAGTCAGAGCCGCAAATTACCGATGCGTTTTTTTTCTTATCCTTAATTGTGAAGTGGGGATCAAATTCACTTTCCAAGGGAGCAGCTAGGGTTAATGCTTGCTGGAGACACCAGGGCAGAACAGAACTGTAAAGAATTGGCAATTTATTTAACTTTTGAGCTGACTGTATAGGTATTATAGTAAGCTACAATGAGTTGGTCTTTCTAATACTGCTTTACAACTCTTACCATTGTCTTTTAGTTCCATTTTGCTTGCTAAGGATTTTTTCCTGACAGAAGGAATTTGAGGCTGGAGGGAAGCAACAATAACCGAGGGATAAGCAGCTTACGTGGCAGTTCTTTTGTGGGTTGGGGGGGTTGCTTGATGTCCTGCTTCAATATTCCTCTTTTCATATATTGCTCTGATAAACAGGAAAACACTGAAGTACCCCTCAACCCTCCACACTTAATCTAG
Organism: Nyctibius grandis; assembly: GCF_013368605.1. Taxonomy (NCBI): domain Eukaryota; kingdom Metazoa; phylum Chordata; class Aves; order Nyctibiiformes; family Nyctibiidae; genus Nyctibius; species Nyctibius grandis. The sequence continues at coordinate 5,196,464 of NC_090674.1, forward strand.
AAAATCTACTGGTTTAGAGAATGTTCTTGGAGAGCAGTGAAAGGAAAACAGCCGTTTGGGGATCAGGTCTGAGAGGAGCCAAGTCTGTTTAAAATCAAGGCTTAACGACAAGGATGGCTGCCTGAGAGTTTCTGTTTGTGAGTTTGTTGCTTTGACCGTAACTCAGACTGAATAATAGGGCAGGAACCCGCCGTCCTCCTCAGACCTGTGTTTGTGTAGGGTGTGAAGGAAGTTTTCAGTGATAAGCCTGGTGGTTTGTATGAGGTTAGTTGATGCTTTCCAGGTGTCAAATGGATGGCTTTCTTCCTCCAGCTGGCTCGTGCGGGTGTTGGACATCCTGGGATAGAGGTTTTTATTAAGGGGTCAAATTCTAGCTGTCTTCAGCGTGGAATCAGTGGGTTTGATAGTTGTCCATCATGAAATAACCAGTTGTGAGGGCTTTGAGGAGATAGCCGCAATAAAAAAAGGGATGGAAAATTTTTGTATTTCCAGGTGATTGCATCTTCACTTTCCTCATTAGCAGTGAGCATTATTTTATGAGGTTTGTTGCCTCCTGTGTAATTTTCAGTATTTTCTGAATGCTGTTTTTAACAGGACTTTATTATATAAACTATGAAAACTCAACAGCTCCCCCGTAGGTCATGAGCTGCAAGGGGAGGAAGCTGTGTCGGGACAGATAATGCATTCATTTGACAAGCCAGGCTTTGTGTGATTCATCCCAGATGTGTTTAGAAAACCTAAAACATCTGTTACACTGCGACGTGGAATGCAGGTTAGCGTGCAGACACATCGGCAGGCTGGAACAGTGCTGCTAGTGGCAAAGTTACGTTGCTGGTGATTGTCTCGGGACTAAGCGGACCTGCAGTTCTTATTTCTATATTTAAATGAAAGCAGTTACAGAATGTGGCATTAGAGAAACAAATGGCTAATTCCTTACTTACCTTTCAGCTCTTCTTGCCGTATTAAAACAGGAAAATCTGATCAAACTTTGAGAATTTCTGTTTGCTGATTTATTTGAGTGTTTTTGTTTCCTTGGTTTTGTGGTATGTATCTTCTCAGTGACCACTGCCTGCCCAGGAAAGAAATGGGGCTAGGATTGCAAACACGGGGCTAGCAGTCTGTGCTCTTCATCTAGAGGCAAAATCCCACTCTCCAAATGAATAAGGGGGGAAAAAACCTCTTATCTGACACCATGGGAGTGAACTCCTGCGACATCAGATTTCAGTAACAGAATATGGCAAGAATCAGATTTGTTTTGACACCTGGTAATATAATATATTCTAACTTAGCCTGGGGAGGGCATGAGACTGTTTCATACAAGGAAACAAACAGAAGTACCAGCTGTAGTTAACAGGAAGAAGGTCCTCAATGGCCCGTAAAATGTCGTAGGATTTACACATTTGACCGTTACAGAGAAGCTGCAGCGACTTGGGGATTGGAACTTTTTTCCAGACCACCCAAGGTGCCCCAGAAGTGTTGAATCATGTCGTCTGTTCGGCCTGAAACACTTGGACTCGGGGACTCATTGATGACTTTTAAACTGGAGCTTGAAAGGTAGCTAGAAATTCTTTGTTAAACGTTAGAGACTCCAGTGTCTGCTCAGGTGAGTTGAGCTGGGAACTTGCATTGCAAGATGTAAGCGTTAACCATCTGCAATAATCTTTTCAGATCGCTGCGATGTCGTCTGGCTTATCGCTGTGTAAATTCCCAGCTGAACAGGAGGGGAATTTGCTGAGCTGTGTAATGGTTGTCTGGTTTTGCTAATGAGGAGTGTGAATGAGTAGGGGTTGTTTTATTGCCCCTACCCAATATTCTGGTGAGAGAAAACCTTTCTAATTCAGATAAGCTTAAAGTCAGTATTTTCTGTCATCAGTTATGTGTCAGTGTCACTCCAGTGAGCCTGAGGCATCCAGGGGAGTGTTGCAGTGATGCAGAGTGACAATTAACAGGAAATTTTTTGTCTTAAATACCAACTTGCATCATGGCTGTGAAGTAGTCAACTAACAGAACAAATAAAGGTAACAGTTACAACACGGGACATGTTTTGGTAAGGATAGTTTGATTCTATTTGTCAAATTGTCGTCATGCAATCATAAAAACATTTTTAAAGTAGTAAAACTTTTTTAATAATTGCAAGCCTGATTTCAGTCATGCAGAATAAGAAAACAAATTAGCATATATATACCTTACTGAAATGCAGGAGGATTTCGTGCCCTGCTGAATGGTAGAATTAAGTTTTTAATACTTTGTTTAAACGAAAATTATGAAAACAGGAAAAGCTGCTGTCCTTGTGTTTGGAGTGTCACTTTCTACACACGCATGCACATACACAAATTAGTCTTTTATTTAGATTAATTGAGGTTGACATGCAAACCACAGCAGAAAGTAGTCTGGTTGGGGATGAAATTACCAAAGTCTGTCGATATTTTTTGCTTGGTTTGAATAGCTGATTGTACTTGATACATTTTCAGCCCCTTTATAAAATCCATAAAACAGAGGAACTGCTGTGGTCGAAGGAACCTTTTTCATTCACTGGCAGCCATTACATGCTGCCAGTACAAAAACATTTTTTCCTTAACAGTCCTTTCCCAAGCTCAAAAATGGATTTCCCCCCAGCCACTGTCATTCAATTATCACCTCAGGAAATGCATAGATATAACTGATGATCCCTTTAAAACATCCTGCAGTATTCCACTCCTCCCATCCTTCATTTTTCTTCTTGCTCCAGTCATTACATGTAACATCGCCGATGTATATTTTATAGGGTGACCCTGACGGCTGTCGCTTTGAGGATGTGCAGAGATAATAAGATTGCACATGTAATGAAGGGCAGATAAATAGAAAAATGTTTACGGGATGGAGTGTGGTGGTTTTAACTGCTTTATGGCTTGCTTCTCTCTCGTATACACACCCCTGTGAGCCACCACCGATACCTCGCTTTAAATAGTGAAGATGTGATGTGTGACAGGCATTGAGAAAGATACGATTGTGATGGAGCCAGTAGCAGTGAAATGGTTTTGTCCCACACCTGAGCTCTAGCAATATGTGACCAAGAAACTTTATTATTGAGCTGGTACAAAAAGAAGGTGCAGTTAAAGGGATGATGTATCGGTGCTTGGCACCTTCATTGAGAAAATCCTATTCTTTGTATTGTGCTGCTAAATTTTCCGTGTCAACAGAATTGATGGAAAAATGTATGTGAAGGGGGAAAGATATGATCCAGTGCAGCCTGTGGTGAGCTCTGCTCTGAAAGATTTTGTGAATACCTTGCGTTTAATTTGTCTCGGTATTTATCCCCCTCTCCTTTTTGTCCTGGTGTGAGAGCTCCAATATTGAGAACTACTAGTTAACAAGAGGCTGGCAGTGAAAGGTGTTGTGTGAGAGACAGCTGTGAACCCCAGGACTTTGATGTGGGTTGTAAAGTGGAGTGAAAGAATTGCTGGCTCAAGAAAATAGGAACTTCTCTCATCTTTGCAAAGGCATTTCATGTCTGTTCTTCAGAACTCCATTGTGCTTAATTCACCTGGCCCGTGTGTGTGTTGTTAGGGGTAGTGCTTTGGGCATCAAGATGTAAGGGAAGAGGGAGAAAGGCTGGATATTTGCATTTGCTGGGGAGAACAAATGGATGTTGAAAGGTGGGTTGGAAGAAGCCTGCAATGTACGCCAGCGTGAGCCTCAACAGGAGGAGAGGTGCCCTGGCTCCCCAGGGGCCAGACTGCGTTCTCCAGGCGCTGTGTGAAGCAGTTTGTACTCTGTGCCTGGTGAAAACATCCCATTGGTACTGGAGATCTGGGCTCTGCCGGAATGGGAGACCCCTCTGTGCTGCAGAGTGGGCAGCTGTGCCCAAGCAGAGGCTGGTAGAGGTGGGTGGGAAGGCAGGAGGTAGAGGGTAAGCTTAGGAGAGGAGGGGGAAAACAAAAGTTAAATGATTGGAGTTAAAAGTGGTCAAGCACCTCAGGATTTCTAACCTCAGAAATTTTGATAACATAAGTTGCAAAGGGGAGCTGCGTAGAAAACAAATCCTTGACACGTGTGTAAGGCAAGCAGGTTCTTAACTCTTCACTGTTTTGATAACCTCTTAATTGATCAAGTGCCAGAGATCCCCGTGGGGCGTACCTGGTGGTTACGGAGTCCCGCAGAACTCTAACTGACACTATTAAAGATAGGCTTTAATAATTAATAATGGATGCAGCCAACAGTCTGTGAGTTCCTGTGGGGATTAGGAACTCTGTTGATTAACAAAGGGGACTCTCTGGAGGAAGAAGCCTTAATTACAAAAGCTTTCTTTTCATTCTGGCGTGACGTACGGCCGGAGAGAGGGTCAGCAGCTTTTAACTGTGGCTGAGGCTTAAAACAATGTGCTGGGCTGCTATGTGTTTGTTTTTGCAGAACTGTTAAAGTAAAAATCCATAAAAATGAAAAAAAAAAGTTCTCATAGAACAGATAGCGAGGATAAGTTCCATAATATACTGATTATCTTCTTTCCTACCAGTATATAGAATCATAGAATGGTTTGGGTTGGAAGGGACCTTAAAGATCATCTAGTTCCAACCTTAATTACAAACAGAAAAGGTTAGCAAATAAGCTGCGTGAAAATTGAGAGTTAGATGTGGTAGAGATGTTACTGGCGTTTTTTTCAGGCTACAGGCACTAACATTTAGATTTCTCTGTGGTTTGCTAAAACCATACAATCAAGTGGTAGGAATGGACCAAGAATATCCAATTGAAAGAAAAAGCAGCTTGTATGGAGGGCAGAAGGAAAGCTGAACTGTTGAGGAACAGCCAGCGGGTTCTGTGCCTAGTAAGGATGGATCAGCCTCTCCCACAGGCCTGGCTTTGAGTTAGGAAGGGGTTTTAGAGCCTGCCTCGCTGGTGGAGCTGCTCGCGTAGCTGGAGGTTAATCAGTACGATTGTACTGCTCACACAGGATCGATCTGGGCCACTTTGTAAATCTTTTGTCTCTTTGTTTCCTTACCCTATAAAACTTCAAAAGGATGTGCTGAGGCTTAGTCTGTAAATACCCCATTGACTGTGTCATCAAATGGCAGATGCTGTACATGGTGGAGTGTTACTGTGGTACTGCAGATAAATGTTTGTTTCAAAGGACAGATTATTTACATCCCACCTTGTCTATTTCTTTCCTTTTTTCTCTCCGCTTCGCAGTCCCTGTTCGCTGCCTCTTTTCTCCTGGTGATTCCATTACTCTGTGTCTCTTGCCACTTCCAGTTCCCGTGTGTAACTTTGTTCTAAGAGTTGGGTTTAGTTTGTACTCGCTTGTTATGTTTTTTGGTTTTGGTTTTAAAATTATTTGTAAAGGAGAGCAAATGTATTCTCTCGGGGAATCACAGAAGTGATCTGTATGTTTAGATAACATGAAAAATGAAATTATTTTAGTCTCTTCACTGCTTGAGGATCTTTGGAGTGAAATCTCCGGGTTCCAAACGTGTTTCATCACTATCAGGAGTGACACCGTTCTCTAACGACCTAACTGCCGGCGGCGGCAACCTGAAGGGATTGCGAGGCCTGGAAGCGGAGAGTGAGGCAGCGGCGGCCATGGCGCTGGTGCCGAGCAAAGAAGGTGGAGATGAAGAGCAGGAGGTTGGGTTCACCATCGATATCATAAGCCTGTGTCAGCGATGTAAACAAAAGCATGATTTGTAGGAGATGGAAGCTTGCTCTTCCTCTGGTCTGTAGAGGACTAAGCAGGGTAGCAGTGCTCATTTAGCAGAAGCAATTAGAAAGCATAAAGCTGTATCTGGTTGCAGGTCTTTTCCACAACAAAAATGAAATCCAGAAAATGCAGATGGAGCCTCGGCTGGGTGAATTGACAGCATAAACCACCAAGGAGGTAGCCTGGGCTTCTTATATACCTGTCTCCTCTTTTGATTCCCACCTGGCCAGGAGTTTCAAATAAAAACCGAAACCAACTAGCTTACCTTGCTGTTTGCAGAACAAGGAAGCAGTATTAGGACAGCCAATCTTCTCCTAAAATGGTAGGTGGAGTTCTTAGCAGAGACCAGGGAGAGGAGGCTGTATTGCTGTCTGAAAGATAATAAATGGCTAGAGGAACTGCTAGATAAAATGCCTATACTTTTAAAAAATGCTGGAGAACTGAGAGACCTGCAAGATACTCCTTAGAGAGCATCCCATGATTTTTAATGTGTTTTTGTAGTGTTAATAAAATATTGCTTGGTTTTTAAAAGCCTCTCTTAAAATCTCAGTAATGTTTTAGATGACGCAGTATTCCTGTGCACCCAAGGTGGACGTTAATCAGTGCTGCTAAGCAAGCTGCTGAGACTTATTGCTTAATTAGAACCTATGCAAACCTATTTGTCATGTAGTTGGCAGAGGCATGTAGACCAAGCTTAAAACTGTAAAAATGCCTCGGTTCAGCTTTTCTGAGCTGCATGTAGCTGCTGTTCTTTCTCTTCCCTGCTGTGTTTTTTTTCAGTGCTTCGTTTAGACCAAGACAAGAGTTCCAGATTTTCTCAGATCAGGATATAGGCTTGTAAGAAGAAACAGCCATGCAGTGCTCTCCCCTCTGTCCTGTTTGTGCCATACTTTTGAGCATGGAGATGTGCATGATAGAGGGGACTGATACCTTCAGTTTTGTCTCCCAGTCTAACGGTGTATGGGGATATTCTGGGTGGTTCTGTAGAGTTTCAGGAAGCAACCTGGAGATGACAGGCAGCGATACACTGGCCTGTGCTGGTGGTGTGTCCTATAAAGCTCCCATTATGCAAAACTATGCATATGTAGTCCGTTTTCTTGCTGTGCCCCTTGGCGTGCAGGCATTTGAGCAGATGTTGTAACCAAGCCTGTTAAAGCCGGGGGATTCAGTGAAGGAGGGAAGCGCTGGAGACAGTGTTTTTACCACAGGACTGCAGTAATAGGGAGCATTAGCTAAATTGAGTTGACTTAATAAAATCTTGATGCATTCCAGAAAGATTGTGAATTCATTAAGACCACAGCTGGACAATCTGTTCCCCTCTGCTCTGCCATGACTGGTTTATAGCCGTTGAAGAGAGCTGTCATTTACGTTTTCTGTTTAATTACTGTAAAGCTATTCCCCTCCCCCAGGATTTTTTTTTCCCCCCCTTGACAGAGCTAGACTCTGGGGAAATTAAACAGCAATTATTATGTGTGCTCACTCTGTTATACCATAACAGATACTTGAAGGTAAATTGATGTGGTGGTGTGATTGGCTGCCATAGGAGCAGCCCTGCCGCAGCAGAACCCCTCCAGGAATGCACACACAGCCTTAATCCTTTGTTTACCTGAGGCAAAAATAAACAAAATATGGGGCACAGCTTGTGGTATGTATTTTACATGTGAAAACTACTGATGAGCAGTGAGAAACCAGGGCATGCAGCCCTTACTGGCCCTTGTTAAGGGTATGGAAGAGTTAGTAAGGTCTGTCTGGGTGTTTTGTGCTGTGGCTTGGAGAGTTTGACTGGGCTGCAAAAACATATGGGTGAGAGCAGGGGTTGCAGATGGTGGGAGAGGTTCGAGCAAGGTGCCACGTGCCGAGGAAGTGATCTAATAACTGCAGAGGGCCTGTGCAGTGCACGCAGGAGTGCTGGGGTAGGGGAGGTGTGGGCTGTTGGGCACTCGAGGACTCTTGTCAGCGTAACCTCCAGAGCTGAACTACAGAGCAAGTCTCACCGCTGCGCACTCCTGCGGGAGTGGGGCTGAACCGTTCCTTTCTCTTTAAAAGGAATCCCTAGAACAGAGCTACAAGGAGATGAAGCGTGACTTTTTTCAATGTACAACACGGGGTGAAACGGCCTTGGCAGTCTCCTGCAAGAGATTTGAGGAGTTGTGAGCTCCGGATTTATTTCAAAATTGATGAAAGCTGAACCGTGGTTTTTAGTGAAGAGCACATCCCCTGTGTTTTGTGAAGCTTCAGTAATGGGAAAGTAGACATTCTTGAGAAGAGGTGGCATTAAAAGCCTGAACAGTGCTTCTCATTTTGCTTTATATGTGTTTGCTAAATTGCTTGGGACAGTTTATCAGATGTTAACATAGAAAAATGGAGTTGGGTTTGCAGAAAAGAGAGGTGGCATTGTGTCAAGTGGAGGTGAGGCTGTTACTACGAACAACTAAGCAGATTGAGAGAGAAACGAATCTTCTCCCCACACTGATGGAAACACTCCTTGATGGAGTTGATCTGGGAGGGCACTGATAGCACCGCTCTTGGATATGGCACAGTGCAGGAGTTAGAGCTGCTCATTTGAGGGGTGGGGTTGGAGTAGACTTGGGGGTCATTGTATTGGGACTTTCCTTCTGACATAGTGGATTTATTGGTAAGTGAAACAAAGGGACAATTGTGTCAGCAACATCAGTGTCTGGGTGTCTGAGAGATGAGGTGGATTTTGGGGACAGAAGGCAGCCCGTTAACAGTTCTGGTGACAGAAGCAGCGATGTGGACATGGAAACGCTTCCTGCTGGACAGTTGCCTCAAAATACTGCCTATATTACCACCAAACATCCACGTATGTGCAGCCGTATAAATTGTGCTACTTCACGTTCAAAGCAGTGATAAACTGGCCCATGGATTGCTTAAGTTTGCCATTTTGTAGTGAGCCTTCGTGGTGGTTGTTAAAGCTTATTTTATTGGTAGTTCCAGAACTTGGTTAATCAGGAGCATGTTATTGGGTGCAGAGAAGAGAAAGGGGTGACAGAAGCAGCTGGATGGTGCTTATTGCAAAAGGAGACGGTCTCCTGCTAGCTTCAGATGGTCTGCGCACTTCAGGCCGCTAAACTGGATTAGAGTGTGGTGAACAAGGTCACTGTTTCAAGCAGCAGGTTCTGCCCTCCCTGAACTTGGCTTGGAAGCCTTGAGTTTCTCTCTCACCGTCATCCAGAGACCTCACCACTGGTAGAAGTTGCTTCGGTGGTCTCAGCCCTTCCTTAATTTATCTCTGAAGTTTGGAAATGAGGGGGATGTCACTCTGAAGTTGAACAAGTGTAAAGATGCACTGAAGGATGGTTCAGTTTGCTTTATCTTGTGTGATTTTAGTGCATCTGTTGCTAGCAATATCCAGTTCCTGGCACAAAAAAACCTTCAAAGGAGACACACAGTATATTTGCAGGTTGTTAGGTTGGGGCTGTTCCCCTGGGTGCAGACCTGCTACCCAGAAAATCAGATTCAGAGCAGCTGCTCGCAGCCCTCCCCCGGTGAACACGCGCCAGCCTGCCTCAGTCCATCACACTGTCCGCAATTACAGTACAGAGATGTAGGATGTGTTGACTGCGAGACCTTGTGGTGAGGTGAGGTGAGATCGCCAGGAACAAAATGATCATTACAGGCCATTCATGTCAGCAGCGGTTGTGCTTTTCTGTTTGCTTGCAAGCAAAAACAGCAGCTAATTTGCAAGGCTGCCTTCTGTGAAAGGGCCTTTGGATCAATGCTCCTGTGTTAATGTTTCAGTGGGCTATTGATTTCTGCAACAGCTTTTGTTCCCTGGATTTATGTGCGCTGGTTTTCAGCGGCACACACTATGCATGTTTGATTAAAGTTCATTTGCCTTCACTTGCAGTGAAGCTGGAAGCTGTTTGTACTCCCGGTTCGTAGAACCAAAGCTTTCCTGACTTATTCCTTTGTGCTCAGGTTTCTGCCACCCGTGCAGCCACCAGAATGCTGTTTCTAATCCTACCAGACTCACTCGACTCCAGCATTTAATCCCTTAGGTAGACAATATAATATTAGATAGCCAGGCAGCTAATAACATCTGGCATGGAATTTTTTGCTGTGTAGTACACGTCTAACCCGTGTGTATGTATGTAACATTAACGTTCTTGGTGTGTGCTTCCTCTCTGACTTTTACATCTCCATCTGTGTCAGAAAATTGACTCATTTACTGAGTCATGTAGTGTACAGTCTGACGATGAATTTGAAGTACAGAATGTTCTCTAGTCCTTTAATGTATCCAGATTTCATAGATGGGGGAAAACTAATTGTTGAATAAACTTCTTTTTCATCTTTATCTCACTGCAGTTTTGGGAGGGTCTTGGGGAAAAAAAGCATCATGATCATGAAGTTAGTAATTTTTTTTGTAAATATACACCACTTCTTTTTTAAAAGTTTGGTTTATGATGTAGTGCATGTATAAGCTGTTAAACCTCCCTTGGGACCTGATAGGTTTGCAGTGTGTAAACAGAGCTCGAATAGGTTCTCATTTCCTATTTTATGATGGGAGGAAAACAGATTGGTTTGCACTCTGCTGTTGCCATATGTCAGAGGACACACTAATTCACTGACATAAAGACATGGGATTTACTGACTTACTCCTTGGTGCTGACACCTAAGGTTTGATATAAATGAATTTATAGGTAAAATGCAGCTGGTTTCATTTGCAAGAGACTTTCTACCTCTGCAAAGCGTTGCATAAGCTTTTCTGCAGAGCTTCATCTGCCTCCTGGCACGGGTCCGTATCCTCGGTTTGACAAACAGTTGTGCCGGGTGGACTTTGAGCCCACTTAATGGACTCCAAGTGAAATGGAAACACATTTCTAAATTCACATTCTAAAGCAAACACAGTTGAACGTGCAGTAGCAGAGCTGGGTGCTGGGTGTCAGAACTCTGTGTTCTTCCTGGATCTGACATAGCTTGAATGCTTCTCACCAGCCTGCACCCATTGTACTTTGATTCTCTTCAGGAAAGAGTTATATGTGTATATATAGAGAGGGCTTTTGTCCTTCAGAGTCAACAGTTGTAGGTAACGATTCATTTTGCCCACTTACTCCTTCCTCCTCCTCGCCAAGTGCTGCTCTAAATACGGTTTGGTGTGAACGTTGCTCAGGTCTGTGGTGGAGATGACTAGCGTCAATCCCGGTCTGTAGCAGCGCAGATTAAAAATGCATCTCTTTATCTATTGCCAGAAATCAGAGCTGTGGTTGTGTTTTTTCTGGTGTTTCTATTTTTAAATTAGGTGTTGGTAAAATTCTTAAGTATCTTAAATGTCAGCAGTTAATGTCTAGAACAACATCCTCCTTTTGTCTTTCAAGTGTTTCAGTGGTAGAGACCTTAGTTGTGGCTGTATGCTCGGTTGAGGCCCTTGGGAGAGTTTGGATTAAGGGTGTGTCTTTATTAGAGTTAAGTTGAGTGATCTGCCTGCAGGATTTCCCCACAGAGGGAGGAGGCTGACGTTATGGTATTTGATCACATAAAATGCAGTTCAAAGAAGCCCTTTTTGTGGGCAATTCAGGTATGTTTGTTCTGGTGTTGATTTTTTTCAAGGGGCTGGTTAGAACTTCTCTGTTTTTCTCTTGCAACTTGAAAGACACAACACCTTTTACCTTAAAGGCAGACAAGTCGCCAGGAAATGATGGGGTTTCAAAGTAAGAGAAAAGAGATTAAAACCACATGCTGTTCTTCACTTCGGCTTTACATCCGCTAGTTTGAATGGCAGCTGCTCGGTTTTTGAATGGAAGCCAGATTCATTATGCTGTGAAATTATCACTCATTTCTCTAGGTGTGCTCTTTTAACTGCTTAATTAATTTAGATGTGGGCATATATATTCAAATTAAAACACGATTTGCTGTAGTAGGGTTGAGTTATGGTTTTAGACTTCTCGTCGAACACATTTTTATTCTAACTTTCAGCTTCTTAAACGGGAATATTTAAGAATATCTGTACGCAGAATGTAGGTTGCCAAAATGGCAGTACCTGAATTGATCCTTATTCTTTCTGTAAACACCAGCGAGTTCTTAGCAGTTACCGGTTACTTGTTCTGGCTGAGCGGTGGTACCTCTGTGGACGTGGTGCCTCCTGAGCCGTGCAGAGGTGCCCGCAGGACGCTGGCAGCAAGGCAGAGGCTCACCCTCGCACCCTTCCCAGCTGCTGAGACCAGCAGTGCCAGCAGCATCCAGGTGGAAGCTGGCTAGTGCTGCCCAACCTCTTTTCTTTTGTAGAAGAGGAGGGGAGGAGCGAGAAGGCATTTATTTACTTCTGTTCTTCCCCTGCAAAAGCAAACAAAAAAAAAAAAAAAAGAGGATTTTTTTCTGTCTTATCCAAATAATTCTTTTGTCTGGCTGAAATACATCAGGAAGCTTCCTACAAAAATACATGTGCACGCATACAGAGAGCAAAAGGGAGGAAAAAAGCTGACAAGTCAGATTTGCATGCCCCTCTAACATACTCCTTCTGTATTTGCAGGGAGAACTAATCACCTTCTATTACTATTGGAAGAAAACCCCTGAAGCAGCAAGTTCTCGAGCCCACCGTAGGCATCGGAGACAGGCTGTGTTTCGGAGAATTAAAACTCGAACTGCTTCCACTCCAGTCAACACTCCCTCCAGGCCCCCCTCCAGTGAATTCTGTAAGTGGAAGCTAAAAGCAATGCATTTATCTTTGTTTAGATGCAGGGAGCAACAGTAATGCGATGGTGCTGTACCTTCAAGCGAATGAAGCAAGGAAATGGAGTTCAGGCAGTTGCCCTCTCCTGTTCCTATACCATTATGCTGGAATGTGGTAGGCGTCTTTGATCGCCAAGTGCTTTGTGCAGTTCTTAAACATAAAAGCATCCTGTAAGGATGGAAACGTTGCCCTGGTACTGAATTTCCCTACTCTTTTCTGGGTTTTGTGTTGTATTTTCTCCAGGCTGCTTACAGCAATGGAAATTAGAAAATGCAGAAAGAAGGCAGTCCATCCCTTTGGAAGGAAGTCCTTTCATCCTTACTTGGTGACCCATACCTTCTGCTTGATCGCAGACTGTGTGCTGCAGCCAGCACTGTTGTGTTTTAATGCATCTTGGAAGAACTTTGGCCTTGACTGAAGCAGAAGTGTCTAAACAAAGAATAATTACCCAAACCAGTGAAACGTGCTGCATTGCAAAGCATTATGATTAGTCATGTCCATATGGGTAGATAAACTTTCATCCCTATGTAAAAGGCTTATGTTACCCAGTGAGTTTTAAGTCTTTCTATGGACTAAACCCAGCACATTTCACATACGTTCTAAAGAAAAGGGACTAAGTGAAAAGCAGAAATTGGCAGGCTCTTATTAATATGGGGGAGGTAGAGGATGTGGTGAGCAGGCAGGACAGAGAATTTGGGAGAGGGCGTTAGTGAACAGTAAGGAAGGGCTATTAGCTTCTCCTTGCTGAAACTGATAGGATTTATTGCTGATTTCTGTGTACACAAGAATTGAGGATCTTGACTCTACAGCTCGATCCAGGATACTCAGCACTTCACAGTGCATGTGGCTGGAAGGACCCATCCATATGGATCTGACTGCGGGATGAGAATAAAAATCCATTTAGTAAAAGAAAGCAAGTTCTAGCCTGGTGTCAATTTTCCAGTCAGGGTTTAAACACCTGCAAGCCTTGATGTAGAAATGATGGCAGTGCTAGCAGCTACTGTTATTAAATGGGACTCTGTGTTAATTTGAAGGATAATGAGTTGATGACAAATGCTAATGGCAAGTACTGTAGAATCCCTCCCTCCCTGTAACCTGCATGTGTTACAAAATATCCTCGTGGAACCTTTAGAAAAACAGTATTCTTGCATCAAGGACTTCTCTTCTAATTAAAGATGTGAACAAAAGAAGCCACAGGGCTTTCTGCTGGTGACAAATTATAGGCCTGTTATGTTGTGAGTTTATAGTGGTGGTGCTAGAAAAATGCAGTGCTCTCAATAAGAAAGGATTTACTCCTGAGTTGTTTTAGAAGATGAGGTAAGAGACAGTTTTTGTGATGTCTGCAGGTTTTCAGGGGTTTAGATGGTGCTTTTTAGCTCATAGCCTTGTGCTGATGTGCTGTGTACTGCTTGCCACAAAGGAGAGTGACCCTTTCCATGTTCTCCACCTCTTCGAAACCCGACGGTCTCGAAATGTAAGTTTGCCACAGGTTAAAACTCTTAAGGAGGCTTGGAGTAAGGATTGGAAAGCTGGTAGTATCCTTGTGGTACCTCTCATCCAAAAGAATCACAATGTGTTTTTCAAACAGGTACGTTATACGTAAGCATTGTTTCTTCCACAAAACACATCTAGCTCTTGGGTTAAATATAGCCACTGTCTAGCAGAGCATAACAGCAGTCCCTGTCTGGTGTAGAAGGTGAAGTCTAGAAACACAGTAAAACCAGAAAAGCCACCACAGTATCGATCCATGAAATCTAGTAAAGTAGGATTTAGGTATCAAATAATTGATTTTAAATCTGACCAGGTTCTAGAGATACACCTCCTTTCTCTTGAAAATTATGCTTTTGGAACACAGCCTCTCTAACTAAGCATGAGCAGTATTTGAGCAACAACTTATTTGGAAAAGTATGGTGTACTGAATCAAAAGTTCTGTGAATTGTATCACTTGGCACATTCCTGGAATCGTCCTTTAATCTGTAGACTGATCAGGTTTGGCCTTGCTTGGTTTGCAGAATGGGAAATAATGGCCATCCAAGGCAAGGTGGTTGTAGGAAGTCACAAAATTTATGTGAGAACTATTATTATTAATGGTAATTTTAGCCAAGTAGGAGGAAATAGAAAATCCTGCTGAGTTTTTCGTTTCCATTTTCTTCTTCCCTTGTTCTTTACTTATTCAGTGGACTTGAGCTCGGCCAGTGAAGATGACTTTGACAGCGAGGACAGCGAACAGGAACTGAAGGGCTACGCCTGTCGTCACTGCTTCACAACCAGTATGCACCTGATTCATTGCTGTATTTCTCGCCTTCCTGCTACTGCCTATTTAATGCAGGTTCATTCAAGCAAGGGCAGTTTGTGTGCATGTACAGCTGTTCAAAAAAATGTGGGGTTGAAACAGCTAAAATCTGCGGCGTTCCTAGCAGAGTTAATCATGCTTTGCCATTGCAAGTGCTTTGTCATTGCAGTGACAGGAGAAAATCCTGAGAGTAGACATTTATACAGGAAAAAACCCACATAATCTGTAATCTATATAATCAATTTGTGATACAGCAAATCAATATTGGACTGTGACTGTCACACACAAAACTTCTTTACACTGCACCAGATCTCTTCTGCAATAGCCCCGTTCCTGTAGGTATTCCTGAAGGGTGTCTGATATTTGAGCATATGCGTGGCAAGGAAGTGTGAGCCCCAAAATAGGGAAGGGAAGGAAATGAGAAGTTAGAGCTCACTTCACGTTTACAAACCACAGCTTTGGAGAATAGTAGCTGCCTGTTAGCTCCCAGGGAGAGCAGATAAGCAACTACAGCTTTGAAAACAAAGAAGCCTTAAGTAAAGAAATAGTTTGTAAATTGAATATTGAAGATGTGCACTGGAACACAGACAAAGTTTTCCAAAAACTTCTTCAACTCTGTTACCTGTAGGAAAGCAGCTACTTTTCTAGTTGTTGTGTGCTTTTTTAATAATGCGATGTGTTTGTGCTGAGTACCTGGGACATTGTGTGTTTCTAAGCTGTTGCTTTTCCTGCCCCAAGCCTCCAAGGACTGGCACCACGGCGGTCGAGAAAACATTTTGTTGTGCACTGATTGTCGCATTCACTTCAAAAAGTACGGAGAGCTGCCACCCATTGAGAAGCCTGTCGACCCTCCACCCTTTATGTTTAAGCCTGTCAAAGAGGAAGATGATGGACTTAGTGGAAAGCATAGCATGAGGACAAGGCGGAGTCGAGGCTCGGTAGGCTTAACACTCTTGCATTGCAGCTTCTTCTGTAAAGAGGAGGTGGTGTCTGGAAAAAGGTCATCAAACTTCTAAAATGATGCTTTCTCCATCTTGCCTGTTTGCCACGGTGTGTGCCTGCTGCCGCATTTGTGTATGCGAGTGTGAGATTTGCTGAGGTTGGGGCTTTCTTTGGAAAAAGGAGCTGAAATGTCTCTCGCAAGTTGTAGTCAAACTTGTTATTTCCATGTTGTTAATGACTGGCAATGGACTGTCATCATAAGGGGGCACTTGACCAGTGTATCATTATAGATTTTGTACTAGCACGTATCCTTCTTCCAGCTGGATCCTGTCCGAGGTAAGCCCTTGGGCTTATTTTAAAGGAAGAGTTTTTAAAAAATTAAATGCTATTCATGTGGTCTGCTCATGTTACAGGAGTTAAAATCTCTTCCCTACAGAAAACTCCAGTTTGGCTGCTATGGTTAGTGTGCTCTGTCACAGTTTTCACTCAGGGTGAAATGCCGGGAGCCTTACTGGGCGCAAGTCACTTGTAAGAACTCTGGCAACAGCCCTGGTTAATTTGATGTTTGCTTTGGGTTTTGACTGATAAAAAGCAGCAGATATATTTCTTTTCCTTGCCCTTCCCTCTTTTATCTTTCTGATCGTGATGATACGACCATTGCTTTTAAATACCTTGTGAGGCTACGCTGTCAGGTAAGGTTGGCTTCGTTATTTTTATGGTAGCCAGTCATCCAAAAACCTGCCAAATAAAATAATCAGCACTTAATGTTTTTGAGTAGATAAATTAGGGATTTGCCTAGTTTTAAGTCGAGATGAGCTTTCAAGGAAAAATTGTAACAATGTTAAATGCTCTTGGTTTTTCATTTTTCAAGCTCTTAACAGGAGCACTCCATCCATGCCCCTGCTGTAAGATGGGGGAAAAAAAAATGAAGAGGTTGGACAAATGCTGACTTTAATACATTTTTATTTCTGTTAAACAAATAGATGTCTACGCTACGTAGTGGTCGTAAAAAGCAGCCAGCCAGCCCCGATGGTAGAGCCTCACCTATTAATGAAGACATCCGTTCCAGCGGCCGCAACTCTCCCAGCGCTGCCAGCACCTCCAGTAATGACAGCAAAGCAGATTCAGTGAAGAAATCTACCAAGGTAAAAATTTCCCATTGTTATTTTCTGTTAGGACTGGACACCTGAGGCCTCTTCAGTCAGATAAATGAGATGCAGATTCTAGGCCAGGGAATCTCTGACCTAGAAATTCCTACTTATGTGGATGAGCAAAAAATTTAATGCATCTGACTGATGCTTTGTTCCTGTACGTAAGGATGTGTGCTGGTAAAAACCATTAAAGTATCCCCACATAACCTTATTGCTGTCATGATAAATTAATCCTTCAATTTTGGATGCAAATGCAAGCGTTAGGCTCAGGGAAGTAATACAGATCAGAAATGGTGTATTTGAGACAAGTAGACAGTTCGGGGGATTTTTTTTAAGCAGTACTTAATCTTTGTTTACAAAGGAATATGAATATGTAGTAATTGAGACTACTTCTGTTACTGTTTTTCTGTATGTATATTTGCTTGATTTTTTTCAGAGCAAGCTGACAGTCTGTTCAAATGAATAAGTGCCTTTCTGAGAGAGCACTGAGAAACAAAGGCAGATGAAGCGGGAAGGCTTGCTGTTAAGCAGTGTAAATTGAAAAGCAGCAAGTTAAAAATAAATATTAAAAAAACCCCAAGTCAAAACTGGAGTATAGAGCAAATTTTCACATGATAAAACTGAGAACTTAGCAAAATTTGAAGTGAGGTTAGGTAATTATGTGATGTATGAAGCTGTCCCAGGCCATGAAAGAAGGTAGTAATCTTGTAATAGCTACTCACTGCTAGCCCTGTATTTGAGGGCATATAAAAATAACCCTCTCAAAATGTCAGAAGCAAGACTTCCATGTAGTAGAAAGAGGCTTATCCTGTGCCTGTCTACTGCAGAAATTCTTGCTGCATCCTCTGTTACCTGGTAGACTTGATCCTGCACAGCTGAAGTCAACCGCTGGCAGAAGGCAGAATACAGCAGCAGCTCCAGAGCAGATTCCCCTGCAACCTGTAGCTGGACAGAGGGACAGATGCGTGTTGGATTGTTGTTAAATACTGACTGTCTCAACTTCTGATCAGTTCTCCTGCTCCATAGGAGCCCTTCTCGTTTATTTGTATTAAATATGGTGGCACTGGCGTATGCTCGATTTACTTTGGCATTTACATCTCGGGTAATTGTTGTGTTCTGCTTGGTTTGTGCAGAAGATAAAAGAAGAGGTATCTTCTCCTCTCAAGAACTCCAAGAGGCAGCGGGAAAAGGCAGCTTCTGACACGGAGGAACCTGACAGGTCCAATGCCAAAAAATCCAAAACTCAAGTGAGTCCCACAGAGGAATATTTTTCTCTTAGGAGAATGGTTTGAGAGTGGGAGGGTGAGCAAACCCGGTAACAAACCAAAAACATAAAATCAATTTAAGCCACAGCAGATTGTAACTTAATCTGTGGCTGGAAAGCAACCAGTATTATAACGTGTTCCTTCTGTTGAAAAACAGTGGAATGATACGGGGTAAATCCAGAAGTCTCTTTCTTGTTTTAATATCAATATCAACCATATAGGACTAGACTTGGATTATTTTCCACTCCCTCCACCCCAACTTTTCTTAATTGAAATTTGTTTTTTCCTCTTCTGTGGCAAGTTAGAAGACCATCACTGGAATTCTCTAAATTTAATGGTATCAAAGCTCAATCGAAATACTTTCAGGATGTCTTTTCAGCTCCGTGTACCTGACCAGGTTCACTCTGTGCACCGGCTTTGGGAATTTTGGCACTGGGCTTTCCATATTACAGAATCACAGAATGGTTGAGGTTGGAAGGGACCTGGAGGTCATCTGGCCCACCCCCTGTGCTCAAGCAGGGCCACGTAGAGCTGACTGCCCCGGACCATGTCCAGATAGCTTTTGAATATCTCCAAAGATGGAGAGTCCCGAGCATCTCTGGACAACCTGTTCCATTGCTTGGTCACCCTCATAGTGAAAAAGCATTTAATTATGTAAAGGCTGAACCTCCTGGATTTCAGTTTGTGCCCATTGCCACTGGACACTACTAAAAAGAGCCTGTCTCTGTTGTCTTTGCACCCTCCCTTCGGGTATTTATGTTGCCTGGGCTGTTTGAAGTCCTGTGAGGTTCAAAGGGTGGCACTTGCACTTGTGTTGGCACAACATGTGTAACGGGTTGCATCTTGTGGCGCGACGGTCATGTTCTCCGTGCAGTTTTCTTACGCACTGTGGTTATTCTTCCCCTTCTCCCTGCAGGAGATCAGCAGGCCAAACTCTCCCTCGGAGGGTGAGGGTGAAGGCGAGAGCTCCGACAGCCGCAGTGTCAATGATGAAGGGAGCAGTGATCCCAAGGACATCGACCAGGACAACCGGAGCACGTCCCCGAGCATCCCTAGTCCTCAAGACAATGAGAGCGACTCGGATTCATCTGCTCAGCAGCAAGTGCTGCAGGCGCAGCCCCAGGCGCTGCAGGCGCAGAGCGGCTCTGGCCAGGCTCCTCCTCCCACGCCACCTGTGTCAGCCCCATTACCAGCATCGCTGCCGGCAGTGTCTAGCGCTGCTTCAGCCCCACCGCAGGTCTCGCCGTCAGCGTCCCAGCCCCCCAGCCAGCCCCAGGCCCCTGCGCCGCCCCCTCATTCTCACATACAGCAGGCCCCTGCTCTGCACCCGCAGAGGCTCCCATCGCCCCACCCGCCGCTGCAGCCTTTGAGCGTGTCGCAGGGCCAGCAGACCCCTGCCTCGTCCCAGCCCCACTCGCAGCCTCCCCTCCACGGTCAGGCCCAGCCTGCCCCTCACAGCCTGCAGGCCCAGCCCCTGCTGCCTCATCCTGTACCTTCCCAGCCATTTTCCCTCCCCGCTCAGTCATCTCAGTCTCAGGTTCCCCTTCAGACACAAGCACCGTCTCATCCTCACTCTGCTCTCCAGGTTCAGGTAACGCAGCCTGTCCTGCCAACCGCAACCTCGCTGCAGCAGGCTCAGCCTCCGCGGGAGCAGCCCTTGCCCCCTGCACCCATGGCCATGCCTCATATCAAACCTCCTCCTACTACCCCAATCCCTCAGCTCCCCACTGCTCCATCCCACAAGCACCCTCCTCATCTCTCTGGCCCTTCTCCATTCTCAATGAACTCCAACTTGCCTCCACCGCCTGCTTTAAAACCTCTGAGCTCCCTGTCAACTCATCATCCTCCATCCGCCCACCCTCCTCCTTTGCAGCTGATGCCTCAAAGCCAACCACTGCAGTCTTCGCAAGCCCAGCCTCCAGTGCTGACGCAGAGTCAGAGCCTTCCCCCACCTGCTAATCACCCCCCATCCGGACTCCATCAGGTATCCTCCCAGCCCCCCTTTTCTCAGCATCCGTTTGTCCCAGGAGGCCCACCTTCCATCACCCCTCCTTCTTGCCCCTCCACTTCCACGCCACCCGCCGTGCCTGGCATCCCACTTCAGACTTCCATCTCCACATCAGCAGCTTCTAGTGGAAATGTGCCAGTGGTGACAGCCTGCACACTACCACCTATTCAAATCAAAGAAGAAGTCCCAGATGAAGCTGAGGAACCAGAAAGCCCTCCCCCTCCACCCAGAAGTCCATCACCAGAACCTACTGTGGTGGATACACCAAGTCATGCTAGTCAATCAGCCAGGTATGGAGGTTGTCAGTGGTGCTTCCTTAACGTGCTCAGTCTTTCTGTGTAGCAGGGCACTGCCAAAAGCTGAGAAATGAGCTCCTGTGGGAGCTGAGTGTATTTTACATGTGCATCTTGTCACCCTCTTTCTAGCATGATTTTGCTCCGTTTTTCTGGAAAGGTGCTGTTTCAGCCAGCATATTCAGAGAGGGCAATACAGTTTGTAATTGTGAGAGCTGTTTTATACTCTGCTTGTCTGTGGAGTAATATGGTAAAATTAATTTTCTCCTGGCTTTCAGGGAAGCTGGTAGTGCTATGGTGTAAGTGTAGAGTAGTACTTTTTTTTTTGGACATACAGTTCTTAAATCCCAGACTCTTGCATCTTTCTCTGGTTTGTTTCTTTCAGGTTCTATAAGCACCTGGACCGTGGCTACAATTCATGCTCAAGAGCAGACTTGTACTTTATGCCTCTGGCAGGATCGAAACTGGCCAAGAAGAGAGAAGAGGCCATTGAAAAGGCCAAAAGGGAAGCAGAGCAGAAAGCCAGAGAAGAGAGAGAAAGAGAAAAAGAAAAAGAGAAGGAAAGAGAGAGGGAGCGGGAGCGTGAAAGAGAAGCAGAAAGAGCTGCGGTAGGTTTCTTTGTAGCTAAGAGCTGTTTAAGGGAGTTGGTGTGGTAGGATCTGACCTGGATGGTGACTACAGAGTGCCAGTCCCCAGAAGCGCTTCAGTGCACGTGCGATCAGGTATTTGTCAACATGGGAGCAGAAAAGCAGTCTGTGCAGATACAGTGAGTGCCTTTGTGTACCTTGCACTGCTGTGCAGGCACAAGAGTGCTGCCTGCTAGAAAAAGGGGATCTGAAGGCTTTTAAAATTTGAAGTAAACTTAAAGGCATGTAACTTTTTTTTAATGGGGAGATCTAAACTCCAGTCTTGGTATAAAGAGCCAATACAACTAACCCATTTTTCTGTGGCCTGTCAGAAAGGAATGATTCCTTCTGGGCCCACAGAAATGGTAGGTTGGTAATACATCATTGATGCTGGAAAAGAAGGTGGGTGCTACAGTCTTCCTATTCCGTGGTGCATTTCAGAGGTCTGTGCCGGCTGTGTTTTTAAGCCAAATGTGTTGAACTAAAATTCTCTTCCCCCATTCTGTGCAGCAGAAGGTATCCAGCTCCTCCCATGAGGGCCGTCTTGGAGAGTCCCAGCTCAGTGGGCCAGCACATATGAGACCTTCATTTGAACCTCCACCGACGACCATTGCTGCTGTACCACCGTACATTGGTCCAGACACACCTGCGTTACGGACACTGAGTGAATATGCTCGTCCTCATGTCATGTCGCCAACAAACCGTAATCATCCCTTCTTTGTCCCCCTGAACCCCACTGATCCACTTCTGGCCTACCATATGCCCGGCCTCTACAACGTGGATCCCACCATTCGAGAACGAGAGCTGCGAGAGCGGGAGATCCGGGAGCGAGAAATCCGGGAAAGGGAGTTGAGAGAGAGGATGAAACCTGGCTTTGAGGTGAAGCCTCCGGAGCTAGATGCGCTGCACCCAGCTACTAACCCCATGGAGCATTTTGCCAGGCATGGCGCACTGACTATTCCCCCAACAGCAGGACCTCACCCATTTGCTTCCTTCCACCCGGGTTTGAACCCCCTTGAAAGAGAGAGACTTGCACTGGCAGGCCCTCAGTTGCGGCCTGAAATGAGCTACCCTGACAGACTGGCAGCAGAGAGGATCCACGCCGAGCGGATGGCGTCGCTGACGAATGACCCGTTGGCACGGCTCCAGATGTTCAACGTCACGCCTCACCATCACCAACATTCACACATACACTCGCATTTACACCTACATCAGCAGGATCCCTTACATCAAGGTGAGCCCCGGGAAACAGGCCAGGCAGTTAGGGAGCCTCTCTGATAGCCTACCTGACACAGGCAGGCTGCGACTCTGGAATTCAAGTAGCAAAATCCCTGTTTTCTTGTGTGTGATTTGACTTCTGTACTGTACAAGGTCGTGATAACTGAAATGCAAGCAATTATTTTTTGGGAGGATGGACCAATTACAGTGATAAAGTGATGGTAACAGTACAGTGATCCTCACTGAGGCTGCACACTCTCACTGTAAAAGCTTTGCTGTTTTGTTGTTTTTTTTTAAAGTATTGGAGTCCTAGAGCATCACCTGCAGTGGTGTCTGGTGTACAGGGGGAGAATCCACTGGGTAAAGGGAATTCACTAGGAGCGATGTCATGGAACTGGTAACACTGCTAATGCTAATGGCTGTTACGAGTTATAGCTGGAAAGGAGCTGAAGCTGATGTTTTCATATAGGAGCTAAGAAAAATTCAGGAGAGAGACTTAATCTCTAGCCATTTAACATGCCAACCATCTGGCTTTAGTTGAGCTGAAATTCTCTGTCACAATTCTCATAAGAACCATCTGAATTTATGGGTTAGCATCTTTTTAGCTACGGTGTGTTCTTATGTGTGGAATTTTTTTCCCCAAAGTATTTAATAGTCTCAAAAATGAATTGATGCCTTGCTCATTTCCAAAGCTACATGGTTACTCCTCTAGAAGTCTGGAGTGTGGAACTTGGAGTCTGGAAGATGAGGCACTAAGCTGAATTTTTATGATTTTCTGGTGGCAGACTGGAGAGAACACAGCAAGTAAGGCACCAGGTGCAGTAGCTGCTAAGTAAGAAAAAAAAGAAGTATAAGTACTTAAAAGTGCCACTTCTGGTGCAGCTGGCTACAAATGTTGTGTTTGTGCAAGCAAATATAGCATACTTGCCTTGGAGCAGTATGTGTTAAATGTAGCTAGGATGTCTGGGGTTTGGAGTTTGGAAGGAATTTCAGTGCTGTTGCAGAAGCCAAGTTGTACAGCAAGGAAATCAGCAGGAGCTTGTGAGATTAAGGGCGGGGGGTTACAGGTAGGAGATGATAGCACAGAAAATCGGCGTTCTGAAAGCTGTCAGCTGTGGAATTGGGTTGGGACTGACTGCACAAATTACAAACCGGTTCAGTGTGAGGCAGGTTTGCATACCCCATTGATAGCAGAATAAATTTGTCATAGATCATGTCTATACAAGGATTCTGTCGTCAGGTAAGTCACCACCTCTGTGCAGGTAAGTGTAGACACTCCCCAGTTACTTGTTCTGGACAAAAATACGGCCAGTACCTTCTCGCTCTCAGTCTAGCGGTTCCTCTGCAATCTGCTAACAGCTTAACGTGCTGAGATTGCAGATGAGATGATTAAGTATTTTTCAGGCTTTGCCAGTGGTTTTTTTTCATCATATCAGTAAATTGACATTAGAGGGGTTGTCTACAGGTGTCCCTCTCCACACAGGATGGTGACAGTGTCATCTTTTGCAAAGGTTTTTGCCAGCTTTTGGCCTATCAAGTAGTATTGGTAAAGTCAGAAGGATGCTTGAGCGCTTCTGTACTAAATGTCACTAGTTGATCCTTCAATTTTATCTGTGTAAAGGGAAAATAGAAGAGAGTTTTGGGGAAAATTTTTCTAAATGTTAGCTGTCTTTGTTGTGAAGAGATCAGAGCTCTCTTCAGAAAGAGAGGCTGGGTGTCAGAGATTGATAGTTAAAGAAAAAGACGTCGTTTCCCTGTCACAGTGCTTCAATAAAGCATTCCATGGTTCTCTGATGGCTTTGTTTTTTCTCAGTGTAGTTATTGGAGCTGAGCATATTCCTTCCTCACATTATTTGTGGGAGCAGATCTGTAATTCAAGTCACTTGCACTGATGGATAGAAACGGGATTGCTTATTTCTGAGGAATCTCCAGAAAAATCAACTGAAACAGTTCAGTTTGTAGCAATATGTTTGAGGTGACTTGTAAAAGCCAAGAATGAGCCAGCAATGTGCCCTTGTGGCCAAGAAGGCCAATGGCATCCTGGGGTGTATTAGAAGGGGTGTGGTTAGCAGGTCAAGAGAGGTTCTCCTCCCCTTCTACTCTGCCCTGGTGAGGCCGCATCTGCAATATTGTGTCCAGTTCTGGGCCCCTCAGTTCAAGAAGGACAGGGAACTGCTAGAGAGAGTCCAGCGCAGAGCCACGAAGATGATTAAGGGAGTGGAACATCTCCCTTATGAGGAGAGGCTGAGGGAGCTGGGTCTCTTTAGCTTAGAGAAGAGGAGACTGAGGGGTGACCTCATTAATGTTTCTAAATATGTAAAGGGCAAGTGTCAAGAGGATGGAGCCAGGCTCTTCTCAGTGACATCCCTTGACAGGACAAGGGGCAATGGGTGCAAGCTGGAACACAGGAGGTTCCACATAAATATGAGGAAAAACTTCTTTACGGTGAGGGTGACCGAACACTGGCACAGGCTGCCCAGAGAGGTTGTGGAGTCTCCTTCTCTGGAGACATTCAAAACCCACCTGGATGTGTTCCTGTGTGATATGGTCTAGGTGATCCTGCTCTAGCAGGGGGATTGGACTAGATGATCTTTCGAGGTCCCTTCCAATCCCTAACATTCTGTGATTCTGTGATTCTGTGAACAGGGGATTCCTAGGAGAGCAGAGTAGTAAAATTTGGCCCAGAGATCCATGGATTAAGAGGTTGCCTCACATATAGTGGGAGGTAGCGGTGGGAACAAGTGGCTGGGAGGTAAAGACTGAAGAGCAGATTGCTTTTTTCAGAGTCCACTTTAAGGTGTTTGACAAGGTGTTTGTGCTCTGAACACATGGTAAAAAATGTAATTATGATAAGCAATTTAAGCAATTTTAAAATAGAAAAGTGGGTTTCAAGTTGGCTGGAGCTAAGCTCCTGGTATTACATGCCAGTTAGGCCAAATGTTTATCCAGCTCACGTCTAACCGGGCTTTTGATCTCCCAACAGTGAGCGATGCTTCCCAAAGCAGTTGATTGATGCTTGCTTTGCTTCTTTTAAAGGTTCAGCAGGACCTGTTCACCCGCTGGTGGATCCTCTAGCAGCTGGACCCCATTTGGCACGTTTTCCCTACCCACCTGGGACCATCCCCAACCCATTGCTAGGGCAGCCACCTCATGAGCATGAAATGCTCCGACATCCAGTCTTTGGTGAGAGCATTTTGCAGTCCTTTATGAAGGTTGGCTCTTGATCTGAACTGTCATCTTTTCATCTGTGTCTTAGCATTTCTTGGGAAGGGAGTTGGTGGAGTTGAGCTGTAGCTTAGGTTATAGCCAAAGGTTGGTTGGTTGGTTCAAAAAAAAAAGCTTAATGGGACAACTCTCTGCAGACCTCGTAGCAAACAGGTGTCTAAAAATGGGCAACTCTCTCTTAGGTACTCCTTATCCACGAGATCTGCCTGGTGCCATTCCACCTCCTATGTCGGCAGCCCACCAACTGCAGGCCATGCATGCCCAGTCAGCAGAGCTGCAAAGACTGGCAATGGAGCAGCAGTGGTTGCATGGGCATCCTCACATGCATGGTGGTCATCTACCAAGTCAGGAAGATTATTACAGGTGAGAGGTGCAATGGAGGCTTTTGGAGACTCACGGGTGCTACAGCTGCCTTCATCTTTCTCCACATTTCATCTTTTTTCTTCTGAATTCCTGCCTTTCTTACTATGTGCTGAGTTACTGTCCTGATGCAGTTATGGAAGATGGTGAAGCTGTACTAAGACCTAATTCGGGCATAGGTGATAGGGCAAGTTGGAAACTAGGTCCAAATTACTGGCAGAGGACGTAGACTAGCTGGGTCTTCCATTGCAGAATTACCTCTGATTGGGACTTTTAGTGTGCTACTTACTATGATTGCTGCTTCCACATCTCTCTCTTCCTTGAGAACAGTGGAGGAGGGTGGGTAAAAGCATTATGAATGAGAGGAGGGGAGGAGTTCAATAAATCTTAAGAAATGACTAAGGGCAATAGGAAGTTGAAATGTGTGAATGATACGGATCTTGCATTACCAGCTGTTACGATGGGCGCTCGTTTTTGTGCTGAAAGCTCGCGAGTCCTGTTGCAACCTCTGTTCCCTTCAGGGCACCCGGGTGAGGTTAGCAGGAAGGCAAGCTGTCTCTGAAGTGTCATGACACCTCCTTCGTTTTGGTAAAATGAGTTTTCTTTCTCTTTCAGTCGACTGAAGAAAGAAGGCGACAAACAGTTGTAATAAATTATTTATTTGTAATGCTGGCTATGGAAACCCCAGTCCTTGGGAAGGAGTGGAACATTTTTACATACAATAAGAGCTACAAAAGGAAAAGAATATCTTATAAAGATTTCTTTATATATTTAAAACAGAAACAACCACCCAACAAGTAGAGACTTATCAGCATAGTGTTCATTTGTAGAGAAGATTTCTCAAGACTGGTGTGGGTCTCCCTGCATGACAACGTATTCAGAAGCCTATTGAAAATACAGAACTGTGTGGAATATTCAGAGAACTTCCTGCAATCTTGGTTTTTTTTTTTTTCTTTTTCTTACTAGTTTGTTTTTAGTAGGTGCTAGAATCAGGTTCACAACACAAGTCACTGTGCGTGAAGAGACACTCAATGCATCTATAGCTATTTTAAAAAAAACAAGGATTGCAAGTAGGTGACATAACAAGCTCTGAATTCAAGTGCTATAATAATAAAAATCTACTTTTATTTTAATACATTGTAGGAAATCTTCATAATTTTAAAGAGAGCTCAGTTCTGCAGCATGGCTTTTTAAGTCTGTAAATAACTTTTTTGGGTAGAGGGGAGAAACAAAACAAAACTCCAGAAACGTTTATCTTAATTTTCAGTAACATCACAAATTGTGAATTCCTACCTGGTATTGACAGAATACAGAGTTGATTTTTTAATAAAATATATATATATAATTATCCCTTTAATTAAAGGGAATGATGGGTATCAATAATTTCAAATGGGTAAAAGCTTGAAATTTGGTTTGATATCAACAATAAGCATTAAAGGGAGTTGCAGGGATAATGTTGCAAATGACTGTTTCTGTTCTTGGTTTTTTGGTTCATTTGGTTGTTTGGGTTTTTTTTTTTTTTGTTCATGTTACATCTCTCTGTTCTGCAGATGATTTCTGTTGAGTTGGGTTTCTCAGCAGTACAGGTGTCCCTTGGGACTAGCTTACCCTTTTGATGCCTACTTCAAGGGTTAATTTTCAGTGTGGCCATAATACACTTCTTTCCTATTACCTTTTGGAACTTAATCTAACTACGATGGTTTTAGACTTTAGGCAAAGGTTCAAAGAAATAATCTGTTCTAAAATATCTTTTTTAAAATGTTCCGTGGTTCAAACTAGTACAGCCAGAATTTTGTATGCATGTGCATATTTTTGGAGGACGTGCTCTTTCTGGCCTATTATGTTTGATATGTTCTTAAGAAAAGTGGATAGGCAACTCAGTGTTCTTAAAGTTGTTTTGCAAAGACCTCTGTATTTCTCTTTGACGGTTTTAGTTTGGTTTTTGTAAGCAAAACCTTTTTAATTGCCACCAGTGTTCTGTATCTCAGGAACTTACTGCTTTGGGATTAACCAGATACATGGAGAGTAACATTTACTGACTCCCAACACAACAGGTCCACGCAGAATAACTGCTGTTGGCTAGTTCCCATGTGGATGGTAAAAGGAGAGGAATACACAGAAGGCCAGTGAGCATTATTTTGGAGACAGCTCTGCTTACTGTCTAGGCCGAATTTATTTTTTTCACTGTTTTGCCATGGGTTTTCTTTGCCAGAGCAGAGGGTGATGCAACCAATGGACATCTGAATCTGCTGGCCATTTTTTCTGCTGGTGCATAACTTCCCCCCCATTCTCTCTCTTAACTTACGAGTGCTCTCTCTCTGCTGTTATAGACTGTTCAGTGTGATGGTTGTGTCATAGGACTGTCCTGAGCCATGTTTGATAAACTTGTAGTTAATCATACGTTCGGATGGAAGGCATGGCATGCACAGTGCTTTATCCACCTCATGGGTCTCGAAACAGTGTCAGTGGTAGTGCCCAAAGATTACTGTTGGACAACTAGTAACATCAATTTACCAATTAAAAATACACATCGAGGTATTGTAGGTCCACATAAGGCAAGAGTATATAGGAGAGGGAAGAAGACTGTTTCAGCTGATGTTAATCTTCCTTTTTTTCTGTCCTCCATTCCAGATTTCTCAGTGCTAAAGAACTGCAATAGTGTTTAATCAGTTCCATCTGCTATATTTGAACTCTCTGTGAAGGTATTAGGAGGAACAGCTAGTGTTTCTGAGATTGGGAAATCATGAGGTCAATCTAGAATCGAGGATGGTAAAATCTTCAGTCAATGCCTTCAGTCGCTGTCTGCAGTGATCAGGTGAAATGTTTTTCTTCTGAGTAATATTTTTTACTTTTACTAAGAGTGGAGTAGCTAGTAAGATTGGTCTGCTCAGCAGAGAGAGAGTGCCTCAGTTTGCTTTAAAGGTCTAATTAAGCACATTTCAGTTAAACCTCCACTCCTTGTTTTTACCATGTGAAATTTGGGAGTTTGGGGGAGTTCAGCCACTTCAGCCATTTCTTCTGATACTTCTCTTTTGCTGTTATTTTTAGCTATAGTTGTTCTTGAAAAAAAAAAAGCTAATTACCTCCCATGGTCCTCTCTCTATTTTTTTTTTTCAGCTGAAGTTTGCAGTCTGTTCAAAAGCTATTAATTATCTCTTTTTTTCCTCTCTATCTTTTTTTTTTCTGAAAAGCATTCTGATAATTTATGGGTGCTTTTGTTCACATCATTCAGCAAATAAGCACTGAAATTCTTCCATTTTAGACCAATGATTAACTACAACTTTACATGCAGTGGTTTTTGAAGCCATCTTGGTGTTCGATGCCCTGTTAAATCAACCCAGATATTTTGATTTTCTTTAAGAAATCTCTCTTATTTTTCCTCTGGTTTGGAAGGTTATTTTTTAATTTTGCTTTAGTGTTTTTGAAACGTCTCTCTTGTTCTATGTCGTCATGGTTGAGCTTGTTTCACTGCACCGTTAAAGCAGAGTGTACATTCTGACTGCTACATTTATATATATCTTGAAGCTTAATGTATATATGAGTAGTTTGCCATGGGATAACACAGTGTAAACAGAGTAGAAACCCAGAAATCGTGACTTCTGTGTTCTCTCCATTTGAGTATTTTGTAATTTTTTTGAAATATTTGTGGACATAAATAAAACCAAGCTACACTACAGCAGCCAGGTTTTGCCTGCAAGCGAAATGTGTCTATTGATTGTTGTTAGTGGGAAAAGAATTATTTTCATTTGGGATAATACGGGATGCTGGCATGGCCATCTTGTCTGTCCAAAGCTGTCTTGTCTTTCTTGGCTTTATTTTTTCTTTGAGGTCATTTTGTTTTTAATATACAGTACACAAAACACCAACGTCATGTCCAATTCCAGAGTATATTCTGTCTCCCTGAGGCCCGTTTATGCTCTAGGGCCATACTGCATAACTCTGGCAGGTTTTTCCATAAGTTAAGCAGTCAAATTGACAAGAATGAATGTGTAAGGATGTTTTGGCTGTCATGACTTAAGGGCTTTTCCGTGTACAATGGTAATATATTGTAGCCACTGATCTGCATGAGTGCAAATAAGTAGTTAGAATGAAGTGTGTGCATAAGCTCTCTTTGCGTCAGCCAAAAAAAAGAGTAGAAACACGAGAACTTCTAAACCAGAGAGGACAATTCCCCTAGTTTCAACAGAGTAGGAGAGACTACGTGCTGTCATCTTCTTCTAAATTTGCCTGTGAACGAAAGGTGTTCAGAAGACATGCAAGAGAAAATGAGGCCTGATGACTCATGAAGTGTAAGCCTGAATTTAGATATAGTGCACTATATATACCCCAGTAGCCGAGTTTTTCATGCGTCTTATTTTCTAAGAGATGTTACTTTGTGCCAGTAGAGTCGTCTGGCACGCAGCTGATCCAGAGCTGGCAAGAGATGCATTCCAAAGGGATTATAATTGCAGACAACAAGATGCACAATAACTCATTGTCTATTCATTGCCTGATGAAAAGCTAGAATTTGCTTTCAAATTGCATAAAGTTACGTGTTTGTGTACATTTGTAATGGCTCCCTGTCTCCCATCTATCAGGGATTATAATGTATTTGTGTGAGCTGGCTGTTTGGGTGTTCCATATTTGCACTTCATGATAATCAGCATCTCCAAAACTGAGGAAAATGTTGTGATGCCCAGAGAGAAGGGGCGAGTATCTTTACAGAATAAATGTTTGGTTAAAAGGGAGATGGGAAGGCTGCATTCTTGATCTAGTTCCGCTTTGGTTTTGATCTGTGATTTTTTGGAAATAGTGAGGTATTTTGACTCCAGTTCCAGCTAATTAGTGCTCTGATTGTAGTGAGGAAAGAGTGCCCTGTTGTTTGAGTGTGCTTGAAGCAGACGGAGAAGTATTCATGACAAATTGCACAGGAGTTTGGAGCTGCATATTTGAAGAGGCAGCTCTATTTATACCCTGTGGCATTTTATAAGGGGAAGGTCAGTTCTTGTCTACTGGAAATAGCTTCTGAAAGTGCTTTTTTTTTGAGGCTGGCTTGAACATGTGCTATGGTATTTATTTTGACATTTCTTCTGGTTTTTTAATTCCTTGTACTTAACATAGAACTTGAATAGGCTTAGGCCACCCTCCCTTTCCTGTTGCATGTTCTTCAGTTTCCAGACTTTAAATGATGAACCCTGCAGGGACAAGGCCGAAGAGGGTTTTTATTACTTCATAAATTGAACAATGCAGTTCTTCTATTATATTAGTCTTGTGTTAATGGTGCCTTGCCATTGCAAGGGTAAAGGCTGGAAAGCCATCTTATGTGCACATTACCAGACTTCATTCTAATGTCATGTCAGCTGTAAAAAGTAACATAGGCCGTAGGATTTCAGTCTTTCCTAGGCCATGGGTGGCTTTTTACAACTTATAATCATTTAGATTCAAGGAGAAAAGGTGAAGCTGGGTGTTTTGTTAAGGAATTTGATTTTCTGTTGTTTGAACGTCACAAAAGGTAGCTCTTCTGTCGCTTGTTGTGAAATTTCTGTTCTTTGCAGAAGCTCCTCTGCAACGGGTTTAGTCCCTGAAGATCTTTAAGCAACTTTCTTTTGGGCAGTGGTAACGTGAGGCAGCGGGGCTGGGTGTGTGAGGGGGAGAGCCCTGGAGGTGAGGCGGGGAGACCCCGTGGAGCTGAGGGGGCCCGGCTGGGCGGGAAGGTGGGCCCGGCTCTGGTGAGGGGCAGGCCCGGCTGGGCGGGAAGGCAGGCCCGGCTCTGGTGAGGGGCAGGCCCGGCTCTGGTGAGGGGCAGGCCCGGCTCTGGTGAGGGGCAGGCCCGGCTGGGTGGGAAAGCAGGCCCAGCTCTGGTGAGGGACTGGGTGGGAAGGCAGGCCTGACTCTCATTAGGGACGGCCCGCACAGAGAGCACCTGGCCCAGAAGGTTCTGGCAGCTGCTGTGAGGGAGTTCCTCAGGCCGGGCGGCATGGCGGTGTGCAGGTAAGAGCCTTTCCTCTGCTGTGACAGGGAAAAGGGTGACAAAGGTGGTGGGAGGGAGGCTTGGGCACAGCCTCTTCTCTGAGGGCAGCCATGTCTGTTTGCCTGTGGAGGGAGGCCCAGGCCTTGGGGTACACTGTCACCTGGCCCCTCCTGGAAGTGTTCCTTGATCACAAAGGGAGCCACCTTCCCCTCTGCCCCTCCTGGTAGTGTCTCTTGGTCCCCAAAGGAGCTGGGTCTCTCTGTGCTCCTCCTGGCAAGTATCCTTTGGTCCGTGAGGCAGCCAAGACCCTTGCAACCCAGGGGCTTGTTCTGTTTGCTCAGTTCCGTCCATGTTGCTCTGGCAGGTGCTCTTCCATATGTCCAAGTCAGCTGCTCCTGCGTTCGCAGTCCCAGATGTTTTTCCGCCCTTGCTCTCCTGTGTGACAGGTAAGCTTGAGAAAATCTTGCTGGTGTTCGTATTGAGCCTTTTTCCAGGGTAGTTGCTTAACTGAACTGTATCAGAAAGACTCGATGTCTGATGTTGGAGGGAAGAGCCTTTCAGCTGCCCTGCATGTACAAGTCATCCGTTGCAAACTAATGTTCTGCTTGTTTTCTTTAATGCAAGGTAATTAAGCCTGATTTTTTGCACAGTGTTGTCTTTGCAAAAACAAACTCGAGCAAAAGATCAAAACATAATGCAAACCATAAATCTCAAGTGGACGATTTAGCCAGGCTGTTTTTTGTTCTTTATAAATGCTCATCTCTGTAGAAGTGGTAACTTGGCCCCTGCAAAATCAGCTACTTCCCTGCCCTGTTCCTTGGCAGGTAGAAGTGACATCCAGGACAGGATTTGATAGTTCCATTGCTTGTACATCTCTCAGGTTTTGAAAGTCAGAGTATGTGAATTTTAGGACACTAAATCAAGCCCAGCTTCAACGTAAGCATGAATAACTTTACTGATTATTAATATTAATGAAGTCGTGTGATTTCCCTTACACCAAAGCACGCTTAAGGTAACCGAGAAGTACGGTTATCAAAGTGAAAGACCTGCAAAAGATTCAAGCAATCGGTCTTGTTACCCATTCTTTTACTCTGGATTACTTTGTTGGGTCTTTTCAATTTCTGAATCCTGTTGCAATTCCATTTCATTATTTGTTAGCTCTTTATAAATATTTGTACAATGTCCTTACCTGTGGCAATGTCACCAGAAAGAAGCATGCTCTGCAAAGTCGTTGCTTAGCTTATGAGCACTCCTGTCTCTCCCTATAGCTGCAAGGCTGAGTTTCCTGCACCAGGGAACACGTGTATGGGAGAGAAACTATGGAATAAATTGATGCACTGGCCTTGGAAAATAGCTGTGGATGATGTCAATGGAGTTGTATTTCACTTTGCCTGGGGTCTTGGTTTTGCTGGAACAGACTATTAGTCAAATCTGTAAGATGGAAATTTCTCTGGCATTGCAGCTTGTTTGAATGAACCCTAATTACAAAGTCTAGGCAATTACAAGGAATATAGTATTCTTGGCCTGGTAACATGGATGAATGTACGCTTTCAAAATACCCAGCCACAGCTTCATGGGGGGTTTTCCTCCTTCTAAGTTGATTGTTTTATTATCATCTAACTGTCACTGTTTTATCCTGCTTTTGGCTTCTCTCTAGTCCATTCCTTCACAGCTTAATGCTTTTTATATAGTAGCAAATAAAATGGATATCAATAGCAGTATTTTGAGAAGCACAAGAAGAGTGTCAAGTGTTTCAACAGTTTCTGGAGCTATACCTTTGGGAATTTTGAAGGGTTTATCTTCAATACATATGCAAATCCCTATAATACACTGTGCCCTTGTGCCAGACCATTTTTCACTTGGCTCTTGGTGCCACCATGTTACTTCTGAAGAAGAGAAAAAGGAGTGTGATGCTGATTTTGCAGAATGAGCAGATACATGTTTGCAACTGCTGCCACAGTTTGAAAAGTGTAGGGAACTGAAACAGTTTGTAAAATGCTAGGGTTGACGTAGGGCCACTGTGAAGTGTCTCACTGCTTGTAATAAAACAACATTTAATTAAACATTCCGTCATGTGCACGTTCTGTGCTGACGTACAGGGACCCTCCAGGTGAAGGCAGGCTGTCAGGAGAGAGCGGCAGGGAAGTTTTCTGCAGCTGCCTCAGCATATGTGGAAGCTTTGTCTGCATTTCTGTAGGTTGTAAGTTGTTCTGAGTTGACCTCAGACTTGGAATTGGAGCAGAGACTTCAGAGTAGTCTAGGGTGGTACTAATTTATTCAGTTGACAATACTTAAATAATCCCCTGACTATATCCTGTCTTGGAATCTGTGGCACATCTTTTGCTTACTTTGAAACTATTAATGAGGGTTTTTTTTGGTTTCTTGCCCCCTTTTGATCTTTTTTGGCTCAACAGGAGAATGTGCTGGACCTAGAGGGTTTGTAATCTATCTGTCCTTCATCCATCAAGCTGCTGCATTAAAGCCTGGTCTGTGCTGAGTTTTACTGTAGGTGGTATTGATTACGGAGGTGCAAATACTTACTTTTCTTTCCCAGCTGACTGATTGCAAGATATTTATTCCTTTACAATAGATAAGTTAATAAAACATGATTTTATTGGTTATACTTGAATCTGTTGCTTTTACTCTTGTAACTATTGTGCAGTGGTGAAACAGGACAAATTGCTAGCACAGACAAGCCTTCCAATAACAGCAGCAAAAAATGCAGGTCAGTTATTGTTCACTGCCATTTCTGTGGTGGTTGGGGACATGGATGCCAAGGGCAGTGAAAATCCTTGTCAGATCTGTGCTCACTGGGAAAAAAAAAAACCATTAAAATAGGTACCTTTGCAAAGCACTTCCACCCTGTCAGTGCTGAAGCAATGTACCGTGCATTTCATTTGTCAGGTGTCTTGAAGGCTTAGGGTGTAATGAACTGAGTAAAGGCTGGAGGTAAAGCCTAACATGGTGTAAATTTGTGGTGGTACTACAGTGTTTCACAGCAGCGTCGAGTGTAGTCCATTGTCAGTGTGTAGGGGAACTGTTGGCAGCCTGGTGATAGAAACCTGTGTAACTGTTCGGTATACACAAAGCAGGGCATTTTAACAGTCTGTGCTGGAAAAATCAGTTTCTAGACATAAGCTCTTTGCTGTTTCTTCCTGATGTGATGATGCTATTCCTCTTTCACCTGTTGACATTGCTTTGCTACAGCTTATGTGATTCCAGACCACCATGTGCTTGCAGTGGGACTGTAGAAATATTTTTTTCCCTTTTTCTTCTGTGTTATTTAAAGAAAAGCTTCTTGACTTCACTAATTTCTTCTGGAGACAATGCCTGGGGCCAGAAACTGGTGGGAGGTGCTGTGACAGAAACACCTTCATCTAAATGGAAATGTTGCTTCTCTGCCTCAGGCTGCCTTTAAGAGCCTTTTTCTGTGGGAAGCGACTACAAAGTAATGGTCCCAATCAATTTATTCGTGTCAATAAAAGGTCATTTATATGCTTATTTGAAATGTATTGTTCTGAGGTGATAGGACCACATTTGTTTTTTAAGCAGGTGCCTCAGATGGAATGAGAAATAGGGAGCATAAAGGAGAAGGAAAAGAAATTGTGTAGGGCTTGTTGCAGTTGAGGGGGAGTGCAACGTGGGCTCTTGAGTGCAAAGGGTGGAAAGAACTAAGGTGCCTTAATAGTGGGACACAAGACGTGCTGGGTAGAGGTGGGACAGAACTCCCCTGATGCTCCTCCCTGTGTGTGCCGGGACAGTCTCTTTTGACTTGGGTTGGGGGTTGAGTAAAGGAGTTCAGAACAGAGCCCCTGACAAAGATAGAGGGAAAGATTTTTCTGAGTCACTTCTGTGAAGTAACATCTGCTTGTAGATGACCATCTTGGGCAAAGTGAGCTTGAAATTCTCTTTATCGTACCCCTTCCTGTCTGGTTAAAAGGGAAGGCAGGTAAAGAGGTACCACACCAAAGTGCAAAACATAACTCTTTCTTTTCATATTTCATATTGCACATCAAAGTGTGAATTCTGTATGTGTGTCTCCTGCCAGCACCACCCATGAGTGGTGCCTTGTATGCATGATATTTAATTTTCTTTTGACTCAGACTTCACTTTGAGGTAACCTCAGTGTCCTGTTCCTGACAGCGAGAGGCTAATAGGCATAGGCAGGTGTTGATGGCAATTTAACTTACTCTGCCAATGGATCTCAGTTGCTGTAATCCTCCCTGCAACTCCAGGCTTTTATTACTCTCAAACAGCATTTTTTGGCATTCATGACAAATTAATTAATGGCCCATGGTGAGATACATCTGTCCCGCAGGGCCTGGGCTGATGGTTTTGCCGATCTGTCTGGGTGCTGTTTGGTTCTGCCTCAGATCCTAGTGCTTGGTGTCCTGTGCCTTGGTTTCCCTGTGTATAAAATAGAGGTAAAGATACTGACCTGCTCTAAATTCTGGTTTTGCTCTTTCAAAAGAGCTTTGAACAATGGATTTCTACTATTTGTATTTGTGCAATATAGATGGAAAAAAACTTAGTGTTAGCAAAGGGTTTTGAGACCCTTGAATCCTCATGGCTACAGAATTAATAATTTCAGTCACGTGATTTCAGATGTGATTTGAACCTAGGTTGTTGGCGTTACCTGTTCTGCTAATAGGTCTGTTCTGCTAATAAGGTCCTGTAGTTACATGGTGTGGATCTGGCCTCTAATGCTCCGGAGCTGCTGCTTTGGTGGAGGCAGTAAAATAATGCTTCAGTCTGCAGTGCTCTTCTCCAGTGCTCCTGGCCCATTACAGGTTGAAGCATAAGCATCTATTCTGAAGTGGTCCACCATGAACTGCTGGTGACACCACCATAAAGTAGGAGAAATGCTGTTGAGTTCAGCTGGATTTATTTGGAATAATTGAGAGCGATGCTTACAATATTCTACCTAAATGTGTCATCTCTGTAACACAAAGAGCTTGTTCGCACAGTGTGTGTCACGTTGCATAGTCATGCTCTGAGGTACTGGGACCCTACAGATGATGAGTGGAGCCTTTGCTGCAACATTTGGAAAGTGAAGATCTGGGCTTGCGCTTCTTATGGTATTACTTGTTATGTCTACGCCTTTGCAATGGATAAAGGCTCTCTCAAGAAGATGGCTGTCTTTTTCTTACTGGCTGAGGAATACTGACTTTCAGGCATCTCAGCTCTGTCCCCCCAGAGTGTCTAGGTATGTGGCTGCTGCTTTTTTTGTCAGCAGTAACACACTGTTATATAGTGTTCCTGCACACTGCAACGCCCTGAGTATTTTTGCATGTGCCAGACTGAGTTCTGAGTCATGTAGAGCAGACACTCTCAGATGATGGGGGACTAGACTTTCTGGCTGGGCCCCCAGGGCTCTTGTCTGACTGATTTTTATTTACAACATTGCAAATAAGAAAACATGAACAGTTGGCTGATGGCCCTGGCATACATTCCCGTGCCCAGCTGGACTGCGGGGACTTGGCAAAGCCGCCTTTACATTGCCTCCTGGCTACTGGAGTGCTGGCCCTGCGGCTGAGAAACTCCCTCTTCCACCTTGGTAGGTGGGAATAGAAAGGACAGTGGCATGAGAGGAGGCAACATCTGAAGGAGGACCAAGGGATGTGGGGGGGTAGGCTTGCACTAAACAGTTGTCCTGACTCCAGCCCTCAATGTGATTTGAGAGTTTCCTGCAGCAGTTGATTTCTGTCTGTGATTCACCCAGGTCTTTCCCTGTCCAGATGAGCGTGAGACAGCTCCCTCCCTCCTTCCAGGAGCTACCTCCTCTGGACCTTGACTGAGCTCCCTGGTGACTCGGGCCAGGCTGCAGGTTGTCGCAGGGCCCGGGCTGTCCCTCTGCCGAGGGTGCCCTGGGAGGCCCTGGCTGCCGTTGCAGCGTTTGCCACCGGATGGCAGCAGATGCTCGGAGAAAAGGAATTCAACCCTCAGCCTCGAGCGTCTGTTTCCAGGAAAACTTGAGGAACTCACAGTGATTCCTGTACCGAAGTCATGGTCAACAAGCAAAGACTTCCACAATCATTGCAGCGTGGGCTTCCTCATAGCAGGGGAGAAGAGGCCTGTGAGATCCAGGACCACCTGCTCCCACACGACACTGCAAGTCTGTGGCTTTCCTTGTGTTTCATTTGTTTTGCAAAAACAAGTTTCTGTTGCCAGAATTTCCCAGCTGCTTCCTCTTCTTTTACCCTCATGACTGTGCACCCTTTGACTTGTATCCAGCACTGCGTAGGGGTCGCAATTCTCTTTTGCTTTGCTTGTTCCACGTTAGGGGCTGGGAGACACAGACCCTTTAAGCGAGTTGCTCTGTGTGTATGTATGTGTGTGTGCACATTTATACCCTGGGGGAATGCAGTCTAGGAATTGTTGTCTGGACTTTTGACCAGCTGTGTGGCGCCTGTGCGAGTTGTACCACCTCCTGGTGCCTTGGTTTCCCTCCCTGCAAGTAATGTTTTTGATGCCCTTGTATGGGAACAGGGATATAAACACAAGGCAGCTGCCCTGAGAATATTTGTTTCTTTTAGATGGCCTCAACTCCAGGCTCACTCTTGAACTTGAAAAATACACAAGCCATGCAATAATATTTAATACAACAACCTCAGCTAACAACAGCCCTCTTCCACACCATTCAGCAGCTGGGTGATGGCACAAGGGCTTTTCTTCTAGACTTTTTGGCTTTCTTGGTTTGACTGTCGCAGCCTCTTGAGAGCTAGCATTTGTCTGGGGGCATGCCAGAGTGCCTGTCGGTTACTGCTGAAGGCAGATGTCATTTATCAAGCAAATGTACTGCAGTGATCAATGGCTACTGTCAAACAGTATTGGTCTAGTAAGGACTGGTCTCTGCTGTATTGGTAGAGGATGCCCTACATAAAATGCTTCTGACCTTATTGATTAGTCTTTTCTGCACATGGCACCTTCGTATCGAGAGGGGACCTATCTCAAGATGTCTTACAGGGAGTTTGGCTTTCTGAAAGTTTCCCTTGTAGTAATCGTGTCTCAGAGTGGGTGCCCAGCTCCCCCTGTCAGAGCACTAAGGGGCTTGTGGATTATGTCCAAACCTGGAGTGCACGGGCTGTGCTTGGGCACAGCTTCAACCTGTAAGCACCTGCAAATGTGGAGCCAGGGCCCCCTTGTTACCCAGCTTGCATTTGTGGCAACCCAAACCCTGCCCGTTCCTTGACAGTCTGCAGGACTAAGAGGTGGTAAAAGGAGGTCAGAGCTCCAAGTTTGTTTGATCTGTTGAGTACATAGGACATTTGTTTGCTGATCTGGCTGCACCAGTGAATGGCACTAGTGTTTTCTGTTGAGGTCAACATCCAGCTCCATTGAAAGTCTCTGAGGATCTGGGTAGCAAATGAAGTAAGTGAAACATAGGCCATCGGGCAGCAATGCACGGAGGCAGAAAGGCAGGCAGCGACGTAACGTGTCAGGCAGGAGCGTTACGGGGGATGCAGAGGGTTCCTTGGGGCAGGCCGGAAGAGGACTGCCTTTTTTCTACGTGGCAAATAGTTCATCTCTGAAAAATCAATCCCAAGCGTGTCGTGGTCAAGAATACTTGAGGATTTGACTTGGTCACAACCGCCATGGAACTCTATGCTGAGACATTTCATTCCAAATCACAGCCTGAGGTCTTCACTGCCTCCTCGCAGTGCACAGCAGTGAGGTCAGGTTTTGGCAGCAGCTCAGCCTGCCAGTAGTAGCTGAATTTCTTGGTTGCAGATGATACCTGTGTGTCTGTACATGAAATATGCAATAATACTCTGTATAACTCCTTTTTTTGTATGTAAAGGTTATTAAGAGATTGTGGCTAGCTGACAATATCTAAGAATTGCTTAATTAATTAAGGTAGTAATTAGCTATGTTACACAATATCTGTAATTACTGGTGTTAGGCAGGCTCTTCAGGGGTAGTAGTGGTGCCTTGCCTGTATTAAGAATACCAGCAGCACTTTGTCAATGCTATGGAAAACAAATTGTGAGGGAACAGGAGCTCGGAGCAACTACATTGCTCAAAGTCCCTGAGAGAGGCAGAGGGAACTGACAGCAGGTGCCTGGCTTCTGCCTCCATCCCTGGTCTGTGTTTATATATAAATGTGTAGCTTGTGTGTGTGTATATATATATATATATATGTATGGTAAATTTGTGTGTGTGTGTAACACTGTGCATGCAAATCTGCCAGCAGGATGTCCACAGGGGCTGGTCTGGGTGTTGATTCCAAGCATTGAAATGCCTTTTCTCTTTGTCCCAATTTCTTTTTGTCCTGCCTCTTAGCTTATTAGGACAGAGGTCTGTGCTTATCAGGTTGCCTGATCTTGGGTTTTCCAAGGAAAGCAGGCTCTGTCTCCCAGGTGTGGGAGTGCTATTGCAACCTTCTTGGCACCTTTTCTCAAGGCCAGGGCACTCGCCCTTTGCAAACAACGTTGTAAAGGGGAGAGGAGGTTCTTTGAGTTGGATCCCTTTGTGATTTCTTCTAACCCGTCTGTCTATTTCTGTCTAGAAATACAACGTGCCTGCTTTTCAAACCTTTGGTTGCAGCAGGGCAGAACTGTCCATGTGCAAGGTCTTTCTGCAAAGATGTCCTCAGACCTGGGGCAAGGAGCAAGTGTCAAGAGCTGGTGTATATGTTGGTGTAGTCTATAATGACTGACTGAAGTGGAAGTCAATCAAGAGTAGCCAAAAGCAAACGACCTGATTACTCCAGGAATGAACTTGGAATGAAGCAGTATGTTGCTAAGAAAGAGCCTTCTTTGACTTTCATGTTGTCCTCACAGCCAGGTGTTAACCCTCTCCCCACCAACCCTGCCAAGTATGTGGGACGGTTTAAGCTATGCCCTTTGATATTTAGCATCTCCTGTGCTAGAGGCCTATGTTTGTAAAGTGAGAAAGAGCAAGACCCTTGGCCTTCTGCCCAGCATGTGTGTGGCATCCAGCTGGTGGCTTTTCAGCTTTTATTTTTAATGTAGTCTTTGGTGAGGAGATGAATGAC
Organism: Nyctibius grandis; assembly: GCF_013368605.1. NCBI lineage: Eukaryota > Metazoa > Chordata > Aves > Nyctibiiformes > Nyctibiidae > Nyctibius > Nyctibius grandis. Next base: position 5,237,155 of record NC_090674.1, read on the forward strand.
AGCACTCCATTCTGCCATGCACCGAGGAGCACATCTCCCTCATCCCCCAGGCAGGAATGCTAGAGCTTGCAGATTTCTCCTCTTAACTTGCTGTGGCTGGAGCTGGGCTCACAAGTCACTCGTCTGTTGTTTCTTGTGAAGAACTGCTCTGTGGGGTCTACTTGAGGGTCCATCCTGCAGCCCACCTGCTCAGCTCCTCATCGTTTGCAGCATTGCTGGTGGGGAACAACTCATTCCCGTCACTCCGAATGCTTCTGGAGGAATGAAAAGATTTATGACCTTCTCCCCTATTCCCCATCCACCTCTACTGTTTTCCTCCCCCCCGCCCTCTGCCTTCCCAGAGCTGGAAGGTCAGAAGTTTAAATCCTGCTTTGAGCAACTCCTGACTTGCTACCAGCTCCTACACATGGCTTGTGCTGGTTGCATTTTAACTATTTCCCTGGAAATCAGCCTACTTAAATGACTTCTTCGTGTATCCATATATAAAAACATCCTTAGAAGGGCCTCCTTTGAGTTGCCTTTTCTGTATTGATACATAAGGTTGGCCAAACTATTCTTCTCTTCTGCAACGGATGAGAAAAGGCTGCTGTTAATTCTGTTAATGACTGAATTCCCTAGGTGAAATACAGCTCTCTATTCACTTGTTTAAGATCTGCTGTATTGTAAATACCTTTTTCAGTATGAAGGTCCCTTCTGCTGTTTCTGATGTCCTTGGTCCAATACCAATATTGATTTCTTATATACAGGGAACAAGATTTACTGCTTATTTTCTGGAGCTATTTCCTTGGACTGCGGTACCATGTCTCTAGCTTCCAGAAATGCCCTTTCATTTAGCTTTTACTGCAAGGCCCCCAACCACTATTCTAGCTCCTGACAAGTCCCCCCGCCTTCTACATTCACAGTTTTACCTCATCTTCTCCCCTTTTGTCCTGAAGATGCAAAAAAAAGAGTACAAACCACGGATTCACCCTGAAAAAGGAAATTCAAAGTCTGCATTTTTAGCTGGGAAAACTTCTTGACAGTATCAAAGGCAGAGAGATGACTTTGAGATCAACAAGGTTCAACCCTGAACCAGTAACCAGCTTTTTGAAACAGACCAGAGAGAGGGGAAGAGAAATAGTTTCCCTTAGGTGTCTTTCTCTGTATCAGTCAATATATATCGGCTTGGCCAGTCTTTTGTTATCTTCAGCTTTCAGTGAAATGCAATATTAATTCTTCTTGCTGTTCCCTGGACTTGTGGGTAAAATATATCTATTCAAGTGCTATGGTCTTTGGACAATCTATATGGACACTCCTGTGAATTGCAAAGCACATCAGTGTTCTGTCTAGATCTGTGTGCATGCAAGCTCTGGAGAGACACCCAGTCTAATTAGCAGTGATTGGGGAAGAAGCTCACTTGTCAGGATCAGGACGCAATAAATAAAATATTAGCAAGAGGAGGTGGGTGAGCCAGGAGATATAACCAGGGCTGTGCAAAAGCTTTTTTAAAAAGAAACGCTGTGGGGAGCCCACAGTAAAAGGAGAGACTGTCAAAAAATGCACACAGTATTCTGTCTGCTGCCGGCCCCTGTGGAATGCCTGGTATTATGCAGTTTTGGACTTTTGGGAAATCAATCCCATGCACATGACCGTGCTGCTCTTTTCCCAGTAGCAAGGAAGGATTTCAGCACATGCTAGGGAAGAGACGTGAGAAGCTTCTCTAACTGGCTTGGGTTTCAGCATTTGTTCCATTCATTAAATTAGCACTTTAAAGATACTAGTGTAGGTTTTAATGGTTCGATGCACAGCGTGTTTTTTATGAGAAGGTTTATCTGCCATTGCTGGCTCAGTCTTTGTCAGTGCTTCACCTTCTTCTTCTGTAGATTTACGAGTGGTATGAAGCCTGCAGTAAGGATTGGTAAATGCTCTGAGATCTTAAGTGAAAAAGATTCTGAAGGGGCCCAACATAATGTTGGGAAGCCATGATGAAAAAAGGTGGTCCCATCTGTCCTGCATGAAAGATATGTTGGATTTTAGTCTGGTTACTAGCAGCTTGGGCAAGAATGAGTAAATGTTGAGAGGGTTTGGCCTAAAAGAAAAGCTCAGTATTTAAAATGGGGCCTTTGAACCCAGTCTGTCTTTTCTCTGTATTGTAAAACATCAAGGGGTGTTTTTGCCTCTGAGGGGTGTGCCTGCTCTGACAGCATCATTAGCACTGGTGTAGCAGGTACTCCTGGTTCCTTTCTTACAGCTGCGTGTTCTGTGCTAAGGGGGGTTCGTTCTGGATGGCTCATCAGGCTGGCCCCCTGTTTCAAGACTATCACAAAAAGCAAGGGTAAGATGTTTGTATGAAGGGTGAGAAGGGGGAAAGTTTTGTCTTGATTTTCAGTCTGTGGGTTCCAAAAACGTACAGTTCAATGAAAGTAAAAATGCTCAGTGAAAAGTGGAGACATCAAGGTGTCTCATGTACAGACATTTGGAGGTGTCAGGATCTATTGTACTGGCTGGTTTCATGGAGCACCTAGGAGGAGAACAGCTAGGTGAGGTAAACCAAGGTCAAACAAGTCCTTCTAGGGCAAAAGAGCAGTTAAAAAATCATTTTGGTTCTTAACAGGAAGGCAGTGAAGTGACTAAAAAGTGCATGTGATATGTTGAGATAATCTAATATAAGAAAGTACCCTGGAGGCAGAAGAAGCCATGTTTAAAACCAGTAGCAGCCACTGGAAAGCCTTATCAGGAACAGCAGGAAGTTGGAATAATCAGTCCTAGAAGGAACACAGTTCATTGCTGCAGCAGGTAGAGCTATGAAGTATTTCACATCTTAGTAATGTGACTTGTCCAAAACCCAGCAGCTGGATAAGACTTAAAAAAAAAAAAACAAACCATAGAAACAAAAAACCCCAAAAAGCCCAAACAAAACGCCAAAAAAAAGCCCAACCTGCTGTCGTTAAGGGTCAGATGCTACTTTTCACGAGAGATCTTGGAATCCAAATGCTGGCAAGTAAAGATACATTCTGCCAAAGAGCTTTGCTAGTTAACTGGCTGGTGCATCTTTCATGTATCATGTTAAACTGCCACATAATGTTGAAGTTCTCTGTTAAGAACTGCTGTACCTACTGTTGTAGCTGTGAAAGAATCGTTTTCCTGTAGGATGCTTTGAGATGTGTGGGGATAGACTCTCTTTAATTGATACGTTCAGACCTGTGAGACGAACAACTGCATGAAGATTTCCCAACCTCCTGGTCAGTGGCTGTTGCAAAGAAGGCGCAGCTCATTTTTCTGCTTCTATCCCTATTGGTCACTTCAAGGGTTAAAATGATAGGAAGTAGCTATGATGCTGGGTGAAATTCAACAACTGGTGACTCCCTAACTTGGAATCCAAAGTAGAGCAAATGACAACAGGTTTGTGTGATTTGCAACTTGAACTTATTTAGGACTGCTGAAGATTTGTGACTTAAAATCACAAAGCAAAGGTTCGGATTAACCTTGCCTTCCTTCTAACGCTGCACAGTCTTTGGCACAGGGATTCCTCTCTGGGTGCTAAGAGTGCCTGCGTTGGTTAGACCACTGTCTTGATACCTGCTGAAGTAAGACAGAGTTCTGTATTGCACTGGAAATGTTTTAACCCATTGTGTTCCTTAGGCAGGTAAGCACTCAACCTTGTATGCATGTGTACATACATTTGTATGTCTACATAAACAAATACTTAAATATTTGTATATATCTATGTTCACAAATACAAATATATAGAAGAGAGATCACAAACCTGCTGAGTGAAAGAGTAGGAGTCAGACAAGGGAGGGGAGGATCTGGTTGTGTAGTGCAGAGGTGAGAGCAGCTTTTCCAGGCCTGCTAGATGGAACAGATAAGACAAACCATCAACTTCAGAGCACTAAAAGGCAGCGAGCACTGGCACATCTAAGCTTTCAGCCAGTGCTCTTGATCGTGGCATGACGGAAATGGGACAGAAGTTCAGTGTTACCACTGGCTGAGCACAGGATAATGAGGGCACAGACAACCACTGCTGGGCTCATTAGCCATTCTGCTGCCCAATTAGGCTAGGAGCTAATTGCTCATTAATGAGACCATACCTGCTGAGGCAGCTGGGCTTCCCTAGAATTCGCGGCTGGAGCCACAGCAGAGACTGGGGAGAACAGAAGTGAGATTTGAAACCAAGGAAATGGAAAAACTCGTCTGCTGCTGAGGAAGGTTTTTGCTGCCTCTGCCGCCACTCCCTGGGGACTGTAGTTCGATTCCTGGCACTGCTGCTGCCTGAAAGGCATGTCAATTAGCCCTGAGCTCCCATGGAAGGCTTCCTCTTCCTGGCATCCTACAGCCCTAACGCTAATGACGCGGAAAAGGAGTGGCTGAGGCGAAGGTGCTGGGGAGTTTAAGGTGGAGGGTTATTCTGACCTGTATTTCTCTCCTGGACATCCTCTGGAGAGAAGCCAAGTTTCTGACTAAGAGGAGGAAGTGTGGTGATTTGAAACACAACAATCGCAGACAAGGGTCAGCAATAGGATGCTGGAGAAGGCAAATTGCAATGCTCAAGTCAAGTCCATCTCTGCAGGATATAGACCACAGCAGCAGCCCAGCAACATCTTCTGGAAAATGAAAGCTGGAAGCAATAATGTCCTTAATGCCACACACATCAGCTGTCTTTTGACACAGACTTATTTTATTTAGCAGTGAAAGTACAGGGACTACACTGAGAATGAACTTTTATGTGTGTCCAGAGGTTATCTACAACACAGATAAGTATGACAGTCCATTGCCCACGCGCTAGGCAGAGGCATGTGCGATGAGGGTTTCCTACCTAACACTGGAGAAAGAACTTTCATTAATACTGAAGAGTTTTCTGTATATGCCCTGACATACTGTGATGGAGGCCTGGGTTGGGTTTAGTTATGAGTTTGTTACTTCCTTTCCCTTTGTTCTTTTTCCCACTGTTCTCTATAAAGTTGTTTTGATGCTTTAGGCTTTTTTTTTTTTAACACTAAAACAATACAGGGGAATGTTTCAGTGTGGTCCCAGGTTTAGGTGGTGGGTTTTTGCATACAATGTTGGCATGAAAATGGGCTGCTTTTTACCTGGCTGTGAATAGTATGTAAATAGTGGGACATGAGAGAGATGTATTGCCTGTATTCCTAGGCCAGTTCTGTGGTCGTCTCTGGCCTGGTTGCTATTGGAATGAGTGTACTGGGCTCCAGCAGAATACTGGATTAAGACCCTACCTTGGTTTCATAGGATATGAATGCAAATAGTTTTATGTTGTGAATGTGTATGGGACACTAGCTGGCAAAGGGGCCTACAGGGTGACGGCCTTTAGCAATTCCCAACCTCAGTGATTCTATTTTAAATCTCAGAGAATTGTTATCTTATTCTTTTTACTAAGGATAGAAAATATTATTGTCCCCTATGAATAGGTGGAGAATCTGAGGCATGGAGTCAGGGAAGGATAGAGCTTGGAGACACAGTCATGGTAAAGACACGTCATATGGTAAAGAACCAGGCCTTTAGTATGAGACATAACTGAACAGCTTCCTTTTCTCAGTGGCAGGATTAAAACCAAGTGGTTTTATTTAATCAAAAGAAGCTGAATATTGTCTGAGTCTTCTTTATACAGCATCTCTCCAAAAAAATCCATTCCAAGTAATTCACTAGCCAGCTCCGTAGTGACATAGTCGAGGAACAGATAGGGGTAGAGAGATATGAGGAGGGAATGACAGGAGAGAGATTTTGGGAAGGTGTTTAAGGGCTGCAGGGCAGAATGCTCCTAAATGTACAGTGTGCAGCCCTGAATGTGGGTGAATGAGCAGAGGTGAGACAGGGAGAGATTTTAGAGGTGGCTAAATTCCACTTTTGGAAGGTTTTGCTTAAAAATCATCAAAAGTCATTGCTGTTCAGTCCCTCAAGTGCCATGTTTCTCTGAGAAATGGGATTTCAGTCCCACAAATGCTTTCTTTCTGTTGAATTATTACTTCGGGTCTATTAGGTGAGCGTACTGAGAGCCTGTGGAGTGGTTTTGAACACCAGGAGTGCAGTAATTGGGCTGGCTCCTACAGCGCTGTTGAGGCGTCAGGAGGGGACGGGTGCCCAGCCTTTTTCTGTAGCATTACATACCTTTTGTCCACTCAGCAGAACTACGTATTTTCCATTCGCCCCAAGCTATATTTGATGGGGGCTGGAGGCCATGTGAGAGCAGCAATGGGATTAATGCACAAACATCCTATTTTAGTCTGCAGACTCTTTGTCTCAAAGGGAAGCAGAGAACCACTGGCTTGGGCTTCACACTCCTGGCTTTTGGAGCAGGCCCATACGCTTTTTCTGTGAAGAGGTGGCTGCAGGAGAGGGAATGGGGAGGGAAGGAATGCATTTCTCATTATATGCTGCAGCCTCTCTGCTCTGGCAGCCCGAGAAGAGAAATTTTCTCTCCCTCTCCAGGCCCTCTACCCCCTGCAGCTTGCTGATTATTTTTGGCTGAGGTGGAAAGCACAACCCCAGCATTTTTCCCATCGGGGAGTGACCCAAGCAGGAGGGGAGTGAAGCCTAGGCTGTCCTTTGTGCTCTTTCAATTAATAGCCACGCTTTTGCATGTCTATATCTCTTCTGACTACACCAAAGAGCTTTAAGAGCTGTTAGGTCCTACCAGCCCGCTGTGGTCACCCTCACCTCTGCTTAGCAGAAGGGGTGAAACTGAGGCACAGAGATTTATCATAAGTCACACAGGGAGGCTGTGACTTTCCATCCACTTTAATGCTTAGGCTTTATTCCTCAGGCTGTTTTCATGCTGTTGATGGCCCTTATTCCCTGCTCTGACTCTCTTGTGCTGTGGTTCCCTCCTGGCTGCACGGTGCTGTCAGTAATGCCTGCAGGGCGTTGCTCCAGTTTTGAAATGGGAAGGTTTCTCTGGGTTGTGCCTTCAGTGGTCTCTTAAAATACTTCTTGAAAAGCTGGCTCTGCCAGACATAGGGTTGTAGCTTTTGAGGAATAGTGGCATCTATGTGGGAGTCAATTTGACTAGAGAACATCCACAGAAGTTACATTTAGAAAGCTGAGTAGAAAAGAAAGTTGTGCAGAAGTGGGGTCAAGGACACCCCAATGAGCCTGTGAGTTGGTGTCTACTCCCACTCACAGAAACCAGCCCCTTGAGTGCAGAGTTAAAGCACAGAGTTGGATTTCCCAGGTTCCCCCCTCTCCACTCCCCCCACTGCCACAAGGCAAACTCCCCATGCTCTGGAGCAGCCTGGCTTGTTTTTTCAGCTAATAGAAAGCACATGAGCACAGTCAGGCACGGTGACAGCTGTGGAGAATGATTTGTTTGGGACACAAACAGGAATCGAATGCTGGCTGATCCCTGGGCAGAGCCTGTCCGCTGCTCCAGGCCTTTCCAGGGGGTGACTACGAACTCCGGAGCCCCTGCTCCAGCCCCAGCAGTGACTCATTTCCTCCGGCCTTGGCAGAAGCTCTGTGCGAGAGGGCCAATTTAGATGCTTTGGGGCATTAAACTTCCCAGACCTCTTCTTTCCCCTGCCCCTTCTGAATCTGGCTTGTTCTACTCTGAGGGCAGAGTCCATCCATGTTTGATCTGTGGGGCCAGGAGGGGAAGCTGCACAAAGGTCTCCAGCCAGAAGTAAATAGCATGTTGTAACACATTCAAGCCAGCAACAATGTGAACTTCATTGGAAAAAGCAAAATATATGTACTGACTGGAACTCACTGTGTGTGTGCAGCTGAAGGGGGTGGGTAGGAGACGGCTGCTGATCATGTATCCCCATTTCTGGGGTTTATTTACTGTTTGTTCACATCCCTTGCTGGCCCCTGTTAATTTCCTGTTGCCTTCCAGGACTGATGCACAGTGCTTGGATGGTAAAGGCTGTCTGTGAGATGACCTGGGTTGGGTTTTACTTTTTCTTACTGCTTGTCTAACAGATTTAGTGCTTGTTTTGAAGTCTGGTGTGCTTTGAAGCAGCGAAGTCTAGAATGGCAAGGCTGGAGCGTCTCAGGGCATTGAGAGTCCTGGCTTTCTGTGAAGGGCAACCTGAGTTTTCCCCAACCTGACACGCTAGATCCCAAATTCCCAGGGTTTGGTTTGCGTATGGTGCAAGCTGCCTGTACCTTGCACTTACAGATCTGCTTGCTGGTCTGTGACCCAGCCAGCCCTCTTTGGCTCCTGCCATTCTCTCTCTCTGTGTGTGCCAGCAGGCTGGTAATTACTGGAGCAGAAGAGACAGGCGGAGGTGCCACAGCTCTGGCAACAGCAGACAGAGCAAGCGAGAAAAGAGCTTAGGAGCAAGAGAGCGTATTCCTCCTTGACCTCTCTGAAGGCTTGGCAATCAAACAGATATTTAGAAAGACCCCTAGATCCAGGTGCCATCTCTTTTTAAAGCGGGAGGGCTCTGTTTTAGGAAGCTTGGCTGTGTGTACAGAAAACTGAGGAGGGGGGTGAGCGAGGATGGTGACACCTGCTCCTCCCCTTGGGCCGCTCCAGTCTCCCATGGCTGCACTCCAGAGCCATGTGTCACCCAGAGGAATTTGAACTGCGGGATGTGAAGCCTGGATGGCGCCACCGCGGCCCCGTCTATGGGGACAAACTCTGAAATTGGACCCTCGGCGCCCTTGCTCCAGCAGACTGTCCTGGCTGCCTCAGCAGACAGAGGTGGCTGTGCCCCGGGCAGCATTGCCAGGCTGGTCACGTAGTCTTTTCCCCTACTCCCTGCACCCCTGTAGCTGCCACCCACCCTCCCCTTCTTCCATCACCCATGCCCTTTTGCACTGACGCTGCCCTTGGAATCAGGCCTGGCAGGTGGGATGTTGTCACTGGGGCTGGAGCAATATGGCACGGCTGCAAAGTGCTCGCATCTCATTCCTTTTGTGGCCTCCAGGCTGCCTGGATACCGCACTCAGCTGTCATGGGATAATAGCTGTCGAGTCCTAATTACAAATCTCCCCAGCTTGATCAGAGGGCGGCTGGGCACTTCCATCTGGATTGTCTCTCTGGGACTGCAGAGGAGGGGACTGAAAGGGGAGGGAGTGTAGGAGAAATGCTACACAAATGTCGTGATACTGAGACGCATCCAGGCCTCCAGCCTGAGACAAAAATAATCAGCCAGCTCCAGGGGGCACAGGGCCGCAGGGAGGTTTGCTGAAGCAGAGGCTCTGCAGCGGAGCGTAATGAGATGTGCATACCTCGCCCAGCCTAGCACAGCCCTGCGCATGCTGAATTGGAAAGGGCAGATGGACTTGATCCCAAAGCATCTCCAGGGGTCCATCCATCAATCCCTCTGAGCTCCCCCAGGGCTTCCTCCAGTGAGGGGGGAAGCTAAAGAGGTTTCATTAGCTGTAGCATCTCCAGTGGAGACTTTGCAAGACCTGCAGAATCTCCATGACAAAGCACCGCCTATGCACAAGGGCACCTGCAGTGAGGCTTCCCTTGCTGCCTCTCTCCCACCAGCTGACTCCTCGAGGACTGGGGACCTCCAGAACGTTTGCACTTTGCTTCCCAAGTGCCTCGAGCTGTCTGGACTATAATGGTGCTGCTCAGCAAAGAAGGCACGTGAAAAAAGGTGCCTCCCAAGTACATTACTGATAAATGATAAGGCTCGTTTTAGAACTCTCCATCCCTGAGCAAAAAGACCTCTTGTCCTGGAGGATTTTGAAGTGACAAAGGATCAGGTCTCCTGGTATTTCACCCAGATCAGGAGTGAAATGTGGACAGGGGAAGGACACAGCTGAGAATAAGAGTGAGGAGAGAGACCCTGAGGGCTGGGACTTGTTGAGCAAGGGGCAAAGAGGGGAGGTGTAGTTGTGTGTGCTAGTCCATGCCATGGTGGTGAAGTGGACCATGACTCTCCACAAGCTCATACTGAATTGCTGTGTATGCTGGGGACAGTAGTGGGAGGGATACTTTGGCACTTACCCGTATGATGCTATTTTCTTGATATTAAGAGGCACGGTTCATTTAAAACCTGTGCAAGAATAATACATGCAACTCTCACAAGGCATCAAAGGGTCTGGGGCAAAAAATGAATGTGTGGCAGGCACTGATCAGTCCTCTGGGGGCTAATGCAGAATGGCAGTTCCCCTGCTTGGCTTCCCGCTTGCGCGCCGCCTCTTTCCCCCCAGCCTCCCCTCATCCCGACTCCCCGCAGGGCTCTTCTTCCCGGGAGTTATCCGAGGCCAGCAGCGTGGCAGTGGCTGCTGCCGCCACCGCTTCTGCTCCTCTTCCGCTGAGTTTAACCCAAGGTCAAGCAACATCATGGCATTTGCAGCCTCGTGAGTTCTTGGGAGATTTAATTTTCAAAGCGCTCCCACCATCCCCTGGGATAGACCTTGGCTGAGGTCCAACGCCTGTGACTGCCAAAGGAACTGTACTAGGCCAGACTGACAATAATAGCTTGCTTGCTCTATTCCAGCGAAGAAAGAAAGAAAAGAAAAGGAGCGGGGAAGAAGGGGAGGGGACCCAAGGCCCTTTTGGCCTTAAGCAGGCTTAGGGATGCCTGCAGCAAAGCGTAACCTACAGTTGACACGATAATAAAGCACACGAGGATGAGATGCATGTGTACAGAGCCTTGTCCCCTCAAAGGCAGCTGCTGAAAATCTGCCGCCCCGCACAGAGGGGTTTGTGTGTGTGTATAGGAGGAAAGAGAGTTTCCAGGGATTTTTCTCTTGGAAAACAGAGAAGGGGCTGCTCTTGGTGCTGAGGGAAGCAGTGGGCTTACCAGCGTGGCTGTGGCCAGCTAACAGTAGAGAAGCACTGGAGAAACTTTTATCCCCAGTGAGCTAGTGGGCTTTGCAGAGACCTCAGTCCTGACCTGTAGCATCTTCTGCTGTTCCAGCCCCGGGCTCCGCCAAACGTGAATCTTTTGAAACGCTTCCAACCTGATTTGCTACCCTGGCTCTTTCACTCCAGAGAGACAGCACAGCCCTGATGCATGCTTTCTGCTGTTCCCACACTGAATTCCCCCTTTCTGTCCTGACAGACCCGCTGGAGTTCATTGCTGGGAATCCACTGCGGTTTCTGGGACTCTAACCTCCTCTCTGTCACCCCTGGGTTCTTGCAGTCCCTCTTTTCTCGTGGTTCTCAGTCTAGTGCAGCAGCAGCAGTTCAAAGAATAGCAAAGGGGAGTCAGCCTCAGGGATGTGTTTGAAACAGCCCTGTCCTGCTTTTGACCCTCAGAGAAGAGGTAACAGGCTGACGGAAGGTACCAGGAAGTACCAAAAATTGGTATGTTTAAGGATGAGGGGAGGCCTGCCAGAAGAGTATGGAGGATTCCAAGATGTAGGATGCTGGATGTGGGTTTTGGGGATTGTAGGGAGTAAGGAGGACATGCAAGGTAAGTGAGGGATGTTCTAGGATTTAGGATTTCTTGCATAGATCATGATCTTTTCTAGAACCAAACCCCACTCTGAAATTTCCTGGTGTTTACATTGTGATCCAGGTACTGTTATTTGCTGCCTGACCACTTCCATTCTGGTACACTTCAGAGTGCAGTTTGTGTTCTCTGGCTGTTGTCTCAACTGTGCATTCACTCCCTGTTGCTCCAGTCTGTCTGGGTTGAGCTGGAAGGAGCTGCGTTGGCCTTTCTTATTGCAGTCTGCCTTGGCTGGGCTATGCTAGGCCAGTCAGGGACTGCACCCAGCAGTTGCTGGGCTGCACTGGGAATGGCCTTTGTCTATCTGTTTTTGCTTTATTCTCTTTACAGTCCTAGAAGCAAGACAGGAATTGGGGAAGGAGGAGATGGTTATTTTAGATGTTGCTGGTCACAAGCCAGCAAGCTGGGAAGGCAGGGGATGGGGGGGGGGTGGGGGGGAGGGAAGTGGGGTTTTACTAAGTCTGAAATCCTCTCATGTTTCTGTAGGCATGAATGCAAAACCCAAACCAGAGGCGGTTTTGGTTTTGACCTTGTAAAATGAAAACATGATGACTGAGCTATTGCCAAACCCACTCCCCAGCCGCCTGTGCTCCAGTCCAGCTCAGGTCCATCGTCCTGCCATCCCTCCCGGCTATCCTGGCAGGCAGAGGCAGCAGGAAGCGGGAGGCCTGTTTCGTCCCAGATGGGCTTTAACACTTGCCTGCAGCAGCCAGCCAGCCAGGAGGTGGGGGGGGCTGTCTCAGATGCACTTAAACCTCTGCTCGGTTATCACGGCTTCCTTTGTAACTTTACTGTGCAGACCTACACTGGAATAGTCTCTGCAACCACGTTTGGGGCTCTCTAGTGGAGTTAAAAACAGGAGCTTCCCCAGGCAGGGAGCAGAGCTGCTGGATTTGTTGGAAGGCAGAGCAGCCAGATGGTGACAGGGGAGGAGAGGGGAAGGGGAGTTTGTGAGGGAGCAGCTCTGTATTCTAGTTTCCATGTGGGGCTCTGCTACCATGCCTTGACAGAGGCTGGCTATGGTGAGCTGCAAAGACCCAGAGCTGCAGAAAGAAGTGGGTAGGGATAGGGGATAAGGCAGATAGACATGGTCATGGCAGCGTGTACTGGAATGAAAATTGATATATGCACTTGTATCTTCCAAAGAAAAACTGGGGCTAACGTTGGCTCTGGGTTGGAGGATGACTCCAGCCACAGAACTGCTTTGCAGGAGCGCAGTGGCTTTGAAGCTGTTTGTTCTTTTTGACAACAAGTAGCAAACGTAAGACCTATCTCCCCTTACAAAGAGTGGGAGCTCAGAGGGTCAGGGAAATGTTGTGACTGTCCTTGTCTTTCATAACAGTGCCTACTCCAAACCTGTATCCTGGGGATGGCTAACCCTGAGCTAAGCCAGGTGAAGGTGTACAGGGGAACTTCATTCCCTCACACAGCTCATCTTGATTTTTGCTTTTATTAGTTCAAAACTTTAAGGTGGCTGTTTGTGGGCTGGCTATCAAGTCATTTCACAGGTACTGCTGGTAAGGCCTTGTACTGGAGCGAGTGACTTGGCGATGATGACCCCAGTACAAGAACTGAATGGTGAGGATATTACCTAACGTACAAGAGGAAATGTTATTTGTCATGGTGTTACAGAAAAGATGTATGGATTTGAGGAGGAGAGGTTTTTCCGATGCTTTTCTCTGTTTGTGGACAGATTAGAATTTAAGGCATGAATGTGACTACTCCGAAATCTAATATCTTCTGGCAAGATTTTAACCGTAATTGGCACAGACTGTGGCTTTATCAGGACTACAATAGGAAAATGTTCACTGGCTTTGAATCCACCCACCCCTAAACCAAATGCAGAGAGGAAATTCTTATGGAGGAAAAATATAAATGTGACCCTGTTTCTACTCCAGAAATGTATTTTGGTGTTCTACTCTGGAAATTTTGTTGTATGGTGTATACCACACCTTCCTTCTGCTAAGAATCGATAAATAACATGAGTATATAGCCTAATTGTTAGGTGGGCTGAGTAGCCACAGTCCCCAGCCATGTAAGTGGGATTTAGGAGTGTTCTCAGCCTGTCTGAAAATCACCATGCAGGGCTGCAAAAGGTAAGGTCCTGAACAACGTAGGCAAGTGTGTTGTCCTTCCATGTGTCTCTTCTGGGTAACTCTGCAGAGGAGGTTGGACAGGGTGGCAAAGTCTCTAACAGCCAGGCTTGGATGCTGGGACTTGTGCATGTGGTGTGTGAGATCAGGGCCCGTTTTTTCCAACTCTGGCATTAGCCCTTGGTGTTTGTCTTCAAGGAGGATGGAATTTCCTACTGAGCATGTTAACAGCACACTTGGGCAAGTCAAGCCCTGCACGTGATGCTGGAAATTAATCTGTTTGGGATTTTTGGTGCCTACATATAATGCCCCTTCTAAAAAGGGCTTGCAAGTAAGGGGAGGTCTTAGCTCTGAACATGGGGAAGATCAGCTATAAATAAATTAATGACACAGCTACTGTATATAGCCAGAATGGCTGCTAAGCTTCCTGAAGACTGCAGCGAGTGGTAGTTTAAAAAAAATCAGGGGAAAGGGGAATAGTCTTCCAAAATATGGAACACCTCATAAAGCTGGGGAGGTAGGAAACAAGTCAAGCAATCCCAGCCATGGTTTAAGCTCACAGGAGGCATACTGTACAGTACATAAAGCCCAGGGAATCAGCTCAGGATGCCAACTAATGAGCTTTTTAATTAGCTGCAATTGCAGGCAAGGTTTAAAACCCAAATAAGTAAATTAAAGATTTAAAAAGCTGAACAGAATCCGTGAGGGGTCAGCACTTAAAATATTAAAATGCCAAAGCAGTTAACTTTAAGTTTGCAGTGCTGAAGCAGAACTACCCCTTTAAGGAAGCAGAAGGCTCTCCTTTTTCTGGTCTGCAGTCCTCTGGCTGGAACATGCCATCTGCAAAGGTCCATAAATCATCCTGCACTCGGCAGTCTGGAGTCCAGCAGGGTCTCCATGTGTCCTGGCCCTCGCCTGGAACCTGCAGGGCGTTTCTGCAGGCGGAGGGTCCTAGCCAGGCGCTCCTTTTGGCTGCACTTCAGGTGTTTCTCACCATCCCGTGAAGCAACGGGAACCATGGCCAGGAAACTTGCAGTCAGCTTGGAAGCCTTCAGTCTGCTGCTCTGCAGCAGGGAATGGTCTGTGCAGGTCGCACTGGCACTCCCTGGCTTTGAACACTGGAAAGTCCACTTCCATTATGGTGAATAGTGACAGAATGGGTGGGTTGTCTCCCACCTCCCAAGCCACATTGCCTCAGAGGATATAATGAGGAAGTCTATAGGGAGGGATTAAGTTTGAGGACAGGCTTAGGTTGCACCCCTGTCAAACCTCAGACTGGCACTAGGCTTTATCTCAGAGAACCAGCATGTATCCAAGTTGTCAGTTTAAATCTACAGTGACTCCACTAAGGCCAGAAGTGCTGAAGTAGATTTGTGTGGGTACAAAGAATGAGAATGTGACCCATAATCAGAGATCGTTGAGAAATTAAAGGACGTGGCTCATACGTGGCATTAGGATTATGCAGTAGTTTTTCTAGCTGTCTCGCACATCACTCATCACATTTGCAGGGCATCATGGTTTTTGTATCTTTAGCAATTTTTGCAGCTCATATCATGGTTCAGAGGGCAGCAAAATTTGTTTTAAAAAGTCACTGAGAAATTAAAGCATTTTCAGGACCATTTTATTTCAAACTAGTGTGGGTGTTAGCCTGACCTTTTGGGATGCTGGAGCAGCCTGCGTTGTACTATGTGTGTGTTGGTGTTCAGGTGTTTGTCACTAGCGATGCTGGTGTGGCTGTGTGCACTTTGAGGCGTGCAATGACACGGGCACCCGTCTTCCCTGACACAGTTGGATGCAGTGGTGTGTTGTTGGCGTTCGGGGGAAATGGGGCGTTGCCAGCAACAAACCGCCACCTTTTTCACATTCTGTGTATAACGTACGTGCCAGAAGCAATTCCAAATCCCCAGGATATCCCCTTGTGCCTTTGCAAGCAGGCAGAGCAAAAGTAGAAACTGCTCTTCATTATGCTGATGCTTCTGGCTGCCCTCAGGGGTGGAGAATGCTAAACAACCTTAGTCCCCAAGTATGAGGTGCTTTGGAGAGCCAGGCAAGCCCTGTAAAATGGGGCTGCCTCCCACTCTCTAAGTTGCACTGTCACATAGACAATATCTTACGGTGTTTGGGACAGAAGGAAATGAACTTGTCTGTAATCATGATGCTTTGTTAGGGTCTTTTGTTTGAAGATCTCAAACAGCTTTGTACATATCAATTGATAAAGCCTTACTTTGCACTTCCAGGAAGATAAATATTACTGTCCTAGGGGAACCCTGAGGCATAAGGAGGTCAGGTGAGCCGCCCAGCAGCGAGCTAGGCATTGACAGAGCTGGGGCTACAGTCCAGCATTGCTGGCATCCTCTGCCCATATGTCAGCTAGTAGAGTGCTGCTGTCCTTCACGTTGAAGGAGTCTAATATTTCAGAGGGCTGAGCAAGATGGGTGCTGTGGAGTAAGTATGGCGCAGAGAAACATTTTGCTCTATTTCTATTGGTTGCAGTTTCATTTGCCAGTGTCCTGCCTTACTGCATCCTCTGCATTTCCATTCTTGAGACTACCCTGATTAGAAGCTGCCATTTGGACCAGTGTTCCCCTCCGGATCAAACAATGCTATCATCCTTGATGAACCCATGGGGACACAAGTAGAATTTGAATCCAGGCTTTGGAAGTAACAAAAGGGGCCAAATGGGTCTGTTCAAATGTTGGTTTACTGAGACTTGTGTAAAAGGGAGGGAGAGAGAAACTGGAGAGGAGGCAGGCAAAGAAGAATCCAGCCCCCAGTGGCCTTGAAAGCAATCTGCAAGTGACTGCTGTCTCCATGCTGATGGATTTGCTGTCACCTCTCCCTGGCATGAGGTGACAGATTTCTCTGTCGGATGAAGCCAGAACCAATAGCCATCCATCACTGTGAGGACAGACAGGAGTAGGAGGGAGGCATTGAGGGGGAGAAAGCAAGCCCTGGCCAAATGTTTCTCTGCCTTCCTTCCTTGTCAAGGGTGAGTCATGGGGAAATGAGTCTTCTACATACAGATATTGAGGATGGGAATATTGGTGTCCATCACTGAAAGGATGATGGGATCTGAGTCTGGGGACAGGAGTGGAGGGGCATGCACTTGTAGGGAAAACTGTCTTCAGAACAGAGAGAGCTCTACTTGGGAGACTTCTCTTGGGATTTTTCTCACCATATTATATCATATTGCATTGTATTATCCAGTCATGGGGGAAAGGCTCCTGGAACGGCTGGTATTTTTTGGCCTGTCTGTTGAAATTGTAGTTCCTAGCAGATGGAAGGGCAGGTCACTGCTGTGTTGCAGCTGGGTCAAGGCTCTCCAAAAGGCTTGCCAGCTCTCTCCCTCTATGCACAAGCAGCAGAGCCGCAGCTCAGGAACTTTTGGGCACCCCATGTCCAAGAGACTTCTGCTCCTTCTGTCTTTTTTTGAATTGCAGAGAGAAGGTTTTACAGTTAGAGCTCTGTGTCATGCCTTTTCACTCCTGCAGTGCAGTTTCAGAGCTGAACACAAGATAAAGGCAATGTTCTTTCCACTCAGACCTGTGGTGTTAGAATCATAGAATCATTGTGGTTGGAAAGGACCTTTAAGATCATCCAGTCCAACCATTAACCTAACACTACCAAGTCCACCACTAAACAACATCCCTAAGCACCACCTCTACTCATCTTTTAAATACCTCCAGGGATGGTGACTCCACCACTTCCCTGGGCAGCCTGTTCCACTGCTTGATAACCCAAGCAGAAAGTTACCGTGAGGTGTTCATCAACACTGAATGAACTTCTCGTAATGTTGAGATGGTGCTGGTTACTTTTCTGGCAGACAATATCAGCATTCTGGGTGATCTGCCTCTTCTGATCCCTGTACTTGGGAAGGGGAAAGTAATGCACTTGCTGTCAACATCAGACCTGGGGCCCTAGAGTCTGGGTTGGCCCTAGAGTCTGTTCCAGAGGCTGGTTTTCAGGGGTGGGTTGTTTGTAGAGTGAGGGTGGCAGTTGGGTAGGGAGGCAGTTCTAGAACGTGTTCTAGATCACGGTCTCGGGCACTTGTTGGCTCTAGATCATGTTCTAGGTAGCTTGTTGGTGCTAGATCACAAGCTAGATCGGGTTCTAGATAGCTTGATGGTTCTAGACTGCATTCTAGCTCACTTGTTGGTTCCAGCTCATGCTCTAGCTTGCCTGTTGGGTCTATATCGGCATCCAGTTTGCTTGCTGGTCTAGCTCACTCGTTGGCTCAGGACTGCTGGTTGGTTCAGAACCACGTCTTGGTTCTGGAACATGTTCTAGCTCACTTGATGGTTCCAGACCATGTGCCTCAGCGTGTTCTAGAGCACAATCTAGCTCACTTGTTGGTGCTAGATCAGGTTACAAGTCACTGTGTGGTTCTAGAGCGGGGGAGGCAGGGAACGTACTACCCCAATAGCACCTCTCAGATTTTAGATGTTCTTCTAACTCTTGCAAAGCGTGTTTCTCAGTCCCTTTGTCATCTACATAATTTTGTAAATCTGGCCCAAAAATCTCTATATGAGATGTTTATTTCTAAATTGTTCTTACAAAGAGCTAGGAGGGGAAAAAAACTCTGTAGCTGTTTGCTGAAAAGCCAAGAGCACAAGAGTGTTCCTTTAAACTGATTTAGCATGCATGAAACTTGGGCTGCTGTTGAAGCTTTGTTGCTCCTAGGCCTCAGACTTTGCATTGGTTTTTTCACTTGCAATAGGCTAATGTGCTTTGACACTTCACCCCTCCGGGAAGCTGCCGACAGGCGGTGCCAATATTTCCTTCTAGAAAAAAAAAAAAAAGAACCCAAACCTCTGAAGTGTTGCTTTACAATGTGCTTGTCAGAATTAAATTACGGAGCATGCAGGCTGGAAGCGTCCACCTGGAGACAACGTTCCCAGTTCAACCCGTGCATCTCCTGCATCCCTAGAGTGCGTTTTGTTGTCTTTTATTTTCCTTCTCCTCTCCAGAAAAGAAAGGGAATGTGACTATTCACTGTCATTTTTGGCAGCTGCTGGACTAGGTTATATCCGTGTCTAAGCCAGGCTGTTGTGCTGTCAACTGGAAGTGCTCCAATTTTCAGGAGTCAGGCACCCAAAACCTGGAGATTGGCGTGAAGGTCAGGAAAATTAAATACAGGCATTTGGAGGACTGTTTCTTTTTAGTTTGCTTATTTTGTTCTGTTATTTGACTTCTTCGCTTTGACATTCTAACAGTCATACTTTCAAATTTTTCTAGAAGCTCACAAAGGCTAGGAATTCTCCTTTATAGTGAGAAAGATATAGGTCTTGGACATATAGGACTTCTTGTCTCCAGGAGTGAAGGCTTTTTGAAAACCACTAAATATCAGAAAACTTTTGTGATTAAATCACCAGTGCTGACAGCAGCTGGGGTGTATTTTCCCTGGGGCTCTGGCAGTGCTATTGGGGAAGGTGAAATTCCCACCACTGTTTTCCTTTCCATCTGGACAATTCTGTCCATTGAAAGAAAATGAGAAAGGATGCAAAGGATACATCCCGACTGCCACCAGTTACTGACATACACCGTTAGCATCATCTGGGGAATTGCTATTGCCAGCACTGGTCCAATACCTGTTTGATTTCTTGGTAGTCCTTTTCACTGAGTTCCTGTAGCCCCCATGCTAGTAAGCTAACTGAAAATACACTCTTACTTGCCTTGCTTTTATATGGCTTACACAGAATTTCTAGCTGTTCGTTGTTTAACAGTGAACTGTTTACCTTAAAGCAGTCTGGCTGAATGAGCAGCATTGCATTATCCAACTATTGTGCTATTTTACCCTTAAGGAGACTTTCACAAGTCAACCTTGTGAGGCTTTAACGGCTGGTATTTGGGGACCGTGCAGGGGGGTTGTAAAGACTGGCACCATTTTACTGACTTTACACTCTTCAGCAGCAGTTACTGTGAAGCTGTGTTGGCTAGTCCATCACCAGAGACTTTAATCCCTTCTGAACTTGCAGTTGAATACCATCTGGCCCTGGTGATTTACTGTCTATGAGTTCCTCTGCTCGGTTCATAACTTCCTCCTTGGAGATTTTGGTGTCTGCTAAGGCCACGTTTTGATTTCCCGTGAAAAGGGCTTTCAGAATAGGAATCTCTCCATTGTCCTCAAAGGAAGAGAAAAGATAGACAATTAACTTTACTACTACTTTTTTTTAAAGGGACTGAGGGCTTATAATCATGCATACATCCTTCTTGCTTCTTATTTATGTATCCTTCTGACTTAAGAGAGTCTTTATTGTTAAATACATTTCTTCTCATGTTTTCTTATTATCTACTCTAATTTCCTATTTGGAATTCTTATGACATGGATTATATTCTAAATGGCCACATATTAAGGGGGCAATTGTCTTTCTCAAGGATGCTGAGAACATTTTGTACGGACTCTCTGAACTGTCCTGATTTTATTCTACCTCCCTTGAATCCCACACACAGAAGCTCCTGTTGCAGAGTCCAAAGTGGCTCGCCAGTTAATGGGATGGTTTGGGATTTTTTTTTCCCCCTGTTCCTTCATTTCTTTTTCTGTTATGTAGTTGATCTTCTACCTCCCTCTCAATGAGCTAATCCTAACCTGGAAAAGAGAGAGTGCCTGTTAGAGAGATACTCCACCCAAGATAATTACCTGATTGCCTGAGAAGGAGGGTTAATTAACCTGGGTGGATGGCCACTGTCATGACTGGGCTGGTCTCTGTGTGTGCTTTGGGATGTGTGGATGGACAAGCTCGTTTGGGGCTCGCTGTGGTATTTCTATTCAGATGTGCTCTGCAATCCCCTTAATGTATCAGGACCTCATGAATGCTGAATTAATTAACTTTCACTGTGACTTCATGGCTATTTAATGATCTCTTTGTTATGGGTGGAGAACTGAGGCACAGAGCAATCAGGGACTCTCTCAAGGTCACCCAGGAATTCTCTGGGAGAGCTGGAGATTGAAGCCAGCGTTTCCTATCAGTGGTTTAACCACAGCACTTCCTTTTTTCTCTTTGGAAGAGCTGTGGACAGGTGCGTTGGCTTGGAAGCTGCATCCAAGGATGACTGGCTGCAAGTTGTCAGTGAGGGGTGTGTGGGCTGATTAACTCTCAGGAAAAGTGGGTTCATTCAGAGGCTTTTAGATAAACCCTCACTGGAGCATCGCAGCTCTGTTCAAATGCAGGAACGAGATTAAAGGTGAAGTTTCAGCCCAGAGCTCATTCTCAGGCAGGAGAGAAAATAGAACCAAGTGAGTTCTCTGGGGTTTTCCCCAGCCCGGAGATGCTCCGTTGGCCAGAATGTCATTTCTGATTTTATTTGTGCTGTTCTCTTGTCCTTTCTCATTAACCCCTTCTCCTGTGTGAATCCTGCAGCCTGCACAGAGCTCTGCCCTGCAGCCGACATGGCTGCTAAGAGAATCATTCTGCCTCTCTGAACAGGAATCCCCAATATGTGGATTTCCTGCTCTTCTCTCCAGGCTCTCCTCTAGTCTTTCGTGCTTTTCATGTTCTTTACATTTTAACTATTTTGTGGCTCTTCTTTCTCCCTCGCAACATCCAAGTCTATGCCACCTCTCCCCTCCCTATTTTATAACATAAAATATTCCTCTTTCCTACTATGCCTCCTCAACACCCTACTTTGAAGATGGTTGTAGGAATGGAGCCAGGAGCTGGCAGACCTGTGTGCTAGCTCAATAGATCTTGCTGGGTGTTTTGACAAGTTGAGTTTTATCTTCCTACCTGCCTCTTGCAAAGTGTGCCAACGTGAAACTTTGAAAGTTGCTTATCGAGGTTTCGAGATTTAGTGCCTCACCGCTGCTCACCAGCTCTTCTTTCCCAGGGCTGCTCCGTAGCAGTGGCTGCCTGCCATGCTGTGTGGTCGTGTCAGGTTTTTGGTAATGCCTTTCTCTGCCTCTCCGTGGGTTTGGGGTAAATCTTCCATTTTATCTTCAAAGCACTTTGCAAATGTTAACTCCTTTGCGTGCCATCCCTCTAAGGCACATGACATTATAGTTCTTTAAAAGACAAGGAGAGTAAGTCATAGAGCAACCTCAGTTAATCTACGCCTGATGTTACACCCTAACAACTGTTCTGAAAAAGATACAAAGTGGCCATGAATTTGCCCAGAATTTATACATCTCTTCCTGCCATTTAATTTGGTACCCAATTATGTAGAAAAAGGTTTCTGTTACGATCTGTACTACACAAATGACATGTCTCATTTTTATATGCATTGCGTTATCAATATTACCTCATTTTATAAAGCTTCCTCCTTCTGCTCCCCACTTACTGCCAGGAATGTATTCATTTAGGTCAAGATCCTAAGGAATTTTCAACAGGCTCAACTCCCCAGATACCTTTAAGGAAACATTCCTAATTCTCTTTGCACCTTGGTTCCTCATCTGTGCAACCTCTAATCTGTGTCCTTTAACTCAGAAGGGTCTCATGTTTTACTTGTTTGATAGATATTAGGTAAGTATTTGGTGTTGGCATTGGGAATCCAAGGATAGCACATCAACACAGTGTACTGAGTACCCTTTTTATGAAACATAAGGCTTTTGAAGTGTTGTGTCCTTCAAGTGAAGCGTCCTAAGAATTCAGAGCTTGCCCTTCCCTGTAACTTTCATTGCAAGAGAGACAATGTGGGATGGAGTTGGGTACTGATGGTTCTGCTGCTAGGCATCACCCAGGGCTGGCTGCAGAAAGGGTGAAGTGTAAAATACAGGGAATTAAGATAGGTATTAGTAAAGGATAGTGTATGATTCAGCAGTAAAAATGGAAAAAGAAAAGCAAGCAAAAATATACGCATGGAAAGGGAATCATTCCCTGTGCTATTTCATTAATAAGATGGACCAGCTCCTGAAGGCTATGCGCCATCTGTCTTCTCCTTTCAGATCCATTTGGGTGAGTCAGAAGCCTTCCACAATGCATGAAAAACATGAGACACGACCTTTCTGTGAAAATTTGGTTTAACTGTTTCCCCCACTTCTAGTATGAAGCAGGTACTGTTGAAAAGGGCTACTGTACACTTGGTGACTGGGGTCTGGATGGGCAAAGGGTGGAATTTGCTGCTGTCCAAACAGGACTTCCTAGGTTCAGACTTCTTGTAAATTATTAGTGAATAAGCTCTAGAATACTCCCAATAATGGTGTAGGCCAGTCCTGTGTTCACTGAAGCAGAAGGAATCACATCACCTGGGAAAAGGGGAGGCAGGAAACCTGCTGATATTGGGTGTTTGTTTAAGTGTAAAGGGAGGAAGATTCTTCTCTTTCAAACGGATCTTGTGGTTCTTATTTGTGGTGAAAGGAATAGCATTTTGGAAGGTGTTTCAAACAGGTAAGCTAGCCCGGGATTGCTTGTGCAACTACAACTTGTGACTACTCTTTCCCAAGGTGGCCATAAGGGGCACTGCAGGGTAAGGAATGGGGACAACCACACTGGTCCCAAAGGAAGAGTTTGGTTTCAGAGGACGCCACAGGACACAAACAGTAATCCCCAATAACACTGAAGGGATGTCTGCACTTATGGTTTACATAGTGTGGTAGGAACAGGGATGGTGCTGTTAAGAAACACTTACCTGAAGGTAAAGAAAGCAGTTCTTAAGGGCTATGGGTAACAAAGTATTGCCAGTGGGACCAGCTTCCACCTAGTGAAAGTGGAGATGACTTTTATGGGGTCACCTGTGCTATGTAAGAATTTATCCGAAGGGGAGGAGTCTCCGTCCTGTGATGAAGGACTTGTGGAGATGGGGTGAAGCATGGAAGAAGGTGGCTTTTAGTAAACGACTATATAAGCCATAAACATATTTGATGAAGACCAACAGCATCTGTATTGTTCCTGGAAAAATAGCGGGCTGTGTAAGATCAGAGCCACGGAGTATGGACTGTGTGGGAATGTTCAGTAACTGCAGAAGTCAGCTGTCAAAACCCAGGACAAAGCAATTCTTAAAGCTTCTCCCAGCCAGGCCCTCACCAGTGCTCCAGCAACAGGCACGAATCAGTCCTGTTTCTGTGATGGGGACACTGAGGCACAGAGCGACTGCGGATGCCAGGTGCTCTGGTTATGCCCTCCCCTGGCCTCCCTCGGACTCAAACCACTAGATCACGTTGCCTGATCACCTGACAATGTTTTTCAAAATCAACAGCCTCATAAAGCTTTTCATAATCTACAGCAGATGCTGGGGAGCCCATTTATTAGCTTCATGGGGGGAAAAAACAAAACCAAAATGAAAACCCAACCTTCCCCTAACCCGCCACACAAAACCTCTATAATAAATAAAGTAAATGTGTACGTGGGGGGGTGGGTAGTTCATCCCCAAAGCAAACAGGGTATTTCTCTCCCTCTCTGGGGTTTGGCTAAAAAAAGCAAATAAACCACAGAGGAAGCGAGTCATGGTGCAAACCGTAACCAGATGGCGTGGGTGAGAGCGTGGGAGGGGAGAGGGGGTTTCTCCGAACGGAATATGCATGTCAAAGAGAGAAACTACAGAGAAAGGCAGTTATCAGAGAGACCTCTTGTTTGTGTGACGGTTTGGGTTGCCCCCCAGCCGTGGCTGAGTCTCCTCCCTGGGGGTGCACTGGGGGAAAGTCTGTGACTGAAACTGAGATTGCTGGGGGCTGCGAGTGGAAAATCGAATAGGGCAGGACTCCCCGGAATCAGCAGCAGCCCACAAACACCTCACTCAGCTCCTTTCTTTTTCTGTTTCACTGCCGCGTGCTATTGGACTCTGTCAGGTGCTGCTTTCTCTTCTCTCTCACTTGCCACCTCTTTTCTGAGATTCCCAGAAACACATTTTGGGCCCTTCTCTTCCTCCTGCACCTTTGCCCATGCCTGTCTGCCTGCTGCCCCCAGTGCCGGGGCCTGCCAGGCTGGGCCTGTGGGGCTGGGGGATGTGCCAGTGTGGAGTGAAAAGCAATGTATAGACAGTGTATAGAAAGGTGTGAAGAGGAGGTTTATGGGGTGTGGTGTGTGGAAACACGAGATGGAGAGAGGAGAGTTGTGGTGGTGAGGCTGCAGAGTGGGATCTGCCAGGAGGAAGAAGGAAGGGTGAATGGAGCTGCGTTTGGAAAGAAGTGGAGAGAGTCACAAACTTGAGGATGAAGAAGGGCATGGAGTGAGCATGTGTAATGGGGGAGGGAGATTTTACTGAGGATTGGAGAGGGAAAGGGTGCGAGTGCAGGATTTGGATGGGTGAGTGCTTGGAGGGTTTGGCTTGTGCAGTGCATTAGCAGCGCAGAGAGCCCGGAGTGCTGTCCTGTCGGCGTGACTGATGTAGCTCCAGATTATGTGTTGTGAGTGTGGGGGTTTTGCCCCGTGGGTAGAGTGAAATTATGCATTTTCCACCCACGGAGTGTTTCAGGAAAGGGCTGCTGCAGCTCCTCTGGCAAGAGGGAGGTTTGGGCAGATCTGCTTCACCAGCCAGAATGACAAGGGAAGGGTAGAGGAAAAAAAAACCCGACACACAAATAAAAAGCTGTCTGTCTGTTCCCCCAAAGGAAAGGCAGGCGTTAGCAGCCCCCCCCACACACACACATAGTGACTCCCAGATAATTAGCATGTCTATAGAGCAGAGCTTCTGGCTCTAGGCATGCAAGAATATTTTTCAACAAAATAAAATGCAGATTTTTCCCATTAAGTACTTGTGTTAGCTTCTGCCTCCCTTCCCAGTTTCCACCCCAGCAATACACAGGCAGCTCCCATCCCCTGAATGTTCAATTATTGCTGCTGCATGCTAGTAATGCACTATGGAGTAGCTTGGGGGGGATGCCAAGAGCTCTGGAGGGAGGGGGGCACAGGAGGAAATAAACACCAGCAGCACCGTCAGGATCTAAGAGCCACGTTACTGGAGCAGAGAGAGAGAATTCTCTCTCTGCTTCTCTTCTCCCTCCACTGATATCCCTGGGAGTCTGCCATGAACACACTGGTAATTATAGCTCTGTTTCCCTCCACCATCCACCAAGATGTGATACTCTCCCATCAGCAGCAAGGAGTGCCAGGTGGGTCCACAGCCACCTTGGGGTGAGATGTGACTGCAGCAGGTCATGGAGATAATCTTGTGTTCTGGCTCTGAACAAGGGTATGGGCTGTGGCAAGCGTTCTGCCAGGGATGGAAGATTTCAGGAGCCCGTTTGGGGAAGTAGAACAGGAGTATAGTTTGTCTTTGCCAACAGAGACTGTGGTAGAGATATGTGGCATATAATGTTTTGTCCTTCAGGGTGAAGACAGGGGTCTAAAAGGAGCCCTTTGAATTAAGTCCTCAAAGGTGAAGGAAATAAAGTCTTCCAGGGAAACTGAGGCACAGGAAATAGGAATTACACAGGTTCATAAGGGAAGTAGTAACAGAGCCCAAAATTGAGCTTCCCAAAGCATCTCCTGCAGATTGGGGTATCAAGCTGCCATTGCTTGTACCCGAAATACATTCTTCCTTTTGTAGGTGAGACCAGAACAGAACTATGACTAACTATGAACAGTTAGCAGCCAGCTTCGGGGGTGGCAATGTGCTGCTTCACGGGCAACACAAGCAGGTGACTCTCCAGTGATACACACCACTGGTGGATTTAATGGGTCTGTTTATGTGGACAACTGCTCTTGCCTAGCAAGCAAGAAATACATATCCTGAGGGGGCATTCATCTTCAAATCCAGACTGTATGGCTTAGGCTAATTGCTGGCCAATATTAGCAAAAGCATTGACATGACATGGTGTTCACTATAACCTGTTCCGCAGTCATTACCTCAGTGAACTCTTTCATGTCTTTAATTGATAAGTTGGATTTTCCTTCATTTGAGCATTTGGTATTGTTAGGAAGTGCTTCTTGATATCCAGGTTAAATATTCCTTATCCTCAATTTCCCCACCTTTACACTGTGCCTGAAAGGTAGGGTGAGAGCTGGCTGCTGAATTAAGTGCTGTGTTTCATTCTGTGAGAAGGGTGTTTATGTCTGAGTGCTGCTGGGATATGTCTGTTGGCTGGTGCTAGAATGCAGCAAAATGGGGCTGGAATTAGAAACCACATTAGCCCTCCCATCCCTTCCTCATGGCAAGGGGTGGGGCAGGAGAGAGGATGGGAATTTTAGTTCTGATGAAATCCATCTCCCTTTCCTGGCCCTCTGCATGGAAGCAATCCCAGCAAAACAGAGATGCAGATGGTCTCGCCCCTGGAGCCAATGCCTCTGTCAAGAGCCTTAGAAATGTGAGACCATACCACCAATGAAGTTCAAACAGCACTGAATATCTGCTGTCAACGCTGAGGAGACTCCCCCACCCTCCTTTTCCTTTTTTTGTAGTTGCTGATGCCTTTCTTGTTTTGTTTCTTTTTATTTTGTTTCTATGTGTTTTGTTTTCTGTCTTCAGGCCTTCTTGGGGGCCTAAAGAAAGATTGTGGGGGAAAAACAATCGGTCCTACTTGGATAGCTTTGCTAAAGGATAGAGAGACCCTGTTTTGAGATCACATCTGGAAGGGCATTTTCTAGGTATATCTCTATCTCTCTGCCCCTCCCACCCTTACCTCCTATGTTCTTTCACCTCCCCCCAGCATTAACACTCATCAGCGTTTCAGTGGAAGTATTGAATAATGGGTACTGGGGGACCCCAGCCAAGCCCCGGGGATCACAGTCCAACATCTGACTTGTACGTTCACATCGTGGCCTCCTACCCTACTCTGCATGGTGTACCCAGGGAAATAGTCTCTCCTGCTCTCTCCAGGCTTCTCCCTCCTCTCTGTGGGCAACACAGCCTTTGTGTTTATGGTCTGCCAGCATCTGCCTTGCCCTTTTGGCACAGCCACTGCTCCATCTCTGCTGTGTCCTCAGCACAAACTCTCTTGCTGTAATGATGCCATTCTATGAGTAAGTCTGTAACTTTTAGCTCTTGCTGAGCCTTCTATTTTGGTAAAGTGGAAGCTAGACTGCATGTTTCACAAGTCAGGCTGTCCTCTCAGGCCCTAAGTGCAGAAGATGGGCAGAAGTCTCAACTGAACGTTACATTTCCTAGTCCACATATTACATGAACTGCTAAGCTGGAAGCAGTGGCTGTTCTCCACTGTAGCATCCCAGTGGCACATCGATCATGTATCAAGCCCTGTTGATTCATCAGGTACCCCACTTTACATTAGCCACTGGTCCCTCAAACAAAGTGAAAAAGGCAGGGCAGATGGGGCTGGATGCTTCAGGCAGGGCAGCTGACGAGCCCTCTCACTTTTCTTAGCTTTTTATTTCTGATTTCTGAAGTAATAAATGGCAGGGATCAAAATAAATCTGTATATGTCTGGAAGAATTCAGAGCACTTGGACATGCAACAATTCATTGAATATTCAGAACGACAGAGAATTAATCAGATCAGCAAGCAACTATGAGTCTAAAGGAAATATAACCATGATAAAATTCCTGACGCTGGAGCAGCATAGAGTTTAATCACTGGAGATTTTGAAAAGCTTGTGTATGTTTTGAGGCATTTTTATTCTTTCAGTCATGTCTTTTGAGATAAAAAGTAATAAGCTAATTAAAATGTACCCGAGCGTGGCTGTAATAAGATGAGAGTATGGACATAAAAAACCCAAACAAACATACAATCCTTTCGTCTAGTTCAGGGTGTGCAGTCATGTTTCAACTTTCTGAACATCAGGGATATCAGTGGGAATAGAGGCTTCGTTAAATGCTTGGACAGTCCACTCATTAATAGGTCAGATGGGACTTCAGTAAAACTGGAAAGGCCCTGTTTGGCTCTTGTGCTGATCAAAAGCTGCTATGACAAGCAGAGGAGAAACTGCTGTAAGTGATGAGGAAATTAAGCCCTGGTCTGGCCAAAGCTCCGAAGTCAATGTATCAGGGACAGTTTCACAGACAGGTGGCAAGTCCAGTGGAGTCATGTCAGTGAGCACGCACAGCACGTGAATTATGATAAAGAGTATTTACCGATTTGCAGAAAGGGACCGGAGGACATTTATTTAGGAGTGCTTTCTGATTTTGAATGAAGAAGGGAGGTTGAAGGGCATTTATTATATAACTTGCTGATTTTGGGGATGCATGGATGAAGCAGTGTTATAGTCTTTAGGTGAGTTGCAGGCTGGAGCTTCTGGGCAGTATTCAGTGCAATTGGGCCAAGAGAGATGAAACTGAGGGTAGACCTGGGCCTTTGCTGGAATGATTGTGTGTTTTCTCTTGCTACAGATTTTGGAAAAGGATGGGAATGCACGTGAGCAAAAGGCTTGAATGTGTGGACAGAGTAAGGCTCTGTTTGATAGGCTCCATCTTTGAATTTTGCTTAAAATGTCTGTATGAATGGTGGTGTGCATCTATTATTCACTTCTTCCTTCAGATTTCCAAGTCCAACTGTAGGTGCACATTGCCCATAAATTACGCATCCCAACATAAAGGGCTGCTCATAAATACCTCCACCTTAACCCATCTCCTTATCAAGAGTCTTAGACGGAAAGAGGTGGGCTCTGTACCATGAAGTGAAGGACTTTCTCACTCATCCTTTAGCAAGAGAAGGTGCAAACAGAACCCTCTTAAGGCCTTAGTTCTTTTGGGTTTTGTGCTGATACCCTGCTTTTCTCTCACGTGTGTTGATGCCTCAAGCTTAATTCAAACCAGCTGATCATTTGCCAGTGCAACAATTCTTCTCCCTCATCTGACAATGCTGACAAAACACAGTATCTCTCTCCTGCTCTAGGCTTGTGCCTTCACTCCCTCTGCAAATGAATGTTCTTGCTGTGCCCACAGGTAGTCAAGGCTCATGCTGCTGTGCAGCCTTCCGTAATCTCTATTGAGACATAAGACTGGGATGGCTCTTCAAAAAGGCAAGACCCACTGGACCAGCAGCACAAACACTGAGCTGAAATCCAGTGAACCTGAGGTGAGATGTGACTTGCCCTTCAGGAACGATTTAGAAGGTAAGTTGAAAAAAATGTGCCACCTGAGTTTGTAGACCTTTTCCTGGGCTGTGTGTGAATGGAGGTGGCTTTACAGGAGAGTGAAGTGGGTGCAGGCCGCCCTTACATGCTCTGCCCACAGACTGTCATGCACAGCTAGAGGGAATTGATACCACTTAGTATGGGACCAAACTGTACCCTGTTAGAGATTCATAATTAGCACCCCTTGCAGCAGCAGCATTAAGAGAATTAGTGGACTCCTTTACAATTAGGCCAAATGTCAGAGCCAGAAAAACAGTCCTTGCTGTAGCAACACAAGTACTCTCAAGGAGGTGGGGTGAGGTTTTTCACACTTAGCTCTGCTGCTGCTGCAGGGTGGGTGCAGCCAGGAGCTCCATCACTCTCACTCTTCCTGCCATGAAAGCGCTGTTTCCATTTCCTGCCACAGTGGTGAGAAAAGCCTTCACGTTGCTGCCTCCTCCCTTGCCCTTTCAAACTCCCTCTCCCTGGTTGAGTCTGCTTTTTGACATATAATGTGCCCTGAGGAGGATCTGAAAGACAAAGCACGCTAAAGGGGTGCTCCCCTTCCCACACACATGCTTACTGGGCAGGCAGCCCTTGGTAATCTCCTACGTCTTCGCAGAAGAGCTTACTCTTGAAAAAAAACGCCTGGTGGTTAAAGTGGTTCCAGTAAAATACCTAGTGAGTAGGTAGCTAATTTCCATAATACAGAGAAGCCTTAAGAAATCCCTGGGGCTTGGTCTGCAGCAGAGAAATTGCCTGTCACTGACAGCAGGCGAGAGCGCTGTGTTCGGTACTGGTTCAGGTTTGCTCAGCGCTCGTTTTGACCCTGGCCTGCTGTAAGGCTGCTGAATGTGGTTTAAAGCACATACGTCTGAACTTGTATTGAACCTATTAGAAAAAAGGTATTTTTCCAGTGTGGAATGGGGATGGGGACAAGTGGGCACGCAGAGAGCTGATGTCATTATTGTGCTCTTCAGTGAGGGAACTGCACCCGACCATTGCTGGCAATTTCTGTCCCTTGGAAAACTCTGCTCCAGCATCTGGTTTTCCACATGGCTCTGCAATGCTAGGGTTTTTCCAAGTGTTTTTCAAGCTCAGTTGGCTGACTTGCATCTGGAGGTCAAGTGACTTGCCCCCATAGGTCATGCAGCAAGTGAGCACTTTGATCCTTGTCCCGATGGATGAGATCAGTTTGAGGCACTTCTGCTGCCAGCGTTGAGATCTGAGCTTCAGGCTTTGGAGGCAGGGTGTTTCCTGGATTACAGAGCTCTGTTTGCCAGAGACTAAAGGGACTGTGGGGAAAGGTTTAGCTATTTGCTTCAAATTTGACCTGAGCTCAGGTCTGAAAGCAGAAAGGCTTATTCTGTAAATGGACTGAAGGTGTGAACTGCCTGTTTTATCACTCCGTTCTTTCACCTCAGGGAAAGCGTAGACCCTGCATCACTCCAGCATTGCATTTTACTTCAAGGTGTTTGTTTCCATGGGCTGTGTACCCTGATGGGCCTGCTGGCTTTGACAGGAGCTGCTGAATGCTTGACTCTTCCTGGAATTTGCAACCCTTATTAATAAATGTGATTCAGCTCAAGCACCATTTTGAGCAGAATAACAGGTCAATCCCAGGGCCTTTGAACAGCAAGGATTAGTTTTGCTAGCTGGTTGCTCCTGCAATATATGCACGACAGCATGCAGGCTTACGGGGCTGATGGGTATTTATATTGTGGGAGTGGGCTGGAAAGGTTGGCTGTCTGCACCGCCACTGATGCCCTCCATCTGCTCTTGTTATGGAGAGCTTTATTGTTATATCAGAGCCAGTCAGTGCAGGTGTCCTCTGCATCATCGTTTCCCATCACCCTTGGAAACCTTGTCACCATTAAGAGGGCTGAGTGAAAAGAAAAAAGTACTGCCTGACCACCTGCCAAGAACATCTTAATGCATAAAACGTTTTGTGGGCAGGCAGGCTTGGATGAAGCCTAAGGTATTCCAGCTATTACTATTCCTCTTGCAGCCCTTTCTAGCATCCAGCAAGGGGAGCTGAGAACCTGCTCCCTTCCCTTTCTCCGTCACAACTGCATCCAGGCTGTCCCCAAGTAAAAAAGGCAGCATCTCTGCAATCAGTTTACAACTTGCAAGGGCCGACTCCCATCCTGCTGCATTTGCCTCGCTGCTCTTGCTGGACTGGGATTCTGACTGAAAGCTCTTGGACAGGAGCCTGCACACCAACAGGCTAATGTGCTAAACAGCTGTTGCAGGGCCATATTTCACATCCACACTTCCCTCTCAGACCACTTGCTCTCTCCCCTGCATCTTGGGAAGGCCACGCTTTCCCCCTTATTGCTTCCCAACTTGTTCCAGTGTGGGAGGGTTCCCTTTCATGAGATGCCCCCCTTCCAGTTTCCAGAATTCTTATTATTCCCTCCTTTCTTCTCCCCTTGGTGGTGCCTTAAACACAGCAGTTAAGCTGAATATATAGGGTCAATCCATAGGGCCATGCCTAGGAAACTGCCTGGTTTCAGCAATTAACCTCCTTACTCCCTCTGCCTTTTACATTCATTTTAATAACTTCCCATTCTGATTATCCTGTGATACAGGTATGTGTATGCACACAAGCATTCACACACAAATCATCCTTCCATGCAGGCAACAAGGCCAATCTTTGAGATCTTTGCAAAAGTTAGACTTTAAATTACTTGAACTCTGTTGCATAACTCTGTTGTAAGGATGGCGGATCTCCCATTTCCCTGGTTTCTCTGGTAGGTGAAGAGTCGTCAGGGAACTGATGAGCAGAGAAGTTAAATGAGTCAAGGTTCACACAAAAATTTAGTGACAGCCGGAGGAATAAACCCTGGGATTGCCAGCTCCTCATTGCCTGCGCAGTGGCAAGGTATGAGATGTCAGGAAGGAGCACTGATTTCCCTGGGGCCCCTGGCTGGCGGGTACTGCCCATCACTTTCACTACAGCACAGCGTAGCCACGCTGTCACCACACACATGCAGCTCCAAGGCAGCTTGAAGAGAGCGGCATTCATTCATACGAAATCCCCTGAGAGCAATGCCTAAAACTGGGGAGAATAAAGCTTGGGGCTTTTGCACATGTAGGCTTCCCTCTGTGAGCCTTTGCTGGCCAAATTCTGTGGCAGTGGGTGCTGGGAGTGCACACGTGCATGGGGAAGTGGGTAGGGAGGGGACAGAGCTGCTGCCATAAGGCTTTTTTCCCACTTCTTGCCAACATAATCAAAATAACTCCCTTACACCTAATAAAATAAAATGCAGAATCCCAAAGCCTTCCTTCCCTCCAGCGGTTTGTCTGGATCCCATTCCTTGAAGCTGAGCTGAGAAAGCAAGAGGGGGTTTTATTTTGGTTTTGTTGTTAATTTTTCTAGAAGGAAAGGTACTAACAGTGAGGCAGAAGGTGCAGCGCATTTCTGGCACAGATGGAAGTCAAGTGTTACTAAAGATGCTGGCTTGATGGGGACCAAAGTTAATGTCTGGGTTTTTTTCCTTTTTCTGGGTTTTTTTCCTTTTTTTTCCTTCCTCTGAGTAATGTTGATTGCGAAATGATCAACTGAAAGTGTGACTTTGTCAAAAATTGAGGCAGTTCACAGAAACATGTTGATTTTGGACAAAATTTTCCCCTACCCACTTTTGTAGGCCATGCAATGGGGCACATTTACTCCTCCAGACTGACTGATGGGGTGGGATGGTGATCACAGAGCTGCAGCTGGGGAGACACGTGTGGTGCTGCAAGCACCCAACCCTCCTGCTCCAGGAGCCCCCAGGCAAGAGGCAGCACCCCAAGGCTTATTGCCAGCGCCTGCACTGAGGACATGCAAGTTGCCAGGATGGTGGGAGGGCAGGGGAAGTTTGGGTTGAAGGATGGACTGAAGCTCCTTCATCTCTTCCAGTAAATCTTCATTGTCTGGTGGTTTCCCAAACTTGAGCCCTTGGTGTTGGTCTGAGGATGCTGTCACATGTATGTGTGTCATTTGCCCTGCCAATCCCCATTTTTTAGAGAGGCAGATGCCAAGTAAGTAGGAAAATTAAGAGGCTGATCCACTCCCAAAAGCCATCTCTTTTTAGATCATTACAGTGTGAAATGGAGTTATCATCCAAACCTGTAATTTTCAAGTAATCGCTGAGTTTTGAGTGTTGTCCTGTTACTACCAGCAGTAGCCAGTGTTTGAAAAGGAGGCAGCAGCGAGTTTCTATTAATATGCAATCAAAAATATTTTTCATCAATGACATGTTTAAAAGCTGAAGCATCGCAGTCATACCTCGTGAATCCCTGTCTGTAATAGTGGCAGCAGAGCGAACATGTAGCAAAGAAGGGAAAAAGTCTGATCATAAAAAATTACAGAAATAGCGTGCAAGAGGCATAATGCAGTAATTTGCAGGTTGGGATGAAAAAACATCAATGCTCAATTCTGTGTATCGAGCTATTACGTATAAGCTGTTATTAACGGTACAATTGCGCAGCTTGGGTGCTGGTGGCAAGAAATTTCATATGATAAACACGCCTCCACCATAACTCAATTCTCTTCACTAGTGTCTCACTGAGGACAAATTAGGTTGTTTATGTCCGGGAAGGAATTTGGTGAAAACAGCCTGTACCAAAGGGCCTGGAGGGTTGAAGAGGTGGGGTAAGAGGAACAGAGATGTTTCACAGCGCAGAATATTCTTCACCTCTCGTAGTAAATCTTTTGGTACAGGATTCAAACATGCAAGAGTCTGATACACATGCAGTAGCTCTGGTTCTTTTTGTGTGTGCCATCTTCATGGTTACATTTTGCATGTAACATTGAAACTACCAGCTCGATTTTCAGTATTGAAAATACAGAGTAATTGTCACTTTAAATTTAACCTATTGGAGTAGACACAATTCCAGTGAGACACTTACAATTCTTCACCCATTGTCAACACTCAGTACAAGTCCTCTTCCTCATTATTTCTAAGGTAGATTGTTAAACATCTTAAACAGTTTTGGAGGAATAATAATTAAAAAAAAAAAATCAACAAATCAACCTTATCTCCTTAAATATTAGGGAGGAATTAATTTCCCTTAGTACCTTCCACAATTGTCTGTTATCATGAAGGAGGGATTATGGTGTCTTGCTAAAAAGAAAAAAGGGAAGGAGGAGAACACAGCCATGGAAGCTCTAGCTCCCCAAAGATGTTTCCACATCAAGTTATTTGCAGTTTCTGTGTCGCTCAGTACCCTCTGGAGAAGTTTTGCTCCAGACACATCAGTTTTGCTGCTGTTACTACAATACCAAAATGCTCTGGTTTTGTCCATATGCCACAGGGAACCCAAACTGCATTCCGGGAGCCAAATGCATGACCCAGATATTTCTTTTGGACTCCAGTGACTTGAACTGCGTCCTGCTCGTGGCACTGCAAAACCAAACCTGGGACCGACTCGGCAAAAAGCTCTTCTGCTCGGTGGCAGGGGAAGCACAAGCAAAGTGGCTCTGCACATTCGGCGCGGCTACGCTCCAGGTACCACCCGCCAGAGCCCGGCACGTTGCTGTGGTCTCGTTCTTGGCTGCTTTGGGCACACCAGTCTGTTACAAGGGCCTGTAAAAGAGCCCTGGGGGCCAGGGTACCATCGTGGTGGGGCACGGACTGTGGGTGGGGAATGACCCCAGTTACCCCCCTGCAGCGGTGCTGGGGCACAGCCTCCACCGGGGCCTGCCTGCTGTTGGGGTTCAGCTCTCCCATGGGGGTTGGGAGGGCGCTGGGGGCACAGAGGCGCCTTCAGCTCCCCTGCCCAGGAGCAGCTCCTCGCCCTAGCCCCGGGGCTCCCCCGCCGCAGCCCCAGCGCACCCCGCCGCGCCGCTCCCCTCAGGCGCGGCCTCCCCCGCGCTCCCCCCCGCCCGGGCCCGGCGGCCCGCAGCGCGCCTGGCCGGCGGCGGCCACCCGACACCCGCCGCTTCCAGGAAGCCGCCCCCCCGCCGGCCCCCGCCCCGGCCGCGCCGCGCCGTCTGGGGCTGCCACCGCCCCGCGGGCTGCCGGCTCGGGGCCGGGGGAGCGGCGCGGTGGGGGGGCGCCCCGGCGGCTGGCGGCGCGCCCGGCGCGGCCGTGCCCTCGGCTCCCGGCCACCGTGGGCGGCCCTGCGGCTCTCCCCGCTCGGGGGGGGAGGCCCGGAGGGGGGTCCCCAGCCCGCCCGAGCAGCGCGGGGGAAGGCTCGGCCTCGGCGGGGACGCTCCGTGTGAGCGGCCCGTGCCTGGAGCAGAGGGCTGGTGTCCCGGGTGAAGAACGGGGGTGTGGGCCCAAGGGGACAGGGGGAGCGGGGAGGGGCGGGGAAGGGCTCGTTCTGCAGCATTTCTGTAATGTAATTACGCAAGATTTAAATGAGCGAGTGTTTCCTACTGAAAAATAATCACTGTTGTTACCCCTGAGCTCCACTATCCTGCATCACCTGGTCTGTACGGTTAAAATGCCAAGCCCAGCGCAGGAGCAAAGACTCAAAAAATCTAATTCTCAGTCTAAAAGAAAATCCTTTTAAATAGAGAGTGTGTATGGCTGGCTGGCCGAGAACCTACAGTTCCCGTACAAAAATCAGCTCGTAACACTTCCCTGTTTTATTTCTCCCTTCTATAGGTTCTGTCCATTGTTCTCCTCTGGATCCATCACTAACTCAGTCTGAGTCCGTGGCAAACTTGGGAATATGTCCCCCCAAGAGCCATCCAAGGTGTTGGGGCTGTTATCCCTGCTTCAGAGAAAGGGAACTGAAACATGCCCAAGGTCACCCAAGGAAATGTGCACTCGATTAGCACCTCAATCATTCATTCTGGTCACAGAAATGCTAATTTCATCAACCAACATCGGAGCAGAGCCTTGAATGATACGGCTGTATGGAAGATGTAGGTATTTCTGGTGTTGGTCCTACTCTGTTAAGCTCAGTGGTAAATTTTATTGGCAGTGGAATGAGATCTAACCAAATATTTTCTTTGGGTTTGGTTCCCTTTTCACTAATGTTGTTTTGTGTAAAACTGATGTAAGCAAGAGAAGAATTAGACTTTTTATTTATTTAATTCTTTTATAAAATATTTTTTAAATTATTGTGGAATTCAACAAACGTGCTGATTTCTCGTAACAGACTGGGATATCTCAAATGAATGTCAAACTTTTTTTTTTGGTGCAATCCTTTATTTCTGCATTCTTTACAGCAGGAGTAGGAGATAATGGGGCTGGAATGTCCTTCTTGATTGTTCATGTTAGTTCTCTGTGTCAAGCAGGATAAAACTCCAGCTAATCCTGCCATAAATTTAGGTATTCTTAATCCTTCAGTATTCCCACTTTTCTTTAGGCATTAGGCATGTAATCAGTCCTGTGCCAAAAAAAAAGAATATTAAAGAAAAAGTTGGGACTGTAAGCAGCTATAAAAAAAAAGAAAAAAAAAAGTACAAGCTGCTTTGGGGAGGGAAAACATGTGGGGGGTGGATGTCTCTGCTGCTAATAGTGAGTGGAAAATGCCTTTCTATCAACCTGCACAGCGGTATTTCACCATGGTCCGCTCCACGGCTGTTACACCCCCTTCCTGATGCCTTATCAGTGATAGGCAGTGATAAGTAACATTTCTGCCTCCTTCCTCCTTCTTCCTAGCTTGTGTTGAGTTTGTTCTTTCCTATCGTGCTTAGCCCATGGCTTATATTACTGTTCTGTTTAAAGAAGTGAATTAATTTTCCTCTTCTAGGTTATATTTATTTCTTCAGGAGTTATCAGTTTGATGTATGTACACATTATGAGGTGCTGTGCTTCTTGGCCAGTGTTTTGCTGGGGGAGTCTGTTATTCTTGCTGCGGCTTGAAAGGGCTTTGGAGGAGGGGTGTGTAATTTTTTATTATTAAAGAAAAGACAATAAAAGGAGACAAACCTCAGGCTATGAAACTTCTCCAACACAGTGAACTTGGTGATCAGAATTGCTAAATGGCCACTCCGTTTAATGACAGACTCAGAGTTATCAAAGTGAACAGTGAAAATCAGGCTAGCTGGTGGTATAACAAACTGGTGGTTGTTTTGAAGGCATCTACCTTTCCTTAGGTAGGAGGGAACTGGAAACTGGAAGCCAGTGCAGGGTGTCAACAGTATACGTGTCACTGGTGCACACTCAGAAGCAGCCCAGTGACTGCAATTCTCATCCTAAGTTAGGTACCGTACATTGATATTCCTGCTGTCCCATGGGCACGTCAGCACGGGCCAGGAGGCTCACAGGCAGCCTTTGGCTTACCATCCTTTTTCTGTAGGGTGGGAGGATCCAGAGAAAAGGACCTGTAGGGTTTTGAACGGGAGCTGTCAAGGAGGGTACAGGCAGAATCCGAGGTGAAGCGCAGCAGCTGTTCCCAGCCCTAGGCTGGCGTGGTCGTCAGTGCCTCTCACTGCACACTTCTAGATGATCAAGCCTGCCTGCTTGAGTATCTGGGGGCTCTTCCAGCACAGCCATCCCTGCTCTGCTGGCCTGCGTGGAGCCAGCTTGGGGAACCACCTCTGTGCGCCACAGGCACAAAGCCGTTGGCCTGGCCTTACCACCAAGGGGTATTTTCTCCCACTGAGAATGCTCGGTGAACCATGTATCTGGTATGTCTTTCTGGCTGATGTGGAGGCTTTACAAGGAAGCGAGCTGCTGTGAGGAGGCTGCAGCCACACGGCTCCCAACTCTGGTTTTTATAAACACCAAAATATACAATGGGGAAAAAACCAGAAATAAACAAGCTGGCTGCTTTTGATTAGGAGCAGCCCTTCTTCAGTCTGCACTAAAAGCACTCGTGTTTGCTTAACAGTACAAATAATTAATCATGTGAAAGTGGATTCCTGGACCAGGATAAGATGGCAAGACCTTTTACTTGCTCCTACAGGTCCGTTTCTGGGGGGTTCCACTAGCATCTTGCTGGCATGTTCTGGGGGATGAAGCTTGTAGAAATGTACAGGGATTAGTGAAATGGTTCCTTTATCATCAGACCATTCTGGATCAGGCCCACTGTGCGAGTTTCCCTGTTGTCCCTGCTCTGTGGAAGGTTGCTCCCTTTTGTGCTTGGGTGCTGCTAAAATAAGGTTATGGGATTCTCTCTGTAAATCCATGAATCCAAATGACCAACCTGACTGGCCTTAGGGACAGTGGTTTTAGGCCTTGATCCTATGGCTGCACACCAATTTTCACACTTGGCAGCAAAGCATCTCTCTTCTTTGCTTAGCAAACAGTGGGTTATTTGGTGTAAAAACAAGTGTCATCTGCAAGTCCTACCAAAGTCCTATGAAATTAGGGCTTCTTGACTGTATTCCCAGCTTCTCTGCAAACTCCCCACGGGCCTCAGTTTGTGCACCTGTAGAGGGACAGACATCCATATAGGCCTTACAGGAATGAACAGTGTGAGGTTTCATTGAGACATCCTATGAGATGCTCAGGTGAAGGATGTAGCTGTGAGGATTTCTTACTGCTCTTACTAGTCCTGCTAGCAGGAGGGAGAAATAGTTCTATGCTGCTTTGCTTTAAATGGGGCAGAGCACGAGGCAGAGCTACAAATGAAAACTCTTCCAGTTGTTTCTTTTTTCTTTTCCCCTGCAGAGATCCTGGCCCTGATTCTGCTGGTGTGGAAGAGCAATTCAACTGGTGTCAAGAGGATTTCCATTGACATAAATCTAGTGTAAGCAGGAGTATCACAGACTCTATAGTGGACATTTTCCACTTTCCAGGGTAAACGTGGACTTCTCTCAAGCAGACAAGCCTCCACAGGCTGCTGCTTTGTCCTTGCCCTTAATTTTTCTTCTATTTGCCTATGTTATTTAACTGTGTAAATTTCAGAACTCTATTCCATAAATGTGTCTTCCATACATGCAAATGGAGGTGGGCATTAAAATAAGCCATAGTTAAACATTTTAGAGAGACTTTTCCACTTGCCACTGATAATCCCTTTGAAATTGGCAATAATACTTGGATTTTGTTATCCATACGCAGGCAGCTTTGCTGGTATTTATCATTATTATAATGATAATTTTATTAATTATTTTCATAGCATTTTGAAATGTTGCAATCTTCCTGCAGAACAAACGAGCCACTACCCTGAGGAACACTGCAGCAAAGGTATGTCTGATAAAGAATATTGAATTAGACTGAGATGTGAGTACATAAGGTCAAGCTTGCTAGTCTGCTTTCCTACAACTTCTCCAGAAACTCCCACAATAATAAATAATAATGATTGCCTAATTAACTGTAAGGCATAATAGCAGCTTTCATCCAAGATCTTAAAAACTCTTTGAAAGGTGGATTTTGCAACTGTAGAACTGCAGCACAGGGATGAACAGCTTGATTTCTATCAGACAATGTAGAATTTGCCAAAGGGATACGCAGGGGAGCACGTAGCTAAAAGGGATTGAATTCGTGCCTGGTGCAGCACTGTCCACTGCCTCATTTTTGTGGGTGGTTGTGCCACACAGTTGCCAGACATCCTTCCCACAGTGTGCCTTCTTGTCTGCCTTTCTTTATGTGCCCCAGAGCCCTGGGTAATGTCTTTCAGGCATATCTTTGAGACAGGTGATGCCAGAAACTTAGATTTGGCTGTAGAGACTTTTCTTCTAAGCCAAGAGGGTTGTGTTCTCAGCATCCAGGGAGCAGCCTCATAGGATACCCTTACACCTGAGATGTGCGAGATCAGAAAGGTTCTGACCGTCGTGTACACTGATGGCAAATGCACAGCTCACAGTGTGGTGCATGCAGGCAACAATGTGTTGAGTACCTTGAAACATTTGCAAGATTAGAAGAAAATATTTACTGCTTGTCCCCCTCTAGCCCATTCTGTTTTTTTAAAAAGACATGTGGAAGCAGTTTCTCTAATACAAATATATTTACTGTAGGGTTCCCTCCCCCTCATCATTTCTGCCAAAAGAACTGGAGGGCTGTGGTCAATGGCATCACTGAAGGACATGTGGGCTGACAGACAGTAAGTTTGCTACAGCAAATATTGCAGTCTTTTCCAACAGAGGCAAAACAAATCACATGTTGTCAGTGGTACTGCAGGTCAAGCATGAAGTTTTGCCAGCTTCCCCAGTTTGAGCAGAAGCAGAAATCCAAGCAGTGAAGGGAGACAGAAAATGTGGCTGACTGACGAGCTGCCTGCTCAGAGCTGCCTGTTTAATTTAGTTATCTACTTATGTCTATTTTTCTATACTTTTTTTTTTTTACTGCACAGTCCCCCAGTTTTCTATTATTATAGTGAGGAGTTTCATTACCTGCCCAGCACCAAAGCTCTCCCCATGGTGGTACATACTGGACACCATTTTTTCCCTTCCCTTCTTATCAATATATTGCATATACTATCCCAGCTCAGCTCAATGCAGATTTGAAACCATTCCCTTCTGCCCAATGATTTCATGCTGTCTGGGAGGAGCAAGAGTAGAGAACACCCTTAATCCCTCTTCCTCTTGGCCGAAGAGGAAGGGCAGTGTAAATGAGAAAGCTGGTCTCAACTGAGACCCTCTTTTCCCTATAGATGACTGTGTTGCTAGAACCTGTTGGAGCCTGGAGGAGCTATATGTGTTAGATATAAAAAGTTTTCAAGGTGCAAACCTCCATGCATGCATGAGATACTGCGATTAAAAATGCTCCCACAGAGAGGAAAATAAAAACAACAGCCCAGGAACTCCCTGAAGAAAGATATTTATGTCCTAAGTTGTAAAACTAGCCAAGCTCCCCAAAGAAACAGCAGTAACAGAATTTAGCTGTTGGAACCCAAAGACGCATTGTTCTGATTTAATAATTAATGGGGAGTTAATTGAGGCTTTTACTGAACTGAAACAGGATAAAAGAAACCCGCCAGTCTGGACGCCATGCTTCTCTGAGGACAAGTTCATTCTGTTCCCCTGTGACCCCCTCCCCTCTCCCTCTGCTGCACGCTGCTCCCCCTTCCCTTTCCCCCCACTTCTGCTGCTCTGTGCACAAAACAAGGAGGCAGGGAAGATGGGCACGGGGGTATGGGGAAGGGGGAGCCACGAGAGACCCAAGTCTGGTGGGGAATGGAGCTTTCCTCCTTCCCTCTCCTGGGCCATTGTTTGACAGGATTTTCCATACATGCGCTGACTTGGGAACTACTGAGCCATGCAGCAGTCGCCAAGAACGCCTTCAAAAGGCAGCAAAAGGGAGACAGACACAGGGAGAAGCTGGCTCCATGTTACCTTTAAGAAAGTAAATAATGACATGGGCAATTAAGTGCTTTAGAAATGGAGTCACACAGGATGTATCCAGGACAAAGTGGCTTTTAACCCCTTAGAGTATGTGCAACGTGAATAAATACTGCTTGGATTTGTTGGGAAAAATGGCAAAATTTTGGTGTCAGGGTTGTTACTAGAGAATGGAATGATCAGAGAACACTTTGGATTATGGCATGGCTGCTAGTTTTTAGATCCTCTGGAAGAAAGGCTGGAGTGGCCTTCATCTTCCTGTAGTCAGTAGGAGCCTTTGTACCAATTTGTAGGACCTTTGGATGAGAATTTTTCAGCCTATGATGAAGGAAGAGCTGTTTTTTATAGTTTTATTTCTGATTACAACAGTATTGGGGGAACATGAGGTGCTAGGTTGGATGAGTCTTGGAGTAGATCTGCCCTAAATTCTGGCCCATGCAGTCTACAGCCCTGGGTCTATGTTTCATGGAAAAATGTAGCCTTTGTTTCAGCGTGCTGACATATTATGGTATGTTAGTAGAGAGGTGAGGGAGTTCTGATACAGAAAGGTAAAAGAAGGGTATTTGAGAAGGAATGGTTCCTCTTTCTTGATGCTCCTTTCCTTCCATTCACCCTCTCCTGTCTGGGGCTCCTGCTACTTTCATTCCACCCATCCTCATCTACTTAGAAACTGGAGGAACAGCAACAACTGTTGGAAGTCCATGAGATTGTGACCACTTCGCAGTTTGCAAAACAGACCTTGAATATTACCACCAAAGCTATAAGCCCTGCAACTCCAAGCCACCAGTGGTGTATGGTGTGGGAGGCTCAGACTCTCTTGTCCCAGGGACTTGCTCTGGAGATAGCTGAGCTTCTGAGATACAATTAAGCCTTCTCAACACAATCCCTCTTACAGGGTGAGGGAACAAAAGTGAAAGGAACCCAAGGAAACTAGGGAGACCTTACTATTTAGCCAATTCATGGTCTTTTTTTTCTAGTTCTCCCTCACTTTCCATTTTCAGTTTTCTATCTAAGGTCTCTGTGTTTTGCATCTGTCCTGGTTTTGCGGGGATAAAATTTATAGAATCGCTTTTCTGTTCCATGTTGTTTCAGTGTGTGGCCAGCTGTAGTATGGTGATGAAGGCCATCAGCAGTGAGAGCCAGGGCAGCTGCCCCAGGCTGGCCCACAGGTGTATCCTATAACATTAATGTCAGGGTCGCTATAAATGGGGAGGCCTGGGGGGGCTGGGTGGGGCTTTTTGCTCTGCTCTCTTCTCCCTCCTTCTCCTCTCTTCTCTCTCCTTCTCCTCTCTTCTCAATGGTTACTATCCCTGGAGGAACTTGCCACCACTCTATGAGTTAAGTATAATTTTGTGTCTTTTGTATTAGTATTGATATTGGTTTTCTTATTTTATTAAATCTGTTTAGATTTTAACCCCAAAGTCTCCCTCCTTTTCCCAGTTTAGCCCTGGGTGCAGGCTAAATGGAGACAGCATCCCTTTGTGCTTTCAGCCACCAGTTATTCTCTCCTTGTTGCCTTGTTGCCCTAGCTGGAAGTGGGATTATACTGGAAATGTGGGTGGACCTTTGCCTGTTTTCCCATTTTAGTAACTGCTCTTCAGCACCTGCCTCTGAGGTGGAACTTTTAACTGAAGTTTTCCCTTTATTATTCTAGGTTCACTGAACGCAGTGAGTGAAGACTCCTGCCTGGAGCACAACAAACTTGCAAAGCAAAGCTTCTCTGCGTTGCTGATGCTCGATGGGATCAACAGAAGTGAGGTATGCAACGCTTCTTTCTGACTTGGGATTCAGACTTTCTTTGGAAATGGGAATGCTGGAACATTGGGTCATATTCCCTCTAAATGACTGGATGACATAAAAGATTACTGAGCTTGCAGAAAGTGCTTTTTCACCACCTCTACGTCCACACACCTATATCTGTAGCCCTGAAAACCACCTAGGATGTCATCCCCAATGTATATGCTGTTCTTAAAATGCTTGTCTCCAGACCTCCCTAGAGTCTTCATGCTGGAGGCTGTTGCTAGCCACCTTAAACCTTGACCCTATGTCTGAATATACATTGTAGAAAATTAAGTGTATAACATATCTACTACAAAGCAAGCCCTGCATGCACGTTCAGGAAAAATGTACCTGTGGGATCTTATTATTTATGTGCAATCCCATAGTAGCCAGAAGCCTGTATCACAGGTTAGAACCATACTGTAGCACACTGAACTCTTGCTCCTCTACAACCCTTAAATTCCTGTGATTGTGTTTTCATCTCTGGTTTTAGTTCTGCTTTCTTTTGTTGATGCTGGTTTGTTTTTTACTATTGTCACTTCCTCTGGAGATACTGATTCTGTATTTGGGTGAGATTTTGAACTACAGCTGGTGCTGCTTTAGCTTCGTTGCCATTTAAGATAATAAGCTGGTCTAATTCTGTTCAGAGCATACTGGCTTCTCTAGGAATGGAGTTATGCCAATATTGGTAGTTTTGGAAAATCATTTGCAAGTGTGTGCCAAACCCCTGGAGGGTTTGCTGTTTAGAAACACAGAAATTAGAAGAAAAGAATGGGTCCAGTGATCCAGTTCCTAAACTGTTCATTGTGTGACCTTAGGCAACTAATTTAATTTCTTTGTGCCACAGTTTATCTATCAAAAAATAGGGATAATATCTATTTATCTCTTGCAATAGGTTGGGAAATCTAATAAATGTTGGCAATAAGCTTTTGATCCTGTAAAATAACAGAGAACAGCAAAAGACTATTACTTAAAAATTCATGTTTCATTTGTCATGTAATTGACATTGTTATGGTGCTATTTGGAATTAAGCTGATGCTAAATAGTTTACTGAAACAGAATTCAACAGACTCTTAATCCTGGCATGTGGGAAGTTCTAATGTGACTCAAATTTAAGAGTTTCTCTTTCATTTGCTTAGGCAGTTGAATTAAGTCTTGTTGGGCATGCAACCCCAGACAGGTCCCATTGTGTAGCTTCCGTGGATCTCACGTGTTCTCCATAGTACCACCCATCTTCTCTGGTTTAGGCACATTATATGCAGCCCTGGAGGCCACACACAGGTTGGCCAGGTGGCCTTTGACTGCGTCCTCTGTCTTTCTGTAGGTGATTCTGTGGTTTTGGCTCAGTCAGGGTAGAGAAGGGCATTGATTGTGCTGTGCTTTTATATGAAAACCAGTCCATAAACAAAATAAATCGCAGACCCAGCTGGAGCTGGAGCTGTGAAAGCAAGCAGCCCTGGAAAATGAGCCTTGTTTAGGGAGATTT
The DNA here is from genome assembly GCF_013368605.1 of Nyctibius grandis. Lineage (NCBI taxonomy): Eukaryota > Metazoa > Chordata > Aves > Nyctibiiformes > Nyctibiidae > Nyctibius > Nyctibius grandis. The sequence goes on from NC_090674.1 coordinate 5,281,910, forward strand.
ATGGAAATGAGGCATATACTCACACCAATATATATTACCTGTGTGTGTGTGTGCTTACCTGTATATGTACATGTGTGTATATTAGAAAGGTAGAAATCTAATGGTTGTAGAGTAACCATATAAAGCTTTAGGGAAGAAATGAACATAAATGACAAGGAAAGTATTTCCTGCCCTAATGAGAAAATGAAAATAAATTTTAAAAAAGAAGGAAAAAAAAAAAACACAACACACACAGACACATTCTAGGACCAGAATACAGTCAGCTGGACTGGAGGAGCAAATGGGGGACATAACCTGGCTCCCAAGGCTTTCTCAAGACTGTGGTCAGCCATTCCCCTAGAACATCAAATTGGATGAGAAGAGCAGATCCCAGATGAAGTCTCCTTCTCAGAGTCCCACAGACCTTATGAAGGGCCCAGAGGGCACAGGTGCATCAAAGAAAAACAGGCAGAATTGTGCTATACAGAGGGGGAGAATTTAATTCAGGCTTTGAAACACCCAAAAGGGGATTAATACGCATAATTTTAGAAAAAAGAAAAAAAACTCGTGTCCATTAGAAAATATTTTGCCTCCCTGCAGGAGTGAGGAGACTGGGAACTGAACAGAATGCAGGATGTAAGAGCAAACTGTAACCCAGTGAATTAGTCTTAACTATAGCGAAAACAGCACTTGTGTAAATGAGGCCCCTAAGGGCCAATAACCAAGCAGTAAAATGTTACAGGAGGGAAGTAAGTCAGGGCTATAAACCGGGGAAGTCAGGACTGGGTAGCCAGGATCTGGAGCATAAAACAGGCGAGATTAAAGGATGACAGATGAGGGCTGGGACGGATGCATGAATCCTTACCAGCACAAGGATTCTAATTCCTGTGGCCTAAAGACAGGCTTGTTCCCCTGAGTGCTGCCAGGTACCAGAAAATGACGGAGGTGCCCACTGAGAACTTGTGAGGAGAGTAGAAGAGTGAGCGATGGATGATAAATAAAATAAGGAAATATAATCAAATCAACATTGAGTGTATTTGATTTAGGAGGACACCAATGAATAGAGAAGGCGAAGAAAGCAGCAGGGTGAGAGTTGCTGTTGGATAGGGCTGTAGCTTGAGCGAGATATAGTGCAAGCTCTAAATTATCATCATCATTATTTTTTGGCTGGGCTGTGTTGTGACATCAATACCAATTTACACTGTGGGTGAGTAGCACTTACTACCTTCTTGTCTTCATAAATTGCGCATTGTCCTTATTTATTTGCTTCCCTGTCCCCTTCCTCTCTTCTTGCATTGCCTCTCTCCTTTATAAGCAAGATGGGGATGGTGTAGCCTTGCTATGTCCTTGATGAATTTGACATTTAACCCCAGTTATGGATCCCCAGCTCCACTCTCCCTTCTTGTGTGCCAGGTATGGGAATGTTCAACTTGTATTTTATTAAGTCGGGTGAGCTTTTTGGGTACTCCTAATCATTGGTGTAAGGGAAGGTAGGACAGCAACAAGGGAGAAGAGAAACAATGTCTGTCTGGGTTACTGGTTCAAGTTCCTATTATCCCTAGGTCCAAAAGTGCATGAAGAGTTGAGCTGTGCATTCCTGGGGCACATGGGTCTATGAATGGTTAGCTGTTCTTGCTGTAGGCTGAGATCTTACTGCTGTGACTTCTGATTTTTTAATATTGATTCCCACTATGTGACTTTGGGGGAGAAAAGATAATTATGGAAGGAGAAGAAATCTTGATTTGGGAAGCTGATAAGCTGTCATTTTATGTCCATCAGCAGAGGTGCACTGGTTTTCACTGATAGTTTATGCTAAACCACTGGATTTTGCACTGAAACAGCTGAGTTGTGCACATGTTCTGCTGTTCTGGCTTTGTGACCAAGTCAGTGATTAAATGAATTAGTCAAAGTTCATTTGGAAAGCGAATGTGTGCCAACTTCCTTTTTCAGTTTAATCTGAAATTCTGATATAAATTAAACTGAAAAAAAGTCCGGTTCAAAATGGGAAACCTTTTTCAGTTGCTTAAAATCACACCTTAAATTGATCTGATATCCCTCGACATATGGGATAACTCTTAGTCTCCTCATGAACTGAAGTTTGGCTGTCAGAGGGGCAGATGGCGAAGCTGAAACTAACAGTTCTCAGAATTACCTGCTCGTGATGTTGTAGTGGATAGCTCTTGGCTGTGGCACGAGTGTTAAAGAGTCGAATAGAGCTCGCACTGACTGGTTTATTTTCAGAGCATGGTGTCCATGTTCGCCCACAACAGAACTCGAGGAAGAGGGTGATAACAGCAGCATACTGTGAGCAAGTACTCCCACACAAAATCCCATTTAATTGAGAGGGGATTTCTGGCTGTGTAAGCACCACTGTTGCATATAGGGGTGCAGAAAATGCAAAGCTAACAGTGGTAAACTCAAGAGAGAGAGTGAAGGAGAGGGGGAAACCAAATTCATTTGGGGATGCCTCAGTGTGTGTTATTTCATTTGGCACACAGGTGACGGGCAATGTCACTATGAGGAAAAGGACAGAGACTTCTATGCTAAAGGATTACAGATTTAATCTAACAGAACCTGTGTTCTGTTTGCAGTAGTAACTCCAGTTCACAATCTCTCCTGTCATATTCTGTGCCTAGTTGAATGTTTATTACTCTATACAAGATATACAAGGTTTCCTCGTAATTCCTGTATGATCAGTTGCTCTGATGCTTACAGCCAACAGAACAGAAAGTTGGGAATTTGCTTTCTTTTGAGAATCTGCTGAAAAGAAAATAGATTCAGATAATGTATAAAGAACCTTGGTGCTGGTGCCTGCCTTGAGGAAACAGGCAAAGGAGAGACAGACTGGGGAAAAAAAAAAAAAGCCAAGGACCTTATTTTGGGGTAGTAATTTAATAATCTTTAATGGAATTACTGGTGAGGAATCTACATGCTCATCTCTTTCCTGTAAAGGCTTTTTGTTTTGTTTATTTTTTTTCCCCTTCTCTCTAGCCTGCCTTCTTCTGCAGGGAATCAGTAGGTAGACATATTCCTAGCAGCTGCATGATGGTATCCTAGCTGTAAGGTCGTGCCCTAGCATAATACATTATGAGGCAGCGGGTTAGAATATGCTTAACCCTGTACAGGTGCACAGGGAAGAAGATGGATGCAAGGAACTTTTTTTTTCTGCTGCCCCTGTGCAGGGGGCAGGGAGGAGGCACCATCTCTGAAACTCCTTTTACACACTGCATGGTGCTGTGGGAATCTAGTCCAGACTAGAACGGAGTCTAGCCCCAGGCACAGTGCCTTGGGGAGCAGCTTGCCAGCGTTGAGTCCTTCTTTAGCTTCCCTGCCTGCCCCACATAAGCAGAGACTTGCAACTGTAGCTTTTCCTACAGTTGTAATAATGCAAACTAATTGCCAGGATGCAGCAAAGCAAGCTGAATCACCTGCCAGAACGGTAAGACCAGTTCCTTCATTTCTGCCTGCATGAAGGCAGAGTAGGAATTAAAATCATGGGGAGCACTCGCACGCTCTCAGGCTGCAGCTGGATGATGGAAGTATTTGGAACTTCACTGCTAGCTCTGTGGTTTGTTTGATTTGGGGGAAGCAGGAGATGTAGACCTCCCTAGTGCCCCATGCAGAATAACATGCCTTTCCTTAAACACTGCTTTAGTAAATATTCTGGGTAAAAACTGCCATGTTAGATTTGCCTGGAGGGAATTTTCAGGGGTTTGTAACTAGTCTTGGTGACAAGGGAATATCCCTATAGATAATGACATGAGCAGTGTCATTTCAGTTCTTATTGATGCCATGGTCTTGGACAAATATGAAAGAATAACTTGGCAAGAGGTGCTGGTTTGGCAGACAGTAGATACCCCCACACACTAAAAAGGCATAAAACCAGCAGCATTAACTTTTAAGTTTGGATTGCTTGTCTGCATCAAGATCTTATTAGATTCATTGTTTAATTTTAATTGGTATTACAGAAAAATCCCTCTCCGAATTTTATTTCTAACTCTCAATCCACCTAACACTTTTGTACATGAATGGCCCCATTGTGTTCACTAGCATCAGTAGTTAGTAATTCTTAGCTGGATTAAATAATTAATTTAATGCCAACAGTATTGCATTGTGGGTAACTTTACTCAGGGATCAGCTGCACCAGCATTTGTAGACTCATCTGGGTGGAGTTGTTTGTAAACAACAAGTGTTTGCTAGACTTGAGGTATTAATGAATTCAGTGGTATGCTTCATTTACTTAACATTAAACATTTCTATAATGATGAAAATTTTGGGCATTGAATGAGATAAGGAGCATCTGAAAGGAGCAGATTTATTTGTGCATATTTCATCATACAATTTTTGTACATGAAAGATGCCTAAAACTAAACTGTGTTAAGTCATTCTCTATGGCTAAAAGTATCTTAAGGACATTCAGATTATATTTATAATATTGTATAGGTGAGATCTGGTTATTCAGATAGGTGAGATGCTAGAAATAGCATCTAAACATTAAATGTAGGGATATCAGGATGGGGCCCAAACTTGGATACCTTTGGGGTATCGAGCACTGTCTGCTGCAGGAGGCAGAATGAATGCTGAACGCCTTGGAGCAGCGATGGGATCTGGGGGCAAATCTTCCATCCTTCCACAAGAAGCAAAGCACAACTTTCAGACAAACACCCAATAATTTGTGCTTCTAATAGAAATGCCAACAACCTGTTAGCTCCTTGGCATTGTGGCAAGCCAGTCTGCAGCAGACACCAGGACTGCCCAGTTCCCAGACACCCGGCCTGGCTGTGGCTTCTGTGGTGCAATCAACCCGGATCGGGGCACAGGGGTTTTTGCTGTGTCCACAGTTGACTGGCCCAAAGCAGTTCACATGGGCTTCTCATGATCCGAGAGACACCGTTACCTCACACAACAGCCCTGGGCTTGATGGCTGAGATAACAGGACTTTTACTTGGGCCATGAGGACAGGTTCATGCCGTGAACACGTCACCTTTTTGCTCTGGAGGCTGAAGCATTCTGCTAATCCCCAGGTCTAATAGACCAACGTCTCCCTCCTGCCCTCCTCGTGACCCCAACCTGATCTGGAGGAGCCACTCCTCCTGAAGGTCAGAGATAATTCATGTGGTGTCGTGCTGTGTCATTCACGATGAGTGACTGAGTTGCTATGATGAATGGGGAAGGGTCAGTTAGAGCGCTAACCCGAGGAACAAATTTGTGGGGCCACCACTGGCATTTTATTTAGGGTCTGCACAGAGCCCTCCAGCCTTTCTGCCTCAAGAATGAGCAGCTCATCCCTGAAAAGAACTTAGCTTTTTCCTCTGGGTTTTTTTTTTCCCCCCGACTCTAGGAGAACAGAATGAGACGCATTTGCAATTCTGTAAAAATTATGAGCACAAAAGGTAGCCCATCTAATTGATAAGGAGCCTGAAATCTTGTTTTCCAAGGGTTTATAACGTGGCGCTGAAATCGCTGAAACGTGGCATTCAAAACTCATCTGGGGGGCAACTCTTCCCATCTCTCTGTTTTTAAAAAGAGATTATTTTCTCACATGATCTTGGGCCTCTTCTGATCCGCACTCCCCCCCCCCCCTCTAAGTTATAATTCCCGGCAGAGTTTCTCACTGAGCAATTGCTCATGAGGGCTCGGAGCCCTGCTATTTTGTCTCCCAGTGGGAGCTGCATCCCAGCATTTTTCTGGAATTTAAAAAAAAAATAGTTTCTTGGGATTTTCTTGCCTGAAACAAAGAACAAACGATGCAAAGGCTTGATCAGGGATTTCTGCAGTGCTGTGTTCTTTGTACGTATGACCTACATGTTAGTTAAAATCCTGTCTGCTGAGGGGCCACAAAAACGCCTTTAAGGCAATTCATTTCCATTTTAGATCAGAAATGAACCCTGTTTACTTCAGGGTTTTACTCCACTGACTATACCCATGTAACTGAAGCCATATAACTTCTCTAAGCTATGCTAAGATAAGGCACATATCATGATGGTATAGCTGCGTCCTTTTAAGAGTTGTACTGATACAACTTTTCTGATAAAATCAAATTCTTCTCTCCTCTCTCTCCCAAATATGATATCGGTGTGCTAAAAAACCTTTGGAAGTCCATACCTGCATTAAGAGATTAACCTAGTTCCCACCTTCTGGTTTTCAGTGTTTCTGAGCAATTGCAACAAGCGCTGGCGAGGAAGAGGGTTGGGTTCCCAGGGCCAGTGTGCAGTGAGAGCACTTGGTGCACAGCAGAGGCCTGAGTGTTGGGGAACGTTTTGCTGCTGTGTTAGGGCCACCTCTGGGTAGCTTGTGGGATGAACTGAGGAGCAGAATCCTACCCGTTTGATGCAGTGCTATTTTTCAGTCTTCCTCAGCTTCGTGCTGTCAGCGCAGAGAGGAATCCCTGCTGCCATGTGATGAATGTGGCCCTTTGTACTGAGCAGGTGAGTTTCCTTATGAGGGGTGAAATTTGCTGTCCCTCCTTAGGCAAAGATTTTACTGAAGTCAAGGAGAGTTTTGCCAGAATGTGATCTGCATTGTCAGGACTCTTGTTCCCTCCCTGCACAGCAGTATGACTAAAATTCTCCACGCTTATCTCATCGCTGTTTTTTATTCACCTGTTTTGGCGGGGCCAGCGTCATGTCCCTGGCCGACAGGTTCTTACACTGGGATGCACTCAGGTAAAATTACCACAGATTCTACTGGAAAGTTTGCCTGCCTCAGGTCTACAGGCATAAACACAAAGCCCCTTCCTCATGTTTCTGTAATTCCAAAACAGTTTAAATTTTAATAATAAAACATTGCAGGTATTTAGTCCACAGTATGGATTAGGCCCCCTCTTAGCTGCTTCCGAGAAGCAAACATCATTTAAATGGCAGATAGTTTTGTAATTTGAAAATTAGCTACTATGTATCTGAAATAACCCTTTTTTTGTGGTTGTTGGCATGGAAACAAGTATAGCCTGCAAGTCCTCCTCCAGACCCCTTTGTAACTCCAGTAGAAGTCAGTGGGAACCTGTGAAAGGCTCTACAGCTCTGAAAACCAGGTGTCAAATACCTTGCTTTTATCCTCAAAAAGTATCTGATTTTGAAAATTAGCGTCATTCTGAAGAAAGTCTTTCTTGAAGTAAAGACTTGGAACGGTTTGAAGTCAGGATGCATATTCAGAGTTGAGGTTAAAGATTTCAGGCATAACAGCTCCTTCCACACCATCCGGTTCGATGTATTGCATGACAGTGAGACCAAATGCCTTCCTGTAGCGAAGTGGACACGACTCCACTTTAATCAGAATGTTGCTCCTGACATACTACTTCTTTCCTCAATCCTTGTAATATCAAGTAGAAGGGGACTTTGATAACCATGGTAAGTTTTGTCCCATTTCTGGATCAGTGTTAGTCTAGTCAGATATTTGAGAGTGCTATGCTTAATTTTTTCTGCGATGCAAACTCAGGAGAGAAAAAAATTATCTCCTTAATATATGACTTGATGATACGGGGCAAACCACCATCATTTCGTGATGAGAAGTGATGGCATTTTACTGAAATGTCATGGCTTGAGATACAATCTGTCTTTCCCATCCCAAAATGATTTCCAGGAAGGCAAAATTGAAAGTGGGACCACGATGATAAATGAGTGAGATTTTTAACTGTCTTGTTGAAATACAAAAAGCCTTTCCTCTTATATCGGAAATATTTTTTAACTGTTTGAAAATGAAGCCAGGAGGAGGACATCTCCTTTGAAACCTGTCAGGTCAGACAAGGTGTTGATTAAAACACGCTCCTAGTCCTAATGTAGTTTTTAAACTAGCTGGCTTTGGGATTGCATCAGATCTGATTAAGGGATATGCTGACAGAGGGGAAAAGGAACGTGCAGAGGGGAAACAACTTCCAGCATCTTCCTTATTTTCCCAGGAAAGAAATGCATCTCTGTGTGAGGCAGCAAGAGACTAAAACGCTTGCCCCAATTTCATCTCTTGTACAATGGAGACCCCTCTCTCCTAAAGATGGTCTGTCGTGCTGAAAGCAGAGACGTGGGCAGAGGGACCCCAGGAGTCTGAGCCCTGTGTCATTGCATTGCACCTGATGTTGCAGAGCTGCTGGTGAGCGGCAGTGAGGACTGGGATGAATGGATGTAGCTTACAGCTAAGTAGTACATCCTTTTGTAGGATAAACAGGGGGAAAACTGGAACTGTATGCTTAGTGCCAAAGCCTGCCTCCATGAAAGGTCTTGCTCGGTGTGGAGAAGCTTCTGGCAGATGTGGCTTGAAGGGATGGGGCTCTGATTGTGACTTCATCCTTTTGCCACACCACCAGTGTTTGGAGCCTATTTCCTATTTAGCTGGAGTGTGGCATTCGATAATTTAGCAGGCTTTTCCTACGTCTAACACCTGTACTTGTGTGTCCAAGGGTCAAAACAGAAATGTGAAAATCTCGGGACGGAAGTTCTTCATTGCTAAAATATTCAGAAAAGCACCAATATTGATGTGCAAGATGCTGGTAACGGTGCCCTGTTCTGTGCTGGCGCAGCCTGGTCACTGTACACACCCTGCGCGGTGTGCCAGCAACGCATCTTGACGTCTCGAGGAGATGAGGCCACCATGTGTGACATGTGCTGTTGCCCTGAGAATTCCTGTAGGTTGGTGCTTTGTGGTTGCACACACAGAAGACCCAAGTCCAGCGCTGTGCCCTCTGTGGATGCGCTCGGTGTGCCCGTGTTGTCTGCGTTTGCACGGGCAACTTCCATGCTTTATTTCTGCTCTTCTGTGAGGTTGCCCACGCGTGTTGTAGCAGCACATCACACACGCTGCGTGTGCCTCGCTCGCTCCTGCTCCTCTCGGTGTGCCCTTGCCGTGCTCCTCCAGCCTCCAGCACTGTTTCACCCCGGGGGGGTTCAGCAGCTCCGGCTGGGGGGGCGAGTCTGGGGCTTTGCGTGGCTCCCCCGCACCCACCCCGGTGCCGCCCCGCGTGGTTCGCAGCCGCCGCTCGGTGCCCGCCGGGCTCTGGGGCTCGCAGCGGCTTTGGCGAGCGGCTCTTTCCACGCTATCGCCCCTTTAAGCCGCCGCTCCCGCCTGGCCCCGGCCGCCCGCGGAGCGCGTAGGCGGCGGCGGGCGTGCCGGGCCGGGCCCCGCAGCGCCCCGGGGGAGCCGCGGCCGGGGCCGCCGTGCTAATTGAAACGTGTCGGCGGCTCATCGCCGTCTCGGCTCCGCTGCCGGGTGACTCCGACCGCGGCGGCGGCGGCAGCGCCCCGGGGGCGGGCGGGCGGCGCCAGCCGGGGCCGGCCCCAGGCAGCGCTCCCGGAGCCCGGCCCAGCCGGGCCCGCGCTGCTTTTTCTTTCCTCCCGTTTCTCTCCCCCGCCCCGGCACCCCGCCGGGCCGGCTGCTGTGGGTCACTCCGGTGCCCGGGCTGGAGCTGTGCCCGGCGGTGCTGCCCCGCTGGGAACCCCCATTTCTGGCTCATGGAGGAGAGACCAGCGGGGACCAGGAAAACCCTCCCCTAATTCCCATTGTTAAGGAATTCTGCAGGAGAAACCATCCCCAGAGATGGCGCTGGGATGAGGGTAAAACCCCTCTCCCTCGCTGTTCTGATTCCATAGAAGAGATAATCAGATTACTCACAAAGTCCATCTGATGTAGAACCATACGTGTACAATATAATAAAGTATTGTTTTGTCTCCCTATGGATTCACACACACGCCTTGAAATGTTACACATCTATAGCACGTATTTTTTGGTACATTTTTTTTCTTAAAAACCCCACGTGTAGTCACCATAGAGATTAAAAGAGCCTTTTATGAGGGGTTTACAGGTCTGTAGGAAGGGCGTGCACGTAAAGTATTCAGTTGGAAGGTTCAGTTTTCATGCTTTATGGACCTATTGTGAGATCAGTTAAAAACTGAGCTGTGTAAATTTTTATATCTGTATGCAAGAGTCCCCAGACCAAGCATGAATGTTATTCTTTCTGTTTGGGGTGCTGAGAGTGTTAAAAGTGCTGTGGATCCCAAGGAGGAAAATTAGAGAGGCTTCTATTTCCTACTGTGGTGGTGTATGGTGGATTAGGGAAGGTGGGTCAATGCATTGCTCAATATCAAACTCCTATCTCTGGTTCTCATGTCACCTTTTTAGGCATACATGTGAAGGTTTTGTTGGCAGTAGAGTGTAGCTCCGGAAGAACTGGGAGTAGAGGTTGTACTGGGTTTGAAGATAAAACTTGCATTAGCTTTGGCTGTTAGTAAGAGGGAGATGCATGTTTGGGATTAATGAATGTGAAAGTGGGAGAGTGAAGTGTGAGACTCTGGATACTGCCATAATTCTTGTTCTTTTTAAATGAGAGCTATGGATGCTTATCATCTTAGTAAATAAGGTTGTGTCAGGTGCCTAAATTTAGGCACCCAAGTTTGAACAATGCCACCTTCCTGGCTTGTTGTGAAGGTCACAACAGCTCCGAGACAGATCTGGAAACAGAAGGCAGGAGTTCTAACCCCTTAGCCTCTTGCCTCAGACAGGAGGGAAGGGAACCATGGAGCTGTAACTTAAGGGAGAAGAAGTACCATAATGAAGATCGTGCAGGAGCCAACTTAGATGCCTGGAAGGGAGAAGCACAGAGCTAGAACTGAAAAGATGAAGGACCTCATTGAACCTGGAGTGCCTCATTAAGTGCAACACAGCTTGTGCGTGCACAGTGGCAGATTTTTCAGGAGATACGTGCAAAGCTCAGACTGGGAAGGGTGGGAGAAATGGGGGAAGACAGTTCTCCTCTAGAAATACTAAAATCAGGTATCGTTATATATAAGGAAGCAACTGCATTATTTTATGCTTGGTAGGTAGTAACATGCACGGTCCATTTTAGAACAGTCTGGTCATGTGGAGCTGCCTGGGGATAAGGAAGCAGTTGTCTGCTCTTCCTACCTCTTGATTCTGAAACGCCAAATGCTTGCTCTGTGCCTTTGGTTTTCCATGGATGAGTTGAGGGGAGTAAGTTGATTTCTCTGAATCTTTGTGCACAGAATTGTAAGGCAGCAAATATCCGTTGGATTGAGCACTGTGAAGTAAAACTAAAAGCAAAATAGATATAAGAAATTGATTTGAAATTCAAGTAGGTATTGAAATATTCAGGAGTATTGGATAGCAAAATATTTTTATGAGGGCCTTAGTACTTTGGGGCACTGCTCCTAAAGCATGGGGTTTTTTTACATCACTGCCATACACATCAGAAATTGTACTAATTGCCCATGTTGGTGCTTCCGTGGCTCCCTGCAGTACTACCAGAAAGCTGAGAAAGGACTGTTGGCCAAGTGTTTCTTGAACTTCAGATGATGGTTGCTATTGCTGTGCAAAGAAACATCATGAATTAAATGAATGGCGTGATGGCTATAGGAAAAAAATATGAGAAAGGGATGAGGAGAAGGATATCTGCTTGAAGTGCTGACCTCTTAGGAAGAGAGTGACTGAGGAACTCCTGCCAGTGTTGATACTTGGAGATTTCAAGATGTGAAAATAGGAAGTGCACTGTTTCTTTTCAAGGGTCTCAGCCACGCGTGCTGCTTAATTTATCTTCCTGTTAGTATAATTCTGTGATAGACCAGCGAGGTTGCTACTGTGATCTGTAAATCTTTGTTCTGAAGGAGTTCTGTGATGGTGGTGTTTTGCCCCGTCTTTGAATTTTTTCAAGGACAGATCTGATAAGTGATAAAGCATGCAACTAGTTTGTTTACATTCGTTTGTTGTTTTAAATATGCTTATTACAGCTGTAAGAGAACTGCAGCTACAGTCCCTCCTGTGTTAACATTTTTCAACACAGACTCACTCTTTTCCAGGGTGGGGCTGAGCAGGGAGGTTTCTAGCACAGGTACTCAGTGAGATAGCTGTAGGTGGGCTGGGCTTTTGTGTGTGAGCAATATCTCAGTTTGATAGCAGTCTGGGGGATGCTCTGCAGCACGTGGGCTTCCTAAACGACTGTGGGGTGGGAATCTTGCTATGCTTTATGAGGATGGTGTGCTCTCTGCAGCTCTGTTACGTGCTGGTGGCTAGTGAGGTTTTAGCTGTACCTGGGGGGAACATCTGCTCTTTGGTTCTGACAGAAATTAACCCAATGAAACAGAGCCTTAGTGACACTCCTTCAGCAGATCATAACAATTCAGGATGGACATTTGGAACATAGCATGAACCATGGATGTGTTGGATGTTACCCTGTAGACATAAGCATCGCTTTGAAATGATCAGTGGCTCACCAGTGCAGTATAATCACCAGAGACACGCCAAGCACCAAGCCCTCAATCACTCTTGAACTGACAATACACCCTTATGTGTGTGCTATGCCTGCCCAAGACCCCTGTTATAAATCCTCTTGGACTGGAGGAACGTGTGGTCCTTATAACATGTATACACACCCAGGGGTGCCCTAAGCGTGTCACATCATTCTGTTATTGATAGACAACATCAGGCCTCAGCAGGACTGCTTGTGCTTAGCCATATTGGCAGGAGAAAGCATTCTGTAAAGCTGAGTAGAATGTCTCATGATCTCCCACCTGTGGCTCCCCTGGAGCTTGTTGCACATAGCGCTTTGCAATAGACTCCTCCAGTATGCACAGTCATTCTTGGCCTCTCATAACCTGGTTTATGCAGCAAGTGTTCCCATTCCAAGAATCTGGGAGGGAGAGTAGTGGGCTTTGGCTGTGACCAGAGGAGTGACCTAAGGAGAGGCTAAGAGAACGTGGATCCGAAGACTGCTGTGAATGGGTGCTGCATAGAAAAGCACTCTCAATTGGTGGGTGGTTGTCCTTCAGTGAAGAGAAGGCAAAGCTAGTCCTGCACCTCCTGACTTCACTTATCTGTAGAAGCTTATGGTTTGCACAGCCCTTGCAAGTACATTTGCAGATGCCAGACATGCTCTATCGTCTGAATCTGTCAGTGCTTCTTTTGAAGTTAAGCAGATGTTGGTGCAAATGTGCCTGGGACACAACTGAGAGACACACGTTGAATAGAGAAGACCATGAGGCTGACATATGGGAAGGTCCAAGCATTTTGGTGTGGTTTATATGTGAACTGCTGTGTTTAACAAAACAATGAGCATCACTAAAGACCATTTCAGCACTGCGTGTCGGAGAAACGAGAAGGATGTTTTGAGAGCTTTTAAAAGAGTTTTAGTCCTTAGTGTGTTTCCCCCACTGAACTTCAAATCCTTTGGAAATGCAAGTAGAGCATCCATTTTACAGAGGAGCATTGAGGCGTTCTTATCATTCACCTGCTTAATGCTATAGGAAGAGAAAGCCCAAGCGTTTCCTCAGCTACATCCAAGACTCAAACTTAACCTGCAACTGGAGATACAACCATCTTGTGCACCACCCCATTCTGTGCCAGGACTTCCCTCCTGCTCTTTCAAGGATGGTATGAATTCCAGTCTCCTTTCATCCTCACACCGAGATGCACACATGCAACTTTCTTGCTAATATTCCAAACAGATATCTGATGGGAGCTGGCAGGATGGTGGAAGTGTGTCATTTCCTTACTCTGAGTGTTGTCAAAGAACAGTGCTTTCAGTAGAAGGGTAGCTGGCAAATGGCAGAGTACCTGCCTGTCTCCACAGACAGTGCCATACACACGGGCACAATACAGTGCACCCACCTGCCAGAATTCAGGTGGGGAGGAAGACTGGGGGAGAGGCAATGCAACAATGAGTTTGTGTAATTAAAAATGGAATAGCCAGCTTTGCTGCCTTTCTCATGCAGCATAAAATAAGGCTGAGACTGAGGGGCTGGCTTCTGGCGATCTAGCTGTGGCAGCATGAAAAATGAGGAGGAGTGCGATAAGAAACTAATAATTTATGTTCCAAGCACAGGCTCACACCAGTGTGGAGGGAAATTTGTGCCAATAACTCCTACTAACTCAGAAAGGCACGCAATCTTTTATTGCACAAATTATTAACGACCAGAAAATAAATGACTCTGTAATCAGATTGGTGCTGCCGGCGCTTTTCGTTTCTTCTTTTATTTGTGTAAATTCTGAAGCCAGTCCACCCCTGAAGCTGAGGCAAGGGGAACTTTCACTGGCCCAGTGCCCTGCCTGACAACAGAACAGATTAAACAACGATGAAACAGAAACGTCCTGGTATCTTCTTGCCTATCAGAGATGGGTTTATTCAACAAACATTTGCTGGCCCCTTCAGCAGTAACAGCTCTGTAGGTACACAAGAATCCATTGCATAGCGATTGGAATAGTCAAACAGCAGCATAGTGAACCTTTATTTATGAAAATGTACAGAAAAACAACAGCTCCCCATCACGTCCCCTTAGCCCTGTCCCTTTTCAGGCTCCTTTCTTCACGTCCTGCCTGTGTCCTGCTGGTGGTACTCCATGTGCTTCTGCTCTAGTGTTTCAGCATTTGTGCTTAATATTCAGAAGTGCTGGGCACCTACAGCAATTGTCCAAGTATACTAGAATTGTGGATTCTCAGCCCTTCTTAAACCAGGCCAAGGTGAATTTCAGCCTTGTACTTGCATGAAGAAAGGAGCATGAGGCGTTTGGTTTATTTAGACCAATTATATGAGTCTATATGGAAACATATAGAGACCATATTATATGAGTCCATATGGAAACAAGGCACAGAACATTTTCCCTACCACCAAACGATTGCATCCTGTGACCTTTTTTGAATTAATATCTTTATGATGGTGATAAAGAAAAGCAGCCCTGATGAAGAATGAAACATCTTAAAGAGGAAAGATGATGACTTTTGGATTTGCTGCAGGTTCCCTCTGTTTACGTGGTGCTTTGTGGAATCTGAAGGGGGGCAGTGTTCCTGTGTTAGGTAGGAGTTTGGGTGTGATGCCAAAGCAAGATGAGGAATTTGATTTGGGCTTGAGCTAGTAGTTGTTTGCAGGGAGACACAGGGTGAACTAGAATGGTAGAAGCAAACACCTTTGAGCCCACAGGTAACTTTGGATCAAGATCTGAGCTTCACTTGAAAGTTATCATGATAACATACTGAACCTAAATCTTCATCTGGGTTCCAGCCCTGGGAGATATTTGAATTTGAACCTAAAGTTTACAGGACTTGCTGCATCCAACCTGTGGGGCAGAGCAGCCCTGTCCTGAAGGCCAAGCCTGCATTCTGACTGGCAAGGCTTCTGTGTTTAGGGTTTGTAGGGTGGTGTTTCTTCAATAAACAGGGTTCCTTGAAGGCAAGGGAGTTATTCTGGATGTGATAAGAAGCTGCTGGTCTGTGTTTAGTCCATATATTTTTCAGTCCGTGGGGGAGACCCATATGTGAGGCTCAGATTTTTCTTCTCCCCTCCCATTCCTCCTCCCTGTTTTGATTATGTGAACCATATGATAAGGAAGAAAAGCGTTCCTATTGTTAATTCAGCCCATTCGTTATCAATGGCACTATCTCCCTGATGGCTTCATCTGAACAGGGAGGAGGGGAAGAGCTGCTTTTCCTCTCTCTCTCTTTTTTTATGGTGAGGGGGTGTTGGGGAAGGCGACTGCAGCCAGGCTGCAATAATGAATAATGTGCATATTGTTCCTGGGGACTGCAAGTGTTTTATTAATGCAGATTTTCTTAGACTGAATGCCCAATCACCACAGAACCATGAAACTCAAATTGCCTTACAGCTCTCTCATGAATGTACTTTTAATCTCATTGACCTGTCGTTATACTACAACACATAAATTCAGATTTGGAGATCTTATGTCCAATCATAAATTGGGCTGGCAGACTTCCGATCAACAGAATAAAACTGTCTCCTGTGAGGTGGGTTTTTTATTTGTCAGTGCTGTTCCAGCAGACGGAGTGGAGGTACAGTCAGCTTTTCTTAATAAACTATTCTTGAAAAAACGAAGGGAAATAAGAAACCCAGCATGAAATTCACAGGAGAGAGAAGAAACAAAATAAGGTGATGTTCAAAGAACATTAACATTGGGCATAAACTTAGAACGTGGGAAACTGTGAATTAAGGGGTATTAGCTTCTGCTAACACAATGGAGAAATGATAGAAAAATAGAAGAGTTTGTGCAGTGGCATTCAGGCATACAGTTCTGGCCGTAATTCTGGATGTTTTTGGGGGGGGCATGTAGGTGCCAACTTCATAGAATTACTTCCTCTTATGTCTTTTTCTTCTTTTACTTAAATTAACAACCGAGAGGAAATCCAGTGTTTTATTTGGATTCAGCAGTGAATGGGGGATTTGAAATTTCTGTGGGTTGGTGGGAATTTGGATATGAGGGGAGACTTTGCTGTGCTGATACCGGGTGTGGGTACTCACGCAGAAGGGTTTCCTTGTGTGAAGAAAGATCACAACCAGTAAATCCTGCTAAGTGCTGAACCTGTTAGGAGTGGTGCCGCAGGCCCATCTGCGAGTGCTGTCATTGCACATGGACAGTTCCTGTTGTCGTCAGTAGAGATGTGTCATCCTAAATGCTGGTACAACGGGTCAGATAATTTTTTGTGTGTGCACGTTTCCTCTTTACAGGTCATTGTAGAAGAGTCCTGTGATGATCTGGAGCTGCTAGGGTATATCTAATATTTTGAGTGGAGCTGCCTCCTCATGTACAGCACACAATGTTCATATATCCTTAGTGCTTTCATTAACATTAAATGTCACCTTTTTAACACTCCCCAGTTGTATGTGTTAGTCCATTAGATAATGCACATGAAAAAAAAAAAAGTATTTCATACTCTTGCAGTGTACTGAACCAATATTTTCTCTTTATCTCCAAAAGGGCTATAACAGCGGCGCAGGCTCCTCAAACACAGCCAACTCCAACGTACTTTGCATCCTACCTGTTATGACCAGCTCTGCAGTTAAGAGGGTAAGTCAGTAACATGCACCATCATTACACGTGGCTCTGCCAACCCATGCTGGAACTAAGATGGCAGGCTAGAAATAATGTGCATCCTGTCCTGTGTGTGGCTTCACTTGGGGGCGTGTTGCTGCTAAAAGGAGTCCCTCCCTAAAGACAAAGAGCAGCTAAAGTTTTGTATTCCTCAAAATGTGGAGACCTTTTCCAAACCTTTCTAGGACGAGTCGGACCGTGGTGGAAATGGCTCATTTAAAGAGTATCATGTGCTTTTCAGTGTCTGTGGAGTGTTAGCAGGTGAGAGCTGCTCTAGAACCTGAAGAGTTATTGCATTAATATACATCAGGCATCTGTACCTCACTTGAACTGCACCCTGGGCAGGCAGGCAGTGCTCTCTGTGGTGGTTCTCTTGCTCTCAGACAGGCAAAGCAGGACAGCAAGCTGGTTTTGGACAAAGGTGCAACTTCTGGCAGCTGCTTTCCTTCAAGTGCTGTCCTGTGACATCGCAGCTGCCACAGCTCTGGCTTTGTTCCACTCAGTACTCCAGCCTTGTACCTGTAACAATTTAGCAGCAGTCACTTGAGGAAATAAAGCACTTAGGACTCCCTCCCTCAGGGTTTTCTGTCCTTACAGTAATTTTTTGAAGGCCTCTTGTTTTTCACAGCACTGGGATAGATGGGACTCCTAAAATATACAGCCAATTACACAGCAGAATTTATTAGACTTTATTCTGGTGCACGTTACATGGTGGGGGAGAAAGAGCAAACTCTGGAAGGAAACCTCTAGCAACTGGAAATGTAAGTGTGAGGATTAGAAGTCCCTATAAATATACCTGACTTTGCCATCTCTTTTAATTAAAGGCAAGTCATGAAACACGGGCACAGAGTGTGTTGGTGACAGGGTGCAGCAGTGTTCAGAGAGGAAGGAAGAGTAAGTGAGGGGAGCTGGCTCCATGGCCTGGGGCTGAGATGCAGAGCAGGGCCAGGAGGGTTAAAGCCACGTGGGGGATTTAGAGCAAGCCCTTCACAGAAAGGCAAAGGGAACTCTCCAATCAGTTATTAATGTTTCTTGTTGTATCTTCTCATCTTCGTGGGTTTAATTGTAAATTATCCAGCACGCTGTCCTTCTCCGCTGTGTTTTCTTCTCCCATCCCAGATAGGTGGTAGAGGAGAACATGCTGATGCTAACAAGGAAAGAAGGGGCATAGGAGAGCCCTGTCCCCTCTGAGTTTTGCCTCAGGGTCGTGCAGCTATGAATTGTGAAGCTCTTTGGGCCTTATGCTGTGATTCACTCAGCTTCTGAGGCCTTCTTCCCTCAAAATGAGGTGCCAGAATTTGGCTTCTATGAGCAGTGGTGCTTGGTTTCCCTCCAGATATGTGTGGCCTAGAGGGCCCATGTCTGAGAGACCAGGATGAGGTACTGTGTTAATTCAAGCCTCCTGCAAATCGCTTCCTCATTTTCTCCCCCTTCTACATAGTCCAGCATTTTTGCTTTCCCAGCTCTGTTTCGCCTTTGGTAATCTCCCCGGCCTGTACTCCATCAGCACTCCTGTGGGGCTTCTCTGTGTAGGAAATAAAGCCCGCAGTTCAGCACTATCCATCTAATATCTTCTGACTGCCTTTAATCATAGCATTTTCCGTTTAATTGGGAAGGCAGGCACACTTTGCATATTAATACAGCACAGCCTGCACCTCCTAAGCATTAAAATCGTAGATGGCTGGGACGTGCTACGCAGCGGCTGTGAACCTGCTGGGTGTCCTTTAGCATCTCTGTGAATGGGGTATTTTCAGCAGGGCTGGTTTTTTGCCCTCCTGATGGAATTCAATTAAAATAAACAACAACAACACACCCCCCCCCCCTCCAAAACCAAAATATTTGTGTGGATTCTCTCCACTTAAGTAACAGCTCTGCAGACAGTGCCGCCGTGCCTCTGTCTGTTGTGTCCATTGTCTTTCTTAGGTCATAACACTGCTGGTTCCATTGTCTGTTCAGGACAGCCAAAGGGAAAAATATCATCTTCCCTTCACAACTGCTGGTTGTATAGAATATTCCCCTTCTGTGATCCATCTATGCATGAAAGACCCATTCTTTGTTTTCTTGGCTTCATACTGCCACCCAGGAGTCTTTGTGTGAAACCAATAGTTTTGTCTTAATGTCATTGTGGTTTTCATGACTCTCTTTCCTCTCCTTGATCAAAACTTGCCTTGGGACAGACATATTGGTTTCGATTGGGAGGAGGTCTCAGTAGGTCTTTCACTTTTATGTCGAAAGAGCTTTTCAAGAGCACATTCACATCTGTACCTTGCTATGTGGAAGACACAATGGGCAGCTGTTGCTGTGATTTACTATCAGCCTGAGTTGTTTTTTTGTTAGATGCCATCCAGAAAGATAGCAAATGTGCATTTCTGTTACAGAGAGGAGGGGTGTGCTTTAGACTTAAGATAGGTCCCACTTAGAATTTTCATATCCTCCTGAGGTCTCCAAAGTTTATGGTATATGTCTTTAAGGTTCCTGTTTGAAGTCAGTAGAGGAAGAAAATTGACAAGCTGAGTCTGTACTAATGTTCTAATATTGCCATTATTCAGAAGAATGCAGATCTAGAGTCTGGCCATCTTTGAGAACAGTTGCCCCTGGTTTTGTATGGTATGGTGCAGAAAAAGGAGTATGCATCAGACGTTAATTTGCAGGATATCTATGGCAGGGATTTTGTCTTCCTTTCTGGTTGAGGCGCACTGGCCACAGTGCTGGGTCTGTGTAATTGATGTCAGTTAGATAAACCTCCCATTCCTGCTATTTCTCCTGGAAGGGTGCCACAGACCACCCTTCCTCCATCCCACCGTGGTTTGGCATAGCTTCTGGGTTGCATGAGGGAGTGCTAGGATTCAAAATAGCACTCCAGATACTACAGAGCAGGAATGAGGGGCTGGTACAGAGTTTGGGACTGAAAAGAGACATTTTGTGTTGCAATGTCACGCTGTGTATGAGGGACAACTTGTGTTGCCTATGTGGCATTAGCAAATTAAGAGGAAAATCAGACAAGAGCCTACCTCTTTGGGATGCTTTTACTGCAGGAGCCACATCCATCCTGGAGCTTGGATTCTCCATTTCATGAAGCAGCCTATTGATCTTGTTGATTACTCTGCTCTGTCAAAACTGGCTGCACTTCATAGAACTGTGACCCTTCCTTTTACAGAAATAACAGCACTTCATCATTCCCAGTGCTTGGTTATCTCTAGGCTGTGTGTCGATTATTGGGTCTTGATCATTGTGACCCGTTTGGTTGTAATACTTGCTCACATATACGCAGAGACACGCAAATATTTTTATTTTTCCTTAAAAGCATGCCTAAATTCAGCTGCCCTTTGCTTCTATTCCAGTCTGCTTTTCTGGATTCTGATGATAAAAAGTTGCTAGTTAGATTACTCCATCAGTTTGCAGGTATTATGTTCCTGTTTTGAGACTGCTTCTGGGATTTCCAGCCAGAATTTTGGAAGGAGGACAGTGAATGGTGTTCTAGTTATAAAAATTAGTCGGATGTTTTCTATAGCTATGAAAATACAGCTTGAAAAGGACAAAATAGAGCCAGATCTTGTATGCTGCAAGTATTTTCCTTACTGATCTGTCATTGTTCCTGCAGCGTGTCAGTCGTCCTAGTCGTTCCTGTTTTTCTGGTCTAGTAAGAGCTACGTCATTTCGTCTCTGTCCTGACCTACAGTTCCCTGCAGACTTCGTAATTACGGCCTTCTGTAAAACAGACATCACTTACCACGCCAGAAATTGTCACAGTGCGGAGAGGTAGATCAAAACCCATTAGGGAACAAGAGGTGACTGGATTAATTTCCACCTGAAATTTCAATTAAGCTTTTCAGTGTAGGGTTAGTGTGTAAACCAAGCCTAGACACAATGGCTCTGGGTTTTGGATTTTAGAATTGGTCTGATAGGAAGAAATAGATGGAGCTTTCCTGAGTTTTAAAGCATGAGGCACTGCTACAGCCAACTGAGCAGAGCTGTAGATAGCTGTAAATATTTCAGATGTTGAAAGCCACAAATATGCAGAGGTTCTCCTCGTGTTAATGTGTCTGATGTGCTTAAAAGCTGGATATCCCACTGGAAACAAGTCAAAACAGATTATTCTACTTTTATTTCAACTAGACACCCAGTCCTCTTTGTGTCTGTTGGAGTGTGCAATGAACTAGTCCCCAAGATAATGCTGTTGCACATGTATCTAATGGGTATCTGGTTTTCTGAAGCATCCAAGAGGACTAGTAATCTGTAACAGTGTGCTTGGGCTCAGGGTACGTACACGTGCACTGCTGGACCCTTGTCAAAATTTCTGACTAATAGGAAACAATTTTTGAAGAGGCATTTCCTATAGATGAACTATGGTTCACCAATTACTGCTTTTCACTACGTGCTCTCTTTTGTGGGAAGGAGAGGGACCAATAGCCAGCCCCCATCATCACTGGTGTTGTAGACAGTCTTAATAAAACCTGTGCTGCAAAGTGTCTAAACCATTTCTGAAAGCAGAGGCGGGATCCTGTGTGCTGAAACTGCTTTGCTGTTTCTCTTAGTTCTGTTATTGCTGAAGTACCAGACCTGGCTGTGTCCCTGTGCTAACGGTATGGCTCCATCCCAGCAATTGCTGGGCTGGAAAACTGGAGTTTTCAGCTGAAACACACAAGCCTGATTCCCCGTACCTTTGGGGAGACAGTTGGCTCTGCACTGTAGCAGCAGCAGGCAGAGCATGCACATTCCACGCCTTCAACACGGAAAAGCATCTGTTTGAAGCACCGCTGTGGAAACAGAAGAATAATATTGCTGGCATTCTGCACCAGGCAGGAATATAGAATGCAGGATAAATTGAAATGGCAGTTGATCTTTTTTTTTAAGGGGCTTTGGGTTTCAATGCCTTTTTAAAATTTCTTTTCTTTTTTTAGAAATTTTACAGGTCTGGGCTAATTAACACTTGACCCATAGTGATTGAGATGCTCAGAGTAGTTTGGAGGTTTCTTCTGATAAGTGACATTAGCCACAGAGGTCTTGCATAGCCTTTAGCATGCATTAACATTGAGCAGAAGACGTGGTATATCAGAAAGAGGAGGACTTGGGTGTCACAACAGCTCAGGTCTTTCCCTGACTCTGCCACTTCCTTGTTCTGTGTCCCCAGGAGCCTTATTTAAGTTCTCTCTTCTTTATCAGACAAGTGTAATCACTGATGACCTCCATCACATCGAAATTGTGAGACTTGGTTATCAAGGGTCTGTAGAAGTAGTTAGAAGTCTGAGGAAAGTGACAGAAACATGAAGTTTCTTATTCTCAATGGACAGAAGAGTAAGAAGGATTGTAGAGTCTGGTGATTTTTTTTCATAGCTTATAGTGAGACCATGAATCCATGAATTGCCCCAAAAGAGCACAAGAGGCTGCTCCTAAGGCTGGAAGGCATCAAGGAGTTGACGGGGCTCTTCTCCAGGCTACAGTATGTTTTTTTGCAACAGCTGTTACTGCTCAAAGGATGCCAACGTGTACATGCCACTAACAGAGCTGTGCTTTCCGCAGCTCAGCGCTGGGAAGAAGGGGGTGTTACAAGCAAGATAGCAGAGATGTGTGTCATTTCTTGGGCTGTGAAAATAGTGCTGTTTGTTCTTTTGAATGGCAACAGGAATAAGGTACCTGCTCATTTATCAGACACTCATGAAGATGGATGGGGGAAAAAAGAAAGGAGAGACAACGGCTGGAAAGCTACTGAACAGGCTTAATCAGCAACTTGTCACTGTGAGACACTAAAAGGATATCCCCAAAATTCAGGGACTAGGAAGACACTGGACTACTTTGAGTCCTATTTTTTTTAATTTGGCAAAATGTTCCCTACTTCCCTACTGCAGTACACATCTTCCAAACATGTCCTTCCACATCGTCAGTGCACGTATACAAAATTAGATCCGTACAAACTGTGTGTGTATACATCCGTATGTGCGCACACACACAGAGCCAGGTACAGAAACTGCAGGTCTTGGGGGCAGCCTTGGGAGTCCCTGGAGAACAGGCTGTTATTGCACTTATTTTGTGTCACCCTTATTTCTAATCAGACACACACACACACGCACACCCCCCTCACTGGCTCACTTCAGCTCTGTATCTATTTTCTTTTATTATCCTGGCAGGAGACGAGCTTCATTAGGGGAGCGGAGTCTCTAACAAGGATGGGGAATGGCAACAACAAAAGGATGTAGCAATATAAAGTTGTGTCAAAAAACCTTTACAAGAAAAACGGCTGACGTTAGAAACAGTGTGCATTAAAAATTCAAGAGGGTTGCAAAAGGGGGCAGGACTGGGGAGAGAGAAACAAATAAATACACAGGCTTTAAACTAATAAATCCTTGTATTTGGGAAATGCATCAAACCCTGCATGCTATTAAAACTGGTTGTATTTCTATTATTGTTAATAACAATGATAAATACATTTTTTTCTTGGATCTCAGTGTGGGCTATCAGCATTTTAAACACACATTTAACTGGCTAAGCAATCTTTCCCTTGTACTGTTTCTGTTGCTAGTATTCAGTGACTGGGAAGTCTGTTTCATCATACCTGAAATGGAACTGGCTAACTCAGCCAGCAAATAATTTTGGATGTATCTTGACCAGTAGCCCCAATTTACTCAGCTCTGTGAAGTTATACCACCCCATCCACCCTGTTTCCTTTGGCTAATCAGATACACTAGCAATCTAGTTATCCCTGGGTTTGTCTAGTCAAGCTCTTGTGGAGAATCAGTTGACCCAAACACACAAAAAACTTCAGGCTAATCTACAGGGAAAAGATGAATCAGTTTTTGCAAGGAGCTGAGAAGTCCAAATCTACCTGTAAGGGAGAAGGACATGGAAAGCAGTTAGATTGCTCTGCTATTTAAGCACTAGGAAATTTACTGCTTAGTCTGATCTTAGCATCTAGCCCTCAAGATCTCAAACGCATATTTATTTCCCTCCTTCTCTGCAAATTGACACACACATCTGTATAGAGTCAAACTGGATCACTAATCCAATTCTGCAATTAGCAGAACTTGAAATTAAACTTCCACTTCTATCATCTGCCTCATGAAAGAGGTGAAGACTTGTGTGATGGGTAGCAAGCTTCCCTGTCCCCATACATCCCTGAGTGGTGATGCCCTGAAGGCAGGACAGTGGTAGGCGTAAGTTTGCCATTTTGCTCCCCTCACTCTGAGAATTCAGAAGAAGCCCGAGGTTCTCTAGCCTCATCAGTCTAGTCCGTCTCACCTACACTAAATTCATATTAAAATTGTGATTACTCTCTCCCAACTCCTAAGCCTGAATTTGCAGTTGCAGGTAAGCATGCAGGGATGTTTTCCAGGTGGAGAACATCTTGTGGTGCTGTTTTTATCTGCTTCTCGGGGAGTGTTAGCAGATGCCTATGGGTTATAGTGTTGTGTTTGGATTTCCTGCAGTGGGGGGCCTGGCTTCCCAGCTTCTCCTTTGTGTCAGGTTTCTCCCACTTTTTACAAGGCTCATTCATCCTGTTGTAATTATAGACTTTTACAGACTTTCACCAAACCAGTTCTAACCACCTTTGGGTTTAAATGCAGTTAATTGAGGATTTTTTCCTTTCTGTTTTCTCGCTACAACTGCTACTTGTTCTTTGAGGTCTTTTTTCTCACCTTATGTGCTTCTCTTCTCCAGTTGTCTTTCCTCAGCAGTATGAGGTTGGATATTTAGAGCTATCCAGGTGGCAGTTTTTTGAGTTCCCTTTATTACAACTGCTCAGAAAGGTTGAATAACAGAAAATCTCCTGCAGTTTCTTCTAGCCTTCAGGGAATCGTATCTTCCCTCAAGAGCCACGCAGCCCTCCAGCAGGTTGTGATCTCTGTCGCTCTTCAAGGCGATGTTCTCTGTAGTAGTAGTGTGGAGTGTAGACAGTTATCCTGTTGTTTGTAAGCATCAGTGGAAAGGGACAGTTGTGTGTTGTGGTTAGCGTAATACCTGCTCCTTGATTTGTTCAGGTGACATAATGCCACCCAAACCAGAGGGAAAGCTTTGTATGCAGACACCGGACCTGGGGGAGCTGGGTGGTTTTGACCTCCCACTGTAATGTCAGTTCACAACCCTCCGAGCACTATAATACCTGCACGTGTTTATTCACTGGCCTTCCATGTGCAGCAGGGCAGGGAAAGCAGGAAAAGAAGGTGGTGAAAGGAGGCTGGGGTCAACGTGTTGACAGCAAAATATCCACTGAGAAAAAAAAAGTTCATTTTGAAAAACAGTAACAACCACCTTTTCTCTCTGTATTTGTATGTACGATTGTGCGTATGTATATGTGCAGGCTCTCACACACACAGCTCTCCTCTTAATATTATTCATCCTTATTACTTATCATTATTCTTTATTATGATTTATATGCCATGCCATGGCTTTATTATGATTTATACCCCTGCACCCAAAAGAGTTTACAGAAGGCATCATATAGCAAAAAGACAGGCATCCCTGTGCAGGGGAAGAAACATGGCTTTCTCCCTCAGCAGCGAATCTAACTCTAATGAACCTCATTTCTTGGCTTCTGCAGAAGGATTTGGGTTTACTTGTACCAAGTCTACAAGTCAAGCTTTTATCCAAGGTTCTGGTCCCCAATTCCTTTGCTGCTGAGTATGAAAAACTGCCAACAGTGTCAATAGGAGTTGCTTGTTGCTGGCAGCCAGGAACAATGTCCCTCCCTTCTCCTGCTTATTCTTCTAGATCTTGATTTTCATCTTGCCTATTAAAAGAGATTCATTTAATGATTGCCCTTAAAGCAGGCTGATCCTTGTTCTGGTTGGGGAGGAATTTTCCTGGACTGCTTTACAACAGCAGCTTCACTCAGTGCCACTTGTAAAATTAGTCACAATTTAGGGACATTACCACAGCTCAAAACATCAGAAGAGGCAGCAGTACATTTGGGTATGTGTAAATAACAACGATCAAGTGAATAATGCTTTCTAAGTTGCCAATGTTTCAGTGTTCACCTGAAGGAACCTTAGCCTGTAACTTATTTTGAGCAAAGACGCCCTGTTTTGTCAGTTGTGTTGCTTTGTTGAAAGAGCTAAAGAAATGAAGTGTCTCTGGAACCCTGGAAATTTTCTTCTCTCTTTGGTAACAGAATAACTTAGCTCCCCAAACCAGAAAACTGAAAGAGGGAACCTGCTCTGCAGGCTAAAGGCAGAGTCTTCAAAGAAATGTAAAGGAGACCGGAGTTGTCTCAGAATGCGACTTTAGAACTAAGTATCTGGGGGGCCCAAGGACATGCGCTTTCCACTCCCTCAGACCTTTTGTCTTCACTGAGAAAAATATGTGTATTTTTGAAATGTACAAACTTCAATTTTTTATGGCCAAGACCTTACTGCTTCATCCACATTAAAACTTAAAGCTGGGCCAGTCCTTGAGCTCCTTTGGAAATGCCAGTCAAGGCCACAACAGGTAACAGAGAAAAAAAGAGGGGTGATACAAGACCATAGGAATAAGGAACCCATGGCCCTTCCTTAAGAAAACGTTGCTGTTGCCTTTGAGGTGACTGTGATTCTCCTTGTCTGCCCCGTGTTTGCCTTCTCCGTTGTACTCTGTCCCCTCTGTGATCTGGTGTGCAGGCTCTGCCCCCCCGAAAGCCCATCCTCTGCCATAGCTGCACTCCCTGTGCCCTCCTGCCCTCCTGCCCCTCGCTCGTTACTGTGTTTCTAGGACAGGGAAGGGGCAAAGCTGTCAGAAAACCTGGATTTCCCGGCGCTGATGTTCATGGCAAGGAGGGTCAGATTTTTTGTGTTGGGGAAACCCATGACAACGATAAAAACAACACTGCCCCACCCTCCCACTCCTTTACTGGCCGTGATTTAGGTGATTGTGAAGCAGGCAGTGAGGGATAATCTCAGCTGGGGAAACGGGGCTAAGGCAAAGTCAGGAAAAAACTTAAGAGAACCATTTTGGGGTTGGGGATACAGTAGTGAGTGGCGTGAAGTGCCGCTTCACGACAGGGAAACTCACTTTTTTGCATGGGTTGTGCGTTGTAACATGGCATAAATAATCTTTGCTGGGTGTTCAGATCTGTGTGGCTTGTGGAGCCCCTGTGATGGAATGATGCCAGTGAGGAGTAAAGCAGGAGTTAACCAAAACCTTCGAATACAACCAGCTCCCCTGTGGCAGAGCAAAGGAAACAAACTCTGAGCTTAGGTTTCTGTGCCCTGTTTGGGTTTTTTGATCTGGCATCCACTTTGGATGCCAGAAGTTTCTAAAGCTGGCCTGGGGTGACTGTGATCCTATTTGAAACATTGGCAAAACTCATATGGAATTCAGTAATGAAAAAAAAAGAGCAGTCTTGGAGTGCATCAGCTAGCTGTTGGGGACAGGGACCGTCTTTTGTCCTTTGTCTGCACAGCACCTCGTACAATATGGTCCTAGTTCTGAGATTAACAGCAAAGCAAACAATACTGTTTTGTGAGTTGATCAGGGTTTAGGGCAGGCATACACGTTATGCCACGTATGTATGTATAAGTGTCAGAATTAGGGAGTAGCATGTATTTAATCACAATAAATAGATATTTTCTTCCCTTTTCCTGAGGAGCTGGTCAATCATCCAGCTATTTTATTTATTTATTAAATATCACCAGAGATAGTTCAGCAGCGGGGGAGCACCGCTCTGTCTCCGAATGATGATTGCCATCAGGCTGGAGAAATCAGTCATTTCTGGCAAGAAAAAAAAACTATTTGGTGGGTTAATGATGCAGAGTAAATACTGACAGTGGCCAGTGGTCTGAGCACACCAGACATGACCTAAGGGAATCATAGATTCTGAGGGGGCTGTTGCTGCTGCTTCTCTGTAATGTGATTGCTGCTCTATAATGGCTTCAACTTCTGCTCCTTTTTCTCCCCCCTTTATCATTATTGACCAAGGAGCATCAGTAAGGCTGGAGAATAAATAGTTCCCTGATGGTTAACAACAGGCTCTCCACCAATTGGCATTCAAGCTGTGCTCCCTCTTATATTCTTTATAATCGCACTTTATTGCATAGAGCAGAAAATAAAGCATCTATCCTTCCCCCCCCTGCTTTCCCTCCTCGCTACCTCTGGGAAATTGGGTGCTGCCTTCTCATGGAGCAGGTGAGAGGAGGCTCTGGGGGGACACGGACCGCGCTCACCGGGAAGCCCCTTCCCAAGGGCGGGTGCAGCCCCCCCCGCCGTGCGGGACGGCTCCCGCACCATCGCTGCCCTGCGCCGGTAAACACGAAGCGAGGTGCTGTATGTGTGTGTGTGTGTGTGTGGTGCCGGGGGCCGTCCCCCCCCCGCTGCCCTCCGCAGCCGGCCCCGCCGCCCGCCCCCGCTGCCGCCACCCCCGGCGGCGCGGCTCGACGGGGCGGGCGGCGGGGCCGGCTGGCTCCTGCGCGCCCCAGTGTTTGCGCAGCCACCGCCCCCCCCCGCCTCCCTCCCCGTCTGGGGCCGGGTTGGGGCTGGCTCCAGGCTCCCGGGGGCGGGAGGTGATGATTTTCCAGTGGGTATTTGTCAGGTCAGAGTCTGCGCCGCCCGCCGGGCTCCGCGCCTCGCTCCCCGGGTTATTTATTACCTCTCTCCCCGGCGGCAGCGCTGCGGCTCCGGGGCTGCTGCCAGCAACCCGCGGCGGCGGGGGCCCGGCCGGGGGGTTCCCGAGCAGCGACGGGCCGGCCGGGAGCCCGGCTGTGCCCGCTCCCGCTGCCCCTCTCGGTACCGGCGCTCCGTTCTCCCCGCCGCTCTCGCCCCTCTGGTGCAGCCGGGTCTGGGGTCTCTCTCCCATTTGCTGCTTGACAAGGGAGAGGCGGCAGGGAAAAGGCTTTTCTGAGGGCTAGGGAAGGCTGGTCGTTAAAAAGCAGGCTGGAGCTGAGTTAGAGGAGAAGGAATCTAATGTATTTCTAATCGTGATTTGATTTGATGGAGCTACAGACACCGTTACAACAGAGCATCCCAGCTTCCACTGTTAGCTCAAACTCCTGATCCCCTAAACAAGCTCATCCCCTCCTTGCTCATCAGCTCAGAAGTCTCCGTCAAGCAAGGGGGAAAATTTGGTTTTGCAGACTCCTCGGTGACTCCAACCCATGCCTTCCCATGGGGGTCAGAGAGAGCTTGTGCTCAATGAGCGCTGCGATGGATCGGGCCCTGGAGCCAGGCAGAGCGGCTCTGGAAGGTGGATTGCACAAGGATGGGGCTGTAGCTCACCTTGGCACTCAGTCGTACCTGCAGGTCAATGCCAGGAGTGAGGCAATGGGTTTGCCTGGGATAGCCTTTGAAGAGCTCTGGTGGGTGTGCTTCTCTATGAGCTCAAGTCATGGACACCCTGGACTGGGGCATGGGGACAGAGCTGTGTTGCTCTGGCCACCACACGGTATATTGTTTCTGATGCAGAATTACTCAAAATCCATGTGACAGGGCTGTTGCATGATTTACATTTTTTATATTTTTGTTGAATCACTGTATTTAAAGTTGGGTTTTTAAGATAAAATTGAATGCAATCCCTAGGCTGACCCTGTCTGCTGTTACTGGCTGAGTTACGGTCCTAGGATACCTTTAATCCAAGGATCTTCTAGTGCTTTCCAGATCTTCATTAGCATTTCACCCTTTTTTCAGTTTTTCTTTGCATGCAGATTTCTTGTGTACGAAATCAGTTTGTTTCCCTTGTCAGCAGACAGTGTGAATAGGGTCCCTCCATGGATTTTGTCTCTGGGATTGTGAGATGAGCCTGCTCTAAGTGTGGGACAGGGCCACCATAGCATCGGGGAAAGGTCTGATGTGTTGGTTGACTTGTCAGAAGGAAATGCCCCTGTCTTGTGGGGAATTGGTACGGCGTATGGGGAGAACGGTCTTGCTTCTGTTTGTGATGGGGATTCCAGTCTAAGCTTTCCTTTCTGTACTAGTCTGTCCTTGGGTAGAGGAGAATTTCTGACCGCTGTTCTTCCTGAGAAGAGCAGGCACTTAAACCCAATCCAGGGATGCAACTCTAGGGTCCCCACGTGTGACAGACACGCAACCCACATTTCTTTTGCAAGGGCAAGCAACTCACAATTCAATCTTGCTCCTGACAGCTTGACTCCTCGCTGTTGTTCAGGTGCCTTTCAAACTTGAAACTTCTGTGCTGCTTGCAGTGTATCAGCCAGTTCAAAAAGAAGTGGGAACTACTGAGCAAATGTTTCTCTCTCACAGTGAATTATACCTCTCTCATCCTGATCAGAACTCCTTGGACACAGGGGAATACAAGAAGCAAAGTAAATATTATTTTGTTATTGTGTAGCTGTATGGTGTCGCCTGCTTGTCTGCAGATGCACCAGGATCCCCAGAGCTCCTGAACCCTTTTTTTTCTTTCCCCTCTCCCCCCATCTGTTGCCCTCACCCCCACTCCCAAGCAGTGAAAAGATGTCCCAAGCCTCTGGTTAATGGGGAGAGGAGAAAAGAGACCGCTGTAAACTTCTAGGATGGGTCAGGGCAGCTATTGTTCCAGGCAGGTTAGGAGAGACACACGTGGAGGGGAGCTTGGTCCTCTGGAGGCAAAGGGGGCTGCACATGCAGGTGGGAAGGCCAGGGAGAAATGCTAACGAGTGAGAGATGGTTAGCAGCAGTCAGAAGCTGCTAATTATCCTACGCTCCAGCTTGTTCTCATGAGAGCTGGGAAACTCTCTCTTTGATCCTTCTGCATTTCATCTTATAATTGGATGGGGGTTCCAGATGTTACTGCCGAGCGTTTTAGGGAGCTGATGGAACGATGTATCTTGAATCAAGGGCCTTGGACAATCCCAGAGGTATTTTCAGTGCTTTGCTAAAGGAGTGCTTGGGACACCCACTTCTTGCCCCTGTTAAGTTATTGCTGGGGGTTATTTGTATTGTCTCCTGAATGGCCTTTTCTTTACCATATACATCCTTAAGGTTCCACCCTTTTTTACTCAAATTTCATGGAGTAAAATGTTTATGGAGCTGAATGTTTATTTCCTCCTGCTTAGAAGAAGTTTCAATTGGATTAAGTTTGTATCTCATTGCTGCAGTTCTGTATGACTCTTGCAATAAATGGATTTACTGATTTAGTGGCATTTAGTGGTAGCTACTGCAGCAGTAGGTCTGAAGACGGCTCCAAGAACATCAATGGAAAGGGAATTTTGAATTTGTCATTGCAAATCTGCATGTTGAAAGCCTGATTCTGGCAGCTAGATCTTTTCATCAACAGTACATCCGACCTAAGCAAAACAACTTGAAATGTAACGATGAAATTTTTGCAATAAGTTGCTCATTAATGGGCTACAGATCAAGGCATTAGCAGAAATCAGCTGGGGAGGAAGAGTCACCCTTCCTGTCTATTCCAGGAGGAGACAAATCCACTCCCAGAACACCTGGTCTCACAGAAGCTCTGATTACAAACTCTCATTGCACTGTGAGTTTCTTTAGTATTTCCAGAAGAATTTCTCCTGAGGCACAGTACTGGCAGAATGGGGAATGATAGGGATGGAGAAAGAAGGTCTTTTGCTTGAAAAAAAATTACAAAAAGTATCAGTGTAGTCAAAGTACTGTAGGTATAACAATATGATCTCTATTATTATTCCAAATAATAATGCCTTTCCCCAGTTGAGTACTACAAATAAGATCAGCAAAGTACCTCTCTCAGAAAAGCTTCCCAAGTGGGAGTTACGCAGTATGAAATGGCTCTGTAATGTTAGTGGTGAAGTTCTTAGTGCAGACAAACCCCGGCTCTTGTAACAGTCCTGGGGAATGTCACAAAAGAGGGCATTAGTGTTACTGGAGGGCCAGCAGTTTTCTAAGGAAATGTTTTCCATAATCAGCTATAATCTGAAATAATAGTGCCTAGATACCATAGTGACACGGATAGATGGGATGTGCCAGCTACTCCCTGTAACAACCTCTTGAGGATCTCCTTACACATTAAAACACCCAGTCACACTTATCATGAAGGCTTATAGCTCCAGATGGAAGAAAAAGCTGCATTTACCCAGGCGTGCACACTCTTGTTGATCTTACTTGGCTGTTGATCATGGAGCTGTGACCCCTTCCAGGACTGCTGATAGAGACTGGGACGCATCATCCCTCCATACTCATGAGGTAGAACAAGAGCACAAAGAGGAGAGAGTATCTTTGTCCTCTGTAAAATGTGTTTGCCTGCTGAGATAAAGGTTAAAATGCACAGGAGAATCCTCAGCAAGGGGTACCAAAGCTGACGTCTCTGGTAGTGCTGATACCCCCCGGGAACAGAGATGGGCAACCCTCAGCCCTGAGCCACTCTTGAATTACAGTTCAGGAGGCAAGAGCAACAACATGGGGTATTTCTTCTGTGAGGATGGAAGCAAATAGTAGGGGCATATGCAAACTATGAGCAGTAGCCATGGGGACCAGAAAACTAAGGGATGAAGGGAGAAAGAATGGGAGGCTCAGCCCAGAATAACGTGGATGTAACATCCCTCAGCAAATCCATTTACCTGGGTTTGCACCATGTCCTGGACTTCTCAAGGTTGATGTTAATAGAGTCTTATTTTATAAAGAGAGAAATGAATGGCTTAGTTTGCATTAGTGTATTTCAAGAAGCAAACTACAAATTTGATTGGAATGAGGCATAAAATTGCATAGGTGTATATGGCCAGTGTGTGTGTGTGTGTTTATGTGCACGTGTGGAGAAACACAGAGATTACTTCTAAGAAGCACAAAGTGTTTGTGGTAGTCTGAAGGTTAATCCAGATTGGGACTTGATTTCTGTATTCACTCAGTGAGAACTGATACAATCTTTGTAGTTATAACAAAAATACCAACTATATTGGAACAGTGAGCATTCTTGCAGTCAAATACAGCAGCTTCCCTGGTGAGTTATGCTAGGTCTGCTCTCCCAGGTATTAGTAGGAGAGAGGGGGAGAATCCTGCACTCAATAATTTATGGATCCATAAAGATTTTTTTTTTGTTGAGCAAGTAATAATTCTTTGGAAATTAAGGCTAATTAAAAGAAATACCGTCCCTATAAATGCATCCAGTTACTTTGTCCAGACAATTTTATATTTGTTTCCTGTGATGTTCCCATGTGCATCCTAATCAGTGTTTTGCTATAATTGTGATTAGAGACCATACCGCAGAGACAGATCCCTAACAACTGAAGGAAAGTAACAAGCAGTTGGATGGTAATAGACTTTTGAGTGTCTTCTGGATATTTACAATGGATTAGGCTTTTTTATTTTAGGGTCAGCGTAGCCTTAACCTATATGCAGTGGTTTATGGCTAATGCCAGCATTGCTTCTGGGTGCAAAGCGCGTGTGAGAAATGTCTGTGTGCTTGATGCACTTAAAAGGGAAGACAGGAACTTAAAAGATCTCTTTCCTCCACTACTCATCCTCAGTAACTGACCCCAACTCCCTCCTAAGTCTTTCCCGAGTAGTGAAAAATGAAATGTGTGTTGGAACCCAGCTTCTTGCCTCTTCAGCTGCTGGCACATCTGTTAGTCTGCTGAGGATGAGATGCAAGTTACCATATGGCTGAAGTGTCAGCGACCGAAATTCTGATGACTGCTCCCAGAAAGCCAAACTAATATTTTAGCAGCCTCCCTCTTAGCATTTGATACGCACAGCACCTCAGGTTTGATATTTTAGCTCTTCCTGCCTTTCTCAGGGCACAAAACACACTAAAATTAGCTCTCTTGTTTACCCAGGATCTATTTTACGAGTGCACGTGCCTGTGCCTCGTTGTGTGTCTGTGTCTGACAATGGATGACCCTTGGTGCCAGGCTGTCACTGCTCCTGCGTGTGTCAGTTGCTGCAGGACTGTACCCATTCCCATCAATTTATCCATTGCTAACTGTGCTCCAGACAACAGATGAAAGGAGTAGCTTTTGAGAACAGTACAATGGTCGAAACACCTTTTTATCCTTTAATCCTGCAGCAAAACTTCCTGAGTGCACAGAGTAGTTTTCCAAGCGTGTGCTGCCAGGGTATCTGTTTGCATGTGTGCCTTTGGAGGGTGAGAGGTGAGTGAAAATAGTTTGTGCCATGCCTGGATGCAGACTCGTTTTGGCTAAGACAAGGAAGATGTATGACAAACAAAATCCTTTTCTCCTGCTATGAGCAAAATAGTTATTTGTAAGTATTTGCCAAAGAGTTTAGATGAACGATTTTGGGCATCGGGCATCAACATTACTTGTAAACCACTTGCTCTGACATTTCGGCATTTGCCACTTGTGGTGTGTTATGGCTCACAATTTCTTGGTTTTGCTCAGTGATTGAGTTACTGAACGTGAAAAAAACTGAGGTACATCAATACATAGTATGGGATAGAAATGAACGAGGAGTGTGAACACCTGAAGAGTTGTGCTTCCCAGCTCTGCTTTACAGAGATTTTTTTTCTCTGTTTTATGAGTGAAGAACCTGAGTTTGGAGTCACTAGGTGAACTGCTGCGGTGACATAGCGAAGCAAACTAGGCAGGAATAGGAGTTGGAATGCCTGGCTCCACATGTCAAAAAGTTCAAGTCTGGAAGTCTGACAAACAAATAAAACTCCGTGCTAAGTAGTTGCAGCAGGCAGCTCCTCTTGTCCACAAGCATGCTGCATTTGCTATGGAGCAATGCAAGGGAAGGGGCAGAAAAGCTGCTGTTCTTCCAAGGAACTCAGATCCCATGAGAAGATTCAAATGTGCAAATGTCTGTTTACGTATTTTTTGAAATTCCCTTTGTTTTGTTTTTGTTATTCTTTTCTTTTAAAAGTTTTTGTTTGATTAAAGCACTCTGTTGCAGTGTAGTCACGGCAACAAGTTTACTTGAATGAGTCTCTTTTTCTAGGAATGTAAGATTTAAAAGAAAAGACAAACAAACCCAAACAAGACAAGCCTTCGTGTAGGCCTGACCCAGCATTTATCCATAATGATGGAGTCACAAGTGAGTAGTGATTGACTGAGTACAAATTTGTTTACATGCGTTTGTCTCCGTGAGTTCTGCTTGTGCCTGTGACTCTTTGTAGGTACATCTTTGGGTATGTTTTGTTCAAATACAACATAGATGTAGAAGAGACCGTGTAAGAGTTGTGGTCACAGTGACACTGAAGTCATGAGTGCCTTCCTGTACTGGTGCTGGCCTAGATAGTCCATGAAACAATGGCAGGGGAAGCACCGCAGCACGAACTGCAGTGAGAATTCCCTACAGAAACATGGGTCCGTGTTGCTGGAGCTCCTGTGTGATGTCTTCTCAGAGTACCAGTGTGAATTTAATAACCTTTAGCTATGGCAGAAGGACGCTTGCTGCAGTCATATCTGAAAGTGCAGGACAGACATGGCCCTGACTAGGGCCTAAAGTTTCACGTTGCCGTAACAATAATTGTTCAGAAACATTCCTAGTGGGGTGCAGTTATACCAGTGGAGAGATGATGTATCCCATCATTACTGGGGCATTGACTACATCAGTTTCTGGAAAGGAGGAGAATTAGAACAATACAAAACCTGTCTGCAGAGATGCCCAGTGATTTAAGGACTTTAGAACATGTTAGCTCTAATTAATGGGTTCGAAAGCTGTCAGCCAGCTCAGGTAGTGTGTACTTCAGCACCTCCTAAATTGGTCAAGGCAGGTTCTACCTAGTCTTTAATTTGATCTTTCTAGTGTGTGTTAAAAGCAGTCACACCTTGATTACACTACACTCTTCTGACACATTACTTCCAAAGGTTTACCTGACAAAGTTCATCTGCCTAACCTAAAAAAAGTGCTTTGTGCACATGTGTTTGTATATATTTGTGAATTAAGGGAGAGACCCATGGCTTATTCTTTTATGGCACTGTCTGACATTGAGATGGCACACCTAATGTTATCTTCTTTTCAATAGCCACTAATTTTTTATTGTTTTAACCCCACAGTTGATTCCAGCCATACCCAGATTCTTGGGTAGCCAGTTTGTCAGTGTATCTTTTTGTTACTATGATTGTAGGAGGGAAGGCAGGCAGGAAGTTAGGGATGTGGAGTAGCAAAGAGTGATCTACAAGTGCTGGGACACAGCCAAGCTTTAGATTAATACAACGTGACCATCGTTTCACCATCTTTTGATACAGTGAGTTTTTCTTATCAGTGGAGCAGAGCAGAGTAGCACAAACAAAGGCTTTAGGAAAAAAAGAGAATCTGGTGGAGGCTTCCTTCTGCATTACAACTGTGGTATCTCAAGTCTTTCCCAACAGTTATGAATTAGCAATAAATAACCTCTGAGGGGAAAGGAATAGACAAGGAAGAAAGATGCATTTTTAATTGCAATATGCACGAAGAGGTATAGTTAATGCAGAGAGAAGCACAGGGAAGCTGTCCAACAGCCAGAACTGCAAAGGTGGCAGCTCTTGCCTTAGAAGTAAAGGGTCAGAGAGGATGGTTACTGTAACAGTAGCTTTGGTATTTAAGGCCTTATTCCATTGGTGATTTCTGTAAGTGCTTTTCTTACATCACGGAGACATCACTTGAGTGTAGCTAAACTTGTAGTTTTCCAAAGCCTTTGCAGAGAAGGGCAATCTCTTGCTAAATTACGGGGGACTAGAACACCAAAGTGTGAAGTCAGTAAAAATTTGCCATTGCTTTTAATGGAAATAGGATTGTGCCCTTTGAATTAAAACTTCTTGTTGTAGAGATCTCAAGGCTGATTCTGATCTAAGTTACCACAACATACCTGAACTTCAACCAGTAAGGGAGAGAGATGAACGAGTCCTCCTATCATTTGGTAGGGCCAGGTGACTGTTTACAGCACAGTGTAACCACTACCCCAAGTCAGAGAGAGAACAGAAAACATGTTCCCTGCATGGGAAGTTATAAATTATTTAGAAGAAGGGAGCAGTTAGTTTAGAATTACAGTCCTTGCTTCCCAGATAAAACTTCCTCACTTCTCCCCAACAGACATTTAATTCCTCTAGTTCTTTGAGTACTGATCTACTCAGACTGGTAGCTATACAGGGCACTTGTAGGGAAGTGATTTGGAAGAGGTATTTTGTGAAAATAGTTTGATGAGAAGAGAGTCCCTTAAACCACCATTGACTCGCCCAGGCTGTTCTCTTGGAAGCAGAGAAAATGCCTGCATTAGACAGGGGTGTATGCAATTGACTGGTTTGTTGTGTAAGCTCATACTACCATGACCCAAGAAAGACAGAAAAAACGCTGAATTCCATGGTGCTCCTTTTTCACTCCAATAAATTGATGTAAAAGGCAGTGTTCTGTATCGGTGGGATTAAAAAGGGTACAGCCCAGCAGTGCCTGAGAGTGTGTTTTTTCAGAGGCAAAGCCCTTCCCAGTGTCCTCCTTCCCAGTCCTCCTCCCCTGAATACCCACCTGTGCCCTCCCTGCTGTTGCTCTTGCTGCTGGGCTGTCAAAATATCTCATAATGAAGCAGTCTGGCCTGAGGCTATTATTACCTCCAGTGCTGATCCTGCTGAGCATGACTCTGGCAGCATGGCTGGCTGTCCACAGCTCTAGCAAGCACAGAGCTGAGCTACACCTGGCAAGGAATAAAAGGCAAAGAGCAGTGAACCCTGGTTGTTAGACAGCCTTGATGTCCTCTGAGATGGTGAAAGAGACTGGGGAAGGCATGAATCTGACTGGCCTGGGAGGTGGTGGTGTGGCTCTTTGGTCTCCTTCCCTGTCTTTTGGTAGGCTCAGCGATTCGGTAGGGACAGAGGTGTTGCTTTCCATCACTGGTGTGATAGTGTCAGGGTAATTCTGTGCAAAGATAGGGAAGAGGGGAGAGGAGCTGTTAGCTTGCAGTCTTAAAAGGCTGAACACCCCAACTTCTGTGGGGGAAATGACATGATTCAGTGGATACTACACCAATTGTTGAAAGACCTGTTTTATTATCTAAGCTCTTCTGGTGTACAGGACAGAACTGTGCTGGCATAGTTAGTTTTAGACTGTGAGAAACTCATGCTACTGACCTGCTACGACAAGGCCAGCAAGACCAGTGCTATAGATGCAGCTGTGCTGGCAGAACGTTATATTTATTCGTTTAGCTTACCTTAGGCAGAGGCATAATGATGCCAGAGATGGCATGTATGGCATCTGTGCTGGAATCCTGCAAAGACAGAAGCTCTGGAGTAGTTTCTGAAGTCAGGCTGGTCATTTTTAGATGTACCTGGGCGTCTGTCTCCTCCCAGCCTCAACCTGTCTTTCCTGTAAGGGGCAGGGCCTGCATCTGCAATGAGTTTTTAAAACATGTAGCACAAAGGACCTTTGATCTCAGTTAGAAACTCAGAGGTTTACTGTCATGCATGTAAATAATAAATTACATTTAGGAAGTTTCCCCTCGTTTTATGGGTAGAATAATGGAGGCATATCCAAGATAAGTAATTTGTCCATGAAACTGGTGATAGAATAAGGAGAAAATCCTTATCTCTTAACTTTCAGACCTGTGCTTGAAGCACCATCTCTTTTTGTAAAATGCTAAAAGAGCAGCACAGCTAGCTCTTTGCAGTCATTGACACATTTGACCTGAGAGGAACAGAAGATCCAGGTTTTGTTTCATTCTAACATGACGTATTCCAGAGGTGGAGAACTAAATGTTGGAAAATGATCGCTATTTACTATGTTTGCTGCAGTAGTGCCTCTGTGAGTAAATGAAGAATCATGCTTTCACTTTGCTAGATGCTGTGGAAACACACAACAAAAAGAGATGGTGATTTGTGCCCCCAGACTTGGAAACGTGTTCCAGTTCCTCCGTGTGGAATTTGCAAAGCGTACCTGGTTCTCTCTCTGACCACGTGTGCGTGGATTTGCTTAGATCTCTCTGATCTGCTCGCCAGTGGTGAATCTGTTTACACTAATCCTGAAAGCTCTACTGTTAGAGAGACTGGAGCTGAACAACTTCAGACTCCTGCTGTCAAACTGAGACATCCAGACAGAGCTCTTGTTCTTTGTTACAGTGAGGAGGGGCACGGAGGACCTGTTAGTAGCTTCTAGTGCTTGTAAGAGACTGATGGGATCAGCCTGAATCTGTGCCTCTTGAATCCCCCCAAACTTCACTGAGTTCTGCCAGAACACCTCACGCATGTGTGGGAAACCCTGCCTGGCCCAAGCCGTGCACCTCATGTTGAGCCACCATCATGAGGCCTTACTCTCCCAGTGCTGGACCTCTGCGCAGCCTGGCCAGTGCACCTATATCATGACTGGCATCAAGTGCCTGTTTTTTCCAGAAATGAAACACGGACAAGTAGATGCTGCCCTTCTAGAATGAAGACCTGGCATATTCACTTGACTTACAACTAGGTCCAGATTTGAGCCCCGTTTCTTTAGAGGTAAAAAGCAACTGAGCTGACATGCAGTGGGAAAACCCCACGGCAAATCACCTTTCCCTTTAAAATAAAAGGTAAATAAAAGTTCTCTGGGTTAGGACAGGTTTCATTAGAGCTGTTTGATAGGGGCAGACTGGATGGTAATGCAAGGTACTGTTAGATTTGAGCGTGCATTCAAACCACAATGATCTGAGTAGGCTAGAAGTAAGTACCACAGAAGGATTTGTTCCTGGAGGATGGCCATGCTTGTTCTGCTCTCCTGTGACCCCTCCTGGAGGACGCATGGAGACTTGACTTTGGAGAAGGCTGCGGCCAAGCGTTCTCTACACTTGGAGGTGAAGTTGCCGTTGGGAACGGAGGTGGAAGAAGACCAGTAACCTTTATGGCTGTAAAAAAGAAAGCAAGCTTTGAGAAAAAATACTCACCCCCCTGTAAAAAGGGAAAAGAAATCAGTCCCATGAAGCCAAGTTACAAACAAGATGGACTCAAAGGAAGTCTGAAGTAGTTCTCAAGCCTTTGCAGAGAGCTCAGTGCAGTTCTGGGTATGCCAGGGCTGAAGGTTTTCTGGGTGTGTAAGAGCGAACAGTTCTCACTGTATGGCCTTCTCACCTGACCTCCACCCAGAATCCTCTTATACGCTTTCACAGAGAAAGCCTGTGTCTCCCAGAGCCTCTTCCAAGCATTCTCCTTGGTTCATTAGGTGATAATAGAAAGCGATTTTTCCCCTGTCATCTTGAGCAATCAGAAGCATTAAGAATAAGAGCCTGAGCCTGAAAGCCTAAATGAGAGGGTTTGATGGGTATGTATATCTGCCTCCTTCATTAGAGCAAGAAGCAAGGATGGCTCCCAGAGCTTGCATTTCTTGAAAATAAATAGGCAAGAAACAAGGATCATGGTCAAGTAGTGTCAAGAGAAAACTGAGGTTTGGGGCTTAGATTCCATTCCCAGATCTGCTGAACCCCAGAGAGGCAATTTCCTCTGCCTTTACTGGTATGAAGCAATAGCTTGTCCCACAAGTGATCCATTAGCAGACTTCTTGCAGAGGGGGGTACCCATCAGCTGAGAGCTAAGGGGGGCAGAAAATAACACCTGTTAAGATCTTGGGCAAATCACTTGGTGCACAAATGTGAACTCATCACTCGTATTAGCCTGTATTTACTCATAGTGGGACCGAGTAGCTGCATAACCCCAGTGTGAGTACAGTGCTCACGTTCTTGATCTCAGCCTCTTTATGCTTCAGTTTTTCCACCAGTAAAATGAAGCTAAAAGCATCTTCCTCAAAAAGATGCTAGGAGGTGGTGGCCTTTCTCCTTGTCTGGGAATGCTCTGGGATCACCTGAGAGATGGTGCTGAAGTGGCAGGGGCTATTACTGCTCAGAAACTACGCTGCCAACTCTGTCAATGGCTGGTTGTCACCACAGCAAATCCATTTCTCACTGTCTGGAAGGCAAATTCAACTTGCCACCATCTCCCCCTGTAAGAAAGCAAGTAATAAGAGGCACACCTTGGGACCAAGCTAAGAACTTTTTGTTGTTGTTCTGGAGACAGAACTTATACAGACCTCCCACTGTGCTGCCACTTTGTAAGACTTGCGGGGCGTATTTCTTGTACTGTGTTTCAGGGGATAATTTATTTTTATTTCCCTTCTAGGTAGGATGCTTCCTGCACAGTCGATCCCACTTGGCATCCAAAGGTAGGGAACTCCATCTTGTCAATGTGACCAATCTCTGTAACAACCACACAACTTAATTTTGGGCCGTGTCGTCCTCTCGGGGGCAGTTTCACATGCACCTTGTGCCATGTCTGCCACAGCTCGTAATGGAAAACAAATTTATACCGCGTCTCCTAAGTCTTGCTACATCCCTACATGGGAAAAGAGACGGCTCTAGGGGAAAGAGAAGGCTCCAGCCAGGAGTCTGCCAGAGAGGGGAGCGGCAGGTATCCCTGGCAGTGCGGAGGGCCGTTTCCCCCCCGCAGGGTGCCGTGTCCCCCCCCGGAGCCGGCGCTGGCGGCCGCTGGCGCTGGCCCCGCCGCCCGTCGCTCACCCCCTCTGCCCGCCGCCGGCGCGGCGCTTGCGAAGCGCCTCCGCTGTCGAAATGGGCCAAGTTCGAGCGGCGGCGGCGGAGGGAAATCTTGTTTGGTCAGAGGCTCTGAACTGTGCCGTGACTCCCGGGCACGGCTCGATGTATGTGTGTCCCGGCTCGGAGGGCAGCCCGGGCCAGTAGCCCACCATAGGGAGGCATTTAGGGTCTGGGGGCAGCGGTGTAGGGGGGTATCAATGTGTATGATGTGTGTCTCTGGGTATAGATGTACACAGCGATCTACGTAATGTAGAACCGTATTTTTTAAAATTTTGTGCTGGAGTGGAAATTAAATGCCAACTCGCAGTGATCATAAAGGCTCCGGGGGGAGCGGGGCGAGGCTGCAGGGTGCAGGTGGAGGTGGGCGGCCCCCGGGAAACTTCTCCGCCCGGGTGGCTGGAGCCCCGCGGGCAGAGCCGGCACCGGCCGGGGCCGCCTCCTCCCTGCGCCCGGCGGCGGAGGGGAGGGGACGGCGGAGCGGCGGCGGGGGCGCAGCGCTTAATTTTAATTATTGCATATAAATAAATAAACCAGGTGTCAGTTTAAAGAGGAAGGAGGAGGAGGGGGGGGAGGGTGAAAGGGGGCTGGGTGGGCGGTGGGGAACCCTCCAGCCTGGTGAGAAGGTGGGTCGATCTAGGGGAATCAATAAGCGCGCTTTTTTTTTTTTTTTTTTTAACCAAAATAATGTCTACGGCAGCAGAGACCTCTCCGAGATGTCAGGTATTAGTCCGGAGGGGCAGATCTGCGAGCCACACAGCAGCTCCCGGGTCTACGGTACATTAGCCTCTCCGTGGGAGAGGGATCCCAGACAGCTCTGCTGGGGAGCCAGCCCAGGAGATTTGTTAGCGGGCTGCTCCGGGGGATACCAGCCACCTCCGGCACCCGAGCGCCAAAGGTGCTTGTGTTGCTGCTGCTGCTGCTGCTGCTGGCGCATTTCATCCAAACTCCAGACAGAGCGGGGGCAAGTTGAACCGGAGACATTAGAGCCACTGTGCTTTGGAGAGACGAGGGCGCACGGGGAGCGCAGTAGCACCATGCCTGCTATCAAGAAGGAGCGACTTGACAGGGAAGAGATGGCCCTGGCAGCTTTTAACCAGCCCATGGAAACCTTACCTGACTATCTCGCCCCTCTGGCCGCCGCTGCCATTCCGGTGGTAACCCCGCACCCGCCGGCTTACGACCAGATCTTTGCCCACCGCGCGTACCTGGGCTTC
The DNA here is from genome assembly GCF_013368605.1 of Nyctibius grandis. Lineage (NCBI taxonomy): Eukaryota > Metazoa > Chordata > Aves > Nyctibiiformes > Nyctibiidae > Nyctibius > Nyctibius grandis. The sequence goes on from NC_090674.1 coordinate 5,324,218, forward strand.
CACGAGACCCACCACCCCCACCCCCACCACCCCCACCACCTCCCCGAGGACCTGATGCTGGAGAGGTTTTCCTCCATCCCGGATTTCCAGCCTTTCTTTGACAACGGAGAGCCTTGCATCGAGGTGGAGTGCGGGGAGAACAAGGCGCTGCTCTACATCAATAAGTTGTGCCAGGGGAGCAAAGGACCCTCTATCCGGTACCGGGGAGAGTGGCTGACCCCCAACGAGTTCCAGTTTGTCAGCGGCAGGGAGACGGCCAAGGACTGGAAGCGCAGCATCAGGCACAAAGGTAAAGGCACTGCTCCCCGCTCCGGCTGCTGCCGGGGTCCCCGCGCTGCGCTGCTCTGCCTGAGCATCCTCCCTCTCGCCCCCGTGCTTTGGGAGCGGGATCCGAGGGGGGGGGCTTACTGCCTATTAGCATTCGCACGGGGGGGGGGGGGAAGAGCTCAGGACCAGATCTCCCGTGGCCGTGCCCCCCTCCTCCGCGCAGCCCCGCGCTCTCTCTACCGGATCCCCGGTACCGGGCTCTCCGGGGCAGGGCGAAGTTTTTCCGAGCGATTTGGGAACAGTTGCTTTGGGGTGTGTGTGGGGGGGCTCCTCTCTTCTGGAGAGAAGTTTCATTTCGCGCGGGCAGAGGTTTGAACACCGGGAAAATTGCGGGGTGCGTGGGGCCCCCCCCCCCAGCTCTCCTCGGCGGGGGGCGGCAGCGCGCAGCCCCGCGGCGGCGGGTGAGGAGCGGCACCGGCGGGGCGGCGGGCGGGGCGGCGGGGGGGGTGTTCCCCTCGCAGCTGGGTGGCGTGGGACCTCCGCGGCGCTGGCGGCTGCTGACGGGAGCCTGCCCTGCCTCCCTTCCCCTCCCGCCTGCGGTGCAGCCCGAGCCAGCGCCGCAGTCCCGGCACCGGGGCTGGCGCGGCGGAGCTGCCGGGGCGGGCGGCAGGTGGGGAGCGGGGGAGGCGAGAAGCCGCTGCGACACGTAATTAGCTGCGAGCTGGAGGTGTCAGCCCGGGGGTCTGAGGAGCTATTAGGAGGTGACTGACACCTCGCCTTGTTTATTGATCGCCAGAGGAAAAGGGGAGTAACTCCGGGGGCCGCGCTAATTGCCATCGCTCCACTCATCTCTCCTGTTTCTTTTATTCCTGGGCTCCTGGCTGCCTTCAGGAAATCTCAATTCCTCCGGGGTGAGTCAGGAGGAGCGAGGTGAATTGGACGGAGGAGCAGGGGGGGAGGCGCCGAGGGGGCTGCCCCGCTCGCCCGGCCGGCCCCCGGCGTGGGGCTTTGGCTGCGCGGGTGGCGTGGGCAGCGCGGAGCCCCGCGCGGGTGCGCGCAGGATGCGCGGGCTGGCCGCTGCGCCCGGGTGCGCCGGCTGGCTGCGGGCTGCGGGAGCGCTGGTGCCGAGGTCAGGCAGGGGCTGAGGAGGGTCGCGCCGGTGCCGCTTTCCACGGTTATCTGCGGGGGAGAGAGTTGGGGCAGGCGGGAGCGGGTGGGTGGGTGCTGGTGGGCAGGCAAGGGGAGGGGTGTTTGTAGGGAAGGAGACGCGTGCTCCCCCCTCCGCCCTTCCCTAAATACTTTCCTTTTATAAAAGTGCTGATCCTTTTTCTTCTTCTTTTTCTTCTCCTCTGCATCCAGGGAAAAGTTTGAAGACTCTTATGTCCAAAGGAATCTTACAGGTACATCCTCCAATCTGTGATTGCCCTGGGTGTCGAATTTCGTCTCCAGTGGTAAGATTATTGTTAAACTATGTGCTTTAGTTAAGACATCTCCCCTCTCCTCCGCCTCCTTCCCTTAAAAAAAAAAAATCCCTTTGCTTCTGTGATCATGAAACCGTGATCTCTGAGGGCTGGGAACTGTCAGTCATTGAGTCTTTGCCAGAGCCCTGCTTGCACTGCGAGCGTACCTGTGCTCTAGTAAAAGGGTAGCAGGAGAGCAGTTTGCAAACAGAGCAGATGGGAAGAGCAGTGTTTGACCTAAAGGATGCAACACACAGCGTGACTGTGTGGTTTTCAGGGGGAGCTGTCTATGTGCAAACGGCAAATCATTCAGCAGCCTCTTCCCTGTTGTCACCCCTTCATTCTGGTGTATTGTGCAGAGGTGTAAAATGGCTAAATAAAGCAAAAGGGATTTATAATTGCACCCATGTGTTAGAGTCAGAACAGCCACAGTTTACAAACCATTAGTGATTTTTTTTTTTTACATAAACTTAAGGAAGAACAAGTTCATCTTAAATGCTTACAACTTCGACAACATTCATGTCATAGATCAGTTACTGCTTTTATAGATCTTTCCTTCCCAACTTTTCCTTGTGTTTTCTACTGTTGGCCTTTATCCTGAGACTTTCAAAATCTCATCATTTTTTTCTCATTCCATTTCATGAAAACATCAACATTTTAATGAAAAAGATATTGATGCTATAAATAAAAAGCTACTGAAATCATAGTAAACTAAGGCATTAAAACCAGTTCATCATGTGTAGAAATAACCGTAAGATACAATAACATCTAAATGGGAGGGCAAAGCTGTTGGTTTGTAGAACTAAAGCAGGTCTTGGTCTGAAAAAAACACCATGACTTAAAACATTGTCAGTAGCACCGCAGAGACAGCTGCAGCTGGGAACATACCTACTTTTATCCACTGAAATCAACCGTTTTTTCTTTTATTGTTTCTTTGAGAGCCAATGGACAATCTCTTCACACGCAGGATCTTTATGATTCTGCACGACAGACGGAATCGGGAATTTATTTCTGCGTAGTATATACGTGCGTGCTTATGTGTACAAATATACACATTCCCATGGGAAGGGGCTTAGAGGAATAACCAACAGTTACCCAAATCAAGGTGAAGATGCCATCTCTGTGATGCGAGTCTCTTGCGTCTGTTCGGTGTAGCAGCCGTCCGTCCCAAAGCAGTAACTGCCCAGTGAGCTCACCAGTACTAGTTATATCACAGCACTGCCGTGGTATTTTAAACCCAGCAAACCAGATGGACTGAAGCTTGGCTTTTCTGTTGGACTCGTGTAGTTCCTCTGAGTTTACGGGGCAAAGTGTGATGCGGTGTCATAAGCTTTCTCCAGTTTTGAGTTTGCATGTGCTTTAGTTACTAGTCATGCAGATCAGAGGCCAGCAAACAGTGATCTGCAGACCAAAGCGATAGGCCACAGTCGCTGGTGGTGTTGAGAAGTGTGTGACCAGATGACACTGTCTACTGGGTACCAAGTTGCATTAGGTGGTAGCCAAAATGACTGATTGCACTTTCCTACAGTAACATTTTTAATAGTTGTGCAGGGATACTGTGCATTTATGGATGGGAAGGCAGCTCTGCATGAAACAAGTGTCTTTGAAAATACGACTGAATTTGAGAAGTTTAGATAGAGGAAAAGAGAGGTTGGTATAGTTTTGGGAAAGGAGAAAGGAATCCTTCTGGACCTGCATCCTACTGCTTCCCCAGCTGTATACATTAGTTAGAGGGGGTTTTGATGTCAGAATTTGCACAGCGAGGGCAAACCCCAATGAGAGCTCTTACCAGAACTCTGGTTGTCGGTGCTTACTGTATTTTGTGTGCTGTAATTGGAACGTATACCTGGCCAAACGACAATTTCACATTTTGAACCTGGAACCTTTTGGTAGTGGCTTGTCATAGCTACATGCACTACACATCCAAAACAGACAAGAAAGAGGATTAAAAATTGGGCACGGTTTATCTTTCCCCATTTAGCGATCACCGATTTAAGCACCACTGAGATCAAAGGGCTGTTTCTCCCCAAAGGTAGGGACGCTTTATGTTTTATGGTATAGGTAGGTAGAGACTTGCAGTGCCTGGGTCCTTGTGCTACTGTGTTATCGCAGGGCGGGTATGGAGATGGGGAGCTGACTCTGTCAGCTGAAAAATCAGTCCTTGGACAGCGGGAATAGGCCAGAAAAACTCAAGCGTTGCCTTTGTAAGGGGGGCAAGGCAGCTGCCTGTGGGCATCTGCATCTTCCCCCATGTGCTGACTGCAGGCAGAAGGGGAAGCGCTCCAGGAGCCGGCCCGGCTCTTCCTTGGGGAGAGGTCACATCCCTGCCACCCCCGGCCGATCAGACGGCAATGTCAGGGCTTTAATCAACGGCAGCGGCTGTTCGGAGGCCCGGTCTGGGTCTCTTTTGGGGTTGGGGAGAGGAGGGGTTGATCTGGAAAGGAAATTGCTTCGTGCCACAGAGCCGGGTTGGAGAACACGTCTGGGGGAGCAGAGCCGAGCCGTGCACGACCCCCCCCGCCCCGTGCCTGACTCCTCACCGCCTGCTCCGGCTCCCCGCAATGAAACCCAGCCCCCGTCCCACTCCGGCGAGCACCGACACAGCCGGGCAGCGGCTCCCGGCCCCCCCTGTCCGGTCCGCCGGGGCTGGCGCCGCCCCCGCCCCGGGGGTGCCGGCAGTGCCGCGGAGAGCGGCGCCCGGCCCCCGCCGAGCCCGGCTCCGCCGCCCCCCGCCGCCCCGTCGCAGCTCGTTTGCTGCAGCTGCAGACAGCGGCCGGCGCCGGGGCCAGCTCCGCCACCGACCGCCGGTTTCCTGCGAGGCGGAGGGGGAGCAGCCGCGGCGCGCCGGCCGCCCTGGCGCCTCCTCCCCCGGGCCGCGGCCGCCCCCGCGCCCGCACCATCAATCAGCGGCGGGGCCGCCGGGGAGCCGGGCGGGGGGGGGGGGTGCAGGAGGGCCCCGCTGGGCCCAGGGTCGCTCCGAGCCGGGGGGGGATGCAGGGAGGACCCCCCCGGGGCCGGGGAGGGCATCCCCTGGGCCGCTTTGGGGCTGGAAGGGCAGAGCCAGCCTTCCCCGGCCGGTGTGCGGTCAGCACAGCCCAGGGTTCGGCGGGGGAGCGGTGCCCGCATGGCACGGGGCTCTGTCTGCTTTTCTCCCCAGCTCTGCAGAGATGGGGAATGGGGAGCTGGATGCTCGCCCCCACCTCCCATGTCCTTCTGGAGAGTGCCTGTGCCTCCAACTTTCATGTCCTCTTTTCTTTGTACCAGAGGTTTTGAGATGTGGAGGGGAGAAATGGCCCAGGTCTCAGTCCCTTCGTTTTTTTGGAGCCCAGGATGCCAAGCGCTCACCAAGTAAGCTGTCAGATGTGAATAGGGGTCTTCCCCCATATTTGTACTTGTCAGTTCTGGGCAGACATAGTTCATCTTCTTTGGAGCCCTGGATGGATTCCAGTCTATTCTGGTTAAACCCATTCGCTACAGGGTTCCCTCAGTCCCCATCAAACTTCCCTCTGTGCTCCAAACACCGCTCACGCATTCTCTCCATCTCCACTTTCAAACCCCCAGCTGGGGCTGGTCTCAGTGTGCTCACTGGCAGTGGTCTTTTAGCCAGAGGGAGGGAGAAACCTAATGGTCTTGAGAACAGCACTAAAATCTTGATTGCTCAAACAAACTATCTTAGATTTGCAGAGTCCAGCATCACATATCCAGTGTAACAGAGGAGAGGCATTCCGTGCCATAGATGTTCTTTGGTTGTTTCCCTTATCAGACAGAGTGTGACCCTTATTGTGGTTTTCATCCTAGCCCTCCTGCCTCTGGAACCGTGTTAGGACTGGACATTGGCTGCTCCTCATCCTCTTTTCCCATCTTTTCTTGGACAGGGTGTCTGTTTGAAAGGTAGCCCGTGTTGGAGTGTGAGGTTCAGGTCATAGGTAGAGAAGGAAAGGCAAGCTTTTAAAAAGCTATCATGATACGGTTGTATTCAAACAAACCCAAAAGCATGATAGAATTATTATTTTTTTTACCCCGTCTCCTTTCTTGCATGTCACGACACATGGTAATTGTGCGTAGCTTGGTCAGTGACAATGGTAATTCATTTGCTGTGTTTTGCTCTTGATTTGATTTATATGTGATGCTTTTTATTTGCTTCTTTTTGCTTTTCGTCGTCGTCGTTGTTGTTTTCTTCTGATGCCCCTGAGGCATTAGTCCAATACTTTGTCAAGGATAGAGAAGTAACTATCTGCTTACTTAAAAAACTGACTGCCAGTGATCAGCAAAGTCCCTGTTATTTAGCCCTAAGATTTCTGAGCGTTCTCCTGTCTCCCTGTTTCAGAGGGGCAGGGTGGGAGGCAGCTCTGCATCTCCCCCAAAGCGTGGCTTTGTGTGACTTGTGCTGTTGGGTTCTGGCTGCAGCTTCATTCACTGCCCTCCCCCGGCGATGCCCTCCTGGCCACCCAGGAACAGAGCTGCACAGGGGGAAGGAAGGGCGATCCCTGGGCTACTGAGTATGTCCCTGTGTTGTGGGATCCAAATTCAGAGGCTCGTTCAAAAAGGGGAGTCTCCCACACCAGACAAGAGTCTTTCAAGAGAACTTTCCGATGAGAAGAGGACTTTGCCTGCTGGAAAATTTAGTTGGCTGCCTGCAGAGGCAGGATTAAGTCTGAAATTTTACTTTTAACTGAATAGATTAGATTTAGGTTCCTTTCTGAGCTGCTGTGGACTTAAGGATTGGAGCTGGAGAACCTTGGGGTTTATGTGAAGGGGACTGTTTTCATAACTTTGCCTTCGTGTCTCTGGGGGCTGCCTTATGAATGTGGAAAAAGCCCCTCTGTAAAGCAGACTTGTAAACCTTTTTATCCCCCCCAGGTCTTTGGCACAGTCTGTTGATTTTTATTTGTGGTTTCGTGCTGATTTGGATTGTTGCTTTTAATCCAGCACATTTAAGTTTAGGGTAGCATTTGTTGGAGTCTTTTGAGTTGGCTGAGGGTTTTTTGTTTGTTTGTGGGGGTTTTTTTTGTTTTGTTTTTTAATGGATTTCACTCAGGTGATTTTTAGAGTGTGTGTTTTGCACTGCACACTTGTAAGTTGAACTTGAATGCTTAACAGAAGTTTATTCAAAATCTGTCATATATCACCTTCATAGAGAAACTGGAGATACAAGGTATGTTGTTCTCCTAAATGGGGTGAGACACTCACACATCCCATCCAGTTCTGGGGAGAGGTGCTGAGTTTGAGTCCACAGCCTCAGCTCACAAGGCCAAGGGCAGTGTGATCATGTGTGTCTGCTTCTCTCCCAGAAGGGTCCCTAAAATCAGCTGCTCTTGGGTCCCACAGCACTTTGCAGGGGAAAACTGACAGCTTGAAATGGGGATCAGTGTGGCTATGAGAGGTGCTCCTCAACGTATTCTGCGTTGGAAGTGGTTCCTGATGGGCCTCGAACTCAGCTCATGAACAGGGCACGCTGCAATTGCCTGCTGTTGTCCAGACAGAGGTTTGGAAGGTGGGTCTTGCACCAAGAAAATGAGTAGTTATTCTTCTACGTAGAGGCAGAACAATCCCAGCTCAGTGGCGTTACGAGTGCCAGCACAATACTGAAGGATTTAATTTTGTGGATTATTAAATACCCACTGTAAAGGAAAATATTAATTGGATTGCAGCCTTGTGAGTGAACAGCAGAGATGTATAAGCAGCTATGGCTTAGGAAAATAATTTTATCTTACAGTGGGTTTTATGGAGTTCCAAGAGGGGGAGGTTTGCTGTGGTGCAAGAGCTGTAGTGAAGATTTCTGCTGTTCCAGTGAGCAATGGTGAGAAACTGAATGCAAAAGGTCTTGCATGATGGAAGGACAGAGGAAGATCCATCTGTGAGCTCAGTGTAGTGTTTGCGAGGTGTTTGTGAATAAGCTAACCCTCCCTGAAAGAGGGTGAAGGAATATTTATGCTGAGGTTGGCGTGTATGAGGGATTTCTGCTTGGAGGGAGCAAGTTTCCTCCTGCTGGGATTCCATAAAGGCTGCAGAGGGGCTTTCCTTGTTCCGCAGGCTTTTGCGTGGTGTTGATTCCCTGGAAGAGCTAAGCCAGAGTGTCATTTCTGGCACTTCATGTTCTCCGGGGGGCTCAGTTGTAGGAAGAGGCAGTTTCCAAGCCCTCAGCCCCTTTGGGAGCAGGTTTTACACGCTAAGTCAGCAGATGCAGGATGGGCTTTGCAGCTAGCGCTGCTTGCCTGGTGAATTGTACTGTACTCCATCAGATCTGGAAAATCTATGGGTCTGAGGAAAAGAAAGTTAAGCATGGGAAGAAAAATAGATAAATAAATATATAAAAGCAGGGAAAGCAGCATCATCTTGTTAGCAGTGTGTCAAGGGCAGTGTAAAGGTGACATAGGATAAGTAATTTTGCTGTCAAAATTATTTAGAGATGTCATTAAACTGCTTAGGGCTGTCTCTGCTGCTTCAGGGCACAGACACCTGGTTTTAATTTGCAGTGGTCTATGTCCAAACTTGCTGGCTGTATTCAAAGGGATCAGTGCTAATTTGGAGCCGGGTGGCAAATGCCTTTAGTGAACGTGGGATCTAAATGGCAGAAGTGACTGAAGGATCACAATTAACTCCCTCATAAACTTGGCTTGTATTTTTATTCCTGAGGTTTAAAACTATCAACTAGTTCAAGTTTGCAGAGATGAAGAACTTTTCAGATTGCGTGTTCTGGTTCAGTTATGAGACAGGGAGAGCAGAGAAGCAGTTTCCTATTGGCCCTAGACTTTGGAAAGAAGATCCACTCTGGTTTTAATGAAGTAATGCTTGGTGAGAATTTTATGCTTGCAAAATCACTTTGTTTTGTTTATATTTTTTCCTTTTTCTTTTTTGTTTGTTTGTGTTTGTTGTTTTTTTTTTCCCCTTCTGCATTGTCTTACTCTGTTTCTCTTATGCACAATCTATTTCCTTTATCTGGAAAACGTCTTGCTACAGCAGCAGATTCTTGTTTGCCATCTATGCCCTCTTCCCTTTTCCTTCTCCATGTTGAAATGCAGCATCTTCGCTTATTCAACAGCTGAAGAATCACCATTCTCAGCATTTCAGGGCTTTTTTCTGTTAGGAGATGCTCACCTTCCTCACTTCTGGGAGATGTCAGTGAAAAACTCATCATGGGGCTCTGTGTCCCAAAGTTGTGTTTTCCAGTTGAGGGCAATGAAAGACATCTCCTGAGGAGTTATTTGTTGTTGCAGGAATTATGTGCACTTCTGTAAGTAAAGCTGAGAACATCTTTAGCACCTCTGCTTTACTCTTACACTGCTCTTGTGTGAAGGTAACTCTTCTGTACGTACCACCTCCACTGTTGGAGCGATGCATTTCCTTTCTTTTATTTTTGGCTCTGTTATTTTAACAAAACCAGTGAGAACAGAGAGGAAATTACACATTCCCCTGGGTCAGAAATATAATCTGATAGGGGATTTTCTTGTAACGTGTCTGAGGATGAGGCGGGATGGATGGAGGGAATTCCCAAGCACGGGAAGAAAAGTTATTGCTCATTTATTTTACCTCTAGTCAATGTGGAACTTTCAGCTTTTACTGATTTCACTTTATTTTGCACGTGCATGCAAAGCCACAGAATCGGGGAATACCATCGAGCCCAAGTCTGCCCTGTTCTTTGATTACCTGTACGAAAATATTCCTGCACATCAAATCCCTCATTTTAAGATGTCAAGACAGCTTCAGTCGATATGTGAAGTAGGCTTTTAATAATCTTTTACATCTTCAGCTAGAAACTTGGGCCAGCATTCGCCAACCAGCTGGGTCATTGGAGGCAGTCTGGCCTTGGTGTAACACGTACAGACATCAGCGACGGCTGTTGTCCCCATGGCTGCTGTACTATGGCATTAGCCTAGGGGCTCATACAAACAGCCTTGCTGTTTTTGGAGGGGTGGTTGCCAGAAAAAGGCGCCGTTCATCTGTGTGTGTGCTGCAGCGGCAGCTTTTGCTGGTAGGGATGTCTGTATTTGGCTAAAGTCGCTGTGTTTACCAGCACACAGCCAGAGCTCAGCTCTGGAAGTGATGTAAGGGCAGTGCCATGGAGCAAGAGGCCTCCTTGTGTCCCAGTGCAAGCTGAAGGCGGTTGTCTGGGCGAGTTCTGCACTGATGGCCACTCATATAAAAAAATCCTGAGCCTTTTGTTTATCACATTGTAAAACGGAAAAAAAATAACTTCATAGTAAGGTTTAATCAACATTTCTAAGAGTAACAGTATCTTCTGTCTTAACGGGTACTGCCCATCATCTTACATCTTATTCCTTGCATTGTGCTAATCAATTAGGACGGTAGAACTTTTTTGAACAGTTTCTAGAGAATTAAGCAGCAGGAAAACTTGAGAGAGCTTTTGGTCATAGAAGAGATAATTGACAGCCTTTTGGTCTAGAGAATACATCTTCTAAAATATTTCTAATGACGACACTGCAACAAAGTTGTCTGTTTGCTTGTAGTTGATTCCCAGTTTCGTGCTGGGAGGTATGATTGTTTCAGACAATTTAAAAAGCAGCTCTGGGATTTTAAACAGTTTCAGTTAACTTGGACTTCTTAATCACCACAGCTTCTTAGTATAAAACTTTTCTCTTTCTTTTGAAAGCAAGCAGACCACTTTACCAGACTGGTTTGCTGTCTTACCCCTAGGAGCCTGTATTTATCACCCAGTCCCTGGGGCCTTGCTAAGTCAGAGTTATGAGTAGATTCCACTCCAGTGGTAGCTGCTGTTCTGCCTATCTCTGCCCATCAAATTGCAAAAACTCCCTTGTAACCCCATCCTTTCTCTTTATCTGGAGATGGATGTGATAGGTGGTACTCAGCTCTGTTGAAACTGCCTTTGCTGTGTTGCTAGGGTAACCGGAGAAAGCCCCTGAAGACAGGAAAGGGCAAGCATTCCTTTCTGCCACAGGCTGGAGCATCAGTGATTGAATGAGATTAGATAGAATTAGATAATCCCGAAATTCACAGTGATTTGACGCCAGACCTTTATTAAATAAGTAAAAGTACCAGCCCTTATAGTAAAAATGAATTCTTTTAGATCAATAACTTTTCCCACCATTCGTCACAGCTGTGATTCTTGAGATCTCTTTTTCTGTGACATGGGGTGAACCACACAAACGTATATTTTCGTATATATTTTTTTTTCCCTTTTCCCCCCAGAGGGGACTATGATATCAGTTCCTCTTTTATTTCCCCTTGTGATTCACCCACTTAACCATAAAGTACATTTACAAAGGAAGGCATGATACAAAAATCGGAGATCTCCAGACCTCCTTGTTTTCTAACTTTCCCCACCGAAGTGGGAAGCTTGGTGTGGCTGGGTAAGGAGTCCGAAAGAAACCTCAGTAACACTAGAGTGTGTTATGAAGCAGGCATTCTTTATTGCAGCACTGGGGACTATCCACCATGAGTGCTCCACCGGTTTGGCAAATTTTCAGAGAATATATACCATCAAGTTATACATAGTCATAGGATTTCCAAGAACTCATTTACATAACCATGAGATATGCAAATGTCCATACGCATGCACAGTCGTTTTCCCTGGTGGTCCTCAGGGGTCTTCAGATGAAGGCCAGCAGTCTTCCTCACTGTGCTCGCTGCCTGACCCCTGCTTCCGCGCAAAACTCAGGCTGGGGATCACGTAGGCCTCATCCTTTGAGGTAGCTGTGGCAGTTCCCTTCTCTCTATGTTCTCGTCCATCTGCTCATCCCAAGGCCCAGCCACCTGAAGTGAGACCATCCTGGAGCCTCCTTACAGCCATTACCACTCTCCACGTTGTAAAGGCTTCCCTTTGTTTCGTTGAGCACCCAGGATAGTTGAGTAATTAAGGTATTTACATCCCCCTTGCTCTTGGGACCCCAACCCTTTCAGGCACTGTAAGATTCTTCAGTGATAGTTCAATGAACTAGACTTTACAATAGTAGTGTTATTTAAAAATTGTACACTGTTAGTTTTAAGTATTATAGTGTTTTAGGGTCAGTTAAAACAAAAAAGTTGTATATTGTGAATGGCTGGGTAGTTTTTTGTTCCTTGTGTGTTCAGTGCCTAAAACTGTTGGGACCTCATCCATGCCTGGCATGTTCCTGCTTAGCTGCAGTACAATTGATAACATCATACTCTGATCTAAAGTAAATGTGGGTTAAAGTGAGCATGGCAGCGTGAAGGCAGGGTTGGGCTTTGATCACAGTCAGTCTGGATTTACATCAGTTTAACTCTGTTGACTTCTTTTTCATCCTCACACTGGCATGGCTTCCATCAAAATGTGGTGTGCATCAGAGGACACCTAGCAGAGCACCGAACGTTTGGTGTGTTCTGGCCCTCAAGCAGTTTTGTTTCTTATCAAGCTGAATTGGCTCTTTCAGAACAGAGGGCTGATTTATCTGCTGTTTTCATGGTGGTGCTGTCCTTCAGGTGCATCTCCGAACACCACTGCTGAGGTTTTGCAGGCATAGTGGAGAGTACGTGGTCTCAAAGTGGTCAAGAAGCAGCCCATCCAGAATGAGAAGGGCAGCCTGCATGCTCATTATAAGGATGCTTTTAATTCTGAATAAAAATATGATACATTTTGTCTGTTTTTTTTTAATCACCAAATTAACAATGTGACTCCTTAAAACATTTTTTGCTCGAAATTCATGAGCTGGTAATTCTTGGCTGGAAGTCTATGGATCTACACTTGTTTGCATGAGCGATGTGGATCTGGTTTTTCGAAGTCTCACCTTGCTGTGATGGGTTTCTCAGACATAAATTCAGTAAAAGTGATTTTATGAGGCTCTCCCCTGGTGTGTGCAGAGGGCAAAAATCATCCTTACTTTAGGATGATTTAAGTCTTCCATTGATGTCTCTGCTATTGTCTTTAAACCACTGTAGAATCTAAAGAAAAGTATGATAACTGCTCTCACTTTTAAGGAAACGATGATGATGTTGCTAATTGGAATTTGTTTAGTGTCACATTCCTGCCACTTGGTCTCCTTACAGCTTTGGATGTCACTCTTTGGAACTCCCATTTAGTAGCCATAGACCATCATCAAGAAACCTTTTAGCCTTCTCCTTAGTGAGGTAAATAGAGTGAGGTCTTTCAGTCTCTCCACATCATGAGGCAATCCCAAATCTTTAATTGTCTGCAAGACTCTTCTGCAAAACCCAACACTAGATACCAGCATCCACCTTGAACTGTTGGCACTGTATTTGAGTGATGTCAAGCATATATATATATATATATATATATATGTATATATGTATATATACACACACACGTGCTGTGATCTTCCTGCTCTGATTACTGCTCTGGCATTTATGTCCACGTTATGGACATAACTTCACCCACTAGCCCACACTGTTTTGTGTCTATGGCCCTGGGATTTCATTACTTGCCATTAACTTGCACGTTCTCTGTGTTAACCATCAGCGATGACCCTCGTGTTTTGTTTCAGGTCATTGATAAAAATATTAGGGAGAATTGGTTACATACTTATATTCTGAGGTCTTTTTAATCACCTCTTAATCCATTTAATTTGTGCCATTTTGACTTGTAATGCTCTAATTTCTCATTCAAAAAGTTATGTGGTGTAAGATCAAATAACTTGCAGAAATCTCAGCATATTACACTAGCACTAGCACTATTGTCTCAGCAAAAAAAAGATATATTAGTTTAACTCTTTTCCATTAATGAGTTTTTATTTGCATAAATTATATCACCCTCCTTTAATTTATTATTACTTGTCCAGTTTCCTCTATTTCATTATTTCTCCTGGGGGTTATAAAACTACTTGGATTATCCTGCTTATGCTGTTTAAAATACAGGCACAGTGCTATGTTTTCCCATTTACCTTGTATTTCCTCATTGTTCTGAAGCTCATTAAAAATCTGCGTAAAGCGTCTGAAGAATTTCTCTGGCTAACTGTTCTGAAACTCTTTGAGAGCAAGTTAGCCAAGTGCTGGTTTAAAACTATACAACTTCAGAAGTTTCTGTTTGGAAGCCTCCTAATTCACTGCTGGAATTAAAAGTATTTCATTTTCATATCGTGTTAGAGCTGGCTTTTTGTCCCGGTGCAGAAACGAAACATTTATTGAACATTCTTATGTTTTCAGCATTTCTGACAGTTCTACCATTCCCATCTACTAAGGGACTGAAACCTTATTACCTCCTGTCCTTAATAAGCCAATGTTTACAAACCAGTCTGGAGTTCTTTAATGAATGAAGGAATTATTAAAGTTACACGTGCAATTATTTAAGATTAAGATCTTTATAATGAGTGGGGAAGGAGAGGCCCTCGCCACTATAAAGGCCCGTTACCGCATATTATGCTGATGAAACGTCCAACTGTCTTAAAGTCTGTTACTCCTTAGTATTTGCTTTATGCCTCCAGTGGGATTTCTGCCTTTTTACCTCCTGCTGTTCAGTGTTGGTTTAATCGGAAACCTGGCGTGTGGATCAGCTGGTGGAGCATCAGGCCTCTGCGAAGGGCACGATGCTCTCGCTTCATCTTCTCCATGTGGTGTGCGCTGCTTGCCAGACTGTTTACAGCTTGCGGGTTCGGGTAATGAATAGATGCGTTGGGCTTCAGAAAAATGACCTCTGTGGCTTCTCATGAAAGCCAAGCCTCTTTCCTCCACCTAAATGCTATTGTAGCTTGCACTCCTCTGGCTGCTTTTGTTTTCTCCTCATCTTTCAGTCAAGTCTTCTGGTCTGGCTGCTGGATTATGAAGCGAGGTGGTATTTGAGTTATCTAAAGGAGTGATCATGGTGTGTTCTGTCAAAGCTTGCAACGCCTTAAACAATCAAATCTACTTTCCTTCCATGTTTGCTTTAAATGATCTTGGAAAGGTGTCAGTGCAGGGTTATATGTGCGAGAGAAGAGGTGGAGATGTGATACACCTGGAGCTCTGAACTTCACTGTGTAGTAGAATAACCATTAGGAAATACCCTGTCACCCACCTCCCTCTTCACAAGACTTGTGTTCATCTGTACAGAGAAACATCCCCAGCACTGGCGTGCACTGAGATGCTGTGCTGTTAGCCTCGGCTGGCATGAAACATCTTGATATCCTGCGAGCTGTGAAACTTGACATATGCTGAGGCAGTAACAGGAAGAGAATCTTTCCTCAAAGCTTCCCTGGAATGTTCTGACAGTATTTAATCTGTCGGGGTCTTCTGTGTCATTCAGACTGATCCCAGTAGGCCAGCGAGTTAGAATCGATAATATCCTTGATCAGCAAATAATTCTACCTTGATCAGAGAATCCTGGTAATTAGAGCTGAAAAAGATGCGTGGCGTCACTCAGTCTGCTCCACAGAGTCCTCTGAAACGTGCTGGCATTTATGTGTGTGTTTCTTGGGGCTTTTTCGGCTGCTCTTGTTACACAATGCGAGCTGAGCTTTACCATAACGTGCTTACAGGTACATGAACTGCGAGTTCACGTTATAGGAGGAGAGCTTTGAGAATCCTTAACGTGGATCCCAGTCTCGCTGTCATAGGGGCTGTATGGACAGCATCACTGTCCCCATCCTGGAGATTTTGCAGACCAGGTTTATGCCTACACACAAAAGGGAGAGCAGTGCAGACCATCTGAGGGATGAGGTGCTCTGGGCAGCTTCTTCTCTCCACCGTTTTTTGACACTGATTCTGGAGATTTCAGTAGGATTTGGCTTTACATGCTGACGTGGTTGCCAGGGCTGCAGGATTAGACCCTTTGTGGGGTGGTGATTTGTGAGTGTCACAAGTTGGCACTAAAAAAGTCACTGGTGGATTGAGGAAGGGGAGCTGTGGCTAGTGAAGCTCTTTGACCTAGCAGCAAGAGCAAAGGACCTCAGTTGTGTGGAGAAGGTGACCCAATCCTAGCTGGCTCTGTGACCTTGGGTAAATAAATGGCTTATCCATCCTGTGTGCTAGTCATTCCAGGTGGAAAATTGGGTGAGGAAAAAAAAACCTCAAGAGCCTCAGCTGAAACCATATGGTGCCTCTAAGTGAAGCCTTCCTGGGTTAACAGAGTGCAGACAGTTGCACTGAAGTTTGTCTGGGAGGAAGAAGGAGGGGAGAGGTGAGGGGTCAGGCAGCCCAGGCAAAACATCCAGACCTGGAGGAAACAGAGTGGAGGTTCAGCAACTCATATGGCCCAAAACCTTTCCTTACAGAGTTCACCCTCTTTGTGAGCTGCTGTAGTGGCACTTCTTACAGGGAGCCCTAAAGCCACCTTTCCTTTGCGCTGTGTACTGAAAGCCATAAAGGGAGGGTGTGGGAGTTAATGCTGCACTAACTCCCACTGGGGTACCACAAGGTTTGGGAGGGAAGGTGCATTAGCATGGCTCAGCTTTCCCTGCTTTCAGCCTTACTGTCAGCAAAGAGCTGCTAAGAAACAGTCTGAGGATCTGCTGGGGATTTTTAAGGCAGGGATGGCTTGATACAGAGTGTGTGTTGGCTCCTGGTTTCTCTTGCCCTCTCTGCCCAGCCCGTCCCCCTTGCCCCCCAGACCATGGTTATCAGTAGAATTATAGAAACAACATCATACTGGTTGTTATTTTTTGGCACGTCTGGCCCACGTACCCCATAGGAATTTGCAGCCCTTTTCAAAGTTTTGCATATGCAAAAAGGCAAGTTCTTATCGGTGGAAGCCAAAAAGCACAGTGAGAGCATTTACCCAACTTGGATGAAGCACTCTTGACCAAAGCAGCCTGAAATGTATTTGAGATAATTCTCCTTCCCTTGTGACTGCTGAATTACCTCTTAATAGGCTGCAAAAGCTGCTGCCGCAGAGTGTGAGCTCCTGTCCTGTTCGCTAAAGGTCAAGTGGAGCCCCTTTCTGGTGCATGAGGTGACATGGCTGTTGTGAGTAATTAGTTCAAAAAATACATATGTGTCTCTTTGTGGTACCAGAAATGCTGACTAAACTCCAGAAGGAAATAACAAAGTAGTTGCAAACATGCTTCAGAAGAAATTGTTTCACGGTATGAAACATCCACTGCTGTGTTTGCAATAAAATGAGCAAAAAGGGAAAATGCCAGGGAAATAATGAGGTTAAGAAGCCATCAAATATTTTTACAAGTGCTGTCTTTATTTAAACAGTGGAGATCTTGGGGTCAGGTTTGTTCCTTTATTGTGTCCATACAGCACCTAGCAGCATGGAGTTCTGTTTGGGGGCTCCTAGCTGTTGTTGCAGCCAAAGGACACATAATGATGATCTGGATCTCCCTGGATGTTGATAACTACGGTGATAAGGATGACGTGTATCTGTGTAAAAGGGGCTGAAAAAAGCCCATGGCAACACTGAAGAAACCAGTAGATGAGCTAGTGGGTAAGAGAGGTGGGATACAATTTATAGAAGCCTTGGAGATGTTCTGAAAACTAATGAGGCGTTTGAGTTTCAGCCAGTATTAGAGATCATTCTATGTTTGGCTGGAGAAGATGAGCTGGAGATGAGACAGGAGACGCAGAGTTCAGTGCAGGTCCTGGAGAATCCAAGGATGTGTAACAAACAGGAGAGCTATCTTCTACCTCCTTGTCATGTTGCCCTGCCACCTGTATGCTGTTTTCCCTGCACGTTAAAGGACAGCAGCCCGTTGGACAGGACAGAGCAGTTAGCAAACTTTTTGGTCTTGTTGTGCTTTGCTTCCCTGCAGAGAAGACAGCATATAACTTTATTTTCAAGAAAAAGTAAGCTGGGCTCCAACTGCAGATTGGCAGGTGAGGGAAGATAGGAATAAAAACTAGACAGTGACTCTAAGGAGGAGATAACAGGTGAGAGGCAACAGCTCAGGAGCTCTTGCTACGTGTTCCCGATCGAAAAAGCATATTTGCTGCTTGTCTGGTTGTCCCAAGGTCAGAAAGGCAGCAACAGTGGTGCCAGCACATCAGATCTGCCTGAAAATAAGGCACTCCTGTGCGGTATCCTTCTTCCAGAGGAGGTGCAGCTCTTCTAATCTCCTTCCCCTTATCCCTCTTCCAGCTGACCCCCTGGGCTCAGTAAATAACATTTCAGGAGGCTGCAGGAATCACTGAAGGAGTGGCCTCCCAAGGGATCAGAATTTCTTTCCACCTAAGTTCCACCTTTGCAGTCTTTGCTAAAGAATCCACAATTATTATTCATTTAACTTGTGTTTTTAAATACTATTCCTTGCCTTTCTTTTACCCTTACAACTTTAAATGTGATTTCAGAGGGGATTTTTCTAGAGTTCCAGCTGGCACCCAGTGTGTAAACAAACCCTGACCTTGGCCTCTTGGAGTGCTGGTATTTTTATATATATATATATTTTTATATATATATATATATATATGCGTGTGTGTATATATATGCCTACCTTTTTGTGTTTGGGAATGGCTCACGTGCATGAATACCGTGCAGAGGGAGATTCAGCTGAGCCTTCTGAAATGTCTGGAGGAATTTGTCCATCTGATCCCTATTTATTTTAATAGGGCATGTAGTTCTCAAGAGCTGTCTCTCATACCTGATCTTGTGTCTCCATACCCAATGGGTGTAAGATTTTGGCCCTGACTTGTTTAATTCAGTTTTTTAGCCATTTCTCTGTGTATCCATCAGAATTTGGGTTTGTGCTGGGTTTTGTTTGTGTTTTATTTTTGCCTGTGCAGAGGCTATGATGTGGAGTTCAAGTGATGTTGTGCTGTACTTTGACATTTGTATTCTGCTTTCGTTTTGAGCTGGAGTGAGGGAAACCCAGAGAAGCAGTTTAAATCCATCTGAAAGAGACTGCGTTCCCCTCCTTACGTAGGGGCTTTCCTTGGCAAGGCTTTGCATTAGGGATCCCCGTCCCAGTACCATCCCAGCACAGCAGATAGACTGCAACTGGACGCTGTATCCCTGCTCGTTTTCTCTTCCCTTCATCTCTGCCCCCTTGTTTCTCTCCCTTTCCTTGGTGAGCGTTGCTGTTGGCTTTCTTCTTCTTCACTGGCTGCTTGTAGCGGGGTGCAGTTAGGACAGGGTTGTGTGGAAATCCCTGCAGTGAGCCCCAGCCCTTCCACCCCCACACACTGCACTGGGAGAGACCCAGACAAGGTGACTCATTTAAGGAGGCTGAAACCTTGGGCTGCTTGGGGGGAAATGAAAGGCCCCAGGCAGGGCAGCCAGGCAGCTGGGGGGGTGGCTCCCGCTTGGTTTGCTTCTCCTCTTACACAGCTGAAAGCACGGGGATCCCATGCAGGGGAGATGGTTTTCAGTTGGCTTTAGGAATTGGTGGGAGAGGGACACCGAGGGGGAGGAGGAGGGGAGCATGAATTAGTGCTTGATGAATCTCTGCCTTCTGTAGTAAGGACAGCAGGGCCAGCAAATGTCATCGTGCACCGTGTCATGCCATCGTGGGACATCGTCAGTACCACTGCAAGTATCACACGGAGCTGGCATGTAATGACATCCGAGGTCCCTGACCTCGCTGTGTCCTTCCTGATCTGTTAAGGCGGTGAGAGCACAGGAGCGGTGCGGCAGCAGAGGTGCATTTCTGATCTGGAGGTTAGCCGCTGTCCCAGCTGTAGCTTAGCACTCCTCCGAGCTCAGCTTCGAAGAGTCACTGTCACAGACCAGAGTCGTGTTTTTCATCCTGGGGTCTGTTGATCCTACCTGGTGCACGGACTCCAAGAGTCTCCGCAAAATCATCAGGGAAAACAAGCCTGTTATCAGGAAATTTCAGTTCAGTCTGTAAGGGTCCAGTCCTTCACTGAAAATATTAAAGATTCAGCAAATCGGAAGCAATTGAAAACCAGTGGCTAAACTTTCCAGGGTTCTTGCATTTACCTAAGCTACTCCCCGGGGCAAGGTCCACACAGGCAGAAGACCTGGAGCAAGATGTGGTCTGTATCTTTGTCTTGTTCTTCAGACTAGAATGGAACTGACCCTCTCTGCCTCTGGAGGTGGTGATCATGGAGAGCAAAAGTCAGGTCTGCGTTTGGGATTTAAATGGCTCTAGACTTGAGTGGGGATAAGACAGAGAGAAGAGAATCCCCTCGTTTCTTACCCCCTCCCTGGGATACGTGGGGCAGGTACTGGCTTTTAACTGCTCCCCCTCCCCTGCCTTCTGGACATACGGGAACACAGCTGTGCCTGCAGAAATGTGTGAAGACGTGTGCATGCTGATGGCACCTAAATATAGCAGCTGCTCTGTGCTCCTGTTAACCTGCCAAGTGACTCCTCGCTCTCGTAGGCTTGGTCAAATTGTAGGTATCACTCACCTCCATGGCTAATTCCCTATGGAGGGCCCCTAAAGAGATTTAGAAAACAAGCCCTCTGTCGCTCCGGGGCACAAAACATTATGTCTTTTTGCAGAATTTGGCTAACGAGAGGAGAAACTCCTGTAGATAGACTAGTATTGACCTGCAGACAGGGAGTCCTCAAGCAGGTTTTCTCCAGAGCAGCCTGGCTCCCTTCTGAAGATGCGTATGCACGCTTTGAAACCTCATCCCTGGGTGTCTGCAGGAAAGACCAAAGCTGTCGCTTGGAACTGGTGATTTCTACAGGAGGAAGATGTGATGGAAACATGCCTAGGGTGGGATTTCACTTTCAGTTTAGCGACTTCTCAAATGCAGATGCTTGCTGGGTAAAACAGAGCTGCTTAACAGTGCACAAGAGGATCATGCGACCGCAGAGGAGTCTGTGTCTTCTTGGAACTGCAGGGGGGGATTTAGGATTGGCAAAGTGTAATTCGCAAAGCTTGTGTTTGGCTGGGATTTTTATTTTAACGAGCCCAGAAAATCACCAAGTAAGTAATAAGTCGGGACCTTAAATTTGCTCTCCAGCACTTCTGACGGCAAAGTATACCCAAGTACAGTTATTCAAGAAGGAAGAGTGCCACCTATTGAGTCACAGACTCCCCCTCCTGCAGAAGGCTGAGCATGGGTACGGTAGTATCCCATCCAGGTACTTTCCAAGCACAGCTCAGCATCATTCACGTGATGAGACGGAGCCACAGCCTGGGGTGGTATCCTCATGCACGAGAAAACAAAAGTGTGTGCACTAAAAAACTGTGTGGTGTTTATTTTAGATTTTTACAGATGTGCAGTTCTAAAGCAGTGAATGTTGGTTGCGAAAGTTACCACCAGCAAGCTTCCAAATGTAGACCCTTTTCTGGAGTAAGTTCTTTGTTTAAAAAACTGAAGAAAACCTATAAGACTTACAAATAGTTCTGGGCAAGTTATGTTAACGCAGCTTTATGTACATGAGACTGATGATTTGGTGGCTTTGGGTGAAAGAAAGGACTAGACACGCTTCAGAGTAAGTGTTGGATCTGTGAGCAGGTTTGTTTCTTCATGTGATTGTCCTGAAGCCTCTGTCCATGGTTGCAGTGTTGCTGGAAGCCACGTAAGACCATGCTGTCTCTGGCAGCAGCTTAGCAGCAGACTTTGTTTCCCACCTCAGAGGAATGTTTAAATGCCTAAGAGGGGAGATACCAGTTTCCAGACAAGATGTTTCACTTTTAAAAACATGCCCCGCCCCCTGTTTTGTTCCTATTAATTTTGGTTCTGGTCTTCACTCCCATGAGAGATGAAGTTTTTTTTACCTGCCCAGAAAACTTGTCCCTTTGGTGTTTATTTTTTTTTTTTCCTTCCAGCTTTTTGTTTTTATACTTTTGATGAATTATTTACCTCTCTTGGTTTTTTTTTTTTTATATTCTCTTTGTGTTTATCAGCAAAACATACAACTCCCAACACTCCCTAATAACATACAACCTCCCAACTCTCCCTACCTCCATTCAGTACTCATTGGAAAGCCACTGTTTTTGTTGGTCATTTATTTCCCAGCGTTATATTTATATACACAGATGTATTGTGAATCATGGAGGATCTTCTCATGTTGCTCCTAATGTGCTGAGCCAACTAGTTGCATATTTCTGTGCGTAGTTTTGGTTTGTTAGTACACACAGTCTAAGTGGAACCCGTGGTTCTGGGTGCTGCACAGTCCCAGCGGATGATGAGCACTAGCCCCAGTGCTTGCAGAACACGTGTATGAGGCAGTCGGGTAGACTGCTTGAGTTCAGGGTAAAGATACAGGCATAGTGAGTTACACAGAGTTCTTTACGGGCAGCAGTATCAGATCTTTCTTCGGTTACTCATAGGTGGATCTCAGCCAGGTTTCTTTTTCAGAGGTGCACTGGTTACTGAGTGGTGGGAGCACCAAATTTGGAGACAGGACCGTTCTGTTCCACTCTTGGATCCTCTACCAGTTTACTGTGTGATGATGAGCAAGTTGTCCCACCATGCTTTCCCTTGGTCTCACTTGCCTAGGTGATGATATAAAAGTACTTCAAAGCAAGAACCTCTTGTCATCCTCAGTCGTGACATCCCTCCTTCTGGTGCTCCCAGCCATGCAGCATTTTGATGGACTGAGGGCATGTCAGTCCTCAGCAGTGCCAAGAAGAAGGGAGGGATTCCCCTGAGTCAAAGCAGCTAAGCAGGAATTTGGCCTGCTTTTAGCCTCATACCTGATACTCTCAGACTCTCTTTCCTTTCATTAATTCCACTCTGTGCTGCAGCTGAAAAGCACGTATTAAAACTCTAAGGAGGCATGTCTAGTAGTTGTTCAAAATCAGTTAATTTTTTATTGGATTTGAAGTCAGACTTCCTGGGCCAAACCCACCCCTAGAGGACTGGGGATGGGGAATTGCAGGCAGTCGGGGCTTGTTCCGGATAATTGACTTTCTCTTCCTTGTCCACCCTCACTCTCAGATTCGCCTCAGAAACCTCCCTATCTTTGCCTCTCCGCAGTGCTAAGGCTGAGGCGCCTGTGTCCCTACCAGCCTCAGCCATCGAGATGTATTAGATTAAACATACACACACATCACAGCCCTGAGGCTGTTAACCCCCCACGCACACCAATAATCCGTTGTGGTCTAAGTAGAATAACTTATGTTTGGACCCTGATCTAGTCCAATTTGCTTCCACACCTGCGGGAGTGACCTTCAAAACTTGCTTGAGGCTCTGTCTCAAAAGTCGTTTTCTCATTAGTGGAAATGAAGTGAAGCTCTTGCTCTGTCTCTGCATCTCTGGGGAGACAAGTGCTGCTCGTCCCTGCCCGCAAATCACACCAGGCCACCTCGCTCCCTGTTGGTTTTCTAGAAACCCTTCTGTCCTGACGACTCCTCCCTTTCCCTCCACAATAACGTGAGTGAGATTAAAGAAAGTCCTTGCAGCGTGTCCCCAACAGTTGCAATGAGCAGGGGCTGCCATTGCAAATGCTTTGGGCACCGGGCGTGCTGGTGGAACAATACAATTTATTCCCATAGTAAACATGTTGTAGAATTGCTCGGTCCGGTACCAGTGTTTACTTCCAGCTGCCATCTCTGTCTGTAGAGTTATTAGAGTGTAAGGGGAAAAAAACCCCAAACCCTCCTGTTGTGCTTCGAGTCCTTGCCATCCATCACCCAGGGGTCACAGTAACTGCAGAGCATATGCTCGGGTCTCAAAAACTGCAGGAAATCAGTCTTTGTTACATGGAAAATAAAGCAGTCTATGGGGAAAATAACCATAAATGTTCATTATTTGTACAGGAAAATCAATTTGTAGGCCAATTGACCAAATAAAGTAATACAATTTGCTGGGAAATCCCCCAGGTGTGGCAGGGAAATCATGGAGCAGAAATGGCAGCAGCGGTTTTCAGAGGTAGTCTGTGGTGGTTTGGGGGTGAGAGGGGTGTGGGGAAGGGAGACAAAGCTTCCAGTTGAAGGAAAGGTGTTAGTGAAAGGAGGAGAAGGGGAAATGGTCATTTTTTTGTTTTTATATGGCAGAGTGTGGTGGAAAGAGGTAACAGGGCCACCGTACAGTGGTGTGTGAGAGCAAGGAAGGTGCTGCCTTGAAGGGGTTGACAAACCAAGCAGTGGAGCCCTGCGGTCTGGCTGGAAGCACGTGTGATCTGGCAGTAGGAGCAGGGGAGGGACAGCCACACAACCCTTCTCGGTTCTCCCTCATTTTGTCATCTACGCAGCAAATCTCGGGCAAGTGATTTCCATTGTGCAGGCTCTGTGTGTGTGGAGTAAAATCAGATAATCACCCCGAAACAACTCTGAGGTGGGTGTGTGAGTCTCGTGTCAGTGGTAAATGCCATTTGCAGCCCTGGTGTAGAACTGATTTTTTCTGAACAATGACACCCAGGTCTAGTGGTGGGTACTGTGTGCCTGGACAGCTCTTTGTCACGGGTGCACATTGACACTGGTCAGGTTAAAAAAGCTGAGGATCAATTTGTCAGTCTCTTCCAATTATCTGAACCAGATCCTTTGTGCGTCCTTAAGTGGAGGCTGTGTGTCTGTGTGCATACGAAGGCAGTGAGGTTGGGAGGGGGAGAGAGGGACATCATCTTCAGCTGTTTTTTACTTGAAAGGATGAATTTATGACCATGGTGCTGGAAGGCATTGCTAACGTGGTGTAGTCCAGTTCCTGTGATAGTTGGAAAGGCTCCACGGAGCTGCTTTTCCACACTGGATATGACTATATTGTCCCTTTGGCTTTGGAAGTGCAGCAGACTGCTCCTGGCTCTGCAGCAGCCTCTCTGGATGACTTACTTCATCAGCTTATGTGTCTTCATCACACCTTGCACCACTGTGAAATGGATCTACTGCTCCTCACTGGCCTCCCAGATGTGTTAAAAGCCCTTAAATAACAAAAGCTTATAAGACACATAGTTCTTTCCAAATTACAGCATGGCACAATGGCAGTATCACTGTAGCAGATGACAGGCTTGTTGGCTCAGATTTCCCTTGCTTTTGGCTCTCTGTGAGAGGGAAGGGGCTCCAGGGAGGCTGTGGCTTCACTCTTGTGCATGCAGCAGGTGTCAGAGCTTTTGATTTGTAAAAACGGGGCCTTTCAAAGCCCTGAGCAGCACTGCAGAAAACAGTCTGTTGAGACAAACTCTGCCGGTCGTGCCTCATCTGTGAAGGAGCTGCGCCTTTCTCTGTTTTGTTGGGGTATTGATAATTTAAGAGGATTTTGCTCCTTGTCTCTTCACTGGAGAGGAGGAGCAGGAAAGGAAAGAAAAAAGAGAAAAATATGTAAGTTTTGCTTTTATTTAGGAGCTAGCATCAGTGTACCACAGCCTTAGCTGGTGTAAGTTGACTTTTACTCCATTAATACTGACTTACGTTGCCTGAGGGCCTGATTTCCCATCTCTGCTTCCTTCTTTGCAACCTCAGACTAGGATGGACAAAGCTATTTGACATGGAACAGACATAGGAAACACAGACTAAGCCACTTTTCAGCCTTCTTCCAGAGAGTTTTTGAGAACAGGTAGCTCCAAAGGACTGATAGATTTTCTATCTTAGAGTTACCTCCCTTCGAAGACTGGAAATTCCAGTTGGCTTTTCCAGAAGAGCATAGCTCTCACTCTATTAACAAATTATCCTTTAGGCTTTATAACTCACTCAGAGGTAATAAATGGGAAATGTTCCCTTCTGTTCACAGATCTTGTTCATCTGTTTCTTTAGGGCTTCAGAAAATAATGTTGTTAATATTGATGGGAAGAGCAGCAGCTTCCCTTCCGTGTAACTGTCTTTTAGTTTAAAACATATATATTTTTCTCCAATTATAGTAGTTCCAACAGGCCTGTTTCTATGCACAGCCTCAGACTCAACATGTCATTCTCTGCTCCAAAGAGCTTACAATATGAACAGTGTGGAGAAACAGGTACAAGGGAGAGGAAGTTACTAACGGCTCTTTATAGCAGGGAGGCTGAGCACAGTGGGGTCAAGTGAGTTGCCTAGGATCACACGGGGAAATTGTGGTTAAGAGTAATTATCTTCTTTTATATACTTTCGCTCTCTCTCAAAAGATAAAATACCCTAAAATGGGCCTGGACTGTCTATACTGGAATTGACAGCTTCTGTGAAAACCAGTTGATGACAACTCAGAACTGTTCATGAGGAATCATCAAGTGTAGATCTAGAGACCTGCTGGGGTACAGTTATTCCCAGGATCTGTTGTCCCCTGTCCCAAGCTCTTAGCCCTGCCTGGCTGTGTGGAGCTGCCTCCTCAGCTTGCCTCTTGTCACTGCCAGAGCTTGTAAACCACTTTCATGAGACTCTGCTGGAGAGTGCGACACAGTCCCCAAAACCTGGAAGAGTCTTTGTGGTCTTTACTGCCTTAATTTTTTGCCTGACCATCGCTGTCTGTTCCCTTCTGCTCCCTCTGTACTTTGGGCCATCCCTCCTGTGCTGGAACAACTTCCAGTGTAACATTGGTGTCACTGGGAAGAGATAATAAATAATAAACCTATTAGTGGTCAGGTTAAAGGGCTGGACTGCAGCTGACAAGGAGGCGGAAGAATAGATGCAGCGGGAGGCTGCTGGGTGTTGTTTTATTCATTTGTTCATTACTGAACATGGGAGCAGGAGATGAGGTGGAGGCTGGACAGCTTCTGCCTGTGCCCTCGGTTTCGCTGGAGAAGCTGGTGAGCGCAGGGCAGCAGGTCTGCGCCCGGACTGGATTTGCTACTGAAACAGTCAGCCTGGTAGCACATCGGCCTCGAACGCCTAATGAAGGCCCAGGGGAGAGTGGAGGATTATCTTGGAAGGCAACTGACCCTTTCTGAGGTGTTTACACTAATCACAGCTGAAGGTAAATGCAAACTCTGGCAGTTATCCTACAGGGGCGCGTGTGGGCTCCCTTGCTGTGTAATTTCCCTAATTAAAGCCATTTGACTAGGTTTATTATTTGAAAAAGTAAAAGAAAAATATTCCAGGCTCTCCAAACCTCCCCCTTTCCTTTTCTCTATCTTTATTATCAATAAAAAGAGAGAGAAAATGCTGTCTGGACTTGAGGATTTCCTTCACATATGGAAAAGATTTTGCATTCTTCAGCTCCCAGCATTGGCAGCGCACAAACCTCCCCTCTTACCTCCCCCCAGCATTCCCCGGCTGCTCCCTGTATTTCCCAGATCTACGTATACAGAAAGAATGCATGTGCTGGGGCTTCTGCAGGGTTAGGTTTTTTTTTTTATTCGATAGAAATTATTTTTGAGAGTTGAATCACAGGCACGTGAATCATCTTGCGAACAGCTTTGGTGTTTTTAGCAGTGTGCAAACTCGTGCGTTTCTGTCTGTTTTCCTGGCGCTGGTTTGGGTGCTGAAGAAGTGGTGTCCGTAGGGGATGCACCTGCTCGTCTTCTTGGGTCAATCCCCGATGGGATCAGATGTCCAGAGTCTGGCTGGCAGTTAATGGGGACTGGCAAAAGCTTTGCGTTCATGTGCATTTTTTTTTCCCATGGAGCTTTTTGCCTTGCAGCTCTCATAGCAGAGGCCTTTCCATTGCTGGGATCAATTAAACGCTCACCAGGGACCCTCTCTGCGAGGAATCTTTCCTTTTCTGGCTGACTTTGAATGTCACACCAGGGCGTTCAGCTGTTCTGACCTTGTTGCAGTAGCTCCCAGGGCAGGAAACCTTTCCTAACCCTCCCTTCCTGCCTCTCCCCCAAGTCCGATGCTCTCCGCCCGGCCTTCCATCTGCGAGATCTCCCGGGGCTCTTATGCAACAGCTCGGGTTTTTGGTATTCTTGGCTGGGAGAACACGGCTCCAGGGGAGAGCTATGAGGGGGCTGGATGGGTGAGGGGAGAAAAGATTTGATTTTGTAACTCTGCTGACCTTGCTTAGCCACACAGAGCGGAATTTTCCCCCGCGCTCTGGAAGGGAAGAAATATCACTACTGTTTTCTTCTCCATCTTTCTGATGGTCCCTTGCTTTCATGGCAGAACAACCTTCCAGCCTTCTCCACTCAGGTAACCTACCACTGCTCCCGAGTTGTTGGTTTTTTTTTTACTTGTAGTTGCATCTCTAGATGTGGGTAATTGGTAACTTTAAATTGTGTGTTGGTACCCATCTGATTTTTCCTGGGGAAAGGAAATATGCCTCTCTGTGATTTTTTAAAACAAAGCAACCTCCCACCCAGACAATACTTTGAGAGGCAATGAAAGCAATTAATGGTGTCAAAAGACCCTAGGGGGGTGAAGTGGTGAGTGACTGAGGGCTGCACTGACGCAGGAAGGGCTGGGTGGGGAGCTGAGTGTGTCTGGGGAATAGAGGGTTATTGACTCAAACTCCAGCTGTGTTGCCTTAGCTGGTATCATAACCCACAAAATTAATCTTTAACAATGTATAAAGGGACGGGAGTCCTAATATATGAGGCAGTTCTGCAGTGCCCTCAACACTCACCCTTGTAAAACCTTCAGAGAATCGCAGAAATGTTTTACTTTCTAGTTACACTAATTAAAGAGAGGGTAAGCGATAGGCTGGTCTCCACTCCCCCACCCTCTGTCCAAGGGATGGGGAAATCCTTGTGTTCTGGAAGGAAGGTGCAAGCTCTGAAGGGGTTTCCTCTGAGCTGAGTCAGTGTTTGTCCTGAAAGCAAATGTCTTTGACTCCTTATTTCTTTTTAAAATATTCAGACCTTCTTCTAGGGTTCATGGTTCAACATCAACATCATGAGATCACTCTGTAATGACACTGTCATACAAATACAAGCTTGTTTAATTTGAGATTATGAGGCTTACATCGAATATCTATAAATCCTCCTGCACCTCCCCATATATAGCGATGCCGCTGCAGTCTCTGGGTGTACTCTTGCACATAACACTGCTTTGCTAAGTGCACACTTCACTGCCTGCCACTGCATGCCAAGTGATAGCTGATAACCCTGAGTCTGAGTAACTGTAGGTATCTCAGTATACTCCTCAGCTCTGTGTCCTGTAAGGTGTCTGTGCAGCTGGCAAAGGGCTTTAGCAGAAGCCAGAGTCATAGGAGTGACTCCTTGAATGCTTCTCACAAATGAGTGTTTTTTATTTGCAGCTTGGACCAGGGCCCTTTCAAGTCAATGGAAAGACAATTGATTGTAGCAGGTTCTGGACCAGGCTTCTGGCTACCTTTGTGCTTAATTTAAAAGTAATGTGTATCTACTGGTGAATGCCTCTAAACAGATTAAGAAAGTGCAATTGATTCAAAACTGACTATAGATGAACGTAAAAGGCAAAATGGATTGGCTCAGTCTGTTTGAATTTTCTGGGAATGGAGAAATGTAATAAATAAATAAATAAAATACAAAGTAAACACAACTTTAAAAAATACATTGCTAGTGCTGGAATGCAGGTGTTTACGAGGGCAGTGGAACTGCTGTGGCCGCGTTCCGATGTCCGTGTCTGGCCCCTGGTCAGAACCAAAGTAGTAACAGGTCATCTGTGACCAGGTGCAGATTCTCTTTTCCATTCATGTTCATTCATTTGTCTTCTAAGGCAAGCAGCTCTCTGTGTGTTAGGTGATATCTATATAGGTACGTATATACCTATTTGTATATTATATATATAGGCACGTATATATGTGTGTGTATATAGATGTACCTATATGCAGCAGCTTTAGGTGTAAGGATACAATTTACAGGAAGGCAAAGAATAATCATTCTGAGGAGCAGGGGAAAGGGGGGACCTGTGCTCCTCATCTGGTGGGCTGTTGCTGTAGGTTTAGTGCCTCCCTTTTTGCTGCACTCTCGCTCTTGTTAGGGCTGATGAGTCCCTGGGCGGTCACTGAGCCCCGGTAACTGCTCGAAGGTGCCATAATGGCCGTAAAATGATTTTTAGTATCTGATCAGTGCTGTTCTCTTTAGCCTGTGAAGTCACAGCAGAGAGTGAATTGCAATTATTTTGAAGCGGAAATTTGCACGCCCTCCTTCCCCTCCCCGTTTAATTGTTATGATAAATTGCAACTTCAGAAAAATATATAAAGCTTTGGCATGATAAAGCTCGTGCTGATAGCAAGTCCGAGCTTTTCAACATGACAGAAATCTGGTGCAAATACTGTCCTCCTTGCTTTTCCTTTCCTTCCCCTCACTTTTCCCTTCTCCCCGGCAATATTCCCAGTGAGGATATTCTCCTGCATCTGAGCCTGGGCATTTGGGCTCACTACAAAGCCTGTTTCAGCTTGATCCAAGTTCTGTACTTGGAGTACTCAGAGATGTAGGAGCATTCACCTTGTTGCTGTCCACGGGTGTATTTTTCATCTTGACATCCCTCTCAAGAAGAAAGTGCATGTCTTTTTCCTTGTATTCCCATTTTTAAGTCAGTTTGGCCCACTGCTCTCTCTCCCTTGGGTGTCTGCTGTTCACAGACAGCTGGGTTCTTGGCTTGGAAGTGCAGGAGGATGGGAAAGCTAATGTGCCTCCTTGGGGCGATGCCTTCCAGATGGATTTAGCTAATTATCACAGCGATTAGGGCTCCCCTTAATGACCATAACTGGAATTTATTGACAGAGGTAAACAAGAAATTTTTTGTTTTGCATTTGTGGAAAGTTCTTAATTTGTTTAATTAAAAAAACATGGGTTCTTCTGTCAGTCAGTCTTGCTCCGTTCCCCCCCGCAGAGCCAGACTGGCTCTCCCAGGACGTTTTCATTTTGCCAGGTTTATTTGGAAAGTTGGAGTCGATGTTTCAGAGAAACTGTTATTAGTTAAGTGGTACTCTGCACTTACTCAACCTGTTCCACACACCTTTCTTCCTTTTGTTCCAGTCCTTGCTAAAAATACTTGTCTTTTCTATGACTTGGCCTACTCAAGGAAGTATGCCTACGTACCTGTACAAAGAACATGCATGAAGCTGTGTGCTTCGCTTCCCCTCGCTGCGGTTCCCTTCCCAGTTCCGTGATTTTGTTTGCTAAAATTTTACCTTCTGTGGGGCGATGACATTCCAGGCTCCCTGGGTTTCCAGTGTACATCTTCCACTGTAAGTGCTCGTATTATCGCTCTCCGTCTTGGTCAGTTGAGCTGAACACCCCAAGTGCTAGGGATGTTCTGTCACAGTGAGAGCAACATTTGGTAGGAAATATTCTGGAGAGGGAGACTGGTGCCTAATTCTGCTGCCATCTTCCTTTCCTATTGGCGTGGATGAGATGCAAGTTAGGAATGAAGAGGTGGGGAGAGGCTGGAAGTGCATGACTTGACTATTAGAACTGGAAGAACTAGATACAGATAAGCCTGTGCTGAGAAATCTTTTGCAAAGCGAACAGAGCCTTTGCCCACCCAACATACCAGTGTGAAACCCGCAGTAACTAACACCGTTGCCTTCACAGGGCAGCGTTTGAGAGGAGCTGCTTGGTTCTGCATTGCCTAACCAAATTCTTGTTTTCTTCTCTTTTTTTCTCATTCCATCTAATTCCATCCTGTGCCAGAATCGGGGTCGTCTGGCAGAGAAGAGGACGATCCCCTTACCTCCAACCAGGATCCCAAAGAAAGAGCTGACCTCAATTTTCTCGCATAGTGATGACAGCGAAGAGAGTGATAAGAGCAATGGTCAACACCCTGAAGTAAAGCAGGAGGAGGATCTCCATATCAGTATCATGAAAAGAAGGTACTTTCCTGCCAGGGAGTGCTGCATTGCAAGAGCAAAGACACAGAAAACTGGGCAGCAGGTGACCAGCCTCTGTCGGCCAATACTGCCCAGGCTGCCCCATGGATTCACCTCCAGGGCCTGAAATAAAAGTGCAAATGTTACATTATAGGTCAGAAAGAGTCACTGAGTCCTCCTTTCTGCTTAATCACTCCTGTTTGGGGTTAGTAGGGCTCTGTGGGGCCTTGCACCATGGGCCTTGTGTTTTCCCTAAAGGCATCTGTATTTGCAGACTGTCAGTTGTATTTCACCCTCTGTCCAGCGTTCTGTGTCTTTGTGCCTGGTGAGGCCAGCGAATTGCATGACCAAGAAGTTGTCTGTGGGCCTTTTACATAGCTGTGTGAAAATACACAGAGGTGTGTGGGTCCTGCCTTTTGCTTTCAATTGTCCCCAAATTCTGACGTAATATAAACTTGGTAATTTAATGTTGGGGAGCAAAGTTTGTGAAGGAGGTAGCAGCAGTGGTGGTGGTTATATGGTCTTGATTACAAGTGTCAAAGAGCGTAGCTGTGTCTCACTGATCTTTAGTGACTCTGTAGTCTAAAAGTAGAAGTAATGGGGTTGCAGTAGGCAGGGAGTCACTCAGATACTGGGGCTTACCTCAGTATTTACAGATTTTGATTGTGTCTTTCACAGTACCGTATACATTCACCCTGGGATCATGCAGGGTTACAGGAAGGGGAGAAGGGATTGCCTTGAGTTACGTTCTGGTAACTGTCACTTGGGCTGTTGTGTATGGTCACAGTGCCCATAATATTCCGCTGCAAAATTTTGGGTTCTCTCATCCCTCTGAAAAAATATGATGTGTAGAAGACCTGTAACTACAGGAAAATAAATACCTAAAGGGACTGTGTCTCAGCCTCCCATGCATATCATTGCAACTCATCTTGATTGTCATCTCCCTTTGATGCATAAAATCACTCAGATTCTAAGACAAGCCCTATAAAAACAGAGGAGTGGAAACCGAAGGCATGTAATTGCTTTTCTTATGTTTTATGTGTTTCTTGCTCCTGAGTAGATAAGATATTTCCCCCCTTGCCTTCCAGCAGATGCTGGTACATTCAGCACTGAGAGCTTGAAAGTAGGGAGACACGACAGTAACCAGCTCTGCTCATAAAACCCGCCTGTAATTAAAGTCTGGGTTTATCATTGCAGCTGTCCAACAGTCATGTTCAAGGGTTATCTCTTGGAAATGAAAAGGTGTTTGGGGAACGCATCTGCGCTGTGCATGCGCACAGGAGGCACAGGGGAGAGGGAGCCCTCTTAATCAGTTTTGGTAAACTGCCCTTCTTCTCCTGCCCCCTTTAATTACGCTTTTAATTCTACAAAATTATAGTGCTAGATTGTCTCATTAGGAGGGAGAACAACACGATAACTGTATAATTGATATGCTGGGCCCCCCAAATATAAAGTGCTCTTATCTTAAATCTTTAATTACTGTAATTGCTTTGCCTTGTTTGTTAGGAAATGAAGAAAAAATACTTAATAGTTATTAGCCAGTGGTCCCCCAGCTTACCATTTCTGTGCTCTTCAGTTCTTTTCAGTCAGTTTGTCTGAAGGTCTCTTGTTTAAGCTTTGTCTTGATGCCTTAGAGGAGTGCGTGATTCTTACCAGACAGGTTAGACTCTCATTGCTTTTGTTCTCCTTTTCATTTTCCGGGGAGCTCTGGCACAGTGTGTGTGGGAAAAAGGAGAATAGCTGGGGCAGGCAGGGGCCAGGCAGCGCTCCGGTGAGTGTGGTAACAACAGGAAAAAGGGCACGTAATTCCGTGCTTGGTGCCCAGGCAGGGAACATCTACTGCTCGAATCCCTCAGCATTGCCAAGCATTTTGTCCCTTGCAAATGGGTCCCCCAGCGTTCCTGTCCCAAACTGGGGAGGACTGGCCATTTCCACCTGCTCAAGAGCAGTGAACGGAAGGCGACCTGACCCCGCTCTTGCACAGCCCTGCTGGAGGGAGCAGCCCCTGGCTCTGTTTCTGTGCCGTTAGCAGGCCAGGGCCTGGGGTGGAAGGTGTGATGGGGCTGGCTCCAGAGGCAGCAGCAGCATGGTAAAGGCTAGACAGCTCGCAGACATGACAGCTGGGGCCTGGCAGAGACGGTGCCCCATCTGCTTTCTGGTTTTAATTCACCTGTTGTGTCCTCCCCGATTGGTGATGGATTGGGCTGAGATTTTATTGTCTCCCACTGAGAGGAAGAAATAGGTTAAACTGTGATAGGAGGAAAAAGAAGGTCAGGGCCCCAGCAAACCTGTGTTTTCCTCCTGTACCCCTGGATGGCCCTCGTGCACACCTGCGTGCACTTGCCATTATAAACATTTGCATTATTGCTTTGAATATTGTTGCCTTTTTTATTTTCTCCTATTCCCAATTTCCTTTGTAATGACTGTTTCCTCCCATTGTTGGCACGAGGGAATGCTTTCTGCTACTTTGAGGTCTGGGCATCGGTGAAGAAAAGACTCTAGGGATTAGAATAGGGGTCGGAAGCCCAGTTCTTGGCTGTTCCCTTACCCTAGGCTTTGATTTCCTCTGTAATCTTAGGCATTTGCCCATGGTGATGGCCTTCAGAGGAGGTCTGAGGCAGAGAAAACCTGCCTCGTGATGTTCTTACAGTCCTAGAAAGGAGCAGAGACCTGTAACTATCACTGAAGTCAGTGCATTTCAGTGCAGGCCAGCTTATTTCACAACCACTGAGTCCTTGCAAAACTGTGTCACTTTGCTGTCTTGCGCATATGTAATTAAATTAATGAAACCAAGCTTCACCCTGCAGTGAGCTTGGCTCATCTGCTTTGAAATCCAGGTGACCCAAGCTTAAAGGTGAATGTTTTCATCTCGTCGTGAGACCCCTTGAGTCCTCTTTAGCCTGCTTTACAGGGTGTGCTAAGTAGCCTTTGTGTTGTGCCTCCTGTCTGGAAGACAGAGGGCTTAAAATCTTGTCTCATATAACCAGGGGCATCTGCTGAGCTTGATACCGTAGCTTGATACCCAGACTGTAAGCACTCAGCTCTGAAGATTATTGGGACAGCGCTGCAGAGGAAAATCCTTTTTCTTTTGATCAGATTTTGGGTTCCTGAGAATCTTGCTCCTTCACAAAGTTGCCTACATGCAACTGT
The DNA here is from genome assembly GCF_013368605.1 of Nyctibius grandis. Classification (NCBI taxonomy): domain Eukaryota; kingdom Metazoa; phylum Chordata; class Aves; order Nyctibiiformes; family Nyctibiidae; genus Nyctibius; species Nyctibius grandis. The sequence continues at coordinate 5,358,399 of NC_090674.1, forward strand.
TGCAAATACTCTGGTTTGGTTAAGTTGTACTGACCCCTGGTGAGAATCCTTGGCTGGCCATGAAAATAGTTTTTGCTATTTGGGGAAAAGAATGGTATCAGTATAGGGCATTTCCATACCGATGCACCTGTGTCACCTGTACAGTTATTTTAGTCATATTAGTACTGGTAGAGTTGAACTATGGTTGAGCCAAGTCGCTCTCCCCCGTCCCCCAGCATCCATCACCTCGCAGACCAGCTTTGCAGCATTCTCCTCACTCAGTGGCCATTTTCTAATAGCAAAATTACTGAACTCCACTAAGCCTTAATGGCTCGCGGCTGTCAGCCTTCCCACTGCCTGCCTTTCTAAGTGGAAAGCTATTTCTTCTACCCCATAAGGCTGCTGCTCTTTGACTCCCTAATTGATTGAAGATCAAACCCAAGCGCACCCCCCATTATATTTGTCACATGTACCTGCTTGTAATTCAGAGCCAAGAGGTCCCAATACCCCCTCAGCTGATGTGCAGTGTACACAACGCTGCCTTTGCCTTCCTTCTCTTGCTTGGCCCCTTCCTGCAGTGCTCCCAAACAGTCCACCCTCGTGCTGCCTGGGCATGGGAGCTGTGTGACATCCCCGCTGCTGGTGGAGCTCAGTTTCATGGCAGGAGATGCCACACAACACAGCTTTTTACCTGCCACCGTAGCCAGAGCGTGGCTGGGCTCTGGGCTGAGCTGCCAGGGCTCTTCCAGGCAGTGTACAACTGAGGAGGGAGCAGACCCATGGGAGAGCAGGGCTCTGGGCTCCAGCCGTGAATCGGGCTCTTAGATGAGATTCCACAGCCCTTCTTCTAATTGCTGTGACTCAAGAGAAGGAGGGAGGCAGGAGGCAGGGCTCCTCATGTGGCTGGAGACACATTTTGCTGCTTTATGACACTTTTCTTTCACAGCTTCCACTGGTTATTTTCTGTCAGTCCCTTCCTTCCTCTGCAGCCCTTTATTTTCCCTTCTCCTTTCTCTTTCCTCTCTCCATCCCCCTTTTCTCTGAACCATGCACCACTTAATAAGTCACCATATTCAATAAATATATTAAAGATTCCTCTGGGAAGCAAAGGCTGGACTTGGTCCAGAGTGCCAGGAAGCATGTCATTGACCTAATGAGGACATATATTTGAGGGAGGAGAGAGAGAGAGAAAATGGCTACTTACTTGTCAGGGATGCTGCAGGATAAAATATTATAAACAACAAGAAATCCCTTCGTGCCCAGGAAGGAGATATGAGACTGGAAATAAAGGTGAGGTGTGAGAATGAGAGTCGATGAAATCTTGACCCGCAAGTGCTCTTGGCTGCTCTCTGTATCTCCTTGTATCTGACCCTTGCAATATCAATTCCATGGTGGAGAATAACCCAGAAGCCCCAAGTCCAAGTCTCAGCCTTGCTGTAATCTTTAGGCCCTTTTTCCAGCCCTCGTGCATGAGGTTTCCTGAAGGAGCCTACCCCTGTTCGTTGCCTGCACAAGCTTCTTCATGTTGGCTGCCTGCAACTAGCATGGCATGGATATAGGGAGACTTGAGGAAGCTGAGACAGGGATATATGTGAAGAGTAGGGAAGAGAGAGGAGCTAGCTCCGACCATCCAACGAAGCAGCCTGCGTGATGGCACCTCCAAATACACCTTCCCATCCTGCTTACCTGCAGCATTGTGATTTGCATTGCACAGGCTTCACTGTGTGCCTACGAGCACTGTGTTTCCGTGCAACATGGTGGTGTTGGGCTGGGCCAGTTGAACAGAAGTCCTTAGCTCACCCTTTCACCAACACTGTCCCTTCAGTGCAGTCTTCTAAACCAGAGGATGTGGGAAAACCTTGTCAGTATTTTTCTCTTCTCTGTGGTCTTGCCTGTGCTAGGAAATTGAAAGGTACAAACTCCATTGAAAGGAAGTGTTGGGAGTAGAAAGGAACAGTTGTGGGTAAGAGATGGGACTGTGATGGGTTCTCCTGGCAGTAATGACCTGTTCTGGAGCTGGATGCTGCCCAGTATTCTCCACACTTGCATGGCACGTGTGTTGGTTACTGCAGCGTGCCCCCGGGGCAGCGGAGCGAGCAGAAAGCAAGCTGGCCACAGGCAGCAGCTCAGCTGCAGAATGAGGTTGTTACTGGCCCTGCAGTGACAAGACCTTAACGGAATGCCTGACTCACTCTGTTGGCCTCTTCCCTCGTTGCCACTCGGGTGTTGAAAGCTTGCAGGGACTGCTAAGGTGAAAAAGAAACGAAAGGGAAGGAAAAAACCAACTTCAAAACTAAAAACTATTCCAGCTGCTCTCCGTTATTGTGCCAGCTCTGTCGCTTTCTTTTCTGGGCTGGATTCTCGTTCCAGTGCAGGCTCCAGAGATGCCTTGAGTAGCCTCAGCCCTTCCTCTTAATTTCTTTTTGGTTCACATACATACCTAAGCAATTGCATTCTTTGCACAAACCAGACCCTGATGTTCTAGTCCCTCCTTGCCGAGGTGCCCGATGCAGCAGTTTGTTCGTTCCCCCGGCTCACGTACCCCCCCGACTGCCCTCCCCGCTTACAGAGCGGCGCAGGGAACCCCTCTCTGCTGCTGCTGGGGGGCCCAGCTGGCCAGTTTTATTGAACACTTTCGACCTGATCACACCGTGTCTGAGACCTGGGGTGGGTGAGGAGGTGGGAGAGACAGGAGCAGCTTGTAGCACCTTTGCTTGCCTGGCTGTGGTTTTTATTTTGTCCCCCTCCTTTTCTGTTATTAATTTGTAAGGGGCTGGCTCCTGCTCACCACTCTTTATACAACCCAGGGACAGGCTTGTGTATCTGATAGTTTGCAAATTATTAGTAATTTGATTTCAATTGGATGAATAACCCGTTAAAGCAAGCCGTACATTAGCCTCAGAAATCTAATTGGTGATAACGGCGTAGAGATGTGGAATGAGTGCTTGGTTCTGCTCCCTATCCCCCTCCCCTCCCCCTCCAAAAAAGATAATTAGGATTTAATTTCATTCTCACCTATTCATTTGTCTAAATATGGGTGTTTAATTATCCATCTCAGCAGAGGGACGTCTCTGTCTCTGTGGATCTGAGCTATTCCTTTGGTAGGAGGTTTGCCCTCCCCCTTACTTACCACTCTCTGATGCGGCGTGCTTCTACTTTGAAGTTTAGCTGTGCTAAGTCTCATTATGAGCCGTACCTTCGCCCCACACTGAGGATCACTGTCTGCAGCCTGCCTGTGTCAGGAGCTGCAACAGACCATGAGACGTTACATTTTATGGAAGGCTGAGAGTTTAACTTAGAGACTGAGCCCCACGTGGAGAGCCAGGAGCCCGGGGAAGCTCCTGCTCTTACGTCCGTTCCCTTTGCTGCCTGAGCAGATCATTTCACCCTCCGGCCTTGTGCCCCCTTTGGCAGTGCCACGGCTGGGAGGTACCTGCCTACCTGCTTCCTTGGCATTTGGGTGGGATGTGGAGCCTCCCGTTAAGGTACAGGCTGTGCAGTGCCAGGCTCTTGAGTCAGAGAGCTGGAAGGGGTGGCAGTTCCCAGCGTGGATGGGGGATGTGGACGGGGTATATTAGCTGCACGGATCAAAGGAACGTTGCAGCCCTGCTTTGAGAGCTCGGTGTGAAGAACACTTTTTACCTGCCAGTAGCATTCTAATAGATGGATGGCTGCTACAGGTTGTGAGCTCCAGAGCTGGGACGGAGAGGCACGTAGTTAGCTGAGTTTTAGGGTGAGACAATGGTTAGTGGTGCTGCAGAACGGGATGCTCTGTTGCTGTGCATCTTTGTGTGCCAGCTGCACGGGCTCTGGGGAGTGCACGCAGGGGTGTCATGGGAGCACGTATGTGGTCCAGAGTGGACTGTGGCCCCTTGTTAGGCTCTGAACCCTGCACGTTGCCTTCAGAGGCCCAGGGAGCAGGTTACCTGAACCACAGGTTTTCTGAATTGTAATTTTTTCATCAGGAAAGGGACCATGTCAGACAAACATGGCATTTAATTTACATATAGCTCAGAGCCTATTAAAATCTAACAATCCCCTAAAAGAACTACTCAAGAGAGCAACCAGACTCCCTTTCTGAGCCAGTCTTGCAGGAAGAGCACAAAAGCTATGCTATCACATTAGTAAAACTTGCAACAGCATCGTGTCTTAGATGGGAAATTATTTCCGTGCTAAGAGTTGTTTTCAGTTCATTTCTGAACTAGGCTGAAGCAGGGACACCCATTCAGGAAAGCACTTAAGCAGACACTCCAGCCTGAGTTAAGTCCCATTGACTTCACTGGTCATGCTTGAGTGTCTTCTGGCCCAATTCAAAGCACATTCAGATCAGAAGAAAGGCTCTCTTTTACTTCAGCAGGTTTTAGATTAGGCTTTTTCTGCAGTCAGACGGTCTTCAGCTACACACTGTTGCTTTTTCTAGTTGAGGACAGAGGCAGGAGTGCTGTAGGGATACACAAAATGTGCAAAAGTGCATTGTGGTATTTGCAGCCATTTCTGTTCAATGCTTTTGGGAACCTACGTCTGCAGGAGCTGATTTATACGCCCAGCTAGGAACCAGCACGTTCACTGGCAGATGCTGAGAGATGTGGGAGTGGGTTTGTGCAAGGATACGGGCTTGCTTGCCAGTTTGGTCTCAAATGGCTGGGGTTCTCATCAATCACGTTGACGTGGAGAAACAGTGGTGGTCACAGACCTCCTCTGGGTGGTGGGGGAGATCAGTGCTCCCTGGTGTGCAGTGGACACCAGACCACAGAAGGTCAGGCATCTGCCTCAGCCCTCTGGGTTGGTGTAGATGCTGTCTGATAGCAAGGGGGAAAAAAAACCCCAACCTCCTTGGCTGCTCTGTCTTAATTTAGGATATTGTTCATCTAAAATCTGCTATTCCTGCTTGTCAGCAGGCAGTGTGACACTATGTGAAATTAATTTCCAAGGTGGGAAATTGCTAATAATTTACGTACAGCTGGGGCGGGCATGGAGGAGGGAATGCAGTATAGACGTATTTGGGTTTTCTTCATAAAATGTCAATGCTTAACTCTTTCTGCTTCCTCTGAATGTGTCCTGTTAGTTGAGACAACATCCTGCTGTCCCTGTATCGATGAGGGGGACTGCATGCAGCTCGTCACAGCACCCCACAGCTCAGAAGGCGGCAGTAGTTGTGGTTCAGAGCTAGGGAGAGGGAGTTGGAGAGGACCATGGGTGGGTTGTCATGATGGAGCAGATCTTTTAAGTGGCAAGAGATGCAGCGTTCAGCGTGTGCCATTGACCTCTCTGTTTGTTTGTCAACAGGATACACACCCACTGGGATTTAAACATCTCCTTCCGAGAGACCTCTTGCAGGTACCATTTTGGGGCACCCTCTTTGTATGGTAGGCTAAGAGTTTATGATATGTTACTGGCATATGGATGCTGTTAGATGTAAATGAAAATTTAACTGTCAGTGCTATGGGGTTTTTTCCTTCCTCCTTTGTCCCGCTTTCTCCCCTTACCACATATCCTTTCTTTTGTTTTGATTTTGGGGAAAGTTGTTTTTGGGGGGAAACAGTCTCGTTTCTATTAGAAGACAGAATTGATCAGACTTGTACAGAAAGCCCGTTATTGGTTTTCATATGTTTACACTGGTCCCTTTTTGGAAGAAAGCAAAGTTGGGGTGACCCAGATCTGTTGCGGGAGTCTGCCTCTCATTTGCAAAAGTGATTCTGTTCACAAAAGGCTCATTGAAGGCCAAACTGATGCTCCTGAGTCGCTCAGGAGTGGCAGTGTTGTGCTTAGCAAACTTAAAGCAGTGCTGCCTTAAAAGGTGGGCCTGCGACTGCAAATGGATGAGAGATGCTCCAGATAATGAGATACCACTGAGCCACCTGCAAAAAGCTTATTCATGTAGGCGTGGGATGGCAGAGCTGAAGGATGAAGTATCGGAGCCAACAGGACTCTGCATTTTGCAATGTGAAGTGTGAATGGGGTGAACTACAGCTGCAGAAGTGCAGTGGGGGAGTATTGACCAGTCAGCTTGGGGAAAAGGTGATGTTCAAAAAATGACAAGTGTTTTGCAAAGCATAAATAAGAGAAATGACATGGAAGTCTGAACTGTGAGAAGGATTGCCAAACCAGTCTGGTGTATTGGTTTTAAAGTGGTTTCCTGTGGTAACAGATACCTTAAGAAGGTGGAAATTCATCAATTGAAGATACCCGGTTACAAACATGAATATTCCTCTGTGACCTCTGGGTCAGCTGATACCCTGAGCATAGTGCATTTTCTTTATGTGTTGCTAGTAGTCATAAACATTTGTAATCCTTTACAAAACAGCTGCAGAAATTTGCCTCTGCACTAGAAAAAAAAAGACTGGAATTTTGAAATTTCTCTTTTATACTCAGTTGCCACATCTGAGTGAAATAGTTGAGCCTGGCAGGTACTGCTTGTTTTCTAAAACAAGTAAAACTGATCTGTGCAGCTGTGAAACTTCTTGGGGAACACAAAAGGAGGTCGAGAAACCAGTCCAGAGCCTGGTTCTGTACGTGCTCCGTGGATATGTGGATACTGTAGAAATCAGGATCTAGTCCATTGGATCTGCTTGCAGATAGCAGTCCACTAATGACTTCTTTGTTTTGCTAAAAGTAGTTTCTGATGCTTTGTGTAAACTTCCTGTTCAGTTTGAGATTTAAAAACAGTAGGAAAATATTACTACTACTACTACTACTACTACTACTACTACTTGTGGAAGTGCCCACTGCATGCTAGACACTTCAGAAACATTAAGCACCGCTTCATACTCTGCAGAGATCAGATTGTCTGGACAAAGGAGTGCAAATAATTTTATCTGATGACTTTTGTGACAAGACTTAATGTGTATAAGGCTCAGTGCAGCAAATGGAGTGTTTACTCAAGAGAACTTTGTTCAAGAGCTTTAGAGAGACGTACCTGTCAGCGTTGCAGCTGATGGAGGCATTGCTCTGTTCTGTCTACAACGTTTTGCAAATGTAAGTATCAGTGACAAGAGTACAGAGTATTAAAAATTACTTCCATCTCCATCACATGCCCTTCAAACACAGTGCTAGTGAGTTCTGCCCCTGGTCTGTGTGTTCCCCAAAAAACCTGTGGCACAAGAGCGAAAGTAGGCACCAGAGAAGTGAAGGACAGTCTCTGTCATTTTAACCCATTCACACATATCCACTCCCTCCCTTCCCCAACCTGAGGACAATTTGGACTGTTCTGTTGGCAACATTGGCGTGTGAAGGTTATAGCCTAAACTGTGCACCTGGAGAGACAAGTCCAGCTATATTTAATTGAGGGCTGGAGTATGAATTAAGTCTTGGCATCCCCATGAGGCTCAGTGGAGGCAGTGGGGAGCGAAGGCTGGGAAAGCTGTACTGATTCATACTGCATTAGGGAATGAGCAAGGGCAGAGGTGTTCACTGGTATTTAAGTAAGCACAGACTTTGGCCCTGAAGCATAAAACCCTATCATTCCTAAAATTTATGATGTTAAGAATACAAAACCCCACCCTGATCAGTAAAGCTTCTGGAAGCCAGTCTAGAAGGCACATCTCACCCAGCACTCCTGTCCAAAACAGCTGAGGTTTTTTGTATGCCAGCCTCTAGAATAAAATCCCTGGTTTGTTGCAATAAGCTTTGGGGACTGTAAAATACAAGAGAATGGATTCCTTCTGGGCAGACCCTTTCATGATAAATTTCAGCCTAGAGCAAAGTTTTATGGCTGAGTTATAAACTACTAAAAGCAGAGGTTTGTAATGGAAGTGCTGACACAAGCCTTAATTAAGAGCCATGTGAACGATTCTGCAGGTTTAAGACAAAGGCAACTAAAGGTGCAAACACCTTTGGAAATTGGAATCCCTATCTTAAAAAAAAACCAAACCAAACTGAACTTGCAATGCATAGAATAAAATAACGGTCTGATTTTTATGTCAACAAATGTACTTCTTGGGCTTCCTCAGCTTAACTGTTCCCTTCAGTTTAGCTCTCTCCTGGCAGAAACATTGGTAGTTCCTCTTGGGAACAGAAGTTTTGCTTTTGCATAAGTTTGGTTTTGATCCTGCTTTCCAGGTTGTCAGAGGATACCTGGATTCATGGGATTTAGCCACCTTAGGATTGCTGTCTGCTTGCCCTGGATAAAAAGACATTTAATTGGGTACAAATTGTTCTATATGCAAAGAACCAATCGCTTGAGATAGGGGAATTGTCCTGAAAGGCAAGATTAGGATCTCTCCTTGTCTTGCCAGGTGCTTTGCTCCCTTCCCTTTTAAGCTTTGAAGTTAATACAGGTTTGAGTTTTTGTTTACAGCTAGTCTTCCTTTAAAATTGCCTTTTTAAGGCAGAATTCCCTTGTATGGACATATTGTTCCTGGAATAATTTGCTGAAATGTGTTAAAGTTGTTCAGTAAATGATGCACTTCTTTTTTATCAAGTCAAACCTGTCAAATTTTGGAATAGTAAACACAAGGTTAAAGCCTGCTCTCTGCCACAGCTACTCTCTGCTCCCATTGATTTCGGTGTGAGTCCCAGTTGCTCAGCACCACAGGCAGGATTACCTTTCTGAGGCTGAGGCATCTCATGAAAACAAACTGTGGAATAAAAAGCAGTTCCAGGGAGGAACTTCTATTTGTTGCCACTTGATGTCTTGAAGGAACTGCAGGGAGGTGAGTGAGAAACAGATAAGAGGCCATGCATGTTAATACCATGCAGTGATACAGCTCAGGATGGAATAAATGTTTTGCCCACCTGAGAATTTCAAGGCTCTGTCAGTGCAGTTAAGCCATCCCTGTTTCCAGGGAAGTCAAGAGTTGTTTAGTGTTGCCCTTGTTAAAGATGGCCCGACTGGTAGGAAGGAAGATGGTCTGTAATTTGGTTAAAGCTGCATAGAACGACAAGGCGTGTAGCAGAGAATGGAGCTGGGCGTCTGGACGGTCAGCCCCGTGCTTGAGATTTGGCTGCACAGTGAGCAAACCCCAAAAGAATATTGAAGGCAGCATTTCTGTCTTCAAAGTGCTGCGCTGGTGCAGGCATAAAACAAAGGAAAGAGGCAGGAGCATGCGAGAGTCTCTCTTAACAGCCACAGTGTAAAGGTGTGTAACCAGCCTTTCTGGATGGGCATGAACCATGGTAGAATGTGTTTTAGACAGACAGACATTTGGCCAAGAGCCTGTGTATCCATGTGCATGTGTACGTGTATGTTTAAATCTGACTGTAACATACTTAATGGGCCTTTCCATGTTGATTTAACCCTAGCTTAAACCCTTTCTCAGCCAGAACTGAGTTTAAACAGCAGTGCTTAAACTGACTCATTACATGTACGTGTTTGCTCTGTGTGGTAAAGCTGCACACTTTTTAGAAAACTGTATTTAAGGAGGAATGAAACAGGTTTGTCAAGAAGGAAGAGGACGTTAAACAAATCAGGCCATGTGGAAGAAGCAGATGAAAAATACACAGGGAGTGGGACAGGAGAAGCAAACTAAAGGGAACTTCACTGATTTAGCTCATCCCTTTGGAAGGATACACAGGGAGAGAAAAGGAAAGCAGGAGAGGAGAATTGAAAAGTGGATGGTTCTGAGCGTGTCAAGGCTGATCCTGACTCAGCAGAAAGTATTGCTGTGTGCTGCAGGTAACGTTATCAAGTGCCAGAGCATCCTGCTCCTCTGCCCTTTAAGGATTGATATAGGATGGCTTCTGGGCTCTCTATTTTTTTTTTTATTTTTCCTAGTAAGCTTTTGCCTTTTAATCTAGGAGACCCGAAGTAGGTACTAAAAGGTCACAAGAACTTTTTAGCAGCTGGAAGCTAGATGTGACCCCTTAATGCCCTGAAGACTTTAGCATCTGCTGCTAAAAGAGCTGGTATGTGTCAGATAAGTGCCTTTAAGTTACAGCAGAAAAATCAGACAGTGGCAGAGGGACAGGAGTGCCTTCAAATGGGGACCTGCCTTCACCCTTCCATGTCAGTGCCTCAACGCCAATGGACAGCAGGGCTGAAGCAGTAGCCCCAGTTGAAACAACTGCTGGTGAGCTGAACTAAACAGAAGGAGTCAGATTTTGCCTGTCTGATTTAAGTCAGGGCAGAGAAGACTGGTGAGATACCAACTGTATGTAGACCTGCAGAGCTGTTTCTATAACTCATGGTGACTTTGGAGGACAACTGTGAAGCTGACTCTTGACTGTATGCTATAGAAAGCTTAAAAAGATCCCAGTGAAAGACCACAGAACGTATTAACCATGACTTCTGGATTGGTATGGGGAGGATGTTTGTTTAACTTGGGGCTGAATTCAGCCCTTCCAGATTATTTCTGCTGTGGCTTTGGGACATAGACTGCTTAAGGAAAGGTTTTAACCCTCATCTTGGTGGAATATCCAAAGAGCTCTCACCTTTGTAACTGTTAAAGTTAAAGCTGTGAACCAGGACATGCTTCCTGAAGGCAAAGCCAATAAATACAAGGAAGCTCTTGGCTAACGCCACTGTTGTTGGCAGTCAAGGCATGGCTGTGTGGAGACAATATGCTGGAAGGAAAAGACTTTCCAGATGGGTGAACTCAGTTTGTTCATCAAACAGTGACATACCTGTTTGATTTTAGACAATAGTTGCCCAACAAGTAAATGGATGTGTTCTTTTGTTTAACTGAAAGAAGAGAAGTAAAGTAAATCCACCATATCCACGTAGTTGATAGGCATTAACAATAATGTTCTGTGTCAGAATGAAGAGCATTTGGGAAGGTTCAGCCAAGGAGCTAAGCCTCCAGTTCTTTAGCAAAAAATATGAGCAACCTTTGCTTTGCTTGTGTTGGTCACCCACAGAGCAAGTAACGGAGTTTTCAGACGTATTTTATAAGGGGTGAGTTTGGAGATCCAGAGTGGGAGATGTAGGAACTTGGGGAAATTTGGGGGAAGCAGGGATGATTAGGTTGGTGTTAATGACAAACAGGGGAACTGAAAAAAGGGTTTATAAATTTGCATGGGAACACATTAAGCCTCTCAGAAATGATGGAAAGGAAGACAAAGAGACACTGAAGCTCTAGGATGAGGGAGGGATCCAATGTGAGCTGCAGGAGTCCATGAAGCTGGGAGTACTCACAAGGTCTGTATAGTGAGGAGGCAGGGGAAGAGCAGAATGGAGACAGTTCTTGGTATTGATGAAGTGCACTTGACTCACAGTTATTGGGTGTCACACACTAAAATGTCCAGGGTGGGCATCCCCCTTGCCAAATGCTCTTGTGGCACCTTAGCAGATGGGCACGTGTCAAAACCGACTATCAGAATAACGTCCCAGTAATGACAGACTGGGTTTGCGCGTCGTCTCAGTGGTTTATCTCTTCCCCATCTCCAGTCCAGCATTAATGTGGTCTAGTTCCATCTGATTTTTATTTATGGGCTTGCAGAGAGCTGAATGACAAAGCAAGTTTACAATAAAAACATCTTTATACTTATTTCCACCTAATTTTGGAGTTGCCAGCTCTACTGATCATTTTTATGAACTGTCATGAGCATTAATGAAATTTTATGGGCATTTTCTTGGGACATTGCAGGATGATTTTTTTTCCCAAGAAAAGTCTGCAGAGAGAATTAGGGCTGTGTTGCCCATGGGTGGGGTTGGGATTTTCAGGCCTCTCCGCTCCCTCCAGTTGGTAAAACTTGTTCACCCCTCTCTCTTTCCACCTTTCCCTTCCTCGCCTTGCATTTCCCCTTTCCTTCCCTTTCTGCCTGTCTCTGATGGGTGACATATCAGAAGGTGGAGGTACCCAGGAGGCAGAAGTGGGGTGCTGGTAAATTGTTGTCTGTCAAGGTCTATCAAGACTTATGTCTAAGAAGGACAGAGAGTGACTGAGAGTTTTTTTTTAGTCAATGATGAAGTTTGAAAAGGCAACCGAAAGACTGAGCAGTAAAAATATAACCAAGGAGGCCAAGGAACTAGAGGCAACTGTGCCCTGAGTTTTGCCTGCTGGAAATCATGCTTCTGTCTTTTGTCTAGAGTGCAAAATTCTCATGGCTACAGCTTACTCCCGTGGCAGTGGAGGTAGGTGCGAATCTTTCCTTTAGCTTCAGCAAGCCCCAAGCTGGGTTCCTGAATAACAGGGCCAGTTTGCACTTGGTTCAGCACGTGAAGGTGCTGGCTACAGATGTCAGTCGTCAGGTAGATGTTGGGGTCTAGGTTTTTGCAGCAAATAGAGAAGTTCGAGATGAACTTGGGAAATCCGGAGAGGGAGCCAGGAAGCGCATCACCAGGTGGCTTGCCTCGCAGCAGTTTGCCACGTTGTGGTTCACCAGGTGGCAGGGCAGAGGAGCTGAGGCTGCCCAGCTTGTGCCAGAGAGGTCCTGGACCGTGAGCAGTGGGATGGGGAGAGGCAGTAGGGCACAGAGAGGTCTGGAGGAGGGAGGCAGCCCCTCTGCTCCTCAGAGCTGCACATCCACATGCTCGCTGGCATCCAGCTTCTTTGCCTGGGGCTTATCTGCCTATCTCTGATGGAAAAGTGACACAGGCTGTCAGCGGGTCATGCTGCCTATTGTTTAACGGTGAAACAAACTCTGCTGCTCCCCTGGCACCCCCCAGCCCCATCCACTTCTTTATTAGTCACCTGATCAGAGCCTTCAAATCCTTGACCCAAATCCTCCTGTGCCCAGCTTTAGGTCTTATCCCGCTCTGGCTGTTCTGTCCACCGGCGACCTGAGAGGAAAGGTATTGGCTGTGTGCCGTGTGATTAGGGAGATGCTGCTGGGTGTTTTGAGCTGTGTGCAAGGTGATAAGCAGGGGTGAGGGAGGAGGGAAAGAGCCCTTGATCGGTCTGAGCTGCGAGCTTTCCCTGATCCGCATCCCTTCTCTGCTTCTGCTGACTCAGTGACCCCAGGTTTACTGCCAGGGAGTGTCAGAGACAGTGACCTTGCCTGTCTGCTCAAGGACCTCTGGCACTCAAAGGCCGTGCCAGGCCAAACCAAGACGTGCTGAGGAGAAAGTTGTTTTGCAGAATTTCTTATCCCAAGATGACTTGCAGCTCTGCAGGACTGGAAGATGGTTAATCCTGCACTGATTGGTGCTGCGTGTGTGGCGGGGAGTCAGAGTGGTCATCTTGTGAAATGAGCTTTTTTTTTTTTGTCTGGGTAGGAAGGTTTATGTACTAGTAAGGACGAAGCCGAGAGGATTCATCAGCTCTTGGGAATAAACAGATTATTTTACTGCCAGAGCGCTCGCTTCAGTGTGGTCGGGGTTCTGAGATGGAGGGTCTCTATTTGCTTCCTGGTGGGCAGAGACACGAGTCACACTTTTTTTTTTCACTCAGAGCTGCCACTATTAACTGAGAGTACAACGGGGATTTTCTGACAGGTTCTGTGCAGGAGGTCAGAGGAGGTAGATATAACTGTCCCTTCTGGGGCTTAAAATCAATGAATCTGTGATTAAATGGCCCACAGAGGCTGGACACTGCAGGTTAAGGGAAAAGGAGTGATATTGGTGGCATTTTATGTGGGAGCTGCGGTCAGGTATATCTCTTGTGGCAGCACAATGGCCAGCAATCCCCAGGTCATGTCTGTCTTTCTGGGTCCTTTTAACGAGCCCCATGTTTACCTGTGCATAGTAGGGAGACAGAAAGTGGATTTTTTTCAAGGGCTGGGCTGGAGTGCATGTGTTTCTTTGGAAATTGGTTATTAGTTTTGTATTGGGTTTAAAAAAATGCTAACTAAAGAATATGAGAGCGTTGGAGTGGTTATTTTACACCAGTCCTGACATTACATAGTTGTGCTGTTACATAAGGTTGTTTCTCAGAGCTATAATGATGCAACAGTATTTATAGACCAATCTGGGTTTTCCTTTTAATGGCTTCCATAAAAAGCTCATTATTCCCTTCACACAGTCACTGACTGATTTACATGCTTGTCCTGTCCCTGGGCGTATGCTCCAGTTTGGGTAGCCCTGAGTGACACACTCACACTGTCTGCTTGTTGCTAAATGACTCTGCCAACAGCCTGGCCATGGCACTGCCCTGAGCCTTACACCAGACACTTGTCTTTCGGGGAGATGGCGAGGAGAGAGGAGGAGGAGGTTGACAGAGAAGGGAAAAAAGCGCTGGTGTTTCTGCAGGTTCTGGCAGTACTGTCACCTCCTTGGAGCTGCAACTCTTTATCATTCCTGGTGTATTGACCTCACCAGGCAAGGGACTTGACCTGGCACGAATGGGTGCATGTGGTGTGGAGAAGGAAGTGACTGCAGAGTAAACAGAATCTGTCACCTGAGCCAGGGGTACCATTGAAATCCATGCTCGAACCGGACTCGTGTCCGGTCAGGCTGAGAATGAGGAAGGAAAAAAACCCCATGTGTGTTCCTCAGAGTGACATGGGAGGGTTTGTGTGGAGGACGCACGGGCACAGACCTGCGCTGATTGCCGCTTTCCCCGGCTTGATCAATGTCCTTGCATCTTTCCCCCTGCAAGCCCTGACGTTCCTCCTTTAGCATATTGGATTTTTTTTTCTTTATTGTAGGGAGGGGCAGAGGGTCGGGGCAGTTTTATGGCAGCTGTATTGATCAGTAAAATTTAATATAATCCCTGCACTTACTCTGTGATCGTTAAGGGGATGGAGAGCTGGTGAAACATATTTAAAAAGAAGTATTTTCAGTTTTATTTCCTCCCATGCTACTTTTCTGAGTCTCTCTTCTCTTCTAAACCTGGCATCAGTCTCCTACTTTGTATCCCTTCAAAGGCAATCACACATTTTTGACTGAGTTTTCAGAGCTTGCCTTTGATTTGATTCAGTATTAGGAAAAGACTTACCTGGTCTGGCCCAGTGCTGGGTTCATTCACCCTTTCCTCAGCTAACTGTCTTGCAGTTTCTGGATCTATGCAATTTTGTGTCTGTTGAGAATCTCACTCCTTCTTTTTTATCTCAGATATATCTGGAACTCCGGTTGCTGAAGTACCAGGTTGCCTCTTGGTGGTCTAATGCCTCCCTCTCACGCAGTGCCCCTGTGCATCGCCGTGTCTATGGGGAGCAGCAGCACAAACTGACGTGCCAGCTACGTCTGGGCAGGAAATTGGAGCAGAAAAATGACAGCTTGAGTTTCAAACTTGTGCTGATTATCCCGGAGCAGCCTTTTTTGGGCACTGCTGAGTGGTGCTGCACCACAGGTGAAATACCTCCTCTGCGGAGTGAGCTGCACTGTTAGTGCCTGATATCGAGCACTGAAAGGTTACTGTATGTGGTCTTGCAGCTTAGAGCATGGGCAGAGCAAACCCTGTCTGCCAGCAGGATGGACAACCTCTAAGAGGCCCACAGGGCTCATTCTGGCTCACCCTGTGAGGATGGGGCACAGCATTTGTAGTGAGGTTGCTGTTACTGTTGCGTCCTGATTTTGGAGAGGGCTGCAGCAAACAGGGCGGCAGCCATTATTGAAAATTATTTCATTTTTGACCAAATTTTCTCCTTCCTGTCTCTCCCTCCCCCTCTTTGCAATCACTCTTTGCAGTCACTTTGAGCAGCGTGTGGCGAGAATCACCAGCCCCTGCGGGCGCCTGGCTGCCTCTGCTAGATGCAGAGACCCTGACACTGATTTATATTTTGGTTAATTGTCTCCATCCATTAGTCTCCTCATCCTGCTCCTTGTTAAAGATGCAGTTGCTGCTAATGTCTGTAAATGAAACACATTTAAAAGGCATTGCTCCCAGTCCGAATCTGGCTTGGGTTAACAGTCACTGGAATTTGCCACCTCCCGAGGATCTTGAGGGGGTCATATCCCCACTCAGGTGCCGTACAGCGACAGGGCAGCCCAGGCATTTGTCAGCACCTCTCTGCTTACCCTCAAGCAAGGGGCCAAGAGACTGAGGTGTCTGCCCTGTTTGTCTGGTCCCCTCTGCAAGTCACTCCGTGCTGAATGTGCTGGCAGGGTTGGCTCCAGAACCAGGCTGGGAAGATGACTTTCAGCAGATGTAAGGGACTAGTTTGCTAGGGCCATTTGAGATTGAAGAGAGGTGACTGGGGTGAGGGTTCAAATGCTGGTTAGCATGAGGACCAGGGGACAAGACAGGACCAGAAGAGGTGTTGGAGCAATAGCTGCTGGCTTCAAACACTGCCAGTCAGAGGCCTATGGTGCAGATGTGACTCAAAAAAAGTTTATTGTTCCCAGAGGTCAGTCACACAGGATTGCTGCATGTCTGGTTGCCGCAGCCTCCCTGAAAGGGCTGGCTCCTAATTCATTTATATGTCCCAAGGGATGGCCATACTTAGCAAATCTGACACTTCAGTGGCAGTCCCTGTGATAGACTTCTCCTTCCTTGAGCACGGCTCGTGGCTCATTAGCTAGACCAGATGACGTTGCGCATGCAGCGTGTGCCAGGAATGACAGTACTGCTGGTTTAGCTGTTGTCCTGCCGGTGCTTCTCTGTGGACTCCACCGATGAGTCAATGGATTACTGTGACATCTTGTCCCAAACAGACACCTCCTGTCTGGGGGACGTTCCCACCAGTTGTTGATGTGGCTGTCTCTCCCCTTGAGTGCCTTTTCCTGTAAGCGACACAGCTATCGAATGACCACTGGTGGACCTTATACTGCCATGACGGAGTCTCAGCAGAACAACCAGCTTTGGGGGAGACAGAGGACCAACTAGTTCCATTAAACATAGACAGTGCAGCAATCTAAGCATTCGTAGAGAACATTTGCAATGTTTTTTTTTTCTCTCCAGTGGTAACTTTTGCAGCCATCAGTTATTAGTACGTCTTATTGCTGCTTTGCAGAGCAGGCTCCTTGTATCAGAGCATTGGGATGCGACAGGCAATTTTAGACTATCGGCTCTGATAACTGTATCTGAGCTGCACAGTTATTCACGTCATCCTGACTATACTCCCAGAGTCCTGCACCAAAGTTCATTGGGTTTGGTTGTGAGGTTTTAGGGTGAGGAAGACCTTTTTTTGTTGTTTCCCAGCGCTAGCATGGAGCCTGCGCCATAAACTTCCTATGCTGTGCTCCCCTGCGGTTTTCTTTTGTTGCCAGTGTCACAGGTCAAGTGTACAGTGTGTTCGGAAATGCCCTCCAGGGTCAGGTGGCCATTTTGTTAGAGAGCAGCTTTCATTTCATACTGCATCTAGGTAAAGGAGCCAGTTGGACTTGGCCTTTAAAGCTTTGTGGTTGCTGCTTGCAGTGTGCATGGCCTGAGTTGTGGTGCACTGGTGAGCTGTTCAGTTGCCTGTGGCTTAGGCAAAACCCTTATCACAGGTTTCTTGCGTTCCTGGTAAATGGATCTGTTGCTCCTGTGCGCTCTCTTCATTAGGATTTGAAAATTGCCCAAGCCATAATAATATCCAGTCGCTTCTCTGACTGTTGCTTTTGGCAGCAAGACAGAGCCTCGTGGCAGAATGGGAATCCTCTTGGATGGAAAGCAGCTTGCAAAAGCCTAGGACATTCTTTTTGGTGACTAAATGGGCAAGGCAAAGGCAGGATGGATAGATGGCATGAATGGTTGATATGGTTACTTCTCCAATGCTACGTGGAGCACAATAATAAACAAGCACTTACACATCACCGCTGCCAGCTTTACTCCTTGTTAAAGTGTTCCTTACGAGGCCAGGTTCATTACAAGGTCTGGGCCACTTGCAGCTGTTCTCAAAGCTGCAGAGTTGGCTTTGAGGGAAGTCTACAGTGCTGTTAGGTAGCTGCTGCCTTTCCCTTGTTTCTTAGTAGGAGGGATGCTTTGTGAGGATGGGATCTCGCTCCTTTAGCAGCAATCATCACACACTTCTTTGCCACGTGAGATCCTCATCGTTTTTTAACATTTTATTCCTCCCGATAGCTGCTAAGTATGATGTTGCAAAACAGGACGATGGATTCAAATAGAGAATGAGCAACAGCACATCAGCTGTAACTGAAAGCAACAACGTGAGTTTATCTTTACTAGATATGTTTAGATTCACTGTTCAGATATAGGACAGGGGGAATTTTAGCGTTCTGGACTAAGGTTGAATGTGTATGGGATTTGAACTTCAAACTCAAAAGTCTTGTAGCGCTGCAAGTTCTTTTGTAAAACTTTGCCCACCAAAATAGCAGAAATACCTAAAAGACGTCTTGTGATCAGAGCTTTGATCATCCTGAGCCAGATATCGGGAGAAAGGTCTTATGAGACTGTCAGTAACACTGAGTCGCTTCATAGTTTGAAAGCAAATCTAGATGCGGCCAACCAGCCACGTGCCTTCTGGATCCCTCACAGTAGGTACTCCGTTTTCTACCCTTCCTTTTACTGCAAGAGCAAAACTTGCTGCTATGAGATGGAAGTGCCCAGACGATCATGCCTCAGAACATGTTCCCCTGCTGCTTGGGAACATACCTGTGTTAGTGCGGGTCCTCAAACCGTTAATTACCCAAACCCCATGCAAACTGAATGTTGCCATGGCAACCTGCAGCCCTACAGAAGGCTATTTGTCTCCTCCTTGACCTTTCAGGAGATCTGTATCTTGCTCAAGCCCCCTTCTCTAATCCGGTTTTTAAAATATAATATTATGCTACTGGAAGGGATCAGACCTTTAATCTGATTGTGTGTGCATGTGTCAGTGCATGTATGGGGGGGGTGCCTGCATTAACAGGCACCCAGCAGCGGCTCAGAGACAAGACAAAGGAAAAGCAGAGTGTGACTTGGGGCTGCAAGTGAGCACCTGGGTGGAATTATTGGCTTCAGCACAGAGATGGGGGAATCCTCTACATGAGAAGGACCAGCCCTCTCCAGTCCCCTCCATGCAGGCTCCTTCCCACTGAGGTCACACAAGATGAGGACTTTGGAGGGGATGCTGTGACCCCCATTTCAGTTTCCCTTCCCGTGAGCCTGGGTCTCTGCCTTCCTTCACTTGCATTAGTCACTGTGCCAGACCAAGCGACCAAGTTTTAGGCATTCCTACGTATATGTTGGTGCCCCCAAAGCGCGTGTTTGGGATCTTGACCTGAAGTCCTGCAAGCTGGATATTCTTTTGCCTGTTTTATTCCCTCCGAGGGAAGGATCTTTAGTCCTCCCTTGGCTCTGCCTGCTGGAGCCCAGTGCCTGCGGGACGGGGCCTCCTGTACAGCACGCGGGCACAGAACTCCACAGCTGACACTTATGAGTGGAAAATGAGGAATGGGACTGAGGAATTGGGGACTAGTTAGTCAAAGGGAATTGAAACGGGGGCGGAGGGGCCTGCCCCGCACAGGTGAGGGCACTCACCCAGCACAGGTGCGGCCTGTTCCGCAGAGCTGCTGCGTCTGCCGGGCAGCCGGGCAGCTCTGCTGAGGGGAGCACATAGTGCAGGTCGCCTGCAGAGGAAGGTAAGTGCTCGGTTGAGTTTTTCAGAGAGCTGTTTTCTGTGGAGAAATGTGTTAGGATGCTTCTGGGATTTGCATGGCAAATGGCTGAGGTAGATGTGTGCCTGCCTCGTGCTGTGGGGCTGGTGTTGGTGAGGGCGGTTTGGCTGGGGTGTTCCCTGCAGGGACGGGCCTGGGCAGGGCTGAGTTGTGAGGGAATTTGGCCCGGCTGGGTTTATAACTCCTGTTTTGCAACTTTTGGTACATCTCCCAGAGGCTGTGGTAGTGCTGTGTCCTTTGTCCCCTGTCTGGGCCGGCCAGCAGCGGGCAGTGGGGTTTCAGGGCTGGGAGTGCAGTTGCAGGGCTGCAGGCTGAGGTAGTGGGTGTGCAAAAGCAGGGTCATTTCTGAAAATGCCCTTCTTCCCAGCTAAAGCTTGGAGTAACTGGTGGAGTACCTGAAGAACTGAGACTCAATTAAAAGTTAAATTTTCACTGGCTTTATTAAATGGCATTGGGATGAAAGCAGTTAGTTGGACTTTGCTCTGTGGAGGTTCAGGAAGGGTCTCTTGTAAAAATGGCATTTGTTTACTGTCTCATGCAGTCACGGGTAAGGTGGAGGTGGCAGAGTTAGTTGCAGAACCAAAGCTGGTGTTTCATTCTGTTGATCCAACATGGTGGTATAAAGTCCTCTGTGGTCTAAGCAGAGCCTTAGGCAAGTATGTCCCTTGTTAGAGAGTCCCCCTGATCACTGGAGCCTGATGGCAGCTGTGTGGAGCTTTGTTTGCTGGGGCCTGCTTGGCCTACAGTATTTTAAAAAATGCTTAAAGTCTTCACCTATGCAGAAAGGTATCTTGATTTTTCCTAAGAAGCTCTGGTTACCATTCACTCTCTTTTCTCATACTAAGACTGAGCCCCAGCTATAAGCTAGCTCCCATTGTGCCAGGTGTAGAACAAGCACAGCACAAAAAGACAGTCTCTGCTTCAAACCTCCCATGCACTAAGGCAAAAGGAACAGCTCCTGGGGACAGTTTGATGTGTTAAAGCTGTCTCAGCCTGTTTGCCTTATCTCTAGTCTTTCTTCCCTTTCCTCTCAGTGTCACCTTGGTGTTCAGTTTGCCTTCTGCAAAGGTATTCCACCAAAGTCATGTTTTCCTGGGATCCTGCCTGATTGTGTGGGTAGACAGTTAAATTCAAAGCCTGCAGAGTGTACCTG
The DNA here is from genome assembly GCF_013368605.1 of Nyctibius grandis. Lineage (NCBI taxonomy): Eukaryota > Metazoa > Chordata > Aves > Nyctibiiformes > Nyctibiidae > Nyctibius > Nyctibius grandis. The sequence goes on from NC_090674.1 coordinate 5,378,828, forward strand.
TCAGCCCTGTGGTATCTGCTCACGTGTGGAGTTATGACTTGCTAACGCACCTTTACATACCATGGTGATTTTAGTTTTAAGGCCATGGAAAATCTCCTAAAAACACAAGATTGTTGGGGAATAAAAATATCATTCTGGTATGGTAATGTTGCCTTCTGTGCAGATGTCCTGGGTTTAGTTTACAGTGGATATATCGCAGTGTTCTGCACTCTTTGCATTTTGGAGAATCAAATCAGGTTAAGGGATTGCTATGCTCTCTTCCAAAGAATAGGTAGTTGCATTTTAGTGGTGGATAAAACAATTCCTTCTTGTAGCTCTCTTAACGTGTTTACATATCGGAGTTTCTTTGGACTCGATTGGGATGCAAGACACTCTGCAAATGCAAAGATGTAATTATCCCATTTTTCTTGTCCTACTCCCCACTGCTCTCCCTCTGCACTTCTGGCTCATCTCCTCCGCCCTTTCCTGAGCATTGTGCTGATAGCAGCGTTTATCTGCATTTGTCCTCTGTCCCTGACATCCAGTTATTGATTGGCATGATTAAAAAGAACTGATAATCACTTCACATTAATCCCATAAATGACTTAAGACACCAAAATATTTGCATAATGCATCTTAAAGGTGGCAGCTAAAAGAGGATAAGACCCAAAACTGCTTGGCACAGGAGAAATGGGCTTCCCACTCACCTGTGGGCTTGCTTAAGTAATTAGCCTTCTGCTTGCATAAGGAGGAATCTGAACTGGTTTAGCGGAGGAAGATGCAATGGGTGCTCAAAGGCTTTGAGATCCGAGCATCCTATCTCCTTGCTGAGACTGGGGGTAGGGGGGTGCGCGGGGGGAGAAGGGGGGAACATGACAGCGGCTGCTGAAATGAGAGTCTGTTTTTGTCTGCTACATCTTGTGAAAATCTGGAGCCAGACGCCCGCTGAAAGTACCTCTGTCTAAAGACTTTCTGTCATAAACTTATCTGATTAGCAGAGAGCTAGACGACAGATTAGCCCCTGCTTCTGCACCAGGGATGGGCTCTCTGGAGCGTTTGAGCAGATCTGCTCCTGTTGCTAGTGCTGATAGCCTGTAGGTGGGGGTGCAGCAGGTGGGGAGGAGGTAAGGGGGGATAAGAGAGGGGGATATTTAAAGGAAGATCATTGCTAGGTAATTCTGCAGATAATGCACCCTCCGTGTTGTCCTGCTGGTCCCAGGTGAGGACACTCTCCTCTGCACCAGTGAGTTGGTGGTCATGTGCTGTGTGTCACAGCAGCACAGAGTGGGTGAGCTTGTCATGTGAGTAGGGGTTGGGAGGGAGCTGTGCATGTGGGAGGGAGGGCAATATTTCTAATATGTATAATTTTTTTGTAAGTGTGTCTGCTGCTTCTGGCTGTCATCTTCCATTTAGAAAGAGGAGGGGAAGAAAAATAGCCACATTTAGCTTGGGGCGAGCACCTTGTGCTAGTAGGATGGGTGCTTTAACATATACTGCAAACAAACAAAAGGGAGACATTCCAGCATTTCCATTTAGTGTCATGTATACGTTTTAGCTTGTTCTTCCTCTTCAGTGGTTGTATATGATTTATTCAGGAATATTTTGCAAGTGGATTAGCGGTTTGCAAGCAAACGCATTTGCCAGCTGAACTGCCGTATCTGCTACAGTGAATGTGTTCTTGTGTTTGTGTTCTCCCTTTCCATAGAAGGAAAAAAGCAAAAAGACTAAACTAGCCTACTTAGGAGCGATCTGATGCAAGGATAACAGGCAAAATAATGCTGAACTGCTCTAATGCATTCTCTTGTCCCAGAAGGAAAAGAGCATTGTTTCAGGATCTGTTAGAGTGAAGAGTTGAAAATTAGTTTTGTAAATAAATCTATACCCTTCAGCTCTGAGTAATGCTGATGTCTGGGTTCATGGTGGGTTTCTCTCTAAAAAGAAAAACTATTATTCAATTAAATAAAGTAGTCATGTGTTCCAACAGTGATGGAATGGAAAAACTTTTTTTAAGAATAGAAGGGTGGCAACTGATAGAAAACTATCAGCTATTTCTGTTCAAGTTTCCTATTAATTCTGGAACAGATCTGCCAATTCCTACACTTTCAGTTTTTCCATCTGAGATGTAAGTTCTGGCCCACGCAAGTTATATCTGGCAAAACTGAAAATCAGGAGCTCTGGCAGCTGCGGGGTCCTTTATGGGAAAGGAGAGTTCTGTTTGGGAAGTGCTTTGCACTTAGTCTCTGCTCCACAAAACTAGAGGAGGTTACCGAGGAACCTGGTGGGTAGGAGGGGGAAGAACCTTTCCTGAAATACAGCTATGTTGGGGCAAACAAAAGAATCTTGCGTGCGCACGCACGCTCATACACACGAAAATCAATTATGTGGTGGCAAATAGGATTTCCTTAACTTGGTGCTTTTCTGCTCTGTTGCAGCCGTGATAACGACCTTTCCACTATCATCTCCAACCTGCATCAGAGCCGTCAGCTCGTTATGCCAGAGACCCAGAGCCGCTGTGAATTCAAGAGAAACAGCATCGACGTGGGCTTAGGAGCAGCAGGTAAGCAGCTGGAGCAGGTCCTGCTCCTTTGGGTTTGTTGACTTCTCTCCTCTCTGTTTCACTCCCTCATTTGTTCATTTTTTTTCAGCTGTTTTTTTTTTCTGTGGCTGTTTGTGTTAAACTTTGGAGCGTGCTATATGAAGGCTTTTAATATTCTGGCTAAAGATTAATATGGAAAGGATTTCATGGTGATGTTAAAGTCCTTTTGAGATCTCAGCCCTGTGTTATTCTCAAATCTAGTGGTCTGTGTTAAACTACTGGCAAAGGAGCTTGCGCCAGCAAAGAAGTGAAATGTCCCCAGGGCTGGTGTCAAGTGAAGCAGAAAGGCCTTGCAGAGAGCGTGGTTTGATTTGTAATTTCATTAATCAGAGGTTCCCCACGCTGCCTCTATGCCTGCCAACTCCTTTATGAGCATGTTTGTTTGGTTTTGTAGCGCTACCTGGCTTTTTTGGGAAGTTCACCTGGTTTCAACTTAATGTAGTAGGACCAGAAATGCTCCTCTTGGATCCTTGCCTCTCTGGCTGTCAGTAAGGGAGCTATGGGCAAGAATGCTTTGGTGGTAGGTAACACATCAGTCAACAAGTGAGGCACTGGTAATAAACTAGTTGTTTGCAGAATCTATATTTGCTTTTGATTATAAATAAAAGTTTTTCTGTATGACCTTGCTTGAGTCTATATGTCTCAGCTGACCCTGTATGTTAAAATGGTTTTTAATATTGTTTGCTTTCCAGAGAAACTGCTGGGCTTGATCAGCGTTGCTGACATTCTTTGAGGTCCATAGCATTCCAGAAATGCAAAGGGTACTTTTCATTCCTGTTAGTGTTAAGCAGTAGAAAATATTAGATGTAGAAGTCCTCATTCTTATTTGTTAGAATTGCTGTTTGGGTTTCTCTGGTTAGCTGCTTAACCATAAGAAACAGTAAGAAATATAAAACATAGGCTCTGCACATGTCTTGTAGCAGTGAGGACAGCAGTGCTTGGCTCTGACCTCAGTGGAAGTCTGAGCAATGAAGAACAACAGGACTCATTCCCACAAGAGGCTACCAAGCAAGTGACAGAGCTTTTCAGGACATGCTAGATTTGGTGTGTCTGACAAGAGTTGTCCAGCAAAAGAGTAGGTGGTGGGATGGTGGGGAGATTGGGTATCTAAAGGAAGAGGGGGCATTGTCATGTCTCCACAGGGACAGTTTAACTCTGATTTTTCCCCGCTGTCTGGAGCTGACTCACTCTATGTCCTTGTTTGATTAAGGGAAGACTCATTTGCCAAAGTCTATGCAGAGCTTGCCAGCTCTGACTTTAGACCATGTGCTGAACTGGTACCTATGTCACCACCTCCTGGACGTGGAAGTCAAGAGAACAGACACAAAATGTGATGGGATTTGTAGCCGATGCCGATTATTCGGTTTATGTCTTGGTTTTGCTACATATATAATTTTAAGAGAGTTAGTGCTGGGTTGGTCTAAAAGACTAGCTGTTGCTTAAACCAGTTACAACAATGAGGGAAAAAGAAATGTACCCCCAGCTGTCTGCTGTTTGCATTGTATGCCTTTGAGAACAACACTGTGTATTTGGGTTATGAGAATCTCGCCCTCAAAGAGGCATTCGGAGATGGACAATGCTGAATAAATGATGTTAATGCTGATATGTTTAAAAACTCCCACATCACTCATGACTATAAGCTGTAGTGCTCTCAAAGTAAGTTGGCATCTGCTGCTAAAATGTTTCCTGTTGCTGGTTTAGCATTTATGGTTTGAAGTTAGGCATACAGTGCCAGTCAGTAGAGGCTGGATGCTCCAGAGGCTGCTCTGCAGCTCAAACTGCAAACATTCTCCATGTGCAGGATGAGAGGTGAGTGCGTACTGCTAAAACAGGATTCAGAAGCATATGTGGCTTCTTGGCTATGGCTGAGGCTAAGGAGGGGATTGAGAACAAGGACAGCATGAATGGAAGAGATTTGCTTATTGCAGGGCCTGTGGGGTTAAGAAGAGGGTTGATGTTGGCAGGGTTGGTTGGTCTATGATTAATTTTGTGAGGGAGTTCCTTGATTTATAGTTAAACCAGGATTAGAGGCAGTGCTGTAGTCGAACAGCATGGACTAGAAAACGAGAAGTATTACTGGCTCTTTAATGGTCTTTGAAATGCAGAAAGCTGAAACTAATGCAAAATAGTGGCGTATAGTTAGTTGTGGGGCTTTTGTGAGTTCTGGGAGATAGGTGAGACTAGAGTTAGGGGTCAGGCTAGAGTTGGGCTGATGTTCAGGGCAAAAGATGCTGAAGAGTCTGATGTATTGCTGGAAAATACAAGGCCTTTGGTTGGAAGAGCAGCACTGATATTGATATCCTTGGAAGGCTTATGGGTAATTTTTAAGTGCAAACAGGTCACTTTATGTCATTGGTGATAGTTATATTTGGGAACTGAGAGACTGATGAGCTTAATTTGGGACAGCAGAAGCTGAAAGACTTAGAAAATAACTGGGTCCTGAACGACTCGGGTAGGATTTGGCCCTGAGTAGAAAAGGCTTTAATAACCTACCTCGGTGGGTGTAGTAACCCGCGTTGGTGGGTGCTAGTCATTTGGAACAATAAGCCTAGAGGGGTGCAGTCTTGGGGTTTGGGATAGCTGGGACAAAGGAAGTCACTGTATGTCGGATCTTGTGAGGCCCAAAAAGCTACGAAGAGTATGGGGTGATGGAAAACAAATGGCTGTGCTATCTGTTGCATCACTTAGGTGTGATTAAGACCCATGTAGTGATTGTGACATGTTGGTAAGTTTAGCATCTCCAGAAATCTGGACTAGCAAACCTGAGAGCTACAGTGCTTTGAAAATACACTTACCATAAAAAATGGAAAGACTGTTATTGCTAGTCTACAGGGATAAAGGGGAAAGGGAGGTTGTTATGTTGCCAGCCAGTAAGGTTTCGTCAGAAATATTGGACAAGATGCATAATGCCTTTCACTAGTTTTCAGATACGTTGTAGAGGTGCGTGAGTCAACCAAGGCACAGAAAGGTGAATTTGCCCAGCATCATAAAGCAAATGATGACTGAACAACAGAGCTCAGTTTCCTGTCTTGTCCTCCCTAACTTCTCTGCTAGACCTCTGCTGTTGTTCCACGGTGACGATATGGAATAGATGTGGATTATAGCCTACTTCTGGAGATTCAGCATGTGACAGATTTGGGGGTGGAGCAGGGGTGGTAGTGTGTACTGAAGCAAGACGTCTGGATAAGAATAGCTGACAGCTTAACTCATGTTTGAAGTGTCCCCTGATACTGGACCTTTAAAGGAAATAAAGAATACCAACAGCAAAAATCTACAAAAAAAGCAAAAATCTGCTCCAGCCAGTGCTTCTCAGTAAGGCAGCTGGAGACCCGGCACTGGCAGGGGTAACTGAGGCTTTTGCAACGACAGCACAAGTAGGTGGCTGAGAGGCATCTACTGATAAAATCTAATTGCCCTATCGATTGGCTTTGGAGCCACCGTCAGCTGTGGTAATGATTGAGATATTCTTATGTGTTTGTTGCATGTTAGCTGTATCCCACTGCTCTGGACCCACTGGGGACCTTGAGGTATTACAGAGATCTCTTAATCACGGGGCAAACTTGCGTGTGTTGGGCCTGCTCTGCGGCACTACAGATTTATTACAATTACCACTGATGCCCCTGGATTTACTGATGTCCCAGGGGTCTTGGTTTTGGCGAGAGCTGCCCTGTTTGTAACTCTGAATTCTTAACTGGCTGAGGAAATCCATCTCACTGGTTTAGGATTTTACCTCACACTATTCTTACACTATTCTTCCTTCCTTCTCGTCTGGGTTGACTGTTGATGGTATCATGTCCTCAGACTTTTAATAAACTTCTGCCACTTCTGCTTTTCCTGCCTCCCGTTGTGACTGGGAGTGGAGATGCTTGTGCTTGCAAAATAGAGAGCGCTGGTTTCTATAGTCCCTGGGTAATGTCTGTTCACCAAAGGGTTGTGCAAATTTCAAGTGTGCAAGTGTTCATGGTTTCCAACACAGATTGAAAGAGCAGTAAATTCTTGTGGAGGATCAGAGAATGTAGTGTAATGGAAGGGCACTTGCGCCTCTGCCAGCTCTGTTGCTCTTCATTGATCAAAATGATATCCAGCTCCTCTTTTGAAGTCTAGGTTATGTCTACACTGGGTTTATATCCAGCTGCTAGGTTTAATCTCCTCCTGCTTCTCTGGCCAGTGTTGGATTTTTTTGTTAATTTTTTTTTAAACCTGGAGCTAGCTAATCCAGCTGCTGAGAGGTAGGTCGGGTTGGCTCTTGGGCAGAGAGATACTCCCTTTGCAGAGAAGAGAGGTGAGCTACTTTACCTAAGTGCTGACAGTCTGCAGGACTGCAGTTGAGGGGAACATATGTAGAGCCTACCTGGAAAAATAAGCTTTGGTGATGCCCAGAGCTCCTGGGCCAGTTTACGTAGGACGTGTGAATGGTCTCTCCTCTCTTAACCCTGCGGACTTGATTTTCTGCTGCGTCCTTCCCTTCTGGTGGTGTTCTGCAGTAGAAAATGCTGGAGAATGCTTTCCTTGGTGCTAATTAAATTGCAGTCACAATGGGGATATAGTATGCCAAATGGAGGAAGAAAGGAAAAGTACATATAATGGGGTCTGTGCTTCCTTAGAAGAGGAGCGTGCAGAGGCAGCCTGCGCTGGTGAGATTCGGTAAGAGGCTTAACAACATCTGCAAAGGTAGAGCAAGTGTGCTGAGATGCCTCAGGGGGAGCGTGCGTGTGGGAGGGCAGGGCGGGCGGTGAGCCTAATGAGAATATGAAAGTCGTTTCCAAATGGATCAGATAAAGGCGAGGCAGCAGACAGGGTACAGCCCTGGCACTGCAGAGGGGCTTACCTTGAGAGCGGATGATGGCACAAGGCGCTTTTAATCTTAATTGAGAGAGAGAGACACACACACACAAGGATGAGCAGAGCTGGGGCTGCTTGACAAAGGCACAGGAGCAAAGCTGACGGTTTGCACATCAAACACGGATTTAGAGCCCCTTTAAGCAGCTAGCGGTGTGTCTGTAAACAAGTCCAATCCCCTCTATCCAGTTTGGCTAATGCAGTCTGCCAGGGTGTGCGTGGGGTGGGGGAGGACGGAGGAGGCCTTGCGGGGCTCCGTGGCTCACGGAGAAAGTACGGGTGCCTTCTCCTCTGTGTGTGTGTGCTCTGCACACTGCTTCAGGATTTGAACAAGCGTTTTGCGAGAGTCCTGCTCCCAAGGCCCTAAATAATTTCTCCCCTGCAAAAATCCTGTTAATTTCTCCTCTTTCTCTCCTCAAACACCCTCTGTTCTGCAGCACCAGATTTCATGACTTCCCAGTTGCAGTAGGACTGTTTGCATGGATAGAAGTGGAGGGATCAGGCTCACTGATGCTAGAGGAAGGTGGGTAGATCTTCCCTCTCTTCCTTCTGCCCCTCGAGATTAGAGGGAGTTGGCTTGATGTCTGAATGTTGTCTGAGAGAGGGCACTCAACGGAGACACGGCAGAATAGCAGGTCTTGCTCCACACAGTGAGCAATTTGCTGTGGTTCTGCATTAATATTTGGGACTGCGTATGGTTAAAGACCTCTTCCCCAGTGATGAGGGGCGACTTCGGCTGTGCCGTGGGAAGCAGCAGAAGGCCAGCTTTCTGGTGTTGCAGAGCTTGCAGAGAGCTTGGCCTTTTTCTAGGGGTTGTTGGTCAATGTGCTGGAGATGAAACCCTGAGCGCCTTGGCCTCAAGCAGTGCTGTCCTCTGTGACCAGTATAATTGCATGTTAACCTGCAATGATTCCTGTAAACAGATTCACATTTAAAAATTGGTCTTGGAATTTTTATTGACAAGGCAGTGCTTGTAGCTCACGCACGTGGATCTGTAGGTGATCAAACTAGTTGTCTCACTTTCTTTGGGCCTATCCCTGAACTCTGTGTGCCTGCCGTGGAAGGCTTCCCAATAACTTCATTTGGCTTTGCACTGAGACCTACAGCTTTCATCTGCTAACGAGGAGTTAATATTGGGGGTGAAAAAGAATTGGGATCAGGGTTGTCGTAGCTAATGGTTAGAGACAGAATCACGGTGAACGTCTGTTTTCTGAGCGTGTGATAATGAGGATGCAGACGTGTTTTCGTTTAACAAAGCCAAACAACATCAAAAAAAGCAGAAGCCTTTATTGAACTGCTGCCTTAAATTGAGCAGAAAATCAGCACCAAATGGGCATCTAGGAGTTGTAAGCCCAGCCACGTGTGTTTACGTGTTTTACCATGAAGGACAGTTGTTTACCTAGGCAACATGAGGGTCTAGGCTCTGTCAGTGCCATTCATCCTCCTGGCCTGGACCCGGAGCACTGTCATTTCTTTGTGCTCTATTTAAGTTCTTTTTTATTTCTTCTGAAGCCTTGCGGGAGTGGGAGATAACCAGCATCCTTTTGTAATACAAACGCAGGTCTTGAAGTGAAGGAAAAATGGGAAAGCCCAACATGGAAGCATTTCCTTTTGCTGTGCCCTGCAACTGCACTTGCAGCGTAGGTTGGTGCATGGGATTTTGCTGGTGTGAGTGTGAAGGTTTGATTCTTGGCTTTGTCACTGCAGGAGGAGAAGGAGTCAAGGCAGTTTAGTGCCCTGTTCTTGGAGTTCAATGAAGCTTGCTCTTGGCAGGGATTTGAAGCCTGCTCCTGGCAGGAGGGTTCTTGTAGGATGGCTCTGCAAACACCTTTGGGATGGTCAGTGGTGTGTTTCAAGGTGTTGCCTCCCTCACTCTTAGGAAGTCCAGCCACAGCTGGACAGGGCTCACCACAGCACCTTAAGTAGCTTGGCCTCCTCTGTGCCTGGTGTGAGCAGGGCAGACTGGCCAGAGGCAGGACAATGAGCCTGTCACTCCGTGGCAGTTGGCTCAGCCACCAAACTCACGGCCAGTACATCTTGTGGCTTTGCAACTGAAATAAACACCGACTCTTTCTTCCTTTCCTTGCAGCTCTAGGAAGAGCAAGATTATCCTGCTTCCAAAAATAACCTCTTCCCCGCCCCCTGCTTCCACCTCCTTTCCCAGGTGCCTTACAGGCAGCTAGTAAAGAGCTGAAAACAAGTCATTGGTGCGGTGACATCTCACTGATGTGTTATATATAGAAATCCAGTAGAGGTTGTAATGCGGCATCTGACTTGTCCACTCTTGCTTGCTGCTGGGTGGAAGCGCAGGGAGAGGAGGCAGCGAGTCGCTGCTCCTGACCCTGCCACAAGTCAAGCTGATACTTCAGAGCTGGGGTTTTGACACTGTTCCTGCTCCAGTGCATGTGTGGATCCCTGTGTCATCAGGTCTGGATGCTGTGGATTTAGCCCTGCAAAGCCTAGCCTTCTCCTCTTGCTGCACAGCAGAGGTAACACTGCTCCCCACAGCTGTGTGTCTGGAAGGGTTGTGTTGTGATTAGGTGCCCAGGTAGCAGGGATCGAGCTGCCACTCTGCTCCTTGTTTCTTTAAAGCAATGAGCAGGGTGCTCGATGGCTCACAGCTTTGTGAGGTCTCTGGTGAAAGTGAGGGAGAAGTCCTAGGAAGAGAAGGGGGTGCAGGGCAGTGTGTGTGTGAGAGATGTTTTGGAGACAACCCATGAAAATGTTGACCCAGCCTTTTGGATTGATAGATTTGAGAGCAGTTCACCAGGAAAACAGACCTGACCACAATGAGCACTGTGAATTCAGAGCCCTGGGGCAGGCAAACCTGCCAGGGTGTGTGTGGCCATGGCTGCCTTTTCTTGAAGCGCTGCCAGCTCAGTCCCTGCCGTACAGCGCTGCTCCAGCACGTGTTACCCTTTGGCAAAACTGGCCTGCCCTGGACTGATCTAGGGTAAATGGGAAAGAAGACAATAACCATTACTATAATTTGTGAAAGGTCATGTGTTGTTTTTTTTTTTTTTTCCCCTCCTGCTGTCTCTGCATATACAGGTAAGCCCAGGTTTCCCCACAGGGGCAGAGTAAAGACCCTCAACTCCTTGCCCTCTGCTAAGCATGTCCTCCTTGTGTTTGGTTCTCATACCCTTTTTCCCCCGCTTCCTTTTCCATTCTTAATCCCCATCTCCCATATGCACCCTTCTTCCTTTCCATTTCTCTTCCTCTCTTTAGTTCCCTTGTCCTCCTCCCCGTTCTCCCTTCCCCACCCTCCCTCCATCTCCAAGCTCCTGGGAAGAAGACAATTTGAAGGCTTTCCGCTCTGCTCTCAGCTGAGAGGCTCCTTCCCTCAAGCCAATCAATGGCAGCCTTTCAGCCCCAGTGGGGCTTGGCAAACATTAGATCAATAAGTTATTAGCACCATTCTGTCAGCTGTAATGTGGAGATTGATCGGGGCCGGGGCTCCTGCATGCTGCCTGGCACTTCCCCAGCCTGATAAAGATGACAGATTAAGGGAATAAGAAAAGGGAATTAAGGAGTCTGGCTGTCGAAGCTGTCACGGGCTGGAGGAGCGCTGTTTTTTTTCAGGGGCTGAATGAGTGCAATCGGACATTTAAATGGTGCTAAGGGTACAGAACCACCAGCAGCTCTGTTGGAAATCACTGTCTTCAGCGTTCACTTTTCTAAAGAAATGCTGGGAGGCTTGTAGATGGAGCAGCCAGAGGAGGTGGAGTAGCTGTCCTGGGCGCTGGAGGGAATACCAGGTTGCTGGCACAGACCACACGCAGAGGATTCAGCACCTGGGAGCCCCCAGGGACGTGCTGTCCCTGCCACATCGCCTTACCCACCTTTTGGCACGGTTGGGTGTTGTGTGGCATTCCCCAGGACTGAGGGAGGTGTCTGTGTCAGAGGAATGATGCCAGTTTTCGTAGCTTTTTATCACAGATATATAAATTGAGGACAAACGAGCTTTGCCCAAGAGGTTTGTGGTCCTTTAAGGAAAACCTGATCCTTACTAGAACTGTGCTTAAGTCTTCTTATTTAACAAGCTTCCCCCTTCTCCTGTCTTACCCACTAGAACATGCTCCTTTCTAGAGCTAGAAAGTGAGTCTCCAAAAGGCCTGGACTTCCAGCCTACCCTCCCAGCCTCATTCGCTAAATCTTTTCGGGAAGAGAATGAGGATTCACAAGTTTGCAATTGCTAAAAAGCCTCTCTGCAGCATATAAAATTAATTCAGATCTCTCTCTTAAGTGCAGTATATCCTCTCCATGAGTGTTTTTCGTACTATGAATATTTACCACCTTTCTATGACTTGGCGCATGCTGTAAAAATGAATTTTGTAAGAATCTGGGAGACGAGGGAATGTTGGTACACCTTCCCTAATAAACAGCCTCATTGCAGACAGACAGGAGGATGGCTACAGCATGACCTGCACCTCTCTCTGTTTCACTCCTTGGGAACTAAAATATTGGACAGTCCTTTTAGGAGCTTAGCTCCAGCGAGGCAAATCGAGTGAGCACAAGGAGGTGGGAAGTAGCAGGATACTGCTTGCATGGTAGGAGGAGAGGCAGCTGGCCAAGTGGTTAGAGCTGAGAAAGGGGATGCAGGCTCCTTCTCAAGCCTGGGAAAGGATGGTTGGTGTGTTATACATTGGGAATCCTACTCTCACTACTGTCTTGTGTGCTCCCACAGATTCCTTTTTTCTTCCTGTTTCCAAAAGGAACTTGAAGTGTGATGCTTAGGGAACGTTTGCAGGTACCTTGGTCTAGGCTAGGGTCAGTCCTGAGCCAGGAGTGCCCAGCTTGCTCTGCTGTTTGCACTATTTGTACTGTTAAGACTGGTACAGCAGCTAGCGAAAGGATGCTTCCTGCCCTGGAGAGCTTGCAATCTAAATCTAACTGACAACCAACAAATAGATATAGATGTGGAGACATAAAGGAACGACGAGATAACCCAGTGCAATAGCTAAGGTTTGAAGCCTGCTGCCTGCCGTATCCCTAAAGCCATTAAGCTGACCTGCTGCGAGGAGGCTGCTACCTGTATTTTGCAGCCGTTTCGACATCCCCTTTGCCAAGATACAGCAATATTTCCCCCTTCCTTGCTAGAACTAACCCTGCCCCATGAGCTGGCGTGCACTTATATTGTTCTAGGATCCCAAGTTCCACAAGCCCACTGCTTCCCTTCCCCCAGCTTCCCCAATAATTTTTTTTCCATTCTCGTTGCCCTCAGTTAAATTATGGCCCGTTATTCCCATGACCTTGTGCTTCACTCTCCTTTTGTTCCATTGATTCCTGCTGGCAAGGGATGGGGCCGATGTGCAGCCAGATTCCACGCTGCTGCGTGCAGCCTACTGCGTGGCCCCTCGTACGCCAGCCTTTGTTGAGAGCAGCTCTGGGCCTGCTGGGACTCGGCAAGCTGGTGCTGCTTCTTACAAAAGCACAAGCCCATCGCTGGGGAAGTAAAGTCTCCAGGGTCCCTGCAAACCTGTCACATTCGGCACAGGAACAGACCGAGCAGCAGGGCTGGAGCACCAGCGTGGTTTGAGCAGAGCAGCCTCTCTGGTGGTAGCCTGTTTGTGCCAAAGGAAAGGGGAGAGCTGAATAAACCGCAGTGCTGCCAAGACATTTCAGGCTGGTCAGTGGGAATTGTCATCTCCAGGGTTTAAGTTTGATGGGGGAGCTAAGAGCAAGGGAGGATGTTTTCCTCCTCTTAAAATAACGTGAAAGGAGGTGAAAAAAGAACTCTCTCCTTTTTAGATGTTGGCTGGCTGAGCCTGGGTGATTTCCCATGTAAGTTGGCTCAGTTCTCTGTTTACTCAAAGACTTCTGGGTCCAAGAAGCTTTCAGAGCAAAAGCAATGATATGGATGGGGAGCGTGAGATAGGTCTTGATCTCTTCCCGTTGTGTCTGTAGCATAACACAGTGCAGAAAAACTTGGTGCAGTCCCTTGGCCGTAATTGGGACTTGCTCTGTTGTCCCCCCCATTTAACAGCATCGGGAGGGCAAAAATTTTGTGGCCAACTCATATTTTGTTCATTTCCCTTCTCCAGGTGAAACCTTGTGCTCAGTCACTAGGACATGGGCTCAGTTCTCACCCTGCCGCTGATGCAATGTGTGTCCTTGGTCATCTTCTCTGTGGCAGATTCCCTTGTAAAGAGGGGAGATAAAGTCCCTCTGTCTTTGGAGAAACCTGAAGATAGGTTTTCTAATCTTCCCAGCTGACTTAGGCTCCCAAGTCCTCTCTTCAAAGCTGATAATGAGGCTTGAGATTCTTAGATGTGTTGGTGAACATGCCTGTTAAATCACCCAGCTCTGCTGAGTGCTGGAGGCTGAGGATTAGACGCAGTGCAGGAGTACAAAGCACTGGTACTTCCAGGTGACATTTCCACCCATGGCCTCTAATCAGTGTGTCTCAAGTCCAAAGAGGGCTGTGATTAGATAAAACCCATGTTGCCCCAGCTCCTACACAAGCTCCTTTTATGGTGTCATGCCCACATCCTTTCTCTATGGTTGCAAAGCCATTGAGTGATACTTGTGTATGGAGGCAGAAGTGCTGTCCTCCTCCAGCTGACCCACTTTCCTGGCCTGTCTCTACTCATGTGTCACTCTAGAAGTGCAGCAGGTGAGTGCTGGGCTTTCTCTTCCCATGAAAGAGGGGGGAAAAAAAAAATCCACTTTGATTTCTAGATCTTGGGGGAATATATTTGACTTTGTTTCCAAAAACCTCTCTAGATTGCTTTCTGTACCGCCTCGTCAGGCTAGCAGGAGCCTTGGATGCCACGCTAGCAGGATCCGGGCACCTGCATGGGAGACTTTTGGGGAGGGGGGTTGTGATCAGGGCTGTGTTGCACTGGTGGCAGTAAGTGATCAGTATGCTTGGGGCTTCTTCTAGCACTCCTTACTCGTATTATTGCCTGGCCTAGCTTCATAACATCACAGTTCTACTGATAATGTCTTTCATTTTCAGCTTTAATATTAAAAACCAGCCCTGATTTGGCTTCCTTTCAACTGAAATGCTTTGTAGAAGGCAGGAGAGAGGAGGCAGGGATTTGAGGGGGAAAATAAAGGCAAAAAAAACCAAAATCCCCCCACAACTGTCCCTCCCCATCCTCTGTCTGAGGTGGAGTGTTGCCTTTTGCAGGTACATGGGCTGAGCAAACAGCTTTTGGCTCTCTGGTCAATCAGTAGCAATGTGCTGTAAATGCACAGCCTGTCTCTGTGCGGGTGGTAAGACATGGCGAAGCTACGCTGCCAACTCGTTTGCTAAACATACTTGGTTTTGCTGCTGCAAAGTCAGGGGGAGATGGATGTGGATGCTCCCAACCCAGTGCCTTCAACCGCTGTCCTGGTTCTTTGTGTGCGAGTGCGAAGAACGGTTGGATGAATGGCGTGTGGACATAAAGGGATGAATTTAGAGTGTAGGGTCCTGCAAAGGGCACGTGTTTACCCGGTGTAAGCCGTATGCCAAAGCTGTGCGTGCGGCTCCGTTGTAGAGAGGAAAGGATCGGTGCTGTAGTACAAATACATCGCCATTTAGGTTGTACCCCAGGACCTGTGAGTTTACTACATAACTGATGAAAATGTGACCTGCCCCTTCCCTGCCTTGCAGCTAAGAAAGCTAAGAGGAGGGTCTGACTTCTTGTAACACTGGGCTGGGATTCAAAAGATTGGTATTCAGTCTTGTGCTCTCCTCCTGACTGAGTAAACTTGGGGTGGATTGTTAGATCTTTGTGCCTCCATACTGGCTACTGATGATAATTATTCCCTTTTCCTTGCTTACCCTGTGTCTTGTTGATTTAGTCCCCACACTTCTGGTGGCAGAGGCAGTCTCTGACACATCCCAGGACTTTGCCTTAAAATAAGGGCGGGGGAAGAAAAAAAAAAGAGGAAAATTTTCATTCTGCGATCTGACTGACTGCCATAAATACTGCTGGGACACAACCCAAATAACAAACTCAGTGTGTGGGATTTGATGCTTTGGTACAGTGTGAACCTGAGGCGCTGGAAGGAAAATGCTGCAGATGATCCTAGAGATTAATACACGGATGTGGGATCTCTCTGGAGGGCTGAGTTCAAATCTCGACCGAAAGAAAGGCGGCTGGGACCTTTCCCTGTGGCATGCTGCTGGTGGCAGGCGGTCACACCTGACTGTTCACGCCGCTGCCAGCTCCCTCCTGCGCATGCCGAGGAGTGGGTGTTGTGGAGGCTGGTGGGGCATGGCTCTGATGGAGCTGGTGCCGCTTCAGAGTTGCTGCGCGATCTCGGTCTTCCCCTGCACAAGCGCAGCCAGCTGGGAGCGAGGTGGGACTCGCAGCCCGTCCCGGGAACAGCAGGGCACGGCGCTCGGCAGAGCGCTCGGCTGCCGGCAGATGGGCGCACGGGGGTGGGAGCGGAATAGCAAGAGAGAAGGAGTGATAGGAGAGTAATGAGGTGCCTTGGCAGAGCTGTGAAACTGAGGAATCTTCACTGCTCATATTCTAACTGCTGTCACATGGAACTGGCGCTTCTGTCGCCAGATCTTCCATGGAGTCTCTTCTGCCTGAAGTACATAAGAACAAGCCCTGTTGGGTTTTGGTGCCTCCTGCCCAGGCTGGGAGGGGCGAGCAGAGCAGCGGGACTTTTGTTGTTTCAAAGCCACAAATCCCAGATGAGAACGCTTCCGAGGAGGATATATGATCTTGGCCTCCCGCGCTGAGGGTTTGCAAGCATCAGACTAACATTTCCAGGAAAATCAACATGAAGAATGAAGAGTTCCGTGGGGAGGGAGCTTGTGACTCTGTCTGTGCTCTGTGGCCAGGTACTTCCTAGCTTCGATGCTGGCTTGGCAAGCTGATACAGTCTGTGGCTTTGGAGAAGTTATTTAAAGGGGAAACTGAGGCAGGAGGATTGATAAAATTCAAATTGTATTGAAAGGCTGCCTCAACACCTGGAATGTGAAGTCCTGAGAAGACTGAAACGCTGTCACTGGCTGACTCTGTCCTTTCCCATCTGCTTTCCAGTTGCCACTGTTTTGTTGTGTTTACTTTGCTTTTGGTTCTGGACGGTTGCAAGCCTCTGCAGTTGCCTCTGAGTGCCAGTTTTGTTAACAGGCTGGGTGACAGGGTCATGGCAAGATAAGATCGGAGGCAGCTTGTGCTCTTTAGAACCTTGAAATGCCACTTGCAACTTCGCAGAGCTCCAGAATCGCTCTTTGGCTGAAGGCAGTGCCTGGCAGGCTCAGCCCTCGCACCTTAACTCTCTGCTCTCGGCGCTGCTCAGCCGGTGGCAGCCACAGACCCGTGCTCTGGAGCTCTTCATAAATACAACGCCAAGGCAGGAACCCGGGCTTGCTTAGCTGAATTTAGAGTAATGTGGAGTGATTCTGAGCAAGAGGGACAGTTGCTTGGCTTAAAATGTCCCCTGGCACGTCAGTAATTTTGTTGTTCTTATAAATAGCACCAAGGGGTTTGTAACCTTTTTTAACCAACACACTTTGGGCAAATTGCAGCAGCTTTGCATGCGTGTTGACTCACAGGCAGATGCAGCGTATACTCGCTCAAATATGGTGCTTGTTTGTGAGATTTTTTTTTTTTAAGATGCTGCATCTTTAACAAGCCCTTGATAGATGAGAATTTGATGCTCGCAGTGACAAACAGTCTCTTCCTTCCTGCCCATATGCAACATCATGCTTTCAGTTTCCCCAGCGTTATTATGGGAGGATATTGATTTTAAATCTGTTCGGGGACGCTGTAATTGTGTATTAGATATTTGGTGTTGGTTTGTAGGGCTGCAGTAATGCAAAAGGCTTGAGTGTTTCCGTACAATCTAGAGGGGGAAGATTGCTAAGGACCTTGAGGTTTTGAAGGAGGAGGAGGGGGAGAGAGATTGAGAGAGAGAGAGAGAGAGAGAGAGAGATATACTGTGGTAGGAAGATTCAGAGATCTGTTGTGCTTTTTTTTGTGTTGTTTTTTTCCTCTCCTTTCTCTCCCCCAGTTGCTTTGCATCAGGGCATGAAAGGAGTGGAAACACCGGGGGGACAAAAGGCAACAGAACAAATGATGAAACTCAGTAAGGAAATCAACTGGATTTAGAATTTATAGCTTTAAAACGTTGCATTGATCAGTGTGTGAATAGTCATTATGTGCTTTTGGACTGCGTGATTAGGAAAGCAGATCAAGGCTCTCAAGATGATGATTTTTCTTACTTTCATTTTTTTTCCCTCTGCCTGTAATATATGTGTGCATGTGTCTGTGTGTGTGTGAGAGAGAGAGAGAAGCAAAATACCAAAGTCTCTCTGGTTGCTTCTGCAAAGAGGAAAGTACAACCTTATCTGATACTCAGGTTTCTCATCTCTCTTCTAGATGAAATTTTAGGCAAGAGAAGAGTATGTTCTCCCAACAGCAGCAGTGAGTGTCCTTTAGAAAGCAAGAAAGCCAGAAGTGAGTCCCCAAAGGGTAAGTGCTGCTTCTCGCTCCCCCATCCCCTTCCCCTTTCTTCTGCTTTCTTAAGAGTGGAACTTAATTGAAATTAAGGAGGGAGGGAAGGGAAGGTTGCAAGAGGCTGTGGTGTGGGAGCTGTAAGTATCCGGCACTGAGGGTGCATGAAGGAGGCTACCAGTGCACTGTGCTTTCTTTATCTGATCGGAGGGAAGCTTGCAGTGCGAGGAAGGGATTGCCTCTTAATTAGAATAATTGCTTTATGATTAAAAAAGCAAGCTGCAGCTTTTGAGATGGATTTTAGGGGTGTTTCTACTTTTCAGGCAGAATGTCTTGATTACATGTTTAATATAAAAGATACACACAGGCTTATCATGCTGGCATCTGTTCCTTTAAAGGGAAAAAAAGCAGCCTAGCAGGGAGAATAGGGCTGCCTAGTTCTTTCTTATGCATTTATGGCACTGTTCCTATAGAGGTGGAATCTGCAGAAGGTTTCTCTTAGGGATTTTTTTTTAATCTCCTGATTTGTCTTATGGTTCTTTCCTATAAACATGATTTTTAAACTTTCTTTACGACTGGCAAAGTGGAGTGGGTAATGGAGCCTGCCGTTAATGAGTTTGTCTCCAGGTTGCATAAATGAGGTTTTACAGGCCGTTCACTTAAAGGCTTTGTTGTTAAGTTCAAACTAATTAGCTGTCAGTAATACCCATCTCGATCACTGTGCTTAACCTGCACTCTTTGGCCACTAAAAAAAAAAAAAAAAAATAAAAGCAGACTGGCTGTCTGAAGCTAGACCCTGTTTCATGGGTTTGGAGTCCAGCAGCTGAGACTCTTCAAGGTGTGTATTGTCAATAACCAACCCAGGGAATCTCAAAGGGGACTTTTTGCAGCAGTTTGTCCTGAAGCCTTCTTAAACGACATACCTTCTGTTATGCTGTATAAAATGTATTGTAGGGACCTGTACTGCATCCTAATTTCACATAATGTTCCTGTATATTGTCTCTTCTTGACTCCTTGTCCCCAAATTACTCTGAGAGGATGCTGAATGCTAGTGTCACTTCATATAATATTGCTAACACTACCTAAGAACATACTAAGTCTTTTCTTTCACATAACCCTCTCCTGCCTGTTAACTCTTTAATACAAGTAAAAGCGCTTTAGCTTTTTACTGGGCTGTTCTGAAAGGTATAAAGAGGAACCCTATATACTGCTACTCTTTACTTGTTTTCCTGGATTTTTTTCATCTGCCCTATTCCTGTTATCCTTGAAATGGTTCCAGTAGCTGTGCAGGTAAGTTCCAGCAGGATGCTTCTATAGATTCTGAAACGCATTTGTTATATAGGGGCGTGAGACTCCTGTAACACACGTGATACACCTGCTGTCATCTTTGCTGTTTCTGCTGAGTCCGTGCCCTGTGTAATTCCAAGACAGTGCATGCTTAGGAACTGAATCCAGGTAACAGCAGCAGGGTCAAATGGTCCCATTCTGTTTCAATCCTCTGGCCTTCCCACCATTTTTGTTCAGTTGAGTGTGGCGTGAGGCAGATAAGCAGCCCTTGGCTTTGCAGTATGTGCTCAGGATCTCAGTCCTGCTCCTTAGCTCTGAATGACTCAGGGGTTCCCCCAACTCATTGAGAGAGGGGTTCCTAGGAAGACCTGAATAAAAGCAAACTTTCATTTTCTACTCCCACTTTTTTCTCAGAAAGCCTTCCCTGCCCTTTAAAAGAGTGTGAGATGGAATGGAAATTTTGAGCTGGGCCTTTTACCAGTCTCCCATGTTACCTGTTTTTTATTACATCAGCTCATTGGGGAACCCCTGTCCTCTCCAGCACCGTGGCAGGCATTTTAAGCCTAGGCTGTGCTGATGCTAGAATACCATCAGAATAGCGAGGGGCTGAAAAGGGGCAGAGACTTTTGTTCTTTTGGGGCCTTTATCTACCCCACCCCCTGCTAAGGAGGGGCTATAGTCAGTGTTTCTGTGTCATAGGCTCCAAACAGTGAGAGCACCTTGTGGCTGAGAACTCCAGGAGACTTCCCATCCTGCTGGCAGTCGGGCAGTGTTCCTGTGGTGTGGGTAACGTGGAGGGCCGGGAGGGAAACGACCCCTGTGTTCCCAGCTCTGTACTAAGGAGCTGGTTGGGAACAGAAGTGTCTGCGTTATGTGACAAGCCATTTTCAAACACGATGGACCCTAGTGGCTAGTTACCTCAAATTTGGGAACTGCTGCTGTAGAGCAGTGCTGTGAAGTGTGAGATTGTGCTAGAGCCCCACGCTTGGCTGGGACCCAGGTGCTGTGAGCGCAGTTTGTGATTTAGGAGTGGGAAGGGAAGCAAGGACCGATCGGAGCTTTGTATCCCGTGCAGCCCCACGCTGTCCTCTGGTAGGAGCCACGTCTGCAGCACCTCCCTGGGATGCACCTTTCCTTTTTCTCTGGCCCGGTGGGGTGCCTTGTGTGGGTGCTGCTCCTCTGCCTTTTGCACTCTCCTGTGGTGATGTACAGCTCAAGGTGGGGACTCTCCCCCTCTCCATGGCACGCTGGCCCTGGGTGCAGCTCTTGCTCAGGGCACGGCTGCATTGTCTCTGAAACAGCCTTTTGAAGAGGAGAAGTGACCCCATGCCCACGGCACATCTCGTGCTGCTGTGGCTGTGCCTGACAAGGCGAGGAGAACAGAGGCAGCCAAGTAAATCACTCCTTCTCCCTGACTGAGTGAAAAAACACCTGTAGGGCTGGAAACCCTTCCAGTGGGGAAGCAGTAACCTTCCCTTCCCCCCTCCCCAACGCTCGCAGTGTGCGCACCAGAGATCAAAAGAGAGCCCTATCTCAGTGGAAGCAGGGCCGTGCCAGCACTGCTGTCAAACAGAGCAGAACGTTCTCGCGTCTAATATGGAAATGCGAGCATATCAGAGGCTCCGAGCGAGGGTGGTGCTGGCAGGTCACGGAGGAAGCTTTCTCCCCGGGAGACAATTCCCCAAGTAAAACCCTCGCTCCTGCGGCAACAGCGTGTCTGGAGATCTGCTTCTCCGATACCTTGAGACGTGAAATAAAAGTGAACGGCTGCAAAAAGAGAAAATCAGTAAGAGTATTTTGGTTCCTATTTGAACTGCTGAAAAATAAATCTGGTAGAAGCCTCATCATCTGGGAAGATTTGAAACTAGGCTGGCTGAAGTGCTGGAAAACACACGTAGGGAACAATGTTGTGCTCACCCCCTGGGGTGGGCCGATGAGCTCATGCGCTGCTCCTGCTGCCGTTCGCTTTTCTGTCCTATTGGAGATCGTTGAAAACAAAACAAAATCTTGTTGCATCTTTGATTAATGAAGGAGACCAGAACTGGAGCTGGACTACAGCTGAGCAATTCAGATCCAGCCTCTGTCAATTTGTTCCTCTTATTTTTTTTTGGTGGGGGGGGGAGAATGTTGGTTGGTTTGGCAGCTATCCAGTTAGGCCCAATGAAGAAACAAGGTTTGGCCCCATTCTTGCTGACAGCTTCACTGCCCCCCAAACCCGTGCTGCTGAATATGGTGGGAGTGGGCACGGACCCCTCACTGCCCTGGCAAAGGACAGCTCAGGCAGCAAAGACCCTAAAGCTACTGACCGAGACCTGGCTTTGCACCCGGGGTGAGGTGCTTTTGCACCTTGAGGTCCCCGAGCTTTCGCTGTGGTTCAGTAAAGGGAGCCTCAGCCTGTCCTGTGTTTGTTGTAGCAAAAGAGAGGAGACAGACAGGGCTGGGTGCTCCTCTCTTGTCTGGGATTGCCTGGGGAGGACGAGCTTTGTAAAAGCTTGGTGAAAAAGTTGTGCAGCAATGACGTGTCCTTCAGGCTGAGCAGAAAATCTGTGTCTTCCGAGAGCCTGAATTCCCTGCGGCTGCCACCATCAGGACCCTGCAGTGTTGGTGGAGGTGGGAGAGGTGGGCTCCCCTTGGCTTGGGCGGACAGGGAGGCGAGCTGGAGAGCGTGGAGGCCCAACAGATGCCTGCCTCGCTGTGCTGTCCCAGTTGACCGTGCCAGAGCCCATTTCACACCTGGCAGCTGGAAGAGATTTGGCGAGATCAGTCTCCCGCATTACCCCTGGTAATGACAAAAGCAGACAGCAAAGCTTCAGCAGAGCTGGAATTATCGCTGGCTGAGTCATGTGAAATCTTCCAAGTTTTAAGTGTGGAAATCCAGCCTTTCCCTGGACTCCTCCTTCTTCTTCGCCTCCCCTTGCCCCCCCTGTTCTCCCCCCCTCCTCCTTGCACCTGAAATCTGCTCTGTGGCTGATCGGATAGAGTTTATGGTAATTAAGTGTTATTAAATCCCCCTCCCTCCTTTTTTCCATCTAATGACACAGCTGTGGAAAAAAAAAATATCAGTGTTTTTTCAAATCGGGTCTGTGGCACGCGGCTTTGCTCCTTAGGTCTTTGGCTAAGAGCATCAGAAGGGAACTGAAACAGTTGGTGCACTTCTGCGTTCCTGGGGGAGGTGGCAGGAGAGCGGAGGAGGATGTGGGAATCTGGCCCTGCTGGGAAGGGGATGTGGAAGGGAATTCTGTCCCCCCACCTCCCTGCTCCTTCCACTGGTGTCTTGCAGGCTTGGGTACCGGAGCAGGCATGGCACGGCTGTGTTCCTGTGCAGCCTCCTCCTCTCGGGTCTGGTGTCTGTGATGCACACAGTGCAGGGTGAGGACCCAGCTCCTCATACTAGCTAGCTTGAAGCAGGCCATGAACCTGTGATTTACACAGGAAGCCTGTGGTTCCTGACGTGCAGATACATGGCACTGGGGTAGAGATCAGTGGTTGCAGATACGGCCACAAATTGCTGTGCTGATTGAGGATCCTTGCTGAGCTGGGTGCCTGACCTGAATTGGAGGGGACTGGAGTCATTTCCCTTTTGCAGAGGAAGAATGCCTTGGGAGCCGGTGATGCAGCCCTTTTTCATTGAAACTTTCTGCAGCTCAGACTCTATATTATTATTAGCCTCTCCTGTATTTTGGGGAGGAGGTGGTTTCATTATGACATGTGAAGGTTGCATCCTCAAAATCTGAGCCCTTGTGCGCTTGGTTGCGTAATGAGTTTGGTGGCAGCCAGCACTTGCCCCACTAATGGCCTCTCAAGGCAGAAGTGAACCAGTCCCTAAGCTACCATGGCAGGGCCACGTTTCACAGGTACTCTGTCTCTTGGGCTGTATTTGTTTGCCACAGGCTCTCTTTTCTGACAGCTAGCTTAGGGACCTTTCTCTCACCTGAGAGAGATCCACAGCTCTTTTCCCAGCAAGGTGTCCAGTGCCTGCGTATTCATTACAGTGCTGACGCTGGTGTAAAGCGAGTGGCCTGCGCTCAGAGCCACCACCTTGAATTTGGAGCCAGTCTGGCAGCAGAGTCACCTGCCGTGAGCCCTGAGGGCCTCTGTCTGCGAGATGAGGTGGATGAAGGAGCACGAATCTGGCGCACATGGTAGGGTGGTCTTGTGGTTCCTTGAACGCAGCGGTGGTCTTGTGACTGCAGCATGGGGGGAGCCCTTCCCACTCTCTCCTTTCCCTTCTGCCTGTTTAGATTGTTACTGGGAGTTCCTCTCTCAGTAATGAAAAAGGTTTTGCCTGTGGGGAAGATGCAAGATAAAATAGTGTTAGAGCAGCCACCACCAAGGTGGAGAACAGTAATTACTCTGAGTTCTGCTTACAGTAAACACAAAGGCTCTGTGGTTTTATCTCCCTGATGGTTAGACTGGGATCCCTGCTGCCCAGGGAGCAGGCAGGGCCTTCCTCAAAGCGCCTCCCTCCTGGGCTCTGCAGTCGTTGTGGGAAGATGCACAGGTAGGCGTGTTGGGTGTCATTTTAATGGCCTCGGGGTGCTTAGCCGTGTGCACAGATCTGAAACAACCTGCTTCTGTGACTTGCCTCCAAGAGCCGGGCAGGTGGACTGTCATCACTGTCTGTGCAGTTGTCAGCATCGCCTACACTGGGTGCTTGAACATCTCTCGCATTATTGTGTCCTTGTGGGTGTTCAGGGAGGTGGGGGAAAGAGGTGTGTGTCTGATCAGGTATTAGTTGAAGAAAAGAACTCGCATCCCCTAAGATGAAAGGGTAAGAACTCAGTGAACTCTTCCATCCTGCCTGTCCTCTTTGCTACCTTGGGGGTAGAGAGCTTGCTGGTAATTTTGTGTTGGTACAACGCAATGCTTGTTGCTTTAGGAGGGGAAAAAGAAAGGGGTGTTCATGAGGTTTTTGGGTGCTGTGGCAATCGAAGCTGTGGACTTTCCTGTGTACAAGTGTGCCCATGTTTGGAGGTTTAGCAAGTTGTAGGTGTGTCTTGACTGCATATAATGGTACATCTCGAAGCACAAGGACAGCTGCACTTGGCAGCCTGGTACATCAAGTTCAGCGGGTACGCTGCAGAGTTGTGGGGAATTGTGCTTAATATCCCTCTACCCCCCTTTTTATTTTGCACTGTCCCTATACTTATGTGATTTTCCACTGTATTTCTCTCTGGAAAAAAGACCAAATCTTTCTGCTCTTCAGAAAACTCCCACACGCCTCTGCTTGAGGACTCGGTGACTCAGATGACCCCGGAGGAGCACTACAGACGCATGATGTCTGCACTGAATGAACACGGCACGTTTGAAGAGCAGCAGCAACAACGTCTCTACCAGCTGGCCAACAGCATGGCAGTGCCCAGCCATGGAGGTACAGGCATTACAAAGGGGAGAAGGGGCTCGCTTTACCGTTCTTTATAAGTCTCATAAGGTATTCCTGACCCCTGTGTGCATGTGAAGAGGATTTATGGGCTGCAGTGTTGCATGTTTATCGTGCAAGGAATACAGTTGGTGCTGCAGACCATTTCTCCCACCATGTCTGTGGGGGGATCTACCCTCTAAGTGCTGCCAGTGCTAAGAAACTGTCCCTAGACCTTCCCAGGATGATATGGTTCTCTGAGGTTGAGCTGGGTGCTAGGGATAGCTCAGGGACCCCGCGGCCCTTCTTTATTTAGGGCTGCTTGTGTGTGCTGCAGATTGTGCCTCTGTATTTGCCATTCTGCCCTTTAAAAGGAGGCTCGTGCTTGTACTTGCGCTTATATTAGTGCAAGGAGGGGAAAATCCAAACCATGGTCCTGGAGCAGCCTCCTCATTAACAGATACCGTTGTCTAATGCCTTGTCCTGGGGCTAGCGGGGTGTCCTGAGAGGATAAGGGTCCTGCAGGACCAGGATCTAATGGGTCCAGTGTGAATTGAAGGATTGCTGGTAGGTTTTGCCTCGGCTGTGGAGGAAGCAGGCTAAATCCAGCGTGGCTGCAGCATCCTGTGCTGTGCCTAAAGGGGGCACCCGGCAGTTACGGGTTCTGCCCTGGGAACCGCTCGGCAGAGCGCAGGAGCCACGAGCATCCCTCCAAGGGCTACAGGCTCCTCAGCCCGCAGCGACACTGCCCCTTCCCTCGGGTGAGCAAAGCCTGCTGGCGCTGGCTGGGTCCAGAGCAAAGGGGTGCATTGTACCCGAGTCCTCTGATGCAGGAGGGGAGGGGTGAGGGAAGTAACTCAGCTGTCTGGACCAGGCAAAGCCGAGAGACGGAAGAGGTGATGCTGTTCCAGTCTTGGAAGCAGAGGGTTGGAGCCTCACTGGAGAGCAGTGCTGGGCAGGGATGTGGAGCCTGTGTGCTGCTTCCTACCCCGGGCATGGAGGGCTGACACAGACCTGCCTGGGTGACCCAGGGAAGGAGCGCAAGCAACAGCAGCGAAGCGTCTAGCAAGAGCTGGAGGAGAATCTCTGGTCTGGAGTGTAAATCCCCAGGGCTCCTCGTTAGGTTAATGAAGAGGCTGTCTTCTTTTCTACTCTGTTTGATTTGATTGGCTTCTCTGGGGGCCAGAAGGTGATTCCTTTCACTGTGGAGTAAGGATTTACTTATCAGAAAAGGCATGGCATGGCATAAACCTGTCCTGAGGCACACCACAGTGAACATGGCACATGCTTCTGTGTGTGGTGTTCAGCTGCCCCAGACATTTACAGAGATGCAGAGCTCCTGCAAGCGTGATGCACAGGTGTGGGGCAAAGCCACGCACTGCAGGGCTGGAGTTGCCCCACGTACATGCAATGAACACGAGCACGGTATGTGAGAGGACAGTAACACGCATCATGCACAGAAGGGCAACACACACAGGCGTGCAAATGCTGAACGTTCAACCACGACATGCAGGTCTGTGTAGACGGTGCTGAATACTGTACTGGTATTGTGACAGACCGTCGTGATAGACCCCTAACCCGGGCACCGGCTGGCTGCCGGGCCTGCGGAGCGGGTACACGCAGGCAGAGCGTGTGCTGGGAGCAGCAGGTACCACCCCCTTCTCCCACCATGGAATGAGCAAAGGTGCTCATTACGTTAAAAGCCTGACGTATTTTTTATGATTATGATTAAATTGTCTCGTCAGCATTTGTTAGGTTGAGGGGTCACAGTGCGGTTTTGGGGTGGGCAGGGGGAGAAAAGGAGTCTGCACAGACAGACTCTCTCGTGTAACGTTGACAAGACAAAACTTGGTGTATTTGGGATTGTCTCCACACCATGGGGCTCTGGTCGGGCTATAAATTATTAGTGCCAGTACAAAGCGCAGTTTATCTGCGGGCTCACATGGAGGCACCAATAACATTAATAATTTAAAAAATGTTAATAATTTAGAAATCTTTTTTTTTAATTGCTTTTCACCCCCCCCCTCCTCCGCCCCCATTCTCCCAGTGGCATTCATCCCACATTCTGAATTCAGGCTGTCTCCGTGCCTGGAACCTCCATCCGCCAGCGTCCCACTGTCAATCAATCTGATTTCCCAACTGTCAGAGTGCGGGATTGTAAATAACAGATCCTCGGGGGGGGGCCTGGGCGAGGGGGTGGGGGCGCAGGGGAGGGAAGGAGGGAAGAGAAAGAGGAGAGGAGAGGCGAGGGGGGGTTGTTGCGGTCATTTGGGATCAATGCGGCTCCTGGAGCTGGCTGCGTGCCAGACTTCTAAATTACAGGCGCTGTGGCAATAAGGAGTGACCTGGGTTTTTCAGATAATTAATTTATAAACATTGAAGGTGCATGGTCCCTGGCTCGGAGAATTCTCTAGGCTTTTAATGTGATCTGGTGGGGTTTGTTGTTTCACTATTTCTTACATACTTCTGCAGTTCAAAATTTTAATGTTTGTCCCTTCAGTTGAGGGCATGGGGATGGGGATTGTGTGTGCTAGAAACATTGAGGTACCAATGTCCTTCTTACTGCCAGCAAAAACAGCAGCTCTCTAAGTGTTTTCACCCCAATTTGCAGTCCCACCTTGGGGCTTCAGCCCTGACCATCACCAGAATATTGGATGAAGTGATTGGTGAAGCTCCAGCTGGGCTGGGCACATCTTGGGGCTAATGGGAATATGGATGGCTGGGACTTCCCGACCCAAAGGAAGACAGCATGGTGGTACGAAGGAGGCGAGGAGATGGGAAGTGTATCAATACCAGAGTCATGCAACGCTCTTACATTAACCTGGCTTTATGCATCAGTTGGGAGAGGACTAACATGCTGCTGGATGTGGAGCGCTTTGAAACCTCAGTACCCGAGTTGGTCCTGACCAGGGTGTGTTCATGAAGATGAATCTTCCTCTCCTCCTCCCCCCAGCTGTGTTTTGGTTTCCTTTTGCACAGTGGCACGCAGTGAGCGTATGAAGGAGGGTTCCTCTAAGCGTGCATCTGTGTGTGTGCGTTTCCTGCGCATCACGTGAACGGCAGCGGAGGTTTTGTTGTGGGATATCAGCAAGTTGTGTACAGGGTGTTTTCAAATAGGTGTAGGAACTAAGGGCCTCCTGATGCTCAACTGTGAGAGAGCAGCACCCTGGAAAAAGCCTCTGTCAGTGCAGCTGGTACGGGTGTCCCTGTCACTGGACCTTCTCACAGGTCTGGTCCTGCTGCGTTGTTCCCTGAGAAGGCAGGTGCAGTAGCAAGCCAGCTGTATGTGCATCGCCTGCTCTTCCTTGGGGTACGCTGTGGTCCCGTTAACATGTGCTTCTGGTTCATCTGGCCATGCCTGCGTTGTCCATCACACGGCACTTGATGGGCAGCCTGTCTGCGCCGACACCCACCCTGGAAAGACTGTACACACGTATCACCTGTCACCGCACACTCCGCCTGTGTAATGGGCAGAGGGTTCTGCGATGGTGACGCGGCAGTGCGGGTGTAACGAGGGGTGCATTTCTTTCTGACCTCCAGCCCATGCTCTGATGGAAGTGTTGTGCCGAAGGCTGGAAGGGGGCCCTTGCTGCGCCCCATCCTCATCTGCTCTGTGGCCTAGCCCTTTACTTTCCTACAGCAGAGCTGCGCTAGGCACCTACAGCCCTGCCTGGGGCTGGCTGTCATGCCTTGCCCAGGGCAGGACCGCAGCATCCCCCAGGAAAAACAGCCCTTGGTGCCCTGCAGCCCTGTGCCCCCGCTGCTAGGCTGTACCTGGCAGCAGGGATGGGTGCTCCCCGGCCAGGTGACGGGGGGGAGGTGGGTGCTCCCCGGCCGGGGGGGTAGGGGCCACCCAGGGAACAAGCCCCCCACCCCCTGCTTTCGGCAGCAGCGGGAGATGCTGGGGCAGGGAAGGCTCCACAGCGGGAGATGCTGAGCCGTGGTTTTGGGCTGCCCGCGGCAAACCCTGCGGTCCCCGGGGTCCGCTACAACTTTCAGCTCCAGCAAAAACCGGCGGTGCCCAGCGAGGGGCCAGCGGGTGGCGGAGCCGCTGCTCGCCGCCGTCCGTGCGCCGTGGCGGGGGCTCCGCGGGTGGCTCGGGAAAGGCTCCCTCTCCTTTTTGTCTCCCCCCATCCATCCTTCCCTCCCTCCCTCCTTCCCTTCTCCAACAGGAAGGCAATTAAACAGCAATCCACCCCCTCCCGCAGTTGCACAATTTCCTCCGCTGCCAAACTCCCTCGGCGGCGGAGGCGGCTCCCGCTCCGCGCCCGCTCCGCCGGGTGAGTGCCCGGGGCCGGCCGGCCGCGCTCCCCCGCCCCCCCGCCGCCTGACAGCCTGCCCGCACCGCGGGGACGGGGCGGGAGCGCAGGAGCCGGCTGTCGCCCGGAGGGACGGGACGGGAGCAGCGCTGGCAGCAGCCCTGTCGCCCGCGGGGAGCCGGGAGCAGCCCCGGAGCAGCGCGGGCGGTGCGCGGCTGCGGGGTGGGGGGGGGGAAGCCGGAGCAGCCCCCGCGGCGGAGGGTGGGCGGGCGGTGGGTGCCCCCGTGGGTGCGGGGTGGTGGGGAGGGGGCGTCGGGGCCCGTGGCGGGCGGCGGCTCATCCCTTCCCTCTCCCCAGATCTCCTCCGGGCGCGGCAAGAGGTGGCGGCGGCGGCGGCAGCGCGGAACCCCGGCGCGATGGAAGCGCACATCCCCTCGGCCAGCAACTCTTCCAGCCAGCGGAGGAAGCAGGGCCTCCCCCAGCACAGGGACACCCACTTCCCCGAGAGGTACCGCGGGGGCGGCTCCGCCGGGGGCCGGGGAAGGGCCGGCCGCGTCTGCCCCCCGCCCCGGGGCGGGGTTTGCTCCAGCCGCGGTGGCACCGTACGGGGGTGGGGGGGGCTCTCGGAGCGGGGTGCACCCTCGGAGCCGGTCTGGGAAGGCGTGTGCATGGGTGCTGTAAGGGTCCGGGTGCGCCTGGGTGAGGGTAGCGGTGCCCTGATGGGAGCGGGCAGGTTTGATTTGCCTCAGTGATGTGTTAACGTCTCCGTTGGGCACTACACAGGTGCCAAAGTGGTTTTGCGTGTGTGCCTGCCACATGCTGGGGTGTCTCTGCAAGGGGAGGTGATTTGTGCGTGTGCACATCTCCATTCACATCCAGGCTGGCCACTGGCTGGCTGGTGGGAATGATCCTAATCCCACACTGGATCTCCAGAGCAGATGCTAGACTCTAACCTGTGCCACAGAGCAAGTTAAGATGTTTTAAGTTTGCATTTTATAGCACCCTCAGATAATGAGAGAGAAGGAACACTCTACGATGGAATAGAAAGAGAAGAAATTTTCTTTTTTTGAGGAAGGAGGAGGCTTCTTCCCAATGGCTTCCCTTTACCACTGACAGGGTTGCTGGAAAGCTGATTTCCCTCCCACCCCCCCCCTCTGAAATTCTAGCTCATTTATCTTGCTCTGTGCCATCAGCCATTCTCTCTGCAATCAAGAACTTCAGAAGGATATTAAATTAAAGCTGTGTGTGTTTGTGACGTGGCTAGCAGAGGTGGGAGGGGGCCTGGCAGCCACGGGGCCGCAAGGGCTGTGGGTATCACGGGGCAAGCCATGAAAGGCTCTAGCATCTAGGCTGATTTGGCTTTCATCTCGGGGTGGGGGCAGGCAGCAGGCTGCAATATTAGTTCTATAGTGGGCGTATGTGTGTTGGATTCAGAGTCATTCCCCCCTCCATTTATAGCCTTGGAGATCTTGTCTGGTTTTCCTTCTTTCTGACCAATGGGTTTGCCACGTGTAGGGGCTGGGCAGACCTGGTAAACCTTTCTCCTACGGGGTGTACTTTGGCTAACCCACCTAATAAAATCCACCCTGGTCCACACAGATTGGAGGCAGACCTGCGAGGAATGCAGAGATAGACGAGTTTCAGTGCAGGCAGTCATCAGGAAAATTTCTCCAGCTATGTGTGGGCTGGAGAAGCGCCAGGCCAGCCGGAGGCCCGGCTGAAGAGGCATGTAGGGAAGGGTGGAGGTTGCTTATGGGGAGGTGCTGCACGTAGGAGGGGCAAACTGAAAATGAATTCGATATGTAGCAAATCCAGAGGTACTTGCCACTGCCAGACAGGTGGTGTAGCTAATGGAGCTGGGCCAGGCCAGGAAGCGTTAAATCATTTGGGAAGAGGGTGTCACCTAGCAGTTTAAGCAGAGGATTGGAGTTAGGGCTGGAGTTCCTCCTCAGTTATGGGAGGGAGAAGTTACTTGCTACCTCAGGGGACAGAGACTGAAGGCCAGGAGTTACTGTTGGAAAAGACCGCTACTTTTCATCTTGATTCAGCTCTCTAAGTGGCCCTATGAATAGTTGCAGTGAGAGGGAAATCCTGGCGAGGTGGGGTGGGGGAAAGGAACACATAGAAGGCGATGGAGGAGGCTGGCTCACGTAGGTTGGCAAACTCGAGGTAGATTTATGGCATCTCCTTTCCCGGGAGCAGAAGTAATAACGCATGATGCAGGGGGATGTGAACTGTTTGGCGTGGTGTTAAAATTCCATTTCAGCTTCCTATCAGGAGATCTGTGGGGATCAGGTCAGCTCTCAAGTGCGGCAGCTTTGTGGGCAAGAATAATTAGCCCCTCCAGACCTCAGCCATTACATCTGGCAGAGCAAGGGGGGAAAACCCACACTGGTGACCCAGTTTTATTTATCAGGGCAGTGCTGCTGTTCTTGCAGAGACCTGTGCCTGCCAGCGGGAACTATATATGCCGTTTTCCAGTTTCCAAGTGCAAAGAGGTGGGTGATGAGTCTGAGCCAGGGAACACTGGGGAAGACAGGTATGTTCTGATGTTTGTCAGCTAGGTTTTGGTTTCCTAGACCCTTCTCTAGATGGATTCAGACTTGGATTATAGAGAGCCAGGACCTGGTGGTTTGTTTGAAAAGATTGTTGAGTTCAGTGTTGTACCCTTTCCTCTTCCAAGTCTTTTTATAACTAAAAGGTGTTATTGTAACTACTCCAGCCTGGAGTACTTCCCATCTCCAAACTGCTCTGTCTCCTGCAAAAATGGCAGGTGGCTGCGCCCTGCAGAGATGCAGAGTTGCTTGGATCCTACTCCTTGGATCTTGTCTCCAAAATTCATTGGCAGTGTACGTGGCTTTGCTGGGGTCGTTTAGCGTGGCATGTTCTTACCCAGGGTGCTCATCTCCTGGTACATGCTGCAGAACTCGCTCCTGATTGTACTCTGGGCTTTGAGCTGAGCAGGCTGGCGTGTGTGAAGCCTGGGGAACGCCTGCATTCACCCCCCTTTAGGGAAAGAGTTTTATACCCTGCAAATGGAAGACATTGCTCAGACTAGGCTGGATGAGCTGCTTAACAGTGTGATCAGCGTGGTGCAGCTTGTGGGCTCAATATGATGCCTGAGTTCTGTGTTAGGAGTTGCTAGGAGCTCGTTCACGTGTGTACAGGGTGTAGCACGGGGTCTGTGCGGGAGAACCTGCCCCTCTGGACACATTCTCCTGCTCTTACCTACCCCAGCCTCGCATCCCCCTCTCTGCTCTGAATGCTGTATCCCTCTGTCTCTGTACTGGGAGGATTCCTCAGCAGATCCCCGCTGGCTGAATGTTGTGCAGAGCAAAGGCCAAAGAGCTTGACCTGATTGAACTAATTTGGTTTTAGCACCAGTTTGGGTTTTGAGGGAGTGATTTCCCCTGGCAGCATAAACCAGGCCCTCTCTGTGCCCAGACCTCGTTGCTGCCCTAGAAGGGCAGTGCCAGGACGTGTCTCTTTCTGCCTGGAAATCCCAAACACCATTTTTGGAAAGCCCTTTCATTTTATTTATTTTCCCTTCCTGGCACAGACAGTGTCTGCGGATGGCGAACGGGCAAGGAGCTGTGTGCTGCTTGCCTGTTACCTCAGGTTTAAAGTGTCTCTTCCTATCAAATGCAAAGCAGAAGATAGACTATCAAATGCAAAGCTTTCATGCATTCTTTTTTCCCCCCCTCTTCCATCCGTTCTAAATTTATTTCCATGCCTTGCCGGTTTCAATCTGCATTTCCTGACCCACTCACATCTCCAGTCACAGCCTGTGCTCCAAGCCTTCCTTTGGAGCTTGGAGTGAGTTGGGGGGAGCTCTGCTCTGGGCTTGGGAGGGTATGATGGGGTTAAAGTGAAAGGCTTGGTTTTAACAGTATAATGTGTAACCCCATAATGACTTTAAATATTGATTATTTGAAGGCCATTAGTGCTTATTGTTAAAGAAAAGTCGATACTTTTTAAGCCTTGTGAACCATTTGTCTCCTGTTAAAGGACATATCAAATTTAGCAGCATGCAGTGCAAATCCCCTAATACCCTGCTCACAAGCCTCCAGCTGGCATATTAGTGAGGGGGGGAGGAATATGCAGTAACACAGAATTGCTCTCTGCAAGATAAGGACAAGGCTGATACGAACCTGAGAAAGGATGCAAGGGTTTGTGTTTTGGTGCATGTCTGTCTAAAAGCACAGTAGCCTTTGTTAAGGTCTCTGGGGCTTTTTACTCTGGGGTTGCCAGTTCATTTCCAAGCTTGCTTGGAAGCAGTTGGCTGTGTCTGTACCAGGCAGCCCGGGAGGGCTCCCCAGCCCTGTGCCAGGACGTGACCTGGTCGTACTCCCTCCCTCCTGTGCCAGGTTTCCATGCCAAGGACCAGGCAGATGGGCTGGCAGGGAGCAGTGGCAGGCTCCCACGGGTTCCCCGCCTGGAGGCTGGGTTCGTGGGACGGCAGAGAGCGTCTGTGCTTCCTGGTAACCCAGGGAGAGGAGTCCCTTGTCCCCTGACTGTTTATGAGCATACATGCTGCTTTCTGAGTTATCTACTACTGATGCCGAGCGTTAGGGGGTGGCAGGAGAGGTGCAGTGACTCCTCCTTGTGTAGCCATACGCAGTCTCCCTTCTCTGCCTTCAGGCTCCACGCGTGTACCAGCGCTGGTCGCAGGACCTTTGCCTGGTCCAGCAGCTTTGCCCTACGCACGTGTTTGATGGAGAGCTCCAGTGGTGCTGAGAGAACAACTCTTGGGTCTCCGTGTGGTCTGCTGTGTCAGGCAGGCACGAGGACAACATGTGTAAAGGTGCCTCCCTGAATTTTCTAAACCTTTGGACTCATCCATAGCCAGTGTTGTGTGTGGAACACAAGCAGCGACTGACCCCTCACGTTGGAAGTCGCTCATGACGTGTTTCTTACAGCCCCTCTCACAACTACCTCGGGCTGCTGTGCCCAGCGGTGTGCGTGGCAGCGTGAACAGGTCCCGCAGCCATTGCTTTGTCCTGCCATCCCTCCTCCCCAGCTGGGCACCGCACGCTGGCCAGGCCAAGGTGTGAGCTGGTGGCCCAGAAGGGCAGGGAAGCTGCACAGCTCTGGTGAGAGGACAGAGGGAACGAACTCCAGGGTCTTGAGCAGATGTGAATTCCTTGGGGACCAAAGTTAGGCTCTGTAATGCAATATTAAAGCATAAAAATAGCCTCTGATTAACACTGGGCTGCCAGCAAAGGGAGAACCTTTTATTTTCCAGTGCCCAGCCCTAATCCCCATCCAACAGTATGCTTCCTGGGCACAGATTGTCTCTTCTTGGCTGAAATCAAGCAGCTCTCTTTGTTTTTAGCATCTTCTCCGAGCTCTCTGTGTGCAGCCCGCACCTGGAGCTTCTCTGCATTGTTCTCCCTCGTACAGGATCCCCTTTTCTGCCTTTATAAAAGGCGGGGAGGGCATTGCCACCGCTTGCCTGGCCACGGAATGGTTAAAAGCGACTTGATTTCCTAAATTGCTTCTTATAAAACGAACAGCACGTCTGCCAGGCTTGTCTCCCCATGATTACAGCTAATTACGATCGAACGGACACCTCCTAGCCCCCGTCATGCCGCTTTAATTGTCCGTTATTCATCTGCAGGCTGTCCGGGGTGGCAAAGCACTTGGCAGCCCAGCGACCGAGGCCTCGGCTAATTGTGAGGCCTCGGGGATTAGGGCAGGTGATTACACACTTCATGGTGTAATTACATAAGCATCGCTTGGCTGCTGCCCCGGCTCGGAGCCGAAGGTCACGCGCTGCGTTACCTGAGATTAATTGGAGCTGCCACTGAAGTGCGAGGTGCTGGCGGAGCGGTTATACGATTAGCATTAACATTTCAACAGCGACGGATCGATCTGTGGCTCTCCTCCAGACACGGCGAGCTGTGCAATTAGTTTAGAGGAGAGCTAGGGGAGGAAGGAGGAGGAAAGGAGAGAGGGAGACAGCCAGGGGAAGGGGAGGAGAGGCAGACGGGAAGGGGGGAGGCAGAGGCAGGCGGATGGGCAAGGGGTAGAGGAGGAATTTTGGACGGGAATCTCGGCCCGTTCTGTGCTGTGCAGCAGTGTTTTGTAGTGGCTGTTGCACAGAACGAGGATAAAACTATGTCGGGAAGATCTAGGGAAAGGACAGGAATCCTTTCCTTGCCCACCTCATCCCCAAAGAGTCCCTGTCTGGCTTTTCCTGAGCCATGGTGGCCATCCATCCCCAGCCGTGTGGGATGGGGGCACGGGTGGCTGGGATCCTCATGTTACCCCCACTGAAAGGGGGAGCACGGCTGTGCCTGTGCTCTGTTTGTTATAAAGTCACACGCACCTTCTTGCTCCTTTTCTCTTGCCCTCCAGTCTCTCCTGAAGCAGATTTTATAGGGAGATGTTGTAAAATGAAAATAAACGGCACAGCACTTGGCTTTGCCTCTGGATGCCGTGGTGGAGGTAATAATGTTGTAAGTGGCCATCAAAAGGAATTAAGAGACGTGCAGCCGGAAAGCACAGATTTGCTTGCAGGCTCCCAGGGCAGATCTGACTAATGGAAGAGACCTTGGCTCTTATTCCCTTCCTGCCTTTTTTTTCTCCTGCCCCAGCCCTGTGAGCAAGCATGCTCTACCTGCTTTGCTTCTTCCCCACCTCTCAAACCTGCCTCTTCCAGCTCCCTTGTCACCTAACACCTGCTCTGCCCATTCTGGCCAGCATCACCCACCCCTTCTCCAGTCGTATTCCTTGCCACGACCCCATGGTACTTCCTGCTCACATCTCACCCCCCATCTCACCTCTCTCTGTCTTTCCTTGCCTCACTTACAGCTTTTCTCTCCAGAATTAATGTCCCAGCTAGGACAGTGATTTTTTGCAAGGCATGCCAGCGATGCCTCCAGATCTTCCCAGACCCACTCTCCAGCTCCCAAAATACAGCAGGCCTTCTCAGTTGTAAGGTAGTTGAGACAGAAACCCAAGCTTGCTGGGGGCCAGGCAGATGCTGCATCTTGAGCCTGGCCTTTGCTAGCCCTGGGCAGCCAAACCCCTTTGAACAGCCCAGCTGAAAGGCCACAGGAGCAAACGTATCAAGGTGGGAAGTACGTGGGACCTGTGGAGTCCTGGCTGCTTTCTTCCCCTTCTGGTTCTGCTTCTTTTCTTTTTTTCTCTCCCTTTTAAAAGGTTTGCGCATGGGTGGATAGATGTCTTTTTAGCTCAGAACAGCCTCTGGTACAGAATGCAGGTCCTGTGCAGAAGGGGTGTTCTTCCTGAGCCAGGGCCCGCGGGGCACTGAGGATGGAGCCTCCAGGTTTTCAACACGAATTTGTTTTCTGATTTCTGCAGGGAGATATCCCACCCGCCGCCTCTGCTTTCACCCCAGAACGCGCCCCATATTGCCCTGGGGCCCCACTTGAGACCTCCTTTCCTCGGGGTGCCTTCGGCTCTGTGCCAGACACCAGGTGAGTGCATGAGAGGTGCTTGCAGTCAGGGGGAAGAGGGTAGAGCGAAGCTGCAGGCGGTGACAAACTGTCCTTTAGCCAGACAGCCCAGACGTGTTCTCTGTGTTCCCCTGTTACTGTTGTGCTGACTTCACCCTTGCTTTGCAGTGACAGGAGCAGGTTGCATGGGCTGCTCTCTCTTTTAATCCCCACCAGCCTCCCTGGTCCCACGTTTCAGCAGCAGGCTGCACTGCCTTGGGAGTGAGGGAGTGGATGGGCTCTAGAACAGAAAGGCAGCTCTGGGCTGCCCTTCGCTGTGCAGTTAGCCCTCTGGGGAGCTGGCCCTGAGTGAGCAAAGAGTCAATGCTGAGATTAATAACCCCGTATTATTGTTCTCTCTGTCCCCAGGTTACGGGTTCCTACAGCCGGCACAAGCAGAGATGTTTGCACGGCAGCAAGAGATGCTACGAAAGCAAAACCTGGCAAGGTAAAGAGTGTAGAAGGCTCACCTGCCTGGGCCTGGGTTGGGTTTTTCCTTCCCTTTCCTGGCAGTGGGCAGAGTAATGTGGGGTGCCGTGTTGGATGAGCTGTGCACGGGCAGAGCGGTGTCCTCGTGAGACCAATGGGAACAACGTGCGGGTGTGGAGGCGACGCCTTGATCCTGCAAGCTCTGGTTCAGCGTGGCTGGGGGTTAGCACGTTCCTCAGAGAGCCTCCAGCCCCACCGACGTCCCCTCTCTGCCTCTCCCAATTTAGGTTGGAGATGTCGGCCGAGATCATCCGCCAGAAGGAGCTGGAGAATCTGCACAGGCAAAGGCTACTGGCTGGTGACCCGCTGAGCCTGCATCCCGGCTTGCCCCCGGACCACCCAGCCCTGCGCAACGTGCACGACATCCCCGAGGGCCACCCGCTGCGGGAGGAGCTGTCCCGGAGGAACGCCATGCTGGTGCTGCGGCACAACAACACCCCCCTGCTCTCCCTCAACCCCAGCGTCCCCAGCAGTGCCACGCCGCCCAAGGAGCAGCCCCGGCGGGGCAGCCGGAAATCCGCCCACCACCGCGCTGAGCCGCAGGGGCTGAGCGAGGCCAAGGAGCTGGCGGAGCCCCGGGCGCGGGACGGGCTGCCAGACTGTAACGACGAGGAGATGAAGGACTCGGAGAGCGACGCGGATGTGAGCGACGAGAAGCCGGAGAGCGTGAAGGCTGAGAGCAGCAGCTCGGCCGCCGAGCTTAAGGAGTGCAAAGAGACGGGCAAAGTCTGTGAAGGGGCCAAGGAGCTGGGCGAAGCGGCCACTGGCCAAAATGCCCCCTGCAGCTCCTCGAGCGCCGAGTCCCCCAGCCACTTGCTTGCCCAAGGCATCAACAAAAACGAGGTGAAGTATCTCCCGCCAGCCTCCATCCCACCGCCGCAGCCGCTGCCCTTCGGATTCCCCTACACGATGAGCCCGTACTTCCATGCAGGTGAGTGCAGGGGGGGCTGGTCACTGAGTTACTGGTTGGAGCAGCGACATGTTTTGCAGCATGTTAAAAGTGGGGTTGTTCCGCCTTCTTGTCTTGCAGTGTGGTTGTAGTTCTTTTGTCTGCAGGGAACCAAACACCTTCTTTGAATTCATATAAAGGACTCCATTTGCAATGAAGCAAATCATGGGTCATAAAGAGGGACAGCGGGGACAAAGTGAGTCCCAGAAACAAGAGAAGGAAGATCCCAGTGTGAGGGATCTTGTAGTTGCTTAGGCCTTCGGTGGAAGCTCTGTTTCAGGACAGACACCAGTAAACTATAGGGGCCTTCAGGGAGAGGCAACAAAAATTATTAATGGCTGCAAAGTGCTGCCCAACAAAATAAAGGGCCAGAAGGATCTGGAAGGGTGGCCTGAAAGGCTGTAGAGCCTGTTGGGCTGTGTTCACGCGATGTCCAGGCAGTGGGGATTGGAGGGGAGGGCTGGAGAGAAACACCCCGATAGAGCAGGACAAAGGAGTGAAACGAGAGCTGCCCAGGGTGATGGGGACCTGCCCTGCACGGGCAGAGGCCATGGGCTGTTGGCGAGGCTGGGGCTGTTGTGCAGGGAGAGGTGCAGGTGGCACTGGGGGTGTGCAGGGCTGGAGGGGGCCTGGCTGGTTCCCACACGCTCGGTTCTCTCTCCGTGCATTGCCATGGTTTGAGGAGAGGGAAATGAAGGATTAAGGCTGCAGCATTTTCATCCCTGCTGAGTGTCACATCTGGGACGTTTCCAGGGTAGCATGTGAGACAGCACCTTTGGGATGTGGTGTCACAGAGTCCCCCAGCAGTGACTTACACGTCTTGGCTGCCGCGTGCCCTTGGAGGCGTCAGGGTTACCACTGCTGTGCCCCTTCTCCAGGGCAGAGGCAGACGGGCTCTTGCCCCTGCCCGTGGTGCATTTCTCAGTCTCGCAGGCGCTGGTGTAGCTGGGTCGGTGCCCGTTGGATGGGACAGGCAGGCAGGGAGGTCATTGCCAGCTCTCTGGTCCCCAGCGGTGCAGTCCCTCGGGCTGTGGAGATGGGCAGCAAAGGCAGGTGCAGCTGGAGCCGGGAGTACGGGTGCTACAAAGGGGGGCTTCAGCCCCCGGGAGCTGCTCTGCCCAGGGCTCTGCCCCGCTAGCCTAGCCAAGAGCCAAAATCTGCCTCAGCTAATGCCTTGGCTGAGCAATTAGCAGGAGGTAGGACCTCCTGCCACGTGGAGGGAGGGAGAAAGGGGAGGGCATGGCATGTGGGTCGCCGAGGCTGCCTGTTTTCTATGCAAAGAGCTGCGGCGGCTGTGAAGGCGGCTGCCCATCGCTCATTAGAGCTGCCTTCCAACCAGGAAGGAGGAAGCGATTTTTCTCTGACAGGCAGGTGGCCAACATGATAAATATTCCTGCTGCCTTGGGCTGCCGAGGCTTCCTCGCAGGAGCCTTTTTCTCCCAGCCATTAAAAAGGGAAGCGCACGGCTCTGCGGCGCTCGTCGCTTGCGTGAGGCTCTGCGGGGAGGCCTGGGCTGTCGATGGGTCTCCTCCCTCCCCCAGTTACTGTAATAGGCCATTTATTATTATCACTTCGAATTTATATCATGATTGTGTCTTGAGGCCTCGGCAAAGATCAGGGCTGTGTTTCACTGCCCCGTTTCCAGGCAATTCTGATTTGTGGATTTTCCTGAGGGCTCTTTTGCTTTCGGCTCGCTTCACGTGTCGCCGTGGCTGTTAATGTTGTCTGTTCGTGGGAGAGCAGTGCTGAGTTCAGGCCCTGTTGTGCTCGGCACTGCACAACTCCATGGCAGAAGCTCTCACCTGAAACAGCCTCGGGAAGACAGGGCATCTTGTTGGGTGCAGCACAGCAGGTCGATGGGGAGCTGGGAGTTCAGCAACCGAAATATCGAGGGCTGTATCGATCCAAACGCTGCGGGGATCGTGGGCTGGGCTGGGGTACCGTGTGTCAATAAAAAAGTGTTACTTTTGGCCCTTGGGGAACACAAACTACGTGAAGACAGACAGACAGAACTGCACCCACCTCTACCCCCAGTGCCAGATAATTTCCATAATCCTTTTTTGCACAAGGACTGCTTTTCTGGCCGGCATGGTTGCAATGCTGGAGGCTGGTGTTATAAAGTACCCACCTAAAGAAGGCAGGTAGTGTGGCAGGCTGAAAGGAAGGCAGAGGGAGGAGAGGAGAGAAGTGGCTGGCTGAGAATGACCCCTGAGTTTCAGGCAGCTCCTCTGGCCTTCCAGCGAGGGGAGAGAGCTGGTTTTTTGTCCCTGCTGGGAAGAATATCGACGAGGCAGCCCGAGCCGGGTCGATTCCCTGAGCTGCCTTCTGGGGATCTGGCGGCTGCTCGATGACCTCATCTCGCCAAGGTTTCAGCAGCCTCAATCCCCTCCTCCTCCCACCGCCCTCCACCAGCCCCGTCCTTTGGAAAAGGTGAAGGATGGAGCGTGCAGAAGGCTAAAATCCTTCTATCGATCTGTAGTCTGGAGAGCAATTAACGGGAGCCTTCCAGTGCCGCTCCGTGACCCGAGCCCTCTCCGGGAGGGGGTGCGTGCACAGGGAGGAATGGGAGAGGGGTTAGAGAGTGGCAGCAAAACTGATTAAACCCGTAGGTGGGCTGACTTCCAAGCGGGTTTGTGCACTGAGCTCCTGGTTGACACCTGAATTGCCTCCCGTGATGCCAGGAGCAAAAACTCACGTGTCTCCGTGCAGCAGCGACAGCCCTATGGCAGCCTGGCTGCTGGATTTGCAGCAAGCTTCCCTTACTGGGCTGGCCAGAAGGGTGGCTCTCCCTGACCCCTTCAGCCTTGGGCTTCTCTTCTGAAGCGGCTGGATATCAGGAGGAGGGAGGGACATTATAAATGGGTTGTGGCATGGGTGGTGAGGGCTTTTACGTGGACACCTGTCTACAAGACACTGGCGTGGGACGACGGATTCTTTTCAGTCCCTCCACACTGGGCCCCATCTGGTGAGACGCTCTGTAATCCATTACCAGGCTCGGACCGTCATTTATCACAGAGCAAGACAGAGGAGGCCTGGCAGGGAATAGATGCTGCCCTTTATGCATCCTCGCAGTCCAGCAGGATCCAGTGACATGTCATTATTATAATAGAAGGTGCATCCCTCGTAGCCACTTGGCACCTATTCGTTATCATTCTTCAGGCTGCCAGAGCAGTGGGGAGG
Source organism: Nyctibius grandis (assembly GCF_013368605.1). Lineage (NCBI taxonomy): Eukaryota > Metazoa > Chordata > Aves > Nyctibiiformes > Nyctibiidae > Nyctibius > Nyctibius grandis. Next base: position 5,419,637 of record NC_090674.1, read on the forward strand.
GGTGCAGCCACGCACAGAGATGGAGCAGACGGTGCAGGATCTTCCCGAGGAGGGACGGGAGGAAGGACAGGAGCCCTTCTGCTCTAGGGACTTCAAAATTAGAAAGGGCCAGATCCACACTGAGACCAGAGAGACCGCTGTAATCAGCTGTTGTGTCCTCCTACAGAAGTTTTTCCTGGGGTTATTCCTGCATCTGGTGACTTCAGACCAGTGAGAGAGCTGAGGTGGGAGCAGAAGGGCAGTGGGGGGGGATGCCTGAACACCAGGCTCCACAGCCCTGCCTTCGGGGTGCTGAGTCCACAGCATGGTGACTGAGTCTTTGGAGCTACTAGGGCTGAGCTGCTCTGCACTCCCCATGAGATTTTGGGCTTTTCTGCAGGGAACATGGTTTTTTTGCCACTAACTTTGGTGGAAATCGGTTTCCACCCTCTAGCTTTTAAGTTCTGACATTGCTAATAGGCCAGAACCCAAAGTATTGGTATTTACCTTCCCCCTCCCAAGAATATTTCCACCAGTCAGTCCCTGTTTCCCTAGTACAAATGGGAAGGGAAGACAAACTCTCAGAGATAAATATTTTGGCCTTATTCTATTTCTTTGTGTGTGGGTACGCGGAAAATATTTCTTGTTCCCATACAAGGGCCTGTCTTGCCCTCACTCTTGGACACAGCAGGCTTGTCTGTGTGCATCTTGAGCTCTCCCTTCCTTTCTTCTGGGGGCATGGAGAGACAAAGGAAAGAAAACCCCACAGCAAGGCTTCTGCAGGAGCAGCAGCTGCTGGCCCGGCTCTGCTGGCGGTGTGGGTAACCCTGCAAACGATGGGTGCGCTTCCAGGATCGCAGCACGTGTGCAGGAGAGGGAGCGTAGGGAGGCCTTGCACCTTCCCCCTCCTCCCTGCCAGCTGCAAACGCAGCATCTGGGCTAAAGCTCTGCCCGCAGCGGTGGGGACCTGGCGAGGAGGCGACTGGTGGGGATGGACCGGCCTCTCTCCGTGCAGGCTGAGGTTAAACCCCGAGGATGGGGCTGGCTGGCTGGTGACTGGAGGAGTCGTTCCCAAGCGCTGTGTTGCTGCAGTCGAGTCCTTGGCTTGCTTTTGGAATAAGGAAGTACCTAATTTTAAAGCAGTTGGCTGTTACAGTCAGATCCCCTCAGAGACGCTTGCTCTGGCTGCAGATGGGAGGTGTCTCGCCTGAGCATTGACTGTGCCTGGAATAATTGAGTTCGGTTTCACTTCCTCTACTTACCGAGCTGCAGCCGCTCTTCCAAAAAGGAGAAAGAGAATTTCCCCCCCACCCCGAGGAAGAAAAACCCTCCCCTGAAACGGCAAAAAAAAAAAAGAGAAAAAAGCCCTCAGCATTTGGGTGTTCTGTGAATTTTAACATAAGCAGCTGCGAGTTTGTCTCCTGGAAAGGCAGCAGGCCTTGGAGGGCTCCTGTCTCTCCCCACGGCTTGCCAAGACGTTCTGACACTGGAGTTGGCCCTCGTCTGTCTGCGGTGGCCCGTGCGTGTAAGGAGGGACGCGGGCTCGTCCCCGTGTGCGAGCAGGGGCTGCCCTCCCCGCGGGAGGCTGATGGTCCTGGTGCCATCGCTGTGCGTGGGCTCCCTGGCGTGGTGTGGGGGCTGTGGGCTGCAGATGGGGCACTGCTGTCCCCTTCCCTGAGCAGAGGTGATGGGGGGCGAGGCCGGGCAGGGAAGCAGGACACTGGGAGTGGAAATGGAGTGGAAATGATCACACAGCGTCTGAGCGCTGCCTGTGCAGGCGGCTGTTGGTTTAACAGCATCTATTGGCACGATAACTTCCTCTGTAAATCCTGCCCTGTTCCTGCAGCCTGGGCTGGGCCGGTGGCTTTGCCACAGTGAGTGGAGACTCCGCGGGTGGCTTTGCTGTTTGCTCTGGCTGCGCCTCTCGCCTCTGACCCGCTGCGTTCCCCCAGGGCCACTCCTCGTTCCCTGGGCTCGTGCTCCCCACCACGGTTTTGTTGCACCCCACTTTATCTTGTCATCACTCACAGAAGCTCTGTCCGACCTGCTGCAGGCAGGAGCAGAGGAGTCACAGCGAGGGGTTACATCCATGGTGCTGATCAAGTGCCTCAGGGAAAAACCTTAAGCTGCAGAACAGATAATTTTGTCGTGATAGACCCCTGGGAGAAATATTTTTTTTCTGGTAATTTGTTGCTTCGTGCCCTGAAGCAGAAGAGTTTATACCCCTCATAAACTCTTTCTCTACCCACTGTAATCATGGATGTTCACATGCCTATAAATGTCCTCTGGATCTCTTGGTAAATGATATCATGCAGCAGTGAGTTCCACATGTTAATAATGCCTTTTCCCCCCCCCCCGAAGTGGTGTTTTCTGGAACTAGGTTTCTTCATGACTTGTTTCTGAGTTACCTGGCTGGCGTTTCTCTCGCCATCTCATTCTCTGTGCCTCTCCTCCAGCCCCTCTCTTGTCTCCAGTCTGTTTCTCTCCCCATGTGCTTGTCCCATGCTGTCAGGCCCTGGTGGCGCAGGGTGGCTGGGGCTGGGGGGGCAGCTCTCTCCCACCCTTTTGGAACCCATCACCTTCATCTCAGCTGACAGGGCTGGGACCTGAACCGCTGTTGCGTTGCGGAGAGTTGACATACGGCTGGAGCCGAGCCGTGCTGTCTGCGGGGGCTGGCAGGGGTCATGCCGTCCCCCGCCGGGTGCTGGCCCGGGAGGGATGCCCAGCTCCTGCCGTGGAGCGTGTCCTGGGCAGCAGACCGACCCGATGGGTATTTCAGGCTGGGCTGGATTGAAAAGGAACGCGTGGAGCGAGCGAGGCTTCATGCTGGTGGGCCACCAGGGAGAGGTGCCGGGGCCCGTTATCATTCGGAGCACGTAGCCAGGAGAAGGGTTGGGGGAAGAGGAACCCACAGGGCAGGCAGAGTTTTCCGCTTTGCGGTGCGTGTGGAGAAACACTCCTTCAGGGTTTTTTTTTTCCTTTTCTCTCCCTTCCCCCCATTCCTTCCCTGCAGCTGAAGAACGTTAAACACATGAAATGCATTAGCGAGGATTTTTCCTTTTCCCTGCCCCCCTTTCGAAGCTGGGGACCTCCAGGAGGAAGAGGCCTATGAATTGACCCTGCCCAGTGCTTTAATTGACAGGTCATTAAAGATGAATGTGTGGCTAGAGAAAAATATTCAGATTGCAGGCTAGTTGTTGTCCGTGTGGGATTTTAATGATTTATGTTTCTTTCTCCTCCCCTCCTTCCTACCCCCGAACTCCAAACAATCCAGGCACCATGGGAGGTCTGTTTCTGGATGGCGAGGAAAGCCCCGCGCTGGAAGACATCAGCAAATGGACGGTGGAGGATGTATGCAGCTTTGTGTCCAACTTGTCTGGCTGCACCGAGTACACTCAGGTAAATCTCTTCACAGCAGCAAGAACATCATGGGAGGAACGTCCTCCCTGCAAGCCCCTGTTCTCTCTCTCCCGCCTGCGCCTGTTTTACTTGCACTGTCCATCCTAGGAGAAGGTACATCTCAGTCCTGCAGGGCCTAAAGCTTTTTGTTCTGTTTTGTTTTGTTTTTTTTCTAGTGGATTTCTAAATAGCTACTTGGTGCCAGTGAAGACCCTGAGGTGTGTGATGGGCCTTGCAGATGGAGAGCAATAGGAGAGAGTGCAGTGGGAGAGGGTGGGAGGAGGGCCAAGGTTAGGAGTGAGCACCTGAGTTGCAGGGTTGATCATGGTTAGTAGCTCTCAGGGTCACGTCTCTCTCACTGCCCAGCTCGTGCTTTTACAAGCTGCCCTGTGGCTTTGTGGGGACAGCTGTACTGCGGGATGGGCTGTCAGGGTGGGCAGCTTGTGGTACCAGCAGCCCCGCTGCGTTGTCGTGCTGCACCCAGAGCGTTGTGGGGGGCTGCAGGAGACTCTGCCTGCACAAGCGTCCAGGTTACCTCCGTGCTTACACTGTAGAGTGACGGCTACTGTGATTTTTAAGCTCATTATAGCAGAGTTGAATGATCCATTGGTACAGGGGCTTCATAAAGCCTGCTCAGTGTGAGGTCGTGAGGTGCAATACAAAACCCAGCCCTGTGTTTTTGGCTTCCACATCTGCTGGGGTCCATTATAAATGCCCCATTGAGAGAGCGCAGCAACTGCGAAGGCACAGATTGCTGAGCTGCCTGGGACAGCCTTGTGAGGGGGATACGGTGTGCTTAGGAGGGAGGGACTGCAAGGAGCAGAGAGAGAAGGGCAGAGGGCCAGAGTTCAGGACAATCCAGCCTTTCAGCAGAGAGACATCCTGGGCTGAGAACAGGTCTTGAAAGGGAGGAAGAATAGCAGGAATGGAGCTTTCCGGACATGCCGCTTCGAGGGAGGAGCTTCCCTGAGGGACAGCTGAGGAGTGCAAAGCTGTGCTTTGACGTCCTGGCAGGCTGAAATCGGATTTCTAAAAATCTGCCTCCGCCCCCTCTTTGGCAGTTGCTGTCCCTCCTCCCTCTAGTAGCTGCGTTAGGCAAGTGTCCTCTTCCACACCTTACTGCCACCCCAAGCCACTTTGAGAAGGTTGAAGCTCAGCAACCTGCTCTGCTGGGGCCGCCAGGCTTTGCTTTTCTTTGTGGAAACCTGGAATTGCCCCACACCTCCCCCTTCTTCCTCAGGTGACGGGACAATGTGCTTTCAGTCCAAGGTCTGTCCTTCCTTGCCCCCTAACCATGATGGCAATCCCACCACAACATGCTTTGTTAAAGCCACCTGTAAAAGCAGTGCTGCTCTGGAGCAAACAGCTGTGCACGTGAGGGAGAGGCAGTATTTAGGAACATGAATGCTTGTTACGGAGATGGGTGCGTGTAACATTCCCCAAGAGGAATGAGGGAGATCTGGGTTGTGCTTGGGAGAGGATCAGGGTGACTGGGGGTGTGGAAGAGAAGAGTCAGCTTCTGATTATGGAGAGAGGGAGGGAAAGGACACTGGTTAAAAACAATGGTGGAGGGATGGGTGTTAACGGGAGGGAGAAGCAGCAGGTCTGCGTGCGTAAAGGGGAGTTCAGGAGCTGGGTTTAGTGAGGATGATGAGGGGATGGGTGATGGGCTCAGGAGCGTACGTGTGTGGGCTGCAGTGTGTGTTGAAGAGAGCACAAGAAAAGGCTCTAAACCCAAAATACACAGCTACTTGCACTGTTACCCCCCACCCCAACCAGTGTGCTCTTGTGCTGGTGGCGTTGCAGTTTATCTGCATTCCTGCATTGGGGATGAAGATCAGAGTTGCCTGGAAGCTCCTGAATGAGGCCAGTAGGAAATATGCAGAGATCTTTTAACACAGCCACCTTGCAGAAGGATCATCCATTTACACCTTCCGTGCCAGCCCCTGGTAATACCAGTGGGGAAGAAATCAATAGCTTGCTGAGACAAAGGTTCAGCAACCTCCTCGGTGCATCGCAAACAAAATGTTTTACGATAATGGGAGCTGCTGTAAACAGCCTTCTGTCGCGGCTGGCGGTGGTGCGTTGGGTGGGGGGTGCATGGCTTCGGGGAGGACGCGTTTTATACGCTTAACAGCTTTTTTACTATGTGAAAATACCAGTGTTCGAGGGTGACCCAGCTCCGTGGCTCTCAACTGCAGAGCTGTCTGTGTTCTCGTCTCCAAAACCACAGCTGCTGGGGAGGTCTGGCACTGGTCTGCAGGCTTCCACTGCCAGGAAAACCCAGCAAGAGCTCGGTGGTATGCTGTGCATTTAGAAACATGCTTCAGACAAACCAGAAACCTTCAGCAAAAACAAAAGGTGCCATTCCTGATTTCAGCCCTTGGCAATATTCAGCTTTGGCCCTGCAGTGGGTCAAGACCTGTGGGACACCCACGGGGGATGCTCTGCTCAAGTTTAAGGCTTTTTGTGGAGGGTTTTAGTGCTGAGGGAAGGGAGGCTTTTGGCTCCCAGCCACATTGGCTTCAGAGGAAGGAAAAGAAATCGGTATGGTAAGTTCTGCTAGGTCAAAGAGCAGAAACACATGCTGCAGTCGTGAGCAGCTTCGCCGGTGGAGCCCAGCAATAAAAACCGCTTGCAACAGCTCAGCTGCCTTGGCTCTGACAGCCGCTGCGGCTCTCCAGAGGGGTGGCTCTGGGCTACGGGCTGCTGCTGGAAAACCAGCCGTCAGAGCCAGCTGCCCGCCCCTCCCTTGGCAGGGTGTAGGAATAACAACGCTGCTGCACGGAGAGACGGCAGGATCAGGCCCCACAGACGGGTCGTTTGGGCGAGCATCCAGTCTGAGCCGGGCTGTGAAAAGAGTGCTATGGAGCAGAGGTGGGGTTTAGTGAGAAACCAGGGGTCTGAGTGACACCTCCCAGAGCCGAGGGACCTGCTGGGTGAAGGAGTGAGCGACGGCCGGTTACTCCTGAAGGACTGAGCCTGTATGGCCAGAATAAACACCCGGGGGAGGCGGGTGTTGAGCACAGCCCTGCTCTGTGTGTGAAGGATGGAGCAATAACACCACATATCCAGACCTTCACCTTTGTAACACAGCACAGATTAGGTGGAAAACTCTTGCGTGACCCTGTCATTGGAAATAGATAGAGGCAAAACAAAGTATTTTTTTTTTCTGTCCTTAAGAATGTGTTAAAATGGTGCAGTTTTGCATGGCTGGGTGTGCTAGAATGTGTTTGTAGGAAAGTGCTGTTCTATAACACTGTGCTGGCTCCACTGTCCTGTCCGTGATGACACGGATGCACGTCGCCAGGTTCTGCTTCACTCAGGGGTAGGAGACTCACCGTACTGGTAAGGACCTGGCTGAAAGGTCCTTAAAAAATACTTAATATCCACCCAAGTGTGAGTGACCTGGGATTTGCCAAAATTTAGATTCTTTTCTTCTGTGTCTTCTGCCCTTTCTGGCATTGGGATAGGGCCCCTGGGCACGTCACTCTTTCTCAAATCTGCTCTCAGCTGGGCTTACGTGTAACGTTGCACTTAGGTCGGCTGTTTTGGTTGCTAAACCTGGGGATGTTCCCCAGAGAAAAAAACTGTACGCCTCATCCCAACGTTAAAAAAAAGAAAAAAAAATTTATTGCTTTATCTAAACTGCCCCACCCAGCCCTAATTCACATTCCCACGTGTCTCCTTTTACGTGTTGGCTCCCAGCTGTGGATACAGGATTGTATCTACCTCTCGTGTGTTAATAGGGGCCTATTTCAGCACTGAGTCTGCCTGTCCTCCGGCGCCTTTCAGTGCGGGGGCAAGAGGAGCACGCCAGGTATGTCACTGGCATGTCGAAACCTGGACCTGTGTTCTGGTTTCTTCCAGGTATTCCGAGAGCAGGCTATTGACGGTGAGACCCTGCCCCTCCTCACGGAAGAGCACTTACTGAACAACATGGGGCTGAAACTCGGACCTGCGCTGAAGATAAGGTCACAGGTAGGAAAATTGCTTGTGTAGGAGCAAGTGGCATGCTTTAAACTGTCCCTAACTGACTGTCCTAACTGAATAGGACTGTCAAGAGACCTGGTTTATTGAATATAATTTATCAAGCAATAATTATTCATTTATTTATTTGTAATTCTGGGTTCGAGAAAGCTTAAGTTCTCCTCCAAAATGTTCCATATCCTCAGCTGGAGCCAGTCGTGTAACTCTTTCAGGAAGAAAACACGGACAGTATTCAGTGCCCTGGGGCAGAAGCAAATAGTTCAGGACAAGTGATGGGCGGGAGACCCAGGGATGCAGCGGGTGACTCCTCAAAGGGACCAGCTCTTTTTGCTAGAAAGGACGCGGTGGCTGTTCCAGAAATACCGGCCAGGAAGGAAGAAAAGCTGTGAACAGGCGAGGCAAGGGAGATGGTTTCAAATCAGTTGAATCTGAAAATAATTATCCTGAAGTACCGAAAGAACGGGGTAAAGCCATCTCAGGAACCAGTTGTGTCTTTTTGCTAGCCTGGACGTGAGTCCTTTTGCTGCTTGCAGCGAGATGGCTCTTGGCAGGGCTCCTTTTTAGCGAGGCTTGAAGCACAAATGCATTTAACACAGCATCATCTGTTGATTACTTTCCCTCCCCAGTGAGTAATGGACCAGCTCTTTCCCTTCTCTACTGTGCTGGTAATAGATTATCTCTTGCTACTCAGAGCTTACTGGTGTTGCTGATGGGCCATGCCACCCCCTCACTGCACACCCCCCCAGCTTGTGCTATTCACTTGTATTTTGATACGCTGGACCTGGAAATAGTATTTGCCTCTTGATTTAGTCAAGTTCTCTCTTTTAGGGGACTCTCTTTCCTCCTCAACAACAGACTAGTTTGCTGTTGGCACCCTCACAGCAATGTTTCTTATTCTCAAAATACCTTTTCCCCCCCTCTATGACCTGGCTCCCCCGTCTCTGCCCGCAGAGGGCTGCTGTTCTCCTGCCTTCTCAACCTGGCAGTCCCAGGGACTTCCATTTCAGTTGCCTCCACTTCCCCTTGGGTGGACTAAAATCTAGAACATCTCCGCTAGCTGCTTTTTTTTTAATTTTCCCCCCATTTAATGATCAGAAAACAGCTTCTGACACACGTCAAGAACAGGCTGTTCTGTTGTGTTCCCGAGGGGATTATGTCATGCAAATAGTTACGACAGTCCCGTGCGTGCGTACACGGGTTGCACAGATAGTCACTATTCTTGTATGGTTTCCCCAACCCACAAGTTATACATTTGTTACATTATGTTAAAACAATAAGAACAACTTTACTACTTTCCCTACAGCCCTCGCTGTTTACGAGGGGTCTAATAAAAAGGTTCTGTGGGCAATTGGTCCCTGGGGGTCAATTCAGTAGGAAATAAAACTCGTATGTTTCTTAAAAACAGAGAAGGCCAAATAGCTCCCAGCCACTCTTAGATGGGATTTGGGGAGGGGAATGTGAGATATGGGCTGAAACGAGAAAAACCCTGCTTCGATTTAATCAATAGTGTTTAAAGTTCTATAATAAGGTATTGGGGGGGGGGAGTGGGGGCAAAGCCCCGATGTTGCGAACTGAATAATGCCGCGGTTGTCTGGTTTGAACGCGAGCCTGTGGTTTTGTTTAAGCTTAAATGGGAACCAGCTGTGGAGGTGCTGGAAAGTTGTGGGGCCTTTGGCCCTTGCTGGGAGGCGAGAACTGCGGCAGGAGAGTTTCCTTCGGTCCTGCAGAAGGGAGAGGCTGCAGGCTTACAGCTTCCTGTGCTGTTAACAGCAGCCACTCCGTAGCCAGATTTTTTTTTCTCTCAGCCCCTCTCGCCCCCTCCTTAAGAGCAATTCCTGCTCTGCAGCAGGGGAGGTGGGGCACTGTCCTGCCGTACGGCACCCGGGGCTGGGGTAGCAAAAGGAGGGTAGGAGAGTTCTAGCAAACTGTCCATCCAGTGGTGCCTGGTAATGAACTACCAACGTGGCAGGAATGAGCCAGCCCTCCTCACCCGATACACCCTCACCTGGACGCAGACGCAAAGCACGGCACGGGAAAAGAGCCTGCGCCGCAAATCCCAGCATGTCTTGAGCCTGATGTGATGCAGGGACCTCGCAGCTCCAGCTGTGCTGGGGTGCCACGCACCGAAGTGCCCAGTGTAACTGGTAGGACAGGGAGTCGGTGAGAAAAAAGGAGAGGTGCAAACTTACCCTCCTCTTCTCTGGTAAGTCACCAAGGAGGTGTTTAGTTTTTTTTTTTAGTGGATTGGGAATGGTAGCTCTTCATTCCGATGATGTAAGCTTCGATCTGCACTTCACGTTGGAGGACAGAACCTGGGCTTGCTGCATGGAAATGCAGCTTCTAGGGGTTTCTGAAGACAGTTTGTGCACATTCCCATCCCTTTTTGCACCCCCTGCATTTATTTCCTCTTTTTTTTTTTTCTCAATAGGTGGCCAAGCGAGTGGGCAGAGTCCTGTACATGGCAGGCTTCCCCATGGCTTTCCCACTGCAGCCTCCTGGTCTGCGGCCGCCGGAGCGGGACCTGCCCCCTGCGGATCTCCGGCCGTCCTCCACGGGCAGCGTGGCCTCCCCGTTCAGCAGCGGGCTGCCCGCCGCCAGCCGCGTCTCACCGAAGCAGGAGAACGGGAACCCCTCCATCATCGCCGCGCTCAACGACACCCCGAAACCTCCATCCTAACTGCAGGACAGCTCGTGACTGCCGCTGGACCTGCCCTTCAGTTGAACAAACTGAAGGTAACGCGTGTTGAGAGAGCAGGAGAGCCTCCCTCAGCAGAGTGAGACACAGGAGTGAGGAAGGGAGGGTTTTAATTTTTTTGGATGCATTTGCTTTTTGTTTCAAACCCAACACCCCCACAGAAGTTTTAAAAACTGTAAAAAAGGGAAGGAAAGAAAACTATCCAAAGATGTACCGAGACAACGCAAGCGAAGAGAAAGTAAGTTATTGTGGAGGATGCAGCAGCATTCCCCTTCCCACCCTTCTCGCTCACCACTCTGAGATGGAGCCGTGGACAGGGAACGAACACTTTTCTCTGCCTTCAAAGACCCACGGCTGTCAGGACCTTCTGGGTGGGACTGCAAGCAGGGAAGGGGATGGGGCACTGCTCCTCCCCACGGTACTCAGCACCCCGAGCAAAAAAAAACCCATCAAAAATGAAACCAACCACCTTCCCAAATCTCCTCCTCCCTGGAAACTGTCCTCAGTTCCTCATTCAGGTGTCTATGCATCTCTAGCAACTTTTAAAAAAATACCAAAGACAGACAAAAAGAAAAAAAGAAGAAAAAAAAAAAAAGGCAAGTTCCGGTCCATGTTTACTTCAGTGTGACGGTACCCCAGGGCTGCCCCTGCCCTGGCACGTTGTCCTCCAGCACACACCATGAATGGACTCTGCCCTGCTCCAGCCCTGCAGAGGGGGTTTGGTTTTGTTTTCATTACATGTTTTTGTTCTAAAGAGAAGAAAAGTGTGTGCTTTGGTGGGATGAAGGGTCCCACCTCGCTCCAGTGTGGCTCCCTCCCTCCTCCGTGTGTACAACAGACTCATTTCTACATTTGGGGTGGGGTTTTTTTGTTCATAAGGTTGTTTTTATTCTTTTTAAAGCCTTGTTACAGAGGTGGATGTAGTTGCACATTCTGGCCTGCTGTGGACCATGAGACAGAGACCTGTGCAGAGGAGGGGAGGGATGCTGGGGGATTCAGGCTAAAAACAAGGGGTAGAGTTTTTACTACTGTGAAGGAGATGGTAACGCCTGGGGGTGACCTCCTGTGACTTGTACAGTTGTGAACAACAATCACGTGGTACTTTTCTCTCTCTCTTCCCCCCTCCCTCCTTTTTTTTTGTTTAAACGTTGCACGTGCTACCGTTTTTTCTTACAAAATAGCTTGGTGGTACATTAGCTTCTTTATATTGTAAAAAAAAAAAAAGTCATTATCCATCACATCACGATACAAATGCTTTCCAGCAATCAATTTAAATAAAAAAGAAAAACACTTAATTTACAAGTGGTGCCCGGCTTCTGGAGCTCCTTGCACGTGGTTGCTCTACCCAAGCAGTCTCCTTTCTTTCATGGTGTGTGCACTGGGGCCTGACCACTGCTGGTGGCAACTCCTGGGGCGTTGGAGCTGCTCCATTGCTGACCTAAAAGCCAGCGCTTTGGTAACCCGGTAAGTTAGAAAAAGCAATTCCTTTCTCTTCTGGAAGAAAAGGTGAGTTAAAATCTTTTCCTTACAGTTCTCATCGTTGCAGTCGTGTCCCAGGCTCCTGTGTGTAACTGCCTGGAGACACACGGGCTTTACCAGCTGGAGGGAACCTCAGTCTTGAGCACTCCCAAGAGTTATTAGTATCATCATTATTGCAGCCCACTTTGGCCCCCTCAGAGTGGGCTATAAATGATAATAATAATTACAATAATGAGGATGTTAATAATAAAACCCAGATTACTAATTTCTGAGGTTACTTTCTCCCCCTTATGGGATGAAGGGTACCTGGGTGCAGGTCTAGTAATTACTCTAAGTGCAGTTGGGAAAAAGAAACTCTCTCTATGAAACTAGAACTTAAAAAAAAAATAAAAAGGTTGTTCTTTTAAAATGCTTTTAAAACAAAAGCTGTGCAGAAGGCAGAGATGACTGTGTCTCTGCAGGCAGCTTGGCCACCCCTTGTGCTGACAGCTACTGACTCCACTGCATGGTGGCAAAGAATAAAGATTGTAGTTAGTCCTGGCCCTGTATCTGATTTTCCAAAAATCTGCATTAACAAATAACAAGGCTCTTCCAGGCACCATTAATTTTCAGGGGTGATTCTGTCAGGTACACCCTTAGAATACTTAACTTTTCCTACCTCTCTCAGCAAATACCTTCTCTTTCCAGTTCATTTTCCGAAGAAATACGTTTCCTAGCTGCCAGTCCTGCAAACTGACAGTGGTCTCAAGAGATAAGCTGTTTATATTTTCCCAGCAGCTCACAAATTGTCTGTACCCACCTTGAGCTACACCGTGTCCTCCCACGAGCACCACTCCTACAGGCAGACACATCACAAGCCACATCTAGAGGTGATGCAGTGGTTGGCTTTGAGGTAATAAAGAACGGCTGCGGTCCCCAGAGCAAAATATGGGGCCACACGCGTGGTTGGCTGAAGAGACAGGAGGACTCTTACACAAAAGAACTTGTCCCACCCCTTGGTCAGTTCACTGATGCTCCAGCAGGAGCTGATGCTGAACCCCAGGCTATTTAAAGCAGCAGATTTTAATTAGGGCTTTTTATTACCTGTGCTGAGCAGGTTTACTGGCTTTGACATAACCACAATTTTACCAAAAAAAAACATAACTGGTAGAAAAAGCAAGTCCAAGTAGCATCTCTGCTGGTCACTGAGCAAGTCCTCGGTGGCACGTGGGCTGGCCTCCCACCCGCCGTGCTCCCCAGCTCTTACCACCTCTGAGACCCAGCTACAGGTGCTGGAGGCTGGGTGACCTGGGACGCAGCAGCTCTGTAAGGGTTAAGCTTGGAGGGAATGGCTGTGAGGGTGCTCAGTCATCGTCAGAGAAAGTCAAGTCCTCCACAATGTCCTCCTCTCCTTGGGCCAGCTGCTCCAGGTCAGCGCGTGACACCCCGCGTGTGCAGCTCCTCTGCTTCTGTGAGCCCTGGGAAAGCCGAGCAGCTTCCGTGCCTTCCTCTGTGGGTGGGAAGAGAGAGAGGTGTAAGGCTGCTTCACTGGGAGTGAGGCGAGGCGAGGCAACTCATTGCTAATTAATCCCAGACACTCATTAATTTACTGGCACCACTGCAGCTCCCAGGTAACCGCAGGAGAGTGCTGCAGGGGGCTCGGTACAGCGGTGGCTCTGAAGCACTTGGGGTGAGAGGAGAGGAGAGCTCAGGAGCTCTTGTGCCTGAGGCAGAGACACAAAATAAGAACTGGGGGGGGGGGGATGGACACACGGACACATACATGGACAGACACGAATACACACATGGACAGAGACACACATAGACACACACACGGACAGACAGACACAGATACACACATGGCCACACACGGACAGAGACACACATGGACACACACGGACACACAAGAGGCACACAGACACAGGGACACACACGGACAGACATGAACACACACGAGAGACACCCACGGACACACACAGACACACACGGACAGACATGGACACACACACACGAGACAGGCACACACACCTGGGGACACACACATATGCAGACACACACGACAGGCAGTGCCTCCAAACCTTCAGCCCTCACAGCTCAGGTCACTCTCTGTCACCAGAGCTGGTGGGTGCCATTCAGAGCTGACAAAGGAGCTGTCACAGGGAGCTGCAAGACTCCCAAATGCAAAACTTTACCCCCAAGCTCCCTCCTTTTTGAAATGCTATTTTAATAGTGGGGAGCACACATGAGAACTGGTTTCTAGGGGCCGTGCAGGACTGTCGGTGTCCCCATTCCCAGGGCCCTACAGCCCAAAGCGAAGGCAGCTGCCGTTGTTACAGGTCAAGGAAGAGAGGACCCTCTCCCTGCACCCCAAACTAGTCAAGAGCCTGCACACGGGAGCTTTTGTGCTAGTTCCTACCAGTCCTGTCCCGGAAGGAGCTGCCAAGAAGCAGCAACTAAAGGGCAACCCCTGTGCAGCATCCCGTACCCCAGGCACCGCTCAGATGAAAAGAGACGCGCTCCCTCCACACCCCCGCTCCCTCCACACCCCCGTGTGTGTAACCTGTGGAGAGCCTTGGAGCAAGGCTTCTGTACCCTGGTGGGGTGGGCTGTACTTCAAGAGTTTGTTTGAGCCTCTCTGCAGGAGGGCCCTGAAAAGAGATGAAAGGGCCTGGTGGCTTGTTAGAGCAAGGCCTGCAAAGACCTTAACCCTTTCGCTCTCTTCTCAGTACAAACTCAGAACTGCTGGTCTGCCTGTCCAGGGTGTGCATGGCTGTGTGCTGAAGGCCTTCCTGACACCCTACAGCTCCGAACAGCAGCACAGCAAGGAAAGGGGGGGCTGGTTTCCCTGTAGGGGAGCCCCCAGAATGCAAACGAGCCTTCAATGCTGTCAATAATTCCCTTCCCCTTTGCCCAGCTGTACTACTTACCAGCCGAGTCACTGTCTTCTTCCAGTTCTTCCTCGTCCTCCTCGACTTCATACCTTCCTTCTTCTTCATCATCATCCTCGCCATAGTCCTTGCTGCTTGCTTCTGAACTGTCGTCTGATGCCTGCTTGGCTTTACCTGCAAGTAGTTTTACTATGTAAACTGAACCATAAAGAGGCAGGATATGCAAAGGGGAAGCATCCAACATTCATCCTCAGGAGCACAGTCATACACACACTATAGGGAAATTTACTGTATTTCTCCAAAAGCCGTGTCCCCTTGTGCTGGAGGCCCAGGGAAGGATGCATTTCATTTCAGGGGCACCTGCTAGAGGCTGGGAAGGCCAGGGCACAGACACAGAGAAATCTCCTCAGGAGCCCATAGCAGGGTTTTACTGCTAAAGCCCAGGATTTGCTGCTACCTGGTATTTATGGAGCACCACCGGAGCAGCAGCTGAGATACCTGTCTGCCCTGCTCAGAGACATGAAAGCTAGGAGAAGAGCACAGTGAGAAGAAATGGAACTACTGAACGACATGAGAAAGGAGAAGGCACAAGTCACAAAGCTGAGACCAGAGAAGGGCTGATTCCACTGAGAAACAGTGCCTACATATACCCACCCCTCTATGGTTATATGTAACTGAAAACAGGGGTAGACTCTCTGGTTCCTTGAGATGAGGTTTACTCATCCTTGTAAACCTCTCTTAGCTTTATTCCCTCTGTTAGTCACAACAGAAAGGTCTAGGAACAGGCATTGCTGCAAATCCCCTCTGCAGATGGCTAGCCAGGTCCAAGGGTGCCCAGGAGGAAGCATTAAGAGCCTCTCGGTGCTCGCCCTGTGGGAAAAATCACCTGCCTCTGAGCCTCTGGAACCAGACTACTCTTACTCCGGTTCCCTCCAGTGGAGGAGTGCTTCTCCCCTCTCTCGACAGCGTGAGTCACCAGGCATTTAAATGACAGAATACAAATCCTGTACAGAGGGAGCAGAAGAACCAGCTGCTTCTTGCCCCCTTCCAGCCACCACCCCCGAGCTAAGCCCAGCTCAGTGCTGCTGGTTGCCTGCCCTTGCTTACAAAACTGCTGAAGCAGCTACTTACTCACACTTCAGACCCTCAGCTTGGAAACTGGCCATACATCCTTCTCACGTGATTCTCGGGCCCCACCGTGGCATCTCTTTTTCTGCCCCCTCCTCAGCAGCTGACCTATGTTACTCACTGGACTGGATACAGAGGCATTAATAAGCTGGCTGCTGGCGTTCCCAGCTCCCCCCATCACCCCGCTCGCTCTGCTTCCACCCATCTGTCAGCTCTGCCAGCGTGCAGCCTCCCCCGAGGGATCGGAAGCTGCATCTCACGGACGGGGGAGATGGATCGCAGCGCTATTCGCCGCCCCACATCACACTGACAGCACCTGAGCAGCTCGGGCAACAGCCCAGAGGGGCACGCTCTCATCCATCAAGCAGCGCCAGCAAAAGCACCGACAGATCCAGCTACAAGCTCAGCTGAGAGTGTGCAGAGAACCAGCTGTGGGCAGGAATCTGGGCCCTCCGGTCATTCCTACGTGCCACTAAGAGGAATTTACTGAACTTCTCCAGCCCCTGCCTCCCCTCCCACCAGAATCACAGAATCAATCAGGTTGGAAGAGCCCTCTGGGATCATCGAGTCCAACCATTGCCCTGACACCACCATGGCAACTAGACCAGGGCACTAAGTGCCATGTCCAGGCTTTTCTTAAACCCCTCCAGAGATGATGGTGACTCCACCACCTCCCTGGGCAGCCCCTTCCAATGGCTAATGACCCTTGCTGAGAAGAAATGCTTCCTCATGTCTAACCTGAACCTCCCCTGGTGAAGCTTGAGGCTGTGTCCTCTTGTCCAGGAGAAGAGGCCAACTCCCACTTCACCACAACCTCCCTTCAGGTAGTTGTAGACTGCACTAAGGTCACCTCTGAGCCTCCTCTTCTCCAGGCTAAACAACCCCAGCTCCCTCAAAGGATGTACTCCCACAAAGCTCAGATACAGCCTTCACGTAGAGCTCAAGCTTCCACCTCCTGAGGCAGAAGACTCCAGAGACAACGCTTAGGGTGCTCTGGTTAACCAGTGCTTCTCCCCTCTCCCTCTAGATCCTCAAGCTGACAGCCCACAGCAGGAATTTTGCCACTGAGAAGGGCCACGATTATTCTGCTAGGAAATGAAAATGTCTGATCCCTCCTTCCACACCCCTGGCCCCCACCAGTCTGGCATTAAATTGATGTAATATGATTACGTGAGGGATAAATGAAGAAACCTGTTCAAGTTCATTAGAGGCACACCAACACCTAATGTGGACAGATCACTCATTACAGGCAGGCCCGCAGAGACGCCGCAGCCACGCTCCCTTCTCGCCTTTAATTGCCTCATGATGAGGCAGTCCAGCACCTCTTTCTAAGCCATTAATAATTTCCAGGAGCAGCCGCCTTTCCTCCCGGAGATCTGTCAGCTGGGAAATGAGAGGAGCACACGAACTTCCCCACCCCCACCAGAGAGATTCTTATCCTCCTGCCTAGATTCCTGCCATCATCTGCTCAACGTGTCTCTCTTGGAAGTAGCTGGAAGCAGTCTGAAGCTGATTGAAGATGGACCAAAGTCCTCCCCATTGTCCCAGACCCTCCTTTCGCCTTATTTGAAGAGAGGAGATGGTTACGCCTTCAAACCTCACAGGTAAAGAAGGAACACACAGGCCCCAGCAGCTGCAGGCCCTCCCAAATCCCTTGTGTCCGGCCACCCGGTAGAGAACAATGGCCACAAAGACGGGGAACTGCAGCAAACTGAAGCGCTGGCTTCTCCGATTTCCATCTGCAGCCAGCCCTGACAGTTACTGAACACAGAGCACGGCTGGGAACATCTCTCGCCCCACACAGAGTAAGAACAAGAGCTCATTGTATGCATCTCCCAAGACACGGGCGCTTTTCCCAGCCTCCCTGTCCCTGTCCCACTGCGCAGTCACACCATTGCCTGGAGGGGACTTCACCCCACGCTACGGTACAGACCCACGCTCTGCTGTCTCCACCCAGCGCCTCAGGACCCATGGTGGGGCTGAGCACAGATGCTCCTTGAGATGGAAGCTGCCTTCAGGGCCCGTTCCCTCCCTCCAGAAAACACCCTGCTAAGAACAAAGGCTGTGGAGAGGCAGCTGCCCCAGGAACGTTGGAAGGCGAGACCCAGTACTGACACTAGCAACTAGATACCGCAGCTGTGGGACTCCAACAGCGCAGGGAGAGCCCTTCGGTATCAGGTGGACCTTAGTCCTCAGTTGCACTCTCTTCCCAATATATGTCAGCCCCTTAAAGCTGCCAAAGAACTCATGGACAGATGTCACAAGCACGTGCCCCAGCAGGGGGGTAAAAGCCATGCCTAACACGTAGATTGCAAACCTTTATACTCAGCAGATTTCTAACGGTGAGCAGGCAAGCGCCAGGAACAAGGCAGGAGCTGCGTACACCACGTGCCAGACAGACAGCTGCCATAACCTTGTACTGTGTCATCACTAACGTTCATCACAGACTTGCCTCGTTAGGATCCCAATACACATCCAGAAGTTCATCAGCCCAAGAAACCTCCCAAGCGGACATAAAGTCAGTTCCTGGGAGGCACAGGAAGAGACCCTGGCTTTCCCTGGCCCCCAGCAACCTGCCTTCTCAACTGCACTTATCACAAGCCACTGGGATTCTTCTAGGGCATTGACTCTAGCAGGCAGGACAACCCCAGATCTCAAGGGTACATCTCAGAAGATCATTTTGATGTCACACCGATCTCTCAGTACCTCGGTGGGTCGTGTGCTCACTTTTGCTCTCCTCCCATTCTTTCCCGAGTCACCGACGAAAATCCACTGACTTCAACCTCAAGCTATCAAACAAGAGTTTTCCAACCTTTTTTCTTCCTCCTGTGTCACAGATGCCTGTGAGGGAGACAATCCTCATTGGTTCTGTGGTCTCAAGATTTATCCTCATGCCTTACAATGCACACAACAGACTAGGACTTTATCCTTAGATTAAATCTCCAAACTCTCTGTTCCTGCAAGTCACCCTACTATATGACAACGCATTTAGAAAACCTGTGATATCCCAAACATTCCAAATTACAAAAAGAACGTCTAAGTTTTCCCTCAAACTATGTGGTGAACTTCTCAGGCAGGTTCCACAATTTACTGTGGCCCTCTCGTGGTCACAGCCAGAGAGTGACATCCATTTTCTCTAGAGGCTCTAGACTTCCTTGGCTCGTCAAGAATACTTCCAACATCAGTCACCATAAAACAATGAAATCAGAAGTGCATGCAAAGAGAGGATACCCACTCTTCCATCAAAGATCCTTGTTCTGGTAGCCAGCCCCTACGATAGCTATTGTTTGCAGACACCCAACATGCCCGTCAGGTAGAACAACATTCTTACTCCTCCTTTATGACATGGATTTCTGCACCTCTGCTCATGGTGCAAAAAGACAGCAAACACTTCTACGTTCTCCAAGGTGAGACTCCAGCCCACAACCTGCACAGGTGATAAGCACAAGGAGGAGAACTCACTCTTTGGGAATTACAAAATGAACCACGGCTGCTACTTTGAAGCCTTTGAAAGCAGGGTCTGTGTTCAGCCCAGCATCCCCTGGGCTATTCTGTTGAGGTCCATGTCTATGGCAAAAGAAAGGTGCTAAGGGGAGAAGAGAGTATGGGTCATGTACAGAAAAAGACTAATGCAGGACCAAGGCTTTGAAATGAGCTGGAGTGACAAAATAGGAGAGGGAAAGATGAAAGCCTCCCAGCTCCCTTCTGCCTGTCACTTTAAAAAGCCTCCAAAAGGCATCATCATCCTGTGCTCTCTCTCTCTAACAGTGTATTTTTCAAACCAAACATGGCCAGCATGCATCCTCCTTAGGGCATGGCCATGTTGACCCACACCATGCAGAATTCTGGACAAGAAGGTGGTTATGCCCAGCCCCAGTCCCCTACCTTTTATAGGGCATCCAGCATTCTCCTCATCAGAGTCACTGTCCAGCTCAAAGAGGTCCTTGAATTCCTTCTTATCTTCCTCCTTGCTTTCATCTCGCTTCTTACGCTTAATTTCTGGGAAGTTCAAGTCTTCAAGCTGGAAAAAAAACCAAAACCAACAGTAAGAACAACCTTAATTTGTACTTCTAAACATAAAATGCTGAGTTTAAACACATGAACTTGGCATTGCCCAGTATGTGCAAGCCACACTGCCAAGAACAGTTGGGTCTGCCTGCTGCAACTGGGGGAGCAACAGAGAGATTCGTGAGGCAGTTACACAGGTGAATGATACATGCAAAGTGCCCCTGCTCTATTGATCTTCACCTAATAAACTCCTTTTGCTAATGGGCTGTCTGCACTGGTACCTTAGCATGGATAAAAACACAAGACACCCCTGACAAGCTGGCTGTCTCAGGTCTCTGGACTGGAAGCCACGCAGGCCCTGTGAGCTTGGGCAGCCAAGCACAATCAAGCCAGAGTGTGGTGGTCATCTCTGGAGTGGCAGTTTTCCACCAATGCCAAAAGCTGTGACAGCAAAGGCACTGGCTTTTTGGCTGCAGATTTCAGCACCATTGAAGGGCAAGGTGCTGAAGATGCTTCAGGTTGTCTACACCATGGCTTCCCCAGTTGCTAGCCCTTATGGAGATCAACGGGCCAAGAGCCTTGCTGCTGCAGCCAGCCAATATCAATGCCATTAAGTACTTGCAATTGACACCACCTCACTGCTCTTTACACCTCTCCGGAGGGGGATTAGGGGGAGGATTTACTTGCAAGGGCTCAGGCCAGCAGGGCAAAGATAATCAGAATGCAAATTAAATCCCAAGTGCTCTCTGCACATCAGCTGCCCGTGCCTGGCTGCACCCCTCCCGGGGAGCACTCAGGCATTAGCACACATCAGCTTTCTTGGAAACATTCACCCCACGACTAATAACTCATTTGCTCTCTCCCACCTGTCAGACCACCCCTCAACACACTCCTCTCTGACCACAGCCACTTCAACCCTCCCACGAGCTTCCCCCAGTGGGAACTGCAGCAAAGCACAGTCTAAAAAAAAAGTGAGGGGATGGGGGAGAGAGACAGCGAGAGACATGCAGTTAAAGAGGAGTCCAGCACTGCCTAACCAGGAAATAGTCGAGGTTGAAAGTGTCACAAACAGAAGCAGAAACCCAGTTTTGACAACAAACAACTGCTGCATCAACTGCCCAAGGCCCTGTTGGCTAGTCCTGTTCTCCATGACCCCAGTCACCGTTACTGCTCAGCAGCAGTAAATGAAATGCAAAAATCATCCAAGGTCTTATTCTCCCTCCTCACACATCCTAAGCATGGGATGTTTCCATAGAACACATCACTTAGTAGGTTTAAAGTGGCAATGGAGCTGTGGAACAGTCTTCAATTCTCCAAATTTCCCCAATTCAAGGGACCAAAAGAGAAAGACTTATCTCAACATTGTGAAGAACTTCTCCAGTATCCTGCGCAGGGCACGTACAGCAGGGAGCTGTTAGTTGGGACTTCTTTGTATTTGCCTACTGATAGGAAAAGTCCCCATCTCCAAAGGTAGCCTACAGTTTTGGGTGACATCAGTACTGGTTGAACTCAACCCGAGCATACTAAAAAGGACCTGGTGTTGAATCATGCTGAGCTGTGCTACCTCCAACTTTCTGAGACTCCACAGGAGTGCCTTCAAGATGGGCACATCAAAATAAAGGCACCAGAAAACCCTGCTAGGTGTGGAGTGATGACAACGCAAAGGAATGAGACTTGTACTGAGCTCACACAGCTCACGGATACAGCCTGTGTTCATCACACAGCAGCAGTAATTAGGTAATTTGAGGGCCAGTCTTTTAATCCCCAGCTAGAGAGTTACTATCTACTGTGTCTCACGAAGCTGATTAGTCTACATCCCATTAAAAACCATTGGGAAGAGCAAATGGAATGGGCAGACAGGGTCAGCGTTGTTATCTAAGGCAAGCTGCAGCTCATAGCAGCCCAGACTCAGGCTGATTTTTTCTGTTATTCTTTTTCCCCCCAATGGCTGCTAATGGGACATGGATTTTCCCAGCCCTAATGGGCCTCATGGCGTTCACTTTCCTGCTGGGGCTCACAATGCTGCATCATTAAGCTGGCAGTCCCCACCGAGAGAGACAACAGCCCCATTCTCCAAGCAAAGATGTCAGGCAGCCCCAGGCCTTGCGGAAAGCTAGCTCCCAAGGCTGTCTCGATACAGTTTATCTGTTCAGCACACTTTCTCCAAGAGAAAACAAGTCCCTTCAGACTTCTCTTCGTTTCAGAAGTCACCCTCTTGAGCCCTGCTATAGGAAAGCAATCCCCCCGCATGGAGAGCCCTCCACCTCAGCTGGGCCTGGTCGCCCCAAGGAGCTCCAGCTCCTCTCCTCCCTTTAACATGAGACAGGGGCTTGTCTACACTGAGGCCTGATCTCCCCTCCCCTTGTGAGAGCTGCTTCAGGACCAGGAAAGTGTCAGCTCACACCAGCAGACACTAGCCCCACTCACAGCCATCACTTCTCGCTGTTTCTTAGCTCCCCCTCAATTTCCTTTCTGCAGAGGCCACATTCTCCTGTTGGGTCTGCACAGAAAATAAGTGTGGTTTTTGTCTCCTCTGCATGGCTGCCCCAGGGAGTTTCAGCTCCTGTCCTTATCTCAGGCCGGTATACGACACTGAGCATTTCTAGGATCTCCCAGGTCTTCTACCATGCTCTGGGACTTGGCTCAGAGCCAATCATCCTCATGTCCCATCGATTATTTTAATTGTTCCCCACCATACACTGGAGACACCAATTATATCTATTTCCTGCTCCCTGGCCCAGAGCCTAGCTCAGCCACTTTCATTGCATTAGCATCGAGACAGCTTTCCTTTAGACTCCTAATGTCAGCAAGCTCCCACCCCCACCTTCTGCATCCCGGGGCGCAGTGCCACGAGGAGTGGCCAAGGAGCCTTCCCTCGGGCAGGAGATGTGGGAAACGGCAGTCTGAGTGCTTCTGTCCAGGCAGCAAGTCCCACCTCACAACCAACCAGCCCCACATGGGTGAAATAAGAAAATGCACAACAGAACTCACCTCCCATACTCCCTTTGCTAAGAAGAGAGGCATCTCCCCCTCTGTGCCTTCTTGCAAAGCCAGGTTTTAGCACGATAATCCTCCCACATTCTGAAGAGCTCGAAAAAGAGCTAAAGGCCTACACGAGCTCAACCCATTCTGTTTCAGTAAGGCTATTGCCCCAGCTGCTCAGACACGATCAAAACTGTCACCCAACCTACCCCTGCCAGTACACATGATTACTCTGTCACTACTGTCTTCAGCTTCCTAGCCTGGAATTACTGTACCAACGGGTCTTGAACAGCATGAGCCTAAACAGGGACTGAGGAAAATTTACGCTGGCGCTACTACACCCTCTCTCTCCCATCCTCTATTAACTTGGGCAAATGAACAGGCCACAGGCACTGGACACAGATGTTGCTCCTAGAGATCCCACTAATACAAACCCACAGGGAGCTGAAGACACCAGCTAGGCTGCCGTCCAGCCACGCTCATGCTCTTCCCAAGAACGCCCAGCCTACGCACTCACACCACTCAAGCCAATTTCAGCTCACGCCAGTGGAGCTGGTTTTGACCAGCCACCATCCTGCTGCCAGGACATGGCTCTCTTGTCTTCCCACCGCCCAGATGATGCCCAGTAAGTTAGGCGTTTCTTTCTTACTCTTTCTTTGCCGCTGATTTCCAGTTGTATCTCCTTCTCTCTTAGCTTCTTCCATTGAGTATAATACTTGGTCAGAGGTGTCCCCTCCTCTTTGACCTGCTTCTCCCATTGTTCCTGTGGAGAGAGGACGTGCAAATTTAAATTACTGTCTTAGCCTTGAACATTAACTTCTACTCTAGCTCTAGTGAGAAGACACTGACACAGAAGTCAAGTCAGATGATGCAGCCTACTGGAATGAAAAAGAAATTACTTCAACTGAAACCTGAAGGTAGGAATCAACAGGACAGATCAGAGGATCTATTAGGACAGAATTTGTCCCCTGCTCCTTCAATGTAGGCATTTGATCACCTGCTCAGTTCTTGCTTTTTAATTCAGAAAAACCTCATGCAAGCATTTATGAGACCTAAGTACCAAAGATGTCTGATTGCCTTTCCTCCCTGTTCTACAGCCAAGTGTTTATTTTTGAAACAAACATTCCCCTGCAGGGTCTTGGCCTCAATCCCAACCTTGAGGGAGCAGAGCATGAAGAAGTGCCGAGCCTGTTTCCGCTGTCCAAGCAGGGAGAACAAGGAGGTGCAAACACCGTAAATGGTGGGAAGCAAATTAGATGGTTAAAAATTCTTTTCCGCTTCAATCATTTGGCATGTTAGTGCTGAAAGGGGGGGTGGTGGTACGTCATATTAAAATACATTCTTCTTAACCTGCCAACATCCCTTTAACTTAAAATCCACACAGAACCGTACCTGTTAACTGGATTACCGCGGTGCCCAGAGGCTTTGCAGTAGCCCACAGTAAGAAATCAATCTAATGTACACAGAAAGACATGACATACAGGTAGGAACTGAAACAGGTGAAGGAGGAAGGGAATGAGCAACAGGAAAGAAAGTTGGCATAGAAATACTCAAAGGTCAACACAGACCCAAAAAGAGTACCCTGAATCCAGGGCTGAGAACAAATCCAGAGCTCTGTGTGGGCAGCTGTGTGTACACAGTGCTCCTGTTCAAGGGTGGGAACAAAAGGCCATCTTCACAGCAGCAAGCACAGCAGCAGCTCAAATATTCTTCAGCAGGTCCCAAATCAACTGCTTCTGGGGAGCTGAGCCCCAAAACTGGGGAGCTGTGGTGTGTTGGCTGCAGTGTGTGAACCAAGGTGTGGGGAAAAAGTCTGTTTAAGGAGCAGTGTATGAACAAGAAGAGAGAAAGAGCAGGTCTGCAATGGATAGCAGCGCAGAGCTCCCAGCTTACACAAGTAAGTACTCTGTGTATATTGTGAAGTGAAATACATCAGTCTACGCCAGCTCTTGACTTGGCCCATCACTGGGAGGGAAGTGGAGATGATCTGTGGTCTCTGCAGCTGGCACCAGGAGCTGAACTTTGGCAATTAACTGGCGACCAGCTTGTGTCACCTGCACTTTAATGGCGCAGAATCTATTTATAAATCCTACAACAGGCGCTATCAATACTGCATCGAGCCAAACAGGCTCTTTCTGGTAATCACGGGTCCGAGACTCACAGCTCCCCCAGGACTGTTTGTAACACGGCTCCAGGCCTGCAGGGCTGGAGCCCGCCTCTGCTCTCCGGTCTCCTCCCCGGCAGGCTGACTGCGAGCACAGCTGATGTGCCGCCGGTTCCAGCAGCGCTGGCGAGCGGAGACGCCAGCCAGCAGACAGCACAGCTTTACTGTCGATCTGACCCACCGCCACGGCAAGGGGAGTAATTCCTAAGGAGTACAAAGTCACCCCATTTATAGATCCGGCTCCTATCAGGCTGCCAGCTGTAATGAGGCAATTTGTTGATGCTGCTCCGTATGGACAGCTCTTGAGAAAGACTCTTCCTATAGAAGGCAAAAGTCTGTTTGTTCTGTCTGATACAGTTCTTTTGGTTTTAAAGTGTGCTAGAATCCAGAGGTAAAAGAGACCATTAAAACACTCCCATCTTTCTTGTCAGAACATCTCAACGGGAATTTTGAGAGAGCGGATGCCATCACACCCTCTTTAACCACCTGCAGTTCTCCTTCTATTACCGCTTTGGCATCACTGTGCTGTCAGGCAACAGCCAGCATGGATCAAGCCCCCAGTGCCAGCACCTGTACACATGTAACAAAGATCATCACCCACCATCCAGAAAAACCTCCCATCTGAAATGTGAGATGAGGATGAAGGCAGATCTGGAAATCCCATGGAAATGAGGCAATGCTTTCCATCAACTCATTCCCTCGCTTCACATTTCATTAAGCCTGCTGGGCTGCACTGCTCCGACACGAAGGCTACTCAGCCACCCAGATGTCCCTGGGAAAGCAGGTGCACCAATGCCAACTAGGAGATACACAGGCAGAAAGGTGTTAAAATAATCCTGTAGTTCTTAAACAAGGGACTGCAGCCAGAGTTGCTGGGAAAAGCAGACAGTGGCAGAGCTGTTGCAAACCCTGTTTTATTTACCCAACGACCTTCCCCAGCCCATGTGCTTCATGCAGAGCCCTAGAGACTGGAATCTCCACCTCTGCAGAGTGGGTGGGTGGTCACAGCGCTGCCCACAAGGAATACAAACCAACCAACGCTAACCACTTCGCTCCAGACGGGAAGAGTAATTCCTTTAGCAAAACAGTCCAACCCAGAACGGCATTTACAGAACCAAAGACTACTTGGTCACACTTCAAATCCAGCTCCATCAACCCCTTAATCCCAGAACAGCGCTGCTGTGTCCTGGCATTGATATGTCAGGATTTCAAAGGATAATTTTCCCGCAGTCCCTGCCCCTTCGTGTCTGAAGACAAATTAGTCTGCACTGCAACTTCTGCTCCATGCCCAGCTCCCTGTCAACATGGAGCTTTCAGTGCTGCAGAACTCCAGACTTTCCGACGATACTGTGGCCAGGGAGAGATCACTCTGACCCATTAATTACCTCGCAGGCAGAGATATTTTCACCTCTCTCCTGCCAGGCAAGGAAGAGTCAGATCCACCACTTCCTCTCACGCAGAGAGGCATGCACACACAGTTCACCTGCTATCAGGGTTGCAAAGGCTGCTGTGCTAGATGAAAAGCAAAGAGAAAATATCCAACCCAAAGGACACACAAACAAAGCTTCATTAACAAGGCTTCCTTCCCTTCAGCTTCATTTACATAGGGCCTGGATTTCAAATGCCTCAGAGTTTAGGTCATGTCAACAAGTCCCCAAAGAAGGATGGAGCAAAGCAAAAGGAAAAAAAGCTTCAAGCAAGGACACTAAAAGAAACGTTCTGACAATATGCTACACCATCTGCCGATGCCTTGGTTCTACACTGCTGGAGACTGGACTCTACAGACTAGGAGGAAACAACACACTTACAGAGGTGGCAGAATCCCTCCTATCACTTTAGGCACAAACCGACAGGAACTATCAGGAATGGGATGATGGAAACCAGGAAGCTTCTCAGCAAAGGAAATGCCCCAGCAAAGCAAGGTGCTTCCACGCATATGTGTGTTATAAATAATAGAAGGGTATAAGTTATGGACTGTGTTTTCCACGAGGCTCTTGGCTGCAAAGTCTTGCCAGCTATAGCACCAGAGCCCTGCGGAGCTCAGTTGTTTGTGAACATCTGCCCCACCCCACACGCTCCCGTTTCCATGATCTCGTTGTCCCTCCTCCCTCTGCCACCCGCTCAACCCCAGCAGCCGGAGTCTGACTGTCTTTCCAGGAAGCCCAAATGGAAGCAGCAGGCTCACCACAGACTCCCGGCTGGCCACGCCGAAGGTCGCTTTCTGACGCCTGTTGGCGATGTAGGCAGAATTTTCCTGCAGTTTCTCCAGGAGCTGCCGGATAGGCTTGCAGTAGTTGGCAATCTTGCATTCCTTCAGGAAAGATTTTAGCTGGGAGGAGGAAAAGGAGAAGAAGAATGAAAGCAATGTAATACTTTCCATAA
Organism: Nyctibius grandis; assembly: GCF_013368605.1. Taxonomy (NCBI): domain Eukaryota; kingdom Metazoa; phylum Chordata; class Aves; order Nyctibiiformes; family Nyctibiidae; genus Nyctibius; species Nyctibius grandis. Next base: position 5,446,710 of record NC_090674.1, read on the forward strand.
ACAGATCCCATCAGCAAAAAAAAACATTTCCCACCCCCAGTGACAGGCAGCACGGGGCGCCTTTTCCCTTCAATTCATACCATACTCAAACGTATCACCCATATTCAACCCTGGGGGTCCTGCCACCCGGGGCTGGGAGGATGCAAAGAGTTGCAGTGACAGGCCAGATGTTTGTACACAATCCAGCGCAGGGGCTTTGCTCAAAAACAGCTCTTTGCACCCTTCAACACTACTTTCTAAAAAAAAAAAATAAAAATATATCAGTGGAGTTCAAGCAGCCAGCAGGAAAAAAGTCTATGCTCTCTGGGGCCTCAGCTCCTAGCTGATAGTTACAGTATCACTGTATCCTGCTCAGCCAAATAGTAAGGGAGACTGTGGAGATGCAGAGAGACCAGGAATAACAGTGGATACCTGTGGATGCTAGATGGGCAAAAGCACAGGGGAGGTTAGATGGGGAAAGGTGTCTGTGGGTTAAGGCTGTAGAACACCAGTGGATATTGGAATGGGAATAAAAAATACAAGAGGCTGTGGATAAGACTGATGGCTGGGATTGAAAGCAGAGCTTGAGAAGAGACATAAAATTGGGGTGGAAGTGTCTGTGAACTGGGAATAAGGGTCTTTGGCATAGCTCAGTGGGAAAACTCGGTGCTGCTACAGCAGCAGAGCTGTGGGTGAGGACAGACGGCCATCTGCAAAGTCACACGGGGTGAAGTTTGCTTAATGTCTGGCTGTACCAACCCAACTCCAACCGGCACCACTGGTTTTTCAAGGGCACAAACCCACACAGCCACCACACAAAATTTTACAAAATAACCCTCTCTGTGGACAACTTGTGCAGCACGTGACTAGATAATTCCTGCTTTTAGATGCAAGGCCTTACATGTAACCCTCAGGACAAGAGCTCGTCTGCCAGGAAACCACAAACCCTACTGCTGCCTGAAAGGGCAAGGACCATCCTACTCACAGAGAATCTGCTCCCAAAACACTCTTCACTACTCTCAGACAATGAGACTTCACTGCAAATGGAACACGTTTGTGTGTTCTCTTTTTTATCCCAGTAGCCTTGTCCTCAAGCAAACCTCTTTTCTCCCCACCAAAGATCTCCCCTCCCAATACAAACCCTCCAACACCACTGCACTGTTCTGACCCCTCCAAACTAAAAGCTGAGGCAGCAGTGGACGCTCTTGCTGACAGAAAAAGAGATGGGGGTGTCCAGATTGACTCGTGGCTTGAATTCCAGTTTACAACACTGCTCACAGTTTTCACCAACCTCAAGACAAGCCTCTGGAGTGCTGTCCAAATTCTGCAGGCCAAGCTCTTTGCTAGAGCCATATATATATACAGACACACACTACACACACTTGATTTAGAGAAAGAGATCCAAAAAGGCAAAAGAAAATGGTTAACCACAATGGAACCTTCAGCTCAGCTAGGACCTGCAGATGCTGTCGTGATAGAGATAAATGGTTTCTAGTCAGCAAATACAGTATTGCCTTCTCTACTTACGGCTTCAAATGTTCTGCCTCAAGAGACAGAGCTGGGGGAAGGAGGAAGACGTCTCCCTCCTGTCAAGCCTACACATTGGCTTGACCCACATGCCAAGTATTAAATGTTAATCAAGAGGTGACAGTCACACCTAGCCCTGCTCTGTCAGGACACTGCTCTCCTGATGGGTATATTGCTGCAGGATCTGCTGTCTGCTACATAGATGGAGAATGTCCCCCATTACCTAGCAGCAGGCGCTTCTCTTGTCCCTTTATCCCCAGCATATGCCCACCTACCATCACGCATCCAACTCAGAAAAATGTGAGTTAAAATGAACACCTTTCCCCTTTTCCACAAAGCAAACAGCCCATCAAACAAGCACAAAGGAACCATCAGCAAAACTACACTTCTGCTGGTGAAGCCTGTCCTACCCTCACCCCCCTTTGTAAAATATTTATTTTTTATAGGTGCTGCATATTTATCTCCACTGAGAGATGCATTTGTCATTCGATTTATCTCACTTGATCCCCACAGCTGCAGCCCCAGATCCATTTCATCCGCTGCCACATACATTATCATTTTTCTTTCGTTGCAGAAGTGTCACCAGAAATCCTGCAAAATCTCACGCTCTATCTGTGCAGTTTGGTGGTGTGTGTTCGCTCTCACAGCCGTATGCTTCGCTTCTTCTTTCCCCCTCCTCTCTCCTACCCCTGCAATCCCTCACAGTCCCACCGCTATCAGCCACAGATATTAACGAAATGTAATGAGATCTCAGTCCTGTGTTAAGAGGCAGGGAACAACCAAGAAGGTAAAAGAAGACAGAGGAAAGAGAGAGAGAAAGGGCCTCTGCGTATGCCTTTTTCCACTCTGCCAAATACAACAACCATATCTTTCCAGAATAAAAGCAATCAGAACATACGCGTGTGTGTGTGTGTATGTCGTTAACATCTCACATCGGTTCCCAGCTAAGCAGCTCTGTGATTAGCGGGATTGATTTTGTCGAACTGCCAGCCTTAAACACCAAGGGTTTATACCAGCAGAGACCACAGCAAAAACCCAGCTCCTCTTACTGTAAACGGCGCAGGGAACTATAAATGATCTGAAGCAGCTGGGCGTGTGTGTTCCAGGGAACCCAAATCAAGCCCAGTCCCCCACTCACAGAAAGCAGAGGGAATATTCACCTCGGGACAGAGAGCGAGCAGCAGCAGGAGTGGCTGTTGGCAAGGCAAACCGGCACCTCCTGCCCTTCTGTCTAGCTGCAAGTCATGCCTAGATCATGCCAATCTCCTGCCTCCACCCAGCAGTACCTGCCCCTTATCGATGCCTGCCCAGTTTTTCTCTTTGACCTCCCACCTCTGCCCTGTGATGCCTGTCAGGGCTCTAGAAGAGGGAAGAGGCAGCCTCCTCCAAGCATCCAGCCACAGAGGCTCTGCACTCCGAGCTCCTTACCAGCCTGTGGAGGCAGTGACCGCTGTGGGGTCATCCCAGCAGCTGGGCAGAAGAGAAGCCTTTGAACCATCTCCTGTCCCTGCTGGCTCTCCTTTCCTTTGATCTGCCTGGGTGCTTCCTGCTTCCAAGCAAGGAGGTTTGAAAGTTCAGTCTGAAGGCAGTTCAGCCTAGCTTCTCCCAAAGCCGCTGACCAGAAGACGAGGAACGCAAGGCTCGCCAGCTGGAACACAGCCCCTACGACACGGCACTGAGAGAAGCGTGAGCTCGTTGGGGAGGAGGAATCAGGACAGATGGATTTTTACAGTTAACTGGAACCATACCAGGAGAAAAGCCTCCCCCCCACGCTTTCCCGAAGACTCTGAGATTTTGGGAAGCTAACCTCAGCCCCCCAGCCCAGCAGACGCCACGAGGCTGTGGTTAGTGGCAGCCAAACAGGAATCCGATAGCATTAATTCTCTGCAGAAATACAGGCTGGTCCCAGGGTGTGTTTGGAAGCCACAGGGCGCTTGGTGCCAGAGGGCTGTCAGCCGTTTTTCATTCCAGCTAGAACATCGGCTCCGACAGCTTCGATGCTCTCAACAGCTGCTGGCTGAGAGGAGAGGGCTTCGTACGCCGCCGATAAGCGAGGAGCACGCGAAGCGAGAGCAAGCACAGGAGCTGCTCTCCTAGCACAGAGTGCCTGTCAGCTCACATTAGCCAAAGCAGCCTACTGCCAGCTAGGCACTGGCCTGTGCCAGGCGGCGGGGACCCAGCCAGGAGTCATGTGCCTGACAGATGCCAGCCTATTACACACAGCAGAAACCAGGAGATCTGCCTCCCAAGTAGCCCGTGGGTTCCAACTGAGACGTTGCTCTCATGTCAACCAGAGACATCATAGCAACAAGGTATGCAGACACGGAGTCTTCCAGCAGACACCAAAGCAAAGCAGAGGTTCCTGTTCCCATGGGGGATATGACAGCAGCCCTCTGCCAAGCTTGTATGACACCTGCCACTCACGAGTTAAAAATAGAGAGGACTGGGAGGAAGGGAGAGAGCAAGTTCCAACATGTTTGCACTGAGCAATCTTACTGCTAAAAGGAGAGAGGTCACTGCTCATTCAAAACTGAAGCCACCCAGCTAGCAAGGTATTAGGGAAGGATTACGCACAACACATCCAGATGCACAGCACTATGAGGCAGTTTTGTTGCAGACAATGAACTATGCAAACATGAAGCAGGTAGGAAGAACACTCTGCAGCACTTTCATGAGGTGGGATGGAGACAGGAATTTTACAGGTTTGTATGGAGGGACTTGGGGAGAAAGTGCCCCAGCTGATGGAGACACTGTGAAAGGAGGGAAGATTGCCATCTTGTGGAGAGCATGTGAGGGAGGCCCTAAGACAAGGGAAAGTAGGGGCTCACAGACCACAGGTACTGCTCTGAGACAACACAGCAGTTTGGACAACTCTGAGTTGCCAAGAACTCATCTACATTCACTAATCAAAACCACATCTTACAGCAGTTATGCAGCCCTCTGCTCGACTGTGGCTCCCAAAAGAGTGGCTAACTCCACAGCCACTTTCACCTACCTTCAGCCTCCTAATTAGATGTGATGCCTCTGCTCCTCCCCAAGAATTCCCCCAAATGCAAAGAAAAACTATAATTAAGAAACGGTAAATGGCTCTCCCCTCACGTTATGAGGACCATCTTGAGTTCACTGTTAGCTTAAACGACTTTATCCCACTCTGTGCACATTCAAGACATGACCAAGAAGTGTCTTACACCTTACCTGAATGACAGTGGGGAGAACCAACTCTGGGAATCCAATGCTGTGGGCTTGGCAATGCAGATACTCAAGCATCAGGTCATAGAGCTGTTCAATGAGTCCATCCTGTGTAGGGGAAGCAAAAAAAGAGATATCAGATAGGAACTAAACCCTATACAGTGCTCAGATTGGGAAATCAGTCTCCAGCCTTACGGGACAGGAACACAAAGCATATTGCCAGGGCAACTCTGTTGTTTACAGACATGCTGTGCTCTGTTGGATGCTGGGGTTTCACTTACTCGGAAGGCCTTCTCCTGGAGGTTGGCATTGGAAAGCTTCAAGATCACTGCGAAGTTTATAGGCTTAGCACTTATACGTCCTGGCTTCTTGTTGAAATCTACTTGTTGGAAAACCTACAACAGAAAAAATTGAGTGGAAAGATATCACACTGCAAAACAAACCAGATACCAAATGATGCAACTAAGATCATGCAGTTGGTGGCAGAGCTGAGAAGAAGATCCAGAAATCCTGATTGAGTGTATTTTGAAGCTGCCCCTTAAGGTGAGAAGCTTTTCAACAGTTAAGATTAGAAGTTGCTTACACCAAATCCATTACCCTTTCATTGCCACTGAAATAATTGTCCTAGAAAGCAGAGAGAACAGTAAGTCCTTTTCACAAACACCCCTTGCCAGGCAAGGTTTCTATTCTAGCACATTTCCCAGTGGCATCCCTTGTACCAGTTATAACTGAACAGCCTTGGAATAAATGCGTATTATTCTCCATGGACACATTTTATAGCAAGGGACATGGAGAAAAACTGAGTCCTTCTCAGAGTTTGAGAGGAGACCATGCACCCTGCTTATCAAAACGATGAGCACACACAGCTCCAGGGTGCAGCTGGATGCCCAGCAGACCAGCATGTAATGTCAAAGGCAGACCTGCACTTTCGCTTTTATGTTTTTCCAGAGCTTGTTTAATGATCATGGTTGGGGGGAGGAGTATTTCTGAAACAGAAGGTATGAAGCTTACATATTAGAAAGAAGAAAACAGAGAGTAAGTTTACATGTGTGTGTGTGACTGGCTCTCCAGGTTGGCATCTCAAGTTCAGATTTAATTAAGAAGAGCCGTTATTGCCTTAAAACGCAATAAATTGTAATCAAGGCCAAGAACTATGAAAGCCTTTTCCTCACTCCCTCCTTTTTGGAAGGGGTCTCCTGGCTTCACTGGGGGAAGGGTAACATGAATCAAGGAGAATTTCCATTCTTCACTTCCCCAGAAGGCTACATTTGGCACAGAGTTTAGCTCTCTTCACCTGAAATCAGCTAGATCCAACGAGCAGCAATACAAATATGCCCTTTCCCAGTCTGGGAGGGGAAGATCTTAGGGGGAAGTTGGTAAGAACTGCAAAAACCACCTGATGGGGCAGATTCCCAGAGAGTTCCCTGAGGAGATAACAAGTGGCAATGAAGGGAAGTGTTCACTAGCAATGGGATCTCATTAAAAAAAAAAAAATCAGCCAACAATTGGTAATCATTTGCATATCTGATGACAGCCACTGAGAGGGGCTGATGAGGAGCATATCCTGCCCACCCACACTTTTGAGCACCTCAGAAGCAACCTCCAGTTCCTCTCCCTGCCCCCAATCCTTTTTAAATCGCACTCCTGAGCAGGAAATAATTTCTATTCCCGCTATGCAGTGGCAACACATCCATCATCAGACCCCAACCAGCCCAGCAATGTGGGGATGCAGCACGCTGATTGCCAGAGGGTGAGGTGAGGAGGAAAGGGAGGGTGTTCAGGTCACATGGATGCCCCCAGGCCAGAAAAGCAAGGAGACGACTATTGATTTTTTACATTTTATTTGTCAATCCAGGTTATTTGGAAGGGAGGGACAAGCTTGGTGGCTTGTGGAAACAAAGAGCCCTAGTCTAGGGAATCGATGCTATAAACCTCGTTATGCACAGTTATTTCTTTGGCCAAAACAGTAGTATTGATCCCTGAGGTCAGACGCATTAAAGCGAAAGGCGTCAGGCTCTGTGGGATCCTAACATGCCGCTAGGCAGGCGGGGAAATGCAACCAGAGGTTCTGAAACTCTCCCAGGAGGTGCTAGGAAGCCAATCAGGACATGTGGGAAGGGGGGAAAATGTGGTTCCCATCTCAAGGCTGTGCAGAACGGATCAGCTACCAGCCAGACTGAAGGAGAGGGTGACTGATGTCTAGGAATCCTGTGGTAGTGTGGAAAGGCGATAATGAGGGACTAGAGGGCCAGAAAATGTCAAAAACCAACAATTTGGCTTAAGTGATAACCACTAGCAGACAGAGGAAAGGACAGGGCAACACAGGCAGGAAGGAGAAGGGTTTTTGGCAGTCTCAAGCTCACAGACGATTTCCACGTGGCTAGTCAGAAGGGTGCTCAGATACACAGTTGATACTGCCAGAGCGCAAACCAGAAAACCAACTGTGCACCCACAGCACTCCCACTGTGTGGCCCCGTCTGCCTCCAGTTTCCTTCTCTCAGGCTCTAGCAAAAGCCTCCTGCCATCGCCTTTGATCACCCCACAGCTGGCTGCCCCAGGCCAGCTCCCAGCAGGGATGCAGTGCTTTGCTGGGCCTGCCTGCAGCTTTCCCTTGGGTCCATCAGTCACCCTCCTCGCTGAGGGAAGGGCTCAGAGCCTTGTTAAGCCGCTCAGGCACAGTCTGGTTATTTTATGTCCATACAAACTGCTCAACTTTCTGCAGAAAGCAGAAGCACTCAGTCATAAAACAGTTAAGGTTGGAAGGGATCTCTGGATTTCATCTAGCTGGGTCAACTCAAACAGGTTGCTCAGGGCCATGTCTAGTCAGATTTTGAGTATCTCCAAGGACAGACACTCCACTATTTATCTAGGCAACCTGCTCTAGCCTCATCATATAGAATTGTTGTGTTGTTGTGCTTTTTTTAAAAAAAAATGCTTAAGCAGGACCCCTGTATTTCATTTTTTATGTATTGCCTCTTGTCATTAAGTGCCATTGAGAAAAATCTGGCTTCAACCTCTTTATTCACAGAATGGTTGAGGCTGGAAGAGAGCTCTGGAAGTCATCTTGTCCAACCTGCCCTGCTCAAATTGGGCCACCAAGAGTCAGCTGCCCAGGACCACATCCAGATTGCTTTTGAATATCTCCAAGGATGGAGACTCCACAACCTTCCTGGGCAAGCTGTACCAGTGCTCAGTGACCCTCACAGTAAAAAAAAGTGTTTCCTGATGTTCAGACAGATGTTCCTGTATTTTGGTTTGTGTCTGTTGCACCCTGTCCTGTTTCTGGACATCACTTAAGAGATCCTGGTTCCATCTTCTACATGCCCTCCTTTCAGGTATTTTATACACATGAGTAAGATCCTCCCTGAGCCTTCTCTTCTTGAGGCTGAACAGTCCGGCATGCCATTGGCCTTCTTTACTGCAAGGGTGCATCACTGGCCCTTGATCAATTTGTTGTCCATGCCCTTTTCTGCAAAGCTGCTTTCCAGACAGCCCCCAGAATGTTGTTATTATGGGGTTACTCTTCCTCAGGTGCAGGATGTTGCATTTCTCTCTGTTGAGCTACACGAGATTTCTGCCTGCCCATTTCTCTACCCTGTGGTCACAGCATGAGCCTGGAAGTTCAGCCAGCTTTCAACACACCTCACAGTCTGCTTATCTAGTGTGCAATTCAACAGTTTGTCTGTGAGGAAGTTATTGGAGATCGTATCCAAAACCTTGATAAAGAGAAGATAAACAACTTCCACTGCTCCCCCCTCATCCACTGAGCCTCTCATCTCATTGTAGAAGTCTGTTAGATTGGTCAGGCATGATTTCACTCAAACAACCCCTGGTACCTCCAGGGCTGTGATCCAGAATTTAAGAGCTATAATATAGTGGTGGAGAGAGGAGAATGAGGAAAAGGAAAGATGCATCTTCAGTGGGTGCAGTGGTTCAGCTCAGTCTGTGTAAAGTTCTAGTTCTTCCTCTGTGTGTAAAGGAGGCAAAGAGCCCGTGTCTTGTAGAAAACTAATTTCAGACCTGTGCTTAAACGTATGACAACGTCCAGCATTATCAGTTCTCCAACTACAGTCTTCAGCTGATTTCCTCCGACACAATCCGCTGCCCACTCCCATCCACGTTGCACTCGAAGCCCCTGGGAACTTTCTCCGAAGCAAGCTGCACATCCAAAACAAGACTCAAACCATTTAAGTGTCAAAGTGAAAAACTCGTGCTTTCCTAAGCATGGCAGGGTTAACCTCCTCTCCCATCCCTCCACAGAGGAAGACAATTTTAAATTGGCATGCAAAGTCTGCCTGCGGGGAAGATTTCCACCTTGTTTATCCACGCCTGCCTTCCAGCAGATGAGCCACCAATTTTCCTGCTGTAGAAACTAGTGCCTGCCACACAATAACTGAAGTGATGCAAAAAAAAAAAAAAGCCTGGGATCTCACAGGCCCTTCAAGGGAGGTAACAATACAAAAATAAAAGCCTGCCTGCTTTACACTCTCTCCCAAGCCACCTCCTCCTATATAAGATGTGATTTTAGCAAGCTGCTTCTTTTGTTCCATCCTGGAAAGCAGAGTCAGAGAGGAGAGAGCACTGGATGCCCATGCTGGGGAGCATCAGCCCTTGTCAAGATGGATCAAGCAGTCAGCTCTCATCTCTACTGGCAGGGGCTTGGGGAATTCCTGTGCCCACGGGAATTGCACAAACATTGAATACACAGTCTCTTGAAAGCACAGCAGCGACAGGGCTGAGACAAGAGGTAGCAAGGGTTGGGCTTCCTTGATGGAGAGGGGGAAGGGAAACAGTTACACAGTCACTTCTTACACAAGGAGCTTCACAGAATCTACACTCTAAGGCCATGCAAAGCCCTCTCCAAAAAGTGCACAAAACATCACGTCACAAACCCCACAGCCTTTTTTACTGCACTTGGATTCAGTTGCAACAGTGACAGACAGAGCAGCCTTTCCTCCTTCCTATGAAATGGAGCATACCTTATGCTGGGAAGGCTTCGTTCTGCTTCCCCAACCCCAGTCACGCCCCTCAAGTCTACTCCTGCTTAGTACCAACACACTGATCAGATCCCTCAGTCTCATGATGGTTTGGATAATGGGCTTAAATGGATTTTTTTTTTCATGACATGGTGTGGCACGGGACTAATGTCTATTGATTAAGTCACTGCTGAATTTGTGAGCTAGTAGAAACAGGCTCACAGTTAAAGCACTAGGCTGGGCATCAGAATGCAGACTCTGCTCTCAGCATCACCACAGCCACCCTGGGACTTCAGGCAGGTCACTTTTGCTCTGCGTGCTAAAGCTTCCTACCATCTCATCCACACAGCTGAAATACATCTCCTTCCTGAAGATAGCTTGTGGAGACACATGAATGGTTGTAAGAGTGTTCAGATACCTCTAACAGAGAGGAGGAGGGAGTTGGGAAGAGATGGAAGTGTAAAGAAAATAGCTCTGAATGCTCTCGGGAACTCCACAGAATATTTGAGGGATCCCTTGCAGGGAACAGGCAGGAAGAAGGGAAAGGCTGACAGCTGCAGGGAAATATGGGAGTTTAACATCATGCCAGTCACCTTGGATTGTAGAAGTTAAAGCAAAATAGTTGTTAAAGTAATGTAAAAGAGTATGCAAGCAAGACATGCACACGTTTAGCCTGCCCCCATCTCTCCCTTGTCACCAACACCTGGACAAGCTAAGCCAAGCAGTGCCTCACAAACACACACAGCAGGATGGGATGTGGTCAGGGGCTTGTGGAAGCTGGGAGGAAGCTCAGTGTGCAGCGTGGTAACGTCTGACTGGGGCCCGACACACAGACTGCAGCCGAGGGGTTGGGGCCAGCATGCAAAGAGTGGGGGAAGGCCCCAAGGGGAAAAAGGCTTTGTCTCAGAGCACTAAAAAGTAAAAAGCAGAGCAACCATCCCCGCCCCAAGCTCTACTAGCCCAGAGTGGAGATGCCTCTATCATTAGATCTGGTTGGCAGAATTTCAAACATGCACCAACAAGAGGAAGGAAGCGGGCGAATGGCAAAGCCACACAGGCCAGGGCCCGGCAGCGGCGGCGGAGGCGGGAGAGCAGGAGGAGATTTATAAACATCGCTGCCTTCCACAGGCTCAGAGGATGTGGTTTGCAAAGGACGTTTACAACAACACGAAACCACAAAAGCCTTTGCTTCAACAGAACTTCATTAGGAACAAGCCCGGCTGACTCAGGTCGTTTATTATAAAAGTCTCCCTCCCTCCTTCCTCCTCCTCAGCATCCAGCCTCACGCTGACCTACTGGGGCTTCTGCATTCCTCACCCTGCCTCGCTCACGCTTCTTCAGTGAAGTTTGGCTGCACTTCTCACAGCAGCAACACTAGAAAGACCTATGTGGAGAGATGTCAGGCATCCCATATGTGGGAAAGCTGGATGGTCTCTTATTTCTCCAAACCTGCTGCATTTTGCCAGGTTGTGTTCACTGAGATCTTCTTCCTAAATAAATTCTTAATTCTTAAAGGGCTTTTTCCTTCCATTTCCCTTTGTGTGTAGTTAGGAGAAACTCTTCCTTTTGCTAAGATACGAACACATCAGCAGGATCAAGTAACAACAGCTTGGGGAGTTACTGCAACCAGTTGAGCCTCTGAATCTCTTCTTTGGCAAACCCTTCACCTACTCCAGCTACACTAGTTAAACTACCTAGGAAGGTATTTTTGCACCCAGCTGATCTCAGATACTTTCTGCTCACAGGCCAATAAAAGTTTCATCCTATTTGGCAACCAAACAATACATTCTGTCTGATGCTGTTTGCCAGGGATTTTAGGGAGTAAGCAAATCTGGCAATCTCAGGAGCTTTTGGTGGGTACAGTGGGTGCACTTATTAGGTAGTGGGCATCAGCTGTTGCTAGGTCAGCAGGAACCAACTAACCTCCAGGATAAACGGCAACACTGGGATGAAGGTCCTGGTGTTCTCAGACAACAGCGTAAGTGCACGGATGCAGTGCATGCGCAGAGGGTAGAAACGAGCCGTTGGTACCAGCCTAGAGAGGAAAAAAGAATATTAAAAGGATATTAAGCCAAGTTTATACAGGAACTGCACCTGCAGCCTTCAGTGACACCCGAGAGCCTTTCCTGCTCTACAAAAGAAAGACAGCTTTAGTACTGCACAGCAAACTGTTTTGAGCTGCTGAACCTATTCCCTGGTTGGAAATAGCTATTTCAGGCCACATACCCTCACACAGAGTTCATGCTGTCACGGGAACAGTGACCCTCTAGTGTGGAATGTCACCGAGGCAGAAGGAGCCAGACTAGCAGCGACCAGCGTACCAGAAAGTACAGAGTGGGAATGACAGTGACCTCTCACAGCCAAGTTTTTTCAGCGTTCTCCAATCCAGAGAAGCACCTGAGCAATTCCTATCTCCTTCAGAGAGATAACATGTACATTTGAACAGCCGGTAATCAGCATGGATGGGAAGAGGCCAGACTTTCTTTGACCCACACTCCCTTTGTAGAGCCAACTCCCTTTGTAAGGTTGGGATGGAGAAGGGTCAGCTCCCCCAGCACCCTGTAAGCCAGCAGCACAGGGGAGAATGCAGAGCTATCCCTAAAAGACACCAGACCTCATTGCTGTACCACTCTAGAAACCTCTCACTCTGAACGACCTGTTCTTGAAGACATGGATGCCTCCAGCATTAACAAGGATTTTTTTTTCTCTTTTTTAAATGCAGTTCCCAGACAACAGGCTCAAGTCTGATAAATGAACCCCTCCGCACCCCAAAGAGCTTGCTGAACAATCCAGGAGATAAAAAAAGAAAAAAAAAAAAGCTTGACCAGGCACCATAAATCACCTGCATCTCCCCCCAACTCCAAATAGTGAAATAATTATCATCGGATCCATTACAGAAATAAATCTACTTTGCACCCCGATCTGGCACCACTGGAGATGACGAAAGCCATTCTCAGGGATTAATTGATCGAGGAATAAACCTGTTAAGTGTATAGATTTACTGTAAACCAAAACCATTAATTTTAGAGTGCGTGGCGATGCGACAATCTGCTCAACTTCCCGATGGCTGGATGCACAGGGAATACAAAACGCAACTGGGTCCCAGCTCTGCTGAGGAAGGTCTAGGGCGCAGCTGGGGGGTTCAAACTGACTCACATTTCATCTCAGCAGAGAGTGCTCTCTAATCACTGTCTCTTGGAATGCCCGCTGTATGTCTCCCATGCAGCCAGGGCACAGGCTGTGGTGTAGAGAACAGCCTAAAGGCTTCTCAAGGTTTATTTTTACTCACTACAGCTCCTTCTGTTACAGCTCCTGGGTGACCACAATCTTTCCCTGGCTAGAAAGGACAACATCAACATCAGCCTCCACCCCACCAGGACAGATCACTGAGGGAAGTTGCTCTGGGACACCAAGGCTGTGCTTGCTTCTCCATGGAGGAGGCTGTACCTGCTTTCTCCCCTATATGTGCTGAGAGGCCAGGCACCAAACAGGCACCAAAACCCCTCATTTAACTATAAGTCAGGGAATAACCTCATTTTTATAGATTAGACTGGGAGCAAGGTAGATATCCAAGCAGACATGGTCACAAAAACATTTTATGGGATGAGGGGAAAAGGGATAACAGTACAGGAGCTTCTGGAAAAAAAAGACAACACCAAAACCAAAAAAAAACCCCCAAAAACCCATGAACTGTGATAAATGCAAGGACAGAGATCAAAAGGAGGAACTTACGGATTGTGGAGGCAGAGAAAAGCACAAAGCAGAGAAAGGAAGGGGAAAATCATCTCCACGTTCTACTATGTCTGCAATACCTACAACACTGCTCCACTGGTCAGACTAACTGCAACCTTTTAGCTGTTTGTGAGAAGAGCATCACTCATTACATGGCAATTCCATGAGCAAACTCAGCAATGAGGCTCTCTCCAGCATCACAAAAGTCAGAAACCATCAATTCCAGCACTCCTCTAGTCAGTAGTCCAACTTCCCCAGACCATGTCTTGAGCACAGGTAATTTCTAGACACACGTTCTGAAATATGTATTATTAAAAATAGTTTCAATGCATTTTACATGCTGGAAAACAAGAAGAGGAAGCAAGAAAATCAGGGAGCTAATTTTGATTTTAGCAGGCAACCCTCTTCTACTAGTTATTTAATCAGTTTTCAAATTCTGCCCTAGTCCCTGCCTACAGCAAACAGCCTGTGACAGATGGTGGTTTCACCCCATTCCCCTCACGTAAGAGGCCAGGGTGGCAGGAGGAGCCGATGGGGTCCCACCGACAGACACTCAGACACCCGCTGGTGGCCCTTTCGCTGGAGCCAGGCGCCACCTCTCGGTACCAAAGGCACTGGGGAAGGGGAGGATGCACCCAAGAGCACCACACCACTTCTGTTACGCTCAGTTGCTACAGACCCAGCTACACCAGGGGACATGGCAGAGAGAGTGACTCTCGCTGGCCTCAATTTGGACAGCACAGCCACCAACACCGTGAAGATGCTGCTTATACTCAGGAAGGAATCACTAGGGATCCTGGGTACAGACTGAAGCCCATGCAGCCACCTATTCCCACATCTGCTAACCTACCCCCTTTTTATCTCCTGGGCACTGGCTTGGCTCAGTAAGGAAGCCAGAGTGGGATCTATTTCTATTTTCCCCACCCTAGAACCCATCTGTCGGGTTCCCAAGTCTTTCAAGCCCTGTCAGACAGTAACTGTACTTCACACGAAGCACCCCTGTCCATCACAGACCCTAACAAATTCTATTTGCTGCTCTGGCTGAGACTCGCCTGATTCACCTTTCCTTGGCCCCAGATAGCTGATTTATCTGCCTGGACGGGTAGAAAACTGCCTAGATTCATCTGCAGGACAACTAAAGCTCTACAACAGCAGCTGGAAGCAGCCTGTGTACATGGGGGATGGGAAGAGGGATGTATGCATAGTCTAACGATCGTTTAAATCTGCTTATCTTCATCACCACTTGGGAGTTTTTCAAGACCAGGCGGGTGGTGCTTTAAAGCTGAGAATCTGGTTAGCAGAGCTAACAGGATTTCAGAGATCACCAGAGATTCAGAAATTCCCTCGATGCTCATTACTAACAGCCATTTCAAAGCACAAAAATTTCATATGTAAACATATAAACTGATGAGAAAAGAGAAAGTAAGTCTCAGCAGAGACATACTAAAACAAATAAATGTGCCCTAGTTCTTCAAATTCTAATATGCACCAAAAAAATGCATCTTCCAACTGTATTTACTGAGCTAGAGACGAGGACTGGATTCTGTGCTTTGGCACTGCTAGGTCCTGGGGCAAGTCAGTACATTTTTCCCTGCCACTTTGTACAATTGGGAGGATAATACGTCCAGGCTATTCAGATTGCAACTCCTCTTACACAGAGAATTTAGCCTAGGAAAGAATAACCTACACAACCTTCTCAGCACCTAAACATACAGGTGCTCACAACACATCTTTGGGTGCAATACTTCAATCAAAAGCAGCTCTCAGACAATTCCTTACAATGCAAGGTTAAATCCAAATTATGTAACTGTAACACCCCCTAGTAACTGCTCTGCCACATCAAGCAAGAGAAAGAAGGATAGACAAAAGAATTAAAAAAAAAAACCCTACTTACTTTATACAGCCAATGATGACCTGTGTCAAAGGGTAGATCAATGGCTCCATGACCTCGCTGGGATAGATTGTGCTGAGAACCCGACACCAGAAATGCAGGCAGTGGATATACTGCCAGTTATAAACAGACTGGAAGTTCTCCTGCAGAAAAGGGAAAAACACAGGCACAAACTTGAAAATGTGGCATTTGAGAGATGTTCACTCTAGTATCCTCTACAGGACTCATTTATTGAGCATTCTCTAAGAGGACACTGTGTACTGTTTAGAGGAATAACTAACATCATAGCTGTCGTCGTGATGCTCGTGGCTGACCCATCATCCAGCAAGTTCAGATGCTGCACTGGCAACATCACGATCTGGTACTAGTTAGTGCCTTGAAGGAAACAATGAGCAACACACAGACTGCTTTTCTTCACAAGTATGGCTCATTTGGGAAGGATGATTTAATGACCCAGCTCACAGCAGATGGTGGGATGTGGCCAAGCATTAGGAAACCTTTAACTGTTCCATTTACCCACAGTCCCTGGGACAGAACCTGGTCTCCCACAGGTAGGAAGTCTGGAAAGTGGTACCCCTCTCTGACACCCTTGTAAATCGTCTTCTGGCCTCTGCAGGCCAGAGAGGGGGTGTCTGAAAATACATTATATACATTATATTATCACCAGGTCACTGAGATGTACCAAGCAGCTCTGTTCTCAGCTTCTCTTGCATAGGAACAATCTGCTTTTGTAATCACCTTCCACAACCACCCACTGCTCAATTCAAATTAATTCAAATTAATTGGCTTATCACTTGGATTTGTATATTTTCGTTGTGCTGTTGTCATTTAAAGTTCCTATAACTCTCCCCAGCTGTGAAATCAAGTGGATTTAGGTCTTGTCTGGGCCAGGACTGAGCGTGTGAGAAGCCAATGCAATCCAATTAGGGCATATGCAGCCCAGACTTCATTTATCTCTGCTAATTTATCCCCATGTCTGAACAGACAGGAGATTTAACTGGTCACCAGTCCTGCACTGTTTGGGAGCATCTGAACAATTAATCTATAGGGGTCTGTTTTGCTAAACATGAATAAAGCCAGGATTAGCAATCTGACTCAGATTTCCGAGGTCAGACTGGAGGTGGCTGAAATCAGGGCAGCTCCCAAAAGGTCTGAGCTGCTTTGTTTAATTAAGTCCTTTAAATAGTATGGACTTCACTGGAAAGAGGCACACACCCAAGTGATTCCTAATCTTCTTTACCCTGGGTTTTGCAACAGAGGCTGCAAACAGCAGCTTCACAGAGTAGAAAAAGGGTGCCCAAGGCAGAAGATGGAAAGCGCATCACAAACTCTTGCAAGCCAGGGAGAGAAAAGTGACTTCAACCCTGCAGTTGTCTTTCCTCTCCTTCCTTGCTGAAATTCTAAACACAAGTAACTATGAGGTGATCCCTGAAGCTCCCAGCCCCTGGCAAAAAAATCCTTGGCACGTTATGAAATGGGTCAGACACAAGCACTGACACTTTAGAGACACTACCAAAAGCCTGAAGTGGCTACTGTAATTTTCCCCTCTCCACACATTCCCCACAGGAGGGTACACTCCTCCCACACCGAGGGGTACCTACCCTCTTCTTTATCGTCATTGCACTGCGCAAGTGAATGGCGAGCTGACGGATATAGATGAAGGCATGCTGGTAGGAGGTGTGTGTGTCCAGGGCATACATCTCTGTCAGTGTGCGCTGCATGAAGTTGATCATGGGCAGGACATTGGGAGAGGTGAATCTGGAGTTCTTCACAAATGCGATGTACATTTGCTGTGCAGGAAAAATGACAAGATACAACCACATTAAACAGAATGAAAACATTCTTTCACTCACCTTCTCCACCCAAGCATGTCCAAACCAGGGGTGAAGCGTTCCTTTTACAAGACACTTCAAAGGAACACGCAAAAATAATAATCCAGCCTGCTCCTTCTTCCAGGGAGATGGCAAAGAGTCAGAATCTTTTTGCACTCACACATTGTTTAGCACAGAGCTTGGAGATGTCCCTGCCGCTGCTTCTCTGCAAGAAGACAGGAACTGTGGGATGGCTTTGAGCCATACATGCTTATGGTTGGTCATAGCTCTCTTTCTGTAACAGTGGTACCTAAGCAAACTTCACTTGGGAACCTCAGCTACTGGCTGAAAGATCAGAGCAGCTCAGTAGTGCTGAGTAGTGTGTCAGTACTTGAGGAAAGCCCTCAAGAATTTGGAAGATGAGTATTCATCCAGGAGACAGATGAGTACCAGAGGCCTTCCCTGCTAAGACCCTGTGTGTCTGCAGCAGGAAGGGCAGCAGAAGGAAGCAGGATATCATTCTCACCTAACATAGAATTTCTTTCCTGTTTAATTCTCTGGAGGTAGTCAGCATCATCTCCAGCACCTCCCTTACCTAACAGGCTGCAGCTCATGCTCTAAGGTCTTTGCATATAACATGAGAAAGAAAAGCTGCAGAGTACAGCAAGTACCAGCCTTACCTTGAGCAAGGGACTTAGGTACACCTCTTTCTTGTAGCGGCAGATCTTGTTCAGCACAAGGAAGGCCAGTACTCTCACTGTTTCCTCACCTGTGCTCCACAAATTAATTGCTTGCTGGAACAGAAAATAAAAAGATACAGATAAATGAAAGGACAAAGAGCCCCTTCCTCACCATCCCCCAGACAGCAACACCACACTAGATTACACATTTGGCCAATACATCTTCCAGCCCAACAAAAAAAAAATCTGGGTTCTCAAAGAATGCTATTAAAGATGCACTTGTCTCTAGAGAGGGGACACCAGGGTTTGATTTCTGAATTTATCAATGTTTTTTCCCCTCTGGGTAAACAGGTTGCAATTCCTGACATACATCTCCTGGTGGTAGTTCTGACTTGAACATTCTGAACTGGAATGTTCCAGTTCCCCTGGACATTCACTGTATTAATTCAAACGACAGAGCAGCAGGAGGGTTTGGAGCCAGAGACAGGAGCTATGTAAGGCAGCACTTCTGCTGAGACATATCCTTAGTCACTCTGGTACACACATGATGACGAGCACCCAGAGCATCATAAAAATTCCTACACCAGCTGGAGAGGGGTAGGTTAGTCTGTGTACATGTCCGGGCTAACACACAGCCCACCACTGACATGTAAAGTCACTAATCTGAGCTTTACACATCTCTGCATTGCATAAACCAATCATATATTGGTCTCTCCCCTCAACTTCTTGAGGAGCAACTGAAGAGATTTTGTTCTTCCCAGGCCCACCTGTGTTTGCCTGTTCAGAGTATAGATTCACTGGGACATGGCTGGCCCTGTCAGGAAGCATCTGGCACAGAAGGACCACAATCATGGCTGATGTCTCCAAAAACTAGTTACCTCATCTGCACTAATGAACTCTACAGGAAATAGGAAAGATTGCAGCTGCAGGGCTGAAAAAGCCTACTCAAAAATCCCTACTGTAGCAGTGAGCAGACTGCTCCACCTTCAGATATGAGGTGTAGGAGCCTCCCATCACTGTGTACCAGTCATCTTTATCACCAAAGCGTTCCCAGCCTCATTTAAATGTTGTGTTGCAGCTTTTCATTTAAATGTCACCCTGTTGCCTTCTTCCGCTCTTCCACGCCTCCTTTGTTGTTCTTAAGTGCTCAGCAGTTGTGACTAAGTTTCTGCAAAAATATTCCACCCCCAGCTCTTGGGAGTGAAATACTATCACAGATGTACACACAGGCTCAGCACACAGGCAGCAATTACTCCACCTGCGATGAGGAAGCAGACAGCTTCCCCAGAACACCCCCATGTCACTTTGCATGGGGATTAGCAGGAGCTACACACAGAGCCACGTTCCCACTCACCTCAGTGCGAGAGTGCTTCACAGCACCTAGAGGGCCTGGGAGAGAAGCAGGAGTCCTTTCCAGGACCAAAAGAAAAGCAAGGGAAGAGGAGTACAAGAGACTGAACTGTCATGGGATCTGGCCCAAATATCATGAGAGGCTCATCTGAAGGGGTAAAGAAAGGCCCTCATAACCAAATGATGTATCATAGCACATCATCTTACCTTGAGAAGTGCACGGCACTGCTTTGGAAAGGACAAATAATAAGGCACTGTGGAACACACATGCTGAAGGACTGCTGCACCAACTGAGGCTTCTGTTAAACAAGACAGGAGCTATGGAGGAAAAACAAAACGTGATCCCATTTAGTGTGTAGTCCTCAACACCTCTTCCTTTACCATTAAGCATCTGTATTTTGCTGTTTCCAAATATTTGTGTGTTGCAGAAGATTGGAAGAGCAGCCTTCCCTCAGAAGAAGATCAAACCCCCAAAAGCTCTATCAGGAAAGGAGCAGATACATGGCAGGTTAAATAACTCCCCTGAAAGTACATCATCCTGGCAAACGTGAGCTCAGGCTACTGGACTCGGATGGCTAATGGCGCCTGAGCTCATCACACAAAACCTCCTTTGTGTATACTGCAAAAGCTAAGTCTCTATACAGTTTAAGACCTCTTACAGATGGCACAACGCCAATGCCTCTGTCATCTCACTACAAATGGTCAATGCATGATGAAGACATGCTCAGCCCACACAAGGCTTGGAAATAGACCACCTGAGCTGTCTGATGACTTACTGGATTTCCCTAGGATTTCTTTAATGGGAAGCTGGAATACTATTGGGTATCCAGAGGTTAACTCTAGCTCAAGGAAAAGGTTAGACAAACTATTTAAGAAACAACATCTTGGTATTTCCAGGTTGTTCAGCTGAGGTCACCTGGAGCCAAACCCAGAGGCGTTTGCAGTTTCTAATTTGAAGACAGTAAGCTCAAAGTCACTTCAATTTGAGAGAGGTTCTGTCTGATGCAGTGCCCCCTCTTGCCTGCAATCCCAGTTGCTGGAAGCAGAGGCATTTTTTCTACTTTTAACTTTCCTCCTCATTCTCCTCCTTGCACTGCAAAGATTCTGGACTGAGGGGTTCTCCTTTGCAAAGTCCCTCACACACCAAAAGTAAAGAAGATACTGTTCAAAAACTACTATGCCAGAAAAACACTGTAGTAAGGCCTGGGACTGAGGGCACTCAGAGTAAGCACAGGACCAGGGATTACTTCAATGGGACTGCATTGCCAGCTTTTCCTTTTCTACTGCAATCTTCCGCTGCTGGCGGGAGGCACCATGACTCGAGAAAAAAAGCTCTGCTGATCAAAATGCTCTTTCTGCTAAGTCATTCTGCCAGCTTACAGCTAAGAGCAATCAGCTTTTTCTTTCCTTATATCCCTTACAGATGCAAAAGCCCATCTGTCTCATTCCAAAATATCCAGGCTAAAAGCCCACTGATGCACAGACTGACCCCAGTAACACAAACACACTGAAGTTTCTTACTTGTATGGTACAGCTGAGGTACACTTTTATGTCCAGTCGCAGCTTGCTCCAAAGTGGGCTGGTGGAAGGGAGAACCACTCTGGAAATGAGCAAGAGTTGGGTTTAGCTTTAAAAAACCTCACCAAATAAAAGATTTCAGCAGCACAAAAAACTGAGTTCACTTTCAGTGAGTAAAAACAACTGCTTGCAAAGCAAGAAGTAAGAGAAGTAACAATTTTGTCACGGGTGAAAAGAAGTACTTCTACTCTAAAGCCTGAAGCACAGCATTAGAAAATTCAATTCAAAGAGCTTCCCAGCAGAGTACCCACATCTCTGGAAGTGTGATACAGGGAGCTGTGACAGCCAGAAAGCCTGGTGGAGACCTGAATCCCTCACACTAATGTCATCTTCTAGTCAGACATTCTGCAGCCACTGCCTGAGAACAGAGCAAGCTGGCTTAGAGCAAGAAAGTCTATTTTTGGGATCGAACTAGTTGTGAGACATTTGCTCAGTCTCTTCTAAACCTTTGACACTGCACTCATGAATTAGTGCCCCCAGGCCATCCCAAAACTCAGACACAGTCTGTACAAGTCAGGTCTGGGGAAGAAAGAGGCTGGTATTTACACAGAGAACTGGCATTTACTTCTCAGACTAGGCACCACTGTCAACAAGGAATGCAGAGTTTAGCTCTCTTCCCTTCATCTATGACAGGGAAATTAAAAATAACTGCCACAAAAACGACCCTGGAACCAAAAACACTTCTGAAAGGCATTCAATTATCACTCTACCCAACAATGGGAAAAACAGAAGAGCTCAGACTATGAAGAAAGTAATAAAACTGCGTCCAGCTGAAACTCCAGAGAGGAGGGAAGTAAAAAGCTTCTGTGAATGTCTAGTAGGAAACAGGCACAGGGACTAAATAAGGCTGCTCCAGCTTGCAAAACATAGTGGGAACTTCACAGCTTGTTTTATGAAACTGGGCTCATAGTCCCCAGCTATAGTATTGGTTCACCCAGCAAAAGTTCAGACTGGTTCTTACCAAGTTCCCAGCACTTTTTCCAGTTGCTCCTGGAAAGCCATGCTGATACCCATTCAATTATGGGCCCAGCCTGACTCTGAAACTCTTTGAGCACCAACCCACACAACAGCCAGAGAATTCCCAGCTCCCAGGCAGCAGCTGAGATTTCAAAATTGTCATTCCTCCTCTCTAGTCAAATCCAATTGCATCAGCAAATGCGATACAGAGGTACTGGACCAATGCTGCCATTCTGGAAAAAAGTGAATTGTACCATTCTTTGCCCAGTTGCATGCTTGTTTCCATTCCGTCTATGCTCTTAACAGTGAACAGCTCAAACTCAGATGATTCAGCCCACAGAGCACCAGACTCCAGGGCACAATACAGCTGCTAAAGCCCGGGATTAACTGAAGTCGCATACTTAGAGTATCTCGAGTTGGAAGGGACCCATAAGGATCATCGAGTCCAACTCCCTGCTCCTTGAAGGACTACCTAAAACTAAACCATATGACTAAGAGCATCATCCATACTTGCGATGCTCGGCCTACACATAGGCAGAAGGCTTGGTCTCTTTCTCTGAAAACCAACTCTCAGCGCCTTAACAGTACTCCTGAGTGCAAGCACATGCAATTCCAGATCTCCTTCTGTTGAAGCCACATGTTCTCTGCAAATGGCTGGAGTCTAATATTAGAGAGGACACACTTCTGGGGAGGAAAGGAAGAACCTGGATGACTGTGAATAGAATCAGGCTGTAGTTCTGAAAAACCCCAACTAGCTTTCTCTCACCCGCAGTTCTCAAATCTCCTCAGACTTACTTTAGTTTGTTCTTTGGGGTTTTCAGAAGCAGCAGCTCCTGCAGGCAGCGGAAGAGATCCCGGATGCAGAAGGACACAAGGGCATTGAACACTGGTCAAAAAAAAAAAAGGCAGTAAAGAATTTGTAAATTATTTTCCATATATTCCTGGTTTCTCAGCTAACCTGAACAGAGCTCCCCAAGGAACTGAAGCCAGTAATTCCCATAGCAGAACTACTGCGTTTCCACAGGCTTCCTGAAAACATCACTTTGTCTTACCCTAGAATTTTTTATCTAAACATCAAGATTGCAACTGACAGCTTTCTGGTACAGGGGCCATCTCTTTGCTCTCTGAATAAATAGCATGAAGCACAAAAGCAGCCTGACCCATGACTAGGAGTCTATACTATCATCAATCTCCCCCAAAGCATAATGACAATTAAAGGCACTTTTTTAAAAAAAAAAAAGTCACAGAAATGGACATGTGAATTCTACGTAATGTCTTACATTAAAGAACGAGATTTTACCAAAAGCCATGAAAGAGATATAAAAAGCCCTATGCTGGGCAAGAAAGGATTAAAGAGATCACGTGGGTTTAAGCAGTCCCACGCCACAGTGCCAGTTCCAGATGGCACACAATAACAAGCTGATAAAACACAGTGAGAAAGTACCTGCTAATTTAGTGGCCAAAGTAGGCAGGCTGCAGGTCCCTTCCTCCGAGACACTAACAAAGATGTTTCCCTCTCAGTTACAAGTCTAAAACAGCACTGTCTAAAAAACCTGGAGCTTATGCAAAAGGGGGCTAGGCTGGAGAGAGAGGTTGCATCTCATTTGTTCTACAGGCATGATAATCCCATAGAGGAGATCTAGCCATGGAGCATTTTGAGGGGTCCTGGCTAGGGGAATGTGAACTTAATAGTGCAACTGAACTCTGAACTGTTGTGAGGTTACAGAATGTTATTTGGTAAGAAGACTTAAAATAGTCTTGTAGGATTAGTTCTGAGAGGGAACACCAAGAAGCTGCAGCAAAAGTTGTCCAAAAAAAGGTGCACTGCAAGCGTATGAACAGTACCTAGCTTCAACTTCACTCTAAGAAGTCTGGTGAATGAAGGGTGGTACTTTCCTCAGCAGTCTGCAAGCCCAGCTGCTCCAGGCACACACACTGAGAGGAACACCTACACACTGGGACACCAGAAGAGATACCACTGCACAGACTCACCACCAGGAAGAAGTTAAGCTACTTAAGTGAAATGTAGCCTATGAAAGGGTAAGTTAAGTCCTGCCAGTACTTATCCCCACTCTCTTCCAATAGCTAAACCTTCCCTACCAAATTACTTCCCTTCTCTCAGAGTAGTAGTATGGTGACCAACTCACCTGCAGCATCAGTGACTTGAAACTTGCTGGGATCAGCCCCACCGTTATCTCCTTTGGTGGTTGCCACAGATGCTTTAAAGGCTTGAGTGATTTCATGGAAAAGTTTTGGTGTTAGCCTTCTCTGGGGAAAGAAGAAAAAGGACTGCTGAGGAGAAAAAGCAAGCAATATTCTGAAACTCTGAAGCACTTTACTGGGACAGGAGTATTGGAATTCACTGTAAGTTTGCAAAAATAGCTCCATCCTATAATGCAAAAGAGAAATGTCAAGACAGCACTAACAAATGCTAGTGGCCTTCACCTGCTCTAGAATGGGCTTCTAGGGCTTTTAATTGGTTGGGGGTTGAGCAGCAGTGAATCAGCTGCAAGGAACTATCCAACTGACCTTTCCCTCCCCCTGTTAGTCAGAAGCAGCAAGCCATTTCATCACTACTCAAAATATGACTAAAAAAGTTCTTGGAGCTGCCAAAGGTACAATGTTCAGCAAGAGGATGAAAAAAATCAAAAAGTTAACCATTCTGACCTTTTCTGAGCCACACAAGTTTCTCTAGCTTCCCCCTCAGATGGAGTGCAAGTGCTCTAACCTTGCAGCCCACTAAAAAATGCAAAGACAAGTCATGCTGAAGTAACAACAGCTCTAGGAGTATGACCTTGTATGTAGGACATACATCTTCTCTGTAGATTTTTGTGAAAGATGAACAAATCAAAAGCTGGTCTTTTAGAGGCAGCGACACATGGGGAAGAATGTTTAAAGGAGAATGCTCAAGTGCCTTGTGTTCCAACTCCCTGCTCACCTCTGCAGCTTTTTTCCATTCTTCAACCATTTTCAAGCTCACAGGGATGAAAGAAACTCTCTTCCGTTTGACTGTTTCATGTTCTTCTTCTTCTTCATCTTCATCACTTGCTTCCTAGAGAAGTCGGTATCAAGACTGAGAAAAGGCCTATACACTTCTTTTCTGGCCCCACCTCTTTTGCTGAGTAGCTACTGAAGCAGAAGGCAGGCAGCAGTGAATTAATGCTGTTATCAGCACTTTGTGTAAAGCAGTAATGCAATTACGAGTATTACAAATTCCAAAAAAAGCCACTTACGCCCTGCAGCTTTGCTACATAAATACAATGTGCAGTAACGTAAAACATCAAGGAGAAAGCATAGCACTTGAGGCAAAACAAACTCTCATTGGGAAAGGAGACACAAAACCAAAGCCACAGAGAAAATACACTCCAAGGCTCTGCTTTCACAATCCTTAACAAACTCCTCCTTCTCAGTTCAAATCCACAGCTGACTTCTGGATTACAAGCCTGTACACCTGCAGATGATCTTTGGAGAAGCCCCTCCCCAGCCACCTGTGCCACTGTAACCCCAAATATACTTAGGCCTTGCACCAAAACTCAAATACTTCACCTGTAAGTAATTAATATAATTGATTTCAGCACTCCAAAATAGAGCCTAGTACCTCCAGTGTGTCAGGTGGTACGTGCAACCTCTCCTCCTCCTCATCAGAACTGTCTGAAGCATCAAAATCCAGCAATGTGCGATCATTTTCCTCCAAAAACTTATAAAATTCAGGATCTTTGTCCTTCAGCCGGGAGAGCTGATCTTTATGTTCAGATGCCTTTCCCTTCTTCCTGGTAGATAAGAATTAACATGCATTTATTCATTGCTCAAACTTCTGCTGATACTGGAAGAAAAGCAAGCAACTTCTGGGCACTAAAGCACACCTGGGGCTAATCTGACTGGTGATGGATTTATCAGGGCTGTGGCCCCAGTTCTCTATCCCATTTAACACCTGCTCTAGAGGACTTGCAAAAGGTTATTTTAATTCAGCACTAAGAAATCTTGATAGCAAGCTATCAGGTTCTACTGGGAGACTGACCAGAGATAATGAAAACATCTTGCAAAACAAAAGAAAAGTCTGTTTCTCAATTTTTCAGAATTACTCCCATAAGCTTTTCATAAAGAACACTGAACACTATACTGCCAGAGAAATCTGACAATGAAAGCTCAGTAAAATCTTGTCTGGTACTAAAGAATTGTTTTGGCTTCTAATAACAATTAGCAATGCCTAAGAACTATTTCATCATTTTCTACATGCAGATACTCCAATGTTTTTCAGCAAGAGCAAGCACACACAAACTGAGGAAAAACAATATAAGCTTTGCCTGACTCCAACATACTCTGTAAAAGATTAAAAGCATATATAAGCTTTTTTCCACTACAATCACTGAGTTAACACAGGTACAACCAAAAATCTGACTGTCCCGTAGCCTGTAGCCACATTATGGTATTGAACGCAGCGCTTTTAGACACCTCTGACCCAGTCTGTCCCAGGACTAGCTGCTTCTACAACAGATATTGCCACAAAGATCCGCGGTTCCAGATAAAAACAGGCAAAATAAAAAACCCGAGCAACCAAGAGCGCGTGCTGAGATGCGCCAAGCCTCGCCCGAAGCGGGCGAGAGGCCAGCGCTACCTCCCGGAGGGCCCGCACGGCCCGCCCTTACCTCCCGGCCGGCGGGGCCTGGAGCGCCGGCCTCGCCTTCCCGTCCTGCCGCGCCTTTCCGCTCTGCCGCCGCTGCGCCACAGCCCCCTTGGCGGGCCTGGCGGCCTCCTCCTCCGAGCCGCCGTCAGGCTCCGACTCGGAGCCGGCAGCGAGGAACTCGTCCAGGCTCAGCTCCGCCAGGCTCCTGGGAGAAGCGGGGGGGAAGCTCAGCGGGGAGCCAGGCCCGCAGCACCGGGCCTGCCCGCTCACGGCGGCCTTGGGGCTGACGAGCCGCACCTGGGCCAGCGGCGCCCCGTGGGCCTCCCCGGCGGTGCCCGAGCCCGCGGCCGGTCCCATCCGCCCACCCTCCCCCGCCCACAGAGTGCCGCCGCCCCTCACCTCCTGCCGGCGGCCGCCATGCTGCCCGCCTCGCTGCAACGCGGCCGCCACTTCCGCTCCCAGCGTGCCGTGCGGCCCGGCGGGGCGGGGCGGAGCGGGACGGCCCCGCCCCTGCCCCGGGCCGGCCCCGCCCCCCCCCGGGCTCCGGCGGCCGCGCCGGGGGCTGCCTCAGCGGGGCCGGTACCGCGCGTGTCCCCGCCCGGTAAGTGAGGGGCGGGGCCGGGCGGGGCGGGTTCCCCTTCACCCGCAGGCCGGTGACACGTGTGTGGTGGCATTTAACTGCGGGGGGGTCCCGCGGCGCAGCGGTGAGCTGTGCCGTGCCGGTGGGTAGCTCCCGCACGGCTTCCGCGGTGGGGTTATTCCGGGTGAGGGAGGAAGCCGCAGCCGCGGCCCCGAGGAGGAGCCGCGCACCTGCCCGCCCCCGGCCCGCCCCGTCTCCCCGCCGCGGGGCCGGCGGCAGCGGTACGGGCATAGCGGTGCCCCGCAGCATCCCCCGGGCTGGGCCGTCGCTGCGCAGGAGCCGTGAGTACCGCCGGGGCACGGCCGTGTCACCGCCCCCGCCCCGCAGCGACAGGGCCAGGCACCCGGACCCCGCGGGGGCGGCCCGGGCCCGGCGGCGGGAGGAGAGCGAGCGGGAGGGGTTACCGGGGGGCGGCGGCAGGAGGACCCCCCGGAGGAGCTCTCCATCGCTCCCCACCGCTGCTGCTGTTGTGTCCCTCCTCGGAGGGCGAGTTTGCCCGCCGGGGTGCAAGGCAGTGGGTCCAGGGGGGCAACCGGGGCCGGTGCCGAGCGGCTGCCGCTGGCTCTCCGCAGCTCCCCGCAGCCGAGGCCGGCAGCGGTTCTGTGCTGACCGTGGTCCCCTTCCCCGTCCTCGGCCAAGCCGTGGAGCTGGTGAAGGAAA
Source organism: Nyctibius grandis (assembly GCF_013368605.1). Taxonomy (NCBI): domain Eukaryota; kingdom Metazoa; phylum Chordata; class Aves; order Nyctibiiformes; family Nyctibiidae; genus Nyctibius; species Nyctibius grandis. Next base: position 5,474,304 of record NC_090674.1, read on the forward strand.
AACCCGCAGCTCAGAGCCCTGCGGGATGCTGGGGCCCAGGGAGCAGTGGCAGAGGGTCTGGCAGCGGCGTTTCTGCTGACCCTCGGGGGAAGCACTCAGGCTGGTATCCTTGGCTGTGGGGGAGCTGAAGGGCACTGGGAGAAACGTTTCAGGTTTTCTGGTAACTTGGAGGGGGACAAAGCAGGAGGCAGCTTTTTTTCTGGCCTCTGCAGTGACTGTCAGGGCAGAGGGCCCCTCCTGGAGCTACGGCATCCCTGTCTGGAGGTGGTCCTGGGGAGCAGCAGACCAGGGCAGGCAGCGGGTTTGGTTCTGCTGGCTGAGCAAATGCCTCCCTCTGCGAGGGGTGCCAGCCCTGGGACCTCGGCTTCTCTACAGCGAGGAAGGAATGCAGTGCTCGGGCGGCTGCCCCCACTCTCTGTGCATCAGGTCACGGCCACCGACTGACCGCACTTTTGTGCCAAGCGAGAAAACTGCAGAAACGGTGGCCTTGTCCTTGTGGGGTCTCTGTAAAGGCAGCCTGCTCTCCTTTGACTTCAATGACTCAGCAACACGTGGATATTTGGGTGCTTTTGGTCCTGACGGTCTCCAGGTGCACTAGGCTGATGCAGGTAACTCATTGCCCCTAAGACAGGGCGCAGCTGAAGTGAGCTTCAGAGAGCTACAGCCCCTTTTCAGTATGGATGGTCCCAAGGCATGAGCTGCATTTAAGGATGGGAGGAGGGATGGGGCCTCTGCAACAGATTTGGGATGTCTGTGTGCTAGCGTTTTACACCAGGACGTGCTGGTTTGTTACAGGTTCACTGTTACGTGGCTCACTAACACTCCAATGTACTTTTGGTTATGATTAGTACTTTTGGTTATGATTACTACAGCCAAGCAATCACCTCTGTGGAACCTCTTCCCCCCCCTGCACCCAAAGTTTCTCTCCTGACCCATGAGCATCTGCTGGAAATACTTTATTCAGTGTGGCAGTGAGTAAGACTCTTAAGGATCTTGGGTGTAAAGATCTGAGTTTCCTTCCTGAGAACTGGCTGATTCATGGATTAATATCATGATGCAAATAGCACCTAATTCAGAGCAGACCAGGAGCTGGCAGGCATAATAGTCACCTGCTGTCTTGGCTTGATGGTCTAGGATCCAAATGGAGTCTCTCCTTGGCATCTTGGGTAGCTAAGATGGTCCCTTATGCTTTCTGTCAGCTAAGGTCAGCTTGGTGAGGGTGGCAATGGAACCTCTTTGCTCTGCCAGCCTGGCTGGTGGCCATCTGCCCTTGCTCTCATCCGCATCAGGCTGGGTCTCCGTAGATGGAGTGGCATGTGAACATCAAGGCAGGCGCGCTCTGAAGGCTGGAGGTCTGCTGGGGAGTCTGTTCTGGGTTCTGGTCTTGCTTTGCTGCATTTCAGGCTCAGCAGCTCAAAAATCGAACAGCCACGCTGAAGTCTCAGTGCTGACTTCTGTATTTTCTCAGGTGCTGCAGCCTTGCCTCCAAACCCTTAGGCAAGCTGGACTTGGTAGCAAGAGAGGCTTCACCCTTTCTGCCTGGCTTGCTAGAACTGTCTGCAAACCCCACTGCCTTCGCTAAAGGATGTGACTCCTCAGGGACAGGAATTCAAAATCCTTCAGCTGAAATTCCAGGATCTGGGACCCACTGGCCTTGGCAGGCGCCCAGTGTACCAGCAAACTCAAGGCCATTATGTCACATGCTCCTCATAGCTCAGTTTTCATGTATGTGGCCTGTGCTGCTGCCTGCAAGATGATGTGAGGGAATTCTCTTAATTGTTTTCTGGCTCGAAAACAGGCTCCTGCTGCTCCACAGCGTGAAGCGCTGAGCTTGTTCAGAAGAGGAAGCACAGATCTGCTTACGTGGTCCGGTACGTCCACATTGCCAACCCACGCTACGGCTGAGGCTGGTAGGAGGCTTTGTAAGCTGTCCGTGAACGTGGCGTGGGCCATGCAGTCTCTGCGAAAGGGATGAGGCCAGGATACAGCTGGTGACCTCCGCTGGTGACCTTCTGGTTCGGAGAGTCACTCATGAGCAGCACTTCACAGGGCATCAGCAGCAGCGCTGTTCCCTCGCTTATCCATGTGTAAAAGATCCACTTGCCCGTTTGCAGGAGACGCGAGTGCTTTATCCTTCTTCCCTAGTCTACTGCTGAAGCCCCTGCTCCATGCTGCTTCATGTCATGGAGTCAACCTTCCCGTTAGAAGCCAAGGGGTAGCTCGTGCAGTCTCACCAGGTTCATCGCTCCTGTCTGCCATCAGGGCGTTGCTCAGCATAAGGACCCGTTCTGAACTGGCCCGCTGCCACCTACACGACACCATCACCTTGCACAGCGGACAGGTGAAGGGCACAATCCCTCTCTGAATAGCTGCTGGCCAAGGATGTTGCAGTCTCCTGGGCAGGTCTAGGAGCTGGGAATATTGAGATCCTCTGATACAGGCTGCCTCCAATGACCTGACTGCTCTCATCTTGTCTGTTTACCTGTCTGAAAAAGAGTTGGGGACAGAGATGTCTGTCACAGAGGAGGCTAGAGGGAGATCAGGGATACCACAGTGATGGATAGTGCAGCTGAAACTGCTATCACTTCTCTACCTGAGTAGGAGACTTGCTTGATGCCTTTGTGTAGAGGTTTGGCACTGCTTGTGCCATAAAATAGCACTGGATGTGACAGTAGCTCCTCTTCCGTGTCTGCTGGGGGACACTGGGAGGGGGGAATTAGGACATGACCCACATTTACAGTCCTTGGCAGATGCAAAAAGCTCCTTTTGCTTAAATTTTGGTGTGCTTTGTGCTGGATTGTAGGAACTGTTGTCTAATCCCAGTGCAGCTGGAGACCTGTACGTTTTGCTAAGCATCTCAAGGCATGAATTAGTTTCCATTTCTTGTTTCTCCCTAACCTGGGAATTTGACAGTCCCAAACCTGTTTGGGTCCTGACCCTTACAGCCAATTACTTAGTGACCCAGATGATGCACAGGTGCCTCTAAATCTCTCAGCCGTGGGGTCCTGCTTGGAGCTGCTGTGATCCCGTGTGCAGAATACTGAAGGCGAAAGCTGAATGTGAAGATGCCTGAGGAAGAGTTGCTGCCTGTGCGAAGTGTGTGTGCGAGAGGGAGAAGGTTGTGTACCCAGCCAGGCGCTAAGCAGGCTGGATGCCCTTCATCTTCGCCAGGGGAGGTTCAGGTTGGACATTAGGAAGCACTTCTTCTCAGAAAGGGTCATTAGACATTGGAAGGGGCTGCCCAGGGAGGTGGTGGAGTCACCGTCTCTGGAGGGGCTTAAGAAAAGACTGGACATGGCACTTAGTGCCCTGGTCTAGTTGACATGGTGGTGTCAGGGCAATGGTTGGACTCGATGAGCCCAGAGGTCTCTTCCAACCTGATTGATTCTGTGATCTCCTTCAGGTGTGGGAATGTCCCAGTCCAGGCATTGAGGCTCTGCCTCGTGCTCCCTCCTCTCTCAGCTGAAGCTCTTCTGAGCATGAGTTGGGGTAACTGAGAGCAACTTTGAGCTGAGTTTCCAAACAAAACTCACTGTGAGTAATGGGGAGAGAGAGGCTTTAATTAGAAAAGACCTCCAGCCTTCTGTGTGCGCCAGAGCTGGTTGATTACGACCCACTGAGTTGCTGAAAGACACTGACTAGGTCAATGTGCTGCATGCCCTTCTTGCCTGAAGCCAGCACCGTCTCTGTGCTGTAGAGCTGGCAACTGTGTGCTGTTTTCCCCCGTCCTCCCCACCCCCTTGCCGAGGCTCCACATCCTCTCTGGCAGCTTGTCACTTCTCTGCAGATGTCTAGACAGGAGGATTCAGTGCGTGTCAGTTATGCCTAATTCATTAAAAAAAAAAAAAACCCAAACCCTACCGAGAGCTGGGGATTCTCAGTCCTGCAGACTCAGCGCTGCCTGCCGTGCCCCGTGCTGCCTTGAGGCTAGCTCAGAGCAGATTAATTCCACTGACTGGCAGGAGCATCCGTAGCAGGAGGGCTTGGGGAATAGAAGGCAGATGTGGTCAGGGGCAGCGCTGGCAGCGGGAGCAGAGGAGAGGGGGTGGAGAGAAGTGTTTGGGGCTGAGGTGCGTGCTCCTGACCTCTCCTTGCAGCTCACTCCAGTTGTGTGTTCTTGGCGTGCTCATGTCCTGCACCGTGTCCATCAGGAGCTGGCAGAGGGGTGCGAGGTGTCTGAGTCCTCAATCTGGCTGCCTGAAACTGCAAGCTTCCTAATCCTGTCCCTTCTGCCACCTCTGAAGGCAGAACTGGTGCCAGGAATGACAGCTCCCCTTGCCACATTAAGTCACGTTTCCATCAATATTTGACCTCTGTAAATCATCCATCACAGCAGCGATGACCGGACCTGCAGTTCAGAGCATCTAGGTCGCTTGCTGGTCCTGAACTACTAGGTCCCTCTGCTTCCTTGCAATTGCTGGCTCTTCTAGGCTGAACACACAATTAACCTTAAATTAAAAGGATTGAATGTGAGCTGCTGCACATTGTCGGTGTCTGTTTGAATTCCCTGTGTGTGGGTAAAGTGTTACAGGGGTTGAGAAGGGATGGAACCCCAAAATGTTGTATTGAGGGGGATAGTTTTCTGTCTGTATCAGTGATGCTAATGTGACAGGTCCTGGTGGGGACAATTGCCTAGATTTAGTGTCTGCTTTACATCTGAGTCCTGGGCATGTACAACTGGATGATTTCCAGCCCTCTTTGATTGTGTTTATTGTGGGGATGGGAGCAGGAAAGGTAGGAATGCAATGTGTTTTGTAATGGGCAGTGCCAGGCCCTCTGAAAGAAGCAAGAATTGGGGATATCCAAGTTTGAGGTGTAAGGGTGGGTAGTGTAGATCTGCTGTAGCTTGTGAAAGCAGCCCTGGTGTCTTAGACATGGCTACTGGAAGAGGATTACCAGTGCAAAAATACTGCTGGTCATCTGGTAGTTTAAAGCTTCTCTTTAGACGTCAGCTTCAGAGCCACGGTCAGGGTTCAACAAAAGGGATGGCTCAGCCAAATCAACGGGGCCTCCACAAAGCAGTGAGGGAGGTGAGGATGTGCAGGCCTGCAGCGTGCTCTGCTGCGGCTCTGGATGCCGGTACGAGCTGTATTAGTGGCCTTGCTTTGCAACAGCACAGCAGCAGCTCTGGTTAGTGCCGATTCAGCTGTTTGTGTCCCTTGACTGTCGAAGGGAAGAGAGCACAGGAGCCCATCTTCTTCCCAGCCCTGCTCCCAGGAGGAAAGAAGCTGCTTGTGCTTGTGTGGACAAGCACACAGCTGGGCAGGGGCTTGCCTGTGCCCCCCGAGGCTGCCCTGGTCCAGTCCTGCTCTGAGCTTTAATTTGTATTGCATGTCTTAGTCCTTTGGGGGAATGCTGAATTGCAGGAGGCTGCTTAGTGGCAAATAGCTTGTGACTCCTCTCGGAGGGGTTAAAAAGAAGAATTCTGATTTCTGGTGTAGGGGAGATGGAGATGCACTGGGAAGCAGCGATTCCTGCCTGTGACCCTGCTACCAAGCTCCTTCCTCCCTGCTGCTGCTCTGCCCCAGGCTGTGGTGTGCTGTGCTGTGGTGGAGGGCACTGCTTTGGCTCGGGATGGAGAGCTCGGGATGGAGAGCTGAAGCTGCTGGGCACAACAGAGCAGCACTGCCAGCAGCCCTTTCCTGCCCGGGGACAGAGCCAGAGGAGGACGGCAGGCAAAAAAAGGACTTTGTGCCTGGGAGATGGAACCCCCACTGCCAAGAAAGGGGGGAGACCCTGTGAATGGCAGCACTTCTGTGGGAGATGCAGTTCTGCACACAAAACAGGGCTTTGTAGCTGATTTAGCAGAAAAAAGCTACTGAGATGTCAACATAGGGATAGGGCACACATGGAAGTGATGGATTTAAGCATGATGGTATGTCAGGCCTTAGGGCATGTCATGCCTTAGGGTCACCGTATCCACAGCAAAGGCTCGTCCCCACCATCTGCCCAGCTGTACAGGATGTGTCTCTGCGGTCTCCCAGCTAGCCCGGCGGACACAAAACCTCCATCCAGGCTGTCAACAAAAAGCCATTCTCCAGGGCCTTCCTGGGGAAAGGGCAGGCTCTGAACTCTTCCCCGGAGGATGCTCTGTTCCCTGTTTATTGCTCAGCACGCTGCTTTTCACTCTCGGCAAAATATGGTTTGCTGTGCAAAGAGAACAGACCTCCCTTTGGGCAGGGATCATTTGCATTAATTAACAGAGCCGTTATGCACGGCCACGCTCTGTCGCATAGGAGCCAAACAAACGCCTTCTTTTTTTTTTTTTGTCATAACCGGAGAGTTATTACAAGTCAGCCACCGCATCCATTAGAGCTGATGCGTGACACGTGCTTTCAGGCTGCTGCGTGCTCCACAAAAGTGGGCTTGTGTTTACTTCCCCCCTGCGGGAGCTCCGGACACTGCTTTACTGTCTCTTGTGGCCCAGGCGCTGTTCCCCATTAATTATATCTTAGCAGAGCTCATAGACCTTCATTTCCTGGGAATGAAGTTTGACAAGGAAATAAGGAATAGTTAGTGCTGCCAGTGAGGCTGAGAGCTCAGGCACAGGGAGCAGCACAAGCAGCAGTGGGGTGTCCTTTCCCTTTTTCCCCACTAATTTTAGTCTGACCTGTTGAAGCAAAAGAGCTCTGTGGGAAGAAGTTATTGCAGAGCAGAGGGGACACCGGGAAGTGGGACTGAAGGGGCTGTACCTGCTGCAAGCCTTAGGCCAGACCCATACCAGTGCTCCTGGCACTTCAGGATGGTGACCTTTTCCCAAGGTGGGTGTGTGAGCTGCCCTCCAGGGGAGGGATTGCTGAGGCTGTAGTGTGGCTGTAGAGAAAAACCATCAAGCAGTTTGGTTCAGGCTGCCTGCAGCTGTGGGTCAGGTCAGCTGTGGACTGTCCCCCGGTGCGGGGATGCACTTGGGTGCCCAGTGGCAGTGATGGGATGGCATCTCCCTCTGGCCCTGCTCCGTGACCGAGGGACACAGCGGTGGTGTAGCTCAGGGTGCTGCGCAGCGGCGTGGGTGAGGGAGGCACCAGTGGTGTTTCAGTGGAGCTCTTCAGAGCTCTGCGAGGCACATGGCAGCCCTCGGCGGTGACAGCAGCGGGGTGTGGGTGGAGAGGGGAGTGAGCAATAGCTGGTCTCTGCCTCTTGGCCGTGGGAATCATTGCAAGGAAAGATAATGTCACCCTTGTCGCTCTCTGCGTTTGTGCTCGCCCAGAGTTGTGCAATGACTCAGTGGCAGGGCTGGGAAGAGAGCCCAGCACTTCCGACCCTCTTTGGAAATGTGTTTGGTGACGGTGGTGCCAATGCATCAGCTACAGCAGCCTTCAGGCTGTTGTGCCCTCTGTGTCTGTCCCCTGAGCGCTGGAGCCAAGCTGTGGCCGGGGCAGCGAACCTTTCCTCACCCGTCTCCCAGAGCACAATGAGAAGCAGTCGCATCTTCTCCCTGCTCCTCTGTCCTGTGTTGTCCCCACAAGTCCACCCGCTGCTGTGGAGCCTGGAGCTCCCACCCTTTGCTACCAGCGCCCAGGGCGGGTGAGGAGAGTGTTCTCCATTAGGTCTGGGGCATGACTTAAATACTGATGGGGAGAAGCATGCTCAGCAGTGTATTGGAAAGATAAACCAGCTCCAGCAGATCAGGAAACCCCTCAGGCTTGCAGCTAGAGAGGGGAGTAAAGGTGAGAAGGCACCATCCGCTCTCTGCCACTGAACCAGGTCTGGGAAAGGAGCTCTTGAGCCCAGGGAGAGATGCTGATAATCATAAACTGCCTTCGTGCGGGCACCTCTCATCCAGCAGTGTCCACACATGGGAATTAACGCTCTGAGGGCGTCGTAGGGATGTTTCAGCTTTCTCAAAAGCTCAGCTGAGGGGTGTGGGAGGAGAAGGCCAGTTAACTCATGGGCTCTTCTTTCCCACCCAGGGCACAGTGGCATCCTACGCTCGTTGCTGGAAGGCATCAACAGGCATTGCTGTTATGTGCCCATGAGTCCTGCCCGCTGACAGAGACGAGGCATCTCATATCACGCAGGATGATGCAAATAGAAGAGGGCACTGCAGGCTTCTCTCCTGCTTGGGAAAGATGTTTATTCATCTCTTTTTCCTCCCCCAGACTCTAGTACATGTTACAATTGCTATTTAAAAATGAATAGGTGGCTGTACTCGTGGCTGAGCAGGCACAGCGTGGTGGGTTGCTATTTTTAGGCTCGGCACGGCTGGCGACGTGTAGGAGTCGTGAGGAGCACGGAGGCTGGGGGGATTCTCTTGCCGCAGGGATGCGGGGGCCGGCGCACGAGTGCAGCACACAGGCTTTTTTTCCTTCAAGCTGCCTTTTTTCTCCTGCTCCCTCCCCCTTCTCCTGCTGCTCAGTCATTCCCTCTTTACTCCCCCACCTTTCCTTTGGGTGCTGCTGGCAGGGAGACAGTCCAATGCCTTTCGAAACACCGTGAGCAGCCTAGATGAAGACGGCGTGGAAAGAGAAAACACCTTTGCACAAATCAATGCCTTTATTCCTTGATGAGGCGATTTTTGTTTTCTATGAGCCGATCAGGTTTATACTCCTGCTGCCTGCCTGGGCTGTCCCAGGCTGTGCAGAAGGACTGTCCCACTCCGTGCTCAGTGCCGTGTATGTGTGTGTGCAGATCGAGTTCTGCATCAGGTCCCAGCTGCCCCATCAGCATCTCTGGTCTTTGCTGTCGGTCCCTCCTGTCAGCTTTGTCAAACCAAAACTACCTGAAGTTCAACGTTACCCCTTGAAGGACAGCCAGGGTCTCAGCTGGGGCTGCTTCGAGGAGATCTAGGAGCTCTGCTTTGCCCAAGCTGCCTGCTAGGCTGGTGCAGGGATAGGGGTGTGCTGGAGCAGGACAAGGAATCATTTCTTCTCAGAAAGGGTCATTAGCCATTGGAAGGGGCTGCCCAGGGAGGTGGTGGAGTCACCATCTCTGGAGGTGTTTAAGAAAAGCCTGGACATGGCACTTAGTGCCCTGGTCTAGCTGACATGGTGGTGTCAGGGCAATGGTTGGACTCGATGATCCCAGAGGGCTCTTCCAACCTCATTGATTCTGTGACTGCTTGGTGCAGCCGTGAGGCTGTGGTGAGGTTGGATGTGCTTGGGTAGAGGATGCTGGAGGGAAGTGGAGATCAGGATCCTGTTCCCTAACTGACTGCCTGGGAGTCCCCAGCCTCTGTCCAAAAAGAAGCCTGAAATATAAAATAGCAGGAAGAGTCAAATCCCAGGTCTGTGGGATTCTGTACTGGGACTGTAGCGCTCTGTGCTGGAGTTGCCTTTGCCCTCTGCCTTATCCCCCTGAGTTGTGTGGGCACGGGAAGGACAGCAGCTCTCTGAGCTTAACTTCTGACAGCGGGTGCGTGCACTACAACGCTCCTAGCATCTTCTGAAACTGCAAGGGAACAGGCACCACTCGAAGAGCTGTGGTCCACAGCATCACTCTTGCCTTTTAGGATATGGGATTCCCTGGTTATTTTTTGTTTAGGCTAATCAGGGTTATCATGTTTGCTGCCTCTAGTGGTTTGTTTAAGATGTGTTTGATCAGTGCAGGACTGGCATGCCCTGGTGGGACTTCTGAGATCAATGCTTCTGCTGATATTGCATGGAAATGCGTCTTGTGAGGTGAATATGGAGATGGTGCAACCTCAAGGAAAACCAGTGTGAACACGTATGTTGTAGAGCAGTACCCTTCTGAAGGCAGCAAAGGAGGATATCAGTCCGGAGATGAACACAGATGGGAAGCAGTGAGTGTCCCAGAACAGGGAAGAGTCTCTGCATCGCTTTGCATTACTTGTGTTCTTCCAGGGACTGTCTCCTCCCCATCGCTGGTTCATGAGCAGGATGATGTTTCCCTGGCAGGGGCTGGTTAGACTGAAGCTGTTCTTGTGCGGGGCCTTTGAGCAGTGGTGGGCATACCTGGGGGCTCTGGGAATTGTCTGGGGCTAGAGCTGCTCCTGCCTGGGTAATGCTTTGGTTTTCCCCCCACGTCAGTGCCGCTGCGAAGGGAAAGCCCACCACCTACCACCTGCAGCCATGGAAGGGGCTGTGCAGCTCCTCAACCGCGACGGCCACAGCATCTCGCACAACTCCAAGCGGCACTATCACGACGCCTTCGTCTGCATGAACCGCATGCGTCAGCGCGGGCTGCTCTGCGACATCGTGCTCCACGTGGGCACCAAGGAGATCAAGGCCCACAAGGTGGTGCTGGCGTCCTGCAGCCCCTACTTCCACGCCATGTTCACAAGCAAGTAGTGTCCTCTCTTCCCCATGGCCAGGGTCTCCCTGCTCCTCAAACCCTCTCTTCCTTGCAAACCCTTCCCCTTTCTGTCCTGCTCCGTATTCTCACTGCCCTACCCTATGGAAATACGGTCCCTGTATATCTCCTCTGTGAGCAAGTGCAGTAACGTTCCTCATTTGACTCCTTTCCATGAAGCCCTTTGCCCATAACCCCCTGCACAGGTATCTTGATGCCCATCCTGCAGACATGGACCCCATTCCCTAGAGCATACTGCTGCTTCTCCTTGCTAAGAGGTGGGCAGGAGACCTTTCTGGGCTGTGGAGGTGGATGCAGCTTGTTCTGTGCATGGTCTAGTCTTCCTGAGGGGAAACCATCCTGCTGTGGGACTTTGTTCACGTCTAGTGTCTGTGTTGCCCCAGATGAGATGAGTGAGAGCCGCCAGACCCACGTGACACTGCACGACATTGACCCCCAGGCCCTGGAGCAGCTGGTGCAATACGCTTACACGGCTGAGATTGTGGTGGGCGAGGGGAACGTGCAGGTAGGAGCTTCCCCCCAAATCTCTCTTCTCCACAAAACCTTTCTGTACAAGACTTACCTTCTGGGTGCTCTTCTCTCCCTCTGCTCAGCACTTTCAGCTCTTGTTCTGTAATGGCACCTGCATCTAGCAGTGGTCAGGGAGTTCATCTGCTCCCCTGCACCCAGACGTGTGGCTCCTGTGGCTGGGAATGGCTCCTCAAAGCACTATGCAATGGCCAGGTCTAGTCCTGAGCATCTGCCATTTCTGGGCCCTGTGGGGAGTTGCGGGTGTCCTCCTCAGCTCTTCTTTAGCTTAGTCCTGTTGGAAACAAAGAATGCTTTGTCTTCTCTGTGCTTGTGTGCCTGAAGGTGCTCAGTAAGCCTGTTCTGTTATTGACTTGCAGTGAGAGGAGGGTGAAAATGGTTTCCTTGCCCTGGGAACTCTTCTTTCCCCCATTCTTTTCCACTGCCAGACACTTCTCCCTGCTGCCAGCCTGCTTCAGCTCAATGGTGTGCGGGATGCTTGCTGCAAGTTCCTCCTCAGCCAGCTCGACCCATCCAACTGCCTGGGGATCCGGGGTTTTGCTGACACACACTCCTGCAGCGACCTCCTCAAGTCTGCACACAAGTATGTCCTCCAACACTTCGTGGAGGTGTCCAAGACGGAGGAGTTCATGTTGCTGCCTCTCAAACAGGTGAGGCCCTGATGGGAGTGTGAAGGTTGCGGTGGGTCAAGGCTTTTCGTGCTCTGTTCTGGAAGGCACAGCATGCGTGTTGAGAGCCCGAGGAACCTGCACAGAGGGGACAGGGTTTGGCAGGGGAAGGTACCCAGATTCTGTGCTTTGGTGCTCTCTGCTCAATGGAGAGACAATGCATGGGAAGAGTGCTCGCAGAGAGGGAGCTTAATCCCCCAGGGAACAGGGATGGGAGGGTAGCACGGAGGAGAATTGCTGGCGCTTGCCACGTGAGCTCTGAGCACACTGCTGTCTCTCTGGGAGCACGGGCCAAGGAATAAGTCCTGGCTGCCCTGGTCACGTAGCTGTGATGTTTAATTCAGAGCCCAGCTAATGTTTCCTGCTGCTCTTCATGTGGTGCCAGGATGGCCCCTGGCTCAGCGCTGCCTGCAGGGTGCTGTGCTGGGCCCTGGCCACCAGCCATTCCCAGGCCTTGCTCTGCATCACCCGACCCTCTGTGGTCCCTCACCAGGGTACAGACGCTTCCCTTCACCCATTGTCACTGCAGCAGGGTGCGTGGCAGCAAGAGGAGGGTGCACATCTCCACTTGCTCTAGCTCTGTTGTCCTTGGGAGGTGAAGTGAGTGTGCTGGGAACAGCCAGGGCACCTGGCTCTGTCCCATGAAACATTGAAGGGGGGCGTGCAAGCAGAGGCATCTGCTTGGTCTCGCTGATGTTGATTGGAAGTGTCAGGCATTGCAGCAGCTTCAGACCCAGAAGTGGGGAATGAGCCAAGGAGGATGGTTGAGGGCAGAGCTGTCTCCACACCAGTGCTGCAAGGAGAGGAGGGGCACAGCTGCACCTGCCTGCTTTGGGGGACCTGGTTGCTCTTTAGATCCTTCTATCTCCAGTGAGAGAGAGTAGCTGTACACCCCTCAGCCACCAGCATCTCCAGGAGGCAGGGGCTCTACCTCCAGCAGGGCCAGTTACCTGGGGGTGTGAATGTGTCCTTTCCTCCCAGACCATACCCACCAACACCTGCCCTTCCCACCCCGCTCTGCAGGTGCTGGACCTCATTTCTAGTGACAGCCTCAATGTGCCATCGGAGGAGGAGGTGTACCGGGCCGTGCTCAGCTGGGTCAAACACGATGTGGACAGCAGAAGACAGCATGTCCCCAGGGTGAGTCTGCTGGGGAAGGTGAGGGTTCATGAGTGCTGGGAGAGGATGTGGGTACCAGCAAAGGCCAGGGTGGGGACCTGGGGTGGCTGTGGGACATGTCACGGCCAGGCTGAGGGCTTCTGGCTCTGCAGAGACATTAAGGCTGAATTGTTGCATGTGCTTTGGTGCCCTCTGTCACTGGCTGCCTGTCCTGCCAAGTGAGCAGGTTGGCATCTCCAGGTGGAGTCAGCCTTGCCGGGGTCCCCGGGGTTTGTAGGGGACAAACCCTTCCCACCCTGCCCATGGGGCACGACCCTCTCCCCCCAGCTCATGAAGTGCGTGCGGCTGCCCCTGCTGAGCCGGGACTTCCTCATGAGCAACGTGGACACGGAGCTGCTGGTGCGGCATCACTCGGAGTGCAAGGACCTGCTGATTGAAGCCCTCAAGTACCACCTCATGCCGGAGCAGAGGGGGGTCCTCAGCAACAGCAGGACAAGGCCGCGGCGCTGCGAGGGGGCCAGCACCGTGCTCTTTGCCGTGGGTAAGGCCCTGCCGCAGGCTCACGTACGTGCAAAGCCCTTTCCCAGGGCCTCGGGGCTGTTGTTTGCATCTTGTTTGCAGGTGGGGGGAGCCTGTTCGCCATCCACGGGGACTGTGAGGCCTACGACACGCGGACGGACCGGTGGCACATGGTGGCCTCCATGTCGACGCGCAGGGCCCGAGTGGGAGTCGCTGCCATCGGGAACAAGCTGTATGCCGTGGGCGGGTAAGGAGGGGACGGAGCTGGCGGGGATGCCCCCGGCAGGCTCTGAACAGAGGCCCTCCGAGACCTGCCTGCTTTGCAGACCCCCAGGAGAGCTCAGCTAAGGGCTCTGCGCTTCCAGACGGTGCTTTTTTAGGGAAGCTGGGCAGAGGGGAGGGGTGGTGGCAGGGACCCGAGGCAGGTTGTCCTCCCTAGGCTCTAGGTCAGCTCTAGAGCTCTAGGACCAGCCCACCGCCTCGCCTGCAATCCAGGCTTCCCAGCTGTCACGTGTTCTCCCTTTTTCTCCCTACAGCTACGATGGGACCTCTGATTTGGCCACAGTGGAGTCCTATGATCCTGTCACCAATTCCTGGCAACCTGAGGTGTCCATGGGCACCAGGAGGAGCTGCCTGGGGGTAGCAGCGCTTCACGGGCTTCTCTATGCTGCTGGGGGGTACGATGGGGCCTCATGCCTGAACAGGTAGGGGATTGCCTTGCTACAGGCTCCTCCGCTGCTCTTGCATGCACTGTCCTTGACGCTGGGTGCCTGGGGAGCCCACAAGACCTGCTCCTGGCAGATGGACTGGCCCCAGAGTAGATGTCTTGCAATCCAGCTCTGTCTTCTAGTGTCTTTGGCGCAGGCAAAGTTTCTTCAGGGGAAAAACCATTTTGTAGCCCTGTGCCACAACAGAACATGACCTTTGCCAGTTCTTCCCTCCATTTTCCCTGTCTATTCCCAAGCTTCCTTGGGCGCTGCCCCTGAGGGCCTGTGTCAAAGAGCTTTGACCTGGGCTTTGCCAGTGTCACACCTTATGTTCCTGTGTCCCTGCCTGCTGCAGCGCAGAGCGGTACGACCCTCTGACAGGCACCTGGACATCCATCGCTGCCATGAGCACCAGGAGACGCTACGTCCGGGTGGCAACACTAGGTGGGTGATGGCATGAGGACCTGACTGACTTCTGTGCAGGCTCTCTTGCATTTCTGGTGGTTCCTTTTGATGTTCTGTTCTAGTTCCTGCCTCTTCTTCCTAGATTCCTTAGCTGTGAGTCCAGGTAGCCCAGCCATTCCTCTGCCATGTCCTGACATGCTCCCTGCCTCTGCCCTCTTCCTCAGTCTCCTTAGTAGTTGGGTTTCATCACATTCTGGAGGCAACTGCTGAGGGGACCCACAACTCATTCCTCAGCTCGTTTGTGCCCCTTGGAGCAAGAGGGCTGGCTGTGGATGATCACCTTTCCCTGGAAAGGAAGAGACAGCCTTATTACTTCTTCATTACAAAAGCAGGGCAGTCCTTTTACTGATGATCCAAGCAGTAGTTTGGGGTCAAAACTGTCTCTACCAGCGGTGTCACAACACTAGGTGCAATGCTGTGATGTCTCCTGACTCCATTGAATGAGAACTGGCCACTTCATTGTTTAGTGCAGCTATGGGGTTAATGCAGGCACCACTCTCCACCCTAGCAGGTGCTGGAGCTCCCTGGGGATGCCAGGGTAGCCCCCTGCTCCCCCACTGTCCCTGTCCCCATGGTGCCTCTCCCCTGCCCCATTCTCTGGTTTCAGCTCTCAGTGCTGACTCGGAGGTTCCCCCCTCCGTCACCAGCTCGTGCTCTCTGCCTGCCACGGCCTTTATTGGCGTTCCCCCGCTCCAGCCTCCGCTGCTAAAAATAACCCAGTGCTCTGGCGGGGAGTGCTTGACCTCCTCATTATGGGAGCTGCAAGAAGCAGCAGGCAAACGAGCTCTTTGGGAAGCTTGCAGCGTGGCAGAGAAATTGCCTGATGAATATTTCAGTGCTGTGAGGGGAGGGGGAGCTGGGGGAGCCCTGCTGGGATCAGCTTGGCTGCCTGGGGAGCGGGAGGCACTGGGGCTCGGCTGGTACCGATACGGGCACCCTGGGCAGGAGCTGGGGGAGGCTGTGCCGGGACTGGGGCCGTGCTCTTTAGCTAACTCCTGTGCATGTGTGACTGTCTTTGCAGAAGGCAACCTCTATGCCGTTGGGGGATATGACAGCTCATCCCACTTAGCCACAGTAGAAAAGTATGAGCCCCAGGTAAATAACAAGAGAGAGCGTGCTAGTAATCCATCTCTTCCTCCCCTCCTGATGGGTGCCTGAAAGGCCCTGCAGAAAGCTGAGGGCCACAGGAGTTGCTAGAGAACTTAGCAGACAGCGAGAGATCAGCTGTTCATGGTCTCTTAGCAAACTGCTGCCGTAGATTAAGGTGTGACCACCTCCTAGCAAAGCCTTGCAGCATCAGTGGAGCAGGAGGTGTGCCCACGTGAGCCTGTGCAGCACAGACCTGCCTGCCTCCTTGGAGACTTGAGCCACCATGTGTGACTATGAGATGGAGTGGGTGTCAGTCCTCTCCCTGGCTCTTCTGCAGGGGCAGAGTATCCAGGGTGCAATCCAGAGCAATATGAGCCAAAGCTCGTCCATACAGGCTCCAAGATACCTCTTTGAGGTTTTCAACCACCAGAACACTCTCTATCCCCATGGCCTGTAGGCCAGCTCAACTTCTTTAGGAAGAACAGTTCTTGCTCATGGCCTGAGCTGTCTCCAGCTTCCAGCTGAGGTCCTTGCTGCAAGCACCTCCAGAGCCGTTAGCGGGGATTGTGGCAGGCTGGGGACGTGTGTTGGGCCTGGGGCCTCACAACTCTGGTAGGGCAGGGTGGATCACTGCAAAAAGATCAAAGAGAAGGTCCTGGAGGTTTTTCATGAGCCGTAAAGCCACAGTCATGACTTGTATGGATTTGAAATAAATACAGCTCAACCCCCATGACTGGGCTGGGATTCAGCTGTGGCATGACTGGTGGCCTGGCACAGAGATCTCTCTGCTCAGGCCCCTGGGATGGCAGGACTGTGCTTTCCTGAGCCAGTCAGCAGAGGTGTGTCCTGGGCCCTGCAGCTCTTCCTGTGGGTGAGCTGAAGGGAAAGAACTGGTGTCCCCCCAAAAGTCTTTTGGGGGCAGGACCCTTATGCCAGGAGCTGTGTGGTTAGAGCAGGACTAATGTCACAAGAGCGGGCTGGCAGAGGTACGTGGGATATGACTTTACATCTGGCTGACGAACAAACGTTGCCTCTTCCCAGGTCAACACGTGGACGCCCATCGCCAACATGCTGAGCCGCCGGAGCAGCGCAGGGGTGGCCGTGCTGGAGGGGATGCTCTACGTGGCTGGTGGCAATGATGGGACCAGCTGCCTTAACTCTGTTGAGCGCTACAACCCCAAAACCAACACGTGGGAGAGCGTGGCACCCATGAACATCCGCAGGTAAGGAGCTGTGCCCCTGCCACGCGCCCGAGCTGCAGGGGAGCCTCAGCTGCCGCGGTCAGGAGCGGGGATCCCATCTCCCCGAGAGCCTTGCTTGCTCCCCTACACCCCATCTGTGCCATGTTCGAGCCTCACACCCCTGTGGTCTCTGCATGGTCGTTCCAGGAGCACCCATGACCTGGTGGCCATGGATGGGTGGCTGTACGCAGTGGGTGGCAACGATGGCAGCTCCAGCCTCAACTCCATCGAGAAGTACAACCCCCGTACCAACAAGTGGGTCGCAGCCTCGTGCATGTTCACGCGCCGGAGCAGCGTGGGGGTGGCTGTGCTGGAACTCCTCAACTTCCCACCCCCCTCCTCGCCCACCCTGTCGGTGTCTTCAACGAGCCTTTGACAAAGAATCAGGACCTACCTTACCTCAGGGGGACAGGGGCACCTGGCAGAGTGCTAGGCCAGCGTGGCCTGCCCTGCGGGGCAGCCGGTCGCTGTAGGACAAGAGCGAAGGTACCAGCTGCTGCCTCCAGCCCCAGCACTCCTGTGACCCCCCGGAGCCATCCCCACTCTTGGTGCACACATCGGATCAGCACGACCACAGCAGATAGAAATGTGCTTCCTGGACGAGCACCCTCGTAGAGGGTGAGGAGTGGGGGTGCTCTCTGCTCCGCTCAGACCCATCTCACCGCTCACCCAAAGGGCGTATATTTTCTTTGGGGACGGGAAACTTTAAACCATTGCTGCTTCTTGGATTCACATGATCCAGCCAGTGCCACACGTACGAGCACAGCCAGCCTTGGAGGCTCCCAGGAGTCCTGTGGGGTGGCAGAGGTGGACATCACTCCTGCCAAGGACACGGCTGAATGTGCAACCGCTCCTCTGAATGTCACTGTAGCCAAACTCTTTACCAAGCCTATTGTGCACTGTTAAAGACTCTGAGGCCACCGTATGGTTCTCAATGGTGTCTAATTGATGCCTTAAAATACACAAACAAAAGAAGCCCAGCTAAGGGACAGCGCCTGGAGGAGGTGAGGTTTGGAGACACAACTGGATGCAGCATCCTGAACCCTCTGTTGTTCCCACGCTCAGCTGGCCCCACCTCACTCTCTAGGAGCCCAGCTGACCCTCGCTCTGGGGAGTCCCCAGCCAGGCAGGGGAGTTGAATGACCTTGTTTGCATCCGTGCCGTTGCTGTCCCAGTTCCAGTGACCATGCGGCTGCCTGCTCTCTGCTCGTGGGCCTGGGTCACACTTTGGCTGGGAATGGATCGGCCTGTTTGCTGTTCCCCTCTCTGCGAAGCAGATTCTGGGTTTATGGAAAGGTGTCGGTTCTTAAACAAGAACAGTCCAGCCTTCTGAATGAGGAGGATTGCCTGGCGGTACTTTTTGGGTGTTAATTTTTTGCCTTTTTTTTTTTTATTTGAATGCTAATGTTTTAATTTTTAAGGCCTTTATGTCCCTTTATTTTTTTACACTACCCTGGTATTCCCCATCCCATCTGCTTTTTAAGGCAGCAGAAGGGATGCAATTACTTTTCTCATTTGTTGATGAGATGATGACTGTGTCCTGGAAGACGTTCTCTATAGACGTGTGGGTGTGTGTGCATGTGTGAGATACCCTATGTGCAGTGAAAACAACATGGGAGGGACCATTTGCAATTAGTGACTCCCTGGCAATTAAGCAACTGCTTTAATTAACTGAAGGTTGAATAAATTAGTACTGTAAGTCACAGGCCTGTTCTAGAGCCACCTGTGCCATGGAACCTCTTGGGTGGTGTTTTCAGTGCGTGTACTGTAGGGTGTGTGTGTGAGCCTTGAACTGAGACGTGTTATCAGGTGTTCTCCACATTAGAGAGGAATGACTCAACCACTGGTACCTCAATAATGTTCAAATGTAGCATTGGAAATATACTCTGTTTGTTTGGAACTAAGTCCTTTATCCTTTCTCCCCCTGCTCCTTCTCATTTCCCATTTACAGAGGTCAGATTTCACTTGTGGTGGTATTTGTTGGTCTAAATTTTCAAGTGGCTAGAGATTTCTTCTTTTCTTTGGGGTGAAAGGAGAGTCTGAGATGAGACAGGGCTCCCCCAACTCAAGACAATTTTTATGGCAGTCTGATTTCTCCTGGCTGGGTGCCTGCACGTTTTACAAGCCCACTTACAGTGCCTGACGTTGGATACCTGACATTACCAGCAGCTTCTGAAAATCTGGGCTGCTTCTCCCCCCAGCCTCTCCCCAAGGACAGTTGGGCCTTCTCAGGCTGAGGAGGCCGTTTTGGCTTTTAGAACAGACTCTAAATCTGCTTTTTGTTCCCCTCTCACTTGCCAAACCTCTGCCCCTGCCTGTCACAGCTCGGCAGCTCTCCCGTTCCTCTGTATTGCAGAGGACCCTGCAAATATCCAGGCTCTGCTCGTGCAGCTCTTGGTCACCGTGGCAGTGGGGCTGCCCTAAGCAGGTCCCATGAATCTGCTTTGTTTGAGGTGACGATGAAATAGGTGAAGTCTGCTCTGTTGTGTGCGTGTGCCTACACACAAGCGAGGTCTCAGTCCTTTTCTTCCCATTCCTATAAGCAACATCAGGATTTTAGTCTTTCCACTGGACTCCTATCAACCAGCACATTCAAGGTGCCCCTGGCTCTAGGGTCTTCTTTGAAGGAAGATCAGCCTAAAAGCCCCGTGGACGTGTCAGAAGTGGAAGGTGCTGGTGAGGAGTGGCGAAAGGACAGCAGAGCCCAGGGAGCACCGTACGGCACGGAGGGACAGTGCGGGGCCAGAG
Source organism: Nyctibius grandis (assembly GCF_013368605.1). Lineage (NCBI taxonomy): Eukaryota > Metazoa > Chordata > Aves > Nyctibiiformes > Nyctibiidae > Nyctibius > Nyctibius grandis. The sequence continues at coordinate 5,493,657 of NC_090674.1, forward strand.
AGGAGCTGCTGAAGGGAGAAACGGGGCTGATTTAAAACAAGGAATTGTTAAAGCTTCTGGTCCAACTGTGGCCGCTGTAGCGTGAAGGGAGGCTGCTGCCTTGGGGGGGTGGCAGGCAGGCAAACCCAGAGGGGAAGCGGGCAGGGTAGCAGGCTGAGGAGCATTTTTGGGCCGTGTGCCCTTGGCCCTGGTTGTAATCTTTAGCAATTTGCACCACAAATGGTGTGCAATGATGTCCTGCCTCAGGGGGACAGGCAGGGTGACTCCTGTCACCCACCGGCTGGGTCCTGAGCAATATCATCACTGAGCCTGTTCTGCAGGAACCTGGGGAGGAGGGAGCCTTTTGCGTCTCTGATGTACTAACTATGCAGGTGCTCGCTGCTTCCCTGTAAAGGAGAAAGAAGGAAGGAAAGGGCAAAAATGGGGTCCAGAGCACCCCGACCCACACTGTGTGGACACGCGGTGTCAGCACCTGCCCTGGGAGGTCCCCGGGTGGGATTGCTTCTGGTGCTGCGCATCCCTGGCTGAGCAGGAGGCCTCGGAGGGGATGTGCGTCTGTGTCTGTCTGTCTGTGCGTCAGTACCCTGTGCGAGGGGAGGAGAACTGTCAGCTGTGTGTGTGGCTTCTCTGCCAGTTTTCGTTAGTGGCGTCTCACCCAAAATGTTGTTTGTGCCATGTCCCGTGTGAGCTTGTCCCGGCGGAGGAGCACCCCTGAGCGGGTGGCTCCAGGCTGGGTGTGTTGATGTGTTTCGCCCAGGGACCCCGGTGTCGGTCTGCAGTGAGATGGCAAGACTGGGCAGGAGCCCTTGCCCTGACGCGGGGCAGAGGCTCGCTGGTAGGCAGACCCGGTCTACTCCGTGTTAAACCGTTGTCACTTTGATTTCTCTGTAAGTTATCTGACTTATTTATGTGGAACTCTGTTTCTCTGAATTTTTTGCACTACGTGGGATTGGGGAGGGGATACAAGCAATAGAAGCCAACGTGTACAATAAAGATGTTTTCTTGAATACCGGATCCTTCCTCTTGCATCCTTCCTTCTCACTTCTCAGGCCCCGCTCCCGTGGAGGCAGGGAGCTGCTCTCTGCCTTGCCCCGGGCAGAGGTGGGGAAGGAGCCCCAGGCAGAGGGTACACGAGGCAGGCTGTGGTGCATCTGTGCCTGAGCAGCTGCCCATGAGATCCCGTCTGCCTGGGTGCAGCCACTCCAAGCTTGGAGGCATTTGCACAGAGCAGGGACAGGCACCCGCCTGGAGGTCACTTCGGACCAGCCCTGCCGTTGTGGATGTTAGCAGAGGAGCCAGAGCCAACTTTGGAGGAACTGCTGCATCACAGGTGAGCTAAAAGGAGCAGTTCTTAGTCCGGGTCCTGGCCCTGGGCTCGGCTGGTTGGTGCTGGGTGCCTGGCTGGGGACATTGCTGTCCTGTGGACAAGGTGCTTCATATTCCCAGCAAGGGTGCTGTGCTGGGGCTGTCCCCCGCTCTAGGGGCCTTCACCCTACCCTGGAGAAAGAGCAGGGCAAAGATGCTGGTGGTGGTGGAGACCGCTGGGAAAAGCCCAGCCCAAGGCAGAGGGGCTTTAGATTTATACCTCTCCTCACCCTTAAGTTCTAGTTTGGTCTCCCTTGGACTCCCCATCTCCAGTGCTGTTGACAGCTTTCCCCTGCAGTGGAAATGAAAACCAGATGAGAAACATCCTCCTTTACCTCCAGCTGCCACACGCATCGTGCCTGGGGCAGGCGTAGCTGGCTGGCCCCGCTCAGCCCCTGCTGCCTGGCGGGGAAATACTAAGCCCATTTCACGGTGGTGGGAGTGCAGGGGGTGAAAAGAGCGAGGAGAAGCTGCGTGGCAACATCCCGTGGGGCCTGCAAGGGAACTTTCCCAGGCGTGTGTACGGCAATCCCTGCGGCTACGCCGTGATGCTGTACAGTAGGCACGGAGATTTGGCTCTAGCCCGGCCGTGTCCTCTTTCCTGCTGCTCTCTAGGGTCTTGCTTCTGTTTCGGGCTTCTATAAATAACTACTGTGCTGCAAAAGTCTTTCCAAAGTCTGGAGCCTGCCTGTTTCCCCATCCAGTTCAGGCCCTCCTGGAAGCAGAGCGATGGGGGTCCAGGAGAGCAGTTTCCCTGCAAGTCTGTGTGCCCAGCACCGAAGAGAAGGAGCCATCCTCAGCCACTGCTCCCACCCAGCCCTGCCAGCCATGGTGGTGTCACCAGTGTGCCGGTGAGGAAGATGATGCATATTTGCAGGACCTGCTATAACAGCAGGAGAGAGGCAGTTATATCACTATTCTGAGCTGTAAGTTTTTATTTGGGATGTACGTGTTGGGGGAACAGCACATTTCTGGTCACGGTGCTGACCGTGTTAGCCACGGCCCTTAAGAGGAATCACATTTTTCCTGAATAAAGCCCAGTTGTTGCTGTTTGCCGAATTTTTTGGTCTCTGCCAGGAGGTGCTGGGACGTGCCTTTGCTGTTGGAAAGTTATTTCACAGCTGTGCAGAGAGAACAGGGCTTGCAGGAGCACCCTGCTGTGAAAATTATGGAGTTTCTGATAGGGCCCCTCTGGAGGGGTGTCCTGTTGCTTTGCTTGGCCATGAAGGGTTAATGGATTATACAAAACAGGGGAGGGGGATTAAGAGGCTGTTTTTAAAGGTCAAAGATGTGGAGGCCTTTGAGAAATTTAATGGCATGTCCGTTATCAGCAACCCTCTCTGGGCAAGTGTTGGCTGACTGTACAATTGCCTCTTCGGGGATATAGGGATTTTGTTACCGTAGGGTGACTTCAGCTCCAAGACAAGGCAGATGCAAACAGAGAGAGTCCGACAAATCCAGTATGTCCATAAGACCTCACACAAGACACTCCCTGGCTGACCAGTCTATAATAGATGTTGTGGATCTTACAGTCTTTGTAGGGTTTCAGAGTCTTAGTAGAAAGTTGCGCAGACGTGGCACATCACGTGCTTTATAGTGATTTCTTAGATCAGCACTATTATTTATATAACGAAATCTGATTTTTTTTCAAATGTGGTAGCAATAAAATTAGTTTGACAAGATCTAATTTCCATAACCCCGAGCTGATTTGTATTAATTGCATTCTCCTCTTTTAATTCTTGAAGTTAATCAAGCTTGTACCAGCTGTTACATCATGAGGAATCAGTGTCAACTGACAAACCCATAATTACCAGGATGGTCTTCTTTACCCACTGAAATATTGCTATCCCCATTAATTTCTGCAATTTCTTTGCAAATTCCATGTTTCTGCAAGACTTACTGCAAACAAACAGCAGCAATCCAAGACCTTTGTTGTTCAGGTCTTGTACAACTCTTGGATATGAATTGTCTGGACCTTCTGATCCAGAGTATCCAAGTTTTGTGTTTGTTTTTGACAGCCACCTGCAGTACCGTGGCATGACAAGGGGTTTGTCATTTCCTATGACTATACTGCCTGGTTTTTTTTTTCAGTCCATAGAACAGAAATATTTATTCCACATCTACCTTTTGTATTATCATTAACTACTCATTATTATTATTTTTATTTTCACACTAAAGGACTCAAACCATGGTCAGGACTCTTTGCTTTGCCTCCTTTTAAACTGTTTCTTCTATAAATATCCCTTCAGTTTTGCTGATCATACACATTTCCTTTTGGAGTTTGCTTCCTTTATCCATTTTCCATAATTCCTTGTGGAAAAATGCTCCAGATGCATTTATTAGGGCTCCAGCTTTGTTCTGTTTGCTGGTAAGTCATGTCAGCGTGCTGCGGTCACTCACTGCATCTGAGCACCGCTGGGTTTTTAATTCTGTGGTTAATTCCTCTTTGCAGGGAAAATGAGGTCTAAGAGCAGATTTGGCCACCTTGAGGCACTGTTTTATTAACGGAGAAATCCCCAGGCTTGGAGCACTTCTAATAAGAAGTGAGTGGGCAAAGAGAGAGGCTGTGGGGGAGACAGCAGGGACCACCTCCCCGAGAGCCAGGTTGGATGGGGCTTGGAGCAACCTGGGCTGGTGGAAGGTGTCCCTGCCCGTGGCAGCGGGGTTAGAACTGGATGGGCTTTAAGGTCCTTCCAACCCAAACCAGTCTGTGATTTTATGACTTTGAGGAAAGTATCTTGTGTTTGCCCTCTTCACCTCTCAATGGTGACTCAAAGTATACAGCGCAAGGAGCGGTGGAGAGACCATAGATGGGAAATAGAGAAGTAAAAGCAGAAAAACCCTCCTCTTTGGAGGTTTGGCAGCACTATTGCATAAAGGTGAGAAATAGGCAGAGCGAAGCCTGGCAGATAGCCCCTCAGGAAGGTATAGATGGGAAAACACCTGCTGTACGGGTTAAGACATTGCCTTGGGATACCTGAGGAACCTAAAGACGGAAGACTGGGTGCGTACAGCTTTTGTCCCTCTCTAAGGACCTTTCCAACCCAAACCATTCTGGGATTGATCCTCTGACCCTGCCTGCCAGGCACCCCGCAGCCAGGCTCGCTGGGCAGCCCTCCTGCCTACCCCGGGGCAGGGACTGATGCTCTGCCCTGCCCCGCTCGCCCTCCTGGGCCACCGCCGCCGCTCACCTGCTCGCCCCTCCCCGCGTCGGCGGTGCCAGCCCCCGCGGGGCGGAGGAGCGGGGCAGGGGCAGGAGCAGGGGCAGGGACAGGGACCTCGCTGCCAGCCCAGCCCAGCCCACACCCCCACGAGTCACGGCGGGCGGAAGGGGAGCGTCGGCGTGACACCGACACGGGCGGGCGGACCTCCGCGGCTCCCGGTGCCGGCATGGGGAACGTGGCGTGTGTTCCCCAGGCACCCGGGCGGCTCAGAGGCTCGTTCAGGAGGAAACCTTCGCTCAACAAAGAGTAAGTACGCCGGCTCTTACTCCGCAGCGCATTTCCAGCGGTGCTGCGTAGCCCCGTGCGATGCGCGGAGCGGAGTCGGGCTGGCAGCCGAGCCCCGCTCGGCAAAGCCGGGAGTTAATTACGTTAATTAGCAGTTAATTCTGCTAATTCTCAGCAGAATGGGGCTTTCGCTTGGCTTTGCGGGGTGCTGGGCAGTGCCGAACGCGAGCAGCTCACCCCGAAGTCCCTGGGGAGGAACCCTCGGGCTGTGCCGGAGGAGTAGCCCAGGGCTGCTGCCCCCAGGGAAAACGCGATTTATTTCATTTGGGTTTGAAAATTCAAGCTCCCCTCTGTGGGACAGGCAGGGCAAGGTGCAGAGTGCCTGACGCTCCTTTTCACTTGTGCTTTTTTTTTTATTCGCACCGCCCAGAGTTGTGAAAAAACAACATTCACACGCCTCTGATTTTAGAGAGAAAGCCCCAAATCCTGACATTCTGCCCGTGTGTTTGGTCTGCTTTTGTAACCCTGAGGGAAGACACAACAGAACATGTGTGTGAAATCCTCTGGGGACTTTGGTGCTGGGCTGGCCGGGGCAGCGCTCGGGTACCCCGGCAATGGGCGGCTGTCCCAAAATAGAGCCTCCCTGGGAGTGGGGAGCGAGCGTCCCCGCACGCTGCCTGTCCCGCTGCCCGTGCTCCTGTCGGTGCTGTGCCGGTACCTGAGCACACATGGAGCAGAGCCTTCCCCGTCCTGAGCGCTCTGGGCTGGGCAGGAGCTCTGTCGGGAACCAGGGTGATTCCTCACCAACCTGCTGGCCTTATCTTCCTTGAGTTCAGCTTATGAGCCAAACCCCATAAACTCTGCAGGATGAGGGGTTTCTAATGAAGGGAAGATGCTGAAACTGTCCCCTTGCTCTCCTGTGCTGCTATAAGTCAGGAGCAAACCTATTTGTGGAGCTACTGTGGGATAAAAGAGTGGGGATCATTTGGGGAATTTGGACCCTGGAGGGTTGATATCAGGTAGCTGGAGTGGCCAAGCCCCAGAGCACCTCCTGTCCCCGCTGGCTCCCAGCTTCCCACGCTCATGGCTCTCCGAGGAGATAAGCCTGGTTTCTGCAGAACTAAATGCTGCAATCTGATCGAAAGAGAGAGCAACTGCTGGGAAGTCCCAACAAAACAGTCCCAGTGCTCCTTGAGCAGCATCGGTAACTGCTCCTTAATGGTGTGCGTGCGAGGAGAAGCTGGGAGGGGAAGGAAGGAGAGAGGAATACCACAAAGATGATAGAAATAAAACCAGTTTGTCACTGTATGTTGGTATCTGTGTACACATGCACCTCCATGCCAGGGGCTTTGGAATACTCATCAGGACTGGATTTGGTCTTTGTGTTTTGCAATGGAACATCCCGTCCCCGCGCTGACTTGGGGACACAGATGAGCCTAGCTGATGGTTTGGTTATGCAAAGACATGGAAAACAGCAACGAAATGCCAACAAGTGCAGCACAAACCCCATTACAGTTCTCCCAGGCTGTTTATCAGGCCTGTGCTGGGCTGGGATGATTAGAAAGCCCATGACAAATTGCTTACTTAGCTTTCTGGCTTCCTTATTTCTGGGCAGAATTCACTACGCATCAGCCTACATCTGTGTTTGCATGTGTGTTTTGTTTTTTTTCTCCCCTCTGTAGACAAAACGGCAAGAAAAAACTGCCCAACTTTTTTGGTATAGAAGGAGGGTGCGAGAGAGATACGACCACAGACAAAATCCTGCAGTATATTCCAGGAAAGGCAAGTACAAGCACATCCGACCCCGCTCCCCACTGCTCCCACAGATTATTCCCACGCACCCCAAGGTCAGCACTGGGCATAAGAGGGATGGTGGGTCTGGATCAGGGCATAGCAGCAGGTCTGTCTGAAGGAGATGTAGGTCACATCTGTAGCCTGGGAAGGGATGAGCCCTGTGCCCTTCACAGCAGCAGAACTGGGTGCTCCAGGGTCCCCATGTAGGTGTTGAGGGGACCTGCCATCAGCCCAAATGTGTGTGACGGGGTGGGAGGGTAGTGCTGAGGGCAAAGCAGGCAGCACGGTGGGAATCTCTCACACACCCCTTTGCTCTTGGTTCTTTTGTTTCTGGGTAGCCTGTGAAAGAAGGGGAAATCAGAGCGAGCATTCAAAGGTAGGGTGATTCATTCCCACGCTGGAATGAGACGGAGCAGGCAGTGTGTTAGCAATGAGCTTTAGGAAGGTAATCAGGAAGGGCAGGTCTGTCCCAGGCACGTACCAGCCTTGTGGCCATATGGCTCATTTCCCAGCACTGCTCAGGGAAAGCAGAGGTGAAACGATGAACCCCAATGTGTTTGCTCGGTCCCTTTGCTCCCGGCAAGCAGGGACCCCACAGTCCCTTTCTGTTCAGCTGCTCCCAGGTTGGCCCTTTCCAACCCAAAGGACCTTTGCTTTTCCTCGTGGGAGCCTGAGAAGGGAGCAGGACTGGGATCCTGCTCCTGGCTTGTGAGGTGGCCATGGGTGAGCGCCGTCCTCTCTCTTGGGGAGCGTGTCCTGGACTGTACGGGTGGGAAGTGCAGCAGAACTGGGACTGTTTCATAGTCCTGCCCATTATCTGTGAGCGAGGGTAATGGGCATGTGGTGAGGGCATGGTTCCCTGCGGGACTCAGCAGGCACCCAGAAGGGTTGGGCAGCACTTGGTGGGACCAGGCACCACACGGATCCTGGACACTTCCCCTGGGGAAGCAGGGAGAGCTGTCATGGTATCGGATCCTGGAAAATGAATCCTGACAGAACAAAGGTCACACGGAGATTATTTATTCGGGAGCACAAGAGAGTGTGGGATCTCTTCAGGGGAGGAAGGAGGGTGGAGCAGTTTGTTAGATGTTACCCTCGCCTGGGGCAGATGGGATTCAAACTCCCTGCTTAGCCACAAGCTTCTTGTGTGGCCTGGAGAAAGCCTTGGCTTAGAGCCATGCCCACCCCCGTCTTTGCAGGAGGAACACCTCCGAGAGCGGGAGGTGACCGGGTGCTGTGGGGCCAGGTTAAAGAGGATCCATCAGCACAGGACTCTTCCGATGCAATCTTAGAGGAGATGGGGGTCACCAAACCGCTGGGCATGGCAGGCAGTTTGGGACTGGGACAAGTGACATCCCTGAACACCAGGCCCTCTCGGGACGCTGCCACGGACAGCTGGCACACAAAGCCACCCCCTTTGGCTCCCACCAGCCTTCTGCCCTGTTTCCCACGCTTCCCAGTTATGGCTTAGGCAAAGCCCAAGCAAAAGCGAGGGGGAAGGATGTGCCAGGAGAGTAGTGCTTCTCATTTGCTTCTTTTATCATTAAACAGCAGCTTTCGGAGCCCCGGGCACCAGCCTTGCAAGGCTGAGCTCTTCCTGCTGCCGGGGTTGGTGATTCAGCTGGGAGTCACTGGGGTCTGCGGGGGCTCCGGCGGGTTAATTATTAACTCGCTCTACCTGTAGGATGAGGCAGAGGGAGAGAACATGTCAGGGCACTTGCTGCTTCGCCAAACCCTGAGGGAAACCAGGTTTCCAGTGATGTGCACTGCCTCGAAGGCAGCGGGATAGCGGAGCTAACGGGAACGGTGCTCATCAGGATGGGGCTGGGGGAGGAGAGGGCTTGCCACCACACAGCCCTGCCAGGGGAGTGCCCGGCTGGCTGCGGAGGGTTCCAGAGGGATGACAAATGCCAGTTCCCTTTTATTTTGGCTGCACACTGAGGCGTCACCGTGGTTTTGGGGTATGTGTGGGCCAGGGAGATAAGTGATGCTTGTGGAGGAGGCTCTGGCAGCTCTGACCCCAGCCCTCGCAGGACATCATAGGGTTCCCAGTGCTGCTTTTTGGGGGATGACCAGATGCAGGATGCACTTGTGGGTCTGCACCCAGAGACATCTGAGATTTAGCAGGAGCTGTTTTCTCCAGAGCTTGGGTTTAGGCAGGTCCTCCGCATCCTGGGGAATGGCTGTTGTACCTAGACGGATGATCAGACATCTATGGGAAGCACCATCAACCTTACAAGGGGTTTTTGTGCTGGGTGAGGGAAGCCTGAGCCTGCCCAAGTCAGCCTACTTCTCCAAGTGGGGGACAAAGAAACCGTAGAAATTGCAGATGGACAAAAGAGATGGGCTCATGCCCAGTCCCCCAGGCTCAAAGACTGGTGTGGCACGGGGGGACGGGGCTGGCTGCGTGGGAGAGAGGGCGGCAGGAGATTTCAGTGACATGGTCCCATTTTGTCCGTGGTCTTGGAGATGCCCACGCTTAACCACTAAACCCGCGCAGGCTGGGGTTGCTGGATGCTTGTTTGGGAGCGGGAGGTGTTCAGTTTAATTTGTTTCTTGACACACGAGCAGTGGCAGTGGCAGTTCTCCCTTTCCCTCCGGACCCCAGGAGGGTCCCTGTGGAAGCTGGCGGGTCAGCTGAGCTCTTTTGCCAGGATTGCTGCTGGATTCCCAGCTCCCAGGTTGCTTTTGCTTCTTGGGGCCTTACTGGGGCATGTGGCTGCCGTGTCCCAGGCAGCTGGTAGCTGGTGTTGCTGCTTATCGCTGTGTCTGTCGTTTCATTGCTTTATCCTCTCCCCCTCCCTGTTGCTGGTTGCTCTCTTACCCAAGCAGTGCTTTGTTTTTGCTGCCACAGCTGTCAGGTGATCAGTTGCTCTTTGTTCTGACAGCGGCGTGTAGCGCAAACGTAATCTTTTCCTACGCTTAATTGCCTCTCAGCGAGAGCATTAATTGACAGCCAGCAGGTTCCCATCTCCGGTGGGTGCGTGTTCATGGGTGCTGCGTAGAGCCGGCTGGAAAAGCTGGAGGGAGACTTTGAGCAGAGAAGGGGTTAACTCGTGTCCTAAAAAGAGTTCTCTGAGTTCAGTGAGGCCCTGGCAGGAACCCCAAGCTTTGCAGGTGAAAGGGTCCCGACAGCGTTAAGTTCCTGTTATGGGTTCAGCAGCTCTCCTCTGGCCTGAGCGCGGCCGATGTCCCTGCCGTGGTTATGAGGGGGTTGATCTCATGCCGGAGGGGTGAGTCACAGAGGCCCCAGCGAGAGGGATCTGGTGAGCTCTGCGGCTTGTCGTTCATCCCGGGGCTCACCAGCTGTCTGCTTGGCTCCGGAGCAGGCACACAGGCTGGGCAGGCTGGGTGGGGGGGAAGCACCGGCTGCTGGAAGCCTCTGGCTCCCTGCTCGTCCTGGAAATGCTGTTTGGACAAAGGCGTATGAGCCCCAGGGAGCCACATCCCCCCGCTGCACCCAGCCTCCCAGCTCCAGCACGGCCATGCCCTCGCTGGAAGCATCCCCAGCAAACGCAGCCGCCGGTGCTCAGAGTGGGGTCCCACCAAGGTGTAGGATGTGCTCCTGCAGCCCCTCTTTCCCAACCCAGAAACCCTCCCTTTAGGTCAGCATCTCCCCCTGCCTCAGGAGGACAGCCTCCCAGCAGTAACCGAACCCCAGCTCCACGCTGGCATGGAGACCCAACAACAAACAGCCCGGCTCGGGTGCCTGCCCAGGGCGCTTTTCTGAGGAAGCCCTTCTGGGAAGATGTTCTGGAAATGTCTCTTCCAGACATCAGGTCCCCACCTCCCACCAGCTCTGATTTGTTTTTCCTGAATCCTTGGTACAGAATATTCAGAACCAGGAAAACCAGAAAGAAAACTTGGACCAGAGGTTCCCCAGCCTGTTCAAGAAGGGGCGAAGGAAAACGGTTGTCAGGAATCTGGGGAAAATGATCTATTACTCCAAGGTCAAGTTTAAGTTTCAGCACTGCCAGGTAAGCTGTGGTGCCTGTTTGTGGGCATCGCTCTTCCCAGGTGTGGAGTGACCGTGGGAAGTAAAGTGTAATTCTGGGAGATGTGGCTCATGGAGACTTCAGGCTACTGCATGGTCCAGGGACCTCTGCTACCACGCAGTGTGTGGGTACTGGCTGGCACCCACGGCCCCCATCCCAGCGGGGACCTGGGCCGTGCTTCCATGCTGGGCTGGCAGCAGATCCACCAGCAGAGATGCAGTGGTGGCCCTTGGATAAGGGCTGGCCTTTCTGTGCACAGATCAGTCTGAGGCGCAGAGGGAAGCTGGGAGGAGGAAGGCATCCTGAGATAAACCCCAAAACGTGTCTTTTCTGCAGGAGGTGAATGACTGCTTCTTGGAGCTGTTCCAGTCTTACCTGTACTTCCAGTCTATGGGCTCCAACGGACTCACCTACCAGGTAGGGCATCTCCTGGACACGCTGGGGCAAGCACTGGGGACTCAGGCAGTATTGGCCCTGGCTTCTGAACCAAGGGGGGTTCTTCGTCTGTAGGGCAGAGAGAGAGGCATGTGGGAGAGGGTGGAAAGAAAAACCCGAGGGCAGCCATGGGGAGCTGTCCTGGCAAACCATTCCTCAATCCTTTAACCCAATGGTGCTGGTGAATTACAAACAACAGGCTGCTTTGCACACGCAGCCAGAAAATCACAGCCGAACACACAGGGAGCCCTGAACGTGCTCTCCCTCTACGTGAATCACAGTATCAGGTTGGAAGAGACCTCCTGAGCACGGCTGTTTTGTAGATGTTCAGAAAATTGGTTCCTTTTAGAAATGATTTATTTTCTTCTAGGTGGCTTGAGGTTAATGCAATATGCCAGTACAATCTGGAGTCATCCAGCAAGCCAGCCTTCAACTGGAAAGACACATGTCAGAATGCAAACAATATTACAAAATCTCCCATCTACATTACAAACGGTTCCTTAGATTATTAATTATAGAGGAATTAAAAAAGAATTAATGAGCCAGTAGTGGCCCCTAGACATTACAGCAATTAGCATCTTTTACAGTCCTTGTTTAGAAAGCCCAAGACAGGGAGCACAAACTTGTCATCTGTTCCTGTGCTTCGTTATAGTGGGACTCTGATGAACTGGAGTATAGAAACTGGACAGCTCAATTTTGCTTTATGGTCACTTCCAGCTTCTGGCTTGCTTGTGTTAAAGCGATGTTTTTCTGAGGTTTCTCTTAAAACAGAAAGACTTGCTATATAAAGGAAGTGTTCTTGCCAGCATGGCAGATGATTGCTGCGTTATTGGCCCCACAGAGCCCAGGGAGCTGCTGAACCTGCTTCCTCTGGGGACTGTGCTGGGTCGAAGTCCCAAACGTTTCCCCTCAGAGCAACATTTTGCAGTCAAATGTTGCGAGCCACAGCAACCTGCTGGTGCCGAGTCTGGACTTCCAGTCTCCTACGGCAAAGGGGCATTAGTTGCAGAGCCTGCCTGCGGGCTGCCCCCCAAATGATGGCGTGTTCTTCTTGCGCAGGGACTGCTGCCGTTGAAGGAGCTCAGCGTGTGTGAAATGGAGAATGGGAAGAGTGCTGGGCAGGAGGATCACGCTTTCCGCATCGTAGGTTGGTGCCTCTTCATTTGCTTTGAACAGAGAACGAAGGGTGTATGAACCACGACTGTGCTCTTTGTCCTGCTCTGACCGAGTCCCAGAGGAGAACCACGCTGTGGAAGGAGGTTGCAGAGAGCTGAAGCTCTTCCTCCCAGCGTTTGCATCTTTCCCTTCAAGGCTTCCCTGCTCCTAAACGCCTGGGCAGTGATGCCCAGGGCTGCAGGCAGGGAGGGGGCTGGATGGGGAGCGCAGAGGAAGGATGGTCCTGTGCTTCAACTGCATAGCGCTCAGGACACATGGTGACAGTTCCCACCTCTGCCCAGCTCTTTGCACACCACGTTTGAATGAAGGAATGGAATAAAACGCCTTCTCCCACCTCTCGTCACTGTATAAACCCCGAGGCCAGGGAGTGACTCCAAGCAGGCACGTGTACAGCACCGTGCGTGCTGATGTGTGGCACTGCTTGGGTCCACACGATGGGCAACGGTGCCGTGAGGTCAGTTGCCTCTACCAATGATGCCAGGTGCTATCAGAACCCGGTGTCACCTCACCAACTCTTCCCTCACCAGCCCTTCTGCCTCCACAAGCTTTTTAAATTCTTCTCCAAGTGATCTTGCTTTATAAAAGCTTTCGTGGGCTAACAACCTGTCTGCAGCTTGGCTAGAGGCTTCTTTGGGCTCTGTCATTGCTGAATTACAGTAGTCACAAGCCCCCAAGAGTAGTAGTTACAGCATGAAGATCACAGAAGTAAGTAAATAAGCCAGGAACAACAGAGAGCCAAGTAAGCTCATTTGTGTCCTAGACCCACTGCACTCGGGTGTCCTCTGTTACAGAGAAAGTTATACAATGGCCACTCGAACAAAAAAGTGACATAAATTATAAAAAGGAGCTGGTACAAACGACCCATCAAGTTTAAGCCTGCTGAGTTGTGGTCTTGTTGCACTGCACTAGGCAGGGCTCTCCAACCCTTTTGGGGAGCCTGTGAACTGAAGGGAAACTTCTCCTCCCGGGTGTAACCTGTCAGGAGCGTCTGCGCTGGGGTGGGTGGACTTGTTCTGCTTGTATTGAAACACGCAGGAGTGCGGCTGGGTGGAAAATTGCCTCGAGCTTTGTTGGGTTTGTGTCCTGCTTTGGGAGAGGGCAAACCAGGGCCTTCCTGACAGCGAGTGCTGTGTGTATGAGGAAGCAGGGACACGAAGAAACCAGGGAGGCAGTGATATCTGGGATTGCTGGGAGGTCAGGGGAGCAGTTTTATTTTTCTGCTAGAGGGGGAGAAATCAAGGCATGGAGGGGATAAGAGCCTTGTCCCTGGCCACACACAGGGCCAGGGTGGAAGCCTGTTGTCTCATGACTCTGAGACACAAAAGACACACATCCATTCTCTTGTGAAATCCTGCTGTGTGGGTAGTTCCCCATGAACTGCCCTTCCTAGGGGAGCTCAGTCCGTCAGAAAATGCCGGCACGACCCTTGGAAGTGGGGAGGTGGAGCATGGGAACGGAGCCCAGCAGGGTGCAGAGCCGTCCCTCGGTGCGTTGGCAGGCCACCACCTTGGCTTTGTGGTCCATCTCTCTGCAGCCTCTAATGCTGATGGAGTAGTTGAGCACCTTGAGTTACCTTCGCCTCACCTGCAAATGTTGCAGCTCTTTAATGTCTCCAGACAGAGAGATTTTTGGGTGGGAATAAACTGCTGCTGCTCCGGGAAGGGGCTTTCTTGCTTCCAATGTTCCTCTGGAAGCCTTCTCAAGGAAAGAGGAAGGACAGGGCAGGAGAAAAGAGCACGAGGGCTGGCAGAGGTTGCTCAGCGTGGCTGTGTCATGGCCATGCCGCAAACGTGCCCTTGGGGCTGAGGGAAATGGCAGCAACTGAATTAGCAGCAGCCTTTCAGGCTCTGCTTCACGGCCTCCCCAGCAGCTCCTCGCACTTCAGGCATGTCTCAGGCTTCAGGCTTGGGCAGGAGTTTCTCTTCTCATTTTCTCTTCCTTTGGGGCCCTGTTTAGATGTGGCGACGCGACCAGCCCTTGGGATATGTCTAGCCTTAGAGGAGGTGGAAGGGCAGGCAGTGCCATGTTAAGGGTCATGCCCTACCAGAAAGATTCCTGCTGTTTGTACAAGGGCCTGGATGCCCAGAGAGGTATTCAGAGCTGCCAGGATATCTAGGTGACGTTAGCACCTTTATACCCTCCTAGCAACGCCGTGAAGTAGGGAATCACTTTATCTCCGTTGCAAAGACGGGGAAACCAAGGCAGGAGGAGACCAGAGAGCACCAGAGCCATGATGGTGCACAGGCACTTGGGTGCCCAGTAATGCTTGACACCTCATTACTGTAATGGGTCTGAATGGAGTGACTTATGGAAAAGTCACTCAGGGAGTCCCTGCCTCAGTTTCCCCACTTCTGCTTTGTCTGTATCGGTGCATTTCCTGACAGACAGAAGTGTTTCAAAGTCTTAATTAAGTGTTGCTCATAAATAATGCAGAAATTGCAGGATGAAAGACTCCACAGAAGGGCAAAGTATCATGCTTATCCAGTGCACTTGCTTATCTGAATACTTCCAAGTCCCGCAAAGCCACATCTTACTGAGCATGCACCAAGTACGGTTTAATATGAGATCACCGGTAAATTATTAATCATAACACACATTCTACGGCCTGCCAGAAACGATTATTAACGTCACTAGGTTCTGTCTGTAGTGAGGAGCAGAGGGTGTGTGAGACTTTTTTTTGCTCATGCTACTAAGCTGGAAGCATTAAAATCAACAAGATATAGGGCTGTTCCTCCCTTCAAGAGGATGTCTGAGAGCAGCTTCAGCTTGTCTGGCACAGATTATGTTTGCTGAAGCAATAAATAAATAGTGTCAGAAAGCTACTGATGTTCTACACGTTGAGTGCCAGAGTGAAACTAAGAAATAGCACAAAACTTTTGCGTTGTTAGGCTGTCTGCAGCAGCATGCTTGTTCTGCAGAGATGCTTTTCCCAAACTCTTGGGGTCTTTTAAAGCTGAAATCTGTTGATTTCAAGCTGGACTTTTGTACTGCCTTTGAATTTTTGTTCTTGGCCTGGTTTTGGAGTGAAGGGGGACTGGTGGTCAGAGCTAGATGTGGCTGCAGGAGCAGGCGGTGGGAAGGCAGGGAAGCTCCCCAGCAGCCTGGTGGGAGGCAAAGGCAGGAGGGCCTGGAGCGTGATGCCAACAGAGCAAACGCGCTCCCAGGCAGCCCAGGGTGTGATGTGCCCAGCGTAACAGCTCTGGCCAGCTGATGACTTGTTGATGCTGCAACGTGTGCCCTTATCGGCTCAACTCGTCTGGTCTCTTGCATACCTAGGTCCTCTGCTGAATCCCCTTATCGTGTTCTGCCCTACTGAGTCAGAGCTGAAGCAGTGGCTTTATCACCTGGAGAAACAGATCCAGCTGAACGGAGGAAGCCTTGGCTTGCCCTTCCTCTCTCAGGTCAGTGTCTTGGGACAGCGAGGGGTGCAGCCCATGCTGTGGGCTTGGAGCTGAATGACCCAGACTGGCTGTGTTCAGGTGTCCTTAGGGGCTTAGGTTGGTGCAACCAGCATCGCAGTGAGTGTGGGATTTTGGTCTGAATGGCAGCCCCAGAGCTGCTCGGTGCTGCTGAGACCTGACAACAGGTCGCTGCGTTTCTGCTGCGTGTGTGTGCACACACGGCTTCTAATCTTGGCACTTGCCTTTTGTGCAGTCTCCTGCGAGGGAAGGGCGCAGAGAGAAAGGCTTTGTGAGAGGGCATGTGTGCTGCAAGGGAGACCAGCGACCCAGAGGTGCCAGCATCGCAGCCTCTGAAGGGTGGGAGGTTTGGGGTCTGCTTCAGAGAAATTCTCACCCTGTTGGCTGCTTGTGCAGTTATCCTGAGTTTACAAAACATTTGAAGGAGGAGACTGGGACCAGGGCCTAGAAAACAGGACCAGATTCAAGAAACCTGCCTTCTCTTCCAGTCTCTGCAGGGTGTTTTATTTCCCTCCCTGTCTCCATCTCCCCTTTGAAAGGCAGTGTACAGGTGATGCTAGGTACCAAGTATGATCATTCAGTCCCAGAAGGAAAACTGGCTCCTGCACAGATTTATTTACTCTTTCCTGCTTCTGCCACACTTGAAAAGTGTCCTGAGATGGGCCATGTGCCAGCTAAGCTCTTAGGGGAGGACACATCTGCCCTGCTTCTCAGCTCTGCTCCTGCCCCTAGGACGCCTGGAAGCAGAGCTCCGTGGGGAAGGAGGAGCTGCGGTGGTCCGTGCAGAACATGCCTGTCCAGGAGTGGAGAGGGACGCAGCGGGAATCCCTAGGTGATGTCCTCTGTGTTTCCAAAGTGAAGCTTCAGCATCTGCCTTTCCAGGTAGGACACATCTCCGGGGAGCAGCCTCCCGTCAGCGTGGCTCAGAAAGCGCAATGGGTGGAAGCAGCTCAGCTGTTTCCAGAGCCCTTTGCCTCAGGCTGCTGTCAGAGAGACAGCCAGAAGTAAAGGGCTCTCCAGACCTGAGCCCGCTCTGGCTGCTCACAGGGAACCCTCTTCCTCTTCACTTCCCAAGGAGCAGCACGACCGGCTGCTGGTGCTTTACCCGTCCACGCTGGTGATAGTATCGGAAGAGCGCAACAGCCTCTGTTTTAAGGTACGTTTGTTTTGGAGCACCTTCCTGCTCTCTCTCACCCTATTTCGGCACTTTTGGCTTGTTGCTCCCCTCTGCCTGTGTTCCCTTGTGCTCCTGGTGTTGGCAAGGGCTTTCCCTCTGCTCTGCTCCCTTTCCAGCTGGCAGGTGAGCAGGCAGAGGGATGTTGCAAACTATCTTCCCATGAGAAACACCTTGCCCTCCTACAAAAGCCCAGGGGGGGAAAAGGAGCTGTCTGCCAAGGAATCCAAGTCTCTGGGTGGAGGGAGGCTGGCGTGTTTCTGTGTGGTTATGCTGGCAGAGAGCCTGGCTCGCTTGCTGGAACAGCCCCAGAGTGTCCCCGCAGGGGCTTGGCTGCCCTGGCCCTGCTCTGAGGGACCACTTGAAAGCAGGTACCATCCCGGCAGCACATCTGGTGCTCGTGGGGAAGGGCGAAGGCGGGCGGCGAGGAGAGACTGCTGCTGGGGCACGGCGTTTGCTGCTCTTTCCCTCTGTGGAGCGAGGGCTCTGAGCAGTGTCTGGGCATGCCAGCGGAAGGACGTGGAGACCTGAGTGCCCCAGGGGAGGTGTGAGACGAGCTTCTCCAGTCCACTGGTGTGGCTTTGCTTGTAGGAGCAATGCTGGGAGCCTCGGCACAGACGGGCAGTGGCACTGCGTTCGCGTTGCCTGCTGTCTAAAAGGCCTTTAAACCTGATTGCCGACATCCATCTTAGATCCATCCATCACTGCAATGGCTATTAAACTGCCCTGTGCTTTCTGGCCCTCTTTTCCCGTGCTGAAAAGAGCGCTGAGCTGTCTCTGAACGTGGAGGTGCAGCACCGCTGTCACGTGGCGGACTGGGGCTGAGCTGCTCCCCCAGAGAAGCAGCATCCCTCTCCGTCACTGCGAGAGGAGCCAGCGACAAGGAAACCCTGCAGAGACTGAGGACTCGTGAAATTTGGTGGGGTCCTTCTTCACGTGATTTCGCCCTGTCCGCCTCAGGCCCCGAGCCACGCAGGCTGGGTTGGATTCCAGGGCTATCCCTGGGAAGACCTGCATAGAGCATTGTCCTGGCCAGAGGAGATGGCTGTGAGGAGGGCATATGCCAGTCAGAGCTCTCCTCTGTCCCCAGTGCAGCGGGGAGGGTGGTTTCCAGCGGCTGGTGGCTTGTGTGACACACCTCAGCCCAGAGCTCGTTTTCGGGAACGTGTTGTTTGCAGCTCCTGGGAATGGGGCGCCACGTTAAGGGGGCCTTGGGCTGGGCTCTCGGATTAACTCATCTCTTTTGAAACCTTAAACCAGATTTGTCTGCCCTGTCCCTGTGCAATGTTCCCTTCCCACGGTGCGCGAGCGTCGGTCCCTGGGCGTCTGGCTCTGCGCAGCCGGGCGCAGGCAGGAGGTGATTCACCAGCCTGTGACACCGCGGTGGGAACCTGATTTTCCACAGGCATGTCAGGGCACGGGAGCCTTCTCCCAGGGCTTCTGCAAATTAACTTCCCTTCCCCGCGAGCAGATGCTGAAGCCCTACAGTTTGTGTGTGAAGGAATAGCCCGGTCCTTTTGTTCTTCGGTTTCATACAACCCGCAGGAGCTGCCGCTGCCAAGTTTGTGTGTGTGGGACAGGGCAGGGGAAGGCAGGGGCTGAGCTGCTGGGATGGGGCTCACCCAAAGCACCAGGCTCCGGCTCACCGCTGGTGGGAAAAGGTGTAAATCAGCAAGCGGGAAGCTGCTGGGGCGGGGGGCAGGTTCCCACCGTGCCTGGGAGGGTCGCAGGGGCTCTCTGCAGCTGACCCACGTGTTGTTTGCCGGGATGCTCCTGTGCTTCCCTAGGTGGGACCCCAGCTCCGGGGGGTCTCAGCCCCATCCCATGGACTGGGGGGGCTGTTGCCTTAGGGAGGACGGAGCTGCCAAGATCAGCCTTCCTGTCCTGCTCATCAAACATCACTGTCGGGGCAGGAGAAATACCAGAGGCGGCTGCGTGTGCCCGCGGGCTGGAGCTGCGGTCCTAACCCTGCTGCTTTCTCGACAGGGCGAGCTGCCACTCAACGCCATCCAAGTGCTTTTTGAAGAGAACGAGAAAACCTCCTTTTTAATAGAAGGTGCGTGTCTGACATGCCGAGGGGTGCGCTGGCAGCAGCCGTGGAGGGCTCTGGGGCTGGGCTGGTTTTGCTAAGCTGCTGTGGCCATCTTCTTGGCCGTGCTCGCTCTCGTCGTCACCCGAGCTCTGCGAGCTGAGCTGCTTGGGGATCTCGGCCCGTCTATACCCTGGCTTTGCTGGCAGGGAGAGGCTGTGAGCCAGCGGCAACGCTTGGACCCGGGGCTGCGCGTGTCACAGCGTGGCTGCACAGGTCCCCCCTGGTTTAGGTCTGGCCTGTGTTTGCCCCTGTCCTATGGTCAGCACTCAAAGCAGAGTGTTCCCGTTGTCCCTGCACTGGTGTCGGGATCTCCAGACTCTGGGAAAACATGGGGAGGGATGGAGCAAGGGGATTCCCACGGGTTTCTGAAGGAAGCAACACGGAGTGTCGATCAGAGCCAGGAACAGCAGGGAGTGATGTTTTTACAGGCCGACTGATCAATTCGATCCGGGTGACCTGCCGCAGCTATGACGATTACCAGGAGTGGCTCTACTGTCTCAAAACAGCCCAGTTTCGAAACGCCGACTCCTCCCTCTCGGGATCAGAGAGTTTCTCGGGATCAAAGCTGCAGCACCCCGGCCAGGTAACTGATGTTGTGGGTTTGCATGGTCATCAGTACATGTCTCCCAGGACTCCCATCCTATCTCTGGCCACGTGTGAGTACTCTTGTGACACAGCAGACTTTGCTTCAAGTCCCCTGCTCCAAGGCTGTTGTGAAGTTGCTGATCCCTGCAAAGTCTTTTGAAGCCCTACATGATGTTATATAGGCATATAGGATATTAAATTCATAGAGTCACAGACTGGTTTGCGTTGGAAGGGACCTCAAAGCCCATCCAGTTCCAACTCCTCTGCCATGGGCAGGGACACTTTCCACCAGGCCAGGTTGCTCCAAGCCCCATCCAACCTTGAACACTGCCAGGGAGGGGGCAGCCACAGCTTCTCTGGGCAACCTGGGCCAGGGTCTCACCACCGTCACAGCAAAGAATTTCTTCCTGATCTCTCATCTAAATCTCCCCTCTTTCAGTTTAAAACCATTCCCCCTCGTCCTCTCACTAAAAGTCCCTCTCCAGCTTTCCTCTAGCCCCTTCAGGTACTGGAAGGTGCTAGAAGGTCTCCCTGGAGACTTCCTTCAAAAGCAGACCCCAGGCCATGGACTGTGACAGTCTTGTGCAGTGAGGCATTGGCACAAGGACATTAACAGGGTCTTGCAAGGAAGGGGAGACCCACCGTGCCAGCACTGCAGCCGGGATGGGGTCGGGGTGCCTGAGCACTCTTCACCCCACTGTGAGCCCTCGCCATTTGCCCCTGTCACCCTGTGGACTCAGCACCCACTCAGCCCTAGAGGGCAGCAAACCCTGCGACACCGGGCACGGCTGCCCGGGTGGCCACTGGCCATGGGGACACAGCCCCAAGCCAGGTCTGGCCCTGCCGTGTGGGCACGGAGGGCTGGGCTGGGCTGGCCCAGCGATGCTCAGGAGGCAGATGGGGCTGGGGAGGGCAGTGCCTGTGGCTGCACAGAGGGTTGCTCTATGTGCTGTTCTTCTCCCCCATGTAGTTCACCGGCAGCGGGAGGGGGTCCCTCACCTCTGATGGCCGTACAAACTCCTGGGCGTCGGGAGGGAGAGTGGCCACCTTAACACACCTCTCCCAGAACAGCGGCTCTCTCCCTGACGGACAGTCCTTCGTGCTGATGCCTGAGAGCAGGGTGCTCGAAGACCCACTCTCCCCTGGCTATTCCCAGCCTCTCCACGTAAGTGACCCCCCCTGAAAGCCTGGGACACGTGAGGGGACAGACGCTGCCTTTGAGCAGATGCCCGTGCCGATGCAGGAGCACAGCGCGATGCTGCAGCAGCAGCCTGAGCAGGGCAGTGCCTTGCCTTGGCTGCAGGGGGTCTGTGTACCTGGGGCTGGCCGGAGGAGAGCCAGCTCTGGGGTCTGTCTTCTCTTTTCAGGACCTGCGGAGAGGGGGCAGTGCCAGAAAGTCCAAGGGCAAATGTGGGCCTTGCGGCCAGCAGCCGCCCAGCCAGGACACGGAGAGGACCATCTGCAGCCTCATTCCCGAAAACCCCACGGGCGAGCTCCTGTCCTCGGTGTACAACGAGCCGTACTCGGTGCGCAGCTCGCAGCGTCACCCCGCAGCTCCCCTGGACCTGAGCGATGTGAGGGGCTGGGACGCGGTGGGGCTGCCCCCCTGCCTGGGGAGGGTCAAGCAGCCGAGGAGCTGGTGCATGGTTCGCCTTTTCCTTGCAGTGCTCTTTGCAGGAATAGCTGTCCTGGCAGGTGCTGTAGGGCAGGTGTGAAACCCATTTCCCTTTGAAAATGGCCCATGGGAGGTGAGATTAAACACGGCAAAGGGTGCAACATCTCCTGGAGCCCTGAGGTGCTGGGCAGTAATTCCTCATTATATACAGAATCACAGAATCAATCAGGTTGGAAGAGCCCTCTGGGCTCATCGAGTCCAACCATTGCCCTGACACCACCATGGCAACTAGACCAGGGCACTAAGTGCCATGTCCAGTCTTTTCTTAAACACCTCCAGAGATGGTGACTCCACCACCTCCCTGGGCAGCCCCTTCCAATGTCTAATGACCCTTGCTGAGAAGAAAACTGAGGCTTCTGAGGCAACGCGAGCACCAGTGCCCTGCAAAGAGGGGTGTTAGTGCTTCATAGGACACAGCGTCTTCTGCTGAGGGCTTCCCAGCATGAGTCCATCGCTGGTTTAGGGTGTGATGCCATGTTCTCAGCCTCAGTGAGTGTCCATCTGCCTCACGCCCAGGGAAGTCCCCTCATTAGCACAGACAGTCACAGTCGGGACTCAGCCCCGTCATCCCTCACGGCTGAGCAGCACTTGGGACTTGAATTGCAGAGAGATCCCCCACTCCCGTCCCTCCTGGGGATGAACTGCAAGTAGGGAACAGCATGTCATGTCCCTGTTCCAATTCTGCGTTTCAGCTGAACAGCTGGAGCTTGGTGGGAAGTCAGCCCTCGACAGCTTCCAGCTCCCTGGAGAAGCCAGCCGTGCCCCGCTCCCCGCTGTACGCAGACCCCTACACGCCCAGCTCCCCCAGCGCCCGCAGCGCCGCGGGCTCCAGCCTCCTGGAAGAGGTACCCTACGCCTTCGCTGCTCCGTACGGCCCTGACTCAGCACACGGGCTTTTGGCCCCAGAAATGGTGCCTGGGGCCATTGCTTTTCCTGCTCTCTGAGCCTGAGCAGGATGTGGAAACTCCAGGCTTGTGTTTCGGGGTGGGGTAGGGCACAGCGTAATCCTCTGTTTTTTTCAAGCCAGGACAGAGTCAGAGGGGAAACAGGTTTCCCCTGTCTTATCACTGGGTGCCAGTGTCACAACAACCCCAGGAAGAGCCAGAAACCACGAAACAAAGGGCAGAGACGGAGATGTGATCCCGTCTACAGAAACTAGAGATGAGTCAGGCACAGAGACCACTTTATCCACCCCCAAAACTTCCAAGCTGTGATAACCGAGTGCCTGTTAAAGGCTACATTTCTAGTTTTGCGCATCTCTTGGGAAAAGACTGTTTCTGAGTCTGTGGCTGGCATCCCCCATGCTGCTGAGGTCTCCCTCCCCTTGGAGGGCTCTTCCTGACCACCCTTTGTTCTTCCCCGTCACCTGAGCTGCCGGTAGGTTTCATCCTTCTCCTTTCACATCTGGCCAACTTCCCCTACCTCTATGGGCCACTGCAAGGGACCCACAGCCATTCTTCCTTTCCCATCTAACACCTTCAGGAGTGGCATTTGCAAGGCAGGCAGAAAAGCTGGGTTTGCCTAAGTCTGTTGCTAGCGGGGCTGGGTTACAGGTGGGGAGCAGCCGGTTAGTGTTCCCCCAACTCTCCATTGCAGGTATTAAATCTAGAATTTGTTTTGGTTAAGTTCCTGCAGTGTCACGGCCAGGCGGGTTCAGGACAGGCCAACGGCTTCCCAGCCCTCCTGGTGCCCCAGCATCTCTCCCTGCAGAAGAGGAGCGGCCAGCCCCTGCCCAGCAGAGAGGTGCCCGTGGCTCTGGGTTACAGCACGCCCGGCACCTCGTGCCGTCTCCAGCTGCGACCTCCTGCTGCTGCTTCTTATCTTGAAGATGTGAGTTTGTACACGCAGTCCTAGTGCCCCACACTGTGCAGGGGAATACACCGGGGTGCAGGGGACCCAGGCTCTGAGCCCTTTGTGATGGGGTGCACCTTGGGGAGCAGGGCTGGGGGAACCAAGAGAGGAACTGGTTCCTGGTGCACAGTGTCCCAGGACTGCAGTGCTAAGTCATCCTCATCAGTGCGTCTCTTTCTTTTCAGGTCTCTTCTCTGCGAGAGGAACATCTGGGCCCTTCATTGCAGCCACCAGGTGAGGCTCTGGGGAGGCTGCTTGGGTGCTGCAGCCCACCCTGCCTCGCTGGTGTCTGTCTCCATCATTCAAAGTGAGGACTCACAGAATCAATCAGGTTGGAAGAGCCCTCTGGGATCATCGAGTCCAACCATTGCCCTGACACCACCATGTCAACTAGACCATGGCACTAAGTGCCATGTCCAGGCTTTTCTTAAATACATCCAGAGACGGTGACTCCACCACCTCCCCGGGCAGCCCCTTCCAATGTCTAATGACCCTTTCTGAGAAGAAAGGGTCTCAGAGACTCATCCTTCCTCCTGCTTCCTCGTGCTGGGACAGAGTTTGTCACCTGCCCCTTGCCTGTGTCTGTCTGGTGCCTTGGCTCCCCCTCGCTGCCCACCAGCTCTGGCCACCCGTCACACATCGGGGCTTGTGGCTTGTTCCATGGCACGCTTGCAGCTTCCACCGCTTTGCCCAGATCTAGTAGCCTCTGGGCTGCGATTCTGCTGACCCTCGTGCGTTCTCTCCGCCGGGTTGCTCACAAGCTGTCTGAGCTTTGGTCTGTTTTCCTGCAGATGGGAATTTTGGCGCTTATGACCTGCCCGAAGTCGGCTGCCCATGCCGTGACTCCGCAGCCTACCACGACTATGCCGAGCTCCAGAGCTTCCAGAGCGACTTCAGCTACGACAACCTGTGGGAAGCCGAGGAGAAGGAGCCGGGCACCCCACATGGCTCCCCATCTCCTGGCCAGCAGTTTTACCAGGCCTGAGGGAGGACTTCCATAGCCAGGCACAGAAAAGCCTCTTTTCTCACTGGGCTTCCCTCCGGGGTGAGGAGCCTGGGGCATACAAAGCAAAGGGAAGGGCTCTGCTCTGTGAAAGGCTGGTTCCCATGTCCTGGCAGGTCCAGAGTTCTAAATTCTCCCCGAAATCTGAGGATGGGGGCAAAGCACAAAAGTGACAGCCTCCGCAGAGCCGTGTGTGTGCCGTGCTAAGGAGCAGGCTCTGCGGCTGCCCCGGCTTGGGGAGCCCTGGCTAGGGAACAGCGTTGCCCCCCTGAAAATAAAAGGCAGAACAAAAAGCTCGTCAGGCTCCCTCAGAAAAAGGGACTGCGTGCTCTGAAGGAGGAGTCGCTCAAAGGCCAAAGAAAAGGGCTGGGTTCGTTTGCTCATTTTCCTTTTTACCAGAGCCCTCAGGCAGGTCACTCTGAGGATCCAGTGATCCCTGAGAATAGCTGTTAAGCCAGACCTTCCCCCATTGAGCTCTGAAGTCTGCAGAGATGCATGAGATATGTCCCATAGTGGTGTATAAGGTTGGTAGCAATAGCTGTGCTCATGGGATTGTCTTCCTGCAAGATCAGAGTTGTCTGACAGAGATGGAGAAAAAAATCCAGATCTGGGCAGAATGGGATGTTCTTTACATTTTATGCAAAAAATACTTTCCTGCCAGTGCTGGCTTCAAACCATGGTGGTGACCTGCAATATTATGAGCCTGACACCTTGGCAGATGGAATCCAGAAATGTGCTGCCAGCAAATATGCCAAATGGCTTGTGTTTACCAAGGTCTTCCCTGGAAAGGATGCCCGAGATTCCTCTTATGGGACTGCGTCCTTTCCTCCCACCCCTCTGCACGTTACTGGACTCACACTAAATGCTGCCTATGAATATCTAGGCAGGGAGGGAAGGAAGAAAATTCCCTACAAGCCAAACTCCAGTACAGCCATAACATCCCAGTGATCAGAGCAAAGCCAGTGTGGGCTGCAACCTCTCTCTTCCCCCAGGACACGAATAACAGGGGACAGGGTCTCAGTGCTGTTGTTTTCCAGCCTTTAGCCATATCCTTTAGCACATAGAAGGTCAGCAGCAAATCCAAATGTTTTTACCTGAGGCTTCACATTCTTAACCTTTGTTCCCTAAAGAGGCATATTAACAAAAATCTCTATTTTCCTTCTTTCACTGGTGCAAACAAAACAATTCAGGAGCTCTTTGTACTTGAATATCAATGTATTACATTGTACTTTTTTTTTCTTTTCAGAAGTTACCCAAAAAAGTTTACATGCAAGGTTTGAGTGGATTATATGTATTTAATGTGTAAATGTGGCTGAGTTAAAGACCTATTTAATTTTTTAGCTGTGGATGACGTTTAGTATGTAGAATGGGCAGCTGTCTGCCCATTCGTGTGTGTGTTGGTTTGGGTCTTCTAGTTGTTATTGTTTTGTTTCAGGTTTACTCTCATTTTGGGAAGAATTTGTATCTAATAATCCCAAAAGGATCTATTTATTCAGAACAAAATTGCACTAGGGAACATCAGAAGCACGTAGTATGCTGGGAGGCAGCCATGCTCATGAGCTCCTAAGAACACATTGACTTTGAAGACAGTCACCGTGATCTTTTTAATTGGGTTTCAACAGTGATACTTGCAATGTAGCGGGAGGGAAAAGCCTCTCCCTGTTGCTGTAAAGGTTCCCTGGTAGATTTCTGTGAGATTCGACAATTGCAATACACATTCTTCTGGAATACTTTTCTTCTCTCTTTCTTTGCCATCCTCTGCTTTAATGGAGGTGAATTTTTGTCCGTTGCTGCTGTCCTTTCCAAAGCCTTGAGGACTTTGGGTCAAGGAGGATTTCCAGAGTGCTGACTGTCTCTTGTTCAGGGCAGGCACTTGCAAATACCTAATCCTAGAGCAAAGTCTCCCCTGCGTTTGTCAAGCAACACAACCTGGCTAGAGTGGCAGATACTCAGACTTTGCCTTCTGAGGGGCTTGGAAAGATGCTCTGTAAAAATCAGTCGGTGAGTCCAAAGGGCTCCGTGCACTCGTGCAGCTGGGAACGCCTGGAGGCCGCTTCTGTCCCTGCATCTGCTCTGAGCAGAAAACCAGGTGTCCTGGATGCCTCTGCAGAGTTAACCAGCAAGGAACTGAATGTGGCCCTCAGTTTAATGTTCAGTAATCTCTTGGGGCTGGGAGCAGCAGGGCAGGCGGAGGGCTTGACCTCCCGAGCACACTGCTCTGTGCGAGACAGCAATCCACGGCAGCGGCTACTGGAAGGTGCTGACGCTTGGAAAGACGGGAGGTGTCTGTGGTGCAGCCAGAGGGGCTCAGGAAACTGAATAACCAGGCAAGGAGTAGATGTGTTGGCTGCAGAAGCCCCGTGTATCTGTCCCCAGCTGCGATCATATTGATCGGTGACACGCGCGTGCAGAGGGCCACCAGCAGCAAGGTGCCGGAGCCTGGTTTCAACACGCTGCAGAGACACGAAACAGCTTCTAAAGTGATTTTAGTCCTGCTCCCAGGGTGGCAACTTTCCTCCCTGGCTACATCTGGGCTAAATTTGTCACTCTTTCAAATGCTGCCCTTTCAACACGCAGGCTGCTCATTTCTCACGCTTCCAGCACGCCTTTGTGCGCAGCTGCCAGGCTCTCTTTGGCTCTTATTTCGGGTCCTGAACTCCATCTTCGTGCGTCTGCGCCTGAGTTATTGCCTTGTTCCTGCAGTGCTTCTGGGGCAGAGCCTGGCTGCTCCCAGCCGCTGCCTAACGCAGTACATAGCGTTTTGGGATGAAATGCCAGCGTGCCCTTAGCAAACGGACACTGTCAGGGGCCTGCGGCGAGATGGAGCGGGGCTGTGGGTGTACACAGGACCTGAGTATCCCATCCCTGAACGCTGCTGTCTGGTTGACCTCTATGGCTTGCTCCCTGCTGTTTATTTACTGCTCCCTTGTCGCAATTAAGGGCTGTGACAACAAACTGCCACTGAAACAGTTCCACAGCCCCTGCCATAGAAGCAGCTGAAGTAGTTTTACTTATACCCTTTCCCGGCTGGGTTTAGCTCCCATAGAAGCAGTACTTCTTCCTGCTCTCCCGACTTGGAAGGTTGTACAGCTTTGCTAGGCTGGTATATTTAGTGCAGAGCAATTTATGTGTGTGTACAAGCCCGAAAATGTTTCCAAACCAGCCCCCATAAGCATCAGCTTGGTGAAGACCTACACCAAGCTCCTCGGCCCGGCCTGGTTTCCCTGGTCAGTTATCAGGTTTGCTGGCCATCGGTTTTCCCCTGATGGTTTCCTATCCAGGTGGGAACAGGGCTGTGTTTGTGAGCTCTGTTCACAGACACCTGCCTTGTGACTGTGAAAACCCCCACGCTCTTGCTTTTCCTCCACCACGTTTCTCAGCAGATTCAGGATTTAAAAATAGAGGGTTTACTTGAAGTAGCACTAGACATCTCAGTGCAGGTTGCATTAAAATAGAAACTGTGGTACCTGTAAACACACAAAATACTCTTGTTTCCTGAAAAAAATGTATTCATCCTTTAGAGCCCGGCTGCAGCTGAAATATGGTCTGAACCAGCGCGCCGGAGCTGCCAGCAAGCCTGTACACATCCCTGTATGTTGGTCACAGGATAGCTGCGTCCTGATTCACAGAGGCAGATGAAAGGCATGAGGTGATACTCACTGCCAACAATTCACTCTCTGACAAATGATCTCTAAACCTCCCCACTCCCTCCGAGTGCTGGGAGTCCTGAACTGGGCACCCCCCCCCGCTTCTGAAACCATAGCTGGAAAACCAGAGCAGCTCTTGCAACACCACAGGCTGCTGTATTTCTCTCTGCTTTCTGATTTCCAAGCCACAATTTCAAACTACTTTTGCTCAAAGAATAAAACAGCAGAGAGGTGTTTTTTTAAAAAAAAAAGAAAGTGGAGCCTGTGACCTGCTCCTTTGGCTTCAGGAGAAAAAGCCCCCGTAACTGAAGGCGCGGCCTAGCTGCAGCAGAGCAGCCCACCGGGCCTAGCTGCAGCAGAGCAGCTCCTGCTCCTTCACTCTGCGTGGACTTGCTTTTTTATTGTATTTACAAAGACATTTGAGGTTTGGGAATTCCTCGGGGAGCACTTTGTATGGACGTGTCTCTTCCTGACGGCTGAGGTCAGGGAAGGATCTGCTGGGCAGGCCTGCAGCCTGCTCCTCCTCGGGAAACCCAGCCGCCTCCTTGGCAGAGCCCTCAGTGCCCGGAGGAGCTGGGGATAGGCAGGATCTGCTCTGGTCTGTGATGAGCAACTCCCTCACTGCCCTGTGGGTGGGGGAATCCACCAGAATATAGCACGCTCTCACAAAGCGACTGGCTTTGTGTTAGTCCTAGATAAGAGGTCACCGCTCCCCCTGCTCTGCTCGCTGCCTCCTGGCTCTGACACAGCACCACGAGCCCTCAGAAATCTCTTTAAATTGCAGGGAAAAGAGAGTCATGACTCAGAAATGTCCACGGGGAGTTTTGCTCTGGTTTTGTTACAGAGAGACGAAGCAAAAATAAGAGCGAAGGAGCTGCTGTGGCAAAACTGATTGATTGCTGCAGAAGAGGTGGGGGAGAGACAGCCAAGAGTCCCCTTCCAGGCTGGGACTGCGGCAGCCGGTGGCACACTGCGTGTCGAGGCCAGCTGAAACACAGAGGCAGCTCTTGAGCGTGCACCTGCCTGACTTTTTCATCTGCTTGGCAAGACGGGGTGTCAGATGTGGGAGCTACGTGCAAGGCAAGGAAGAGGGGTGGGATGGCAGAGCTCCAGCGCTGGCGCTCTCTTTGGTGAAGGGAAAACAGTGTCACGGCGGCAAGGATGCACCGAAAAGGTCGTTTCTATTGTGGTGGCTGCTGCTACTGCAAAAGATGGTGAGCTCCTGGCTCCTCCCTCCAGGGTGCGATACAGGCAAGATGACCTCGCCATGGAGGGAGAGGAGAGAGCTTAAAAGGTCAGAGAATAAACCAAGCTTTAAAATTGCAGGCAAGTCCAGGCTGGTTGCCTTGAAGGACACCAGAGACACTGCTGCTTGACTGAGCACAGAAGACACTCCCAGAGCTGATCTCCTGATACCAACAAGATCTTTCAATATTTCCTTTTGCTTTTGCAGGGGGCTGAAAATGTCTGCCTATCTTCTGAAATATTTATCTCATCCACATCTTCCAGGAGAGATCAAAAGGAGTGTGAAATGCACCTGTAACCTGATGGATCATCTGGCACCTTCAGTAACTTTTAGCATAAATCACATTTATCTCCCCAAGCTCTAAAGGATCAGGTGACAATCGTCACTGATGGGCAAAGGGCACTTGCTGGTAGAGGTGACAGGCACCTCGTGTTACCTACAGCATAACATGAGTACTGAACTCTCCTGGGAAGAAACTCAGCATGAGGTTTTGAACACTAGGAGAGAGGCATTGAGAGAGTGAGATACACCCCGCGTCCCTTGGAGTGGGGAAACACGCGCTCAGTGCTGCCGTGCCTTCCCCAGCTTGAGCGGGTCAGGGACAGGGACAGCCAGGAGGCCACTTGTCCCACCCCGAGCGTGGTGTTTTAGCTGCACGTGGCTCACCAACAGACTGGGACACTGGGAGTGTGGAGCATTACCTACCATTCCTGCTTCTTGCAACATCTACGTCTGATTCCTTTCTGGATCGTATCTGATATTACTACTTGTACCCAATGCAGCCTCCGATCAGTGCCACATCTGCCCTGTGCAGTTTAGGACAACTGATGGTAGTCTCTGATCGTAGCCTGACTGTCCCCAAGCAGCAGAACAAGTCAGCTTCCTGCAAAACCCATGCACAGAGCCTTCAAGCAATGGTGGCAGAAGAGGACGCACAAGTCTCTTCCCAGCAGCGATTTAGCAGCTACATGTTCACTGTGAAGTTCTCCAGCCCTGCCCTATCCAAACCTCCCTGGAGGGGCTAATGTCATCAAAGGTGTCTTCAACATTATGGTTTCTGGCCAGAAACCCTCCCAGTTCCTGTGAGATCTTCAGGCCAACTTTGCAATCCCTGAGACACAGAGACAAACCAGAACAACTTTCCCAACCATTTTGCCCAGGATTAAATTCAGTGACTTTTAGCACAATCGTTTATGAACTGCCAGCACTGCACCTGGGAGCACTGGACATGGCTGGGAGAGAAATGAACAGTTCCTGCACCTGCAAAGTCAAGGGGAAACATTATTTCCTCCAGATTTGTGTGACAAGGCTAGAAAACACTAAATCTGGAAAATTCAAACCAAGCAAGAAGTCAGCAGTGACCTGTCAGGGTTTAACCATGTCCCTCACCCTGGGGACTTCAGTCAACAGGCAGGAAGAGCCAGAGCCCCCTGAGACCGGAGCTGGCAGTCCCAGAGACCCCCTTCCTTTCAGCAAACCTGTCTGCTGCCCTCCTCTGCCCTTCTCCTGCTTTGCTCAGCTCTGTGTGCCTGTCTCCCAGGAAAGCCCTGCATAGCGATCCAGCTGGTCCCCCGTTACCCACCCGCCATGCCAAGGCTGCTGTATTTCCACCTGCCACTGAGAACGCGGGGAGCGCTTAATGGATTATGGCTGGATAAACAATAAAACTGAGCATATGTGAAGATGTCAGCAGAACAAGTGCCTGCTGGGCTCCTGCTCAGCGGAGGGAGCAAGGGCGGCTGGGCACATCATCCAGGGTCTGAGGCTGCAGTGCCAGGCAGTCCTGGATGCCGCTCAGGCTGGAGAGCTTGGCTGCATCGAGGGGGACTGGGGAGGACAGAGGCGATGAGGATCGATGGACCGAACCCAGGAGCTGCTGCTGTGCATTGACTTGTGCTCACTGATCTGTGCAGGGGGTCCCGGGAGGCTGGAGGGCTGGTGAGAGCAGGACTCTGCTCGAGTCCTGAGTGCTTCTGTGGCAGGAGAGAGGACAGGGCTCTCTGGAGCAGGCTGTTAGCGACGTGGGACAGCCAAGGTGTGTCTCAGAGAGGCAGGCATGGGGACTGAGGGGAAGGAGGAGGAGAAGCAGCCCATCTCCCTGCATACTCTGTCCTCAACCAGCACATCAACTCTTACATTTTTGTATCATCAGACACATAGTGGATTGATTTCTCATTCTTTGAAACTAAGCACTCATTCAACAGTTTCACACACAAACAATGTAGACACAGGAATGTACACAAAAGTAGTAAATGAGATGATAGATCTTTATTAGAAGCTTCCAGCATATTTTATCTGTTCTTCTTCACAAAACTCCTCTTACTGGACATACAGCTACTATAGTCCATATAGAGCCTGTACATCTCTTTCTCTTGCTATTTACTGCTACGTATCTCACTGTACAACTGCACAGTGTGCTCTCTTATCAGCAATAATACATGGTCTTAAGTACAACCCCACACACATTAAAATTGCATGGCACTCTGCGTTACAAGGAAAGAGCTAAACCTCTTCTCTCATTTCGTAAGACAAAACATTGCCACAGACTGTTCCTATAAAGCTCATAGGCAGATCCGCACAGGTATTCTGGGCAGATTTCCCCCGGTACCTTTGTGGATCTGGTCCCTAAGTGCTTAACAAATCTCACATTCCTGCTGTTATCAGACTTGGGAGTGAAGAAAAACCCTCATGAATAATGCCCTTGAGTTATCAGGAAGGCACTAGAGGCAGGGAAGAACCTGAACCACTTCCTTTTAATTTTTCATCCCACCTTCCCTTCTGGGTCCTCTCCAGCCCCACAAGGTTACACACTCAGCCACGGCACCTCCTCACTGGACATCTCCTCCCAGCCAGCCCTATGTCTCTAGGATGGGAGGCAGTGGAGGGACCAAGTGATACATGTAGACCTTTCCTCTGGTGATTGTCAGAGCCAAACATGTACATGTGCCTTTTCTTCTTCTCCAACTTCTCCAATGCTCCTGTCCTTCTCAGGGCTCTTTCCTGAGGCTTCCGTGAGTTTGGCCCCTTTCCCTGCT
Source organism: Nyctibius grandis (assembly GCF_013368605.1). NCBI lineage: Eukaryota > Metazoa > Chordata > Aves > Nyctibiiformes > Nyctibiidae > Nyctibius > Nyctibius grandis. The sequence continues at coordinate 5,525,598 of NC_090674.1, forward strand.
GCCCCTGCAGCCCCTTTCCATCCCGTGCAGCCTCCTGCAGCATCCTTCCCCGCTGCCGCTTCCCCTGGCTCTGGTGTGACACCTGCCCATCCTCTGCCTACGGGAGCGAGATGTGTCCTTGCAGCGGGTGCTGCTCACCTGCAGGGACACACACCGCATCCGCAGCTCTGGCTCAGCTGGGCTGAGGCGGCCAAATGCAACAGAAACCCTATCCCAGCCTCCCGAACTGTTAGACCGAGCCGTGACTTCTTGGAGTGAAATCCAAGAGGGTGAGTCCTGCAGTGAGCCAAACCAGTCATGGGAGACCTGGGCCTTGCCAAGTGCATGGCCCTTCCATCCCTCTTTAGCTGCTGCCCAGCTAGCCCCACACAGCCAGCACACGCTCAGCAAAGCACCATGTTTGGACAGAGACAGCTCTTCCCCAAAGCTCTCTCCTCTCTTCCTCCACAGATACCCCAACCCTTTCATAGGAACGAAGCACTTTCCTGGTTTCTTTTGCTCTCTCCTCCCTCCACTGCCTCAGCACCTTCCTTTGCCACCAGATGACTTCAGGAGGGAGGACGGACAAGCAGCGCCCTAGAACAGACACTGTGACTACTCCTAGGAGACAGCACAAGTACGCAAGAAGTGTGCAAAGAACGAACAGAGCCAGCCCATGCCAGGCTCCTCTTCTGTCCAGTACAGGTACAAAGTGCCTACCGTATCGTAAAGGACCGTCACCGGAAGGATCCTGCTTCCTGTGACATCCTGTCCCATTTCGGGATGGGTCCAGAGAAGTCTTGGTGCTGGGATCCAGGCTTCTCACACTGCCCAAGAACAAAGTCCCCGGCCTCTGCCTCCACCATCCTCGTCTGTCCTCGGGAAGCACCTCTGGTGTGCGCTGAGCCTAGGTCTGGGTGCGTCCTTCTCTGACCTGCCTTCTGAAGTAGCGGATGGCAGAAAGCGTGCCAAAACTTGCCAGGAACACTGGAAAAGAGCCCAACACATTTCCAGAGTGAGTATGGGTGCTTCTTCCAAACCTGAAGATCTTTTTCCAGACTTGAAGATCACAAGCTACTTGGCTCACTCTGGTCCATGGGACCTAGAGTGGTTGGTCCCCTCCCTTTCCCAGTCCCCTCCTTCCTTTGCTCTTCATCCCCACCACACTGTGTGTTCCCAGTGTGTTCAGTCCTGAGCTCCCCACAGCCTGGCCAACCACATCTAGTCCTACAGTTTGGGCACACAGATCACACCACCATTCCATAAGAAATGGCTGTTTTTAAGAGAAACACAACATAGACTTCATGCGTGTGGTAGAGATGGGTAGTGGTTAGACATACAGGTTCGTGTAGGATGGGTCTAATCTTGGATGAGCCTGGGACATAGGGAAATTCAACTTGTTAGAACCTAAAATGCCAAAAGCGGATTGCTAGTCCAGGATGTCAAAGTGTCTCTCGCCTCCACGCTCGGTTACGCAATCCCGAGGGCACGAGGCCCGTATCCTGCTTTTCACACCCTCTCTGAGGCCACATCTACCATCTAATACTAAGAAGGCAAGGAGGAGCAGGCCAAAAGCTCCTTGTGATGATTGTGCTGAGCAACTTTAGCTAATGAGCTATTCTCAGCCTGGGGTGTCAGCTTCCTGTGTGACCTTAGCAGGGAACATTCCTCCCCCGGACAAGCAGCAGGAAGCCCTGGCCCCGGCTTCTCGCCCCGCAGCGGGGGCTCTCGGGTGCCCACGGGCTGGACCCCGTGCTCAGCTGCTGCAGTTGGGACAGGGCTGCTGCACTCGCTGTCCCACACCCTGCTCATCCAGCGACCCGCACCCCTTGGGCCACAGCTCGGCTCGTTTGTGCTGCCCGAGCTTCCTCTCTCCCTACCAGCTATTCAAATGCTGTGGTCGGAGAGGAGAGGAACTGGCAGAGCTCCGTTTATTCGCAGGACTCGGTGCACCAGGATAATACTGCAGCTAAGCTGTATTTAGAAAAAAAGATTATACCTTTACAGCACATTAGAAAAATACATGCATTTGTTCCAGCTGAGAGGGAGGAGTATAAACCTGCACACTCGAGGTCCTGATTCAGCTTCTAGCCAGCATGGATCCTAAAGAAGCCTCTTTAAGAGGCTACGGGTGTGGGTCCCTGTCAGAGGCTGGATGGAGCAGGGAATACAGACTCATCCTACAGCTCAGTTTAAGTCAGCAGTCACTTTGTGTGGGGAAAGGACAACGTAAGTGAGTAGGAATCAGGACTGCCATTTCTACAGGAGAGAGAAGGCATGAGAAAGTAACAGGATGCTTTGGAAAAGCAGGAAAACAACCGCATTTCCCACAGGCACTGGTAGGTGTGTTAGCATCCCTGCCTTTCTCCCCACCACGTCTTCCATGAGGTCCTTCCCACCCCTCTCCCACCAGGCTGGGCACCGTACGTACTGGTCTTCCAGGCATCTGGAGCCTGCAGGTCGGAGGTCTTCACCGCCCAGGACGCAAAGGCACAGAAGACGAGGCACATGTCCTTGTGGGTCAGCGCCAGCGGAGCCTGGGGCCGCCCTGGGAGGAGAAGAGCACAGGGTTGGGGTTTACACCACCTCCTCTGCCACAGCAGGCTCCAGTCCCTCTGGGCAGTGGGTCCCTTGCACTCCCGGAGAAATACGTCTTTGTCACACATTTTCCCCTCCCAGAAGACCTTTTTTCACCACTGGTCAAGTCAAACACGTCTTTAGGACTCAGATATGTTTCCTAAGGAGAGGGGCACATTTTTCACTCCTCTCAGTTTCACACTTTGTTAAGAGCCCGAGGCAAATATTTGTTACTGCTACCCACATGCCTGGGAGGCACAGCGAGTGTACATGCTGCCTCCAGGACCTCGACTGCCTCACCACCTCCCTGCACATCTTCCCAGAGCACCCCTGCGAGGTGGCTGGAAGCAGGGAGCAGTTCCTGGGCTGGCTGCCCATGCCCCTGGGCTGCGGGCAGGTCTCTCTGGGCAGGGTCCCCTTCCTGCAAGACGATGCCCTGAGATGCACGCAGCTCTGAGACAACACACAGGACCAGTTCTCAGCATCTACCCATGGATCCCACCTCGCTCCTGCCTGCTAGGCCCAGGGAGGGAGACAGCCCTGAGTGCTCTGCGTTTCTTTCTCTGCTGGAATTCCAGCCTAGCACGACTTGAAGACATGTTGCAAGAGTAGGTTATTTTTGCTCCTATTTTTATTTGATCAAGCCTTTAATTAAAGCTGGCTTATTAGTTATCTGCGACCAGGGCAAAGGGGTTTTTCCTCTGTGCAAACAGACTGGGAGCTCTATTTTGAGGCACTCTTTGGGGTGACTCACTCATTGTTTGGTTTTAATATTAACTGTGAGGCACCGTGGCTGTAAGCATCATATAAGCTTTAAGATAAATACGCTGGCTGTCCTAGTGGGTCAGACGTGTGCTCCCTTTATTCCTGTTTCTCTTCCCAGTGACAGCCAATGTTCAGATAACATCTGAGGTCTCTGGAGAGTATTTTTCAAGTTTTAAAGTCCCCCTCACCTCTCTCAGCTGGAAGCCTTGGACATGTTCCACTCTCTGCACGCCTTTCCCCCCACCAATATTAGATCAATTAGCAGCCCAGCCTTAACAGGACAGCAGCTCAGCAGCCATTGCCTTATCTCAGGGACATGAGTTCTCTGGTACAGAAGGATTTTGCTGCTTTGCCTCCCATTCCCTCACCAGAAATACAGGTAGGTGCTTCTGCAGGCAGTTGGATGGCACTGGGATGGGGGATTCCTATATCTCCCAGACCTCACAGTCACACCAGCCACATTTAATGCAGCTATCTGCTTCAGTAAGTTTTTTCTTGGCCAGAGTGCAAAAGAGTAGATCAGATCCACAGTGAGTTATGTCCATCATGGGGACAACTGAATCGGCTTGGACAGGGACTTTGGGCCAGACTGAGTTTCAGCCTATTGCATGCATGCTGCCACGACTGCCCCTGCCCCAGGGCTGGAGTTTGCGGGGAGCAAAGCAAGTTACGCACAGAATATACCCAGGTTCCCCGTCCATGCCTCCTGCAGCACTGCGAGCCAGCCTGCGGGGCGTAGGGGCAGCGTGGGCACCACGGCGCGACACAGCGTGTCACGGCGGTGGCTTTAGCCACACACAGAGGCACATCTCTGCGCAGAGGTGAGCTGTCGGGCAGGGGGTACCGGGGCGTTACCTGTCAGCGCCAGGGCCATGTCCAACTCCTCCGGCCTCGTCTGGCCTCTTCCCAGCGGAGCCAGCGGGACGAGGGGCAGCTTCTCTCCAGATCCTCTCCGCACAAGAGCCTGCGGGGCCGGGGCTTGGCCTCTCACCAGACGCATTGGCCTTTGCAGGAGGGACTTCAAAGACCCCACAGCTTTCTTCACCTCAGAGGCTGGAACGATTGAGAAAATCCCTCTCCAGCCCACCCTGTTCGCAGGCCCATCCGGAAAGAAGTGTTCGTACACCTCAGGGACCGAGATAACCAAGGAGTCTTTGACCGGAGCTGGGTCAGGATCCTTGTTTTGCAGCTGAGTGTGGTCCAAGCTGCTGAACTTCTTTCTCTTCCTGTCTTTACTCTTGACTTTTTTCCTGGTTCCTTCTGGTTCATTGAAAAAATATTCATACAGTTCAGGCAAGGATATTTCCCTTTCCAAGGGTGTTTTCTCCCCCTCCACTGAGTTCACCATTCCTTCTTCTTCCCCTTGGGAATCACAGAACAAATACTCGTACATCTCGGGCCAAGTCACGTCCAGGGTGTCCACCCTCGCAGAGGCCCCAGCTGTGAAGCACGGGGGGCCCAGCTCCGCGGGGCTCTCGGCTGCAGGCTCCCCATGAGCTCCCACAGCAGCGTCCCCTCCAAGGGCTGCCACGCTCCTGGGATGGAGAGGCTTCTCCGGCACCTCCTGGCACGCCTCTCCCAAAGGAGCTGCGGCTCCGCTGGCGGGGATCGCCGGCACATTGTCACATACGCCCAAGCCACCAGCCTGCGCTGGCTTTGAAGGCTTGGTGGCCTTCACCTTCGCTGGGGGCTGTGCCCCCGGCTCCTTCACCTTCTGCTTTGGGGGAGGGCTCGCAGCTGGATCACCCTCGTCCTTGCCAGGGCCAGACACCAGCCGTTTGCCCTCCCCTGCCTCCTCACTCCCCAGCTTCACAGGAGCTGCCTTGGCTGCCTTCTCCTTCCCTTTGCTCTTCCGCAAGGACAGCGGCGAGCTTAAAGGTGCCTTCACAGGTGCCACCGTCCCCTGTGCCGCAGCCCCTGCAGGCTCCCTGTCCCCCGGGGCTGCCTCGGTGGCACTGGCCCCACGTTGCTTGCGGCTCTTCCTCAGCTGTCCTGGCACCTTGGGCCTCACGACGTCCGGGGACCCAGCCGGGGAGCTGGGCTCGGCGCCTGCTCTCTCCCTGCTCGCCTCTTCCCGCGCCGGGCAGACGGGCGCACTGGGCGCAGGCTCCAGGGCTGGGCTCGGGGGGTGGTCACGCGAGGGTCCCCGTAGCCTGGGCTCCGAGCGGGAAGCGCTGCTAGGACTCATCCTCACCGAACCCTCTGGGGAGGCAGCCAGTGCCGGTGAGTTGCCCTGCACCAGAGACCCCGGCTGTGCCGCTGCCGGGCTGCCACGGGGCTGCTGCCCTCCCGCGTCCCCTCCCTGCTCAGGGTTGCTGGCTCCAGCTGGGTGGCCGGGGGGCTCCATGGCCTGGCTGCTGCTGCCTGCTCCTTTCGCTGCTGCTGCTGCTTCACATGCTGTGTCCTGCCCCGGGCTGCTCTCAGCTGTGCCAGCGAGGGCGGCTGCGGGGGGACAGGACGGCTGCCTCCCCTGAGCGCTGGGCATCGGAGCGGACGAAGGGCAGCGGGGCTCGTTGCTCCCGCACAGAAACCTGCCGACAGAGCCCAGGTCCGCTTCGTCCTCGCTGCCCGAGAGAAGCTCCGTCAGGGCAAGGTGCCCGCCAGCAGGCCAGCGCAGGGGGGCGTCTCCGGGCACCCCACGTGGGGCAGAGCTCGCCGTGCCAGGCCCTGGCCCGCTGCCCACCCTCGCTGGGCTGGCGCGGCAGTCCCTCCCCGGCACGCCGTCCCCTTGTTCAATGTCACTGAGGCACTGCTCCTCGGCCGTGGCCAGGGCGGCCGGCGCTAGGTTGCATTCCTCCGATGCCAAGAAGAACTCAGCCCAGTCCCTGTCGTTCAGCTGGATGCTGTACTCGAAGTTATCCATGCCTGCAGCAGCAAAGCAAGGGGAGGGGGCCAGAGAGATGAGGGCGTGAGGAGGGGGCTCCAGCATCAGCAGGCGTAGCTGAGGTGTATGCCCCTAACCCTTTCTCCCCAGGGTCCTGCCTTGCTTCCCTGCCACCCGTATTCACTCCTCCTCACTCATCTCCGGATGAAATCAGCAGGAGGCAAGGGCAGGTCCTGGCAGCCTCAGCAGGACAGGGATCGCTGTGCTGGACCATGACCAGGGAGAGAGACTGCTACTACCCCCCTCAGGTCCCATCTGCCTCTGCTTCGCCCAGCACAGCAGCACAGAGGGTTTGGGATTCTCTCCACAGCACCATTGCACCTCACATACCCCTTGCCTACTCCTTTTGCCTACAACCCATTTCAAAAAGTGAGGGATTTATGCTGAAGCGGCATCATGCATGAAGGCAGCATGAAGCACAGTCCGAACAAGGACATTTCAGCAAGCCACGGCAGCCCCTTCATACCGGTGGCTCTGGGGAGGGAGATGCAACAGAGCCCAAAACTGGGAGGGGGGATCCAGCGGTGGGAGAAGAAGCAGAGAGATCACAAAGCTGCATCCTACCTGTACCACAACCTAAGCCGGTGATGGAGCCATTCAAAGAGCCACGCAGGAAAATCCTCCCGGCACAACATGATGCTATACCCTTGACGGGGGCAGAGAGCTCGGCTCCAGCACAGACCCATTCAGAGCCTAAAAATAGCCACCCTCCCTCCCCAGTGTGTCACTTGAGATCCCAGTGTGGCGGGTTCAGAGAGGGCAGGCCCATATATAGAAGCTGGTGGGGAAGATGCGAGGGTGCCAGCCAGTGCATTTCTGTCCCACAGCCTCCGGGGTCGCTGGGACCACTCCTGATGCCCACTGCTCGCTTCAGCCCTCTGCCTGGGGTTGCTCCATGGGATGGCCAGCAGAGAAGGGGGCCAGGCCACAGAGCTCACAGCCTTTAGCACAAGGCATCTGGGTGGCAATGACTCTTCTTTTTTCAACTCACCCACCTCTTTGCCTCAGTCTGTAGGTTACCTATTTCTAGGGTGATAAAAACATGCCTCAGGGGCATCCTTTGCCTATTGATAGCACTCCTGGGGCACTTATTGCCACCTTGCTGCAAGATCTACATCAAAAGATCACAGCCAGCATCATGGTCTTGTGACAAACCTGGTGTGGTGCGTGGCAGCCGTCCCACGCCGCTTCGGGTCGGAGACTCAGGGTGAGCCTGGCATTAGGGAGTGACGGGGAAGCTACTGGCTGAGGGTGGCCTGGTGGGTCAGCAACCAGAGCCAGAAATAGCCCTCAGCTCCTGCGAGTCCCGGCGCCTGCCTCCCACTGCATGCCCTCCCCTGTCCCAGGGGCCAGAAATAGATGCCCTGAAGTAGGTGCCTGCAGCACAGTGAGCGTGAGACCGAGCCCTCCGAGGGCGGCCAGCACTGCCCCAAGCCTCCGGCCACCCCTTGGGTCACCAGGCTGCTGGAGACCCCAAACTGGAGCTGGCCAAGCTGTGTAGATGCTGCGGGAGCATCAACCTCGGGGCTCCTTGGCGGGGCTGGGGTGCCGCATGCCGCACCGCACGCTCCAGGGAGCCGGGGGTGAGCACCCAGCTCCTGCCCCACAGGCTGGGGGGCAGCCAGACCTCTTGCCCTTCCCTGCCAGCCCTGGCCAGCCTGCGGGAAGGAAGCTCCCCATCGTGGCTGCCTTCACGCACTGCATTGTCGGGGAGCGAGCCAGGAGCGTGCAGCTGGAGCTGGAGCTCACTGCCCCACGCCGCCGGGTAAATATTGACCAGGACACGCTTCCTTTCTCCCTGCACCAGGCTGACGCACGCAGGGAGCTTGTTGAGCTGAGAAAATATGGAAGGAAAGAGGTCTGCTGTCTTCCCATCCTATCTCATTTCTGATCTGGCTACACCCTTCTCCCTCTCCCCCTCACACGCGCTCACAGACGCAGAAGGGAAACCAACTGGCTTCCTCTTCTTGGCTGCAGTCGACTTCCTTCCCTTTGAGTCCAGCAGCCAGGGTTAGTCAGAGAAACCTTTAAACTCTGCCTCACAAACCGCAGCAGAGAACATAAAAGAGCCAGAGGCAGCGAGACGGAACTGGAAGCCAGCAGCGGGCTGGCGGCCCGCGTTATCAGTGTCACATTTAAAACCAGCGCTGGGGCAGCCACACACCAAACCCAACAGGAACTGCACACACCCCACCACGCGTTCCCACCCCGGCCTCAGAGACACAAACAAGTCTCGGCGCAGGAGACATCCCAGTATTTATTTAGCTGTCCAGGGTAAAGCCCACACACCGTCCTTGGGGAAATTACGCATCTGCTAGCACTTCCCTGCCTTCCTCTGGGGGGGGCCATAAAAGCGCAGCGTGGACTTCAAGGGCAAGGCATGCTGCCCCGAGGCACAGCAGCGTCAGAGGACATCCAGCAGTTGCAGCCCGGACAGACGGTCTCCGATTGCCTTCTGGCGTGTGGTGCGTGACCCTGTGCCTCTCTGGGATGCCCGGCTCCAGCTCTCCACAGCCATCATCCGAAGAGCTGATGCCAGATGTTGGGATGCTGCAGGGCTGCTCCAGCACCTCTGCACCAACGGGACCGGTGGATGCCACCTGCCAAGATGGGGGGCAGGTGGGCACGGGCCTCCCCACCACCTCCCAGCACCTCCAGTATTGACGCTTTGGTATTAAGGACATTATATAAATAACTAATGTCAACGTGTAATTAGAGAAGGGCCTGAAATAAAGCAGCAGATGAGGCCCCTCTCTGCCTGACAACATAGGACACAGCGTGGGAGAAAGACCCAGAATCAAGGGCACGGAGGAGGGAGTCAGGCAAGAAAACTGGGAGTGCCATGGGGGGGCACATCCTTTGGCATAAAGACCCCTTCTGCCGCTTCAGGCTCCACATTCGTTACTCCCAGTGTAAAGGACCCCCAACAGACTGGCAGGGGGGAAAGGAGCTATCAGAGCCATATAGAATAATACTCTAAGACAAGCAACTTCCTATCCAGGAAACTCCATTTGGGAAAATTCTACCTTCACAGAGCTTTTAAAATCAGCACTAAAACGTCACGGGTATGGGGGTTTTGGCTGAATTCACTGCCGAGACAAGGCAGAGAGTGCAGAGAACTGTGGGTCTGATTACAAACACATCCTCCCTGCCCTGATCGAGACCCATCGCATGCGGTGTGTTAGGGGAGGAAGAGAGTGATGAGGCTGCAGGAAAAGCAACAGGAAAAAAAAAACATAATGGGAAGAGAAAGATATCCACAGCTTCAGGAGCAAGGCTGCATTGGCCCTTGCTGCCTCCCACTGCCTGGGACACACAGCTCTAGTTGTGGCCATTTTGATCATCCTCTGGCTGATCCCTGGCCTCTGGTCTTCTGCTCTCACAGCACCAGCCTTTCCCTCTTGTGATCTCCCCCCAGATCTGATTCATTTCTCCCCTTCCATCAATTCCTGCGAGGTACAAACTGCCATGTAGCTAGCTCAGCCCTTCGTCTCCACGAGCAGGGAATGCTGAGCTGCTCGGGTACAGCTTCCACCTCGCACCACTGACAGCCATGAGACCTCCCTTGTGACAGGGAGGGAGCCAACAGGGAATTTAGATCTACCCCAGAGAAAGCCTGGAAGCAACAGTTACTCCATGCTGAGGAAGGGGTTAAGGCTGCATTGAAACTGAGTGCAACGAAGCTGTCACCACCGGTCTGGTTTTGCTGGTTTGGGGGCAGGTGAGCAGCTAGGAATGATCATCACCCCCAAACCATCAGAGCTCTGCATTGTTTTTGCCTAAACCCTTTAAGTGTTTTGGGGTTTTTTTTGCCTGAAACTCACTCCCCAGGCTCTCTTAAAATTCAGGCCCATGCTTCCCGAGCAGCTCACTCAAAGGTCAGCCTTGGCTGCCTTGAAACTCAGCCTGCGCTTGCCTGAAACTCCGCCAAGCTCTTCCAAAAGGCTTGTATCCTGGCCGGAGTTTCGGGCTGCTAATCCAAGTCTCGCTGGGTTTCAGGTTTCTGTGCAAGCTTTGGCTTTTGCTCTACACGAGAATAACCTCAGGCCACATCTGCTGTGCTGGCTGGACCCTTCGTGCCGGGGCAGGGGCGGCAGCGGGCAGCCACCTCCAGTGCCAGGGAAGAGGAGGCAGGGGAAGCAGGGTACCCAGCTGTCCCAGGGCACAGGTGGGACCAGTATCCATAACACGGGCAGTTCCATCTCAATATGATGAAAAACTTCTTTACTTTGAGGGTGCCAGAGCCCTGGCACAGGCTGCCCAGGGAGGGTGGGGAGTCTCCTTCTCTGGAGATATTCAAACCCGCCTGGACACGACCCTGTGCAACGTGCTCTGGGTGACCCTGCTTGGGCAGGGGGTTGGACTGGATGATCTCCAGAGGTGTCTTCCAACCCCAACCAGGCTGTGAGTCTGTGATTCTGTAACTGGTATGAAGCTTAGCAGTGCAAAGTGACCCCACTGCATTGTTTTAATCTGAAGTAAAGCACAGTAATACCAGCCCAGTGCCCGGTCTGTTGTGGCTGTAGCGTTTCTGGATCGGGACCAGCAGCCGTAAGGCCAGGTGACCACTGTCATGTCACAGCCACCTTGCTTTTCACCTTGCTTGCTGATGCGAGACAAACCGAGCACGCCAAGCTCTCTGCAAGTCATACCCAGACAGATAGAGCTGTTCTATTTTTTTTTTTACAAGTCCTTAGAAGAGGCTGCTGGGCTGAAGTTCCAGCTCACAGGAACCAGAGTTTCACCAGGGAATCCAACAGGATCAGTGTTTTACCTGTGGAACTCATTTTTCCTGCCATTTCCACTAGATGTCACTTACAGCCAGAAAGTTAGCCCTTCCCCGAGATTTTTAACCTCCTCCTGATGCACAGGTCTATGCTAATCCTACAAAAGGGGTCTTAGATGTCCAGGACGTTAGGACTGTAGTGGTATTAGAGCAGTCAGGGTTGCAGGCTGTAAGGGAGGGTGTAGGGGAAGCCAACACCTCCTGAGCATCCCACCCAGCTGGTGTGGTGCCTCTGGGGGAAAGAAAAAAGCCTCCCTCACCCCACCAGCCTGGCACCACACCAAAGTGCTGGCTCAGACCTTTCCTTCAGGGCTCTTCTTCCTATGCAAAGCAGAGGGGTGCAGGCAGCCCCGGGCATCGCTGAGCCACCCCTTCCCCCTACCCCACCCGCAGCAGGACCTGCCTCCCCTTCCCCATGGCCCGGTCTTCTTCACAGTCCCACTGTGAAGGACCTGAGACTTTCTCACAGAGCATCAGCTTGGTGAAGCTCTCCCCTCCCCGTGCTGGCTGTGGGCCTGGAAAGGGCAACGGTAGCTGGACCTGCAGCCACAGCTCCATTTTCTGTCCAAGTCACTGATTAATTATGTTTTGGGTTGAAAGGGCCTCCCCTCCCACCCCAGCCCCAAAGGCCAGCTGTTCCACATCTGCAGGACTCTGTCAGTCCTCAAGGTCCCCAGTTCTTCACCCCTGTGCTGCCCACCCCCTTCCCAACAGATCTGATTCCCAGCAGAACGGGGCATTGCGGTCGTGTTATTCTAACTCCCAGCAGATCTGCTGCTCCGCTGATCTCAGCCCACCCACTGTCAGCAGCTTCACAGAGCAAAGCAGAGGTCAGGTTGCAAATACAACAGGCACCGGTAGCTCCTCGCACCCGGCTGTTCTGCTCACCATCGCGCCCGAGGGTCCCCGAGCAGAGGCTCCAGTTCTGTGGGAGGCTCCTTGTGCGGCACTCCAGTCTGGCTTGGATTAAACCAGCCCTGGAGAGCTGATGACATTAACCCTCTGAAGGCTGTGGCTGGGAAATGGGAATCCCCAAATACTTGTTTGTGATGGAGATAACAAATGGGTTATCTCCATGCCCATGGGGAAGTGCTTTCCAAGCACCCATGGACACGCCGGCCCTGCTTACTGCATCAAGGGACGGCGGGACTCATGGTGGGACTTGTGTCCTCTGCGGAGGAGTGAGCTGTGCACTGGGCAGACTGATCCCCAAAGCCCAAGGAGTCCAAATGCCACTGTCAAAAAAGCTGAAAGCTCTTTGCAAGTCGAAGGCTCCCAAGGACCTTCATCCTTCACCTGCTTTGGAAATACGCTGCCCTCGGTCACCTGGGAATTAAAAGCCCCAAAGTTCTGATTAGCTCTTTCCAGGGTGTTTGTTTCCACGTTTCCACGTTTTAAATACAAAAGCCCCACAGAGAATCGTGGCCAGGAGAATAACAACCAGCGGTCCTTATCTCCTCAGGTTGAAGATTATTACAGAGGCTTCTGAGACAAAATTAGGATGAGAGCTGGGCCAGTACCACCACCACAACGCTTGGTTATCCACCCAAGTGCCTAAGGCATGTGTGTGCTGGAGGCTTCCCAGCAGCCTGGGTAGAGCAGCCAGTGTAAAGCCTGAGTCAGGACAAAGGCAGGAGCTTTATTTACATCCCAGGAGCACCTAAAGCTCCTGCCACCTGTGCAGGGGCTGGTTCTGCTGGAGGAGCCCAGCACAAGGGAGGAAAGCTGTGCGGGACGTGGAGAGAACAGCCAAACATGAGGTGATAGGAGATGCAGAAGCACAGGGCTGGGATGTGATGTTCCAGTGATTGCTGGTGTCTCAGTCTGGGTGGCGAAATCAGAGGCTGGCTGGCTCCAGGGGCCCATACGCTGCTCTTGTCCACTGGACTGGGACGGCTCAACCAGCCTTCTCAAGTCCTGGTCTTAGCTGTAGGACGTCTTTGTAGTCCTGCAGTCAGGGAACAGAAACATCTGGGCATGATTCCTCTGCCCTGTCAGTGGAATAATAAACAGTGATGAGGGACAGAGGGTTATTTGGGACCATTTCAGTGTGCTGTGTGCACGCAAGCGAGAGTACCCAAACCCAGTACCATCGTACGGAGCGGGGAGGTCTTCCTGCAGCTCTCACCTCCCTGCTTATGTCTGTTCAAACACAAGCCAGGTCAGTGCTGGCCACCCTAACCCTCCCAAGCACTGATTTCTCCCCATCCTCCTGTCTCCCCCCGCCACATCTGGGAATCCTGCTTGAAGTGCACATTTTTTCCTCCCCTACTTACCGAAAGTCAGATATTTCTTTCCCCCATTCCTCGTGAGTGGGGTGGATGTGTAGCTTGCATTTGTATTTGCATACCAGTTATTTGGGTTCTGACTGGGGACTGGGTGTTTCTGAGGTATTGGGTTCCTTTGCATGCTGCAAAAATTCTTGTGCTACTTTAAAAAGAATTTAAGGTAACAAATCCAAACCTATGTTTTTCAGCTCCAGTCAGGCTTCTTACTGGCAAGGGCACAGAGAAGGCAGTTCCAGGACCCACGCACTGGGAAGTAGATGGGGAGGTCTGGGGTGTATTTTAGGTCACCCCAGGTTTTTTTGTGGACCTTGCTTGGGACTCACTGCTCTACTTGTGTTTCAGTGCCCTGGCTGGAGGACAGGGATGCAATAGCTGTCTCCTTTGCTGGTTCAGCGCATCAGCACTGGCACCCTTTCCCCTCCTGCGCTGTGCCAAGCACAACAAAGTGCCACTCCGCACCCGAGCCTCCGGACGCTGCTGTAATAACAGCGCTCGGAATAATGACAGCCCAGATGCACAGCACTAATGGAAATCTCCGTGCTACCTGGGGCTGCCAGCGACTAATCTCTGGCCATTGATTTAGCAGCTGAGACCAAGCTGAAGAGACAATAACAACTGCAAAGACAGGCGCAGGCACCAGAATTACAGCTGGAGTGAGATGAAAGGCTTGGGAGGAGCACGGTCTATCCCTTCGCTCTCACAGCAGCGCGTAGGGCTCTGCTTTGCTTTGGCAGCCAGGACGATTGCAGAAACACGGCACTTCTCCCTTGCATCTGCCCCATCTGAGCTAGTCCTGTCTGCAGCTGTGGCCATTACATCCCCCCAAGCAGCATCCCCCCAACCATGTGTTGCTCGGGGGCCTCTGGAAGCCTCGAGCCCCCTCCAAGCCCTTTCCCCAGAGATACGCAAAGATCTGCTCTTCCTCTTCCCTTTCCTCCCCCATCCCCACCCTTCAGTGGGGCGAGAGCCCCCGTGGGCACAGTGGGATGTGGGGTACCCGCTGGGTAGAGACCCTCGGCCGAGCTCATCAGCTCTGCGTGAGGCAGCCGGGGGTAATTGCCCGAGCAAGGGGCTGGTGAATACAGAAGCTGAAACAAGTCAGGCAGCTGCTGACTGTTCATGCACCTTTTTATTTCTCCCCTGGGGGATGGAGGCTTAGAAAATCCCGGCATGGGAGCAGGGCTCCCCTGTGCTGGCATCTTAACAAGAAGCAGCTGCTTGAGGCAGAGTGAGGAATCGCACAAGGAAAAGGCCCCACTGCATTAATTAAAGGTCACGGGGCCATTCCAGAGGCTTCCCAATTACCTCTGGAAGAGTGTCGCTAATGTGAGATAATGATGTCATACAGCCACTAATGAGGCAGGTTATCCAAACCCCAGGCCCCACACGGCCCCCCTCCCAAGGGGACGTGCTAGCACCAGCAGACGAGCCGGAGGGAAAATGGCCACTCTCCCCCCTCTCACTCCCCTCCACCTCGTCCTTAACCACATGGCCCTGACGGATAATGGAGCCGGGGGAGGCAGGAGGAGAGGCCAAAGCCCTCTTTGAGGGTTTTTTGTGCTGAGGATCGTCTCAGCAAGGCCCCTTCTCCTCTTGCGCGGTGAATCGCTCCTCAGAAGCGATGTCAACAGGATATTTTTCGGCACTGACCCCCCTCCCTTATTGCTCAGGCCAAATCCAGCCCTATTAGCGCTCCTTAATTGAACATAATTTGGAGCTGAAAATCTGTCACCCAGTATGGAGGGCTCCGGCCCCTCGACTCCTTGCACCCCCGAGCAGGGGGACGTCCAGCAAGCAGGGTGGATTGGTCCTGCCTGGGGAGAAAGGCCACCAGCCCTCCTCTTGCATGGTCCTACTCAGCACCAGCCCAGCAGTGCTGGCTCCTTGTGTTGGGAAGCAAAGCACCCCTCGGGCTCTGCCCGGGCAGGGGACATGCCACCCCAGTGGGACGGTCCCCTCTGGGGAGCATCCATGTCCTCACCTCCCCTCAGACCTGAGCTCCCAAGAGTTGCTTTGTCTGGTAAAACTTTGACTAAAGCGGCCACCCAGGGGTCTTGGGTCAATATTGGTTTTGGGGACAGATGGAAAAAAAGAAATGTTGAAATGTTCAATTCTATCCGCCCTCCGCTGTGCTGCTTGTCTCCGGCAGCCCAGGAGTGTAAACACTGCTTTGTCT
The DNA here is from genome assembly GCF_013368605.1 of Nyctibius grandis. NCBI lineage: Eukaryota > Metazoa > Chordata > Aves > Nyctibiiformes > Nyctibiidae > Nyctibius > Nyctibius grandis. The sequence goes on from NC_090674.1 coordinate 5,541,053, forward strand.
TACGGCTCAGGCACCAGGCAGGAGGTAAGGAGACAAAATGCTGTCACAGAGATTAAAGTAAGCCCACAAATGGGAAAAAAAGAAAAGCCACAGGGCCCCAAGTTCTCTGAATGGGAAAAGGAAAGGGGACAGAGAGCAAGAGAAGCGCCCAAAATAAACCAACAGCGCATACATCTGGAGTTGAGTTGTCCATCCCGAGCTTCAGAGCTGGTGGGGAAGTGGGACATAGAATCACAGAATGGTTTGGGTTGGAAGGAACCTTCCCCACCGGCAGGGACATCTTTCACTAGACCAGGTTGCTCAAAGTCGCATCCAACCTGGCCTTCAACACTTCCAATGACGGGGCATCCACAACTTCTCTGGGCAACCTGTTCCAGTGTCTCACCACCCTCATCATAAAAAATTTCTTCCTTATACCCAAACTGTACCCAAACATCTCAGCAAAGCCCTCACAGACTCACAGAAAGAAGCTGCTTCTGCAAATGGGTGTTGCCTGTGGATAAACTGTGGTGACACCCATCTCCAGAAGTCCTGCTAAGCCGTCCCATCCCTGGCTCATACTGAATCCTTACCCACGAGCGCACACATAAAATAAGCGGAGTCAGTTGGAGCAAGGGCTGCCAGCTGCAATTTTTCAGGCAATGGGAACAGACAGCACATGACTGGAAGTGCGAGAGCGTTTGTTTGCAGGGGGAGGCAGAGGTGGAGGGAGCAGGAATATCTGAGTTCTCCCAGGAAGACAGAGCTGAGAAGTGCCGGGGTTATTAATTATCTGCAGCTTTCATCCCTCCTACTTTCTGCAAGGAGAAAAAAAAAATAGTTGTCAGGGCAAAAATGAAAATGGGCGGGAGAGAGAAAAGAGATGAAAAGACTGAAGGCAGAAAAAGGAGGAGCGGAGGGTATGCTGGGATCAAGCTTTGCTGGAGAGAGGGTGCCAGGGCCAGGAGAACACAGCGATCGCTGATAAGGAGCTTTCTTGCCCATAGGGATCCTATTAATTCCCTCGCAGCAGCCAAGGGGTGGGGTATTTTCCCTTTGCCAGCACGATTACAGCTGCTCTAGGAATCCTGCTCCCATGGCTCCCCCAGACTGGGTGGGATTTTTCCATGCACTTACAGATCAGGCTAAATCAACAACATTTTCAAGTGTAGCCCTAACCTGCGGTAAAGGAAGAGACTGGGAAGGGTTTGGAGCACTAAACCCTGACCTTTGCTAATCCACAGGCAATAACTCCAGGCGAGAAGTATGCCGCAGGCAATGTCAGACTTTGCTCTCCCTATGGGCAACATTTTTAACCTTAATAGCAGACGGGCTTTCCTGTCAACTCGCAGGCAGCAGCTGTGGGTCAGGGAGTTGCTGTCAGCCGCCCCGTGAGCGATGGGTTGCTCATGGGGTAATCCCAGCAGCGTCTGGTGGGAAGGCCACAGGGCTGGGACCTTCAGGAAAGCTGTGGTGTGCTGCTGGCCTCCCAGGAGACCTTATTCAAAACAGCACCTCCTTTTGCTTACTTCTTCATTTCTAAAATGGGGATAATGAGGCTGAGACCTTGGAGATGTTACTATAAAAAACAGCCACTGTGTAGCAGCTGAAGTTCTTGCAGCAGATCAGGAAGATGCTCTTGGTTCCAATCAAAATATGGATGTTCTGAGCAAATTCCTTTAATCATCTGTTAGCATCAGGACCCTGACTAGTCAGCCAGAGCCCCGTTTTTGTTTCAAGTTTTCTGGTCCCCAGTGTCCCTCCTCACTCCTAATGCAAATATGGGCTGTCACCAAGCACCAGTTTTATGCAAAAACATGCCTGTTGCAGCATACAAAATATCTCCTAGCTAAAAAAAATTAAATAGATAGCTGCAAAGATGAGTAACACCTGCATGCAAACCCATCCTCAGCCCTCCTCCCTTGCCCAGTTCCCAGCACGGGGTAGCCACTGGTCCATGGCAGAGGCAGAAGCAGAGCTTTCTGCTTTCTGGTGGGAAGATTGCTGTCCAGGTACACGTTGATCTGGCTGTGTTGGGTCATCCTCTTGCAGCAGGGAAGGGGTGCAGAGAAGTTTATTTTATAGACAAGAGGCAGATGGAGCGATCTGATGGTGTCTTAGGGCTCGCTCCGGCAGGACACACGCCGTTCCTGGCTCTGGGCTGCCTAATGACAAAATCAAAGGCCTGTTCCCAGCCGGGAGCATGGATGGATGCAGGATTCCCACTGGACACGTGTCAAGTTATGGTCACTGCCCCCAGATACTTAAAAAGGTAAGAAGACAGTCTGTGACAGATGAGCAGATGTGCCTTGCTCATGGGGCTCTGGGACACAGCAAGACCTACCCTGGTTTTAGCCGTGCCCTCAGACTGCCACATTATAATTGGCACCGCTGCCCTTTACATGCAGCTCCCGCTCCATCCAGGCAGGGAGAAAGATGCTGACTCGAGAAATCAAATGACTTGTACAAGGCCTGTGCTGCTGGAATCGCTTCCTTGATGCCAGTTTCTGCAGACAAGGACCTGGCCTTCAGCTTTTCAAACTGACTGGCTCCTTTGTCCTACTATCTGCCTTGAAGCTATAAATCTGGGGAACGGTTGTTTTCCTTTGGAACCTGCAACTGACTTCTCTTTAAGCAGAAAATAAACACTGTGTCTGTTGCCTCTGAGTTATGGGGGAGTTTAGAGGCTGCAAGCGTGAAAAAGTTAATTGCCTAACACTCCAGTTAATCACCCTGAGCCGACAGTGGTGGAGCGCTTTGGTTCATTCGCAGGGCTCAGCGGTGCCAGAGCATCACCGTGAGCTGGGCCAGGGCTGGTGGCATGGGTTAGGCCCGGCACGGTCACCGTGTGGAGGGCTCAGCGCTGGCAGCAGCGTGGCTGCCAAGAGGTGCCACGGGAGGATGCTCTGTGACAGAGCCCAGCTTGGGGCTGGCGCTGGTGGCTGTTGCTGCTTCTGGTTGATGTTAAGTGAAGGGCTAATGGGATCCATGTGACTCTGGAGGAAAAGCTCCTTTGGTGACGGGAGCGCAGCTGTCAGGAGCCTGCCTGCAGCTCGTACCTCCCGGGTAGGCCGCGGCTGCGAGCGCCAGGCACGCGGAGCCGGCGGCGATGCCTCCGGAGGCAGGCAGCCCATTAACGTTCCTCCGGAGAGGGTGTCACCGGGAGCTGCCGCACTCTCCGCTTGCCCTGGGTAGGATTAGGGGCTCCCCGAGGAGCTGCTGCGGTTCAGAGCTGGGAATGCATCCTGCTTTTGAAGCTCCCCTTCGCAGCGCGTGTGAGGAGGCGAGAGTATGGATTGCGGCTCCCCTAAGTGTGGGGGCTGCCGGCGCGGGTGGGGAGCTGGGGAGGAGGGTGCAGGAGGAGGGCAAGCAGGACTTGCCACTGCCAGGCTCCAGAAAGTGACCGTCTGACTTTTAATCATGTGGACAAAGCTCCTTTGTGCGATGCTGCGGGGAGCTCGAGGCTGGAGCATCAGAGGGGCAAGCCCTTCCACTGGCCCCAGGAGCTTCGCGGGGGTGGTTTGCAGGGGAGACCTTTACCTGAGCTGGTGTTGGCACGGCACAGCCCAACCCCAGCAGCTGCAATGCCTACAGCCTCTCTCCACCCAGAGCCAAGATCCTTCGCTCTCCCCAGGGAGACAGAAAAGGGAAGCTGGTTTTTGTACCTGATGCAAGGCACCGTTCAAGATAGGCTCATCTCAGTGCTGCCTTACGTGGTCCCTGCTCAGCCTGGTTGCTGTGGCTGTAAGAGCACTCCCACGGCCTTTCGCACTGGTTTAGCTAAGCTCACACGATATCGTGATGCAGCTTTGCACGGAGCTGAGCACCAACGCCTGGGGCCTCCCCAACGAGGGAGACAAGAAACTGTGTGGGATGGATCATCTTTCCCACCAAGCTGCAAACTTCTCCCGACAAAGCACTAGCATTAGAAGGCATTGTTCTGCATCCTCCCCTCCTCCCTGTCTGGCACTCCCTCCCAGGCAGCCCAGCACTGCTGGGTGACTTGTGAATGTTTATCCCCCTCTCAGGCCGAGTGTGAAACGCTAATTGCTGTTGACACTTGCCAGGCTGGGACATTTAGCTCCCCGCCTCCAACACGCACACGTTGGGTGTGGAAAACTCCCCCCAATACTGAGTGCAAAGGCTGACCCTGCCCTCACCCTCTCACAGCTCTTGGGCATCTCCTCTGCTTTAGCTGGGCTTTTCCCCACCTATGCATCTTCCAGGCTGAGCTTTCCCTGCCATGTCCTTTGGGCAGAGACACCCAGCAACACGAGGGGCTGGTGGCTGCACCTGGAGGTGTTTGAGAGGCTTCCCTTGGCCTTCCAGAGCCTGATGTTTGGCCTGTGGATGTGTCCACACTTCTCCTTGGCTCTTTTTCAATGTATATCACAAATTCCTGGCACACGCAGAACCTCTACTTGTGCCTCTCCTGTCCTGCGTGTGCCCAGGCATGACATTCAGCGTTGGATATGAGAGTGGTTTTGAACATCTCCATCCAGCCTGCTCCCACAGAGCTCCCTGTGCTTGGGGTCTGCATGCACAGGTCAGCCCTCGTTTGAACTGCGTGCTTCTCCTACAGCCAGAAATGTCATCTGGGGCTAAGACATGGTGACAGAAGGGACAGCGGTGACAGAGTGGGTGGGACAGTGCTGCAGTAGGACTGGGATGCAACAGGCTGATGCCAGGGGAAGGAAACGAGCACAGCTGAAGCAAAGGGACAAAAGAGAGGAAACAGCCTCAAGTTGAGCCAGGGGAGGTTTAGATTGGAGATCAGGAACAATTTCTTCACCAAAAGGGTTGTCAAGCGCTGGAACAGTCTGCCCAGGGCAGTGGTGGAGTCACCATCCCTGGAGGGATTTAAAAGCCCTGTAGATGTGGTGCTGAGGGACATGGGTTAGTGGTGGGCTTGGCAGTGTTGGGTTAATGGTTGGACTTGATGATCTTAAAGGTCCTTTCCCACCAAACCGATTCTATGATTCTGTGATTCTAAGAGTTAAGCCCACTCTCAAAGCATCGAGTGTGGAAGGAGCTAGCCCTGTCACTTCACAGCCCTGCACTCAACCCATGAACAAAAAGTCTTTCAGAGCCCTTTAAAGAGGAGCCAAGGGCAGCAGTTGGTGTCTGGAGGCAACACCCACAGCATGAGGGTGGCCAAGCTGCTGCTTGGTCTGGACTCATTGTCTCCTTCAGAGACATTGTCCCCCGCTAATGGAGAGGCCAGTCCCAGGAGGGGACATCAGGCTTCCAGAGCAGGCCCCAAGGGATGTGCTTCACTGGGAAAGGTCTGTTTCTCAGCCACATGTCTGCATGGCTGGCAGTGCTGTCGGACACAGGTCCAGCGATGCTGCCCAGGGCCATCCTGCCTGAAACAGAAGGGTGACAGCTCTGCCCTGCCTCCCCGAGCTGCTGCCCTCCCTCCTGTCACCGAAACGGTTAAGCGCTTGCAGATGAAAGGCATCCCGGGGATAGGCGAAGTGTTATAAACAAATAAATAAAACCTCTGCGTGCAAGAGAGAGAGAGAAAGGGGAGGGGAAGGGGGCTCCCGGGGAATGATGCAGCCTCATAAAGTGATGACGCATGCACTGAGAGCGGTGGAAGGATGCCAGGGGATCTGGAAAACAGGTTCTCCGGAAATACACCCTCTCGCCGATTCCTTCTGACGTAGGCTGGAGCAGGAGGTGGCGGGGCCCTGGCTGATGGGCTCCCCCCTGCCCCTTTGGCTGTCCCCAGTCCCTGGTGTGGAGCCTGCCCAGAGAGTGTCAGCCTTTCTTTGCTGCCCAGAGCCTGAAGTTGCCCATATGCCTCTGGCCTCAGGACCCGACAAGGACCCACCACAGGACCTGACAATGACCCGCCACAGGACCCAACAAGCCTGGTTGCAGGAGAGTGCAAACCCACGTGAAACAGCAGCTCAGCAGCGAGCAAACGGGCCTTTCTCCACTGCGGTGGACAAAGCCAAGCCCTTTCCCACCCAGCTGTGCCCTCCGTGCTGAGGTGCTAATCCCTAGGCAACTGATTAAACCTTGAAACAATGACGATAATGACTCTGACTTCCTTCCCACCATTGTCTCCCTGCCCAGGGATGGGGAAATCTTCACCGAAATGCCTCTATAGGAGGTTTTCTTTACGAGGCTCCTGCTTTGTTTTTCAGGAGTATCTCCCAGCCCATTGAACATCCCCAAGTCTGGGAGGGAGCAAGAACCAGAGCATGGAGGATGTCAGGCCATGGGCCCAGCATTGCTGATCCTGGCGGGGACACAGCTACCTATCTTGGCAAGATAAAGTTGATCGGGATGCAGGATGCACGTGCAGAACTCTGTGTGTAGACAAGCCTGGTGTGTCCATCTCTTCTACTCCAAAATTAACAGAGAAAAAGTCTAGTAGCTAGAAATTGCTCCCATTGAGGTGGGGAAGGAGAGAGGTCAGGGAATTGTCATGGCATGTTCTAAACTCTGTCCTGTCAGTTTTGGTGTGGCTGTGTTTTTCTTAGGTAGATCAGTCCTGTGGTTCAGCTGGTGCAGGATCCAGCAACCAAGAACAGGCAGGATCAGGCTGCACAAAAAGCACATGTAAAGTGCTGCCAGCAGTTACCTGGGAGGAGAGCTTCCTTCCTGAGCCTCGTGAATCACTTCTTGTCTGTTCATCTGCTCAGGCCAGATACAGGGAAATCTGTCTGAAGGGCTGAAAGACGTGAGCGAGTCCTGCAGCTCTGTGTTACCATGCACCAGCTGAGCCTTGGCAACTGCCTGCCCGTCAGCCACGTAACACAACCCGGCCTGGGCAGCTAAACGGAATTAACCTGCGTTCACTGCTGAATAAGAGCACGCACAGGTCAGTTATCTCCGCTCGGCCGAGCAGGGGGTTTATCTCGCAGTGGTAATTTGAGCGTGGAGCCGAGCCCTCTCCTGCCTGCGAGACATTAAGCAGCAGAAAAGCAGAATTAAGATGCTGGCAGCATGTGCACGGCTCTCCTCTTCCAGGATCCCAAAGCGCCCAGAGAATCGCTGTACACAGAGGGTGAGCGTGCGGGCAGCTCCGGGGCTGAAACGCACCGGTTGCATCTTTGGAAGCAGAGGAGGGACGGGCTAGCTTAGACAGAGCTGCTCCGAGTGTCCCAAGCGCGAACTCCACGGGCAGGCCGGCAAAACTGGGGTTTACACCTCGGAGGGAGAACTGGTTTTGCAGTTTAGTCTCTGGAGATGTGGGTTTAATCCCCAGCTCTGACGCTGACTCACTGCTCACCCCTGGGCAAGTCCCTGAGCACCTCCCAAGTGAAAAGAATCATCATTCCTCTGTCTGCATTGTCCAAGCTCTTTGGGCCGGGGACTTTTCCCTGTTGTGCATGTGCAGTGCCAGGCACGACAGGGGCCTGGTTTTGGATGGGTGCCTGTAATCCAAATACACGCTGGAACGAACTCCCAACGCTTTTCCCATGCGGCCCTGAGATTCGGAGCGCAAGAGACTGTGTGCTCTGAAACCAGAATGACATTGGTGGGGGGGTGGGCTGGTTCTTCATCGTTATTTAATGAGGACATTAAACTGTAGTGTTCAGCTGTGGCCTGTGCGTTCGACGAGTCTTCGGGGAGTAATTGTGCTGAGAAATGCTTGCTCCTAGGGACGGACATTTGATGTATTAACTTTGGCAATACTTCCAAACCGTGTCATGCCAATAAGGGTATTGAGATTGAAAAAGAGCTGAACTGGAAAGGTGGGCGAGAGCGGAAAGTCCTGGAGACAATTGACAGAGACAGGGCAGGGGAAAGGTACGGGTGGTTCCTCACTCCAGCCAGATGACACCTCTTTAGGACTTAAGGAAAACTGACAGCCAAATAAAGAGTCTTCCCTGCCTTCCAGCACCAGTGCCCTGAGAGGTCCTCAACAGAACCACAAACGAGCTGCAAAAGGCCTTTGTGTTAGAAGGGCTGGGATCAGCATCTCTGAGATCTGATGGACCTATGATGGAAAGCTGAGAGGCTCACGGGCTGGCACCCACCTGCCTTGTTAGCAGCCAACGCAGGCTGTGCAGAGCACCCCATGTCACCCCTGTCCGTGACCCAGGGGGCTGGGACGGGACTGGAGGACAGTCACCACCCCCCCATGGGGACGCTCCCATCTTCCAGAGGCTTTCACCTGCTCACACTGGGGGAACAGAAACTGGTTCCCATTTAGAAGTGGGTTAGCAAAACCCATCCGTATCCCCCTTAGAGAGTAGTAGCCCGTCCTTGCTGTTGATCTTGGCCGCCGAGGGAGCTTGCAGTATTTTTTCAGCTGCAGGTTGGGGTTTGCTCTTTCTGTCTTTCTTTCCTTTTTTTTTGTTTTTTCTCAAGCCAGATTCGTATCGAGTTGTGTTATTCTGTACGCAAAGTGTAAACAACATCCTGGGTGCCAAAGGCAACACCACACACGCACAGGGAGAAGGAAATAAGGCAGAGGCAGCGTGTGGCAGGGCAGGCAGCAAGAGGTGAGCGCTGGAATGGGCAGGCACCCTGCCTTCCCTCTTTGCCGGACATGAACTCCCTGACACGGAAGCCATGGCCACAGAGGCTGTGTCCTGCGTCCCTCCTCTTCCTCTGCCCACTTCCCCGTTCCCTGCAGATCACTGCAGGGCGGTGAGGAGGGGAGCTGGTCGGAGCTCAGGGGAGTGCTCTGGGGTTGTTGACTCTGAAGCCTAAGGAGGAACAATGCACTTGTGATTAACCATTGCATTCCTGGATATTTTTTCTGAGACATCAGCCTGCGTGGTCACAGCGGCAATGTGGGCTTCAGCAAGAAACAGTCCGAGGGCCTGGCTCCATCCTGACCTCTATACAATCACTCCACGCTCATGTTTTCTTCTATAAATATTGCAGAAAATACCATGCCCAGCCCTTGGGTGGATGTCTTAGAGACAAGCTCACCTCTATTACTCCATCCTCCTATTTTTGCCTCGGGACTCAAGGGCATGCCCTGATGAGCCACACGCATATTCAAGCAGTCTCCTCAGACAGCTGGAGATGTCCAGGGCTTGAACTTCACCCAGACTCCATTGAGGTCTCACCACTGGCACCAGCAGCCCTTGGCCTACGTCCATGGGGCACAAGGCAGAAATCTCAGGCTGTCTACCAGCTCGCTGTTGGCTCACACCACGGGAGAAGGCACGGGTCTGGAGGCAGGGTGATCCTGTCCTTTTAGGGCTGACTTCGTATTGGGGCCGTAAATGAGGCTGAATGGAGAAGCTGCACCTTAACAACTCAAAGCGCAAGGAAAATTCAGAGATCCTTGTTGCATGGCTTGGATGTCTCTGCACGTAGATGCTCCTCATTTTGGTTTGCAAGGACATCCAAGGAGGAGCAGGAGGGGAAAAGGAAGGTGAAGGGGGAAGCGTGGCTGCAGGATGCTCCTGGCTCTCAGCTCTCTGTGGGCCATTTACGGCTTCAGGTAGAACTGTGTGTGGTGTGTTCTGCGGCTTTTTGAACGCTGAAGAAACCAGAGGTCTCAGCTGAGGTTGTTTCAAGTGGATTTACATAGCGGTCAAAGAGTTTTAAAAGGCAACCAAAATGCTCCCGTGGGTACTTACAGCTCTGGTTACAATTTCTCTGTCGCTCTTTGAGATCGCAGCGCTCTCAGCTTGGGACAGACAGTTCCCATCAGCATCTTCTGCTCTGGCCTGGGCAGCACAAGGGCATCTTTGTCATGAGAAAAATACACCGCCACCCACCCGCCCGCCTCTCATCAGCTGTGACAGTCATCTTCTCCCATGCATGGCTGCCTCTACCCCTTCTCCCTGCCTGTCCGTGCCCCTGGATGAGACGAGGCTGCTAAGAGACAGGGCATAAAACATGTGTAAGGACCTCACATACTCTACTCCCCGGAGCAGTCCCCTCCTTCCCCCTGCCCTTGCTGGCCGGTGCAATTAATTAACCCGGGTGTCCGGGCGCAGCCCCAGGACTGACGGGAGGTGGAGAGTTCCCACGGCGTGGTCCCACGCCTCCGTGCAGGTGAGGACGGGGGTGGCCGGTGGCGAGAGCATCCGTGGTGGGGCTGGAGCCCACGGACACAGGTGCAGCCCAGCAAGGAACCCGGCCGTTTCCGTCCTCCGCCCTTTGTGCTGGGGAGGACAATTCCCCTTGTGTTAGGTCAGCCAGTCTGCGGGGAAGAAAGGCGCTTTGTTCGACAGATACTTGCAAAAAAAAAAAAGAGAAAGCCCAGCACCGCGTTTCCTCTCTGAAGCAACACAACCAGGGTGCTCCATGAACATGAGATGTGGTGCTGAGGGACATGGGTTAGTGGCGGCCTTGGCAGTGCTGGGTTAGCGGTCGGACTCGATGATCTTAAAGGTCCTTTCCAACACAAACGATTCTGTGATTCTATGAACCCCACGGGCTGAGGGACCCGCAGCTCCGGTCACACACCGGGGACTGGCAGCAGGTCCTAGCCTAGGGCCACGGTTCCACCGGGACTGGATGTCACCGGCTGCTTCGGGTTTCCTACCCATTAGTAATATAACTAATTACTCAGTGACCCGCTCCTGAGAGCTGTAGGCTGCTCCAGCAGCCACACTGCCCATACCTGGAATATCAACAGCCTTTTGGCTGTTGATAGTATGTTGGAATATCAACAGTGGCTTTGGCAGCCGGGCAGACTTTGAGGAGATAGCAGCACGTGGGCACGCAGGCCCTGTCACCCAACATCAAACAAGCAGGGCCTTCCAGCACCTGGGATGTTTACAGTCATTATCAGCTTTATTCGGAAAGAAGGCACTTACACCGAGGTGCCTTTTGTTTGTTGTAACAGCCAGATAAACATCTCCACATGAACGCAGGCAAACATGCAGGCAGATAGAGGCACACACGCACCATATACACAGATTTCATACGCTGCCTGGGTGAGACACGCTCTGCTGATGGTCACACATGCACACACGTCGTCTGTTACACAAATTCTTATCAGAGAGGCAGGAATGTTAGAAGGCCCCGGTTCAAGAAAGCGCTTAAACAGGCGCTTTGCTTTGTTCTATCTAAAAGCACTTAAGAAAATACTTAAATGCCATCTTAAAGAAGGCTACTTGCCAGGATCGCAGCCAAATGGCAGAGCTAGTAGAGAGGGAACTGTTGTGTTAATGTAGCAACTGAATTATTTATTTTGTCTGACTTCAGATGTTTTCCTCTCCTCTAACATCTGAGATGCTAAGAGCAAGGATGCTCTGACTTCCTGAGGATGCCAAACCCCTTACTATCTCTATTTGAAAAATCTAAGCTCCCATCCTCACCCCTCTGAAGGTGCCTCTCACCGTAAATAGCATTTACGGAAAGAGTCATTGCTTTGGTGCTGAGTAATGGGGGGGAAATGAAGACTTCAGCAGCTTCTGTTCATTTCAGAGCTCGTTCTGTGAGGTCCTGTGCTCCGGGAAGAAAGGGTCTTGCTCAGTGGGTTGTTTCCCAGGTGCTGTAAAGATTTGCCCAGTTGTTTTGCTGCCCTGGTTTATGTTGTCCCTAATTTAAGACATGTTGGTTTGGTTCAGCTCGGTTTGGTTTGATTTGTCTAGCCCTCAACAAACTAATGCTCATTATTTTCCACCTGTTAAAATAAAGCCAATGTACAAAGTGAGAAGGGCTGGAGAAGGACTGAAGGTAATTACTAAGGTTGTCAGAAAGGTCGTGCAAAAATGTCAGTATGAGGAGTTTGGTGAGGACTTCCCTCATCTCAAGTGAGCTGCCCGTAGAGAGGTGATGGAAAGCGCGCAGCACACCGGGGTGCTTAGCAAGGAGTTAAATTGCAGAGAAATAATCAGCAAACAAGTGGATAATGGTGGGTTTGGTTGGTGTGTCTGCCCTCCTTCCTCTCCACTGCCAAGTGTTCCACCTGCCAGCTCCAGCCATAAAGTCATTCCCGGGGCCGCAAGGAGCACTTGTAAAATCAACAGGGCTTATCGGACCTAAACTTTGGTAAATACTCGGACAATCACTCCCCTTGTGCTTTCATCCTGGGAGTGTGTTAGAAGCCAACAGGCTCGATAATGTACCAGTAAAGATGAAGTCTCCCAACAGCACGAACCTTCTCCCTGAGCTCTGTGCTCCCGGTGCCACTCCCTGCCCTCAGCCGGGTGCTAACGCTGCAGCGTGGGTCCGACCCACGGCGGAGACACCCCCCGCAGCCCCCGGGGTCCTGTGGGGGTCCCCACCCCACAGAGGCTGCTGCCTTTCACCACGGCTCCCACGTTTGATCCCTGCACACATCCTGTGCCAGAGCCTGCTCCAGACCCAAAACATCTGCACTCGCTCCTCAGTGCTATTAGGAGTGTTCATGCCATGAGGGGATGTAGAGGATGGAAACATCTGGGACAGGATGGAGTGAGTCCGCAGAGCCTGGAAAACGAGGACGGTGATGTGGAACAGATGCTGGGGATCCAGTGGAGCTTTTGGAAGGGCCAGGCGAGGGGTGCGTGCCGGCGCGCACGTGTGTGCAATATCTCTGTGGCTTCTCCCGGGGCAGGGCTGAGAGAACCGGATCTGTTCGATACCTGCCACCCAGGGAGGAAGCAGACAGCTGTGCCAGGCAGCAAGTCAGGAGCTGGGGCTGTTTTGCCAAGAGCAACTCGTGCCGCTGCTGGAAAAGAAAGCCAGCTCTATGGCTGAGTGGCCACTGCACGTGGGGTGCAGCCAGCGCCGGGGAAGCTCCGGGAAGACAGCGGGGTGCTCTCCTCAGGCAAACAACGGCTGCTAAAAGAGAAGAGCTCCATCCTGGCTGCAGTTAGCTCTGTCTGAGGACACACTCAGCAGCTGGACGGAGTGTCCTGCTTCTGGGCAGCGGTCATCTGATCTATGACTTGCCTGCGCTGGCATCAGCAGGAGAGCTGCATGTTCCAGAGCAACCACCTGCTTTGTTTGCAGGGCTCCAGACAGGGTTGCATAACGCGGCGAGGTCTGGCTCGGGCTCTGGGGAGGACGAGACGTGGATGAAGGAGAGGACTCTGCACCTCCTGCTCTGGGAGTGGGGTGCTCACGGAGGGGGGACACACACTTTGTGTGGAGATCCCAGATTCAGTCGCTTTCACAGTTCCCAGAGCCCGGTCTATGCTAGCCACTGAGCTGTACTTTGCAGGCCTAAGACTGCATTTCTCATTCTAACCAAAACCTTTCCTTCCTCCACGCAATCTTTATGCCTCTCCTCAAACTTACGGGTGGGTTTAGAACAAAACCAGTTTAACACGAGAGAGCAGCTCTGCATCTTCCCAGTGCCTTTGCTGTGGCACCTGGGTGGCTTTCTCATCGCTTGGCACCCCCGTCTCCCTGTTCCCCTGCGGGCTGTAACGGCTGGAGCTGTGATACAGCACAGGTTTATATAGGATTGCCTGGCAGCTTGAATCCTGGCTCCACTGCCCTTTTCTTTGGGTGCTGCCCAGTTCGGGGCACCTCACTGGAATAACGCCCAAGAGCTGGGGCTGACACAGGACACTCCATCAGAGAGAGGGAGCAGGAACGAGCCACTGCAAAGACACTGACCGGCCAGAGCAGGGAAGCTCTGCTACACCAGGGCTCATGTTGTCAGAGGAACGGCTGCCTTCGTACCCACCAAACCCAGGCCCCAACGTTAGAGCCAAGCGCAAGCCAGGAAGGGGCAGCAATCCAGACTCTCAGATTTGCTCTCTGTTACAAATTACCCACACCCAAAGGAGGCAGGGCCTCTGCTCTTTGAAAACCTATCCCCAAGTGTTTATTATAGAAACCAGTTGCCCTCTTTGTTGACAGCCAAATTGCAAAGACCTGGTGGAACTGTTAAAGTCCGTGCAGAGCCGTGGCCTCGGCCCAAACACCCGCAAAACTCCCTCTCTGCATCGAGCAACGCGAAGCTCTCGTTAGGTCCTGCTGGGATTTGAACCTAACGCTTGAGAAAGTCTATCTGTTCGGGGCGTGAGGCTGAAACCAGCCCCTCCAGCACCACCGAATACTCTCACTATAGAGAAAACACTTTGTATTAACACGGGCAGTAAGCCGCCAAGTTCCCAAACGATGCCAGAAAGAACACAGACGGTAATAATTAAACAAGAGAGGCGATGCGAGCTCCCTTTTATCCCAGCAATGCTAGCCAGCCACATTTTTCTCTGCCTCTATTGCCTTCAGCTACCTGCCTGCCAAGGCTAAGAGATACGTGTCTCCCTGGCTGCGGAAGGTTATCTTGGGAAGGATTTTCCTTGGAGCATTTTTTGTTAAAACACCAACAAAGGCCCTCCCAAGGTAAGCACTGCCCGAAACGCCCCGGGCTCTGCCATTAAATGGCTTTGCACCCCAGTGAAACCGGCGCGGAACCCCTCAGGGCTTGCAGAAGGGGAGTCGCAACGCCACGGTCCTTACACACACGTATGGATCGCTGCTCACTGGGCTGAACGTATGTGCGGGCTCACAAAGCCCAGGGCTTATCGCGGGCAGAGAGTCAGCGAGGCCGGTTCCTGGCCGTGCTGGTGAGTCACTTCCCTTCTATCTCCTGCATTTCCCACTGGGAACATGGACCTGATAACCACAGGTGTGTTTATGGGATTTAACCCCAGAGTGACCACAAAGTGCTGTGGGACAGCAGGGCAGTGCCTCGCTGGAACTGCTGGCCTTTCTCACAGGTGCTCAGCCCTGGGCTCTCCCTTGCTTTTACTTGCCAGGGTTTAGTTAAAGACAACAGCCAGGGAAGCCAACGCTTGGCCTGAGCAGGCCAGTGATGGCCAGTGAAATGGTGCTGCTAGTGGCACAGAGCTCTCTCACGGGGCATCTTCTTTATCCCTGGGCACCACAAGCTGGGCTGCACGACCCAGGCCAGCAGCAATGCCAGGACACGGTCACACTGGGGGTACCCAGCCCGTCCCACGGCCACCTCCCTGACCCCGGAGGGAGTGCACCGGGCGATTCCCACGCCAGGCAGCCCTGCACACCTGCAAGGCACACCCTCTGCTCTGCCTGGCAGCGCTGCGTGCCCAGGCACCTAGCGAAAGGGGCCCAAAAGCCCGGCTTTAGCCCTTGTTGCTAACCCAAGGCAGAGACCCCAGCCCATCCCCGGGAAACGCAGAGCCCGTGCCCCATCCAGGCAAGGCGCTGGGATCTCTCTTCCCTCCTCTGCGACTTGAGAGTCTCTTTCCCCCTCTCTCCCAGCTTTGCTGGTGTCTGCCTGCTGACTGAAGCTGTCATTATCAGCTCAATAAATCTCTGGCGCGGGTTTTATTGAATCACTGCCGGAGGGGGAACAAGCCTGTAAAGGTTGAGGAGAGCAGAGCTTTCCCACGCCTAAGACACGCTGCCGGAGCTCTTGCACACATTCCGGGCCTGCCAGCGCTCTGCAAATGTTTGGACAGCCTTGAACAAATAACACACCTTTAAAGAGGCCAGCATGAAATTTTTCCTCACCACCCAGCCACCCTCCCACCGCCGCGTCCCCCCTCCACCTCTCCCCCTGCCGAGCATTGCCAGCGCCGTGTGTGTGCGTGCGTGCGCGCGCCTCTGTGCGTGCGTGTTTATTTTAGGCTTGTCTTCCCCTTTTGTGTTTAGGTTGAGCAGTTCGTGGCTGCGTTCCAGCCGTATTTTTGTGGGAGGAATTCTGGCCTCCGCTGAGGTGCTTGCGAGCGCTGACTCCGGGCGGTGGTGGGGGAGGCGGGGGCCGGGATGGGACAGAGCGTGGAAAAGGGAGGAGGTTTGGCTTTTCTCCTGCCCAAGATTTCCTCCAGCAGGTAGAAACCAGCCAGCGGGGATTTTCTGCTGACAGCGTGCCAGGCTGCAGTGGTAACCTCTGGATGCCAAGAGTTTTCCGCCGAGGCCCGTCTGCCTTGCGCGCGGGTGTAAGGTTCCAGTGACAGTCCGCTGAGCCTGGCACGCTCCTCTTACCCACAGAACTCCTCTAATTAACACGGCGGCTTCCTTCGCAGAGCCCTGCTGATGTGTCTTGACCCTGACCTCAAAGGAACTTCCCCAGGGCACGAGGGTCTGCGAGGGGAGGTGGGAGCAGTTTCTCTGCAACGCACTGATGCTCGGGCTGTCCAAGCGGCCTCTGGGAGGGTGCTGGGCTCCAAAGCTGTCTTGGAGACAGCCCCCGGAATGCACACAGATAGTTTTGCATAGGAGAGACAGTCCTGCACAGTGTCCAAGTTTCCTCGGGGGGTCTGGAAAGCAGCTGCAGCAGCTGGGCCAAGGAGGAAGAAAAACACGCGTGTCACAGTAACATCCAGCTGAGAAAAGCGCAGCTCGCTCCTCACTCCGTCGGGGAGGCTTTCCTGTGCCTTCCTAAGGAAAAAATCCCATCTCCCTCTGAGGTTTTTCCTGTCACCTCCACACACCCTTCTGCCACGGGAAATCCAGCTGGGATCAGGGAGCCCTGAAACCCCTCAGGCTGAATCTGAAGCTGTGGGAGGCAAACATGACAGGCGCACAGGGCCTGTTGGGCCTTTCAGCAAGACGGGACACAGCTGCTGGTGTTTCCCCACTGCGGTGTGCGAGGGGATAACGCCAGGATGGGACCATGCCTTGCATGTTCCACGGGCATAATAGGAATGCATTTGTGGGGCAAAAGAGGAACTTGGAGAGGATTAATAGACCAGACAGCTGGCTGCCTGCTGAGTTCTGGGAATGTAAAACACTGGAGCCATCTCAACAGCTCCTAAAATTCCCCCTGACTCGTTTCCTGTTGCTGCTTTCCCCATGCTGAAAGGCTCAGGCTCCCGTGGATAAAAAATTGGAGAGAATCCAGAATTTAGATTTCTGCCTACTCGATCTTTCCTGTCAACGGATCGTTAAATAAGAAGCAGAAATGTTGTATTTACCATATGCTCATCACCAAAGAGCTAAGTGAAAATCCTGCTTTAGGAAACGAGTGAAATTAATTTGATGGTTCCGGGCTCCTTAGGTTAATGTTGGCCAACCTGAGTCATTGCACACGCTAGGTAGCGAGGCACCAAGGTCATGCCTGCTCTGAGGGGAATAGTATGAGGTAGAAGGAGCTGCAAAGATTAAAGTTTTATCTCTCTTTGGGGAAATAAAGACACAGAATTCATCCACACAAGAAACACGGATGCTGCAGGTCACAGTGGCAGAAAGCAAGCTGTTGCATGTACCCATTGACAACCCCACCATGGACAGGCTAGTGAAGGAGCTAAAAAGGTAACAGGATCAACCCCGAAGTGTGGAAATACATTAGCTGACATGTGGAAAGAATCACACAGAATCACAGAATCAATCAGGTTGGAAGAGCCCTCTGGGATCATCGAGTCCAACCATTGCCCTGACACCACCATGTCAACTAGACCATGGCACTAAGTGCCATGTCCAGGCTTTTCTTAAAGACCTCCAGAGATGGTGACTCCACCACCTCCCTGGGCAGCCTGTGACAATGTCTAAGAGCCAGGGCTAGACAGCGGGGGCAAAGCAGATGAGGAAAGAGTCATGTGGGAGGTGTGGATGGAGGCACACGCTCCACAGAGGCGCGGGGAGCAGAGGGCTGGCAGGGAGCTGTAAGAGCCAGGGCACTGTCAGGCGAGAACGAAGGTTGAGGTGCGTCGGCACAGCACGACGCAGAGCTCAGTGCAAAGTTCACTGCCACCACACTCATAAACCGCTGATAAGGAAGCTCAGAAAAATCTCTGAAATGGATTTAGGTTCCACTGAAATGTCCCTGATTTGGACACTCGTGGTGCGGGGGTATAGTTTGTGCAGTCTTTCCCAGCTCCTCTTTGGTCCATGGTGGCCTTTATGGCCTGTCCTCTTCACGGTGCTGTTACAACCCAGTCAGGTCCTGCCATGGTGGATGGTATCAACACATGCTGTCTTGATACGCCGTGAATTTGCTCCCTGGCCTTTACAGTCCCTCTGAATTTGCACCAGGAAGCCCCCGGTTGTGTGTCGTGTGAGCTACAGAGCCCGTGCTGGGGCAGCCAGGCTGCGTGGCCAGAGCCCAGGGGCTGCAGGTTCTTCTCCAGGATCACTTGTAAGAGGTTTGTCTGAAGATAATGTCAAGAGCCGGGGCCCGAGGAGGCTTGTGCCATTGGCGATGCCCATGCTGGGCCAGCGGCTCCCCCAGGCCAGGCCAGGAGTGATGTGCTGCCAGGCAAGGGCTGGCTGCAGGGCTGCCAGGGGGGTTGGTCTTCTCCTGCTCCTCACTCGGTGACATGGTACCTGTCTGCGCTCTGCTTTGCTCTGCGTTAAACCTTGCGTGCTGGTCTGACTCCCGGGCTGGTTTTTACAGAGCAGGGAACAGGCTGCCCTCTCCTCCTCCTTTCCATGTCAGGTGTGGTGGGCAGTGGCCTTCACTCACAAGCGCTGAGATTCTGTCATCGGTTCGGTTTCAACTTTTAAGCCTCTGGAGAGGACAAGGCACATGTCTTAGTGGGGACGAGGAGGTTAACGCTTCCTTCCTCTGCCGGCAAGCAGAGGGATCAGCACATACAGCTTTTAAGTTGCTTTTGAGTGATGATGCTGAGTGGAGGTTGGGCTGCTGCCTTCCGAGCCTGGGGTTTGGAGCATCCCAGAAACCACCTTGGGCTGAAAGCTGCAAGGTTCAGACAAGGTCTCAGTCTGGTTAACTGGTGCAGCTGCCCCCAAAAAAGCACAGGAACCAGTAATTTACAACAGGAGGCAGGCAAAATCGCCTGTTTACTTTCAAGCCTTAAATTGTCTGTTTAGCAAACAGCAGACCACAAAATGGGTGGCCCCTTTCCTGGAGAAACTGTGAAAACCTGCTTAGTTCCTGCGCTAGTAAAGCAAACAAACAAACATGACCCGGAGCTGGGTTTCAGCCTCACCAGCACACGAGAGCATCTGAAAACAAACTCAGAAAACCCTGCCTTGCTGATAAGAACCAGCCGTGACAACAACTGATGGGAGAACCCGGAGATGCAATTAGGAATTTGAAATGCTTTAAACAAAGGGCAAAAGCAATCAGCAAAAGGTAATTAAAATGGATTAAATGAAGCAAAATCATCTGAGCAAGATGCTGGGAACCAGTCCAGCCAGGCAGGGTAGATAACTATGCGAAATGTGTGCTCTGAGTTTGTGCATTAATATTACTTTGCGCTTCTGCAAATCTTTGAGGACCTCAGAGCAGTCTGCAAGCAATTAAACCTCACAGCACCCGAGGGAAGCCGAGGTTATTGTACGCACTTACAAGGTGGCTGCACGGAGAGGGTAGAAGTGATTTATGCCGGGCCCACACGGCAAGTGGGAAATAAACCTGGGAGTCCCGAGTCCTCGTGGTGTGTTTTACCAGAGAGGCAGGGCGATGGGGCCATCAAAGAGAGTATTTTGGCTTCCACAGGGGACCTGGTGTGAGTTCATTCCTCTAAGCTGCCTTGTTTACTTTTAGCACCTAAGCTTATATCGGGAATGACGAATTTGGCATCCGTGCTCGGATGTGGCTAGGACAGGAGCAGCTTGCGACAATAAAACCTTGAACACGCTGTGGCTGCCTCTTCCACTGCCCTTGGGTGAGCTCTGGGCATCGCGTGCTTCTGGGACAGACCTGGCGTGGCCCCGGGGAGCCGGGCACCGCTTGCCTCTGCTTAAGGGTAGTGGGAAAGCCACTGGAGATGCTTGCACGGAAGGCTTTGACATTCAACAGTAACAAACAGATGGAAGCGAAGAGAGGGACGTTGCGCTTGTCCTTGTGTTGTTGGAAAATGAACATTCAGGCCAGCGCGCTGCCTTCTTTTTAAAAGTCATTTGTTTAATTGGTTGTCATTTTTATTTCAACACACCTGCTGAACTGGAGGGCTGGGCAGTGTCCTGTCTGTCGGGGAGGGCAGATTAGACAGCAATTAAAGGGGGACTCCTACTTTGACCTCTTCAGAGTCAGGTGATCGATCAATCTCTCGGGGCTGAGGCCACCAGCCCGCAGCTGACCGTGCGTGAGCTGATCCTTGTGCTGTGTCAGACCAGGGCTGATGAGTTTCAGTTCCCCATTCCTTGAGTACCTTGAGGGACACAGAGATCTGAATCTCCCCTCCCTTTGAAGATAGCGACCGCTATTTGCATCCAGCTCTTTTAAAAATTATCCTTCCCTGCCTAGACCTATTACCCTCATGTTCTCAGGGTGAGATTTATGCATTTGGCCCCTATTTCTTGCTCTCCAGGCTGCAGCAGATGCAGCTGAGCGTGCCCTGGGTTGCACAAGGTGTTTAAAGTATATTTAAATGTTAATTATGTTTAAATGTTAAAGGGGCACCATGGCAGCCATCACTGCCCTGCAGGGAAGCAGACTGGACAGTGAGCATCCTCATCCCGCGTCCCACAGGTACCTGGATGCCACCATGAGGCACATGGTCTGTGCAGTGCCTCCAGCCAGGTGCCCAAAATGAACGGACCCTTGGGAACTCATCATCCAGCATCTAGGAATACCCTGAAGCAGCTGAGCACGGCCTGTACAGGATGCATTTCAGTTACACCTAGGTGATTCTTGGGCTTCGGCTTCCACATAAGATGCTCCATGGGGGATTGTTGAGCACAAGGCAGGCAGTGAGCAGCTGGGGTTAGACAGCACAAGGATTAGGTACTCATATGCAATCACCAGGATTAGGCATTTGCTCAAATAACAAGGAAACATCCAGTTACAGTAAGCAGGATGAAGCCCCGTGCTTGGGGCATGAACTAATCCAGCACCGGCTGTGTGTAGGAAGACGTCTTGCTCGAGGGCAGTAGGTTATCCAGGAGGAGGCTGAAAGGGTATTTTAGGGGCACGCCATCCTCAGCAGCGACTTGTGCTGCTCCCTGTCAAAGATAGGGGAGGGCACTGAACAGCCCATTAGTCTTATCCAGCCTCCCAGCTCCCTGTGTTTTGGCTAGAGCATGCGGCTAGGAATCAGCGACCGTGCAATGTTTGTTCTCACAAAGCAGGAGGGGAGGCTGACAGAGAAAGAAATACAGAGAAAGAGGAAAAAATAGCAAGGGAGAGAAGGAAGGAAGGGGAGGGGATGTGTGCAAACAGAAATACACATCGCGCTTTCAGGATGAGCTGGGCACAATGGAGAAGTCCCCCCGACCCCATCCCACACTGAAATCTCAGCACAAACACTTTTGGGGAGGGGGATGTGCCCGGCTCTGCGAACCTTGGCGGGTCTAAGTGCTGAGTAGGTGCTGCAGCCCCGGCGTGTGCTGCACGAGCGGCAGCGATGGCGAGGGAGGCGAGCGGAGGAGGAGGAGGAGGAGGTGGGGTGAGCGGGGAGGCTGACGAGGTGCTCCTCTGACACACGACAGCAGCTCCAGCCCCGGGCTGCGTGGGTGGCAGCGCGGGCTGCGTGCCTGGCTTGCCTTTCCCAGGCACGAAGCAGCCAGCCTACCGCACAAAGAAAGCGGTCATTATGTGAGCAGTGCTCCCACCTCGCTCTCCCGGCTCGGCTCCCCTCCCTGCCAGAGCCATCACAGTTCCTCTTTCAGTGCCTTTTCAAAGCACTCGAGCCACCCGATTCATTACTGCGCTTGCACCGGGGTGAGATGGGACACGATGGGATGGGATGGGATGGGATGTTGGCTGGGCAGCCAGACAAGGAACATGACATCATTAATTCCCAACACACAGACGATAGCCACGTCTGCTCAGGAAAAGGTATCAGGGCAGAGCACACCTTCCTTGGAGCATCAGTGATTCAGGCAACAGTTTTGCTGAGGGATATTTCTTTCCAGTGGATGTACAAACCGGTGTAACCTTGCCACCTTGGCACTAAGGTGAGGACAAGAAGTCCCAAGCCAGGGGTAAACAGTGTGTCTGGCTTACAGGACACTGAATACAAATGTTTTCTGGATGGCAGGGTGAGGTTAGAGCCTCTACGGTTAGTTTAGTGTGGGGGTTTTAAATAAACTTCACCCTCCAGATTACAGCCTATCGGTAACTGCCAAGTGTGGGTTCACTTTGGGTAATGCAGTTTTCCTGTCCGTCCTGAAGTCCCCTGCTTGCCAGATGCACCTCATGGCAAGTGGGGTGAGGGATTGTCCGAGCGGTAGCATGGTGGCCCTGAAAGCTTTGCCTGTCTTGCCAGCCTTGGGAGAGAGCCTGTTTGAGGTATCGATTCCATAATATAGGTCAGCTTTAGTCATTATGCAGAGGGATCAATCACATCAACCAGGCTCTGTGCAACCTTAATCAGCGTGACAAAATCAGAGGTGAGGGGGAGTTGGAGATTGGTTTTGCCCTAGATTTTTTTTCCCCTTCATCTCCAGCTCTGCTCCCGTCAGTTGGCAAAACAGGATATAAGCTGAAGAAGCAAAATGCTTTGGGTTTCTTAATGCTACAGCACTGGATGGGCAGGAACGGTCCGATGATTCCTCCACAGCCTCTGAAACAAATCCCAGTTACTGCATGAGGAGACTTAGATTCTTTAAAGAGATTGTTCAGATTCTCTTCTTTGTGCTGCTTGAGGATGGGAATGCCACCTCTTTGTCCTCCGAAGGATCAGGGGGTTGGGAGGGCACTGTAAAAACTGGGCTTGGGTCCTCAAGATGGGTGTTTCCTCATGCATCCTTCTTTGGCAGACACAGAGGGATTTTTTTCAAGCTGCTGTTCCTGGAAGCAGCTTGCGCTGTAGGGTCTTTCCCTCTTTCTCTGTTGCACCACCAGCAGCACATATCCTGTAGGGCCCCTGTGAGTGAGCTCGGAGCCAGGCAGACACGAGCTAGCTCCAAACCACAAGCTCTGTGGCCTCAGGGAGCACCGCGCCAAGCAAAAGACCATGCAGATGTGCTCTCGGAGGGACATGTGCTGCTCTCATGTAGTTCACACTCTGCCCAGAGTGCTCCTGGAGCAAACAATAGCTCTTAAAGTCACACAAGGAGCAACTGAATCCCCCTTTCCAGCTCCCCTTCACGCTTTTCTGTAATCTGCTCCAGCTCTGCCAGGCTGACGGGTGAAAAGCAGAAAAAACATCTGCTTCTGCACATAGACCAGGATGGATACACGTAATTTCCAGGCTTCTTGAGGAGAAAGGTCCCGTTTCCACGTAGCCCCTGTGCAGCAGAGACCTGGTGGGAGACAGCACGTTTCCTTTGCATGGGGCTTATCATTCCCATTGCCTTTCTGCCCCTCCCTGTCTGGCTGGCAGGCTACCTGGACTGCAAGCAGAGATGGTATCACACCAGGGACTGATAAGGGCAGTGGGGATGTGGCAATCAATGCTCAGAGCCTCCCCTTTAATCGGAGCTGGTAGGACTGCCCGTTGGCAAACAGATTGACGCGTTTCGCAGGCTTCCCCCGCGCCCTGTCTGCGTTGCTTTCTGTGCTGAAATACCCTGTTTGAGCCCTTCATCTCCTTCAAAAAGCTCCGAGCAGGTGACTCACGCCATGTACCTTGACTTCTCTTTCTGCACTGCCAACACCAATGCTCTCCTTTTTTTTTTTTTTTATGACTGGAATTTGTCCCCTTTGCTTTGACCCTGACACAGACAAACACCACCCCCGTGACCCTGGCTTGCCAGTGGTTTTATGGGAGGTCCTCTTCTCTGCGTGCTTGGTACGTGGATAAGGAGCACAGTGGCGGGGGAGTCCACCCGTGTGATTTCAAGGAGCTGGCTGTCTCCGAGGAGCAGTCATGCAACAGAGCAGCTCACCCCATTCTCGCCCTCCTGGGCCGGGGCTTGGCCAAAGGCTCTTGCTGATGCCTGGTTGGTTGCACGTAGGAGATGGGCAGAGAGATGAGGTCGATTTCCCAGCAGACACGTGTCTTTCTGCTGGAGAAGAGAGATTTGAGGGGCTGTTCATGGGCTCTGTGATGGACAGTCCCAGCAGAGGAGCCAAAGGCAGAGAGGGACAGAGAGCCTGAGACCCCACTCTCATCCCTGGAGGTGGCCTCTGTCACAGCAGGGCTTCAGCTGGAAAAGCTTCTCCTCTGCCTTGGTTACTTGTTCTGCATACGAAGGGACAGCTTGGGTATGTAGCACTGTCAACCCAACACAACTCCCCATTTTATGCAGGTCTTTTTCTTTTTCTTACAGTCTTCACAGTACTACTGGAAATAAATACCTCCTCCTAGTTTAGACCTGCAGCCTGGCAAACAGCAGGTAGCCTGTAGGAAGCTCTGCTAATGCCATTACTGTAAGGCTTGTTTCACTGTATTTATTTAATGTGACTTAACTGAGGGGTACCAGAAGACAGAAGGGCAAAACGTGGCTGGGACGGGCAAATAACTATTTTTGAGGCATCTCACCTTCAGCATCAACTTGGTGATGGCCATGGTCGTCATGGGGCACATTTACTAACTCTGAGAAATCAGTTTGATATTAATTGAAAGACCACATGGACAGCTAAACACCGCTGCAGTGGAAGCCTGTCTCAGATTTATGGTCCCTCTTACATTAGCTAGTTAAAAAAGTAGTACAAACATTTAAACACCAGTGGCAGTAAAGATAAAAATGTAAGCTCGATTAGATAAAGAATAAAGATACGTGTTTTATATTTACACCTGGACCATAACCTTTGTTTGCTTCAACTTAAGGCTACTCAAGTGCACGAGTATTAAGCAGAGATTTCCTGGAGGCCCAAACACCTCCTAGTGCAAACGAACTTTTGGGGTGTGGGTACACAATCACTTTGAGAACAATCTGAGAGCTTGGGACAGGAGGAGACGGGCAGAAAGGTGGGTGGGAGAGCCAGAGGCGTTAGAGCAAGCGAGGAATTCAACCAAGCTGTGGGGACAGTGACCTCCAGCAGAGAGGCAGCTTGGGGACGGGGACACTTTTAGCAGGTGCAGCTCGCACCAGCGCAGGGACAGCAGCGATCTGGTGTCACCGCTCCCCATGGGCCCGGGAGGGTGATAAGACACCCAGGACCTCCCACGGGGAAGGTGTGGGGTGTCACGCGCCGGGAGCCGTGGCAAGGCGGGTGCAAAGAGCACTTCCCCTCAGCTCCACATCACAGCCCGCCGGGTGCGAAGCCGAGGTCGTGCCAGGCTCCTCGCCCACGTAGCAATCGCCTCCTGCGTGCGCTGACGTGCCATGAACAGTGTCCTCCCCGCTGTCATCACCACAGCTACCGGAGCAACCGGCCAAGCCCAGCTCGGCCCCACGGGGTGGCAGGGCTGGGGACCCTCCTGGCTGCCCAGACCAGGCATGGTAGGAGGGACAGGCCCTTGCACCCGCTTTCACAACGGGTGCTGTTGCCGCTTGCGCTGCACAAGTCCTATGTTTTTTGGCTCTGTCCTCTGTTGACATCGAGGTTAAATTAGTGCAGCTCCAGGGACTCGGTGGCACTGCCTGCCTCTAAGACACGTGTCAAGGGCACAGAGAAGCAGGCCTTGGGGACATGGTGGCACATGCCTCCCTTCTTTTTTTTCCTCGCGCACGTCAGCCGAGCAGATTCCATTTTAATGTCACGCCTGTGCGGTGGTGGTGCATTCCTTCGAGCGTTGCCATGTGAGGCCAGGATGGCGTTTGGCTGCGGTTAAAGTGCTTTATCAGTTTCTGAAGTCACTTGGTAAATAGCTGCAGCCAAGAAGCCGGAGACGGGGAGAGGGGGGGAGAAGGGAGAAAAATAAAAGCAGGAAGAAAAAAGGGCTTTTGTTAATTTTAATAGGGTGTGTTATGTTCCTCCTTCATCTCCCAGATATGCCACACTCGGCGATGACAACCCTGCTTTATGGAGACCTCAGTCTCCCCTAGTCCCCCCCCTCCAGCCTAGTTAAAAATCCCACACCGCATAGCAGAGAATAACTTGCATTGCGCTTCTGGCAGGCGAGGGTGAAGCGCCGCTCTGTTTTCATCACGGAAAAGCCTCCGGGCGCATATTTTTGTAATTAGGCTTTTCTGCTCAGCAGTTTTTGCAGCTGTGATGACACTTGGGTGTCGCCCCCCGGTTTCTCACGCTCTCCCTGCCAAGGCGCGCAGGGGCTGGGCCGCGGCCAGCGCCGAGGTCGGGCGGCCAGCCGGCCCCCGCAGCCGCCTGCACGCGCTGGGGAGAAGGCGCTTTTTTGCTCTGCAACTGGTGGAAACGGGCCACGGTTCCTCCTCAAGGTCACTGCTAACGCCTTCGCTCGGGCTGGCGGCAGGGAACAGCAGCGGGGCGGCAAGCTGGGGGCTTCGGGGCTGGGGGCTTCGCTCCCCCTTCTGCCTGGGGGTATGCTACCATGTCTCACTTTCCTTCCAGCAAAGAAGAGGTTTCCTCTTCCCCTTCCACTGACTTCCCCCCAAGCGCCTGGCTTTTAAGCAGGCTTTTCTTAGCCCGGGGAGCCCCTGGGGAAGCCTTCCCTCCCTGCCTGCCTGAGGATGAGGAAGGAGGAGGAGACGGGAGGGCCTGGAGCGGTTCCTGCACTTGGGGGGATGTGAGGCTCCTTCCTCCCCGCCAGCCCCGGCTCCGTGAGCTGGACGCTGCAGGCTCCACACTGTCCGTCTGTCTGTCCGTCCACCCGCACTCCCTCTCCCCTTCAGCTGCCGGCCCGGAAACCTCGCTCCAGCTGTAGCTTATTAAAGCCAGAATGTCTCTGCGGGACCGGGAAGGATCATTAATAACAACTAACTACACTGCCTTGCGTGCCAGCCCAGGCCTGAAGCAGCAGCTCCCACACAAGAGGCAAGACACGCGTCCCCCCCAGCAGCATCGCTTTATGGCTGTGCACCCCCCTCCCCAGCCCGCTGCTCGCTGCCGTGCCCCCTTCCCATCACGGGCAAGGCGGGTGGACGTGCTCCTTCCCCCCAGAGCCCCGAGCATGACGGGGATTCCTTCGCTGGGATCTCACGCTCGTTAAGTGCGTGCGGCTTTAGTGAGAGATGAAATCTGGTAGGAGCCTGACCCCTCACCGCTCGCCCTCCCCCAGGGTAAGGGCTGACCCGAGCGATGCTCTGCAATGGGTCTGGAGCAGCAAAGCCTCTGACCACGTGCATTTTCTGTCCTAAGAATTGCTTCAGCCCCAAAGCTTGGGCTCTGCACTCAGATAGAATCACAGAATCATTTTGGTTGGAAAGGACCTTATCGAGTCCAACCATTAACCTGACACTACCAAGTCCACCACTAAACCACGTCCCTCAGCACCACATCTATTCGTGTTGACCTACGAAGTGATCACAAGCAAACAAATTTGTTTCTGGCCTCAGTTTCTCCTCTGCCTTGCTTATTTAATAGTGTCTTCTTTGGAGGAGGGATCGTTTCTCTCTACTTGCAGAAGCTCTGATGTTTCTCGTGTTCCTAGCCTCTACCATAAAGCATTCAGTGAATTTGTGCTTTTTTCCTCTTCTTGAGTACATCAGAACTAGATCCTCAGTTGTGTGACTGCAGCTGCTGGCCCAGAGCCAGTTCTCACGTGCCTGGGTGGATGTCATCGCGCTGAGGCCCCTTAGCTCTGCGTTTCAGCATCCATCGCCACAATTGCCTGTGCTTCGGTGAGCTGCTGGGCTTCCCCCTTTCAAAGAACCTGTATTATAAAGAGCAACGTGGCAAGTCTACCCTGTATGAATACCATATGCTTCTAAGGCATACTAGTCCCAGGCAACCAGCGATAGGACAAGAGGACACAGCCTCAAGCTTTGCCAGGGGAGGTTCAGGTTGGACATTAGGAAGCATTTCTTCTCAGAAAGGGTCATTAGACATACAGATTTTCATTTTACATGGGACTTTCCTCCTCGTGCTGCTTGCAGAATGGTAGATTGAGCAGCCAGACAGACCAAACAAAACCCCTTAAAAGCATAGCATTTAAAAAGCAGATCATCTTTTGACACTAGGCTATTTGTTGTAACAATGAAGGCTCTAGACGTGCTCTTTTTTTTATTTCTGCTGAGATCACTTGAGTCCAGGAGCTGCAACCTGGAGTAAAACCACTTCATGCTGGAAAATGCTCTGCTGAAAAAAGACAGCAGCATGCTTTCCCTGAAAACTCAGTCTCCTGATAATCAGGAAGAGGAAAGAAGCCAGAAGCTTTGAAAGAGCTTACTAAAGTGCTCTCGTTTATTCTTACTACTAAGTCTTGCATGCCAGCTTTCTTGTAAAACTCTTCTGTAAAAAATATCTAGAAGAAAATTAGATTTATTAAAGAAAAAATCAAAACCCCCTCTTTCATACCAATGCACGAATCAGCTTGTTCAGAACCAAAGCAATAAGATATGTTTCTGGCCTTGGTTTTATTAAGTGACAGGGTGGCTTTATTCAGAGCAGAACAAACCAGCAGTTTCTGCTCAGGAGCCACATAACCTACCCCCTGGGTTGAATTCACACGTGAGACGTTGCTGGGTCTAGAGCTTGCGCTGTCCTTTGGCATGAGGGATTTCCCCCTCGGAGCTGCATCTCCACGTGTTTTGGCATATTGCTCAACTGCATATTCTCCTCCTTCTCACATTATACCAGCAGCTGAGGCCAGCTCCATCGTTGTTCCACCAGCCCCAGAGAACTCACAGCTGAAGTTAATTTGCCCCCTCTACTATATTAGTCAACTGGCTCCAGCTGTAGCTGTTTGCTGCTCTGTCCCTGCGAGCAGAGGCTCTGTAGGCTGTGGTGGCCAGCCATGGGAACCAGCCCCACGTGAAGCACCACCAGCCATGGTTCCTGTACAATCCGTTTGGCATCTGGCTCAAGAAGTTCACCCCTGATGCACTTAGAGGTAAGCTTAAACCCAGGGGCTGGAGAGGGAGGAGCTGAGGGTTTCGTTTGGGTTGAAGGATGGTTGGTTAGGTCTGTGGTGAGTCTCTGTGCTGTTGTTCCTACACTGTACCCCCAGGAGGTCTGGGTACATTGCCGGGGAGTTGTTGCAGTGTGGTCGGTGGCTGAGTACCGTGAGCAGCTGTTCCAGCTGTGGCACTGCACAAGTTCACCTCTGGTGCACATGCTGTGTGTGTCAGTATGGCTCTTGCAATATTGTAAGTGGAGAAACTGAGGCAGGGAGTGGTGCTGGCACTTGCTGAGCCTGGAGCAGGCTGGGAGGACAGCACGGTGTGAGGAGGTCACCTGGGGCAAGGCAGAGCCCTGTTCCTGCAGCCCTTCCACCAGTCTGCTCATGTGGACCACAGTCAAACGCTGCTGTTCATGTTGCAGATTGTGGCTCCCAGACATGTTTTGGTGTCATCCTCCAAAACACCTTCTCTCTTCTGCACCCTTGTCCCTCAGGGTCCCAGCTGGGCACCACAGGGACAGGTTATGACTGTGCAGAGCCCCCCTGACTCTGCCACACTCTGCTGCTTGGGTTTTGGGCAGTTATGCTATGTCTGGGTGCCTCAGCTCCTCGTCTGTCCTATGGCCCTGCTGTGAGGGGAATATAGTGCCTGAAAACCTTGCGTACACTGAAATATCAGGATTGGGCAAAATAAGTGGTTTGCTTAGAGAAGGGAAGAGATGGGGATGGGGACAGTGCCCAGGTGGCAGAAGCAGACTCGTTTTGACCATGGTGCTCAAGGTGACCAGTGGTTTTGGCACAGCTTGTGCACATCAGGCTTTTGCAAGATCCCTGTATCGCTTCTGCAGGTCTCAGGCAGGGAAGGTCCCCTCTGACCACTTTGATATCTGCCGTTGGGGATCTGCTTCCAAACCCCTGGCGCAGCGAGGGGGCGTCAGGGACAGGGGATGAGGACGGGTGCTGTGGCTCAGTCCGCATCTTGTGGTTCATCTTAGGCTGAACGCTGCTTACGTCGGTTTGTGCAAATTCATGAACACCAACAGCCCCAAAGCTCTACAAAATGAACCTACTGCTCGAACTGGCGGCTCCCAACCCTGGCACAGTTGTGTAAAATTAAGTTCCAAATAAATTACGGAGGGAGAGGATGGGGGATCAAGGAAGAGAAGATTTTGGGAAAGCCTGTGTAATTGGCCTAGGCCTTTTGACCCTGTCTATTATAGAGGATCTAAGGCTCCTTCATTACCCGGCTCCACGTGCATTGTAAGTGTCAGCTCTCTCCATGAGCAAGGTTTTAGAGGCATTTAGAATCAGACAAGTGTAGAAAATCCTCCGAGCTGTCCCAGATAAAGTCCCAGGAGGATTCAGGTCTCCAGGCCACTCTTCATTTTGGCGCACAAACCTGCCTTTAGCCACTGACCCTTCAATAAAGCTTAGTCAGAGTTCATCGGAGGCGAAGGAAAATCACACAGCCTGCTTGCTGCTGCGGGAGGTGGGGGCAAGGGGTGCCAGCTCCAGGAGACACTGGGAATTGTCCTCTTACAAAAGGAATATTTAGCTGATGCCGTTTCTGTGAAATTCCTTTCTATTTTTTTTTTTGGTCAGAGCGCAGCTTTTTGGGGGAGGGTGGTGCAGACAGCAGAGGTTCTTACGCATCCCGCAGGCAAGAAGCTGCAGGAGGGGTGAGGAGAGCGTGGAGCAGGGTCTGGATCCTTCCTGGATAAATTGGCTGTGGAGTTTACAGCATGTGGTGGAGTCCAGGCCTTCCTCCACCAGCGGGGAACCATTTTATTACAGAACTCAGACCCCAGACAGAAATCCTTGCTGCTAAGCCCCTCCAAATCGTTTGCTTTGAATGGTGGTGGACCCCTGTGAGGAAGGGGAGGTGGTGTCCCTCCCGAGGCCCTCTGAGGCTCTTCGGGATGTCTTGAAAAACACTCACATGTTTTGCTCATGGGTCTGTCGATGGGAAAAAATCTGTGGAAGGAACCTGTACAAGGCGTGTACCTTCTCCTATTTTGAACCACGCCACGCTCATGTATTAATGGGAACGATGGGTGTTTGGAGATAACGTGATTAGAAAAGAGCAGTGTCACAGGATTCGCTATGGAACCAGAAAGAGCATGAATTTTTTTTTTTTTCTGAGCCCAGATCTTAAAATATTCGCAGGGTACGTTAATTTTCTCTGTGCAGTGCAGCTGAGTCCTTGGGACAGTTTGTTGTGATAAGCAGGTATGACAGGTGATAACACAGGTTGCACTCAGAGTTGTTAGCTGATGGTTTAACAATGGTGCGTCATTTCTGCCTAAATGGCAGACGGGGACATACTTGTGTTTTCCAGAGTGATCCACAGCCGTGAGCAGGTGAGAGCTGGTGTTTGTGAGCCATGTTCAGTTTCCTTCAGACTTCTCTTGCGCTTGCTGAATATTTCCAAGTGATTTTTACAACTGGCTGATGCCGTTTTTAAAAATAGCCTTTTCATGCCTTTAATATTGCCTACTTTTGAGGCAGCGTGTGACACAGACCTGTCTGTTCCCAGCTCAGAGTGTTTCTCCAAATTTCTAATAAATCAGCAATCCTGCTGTAGCTGACACAGTTTTAGCTCATTGCCAAACGGGGATGAATTATGATATATCCACATTTAGAAAGAACTTTGAGATCTTCCAGTTACAAATAGCTCCCAGAGAAGGAAAAAGATTCAGTGAGCCTGACAGGCACTATTTATGAAGGTTACAGAAAAGTACTATAGGCTGGTCTGGACCATTTTTATGATGACATATGTTTCTGGGGTATCTCTGCTTCGTTCTTGCCAGCAATGGTTTGGGTGGTTCCTTCCTTTGGTTTCTTTTTATTTTCTTCTGCCTTTGCACTTTGTCTTCACTAACTATTGCATTTTATTACTCATGGTTAAATTCTCTGCTTTGAACTGTGAACAAGATGACCAGAAAGTATCTTTGGATATTGTGTATTGGAAAGCGTCTGTTGCAAATACGGTTGTGGGAAATCCCGTGCTCGATTCATTTAAAACTAGTGTGAAAACAGCACAGGAGCAACTTCAGTCAAGGCTGAGCCCCTGTGCTTTGCAGCGATCTCACAGGGATTCCTCTGCCGTTCTGTGTGATGGCCCTCGAGGCACTTGAAGAATGACACTGGTGTCCCCAGACATTCGGAAAATCACGAGTCAGCCATATGTACATGACGAGTGGGCAATGAAATTTAAAGTCGTGAGACTTAGAAGAAAGAAATGTGGGGTTCGATTGTCCTTGCAGTTTCTTAGCCTCTGGTGTTTCCTCAAATTGCATTTTCAAGCTTTCCTCTGTCACCAAATGGGATGTATTTTGATCACTTATTAAATGAAAACTGAGATTCTCACACAGTTGTAGGACTGCAGAAGCTGTGTCTTTACACAAAATAGAGTATGAACTGCAGTAAAATGTGAATTTCTCTACTGTGAGAGCTCAGGATTTTCAACAAATGAGCAGTAATGACTGATGTAGATGTGTTGGAGGTATAGTAGCAAACAGGCTGAATATGTCCTAGGAAATTTCAAACCGATTCTCAGCAAGGGTCATTAGCCATTGGAAGGGGCTGCCAGGGAGGTGGTGGAGTCACCATCTCTGGAGGTGTTTAAGAAAAGCCTGGACATGGCACTTAGTGCCCTGGTCTAGTTGCCATGGTGGTGTCAGGGCAATGGTTGGACTCGATGATCCCAGAGGGCTCTTCCAACCTGATTGATTCTGTGATTTCTTTAAAAACTCAGTGTATGCTTGAAGCTGTACCTGCTGCAAAGTCAAGGCAGTCTTTGCCAGAGCCTGCTAGAAGCCATGGAGTGATCTTTTCATGCAGGATTTGAGACTCAATGTCTGTGCGGTTGTCAGAAAGAAGGAAAGGAGATGGTCAGGGCACCTGCAAGTAGAGAGACTGGTCTTGGGCTGTGTTCAGATGAAGGTTTTTCTGAGGTGTATGGCCACCAAGTAAATACAGGTGCTCAGGAATTCTCTTCGTGCTCCCAAAGTCAATTCTGAACAGAGAGCTTTGGCACGATACAGCGAAAGGAGTCTCCATGGCTGATGCTGTGCGGGGAGCGGGGTGCCCTCCTCGCCCCATCTGCTCCCACGAGGGATTCTCAGGGTCCCTGCCTGCATTGCTGCTGCACACAGGGGAGAGCAGAGGGAGAAGGGAGGGGAAGCAGCCGCATGTGTTTCTTCTGCAGCTCAGTTTCAAGGAAAATTTGCCCTTTCACAGTTGCTTAAGCGAAATGTCAGCGAATGCCAAATGCCCGGAGCCACATATGCTCTACACAAGAGAGGGTCCATAAATCAGGGAGCAGTTAGTGGGAAAAAATCAGGTTCCAAGGAGGAAAGCAGTGGGATACGATTTTTTTTTCCCTTAAAGCTAGGGCAGCAGCGTTTCAGTTTATTATGCGGCCCAGCAGTGAAGGAATTCATCACATTGTCACTCCCCTTGTCTTTTTTTTATCCGAGAAGAGAGTGAGAGTATGTGTGTGTGTATACGTGTGCGAGGTGGGGGAGGAACAAAGCGGCCGTGCAATCAACTTTGTATAAAATTGGCGCCGTGTCCCGCTCACAATGCGGGACAAAGGCTGGGGGGCTGGTGGCTCAGCTGGGAGTCAAGGCAGCACAGCTGTGACCAATGCCAACACAGTTCCCGTCAATATGGAGTGACCCTGGCTCTTTTTGCAACCTGCTTCCAGGCTCATCTCCAATAATTCTCACAAAAGACGGGAACAAACAAAACCTTTGTCAGCACTTCCAAGACTTTCCCTCGAAAAATCTTAAATATTTCATTAGTCTATTCTTGTCACTTTTTCTCTTTTTACCTGATCTGGGCTTAAAGAAAAAGCAAATGTGGACACTAAAACTCTGGGTCAACAAATGATTAAAGGAAAAGCTTAAAGGGTGGGTTTAGTAGTGGGGGAAGCTACTCGTGCTGCTGTCCAGTGTGGAACACTACAAAGGCAAGAAAGAAAGAAAAAAACTCTCAAGCTTTTAGTTAGCAATTGAGGCGGGAACAGTATTTTTTTAAACCTGTTTACTTAGGCCTGGCCTGAAAACTCTGCCTGTCTTTGACAGACCCCAAAGGAGCTATGGCAATACATGTGCCAGTCCCTGCTTTCCCTCGGAGGAAAGCACCGTGCTGCTCCTTTGTGACCCGAGTAAGCTTGAGCCCAGTTGGGTCACGGGGAAAAAAAATAAAAAAAATTAAACAAAAAAAAAAATCAAAGCGTTATCCCTCATCTGGGAAGGAAACTTTGGGAAACTGGCGTTTGGCTTGTCACCATCACTGTGTCCACTTCAACCTTACTGGGTTGCTCACTCACACCAGCCTGGAGCCAGGGAAACTCTGCATCCGAAAACAACCCTGCATGGAGACACTTAGGCCAACGGGCCCTAACTCCTTCTGAGCGAGACTTGGCCAAAGGATGTAAACGCTTCAGAAAGAAGAGGTGGAGAAGGGAAAGAAAGAAGTGAGATCCTGCCTCTCCGAACCTTGCCCACGTCTGTGAAACGACCCTGCTCCTGGGTTGTGCGTGCTCTGATTTGCTCCGCAGGCTCTCCCAGGCATCCCTGGGCTAACAAAAGGATCTGGTTACAAATATTAAACACTTCTTAATAACTCTGCCATGCCATGAAACAGAGTCCATTCTGGTTTGCTAAATGACTCTGAAAGGACTTTTTTCCTCCCCTGCTTCCCCTCTCTTGCCTGGTTTTAAATAGGCCCCGAGTGGTAGGAGCCGGCACAATGGCATCACTCTGGCTTTGTTTCAGCCTTGATTTAGCCACCCTTTTAAGGACCCTACTGAATAATTCAGTGTTATCATTCAGGATGATGCTGGATTATTACAAGGGTTCCTTCCCTCCCTTCCCCCCTCCTCCTTTTTCCCCCCCATAACCTTTAAATTCTTTTCACACGTGAATGGGTTCAAAGGAAGTCGTGTAAGGAAAACACACAACGAGGAGGTTGCTGCTCTCCCCCTCTGCTGTCAGTTTGATAAATATAATGTGTCACCAATTAAAAACTCATTGCCATTCTCCTGCTGCAGCCAGTGCCTCGTTAAGGTCCTCCTCCCGGGGTGGCTCCCAGGATCCGCTGCTATCATTGTTGATAACAGAGGGCCTGTTTTTTTCCCATCCTGGGCCATTTCAGTGCTACACATTGGCATGTAAATAAGTTATTCACTCGACATCACTTTCTGATAGAAAAATGACCATGAAACTCTTTGATTTTGGGTTTGCTCTTGTCACAAGCGCACAAAGAAATCAAGAGTTTCAGTTTTGTGTCTGTGGCTTGTGGAGGGCTTTTTTTTTTCTTCCTTTTTTTTTTGGCTTTTCTCTTTTGCAACTGCCTCTTTTCAGCATTTGTATGGAAATTGTCCCATCACACAATTTAATGCGGGCATAGTTTGACCTGGTAGGTGTCCCGACTTCAATATAGCAGATTGTTGTTTATTTTTGCCCTCCCCAGGAACATTAAAAAACAATCTGGGTCATCCATAAAAAGTTGTTTTCTTTTTTCTTTTCTTCTTTGTGCTATTAATGCCTTTGAAGAAGAGAGGTGTGGCTGGCACCAGAGACCCCCTGACTCCTTCCCATCAGGGATACATGGAAGGGACCTGACTGGGACAGTCCCACAGCTCTGCTTTGCTGCAGGGTGCAGCAAGGGGGAGTAAATTCCAGGGCAGGCCAGTGGTTATGGAGGGCAACCTCTCCACAACCTCCTCTCTCTGCATTTCTGTTGACTGAAATCTTTGCTCTTTTCCCACTGGAAAAGCTCTAGTCTGTGTGGTTCTCACCACAGTGCCACCAACTGCCTTTTTATTTGCATATTTTTTGGCAAAAAGCTATTTTTGTCATCATTGTAAAACTGTCCAGGACACTGGTAAAAGGAGGAAGGTCTGGGTCCTTGGCTGCTCTGTGCCTAGGTTTCAGGATGAACACTGGGACCGGCTTTGGGGAATCCAGTTGGACTGAAATGTGGGCATCCACTCAGCTCTGCCGTGGTCAGAGTTCCTCATTTCATCACCTTGAGAGCTTCAGTACTTTGCTCTCGGGTCACAGTAACCTGGCATGGAACATTTCCAGGCAGGGAACACCATGACTAAGCTTTGGGGCTTCCTTTTTTGCGTCTTTTTTTTTTTTTTGAACTTCAACAGAGCCTTTGGAGAGAGATTGGAGAAGTTTTCGTTTTGGGGAGCTGGGACACCCGTTTTAGTAATAAGGACGATTCTGTGTAGCGTTTGAAGTGGAAATGCATGCAGATTTGAAGCGTGTATGCTCCCAGCAACGTTCTGGAAAGCCTTGATTGTTAGAACAATTTAATAAAGCGATGAGTTTCTCCACCCACCCCACCCCCTGCATGCCTGTCCTCTCTCCAGGGCTCAGCCTCCCTGAAATCTCTGCTGTGAATTTCCCCTCTCATCTGCCATGCACTACCTTCAAGATGGGGAGTTCCCTGGAGCTGAAAGACAAAAGGATTTGCAATCAAAGCCTTGGAATAGGAAAAAGAAAAGAAGAAAAAAAAGCCTTCAAAAAGTTTTTCCATGTATATCCGTGCTGTCTGGGCAGCTTGGAAGTAGAGAGGGGAGAACTGTGCATTCTTCTGCCCCATTTACAGTGAGGTTATGTGGACACAGCCATGGGGGCACGGTTGTCTCCCATGACCCTGGATCCCCCAGCCAGTGGATCTACTAAGGCACGTGAGTGCTGGCTGCCAAAGTCTCTCATCTCCTTTTGTGTCCCCGTGATGGAAAGAGGATGATAGAGTTTAATCGTGTGGGACACGGACTTGCCTTTATATCCACTGTTGTGCCTGCTTGGCTTTCAAGCGAACATGCTCTGTGCTTTGGTGTAAACAAAGTAAGGATCAAGCTCTGTGGGTGAAGTAGAAGGGAGGTGAACAAGGTGTGCGTTAGAGGTGGAACTCTTACTCTATATGCCCACTCTCATTCTCCTTCTTAAACCTAAATGCATTTTGAGAGAGTTGAGAAGCAAAAAAATATCCCACAGCAAAAGTCTGCAACTAAAGTCAACTATTGAAAAGTCCTAAAAGCGAGAGGGGTAATAACCATAGCCTTGTTGGGGAAATGAGAGAGAAGATGTGGTGTAAGAAAAGCGATGTAGAAATGAGTGGAAGAGAGCAGGACAATCTTGTTTCGATCTCACAGCTCTGCAGTGCTGTGGTAAATCTGTCCCCAGCAGCTGGCTGGAACAGCAAAGCTTGGGGCATTCACGAAAATGACTGCAGAGTGTCTTAAAAAAGTGCAGCCCTCATGGCATCTGTGAAAGGCCTTTATGAGGTTTGTCTCCTTGCGAGAAAGGAAGCGTTGATTGCTGACACAGCTGAACAGCCACCTCTGTAAGCAGCGTGATGACTTCTGCCTTTCTCCTTTCTGATATTATTTACCTCATTCCCAGTTTGAAGTCCCCAAAGCCAGGATGAAACCCCCGCGTTTCTCCCCACCCCACCTCCACCCTCGTTATTCTTTAACTTTCTAAGGCGACTGTCCTCTCTGTTTACCCGGCTGCAGTGCCAAAGGCGAGGGCACCCGGAGACTGTTTATCTGCTGTCAGTCTATAACGCAGCATCCCTCGCCCCCGGGGTCACCCGAGGGGTTGACACCTTAACCCAGGGGCCTGGATTCCGCACTGCCCTCCTTAGAGATGCACCAGGCTGTCAGTAACGAGGCCACAGGTTTATTCAACTGAGATCTCCCAATCTCAAAAGATAATCTGGGAATAATTGGGACTTAAGGAACTTGTGGGAATCTGATTTTTTTTTTTTTTTTTTTTGCGGCGCTGCCATTCATGAAACAGATGGACATCTTATTTCTCTCTAATTTGATGGGCTTTCTGGACAAAATGGCAGAGGTTGCACTTTGCTACAATAATAACCTGCCACTCAGACTTTGTAAGGGGTTTGTGTAGATTTCTTCTTAATTAGACCGTGTCTTGCTATCAGCGAGGAGATGGGTGTGTGTGTGTGCGGAGCGAGGATATTCTGAGCAGCTTCTCTGCATGGTGGAGCCTAGAAAAGAGTGGAGAAAAATCCGGGGGCTTTCATGTTTGTGTTAAGTTTTGGTTTTTTTTTTTTTTTTTAGTCTCATTTGAAAAATAAAGATTGGGATGTGAGCTCATTGTCTAGATGATAATGTATTCATGGATTTGCTCCTTCTCGCCCTTCGACTAAACAACAGTGCAGGGCA
Organism: Nyctibius grandis; assembly: GCF_013368605.1. Lineage (NCBI taxonomy): Eukaryota > Metazoa > Chordata > Aves > Nyctibiiformes > Nyctibiidae > Nyctibius > Nyctibius grandis. Next base: position 5,578,769 of record NC_090674.1, read on the forward strand.
GCTTTCCATGGGCTGGGAGGCAAGTTGGAACGCTTTGCAGACCATTGGGATTACTCTCCGGTTTGCAAAACCCACTTTTCACTTGCAAAAAACTTCCCAATCCTGCCGTTTAACCCCTGACCTTCTCTTCTGCTTCCCTTTCCCTCCTCTCCCCCACCAAAGTGGATCCTCTGGTCAAAGCACAGGATCCGAGTCTCCTCTCAAGTCAGCAGTATGATTTTCTTGCTATCTGCTATGCAAGTAAAAAGTAACTGGGTACTTTTTAATTACTCAGATTATACAACTACCAAAAATAGGTATATTTGATGTTATTTTTGTTTACCTCATTTCTGGGCCTTTAGAGACTGTGTTTTTAGCTTTTCCCTGTGGCCAGAGGAACTAGAAATTTCCTTGCTGAAATCTGAGTTAATGGTGCAATTGCTTGACTTGAGACTAGGATGTGGAAGGATGCCCAGTGCCGTGAGATGGTACCACTGCAAACTGTAGCCTATTCTGCATCCAAGGAAATGAAGCAACTCCATGCTCTGAGGTGGGGTGAGCGTAACATTAGCTTGACAACTCCATTAGCGTTTCCCTCCCCTTGTGTTCACCACTCAGAAACAGAACATAACGTTGGCAGGATGCACAAGTCCCCAAGGCAGGAGGAGCCAGGAGAGGTGACAGGGAAGTCTAATCATGCGCTCTGTCAATAACACCGTGGCATCTTCATCCATTTTACCCTTTATTCAGCTTTCTGCGTGCTTTGTCAGCTGTCATAACCAGGCTGCCCGCAACAGGTCCTGCTCCTGGCAAGGCTCACTCTGTACTTCCTTCATCCATAGCAAGGACGAAGAGCTTTCTGAAGACCTGAAAAGTGCATGTCCCCTGTGTTTTGTGCTGCTTTTTCAGACAACTGGTTGGCTAAAGCTGCCTTCACTAGACATCGTCATCCCCTGCTCCGAGGGAGCTGTTCCAGCAGGATCTATAGAATAGCAGGCACCAGACTTTTACCCAGGGCTCATCTTTCACCTTATTAATCGACAATTTTTCCAATCAAGAACCGTGTGGATGCAAGCTGTCCACCCCCAACAGGAATTTTAACTCGATGACAGTAACCAGTATTGGGTTAATGTCCCTTTCCCCTCCTTTGTGCATCTGTGCAGCAGACGAGAGTTCTGGCCAGCATTTGTGTCCTGCTTTCGTGACTGGATGGCCCATGTGCTTTTTGCCACATGAGTTCCTTTCCTTAGCAGAGGATGACAGAGTAAATCTAGTAATGATCAGTTGAGTCACCATGTCTCCACAGGACTTAGCTTTATCTTCTACTGTCTGCCTCAAGAGTCCAATTAATTCTTCCCAGAGCTGCTTCTGGCTGGGAGCTTTGCCTGGGATGGTATTCCTGGGAGGTTTTTTGGAGGATGTTTTAAGAGGTTTGGGCTATGTTTTGTAGAGTAAAGGGTCTGCCACTCCTCCATCCTATCTAGCAACTCTTGGTTATCCTGGGCTGTCACTGAGACTCTGTAGTTCTTGGTGTTGGGGCAGTGTGTAAGAAAGCACTGAGCACTTCGTGCCTCCCTTGTCTGCTGCCTGCTAGCAGCCTGGTGCACCAAGGGGCCTTTAGCAGCCCCTCTGTGCCTGTTGGCTGCAGGGCCACACCAGCAGGCTCTGAGCCTCTACACCACTTAGAATCATAGGATCATAGAACAGTCCGGGTTGGAAGGGACCTCAAAGATCATCCACTTCCAACCCCCCTGCCAAGAGCAGGGACACCTTCCACCAGACCAGGGTGCTCCAAGCCCCATCCAACCTGGCCTTGAACACTGCCAGGGAGGAGGCAGTCACAGCTTCTCTGGGCAACCTGGGAAAGGGTCTCACCACCCTCACAGAAAAGAATTTTTTCCTGATATCTCATCTAAATCTCCCCTCTTTCAGGTTAAAACTGTTCCCCCTCATCCTGTCACTCCATGCCCTTGTAAAAAGCCCCTCTCCAGCTTTCCTGTAGCCCCTTCAGGTACTGGAAGGTGCTAGAAGGTCTCCCCGGAGCCTTCTCTTCTCCAGGCTGAACAGCCCCAACTTCATAGCAGAGGTGCTCCAGCCAGTTGATTCACCCCCTTCGGTGCTCGCTTCCCCTAAAACCTACCTAAAGAAACGAACCCTCCTCCTCCTCCATCGCGATCATTAAGTTTTCTCTACGCTTCCCATCAGCTTGGGCTCGAGATGTTTTCTCTCTGACTCTTAGCCCTTTGCAAAACCTCCGGGGCAACTGTGTTTGAACAAACGGCAGCACTCCCTCCGTGCGCAAGTTTAAAGCGAGGTCAGAGCCGTCGTACCACCTTCTGCAAACACAGCCCTGACAGGCCTAAATGGTGCCTAAGCGGGGCAGAAAGGTTGCCAGCAGGCTCCTCCAGCGTTACAGGCCTTTCCACAAGCGGGTACCAACGCGGAAGATCTCGGCGTGATTTATTCCTTCCCAGAGATGAGGTGGCACGAAGGATTTCAAGAAAGCCTATCTAATAGAGTGCTTGGAAATTATAAATCAGTGGGGCTTTGTGAAGGTTATTACTTTAAACAAAGGAGGGGTTGAATGGACCCAATTAAATGGCACCTGAATTGATAAACAAACTGGTTATTGTCGGGGGCTATTCTGCGGCTCTGGGGGTCCCCCCTCGCTCGGAGGCTGGGGATGAATGTGGAGCAAGGCCTGGGGAGAAATTTACATGTGATTGGAGTTTAATGGGCCGCGACAGGCCTCCCATCCGATCGCCATGGAAACCGGCCCTTTCTCAAGATTTTAAACAGTCTGAAATGTCCTTTTATTGTCTGCTTCGAATGTGTCATGTGAGCCCGACGGGGTGGGCGCTTGTATGTATCAATTTGTTTCTGTCCCTGGGCACGGCATTGCGAAGGCCATGAATATATGTGGGGGGGACGGCGGGGACAAAGGGCCCGGCCGAGGGGGCTCCATGGAGACCCCGCCGCCCCGCGCGTTGGAATGGTGACATATGGTTGGGCCTGACCCCGGGCAGCCCCGCAACAGGCGACCGCGCTGCCCCGCTCTGCCGTGCCGGCCGTCCCCCCTCCAGCGCTGGCTATTCATCCCTTGGCCAAGTCAACTCGCCCAGCCCGCTCCCCAGCTTGTTTGGGGTTGTTTTTTTTTTAAATCTTGGTCGTTGATCACTAGAGTCTGGCAAAAGGAAGAATGAGAGAGAGAAGAGGGATAAAGGCAGGAAGAAAAGGCCTCTCCATGTCCCAGAGATGTTTGCTTTCCACTTGATTGGAAGCTGAATGAAGGTGAACGTTGGAGCGGGGCGAGAAGTGTTCTCTGGTATTTGAACGGTTAAGCTGGATCAGGCTGAGGCCTGGCCCTGGATCGTATCTGTTACAGCAGTCAGCATTAAACGTGTCTGCAAAAAACAGGGATATTCACCCCCACGCCCAAATTCGAATTTTTCCATGTGACTTGCGTGTCAAACCGGATAGTTTTGCATTGTTTTACCTCCCTGACAAAAACGTCAACTGTGTAACTCTGAAACCTGTTTTCTTGTAAACACCCCACCCGTGGGCTCCGCTCAGCCCTTGGCTGCGACGGGCTGTGAATTGGTATTTGCGTGTGGACACGTAATCCAGTCTCCTGTTGCGTTCTTCCTCCAGGAGCATTCGTCTGAGGGAGAGCCACGGGTATGGATAATTTATAAATGAATCCAAAAGTCATCAGAAATAGGCTGCCACGCTAATGTCATGCAGGCACTAAGCAGAGAACTGGAAGGGAACCGGGTGAGCAGGCATGCCGCTGTCAAAAACACACGGGGACTGGGCCATGAAGAAACAGGAGCTGGCAAAGCTGGGGAGGAAATACTTCTTTCAAAAGAACGAATCTACTGAAGAAAACCTTCCACAAGCAGGGAAAAACGAAAAATCTCTTCAACTGTTCACTGCAATTTATTTGCCAATCTCTACGTAATGCTCACGGTATAACGTGGTTACCGGTTGTTTCTTAAGAAGGGATTTTTTTCCAAACATGACTATGAGACAGGATGCTGCCTGTGATATTAAAAGATCAGTCAGTTCTTCATTGCTTTCCACCCCTAGTCATCTTCTGCTTTCAAAGCCATCCTGTGTTCTGCTGTGGACATGAAACTGGTGTTAAAGGGGGACTGGAGATAAGCTGCATTCCCCTCTTTCATCTCTGGGCTGTGAGTTTGTCTACAGCTGCATGACGAGAGGAAGTTATTTCCTGGCAGTCCGGTAGTCTGCGTGCATCAAGTCCATCAGATCTGAGCGAGTAAGAAATCTAGTGTCCCCTGTACCTCTTGTCTCAGAAGGTTACAGCAGTCAGAGCATAAACTGAGAGGGAATTCCTGAAAGTCAGGACTGACACTTTGGGCAGGGCGCTGTGATATATCTATACCAGAGGCTGCTCCTCAGGAGACCAGGAGATTGGCTCTAATGTCTGCTTGAGCAGGAGCTGGGCTATAGGACACCTCCTACCTTCTAGACCCCAGAGCAGGTCTTTCCTGCTGCATTTCAGGCACTTGCAAATCAGTTTATTTTACACGTTCTTGGTGTTATCCCCTCCCACCATTTTGCTTTCCCTACCAGAGGGTATGAGCAGAGCAAACCAGCTAAGAGCTGCTGAACCGAGCCAGTTAACAACTCGTAGCAATGCATTTAGCTGATGAACAGAGCTTAGCTCATCCACAGTGACTCCGTAAATTGCTCTACCCTATTCCTTGCAGGTGTCTCTGCATGTCTAAGTTGCAGGTAAATGGCTTTGCATCAGGGTAACCATATGGTTTTAAAACTTGATTGTGCCAGTTTAATTTCAATCTCCTTAGTTCTGGGGGATGGGGAAGAGGGCTTCTTTGGTCTCACTTTTCATTAATGTATTCCAGAGTTGAGCTTAGCTTGAGATTTAATGCCTTAATTTGAAAGCTACCAGCTTCTCTTGGGGAAAACTAGTGCTTATCCTTGGAAGACCTTACTGAAAAGTCTTTATTCATGATATCTATGAGCCCATTTTGATTTGGCTTGATTTTTTTAAATCCCTTTTTAAAGGAGTCTGATCCTGCTCTTAAGCTTGGATCCATGGAGGTTAGGCAAGCAGCAATACATCCACCCATGACAGCAAAGCACCCTCTCTTTTGCATGTAACAGGCTTACCATTTGCTTAGGAGTGATTTCTCCTGCCAGGTTTATTGTCATTCCTTGCATTTGAAAGAAAATTGCTCTTATTTAGCTGGTGGCATCTGCGCAGGAGAGTAACATAAAGCAAAAGGGAAGGTTAAAATCTTGCAACAGGCATTCACCTGCAAGATGAAACTGTAGCATGATGGATTTATTTTCAGATCATAACCCATAAGTCCAGTGAGTTTCATTTTTAAACAGGATCTGGGTAATCTACCATGTCACCAGCCCTCTGCAGAATGATTTAATTGTTGGCTAAAGAGAAAAGGAAGGTTGTAAGGTGAGACTGAAAGAGAGGAAGTGACGCCAATACAACATCACATCCTGACATTTAGCACGCTCTGCCGCTTCAAAGTTCAGGAATGAATCCTTCTCTCTTGATAGCTAATTGCCCAAGCTCCTTCCAACATCCCTCCTGCTAATCAAGAATAGTGCGTGCTGTAAATGTAGAGGGAGGTAACGGCTGGCATGCAGCACGTGGGAACTGCATGGTTTAGTCTTTCTTTAGTCTCTGGAACTGCTGCCTGAAAGTGCAGATGCAACAGCACTCTTTAAGGGATGGATGAGGGGAGGTTTCCTGATGAAAAAGGGGATGGAAATTTGTACAGTGAGGACACTGTCATAAGAAACTTCTTCCTCAGTGCAGTCTGATTTACAAAGCCTGTGCAGAAGGTTTATTTTTTCCCTTTGCAGGCTGGGTAAATGCTCAGTAGTGTGGAGCTAGTAACCAAAGCAATAGGAATAAAACAAAAATTGCTGGTTTATGGCATCCATTTGGTTTTTAATGGATTAATGTTCTCTGTGTTTCTCACAGGCTTTAACATTTGTGCCCGTTGTAAACTGCATTTTTCTCTCTTCTGCTCTTGTTTGCTCTCCAAATGGCTGCCCTCACCCTCCCACACTGGGTCGCGGTTCCTTCAGAAAGTCATTTAACAAAGCTGCTGCCTTGTGGACTCTGTGTCTTGACAATGTCAGTAAAGTTCAGACACTGCGAACAGGCCTGGGACAGAGCGGGATGGGAGGGTGTGTTCACCCAGGCCTGGACAGACAGAGGTTGACACTGATGCTGCTGAGGGTTATAGCTGAGGGATCAAGACTTATTTATTTTAAAGTCTGTAAGCAGCACAACAGCCCCGGTGGGCCCCAGGCTGCTGAACACATCTCCCCTTGTAGTGAAGAAAGTCATTTTGCAAAGAGATGACAATGCGGCCACACAGATGCTTGTTCCCTCTGTGAGGTCCACATGGGCTGGGCTCAGTTTAACACTGAAAATGCACATAGGGCTGCTAGCTCTTAAAGACAGCATTGGCTGCCTTTCTCTTAGTTAGCCACTGTATTCCTCACCTGGGACAGAAATGAGTCCAGATGCAGCTCGGTACTCGTGGTGGTCGGTTGCTGACGAGTCAGCTTTCTTCCCAGTGGGTGAGGATGCAAAGTCCCTTGTCCCTAATGTGTGCTGTACCCACACTGGTCAGGATGGCACTCTGGTGGGCACGCTGCCAATGCACTTGATGTCTAGCAAAAGGGCTTTGGCCCAGATACCACTACAGAAGCTGTGAAAATTGCTCAGGATGTGCACCCATACAGCAATTTGGGGCTGGGGGCAAGCCCAGAGCATTGAAGAAGCATGTCCATGCTGCCTGTCTGTGTTACTGCACCTGGAAGGCTATTTGTTCGGGCAGAGTTCAGCCCTAACACAGCTCTGTGCTGAGATAGCCCCAATCTCTTAGCATGGCTCTGCATTTCATTGCTGCTTCCTTTCTGAAGTGCCCTTGAGAATGCCAGACCAGCCCCAATCTTCCTGCCATGTAAGGTCAAAAGCTTTGTTAAAAGCGAATTAGCCAAGCTGTTAAACCCTAATAGCTCCAGGATTGCTCCTCACAGCAAAGAGTAACTCCAATTACCTGCTGGGGGAGGAGAGTCTGTTGTTGGTGCTTCTTTGTGGGGTTTGTGGCTGGGATGTTGCTGGGGACTCTCCAGCAAGCCTTGGTGCGCTTTTACTGACCATCGCCTTCTCGTAGAGCTGCGGGGGGCAGCTCTTGCAGGGGCCACTCGCAGAAGTGACGTGGGATGTCGATGGCTCTCCTCTTGCACTGCTGTGATGAGCAGCTCTCCTCTGATGATCAGGGTACCTCTTATGTTGCTGGCTCTTCCAAAAAGGAGGTCCCAGCAGGACTTGGGGACCTGCCTGAAATGCAGGCTGGGTCTATCCCACCTGCCCTGGAAGGCTGATCCTGTCGTGTTGGCCAGCCCAGTGTGGCAGCCCTCTGGACAAGGCAGGGTGTTGCTTGGCAGCATGGTCCCAGTTGCAGTGTAGTATTGCAATTTCTCTCCCCTTCTGGAGCCTCAGGCAGCACATGCAGCAGCCTGGGGGAGCACAGATCAGGCCAGCTTGCTGCGGCTGATACCTGGGACCCCGCTCTGGGCAAGAAGCCATGTGCAAATACGTGAGATGGAGGCAGATGCACCGACCCCTGCTAGCTAGAACATATGTCAGATGGTGGAGAGTGTTTCCAGATCTCAGCTGGGTGACTGGGTTCATTGCGAAGGAGTGGGCTAATAAAAGTTGGATTCAAACTTTTACAGCCAACAGTGATGGTAACTGTGCTGGCAAAGAGCTTAAAGTGCAAGCCAGGAAGTGGCCTCAGCCCCAAAGGATGGACATACCGAAAGAGAAGAAAGGGCTATTCAGAGAGCGTCAGGATTCCTCTAAAGCAAACAGGGTGCACCTTCCCTCTCCAGCCCTGTTTTATAGCTTGGTACTTCTGGTGGAAAGTGTTGCAAGTGAGAAAACATCTGGGGAAAAAAGCTAGGTATGCAGCCCTCCGTTCACGTGCAGCACCGTGCTGAAGCCTGGGGCAGGTCCGTGGGTGGTTGGCAGACTTTATTTCTCAGGTTCACTTCATTGCTCTCCCGGTACCAATGAGCACCCCAAAGAGAAGTGTCCAAGGGGCTTAGCCAGGATCCACAACAGCCTGGCCAGGTCTCTCAAATCAGACGATGTGGTTCTCATCACATACCAGTTTCACATTGGAGGAATTACACTGACCTCAGCAAACCTGCACCTGATTTACACTGGACTGCTGATTTTCACTGCTGTGTCACGTCAAGCCATTTCTTCCTGTCACCCAGTAAAGGGGCCTATGTGCCTAAATGCTTTGGAGAGCTGCAGCTAACCGGTGCTTGCGCCAACAAGGAGTGGCAGGAAAAACTCTTTTGCTGAGTCTAAGTCCTGAGCTTTATCCACAGGAGCATCCTCCTTGAAGCCTCAGCACAAAACACCAGTTCTATTTAGCAAATGTTTGGCAAATTCCCGTCGCTAGCACACCCTTCTAGTTTGAATGAGCATGAACAGGCCTTCAGGAATCAAATACAGTGCTGCCCAGTGAGTTTTTGCTAAGTTTAAAGCCATCAGCGAGACACAAAAGTTCTTTTGTTTCCTCAAAGGATGGAAAAGCGAAGGGTTATTTTTACCCCTCTAGGAAAGGACCCTAGCGGCATGTATATTGGAGGTCCCAGCTATTCTCATTTGTCATGAGATGGGAGATGAAGCAGGAAAATGGGGCAGACACACACCCCATGTGCTGACATGTTGCCTTTAGGAAGAGCTGGGCTGCCCTGGGAATCAAAGCTAAACCAGAAATCCCAGGCGTTTCCCAGCTCCCCACTGCATGGCTGCTCCCATTCAGAGAAGAATCCCTTCTCTTTAAAGAGAGGGCTTCAAGTGTGTCTAATTTAGTCTCCAAGGTGGGCACAGGAAATTGTGGATGAAGCAAGGCAAGCTGTTGTCTGTGAAATTCATTTGCAGTCCTCCATAGAGTCTGCTAGACACGCTGCTCTAGTCTTTGTCCAAACCACCAATTTGAGGGATTAAATACCTATTGATTCTATGGAAAAGACTTTAATATTTGTCTTTGGTTCTAAGAGCAGTACAAATGATTTCTTTCCTCATGAAAATCAGCTCAGTGCTGTTACCAATAATGGGTTTTGTCTCTGAATCTGGGCTCTCTCTGTGAGCTCGTTTAATTTAGGAATATCTACGTTGCAAGCACTTGAAATGATTCTTCCTCGTGCTTTCTTTCTCAGATGCAGACTTCTATTTCCATATCCATGTAAAAGCTTTATAGTCCAAATATTTTTTAATGTATCCTGCAGGACAGCTCCTAGAGCAAGTGCTCTCTCCAGTAAAAATGTTTTCAGGATTAGGCTATGAGACTGCTATGTGGATGTACGCTACAGGAAAAAACAAACCCATGCTTGTAAACCGACAGACTTCCTACCCTCTTCTGAGCAAACAGCAGTTGTGACCCAAATTTGCCCTCTTTCCTAGAAAAATCCTTGTTAGCTTTATATATTTTAAACAGTGTAAATATTCGCTTGCTTTCTCTGGGGCTTGAGTGTTCCAAGAGACTTTCCCAGCAAGGTCCCAGAGCATCCTGCTTTTGAATTTCCATTGCTCTGAAGCAGCAGAATAAACTCTTTTATACACCTGAGCTGAATCTTTTAGGTCTCATGTGTTTGACATCACGATGAGTTGGCAGAAGAGCTCTGCCTCTCTCTGCAGCCACTAGAATGTCACAAGGTGTTACTGTGCCACAGAGAAATAAAAGTGAGAAGGAATCACTGCTTAGAAAGGGCGAAATATCTGTTTTTCAAAGGAAAATCTTTCTGCAGAATGCCTGCAAATCAATCTCTGCGAGTTCTGTGACTTGTCTTTCTCCAGCGCCTGCCTGAAATACAATAAAAATGACATCAAAGGCAGAGAGAAGGGCCGTGTCTCCTTCTACCATATAATCTTGGTGTTTGGCTGCTGCGCGGGTGCTTGGCAGCATGTGAACAGGGTAATCACCTCTGTCACTCCTGTTGTTGGGTCCTTGCATGCGTCACACTCAGACACACTTCACCTGTCCCTCTGGTCACTCGCTCGGCACTGGGAGCCATTAGCAGTGGGGGTGTTTTGGGGCAGCTTTGGGGTTTCTCTGCTGTTATGAAGCAGAAGAAGGTGACTCTGTGGCAGAGCTTGGTGGCTGGGCTGGTGGAGGTAAATAAAAGCCGGTACCAATCTTTAGGACATTTCTTCTCAGCAAGGGTCATTAGCCATTGGCATGGGCTGCCCAGGGAGGTGGTGGAGTCACCATCTCTGGAGGTGTTGAAGAAAAGCCTGGACATGGCACTTAGTGCCATGGTCTAGTTGCCATGGTGGTGTCAGGGCAATGGTTGGACTCGATGAGCCCAGAGGGCTCTTCCAACCTCATTGATTCTGTGATTCTGTGTAGGGTGCATGTGGACAGCAAGAGCCTGCTGTCTGAGGAGTGAGGTCAGCATGCCAATGCCAAAGCGTGGCACTGTGGGCTTCAGTGAGCTGGGGGTCAGCTCCCAGCTCAGAGTCAGGGTATTGCACTTGTACAGCACCAAGAACAAATGCAGTAAGAGCTCTGAGCTGGAAAACACAGATGTGCTCTAATGGCTGTCGCTTTCATTTTGAGGCTTAGCCTGTGTTTATACGGAATACATAGGTTTGAAAAATGTAAATTTCTAATAAAACAGGGGAGATGGAGCTAGCTTTGAGTTAATACCTTCAGTATTCTACAAGTCCCATCCTTCCTGCTCTGTTTTCTCTTCCCAACACCACCCTATCAGCTGCCCTGTTCACGAATTGAAGCTCAAGGTACAAACCTGGAGCGTGCAGGCATCAGAGCTGCCCTCTGAGCAGGGGCTCAGCCCCCAGGCTGCTCCTTGCTTGGCCACAACACAACCCTACAGAGCAGGAGCTCCTTGGAGACATCCCTGATGGGGAGAAACCAGTGTGGAGGTGGAGGAGCCTGCTCCAGCATCAGGGAGCTTGCTACCAGGAGTGCAGAGGGGAGCCACACACATGGCGAGGTGGAAGGAGTTGCTTTTAATGATGGTTTTATTTCAGTAATCATTGAGCAAATAATGCAGCCACGCCTGAGTAGGGACTGGATGGGCGAGATGAGCAGGTCCCTTGTGCTGGAGTGCTAGCACCAATGAGTCAGCAGGTCAGGGAGATCAGGATTTGGGCACCTCACCTCCGCGATCAGTTCAAGGGAGCTGCTCAGGCAGGGGCTGTTTGGAGTGACTCGGAAGCATGACGGACCTGGTACCCCACTGGGACACCTCTGAGTTCCCCCTTGCCCCCATATTTCTGTGCAGTGCCACTGTGTCTTTTGGATACTAGCTGCACTCTGCATCAGTGGTGGCTGCATTTTACCGGTGGTCCCTCTGTGTACTTTGTGAAGCTCTCTGGGTCATTCCTCTCCAATCTTCAGTGTAATGCAGGGTGAATGGAATGGGCCTTGACTGTTGTAAACCAGCAAATCTACAGTGAGATCCATGAAACTGGTTGATACCAGCCAAGTCTGTGACCCTTGTGGTATGTTGCTTTGTCTGGGGACAGCTGAGGGCTACTGGAGACACTTTTGTGCAGCTCATAAGCAAAAAAGCCCTTTCTCTCTTCAGCTTTGCTCTTCACCGTGGTTCCTTTCCACTGCTCCGGAGGGGACCTTCATGTAGAGAGCTAAATCATTCCTTTCTCCCTGGGAAACAAATCCCTCAGCAGATCAAATTCCCTCTTTTCATCTCTGTGGGCCAGACAACCAAGCGAGGCTTGTGCACCCAAGCTGCTGCAGGGATAACTGTGGGATGTAGTGCTTTTCTGGCACTTACTTTGGTACTTAGATGTGAGCAGAGGTCTCCAGAAAATCTGGCCTCATGTATATATTTAGGTTTTCCGTGCTTTCCTCATTAATCATGAAGTCCATTCCAGCTACGCCAGGATCACAGCCTGGCCCTGTGAAATCTCGTGAGGCTGGGCAGTGATATCCCAGGGAGGAGAGGGGATGGGGAGCTGGGAGGCTGAGCACATGGCAGCTCAGTGCCTTGCTCCGCTCTCTGCTTGACTGTGTGGGCATGTAGCTGTCACTGCACTCCCTTGCAAGTCTTTGGCACCAGTGAAGTCCACAGCATTCACTGGGCATGTCCTCTTTGATATAAAGAGAATGACTTCTCTAAAGCAGCATCTCTCACCAATTGAAAAAAACATCCTTTCAGTTCTGTCACCCTTCGAACGAGCCCTGTAGCTGCTTTGGATGGCTAAGACCAAGCAGGGAGGAAAATAAACAAGCAAACAGAGTGACAAGGGAAAAATAAAGCCCTGGAAGGAAAGAAAAAAAGCAGCATGTCTAGAAGACAACTCAAGGGCAGCCAGTGATGGGCAGGAGAAATCCTGCCACTTCTAGTCATATCAGGGGAGAGGAAAGTCATGCAGACACTGTGTTACCATCCTTAAAGTACTCAGGTTAGGGAGAATTAGGACAGCTGTGTTTGTAATGCGTGTGAGCACGGGCTAAGAGCTGCTGAGGGCTCTGGCTTCTCCTGGCTTTGGGCAGCAGGCGAGGCGAAGGGCGGTGTGGCGGCTGCGTGGTTCACCTCTGTGCCACAGCAATGCAGCTCTGGGGTGGAGGGTTTGTGTTACCAGCCTGAAGGATGAGTGGGAAGCACGTTTGTGAGGCCGCTGCCTGGATCCAGAGTGGTCTGGTCACCCTTTGTTGGGAGTGTGGCAGGTGCATGGCTTGGAAGGGTCATTAGACACTGGAAGGGGCTGCCCAGGGAGGTGGTGGAGTCACCATCTCTGGAGGGGTTTAAGAAAAGACTGGACATGGCACTTAGTGCCCTGGTCTAGTTGCCATGGTGGTGTCAGGGCAATGGTTGGACTCGATGATCCCAGAGGGCTCTTCCAACCTCATTGATTCTGTGATCCTGTGGTTCTGTGAAAGCTTTCCCTATCACTGTACTCTGTCAGTGCTTGAACACCCCTCCTCGAGGTGAGATCCCCGCCTGAGTGAAGACCCCTGTGATTGCAACAGTGTGCTTAGGAAAATCACTCATTTCTGTGCGAATTAGGGGTCAATTCCTTCTTTTAGGAGCGTCAAAAAGAATAAAACCCATCGTGATTCACTCCTGGGGTGGTGAAAGTGAGCTGGGAAAGACAGGAGCAACAACTTAATCCCCTTAGCTAATACGTGCTCAGGCAAAGAGCCCTGTCCCCAGGCTGGGACGGTGAGCAGAGGTGCTGGGCTCTGTCACACAGCCTGGCAGTGGTGGCTGGTACACGTGCAAGGCATGGCTGGAGGAGAAGGAGACCGTGTGAGCAGGGAGAGTTGCAGGAGATGTGGGGATGTCAGCGATTTACCTGGTCGCTCAAACCATGGCTGCTCCGTACGCAGAGCAGCTCGCAGCCCAGCAGCACTTGGTCCCACATGGACACCGGGGCAGGAGCAGCCCTTTCCCTGAAGGGCTTCTGGATGAAGAGAAAGGATTAGCAGGATGTCACCTGGCAGGGCACAGGAGGGCACTTCAGGGGTGGGCAAGGAAGGAAGAAACGGGGATGCAGAGAGGGAGAGATTCACAGGACTCTGTATGGGAAGCTGAAGCATCCAGCCAGTAACTGCTGTGTGAGCCCCAGATCTGACCTGGGGGGAAAAGCCTCTGCTATCACATGCAAACAATTTTAGCTTGAGAAACATGGTTTTATTGCCTGCCGAGTGCTTTTCCAAATGGGACCTGGAGCTTTCACACACTTCTCTGCCTCTTCTGCATTCTCTTATTCCTCAGAGGCAGAAGGATTTTTGTCTTCATCCAGCGTTAAAAAAAAACAACCATAAAACCAGCTGCCTTAAGAAATAAAGCCCCTTTCCTAGTCTATGCTAATAATTTACTATTATTCCAGGTTTTATTACAAGCTCTTTCAAGGGCTGCCCAGAGCCCCATCCGTAAATAGCACATAACTCAGGCCATGAGGATTTCCTCCCCGGTGGGACTTTTAATGTCGAAACCAGAGGTGTCAAACAAGCAGCTCAAAGACCCGTAGTGGCCCTGGAGAGTTCTACATCTGGACTATATCTCAGTGCTTAACACATTAGCTTTTGCCCCAAGCGGCTCCGGATTTCCCTCGTCAGTTTGCACTGAACCTGAGTTAGATTTGATTTAAGAGGCTAGAAGCATTCAAAGGAAAAGAAAAGGTACCTGCTTAAACGTTCAAAGTGCTGCCCTGAAGGCTGAGAGCGGGCAGACCAGGGGGAGAAGCTGCAGCCCCTGTGTCCTGGCACGGGAAAGGGAGCACGAGTGGTTCCGTGTCCTTTTTCTGCACGGGAGATGGAGTGTGGCCTCAGAGGGGGAATTTAGGAGACTTGAATTCTCTTCCTGCCTCTTCCATTACCTTCGTGGGTGGCACTAAGTTGTTTCCTTTTCTGCTTTCTCTCTTGCTCGGTCTCTGCCTGTTCTGATGGCTGGGACTGTCCCCTTCGTCTGTTCATGTGCTGCCTGGCACGGTGAGGCTCTGATCTCAGCTGGGCCATTAGGGTACAACAGCATAAACAAGTGAAACACTTGCTTAGAGAGATGGAGCCTGTGCTGCATCCCTCCTCCTCCTGCTGCAGAGATGCCTGTTGCCAATAATAACAGCTATGTTAACGTTTAGGGACTAATTCCTTTCTGTGGCTTGGTTAGAACACTCTTGAGCTTGCTGATTCCAGTCCCAAACTGGGCAACTGGTCTGGAGCGTCAATGAAAAGGGTGTTGGGGGTAGATGATGTGGGTCTGACAGCCCCACACAGCTCAGGACCCAGCTCAACTTGGATACTCAGCCCTGGGATTTGTCCCATGCTGAGTCGTTTGGAAGGCAAAGATAGGGCTTAGGGGAGAAAAAAGACACTCCATTTCTGTGTGTTTTTTCCTGTCCTAACTCTTCTTGATGCATCAATCCTGATCCCATCTGTACAGAATCTCATGAGACCATGACAGTGGGACTGTACGGCGTCGGTTCAGAGATGGGGATTTGGTTGTAGCAGCCCGAATTCCTGCAGCCCTTGCAGAAAGAGGCTCAGGTGCTCAGCACCAGCCAGGATCTGGCTCACCCTTGGGGAGAGCATTCCCTGGTTGCCCCGCAGCACGGCCCCGACAGGATTTACCCACCACAGAGGGGCTGGGGAGGGCGCCCAGCCATCCCATACACCCCGAGGACGCCCCGTGCCTTTTCCTCTCCTCCATTTGAGGTTTGTTTTAGCAGAGAAGCAGATGTGCTGGGGAAGCCAGCCCAGCCAGCCCGCCCCGTGCTCCTTCCCCCAGCACCCGCTGCGTTGCCACAGCGCTTCTGCCCTGGCTGCCTCCACGTGGGGGCCGGTGGGTCCTGCTGAACCCCCCGTCGAGAGGCAGAAAGAGCACATGGCTGCTAGCTCCAGCTCTTCAGGCTCTCAGCAACTCCCTGCTGCCTTTCCTCTCTGGACGCCCACTCCTTTCCCCCTCGCCCCCCTTCCCCGTTTCTCCCCGTCCGCCTGCAGCAGGTTGATAGGCGAAACCTGCTGCTCCCGTGTAAGTGTTGTAATGACATTAACAATCTGCCACCGGCAAGTTTCCAGCGCGAGGCGAGCAGCCTCCGCTCCGAGCGCGCAGCCTTGGCAGGCTGACACTTTCCCATGCCTTCTGCCCTCTGTCAGCGGGGAGGTGGGCCACTCCCAGCCTGACAGCTCCGACAGGATACCTTCACAATGACTGAAATAATAGACCTAGCGATGGGAAAATGAGGCCAAGAGAACCCAAGGGTGAATTACAAGATGAATAACTTCCCTGAAGCCACGTCCCAGAGCATGCCTTGGCCTGCTGTTGATTCACCAGCTGACTTCCCCTCCTTCGCCTTGCTCCACCGCCCTCCGCTCCTCTCCCGAGAGACAGACCTGTCTGGATTCCGTCACTCGCCTAAAATAACCGAGAGGGTTCAGAGAGGAGAGGAAAGGCAGCGGAGAGGACAGGCGTAGGAAAGCGTAGAGCAAGCCCTGCAAAGCGTCAGCCCTGCGTGCGCTCTCTGAGTGGGAACCAGGTGAGGACGAGCGGTTGGGCTCCTGCCAGCAAAAACTGCAGCCGTTGCTTTAGGTGGCTGTCCCTGCCCATCCTCACTGGCCTTATGCTCCCTGCTTTAACCCAAAGCTTCAGATGGAGTTCCTGAGCTTCAGATGGAGTTCCCAAGCTGCCTTTGCTCAGGTACCAGCTCTGGTGCTAGAAGGAAGCAGTAGCACCTCTTGCTCTAGAGAATTATGTGCTCTCCAAATTGGGAACCATACAGCTGGCCCCAGACAGTGAAGTCAGACCCACTGGCAGAGATACAGGTGCAAAGCAGCAGGGCAAAGAGGGAAGTAGTACACCACATGCAAAAGTAAGCATGACAGCAGGCAGCAGAAGGGTCCCCTGCCCTCCGCGGTGGAGAGAGATGGCTAATTCAGTTTTCGAGGAAGCAGCCAGTCCTGGGGCTAAGCAGGGAGATCAGGAGACAGCTCATTATCGGGTGAGTGACACGAGGAGCCCTGCGTATTGCAGCAGTGTGCAGTGTCAGCACAGGGCTGTCTGACGATGACACTGGGCTGGTGCTAGACTGCCTACCACCTGCAGCACTTGGCCTTTCCATCAGGAGCCTATTAGCAACTGCGATGAAACAGCCCTAAGAGGAAGCAATGAGCTTAGTGTTCCCCAACAGGTAATCAAAGCGCTATGGCAAGGTGCTCTGCCCACGATACCTTAAAACTTGCTTGCTTTTTGCCCTGGGTTTTAAAATGCACAGGGGCTACGTCCAGTTGGAGATGAGTCCCCGTTCCTATTCACATTCCATATTCTGCAATTCATATACACGTCAATCAAAACTGTTGTTAGCCATGGCTGTCACGTCAAGTCCACGTCTGACAACGCGAGTGATTGACAGCCAAGTTTGTTATCTGTGAATGTGTCATCCCATCCAGCACCCGGTGCTGGAGTGCTGCCTGACAGGTCATCAGTGGGAGACTTCCATCATCCATATATTATGAGATGGTTCGAACAAATCGTTTTTCAGCTAGTCTCAGGCGCACGCGTTCTTCTGCATCCCTGCTAGGCTGAGATATAGGGTTTGACAGCGGAAGGGAGCGGAGGCTGATGGACGTTGGTCAGACAGATCCTGGAGGGTCAGCAAATAAAAACAGGCTATATCCATTCCTGTCCTAACTCTTCTGAAGGAATTTGAGGCAGCAGGTTCACGAAGAAACAGAGTATGGGAAGGAAATCACTGCAGAGGAGCAGATGTCTGAAGGCCTTTCATTAGAAAGCCCCAAGATACGGTGGCTTAGCAAATTTTTACATAGACTGGGAGAGCTCGAAAAGACCACTCTCATTTGGCTTCTTGCTTTCTTATTTTCCATAAGAACCAGCCCAAATCCTCTTTTGCAAAGAACTGTGGAAAAAGGAAATGATAAATAAAGAGTGACCAATGCTTGTCAGCCAAAAGAAAATCAGGATGAGTTCGAAATGAAAGTTTGGGTTACCACTTAATTGATTTCATGTACTAGTTCACTGGCCATAGAAATCAGTGGAATGGAAAGACTCCAGCCAATCTTGATAAACTTTGAGCCAGGCCTTCAGTGTAATAGGATCCCAAAGACGTGCACGTTGCAGGACCCGATAAACACTGAGATGTATTATTATGACAGATCTTAGACAAAAAGATTGTTTCCAAAACAATACTTTTCATAACTTTTTTCTTCCCAAGGACCTTTGAAAGTCTCTCTCTTCAGATTTGGACTTGCCAGCAAGTGACATTACCTTGCCTCACATTAACAGATGTTGCCAGCTATTTTAACAGCAGCAAGCGAATGGCAATGGGGAAGAAGAAAAAGCTTCTAAAGGGTGTTACTGTGTCTCTCGTTAGTGGGGTGACCTTGTGCTTCCAGAATCACATGTGTGCAAGAGGCACAGCCAGCTCCAGTTCTCCTCTAGCCAGGGGCCAGGGCACTTCAAGACTTGTAAACGCACTGAAGGACAGTCCGCTTTGGCAGGAGGGGAAAGGCATGGAGGTCTGTAGCGCAGGTCACATTGGGAGGTGAAACAATCACCAGCCAGGACCGTTTCTAGCAGCTTGCTCTTCCCAATCAAGTTGAGTTGCTCCAAGGCAGTTGAATTTACCCTCCGCGCAGCCAGGTCACTGCTCTTTGATCCCAACTAAAAATAACCAGGCAGTAGATGTGTCTTAGTCTATTTGAATCTTCAGTAGCAGTTTCGTGTCATCTCGTAGCTTTGTGTACAGTTCTGTGCCGTTGTCTTTCCAAAGTTGTTACGCAAAGAAAGCAATGAAGCTTTTGATGGTCAGCAGCGATGGAAAGATAATTCCCATTTGGACTTTGAGTACAAAAAGCTATTCCCAAAGCAAAATATGCTAAAAAATTACTTGCTGGCTATGGCTATTCTTCACATCCTCTCTAATTTCTTTGGGTGTCGGTGTGTTGCAGAGCAGGGTCCCATTCCTTGACTGGAGGGTTAAGTTGATGTTAACACAGCACATGCAGGTAACAGCAGCAATAAGATGTCACTGTCTTTGCTATTAGCATCTGGATTTGTTCCACCTTCTCACTCCTTCATCTCTTGCCCCAGGACCGAGGATGCAGAAGGACTGGAAGATACAAGTGAGGACCCTACAGAACTCAAGCAGCTCAGCGCTCAGAGCAGCCTTCCTCGCATCATTGGTGAGGTAACAAATAACAGCACACAGCATGCGGGGGAAGAAGGTTGCAGGGGAAATGGAAGGGGAATAGCAGGGATGCAAAATGCCTCTATTCTGATGAGATCTGGGTGGGTCACTCTGGCTTACGCTGTTGCTCTTGAGAAAAATACTGTGATACATATAGAACGTCCCAGTGGGTCAGGACTTTATGGAGAAGGTGGAACTTTGGTATACTTTTTGTCCTCCTCTTATAGAAGGGGAGATGTTCTAAAGTCAATATATCAACCACAAGATCAGCATCTGACCCACTCTCTTCCAAACTGATGCTGCTTTGTCTTCCCAGAGAAAATCTGTGCTCTAGCGATTGCCCCTTTGGGAGCAGAGCACTTCGTACCTGTTCTATCTTCTCCAGATTTGGGGGGAGAACAAAATCTCTAGACATGTAAACAGCCTTAATGAGAAAACTACAAACCACGACCTGCTTGCTTTCAGAAACAGAGTTAAACACAGCTTCTAAATGCTGCTAATTGATTTGGGATGTCTGGGGAGAGCTTTTGCCTTCGCACCATCCCACCCGTGCTGCCCAGCAGTTCCTCACCCGCTCCTGTCCCTCCGTACGGCGTGGGGAATGGGGAGCAGGGCCTCTGCACTCAGGATTTGTCAGCTGCTTTAGCACCCAAACGCTGACAAAAAAACACAGGCTGCTTGGAGACCCTGATTTAGGCCTTTGTTGAGCCTACATGGATTCTCAGCAAGGGTCATTAGCCATTGGAAGGGGCTGCCCAGGGAGGTGGTGGAGTCACCATCTCTGGAGGGGTTTAAGAAAAGACTGGACATGGCACTTAGTGCCATGGTCTAGTTGCCATGGTGGTGTCAGGGCAATGGTTGGACTCGATGATCCCAGAGGGCTCTTCCAACCTCATTGATTCTGTGGTTCTGTGATTCTGTGTGATTCAGTGCCTAGATGCACTTATATTGCACTTCTAATCCTGCCACGGGAATTATAAACATCTTGCTCTACAGCAAAATGAAGATACTGGCCCCACGTTGTCTGATAGAATAAAGAAATAAGAACAATTACATTATTTGCAATCAATGCATTCAGATGTAAGAAACATCCTTCTGCTTACAGGGACTGAAGTAGGAAGGGAAGAGGGTGCAGAAGCGTACAAGCTAATTGGATATGCTAACTTTGGGCTGATCGGTTATACAATGGACAAGGTTTCAGTGCTTTTAGTGCGTGTGGGATCCAGCTTGTGAGCTGTTCCGTAGCCACGCAGGAGTGATTTATCTCTGCGTAATATGATGGGCTCTTGAATTGCAATGAAAAACCCTTTCTTTAACAATAGTTCGGGGTAACCTTATAATAACCTCCTCCACGTTCCCCAGAGAAATGCTTCAGTCAGATAAAGGAATTTGTTATCCTCACAGAAACATCTGCCCCCTTCCTCCGACAGGACAGGCTTAGAGTGACAGTTACCCTTTCCGCACCGTCCTGTGTCGCTTTTTAAAACAACAGCAATATCAAGCTCGGATGGGGTTGTTTTTTTTTTTTTCTACCAGCTTTGGTTGCGGAAAGATCACCTGAGCTGGATTTGTAGCGTTGGGTTTTATTTCATAATGATGGATGTGCTGGTTAAATGTAATGGAAGAGGCGAGATAGCAGAGCAGAAACTGGGCGCCAAGTGCCTTGCTTTGAAAGAGCCTGCATTCCAGCCTGCCTGAGAGGGGCTGCACGGAGAGATCTGATTAAGCGTCTCAGTGTTGTGACCCTGACCTCAAAGAACACGCCGATTCTCTGGAGGAACTTCATTTCAATTAATCAACTTAACAGCCTGAGTAAATCTGGCTGCATCCATTGAGCTGGAGGAACGGCTCCCTCTCCTCGGAGGGTCCCGGGGATGCACGGTGCAGAAGGACGACTTGGTGTGTACCGGCCTGCCTGCCTTGGCTGCCCGGGGTCGAGGGGCTCGGGGACGCCCTTGTCTCCCTCTCCCTGGCCGGCAGCAGCCCGGCTGTGGAATAACGGGGAGACAACCCCGGAGCCCCCCCGCCCCTTCGTCATGCAGCCCTTGGTCACCTTCCAGCAGGGCTGTTGCCGGCTGCATCCCTCCCTGCATCCCACCCTGCATCCCTCCCTGCATCCCACCCTGCATCCCACCCTGCATCCCACCCTGCATCCCTCCCTGTACCCCTCCCTGCATCCCTCCCTGCATCCCTCCCTGTACCCCTCCTTGCATCCCTCCCTGCATCACTCCCTCCCTCCGGGCAGGGAAGGGGGAAGAGCTGAGCAGCAGCAGCAGCAGAGATGTTGCCGTGGTCGGAGGAGGCGGAGGGTGAGGAAGCAGCTGTTTGAGGCAGGCAGCGGCGCGCAGGCAGGAGGACAACCCCGGAAAAATTCCTCTCTGGGAAACTCAGAGAAGAATGCAAAGGCACCAGGGCAGGAGGTGGGAAGGAAAAAATACTTCAGCTAAAGCCTCAGGTGCTTTTCCCAGGTGGTTCTTTGCCAGCTGGTGAGCTGGGCCAGCCCAGGAGGTGAAAGGGACTTTGCTTCTTGCCTGGGGCCTTGCAGGAGACTCTCTTTCCTCGCACGGAACAGTGCTTCCCAGGGGATGCCTGTTGGGGCCACAGTGCTCTGGAGACAGAGCTGAACTGCTGCTCAACATTTCAGGGAGTTTTGCAGCTGGAACTAACCCCCCTACTCCAGTTAGCCTTCTGCCGGCGCTGGGAACGGCGAGTTAGCAGCTATCCCTGTACCTTTTCCCTCGGAACAAGGCAGAGCTGGTGCAGATAAGTTCAGATGAAGGCAGCTCACGGGCTGGCTGGGTTTCACTGCTGTCCTCCTCCCACCTCGCCTTGCCCCACCACACCCCGGTCACGCCATCGCACCCGTGGCCGCCCGGCTGCCTGCGCTCTGCCGAACCATTATCGCTTTGGCGCTGCGTCCATCCCTTTGGACTTTGACCTTTCAGCAGCCGCATACTTGGCTCTTTTACCGCACCTTTAAAGGGATAAGGCCAAATTTAAGCACTATCTGGAAAAGCAGCTGCGTAGAAAGGCTTGAAGGAGCACGGAAGCCGCCCAGTTGTAGAGGAACAGCCTGGCAGAGCCAGAGGAGCGGTTGCAGAAGGGCAGGGTCTGGGTACAACCCAAGGGCAGACACCTTTGTGATTGAACCTAAGAGACTGAACCCAAGTTGTACGTCTTGTGAAGTGGTCTGGAGTTACCGGCAACAACATCGCTTGGAAGGATTTTGAGCTTCTGGTATGCAAGGTAGTTGGTGCCATGCACCTCATGGCCAGCTTCTGTACCACCGGCCATAGGCACGGAGACATCTATGACTTGCCCGAGGCCAAAAGGAGAACAGGTGGCAAAAAAGTAGGGTGTAAAAGTAGGGTGCTGACCTGGGGCTCTTCAGGGTTTACACGGAGGTTGAAATGACAGCGGTACCCTCACGTGCCTGCATTCAGGGTCTCACTGAAGAGGCAGAGCCGTGAATGACTGCTGCTCTCACGCTGGGAGATGAGTGTCGCAGAGGAACATCGCGGCGTGTGTCACGTTTGTGCTGCTGCGATTGTTCAAACCCACTGAAAAAAGTTTTATCTGTGCCTGAACTCAGCGGTGTTGAGGCAGTCTCGCTTTTGGCCTGGGTACCTCACCAGTAAAAGAAATTTGCTGAATCTAGGGGCGATCTGGAGGGGACTGGGCAGTGAGGGACAGGTCCAGAGACACGATGCTGCCCCAGGGAGGTATACAGTTACACGCAGGCGACAGGCAGGCTTTCATCTGCTCTTCCAAGCCTTCTTCAGACAGAAGAGGAGGGGTAGTAACTGGCTGTGGGGGATGGCAGAGCATTGCTGTAACATGATTTTATGTCTGTGATTGCATAACGAAACCTCCTGGGAACCTCCTGATTCAAATGGATACCTAGTTCTGGTCGTGCGATGGAGGGCTTTCAGCACTGATCGATTGCCCACGCTTTGGTGCAGAGGAATCGCTGGCGTGGATCAGTACCAGGCTCCAGGCAGCCTGCACTCCTGTGTCTAACCTTGGCCGAAATCTCACAGAGGTGTGAGAAAGCCTTTAGAAGTGGATAATCTTCTTTATATGCCCCCCCAACACACCCCATACACAATGCCATGTTCTCACAGAAGCTGCAACCTGATTGCTAACAGGACTAGACCTTGGAAGATGAAATTGAATTTCCATTCTAAAAATAAAAAAATCCCTGCGCCTGTTGTATTAATTGGATGCTCTGCAAACGTCAAGTCATTCCCTGAACTGTGAAATGCTGCTGGTCCCACTACAACCCCACCTAGCCCCACTGCCTCTCAGGGAGGGGGTGGTCAGGAGAATCAGCTTTGCTGACCCGGGATCCCACGGACTTGAGGATGGAGGAAGCCCAGCCAAGACGGACTGTGCCTCTGGACGTGGCTTTGGCACGCACACATGTCATCTGTTGGCTTTTCTCAAAGATTACACGCTAGCCCCACCTCATAAATTTGGAGCAAAGCACACAGAGCTTTCCCTTCCATACTCTGCATTCACTCTTAATGGTCTTTCTCCACCACGGCCTTATTAATTGGTGACAATTGGAAGTGGTTAATTCTGTGTGTGTGAGGCTGCAATTGCTTCCACTTGGCCAGGATTCAAGTACTGGGGGTGAGTCAGAATGGGTGGCAAAACTGTCTTTTCCTCAGTTCCCTTGCTTACTGGAGGGAAAAAGGAAAAAAAAAGCCACAACCCCGAGTTATTCTCTTTCATGAGGTAGGCATTGTGAGGGCAGGCAATTGAATTTACAACAGCATTGAGTATCAGAGTCTATCTGGCCCTGTCAATGAGAGTGGCAAGAAAAAAAAAAAGACACACATTAACCCTCCGCTCCCAGTTCCCAGGCGTTTCAATAGGGCTCCCAACTTCCCAAAGAGCCCGCTGCATACTCGATGAGACCCTTTATACCTTCTAATTACCCTCCTCACAATAGGGACAGACTCTCTTGCCTCTTTTGTAGGCGAGATAGTAACTTTTGCGCCCACCACCACCCCCCCTACACAATCCCTCAGGCAAGGTGGGAAGGAGTTATTTCAGGGGTTCTCTGAGCAGGTAGGAAGCAGCATGGATTTCCTCAGGTTCCAGGAGCAGATTTTTAGGAATCTTTCTTCTGGGTAGGAATATGAGGCTTGCAAAGCACTCGGGAGACATTTAACACTGCTGGCTCCCCCTCAATTCCATCACCTTCCCCCCTCCCCAAATACTTTTCACAGGAATCCCTCCCAACAGCCTTATTTAAGGCCATAAACTTCATTCCTACTTTTTTGAGGGGGTTGCATACACAGGATGAGCTTGTCCCTGCCCACTCTCACCAAAGAAAATGAAAGGAAGGGGATAAAAAAAAAAAAATCTATTTCAAAGAATTTATTTATTTAAACACCTGCATTTTTTTTTTCTTTTTCAGAAGTCTTCAACACAGGCACGCACGCACACACAAAACAACTTTGGCATTATACTTTTGAATATTTGTTACAAAACTATTTCTCATTTATTTTTTTAAAAAAAGTATCTCAAATAAAGGCATTTTAAAGGAGTAAAAATACAAGTCGAGATCCCAACCTCTGAAAGTAATAAATAGCACGTTCATGGTGAGGTCCTTTTTTCCTTTCTGTTTAAATCTGCTTAAAAAAAAACCCCAAACATAACAGGGCTCCATATAACGGAGCCAACAGAAGAGTTTTTTTTTTTGGGGTGGAGGAATCGTTTTAGGCAAGTCACCAAGGCCTCCACACCGATTCACTGCGCTCTGCGATGGGGCTTCCCGCCTGGGACGCTGGAACAATGCTGCCCCCAAATGATGTCAACCCCTGCACCGGGGATGCTGACGGGGTGGCGGCCGCGTTCCCCGAGCCGCTGCCCGCGGACACCGGGACGTTGGCGTTAGCATAGAGGGGAATAACTGGTCCAGAGCTGGGAGGGAAGGCTGGGTTGGGGATGAGAAAAGCAAACTGGCCGTCGGTAGCAGGGACGAGCTGGAAGCCCCCGTAGACCTTGGGGGACAGGGCTTCAGCGGGGTTCAGTTTGCAGGGCACAGGCACGGCTCCGGCTGCTGCGGGGGGCAGCTGGACGTGCAGAGGCTGCTGCGCCAGATGTGCGGGCTGGCTGGACGGCGGCGGTGGTGGTGGCGGCGGCGGTGGGTAGTTCATGGCCACGATCTGGCCCAGGCAAGCCGAGAGGTGACTGAGCAGCCGGGTACGCACGTCGGTGTTCACCCCTTCGCAGGTGGACAGGAACCGCGTCACCTCGTTCATGCACTCGTTGAATCCAGCCCGGTACTTGCCGAGGACGGTGGGGTCGGCGCTGAGGGCAGCTGGAAGGGCAGAGGGGTGGCAGGTGAGCGTCAGGTCAGGAGCCCGGTCCCCTGTCCCTTGTCCCCAAGCCCCGATGTGGAGCACACATCCCCCCCGGCGCAGGCAGGTTGCTCTTACCCGTCATCTGTGCCCGCTGCAGGTTTCGCAGGTGCTTGACGGTCATCTCCAGGATGTCCGCCTTCTCCAGCTTGGAGTGCCGGGAGCTCTGTGGGACGAGAGCGGCGCCGTCAGGGTTGCCCGCGGCCCCTGCACCCCGCAGCCCCGGCCGGGCCCCCCCTGCACCCCGCAGCCCCACTTACGTCCTTCTTCAGCGCATCCAGGATGAGGGTCTTCAGCTGCCCCAGGCTCTCATTGATCCGCGCCCGGCGCCGCTTCTCCATGATGGGCTTGGACGACTGCGGGGAGACCGGAACCGGTGAGCCCCTACCCGGCGCTGTCCCTCCCCTCCCGGTCCCCACCCCAGCCCCCGACACCGACCTCAGCACGGCCGCGGGCTCGCCGCCATCCAGCTCCGCCGCCACCACCGTTGTTGCTCCCCGATCGACACCCTCCATTTACCTTCCGGTGCTCGCTGGCGCTCCGCGGTTTGTCCGGCGTGTGGCTGGCGCTGGCCGGTGCCCCCGCGATGGGCGAGGCGGTGGGTTTCTCCATGCCCGTGTCGGCGGGCATGGCGGTGACGGCGGCGGTAGTGGCGGGCGGGCGGACCGGCGCGTGCGGCGGCGGGCGCGGGGCGCGTGCGGCGGCGGCGGCGCGCGGGGCCGGCAGTGCGTGCGGCCGGCGCCCCCCCCGCCTTTATACCCGCCGGCGCCTCCTCATTCGTGTGAAACCGCCGCCGCGGACGTTCCCACACTCCCCGGAGCCAATCAGCGCCCGACCCGCACCCGGCCGCCGCGCCGCCCGCGCTCCTATTGGCCGCCGCCCCGCCGCCTGTCAGTCACGCGCGCGCCGGACCGCGGCCGCCGGCTGCGCGGCCACGTGGGGGCGGCGGTGGGAGCGGGCGGGGCTGCTGCGGGCACCGGCGCTCCCCACGGCGCCGCGCCCCGACCGAGGCCCCGGGGCGGCGGCGCGCACAGCGAGCGCAGCCCGGTGCTCCCGGGCGAGGCCGCCCGGCCTTCCCCCCCTCCCTCTCTCCCTCCTGCTTGTGACACCGGCGCCCCGCGGCGGCGGCGGCGGGGGGCCGAGCCCCCGGGGGCTGCGGGTGCGCCCGGGGAGGCGGAGGCGGTGGCGGCGGCTGGCGCGGCACGCGAGGCCGCGGCCGGCGGGCGGCCAATGGGCGGGGGGGGGCTGCCGGCGGCGCTCGCCGCCCATTGGCTGGCGGCCGCCCCCGCTTGTCAATCAGGCGGCGGGCGGCGGCCGGTGGCGGCGCTCGTGCCTCCGCCCCCGGGACGCGGCGCCCCCCCCCCCCCCCCCCCCCCCGCCGGAGCACGTGCCGGAGCGCTCCCGGCTCCGCGCGCCATGGGAAAACTCCGCCCCGCCCCGCCCGGGGCCACCGGCCGGGCACGGGGAGCCCCGGCGCCGCTCGCCCATTCCGGCGGGGGCTGTGACCGCATTCCCCGGCTCGGGAACCCCCCCCGGGACCCCGCTCCGCGTGGGAGCCGCTGGGCAGGGAGCGCGGGGGGGGAGAACCGGGGGTTGGGCAGCCCCCCGGCGTGGGGAGCCGAAAGCAAAGGGCGGGGGGCATGTGATGGGACGAGGGGAACGGTTTTAAGCTGAAAAAGGGGAGATTTCGGTTAGATACGAGGAAGAAATTCTTCCCTGTGAGGGTGGTGAGACCCTGGCCCAGGTTGCCCAGAGCAGCTGTGGCTGCCCCCTCCCTGGCAGTGTTCAAGGCCAGGCTGGATGGGGCTTGGAGCAACCTGGTCTGGTGGAAGGTGTCCCTGCCTGTGGCAGGGGGTTGGGACTGGATGGGCTTTGAGGTCC
Source organism: Nyctibius grandis (assembly GCF_013368605.1). Classification (NCBI taxonomy): domain Eukaryota; kingdom Metazoa; phylum Chordata; class Aves; order Nyctibiiformes; family Nyctibiidae; genus Nyctibius; species Nyctibius grandis. The sequence continues at coordinate 5,605,748 of NC_090674.1, forward strand.
CTCCCAACCCAAACCAGTCTGTGATTCTGTGAAAGCCTTGAGACACCCCCCTTCTGTCACCCCCCCCGAGGAAGAGTTTCCCTGCCCGAGCCCAGTGGATGCGCTGGCCGGGCCCAGCAGCTGCATCCCCCCACTGCGGGATGGGGGTCTTGGGGGTTAGTGTCACCCGCCGAGGTCCCCACCGTGCCCCTGCAAGGGGCAAGTCAGCCTCTCACCCCGCTCCTCTGCTGTTTCTCATTAAGGGAGATTAAAACAGCGTTCTGCTCCCCTAATTAGAGCGTGATGCCAGGCACGTGATGTCGTGAGATGCAAAATCTCCCTCCTTTTCATGGGCCATCCCCCGCAGACCCCGGAAGGGGCTCCCTTCGCTTGCCTCCCCCCAGACCTGTATGGTGTGTCTGAAATGCCGGTGGGCAGGGGCAGGGTGTGGGGCTCCGGGACACCCCAGCCCTTCTGGGACTGGGCAAAACGGCTGGGGACATCTGGGCTGACACCCCGCAGCTGGGAACCCAGCCCTGGGTGGCTGCGTGGGTGACCGTGCCCGAGGCCGGGGTGCTCTCTGTGCCCTGCGTCGGTCAGTTCTGCTCCCACGGCCAAATAACTTCCTTTAATGTGGGAGCGTGATCGTTCAGCAGCCTTCGAGCTCTCGGCTAATTTCAAAACCTGCCCATTTAAAGACCTTTTTACAGGATGCAGCATATGTATTAAAGCTCTGTGCTGCAAGCTTAAATCTTTTAATAATCATAAATTGGGTATTAGCTTTCCAGAGACCAACATCTGAAATGCAGAATATCTTGACTTGAAAGGCACGATGCCTTTTTTTTCCTTCTCTTACCAATTCTGAAGCGAGGATAAAGAGCACCAGCTCTTCCAAAGAGCCTTTCTCTGCTCTGAAAGCACAAGTGCAGCGAGTTTGGTGGCCTCAGCCTGGCCTGGGGAGGAGGGCCAGCAGAGCTGGCCGGGCTAAGAGGGATGCTGGAGGGACACAGAAGGCCAAAAGGAAGGAAGGAATTAAAAAAAAATAAAGAAAAACTCTCAGAAATACTCTCATTCTCATTGCTGCATCAGGTTCTGGTGCAATTTTAGGTGGTTTGCCACACGCAGGCTGCAAAATGCACGCAGGCAAGACGTACTGTATGGAACAGCATCATCCTCCTGCAGACATCAAAGGGTCCAGGGGAATACATTTATTCCAGGAGCCTTTTCCTCTGCCGCGCTAACACACACGTGACCACAGAACAGCAATTCGTGGCTGAATTGTGATTTTTGGTTTGTGGGAGGTGGGTGGTTTTTCTGGATGAGAGCTGCTTACCCAAATGCCCACAAAGTCTAGCCTATTCCTTTGCAAACAGTGCGCCGAGGTGCACGTTGTCTTACTGAGGAATAATAAAATGTTTGCTTTATAAGTCTCATTGGAAAGGTTCAGGGAGCTGTTTCCTTATGAGACCAATAAAATGCAGAACAACAGCCCTTTGTGCAATCTCCCTTACTCGTGTAAGAATACTGTGAGGAAATAAGTAATAACAAAAATAGCGCCCCTCCTTTGACAGTTAATTCAGAATGCATTAATTACATAATTACAGTGAAAAAAATAGCATTAAACAAGCAAGTTTTTCGACAGAATCTACATCAAATGATGCAATTCCCAGGCTGGGAGCAGTGATTATTGCCTGTGCTCCTCTCCACAGAGAATTCTTCTCCATGTGACAAGTTGGGAGGATTTTTGTCATTCTAAAGCTCTGACATAACGCAGAGCCTTTCTCCTCAAATTTCAAACGTGTTCAGGTTTCAAAGCTCAGTGAAATCTGGGGAACGACTCTCAGTTCCTTAAGTAACTTCAGATTAAGCCAGAAGTCTGTCTTACCCCAGGACAGGTATTTTGGATTTTCTCCATCACGGGTTATGTGCATCTTGTTTACGTCCCATTTTATCACCGCAATTCACTAGCGAGGTCTGTAGGAGATGCCAAAGAAACAAAAAAAGCACGACGGGTGAATTCCAGTGCAACTAGAATTGCATTTATTCACTTGCATTTGATACTGCTCTCGTGCAATTATTCACTTGCAGTTAGTACTGCTCTGGCTTGGTATAATTTGGGTTTTACAGTTCGTGTTACCTGCAACCTGTCCTGAGTATGCACTGGGGAAGTCCTTGGTGTCTGGGCAAGGACAAGTGGAGACGGCCACGAGCAGTTTGTCCTCTGTTCTCTCTCCTCTAACCAAACACCAAGCTGTTAAACTGTCTCTGGATGGAGACCTGGGATTTTCCTTCTTAAGGCTTACGTGAAAAGTCCCCGTGATTCCTCTCTGGGCATGGCCTATATATTTAATCTTGATCCCTTAAAAAACCATCATGTTCATACATGTTGTGTTTAAAAAAAAAAAACAAAACAGCTTAAAGGCTCTTTCTGGCAACGTGAGACGGGTTATTAATCCTAATATTGGTGTTTGATTAGATGAGAGAGAACAGAAGAGGACAAACTGCTCGTGGCCGTCTCCGCTTGTCCTCGCCCAGCCTGGGTACACGCTGGATCTCCATCTCTCTTTGATCACTAAACCCAATTTTATTACAGCCAAGCTTCTAAAATTTAGAAGCACAACTCAAAAGCTTGCAGCTGGGCTGAAAAGGCTCATCAAAGGCATGGGGTCCCAGGGGGCTGAATGCAGGTTTTGTCTCCTTCCCCTGCGTGCCCGTGCCGTGTCCCCCAGCGCTGTTTGCCCGGGGATTGGGCTGTAATCCCTGCGGGATTTCCCTCTGCTTGATCCCGTGCAGCGATCCCCCGCCACACAGCGCTTCGGGGAGCGTGTCAAAGGCAACGCTGAAGGAGAAATTAAGACATTAAGGCCTGGCAGATTGTGAGGAAGTTCTTTAGCGGGCTGTAATGTGTAACAAATTACAGTACAGCCTTCTGCCCCGAGCATCCTTTTCAAACCTCTTTTGTCCCTCTGGAGCTTACCGCTCTAATCAGCTGAAATTAATTACCAGGCTTGCACGACTCAAACAAGCCCAGGGCCAGAAAGGGGTTTGGGGAAGCACGAAGTGATGCTTCCACCCACCTCCCTCCGACCCCATGTCCCGTTTCTGCTGCTCTCCGCTCCTCTGTTCCTCTTTGATACCTCTTAGAGCCGCGTCCGAGCAGCTTCGGACAGGGAAGAAACCACAGGCTCAGGCTCCGGCGCAGCCGCCTGCTCCTTATCCACAGGCACCTTCGCAGAGGCGAGGGCTTCGGAGCCGAGGAAGGGTCTTGCAAGGCAAAGGCTCTTCCTTAACTGCGTCTTGGGGCGTGCAAAAAGTTTCCCCCATCCCTCTGTGTGCTTGGTTTCACGCTCTCTGATTTTTCTCTTCCAGAGCCACGCACGGCACGTTCCTCGCGTCCGCCGCAATCAGAATAAACCAAAGGCATCCTCTCGCTCCGAGGAGACGTCGGGGGTTCTTTCAGCTGAACCCAAAGATATTTCTAAGAAAATTACTGTCTGCGCTAACAAACTATTACTCATTGTGCCCGCTGCTATTAAGGACATCCTTTTCAGGGCTGCGAAACTGGGAACGCGGCGATGGGAACGCGGCAGGGATTTTGCAACGTTAGAAATGGAGATTTTCCTGGCGCTCTTTTACCACGAAGCAAATGGGGTTTAATTTCTTTTCTCACCTCCCTTCCTCCTTCCCCGCCTTTGGAAATTTTAGCAAAAGAAAATTGCAACCGCGTACACACACAAAAAAAAACCCTTTTCTGAAGGCATTGCCCTGGTTTTGTCTCTCAGCGCTGAGAGCTGCGGCGACAGAATAGACCAGCTGATTGAGACAGATGTTCTCTTCTTTAGCGAGTGCCAACGCTTTGCCCAGACACATATTTGCTGACTTACCCTTAACTGGAAAACATCTTGAAAAGGCGGCGGAGATAAAAAGGAAGGGAACGAAGCCGTGTTGTGTCCAGATTTAACACAGCCCAGTGCTCCATTCTCTAAAGCCAGTCCTGGTTGAAGAGGTCCCTTTCACTGGGTCCTGTTCATTTGTTGACGGATAATAGGGGCTGAGTTGCGGCAATCCGTGTGCAGAAAGCAGAAAATAGAGTCAATTACATCTGTATTAGGTGGCCTTGGGGAGAAAATCTCCTTACATGCCTTCCACTGATACTGTTCTTAATTATATTGGCTAAGGAGCTGCCCGCGTTAAATCCAAGCACGACTCGAGCTGCACTAAGTATAGAGCCTAAAATACCTCCTGAGAAGGTAAAGGCGGTGATGTAACCTTCCGGCAGGACTTTAAATTAGGCTTTTTAGTTTGCCCACAATAAACATCCCAAAATGAGATGGCGCGACGATGCCGTCACCCCCTTTCTCTGCCCCTTTCCTCCAAGGAGGGGATGAAGCTCGCGCTGGCCCCGGCGCTGAATGCAGGATGCGGCATCGCGCTGGCGGAGCAGAGACCTGAAAACCTGCCCTTTTGCTGGTTCTTTCCTCCTCTGGGGAGAAACGAGTGGCTGAATGCTGACGGGACGGGGTCTGCATTGCTTCCCTCTGCTCTCGGTGGGGCCGCCCAGCCAAAGCAGCCCCCCGGCCCGAGGAAGAGGAGGGTTGCTGCAGCCCTCCCCAGTGCCAGGCAGGCTGGGCAGAGCGGGGGGCTGCGGGGCAGGAGGCAGGGCTGGGGGGATGGCACAGCCTCAACCTCTCCTTCAAGACCTTCAACCTCTCCTTCAAGACCTTCAGCCTCTCCTTCAAGACCTTCAGCCTCTCCTGGGCTGTCGGTGGTCCCGTTGGGCTGCTCCTCCGCTCCTTGGCCGGGTGCTGCCATCTCCTTGAGCTTGGAAGAGCACAAGCATTGACTGGAGGGTGGGGGGAATGATGCACCGACACTTCCTAAGGGACCTGGGGGCACAAAGGAGACAGAGCAGGGCCTTTTTTCCTCAAGGTTTTATGTAGAGTAGGTAAACTCCGTAGGCCTACGCCATCCAAACAACCAGGACAAGTATCTGCAGTATTTCACAGCTCCTTTCATTTTGCTTTCCCTTAATCTTATTAAGTGTCTGTTCCCATACCTGGGGGGAAAAAAAAAAAAGCCATCAATTATATTTGCTTTGCCTTTGAAAAGATTTGTCATTTTGCCATCTGTAGGCAAGCATGCTCTGCAACAATGGGTTTTGTTTGACTTCTCTAGTAAAAAGGTCCCGAGGTTTTTTTCTTGGCCCCGTCCACAGCTTGCTTTCCCCCCGCCTCATTCTTTTCAGTGGGCTTGTTGATGAGCTTGGCCTAATCAGATTAACTCAACCCAGACACAGCAGTGGCAGTTTATTCTCTTTTAAAAGGACTCCACGGTTTCCTACAAACTTTTTTGTAAACTCTTCATCTCCGGCTAAACTCTTTTGTAAGCTGTATCCAATGGACTCTTTGAGAGACCCACACTCCCCGTCAATGAAGACCTGTTAGAATGGGTCACTAATCCAGAAGAGTGGGGAAATGCCTTTAAAGCCGTGCGCTGAGGCATCGGGAGCCCGGACCAGCACCCGCAGGAACAGAGAATTGAGTTCCCAAATAGCTGGAACATTTAATTTGATTCCTAAAATAAATATTTTGAACAAGTCCATCTTGTTTACAACGCTAATGAAATAAGTTTTCCTCTGAAGTTCTCCGGGTGCAAGGACACACTTTGGTGTCTGTCCTTTCCCCAGCCCCCCCTTCCCCTCGCACAAACCCACGAGGAGCTCAGAAGAAGGCAGAAAACAAAGCAATAAACAGCTTCTTGACCGGTTTTTGCAGTTCTGGGTGTTCACGCTGCTTTTCCTTGGGCAGGCACCAGGGAAAGATGCGTTTGGGACCTTAACGCACCGCGATGCCCCACGGGGATGGGAGGCTCCTCGCGTGCTGCTGCTGCGTACCGGACATCTCCCCTCGCTCTGGGGTTTTGATTCCATCCCACTGAAACCAAGGGGCAAATGTTCCTCTGTTGTCAGGGGGAGCGAGAGGAGGATGGAGAGATCGGGGTGCGTGTTAGTGCCCAGCTGTGCAGGCGTGCAGCCCCGAGCCCCCGAGCTGGGCGGGGGGATGCTGCTCCCTGCTCCCCCAGCACTCCTGCTCCGGAGCTCAGGAGATGTGATGGATCTGCTGGACAGAATTTAACGGTTCCTGATGCACCATGGCTGGGAAAAAGAATGTCAGTGATCGTTCTTTTACTTTTAGCTGGAGATGAATGTGGCTACAGAGGCTGGGATTAACACATGTGGCAGAAAGCAGCTTTTTCCCTCGGGGAGGCAGGTTCCCGGGGACTGTCTGCATGGGAGCCAGCTCCAGAGCCCCCGTCAGCAGATCACCGACCTCAGCTCAGCTCACAGCGACCACGGCTGCGTGCCCCAAGTCCCCTGCCACTAACTAGATGATCTTGGAAGTCCCTTCCAACCCAAACCATTCTATGATTCTATGATACTCCGAAGCCTTGTTCTTACCCCCAAGTTTTAACAACAGGAAACCTTTTGTTTAAAAAAGGGAAAGAAAGGGAAGTGGGGACCCTTCTGGCTTGGGAGAGTCAGGTTTGGCGCCTACCTTATTATGCGCTAATTGGGATTTTAACAAGGATTGTCCCGTCACGTGCAGGTGGCCTGTGACAACGTGCCTGTGACTGAAGAGCAAGTCCTGACATCAGGAGAGTCCGGGAGCTCGCTGGGAGCCAGCTCTTCCTGTCTGATCTTCTGCGTGCCCGTCTGGCGCTCCGTGAATAATTAATAAATTAATGATACGCCTCGCTGCTGTGCATTAAATACGATGGCAGCTCGGAGCTGAGACCTGCTGCCGTGCGAGAACCGGCCGGAGTGCTCCGGACAGGGGTGTTTCATGTGGAAGGGTGCGGGGAGCCCTGCCGAGTATTGCAGCATCCTTCGTCTGCGAGAGAGATTAAACCCTATAAACGTGATGTGGCTGCGTAGGTGGGGCTGGACTGTGTTCAAACCACGCTCCTTGGCCACGGAGATGTTTGCAGAGCCGGGGAGCTGGGCTGCGTGGTGTGGCCATGGGCTTCTGTCCTGTCCTGGGCGATGCTGCCCTGGAGCGGTCCCCCTGCGACGGGCTTTCCTGGGTCTGTAATCACCCTTCAGGGCAATGACCAATCTGACAGCAGCCAAATTTGGGCCAGAGGGCTTCAAACAGGGGCTTGGTCAGGCTTTTCCTTTTGGTTTGCTGAAACTGCTCAGTCAGGAGTTACCGCATTCCCTCGCAGCGTTTTTTTCAGGTCATATTCAGGAAAATATAAAGAGCTAAAAGAGCTGATACTAGAAAATTATTGCATGCCAGAAAGAAGAGGACTTGGTTAAGGCTGCAGAATCAGGCACGCAGCGCTTTGGGAATGGTACTTCAGCCCCATCTCAGCACCTTCGTGCCTGATGGTGTCTTTACCACCGTGGTCTCTGCAGGAGCCCCAGCCCATCGCGTGCACCAGCCGATGTTTGCTGGAAGGTAAATGCTACAGGGGCACAGGAGGAGGAGAAGGCAGATCTCCTCCAGGCAGTTTCATCCCCTCTGAGTTTGCTGCAGGCATCTCCTTTCCCACAGACACCTCGCATGGAAAATTTCAGCGTAGGCACCTGAGGTCTGGCCGAGTTACAAGCAACAAAACCCGAGGTCTTGCTTCAAGCAATCCCTGAGCCTCTGGCTGTAGGACCTTGTCAGCAGCGTGCAGCCTTTGCCCAGGGTGGTGTGAAATCCTCCGTCCTCTCCTCAACGTGCCAGGCATATAAACACGACATTCCCCCCGCCCGGGTCCTGCTGCATCGCAGGGGGAGAAGGTTTAATGAAAAATTTAAAGGCCGGCGTCTTAAAATAAATTCCAATCCTGGCTGAAATTTCACAGCGGCTGCTAAATGTCTCTCGCTCTAGGACTTGGTGTGCAGGAAGCGAAACAATTGCTCCCTTCCAAGAGGAAAAAAATGGGCCTTGTTCCCTCGCTGGGCTGGTGAGCCACGAAGCCAGCTCCACCGGAGGGGTGGGAGGTGATGGATGTAATTAAAAGCCCCGAGGGAGAGAGGGAAGAACAATAAATGGAGGCAGCTTATCTTGCGGCTGAAAGCTGATCTTCATGGACATGTAACATATGGTATTTTCAATAATGGATAAACAGTTTAAAGGGGACCTGCAAATGTTGTCTTTTAATGAGCTAGCAGCAGGGTTGTGCGCTGAATACCCTCAGCTCACCTTTTATCTTGCTCTCGGGTCCCCCCCAGTTGTGGCCAGCCGGGCTCCCGCTGGGCTCTGCAGCCCCAACATGTCACAGCTGCCACGGACCCGGCCCCGTGGGGTCGAGGGGCTGAATATAATTACCCATGCTGGACTTTGGCCAGGACAGCAGGGCTAGTTCCCTTACTCTTGCAAAAACTGCTGTGGGATCTTTAATTACCACCGCAGGTCAAGACCCTTGGTTTTACCAGCACATTTCATCTCTCAGACAGCGTTGCTGGCCCAGGGGCCCCTGCAGCCCCGGAGCATCAAATTGGGGCTGTTTTACAGGTGCTGCCTCTTGAAAAATATATGGAAGCATCAAATGAGTGTTGTCTCACGAGCAGGTTTGGGGTTTGCTGCTTCAGGCATGTGGTTTGCAGGTCCCCAGAGGAGAGAGGCTGGAGGGGAATGGTCTGGGGCAGCCTCCGAAGCAGCCGTGCCACCCTGGCTGCTGTGCCCCACTCTCTGTGACTGGGGCCAAAGATCTGGGGGTACTTTCTGGTCCCAGAAAACAAGTTGCTTATGGAGATCAGTCTCCAGAACCTGGTGCCTGCCTTCACCATGGGACCTCGGGAAATGCTGAGCAGCGGGAGCCTGTATTTCCCATATAAGCCATGGCCAGGTAAAAATGGGAAGACTTGAAGAGGCAAGTTGAGATCTGGGCTCCACCTGTGCCTTGTGGGTTGAAGTAGAGCTCAGGGAACATGGAGATGATTGCGAGAGGCATGGTCAGCCCTGCAAGTGCTTTTCCATTGATGGGATTTAATTTAAACTCTGGGTTCATTTATTTGCTCTCCCTGGGAAATAGTCAGTGGAAGCGATGCCTGTGGTGCTTAGGGACGTGGTTTAGTGGTGGACTTGGTAGTGTCAGGTTAATGGTTGGACTGGATGATCTTAAAGGTCCTTTCCAACCAAAACGATTCTGTGGTTCCATGAAAGCCGTGCTGAGTGGTGCATGTGTAGGAGGGAGTTAGGAAAGCTTCTCCCTACACATCTTTCCTTTTCCCCCCAGTGCCACACGGTCTAACAGCGTGCTTCCAGAGGGTTAAACCGAATCCACCTCTGAGGCTAAGCTTTCAGCTGGCACAAATCTGTGCAGATCTTCAGAGCTCTGGTGCTTTACATCAGCTTGGCCTACGGGCAGCCATGCTCTCTTTTCATGCTGTAATCTCCACACATGTTTATGCTTGGAATTATCTTCATCCTTGGACATCCTCTGATGCCCACCAGCAGCCCTCTCTCATCCGCATCGGCCTGAGGTCCATGGTTGTGTTAGCTTCTGCTGGACCAGCGTTGAGCGTGCCCTGTGTCACACGCTCCTTGGGAAAGCTGAAGTGCGCCGGAGCCCATCACACATTAACAGGGGCATGGAGATAAGGCCAGAGAGCTCGCTCCTCGTCACCTGAGAGGAACACAAGATCTGCTTTTAAGAGGTGTCCGTCAGTCAGGCAAGGTTCAGGGCTTTTGTTTAATACCTTTCCATGAGTCAGCTTTCCTTAGCTGCTGAGAGCAAATGTGGGAGAGAAACTGAGCTGGAGTAACCCTGGTGCTGAGCAGACCATGGGGCAGGACATGCTCCTGCAGTCCAGGCTTTGCTGAACACAGAGCTGGGCTCCTTCTGCAGTGCCCAAACCCCCTATTTCCATCTGCTGGCACGTTTCCTTGCCTGGGTTCAGACCCTTCCCATCTTTCAGGCTAAGCCCTGGGAGTCTGGGGCAATTTTAGTTAACTGAAAATATACATGTGTTTTGGAAGCCATCTCCTTTTGTACCAGCTCATTAGGGGAAATAAATGGCCCCTGACCATCTGTCATCTTTGTGCAGGTACCTGGCAGAGAGGGGTGGGAAAAGGCGCGGAGGATCCTTAATCCGCTCAGGCTTCAGCAAAGTGAACGGTGCTTCCCACAATCTAATTACAGCAGTCCTGCTGAAAAGTGACAGACCTAGTGAGTGGAAATAGATGAATGTAATTAAAATCCCAGGGAGAGAGCGATGGAGACGGAGACACACAGAAGAGCAGTGGAGGGAGGAAGAGTGGTGGAGGGCGAGGAACCAAATAACAGGCGACTGGTCTTCAGGATAGGGACCATATGCTGATTTCATTAATGAAGAAAAAGGGTGGAAATGTATTACTGATACATTCTTGTCTTTTCCTCTCTTCTGCTTGCCTTGTTAAAAAAATTCATGGATTTAAAGCCTGAAGGACAAGTGTAACCATCCAGTAAACCCAGCCCCGGTGGGCTTTGCATCCAGATGGGAGGTTTTGCCCTCCGAAGCTTCATGCCACTGCCTGTGGATTAAAGAAACTTTCATCCTCTGAGCATCCCTGGTTTAAGAGGCTACTGATATTGGGTGATGAGCTGCAAGAAGTCTGCAGGAGATACCTCCCAAATTCCTCCCGTGGCATGTGGAGAAGCTGGGGTCAGGCACGGCTTCATAGGCGTGAGAGCAAAGTCCTTGGGAACCCAGGGCAGGAATTTCTCAGCAGAAAGCAGCTTTGTTGGCATTGGCCCCACATGAAGCAGAAACCCAGCCACTTTCAGGAGGACTCTGGACCTTCTCACACTGTCCCACGTCTCTCCTCTCCCTTCGGCACCCACAGGAGCAGCAAGCCCAGCTCTCCACAGCTCTTCCCCTTGCTCTTGGTGCAATTGGTACCCCACATCCCTACCCCTGCTCTCTTGTAGCAAGAGTTGGCCATCTTGTCATCCTTGGGAAGCCAGAAGTCACCTTTGCCTACCTTGCAGCAGGCTGGCTCCAGCCCTTGCCACCGTAACCCTGCAGGGATGGAGCTGGTGGTGACTCGGCTGCAAAAGCCGAGCTGAGATTTAAAAAGCTGCCTCAGATTGGAGACAGAAACCTCAGAGAACTCATTTACTGGGGTCCTTTTAAAGCTCTCAGGGCTGTCACACAAACCCACACCCGAGTGCTCCTGGGAAGCCTGGTGTGTCCTTAGCAGGGACAGGCAGTTGAGCTGCTGGTGCTGGGCTCTTGCGTGCTCCTGCTTTAAAGCAGCTCTCTGGAGCACTGCAATTGTATTGATCAGGAATGGTTGTTTTTCTTCTTCTTTCCTCTTTAAAACGCCTTTTTTTCTTCCTGCCATCTCTTTGGTGTCTTTTAATCACCTTTCCCCTCCTCCACATCCCCCTGAATAGGTGGGCGAGGTTTATTTATGGGCTTTGCTATGGACGAGGCTGGGTGTTGAACAGCCTCTTTCTTGGGTAAGTCTTCAGGGGAATGATGCAATAACAGGGGCCGGGGCTGCTTTCCTGGGAGAGGCTGAAAAGCCCCGTTATTGCTCCGTGCAGCCCTTGTGTCAGCCCGTGGCCCCACAGCAGCCCCCGGCCTGGAGCTGGGGTAGTTGCCCAGGATGCTCTGAGGAGGAGGAGGTGGATGAAGTGGCCGTCACGGAGCACCCTGCTCCCACCACGGGAGCACCTGGTCTGCCTCCCAGTCACCCCCCAGTTTGATTTCAGAGCTGAGGGAGGGACTGGACTCCACATGGGGAGGGAGGGAAAGGAGAAGGGGTTTGGGTCCCCATCATCTTGAGAAAATCTTCAGCTCCCTTTGGCACAGACCGAGGCTGGCTTGGCACGGGTCAGGCCTGGGATTAGCAGCTCCCCGTCCTCAGCGCAAGCGTTTTGTCCCTCTGTTAGGATCAGCATCTCTCCGGAGAGAGGCACTCTGTCCCCATCCCCCTTGCTTGGGATGGATGGGAAATTTGAGGAATGTTCAGATTTTACTCATTAGCCCAACCTCCCGCTGGCCAGGGTTTAAAACAACCTGCAGGGGCTTCCCTTGATCGGTGATGTATGAGTGGCAGCGATGGGGCAGGCCAGACATTGAGCCTGGCTGGAGTCGGCCTGCCTCACATTTCATTGCTAACTTGTCTTCTGCGACTGGACATAATTTAGTCTAATTGTCTTCATGTGGGTTTCTTTCATCATGGCCACAATCCGGTTTAGCCAGCGGCTAACGAGGACATTTCCATGGGTGTCGGTCTAGTCCATCTCTGCTGCGTCCCGGGCTCCCAGGGCAGGGCTGGCAGCAGCTCTCTGAAGGGGACAGGGATAATTTTCACAAAGGCCGGGCTGAGCACCCCAGAAATCAGGGAGGGGAGAGGGATGATGTTTGTCTCTGCAGTAAATGCTGGTATAGGTCCCACCACTGATCCTGCTCCATTGCTCCCGTGCTGCTCTCAAGGAGTAAGGAGGGAAAAACGGCTCTACCTTCTGCCTAGCTGGGAGTAATTGCGAACACGCAGATCCTAAGCCCTGGCCAGAAGGATGAGAAACTGCCCTTAACGTCCTTCCTTGCTGCTGCCAGAGACAGGGAGCCACAGAAATAGGTAAGCCACGATCAGAGGTGCTTCCTTGGAGCCCTTTGCTCCCAGCCAGCACAGGGTGGCCTCGCCAAGCCCTCCCTTTGCCCTCCGGCAATGGCACGCAGGTCAGGGCAATCCTGGGAACCTCCGGCGGCCAGGCTGAACCTTAAACCCCAGCAATTATCAGACCTCTCGGAGTGTTGTTTTGTAAAGACAGGGCTCCCCAGAAGCCAAGAGGCTGCCGGGTGCATGCCCCGTAGATGCAAGGTTGAGCCGTGGCCAGGCAGGTCTGCACTGGCGAGCACGTCCCCGCGTGCTGCCAGCGAGGGCACGGATGCTCCCGGAGCGACCCAGCACGTCCTGAACCACACGCGTCCTTCTGCTGCCCGTGAAGTGCCCGGAGCCAGCAGAAGGTGCTTCCCTTCCATCCCAGGGGTGGAAACAGACGGGGAAAATGGGCCATGTGCTTGGGTGTCCGGGCTGCAGCTCGGGAGCGGCTCGGCTTCGGGAGGGCTCGGTGCCTGGGGAGGGCTCGGTGCTTCGGGAGGGCTCGGTGCTTGGGGAGGGCTCGGTGCTTGGGGAGGGCTCGGTGCTTGGGGAGGGCTCGCACAGCCACCCAGCCAGAATTATCTTGCCCTTTCGTGCGAGATGTTTGGGTTTGGGGTTTTGTTGTTGTTGTTGGGGGGGGGCTGTCGCTTCGGTTTTCTTGGAAGCGTGTCCCTCGATTTTTGACGGGAAGAAGCTGGCGTTTCATGAAAGCCTCTCCCTCATTATTTAATGTTAAAGCACTTCAATTAGTTTCATTTGATTTACTTTGATGCTTTTGTTCCCCGAGGTTTCCAGCACGCAGGGCTGCTCCACCTCTCCGTGGCTGCCCCGCTTTGATCTCGGCAGCGCTGCTAAGGGCCTCCTGCCACTCCCTGGGCACTGGGGACACCGGCATCCCCGGCACTGCACAACCCGGGCCCGGCGCTGGCACCGCCGGGGCTGCGGCTCTGGCTGCTCTGCTTCCCCCCCACCAGCCCTGTCGTCACCCCCATCTGTTCCAAAACCAATATTGACTCGGGAGTGGGCAAGCCCCCCTGCCAGGCTGTTTTAATCAAAGCTTTCCCCAGCAAATGAAGTTTTTACAAGAAGGTCTCCAGGTGCTCGGGGTAGGGGAGGAGGACACAATGGCCGGCCCGGCGGGGGCTGGCTGCTATGGCAAAGAGGGGGAGCCGGAGGGGCCGGGAGCCCTGCGTGAACTCCTGGGGTTAGGCCAGATCTACAGGAGCCAGACAGAGGTTTGAACACAGAGCCAAAACATTTAACATTTGCAAACCAATTAAGAAGGGGAGAGAGGGGCAGGGAGGGGAGGTTGAGGCATTTCAGCGCAGGAGCTTGTTCTCATGGGAATGCTACAGCAAAGCCCTCTGTGTGACAGATGCCCTCAGCCAGGGTCCCCCAGCCTCACCACAAACCTTCCCCTGCCCGTTCCCACTCACCACAGCTTTCAAAAGCTGCTCTTTCCCTGGTTCCTCCTTCTTGCCGAGGGTGAGCAGCAAGGTTTGGGTCTCTAGAGACTTGCCATAATGGATTACAGAAGAAGCGTTACTACAACGTTGGGAGCGACCATGAACTCAGGGGCCAGAGCAGAGGAAAGAGTGGGCAAATATGGGAAGAACATCATGCTGGTGACTGCTCTCTTGTCCGAGGTCTTGGTAACGGTTGTACCTGTGTCCAGGTACAGTAAGGAAGTAAATTGGGTGGGCAACATGAATGCCAGTGAGGGACATGTTGCCATACTGACTCGGAAGAAGGAATGGTTAAGGAAGACCACTTGGGTGATGTCCAGCCTGGGGTACCTGTGCCAGGTGCCACAGGCACGTGGCAGTGGCAAGTTCAGGACTTGCTCCTGACATTTGGCCTTCAGGTGCCATTTCCACTCCATGCTTTAGGAGAACACGGGGACATCCGTCCTCCTCCCAGCAACCAGCTGGCTTGTTTGGGGACGGCACATCTCAGCCCTACACCCATGGATGGTACCACGGCATAACAAATCCATGGCCATCTGCATCATCCCCTTTGCATGCCCCGGAGCGAGCTGCAGTGCAGGATGCAGAGGTGAACAGGTCAGGTGAGGCATACTCCAGAGCAGCAGAGAGAGTGTATCAATGCCCTGGCCAGCATATTTCACTTTCCTGATGGGACCAGCTATTGCCTGGACTTACTGATATTTGCCAGTTTCTGAAACAAATTCTCTGGAGAATCTAAACCAAATGATATCTCAGGACCGAGGGAAACCAGCAGCTTTCCAGCCACAACCTTTGTCCCCCTCATGAGACTGAGCCGGGTATTGGCTCCAGTGCTGCTGGGGGGCTGCTCCTCCCTCACCTGGAGCAGGAGGCAGCGGTCCTGCTCCCATCCCACCAGGGATGTGCCTCCATCCCCGCCAGCCTGGGGGACACGTTATTATTTCCCCGTTGATAGGGTTCAGTGGGACTGAAAGAGCTACACGCCCTCGGGTAATTTGTAGTTTGTCGATGCTGAGCTGACATTTAACTGAACCCAGGGCAGCAGCAGGCAGCGAGGAGGGAGGAATCGCTCCGCTATTGTAGTACCCGAGACGCTCAGAGCTTGGCTAATAGGGGACATTCTTTCCTCCCAGGACTTCCTCCACGACTTTAATGCATTCAGGATCAGCCTTGGTTATTTGGCCTCGTTAATGGCTGCGTTTGGGTGACTGTCTTCCCCATTTCCCTAGCATGAATATTATCCCTATTTTGTTCTGCATTGTTCATAACCGGAGGGGGACAATTAATCAGAGCAGAAAGGGCTTCATTCAGCTGGAATTCCTTCCACGGCTGCACCACCGAGAACAAATTAGCAGTTCACACGTTGCAATTGGCCTTTTCTGTGGACACAGGGTTGGGGCTGCAGTCCCCTCCGAGGGGTGCGAGGCATGGGGGTATCCCCAGGGGCTGGCTGAGCTGCTGGAAGGTGTTTCTGCCTCCCTGGAGAGCACTGAGGGAAGGTCAGGGCTTTGGGGAGACCCAGAGAAGCTGTGGCTGCCCCCTCCCTGGCAGTGTCCAAGGCCAGGTTGGATGGAGCTTGGAGCAACCTGGTCTGGTGGAAGGTGTCCCTGCCCATGGCAGGGGGTTGGAACTGGATGGGCTTTGAGGTCCCTCCCAACCCAAACCAGTCTGTGAATCCATGATTCTATGATTCTACTCGTGCCTACAGCACGCTCAGTTCCCCGCTCCGTGACCCTCCTGTCTCTGTGGCTGTTACCGATGAGGCCCCCGAGGTGCCTCAGCAGAGCAGCAAATGACCTGCTCGTCAGGGTGTGAGTTAATGTGTGGGAGATGAGCTTGGCCCTGCAGGCTCTACGGGCTGCAGGCCTGCGTTTGAACCCTGCAATCACGTCTTTGCAACGCCCCACGCCCCTGATCTCCCAGGCTACACATACAGCTCACACACACACAGTCCCCAAGGTGCCCAGGGACAGCAGGCGCCTGGTCAACGTGCCCTGCCCGTTGCAATGGCTCAGCTGATGGGGCGGAGGGGTGCGGTGGTCACAAAAAGGTTAATTTCCCGAGAGGACAATGAACGCGGGATGCTCAGACAAGCCGGGCTGGCTCTGTCCTTGTGCTACAGATCTGTTCCAGCAGGTATGGAACTAGAAAGAAGTGATTCAGCTGCTGACCTGCAAGGCAGCCCCGTGGGGCTGGACCGGTTTTGTTGGGGAGGAGGACGTGTTCCTGCCTGTGAGCTTCCAGCGCTGAGCTCGCGGAGGTGAGGGTTGGAAGAGGCAAACCCTGGCTGACCCAGCTGGGAAGGGAATGGGCTCTGCAGAGAGCTGTGTCCTTTCTGGGGAGACCAAGCAGATCCCCTGGCTGAGCCCAGGGGTGGTCTTCAAGGGGTTTGGCTCGTGGCTTCCACAGCTCAAAGGCCTCTTTGGGAGGCAGAACTCATTTTCCCAGATAGGTTCGATGAGGGGTGAGAGCTGCCGACTGCCAGCACGTCCTCAAGCCCCCTTTAGCCATCCTGTTGTGGTGCAGCCCTACAACCCCTGCGCTCACCATCTCATGGGACCGGACAGAAAAGGCAAGAAGCAGCACGATAATTGCCTCTCGATAAGGACTCTCTTCAGGATTACACTTTGAGGTAGTCCTGCCACACACGGCGAGAATGATGAAGACGTGCCAGCCACCCTACCCAGAGTGCGGGGGCACGCAGGCAGTGTGGCTGTGCCCCTCCTGCCAGGACCCTTCTCCCCACCAGAAATGCATTAAGAAGGAATCGAGTTTGGCTAGCAGTCATTCCTCCGATCGACGGGATGAAATTTGATAAGGGAACAGCAGGAATGTGCTCAGCACATGCAAAAAAAAAAAACCATCTTCGCATCTTGCTCTGTGGGAAACAGGACAGGAGGGGTGGGGCTGGGAATACCAGCCTTTCTGAAAGGTTTTTCTTGCTGATGTCTGCCCAGGGCACCCCAGGGGAGTGTTCAAGCCCCAGGAGCCACAGGGCCAGCACGGAAGGGCACCAGAGGCTGCTGGTTTCAGCAGGGAAGTCCAGGGGGAGGCATTGCCCCTGTAAGCAGGTGTAGAAGAACCAATTTCCCAGCAAACCTGCTCCTGACTGTGAGTCGGCCGTTGCTCTCCAAATGGGAGCACTTTCAGATCACTTGGCTTGTCCCAGAGCAGTGCCTGAGAGGGGAATCCCACCGGAGGGGGTCTGCGCTGTCATCGGATCGAGGATTTCTGCATGTGTCTCTCACCACTGACCACGCAGACCCTCCCTGGAGGCAGGTAAAGGGCAGCCAGCAGCAGGACAGACGTCCAGCCCTCTCCCCAGAGAGCAGCACAGAATAACAGAATCAATGAGGTTGGAAGAGACCTCTGGGATCATCGAGTCCAACCATTGCCCTGACACCACCATGGCAACTAGACCATGGCACTAAGTGCCACGTCCAGGCTTTTCTTAAACACCTCCAGAGATGGTGACTCCACCACCTCCCTGGGCAGCCCCTTCCAATGTCTAATGACCCTTTCTGAGAAGAAATGCTTCCTAATGTCCAACCTGAACCTCCCCTGGCGAAGCACCATGTAGAAAGAACATGCAGGAAGAGCTGAGCCGCTCCAGAGTGCTGAGAACGTGTCATGGAGCTGCTCTGCCTTCACTTGGTGACGAACATCACGCAGGGACACACGCAGCATCCCTGAACGAACGGGGACAGGGAGGTGGCAGCTTGATCCCCCAGCGCCCGCGCTGCGGCTTGAAACACAGGCTCGTGTCAGCATCGATTTTGAAATGTCTCTGTCAGGCAGGCACGCTCCCCGCGGGCGCGTGGTGGTGGCGGCACGCAGCGCACCACGGCTGCCATAAATAAAATTTACTCCTTTGGTGAAAACGGGGGGGGAACAATCTCCGCCGGAACGCGCCGCGGGAAGCGTGCCCTCCTCCCCGTGACTCACTGCAGCTCCCTGAAGGATCGAGATCTGGAAAGCGCCCAAGACGGCAATCAACCGAATCGGGTCTCCTCGGCGATAACGCCGCATTATCAGGCTCCATCCAGCTGCTGAGTCAGCCCGACCCACCCTCCCAGCCTGGCAGGCGACCAGCGGCGGGGCTGCTGCCGGCGTGATAAGGGATTGGGGCCCTTCGGTGCCAGCGTCACCGAAATTGGGAATAAAAACCCTTAACACCGGGGAAATACAGCGGGTAGCGTAACTGTAGGATGGAGTATGGCCACCGGAGACCACCCAAGCCCCCTTCCCCAATTCAGCACGCGTGCGCAGAGACATTACATAACGTATTAGCATATGCATAAGGTTTCTCGGAATAGGCAGGCTTTTCTCAGGAGTTGTATGAATATTCATTTTTCTATAATGTATATAACGAGTGTGCTCTCATCTCTCAGTGGACATGCTGGGTGGAGCGATCCCCCATGTCCCTCGGCTGAATAAAGTAATGCCTGATGGCTAAACCCAGCCTTAAGGGGGTTTATTCCCAATTAACAGAAAATGGGGGTGCTGGGGAGAGCTCAGCACGATGGTAAGGCAGGGGGGTGCTCTGAAAAAGCTGCGGGGTGCCTCATTCCTTTGCAATATTTAGTGTCTCCATCTAGCATTGCTGTACTCTTTCTATCATGATGTATTATCAGTGACGTGCTGCTGTGTTCCCGTGTCCTAGAGTTTCAAAATTTCTGTTTGACTGTAATTTAGGGAGTGCGACCAACAGCGGTTTGGAACTAAAACAGGTCCGGAAAAGGCAGATTTTTTTTGTAGAGCACAAACTTAGCCCTGCAGCTCCGTCTACTTCCTACTCAGCTTTCAAACCTCCACAGGTTCTTCCCCACCAAGCTTCGCTTTGAGTCTCACTTTTAAATCTGTCACATTTCACTTGGGCTTAACAATGAAATGAGAGACAGACCTGAGCAAGCAAAGCCCGGACCAGAACGTTCAGTATCTTTTGCAGCTGGATCCATTAACTCGGGACCAGAGAGTGGAAATTCCCAGCACGTTCAGTGTACATGAGCCACACGCTTCAAAATAATAATAATAATAAAAAAAAAAAGAGTCCCTGCTAAAGAAGCCAGTGGGAAAAGCACACAGGATGGTGAGTGGAGCCGGGGACTTAGTGCGGCTCATTCCAGGGGATCCCAGCCAGCACCTGCACATCATTCATCTTCTTTTATTGCCCTTTCTCAGCTTCTTGCTGTATTTTAATGCAAAGCCTGATACCCCCTTTGGAAAGAGACATTCTCCAGGCCTTCCCACGCGCTTGGGAACGCCGCTGGCCCTGTGTTCTGGCCGGATAAATGGGCAGAACAAGAATTTGGGACCAGGGGTGGGACGGAAGTATTTTCATCACCAGAAGCCTTGCATCCCTCGGACTGGCCCGAGCAAAGCCTGGGCCACCAGGTCGTGACCTGGACCAGCCTTTCTGGAAATGCACGTTTGCATCTGTGGTTGCATCCAGCCCCGGAGCAGCACTAGAGTCTAGGTCTAAAATTCAGTTTCCTCGCACTTCCAGGAGGTTTTCATCCTTCCAGGCTCCATCCTGAGCTGAAGGGATGCAGCTCGTGCTGTGACAGCCTGCCCCAAAGTCTCTTTTCCCACTGCCCGGTGCCATGCTGGGATCCAGTGTCCGGCACCATGGGCAGGTAGTGCTGCAAAAGCCCTGCGGCATTGCCCCGCGTTGTGGAGGGGTGGAAGGATGGGGGTAAGACGGCTGGGGCAGGGCAGACGGGCGGTCGGCATGGTCGGTGCTGAGCCTGGCCCCCGTTCCTCGCCCCCGTTCCTCACCCCCGTTCCTCGCCCCCGTTCCTCGCCCCGGCGCTGCTCGTGCCTGCCCGTGCAGCAGCAGGTGCAGCGTGACATGTTGGCTCTGGGGCTAATCCCTTGTCCCTATTTTCCTCTCAGCATGGGAAAGCAAATCGCTACTTTTAATCCCATTTTCCAGCTCCTGCTCCGGGGGGGGGCCAAGCCCAGGTGAGAATGCACCAGCCTCCCGGCTCTGTTTATTTTGTCCCCTGACCCGATGAAGGGGATATTCCCACGTACAGGACAGTAAGAATAGCTGGGCCTGCGGAGAGCTGCGTGGTCAGCATCCCTCACATCCATGGCTTGGACTTTTTCTCACTGGCACGGACCTCTGGGTGCTAAACCAGACCCTTTGCATTGCCTCAGGCTTCCCTGCATTGCTGCACCCCTCCCCGGCCCCGAACCACCGCAGAGCAGGGACCCCAAACCCACGGCCAGGACAGGGAGGGCAGAGAAGGACAGCGGGGCTCCGGCTGCTGCTGGCTTTGCCCCAGATCTGGCATCACCCTGGGCCCCTGTCCCAGATAACCACCGGTGACCCCAGAGCATCTCCCTCCCTTCCCGTCCCCGGGGCATCCGACTGGCTTTCTCCCACCCGCAGGACCCCCTGGGCAGTGGGGACGGCACGCCTGCCTCCGGGGTGGCACGGGTTAAAGAGCAGCCAGGATTTTCCCACTGTGCACGGGGCCCCGAAGAGCCCCACATGGTTTTGCCGGAGGCTGAAACGTGACTGGAGCCGGGTTGTGGTTAAGTGGGTGGGATGAGAGTTTCACGACCTGGTTCCAGCAGAGGCGTGGGCAGCATCACTCGAATGATTAATGCCGGGGGGAGGCAGAGAGAGCCCGAGCGGTGCTGATAAGGGAGGGCTGACGGAGATGAACTGCAATAACAGAAAGGACCCGCTTGTCAGTCACCACAAGAAATCCCCCCCCCAGGAGATGATAAATTCTTCATGCCACCTGCTTCCACCTCTGTCGACTCAAACCACGGGGCACCTGGGAGGCCAGTGCTCGCGCCATGCGAGATTTCCAGTGTTATTTATTGGAGCTCGTAATTCAGATGAGAAAATGGAAAATATCATGTGCTTCTCATCCCAGCTGCCTCCCAGGCTGCCCAGCCTGCTTGCTGCTTTCTGCTCCCTCCCTCCCAGCTCCTGGCAGCTGAGAGGTGAAGCGCACAAGAATCCAGATGATGGCTAAAGCTTTTGCTTCCCGGGGCTCTGGAGAGCTGGGTCCTTGCAAATTCACTCTGCAGCTGCCAGCAAGAGGGTGGAGGGCAGGCGTGGGGAAGGGGAAGTGTGAGGTGAGAAGAGGAACAGAGCTGCTTCAGAGAGAGCAGCTGTGAGATCCTCGGCATTCGGTGCTGGCACTTGTCATCCTGCTGGCTGCATTGGGACCTGTGTTGGCGTCCTGGTTTCGTGGGGATAAAATTATAGAATCACTTTTCTGTTCCATGTTGTTTCAGTGTGTGCCCAACTGTGAGCTGGTGATCAAGGCCATCAGCAGTGAAAGCCAGGGCAGCTGCCCCAGGCTGGCCCACAGGTGTATTCTGTAACATTAACATCAGGTTCACTATAAATGGAAACCTGGGGGGGATTTGGGGCTTTTTGCTCTGCTGTCCTCAGTGGTTGTGATCCCTGGCTGGACTTGCCACCAGTCTATGGGCTGAGTATAACTTTGTGTCTTTTGTGTTAGTATTGATATTGGGTTTCTTATTTAATTCTGTCTAAATTTCAACCCACAAGTCTCCCTCCTTTTCCTAATTCCCTTTCTCAGCTGGGGAGGGGTCATGGGTGATGGAACAACTGGTTATTGTTTACCTGTGGGTCCAGGCTAAATGGAGACTGTTCATCCACCCTTACAGGATCTGGCAGCAGAATTAAGTGGCATATTAGCAATAAGTGCTCCTGCCCTTCTTATTACTGTTTATGGCTAGATAGCATCAGCTGCTGCCAGCCATAAAGCGCTTCTAGCCTAAACAGCCGAGGGACCTCAGTGCAACCAGAGGATCAGCAGAGCAGCTCCGGTTCCCCCTGGGGCTTTACGGGCAGCGGAGCATCGTGTGGGCAGCCCGGTCCTCTGCGTTCGGAGTGTGACGAGGATATAAGCGGCTCTGAGGATCACACACGTGGCAGAGCTGCACCAGCTCAGCCGCAGAGTTCATGTCCTGGGGCGCTGCCTCTGCACGCATGGGCTGTGCCCACCCCGCCTCCGCTCGGCTCCCGGGGGGGCTCCGGCACCGAGTCCCGGTGTGCGCTGCCCTCTCGTGGCACCGCGCTGCTTCCCGACGGGGACCCCCGGGGGACGGGAGAGCATCCCGGGGATGCAGCCCGGGGCTGCGGAAGGCGCTGCCCCCCCGGCTACTGGGGATGGAGAGGGACCGGGAGTAAGCCCGGGGGAAGCGAGAGCATCCCGGCAGCGGCGAGCGAGCATCGGCTGGGGATGAAACCGGGCAGCGCGGCGCCGGGACCCCCTTGCCGGGGCAGAAGCGCTGCTCCGGGGCCATCGCCCCGGGGTGGGCACGGTTGGGGGGGTGCCGTCCCCTCCCGAGCCGCCCCTGCGGGTCCCGCTCCGACGGCGCGGCCGGGCTGCGAGTGCCCCCGCGCGGTACCGGGGCCCGGGGTCGGGGCGAGTGTTGCAATCGCGGGGATAAAAACGAGGAGAGACGGAGGTGACCGGTTGTCCTGGTCCCCAGCGCCGTTGGGCTCCGCATCTCCCAGGCAAGGAGAGACCCTGGGCAGGGTGGTGGCTGCCGGCCCCGGCGCTGCTGGTGTGGGACTGGGAGCTCGGGGGATCTGTGCTATACACCCTGCTTTTAAGCTGATAAGTTTTTAATATGTGGGCTAGAAATTTCTTGCTTTGTTCTGCTGGGGTAGGGGGGCTGCTGGAAAAATGCCCCTTAAAAGCATTCAGCGGGCCCTTAGAAGGGGGGGCACCAGGTTTTGCCCAAATTAGAAAAAAAAAATAAAAAAATGCTGGTTTTTGCTCTGTTGTCCTGTTCCAGCACTCTCCAACTTCACACTGGAACAGGGGAGAGGAAGGAGGAAGAACCCTGTACCAGAGATATGGCTTTTGCCATCTCTGTGAAAATCCAACCTAATTTGAGCAATGCTAAAGCTTTATATATGTGTATATGTAATCTCATGCCACGGCTGCATTTTGCAGGATTTTAGTAATGAAAAAGCCTGCAAGTTGAAGAAACTTGCCCAGATCTGGGACGGGTAAACCCAGGACGCTCACTTCCAACTAGCAGGGTAAGGGCAAAGCCTGAAAGGCTGAGCCGCTGCCCCTGGGGCTGGGGAAGGGGCTGCTCTCCTTCCCGTGGCACCAGGCTGTTAGCGTGCCAGGGCTGCCATGTGCTGGTTAACAGGCCAGCATGGCCAGTGGCCCTGGCAGTGGTACAGTCCGGGAGGGTAATGGGTATTGGATTGCTCCCTTAGGTCTGTTCTTGAACCTAATCCTCATTAGACTGAAACCCATTTCAATTAAGACAGGCTGGGCTACTCCTTTGTCTTTCTTTTAATTGGACCGTTCCTGCTGCTAAATGGGCAGCTTAAGCATCCCAAAGACCCTGAGAAAAGCCCGGCATGTCCCCTAATGGGGTTTGAAAGTGCAGAAATAACAGCATAATCAGTCTCTTCCTCTTTGTGTCAGCCCTTGGTTCACACCGCCTGCCCCCCTCCCCTTCACACCCTTTCACTGAGTGGCTGCTGACAGATGGGAACAGGACGGCCACCTCAATGGGGTTTGTCGGGGGCTTTCATGGGCCCTGTTGCCATTCTCTGTCCTCCTTCTTCGTCTACTCTTGGCCTTTGTGCCAAGACTGGGAACAAGCTGGGAAAGCTGAGCCCGTCCTGTAAATACCTGCCTCGGCTGGATCAGCTTAGGGCTGAAAGGACAAGATGGGGAACGCTTGGCACAGCTCTTTATCCTTTCCTCTGGTCTCCTTACTTTCCTTCTCCATCCTCTCTTGTTCCTTTTTTTTTTAGTGTTTATATATCCTGTTTTTCTCTCTTGTGCTCTTCATATCTATTTTTCCTGCACCTTTTTCCTCCCGTGGCTTTCCATTGCCTCCCTCCACCCTGTTCTCCTTTGGTGGCCTTCAGTCAGCTTTTGGCTCGCCCAGACCCTTCATCCCAGGCCTTTGTGCGCCGCTGGGAGCTTGCAGAGGACGTGTGACCTGCTTCCAGAGGAGCTGGGATTGAGGTAACTGCTGGGCAAGCAGCCCCTGCGTCTGCCTGCACTGGCACTCCTCGTGCTTTTCTACCCCAGCGTGCGTGTGTGTGGAGCAAGCGGCCGGAGAAGCTCACGCTTCTGTGCATACAGCTGGTTTCTCACTGGGCAAACTGGTCCAAATGTGGGGTCTGATGGGCTTGGCCAAGCCCAGGCTCAATGCTCCCCCCAGTTTAAAATCCAGGAGCTCTGCTTAAGCACCTGGGCAGGCACTGATCCACAGAGGCTGGGGCATTATGCTCGCTGCCATGCAGGCTCGCTGGGAGGGGAATCCTTCATCTCCAGTAGCTGGGACCGCTGGGGGCTTTCCCTTGTGCTGGCAGCAGAAGAGAAGCTCAACACTGGATTAACAGGCGAAGAGATCTGATGAGTGACTTGCTCTGTCCATCAGTGTTAATAGTTAAGAGGGTGTCCTAACCAGTCTCTGCCACTGGTGACTGCTGGGGAGGTGGGTTAAGGGTCCTGGACATGGCCCAAGACCTCCTGGGATGAAAAGGGCTTTGATCCCGTGTGTCAATAAGTAAAAATGGCTGAAGAGACACTTCTCTTACCCCGGAGATCCATGGGCACGCAGCTGCCAGTGGGGCATTTAGAGGCTTATCTCGTGGCTGGAGAACCAGCTTGGTGCTGGGGACATCCTGGAGCACCTCTTGAGCTCCATGCATGGGGAGGTGCCCTGTCCAGGGAGGCTCTTCACAGGTTTTTGGACTGTACTCAACACTTGGCCGGCTCCTGCCCTTACTCCTCTCCGCTGACCCCCCAGACCCCAGGTTATGTGTGCTGAGCTGTAAGACAAGAGCCGGTGGGAGGCACCGGGTGGATGTCAACCCGCTTAACGCAGACAGGTCACCTCCGGATTAACTTGCATAAATCCTGACTTCGTTAAAGCTGCAATCCCCTTTTGCACAGAGAGCTTTGGCGGGGGGAGATGGGGTGAACGTGTGCTAGTCGGGCTGTCCGTCTGCCCCTGGGGTAGCTCTGTGTTATGTTGGTCCTGAGGCAGCGAGGACAAGGTAAACCTCACTGGAGTGTCTGCAAAGAAAGAGTGAAGTTAACATCAGGACAAGAGGACACAGCCTCAAGCTTGGCCAGGGGAGGTTCAGGTTGGACATTAGGAAGCATTTCTTCTCAGCAAGGGTCATTAGCCATTGGAAGAAAAGTGAAATATAGAGAAAGCTGGCGTAGGTTTTTAGCTTGTTTTGGGAAGATCTCTGCCCTTCTTAATGAAACTTTCCCCAGGAGTTGGATTTTTGAGTAGGTCTCCTCCACCATCTCTCTCTGTGTGTCTCCTTGCGTGTCCCCTCCCATCACAGCTGACACTCCTCAAGCTGTCTGTGCTCTGCTGGGCTGTTTCTGCCCACGATGGGGCATTACATTGGTTTCGGAGCTGACTGGAAGCAGCTGTGATGGCAACGTGTGGTTCGTGCCTTCCTCCCCGCTGCTGAAACCTGCCCTGTATGTCCAACACAAAGCTCGTGTGAGCTCATCGCGTGCTCAGGTGTGCACTAACAGAGCACTCGGGCATGAATAATTGGTCGGTCATGCAGGTAGCAACCAGGAGCCCATGCAAGAACTGATGGGGCACTCATGCATGATGTACTTGGGCACCCAGGCGTGATGCTGCTGGGTGCTCATGCATAAATTAATTGGGTGCTCAGGTGTGATGCAAATGTGCACTCATACGTGTTCTAATTGGGAGCTCAAGTGTGAACCAACAGCTCACATGTGAACTTATTGGGTGCTCATGTGTGATGTAATTGAGCAATCGAATGTAAATTAATTGGATGTTCTTGCATGCAAATAATCAGGTGCTGTGTGTGCACTAATTGGGCCCTCATGCATAAATTAGCTGGGTGGTCATGCATGAACATGTTGGGCTGTCATGCATGTGCAAAAATGGGTGCTCATGCATGAAGGGATTGGGTGTTCTCTACAGAAACAAGTGTGGGTGAGGGATAAATCAGACAAGTCTCTGCTGCGCTCTTCTAATGTGTATAATTTGACCTCTGTGCATGCACATACCCATAAATTTGAAGCCACCGTGGCCACACCAAGATGTCCTGCTATTGTTCTACCAACATGATCTGCACTAAAGCTACGCCCAGCTCTTGGTGTGGGCTGCTGGGTGCTGATACACTGCACAGGCAGTTCAAACCTCTGGCACTTGGGGGGATGCAGAGGAAAAAAAAAAAAAACAAACAGTAAATTAGATTTAATTAATGTATAATTAATGTGCTTTCTGTGTTTTCCGTGCAGGGCCCTGGCTTTGACTCCATGACAGGCACTTGGTTGCTGCTGCGGTTACTCAAGCTGGCTAATGCAGAGCTCGGGGAGGGCTGCACAGGAGGGCGGCAGTCTGTCCGTTTGTGAGCCTTTCAATATTTTCCAGAATTCTTCTTCATTTTCTACGTCCTTCACATGTGATGTCACCTACCTCTAGTCCTTGGGCTCCTGGAAGCCTGACCTGTCTTTTCCCGTACATCCAGAGACATGGAGAGACACTTTGCATGGGTGCAGTGAGGCCATGAAAGGTAAGGGAGCTTGCAGGAGTCCTGCCTCCGATTCCCACAGCACTGACCTGCTCTCGCAGTGGCTGTGTGCTTCCCGTTGGCTAGTCTTCCCAAAAGCAGCACAGATCAATCAATCAATGAGGTTGGAAGAGCCCTCTGGAATCATCGAGTCCAACCATTGCCCTGACACCACCATGGCAACTAGACCATGGCACTAAGTGCCATGTCCAGTCTTTTCTTAAACTCCTCCAGAGATGGTGACTCCACCACCTCCCTGGGCAGCCCCTTCCAATGGCTAATGACCCTTGCTGAGAAGAAATGCTTCCTAATGACCAACCTGAACCTCCCCTGGCGAAGCTTGAGGCTGTGTCCTCTTGTCCTATCGCTGGTTGCCTGGGAGAAGAGGCCGACTCCCACTGCGCTACAACCTCCCTTCAGGTAGTTGTAGACGTGATCTGATCTATGGGTATTTTAGTGACTTCCCAGCGCAGTCGTATCACCCAGCACTGGAAATACCCCAGGACTTCCCTGTGCCACTTACAGACAGAAGCAAGAGCCACGTTTATCTGTCTGTAACACTCTCAGTGTGTGTCGGTCCCTCCTGGCTCCTTACAGGCATGAACTCGACCTCCCTTTCCTCCCCACTCCAAGCAAGTCATACGTACCGAGGGGTTTCTTTTCTTTTCCATATGGTTTCAAGCCCACCTTGGCCCGGAGCCACCGGGAGAGCGGCTGGCAGACAGCTGGGAACAGAGGGGCAACAGCAGCCGCCCCTACTGTAACTGGCAAAGGGCCGCAGCAGGATGGGAGAGGGATGCAGCGCCGGGAGCTGTCTCCCTGGAAACCGCAGCGTAGGAGACATAATGAGGAGCGTCCCTCCCCTCCAACCGCTCTTTAATTCCTTCTTCATCTTTCTTCAGAGCCGGGGGAGTGAAGAGCAGAGCGGTGGGGCAGGGTGTCCCCCTCAGCCCAGCCTATTGTGAGTTTATGACACCTACCCTTAGAAAAGCACATTTTTAACCCAGCTGCCGCTGTAACTTATTGCGATGTCTTGTTACAGCCTGGGAGAGGAGGGGGAGGGATGAGAAAGGAGGTCATGCAAAGGGTGCTGTGTGTCCCAGCAGGGACCCTCAAAAAAAATCAGAGGGGGGAAAAGACATGGGCTCCCATCTCTTCCTCATTTGGCTCTTCCCACAAGCGTGGTGTGGAAATGATGCCTAAAAGCGTGTGTGGAGGTGGATTCAAATGCAGGCGACTGATGGGGAGGAGGGATAACAGCCCCATGGAGCCAAGGTCCCCATGTCATCGCTGCTGCTGTGGCCTGGGACCTGGGTGAGAGCCTGGGGGGGGAGCTGGCTGCCCCCAAGGTGCCAACCACACCGTTCTGCACCACAGGTTCTCGTGGTGGGTGGGATGGAGGAAAAGCTGCCTTTTAAATGCTGCTCCAGAGCTCTTAGAAGTTGAAGCAAAGGCTCCTGCTGCCTCCTTGTGTGCGTTAAAGCTTTGACCTCCTGCCCAGGCAGACGGATGGGATGGCGGCACAACCAGGCTGGTGGTGCCCTCGGGTCCCTTTGCTGTCCCTTGGGTTGCTCCCAGATGCTGCAGAAAAGGGAACCAGCCGCTGCCTCTGGCAGCCCCATGCCTCCTGCAAGACCTCCTGCCCCTCCAAAAATGGAGAAGAAAGACTGAAGCAAAGCAAAACCCCCCTGCAAAATGAGCACCCCTCTGCTGTCCTCTGGCCAGGGGCACCCACCTCCTCTGGGATGGGGCACAAAGGGAGATCAAGGGCAGTGCTGACCTCCGAGCCTGGGGAACGACCTCCCTTAAGCCCAGACACAAAATCGTTTTGGTTGGAAAAGAACTTTAAAATCATCGAGTCCAACCCTTAACCCAGCACTGCCAAGGCCACCACTAACCCATGTCCCTCAGCACCACATCTACATGGCTTTTAAATCCCTGCTCCTCTCCTTTGTGGCCCCAGGGCAAATGAACCTTGGAGGTGCCTGCAGAGAGCATCAGCCCCTCGTTCAGCCTTTTTTCCAGCAATGGAGCTGCCCCTGCAGCACAGTGCTCCCCTGCCCAGCCCCATCCCTTGCCACCTCCCTTTTTGTCCTTCTTTTTTTGTTATTTGAGAAATGAATTTTTTTAAAAAATGGAATCAGTTTTCCCTTTGGGGGGGATTAGAGCCCTCGGCATTCAAGCTTCCAGCGCAGGAAACAGTGGCTTTTCTTCTGATGCAACTTGGAAAGACACGGCTCTCTGTTCTCCCTGAAAGCCCCTCGCACTGAATGACCCGCGGGCCCTGAATGAAGTGCCTCTCAATTAAAAGTTTCCCATTGATGCCGCCTGAATGAGACCTTGCTGCGGAATTCACCCTGCCTCAATGGCCCGGGCCTTCATCAAATATTAAGGGGCCAATAGATTTCCCACAATATTTGTACACCTTCCTTTGTGGGGATTTTTCCCTCCATTGAACCAGAAACCGTTAACACATCCGCTCCCAACGTGCCCCCTTCTGCTGCTCATTAGGAGCTGTGGCTGCTGCGTGCCACCCCCAGGACGGGCTCCGGGAGGGCCACCTGCTTGTGTTCATCCTCTGAAATCCCATGGAGAGAAATGGGAACGGGCAGTGATCCCAACCATCCCTTGCCTGGAACCCTGCGCAAAATACCTGGCTGGAGAGGGGGCTTTGGTGGCACCAGCCCCTGGCTCTCTGCTGGTGGTCCCAGGGACACCGGAGGGGAAAGGAGAGCCTCCCCCTTGCCAGCACAAAGGGAAAGTCCGGGGCTCCCCTTCTGCCCCGGGGACAAAAGCTCTGGGACACTTTAAGGGGGCCTCGGTGACAGCTCTGATTGTTGCAGCCCTGTGGCAGCAAGGCTGCCCCCACCCCTATTAATGATGTTAATTAGAAACCACGCAGGGCAGCCTCTTGGGGGATGGGGGTGAGGAGAGAGGGGTGGGCTCTGCATAATTTATTCTTACTTAAACTCATTAAGGGGAAAAGAGAGAGAAATGAGTGTGGGAATGCAGCGTGTGGGAGGAGAGCTGCTGCTCCGTCCCTTTCCAGCACCTCTTTCTGCCACAGGACTCACCAGAGCTAAGTATCATCCCCGCTGCCTCCCAAGGGGGGGAAAGAGGCACGGAGGAGGGTGGCTGAGGTCGTACAGCAGGTCTGAGAGCTGAACCCAGGGTGTTTGCATCTCCTCACACCTCCTCCTTCTGCCGTTTTCCCCCGTTAATCCGGCGAGTGGGATTGAGCCCCACTGAGCCCAGCACCAGGCAGGGCAGGGCTGGGCCATGCCCCTCCATCACCAGCAGCACTGGCGAAGTTCTGTTGCTTCAGAAAGTCCTCGCAGAAGATGTTGCTCTGCTGTTATCAGCAAATTATATGAGACAGATGTTGGGAGGTGCCTGTCCTTGCAGCCCCCTGGGATGCTGCCCACGTGCAAACCCTGGGGAGAGCCTCCACGTACTTCTGGTGCCAGGAGAAGGCTGCCCTTGCCCTGCCTTCGTGCCTCGCAGCCTCAGACTGGTAGCGATGGGAATAACCCCTTGTTTTTTGCACCTCCCAGGCTAAGCCAGAGAGAGCCCCTGCCCCGCCGCGCCTGCAAGCTGAGGAAGGGACACAAGGCATGTGGCCACACGTTATCCTTGAAGCAAATCTAGGGAAAGGACTTGTGGTGCCCTGGGGTCACCTGTCAGCACCCTCAAACTGCTCTCGTTAGCTCTCCCCTGAGCCTCACTGTTGGATTGCTGCTGCTGAGGAGTGTTACGGAGCTTTTTCACAGCCAACAGGATGATAACAATCATGTGTGGCTGCCCAGAGGGACAGGACCCTCATGACTCCCAGCAAATGCAGATGTCTGGCTTAAGTCAGGGTTAGAGTAAAGCAGAATGAGGAAACGGAATAATGATTATTTTTATTGTTGTTTTCCTTCTGCTCCTCAGCCCTGCCTGCCCCCAAGAGCTCCTTCCAAAGAAGACACCAGGAGACATAATGCCCAGGCTCAGCACTTGCCAGCTCGAGCATGAAGGGGTTGTGGAAATGAAAGAGCTTTTTACAAGGGCTCCGTGGGAACGTGACCTGAAGGAATCCGTGACTGCCTGAAGCAGAGGGACAGGGGACGCAGGCTGTGCCCTGGCAAGCTACGGCGTAACCAGGTATGTGTCAGAGGGGTGGCCGCAGCCACGGGAGCTGGGATGGCTCCACGGGAACGATGTTAATGCCAGCTGGTGTCTGGGTACCACCAAGGTGTCAGGCCCATGAGGTCTCCGGGAGGGAGGGATGGAGGATCTTGCGTGGATGGGGTGTTCAGGAGCATCTCTTTGCACTGCCCCTGCCTGCCCTAGACAGGAGGGGCGGCTGGTGTGCAGGCAGCTTGGGGCCAGCATGCAGGGCTGTGCTCACGCCTGGGGACGTGGAGGGGTCTGGCTTTCCTGGGGGTGAGGGGGAAGGAAGGTGAGGATAACATCACTGTTCCTTGAATCTGCCTTCTGGGCTGTGGTGGGGGCTGTGAAAACCATATCCCCTTATCCTCTGGAGCAGAAAACATTGCCATTCCTTCCCTCCGCTGACCTGGAAATTGTTAACATGTTCCTGCGGCCCGTGGGTCAGCAGCAGCATCGCCTGGGTCGCCACGCTGCTTTGTGCGGGGGGGAATTAGCCACCTGCTCCCCGGCCCTAATCCTGCACCCAGGGCAAGGGCGGCTCTGCCTCGCCGGGCTCTCGCACCCCGCTCCAAAAGGGTCAGTTAACCTGGGAACTGCCTTGCTCCAAGATCAAGGGGATGGGGGCTGCCTTGGGGAGGGGGGTGAGGGAGAAAGAGCAGAACAGTAACATGGAGATGGAACCAGACTGTGAGCCCTCGAGCAGCTTTCCAGCCCTTACTTGGGGCGACAGCCCTTCCCTAATGAACGAGCAGAGGGGTGGGTGCTCTCAGGGCTGCTCTCAGGAGCCCTCAAAACTTTAGCAGGACTCCAGGGGCCCTTTTCCTGGGACAATCCCAACATGAGATATGGCCAAGGCACAGCTTCTGGAAGCAGGAGGACTGTCTCCTGAGTTCTGAGCTTTGGACCCAGAGTTTTGGTTTGGCTTTAGGCAGAAAGATGGGACAACGTTCAGACTCACAGATTTCTGCCTAGGGGATTTCAGCGAAGGTGGATGGTGGGATCCCTTCAGTGGGCCCAAATCCTTCAGCTGTAACAAAGGGAATGCCTGCAGACTGGCTACAGGTTCCAGCAAGGACCTCTCTTATTTCTCAGGAAGTCAACCAGTGGCACTGGCAATGCTCTCCATGTTTGGGCTGCCCTCTGCTCCCCGGGGAGCTCTGGAGCCATCCGTGTGGGGACCACGTGCAGTTCCCCGTGCAATGTGCTCTGCATGTCTCAAGCACATGGAAGGAATCGCTCCAAAGCCAAGGGACCAAAAAAAATAGAAGGGTGAATATGAATGCCTGTGTTGAAAAAGCTTTAATCAGACCTCATACTTCCACACTTTGATGTGTTGCTCAGCCTAACCCTGGGCTCTTTGATGCAGATGGGCTGAAGCTTTGAGGGATCAGGCTGGCAGTTCCTCAGAAAGGCTTTATGGAATGGATATCCCGACCCCCACTGGGGGTGGGAGTTGTGAAGAAGGATGTCAGAGACACTTGGGTATCCCCATCCCAGTGCTCTGTGGCACCCTCAGCTGGAGATCTGCAGGTGAGACAGACTGGCCATGAGCTGTTGTGAGAAATCACTGTGTTTTGCAGGCTCTTAGAAGCACCTGCTCATTCCTCCTCTGCCACTGCACAGGCCAGCGAGAATGGCCACCAGCCAGCAAGAGCAGCCACCAGGATACAGGGACAGCCAAGATCAGAGAATACACGACAACATCTGTGTGCGAGGGGCCGCCACAGCTGCCGCTGCGCCCGTGAAAGCGCCCCGTGGCTCCATCTGGTTTGGGGACAATCCCAGCTCTCATGGAAACACATGGCTGACATCTGGGGAAAGAGGAAACGACGGCGAGGGTTGCCCCAGCGACGGCGTGTCCCTCCGTCTGGTCCCCCGCCGGGAGAGCCATGGGATCGGCAGCTCGGGGAATTCAAAGTACAAGACCGAGGCGACTGATTGATGGGTCGGGTTCAGTGGGGAGGGATATGATTAATAAGTGTTATGGCCCCATTGTTCCTGCTGTGCGGCTGTCAGGGCTGGTTAGCGCTGATGGACGCTTTGATGACTCTATGCCCATGAGCGAGCCACCAACTTGATGAATCTCAGCCAGCAGAAGACTATTTGCCATGAACCCCTTCTGCCTCCCCCAGACAATAGCGGGGCCAGCCGGCATTGTGCGGGGTGTGGGATCCGGGCTGGGTACTGAGGTCTGATCTTTCTCCAGTTCTGCAGCGCCTGCCTCTTTCCATCACATCACCCCCCTTACGGGACCACGGTCCCTCATCCTAGTTGGCAGCTGCCTGTGCCAGGGGAGGAGAGGAGGGTAAGAAATTGCAGCGCTTGCTTAGAAATGCAAACGCAGGGGCTTTCAGGCTGGAATGTCACCATGGTCTGGAACTGACAGCAAAGTGCTTCTTTGTGCCAAACATTTGTGTTTTGCAACCCAAAGTGTTTTCTTTAGGCGCTGTGCACCCCGGCGAGGGGCAGGCACATGCTATGACGATGTCTCGTGAGCTGTGCTTTAATGAGCTCTGCTGTTGGCTCGCTCTGGATGTGCAGAACCGTCATGGACTGGCCCTGTGCCTCGACCACCCTCCAGCACTCGGGCTGCTCAGAGGTGCTGGGCACTCTTTGGGACAGAAGAACGCCGGGGGCATATTGGGTCTCCCCACTGGTGGCTGCTGCAACCTGGACCATCCTTGCCAAAGACGCCCTGCGACAAGATGCCCCAGCAGGAACCTCCTTCCCAGAGCGCTGTCCTGCTGCTCTGGACAAAATGATTTCTGAACACAGAGATCAGCCCCATCCTCCTTCTGCTCCCACCTGGACAAAGCAAGCCCTCTCCTCCCAAAAGCAACAAGCAGGTCTGGGAGCGCAGAGGAGGGGATGCTCAGCCAGAGCTGATCCATCACGCTCTGTCCAGTACGGCTCATTGACTCCCCCAGTTTGTCTCCTGCTGCCCGGCTGTCCTTGCTGATGGGTTAATAAGAGGGTGAGCGAACGCCGGAGTTTCATGCAACAAAGTTTGTTTTAGAGCTGCTTTTGCTCAGGTTGAGGGGGAAGAAGTGTAAATCCCAGCTGTGCAAATCCCGGCGGGCCGCTCCTGCCCTCTGCCGGCCCTGCCCGGTGCCTCCCAGTGCCTCCCAGTTCTTCCCGGTGCTGCCCATCGCGGGCAGCCAGGACCCTGCGTTTGTTTGTATTTTAAAAAGCCCCGGTTTGGCTTAGCCCTGATCCTGCTCCGGGACACGGGGTGCTCTGCGGGAGAGTGGGCGGGCACCAGCGGGGCGATGGTAAAGAGCGGTGTGTGCCGGGGGAGTGGAGGGGGTTCACGGCGAGCTCCGGGCGTGGGAAAGCCTCATCTGCCCTCCCGAGAGTGCCCCTGCCCAGCTCTGTTCCTCCTGCTGCCCCTCAGCCCGGGGGATGCTCAGCCCGGGGGATGCTCAGCCCTGGGGGATGCTCAGCCCTGGGGGATGCTCAGCCCCCGGGGGATGCTCAGCCCTGGGGGATGCTCAGCCCCGGGGGGATGCTCAGCCCGGGGGGATGCTCAGCCCCCGGGGGGATGCTCAGCCCCCGGGGGATGCTCAGCCCGGGGGGATGCACAGCCCGGGGGGATGCACAGCCCGGGGGATGCTCAGCCCGGGCCGGGCACCGCAGCGTGCCCAGGTTGTCCTGCAGGACCTCTGTCCCATCCGTCCGTGCCAGGGCAGGGTGCCAGTGCCAGCCCGGAGGGTCTCCGGGCACCGATCCCGCAGCGTGCAGGGGTGCGGGCTGCGGCGGGGGGGGCAGCGCCGGGGGCCCCCGGTGCACCGCGGGGGGGGCAGCGCCGGGGGCCCCCGGTGCACCGCAGCTTTCAGCCACGAGAGGCCACCTTCCTCTAGCGTTTGCTGCAGCGAGGAGCCTTCCCCAGGCAGGGACCCGCCGGGAAGAAGGACGTGAGCTCGCTTGGGCAAAGGAGCAAGGGGCAGCCAGCCCGTCCTAGCCTTGGGGTTGGATGTCTCCGAGGTAGGTGGTGGCTGCCCAGGGAGGTGGTGGAGTCACCATCTCTGGAGGGGTTTAAGAAAAGCCTGGACATGGCACTTAGTGCCCTGGTCTAGTTGCCATGGTGGTGTCAGGGCAATGGTTGGACTCGATGAGCCCAGAGGGCTCTTCCAACCTCATTGATTCTGTGATCTCTGCACTGCCCAGGCAGCAGGTGGTCACGCTGCCCACTGTGCCCTGCAGGGACAAACCCACAGGAGGGCAGCTCCACCATCTCACCACTTCAAGCCCATAAACAACATGCCTTTGTGCTTAGGGGGTGCCGGAGGGTGAAGAAGGGCTTTCAGCAGAGGACCACAAGTTTGAGTGGGAACACTTCAAAGCCTCGGGGCCACCCATGGCCATCGGCTGGCTGGGTTAGCTCTTGGCAAGGAGACAGGCTGGTTAATTGGAAAGACGAATGGCCCAGGGCCCCGTGAGCTTCAGCTCACTCACAAAGGGATACTCGGCCCTGTCTCTCTCTTCCAGCCACGCAGCTGGATGGCAGCCCAGAAAGGCTCACCCTAGCGCAGGGCACTCGAGCTGGAAAAGCCACCTCCTGTCTGCGGGAAGGGAGCAGGACTGGGTGCTACGTGAGGGGCTGCGCCCTTCTCTCCCGGCAGCCGGAGCCAGAGGATCAAGGCAGCGTGACACCAGCATCCCTCTCATGTCTGGGTCTGCCCAAAGCAAGACCGGGGCAGAGTCGCTAAGCTGCTTCTGTGCACCCAGTCTCTCCTGTCCCTCAGAACCGCTGGAGAAAGATCTGAGCCGCTTGTGCTTGCCGTGGGCTTCGCTCTCAGGGAACAGCCTGAGATTCTCTTAGATGCCTGTCGCTGTTGGGTGCTGCTCTGTGGTGACCCGTCATGGGTCGTCGAGTTGGGAAATCCTGCTGGGGAGCAGAAGGAGGTTGGGTTGGTGCTCGTGCTGTGGTAGACAGCAACACTCCTGTCCTCCCAGCTCCTCCCTTCTCCTGAGATTCCCCCTGTGCCGGCATGTTAATCACTTAGGACCTGATTTCCTCGTTCCTGTCGCTGAGGCTGCACTGCAATAGCCAGTCCATAACTCAATCAGTGAGTAATACCCAAGTACTGCATCTATTATTGTTCCCCACTTGGTAAAGGTTTATGGCATTTCATTTCACAGGAGCTTTCCTGCTGCCAAAGCCTCAAGCCAGCCTTTTACTTTAGCTATATTAATTCTCCTGGGTCAGCCCTGCTTATGCTGTGGTTTTAATTGAACATTCTTTTCCTGTCTCACTTTTGCAAATTCAGCCTTGATTTTCTTCCAGGCGTTGGCTGATGCAGGGACAGCAATTGTGAGAGGGACCCACCTTCGGCGGAACCAGCTGATGGAGAGGGATGAAGGGGAAGGTCCTGATGAAAACAAGTGGCAGAGAAGTGAGGGGGACTTGACTTGGAGAGAGCTTTGTCTCCTCTGAGAAAAACCCAGCTCAGGAGGAAAGATGGGCTTGGCTTCACACTGGTTCTGACTGGAGCGGTGCTCTGGCTTGAGGTGAGGCAGGTCTTGTAACAGCAGGACACGAGAGCGATGTGAGAGGGTTTCTGAGGCCCGAGACTCGTGAGCCTGTTTCTGCTAGCACCAGCAAGCCTGATTTGGCCACGCTTGCTGTAATAAGAGTAAGTACAATTAATAACCGTGCCTTGCCAGGGAGAAGGGGATGGGTTGTGCCAGCCTTTCTCAGGCTGAGGCCAGCCCTGCTATTGCTTCTCTTGCAGCTATCAGCATCTCCTGCTTGCTGTAGGGTTATCCAGGGCACTAACGCTTTCCAAAATGGATTTGACCAACTGAATTATAAAGCCAAAACAGAGTAAGTTGCTTGCGACAAATTCTGCTTGACTTGACTATAAGCAAGCCCTGGGCAAATCTCTGGTCCCGGGCCTGAACTTTGATTTGAACTACTAAACCAAGAGCAACGAGACCGATTAGCTTCCCTTACCTCCCACCCACCGAAGCCTCTGGACTTAATACTTCTGGCTCTGGTCCATCTCTGCCCCGTTTTGGCAAGTTTTAATTTAGTTTTACCTTACTGACCATGCAGTGAGATGGGCTCAGCCCCAGTTCTGACAGCTCTGCAATACAGTATTTTATTCCTAATGCTCTTTACAGCTGTGGGAGGGGGCGAGAAGAGCGGGGAGCCCTTCTCTTAGTGGGGGCAGAGCTCCGGCGGCTGCAGCCAGCTCGTCCAGCCCCAGACACAGAGCAGGTCTGTTTACCAGGGCCTCCTTCCTGCCCAAATCTCCACCCTTGCCATTTCCCAGCAGGGCTCAGACATCCCTGGCAGAGGCTGCGGGGTCAGGGGTGCCCCCGGCACCCAGCTGCCTGCCAGGCTGGCTTGCAGCGAGGGAGCTCCCCGGGCTGTGAATGCCCACACTGTCCAGGCTGGCAGCCGACAGCATGGGCGCATTGATACAGCCAGGACGTGAGGAGCTGCTCGGTTTTAAGATCCTAGCACAGAGCTGTTCACCCTTGTAAACGGCCTGGCTCCTCAGCCAGGATTATGTGTCTGAACAAGCCCTCAGCTCGGCAGCAGCTGTTTTCCAGCTATTGCCTAACAAAGAAAACTTTTATGACTGCAGGAAAAGGACTTGGTTTTTCTGTACCAGCCATCTGATCTGAGAGCAGCGTGGCTTAGGGGCTGAGCTGCTCCTTGTGCTGGTGGTCACTCACACCCGGGACCTGCCAGCTCTGCACCACCCCGCACTGGAGGGGCTGAGAGCACCCGCGGAGCGGGGACCCGCACGCGTGGACGCGCGATGCCATCACGTGCGTTTGCCTCCCTGCCTGTCTTACCTGGCTGCAAACATTGCCAGGTTTTCACACTGACTTGGACACGGCACCGACCTGCCACGTGCTGCTTCTGCTGTTACAGAGCTGAAAGCAGAGCCTGCCTGGGGCTGCACAGTTTGGTTTGTCGTGGTGGGGGTCATTTCTTTCCCCTTGCACAGACTTCATCCCTTCCTCTCTCTTTCTGTTTTTTTTTAAAGAAACCAATTTCCCAAATGAAGTGCGATGGGGAGCAGACAGTCTGCGAGCGCCTGACTCAGATGAGCCTAATGGATGAGGCGGCGATTCGCGGCAGCACTCTGTTTAATTGAAAGGCTCTGCCTCTTGCTGCCAAAGGGAGTCAGAATGTGGTTCCCCTGACAGGTCCTGAGTAGCTGACGCGATATATGGTGGCTCAGTCCCCAACCCTGCTGTGTTGGGCTCCTTGGCTCGCCTCCTGCTCCCTGCAGCAAGCCGAGTCGCCGTGGCACGAAGGCGATACCTTGCTCGGAGCCTTTTACTGCAGCTGCCCCATGGCTCCGTGTCCACTAGACAGCCCCCTCTCCCTGCTGTGCTCCAGGACACCGGCCATGCCCTCCTCACCTCAGACCGGATTAGCGAAGGAGGTCGGAGGGGAAGGCATCTTCCTTAGTGCAGTCTACAACTACCTGAAGGGAGGTTGTAGTGAAGAGGGAGTCGGCCTCTTCTCCCGGGCAACCAGCACTAGGACAAGAGGACACAGCCTCAAGCTTCACCAGGGGAGGTTCAGGTTGGACACTAGGAAGCATTTCTTCTCAGCAAGGGTCGTTAGCCATTGGAAGGGGCTGCCCAGGGAGGTGGTGGAGTCACCATCTCTGGAGGGGTTTAAGAAAAGCCTGGACATGGCACTTAGTGCCATGGTCTAGTTACCATGGTGGTGTCAGGGCAATGGTTGGACTTGATGATCCCAGAGGGCTCTTCCAACCTGATTGATTCTGTGGTTGATTCCTGGTTGATGCTGTGCCCTGGATTTCCTTTATCATTCTGGGCCAGTCCCTTAGCGTTGCCAGTGCTTCCTAGACCAACCAGAGTGCGTACGACCACGCAGAAGCTGCTTCACGGAGCAGTTGTGAAGAGAAAGGTGTTAAAGGGGGTTCAGCTCTCAAATACCGCAGTGTTTAGGAGCAGCAGTTGCTTTGGCCAGGCTGGAAGGCAGGGGTCTGCCAAAGCCCAGCAGCAAGGTGTGCAGGGGGGCTGGGGAGAGGCAGGCTCTCTGTGCCCAGCTATCACTCCTGCTCCAGCGTGGGACATCGCACCATGCTGACTCTCCCCTTTTCCTTGGGCGTGTGCAGCTAATTTTTCTCTCCCACTCTTGTAACTTTTGATGACACCAGGCCTTTTATTTGGATTCAGCTCTTTGCAGTGCAGACAGCTTCAGGGAAAGGAGAGTTCTGGGGGCTGGGCAGGGGCACTTGGAGAGCAGGCTGCCTTCTTCCATCCTCTTTGGCCATGCTCCTGGGTACGGCAGGACCCTCAGCTGGGAATGGCTCTGGCAAATGCAGCCCAGGTGCAGCTGGGCTTTGCCTGAGCACTCAAAGCCTGGGCTGCAACATCACTGGGGAGGGGTTTCTACCAACAGCCTGCTCATCCCCTGGCCAGGAGGCAGGCAGTATCTCCTGTGCCCTCTCCATGCATGACCTGAATTAAGGAGGTGTTAAGCTGGGCACGGCTTCCCACAGCACAGAGCCTGCCCCAGCATGCTCAGCACATGACCTGCAGACACAAATATTTGATGGAGAAGGATGTCAAGTGGTGTTTGGAGTCTTGCTTGGTTTGAAAGCCTAGTGCAACACGTGGCCCTTTGCCTGCAGCACTGCGAGGGGCTGCTTGGCAGCTCTGCCTTCGGTGCCCCCCTGCCTGCCCACAGCAGCTTGATGGGCCACCAAAGCACACACAAAGCTGCAGCCTCTCCTCGACCCTCGCTGGGACAGGGTCCTCCACATTGTCTCCCATTTACACTGGGGAAAGGTAAGATAAAGAAGGGCAGTGCCTTGCCCAGGGGCTGGGTGGCCCTGCTCTGTCCCAGCAGCATCGCAGGCAGCAAGGGGTTAACTCAGGCTGCTCCGGGTGTGAGCAGAATGATGAATGCAGAGGAGAGCATTTTTTGGGGGGAGATTCAACGCCAGGCAGCATCACCCGGTGCTGGCTTCTCTCAGCTTGGCACTGAGGGGATGAAATAATTCCTGGTCATTCTATGTGTCTGCAATAAGAAATTGATTTTCAGATAGAAGAAGAAATCTTTTAAAAGCTGATAGTTTCAATGTTTTTTTAGTTTTTTCGCCCTATTCTTTTTTTTTTTTTTCTCTTTGCCCACGCTAATGGCAACAGCAACAGCTGCATTAACTGTTTTGGATAAAATTCAACACAAAAGCCTCTATCTCCCTGAGAGTCTGGTCCAATAAATCCTGCCTTTAACTATGAAATGGGTTTAGGGGAGTGTGAAAACACAAGCCTGTGGGCATTCCAGCCTGGAGAGCCTCGCTGGGCACCACGCAGACCTTTTGTCAGAGGAGCCCAGCGGAGAGGAGCCGGGCAGAGGCTTTGCAGGGGTTGCCAAGGGCCCTCTAAGCGAGTGCTAAAACCTTGGCTCCTGGCTCCTCAGAAAAGGGGGAGAAAGGAAAAAAACCGATCCCTGCATGCTCTGAATCTTAATCTCTTCTCTTTCAGCTCACACAGGGGATGGGACTGGTAGGAAGTGGGACAGCCCTGGCTGCGGGAGCTCCGGGGTTCTTGTTATTTTAAAGAGCTTGTTGCAGAGGGAAAATGGGATATTTCTCTTGGACAGGATTCTGTGAAAGAACAGGGCTGGGTTCTCAGCACTGTGTGTTTCTTGCAGTCATCATGTGTGTTTCTTGCAATAAAGCTTGGGCCAAAGTTGACAGGGAGAGAGGGCTGATCTCAAAGGTAGGAGCATCCTTCGAGTTGCCCTGGGGAAGGGTGGCCGTCTGGGGGAAGCCAGGCCTTACTGGCTTGGTCTTTAAACTGGGGAAGACTCTTTGTGTTTCACTCAGGATATTCTTCAGCTCCTGCCAACGCTGCCCCACGCACCGCCCTGGTGCCACGGGACCGCCTGTGTCCACGAGCCCATGGCAGGGGTGGGCACTGCCCCTCCATCGCCACCTCAGCGTTGAGGGGATGAAATTTTTTTACTTTATGGTAATGAAAAAAAAAAATGCTTTGGTTGCACTTTCTCTGCAGCTAATCCAATTTGTCCCCTTACTGCTTTCAAATGCCTTTTAAAGATTCCTAGCGATGTATTATAGAAATCCATTTGCTGAGATGCAGCAAAGAGGGGCTTTTTTATTTTACAGTTATTAGCGGGTGACAAGGTAAGTAACTCGGAGAAGATTGATCACCCAGCTAAGCATTTTTACTTTCTCAATTAATCCTGGCATGATTGTAATAAATCCAGGAGTGGGAGTAATTAGATGTGAACGGACCACACTTCCTTTTGCTGCTGCGTGTCAGGGGTAATGGATAAAGACATCTTTCTCTTGGAAGTGGCCTAGGGAGACGTCCAGTTAGATGGGATTTCTGGAAAGAAAGATAGATGTCAGGGGCCAGCGTTCACTTTTTCCTCAATGGAGAACAGATTTATGCTATCAATCCACATTAAGAAGACTTCATGGCTACATAGAAATCCAGCAAGGGTAATTCAATTAGCCCCATGCACTTTTTTAAGATGGGGGTTGATAATGGACCATCATTTGCCCTGAAGTTCACGCCGAATTTTCTTTCTGCTTCTTTTTTCTTTTTTTTTTTTAATTAAAAGAGTCATTGTGGTTCACTGGATGCTTTTGCCTCCAAGCTGAGAGGTTGCTAGGTTAAGTCCTAAACCACGCTGGAGGTTCACGGCCACTGAAAACACAGTGAGATGACACCTGCGTGTGTGTGCCCTGTGCTGATACCCTCTCGCAGTGCGTTATTGGGTTTTTATACTGTGTGAACACGTGCAAATCTCACCACACTTCCCTGTTTGAAAGTTGCAGGTTTAGGATCATGCTGTTGAGAAAAACTTGGATCCCAGAAGCTCCTAAACCTCGGGGAAAAACTGACAAGCCCTGAAGATGAGCTCTGAATTTTTAACTCATCGCTAAGGCTGCCATCCTGGATTGGGGAGGAAGATCGACTTCTTGACTTCATCTCTTGACTCTTATCTAGAGCATGTGACATTGCTGTTTGTTCCTTGTTTTCCCCCCCGTAACTAAGGGGAAAGGACTGTGCAGGTCGCTGCCATGCACCCACGCTGCAGCCAGTGCTGGCCACTGACCCGCGTGGCTGGTGGCCCCCGCTCCGCACAGGGACAGCACCTCTCTGTGACTCCCCCTGTGATGCTGCAGTGCCCATCATGGCAAAAAAAGCCTGCTGGGTGCTACTGCAGCATGAAGTCCCTCTCACAGAATCAATGAGGTTGGAAGAGCCCTCTGGGCTCATCGAGTCCAACCATTGCCCTGACACCACCATGTCAACTAGACCATGCCACGAAGTGCCATGTCCAGTCTTTTCTTAAACCCTTCAGAGATGGTGACTCCACCCCCTCCCTGGGCAGCCCGTCCCAATGTCTCGTGCGGGTCCTCAGACAGCGACCTGCTCCCCGGCCCTCAGCCCTGCTCCCGCCGAGGTCTCATTAATAGATTTACTTATTTGAAAATCATTATACAGGCAGACAGCCTCATAGATGTAGGATCCCAGGGGCAACTTGTTAGCAGCTGCTCCGTAGCTACATCAAGAGGTTTTTCTGACAGTACACAAAAGCCGTTTGACAACGTCAGAAACCAACGAGAGCGATTAACTTAAAAGAGAAAAGGGGAAAAAAAACCCCACATTAAAATATGTCTTGGAGCTTATCGGAGACGGAGATCCTCAGAGCAGAAAAACCAGTGGGGTGGAGAGGCAACCAGTGAAGAAATGAGGGGCCAGCCCTTGTTCCCAGAAAGAGAAGTGCTTCGGGGTCAGACGGCGGAGAGATGCTGGCATGAAACTGCTGAGTGCAGCAGGAGTGTCTGCACAGTCATCCTGAGGAGGCAATAAGTCGCAATAAATGAGAGACCGTCACCAAAGTTACTCAGCCCAGCCTAAAAGCAGCTCGTTCGCCTGTGCTGTGAGTTGTTAAAATTGGAAAAAAAATCTTCAAAGGAAGTGAAAAAAAATTACAGTCCTGTTGGAAATGTGACAGCTGCTGCTGCTGGAGGGAAGAGCCCTGACCCAGGTGAAGCCTTACCCGGGCAGTTACCTTCGGACGTGTGAGGAACGCTGCGGGCATCGCTGATGCTTGCTGAGGGCTGGGAGATAAACGGGTGTCTGGAGGTCAGCGTTGCTCAGGTGTCCGGTACTAGCGATGGTCTCACAACATCAGAGGGGTTCATGAAACCACTGGCTGCTGTAACCACCTAATTGAGAGTATCACAGTGCTCTTCTTTCCTCTCCCTCAAAATTTTAGGCCCCCCACAGAATCAATGAGGTTGGAAGAGCCCTCTGGGATCATCAAGTCCAACCATGGCCCTGACACCACCATGTCAACTAGACCATGGCACTAAGTGCCATGTCCAGGCTTTTCTTAAACACCTCCAGAGATGGTGACTCCACCACCTCCCTGGGCAGCCCCTTCCAATGGCTAATGACCCTTGCTGAGAAGAAATGCTTCCTAATGTCCAACCTGAACCTCCCCTGGTGAAGCTTGAGGCTGTGTCCTCTTGTCCTAGCGATGGTTGCCTGGGAGAAGAGGCTGACTCCCACTGCGCTACAACCTCCCTTCAAGTAGTTGGAGACTGCACTAAGGTCACCTCTGAGCCTCCTCTTCTC
Source organism: Nyctibius grandis (assembly GCF_013368605.1). Lineage (NCBI taxonomy): Eukaryota > Metazoa > Chordata > Aves > Nyctibiiformes > Nyctibiidae > Nyctibius > Nyctibius grandis. Next base: position 5,649,115 of record NC_090674.1, read on the forward strand.
CAGGCTAAACACCCCCAGCTCCCTCCTGCAAGCCAGTCTTAGAAATGCCACCCAAACGCATGTGGAGGTGCCCGAAAGCAAACGGGGTGTAAGTCCTTGTCAGTCTTCCAAGATCTCTTGATTTTTCACAGACTGACGGAGCGACTTCACTTGTAAGCTCGGTCCAAGGGCCGTTTTTGCGAGCCCCAGGTTTACAATAGCTGTCTTGTAAAGAGCCCGCACAAAGCCCCGTGATGGATGGCGTTCTGTCAGTTACACAGTTTATTTATTTTGTGCACTGATTTGCCAAATAGTTTGTTTCAGTTTTCCCACAGTACTACGAGTTCCTTGGCCGGTTTCTCCTCTTGTCAGGGGGAGGTTTCAGCAGGGCGGTGGTGGAGCAGAGCGATACCATGTGGGAACGTGTGGCTCTGTGCACCTTGTCCCTAAGCGTCCCTTGGGGTGACCACGTTCCTTTGCTAACCTTTGGGTGCTGTGCTGTGAAAAAGCCACTGCCTTCTCCTGATGAACTCTATTAGACCTCCACGTGGAGGCGTGGGGGGCTCCTGTGGCACCTCCACTAGAAAACCTACAAGGCTGAGTAAATCCACTCAAAGGACTGACCGTACAGGGGTAAATACATCAGAAAAGCCGGTGAAATCCATTTTTCACCGCTTCACAGCTTTGAAAGCAGATGGCGGGGTGGGGCTAGATGGAGAGAACTAACAAACAGAAAATAGTACAAACACAGAGTAAATCATTCTTCCCCCCTCCTCTTTGCAAAGTGTGAGAGCAGAGAGCTACCACCTGGGTTTTCCCACCTTGAACAGAGGTTGTTTCTGTGATTTGCAGCTGAGCAGCACTCGAGGAATACAATAAAAATTAATAATTAAAAATAGCAAAAAATAATCTGCCAGGCACTGAAATATTTTTAGCTGATTGCTCGAGTTTATAATAGCAGCAGCGTAATAATGGAGAACTTTGTGTTAAACCTCCGCTGTGTAACAGTGACGACTGCGGAGCCTGGACCCCGCGTCGCTCTTGGCTTGTGATGGAGTCTTCCCACCCCAGCTGAACGCTCTCCCTTGCCCCTAATCCAGAAACTATACGTTTTGGTGAAGTTTTTCAGTTGGCACAGGCAGAAAATCTGACATTGGGTGTCCTGCTTTGGGTCCCTTTGCCCTGTGGCACCTTCTTGTCGCAAAGGAAGAGCACAGGGACCCATTCCTCCCTGGGGTTTCTACGGGAGTGCTGCAGCAGGGTTGGAAAAGTTAAGCCCTGCCAGGTTTCCTGCTGCCCTGAGTATGTCGTGGGCCACTTTCTTCTGAAAAATCACCTCTCTGAAGTGATTAAACACTGCATGCTTGTGAACAGGCAGCCTTCCTTTGGTGCTGAACTGGGAGCTGAGTTTTATGGGACAGAAATAGAAGCTTTGAGCAGAAAGGGGACCTGGGAGAGGGCGCGGGGTTTACAAAGAACAGCCCCAGTGTTAAGACCAAAGTCACCGTGGAAATGCCAAGTGCACGGTTTAAGGCAGAATATGCACAGTGTGCCTTCCCTGTAAAACCCACAGCCGTTGTGGTATCTCCAGACAGATTTATGTGATCCCTCGTATGTCATCCTTTTTGGAGTAGAAGGTAGGCTCGGACAGCATTTTGAACACTCAGTAAGATTAATTTATTCCTGCCTTGTAGTTCATTTCTGTTTATGTTTCAGGGGAGAGAAAAAAGGGATTAGCACATAACAATTGCAGGCTCAAGCAGCACTGCTCAAAAACACAGAGGACAGGCAGGATGGATGGTCATCTGCAGAGCCTTGAAACGCAGGGCAAGACGTTGTAATGAAACATGCTCATCAGAGAATGACATGGGCACGTCATGTCCTTTACTGGCATTGGCGTGGCATTGGCGTGGTTAAACTTCACGGGGTGACTGGTAATTCACTGGCAAGGCCCTGGGTCACCAACAGGACTCGTTTAGGGCCATCAAGTAAAACAGCCTTGTAAAACGCCTCCGGGGGATGGCTAATTTATGGAGGGGAGAAACAATATCCCTCCCCTGGTGCCACTTAACTTTTCATTTTATATTTGCAGTAATTGCACATGACATCTGGAAAAATTGCTGTCCAGTCCCTGGAGAAAGCTGGGGCAGGAGGTCGCAGCGCTCCAGGGGTGGACACGGGCCATTCCAGGGGAGGGTGGCTTTGCTGTGGGACGAGGTGTGGGAAGCCCTGGGGGCCATCTCCCCCTGGTCACTAAGCAGGGATGGACCCTGTGTGGGGGACACTGTCCCACGCCGGAGCACCTGTGGGAGCTCTGTGAAGCCTGCCCGTGCCTCAGTTTCCCCAGAGGGAAACCAGGAGCATCCCTGGCTGCAGGCCCCCCCCCGGCAATGCCAAGGGTGAGCTGGGGGTGTCAGGGAGGGACGTGGGATAGCGCAGAGCCCCGACCCCCTCCCGCAGCTGCACCGCGGCCCCGGGGCTGCGCTCAGGGCGGAGCAGGGGGGCTCTCCCCGGCCCCCCCCCCCCCCAGCCTTGAGCATCCCTGGGGGTAGGGGATGCAGGGCGGGGGACCCCAGGACAGAGCCGGAGACCCCGGGACAGGGCAGGGGGGGGGTGTCAGGCTGCCGGGGGGGGGTGTCAGGCTGCGGCTCAGCTGCGGTCCCTACACCTTTAAAAGTCTCCTCACGTTGGCTCGCTGATTACCCATTAACCCGCTGCGAGCTGCCTTTCCTGGGGGTGGCGTTCTGGGCAGCGCTGCAATAAGAGCCGGCAGCAGGGCTGACTGCCTCCTCTCTCTTCCCCTCGCCCCCCCTTCCTACTCTTTCCTTATCAGCAATTCAGATTGCATGCAAATCTACGGGCTTTCTTACAGCGGGCAAGGCAGAGGAGCGAGCGCTTCTCCCCGGCCGCGGCTTCGGGGGAGAGATATCTCCTCCTCCTCCTCCTCCTCCTGGGATTTTCTTCCTTCTCCCCTCCCCTGCTCTCCCCTCCCCGCCTCCCTCCCTCTCTTTCTTTCCTCCTTTTCACCTCCCCGAACAAAAGTAGCCCTTTTCTCCGCGCCAGCCCTGCCTGCAAGCGGGCTCGCTTTGTCTGCCCGCTCCCTCGGGGTGCCCGGGCCGGTGGGGGCTATGGGGGGGCGAGCCGTGGGTGCCCGGGTCTTACTGGTGCTACTGGGGCTGGCACTGGCTGGTGGAGGGGGGGCGACGTGCCCCGAACGGGAGCTGGAGAGGAGGGAGGAGGAGGCCAACGTGGTGCTCACGGGCACGGTGGAGGAGATCATGAACGTGGACCCCGTGCACCACACCTACTCCTGCAAGGTAAGGGGCGAGGGGGGGGGACTCGGGGCCCCGACGAGGCGCCGGAGCGCATGTGGTTTTTATTGTATGCGCTGGAGCTTTGGGGTGTAATTAGGTATTTTTAGCCTGCGGAGTGTGGCTCCGCGCTGGAGCTCCCGCAGCTGGGGCGAGGGGAATCTCTCCAGGTTGCTTTTTATGGGCATTTCCCTCCTTGTGGTGATGCGGAGCTGACTCCCAACTTTCTGCTCGGGCAGGGTTTAGGCTGCCGGGAAGGTGTTGGGAGCCGCTTTGCTGGCTCTACCCGTAGCTCCCTGTTTACTTTAGCAGCATTTTAAGTTCCCCTAGCCCAAGCTATTGTTTAACTACGAATCTGGCCTCTGGCTATGGTTTTTTTTTTTCCCCTCTCTCCCCCCTAAGCTGAGAGACGGTGAAGTACTGAGCAACCTGAAATACCATCCGCCTGGTTGTCAGAAAACGTGCTGTATGGCTTAACCCTTGCCGGGGCAGGCATCTTCCTTGTGAGGACATGCTGCTACGTTGCCTTTTCCTCTTCTCCCCGTCCCCTCCTCTGCCCATCCTTAAAAAATACTGCGGTTCCTGCTGTGGTTAGTGCTAAGCAGGGCCTGGGGTGATGTGCAGCAGCGCGTTGGTGGGACAGGTCTACCGGTGCGGAGGAAGGTTAACTTTACACCGTGGTGTTGCCCTCTGTTCTGGAGCATCTCTCAGCTCAGTAAAGTAGTTGAAAGCTTCTCTCCGTCCAGCTGGTGCCCGCTGCTTCACGCTTGCCTCCACTGCTGCATGGCACAATCTGTACCCTGCTCTTGTAAATTAGATCACAGACCCTCCAGGCTAGCGCAGAGACCGTATGTTTGCAAAGTGTCTGGCACATCCTGGGTGCTACGGAGAAAACTAATGAGCTGCTGCGAGCAGCCGGTGTCCTGCGGCAGCTTGGGGCACATATGGCTGAATGGATGTGGGCCACCTGATGCTGGGGCAAGGGTGGTCCAGTGAGGCTAGTGACGAGGCAGAAATGCTCATCTAAGAAACGGGTCTCTTTCACTGCAGACATGCAGCAAGGTGTCTGGCTAGCGTAAAATCCAGGCTTCATCTTGCTGCATCAGACAAGACTCTGGGCCAGGAAAAATGTCTTTCCTGTGATGGCAAACCTGCTTGCTCAGCAGCTCTGCCTTGGAAAGGGTGCAATGAAGTCCGAGTAAGAGCAGCGATGGAGCGACATGTGGGGAGGAACCTGGTCTGCAAGTGGTGGCTTTATTTGAGACACAGTTTGCATTGCTCAGCTTGGGAAGAGGGTCTCTTGCCCACCTTTCCCTGAGCCATCCCAAGCGATGCTGAGGAGCAGGGTTGTGCTTTTTCCTCTGGAGTTAACGGTGGGATTTTGCTTCTGCCGATTACTAGTGTCATAACAGCAGCTGAAGGCCAGAACCTGCACCCAAGGTACCTTTCCAGTCCTGGAGTCCTGTAAAAGAAAGTGAAAGGAGAAAAACCTTCTCTCCTACCCTGCAAGTGCCCGTCCCATCTCATTGTGGCAGTGCTGCTGGCTCTCCTGGTTACGCTGTGACACTTAGTAATTTTCATAGAGCTGTGGTTCTTCAGTCCCTTTATCTACACGTCAGTCCTTTCTCTGTAATTTTTAGTGGTCTGTTCATAGTGTGTTTGCAGGAAAAAAGCTTTGAAATGGGGTGTCTTCAGGACCTGAAAGCAGATAAGCCTCTCCTAACCGTGACTTAGCAGGGCACAATGCTCGTGGCTTGTAGATGTGCAGCTTTGCAGCAGCTGTTGGCCCGTTTCACTCAAAGATCTCTCAAAGTATCAAAACTGCTGTGGATTCTGCTGATGCTGGGTTGCAGGGTCAGACATACTTGCATTTTGGTTTGGTTTGCTTTTTACCAAGCACCTAGATCCCAAAAGGGTGGTTTTGGCATTGAACCTGACCTCTGTCTGCTGCCACCCGTGCAGCGACCCCGGTGCCCCAGAGAGCAGGAGCGAGCCAAGGTGCAGAAGGGATCTCGCTGGTGAGAAAACACACGTCCACTTCCTCACTGTCATCCTCCCATAACCGTTTCTTAGGCCCTGGGGTTACCTCCAAATACCACAGTTATCTCTTGTCAGGTTCCTCCTTATCTGCAGAGGAAAGGCAAGGGCCAAGTGTGTGGTAGGAGTTCCCTGGAGCCCACACCCAAAATAGCGAGTGCTCTTGGTGCTGGGTGGTCTGCTGTGAGTATCTGCGAGTGCTGCGTTAGTGTCTCGTTCTTCCTAGTTGAACTCTCAACCCTCCCAGCTGAAGCCTTTGATAGATGAAGATAAGCACATTACAACTCAGAAGAAATGTGAAGTTAATGTTAGGTAAACACCCTTAAATCGCTACCAGCCGTTCAGTTGCTACTAGAGGAGGGGAATAATAAAGAACAAGCTGACAGAACTCCTGAAACTGACTCTGAAAAAGGATTATGTGCGGCTTCACCGAGGGGTTTGATGTGGGAACCGGGGCGCTGGGCTTGCTCCTGGCTGCAGCCCTGGTCTTGCCCTTCTTCCCCAGCTTCCAGTGCTGCTCTTCATCCTATTTACAGCCTGTGGTGTGGCATTGTCCCTTCCTGCTTTTGAGCCCTCTGATGTGCCTTATTCTGGTCTGACCTGGTATTTGTGAAGGGAGCTCCTATTTATAGGACACATACAGGTTCTATATGTGCTATAGGAAGTGTTGAAAAGGATGTGGATCCTGTTCCAAACAATAGAGCCTGTGCTTTGGGGGGTACCAGCGGCTGTTCTCCAGCCAGGGCTGGATGTGGAAGGTGCTGGGCGAGGTGGGTTTGGTGCTCTGCTGGCTCCTAGGGAAAGGGCAGCTGGCTTCTGCCAGGGAAAGGCACAGAGAGTGACAAGCCAGGGGAAAGGGACGACGTGCGGGCAGGAGGGAAGGGTTTGGCAGAGCCGAGCGTGAAGCGGCAAGCAGAGCTGATGCTGGCCAGTCCCCTTCATCTTTAAGAACTGGTGAAATCCAGTGGTGACCTTTTTTACTTCTGCCCAGAGTGACAGCTCTCTTCCTGAGGAGACTGTGCTCTAACTTCTCATGCTTCTTTACAAGACCAAGGCTGGCGTTTCTCAAAGCATCCTTCTGGCAGGAATTCACCAGCACAGTGTATGCCTGCACTGGTGGTCCCATTCCCTACTGTGGGATGGACCCCCATGGCATATTGGAAACCCCTTTAACTTTCTGGTCTTGTGCTGCACTTAAAATAAACCCTTGCAAGGATCTGCTTAAATAAAGTCTTCACTGTTCTTACTCTGCCTCCCTGTAGCTGACAGGAGTCTTGTAAAACAGTCTTAATCCAGTGTTTTATGTGTTCGCTGGCAAAAGAGTGAGTCTGGTACAGGGAAGGAACCTCTTGGAACTAGGTTCTAGCTTAATTTTTTTCTCTCCCTCCCTTTTCTTCCCCAGTCCTTGATGTAGCCGGTGAGTCACCAGTGACAAAGTCTTAATTGTGTGTGATGATGAATGAGATGCCCTACAGGTAATTGCTTGGTCTTTGGTGCCTTCACATCCATTCATTATAGAGGATAAGGGTGGGGAGAAAGCTGGTGGACTCTGATGTTGCTTGTGAATGCTGTGGCCTGGCTCTGAGGTGTATGACTAGACCAGCCATGCTAATTAACTCCAATTACCATCTGCTTCAGAAGAGGGGGTAGGCTTCAGCCTTTCTTCCCCCATACACCCAGTTGTGAAGATGCTCGACTGCCACCTTCCAGCGCAAGCCTCGGGCTGTGCTCTCCGCCTGCCTGGCATATTTTTTTTTTTCCTTTTGTCTCCTTTGTGTTCCTGGGTTTTTGCCCTGGTTGCCTGCGCACCTCACCTCCTCACCTCACCTCCTCGCAGCGAGCGCCTGCCCTGCGGGCTGCTGCCGAGGGAAGAGGAGGTGGGGCTGGAGGAAGGTGTCTTGACTTGACTTGTGGGGAGAAGCACAACCACAGGGAGTTGTGCTGGAGAAACAGCTGGTCCGGGGTGAGGAGGCTTGAGGAAAGCTGTGCAAGCTGTGCTCCTTCACACCCTGCCTCCTCAGCTCACACAGAATCACAGAATCAGCCAGGTTGGAAGAGCCCTCTGGGATCATTGAGTCCAACCATTGCCCTGACACCACCATGGCAACTAGACCAGGGCACTAAGTGCCATGTCCAGGCTTTTCTTAAACACCTTCAGAGATGGTGACTCCACCACCTCCCTGGGCAGCCCCTTCCAATGGCTAATGACCCTTGCTGAGAAGAAATGCTTCCTAATGGCTCACCTGCAGTGCTGGTCACGGCTGCCCTTCCTCGCCATCCGAAGCTCCCTCGGTTTGCTGGTTGGCTGCCGTCTCTCCCAAGATCTCACCCTGACGTGGCTGCGTACAGCTGAGCTGAAGTAGGGTGCACAAGCAGCTTTGAAGGCATTGCTTCCTCAGCCCTTCTTCCCCTGCTCAGCAGCTTGAACTCGGACTGCGTGGGGAGGGATGGTGGCCTGGGTATGAGTTATTGCTTGTCCTCTGGGTGCTGGGGCATCGCGCAGCGCTGGCCCAAGGGGAGCTGACTCCCTTTGTTTGTCTTCCAGCATGAGTGTGAGAGCACGTGGGTACAACGTCTCTAGCTAACCTCTGCGTCTGGGGGCATTTGCAGCTTCCAAAGAGGAGCTGTCACGGCGGTGTTTATACCTGGGGTGGCTTTTGATCTCGGGTATGCAGGAGAACAGGGCTCGCCTCGGTAATATACAGTGGCTGCTGTTTGGATCACAGAACCTGCTGGGCTGGGTGGGAGCTGGGACCCAAGTCCAGAGTCAGGCAGGCAAATATTACACCGTCAGGAGAAGCTGTGGGGAGTAGGAGGATCTGAGAATAAAATACACTCCTAAGCTTTGCTCTTAACCTTCAGTTGCACCTGTAGAGTACAGCAACACTAAACTCATTCCCTTTTTCTGCTTGACAGGTGAATTTTGTGCTGAGGAGGGTCTCACCTCAGCCTGCTCGCCCCTGTGGTGGTGGGAACGGCCCTGTTCCCTTGCCCCAGCACCTGTAGCTGCCTGCTCCTAGTCATGGCAGGGACAGTGCGTGGGAGTTCAGCTCAAGATCATTGTGGACCTTGAAGCCTCTTGATCAGGACTGAGACAGTGCTGAGCTCACACCCCTGAAATTCTGGAGTTAGGGCTTCAAAAAATTACAAGACTGATTAAAAGTCATGACACTTGCATTCCCCCTAGCCCCCCAACATATTTTTACCCTCTTATTTGAACTTTGCAGTGCCAGATCATTCTGTGTGTCTTCTATAGTCACTGAGTAATGGGATGGAGGTATTTGGCAAAAAGTAAGAGTCTCTCTGGATGGATGGTCTCAAAGAAGCCCATAGGAAAGCCCAATGCCCTCGAAGGGCTGTGCAGGGCAGCGGCCAGTGAGCTGCAGTTGCAGATAACTATAAAAATGGCTCATTCTAGAGTAGGATACTGTCTGCTCTGTGCTTTCCTCAGCTGTAACAAGTCACCCCGCCACAACGCCTGTGTCAAGCGTGGAAGCTGTAGTGTGAACGGTGTCTGTGCCTTGCATCCCCTAAGGAATTGCACTCTTCATAGAATCACAGAATGGGTTGGAAGGGACCTTAAAGCCCATCTAGTTCCAACCCCCTGCCACGACCAGGGGCACCTTCCACCAGACCAGGTTGCTCCCAGCCCCATCCAACCTGGCCTTGAACACTGCCAGGGAGGGGGCAGCCACAGCTTCTCTGGGCAACCTGGGCCAGGGTCTCACCACCCTCACAGCGAAGCATTTCTTCCTAATATCTCATCTAAATCTCCCCTCTTTCAGTTTAAAACCGTTCCCCCTCGTCCTGTCACTGCTTGCTACTCTTACTACGTGCATGCCTGTTTCGGAGAGGGGATCGAGAGCCCCCTTATCTCTGAGCCACCACCTCCCTGCCCGCTTTGGTGCTCGGCACGGCGTGCTGAAGTGCTCTTGGGGCTGTGAGGAAGGCGGGTGACTGGGCAGGAGGGGGGGTGCTGGCAGGGAGCATGATAAAGCAGCTCTGAGCACGCCTGGCCGGGGATGCCTGCGGTCACAGCAATACCCATGCACGACAGCAGCCGCCCTTGCTCCGAGCTCAGACCTCAGGCAGCTCCCTGATGAGCTGTTCCCTTTACATGCAACTCGGCTCTGGGTCCTGTTTCCCCTGCAACAGGATTGCAGCAGCAGCACGAGGATTTCTAACCTCTCAGGAGCGGATGGGGACGTGTCTCTGGTGTCCCACGTGCACTAAAGATTAATTGTAGGGTGTAAAGATTAATTTTCAATTCTTCCCTCCTATGCGGGTGTTTCTTTTGGGCAGTTTGCTGCGGGGACCGTGTCCCTGCAGAGGCTGGCTCGCAGTTGTGGGCAGATCTGGCCTTTTTTGGGCAGGGGGATGAGCCAGCAGTGAGGTCCAGGCAGGCTGCTCGGGAACCGCTGGCAGTGGAAAGGGGCAGAGCGGGACTAACTCTTGTGGCCAGGACTTATTTTACTTAGAATCACAGAATCATTTTGGTTGGAAAAGACCTTTTAAGATCATCAAGTCCAACCATTAACCCAGCGCTGCCTGAAGTTTGGATGAGTAAAGGGAGATGGGCTCCTACTGCCAAACCCTCCATGTATTTCAGCAAACCCAGGCTGCTAAGGCAGAGGTTTTCTTTAGTCATTTGTAGGAACACAAGTTTCCTTTGACATTTCTACGTGGGGTGTTATCTCCTCTGCCTTTTGTCTTCGCAACGTACCAGAGCCAGAAAGTTCCCTCCTTCCATTCACCCAACCCTCCTGCCCCTGGTTTAAGGCTTCTGTGCCACTGTTGAGAGCCTCCCCCGTGGATGGACAACACTCTCTTTAGCCGTGCAACCTTCTTTAATGTTCCCTTTTTTAAATTCAGAAGTGTTTTCTCCTTCTCCTTGGCTTTGGCTGGCCCCAGAGCCTGCTCCCAAGGGAGGAGAGGCGGGAAGGGAAGGCAAACCCTGGGTCTGGGTGCCAAAGGCGATGTGTCCCAGCACAAAGAGGGGATGCACACAAGGGGACGGGGGTCTCTGTCCCTTGCTGGAGAGCCTGTGTGGCTGAGGGGTCACTGTCCCCCCATGCTCCCCACAAGGCTGTGTGGGGAAGGGGCCAGGAGTGCCGGGTAGCCAGGTTGGAGAGTTGGGTGCAGCTTTGGCAGAAAGAGCAGTACGTGCTTTAGTCTTTGCCCACGCATTTTGTGCTTTTAGAGGGATGGCTGATGAAATTAGCTCTGCTGGGAGGCTTTGCCAGCCTGAACCGCTCCCGTGCATCTTGTGACAGCGTGATAAAAATTAACCGGGCCAGAAGGTGCCGGTTGTCTGGCTGTGAAATAATCTCCTGTGCTCTTTCTCCCTCTCGTTCAAGGTGAGAGTCTGGCGTTATCTGAAAGGCAAAGACATCGTCACTCACGAGATCCTCTTGGATGGTGGGAACAAGGTGGTTATCGGTGGCTTCGGGGACCCGCTAATCTGCGACAACCAAGTCTCGACTGGGGACACGCGGATTTTCTTCGTCAACCCTGCCCCGCAGTACATGTGGCCGGCGCACCGCAACGAGCTGATGCTCAACTCCAGCCTCATGCGGATAACGCTGCGCAACCTGGAGGAGGTGGAGCACTGCGTGGAAGGTGAGGCTGGAGCCGGGGAGCTCTGGGCACGCGGACGCGGCACCGGACGAGCCCTGGCCAGTTCTGGGCCCCTCACTTCAAGAAAGATGTTGAGGTGTTGGAGCAAGTCCAGAGGAGGGCGACCAAGCTGGGGAAGGGTCTGTAGGATCTGACCTACGAGGAACAGCTGAGGGAGCTGGGGGTGTTTAGCCTGGAGAAGAGGAGGCTCAGAGGTGACCTTAGTGCAGTCTACAACTACCTGAAGGGAGGTCGTAGCCGAGTGGGAGTCGGCCTCTTCTCCCAGGCAACCATCGCTAGGACAAGAGGACACAGCCTCAAACTTCACCAGGGGAGGTTCAGGTTGGACATTAGGAAGCATTTCTTCTCAGCAAGGGTCATTAGACACTGGAAGGGGCTGCCCAGGGAGGTGGTGGAGTCACCATCTCTGGAGGGGTTTAAGAAAAGCCTGGACATGGCACTTAGTGCCCTGGTCTGGTTGCCATGGTGGTGTCAGGGCAATGGTTGGACTCGATGATCCCAAAGGCCTCTTCCAACCTCATTGATTCTGTGATTCTGGCTCTGTTGGCCACCTTGTGCTCTCAGCTTGTAAATGATTGATTGGCAAATGATCCCACTGGGGACTAGACGGATCAATCCTGCCTGTTTTGCCTGTGTCTGGGATAGAGTCACACTGCTCTGTGGACTCGCTTGTCACGGCGACCGTGCCTGGCATTGACCTTGTTGGCAAAAGCAGTGGTTGCAACCAAGGTACAGCCAAGCAAAGTTATTTTATGTTATTTTTGCTCCAGATTTGAGGCAGGTACACAGTCCCCTCTGTAATGAGTCTCATGTGGTTGGGAGCATCCCCATTGCAAGTCCTGTCCTAACATGAGTGTGTGGCAGGCACTTACCAGGGAATTTAGACTCCTCACACCTGAGTTAGATCTTCCTGTAGATTTAGAGCTAATGAGTTAATGGATTAATCCTGTGGTGAAGGCCTGTCCTTCATGGTAGTCACTCCTGCTTTCCTCTGTCTCAGAGCTTCCTCAGTCAGCCTTGCAGACTCCTGTAGGGATCCGAGAAGGCAGCCGAGTTCTGCTGGGGGACCAAGCCTGTTTCTCCAAGGTGTAACTAATTCGGAACTAAGCCGAGCAGCTAAGGGATTTTGGGGGGTATGAGTTGTGCTTCTGTATTGTCGTGGTGAAGCCCTGTATCCCTTGCACGTTAATCTCTCTGGAGCCTGTGTGTCTGCACCCAAAAGGGCTCAGGTGGGGCAGGTTGTAATGTTGTGTCGTGCTCATCGAGTATGTGTGCACAGGGACCCCGGGCTGACGTGTAGCTGTCCGTGGGACAGCGTGAGGAGTGCTGGCGTGCCCACGCCAAGGAGGGTGGCTGAGTTACTAGTGCTGCCGTGGGTACAACGACGTAGCTGTTGGGAATAGCTGAGAGGGAGACGGTCCACATGTGCTCTTTAATAGGGTCTTAGACCTCCAAGTGTGGAGATGTGCCTCTATGGAGAGATCTGGAGAGAACTGATCCTTCTTCTACTCGTTGCCCAATCACCTTGAAAACCTACTCCTGTAATAACCCATTCGCTGGCTTCTCCCTTCCCCCTTTGTGCTTGCCCTGTGTTCCAGCAAGAGCTCCGAGCTCACGGGGGGAACGCGGTGCCCCAAAAGCCCTTTGCTGGGGTCTGAGCACGTCCTGAGAGCAGATGAGCAAACAAGGGAAGGAATGCAGGAATCCCGCGCAGACAACAAATAAACACGCGGCTTGGCTCCCTCCTCCCCTCGGATGTGCAGAGGAGAGGCCGTAACCCCTTTTTCCAGCTGTGAATGCTGACAGGGGTAAACGACCGAACTTTGGGTCTGGGAGAGAGCTGGTTCAGCAAAGTGGCTCACAAGAGGCACCCGTCTCGAGTGGCTCTTGTAAGAGGGAGGGACACTGGAGGGTTTCTGCCTCTGTGTGTGTATTCTGTCTTGCACTTGAAAGGTATCAGTCCTGCTCCTTCCTTGCACTTAGGAGGGAGGGAGGAGAAAGCAGCATGTGTGGCTGTTTCTGTTAAACCTGAGCAAACATTTGGAAGAATTCTGCCTTCCCCTGGTTTGCTGTGTCCTTTGGCGTGCTCGCTTTGCACGCCCTGGCTGTGAGCTGGGGTGGCTGAGCTAGGCGGTTCCCCTTTGTGGTGAAGGATGTTGTCCCTAGTTTTCCTCCTAATGGTATAGACTCAATGTGGGATTTATCACTGGGACCCATTCCTGCTTTTGGAAGATTGAAAACTGTGCTGCGTTGGTGATGGAGGGGAGAGGTGTGAAGTGCTGGTGTGCACCGGGCTATAAGGGGATGTGTGTGTCTATACCCATGCCCTCTGATGCAGAACCACGGGAAAGATTTGCTTGATGTTGCTTCCATGCTGTTGTGCAAGGGAGGTGAAGGTGCCAAAGCTGGGCATGTCGAAACTCTCTTTACTGTGTGCTTAAATTGCAGGTCCATACAGCTCTAGGTGGGTTTATCTTCCCTCCCTGCTGTGTCAACCTTTCTTGCTTCCTTTAGCTCGTTAGGCTGCTCTTCCCAATGGCATGCAGAGGTAGGGTCAGCCTGGCTGGTGTGGGGAGAACAGGGATGGGAGCGGGCTGGGAACAGCCTTGATAAACCCACCTTTCTCGTGATATCCAGTGGACTTGCTTTTCTGCTTCCCACATCTTGGAAGCCCGGTCGTTGCGTGAGTATCCTACATGCTGAGTGCTAGCACGTTTGCTGTAGAGAGCGTGCAACAAATCGACCCCCCAAAACCTTGGTTTCCCTCGAGCCCTACCCAAAGCTCAGACCTCCCGAGGTCTGTCAAAGTCCCTTTCAGCTGGCCCGGCGCATCTCCCCCGCTGCCTTCTGCGAGGTGAGCCATGAGAACCTGCTCCTGCCACCCTGGGAACCATTTCTGAGCTCCGAGTCTGAGAATTTAGCTCCAGGACTTTGTTTCCCATCAGTTCCCCACAGAAGGGTTCAAAGCAAAGCTGCCCAGAATGCTGCACTTTTGAGTTTAAAAACAAATCTTAGAGTGCTTTTGCAGAAAGAATTGGAAGAATGGTGGCAGCTGAGTGGAAAAACATGAATGTTTTGAGTGTCTTCATCCCCTGTCGCTCCAGCTTGGAAAAATCCTAGACATCAAAATCCTTCCTGTCTAAGAGGGGAGTTCAAACCAGGGCATCTCTGTGAAACAGCTCAGGTTAGAGCAGAAACAGCGTGCTCTGATTATACTTAATTGTAGGAGAAATGCTTTGACCAGCTGGAGTCGAAATGCAAGACTCAGCTAAGCTCTGCAAACCGGCTCAGCACTGAGCGTGCCTGGAGGGAAGCTGTTTGGTGCTGAACAGCAGAGGAGCAGCTCTGGGGCTTGGGACGGGGGCTTGGAGAGGGTCCTGGGGTGAAGGAGGGTGTTTGCTCGGGTGCCTCTGTGGGGGAAAGCCTGGAAAGGGAGCTGGCCCCAAGCAGCACCAGGAGTGGATTTCCTCTTGTTCCTCAGGACATCTGGATGGGGCTTCTCAGGGAAAGGATGAGCCTGATGAGCTGCAGCCTCACTGTGTTTGTGCCTTGGGCGCTGGTACTGCGTGTGTCGGAGCTTCCCAAGGCACAGCACCAGCGTGCTTCCCTCTCCGTGCTCTCCCCTGACAGCCCCACCGAGCATGTTCTTCTGGAGTTCAGCAGCTGACTAATCCCGGAGAGATCTTTCCCCTGCGTGTGCCTCATGTTTCACTTTGATCCCAACTGCACTTGAAGGAAATCAAGATTTTTTTTGTGTGTGGTGTGGGAGGGGCCGTGCGCTGGCTCCGTGCTGAGCCGTCTGGGTGGAAGGAAGTTCCGATTAAACCTTTGGTAGAGCCTTGGTTAATGAGAACCCAGAGCTCCTTGTAGATAGCGCCTTGCTTGTGGCGTGGTTCGCATTAACGCCAGTGCAGTTGCCCCAGCTGAGACGGCTTTGTTAGCCTGGGAGAGGTGTGTGGATGTTGAACCTCCTGGGAAAAGCCACGTACGTTGGCTTTACGAGTGCAGTGGGTAGTGAAACCTGGTAGCGTTGGGTACTGGTACTCCTCAAGCTTCACCAGGGGAGGTTCAGGTTGGACATTAGGAAGCATTTCTTCTCAGCAAGGGTCATTAGACATTGGAAGGGGCTGCCCAGGGAGGTGGTGGAGTCACCATCTCTGGTGGTGCTTAAGACAAGACTGGACATGGCACTTAGTGCCATGGTCTAGTTGCCATGGTGGTGTCAGGGCAACGGTTGGACTCGATGATCCCAGAGGGCTCTTCCAACCTGATTGATTCTGTGATTCTGTGAAAGTCAGGAGGTGAAGCCTGCCCATCCTTGGGGCCTTGTGCCTTGTCTGGGAGTGACCATCTGTGGGCCCTGGGCACTGCGGGCTGCAGCCAAGGCGTGGGGTGAGTCCTCGGTGCACGCCAGCCTGCAGGGATCGACCTGCGGTGCCTGGAGGGGTGTGGGAACGGCCAGGGCTGAGGCGACTTAGGTTTAGATTGGATATCAGGGAAAATTTCTTCACAGAAAGGGTTATTAAGCACTGGAACAGGCTGCCCAGGGCAGTGGTGGAGTCGCCATCCCTGGAGGGATTTAAAAGCCGTGTAGATGTGGTGCTGAGGGACATGGGTTAGTGGTGGGCTTGGCAGTGATGGGTTAACGGTTGGTCTCGATGATCTTAAAGGTCCTTTCCAACCAAAACAATTCTCTGGTTCTGTGACTCTTCTGTCCCAGCTCAGCTCTCGAGGGTGAGCTCCCATCCAACGGCAGCCCCAAGCTTCCTCCGCTTTGCTCCACCCTGGGAAGGTTTCTGGTTGGCTTGGGAGCGGGACTGCTTTAAAGCATCTCCCTTTAAGTTACACCATCCAGTCCGTTTTGTCTTCTGCCTGTTCACTTTTATTCTGTCCTCTCTTTCTTTTTTTGGTCTCTGCCTCCATAGAACTGAGACGTTTTGTTCTTGTAAACCAGCCCATGCAAAATTTTCTTTTCAGGCTCCTCGCAGAGGCTGTAAGGCACGCACAGTAGGCTCCTCTCGGCAAGGAAATCGCTGGCACGGGTTTGTGTTAGGTGACTGGGGCTGTGGTCGCTTCCCATGCTCTGATCTCTCTGCAGCCCTTCTCCACCCTTGCAACTATTTCTTTTTAATCCATCCCTGGCATTTCATTGCGCTTCGGAACAGGCGAGGGAGGGGGTTGGAAGAGGGTTGGTGTGTGGGTTTCTTCTTAAATAAGGTTTTTTTCTTTCTTTCTTCTTCCCTCCTCTTCTTGGCTCTGTTTTGAATTGAAGATAATGAGAACAGCATCAACACCTCCGTCTCGGGAGGGTGAGTTAGCCAGCAGCTGCAAACTGTAGTAAAGTGAGAGGAGAGAATTCATCAGCAGACAGTCCTGGGGGTCCCTTCCCACCTCCCTGCCCGCGGGCTGGGGCAGCATGGGCACCGCAGGCAGCTCAGCTGGCTACTGGGGCTGCAGCAGATTTTCTCTCGGGACTGGTATGGGGAGAGCATGGACCTATTTATGGTGCTTCAGGGGTGGATGGAGCTGGGTACCGTGGCTGATGCGGCAGCAGCCAGCCTGCCCCGTCCGCGGCGCTGGACCAGCGTTTGCAGAAGATGCTCTGGCCCCCAGCACGGGGGGCCCTGGGCACAGGCCAAGCTTAAGGGTCTGTTTCCTCCCTCCCTTGCGTGGTAGTAATGCAAAACATCCCGCGGCTTTATGGCAGTAGCTAAGAGAGTCGGTTTGTTTAGCGAGTTCCTATGGAATTTTAATCTGGTGTGGGAGGCTACTGGTCTGGGAAGGCTCCTTTGGCCCCACTTCCCACTCTGGCACATCCTGCTGCGTTTCTCTGCGGGATCGGCTCGGGCTTCTTGGTCGGTGGCACAGACGGCGTATCTCTTGGCTGTGCGGTTATGACAAGTGCTGGGCCCTGGCCATGTGCTCTTGGTTCTGCTTTTCCTTTGTTTGCTCTGCTAACAGCTTGGAGGGGGACTGTGGTTTGCTGCTGCGGGCTCTGGCAGGCTGTGCCTCCTTCTGCTGAGCTGCTGGGTGCTGATCGGTGATGGGCTGGGGCTGGCATGTCACCTCCTGGCTGGTGGGAACACACAGCAGCATTCTCCCTGTTTCATCCTTTTTGTACGTTCCTGGGCTGCATCCCCAGCAGCGTGGCCAGCAGCGAGGGAGGGGATTCCACCCCTCTGCTCTGCTCTCATGAGACCCCCCCTGCAGTGCTGCATCCAGCTCTGGGGCCCCCAACAGAAGGACATGGAGCTGTTGGAGCGAGTCCAGAGGAGGCCACGGAGATGCTCAGAGGGCTGGAGCACCTCTGCTATGGAGACAGGCTGAGAGAGTTGGGACTGTTCAGCCTGGAGAAGAGAAGGCTCTGGGGAGACCTTCTAGCACCTTCCAGTACCTGAAGGGGCTACAGGAAAGCTGGAGAGGGACTTTTTATAAGGGCATTGAGTGACAGGACAACGGGGAATGGTTTTAAACTGGAAGAGGGGAGATTTAGATGAGATATTAGGAAGAAATTCTTTGCTGTGAGGGTGGTGAGACCCTGGCCCAGGTTGCCCAGAGCAGCTGTGGCTGCCCCCTCCCTGGCAGTGTCCAAGGCCAGGTTGGATGGGGCTTGGAGCAGCCTGGTGTGGTGGAAGGTGTCCCTGCCCATGGCAGGGGGGTTGGAACTGGATGGGCTTTAAGGTCCCTCCCAACCCAAACCATTCTATGATTCTGTGATGATTCTATGAGAAGAGAAGGAAAGGGACACGGGAGTGGGATGCTGTTATGAGTTCCCATGGGTGACCAGTCTGGAACACTTCCCTGTCCCGCTCAGTCCCTCTCAGTGCTTCCCGCTGCAGGATGCTCGCACAGCATCAGCCTGCTCAGGGGACTCGGCGAGAGCTGTGTCGCGGTGCTCCCAGGGAGGGGGTTGCTGTGGGGAGCTCCTCCGTGGGCACGCGAAGCCTTTGGTGGTGGTGCCGGGGGCACAGGGGAGGAAACCCCGCTGCGGGGGCAGCAGGGAGTGGATGCGAGTGGGGTGACACTTCCTCCTGGCAGGCACCGCTGTTTCTGTTGGCGAGGCTGGCTCTGAATCCCTTCCTCTGAGCACCCCCAAAACCGAATGCCTGCAGATTTGGAACTCTGGCATCTCCTTCCTCCTCTTTGCATCCTCTGGCTTTGCAGAACTGTGTTTCTGACTTCTGGATGAGAGGTGGGAGCCTGTACCCTGCTGCGGTAGTCGTGGGCTGGGGGTCAGCTCTGCTGCGGGGCCGGGCTGTGCTGCGTGAGCCTCTACCCCCTGACCATTGCTTTTGGTCACGGTGTCACCAGACCAAAAATCTGTAACTTCAACAAAAGGTGTTGCTGTGCTCCAGCTGCTCCTGTCCCAGCCTCCCCTGCCCCTCGTGTCCCTGTCTGCATCAGACGTGGGAGGGAGCAGTCAGCCCTGCCGCGCTCTGGGTGCTGGAGGTGTAAATTAAATGTACCGGCATGGCTGCTCGCAGAATGCAGCCAGACAGACACACCTATGAATTTAGAGTGTTTTAATGCCGTAACCAACATGCAGCCGCCCAGGACGGAGTGGCTCTGCCTCCTTGGCAGGCGCAGAGCTCAGTTCTCTGTTTGTCTGCTGCAAATCGCCGGCTCCTGCTGCTCGAGGTGGGCAAAGCCATGCCAGCACCTGCCTGGGCTTGCTCTGTCCTAATCCTTACCCGGGAGTGGGACTTGGGTCTGTTTATCTTATTCCACACTCTGCAGAGATCCCGCATTCCTTCGGGATGACTTCCAGGAGCTGGGGAGCTCTTTGATGTGCAGCCCCATGCCCCAGGACTGGATGGATGGCCCCCTCTCCCCGATGGGCTGTGGGTTGGAGGAGAAGGGTGCTCTGCAAGCTGCTCCCTCCTTCCAAAAGCCATTCTAGCAGTGCCTTTTTATTTTTTCTGTGAAAAACTGCTTCTCTTCCCGCATTTTCATCTTGCTGGAATCATCTGCTTTGACTAGCAAAGGAAATGGGACTCTAGTGCTTTCAATAATTCATACCCAATTTGGCTAATTTCAGCCTGGCTGCAGCGCAGACTACAAAGTGAATAAGAATGTGTGAGGTTTCGAGCCATTTTTTTCTTATTCGCTTCTAATTTTTACTCCCTTGGCTCTTCCTGTGTCCAGCAGCCACGTCAGTCGCTGTTAATCTTACTAAAAGACGGCAAGCTGAATGGCGTTGCAGCTGAGGCTTTGAGCTGACCGATACCTCTGTGTCAGCTCTTGTGCCTTGCCCAGATCCCAGCCCCCTTAATTCCCTAATTCCCCTCGTCTCCTTAGGTCCGTGTTGTAGCTTCACCTGAAAGCTGCTGTCTCTAGTGCCAGGCAGCAGAGATCGTGTGGATCATGCAGGAGCCGGCTGGTAAAAGGTCTTTTGCGACAAAAACTGCTGTAACAGCATCTGTTACCTCTGTCTTGAAGCAGCTGGCAGAGCAGGAGCCGTGGCTGGTGGTGACATCTTGCGTGGGTCCTTCTTGGAGTAACCAGGCAGTGGTTTTTCTCCTCAAGCTGAGGCCATGTGGATTTAGTTGGATTTCTTGGATTTAGTGCATTTCTGCCCTGAAAAAGGACTGGCACTGCTGCTCACTGCTTATAGACCAGAGGTCCTCTTTCACAGTTGGGCCTTGCGCTTGCCGTTGTTGGGCCTTGCGCTTGCCGTTGTTGGGCCTTGCGCTTGCCGTTGTTGGGCCTTGCGCTTGCCGTTGTTGGGCCTTGCGCTTGCCGTTGTTGGGCCTTGCAGCCCCACTCTGCACCTTGCTCATTCTCATATCTCCTCTTGGGCTGCCTTTTCCAGAGAAGCACCAAAGCAGGTTAAAATGGCTCTGCTGCCCCTCTCCAGATTCAGGAGGCAAACCTTAACATCTTCCACGACCAACTGCCTCTTCCTATCCTATTTTTTTTTTCCCTGCATAGTAGTGGATGTTGGAAGAGAGCTGCACACTCCCTGAGGATGTTGTGTCATCCTGATGGGCTCTAAGTGCATCTTCTGTCTAATATTAGACCTCTGTGCTCGCTCTGCCTTGCAGGGATGCTGATTAGCTTAAGTGAACCGGAGGGCTGGCTGATGCCTCAGCATCTGTGGTGTGTGGGTGATACAAGTGGGACAGAAAAAGGCCGAGGGAGCTTTTGCTGGTCTCTGCCCTTCTAAGTGCGTGGTGCCGAGGTGATCTGCAAAACGTGCTCTTGGATGTTATACCTTGGCTTGATCTTTTCTCTCTGTGTAAAACCCCAGTGTCGCTGCAGGTCTGGAGGAGTGAGCGACTAGAAGAGGCTTTGAAATTGGACTTGCTCAGCTCTTTAGCATGGCTAGAGGTAGTCCCTGTCTTCCTTCTGGCATAAACACCGCCAATGCAGTTTATCCCTTCCTCTGAAGCACGGCTGCAGGCTGGAAGGACACGTGCTGCAGAGCCCAGAGGCCAGGAGGGATGCTCACAGCTCATTTGCAACCACTTGCCCCCGTTGTGTGCGTGTGGTGTTGAACTAAATCTCCCATCTGAGGCTAAATTCATGTTTTGAAAACTGGTCTTTAAACTTCTCCCCAGCCTCTTGTGCCGCGGCAGTGTTTGTTGCAGGTGAAGGATTGTAGCCAAAGCCCTGAGCCTGGCTGGGTTCGTATTAACTCCTACTGGAACAGAAACTGCCAGATGCTCAGCTTTGGGAACCAAAGGGTTGAGTAAGTTGTGGCCTTCCAGCACTTGCAGTACTTCTGAACCCCCAAACTGCAGAAGAGAAGTCACTGGAGGGCAGGGGAGAGAAAAATCAACCAGTACATCGCTTGCCAACTCTTAATTCAGCTGCCAAATTGTGATTGTCTTGGCTCTGAAGCTGTTCTCCTTGGCCAAGAAGCACCGTATCTCACTCTGTTTCTGGGAAAAAAAACAATGCTCTGGGGCCTTAAGTCAGTTCAGGCCTTCAAGTACTTCTGTAAAATCAAGGAAGTGCAAAGGAAGCGTCGGCCCCAAAGGAGTGGTGATGGGGAGAAGGGGTGATGGGGGTATAAAAGGGATCTGAACAAATCCTCTGGCTGCATAAGGTGAGCTGAATCCTGGCTTCCCACCTCGACACGACAGCCCCAAACAAACATCCCTGGTTTGTGTGGCCTGGGAAGCAGCCGGCAGCGATGGGCATGGACCAGAAAATGGAATTGGCCACTTGTGAGGTGTGTTTCTAGCTCTGTGTATTCTCTGTTAGTGTGGTGAGACTCCTGGTTCAAGTGGGAGGCAGAAAATCATTTGACCTTGGGAAGAAAAGAGTGAAAAAGAGGTTAGAGCTTGTTCTGGGGGCTGTGCCTGGGTACCTGGGGCTCCCTTTGTCAGTACCATGGGCTGGCTCCTCCATTGCCTTTTCCATGGTGCTGAGACCCCGCTCCCAGTGCCTGCAGTGGGCTCTGCCCGGGGGTCCGTAACTGCTCCCTGAGGGTCAGGCAAGGCGGGGGCTCGCCCTGGCCTCATCCCTTGGGCTGTTTCCCACAGGTACCAGCGGAACCTGAGCAAGAAACCTCCGTGGAGGGAGCACAGTGCCTGTGTGTGCATCTCGCACCCCTGAGAGCAGGGGCGGGCGATGGGCAAGGGTGGTTTTGGGGTTTTGGACCCTTTCCGAGGGTTTCTGTGTCCTGGATGCATTTCCCTGTCCCTCCACGCAGCCAGCCCTGGGCAGAGGTGCTTCCCTGGGCTTGGCTGGGTGCTGTCTGCCAGCAGTACCAGCCCTCCATCTTGCACCTTTGGGCTGATAAATCTCAATCCGCTCTGGCGCTGGCGGGCAGCGGCTGGGCGGGCAGCCAGGAGCCGCATTCCAGGCATAGCTCAGGCAGGTAGGCTGGCAGGAGCAGCCCGGGGTCTGTGTGGAGAGGGCTGGGAGGAGCAGCCTGGAAGGGCTGGTGTGGGGAGCAAGGTGGTGGGGATGCTTGGGGATCCTCTCTTCTCTGGGTTTGTGACACTAAGCAGTGCTGCCTGCGTTCTCTTGGTGGCTGCACTGATTTTTTAGGTGCTAGAACAGCAATTGCTGGGGTAAAGCCAGCGCCTGGCGTGATGCAACAGAGCAGAAAGGTCCTTACTTGGAATTCAGGACCCATCCTGTCGCCCCTGGGTGGCTGTGTTGGAAACGGGCACCCAGGAGGAGAGGAGCTGCCCCTGCCCAGCTGTGCTGCAGGATGCTGCAGACCAGTTACAGACTGGGGCAAGCATCTGGGGAGTCTGCTCTTCCCTGTGTGCCTTCCCAGTGGGAATGTCTCCTTCACTGTCATATTTCATATAACTGGGATCCTCTTCAGAGGTATTTTTATCGTGCTGGCCGAGGAGTGTTTTCCCTCCCTTCCTGTGCAGGATTGTCCTGTGGCTCCGTCTCCCCTGCAGTGGTATTTTGCCAGAGGACTCCTTCAGGCTGAATCCTTTTTCTGCCACTTCTCATTCTGTTGGTACCTGAAAACTTTACTAATGAACAGATCTCTCAAGGCTGTGGGGTCAAAATTGAGTTCTCTTCCTCAGTGAATCCAAGCAAATCCTTTTGGCTGGACTGTGGGAGACGTTTGTGTGGCTTGGGATTGGCGAGAGCTTGGCCTGGGCTAGGCTGTAGCTTCGTTTGGGATGGTTTTGTGCTCTTGGCGAGGCAGCCTTTGAGAAAACAGGTTCTTCGTCCATTTTATTTGTCCATCTCCTGCTTACAGACGGTTTCTCTCTCAGCTTTCCTCATTACTCTGGGCTGGCTGTTTATGTAGCGATAAAATCCCTGAGCAAATTGTTCTAACTGATGCTGTTTATCTAAGAGATAAACTAGGATCAGTGGAAGCTCCTGGCAGTTGCATGAGGAAACTCTGTCATGAGGAGCCATCTGAACCCTGCCTAGGTGAGCGTTCCTGCTGCTTTCAGTGCTGTCCCCGTCCCCTGACTAAGCTCAGGGGGCACAGAGACTCTGACTTGCAGAAATCCCCTATTTCTTGCTGCCTTCATCTCGTGGTCCAAACACTGGCGCAGCAGAGGCACGTTGATGGATGCAGGGCTTTGGGGGAGAGGAGTTTTAAGGGGTCATGAAAGCCTGGGGGCTGCCTTCTTAGTGCCCTGGTCTAGTTGACATGGTGGTGTCAGGGCAATGGTTGGACTCTGATCCCAGAGGGCTCTTCCAACCTGACTGATGATTCTGTGATTCCTCAGCAGTGCCAAGTGAGCCATAAAACAAAGCTCGGGTGGTTCTTACGGAGCATCAGCGGGAATCTCGGAGGGTGTATGACTGAATGGGTTGGATAAAAGGTGGGTTTAGGTAGGGGGAAGGCAGGTATGTCTCCTGCCTCTGGGCACGCTTTGTGTGACCTGCTGCTCCCATTCTGGGCGCCTGGAGCTGGAGCCGCTGCTGTCTCTGTGCCCGGGGCGGCTGGCATTTCCTCCGATAAGTAGCCAGGTCACTTGTGGCTTTGTTTAATCGATGTGCTGAGGAGTGAGCTCTGCTGTGCAGGGAGCATTTCCCACCCTCTCCCTGCCCCCACGAGCCGCTGCATTCCTGGGCAGTGAGGTTGCCTGCAAACAATGGCACCGAGATGCTCGTCCCTATACGGCGATGGTGACGTAACCCTGGCAAGGGACAGACCCCTTCTCCATGGGTTGCCCTTTGTCTCTGGCAGCTCTCTGGGCTGTGTTTCCCTCCCCTTTGGTTATGTCTCCATCTTGGGTGCCAAATTTCTGGATCCCCACAAGCTTGGGAGGGGGGAGGGAAGTGTCTGGTCACTCAGGATGGTTTCTTGGGGATGCCAAGTGCACAGTGCCCTGTGCCTGCTGCTGCGGGGGCTTCCAGCCCTGCCTTGGAAGAGTAACGTCCCCCTCTCCTAGACACCACGCATCTCTCCAGCCTCTGTGCACCGCTGTGGGCATGTCTGAGCGGGACTGGGCAGCCCAGAGCTCTGCCCATGCAGGCAGCGGGTTGGCTTGGGGCATGCTTTCACGTAGAAAGGACGGTGTAAAGGGGCGTGATGCAGATCAGGGTACAGGAGGTGCATTTTCTCCTGTTAAAGCCTGGAGGAACTAGGCAGCAGGCTCCGAGGGAGGCCACTGTTACACAAAGACAAGTTAAACTAAGGAATTTGTGGCTGATGGGTGGTGTAAGAGACAGAAATATTAAGGGGCTGAAGAAGGATTAGGCAAAATCATGATGGGTGGGTCAATGAGTTATTTGGCAATTGTGTAGGTTAAGCCAGTTCTGGCTGAGGAAGTCCCTGAAGAGCTGAATGATTGCCAGATCGGCACGGGGTATCGCCACGCTGGCTCAGCCCTTGGCTCCGGTGCTCTTCCATTAAACATCTGCTACCAGCAGCCGTCAGCAGGACACCAACCAGAGGGATCGCTGGCCCTGCCACCGCGGCCTCTGGTCTCTCCTCTGGCACTATCACTGTAAGGCTTGGAAGAGGGAGGTGAGCTGGGAGCAGCGTCTGTCCCCAGGCACAGCGAGGGGGATGCAAAGCCAGGCTCTCATACGGGAGCTGCCAAGGCTCTGGTGACCCACCCTGGTGCTGTAACCCCCGTCCCCCCCATGGTTCTTCCTGGGGGTCCCGCTGTGTCCCAGCCCCAAGGAGCTGGGGGGGCTGTGTGCTGCCGGTGTGTGCACGCTCCGTTTGCAGGGCAGACGCGTGGCTTCCTCGGCACAAGGCTGGGCAGGTCCTGCTGCTGCAAAAACTTGCCCTAAGCAGCTGCCTCTGTTTCTGCAGCCGCCTCCTGGGCTGCCTCCCCTTCGGCTGTGCCCGTTGCTGGCCCAGCCTCTGCAGGTTTCAGGGCGAGCAGTTGCATGGCCATGGTGGCCCTGGCTAGAGCTCTGCCTGCAGCCGTACCTCTCCCTGCTCTGCTCCACGCCACAGGTCAGGAGGAGGGAAGGGGGATGCAGCGGCACCCTGGTGAGTCCCATCTGAGCACGTGTCCTGGCTTGTGGTCACAGTGCCCCGGACAAGGGTGGCAATGCTGGCAGAACATCCCTGCTCCATTCCTGCTTCTGGGGGAACTGGGGTGAGAGGAGGAGATGGGGTTGAATCTCTTCTTCCTCCCTCTGTGGTGCACAGAAGGACAAATCTCTGTCACACCGACTTGCTGGGGTGAGCTGGAAGGCTCAGAGCGCTCCGCACCCCAGCTGGAAGGATTTGGCTGGAGGACCCTTGAAAGCGTACCAAGATACAGCTCTTTCTCCAGACTTTTTCCCCCCTTTCCCTGCTCAAGGCTGCTCTATCCTCATTTGTGCGCTGTGTTTGCGTAACCTGTTCTGGCATGTGCCCTGGTCAGGTGGATTATGTGGGGCAGAGCTCTGCCAGCCTGGAATGCCAGCTATGCATCCCCTGCGCGCCCCTGAACCGAGGCAGCGCCCACTTGTAACGTGCCGGGAGCTTTCCTGTAGCACTGGTGCCTCTCGGAGAGAAACTGGGTGATGCCAGAGCTTGTGTAAGGACGTGAGAGGGGGATGCTGGGGAGGCAGGATGCTGGGGTGGTGGAAGGTGCCCAGCGGCACGGCGGTGCTAGAGCTGGTGGTCAGGCTGCTGGAGAGCTGCTGGCACCCCGTGGGCTTCTTGTGGGCTTCACTTGGGTGCTGCGAGGCTGGGAGCTCTTCCTCTCCCTCCGTGGGAGGCTGTGGGGTGGGGAGCTGGAGTTGCAGAGTGCTGGTGGAGCTCCAGCAAGGAAAGGCATGGCTGGGGAAACTGGGGCCAGTCCCAGCTGGGGGAAGAGTTGGGCTCTGCCTTCCCAAAGAGGCCACTGCTGGCTTAGCAGCTCGTGCCTGGAGTAGGAGCGTGATGTCCTGCGTGCACATGCTTCCCGCAGAGCTCCCCTTCCCTCCCTCACCGGTTGTTGTTCCCGTAAAAAAGGGTTTTAATCTCTTTCTGCAGAGAACTGCTGGTTATTTTCCACTGACACCCAGGCGGGACTGCGCCAGGCACAGCGTTGCACTGTTCTCTGCAGGAAGCTGAGGGTGAAACTTCTAATCCGGTAGAAAAAAAAAAGCAATTTTTCCATTTGAGGCAATGCTGAACCAGTCTGCAGATCCGTGTGCTTTCAGTGCCTGCCCCAGAGCAGCGGGTTTCTGGCTCCTGCGTGGTACCAGGGGTGTAGTGGGCAGGAGGGAGCTAATTCCCGTGGTGCTCTCTTAGTTATTCTTAGAGGGCTGGGCAAATCCTACAATATTATCAGGGTTCCTGCAGTCCTGGTGCCAGGGTTTGTCAGTAACCCCGAGGGACTGAGGCATATATTTAGCTCTCGGAACAAGCCCTGTTTTGCTTGGTGGAATGGTATGGATGGAGATGCTTTCCTTGGAGGACAGCCTTAGAGGATGCTGAAGGAGTACCCTGTGCCCCCAGGGACACTTCTCATGAAATGCAGAATTCTGCTCTCCTTGGCCAGGTCTCCTGCTTGTTGGCTGGGGTCGTGCTCCGCTGCTTGGACCAAATCTTTTGGGCTAGGTGGTTCAAGCGCTCACCTTTGCCTCTGGACTGTGCCGTCGCTCAAGGCAGAAGAATTGCAAGGTCCAAACCAGCTGGCTCTCTTAGGCTGAACTCAGGTGGCCACTTGTTCCCAGACTTCTCCAGGGGCCCCTGTGGCACACAAAAGCTGAACTTTGGAGGTCCAGTCAGCAGTGGTTATTCATGGGTGCTCAGCATGGCATGTGAGCGGAGAGCTGGGATGAGAGGGGTGCCAATGGTGGAGGTCCTGCTGCTTCTAGTAGTGGAGGCTTTTGTCTCCTCATAACGCTCGTGAGAGCGGTTGCCTTATACTGAATAGGTGCCCCCTGGTACGTCTTGTGTGGCCAGATGTAATACCAGGGGACGTGGTGCTCTCTGGTTGCGGCTTAGCTAGTAGAGGTGGCACTGCCAGGCTGCCTATGGGGCTTGTCACTCATTATTTATTCCTTTCTTCCCTCCCTGCTGCCTTAAGCTGGGCTTTGCGGCAGCAAAGCCCCATGTGCTGGGTTCATCTGGGTCACTGTTGAGCTCTGAGGCTCTTTTCAGGGGGAAGAGGAAGCAAGGAGGGGCTGGCTGTGGGTCTGCTGGAGCTGGGAAGAAAAGCAGCTTTGTGAGGCTGCCCCGTCAGCCCCGAAAATGCCTGGCTGGAGCGTGGTGGTGATGCGAGCACCTTCCTCTCTTCGCGGTGCTGCCTGGGAGGGTGTTGTGGTATGGGCTGCTGGAAGATGGAGCCAAACTTGTTAAGCTTCTCAATGCTCTGGCTGTGGAGAGCATTAAATGTGGGGAAATAGCTACAGAAATGTTATGGAAACTTGCTTTCTGGGATGGCCTGTGGGAGTCAGCCTCTTCTCCCAGGCAACTAGCGCTAGGACAAGAGGACACAGCCTCAAGCTTCACCAGGGGGGGTTCAGGTTGGACATTAGGAAGCATTTCTTCTCAGCAAGGGTCATTAGACATTGGCACGGGCTGCCTAGGGAGGTGGTGGAATCACCATCTGTGGAGGGGTTTAAGCAAAGACTGGACATGGCACTTAGTGCCCTGGTCTAGTTGCCATGGTGGTGTCAGGGCAATGGTTGGACTCAATGAGCCCAGAGGGCTCTTCCAACCTGATTGATTCTGTGAATGCATGGTAGCAACCTGCATAGAGCCTTACCTGTCCACCCTGATACGGAGAACAGCCCACTCCCTTTTCTGCTGAGGTGCCTACGTACTTGAAAGCAGTTGCTCACCTCTCCGCTCCGATGCCATCCCTCTAGACCGAGCAGCCACGGCTCTTCTGGTCTGTCCTCATCTGTCGTTGATTCTGGTTTCCAGGACCACAATCCACGTTAGCAGGGGACAGGTACCTTTTTCCAATTGCGGTTTTCAACCTGCTTCCTCATATCTGATGCCTGCTGTGCTGACCACAGGAGTGATGAGCTGGATAACCTCCAGCTGCGGGTACCTGGGAAAGGCTCTTGCTGTCTGGGCAGGCTGAGATAAGGCTGGGGGGAAGCTGCCTTGCCCAGAACCAGGGAGCAGCTCCATCGGGATGGCTTTTCCCGGAGCCCTGCTGCAGGTCGTGGGCAGTCTGTACCACCCAGTCTGTGCTGGTGTGGTGTCTGTGAAAGGCAGTGTGTGCTGGGAGTGGAAAACAGCTGCCGTTTGGTTATCCCATGGACCACATGCAGCCTGCCTTCATGGAAATTAAATTCTTTCCCACTTTATCTACCGGATATATCCTGTTGCGAAGTTTGTTTGGTGTTTTTATCTCCTGTAGTCCATCTTTGTTTTGGGGCCGCTCAGTGGAACATCAAAGACTGTATTTTCCCACCCACTCACTTGGGGAAGTACGCAGGCGGCCGAGCCCAGGGGCAGGGCTGCTTTAGGGCAGAGCAAGAGCTTCATCAGAGCAAGTCAAGGGTCATTAGCCATTGGAAGGGGCTGCCCAGGGAGGTGGTGGAGTCCCCATCTCTGGAGGGGTTTAAGAAAAGCCTGGACATGGCACTTAGTGCCCTGGTCTAGTTGCCATGGTGGTGTCAGGGCAACGGTTGGACTTGATGATCCCAGAGGGCTCTTCCAACCTCATTGATTCTGTGAAGTGCACACTCTGCTTCTGCACCCGCTGAGGGATCCTGAGCCAGCCTTGAAGGTACTGACAGAGAGTCCTGGGCGAGCCTTCAAACCTGGGAACGGGAGAGAGAAACTTCTGCCTCCAGAAGTGGCCATAGTAAAGAGAAAAGAGCATGTCTGAGTTTAGACCCCATATCAAAGGGATCTGATGTTTCACTGGTTTGTGGAAGCTGAGCCTTTGGACGTCCCTGAGAAATTCTTGGCCCCCAGATCAGATCGTATGTCCTGATGTCGGAGTGCACGCAGACCCTGGTGGGGCAGAGCGGTGAGAGCTGCCGGTGCCTGGGCACCCCTCGGGATCTGGGGCTGCTGTCATCTGCCTACGACTGGAGCAGGTTCCTCGGGCCTGGGGCCACAGGGGCTGGCACTGCCCAGCCTGGCAAGGGCCACTCGCCAGCGGTTGTGTGGTGCCAGGCTGGAGAGCCCGTGCGTGGCAGAATCCCGCGTCTCCTGGCTGCTGAGGATGACGAGGGATGGATGGTGAGACCTGAGAGGGTCTTACAGACCCAGGGTGGGCCATCAGCTGGCCTCGCCGCAGCAGCAGCTCTCCCATCGCTGGAGAGAAGCCGGAGCTCTGTTGGGACGGGGCTGCTCGGAGGCAGGAGGCTCTGGGGCGGCGGATGGCAGCTGGCAGTGCAGGCAGGCGGGCTTGGATCCCTGCCTCTGCCCGCCTCGCCTGCGGGGAGACATTCTTGCGTCTGCTCTCCAAGCCCTGCGCTGGTGGAGGTTCACCTGCCGCCTGCTCAGTCTTTTTCCCGGGCAGGGACGAGCCGTGGCAGCCCAGGCTCGGGGCACGCAGCTGCCCTCCCTCAGCTTGCCCGTGCCAGGCTTCCCCTCTGCTGCCCAGTCTCACACCGCGGGAGTTTTCTTTGCAGATGAACTTTGATTTTTCTCTCCCCAAGTATGTTGAATTCTCATCCCTTGGGAAAAGAATTGCTTCCTCATCCTTCCCTGCAGGGTCCTGGTCTCGCCGGGGCTTTGGCAGCTCCCCGGTTTGCAGGGCAGTTCCCAGGCCAGCTCATGCTCCAGGCTTTGCTCGCTACCAAGCTGCAGGAGGGCTTTCTGAGCTGGCTGGGTGGGATGAAGGGTGTAGGCATACATCTGGAGTTGGCCGGTTGTTTTAAAGGTGCCATTCCTTTTGCTGGTGTCATTGCAAAGGCACGCTTGAAGAGCCGGTGTGCTGCAGGGTGCCTGCCCTGCCTTCTCCAGGACACCACCCTTTAGCTCAGCAAAGGGCAGAGAAGCAGTGGTTTGTGGAGCCTGTCTGCTTTCAGCGGAGTTTCATAGAAGCGTGGGCAAATTGGTTTGGACAGAACATGACCCTTCCATTTGCGGGTGGAAGTGAAGCTGATGGTAGATAGAAATAGCTCGGAGATTTGTTAGCGGATGAAACTTTGGTTGCCTGGGAGCATCTCTGCTTTGGCTTCGAGCTAGGGGAGCATATCTGCCGAGTTCCTCCTCAGCTCTGCCTTCATCCCAAGCTTCCTACTGACACCAGCTGATCTACTTCACGCTCCTCTGGCTCATGAGAACCTTTGCCTGCTGAGCTCAGAGCTGCTGGCTGGGACCCAGTTCCCAGGCACTGAAGCAGGAGGGAGTTTGAAGAAACCCAGGCTGGAATTGTTTTTCTAGACTGATAATGTCTCCCAGACAGCTCTCAGTTAGACTCGTAGCCAGCTGCACTTGCGCTTTCTTTGCCCAAGGGAGTCTCTTCTAGGCTCTGCTCAGCCCAACTCCCTCGAGGCTGCGAGCGATGCTTTCGGCAGTGTCCCGTCGTGCAGCTCTGCTCGTGGCATCTGGATTTAAATGCCGTGGAGCCAGAAGGGAGTGGGACGGGACTGGTGGGAGAGGCTGGCTGTGACTTGAGGGTGCGTGGATGGTGCTGGATGGCCTTACAGAAGCTGGGAGCATCCTCTGCTCAGGGGTACGGTTCTGGGAAGAGCCTTGCCAGTGGGAGTGTAGGGTGTGCAGCGTTGCCTTCTGTGTTAAGCGTAGCTGCTCTGAACTCATCTTAACTTGACATCTTCAAGAAAGATGTTGAGGTGTTGGAGCAAGTCCAGAGGAGGGCAACCAAGCTGGTGAAGGGTCTGGAGGGTCTGACCTACGAGGAACAGCTGAGGGAGCTGGGGGTGTTTAGACTGGAGAAGAGGAGGCTCAGAGGTGACCTTAGTGCAGTCTACAACTACCTGAAGGGAGGTTGTAGCGCAGTGGGAGTCGGCCTCTTCTCCCAGGCAACCAGCGACAGGACAAGAGGACACAGCCTCAAGCTTTGCCAGGGGAGGTTCAGGTTGGACATTAGGAAGCATTTCTTCTCAGCAAGGGTCATTAGCCATTGGAAGGGGCTGCCCAGGGAGGTGGTGGAGTCACCATCTCTGGAGGTCTTTAAGAAAAGCCTGGACATGGCACTTAGTGCCCTGGTCTAGTTGCCATGGTGGTGTCAGGGCAATGGTTGGACTCGATGAGCCCACAGGGCTCTTCCAACCTGATTGATTCTGTGAAGGAGGAGTGTGTCACAAGTGCTGCCTTCTTCCCCACGGTGAGGATGTGGGGATGTTGGAAGTCCCAGCCGAAGCGTGGGAACCCTTTGGTGAAGTGCTGCCCTTGGAGATAGTTTCCTGTGCAGGACAGTGTCCATCTGCCCGAGGATGGAGGGAAGGAGCAGCATGGGCTGGAGCCCCTGCCCTGTGATCCCGGCCAGCCCCTAGGGACCCTCTGGCCATCGCATCTGTCACGACAAGAGGAAATACTGCTCCGGGGCTTCTGTTTCTCTAGCAGAGTCTGGTGGCTGGCTGGCCTCAGAGGTCTGCGCCCTGACCCTGCGCACGCGGATCTGCACGGGCTCGGCTGCGGAGGACGGGCACTTCCCGCACCGCCGCGGGTTTGGCTGGGCAGAGGGCTCCTGGGGGTCTGGATCTGGCCACCTCTGGCCTGGTGAGGCAGTGGCTCCTGTCACAGGGGAGGAGGGAGGGCACCAAGGGGTATTGGGCTGATGGGGCTTGTATGCAGGAGACCCCGCTTGCCTCTCCAGGTGCAGGAAGGGGAGGTTTGGGAACTCCCTGCTGGGACCATGCACTGGGGAGGAGGAAGGATGCTGGGGATGTGCATGACGTTAGTGGGACCTGCACTGGTCCTGCCTGGACAGGAGGGGTGCATGGCTCGCCCTCGCTGCAGGAGGGACCCTGCGTAGGGGCCTTGGATACGGCCCGGTGTGGTCTGAGCTTTGTGCAGGGAATTCCGGCTTGTCAGAGGGAGTTCCTCTTCCTCCTCCCGGCCTCCAGAAAGCCAACCGTGTCCTGGGCTGCATCCCCAGCAGTGTGGCCAGCGGGTCGAGGGAGGGGATTCTGCCCCTCTGCTCTGCTCTCCTGAGACCCCCCCTGCAGTGCTGCGTCCAGCTCTGGGGCCCCCAACATAATAAGGATATGGAGCTGTTGGAGTGAGTCCAGAGGAGGCCACGAAGATGCTCAGAGGGCTGGAGCCCCTCTGCTATGGAGACAGGCTGAGAGACCTGGGGCTGTTCAGCCTGGAGAAGAGAAGGCTTTGGGGAGACCTTCTAGCACCTTCCAGTGCCTGAAGGGGCTACAGGAAAGCTGGAGAGGGGCTTTTTACGAGGGCATGGAGTGACAGGATGAGGGGGAACAGTTTTAAACTGAAAGAGGGGAAATTAGATGAGATATTAGGAAGAAATTCTTTGCTGTGAGGGTGGTGAGAGCCTGGCCCAGATTGCCCAGAGCAGCTGTGGCTGCCCCCTCCCTGGCAGTGTTCAAGGCCAGGTTGGATGGGGCTTGGAGCAACCTGGTCTGGTGGAAGGTGTCCCTGCCCATGGCAGGGGGTTGGAACTGGATGGGCTTTAAGGTCCCTCCCAACCCAAACCAGTCTGTGATTCTGTGATTCTATCAACAGCCCCAAAGCAGTTGGGGACCCGCGCTGCCGTGTCCCGTAAGCGCTGCCCTCGCTGCCACGCTCCTCCGCAGCGACAGCCGGTCCTCTGGCAGCTTGGCAGCGTGTGTACGGGGATAGAGTTGAAAGGAGCTGGCACTTGAAGCCTGCCTCAGATTAAAGGCTTTCCCTTCATGGTAAATCTTGCATGTCTTACATCTTAACGTGTTACATTCTTTGCCCGGGAGCAGGGCTGGAAACTGGCCGCTGTGACGCTGACCCGTTACAGGAATCACGCCCGCGTACGGCGTGGGAGATCAGGGTGTCGTGCTGGATGCTGTTCCCGAGTCGGGTGGGAACCGATTGGCTTCGCTACGTGGGAGTCTTGGTCACTAGGACGGGCCAAGTCGGAGCTGCGTGGTGAGGCTGTGGGGTCTGCATGGCACTTAATGCCCGTAGGGGACAGATAATTGATTCTGCTGGTTCATTTCAACCGTGTCTCAACTTGCATGTGCGTTTCAGGGGTCTGGTGGTCGCTTCCAACGGATCGTAGCGCTCCCCTTGCAGTGCAGACAGATGGTCTGACTACGCTGCGGGGGTGTCGAAATGCAGGAATCATTGTTTACAGGCAGAAAACTGCCCACGTGGGAATCTACACCCAAAATTTGTTGGAATTGATTCGGAATGAACACTTCAAGAAAGATGTTGAGGTTTTGGAGCGAGTCCAGAGGAGGGCGACCAAGCTGGTGAAGGGTCTGGAGGGTCTGACCTACGAGGAATGGCTGAGGGAGCTGGGGGTGTTTAGCCTGGAGAAGAGGAGGCTCAGAGGTGACCTTAGTGCAGTCTACAACTACCTGAAGGGAGGTTGTAGCGGGGTGGGAGTTGGCCTCTTCTCCCAGGCAACTAGTGATAGGACAAGAGGACACAGCCTCAAGCTTTGCCAGGGGAGGTTCAGGTTGGACATTAGGAAGCATTTCTTCTCAGGAAGGGTCATTAGACATTGGAAGGGGCTGCCCAGGGAGGTGGTGGAGTCACCATCTCTGGAGGTGTTTAAGAAAAGACTGGACATGGCACTTAGTGCCATGGTCTCATTGACAGGGTGGTGTCAGGGCAATGGTTGGACTCGATGATCCCAGAGGGCTCTCCCAACCTGATTGATTCTGGGATTCTGTGATAAAGGATGTGTGCAGCGGGCTCCCTCCCACAGATAAGGGGCTGTCAGAGCAGCTTGGTTGGACTCAACGATCGTAGAGGTCCTTTCCAACCAAAACGATTCTGTAATTCTATGAAAGACGGGAGAATTGTCACCTGGTGTCATGGGACAAGCAGCGTGACCCAGCCAGGCTGGTGGGCACTGTCCTTTGGCTCCCAGGGAAGCAAATGCTTTGAGGGTGAGGTGCTCTATGGTCGCAGCTCGCTCCTTCTGGCTCGCTGCCCAAAGGCACGATGGAGCGTGGACCCCCATGGCACACGGGATGGCAGGTGAGGAGCAGCGAGGTGGCTGCGGGAGCAGGGTCTCCCCTGCCCTGCCTTGGCAGAGAGGAGCGGGGCACATTCCTCTGCCCTGACTTCAAAGGTTGTTGCTGCATATACAGAGCGCAGCAGCCTTGGCAACCCGTGTTGGCAGCAGCTGTTTGCTGCTGTTCCCCGCCTCGGCCGGGCTCTCGCTGCCCTTTTGGCCTTCCTGCTTTGGGAGAGGTGCCCGCTCCCTCGCTCCGGGAGCCAGGGTGTGTGCTGGGGGTATGTGACTCTGCTTTCCCCTCGCCTGCTGCTCCCAAACCCCTGCCCGGCGGTTTACATCGGTGTCCTTTCTACCCGCTCTCCGAGTCTGTACTGTCCAACACGCTGATCATAAGGAAATTTCAGAGCACCTCTAACCTGTGAGGAACGGCTGAGGGATCTGGGGTTGTTTAGCCTGGAGAAGAGGAGGCTCAGAGGTGACCTTAGTGCAGTCTACAACTACCTGAAGGGAGGTTGTAGCGGGGTGGGAGTCGGCCTCTTCTCCCAGGCAACCAGCAACAGGACAAGAGGGCACAGCCTCAAGCTTCACCAGAGGAGGTTCAGGTTGGACATTAGGAAGCATTTCTTCTCAGCAAGGGTCATTAGCCATTGGAAGGGGCTGCCCAGGGAGGTGGTGGAGTCACCATCTCTGGAGGTGTTTAAGAAAAGCCTGGACATGGCACTTAGTGCCATGGTCTAGTTGCCATGGTGGTGTCAGGGCCATGGTTGGACTCGATGATCCCAGAGGGCTCTTCCAACCTGATTGATTCTGTGATTCTGTGGGAGGGTGAGTGCGAGGGCTGGGTTGTCCTGAGTGCTGGTGGAGGTGTCGGGGCTTTTCCAGCCCTGGCTACTTGCCCAGCTTTTTCTGAGCCATCCAGGTGACTTCAGCTGTGTAACCCTGTCCCTGCGCTGGGAGCATTGCTGCAGCCCAATTAGGAGATTAAAACCTGCCATTAGGAAATGAGAGCGAAGCAGCGTGGGCCAGCAGTAGGTTCTTGCTTTCAGCTCCTCCAGCTGATTGTGCTTCGTTGGCTCCCTCACATCTCCTGAGCTTTGCTTGCCTGGTCCCGGCCCTCAGAGGGGACAGCAGAATGACTCTTGTGATAGTTGTGGGCAATACCATACCCTTGGCAATACCCCTCCATCTTGGCAGGGCTCCTCACAGACACCGCTCGGGTGTTTCTTTGGCAGATGGATCCTTTTCCCTTGAGGTGTGTGACCCGTTTCACTGGAGCTGGGGTGGGTGAGGGATGATGCTTTGCAGGTCTGCTAAGCAGTCCCTACTTGGGGGGGCTGCAGGCCTCTGGGGGGGAGTGAGAGTGGGGTGGGGAACCTCTCGTGCAGGGGGGTGAGGAATCAGAGCCAGCAGAACCAGCCTGGAGGAGTTTACCCTGCTCTGACCAACTGTTTTTGCTCTGTTTCTTTTTTTTTTTGCATGTGCTGTCCTCTCCCACGTGGATCCTGGATTATTCATTACTAGGTAAGAACAGCATTTATCTCCTTTCTTGGCCTGGAAGCGGGGCAGGGGAGGCTGGGATGCGTTTGGTCCTGATACACAAGGACGCCTTGTGTGATGGGAAGCGACGGCTTCAAGGGAGCAGCGGACGTGTGCGTGGGAGGCTGATGGCTGGGATCAGCCTGTTCCTGGGCAGCAGAGCACCCGGGGAGAGGGGGGAGAAGGAGCTTGTCCCGTTTGCCCACTGCCACGAAAGAAACTGCCTCGGCCCCTTTCTTGTGGTTAGAGGAGTGTGAATAAAACTTCCAGTTTGAAGCAATGGGATGGGCTGTGTCTGAGCATCAGCTGGTTGACTTGACTAGGTGTCAGCGGCCGGGAGGGATCATGAGGATGGAGATAAGGATGCCTGGAAGGCTTTAAAGTGGGGGCTGGCTTTCTCCTGCATCTCTAGAGTTGGTAGTGATGCTTCCCACCCTAGGCAAGGTGACAGGGCTGGCTTCTCTTCATGCCCCCACATTCCCACAGCAGACATCCTTTGTGGATGGATTGAACCTTTCTTCTCTGTTCAGTTTTAGATCTTCTATTAAAAAAAAACATAAAAATCTTGGTCTTCTCAGCTTCCTGCTGGGATGAGACCCCAGCTTGTCTTCCCGGCCCTCCTGCAGGCAGAAAGGATGCAGAGCCCTTGAGTCCTGCAGAAGAGCGTGTTGGGGCAGGCTCTTTGCTTTGTACCACCAGCGGTACGGTGGCTGAGAGAAGCAGGAGGGAGGCTCTTCTTAATGAGGTTTATTTTGTTTTTCCCGTGTTTTACCCCTAAGGCTCCAGAGTGGGCACCTACAAGCCTTTCACTGAACCTCACTGGCTGCTGCCTCTCTAATCCTGCGTTCCCTGGCTGGGGGCTCCTGGGCCATGCTGTCTCCCAGCCTGTTTCCTTCTGTGCTAATGATCCCTATTTAACAGCCCTGTTTGCTCGCAGCATTTTGCAGCTAGAGACTCTTCTGCATCTGTCTCTTCGATTTTGCTGCACCCTTAAGTACATAATAGACCTGAAAAGGAGTATAAATCTCTCATGGTTTGCCACTCCTGGTCCAGGAGATCTCATGGTAGTGGGAGATGTCATGCTGGGTGCTCTCTCCCTCGCTGAGAAGCGAACACTCAGTGCTAGTATTGCTGCTGGGAGGTTTTTTTTAAGCATATGTCTGTTCTGAAGTGCCTGCTTGTTCCTTTAGCAAGAGGAGAAAAGGGTCAGCTCATGCTTAAAAGGAAAGTGTGAGGTTAATGGTCAGTGCAAGTACAACATTCTCGCTCCCTGAGATAACTTCCCTTCTGGAAACAAAACCCACATGGGTTTGGCTTTGGTAAATCGATAGGATTTATAGAGGTTGGTGGAAATCTTCAGGGTCAGTCAGTCAAGTGGGGTAAACTGGAAGAGCTTCACCGAAGGTTATAACACTTAGTGCCTCCAGTCTGGTGCTGTGGTGGATCAGGAATTAAATCGCAGCCTCCGGAGCCCAGCAGTGCCTGGGAAGGGCCAGAAATGCCCAGCAGGGTTTGACAGCCTTGACATCGCTTTAAGAGCACCGACACCAGCTCCAGCCTTTAATTTTTTTTCTGCCCTCTGCTGTTTCCCCTGTGTGTGTTAGCTTATCTGATGGCCTAACCAAGCATTGCAGGTGCTGTGGGGAGGCACATTTTGGCCTTTTAAAGACAACTTGGAGTCTTGCAACTTAAAAATAGGTATTTCTAAAAACATTGCCATTTGTCTTGGGTTTCCTGGGCGAGGGTTGCTCTCTTCATGAGAAACTTAATTGCACGTGGCAGTTCGCTGCTGGGAAGGAGGTGGGTGCCTGCTGCCCTCTGCTAGAAGCAGAAACGGCCTCAAGTTGCACCAGGGGAGGTTTAGATTAGATATTAGGAAAAATTTCTTCACCAAAAAGGTTGTCAAGCACTGGAACAGGCTGCCCAGGGCAGTGGTGGAGTCACCATCCCTGGAGGGGTTTAAAAGATGAGTAAATGTGGTGCTCAGGGACATGGGTTAGTGGTGGCCTTGGCAGTGCTGAGTTAATGGTTGGACTCAATCAATCGATCAGTCAGGTTGGAAGAACCCTCTGGGCTTATCGAGTCCAACCATTGCCCTGACACCACCATGGCAACTAGACCAGGGCACTAAGTGCCATGTCCAGGCTTTTCTTAAACCCCTCCAGAGATGGTGACTCCACCACCTCCCTGGGCAGCCCCTTCCAATGGCTAATGACCCTTGCTGAGAAGAAATGCTTCCTAATGTCCAACCTGACCCTCCCCTGGCGAAGCTTGAGGCTGTGTCCTCTTGTCCTATCGCTAGATGACTTGATGATCTTAAAGGTCCTTTCCAACCAAAATGATTCTGTGATTCCAAGCAGGGTGGCTTGTGCTGGAGGGTTTATCTGGATCCCTTGTGCTGGGAGATGCAAGAGCTCAGTCATCTCTGAAGGGCCATGCCCACCCGAGGAGATGCAATGTAGCTGGGGAGGGAGGACAGCACCTGGCTGGTGTGAGGAGGGGGTGAAGGGGGCTGGCTCAGCGCAGGAGCCCGGCATCGTGCCGTGCTCCTGCCATGGGCTGCTGGGACAGGGCGGGCGGTGGGGAAACGGTGGGGCTTCGACGGGTTGGAGGTGGTGGGGTAAGCGCAGGATTTGTGCTAGAATCGGGTGGGAGTGGGTTTAGTAGGCTGGTGACGGGGAACAGCGAAGGATGTTATTTCAGGGTCTCCATTAAACAATTAAGAGGGAATTTTCTTTAGCCAGAGAGAAGGGAGTTAAATGCTGTGAAGGGAGGCAGCTGCTTCTGCCGTCTGCCCTACATGGGTCTCTGGCAATGACAATTCTCCAAAGGGAAAGCGAATGAATTTTAATGAAATCTTGAAAGACTTTAAATTTTCATGTTAACTTCAATTATTCAGGACAGTCGAAAAACAACTTTAAAGCTTCATAAAAAGAAAGGAAAAATAAGAGGCCAGTTTGAATTTTTTCTTTTTTTGTTTTTAAGATTAGTCGATTTGCATTTTGTTCCACTGCAGTGAAACACGGGCAGTTTAAAGCCACTGGTGTTGGTTATTGCATCTGACGGCAGTGCCAGGGAGGAGGGGACCCTCTGCCTCTGCGGGGAATTCAGGGGGAGCAAAGGGCATCCCTTGTTCTCGCAGACATCCAGTGCTGCGGAGAAGGAAACCCCCTGGGTCTGTGCTCAGGCTTGGCAGCGGCGAGTGTGAACAAATGGCTGGGAAAACCCAGGGCTGCCTCCTGAGCCCTCCCTCAGGCCCTGCTGAAGTGACTCTATGGTTTTATGATGAAACGCAGCTCGCTCTTGGTGGGGACTGTGTCCGTGACCCTGCTTCGGGTGGCCCCGCTGTTCGGAGCGTCCTCGGTTCCCGCGGGTTTCACAGCCTGACGCGCTGCGGTCTGGGCTCTCGGGGGGGGGGGGATGCTGTGCATCTGCCTATGCCCAGGGGCCTTGCTTGCTGCTGGCCTTGAACAAGATGCCTGCTTCCATCTTGGTCCTGTGGGGTTTTTCTCACTCTCCTCTCACTGGGCCCCGCACTTCAAGAAAGATGTTGAGGTGTTGGAGCGAGTCCAGAGGAGGGCGACCAAGCTGGTGAAGGGTCTGGAGGGTCTGACCTATGAGGAACAACTGAGGGAGCTGGGGGTGTTTAGCCTGGAGAAGAGGAGGCTCAGAGGTGACCTTAGTGCAGTCTACAACTACCTGAAGGGAGGCTGTAGCGGAGTGGGAGTCAGCCTCTTCTCCCAGGCAACCAGCGATAGGACAAGAGGACACAGCCTCACGCTTCGCCAGGGGAGGGTCAGGTTGGACATTAGGAAGCATTTCTTCTCAGGAAGGGTCATTAGCCATTGGAAGGGGCTGCCCAGGGACGTGGTGGAGTCACCATCTCTGGAGGGGTTTAAGAAAAGCCTGGACATGGCACTTAGTGCCCTGGTCTAGTTGCCATGGTGGTGTCAGGGCAATGGTTGGACTCGATGATCCCAGAGGGCTCTTCCAACCTCATTGATTCTGTGATTCTGTGAGCCTGGGGCATCTGTCTGCGTGTCTGTGTGGGATCCCCGGCCGGCTGATGCCTCGCCTCCCTGTGAGGGTGCCCCGCTGGTGCAGAGGGGCTCCGCGGCACAAACACAGCTTTTATTCCCCGCTGCTGAGAGCTGCCAGGCCTGGCTCCCTTCCCAGAAAGCAGCGCTGGTTTAGAACATAAGCAGCTATTGTCTCAGCCCTGGAGACCGGGATCTGAGCTCTGCTGGTGTTGGGAGGGGAGAGGGGATACAGCATGCTGGAGGGGCTGGGGAAAGGAGCCCAAGGAATACGGGAGATTTGCAGGCTCTCAATTATGTTCCTCTTGCCAAAAATAATGCGGGTGCCTGCTCCTTATTTGACACTCGAATCGCTCTTCCACCCCATCCCTGGGGGCAGCTCTTACAGTTAGTTTATGTCTAGCAAAGACTGGGTCCTTTGTCTTGGCGTGGGTTGGAGAAGGAAATGGAGGGGAACAGTGGTCCTACAGTAAGGGTCTCCTCCTGGGAGTGTACCCCGGCTGGATCTGGGGTCCCTTATGGTACCCTGGTTGTAGGGACTGGCGCTTGGGACAGGGGAATCGCTTAGGACATGGTCTCACCCATCGCTCTGTCGAGGTGACAAAGCCGCTGGTGAGCATCGTGTGGTGGGCAGCAGGTAACACCCCCTCTCATTCAGCTCTGTGTCCTCATACCTCGTCCCCCTCGCCGAGGGATGCGTCGGGTGATGCTGGTGTGGGCTCGGAGCATGGTGCTACTTCCCAGGGTTTTCTGTCCTGGGATAATAAACCACAGATCCCTTGCAGTGGGGGAATTGTGCAGCACAGAGAAGATAATGGCTCTTGATGCCACAGGGCCTCAGAGGGGCCAAGGGCTGAGCAGAGTGGGTCTGGGGTCTCGTCCAGCCCCTCAGGTGGCTCGTGGCTCTCCTGCCTTGTTTTGGGTCTCCCTGTTCCAGGGGACACGAGCAGCTCTGCTGTGCTGTGCAGGGACCTGATGGACCTGTTCTGATTTGTGCCTTTGGCTTGGACTGGTCCTGGGCTCAGCCCTGTAATCCAAGGAGCATCACTCCACAGGGAAAATTACAAGCGAGGATGGTGGCATGAGGGAAGCCTGGAGCCACTGCCAGGTCCTCTAATCAGCCTTGAGTTGTGGGGAAGGAGATGAGTTCCTGGAGTGTCTTGTGCCTGTTTTCCCCCTCGTGAAAGCCAGGAGGGTGAAAGGGAGCTAATCCTGAGGCTGTTTCACGAATCATTTGGCCGTGATGAGCCGTGCTGAAGAAAGAGGGTTTGAGATGCTGAGTTTTTTCAGCTTAATCTGCTGGAGCGGTGATCCTCTGCTGCTCGATGCCTCCAGCCAGCCTGGTCTGAATAAACTTTCCCTGGCTTCAATAAAAATGTTAGTGCACTAGAGACTCTGCCCTGTAGGGTTTTTTTTCCTCCTTCCCCACCAGCGCATCCCGGTACCCAACCCCACGGCAGCTTCTTAAAAGTGTGTTTGGTGGTGGCACAGAGGGGAAACCTCAAATCCTTGCAAAGCAATTACTGCTAATGAGACACTTCCTACACATCTGGTTTCAATTCTGGCTCTGTTTTGGGGACTGTTCTTCAGAGCTTGGGAAGGGAGGAAGGTGGGGAAAATCCCTGCCTCCTCTTCTTCCCTTCAGCAGCACCCTGCTCCCAAGGTGGCTGTTGGGCTGCTCGTTAGCTCCCATCAAACCTAAACAATTAACGCACAAAACTGCACCTCTCCGGGGAGGTTTCAGCAATTATTGGATGCTGATCGCATGCCGATTGATTGATATGTTTTTGAGAGCGAGTGTAATGTGTTTAATTAGTGTGTAATTTACAAGAGCGGGGACGACTGGATGCTGCAAACTCTAAGAAAATTTCTGAATTAAGTGCCAACTGCAAAGAAAATGGAGAAATTTTCTGGTTTAGTGTGCAATTGCTTGGGGTTCATGTCTTTGTGTGGGGATTTAGTGTTAAATTGATGGATACCCGGCTCTTCTGGCTGTCTCCAGCCTCTCGTCTCGGTCGTTGGATGCAGAAGGTGCAGTAGAGCTGCCTGCTCCCGCGGGCTCTGGCTGATGCTGGCTCCCAGACCTTGGTTCCCTGTCCCCGAGCTCTTCCAGGGATCCCACGCTGGCCTTATCGTGGATTAGGTAAGCCTGAGCCGCAGGGCTTCAGCTCCGGTTTCTGACCCTTCACATGAGGTCTTTGTTTGAATGCGGGTCTGTGTGGATCCCAGGCCCCTCGGGCTGCTGGTTTTGGCAGCCAAGTGCCTTGTTATCTCGGTACGGAGGGTGGCCTCGGAGCAGGATGCAGAGGAGCAGGAGGGAGGGACATGGAGAGAGGGATGGCAGGAAGCGCGTGTTGCTTTTGTGCGCGCAGCAGCGGGAAGGTGGCGTGGGAACCCTTGGCTTGTTTCTGGATGTGTTCAATATCCACCCCCCGTGCCCTTCACTGGTGCGCAGGGGGTTCCTGCTTCGAAGGAAGACTTGCAAAGGAACCCCCCTGCCCTGCATAGAGCCCTGGGGTTGAGCCCTTGTTTGGTCGGTGGTTGTCTTTCTGCAAGGCCAACCTACAGGGTCTCCTCTTCAGGTTGGGGTCTCCACGTGGGTTTTCCCAAAGGACATCTTGCCTTGGTGAGCTCTTCTGACCCAAGTTATGCCAGGGGAGGTTCAGGCTGGGTCTTAGGAAGAATTTCTTCACTGAAAAAGTCATTAGGCATTGGAACAGGCTGCCCAGGGAGGTGGTGGAGTCACCATCCCTGGAGGTGTTCAAAAAACGTCTAGATGTGGCGCTTCAGGACATGGTTTAGAGGGCATGGTGGCATTGGGTCGATGGTTGGACCTGATGATTTTTTTAGGCCTTTTCCAACCTTAACAATTCTATGATTCTATAAGCGGCAGGGAAATGGTGTGGGCTGTGTCTTGGTGGGGGTGTCTCATGTTAGGCAGGAGATAGTTCTGACCTTGCAACAGCTGTGTTGGGTGACTTGTCCAAGTCACACGTGGTTTCCCCGAAGTACCACTCTTTTCATGACATAATAGCTCAGCCCCTGGCAGGAGTAAGTCAAAAAGCATGTGCTGGGTGCTCCAGAGGGAGGTCTGCTTTGTTCCAGCTGTGGCTGCACAGCTGGCCTGCATTCCCCAGGCATGGCATGAGCACCAGCATCCCGCTCTGCAGAGCTTCTCTGCAAAGCTCGGATGTGTTCCCCTGCTCCGAGTGTCTTTCTGTCCAGGAAAACTTTCCGCAGTCAAGTGCCTGACCTTGGAACAGAGCCTCCTGCTCTCCTATCTTTGTTTTATTTAATATATAGTAAAATAAACTTATTTTCCCCTTCTTGATGCTAACAGCTGCTTCATCGAGCCACAGCACGACGAAGGGAAAAAATCAAAGCACAGTGGCATTTGCTGGAGTTGAAAGGCGGGTCAGGCTCTGGGGTTACTCATCTCAATTGCACTTTTGTTCTAAAAACGAGAGGGGGAACGCGTGCACCCCGCCGGACTGGCGTGATCTCCTGAGCCTTGGGAGGAAGGAGCAGGGGCTGTGTGGGTCAGGGTGCGTGGGAAGGTGCTGGGCTGTCCGGACCCCATCCGGTGGGGCAGGCGCTGGAGCAGCGCTGCGTGGGTGGGTTGATGGGTGGCTCTTGGGCTGCCTTGGGAGAGCTCCGTGAGTCACACACGACTTCTGGCTCCACAGGGTCAAGTGTTGGGTCTTGCTGTGCCAGCGCCAGCCCCAGTGGGTGCGTCTCGACTCCCTTAACCCTTCTGGGATTCTGTTCCTCACCCGTAAACTAGAGCGAGCAGCAGTCACGGGGGACACTGCCCCTTTTCTCCACCCAGCCCTCGTCCCTGTTGGGGGGTGCCTGGGCAGCAGGTGGGATTTTGGACTTGGAACAGCACTCGTGTCTCTCATCCTGGTGCTGCAAAGCTGCAGTTCCCATTTCCCGAGGGCTGCAGTGCTGAAGCTGGCAGCTCTGCGGGGTCTTGGCCAGGCAACTTCATCTTCTCTTTGTCGCCGTCTTGCTCCTTCTGGTTTTCCCCTGGCTCTGAAAAGCAGCTGCTGTTACAGTCCCAGTGAACATCGGTTTTGGGATCTGCATATGAAAGCTTCAGTCACTATGAGGGGCAGGCAGTGACACTTCATTACCCAGCACAAAGCCCCAGCTGGACCTGGGGGTCTCCACACCCCAGTTGCTCCTACCTGTGGGGCCACAGGGGTACCTTAAAGACAAGGTGTTGCTTTAGGGGTGCCAGGCTTGTGCACGTGGGAAGTGAGTTTTCTGTTTCCAGCTTGACCTCTGTTCTTCGTGTGCTATATTCCTCTGCCACAGTTTCCCACTCAGTGGCCTCGGGCATCTCACTCGTCCTGTGTGTGTGAAGCGATGTGGTCTGGACCTCCTCACAGGGATGCGGCAGAGTGATGTGGCGCCATGCCGGCGGGGAGGGGTCCCTGGGGTGCCAGGGCTGTGCTGGTGAAGCGGTGGGGTGAGAAGTGCTGTGTGCGTGGCCAGTGATGGGTGAGCCAGTGATGGGTGAGCCAGTGATGGGTGAGCCAGTGATGGGTGAGCCAGCGCTGTCCTTTCCCTGGGCAGGGAGCAGCGACCGAGTGGGATCCCTGAAGCATGGTAGGCAGCCAGCTTTGCAGAAACCCCAACCAAGCGTGCCTTGTCGCTGGGGCTTCTGTATCTGAACGCCCCAGGAAAAGCCCCTGACCCCTCCCTGCACAAAATCAAGTCTATCCTGTCCCAAACGTGTTGCTGCTGCTCTTGTGCTCTTCAGAGGTGAGAAGGGGCTCTCCTGTGGCTCCCCAGGAGGAGCAGGGTAAGAGGAGGTGGGTCCCACTTGCTCTGGCAATCCCAGACCATGCTGTCCAGGGGCCCAGAAGAGCCATTTCTTCTGCCACGTGACAAAAGGATGCAACAGAGATAGCACAATCCACGTAATTTTAATTTAGAGGCATCAGAGCGGAGGGAGGGAGTGCTACAGTCCTGCAGCCAGATATTTTTATCGGCACCAGAGCTGGCCATGGGGTCTTGGCTTTCATTTCTGTTTTTTCTTCCTCTTTTTATAAATTAAAAAATCCCAAAATAACTGTGCTGCTCTGGGATATTTTTAAGCTGTTTTTCCCCTCTTCCTTTCTTCCCTGCATCTCCCAACAGCTCACAGCGGCGAGGGCTCCCGGTTGCCAATGGAGAAGGGCTGCACGTCACTTCCTTGGCATGGGGCCGTCTCCAGCCCTCAATGC
The DNA here is from genome assembly GCF_013368605.1 of Nyctibius grandis. Lineage (NCBI taxonomy): Eukaryota > Metazoa > Chordata > Aves > Nyctibiiformes > Nyctibiidae > Nyctibius > Nyctibius grandis. The sequence continues at coordinate 5,693,769 of NC_090674.1, forward strand.
TCACTTTGTTTTTCCCCTCGCAGTCTCAGGGAGCTGTCAGGACTCTTCACAGTGTCACATTACCCACGTCCCACAGCCCATTGTGGGAGCTGCCGCTAACGTGGCATGCGGAGCACGGGGGAGGTCTCGGCACCCCTCAGCCCCAGTACCGGGGCAGCGGGTGAGGTTCTTCCAGCTGCATCCTTGCCTTCCTCCTCCTCAGTTTTCTCTGCGATGCGGACCAGCACATCCTGGGAAGTCACCCACCTCCCTCCCCAGCATCCCACCCATCTGGCCATGCTTCCCTGGGGCTCCGTGGCTGTCCTGTCTCAGCAGGCTTTGAGAGTCCGCCCTGAAAAAAGCACACAAGAAGCACCCTGTGCTCCAAACTCCACCCTGCTTTTAACTGTCTAGTAGCTGGTGTGTGGTCCTGTGACCACGAAGCAGTCTGGGTGGAACAGAAAAGAGGGGTTAAGAGTTGCATTTCACACTGGGAGATACCCATGTCCTGGCGGGACACAGACCTGGCTGTGAGGACAGCTCCTATTTCCATAGGCACGTAGAACGAATGCTATAATGGTTACAGGACTTCTATGCTGCCATAGGTTACTCGCAGATAAATTAGCTGTGCTCAATAACAACTATTAAAATGCTCAGCTGTTTAACTGTTAACCTTCTCTTTCATCCTGTGTGTGGGGGAACCTTGTTTCATCTTGTGCTCTGGTTTCCTAGACTTCAAAAGTAGCTCCAGCCCAGGTGATGCACTTGGAAGGGAGGTTGTAGTGAAGTGGGAGTCGGCCTCTTCTCCCAGGCAGCTAGCGACAGGACAAGAGGACACAGCCTCAAGCTTCGCCAGGGGAGGGTCAGGTTGGACATTAGGAAGCATTTCTTCTCAGCAAGGGTCATTAGCCATTGGAAGGGGCTGCCCAGGGAGGTGGTGGAGTCACCATCTCTGGAGGGGTTTAAGAAGAGACTGGACATGGCACTTAGTGCCATGGTCTCGTTGCCATGGTGGTGTCAGGGCATTGGTTGGACTCGATGATCCCAGAGGGCTCTTCCAACCTGATTGATTCTGTGATAGGAGGGCTCAAGCTGCGATGGAAAGGGATGTGCCCCTTTGGGTAGAGTGGGAAGCAGCTGATCTTTGGTAGCCTGTATGGGGAAGCTGGCCTGGCTGGGGACAGCTCCGGGGTTTGCTCCTGAACGTTTCCAGGTTGTGAGTTTGGTTTCAGAAAAATCCTCTATTGACAGGGCAACCCACAAAGCTGAACAGTTAACACACGTTGGCTTCAGAGCCTTTGGCTGCACTTGTTGCATTCTCCACGACCTCCTTTCACCATCCTTGTAAGGAGAGAGCGCAGGCTTCTCCGTGGATCAGATCTGCAGTGTCTAGTCCAGAACGCTTGTGTTGTGTGGTCAGTGCTCAGATATTACTGTTGGAGTTGTTGTTGTTGTCCTTTGCACATATTTAGTGTCCTGGTTCGGGGGCTCCGTTTCACCCTTGTCTTGCTGTGCGTGATTTAGGCTGTCGCCGTGTGCGACATCACCAGTGACATCAGGATCCTGCTGTTTTCTGGCTATCTGCAGATTTGGGAGCCCGTTGTGCCTTGAAAACATGTTTAAATCAAAGGGCTTCAAAGGCCAGCAACCTGGGCATGATCTTCTGGGGTATCTGGGAGCTGGTGCTGCCTGGGAAGGGCTGGAAGAGGTGGATGGAAGGTGGTGTCGATGGTGGAGCACTGGAGGAGGGGGCTTGGGGAGGGTAGAAAGCTTTGGGTTAGCTGTCTGTTTCCTTGTTTCTAACTTTTTGTTCTCTCCTTTTTCTCCTTCCCTGCTTTCTAAAGAACATAGGAAGCTTCTTGCTGGTAAGTGGTGGTGTGTCATGCAAAAAAAAACCAAACCATTTTTTTCCATCCACCATCAGACTCGCTGGCTAGTCCGTGTCATCCTTCCATCCCCACAGAACGTGCTGGAGCAATAGAAACCTTCTGGAGGGGGGTACGGGCGCACCCATCCCCGCAGCCTCTTGGCTGCGGAGCGTGCACTCCCCTCAAAGGGAGCTATTGCTTTTAGATCACAGTTTGAGGAACTGCTTTGCCCCTCTGCCTCCACATTGCCCAGCCTGACCTTGTTGCCTGGGCTCAATTGGGTCTCTCCTGCCCTTGCACAAAGCTGCTGTGGCACCAAGCCCAGGGAGCGCTGCGGGCACGAAACTGTGATCTAAGGACACCTCTCACCTAGTGCTTGTCTTATACCCGACTCCATCCTCAGCCTCTCACCTTCAGCTTCCTGGGGAGGGGGGGAGAGCACTGTCCCAGCTCATACCGGAGGGAAAATGGACAAGTTTGCCTGTTGACCAGGCCTGGGATGTAATTACTGAGGGCAGAGGCTGCGTGTGCCCCCCGGCTGGGCTGAGCTGTGAAGCTCCAGGTATGGGGCAAACACACCGCAGACAATCCTGGTCGTTAAAACACACCACGTGTGTGCCCTGGTTAAGAGCAGTCCTGGGCGGGCAAGGGGGCACCTGGCTGCAGGCTGACTGGGTGCCCGCTCCCCCCCGATCCTGGTGCTGGGAGTCCCGGCATCCCCGGAGCATCGTGGCCAACTCCTTTGTGTGGTGGCTGGTGGACACAGACCTGGGTGTGGAGGTACCAAAAGGCTTCTCTGCACCAGCTTTGACTTTGGGGCTGCTCCTCTGCCCACACTGCACTCACCTGCTGACCCACACGGGTAGCTGGATAGGCTTTGGGGTGGGATGGGGCTGTGGCACCTCAGCTCGGCTGGGGCTGGGCATCGCCGTGTCAGACCCCACTGAACCAGGGAAAAGGGAGTTATGCCAGGACTGGACCAGCTCTGGCCGGTGAGCTGGTTAAAGCTGTTGCTGCTGTATTTCCTCCCTGTTTTGTGCCCCTCGTTATGTATAATATATAGACCGTATTGTGCAGATTGGGAGGGGTAGGCTAAGGGTTCGCTTGGCAATGTGCCCTTGCTGCAAAGGCACTGGAGAGGGAACAGAGGGACATAAAAGTTTTATTGAAAGCCGCCTACTCCTGGCCTGGACCCCAGGAGGAGCGAGGAGAGAAGCTATCCAAGCCGACAGCATCCCCTGCCGGCTCCCGCTTCTGGGATGCAGCCACCGAGCCGAGAGCGTGCGGCTCTTCTGGGACCCCCCCGGCAGGATGCTCCTCGCTGCTCCCAACACCAGCACACAGGTTTTGCTTCCAGCTGCGTGTGGTTCACAGCGTGATACAGGGTGCCGCCTGCTTTTGTCCTCACATGCACCAGAAAAAGGGTCTGGGTTCCCCTCGCTGTGTCCCCCTCTGCAGTGCCCGCGAGTGATCTCCGTGCAGGACCGTAGCTGGGCAGAGGAGAGGGTGTCCCTTCCCTTCCTCTCCTTCCCGTAGGCTCTGGCGGCTCTCCCTGCCTTCCCCATCCCACCGGAGCAGCTGCCCTCCTCCCTGAGGGCATGTGTTTTTGCTGGCTGTGTTTTCTCCTTCCTAGCGATGTGCTTGAGCTCTTTTTCACCTTACCGTGTCGCTCCTGCACTGGGTTTGTCTGAGCGCCGCGGCTGCGGAGCTGGGTGATGGGCTGCGTGTCCTCCCCTGCTGCTGCTGGGGGGAGGATGCTGGTAAGTCTGGCTCTGCGGTCCCAGGAGGCTCCTGTGGTTTGTCTGCTTTACGGGAAGCGGTTAACAAAGCTCTGCTGCACCAGATGGCTTGGACCAGGGCCTGGGGCTGATGCTTTTGTCTGCGGTGGGTGCCTGACACAGCCATCACCTCGGAGCCGCTCTGCAGGAACCCCGGGGCGGGCGCTGGTGCTGACCAGGGTCAGGTTGGACATTAGGAAGCATTTCTTCTCAGCAAGGGTCATTAGCTATTGGAAGGGGCTGCCCAGGGAGGTGGTGGAGTCACCATCTCTGGAGGGGTTTAAGACAAGACTGGACATGACACTTAGTGCCCTGGTCTAGTTGCCATGGTGGTGTCAGGGCAATGGTTGGACTCGATGATCCCAGAGGGCTCTTCCAACCTCATTGATTCTGTGATTCTGAGGTGTCCAGCTGAACCGGGGGTACCCACTGCTCCCCTGCGGAGCCCGGGCTGCGAGGAGGAGGAGGAGGTGGCGGAGAGCTGCCAGGCTGCCCTGGGACATGGTTTTCAGCTTCTAGAGCAGCTCTGGCTGAAGGCTGGTAATCTCTTCTCTGAATATTGCTCCCAGCGCTCCTTCTGCCTGCAGCACCCCGTACAGCCAGCACGGCAAAGGGATGCTGCTGCTCTCGGGGTGTCTCATCTTCACTGCTCAGCTCCTGGAGCACTGGGCTGGCTGGGTGGGAGTTGAGGTGTTGTAGTGAGGTACCTCCGCTTTCGTACTCTGCATGCCTGGTTCTCACTGGTGTGATGTGTTTTCTCGCTGGTTGGGCTCTGCTGATGCAGTTTGAGGACTCTGAGTGCTGTATGGGGTTACTGGCGGTACCCTGACTCCAGCCAACGCTGCTCTTTCAGGCAGACCCAGTATGAGGGATGCCCCCAGCCCTGCTGCCGAGGGATGTCAGTCATTGTCAGGTGACGGCTGCTTTCTTGGTGGGAAGGTATCCAGAGTGCCAGGGATACAAGCTAATTTTAGCGGGCTGGGTGTTTGCTCCAGAAATGTGCTGTAAGTTTGTTTCATCATTTGTTTTCTCCTGTTTTTTTTTCCTGTTTGCACCCCCGCCGTGTTATCACATCCTCGAGGAGCTCTGCAGCACCAGCTGATCCTCACACCCCCTTGCACATGAGCAAGTTTGCATCAGCTCGCAAAGCAACTGGTGTGTGTCTGGAAGAGGGGTGGCAGAAGTGACATCCTTCAGCTCAGCTGGTTCAGTCGGAGAGGCTGAAGGGTGGGATGATCCCTCTCAGCCCCTCCAGTAGCCAGGCAGGGCTCTTGCTCCGGTGCAGGGAGTTGATGCTTGGGCATCCCTAAACACATCTGGAAGCCAGCTGTGTGGTCCAGCAGCGCACGGTGGGAGGGGGCTGTTTCAGGACAAGGTCATTAAGTGGGGAAACCCCGCAATTCAGAGGAGGCTGTTTATTAGGAATGGTGTGAATTAACACCCCGTTCCCCTCCCAGCACACACACGCCAGTTTAGCCTCGAGGCTGGCCACCCCGGCCCCATCTCCCACACCCCCGTCTCCCATTGATAGGGTTTAAAAGCTCTTTATTTCCAAGCGCTGCTCAGCAGGAGTCAAGCTGGGTCCTGCCAAGTGTTAAATGAAATAATTAAAATCCCCACTTTCTCCCCCTCGTGCTCCTGTTCTCTGTAATGCTGGTAATTAGCCTGTAAAACTGCAGGAGGGGATGGGGAAGGGAGAATGTGCAAACGCCTTCTGCAGGCTCCCTCCTCCTCCTCTTCCCCCTCCCCGGAGGAAGCACACAATGGCTCTCTAGGCGTTGGGTGCTGTCAGATAAATCCCAATTAGCTCCCTGCCAAACAGGATTAGCAAGAAGGGAGCCAGGTGGGGAACCAGCCTGGCAGCAGCAGGAGCTGGGGGCTTCTGCGGGGTCTCTAGCTGGGTGAGGAGGGAGAGATTGACAGCTGTCAGTCAGATCCCAAAGGAGCACTGATTTTCTGTTATCTGGCGTGTGGTAGGGAGAAACGGGGAGGTGATGGTGAAGGAAATTAATCTCCTGCGGGTGTTATCTCTTCCCAAGCAACTGGTGGCTCGAGGGTGCGGGGTCCCCATTGGAAGGGGCTGCCCAGGGAGGTGGTGGAGTCACCATCTCTGGAGGGGTTTAAGAAAAGACTGGACACGGCACTTAGTGCCATGGTCTAGTTGCCATGGTGGTGTCAGGGCAATGGTTGGACTCGATGATCCCAGAGATCTCTTCCAACCTGACTGATTCTGTGATTCTGTCCCCCAAGATGCCCGTGAGCCCCCCTGCTCCGAGGGGAGAGTGGAGATGCAGGGGAGCGTGCGTGGGTCGTGCTGATGGGGAGCCCTGCGATGGAGCACGTGTCTCCTGCCACCTCCCTCCATCAGAAGCAAGAGGGTGAAGGTACCATCCTGCCCCGCTCAGCGCAGCCACCTGCACCCAGCCCCTCCTGCCCGCCTGCTGCATTTTGGCAGCGGCCGTGACATCCTCGCTGTGAAAGCCCCGAAATAAACCCATTAATGGCACCAGGCTTTAAACTGGCTGGTGACCGCACGGGAGCCTTAATGCGTTGAACGCTTTCATTTAGGGAACTGGCCGGGGCGGGGAATATGGATGAGCTCAAAGATAATGTTCTGTTGCCTGTAGCAGAGGAATAGCAGCTGTGTCTGAGGGTACTAAATCGCTGTCCCGCATCCCTCCCTCTTCTTTCCTGGCAGAAGGCAGCCTAGGGGGAAGGAAAGGGAGAAGTGGCATCAGCAAGGCATGTGGTGGTGCTCAGGGTGGGGTTGATGAGTGGTGCATGGACCACTATGGACCATCTGTGCAGGGCTGGGATGTCCCAGTGAGGACTGAGCCAGGTACCGGGGAGGCCGAGCTGTCCCTGTCTTGGCTGCGTTTGGCTCGCACTCGGCCACCTCTTTCCCCTTTGGACTGGCCTGGAGCTGGTGGTGTGCGTTCAGTGCTGCTGGGCTCGCTGGCCAGCTCTTCCGAGCCGAGATAACGGAGCCAAAGGGGGTTTTTATGTGCTCTTTTGCCTTGTCAGGTCTTGCTGTGTTTGCCTGCCTGCTCCTTCCTGTCGGAAGGGGAAGGGGAAGGGTGCACGGTGGGCACAGTCTGGGAAGAACAGGAGGGCTGTGCGCTGGCTGATTTGCATGTGTAAATATGCACACAGGAGGATGGAAATGTCTTTGCTTCCCTTTGGGGGATTTTTTGCTTTCTTTCTTTAAAGCCAAGCCCTTGGCCTTAGCCAGCATGTGCTGGGACTGCCAGGGGAGCATTGCTCTGAATTCCTGCCCGGGGAGGGGGGTGTGGAGCAGGCCAGGAGGGGAGAGGGATGCTGCTGGGCCAGCGTCAGCATGGCAGTGCCCTGGTGAGGGCATCAAGTGGGGGTTTGGCGTCGGTGTCCCAGGGCAGAGCTGCAGGATGCAGGACCAGGCCAAGCTGGCCACACAGTGACCAAGCGAAGGAGAGAGAAGGAGAGTCCTGGGAGGCAGCCCCGTGGCCTCTGCCGCTGGCTGAGGAGCCCTTTCCCACCTGGCTCATCACCACCCTCCCTGGCAGAGGGCTTTGCTTGTGAGATGGGCTCCTAGCAGGGGTCTGCTCAGGAGAGATGGCTCGGCAGAGTGTTTCCCGCTGAGCCCTCATAGCACTTGGGCTCCCAGGGGCTCTTCGCAGCCCCTGTGTGTGCCGGGAGGAGGGTGGCTCCCGGGGTGCACTGCTCGGACGTGACACCAGCAGGCACCCTGCTCGTGTGGGCTCCGCTCCTGGCAGCGTGGTTAGGATGCAGCCCGTGCCTCGCAGCAAGCTGGGATCATGTTCTGCGAGTCTCCGGGGAGGGGAGGGAGCGATGCAGGTTTAAAGAGGAGCAATGTCTGGGACGTGACTTGGATTTCTTTCCTCCCTTCTCCATTTTTTTTCTTCCCTGTGCTGCTCTTGGCAAGTTGCACCTGCGGTGCTGGGACACCCAGGATGCTCCAGCCCACGTCTCATGGCTTTGTGAGGTGGCTGTAGGGCAGCTTGTGCCGATCCCACGAGGAGACCCTGCGACCTGCTGGGTGCCTGAGATGCCCTGTTAAAGGACCACCCAGTCTCCTCTGCATCCTCACCCCACCGGAGGGGAGAGTGGGTGGATTCAGCTGTAGTGTTTGTGTCCCTCGGGCTCCTGGGGAATTACCAAGGTGAGGGAGGGAGCGGCTGGGAGGGCTGTGTGCTGCCAGCAAGGGTTATTCTCTCTTCTCGAGTTGTTGTTGTTGCCTTTTGGAGGGGTGGGTGGTGGGAACATGAGGGCACACCAGCTGTAGCTGCCTCCTGAGGAGCCACGGCACCCGGCCAGCCCGGGGGGAGAAGCTGTGCTTCCCTTCCCGGCTCGTTGCGGAGACAGGAGGAACTTAAAGCAACTTCTCTGCAGTGAGCTTCCCAGTTTGACCGCAGTGGGGTTACCCGCTGTCACATAGCCCCAGTGCTTGTCTCACCCTACGAGCATGGGATGGGTGCTTGAGGGCTCCTTCCTTGCCTTGCACAGGGTACAGACAGCCCCTCTGAAGTGTCTGGGGGACAGGGGAGGCTGCAAGAGTCCTCCTGTCCTGTGGCTGGGACGATAAACCTGCCTCTGGAACTGCAGGGCTGTGTGTAGTCAGCCCAGACTTGTGTTCAGGTGGCTCTGTAACGGGAGAGCCTTCCTCAGGGTTTGTTCGGAGCTGCTTTCTTCCTCCATGATGAGGAAGAGCTCAGCCTGTTTGCTAAGGACCGTGCATCCGTGTCCCAGCACCTCTTCCCTCCCCTCCGTGCTCTCCTCGCCCCCGTCCCTCTGGCACGTTGGCAGTGCCAGCACGGACCCAGAGCACGCAGCGGGTTCCAGCTCTGTGGCCGCAGCCTGGTCCTGCTCCCTGGGTGTTTGAATAAATGTCCTAGAAGGTGGTAACGAGATAAATGTCCTATAAAATAGTAACTAGGGGCTGCTGCTGTCCCTGGGGGTCTGGGACCCCTGAGCGGGCAGGGGCGATGCTGGGGAAGGCGGGGAAGGGAAGGGGAGGGTGATGGGCTTCCACCCACCCTCCCCTTCCTCCCAGCTCCCTGCCTGGGCTCGCCCCCGGGACCCGGCGGGCCCCGTGGGGCGGGCGGTGGAGGCTGCGGAGGAGCCCGGGGGCTCGTCCCCCCCACCCCGCCTGCGCACAGGTCCCGGGGGGAGCGGGGGCTGCGCGACCCCGCCGCCTCCTCCTCCTCCTCTTCCTCCTCCTCCTCCCCTTTGTCTCCGCCGCGCCCGCTCGCCTTCCCCTCCCCTTTGTTGGCCGCCGGAGCGCTCGGGAGGGGCGAGCTCGCTTCCCCCTCCGCTTGCCGGGGGTCGACCCGCGGGGGGCGGGCGCGGAGCCCCGAGGGCGGCGGAGGAGCGGGGGGGGCCGGGGGGACACGGGAGGGCGTGGGGCGGGCGGGGACACGGGAGGGCGTGGGGCGGGCGCTCGGGGCCGCGTCCCTCCCCGCTGCCTTGTCTGGGGCTGCGCGGCGGAGCCGGGGCGCCGGGATTCGGGCTCCCGTCGGGGGCTGCGCGACCACCCACCGCCGCCGCCCCCCGCCGCTGTGCCGCCTCCCCATGCCGGGCTCCGCCGGGAGCTGGGACCCCTCCGCGAAGGACTGGCATGTCACAGCGGCGTGAGGAGGGGACCTGGCCTGTCCCGGCCGCCGCCACGGCGGTGCCGGTGCCCACCCCGGGCAGCGCTGCTCTGCGCTGGCGAGGGCTGCGGGGCGGCAGCCCCCCGAGGGGGACGAGCCGGGCTGCGGCCCCTTCTTGCTCAACGGAGGGTTGGGGAGGTGCCGGAGAGCCGGCGGGCGGCTCGGCTGAGGAGGGACGGCGGCGGAGGAGAGCTGGAGGCTGCGCTGGAGCGAAGCGGGGCCGGGCAGGGATGGACGGGCGGCGGCCGTGAAAGGGGCACCCCGGGCTGCTGCGGTGCCTGGCTCGGGGACCTGTCCCGGCAGGGCAGGGGACGGTGAGCGCGGGGGTGTCAGCCCCGGAGGAGACACAGAGGAAGCTCGGCAATCCTGGAACAAGGCTGGTGCAGAGCCTGAGAGAGTCAAGAGGCGGTGAGACCTCCCTCCCCATCCCCGCCGAGAGGATACAGACGTCGCCGAGGCTGCGAGCCTGAGAGGGGTCCCATGCGGGCACCCCTGGTGCCATCTCCATCCCAGCCCTGCTCGCGGCAGCCAGCGCGGGTTGGTGCTGCGGCAGCACCCACCGTTCCCACGCCGGTGGCAGCTTGTCCCCATCCTGGTGGGCTTGGCCACAGAACTTGAGCTCCCAGCGCTTTTGCCTGGTTTGCTGTCTGCGGGCGGGCGTGGATTGGCACCGCGCGGGCTGGAAGAGGGATTGCTGAGCGCAGGACTGTGCGTGTCCCTCTGGAGTGGGCTCGGACCTGACACCTAGGCTGTGCCTCGGAGATGGCAGATGTGGGGACAAACTCTTGCTCCTCAAGGTGCCCCCAGCCTGCCCTGCCCTCCTGGGAGCCGAGGATGGGAACCCCTGGAAAAATATAGGTCTTGCATCTGCTGAAGACGACCAGGGAGAGGGGAAGAGCGATCTGTGTGAGCCTCGTGGCTACTCTGCCTTGGATGGGTCGGCAGTGGGTTGAGCTTTGGCCCGCAGCGTGACGGCTGAGCATGACGGCTTGCCAGTACCCCATGGCGCCGGGGGCCCTGGAGCGGGACCGGCTGTACCAGCACAAGGTGTCCTTGGTGGTGCGATATTTCATGATCCCGTGCAACATCTGCCTCATCCTCCTGGCCACCTCCACGCTGGGATTTGCTGTGCTGCTCTTCCTCAACAACTGTAGGTGTCCCGGGGTGCGTAGGAGGAGCCGGGGAGGGAGGGGCAGGGGTAGGGTCAGCAGCATGTGGGGACAGTCATCAGCTGGGCTTCATCCTGCACCCAGGCACCCGTCGCTTGCCTGCTGCTGTCGGGGGTGAAGCCGGGCAGGCGACAGCCTGCTCCACATCTCTGCCCCGCTTTTCCATGAGATGATGTTGGGCCAGAACTGTGAAGGTGGGTGGGCAGGGGCCAGCCCCAGCTCCCCACCGTGCACGGTGCGCTCATGCTCTCAGCTGCACCAGCACCTTCTGTGTCCCATGTCCCATTCCCCCCTGAAATACTGAGTGTGGGCGATGCTCCTGGGGGAGGATGCGGTCAGTCCGTTTGCAAGGTGGGGATCTCAGCAGGGGCAGGGCTGTGTGGGAGGTGAGGGGTGAAAGATGGGCTCCTGTGAGTCCTGCCCTGGCCAGGGGCTTCTGCTGCTCCCTTGTTACAAGCAAGCTGCTGAGCCCTTGGGGTGCTGTCGCTGCATGCGATGGGTGGGAGATGTGTCTCTTAGGCTGCTCCTGCGCTCTCTTGCTCTGAAGATTTGGCAGAGGGTTGGGGCAAGAGAGAGGAGCTTTCCCTGAGGTTGGGTTGTTGATGTGGTCCCTGGTGTGGCTGAGTAGATGGCATGCTCGGGTGTGGGTACATCCACCTATTGCCAGCTGCTCTGGGCACTGTGCTCTGTTGCCTCATCCGTGCACGGGTGCTCACCCTCCCAAAGCCTGGCTTTCTCTGGGCGCAGCCTGTGGAGGAGGACTCTGTCGTGCAGCGGTGTCTTTGGCCTCCTTGATGCTGGAAAATGCCAAACACCTGCTGTGAGAAAAACCTTTAGAGGGCAGGCAAATCCTCCAGCCTAGCTTTGGGATGCGCTGCTGCCCTTGGGGTGTGCGTGGCTAGAAAAAAAAAGCTGTGTAAAACTGTGAAACACAGGAATGCATTTAAAAAACACTGGTGGGAGCAGGGCCCAAGCCAGAGGTGCCCCGTGCATACAAGCTGGGGCTCCTGCCTCCTGTTCCTGCTGCGGGACCGGGTGGTCCCTGGGGGTCTGTGCAGGGTGTGTGTGCTGAAGGGATGAACCGCTGGCCCAAAAGCTGCTGGGGGGCCGTGGCCAGAGGGCTGGGGGACGAGGGGAGAGCCTGCAAGAGCGACCTGCTGACAGCCCTGTGTTTTTTGTTTCTTTGCAGACAAGCCCAATAGCTATTTCACTCAGACGCCGCCGACGCCGCGAGATGGTGAGTACGCCGTCGCTCGCTGGGTTCCTGCGCTCGGGATGCGCTCGAGAGCGAACGGCTCGAGCCTCGCGTGCTTTCCCCGCAGCTGCCGGCAGAGCAGCACCTCCTGACCCAGTGATCTATTTTGCAGCTGACTGGCTGCTTTCCGTGCCTGGAGCAGCACTGCATCTCGCCTGCGCCCCGGGGGGAGGGCAGAGCGACCGTCCCTTGTCCCTGGTTGCTCCCTGGGAGGCACAGCAGCCCTTTCTTGCCTTGAATCCCTTGAATCCTGTGTCCAGTTCTGGGCCCCGCACCTCAAGAAAGATGTTGAGGTGTTGGAGCGAGTCCAGAGGAGGGCGACCAAGCTGGGGAAGGGTCTGGAGGGTCTGACCTCCGAGGAACGGCTGAGGGAGCTGGGGGTGTTTAGCCTGGAGAAGAGGAGGCTCAGAGGTGACCTTAGTGCAGTCTACAACTACCTGAAGGGAGGTTGTAGCGCAGTGGGAGTCGGCCTCTTCTCCCAGGCAACTAGCGATAGTTAGTTAGTGGCGCTCCTGTCCTAGGCTGGCACAAGAGGACAAGAGGACACAGCCTCAAGCTTCGCCAGGGGAAGCTCAGGTTGGACATTAGGAAGCATTTCTTCTCAGCAAGGGTCATTAGCCATTGGAAGGGACTGCCCAGGGAGGTGGTGGAGTCACCATCTCTGGAGGTGTTTAAGACAAGACTGGACATGGCACTTGGTGCCATGGTCTAGTTGCCATGGTGGTGTCAGGGCAATGGCTGGACTCGATGATCCCAGAGAGCTCTTCCAACCTCATTGATTCTGTGTGATTCGATGTATATTCTGGGGGACTGTAAGGCAGCCCTCCTTCCTTTCCTGTCCTTGCTTGGGTTGCACAGGTTTCTGCCTCTGGGCTCTCCTCACAATTCTCTCCCCACCTCCCCACGTTGGCCTTGCCAGTCGTGAGGCAGTGTGGGGTTTTCCTTGTCCTCTTCCAGGGTTATGGTCCTTCCCTGGCCGAGCAGGTGGGACAGCACCTGGGTTTCCTATGGACCTGTGGCACTCACCCATGGATTGCCTCTCACCTCTGGACCTGGTGCCCGGTGAGCAGTGTCCTCACCAGCACCTCACACTTTTTCTCCAGGCTTACTAAAGCCTTCTGGTTTCACAGGCCTGTAGGAACTTGGGTGTTTGAGGCTGTGCTGTTATCAGTCAGTGGCTTTAAAAGCTGTTGGATGCAGGCAGGCAAGCACATGCTCAGATAATGTCATCACAGGAGCTTTGTTTTCTCTGAAAATCAGGCTTAAAATGCGCTGCTTTCTGCTGGCAGGCTGTTCAGTCACCTTCCCCAGGCTCCCGTGTTTCACGTGCAGAGATAAGAACCCAGCAGAAAACAGCAGCCAATTAATAACATGTTTGTTTCTTTCTTTCTTCCCTTCTCTGATGGGGGTGGGGAAAGAGGCGGGGGAGAAACGGATGCGAGATAAAATGTGATTAATCTATAATTGGACTGGAGAAGGCACCTAAAGCAAAAATAAAAACGAACGTAGGTGTAACTCCTAGCTTAGGGCTCCAAAATATTTGCAGCCCAGCCCCTCCAGATGACATACTCCAAAAGAGCTCTGGTCCCCACAGGAGATGGAAAACTACCACCCTTGGTGGGCTGCCAAAGGAGGCACCTCCTTTTGCGAGCGTGATACGGTGCCGATGCCTCGCGGTGTCTTTGGGGAGCGTTTCTGGGCAGCGGGGAGCACGGGGCAGAGGGTCCTCCCCAGGGTGAAGGGGCTGGTCCCTGCTGCTTCGGCTGCACCAGAGGGACTGGCAGCGTTCATCGCCTGCGCTGGCTTGGAGACGCGGCTCTTGTCCTGCACGTGGTCCAGTGGCTCGGATGGGGCCATGTGTGTTCTTGTAAACTGCTGGGGTTTGGCTGAGGTTTACTGGGTGAGGGCAATGGCAATGGCCCTCCTGTCCTATGCTGGCACAAGAGGACAAGAGGACACAGGGTCAAGCTTCGCCAGGGGAGGGTCAGGTTGGACATTAGGAAGCATTTCTTCTCAGCAAGGGTCATTAGCCATTGGAAGGGGCTGCCCAGGGAGGTGGTGGAGTCACCATCTCTGGAGGTGTTTAAGAAAAGCCTGGACATGGCACTTAGTGCCCTGGTCTAGTTGCCATGGTGGTGTCAGGGCAATGGTTGGACTCGATGAGCCCAGAGGGCTCTTCCAACCTCATTGATTCAGTGATTCTGTTAACTCACCGCTTTCTCCCAAATCTCCCGCGCTGCTGGTGCTCCCACGTCTGGGCAGGGGGTTGTTGGGCTCTATGGAGTCTCAAGGCCTGGCTCACTTCAACGCAGCACTCCGTGAAGGGCTCTTGCCTTTTTTTCCCAGCTGAGAAACTGGCCCGTGGCATCCGAGCTGGCTAATTCCTCTCCTCTCTCGGCAGCGGTAGGCAGGAGCTGGGGAGTGTCTGCGTGGGGAGCCGGAGAGGGGGTGGATGCTGGCTCAGCTGTGGCCCCCTGGGGCAGGGGTGCTCGGAGGGGGGCTGGCAGGTGCGGTGCGGGGGGCAGGCAGGGTGGGCTGTGCCTTCCCGCGGCCCCTGGGGTGAAATGAATGGTGGGGGAGACTTGGGAGGGTCCCTCCTCCCCTCTCCTTGTTCTCGCAGCATCTGTGCCGAGAGGTTTGATTTCGGTTTGTTTGCAGCATCCCTCGGTGGGGTCATTCGCAGGAGCCAAGCTTGGGGTTGGTGTTTGCTTTTGCGGGGGGCCCCAGCAGCTTTCGGGGTCACGCTCAGGGCTGTGTCCTAATCTCAGAGCTGCATCTTGCTTCTGCCTGTCTCGAGCGAGCATCCCTTAGGCACGGGGGTAGGCACGAGAGCTTGCCAGGGTGGTGGGAGCCAGCCCTTCTGCTGGTGTCCGTGCAGCTTTGCAGATGTGGGTCCCATCTCTGCTGGGTTTGGAAACATCTGAGAAGGCTGAGAGGGCTGGACACCCATTTCCTTTTGGCAAGCGTGGATAGAACGGTGCTGGCCCAACCCGCCGCGCCAGGCCAAGGGAGCAGCGCTAAGCGCTTATTTATGGATGCATAAAAGCAGCAGTGATGCGTGAGATGAGGACATCTGAGAAATTAAATATTGGAAAAATGCTTTCGTGTGCCTGGCAGCCCCGTAAATACAGGGTTTGCAGAACTGGTCCAGGCGTGGGGTGAGGCAGAGAAGATGCTGGTGCAGGTGGCTGTTCAAGTCTGCGTGAGAAGTCAGTTAGTGGGTTAGTCCTGCAGGTTGGACATTAGGAAGCATTTCTTCTCAGCAAGGGTCATTAACCATTGGAAGGGGCTGCCCAGGGAGGTGGTGGAGTCACCATCTCTGGAGGTGTTTAAGAAAAGCCTGGACATGGCACTTAGTGCCCTGGTCTAGTTGCCATGGTGGTGTCAGGGCAATGGTTGGACTCGATGAGCCCAGAGGGCTCTTCCAACCTGAGTGATTCTGTGATTGTGTGTGGTGTGGGGAGAGGCTTCACCCGGCTGCGCGGGGCTGCGGTGCTCGTCCTGGCTGTGCCTGAGCAGCAGCCACGTATCGCAGCTCCTGGTCTTGCTCCTCCTGTTTGATACTTCATCAGGAAAAGATGCTCCTTCCTTTTATTTGATCGTTTTTAATTAACACCCCATAATCCTGATGAACAGCTTCCTCTGCCCAGTAACCTATTGGTATGGAAATAGGTCCCCCCCTATTGGGGGAGATAATTGCCTTGGGCTAGAGGTCATGTAAGGTCTCACCTCCCCTTGTCTCCTCTGCTGCCCACGGCCCTGGGGTTACACCTCACGGTGAGACGGCTGGGGCTGGCTCGCGCCTCGGGAGATGCATGTGCTGTCTGTACCTTCCCGCTGAGCCCTTCCTTCTCCAGTCCCTCTCGAATACTGGGAGCCAGCCCTGGGCTTCTAGTTTCTCCAAGGCAGCTCTGCGCCTGCTCAGGGGACAGGGGAGGGGACACTCGGCTGCCCTGGGGAGAGAGCCATGAAAATACGGCTTAAAATAAACCGCCAGCTCTTCAGTTTTGTTCCCGTTGTGCGTGGCGGTGCTGGAACACCCCGCTGCCTTTGGCTGCTAATCCCAGCCTGTGCCTCTTTGTGACACGAGCCAACATAAGACTTGGATGCTGCAAAATGAATTCACAGCTCAGGCTTCGCGGCGGGGCTGAGCCTGGTTAGTACAAGAGGAAGGTGTTGCAGACCTGGCTTTTTTTTGTCTGCCCACAGATGCACTTTGCAGCCCTTGGTCTTTCCTGACCACCCCACACTCTTCGCACCCGTGCTTTTCCCGGCCCAAACCCTCTCCTGCACGTGTGGTTTGAATTGTGGGAGCGGGGAAAGCGATGTGCTCCAGCAATAATCACAGAATCACAGAATCAATCAGGTTGGAAGAGCCCTCTGGGCTGGTCACACACCATGGAACAGGAGAAAACCACTCGGCTCTGCTCAAGGTGGAATTTTTGTGCCAGGCTCCTCAGCAGCTGCTCCCTTTTAATTACACAGTGCCTACTCCTTCGCTAAGGCTCCGTTGCAACCTCCTGCACTGCCGGCACAGCGCTTGCACCCACTCCTCGGGCATGGGGGTGTCGTGGGGTGCTCTCCTGTTAGCCCCAGATCCTGGGCAGTTCATGCCCCCGGGGTGAAGCTGGCCATCCCTAGCTGGCCAGGGGGTCCTGCACTGAAGTCGCCCTGGTTAAGGCTTTGGCTTCCCCTTCCTTTTTTCTTTCTTGTATTCATACCCTACAGCAGCGAGGCCACAGCTCGGGAGCCAGGACTGGGGTCTGCTTGTGGAGCTTCACCCCAATGCACTCACCCCACCACCCAGTTGAGCTTTCTTGCCCGCTGCCGCAGCGGGAGCGATGGCTTCGCTGCCTGGGGTTTGCATCCCGAGCTCCGTGTGCTTCAGCCGAGCCCGCTCAGGCTGCTGCAGCGCTGCTCTGGAGAGAGGAGAGATGCTAAACAGAGCTCTTCAAAAGCTGAGCAGTAGATAAGGCAGCAGCAGTTATTAGACACCACTTTTGATCTCTCGAGAGTGTTTTCTTCTCCATTTACAGTGAGGTTTGAGCTTTCTCTTGGGGATCAATTTATGCACTTTCATGTTACGTGGCTTAAGTGTGAGAAGAGGAGCCGATGGGAGAACGGCTAAGGTGTTCCTGGTTTTCCCTGTATCAGGTCCTTGCTAAGGGTACAGGTTGCCAAGCTTGCCTGACATCTCCCAAGACTATCCTTGGGGCGTTATGACAAAGAAACAGCATTTCTCTTGCTTTGCCTTCTCTCCCCCTTGGCCATGTCATGCTGGAGTTGGTGCGTGACACCTTTCAGAGAGAGCTGGTGCATCGCTACCAGCTCCCGAGTCAACCCACTGCAAATACTCCTGGTGCCATCTGTGCCTCCTGGCCAAGGGAACGTTGTATTTGTAGGAACGTGCCCCGAGGTCCCGGTGACGTGAGGAGTGTCCCTGTGGCTTGGGGATGCAGTCGCTACGTTTAATACGTTGTATGAAGTGCAGAGGGGGAGCGAAAGGCAGCAGGAGGCACGAAGCTGGCTGAGACCCCAGGGTGTGAGCAAGCTGCTTGCAAAGAGCATGAGCAGACCTTGCAGCGTGCCTGGTGGCCTGGGAAAGGTCGGCAAAGGGCAGCGTGCTGGCTGTGCCAGCCGTGCAGCTGAGCGCTGGCTGCGGACCCGCCGTGGCTGAGCTGTCTTTGCCTCCAGGCGTGCAGAGGCTGCTGCAGCCCTCCCTGAGCTCTCTAATCTCCCTGATTTGTAAACACTCTGTTTTGCAGAGCGGGGCCTCAGCAGGCAGGTGGGAGCAGGTTAAAACCAAGTATTTTTTTTTTTCCTTGCCCTTGCATGCCTCCTTCGCGTGGGCTATGTATGGGCTGCCATCCCATGTGGGTGCGCTGGGCTTTGGGTGGTGCGTGGCGGCGTGGCTCCTCGGGGCAGGGTCCTGCTCTGTGGGGAGGCTGGAGGGACCTGTGTGTGCTGGAGCCTGCTGCCGAGGCAGCCTGCCCGCTCGCAGCCTTCGGAGCGCGTTTCCAAACTGCTCCTCTCAGGTGGAGGCTGATGAATTCTCCCAGTGATGAGGAGCCGTGACAGCCTGCTCGGAGCCGCTCTCGCAGGGGGCTCGTGACAGATTAACGAGGGAGTCTTTTAAGATGATGTTTGATTTGCAAGAGTGACTTTGATGTCTTAGACCCAAGAATACGATGCTTTAAACTCCTCCCTGCTCCACCCTGCACTGCCTGTGCCTTGCTCACTCCCATCTCTCTGCCTCCAGCACGTCATTTTGCTTTTAGATCATCCAACTGATCAACTTTTTTCCTGGCTGCCCGCCCCTCCTGACCCCTTCGAGCAGGGCAGGCGGCTCCTTCTCCCTCACCGAGCAAGCCCTGGCTGATGCGATTAATATTGATGGCGGGGAGGGTGGGCGCGGGAAGAGGAGTCGATGTGCATGGGCGAGAGGCTCGGCTGGAGCACCAGCCTCGCCGATTCCATGGCAACGGGCACCTCGTGCTCATGCAGAATTAATGCCGGCCTTGCTGTCCTGAGACACGCACAGCTCCGTCCCCAGGGGCCTCACGTTTCCCTCTGCCCTTTTGGCACAATCATAGAATCACAGACTGGTTTGGGTTGGAAGGGACTAGAGACCATCTAGTTCCAACCCCCCTGCCACAGGCAGGGACACCTTCCACCAGACCAGGTTGCTCCAAGCCCCATCCAACCTGGCCTTGAACACTGCCAGGGAGGGGGCAGCCACAGCTTCTCTGGGCAGCCTGGGCCAGGGTCTCACCATCCTCACAGTAAGGAATTTCTTCCTAATATCTAACCTAAATCTGCCCTCTTTCAGTTTAAAACCATTCCCCCTCGTCCCATCACTCCATGCCCTTGTAAAAAGTCCCTCTCCAGCTTTCCTGTAGCCCCTTCAGGTGCAGGAACAAAAGCAGCTCAGCCCTGCTCCTTGCTGCCTTCCCCTGCCTGTTGCACCAGCAATGTCCTTACATATTGGATGGCAGCAGGGCAGGCTTGCTTCGGCTGTCGTGGTGGGGCCTTGCACCCTCTCCAGAAGGAAGGATCACCCTTGGCCCCCGGTGTCCTTGCTTGCCGCACACGCCAGTCCTCCAGAGGAGCTCTCCATGGTGGCTCCACGGGCGCTGTCCAGCGCTTCTCAGGGCTTCTCTCCTGCTCCCTGATGGTGGCTTCCCCTCTCTAACACATGTATTCAACAGTGACTGCTCTGAGGCAGGATTTGGGATGGGGCAAGTCACTAGCGTGGTCCACTTGTGACCTTCCCATCCTTGGGGACCAAGTGGGGGCCAGCAGTAGGTGGGACGCAGGTGTGCACGTCAGCTCAGTGCCCATCAGCGTGCGTTAGGGATTGAAAAGGGGTATTCAAGCATCACAGCTTTTTCCCTCCTGCTGCCCAGCCTGGCTAGTTGAGGGCTGC
Organism: Nyctibius grandis; assembly: GCF_013368605.1. Classification (NCBI taxonomy): domain Eukaryota; kingdom Metazoa; phylum Chordata; class Aves; order Nyctibiiformes; family Nyctibiidae; genus Nyctibius; species Nyctibius grandis. The sequence goes on from NC_090674.1 coordinate 5,712,892, forward strand.
TCTCCACTCTGTATTCCCCAGTCCAGGCTGCTTTTGATGGCTTTACCAGGGGAGCACCCACCGCTTTCCAGAGAGGGCAAGTTTTTAATCCAATAGCATTAGATTAAAGGGCAGCCACCTTGCACATTTGGCACGGACATCCTCGTTCTTCGATTTCAGGCTCTTCCTATTGTCCTGGTTTCGTGGGGATAAAATTATAGAATTGCTTTTCTGTTACATTTTGTTTCAGTGTGTGGCCAGCTGTGGGATGGTGATCAAGGCCATTAGCAGTGAAAGCCAGGGCAGCTGCCCCACAGGTGTGTTCTATAGCATTAACATCAGGGTCACTATAAATGGGGAGGCTTGTGGGGCTCTGCTTTCCTCTCCCTTCACTCCTCCTCTCTTCTCAACGGCTGGGATCCCTGGAGGAACTTGCCACCAGTTTATGGGCTGAGTATAACTTTGTGTCTTTTTGTGTTAGTATTGATATGGGTTTTCTTATTTTGTTATATCTGTTTAAATTTCAACCCACGAGTCTCCCTCCTTTTCCCAATTCCCTTTCTCAGCTGGGGAGGGCTCTTGGGTGATAGAACAACTGGTTTTTGTTTAGCCCTGAGGGGAAGTGTCTTTCTCTCTCTGTCTCCTGCCCGCAGCCCTTGCTGCAGGGATCCGTGGCTGTGCAGAGCATGGCAGCGTGGCTATCGTTAGCCTTTTCTCTCTCCTACCCCTTTCCTGTCACTGGAGACACTTCAAGCCATGGAAGCAGGTACATCCCACCCTCCTATCTCCCACCCCGGAGCTGCAATCAAGTTTCTGGCTGTGCTTTTCTGATTGCTTTTCTCAGCCCAGCTTGGAGAAGGGACGGTCTCCCCTGGGATCTGGAGCAGGTCCAGGCTCTGCCTTCAGCAGGCAGGGCTGGCTGGGGAGGGGGCAGCTGCCAGCACCCGCCTGTGCATTTTCCTGGTGTCCCCCCTCCTCTGTGGGTGTTCAGGGCCCTCCTCTTCCTCCTCCTCCCGTGGCAGGATTCCCCCTGCCGAGGAGAAAGCTTCTGGGGAAGGAACCCTGTGCCTGCCCGAGCCCCTCTCAGGGACTTCTCTGGGTGGCCTGGCCCCATGGCCGGGCGCTGCCGGGGAGCACGGGGCAGGCAGGAGCTGCAGAGCGCGTGGCAGGGTGCAATAAGCAATCAGCAAGTGCTCTAGTAGCATTTTTTTCTTTTCTGTACAGTGGAAAAGAGCAATTTTGACGTTACAGTTCTGATTATTGTTATTAAGCTGGAGTAACATTTTAATGTGAATGCTTGGGGCTTATTAGAGCTCTTCAACTCAAGATCTCAAAGCACTTGATGAAGCCAGCTTGTTATTAATCCCTAGTAGTTATATTGAGCTATTTACCTACTGACGTTGGGGGTTTGGTGATTATTGTTATCTGCATTTTTTTGTAAATGGGAGAACCAAGGTGTAGATCTGGATGGGGAGTTGAAGCTGGAAGCTGCTCTCCACCCTCCCTGCCTGCAGCTGGCCGCAATCTCCCTCCTGCCCACCCTCACTGCTCTGGTTTAGGAGGCTTGGGAGAAGGCTGGGGTGGGCTCAGAAGCTCACCCAAGAGCTCTGCCTGGAGCACTTGGTGCAAACAGAGGCATGGCCAGGACTGGTAGCTGGGAGAGAGGTGGAGGTCGAGGCTGGGAGGGCAGCATGCAACTGGAAGCCTTGGCTGGTGTGGTTTTTGGGATGCAGGGAACTGAAGGAGGGCACAGTGCAAGCCTGTGTGTGTGTGGGGAGCGAGGGGGGTGCTGAGGCACAGGGCGAGCCCTTGGCATACGTGTATTGCCACTTGGCACAATAGTCTTGCCAGCTCCAGCCTGGGAGTGCTCCAGAATGGGCCAGTACACGTGTGTGTGCTGTGCAGCATCTTCATTTTGCCCAGTCCCTCGGACCCAGCTCAAGCAGGACCTTTACTTCAGCGCAGTCTCCTCCCGAGCTGCCTCCAGCCTCACACCATCTCCTGCATCCCTCTGCGGAGCGGAGCTGTGTGCGAGGAGCCTCGGGGGCTCCTAGCCCTTCCCACAGTGGCTCTGGCCCTCCCTCTTGGCCACGGTGGAGCCCTCCCATTCTCAGCTCTCCTTCCAGCCGTTTGGGGCATCTGCAGGCACTGTTGGACGCGAGGAGGTGGAGCTGGTGCCATCTGCCCTGGCAGCTCCTCGCGGAGCACCAGCCACCTGCGCCCGCGCTGCCTGCTCGGGGAAACGCTGAGCTGCACCTTGGCAGGGGCTTCCCGGGTAATGAAGCGTCCTGCTCCCTCCCTGGTGCTCGTTAGGGGCTGCCTGAGGAAGTGTCATGGATGGGGTGGGAGCCTTGGCTCTGAACTGGGGTTGTTACACCTGGTGCGACGGGCAGTTGTTCTTTCTGCAGGAGTGGCTCGGTTCTGATGAATGCAACCCCGACTCTTCCTCTTCCCACCCAGCTGCCAGCATAGACAGGCTCCCAGAGGCTCCTCTCAGCTTGTCACCTCTCTCCTTTCCCCTTTTCTTCTCTGTGGTTTCTCGATGCAGGCATCCCACCCTGGCCTCCTGTGCGTTGATCCAGAGGATCACTGGGCAGGCTGGGAAGGGTGTTTCCATAGGTGGCTTCTGTCGTTTGGGAGGAGAGACCAGTGCCCTTCGATGTGCCCATCACCTACCCCAATTAGCCAGAGGCCAGGAAACCGTTGTTAGCATCCCTTGGTGCTCTTCACCCCGACCCAGGTGATTGCTGCAGGATGCAAGGGAGAGCCTCAGAGCATATCTGAGCTGGAGCGAGGCTCTGAACCCAGCCAGGTCTTCCCCTTAGCCTTGATATGTCAGGTCAATGGTTGGACTCGATGATCCCAGAGGTCTCTTCCAACCTGATTGATTCTGTGATATCTTCTAAAAGCCTTTCTTGCTTTTGCAGGCTCAGCCTGGGGAGAGGAGCCTGCTCTGCCCGCCCATGGAGTCATGCTGACTCAGTTGTGGTGGGGACGCACGGTACCATGAATTATTCCTAACAACACCTTTTGCTTTTCCCTTCCTCTCCAGCAAGTGCACTTTTTTATTGTTGTTGTTGTTGTTATTGTTATTTATTATTCTGTTTCTGCTCCAGTGCTGCTAAGAGACACGGAGAGGCTTGGCTGGTATTCAGCGTGCTTACAATAAACCCGAGCCCTCCCTTTTGTTCTGTACAGCCTGCTCGAGTGTTGTATAGATACCTCACTTGAGCTGTTTCTCTCCCTCATCCTCGGTGACTCAGGAGGTTTGGGAAAGGTCAGCTCCGAGCTGTAGCTTTTTTTCTGCTCCAGACAAGTGCTGCTCTCGTTGTTTGCCAAACGCCTCCTCCCCGCAGCGCTGGGATGCTTTAACCAGTGCCGCGCTTCGCTTTACATCCCGTCCGACCTCGCTGCGTAGCCTCGCCGGGTACTTTGGGGATGGGTTTGGAGCACAGTCTTGAACGAGTGCTGACACATCCCACCTCCCCTCTGCAGCACTGACCAGCCGGTCGAGGGAAGTGATCGTCCCTCTGTACTCAGCACTGGTGAGGCCGCACCTTGAATCCTGTGTCCAGTTCTGGGCCCCGCACTTCAAGAAAGATGTTGAGGTGTTGGAGCGAGTCCAGAGGAGGGCGACCAAGCTGGGGAAGGGTCTGGAGGGTCTGACCTCCGAGAAACAGCTGAGGGAGCTGGGGGTGTTTAGCCTGGAGAAGAGGAGGCTCCGAGGTGACCTTAGTGCAGTCTACAACTACCTGAAGGGAGGTTGTAGCGCAGTGGGAGTCGGCCTCTTCTCCCAGGCAACTCGCGATAGGACAAGAGGAAACAGCCTCAAGTTGTGCCAGGGGAGTTTTGGTTTGGATACTAGGAACAATTTCTTCAACCAAAGCGTTGTCAAGCACTGGAACAGGCTGCCCAGGGCAGTGGTGGAGTCACCATCCCTGGAGTGATTTAAAAGCTGTGTGGATGTGGTGCTGAGGGACATGGGTTAGTGGTGGACTGGGTAGTGTCAAGTTAGTGGTTGGACTTGATGATCTTAAAGGCCCTTTCCAACCAAAACAATTCTGTCTTAGCAGACATAATAAACCTGTTTCACCTCCTGGGTCTGGCAGGGGGATTAAGACGTTTTGGTTTATTCTTGTTGGGTTCTGAGCTTGCATCATCCAGCTGCATCACAGCATTGGGTTGGGTGAGTTTTCAAAATCATCTGTTGTGAACAAACAGGCTTCTTCACCAGTAGCAGTGAAAGAAACTTAACCAGCCAATTTGCTTGTCACAATTTGTTTCTTGTTTGAAGCATTTTTCTTTCTTGCTTTGTCTGCTTCTCGGCCTGATCACTGAAAAGCTGGGTTCTTGTCTGGAGGAAGGACTGAGCATGATGTTTGGGGGTTGCACCCTTGCTCTGTGTCCTGCCCAGGCATCCATGGGGCAGCTGGGCCATCTGGTTGAGTTGGGACAAGCTCTGAGGCACCGCGGTGTGCGAGCTTCTCTCTCCAGGACGGAGCTCGTTGGCAGGGAGTGGGAAGTGTCTGTCAAACACCGGTGCTGCAAAAGCTGTTCCTCAACAGGAGGTAAATAAATACCCTTTATATAATCTCTTTAGCTCACACATTGGCCTATTATGTCCCCAATGTATTTATGAAATATGATTCTGGGGGCAAGGGTAGACTGAAACTTCCATTCTGGTGTCAGGGCAATGGTTGGACTTGATGATCCCAGAGGTCTCTTCCAACCTGATTGATTCTGTGATTCTGATAAATTATCAGTTTTGTTTATGTGGCTTTACCCAATTAATTTTATAATACTTTGTGGCTTTTTTGTCATTTACCATTGCTTTTATCACTTCAGATTAAGAGCTTCTTAAATATATGCAGGCAAAACAATTACAGGGAGGATCACTTACGAGGTGACAAGCCCCAGTTTGGCTCCAAATCTAAATGAACAATTGTAAAAGTTTCTTTGAAGAAGGGTCGAAACCATGAGCGATGCAACCCTCTAATCTCGGAGCTCAGCAGGCTCATCTGCATTTAAAAAAATAATAAGGCAGAGGAAGAGCAGCAATGGGAAGAGCAGGAGAGACTATCCAGAGCGCTTCATAAAAATGATGGATTGCTTTTAGATATTGGGCAGGAGAGGAAGAGAGTTCTTTTTTATTTGATGCTATTAGTCTCTTAGCGGTGTGTTGTTGCCGTGCGTATGAGCTCGAAATCGCGAGGCAGTCAAAGGCAAGCGCCCGGGAATTGAAGTGTAAATGAGCCGCTGCGGAGCATTTTATTTTGCCTTTTATGATTTCTCTTTTCTCTCGTTATGTAGGTCAGTCTCTGTTTCTAACGTGTGCCGCGTGCGTGGGAGAGCGCGGGGCGGCAAGGGGTGGGCAGGAGGCTCTGGATCTCGCTGTCTCACCTCCAGACCGCTGACTCTAGAGACACTTGTCCTCTCCCTTCCTCCCTTCACCCGAAGAATTACGTTCCCTGCCACATTAGCAATGCAGATGCTGAACTGGTCTGTGCTGGCTGCTCTGATTAGCGGGTGTGATAGAGAGGTTCGTGCGTCTCCTTCGGAGAGACACCAGCCATGTGACTTGGCTGCTTTGCATAAATGGCAACAAATGGCCCCTCACTTCAAGAAAGATGTTGAGGTGTTGGAGCGAGTCCAGAGGAGGGCGACCAAGCTGGTGAAGGGTCTGGAGGGTCTGACCTCCGAGGAATGGCTGAGGGAGCTGGGGGTGTTTAGCCTGGAGAAGAGGAGGCTCAGAGGTGACCTTAGTGCAGTCTACAACTACCTGAAGGGAGGTTGTAGTGAAGTGGGAGTCGGCCTCTTCTCCCAGGCAACCAGCGATGGGACAAGAGGACACAGCCTCACGCTTCGCCAGGGGAGGTTCAGGTTGGACATTAGGAAGAATTTCTTCTCAGCAAGGGTCATTAGCCATTGGAAGGGGCTGCCCAGGGAGGTGGTGGAGTCACCATCCCTGGAGGTGTTTAAGAAAAGACTGGACATGGCACTTAGTGCCCTGGTCTAGTTGCCATGGTGGTGTCAGGGCAATGGTTGGACTCGATGATCCCAGAGGGCTCTTCCAACATGATTGATTCTGTGATCCTGTGAATAAAGCAGTGTGTGCGTGTGGGACGGTCTGTCCCACGCTGGGACAGGTGAGGATGTTTTCTTCTTCGTTCCTTGACTTTCCCTTCCCTTGCTGGTTAGCAGAAAACACGTTGGGTTGTGGAGGACTCACAATATGGTGCCCGAGGGCCGAGGGGTGCTGCCTTGCAAGGACAGTCTCCCTTCAGAGGAAGCTTTCTCTGGGTCATAGGCTTTACCGACCCCGCTGTCTGCTCTGCCCATCCCCGTGGCCTCTGTGCTGTCTGCTCCTCATGGTACTGGTGTGATGGAGCTGGTGCTGAGGTTAACAGTGCCTGGGTTCTGGGCGCAGGCAGGAGACGGGCTCAGGGCACAGCAGACCCGTGTTCTCAGGCACATGCCTTGGGGTGGGTGGCTCTGACAAGGTTGTCCTAGCCCCTGCTGCACCTCAAATGCTCCCTTGGTGTCCCTGGAGAAGGGCCCAACCGAACCGCCTGGTTCCTGGCAGCGTGCCGAGAGGATGGCATCCTCGCCCTATGCTGGGGAGGGATCTTGCTGTGCCTCGAGCATCCTCCTGCCTCGCCTGGATGGTGTGAGCAGCTCTGTGGAGGGAGAGGGGAGGCACGGGGGGAGGTGCCTGGCCCCGGTGCTGCTCTGCACCCTCCTGCTGGCAGAGGAGCAGCCATGGCTCACCTGGCTCCCCGTGTCTGTGCCCCGCAGCGTGCCGAGGGATGCTGTGCGGGTTCGGGGCGGTGTGCGAGAGGAGCCCCGCCGACCCCTCCCAGGCCTCCTGCGTCTGCAAGAAGACTGCTTGTCCCGTCGTGGTGGCTCCCGTCTGCGGCTCCGATTATTCCACCTACAGCAACGAGTGCGAGCTGGAGAAGGCCCAGTGCAACCAGCAGCGGCGGATCAAAGTCATCAGCAAGGGGCCATGCGGTGAGTGCCGGAGCTCTCCTGCTTCCAGGAGGTGACATGGGAGACTCGTCCCAAGCTCATGTTGTCACTGCAGTGCTGGTGATGTCCTGGGGGATGGGGACAGGGACACTTGGAGAATCACCAGCTCTGCCGTGGTGATGGGCAGAGTTTTAGCAGCAGGTAAATGGATGGGCAAAGACCAGGGAGGAACAGCCCTCTGTCTGGGGCAGCTCTGCCTGCTGCGCTGTCACATCTGCCATGGGTAGAAGGTGGAGGGACCAGGCTGGGTGGGCTGATGAAAGCCCTTTTCCCAGCCTGGCATTCACCAGCTGCGAGCAAGGAGCTGTGCAAATGAGGAGACCCCCAGTCTGCTCATCTCCGAGTAAATTAACTTGACCTTTCTCTCCTGCAGCGCTCTGGCTTGCGATAAATCTGCATGCAGCACTCCTGCTGGGGCTCGTGTCAGAGGGGAGAGAGTGCCGAGTGGGTTATTTAAAATAATAATCATTTAGGAAGTGGCAAATAAAAAAAAAAGGGGCAAAAAAAAAAAAGCTGGCAAATAAATTTTGGCCCTTCCCCGTCAGTGAGGAAATTGCTCCTTGTGTTCTTCCTCTAATTATGGTTTGCAGGAGGTGCCTTAAGGACCCTTGTTTTGCTCATTTGCTGGAGCAGGAGGCTCTCGGAGAGCACGTGCAGGGAAGGGGGCTCATGGGGAGGTTTAGAAAGGGGAGGCTCTGCCTGGAGCTGGGGTGTGAGCTCCCTTGCTCACACACCGTGGGGCTGATCCTACGGCTTCCCAGTCCTCCTGCCTCCGCGGGCGTCGGGGTGGGTGAGCCGATGGTCCATCGGCATCGTGGACGTTTCTGGACGCTCAGAGGGACTGGGGCTGTCTGGGTAGATACCATCGTGTGTCGGGTTTATTTCTCCCGGGAGAGGGTGGCCGCTGTGCTCACGCCTGCACCGTGTTCCCCCCGGCTCTCTCCCGCAGGCTCCAGGGACCCCTGCGCGGAGGTGACCTGCAGCTTCGGCAGCACGTGCGTCCGCTCCGCCGACGGCCAGTCGGCCAAGTGCGCCTGCCCCTCGTCCTGCGGCGGCGTGCCCGAGCGCGCGGTGTGCGGCAGCGACGGCAGGGACTATCGCAGCGAGTGCGACCTCAACAAGCACGCCTGCGACAAGCAGGAGAACGTCTTCAAGAAGTTCGATGGCGCCTGTGGTGAGTCCTCTGTTCGCCTCCCCGGGGGTTTTGCTTTAAAAACGTTTCCTCTTGCATCAGGAGTAGTGGGATATGGCGAGGGTTGGGGGGGAAAAACCTGCCCGCACACCCGCTGCTAGCAGCTCAAAAACGCGGGTGGGCAGAAGAAGGTTGGTCTGTGGGTGATGGCTTCAGAAGCTCAGACCAAGCCAGTGCTTCCCCCGCTGCGTTTGGCTGTGGGTGTTTCTGCTCAGGACCTTGTTACTTACAAATACCTTTGGGGCGGGTGTCAAGGGGATGGGCCAGACTCTGCTCAGTGGTGCCCAGTGACAGGACAAGGGGCAACAGGCACAAACTGAAACATGGGAAGTTCCATCTCAATATGAGGAAAAACTTCTTTAAGGATTCCAGAGCCCTGGGACAGGCTGCCCAGGGAGGGTGGGGTCTTCTTCTCTGGAGATGTTCAAACCCACCTGGATGCGACCCTGTGCAACGCGCTCTGGGTGACCCTGCTTGGGCAGGGGGTTGGACTGGGTGATCTCCAGAGGTGCCTTCCCACCCCAACCAGGCTGGGATTCTGTGACCCACTGACCTAGAGAGCAGCAGCAACATCTGTGCCGCCTCCTTTCTCTCCTGCCGTTTCCCCGGCCGCCGCTTTGGCGAGGAGCCTGCTGCCAGCCCGTGTCCCAGCGCTCCTTCTAATTAAAGGAGCCTGACAGGTGCAGATCCCGAAGCACAAACACAGTCCTTGCCACTCCGAGGATGGCTTCCTCTATGGCTAATGATGGCTGTGGATACTTGTAATTAAAAGCAACTGTAGTCATTAGGAAAACCATGAGCTCAGCCAGGACACGTGCCAGAGCAGTGTTTGTCCCCGGGTGAAGGAGTGTGTTTGGGCAGGCTGCAAACCTGACAGAGCTTTAATTGCACCTTCACCTCTCGGTCCCAAGTAGGGCGAGATGGGTGCAAGTGGGAGGTGTGAAAGAGGTGATGTTACGCTGGGTGCTCCTGGTTTTTAGGGCAGAGAGGTGGCTTTGAGCCTCCAAATCCTCCAAAAATCAGGTCCTGCTGATTTTGGCTGGGCATCAGCAGAAACTCAGGCAGTGTGGGTTGAGCTGCAGGGCTAGAGAACCTGGAAACACTTGAAGGCAGGCCAGGAGGCACCTCTCTGGGGACAGCGTCAGGGTGCCTGACCGCCTGCTCCATCTCTGCGCTCAGACCCGTGTAAAGGCGTCCTCAACGACATGAACCGCGTGTGCCGGGTGAACCCCCGCACCCGCAAGGCAGACATGCTCCTGCGCCCCGAGAACTGTCCCCCGAAGAGGGAGCTTGTGTGCGGCGACGACGGGGTGACTTACGACAACGAGTGCGTGATGGGGCGCTCGGGGGCCATCCGGGGCCTGGAGATCCAGAAGGTGCGTTCAGGGCAGTGCCAGCAGCAGGGTAAGTACCTCTCTGCCTTCTGGGGTGCGGGTTCCTGACCTTTCCCCCTGCTCCAGGCCGTGCTCTTGGTGATCAGAGCATCCCCGCTGTCCCTGGGGCGGGTGCGAGCTGTGCTGTCCTCTTGTTACCGGAAAATAGTCCCCAAGAAAACTCTCTAACCCAAATGATAGTTTAGAAGCTGACATTGATTTATTGCAGCGCTGGGTGCATGGGGGATCTCTCCTCCTGGCACGCACACCCAGGGACAAAAACACACTCGTTATATACGTTATAGAAAAATGAATATTCATACAATTCTGAGTAAAGCCCACCTATTCCAAGAAACTTATGCATATGCTAATACATTACGTAATTGTCTTTGCACACACGTGCTAAATTGGGGAAGGGGTCTGGGGTGGGCTCTGGTGGTCATAATCCCCCCATAGTGATGCTGTCCACTGTACAAGCCCGCTTCTGCGCAAGCATGGTCGAGGCCTTTCTATTGACACATGCAGGTGGCTCCAAGGAGAAGATATTCTGATTCTTACAGGATTTATTTCTACTCCTGGCACCAGAGCTGTGAATCAAGTCAGTTAAGACACTACAAAGATGTTGTTCACAGTCTTGCTTATCTCTGGCCCTTCTTTGTAATTAGCGAGGAATTTAACAGAGACCTTGGATTCTCTAAGACTAAGTGCAAGCAAGAATCAGCGATGACTATAACTCTAAGTGTTATCAGTCCCAGAAGCAGACCCTGTCTTCAAAACATGCCGTTAGCTTCAGAACGTGCTGTTATTTTTAGCTGAAAGGGAAACTGCTGAAAGAAAAGTTGATTCTGTCTAAAGGTTACACAGAGTAGGCCTTTTCGGGCCTGTTTTGAGGCCTACTTGTACTAAACCATCCGGTATCCCTCTCTCCTCGCAGACAAATGCAAGGACGAGTGCAAGTTCAACGCCGTCTGCCTGAACCGCCGCGGCACCGCGCGCTGCTCCTGCGACCGCATCGCCTGCGACGGCACCTACCGACCCGTGTGCGCCCGCGACAGCCGCACCTATGGCAACGACTGCGAGCGCCAGAAGGCCGAGTGCCACCAGAAGGCTGCCATCCCAGTAAAGCACAGCGGACCCTGTGGTAAGCACTGGTGCCGCCGGGCTGGTCGCCCACAGGGACACTGGTACCCCCCACACCTCTCACTTCCCAGCTCCAGCAGCCACTCTAAGCCCAGCCTGCCTCAGTCCCTTCCGTGCAGGCAGCTTGTGTTGATGCTGGAAAGCTGCAGGTAAGCGGTCGCTGGCTGCCCACCCTCTGACTCTTCAGTCTTGCCGTCGACAAGCCCTGAATATCCATTCCTCCCCGTTCTTTTTCCTTCCAGCAGTCAGCAGTCCTCGTGTGTGTGTGTGTGCGTGTGTTCCTTGGTCTTGTCTCTGTCTGACGTCCTCAGTAACACCAGGAAGAATCATTTGTGTTTAAACGGTACCGAAGTGTCTGTGATGTCCTGCTGGTTTCTCTCATTCACCGCTGTGGCCGTTCCCCACCACGCAGCCCACACTGTTCATCCCTCCTCCCAGGGTAGTGCCAGCCCCCACGCTCCTTCCACGCTTCCCCCCCTCCATGCCTGCCTCCTTCTCTCAGCTCCAGGTACTCTCCGTAAGGAAACTCCTCCCAGCGCACCCGCTCTCCGGAGGTCTCGCCGTGTCTTTGTCTCGTCTCTGGGAGAAGCTTTTGACCTTTCCAATGGATGCTTTTGCAGGCGTATGTGATAGGATGGGCCTTGGAGGCCCAAGGATGTTGGGAACGTCCAATTTTAAAATCTATGCACAGAAAATGAAGGAGGTTAAACATGGATTGGTTTCTATGAGTTGGAAGGACTGTTCATTTCAGCTCAAATTGGTTTTTACTAGATCCAGAACAGTGTCCTATTATTTTAAGCTGATGTTTTATAAGGTTTCAGCTGTACTAAACCTTCTGAAGTACTTGGAAATTGAGCCCCTTGTTGTGGGTCTCTTTTTGTTGGCTTTGTGCTCCTGCGGCAGGTTTTTAATGCTGCCAGGCCCAGCTGCTTGAAAACTGTTTGTCAGGCTCCCAAAATCACACTCAGTGTAATCACAACTGTCATTTTTAATTGTCCGTTTCACTGTGTTTCTGGTGGTTGAATGATCAGGAGTCATTCCCCCAAGTTCTCCCTACGGGGAGGGCAACAGGAGCACTTTTCAGTCCTCTGTCCCTGTGACAGCCCCAGGCAACCCTGGAGCAAACCACCACAAGGTGTGGGCAAGGCTTTGGCCTCCCCATCAGCTTAGGAAAGCATCTTCTCACTGAGCTCAGCGCTGCCCTTTGGACAGAAAGCACGTCCTCCTCTGTGTCACCAGGCTGGACTCAGTGTGAGATGGGAAACAGATTTAGAAAAGGGGACGGGGTGGTGGTGTCGCTTGCTAGCCTGTGTGTCAAGACAGGTCTTCTCAGAGTCAGAATCACTCAGGTTGGAAGAGCCCTCTGGGATCATCAAGTCCAACCATTGCCCTGACACCACCATGGCAACTAGACCAGGGCACTAAGTGCCATGTCCAGCCTTTTCTTAAACACCTCCAGAGATGGTGACTCCACCACCTCCCTGGGCAGCCCCTTCCAATGGCTAATGACCCTTGCTGAGAAGAAATGCTTCCTAATGTCCAACCTGAACCTCCCCTGGTGAAGCTTGAGGCTGTGTCCTCTTGTCCTATCGCTGGTTGCCTGGGAGAAGAGGCCGACTCCCACTGTGCTACAACCTCCCTTCAGGTAGTTGTAGACTGCACTAAGGTCACCTCTGAGTCTCTTCTTCTCCAGGCTAAACACCCCCAGCTCCCTCAGCCATTCCTCATAGGTCAGACCCTCCAGACCCTTCACCAGCTTGGTCACTCTCCTCTCGCTGTCCACCCTTCCCAGCACGAGCACTGCTGGTGCTCCCTGGCTGGCTGCCTGGCCGAGGCTCCTTGGGATGCCGGGTGCAGGCTGCCAGCGCGGGCTGGGACAGGGCTCATGGGACACTCGGCAATGAGCAAGACCAGGGGCTGAGGGAGCTCTGGGCTCTGTCTGCATCCAGCACCGAGGGCGGGGAGCGTGGCGAGTCCATCGACACCTCTGTGCTGTGGGTATACAGGAGAGGGTAGATTTAGATGAGATATTAGGAAGAAATTCCTTACTGTGAGGGTGGTGAGACCCTGGCCCAGAGAAGCTGTGGCTGCCCCCTCCCTGGCAGTGTTCAAGGCCAGGTTGGATGGGGCTGGGAGCAGCCTGGTCTGGTGGAAGGTGTCCCTGCCTGTGGCAGGGGGGTGGAACTAGATGGGCTTTAAGGTCCTTCCAACCCAAACCAGTCTGTGATTCTGTGACGATTCTATGTACGGAGCTGGGGAAGGAGAGGAAAAGAAAGGCCCTTGGTATGGTCACGGTGTTTTAATCTCTTGCACGTACCTGCCTAATGAACTCTGAGCTCTGCTGCTGCCTTTTCCAGCAGCAAGGCGAAGGAGGCAAAGCCAAACAAAACCGTCCAGGCCTTGTGTTTAATCCTTCTCTACTTTTATACCGTGATGGGGCGGTTGAGAAGGAAGGGATGGGATGAGACCGATGTGGACAGGAGGTGGAGGGAAGGTGTCTGTAGTTGCATCTGTCTTCTCCTCCCTGCCTCTCTCTGCTCTCTCCTCCACTGCTCTCTTTCTCCCTCTGCTCTCTCTTTCCTTTTTCGTCTGTGTCTTGTGTTTTACAGTGTTGCCTGTTTGGAGGAAGGAATTGTGTCCTCGCAGCACCCTTCTGCTCCCTACCCGGACATCTCTGCTAGGAGGTCGGCTTTCTCCCCTTCTCCGTAGCCAGTGACAGTCCTGGCCTCTTCTCACTGCTCCCCTCCTCTCTAGTTTTGCTTGAGAGCCCCTGGGATGGAGAGATTGCCCTCGTTTTGCTCCCATCCCTCGCCCCAAACACTTTCTGCTGGAGTGGAAATGCCTTGCAGTGCAGTGGGGTCTTGTCTGATGCTTGCTGCGGCTTGACCCTTCGAGGCAAATGAGAGTGGGAGCAGAGGTGGGTGCTGTGAGCCCCCCAGCCCTTAGCAAGCCCCTCTGCGGCTGATACAGCAGGCTGGACTGCTCCTGGTTGATCTCACCTTTCCTTTTGCCCGCGACTAACCCCCCCCTCTCTTCCCCACCTCCCCTTTCCCAGAGACTTTTGCCTGCCTGGGACTGTGATGCTTGTCCCTTTGCACTCCATAGTGTGTGTCGTGCTTGTTTGTGCAAGGGCAGGGGCTCTGCAGGGATGGCAGCTCCCTCCCCAGTGGCCAGCAAAGCGCCGCGTGCCTTTTGAAGCACCGGGGAGCTGTCTGTGCTCAGATGTGGTTCTTCTCTAAGAATACTCCCCTGTATCCCTGCGGAGCTGGTGCTGTGTCGTGGACACGGATTGATGGGGCGTGATGGGTTACAAAGCAGCTTCAGAGCCTCTTCCCTCACCCCCAGGCAAGGCTTGCAGGAGAGCTCAGTGTCCCCAGGGCTCGGTTAGGTTCCTGCACCGCTCAGCAGCGGGTAGGGGATCATGCCCTTGAGTCAGTCAGGGTGCAGAATGAGCATTTTTGCTCTGTGCCTCAGTTTCCCTGCCTGCAAGGTGGAGAAGGGCCAAGAATCAAAGCAGAACAGCTAAGCACAGCTCTGCAGATCCACCACCTTGGTCCTAGCAGGGGAGGATGGACCTGTTGCCCCTGCCCACCCTGTGCCACACCAGCAGGCTCTGGAGGACCTTGTCTTCCCCACCGCCCTTGGCTCTGGGCTTATCTCGCTGTCCGGCACTGTGTCTGCCTGGTGCATCCATCTCACCTTGGCCTCATTGTCTGTTCCCCATGTCTGTTTTGTCACGTGTCCTTGTCAGTGTTCAGCACGGGTTAAATCTGTGTCCTTTCCTTGCCCCAGGTCCTCAGGGCTTTTCTCTTGAGTCACAAGAAGGGCTCGATGGGCAGTGCTGGGTCTGTCCCCAGTCCTGGCTTGGCTTCTGGCTGCTGGGGGGATGCTGGGCTGGAAACCTGGGGGAACCACAGGGCTTTCCCTGCCGGCCATTGCAGAGCTGCACCAGGGAGCTGGACGCAGCCTTTTCTCCTTGCTGGCACCATCAGGGTTGGCTGCTCACCTCCTCACTGCTGGGCATCTTGCAGGGATGGTGCCACCTGCTTGACTGACGCTGTTTAAGCAGCTCCAGTGAGTGAGCAGAGGGGACTGCTGCCTCTCTGTAAGACATGCTGTGGAGCATTACCCGTCTGTCCCCAGGGAGCCTCAGGGCTCTGCTCCTAGAGCCTCAGTGAAGGGAACTATCCCTGCGTGAGCTTTTTGGCTACTGCGGGTTCGGCAGCCGGTGCCAGGTACTGTGTGATGGGGTAGTGAGTGTCCTGGAGGCACCAAGACCCACGCTGAGGAGGGCTTTCTGCTGCCTCCTTGCTCTCTGCCACAGAGCTGGGCATTCAGTTCTCACTTCACAGGTGGGCCTGTGGCACCACGTGTGCTCGGGAAGAGAAGTGCTGGCTCCTCTCCTGGCATCGAGGGGCCTCAGCCTGTGCTGCCCTCCCTCAGCACATGGTGCTTGTTCTTGATGCTGGCTGGGAGCTGCTGGGGAGCCCCAGACATGGGGGTTTGGTGCAGAAACCCATGGGGCTGATCCAACCTCTGGCCAACCCCTTGGGGCAGAACGTAGCTGGGATGGGGATGGGGTGGAGGAGACGAGGCAGGAGGTCATGTTCATGGCGTGCAGGGAGAAGATCTTGTGCCTGCTTCCCATCCCTAACCTCTGCCAAGCATGGGGAGGGTGCTGAGCCGGGCATGTCGGGGTGGCATGGAGGGTGCAGGGGCTGGGCTGGTGCCAAGGCCAAGAGCTCTGTGCGTTCGCCATGGCTTGGGGGGATGCTGGCATGCCTTGCTGTGCCCGGGGGAGCTGGGCAAGCGGCACGCTGACACCCTGCCTTTCTCTCCTGTCCCCTCTGCAGACCTGGGCACACCCAGCCCCTGCCTGAGCGTGGAGTGCACCTTCGGGGCCACGTGCGTGGTGAAGAACCAGGAGGCCGTGTGCGAGTGCCAGCAGGTGTGCCAGGGCCGCTACGACCCCGTGTGCGGCAGCGACAACCGCACCTACGGCAACCCCTGCGAGCTCGACTCCATGGCCTGCGTCCTCAAGAGGGAGATCAAAGTGAAGCACAAGGGGCCCTGCGGTAAGAGCCGATCTCGGGGGGGTTCCTCCTCCTGCTGCTGCTGGCCACAGCCGGGTTCGCTTGCTGGGAGCGGGCAGTGGCTTGGAATCATAGAACCACAGACTGGTTTGGGTTGGGAGGGACCTTAAAGCCCATCCCGTTCCAACCCACGCGCCCGAGTGCCCTGTAGGAAGGAGCTGCCCTGTCTGCACCCAGCCTGCCCTGAGCAGCCCCTCTCCCGAGCCCAGGCGTGCCTGCAAGCTTTGTGCTGTAGACAGCAACCTCCGGGCCAACAGCCTGCACAAACAGAGCAGGGGGTTGTTGCATCTTCCCTCCCCCATGCAGAGGCAGCAGCTGCTGCGCGAAAGAAAAAATAAGAAAATTCATCTTGGAGCCAAATTCTTCATGAATTGAATGGCGGGGAGGGAAGAGGGGGTGTTTGAAGGAGAAAATGAGGCCGTGAATCACTAAACACCCGGAGTCAGCAGAGAGGAGATGTGCTGGCTGGAGCCCTGCCGCCTCTCCCCTGGGAGACTGGCCGCTCGCTGCCGGGGATGCCACGCTCCTCCTCCTCCTCCTCCCAGGGCCGGGGCTGATTTATCGCTCCTCTTAATCGCGCTCAGCCCCGCGCTCTCTCCCTCCCCCTATTTAGCTGTAACGGCGTACGGCTCCGGGGACATTTCATCACACTTCCTCCTGGCCCTGACAGCTTTTACAAGTAGTTATTGCCTTTCTGCCTCCGAGCCTGACCCCCCTCCTCCTGCAGCCCATCACCTCGGCTCCTTCCCTGGGGCTCCTGGTCCCAGTGAGGCGGCCGGTGTCCGCGGGTGCTCGCCCTGGGGTTTTATTTCTGCTCTGGCCCTTTGTTAGCCAGCGATGCCAGCCTGACCTGCTGTCTGTAACCTCCCGGTTGTGTTCTTTGCGCAGACCGTTGCGGGAAGTGCCGGTTTGGGGCCATCTGCGAGGCGGAGACGGGCCGGTGCGTGTGCCCCACGGAGTGCGTGCCCTCCTCCCAGCCCGTGTGCGGCACGGACGGCAACACGTATGGCAGCGAGTGCGAGCTCCACGTCCGGGCGTGCACGCAGCAGACCAACATCTTGGTGGCCGCCCAGGGAGACTGCAGTGAGTCTGGCAAGGTCCCCTCCTGCTCTCGGCTCGCTCCGGCGAGCGGATGCTGAGCCCTACTCGCTGCCCAGGCCCCGCAGAGCTGCCTGGCTGTGGCCGTCCAAGGCTCACGGCCCCTGGGTTTGCCAGCCCTGGGAGGCACCTGAGAAACCCCAGGGTTGGGATGTGCAGAGGGTGTCCCTGACGCTCCTCCTGGTGCCCTTATTAGTTGTTTTGGGGACTTCCCAGGAGCATCTCAACTCCAGAGTACCAGGGCTTGTGCAGGGACACCCAGCAGCCTGGCCCAGGGCTGCAGCTCCTGGCTGGTCACTTGGAGATGCTCCTGAGGCTTTTCGCCTCGTCTGGCGTGGTCTTCCCTTTGGGCTTCACAAGAATTGGGCATCCTGAGTCTCTCAAGCAGCTTCTCCCTTCTAGCCGTAGCTATACATCATAGGTGGTATCTGCCCTGTTTGTTACTTGTCAGAGCCAAGCAAAGAAATTGGGCTGATGTCCACTGAGGCCAGCAAAGAAATTGGGCTGAAAACACGTTAATAGCAATCACCAGAACTGAAAGCATCGAGGGTCTGTTTGATCACAGTTCATCTCAGTTGCTTTCCCTTCCCTCCATCCCCTGGGGTTAATTCCTCTTTGCTCATGTGTTTCCTCCCCACTCCCCAGCACAGGGAACTGTCTGTGCTAATTAATTAATGAATTAATGAATTAAAAGCCCTGCCTGGGTTCTTCATTAGGATGAATGCTACCACAGGAAAAGCAATGCTTTGAGCCTCATAAAACCTGCCCTGCTGGGTCTGTGTCCCAAGGCTGGCCTGTGCATGGAGATCCTCTCTAAACTGGGGAGAGAAGAGGCACTGAGTGTGACAGATGACTCTCAGTGCTCCATGGGCATGGTGAGGCTGAAGTCACCATGAGAGCAAATGGGATTTCTTACTGGTGTCTTAGAAGAAGCTGCTGGACACAACACCCATGGGTGCTGATGGGGATCAGAAATGCTCAGGGCTGGCACCTGCCCGTTGCAGAGTCTTTGTGTGGTTTAAATAAGCAGTAACAAACCACTCTGGGGAAGGAGGGCTTCTCTTCTTGCCTCTGGGGGCACGGCGTTAGTGGTCCCCAGCTCTGTGATGCTGGGAAGTTGGCTCTGAAGGTCCCCAGGAGGTCTCACGCTGGCTCTCCCTCTCGCCCCGCAGAGTCGTGCGGCAGCACGGTGTGCTCCTTCGGCAGCCGGTGCGCGGGCGGGCAGTGCGTGTGCCCGCGCTGCGAGCGGCAGCCCTTCGCCCCGGTGTGCGGCAGCGACGGCCTCACCTACGGCAGCCTGTGCGAGCTGCGGGTGGCCTCCTGCCAGCAGAAGAGGAGCATCGAGGTGGCCAGGATGGGGCCGTGCGAGGATGGTAGGTTGACACCGTTCCTATGGCTGCGCGGGCACGAAACGGGGGGGAAAGGGTGAGGAAGGAGCAAGGCTGCACGCCCACGGGCTCTCCCCCTCGCTGCTCCCCCCGTCAAGCTTGGGTGTAGTGCCCTGTGCCACCCCCGGTGTCCCCAGCACAGCCCTCTCCATCCCTCCTGGCCACCCAGCACCCCTGCCGCCTCCCTTTCCCCTCCGTCTTTCTGTCACCAGCAGTGATGAGGGGTGGTGCCACCTGATCAAGGCGGTTGTCACTGCTTTAATGTCACACTTCAGCGGGTCTCGGCCAGGGGAAACGGAGCCTGGCTCCTGCTTTGCTTCTCTCTGCCCCAGGGACTGCCCAAGGGCCTGGCCAGTGGCCGCTGTTGGCTCGGTCCTGAGCACCAGCGAAGGTCGTGGGCTTGGCCAGGCTACGAACTAAGAACCTGCTGAGTGTTCCCAGTTTAGGGGGAAAGCTGTGGGTTAACGTTGGCTGAATCCCAGTACAGGAGGCACATAAACCTCGCTGCTCTGATGGCCTGACGAGCTGAGACTCGCTGGCTCATTGCACATGTAGTCTAGCTGGAAAGGACTTCAGTGCTATGGCAGAGCTTAGGGAGAGGGGAAGACATAACACGGTGTTTGATCACAGCCCTCCTCGGGGAATTTCAGGCTGATGTCCCTCTGGGAAAAGATCTTAAATAATTCTCTGTGTAATGCCAAATCCCAGTCTTTGATCACTCCATAAAAAGGGCCAGGTTTTCCTGCCCTCCCTTCCCCTTTGAAATCAGCAATGTCTCTCTGTAGCTGCTGAAGCTCTGAGCATCTTCTGGAGAGGCAGCCGGGCTAGGGACAGGGTTTAGCTGTTGTTAAGGATATCTGCCTAACTGAGCTTCAGCCTAAGCCCAGCTGTGGGCTGCTTCCCCCATCTGGGGCACAGCCTCGTGTAGGGAGAAGGGCTTTGGCCCCGGCCCCTCTGCGTCCCCCTCGCTCTGCCCTCTCTCACCGTGTCCTCCTTCGCTCCAGAGTGCGGCTCGGGGGGCTCGGGCTCCGGCGACGGTAGTGAGTGTGAGCAGGACCGGTGCCGGCAGTACGGGGGCTGGTGGGACGAGGACGCGGAGGATGACCGCTGTGTGTGTGACTTCACCTGCCTGGCAGTGCCACGCAGCCCGGTAAGCATGCCAAGCAGCTCTGGGCATCTTTGCTCCCCTCCTCTCCTCTCCCTAGTAGCCTTCCCGCATGCTTCCTGGGCAGGAGAGGGCATCCCATGGAGAGGGATCCTGCCTCCCTGTGCCAGGGACTGCCCTGAGCTGCTTCCCTCCCTGTCCTGGCAGGTGTGTGGCTCTGATGGCGTGACCTACGCCAACGAGTGTGAGCTGAAGAAGACACGGTGTGAAAAACGCCAGGATCTCTATGTCACCAGCCAAGGAGCCTGCCGCGGTGAGTCCCCCCGGGCTGACCCAGGCTGTGTGCGCTGGTCCCCAGCCTGGTGCCCTTTCCCTGGGGCTGAGCAAGGAAGTGCCCACTGAGGGCACAGCAGTGTTGGCTTGCTGATCCCTGCTGCATCATTCCTGTTCCGTGCCCTGTGCTTGCCCTGGCCCAGGGTAGGACCTCACCTCGTCCCTGCTCCCAGCATCTCTGCAGGGACCGTGTGGTTTAGCAGAAATGCTGCTAAATTGGCAATTCTGCCCCACAGCAACCTGTGTGCCGAAGGTAACCTCTACCCCTCTACCTTCCTCCGCAGCCCTTGCCACAACCCCACCACCTCTCCTGGTTGTGCACTGCAGCCAGACCATCTATGGATGCTGCCCAGACAACATGACCTTGGCGCTCGGAGTGGGTGCAGCTGGATGCCCAAGTGAGTGGATATTGTGTTCCCACCCGGGGGGACGTGGAGGACCTTCAGGGATGGCTGGAAGGCAGGAGAGATCGGGTGGAGGGGGCACTTGGGGTCCCATCCCAGGGGAAGCGAAGGGAGGTGGGCCCTCCCCATTCCTTAGCTAACTGGTGACCTCCCAGGCTCAAAAAGCCTCTGTTTATCCCCAGCTCCAGGCTCGCAGCAGGCACACGTGGAGATGTGCACGCACGCTTCACCTTCTGTATCTACTAGTGATGCTCTTGTCCTTCCAAAAGCCCTGAGTCACCTTCCAGGTCTAAATTCCTCTGAAATGCAGGAAGACGGGAAGGTGGCGGAGAACTTGTCTGGTGCTGAGCCCATGCTGGATGCCCCAGAAGGTGCCTCTAGGGCCAGCCCAAGCCCTCTGTGCCTTTAGCCCATTGCACAGGGCTTTTTACCAGCCCGAGTGACAAAAATACTGCTTGTATCACAGAATCACTCAGGTTGGAAGAGCCCTCTGGGATCATCGAGTCCAACCATTGCCCTGACACCACCATGGCAACTAGACCATGGCACTAAGTGCCATGTCAGTCTTTTCTTAAACCCCTCCAGAGATGGTGACCCCACCACCTCCCTGGGCAGCCCCTTCCAGTGTCTAATGACCCTTGCAGAGAAGAAATGCTTCCTAATGTCCAACCTGAACCTCCCCTGGCCAAGCTTGAGGCTGTGTCCTCTTGTCCTATCGCTAGTTGCCTGGGAGAAGAGACCGACTCCCACTGCGCTACAACCTCCCTTCAGGTAGTTGTAGACTGCACTAAGGCCACCTCTGAGCCTCCTCTTCTCCAGGCTAAATTGTGCTGCAGGCTGAGGTGGAACAGAGCTAGGGTTCACCCAGGGACCTTCTGCAGGGCACCCCAGGACTGGTGGGTGACTGCGCTGTGCAGGAAGCTGAGCTGACAAATGATTCATTAATATTTATTAAATGATTATTGGAGTCAGCACTTTAGCAGAAGGCACATTTGGAGAGGCATTAGTGAACTCTCAACAGCTGAGGCTGTGTGTTAGGGAAAGCCACTACCCCGCAGGGACACGATTCAGGCCGTGCCTGGGCCTGGCTCACGCCAGCCTGGTGAGGGTGTGGTGGTGGTTAATGTGCTGTAGTGTTTAAAAAGCATTTAGCCAGTGCTGCTTGCTCTGGACGTGCCATTTCCCTGCCCTGGGCAGGCTGGGGGGGTTTATGCACCCTACTCCCTGCTCCTGCTGTCTCCCTTTCTCTGCAGCTCTGCCCCTTATCCCCTTCCTGCTACTCCCTGGGGATAAAGGCAGCGTCTCTCTGTCTATCTTTGGATCATTTCCCTCCATCAAGTTCCTAATTAATGAATTAATAATAAACTTCTAATAGCTTCCTCTCCCTTTGATGTTAATGAGAGAGGAGATCTTGATGACAGCCAAGCGAGCGGGTTAATCCCTGAAGGTTTCGTTCCGCCTTGTAGCTGGGGCAGAGGAGGAGGGTGGGGAGCAGCTGGTGAAACCTCCTGCCCAGCGTGGGACCACGTCCGTGCCCTGGCTGAGCAGCTCGGTGGCTCAGCAGTCGGTCCCCCCACCCCGCCATCCCCCCTGCCTCCTCAGGGCTCAGCCTCACGCTCTGTCTCCCTCTGACCCGCAGGCACCTGCCAGTGCAACCCCTACGGCTCCTACGGGGGGGCCTGCGACCCCGCCACGGGGCAGTGCTCCTGCAAGCCCGGCGTGGGGGGGCTGAAGTGCGACCGCTGCGAGCCCGGCTTCTGGAACTTCCGCGGCATCGTCACCGACAGCAAGAGCGGCTGCACGCGTGAGTGCTGCGCTGGGACCCGCGGCCCGCGCCGCTCGGGGCTGGCACAGCTCCCTGCCCTGCTCTGTGGGGCTCGGGGCACAGCAGGGCACTGTGCTAGTGAGAATAGGGAGCCCTGATGCTGGTCATGGAATCGCAGACTGGTTTGAGTTGGGAGGGACCTCAAAGCCCATCCAGTTCCAACCCCCTGCCACGGGCAGGGACACCTTCCACCAGACCAGGTTGCTCCAAGCCCCATCCAACCTGGCCTTGAACACTGCCAGGGAGGGGGCAGCCACAGCTTCTCTGGGCAACCTGGGCCAGGGTCTCACCACCCTCACAGCAAAGAATTTCTTCCTAATATCTCATCTCAATCATCTCCCCTCTTTCAGTTTAAAACCTTTCCCCCTTGTCCTGTCACTCCATGCCCTTGTAAAAAGTCTCTCTCCAGCTTTCCTGTAGCCCCTTCAGGTACTGAAAGGTGCTAGAAGGTCTCCCAGTGATCCTACTGTAAGTCACCTCCAGCAGCTCCTTTTGCAGGGCTTGATGACTTGCTCTGTGCCTGAAGTGTGGCACAGGTGCCCTTTCTCCCCCGTGGTGCAGCTTGGCTGGGACCTTGTGTCTCCTTCCATGGTCCTGCTCCCCAAGCACATGCTCTGCAGGGCTGCTTGAACCCACCATGAACAAGCCCTGGTGTCCCTACATGTGCCTGGGGGGGTGGCTGTGGGATCACAAGCCATAGGACCATGGTCAGAGGGTAGCAGGTAGAAGCAGGTTCCTGCAGCCAGTTTTGGGTCAGTAAGGACGGGGTAGCAGTCAGCATTATGGTCCTCCCCCAGACCCTTCTCCTCGCTCTTCTCTTGCATTGCTGGGGGACCTGAGTGAGTCTGCTGTTGGCTCCACAAATCCACCAGCAAAACAGTGTCTTTTTTTTTTTTCCCCCTTCTTGCTCAGCCTGTAACTGCGACCCGGTGGGCTCCGTGCGCGATGACTGTGAGCAGATGACCGGGCTGTGCTCCTGCAAGACTGGCATCACTGGCATGAAATGCAACCAGTGCCCCAACGGCAGCAAGCTGGGCATGACAGGCTGTGAGAAAGGTGAGCCCCTGGGAGAGCCAAGACCTGCTGGGAGGAGAGAGAGAGGGAGTTGGATCCAGCATGGCCTGTATGACCGGTACGTGCTTTGTTGGTCATCTCTTCCCTCTTCTCTCCCTACCCCAGACCCCTCAGCCCCAAAATCCTGTGAGGAAATGAGCTGCGAGTTTGGAGCCTCGTGCGTGGAAGTCAGCGGCTTTGCCCACTGCGAGTGCCCGTCCCCTCTCTGCTCAGAGGCCAACATGACCAAGGTTTGCGGGAGCAGTGGCCACAGGGGGCTGAGTGGCCCAGGGCTTGGAGGAGGACAGAAGTGCAGCTCATGTTACCCCTCTGCCTCCCAGGTGTGTGGCTCTGATGGTGTCACTTATGGGGACCAGTGCCAGCTGAAGACCATCGCCTGCCGGCAGGGACAGGCCATCACTGTGAAGCACGTGGGGCAGTGCCACGGTGAGTGTCTGCGGCTCTCGGCGCTGGGGCAGAGACGCTGGACCTGGGTCTGGCTGCCTCCCTCCCTCTGCGGCTCCTCGCTGTGCTGTGACTCACAGAATCACAGACTCACTCAGGTTGGAAGAGCCCTCTGGGATCATCAAGTCCGACCATTGCCCTGACACCACCATGGCAACTAGACCATGGCACTAAGTGCCATGTCCAGGCTTTTCTTAAACCCCTCCAGAGATGGTGACTCCACCACCTCCCTGGGCAGCCCCTTCCAATGGCTAATGACCCTTGCTGAGAAGAAATGCTTCCTAATGTCCAACCTGAACCTCCCCTGGCGAAGTTTGAGGCTGTGTCCTCTTGTCCTATCGCTGGTTGCCTGGGAGAAGAGGCCGACTCCTCACGGCACAGCAGATGCGCTGCCCAGGGCAGGTGCCTGAGGGTTTGCAATGTGCTTCCCGGTGTCACAGCCAGCCTTCCCCAGACCTACCCTCCTTACCTACCCTGTCTCACTGCTCCTTTCAGAGTCCATCACTCACACAAGCCACACCTCGCCACCCACGCCGCTGCCCACGCTGCCCTTGGACAAGTTAATCCTTCCTCCACCGCTGCAGCTCACCACCCGGGCTCCAGAACCCACCGAGCTGGCTACCAGCTCCCTGCTGTTGGAAGCCAGGCCTACTGAGAGAGGTCACCCTACAACGAGGCGCATCACGACTGCCAGACCAGCCACTACGCCCTGGATGACCCACGGGGTGTATAAAACCACCGTCCGCCCTCTCTCCACCGCGCCGGTGGTCCTGGCCACCCCCCAGCCTGCCTACGCTGAATCGGGCAGTGCAGAAGGCAGTGGAGACCAAGAGGTGGGCATCAGTGGAGACCAGGAATCCAGTGGGGCAGGGTCTGCCGGTGAGTGTGCGCTCCTTCGGCTCGGCGGGTGGGTTGTGGGCTAAACCATCCCCTTGTCTCTCACGATGAAGCTGTGTCTCAGCCTCAACCCCTGACACGGAGGTGAGGTCGTACCTCTGGCTGGTGAATGCTCCTCTTCATGCCCCGCAGGGGAGGAGGAGGTGGAGGACAGCCAGGTAACTTCCACCCCAGCCATCGAGAGGGCGACGTGCTACAACACCCCGCTGGGATGCTGCTCTGACGGCAAGACTGCAGCTGCTGATGCCGAAGGCAGCAACTGTCCGGGTGAGTTTGTCCCCAGGGCTGCGCGCCGTGGGGTCCCTTTTGGTGGTCAGAGGCAGACTGAGCTCTTGCAGGGTGCAGGAGGGGGAGAGGTGCCACCGAGAGCAGCATGGTGCAGAGCCACTTGTGCTCGGTCACAGCACATACGCCCTTGTTACCTTAAAAATTGTTGCTCTGGGGCCGTCTCCAGATGTTTCCTCACTGAGGTCCTCCCTAACTGTCCCTGCTCTGTGGGGTTTCCAGCAGGACATCCCCTTTCGCTCTGGACACCACAGTCCCCTTTTAACCCACGAAGGGCCAGCTGGGGACCTCCCGTACGGTCACCCACAGCAGGGATCTCTCTCTAGCTGCCTCCCCTAGAAGGGAACCTTAGGTTCCTGGGGTGGTTTCACAGCCTGTTAGCGAGCAGGGTCTCCTCTTCCCTCTCCCAGCACAGGTCTTCTCCTTGCCCAGAGGCCACGTTTCGCCCTCCTCTGGTTGCATGCAGTCTCTGATCCTGCCCTATTGACTCTGTGCTGCTCTGCCTAACGTCTTTCTCTTGTTACTCAGCCGGTGCAGGGGGGCTGCTCTCCGGGCCGGAGCTCAGAGGAAACCGTATGGTAAAAGCTGCCATCTCCAGCCTGGTCTTTGCCATCTGCTCCAGCACCCTCTGATACTAATCCTCCATGGCGCTCTCCCAGACCCATCCAGACTAACCCCAGCACTGGCACTACCCGCACACTGCCATCACCCTTTCCCCCCCAGGGACTCCAACACTCCTTGCGGCTCTCAGCCACGTGCCTGTCCCCTGCCCACGAGCCAACTAAAGGCATTTGTCTTGTTTACCCTCCCTCCCGTAGCTACCAAAGTCTTCCAAGGAGTCCTCATCTTGGAGGAGGTGGAAGGCCAGGAGCTGTTCTACACACCCGAGATGGCTGACCCCAAGTCAGAGCTCTTCGGGGAGACGGCCAGGAGCATCGAGAGTGCGGTGAGTCCTTTGCACTTGATCTAGGGTCTGGCGGGGGCTTTTCTGGCCTCGCCAAGAGAAGAGAGGACCCTGCTTGCCTCTTGTCTCCCACCTTGGAGGAGAACCCTGCTACATTGTTGGCTCTTGCGTGGCTGTGGGTACGCTGAGGAAGCGCTGGGTGGGGTAGCAGCGTTATCCTGTAGCCCGCAGTGTGGCACAGCAAACACAAAGCATCTTTGCAAGGGGATTAACGTATTTGGAGCTGGTTCCAAGCTGCGCTCAGAAGTTGGCAAGCCCTCAGTACGGTCGTAGAAGCAGATGTGTGCCTGGTGTACGGACCATATGGTTCAGGCAGTTCTGTATCACAATAGTGATATTTCCCAATACAACAGTGGCTTCCATCGAGGATGCAAATGTACACAAAAGCTTCATTCACTGGTTCATCCATTCCCACCCCGAGAATGGAAGACACTCTGCTGGTTTCTGCTTTCCCAGGGCTGGGGGAGATGAAGGCATGGCACGGGCCCTCTGTCCCAGAGGACATCTGTGGCTGGGCTGAGAGTTCCTGGGCTGCAGAGACCTGTTGTCCTTCTGCAACCTACCTGCACGTGCCCACGGATGTGATGTGCTCCTTTACCCCTCTGAGATCACTGTGCCCTAATTTATAGCGGGGGAGACTATACCATGGGACCACTATTCAGTTAATTACGTTCTTCTGTCTTTGCCTGGAAGCCGAGGGAAGGAAGCGGTGGCCTCTGGCTGTGGTGGCTGCTGGTCCAGCACGAGGCTGGGGCAGATAGCTGGTAGGGCTGTTAAACCCCCTGTAAGCCTTGCACTGTCACTGTCTCCTTCATGGGACTTCAGACAAAGCCTGCAGTGTCTGAGAGCCAAGTCTTAAAAGGCAGGCGGGTACTTAACGATGCAGAATGGGATTTGCCAAAGTGCCTCAGCAGGTTTACACAGCTTTAGAAGAGATCAGTAAGACTTAGATGCCACACAATAGCAAATCCCTATATGAACTGCAAGGTGTCTCTGGTCTGGCTCTGTTCTGCTCTCCTCCACGGGTACGACGGGGATAGCTCACCTTCCCCACACTGCCTGGATCCCCTTCTTGCCTTTGACTGCAGGCCATAAAGGATAGGGACTGTGTGAAACTATCACCCTACACAAAGGAGCCTTGTTGCATGTGCCTGTGGGATATCTTGCAGAGGTTTGGATGCAAACCCCTGTGGGTCGAAACCAAGGAGACTCGCTGGGACTCGAGATCTTTTACTGAAAGGACCTATGCCCTAGGATCTCCCCGTTAATCTGTTCATCTTTCCTCCTTCACCTCCCACCAACCAGCTGGATGAGCTTTTCCGCAATTCTGATGTCAAGAAGGATTTCAAGAGCATCCGTGTGCGAGACCTGGGGCAGAGCAGCGCTGTCCGGGTCATCGTGGAGTCCCACTTCGACCCAGGTAAGAGCCTTCCCGGTGCTGATTCCTGCCTGAGGAGCTGCCCCAAGAAACACGCATGCACCAAGGAACATGGAAGAACCTTATTAAAAATTGCTGGGGATGTGTCTTCTGTCCAACAAAGTCACCAGATGCTGTGAGAAAAGCTGGGAGGAGGTGTACCCTGAGCTGGTGCCTGGAAGGCTGGAAGCATTTCCCTAGGGACAGGAATGCATCGTGGGGAGGTCATGAGAGGGAAGCTGCTAGGTGGGCCTGCACCTTCACTCTTGCCTTTCTCCTTTCTCCTCCTGGCTACGATCAGCCACTTCCTACACGGCAGCTGACGTCCAAGGGGCACTGCTGAAGCAGATCAAAGCTTCCAAGAAGAAGACCATCCTGGTGAAGAAGCCTCAGCAGGAGCACGTCAAATTCATGGACTTTGGTGAGCCCCTCTTTCTGCGGTCAGTGCCCCTCTCTTGGTTTAGGCATTCGAACGGGCAGGCTGGCTCTTTGGGTCTTTCCTCTGTAGCAGGAACCCGTCAAATGCTTCCCTAGACGGTGCCCTGCAGAGCCAGGGCTCAGAGGATTAGTCACACGATCACAGACTCCCAGCTTGGTTGGG
This sequence comes from Nyctibius grandis, assembly GCF_013368605.1. Taxonomy (NCBI): domain Eukaryota; kingdom Metazoa; phylum Chordata; class Aves; order Nyctibiiformes; family Nyctibiidae; genus Nyctibius; species Nyctibius grandis. The sequence continues at coordinate 5,740,533 of NC_090674.1, forward strand.
GTTGGAAGGCACCTCTGCAGATCCAGTCCAACCCCCTGCCCAAGCAGGGTCACCCAGAGCACGTTGCACAGGGTCATGTCCAGGCAGGTTTGAATATCTCCAGAGAAGGAGACTCCCCACCCTCCCTGGGCAGCCTGTTCCAGGGCTCTGGCACCCTCAAAATAAAGATGATTTTCCTCATATTGAGATGGAACTTCCCACGTTTCAGTTTGTGCCTGTTGCATCGTGCCAGGGTCCCTGTGGAACACTCTCATCTTGGGTACACTGTTGTGGTGGCAGTGAGGTAGCTGTGGGTCTTTAATAAAATAGTCAGTTCTCCAGCTTTCAGTCCTTTTCTCATTTCTTTTGTTGTTCTTTTTGCCGATAAGGGTGAGAAGCAAAAAAACATGGGTGTGAGAATTCCAAGTCTCAGAATCACAGAATCAATGAGGTTGGAAGAGACCTCTGGGCTCATCAAGTCCAACCATTGCCCTGACACCACCATGGCAACTAGACCAGGGCACTAAGTGCCATGTCCAGGCTTTTCTTAAACACCTCCAGAGATGGTGACTCCACCACCTCCCTGGGCAGCCCCTTCCAATGGCTAATGACCCTTGCTGAGAAGAAATGCTTCCTAATGTCCAACCTGAACCTCCCCTGGCGAAGCTTGAGGCTGTGTCCTCTTGTCCTATCGCTGGTTGCCTGGGAGAAGAGGCCGACTCCCACTCCACTACAACCTCCCTTCAGGTAGTTGTAGACTGCACTAAGGTCACCTCTGAGCCTCCTCTTCTCCAGGCTAAACACCCCCAGCTCCCTCAGCCGTTCCTTGTAGGTCATGCCCTCATTATGCTCCTGAGCACCTCAGAGCAGTTCCCAAGGCAATCTGCCCTTTTTTGAAGTACTAACTTTTACTTTTGACAAAACTTTTAGGGCAGATCAGAAACCTTAAACCCACTGAAACCTTTCCAGGCACCAGCCTCCACCAGCATTTTGCTGTGTTTCAGACTGGATCCCCAGGCTCTTCACCACCACTGTGACCACAACCACGGCCACCACCATGGCACCTGCCACCACCCGCAGGTACACCACAGCCGCCGCTGCCACCACCGCCCACATCCTGCGCCCGGACGCCGCGGGCCGACCCAGCGCCAAGACGGCAGGAGCCATGAGCACCAGGAGACCCACCTCCACCCTCCCCGCCAGTGCCCGGCGGAAGCCCACGCGCCAGCCCCCTGCCACGAGGAAGCCCTTGCGGCCCTGCGACTCGCACCCCTGCCTGCACGGTGGCACCTGCGAGGACGACGGGAAGGAGTTCACCTGCAGCTGCCCGGCGGGCAAAGGGGGAGCTGTCTGCGAGAAACGTACGTGCCTCTGAGCTCTGTCCGTCCGTACTCACAGAATCACTGGTTTGGGTTGGGAGGGACCTTAAAGATCATCCAGTTCCAACCCCCTGCCACGGGCAGGGACACCTTCCACCAGACCATGTTGCTCCAAGCCCCATCCAAGCTGGCCTTGAACACTGCCAGGGAGGGGGCAGCCACAGCTTCTCTGGGCAACCTGGGCCAGGGTCTCACCACCCTCACAGAAAAGAATTTCTTCCTAATAGCTCATCTAAATCTAATGTAGCCGCTTCAGGTGCTGGAAGGTGCTAGAAGGTCTCCCTGGAGCCTTCTCTTCTCCAGGCTGAACAGTCCCAACTCTCTCAGCCTGTCTCCAGAGCAGAGGGGCTCCAGCCCTCTGAGCATCTTCGTGGCCTCCTCTGGACTCGCTCCAACAGCTCCGTGTCCTTCTTCTGTTGGGGCCCCAGAGCTGGATGCAGCACTGCAGGGGGGGTCTCACGAGAGCGGAGCAGAGGGGCAGAATCCCCTCCCTCACCCTGCTGGCCACGCTGCTGGGGATGCAGCCCAGGACACGGTTGGCTTTGGGCAGCTGGTGACTGCTGGTTAGTGTAACAGGGACAGGCTCTACCTGTCCTCTCCCATGCTTCACCAGAGCTGCTGTCTCTCCCCGTGAGCTCCCGCTGGCAGTTTGGTGTCACGCCGGGGGCTTGGGGTGGCTGTGGGTGCTCATTCCTGAAGAGCTCTGTCCCTAAAGCTCAAAGCTGCTGCTGGATGTGGGTGACGAGCCCTGTTCATTTTAATTAGGGCTTGGCCTTCCAGAGCCCGTGGAAAATCTCAGCTGCAATAAATAAAACCTGGGGTGAGGAATGTAAATCCATCATGTGGGCTTCTGGGAGGACAGATAAAAATTATCTAAGGAGCAGGGAAGTTGAGTTATGAGGAACTGTGTGTGCAGCAGAGCTCAGCTGAGGGCACAGGGGATGTGATAGCTGGGCTGGGAAAGGACCAGCAGCACTGGGCCTTACTGGGAGGAGCTGATGGGGACACCGCTGAGGCTGAGTACTGGGAGAGATCTCTAAAGCCTGGGAGCAATCTGGGGGGGGCATGCCATTGCGAGAGGAGTTGGTTGCTACCAGTATGAGTGTCTGGGAGGTGATGATGGGAGAATTGCACAGGAGTGTGGGCCCAGAGGAGAGAGTGAGCTTCTTCCTGCTGTTTCACAAGAGAATCACAGAATCAATGAGGTTGGAAGAGCCCTCTGAGATCATCTGAGTCCAACCATTGCCCTGACACCACCATGGCAACTAGACCATGGCACTAAGTGCCATGTCCAGGCTTTTCTTAAACACCTCCAGTTCATGGGCTCATGCTCTCTGTCCTGTCCCTCCTCTGCTTCATCCCTTCTTCCTTCCTCTCTCCCCCCTCTGGCTCTTGCAGCTATCAGGTACTTCATCCCCAGCTTTGGAGGCAAGTCCTACCTGGCCTTCAAGATGATGAAGGCGTACCACACCGTGCGCATCGCCATGGAGTTCAGGGCCGTGGAGCTCAGTGGGCTGCTGCTCTACAACGGGCAGAACCGCGGCAAAGACTTCATTTCCCTGGCGCTGGTCGGTGGCTTCGTGGAGCTCAGGTGGGTGCCCTTCCCCTCGACGCTGGGTGTTGGGGAGGAGGTGGAGCAACCGCTCTTGCCATGAGTGGTCCTTGTGGTTGGTCCCCGAGCAGGGGGTGGCTCCGTGCTCCAGAGGTGGGGAGGGACTGGGTCTCCCGCGTGCTCCCAGCTTCGCCCTGGCCTGCAGCAGCCCCCTTGCCGTGGTGCAGATGTCACCTTTCTGGCACAGACACAGGCCTCCCCCCTTTCCTGCTCCAGGTTTAACACTGGCTCCGGCACTGGAGTCGTCACCAGCAAGGTCCGCGTCGAGCCTGGCAAGTGGCACCAGTTGGTGGTGAACCGCAACCGGCGCAGCGGCGTGCTGGCCGTGGATGGGGAGCCCCACGTCAGCGGGGAGAGCCCCACGGGCACCGACGGGCTCAACCTCGACACCGACCTCTTCATCGGGGGAGCGCCCGAGGACCAAATGGCTGCGTGAGTGAGGGGGCCGGCCCGTGCCGTGGGTGTCACAGTATCCATCGCCGCGGATGGAGCATCCTTGTCCCCATAGCAGGCTCCAGGCGGTGGCTGGGGGAGCGTTGTGGAGGTTCTCTGGGCTTGGGGAGCTTCTTCATCACACAGAATCACAGACTCAATCAGGTTGGAAGAGCCCTCTGGGATCATCGAGTCCAACCATTGCCCTGACACCACCATGGCAACTAGACCAGGGCACTAAGTGCCATGTCCAGGCTTTTCTTAAACCCCTCCAGAGATGGTGACTCCACCACCTCCCTGGGCAGCCTGTTCTGATAGCTAATGAGCACAGCCTGACCCAGACACTTGGAGGACCTCTGTATTTTTGTCCCCGGGGACAAAACCCCCACCCACTTTGTCCCCTGTCCCCTCAGGGTGGCAGATCGTACCGCGGCTACGACCGGCCTGAAGGGCTGCATCCGCCTCCTGGACGTGAACAACCAGATGTACGACCTGCGGGAGAAAGGCAGCGACGTGCTGTACGGCAGCGGGGTGGGCGAGTGCGGCAATGACCCCTGCCACCCCAACCCCTGCCACCACGGTGGCATCTGCCACGTCAAGGAGGCGGAGATGTTCCACTGCGAGTGTCTCCACACCTACACCGGTACGGGGAGGGGGCTGCAGACAGAGCGTTGCTGGGGGTCCTGGTCCCACTGGTTGGCCCTGGGGGATCCCAGAGCCTCTGGGGGGATGTGGTGTGGAGGGCCAGCAGTGGGTTAGAGGGAGAAGCGTAGGGTGAAGCTGCATCCAGTGAAGTCAACAAATTTAGACTGAGGTGACAGGGCTGCCTTTTCCGCTGCAGGCCCGACGTGTGCCGACGAGAGGAACCCCTGCGACCCTTCGCCCTGCCACGTCTCTGCCACCTGCCTGGTGCTGCCAGAGGGAGGTGCCATGTGCACCTGTCCCATGGGCCGGGAAGGAGACTTCTGCGAGCTAGGTGGGACGGGAGCTGGCAGAGGAGCGGGGCTGGGGAAGGGGGTGGCACCGCAGGCGCTGATTTCCCCAGCCGGGGCGGCCAGGAAGCCTCGCCTGCTGCGGCACTGGGGCACTGGCTGAAGCTGCTCTGCCTCCTCTTCCTCACCATTCCCTCGTTTGTGCCCAGTGACAGAGCAGGACCACACCATGCCCTTCCTCCCGGAGTTCAATGGCTTCTCCTACCTGGAGCTGAACGGGCTGCAGACCTTCGTTCCTGACCTGCAGTAAGTGCCAGGGAAGGGGAGAGGGGCGGCATCCTGAGCACGGCCGATGTGTCCCTTACCCGGCAAGGGTGCCTTCCAGGGGGTCATCTCTGCCATACCTGTGGTCCCAGGCAGGCAGAGGACTTCCAAGGGCTCAGCACGCAGGGGCAGAGGAAGAGAGCGCGTGGGCAGCTGGATCGGAGGGTATCTGTAACCCTTCTCTCCTCAGGGACAAAATGTCTATGGAAGTTGTGTTCCTGGCCAAGAACCCCAACGGCATGATCTTCTACAACGGGCAGAAGACAGATGGCAAAGGGGACTTTGTCTCCCTGGCCTTACACGATGGCTACCTGGAGTACCGATACGACCTGGGCAAAGGGGCGGCTGTGCTGAGGTAGGGTGGGCTGCGGGCTGGCGGGCTGCTCATCACCGTGGTGGTGACAACAGAGGCAGGAGAGGGACAGTGGTGGCTTTCAGTGTCCAGCACTGGATTTGAGCTTCCCTAAGGAAGCTGGGAGGGGAGCAGGCTTCATACTGGCCTCGGCTGTTTGCAGTAATGGCTCGTGGGTGGCTGTCCCCCAGAGCTAGGCCTGCCCCCAGCTTGTGCCCACACTGGTCAGGGGAGGTTTCCAGCGCTGTGTCTGCAGGTGGTCACGGCAGAGCTCTCATTCATGTGCCTTCTCCTTCCTCCTCATCACCAGGAGCAAAGAGCCGGTTCCCCTCAACACCTGGATAAGCGTCTTGTTGGAGAGGAACGGGCGCAAAGGGGTCATGAGGATCAACAACGGCGAGAGGGTGATGGGAGAGTCGCCGGTGAGTTGATGGGTGTCATGGTTTAACCCCAGCTGGCAACTAAGCACCACACAGCTGCTGGGTCACTGCTCCCCCCAGCAGGATGGGGGAAGAGAATTGGAAGGGTAAAAGTGAGAAAACTCGTGGGTTGAGATAAGAACAGTTGGTCCCCCCAGCCAACCTCCCCCCTAGTCTTATTGCTGAGCGTGGTGCCATATGGTCTGGACTGTCCCTTGGGAGTCAGCTGGCCTGGCTGTGTCTGCTCTCAGCTTTTCCTGCCCCCCCAGCCTGTTCGCTGGCGGGGGGGTGTGGGGAGCCTTGGCTCCGTGTAAGCACTGCTCAGCGATAACTAAACCATTCCTGAGTTATCAACGCTGTTCCCAGCACAAATCCAAAACACAGGCACAAATTATCTGCGTTGAAGAAAATTAACTCACAGTGGGCCAGGGGAGAGCTCTGGGCTTCCAGCCCTGCTCCTCTCATGTGTGAGATGAGCTGTGAGGTTCTCGGGGGCTGTCAGTCCTGGTGGTGCACGGCCTCAAGGGTGAAGGAGAATGGGCCAGACCTGGGGAAAAGGCTGCTGCAGGGCAGAGCTTGCCTGCCCCTCCTAGCTGCTCTGGTGCTGGGAGACAGCAGCTGCACCCCTCTCCCAGCTCCTCGTTCCTTCATGTCCACCGGCACCCGCAGAGCTGCCGCCCCTTTGCCAGCCACACGTGTACCCTGGTTCCTGGGGCTCGGCTTTGGGGATGTGTTTGAGCCCCCCATGCACACCCCCCTTTTTTTGCAGGTCCTCAACTGTCCCCGTATCAGGGCAGACACACAAGGCACTCCCTGCCCTCGTCAGCTCCCTGTCCCCTCCCCTGCCTACCCCGGGCACTGGTTGCAGCCCTGCTCTTGCAGCCCTGCATGTGACGATGTTACCCACTGATCTCCCTTTTCTCTCTTTCTCTCTCTCCCGTTGATTTTCATTTGTATTTTTCCCTCCCCTGCTGTCTGGATCCCAGAAATCCCGTAAGGTACAGATAAGTATGACCCACCGCACCTCCATCTCATCTGCCATTGGCACGTTGTTCTTTATTTTTCGTTTGTTTTCCATTCAGATCTCAGTGTTTCACCCACTCCCCTTCCCACCTGACCAAGCAGCTTTAGGATCTCTGTAGACTAGAGACACTCGTTTCCTCCTCCCTCATTAATTCCCCACCAGTTGTTTCATGTTTCGGATGCATTTCAATTAATCTGGTCATGTTCCTCGTGTTAACCCCACAAAGCATTAGCTAGCGATTCACACCCCTGCATCCACACCTCGGGGTCCAGCCCGGGTGGAACTTCTTTACTCCTCCTATGAGGAGGAACCTCTTTGCTGTGAGGGTGCCAGAGCCCTGGCACAGGCTGCCCAGGGAGGGGGGGAGTCTCCTTCTCTGGAGACTTTCAAGACCCATCTGGATGCGTTCCTGTGGCCCTGCTCTGGCAGGGGGGGTTGGACTCGATGATCTCCAGAGGTCCCTTCCAACCCCTGACATTCTATGGTTCTATGAACCCAAGCTGAGTCCCTCTGGTACAAGTTCGGGTTTAACCATTAGCCCTGAAGCGACGTTTGTTCACTTGGTTTTGGGGGTGACACAAAGCCAGAGGCCTCCACGCCTGAGGGCATTAGAACAGCATCTCCCCAAATTAAATCAAGAGGAAAATCTTTTCCTTGTGTGCCAGGTGAGCCCGTGCAGCTTGGCCTGTGGAGGTTCACTGGGGGCCCCTTTCTCCTTCACACAGCCTGGGCTGGTGCCCGATGCCCAGAGCTCATCCTGTGTTCAGCAGTGGCTCAGCCCGGCAGTGCCGTGGCTGGTGGCCAGCGGCAGGTCCTGGTGGCTGGGCAGGGAGGCAGAGGATGGCAGGGCATGTGGGGCAGCTGGGCTGGGGCAGGGGGGCCAGGAGCAGCACAGGGAGGGGAGGAGAAGGTGGGGAGCTGGTCCCAAGCGGGATGCTGAGCCCAGCCTACCTCTCCCTGCCCACCTCCTCCCTGCCTGCCCTCGGGCAGGGCTCTCCTGCTCCGGCCCCCCAGAGATGGCTAGCAGGGCACGGCCTGTGCCTCGAGGGAGGGCGGCAGGCAGTGGGGAGCCCGGGGGACAGGTGGGTGTTGCTTTCTCTCCCCCAGCCCAGCTCCTGGCTGTGCCTGCTCTGCCCACAGCCTCCCTTAGTCCTCGCGGAGCTGGGCCAAGTGCCCAGCTCACAGCTTAGGGATAGCCTGACGCCTTCTCCCTCTCACCTTCTCCATCTCACCTTCTCCCCTCTCCTCTCCAGGTGCCTCACACCTTCCTGAACCTGAAGGAGCCATTTTATGTGGGGGGAGCCCCTGATTTCAGCAAGCTCGCTCGAGCAGCTGCCATCTCCACCAGCTTTGATGGAGCTGTGCAGAGGGTAAGGCCGTACCGGGCAGCCCGGGGCGGGTGATGCGCCATCGACATCACCGGAGAGGAGCGGGGATGAGCCTGGGACAAGGCTGCCCTGGCACGTGGGTCCATGTGCACGGGGGACCTGCCCAGTTGAGAAGTGGCAGTGGTGGGTGGCAGTGGTGGGGGGCTGCATTCCCATCTCCCCCTTGCCCCCAAGGGTGCTGGCTCTGTCCCCCCCCAGCACAGCTGACTCTTGCTCTTCCCCTTGCTCGCACTTGCCAGATCTCGGTCAAGGGGGTGCCCGTGCTGAGGGAGCAGAACATCCGCAGTGCCATCGAGATCTCGCCCTTCCGAGGCCACCCCTGCACCCAGAAACCCAACCCGTGCCAGAACGGCGGCACGTGCAGCCCCCGGCTGGAGAGCTACGAGTGTGCCTGCCAGAGGGGCTTCTCCGGGGCTCACTGCGAGAAAGGTGAGAGTGCCAGGGCAGGCTGGGCACAGACCCTCACCCGCTGCCAGGAGCAGCAATGAAACTGCTTCCATGATGAACTGGTGGCAGCAGGACAGCGCGGCGCTTGGGCCAAGCCTCAGGTCCTGTCCTTGCTGTGGCTGCTGGGAGGGATCCAGGGGAAACAAGCCGTGGCATTTGCAGGCTGGCACTGTTGTGCAGCTGGGATGTTGGGGCAGTGCCGTATGGCAAACGCTGCTGCCCCAGGGTAGAGCAGCCAGCCCTGTCACCGTTCTGACCCTGTCTTATGTCGCTCTGCTCACTTGAGGCAGCCTGGGGCAGGGAAACGTGGTTTGGTGCCATCGCAGGTTCAGCTGGAGGGCCTGAGCAATGCCTAGCTGTCTCCAGATCAGGGTTTCTTCCCTGCTACAGAATCACAGAATCAATGGGGTTGGAAGAGCCCTCTGGGATCATCGAGTCCAACCATTGCCCTGACACCACCATGGCAACTAGACCATGGCACTAAGTGCCATGTCCAGGCTTTTCTTAAACACCTCCAGAGATGGTGACTCCACCACCTCCCTGGGCAGCCCCTTCCAATGGCTAATGACCCTTGCTGAGAAGAAATGCTTCCTAATGTCCAACCTGAACCTCCCCTGGTGCAGCTTGAGGCTGTGTCCTCTTGTCCAACCTCCTGAGATTAGCACTTGGGTTGTCACTGAGCCCAGGCTCCTGCCCAGCTTAGAGTGCCGCAGCGCTGACCTGCCCCAAGGGACAGCAGGTTTGTGCATGCCTTCATCCTGTGGTGAATGCTCAGTGTAAAGGGGGGTTTTCCTTGCCTCCAAGGATGGACAGGCCATGCTACGTTGCCTGACAGCTCCTCTTTTTCCCTCCTCCAGTGATCATTGAGAAGGCTGCTGGAGATGCAGAGGCCATTGCTTTTGATGGTAGGACATACATGGAGTACCACAATGCCGTGACAAAGAGGTAACTTGGCTGCTGAGCTGAACCAAGGTCCAAACGAGGAGTTAGGGCTGTCAGCAGGAGGAAGAGCCAGGGGCGACGAAGTCCAAGTGCAGTGCTCAAAGAAGGGGAAACCAACCTGGGGTCGTGAGCGCTCCTTCCAGCCCTTACCTCTAAAGCTGCCTCGATGCCAGAGGGCTGTCCCCACCATGGCAGTGCCTGGCCAGCTTCAGCTCTGCGGGCTCACGTTCCTCAGTGTCTGGGCCACATTCTGGGTTAGCACAGGCTGGTTTGGGAGTGGGATGAAGGTGGTTAATGTGCCCTGTGCCCTGTGCCCTGCTCCTGGCTGGGGGCACCCTTCTCCAGCGCCTGCTCGACCCTGACCCCATGGGCTAGGGGTACGTCTTTGGACCCTGTGGTCTCTGTGGCCGTCCTGGTCCCTGGGTCTTCTCCCTCTCCAGAAGCAGAGCCCAGTACACAGCCGCTGACTGAGGTCCTCTTCTGGGCTGGGTATGTCTCCTCCAGGAGACCCTCGGGCCACTGCTGTCTGGCTCAGGACCCTCCCTCAGCACTGTGCTCCTGCAACCCCTGTGACCGATTCCCAGTGACAGGGTGTGGGATTAGGCTCTGTCTCACCCCCCCAGCCTCCCCGCTGCCCTAACGCTCTGCCTGGGGAGGGCGTCTGCCTTGAGCTGTTGTCTGTCAGTCTCTGTCTGTCCGTGTCTCTTCTCAACGTCCTCGTTTCTTTGTTTTCAAGCCACCTGACCAATGAGATCCCCGCGTAAGTACGGTCCTCCCCGCTGCCCACCTCCTCCCTGCAGCCATCCGCCCTCCACCACGTCCTCCCATCGCCACCCTGACCACCAGCCCGCGGGGCAGGGGTGGGAGGAGGAGGAACCTGGGGCTCTGCCATGGGCAGGCGTTCCCGTTTCAGGGTGAGGGGCTGGCGGCTGTGCAGGGGTCCCAACACAGCCAGGACGTGGTGTTGAGCCGTAGCGAGGAGGCCAGGCTGGCACTAGGAGAGGGTCCCCCAGTGAGGGCTGCGTGGCTTGGGCAACCCCTCACAACGGGGGCAGAGGAAGGGCTCAGGCATGCGGATGGGGACAAGGGTTTCTTTCAAGTGGAAGAGAAGCTCTGGTTCATGCAGCTATATTCCCTGCTGGGGGGGAGAGTTTGAGTGATAGCTGCCTGTCACATCCCCATTTCACCTCATTTCTGGGGTCAGGCAGGGGCTGGGGGGGCTGAGTTGCGTGCATGCGTGCATGTCAGCACCCGGGGAGCCGCAGAGCCCGTCGCCTGCACGTTCACAACCCTTCGGGAGGTGCTCTAGTGTCTTGGAAAGGGCTTTTCAGGAGCCAAGCATCCTCCCAAGCTAGGCAGTGCCCGACAGCACCAAGAGGCATGTAGCAGCCTGCACAGCAGCTCTGCCACGTGGCCGAGTGCCCAGCTGTCCCTCTGCGCAGACACGAGCCATGTCCCTGCAGACGAGCAGAAAGCTGCCACCTTCCCGTCCTGCCTCTCCCAGTGCTCTGCAGAGGGAAGGTCGCCATCCCCAGCCTCCTCCCAGCCTATTTTGGCCGTGCGTGCCCCATCCTGCCAGGGAGCTTAGCGCTTCTCCCCGGCTCGCTCTGCTGGGACTTGGCAGGGCTGAAGGACCCAGTGGGCTGCCCATAAAAAGTAGTTTCTTCTGCCTCCAGGCAGACACCGGGGTGTGCCTTGGGCAGGACTGACACTCCGATCACTTCTCCGGGCTCTGCTGGCCAGGACATGCCCGTACTTTTTATATTTTTCTGAACGTACATTTATATATATATACATCTAGCTGGAGCTGATTGTAATGCCGTGCCCGTAGCCCCTCGCGGGCGGTGCCAGCAGCACAGCTGTACTCTGGGTTTCCCCTGCCCCATGCCCCCTGTGCTGCCCGAGCACCCCAGGGCTGGCTCAGATGCCTCACAGGTCGGTTCAGCCATCACCTGCTGCAGCATCCCAAGGAACCAGCCCGGGACCTGCCCTCAGGTCTGCCCAGGAAAGCATCCTCACACAGAGCCGTGGACCAAAAGCTGCTCTGTCCTGTCCTGGGTAGCGTGGGGATTAGCAGGAGCACTCATAGTCCTGACCCACTGCAGAGTCCCTGCACGGCCGGGACAGGGCTGGATTCACTCGTTGGCATTATTATGCTCACCCTGTGTAAGCAACAACTTGCAGACGTGTCTCACAGAATCAATCACTCAGGTTGGAAGAGCCCTCTGGGATCATCGAGTCCAACCATTGCCCTGACACCTCCATGGCAACTAGACCAGGGCACTAAGTGCCATGTCCAGTCTTTTCTTAAACCCCTCCAGAGATGGTGACTCCACCACATCCCTGGGCAGCCCCTTCCAATGTCTGATGACCCTTGCTGAGAAGAAATGCTTCCTAATGTCTAGCCTGAACCTAAGCCAGCCTGTCTCGCTGGCTTGAGGAAGCTCAGCCCCAAGGACAGCGGCTGGGGCTCCCTGCTCACGCTGGGTGGTTTTCTCAGCTTGGGCATGGTGTAGGGTGAAGGGCTGTTCCCTGGCTGGGAGCGGGGTGGGAGGGAAGGGTCTCCTCTGCTGCCCTGCGCTTATCGCATGCTCCCCTTTCTTCCTGCACCTTAGTCCCGACGCGCTGGACTACCCCGCGGAGCCCAGGTGAGTCTGTGCCAGGCTTCCAGCTCTCGTGTCTCGTGCTCTGCTGTCGCTGCCTCAGCATGTCTCTGTCTCTGTGTGTGTTCTGTGTGTCCACACCTTCGGCTTTTTATTTATAAGGTGTACAGCTCTGCGGGGGATGAGAGTAAACGTGAAGGAAGCCCTGTCCTTCCAGCGTAGGATCAGCAGCTCCAGCTCTGGCCCTCGCTCCCGGGGCACCTAGGCAGCAAACAGAAGGGGGAGGCTGGGTCACCTGGACAGCACAGCCCTCGTCCAGCCCTTTGGACATAGTGTCCCCTGGGAATAAAAAGCTGTCTGTGTTGCCCATATTGTCTGGTCTCTGTGCACACGTGTCAGCGGTGTGTCTCAGAGCATCCCGGGAGAGGGGATGGCAGCTCCATGTGGCAGCCTGTCCTGTGGGCAAGGGCCTTTTGCCTGTTCCAGAAGGGCCTGAGCAAAGATGGGGACGCCAGTGTGGGGGAAATCCTGTCCTTCCTTCGTTCCTCCCTTGGGAAAATATACTGTGTCTAGGAGAAAGAAGGCTTTGCTGGATCGGGGCCAGCCCGGTGCTGTTCACCAGCCCACATAACAGACCCCTTCCTTCAGCACCTGCAGACGATGAGGCAAAACCAAGACTCGTGTCACAGCTTGCAGGGGTTGATGTGTCTGAACTTGAGCTCCATGGAGGGCAAAAGCAAGGGGCAGGAGCCCCAGGCTGTGTCTTTGGAGGTTCAAGCTGGATGTTGGGGAAAACACTTCATCCCCAGGAGAACTGGGTCAGCAAGGGAGATGGAAGAGCTCCAGTGCTGGTGTTCCCAAGCTCAGCTGGGCAGAGCCAGTGGTCCTGCTCTGAGTGGGAGCTGGGTCAGAGACCTCCAGAGGGACATTTCCGTGGTCTTGTGGCCTTGTTCAGAGCCTTCCATTCCTTCTGAGCAGGCCTGGGGTTTTGCAAAGGCAGGTGGGGACTGAGACCCCATGCAGAGCCTGATGCCAAAGGCTGGTTGAAGGTTATCCTCAGCAGGTGAGCTGGTTGGCTGGGAACAGAGAAGGCTGCTCCAAGGAGCTGACTGGCTGCCTGTTGCTTTTGTAGCCATGTTTTTAACTCTCTTCTGTCTTCCCCCACTGCTCCCGTCCCCCCGTGCAGCGAGAAGGCCTTGCAATCAAACCACTTTGAACTAAGCATCAAAACAGAAGCCACTCAGGGGCTGATCCTGTGGAGCGGGAAGGGGCTGGAGCGATCAGACTACATCGCCCTCGCCATAGTGGATGGCTTCGTGCAAATGACCTACGACCTCGGCTCCAAACCCGTCGTCCTACGATCCACGGTCCCAGTCAACACCAACCAGTGGATCCACATCAAAGCATCCAGGTGCGAAGGGTAGCAAGGAGGGGAGATCGCTCTGGGGTGGGCGAGCTGTCAAGTAGGGAACCTGAGTCACGGCTGTGGCTCCGTGCCCTGTGATCCCCGAGGGTCACTGCTCTTCTTGGATAATAATAGAGGAGAGGCATGTGGGCAGTGCCGCGCTGGAGGGGTGCGTGTTGTGGCTCGCCTGGAAATGTCAGAGGGGCAGGCTCGAGGAGGTACGGCGGGGTCGTGCCTTTTATTTTAGCTGGCCGAGGGTTTGACATTCTGTGCGCGCTGAGCCCGAGCCATCCCTTTTATTTTAGTTGGTGGTGGGAGCGGGGAGCGGGTCACGCGGCTGGCGTGCCAGAGAGTTCTGCTGATGGGTCTGGAGGAAGCTGTGGCCGCTGGCAGGGCTGGCAGCGGGGCTGCGAGATGCTCGGGGCATGCCGGAGGGGAGGCATTACACCAAGGACCGCTCCGTGGCCTGAGGGAGGGCTCTGCTGCCCGCTCCTCTGCGGGTGGAGAATCACACAGAATCCCAGAATCAATGAGGTTGGAAGAGCCCTCTGGGATCATCGAGTCCAACCATTGCCCTGACACCACCCTGTCAACTAGACCAGGGCACTAAGGGCCATGTCCAGGCTTTTCTTAAACCTCTCCAGAGATGGTGACTCCACCACATCCCTGGGCAGCCCCTTCCAATGGCTAATGACCCTTGCTGAGAAGAAATGCTTCCTAATGTCCAACCTGAGCCTCCCCTGGTGAAGCGTGAGGCTGTGTCCTCTTGTCCTATCGCTGGTTGCCCGGGAGAAGAGGCCGACTCCCACTGCGCTACAACCTCCCTTCAGGTAGTTGTAGACTGCACTAAGGTCACCTCTGAGCCTCCTCTTCTCCAGGCTAAACACCCCCAGCTCCCTCAGCCGTTCCTCGTAGGTCAGACCCTCCAGACCCTTCACCAGCTTGGTCGCCCTCTTCTGGGCTTGCTCCAACACCTCAACATCTTGAGAAGGGCTGATGGTGCCCAGTGTGTGGGTTTAGTGTGAAGCAGAGGGCAGCTCTGGGTTTTTCCTCCAAGGTTGCTCATCATCTTCTGTTTCTTCTTCCCTCCCTCGGGGAGCAGGGTACAGAGAGAAGGTTCCCTTCAAGTCGGCAACGAAGCCCCCATTGCTGGTTCTTCTCCGCTCGGTGCAACCCAGCTAGACACAGACGGGGCCCTGTGGCTGGGTGAGTCGGTGTGGGAAGGGTGGGAAGGGTGACCCTACCCTTGCTGAGGGCTCAGAGCTGGAGCTGGCACCTCGGTGCTCCATCACTCGTTTCAGTGGGACACCTTTGCCTCCCAGGTGGCACCACGTCCTTTGTCCTCCCACCCCGACCCTCTGCGCTGTCTCTTGCAGGGGGGATGGAGAAGCTGAGCGTGGCTCCCAAGCTGCCCAAGGCCTACAGCACCGGCTTCATCGGCTGCATAAGGGACGTGATTGTCGACCGCCAAGAACTGCACCTGGTGGAGGACGCTTTAAACAACCCCACGATATTACACTGCTCAGCCAAATAGACCCCCAGGGACCCTTCCTTCTCCTTCCCTCCCTCCTGCCTATTGCTGTAATTATTTTCTATTTTTGTAAACTTATTGCTTTTTATATTTTTGGGGGGGAGGGGGGAAAGGGAGGGGAGGAAACACCTTTTCTTTTGGGTTATTTGTTCGGTTGCAGTCTATCCAGGTCAGTCAGACTCTAATCAAACAGCAGCAACAAAGAACAAACCTTGAACCAAGTCTCCGAGAAGTGACAGAAGAACTTCCCCGTTGCACCTGCATTGTAAATCGTATTCATACTTGAAGCTTCTTTTTGGGTTATTTTTTTTTTTTCCCCCTCCTTACTTGTGTTCTTGGGCTGGTGTTGACGCCGGCGGGGGAAAGGATGCTGGTGCCTTTGGGGACTCACCGCCCTCCACGGTGCTGCCTGAGCTGGGAAGGGGCCACCAGAGAGAAGTGGGAATTGCCACCGTGCTCGGGCGCCTGGCTCTGCCAAGCCTTCTCCTGGCCTTGTGTTCACCCTCTCTCCCTCCTCCCCACCTTCCTCTCACTATAATTTATGTGTGTAAGAATCTCAAGTGCTTTTCTCCTTCATGCTCTGTTAAAATCAGGGATGCCATGCACTGGAAGAGAGACCAAGGTCTGCTCTGAGCAGGCAGAAAAGCATTGCTCTTTGGTTGTCTTATGACTGTTTGCTGGACTGAGAGGTGCTGTGGGGGAAACGGTGATTTCTCTGTTGGCTCTCCTCCTCCTCCTCCTCCTCTTGGACATGTGCAGAAGCAGCTGTGAAACCTCATTTCCACGCTTTGTGTTTATCCAGACATGTCCTAACCACCTGCTTGCCCTGGCTGCTCTTCCCAAGAGCTGCTGTGTACCGAGCCTTGCCCTCCCGTGCACGAGGAGAACTTGCAGCATGTCTTCAAGAGCTGGAAGTGCTCTCCCTCTTCCAGCGCTGTGAGGGCATGGGGACTGGGTCCCTTTTCACTTTAAAAAAACCCTGTTGGATGTGTCCTTCCATGACCCATGTCCGTTTTCCAACCTGTGGGCATGACTTGCCCTCTGTCTACCATGAGGATGATTGCAGCTGGCCAGCATGTGAACCTCTGTGGAGCTGGTCTTAGAGCCTCTCCCATGAAGAGTAATTGGAGTGTTTTACCTTTGACTTCAAGTTTTTGCAATGCCCAAGGCAATGCAGGGTCTTCCACGCCGTGATCAAAGCTTCTCTGGATGCTGCCAGCTGGGAATGGGGCGCGAGTCAGCTGTTGAGGCAGCAGTGCTGGGGAGGAGGGAGTTTTTTTAAGCGTTTTCTTCCTCCGTGCAAAGCTTGAAAGCAAATACTGTGGTGCCAGTTACAAAGCCAGTGTGTGTGTGTGTCTGAGTGAATGTAGGTGTGTTCATGAGTGTCCATCAGCCATCACCCACCCGCGTGCAAACCCTGCATCTCCTCAGGAGAGCAAAGGGGTTGCAGTCATGAAATAACTCACCCCCTCCCTCCTGGTTCCTTCTCGGTGAGAAGGATTTACTGATGCTGTGGAGCATCTATGTCCCTTTCTACCACTGGGACACAACCGTGGTGTCCCTTTCCCACCCTGAGGTGGCAGCTGGCATTGCTCTGGGTACAACCTTTATGGAGCGTACAGAATGAATCTGAAGGATCCCACCAGGTATCAAGCGTTAATTAATTTCCAGAGTGCCATCACTTTGCATTTTTACCCTAAATTTCTAGCACACCTTGCAGTGTCCTTTCACTAAAAATGTTTCTTGGCACTAAATTTTGAGCGATGAAAAGTCAAATTGCTTTTCTCAGGGTGAGCTCTGAACGCAGATGGAACAAAGGGGAAGAACAAGGTGTAAAACCACTTGGATTTTGTTTTTTTCTTCTTTTTTTTTTTATTAAAGAAATCTATGCCTAATCTATTGACATTCCTCTAAAAATCCAGTGGTTAAATATTTCACGGGGGGCTGTGCCCTCTGTGGGATGGAGCCTCCGGGGCGGGTGGGTGTGTGGCTGTGTGTGTGTGTGGCGATACCACATTTTAAGTGGCTTCTGTATATAAATTTGTGGTTCCTGGTGGGGGGGTTACTGTGACCGTGTCGTGAAAGGGGTGGACTGCTGTGTTTTGATCCCGAGGCGTAGCGTGGGGCTAACTAGGGCTGCAGGATGGGGTGGGATGGGAGGGAAGCGCGAGCCCCTCGACCCGTGTTTTGGAGAACGTTGAGTTCTAGTTGGGCGATGCGTTGGCTGAGGGCTGGATGTGCCCACTCCAGAGGGGCAGGGGCATGCGCAGAGGAAGCTGCTAATTTTCTAGAATGCCACTGAAATGAAGCCAGGGTCACTGCAAAAAAAAAAAAAAACTAACTAAACAAAAACTCTGTCTGCTTTTGCTGGGGCTTGGAAATGCCTTAAAACAGGACCTTGTGTCCTCGTTGTCAAGCATCTTGAACCAAGGTCAGATTCAGCAGTGCTCCCTAGGGGCTGTGCACTTAACTTCGGCTTTATTTTTTAATAGCATTTATAACATGTATGTACAAAAAAAAAAAGACATTGAGGTTTGGGTTTGGTTTTTTTTTGCTTTTTTTTTAAAAAAAGATGTCCATGTGGCTTCATTTATAGGGTAAATTAATGACCATTGTGAACTGCTGTATGAATTCTGAAGGGCAATGCACAGTAGAGGAGCAGCATGATATAACCATTACTAACTTGTGTCTTTCGTCAATCACCATGAAATAAAGTTTGGAAACTATTAAATATGTTTTTAAGGGGCCTGTTGCTTTTTTTTATTCTTCTTTGTACTGTGTGCTGGTGTGTGTCCATCTCCTGGGTGGACGCTGTGTGAAGTCAAACCAGGATCTCCCTCTCTATGTCCCTTAGAACCAGAGTGGCTCATGCAGGTACCTGTTGTATCTTTATGAATGCCAACCTCAACCCTACCCACCCAACGTTTGCAGGAGGAGGACTTCTGTGTGTCTTTACTTCCCGTCCTCTGTGGCCAGCTGATCACACGCTGAATGGTTTTGCCTATTCAAGTATCCACCAGCTTTTCCTTCTTTGCCATGCATGCTTTTATCACCTCTTCTTAGGTAGCATTTTCTAAAGAGGCTTTGTATCCCATTGACATCACACCATGTCAACGAGTGATGCTTCTGTGGCCTGCTTCTCACTGATGGCAGCAGTTTCCCCTGGGTTTTACCCTCTGTGAGCTGAGGAACCATGGAAAATCAGCCACAAGCATGCAAGCAGGATGTGGTTTGAGAGGTACCAGCGTCTAATTTCCTGCTATAATCAGGTTTTCCTAATGGGGCATTTCCACCTGGCCAGAGCCCTCACCCTCAGAGCTCTGCAGCTTCATCCTCCTGCAGGAAAAGAAGGTGGGAGGTGGAGAATTTTGTTCAATCAAGAGCTCGTGTTCATCCAAGTGGTGTGAAGTGAGGAAAGAACTCACAGGAATGGTTTCCTGCCATTTGGGAGGCAGCTAATTTAGCAAACGGAGTCGTGTTGACATCCAGCAGCGATGCACACTCGATTGGTGTCTGCACCAGCTCAGTAGGAACCGGCTTTTCAATGGACAACGAGACGCCGAAGACTCACAATGGGAAACAATGAGGCCAGTGTTTGAGCAGCCACAGGGGTTGCACAACTCATAACCGGGGCCACGTTTTGCTCAAGATCAGCCTCCTGGTGCAGCGTCTTCTTGACAATGACCTTATTATGCCACAACAGGCGTGGACTTGCAGAGGCAGTACCTCTGCCACGGGCGTTTTGCCAGCTCGCTGCAAAGCCAGAGGAGAAAAAGCTATCGTTGTCTTGGCCAGAAGGAAAAGCTGAGCTCCAGCAGATGGATGGGGTTTTGTTTTTACTACAGGCTGGAAAAAACCCATTGTGAGGGGAAAGAGGAAGGAAAGAAGGACAGGAGCGGCACTGGGGGCACGCTTGGGCAGGCAGCGAGCATGACTCAGGGGAATGGCCTGGCCACGCTTTCTGGTAGCCCTTGCCCTGGAGCACACCATGTGCCCATCAAGCCTGGCTGCCCCATCTGCGCTCACGGGGAGCGAAGGCACCATTGCCAGGGTCTAGTTGCCATGGTGGTGTCAGGGCAATGGTTGGACTCGATGAGCCCAGAGGGCTCTTCCAACCTGAGTGATTCTGGGATTCTGTGCACGCAGGGGTGCTGGGCTGCCTGAGCTGCCATCTCTCAGGTGGATGGGACACGAGAGTCCTGGCCCCATGTGGACCTGAGGGAATGGGACTAGTTCAGTCTGGAATCCCAGTCGCTTCCTCTGCGTTCCCACCACCAGCTGCTGGAGAGCGATGTGATGTGGCTGCGTCCTGGTACCCAGCCAGCCCTTTGCAGCCTGCAAATGAGAGATCAAGCGTGTGAATCTGTGCTTGTATCAATGAACAGGAGGAAATAAGTGACTTTGAGTAGCACCAGGCGCTCCTCTGGATGACTGATGCAGCTGAAATGGGATCTTTATGGCTGTCCTCACTGCAGGCATTAAAGGCACCTGGGAGCGTTGTTCCCAGAACTTAACATCCTCAGAGACACCCTTCTTCTCCCCGCAGAGAGTCTGGTGTCTTAACCCGGAGATCAGCCTGGACACAAAGCCTCCTGATGAGCTTTCTCCTGAGTCTCCTGTCCCGTGTGACTGCTTCTCCCCTCCAGCAGTGGCCACATTTTGGTGCCACAGCAACCCTGTTCTCACTGGGGACCTTCTGCCCTGTCCACTGGGAATTCTGTGTGTCCCAGTTTCATAGTGTACAAACCAGTACCTTACAAGAAGGGGGGAGATGTGTTCCAGGGGTTTCCTTTTGATCCATTTTTAGCCAAGAAGCTGAGCAGCAATCCCTCCGTGACCATCTGCATTGCCCTGAGAAAGGGTCTTGTTCCCCCCGGCTGTGTGAGACAGACACGCACAGAAGTCATCACAATGAAGTCTCAGTGCTATGAAAGAAGGTCCCAGTAACGAGGAGCCTCGACGGCCGGGGAAATGAGGAAGGAGAGGACAGGGGTCATTGTTATCAGGGTTGCTATTTGGCCTCTGTGGTCCTCGTTGCCCCGTGAGCAATCCAGTGGCATGCAGGGAAGCTATGCAACCCGCCAGTCCTCCTCGCTGAGAAATGAGCTGGCTCCTGCTGCCAGCTCTCTGGGTATTCCCCGAATAGACATGGAATTCGCTGAGTCTTATTATAGTTATAAAACTGCTATTTTTGCCACTACGGGTAGACTGGGGGGGGCTCGCTGGCTGTATCCTGGCTTTTCCTCTCTCTTGGACAGCTGGCCTTGTTTTCTCACCCAGCATTCATGAAAGGTGCCAGATTCAGGGCATTTCTTTGGGTTAATTTCTGTCTTTTATATGAAGCAACATATATGTGACGTGAGTTTGTTAAAGACCTCTGAATTTACATTCCAGATGGCAAAATGTGCTCTATTTGTATAAAGCCTATAGCAAACCTACAGCACACGTGACCCCAGCGTACCCCAGTGAAGATTTGGGTGTCACCATCCCTGTCTCACCATAGACGTTGGGATGAGAGCGGGGAACCCCACTCTGGGGACATTGTGCCCTCCTGACTCCAAAGCGGCCCCTGAGCTGGGGGTGTTCAGGGGTAACAGCAAACGTGGCTGAGCCTTGCCAGGCTCAGCTGCTCCGTGTCTGGTGGCTTGCTTTGTTCTCTTGGTAGCGTGACTCAAGCCTTTGTGAACTCAACATCAAAAATCTAAACTTTCAATGGTGTTTGGATACTGAGTGCTGTCTGAAACTGCTGCTGGTGTGAAATCATAGGATCACAGACTGGTTTGGGTTGGGAGGGACCTCAAAGCCCATCCAGTTCCAACCCCCTGCCATGGGCAGGGACACCTTCCACTAGACCAGGTTGTTCCCAGCCCCATCCAGCCTGGCCTTGAACACTGCCAGGGAGGGGGCAGCCACAGCTTCTCTGGGCAACCTGGGCCAGGGTCTCACCACCCTCACAGCAAAGAATTTCTTCCTGATATCTAACCTAAATCTCCCCTTTTTCAGTTTAAAACCGTTCCCCCTCATCCCATCACTCCATGCCCTTGTAAAAAGCCCCTCTCCAGCTTTCCTGTAGCCCCTTCAGGCACTGGAAGGTGCTGGAAGGTCTCCCCGGAGCCTTCTCTTCTCCAGGCTGAACAGCCCATGAAATCCCGCACACTGTCGGGACTCGGCTCCTGCGGCGCTGCCTGCCGAGGGGCGCGGGTGCTCCACGCACACAGCCCGGTTTCCAGCCCGGGGGGTGACGGAGCGGCAGCACCGGAGGGGAACGGCTCCGGGGCGGAGGAAGCGGGGCCCGGCGCTGTGTCACGCGTCTGGCCCGGGACCCGGCAGCGCGGGGCTCCCTGCGAGCTGCTGCGGGGAGGGGGACACGGCCAGCGGTGCCGTCCTGCCCCGCCGGCTGCGGGAGCCGGGCCGGGGGCGGCGGGGGCCGGTGGGAGCGGACCGGGGGCGGCGGGGCGCGGCCTCCGCGGCGGGCGGGGCGGAGGGCGGGGATTCCCCCGCGTCACAGGGAGGGGTTTCCCCGCCGGCCCGTGGCCCAGCCGCCCCGGCGGGGCGCGGCGGTGCGGGCAGTCGGTGCGGGGCCGGGGCCGCTGCGCGGTGTCTCCGCGGAGCCATGACCTCCCGCAGGTAAGGGCCTGAGCGACGACCCGACCCGACCCGACCCGTGGCGAGCGGTTCCCTGCGGCGGTGGCCACTGCCGGAGCACCCGCGGCTACCGGACGCCTCGGAGCTGGCCGAGCAACGGGGCCGGAACGGCTGCGCTGGCCCGCCCGGGTGCCCGTCGGTCGGTGTAGCGTGGGTCGGTGTAGTGGCTCGGGGCTCGGCGGCTGTGCTGGAGCTGCAGCCTGCGAGCCCTGCCCGGAGCCCCCTGCCCGTGTCCAGAGCCCCCCGCCAGCCCTGCCCCTGCCCCGCAGGCTCTTTCGGGTCGCCCTGTGCCCCCTTTGCCGCAGGGAGCTCCGTGCCTGCGGGAGAAGCCCGCTACCCTAAAGCATCGTGTCTTAGCAGGCTCTGTAACCTACGTTAGAGATGCTGAAGAGGGGATGCCCAAGCTTTAAAACTTGCTTGAAATAACCTTCGTGGGCTGTGAGCTGAAAAAAAAAAAGATACTTGGGTGCAGCTGGTGTGTTGGTGGTGCCTCCCCCAGCTTCTTCCAAAGAAGCTGTTTCAAAGCTTCAGTCTTTTTCTCAGTGGCAGCAGGAGCCTGTGTGACTTGGGGACGTTGTCCCTTCTCGGTTCCTCCTTCTCTGCTATGGCTTCAAGAGGGTAAATTGCCGTCCAGTGGCCAGTCCCTTTCCGTGCTTGTTTGCCAGCCAGCTCCGAGCCGGGCCACCCGCCCAGCTCCCCGTGCTGCAGCGCAGAGGGGTTGCTTTGGGGGTTCTTCCTTCTTGTCTCTCCTTTCACGGAGACAGCCTTGAGGTGACCTGAAAAAGTGTTTGTTGGTGTTAGAAGTCAAGTGTGTTTTGAAGAACCCTGGGGAGGGTGGTGGCTGGGGAGCAGCCGTACAGCTGACGGTCACTTCAGGCTGAGAACTGGGATCGGTTACAGGACAGGGAGTGCTTGTTTGGTGTTGGTACAGGACCGAACACGGGCAGGTCATGAGCAGGGTTTCTGACAACCATCTCCTGAACATGTAGTAACTCCAGATTCTCCTCACTTACATTCCTGCAATGCCAGGATTCAGGTACTTGGTTTATGGGTTTTTGGATCTCTTTTTGCCATCCCGAACTGTCTCCCTTGTACAAGTGCTGAGCCGTGTTTTGTGAGTGCCTGGTTCAAAGCGTGCAGAAGTAGTTTAGGAAGAGGCAGTGTTCATCTGGGCGGTGCCACGGTGAGTTACGAAACATGCCTGCTGATGGGTGATGGAGTATAAAGCAGAGGGCTGGGACGTGGGGCCCCTGGATTTCATTCTCGGCTCTGGTAGTGCTCTCTGTGCCCCCAGGCAGGTCAGTATTTCTCCACACTGCCTGTACCTTGCTCGGTCCACCCTGTCGGGCAGTTACCTGAGGCAACAGACTGCTGGAGACAGCAAAATGGTTGTAACGCTGCTGCCAGCTCAGCCCTTGTAGGAGTCCTGAGAAACCTGGCTGGCTAGTAGTACTGCTGCTGAGAGGGCTCAGAGCTGCGTGGGTTGGCTGTTGTGGTGGGGGTTGATTGCTCCCAGCATCTGTTGCCCCCATCCTTTCCACCTGTGCTCTGCAGTGCTGGATTTATTGCTCCTGGTTCTGCAACGCTGCTCAGGTCCTTTTTCCCTGCGCTGTGGCAAGGCTGGCTTGGCCCCAGCCTTTCTTCTCTTGCTGACACGTAGGGTGCCTGACAGATCTGTATGGCATCTTTCTCTTCTGCCTGAACCCTGGCTGATGCTTTTCTTCCTCTGGCTCAAACCATGGCCTGGTTCTGCCCAGGTGGATCTACTGAGATCCTGAACTGTGCTGGAGGAGTGTTGAGAGGCTCAAGCAGTCCCTCAGGAGGGATGGTCACTGCAAAGCCCAACTGAAGTACTAAATAGTGGATCCTTTGGGTACTGTCAGCATCGCACCCGTATCCTTTACGCAGGTCATTCAGGCTTGCATGGGGACCCCTGGAATTAGGGGTGCTTTGGCATTAATAGGCTTAGGGGCTGACTTACAAAGGCTGGTGGCATGGAGCTGCTGAAAGAGGGTCCTGTGAAGCAGGGGGATCTGGGAGGAAGTGATTTCTCAGCAGCTCCGTCCCAGCTGAGGTGCTGGTTCCTCTCTTCGGGGGCCACCTCTGTGGCTGCGTGTTGGCTTTGCGTCAGCGGGCTGCAGCGGGGCTGTCGACAGTTGAAAATCCTGGGAGCTGGTGTGGGTACAAGTGTGGTTGTGGGCTGTCACTCAGGTTTGGAGCATACGTGACCTGCCGTGGCTGTCCCCCTGCCACAGCACTGTCCCGTGGCTGCACGGTAGGATGCTCTGGTGGATGCAGTCGAGGTTTCGAGAGGAACTGCTGGGACTGAAGGATGCTGCGTTCCTTTCTGCCCTGGCACAGGGGCAAGGTAATACGGATGTCTGAATCGGGGGGATGGCTTCGGGAGCAGATGTGGTGGCAGGCAGCTTACAGCAGCGTAAGGGTGAAACTGCCCCTGGAAGGGGACGCTGAGGCTGAAGGGACGAGGTTTCCAGTTTTTGGGGCAATGAACGAGCAGGCTGATGGTGTCGGGGGGATCGGTACCCTGGTGAAATGGCACCATTGCTGTAGCAGACTTGACAAAGAGCTGCCGAGTGGTATCCAGAGCTGAGGACATTTGTTTGACAACTTTTTCCCTGCATTCAGATGAACCTTTTTAAAATCTAGTTTACTGCTGTAGCTGAATTACTTTTATCCGCAATGATTTTATGCCACATTGTGGGTGGTTCCCTTTGAAGTCTTGGATTGCTTGTAATTACTATCTTGAGCAGGGCTGCTGCAGCCCCCGGGTGGGAAGCAAGGGCTGCTCCGGCATGGCTGATAAATCAGGATTGGCCAAGTCCTGCATGTGCTTTCTCCAGGGTGGTTTACCCTGCTTGTGCAGGCCGTGTTCTGCACATCTGAGGCAGCAGTGCATCCAGATGAATCCTGCAGCCTCGCTCACTGTCCAACCTTGAGCATCTGCTGCAGTGCCAGGAAATGTAACGCCCATCCCCTGCCCAGCTGAGCAGCCTGTGGTCCCAGCTCTCCCCTCACCTGTGAGAAAACACACTCTTCCTGCGCCGAACCCAAATGTAAATATTAACCTTGAGTCCTTGCGATAGCTGCTTACTTTGGCAACTGAGGTGGCGGTGGGGATGTGGTTATTTCTGGTCCAGGAAGCAAAACCAGGTCAGTGTTTTGGCATCTGGGATATTCATCAACAACAGACCACGGGCAGGCGGTGGCTGGACCCAGGATGAGTGCGGAGCTCGCTGGTGGGAGCGTGCTGATGCTGCACCTGAATCCCAGCTCAGATTTTCCCTGGTTTTCTCTCTCTGGCCAGGCTGTATGACGATGTCTTTGGACACGGGTCTGTTAGCAGCAGCACGGGAGAATTGAAACTCAGAGGCTTTTGTGCAAATGTGTGCTCAGGCTGCGTGTACACCCGCTGCTTGGACGGGTGAGGGATGGGAAATGCTCTGTCAGTGGAAGGAGCCGACGTGCTTTTTCACCAGGCTTTACTGTGGTAAATGAGGACGAGAACACTGGCAGCAACTTAAATTACACCTCAATTACAAGCCCCCAGCCCACCATTCATTTCCAGATAGTGCAAATTCCTTACAGCAGGTCATGAAATGCATAAATACACTCTTCTCTCCCCTTTTCCAGGGAGAATGGCTAATGGCCTCGCTCAGAGAGAGCAAACTAGCCTTGCCCAGGAGAGGATGTTGGATCAGGCCCTCGGTGATTTTCCAGCATCCTCTGGTTTCCCCCAAGGCAGAGTGAGCTGCTCTCGTTATGGTCCCAAGACAAACGAAGCGCGCTTGGCCCTGGCACGCGTTTCTCGGATGCAGCCACATCTCTTTTGCGGGCTGCCAAGGAGAATTCCTGCTGTCTGCAGGGTAAGGCAAGGCACACCGGAGAGGAAACCGCTCTTCCAGCCCCTGCTGCCAAAGCTCTATTGAGGGCGAGTTTCCTCTGTGGCGGGGTGGTACCGGAGCTGCAAGGTTTAAATAAATCTGGTTTCTAGGAGATGGTTCTTCTCAGGAACCTCGGAGGCACCTGGATGAATGAATCGGAGCTTTGTGCTCCAGCGAAGCAGCTCTGCCAGGGGAGCGGCGGTAGCCAGCGTGCCCGTGGCTCTGCGTCCGGGAGAGGGGAGCAGAGCCCGGTGTCTCCAGCACCGCCACAGAAACCCTGGCTTGTGTCAGCCCCAGATGCTTCTTGGTGTGCAAAAAGGTGGGCATCAGTGGTGGGGTCACCATCTCTGGAGGTGTTTAAGCAAAGACTGGACGTGGCACTTAGTGCCATGGTCTAGTTGACAGGGTGGTGTCAGGGCAACGGTTGGACTCGATGATTCCAGAGGGCTCTTCCAACCTGGTTGATTCTGTGATTCTGTTCCCAGCTGGGTCACTGATCTAGTACCCATCTCCATAGTGTCTTTGTGGTGTTCACCCTCCCACCCTCGCAGTGTAGATGCCCTTTGATTCCCAAACGCCTCGCTAAAAACTTATTTCCCCAATGCTGACGTTTGGATTTCCATCCCTGCCCTGAGGGATGAACAGAGCTAAAACCTATTTCCAAGCTAAAAACAGGCCCGTGCCCTCTGGGAGGTGTGGAGGGGAGAAGTACTCCTAAGGCTGCAGTTCTTGAAGCATTGATGAATCCTTTTTCTGCAGGAGGAGGGAGTTTAGTCTGTTGTGTTTTCGCTGCCTTGACCAAAAGCAGTGGCTCGGGCAGGGCTGCACTTGCTGCCTTCTGAGCTGAGTGGTGGGGAGGGATGGAAAGCGGCTCCTGCAGCCCAGTGGCGTGTTCCAGGAAATGTGCGTAGGATGGGCCCTAATCAGGTTATGGGGCTGGTCTGTTTGCAGGCTTCCTGCGTGGGTCTGAAGGGAAGAAGGAAATTCTTTGCATTAAAGCAAGCTGGAAATCAGGAACCGTGTGCTTCCTGTCTATGTGGGGTTTTTCTGCAAATAGCTCGTGCTGCTGCTGCTTGTATCAGTGGTGCTCTCCAAAGGCCTGGCTGAGGGACGTGCTCGGAGGAGATGTATGCTTCAGCATCTCCTCCTGGGCTTTCTGAGCTGCTGCTCCTCCTGTAGCAGATGTTGTGGCTGTCACAGGTGTCCCAGGCAGGTCTCGTGTGGAAAGGATGTTGCTGAGATTCAGCTGCAGTAAAAGCATCTGTCAGGTGGTCTGGGAGTGACTGTGAGTATCAGGCTTTCAGGGCTCAGGAGGACTGGGGGGCTCTGCCTTGCAGCCCCCCTTGGCTCTGTGTTGGAGGAGATTTTCTGTGTCAAGTCACAGACATTTCCACAGGGACAAGGGAAATAGATGAGCCTCATCCTCTGCCACATCTGTGAAATGCCCCCGTGGCTATTAATGATGGGATGGGAGACAGATGAGTTCTCCTCTGCTCCCATCACCGGGGCAGGGAGCAGGCACCCTGATAAGTGCCTCGAGGAGGAGGTCGCCTGGTCCAGCCGTGGCCGCTGGCAGGAGCGTGCGTGCCCAGGGCGAATCACAGCAGCGTTCCCCCCAGCCCCTTCCCGAGGGCTTTGGGCTGGGGAAGCCTCTCACAGCAAGGAGTGATTAAGTTTATCTTGCTTGTTGCAGCTTCTTGGTGTCGAAAGGAGCGCTGAGGGAGGAGAGGGTGAGCTGAGTTTTCTAGTCGGGCTGGTGTTTGCTGCAACCATCGCGATTACGTTATCAGGTGGAGAGCCTGTCTCGTAGCAAGTATCTCCTCGAGGTTTCCCGTGCACAAAGCTGGTGGGGGTGGTTCCCAGCCTGTGCTGGCTGTGGCTGGTATCCCTCGATCTTCCCAAGCGCAGAGGTGGGACTGCTGGCTGACCTGGGAGAAAGGCAGGGAGAGCAGGGAAAGGCAGGTGCCCAATGCAGGCAGTCCCTGTGCCCACCTCCACGGCCCCTCTCGGGCAGAGATGGGGCTGCTGTGCAGGTGTCCAGCATCTTCAGCAGTGGCCTTCACTGCCGTGCTGAGGCAGGCTGAGTTCTCACTGTCCTCCTCCAGTCCAGGCAATCTTCGTGCCTTGGCATCGCCTTGTATGTTATCTGGGGGAGAAGATATCTGTGCTGTTGATGCACAAGGGCCTTTCGTGCAGCCCCATCCTTTCCTTTTTCCTATCCAGCTGAGCAAGAACCTGCCTGTGACCTGAGGATAAGGGCTGGAAATTCCTCCCGTTCCCAATGTACAGTCGTTAGATTTATCTGGACGGTGCCATGACTCTGTTTAACTCTCTGCTGATCTCCTGTGGGCTGCAAACTGCAGTTCACGTCTGCGGTGCCTCAGTGGATGCGGCTTCCCCCCTCCCCTCCTCTCCAAAATGACATATTTTGAAAGTTCCCTTTTTGGTCAGACTGAGGGTACCCGTTAGCTTTCAAGGGAACTGTCTGGCCCCGGCTATTTTAACCCAGATGAGGGAGAGAGGAGCTGGTTGAGGGCAGCCTGCGCAGCACCAAGGGGACGATTCCCTCTCCCTCCCGTTGCCCCGTGCTCACTCCGAGGTATCTTTGGTCCCCCTGCCCACCCCGCGTGGAAAATCCCATGTCCTCCTCCCTCGCCTGCTGGGGTGCAGCAGGGCTGAGCAGCGTGGGCTCGCTGTCTGGCTTGGCACGGAGGTGGGTTTGAGGAGATTATCGCAGTCTACAACTACCTGAAGGGAGGTTGTAGCGCAGTGGGAGTTGGCTTCTTCTCCCAGGCAACCAGCTATAGGACAAGAGGACACAGCCTCAAGCGTCACCAGGGGAGGTTCAGGTTGGACATTAGGAAGCATTTCTTCTCAGCAAGGGTCATTAGCCATTGGAAGGGGCTGCCCAGGGAGGTGGGGGAGTCACCATCTCTGGAGGGGTTTAAGAAAAGCCTGGACATGGCACTTAGTGCCCTGGTCTAGTTGCCATGGTGGTGTCAGGGCAATGGTTGGACTCGATGATCCCAGAGGGCTCTTCCAAGCTCATTGATTCTGGGATTCAGGTGCTGCGGGTGCCAAGAGGGTGTAAAAAGGCAGCGGTTGGGTTGACAAAACAATGGTAAAAGACCTGCCTTAAAAATACGAATAGGACACAGGCAAGAGGTTGGATCGTGCACCTTCCCCTCCTGCTCCAAGGAGCTTTTGAAGTATTTATAAAAACAGAGTGATTCCAGTTGGAGAAACTGAGGGCAGAGCTGCTCACATCTGCGAGATGCTCCATCCCAGGGAACCCTGAGGTTGCTCACAGCTGGTACTTTGCTCGCTCCCCCAGCCCTGGTTTGCTGCCCCTCGTCGTTCCCCTCCGCAGCAGAGGGAAACGGACAGCTTGAACACTTGGGAGTTGGGGTAACTGTGAATATATGACATAGGCAGGGGAGAGCCCATCCCTCGGGACATGTTGTTTGGCCTTGGGGATTTCAAGAGGGTGGGAAGGTGACAAAGATTTAATTTCAAAACAACAATTAAAAAAATCCCCCTTCACACCCTCGAGCAGCATCCCTGCCATGTAAGGTAGTTGCCAGGGCTATATTTGTCCTTGGTTTGGTTTTTTTTTGGGGTAGTCTGTTTGTTTGTTTGTTTGTTCCTCCCACCCTCCTGAAATATTTCCGTCACTCTCCTCTCTAAGAAGTGTAACAAGCCCTGCCACTGATTAAATTCTAAATATAGCCGTGGTATTTTTTTTTCTCTCCAATTCTTCATGATGTATCTAGGTAAAAAATAGTCTTGGCGACTCTTCAAAGGGGATACGGGCCTGTTATGGGCTATATTTTTGTCTTGTCACCCTGCCCGGGTCCAAAATAAACCTCCTCATTTTTAATTAGCTCGTCAGGTTATATAATGCTGAAAGCCGAGGCTTTCTGGGCTCACAGGAACGCACGTGACACCGCGGGCTCCGGCAGATCGCGGCAGGCAGAGGTGGTGCGGCGGGGTAGGGGAAGCCAAGATGCTGTAGCATAAGGCCACCCCTCCGGTCCCTCTCATCCTGGGCTCAGCTCTGGCTTCCTTATTGCCTTCTGTATTTATTTATTTCGCTGTGGTGCTTGGAGAGGAACCTGCTGAATGAGGAAGGGGCTGGTTAACCGTGGGCTCCTTGGGCTGTCTGTGGCGCCTTGGGAGCTGGTTTTGGTTTTCCTCTGCTCCTGGGAGAATGGGTCAGGGCTTTTAGAATCACAGAATTGTTTTGGTTGGAAAGGACCTTTCAGATCATCGAGTCCAACCATCAACCCAGCACTGCCAAGCCCACCACTAACCCATGTCCCTCAGCACCACATCTACACGGCTTTTAAATCCCTCCAGGGATGGTGACTCCACCACTGCCCTGGGCAGCCTGTTCGAGTGCTTGACAACCCTTTCAGTGAAGAAATTTTCCCTGATATTCAATCTAAACCTCCCCTGGCACAACTTGAGGCCGTTTCCTCCCGTCCTTTTTCTGCCCATCCTAACAATAACTCGTTTTACTCCTGGCTGAGCAGAGCACGCTTGGTTTCCCATAGCCCAGGTCTGAATGCTTAAGCATTTTCCTACTCCCGTCATCCAACATGGAAGGTGGGAGCCCAATGATCCCCTCTGATGCTGTCAGGTGCTGGACTGCACAGCACCTCTGGCCCTACCACTGCTGCTTTACTTGCTCCCAAAGCGCTTCCCTGGAGCGCCTGTCCGAGGGCTCCCGCTGGAGAAAGCGGCCAGCCTTGTGGTCTGCACACGGGAGCCTGGCTGACTGCTCAGGTTCTCATACTCACAATGACCCTGGTCATCCAACGTGGGGGTGATGCCCTCACTGGGGCATTCAGCAGCCTTCTGCTCTTTCAAAGTGCTTCCCTGCCCTTACCAAGGTGGCTCACCCCAAGCACCTCTCAGCCTCTCTGGACAGATAGCCCAGAAGATGAGCAGGCCACGTGAGGGAGCAGCCCGTGTTTGCTCTGCAGAGCTTTCAAAGCTTTCTAACCACCAGATGGAGCAAAGGAACTTCACACGACCATGGCTGAGGCTTTGGCCAGGGGCTGCCATGGGGCACCGAGGTGTAACCGCTGCCCTGTGGGCAGCTGCTGGGCCCATGCCTTGCCAGGCTGTCCATTGACTCCCTTCTCTCGAGGCTTTCCCTAGGCAGCAGGGCTCGGGGTTGCCCTGGGGGGCTGTCTTGGCAAGATGGCAGGTAAGTGCGGCTGCACGCGCCTTGCGAGCCAGTTCCTCGCCCTTTGGTTGTTACCTGCTGCACAGGCTGCAGCACCCACTCCCTGGCACATCTTTAGTCAGGGCTTATTCCAACCTGTGGAACGTTGTGGAGCCCGTTGCCTCTCTGAGCTGAACCAACCCACCAGCTGCTGTCAGCTGTGTCTCAGACCGGAGTTTCAGTCCCGCTCTGGGGAGCGGGGGTGTCAGTATTCGTTGCTGCTGTAGCTTTAAAGCAATGGGAACTTTCGGTGGTGTCATCTTGATGGTCAAAGCTAAGAGGAACTGATGTACTTTGAGAAGTGCAATTTAGTGAGGAGGGCATAGTTTCAAAGTGGTTGACTGGGGTGAAATCGGCAGGTTTTGGAGTCCCTCCTGACCTCTGGAAGAAGAGGGATGCGATGCACCTCTGTGATTTGAACGGGCTTCTCCAAACCGTAAACCTCTGGTTTGGTGTTTAGCAGAGCTGGGCATAAGCCACAGAATTAAGGGTCTTCAGACTAGTGCAAGCGAAAATGGGCTGGAATTTCCCATGGCTGGTGTTTAGCTGAGTGCCTCGAAGCAGCCAGCTGCTGATCTCGGGATGGATAGTAGTGCAGGCTGTTTGCATGTGGTCACTCTCATGTGACGAGCCATCCTACAAACGATCAGCTGGGGCACTCTTCCCACCTCTGGTCGCTCGTACTTCACGCGCTGGTGCCTGGGCAGTGACTCTGATGTGAAGGCAGACACCCATGTCTTCTCTTCTCTATGGCTCATATGAATATTTATCCCAGAAGAAGGCTCTTACAGTGCTGGCATGAGAAAGTAACGATGACCCATTCTGTCTCTGAACAGATGTCTGATGGCAGTTAACCCAGAAAATGCTGAAGCTCTGCCTCTAGTCTGGATCTTCTCCATTAGCAGGAATCACGCCCCTGAGTTGCTCTTCTTCTCCCTCTGGGGTTGTCAGCTTTTCCTTCCGACTTGGAAGCGAGCATCCTTCTCGAGCCCAAGAGCTGCTCTTCCTCCTTTAGCAGGACGAGAAGCCCCGCTCTTGCTCTACGAGCCACTTGGGTGGGGACAAACCCTAAACGCGACCCCAGCTCTGTGCTCTTGGCTTCCCGCTCCCCATCGTCAGGGCCCTGTGGGGTCAGTCCCCAGCCCAGCATTTCCGCGCTCGCTGCGGCGAGACAGGGCTTCCAGAGTGCTCGGCTTTGCTCTGCGGTCGAGACTGCTGCTGGTCTCTAATCTCCTCTGTGCCTCAGCTGCTCTGGTGGCACATTAAAGGCTGGCCGCAGAGCAGCCATAATTGCGCTAAGTGTCTGTGGGATAATGGACTAAATACTCAGGATTGCAGAGGCAGCCGCATTCCCAGCTCTTTAATACCTTGATTGATGTGTGTTTAGTTGTTTGCCAGCCCGCAGGAGGACAGCCCTCTGAGCTCGCGTTTCTCCTGCTGTATGAAGCTGGTGACGCAAGGACGTTAAAGAACTGGGCAGGAGCGAGTGATTTGACCAATCGTGAGGTTGCAGGGCTGTAACGATCCCAAGTTTGCGAGAACTGGGTGTTGTGGTCTTCCTCCCTAGCTTGCCGAGCCAAGAGAGGGAGATCAGTGGTGGCTTTAGGCTCCGTTTGGAAGAGTGGAGTTGCCCTCAGTCGCCGCAACCTTTGGCCTCTTCTCCCAGGCAGCTAGCGATAGGACAAGAGGACATGGCCTCAAGCTTTGCCAGGGGAGGTTCAGGTTGGACATTAGGAAGCATTTCTTTTCAGCAAGGGTCATCAGACATTGGAAGGGGCTGCCCAGGGAGGTGGTGGAGTCACCATCTCTGGAGGTGTTTAAGAAAAGCCTGGACATGGCACTTAGTGCCCTGGTCTAGTTGCCATGGTGGTGTCAGGGCAATGGTTGGACTCGATGATCCCAGAGGGCTCTTCCAACCTGATTGATTCTGTGATTCTTGCAGGACTGACAACAGAAGTCCTTTCTGCCCAGGGGTGGCCTGCGGAAAGGTCTGTGTGCCTGAAAGCTTGTCTGCATTCTCCAGTTATGTCATCTGATCTAATAAAAGGTGTTATCTCTCCCTATAAACCTTGCTATCTCTCTGTGTTAAACTTGGACATGTTGAGATGCTTGGCCGTCTAACTTTAGGCACCTGTGCTGAGTGGCTGAGATGAGTATCCCCGCCTAGTCAGGGCACAGAATCGGGTTCTGCTCTGCATCACCCTTAGGAAATGACTATTTCTCTTCATGCCTGAATAAGGAAACTGGACTCTAACTTGGGTGCCCTACAGCTGTGTGGTCTACACGCTCCTGTCAGCTGTCCAGAAGAAGCCATCTCAGGCTGTGTAGAAAGGCATCTGCCTGAGGTACGGTTGTCTTTGGGGCCCAGCAGCACGTGCTGTTGAACGTGGAGAGCAGGGCAGCATGTTTCCCGAGAGCTCCCAGAGCAGAGGGAGAAGGTGCACGAGTGATGGGTTCTGAACCCCGCTTTGGAGGGCAGAGGAACCAAGTTGGAGCCAAACGAAGGGGCTGCCTTTTGAGCTGAAATTAAGAAACCCAAAAAGCAAGCAGGGATGCAAAGATGTTCCAGGGCATCTGAGTGTCTTGAGGGTTCCTCCCGCAGGAGCGTGGTGGTCCTGTACCCAGCAGGAGCAGAGCCGGGGTCCATGAGCTGGTGCTCTCCCCTCCCAGCCGCCCTGAAGGCGATGGCTGCTGTTCCAGCAGTCGCTCAGCGCTGAAGGCCTGGAGCAGAAATCTCTCTTGCCGCTTTGCGTGGAGGAGGATTTCCTAAGAAGTGCTGTTCAGACACAGGAGCTCCACGGGGCGTAACTTTGCCCATTAGCCATTCTTTCTTTCTCTTTCGTTAGCTTTGGCTGCCCATAAACTGACAGATGCCGTCACGGACCATGTGCGTGTGGTGGTTGCCCTCCCCAGTTCCCTCTGAACACTGAATTCGCAGCTGCCGGCTTCGTACCGATAAGAGAACGAGATGACTTCCTTTTCTGCTCTCCACCCCCACTCCCTTCCAGAATAAGCTGGGCTGTTTTTTGGTAAATAACGAGCTGTCACTTCTTCGCTTGAAGCTTTCCAGGCTCCACCACCTTGGCCAACCCTCCTGAAGGATGCTGGAGGCTGGAACGTTCCTATCGGGCAGCAAACTGCCTTCCACATCCTAGAGCAAGCTCTCCCCACCTCCCATATCCTACGAATCTTACTGCCTTTTGAGCTGTCCTGTGGTTTCTGTGGACTAACGACTCTCTCTGCGTACTCTGCCGGGTCAGGAGCCTTGACCAGTTATGGTGAGGTAGGATCTCTGTTCTCTGTGTGTCTAGCTTCTATTTTTAACAAAGCTGGTATTTCTGAGTGGGAACAAAGCAAAGGGAAGAAGTCGTGGAGATCATCTGGGTCGTTTAGATTGCACAGAAAGGTTCCACTTGTGCTATGGGAGGATGTGAGCTAATAACAGTTGGAGAGCACCTACAGAGGTGTGGACGCTATTAGGGTGGGAGTAGTGATTAACAGTGCTTGTTAGCCACAGACTAGCAACTTCTCTGCAGAAGGGCAAGATTCTCCAGTGGAAACTACCCTTCAGAGGCCTCTGCAGCACAGGGGTGATGGTAACTTTCTCCTTGTGCTGGCTTCAGCGCTGGGAAACGGTGTGTTAGCAGTTTCGTTTATATAATTAATATGATTACTGTTAATATGATTACTGCAGAGGCTTTTGGTGCTGACTGCAGCCTTGGGAGAGGTTAACCCTGCTGCGAGCAGTGTGTCGTTTTGTGATGTTACTAGATTTTTATCTTGCGTTACCTCGTTAGCAATGCTACGTTAATAGTTACTCGCTTATCTCTTCGTTTGCCGTGTCTCTGGCTGAGCACGCTTTCGCCTGCTGATAACTAGCTTGCCTGTGTTGGAGCACTGTAATTTCAGTGTAATTTCAAGCTGCTGGACACCTCTAAATTTTGTAGATACTTATAAACTCCATGAAATGGTCAGCAAGGGTCATTAGCCATTGGAAGGGACTGCCCAGGGAGGTGGTGGAGTCACCATCTCTGGAGGGGTTTAAGAAAAGACTGGACATGGCACTTAGTGCCCTGGTCTAGTTGCCATGGTGGTGTCAGGGCAATGGTTGGACTCGATGATCCCAGAGGTCTCTTCCAACCTGATTGATTCTGTGAAATGACAACGTTTAGTCAGAAGGGCAGTTTGCAAAGCAGTGAAGGTTATATGGGGCATGAACTGTAGGAGTTGTATGAGAAAGGGTCTGCTGGAGTAGGGACGGGAACGTGGGAGGAGCCCTTTGCCAGGCTGGGAAGCACAGTGCATGTGTGGAGAAGCAATCCTGTCTGCTGGGAACGCAGGGAACGGGTCCAGGGCAGGAACTGGGCTGCATCTGCAGCCGTGTCTGAGGTTGTTAAACGCAACGGGATCGTTGTGCAAGCGGCCGTGGCTCTTTGCCACGGGGTGTAATGTGGAGCATGCCTTGGGTTTTCCTTCCGTCCTTCCTTCCTTCCATGGGCGTGCGGAGAGCGTGGGCTGGTCTGCAGCACTCTGCAGGGATTCGGATGATGAAAGTTGCTACAGCCTGTTGGTAGTTTACACCCCCTTGTATCTCGGGAGCATCCTGAGGCTTTTGTACTAACCTCATTTCAATGCTGTTCTCTCATGTGTTGCACAAGTGACGGGTTTCTCTGTTTCTGGTCTCTTCTTTGGGTGCGTTCTGCTTCACTGGATCACAGCAAAGCAGCTGAACGAATGTTCTGCTCCAGGAGGAAGCCTGTCAGTCACACAGCAGCTGGGCTGGTTTCGGTGCTGGCTGGTGACACGTATTTTTAATGCCCCAACTGTCTGGCAGGTGGGCCTGCAATTTAATTTTAACTTGCTTTATGAGAACAAAAACATCTGTAATGTACAGGCCAGTAAACCTCCATGAATGGAGGGAGTTCAGAAGAGATTTCTCCTACTATTTTGAGAGGAGTAGGTAAGGCCTTCTCTGGCTGAGGTTCAAGTGTAGCTCAGTGGTCCTAACAGTTCAATACCCTTTGAGTAGAAAAGGCTGGTTCAGATATAAGTTTGATTCGGAGAATTAATTCAGAAAATTTGAAAACTGCAGCTGAAAACAATAACCTCACACACCTTTGGGGCTGATGCGTTCCAAACAGCTTGAGGGCCTTAGCTGCACCTTTTTTAATTAAGAGAACATGGGTGTAAATCCTCTGGGCAACTTGGAAGAGCCCCAGCTGCCAGTTGGTGTCGAAATGCACGTTGGCCCGATACGACTGGGTCTGTTTCTCCCGTTCTGTGGAAATTGAGAATTGTCAGGCAAAAATTGTGCCTTTTTCCTAGCAGATTCACTGTTGTGCTGTGCTTCTTGTCCTCTGCCTCCGTGCAACGTCTGATAAATTAACACGGTGCGTATCCTGTAAGGGATTTTTACGCTTGCTTTGAAAACAAACTCAGCGAGAGCCTCTGCTCTTGGGGTATTAGACCCTAAACTCACAGCAAGATCAGTGGGCATTGCACTTGTAGCAGCTGGGTACTGGGCAGGAGTAGGTTTTACTCCTGAAAGCACCCACTGGACATGAGATTGCTCCTAGATGTTCACGGGCAGCGTGGAGGTTGGGATAGCTGTGGGTTTGTGTGTGTAGTTCATTTCCTGAGCAGCCAAACCAACTTCTGAGGTGGCCACGTGTTAAAATGAAATGTACAACGAGTGGAAATACTGTGTCTAATTTCAGTGCTCAAGAACGGGAGACTTCATTGGCAGATTCACAGGTAGAGGTTAACATGCTGGGTCTGCTGGATCCCAAGGTGCTGAAATGCTTTGCTTTAGTTTGGTTGTGAATTTTGCACAGGCCTTTTGGGGAAGGAAAAATGGTTTAATGCCACACTGCAGTGTGGTGGTAGGGCAGTCCATTCTGAGGTAGAATAAGGGCTTGTTTTCTCCTACTCTTGAGTAAAACCTCTGTGGGATACTCCCCACGCTGCTTTCAGATATCTGGCTTCAGGGGCAACTGGAGAGACCGTGCTACTCAGGCCAAGAGGAAAAGTTGATGAGATGCTACATCCCCCACCTCCAAACACAAACCATGGTGGTGCAGAAGTGAGGGCTGAAAACCCACATCTCGCAGAGCACGCTCAGACTTCACTTTCTGCAGAAAAAGCTGCCTGGTGGTGTTGGTGGCCCATGCTAGGAGGGCTCCGCTGTGCCCAGAGAAACTGAGCACAGGGGAGACCTTCTCACGAGGTGTGCTCTTCTCTTGGCTGTTGCCTAGAACTGGCTGAGTCTACAGTAGGATCTTTGAGATTTGACAGGAGCTGGTCTGTAACTGGCTGATTTTCTTCATCTGTTGTGGCTCATGTGCCAATGTTTCTACAGTTGTCTTCCTGATGTGACTCTGTCCTCAGAGTGCTCTGACACAGGTCTGTTGGTAACACATGTAAATTGGTGAGGATAGGCTCTTGTGGGATAGATAACCATGTGATGGTCTGAAGAAGGAACTCTTCCATCCAAGCAAGAGCCTGCAATATCTTATTTTGGAAGTGAAAATGTAAGTTTTCACTTGTGGTGGGAGGTCAGGCTCTCTAACAACTCCTCCTTCCTTCCTGCCTTCAGTTCTTAGTTTGAAGCATCTCTTCCTGTGGCTAGAGAGGACCAGCTGGAGCTGTTAGGATGTTGTTGCAGGAGGCCTTTTCAGCAAGGGGAGAGCTTGAGCAATACGTGTGCTCGAGTTTTTACACGCTGTTGCTCTAAGCACTAGAGCTGCTAGACCAAGTGTTTGCATAATGTTGGACCACGAGTGATGGTAGACCGTCAAAATGGCACAGGTGTAATCTCCCTCATTTCTTGTGCACATGCACAAGCCCCTCGTCTACTGCAGCCTCCCGGGGGGCTGGAGGAGCTGGCCACGGTGGGGTGAAACAACGGGTGCAGCAGGCAGGTGCCAGGCTCTTTCACATCCTTTATGTGCACCCATGAGAGCGTGCAACGCAACTCCGCTTCGCGCTGCAGTTGAAGGCCAGGTCACACACTCACGCTCCGGTGCCTTACTGTTTGCTCTTGTCCTGTGGAGCACGCTGTCCTTTTTGCCTGCAGATGATGTATTTTTGTGTCCTGGATCTTCATGTCCATGGCTTCCTTTCCTTGTCACTGTAGGTTCTTTATCTAGGGAGTGCAAGATGTGTTGGTGAAAGAGGTTTTCCATATCAGCAGTGTGGGATGGGCTGTGAGGAAGTCCCTATGATAGGCAGAGCCTTCAAATGCTCTGGCTTAACGTGTGTTGAGGGGGATCAGGCTCTCTGCAGCCACTTCAGCTTGGATATGGCCTAGGCTAACCCTGGCTGCTGGAAGGATCACCGAGATGGGCAGCTGTGAAAGTCGGCCTCTTCTCCCAGGCCACTAGCGATAGGACAAGAGGACACAGCCTCAGGCTTCACCAAGAGAGGTTCAGGTTGGACATTAGGAAGCATTTCTTCTCAGCAAGGGTCATTAGCCATTGGAAGGGGCTGCCCAGGGAGGTGGTGGAGTCACCATCTCTGGAGGTGTTTAAGAAAAGCCTGGACATGGCACTTAGTGCCATGGTCTAGTTGCCATGGTGGTGTCAGGGCAGTGGTTGGACTCGATGATCCCTGAGGTCTCTTCCAACCTGATTGATTCTGATTCTGATTCTGATTGAAATCAGCATCTCCCATGAGCTGTCCTTCCTGCTGATCTTCCTCTGTCTTCCCTGAAGCCAGGGTGAGCCGTGTCTCTAAAACAAGAGCTGAAAGATCCAGACAGAAATGCCATTGACACAGGCGAGTGCCTAAATGAGCGTCAGAAATGGGGCAGCTTGTGTGCCAAAGACCTTTGCTGAGCTGTCAGCAGGAGACCATCCTAGCTTTCCCGTGAGCAGCTGAACGTGGATGCAGAAGAGATGTGCTGAGGGGCTTCTGTCTGTGAAGTTCACCCAGGCTTCCTTAACACAGAGAGTGAAATTCATGTGCAGTGCACTGTGAATAGTATTCTCCACACAGGGCAGGTCTGCATTTGCAGTTTCTTCATTCTCTTCTGGCTTTTCTTCTGGAAATAGCTAATTTTGAGCTGATGACCTGACGAATAGTCTTGGGTTTCCACAGGTAACAGGTGACCATGTGATTGCATTTGAGATCTTGTTGCAGGGACCACCCTTCGGGAGCTTTCTGCAGTATCTGTGACCGTGGGGCTTTGCTCCTGGTCGTGACTTGTGGAGTTTGCAAAGCAGGGAGTCTGGGACCACGGAGAGGTGCCACGTCCTCTGGGTGAGGCGTTTGCCTGCGCATCCATCCCAGGCAGAGGAACCAACGCACAACCTTAACCAGCTGCTATTTATGCGACAGGAGTTTTTCATGGTATTTGTCCTTGGAGTGATTTCTCGCTGTTCTGATGTCAGCCAGATTTAACGAGCTATCTAGTTTCTTAGGCAAAATGATTGCTTTAGTCACCTAACCAGCTTTGAAACCCTTTGCTAAGAGACTGTGACAGATCGTGGGTGTGTTGCTGCTTTTAGGAGGTGGGGGAGATAGAGTGGGTAGCTCAGAAGGTGAATGAATGGGACAGGGGGTGAGGAGAGGAAGATATGCCGATGGCAAGCATGGACTGGAATAATTTAGATAAAGGGAGTGAATCATAGGGAGTAGCTGAGCGCAGAATCTTGCATGTGTCAGGGAGATAGGACAGATGTGAATTTATATTAATTAACAATTAATGCCAGCTGAGGCTCCAGAGCCAGTAAATGGAAACTGTCTGCACCAGCTCCCTGCCAGGAGGGTGTTGCCTGCTCCTGTTTTTGTGAAGCCTGCAGGCAAGAGCTCCTGGAGTGCTTTCACCGCCGTCTCTGGGGTTTGTATGTGTGCTCTCCTCTTCCTCTTTCAGCAAAAGCCACCTCCTCCCCCAGGACGGCAGCTGTGGGTCTGTCCAGCCCCTTTCCTCCACGTCTCCAGGGTCAGGATTGAAATGGGAATTAAACGACAAAGTCATAAAACTGATCTCACCCACGTAGTCAGAGGCCACTGCTAATCTCCAGCTAAAACCGGTTTCCTTGACTGAAACCACTCTGCCCAGCGCGCTGTCTTGCAAGCGACATTTATGGAAAAGCTTTTCTGAAGAGCTGCATGTGAAACCACATCTGACTGTAGTATTTGAGTTTCAAACCAGAACGTGGGTGGCGAATTACAACCCCTCTTTGAAAGTGACGTGGAGGAGCGTTAGGTACGCGGCTCCGCTTTGCCTTTCGTGAAGGTCATCATCTAACGGGCAGAGATGTAGGCTGAGGTTTCCATCGCTGCAGCCAAGGCTGTTTCACACCCACCCTGCGCAAGCATCAGCAGCACATCCTGCAGAGGGGTGCTGGCCTGGGGGTGGGCTCGTGAAGGACCAGCCCAGAGACTGCTGAATGAAAGGGAATCATAGAATTGTTAAGGTTGGAAAAGACCTAAAAGATCATCAGGTCCAACCATCGACCCAATGCCACCATGCCCGCTAAACCATGTCCTGAAGCACCACATCTAGATGTTTTTTGAACACCTCCAGAGATGGTGACTCCACCACCTCCCTGGGCAGCCTGTTCCAATGCCTAATGACTCTTTCAGTGAAGAATTTCAGTGAAGAGTTGCCCTTGCCTTGATGCTGAGCTCTGACATGCCAGCTGGCTTGAAAAACTGCCGAGAAGGCAGCGGGTGCTGGGAACGTGGCTCTCCAGAGACGTGGAGGGAGGGCTTCCCTGGGGACTGGGGCTTGGGATCTAAACTGCTGAGGGGGGTGTGAGCAGTTCCAACATCCCAGTTTCAGCAGCGTGGCAAGGCACAAAGCTGAGCAGGGCTGGTTGTCCCTCTCGGCAGGGCTGGTCATCCCTCATGGCAGTGTTGGTAGCTGTTGAAAACAGCACCAGGGGCTTCACTGGGGCTTGCCAGGACCAGGACTCCGGGTTTCATCTGTCTGCTTTGCTGGGAGGTGGTGGAGTCACCATCTCTGGAGGAGTTTAAGAAAAGACTGGACATGGCACTTAGTGCCATGGTCTAGTTGACACAGTGGTGTCAGGGCAATGGTTGGACTTGATGACCCCAGAGTTCTCTTCCAACCTGGTTGATTCTGTGTGCTGTCGCACTGACCGGGGTATTCACAGAAGCAGTGTGTGGGTACGTGCCTACGAGAGCTCTCATCCCACTGTTTCACCAGAGATGTTTCCTTAGGTTTTTCCATGGTCTGGCTAGCGACGTTGTGCTGGGTTTATTGCCATGAGGCATCCAGAGGAAGCGTCTGTGTGGCCTTTGTGCTGTCCCTGAGCTCCATTAAGCTCCATTAGAGGCGTTCGCTCCTGTGTCAGCAGCAGTTCTGCAGCACGGTTAAGTGCTGGCCCTGCAGACGGTGGGTTTCTGAACGGGTGTCACTTGTGATGTCAGGGACACAAGGCTTGGAAACGCTGGGATTCCTGTTTACCATCTGTTTCCATGGCCCTTCCCTAACAGACCTCTCCTCCTCCAGAATTCAAGGACCTTTAATCAAAACTGTTTGGCTTGTGGTGGGAGGGAGGAAATCCCAACTTGTGGAGGAGATGGTGACATTTCATGACCTTTTCTATGTGTATCTCGGAGACAAACACACTCTAATGAGTGTGCGTGTGCTTATGTTTGTAGGTTTAGTCTTTGGGTGTATTTCCTAACGCAGGCACTCACGAGATGCTGGGTTCTGGGTGTGCAGCCTATTCATTTGCAGTTGGTGCTGCCCAAAACACTCCATAAGCTGGCTCTGGTATCGTACAGCGTTGGTTGTGGCTCATCTTCTCCTCTTTGCTCATGAAAAATATTACTGCAGTCCCTTGCAGAAATGTCTGCTGGAGCATGATCTAAAACTGAGCAATACTTTCGGAACGGAGTGACTCTCGGTTTGGGGTGCTCTTGGTGTGACTTGTGGGATTACTCAAAAGAGCCTGGCATTTAGAAAGTGGATTTTTTCAGTGGCTTCTGAAAAATTGAGCCATAAAACTGATGCTGCATGGGAAGTCGTTGGTCTAGTACACATACTCAGTACACGTTAAAGCCTGGGGAAACACCAGTTCTTGCGATTCCATCAAGAAAACTTGATCAAGACTGATAGCATCAGAAATGAGGTCAGTAGGCGGCTTGATGACACTTAAAATACGAAGAGTACATTAAAGTAGCACACAATGTGATGAAACATTTTTCCCCTTAGGGTGAGCTGTCTCTCTTTCCCTTTTCTACCATGTCCTGTCACACATGTACATGTCTCCTTCTCTACTGGTCCCGTGCAGAGACCTTTGCTTTGGATGCAGCGGATGTGCAGTTGGGGTCATTTTCCTCTGTGCTCTTGGGAAAGGTGGCTGCAGCACCATGGCTTGAGCTGCGACTAATTAGGGTTAAAGAGCAGCTGCTTCACCTTAAGTTGAAGAGTGAAAGCTGCCTTAGCTGGGGTTGGAGCAGACTTGTTATCTTCTGTGGACTGGGCAAAGAGGGAGGTTCTGGAACATGCTGTTGTATTTGTGCTGATGCTGAAGAAATCTTCTCATAGCATGAGGGCTCATCGCTGCTGCAGTTGCAGACCAGAGCGTGCCTTTCCTTCCTGGACAGAGTGTCAGAGGAAAGCCTTTCTTCTCTCCAGCTCTGAGCATCCACTCTTTATAACGGACTTTAAATCTGGGCAGAACGGGCTGCCCAGGGAGGTGGTGGAGTCACCATCTCTGGAGGTGTTTAAGAAAAGACTGGACATGGCACTTAGTGCCATGGTCTAGTTGCCATGGTGGTGTCAAGGCAATGGTTGGACTCGATGATCCCAGAGGTCTCTTCCAACCTGATTGATTCTGTCAATGGGAAAGACCAAAGGCCTGAGGCTGGTGTTCTTGCTGAGGAGAACAAGAGGTTTAGTGCCCTTTATACTGGAACTTTATCTGGTGTTTTCTGTTGTGAATCATGCCAGGAAGCCCTTAAAGAAATGCCTTAAGTGCCTTTGGGGATGCAGGTCTTTCCTTGGCGCCAGTTCATTTGCCAGCAGCGTGACAGCTCAGAGGTCTGACCCTGGTAGGTGCTGGGTGGGAAGCACTGGTCAGGACCAGACCCGAAGCCAGAAAAGTCAAAACTATTTTCTCAGCCAGTGGTTTCCTCCAGAGAGGGAATCTCCTGTCTGTGCCACGGAGAGCGTGCAGGGCTCTTGCCTTTGCCTGAGCTGAGGGAGAGGAGGACAGAGGCCTTTGGGAAAGAGACCTCTCCTGATGGATGTCTGAGAAGACCTTGTCCACAGCAACGTCTGCATGGAGGGCTTTTCTGAGTGAAAGCTGTTACTGCAATGTGGTGGGGAGGAAGGCGGGTGTGCTGCTGGATAGGGCTGGGGCTCTGTGCTTGCCTCGTGGGTGGGAAGCCCTGTAAGTTCGGGCTAATTATCATTTCACATGTCACATTTGCATTTTGCAGGTGGTTTCATCCCAACATCAGCGGAATTGAGGCCGAGAAGCTGCTCCTGACCAGGGGTGTCCATGGCAGCTTTCTGGCTCGACCCAGTAAGAGCAACCCAGGAGATTTCAC
The DNA here is from genome assembly GCF_013368605.1 of Nyctibius grandis. NCBI lineage: Eukaryota > Metazoa > Chordata > Aves > Nyctibiiformes > Nyctibiidae > Nyctibius > Nyctibius grandis. The sequence continues at coordinate 5,783,613 of NC_090674.1, forward strand.
CCTCTCTGTCAGGTAAGCAGACGGCAGCAGGGGTCTGCAGGAGGGGGCTGTTCCCATTAATGGGTGTGCAAGGGGAGAGGTGCTGCACCGAGGTCACCTCTCTGTGGTACCACTTGAAGTTAAAGGGTCACTGAAGTCTCCTTATCGCTGCAGAGGTTGTGCTAAAATACACACGCTACCTCCCTTGGTTTGTTCATCCCTGTGGGTTGCACATGGCCCTGTCCTGCCTGGGTTGGCTCTGTGCTTGGGGCGTGTGTTGCCAGAGGAGGGAAGATAATGAGCCCACTTGCGTTTCTGGGGAGCATGTTCAGTCCCAGCAGGGATGAATCATCTCCCTCCCATTTCAAAGGAACTTAGTGGAGCTGCCTTGGGGAGAGACTTGTTTTCTGTGGCTTTAAGGGATCCCAGGAGCACCTCCGTAAGAGTGAGCTTGCTGAGCACCCCCACAGGGGCTGTGTTTCCAGACAGTATCATGTGCATCACCTTTGAAGTGCTCTTGTGTTCTTTGGGACCAAGGCAATCACAGAATGGAAAGCTGCAGTTTTGCTGATGGTCTTTGTGAATGTGGCTCCTTACAACACGGTGGAGCAGATGCACTAGGTAGAACTCTCTGAAGGTGAGCTAAAGGGAAGAGGCCAAGAGTAACACTGACCCAAGGAGTCCCTGATTCAAGGCATGAACCTCCCGTGAGTGCCATCCAGCTGGTGCCTTGCAGGGAAACAGCTCAGCAAAGGTTTCTCCAGGCACTTGTAACACAGACCTCTTTTTTTTTTTTTTGTGGTGGCTTCTGTTTAATTTAAACAACCCTCATTTTGTTTAGGAAACTCCGGTGAGTTTATAAACCCTTTGACCAACACTATGTTTAGAGAAACTCTGTGCAAACGACAGCACGGACAGAGGGTTTGCACCTGGCAGGGCACTGACATCGAACGGGACACGGGCAGCACCAGTGTGGTGTGAGCCTCCATCCCTCCCTGTGCCCCTCTCCCCCCACGACCGGGTGGGTCAGAGCCACGTGTCGATGCTGACTGGCTCTGGCAAGACTTTACCCTCTCTTATTGCCATAACCACTCCAATGAAACCCTTCTTGGCTTTATTTCTTCCCACCCTTGCAAGTGTCACTGGGCTTGAACCTGCACTCCTCGCTGCCAAGTGCCGTTGTTTCTTAGCTCAGCAAGAGGGAGGGTTTGCAGCTGCCTTATTTTTTAATGTTTCCTTTTGAGTTGGGGAAGAGGGCTCTTCCAACCTGATTGATTCTGTGATTCTGAGTTTTATGTGCTGTGAAAGCTGAAAAGTCGTGTGGCTGCCTTCCCCCCAGGTTTTTCCCCTTTCCCTGTTACATTACACACACACAGAGATGGAACGACATGTTATTATTCTCACCTAGAATTGCGTCCTGACAGAGCATATTTTTTCTACATCTCTGAACTGGACAGGTCTATATAAAGGTTTTCAAAGGAAACAATACAGATATCTTTGAAAAAATACCTAAAATAGAGGTGCCAGTAGGAGAGAAAGTACCTTTAGGAAAACAATCAAAAACCTCTTCCTCCTTCTTTCAACCCCGCTTCAGCTTCTTCAAGGGTTTTTGAAAGCCAGCGAGGGGAAATGCAGCTCCTTTTAATTACAGAGAGGATGTGGGCTGAAAAGAAAGTCAGTTTTGGCTGACCAGACCACACAGCAAGTGACCGTGTGCTGGTGTGTATCCAGATATGTGTCCCTGAAGAGAGGCTAGGAAATAATATTGCAGAAGTTATGAGAAGGTTTCCATGATACTCCGTGGCTGCTTTCCCTTTCTTTCTTCCTTTACCTCTGTGCACTCTTTCAGCCTGTACCATTACAGCAATGAGTCTTCCCAGGGCTTTGGTTTTTTTCAGCTCTTAAGAGAAAGGGGCAAGCCACAGGGAGAGGACATGAAACAGTTAATGAATGGATGATGGTCTTAAAATAATAGAAAATCTCTGGAGGTGTTTAAGAAAAGCCTGAACATGGTACTTAGTGCCATGGTCTAGTTGACATGGTGCTGTCAGGGCAATGGTTGGACTCGGTGATCCCAGAGGGCTCTTCCAACCTGATTGATTCTGGGATTCTGTGAGGGCTTGCAGCTTCTCAGAGGGCTCATACAGGCGTGCTGGGAAGCTCTAGGCTTTCTCTGACGCAATCAGGAAAAGCACATGACCAAAAAAGACTTTTGGGGATGCAACAGGCGAATGTATTTCTGACATTTAAAGCGGCTCTTCTGCCTTCAGTGATAAAAAAGGGTCTGTTTGGGTTTTTTGTGAGCCCTGTTATGGACTGTGCTCTGTTGCGAGGAAGAGCAGACTGCGTCTACACTGGTGGTCGCTGCAGGATGGACGCAGCTTCCCAAATTGGAATATTTTTGGATCAAGAAAGCCTCCTGGGTATCTAGCTAAGGAGTTGTGCTAATAGTGTAAAGAAGCTTAGCTTGGCGTGGAGGCAACTCTCACTTGTCTGACTCTGAAGCTGCCAAAAAAGCTGGGATCTGCCGTTGAACAGTGCTGTGTCCCTGTGTGAGCTGTGTGTTAGTCAGGAGTAGCCATGCCCTCCGGCACGGGGCAGCTGAGTGCTTTGGGCACCTCCTTTGTGCTTTATTTCACCAGCCAGCACATCGAGGGCTCAGTTCAATGGATGCTGTGCAGTCCAGTTCTGCTGCCCGCTTTGGAGCTGCAGAGGTGACGCAAGCTTTAAGAGAAAAAAATGGGAAGGAAATGGCGATGGATCAATGCCCTTTGTGTTCAGCATGACCTTGAGGGCTCATGAGATGAAGGACCCCGATTATCTCTCTGCTTTTCATCCCTGAAGTGCTCAAAGGCCTTGGGGGTGGGGGGGGTGGGTCCGTGAACTGAGCCTTTGTAGGTCTGTGATGGGGGTGGGATGCAGGGATGGAGCTGTGGAAAGAAGGGAGCCTTGGAGCCTCAGACCAAGTGGCAAAAACACAGTTTGGTTTGCTGCCTTCTGAGCTGCACAGAGGCTCTGGAGTCCAGCTGCTGAACCACTTCACATGCCAGCCCCTCTCGGAGCAGAGCCATTGTCACTGGAGCGCTGCGGGGAGCGCACTTTCACAGCCAGCCTTCGCTTCCATCTAGCGAGTTCTGCTCATACCCCAGATTGCCAGACTCTGAGGTCTCTGCCCACAGGCCAGCTGGAGTTGGCGTGGCAGGCGAGGTCAGAACTGAACTTACCAGATGTACCAGAAGAGTTAACCGTGTCTCTCTAACTACCCAGGAGGGCCGCTCATCGGTTTCCATGTTACAGATGGTTAGGTTCTGTCTCCAAGACCTTGTTGTTGAGGTGTAGAGTGACTGTTCAGCATCCAAATGCAAATTTCTGCACCTCAGGCCAGTTTTTTAGTCTTCTGCTGGTTTTGTTCTGCTGTTAATGTGGGATGATGGTAATACTGTGGATGCTGTCTCTTGGTTGTTGGCACTGACTGGAAATCACCTCAGTGCCAGACAAAGCATCCAAGAAGGGCTGTGTGAGCACAGACTGGAACTGCTGTGTCTCCATTGACAGAGTCCTCTTTAGCAACTGGGCTGGAGTCGGTGTGAATACGGCCATCTGTCAGGGCAGTGTTTTAGGGAGAACCGCATGACATGTGGTGACTGTGGCTTGAACGTGGCTATGATACCAGGAAAGATTTCTTCACCCAAAGGGTTGTCAAGCAGTGGAACAGGCTGCCCAGGGCAGTGATGGAGTCACCATCCCTGGGGGGATTTAAAAGCTGTGTAGATGTGGTGCTGAGGGACATGGGTTAGTGGTGGGCTTGGCAGTGCTGGGTTCACAGTTGGACTCGATGATCTTAAAGGTCCTTTCCAACCAAAATGATTCTGTGGTTCTATGAGTGTTGCTGTCTAATCATAAGTCATGCAGTACCAGCACTGAGAGCCCCCGAGCCCCTGCCATGCTCCAGCTCTTCCTTCCATTTAACCTCGTGCACAGACCACAGCAGCTTTTCCAATTCCCCGCTCCATGAAATGGCTTTTCTGTCTGACCCAGCGCGCTGCTTGTACCACCTTGAGCCTCCTGCATCCCACTGTCACGGTTGCTTTGGCAACAAATCGAGAGAGGCTGGGAGCAGCTCAGCACGGTAAAGAACGAGACATTTGCCCAGATTTATGAATCTGTCTCTGACCCAGCTCGTCCATCAAGCAACAGGCTTCCAGCCGTGTCTCCCCGGCTCACGGGGCTGCTGCTAAGTGCGTTTAAAATGCAATTAACCTGCCTCTCGGAGGTTAGTGTGGCCTTCTGAGGAAGGAGGCTGGGCTTTGCCTGTTTGAGGGGGCTCTTGGAACAGGCTGATAAAGGCACCCAGCCATGTTCCCTTGGAATTGGAGAGGGGAAAGCATTAACCCTTTCAGTACAGATTATAGGGTTTGCAAATATCAGGCAATATATTGGTTTGGGTGGTGTTATCCTGTTTTGTTGTTTTTTTTTAACTAATTAGATGATAGTGAGTACCCCTGTGCATAAAAAACTCTTCCCTGTAAACCAGAGTGAGGTCAGAGCCTCATCCAGCTGAGAGGGTAAGGAGTGTTAGAAGTGGAAGGGATGGCAGAGGAGGAACTATTCGCCTCCTCTGTGTGATGTTGGCTGGGAGCTTGTGAGGTACAGAGTCAGCTCTTGGCTGAGTAACCTTGGCCAAGGAGCATCCATCCCTTCCCCTGCTGTAGAACGTGGCCAGCATGAACGGCACCGGAGTCAACGGAGAGTGTGTGGTGTAGGTTGAAGAGGTGGGTGGTGTTCAGGAGGCGTCTGGGCTCTGAAGGCCAGCGCTGGGTTTCCATTCTCTCCTCCTTACAGTCTTGTTTGCCTTCCTTCCTCAGAAGAAACGACGAGGTGACACACATTAAGATCCAGAACACAGGGGATTACTATGACCTGTACGGAGGCGAGAAGTTCGCCACCCTCGCAGAGCTGGTGCAGTACTACACCGAGCAGCAAGGGCTGCTGCGGGAGAAGAACAGCAATGTCATCGAGCTGAAGTACCCTCTCAACTGCCAGGACCCCACCTCGGAGAGGTAAGCCGTGCTCTCTAACAGCCTTTCCTGGTGGTGGTGATGCTGTCTTCCCCGATGGCTCAGACTGGACAGCTGGACCTGGCCTGGGTTTGGAAAGGAGCCCGAAACAGAGCGTGTTTGGGTGTGATTTAACTTGTGTGACCCAAAAGCTGCATCTCTGGGATATGGTTCCCCAGCTGCTTACCGTGCAGACGTGACCAGGAGCTGGCTAGGTGACATTAGCAAGGCCCAGAGGCTGATACTTGCTCAGTGTCTAATAAATCTATTAGCGTGTGCTAATAAACTTTCTTTAGCTTTTAGGTGACTGGGAACATAGAATTGTAGAACCATAGAATAGTTTGCCTTGGAAGGGACCTTTAAAGGTCATCTAATCCACCTCCCCTTGCAATGAGCAGGGGCATCTTCAACTAGAGCAGCCTGCTCAGAGCCCCGTCCAACGTGAGCAGTATGAGTCCATCTGCAGAGGGTCCTGCAGGTTGATCCTCGGAAGCACCCAGCTTTGCTTTTAAAAGAAACAAAACACCTGCAAGTGACTTGCCTGCCTGCAGAACGCTGGGTAGAAATGCCCTGTAAGAAGCCTCCCCCATCCCATCGCATCCCAGTCTGTAGCCACTGTTCATCCCAGCAGCAGCACGCCCTTGGCTTGCAGGGCTGGCCATGGCTGGCTCGCTGTGAGGAGCAGCTTGCCTTGGGCTACTTCAGGATGTTGCCACCAGCCAGTTAGTGACCTTCTTTCCTCCCCTTCATCTGTGATGCTGCAGTGACCCCTTTTTTTCCTTTTCCTCCCCCTCAGTTTCCCCAGTGTCATATGCAGCAGCTGACATGGTGGGTTGGGAAGGGGGATGCCAAAGCAGGTCCCTAATCACTCGTAACTTCAGCAGCCGGGGTAAGGCGAAGCTGTGACTAGTCTCAGTTCCTGAAACAGAGCAGAGGCGTTTTCCTCCACGCCATCATGGGAGCCGGCTGGGCCGAGGCGCTGGGAAGTCCCTCCAGCTCACATGCTCCCTCGCTGCCAGGGAGGTTTCTTTGCTGGTCCCAGATCGCAGCGTGAAAGGCAGCCGGGCAGGCGCTCCCGTTAGCAGAAAGCTCTGGAAAAGTGGAAACCCCCTTCAGCTGGGTTTCCCCCTCTCCTCCCGCCAAGGAAAGTCTGGCTTGGCAAGGAAGCTCTAAAGATTTCTGCTCCAGATCACTCATCTGGTGGCATCAGGGAGAAGGGAGGGAAAAGGGTCCACGTTCCTCTAAAGAGATGAAATGACGACGGTGTCAGAATATAGCGGGATGCGTCAGGATGCCTTTGCAGCGTGCTGAGTCGGGACTCGGGCTCAGCATCACGGACTGCTCTCCTATAAACTTTGTCCTCTGGTTTGCTGAGTTGTTGAGACGTGACGTGATGCCATTGCATGGCCCCTGGAAGGTTATTTTGAGCCTCTCTGGATTCCTGGAGGCTTGGCTGGCAGGCCAGGAGCCAGCGTCTTCAACGTGGGACCTGTGGCATCTGCCCAGAGCCACTGCTGAGTGGTGATGGAGCGTGTGGGGATTGAGGGCTCCGAGGCAAAGAGAAACTCTGCTCCACTCCGAGCTGCTATTTGTGTCCCTGGAAGGCTGTAGCTCCAGGCGCTTCTGTTCTGGTGACCTGGGAGGGGAGCAGCAGTAACTACAGCCATGAGGATCCTTCTGAAAATCCTTCCCAAACTGTGTCAAAGCGTCTTGTTCCTGGTCAGTGTTGTCCATGCTCGTGTCTGAAACCGTCTGGCTACAGCCCACTGACTCCAAGTGTTCTTTTTATTCCATATTAATAAAATAAAGGAAAACGTAGCCACCTTCAAGTAAGAACCCCCAGAATCGTGTTCCTTATAGCTCTGTCAGAGCCCTCTCCCTAGATGGCAGTGCTCGTCGTGTGTCACGTGGCAGTTTCATATAATGATGCCGTTTCACGTGTGGCTGGAGGATTGAGCAAAGTCCTGACACTTCCAGCCTCAGGCGAAGGTATTGATGTGACATTGCAAAATGTTGGAGGAAAGTCGCTGGGGACTGTTTCTAAAATAACTCGAGCCGGTGTCATGCCAGTCAGATTGGGAGCCTAGAAATAGGTTTCCCACGAACGCCATCCCCAGCAGTGAGTGTAGCTCCTGTCTAAAGGCGATGAGCTGGTGTTGTCTAGCCTGGAGAAGAAGAGGCTCAGACGTGACCTTATTGCAGTCTACAACTACCTGAAGGGAGGTTGTAGCGCAGTGGGAGTCGGCCTCTTCTCCCAGGCAACCAGCGATAGGACAAGAGGACACAGCCTCAAGCTTGGCCAGGGGAGGTTCAGGTTGGACATTAGGAAGCATTTCTTCTCAGCAACGGTCATTAGCCATTGGAAGGGGCTGCCCAGGGAGGTGGTGGAGTCACCATCTCTGGAGGTGTTTAAGAAAAGCCTGGACATGGCACTTAGTGCCATGGTCTAGTTGCCATGGTGGTGTCAGGGCAATGGTTGGACTCGATGATTCCAGAGGGCTCTTCCAACCTGATTGATTGATTGATTCTGGGATTTCTGAGCTGACCTTGCTCTCCATTGCTGCTCCCTAGGTGGTACCACGGGCACCTCACTGGCAAGGAAGCAGAGAAGCTTTTGACAGAGAAGGGGAAACCAGGCAGCTTTCTGGTGCGGGAGAGCCAGAGCAAACCAGGGGACTTTGTGTTGTCGGTGCTAACAAATGAGGATAAGATGGAGACTGGGGATCGGAAACCACACGTGACCCATGTGATGATCCACTACCAGGTGGGAAACGTGCTGTCCCTGCTCACGCTGCGACGGGCGCTGGGTGGGTGACCCAGCTGGGAGCTCTGCGTTCGAGTCTCGCTGTGGTTCTGTCATTCTGTCCTGCAGCCAGATGGGAAGTATGACGTGGGGGGAGGAGAGAGGTTTGACACGCTCACAGACCTGGTGGAGCACTATAAGAAAAACCCCATGGTGGAGAAATCTGGAGCTGTGGTTCACCTGAAGCAGGTAATAGTTTTTTCCAGAGGGAAGTTCTTTGTCTTTCTGTTACTGAAAGTGACTTCTGTTCTGTCTTCATCTGCCTTCCAGCCATTCAACGCCACGCGCATCAACGCAGCCAACATTGAGAACAGAGTGAAGGAGCTGAACAAAATGGCAGATCACAGTGAGAAGGCCAAGCAAGGGTTCTGGGAAGAGTTTGAGGTACAGGATGCTCCTGTGCTCTGTCCCACTTGTGCCTGTGGGTGAAGCATATCACATTTGCATGGGACTGTCGTGGTTTTCCAGCACTGAGGACCTCTTCTCAACACTGTTGCTCCTTTCCCTGTTTTCCCTGTTCAACTGAATTACTTCCTGGTCCCTTTTTTCATTGCTTTTTTCTCATGTCTGAGGCATTTTCTCCTTCCTCATCCTAGAACTTCATACCTTTTGCTCCCTGCAGGGATTTGTGCCTTCTCCCCCATTAACTCTCTCATCAAGCTGTTTCTTGGCTCCCTTTCCCTTCCTGCCAGCACTCCCTCTGCTCTCCTCAGCATTAGGAAACCAAGCAGCTTGTCAGATGAGCCCTTCCTTTGCCTCTGACTCTCCTTATCTGCCCACAACAGCTTGTTCTTGCGTACTCTGCTCCACAGATGCTGCAGCAGCAAGAGTGCAAGCTCCTGTACCCCAGGAAGGAGGGACAGCGACCAGAGAACAAGGCTAAGAATCGCTACAAGAACATCCTTCCCTGTAAGCAGACACTTGAATACTGGTTTGGTTTTATCTCACCACAATTTCTGCAGCCTTCTCTGGGGTTAGCTAACCCTGAAGAGCTTTCTGACCATAGCTGAGCACTGTCCTAGTGGAGTGGTCCAGTTAGTTCATGGCCTTCTCCATCCCCTTTCTGACCTGGTCCTTCCCTTTTGCATGGGAAACAGCTGGTAAATGGGAAACAACTGCTCTGCTCTCTGTGCTGTGAGTCCAGGTATGCTTCAGGTCTCAGGTGTAGTTCAAAAGTCACATGGAGCCAGAGCTAGAGTCTCCAAAGGGAATGCTGGAATGAGTCCAGGTCAGCCTGCAACACTCCACATCACTAATATCCATCCAAGTTACTAGGTTGGCCACGTAGCTGTGGGACAGGTAGTGTGGACTACTGCTGTCGTTAGGAGAGCATTTCACACCCTCTTTTGCAGTAGTTACCCATCTAACTTCATAGTAAGAGCCTTGTGGGAACCCTTGCTGGGAGCCCCTGTGACTGCCCTGCAGCAAAGCCCATCTGTGCTGGCTCCTGTGTGCGTGGCTCACTCCTGTGTTCACTCTGGACTCTCTTCTCCTTCAGTTGATACCACGCGAGTGGCACTCCGAGATGTAGACGAGAGCGTGCCTGGGTCAGACTACATCAATGCCAACTATATCAAGGTACTTGGGAAAGGGAGGACACCGTGTGGGGGCTGTCTTCAGCCCAGTGCTGTGTCTCTGGTGGGCAAGTGCAGTAATAGTGTAAGTCTTGAGGGATTGGCCTGTCAGGACCATATCTTTTGCTGGGTCCAGGCCAAACACTGGATTTTTCTACTGTATCCCAAGGGATCTCATCATTCTGCCATGTCCTGATTGCCTCTATCTAAGAGTTTATCTGAATCCCTCCTTTCCTTACTTGTTCAGGAGGTCCTTGGGGACTGACTCAGGCTCTCTGTCATTGACCATTATCTCTGAGGTCAAATTATAATTGTCATCTGTAAGCTAAGAGCTGCTTGAAGCTGTATTTCCAGCAATGCTGCTCTGGCACTTCAGCACCAGCCTTTGAGAAGCCTTCAAGGTGGCTTCATTCCAGCCATGCCCACCTGCAGCTTCTGCAGCTGCCTGCTGGCAAGAGTCTGTTGAGCAGTAACGTGTGTTACAGCAGCATAAAGGTGCCTGGAGGTGGGCAGACCGTTTTGCTGGTGACTGTTGAAGCTCGTGATGAGAGTGGTTCATGTCCACAGGTCTGACAAATAGAGGAAAATGGGCTGGCTCAGACACCCTGCATGGCAAGGTGTGCTGACTTTGCTGAGCATCACTGGCTTTTTTCCCCCCTTCTCCTTTACTCGCCAGAGCATCCCTGAAGATGGAAGGAACTCAGAGGACTGCAAGATCTATATAGCCACCCAGGGCTGCCTGCAGACAACAGTGAATGACTTCTGGGCCATGGTGTATCAAGAGAACAGCCACGTCATTGTCATGACAACCAAGGAGGTGGAGCGGGGCAGGGTGAGCACTTGCAGGGCACTGTCCCCAAGCCCAAATGTTACCTGCTTCTTGTGCCAGCCTCTTTGGTTGGATACAAGAACTAGTTCTAAAGCTAGGCCTTCAAAACTGAGAGGCTGATGCAGCAACTGCTATGTGCAGTTATTAGGGGCTTGTATTAAAATGTGAAGCAGAATCAATAATGAATTAATCCTGAGCAGTCAACCTAATTGTATTATCCTGCACGGGCAATTGCAGGTCCTTGTCCCTACTGACAGGGATCCAAGTGACAAACTCTCATTTCAGAGTGGACTCTATTGCAGATCTGTGGTGGTTTCCACACAGGAGTGGCTTGGACAGGACTGGGGTGCTTGAGAGATTTTCCATAGATTCAGAGAGCCTGACTTTGCTCTGACAAAGCATGGCCCCTAGGAAGCTGTTTACTGGAGCAGCCTTCCCTAGTGAAGAGAGGAGCTAGTTGTGATGGGCAGTTTTGCCTGGGGCTGAGGGGGAGGCTGTGCTTGCAGGGATGAGATAAAGATAGCTCTCCTCGCAAGCCTCCTTTGGTCTTGGCAAAGCCACTATAGCAAAGAGGGGGTGGGCTGGAGGACGGGAGGGGTACAGGCAGAGTGTGCAGCCCCTTGGGATGGAGGTTTGGCTCAGGAGTTAGGCAATGACCAGACCAACAGCAAAGCAATGCCTGCCTGAGGCTGGGGCTAGCTGAGGAGGGAGATTCCCCTAGGGACCACGTCCTCACGCAGGAGTGGCCCTTTCCAGTACGTCCCCAGTTCAAAGGAGATGCTCTGTGTGTATGGCTCTCCTCTGAACCCCTACGCTGGGGCTGCACGCCCTCTGAATGCAGCAGCATCCCTGAGCAAGGCGTTCAGGGGTTCACCCTCCAGCTCCCCCATCTCGACTAACGAGCAGCTCTCTGACATTGCTGCAGAACAAATGCTTCCGTTACTGGCCGGACAAGAGCTGCACCAAGGAGTACGGGGGCATCTGTGTGCGAAACGTGAGCGAGCGCGAGGCCCAGGGCTACTACCTTCGGGAGCTGGAGATCCTGCGGTCGGACAGGGTGAGTCCTCTGCTGCTGTCTGCCCACCGTGCTGGGGCTGGAAGCCCCGCAGAGGGAGCTGGGGCTTCTCTCTTTGTTTTTTTGACTTGATGGTCCCACTGCTTAAGTTCTGGGCTACTTTGCCCCAGCTTTGGTCAAAAGAAAGGAAGGCGAAGCCTCCTAGTAGGTGGGGTTTTCTGACGAGGTGGTGGGTCTCTGCTCCCCGCAGGATGAGCGCCCGAGGCTGGTGAAGCACTATCAGTATTTTAGCTGGCCAGACCACGGGGTGCCCAATGAACCAGGAGGGGTTCTGAGCTTTCTGGACCAAGTGAATCGGGCACAGCGAAGCATTCCAGACACGGGGCCGATCATAGTGCACTGCAGGTACGAGCCCGTGGGCTGTCGGCAGGGCACTGCGGTGGGGATGGATAACAAAAATGTGTCTCTCTCTCTTCTTTTTCATTACACCTGCAGCTGGGTCATTGCTTGAGCTAATGGTGGGCGATTGGGATATAAGTATACACATGGGAAAATACAGCCCTCCTCCAGGAGCTGGTAGCTCTGATGCAACCTGCTAGACTCGGAGGTCAGGGTTAGGCTGGGCTTATCTTATAGCAGCCATTCCACATCTGCCCAGGATGGAGCAGGCGTGCAGATGAGTGTGGGAGCTGAGCTGACTAACTCTGGGGAAATGTTTCCTCTTGCAGTCGTTTTTCCTTTTCTCTTTCCAGTGCTGGAATAGGACGCACAGGCACCATCATAGTGATAGATATCCTGGTGGACATTATTCACAGGCAAGGTATGTCTCGCTGTCTGTCTCGTGGCTTTCACCGTTTGCCTTGCTCTGACCAGTTATGGGATAACCCTACTCTTGTGCAAGCAGTGGGTACATGGTCTCCAAGCAGTGGGTTTGATCTCCAAGCAGTGGGTACATGGTCTCCAAGCAGTGGGTTTGATCTCCAAGCAGTGGGCCCAGGCTCAGCCACAATGCAGGGTGAGAAGGGCTTTTCTGCTGTGCTCCGTTCACCGTTTCTCTGTGGGCCAAGCAGTGGAGCTCTGTCACAGTGCAGTGTGAACCCTCTCCATGGGCAGCCCTCTAGTAAAGGAGATGCTCTCAGCAACACAGCACCAGAGAGTTGTCTTGTTGGCATCAATGGGGCCAGGATTTCAAGGTCTCCTGGAAAACCCTCTTTTATTGAGGGAGGGCGGGCAGGAAACAAGTTCAGTGAGGGTGTAACTCCAGTCACCTTTTTAGAAATAAGTCCCCCGAACTCTTCTGTGTAGAAGGGTTCAGCAAGATACTGGAAGCTTTCAAAGTTGTCTTAAGAAAATAATTTTTCAACCTAATTCCCACTCCCTGAGCCTCACCTTCTCGCTCTCGCGCAGGTCTGGACTGCGATATTGACATCCCCAAGACCATCCAGATGGTCCGCAGGCAGCGTTCGGGCATGGTGCAGACAGAGGCGCAGTACAAGTTTGTTTACATGGCTGTTCAGCAGTACATCGAGGCTGAGCAGAAGAGGCTGGAAGAAGAACAGGTGAGTCCCGTTCACCTTGGCTGGAAAAGCAAGGGCAGAACTTGGCCCACCCCGAACACCACTCCCACCATCTCCCTGGGACTCAAATACTGCCCTGAACACATGGAAATACACCCACTGCTCCCCCACTGGGATCTGGTAAGGCTTTCTTCTCTATCTGCTTTGAGTGGGGTTTTATTGTCTTTGCTTTCTCTTTCAGAGGAATAAAAGGAAAGAGCGAGACTACTTGAATATCGGCTACTCCCCTATGGACAAGGGCAGAGCCAAAGGGCAGCCCCCCTCGCCCCGGGCGCAGTCGGTGTAAGTTGAGTGTCTCTGCCAGGGCTAAGAACTTCTGCAGCAGTAGAGAACAGCTGGAGCAACGGCCCCAGTGTTTATCCTTTGCCAGCCTGCTTCTCCCATCCCTGAAACCTGCCCAGCTGCTGGCTATCCTGTGGGAATGGCTAAAAATAAAGAGGTGATCCCACCACGCTGTCAGCAGCGGTGGTAGCAGCCCACCTTGCTTGTGTGCTGCACTTCTGCAGCTGCTTTGGAAAGGAGAGGGATAATAAATCACAGAGAATCAAAGAATCACAGACTGGTTTGGGTTGGGAGGGACCTTAAAACCCATCCAGTTCCAACCCCCTGCCACGGGCAGGGACACCTTCCACTACACCAGGTTGCTCCCAGCCCCATCCAACCTGGCCTTGGACACTGCCAGGGAGGGGGCAGCCACAGCTGCTCTGGGCAACCTGGGCCAGGGTCTCACCACCCTAGATTTTGGAAAAAACAGAGAAATTGGGTATGTAGAAAACATGAGAGTAGGAAATACCAGGAACTGCATCTGCTGATCCTGCAGAGACTTTGCATCCCTGAAAAGGTGACGTGTGGAGGCAGGTTCAGGGCTCCATCCCCAAGCTGTGTGTGAACCTGAGGGGTGGCCCAGCCAGAGGGAGAGCAAACAGGGACTGAGGACAGCGGGTAACCTGAGGGAGGGGAAAAGGGAGCTTGGCTGGGCCATTACCCACTTCCCACTGGCCACCTGCCTCTGGGAAAAGATCCAGCGCGGTGAGGCTGTTAATGACACGGCTTTGTTTCTTGACAGGGCTGATGATGAGTCAGCTTCCGTCTACGAGAACCTCAACATCAAAAGCCCAAAGGTTTCAGGGATGAGTAACTCAGGGCGATAAAGCAGCCGGAGGTGAGCTGTACGGAGGCTGTACAGGTAGGAATGCTTCCCCTGGTTAACTGCGGGGGTCACCGCAGCCTGTTGACGTTGCGTGTGTCCCGGCTCCTCTTCAGCTGCGCTGACGCGGGGCTCTGGGGCTCTGCCTGCAGCGGGGAAGGCAGCTACGCTTTGGGGAGGTGTGGTGGAGCCTGGAGATGTGGCTGGGGCAATGGGAGAACGGGGGGGCAGCGAGATCTTAACAGGGAAATGCATTTCTAACGGTACCAGTGAGGGGGGATCTGCGTTTCGGGAAGCTCTCGGACTCCGAGAACGAGACTGTGTATGCAAACAAGTGGGAGAGACTTCACACGCTGGGAGCATCTCTGTAACCTTATCAGTTCTCCCAGTTATAAACCACGCCACCCTTCTTCCTTCTCGTTTTGCAACGCAGGATTTACAGTGTTTACGTCCACCCTTCCCAAGTTCTACAGTCGCGGACAGGTTGTTTTTGCCCGTCTTGCCTTCCCCAAGCACCTTGGATTCAGCGAGGAAGAAGCTGACCGTAAAAGCACGCAGAGTCTGCGCCCAAGAACGTGCCTTGACCTAACTTATTCACGAGAAGGATCTTCTCCCCTGTATCAGTAGGCTGATATTTATGTGGAAGTGCCTCTGGACATTCATTAGGGCATCAAGGCTCAGTTTTAATTTTTTTTTTTTTTTAATTTAAGACTCATTTTTTACACACAAATTGTTAAAAGGAACGGAAATGACTATTTGCTTAGTTGCTTTCCCAGGGTTGCCCAGTTAGGGCGTTAGTAAAATGTTAGTACACTTTGATCAGGTCAATCATTTCTAAGCTAGAAGTGTTTTTAGTCTAAATCCTGGAGTGACCTTGCTGCCTGTGAGGGTGAGAAATAGAGAGCACTGCCTGGCCCCAGGTATTTGCACCTCTCTTGATTCTTCTTCTCACGCTTCCTTTGGGCTGTACCAGTTCTAGATTTCTATGCAACCCCGCTGAAGCACGCCGAGCAATCCCTGCTGCCGTGGGACAGCAGACGTGTGTGTGTGTGCCTGAGTCTGCGAGCTGCTCTGCACGTGGGCTCTGCAGCAGAGCTGGGAGACAGAGGTTGAGCATCTCCATCTTCAGCTGTGTGGGTCTGGATGTTGAGCTGAGTGAAATCCCACCCAGCTGATGGGTGCTGAGGAGGAGGAAAGCAGCTTTGTGCACTGGGCTTTTAGCCCCCCTCAGCGAGTGGCAGCCCAGGGTGCTAATCTGAGGTGGACTTTTTGAGCTGGGCCCCTCTAAGCTTGATGCAGCTCTGCCCTTACCTTGCTGCATGACCTCTTTTTTTTCTCCCCCTGCAACTATATGACAAGGCAAGCGTGTTGTCTGCTGAGTAGGGGTGTTGTAGGAGTGTTTGTGACTTGACCAGTGCCATGAAGATGAGTGTGTCACTGAGTGGAGTATTCCAGGTGATAAGTGTTGGCTTGTGACTGCCAGTGCTTCCTGCTGTTCCAAAGAGCCCCATCCTGCAGGATCCATCCTACGCTCTGTGGGGAGCCTTGGGTCCCAGTGCCAGTGCCTGACCCTCCAGCGCCCACCTGGGGCTGATGCTGGAGTCCTCCTCGGTCTCTGGGACGGGATGGACCTGCTGCGTGGTCGGGGTGTTAGTGCCTGGAGTGCCGGCTCCAAGTGTTGAGCAGAAGGGGTTGAACAAAAGCACAATGATGTACCTTGGCTGTGTTTCCTGGCTGATCTTTCTGGTCCCTCGTCGCAGGGACAGGAGAACTGTTTATTTTTATTGCACTTTTAATAAATGTTGAATATTCTCAAGGCATTTTTTTTTCCCTTTCTTTTTAAGTAGTTTGCTTTTTGGGAAAGTGACTGGCAGTTGGTGTGGAGAGTGGAGCATCCTGAATGTCCCCCATCACCAAATGCTGCTGTTCAGGGCTGTTTTCACTTGCTTTGACTCTTTTGCCTATGCACGAGTGAGAGGTTCAGCTGCGTGTTAGCTAAACCTTCACCCTTTGTTTGGTACATGGTGAGAAGGGGAAGTGCAAAGGGACAGTCCCCACAAGGATGCTGTGACAGACTACTGGGAGCAGTTGGAACTGTGAGGACCTCTCTGTGGCCCGTTTGCCACCATCATAATAGACCTTATGAGGCTGAAGATGTTATTTCCCTCTCCCCTGCCCTTAGGTCCCATCAGTGGGAGCTGGATGGTAACAAAGATGTAATGACAAAGCACTTCATCTCTGCTAGTGTCTGTTTGCTGGGCTTAGTCCCAGATGCACCTCGGGTAACATCGAAGTGCCTTCTCTGCCTTAAGTCTTGGTGGGTCGCTTTTTCCAAGAACACACTTAAGTTGGTGCTGTGAAATACCCTTTCAGTGGCAAGCACGGGGGGAAGGACAGAAGGATGCCCGTGGGAATCCCTGTGAAGCCCAATGACTTTGGCAGCAGTTGTTTCAGAGCCTGGAGCAGCTTCTGCAGGCGTGAGGCTGGCAGAGATAATGCCAGCCCGCAGCTGAACAACAAAGGTGTTGCAGATACAGCACACGCAGCAGCTTTCCGCCAAAGTTTTGCATAGCAACAGACTTGAGTTACTTCTGCCCATTGCTTCAGCCTTTTCTATTTCAAATTAGAATTTCTGGGAGACTGGAAGTGTCTTTCATCCAGCTGGGAAGCAGCAAAAGATGAGCTGTCTTTGCAGCTTCTCATTCTTCAGGTCAAATCAGGTAAACACAGAGGGAGGTCACACCTGGGACAAGACCACCTGGATGGTGGTAAGTGGGAATTCACAGGACAAAGCTGTCCACGTGTGCAGGATTGTGCAGCCCTGGGACAGCTGATGCACGGGCCAGAGTAGGGACACGCTGCCTGCTGTGTAGCTGCCGTGATCTGGGAACGCAGCTGGGCTCGGGACTGCCACGCGAGCACCTCCAACCCCAAGTAAGAAGGGAAATGTGGAGTAATGGCTACAAATCGACACCTTGCGTTGTATAAAACATCCTTTAATATATACATGTATGGTACTTGCATACAATACTGTCTTACATCCACGTGGTTGAATAGAAAACATTTAATTGTAAGCTGCCTTCATCACGAAGGCTTTTGTTAATCACTGTCAGAAGATTCACTGCATTAAATAAAAATATAGTGTAAGCAACTGGCCTGTGTCTTAATACTGACACACTTTAAGATTAGGAGGGTAAAGCTGTCAAAAGATGGAACTTCTGTCGCTTTGGCAACAGTGTGAGTGAAGTTCGCTGATGGAGTAACTGGAGGGGCAGGGTTGTACTGCGGTGTCTTTAACAGAGCTCACCCCCTGTGTTCAGATTCATTTTCCAGGTAGGGATGAGTGATTTCTAAACATCTTCTTAGGAAAACCGAGTAGAATGGCTCCTCTGTTCTGTTCCAAAGCTCCTCGGGAGGGTAACACGGCTCGGGTGGGTAGCAGTGACGGAGCCGTGTTTTGTCAGCAGGAGGCAGCAGTTACACCTCCAATAACACAAGGGAGATGTCTCAAGCGTGTGCAACAGGGTTAATTTTCATCTGTTTATCTGGCTTTGACATGTCTTTACCCTCCCAATCCCAGCTCCTCTTAGGAATAATCATGTAGATCCTTCAGTTTGCAAAAATAGCCCTTTATTCCCTAAGGGAGTCAGAGGAGCTACACCCGCTGTCACCTGGGGTCCAGCCAAGGCAGCACACGGCCGTGTGCCACTGGGGGCAAGCAGCCCTAGAGCCCTGTCTGCTGCTCCCAAGGCTCTGGTTTCCACGGAGAGTTTAGCAGCAGGATGCTGAGGCAGCTCCTGGGAGCGTTCCTGGGCTGGAGGCAGCGTGGCAGGCGAGGGTGTGGGCAGAGCTGCTGGAGGTGGGTGCGTGTGTTCAAGCGCAGGCGCAGACCGAGGGTGGGGAGTGGGCCACGGGGTCTGCCAGCAAACCAAGGGACGTCCCTGCCTCCCCGACGTGCCACGGGGATGGAGACAGGAGCAAGGGGCTGCCTCGCTGCTACGGGAAAGGGAGTTGTGTCACGGGTGGTGCTGCCGTGGTGTGTTTGGAGGGAAGGTACTCCGGCCTGCTCACTGGAACAGTCCTTGTGAAGCAGCGGAGGTTCCCTGTCTTCAGGGCGCACTGGACCGGCCACAGGATGATGCAGAAGAGGATGATGATCAACGCAGAGAGGAGGACTATGCGTTTCCAGTCATCGCACATGTCACAGCGGGACAGCCTCCCAGCTAACCCCGCTGGGGGGGCCTCTGGGCTTTCTGGCTTGCTCATGGCGACGTCAATGGAGATACACGAGTCTGGATTCTCGGGGTCATCAGACGACTGACGGCAGCACAGCTTGGTCCCTTCCATCCAGAGCACCTTCTCCTGCTGGAGTTCAGGGGGCAGGGTGGCCAGGAGCTCCTTGCTGGTCTGGAGCGCTGGGGCACCTTCCAGAGGGATGCTGGTCAGCTGCCGGCAGAAGGGGCAGGGGAGCTGGTCCTCTGGTTGGTTTGGGGGCAGCCCTGTGCTCAGGCGGGCCACGCACTCCAGGCAGAAAACGTGGGAGCACTGGAGCAGCTTGGGCGTCTTGAAGGTGTTGTCATAGGTGTTGAAGCAAATGGAACACTCGACAGGGGAGGCTGGCTTTGGAGACGTTGGGTTCGGAGAGCCTGGCTTGTCAGTGGTCGGGGACCTCGCCTTCCTCTTGCCATCTCCTGGGGAGGTGACAACAATGGGGCTGATAGGGATGGGGATTTCACTTGGAGAGGCAGGAACTGGGCTGGTGGGAGATTCTGGCGTGTTGGAGTGCCACAGTTGCGTGAAACACGACATGACGGAGCCCCGGGAAATAAATAGAGCCCTGGGAGACTCTAGAAGAGAAGAAAACCACAGCCTTCATTTTAAACAATGTGAAGACACCCATCACCAGACCTATGATGAACCCCTTAAAAGGAACAAAGAGCAAGTCCATGGCTTCCACTGCGTCCTGAGCCTGGAATAGATCCCTGCGAGAGGTGAGAATGACACAGGTAGCCTGTTCGAAGCTGCGTACCAAAGGTGATGTTAAACATCCTGCAAAGAAGGAAGCAACCAGCAGAGATCCGCCATCCAGCCAAAGCCTTTTCACCAGAACCACCATGGCATTGTAGATGGGTGCAGTCTTTCCCCTTACATGCCTCCCTCTGGGCAGAAAAAGCACAACAACAACCTACCCTGGGTGGTGCTCCCCGACACCTGAGCAGGGAGGAGAGCAGAAGACTCCATGAGGTCAAGTAGGGACCTCGCTATGGCAGTCTATTAGGCTGGGAGGCACTCAGATATTATGGTGGCAGCATGAGCAAGGCCTAAGAGACAGATAACACTATTCAGTTGTGGAGGTAGCAGCAAGGGGGGTGAATCTCTTCTCTTTGGTGTGCTCAGACAGAGCTTTGTGCCTTGAACCACGGTTCTCCAGGCAAGTGAGGCACCACCCAACGATGCTGCCTGGTTTTGTCTGTCCACGGTGGGGTCTGAACCCCTCATGTCACCCAAGGGAGGTGAGGAAACACTTTTATCTTGGAAAGTTTGTTCCATCCTTGGCCCCAAGCAGCGCAAGGAGCATCTCTGTCTTGTCACCATGACACAGCAAGAAAAGCAATGCTGGAGGAAATGGCCTCCGTGCCCGAGCAGGGGGAATTCTCCGCTGTTTCCTTGTTGCTCTGGTTTACCTGGGGAAGTGCAGTGTTTCCCTGTCCCCAGCCCCAGAGGAGTGCCAGCACGGCCAAGCCTTGCTGTGTTGAAGGGCTGATGGGCCACTTCTAGCAGATTGGTTTACAACTTACTCCAGCCTTTTCACCAGCTGAATTATTACCTTTAACTCCAGTTATCCTAAGCTAAACATCCAGCTTCGCCTACATCCCATATTCACCTCTATGACTTTCCAGCCATTGAGCACTTTTACCCGAGAGCAAGTGTTTAGCTGGAGGAAATTCCCAGCGATGGCCCTGGTGCTGTGTGCCTGGGGAGCATTTTTTTAGGCTGTGTCACTGAACTAGCTCGGCTTGATTCTTTGTGTTGGGAGATTTACCGATGACAAGCCAGAAATGTTCCGATTGCTGCTGTTAATTATAGGTGTGCAGTCAATCCAGCAGTGGCTCACCAGCACGGGAGAGAGACTCCACGTCTCAGCATTAAAAGGCTAATTTAAGGGATCAGGAAGACTTGGGTATTCCTCACGTTGCACCAAAAAAAGTCTCTATTATTCAAGAACGAAGTATTCTCCCTTCTCAGCTAGCATTGTCAGAGCTGAAACCAACTTTAAGAACCTTCCTTCTTTTTCTTCTCTTATTCTAAATGAAGACATTTTTGTGAAGCCTCAAGTTAAATTTTCAGTCACAATCTGTGCTTTTCAGCAAGCTGTAATGTTTTTTTTAGTGTGTTTTTTCTTCTGGCTACAGCTCACCATGCCTGTTTTAGCACAAGCTGGCAGATGTTGATGAATTACAAATCCACACACCGAGATTAGGGAAGCCCCTGGTTTGTTTTTTACCCCACTCCCCTACGCCCAGTGCTTTACAGTTGCTCAGCTTGGAGCGTTTGTCAGAAGTTATGAGCAGCAAAACCGGTGGCAGAAGGTAACCTCGGAAAGGGAGAGCCTTTGCTTATGCAAACAGTAATTTCATAACCTCCGTGAAAAAGCTGTTCTGTTGGGTTTTTTACGAGGCTGTAATATGACAGCGATAGCAACAGCGGTATCTCGATAGTAAACTTGAGGAAGTTTGCCCACAACAGTTGCTTTTAAACGAAGCTACGAGCTTTTGCCCACATTTTCCCTTCACTAAAGATCGTGACACTATAGATGCTTGTTAATTTTAATAAATTTAAAGTCTACTTATTTTTATCAACATCTTGGTGTTACATGGCACCTTCAGACATGACGCAAGTAGTTAAACTGGGAAGATACGAAGCGTGGGGCACAGAGCTGAGGCAGGGGAAGGACAGGTCAGCCCCTGCCTGCTGCTTGTGTCTGTTGGTGTGTTGAGCTGATGCTCAGAAAGTTAAATTGGGTTTGGGCAGCTGCTAACACAGGGACTGGGATTTCTCCTGCGCACTACTGCTGCCTGAGAGACAGTCCTTAGAGCTGGAGTCCCAATGAAGACATGCAGTGTGGATTCTTGACAGAATTATTTGGGGGGTTTGTTTGGTTTGCTGCTGGTTTTTTTGTTTTTACACTACACCATCACATGATTTTTTTTTAAATACAAGACAATGTCTTTAATTGTTCCGAGCTCCACGGTCACACTGCATTTCCTCAGACCCTGCAGCTGTTTACGTTGCTTTCACAGCTATTTACCTGGGCTTTCCAGAAACTGTGGGAACGCCAGTAAATAACTAAACTATTTAAACTCAGATTTAAAACTAAGTCGTTAAGTACTTTTTTACTTCCCAACAAGTTCTAGCAAACTTCTTTCCACACCATAAAACCAGACAAAAGAGAACACGCAGTTAAGATAGTGGCCAACACTATTCCTTAATGGTATCTTTAACTCAGAGCCACTGAATACATGGCAAGTTAAGAGGTGTACAGCAGATTAAAGTCCATAAATACCTGTTTAGAAGGAGAAAAGCATGTTCTGGGCTCTTGATTTCTACCCCTGAAGAGTCTTCTCTCCAGAGGACAGTCTTAGGCTCAGGGTCTTTTGTATCTATAAGCCGCCTTCTGGTATTGGAGCTCCCCCGTAGCTTCCTGAGTTGTTCCCAAGCACGGTAGGTCTGGCAGGACAAGTAACCTCTAACAGCTGCCTGTGTACGAGTGGCCCAGCCGCTGTAATTCAAGTATCTTTTATACCTTCCTGTCTAGAGGTGACTTACCTGCTCCACCTGCCCTTCCCCATCACCACTGAATCACTCCGCTGGCTGCGAGCTGGTTTCTGTGACAAACAGGGCAGGCTGGAATGCTCCTGATAAGGGGCTGCCCTGGGGAAGCCGTGAGAGAAACCTTCGATCCTTCAGCTTCTCTGGACTGGGGAAAGGCCACCTGCTTTCTGGTAAATTCTCACAGTTCTTTGACTAGCTTTAAGGTTTTTTAATGGCTCTTCATAATCTGGTTTGTGCAGATATACTGGGCACGTTTTCACAGGGCAGCAAATCTGAAGGAAAATTTCAGGATCCCTAAAAATGGCAGTTATTTTGTTGTTTTTCATGAAGGACAAATCATTTGAAAGTGCCTTAGACTAACAGCAGAAACAGGGTTCTGACAGTCAAATTTCTTGTGACTAATTGAGAAGAAAACTGTTGCAATAGAAAAGTCCAGTATAAGTTTGAACGCCTGAAAGCTGTTTATAAATTAATTGAACCACTCGATACAATCATATGTCTGCTTAAGTCTCCTGTGGAATTGTTCAAAATAATGCTGTATGGATTGTGACAGAGAAGGAATTTCCTTCTTTGCAGCTTTTGGTAGTAATTGACATAGAGAAATATTATCTGACCTGCGAATCTTTTGTGGTTCAAAGGACATCAGTCCATGATCCAGAAAAAAAGAACCAATAAATTTACAATCACGTGCAGATACGGAAACAACTGTGTGTGTGTGGGGGGGAAGTAACAGACAAACATTCAAAATTGAGTCTAGTTCTCATTTGATGCAAATACTGCTTTTCTTTGTTCAGTTTCTCAGAAAAACAACACAAGATGGTCTGTGGATTATTTCGGGAGGGTATCAGGAAATCCCTTCATAAAAAACAGTTGAGAAAATTCTGAGAGTGTATGGAACTGTATTCATCTCTTGGGACAGAGATGTGTCTGAATCCCACAGGCTTGTGGCACTCAGATACAACTCGCTTTGGCTTCCACTTTCCTCTGCTTCAGGTCCCACTGTTCAGTTCTAGTGAGCTGAAATCCAGAGGAGGCCTTTAGGAGAAGCATGTTGAAATTACCAACGTTTTAAATCAGTTTTAGGATTAAAACCAAGGTGACCTGATCCTTCCACAGCTAGAAGGATCTGGACTAGAGCATTGCTCCTACAGTGGATTCACGATGAGCTCCGCGGGTGACTCCAGAAGACAAACACCTCAATGGAGAACGTGGGCTCAGACTAAACTTGCCCAGATCTGCACCTCAATGGCACAGCTCCCTCAGCGCAGGGCACATACCCTGTAGGAATAACAAGCCGTGCCCTAGGCTGAGCACGCAGCACCAGCACGGTGCTCTCCTCCATCTATTTATGTTGCTGTTCAGCCATGAGGGAGGCTGGGAGCGAACGCTCGCCGCGGCTGACAAAGCAGGATGCTTGATGGATGGATGCGAATCAGATTTTTAAAAGTCTTGCTCACTTAGTCACTTGCATAAGTAAACTGGGCTCAAAATTAATGACGTTTCGGTAACATACCAGGGTATGTTATGTTCGGTAAGACACCGAGGAACAGAAGTCCTTGTTGTGGGTCTAGCTGAGACCCTCTCCTGGGGTAGTCAGTGGAGCTTCACTCTCTAATCACACTCTAAAGACAGACACAAGTGCATTTTAAGCCCTTTATCCACTGACAAGACAATTGCTGACGTGCAGTGTGAGCAGCCTACTGCCCTTTCAGCGTTTCTGACGCTGGTTTCCCATCAGCCTCAACGTGGAATGGGTTGAGTCCAACCCAGGAGCTGAGAGCCTGGGGCAAACTGGGCCACCCCACGCATGCCCGCACACTCCTCCCTCTGCAGGGATACACAAGGCACGGAGCGTGCCGGGACCCAGCGCGGTACCGGGATGACGCTCAGGGCTTGGCTCCCACAAGTGAGTGGGAGGCTGTCTGGCTGTTATTTTTATCTTCTGTTTGGAGGAATAGACTGAGCATGTCAGGAGCTGCAGCTGGTCTTGGGTGGATCCCAGAGGACTTGGAGCAATCACGTCCTGTCATGTTTGCACTTAAAGAAGCAGTGGTACGAAGTAGAAACAGTTACTTTATTAATACTTCCTTGAATTAATACTTTCCTTGAACTTGCATTACACGTGCACACCTCAGGTGCTTCTCAAAGGTGTTCTCTGTGTAGAGGTATGCAAACAGCAGCCTAAAAATACTTGTTCTACGTTGATTTTTGCTAAACCATGCAGGGATGAAGATGATGTGACTGGAACACTGGGATGAGATGTAGGAGATACCTATCTCTGGTCTAAGCACTGTGACCTTGAGCAAAACACTTAATTTCCATGGACTTCTGTGGCTTGTTTCCTAAATAAAGAAATAAATAGATAATTAGATAAATGAAATAAAATTAAGAAAAGGAATTATAAGCCCTTCTTTTTGGTCATGGTTTTTGTCTGGATTGTGTATTTAGATGGGAACCTGCGTGGGATGGGTGTTGCCTGGTACATAGGGCTGGTCCCAGTAGCTCCAGCCAGAGACCTAATGCAGGATCCCACCTGCAGCAAATAACTGTGATTGAAACAACAGAAGCTTTTAATTGTCACACCCTACCCCCCATCACCTCTTCTTATTTTACCAGCATCAGTAGCCATTGCCATCTCATCCAGGACTATGGGCGAAGTGATGACACCTTCGAAAGGGTATGTATTTATTTCATTTGAGGGGGATTTAGGAAGGTTTGTAATGAAAAAGATTATTTCTACCAGCAA
Source organism: Nyctibius grandis (assembly GCF_013368605.1). Lineage (NCBI taxonomy): Eukaryota > Metazoa > Chordata > Aves > Nyctibiiformes > Nyctibiidae > Nyctibius > Nyctibius grandis. The sequence goes on from NC_090674.1 coordinate 5,808,173, forward strand.
CTACCAGCTGGTTGAGGCCATGACCATTTGAAAACTTGCAAGCCAGGCTCCTTGGTGTGAAGAGAAGCAAGTATACTGTGGAGTAATAAAAGCAGGCTGCTGATTAGAGCTTTAGGCTTTTTCCTTGGCTTGTCTCTACCTCTACCACTGCCCAAATATCTCTTTTCATTCTCTCTGTAGTTCATCTTAGTGGATAAACTAAAGCTACCGAATAAAGATGGGTGGGAAAAAAAAAAAACAACAAAATCAAAACCCACCAAGCAATGAGCAACAAGCTTCCTCTGATCTCTCTCTCCCTTCATCCAAAACTAGGTAGTTTCTCACTATTATATACCACTTAGCACATGTGGGGGTGCTACCTTTTTGTTCATGTTTTGGATATTGTTTACAGCTCTGATTTGCTGGGCTACATCCTAAGGGCCACATATAAAGCCTGGAAGGGCTTTAGAAGGGCTTTTGTGCTGGGAGAAACCCAAGGGAGCAGTTGCTACAGCAGCACAAAAGTGTCAAGAGCCAAACTGCTTTGGACTCAGCCTTTGCAGGACAAAACTCTAAGGTATATAGTGTTATTCCTGCCCACAAAAGACATGTGTACCAGGTTCATGGACCAGCACCTTGCTTTCAAGGGAAAGAAGAAGGATATGGCTTAGGATGTGGCTTTGGGGGTTGGACTAGGTGATCTCCAGAGGTCACTTCAAACCCTTAACCATTCTGTGACAGATGTGCTGGTTTTAACCAGGTGAGAACAAGCCTGTCTAAACCAAACACCCTTATGCAACGTGGAATAGAAGTCTCTGCAGGGTTAAATGCTTCCAGCAGGAGGTTACTACTTAGACTATGTTTTCTATTAGCTTATGTATTCATGTGCCTGAAAGCCAGTGAAAATATACACGCACACACACCCTCCCCACACACACCCCTCAGCTTCTGTGACTGTTGGCGTGGGTCCAGCTCAGTAGCTGAGCTCTCCGCCTTATTATCATCTGTTAATCAGATGCAGAAGAAGTGGTGAGACCCGGTACTGACTGAATTTTCCTGGCAAACAATTCTTTGGCCTCGAGCTAGCATCGCTTTTTGATCCTCCAGTGTTCCTCAGAGTCAGAAGGCCTGATGCTCTATGCAATTAATGCTCCAGGGTGGTAAACAGCACCATTAGGTGATGTTTCCCATGCTAACTCATGGGGCTCTTATTTCTCTGCCTTCACGTGCAGCTAGCTGCCTAACTAGGTGTGTGCTGTAAAGTCTTATCATTGCTGCAGTAGTTTGCACCTACGGCTAGACTGGGCTGTTTAAATTCCAAAGTATATGTTATGTACGGTCAGGAAAGAGCCTCGGTGAGTCATCAGATAAGCTAGACGGGAGCTCACCGTGGGACACTTTTAATATAATTATATTTTATCCTTCTCTAACTGTTTCTATCAGGCAATCTCGAGACACCTCACAGACACGGTGAGCTGAGCCTTCCAATAACTATGTTTATCGAGGATGTTATCTCATTTTACAGCTGGGGAAGTTTCGCGGCGTGCGGGAAGCCCAGACAACACTGAGAAATGCTGCTGTGACCTCTGGCAAGCAGCGATGCCTGGAAAAGCTGTGCCCCTTAGCGTGGCAGGGTGAGTTGCCAGAGCAGAGGGAGAAGACTTTAAACAGGTGGTGGAATGGGAAACACCATCAGAGTTGTGCAAAGGGTTATTAGACATTGGAAGGGGCTGCCCAGGGAGGTGGTGGAGTCACCATCTCTGGAGGGGTTTAAAAAAAGACTGGACATGGCCCTTAGTGCCACGGTCTAGTTGACATGATGGTGTCAGGGCATTGGTTGGACTTGATGATCCCAGAGGGCTCTTCCAACCTGGTTGATTCTGGGATTCTGTAGAGAAAAACTCCTATTAGAGCCAGACTGTGGCCCTCGGGTGACTCCTGTCCTCCGAGTGGTGCCCGTCTTTCCCGACTGGGCCAAGCCCAAGTTCTGGAACCATGTCCCTCCGTAGTTTAATCTCATTCAAACACTGGATCCACCTGGCACCTCACTTTGCACTGTTCTTCATTTCCTGTAGTCACCAGGAAAGCACCATGATTAGATAATCATTACAAGGTGCAGATGCAACACAGCAATTTTCCTGATACTCTGTAACTCATGTGACTATTACTCCTCAGCAGCTTGAGGCTGTATGATTCAGCCACTCGCGGCTAGGTTCTCAAATAGCAAGAATAGCATCCATTCCCTGGACATAAGGTCAGGTCTTTTTTTTTTTCCTAGCGCATTATTTCTGAAGGAGTGACTTGGGCCATTGGCTAAACTGTGGTCTACAAATCATGGGTGATCCATGATACCATGCCTAGGAGACTGTTGGCTTTCCAAATGTCTATGCTGCTTCTATAGTGGCTTGCAAGGAAAGTCTGATATCAACAACCATAAATAGTGGCTCACAGGAAGAGTAAATCACACCAGAATTAAGGTCCTTGGAAGTATTCAGTGAGTGTGGCAGTTCTTTCAGTTTAGATGATACCCACAATGTGGCCTGTAAAAGGAGTGAGCCTAGTTGAAGGGTCGTTAGATGTTCCCAAGAACGGCAGCACCAGCTCCTTTTGATGCTGTAAGTGGCTCAGTGCAGCTGGCATTGAGATGTAGTGCATGTCAAGTGCATGGGAACCAAAGTAATTACTGTCCTGAAACACAAAAGAGATGCTCTTCCCATGGACCAGTAAGGTAGCTGTAGCTGCTGCCAGCCCTCGAATAAGTTATCTGGAGGCAGCTGCAGTCGTAGCACGTTGCTGATGAGGGAGACTATCAGCAGGATGAGAGGAGATGGCAATAGAAGCAAGACGAAGGGCAACGTTACCAAGCTCTCACCAACACATTGTTAATTGCTCCTATGATTGTCCCGCAGAGGTCATGTTCCGGCAGTGTTACTCACTTCCCGGCCCGGTGTGGTGACATGATAAACTTGGGAAATGGCCTGTGATGTCAGAGCTGAGGAGGGAGTGATTGCAGGGACACCTTGCTTCTGCTCTCCAGTGAGTTTTCCTTATGTAACCAGCCCCCTGCTCTCTGCTGGCTAAACCCCCCTTCCACCCGTCAACTGCGCTCAGCTCCACTTGCATCTCTACAGCATCTACATGGTGGAATAGATGCCTCACCCCACAGTGGGAGTTGTTTGCACTTATCAGAGCACCTCCAGCCAGGAAGGGGGTGTTGAGATGCTAATGCAGCTGACCAGGGACATTTTCTGGTACACCAGACCTGAATTCCAGTGTGTGGCTCCCTATAAAAAGGATCTGATGGTGGTGGTGATGAGGGACAGGCTTCTCTGTGGTGTCTGTGGTAAGTGCTCACACCCTGAGCGCTCTCTGCTGATACTGATCTTTTCAGGTTACAAATAGCACATTCCAAGTTGATCCCTTTTGCTTTCTCCACCCTGCAGAAATCCACCAACTTGAGAAGGATCAGGTGATTGACACACCTTCCCAGCAATCTCCAAGGACAAGCGTGACGCTAAGCTCTCTATTTCTGTGTCATGTTCTCCCCACCTCCAAGGATGAACCAGCAGTCTTCCTTCTCTGATCCCCACGGGTGTAACCCCACAGTCCCTTTGTATGACCTGGGAAATCAGTAGAGACACTTTTCCATAAAGCTCAGCAAAGCAAGTGGAATGTTGGACATGGTACCCTCCAGCTGGGGGAAGGACACCATCACACCTTACTCTCCGTGGCACTGTATTTCTCCTGCACTGAGCAAGCACAGGACTCCACCTACTGTCTCCTTCCCTTTCCCATCCCAGAAGTTAATTATCCCTGAGCCATATCATAGTCTTAAAACTTTGCAGTAGAGAAATGCTTCTTATGTGTTTTTTTTTTCTTTCATTCTCTAAAGACCCAGAGAGAAATTGTTCCTTCTTTGCCCTCTACCCACCCAACATAGAAATGATGTGATGAGTAAATTTAGGACATGCCATCGTAGCTGTCCTTTTAAACTACTAACATATACAGCTAATCATTCAACTGCTTAAGGGAGTATAGGATAATATCCCAGATGTGAGACTGGCTAAAAGTACAGTAAGAAAAGTATCTTAGTGAGTTGTCCCTGCTGAAGAGAGCAATTTATACTTCAATCCTAAAGAATGTGGTGGGACAAGAATACAAAACATATCCTCGTATGAATTTGTAAATACGTTAGTAGATGCAGAGATGTAAACTGAGTTCCAGCAAGATAAGGCAAAGGGAAAAGCAGGCAGTGTTGGCACAAGGGTAAAACGTCCTTCTAGTGCATCGCATAATTTATCACCGTTACCCTTATATGGGGATACAAAAAGAACATGAGGATGTTCTTTGTGCCTTCATAAAAGTTTAATTTATATCTTCATTCCTGAGTCTGGTTCTGTCCCCAAATGCTTTCTGACATATGGATCTGAGCTGGAGAGACACTCTCATGCTCGGCGTTCCAGCAAGAAACATCATTTCAGTTAATGGTTCAAAGGGAAAAAGCGATCATGAGTGATGTCCTTTTAATACATTTCTACTATTTTCTGTATATATATATTTATTATGCTATTTTAGCGAAGTAGGACACTAGAGCCCTTTGCAGCTCTTGCCTCAGGCTCCAAGACACTCGGTGCTCACTCTAGGGACTGGCAGAGTCACAAAAGTCAGTGTTTTGTAAGTGTGTGACTAGAGACAGCAAACCTGGGCGATAACTCACCGGATCCTCAGCGGATCCAAGCACGTTTTACACTGCTCTGGAGCTCCACAGCGTTCTCACAATCACGGAGGATCCAGGGCTCAGAGGAATAAGCAGACTGGCACTGCGCAGCCCTGGTGTCCCCGGGGCACTGCATGTACACACGCACGCACACAGTTGCACAGATAAATGCTGCTCTCCTTCTTACATCACCCTGCCACGGGCTTTGTACGCCACATGCTCTGAATTATACGCCCCGTATCCTTTGCTCAGCACTTGGCACAGCACAGAGCACTGGCACCTTTCGGTGCTAGCACAACAATATTCCAGTGTAATTACTGGACAGGAACTCTGGCCAGACATGGGCTGTCTGCCCCAGCACAGCAGAAGCAGGAACTTGGAAGAGGGTTGTGGGATTTGGCCCTCTACAAATAATGGAAAGGCAGAATCCCTTATGCACGCGATAAAACACAGAGGAACTTTACAGTATTCACAGTGCAGACCAATTTCCATCTGTTAATATAAATACTAACTCTAGTTTACATATAAAACACAAATGTTTGTGGTGGTTTTTTTTTTTACACTCACTTCCTCCAAGCCTAATCCTATGCTAAACAACAACTACTGACAGTGAGGGAGGTCAGTGGAAAAGAAGGATGCTCAGCAGCTTCTGGGAACAGACCTTGGGCTCTCAGACAAATTCAGCATCGTGCCCTGCCACTCATTCTGAGTAAAAAACTACACTCAAGAATGAAATCTTTTAAAGTTGAAATATAATTGCTGCATATTCTCCATAGAGATCCTCCATCTGGTTAGCAGGATGAAAGATTAAGTTCTAGATTGTGGATCTGAGGTAGCAAAGCCCCAGAGACTCTGAATTCAGCTTTCAAGGATGTCATATGGATGTACATGCTTCGAGATACTACATGGACTGCATGCCTTAGAGATTCCTCCTACCGCTACTCCATCTCTGTGAAATACATCAGTGAGGATATTTAAGCTCTCTTGCTTAGCTGTGGACCTTTTGTGAAAGGGAAATATCAGAACAGATATGCTGATTGAGCTTATGCCCCCACGAGGAGTTTGTGCTGCAGGCTTCCCACCCCTCTGTCTGGACCTTCCCCCAGGTATAGAATTGCCCAGGCAACATCCCCCTGGAAGGTCAACCCCTGGATTTAGTTAGTCCACAAGTAAATAGTTCTCAGTGATCAGAACACAAAGCGAGAGAAGAGCTCCTCTGGAAGGACTTTGATGTATTTTTAATGTACCTAATGCAGCCAGTGAGAGTTTTAGCAATGGGTATGATATTAACAGCTAAACTAATTTTTCCTAAGTGCAATCTTAAATGTTTGTACAATCAACATGGAATAAATAATTAAATTTCTCTAATCCTTCTTGCCATTCCTGCTAATGATCAATATTTATGACAGAAAATGAATTTTTTGAAGAGCATCAAGCTTCCCTGGGTCTCCTGAGTGCCTTTCTTTTCCACATCTTGTGCTTCCTGGCCTGTGAACAGCCTAAGTTAGGCTTAACACAGTTTCCACTAGGGAAATAAATATTGGCTATGAGGCAGGTGGCAGGAGGGGACAGGTCTCTGTGTTATTAACTTCATTGCACTCTCTTTACAGAAGGAAAGTTAAATACTGACAGGTCTGGCATCTCTGAAGGGAGCTGGGAATCTTGGGGCTTCAGTTTCTCAAACATAAGGAATATTTGTCTTCCCATTTCTTCCTTTTTTGCTATTTTCTACAATCGAGAATTCTACAATAAAATATATTGTAACAATTTTTTTGCTGTATACTTTTTATTTTGTGCATCATTCATATTTATTTTAAATGGTCTTGAGATAGTTCAAATGACATACAGCTGCTTACAATACCTACTCCTTTCATGTTTCAAATGTCGTTGCAATCACGATGCTGCGTTGATGGGAGAATTATAGTCCTGGAAACAGACTGCGATGTCATAAAAATAAGATCTCATTGCCTGATCAGTGGGATAGATGGTGCTGCACCACTTACAAACTGAGTCACTTTAGAAAAGATAGATGGAGCGTTTACAGAAGACGCAGGTCATCTCCATGGTTTTTCTTTAAACTATGGAACATCCTGCTTAGTCTTATTATTAGTAACAGAGTGAGAGTGCAGTAGTTTTTATTTTTGTAACTGTGGTGCTCACAGGTGCTGAGCTGTAGGACCCACAGAAAGCCTTGTCTTGGCCCTGGAGCATTTACAGTGAAAGAGAAAGGAAAAGCTGCTCAAAAGCTCAAACACGACAGGCTCCAAGATTCTTTTGTTTAGGAAATCCCTTTTTGTATGGGGCACTTCAATTCAGAGATTTTGATCCCACGCTCACCTCCCCAAAGCACCCACCCCCAAAGAACTAAAATACAACTCCCTTCATTCTGCTTTTTTGTTTATAACAAGATGTGGCCAGTTGCAAGAGAGCTCTTTAAACCTACCCTGTCACCTGTGTGCTGAGGCAGTTTGAACAGCTACTGCCCTTACAATGTCATTCTGAGCGTGGTAGCCTCCAGCAAGCAGGAGATCACAGGTGCCACATTCTAGTATTGTACAGTACAGATTTTACAGCCATGAGTGGGTGTCTGGAAAATTGCTGGTTCCTCTGCTTACTTCCCGTGTCTGCAAGGATGCATGTTACACGTTGGCTTTCCAGCCCGGAATAAACATGCAACACCTCCTCTCTCCCATGCCCCCAGGTGACGGGGAAGGAATACCATGGTAGGGAAGGAATACCATGGTAGGGAAGGAAGAGCAGGCTGCTTTAGGGCTCTGGGTTCCCAGTGCTCATGAGGGCTGTGTTGGTGCACCGTGTAGGATGGGAACAAGCAGCTGGCAGAGCTCCACAAGGCACCAGTGCCCACCAGACCCCCAGGGAGCCTCGGTGGAGCTACGGCCTTGGGCAGAGAAGAGCTGGTCAGAGCCATGATTAGAACATACCTTCCCCATCACTCATCCCATCCTCAGTTCTTGAGACAAAATGCTAAAAATTACGCTGTGGTGAGCATTAGGGATCATTTTCTGAAGGGTTAAACACATGTTTTCATAAACTGGCAGAGGAATTCCTTATTTTTTTTATTGCTGATTTGCCATTTTCTTGTTTATGCTTTTCCCTGGGTCTAGTTATTTATTTTTCCTTGTAGAATCTTTTATCAACATTCAGATATTCACAGAACATCTTTTTTGTTTATTTATTTTACTTATTTATTTGTATTTACTGTGAACAAAGTGGTATTTAAACACTGTTGCATGTGGAATTGACATGTTGCTTCTGGACCCAGGAAACAGAAGGTATGGAATGAGAGGTTTAATAGCTGTTAAATAAAAGAGAAGAGGGGGGGGAAAGAGAGAAATCATTATCTCTTTTGCTTAATATAAGGCAAGCCCAGGGTTAAAACCATTCCAGATCAGAGATCTGATTAGCAAGCTCCTACAGGTGTGCCTGTTGAGTAGGTGTTAATTTGGGAAGACTGGAGTATAAATAGGAAAGCTCAAGGCTAGAGAGGATTTTTTTCTTCTTTCTTTTGTATCTTTTTCTTTTGTGAACTGAAGATAGGATAGAGCTAATCAAGTGCCAGAAGATTAGCTTGAAGAAAGTGAGTTGTAATTATAATTTTTATGTCCCTTAATGTCTTACCTGCCAAGCTCTGAACTGCAGGGTGGAAGCTGGTGGTGGATTCTGTTTTATGGAAGCTATGTCACTCAGCAGTGTTACAGAAGACAGCACAAGGCTGTCATGACTGACTCTTCAAAGAGAATTTCCTTTCTAGGGTGTGTATTGGGTAGCTAAACCTAGTGAACAGCCTATTTTCTATAACCCCTCTTGTCATAAGCTGAACTAATTTAAATCAAAAGATAAGTTTTAAAGCTGGCAATGGATTTCTCCTGTTATTCAAGACAACAGCTTAAAGATGAATTTGTGGGAGAGTCTGGGAATGCAAAAGCGAGGTTTTGTAGGAAGAGATAATAGCTTTTTCTAGACAAATTCTGTTCAGCTTTCAGCTGTGAGAATAGCTGAAAGAAAATTGCCCTGAGCTTTAATGGAGAGATCCAGAGATATGGATCTGAGGCTGGGTGTCACATGCTGCTGTTCTCAAAAACTGTGGGAATTTCTTACTTTCATAAAAGCAATAAAAAACGATGCCCGACTCCTTCCTCTTTCTGCAGCTACATGCATGCCTTTTGAAGCATGTTGTGAATTTCCTGGATGTGAGAAAAATATTTACAAAGCATCAACAGCTCACTGAGGAACGGAAAAGGTAAGCCCCTGGGGACAGCTTAATAAATGGCAGAAACCTCATACTCCTGCCAGGAGGAGAGCCATCAAATTACCCACTTTCGGCGGCTGTGACAGAAGCCTCCTGGCAGGAAATCCTGTTGCGCAAATCTATTTCCTTGTTGCTTCCTGTGCTGTAATTTTTTTCAGAAACAATCCATCTCCCGAGTGCTGTGAAGGACTGAGGGAACTGCGTTTTTGTTGTGTCTTGATTTATTCTTTGCTTGGCTTTTCTCTCGGGTCCTTTTGAGAAATCCTAAAGCCAGGCTTGTTCTCTCCAAGATGCTCAAGCGCTCTTTCTGCTCGCTCTGGAAAATTTGTAAGTATTGAATTGTGAGCTGATTTTTCTGCGAACAGAGCACAGATGTGGAAGAGGTGTTGATAAAGGAGGAATACGTTGAATTGTCACGATGCAAAAGGCAGTGAGAAAAATGCAGGAGCTCACATCAGTCCAGATGAAGTTGTTCTTCAGGGGAGCAGAGCAGATTTCCCTCCCAGCTCATGAAGTTGTGCCACTGATAATTGCTCAGATGTGCCTGGGATGCCCGAGACTCCTTTCTTTGGTGCAAAAGGAAAGTGGAGTTGCTCCTGTATATGTGACCATACACTTCATATATTGAAAGGACTCTGATATTGCCTGGTTTTACATATAGGCACACATACATACATATATGTAAAGATATATATGAAAATCAATATATATGTATACTTTATAGATATAAAAAAATAAGTTGCTATCTATGGAATCTACTAAGTGCAGTGTTCCTCTAATGGACTAGTAAAAAAGAGGCCCTTAGAGCTGCAGAGATACTTTTCTGGTGGAATCTCTCTTGCATGTCTAGCCTTCAAAATCCAGTTAGGCCTTTAGGAACGACCGTGAAACAAGAGTAATCTCCCCAGCTTTCTACAGCTTCTGCTCCAAAGGCTCATTCGTAATCTTGCGTTGATAATGGCTAGTGAAATTGTAAACCTAAGTCTTCCATCTTAAGACCAAAGTTTATCTTTTAAAAGAGTACTACTCTGTAAAGGAATTCTCCAGCAAATTAGCCAGTCATGAAGAAAAAAAAAAACAGCAAACCCCAAAAACTCCACGGGCTACAGAAATTATGACCCTATATTTTTAAAATGCAGTAGCAATTCTTCTGATTGCTCAAGAATATTACACTCTTGCTCCTGCTCTCAACTTAGTAAGACCCCCTGCAGTTCGTTTTGCCCAGATACTGCTCGTTCATTCACAAACACATTCCAGTTAATTTGGTAGCACATGATGCATGCCAGCACGTAGCACGTTCAGGGACACCTATGCAATACACTGATCTCTTCAGACTGCTGAGATACACTTTCACTGACATCGATTTTTGTGCTTATCAAGCCAAATGAAATCCTACCAAAGCAGAATGCAATTTACTTTTTAATAAAACTTATATGGAAGTCAATATATCACTGAAATTCTCTTTCCACTGGGATAGTAATTAAAGCTATATATTACTGGAAGCATTAAAACTTTAATACACTTTCATGTATGCTTATATAGCTTAATCTTTGTGCTCACAGCAAGAGCCTCAAGAGTGATTCCCCACCGCCCTTTTCTCCCTGCCTCCCCTTCTCCCTGCATGAAAGGTATAGATAATGTTTGCAAAGCCATGGAAATTGAACAAGATTTAAACCTTATTAGCTGTAATTCATATAATTATCATATTTGATAAATTTACCTTCAACTAAACATGCAGAAATAAATCTTTCATTAAGGATGATGAATATTTATGTTTTTCCACCTCCTACCTTTGCGTGCTTTACAAATATTTGCATAGGAAGATACTGTTTCATTTTATAACAAAGAACAGACAGCTAAGGAAAGCAAAAACCCACGCCGATAATATCACTTTGCAGAGTACAACTTCTAGTACTAGAAAAGTTTGGCCAACAGACATCATAAATTGCCATGAATCTGTTCCATGTCCACACAGAAATAGTTCAAGTGGAAACTAGATTCTCCTCATGCTACAAATCAGCAGACAGGTGTGTGTGGGGGGGGAATTTGTTTAAATACAGTGGAATCTACAGAATTTTCAATCAGTATTACATTTCTCTATAGAAATTGCTTAGTTCTATAGACTATTTCTGTACCTGGATAATTTTTGTCAATACTTTTTTCCAGGCAAACATTATCTTTAATATTTAGGGTGGGACGATCTGCTGTGGAGGTTATGGTCCTTTGGTTACACGTAGGTGTTTAGACTGATTAAACTACATATGTATGATTAAATTTCTAAGCAGAAATTATAGTTCCTTACCAAAGAAAATACAGAAGTGCTTACCTAGCGTGTATTGACCTTCAGCTATTAGGGTTTTTTATGCATTTAAAAGCTGCATTTACAGTTGTCATTTATACAGTGTCAAAATTTCCAAATTGTGTATTGGCATTTATCGGCTCAAAAAGCAGAGAGGATCATTGAATCACAACATGGGAGAAAGCTTTTTATAAAATTACTATAAATCCATGCTAACATCTAAGGTTCTATCATAAATCTCGACAAAGCTAACGAATAACCTTTTGTTTCAGGAATGAACGGCCCAAGTCATGATGTAATGTCATTCAGGTTCCTCCCAGCCTGGTTCTTGTCGCCAAGGTCACGCACTGGGCAGTGCTTTACAGCACCATAGCTGTGCTCAGAACGGGGGACAAAGTCCACGATAGCAGTCGCAAAGGCATCTGGGCGAGACAGATGCATGGTTTAGGTATAGGGCAAAGGCAAGATACAGGTGATGAGCAATTCCCAGCATGTCTAATTTGCAGATGAAGCCTAAAAGGTTTTTAATTTGCATGCCACAACTCTGTTGTCAACCTGCAGCTGTTGCCTAGTGGCAAAACATCTGATGCAGATGAGTAGTTGACTTAGAAATGCCAAATTTAAATATATATGCGGTCCAACGTGGTAGGATAGCTCTAGAACTGGGGAGGCTGCTTGTCCTCATATACATGCAAAATAGCAACAGATTAAAAGGGGAAAAAAAACAAACCACACAAAAAAAACAAGTCATAATAATGTCAGCCCCTTGCAGAACAAACTTGCTGTGCCTATGGTACCTAATGTGTGGTCTGCAGATATCTGAGAATGTGTGGACTACTTCTAAGGCATTTACATATCAATATTTAGCTAAGAAAAACAAAGGTATTTTCTCCTGTGCAGGAATTCTTCATCAAGGACTGTCCACCTCCATTAGAGAAAAAAATAGAAAATCAGAAACTGTTGAAAAGCATTTCAAAAAGCAGAAGTTTTCAAGTTTCTAGTCTTGTTATTTTACAATAAGAGTAGAGTAATTACACAGGCAAAGCCATTTAGCTATCTGATAAATGGAACACTTACAATAACTCCTGGCTTTCCACTGGTATCAATAAAACCACAAGCACAGCAGTAGATTGCCCGTGAGTGTGGCAATACTTTTTACAGTAAACGTAGTTATAGAGCATTGTTTTCCGTATTTTGAACAGAAAGAAGGTTTACCATCAACAAGGACAATATTGTATGCTTCTGATCTTATTGTTTTTTGTTATTTTTTTAACAGGAACAATTTCAGTTTCGATGCAATATTCTTATTAATACTTGACCAAATTTTCTTGAACTGCTTTTTGTTCTCGTGCTTTCATCTTCTGCTCTTTCCAGCTGTATTTCTCAGGATAAAACTTGAATTTCAGCTGGTATATCTTAAACACAGGCTCACAAAATATTTTAAATGGAAAGGTACTTCTAAGTTTGCACTGTGAAATTAACAGGCAGGAAGGTAATATAGGGTGGTTCTAGCTTGGGGAAAAGAAGGGCTTGAATTCTTCTGTCATAAATTATAGCAATCTTGGGCATAAGAATAATTTCTTGTTGTTTTTGAATGCCTTTTGTTCATTATCAGACTACACGTAGCCTGTGAATTGCTTATCTCATACCCTACTGTAATGCACACAGCTATGATGCTCATCTCTTGTTTTCTTTTGAACTCTGGAAATATCTCCTGTATGCATCAAGTCTGTGACTGCTTTTCATTTGTCTTCTACTTTTAAACTTTCAGGACAGCAGTTTTGATTTCATTTTCCTTTCTAGAGCACTGCCTTAAGGGAAAAAAATGTTTAAAGAAAACTTGTAAATAAAATACAGCTGGTAAGTCAAGTGATGTGCATGTATTAAAAATCCCAGCTTAACAATAATAGTAGAGAAAGTTACTTTGATAGTACTATATTAGTTTTAAACTGTCCATGAAAATTGGACTGGAATTGCCCCCTCCCTGCCTTTCCCTCCCTCCAAAAAGTTAGCAAATGAAAAGAAGTTATATTGGGAGCAGAAAATCTTAAGCAAAGGGCTTCTGCTTGATAGGAGCATCACACGTGGCAGTAGATATGTTTTAGTTCAAATGGCTGATGTTTGAAATGTCCTTTGGCTTGACTGAAAGGTGTTTCTCAAGATCTTTAATTCCCATAAATCGTACAATGAGAAGTCAGGAAATTCTCTGTGCATTTCTCAATTAACAGTTAAGTAATCTTGGAATGACAACTGTTAAACTGCCTCAGTCTATCCAATTACACCGGTAATACAGTTCTTCTGAAGGGTTGTGATGTGTGTCAGGAATATATCAAGATGTTTCCCCAGTTAACAGAAATATTGCCAGTGGATTAGCAGACCATAAAATGATGTCATTGCTAACAGTCATTCTCTTGACAAGGCAACTAATGTTTTTACTTCTGTTATGTAGGTCATATCTGCTCAAGAGCAATAACTTTCTGCTTGGCTGCCTAGCTGTGTGTCACCCAGGTACTCTTCCAAGAAAAGTGCAGGATGGGCAGATGTGTTTGTGGAAGGGAGTATCATTTACCGCCTGGTACGCATTGTTTGAGTCCTGTTACAAATTTTACAAATAACTTGCATATTCTTTTTAAAAACAGAAAGCTGTTGACCTTTTCCTTAATATTAATGCAAACCTACCGGTAGACTTGTATCATTGAAAGCTGATTTGAAAGAGAAAAGGCTTAAGCCTTCCTATTCCTGCTTTGATCAAAAGCAGATCTTTGAAACTATCAATATGAAATCAGCAGTGCTTGCTCAGTGAAGAGAAACCCTGGATATTTGAGATGATGTTGTTTAGAGACACTGTCAGGGCAAGAAGCCTAATAGAATTCCAGAGTAGAAGATTAAAGATCATCACTAATTTGGGGCAGTTTGAATAGGAGTGAGTACATATAAGAACTGACATATAAGTGTACCTTTAGCAACTTCGCAGAGCATCTTTCTGTAACAGCAGCTGTTGCACAGAACAGAAATCCCTCTGAAGAAAATCATTGCCTGAATAACTGCGCGCTGTGTTTTCTGCTTTGTTTCTGAGCTGCTACGTAACATGCAAAGTGAGAGTGTTTTTGCTTTGTCTTTTAGGGGAAATCTTGGAAACTGCCTGAACCCATTGTTAAAAGCCACAAATCAGGAAGTCGAAATGACAGAACGCTTTAGTGGCAGTTGTGTGCAGAACGAGACAAGTCAGGAAGCTGAGTACAGAAATCCAATTAATATAACCACTGCAAAAGCAAGGCTGGACTTAAACTTGCAGGATGCTGAGGTACCTCCTAAACGTAGCAGAAACAGTGCAGTTTCCTCTCAGCCATACAAACTTCTGGAGATGCCTGATACACTGAAAATACCCTATGGAGAAAATGGATAATATGATCTAAAAAAGTATTTTGTTTTCTTTTCTCACAGCCTGACAATAGAGTTGATGATAGACTAGATCTTTCTGTTAAGTAACATGCAATAATAGTTGTTGTGTTTATTTTGAAGCAATTTGCAATTCTCTGTGTACTAAAGGAATTTTAATTTTGACACCTTTTCTGCCAAGAACTCAAAACAATATGCAACAGTTAAAACCACTGCAGAGTTATGTCTGCCAACATCACTTTGAAGAGATGTCTGGACATGTTGTGTGAGGAAACCTTAATAAACGGAGCTGCATGGAATAATTCAATACAGTAAGAATTATTTTAACAGCACTATTGAGCTATAGTAGACACATTTGGAAAAGATTTTATTAATAGTATATCTGGTTGTAGTTAATTGTTGTAGTAGCTTGCACTTTCACACAATGAAACGTTCCCTAACCTCCCACTTTTTCCCCACCCTCAGACTGGAAAGGTCACTGCAAAAAGCCATTTGAACTGTACGTCCTGTTCATTTACTCACTCTTTTGTTCTGGTAAAATATGTGCTCGTGAGCAGCAACCTAGTTTTGATGGGCTGCACTTTAGTTTTAGTGCTGCAGCGGCAATAACTATGGGACCAGTCAGAAAGATATTTAGTGTATTTATTTGTTTTGCCAGCATCTACAATTCTTTTCCAGCAATTTTACTTCACAGCAGTGCTGTGCTCTGAATTATGGGGAAAAAAAAAAACCCACACCAAAAAAACTAGCTATGCCTGTCCATGTGCAGAACTTTTTTCTGCCTCATAAATTAAGATGTTTGTTGACCCTAAATTCAGAACTCACAATTTCTACCTTTCCTTCCTCCATCTATAAACTTAAAAGCAGCATATCTTGTCCTGCACAGGCATGTGGTAGAGAACGATACTGAGTTTTATAGCGTAACTATGGTTATGGAGAAATGTAATAAGTTTGGGTGTCAACTACTAAACTATTCATAGGATTTAAATCATAGCCTCTTACATGCTTTGAATCTGTTAGGCAAGAAGAATTCCAATCACACTGTCACATGTATTCAGCCATTTTGTGAAATGCTGATAGAAGGCTGGGGTGGGAAGGGACCACAAAAAGCTTACGAAGCTGTAGAACAAATTTCAAGTGACACATTGATAAAGTAATGCAAACCACAATACACAGATAAGAAAAGAAGGTGAGAAATGTTTTTCCTGGCTATGAAGTCATTGTTAGTTTTATAGCTAGTGAACAGAATAAAAGGCAGAAGGCTTAATCTTTGAAGGGATAAAGATGAATTTCATATTGAGATCAAGTAGTGCTTTTAAGTCAAAATACTTCATCACAGTATAATTTTATGGGTGTTTTTGCATCCAGTAACTCACTGACTCCAAAGGTATTTGAGAGTCTTTTTAACTGTCCTGCTAATATGTGAAGTATGCATCTCTGAAAGTTCTGTGTAACCACAAATGAAACCAACGCTAACAGTTCGCTTGCAGTTTCAGCACTTTAGCTACTCTGTATATTTATCAGAAGCTGAATTCTGTGTGTGGTTGGGTGCTACACACAGAGCAGAAAGCAAGTCTGTCCACCCACTTTCCCCATTTTCACCTCTCTTTTAGAAGTGTACTGAATTATACCGTATATCCAGAGTTTGTGGGAGAAACTCTAGGACTGCTGTATCAAAAGTTCAGTGAAAGCTTTTTGCTGCTGACTTCCTCAGTCTTGGGAATAAGTATTGCCCTTAAATCTTTCTCTGAGATTCTAGGTTCTGATCTGAAACATTGCACCGACTTTGGAGGAAAAAAAAAAATATCACAGTAAATTGCAGTTCTTCTGAGGTATCCAGATGAGGAAATTTGTAAAGAGCAGTCTTTAGTTTTCATCTGCACAGTTATATAAATATTCAGTAAAACTGAACATGAACTTTCTTCGTAAATATTTTTATTCTTTATTAAACTCAACTAGGTAGTTTCTTCCTTACTGGAAAAAATATTTCCATATGTAGTCCAGGAGAGAGCAACTTTCAAAGAATTTAAATATTTTAAAATCTTTTAATAATAATTAAAAAAAAACATTCTCTAGAGTGGATATCTTTACCCAAATGACATTTGGCATTGTCTACAATCTTTGTATTTTAAACTTGTTACAAAATGTAGTGCCATCTCAGACTTGGAACGAGTTTTAATGCGCCTCTTCAGGAGGTAGGTAACTTTAGTGAAGGTGCAGATTTCAGATCAGAAATGCAGCTTCTCTCTTGCCACCTGTTTCGAGTCTCAGTTTTGCCGAAAGATCCTGCCCTTTCCGCCGCATTTCGTCAGTGGTTGTTAGGAGGGCTGAGGTGCGATGGTACCAGTCTGCTGAGGTGAGCAGCTCTGCGGCGGGGCCGTCCTGTTGGCCTTTCCCCAGGCTTCCCCCTTGCCCTGAAACCCTGGTGCTTGTCAGGAGGCCGCTCTCAGGCCACATCAAAGGATAACGTGTAAAGGCTTGGGAGGAGTTCAGCCGTGCCGTGGCCTCCTTTTGTCCTCTATCCTGACACTTCTTTAATGAAATATTTAATCCTTTCATCATTATACACCCAACTGGGCAGAACAGTCGAGGGAGGGGTTCACAGGCCTCCGCTCTCCCTCCCGGGGCGTCCGCGTCGCCAAGCAACGCCCAACATGGCGGCGCCCGCGCGGGGCACGCCGGGAACCGCAGTGCCGGGGCGCGCTGCCCCCGGCCTGGCCTCGTCCGCCAGACTGCCTTTCCCAGGGGGCCCCGCGCGCGGAGGGGCTGCGGGAGGGGGGTTACCTGCGGGGAGGAGGGCGCAGGTAGGGCGCGGCGCGGGGGCTGCTGGGACTTGTAGTTCCGAGCGCGCGGCCCCGCTCGGGGAAGGTGCTTGAAGGAACTACAGCTCCCAGGGCGCCGCGGGACGGAGCGGGCAGGGCGCCGCCTGAGGGCGGGGGGTACGAAAGGGAACCTGCTGCCGGCGCTGCCGGCCCTCGCTTCCTCAGGTAAGGAGGCGGCGGGGCAGGGCGGCCAGGCCCCGCGGGCGGCGGGAGAGAAGGAGGGTGGCGAGCGCGCCGGGCGGGCGGTGAGCCCCCGGGCGTTGCCCCATTGTTCGGGGCGCGGGAGGCGCCGCCGGGCAGGTGAGGTGAAGCGAGGCGGGGAGGGGAAGGCGCCGCTGCAGCCTTCGGCGCGGCTGCGGGCGGCAGCGGGCCCCGCCGGGCGCGGAGCGGGCTGCCGGGCGCGGCCCAGGGCCCCCACCCCCGACCCTCTCGCCGGGGCCGGGGGGGATGTGAGGGAGCAGCGGTAGGGGGTTTCCATGGGGGGTAAAACTGGGGAAGAGTCGCCCCGTTCCTCCTCCTTGCCCGGCTGTTCCAAGGCTGCTTGGTTCCCGATGGGTTTCATCATGAAGTGTTCTCGAGACGCGCTTGGAAACGAATCATCTTTTTCTTACGGTCTAATAAAACCTTTAATACTTTTTTCCTAATAAACTAACTCAGTTTACTACAGTCGTCGTCAATCTGAGACTTCTTTGGGGTTGTGGGTACTTGGTGTTTTTTTGGTTTTGTTTTTTTTTTCTGGATAAACTTCAAGCAAATATCTACCTCTATCACACAGATTTTTGTTGCACTGTTTAGGGGAAAAAACCCCACCTAAACAAGTCATGCATGTGTTCAGTTTCCAAAGCACATTTCCCTTAGTGTATAGCTATACCATTGGCAACCAAATTGCATCAGGATTCATTTCTGCTCTGTTTTTAATGACTGTTTGTAACAGCAGAATGTGTTCCTGCCAATTTATGTTGACTGAACAACAGTTAAATGTTGGTGTTAACTAGTGTTTGCTCTAGGCACGTTCCAAGTATGTAACTGCTTTTGAAGCAAAGCTTAGCTTAAAGTAGAGATCCTCATTGTCTTGAGCAGGAGGTGTGTATTTTAAACAGTTGGTTGCTGCCCTATTACATAATCATTTCGATGTCAGGGTAGGGGTAGTAGTTCCTTTGTGGGTGCATGTTAAGAAAGCTGGAAAAACAAGTCCGCCTCCAGCTTTAATTTCTAAAATACTGTTCTAAGCACAACCCGTATCTGTTCTTCTGCCGTGCAGGTTTATTGTGAAACAGTTGCAGCGTCAGTGAGAAATTAGCAGTTAACCACATACCACAAGCGCTCGGTGTTAGCTGAGGAAGATGCAGTGTTCGGTTTCGTACCTCTGAAGGAGCTGGTAAGTGAGAGTTTAGGCCTTTACAAGTCTGTTTGTGAGATTGCGTTTTGACTCTTCTGTTTTATCATGTCTAATTTAAGGTCACATCAGAACTAAGAAGCCTCTGGCAGAGGAATGAGTGTGATGTGGTTTCAAACTCTGATCTACTGAGTGGATTATAAAACCACCTGAAATTTAGGCAATGTTTCTTTTTTACTGCCATCCTTTTTTATGCACCTGAAAAAAATTACCTTGCTCAAGCAATGCTCCAGCAACACTTTAAGCAAGAAAGATACTGATAATACAACAGAAATAATAGATACATAGCTATATGTGTGGAAAATGTAGACATAAAGATGAATTAAAGAACACTTGCTTCCAGCAGTGGGAGGAAGAAGTGTTCTAGTGCTTAGTGTTCATGAATTATGTTCTTTTTTAAAAGCGACAAGAGGAAGAATTCACTTAGTGAGTCTTGATGTGTTTCACTTATGTGTATAGTGGCACTTGAGATCCAAGTTGACAGTGATTTGAGATTTATTTCAAATGTGGAACTCTGGTGTGAAATACTTGTTTTAATTAAAATGTCTGTGTTCTCAAAACTGTGTTGGCATCTCAAGCATAAATACTGTATAGTTTGGCTGCCAGTTTGTGCATGACATTATCTTTTTTTTTCCATAATCCAAAGAGAAATCTCAAATTGTTTTGCTGTGGGTGTCTGATCCTGATCAAATTCGTGTGCTTAATTTAAAAGCTAAAACTTCAGCTTTTGCAGTAATTTAAAACTCATCCACTGGATTTTTATTTAACAAAAATAGTAACAAATTTCAGTTTGTGAAATGAGTCACTAAAGGAGTTTTCCCTTCCAGTTGAAGGCTTTCTTTTGGACAGTTTCCTCTTACTAATCTCTGGTTAGAGGGCCTTGTCTGTCCCTATGCTTTATTTATAATATGATGTTTTCCTAAAGCTACCAGGCTGCAGGTTCTGAGAACTGGATGTGGCTTCCAACATTATATTGACTAGAGAATAGGCAGATGTTATAATACTGACATAGAGAGTGTCTAAATAATGCGGATCAAGCACGATGTAGCAGCTTTTAGTTTATCCAAATAATTTAATGTAAGAAATGTGGACTTTCTTTAGGTTATGTGTGGAGTTATATGGCAAAAGTGGAGGGGAAAAAAAGCAAGGCTTGTGGCAGACTGTCCACAATATTCTGTTTCACCTGAGAAGGTCTGCTCTCAGGCAATTGAGTAATACTACCTATTAACAGACAGACTTCATTAATGCTTCGTGCTGCCATGGGAGAAATTAATTACAGTATTGCCTTCTCAAAGAGGCGTATGCTCTCTGTGCTGATACAAATCCATCACAGTTCAATGCTGCAGCCAGAGGAGCCTGAAACTGTGGGGAGGCTTATCAGTGGTGGTGCCAGGCGGTAACCGTTCTATAGCAATCGCATTGATTTTTATATCCTGGGTGTGGAATAGTCTCTGCATGGCCCAGTTTGGAGCAGACTGATAAGGCTCCTTGTTTCTTAGCAACCACAGTCTGCCATAGCCAGAAACCTGCCCCTCTGCAGCTGGAGGGAAAAGTCTGAATGTCTCGAATGTGTATCTTGAACCAAGGTAAGGCATCCCCCTGGCATATTTAATTTAAAGACCTTTGCATTCAAATAAAAGGAACGTGTTGACAAAAGTTTCTTAACAAAAGGGAAGTATAACTTCTGTCATTAATACAACATTCTAATTTATTTCCCTGTTCTTATGTAGACCTGTGTCTTTCCTGGGCATGGAGGTGCCATATGTCCTTCTCTTAACTAGACTCGTAGCAGAAGTCGCCAGCAAGTCTACTGAAAGTTCGGTAGGTGCTTCATGTCTTTTGTCATGCTAGGCGTTATAAAAACAGAAGTATCAGATTATTTTCCTCTCACATTGCAGTTTGTAGACGGCTTTCTAAACCCAAAAGTTAACTTTTCAAATGACTGAGAAGCTCTGAAGGAAACACTGCTTCAAGTCACACAAAAAGGTCAGAGTATAAAAGTCTGCTTGCAGAAGGGTTCAACCAACAAAACTTCTTAAGAAACTGGTCTTAAGCATGTTATCTATAGAACTTCTGGTCCTCTGCTGTAGCCTGCTTCCCCGTGATGCACTAACAGTGTGAAGTCAGCCTACTAATTTCAGTTTTGACAGTCCCAAACATTCCTCCTGATAGCTTTGATCTTTGTCACCCCTGGATTTGATGGGTCTTACTGATTAGCAGAATAATATTGGCTGTTACATGTTAAGTATATTTAAGTTACTTCTATGGCTGAATATAGATCAGGTCTTGTTACTTTTGACCAAGAATACTTCATCCCTTCTTGAGACTGGTTTGACTTGCTATATTCTTTAGGGGAATGTACCTGGAAAACTTTAAAAGGTGTGGGAGTTTTGTGGCTTATTTTTCTTGCCCAGATTCAGAGAGTGAATATGCCCAAGTCTATATGGGATGTTACTAACATCTATCAAAAGAACCACACAGTTTCTAACAACTATTTATCTCTAAGCTTATGTCACAGCTTGTTATAATTTGTAAATAATTTTGAAACTGGCTTTTATATAAACAAGCAAAAAATAAAAATAGGCTACATGCCTTCAGGATATGTGAAGTTATTCTTTCATATTAAATGTTGAAGGAAGAAGTTTTGTAGTTCTGCTGGATGGCTCTGTCAAATGTAGATGTTATCATCACTCGCAATATGGGCATTCAGTGAAACCTGTTTTTTGCCAGTCATTTTGCCAATAATACTTCTGAGCAAATCTGTTAGGGCATTTGTGTGGTGCTGTAGGAAGCATAACTCCCCCTCTGAACTGTGCTTCACTGAAGAATTTAGCAAGTGCATTTCTAAAGCAGTTTTTTGAGGCTTTGTCCAATGTCAACACTTCTCAAAGTGTTAGTTCGGGTAGCAGCTGCCAGGTCAAAATCAGCTTGACGGTGCATCATGTTTTCTCCTTGTGAGATTGCTTAATGCAGAAAGAAAAAGTTACAGCAAGTTTTAACTGCAGTTGCTGCTTATTCCTCTACGTTCTCTGTAGATTTTTTTTGTTGAAACATTTTATTAAACTTAAGAACTGTGTGAAATGTAATTTCTTTTCTTAGGTTTCAGAAACAGAATGCTGTGTGGATACGTTAGATTCAAACAGTTCCTGTCCAGTAACCAACCAATGCAGTCCAGGTATAGTGTGTCATTGTTTAATAAAATTCCAGATCGTTTTTGACAGTTAACACCAAAATACAGTGCCTGATTAACTGGGAGTGAAAGCAAAAGAATTAGTGCATGTACATATTGAAGTCTTTCTTCCTCTGTATACCCAAGTTAATGCTGCTTATGGCTCACAAATGTTGTTCTTGCATGGTAAGGAGAATAGACAACTACTAATAAGGTTATTCTTTATCTTTTTTATTTAGTGTGCAGTTAGATTATGTAAGAGATATTGTAAATGCTTAAAAGCCTTAAAAGCCCATATCATGAGCATGAAAAACAAAAGTGCTGTAATGTGTATCTAAGGGAGCACTAAGAATAATTTTAATATTGTCTTGTTAGCACAGAATGCCTCATTCTTCCTTGTGCTATATGTATAATTTGTTTTCTTCTAAATGGAGTTTAAAACTTCTTTAGTCACTCTCCAGCAGTAGCAAAGGATGGTCTTTTTTTTAATGCCAGTTTATTTAAAATCGGAGAGTAAAAGCAGGAAAATGGCTTCAGAGCCCACAGTAACAGGAAAATTAGTGACTTAAAAATTGGGGTCCACTGCTGGGTTCAGTGATTTCCTTGTGACAGTTGCTAAAGCATTTTAAGCCCATCTACTGCTTCGTTAGCTTCATTTAATGCATTCATTTCTGCTTCTAAATGATCTTAGATACGGTATAAACAATTGTCTCCAAGTTATGGGATTGTGTTCTCTTAAATCTTACTGTAACCTGATAATCTACCAATATGTTTGGTCTCAGAGTGCTTTGATGCTTCCTTCCTATTACTATAGAAAGTCTTTGCCTCTATATTGGGTCTGTTTCTGTTTAGATTAAATGTCAGATGTAATTTATTACTGTGGGCATCAAAAGTGCTGCTTCTCTCTAAGGAAAATGTAGCAGCAGAGCTGTTTTCAAATCAGCACCTTACTAATGTTTTGCTTTATGGGATAATTGATACCAGTTTGGCTCAAGGCTCTATAGAACTGGATTTTAGCCAGCACAGTAAGGTTTTTTTTCCTTTAAGTGTAGACTGTAATATGATCTAATAGGAATATCCTTCTAATCTTCATGTCTCAAGTCTAAGCCTCAAGTGAAACCACCACAGCTTTATTGTATTAAATGAAGTTGTTATTGAAGATGTGCCCTAAAATTTTTTTTCTTAACAAAGCCGTAGCAGTATGTGCATTTAAACATAAATTGAGAGATTTGAACATTGAAGACACAGGCCAAGATGAAAGTTTAATCGGTTTCCAGCCTGCATGGTAGGGTGACTGATATAAAACACTCGCCATCTGTCACAGAATAGTTTAAACAGGCTTGAATTCTTCTTAAAGTGAAATAAATAGGACAATACATGAGAGGACTAGAGCATGGAAAAAGACTGTATTATGGCAGTATTCGTATTTTTAGCTTGCCATGCTTCAAGTGACTGACTGTAGGGACACCAGCATCTTTTTTCATCCAGGTATGCTCTTTCTGATTCTTAGCATCTTTGTTCCTGCCTACTTCTATTTTCAATGCTGTATATTAAAATGGCATTAAATTTTGTTTCGACAGTGTATGACCTCTGGAAATAAACAGTAAAATTCTGCTTCTTTTTTAGTATTGTTGAGGGTGGTTACAGGTTGTTAGACACTTCCCATTTTTCTCACAACTAAAACATGTGAAGCAGTGAATGGAGCTATGTTGAAATTGCCCCCTGGGCGTTGTTTGCTTGTAATTCCTTCTCCTTTTTGGTGCTTTAAAGGTTATATCTTTTCTGGAATAAACACTTTGAAATGAAACCTCTTGTGTAATATAATAGGAAGCAGGAGATGTTTGTAACCAGTAGACCAAACGGAGGGAATTTCTGTTGCCTCTACCTCTCTCTGAAGACTAGGAAATATCTCCAGTGTCGCTTTTGTTTTCAAACCTCTGTACATCTTATTCTTACGCAGGTTGTTACAGACGGTGGAATGAGGATGGTAGTAGCAGCTGCATTAAATGCAAAAATGAAACCCTCCCTGTTTCATCTGTTTACAATCTGACTGAATGCAGAAATAGTGAGTCATTGACCATCCCTTTATTTTGATGGGTGTTTTTTGGTACTGAGCTCTCTTCTTGCATGTGTGGTCCAGCAAAGACTGTTCAAGAAGGCATCAAATGCTGCAAGTTTGGTTTTTTTTTTCCTCCCTGGTAAAATTTCAACATTTTCCAAAGTCCTAATATAACTTTGAGCTTTTGAGCATGCAACAAAACCCATGGAAGCTTTGAAATTTTACTTTGCAGAAACTGTGCAGAGTGCTATGGAGCCATTCCAGAGCCTAGAGTGGGGGTGGGAAATCAAAAGCTTGTTATGTATTAGAGTACCTAAACTCTGAAGCCAAATGCAACATTGAAAAAAATCATTCTACCCAATGTAAGTTCTTAAAATAAAAAAGTCCTGAATGTCAAAATGACTAAACTTACAGAGTAGGACCTGTGTCAAACATGCAGTGAATGCTGACTTTTGTGGCTGCTTTAATCTCTGCTGTAAGAAAAAGGCACTTGCTGTGGGCGTTTGCTAAGGACTTCTCCAGAGCACAAAATAGCTCAGACAGTACTTTTTCTTCGTAAAAATCTATATTAAGAATGCTAGATTCACTTTGTACATGTGCTTTGTTTGAAAGGTGAGAACCATTCAATTCCTTGTAAATATTCTTAATGATGGAGATAAGAAACTTGATCTAAGTTTCTGGGAAATGCACTAGTGAATTATTTTCTTTTTGGCCAAAAGTGATGTAAAGAATGAATTTTTCATGGGAGAAATCAAGATTCATATACAATTTCAAATAATTGCTGAGAAGTATAATAGCCTTTTATTAAGATTTTCAACAAATCTGTAGTTTTTGTCAGATTTTACTTTAAAAAATTCTTTTTGGTTACAGCTGGTATCAGAGGAATGAATTTCCAAATGAATATAAGCACCGTAACTCCTTTCATACAGAACATAGGTGAGTAAATGGAATTAGCTATTGAGTGCAGGCTTTGTGATTACTCACTGCGTACCAGTCCCTTCTTGACATGGCATTTGAAACAAGTTGTAAAATATGATTTTCTGTAGCATAGGTTTTATTCTCAAGGTAGCAGCCATTTTTACTTTTTCTGGCTTGTTCTCAACAAGAATCTTTTATAAGTCTTAGAGTTGAATTTTGAGGTAACTACACTTTATTGAAGGGTTCTTTTATCTTGTCCTAGTGATCTTGAAGTGATTTTTCTGGTACAGGTTGAGCTGGTTAACTTGAGTTTTGAACTTTATGCTGCAAGAGTTTTGGTTTTTAGGGGTGAGGCAACATGTTACATCTGTTGCCTCTTAGTTACATCTTAGTTAGCCTTTCTATATTGTGTTTTTATCACTGCTGACCAGTCATTTCTGTTAATCTCCTAAGAATACTTGTTCAACCCTGGTAAGAATAATACAAATTGAGAATATTTAGATAGCAGCATTGCATGCTTCAGCAAGAGAGAGGATGCCAAACGAAGTGTTTTAGTGTTACAGGGTGAGTGCTTATCATCAGTTCTCTTAGAAAGGAAAGCTAAACAGCCATGTCACACTTGGGTGCTGTCTTTAGGAGACTTTATTTAAGGAATAAAAGAACAATGTTAATGTTGAGTTCTTCCCAGCACTGGTTTTGAAAGTTACATGAAAGAAACAGAATGATGGATTAAAAATTTGTGGCTGTCTTCAGGAAAGTAGAGACTAAGGCTTTCCTGACGTTTGGCAGGTGGGGCTGGGAAAGTTGTCCATATAACGAAATGAGTATTGAAAGATCTTTGCAAATGTTTCAGTGAGGTCTGTCTGTGTATTTGAAAAAAAAAGCCCCACTCTCTTTTTTTTCTCCTATGAATATCAGGAAGTTGGTCTTTATCTTTTGTTTAACCCTTCTATTAGAAGAGATTTCTAGTGAATAATAGTCTTTTTTTTCCTCTCTCTCTCTTCATATTTTTTTTTGCACAGGGGGCCCAGAAGTGGCAGCTTCTCTCATCTTAGGGACATTTTTCATCAGTTTATTCCTGATTCTGTCTGTTGCTTCTTTCTTCTACCTCAAACGTGCCAATAAACTTCCTAATGTTTTCTACAGAAGAAACAAAGGTAAAGTACCTCTAATTGTCTATTTAATCTCTAAAGTTTTGGCCTTTGCTCAGTTTCTTAATTTAAAACCTTTTAAATTTCTTCATGTCAGTGTTCTAACTTAATGTGGCTACTGCTATCTCTTGTGATCATGCAAAGCAATGCGAACTAATGAAAAATTAGTTTACAGTATCATGTTTTCATGGCAGTGTAGAGGATCTGTTCTCAGTCTAAGTGTCCTTAGGTGCATGTTACACAATCTCTCTCACTAACCCAGCATTTGTTTTTTGTAGCTTTCAAAGATTTGCAAGAGTACAATACTTGACATTAGTTGTCACTGAATATTAGGTATCTCATTCAAAAAAAACCCCAAAAAAACCCAAACAGAAATCAGTCACAGGGCACGCAGGACATTTTTATAGAACTTAATAAAATTGTTTATTTCAGTACACAAAATGCCAGACATTTATAAAACCTTACGAAAAGCAGTTGTTATTTGTTCTTGGTTTAGAGAGAAGGAAACTCTAATACTAAAGGGCAGTGTACTTACCATGGATGTGTCAGCAGCAGGAGAAGGGAATGGAATTTGACGTTCCTCATTATTGTGCTACTTGTTCAGCTGTGTTTGCCCTCTAAATGCAGGATTTACTGGGGCTTGGAAGAGCTACCTACCTGTCTGGTCTTTTTAAAGCAAACACCCCTTAGCTTTTCTTTTTATCATGAAATTTATTCTTTATTTCTGCCATTCTTATTACTGAGAAATGAAGCCATGTAGCTGAAATGCAGTGACCTGACTTCAGGCTGAAGTGATTCCAGAAAAGCTGGGGAGAGAACACGTGGGATGTGCTTAGCCATGGGGCAGGCACCAAGACTTTATGTAGACATCTGGCTCTTTCAGATGTTTCTGTTTCTGTGAAGTTGTTCTGCGTGTCCACATTTTACTGGTCCTCAATTTCTGAGAGGTGGTGAGCAAAATACGTGGAAGGTGATGTCTCCATTTTGCCCAGAGTTTTGCATGAAACAGGCTGATCTACGACTCTGTCTCTCCCCTTCTATACAGTCACTTTGAATGATTCCCATGACAACCCCTAGCACAGCATTTGCTGTGTTAGAGCTCCTTCTGTTGAAAGCAAGCTGTTTACTGATTAGGTCTGCTAAACAAATAGAACTCCTGTTATTTTAATTCATGTCTTACAGGACCAAGCTCAAGCTAAACTGTCACAATAGAAATAAACTTAAAAAGAAAAAGAAGGGGGTGGGTGGAGCAATACAATTCCATTGTTTGGCTAAGATTGTTGTATCTAGTCATAGTAACTTCATAGAACATCACCTTTCCAGTCTCTGTGGTATCATTTCATGTAAAAGTAAGCAACAGTAGCTACTTAAGGTCTAAATTGATCAGTGCCACAAGAACTGCTAGTATCCTAATCACAACTGCCATATGGAAACCTCTAGGTTGCTTTTGCATGTGTCTTCAAGTAAATTTAGTTAGTACAAGATTCTCCTTCAGTTTTTAAGTGGGTCAAGAGCTGTTGTGCTATGGCATTTCTAAGCTGGCAGGACACCAGACCTCTGTTGAGGCTTCAGTGATACTGGTCTGACTTCCACATTTTGTACTGACAGTTCACTCTGGTCCAGCAGGCTAAAGCATTGCTGTCCTCCTTTGAAGGAGGAGCATTAGAAATGTTTCTCTGACTTATTACCATGTTACCTTTCATTCTGTCCAGATGATGATTATCATGTGGCCAATAAAGGCAGCAACCTCTTGTATAGAAGGTTGCATCTTCCACTGCTCAATTGTTTTCTATTTATACTGCCTTTTTCTGGTAGTTGGCCCAAAGTGCCCTTTTTCCTATTGAAGCTTCTTCATATGAAAGAGATACTGCTGTGGCTACCTTCTTTGAAAGCAAAATAAGTCATTCTTGGAGACCTTTGCAACCTTTTATCTCTAATCTTGAAGAGAGTCCTGCAGACAATGTATTCTACTAATGGGATTTCTGAATGTTCTGATCTGCTTTGGTAGTCTTTGTGACAAAACTATTTTTTTTAACAATAGAACTATTCTGTTGCACGCATGTATTTTTAGAAAACTAGCAGTTCTAGCCTTCTAGATTAATGATGGTTAGTCTCTCTCTTTCTCTCTCTTTTAGCTTCTGTTCTCCAGCCTAGTGAAACAGTAAGTAAATTCTGTCCTTGCAATAGGAACAAGCAAGCATAAAACATCAAATAAACAATAACTTAAAGTTTTAACAGTTCATTAAGGAGCTACTTAATCTGGTGTCTGAGAGACTGAAATAAAAATAAAAGATGCTGTGGGATTCTTTGTCTGAACTGGAAAAAAAGGTGAAAGATGAATACTGACTGTATGGATTCTGTTGAGTTACTTTTTCCAAGAAAGACTGTGTACACAGTAAATATTATTGGAACCCTGAAATATTCCTGTATTTTTTTAATGAAAGACTGTGAAGACAAAAGGTGCTCTGTTTGACATGATCATTCTTCTGTTACGCAGGCATCCATGATACCTCCCCCAGCTTCTTCAGGTGAGGAACTGTTCTCTGGGGCATGCTGCTATAAATATTTCACCTGTTGGCTTCCTTTTTTTGCATCTCGTTATGGAAAAGCAGGCAAACTATCTCAAAGTGGATATGCTAAGAACACACAGCAAGTCAAAACAATTACCTGGTATAGAACTGTGGAATCTGTTGAGGGGACAGAAATCCAATGAAATTTGTCTAATAGACCTTTTTGATAAGATTTATTGCTTTAATTAATGTAGGCATACAGTATTGATGGACTACTTTATGTTAAAATAGATCTTTGACAGCTCCTAAAATAGATCTTTGACTTCTCTATCCTAATAGAGAAGTCTTACAAGTAGATGCAATATTTTTTCATAAGTGCTCAAAAATAAATTATTCAGTCTAGGACCTATTTTCAGGATTGGAATCTTCTTGACAGCGCCAGGTTGGCTCATTTTCAGGCTTGCTGATTTGAAGCTCATCAGCTTCTTGAAACAAGTAGCACAGACCATTTGGAATATACAATTTGTGTGTATGTGGTGTGGGGGGGTGCTTACAGGTTGTCTCTTTTTGTCGAGGTGGGTTTTTAATACATGTGAAACCCAGGCAGAGATTTATTTCTTGGGGAAGATTTAATCTAATTAGCTTGTGTCAGTTTTCCTCCCCAATTTTTCATAATTTCAACCTATAAATATTACTGGCAAGTTTGTACTCTAATCTACTGGTTTAGACCAGATCTTGGAAATCCAAGAGCAAAAACTTGCTTTTTGGTGGGCCTCTAAATTTGTGCTACTTCTAGGAAATAGTACATGCTGTTCTTGTATTATTAATGAGCCAGTGAGAGCCTAATAAAGCATGAAATATCTAAATATGACTCCCAAAATACGTATTTAAAAGGGCAATGGATTACACCAAATCAAGACCTTCTTTTAAGTGTATGGCCTTCTAAGCTCAGCAAAATTTCTGGTCTCACTCCTCATGTATGCATAGCCCTTTTTAATCAAGAGGGTGTAATAAAAATTTAATTTTTATTAATGCAGTCTTTAACTTTTAAACGTTTTTTAGATGTGTTCCAAACCTGGCCTGGGTCTGGCTGTTAAACTGACAGCCAGTGCTGCTTGTGAAAAGTCTTAGTTTCCTTACCTTAAATTATACATCTATTTAAAAAGAAAGTACAGTTGTGGAGGGTTTTGTTAGGGCTGAGAATGGAAAGCTACTTGTATTGTAAACACTTCCAAATAATGGAAATGCCAGTTTGTAATGAGCACCTTAATTAGTAGGTCGTTAGAAGCTTGTTTTAAATGTTTATTTGTGGACTTTTGCTGTATCTCTGTTCTACGTAGGGCTTTTTTGTGTTTTGGTTTTGCTTTTTATTTTTAAGGTCCAGAACGACTTTAGTCAGGAATTGTTGGATGGCATGTGGTGTTATGAATTAATGATAAAGGCATGCTTCTACAGCAGGTGCTAACGATGTTTCTGTGCCCACCATTTCAGTTCGGAAGCCCCGATATGTCAGACGAGAACGGTCACTAGTGACGTC
Source organism: Nyctibius grandis (assembly GCF_013368605.1). Lineage (NCBI taxonomy): Eukaryota > Metazoa > Chordata > Aves > Nyctibiiformes > Nyctibiidae > Nyctibius > Nyctibius grandis. Next base: position 5,838,399 of record NC_090674.1, read on the forward strand.
TGCATCTGCTGCTATGATCTCTTCTTCCGAAACCAGGGTCAGCAATGTTTAGCCTTCATTCTTGACTGAGGACTTTTGAGTACACAGTGTTGAAGAAACTTTTTCTGAATCCACTGAAGTGCCAGGAAAACATCGCAAGCAGCTGACCTAAATGGAAGCCAAATTACTGTGTCAAAGGGTTTGTGCCAAATGTTGACAGAGAAATGAACTAATGCAGAGATGCTGATGGCAGGCTGCATCCAGTTCGGTGAACTGCTTTGCTGATCTTGATATGCACTATTCCAGCTCTGTGGTTTCGTTTGTCTCCTACAGATGCTGTGTTAAAAATCTTCAAAGAATCTGCCTTTCTTTGGTACACTTTCAGTTTTGGCAAGTTCTTCTTCCTGTGTTGTGACGTGTTCTGTGTTCCCCAGAGCTGAATGTCTCAGTGCTGCAGGCCAACACGAAATACTGGGATTACTCAAGGATGCGGACTTGCCTGAAGGACCCACTTGTAAATGCTAACACTAAGTGCCACTGCTTCATGTTGTAGGACAACATAACAATACTGAAAAGTATCCTTTTGAAGCAAAAAATGATGCCTCCTGGAGCATCCTCTTCAGCCTATGACATAGCTGACCCTGGTTTTTAACTGTGAATACAGACCCACTATTCAGATACTGTTGTTCTTGGTGCTTTTGAAGGCTGTGTTCATTATGGGTCCAATCCCAAGTGTAGGAATTTATTGGGAAGCTTTTCCAATGGCTTCAGCTCAGTCCTTGGACAACAAGCCATTTGCTATGGCTTTGTAACTGATAGGCTGCTATGTCTGTCCTGCAAAGACTGTCTCCACTGGCTTCCTTCCCTTAACACAGGAGGTGAAGGGAAACCAGAACTCCTGCACGGTAGCTGTGCATCCGTTAGACATGTCAGTGAGTATCGAGATGACCTGGAGAGGTCAGGTGAATTTCTGCCAATGCAATAAGGGGTTTCTTTGGTCAAGCCCTTCATTAACATGCCTGACATCTGCAGGCCAGCACCTTCTGACAGAGCTCAACATGTATTTCCTTGTTGAAAGTGCCAGCCTGAATAGCCCCCACTCCTAGATGCTTGTTCTTGCCTGTCTTATGTCGGCTGTGTGGCTGAGTAGTCACTTGATCAGGAAATTAAAGTAGCTGTAAAATAAATTTTTTTGTTAGGTTATCCTTCACCAAATTTTTTCCTGGCATGGCTGACTGTTGCCATGTGAACACATACATCAGCTTAATGGGCACAGTGGTACAGGCAGAACAGTGGGTGACTGGGAAATAAGTGAAAAACCTGAGGTTGCTAAATTGGTTGAAGTGTCACTGTCACCATATGTGAAATTATAACTATGCAGCTTGTGCATTCCCACCTACCTGTGTTGCTGTTGCCTGTTTTGGTTTAGCTGGCACTCCACTATGGGTCTGTGCTCCTAAAATAAATTACTTGGAAGCTCTTCATCAGCATCCACAGGCATGAACATAAACTGGAACAGTCGGTTCTCTTTTTCAGGAAAATGTGAACATAACTGTCTTGAGCTGACATGACACCCATATGGAGAGTCCAAACCTTGTGATCCAGATTCCTTTTTCGCTGTGCTTAAAAGCTTATTCAAATCTAAAAGATGAGAACTGGGATAGGAGGGGATGTATTGATCTTATTGAATAGGCCTGTTTCTATGTAAGTTTCAGTGCTTTTGTATTTACTTTTATCTCTCTCCTTACAAGGTAATGAGATCTCTTGTAGCATCCAAACAAGCTAGGGCAAAGACTGGGTACCAAGAACAAACCATGAAGAGGCCACTGTGCCCCAAAAAAAGCTTCAATTGCAATATGGAGAAACTTAAGATAGTCTTTCTATCACAATGATAAATAAAATTGTTCTACAGGACAAAACTCAAGACAGCAGACAATGCCATTTTGAGACCAACCCTTCAGCTTTCAATATGAAATGTGCTTTTTAGTTCGTATGTTCCAAGTTCAGGAGGTGGCACTTTTGTTTCTGTCATTTTGATGTCTTTTTATCTTTGTGCTGCTGCGATTTTCCACAGATAGAAGTTATGTTTGGAGGTCATAGGTTTTTCCTGAACTTAGTTCTGAATATTTTCCTAACCGCTAAGGAAAAGGAGTAACTATGCAAATAATGCCAAGAAACTTCACCTTTGAAAGCAGGGAGTTCCTGCTTGCAAACCTGTCAATGACAGTGCGTTCTTGTATTGCTTAGTTGCTAATATATTCTTTCTACACATAAATTATTGAAGGATCCTTCATGTCATTGTGCTGTCTGAAGCCTATCTTATGCTCAAGTGCATATTGTAACTTAGTTTAACATCAGGCATCTAATGCTCTAAGTTCTGTGTGGTCAAGTTTTTCTCAACGATAACATCTCTCTTCCCCTTCCCATGCTCTTCCCTGCCCCTCAGCAAACTCTTTCAAATGCAGCACATATTTTTTTACTCTTTTTTTTTTTGTGTTTCGGGAACTGTTCACCTTTTGTTATTGCTGTCTGATGCAGTGGACTCCTGGTCTAAACAGTTTCTCATTCGTTTGCACTGTCAGGTATATAATGTGGTGTTTTGGTTTCCATCTCCCTCCACAATAATACATTCGTATATATATTTTAAAAAATTGGCTTTAATGAACCCTGATATTTAATGTATTTGTATATTTTTAAATTGTGCCAAAATAAACATATTTGAGCTTTTTTTTTTTAATGACTGAGGAGGTCATCATGTGTTTCCTTTTTAAGCACAGAATGAAGGGAGCAGAATTAGCACCCAAAGCAGATCATTGTTTCAGCTTATATGGCACGTTACCTCCACCAGAACTGAAGTTTAAAAAAAAAAAGTCTGCTGAATGACCCTGCCCAGTTCTACAGCAGGATAGCCAGGCTGTTCTGCAGACTGTATCTTCACCCCTTATAACCATATGGCAAAAGCCACCCATAATGGCCTTACCTGTAGTGGCATGGAAGTAACTCTTTAGCAGAGAATGTAGCTTTAGTAAATGACAGACTTTCTACATTAGTGTATGTTTACTTAAGTCTCATTCAAAGACAATAGCAGGAGTAGCAAGAGGAGACTGCTAAACAGTGCCAAATGTACCAGAAGTTGAGGTAATCAGGATAATTTCTTATCAATTGATGGGAAGATTATGGTCTTGGGTTTGGATATCTTCCCCCAGCTGATCTCCAATTAATTTTAAAAAGTATGTTCTTTTTTTCCTTTCCTTCCTCTCCCTGGGAATTTGGTATTCTTGTTGGATTTCTTTCATACAAATGTATCTTGTGTTCTTAACTCCAGTTGCCAAAACAATCTATAACGAGAGCTGAGCCAAAGGAAATAGGAATGCTGAGCCATATGGTCTGAAATAGTAGTAGTTAAATTGGGCAATACTCTTTTTCCCTCACAAAACTAGCTGAAGTAGCCTGATGGATGAGAAAGATGCTGCTTTTAGTGAAGTATGCTGATGAGGAAGGATAAGCCAAATGCTTTAATGCCTACTGTGCATGCACTGTGGAAAGTCTAATGAACTTTGTTGTCAAAGCCAAGGTGACTGTCACATACAAAGAGAAATTGACCCAGAAAATTATCCCGCTGGGAGAGGAAGACTTAAAAGTGGATTTGTCAGTTAAATGGACTCTGACCACCATGCACACCAAAATATAACAGCCTTTGGGAAGAGGAAGCACTAAGTGTCCTTGCTGTTAGTCACCTGGCTGAATCAGTAGGTGAAATTGGCAATAAGTGAACTGGGGAGAGCAGTAAGTGGATGTACGGCAACAGGGAACAATTTGAGACTGTATTTTGCACACCTGAGAGGAGCTGTCTCCCTTATCCATATGACACCATCGGAAGGTGAGTGCATCATAGATGGAAGACTGTGACAATCACTTCTTAAAATTGTAAGTCTAAAACCTTGTGTTTCACTAAAATCTGTTATCCAGTTACAGGCCCTTCAGAAGGCTGGTGTCATATGCATAAAGAATGAAACAGAAATGATATTGCATACAGACACTCAAAAGTATTTTGCTCTGTGAAACTGCATGAAGTTTGCTAGATTAAGTGATAAAGCTTTGTGCAAACAAAATGACTTAGGTTCAACCTACCTTCCCCTAGGTATTAATCAAAGTTCACAGAAACTGTGTCCTGAGGTTGTCTCTTGTGTCTTTCTCTGCAGGTTGGGGTTTTTTTTTTGTCTTCTCTCCCCTGCCTCCATCATTAAAAAAATGCTTTTCAGCAGCATCTGCTGCCAATTCACATCAAGCCCAAATCATTACTGAGTGCAAGTTGCTGCAGTCTGACTGCTGTGAAATGAGTTTGGCAGTCCACTTCCCAGCACGTAACTGACCATGTCCCAGGCCTCCAGAACTGGGACATTTGGTAATTTGGTTGATATTGCTGCTGTCCTCCTGGCAGAATTGCACATGTCTACTGCAGTCAAGAGTAAGGGTGGGATTTGCTTTCCCCATCACCACCACCCCTTTCTGTGTGAAAACTGAGCATGCATTGTAGCTGGCAAAAGAGAAAAAAAAATCCTAGAAAGGACAAAAAGGCAGTCAGTCATATTTCAATGGTGTTGGCTGGACCATAACCTTTAAAATTAGAAGCAAACCACAAATCAGTCTTGGCAGTGCAGAATTATGGATGAGACAGAAGATTCTTCAGGTCTTGGGACCCCTACCACCTCAGAATTATTGGTAAGGGCAAATTTACATAGTTAGGTGCAAACAGTCCTTCAGTAGCTTTGCTGCTGTGAGCAGGATTTGAACTTCTCCAAAACCCCTGTGGCCTTGATAATGTGGAAGTGTGCCCATGCTAACACATCCATCTGAGAGGCATGGGTTCTTATTAGCTCGGTGGGTAAACAATTCCTGAATCAGTGTTGGCTTCTGTCGTGCTGGCTCAGAGAGCTGGAGGCTGCTAATACGCAGCTTTACGTATCTGTCTAATGAGGTCTCCATATCATAATGCTTCACATATCTATGAAATTAAACCTGTGAAATTAAACCATTGGGAACCTTCTCCACATTCAGGAGAAGTCAAAAAGGCAGTAGGTGTGATTAGTTTAGTGTTGTGCTGTGAATGCAAGCAGCTGAGAAAAAGCCTGCTCTACAGCACTCTGCTCTCTCATTAAGCCTTTAGCATCCACGCTGACTTAGCTTCCTCTATTGCTTGTGCTGACAAACTAAATAGACGAAAGCTCAGTAACAGCTTTCAGTTATGGAACAGTTGATACAAAGTGTGGTAAATCAATTTGTGTATATGTGCCATCAACTGGATGAAGTAAAACATACCTTCATTCTCAAAGGAATAGGTTGAACTTGCAATTCTAGTGGTCAAATACCTGAAAAATGCAAAGAGCACCAGTGAAGGTTAAGTATTACTTGAACTGGATGCTCATTTGGTGAGAGTTTATGGTCTGTATCTTAAGAGCCAGTTAAAGCAGGGGAGGATGAGATTTTACACAGGCCCAGATAGTTACATTTCTGTTGCTGGAGTGATAAAGACAATTATCTAGATGGAATATAGTATTAGACACTGAATTCAGTACGAGATTAAACCTCATATCTTGACATTGATCTTGCCCTGATTTGGTTTGTGTTCCTTAAGTCCAGTGGCTGGTGTCACAAGCCAGGTACTGATCTTTCTGTAGGCGTTTTTAAGTATTATTTACATGACACTAACTTCTGAATTTTGTAATTGAGAGGGGGCATGGTGTTTTGGTTTTTCGGTTTGTTTTTCTGCATTCCGGGTCATTGTCTTTTAGATCCCCAAGCAAGATGAACCAGAAAAATAACTCTGGCTTTTCTATTGAGTTTTGCACAGGCTCATCTGAGTCTTGAAGTGTTTGGAGCGTCCTGCGTGCAGATTTCCACAACGTGGGTATGGAAGTAGAGCTTCCCAAACTGTGGGACAGCCCCTCCTACCAGTAGAAGGCCAAGCAGAGGAGGATCCGGGGTGCTGAATATCCCATACTCGCCTAAGCGCAGGCCGTCTGAGAACTCCATGTTGCCTCTTTGACATGTATGACTCTCAGGCAGCGCCGGGGAGCTTTAGCAGGCTCCAGGTGCTGTGTGTGAAGGCTTCTCCTCATCTCTGAGGCAATAAAGATTGCCTGACTACAAACCCTGCCCTGCTCGCTCAGCTCAGGGCCGTGCCCGCTCTGCAGCCCGTCACGGAGCAAAGCAGGCCTTGGGGGTTACTGGAGTTGGTGTTCTGGAAGCGGTCTGCTAAAACCCACACAAATGCCGCAGTCCTGAGCACACGAGGGACTCTGAAGAGGCTGGCTGCTCGCCGCGGTGCCTGCAGCCCCATTGCTTGAGGGGGCTGCAGGTGTGACCCCAGCTGGGCCCATTAGTGGGGGCAGATCCCTCAAGTGCAGGCAGTCACGGGGAGGGCTCCAGGCAGGCGAGGGCTCCTCAGGCACCACAGTTTGGTTTGCAGAGCACGGAGCAGGTCAGGTAAAACTGCTCGGGGTGCTTAGCTCGTGCCTTCGTGTCGTTCTGGGCGCTGGGGAGGGTTGTGGGTGGCGCGGGGCTGGTCTGCGGCCTGGCCTCATCCCCACCGAGGGTGGCCCAGTCTCCTGTGAGGCTGGGGAGCGGTGGGAGAGATCTGGGGGGGCTGCAAGGAGCACGAGCGGAGATTGTGATCACTTCCCAGGGGCTGTGAAAGCACCTTTGTGCCCGCGTCTTTATCTGTGAGGGTGGTTCAGCCGCGTTCCCTGACTGCGTTCCCTCGGCCTGGCCTTGCCTGGAGCTTCCCCGGGCTCCTGTGTGAACCGCAGGCAGCTACGGAGCATGGTTGTGGGGTGGCTGTGAAGGCCGGACAGCCCTCGGCCTGGCAGGCAGCTCTGCTTTGTGGCACGCTTCAGTTCCTCTGTAGGTTTGTTCTCTGTCTGCCTGGGTGTTTTTAATGGCTTGTCCCACTGAAGTAAAGCAAGGCTGCCCACTGGTTTCAGTGAGCTGGAAAGCAGGACCTAAATCCATCCAGACAAAAATGGTTTTAGGTTGAGTACTTGCACTATCCTTTTTTTTCCCCTCTACTAAAAGCAACAGCAGCAGAATTTAAACCCCCGTTTTTCTTGCATTTAGCTGTGCTTTCCCTACAATCTCTTGTGTCTGCACTCGCATTTTGTAGCATGAGGGAGCATGGAGAGACCGAAGCAGGGAAAACATAATTGGTGAATACTCTAATGTGTTGCTGATGGGTGGCATCAAGGAAATTACTGCTGGGTGATGTCACTCTTCTCCCAAATGCACTGCTTCCTTTGGACTTGCTTTTGGTTTTGAATCTCTCTCCATCTGGGTGGTGTCTTTGTGTGGGCCTGGCTTCATGAAGCACAGTTACTCCTGGGCAAAACAGCTCAGGGCTTTTTTCCAGTCCCAGGAAAGCATGTCTTGCTGACTGTAAACCCTTTTCAAATTTATTTACTTTGGCAGTCCTGAATCTGAAAGGATTGCTATTTTGCAATTAGACTTCTTTTATGTTTTACATAATTAGGAAGACAGGTTTTATCAAAATAAAATAGGGTGATGTTTTCTTCAGAAACTGCCTGGGAAGTTCTGTCAGCCCAATGCTGACGATGGTTTTATGCTTAGAAATCTAAGTCTGACTCACAGAAAGTAATGGTGTAATTCTTTGTCTGGGTTTACCATTCTCAATCTTGAAGAAAATAGGAGGTTCATAACCAGCTGGTGCATACCCACCCCAAAGGCCAGGTGAACTGAGATTGATGCTGGCTTTTCAGCTTTGCTACTAACAAGGAACTCTTTAACCTGCTGTGCGTTGCCACCCTACCCCTTTCTCGTACAATGCAGTTCCCACTGCCTCAGGCACTATCTGTGAGGCTTATCTGATTATTCTTGCTTTTACCAGCATCCCAGTAAATATTGTTTGAAGACAAAGTATGTATTACTGATATGCCATTTTACAGCACATCACACAGCTCTTTATTGCTGGGTGACACAAAGTCCAGGACCACAACCTTTGGAAAGCTCTCACTCTCCCCTAAGGAATTTCACAAGTAAATAACTGACTTTTCTTGCTAATTATTGCAGTTAAACAGTGGGGAACAAGTCCCCTGCCTAATTTTTTTATGGGGTTCTATCCAGTGAGGTATCAGGTATCTGGTGGTGGCTATCACTTGATCTATGTCCCAAAAATTAGATTCTATTTAAAATCTTGATACTGGAGGCTTTCATTTCCTTCAAAACTGACTTGGAGCAATTGTCAAACTGTTTTAAGTTTGATTTATGAAAACCATGATTCATGCCAGCTACAAGATCCCCTTTCTGCCTCACATACTTTCCACGTGATATCTATGCTTTGCTAAAAATGCACCTTCTAAAGACAAGGAGGTAAAGGAGGATTTTGCCTCTCCAAAACGAAACTTTGTTTCAAGAGTAATGAAAAAACGTAACTGAATGCTTGCTGGAAGGGCAGTTTCTGCCCCTTCTGGAGGTAAGACTCTCCTCTGCTGTCATAATAGCTAACTAGATACAGCTCCAAGCAAATGCTAGTCCTGCTCACAAGTGCTCTCACTCATGACTTGTTTCTAAGAATGCTTCTCTTGTTAAAAGAGCTAAATCAGTCTGAAAACAAGTTTTACAGCTAAATCACAGGGAAGAGATGGCTGGAGATAATTGTTCTTGTTTACATTTTAAACACTTTGTAATTGCGTCAGTTCTTCAATGAATTTTCTTTAGCAACGATGGCTTGAAGAGATAAGTGCTTTCTTTATAACCCCTGACTTATAAAAGTAAACAACAAGCTGGTTATGACCAGTACGGAAACAGGACCTCTCCTGTTGCAGTGAAATCACGTTCCAGCCAGATCTGCAGTTCTTGGGCTCTAAGAACAATTTGCCTAAAAGGGCGGGTGGGTAGAGGCAGGGAGTGTGTGTGTTCGTTTGTTGATGCCCATCTGAGGAGCAAGGGTTCTGATAAGCTTCTAGTGCTAATGGTGTTTACCGTAACTAAAAGGAAAGGATCTTTCATTATGTTCTTGTTACGTGAAAACTATAGGAGGGCTGTGACGTGTGCGAGAAACCGATTCTAGTGATTGTAGTTTGCACCAAAGTATTTTAATTTGCGTATAGATCTTTGGTGTCTCTTTCTTTTAAAGTAAAAGCCGTAGGCTGATACCGATAGCCAGATTCTCTCTCTAATATGTATTGTGGTACGAACCTGCGTTTCTGTGGAAGGCAGGTGATGGCCCACGCAAGTAGGTTGTCAGGTATTGAGGACTTCATGCAGTATGTTTTTTCCGTAGGCTCCTGGTGCCCTACAGGCGTGGAAGAGAGATAAATCCCATTTTTACAGAGCAGGAGACTTTGTCTGTGCAAACCCTCTGGCTTAGACCCCAGCCGGTTTGATTCCCAGTGTCTGTCCAGCAGAAGATGGCTTATGCACTAAAGCACTCCACTGAGCACTCAGACCTCGGGGCTCAGTCCTGCTCTCGGTGGGAGTTAGGCGGGCTCAAGAGTGTTACTTCCACTAGCTGGGCAGTTTCCTCCCAGAGCTCATGCATCTTGCATCCGCGCAGCAGGAGGTGGGGCGTATTGTAGAGGAGAGGTTGCTCTTTATTTGATGTTCGCATGATGGTTGCTCCACCCCTTCCCAATTGTTCTGCCAGCGCATAACAGAGCTTCTTTCTGGTTCTCCTCTCAAGCCCTGTGTTCGAGGCTTCTGCTTTTCCTAGGAGGTGCAGCGTCCTGTGGTCATATTTATACGCGGGAAGAAAGGCAAGCCTGTTCAGTGGGACAAAGCTGGCATTGTGCTACGTGCTCAAATAGAGGCTTGTCAAAGGCTTCATGCTCTACACATCCCCGGGCAGTGCTTGCTCAAAAACCCCAGGCAGCTGAGCAGAGTGAGTGCCACTTAGGTGAGGATTCTTTGTCTCCAGGGGAAGGAGAAGGCAGTCCCTGATCAGAGTTCAATGCACTCTGCTACCTGATGGAGTTGGTGTCTAGTGTTTCTAAAGAGAGCTGTAAGAGCACTAAGGCAGAGAGGAGGATGTGGTAGGAAGCAATTGTACAGAAGCAATAGAGGAATGCTGCCCCTGCTCCCAGCTGATAGAGGCCCTGGACAAAAACAGGCAGGGGGCCTTAAAGCCTGTTCATGCTGAAGCTGTAAGAGATTTTGTCTGTTTCCCTGAGCTTCCTGCCTGTGTGATTGCCTAAACTGTCTTGATTTAAAATATCTCCTTGGTAAACTTCTGGGGATGTAGAACTGTCTTGTAGTTAGCATAGATCAGCTGTCAGAGGTTTTTTCCTCTCCAAGAACAGCTAGGCAGCTTCACCACTTTTCATCCACTACTGCAAACTGTACAGTCTTAATATATCCTGCTAGCATGCTTTGGAGGAGCAAATAATATTCTTAGCAGCGGCTACTTGAAAGGCAGCAATGCAGTGTAGCACTTGTATGCCTATTTGTGTTTATTTGCATCATAACAGTCGTTGGATGTGCAAAACTTTTGTAGAAGCTTTTTCTGAAAGCTCAGGTTTCCATGTTTCTACAAGGTGGTTTTTCTTCTTTTTAACCAACAGTAACTCTGGTGAGCTACACTGAAAACTTCCAGTATTGTTTTGAGGGAGTTTTGGTGGGGATTTGACAAAGTTTACTGTACTTCTGATGGCAGTAGAAGTCTTCGTGCCAGAGTTGGTTCAGAAAGCATTGGGGTATCTATCATCACCACTGAGTAAAACAGAGGTCTTATGCATCACGTTCTGGACCACCCTTCCTGAAAAAAATGCTCCTTGTCAAAACTTTGACACGCTCTCAGAGAGGACTCCTGCTGCAGCGGCTTCCTGGGATGTGAGTGGTATATGGGTGACACCGTGTGGTACACAGCAGAGGCTCACCGATTACACTGCCTCTCACACATCTGCAGAGTGAATGAACCAGTCCACAGTGAATGAACCAGTCCACAGCTCTGATGAAGTGTTCACACACTGGCCTGGTGTGTTTGTCCCCAAAATTTCATTGCCTGTTTGCTCCCTTAGGGCCGAAGTAGAAGGAGCTGATGGGATGCCACTGGGTGCCACTCCAGAGCTGATTCTTTGCGTGTTGTAGCACTTCACAGCAGTGAAATGGCAAGACACAAAGTATTAAACATCAAAAAGAATCCAATCTTTCTGAGTAGCCGTCTCCAGATTACATTTTTATAGCAGATCAGGAATCAGTTCAGCAGAAGTATTTGACATTTTAATTGGCTTGGTTGTGAATAATTTTGAATATGTACACTACAGATATAAAATAATGGTGGTTGCTTTATTTTTCACTACAGATTATTTCCTCATTCTACAATACAATTTCAGTAAGAAAATTTATTTCTGATTAAGAGAGAGAATGGTAAATAGAATCTTATTATCTGTCGTGGTGATAGGAGAAGGGCTTTATGTTGAATGAAGAAAGAAAAAGCCCTAACGTTGCATTTAATTTTAGTTTGCAACCTGTCAAAAATCTTCTGCTTAATGAGAAATTCTCAGTTGGAAAATATAACAAAGAGAACAAAGGGGGGAGATAATATTTGAAAATCTAATTCAAAGCATCTGCCGCCCTCAGATAACACAGCGAGAGCTAATCTGGTTCTACAGGTAAATATCCTTTCAGGAGATTCAGAGCTGAACAATGATTAAGATGAACCAAGTGTGTAATTTCATGAATTATCCACATTCCCACTTCAGATTCAGCAGGGAGAGTGCTTTATCTAATTCCAAAAGGGAGACAAACGTCTGAACTACTCCCTGATGGAACCTTCATTTTCTCCAGTGTTGATTTTTTTAAAACAGTTTTTAATTCTCATTAACACTGTTGGCTTGAAGGCTTCTAAATTTTAGCAGAGCCTGAAAGGATGGTTGCTAACAGTGTAAGCATACCCCAGGTGAATACGGTTTGTAGTTTGTAAGTCTGTGCTCTCTTGTGACGTATCTGCCCACCAGCAGTAAAGGTCAGTTAAAAACAGTGAATATAAGTTACTGAAGAGTTGCTAGAAGCAAATTTTTATTCAGCAGAGAATGGGGATGTAAGCAAATCAATACATGTGATGTGAAATGCTTCAAATTTTAACTGCCAAAAAAAGCGCATGCTCCTCTGTTTCTATTGCAATGCTGGGACTAGCGTGCTGTATTTGTGATAGAATGCCAGCACTTACTGGGCAGGGAAGCCTTTGGTAACTTATTATTATTATAAAGCAATGTTGCTCCTTTGAATTCTGTTTCCACTTTCAGGAAGTATCAAAATTGATTTTGGAAGAAATGGAGTTACAACCTTAACTAGCTGGGGGACTTTCTCATAAAGTATTTTTTTCATTTTAGTGCTGTGTAGTGTATAAAACTGCTCGGAAGGAGGAAAATACAGCACCAATCATTTCAACACTATAAAACTTGCTTCCACAAATCCCATTTCACATCTGTTTCCTTAACCCCATGGACACCATTCTTCAACTCTTTAAGTAATTCTCGTACTGAAGAGGATAGCGGTTAGAGTTGAATGATAATGAAAAAGCTGATGTGGAAGTAGGTGATCCCTAAAAGTCAGACTAATGAACAGGTAAGGGGATTAACAGCTCTACCCAAGTAAACTCCAATGATCTGTCAGGAGGCTGTAATAATGTAGGGCTTGTACTTCAGCGAGTGGTTCAATTAGCCAGTATACAGTACAATTAACTGCCTGCAATTAGAATGAGTGCCTTAATTACTGTGTTTACATTTTGCATCAGCTCTCTGCTCTGATCAGACAGAGCTTTCTCTGCATATAAAGCTGGGCATAAACATTTTGCTTTTCACTCTTGTTTCCCTCCCATATGCTAATTTAAAGATCTAAGATTGAGTTTTCACAAATGATCTAGCTCAAATAACAGAATATAAAGCAACAAAGGCAGGAAAGTTTTGACAGTTGGGCTGCCTTTTGCCTTTATACTTACTGGATATGGATGTTTGCTAATCACTTCACATTCACAGCTATTCCTCCCAATTGCAAGCACACATAAAATGGACTTTAAAGCCTCTTAAAAGGTATTTTGTTTGGAGTTGCTTTCTTTTTCCTAAGCACTTGGGTTAAACAGGGATGTCTGTCTGCTGTTGCAGGCAGGAGGATATTTTTTTCCCTTATCCCAAGTGGCTGCTGTCTAAGGCTCATTTCCGAGGTGTTTCAGAAGTTAACACCACAATATCTTCCACTCCTTCGTGGTGTCAGGTTTGGCTTTTGCAAAACCAGAACTCCCACACTATGTAGGTTTGGCTAACTGGCTTGCTCTGTAACTTCACGAGCAGTTTCCAGGTATGGCCATCCAAACATGTATCATATCTAACACGAGATGCTGGGATATTTATATATCCACTGAATGGACCAGAGTGCCCTATGTTGCTATATTGTAAAATGAATTGCTTACATTGTGAGTTCAGCTGTGTAGATGAGACATACTAAGCTTACATATTAAATCCAAAGCAACTGATAGAGCAGTCCAGTAGATCAGAATATCTATTCCCTGTGTGCAGAACAGTGGAAAGAGGCACAAAGGAGTTCAATATACAGATGATGACTTCTAAAGAAGATGCATAATTACTCCAGAAGGTGTCTGGTATGACAGTTTTTTGAAATCAGATTTACTTAAAGCTGCAATATTTCCAGATAACAGATCTGTACCCCATCTGTAACCAACATTTTTGATAAGAACCTCTAAAGACACTTCCATTTTCCAGTAAAACTTTGCCTTTCACTTAAAGGAGTTCACCTGTGCATTGTTTCTTTTGAAAAAGTAACATCTTTAAAAATGGCCATGATGAGAGAAGGCGTTCTTCCTGTCCTTCGTAAGCCTGTGAAGTTAAGGGTTTTGTTGAGCACGTACTGGGAAGAAAGCCTTTGCCAACCATGTCTTTCCTGTAGCATCCCAGTACCCTCGGCAACAGGAGTTACCACCAGGCAAATATTTACCTCACAAATTGGGTTAAACAGGATGGAGAGACTGAAGTATTTTGTGCTCTAATTGGAGTAAATTATCAGATTATGCAAGTAAACCTATGTGGGAGAGGTTACTTATCTGTTTGCCTTATCTTAATGCATGCTCAAAAATAGGAAGGCAATGATAAGGATGGTTGGTGAAGAGAGGGAAAAGGCTGAAGGGGCAGAAGTCAGAGGACAGAGGGATGAAAGTGAAGCAGCTTGTAAGTGAATATCCCAAACCTCAAGGATTTAACTCGGCATTCTGCTGGTGTTAGAGGGGGCTCAGGGGCTGAAGGCTTGTGTACTTCAGGGCAGGTGGAGCTGAATGCTTTAGGTCACTGTTGCCCCTGTGGTGTATAAGATTGCATGTTCCAAAATAGCTAACATTCTCTTCATATCAAGTGTCTATATTTGTTCTTTTCCTAGTGAAAGCTGGCAGGTGAAGGAAATCCTTGTAAGCATTTGTAAAGTACTTTTATTCAAGAAAAGTAAACCATGAGAGCACTTGTAAATTTTAGGTAGGCCATACAACTTCAGTGTCCACTTGCCTCGGTTTCCCTAAATACCTAAGTAGTATATGAGCTGTTTATCCTTGGGCAGGTACAAATTAAATATATTTTTAAGCCATTGGTTTCCTCTTCAGGTATTTTTCACACTGGACAGGTATTTACATGCATAGCTGTCAATAACTCTGGGTGTTAAATAGATGTATACAACAATGCCCATTCGTTCTGTGAGAAATATAGCTGAAAAGGAACTGACTTTGCAGGATTCAGAGCATGGGTTTGTTTTGGTTTGTTTTAATTGGGTCCCCCAGGAAATGCATGGGAGTTGTGAGCTGTTATTTCCCTTCCTCGCTCCTCCCTCCCCCCCATCAATCTTGGGGAACTGTTTAGCACTTAATTGCTAATTTTTTTGATGCATGTGGAATATCACATTGCTGCAGGGCTAAGCTGACATAGAGCCACCGACTGCTGTAGCTGTATTTAATTTCACTGAATGATTACAAATGATTCTTTATGTAGCTTTAGGTAGAACTAGGGTAAATGTGGTGGTGTCACTTTGCAATGTGGTTGCACCTTGGTTGTAAAACCAAAAGCTTTTCATAGTTTGCAACACAACAAAGTGTCTTTAGCACGTGGCAGGAGGCTCTGTGAATTTCAGACGTGTCTTTGATGAGATGTAGGAATTGAAGTGATGCACACAAAATTGTCAGTCTTGAAGAGCGCTTCTAGAAAATGTAGCATGCAACTGAAGAGGGAAAAAGACATCAATTAACATGGACGTGGCTGTAAAAGGAGGTCACCAATTTGCTGAAGTAGACTGAGCTGCATTGGATCTATTTTTACAGACACTTGACTATTCTACCCTTTGTTTTGTAGTGGTACAAATATTGGGTTTCTCTGATCAAGACCTCCCCTATCGTAGACTATTGCTTTCACCTGTTCCGCCTCTACCTTAAAAACTTAGGATTTCTACTGTGAAAAATCTGTTTCCCCCTCTCCTTTTTTTCCTTATTTTAGTTTTCCTTTCACAGTCACAGCACAATCTCTCTGCCCCCTCCGATGTTTGCGCAGTGGAAATCCATAGGCCCAGAGCAAGTAGTGCCCTGTCATCGTGGCCACTTGGGGGGGTTAGAAGGCAAGCGCAGTGCCCTCCTCCTGCCCAGCCAGTGCTTGGCTTTCCAGCAAAGCACTGGGGAGAGAAGAGAAGGGGGACTTGGAGATCCTTCATTCAGTGTTGCTGGCTTGGTCAAATTTCTGAGGGTCAGGAAACTTGCTGGTTGAAGCGATCGCAAACTTGTAGCAATTTACCAAAAAAAACAAACAAAAGAATCGTCTTAGCAAGAGAAATGAAGCCTTTCTCCTTCTACAAGGTTGGGTATTCTCCAGAGGGGTTAATTTTTGGCTTGCAGCATTAACTGCTGTTGGAATAAGAAACAAAGGACCCCACCTGGACGGCAGCCAAAAGAGTCCCTTCTCTTGGCAGTGTCACACCTGCCTCTCAGCATTGTTCAGTCCCCTGTGGGTGTCCCAACAGCAGCAACTCCCAGCACTAGCCAGTTCTCCATCCACCAGCTGGCGATTTGGTCCAACTGCTACCTTAGCCAAAGACTACAGGAGACTAAACATAGGCAGTTAACTTTGGTGCCGTTTCTGTATTGTGTTTGTGTGCTCCTGAAAAATACAAATCCGACTTCAGGGCACTTCTGTAAGAGAGGAAAAAAAAAACCCAAACCTTAGACTCTGAAATACCCTGATTAAACTTTGACCTAGAAGTAGATATGGATGGGAGCAGCATGGTGAGCTCTTCATCCTCATGGGAGCTTTTGAATATTTCAGGATCATAAAATAAGTGGACTTTGTGTTGTAACCAGAATTTTAATATAATCCACCAGTAGGTTAATCCTCCCCTCTCAACGCACACCTACTCCTGCAAGCTGTTCATTTATACCGGTTGCCTCTTTGCTAATAAGCTTTGAAAAGCAAGTTCGTTAATGTGCTGACTGCCGAACTGTGCTTTAATGAGCCTTTCTCAATGCCTCCTATCTTATCTTGAGCTTGATAAGTACAAAACGTTCCTGTGACACTGCTATAAATCACATTTTATTGATGCATCTCAATATGAAATGCCTGCTGCAGTTTGGTGGTGTCTGTTTGCTTTGGAAGGGATAGTGTTGTACAAATACAGGTCTCAGGTTTTCTTGTGACATGGGGATTGCTGGGGAAAGATTGTTTTGAGGTACATGGGAGGCTTTTGAATGCATTTGAAAAAGGAGGACATTGCCATTTGCCTTCCACAGCAATCAGTTCTTGAATTGTGCAAGGTTATTGTTCATTCTGAGCACTAATTTTACCTGAAATTAGGACTTTTTTTTTCTTCTCTCAGGACTACATTAAAACTACTGGGGTGCCCTTGCTGTATACAATAGGTAGGCTATGGGCTGCCTGTGAAGACCTGAGCTGATGGTTGAGTTAGGTACTTCTGTACTGCTTTATTGGCACATGAATGCATTTAAGATGAAGGGAGTAATTGAGAGGGCACGTGTAATCAATAAACTATCTGGTGCAAGCTCGACAAACCTAGCGGTGGATGCAAACTATGGTCAACGTGAAGAACCCAAAAATGTAATCCATGCAGCTTTAAGGCTGCTCTAATGGCTAACAGCATCAGCCTGCAGGGCAACGTGGTGGCTGAGCACCGCCGGAGGGCAAACCAGTCTGGCTGTACCATCTACTCTGCTGCAGATAGAAAGGTGGAAAATTATTTTCACAAGGGTTACTTAGCTCCTTTTTCCAGAGTGAAGATTCCCTGTCTGCTGGTGCTGCACGAAGTAGCCCTGCTCTGGGACATACCTATCAGGAAAGTTAAGCTCCTGTAATTAATCTTGTAAGCATGATTTTAAAGACCTCCATGCCCACTGTATCCATAAAAGAAACACAAGGTGTTTGTCCTTCATCAACTGTGTGGGTGGGGAAGTGAGCTGTGACTTTGAACTCACTATGATGGATGTTGCTTAGTGATAGTTTCCAATTGCTATGGGCAGCATCTGGTGAAGAAACACCTGTGTGCGTGTTCCTGAGTTGTCCAGAGATGGGCGTGATTAGGTTTACACTCAGCAGCGTCAGTCACGGATGTTTTGCAGGTTTTTTGTTTCAGTGCTTTCAGCTAATGTACATTGTTATTCATGCTGCTGTTTGTCTACCTGAAAAACAGGCCAGCCGGTCTTTCAGCCCTTCCCCGGCTGGCCTTTATTTTCAGTTGATGCAAATTTTAATGGCTATCAGGAAGTTGAATTTGGGGAAGTTTATTGTTTTCGGATTTAAAGGGTAATCTTTGCAGTTTTCATTGAGCCTAACTGTGAACGTTTGTCTGTACTTGCATGTGAGAGTGTCTTTGAAGTCGCACTTCAATACTAATATAAAATAACTTTAAAAATGTATAAAAACTGTCTGTAGGCTCAAATTTTGATGCTTCTGCTAGTGCTGTAGTTGAGATGGAAATAATTTATTTCTCTAAACTCTTCTATTTTATTTGTTCTTTGGTCAAATCCTATCTCTACATGTTATTTATCTGTAACTGTGGTGCTGAGTGCTTTGAAAATAATGGTTCCATCTCTTCCTGGGCTGGATGGAGTCTTCTGAAGCACTTGAGACTCATATTATGCCACCAATTGCCATTACCATAAGCCATTTCCTTATGGAAAAGGCCATTAGACAGAGTAAGATCTGTTAGATCTGTTCATTAGGCAGAGTAAGTCCATTCCTGAGTTTAGAAGCAAGACCTTTCCCTCCCTTCTGCCAACACAAGAGCTGCGCCTTATATTGTTATGTGCCGCATATCCACTACCCGTGTGTTCCCAACAATTCCCTTTCCAGAACCGCTGTGTCATCCACCTGGAAGGTTCCACATTTTTTTTTTTCATCCAGGTTCTTGCTTTTATGCTTTTGCTGCAGTCAAACAATGAAACCCACCCGTCTGTATCGTAACTGCGTGCGTCCCTCTTTGTACCTCCTAGACAGGTGTTTGCTTAACTGTGTTGTGCAATAAGTGATGTGTGTGACAGTAGGTATACAGAAACATTCTTCTGAGTTAAGAGCATTGACAATTTGTTTTAAGAGAGTGTTTCCCTCTTCTCTGAAATATATCTGGCTGTGCTATATTTCCAGTTCACTAATGAGGACGCACACTTCAACTGACCGAATTACACGTTCTCTATGTTTGCTACAGAGAGCAAATGGGAATAAAACAGGGAATTTTGTTTGCTTCTTCCTGACCAACTCAGAGGCTTTATTCAACTGATTTTTCTGGTCTAACAACATGTAATCAACAGAGACAGCAGTTTTAAACGTCTATTTTAATGAAGCTTTAATTGTGCAGGTGCTCAACAACTATATTACTAACTCCACAGCTTTCAGTGTGGAAAGGGCAGCTGCTGCATTGAAGAAAAGCGATCAGACCTGGGTATAACAATGATGTCCACCATAATAACACGGTGCCTTATGAAAGGACCGAGATATTTGCAACAGGGCTCAGTGGACATTGCCAGGTTTGTGGTTTGGTGTGTCTGCATGTGCTTCTGCCTGCAGGAAAGGAGGCAGTTTCTGTGTTGGGCTTTGTTGTGAGAATAGGTGTTCCTTACCAGAAGGATGGTAAAATGTACTTGAGGCCAAAAACGAGGATGATGAAATAGATTCTTAAAGCCTTGAATGAAGTATTCTGTTCTACGCAGGCGTTGGATTGGCTTGTGATTTTTTGCTGAGCACTTTGTCACCCTGGAAGGAGAAAAACATCACTTGGCGATATCATAGACTAGTGGAATGAGCATGGGCCTGGAACTCAGTGGCTTCTTGGTGCTCTCACTGAACGATGCAGTTTGCTAGACCTCTTTCTCAATTTCCTGGCTCGTGTTGCCAGATGGAAGGGGGCTTGAATAATTCACATTACACAAAGTTATATGAACATCAGTCCATGTGAAAACCTGATCTTTTAAATGTCTGGGTACGGTTCAGGAGATGGGGTTTATTCCCAGCTCTCCCATGTGTTTGATACATAACTTCACAGAGCTGAGGTGACTTGTTCCTTTGTTTCTTGTCCTAGATTTTTGCATATTTATTGTGTGACTTCAGGTAGACTCTCCTAGTTTGTGTTGGTAATGTGCCTAGCACGGTGGGGCCTGAATTTCAGCTGGCCCTCTACAGAGGTAACATAATACAAATAACAATATAGTTGATTAGAATTGCTAACTACTGTTGTTTTAGCAGTTTAACAGAGTGGATTAGGTTGTATTAGCCACAGGTCAGTGAAATTATTTATATTTTTTAAAAAAAAGAAGAAAATGAACTGGCAAATCATATAATCTGCAGTTCTTGAAAGATAGTCTTTTCAGCTATGTGGTTATCTCTTCATTTTCCCAGAAAAATTCATCATCTTTGTGCTAAACTCTTCCCCTTGTTCCCCCCACCTCCGGGCAGCAGCTGGAAGGGATAGTGCATGTGTGTCCCCCCCCTTCCCCAATTAGGAATTCTTTCGATTAAATAAATAAATAAAACCTAATCAAGCAGACAGAGTGTATGAGACCCTGTTTTTCCCTCCCAGAGCTGAAGTTAAAAATTATTCAATGTAAAATTCCTGGCCTGTGAAACAGAGGCTCTGTACTGTACCAGGCAAAGATTTTCACCAGCATTCTCTTGCTTAGCCAAGGCTGAGATAACAGACACTGTAAAGCACTTGGTGGAATAAATCTACGGTTCCGAGATTCCATCGGGGTGTTCTTCTTCCACCTTGTTTTTCCTTTGCTTAATAAGGTATTGCGTGAACTTAGAGCTGATATTTGGCTTGACTTTTTTTCTTGATGCGAACAATGCCAAATGAAGCTAGATGTTGTTGTTTTGGTGTTGTTTTTTTTCTTCACATTCAAATGACAACAACTGGAGAGAACAAGTAAGTGGTTAGACTTTATCTTCTCTTAATGAAGAATTTTCTTGAGACAGCTGTGATTGTGCTTTGCAATGTTTCGATGCAGTTTTGAAAGTGGTTTAGGAACAAAAGGATAAAAATTACTGAATTTTGAGACACTCGAGTCAAATGAAATAAGGCTGAATGGCAACAGTTCTCTGGTCCAAGGTGGCTTCTTAAGACAGTAATTAGTAGCAAGGTGATACTTGTTGCTCACTTGTGTATTAAAAGAGCTACCTGGGAGTTACTTCCTAGCTCTCTGATAAAGCCTGAAAATGCTCAGCTGCTGATACAGTTGCTTGAGAAGCAGGAGGGAAATTACCAGTGGGAGAAAAAGACAAAACACTTACTTTCTAGGTTTGCTTTTTAAACACAGGGCTCTGTAGTGATTGATATTGTTTGTAATCGTATCTTGGATATTTAGTTGGGGATGTGAACTTCCATTGTTGGCTTATTACCGTAATCACCAGTCAGGCTGTGAAACCCATTTCCTATTCGGAGGGATCCTGGATTAGTTGTGCAAGTGACAGCAGCGAAGTCAGGAGATTTACATTGCTGTGGAGGTTTTGTGGACACAGGTATGCAGTGAATCTTTCAACAAAGGAGGCCTAAAACAAAATCTGTGTTCTGATGAGTGGATGGCAAAAAAAAAGCAAATGTGGCTGGATAGAGGGGTACAGTTCTCAGGCAGATGTAAAATGCACGCAAGGGTTAAGCTGTAGGAGTATTTCCAGCTTGCTGCCTGAAAATGAAGTAACTAGGTACTATTTTCTGATTTTATGGGATACTTTTATATGTTTATGAATATCCAACATCCATAGGGAAGGGAAATGATTTATTTTAAAAAAAGACATTGAAATCCTAGCAAAACTAGATATTGTAAATTGCAAATTCGGGTTAATACTATAGCAGAATGCAGGAGACAAATGTGGGTTTGGGCTTGAAATAAAATTAAAATTATCGAAAAGAATACAGCAACGATAATTTGCAGCTCTCACTGACGTGGTGCCAAGCATTCAGGGCAACTTGAAAAAACAAACGAAGCCCTTGAGAGCACTATAGGAATAGTTGCCATTTATTTCAGTGGGAAATTTTCAAGAGACCAAGTGTCTGTCCCCTCCTTTTCGGAATCTGTGCATAGCTGTAAAAATTTTCTGGGCTTTATTAGTTAGAGTGTTAAGCACCCTTCTTATGGTGCCTTTTCTTTCCACTCTAGCAGGGAAACCTGTGCACAATGGCTTTCTGTTGTTCCACAAAGGGAGCAGGGCACAGATCCTGTGGAGGCAAATCACAGTGTCAAAGGAGCCAGGACTTTTAAGGAAGTGTTTGCTTATTGCTGATGATGGCGTGTATTTGTTTTGAAACTGGCAACGTGATGTGCTGGACTTCAGGGCTTTCCTAATTTCCATTCTTTCCTTCCTAGATGCTCTTCTGCTTCTGGGTCTCTTCACATTATTTCTAGGCAGGCTGTGCCACAACCTGCCCTCAGGTGTCGTGACCTCTCTTTTTAGTGCTGTGGCCTTCAGTTGAACTGGGGTGGTAATAATGAAGGTAGCATCGGTGATTCTGTCTGCGCTGACGTCAGGGATCTCTACCTGAATGTATGGGGCCAGATCCAGTTGCAGGGGATAAAACTTCCCTTTGGACTACTGAAGTTTTCAACTCTTTAGATAAAATCACCCCCTGGGATTCTAGGCTGTATGTAATATATATATATATATATGCTATATTATAATCTGCATCATAATATTTCGTATTCTACAAAGGTATTGTGAGACTCAGCGGTGATTTTGGAAATGCTTGTGTGGCTCAGACTGAAATCCATGTTATACTATCTTATATAACGTATATACCGTCTTCTTCTATCTCATATAACAAGATGATTTCATATACTGATATAAGAATAACATCAAAATTAATATATGCTGATACTGAGTGAATGGAGCCAGAATGCAGCCTCTTGCATCAGCACTAGTATAAAAATAGAAATCCTTATTATTCATGTTGTAGTTATCTCCAAACTGAGCATAATGCAGCCTCAGCCTCATTTCATATCCATGGGGTTCAGCAACAGTCTTTCTGCTGACTTTGTGCTCCCATCTGAGTGCTTGATGGACACCTAAAACTAACCAAAAGGAGGATCTGAGAGGGAACAAAAAACTTAGATGGCATACAAAGCACTACTGAGCCTCTGCAAAGTTGCCTCCCTGGGCTGATGATTTTTTTTGCTGGAATTCAGGTCAGGGTTCCTGATTGTTAATCCTAGTGGGGAAGCAGAATGGTATGTTAAAAACAAATGTTTCTTTTTTTTCACCAATAAATGAAATATGATAACGTAGAACTGACTCTTGGTGACACTCCAGGCTGGTGGCATCATGTCTCAGGCCAGCATCTTCCACTTAGAAAAACAGAGTTAATGTGTTGGGTTTGCTGAGTGCCTCTTAAAGGACAAGTTTCTGGACTGCTTGGGAAAACAGTGGTGGCTTCTTCCCTCTGTTAATAATCCAGAAGAGTGTAATAATAACACCAAAAGGAGCTGTTTCTAAGTTTAAAGGCAACAGAGATGGTTCTTGGGCCCATGAAGGCCAGCATCTGAGACCACAACATAAGCAGCAAACCTGGAGTCAAGGACAGGATCTTCTGATCCTCAGCTACTAGCTGGAGTACAATCCATAGGTCAGAAATTACTCTTGGTGCAACCACTACCAGCTATTGTTGCTGGCAAGCCAAGGAGCAACGGGAGAGCCCTGATGTCCTATAAAACAGCTTAAGCAGTCTTTGCTGTAGAAACAGGTTGCTGCTGCTTGTCCTTCAGGGGTTAAAGAAACTATGTGAGGAAACTGCCTTAAAAACCTACTCTTCTGTCTGTCAGGCATTCCTCCACCCTGGATGATAACTCACTGGTGTAGTTCATGTTTCCCAGGGGCCGGCCAATAGCAGGGGCATGCGTGTCTGCTCCGCGTCAGCAGCCTCGGTGGGAAACCTGACACGGGCCTGTGTCTACACTACGCGTGCAGCAAGCACCGGTAGTTGCCTCTGAAGTAGTACTCCTTCCCTACAAAGCAAACAGACATGTTTCTTCTTTTAATGTTTGCAACCTATAAAGTTTTTCACCTTTTGATATTTATTATTAAAATTCAGCTGTAGGGCTTTTCTTTTTTTTTTTTTTAGTGCAGAGTTTTGCCTCTGTGTACCTAAAGCAGGTTGAGTATTTGTAACAGCTTCTTGGCCAATGCAAATCGATGTAGTTATGTGATGTGCACTCAGCTGAGTAGTTCATTGGCCCAAGTCCTAGAGATTTAGAAACCTGAGAACTCTCTCCTCCTTCTGTGCACAAATGGAAATGGGTGTATGTCGTAAACCTCTGCTTTTAATTACTTCTTACACCTACCCATGAAAACCTTAACCAGCAGTTTCTGCCTTCCCAAGGAAAAATGTTACTATGCATCCTTCTTATGACTGGATCATATTTTAATCCCTGCTTTTGGGAAGCGTCCCTCAGCAGGAAGAAACAAGGCTTTGGAACACATGAACTACAGCTGGAAAGAGCATTTGTGATATTTTAAGCTGATGTTCATCTGTTCCATGGAACACATGAGTGACAGATGCTCTATGGAAAGCAAAGAGAGAAGAATATATGTTGTGAGAGATAAGAGTGAAACGTACTGTAAGATTAATCTAATCATAAAAGAAAGTAACTCAAAACCAAAATGAAAGTGGATGCCCAGACAGAGAAGCTTTAGAAGTTCCACTATGAAACACTGTTTTCTCAACTCAGAAATGCCTATTTTGTAAAGTATTGCAACAGCATATAAAATAACTGTAATCTGCACCCAAGTAATTAAAAACAAAATAGTCTTTGGTTTTACACGTGCAATTAATATAATGAAGAATGAGGTGTAAGGACGTTTTTGCTTCTTAGATGTAGTTAGATATAACAGGATGGAGTTTGCAATTACAAATACAACACACGTCCTTCCCTATCTATGAGCACGTCTGCCAGCGCGTTACTTTTGGGTCTGTCAGGGTATCAGAACGACTCATGTGACTATTTATATGTTACATATATGTTATCTGTTTCTTCAGAATCTCATCAGCCTTTTAGAGGAATTTCTAACTCAGAATGCTAACAAACAAGTTCATCTTTTTATAAAGATGCTCCATTCTTGAGAGATAAGGAGCATTGCAAACGACAATAATGGTAAAAGTTGTAATACTAAGGGACAAACTTGGAGCTGCCCGTTAATGTGAGACCTGGAATACAGCAATATTTAAATAACACGTATATTGTGTGTTTTCTCTGTTTCACAAACAGGGCGGTATGAAGCTAAGTGTGCACATAGGTTTTCTGGAATTCACAGCTTGCACGGGCTCCCACTTGGGCTTAACTTCCTTTATCCGGGAAGTGTTGATGGCATCAAAGGTTGAAAGTTCTCCGTTTTATATCTATTGAATTGCACTTCAAGCAACCCAAGTGTGGTGCTATATTAATGGCATAGTTCGTTACAGTAAGGCATCCTAGTTTTCAAGTTATGTAGATTGAGGGATGCTTTGATTTCATGCTGGTCAGGTAAATCTGGGTCTGCTGAAAGGGAAGCAGAGTTAGGGAGAAGGGATTGACTGTGGCAACCACTGATCTGAATCTCTGGTGATTCATGCCAGGGATGTGTAATTCAGAGCATTAGCTCACTTGGTTTCTTCTTCCTGATTGCATAGATCTGCACTCTCGGTCTGAGGTTACGGGATTCAGGTCGCTCTTGCATTGTCCTGGTGGGACGAGCGCTTTTGATAGATCGCAGTGACTCAAAAGAACCTTACGGTGTTTGCATTTAGGTAACTGGGTAAATAAATGTTCTAAAGGCATCTTTTCCCTACCTTAGTGCCTGTTTCTAGATTTGGACCTAATAGCAGGACTGAGTTAGGCAAACATTGCATCATATAATTAATCCTTCTATCTCTTCTACCTTTGGGACTGCTTTTTAATGCTGAAAGGACTGAAAGCTCATTAATGAAAATACACCTTAGGTTTGTTACGAGGTCTGATGGGGTTGAATAGCTCCCAAACAATTGCTTTGCCTCCTGTCAGTCTGCTTTGAACCAGCTATGCTTGTTCTGCGCGTTAGTAAGGAACATAAATTCAAGAAAACAAGATAGTTGAAGCACTTTATTGATACCCTGCAGCCCATGATGGAGGTAGGGATTCTCTCTGGAATGTCTGTTCTCATCAGCATACAGAGAAATCAGGCTTGGCTCAAGTCTCTGGGAAAAAAATATTTTCCATTTCTTCTTCTTCCCAGTTAGTCCATCCATGGGGAGAGGTTCTACAGGCCTTGGGGAAATAATCTGGAGTAGAAGGCTGTATTCTTTGCTTTGATCAGCTTCTGAAGCTGTCTGCCCAGCTGCCAAGTGGTTAAAAAGACTGAGATGTGTGAGAACTGGCTCCAGCAATCATGGGCATTTTTAACTTTCAAACTTTTTGTTCTCTTGCTCCATGTTTTTTTTTCCAACTTCAATATTCAACAGATTTTAACACCAAACCAATTAGTCTAAAACAAAAGACGCTTTGGCTCTTGAGAAAATGGCCCTTTAACCTTCTGAAGGTGTTAAACATTTGCTGAACTTAGTAGCAGAATAAAGTGTGTGCTGCAAAACTCCCAGGAAGACAACAAGGCTAAACAAACTCACAGAAGCTTCCCCTATAGAGTTCTCCATTGAATTGTTCCCTGGAGAAGAGGAGGGGAAAAGGAGAGCCTGACAGAGGTGGGGTTTTTTTGGGGGTCTGATTTCATGGTGCATGTTTGCAGTGCTGATAGGAATTTCTACGCTGATTCTCACTTAAAACAACAGTTATATCGAGGAGCCGAGGCACCCTAGACTATATTAATTCTTAAGTGGGATGCTCATGTTAAGAATAGAGATCAAGAGACTGTGTGTAACCTATCTCTAACGAAGATGTGGGCAGGATATATAAACAAGAACATGAGGGAAATTTATGCAGGCTTTCAAGAATCCTTAGCTAAAAAACTTCCTGGAATGAGAACAGAAGTCAGGAAGTATCTACTCAGTCCCTCCCAATTCAATGATATTTCAGTGGGCTTAAAGTTTACCCCCAGTTGTACCTAGAAAGAAGAAAAGTGAAGGAAGGTTTCACACTGTTCCTTATCGTTTTCCAGTCTCTACCACCAGCATACACAGTTGAAATCTTTCCCCTTTTATAGTTTCAGGTAATTCTTAGTTTTCTTTAAAGATTAGCTATGAAGACAGCATAGTGTTCAACCTTCTTCCTCTGATTAGGATAGAATGTTAATTAATACTTATTCACTACTTAATGTCAAGTGCTGTTGCATGTGCAAAAAAGCAACATGAACGCAGTTCAAAAATTATGATAATGAAGTTCTTCAGGTGGAACCTTTGATTTTACTACGGTTATAGTGCCCTAGATTTCTGTTAATATTCTAACTCATTAGGTACATATTTGATTTTTCCAGGCAATTGCTTTGCTTTGAATATATGTGCTAATGATCTTAGTGGGTTAAGCTTTTGGATGAGTTAATCGTGTCAGACTTACTCATTGGCCACCTAGTTCAGCTCTTGTTCATACAAGAATATATAGTCACTCTGAAGTTGAACGTTTGGATCAGTTAGCTAAGAAATGTAACTTCCAGTTTTCCACCTAGCTACAGGTTTGCCAGTACATCTCCACTGTGGTTAGCATTACTTCTGCTGTCCTTAACTTTCACCTGCAGATACAGCTGTCTGCCTCAGTTCTTGCATTAAACATATCTGCTACCTTCTTCCTGTGTCTTAATTGAGCTCTGTGGAAGGACTGTGTTCCTAGTCTAAAGCAGTTCTGCTTTCTTCTGCTGAACGTCAAGTGCATCTCTGAATCAGAGGTATATATCCTACACGTGTTTATCATGCACTAGTCCTTGGTCTCTCCTTGACTAAAAGCCATCTTGGCAAAAGGCTGACTGCATCACCATGTGAATGTAGGTTTAGAATTGCAGTATAAAAACGAGAAAACAAATCCCACATATCACACGTACAGGGCCAAACCTTTGGCAGTACTGATTGGGGAAAGGCAGTGAGACATTTGAATGTGACCCTCCAAGGAGGCAATGAAAGGAGTCCAGTACAGACAGGAAAGAGAGATTGGGTAAATCATTCTTTAGTGATTCACATATCCCTTTTCTGCTAGTGAGTTAGCTTTCAGAAGACTGTTATTTGAATCACGAGTGAAATAGTTCATATAACTGATGTGAGATGTCACCCGATTCAACTTCTGTCGAGAGAGGTTCCTAGAATTATCCAAACTGACTCTAGATGCAGGCCTGGCCCTTGGTCTCTTGTTATTTATCCAGTACAGAAAACTCTAAACCATTAGGATAGTAAATCCAGTCAGTGGAGACATGACCAGTGGATATCATTGGTAATTGTAGGGTAAACGCTTCCATAAGGGTGAAATAGCAAAGTGAGGGGTTAATGTGCTATAGGTCAATTTTTTTTTCCAGTTCAACCCAAACTGCCAGTGGATCCGGTTCCAAAGCTTGGTTAAGTTCCTGCACAACCCCTGATTAAACAGGAAAAACCTGTGAATTGTTGGCTTTGAATCCTGGACTGAGGACAGGGTGCACTTGAGTAACATGCATGCTTCAGTGTTTCATTTAAATTTCTAAAGCTTCAGAGGAAAGGGAAAAAATCTAGGTCTTTCTACAAGAGGGGGAAAAGATCTAATCTGTTTACACCCTGCATTCCTTACATTCCTTTGATAGTCTGCTACTATAAAAGCCCTCAATCCCACCTACAGTATGAGTTTAATGGAGCTACAGAAAAGCTAAATCTTTCTGTAGAGGCAGATACAACATAATGTAACTAGAGGTCCTGCCTTATTTAGACACCAGTGCATCTCAGTTGTGTTTGTGATTATTTAGTGCTCTGAACAGATCTTGTTTTTCCCTCAGAGGAGGAGACAGGCGTGTACCCACCTTAATTCAAAAAGGCTCCTTTCCCTCATAGGAACTTAAAAGTGTCCTGGTATGGGAATGCCCTTTTTGGAATACGAAGCTTGGGGGTTTTTTTGTTGTGTTTTTTTTTTTCCCTTCTGTTTGAACGTGATGACTCAAACTTGGTGCAAATCCAAGGCAAATAAAAGGTGCAGGCGCCTACAGTTGGTTAACTCCTGAGCCGCTGTGAATACAGATCAGGAAGCAGAGTAACACTGCTTCCCATGGTGTGGGCTCCACCCCGCTCCCTTCCCAGTCCTTTTCTGGGTCCTGTGGTCTGGTCATCTCCTGACTATGACACTGAAGGACTAGAGGGGAGCTGAAGATTTCTTACCTTTTGCTACTTTGGTTATTAACTCATCCCCTTTGCTGCAGTTTATCGTAGCAGTGGAGTTAACAGCACCTGACTGACTTAGGTTTACTTTCCCATGTGCACTCTTCTAGAATGGAGCCAGATGTGTGGTTATTTTTGTTCATGTAATGCTGCTGGGTTGGGCCACTGGAGTCAATCAACAGCAGTATGCCAGTAAAAGTTGGATCAGGACCCATGAAATGTGAGCGTGGAGTGATTATTCCTGCCATGATAGACTTTTAAAGACTGGAACAGAATATTTGCAAACTGTTTTGGTGTGTGGGGAAGGGGCAGCTGAACCTACATCTGGGCTGTAGCCAGGACTAACAGCTTTGAGCGCAGATCCAAATATTTGGATCAGGAAGCCACCAAGTCTCTGGGGAGGGGGCGAAAGCAATTTAAAGACTGTGATCTAGCTAATGCTAATGAACTTTTAAAATACATGATCTCCATTTTCGGTGAATTTCACTTCTCCCACTCCACTTGAAGGATACCCAAAAGATAGGGGTGCAAAACAACCCCCAAACACCCCAAAGCCCTGAAGTCCCTATCACCCTACCTACTATCACCTTTTTCATAAGAGTAGTCTGGCTACTTTACACTTGGCTGTTGTACGTATGTAATTGTTTTGGAAGGAATTGCTGCTAGAACTGAATAAACAGCACCTGGAATGCTCAGAAATGGTGTATCTGAATAAGGCAAATCTCCCTGAAGTGTCGGAGTGAAGGGGAACACTTGATATGCTTTGGCCCAGTTTTAGTAGCAGTATTATATTTAACCCCATAGTGTAAATGTTGAAGAGCTGAAGCATTGGTCTCTGAGGTGGAAGTAGCTTCTTGACCTATTCACCTACCACTGACAGCAAACAGAGGCTCTTCTTCAGGTGGCTGGAGGGAAAGGGAACAAAAAAACCTTAGCAGCAGTGCCATAAATGCAAAGTTAAATATCTCCAGGGGGTGTAATAGAGCCACAGCTTCCAAGTTCTACAATATTTAACTCCTTGCTTTAAAAGTCAATAGTACATTTTGTCTATCTTTAAACTGACAGGGGCAAAGAGATTAACTTTTACCTTCAGTGAAAGGACATAAATGTCTCACATTTTACTTGTTTTCCTGTGACTATCTTTCTCTACCTTTGCTTTGAGAAGTCGTTGAAGAAATCAGTGGCTCTAATAATTAACATTGGAAATAAGGGTACACTTTGCATAACTAAACATTAATATCCTGTCAGGTGTCTCTGAAACAAAGACAGTATGTGGAAGAAATGGCAACAGAATATGAACAGCTTCTATCAGAACTCATCTAAGCTCAGTGATCAGCATTTCATAACCAAAAGTGATTTGAATAGCCTTGAATCACCGCTGCCTTCTGTGATTTATGGTAGCTCTGATTTTATTTGCAAATGAAGGCATAAGCACAGCAATATATGTTTTAATATTAAAATATTTTCTGGAAAACAGTCTGAATATAATGGAAGAAATCCTCAAGGTGTTTTAAAGAAAATCCAAAGAAACTAAACAAAAAGAAAAACCCTTTTGAATTCTGCACAGCTCAATCTTCTTATCAGTTGTGGGTCATGCTCATTTCTTCCTGTCACCTGTCTTTCCCTTTCCCTGTTCCACCCACTATCCCCCTTTAAAATCAAAAATATACAATCTTGCATGGTCGCAGCAACAGGGCTGCTTTTGGAAGCTCCAGAGCAAAGTGTGTTGTGGTTAGGTCAGTACTCATCAGGCTGGCTACAAAGAGAAGTATTTTTAAAAAATCCTTTGCTGCACCACTAGTTCCAGAAGTGCTTAGGAAGTGTCTTATCTCCCGGGCTGAGTGCTGTGCCACAGCGAAGCTCTGTTTTGTACCAGACCTGAGCCCTTGACTGAAAGCCCAGCAGTGAATCGATGTCGCTGGGAGGCAGGGGGGCTCCCTCAGTGATGCAGAGGTTTTTTTCTCCTCCACATTTATACTTTAAGCGTTAGTTTTACTCTTCCTTTGCATGTTTGTGCTGCAGCATTTGAACCATTCAAGCATCTTCTGCTTCAATATGTAAAACTTCAGTACAGGGTCACCAATTAGGGAATCTGCTGCTTGAGGTGCTGGTAAAAGGTTTCAGGCCAGTGGGACTCCTCCAAGGAGGGGGCTGATGGGTGGTACAGAGCCCTGACACAGCCCAGGACCGCTGCCTTTCTCCAGCTCGGCCGTGCCTGGCACATCACGCTCAGCCCAGTGAGTATTCTGGGAGAACACGCTGCCTGGCATTAGGGGCACAGAAAGGGTTGCAGAGATAAGCTGCAAGTTAATGAGTTATAGAGGCAGTCAGAGGTGACGTAACCAGCCACAGGAGCCTTACGCTAGCTAAGTATTACTTAAGAAATACATTTATTATTCAATCTGAATAAAGAGATGCTTCCCCAGAACTCTTCATACTCTCAAACTCCCTGTAGGGTGTTTTTTGGAATTTTTTTTTTTTTTGGAGGCTGTGATCTACATTTTTTGTAGGTGATTCACAATATTGTCACCTGATACTTCCTCCTCTGACTGAGGGTTAGCTGTTAACTGCCCAACCCACCTGCCTTCCAGTTTAAGATTAGGCCTGTGCTTTTTCCACCTCGTGTATAAGAACTTAATGCTCTAAGAAAGGATGCAAGAATACATTGGACTGTCAGTCCTCTCTAAGCAGGGGGGACTGTGGCAGATAGTTACCAGCACTGTATTTGGTGCCTCACTGGTTGCAGACCTGGGCAAAGGCAGCTTTTATTAGCCTGCTCCTGTGTGGAAACGGTGTGGAAAAAAAGTACTCCCCATCACTAGTAAAGCAAAGCTTCCTAGCACCATGGCTGAACAAGGACGTAGTTTACTTCGAGATGAGCCATTTGAGTATGTTGTCTCTGGATTTCTGAATTCAACTCTGAGTTGGGCTGTACTAGTGCCACTTCTGTGCACTTCACATTGATTGTGATATCAGTTTGTTCCTCAAGCAAGGTCTAGTCAGGGATTTGGTGTTCCTATTCTCTCTCCTGTATTTCCCGTGCAGATTTCAGGCTCTTGCATGGCCAGTAGATGCAAGTGTTTATATTCCCTACTTCTCACTGAACACAAATATTTGTAAGCAGGACTAGAGCAGCAAATCGTGATGGTATCAAGGCCTACAGGGCATTCCCATTCTGTAATGCACTGCTTCCAGCGTGTGCCAACATCCTCATCTGATACAGTCCTGTAAAAAAAAAAGGGGAAAAAAAAAAAAAAAAAAAAAAAAAAAAAAAAAAAAAGAAGAAAAAAATAATTATTTCCAGTATGACCAGTTAGATGGACTTGTCTAAAGTCTTGTTCTGCATAGAGAATTGGATAATATACAAAACAAAAATCCAGTCCTCAAATACTGTCTAACTTTTTTTTACAACATTCTTCTTGTTTCATCATTTGCATCCCTTGGCTTCCATTTGTCATTTGTTTTTCTGCTTCTGTTTCCCCAAAGGTACCTCATCTCAAAGGAATGACATGTTTTGAGCCAATGCCTGGAGGCCCTGTGTTAATTTGTTTTATGGCCCTTTTCTCCAAGCTCATCCCTCCTATTTTCTGCAAGCAGAAATTCCTTTTTCATCTAGAGTAGCCATTTGAAACAGCAAGTTGAAAACATCACCATCAATTAAGCTCATGTTCAGTCTAATTTTCAAGTGTCCAGGTGATTTAGGAACTTGAGCTCTATTTGTAGAAGTGATCAAAGCCTTTATGCCAGATTTGAAGGCATTTCAGAGTTCACATCCATAGATTTGAAGGAGAGTTCAGTTCCTAAACACATGCCATAATGATTTTGTGCCTTAGGCCTGAAATCCTCTAAGGTATGTAGCTTTCCAGCAGCTACTGAAATAATGGATGGCTTGAAAAAAGAATCTAGGACTTCCAGGATGCGTTTTTCAACATTATGGACTGAATTCAGTAAGTCAGACTTTTTTAAGCTCACAAGATCTAGTTAAAATCCATAAATGTCAGTGCAAACAGCAATTTCTCATCTCTGTCTCTGCGTTCAGTCTCTTCCATCCCCCACGCCAACTTTCCTTGTTTAGGAAGGATTCAGATCTTGGGGTCCATGGGGAAATACTGTGCCCTAAGCTCTTATTTCAGGCACTAACTTGAATGGGCTTGTCTTTTCTGCTGGAAGCATGTGGACTCCAACAACCCAAGTCAACCTCTGGCCTCAAATACTTCCAAAAAAAGTGCAGTATAAAATCATTACATTTGCCCAGGAGCTCTTTACAAAACAGTGTTATGCAACTTATCAACAATAATTTCTGTGCTGTGTGAGCATCCTGCAAGAGTTGTACTTACCTCCGGTCACTGCCTGGTTTGTATGCAGCACGCAGCTCCTCTCGGGGAGTGCTGTTTAATTGCTTCTCAGTATTACCCGAGGTTTGGAAAAGAGAGTCTCAGGGCATGGTAGGTGGGCTTTTTACCAGTGGCTCAGGCAGCTGGGTACCCAACCTCAATTTAAACAACCTCCTTAATGCAATGTGAGGGGTAGCAGAGGGGCCATGGCCCTACTTGCCTGCTCCAATTCTGCCAAAGCCCTGCAGAGTTAAACTGGCAGAAACTGCTCCAGAGGTGTCAGGGCATCACACACTCGAAGAAGAACAGAGACAGGGGCTGTAGGAGAAGGCCAGACCTTCCTAAAAGTGGGAACTTCCCATAAACTCCCATTATCAGGGAGCATCCAGAGCAGCAAAGCCCGTTCTCCAGTCCCAGCTCCTTCCCCTTTGCTCTGTGCCTTCCCTCTGAAGAAGAGCTCTTCTCGTTTCCTTTTGCCTGCCCTCCTGAGAAGACTTGAGTTAGCTCAGCCATGGGACAGCTGACAGTCCCAGCCTACCTTTGCTTTTAACAAACATCGATCTACTTTGCTGCTTCTCCAGAGTAAAAGAAACAGCCTCACCCATAGGCAGACGTTACCTGAATAGACTTGGGGCCACAGTAAGAAACGTACCAGCCTTTACCAAAACTGCTGACCTGCGTGTTTTGGCTACAGTCATGTCAAGTTTGTGTATTTGATCTATTAAAAAAAAAAATATATAGTGAATTCAGCAACAGTGAGGCATAACCAGTCATGCTCTAAATGATTAATAGAATAAAACACTCTCCTGCAGCTCCGAGCTGTAGATGAGCTCATCTGTCACTTCCAAGTTTTATTTTGTTCTTATCAATAAACTACAGGTTAGAAGGAGGAGGCTTTGAACCTATCAGAACTCTTCTATCAGACATAAATCACAGTTTTTAACCCTTTCAGCAGAATGAAAATAAAATGGAGCATAAATTGGTAAAAAAGTTAATTTTCACTTTTCCTAAGGAATTAAAGCGGTATAAGGTACCATAACATTGGGACAACAGATTAAAAACTGGAATTCTTTAAAGGCAACATACACAAGGTTTGTCACTGGATATGCAATTTTAAGTGTTAGATGAACAGGAAAAGTGAGAATACTTTTTTCAAAAAAAATATACTGATAAACTGAGTTATTGGGCCAACGTCCCCATTTAGTGAAAATTATCAGGAATTGATTAAAAAGCAAAAGAGCAGAATGAGTTATGTTTTATTGGTCCAACTTCCTCCCTTTGTTTCTTTTAAGAAGACAGGGAATGATTTGAGCAAAACTGCCAGACTCTGATTTTGTCCAGCTGAGTGTCCTAATACTCTTCGTTATTTTTATTGCAGTTATTTTCATTATAATGATCTTTCATTCTTTAAATGCAACTAGTTGTCTCTTGACTTTCGTTTTTTAAATCTCTGCATTCGATTAGCTCCATAGTTCCTGCCATTAGTAGGTAGTTTTTAAAAAAGATGGGAGGAGGAGCAGCACAGAGCTTGTCTTGTCTAATGACCCAAGCTGAGCTAGGCCATGCCAAGGTTATCTAGGTATGGTTGTACTTGATCATGACTCATCCAGGGAACTTCCTGGCTGGCCAACACCCCTTCCTACTGACTGCTGTGGTGGGAAGGATGACTCAGGGTGTGCTCAGGGGCTGCTCTGCTGGGAACAGTGTTGTGGTGCCCTTTCTATAGGGGCTATCTTGGAGGGTGCCAAGAGAGAAAAAGACATGTTCTAACTAGCTGTCTTTTCATGACTGAGGTAGCTTTTAAATAGAGATTACTTTGTTCTAAGTTGGAAAGGAAACCAGGAAATTCAGTGTTAAGGACAGTACTTTCTCCTGATCTGAACCTCTCAAATATCTGTTGGATCACACCAAAACATTAGCATTCCCAGCAGGTTCAGTGGCAATATACCTTCTTTATACTATTAGCACCATGTGGACTGTCTCACTTACACGGTCAGCTAGGCAATCCTGAGCAGTCAAGAGCAAGGAAAGGGATTTTTTTTCCCCTCACACTTCCCTTTGATTCACATTGTACTTGAGCAGAGTCTGTCTGGATTTGCACAGGGCAAATTTCAACTCAAAAGCTAAAATCTTGTCTCTGACAAGACGTCTGACAGTGATCTGGTGTGTAATTTAAGGGCAAGAGCATCTGGCCTTTTGTCCACAGGAGTCACCCCAGGGAAGCTGCTATTCATCTGCACCTCCACCTCCCCATCTGTAAAATGGGAAGAATGTTAATTTCCTTCATGAAACGGTTTAAGGTCTATCAATGACAGTGAGAGAGGAGATGTTTCTAACAGTCATCCCACCACAGTACACAAGCAACTGTTTGAAAACATTGTTGTAATCATACCTTCCTGCAGGAAAAATAGAAGTTTTAAGGCAACCCTTTTTCATTTCAGCTAAACTTGAATGATGTTTTAAGAACTTAAGGGCTGGGGTCCACGGATGTCATCAAATTAATGAAGAACAGAATGTATTTTTCTAGAAAATGTTCTAGAAATATGCAGCATCAGATGAGATTTTTTTTCAGAAACTGGACTGAAATGTCCCTGAGTCTATTGGCCCCAAACTGTTGGCTTCAGCAAATCAAATGAAGCCTTTTTAGAAGTTACAGACACTAAATACTGGCTTTAACTGTGTTGTTTTAATCAACAAAATCTGGATACAAACCTTCTTCCCTTCAGAGTTAGTTGTTTATGGCTTTTCTCTCTTATACTTTTTCTGTTTGGTCTTTTCCCAGATTTTTCCAGGTTTGATTCCCTTCCCCAAAGGCCAGATGCTTACAAGGTTTGCTATAAGCGTAGTTCTGGGGAATTTGCTCGTATCATCTGCTATATTAACTTGGCAAGTTGATGAAAAATCAGATGAAAGCAGGCTCTGTATCTTAGGCTGGCATATGAAATGATTGTTCCTACTCTACATCCTTATTTTTTTCCTGGCTAGAGAATTTCTAGAGTTTCAGAACTGTTGCAGTATTAAGTGGCATGTTTTGGAGCCAATTGTTATTCTTGTTTATGTGCCTGCTCAAATCTAATTAAGGCAGAAGGGAAAATGCACCCAAAAGACACACTTGTATTCTGGGAAATAGGATACTGCTTATAAGGAATGACCAAAACTATTAACCTTAAATACTCCACATTTGTGAACAGATCCTTCATTATGTGTAGAAATAAAAAGTTACCCTGAATAGTGAGCGTACTCAAATAGTTTATTTAATTGATACTTGCATGGGCTGAACTCTAAGCACACAGAAAAAGCCTACAGGCTACACAACACCGGCTTCGACCGAAGACTGGTGTCTGCACATGCTCGCTCACTGGCAGTGGTTTGGGTGTAATGTGTGAGAGAAGTGGCTGGAAACAAAAAAGGTCTTGAACCAAGTCCCATTGCAAGCAAAGGCAGGACTGACCATAAACATTTGGGAGCAGTTTTGGTGAGTGGTTCACAAGAAAGAGAACGTCCATGAAACTAATCCCTTCCCCTTTTTTCCCTTCAGGAAATAGTAATCTAAACATTTGTGTTTAAAGGGTTCTGCATCTCTGTGTTCCAGCTTGGTCCCTGTGAAATACCTCCAAAATGACTAGATGATGGAGAGGTTTTAAGCAGCACACACTATCTTAATGTTTGCTGTCTGTTGACTTTGGTTGCTCTTAGTAAAAAACTTTTCAGGATGGAAATGCCCCGTGCACTACTCTAGATACTCGTATAAAGATACTAAAGTCAAGTTAAGACAACAGATTTAGCTTCTTCTGAGAGCTTGAATGCTTGATGGGATACTGGACCTTCCCCCCCTACACCAAACAGCAAAGCTGATCCCGGACAGCTGGATGCCTGCTGCAGCATGCTCACAAGAAAATAAGATGCTACGCTGATGACCCTGTCTTCCCCAGCAGTTCTCATAAGTCAAGCATGCCTCTGTGTGGGCACATCCTAGTCTGGAACAAGCAGCAGCGTATGGAAGGTTGTTTACACTTCAACCAGTGAGACTCAAAACAAAATGATGTGGAAGTGGTAATTACTTGATAACTGAAAAAAGGATGCATTAGAACTGACTAGTTCAGTTCTGCCATTTTATTGAGCTGAGTGGCTAATATCCAGAATGTCCTGTTTCAACGTGCTGGCATCACTTGGGGTTCTGCTGCTGCCTTCTTTTTCCTTTTTTTGGTTGTTTTTTTTTTTTTACACAACAGTGATGATGATTTAAGTAACACATTATTTAACTCTTTTATTGGCAAAAGCTGCCATGATGTAGGTTTGTGTGGTGGAGGCTGTGAATTTAGTGGTCTCCCCATCTGTTTGTTTTAAAAGTTAAAAAAAGAAAAAGATAAAACCCCATCTCACAGCTGATGTAAGGCTCAGCCCTTCTCCCCTCCTCCTCTCCCTCCCTGCTAATCACATTATTCACTGGGATGGAAAAAGAGTTGGTGTTAATTTCCTCCATTCCCACACCTTGCAACCCAGAGCAAGTTATTGCCATGTCTGGTCCTTCAGAGACCAATTATTATAGGTAAAGGCAGACAGCGAAGCAGCGTTGCTAGGAGTGGGAAATGGGGACTGGGGCTTTATGCAACTTCTCAAGACTGGCAAGATGCAAAAATCCGGACTCACCCTTTGTAAGCCTTGTAGAATGGAAACCTTGGGGCAATTTGAAAATGGCATGGATGATAGCTGCGAGAAAACTGCCCGAGTCAAGTCTCATATATATGATGTCCTATAGATGAAAACCTAGAAGGAGTTTGAGGGATGATGTCTGGATGGGGCCCTGAGATGGCACAGCTTGTGCTATGCCCTCCAGGTTCTGATATGGCCTTGAAAAGGGATGTTCTGGAGCATTTGTGTAACACTAAGGTCGCCCATACTTTATTCTTGTGGATCTTTAAGTCCTGGGGTATTCTTTCACATCTGGAATAGGCTCTTAGCCCTGTGATTTGTATGGCAGGTGCCTGTCCGTTCAGGTCCAAGCATCCTGGCTGGTGGCCCAACATGAGGTGGGTACCTTCCCTGACAGTCTGGGGTGCACACTCCTCCTGCAGATACATGAGAGTCCACTGGAAAACAAATCTGGGTCTTGGAGAAGCAATAGAGCAGAGTCTTCTATGGTAAGATTAAGTCTGGTGTGGAAAGAGGATTCAGTGAAACGCCTGATGAGGTTAGCACCAAAAATGTTTTTATCTTAATTGTGTACTTGGCAGCATGTGAGAAGACATCTGCCATTTCTCAGGTTTTACTGTCAGCAGCTCTCTTCCACTTTTCAAAGCTGGATTAATGCTGCTTGCACTTGTAGTTCAAATTTTATGGAAGGAAACTGCTGATGTTGGAGGAGCCTGCCTTTTCCACTCTTTCCACCAGCAAAGATGGTCCATGCCATGCAGTGGTAGTGCTCTGCCGCTCTGTTGAAGGTCCTGATCACATAACAGAGTAGAATAGTTCTTAGTGAAATAGTTTTGCTTTGTCCCAAGATTGAAATCTGTTGGAATCCAGGCAGACATTGGAGCTAGCTATAGGTTAAAAAAGATAGGCTTAAATAAATGCATTGACTTAAGTGTATTTAGGCTTCAGCTGGCACCAGAGGATGTGCTTATGCAGTGATGGAGTGGCTTGTATTCTTCCTTTCATGCCTCTGCCCCTCCTGTTTCCTCTGACTTAGAAGATAAAAATGAGCTATTCATGGTTTTAAAAAATGTCTAAAAAAGCAAAAGTGGCTACCATGGAGAAAGAGAGAGGGGATGTCACTGGAGCTTTCTTGCTGCTGCTTTTTTCCTCTGTTTTTTCTCTGTCTTTTCTCTTAGAGTAGTGTGGGCACTGCTTCCACTGTCTGTAAACACAGTTTGGATTTTTCTCTTGTGTGTCTGTATCACAACTTCTTTCTTGAGAAAAGGCCCCTTTTTCAGCCTTGTTCATGTAATTACAGTGCAGCACAGGATAGACTGCGAGAGAAGGACCATAATTAGGATTTTTTTCAAAAAACATTTCCTGGGATGACTACTGATCTCTACCAGTCCTGCCACTGCTGTCTTTTGAATAATACCTGCCTCCTTTCTGTACTTAATGCCACTGATGAGGCCAGCTGTCAGGAAGGCACAGTTTGCCTCCTTTTTTGCTTTGTAAAAAGCTTTTTTTTTTTCCTTCTTTTTTTTTCTGCTCCTTTCCCTGATGGTGCTGTCAAATGAAGCTCACTGTAAAATGACAGTTCTCTGTGCTGCTGTCGCATTTTTCATCTCAAGACTTAATGTTCTGTGCAAACGTTCAGTATGAACTAGCTGTGTTTTTATTTTTATTCATTTTCTGCATGGGCAGACTCATGTATCTTAGGTTTAAATTAGGGCTACTGACAACTTTCTCAAGGTTGTTCTCTTCAGCCACACATCCACTATTTCTTTGTGATTCCTTGTACAAAGCGTTTGGGTTTTCCAGGCAAGATTTCTTTTCAGGAAGGTATTAACCAGGATGATGGAGCTGCCCATTGCTTTCCAGGAAGACCAAAAAGATTCTTGCACTCCGTCAGGACAGGTAGTCCGAGCTAACGAGAGCAGAGCTGCCTGGGGAGTGGCTGGGAACTCTGCTCTCTGCTCCGTTTGCCTCCCATGAACAGGGCTGCCGCATGACTTGCCTGCCCAGGCACGTCCTGCAGCACGCTGCGCTGCCTGATAGCGTACGAAACTGCCAGGTGCACGCAGACCGATGCTATCCCGCTATCCTGGGTGCTTTTTTGGCTCTGCCAATTACTGTCTTGTCTGGACAGTACATACAGCCTTTGGTGTAGCTTCCTGCATTTCTCAAAAGCCTGCAAAGACATAGCTGCAACCTCAGCTTTGTGGATACTTTTCCTCAAATGAAGTTCTAAATGACTCAAATAACCAGAGAAAGGATGGGATGCCAGATCTCAATGGGAAGAGAGCCCAGCCTACAGTTAGGTAGAAGTGCATATTCCCCACCTTAGAGCAGGAAGGAAAACCATCTCTTCTGAAGTGTAAAATTTGAAAGCTTTTTTTCCTAACCAATTTTACCATTAAAGACTAAAATAAGACCCTGGAGAAGGGTCACTGTGCATCAGTGTCCTATTGCTGAGTCTTTGGTGATGGTCCAGGCTTCGCCAGGGGAGGTTCAGGTTGGACATTAGGAAGCATTTCTTCTCAGCAAGGGTCATTAGCCATTGGAAGGGGCTGCCCAGGGAGGTGGGGGAGTCACTATCTCTGGAGGGGTTTAAGAAAAGCCTGGACATGGCACTTAGTGCCATGGTCTTGTTGCCATGGTGGTGTCAGGGCAATGGTTAGACTCGATGATCCCAGAGGGCTCTTCCAACCTGATTGATTCTGTGATTCTGTATTTTTCCTTTACAGTGTCCTAGGATCTGCTCAGTTGAGTTTATTTGGTGTGTTTTTATTGTTGTGTTATTTGGCATTCAAATACGTGCAGTCGGTGATGCACTAGTGAGTTTCCTCATTTGAATTATCCATGCAAAGTTGATCTCTGTTTTTGAAATGTCATTTTCCTCACTGGCTTAGTGGCTGTTTAGGTTCCAGAAGATCTAATGGCACTGCAGTGTTGCTACTGAAGCTGGCTACAGATGACTGGTAGCCCTTCTATCTCTCCCCTTAAAATTTCTCCTTGCTGTCATCTCATCCCTCCAAGACCTAACAAAATACCACATCCATGGTATATGGTACCCAGGCCTACTATAGCTATTGAAACAGATGCATTTGCCAACAATATGGGTAGTAGCAGGTAAACAGGTACGAGTATCAGAGATTAGGAAAGCTGGTTTAAATTTAATAGCTGGACAGTTGGTTGGAGTTGAAACAATCCCAAAGGAAATAATCTCCCACATGCAAACAGAGTCTACAAAGGGAAGCGTTATGTCGTGAACAGTGGCCCTGATACGGTACAGCTACGCTCAGAATTTTTGCCAGGGAAGTGATTTTCTGGGGAGGTGGCATGTCTGTGCTGCAGTTGTGGCTGGGGACAGCGTTCCTGAGTGGTGCTAGGGGGAGATGTCTGCCTATGAAAGTAGCAAAGCTGAGACACTGCAAAATTTTTATTCCCTGAAGCGACTGAGAACCCCATAAGCTTAAAGCTGTTAATCCCTGGGTGCCTGCACGTATCATTCCAGGGGTCAGCCTCCTGTACTGCAGGCCTGCTCACCTACAGGCATCTGACACGTTGCTTTGCTATCACTCCCCCTAAAAAAAGCAGAGCTCGAAGCTTTGCTAGCTGTAGTTGGGGTACACCACTTGCTGGCATGGGATAATGCTGATAACTTCTTGTCCTTTGCATATATTTCATACTATTTGATGTGGTAATGTGACTTTCTTTGTATAGGTCCGGCATGGCTGTTGTAGTTGCGTGCTTACCATCACCCACATCCTTGCCACTTGTGATTTGAATGAGTAATTCCTGACATTTGTTTGCAAGCAGGTGGCTGTGACACACCCGGACTCCTACATTCAAATACAGGAGGAACATACATACAGGAAGGGACATGGACATCACCTGATTTCATGGAGCTGAACAGGAACACGGCTCCATCAGGTAAATGTACAAATGATCCTGCATTAACGTGCCTCATGTTGCAGCAGAAGGGATACGTGCAACTGAAAAGGTGGATTGCTATGGAAAGAGTAGGTCTTCCCCAACCTTTGTTTTTACATTAAAGACAGGTTCAGCCAAAATCAGGAGGCTTGAATTAGGCCACTTGTTACTCTTGCAGATCAAAGGACTTCTTCAAAGTTAACTAGGTGGAGAGTCTTTTTGTCCCCAACAGATGAAGACATCAGCACATTAAGTACATACAGTGAAACCCCACCTTTCTTCACCTGAGACTGGGTAATCAAACAATCTATGTGTGTATTCAGCCCAACCCAGAGAAATAATTTGTACAAAATAAATCA
Organism: Nyctibius grandis; assembly: GCF_013368605.1. Taxonomy (NCBI): domain Eukaryota; kingdom Metazoa; phylum Chordata; class Aves; order Nyctibiiformes; family Nyctibiidae; genus Nyctibius; species Nyctibius grandis. The sequence goes on from NC_090674.1 coordinate 5,880,406, forward strand.
GCAGCATTGCCTGTCCAATAAGGCAAAGCAGATTTTTTTTCACTTACAGAGTTTCTTAGCAGTCAGTGCTAAATGCAGCTGATCCTTGGTGTTCGAAGCATGAGGTTAATCAGGGTGTTAGATCTGTTTTTGCTACACAGGAGTCTGTTGCTTTAAACAACAGTCTGTTTTATCAGACTTGGGTAAAAATATACCAGGAAACAGGATTTTTAAAGCTGCTCAGGAAGACAATCTTATGTTTGTTCAGCACTGCATGGATTTGTATGTCAGAGTTGACGGTTGCATGCATTAAGCCAGAAATGAGACTAGTTTTTTCTTTCTTTTGCCTCATCATTTTGTCATTGGTAGAAATTGTAAGCTCAGAGCTTTGAATATATCAGCGACATTGTTTAGTTCCTTTATTTTTGCACAGACAGAAACAAGGAGTGGAGTATTTCCATCAGGTAATGCAGCTGGTTTCTGCCTCTCCTGGAACACACACACACACACGCATATATATATATATAAAAAAAGGTATATAAATACACTCAGATATCAATATCAGAATGGGCAAGGGACCTTCTCTGTATGCTCTGCTTCTTTTGTTATGGTAGAGCTGAACTTGCACGAGGAGGGTGGATATGAGGTGGGCAATTTCATATAGACACTTTGGAAGCAGAAAAACATTTACCACATATGAAGAAAATGTGAGTAACTGGAGAAAAATAGTGGGTTATTTAAATGGACAGACTGAACAAAGATAAGTTGGAATGTCAGTGGTAGCCAGTGGGCTAGAATACCTTCTCAGTGGCAATGAGAATGAGAGGAAATGAGAAAGGCTGAAGTCTGTTTGGAGTCCTAGGCAACCTAGGAGAGGAAGGCTCAGCAAGGCTTTTAACTTCACAGAAAGGATAAAAAAGTGTGATTAAAGGATTGAGCAATGCTATGGCTGCACACCAAAATTAAATGTACTGGGAGGGAAGCGGCCAGTGTAAGTTGTACCAAAGCTGGCTAACTCAGTGAGCCTAACCATGCTTTCCTAATGACAGAATACCTGCTGTCCTCGATGTGAACAGGTCTGAGCGTAGTAAAGTAGCCAAGATCACCTGAAGCGAGTAAGCTTTCAGATGGGTGGATTTTTTGGCCACTAATCTAAACACTGGGTCCTTTATGGTATATTCTGGCTGTTAGGGTTTTTATGGTATATTCTGGGTCCTGCCTCTGACTCTGCATAACAAGATTCTGCTCCCTCTGCTTGGCGTATCCCTACTCTTGCTGTAATCTGGAGTTTGCATGCTTTTAGGAGTGAAAATTAGGCCCATTGTTCTAGTTTTTGTGGGTGTTTATGCTGTAATTCACTGACTTGATCTGCAGCAAACCTGTTTTTAACTGCAGATCTAATGTGGGAGATTGTTCAAAAGGTAAGGTGTGTCTCACTGATTAGCTGAGTTGGAGTCACCTGACCTTGAACAAATAGTTCCTGACCTGAATTTTATGTTACCTTTATTTACTTAATATAGAAACGTTAAAATTGGGCTGCAGTGAACTGTGTCTTTAACCATTTCCCTTCTTGCATCATTTGTAGTTTTATAGAGGATCTAATTCCAGAGTCACTGTTAAGCATTGAATCATGCTGTGGATGTGGTCATTTTCCCTCCACGGATTCATCAGCTTCCCAGCTGCAGGATTTGGAGAAGCAGGTACATATAAAGTTGTTACAACATGTAATGGAAGTGTGACGGGAGGGGTGGGGGAAGGAAGAAACTTGCTCACTGAGGTGTACCGTGGGGTGGTGATTCAGAGCCCTGCGTGCCATTAGCTCTGCACAGCAAGCTGCAGTTTGGAGGCAACACACTTGCAGAACTAGAGTGCTGACTCTCCTGTTCACGCTCCCTCCTGGCACGAGATGGTGGTGAAGTCAGGGCTGAATTTGCACTGTCACGAGATGGGATGAGGGAAGATCTGCCCCATTGGTGACCACTATATCTGAACTAGCGAGCGTGGATTAGAATTGAAACCATCTCTATGGGGGCAGAGATATTGTCAATGCTACTCCGTTGCCCACTAAATTCCTGATTACATATTAAGCGGGTCTGAAGGGAAAGGGAATATTGTTTGTCCTAATAAAAAGACAGAGTTTGTGGGTGGGGAGAAAAAAAACTAGATTTAACATTCGGAGGTTCTTTGCTGGACTGTGACAGCTGGAAAAGTGCTGCTGCTGCTAATTCTTGAAAGGCAAATAGCATGTAAGCCCTGCTGCTTTCCCTCATGACCTTAGTTAATTGGCTTTTCTCTCAGTCTCCCTTTCTTCACCTGTAATATGTGCTTTGGAAAAGTCAGTCAATCATTCCAGTAAAATACTGTGGTATTGTCAGCTCTTGCCTCTATTTAGCCTGTGGTACTGTGGGTATGTCCACGTAGCCTTTTGCAGGTTCACGAGAGTTTTGACCCCGCTAACCTAACAGCCTCATTGCAGCACTAGTTCAGTGCGTAACTTGGCCAGATGACTTGACCAGCCTGTGGTCTGGTACCAGCCTAACTACACTTACCTAGCAGCTATGCTAAACTCATGTTCCAGCAGCTCTGAGGACAAGGAACGGGTTCATGTCAGCCACCAAAACATCCTAAAATCTAAAACCCAACATGAATTAGGGCTGCACACTGACGAGGGCTGCACTACTTTGAAAGACAGTGCTTCTGTTCAGCTGCAAGCAGGAGTCCAGGGCAGTCAACTGCAACATGTCCAGGGCTATGAAATAATGCAAGAAGATAGTATTATCACTGTGGCCTTCCTTGGCATTGCATTCAGGACCCTGCCACGTTCCAGGAATGGATTAACTATCAGGGCTTCCTGAAGCAGCTCAAAACCTCACTCCATTTTAGAAATCCTCATTTTAAGAACAAAGGTCTGTGTGAAGAAGGAAACAACACAAAATGGAACTGCATGCAAAAGGAGAAACATTTACCAGGGCTGCTGTATGGAGCCATTAACAGGGCTACCTTCCACGGCAACTAAGTGCCTGGCTCCATTTACCTGTCCGGGACACAGGAGCAGTTGCTGGGCCTGTCTGAATGTACTAGAGATTAGCAGGGCAGGAAAACACCTGCTTCCACTTAACTGATCTGAGAGGAAACAAAGGGCAAGAAAAGCGACAGCCTGAACAACACAGGATTGGATGAAAACTAATATGTAGCTTCAGATTGGCAGTTGGCAGCCATAACCCTCAATTTAAAGCAGCTGAGAGTCCCAACTCTTTAGATCTAAAAATCTTGCTGCTATGAAGATGAAAGATTTTGTTCCGCACACCCCTTCCCCCCCACTTTTTTTTTTCCCCTTTTTCTTTTCACTCACTGTGTCCACATGGGGAGTAGGCAGATGGGAGTTCAGGCAAACCCAGATGCCAAGATGCTGCACCTTAGAATAGGCAGTGAGAAGTGGCAGACAACTCAGCCAGAAGGAAGAGGTGGAACTCTCCGATCATTGTTTAGGAGCTCAGTGACTCCCTTTAGTTGCACCTCAGGGGCAGGTGGGCTTGGCTGGGACTCACTGGTGGCCACAGTATAGGCTTCAGTTCAGAAATGGGATTGAAATTCTGGTGATAGGAAGGAAGGGAATGTGGTGCTTTCGTTGACTTCAGTGAGGGCTGTTCCTCAGCATCTCTGCAAGCAAGGTTTTTTAAGTTGGATTCTCAAAAATTATGTACTGAGCCCAAGACCATGTAAAAGGTGAGCAAAAAGGGCTAGACAATCATCATTTGAGCCTGTTTCATTGCCTGACTCTGAGCTGTGTTTCATTCAGAAACTGGACTTCGCATCATTCTAAATACACTGTCATTAGGCTCTTTTTTTCCTCTGTTTGCTTTGATTGGAACAGGAACAGTTCTTCTAGCTGTTAGAGATGCACACCACTGCAAACCAGACCCCTTCAGGGGTGTCGTGCGCTGACTGGTGGGACAGCTGATGGCCTCTCCTGGGGCTCTCTTCAGTGCCATGTTGCTGTGGTTTGTGTGTGTAATATTTTACCTTTCGCTTGTTCACCAGCTTGTGCTCTACGGAAACAGAACTGAGGTCTGGCAGATCAGATGGCTGGCCTGAAGTTAGTGTGTTTGCAAAGAGAAGGTAAGGCTTGTAAGATTATAAAACTTCCTTTCCGTGTTCAAATAAACACAGATTAGCCCAACTTGCCTGCCCACCGCTTGTGTCGTCTTCAGAGCAGTAGAGAAACAGTGACACTACCTGTGACCTTACACACTAACACTGGCCAAACATGTTTTAGCTGTGGAGTTTGACTGCATGCAAGCTCTCCCTGCAGGTTATTGCACCTCTCCAAAGAGCAATACACTTCTCCCCTCCTCCTTCGCTTGCTTAACTTGTTAAGACATGGAAGGTTACTCCTGCTATGACTCCGATTCCTGACCTGACAGGTGGTGCCTTGAACTGAACTTTGCTCTCACAAACACGGTTGGGTTTCACATATCAGCCTACCAGTTAGTGGACTCGCCCTTCTACACAGAATTTAGTAGTTCTGGCACGGGGTGCTGCTGCCATTGTCTCGGGTGCTTCGTTAAGGAGCGTTGTTGAGGGCAGGAGCTCTCTGCACAAACAAATGGGGGCCAAGGATTCCCCACGTTTAATCTCATGCCTTTAACTCTGAGATTGTGCAATGAGCTGCTGAGTACAGGTAAGAAGATGAAAGAGATTGAGGTGATGCAGGAAGTGATACTGATGGCTATAGCCCACAGATGAAAGAAATAAACACCTTTATGGATCTGCACTGATGTGACCCCTTACTGCAGAGCTGCACGAGGAACAAAGCACTGCAATAGTGGCTCAGAAGTCCAATGTGGTTTGTAGCCTGTTTTGAAGAACTGCTCAATAGGAGCTTATTGAAAAAAGATGAATTAACTGCTGGGAAGAATGTCTGTGAAATGATTTGTTGATAGGAGATGTTTATTTTTGACACAAGAAATGCTACATTTGAACTGTGTGGCAAGGAGTGTCCCCATCCTTTCTTTCTCTATCCAGTCTAAAGCCATGGGCATTCTCCTGTAGCCATATTCAGTGTTTTCTTTTGATCATTTGTTTCCTACCAAACTTTTGGTGTCAGTGACATCCTGTGGTGTAGTTATGTGTTAACTGTGTCTGGTTTTGGTCTTTTTTTTTTTTTTTCCCTTCTTCACAGTTTATCATCCCAGTTTTTAACACTTAGCAATTCTATGCTAGCCCATCCCCTGATTTTTGTACTGTGACAGTAGAATTAGCTGTGCTGCTGGGTACCAGTCACTAAGTACCTCAGGACACAGTATTTAACAATACTAATTCGTCATATATTTGTATTTCTTGGGTTAAATCATGCAGTTTTTGCCCTGCTGCTGTTTGTGAAAGATTCTTGTTCACTTTAGCTTACCTGCATTTCCCTGAGGAAGGATTATTAATGTGGGGATTTGGTTTGCTGTTGAGTGTTGATGGCCCAGATACAGCGGAATTGTTTTGATAACCACAAAAATGAACATTTCAGTAGTAACTGTAATAAGTCACACATTAATCTTTCAAAGATAAAAAATACATAATAAGGTCTTCTCTGCTGTACTTCATGGCGCTTTATAAAGTGCAGAGCCAACATCTTCAGCATAAATACACCATTGCAGTGTTCCCTGAATGAAATATCAAGCTTGATATTCAAAGATCATAAAGCCCTTGAGAAGTCTCCCCTCTGCAAACACCAGAAAAAGATTTGTTTACTATTGCTGTATTATAAGAGAAACTCAACTGACCAGATTGTTATAAGGCAGCAGGAGGTATTGTATGGCTTCGTCTGCTGCTGCATTCTATGTATCCCATGAAATGCTGCTGCTACTTAATGTTCTTGCTCTATAAATCATGTATTGAAAACTTGGGTACTTCTGAGTCCACCTAGTACGTTTCTATTTCTAATCTAAATAAGTGGTTCAACAATTTTGGATGAATAGAAATGAAAATGGTTTTTAATTTCAGATCCTGTGTGGCAGTATAATCCACTGGCTGCCTATAGAAGTACTGACTGAAATCAAGTAGGAAGGTACGAGAAATCAAAGTATGGGGCTGGAACACAATAGCTTGGATATTCTGGCTCTGCTACAGATCTTTGTGTTATCTTGAGCAAATCACTTCAGGTCTCTTCATCTCTCCTGTTCAGTTCCTCAAGTATAAAACAATGTACTCATTCTTCATAGGTGTTTTCAAGCTAACATCGTGACTTTTGTAAGGTACATAGACACTGTGCTGTTGGGCTCAAAAATACCCAGACACCAAGTTGAGACTTTTCACAAAGACGGATCCGTGGTCAGTCACATTACCATATGTGAGGTTTTCAAGTGGGAGCTTTAGAGACATCAAAGAACTTTGTAGACAAAATTATCATAACTCTCCTGATACAGACACCAGATAAGTCTTCCTGCCCTGCACATTATAATGTGCAAAAGATGGGCTACTGGTCTTGGCTTGAAACAAGGTACAATATGGGATTGATATGGCAGAGAAGTGTTTAGGATTATAATCAAACAAGTATGTCACATGTAAACATGCTGTTTTCGCAATCAAACGGCTCCTGTGTATTAACCCAGGACAGGGTGCAGTTTATTGCTGATAATTAATTATTTTTTTGTTGCTGATAACAGAGAGGCTCATTTGCAGTCACTTCATGACTGTCTTTCTGAGGAAAGATATGATTGCCTTATTCTGTCACAATAATTTAGTTCTTTGTGTGTTGTCCCTCAGGGCCAGCTGGAACCTTATAAATGACCAGAGAAAAGTGCAATTGTGGGAAAATGGGCTTGGTTCGAAGAGTTCCTGGGGATCCTTAGACTGCTGCTGCGTGGATTATAAGTACTGTTGCTCAAACTTAGGAGTGGCTTGAATAGGACACAGAAAAAAAGACAGAATGAGGGTGGCTCCAGGCAGGATGGAGATGGTGACCCATGGTGGTTTATGAAAGGAGGTGGTGACTTATGCAGTACGGAAGCGGAAAAATGTGAATTTGTTTTGGCCAGCCTCAGGGAGATCAGAGATCCAGGTTTTGTTCAGACAGGCAGAGAGAGGTCAGGAACAGATGCAGGCCTCGGAGAGTGGTTGAATCAGAATATAATTCATGTAGCTAAGCCACGTCCCGGCCACTTACTGATGCAAGAGAGAATAGGTCTGCTTGTACAGGTTAAAATCTCTAATAAATGTCCTAAGTGTCCAGGTGGCCTGGCCGAATATGGATGCAGGCTGGATCTATATTGCAATACACGACGGTGTTGCAGCATATGCTGACAGACTTGTGCTGGTTTTATTCATTTGGGTGTTGAATCACTGTCAAGACACAGCTGAAAAGATCAATGAGACCTAATTTTTCAAGAAATGTAGGACACTGGCACCAGGATTTACCACTTATGTTGTGGCCAATGTCACTCTAGCATCACACCTACAAACAACAGTTTAGACACATCTCCACAGACTTCTGTCACATCTCCCAGTTCCAGTGCCTGTATCCCAATGGGGTACATTTTTTTTGGTAGATTTCTAGAGCTTATAGATGCTATTTATGCTAACTGCCTGCCACGGCATTGGACACACAAATCCTGTGTTTGGAAAGCTATTTATTAACTTTGACTTCTAAATTCTTTTAAGGGCACACAAATGCAGATTCAGTTTCTTCTCCAAAATACTGTGGGCTAGACTTGTCCCAGGCAAAAATTTGTGTCTTGAAGCAACAGCTCTAGCAAGTTGGAGATGAAAAGGGCCAAGCTAGCTTGCTCAGAAGCGCAGCTGACAGTATAATTGAACTGCAAACTGTGTAATACCCTTGCAGGAGAAATCAGTCTTTTGCAACTAAAGGTTTCCAAGGTTGCTCTTGAGTTAGTTATGAGGATAAGTTGTGTCTTAGGGGAATTCTTCTGCCAGTTGGGCTAATTAACATGACAATTTGTTGTTTCATTAGCTACATCTTTCATGGGAAATATGAGTGCATTTCCTTCATAACAAGGAGAAAACATTTTACTTGTTTTTCTTTTTTCATGACACTGATGAGAATTTTCTGAAAACTTCCTTGAAAGGGGATAAAAGCAAGTCTTTAGGAAGCCACAGTTTTAATTTTGCTTTATTTTAAATGCTCTGTTACTAAGCATGCTTAGAAGTGGGCATCAGTTCTGTCTGAACCCCTTTCCCACATCCTTCAATACTTTCAAAACTAGATTATGACATTGAAGAGATTCCACTTGTCAACATCCAAGAAGTATTTTGTACAGGGAAAGAGAAGTATGGCTCATGATAGCTCATGATGTAGCCAAAATAGGTACCTTTTTTTTTTTTTTTCAGTCTTCCCATATGTCAACATTGAAAATGGAATTTCTGCCTGACTAATCTAGGAGTAAATACCGCAAAGATCTGGGCTGAAGTGTCCTGTAGGCGTTGTAATCATGAATGGACATAAGAATTCAATTGTAGGCCTCTGCTCTTATTAGCTTGTATATTGGGAGACCTGAGTTCTGGCTGGACTTTTTACTAGTTTCTGAAACTATTTTGCGTGTCAAGACTAGATGGTGATGGGATTCAAGCTTCTGCTAAATTTTTGAAAAAAATTAGTGCTTGTGAATTTACCAGCAAAACTGTGTGGATGTCCTTCAGCAAGGCCTTGCCCCTCTCTGTTTGTGCCTTAAATTGTCTTTGTATATGTTGCATCTCTCGTTTGGAAAAGCGACCATCAACCCATCGACGTCCCTGCTCTTGTGTTGCAGGTTAGGTGACCTAGGAGAGGTCTGGTTAAACAATCTAATCTCTGATTCAACGGGAGTCATATTCTGGTTGGCTGAACAATTAGTTAGCTTTTAAAATATCAGCCCAGCAGTATGGTAGTCATGGCAGTGGGCAGGTGGGAGATGGTTTGCACTAGAAGAGCGTCTGGAGGTTGATTTTAAAGCGAGAGAAGGATGCCCCTTCATCCTAAACTCTTGGCTGCCGATAGACCTCTGCTCTTAAGCAAATCTTAAGGCTGTATAGTAGGAGCATGAGAGAGACTGTGGAACAGCAGGATCAGATCTGAACCTGCGCTCGATAAATATTTCATTCTTTGTTAAAGGCTGGCAGAGGTGGTGAGCCCAGCAAGCCCCTCGAGAGGCCGGTCTCCCGCACAGCATGTCTGCAGCACACAAGTTGGTTTCGCCCCGGCCGCTCCCAAAAGCCCAGGACACACCTGTTAATAGCTAGAGGCAAGGAGATTGGTTGGATGTAAAGAATGCACCTGCGCAGGGAGGGGTGAAGGACTACATGTAAGACGAGCCTTAGACGCTCGCCGTCTCTTCTCAATTCCAGCTTAAACAAGCACCATCGCTCTGGGCTGTGAAGAAAACCGTGCACGTTTTAATCCTCTGCTTTCCTTTTTTTTTTTTTTTTTAATTTTGGTTTTATTTCAGTAGTCTAATACAATTTAGAAGTGTGTTGTTTTTTCAGGTACAGTTATTATTTTTGTCTTCATTTGTTTCGTGTGAATTTCGCTGCGAAAGCCTCTCGCTCCGAGTTCGTCTTTTCCAGGACGCGGAAAGATCAGAAGATGAAAACTCTTGTGCGCGCTCTCCTGATGATCATATGTCCTTTTTGTCACTTGAAGGCTGATGATCTTGGTTTGGGAGAAGGTGGTTGTGCTTCCAGCACTGAAGTTGCTTGCGTGTGTGTGTGTTCATGGTCCTGGTAAGCCATAGTGTCCAGGTACTGCGGTAAAAAGTGATCTAACTAGCATGAAGAATGACTTCTTTAATGCCTTTCATAACTTGTTCATTGATATTCTCCTCTCAACTTTAACTTTCTGTCGGACTCTGTCCTCTTTTCTCTTTCTCCTCCTTTCCCCAGGTAGATTAAAGAGGGTTTTGTTGTACGTATCAGGTTTTGTCTGCTCGGAGTCGGGGGGGAGGGGAGAGCAGCACATGAATTCAAACGTTCATTTTCCAACTAGCCAAACCAGTCAGGGCAGAACCAAGAAATGAAATAGGAGGGAGCCAGTGGGGGAAAGCTGCTTTCACCGAGGTGTCATGGGGAGCTTGGAAAAAAAGACAGCTTTGGAAAAAGTTTATTGTGACTAAAATAAAATGAATATAAAATTTAAGAGGGCTCTCTCAAAAGCGAATCCTTGCATTTCAAAGAGGACCCAGCTTCGGTACTAACAGCAGTGACGTTTCTAAACGCAAGTATGCTGTCGGCTCCTTTTCCATTTCTGTGTAATGGTTGCCACTTTTAAAGTAGTTTTTAAATTACCTGGTGTTTTAATGCATTTAATTGCAATTGCAAAACGCCCAATCCTCTAGTTTTAGTTTCTCTACTACTCTGGAGCCAAAATGGATTCCTCAGATCGGGTGCTGGAAGTGAAGGAAACAGATTTGGAGTTTTTCAAACAACCCTTTTGTTTAAACTGAGTGGAAGTCAAGGCAAGATCTTGTCCTGCTTTAGTCATCGGTTTCCGCTCATGGCATGGAGGAGCCATTTTGGGTTCGTTTTGTTTATTCTTTTCTTACCTGAGGCTTTTTTTTTTTTTTGTGCATGACAAAATGAGCATAATTAAGTCTTCTCTTCACCCTCATGCTAGTTCACTCTCGTTACGGAGCTCCCTGCGCCAGCTGTGACGAGCCTTTACTTGCGCTGGCTAGTTGGACACCAAAGAGACAGAAGACAAAACAAAGTGGTTTGCTTCATTTTTGAAGTGTGAAGTCTAGTTGTGGGTTGGACGCAATAGCTGTGCTGCTTTCTCAGGCTGGAAGATCGAGGTACCTAAAAAGCCCCTTCTCGTCTTTTATAATTTGGTTGGCAGCTGGTAGGTGCTACTGTTGATGTGATAATTTTGGATGAGGAGTAAGAGGTGTTTTGTAAGCAAGGAGGCTTCTGTATAATTCGTCTGCTCAGGTTCGGGAAGAGGCACTAGGCTGGCTTTGTAGACACTGAGGGAGTCAGCAGAAAATATTTGCTCACTCGTTCCCTCCACCCCTTTAGTAAAACAGCCTTCTAGAAAGTTCTGCGAGGCACAAAGCTTGAAATAATTTCAGCTTTCGGCCGAAATAATTGCAGAGTATCTAACTTTCCAGAAATAAGGAGGCAAAGCTTGTCCCGATCTAAATGCTGCTTGATTTATTTAGTTTCAAGAAGGTCTTTAATAGCTCTTTTCTGAAAAATTTTGTTAGGGATGCAGGAAATATCGCTACTTTATTTACCCTCTCAATCTCAGTGAGGTTAATTCTTGATTTTTTTATTTTTCTGATATTTTCTTCATGTAATTGCAAGTATTTAAATTCAGCTGACAACTTTTATTTGAAAAAACTATGATTTAAAGATTATTTTGCTTTATTCCTGTAACAGATTAGTTTACGCTTGCTTCAATCTCAGAGAACAGCATTAATATCGAAAATTGTGTGGTGTTCTATCTGTACGCAAATACCAGAACACTCAAGCCAGCTAAAAGGTTTTATCGGCAGGACTAAACATTTAATTTGGACTTTGCAAATTCAGGAATGGTCTCAGTCTTTCTTAATTGGCTTTGATACCTTTTTTAATTTGAATTTACGTTGCAGCTTGCAAATGTGGGTGTCTGAAGTGAAGTGCCTCCACAGAGCTGGAGGTGTTACATGACAAGACTTTCGAAAGCACCTTTTGTTTTGTAGGTGTCTAAATTGCTCTCAAAATTAATGAATTTAACTATTGAGTTATTATTATTATAAATTATTACTGAATGAGAATTTAGGCTGCTAAAAGACACTGTTTGGTATATGGGCAACTAATTCAGGCAACCTAAATGTTACAGAATTGTAGAAAATTATATGAATGCCAGAATTTTGGAAACTATTAGTTAAACACCGAGTTCTGTCTCCCCTTCCCATTCCCAGCAAGCGATGACCCCAGTGAAGGCACAGGTACTTCTCACATTAATTAACTTACAGCAGTAATCATGCCCACAACCTTGGCTATTTTAATACATTTCAGGAAATCTAACAATCAGAACTTGAAAATGTGGCATCTTATAGAAGTCATTGAGACCTGGGGGTCACCAGCATGAAACTCTCCATGCCAGATACAGGGATGCTGGTCAGATTCTTGTGGTGGTTACACGGGGCAGTCCCAGTCTGGAGCCTGCCCCAGTTTAACTGAAATGCTGGTCCATGCAGTGAATGAGTTCAAAGGAGCGCGAGTCCTGAAAGTGGCCTGGTGACACAGTTTTACTGATCCATATTGCGGTGTAAAAATGGAGGAGTGGTTCTTTATTTCAGAAAGATAAGAAAAATGCTCCCTGAAACAACGCTTATTTAATTTAATCAGATTCTGAATGAATGAAAGGACACATTAAAATATATACCAGTTTATGATAGTGTTTGAAAATTGTTTCAATATAATATTCATAAAACTTTAAAAATTTTCCTAGGCTTCTCCTTTTTCGTGATGGTTTCCTTCTGCAGGAAACAGGGTTTTCTTAGTGTCCTTAGTCTAAAAAACATGGAGGAAGGCTGAAGTGATAATTTTCTGCATGTCTACTAAAAAGGCAAACTGGACATAAAATATACGTGCAATCACATGTTCATTTGTTAGATATGTTGTTTGCAAAACAAGTTAATTAGCATGTTCTTGCCATATTTTGGGCAGGGGAAAGTGGCCTGAGGAAATTACATTTTACAATTGGGATGCACATTTCACTTTAATTAGTTTTTTTTAAATGGCTTTGTCATTAAAGTCAGATAAGTCAGTCTTAGGGTCTTTTATTTAATGTTAGGTTGTGGCAGAAGGAATCATGAATCCATAAGCAGTCTGAACTCTAAAACAGACCTTAGTTTGCATAGATGCTTTTAAGCTTTCAAATAAGCCTGCCTGTCCTTTCAAACTCCAGGTACGGCTTTTATCTGATGGAGCTTGAAGATAGAAAGGCTTAAGTTTCACCTGCTTTGTTCTTTTCACCGTCGTTGACTATTGATTAAGGCTCAGCCCTACAGGTTAACTAACAAGTTTTTTCCCCCCCCCACTGGAGCTGCATTCTTTTTCAGCCCTGCAGCTACCTGGGTAAAAATGGGCACCTCTGTATTCCCACTTGCAGGATAATTGATACCCAATTGTTTTAAGGCTGCTGGAACTTTGTCCTTGTACTTTAGAAGTGAGTGGGGGAGGCAGGTAAGGAAGTAGAAGAGGGGAGGAGAAAGGTAATATAGGTACAAAGCTAATTACTAGTGCTGTTTTAAAGAAAAATGTGAGGGTGGGGTTCATTGAAGTTCCTTGTTTTCCACTCCTCTCCAGCCATTCTTTCCTATTTTCTCAAGGCCTGAACATTGGTAATAATGGTGATGATTAACTAAATGAAGTCGGTAACCTGGGCGACCATTAGGGTGGTTTTATATTTCATGGGTACCGAACAGGCAGCGAAAGCACACTATGGAGGCCTCGGGAAAACGAGATGGGGCGTGTAGGGTTTGTTGGTCGTGGGGTTGTTTTTGCATTGTGGTTTTTTTTACTTTGCATTTTGTGCCGTGATGTTTCACAACGGTAAGGTTCCAACCACCTTCCTCCATGTTTCCCTTCTCTCTTTTTCATTCCTTCTTTTCTTGACTCGCCACTTTTGAAAGATTCTGCACGGGAGTGAATTATAGTTTCCCCCTACCTGTGAAATACTGTCTTGGGGTGAAAAAAGGAGCTGAAAGGAAGGATTTATTTCTCAATATATTCGCTATGTGCTAGATTAATTGGCTTGGAGATTTGATTTTTTATGATGTATCTTAGACTTGTCCTGCTTCTGCCGTAGTAACTTAGTGTTATTCTCTCCAGACAAAGCAATTAATTGCTTTTAATTGTGTGCTATCACCACACTTGTATTGAGTGTACTAAAAGCAAGCGCCGTCTTCTACAGAACCAGAAATTCTCCTAATTCTCAGGCCTTTGTTGGGCACGAATTGCAGATTTCCCTGGCAATGGTAATGTAAGCAGCAAGCTGGTTGGTTAGTTTGTAATTTTTTTCTTTTTTTTTTTGTAAATACTAATAATTCATGTGCTTGCTAGGTATTAAATAAGTCTCACTCAAAACAGACTTAATAAATGAGCTCAAGTTGTTTATTAGTCCAATAGGAAATAAGCATGATGTCAGTTTCTGACAAACTTTTTATTTGCTGAACTAGACAGAAACAAACATGTAGGATTTAGTATTAAAAAAGCAAAAGATCTACAGTTACTGTTGGGTGTGAAATGGGGATTCATGTGAGAAATGTGTGTGTGAGAAGTGAATGCTTCCATTTGACTTGTCTTCACGCGGGCTGAGCTGGTTAATAGGACCCCTGATTAATTGGTGTTGCACGCCGTGCTTTTGGGGGTCTGTGCCTCAGAGTTTGGCAGAGCCTTGGCTGTGTGGGTTATCCACTACCGGCTGTGTCTCCGAGTAACCTGCTCGGGGCACACTAAGTGAAACATTCCTTAGTTTAGGAAATTCTTGGCAGCTCCTGTAGTAAAGAAAAAGAATTGTGAAAGTTCGTTCTATCCTGTGTACAGAGCTGCACACGCCAAAGCAAAGCTCAAAACGCATTTCTCAAATAAAATAGCACACAAAATTACACGTAAACATTTAAGTTAATGTTTATAAAATCATTTTCCTAACTTATACTAGTTGCTATTACACTTTTAAAGTAGCAGCTACTCCATCTACTAAACCCATGATTAAAAAAAATTATTTTCTGGTCTCAGTTTTATGATGATAAGAGCTCTGTAACTTTATTTGGTATTGTAGATGTAGAACATCTTAGCAGAGATCAAGGTTTGGTGGTGTTCTTTTGCCTGCTAATATAAGCACAAAATTGCCACATTTTTGTATGTACTGTAAGTTTTCCTCGAATTCCTTATCTGTAATTGACTTCTGAAACTTCTTGGTTTATATATGAAGTATCGCCTCTGGTATTAATGGGAAAAGAAGTAAACAGATGCAGTGCTGTGCAGAAGGTGACACAAAGGCTCTTTTGTGCTGTGATCTGTTATTGACAGCAGTTAGGCAAACCAAGAAGATTATTATTATTATTATTATTATTATTATTATTATTATTATAATTTTAATGGATTAGCTCTAAAAGAGTTCCAGAAAGAGCCTGATGAAGGACTTAGGTCTTCTTGGAAACTATTTCACAGTTTTTTGTCTGTTACAATGTTAGATTTTAATTTTGGGTTTGTTTTTTTTTTGCAAAAGACATCATTTTCATTGCACAGTGATGATGGACAGGTCATAAGTGATACGAAGTTTTGAAAAGAAAATTCGCCAGCCATTGTCAGGTTCAATAACAATTAACACAACTGCGAGGCATAAGGATTGTTTATTAGAACTGCATTATGCAGCTAAGAAATATGTGCCCTTGTAATTACTGTGGCATGCTACCATTTCCCAGCTTAGATATGAAACCTAAGCCGGGGGGGTTGTTGTCGTGTTTTTGTTTGGGGTTTTTGGTTTTTTTTTTTAACTCCAGATGCAGGTTCTACTCGTTGGCTTTAATCTCCAGGTGTTTAGCTCTCATGGAAGTCAATATAGGACAATAAGAAGTGGCTGTTGAAGCTCAGACTGGAAGTCAGTGTAGCCCTGGGATGCAGTTCTGATGCGTTTGTGGTGTTTTTAACTCGTTTGGAAGCGTCAGCTTGACCTCTGGTGTGCTAACCCTACCCTCTGGATGCACCATACACCAGTAAAGAGTCCGTATTTTCACTGGAAACAGATTTGGAGGACATTGCAAAGAAGATGGTTAATGCAAGGGCTTTCAGGAGCCCCTTCTAGGGCAGCCCTAACACACAGGAACCTTTTGAGAACAGTTCCACCACGGGCTAGATACGGAGGAAGGACGGGATGACTTAGCAGGCCTGCTCTAACTTCTGATTGCATAACATTATAGTATTGTTTTTTTACAGTAATATACAGTGAGTCAAATCCTGCTCTTGGCAGATATCCCTGACGTGGCAATGACTTGCATTTTGTATTGTCGCTAGCTGTGGGGAGTGGAGGCAGGATGTAATTGGCCCACACCTCTTCACCCAGTCACACCACGTTCAGGATTCGGATTTCTGGTGTACGCCCACTGCACGGATTGTAACTGGCCACCTAGTCTGCAGTCCATGGAGAGAGTCTGGCCAGAGCAGAATGAATGCATTGTAAACATTGTCAGCAGAGGAGATGGTATGTTAAGAAAAGGATTTGAATTAAAAACACCTTTTTTCCATTCCTATAAGGAGATGTAGGAAATTGAATAATGGAGTGAGGCCTTTCACCTTTCCGCAGTGGATTTAATCCAGACTGGTATTTTTTTTTGTCTTTCTCTTGGCGTGTGTGAAGGGAATTGCTTGATCCAATTTCACTTCTTTCAGGACAGGTGTATTTGTAGCAGCACACCCCCTCACAGATTGCTTAGCCTTTTGTTTTCAATTGCAAAAAGCAAGGTAAGAAATGAAGCGGCTTTAAATTAAGATGGAGAATTATGTTTCTCCCCAGGTCACTGGAGAACTGCCTGAACACCTGGGCTGAGGGGTACTGGCAGACTATGCCTGACTGCTGTGTAGTGCTGATGAAAAATGGCCCTTCCCCTTCGTGTACCTTGTGGGTTTTTTGCAATGAACCCATCTAATGTACTCACCTTGCTTTATGGGAGAAACTTTGACCTTCCAAGCAGCATTAGTAGAAGAAAGGGCATTTCAAGCGAGAGCTAGTGTTAAGCTTAGAGCTAATTTGACCTCAAGGGTTTTTCTCTATCACAAAATGTGTCAAAGTCAGGAGGGTGAAAGAGTTCTTAAAGGAAAAGGCCCTAAAAATTTTCTCATTTCCTATCCCTTTTGACTTTCCCTTTTGCTCACCCCTATTGCAGAAAGAACCAACGCTTTCCTTTCCTATTGAAATATCTCTTTATTTTAGGTGTTCTCCACCTCTGGTGAGCAGGAGGGATTTGAGAGATGGTGTAATACTGCTCGCTAGGTACCAGTGCACTGGCACTGTACATTCTGGACACAGAACGAGGTGTCCTGTTGAATCTCTTGGCAAGATTTGGGTTTTATACCTTTTAAGTGTTAGTTTGTGGCCTTTATGTATGTGGTTTTTGGCTTGAACATGTGTCTGGGTCAGTGCAACAGCCCTGAAATTGTTGAAATGTCCCAATAGTAAGAATCTGGCTTAGGGAAAGAGCCACTGATACCCCGGAGGGGCAGGATTGCTGCTGAATGCCTTAGGGCAGTGATTTGTTAGCTTAGAGTATATTTCTAGGATGGTTTTTCTCTCATGCTCATAAAAGGAGGAGATGTCAGCTTCTAGCTGGGCCACAGATGAAAATACGTTGCATCAGGCTGAACTATTCCTGCACCGTTGGAAAACAGCAGGATCATGCCAACACCTGTTCCTGTTGAGTTGGTTCCCAGTACATCAGAAATTAAATGGTGATTGCCTTGAACTGCCCTCCTGGCATGTTTGAAATGTCATCACAATCACAGAAAATTTAGTTTGGGTTGGGCTGATGAAGGTAATCTAGTCTGATCTAAAGCTCGATCTGGTAGCTCAGGGCCTTTTCCAGCCGAGTTCAGAATATTGGTGAGGGTGCAGGTTTTATAACCTCTCATCTCGCACCAGGTCTGACAGTCTGTGACACACTCAGCGTCGCTCATTCCATGTCATGAGAAGGTGGGGCAAAGACAGTGCACTTGAATGCTAGTGTAAAATATTTATGCATTTTTCCTTTTGCAGTCACTGTTTTTAAGTGAGAAAGCAGCTTCCTGGCAGCTTTCCAAGGTTACTGTTATATAAAATGTTACAATTAAGCAAAGGCCCTTTTATCAGCTGAAGAGGACATCTTAAAAAACTCCTCTATGGTCTCTACAAGCACTGACATCTCAGGTATTTTCTGCTCCAAGTTCAAGGGAGAAACGTTCTCTTGTCCACCACAATTATAGGAAGCGCTGGCAAACTCTGTCCATTTGCAGCAAAGGGGATTACATGTTGTATTTGAGGGCAGAACTAGACTGGGAAATTCAAGTATATGATCCCACACTCACTCTAAAGTGGTGGGATATGTCGTATTATGGTGCATATTCAAGGGACAAGTTTCATGACAAATCTATGAATGGATTTTTGAAGAAGTGGCTTCTGTGAAGCAGCATCCTTTGCTGTAAGAATTTGACTGGAATTTCTCTTAAGTGAATCTCGAGGAGGTGTTAAATGATACGTAGTGTAGTGACCCATCTAACCTCTCAGGTAATGTCCACAATGACATGGCAGCTGTAGATATCTTAAACTGGGATGAGATTCTAGTTGCAACAATGACTTGACTTATAATTTCACCACATTTTGTTCTAGCTATTTTTCACTTTATTTTCACCATCCTTACATTGAGTGCAATCCTGCTGTTCAAATGGGTACTGTGCTGCTGAGCGTTCGGGCTGGCCTTCACCTTACTGCAGTTTTGAAGTCGTCAGTGCAAGCAGTAAGGGCATTTTTGTTCTTGTTCCTTTTGCAAATGAAAACCCTAGCTCCCTTTATTCAGGAATTCAGCCTTTCTGACCTGCAGTTATCTGGAACCAAAGAAAAATTTCTCTTCCCCTCCTTCTAGCTGCACCTTTTGCATCCCTCAATGTTTGCTGAGTTGGAGGTCATTTTATTGTCGTACCCTATCCCTAATCAAAATGGTGTGATTTTGGTTAAGAAATTTAGCAACTGTGCAGGTAAATGTGTTTTCCACTGCTCCCAAATGAACAGCATTTGATAATTGCTGAAATCACACAGGAGGGACAGCTACAGGTGGTATCTCCTCCCCTCGCCCCCACTTTTTCTGCTCCAAACAGTCAGGCTTTCTAGCTGGTGGTATATCTGCTGGTTGTAGACCATGATCCTGAGATGCCATTACCATCTTACTGGGCAGCATTGGATGTTCTCTGTTTTTCTAATACTGCCTGGTAATGATGATTATGGTGTTTCATGTACAACGTGGAAAAGTTCAACAGCGAATTTGGAAAGAGAGGTTAGCAGCCAATAGGGAAATCCACGCTTGACTGTCAGATCTCCCCAAGCATAAGGAAATTTAAAATTAAATGCTTTGAGTTCTAGAATAAAGGGTAAAAGCAAACATAAGAAAATGTTGTCCTTATTCTAGAATGATTAAATAATGTTAGAGTGAGCCTGTAAATAGAAAACCATGCAGAACGTGGACCAGAGCACATGTTTGACACTGCAACAATAGAACACATTCAAATGAAAACATTAAGGTTTGTAGCGGTAAGATGAATGTAGGTACTCTGCTCCAAACATGTTCTTTTTACTTACTTCCAACAATGGTAGCTTGCCAGAGAATGAAAGTAAACATTTTATTGAAACATAACGTTTGACTTTTCTTGTTCATAATTTCCTCTAAAAATCAAAATGTTCTTTGCATCTAAATATAAGATAATTCAGAAACTAGACTGCTGAAATCAAAAGTGGAGTTTACTTATCCAGCTTTGCTATTGTAACTTACTCGTTCCTTTTCACAGCAGTTCCTCTAGCCTTCTCTTCTCCAGTAGAATGCTCAAATAGCAAAGCCATTTATATTAAAACTTTGAACTTTTACGTAAGGTAAACATTTTAAATTTTATTTTTATACAGACGTACTTTTACATCCATTTGTCACTTCTTGGTGGGGGAGAGAGAGAGAGCAAGACTTAACTCCCACTCCCCTTGATTGTTTTCATCACTTTAGTGGACTAATATTGTAATACATTTGAAAATATGATGGGCTTGATTCTCATTCTATGAGGTTTCTTTCCCTAAATCACTTATACTACTTAAAGCCACCTTGCAAGAACTGGCTCAGTCTAAAGGGCCTTAGTGGAAGTGAGAATGTTATCTTAAATGGTTCCTGGAGGCTTTTTGTTCTTTACTGAGAACTAAAACAATACAGGAAGTTCTACTTCCCAGTTGTCAGATATTAAAGGTACTGTAAATAATGATTTATAAAGGGTAGTATTGCTGTTAAATGTTTTTATCTGACTCATGGCTTTATGGGAGGTGTTTCAGTGTTCCTGCCAGGTGTTAAGCACCAAACTACAACAGCAGCATCCTGCCCCTGCCCTCCTCATCCCACCCTCGGTGCACCACGGTGTGCTGGGGTTTCAGTACTTGCACTGAGAAGGTTGGTTGTTTCCTTGAACCCTATTCTGAAGTGTCAACTGAATGACTGACCCAAGTGTAGCTTAGATGAAATGTATTTCGTTGCAGTTTAGTCTGATAGAAAGGTTGTGCAAATACCATGTGAAATACTGCGCTGGATCCACAAACACTTAGGAGTATCTTATGGCTATAATAAATATTAACGCAGTATAACATTACCTACACAGTGTAGCTCAGATCAGAGCTCTCCTAAGCTATCCCAGAGTGAGAGGCCATTCCTACCCCGAGAGATAAGACTAACAACAAGGGGTGAAGAAAGGAAGATGAAACAAACCATGCTGCCTTCCTCCTGGGTGATGCAGTGGGTCAGTGGCAGAGTCAGAAATCTGGAGTCCTTAGAGTGATGCCCCCCTTGGCACAGCACAGAGCTCACAGAGAGAAATGCTCAAGGTTGAGAAGCGTCTGCTAGATTTTTACCTTCTCTGTTGCATGATGTGCTGCAGCAAACTCCCCTTTCTCCTGAAAAAAGACAACAAAGCAGGCAGATACCATCGTTAGTGTTCACTCTGCTTCGTTACATCACTGTCTAACAACTGTACGCCTCAGCTTCCTGTAACTGTCACTTTTATTTAAGACTCAAAGTTGTCTGCATCCCTTAAAATAAAGCCACTACAATAAAGTATTTGTTGTAAAAGCAACTAACTGTGTTAACTGCTAGGCCGCCTTTGTCACTTTTTTGTGCCCTCCTCAGTACTGTTTTCTTTATATACTGGGTTTTGGTATAACTTTTTAATAGATTGAAAAGACTTGAATCAGTATTTTTGTGAATCAAAAGGGAGGAGGGAGTGAGGAAGCCAAAACACAAACCACGAAATCTTACTGCTTTTGCATCATGTCGAAATAGAACTTAACCTCATGTTTCTATTTTAGATCTTTATTAAATCAGCTTTTTATCCTATCTTTGTCTCCTGAAATCCACCATGATTTTCAAACTATCCTTTAATATTTAATATCCTTCTGCCCATCACATATTTGGTAAATTATTTACACACCCAGTGATGGAAGGCAATCTTTCTCGAGCTATTTCTGTTAGTTTTTATGGGACACTGACAACCTGAAGAATGTGGAATCATTAATAGAGGCTTCATTTCTCCAACTGCTGGACGGACTATGGTCCTCTGTGGGCATCTTACTAGACAGTGCTGGATTTTTTGGATCTACTCTAACACTGTCTGGTAACGATGTTTAAAGGGTGAACCAAACAACAACATGCATCAGGAGGAGCTCTCACAGAAAGACACTGTACCACAATTTTAGGCCAAAGTGGAACATTTGGACAAGAGGGTAAGGATGATGGCTATTATGTTAACAAGTATTTTTAGATATAGTAAATGGCTATAATCATAAATACCTCCAACAAAGAAGCTGCTGGAAACCACTCCAGTAGGTGCTACAGAAACTTGGTGTTGCTGTGAAGGAGGTGAGACAGGACATGTCACCTCTAACGTACAAAATGCACGTCCTAGAGGCATGGTAACGCTTTCCTCTCTCCAAGCAGTGGTTAGAGCTGCGATGTCTTTGCGTGGCACAGCCCTGGGCCAGGAGGCTGACAGATTTGCTTGTAATGTTGCCTTGCTGGGCTGTGAAAGGTGCTCAGGGCAGGATACTGGTTGTAAAGGTCATTCTTCCCAATTACACTTCAATTATACCTCCATGGTTGAACTGCCTATGAACTTTCAACCTTACACCCTGCCCTGTTACAGGCAGTGTTTGCAGCTTATAGATCAGGGGGGTTAATCGCTCTAATCATTCCATTAAGAAACAAAGGAATTGAACCCAGGCAAGGAACAACTACTGAACGCTTACCCCGCTCTGCCTAACCAAGGAGAGGAACATGAAGAGCTGCCGCCTCACACGAATCCACTCTGTTGTAGGAGCTCCTGGAGAAGTGAGAAGGGATGAGGGTTCGATTAGAAGCTGGGACTCCCTAAGGAAATAAGTACTTCTCTCAAATGACACAGAGGTCAGATTTAAACAAGTTTCCTGGGGTGACAGAGGAGCAAGTGCTTGAGGAGACCTCTTCTTACTGTACAAGAATTATCTTAGCGACCTGTCGCATCCTATTTGAGCCAGATAGCCCAGCTCCAGCTGCTCCAGCAACAAAAGTTTCAGCCCTGCTAGTGCTAACACTGCTTGCTGCGTTAAAGCTCTGATTCTGCAAGCAGATTCTGGGATTGCTCACGTATCTAAAACAAAGCATGTATTTACAGACCAAATTTGGGGACTACATTTGGTGCAAGTCTTGCCCTTCCCTAGTGATATTTAATGCCTTCTGCCTGACCTGCACGTACATATTCAGGCCGGTCTTTGCTTACCCTGCAGGTCCTTCCTAGATTAACCCAAGTCAGTACTTTGCAGACAACCTGGTCTATCTGGAGAGGATAAGAACTCCTGCCAGAACTCATTAGCAGTCCACTATACAAGCTGAGGTTCATCCTCACAGAAGGAGCGTTCATACTGCCTGCACTGCTGGAAGACCATAAAATTTTAGCGCTCTTGGGGATCTAACCTGAGGTGGGATGGTGCACAGACCTTGTATTGATTCTTCAGCGTTGTACCCGCTGGTTTTCAGCTCCTTCCTGTGAGAAATATAAGGCAGCGTTACGCACGCTCGCTGACCACACGCTCCTCGCCCCTGATCTTTAAATGGCTTCCAAGTATTGATTTCTGTTTGAATCACAGCACCAAAACATTTTCCTCATCCTCACCTTGGTGTTAATCCCCTCCCTCCCTCCAAAACAGAACTGGGATAGCAACACAGCGGTACACCAGCAAACTCTGCTTCTCTGCCTTTGTCACTGGAAAGCTCTACATGTTTTTTCAACACTTTGCAGTAAGCTGGGCGTACGATTCCTTACCAAAACTACTAGTAATGCAGGAACAGCAGGAAAAATGAACCAATTTATAACTTAAATTTATTTCCATTACAATGTGTACAGCTTGAAAGGAGCTGGCTGGGCCTGCTTTAACTCCACGGGTTGACTCGCTGGGACAAGCTCAGTTTTGTGTTTGCCCTTGCAGGTTGTAATTCTCAGGAAAACAAGAGCGAGAAGGAAGAAGCAGAGGAGCGTTCTTTGGTGATTAGCCTCTGTGTTAATAAGTAACCGGTTCACAAGGGATTGAGGAAATGGCGTGAAATTTGAGTGACCCTGCAAACTGGCTTTTAACAAGCATTTAAATAAGATGAATTGGAGAGCACACCTACCTCCCATCCATCTCTTCTTGAAACAAAGCATGGGTCCTAACCTTGGATGGAGTTGAGTAAATAAAAAAAAAAAAAGAAAAAGATAAACCTAATTGGGCATCCATGGCAGGCACAGGAAGGTCGCCTTAAAAAAAATGAAATGGAGACTCTGGAAATGCCCCCTACACCCTCCCCCATGGTGATCTATGCTTAGGAAAGTGTCCATTCAGGCTTGTCTCAGAGAGAGACCGTTAGTCACGAGAGCCAGGGGCAACCCAGAAAAATCCCCTTCTGCCTCTCTCTTTCTCTCCCTCCCCTTCTCCTGCTGATTTTCATCTCGCTCAAATCAGTTTCACAGGAGAGCAATTCCACAGGCAGCACTGATGCTCAGGATGGTTTAAGAGCTGTCCGAGGCCTGGGCTGCATCAGACTTAATTCTAAAAGAGCTGTCTCACCGAGGGCAGTTTTAATATCGATGAGAGCAGAGGGGATGTGGATGAAACACGCGCATCCACAGTCTTGCTGTGCTGCTGTTGACGGAGCTGCACCAGACACAGGCTTGGTGAGCAATTTCACAGCAAGACGGAGGCAGGGGACAGAGCTGGTGGTAAGTTAAGTTCAGTTCTTAACAATTTTTTGAAATAATTCACATACCAGTGAACTGGAAACAGTTGTGTTTTCATAATTGTACTGCCTCATAATCAGAGCAAGTATTTCAAGTTAAATATTTACTGGTTATTGCTTTGTCTGAGGGAGAGGCCCTCAGCCTTTCCCTGCCTTATCTTTTTAGTCCTGGACCTGGAGAAAGTCCTTTAATGTTGGCTGTTTCCTTTAGCCCGAGTGCCTGCTGATTGCTGTCTTACCAGGCAAAGTTAGATCTCGCTAGTTTTGTCTAATACTGTCTGGTAATGCCGTCAATCGCATCGGCAAAACTCTTCGTTTTGACAGAAATATGGAGGACAAAGCTTGCCTTTATCAGAAGAATCAATGGACTCTGATGTCTGGGTCTTCCCACTGGAGCTTGGGCTTATGTTGAAAGCTTATTCAGGTGCACGGGTTCTACGTCTTGTTAATGCCCAAACGTCCTGTACTGCCTGCAGGAGGATAGAGAGGAGGACAGTCAAGAGAAAAAGCTTGCAAGGCCATAATGGGTGGGTAGGTGAAGAGCTGCTTTCTGAACTTGCTTCCCTAAGAAACCAGGCTCCCGTGCTCCCCGGCTATCTGTGGGTTAGGAACTTCTGGACCTATTGTCAGACTGTCCTGGAATTTGATGGGTGCAGACAAAGCAGCTTTGAGAAAAGCATCATAAAACTAAATCAGCTGAGCAGAGACCATCGCTGCTCCCAGCGATGGTGAGACAGCTGAAACCTCCCAGCGCTGCGGCATGGGAAGGCGATAAGTTTCTGAATCTTAAAATCTTCATCCTAAAGAGTTACTCCTATAAACACAGAAAACACTGAGGCTTTTTTGCTGCTAAGATGAAGAGAATTTCCCTGGGTAAATGTGGGCCATTTAGTCACGTGAGGTTGCTGTCAGTTTAAGTAGCTGCTTGTTTAGAAATTATTTGTTAAATGAGCAAAACTCAGCAATAGATCAGTGAACCCTCTTACCACATTGCAACTTCGAGTAAGGTCTGACAGAAAAGTATGTTTAAAGGTACCTTCTAAAATAAAAGGGTTTGCAAAGGCCTCAGTTCAGCAAACCATCTATTTGAGATGCCATTAGTCAGATTATACAGCAAGCAAGGTGGCCTCCCTGAGAACTGCTCTGATTCCCCACGCTGAGAAGCAGCAATAGCCTGTGTCAGCTGCTGGATTTCTTACAGCAGCACCCCGAGAGGGAGCAGCATGACAGAGCATATTCCTGACCCAGCTGATGAGCACCCTGTGCCCCGAGGCGCGAGAAGGAGGATAGCACAGTTCCCTACATCAAGTCTCACTCAATTGTCAGGAATTTCCCAGTTAGGAAATCACCTCGCCCCAAACTGCTCACGTGGTGAAGATGATGGTATCTCTGGCCGGGCTGAAATGACTCACGCTGGCAAGGCTCATCTTGCAGGGTCCAAACGGTATTGCTTTGCACAGCACAATTATTCTATGGAAACCTGCTGCTTCTTTTGGTACATTGCAGTGCCTCATCACTATATTAGTCCACTACATTTTATACTTTAACCTGTGCTATCCCTGAACGTCAGCTGTTGGATTCCTTGTTCTCCTTTCCTCGCTTTGCCCCTCTTTGTCCAACACTTGCCCTTTGGACTTCGCAGAAGCTACAGGCTCTTATTGGAAGCTTCACTGTTTCTATTTCTGTCTTCCTGAGATGCTCAACATGATGTTCAAGGGGTTTTTTTGGAGTTACGGTGTTTCCTGAACTGAAACAAATTTGACCTTTCAGCCACACTACCCTTTACTAATTATCTTTAAAAGAAGTGAAAACAAGAACTATGTGCCCTTTATTAAAATGCGTTCTTGGGTAAATTGGTAATAAAAAAAAAAAATCCTATGAGACATCCTATGCAGTCAGTTTTAAAGGGTAGGAATGCATCAAACATCCTCAGAGAAGGCAAAGAGATGAAGATATGACTCTAGTCCTTAATGCTGTGTTCATATATTCTGTTACCAGTAGCTTACTGTAATTATTCTGATGAATATTCTGCTGTCACTGGTTTTATCACTAGAATCCACGTGTGGATAGACACATACATAAAAATTGTTTTCTTTGTAGAACAGGAAGAACAGTTTCACGCGCTGCTATTGTATAGATACATTTTTATATCTCACATGCTATTTAATGTGCTGTTTCACTGCCTTAGAGCTTATGTTATTTATTTTAGGCATTTTAGTTGTATATTTAATAAAAAGAGGTGAATCTCAACCCAGCTCTGAGTTGAATTTATTTTGAAGCACTACCCATTTCTGTGTATATAAACCAACGAAACAGTATTCCCCAACGCTCGTATTCAGGCTCATAACTCCTGTCCAAGAGCAAGAACTGCTGCTTGGGAAGTCCCCTCCTCACGATGCACTACAGCTCGGCACAGAGATGCACCCAGCTCCTCAGGGGATGGATGGGATGTGGGGGAAGGAATTTCTCAATATGCTCCCACCTAAAAAAGCCCTTTGTCCAGAAAAAAATGGTCCTTACACAAGCCAGAGCTAGTGTTTCTCACAGAATACAACCATTAAACTCTCCCTTACAACTTCTCAACATAAATATTGGCTTTAAAGTTGTGGAAAGGAAATTTTTTCAGCCTTATTTGTTCCTCCAACACCCTGAAGTCCTTATTTCAACATTCTAAGGTGATCGCAGGTTTTTCCTAAAGTTAAATTCAAGAATGAACTGAAATATCCTTTTACCAGCCTCCAGCTTGTGCTGTGGCATACAAAAAGAGTGCTGAGGACTCTTGTTGCATTACACTTCACATACCAGTGGGTAAAATATGCCAGTACATTCTACGTCATCAGGCAACAGTCCGTTACACCTCTGCGTGATCAGGCGCAGCATCAGCCCGGGGACAGCATTTTGCCAAACGCAGCCCTCAGACACCTCTTGTAATGACGTAGGTGTTATTGATGCTTCCAACTGTGTTTATGAGCACGGGGAAGGGTTTCAGAAGTGGCTTTGTTTGCTGTCGTAATGCTGTATAGCGATGGCACCAGCCTGTCAGTGCTGCACCCTCCATCTCACAAGAGCAACGTCCCCTTCTCCCCCAAACACTTTCCAACCCTTAGCTGAAGGCAGCATTGCAACCCAGTTGCTGTGTATTACCTACACGTTGTTAAAATTGTGAAAACTCAGGCACACACAGAAAATAACTAGTCCTGACAGTTGCAGAAGAAAATAACCAAGAGGCTTTGTTGTAGACTCCAAGTATTCAGACTTATTTGGCTTCAACTTACTAACATTAAAGTTTAACATACTGGCACAGCAACGTATGAGTTTAAAAAAAAGATGTTCAGCACCTCCTTTCCTCTCCTACAATTAACAAGTTTAAAAACAAGTGAAAATAAACCAGGGGTTTCTATTGGGGAGCTTAGCAAAGACAAAGCATTTTCTTCTCAGTATTTTGTACGAATCAAATCATTTAGGGGGAAAACCAGCTTGAACTCTTCCAAATACTTTATTAGTCATCATGAAGCCATAAAAGTACCAGTGCATTAACAACACTTCTTATCACCTTTAAGTATGATGAAAGCACCATCAATGGGAAGGATTGTTCTCAGTATGGGTGTTCTTTACCACCTCAGAGTATCAGCCCTAAACGGAGTGGAGAAGGCTCTTTAGATGGTGGTAGGGAAGAAGAATATAATACCCAGCCCCTTAAGAACCTTCTGCTTGGGAGAAGTGCTTTTCGTATCCCTTTGTCAGTTTATTTTAGGCAAGGAAAGGTGGAGCCTGCTCCGAAGGCAGTACATTGAGCAAGCACCTCCGTTACAATCTAAACCGACTGAAGAGCAAAGTTCAAGACATTTAGACTACAGAAACTACAAACACATAATTTGATCGTTTTACTCGACAAAATTGGATTTAAGTTTTAAAGAAGCTGCTTAATGAACGATACACACTTCCATCAAACTATCAACCTTTTTCAAGGCAACAGCTTTTTTTTTTTTTCTAGATATCGTGAACTTGCTCTAAAAGTACATGGGATCAAAGCTACGTCCAGATTCAGGTTAGAGTGTTGTGACTTGTGGGGACTGCTCAGAGCAAGCAGAGGAGGAGCCTCGGGAGTGCCCAGGGACCGCAGGAGCGTGGCTGGCTCTGGGGGCAGTTACATGCCCAACGTCACTGGCCCCTTCTGAGCCTGCCTATCCACCTTTAAACACCGGTACAGCCACGGGCCTTGAGGGGGTTGGAAGAACCAAGATCAAGATTCCATTTTAATTTTGATGTCCGAACACACATCACTTAATAGACTATATTAACCCACTACTTCAGTCCCTCCAATTGGGAGCCAAAGCCAGGGAGAGGCTGAGCAAACACTGAGGAAAACCAACCTCATTTGCATTGCTGATTTTATTTGCATACCAAACACCACTTGCTGTGCGCGAGCCTGACTCCTTATTGACTCTCTGCTGTTTGAGGACTGGGAGCCTGTCCTGCCAATAAACGCACCCAGAGCAAGAGAAAAAGCCTCGAGTATCACTGAATAAAGGGAAACCTGAAAACAAACTAGGATGAATTAATAACATGCAGCTCGTTCAGATTACTTGGCCTTTGGCCTTTCTCTCCCTTAGAACGGGTCCTAAAATCAGGGCCATTTTAGAACTGTTTGGGAACAAAGGAACTGCCTATAAATATACTTTAGAAAAACAGCCAGCAGAAGACTAGGAAAAGTCTGAGCTAACAGTGGTTGTAAGGTGAACAAAGTGAATCAGGCACAACCTGCATTTAACACTCTTTTTTAAATCTGATTTCTTCCATAGCTGCAACTTAGAAGCTTTAGGCATGACTGTGTCAGGACAGAGAGGCCTCCCATTCCCTGCTATATCCCATTTTCCTGCCCTTTGTCTGGGGAGGGCAGGGTGTGTTTTGTTTTTTTTCTAATACTACACTAACTCGGCAGCTAAATAAATGGTAAGAGGTTTACTCCCTGCTCCTCTTCCCAGCCTCGTGCTCCCTCAGTCCCTGCACTTTGCTGCCTCCTCATTCATACCAACAACACCAGTGTTTACGAGTCCGTGCTCTAGAACAGAGCAGGAAAATAAAGCAGCACCCCTTGCTGAGGGACCTGGCAGGGCACCAAAGCCCCACAGCAACACCGCAGGGACCCGCTCCCGCACCACCTCTGCACAACAAACCGATGCCTCAGCCCCAAGATGCTGCAGCGACAGATCAGAGAGGGTAAAGCAGACACATTTCTTACCTGGAGGCTCCTCAGCACCGTGCTGGAGCAGCTGCTGGGCAGGTTCCGAGGGGAGCCCTCGAGCCTGGCCAGGTGAATCCTGCTGCAATCACTGCATGGGCAAGTCCCTTCAGCTGGTTTTCAGCCTCTCTGCTGCTCTTCAGCTCATACCCAACTTCCTTCCCATTTCCCGACTCTCTGTAAATTTGCCCGTGCCCTGGACTCCTGATGCCTGCTGTGATTTCTGTCCTAGAGCTGGCCCCAGCTCTTGGTGTTGTCTATAATGCAGAGGCTTCACATTTGCTTGCAGTTACAAAAATTAAAGCAGCTTTGCTTAAGCTCTCACAATTCTCTGTGTTTTTTTTTTTTAACACTTTGGAGGCATTTTATGGTCTCAGTCAGAACTAAATCCTGGATGAAAGGTCCCCATCTGCAAAGGCTCAGCATATATGTACTGGATGTGGCATATTCAGGGGCTTTCAGAGAAATGTTAATGTGAGCCTGCCATGTCCCTCATTCCTGTTTTTTTTTCTGAGAATATCCCAATCTTTTCCCTGTTTTACCTCAGTGGCATTCTCTGATATACTGTTACTAAACTCAGCTACTTCTATGCACAGGTGCCATTGTCAAACCACTGCTGATCCTGGCAAAAAATTACATTTTTGGCCAGTAAATGCTATAGGCTCAACTAAAGAGATCAACTGTGATTCTAACAGCACGTGTGTGAATAGTTTTACCCATTTCTGTCTGTACTGTGAGGGGCACTTCCTCGCAGAACTCCTGCCCAAGCAGCCGTGAGAACCTGTCTCTGTGGAAATGAAACACAGAGTTAATAATTCTTTCAGTACCGTAAGAGCTGATCTCGGAGAGGCCATTCAAGGCCAGAGCTGTCACCGTTAGTGATACCTGACCAGCCCTTCAGGGCGTTCCCATAAACTTGGTAAATCAAAGACAAGTTCATCTGTCATCGAGCTCTGCGGTTATTCATAGCAGACTGCGCCTCTCCCCTACGGGAAAGATGGGGAACTTGCAGATGGGGAACTTTCATCCAGGATTTAGTTCTGACTGAAACCATAAAATGCCTCAAAAGTGTTAAAAAAAAAAAAAAAAAAAAACAACAGAGAATTTTGAGAGCTTAAGCAAAGCTCTGTCTGCAAAAAGCCACCAGAATACTGAATGGTTTTTATAAATAGATTTTACAGGCTTCATCTGCATGTAGCTTAAAAATGTATAGCCATTTCTTAAGTGAGCAGTCCACACCTCTTCCAGGTTGATTTTTTCCATCACAGTGACCTTTTATTGCTATTTAGTGATTGGGGTGAAGTGAGGGTCCCTTCAGCCCAGCCTACAGCATTCACTTACATTACAAGGGGTTGAACCGGTGGATGCTAATTGAGTGCCTCAAAAGAGAAGCCACATTCTGGAGCACTGCAAGGGAATCTTTCCTCATCTGAAGCTACAGCGGGGAAGTGTGAACAGTTTGCAAATGGCTGGGTAGCTCTCTATAGGGAAAAAAATAAAACTAGCTGGCAGCAGGGCTCTGTGGGATGGCCTGTGTGGTTTATGCAAAACGTGATTGACAACACGCAGGAAAATTTGGCCCCACCTGACACTGTGAAGCAACTGCTTTTCTGAGCTGCAACACGCTTTGCCAGTAACTCACAGGACCAGCTGGGGCCCCGTCAGGGTCTGAAGAGCTCACAAGGTACAGAAAGAAATAACTGGAACAACACATACCCCATAACAGCCCGATTGCCATAAAACTCTACTGAAACGAGTGCCACAGTTTGCCCTTAGACTACTGGAATATTAACTTCCATCAGAAATGCATTTGAGAGCGTCTGGGCATCCCTCTCACCTTCCCAAGGAGGCTGCAGGACTACGGGTGGAGCCTCCCGACCTCCCGGCTCGCTGCCATCACCGCGGAGTCCTCGAGGCATCCAAGAGACACGTCCAGACTCGAGGAGCTGGGGATGCTGAACTGAACTGAAGGCACGTTCGAAAGAGGACGCATGCCTGGTTAGCCTGACTGGGACAGCACTGAGAAATGTGTTTAGGCTCAGGCAAAGTCCTGCCAAGCAACGGTTTGTCCTTAGAAAGCTTTTGAGAGTCTCCCAAAGTCCTGCAGCCTTTACTACTCCAGCCTCTGAAGCTCTTTTTATTGATGGGATGAGGTACAAGGGTGGACTGGCCTCAGGTCTGAGCTTTATGGGAAGATCCCGTGCTCTTGCTGGTGGAAGACAGATGGCTAATGAGATGTCAGGAGGTAAAGGGCTGAAACTTGTTCAGGTGGAGCCCTTGGTCTATTTTTGGAAGTGGAGAGGAGTTTGGTCGCGTGCTGGTGGGATTAAGGGAGGACTGGTCACAAAGTCCATTCTTATGGCAAGGAGGAGGGGTGGGAGCTTGCTGGAAGCCACAATTTGGACAGAACACTACCCTACTACCTGTGTTCGGCTGTGACTTGTGGGTTGAAGCACTCAAAGCCAGATGAAACCCTTGGAAGTTTTCCACAAACTTCACTGGACTTCAGGCCAAATTCCTTTGTCCATGATGGTCTGAGCCTTTCCTTTCACAACTCTTGCTCTCATGAAGTGACGTGCTCCTGCCTTTCTGTTGATTTCAAGCAGGATTGTAGGTGCTCAGCCACACCGAAAATCGGTCCTGTTATGAGAAACTGGTTTGGTGAAAGAAACACTTGTGGGAAGGGGGTGGGTCGGTGTCCCTGCCTACGTGGGGTTTCTGTGGCAGGTTACACGAAATGGGCACTTGTGCTGAACCTTGCACAGTTTTAAGGTGGTTTTGAGTGGCCTCAGCACAGAACCATGGCAGCAGCCGGCCAAAAAAACTTGGATTTCATGTTTGAATCGAGAAGGTTTGTCTCCTCCTAACTCCACAGCTTTGTTTCAGAATTTGGGCTTAATCATTAATTTCCACGGGTCTGTGGCCTGCATGCCTGCTGTGCAGCGAGGGACGGGGCCAGGCTGATAAGCTGCTCTGGGAGAGCTGAGACACGCTGTGCTGCTTCCTACGGTACTGAAATAAAACCTCCACACGCCACGGCTGCAGCTCCATTCTGGGTGGGGACCACACAACTCACTGCTGGGAGGCCCAAGTATTCATTGTTTAATAAACATATCAAAACAATTCATAATTATCCATTATTGTTAAAGTTCACAACGTATAAATATTGGTTTGTTTGGGGTTTTTTTCCATCATACAGGTGAGAAAACAAAAGTTTAGCAGAGTAGATGAGCTTCCCCATCTCTCACAGTGGCTTTCTTGCAGAACAGAGGGGAGATCACGCTTTGTGACCACTGCAGCCCTGCTGCACCCTCAAGAAAATACCCATACGTGGCCATGCATAGTCCTTCCCAGTTGCCTCCACAAAGTGGGTTTCTCCCTCCCCGATGGTGCTGTAACCTCCTGTAAAAGCACCATCCGTAAAAATGCTGCTACTGTTGGAAAACAGCAACGCCAAGCTAGGGAAAAAAAAACCCACATCGGAACTGACCTCGTCTCAGCTCTGGAGCTACTTTGGGATTGATTCTATTTGTGCGTGCCAGGGGGGAGTTGGTGGGGAAGCAGCCGCCAAACATGATTAAAACATTGTTTTCTGAGAGACGTGCTGTTCTGACCCTCCGGTTAGCTATGAACAAGGGCACCACCAGCACATGAGTCACTCCTAAAATATCTCTGAATGAAGGAGATCGCCCAGATAGTGCAGCTTTCCCACCGACAGCACGGGCCAAACCTCCCCGCTGTCGCCTCACGGCTGACGCTGGCACCCAGCCCTGGGCGCTGGTTTGGGCTCAGCGCCTTTTGGGTGGCATCGTGCTGCTCGCCTGAACCTCCGGCTGAGCAGGATCAGGAGCTGCAAGGACATCGATTAGCCACTGAAAGAGCAGTTTTCCATCCTCAAATTTATAGAGAGAAGCATTAAAAAGCATAATATTCCTGCAGTAAAGCTCAGGTTGTTTTCTTCAGCAAAAAAACATGACCACGTGCTTGTGTCCTTCCACAGGACGCTCTGTGAGATCAGTCCATTAGGTGCTTACAGAAACTGGGAAAAATTCAGACCCTCTGAGACCTGCTCCCTTTCCTACCTGCAGCATGTGTCAATGTGTGACGTGAGCTCTCTGCTCCCTTGTTTTCCTGGCTCAGTTGCTTGCTTCAAGGTTCTGCATAAGGAACAAAGTAGAACATTTACTTTTTTAAAGGAATTTTCTGTGGTTATTTGACTTTTTACTAGTTTTTGTTTCATACAGCGCTCCTAGCTTGGATTTAATGCGAACCTTAAAAAAATAATTATAACCTTATTATTGCATCTTCTATAGTAGAAATATATTTCTTATATAAATCGATTTATTTTATAGTCAAGGGACTAGTTTGTTATACTTCTATTTCATGTGGATCCTATAAGACTTTCAGAACACAAATGGGCCTTTCCCATCAAAACATTCCAACTTTATACACTTTAACAACAGACCCAACGCAGCAGCAAGCTGTCCGCTGCCCCATTCCCAAAGCAGATGACTCAAATGGTGCTTGCACAGCTAATTGTGCCACAGAAACTCTCTGACAGAAGAACCACCTCAAATTAAACACGCGCTGTCTCTAACTGTACCTGTGTTGGCCATACACATTCTTTCCTATTGCATGTTACTTTTGAGCGTGGTTTTCCAAGATAATAAGGATTACACAGTCACTTTGTCATTTCTTACTCTAATGACTTTTAAACCTATTGGTCAAGTTCTACAAAACTCGGTTTTTAGAGGCCTCCTCCATCCATGCAGGTTCCACGTAAACAGGCAGCTGGGTAGCGGAGGGAGAGGTGATGAACCTTCCCCTCCCATCCAAAGGAAAACCTCCAGCGTCCTTTGAATCACACACTTAGCTCTAGAGATGCAAATGGAAAAGGGTGGGAAAATAGGTGTGCAAAGAGTATTTAAACCAGCCTGTGTTAGGGGCTCAAAACACAGGGCAAATACACACTTCAGCCTCCTCTGGTAATTCCCCAAGGAGAACTGAAGCAGCACGTACCGACGTCGCAGGTGAATGAAATTCCTCCTTCACCTCTGTCCCTGTCAGCCTCTCCCCTGCTCCAACAGTTAGGCAATATTTCCTAGAGGGTGTAACGTTTGCTGAAAGTGTTTGCAGGTTGCGACACCGCCGTCCTCCCGCTCCATGGCTGTTCCCTCCATGACCAGCGAGGTGAGGTGGGGTGGGTTGGCCACGAGAGGTGAGCCAGGAAGGCTGGAGGTAAGGCAAGGACGGGATCCTGGCTGGCTCGGCGTGAGCTCATCGGAGGCATTGTGCAGGAACAGGAAAATACAGAGAGTGTTCTTGAAGGTCGCTGTGACCTCCAGGGAGGAGTGCCAGCGTATTCACACTGCCTTGGCACGGCCACGCCGGAGGATGCAGGGCCAACCCAGAGAGAGATTGACCCTAAGCCAAATTCCACCTTCCGTCAACTTTTCCCATCCCTTTTGCTCGGGGGAGTTACCACCTCAGAAAACACAGGTTTACTGCTGGATTTTCATTCTTCCTCCCTGGTAGTTTTAATCATGAGGAGCTGTATGTGCTCCCTGGAAGGGGATGTTTCCCCTCACAGAGCAGATGCTGCTGCCAGGTGTGGCCAAAGTTTTCTGGGTAGGCCAACAACTGAACTGTTGTGTGGGCAGTTGGAAGCCCAGGAGTCAATGCAGACCTTCCCAAGCTTCATCTTCTGATGTTAACCCTGGGGATGACCTACTCTTTGTGCATATCCAGCCAAGGTCACCAAAAAAACACCTTATTTTTTGCTCCTGCATCTGAAGGGCAGATAAATCTATATAGAGAATTTAAGACTACATAAACAGGCCTTTCTATCTTTAGATTTTTGACTGAGGCTCCATAAGCACCAAAATCCTTTACTATTGCAAGTTTGGTAGCACACAGCAGCTCCCTGAAAAAAAAATCAAGGTCCCATTGTTTTAGCCACTTTTCACTGCACTAACATAATTAACAGTCTAATAAACCCAAAAATGTGAGGGAGGAGAGGCTCCTACAGAAACAGTGATTTGTCAAAGTAAGTCATTAAGTGGTTCCTTTAGTCATAAAACCAGCAATGGATGCACTCCATTGGGTTAGAACATTTTGGAGACCAAAACCATAGAGTTGTTTCTTTCCCATACTTGTCCCAGCATTCTCAGACTCCTGGAAACACACGTAGGACCTTATGAGGTTTGGGATGAAGAGGGGAATGCTGAACTCTTATCTTCTTTCTTTTCCTTTCCTTTACTCCCAATTACTCCCTGGGTTACTGTAGACTCAGCTTACCAGTAGCTGCAGCTTAGTGACACAGTAAAACTGTTCAAGGGATTCAGTAACCAACTACAGGGAGTCTTCTGAGAGAAATCTCTGTATTTGGCAGTTATCTCACACTATCCTTAGCTTATTCCCCCTTTTAAAAATACGTTTGCATTTATGCCTTGTCTATAAACCAGTGTCATTTTGTATGAGTGTGAGCTGTGCTTTCACAGTGTCACCACTGCCTTTTATAGTGGCTACAGGTGAGTTTGCAGGTGTGCTTTTGATCACATCTGGCATGCAATTCTCACAGCAATATCACGACGATTCCTCCTCAGCATGCTTGGGCTCAACCCTTGGGTGGTCGCTGCGCTCACAGCCTGGCTTCTGTTGGGACGGAGCTGAACCAGGGAAGGCACTCACCCCGTCCCACCAGTAACGGGTGGCACTGGAGATCTGGTGTCCACAGCACATGCTATGGGAAAGGTGCTCTCCCTACAGAGCCCCTGCCATTGCACGGATGTATTTGCTGGTGCAGCCCTCACCTCTGCACAGGGCAGTTGTGGTTGGCTCTTGGGGGCTGCTGCAGAAGCTGCCTGTGGCCTCTGAGGTGCTCCTCAGGATTTGCTTCTGTTCACTAAAGAGACAGAAGGAGTTGTGAGGATTTAGGGTGCTAATTTTGCTCTGCTACTAGTTTTCATGTTTTGATGTAGTCTTGGCAAATTTAGCAGCACCCGCTGCACTGGACCAGCTCCAGCTCTCAGCATTAACAGAGTCCAACAAAGTACTGAGCTGTGCAGACTCTGCCTCAGAAAGGAAAACTACGTTATAGACAAAGTATTTATTTTCCTGTCTTTAATCTGTTGTCCTGTTGGTGATTGTGCACTGGAGAGAAGGAAATGGGACTTTCTGGTTTGCTGTTGGGAGCAGGGTGTCTCACGCGGAGGGGAAGCCTGACCTTTAGGAGATTTGGGGAAAGCCACACAAGAGTGAGCAGAACCATGCCAGCCAGCAGCCCCTCAGAGAACTGGTTCTCCTGTTTTTCTGTTACCCCATTCTACCCCGACACACACACCCTGCTGCTCAGCAGCCCTCCTGTAACGCTGCCAGCTTTATCCCAAAGCACACACAGCGGTAGAAATCCCTCTGCATTTTTGACACCAGCACCCCTTGCAGGGTCACCAACAGCAGTCGTTGCCAGGGGATCAGCCTGTGTTTGTGGTGCTGGAGGCTTTCTGCCCCTCCCAGGCAGGCACGACGGGATCAATCTCCACATCCACCCAGCAGAAGCAGGCTGGGAGTCAGAGGCTCCGCTTGCTGTCGCAAATCCACCGTTCTTCAGGCACTGCAATAAGGTATCTGTACACTTCCAGAGCACAAACCTGCTCCATCACAGGATGGTTTGTCTCTTTAGAAGCTGTTTAGGCCTGATTAGAAGCCAAGTGCAAGTTCTCCGAACAGGGAGCAGTTAAAGCTCTGCTAAAGTGTTTAGAAACTGCTGAGCAAAGGTTAGAATTTCCATTACTTTTTGGGTTTGGACTCGGAACAAGTCCTTTTTTACAACTGACTGTTCCAAGCATGAAACTTGGTAAAAATATTCTGCCTGCCCTATGTCCAACAATTATTCAGGATTATGGTTTCTGTCTCCAGACAGAATATCTCATTTGTTGTTTTCAGACCCATTGCAAAGACAAAAAATGGGTCTCAGCTTTCAAGCTTCCTGAAAAGAAGCCTGTCTTTTATCCCAAGGCTGAACAACTGGAGCCTGATAATGCCATAGACAAAGAATACCAGATATATCTGAAAACAGCTCTCAGACTCTGCTCCACCACGAGCAGCAGGCTTAGGGAAAGCACCCAGCTACTCACAGCAAATTTACAAGGCAACCCAAGACCTGCATCGAGTGCTATCAGTGGGAAGGAAGTAGAAAGAGCACAGAGATTAGACAGAAAAGCACTCAGATCCCCAGCACAGTCACCAACAAGCTTATCACCAGAGACCACCCGTAAGAAGGTGTAGACAGAAAGCAGAGCCTATGGATTCCCAGCTAAACTGCTGTGTTAAAATAAAGATGCTGAAGAAATTAAAAAAACTGCAGAAAATGGTGAAAAATGACCTCTACACTCAACAGAGCAAGTGATGTCAAAGAGGAAAATACATCTTACTCGTGACTCTGGCAAAGGGGCTGACGATGACCTTTCCTCTTGCAGGCCAGGCCGAGATGGCCCGTGAGCCAACCAAGAGGTAAAGGAACACCAAATCCATGATGCGAGGAAGTCACCAACAACAGGCTGGGTCCTTACCAGCTGACAGAGGTAAATCCTCACCCCTTGTTTTCACCTATTCATTGTGCTGAGTCCTGTGGTCGGGTTCTCAGTTGGTGCCAGTATCAAGGCAGTTACATATAGCCAAAGTGCTGGCCATTAACTTATGCCATAAATTACAGACATATTGCATGGGATTTACACGGTTTTCATTTAAACCCTGTGAAAATACAAGCCCATCCCTTTGCTTCTGAAATAGTTCAAGACGGAAATTATTGATATAGGCTGACAAATACCTGGTGAAATGGAAGTATTTTACATTAGCATTTTAAGTGTTTTGTTGAAAACATGAAGAAAAATACAAGCTATCCATTAGCAAGCAGTGCCCCTGAAAAGAAACCATTACTTTTTTATGGAGAGAGGATTTGGCTGAAATGCCACAAATCTTTCAGTGACAAAACCAATAGTATTATTTTTCTGTCTTATTCGTCTTTGAACTCAGCTCTGTGCATTGGCAGTAAAAAATGTATTCATTTGTTTCAAATTAAAACATTTTTAATACAGAGGTAATCTTTAGGGCAATGCTTGTCTTCAGCAAGATGATTAGATCATTTAGCTTTCTTAAATGAAAATTTCAGCTTGATTTAAACTCTGGATTCTGAGAAATCAGTCAGCTGCTGTTCTGTTAGACTTTCCTCTACGTGGAAAAGGGAAAAAGGAAGTTCTGTGTTCCAAGCTCTTTTTTTTTTGGTAGCAAATGACACAAGGCAGACGCCATCTCCCTCCCAGGGTGTTTTTCCCCGTGTGCACTGAAAGCAGAGCTGAGATTAGGTCGGAGTTTCTTGCACAGACGCTGCCAACACACCATTCCCAAAGAACTTAATGAACCGAATTCCAAATTGTCTCAAGTGATGTAATTTATTGGCTGCACCCGGTGTGACGACAATCTCTGTGTGGGCTCTCTGGAAGGGAATCACACTGTTTAATTTCATGCTGCTGGTTGATGTGACGAGTTAGGAGACCACTTCTCCAAGGGCTCTCCCCCCTCCCACCCCAGGTACCTTTTGGACAGAGGGAGGGGACACAGGACAACGCAGAACTGAGTTCAGATGCACAAACTCAGCCGCTGGAATACCCACTCCTCTCTGTTCTTTCCTAAGCCACTCTGCCTGTTCTTTCCTAAGAGCTCAAGTCCCAACAAGCATCTAATCCCACCTCTGATAAACAAGCAAAAAGGCCCTTGCCTGAAATTTATGCAAGCAGGCAACGGGAATAACCCCCTCCATCCCTGGTCTCTCCCAACCTCTTTAATAATTAGCCATCTAAGGATGCAAAACACACAAACAAATGAAGACCAAGGGGCCTCACACTTAATACATGTCGAAATATTCAATGAAACGGTTCATCTTTAATACTGGGAGATTCCAGAATTAGACAGAAAAGAAGATAAAAGGCTCCCACCCCCTATGTCTCTGTATAAAGATTAGAGAGGGAGAGACAAGTACATGTTCAGACTAATGGAAGGACACCATACCAGCACTTCAGTCACTGCAGGGTATTTCTTGTGTCCACATCTCAAGATAAATGGGACTGTTTATTGGTTAACTTCTTCATTGGTTAATTTCTTCACAATCCAGGCAAGGAGGGAGGTGATAAAAGAGCCAAAAGCTCTCACAGAAGGTATGAATGAGCAATTAAATGTTAAAAATAGATAAATAAATATTTACATTCCCCTACCAAAGAGTGACAAGGACAGGGCTGTAACACACCGAGTTAAGGCAGGGGAGAGAGATCAGCCTCGTGTGTGGAAGGTACCAGAGCTGTAGGGGAGGTACCACTTTGCAGTACCACCTTTTCATAAAATGCATTGGGTCTAGGAAAGAGTCGAGCTGTACTACTCTTCTGTGTGTTTTAATTTGCCTGACACTTATGCATAGTGCATTAACCCTGTCTTTGAGCCGCTTTCAGTTT
Source organism: Nyctibius grandis (assembly GCF_013368605.1). Lineage (NCBI taxonomy): Eukaryota > Metazoa > Chordata > Aves > Nyctibiiformes > Nyctibiidae > Nyctibius > Nyctibius grandis. The sequence continues at coordinate 5,920,110 of NC_090674.1, forward strand.
GTTCAAAACAATTTGACTGAGTCGCTAATGACTTTCTAGAGGAAGACAGAATATGTTCTGGTTTTGCCCAGTCTGGTGCTGTGATGGCAAAAAAACAGTGACTGAAGAGCCAGGCACTGCTCCGTGCTGGAGAGCCCTCCCACGGCAACTGTCCCACCCTCCTGCAGTCCCGGCTCCACAGAACCAGTGACAGGCACCTTGAAATTCACCCTGGAAAAAGCTCCTTTCAGTTGGTTACAAGGCAGCGCTCTCCATCGTGGATGTTGTGCCCTGGCTTGTTTGAACCGGTTGTTTAGTACGTTCTTTTGGTTTGTTTTGGTTTTAATTTAAGGAGGAAATTCAAGGCAGGAGTCCAGGGATTAGCACTGATAATGCAGCAGTTCGTAACGACGCTGAGGCTTTCGCTGTCAGAAGCCTTCGGTGCCAAGTCTTCCAGGAAGCAGAAATTTAAAGCAAGAGTTTGCAATCTGCTTCCTTTATTCCAAAGCAAACCGAAGCGGGCGTGTGAGGCTGCTGGGAAATTCAATAGCTGTGGGCACCCAGTTCCCCGTGGCCTGCACCTGTGTGCAAAGGTGGAGTGCACCGAAGGCGCAACACAAGTGCTTGTAAAATGAGAGATAACAACGTCCGATACCTTTGCTCCACTTAAGTCAAAAGAGTTTTGTCACTGAGGTGGACGTTTTTACCCGTGTGATCACAGGATGTACCATAACAAATATCAATAAAAGAACAGTCCAAAGACTAGATAACTCCAGTCTTGTCATCTGCTTGCTTCCTGCTCTCTCCTTCCCTGCTACCTCCTCATTCCGGTAGGAACAGAACGAGGACAGAGTGGAGTATTTTTTCTTCTATTCACAGGCTTTACCAGTCCCAAAAGTTTTGTGCGTAGCCAAGTTGAAGAGAAACCAGAGGCACAGTTTCTCAGCTGCCGGCAGTATTAAGCCTATGTATGTTTTCCGTAGGTTTGGAGTCAGTGATTTGGGTATCAATATCCCAAATGGTAGTTCTGTAAGTAGTCATGAGCTGTTCTGGTCAGAAGTTCAGACAAGCCCACTTCACACGGAGTTTTACGGTTCCTGTCCAAGTGCAGTTCAGGACAGCAGGTTGTAGCTGCCTCCTGCAATATCTGCTCTTATCAGTATGCTACTTGTTTTCCGGGAATCGTTTGTTTGCTCAGCTAGAGAGCTATCCCCACGGGAATTCAGGTGCTCGGGTAGGGTCCCATGGCACAAGTGATATTAAACAAAGGACAGGTGTTTATTAGCAGAACATAAATTATCTGGGTTCCTGCTGGGAGGAGGGAAACAAGATTTACAGGAGCAGCTGGTAATAGGCCAGACTTCTGCAAATTACAGTGGCTTCTGCTCTCATTCCCTTCCCACAATTTCATCCCACCTGGAATCAGCCTGCAACATCCATGTGGGTCAGGCACACTTCTGCCTGTGGCAGGGTTGTATGATGGGTCTATTCCCTCCACCTCTAGAACTTGATCCTGGGGTTCTTCCCAACTCCAGGTGCCAGGAACAACTCAGGGTAGTTGGATGAGGGACACAGTTTAGGGGTGGACTTGGCAGTGCTGGGTTAACAGTTGGACTCGATGATCTTAAAGGTCCTTTCCAACCAAAACGATTCAATGATTCTGTGATTCCATGTGTGCCATGCAAGCTGGTTCCCAGTTACTCTTCACTTCCAGAAATCTAATCCTCCCTTTGCTGTTTCCCCATCTCTCAGTACATGCAGAAGAAGAACTCCCTGTACAGCCAGCTGAAAGATGAGACAGTTTGGCGGATGGAGCACTTCAACAGCTACGTTAATGAGAAGTTCAGAAAAACCAATGGCCTCCCCAAAGATTGGGTTTTCACAGTGTTTACTGTAAGTGCAAGCAAGTGTGTGGTGTGCTTGTCTGCCTAATTAGGGTGACAGAAATAGGGAGAAAACCCATCAGTTCACTGGAGCCCCCAAGGAAACACATACACTGAGTGAGAAGGTATTGGTGGCCCTCCCATGGTAACCATTTATCTGCAGATGCTAAACACGGAAGACACAAAGAGTTTAATTTTAATAAAATGGGTAAACTGCTGAGAAGGAGAGTATGAATGTAAATGCTAGCTATAAAAATGCAATTATGGTCTTCACATTCCCGGCCCAATGCTGTGGTCCTGCATTAAAAAATAAAGCCCCTGAATGTCCCTAAAGCAAGAGGGCACCTATGACTTACACTGACTCCATGCCCTTGGCATTCACCATGATCAGTCACCACCGTTCCCTGTCTTCCATCGCAGAAAAGGATGCAGCAGATCATGTTGCAGTGCTTCCTGGCAGCCAAGCACAAACTGCATCGCAAACTGGGCCACTTTGATCTCATCGGCTGTGACTTTTTAATTGATGAAAACTTCAAGGTACGAATGCAATATCGTCCAATACTAAGTGTGATATTGGCCAGATGTTTAATGCCAGCAGTACAGCATGGTTGACACAGGCTGTGGTGCTAGGAATTAAATAGAGCGTTCAGTGATGAAGTACAGGATTCATTTTTTTCTCCAGTTCTGTTGTCCAGCATCAAGACACGGCACTTGTATTGCCTGCAAATTTACTGCACAGAGAAACCCTGGCATAACAGCTCAGGATGGAAAGAAAAGTACTTACTGCAGCTGAAACTGTTCTGTGCAGAATTTTCACAGGGAAGTGGAGTGTGGGAATTTTAATGCCCACTCAGTTTATTCTTTCTCCAGAAACCAAACATGCCAGATGATCAGCCAGCATAAATCAATGTGTAATGCCTCTAACATCACATGAAGTATACTGATTTACAGTAGCTGAGTATCCATCAAAGACAATGAAGAACTCGCCCTCACCACGCTGAATAATCAGTCATAATCGATTCAGATGTCAGCATCAGCATCTCCATGTTCACTGTAGGTTCACCATTTAGCAATAGGTCAGCCCACTAAGTCTATAAAATCTGCTAGAATTACAACTCAGACTTGTAGAGAGTGAATGAAACACAGACAAGAAAAAAAACAGAAGAAAGGGAAATGTTAAATACAGTGATTGAGGTGCTTTCAGTGCAGCAAGTCCTTCAAAACCACCTGGCCTAAACATAACAGAAAGCCATCTGGCAGATTCTGCTGTTGCTAAAGCAGAAAGGAACTCAAACATATTCCAGCAAAGGGCAGCGGGAACAGCAAACCCAGTGAAAGAAGGGAATTAATGTATGCAGCGGTGGGCAAGGCACCCGAACAATGGGCTCCTTTGTACAGAAATCAATGGCAAGGGAGAGCAAACGGCAAAGACACAGAAACTGGCGCTTCTCAGATTTCAGGGGGAATTGTCTTCTGCAACGTTGGCATGCAAAGCCCTGGCTGTGTAAACTTTAAGTAGAATAGAAGATCCAGTATCACTCTATTGTGGCAATTCCTACTTGGCTAGTTAAAAACTTCAGCGTTTACAGACCATTACGTCCCCGTGTATTTTACATATGGAGAGATAAACCAAATCTGTTCCTTGACAAGTATTATCTGTAAGAACGATGAGGGTTTCTGGACACTTAGTGGTGACAGAACCTGGAATTTCCCTTTGAGAGAGAGTAGTGTGGAAATGGAGGCATTTATTTAGTATAGGTTTGTCCATGTTTTCTAGCCCTTGCTGGGGAGCGACAAACCCGCTTTTTCCTTGGCACGCTGCTGCATCAAGAGACACCCGCACACTCCCTGCAGAGGAGTGCACACAGCTGGAACCAGGACCGACAGCTTCAACCCGCACTTAACACTGCTCAGGGCAGCAAACTCCCAGTTTTCTGTGGGCTGACATCCCAGTCCCTGGGCTGACATCCCGTCCTCTCCACCTGGAATACACAACAGCCTTATTCTCCCTGCTGTCCTATTTCGTAACACGTGTAGAATCTGCTTTATGCTGATGTAATGTGGTTGTATATGTTCAGTCCTACAGCTCATCACGCCTTTCCCTCTTCTTTATTTGTCTGAGATATAAATGCCTTCAGCATCATTCCTAATAACTCTTGGAGGCCCTGCAGAATCCTGATTCAGTCTCTTGAAGGTGTTTTTCCTACCTCAGAGTTCTCAGAAGCACAGACTATGAGGGCAGGGTCTGCTGAGAAACCACAGCTTTCTGTAGAGCTTTGCATGTTCATATGTAAGCTGAGATAAGAATGAAGTACTTTAAGAGGACAGGGAGCAAAAGTGATGGATGTGGGTTTGCTGTTAGCTTTTTTCCTCCTGTTTTCTGGAGCTTCCTTGTGCTGTACTGTAAACGCCTGCCACTACACAGCTTAGGACAGTGTCATTTAAATGCTCAAGGAACCTGTTTTCAGAAAGCATTGCATCAGCCGTGCAAAAGGGCTTCTCTCCTGCGGTATGCTGGGAAGACAGATGTGTAAATTCTTTATCAGCCATAAAGGGATTCAGCTCTCTATCAGCAGAGAACAGGCTGAGCACAGATAAGCCATTTGCCAATTGGTGATAGATGTACATAAATGAAGATAACACTCAAATCCCTAGTTAAGGCAGGGACGGTTCCTTTGATTTGAATGACAGCTTTTCACTCACCCCAGGAGCATGAGGTACCACATGGATACTGCAGTCTTGGTTGTGCCCACCCCAGGTCACAATAGCAAAAAAAATCTGATAAAAGCTTGTAAAGACTGTGGAAAACAGAACCCGCTGCCTTAGTGACAGTGGAGACCACAGGCTAAGTGGGACCCTTTCTGGGTCAGCAACATCTGAGTAGCCCTTCCAGTGCTTGGTTTGTGACTGTGCATGTGGCTTCAGCTATGCCCACACGGGACACAGATCAAGTTATTTTATTCCTCTTTTTGACTGGTATTTCAGTGCTGTTTAATGCTTCAGCCAGAGGTCAGGCTCCGTGGACACCTGCAGCTACACAAATGCAGAACAAGACAGCCCTGCTGTGGATAGCTTTGGGCTTTGAAGCATGGTACAGCCATCCTCTCTAAGAACAAGTTCAGATGTAGAGAGATATATACATTCTCATTCAGTCTTGGCTGTCACGTCACTTGGAGCCTCTGGGAGCATGGCCTGATGCCCGCTCCCTCCCTGAGACCCCAGCAGGATGTGGGGTGAGCTGGTGAGCTCCAGCAAAGACCCACACAGTTAAATAAACTAAATATTTTTTTATCAGAAACAGAACAAAACTTTCGCTCAATCATGCATTTCCTACACACCAAAAAGTCTTACCTCTGCCCGTGTCAGCAGGGAAAGGACCCTTGAGACAGGTCTTACACTTAGCCACTATGTCAACACGTGACAGAGCCCAGTCTCACCAGCCAATGCTCCTTTGAAAGGCATTGCTGCTGTAAGGATGGTTCCACAGCAATGAGACTACAACAGTAATCAAACTAGATGAAGATAAAAAGCATTCAGCAGATGCTAATACTGCATCTAGCACTGTACAAAGAACAAGAAATGAGACCTCAGATCCTGGTATTATGCAGGATCTGGCTGCAGCCAGCATGTTTTTCAAGAACCTATGGACAAATCCTACTATTTAAATTTTTCAAGCCTACCTGTGATGTCTTGACAGAGCAAGTTTAAGATGTGACAGAGCAGTAACCTCTTCATCCCTGAGAAACATCAAGAGCAGCACTTCTGACCAAAGCCACAGGGCCCTCGTTATTGTTCTCATCACTTGAAAAGCCTGAAGAAAAAGGACAGTCCATGGTTAGGAAGTTGAGGACAGACATTCTGGGTTTTGGTTTCCTTTCTTTGTCATATGTTTGCCAGGAAATTTTGAGCAAGGCACGTGCATGCCAGATGCAAGGAGAAGCACAGGAATTTCGTTCTACATGAAATTCCCATGAAAGTTACAGATATTCACACAGTTATGGTGAATCTTGGCCTCATTCTCCCTGCTCTTCCTGAAATAGAACAAAGGGCATTTATTAAGGTTGTTGAGAGGTTAAAAGCATTTAAAAACTGTGAGACATTCAGATAGTACAATAATGGGGAATGTAGCAGATGGACAGCACTATGGATGTCACAGAGAACTTTTTTCCTCCTGCTTGTCAGTTTTATTTGTTTTGAAGGAGAAGAAACCAAAACCTAATCAAGACAATTATGAAGGTTCATTGAGTTTGTCTGTCAGCACAAAATCTTAGGAACTTTTAATAGGAAAAAGAACACTTACTCAGAAGGATGAGTTTGCCAACAAAAATGTAACTTAGGTGCCCTCTGTTGGCACCTGCAAAGCAGGTTTTTTTGAGCAGCTGGTCCAGTTCTCTGGAAAAAAAAAAAAGACATTTCACTGCCCTCACTTACCAGTCTTTTCACTTGTTTAATAAAGTATTTCAAAGAACTGAAAATTATTGTTGTATTTTTTCCTCAGCAAAATAAAGTGCCAAAGTGAAGGCTATCACGTTGCCAGCATCTATCAAACACTTCATCTTCATTTCACATGTACTTGCCAGCAAACTCATTACTGCTTCAGAAAAAAAAAACAAATTTTAAAAAAACAATTAAAAGGGAGTAAAATTCTCCCGGGGCTGTTACATGATTAAACATCCTTCCTTACAAAACGCTGAATAGTTCCTCCGTATATTACATATAAGACGCAGCACCATATGGTGGAGGCAGGCAGTGAACAGCTGAGTTTCTCTCACTGTAGGGAAAAGAAATAGCAGACAGAGTCACACGCAAGACAATTGTTTGGTTTCATGCAGATTTGCAACTGGACTATCACACCCTGGGGGGGTTGTAGCTTCAGACCTTGGCATTTCAAGGGGAAATGGAGATGAGACTAGGATAGATATGTAAAATTAGTATCTTCTATGGCTTCTACCTGAAACTAAGGTAGACTAAACCTACAGCTTAACAGTGGAAATCCCCCAGTTTCTCCCATCATGGGTAGCTGTATGTCCAGCTCCCTTTCTCATTAAATCCTCTGTGCCTTGCATGTTTCACCTCGTTATATTAAGACTCTTTCATTTTTCATTTGGTTGAGGTGACAGCCAAGCAGCAGCACGCACTTATCATATCAGCCCATCATCTTGGCAGGAAACAATGACGCTGGGGGGACCAATAGATGGGGAGGAAGGGAGAGAGGTTTAAAAACCACAGGAAATGCTCTTACATTTCAGACGCTGCTGCTTCTAACCCAAGAGGAATTTAAATGAGCAGTAAGTTGAAGGGTACGTGTTTCTTTCCCCTCCTGTGCTTACTCTAACTGACCGTAGTTCAGGCACTTTCACGTGATCCTGTGACTGCTCAGAATTCACAGAATTCACCCACTAGGCTCAGAGGCAGGTCCCAACCATCCTTCCTCAGTCCCAGGGCTGCATGCACAGGGTCCATGATAGAATCCAGGCTCACCTGCTCCCAGAATTCACCTGCCTTCAACATGTGGGTCCAACACCTCCAGCACCAAATCCAGATGGCAAACGCTCACTGCCCAGTCAGGCCCGACAATAATATCTCTTTTCTGGTGAGTCAATGCAGAAGAGATGTAAAGGGAATGGGATGAAAACAGGGAACAGTGGCAGCTTTGAAAGCAGACAGCATTTTTCAGGGATTTGTAGAACGCAGGCTGGAAACGAACAGCAGTGTTGTTTGAGAATGCTGTTCTAGGCTACGGCAAGTAAACTTGCTACACACAAATTTGCAACTGCTACTCTACGCTCATGAGAGATTTTAGAAAAATTTTGTTCCTGAGACGTAACTACTACACTGGTAAAAAAAGAATTAAATTTCTTCTTATTTACAGTCACAAAATAAAGACTTTTTGATCCATGCTGACTGTCGCACAAGCGACACACTGCACATTGCAACACCCACAAGGGTCACAAGATGGCAGGACCGCACAGGTGAATAAGGGTCTACACATGAACTATTCTCCATGGGCTGCTGTTCTGAATGGACATTGCAATCAATGTAGGATCTTGTGTGGTCTCATCTCAGCTGTACATATGCCTCAAGGGAAATCTTTCTCAATTTTCTTACCATATTTATTGCCTGATTCTTATCAGAAAAAGAAACATTGTAAAATACTGTGTAAATATTACAAATAAAACAAATTTACCTAAACCATGCGTAGAAAGCAGCATTCAGGTAACTGTTGGCTTGGAGAGCCATTGTCTTGCTTTCAAATGGCAGGCACAGTGCAATTCTTGATGGTGAACAGTCCCTTTTTCCTATAGCTTTTCCTCCCTGCCCAAATCAAGAAGAAATGTTAATCCTGGAAGTTTTCACAAACCAAAAATTGTTTCCCCAAATAATCGTTAGTGTCTTCTGCCCTCCAAGAAGAACAACCCAAAAACCTCCAGATTAAATCAATTCTATTAATTTTGATTACTTCAAAATATTTCATTTGGATTTTGAACATCTTACAGATTTTTTCCCCACTCTACATACATGTAGCACTGAAAAGGAAGCATTTCTACAAACCAAAACAACCAAGCATTTCATTTCAAACAGAAGTTCTCAGTTACCTGTAGGTTAATCATCCAGGTTGCATCCGTGGTATAGCTGCAAAATCACCTGAACAAACTTTGCATGGTCCCACAGTCTCTGTTCTATCCCAATTTTTCCTTTATGCAGCCTACACTGGCCACAGGTAAATCAAGAAAACAGACAGCTACATATATTGAAAAAAAAAATTCAACCATTTTAGAAGAAAATAAATATCTAATAAAGGTATGTCCATGAGCACCATAAATTATGAGTCTCTTTTCCCAATGCTTTTAAGAACTGAACACCTCTGCCAGGTTGGGCTGAAACAAGGCAATAAATTGAAAAGTTATTTGGAAAAACAGATGTGTAATCACACAATTGCTTAATTTCCCTTTCCTAGGGAAAGGAGACAAAAAAATTAAGGACAGCAAGTCCCATGAAAATATTGTTTTACCTTCTTCAGTTTCAGAACACTAATAATTTGCAGGAAACATGAGCAGACATGGTAGTATAAAAAAAACTCCTTAGTTGCCTTCTGTTTGAGCAAAACCTCTAGTACAAGAAAAGCTGTTTCGATACCTCAGGCATTTCTCTTATCCTGTTACTCTTTCACTCTTTTTTGAAGCTACAAGAGAAGAAATCCCCAAAGCTCACTGGGGCCCCAAACACCCGTCATCATTATTTATGTAAGTGAATGACTATATAAAAGGGTATCGCCTTGTTCTCTTAACTGCCACCCTGCATTTCCTAAAACTGTGTGGGAAGGTCTGATTATGAACAGCAAGCCACTTCTAAGTATCAAACATTGTTTTAAATGAAGTTTAAAACTTTGTTTTAACAGTGTGAACTTTCTTAAACATTTACACACAGAGAAAATCCTGCAGAACTGGAGACCCAGAAGAATTCTTTTAAATTAAACTTCTGGAGAGGGTGTACAGAAACAAAGATAGAAAGGTAACTCCTCTCCTCTGCTAGGTGCCATTTCCCTGCCCTGAAATTTTGCCATCATATCTTTTTTCATTTTAGAAGTCAAAATTCAGGAATACAGATCCAGATCAGAAGCACAAAACGCTAAAGGGTAACACTGGATCTGGCATCAGGAAAATAATATACATTACTCAGGGAAAAGCTGCTAAATCTGGCTCTAATTTCAGAGCTAGGTCATTGGAAGATCCAAACACTCCCCAGACTGTTTGTGGGGACAAAATACACACCTAGGAAAGACTCCCACTAAATGGCAGCAAGTCTTTACTCATCGCTGGCAGCTCAAGAATTTTTTTTACAATCAGATTGCTCAAGCTCATAGGACAACTCAAAGACAAGCTTAAGTGCTGGGCAACTCCTCATAAAACAAGGGCTAGCTACTACCAACTGTCCCACACAAAACTGCATTTTTTTCCATAAACATGAAATATACCTTTTAAGCTTCACCTACATATAGTGTAAAACTTATTATGTCCTCAGTTAAGCCATAATTTGATGTTGCCATTTTGGAGCCTGCATATTTGCCTTTGTGGTAGCACTGACAAAGAACTTTTTTTAAAATATATTACCATATATCATATTTTAACTATTTACTTATGAAAATAACATTAATGAAACACTGTATCTCTAAATCTGCTTGATCACTTGGCCTCTAGAAACTTTGGGATATTTTTCAGGGAATTTTATTTTCTCTTTTGAAAAGAGATTAAAGCAAAAAAAAATTGTTATAGACATTTCATTGGATGTAAATGATTTGAGGGAAAAGCCTTTTTTAACCTACGGTCCATACACAGAGATCAACCTGAAGTTCAAAGGAGAACTTGAAAAACCCCACAGACTCTGGGATTTGAGCTGATAATTCAGCCATGATCTGATTCAAATATTTCAGTAATTTCACACTGATAAAATAAAGCTATCGTTCTTTCTGAATGGAAACTTAAATACAGTGTTTTCTTACAAGCTCACTGTTCTGAGACAATAGCTTTCACTTCCTTTGATGCAAAGAACAGCTCTTTTACTGAAATTCTCCAGGGCTTAAATGATTCACACTTGGGGTTTTTCCCTTTGAATTGGAGCTTTAAGAAGTCAGGAAATTGGTTGCTTTTCCCATCAATAAGGTCAGGTGGTTAGGTAAGCAGGAAGTGGAACTGTTCTTCAAGGTAGGCATATAGAAACCCAAAAGGCCACTGTGCAAATTTCCAATGAATAATATGGCTCTGTTCATCATGTTTCACTATTAACTGGCAGCAGTGTCGGCTACTCGACACCCACAGCCCAGAAAGTCTTGTACGCCTCACCAAGATTTGCTGCATGTTGCCACAGGCACAGACTTCCACCAGACACTCAAATCTTTCATGCTGCAAATAGTAAACTCTGTTGAATATTTTTTTTTTTTTTGCCCAAAATGTTGCTGCTTCTCTGCCATTGTCAGGAACAGAAAAAATGGTCAGCCACAGTTTCCTGCTACTTAGTGGGTAGCTGAAAAGCTGGTTTGGCCAGCAGCCAGGGAACATTAAGCCACCTAAAAGGGAAAAAAGTGCAAGTGCATCTATCTAAAATTCATTGACAGAAGAATTTGGTTGGGGGTACATTGTTGAAACAGCCAGAGTTCTGTAACAGAGGGGAAGTGAATGGGGAAAGTAAAACTAAGTGTACTCAGGAACACTGGGACAACCTAAAGAATAAAACCCTTCCTTTCCAATTTGTTTAACTATATCACATAGGCACTTCATTCAATTTTCAAGTTTATTTCACCTTTACAAAAGGTTACAATCAGAAATCTTGTTGAAAACATTAAAAAAAACAAGAAGAGTCAATACGGAGCCGAGATAAACATGGCCAACATAGAAGGAGCAGTAAGAAGTGTCTTTAGTAGCCAATGTTTAGACTTCTGAGTATATTAAATCCCACAGCAAAACTGCTTACAAAGCAGAGACAGTCCTACACTTTAAAAAAGTTATCCTATTTAATCCAGTCCAGTGTTTTCACCTTCCCTTGGCTGAATCTCCAGTTCACCTCAACTAAGAATCTGCACATTTCCCAAAGCAATGGAGGAAAACACTCTCTTTTAAAGTGAATTTCACATCAGGATATCTATGGGAAAAATTATCAGCAACAGAAGAACTAACAGTAAGAGGATCAAAGAAGGGAAAAATACACTGAAAGTACTAATTACGTCTCACAACATCCTTTTAGCGTTGAGAAGTATCACTGCTCCCATTCTACGTGAAGGGGAAGCTAAGGTATAGGGATGTCAGATGCAGTAAACACAACAGAGAAGCTAGAAGACTAAAACTAGGGCTATGGAGGAATACATTACAGTGAACAAGGATAACCCTTTGCACTTCATTTTTCCTTACAATTATTTCACTCAGTTACAAGATTCTATAATGCACAAAAAAAAAGGCAAAAAGTAAAAAAGAGCAGATAGCTCCTCTTGACATAATCACTGAAGAAATGTTCTGCAATAAAAGCATTTCCATGAATCATAAAATTAATTCTTCAGCTCTATTCAAGCTTGCCAAGGCCTCCTCTAGAGAAGGCTTCAAGAAAGACCAACTGCAAAGAGCTGAGAGAGACTAAGAGGTCTAGAAGCCACAATCTTGAAGTAGGATAAGAGCCTAGAGAAACCAAGGAGAGGTGACAGCTTATGGATGTTTAAGAAGATGAAGAGTCAATTCTTCCTCATAAACATAGTGGATAATATAAATTTTAACTAACAAAATGTCTCTCCTCTGACTTGCACTCAGTCACTGGATTGCATTGCCTGGAGAGGTCATGGAGTCACCTCAGTGCAAGTGTATCGGGTAGATCGTTATCCGGTCTCACCAAGCCTGCCTCGGAGCACAGAGGCTGTGTGACCAGCTGACCAAGGTAATAACCTGACCCACTTCTTAGGATTCTCTGCTCAAGTGCTTTTGCAACACACGTCTGTGGAGGCAATAACTTCTGCTCCGCAGCTATTGTAATTTCACTGAGCCCTACTCCAAACAGCATGTCATTCAGACTTGGAATAATCCCCTCTGAGTATTTAGTAAGGTGATTAACAGAAATTTCATTATTCTGTTAGGATTTAATTTAGAAGCCCTGCACTGTTCACCTTATCTGCAAGAAATCGTGAGGAAGCTGATGTAATGGCTGTACTGTGAGGTATTTATAACCTCTCATGTGAAGGCTCAGTCAAAACTCATTTTTCCCCGGGAGCTGATTTGGTCATGAAAGAGTCTACTCCAAGCAGCTTTCACCAGAGGTCCAAAGCAGAAGGCATCCAGAGCTTTGAATCTATTATTGCAGTCACATTACACAAAAATAATTATATAAAAAAGACATGCGTGTTTCAACTAGTTGAAGCCACAGGCTTCTTGTTTGAAATCAGTGTCAATTCACAGAAAGCAACAACTCCAGCTGAAAACCTGCCCCTTTAAATTCAGGCAAAACAATTAATTCTAGCCATGTCAGAGCCCTATGAAACTGAAGAAGCACTAATTAACATATTAAAAAAAGTCCTCCGTGGTACAATTTTCAGTAATGGGAACATCTTTCAGCTGATGATCAAGTCACTGGAGCTATGCTGGTATATACCAGCAGACACTCTGGTTCTTTCTCTTCTGGTATGGGGGAAAAAAAAGCATCAAGAAATGCTGGGCTTTTCTGTGTGTTCCCCTGTTTTTTCCTACTCTATAAACTAGATGAGAAGACAGCATTAAACTGAAAGTCTTTCTATAGACAGCGTGATCCCCATCTGAGCCTTTCAGAAGTGTCTTTTTGTAATTCAGTATTCCAGGTACCCAGGACTGCTGAGCTATAGAAGAGAAGGAAGACAAATGTTACTCCCTTCTTCCCTTCGTTTCCCTGGAGGGGATGAGGGGATCACAGAACTTGCAGAGAAAAACCACTGCAAGCACAAATGATGTGGCCACGGCAGTCTCACATTGGCACCTCTGTGCACAGAGACTGGCCTAACCAACACCTTCTGTTGGGATTGGAGAGGATTTAATGGATTAAGAGTAATGGCCCTTTGCTGCATAACAAAGAGGGCAATTTGACAGGAGGGAAAAGCACTGTCTGCTTAAAGAGTCGCAGATACGGCTGCTAGGCACAATGCCTTATTCCCTTAATATGAGCACCAGGACACACCTTGGAAATACTGGGAAAAGCCCTGAGAGTGCCCTGTAGGTACTATTGGATTTCCTGTAGCACTGAAGGGATTGAGGGCATGACGCTGGCCTTCCTGTATCAATCTGTGGGAGCAACACAGAGACACATGCGGAAGATGCACAGGGAATAAGGACAAGAAGGGTCCCTGGTCCCCAACAAAGTTGAAAAGACCAATGCAAAAAAAATCCCAACAATGCAGGAAACTTGCAATGATGCAATGCAGCTGAAGGCCAGCCTGACTCAGCAGATTTTCTGTTTGTAAATGCTAGGTGTGCTGAGAAGAAACAAAGCGAAACTCCCCCAAACCCGTTCCTTATTGCTATGTGTATAACGATGCTTTACACACCCAGCCCCTTCCTTTTTTTTTCTTTTTTTTTGAAGAGCTGAGCTCAGCTCCCCATCCTCACAGTGCACTGCAATTTATGTGTTTTCACTGTAGACTCGGAGGGGAGAAATAGCAAGGTTTTTCTTCTGGTGTTTTGTCTCCGTGTTCTTCTTCTGGAAACTGGCAGCTGTAAGTCTCTTCTCTGTGGTGTGACGGTTGTGAAGCCACCGGCAGCCTAGGGAAGTTATGTTCCAGATCTGCAGTGAGAATAAGCAAAAGCACTGCACACACAAGAGATCTTCATACATGTCAGTTAGCTGCCCATCACCTTTACCAATACAGCCTCTCTCTGAGGAAAGGACAAAGACACAGCTGATGCACTGCATCTTAGTGAAACTAAGTAACCCACCCAAAATGACAGAGTAAATCTGTATTTACTCTATTTATTCACCTTAATTTATTCCATTCTGACTCTGGATCAACGGACACATTGTTCTCCACTGAAAAGCTACACTGAAGTCCACAAAGGTGCACTTACCGTCAGCGGTGTGGTATTTTTCTTTCTTCAGTGACCATATGCAGAAATGCAAGAAGAAGGTCAGCAAGATGAGAACAAATACAGCCACTGCAGTAAGGATGGCCAGGATGGTGGTATATAGAGAGTCATTTGTAATAGGAGCTGCAATTAAATATATTTATTAAAGATTAATAAATCACATGCCCAGACTGTTGTTACAGGAAAGGCAGTTCTTCCAAGGAAATGTAGAGATTAATTTTCTCTTTCTGCAGAAAACAGTTTTCCAAGGAAAAAGACCAGTGCGGGTACTAGCAATAAAACTGAGATGCTCCAGGTCAAGGGTGCAATAGATCACTGTCTGTGGTAAGCAGCATTCATGCAAAAAAAACACATGCCTGATCTCCTCATTGCTCAATGTCTCTCCCGCAGCTATCACATGTTCTTTCTACTCTCTTTTGGTTTTTGCTTTTTGGGGGGATTTGGCTTCGATGTTTTCCTGAATAGCACTGCAGCAAGCCAAATTTTCACACTTGTGTCAGCCTCACGGAAGTTAGAAGTAGCACCTTTTTGCAATTTGTCTCAGCGGAACTAACGATATCTCTGAATGAAGGGCCCAGACCTGAACGGCACTGATTCATTGTAGGGACAAGGGTGGGGGAAAAGGCAGGAGCAGTGCAGGTTGTGGTCTTCAAGATACTCAGTACCTGCAAAGCCTGTACCCACTTATTCCTACCTCATTTGATCCATGATAAGACATGAGATTTCAATTCTGGGTGTTGTGGACTCAACCAATACTTGTAAAGGAACTGGATGACTAACTAAGATATCGTCTTCCTAACAAAATCTAGCAAAGAAAGAAGCAAGAGCAGTTCAATGCAAAACTCTGACAATTTGCCAGATAAGTGTGCTCTATTTAAGGACAATTGTTGGGCTTTTCTCTCCCTTTATTACTGACAATGCTTTAATGGAATCTTTGCCCAGGTCACAATTCTACCTATATTAACATTGCAAGAAACACAACAGTAATTTTCAAAGCAAATTTTCATGATAGCAAACTCTGGATGATAACTAAGCAGCGACTCACCGACTGAAGAAGTGTAGAGAAAAGTTAGAGGCTCAAAGAAACAAAGAAACAAATCATTTTGAGAAGGTACCTGGCTCCAAATCTTTAGCAGGGAAACCACATACTGCATTATGTGTGCTGTTGCCTTGCTTGATTGTTAGAAATCCAGAACTTTCACAACTAAAAGAAGAATAAGAGTCACATTTAGAATGTCCCCACCTTTCCCTTCATTCCTCTCCCGCATTTCTCTTGGCTCCCTTTCTTCCTTCCCTCCACTCTTTCCACAGCTTGTCTCCTTTGTTTCTTTTTATAGCAGTGCAGGTAAAATTATGGCTGTTCCCCAACAAGATAAGCACTACATCACAATTGTTTATATGCACATTTTTTTTAGTCTCTTTGTTTCAATTGATGTCCGTGTTTGGAATAATTTTGCATCAGTTTGAGCTGGACTTGGAAGCAGGCTGAATACACAGCAGTTTGTCTTAAGTTCTGCTTTGACCAACTATTTATAAAACAAAAGGGGAGAGAAATATCATGTATTGCTGAATTTAAAAAACGCATCATTTAATCTCATTGGTGATCTCATCTTTGATTCAATTTTATTTTCTAATTTAAGTATTAATCATTTGAGAATTTTATCATACATATTTCCAAAGAAGGAAAGCATCAATAAATACATACTCAGTCCAGTTACGGCACCAGCCATTCTTAACGTTAGAATAGGTTCCTATCTCACATGGTTTACATTTGAATGTGAAGTCTAAAATGCCTACAAGAAAAGAGAACATGAATTATTAGTGGTCAGTGCCTTAAGTGAAAGATGGGGATACAACAGATTAGAGCACAATGCATTCCCTCCACATCCTTCCTGCATTATGAATCACCCCCTGGAGAAACACCTAAGCAGTTCTTGCCACCTTTGCATTTGGGGAAATGTATGGGCGGCCCCTTACAGAAGAGGTACAGAATAGTCTGGGCTGACTTCTTTATGGTGAGGGTGACCGAACACTGGAACAGGCTGCCCAGAGAGGTTGTGGAGTCTCCTTCTCTGGAGACATTCAAAACCCGCCTGGACGCGTTCCTGTGTGATATGGTCTAGGCAATCCTGCTCCTGCAGGGGGATTGGACTAGATGATCTTTCGAGGTCCCTTCCAATCCCTAACATTCTGTGAGTCTGTGACAGCAGAGGGTGTAAAGTGAAGAGGCACCACAGAGTAAGAGAGTCTTCTACTGACAGTGCTAGCATCTTGGAAGAAAAGTAATACTGCAAGCCTGAGCATGAAAGTGAAAGTCTCAAATTTAGGGAGGGAAGAGTCATAGAACAGGGAGGCAGGGGTTTAGTCACAGAGGCCACAGTATAAATGTCATTTCTCTCTGCATCACGAGCCTTCCCGAAAGCAGGTTAGAACAAGTGAAGGAAACTGTCTGCTGCTCAGCCAGACACATATTGAACTCTTTCTTTTAGAGTAATTTGTGTTTCTTTAGTTACCAAGCTTAACCAGCTCCTCGCCCTCGGCACATTCAGGCAGTTTTTCGCAGTAGAGACATGAACGATCAATACAGCTATATCCCTGAGGACATTTGCAGTCGTTGTCATCAATAGTTTGACATGCGCTGTTGTCTCCTGTCAAAAAAAAAGAAGTTAGACTTGCCTTTGTCAGAGAGGCCAGGAATTAACCATTAGACTTACTGGCTGACACAGGTGAAATAGTTCCTGACTGTGCTGTGGTGGAAAAAATGGATACCAGAAAGATATCACTCCCATACTGGGTAAAGCCTAGAGTCCTCAAATTCAGCACCACTCATGTTTTTATACCATGGTTACCTGAGCACTGCATGACTTACCACTGTAACACTTCTCTCTCACCTGGAATACCAGTGTAGGTCATGGCAGACAGAAGTAAGGCAGCTTTACAACGTGGTGCAAACTTAAGACACTGTGGGGTAAGGAGGAAACTGACAGTGCCCCAAAGAAACACCACACATTACCTAGCCATCCAGTCAGGTCTCAGGACCCTGCCAGAGCTCTTCTCAGGCTCAGCCGTGTTAGAGGAGGGATGCCCAAAAGATCCTTGGCCAGTGAAGCTAGCGCTCCTTTTCCATGCCTTTCCTAACAACAGCAGCTGCTTCCTACACTCTGTTGGCAGAAGCGGGTCTAAAGCCAAGCCATAAAACCAGCACCCTTCCTACCCTCTGTCCTTCTATTTCTAGAAGAATTCTGTTGTGAACTTTGCTTGCACTCCAAAAATATCGCCTATAATTCTAAGAGGCTCCTGGGTTCATGAAAGCAAAGGATTGATCATATATACTGATCCCATCAGTAAACAGTATCAAGCAGTCCTTCAGGCAGCTGGAGACCAGTTAGAGGAAAAGTGCTGTTCAACCAGGAAGCTGTACAACCTTGAAGAAAAAAAATACAGAGGGAAATGCTCCCTAGTTCAATGGCATGCTTAAAAACTCACAGTGAGTAGCAAAGATCAAGCAAAGATTATTTCGTGAGGTTGGTGATGCACAGGGCCACCAGGGAACTGCCCATTGGCCTCCTCTTACTGGTCTTCAAAATTTAATGAAGTCTGGCACCAAAAAAGAAACAGTTTGGGGAAGCTTTTTTTCTGTGTATTACTAGCAGGTGATTCTGGAGTTGATCCCACCAAGCAATGCCTCTCCTACCTCATGCTGAATGAGGTTATCTCAGTGGGAAGGAAAATACCCTGGGGTCTGCACACTACTGAGGACTCTACAGCTCTTCACGTATTTATTGCTCATTCCCACTAATCCCATGTGTCCACCCACTCCTTCCACAGGGAACTCAGTGTCCTTGTTGTCGTTTGAGGCAGATATATTCAAGCTACTAACAGGTGGGAGGCTGACTCGTATCCAGGCACCAATGAAAGATGTAACTTCTTGGTTAGTCCTGTTGCTAACCCGCAGGACAACACACCACCATACTAGCTAGACAAGGCTTCCAGCAACCCTGTTTCAGGACAAACAAAAAAAGGAAGGTGCATTCCTCGCTGTAGGTCATACAAACAAGCTGCATGTTCCCTACTGCTCAGCTCTGGCTACTGTTATGGAGAGCACTAAATTAGGAAGAATAGTATGGTTGTTCCTGGGACCATGGACGAGGCCATTAGAATCACCCGTTCTGTCCTTCAGCCTAACAGGCACAGAAACATCACCCAGGAAGACCTACAGCTAGCCTGTTCCACCTCTAGCGTCTTAATTTGACTTAAAGTTACAGGCAAGGGAGAATCCATTACCACCTCCCCACCATCCTAAGACCAGGCAAGGACACAGCCTAGAACATGATCACCTGAGACCTTGTCTGTCCATTTACTCCTGGGGCAAGCACAGGTCAGTGGAATGGAGGGATTGAAGTGCGATGCTTCCTACTCTTCAGGACCACAAACTGCAAAGGACAGCCTTACAGAGAGCACCACTCCCTGTCTTCCTTCTCAAGTCTGAATGGCACAGACAAACTCTGAAACCATGTTTGAATGCAGCAAGTGCTGAGAATCGGTGTGAAGCGAACACTTTCCTTGTGAGCAAGCCCAACCCACAGAAACTTAGCTTTCCCTTTCCCACTACAGAATAACAAGTATAAGCACCTAACAAATCTGAAACATGACTCTGCTCTGAAGTCTATAGCTAAGGCACATTATGAATTTAGTGGGCAGGAAGGAAGTCCTTACCATTTTGTTCTGCATACACAGTTACTCAAGATACATTTACACACATACACGCACATGCCTGTTCCCCACACTTGATTACCCTGGTTGACATAAAACAATACTGACAAACAGAAAGAAGACAGACACATCTTTCCCTTACCTGTGTCTGAGCTGCATTTGGGGCAGCATTTCTTTTCATCTTTACTGATTATTCTCAGCTCACCATCCTGGCATGGTGTTGCCAGAGTTTGCTGTGTCCACTGCCACAGACATACCACCAGCAGCAAGCAAGCTCGAGACTTGAGGTGACCGACCTCACTTGTCTGTTCAGTCATGTCTTGAGCTATACAACCCTAAAGCACACTAGGGTGGGCTTGTATCAGAACCTCCCCACAAAAGTCCTCTTCCCCCTGACACTGTGGGAAGGCACTGTGCTTTTTGTGGCTGCACTCTTCCTGTTTCTTTAGGGGCGGGGAAAAGAGTCTATTTTACGTCATCAAATTCTTAAAAAAGCACAGCTAAGCAACCATGCTCCAGTGACTCCACGAAGGGAGCAGCAGGTTAGAAGCAAGATGTAGCATCACGTAATTTGATTTTCAAACGATTTTGCAAGTTGATATAAAACTGAAAAATAATGCAATTTAAATTACTGTGTGAACTTCAGTGCTCTCAGACTATTTCATTCTGACTTAGAGTTCTAATGAATTTAGAAACCTTCAAGGATTTAACTATCAGATTGCAATGTGTAGCGAGTCCATCCATCCACTCAGATTTTCTGATTCTGTTTCTGTTAATTGTTTTCAACATCCTTCACTCTGGATCAGAAGACTCTTGAATTATTTTCCAGAGCCACTGTAACTCTATATGGATACCATGAAACCAAGAGAAAGAACACTGTCATCCCCTCAGGCTGCAAGATCAGCCCCAGTACCAAAACTGAAAACGGCTGCAACAAGCTCTTTAGAGACACATACAGCTCCTCTGACCCCCAGGCCCCTGAGATTTAGGTAACAAAAGACAACTGCTCAGCAAAATTGTACATAGACACAGACATGGTGCCTGTAATCATCACCTGCTGCTGAGTTTGAACTCCAAAATGTCTTGCCTTACACAAATGCATATGCAAACTTCCATCTCTGCTTTACGTGTAGACAGCTTGCTTGGTTCCCCCCGGCCTTCTATTTCCACTGTACCCTCGGCTTTGCGTCTGTCCCTGGAGCTTGTGGTTGCTTTTATGTGTGCACAGTGAAGACAGTATCTCAAATCCAACCTCATTCTCAACTAACAGATGACTTCTGATACAGAAGCAGTTTTTAACGGATTCTTTTCCACACTGCATGTGATGACAAATAGGTCAGAGCAAGGGAGAGTCAGACCTGTGAAGAGATGAGTGCCTCTGGAAAATGCCATGCCTACAGCATTTGACATTTGCCCTGTTATTTCCTTAGTTTAATACGCAGCCAATGAAGCCTGAATAAACTTCCCACACAGACACCATCGCTCTTCCTTCAGTGTGTTCTACACTTTCTTCCTGAAGATTTATCTATGGATCTCAAAGAGTAAGTCAGTCCACACACTCTTCACTCAGTCTTTGGTCTATTCAGGGATCTGTCTGTGTTCCTTCATGGGCTGGAAACAATCAGATAGGTTTGGTATGCAATAGTAGACCCTTCTAGTTTTAAAAATGTATGTGCAAAGCTGCTTGTACTCTTAAATGTACTAGGTGAAACCTTGCTATGAAAAGATGACATCTAAACTAGCTGCAAGCAGGCAAAGCACACAGGCCTCTGCCGTCAGTTTTTCCCACATAATGCCCCTAGAAGGCCAACTGTTCTGTTCCAGAAACTAAAAGCCTCCTACTCTGTACTTCTGCCTCACAGGAGATCCCCTCCGCTTCCCACACAGCACTGCTCCTCACACCCGTCACAGCCTGTACCACTCACGCTGCACTGGAAACACAGACACGCTGCCTGCTGTAGCACTGCCCAGCTGGTCACAGACAGCCCTGGACACCACAGGTCTGGGGTTCAGTCCCCACGTCAGGATTCCTTTCACTAGCTCTTCCTAACAGCGTAACCGCAACGCTCGGGCATGACAGGGAAGGTTTACAGGTACTGGTCAGGGTGCTGCCCTTGTACAGACAACACGGTGCACTCAGCAGCATGCAAAACTTCACCTCACCCTCTTCAGAACTCTGCAGAGTCTTATGATGAAGACAAGTTATTAGGCAAAGCACTCGGGCACTGCAGTAATATACTCCAGAGACCAGTTATGACCATTTCTGTCTCCCACCCTTTGCCCCTTCCCCAGCACAGGCTGCTACAGTGAGGAAATGTGGCACCAGCAACTGTTAGAAGCTCCTCACCATGTGCAAAGGGGATGGTGGACAGGAGGGGATACACGTTCCCATTCAGCCCAACACTTTCCTGGCTCTGCAAGTCTTTCTCAGAGTTCATAAAAGAGGTATTTAGTCTCATCTGCATGAAGAAAGCAAGAACAAAAGACTCATGACAGAAAGCCAAATTTCTTGAAATAAAGATTTCTTCATCGTTCCAGCAGCACTTGCCTTTGAGGTCAGGCACTTCCAGTTTCACTAAAAGATAGTGTGTAGGTTCCCTACAAACATAAAAGGGCTGCAAACCCTCTTACAGTAGCTGGCAACACTGACAGGAATTGTGAGGCATGTTACAAATGGTCTTAGGAGTAACCCTAACAACTCCTTTATTCATTAGGTGCACAGATTAAAATGTAACTCAGGAATAGAAAGAGATGGGATCAGCTCTGTGTGTTGCCGAGAGACTTGCCCAGGGGTGCAGCCCAGGCTCCCCAGAAACAACCTGAGGCTTTGGTATGTGTACTTGTACCCTGGGTGGAGTCCCACTGTCAATACTGATGTGGAGGAGACAGACCTTGTTAGGACCCTGACAGTTGTTCTGATGCCAAAGCTGAGGTCCTGAGGAACTGAGAGCCATTTAGCCTCACTTTCTAAAAGTTACACCTCAAGGCCATACCCCAGAATATCTGGCACACCAGTCACTGGTAACTAATACTGCTGAATAACCAACAGGAAGAACTGTTACTTCCAGCAACAGCTGGGATGGGCAATTTTATAACTAACAGAAAGACCTGAGTGGCAGAAGACCAGGTCTCTAAGTTAGGCACCACACTTAGTCTCCTGATGCCTTACTTTCTGCATCTTTAGAAGTAGAGCAGCAGCAATAGGCTAGACCCTGTCTATCAGAAGGGACAAGGACAGTGTAGTGGTTCCAGATGGAGGAACTGGCCATTCTGCTGCAGCTCAGAGATGGACGTTAATAACTAGCACTGCCCAAATACGAACATTAAGCAGACTTTTGCTCAGCATCACAAACACAGCAATAGAGAAGGGACCTCCAAAGGTCCTACCAAGGCAACTGGCAGGTGGTACACAAGGGAACCCTAAGCCTGGCAAAGGTTGCAGGCAGGCAGTTAGTGTACGTGGTATCTGATACCTGGTGTTTATCAGAATAGGAACTAATAATTTATTTCCCTCTATCTTTTTTGAATGTTGACTTTTTCTGAATTGGTCTCTACATGTTTTCATTCTTGTTCAAGCACTACAGTTGTGCACAAATACTGCCAGGTGATGGAAAATTTACAGTCAGATCACAGACAATAGTTGTACATGCCAAGTCAAAATCTCTAGAGTCAGCAATGACCTTTCAGAGACAATTTGACTATCTGGCTTTAAAATCTTCGGGGTTTTCTAAAGCTAACCTTACCTGTCTCTGATGTAAGGTAGTTGACATTTCATCTGTCAAACCCCTTCTTGCTCAGTGCTGTATACGATGTACGTCAATGCTGCTAGGTTCCGTGCTGCTGCCTGATCCAGCAGGGTTTCCAGCTCTCTCTGCACCTGTTGATAGAACAAAAGCCTATTTCACTCATCAATAAGCAGTAGCTTTCACTTATCATCACCTTTTTGGTGGTTTTATTCAGCAGTAGCTCCAGGATTAACTAGACAATATTTGACTGAGAATTTTCAGAAATTAGGAAACCTTACAGTCTTTACCTTCACACACAAGCAGAGGTTCTGTGGCCTGCAGAGTGTCTTTCAATCCGTGTGACCTGTGTTCAAAATTATAATCCCAAGGGTTAAAAGGCCATTGGAAGCAATGTGGTCTTCAGGGTTGTGTGAGCATGTGTATCATGCAGTGCCTTCTCCTTTGCATGAAATGGGAAGACATCACACAGTCTCAAACAGGCAAAGAGAAGCTAGGGGCCGAGATGTTCAGAAAGGTCAAAGGGTTTGGAGTTCCCAGATGCCACAAAAAAGAAGCATCCAAATGCTGCTGCTACTGTCCCTTTGAAGAGAGACTTCTGTAAGGGCTTGTGCTGGAGTTTGAACCGAAGCATCTCCTGCATGCCAGGCTCTACTTCCTCAGTCTTGGATGAAGAAGTCTTAACCTTTTATGACTGTCTCCAAGAAATGAACCTCAGTTCTAAGTGTTGGCAACTTGTACCTCTCTCTTCAGGGCACACATTCCTAAGGGTATGTACAGAACTGGCTGTGAATTCTACTTTTGCCCACCTTAAGGATATATCCAGCCATGAGCTGAACATCATACACATGGCCAGGAGCCTCATTTTAGTTTCCTTTTTGCTTGGGGCCACTGGAGCCACCAGTTCGCTGAACTGTCCAAATTACTAACCTTTTGGAAAGAACAAAAAAAAAAGAAAAATTAAAACAAAAAAAGAGCATAACCACTTCTCAAACACCTGACTAGTACTTACAAGTCCAGTGGCTTTACTGACACTCCTTGGACTTAATGTCACCAGTGAGATAGTATTGCTATCAGGGAGAGTATTTGGTTTCCTGACATTGAGATTGTGCTGATTACCCATAATTGGTGACCAAAGCAGCCATGCAGTTCTCCTACAAATGTTCACATGAAATCTACGTAATTTCGGAATGACTAATGACATTTGTTAGACCAATGTATAAATTGCCTTGTAAGCTCCATCTTATAAGCTGTTTTCATCCCACTGTAAAATACTCCATTGCTAGCTACAGGATTCACATTCTGTTATACAGAGCTTGTCTATGTTCTTGGAAAACAATTGTCACTCAGACTTTACTTAAAAAGCCCTTTACTATGTTGTGACAGATGTGAGAGATGTTACACAAGGTGAAGTGACTTGCCACACCAGGGAACCCGTGGTAGAGAAGCAGTTCTGATGGGCTGCAGAAAGCGCAGAGGAACAGTCAGGGCATGGGGTGCAGGTCAGTACTGCAGCAAGCACGTGGGGAGGCTGGCATCAGAGGGGCCACCTGGGCATCAGCTCCCCAGAAGGGTACCATATGAGTAGTGACAGCTCACATAGTACTGTCCAAAGACTGGGGTAAAAAAAAGCTTACGGACAAATAATTTCTCTGCAGCCTGAAACTAGAAGACAAAACTATTGTGTTCCTTTCAGCTCTGCTGACCTTTAGGCCAGGCTTGAGATTCTGCCGTGACTAGGACTGGCTACCCTGGGGTTTTCAGACCTTGGTATTTGCAGTACCTGTCTGATGGCTGCCCTGTTTTGGCACACAAGTAGAATTACTGCCCTGCAAACCTGTCCCAGGTCAGGCCGGGGGCACAGGAGTCAATGTGACAGAAGCACACGTGATTCATGTAGTGACACATGTGGGTTCCCGAGGCAAGTTACATTCTCACCCTGAAACAATTAGGACTTTGCAAAGATCCCTGGATCCTTCCTTCAAGCAGCCCTAAGGACCCTGCAGCATGCACTCATCGGAGCTCTGCCTTAGCCCACGGAATGAGTCTCACAGTCACCTCTCTGGGTTGTTTGCACAGCCTGGCCACCAGAAGTGGTGACTCCTTGCAGACAATCCCAAGGGAGCAGAGCCCAGGCAGTAACGTAACTGACATTTCATAGAGGGAAACCATCCAGACAGAGGCAAAACCCCCAAGTCCCTGACGTTACCAAGCTGTGTACTTCCTTTCCAGCTTAGCACCAAGCGTGGCGTCTACCAGCGGATGTGACCTTTCTTAAGTCTCTTATGGCAAACCTGAGTCACTTTGATGCACTTCTAAGTCACAGGAGAACGTGAAGAGAAAACGCAGGAGATAAAGGATCTGGGGTAGCCACAGTAGCAAAAAGTTGTCATATGTTTGTAGGGGAAAACCAAAAAAAAAGACAAAGGAGGAAGTGAACATAAAAAGCATAAACTTATTAAAAAAAAAAAACCCACAGGTCTGTAACTACTGAAACATGAAATACATATGTCAACTGCCGAATCTGCAGTCTGAAAGGAGTGTTGAAACTGCAAAATCTGAAAGGAGCGTTCAAGAACTGCAAAACCCAGCTCATTCATATATTTTTTTTCAAACGTGGCTCTCAAATACCATCTGTTCTTGTCCTAATGCTTCCTCAAAACTGAATGCAGCAATGCAATAAGCAAAACATACCTCGATTTTAAACAAATAGCCTTGTTAGAACTCCAGGCAGCCATATGTGATAGCCTCACATGTAAGAGAAAAAATATTGTAGATAGAAATCCCGAAGACAAGAGGGGCTGGTTTTTTGTTTGGTTTCCCTCCTGGTTTTTTGTAGCAATCTGACCTAACCTCTGTCTGTAGCTAATTACAAACAATGTAAGGGGCTGTCCATGTGGCCTGTAACTCATGGCTACTGCAGTTGAAAATAAGCTAGATTATTCATGAAAAAATGGCATTACTCTCACACAAATACAAAATTATAGGAATTATTAGTCAGTTTTACAGATGGTTCTTAAAAAAATCAACAAGCCTAATTTTAGTGACAACATGCACGCAGTTTTGCATGTGTTTAAGTGACTTCCTGAATCAGGGCTCTACAACAACCAAGATGCATTTAATTTACAAGTCATATAGGTTTCCCAAGTACTCGAACTGCCAATACAGTTCACACTAAAACCAGAGTTCACATTGGTTTGCAGAATAAAAGAACTGATACCTCAGCTTACTGCATTACACTGGAAAAAATTTCCAGTACAGCCCTGTCTTTATCAGCTTAGATGAAGCTGCACAACGTAAGACCATGTCTCTCTCAAGTGCCTGAAAAAGGGGAAATCTGAATGGTTGAAAAACAGGAACTTACTTTGCGATACAGGCCCATACCTTTGAGAAGGGAAAGTTTCATTTCTGGGTCGTAGGAAGACAAGCGTGGGCAGAAGGCAGCACCAATTTGTTCAAGATTCTCTGCCTATTTTTAACTACTTTCTGCCATTTTAGGGAGGATTGGAACAAAAAATCCAAGCAAGTTTTTCACAGAAGAGTGACAAGACTGAACACAGCAATTAAAAAAACCCCCATTATTTCTTTATTTAGAGTGAAATATCTACATTAGTTTATTTAAACTGGCAATCTACCAACACCCAAAGCCTCAAAAACACCAAATCACAAATGCCTCCAATCCTATAAAATGTTATTATGGTTTAACTCTTCTGATAGGATTATACGTCTCAGCACAGTGACTGGATACAGCTCTGCAGCAGCACAACCAGCACAGGCTGGCTCACAGGTCTGCATTAGCACAAAAGCCAGCACCCACAGCCCCTGAGGGCTTGCTAGTACAGGCCTTCAGCCACACAGCACACTGAATCGTCCGTCTTCAGTTTTCCAAACGTTGATGAGCAAATGCAACTTAGCCTCAGCTACCCTACCTCTGCTGCGCACCTCCAGGGCCAGGATCAGTTCCTTCTTCAGCCAGAGGTAATCCATGCCCTAAGTGTGCAGATCTGATCGGGAGGCTGTAGGAAGGCACGAGAACACAGTGCACTCAGGCATCTTCCTGCGCAGCTGAGCCAGAGGGCAGAAAACAAGTAAGGTTCGTGGAAACAGCTGATGAGCCCTCACCACAGAGATGCTCTGCTGCCACAGCAGCACTTCTGTCAAGCCAACAGCTCATCTGTTCCTGTGGGCTGTGTTCTCATCATATAACCCACAACCTCAGATAGCTCATTAGTTATCTGCACCTTGCTCAGTTACATGGAAACATGGTACTTGCTTTATTGCCTCTGAAGTGCAGCCTACAAACTCGATAAGCATCGTTTCCGAGAACTTGTTGGGTGTTCCCGGGAATGCAGCTCAGATTCCTCCATTGCACTTCGCCATCCAATTCCCCGCAAGATGACAGCATCTAGGCCACAGCACAAAGACCTCCACATTCACAACAGGGCTCCGTGTTCTCGAAGGGGCTGAGCCTCATCATCTCCAACGTCCCAGGAACTCTGAGGTCAGAGCTGCTGCCAGGCCAGATTTACAGAGAAAAACACTACACGCAGCTTTCTCAAGTTGCACAGAAAACCAGGGGCAAGGCAGCACGTGAACTCAAAGCCTGCGAAGCCACAGGATTGACCATTTGGTGATCCTGCTTTCTGTGAGAATTGCACAGACTGGAATAACTTTTTGCTCATTTGTACGCTCCAATCATACGCATCATACACGTGCATCTAGCTGCGACCACAATTTATTTCAAAAAGTCACTATCACACTTCATATATAATACAAGTGTTTATATACATTGTATATGCACTTCAAAATAGGAAATCACTGCTAAGTACACCATATGTATAACATATAAGAAAACATATGTTTAAAAACATGTTTCTAGACACCAATTGTATTCTTGAATACATTTGCTGCTGCATATTTTGGCATATGCTTTGGTACTGTGTATATAAAATACCTACCTCTAATGAGTTATCTACTGAGGAGTTATATTTGAAGTGAAAAACACTTCTGAATTCTATAACTTTCAAGTTTACTTCTTGAACTTTTACACTGAGGTATTTAAATTACATCAAAAGCTATTCACAACAACACTTCAGGTGTCCCTCAGACACTTTAGGTTTTGAACTTGCTATCTAAAATTTGAATGCTTTCCAAAACTACAGACCAATTAACTTGTGGATAAACATTACAGAAGTAAAATTCACTTCATAAAGTGTACCAGCAACCAACCAGGGGTTTTAACTGCACAGAGACCAAATCAAGAACACTTCTTCACTTCTGATTGCAGGTTCCATTGACAGCATGCACAAGGTGATCATCCAGATGAACAGTCAGAGCAGAGTTTAGGCATCTATCCACTGTTAACGATCTTTGCACGCCTCTGCTCAAATGCAATCCTTGGAGGCCCAGATAGTCAGCACTGTGTTAAGAGTTCAGCTCTTGCCTCTTACCAACAGAGAACATCTAAGGAGTTGATCTTTTCTAAACCATCACAAAATTATCATTCATCAGCAGAAAAACTCTAAATGTCCATGTACATGCTCCTAAACCTAAGAAAAAACAGACTTCCTCCAAATCCAGAGCACTATGTGGAACCAAACTTGCTTGTGGGTTTCTCCCTACATCCACAGCAACCAGTCAAGTCCCACAAAAGTGGTTTAAGATAAACAATTTTACTGTGGAGACGTCCAAGCTTGACTGAAGCAGCCTTGCTGATGACAGACGCACTGGGGTAATTCTGCACGACAGGATGTCCACCAAGAGGAAGCACACAGCATGTCAGTGACAGATAAAACATTAGTTATACTCAGCAACTTCTAACGTTCACAGCGCAGACAAGTGGTACTCTACCCTTTCCCCTACTTTGAACTACAGTTTCCAAACACTTGGAGATATGGAGCTGCCTGGTGATCATGAGTAATTCCATTTGTTTGCCTGACAATAGGGATACTGCTCAATACGTTAACGTGACATTTTCTCAATGGGTATGTTTGAAGAAATGCAGAAAAGAGAGAAGTGGCATTGAACAGCCATCTCTCAACAGCCACTTAACAGCTAGCACCGGAATTCTGGTGCTGTTCTGGTGCACAGCCGGCATGAGTTGCCAGCAATGACAACAACAATGGAGGCACAGCTGACATCCCACTGAACTTGACCGAGAGAAGAAATAACTGAAAAAATGGAAGCACAAAGGAAGCTGGCTAGGCTCATCAGGGGAGATTCTCCACCTAGACTGAGGAGAGTTCATTTGGGAACTAGACTGAAACGCTGGAGATACCTGCACTGAGAAAAGAGAATTCTGTTTTACCATCTCAGAATTGTAAGACAAGATATAAACTCGGTCATAAAGCAGGTCTTTTGATTGCCCTGGTTTTCTGTCTGCTCAATGATCAGCTCTTACAGCTTCATAAACACTTTCTTCAGTCCAAAGAAAATTGCCTATCACTACATACAGAATTGGCTAGAAACACACAGAGGACTTTATCAACTCAGTCCTGGCACCAGGGATGCTGTGCACAGGATCTGCCTAAGAGAACGAACCACGTGATTCCACCGAGAACAGCTACTCCCATGTGTCCTAGTGCCAAAGGGGCTGCTCAGCGAGACCCAGAGGAACCGAAATGCAATTAAACAGTTACACCCACCCACACATATAGCCACAGAATGCTCTGTCACATTACTTGTTACAATCAATCGGCTCAGAAATGCAGGAAACAGTAATGTAATGTGGAGTCAGTTTTTGATGAGACTAGAATTGGAGTCAATTTGTTCTTCCTGGACAGGAATTCCAACGCTCCTTTCTTCTGAAAGACAGACAATAAAAAAAAATACTGTACAGAGTAGAAGGGGCAGGAAAAGGGAAGCCAGGGACTTCTCTAGTTTCATGGATGACTAGGCACCTATGAGTGACATTTGGGTCAGTGCTTGTCTTTCCAGCCACTGCTAGGAAACACCAAGTGTAGGGAACAGTGAAAATACACTTTACTATTGCTCTATGAATGGAACATGAGGCAGCTGTGGACTGACTCAAGAGCCAGGCTGCCACTTAATTCTGAATATAGAGTTCACCTCTCCTCAGTCAAACCTGTCCTGTGTTTGCAGGAGACACTTCAATACAGTTCACTTCTACGTAGGCAAAAAAGTTCACAATGTACTCTTTAAAAGACTGTTGATTCTGGATCCTCTCTGTACTGAATAGAATTCCCTGCACAAAATCATTACACCATTTTTGCAGGGACTAAGTGGTGGGAAAAGTTA
Organism: Nyctibius grandis; assembly: GCF_013368605.1. Lineage (NCBI taxonomy): Eukaryota > Metazoa > Chordata > Aves > Nyctibiiformes > Nyctibiidae > Nyctibius > Nyctibius grandis. Next base: position 5,950,266 of record NC_090674.1, read on the forward strand.
GGAGTTAAAATCGAGAGGGAGAGGGAGGGAGAGGGAGGGAGAGGGAGGGAGAGGGAGGGAGAGGGAGGGAGAGGGAGGGAGAGGGAGGGAGAGGGAGGGAGAGGGAGGGAGAGGGAGGGAGAGGGAGGGAGAGGGAGGGAGAGGGAGGGAGAGGGAGGGAGAGGGAGGGAGAGGGAGGGAGAGGGAGGGAGAGGGAGAGAATCCTTCTGCATGGCAACAAACAGGAGAATCTATGCTCTAGGAGAATGCAAAATTGAGACACTATGACCTCCAGTGCATCAGGACTAAACAGAATATCAACCACTGGTATTAACTTCAGATGACACTGTGCTACTTAGCCAGGTAGACTTCCTTATGATTGAAACAATTATCAAAGTTCAAGTAGGGGGCCCTGATTATTCTCTTTCCTATACATTTTCTCCCGTAAAAAAGAAACTCACTCTGATGGTTGTTTCTAAAAGGCCTCCTCTTGGTCTCCTTTTTGACTGCTTGGATAATCAACAGGAGGATGGACATTCCGCTCACTATAAGCAGTATCAGACAAATAAGGATAAGTGATAAAGACCCTGGAAGAAAAACAGAAGAATACACTAAGAAATATTCATGGTTCTAGCTGGAATTTCCATGGCTTTCCAGCTTCAAAAAAAAGGAACCTAGAACTCCACAAGTACCCCTGAACCACAAAGCCTAAAAGTCCCAGCTGCCAAGCTGACTAGCAAGAAATCTGGAATCCTGTGCGTGTCTCACTGAAAGACTGTGTAAAATACAGGATGGCTTCTGAGAAAAGAGTGTGACTTCATTGGAAATTAAATCAGTTTCAGGTGAACATTGCTACCCAGCTCTAGTAAACAGAGAGACTAGACTTGGTCATTCCCTCTCCTTACCCCAGTTAGTCTCTGTGGGGCTGTTCGTATCCGGGCAGATAAAAGGAATCACACTGGGTCTGGACGGTGAGAACACTGCAGTTGACACATTATTCTTGTGGTCAGCGGTTGAAAGATTCAAAGCAGGTGTTGCACTCTGAGAGGCAGCTGGCTGTGTGACATCGTCGCTGCAAACAGCATCATCTGTTTTTGTCCCTGGTCTAAGAGTCTTTTTCCCAAGAATGCTGCAGCTAGAGACATAAAATAAATTAGTGTAGTTTTTGAAACAGTTGCAGCAATGACTCCATCAGTGATCTCCATGGAGCAAGTGAGTGAACATTACAATCCTTGTTTTCACAATACAAACTCAGGCTTCACCTTTCCTAGGTTCTACAGACATGTGAAGAACAACTAAGCTAATTAAAGTTATTACCAGAAAAAAATGACATTCTGTTTTTCTTAGCATCTGTACACGTAACAGCCTTGAAGCACAGCTGAATTTGGCAAGGGAACCTTTTGCTACAGAATCAAAACATCCAGACCTTTAAAACAAAGGCTGAGAATACTGTTGTTGCCATAGGTGAAGAGAGAAAGGGCAGAAGGCAGACAGATACTTCAAACCAGTACACAGACTGCTCAAGGCTCCTGAGAGTCATGAGGAACATGGTTTCATTGCACCTACTCCAGGTTTACTCTACACACTATAATTTGGGCACCAACTGCTACAGAACTAAACCAAAAAGGCTGCTCTGAACATGTCCAGATCCGTGATACATACTTAGTCCAAGGCTGACAGTTTTCATTTCCCCCTTTGGAATAAGACCCTTCAGGACACAGTGAGCATACTGGAAAAAAAGAAAGAGGCAGAATTTGAGTTCAGTTAGCAACGTAACTGTATGACAGCTACAGAGTAATTACACTGATAGCTTATACTAGTATTCTAGCTTATGCAACAGACCAACAAAACACACATAGCCTCTAAAAACCATAGTTATTGGGTCAGAAGTAACACAAAGTGTTGAGTCGTTCATTTTAGTCCACAACTGGCGAGGTTTCCCATTTTCTCTACCGGCTAATTATAGATATTAACAAGGAGAGCGTTAAGATATCTGACAGCTCAGGAATCACAGAGCAACAGTTTGCACAACTACCCTGCTGTAACACTTGTGTGGAGATATCAATGAGACCAATGACAACAGCTTTTACACTAGAAATAACAACCATCTCATCTGAAGTGGAGGCAAGAGTTTGGAGAGTCTGACTCATCACTAACTTACCGCTTCCCAGTGTGTATCTGACATCTGGCATGTAACCTGCCACACACGTGCAAATTCTGTCAGAGGTCTTCTCACACTTCTTCACTTCCACGCTTCCCTTCCCTAGAGACAATAGAATAAGGGGTGAGAGACAAGAAATAAGAAAGAGAGACAATTAATTACTGTGTAGAAATAACTGCAGGGAACAGCTTATTAACAATTCTGAAGACACCAGTTTTCAGGCAGTACAAGTCCGATCCCCTTTGAAGGCTCTACCACCAGTACCAACCAGGAGATATCAGCTGTTGAAATGATAACCCAGTCTTTGGACTTGGTCGTCTCAAGTGACAGGCTTTACGATATCAGCCTTTGACGAGCACGCAAAGATAAGAAACCACATGAAGACTGATTGCCTCCCAAATTTGTATCAAGGAATGACCGCTATACAGCTGACTTACTAGTGTCGCAGATTGTACAACTCTTGCAGAAGTTGTGGTTGTGCTCAGTACTGAAGTATTCGTCTTGGCAGGGGACACAGACTGTGTCTGTTGTTGCAGTGCAGCGCATTTTCATTCTTTCACCTAAAACAAAGAGTATGGAGAAGGAGAAGCTGGTTGTTATCAGATGGAAACCCTCTTCATTGTCATGCATTAAAACAAAGAGTGCCCAGAAAGTGACAGTTCCGCTTACAACTCTGGCTGAAAACATTCAGCAGATTTAGACATGCCAGAATCCCTAAAAGTTTTGACCCATAGCATCACTGTAAATTAAGCAGATAAAATGGGCTAGCAGGGGCCTAATGGCTTGCTGAGAGTTGAGGCAATGCCCCAAGTGATTCTCCCAGTGAATTCCGAATATCACTTCTCCAGACCACCTTTTCATATGGTTTAGACATCACAGTTTGCAGGCAATGTTAGTAGGAAAAAAAGCAGGTTTTTAGCATAGCAATAGGTCTGATCTCCAGTGTAATACAATGGCTTTATGACAGATCGTGCCTTCCCTTATGAGATAGATCATGCAATTCAACCCAAAGTAATCCCAAACAGGTACAAAAGATGGCAACGAACTGCTCAGGTTTGCAGAAAATTCATTAGTGAAGCAGTCAAGAATAAATGTTTGTAGGATCTTTCTGCTGGCATTCTGAAAGCCAATTAGGCATGAAAGAATGCAGTTGTGTTTTGATATGCATCTGTATTGGCACCCAACAACATCAAAGATGTTACTAGCTCAATGTCAAAAACAGTGAAACACAGCGCAAGACACAAGGCAGGCGTTTGTTACTATTCCAAACAGTACGTGTGTATTACACATTGCATTTAGAAACAAGCTCTGAATGCTTGCACCCACAAATTCCAACCTGTACGATACACAGTACTTACACAGAAGTCCAGATTGATGCACTAAGATGACAAGGTTTGTGAGGAAAGTGACTTGCCCAAACTGAAACAGCAAGTTAACAGTGGACTTTGGAAAAGGAGTCAGCTATGTTCCTTCTATCTCACTAGCTCCTCTCCATACAGCACAGGCTGCAGGAACTATAGACAGCTTTAATCAGTAGGGTTTCTACAGTTGAGCTTAAATATGTCCTTATCCTCACAGACTGTTTCTTTCAGTTGGGTTCTTGATTTTCCCATTCTGTAAGTGAACAATGAGCACCAAGTCTCCTGCTCACTCTAATTTTTCTCTGCGTTTTATTGAGTGCTATCAGTGGCAAAATACAGGAGATTTTTAGTGACCAGAATATATGCAATACACTTTTTACTCTCTACACAATCAGGGAGAAACTATGAAGAAACGTTTCCCCAACAACAGATTTGCTAACAATGCAAAAGAACCTGATAGTTCTTTCAGCATAAGGAGGAACAAAAAAATTTAGAGAGAAAGAATTATGTGTGTCTGCATACAAGTATGCTTTTCTTTAAACTGAGTTCAGAAACCTCAGATTTAAATAGTTTTGAGAATAATGCAATAAACTGCCTCAAGTCTTAGATTAAAGGTTGATTTTACTCCAATCAGCATCTTTGAAGATAATACTACTCCATCAGTTCATACCATATCCATTTTGTGTGGTAGACTTAATTATGAAAAGAGAAAGTAACTATTCTCAAAGATGCACATAAAACCATACGCAAGATTTTAAGTTCCAACTGCCTTTACAGACATGATCTACACTCCCTCTAGGCCCGTACATGTACCCTTCTTTTAGTACAGTCGGTATTGACTGTACTAAAAATAGCCCCTTCTGCTAAGGGGACTGCCCCTTGAACAGCAATATTACCTGTTAATTGTTGTTACTCTTCATCACTAAGTCATTTCTATATAGTCCCAACTATTAAAGTATTTGAGGTTTGATATTTTGCATTTGTACTTCTCAACGCTGCACTGCGTTCAGAGATACTCAGATAGTGGAAGAAACAACATGTATGCATGCAACACCCAGAATTCAGACTCATTTAGTTTCTACAACAAGAAAGGAGGAAAAAATACATTTCCTGCCAAGTTACACTTTGCTAATCCCTGTCTATGAATCAAGTGTATCTTTTTCCTTAAAAAAACACCAAGTCTTAAGTAGTATAAACCTTGCTACAAAAGGGAGCTTAAAAAACATCTTTAGCAACAGAATTAATTACCTAAAGTTTTGCGTTATTATGCAAGATTTCTGAGTTTCTTTATGTGAACAGGTAAAGGGCAGTAACATAAATGCTACCGTCTTTTCTCAGCTAATACTCCCACAATGAAAATGCACCAGACTGACACATTAAGGAAGCTGAGCCATGCAAAAGAAGTTAAGGAACATGTAGCTCTTTCAAAGAGGAGGATTCCTAAATTTAGTATCTTATAATCTTTGTCAGTCTAGACTGATATGAAAGTCTGCTCATCAAATGCTTTTTCTCCGTGTTATGCTTCCTACATTTGAATGATATTTCCATCAAGCTGGTTTCTACCACCTCTGGGTTACTAACTAATAGATATTAGATCAAGCAAGTACAACCAACATCCAGTGAAAATTACTTACCAGGGGCACAGTCCTTGCAGCATTTTCCACGGAAAGGATGTTCATGTTCTTGGCATTTCAGTCCCAAGCAATGGCTAATAGCGACTGCCAGCAGCAAGAAAAAACCAGCAGAAAAATGCGAGTAAAAACCTACCACTACCATAATGCAGCCCTACTATCCCAGCGAAATTCTGATAGCAGCAAACTCTTGGAGAAGTGATTCTAAACTGCTGGTGACCAGAACAAATTCATATGTCAGTTGCTGGGAAATTCCCAGCGTGTGCTCCACGCCCCCATCCTTCTTCCCACACCCCATGATCTATTTTTTACAGTTCACAACTAAAATATTCGTAGGCAGAAAGACAGCATGCTGCATAGCGTTATGAAAAGATTTCTACTCATAGCCTTAAAACAGAGCGCCTCCAGCCAGGTACATACCTCTCTACATAGTATTAAAGTACACGCCTTGGATGCCAGGAGAACTAGAAGAGATGATCCTTGTTATTGTAAAGAGGAGTATTAAAGCAATACAGAGGTAACGCCTGAAAACATTTACAGATGAGAGCCAAAGGTAAAATGAAACATAGCCCACATATGCTTGGCTCCTTAAAAGGCAAAGTGCAGACAGATTCTCTCCCCTAGGTCTCACGGTAACGGCAGACCCGTGACTCTTACTGCTGCATAAAAAACGATGATGTTAATACATTTCTCAGGGAGAGCACGGAATTACAAATCATCAGTCATCTCGATATTGCCCTCAGGAGCATTTGCAGTCTCCATTTCGACTCTTAAAATCCTCTGAAGAGTTTCAATTTTTTCCACTCACTGACAAACCTAAAACCAGCAACGTTTCCAAAGCACGGAGAAAAATATTTAATGAAAAAAGATATATGTATATAAAAAGACTCTGATACAAGCCATTTAACAAAACAAAAAAAAAAAAACAAAAAAAAAAGAGAGGGAAAGAGGGAATACCGAAACAGAAACAGACAGCAATACTTATATTTACATTATATTAAGAGAATAAATTTAATCAAATATAACATCTCACTTGGATTTTCAGGCAACCCTTCAGAAAGAGGGGTTTTTACAGTAAAGATGGAACCAGAGTAAAAATAAATTTTCTATTTTAGACAGTAGTGGATATGACCCTTATGTAGCAAGATGCTTTCAGAGATTACCCAAAACCAGACTGATTAAAAAGCTTCCCAAGTGCTGACTGTACATTGCTCTGGCAAAAGCAGTTCAAAAGCAAAGCCTGTATTTCCCCCAGCTCCATCATTCATGAGTACATCAGCATCATTAATTTGCACAGAAGCAGGTAATTATACTAGTTTTAACAATGAATTTTAGTTAAGTCGTAATCATACATGTAGGTGAATCCCATTGCTCTGTCCAACATCTTTAAGTCCACAAAGAAACCTTCCCCATTGTTTCATTTTAGAATTAAATTTGTTTTTTTAAAGACATTAGCAGTCTCAAGTCTCCCACATTCCCAGTGCAGCTGCAAACACAAGATCTGTCACACTATAACCAGTTTTCTTTTTAAAGTAGATGCAGAAGAGTTTCTCTGTAACATTTAATATAAGTTCTTCCCCACAGCTCCTCAAGATCGCTCAGCGATGGAGGGAGAACTTGTATTAAATTCTCAACAATACATAAGTAGGTTGAGATGCCTTGAGAAAAACACTGGAAGATTAGCCAATCAGTCTATGTATGGATATTCTCGTAAGGTCAGAAAACATGTATTTGAACCACAATCCCCTTTACAAAAGCCAACATCCTTCAGTGTTATTTGTGATTTCCATGGATCAGCAGCTATGAGGGCAACAAGAAGAGTTAAATATTTAAGAAGCCTCCACCAAATATGATTAGCCAAAAGCAGCTGAAACTTCAGCCTGATTAACTGCACAAACCAGGGCAAACTGATGTAGTCCAGTATCCGCCCCATTACTTATGGACCTTTCTTTCCCCTCACACTGAAGGCAAGAGAGCTGTAGATCTTATCTATGGACGGAAGTTTGGTTGTTTGTTTTTTTTTTTAAGTCTAGGACAACACACTGTAGGCATATAACACAGATAGCAGCAAAGTAACCTTCTGTCTGTTTTGGGGTTGGATTTTTTTTCTTTTCTTTTTTTTTTTTTTAAAGCAAGAAAGTGCTTCAGAGCTCTGGAAAAGTGAGCAGGATCAGAACTCCTCGTGGACGTTACGTGCATAGTCCATAAGCTTGCTGCCTGTGAAGTATTCACTATATTTCAAGATCTCCTCCAGCTCTAAGTGATGGTTTTGATTTTCATCTGCTACTGCTATCATTTGCTTCGCTTCATTTAGGGCATTGTATTCATTCATAGGATCCATATATTCCTAAAACAAGTGAGAAAAGAATTTTCAGTCACTAAGCACACATTTCCACACATCAGAATTATGAACCTTAGCTCTACGCAAGTGTCAGCAATTATGAGACCAACAAAAGCCATCCCAAAGTGAACACAAGTCATGGAAAAAGGTGTTAGCACCTCTGTTTAATAGGCTTCCATCTATCTCCTGGCTATTTTTCCATTCACTGCTTCCTTGGCTGTTCTAATAGAAACCCAGATTTTCTCAGCTTATGCCAATGTCTACGTAAAAATATTTTTGACATTTTGGTTGCAAACTAAACTTACTATCAAATCTGGTGTTTTTTGTGAAGAAATACCAATTCAAAATTAAAAAGTGGCACACAATCTGTATGACAAATTTTCTTGTTTCTGGAGATAATATTTTTAGAACATGTTCAATTTAGAACTTTCTTGTTCCATTTCAAACCACCAGGCAGACATTACAGAGGTCAGAAGTCTCAGAAACAAAGCATTTTGATCCTTCACCTAACACGAAATAAAGTTTTCAAGCAGCGCACTTCAGTTCATGATCTAGAAGACTCAAGATTATCTTCAGCTTCTTCCCAGAAGATGTGACATACGTGCATGCGTCTATGTGTGCATACATACACAAAGATTTCGCAGATAAGATGGCTATTATAAAAATAAAATTCTCAATATAAAGGCTATTGATATTGTCTATGTCACAATATAACTGTTATCCATACTATCACTATCGTTCACACCCACATATTTGCATACTGAGAGGGTTAGGAACTCGTAACATTCATCCTGTCTTGGGGAGAAGACCAACATTTTAGAGGTTCTCCTCTCACACTGCCTATGCTGCAGTTTGAATTCTGCTAGTCAAAGTACGTTCTTATATCCAGAAAGGAAAAAAAAGACAGAAATGAGCCACAAGCCTCTTCCGTTGGCCACAAAACTGCCACAACTATAGGGTGCCAAATATTTAATGTTGTTTGGCAGACTCTTCTGTAGACATAATTATTAGAAGAAAGCCTTACTTCTGCAAACCAAAGTCTAAAAAGGCCACAAACTAGAATCCACACTTGAAAATAATAATTTGGGGTTTTTAAAAAAGAAAAACACTGTGAAAGACAAGAGATCTCTGCTATTTTCTAAGCTACCGGGGCCTCAGGATTCGTTGGTCGTTGGGGTTTGTTTTGGTTTTGTTTGGATTTTTTTAATGAATATATAGGTTGCCAGCTACTCCTTTTGTAACTGAAAGTATGACTCATTGTCCCATTAACCAGTGCACCTAATGAAGTCTGACTTGATTTCATGCACTCCAAATCCATAGCGGTGTCTATGTGACAAAAAAAACCCTAAAAGCATACCTGTGAATAATAGTTAGGCTGGGAAAAGTCCCCCTCCTCTTTAATAAAAAGCGTAACACGATGTGCAAGCACTACAGAACAATACTATAACCCAAAGTTTTGCAAAGTAGACACACACCCCCTGTACTGTTAATTCAAATATTTTTGTACTTCATATTCTCTACAGCAACCCTGTATTTAAAAACCAACTATTGGTTTTAAAATCACTAGAACTAACTATTTGAGGAAGACTTACCTCCAGCTCTTCCATTGTGACAATCCCATCATGGTTAGCATCAATGACCTCCTCAAATTCCTTCCTTCTGTCTTTCACCCAGTCATCATCAATATCTTGAGCTTGCTGGTTCTCTACAGTACCAACAGGTAACGAAATGAACTCTGAAAGGGTAAGTTTCTTATCTCCATCTTGATCTACAACAGAAGTACATAGTACCTGAAAAGTATTTGCTTAATGCCCGTTAAAAGTGAGAAATTCCTTCATGCCAGAGATGCCATTGGTACAGTCTGTCTCGTTTCAGCAGTCCACAATCCTGACTCTAGCAAAGAAGAAGAGTTACCACTTATATCTCTGGTCAGCTGAAAACTCTCTGTATTACGGTACACACACGATGTTTTAGAAGGCTAAAAAACTTACTCATCAATATACTAAACAAAAAGAATTTTACTGGTCCTGAAAAATAGACCAGGTGGCAAACTGGGCTTTTTTTTTTAATTGTTGTTGTTTATTTTTTCAACAATCCAATGCAACAGAATTTTTCTTACAGCTGTATCCAGTCTCCCCTTGTATCAGGTAAATGCTCATAAAAGACTGTGTACTGGAGTTGTTCTGTCTGTGCGTGTTACACACTCAAGTATCACTGGAAACTCTTCATATTTCTTAAGCAAACAACCAGCAAAGTCACAGTTCTCTTCTTTTTTTTTTTAATCCAGGTGTTCTAGCAGTTTTAAATATGCATCACTATTGACTCAATAGAAAAAAAACACGTGTGCCAATACTTATGAATTCAAAAAAAAATATTTTCTTAGAAACCTCAACCATTTCTTTCCACTTTCATGACTGTACATCACAATTCTTACATGGTTGCTGTACTGGGGAAGTACAAAGCAATTAATGCCCTCCTCATGGGACATTCACATCAATATATTTTATAATATTTTACTATTCATCAAACCTTTTCTACTATTGCTACAGTGACCCTACAATGCAGCAGCACTTCAGTGTGAAGTAGTGTCAGCTGATCTTCTTTGTATGAAGTACTCAGAATATCTAACATATAATTTGTGCTGTTCTTTAACAACCAGAGACTAAACTTAGTCTAGAGAGATGCACAGACAACTCCAGAGATACCAGCATTTGTGCTAACAGTTTTTCTTACTCATCACATTAGAAGATGTATAGAACAGAGCAAACAAGATGCGCCACAATTTCAGATTGACCTACAACAGTGCAATGACCTAACAACATCTACCCAAGAAAATGGTTTGCAAGTAAACAACTCCCCAGAAACATGTTTTAACATGGCATACCCAAATCTCGGATGATTTCTTTCACCATGAACTTCAGCATTCCCCTGCTATGCTCTGGATGAAGAAAGGACAAGAATTCTTCTTCATTCAACAAAAGATCAGGAGGTGGGTTGTCAGCTTGGTACCACCGATCCTTCAGGTTATCTAAAACTTCCTGTGCTAGAAATTTAAGAAAAAAATTTAAGCTATCATGTTCAATCTATTTAAAATTCTTAAAATATATCTTCCCCTGTTACTCAATTGTTTAAACAAGGATGACCTATGAACCAGTTATTTTACAGTTCAACTCCCAAGGAAAGTAGGTGCTGAGGGGAAACAGTGCAATTAGTTCCATCTAGTTTGTGCCAAAACACTAGGAAAGATCCTTTAACCAAACAACTGAACTGAAATTAGGAGATGAAAACAAAGATTTAGCTCCACCTGTATCAGAACTTCAACATATCAAGTAAAATGTATTGTCCTACCGGTATTCTTAGCTGATTCTGGTAGAAGGTATGAATAATCCAGCTTTGTTCAGTACTTGTTGCTCTCCTTTCTGATTTTCCTATTTTGAAGCCCACTACCAACAGAAATCTTTCACCTGCCTGACACCAGTAGTACCTTTCTTCTGAATGAATCATTTTTGTTTCTACTTCAAACCAGTCCTGTGCATTTAAATAACCAAAACATTCTTCAAATTCAAAATATTCTTCAGATTCACTATCTCCATGTATTGTAATTGTCACATCACACCCCTAGTTAATATCTACAAGAAAGGAAGATGCCAGTCAATTCTTTTCCTACCCAAACAATAACCATAGAACAACAAACCCTTTAACATTTAGCATATTTTCTTCTAAGACCAAATAACACGACTATCATTAAATCTAGAAAGATGCTTCTGATCTGTGAAGCACCACTGTACTACTGCTTTGGCTAACAGCATTACATTGGTTTATTCTACTCTACAGCACTTGTTAAGTCTCCCACAGGTAAGAAAATATTCTTTGACAACACAGCAGTTCCAAGCATGATCAAAGGGACATATTTTATTACTCCAATGTTACAGTAATATAAGCAAAGCCATAAAGAGAGGACTAGGAAAGCTCTGAAGAGACTTCAGCCCTGCCTCTGCTCCTCTCTTCTTCCTTTACCCTGTCAAAGGCTCAGAATTTAAAAGAATCACCTACCCAGAGAACTTCTATCCTTAGACTCAGATACATCATCCAGTATTTCAGCCTAAAAATGTGATTTGTTGGAACTATGAGAGATTTAAGAGGGTAGCTCTACAAAAAAAAAGTTTGGAAACTCAAGAACAGCTGCTAAGTCAAGCAGCAAGAAATGCATTTAGTTTTCAGTTACTTAAGGATACAAGTACTTATTACTCCTTTTAGCTACCTTATCTATTCTATATGAGAAAGCATTCTGACTTCAGACCTAAACCCTGCATATGGTTTAGTTATCAATATAATTTAACAAAGAGAAATATTTTTGCTGCAAGGAGCAAATGCAAGTTGAAGTGCACGTGTATAGATACATCACCATCAAAATCACTTTACATTTCCACTTCTTTCATCTTACACCATGCAGACAAGCACTTTTTAAGCCATTCTTTCCCAAACTCAACCAAGAATCATAATTTGTACGTGAGTTTCCGCTAAAACCATGCATCTGATTTGAAGAAAAAACCACCCTGCCAACACACAACGTGCATATGATGTGCACCTAGTGGTCCTGAACATAACCAAACAGGAAAAAAACACCTGTATAGAGTATTCTTTTTCTGGTGTAGGCATTTTCTAAATGACACACTGGAAAAAATACTGTCCGTAGCACTCCCCACTATGTGCAAAATACACTAACAAATACAAATCTGAACCATTTTCTTTTCACAAGTTTTAAAAATACTCTGAAAGGCTACAGTCTTCAGATAATATTTTTTTTTTTTAAATATAATAAACTGTCTTAAATAGCTTCTGCATGCTTTTGGTTGCTGAGTTACAAAAGGCGAAAAAAAAACAATGGACACATCTACATTTTCGAACTGCTAGTTACAATTAAGAGTTAGGTCTCCAGTGAATGTTTTTTTGTGAAGAGTAAAGAAATCCTTCAGTCTTAATATGAATCTCAGGGCAAGTTTGTAAATGGCAAGTTTTAGTTATAAAAAGGACACAAGTAAACACAGAATAATCAAATCACTTGCTTATGGTTTTCCACTGTGGCCAACCCCGAACATCAGAAGTCACAAGTCAATCTCCCTTTGCCTACCTTTCTTACTCAGTCTTAAATGAATCTCAACTGTCAGTCATCAGTTGAAACTGTCATCATCTGCATAAATTAAAAAAATTTGCGTCCCTAGTTTTGGCCTTGCATCCAAACTGTAGTGTGCTTCTGCGCAAGACTCGGAACATGCCGTAAGATCCACACATTCAGTTAGTTTTTACTATACAGATCAAAAAAGCATACTTTTACACTGCACTAGAGTATGAAAATAAGCTTTGCCTATCACCCTCAGGAAGCGGTAGATAACTAATTTGATTTTCCCAAACAAGGCTTGCTACCTAGGTAGAAAAATGATTATGTACACACTTCCCTTATTCAGCAATCTTTTATCTGATGAGCATTCCTGTAAACTGTAGTTAACCACACTGCCATTGAACACGCCGCGCAGGTGTTTTCCCTGCCATAAAATTCAAAGGCCCATTTGCATTTTAGTTGCTTTTTGATAAATGGAAAATATAACATAACCCAATTTTAAATGACTAATTCCTGCAAGGAAAGGCTAAGGCTTCGTGTTTTACTTAAGAGTAAATTTAAACCCTTTTAGATGGGGGGGAGCAGGGAGATTACTCTGTTAAGAGTTGCCACATTTATACCAAGCCAGACTCAAATGAAAGTTTCAAAAGTAATAAGGAAGAAATGATAAATCTCTCTAACCTAAAGCACCAATTATAGAGAACTTGGATGAAACATGAAACAATTGTTAGGCAACCTTCTGCTATTAACTACTAGTATGCTTTGCAGTGCCTAAGCACACGCCTATTCAAACTAACACTGTTTGGTAGCACATAAACCCCTCCTCAATTTTAGAGCAGGAATCGTGTATAGCAGCTCCCTTTCATTTGAAGCAACAGGGGACCTGGTTCCCACATTGACAAAACAATGGTCCACAGACAACACAGGTCTGAAATTTTAGCAGACTGAAACATAAATAACCGAAAACTATTCAAATAGGCAGTAACAAACAAGCAACCAAATGTTTTCAGTGTTAAATGTTTACGTCAAGAGTTTTGGGAAGGCACATTTGAGCTGGAAAGAAATCTAGTATTTGTCTTACGACTTACACATTCTACATTAGTGTAGAAGCAGAAGAATAACCAAAGCATTCATCTCATATCAAGAACAGTTTTGACATTCAGGTTTTAGGAAAGTAAAAGAAAAACCGACACACCCCAATGGTCTGCACTTACTTTCTTCATCTATTTTCAGCTCTTCATTGTTTTTGATCTTCTCTGCAATCTCTTTTTCATTAAAGCCCTTACTTGCCAAAAATTTAATTTTATATTCATCCCAGGACACATGGCCTGTAAGAGAGAGCCACATCTCAGACATGACACAGCATGCTTAAATGACGAACTTTTGGTCTCATTACTTAAAATGGTACGTGCTAAAATCTTTTGCTTCAGCGCTATAGCCATCACACCAAGCTTTATGAATGGCAAATCAAAAGCTATCACCTGATTCACTTTTATGTTTCTTAGACCAGACAGGCCTTGTGAAAATAACCTCTTTATGCCATCATCCTCACCCCATCCCTGGCAGAGCCACTTAGCTGGTTACAATTTCCTATGACCACAAGTGAAATAACACAGCAGTCAACACAGAACTACAACACTGACTGGAGCACATGACTTCTTTGCTCTATTGTCTTCTGTATGGATCAAAACTGTTGTGTTTACATGCAGTCCAAAGGAACCTGGATTTTGTCCCAGCACTTGTGAAAAGCAGCCAGTAGATTTGGCTAGTAGCAACTGACTTAAGATGTCACCAGGAGATGGAGGAATCGTTCATCTTACCATCACCATCAGGGTCCACAGCTCGGAAGTGCATTTTATTCTCTTCCACAGCTTCCTGGAAATGTTCATCTGTCTTTTCCATGATCCAGCGCTGCATCTCTTTCGCACTTATCTTTTTATCATTATTTATATCCACCCTATGGATGAATAGCAAACAAGATTTAGGTTTGGGGTTGGGGGGGAGGTGTGATATATTTTTACATTCTAAATTAATTACTTTACTCAACAATAACAAACATAGGTTGCTACAGAAAAGAGTATATCTGTAACCCTCTCCGGGAAGTTGTACATTCTTTGAACTAGAGTACAGAACTAGCAAGTTAGTAATTTATTTCATCATTAAATTTAACTAACTACAAAATCTAGGTTACTACTCAGTGAAAAACATTCAGCCATACTTTACTCTTCTGTAAGTTAACTCATTTCAATATCATGTTTTTGAGTAAATTTTTAAAGCAGAGGAAACCACAAATACATCACTCATGGCACATTAACTCACTTCCTATTGGTTCAGAATTGTCAACTGCCAGCTGCTGCAGACTTTCACTACTTTGGAAAATTTCTTCTCTAACATTATCTCAAATCATTAACTCCTGCTCAATTTATCTTTCCAAGTCCTTTTTACCTTGATCTTCCAAGATCTCTGAAGTTTACTGATGAGTTGCCTCCCCTGTGTCTGCCTAGATCACATCACAACTGTCATGACCATTAAAAACAATTAAAATGTAATGTGAATAACTTTGGTGCAAGGACTTTCAAACTATTTAATACTTTGACTGTAGCACTTGTAAGTGGAAAAAAACCAAACAAACCAAGTTTCCTCTATTATACCTTGATCTCTGGTAACACATTACAGCGGATAGTTTTTAATTCTTAACACATTTAAAAGTTCTGTACATACATTTGCTCTCCATTAGGTTTCAAATCAGCAGGCTCACTTTGCTTTGCCAAAGGATATGCTTGTACTCAGTGCTACTGAGCTACAGAACAAAACGTTTTCTACCTGGCTAAAATTATCAGTAAATGTCCAATCTGACAATCCACTGCTCTCCTTAACGTACTACCAATACTGCTTTATTTTATTAAGATGCACTGCCCTACTATCAACTCCATTAATGCTTATTTCATTAAAAAGAAGTTAACATAAAAATTACAGTTGAAGAACAAATACAAAACCATAACATGCCACTTCTTTAAGGCTTTTTTGAGCGTACCATTAAGTATTTATTCAAAAAAGATATAACAATACCTAAAACTGAAAAGACATCACTAACATTTAGGAGGCAAGATTCTATTTAAAGAATAACAAAACCATTCTTGTTCAATTAAAAAAAAACCACAAAGAAAAACACAACAAAAAAAAAACAGTTTGGCTTTTTTTATCTGTTTGTATCACTGTCTTAAAAGTACTGAAGTGTTATCACTGAAACTCAAGTTATTAAATATGTGATTTGCCTTTAAATGTCAACTAAATGTTAAAAGCTTAAGCCAAACAACAACCTTAGCACCTAATGTTCTACAACACTCATCTGTATTAATAAATGCAGTGTTAGTGGTTTTAAATATTGTTATCATCTTTCCACGGATATATGCACAGTATTAGCAACTTTTCAGTATCAATTGCAAGAGCAGTAAAATGGCCATGTCCCACTCGTGCCACCTTGCACTTACCAGGTGAACAAACGTGGGGTTTGATATGGAACAGGTAATATCAAAAATGAGAAGGGAAAAACAAAGCATTTTCCCCTCAACGTTTAACATTCTAATTTTCTTACATCAAAGCTATCAAACTTACTACTTCCAAGCTGTACTTTCCATCTAAATCACATGTAACAAGGGAGAAAGGTTAACAGACATCCCATTTATTGCTCTTCTAGCTCATGAAAGTACACCTTTGTCCTGCTACCACAGGTCACAGGAAGCCTCCAATGACTCCCATTCTCATGAACTAGCAGGCACCCACTGTACAAGGGGAGCTGAAATCCTTTCAGTGTCCCTAAACAGCACTTCTGCTTTTGACAGGAATATTTACAACTGTATGAAATATAAGATATGGTCCTGCTGTGAGGTTACCATCTAAGGCAATAAAAAAAAAGACGACTGTCCATGCTTTGCACCCAGGATTTTCTGCACCATGCCGCCTGAGGTATTAATTAAAAACACATTGTGTGTTTTTTGTCTCCAAAGAAAATATTTCTAAAGCATCTGGAAGCCTGTGACTTACTAGCTTTTCACAGAAGTTCACAGTATTTCTCTTTTCACTCAGCCTTTAAGAGTATGTCCAGAAAGCAACCAAATTCCTCAAAATGCTTTTCCACATTTCTAATCTGATCATCTGACAAATGTAATTTTAAGCAAGTATCTGAGCGAGGCTGATCTTGAATCCAATTGCTTTAAGCTTCCTAAAACCACCTCTTTCATAACAAACTGGCAGAAATGAATGGAGTTTGCAATTTGTGTATGACAATTTACTAACCACCAGTTGAATGTTTCCAATAAACACAGAGCAATAAAGAAAATGAAAGCTTCTAACCACAATGTTAATATTTGTATATATCCTACCAATGAAGTAAGTGGTCTGAACAGCAGACATGGTAATAAAGGATTCTACTCTAAATGAAAAAGGCACTCTGGTTTGCCTATTTACTTTAGCTGCCTTTACTCAAGAGAACATCAGAAAAAAAATATCCAATGTTATTCTTGATTTTTTTTCTCCCTGTTAAAAGTTTGCAGAAAAAAAGCTTTGTTAAGCCTTCTCATTTTATCTCAAGTATATGCACATCCTGACATAAAATTAATCCTCCATTGCAAAAATGCAAGTAAAGCCAATCCTGCCACCTCGTGTCTAAAGTATGCACCGACTTGGAGTGCCACTTCCATTGTGTTAACTGACCTCCAAACATGACAATTTATTAGCCAACACAAACCTTATCTAGCACAAGAAGTGCTTTATAAAAGGCAAAATGCTCTAATGTCTAAAAGTAAAGTTAATAGTTTTACACCAAGAGCCAGATAAAGTTTACAAAAAGGCTACAAAAGAAAAATTTAATCTTTCTATTCTTATGTTTCATTCTCATTCTCTTTTCTTTTTCTAAATACTGAAGAGATAAACGTTTTGTTAACACCACTGCTAATTTAATGAAAAAAGCTGTCTTGTCAAGTGCTGAACTCTTGGTATGTGCAGCTATACATAATTATTTTTAACCTTCCTGTATTTCATTTGAAACACTCCAATTTTGGACACTTAGCATCTACTACACAGTTTTATGAACAGAAAGGAACTGTTAGCTTGTTTACCACAATCTTACTCCATTGTTTGTCTGTCCCTTTTCTTCCCTTCTGGCTTTACTATTGTCTTTTCAGTGTTTTTCCTCTGCAGCTATTTGCAGAGGTCACAACAGAAACAAAACCAAAATCCATATGGAATATAAGACCAAACAATAAGAAAGAAACTTAGATTGCCAACTGAAACCAAACTTACAGCAAAGCACTGGAGCATACTACTGCCAGAACAAACTGGAACAAACTCATACCCTCCCAATTTATTGCATCAGCATCCTACCCCTAAGGAAGCCCTTCCTTACCAATTCCTTGATCTAAAATACAAATGTGACTGATTATTCACTGAGCCAGGAAACCAGCAAGAAGTAGTATTAGTTTTTGTACCTTGAGAAGCTACATAGGTTATTTCACATAGAAACAGTATGTTTTGTCATAAATTTTACTAGACCACAGCACCAATCCTGTATACTGATCTCAACACATGCATTCTCACTCCTGGGAACAGTTTATACAGGTATGTTTAATACCTTAGTAACATGAACACAGTGCTTATAGTATGATGCTTCCCCCCTCACCATTACAATTTATAAATATTACAGAAAAATTTGCAAATTTTACTCTGAAGATCAGAAAAAGAGGCTGCACTGCTCTTGGCAATGTACATAACTTACTTTGAAAAGATGACCATGAGCTTCTTCCTGTTTTTTCTTGGTTCTGAATCTTCCTCAAACTCTTCCATCTCTTTTCCTAGAAAGACTTCTTGATGAAATTCTTTGTTAAGATGTCCATCCATCTCCATTTTGACCCCGTTCAAGTGATCTGGGGGCAAGATCTCATTCTCATCTTTAGTGTCAGCTGGCTTTTCTTTGAGGACAGAATTATTTGCAGGCCTTGCATAGACATCCATTAGAAGAAATACAAACAAAAGGGACAAATATAGAGATCCCAAGCTGCAGAGAACGGCCTGTCTTGACATCATTTTTTCCTTTTTATTCAAAGTATCGGCTGATTAAATTACTGTAAATGGATTAAATGATCTAAAAAGGAAAAAACACAGGCAAATTAAACTCTAGAACATGATGTCACTAATAAAACACCTCCTAAAATTCAGAAGAACCTACACACACACACAAGTATTTGCAGTGAAAGAATAAAAAAGCCTGTTAAATAATAAATACACAGTAATAAATTAAACTGTGTCAGTTTTCACCCTGCACAATTGTAACCTCTGTCAGAGGACTCTGGAAGACAAGATCCTTTAAATGGCCTAGTTCTGCTCTGAAAACCGTCTTCAGGTGCTACGGCATGAGCTAACCTGACAACTGAAACCCGAGCGTTTACTGAGAAGCCAACCCAGCGCACGAAGCACTCGCTGTCCGAACGCCAGCCCCAGCAATGCCCCCAACACCAGCACCGCGCTGCCCAGCAACCTGCAGAAACAGCCACGACAGCACAACAGCTTTACCAGAGATCTCAACAGACCAGCTCTTTAGAAAGGCTGAAAGACCTAAAGGTCTTTTTTCGGAAGGAGACGCCTGAGGGAAATACGATTACAAACGCCCACTCCAAGGGCAGCGGCGGTCCCGACCCCGCTCCACGAAGGGCCACACGCACTCACCGAGAGCTCCGGGGTGCCCCTTCCCTGCAGGAGGGGGACGCAGGCTCCGAGAGCCGTGCCAGGCCGCGGGGAGGCCAGCCCGCGCCTCGCTGCCCCTCACGGCAGACCCCAGGCCCACTCCCGCCCGGCGCCAGGGGCGGAGGGAGCAGGGCGGGCGCTGCGTGCGGACACCGTCAGAACGCGGCGCGTGCGTGCGGGGCGCGGAGCCGCCATCTTGGAGTAGGGCAGGAAGGCGCCCGGCACCGCCTGCGGCAGCCATTTTCCTCCCAGCGGGGCGCGGCTGTCAGGGCCTTGCGGCTGCCGCGACCCGCTATAGGGGGAACGCAAACCTCCGGGTGCTAAAAATCTGAACGTATTTGCTCATGTGCTCTTCCTTACCTCAGTCAATAATAAAGCAGACCTTCTCCTGTCGGGTAGCATGAAGCAGATTCCCTGTCGGGTAGCATGAAGCAGATTCCCTGTCGGGTCCCTTTTTTTGGCTATACGTACATCTCCAGTTTTGTGCTTGTTCATGTGTTTTGCTTCAGACCCCTTAAAATATCGCCTTTTGTACGTAACGCGCCGCTAGCGATCCCTATGAAACCAGAACAACAGCTAGCTCACACACGACTACTTTCACGGGACTACGTGCTCTCCCGTGCCACAGCGGGGCAGCACCGCCATGCCCAAAGCTTCCACCGGGGCCGGGAGCACGGCCAGCCCCGCCTCAACCCGCACTTCCCGCGGCTTCCCCTTGCCCTCACAACACAGCGGCGCGCCCGGACCCAACATGGCGCCGCCTCGGCCTCGCGTGCCCTGTTGCAAGATGGCGGCCGCGAGGCGCCGCCGCGCGCGGTCAGGTGGTGCAGGGCGCGGCCCCTCCTCCCGCCCCTTCCCCCGCAAGGCTGGCGGCGGGCGGAGCGGCGGCCGCCGCGCACACCGGGGCCGCGGGGGAGGCAGGGCCGGAGCCGCTCCTCCGCCCGGCCTGAGCCCGCGCTTCCCCGAGGAGAAGGGGAAAAGGCAGGAAGGAGACATGAAACCACCTTTGAGGGACGGCGAAGCGCGGTGAGGGCTCCCACAGGCATCGTGTCTCCTCTCGGCGGCCGTAAGCCGTTCCAGCCCCCGGGGGCGGGACTCCTGCCGTTCCCGCCTAAATCCTCGGCTCCGGCCCGTGCCCGGTCGAGGCCCCGCGGCCATGAAGCTGCTGCGCCTGCTGTGCCGCCACAAGACGGCCCTGGGCCTGGGTGGCCTGTCGCTCTTCGCCGTGGTCCTGCTTTACCTGGCCAAGTGCACCTCCGAGGGCCTCCGGCCTCTGCCAGCCCCCCGCGGGCTCCCCCACAACCAGCCTGCGGCCCTGCCGCCGCGGGGTGCCAGGGGGGCACACCCCCCGGCAGCCCCACCGCCGCCCTCCCCGGAGGAGACCGCCTTCCTGGCCGTGCTCATCACCAGCGGCCCCAAGTACAGCGAGCGCCGCAGCATCATCCGCAGCACGTGGCTCTCGGCCGCCGGCCGCCCCCCTCACAATGACATCTGGAGCCGCTTCGTGATCGGCACAGCGGGGCTGGGGGCAGAGGAGCTTCGTAGCCTGGAGGTAGAGCAGAGCCGGCACAAAGACCTCCTCCTTCTGCCAGAGCTGCGGGATTCCTACGAGAACCTGACCGCCAAAGTCCTGGCCACGTACGTCTGGCTGGATCTGCACGTGGACTTCCAGTTTGCCCTGAAGGCTGACGACGATACCTTTGTACGCTTGGATGTGCTGGTGGAAGAGCTGAGAGCCAAGGAGCCGCGTCGCCTTTATTGGGGCTTCTTTTCTGGCCGCGGTCGAGTCAAATCTGGTGGCAAATGGAAAGAGAGCGCCTGGGTGCTCTGTGACTACTATCTACCATATGCTCTGGGTGGTGGTTATGTTATTTCTGCAGACCTGGTGCACTATTTGCGTCTTAGCAGAGACTACCTGAACATGTGGCAGAGTGAAGATGTCTCCCTGGGGGTGTGGCTGGCTCCCATTGATGTGAAGAGAGTGCACGACCCTCGCTTTGACACTGAGTATAAGTCACGAGGTTGCAACAATAAGTACATAGTAACTCATAAGCAAAGCATCGAGGACATGCTGGAAAAGCACCAGACCCTGGCTAAAGAAGGAAAGCTCTGTAAGGAGGAGGTTAAGCTCAGGCTTTCCTACATGTACGATTGGGGAGTGCCTCCTTCACAGTGTTGCCAAAGGAAGGATGGCGTCCCGTGAAAGTCTGAGGAAGGAAAAAACAGAATGTTGATGGACTCTCTGAGCTTGGTTACTGTTACCTGGGGAGAATCCCAATAACTAGGGCTTAAAAATTACTCAAAAGATTTTGCACGATTATGTCATGATCAATTAAACCCTGAAACTCCTAAGAGCTACTGATGTGGCATGATGTAGAGATGTTTAAAAAAAAAAATAGATAACAAAAAGCATGGAAAGACTCATATGACAGGATTGAAGGCAAATAATAGGTTGCAAAATATGGGTAGTACAGAAAATTTGGGGGAGATAACTTGGATGAAAAGTTGCTGGAAGATTTTTAACAGACCCTAAGATTTATTTGCTAAAGATCACAACAGGCCTTTATGCTATCTATAAGATTGTGAAACTAGCATCGGCTGTTTGTTTCTGCACAAGGAACAAGTGTCAGTTTGGCAGGGTTTGAAGATTCTTATGGGGCCACAAATCAGTTGCTATCACCAGTGGGAACAGGTGGCTGGTTATTGACACACGCAGTCAAGTAAAGGGAACAGTTTTACCTGGGACATTCGTGTCAGGGGAGGGAGAGAACCTGTTCTTTGGCAAGTGCTCCCATTTACAAGAATGGAATTATTAGACCTTCTGTGTAACTTGTCTCTAAGCTTTTTGTTGTTTAAGACATCATGTTACATAAATTATCTGGCAGCTACAGAGTAAGTTTATATTTAAAAAGGTGGATGAATTATGGTATTTGGTAGATATAGAATATATTCTCTTATTTTGGGGGCAAATAGTTGCGCTACAAAGCTAGCCTTCGGTTGTTAGGCATAAGTGGTGCTCTTAGCTTATCCTCCAAACACACTGTGTATGAAGAAACATTTCCCCTCCCAACAGTAAGTAAGCTGACTACTACAAGGTCAGACGTTGTAGGCTTCAGATTTAGATTGTTCTGGGTTTCTTCTGTAAAATGTAAATTAGCAGGATTAGATCAGTGGAAGCTATTCGGGGTTCAAACAAGATTGCTCTAACGTGGGTACCTCAGCTCAGAAAGTAATATCTGTATGTAGCCAAGAGAAACAGATTCTCCCACCCCACCATCCCCCAAACTCCTGTTTGAGGAGAACCTTGTCTCTCTTTTCAGTAGCTACATTACAATCTGAGACTAATGCCCCAACAGTCACATTTAGATGCCTGAAGCGAGACTGGGTGGATTCCCTCCTTCTCTCCAGTAGCACCTTACAGAGGAACTAAAAATATTTTACAGGAGGACTGAGTTAATTGCTCAAGTGATATGTCAGTGAATGGGATTACATCCCTTAGTCCTGTCTACACTACGAATAATTCTAGTACTGACAGAGCTTGTCAGCATCAGATGCAGTACTGAACAGTAAAGGCAGACAGGACATTCTTGGCTGTAGAACAGATCACTTGCACAATTTCACCATGTTAGCTGTCTTCAAACCTTTAGGTAAGCCTGTAATTCAAACATTTTTGAATGGCAGGTGCTCTCATACACAGAAATACTTTTTTTCCAGTGCTAGTACGGAGCTACTGACTTCCAGTAACCTTTGTCAGCTACAGATCTTTCAGTATAAGCAGAGTTGTTACTTTTATGCCTGAAGGGCATTCTTAATTATCAGTTATTACTGTTTGTTGCACACTGCACTTTCATACAATCTCATTTCCTCCTCTCCCTCCATCAGTGTCTGTTCCCACCTGCACAAAGAGACAAACTGAAAAGAAAAAAAAAAAGGGGGGGTTGCCAATATCTCTGTACTTTTGCTTCTTAAATTAGCAAGTTAGCAATTTATACCAAAGGAATCAAGTATGGGTTTTTTGTTATTCTTCTCTTGTTTTCATTAAATTATTGAGGATTAAGAAGTCTTCTTCGGAGGCTGATAATTCTCTGTTTCGAAAATTTGAACAAATCATTGAGTTCCTTCTAAAACAAAGTTGAATTAAGATACTGAAAAAAAAAAAAGTTATTTTAGCATGTGTCCATTCTAATGCATGCTTATGTGTTGACAGATAGGCAGGTGTGTTTTTCAGCAAGGTGTACTATTTCCAAAAGAAGAATTTAACAAGATTACAATAAATTTAAATTGGTTTTAGCATTTTAAAAATTATCTATTTGCCATTTGGGGTTCACTAGTATTGTGTGTGTATATATATGTGATTAAATGCTTGTAATGTGAGTATTTATTTATAATTATTGAAAACCTATTATGTATAGGAAAAATAAGGTAGTTCAATGTCATTTTAAATTTGTTTAAGGAGGTACTGTAACGTCCATGAGAATTACATATCAAGCAGTGCTTGAATTTGTTGGTGTACAAGCCATTATTTAAAGTACTGCGATGTGAACTGCAGATCACAAGCCTGCTGCATGTCTCTCAAGCGAGTAAGAATGTACTGTTTATCCATTTCTACCAGTAACTGTGTTCATGGAGGTGGTTTACGTTGTTGACCCTGACTCTCCCTGCACATAACCCCCATCCCCACCCCTCCAAAAAAAAACAACAAAAACAAAACGTTTTTCATTGCTGGCAAAATTAGTGGCAGAGAAATGCTAGATCTCCATCTGAGATTTGACCCCATGGAAGACATTATGCCTACAAACACTTAATAAATTCTCCTGAAGACTTCCTTACGCAAGTGGCAGGAACACAGCGTGCACCCTGAAGCACCCAGCGTGATGGATCTCCTGACAGCGGCTCAGCCCGAGGTGTGCTGCCTGCACCCTTGTGAGGTGAAGCTCAGAAACCATGGTGCTAATAGATACAGTAGAGAAATTAATTGTTGATGACGTGCCCTCTCCATGATCATATCCAGCACTTGATACTGAAATATTTAAAGCTGACAATAGCATAAACTCAACTAGAAAGTTGATTTTATTTTCCAGTGATTTAAGTTATGTATAATGTGACTTAATTACTTTAGTGCATAAAAATAAGTAGCTAAAACATTAATTGCCATACTAAATAAATAGTTCCACTTAAAAAAAAACCTCAAGCTTCCAAGAATTCCTATAGTCAGTTCAAGATTTTTAAAAAACCAAACCCAACCTAGAAATTACTACTCCTGTAACTGAATACTTTCTTTCCTGAATGTCTAGCCTTGTTCACGTGGAGTTTGCTCCAATACAGCTTCTACGTGTCATACTTTTGACAAATGTTACTTTTTCTCTAGTTGAAATGCCTCATTTTTGAGCATTTAAATTTGTATTTCATGTCTGTTAACACTGATGTTTTGGGGGCCAAGGTGTTAGCTTTGCAGATTTAATTTAAAGCCCAGCAGCATGGGAAGGTGATTAAGAGCTGCATTTCTATTCGTTTCTGTTCAGCTCCAGCATCAGGGTTGAAATATGGTTTTGGTATTGCTGTATGCTTGACAGACTGTCAACACCTACACTACTATATATTTTATTTAGAACACACTGCCTGCAAGACTCAAATCTGTTGCTACATGTGCCTGTGTAAGATATGCTTTTACCTTGGAACTGGAACTACTTTATGCCAACATAATATGCCAGTTATTACTTTCTAATACAGACTATTTAGGTAATGTCTAGTAAAACTTGGAAATGGATCAGTCTGTTACTTATAGCCTGCCTGGAGCTGAAGGATGCTACATAATAAGCGTGCCTTTATGAAACAGAATTAGTGTGGGGGACTGTGCTGAGTATCTTTTAAACAACTGAATGAAATTGCACATTTTTTGCAGCCACATAACTTTACCATTCAGGGCTGGGGTGTGGCACACAGTTTATGTGCTCAGCATTTATATAGGAAATAAATAAACTGCTAGAAACCCGAAGCTATCTGTGATGATGAAAACTCTTGGTAATTCCGTAAGCGTGTTGTATATGTATTTATGTCCTTTCATGTATGCCTTTATTGGCCAAAGGATCCGTGTGCTGTGGTTTTTAATAAAAGATTTTTGCTGTACGGGTGATTGCTTGTTCTATGTAAGAAAAGATAGAAGTGTGGGTTATTTTATTATGCCACTGTGCAAGACGCCCAGAGGATTGGCTCAGTCTTAAGCAATTGCACAAAAATGTTTCAGTTAACATCAGTAATAATGCCTATCAGAGCGATAATGAATGCTGGAACCCTGAAGTAGCTAGTGGCCTAAAAGGAATGCCACTGGGTCACACACGTATACATAAATACATGTACCTGTTCATCCTGTTTTTACATTGGTAGCAATATAGGGGCACGGCTTAAACTGGAATGGAGTCAGAAAAAGGGCTTCTCTGGCTAAAAAGTATATTGATTCTGGTCTTAGCTGAGTAGTACTTTAAGCAGTTAGACATCAATAAACACCATTGGCCTGTTTTACGTTAAAAAAACAAAATACTAGCAACAACCTGACAAAGAATTGAAAACATTTTCAATATAACATCTCTTAAAATCATTTCAACGCTTCAAGCAGTTTAAATAGCACCAACTTTCTGCTGATGAAGTAGCTAGCCCCTTCTCTTTACAATGAGCGTGTTCTTGCTGCTGCTTCTGCCAGTAACCAAGAAAGTTCCCTAAAAATAGAGTTCATGGATTATAGAAAAATATAGAGACAATCAGTGTCCAAAGGCACACAGCGTTTCAGGTTTACAGTGAAAACAAGTCAGTTCAGAGGCGAAGTGACTTGTCCAAGATCGTGTAGGAAGCTGGCAACAGATCAGAAGCAAGAAACATGTCATTGGTGGTGTTAGGTTAATGCTCTCCTCTTCTGAAGGAGAAAGCTGATGATAGCAGTCCCGATCCTACACACAAGCTGATCATAAGTTCTTCCTTTCAAAAGGAACATGCCAGAACCATACAAATCCAACAGAGTTTCATCCTGTTTGTGACAACAGAACTAAGCCATCCAACTGCCACCTGTTTTAGCAGTCTGGTTGGTTTCCATCCGTAACTTCCCCAAGTCATGGATATCTAGGCACTCTTAGCAGATTGTCAATAAGTTACAATGGTAACTGTCAGCCTTTAAGTCTGAAAAGATTAGCCCTTCAGATGGCTTTTCATCAAGTGCTGGGGTTATTAACCCCAAACAAGTTCTTACATAGCAAAAGAGAAGCAAGCAAGGCAGGGCTAAATTGGTCACATGAGCTGAAGGTTTGCAGTTAATGCACACCACCAGATACTCAATACAAGTTTTCAGAGAAGTGTGAAAGCTTTTTTTGTTCCCCATAACACAGGACTCCAGAATAGACAAGCAATACGTTACTTCTCCTCTATACCCAAACCCACCCTCTTTTGCAACAGCCCAACTGTTGTTAGAGGAGCACCAGTCAAAGACCGTCTGTCAAACAAGCCTTTCAACGCATCTACCTCACCTTCTTTCCAGGAAGATTGTAAATAAAAGGCACTTACCCAACGTGGCTTCCACAGGATGAAGTCCATCATCACACCCCAAACACTCCACACCAAAAAACCCCCCAAGAGCTCTTCTTGCTGCTTTTATGAAGACCGGTTGGTCCTCACCTTATTACTGACCTCAGGGAATCAGCTGGGAAGCAACAAATCAGCTACAGGTGAGGATTAGGCCGACTATTTTAAAGGGACATCCCCAAGTGGGTATTGTCTATCTCTTTTCCCTGACACAATTAAAATGTCTATTCCAATTTTTTAAAATGTGTTTTCATCCAAATTAAAATCTTTCACGTACATATCACGAACTCACTTCTTTTTGCATCTTTGCTACCAAGTTTTAAAATAAAACTTTTCTTCCATTTTTTTCCATAAATAATTCAAAATAACTTTCAAATTTGTTACTGACCCAGACCTCTGAAGCGAGGTAACCTATTTGGAGCTCTCCAGAGTTTTCCTGTTCACTTGCCCTATACAAGTCAGTCACTAGATGTCACCGTGTGCCTTTAAAAGCACATAACGGGATCTGGTCCTTGGTTTAAAAAAAAAAAAGACTCCGCAGGAACCTAAGCAATGTCGAAAGACAGTTGCTTATGACTAAAATCTTGCTACATTCTCTAATAAAGTGTCTGCTGCTTCACACGAACTCAAATGGATGATGGAGGAGAACAGGAAAAAAGTTTTCCAGTTCAGAAATGGAATTCTGAAGGAATTATTGAGGATGGAGCCAACATATTCTTCCATGTAATTAATGACTGATCATGCACACCCAGATTTTAAAGACAAACCTTTGTAGAAGACCACAAAGCCCCCAAAAATGAAGGAAGCAAATTAACTAAACATGATGAGCCACATTTTTGTCAGTACAGTAGTGAAGTTTAGACACCATTTGGGAGCTACAATAACTTGGGATTATGGAAAGATAACTAACTGTGCCTGTTATGGAAAAACATCTTTGGATGACTTTTTCTTGTCTATGTATGTTTGTGGTTAAACTGGCCAAAAATTTTACATCAAAAGACTTTGTTGTTGTTGGGGGGAGGGTTGGCAGGTGGAAGAGAAATAGCTTTACAGTGAAGTGGACATTTTTTATAGCACAAGTCAAAACAAACCAAAACCCCCAGTCCCCGTGCCCCCCCTCCTCTTCCAATGAAGTTTTTCTGTGGTTTCATCAGCTGAAAATACAATTAATTTGAGCTGTCAAATTTAGTTTTCTTAAGGGAATCTCTCCCCCAAAATATTCAAAGAATTCTGTTCCAAAAAATGTCTATGTATGGCTCCTTGAACTTTCAGGTTGATTAAAGAATATGTAGAAAAGAAACCTATTAAAAATTATTGACACACTGGTCAAGTCTAGGAGCTTCTCA
The DNA here is from genome assembly GCF_013368605.1 of Nyctibius grandis. Taxonomy (NCBI): domain Eukaryota; kingdom Metazoa; phylum Chordata; class Aves; order Nyctibiiformes; family Nyctibiidae; genus Nyctibius; species Nyctibius grandis. The sequence goes on from NC_090674.1 coordinate 5,978,508, forward strand.
GGTGGGTCTTTTCTGGGATAGGGAACTAATTACTCATTATCTTTAATGAAAACATTTACCTGGTGTTTGATGCTGAAATTTAGGGAGTGTTCAGGTTTCTGTCCATGCAGGCCGTAACGCGGGAACACTTATTTATGCCTCAGTGGGTATGGAGTGGTACAGCTCTGGCCTCGCTCCACCACTGTTGCCAAGCTGTCATAGCCTTATGCTTTTATACCCAGGTCACAAACATTGCATAAAATCCAAACTTCAGCAATACTTTCCACATCCTCTCCTCTCTTTTTTTTTTTTTATTATCAGTTTCAAATAAAACATGGAAAAAAAATGTGAAAAAACCCAGACACTGATTCATGTTTTGATGAAAACACAAAAAGCCACAAGCCCGCACGTCCACCTGCTGCTGCCCACTATTTGATGATCACTCTGGCCCTGATTTCTGGAGACACCAAGGCCATCGCCTCTGCCCGGCACGGCAACACGCTTTAGCAAGTTGGCAGGGAGGCTAAAGACTGTCTAGTCATTTAAGGCCACAAACCCCATCTTCTGGTGGTCCATGTCATTCCCTGCTTTGCTTGACAGCCAAGATTCAGGGAATGAGAGTCCTGTCACAGCATCTGTTTATTTTCCAGGCAGCAGGCTATTGACATGTAAAGTGTTGGACAAGCAGAGAAGTTGCACACAAAGAGCCTCTAGCGCAAAGTGCACCGTACGTAAGCAGCAGAGGGGACCGGAGGATTAATAACGCTGTCTTTTTTAAATAAAGGAAGAGGTGGCTGTTGTTGCCAGTGATCAATTGATTTGGGATAGTGTCAAATGGCTCCAGTTGGCTTTGAAGCATCGTAGCACAAGACACTGCAAAAACATTTATCCAGAACAGATCCTAGCCACAAGAGTTACAAATATTTACTTTATATATTTACTTTAGGGAAGGACTCAAGCCAGAGATAGTAGATCTTGATTGCAAACATACCAGCAATGGAGGTGCTAAGAACTGGAGTTTTGGGTCTAATCTTTCTGATTTTATCTTGTCTAATATATTTGTCTTTCTTTCCATGCCTTGACCTCAATAAAACAAGCGTTCTACACGCTGGAAAACCACCCCTATAAATGTGCCGTGCTGAGCTCCAGGCCTGAATCTATGGCTCTGCTGAGATCAGGGAGGCCAGGAGCTAACCCAGACTTAGATTAATTTCGGTATCTTTTGTAGTTCCTTAGATGTTTACACACTGCACACTTGCGTGTGCAATTTTCTCAGCTGTCTCTGCCCTAATTTGCAGCTAGTCTCTCATAGTCCCTAGCAAGTGGCTTCTCTGTGGATGCTACACTGTGTCCCTTCCTAAAAACAAGTCTTGCTGACTTTGGCTGCAATGAGCATTACGGGAATCTTCAGCCATACAGGGATTTTCCCAAATATGAGATGCTGTGCACAACAAGTTAAAGAAGTTGTAGCTATTCTGACTTTCTTTACCATTCCTAATCCCTGATTTCATAGGGACTCCTGGCTAGTAAGATGTTTGGTGGAGATGTTTCTTCTCCAACTTGTCTTCTAGTGTACTAGTCTGCAAAGTTTTTCAGGGTGGTGGGTCACTCAACTGCTTCTCCTTGCCCTATAGCAGAGAGCAATGGATGGCTCACCATGGTTGGAAGGCTGTGGAGAGACAGAGACGAGAGATTCCCTCAAGGAGACATGACTGAGTGGCAAAAGGGTGCCCTAGCAAGTGGCACTGGCAAAAGGGAGAAGAGCTACTGGCAACACACTGTGAACAGAGAGGACAGCCTGCTCCCCACACCTTCAGATTTAAAGAGTCAGGTTAGCCAGCTCCTTCACCAGGTACTGGAAGATGCAGTTACTCCTGGAACCCTCTCCCTCCTGGAAGTGCAAAGTAACATCTACTCGAGTGCTGGAGCAGTAAGATATTGGTGCTGAATGTTGTTTAATGCAGCCTGCAAGGCTGGTCACTTTTTCGTTATAAAGGAAGAACTGACCAATTAATTGTAGTTGGGACTCCTGGAGCCTACCATCAGATGAGTCTGTAGCCATGGGCAGGCCTGCCAAGCCATGGTCTGCAATGCCTGGATTTCTTAATATGCTGTGTACCCATTATTCCATCAGAATCTAGTGGAAATAGTTCTTAAAATGAAAATAGTAACTACTTCGTGCCTCAGTTTCTCCCTCAGTAAGTTGATAACAACATTACCTCTTCTCAAGGCATTGTGAAGCAAAGCTGTCAAAGGCCTTTGGGATCCAGGCATGGCTGGACTTAGGGAAGTGCCTGATTATCTTACACTTTGTAAAAGTCCAATCTGGCTCCTGAAAAGCTTCATCAAAGCAAAACCCATAGCTGGAAGGTTTATGAGGACAGGCAGAAGGGTAAGAAAACAATAACCAAGATCTAATTTCTTAGGAGTAACAGATAGTCCCGGGAGGATATAATTGAAGTCTCTAATAGCTGCAGATAAGATCAGACTGTGTTACTATTTTCAGCCAGTCTCAGACATCAGGACTGGAGTCACCGAAATAAATTCTAAAACCTGAGACAAATGAGATGCAGCTATCAGGAAACTGCAGGGTCCCAAAGAGCGAGAGACAGCAAGAAATACATAAATATTGCAATGGGGTGGAATCAGCCACTAGGCAGGGATGTCCTGCCCCAGTTGTCCTAAATGCTGGGGTCACTAAAGAAGAGACAGATGCCTGTTTGGGGAAGGACTGAGATGAAAAGGAGGAACTTGAAGGGGTGAGATGACCTTGATTTTAATTCCAGCTGTGACAAGAGGAACTTTGTCCTCATTGCAGTGCACCAGCAAAGCTCTCTGCTCCATTTGCTTTTGGAAAAGAGCAGTGCACGACCACAAAAGACCCAGAGCCACGTTTAGCCCAGGGAGTTGCTCCGAGGTGATGGGTAGGAGCCTGTAGAAGCGGGCAATGCCTGAGTGAAGTCAGTGTCTCCCAGCTGGGGACCTGGTCACCAGGCAGTGGTTCCAAATGAGATCACCAGGGTGAAGACTAGTGAGCCTAGTAGGGATAAAGTTTGCATGATTGTAGCAGAGAGATGGTGGGATTGTGAGTGGGGCCCAAGGTCTGTAAATCCTTGTCCGAGGACCCCAGAACACACTCCCTGCACTACCAAGGAAGCAGAGTGTGCCTTCAGCTGCCTCTTTCCATACCCAAGCTACTGAGAAGCAACTTGCTCAAGGGCCTGGGGAGCCACGCTTGTTTACCCTGGAGAAGAAAAGCTGTGGGGGGCTAATAGCAAGCTTACAGTACCTGTGAGAAGTTAGCAAGAAGACAGATCCAGACTCTTCACAGTCATGTATGGCACGAGGAGAAGAAACAATGGGCACGTTGAAATAAGAGAGCTTCAACCTGGACTAAAAGAAATTGTTTTCATCATATGAACAGTCATTTATTGGAACAGCTTGCCCAGAGAGGTTGTGCAGTCTCCAACTATGGAGGTTTTCAAAACCCAACTGAATAAAGCCCTGAGTAACCTGGTCTGCCCCCAAAGCTGACCCCACTTTGAGCAGTAGGTTGGACTAGAGACCTCCAGAGGTCTCTTCCAATGTTAATTACCCTAGGATTGACAGCAAGTCTGCCTCCACTCATCCTTGGCATGTGTAGAGATCAGCCTTAGCCAGGGCACATGACAGATGAGAGATTACATCACCAGGCAGGGGAATGCTTGGGAAACATCCCATCACTTGCTTTACATCAGTTCCACGTCGGCTCGTGCAGAGAGCACCCCACCCAACCCATGTGGATCTGTTCACTCCCTACCTCTGACAGCTTGTTTATTCAAAAGCATTTGGCTCTCAATGCCTTCCAGATGAAGTAAGAGATCAAAGGCCCTAATTTCCTTTCCTCCCACTGCATTCTCCTTCCACGTTCAGGCTAGGGTTCATATTGACCAGGGATTTCTTCATGGCACGGGAAGCGCCATTTTGAAGAACCCCTAGCAAAAGAACAGGCACAAGCCAGGAGCAGGTTGGAGGTGGCTGCAGATTCCTTGATTGGGGAGTGTAAGAGGCTGAGTTAGCAGCAGTTGGGAGTAGGATTATTCAGAGTCAAGAAAAAAGACAGTTTCAGAGATACTACTAAACAGATATGAAGCTAGCTGGAAAGTCCTGTCCTTGCAGACAGGATTCATTCTTCTGTGAAGACTAGGAGCTGAAGGGAGCTACTTCCATTTAGGTCAGATACTAAATGTGGCTCCCACTACCAGAGAGCTTCATAGGTTCGACCTATCCTCACAGCATCTCTGCTAAAAAAGGTTAGTGCTATGGAGTAATTTCAGAGGGGAGCTGAGGGACAGGGAGACCCAGATGACAACTATGCATCATCCCTCAGATCCAAGCCCAGTCTCCTGCTCTACAAGCTTGACCCAAGCCAGCTGTCTCAGGCAGGCATTATAACTCAAGCTAATCATCAAGACATGAACTCAAGCTAATCAGCTCAGACTCCCAGATTTTATTATTAACTCAATAAAAGTTAACAGACCACGAGGAACTTGCCAACATTGCCAATCAGGAACAAAATCGAAGAAGCAACCCATGTTTTCACCATCCTTCTCGGGCCCCCAGGCTTCTGTGGCATCTCTCCTTCGGCTGCGCAGCAGCAGCACCAAGGTCTCAAAGTGTCTCAGCATCCTCATTCCTTGAATTATTCAGAATGTGTTCTTTCTTCTCCTGACTGAAAACAACCTGGGATTCACTGATTTCTTCCTAAGCAAACACGCAACCACTTCCATGTAATCAGAGTTTGTTTATGTCACTGCTTCCCCTTTCATGTGAGGCCTACAGCTTTCCATCTCTTTTCAGGCATCAAATGCTAATTTCACTTGGCTTTTCTCAGTGCAATGGGCTGGAATAGAGAGTCATAAACAACCAGATCAGTAACGCTGATGTTTGTTTAAAAGGCAGTTATGATTTTTTTTTAAACTGTAATTTTTTAACTCTTGAAATCCAGCATCTTTCTGCAGCTGTGTTGTTTCCCTCTCTGGCTTTACAGAGCAAGAAACTGAAGGTGGAGAAAACAAAAAAAATTAAAGATGGAAATTGGGATAAAATGATGATTTAGTAATCATTGATCCTTGGGAGTCAATCCTGCATTTCACTGGCAACGTGTCCTTAATAACGAGTGCCCAGACCTGTGTTTGGAGGATCGTGCCCTTACCTGTGGATGACATTAGGTAGCCAGGTTAGAGGGAAGGAAATGTGAGGAATTTTTTTTTCCTCCCTTTTTTTTTTTCTCTAGGCAAATTTAGAACAAACTAGTGAAATGAGCTTGGGCAAACAGCATTTTAATGCAGCTGCATTGGGTAACAATCACAACCTGACGATGGTAGCACAGGTTTGGCAGGGACTAGAGCCTGCACAAGCACAGCCAGAAATGCACCTGGATTTACAGTCTAAACTGGAGAAACTGTTTTTATATTATTGTGCTTTTCCCTGGAACATTTTGTGACTGCAAAGATTATCTTTCAGAGCTTTCCTCCTCTTATTTCCACAAAGCAGGTGGAAATGCAAAATAAACGCCTGTGTTTGGAGGCTTGTGCAGATGCTGAAGCGATACAGAATTCTGCTGGGCAAATGCATCCTAGTTCAGGCTGCTGCCTTCTCATTCCTCAGCTCTGCTGTTTGCAAGCAAGGGCCCAACAAATGCCATTTGCTACAATGCCTGTTGCTACACAAATGCCCCTCTTACATGGTGGATTAGGGCTTTTGAGTCTATTTTGCCTTGTATGCCTAAGAAAGCTCATGTGTTGCCTCTGCTCAGCCCCCAATTAGCTCTGGAGATCCATATGTTAAACACTACTGATGAACACCTCCTCTTTCTGAAGCTTTCAGATTCACACAGAACATTTTCTTGTCCTTGGGGAATGTTGGAAAGAAAACAGTGTTGTCAATAACTGTGAATTGCACTAATTGGGATATTTAATACTTGGTTGCAATTGCCCTGGTGCTGAAACTTTCATACCCTGGCTATAAAAGACCCTAGTGTCAGAAACACAGTAGAGTTTTTCATGCCAACTGCTGTGCTGGGTTATGGCTCCAGTCTGGCTGCATTGCTCGGTGAAATATGTTATTAGAAAATTAAACCAACAAAGACAACGTTACAGCAATGTTCAATCTGAGCCCAACCCACAGAGGGCTGGGACATTCATCACCGAGCAGGGAACTGCACCCTAGGTCAGTCTTGATGGTGCGTGCTAGGCCTAATCCTGCAACGGGCTGAGCACCCTCCAAGGCCTAAAGGCTTCAGTGGACATGGTGGTGCTTAGGGTCTCGCCCAGCTCCCTGCAGGACTGAGCCCCCCCCAGGCACCGTGACCCCCCACATCACAATAACATGGCTTAGCCCTTGCTGACCACCGCTGGTACACTGACCCATCGCTCTCCTTCTCAGGGGACTGAGAGGCTTGTGTCCCGCTGGCTCAGGTGAGCAAGGGAGCAGATGCCCTTTGCTTTCTCTCCTCTGTTCCTTTTCCCCAGCAACGTGCTGAGACATGGCACCCTTTAACAGAGCTCTTTCTATGTGCCCTGTTCTCCATGTAGGGCTGAAAGGGGCCCCTTGCAAGAATGCTGACATAATCCGCTGCTTAGAGCCTGGTCAAAACAGGGCAGCTTTGCCAAGGCCACCAGCAAGCAAAAAATATTTGCTCTTTGCTGGCTGGACTCAACCTACTCACTCCTTTCCCAATGGCTGTCCAGTACTCCTGTACTGGCCCAGCATGGATCTGAACTCACAACTTACTGGTAGAAGAGGCTTTGTGGTCCACTAGATTGTGTTTAATCAAAGCCATTTAATTAAACTCATGTCATGCTCACTCCACTCCAGCTCACACATGGGGCTTTCTTAACTGAGCCAAAGCCTACTGAAGATGCATGAAATTTTGTAATCAGGAGTAAAAGAAGAGAAATTTTGTCACTACAGATGCTGGACAAAAATTGATTTTGCAAGCATGTGTGTGCTTATCTTTGATAAGAAATAATTTGTTAACAAAAGGGGTTTGGGTGCTGAGGGAATAGATCAGTATGTGATTTAGTATTTTCTCTGCCAAGAAACAGAAGTGATTGATCCACTTTGCAGTCTGACTGATTTTTTGAGAAACTCCACTATATTAAATGAAACCAATTGATTTTTTTTTCTCCTGTGTACTTACTTACAAGAGCCATAAAACAACAGAGAGCATGGAAGAGTATCATCTTGCAGTCATCAAACCTAGTACACTTTTTCCCTCTCAGATTCTACAATGCCACTCAGCCAAACCTTCTGCAGAGGTGGATTCTGAGGCCAAGCTGGAGAACCTTCCAGCAGTAAACCAAACCCCTTCCAGTGGGGCTTATGGGTGAGACAATGACAGGCAGTGTCCTCTGTCTGGTATGGCACTGCGAGCGGGCGCCATGGTAATACTCTGATTTATACATTCATTTCCTACTCTCATCTGTGGTTTTGAGTCCCCAGCTCTGTAGCAGCCTGCTCTGCACAGGGACACAGGCTTGCAGAGGAAGGATGGAATAACACTGACGTGTGCAAGCTGTTTTTTATGAGCCCGCAAAAAAAAAAAACCAAACCACAACAAAACACACAGCTCAAGAACAACCACTTTTTCTATGTTGTTGCAGTTGCAAGAATTATAATCAAAGAGGGGACAAGATACCATCTGCCCAACCACAGCAAAGCAGTGGAAGCCCATGGCTGTGGATGGGGAGTTTCCCAAAGTTAAACCATAAAGCATTCAGCTCCTTTTTGCTAGAATTCATCTCTGCAGTGAGCACAGAAATAAACTTCTCATTTCCAAATATAAGAGAGAGAGGAATCTAAGGGACAGGAATTTGAGCACTGAACAAGAAGCCTGAACAACCATGCTGAGAAAGAGGACCCCATAAAATCTTGCAGGAGGTTCCCCTGTGCAGCCAGTAGTGCACACTTCTCACGTACGAGGGCACTAGTGTGTTTTTAATTGGGAACAGGTTTACTCTCAGTTCCAGCTCATAAGCAGATGCAAGGAAATAAAAAATACAGAGCTTTAAATCTGGCCACGGTACAAAAATTCTGTTTGCAAAGACATCCCTTAATGAGCCCCCACTAGGTATGGCAGAAGGGCTTTTCAAAAAGGAAGGATTGTGATTAAACACCAAGGAGGAGCTAAATCAGATTCTGATTTCAGTCTCTGCCATGTATACCTGGAGTCAACCTTGCAAAGTCAGTGGTGTTATTTCAGAAGTCACACCAAGTTGTTGAGAACTCAATGTAGGTCACTGTACTAAGCAGAAATTGGCCAAAAAACATGGTCCTCTTGACTGAGAGCCATACAGGTTCTGAGGTTGGTTTCAGGGTTTGGGGTTGTATTCAAATCTGGTTCAGAGCCCAAGTCCAGTGGTACTGAAATCTTACAGGCCTCATATTGAAGGAAAATTTTGAATAGTGTTCTGAGATAGTGACACTTCTGCCATACTGAATGGCCTAAAACCAGGCTGTGCAGAATGTCCCCGTATCCCCAGGTCTGGCTGCCCACATCCCATAGAATGAAACCTCCAGATCTGCTGCATTTCTCCCCGCTCTCAGCGTTGCTGTAGCAGAGTTATTTCCCTGGGTTTCCAATGCTAAACTGCAGGACTAGTCCCAGCGATGGCCATGAAGAGGTTAACTAAGCACAGACAGAGGCCAATGTATGTATCTCTCCACATATCCTTGCTGAGGCAATCCGGATTACTGTTCCTGTGTAAATAAAGCATAGCGAGAGTGGGTGGTCAGCTCCCATCCAATCTGCTATAAAGCATCATTTTTCTGGGCCTGGAAAAACTCCAGCCATGTTGGCCTGCTCTGAGAACTGCTAACTACGCAGCTAATGCATAGCTGCCACCCCACATTCCTGCTCTGAATAGACACGAAGGATTTCTCTTTGCATTTCTTGCCACCTGCTTCTGAAAGGCCTGATCCAATGGAATCAATAATTAATGAAACCGACCATTCATTAATTGATCCAAAGCCCATTCATGGAAGGTGGCACCTGATGAACACAGCTTAGGATTGGTCTCAGAGCTGATGCAGAAGAAAGGGCTGTATGAAGATAGACTGTAAATAGCTACATTTCACCTCACAATTTTAATAGAATTCCTTTCACTTGTTCACTCTGCCTTTCTTTTAGTACTGTCTGTTATTACTATGGCCACTGGTGTGTTAGGTGCTGAACAGATCCAGAGGAAAAAAAATAGTCTCTTCCCACCCAAAATCTGCAAGCTAAGGTAAGATAAAAGTAACACACAGATATAGAAAAGGAAAACTAATCAAACAATACAATGGTTTTGGTCAGCATGCCAAGAAGTGATCTCAGCACACCGTGTCCCTAAACTGCAGCTAAGATTTAAGCGTCCCTGCTAAGCAGGGCTTTAATGGAGAATCTGAAGAAGTCAGCAAAGCTTTCCTTTCTTCAGCAGCAATTGAGCTCTTCAGCCTGCGCAGATTTCAAACAAATGAGTAAACCTTCAGGCCACTTCAAAAACAACAGCCCAGAAATTCATAACAAGTCACATCAAGCTCGGAAGAAATCTACCCCCCCCCAAAAGAGGCATCTGTTCAGTGTGAGAATCCATAAACAGGAAAGGTTGGATTTGATTTTGAAATGCTCTTAAGAGGTACCAGACAGGCAGGGCAGGAGCCAGCACAGTCACCGTGTATGAAGAACACGCTGCCCCGTGCGCACCTACCTGAGCTGCTCTGGGGTTCAGTCGCAGAAGCCAAACTCTGCTCTCTGGCTGTTGGTAATAGGTCTCTCAAAAACAATTTCAGCACTACCGACATACCACAGTACAATATAAAACTACCTGCATTCTAAAACCAGTCATTTAGGAGGCTTTAAATAACACATTGCCTGGTAAATCCAAGCCTAAGAGAGAAATTGCTTTACCTCCTACAGGCATTCAGCCATTTGGATTAAAAAAAAAAAAAAAAAGGTTCATCCAAAGGGAATATAGAATGTAAAATAAACCATAATGTAGCCAGGATACAAAAACTAACACCTGAGTTCTACATAATTTATCTCCTTGCATGACTCCTCAGCACCTTTGCTTTCTGCCTGAACCTTGACTTTCCCCAGCCACTCCCATCTATTTTTTTATCTGTTCAAAAAAGCCACCAAATTTGTTAAGCAATGTTCTTTGCTCTTAACTCATCAGAGCTTCTCAAATGTTCTCTTGCATTCATCACTCCAACTGGAAACTCAGAAAACTGAAGGGAAAAAGATGTTTGAATAGATGCTTGTCTCCTGCAGCGTTTGCACGTGCCATAAACATGTTTCTCTGCTATCCATTGTCCTGTGTACCTTCTCTTTGCACTGTACCATACTACTCTGAGTGCAAAGATGATGATACAGACATTATAGAGAATAACTGAGGGTGCTGGACTATCCTCTAGATTATGTGATGTTTCCCTTAGGTTCATTTCCATCTCTCAGGTAGTAAGTCTATTCACCTTGGATGATATCACAGCCATTCGCAAGACCTCTAGCATATACCACACAGCAATATACTTAAAAACGTTGCTTTAACTACTAGCAGAAGAACAGGTCATCTGGGTTAGCCAAAACCCCAGAATCCTTCCTGGACAATGTACTAAGTTGTTTTATGCCATCTGGTGTCCAGAGACCAAAGGCAGATGTTACCACTAATCAGAGTCTTCCAGATGGTCACCAGCCTCAGGATGTTTGTCTTACACAATTCTGTAGCCAAGAACCAAAGATCTCTCCTCCTAGCCAAAATTCAACAATATTATCGAGGGAAATCCCATTTGTGTGCTCTCGCAGGGACTGAGTTAGACCTAACTCATCTGGAGTTAGGTCTAACTAAGCACTGCTTGGCATTTGGGAAGCTGCTTATCCTATCAAAGATCTCAAAACGCTTTGATAACATTAAACAAGTGTCATTAAGCCTCACGTGCACATCTGTAAGGCAAGTCAGGATTCCTTCTGCCCCAGTTATAGAAGAAACCACTGAGGCATTGGAAAGCAAACCGACTTGCCCTGGGCAGGGTTGTTGAGCCATCTGGTATTACCTTGAGTGTTGTGATATATTGTTAATGCAATGTCATTCTTTGGGGGGTCTCAAGTCTTAATTTCTGAGGGGTTATAGTACGCAACGAGGCAAGTCCATTGTAAGGCCAGGAAAAGAAATGAGGAACCTAGACTTTGATTTTTCTATTTAAAGTAAATTAATTCTAATCTTATTATAAAGACTTGAAATAAACGTTTTAATGTGTAGCAACCTGCGCGCTCTCTCCAGCATCCTCAAATCCCCACTGCCTGCCTGTTTTCTGTGTCTTGCCCATTTGCTAGCCAAGGAATACCTGCTTTCAGATAAAGAGAGATTCAAGTTTGACCCACCCTCCTGAGGGGTTGTCCCACAGAAATCACTGGCGTACAATCCGATCACAGTTTCTTTCAAACACGGTGAAGTTGCAGCCTGGCTAGCAAGTGTGTACTTGCCAGGAGATGCAGGCACCGTGCTCATGGGAAATACTTTGTTGCCTTTTTTAAAAGTTTGAATCAACTTTATCCAGCTTTGTTATTTTTTGCTGTAACTCAGATGACCTAAAAATTGCCTAGGCCTCCAGTGTTTACTTTCGAAACAATAAAAAATGACTGGCTCTCAGTCACATGTATCCCAAGACTTTTTTCTTAAGCGTAATTAGAGTTCCTTCCATGGCTAATTAAATTCTCCAGTGAATGAAAACAAATTTCCTGGAATGAATATCATCTTGACTCACTTTGGGCAAAGCCAGGCTTACGTGCTTCTCCCACTCTGTTCTCTGAGGGTGTTGGCTGCATTTCTGAAGTCTTGTCAACACATGACAATGCAGGGAAATAGTCTGGTACTGGGTCTGTGTACTCCTTTGCCACAGACTCCAAGAAATTGTGTCTACCTTATTGCTCTTCTCTGCTTTATGTGATTTTATAGACTTTTGTTGTCTCCTTTCATTGATCTTTTTTTCCAAGCAGAACAGTCATACTCTATTTAACCTCTCTTTATACAATACGGTTCTATACTTCTGTCTAAATGTGGTTTTAAGTTCCCAGTGATGGAGGGATGCAGCCTTTTGCATGATCACACACTCCGTTTTGAGAGCAATTTGCTCATAACTTGCTGAAGGCCACCAAGTTTACAAGCCACTTTGGATTGAAGTGGGGAAGATTCCTCCCAGGGCAGACAAAGCTCTGTACCTGGCAAAATCAGCTCCTTTCCTATGCTTGTTCCCTGGTTGTCATCTCCCCTCTGAGTCTGTATTTTGTACTGCATGTTCCCTGGGGCAAGGCAGGCCTATACTCTGCATTTGGCAGCCAAGGGAGGTTCAAGTCAGCCCAAAGGAGACAATAAATCATTATCATGGTTAGACTGCGAGCAGATGGCTTTGGAGGCTGTCCGTTTTGGAGACAAATTCCTTCCCTCTCTGACGTTTGCTTTCCTGTTTATTCCTTTCAAAGCCTCCATAAATGGTGCTCAGTTCTCCATCATCTTTTGACACCGAACTCTGTGTCCAACTGGCCTCCAATCGTCTCTTGATGGTAAACACCATCACATTCCCTCATGTGCTGGAAAACTTCATTCTCCAGACAAACTTGCAGTTTTTTGTTTTATCACCCAATTTCCATTGTCCTGTCAGAAAGAGATTTGGACCATGCCCTGAATAATAAGACAGAAGAAAGGTGCCACGTCACAGATGAACAGAGAAAGTTTTTCTAGGATGTGGCCTCAGAGGTCATACTCTGTCTACTCTCTCTACGTCTACATGAAGTCTACTATGACAATTTGTTAGCTCGGGTATGTGAACTCAGGTAGCTGTGTTGTTAGCACGTAACTGGTTTACCTGGATGTTCAGGCTATGGTCAGCTAGTTGATGGTTGCATTTCTGTGGAATGAGATACCATTCCTCTTCTGTGCTGCAGTGGCTGATGGTGGATGTTCTCCAGGACCTAGGCTGGTCTGCTCCACAAACAGATCACAGAATCAGAGAATGGCTGAGGTTGGAAGGGAGTTCTGGAGGTCATCTGGTACAACCCTCCTGCTCAAGCAGGGCTACCTGGAGCCGGCTGCCCGAGACTGTGTCCAGACAGTTTCTGAATATCTGCAAGGATGGAGACTCCACAACCTCCCTGTCCAACATGTAATAGCCACCCTCACAGTAAAAAAGTGTTTCCTGATGTTCAGACAGATCCTCCTGCATTTCAGTTTGTGCCCATTGCCTCTGGTCCTGTCACTAGGCATCACTGAAGAAAGCCTGGCTTGGTCCTCTTTGCAGTCTCCCTTCAGGTATTTACATACATTAATAAGACCCAGCTTTCTCTTCTCCAGGCTAAACATTCTCAGCTCTCTCAACCTTTCCTCATAAGAGAGATGCTTCACTCCCTTTATCATCTTTGTGGCCCTTTACTGGACTCTCTCCACACATTGTGCACAATCTTAGTTTATTGTGGACAATTCTAAGTTTGCTGCACAGGTTTTTGGTTTAAGTTTTAGGACTAAAGCCCTTGTCTTTGTCTGTTCTTAGAAACATTTCACTTGCAAACTCAGCACTGGTTATTCCCAGCTCTTTACTAAAATGGCGTAAAACACGTAGACTGTTTTCACCTATGTGTGAGGCCAACACAGAACAGAAATTCTGTATTAGAAATGGAATGGACATGATCTCATTTTGTAAGAGCTGCAGCTCCTGAATTACTGTTGTTTGCTTAGTAACATGTGAGTTGTTATGTGTGAAATTGCAGGTCTACTGTGTCAATTAACTTCATTATGTTATGAAATATTGGCGAATTTGACAGTAAAAGGCTGATTTCATACATTGCCTCACGTTGCCAAGAAGTTGGCTTGTGCATCTGCTCCAACACGGGATACAGAAAGGCTAAGGATGAGAAGACAGCAGCTCTACTGGCAGCCGTCATTTGACCCACTCAATAGCTTAGCTCCAGTCTCTGCAAAATGGGGCGACCAGCTTCTCTGTAATGGGGTAACAATTAACAACTGCAGAATATTTTGGAAGAGGAAAGTGTCACAGAAGCAGACACTGCCTCGTTTTGTGTGTGTTTCTGGAGGCTTCAACCCAGCCAGGCTGTTTCCTACATATCTCCCGTCAGAAGACAAGGATGAAGCCTCTGGTGTGTGAAGCATAACGAATAGCGTGCAAGGTGAGGCAGGGATTGTACCCGTGATAACAGAGAGGGGAAAGCCCTTTCCCCCCTGCTGCCTGCCTTCCCTTTCACCAGCTTTGGCAACCTCTACAGCGTCAGCTCCGACTGAGGCCCCGACTGAGACAGAAAGAAATACAGCTTCAGGAATTTTCCAAACTGCAACATACAAATAAACACATTAGCCATCTTCTCCTCAGCGACCGCAGAACACACTCCCAAAAGCAACACAGCAAGTCACTTATTAGAGACTTAATGAGCTGTGGAAAAATAACACTATTCATTCTCAGCTACTTATTCTCTGTCCTTTCTGAAGTCATAACTCAGGCCACCACAGAACCACACAGGCAGCGTGCAGCCTCATGGGCAAAGGCACAAGCTCACTTCAGCACACAAGCTCCCAAACAGTATTTGCTGGCTTGTAGTTTTGGCTCTGACCTGGTTTGACTCCTGCCTCAGCTGCGTTAGCCCTAAATCCAAATCAGATTGAGCTCATGAAAGCTGGAAATTACTACCAGAAGAACAGTAGGAAGAGTTATCCCTTCTAGCAGTTGGTTAGCTATATACTTCATCTTTACTTTATAAGAACTGCAGCTACTTCTACGGTACCTTTTTTTCCCCAGGATGTCAAAGCACATCATGAAGTGAGGGTTATTCATGTCTCAGAATTCAGAAAACCAAGTGCAAGGAAATTATGTGACTTGACCACTTAAGACAGTGGAAGGATGGAAGCCGTGTCTGTTATGCTCCTAGACCAGAACGCTAAGCCCTCAAGCACAGTGCCTCCTCCAGCAAGCTTCTACAAAGATGGAAGGATTATTTCATTTTTATACTCTTTGCCTTACTGCTGTGGTTGGTGCTGCATCCCTGCCTTCAAAATCAGCCAGCCTGTGCTGCAGCAAGTTTGTCTGTTCTTATCTCACGTTGGCAATCTGAGATGTATCCTCAGAGAATGTGTTTATACATCTCGAACTGTCACCAAAGGCCGCACCACCAGCCCCATCTCTAAATTCACCTCCCAAATGAAATACAAGCCTGCGGTAAAGGCTCTTAATGCAAACCAGATCTGGAACCAGGAGGAGGAGTTATCTGCTGTTCCACTGAAGATTCACATACTTCACATGGTTCAGATGATGGACTGGCGGAAGTTGGTTGCATTCATATCTCAAAACTTAACAAGCATTGCTTCCTAACCTGCCTGTTTCAAGGAGCGGTAACAATCTAACGTGAATATCAACTATTTACTTTCTGCAAAAGGTCTGCCAAAGAAAACTTGTATAAAACCACAAGTTTGTTCAAAATTTGGTCATGTTCCATCTGGTCTGTTTGCAAAGCTGAAAGCACCTGTAGGCTAGCAAAGGACTGTCACTAATAGAGCTATACGATTTATAAAGAGCTGCTACAGACACATCTTTTCTTTCCTCATGATTAGCCTTTCTTAGTCCTGTATAAATTAGATCCAGATACCATTCACAAAGGCTCAGCTGCTTCCCTGAAGACACTTTTATAGATGGGACTGTGAGCTAGGAATAACATGCATCACTCATTTTTCTTTCATGACTGGGGAAAAAAAAAACAAACACCAAATAAAAGCATCCCACTGGTGTTTATGAAGAAGAAATTATCTGTTTGTCTGGAATTTAGCTGCAAGCATCTCAAAATCTGATGAAGACCTTCTCTGCTCTTTTCAAGACATCAGCTTGTACTAAGACCTCACAGAAATCTCAGGAGGAAAGGAGCCTGTACAGGTCTCAGGGTCTCAGGATCAGTGAGAAGTCTGGCACAGCTACACAAAGCACCAAGAAGAAATGGAGCCAGTCTGTGGTTAATATTAGAGCTGGAAAAATAACAGCCCAAATCTTTACCTCCTTCTTAATGACTGGGATCAGTTCATCTGCTGCATCTCCCTTCTTGTCCATGATATGAAACCATTTCTACAGAAAAGACACTCACAGCTTTAAAAGCCATATTGCTGGTGCATCAGCTTGCAAAGGAAGACTAGCCCCTGCCACAGGTCACAGTGCTATATTCTTCCCACCAAAAAGGAACTACAAGCTGTAAGAAATTGTTTTCAAATCAAAAATGTGAAAAGCTACTTAGCTCTCACTTTTACTGCTTGCTGCAAAAAGAGGACAGGACAGAAGACCAGACTCATGTTGAGCTGAGTTCTGTATAGGAGAAGTCGGCCCTGCTTTATGTGCGGGCTGGACCGACAAACTCTGGAGTTCCTTCCAACCTGTATCATCCTGTGATTCTACAGCAGTCCTGTCTGTTGGAGACAACAGTCTACAATGTGCCATGACCAGCACAAGTTCCATCACTCATCCTTTCTCACTAGGCAAGGAATGAGAGACCACAAAATCCATTGTGGAAGACTGGCAGTCAGAACCTGGATAAACCCGAAGCAGGGAGCTGGTTTGTAGGCCTGTCAACCTGACTAGTAACCCCCAGACAAAAGAAATACCTGTGAGGAAATATTTATTTTAGTGCACATTCCAGACTATCAGATTTCTGGCAGTTTGACTTCAGCACTAGTGGAATCACAAGCCACAGGCCAAACATGACAGTATCTCTGTGCACTCTTAATCTTATTTCACTGGGAATCGCGGCTGGCCCCAGGCAGTCTCCAAGGAATCAACTCTCTCTCTGTTTTCTCATGTCACCCCAAAGGTATCTGACATCCCAGGCAAACTTTTCATCTCAGCTTTGCACACACAGGTACTATTGGTCTGAATTTGCACACAGATTTTTGTGTGGATTCACTTTACTAATTTACACATGCCTGCACGACAGAGGTCTTTTGGAGTACATCTTAGCTTTGCACTGGACTGGGATTTGCATGTGATGGATTTAATTTCACTTTTGTTTATGCTGACTTCAGCCTGATAAATTCAGAAGAGTTGTTCTCAGCATAACCGTCAGAAGCCAACCAGACATGAAAGATTTAAAACAGAGCAAGAAGGAATAAGATGAGCCTCACTGGGACACTTTCTGGGAGTGACAATGAATTTCAGAGATTTTTTTTCTCTAGTAGTCTTTTATCTTTGGACATTTTTAGAACCTCTCTGAAGTGACGTACTTTCAGACACAGTTTTTTGTTCTAATTTTTCTTAAGACCTTCATACCGGAGGCCTGAGCTCTGGAAATGTTCTTCCTAAGGTATTTTACAGATGGAATGAAAGGAGAAATACTGGATATGTTGCGGGAAGCCTTCTAGCTGCCACAAGCTTTCTGGCTTGCTTTTGCAGACAGATACAGCTCAGGTCAGAAAAGCCTCCAGATTTTGGGGAGCTTCTCCAAACCCCAAGCTCCAAACACATTGCAGTCTTCCTGTGTAGCTGCAAATGGTCTGAGAAAAGAACTGCCCTTCTCTTGAGCTCAAATCATTTGTTTGGGGAAGTATCCAACAGCTGTAAGTAAATGCCAGGGAGTTAGACCCAAGAGTTTGCAGAGTGATAAAAGCAGATAGTCCTGGACCTCAAAGGGACCAGCTTTCCTTTATAGAAGCGCCAGTGCTGGCCTAAGCAGCTCATTTCATGAGCAGGGAGTTGGCTGGCACTGCACAAACCCTCCCAAATTATTTAACTCGGGTTCCCACAGCCAGACAGGCTTTGGACAGGTGCTTAATAGCTGAGCAGGGCTCATTAAAACTACCCTTGCAAAATCTGACCAAGGCCAATTAAAAAAAATATGTGTATATATATATATATATATATATTAATGATTGTCCCTCGGGAGCTCTGACAGAGCCTGGATGAATCCTCCCAGTACCCAGTGCTGTGCTGGGAGCTGGGGAAGCTGCTTTAGTACTCCCCGTGCACTGAGAAAGGACAATGTGGCAGGAGGTATACCAGGCACTTTGAGATGACCTGAAGTTTGGCTTTCCTCCCCAGGGCAAAGCCGGGTAGATCACCCACCTGATTCGCAAGGATGCACCCTGTCTGCTGAAACAAACCGAGAAGAAAAGCACGTGCAACAACAGAGCACAAGCTGTTTAAAGAACCCTTAGCAAGGCTGCCAGCTGTGGCTTGCTAGTGCTCTGCTTGGCAGGCACCCAATATTATGGGGCTTACCACTAGTCAGGCATGATCATGCCAAAAGGCTGGGCGGGCAGGCTCTGTTTTCTTAACGTATTCTGAATGGGACTAGTTAAGAGATCGATACATAATTGAGCGAGGACAAAACCTGCAATTGTCACTCACCTCTCGGTTTCTCTCTTAGTACTAGGAGATTTTCAAGGAAGTACCTGTCTATCCTAACGGCCTCATCTGAGGATCCTAATGCAAGATTAAAAATGAAAAGGAGCAGGTATGGACACCTGTTTTCCCCAGATGAAAAGCTAGAGTAGATACCCCAGAGGCTGACCCACAGAGAACCAGAACCAAAACCATCATGAAGTCCTGAACCTTTCTTTCCTCAGCTTCAGACTCCCCAAACCACTGAAATGTCAAGGCTGTAGGAATGAGGTAGAAAAGCCAATTTTTCATTGCCCTGCTTAGGGCTGATTTGTACCACAAAACTTTGATAAAGGCTGGTGAATACCCTAACTCCTCTGCCTGTTGACCTTGTAGAACCATATGATATTTCCTGTTAAAGATTGCCAAAAGGAAGTTAGTTAATGCAGCAATCAAGCACCCTGCAAGTTAATGCCCTAGGGAGGTGAAAGACATGTTGGAGGAATTCAAGTCACTCTCAGAAGAATTCCTTCAGACTGTCTGGCCTGTAGAAACACACAAGTCCTATTCAAAAGGGTTTCTCAGGCTCATAGCAAGTTAGGTAAGAAGCAACTGTGAGGGGTTATCTATTTCAACACGTCACCAGGGCAGGATAAACCACACGAAGCTAACCTAAGTTCTTCAGAAGCCAAGTGCCACGTGTGAAGCATTGAAACCACGTACTGTCCTTTATCAGTCCTAGCTGAACCTGGACTATTGCAATCACTACTCACAAGGCAGTGCTGCTTTTGAAGGCTTCCTCCAAGGATTTCTTAAACAGGAGAGAAATGTGAGCAAAGTGATAAAAATTACAGAAGGTTGTGTTTGTTTCTCCAGTAAGTTAAGCAAAGGACAGGGAGGCACTGCCAGACCACACAGTTCTGTTATTCAGGTGTTTTTTTTTTATAAAAGGGAGACAACTTAGTTTTTGTTTCTTTGGTTCATAAATACAGCACGTGTGTGGTCTCTGGAGAAACACCCCAGCCTGGGCTTTCCAATCCCTAGTCTCTTCCCAACCGTTTTAAGGCACTGCTAATACCTGGTGGTAATGTCATTAGTGTATTTGTGTGGGCAAGGGAAATACTTCACACAGAACAGCAGCAGGGCCTCTCTCCTGAAGGGACAGCTGCGCAGCCTCTCGTTTCTGTTACTGCCAGCGTATTTCTTTGTGCCAGTGGTTAAATTTGCAGGAGGCAATACTAGCTTTGGAAGGTCCAGCTCCCCGGCTGGTGAGACCTGCAGAGCAGTTGTCTGTGGTAATGCCAGCACTTGCCCTGGCAACTAATCCTGTCTGCTGGATGGTGGGAACAATTAAAATAGAGCTTGTGCTTTATTCCAGGCCTGGAAGGAGGATATTGCTTTGGTTGCCTTTGCACAACGGAGCAAGGATAGACCTTTTGCAACAGACTCCATCCTGTGCCAGCAAGTGACAAAAGGTCCATGCTCAGGACAGCCTGAAGTGAAGAACCAAGGCTCAGATGCTAAAAAAAATGCAAGGCACTGAACGCCCGTCTGTTACACTGCAGTCTCCCATTCATTTCAGTCTTAAGAGACTCACAACCTCTGCAGATGAGGCACAGATGCGTCTCATACAGGGCTCTATCTAGGTAGCTGTTACTTGTACAATACACGTTACTGTTGAGGCACAACAGAAATGGCCAAGTGTAGAATTTCAGGCTTAGCGTTGGATTTCCTGCCTTTGCCTGGACCAAAATTACA
Source organism: Nyctibius grandis (assembly GCF_013368605.1). Classification (NCBI taxonomy): domain Eukaryota; kingdom Metazoa; phylum Chordata; class Aves; order Nyctibiiformes; family Nyctibiidae; genus Nyctibius; species Nyctibius grandis. The sequence continues at coordinate 5,998,617 of NC_090674.1, forward strand.
TCTGCGTCATTCAGTATATGGGAATTTCCTCTCTTAGATTATATAAATGTTATTTAAAGAGGTACTGAGCAGATTTCAAAGCATATTTTAACTTTGGGAACGAATGTTTGCTATCAATTTATTAAAAATATTGTGTATTCATTGTTGATATTCATGGTTGAAGTCTGTGGAGTTAAAACCATGCAAGGAAAGTACTGGGAGGAACAAGCGTGGACAGATGGCAGCTCAGTCCCCACCCAGCTAAAGAGCAGTAGGTGGAAGAACACAGGTAAGAACAAGCAGAACCATCTATTAATGCTAAAATAAACTAGGTCCCTGTACCAGATCAGTAAGTCTAAGCTAACCAGACTCACGTTGCTTCTTTTGAGAAACCATGTCAGTATGCGTTTCCACTGCTTTTGGACAACTTTATTTCTGGTCCCAGTCACCCTTCTGCTCTAATTTTCATACTTAATGCAAAGCAGAACAGTCTCTGGTCCTTTAGGCAAGCCATGGGACCATTCCCTCTTCCCCACCTCTTAAATATAAAAAGCATGAAGCATAATCTTCCCTTCAGTCATGAAAAATACAGTATAATCTTAAGTAAATATTAGTGTTCCACTTACGTAAATACAAACTGCCATTGAGGGCTAAAGCACTGAGCCTGTCAAAACCCCAGACTGAATGTATTTCTTTGGAAAGGACAGTATGGGTCAGGAGTGAAGGATACTTTGGTGTTCACTATGGGTTAGGGGAAGAGTTCTGCTGGAAAGAGAATGGGCCAAATAACTTCCTCCTAGATTTATTCCTGAATAAATATCTCCTGCTTGGCATTCTACCCCATTGCTGGCTGCCTGCTGGGCAGGGAGATGTAAGAAATTGGTTTAGGACAAAGGTGACCAAAGTGACTGATGAAATGAGGACAGTGTCCTCCCCCTCCGCAGCCACTCCAGCTCTGAGAAGAAGAGGATGGTGTCACAGTACCCACTACCAAAACATCTCTCATTCAGATTGCCGTGTGATAAGCACTGCCCTCCTGCACCAGAGCTAGCAGAGGTGGTTTTCCTTCCCCATCCCTTCTCTAGTACAGCTGTATGCTGCAGATAACTAAGGAAGTAGCAGGAAGAGACATGGCACCGGTTACCAAATGATCACCTAGATCAGCTGCTGCTCACAAATTTTGACAGAACACTAGTTTTAACACCACTAGGCCTCGGTGGGATGTAGAGCCCCAAATACCTTTGTGAATCTACAAGTGGATGTAATGTCAGGAACCAGTGATAGCTAAAAGATGGAGAGGGGGGAAAATAGATGAGCTCAAACTCCCGGCCTTGCACTGAGACTAAACGAACCCAGCTTCTTCCCCCGGCTTTCCATCCTTAGTACATACAACTGAGAGCACTGGAGAATAATCACCTATATCCAGTTCCTCCTCCCCAGCCCCCCCAACTCTGCTTTATGACACCGAAAGCACGCACAGCCCATTTTAACATTTTCCAGCCCGAGAGCTGTAGTCCAACCAGGGTGGGCAAACAAACGTCTCATCACCGCCAAGTATGGCCCAACATTGGCTCCAGCAAGAAATTTCCAGCCACTATGGAGCCAGACACATTTACATTCCTCTATTTGAAGTAAAACCCTAATCCTCTGGAAGATTTGCAGCCTGAGCAAGAGCTGTGCTCTCACCCGTGCCTTTAAGGTTTCTCTCTGTCTTGCAGCAAGAGGCAGCAGCAGACTTCCAAAGAAAGAAGGGGCTGTTCAAGAAAACGGACTGGAAGTTCAAGGGGGCTTTTCTTTTGTTTCAGTCCTTTGACGGCTGTGAAGATTTTTACCAGTTTATCTTCAGGATCTCACCTCTAGGAAATGAATGAAGCTTTTTCTTTTCCTCCTTATTTTACCAGCAGGTTAACAAAAGTGTGTAGAATGCAAGTGTGTTGCCTGATGCCATCCAAAAACTAAAGATTTCACAGCAGAGCCAGCATGGGAACTCGAGAGACTTGGCTCCAGTAAGCCCATTAATAAACACTGACTCAATACACAGGTTTGTCACAATTTTGATCACTTGGAAGGATCATTAGGAGCTTTGACTTTCCCTTCTGGTTGTGGCCCGGAATTGTCACCCTCTTTCTCGTTAGAGCCTACAGGCCTGGAAACTTGTCACAGCCCTGCACAAGTCTTAAGTGCTAAGCTGACTATCTAAAGCACAGGATGTTAGCTCTGGTTGTACCTGGAAAAGCCTGAGAGCAAATTTCCACCTTGCTATGCCTACAAAAAAGTAGAGTGGCTATTTCTGGGACCCACAGCACTGGATCTAGCTGGGCATCATGCTGGCAAGGCTTTGGCAAGCTTCCTGGGGGCATCTCTGCCAGCACACCAGGTGCATTAGCATATCCAAGCTTACGCCTTCCCTGTGACACCCAGCACCTCTCCTGGTTCACTGCTGAGGTGAGGCTGCACCGATTACAGCAGAGCTTTGGGGTGAGCACATGATGGTTATTGCCCAGGCTGGGACTCCAGGATGTGGTTGTGGCCTGGATCTCAGCCTTGGCCCCCAGGCAAGATCTCTGCAAGTATAAGGGCTCTCACTTCCTTCCTGACCAAGTCCAAGGACTAGAAGCAGTCTCAAAATGGGTCAGTGAATGCCTTTTCACTCCTGGAATTCCATACAGATTACCTAGCAAACCATAAATTAGCCCTGCTTCTGGATTTCCAGTCAAGGGCTTGGACTTGCTGACCTAGTCTCCTGTTTCTTTCAGCACAGACATTGTGAAACTCTGAACTTCCTGTTTTCTCTCTCTTAAAAAAAAAAAAATAATCTTACAAGAACCTTAAAGGTTCTTTTCCTGACTAGCCTTACACATCAACTTTCCAATCAACATTACCACAATCGTTTCTCCTTTCAAATGTAAGAACCAAAACACTCCTCCTTATTTCGTGTCTGCAGACAGTTCATCTACTCTTTGCAGGAGGATGAGGGAGTATTTGTTGTAAGGAGCAAAGGGCAAAATTGGAGGAAAACATGTTCATTCCATGCTAAGGCATTATTCTTCCCACACTTGACTTTTGCCAAAGCCCACTCTGCAGGCAGTGCTGACCATGCCTGTTGTCGTGTCCCGACTACAAACATATGCCTCCTACTTCCCATGCTGGCCTGGGCATATTGCAAGAGCATCACAATTCCCTACAGTTTTCTCACTGCACTTCATCTCATTGGATAAATATAGTAATATATAATAATAAATTAATTATTTCAGTTTCAGATCTGGTAGCTCATGAGAAGAGTAGCTCTGGAAATAGAGACATTCCAACAGGATTACAGTTAAGTAGTTAATAACCTCTGATGAGGATCATTACAATCTGAAAGGAAGAACAAAACAATCCAGAGGAAGGGGAAAAGGGAAAGGCAAGCTGGCTCTTGTTCCGCAGTGCTACAGCACCTGCTGCTGAAGGGTTCTAGCACCCAACCAATCTCAACACCATGCAAGTCCTTCCAGGTCCATGCCTTTCCAACCCTTTTCAGGCTATTGGCTACACTTATTTCAGGCTAACACTACAATTCCCAGCTCCTTCCTTACTATTGTGCTTAAATCACACCCAGAAGAGAAAACTAATCTGGCTTGTACCATCTCAGTTAACTGGACAAAGACAACCTGTGCCCATTTGAGAGGGTCAAATGTGTTAATATTAGTTCCATCACAACTTGATCATAAATTATCACATTTTCCAGTTCTTTGACAAACTGCATCACAAAAAAAATAATTTCTGCTTGCCCAAAAAAAGTAGTAAGCCTGTGGCAGAGCCAAGACCACTGCAGGATAACCTTCCCACCCCACAGCTCCTGGCTCTGTTTAGAACATCGCTCCTTACAGCAAAGTGTCCAGCTGCTAAAAAATAAACATCAGGTCCATTTTGTTGGCAGGACAAAAGCCCTAGTGCTCCATGTAGTAGGGAGCCTGTACCTGTGGAATACCACCTGGAATCATCCTAGGATTCTATGAATGAATATCTCTATGCTGCCCTCATAGCAGTTCTTCTGACAGGGCTCCATGGGTTCTGGCTGGGTGGAGTAAATCTGAACAGGAGATGGTACAGGGGAGCAGTCAGCTCTTCCTCATCCTTTATGTTCCTTTAGGGTTTTTTAGTATGTTGAGAAAAAAGGCACAAGCAATTTTGACAGCTTCTTTATGGCATTTTCCAGAAGCCTGAAATGGGATTCAAGTGACAAACCTCTAAATTCCTGTAAAGTTCCTTTGTATGCCATGGCAAATTAGGAATTTGCTGTCCAAACCACATATATTGAACTGGCCCTGATCCTGCTGCATTGACATTCTGATGGGTTTTCCTTCCCCTCCATTTCATTCTCTCTGGCCAGCTACCGTTGTTACACATCTGTGAATCACGGCTTCCTAGTCATGGGGGCTGACCCACTAATAACAGCATTATTTGCATTATAGTCAGCTTATTTTGCTAGACATGGTGCAAAAATCTAGAAAATGATGCTTTGCCTCGCAGTCATCAATAGAATTAGACACGTTTGTTCCCTCGCCACCCTTCCCATCCTCGCTGACAACTATACGTGAATCTACATGGACCAAGATCGTGTAGATGACAATAACCCAGTGAAGTGAACTGCCTGAAATAGGCATGGAAGTGCTTTAAGTTTTAGCGACATCAGGCTGAGCATAGGAGATATTTTGGTTATCTCCCACTTGGGAAGCACAAATATGGTACTGCAGGTAGTCGTGAAAACTGCTGACACACCAGTTCACTGGGTGCCATCTACAGATAACTGAGGACACTCAGTCTGCTCTGCCTAATTGCAATTTATCAGTCAGGTAAATATGTCGATTAGATGTTATTACCTCTTTTCCCAGACTGAATTAGCATTTAAACGTGCAGATTCATTCCCGATTTTCCATATGTATTCACAAATCAACAAGAAGACACAAAAGAGTTCGCACCATCAAATTGAACTGGATGCTAATAGACATTTATGTCAAAGCTACCAGATTGTTAACATTTGCTTCCATTTTTTTAATTAAAAAAAAAAAATCAGATAAAAAATGCACTGAACATCTTTGGAGTTAAGTAAAGTCGGCCTTTGAACATTTACATGTTCAGCCACATACTTTCTCCTTTCCCCCTGCTTTTCTCACCTCTGTGGAAGCCATCTATGTCTCTGAAATAACTTTCCTATATTAGGTAAAATAGCCTCAAAACGGGGTGCTGAGTGTTCACAGCCCTCAAAGAAGCATCTTACAGCCGATCACTTACTGCTGCCTACATATTTGAACCAAAAGGGATACGTTTCTTGCTGGCAGACTGTGGAGACTTGCTGAACCTGAGCCAAGAAAATAGATGAGGCAAGGGGTGTTAAAAGCTACCGTCTCGCCTCTTCTCCACATTACACGCAAGAGTGCCTTCAGCACCCAGGGCCCGGAGCCCAGACAATTTGCTGAAAGTCTAATGCATTTCAGATAAGGCCTTTGACTATTACCTGGATTGACAGCCAGAGAATGGGAGGAAAAATCCAGGCTCCAGCCCACGCAGCCGAGCAGAAAGCATCCCGGTTCACAGGCTAACCTAGGTCAAGTGATTTGGCGCCTGCGGTGTATTAAAGCTGTTTACAAGAGGAGAGAGGGAGGGATTCACAGAATTTGAAGGGAACCCACTCTCCCAGTGAAAATTGTTTTTTATTATTTTAATTCCTGATATGTCCTGGCTCTGTGCCCACGGTCAGGGTTCGAAAGGCACTGTCTTTAGTAGAGACAACAGAAAAACGAACAATATTTCGAAAAACAAACCCATTTCACAGCTGTCCAGCTCACATGCTTTGCTTCCATGCCACAGACCATCCCCAGAAAGCTGTTCCTTCGCGCTGGAGGTGGAAAGAATCAGCTCCGTAAGTTCCCAAAAGCCACGTGTATTTGTATACCCGCTCTTAGACATATCTGAAAGTACCAGGACAAGGATGAGAAAGGACCACCACATCCAGAGCCCACCTCAGAAAGACAAATGCGTCTCTCATCCAGAAAGACATTGGGGCAGATGCTTCAGTAGATCTCTCCCAGTCAAAGCCAAACTGGGAACTCCAGAAAGACACCGTGTCAGGACAATATGCAGAATCATCCTCTAGAACATCTTGACTCTTTCTCTTCTGCTTCTCTTTTCACTTTTCCTTTCTCTTTTTTTTTTCTTCCTGCGTTGGTTGTTGGGAAATCTAATATTCTGTGACCAGCTTGCCCCCTGCCCTGGCCTGTCCCCCCCACCTCCCGTC